>NC_136428.1:274622397-280054897 GCF_052849685.1 Lactuca virosa | reverse complement strand
TTTGTGTGTTTAAAAATATGAATTGACTGCATTAAACTATGGATTTTCTGTTTAAACTGTGAATTAACTGCATTTTGCTGTGAATTTTTTATAATTTGTGTTAAAATATGAATGATTTATGTATAAATTTTTGTGTTAATTTTCTTATGAATATATTAATTTTTTTGTTGTATAAATTTGTAAGAATCCACTAGTTTTTATAATTGTTTTGCATTAAATTAAAAAAGATTGAATTAATAAGTTTTATTAGACCGTGGATGTAGTATTTAAGTTGTTAATGCATGACTTTATTTACAGATCTGATTTGGAAGAAATGACGGCTACTATGTTGATACAAGTGGTTGTTGGCGGCATGTGGTGGTAGATTTTGAGTTTTTGACTTCTTTAAGTTAGTGAATTCTTGTAAAACAGTTTGTATTAAGTTGTGAATTTTTTGCATTAAACTGTAAATGGACTGTGTAAATCTATATTTTATATAAGTTTTGTGTTAGAATATGAGAGCATATACGAATGAAAATATTAGACTGTAAAATTATAAGTTTGCTCTTTTCGTACCAAAAACACAAAAAAATGTGATTTTAACACGTTTAATAAGAGTATCATGTAAATATTTACTGATTAAATGAGGTTCTTAGGGTTCTTAATCTTTTCTGGTTCTCATTTGAACCACTCCCTATAACCAGATCTACACACACTGCATACATTCTTACATGGTTATTTTCTCTCTCATCTCAAACTTGAAGAACACACAAACATTACCACCAGTTAGCCACCAGCTACCACCCTTGACTGCTACCGCCGGCGAACCGCCGCCGCCGCCTCCTACCGTCGATGAACCACCGCTATCAGATCCACAAGTTCCTGTTGGCTCCAGATCTACAATTTCAGCTTCAGATCTATGATTTTCCTCTTCAGATCTTCAATTTCAGCTTCAGATCTATGATTTCTCTCTTCAGATCTTTAGTTTTCGTCTTCAGATCTACTATTTTTGACTTCAAATCTTCGATTTTCTCTTCCAGATTATGCGCTCCGGCGAGCGGTGATAACCACCACCTTCCTCAATCATTGTCGATCTCCATTTGGTTTCAGATATGAAGTCAAGAAGTTGTTTCAACTTCACTTTCTCTCTCTAAAACACAAAACATATCAGATCTGGTGCAATTTGGTTAGATCTGATAGTTGACCTTATCACCACTGTAACACCTCGTTATTTTCTGTTGTAAAGTCAACTCTAGTCAACCAAAGTGAAACAAGGGTCAACTAAGGTCCTTTTTATTATTTGGGGTTTTTATTTAGGTTATAATAATAACCTTTATTTGTTAAAATCCTTAAAATATCTACAATTGAATTTAGAAGGAAAGGGCTTAAAAACCGAGAAACTTCGCATCCTCTTCTTTCACTTCGGACCGAAAACGCTTCGGGCCGCAAAAGGTTTACGGCCGTATACTGCTCGGACCGTACAATCCTCGTAGCCGTAAACCCTCGCAACCGTGAACGGCTTCGGCTGTAATCAAGCTTCGGCCGTAGACTCTAACCGACCTCGGACCGTAAATGAGGTTCACGGCCGTAAACCTTCAGACCGTGAACCCTCGCACATATATATAGATTTCCTTCATTTTTCATCACTTTTCACACTTCCAACTTAAGAACACACAAATTCTCTCTCAAGTATCATCAAGAATACTTCTAATTCTCTCCAAACTTGTAAGTGATTCTTCCATTCTTAAGTTGATATCCTTCTTGATCTAGTAAAACCCCTTGATTTCATCCGTGAATTCATCTCTTTTGGGTTAGATCTTCAAGAACACCAAGAACACACACTAGTTCTTTAGGCCATGAACACCCCCTTCAAGCTTCAAAACGTAAGTATCCTTTCCATATACTAGTTATCCATTAGAAGCTCTTGAAACACGTCCAAGAATTTACCATTTTAGATTAAACATCAAGAGTTTATGGCCATGACATCTCCCTTGGCCGTAAACCCTTCTCATGATCTTCTTAGACCGTAATCATCAATGGCCGTGAACTACATGGCTGTAAACACCCATGGCCGCGAACACCTTGGCCGTGAACACACTCAAGTGTGGCCGTGAACTCCCTTAACCCAATCATATGTGATTGATACACTCAATTGTGAGTGATTCCTAGTTCCTAGGGATGTTTCCAATTCATGATTAGTTGTTATATACACTAATTATATACATATATGTGTCATTATATGCTTATTAGGATCTGTTTGTGCTCGGGACATCACCTGACACTTAGCATCCTATATCAATCTTACATTCGAATCACTCACCACAGGTGAGTTCATACCCCCGTATTTTCATAGTTTTTACTATTTTAAGGGGGGGGGGGGGGGAATACAAGTCTAACATAAAGATTTTGTGTTATAAACAAAAGGTTTCAAATATCTTAACAAAATGGATTTCAATTATCATCAATTCAATTGGTTTTCAAAGATTGTGTTAAAATGACATTAAGTCGTTAAAAGTATTTCAAAGTATTAAACTCCTTTTAAATGTTTCTTTTTATAAACTTATATTTTCCCTAGAAATCATATATATATATATATATATATATATATATATATATATATATATATATAAGATTTAAAAGGCTTAGGACTGATAACCCACTTTGGTTCCTTTTCCTTGTTTGGATGTGGGATTATAAGTATCAGTTATTTTTTCGGTTTCATTTAAATTTTACTTATATATTTGTATATGTATATAAGTATAAAAGTTAGTTCATTAAGTTAAATTACCCTTTGTAACATGTTGAGCAAGGGGTTGCATTCATGAATACTCGGTATCAATTCAGAAAGTACATATAAATTATAATAGGTATAATTTATGATTCACAGAACATTAATTCACGATTCAAGTATACTAAAGTATATTGATTTACAAGACCAAAGATTTGATTCAAAACTAATCAAGAGTATACATCTTTCATATACATGTAAGAATACTATTTCAAAAACATATTGTCAATCATTTATTTCAGAGTGATTGCGTTTTCATAACTATTATACATGTAACGTTTATATGCTTTTTATGAGTCATTTGATACAGGTTGTATAATTTATTTTAAACAATATAGTTAAAGTCCTGACATTATAACCAGAATCTCCAGTCGGAGATCGAAACAATGTGTGTATTGTTGGATTAGTGTCTAAGTCCATAACTATATTTGGTATGTACTTGACCCGATTGGAATGGTCCATTTGGGTTGCATGGCATCATGCATTTGGATAGACTAAAATGAGAGAAATAACACTTAAGGTTTACTAATATATTAAAAGTTCTAATATATTAATAAGATTATTTAATTAGTATTGATCAAGAATTAATTTGGAGTTAATTAAGTGATCAAAAGGAGACTAATTAAATATATGGGTTGATTGTGTAAATCATCCATACTTGAATAGCGGGCTAATGCTCCATGGATTATCAAGTTGGGTTAAAACCTATAGGATGCTCCATGGTGTTTTTGTACCCATGGATCATGGAAATGAAAGGCCATGACAATTAGGGTTTACATGGTATAACCCTAATTGTGAAAAACTATATAAGCATCTTATTCTTGTCAAAATCGGCCACAATGAGAGAACTATGTGTGTATGGTGAGGGCTAGCCGATTTGATGAAGTGGTTCATTTCTCTCTAAGTTATTCCAAGTGTATTTGATGTTGTGTGAACCATTTGAGGTGTCACACTTGGGGCACTCGGCTCTTAAGCATCAAGGAATCAAGCTACATAAAAAGGTATGTCTTCAAACTTGTTTTTATTACCCAAGTATCATAGATTGTATGTTAGATAGGGTAATACCTTGGAATATTCATATTTGCATGTATAATAGAGAAAACATAGATCCAAGGTATTTAGGGTTGCATGTACACTTAGGAGTGTTAGAATGCTCAAAACTCAATAGTGGTATCAGAGCCAAGGCTTGTTTTCAATTATACTTAATGCAAAAGTGCTGAAAAATGCTGAAAAAAATCGATTTTCGGGATGTCTGGGCACTGGACTCGCCGAGTCCACTGATGGATTCGCCGAGTCCATGAGGAAACTGTAACATCCGGATTCCCAGGTATCCTATTTTAAGTATTTACCTTGAGTTTTAGGGAGGGACTCGGCGAGTCCACGCTGTAAAGTGAAACCCTAAATCTCAGGGCCTGAGCCCTATTTAAAGGCCTTTATGGCCTCCATTTACGGCTACCAGTCCAGAGAGAGATACCCTAGCGATTGTGAGCGAGTTGTGAGAGAGTTTGAGCCTTTTTGATCATTTTTGGTGTGATTTTGCAAAGGAGAAAGTGTTTCCAGCAAGGGGAGGTCAAGAGGATTACATTTCAGTGGGTTTTCGGCTTGGATCTTCAAGTTTGAGGTAGCTATTTGATCCTATCCTTCTGTTTTGCTTAAGGGCATTGAATTTAGGGCTTTCTATACCCTTTTATGGCTTGTTTAGTTGTGTATAGTGTCCCATTGAGTGCTAAACTCTAGATCTGGACCTTTTGAGGTCCAAAGAGCCTGAACCATGCTGCTTTTTGTGGTTCTATGGAGGAAATGGACATAGGTTGCCATGTTAGAAGGTATTTCACCAAAATAAGCCTAGAGTGCCTTGCATGTGTACCAAGATTCGACCTTTACGTGTTTATTGGTCATGGGGAAGTCAGATCTATAGATTAGAGAAGCAGATCTGACCTCAGGAGGTCAGATGAGTGTTTTCATGGGAGGAACTCGCCGAGCCCATAAGGGACTCGACGAGTCGAGTCGGGTTGCCCCGCGATTCGCGACATGTGATAACCCGATGAGTGCGGGGTTGACTCAGCGAGTCGAGTGTGGACCAGGGGCGAAGAGAACACGCATGTACTCGTCGAGTCACATGAGTGCACTCGACGAGTCCGGTCAATGTTGACCGTTGACTTTGTTGACTTTTAGGGTTTAGTCAGTGTTTGGACTTATGAGCCATTAGAGGGGTAGAATGGTCGTTTACCCTTCTTAGAGAACTTATAGAAAGGGGTTAGCCTAGCCTTTAGAAGTTGTATTAATTAGAGTAATTATTTATGTGATTAGGCGGAGGCTAGTGCAGTATTTCAGAGTTCGAGGTTTACCGAGTTACCCGAGGTGATTCTTCTCATTATACTTTACCTAGAGTGGTAATTAGAGTTATGTGACAGAGTATCTTGTATGTTATTATGTGATTGTGATACACTGCATTATTTATATGTGATTCATGCCGTGTATGTTCCAGAGTTATGGAGTTAGAACCGGAAGGTTCACAGAGTTAGGACCAGAGGGTCCACAGAGTTAGGACCGGAGGGTCCGCAGAGTTACAGCCTCGAGTGGCTAATATGTGTTATATGTGGTATTTTGGGGAACTCACTAAGCATTTATGCTTACAGTGTTTTGTGTTATGTGTTTCAGGTACCAGTGAGGATCGCGGGAAGGCGCTGGCATGATCAGTACACACTATTAGAGTTTTATACATTTTGATCTTAGGATGTGTTTTTATGGATGTAAGATGTGATACATTGAGATTTGAGAATATTTGTGAATGAAATTATATTTTTTAAAAGTGAAAAATTGTTTTGAAAAATTACGGTGTTACAAGTTGGTATCAGAGCCTTGGTTTGAGGGATTCGGATGCACCTTCGAGCACATTTGAACTCAAACTGAGGATTTGAGGAATTTTTCGAAATAAAACAAAATTTTTCTAAAAGAGTAAAAGGATTTTGAAAAGAGCAGAGCAGAGCAGTGTGTACGATCAGCCAGCGCCCGAACGGTGATTTCGCAAAATACCCTTACATTATGTCTTATGAGATATTATGTGGTATGTCATGCATGCTAGAGTAGGCTAGGTATTCATGGTTAGGACTAGAGTGGGCCTGATTTGTGATGCCTTAGCCTAGGAGTTATTGCTACTATGAGATACTTTGAGAGTAAGTAGGTAGCAGCGAGGAGCTTATGAGTGGTCTACCGGAGAGTAGCCTGAGTTTAGTGAGATATAGAGTACTTGTGATCTGGGATCCTAGGAGGAGGACTTGGGGTGAATACCGATGCGCTGTGGAAGGTAGTATAAGGGCCCGTACTACTGGAAACACCGGATCGGTGAGCAGTCCAAGTAAGAATCCTTAGGGTACTATAGAGCAAGTAGGGTTGGGTATCGAGTGCGAGTATACTCGAGCGAGTCTCTGATTTCTTTTGTGTTGTATTTCAGAGATATCAGGGTTGGGACGCGCCACCACCCAGGAGGCAGTGGTACCAGTGGTACCAGTGATGAGGAGATCCGTAGGTTGATTCATGAGGAGGTGGCTGCTGCCATCCGAGCCGAGATACCAGAGATGTTTGGGTCTATCAAGACCACCCTGATCGAGACTTTTGACGAGCGTTACACTGATCTTACTGATGCTGCTGTTGCTGCAGCCACCACAGCCGTTGCTGCTGCGAGACCGCAGGGGGGTGACTCGTTGTTGTACCGAGAGTTCAGCAACACGAAGCCACCAGAGTTTGATGGGACGCAGGATCCGATCGCTGCGATGAGATGGATTTCTGATATTGAGGGATGCTTCTATATGTGCTCTTGTCCGGAGCTTCTGAGAGTTCGGTTCGCGCTGAACCAGCTTCGCTTGGGAGCGAAGGACTGGTGGAAGTTCGTGACAGCGCACTACTCTTCTGCAGAGCTTGCCGCGGTGACCTGGGAGAGGTTCACCGCTATGTTTCGTGATGAGTACGTTCCCCCGGTGGAAAGGGAACGTTTGGCCCAGGAGTTCTTGACCCTCAAGCAGGGTACCAAGTCTGTTATAGTGATCACCAGGATGTTCCATGAGAGGGCGATGTTCTGCCCTGAGCACGTGTCTTCCGAGCAGGCACGCATGAGTCGGTATTTGAGCATTTTGAGGAGAGGCATCCGCGAGTTCGTGGAGAACTCATCGTACCGGACATTTGCCGAGCTTCAGGCAAATGCCCGGAAGAGGGAGATTGAGCTCGAGACTCAGGACAGGGAGGAGGCGGAGTCTCAAGGGAGGGATCGGCGACCGACACAGTCCCAGCCGGCAGCCAAGCTGGCCAAGCCCGCCAATTCGAGATCAGGGAATCAGAAGTGCCGCACTTGTGGCAAGTGTGACAAGAGTCATGAGGGGGTTTGCAGAGCAGGGTCTTGCTACAAGTGTGGCAAGGAGGGGCACATGGCCAAGGATTGCCCCAAGGGGTTTGCAGTCTGTTTTCACTGCAACCAGACCGGACACCGGAAGGCCGAGTGTCCGCAGTTGCGGGGATCAGCCCAGGGAGCATCACAGGGATCTGCCCCTGCTGCCGTTCGAGCTGCAGAGAGTCGGCCAGTGAAGGCCGAGGCGCCAAAGGCTCACGGGAGAGCCATCCAGTTGACAGCGGTGGAGGTCCGCGCAGCGCTAGATGTTGTGGTGGGTATGTATTCTTTCATCTATTTATTTTGAGATTATGGTGTTATGCTTATATTATGATATGCGTAGGTACGTTTCTTGTGAGTTCTGTACCTGCTTTGGTGTTATTTGACTCGGGTGCGAGTCGGTCTTTTGTGTCGTTAGCCTTTAGTCATCACATCAGTATCTGTCGAGAGGTGTTGAGTCGACCTTTGCGAGTTTCCATAGCTGACGAGAGAGCGGTGTATGCCACTAATGTGATCCGAGGATGTGTACTCGAGATCTTCGGCGTTGAGTTTCCGATTGATTTGGTCCCGATTGCGATGGGAGATGTCTGTGTCATCGTGGGCATGGACTGGTTGACCAGGTTTGGAGCGGTTATCGACTGCGAGCGACAGTTGGTGACCATATAAGACCCTAGTGGGGGACTTCTTACGGTTTATGGCGAGGGTACCCGTTCTGGGTCAGCATTTTGTTCGGCCGCTAGAGCGAGGCAGAGCCTACAGCAGGGCTGTAGTGGGTTTGTGGCTTATGTGGTGGATACGAGAGTAGATGCAGAGAGACCGAGGTCGTTCGATGAGGTCCCGATAGTGCGTGAGTTCCCGGATGTTTTCCCCGAGGAGTTATCGGGCGTGCCTCCCGAGAGGCAGGTAGAGTTCCGCATCGATTTGGTTCCGGGGGCAGCGCCTATCGCCAAGGCGCCTTATCGCCTTGCGCCGCCAGAGATGCAGGAGTTATCCTCGCAGCTTCAGGAGCTGCTGGGGAAGGGGTTTATTTGACCGAGTAGCTCGCCGTGGGGAGTGCCGCTCCTTTTTGTCAAGAAAAAGGATGGTTCACACCGGATGTGCATTGATTACCGGGAGTTGAACAAGTTAACGGTCAAGAACCGTTACCCACTGCCGAGGATTGATGACCTGTTCGATCAGTTGCAAGGAGCATCTTGGTTCTCCAAGATAGACTTGAGGTCTGGATATCACCAGATGAGGGTGCGGGATGAGGATATCCAGAAGACGGCGTTCAGGACTCGTTATAGGCATTACGAGTTCGTGGTGATGCCTTTTGGGCTCACCAACGCACCGGCAGCGTTCATGGATCTCATGAACAGGGTGTGCAGACCGATGTTGGATCGATCGGTGATTGTATTCATCGACGACATACTGGTGTATTTGAGATCCAGAGAGCAGCATGAGGAGCATTTGAGGGAGATCCTCGGAGTTCTGAGATCGGAGAGGCTTTACGCCAAATTCTCCAAGTGCGATTTCTGGTTACGAGAGGTCCAGTTCTTAGGACACCTCGTCAACCAGAATGGGATATTAGTCACTCCGGCCAAGATTGGGGCGGTGATGAGTTGGGAGGTGCCGAGATCCCCCACCGAGATCAGGATTTTCCTGGGGTTGGCTGGCTACTATCGGAGATTCATCAGGGATTTCTCCAAGATCGTCGTGCCTCTTACCAGGTTGACCCGGAAGGGTGTGGCTTTTTCATGGGGACCGGAGCAGCAGACCTCGTTTGAGACACTTCGCCAGAGGTTATGCGAAGCCCCGGTGTTAGCCCTCCCGGAAGGGATAGAGGATTTTGTGGTGTACTGTGACGCATCGATATCCGGATTGGGTACAATACTTATGCAGAGGGGGCATGTGATAGCGTATGCATCGAGGCAGCTGAAGCCTCATGGGACGAGGTATCCCACCAACGATCTGGAGTTGGGGGCAGTGGTGTTCGCCCTCAAGATCTGGCGTCACTATTTATATGGGGTTCGGTGTACCATATACACGGACCACAAGAGCTTGAAGTATTTGATGGATCAGCCCAATCTGAATATGCGCCAGAGGAGATGGTTGGACGTGGTAAAGGATTACGATTGTGAGATCCTGTACCACCCGGGCAAAGCTAATGTTGTAGTTGATGCCCTGAGTCGCAGGGCGGAGAGTGCCCCGATACGAGATGTTTGTTTGAGATTGACAGTGATGACACCGGTGTTGGACACCATTCGGGAGGCCCAGGCAGACGCCGTGAGATCGGAGAACCGCAAGAGAGAGCGGGTGATTGGACAGGTACCTGAGTTCGTGACCGATAGCCGTGGGCTTATGACCTTTCAGGGTCGGATTTGGGTGCCGTATGCAGGCGGGACGCACAACACTTTGATGGAGGAGGCGCACCGATCGAGGTTCTCGATCCATCCCGGGGCCACTAAGATGTATTTGGACCTGAAGAAAGATTACTGGTGGCCCCGTATGAAGAGGGATGTAGCATGGTTTGTTGAGAGGTGCTTGACATGTCGCAGGGTTAAGGCTGAGCACCAGCGTCCGCACGGCAAGTTGCAGCCACTTGAGGTTCCCCAGTGGAAGTGGGAACAGATTTCCATGGACTTTATCACCAAATTGCCAAGGACCGCGAGGGGTGTCGATGCGATTTGGGTGATTGTTGACCGGCTGACGAAGAGCGCTCACTTCCTTGCTATTAGTGAGAGCTCTTCTGCAGAGAGATTGGCAGAGTTGTATGTGAGAGAGGTGGTATCGCGGTATGGAGTACCGATCTCGATTGTGTCAGACCGAGATGTACGTTTCACTTCCAGGTTCTGAAAGAAGTTCCATGAGGAGTTGGGTACGAGGCTGCATTTCAGTACCGCTTACCACCCACAGACGGACGAGCAGAGTGAGCGGACGATTCAGACGCTCGAGGAGATGCTCCAAGCATGTGTGTTGGACTTCGGGGGAAGTTGGGACACGTATCTGCCGTTGGCTGAGTTTTCTTATAACAACAGCCACCATTCGAGTATTGGTATGCCTCCCTTCGAGTTGTTATACGGGAGGAGATGTCGGACTCCCATTTACTGGGGAGAGGTAGGGCAGCGCGTAATGGGCAGCACTGAGATAGTGCTTCAGACGACCGAGCAGATACAGCAGGTTAGGTAGAGGTTGTTGACGGCTCAGAGTCGCCAGAAGAGTTTTGTGGATAGGCGACGATCCGAGCTTGAGTTCCAGGTGGGAGACTTCGTACTCCTAAAAGTGTCCCCTTGGAAAGGAGTGATTCGATTCAGGAAGAGGGGCAAGCTGGGGACCCGGTATATTGGCCCGTTCAGGGTGACCGCGAGGGTGGGAAAGGTAGCATATCGTCTAGAGCTACCCGAGGAGTTGAGCCAGATTCATGATACCTTCCACGTGTCTCAGTTGAGGAAGTGTATAGCCGACGAGTCGGCAGTGGTGCCACTGGAGGATATTCAAGTGAATGCGAACTTGAATTATGCCGAAAGGCCAATCGCGATCCGGGATCGGAAGATCAAGGTTCTGAGGAACAAGGAGGTGCCCTTGGTGCAGGTCCAGTGGCAACATCGGAGAGGGTCCGAGCTGACTTGGGAGCCGGAGTTGGAGATGCGGGAGCAACATCCAGAGTTGTTTGTTGAGCAAGACTTCGAGGACGAAGTCTGATTCTAGTGGGGGAGAATTGTAACATCCGGATTCCCAGGTATCTTATTTTAAGTATTTACCTTGAGTTTTAGGGAGGGACTTGGCAAGTAGGCGCTCAGACTCGCCGAGTAGGATCGCGAATTCTTGCCTAGAATAATGAGGGACTCGACGAGTCGATGCGTGGACTCGACGAGTCGATGCGTGGACTCGGCGAGTCCACGCTGTAAAGTGAAACCCTAAATCTTAGGGCCTGAGCCCTAATTAAAGGCCTTTATGGCCTCCATTGGCGGCTACCAGTCCAGAGAGAGATACCCTAGTGATTGTGAGCGAGTTATGAGAGAGTTTGAGCCTTTTTGATCATTTTTGGTGTGATTTTGCAAAGGAGAAAGTGTTTCCAGCAAGGGGAGGTCAAGAGGATTGCATTTTAGTGGGTTTTCGGCTTGGATCTTCAAGTTTGAGGTAGCTATTTGATCCTATCCTTTTGTTTTGCTTAAGGGCATTGAATTTAGGGCTTTCTATACCCTTTTATGGCTTGTTTAGTTGTGTATAGTGTCCCATTGAGTGCTAAACTCTAGATCTGGACCTTTTGAGGTCCAAAGAGCCTGAACCATGCTGCTTTTTGTGGTTCTATGGAGGAAATGGACATAGGTTGCCATGTTAGAAGGTATTTCACCAAAATAAGCCTAGAGTGCCTTGCATGTGTACCAAGATTCGACCTTTACGTGTTTATTGGTCATGGGGAAGTCAGATCTATAGATTAGAGAAGCAGATCTGACCTCAAGAGGTCAGATGAGTGTTTTCATGGGAGGAACTCGCCGAGCCCATAAGGGACTCGACGAGTCGAGTCGGGTTGCCCCGCGATTCGCGACCTGTGATAACCCGATGAGTGCGGGGTTGACTCAGCGAGTCGAGTGTGGACCAGGGGCGAAGAGAACACGCATGTACTCGTCGAGTCACATGAGTGCACTCGACGAGTCCGGTCAATGTTGACCGTTGACTTTGTTGACTTTTAGGGTTTAGTCAGTGTTTGGACTTATGAGCCATTAGAGGGGTAGAATGGTCGTTTACCCTTCTTAGAGAACTTATAGAAAGGGGTTAGCCTAGCCTTTAGAAGTTGTATTAATTAGAGTAATTATTTATGTGATTAGGCGGAGGCTAGTGCAGTATTTCAGAGTTCGAGGTTTACCGAGTTACCCGAGGTGATTCTTCTCATTATACTTTACCTAGAGTGGTAATTAGAGTTATGTGACAGAGTATCTTGTATGTTATTATGTGATTGTGATACACTGCATTATTTATATGTGATTCATGCCGTGTATGTTCCAGAGTTATGGAGTTAGAACCGGAAGGTTCACAGAGTTAGGACCAGAGGGTCCACAGAGTTAGGACCGGAGGGTCCGCAGAGTTACAGCCTCGAGTGGCTAATATGTGTTATATGTGGTATTTTGGGGAACTCACTAAGCATTTATGCTTACAGTGTTTTGTGTTATGTGTTTCAGGTACCAGTGAGGATCGCGGGAAGGCGCCGGCATGATCAGTACACACTATTAGAGTTTTATACATTTTGATCTTGGGATGTGTTTTTATGGATGTAAGATGTGATACATTGAGATTTGAGAATATTTGTGAATGAAATTATATTTTTTAAAAGTGAAAAATTGTTTTGAAAAATTACGGTGTTACAGAAACTCATCTTACTCGTCGAGTAGGTTCATACACTCGACGAGTAGGACCCCCTGATAGCATATTTTCGACTTTTAAGGTTGGAATTGGACTAGAATCATTACCCTAAGCTGTTTTTGAACCTATAAACCTGTTTTTGATGTGGTAATGATCATTCTAATCCAATTTCAAAGATAATTATCAATAGACTCATGTTTTTTATTAGTTTAATGGTTAGGCTAATTTCATGAAAAAATTTGATTTGAATTATCTTGTTCTTATGAGTTGCTTAGATTAATAGGAAAGTTATGTGAAATTGTTGTTTTCAATCCATTTTAATCTAAGAGTTGATTCTAAAATGTGTTTTTGTAACTTGTCCTCAAGTTACATGAAAAGTCACATTTAAGAATCATAAAACTCATAAATATTTCATAAGTTATGAATAAAGGAAAAGTTACATTCTTTTAATAGTTTAAAGTCTTCCATAAGTTGTCCTCAAGTTATGGAACTTGAAGAGTTTTTTATTAAAAACTACTTTAAACACATAAGTTATGGAATAGAAATGTTTTTGAATTATTCAAAACTTGCCCTCAAGTTTTGGAATGTGTAAAGTTTCCCTCATGAATACTTTAATTCCAAGTTAAGCCCTTAGAATTTTATAAGTTAAAATTCAACCCTTATACTTTATAGTATTATAAGTTAATAATAATATTATATATATATATATATATATATATATATATATATATATATATATATATATATATATATATGTATAAGAGCAAGTCAGTCTTACCGTTAGTAGGCCTCATTCACGAAGCCGGACTATAAGGGGGGTATAAGGTTGTTGCCTATAAAATGGCAGATTAAAAGGGTGTCCACTCTCACCCACCGCTTCCTTGACTGGTGGAGGGTCGTTAGCCGAACGAGTAGGACAAGGACTATAATTCTCCCTTCACTAAAAGTATTAATGATAAATACTAAGTAACTAAACTTTTATAAATTCTCAATCTTAGTTACTTAGGAAAATGTGAATTTGGTGCTAACCCATGAAATTACACTTTGCACTTTGCTTAAGTCGGTTAGTGGAGCGTGTGTGGTTAACCGGCACACTAACCTGGATTTAACAAGGTAGGCAAAGGGTAACTTAATGTTTATCACATGATCGGTGGAGCGCGTGTGGTTAACCGGCACATCGATTAAGTGATAAATATTAAGGGTACCAAGTATATTTGCATGGTTATTCATACCTTGTTTTGTGATCCTCGGCATCCCAGTCACAAAACCTGAAGGGCACAATCGAGATTGAAACATGCCATTGAAAAGTTCAATGAATCTCAAAAGAATCTAGGAGTTTCAAAATCAATTAAAACCTAATAAATTATTTCGTTTTCATGGTGGAAATTGGTGAATCGTCATTCACCTACCTTCAAATATATTATAACCTGGATTACGGCATCCCTCTTCCAAGTTATAAAATGTTGTGTTGGGTCCTAGCCTTAATATTTCATATTGGGTGTTATATTAAGGACTTTAGATCAACTATCTTGAATATCTCCCAAAAGATGTCTAGTTCAGACATTTATGATCTTCCCAAATCTCTTGGAACTTCACTTCCTCCACCTCCTCCAATTATTTTTCCTAACCCACAAGTTCAAGGTCACTCAATCCCTATTTACAAGCAAGGTCTATGTGTGATCACATCTTGGAGATGAAGTCACATATTGACAAGCCGGGAGAGTTGGGTGTCAAAGTCTTAAGAAAGTTGGATGCTCAATCACTTTCTAAGTCACATGGTGAGTTCCTTTGGGACTACTATGAAACGGACTATGACATGACCCTTAATGATCTTATCTATTTGCTTGGTGCTGCTGAATCAGCAATGGTTTGAGGACTAGTAAAGCAAATTTGATTAGGAGATCAACTTCCCAATGGACATTGACAATGGTAACATTGGATATCTAGAAAAGGCTTTCTCTTCCCAATGGAAAGGGATCCGCCATAGTCAACTCGGTTGACCAAATGGTAAAGAGAAAGTCTAAGTCTGTGATAGTCCCGTGTACCATTTCCATAGAGTCCATATGTTTAAAGAAGGGGCATTGGTTACAAAACTGCCTATTTACCTGAAGGATCATAGGGTTGATCAAGTCAAGATGTTTGATTCTATTCAGGTGAAGTCCACTATCTAACTCTATTAAGTTTCTATTCTGAGATTCTCATTACATGATGTGACTGGGTCACATATTGTTGCTTTAAGAATCAAAGAAAAAATGAAGAAACTTAAAAGAAGTATATGCTGATTCTGATCGCGAAGATGGATTTCGATCGCATGGTTCGGTGATCAGAATTTTTGAGTTGTTGCTTAGGAGTTATGCTATATTGCTTAGGAATAGATAACAACAAGTTTTTCATATGCATTTTCACTGTAAGGATAAGTTTTTTTCCGCAAAGTTTTAGAATAAAATAAAAAGATTTTAATTTTATATTTATTTTAAATATCCTTACAGTGGCATTTGTGAAAAATGGTTGTTTATATGATTCCGTTGATAGCAATATTTAAAAAATGGACTTGATTCTTTCGTTTGTGGTAGGGTCATAATTTACCAAATAAGGAAAGATTCTCATCACCCAAGGTTTCAGTTGGATAGAAACCTGGAAATCATGCAAGTTGTATAGTATGATGAATGAGAATTTTCATGTTTGGAAAGTTAAGATTAATTCCTTGTTCACATGTATATGTGAGTCAAGTGAAGGACTAAGGGATCGAGTACACATTCTGGTGCACTGATCAAGTCCACCACAAAAGATCGATAAGACTATTCGTCATGATTTACTAAAGTTTAGTAAATATGGTTATACTTACCAGTTTAAGTATAATTCTGAAACATTGGAAAATTTTCAATATATGGCAGAACGAATGAGAAGAATCAAATTAGGCAGAAGGATAAAAGTTTCTCAAATCTGAAAAGATGGGAGAGTACTTTAGTATCATGTTTCGTGATCATCTTAATGATTTAGAAATCATGTCACAATTAGTCCTCTAAGGACATCTTAATGCATTCTTATGACTAAGAAGAGGAATCTTGAATTGTTGGAATGGTTAAATCAAGAAGATGAGTCATACTTCATTCCAAAACAAGTCTTAGATTCATACTCCAAGACTATAAGATGAGTGACATATCTTAAAGAAAGGTTTAAAACACTTGTCAAATGTAAGAGTAAAAGTGTCCTACTCTTGTATATTTGAAATTGGTAAGTTGTGATGTTTTGGATAAAACAAAGACCAACTTAGGCCAATTGTGTAAAGTGTCTGTCTTGATAAAGAATCCACACTATCTCTTGAATATTTGACAAGTGAGTCTTATATGTCAAGAGGACAGTGGGAGTCTTAGAGATCTTGGAAAAGCTTCAAGATCTAATCAAGAATAAAAACTTGTAGTTCATCACTAGCACACGACGTGAGGTTTATAACCTATCGTGTTGACATATCTCTATTTATGTGCCCATTCCAGTTAAAGTTGGCTATGCACATGAGTTCTGAGAGTTCTCAATTGGTTGCATAACAACTTGGAAGCAATGGCAGGCCCTTGTGCTGCTAGGTGGCAAGAAATTAAGATTGAGTTCAGTCCATATGGTTTGGATAAGAACACTTACACCATAAATAATCTAAGTGTCATAAGGTTTCTCTCCGATTCATGAAAATGATGGTGAGGAAACACTTTCACTAAGTAGATTTTAAGTAGATAACATTTGTGATATTTGCATTCTAAAAGTCGTTAGTGGAGCGTGTGTGGTTAACCGGAACACTAACATGGACTTGTGAGGAATGGCAAAGGTCTAAACAATTGAGACTATGATTACGGCATCCCTTTTCATAGTTCTGAAATTGATTAGACACACATGTGTGCTATCTAAGGAAACGTGTATGATTTTGATAAAGTTTTATCAAAGCATCTCATATCGGAAGTCTGAAATTTGGTAAGAAAGTCAATAAAGTATTGATTTCTAGAAGTCCAGTTGATTTCTGAGTACATGTAAAAGCTAGTGGGAGCATAAGTGTTATGCTAATAATCATCATGTTAGTGGGAGCATGATAATTATGATTAGTATTGCAAGATAGAAATGTTAATTATAGAAAACAAAAGTTTCAATTCCGAAAGTTGCAGGGGTTGAAAAGTTGTTTTGCTATAATTAAGGGAGAGGAAATTATACTTCATTTCAATTCTAAAAGCTTAGATTGAGGTTTTAATCATCTTTAGTTAAGGGTATATATGAATTTTGTGTTGGAATGGCTCAACATAAGGAAATTCTATATATAGGCCCATTATTTGCATTCTAAAATTCGATTATGATTACGGCATCCCTTTTCATAATCTGAATTATGAGAACTTGGCAAATAGAAATAGAGATATTATAGCAAAAAGACTGACCTAGAATCATGTCTTTATGTCAGACATCGTGAATCGTGTCCCACTTGCTTTGGGTACAAGATCGATTGCATGTGCTATAATATTTATCCTTTCTAAATTTTCCAAATGCCTGAGGCATTAAGAAGGGGAAAAGGTCTAGAATTGGATACGACTAAAATGATTAAGCAATTGTCGAGGACAATCTAAGGTTTACCAAAGATTGGTTACTCAGGGACAGTTGGAAGTATAGTGTTTCTAGAAGGACCATATTGACATGTTCTGAAAAGAGGTAACTCTTGTTCAGAAATGATAGTAAAAAATGGGAATATGGAGTTGTCTCCATTGGTGGATTTAATTTGTGTAAGATTAGAAAAAAAAAACTTAATGCAAGAAGGATATTTCCATGGAGTTGATCTCCATTGGAATACTCTGTAATGTCTGTTGACAAGTCTTTGTGACTTTGTGCATAATCATTACAAGAGGATCAATGTATACAAGTTTAGAATCTAACAGATTTAGGTAAATGGCAGGAATTTGGAATTCTTGCATTTGCGGTAAGGATTTGGGATTGTGAAATGAGAATCATTGGAATTATGTTCAATCGATCTATTTCACAGAGTAAAGATCATAGACAAACTTAGTGTGCATACTTGGTGTATGGCATAACTAATGTTTAGACAAACATAGTGTGCATACTTGGTGTATGGCATGACTAGTGTTTAGAAAACATAGTGTACATGCTTGGAGCATGGGACAACTATTGATTTTAATTCAAGTATAAAGTTGATAGTTTGAAACAGTATGCAATGAATAATGTGTGATCAATATGGTGATAAATAAAAGGTGTTCTATTTATATTCATAAGTTCTGAGACCATATTGGATTCGATTATTCTTGTGTTTCACTTTGCATGTTTTGACTTCCAGAATAACTAGGTCGTTCTTCCTGAATGACTAAGTTATTCAAATCATCCACAGTCGGTCATATGTTGGAAGTAGATATGAATCAAGACTGTCATGGGTTGGCTTGTAGAGGTCTAATATGTTGGACAAAGTGGTGCTACAACACTCATGAGTGCTCATAAGTTCTGAGTATTGGATTCAACCCACACTCATTGGAATCACTTCATGGATTTTATCACGAGTGATCATAAGACGATAATATCCTATATTCTTCAAACCTAGAGATATGAGTTGTTACTATTAGTTGGTTATACATTGATTGCACGAAAACACATTGGTAACTCGATGTTATAAAACGTGCCTTTGTGTATGATTCAACAAGTAGTAGAACAAGCCATATGATTCGAAGTTTATCCATTCCTTTTACCTTTGGGATAAAAGCGATATTTGTGGGCCCCTCTATGATTTAGCGATGACACATGTGAGTGCTTGGCCAAGCCAGGACTGATTTGATTTGTTCAATCGGTCAGTCATCATGAATCGGAAATCGGGAAACAATAAATGGACAGAGAGAATGATTTATAATCCATGTCTCAGTCCATATGATATCAAGAATGGAGGAATATATGATCCCTTATCTAATGGACAAGTTATTGACGAGATCAGAGTTCAGTTACAACGACAGAGTTCGACAACGGCTTAAAGAGCTACGATTGCCAGTCGGTTCTTGAAGTCATACTCAATAATAGTTTTAGACTTATCCAAGTGAGAGACTGTTGGATTAGTGTCTAAGTCCATAACTATATTTGGTATGTACTTAACCCGATTGGCATGGTCCATTTGGGTTGCATGGCATCATGCATTTGGATAGACTAAAATGAGAGAAATAACACTTAAGGTTTACTAATATATTATAAGTTCTAATATATTAATAATATTATTTAATTAGTATTGATCAATAATTAATTTGGAGTTAATTAAGTGATCAAAAAGAGACTAATTAAATATATGGGTTGATTCTGTAAATCATCCATACTTGTATAGTGGGCTAATGCTCCATGGATTATCAAGTTGGGTTAAAACCCATAGGATGCTCCATGGATGCTCCATGGTGTTTTTGTACCCATGGATCATGGAAATGAAAGGCCATGACAATTAGGGTTTACATGGTGTAACCCTAATTGTGACAAACTATATAAGCATCTTATTCTTGTCAAAATCGGCCACCATGTGAGAACTATGTGTGTATGGTGAGGGCTAGCCGATTTCATGAAGTGGTTCATTTCTCTCAAAGTTATTCCAAGTGTATTTGATGTTGTGTGAACCATTTGAGGTGTCACACTTGGGGCACTCGGCTCTTAAGCATCAAGGAATCAAGCTACATAAAAAGCTATGTCTTCAAACTTGTTTTTATTACCCAAGTATCATAGATTATATGCTAGATAGGGTAATACCTTGGAATATTCATATTTGCATGTATAATAGAGAAAACATAGATCCAAGGTATTTAAGGTTGCATGTACACATAGGAGTGTTAGAATGCTCAAAACCCAACATGTATAGATTTATATTGGGATTGACAACCCTGCACTCAGACTGCTAGCTACAGTTAGGCATACACGCCTACGAGTGACAGTTGTTATCAACAGTTTTCAACGCCTTCAATGCGTTGGGTCAGGCCATCTAGTCTCAGTATGGTTATAATAACTCATTAAAAACATATTAACAATACGTTAGTGTATAATTAACTAAACATAAGTACATTTTCAAAGTACTAGTTTTACAAGATACAAATACGGTATTACATTACAGTTTACAATAACAGCTGGTGGAACCAGGCACACTCATAGTTACAAGTTTTGCATAAAGGAATACAAAAACAGAATATTGTTTTACAAACAGAATGGTTATATGAGATTAAAACTACTTTTCATATACAGCAGAAAATATAGGATTTTCTGGAACAGTTTACATATTCAAGAAACAGGGTACATTCATTCAAACATAAATACTTATGCACTCACTCAACTTTATTTTGATACTCTCTTTTCAAATTACTTGTATTCTCAGAGAATCAGTAGACAGGTACTCCCCGAGCTTTGAGAAGATGGAGCTATTTTGAGTCATGTCTTCTTCTTTTGTATAACTATTTTGGTTTCAATATACAATGATGACACACATGTAAATACTATTTCTTTTTAAATATAGTGGTTGTTTGTACTTTGATTACTATGATGCATGTGTTGTGATACTACAAATGAATTCCTTCACCCCCGGACGTTTCCGCCGTCTGGTTTGGGGGTGTGACAGATTGGTATCAGAGCATTGTTTATAGTGAACTCAGTATATCAATCCATAAAAGATATACAAACTCTAAATACATTTGGGGCTAAGAGCTCTGACTACAAGTATACTTTTTAAAAATTTAAGTATTTTTACAAGAAGTATACTAACACTCATACCTACAAGTACAGTATCACAGTCATAAGAACTTAAAAGTATTTGGATGTTGAACATTATAGTCAAACCTGGGCAGTTATGTAATCATATCTGGGATTAACATAGCCTGATCAACTATATTGATTTGAGATATGACCAACATGTGTTTGGGAGTGATAGTAGTGATGCGACATGTCTAAAACTTACCACCCATACATATACAGAAGAACTATAGAACAGAACATAAAGATTAAAATACTATTGGGGTATTTTAGGCACTATATACTAATAACAAACATGTGAAAACAAAAGAACCATTGTGGGTAGAATTATAAATATTAAGGGTATATTACAGTTATATATAATTAAAGTTATATAGACTTAGAATATGTGATCTAGCTTCATTTCCTGTTCCTTGTTTGGTTGTGGATTTAGAGCCGGGTCATTTAATCGAAGGTCGATTATATCCAAGTTATATATAATTAGTATACACTTTATAGTTATAGTAATACCTAGAACAAGTCATACAGAATACATTACTTGTTAACTGTAAGTCTCTCTCGTAGAAACTTGTATCTTTAATCTATCGTTACTAACTATATTCTATATCTTTTACCCCTATTCTCGGTTAGATAACAATGGATGGAGTTCATCTACCCGGAGTCCCTTATTTTTCCCAATCAAGGGCAAGATGCAGAGCCAGAAGAAAATCATGAAATTCCCTTAGATGATGATTTTGCAGAAAATTTTCCTGAAGACATTGATTCCGAATCAGAAGCCTATAATCCACCACCAGTTGCCCAGAATCCTAATCCACGACAAAATTTCCAAGGCCCGACGCCTTCATGGGCTGAGAACTTGGGTAGATGGAGCCGAGAGCAAGGTCAACCCTTACCCTACAACGGAGACCGAAGCTTTTACAACCTGAGTGAGGGAGGATCTGCAGACAGAATTCTTCCTATTTTGGTTCGCCGAGTGGCTCGAAATGTTGAGCTAGGAGTGACAGCCATTCAGCAAACCATAGAGCTAGATGCTGACACGAATGCCAATACGGATAGTATTCGCAATATTGAACTTGCTCATAACATAGCAATGAGAGACAATGAGGCCCTGCTGCAAGAGCTAGTTGTAACTCGAGCTGAAGTCATAGAGCTCTGAGCACGCCAGACAGTGTATGAAAGACATCTGCTTGATGTGGAGCGTCAGCTGGCTGAGTTGAGGGTTCGTCCGAGTGATGCCCATCGCCAGTAGGAGATGCTCTACTTATCCTTTCTTTTGGTTTAAGAAATGGATTATACTCTACTCGCTCTCTGTTTACTCTTTTGGTTATAGTTAAGTCTGCGAATATGTTCTAGCGTTATTTTTCATGTTTTTCAGTACGACCGCGAAAATTTCATTTTCGGTAGGTCAGTATGATGTCGATGTTTTTCCCAGAATTTGGTGTATTGTATACCTGTTTAGGGTCAAGTTTTCCAGACTTTATGTATTCAATGTGCCAATAAAAATCAACATGCATCTTCATACTCTTTGAAAAATAACCATTCAATTTCATATTATCCTGTTGCAAGTTGTACTTGTAGTAGACTTCTATATCCAATTCATTACAAGATTCATGTTGAACTAAATGTTTTAATTCAAAGATATCAAATTCATATTCACTCTTGATATCTTGCCCCCTTTTTATCTTTTAACTTTTATAGTAAAAGATGCCTCCTCGGAGAAATCCAAGACGTAACAATGTTAATGAAGCACTGACACCACCTCCGCCACCACCTCCTCAATTCAACGCTGCTATGTTTCAAGCGGCGGTCACGGCAGCCGTTGCAGCTGCCATGTCTCATATCAACACCCCTGGTGCTAGTGGGTCAGGAGCTGGTGCACATCCTTCTAACCATGGCGAGAGTCATGGGCACTCACGAGAGTGTACTTATAAAGATTTCTCGAACGCCAAACCCAGGACCTTTAATGGGACTGGAGGAGTTATGACATTAAGACAGTGGATTGAGAAGACAGAAGCTATTTTTGAAATCTGCTCCTGTTCGGAGGGTAGCAAGGTTAAGTTCACTGTTTGTACCTTTTCGGATAGAGCCCTAACATGGTGGAATGGCCATGTTAAGTCACTGACTCTGGTAGTGGCTAACTCGATAAGCTGGGAGAACTTAAAAACTATGCTTATGCAGGAATACTATCCGCGAGGATAAATTCAGAAACTTGAGCAAGAGCTCTGGGGTCTTACAATGGTTGGTTCGGACATAACAACCTATACCAATAGATTCTGTGACTTGGCAATTCTTTGTCCAGAAATGGTTGCTCTGGAGAGCAAAAAGATTGAGAGATATATTTGGGGACTATCACCCCAGATTCAATCAAGTGTCTTAGCTTCAAGGTCTGTTACCTTTGACAGTTCCAAAGAGCTGACACAATCTCTTATTGACCACGGAGCCCGTCAAAACTCAGTGGTTTCTGCACTAGAACAGTTGAAGGGAAACAACAACAACAACAATAACAACAACAACAGCAAGAAGAAAGGTTGGAACAAGAGGAAGGGCAAGTCTTCACAAGAATCCTCAAAGAAGCAACAACTAGTGGCAGTCAATGTTGCTACTATACATGCTGCTGTTCCTACTAACCCTGTACCAGCTAAGCCTTATGCTGGTAATCTCCCCAAGTGCAATTTTCACCATAACGGAAATTGCCGAGAAATGCAGTGTCGTAACTGCAACAGAAAAGGGCATACTGCCTGATTTTGTAGATCACCACCCCAACCGATTAACCAAGTACATGCCACTGGAGTAGGTCAAGCATGCTACAATGCGGTGATGTGGGGCATTTCAAGAGAGATTGTCCAAAAGCTAGAAATGTCGGTGGAGTTGGGAGAATTTTAGCTTTGGGTCACGAAGAAGCGGTGACAGACCTTGCGGTGGTCACGGGTACGTTTCTTCTCAACAACACTTATGCATGCATTCTATTTGATTGTGATGCTGAGAAGAGCTTTGTGAGCCATAATTTCAAACACTTGCTAAATCAAAACTCCCAACCACTAAATGAAACTTTCACTGTCGAAATGGCTAACGGGAAATCCGAATCCACCAACGATATATATATAGGATGTACTCTTACCTTGAATAACTTTTCGTTCCCAATAGACCTTATGTCGGTCTCTATCAAAAGTTTCGACGTCATAATAGGTATGGATTGGTTGTGCCCTAACCATGCTGACATCCTATGCTATGAAAAGGCTATTCGTCTGAACCTGCCAACTAACGAAACTCTTGTTATTTACGGCGACAAACCCGGAACGAACCTTCAGATCATTTCTTGCATCAAGGCACTTTCTTAGCTCACGTGGTAGACAAAAAGCAAGAGGTGAAAGACATCGCGAGCATTCATGAGGTCTGCAATTTTCCCGACATTTTTCCCGACGATCTTTTAGGAGTGCCTCCCAAACGACAAGTCGAATTCAGAATCGACCTAATCCCTGGGGCTACCCCTGTAGTCAAATCCCCCTATCGTCTTGCACCTTCTGAGATGCAGGAATTATCCAGCCAGCTTAACGAACTCCTTAGAAAAGGTTTCATAAGACCAAGCTTCTCACCCTGGGGAGCACCGGTTTTATTCGTAAAGAAGAAGGATGGATCATTCCGTATGTGCATAGACTATCGCGAACTGAATAAACTTAACATCAAAATCGATATCCTCTGCCTTGCATTGACGATCTGTTCGACCAACTTCAAGGTGCGAGCTACTTCTCGAAAATAGACTTAAGATCCGGGTATCACCAGATACGAATTTTGGAGGATGACATTCCCAAAACTGCGTTCAAAACTCGTTATGGTCATTACGAGTTTGTAGTGATGCCATTCGGATTGACGAATGCACCTACTGTGTTCATGGATCTAATGAACAAAGTGTGTCATCCATTCCTGGACAAATTCGTCATAGTCTTTATTGATGACATTCTTATCTACTCAAGAAGTGAAGAAGAACATGGCCAACATCTTCGTCAAATATTGCAAACTCTTAGAACAGAGAAACTGTATGCGAAATTTTCAAAGTGTGAATTTTGGATCAGGAAGGTTGATTTCCTAGGTCACGTGGTCAGTTCAGAAGGAATACACGTCGACCCTTCCAAAATAAAGGCAATTGAAAACTGGTCAGCACCCAAAACACCTACATAAATCCGTCAATTCTTAGGTCTTGCTCGCTACTATCGCAGATTCATCCAAAATTTCTCTCGAATAGCTAAACCACTTACCACCCTGACGCAAAAGGGTGTAACTTTTAGCTGGGGAGAAAAGCAAGAAACATCGTTCCAAACGCTGAAGAGAGCTCTATGTAGTGCACCGATCCTGTCTCTTCCTGAAGGGACAGAGGATTTCGTAGTGTACTGTGATGCTTCTAATCAAGGGCTTGGATGTGTTCTTATGCAAAGAGGAAAGGTTATATCCTACGCCTCAAGACAGCTTAAGACACATGAAGTCAACTATACAACACATGACCTTGAACTAGGAGCAGTAATATTTGCTCTGAAGATCTGGAGACATTATTTATATGGCACGAAATACACAATATTCACGGACCATAAAAGTCTCCAGCATATCTTCGATCAGAAATAGCTGAACATGAGACAACGATGATGGGTAGCGCTACTGAACGACTACGATTGTGAGATTCTTTATCACCCTGGTAAAGCTAACGTAGTAGCTGACGCCCTTAGCAGAAAAGAATACTCGGGACGCCGAGTAAAGTCGTTGACCATGACAATCCATTCACATTTGTCCACACAGATCAGAGAGGCTCAGCTTGAAGCTTTAAAACCTGAAAACATGGCAGGTGAAACCTTGAGAGGAATGGATAAAAACTTCAAAATTAGGGATGATAGAGTCTATTGTTTCATGAATCGGATCTGGACACCAAAGTTCGGTGGTTACAGAGACGTGGTTATGAATGAAGCACACAAAACCCGATACTCCATTCATACAGGTTCAGACAAGATGTATTTGGACCTCAAGAAACTATACGGGTGGCCTAACATGAAGGCCGAAATTGCTACCTTTGTGGGCAAGTGCCTCACTTGCACCAAAGTCAAGGTAGAATACCAGAAACCTTCAGGTTTATTGCAACAACCTGAAATCCCAGAATGGAAGTGGGAACGGATTACAATGGATTTCATAACTAAGTTACCCAAGACATTGGGTGGTTATGATACTATTTGGGTAATCGTCGATAGATTAACCAAATCCGCACACTTATTACCAATCAAAGAGACCGACAAGATGGAGAAACTAACAAGAACTTACCTCAAGGAGATCGTTAGACTTCATGGTGTGCCAATATCTATTATTTCAGACCGAGATAGTAGACTCACTTCTCGTTTCTGGCAGTCTTTACAAAAATCTTTGGGAACTAGGCTGGACATGAGTACAGCCTACCATCCACAAACCGACGGACAAAGTGAGAGGACGATTCAAACTCTAGAAGATATGTTGCGAGCTTGCGTGATAGACTTTGGAAAGGCATGGGATACTCATTTTCCCCTTGTCAAATTCTCTTACAACAACAGTTATCACACTAGCATAAAGGTTTCTCCTTTAGAAGCCCTCTATGGCCGCAAGTGCAGATCACCTCTATGTTGGGCTGAAGTGGGTGACACGCAGCTAGCTAGAAGCCAAGTTCCTGACAGTGCTCTCACTGGTCCGAAAATCATTCGCAAAACTACGGAGAAGATCATATAAATCCGGGAGTGACTTAAAGCTTCCAGAGATAGACAGAAAAGCTACGCCGACAAAAGAAGAAAACCTTTAGAATTCCAGGTTGGTGACCGCGTCATGTTAAAGGTCTCACCTTGGAAGGGCATGATACGCTTTGGAAAGCGTGACAAGCTAAATCCAAGGTACATCCTGTTTTCCATGTCTCTAACTTGAAAAAGTGTTTATCTGATGAGACTCTTGTTATCCCACTCGATGAAATCGAGATAAACGAGAATCTCAACTTCGTGGAAGAACCCGTAGAGATTTTAGACAGGGAAGTAAAGAGAACCAAACAAAGCCGTATTCCGATAGTGAAGGTTCGCTGGAATGCAAAACGAGGACCTGAATTCACTTGGGAGCGGGAGGATCAAATGAAACAGAAGTATCCACATCTTTTTCCCTAGTCTTTCTGTATCTCTTTAATCCAAATTTCGGGACGAAATTCTCTCTAACGGGGGGATAATGTAACACCTCGTTATTTTCTGTTGTAAAGTCAACTCTAGTCAACCAAAGTCAAACAAGGGTCACCTAAGGTCCTTTTTATTATTTGGGGTTTTTATTTAGGTTATAATAATAACCTTTATTTGTTCAAATCCTTAAAATATCTACAATTTAATTTAGAAGGAAAGGGCTTAAAAACCGAGAAACTTCACATCCTCTTCTTTCACTTCGGACCGCAAACGCTTTGGGCCGCAAAAGGTTTACGGCCGTATACTCCTCGGACCGTACAATCCTCGCAGCCGTAAACCCTCTCAACCGTGAACGACTTCGGCTGTAATCAGGCTTCGGTCGTAGACTCTAGCCGACCTCGGACCGTAAACGAGGTTCACGGCCGTAAACCTTCGGACCGTGAACCCTCACACATATATATATATAGATTTCCTTCATTTTTCATCACTTTTCACACGTCGAACTTAAGAACACACAAATTCTCTCTCAAGTATCATCAAGAATACTTCTAATTCTCTCCAAACTTGTAAGTGATTCTTCCATTCTTAAGTTGATATCCTTCTTGATCTAGTAAAACCCCTTGATTTCATCCGTGAATTCATCTCTTTTGGGTTAGATCTTCAAGAACACCAAGAACACACACTAGTTCTTTAGGCCGTGAACACCCCCTTCAAGCTTCAAAACGTAAGTATCATTTCCATATACTAGTTATCCATTAGAAGCTCTTGAAACACGTCCAAGAATTTACCATTTTAGATTAAACAGCAAGAGTTTACGGCCATGACATCTCCCTTGGCCGTAAACCCTTCTCATGATCTTCTTAGACCGTAATCATCAATGGCCGTGAACTACATGGCCGTAAACACCCATGGCCGTGAACACACGCAAGTGTGGCCGTGAACTCCCTTAACCCAATCATATGTGATTGGTACACTCAATTGTGAGTGATTCCTAGTTCCTAGGGATGTTTCCAATTCATGATTAGTTGTTATATACACTAATTATATACATATATGTGTCATTATATGCTTATTAGGATCTGTTTGTGCTCGGGACTTCACCTGACACTTAGCATCTACATTCGACTCACTCACTACAGGTGAGTTCATACCCCTATATTTTCATAGTTTTTATTGTTTTAAGGAGGGAGGCGGGGGGGGGGGGGGGAATACAAGTCTAACACAAAGATTTTGTGTTATAAACAAAAGGTTTCAAATATCTTAACAAAATGGATTTCAGTTATCATCAATTCAATTGGTTTTCAAAGATTGTGTTAAAATGACATTAAGTCCTTAAAAGTATTTCAAAGTATTAAACTCCTTTTAAATGTTTCTTTTTATAAACTTATATTTTCCCCAGAAATCATATATATATATATATATATATATATATATATATATATATATATATATAAGATTTAAAAGGCTTAGGACTGATAACCCACTTTGGTTCCTTTTCCTTGTTTGGATGTGGGATTATAAGTATCAGTTATTTGTCCGAGTGTCATTTAAATTTTACTTATATGTATTTGTATATGTATATAAGTATAAAAGTTAGTTCATTAAGTTCAATTACCATTTGTAACATGTTGAGCAAGGGGTTGCATTCATGAATACTCGGTATCAATTCAGAAAGTACATATAAATTATAATAGGTATAGTTTATGATTCACAGAACATTAATTCACGATTCAAGTATACTAAAGTACATTGATTTACAAGAATAAAGATTTGATTCAAAACTAATCAAGAGTATACATCTTTCATATACATGTAAGAATACTACTTTAAGAACATACTGTCAATCATTTATTTTAGAATGATTGGGTTTTCATAACTATTATACATGTAACGTTTATATGTTTTTTATGAGTCATTTGATACAGGTTGTTTAATTTACTTTAAACAATATAGTTAAAGTCCTGAAATTATAACCAGAATCTCCAGTCGGGGATCGAAACAATGTGTGTATAGATCTATATTGGGATTGACAACTCCGCACTCAGACTGCTAGCTACAGTTAGGCATACACGCCTACGAGTGACAGTTGTTATCAACAGTTTTCAACGCCTTCAATGCGTTGGGTCAGGCCATCTAGTCTCAGTATGGTTATAATAACTCATTAAAAAGATATTAACAATACGTTAGTGTATAATTAACTAAACATAAGTACATTTTCAAAGTACTAGTTTTACAAGATACAAATATGGTATTACATTACAGTTTACAATAACAGCTGGTGGAACCAGGCACACTCACAGTTACAAGTTTTACATAAAGGAAGACAAAAACAGAATATTGTTTTACAAACAGAACGGTTATATGAGATTAAAACTACTTTTCATATACAGCAGAAAATATAGGATTTTCTGGAACAGTTTACATATTCAAGAAACAGAACACATTCATTCAAACATAAATACTTATGCACTCACTCAACTTTATGTTGATACTCTCTTTTCAAATTACTTGTATTCTCAGGGAATCAGTAGACAGGTACTCCCCGAGCTTTGAGAAGATGGAGTTATTTTGAGTCATGTCTTCTTCTTTTGTATAACTATTTTGGTTTCAATATACAATGATGAAACACATGTAAATACTATTTCTTTTTAAATACAATGGTTGTTTGTACTTTGATTACTATGATGCATGTGTTGTGATACTACAAATGAAGTCCTCCACCCCCGGACGTTTCCGCCGTCTGGTTTGGGGGTGTGACAACCACCGACCACCACCTAACATCAGCTATTGTGCTTCGTTGGAACACCAAAAAACATCACACTCTGCTCTGAAGTCCAGATCTAGTTCGTCTCCAGATTTTCGACATCCAGATCTAATGGAATACAAGAAAACTTCTCCGATTTGCTTCGCTGGAACAATAGATCTGACGGAAAATCACTGCCAACAGATCTGACATCCAGATCTGATGTTACCACCGTCGATGTGACTCCACCTCTACAACAACCGACGTCGCACCAACGTTGTTGCTGCCTACCATCAGTGCTCATGGATCTGAAGCAAGGGAACAATCTCAGATCTGGATATAAGATGCATTGAAGGTGTTTGATGAAATGCTTCACCAAAAACTAGCTATGTTTTTAAACATTGAATAATATGAATAAGTCTCTGAACTAGTTTCTTAAGCTGTGAATAAGCGTTTTTATAATTATTAAGCTGTTAATGCATGGATTTTATACATATCTGATTGTTTCAATTAGAAAAAAAATTAAGTTATGAATGCATGATTTTTTATAAGTATTAAGTTGTGAATACATGATTTTTTGTAAGTATTAATTTGTGAATGTATGATTTTTTTCATAAGTTTTAGTTGTGATGAAATGAATTTTTTATAAGTTTTAAGCAGTATATGTATGAATTTTTATAAGTTTTAATGTGAATTTAAACGTGTTTTTATTATATTAGTGTTTTCTCAAATAATGTGAATTTATGTTTTTTAAGTTGTGAATTGTGATGAGTGTGTGAACTATAATCTAATATAACCTCCAAGCTCCAAACATCACCAGATGTAATTTTTAACCTGTAAATATATTTTATTAAACTGTGAATTTTTTTATTAAATTGTGAATTAAATGTATTAAGTTGTGAAATGAGTATATTAAGCTGTTAATTTTTTTTTACGCATTTTATTTTTACTTCTAAAATATAATGTAAAAGAAGCGCTATATATAGATTTTATTTTCTCTAATTTTGAATAACATGTAAAATTTAAATTGTGAATATTATATAAATTAAACTTTGAAAGAAAAACTAACCCACATATCTGAAAGTATAAATATAACTACTAAGTACAGAATATGGATGTGAATATATAGTTTTTGTGTATTAAACTTTGAATTTAATATATTAATCTGTTAATTTTGTGTATTAACTGCATTAAGCTGTGAATTGATTGTATTAAATCTTGATTTTTTATGAGATTTATGCTAAATTATAAATATTTGTATTAATTTTCTTGTGAGTATTTTTTTGTGAAGTAAATATATAAGAATGTATTAGTTTTTATAATTGTTGCATTAAACTCTAAATTAGTGAATTGATATGTTTATTAAACTGTGAATATAGAATTAAGCTAACAATGTATGATTTTATATATAGATTTGGTTTGAAATGAATGATGGTTATGATGTTGACATAGATGGATGGTGCTGATATGTGGTAGTTGGTGGTGGTGGTAGAGTTTGAGTTTGACTTTCCTAAATTAGTGAATTAGTGATATTATGATCGTATTAAATTGTGAATTTTGTATACTAAACTATGGATGGATTGTATTAAATTTTGTATTTTGTATAATTTTTGTGTTAAAATATGAATCGATGTTTGAATAAAATATTAGACTGCAAAAATTACAATTTTGCCCTTTTTGTACCAAAAATACAAAACAAATACGGATTTTAACATGTTTAAAAAGGATTGTGTACATATTTACTTATAAAATGGGGTTCTTACGGTTCTTAATCTTTTATGGTTCTCATTTGAACCACTCCCTATATATATATATATATATATATATATATATATATATATATATATATATATATATATATATATATATATATATATATATATATATAGAAACATGATCGATTGATGACACATTTTAAAGTGAGGACTCGTGAGGACACCTTAAAAAAATTGAAAAAATATCAAAAAAAAAATACAAATCATAAAATCGAGCATAGATCTATGTCCGAGAGAATATATATATATATATATATATATATATATATATATATATATATGTATATATATATATATATATATATATATATATATATTCTTAATAAAAGAGTATTTTGGATGACACGTGTCCCTCTTTTGCACCTCCAACTTGCCACGTGTCTTTACCAGGGAGTTCTTATGCATCAAATTCCCGCCCATTCTTTACACCAAAAAATCGAGAAATCAGCCCCTAAAAATCAGCTCACAAATTTTCAATTACCTGCAAATAAAAACTCATACTAATCATATATTTATGGTTAATTTATGGTCAAAAAATCGATAAATCAGCTCCTTTAAATCCACATTATCATCTCCTGTAAATCTGGAATCAAATGAACACAAATCGTTGACTACTAATTCGTTTTTTTTTTTCTGCCAACTATTTGTAGATCATAATCATAAATCTGTACCGATTCCCAAATTTAAATCAATTACCCACTAATCAAATCCATAAAAATCAGGAATAAAATATATGTTTCATTAGTCTCTGCATATTTATAGATACCTATCGAATTGCACATAAACTTCTACTGCTTTGCCCTCAAATTTTCAGTTTCTTATCTGCTCTGCTCTACCGATTTGCAAAAGGTTAGTAATACAATCTTTTCAATTTTTTTTTCTTTTAACATCAAACTCCACATCTATTTCGGTAGTTTCGATCATTCTTTGTTCTCTTTTTTTTTCGGTAGTTTCAATCATTCACAAGTCATAATATGTTTGATTTTATGTTTACATCAATTAATTGACTTTCATTCTTGCTACGTTTGCAGCAAATGCAGGTACTATTTTAAAAGTTGTTATTTTTCGTTTTTTTTTTCGGCCAATTATTTTCAGATCACAATAGATGATACATCAATATACTTTCATATTACTAAATATTGCCTATTAGTTATGTAAAAGAGTACTTGATGCAATCTATTATCTTTTTGACTATTAGTAAATATTCATACCATTATTAAAAGTATTAAGTACCTTTCACTAATAGTCAGACCATCAAGTTGCTAGATTGTGAAGATGCAAACTTTGTTTAGTTTTTTAAGTACAACCTATATAAATCAGCACCAAATACATTTAATATTCAATATGTTTAATATTTTTTTATCAACTATAATAGTAAATAATATATTACGTTTTTTACCTTTCAACTAACCATAACAATCACATGTCCATAACCAAATAGTCTGCTTGTGTTGGTACATTTGTACTCTTCATCCATTTTTAAACCATTCTCAGCACCCTTTACTACATTTACTGCGAAATAATCAATAAAACAAATAAGATTATTTAATATAGTAATGTTGGAATTGGATATTTGGATCACCTAATGCCACAAGAAGGAAGAAATAAATAATTTTTGCTTATATCTGTCTATAATTTATTAAGCATTTAAGTATAGGTGAATGTAAAGTTAGTGTTGTTGCAATGTGAGGGGTAAACTAGGGAGCAGAGTGATAGGGTTAACATTTTAGAATTATAATGATCTAATTGAATCAAAATTATTTAAAATAAAGAATATAGGGTTAAAATTTTTAAATTAAAAAAAAATGAACAAAAACAAGAAAATAAATAATAAACATTTATTTCAAAATTAAGAAAAATGCAAACTGCGTACATAAATTGTTTGTTATATGTAGAGATGCACTAAAGGGTAAAATCGTCAAATTACAAAACTGTTGGAGGTTCTCAGCCATCTCTTCTATTGTTGTAATTTCTCTTTTCTTATGATTAATATCCGCTAATATATAGGTAAGAACAAATCAATTTTTTGGTGTTTGCGTGTGGTTTTAACTTTTATATCGGACTTATTTTTCAGATTTAACACAAGGTTTATAAGTTTTTGTACTTAAAAATAACACCTGTAGAGATATCACCACTTTAAGTGGTTATTATGTGTGTGATGTAATTGATCACATAGAGATCATATGTATTATACCTAAAATTGAAACCCTAAATATACAATTATACAAATGTCATATAATTTGGAAGGTATATCAACTACAGTAACTGTTTTATTTACTCATATATTATCCCGTGATTAATTTTGCACCAAATTATGTATAAATTTTCGCAAATTCGAAATTCAAATATTTAAGCAAATACTCAAATTTCAAAATTCGAACCAAAAGCATATCTACCTGATTGTGTTTCCGCTCTTAAAGAATTTCAAGGCATTCCCTTGATCAACTTCAATTTTCGCTAATATCTTCAGATAAAACATTTCTGGAGAAATTTTTCAGGTAAGATTTCTTCAACAAAATGTATTTTCTCTTACCAAAACTAAGATTAACAATCAATTGATCTTCTCTCACCTTCGATCTTGATTTCTTCAACCGCCAAAGCTGCGTTTATTCATTCTCTGAGTTCGACATCAGCTATTACTGTATGTAAGCTTCTCTTCCCTTCAAATTTCTAATCGGTTGTGTAGTAGTATCTTTCTTCATCGATTTAGATGGAGAAACTTTGACACCGTTTCAGAATTTGATCGGTGGATCTGGAGATATGTATGTAATCGATTCTAGGTCTGCTTTGTTTTACATCGTTTCTTTTACAGACAAATGGGAAAGGGGGAAATATTGGGATGCCGACAAATGTTAGGTGATGTGGGCTTTTTGATAAATAAAAAATGTTGAATATGCTAAAAAATGATTAAAATGTTGTTTTTATTTGTTTCTCATTTTTTCAAATTAAATATTTACATAATTTCCATAATTATATTTCCCCAATTAATATACCCAATGTATGTAAATTAACTGATAACCTATAAATAAAAAATTATAGGTCGTGTCTATTAATTTGCTTATATTTATATACCATTATACAATATTAACTATTTTTATTAATTTATACATAAAAAGTCTTAATTTATAAATAAAACATCTTTTTTATATATATATATATATAACTAAAAAGGGTTAATGAGTTATATATATATATATATATATATATATATATATATATATATATATAACTAACTCATTAACCCTTATGATTTAGAACTACCGTTTGTTTGCTATTTTATTATTAATCAATTTTTTAATTGAAGTTTATACGCATTACATAAATTACCAATCATCTGTAATGGGTATTTTCAAATTATTAGTTTTTTCTAACGTTACTTTTTTTATTATATATCAAACAAGAACATGGATGCCACATACACTAGAGAAAGAAGAAAAAAAAAGAAAGTTATACTTGGATAATAAGAAATCCAAGAAAAACTATACCGCGTAATGGTCTCAACGTATACTTATTGCACATGCTATTCCTTTTAGCAAATATGGTAATTTTCTTACTTTGTTTTACATATGTAATATCTTTTATTTATTTATTTTTAATGTGTTCTTCATAATTATTTTAAAAATAAATAAACTTTTATAAAATATAATATATTGAACTTTATATAACAAAACGTCGTTAAATTATTTACTATTATTTTACATGTTCAATTAACAGTACATACTCTACTAACGCTAAAGAGAGGAGAAAAATTAAAAAGTTATATTTGGATAATAAAAAATCCAAAATAACTTCTAATACATCTACGCATCAAAAATCTTCTATTACACGTGTTTCTAACATGTCGAATAATTGTATTGTTGATCATTCCTTTTACAATTCTTTTTTAATTATATAAAATATATCAAAATTTTGTATTATTAAATTTATTCTCTTTTTAAAAATTAATATTATTTGTTTTATTACTAACTATTATTTTATCATTACATAACAGATGTCTACAATCGTCGTTGTCATTTAGTATCTATGGATAACTACAGAAACATTACATCAAATAAGGAAAACAAAAAGTCAGTCAAATCATTTGTATATCAACATACAACTATTCATTCTCATTCTACAAATATAAATGTTAGAACTCCCTTATCTAATATTTCAAATGGTATGCATTTGTATATAGACAAATTCTAAAACATATGTTTCATATTTATATAATTTATAAAAATTCCTAACGTTGTAATTTGTATTTTCATTATACAAAATGATAACTTTCTAACATATCTACAAATACAAATTGCTGATTTGATATTCAAACCATTATCATTTCTTAATTTCAACCAATCATTATATCACTATGAAATTACAGACAAAACATTGCTCAATAATTAAGTTATAATTTAATTGAATTATTTTTAAATTTCTTTCCCGTGGTGTCCACGGGTTATAACCTACTATATATATATATATATATATATATATATATATATATATATATATGAATGAGACGAGACTTAAACCATAAATTTTATGGAAAAATAGTATCTCAACATAGGTTAAGCCAAATTAATGTTGGTATTATTTTTATTTAAAGATGGATTTTATTAAAAAAAATTCAAAGCTTTAATTGTTAAATCATAAAATAATGACAAATTTAGCATAATTCATTAATTAAATTTCAAGAAATAACAAAAAAGGACCCTTTTAGCAATCGAAATCACAATTTGATCTTCATGGGGCTGTAATTTCAGTTAAAAGGCTATGATTTGGTATTCGTCAGAGTTTCACTTTTTATCAACTTTGAACTATCATACATTCCTCATACATTCATCATACGTACTCCATTCGAACCGATTCTTTATTCATAATATTTTTTGTAGCAAATGTTTTTCATTGTTATATTACAATCGATATTTGGGGATTTTAAATACACCCGATTATATAAAGTCAAAAAACCATTTTAAAGGTCAAAAAACCACTTTGATTTTAAGTAACCCAATTTGATGGGATTTTAGATAATGATTACTTATTAAATTGACATATTCAATTCTGTTTATATAATCGAGACACAGTGAAATAACGGTGTTGTTATACCAATTTATTAAAATTTTCATTTATAACCTTCTGACATATACTAAATTTATAATTTATACCTTTAACTAGTAAATATTTTATACTAGGAATTAACATATAATACCTCAATTTTATTTTGTATACCTTTGTATAATTACATAATCAATTTTATTTTGTATAATTACATAATCAATTTTATTATAGGGATTTTCATATAATATTTCAATTTTAAATTTTTTTTTAAATTTAATATTAACGATATCAATCGGGCTGCAAAACGTACCTAACGAACATGAATAGATATACGTTCATATTTGTTCATTCAACCTTAAATTGTAAATAAATATCACGAACAATTAAACGAACAATAAAAAACATAATATGATATTTTTTCACAACTATAATAAATAAAATTATAATTTTTATTTACCACGGTTTTGTCAAACACTGTCATATTCTAATTTTATTAATTATCAGCGACATTAACTACATGAATATTACAGTTATTACGTAGTGCATTCGGTGGAATATATATGCATTCAGTCGAGCATTATATAATATTTATCATCCAACAGAACGTTCTGATCTGTTGTGATGCCAAAGTGGCAAAACTGTAGGCATTGGATGTGATTCTTGTAAATCAACTTTTACGTAATAGACATTATGAATGAAGACGAGAACAATAGATCTATGATGTGAGATTTCTTGCGGACCATGCCAAAGCAGAAAACTGTAGGAATCATGTATTCGGCATAATCAATCAATAATCATTTTGTACAGAACCCAATCCAGTGAAACTTAATGAGTGATGTATGTTGTTTATATAATCCAGAAAAATCATTGCATATCATCTCATAAGCTATCTCTCTATCTCTCTCCTCTTAACGGTGTAATAACACCATGAACATACTACTAGGCATGCATGGGTACTGTTACCCCTTCGGTATCTCTCAACCGGTATCCGGGGACTATTTCACCCCTACTACTACTAACACATATATCATAGCATCCTAGCACATAAAGCATATCAGATAGTGGCAAACCGGACAATTATCACAAAGACAATCATCTCAAACATAATCAACTACTGGTTGGGCCGACATTGGTGCCTTAGACCCACCTCTACTGGAAGGTAACTCACCTCTCTCGGTTGAAATGAGCTACAAATGGTCAACTTCGAGTTTTCCATCTCAACTTAGGGTTTCATTTTCCAGCTCCTACTCGTCGAGTTTTCCATCTCAACTCGTCGAGTAGAGAATTCCCTACACGTCAAGTTGAGGCCATCAACTCGACGAGTTTCAAGTCAAAAATGTCCTTTTTATGCAAAATTCAAATACATGGGAGTCGAGGTGTTACAGAACTGGTATGGTGACCGGTTCCCGTTTCAATTGGTTTAACGGTTTGACCGTCACTTCAACCAGGTATCTAAATTTTTCTTGTTTTTCTTTAATTTCCTGCACACATAAACACACGATTTCAAACATTAGAATACACAGAAAAACAAGTCCAAACATTAAAAATACACATAAAAACAAGTTGTAGATCACACCAAATACATTTATCATGTGATTTTATTCAATTTAAAAGAAGTCTAAATAAATATGAAAAGACCACCTAAATTCGTTATGCAAAATACTTTATTTTCGTGTGTTTTTATTCAACTTAACCGGTTGAACCGGCTCAATTTAATTGATTTAACCATTTTTTTTGTGAAAAGCAACCGGTTCGTTCCGGTCCAAAAATATGCATAAAACCGTTGTTGAATCGCTCACTTACCAATTTCCCTATCAATCGGCCGATTCAAACTATTTTTTAAAACATTGAGAATAACAATCTATTGTCGCTTGGTCATTAACTCTCAAACATTATGCTTTGATCTTCTAATTTATGTTTTATTGAATATAATAGTATTTAGAAATAAATAACAAAAATAATAATTAGAAAATTATTAAATATAAATTTACAGCTAACGTGATACTTTATTTCTATATTACTTGTGTCTATTTTTTTTAGTTACTCTTTTTTGTTCTCGATAATTTTATACGTGTCTATCAATTATTATTAAGCAATGTAACTTTTTCACTAATTGAAGAAAATAGAAACATTATAATTAAAAAAAAAGGCGTGAGAAGGAAAGGTTGAGGATGGGAGGAGAGATGTCATCTCAACCTGGGGTTTTAAGTCAAAGTGGTTTTGCTTTTTGTAAAATGGTTTTGACTTTGTGTAATTCGGGTGTGATTAGCAACACCCTCGATATTTGGACATCGAAAAGTCCCTCTTTCAAAGCTCCAAAGCAGACATTTTAGGTTGTTGGGTCATTCTTCCCAGACTTGGAAAATTCTTACTTTTTTTCGGTTCATGGAAACTTTTTCCCTAACTTCAAACCGTTAAAACGTTTTCATATGAACTCATATTTAGTCGATTCCTTTATCTATGGATTTTATATCATGTCAACTAGAACTTTCATTTACAAAACTATAGATATATGTTCAAGATCTTGAGTTATAAAACTCACTGGATTAATAAGCTTCAAGGAAACATTTTCATTAATTTCAAACCACGCATACACTATTCTGTAACACCCGGTTTTCGCGGATAGAATTTTTGAGTAAATTAAATTTTTTATTAAAATAAATTAATAAGTAAGTAACGTAATAAGTTAGAGCGACATGAGTAATAAAATAATAATAATAATAATTTAATAAATAAAATAATTTAAAACAATAAAGATTAACTCACTAGATTAATAGAAATGAGATTTTGAAGACTTAGTGTCGTTTGGTGATAAATTAGGAAGTCATTGGCGCTCCCCACGGTGAGCTACTCTGTCTAATAAAACCCTTCCCCAGCAGCTACTGGAGCTGCGAGGACAACTCCTGCATCTCAGGCGGCGCAAGGCGACAAGATGCCTTGGCAATAGGCACCGCCCCCGTAATCAGATCGATCCAGAACTCCACATGTCTCTCAGGAGGCACACCCGGCAATTCTTCGGGGAAAACATCCGGGAACTCACATACTACTGGAACGTCAGAAATAGAACTCGGCCTCTCAGTGGCAACTCGCGTATCCATCACGTATGCTAAAAAGCCCATACACCCCTGTTGTAGACTTTGCCTTGCCCTGGCGGCAGAACAGAAAGCTGAACCCGATCTAGTTCCCTCGCCATACACAGTAAGTACTCCCCCATTAGGGTCTCGTATGGTCACCATATGACGCTCACAGTCAATCACGGCTCCAAACCGACTCAACCAATCCATGCCCACTATGACATAGATATCACCCATCGCAATCGGCACCAGATCTATCGGAAACGAAACACCGAAAATCTCTAAGACACATCCCCAGAACACATCAGTGGCAAAAACTGCATGCTCATCGGCTATAAAAACCCTCAGCGGTCGAATCAACGCCTTGCATCTAACACTAATGTGACGACTAAAGGATAAAGACACGAAAGATCGACTCGCACCCGAGTCAAATAACACCAAGGCAGGCACATAACTCACAAGAAAAGTACCTATATGCAGCACAGAATACGCATAAATAAATCTCAAAATAACATAAATAAGGAGATACGTACCAGCAACTGAAGGGTTTTGAGCATTCTAACACTCCTAAGGTGTACATGCAACCCTAGAAACCTTGGATCTATGTTTTACTAAGATACATGCAAATTTGATTTTCCAAGGTTCTTAACCTAACTAGCATGACATGGGGAACTTTGAAACATAAAATCTAGTAGAAGAACATACCTTTTTGTTGCTTGGATTCCTTGAGAACTTTGTGAGCCTAGCACCTCAAGTGTGATGCCTCAAATGTTTCACACAACACCACAACTCTTGGAATAACTTTGAGAGAAGTCCACTATCACTCAAAATCGGCTAGCCCTCTTGTTCTACACATAGTGCCGATTTTGGTAGCCCATGGGGTCCTTTTATAGTTGTGTCACAAGTAGGGTTACACCATGTAAACCCTAATTGACATGGCTTTTCATATTCTATGATCCATGGGTTTATAACCTCCATGGACTATCCATGGAGCACCTTATGGGTTTTAGCCCAACTCAATAAACCATGGATCATTAGCCCATTATAAAAGAATGGATGATTTACACAATCAACCCCATATATTTAATTAGTCTCCTTTTTTATCACCAAATTAATTGTAAATTAATTCTTGATCAAAACTAATTGAATAATATTATTAATATATTAGAACTTATAATATATTAATAACCATAAGTGTCTTTTCTCTCATTTAGTCTATCCAAGTGTTGCAATGCCATTCAACCCAAATGGACCATGCCAACCGGGTCAAGTACATTCCAGAAATAGTTATGAACTTAGACACCTAATCCAATAGTCTCCCACTTGGATAAGTCTAATAACTATAATTGCAAGAATGACTTCAGGAACCGATCAGTAATCGTAGCTCTTTCAAAGTCTCGCGGAACTGAGATGATGATGATACGCCATTTAAGATAAGTGATCATATAATCCTCTGTTCTAGATTTCAGCCGAACAAATACATTGAACAATGTCGTACTTATTGTCCAGCTGTTTGTTTCCTGATTTCCGATTTGTTTGACATAGAACTTAATCGAACACATCAATTTAGTTCTGACCGGGCCCGGTACATAGGTCACAAGAAAATCATCGAGGGGGCCATATATCGCTTCTAATCCAAGAAGGAACAGATAAACTTCGACTCATATGCTTGTTCTAATACTTGTTGAATTATACATAAAGGCACGTTTTATAACATCGAGTTACCAATGCGCTTTCATACAATCAATGTATAACCAACTCATAGTTAACAACTCATATCTCTAGGTTTGAAGACTTATATGATATTACCGTCTCATGATCACTCGAGATAAATTCCATGAAGTGATACAAGTGAACGTGGGTTGAATCTAATACTCATAACTTATGAGCACTCATGAATGTTGTAGCTGATGGGTTTTGAGCACAACATCATTCCTATGGTGTACATGCAAACCCTAATAGCTTTTGGATCTAGTTTGTCTAATGAACATGCAATTGAATATCCAAAGCTATAAACCCTAGATCTATCATATAAGAACTGCAATAAGGGTTTAGTAATTACCTTTGATTGTTATATAGTAATAACAATCAATTCCTTGCTTTGATTGGCTTCAGAAAGCTTAGTGCCTCAAGTGTTGCACCTCTAATGGAGTCACAAACACCACTAAGCAACTTGGATGAAGAGGGAGGAGAGAGGAGGCACCAAAAACGGCTGGAAACCCTAATGGAATAGTTCACCACGTTTTTGGGGCCATAAGGGTTCCTTATATATGCTGGCTATTAGGGTTTACAGCTAGGAAACCCTAATCTGACTGCTTAAGCCCTAAGCAGCCCATGGACCCCTTTTGGAACATGCCTTGGACGATTTCTAATGGGCTTCCCCACAGAATTCGTCCAACCTATTATTCCAAGATGATCCATAGCCCAATTGCAATTATCCTATAATTACAATTCCAGTCCCCCAAGTTTAATAAATCTCTTTTAGCCACAAAATTAATTCTTAATTAATTATTGACTAATATTAATTAAACAATATGATTTCTCCTTTAATATATTATTCTCATAATATGTTAATAAATCATAATCAAACCTTTCTCTCCTTAATTCATCCTACATATTGCTATGGTGAAGGCAACCCAAAAGGACCATGCTCATAATCGGGTCAAGTACATACCAAAATAGTTATGGGCTTAGACACTAATCCAACAGTCTCCCACTTGGATAAGTCTAATAACTATTATGCGTATGACTTCAGATCCTGATCAGCAATCATAGCTTTCAAAAGCCGCTGTCAACTCTGATCTTATCAGATACGTATGTCCTTTAGATAAGGGATTATATATTCCTCCATTCTCAAGATATCGTATAGACACAAGACATGAATTTGATCATTCTCTCTATACAGTTTCCCGACTTCCGATTTATGACGAGTGACAACAGACTACAATTGAACATATCAACTTAGTCCCGGCTTGGCCAAGCGCTTAGGGTGTCATCACTAAATCATCGAGAGGCCCACATATATCGCTTTTATCCCACTTTGGGTAAAAGGAATGGATAAACTTCGACTCAAATGCTCGCTTGCATTTACTGATCGAATCACACGCAATAATAAGTTTTATAACACCAAGTTACTGGTGCGTTTTCTTATTATCAATGCGCAACCGACCAACAAATAACAACTCACACGTCTCGGTTTCAAGAATATATAATGTTATCGTCTCACAACCACTCGTGATAAAAACATGAAATGATTCAAGTGAGCGTAGGTTTAATCCAATACTCTAATCTTATTAAAGCACTCATGAACTCTGCAGCAAACTTGTGTTATGTCTAAACACTTAGACAATCTACAGACATATTCATGACAATCTTCCTTCACACCTACTCCCAACGTATGACCGACTGTGGATGTTTGAATAACCTAGTTATTCTGGAAGTCAAAACATGCAAAGTGAAACACAATAATAATATTAATCCTATATGGCCCCAAAACTTTTGAGCGTAAATAAAAACACTTTTATTTAAACACCATATTGATTACTCATTATTCATTGCTTACTGTTTCAGAAAATCAACTTATTACTTAAATTACAACAATAATTGTCCCATGTTCCAAGCATGCACACTTTGTTTCCTATGGTCCATGCTTTGTGAAATAGATCAATCGAAAACCTTTCCAATGATGCTCATTTCACAATTCCTAATCCTCATCGTTAGTGTAAGAACACAAGGTTCTTGCCACTACTAAAATACGTTAGATTCTAACATTTTATGCAACGATCCTTTCGCAAAGTCATAGCACAAAAGTCACCAAGACTTGGCCAATGAAATTACAAGGTCTCTATCAGAAATTGTTACAAACAATTCTATAGACGTGATGTCTCTCAAGGTACATTCCTTTGAACATCCTTTTGCATAAAATTTTCTAATCTGCATAGATTCTTAATTTCCAACTCCCATTTATGGAAACATTTCCATATTTGCTATATGACAACTCATTCTTAAAAGAATCTTATCTATTCATAATAATGTCAATATAGTCCATCCAATACTATACTTCCAACTACTCATAAGTGACTAATCCTTGGCGAACCTTAGATCATCCTTTGATAGTTGTTTAATTATTTTAGTCAAATCCACTTCTAGTCCTTTTTCCCTCTTAATGCCCTAGGCATTTGGAAAGTTTTAGAATGGTCAAATATTATAGCATATGCAATCGATCCTATACTCGAAGCGTATTGGACACGATGCATAATGTCTCACATAAAGACGTGATACTTTATCATCCTTCTGTCATAATATTTTATGTGCCATGTTCCCACAATTCGAACTATGAAGAGGGATGTCGTAATCATAATCGAATTTTGAGAATGCACTATGTATCCTTGACTAAATTTATTAACATTTCTCGATCTAAGCTTTAGAATTTTTGAAACGAAGTATAATATTCTCTCCCTTAATTATAGCAAAACAACTTTTCAACCTTTGCAACTTTGCAAAGTGAATCTTTGTTTTCTATAATTAATATTGCTAACTTGCAATACTTACCATAATAATCATGCTCCCACTAACATGATGATTATTTTCTTACCAGCATAACACTTATGCTCCCACTAGCTTTGACATGTATTCAGAAAACAATTGAACTTCCAGAAAACAATACTTGTTGAATTCCTTAAGTTCATATTTCTAATATCTAATGCTTTGATAAGCCTTTATCTAAGCTTTTTAAGCTCATACACCTTTGCCTTAGATAGCTCATATGTGTGTCTAAACAATTCAGAATTTATGTTACTAAGTCCCAAATGTTCAGACCAATTGCCAAATCTCACAATTCGAACTATGAAAAGGGATGCCATAATCATAATCGAATTTGAGAATACAATTTTCACAATTGCTATCTACTTAAAATCTCTCTTAGTGAAAGCATTTCCTTACAATCATTTTCATGAAGGAGGGGAACCTTATGACACTTAGATTTTAAAGTGTATGCGTTCCTATCCATGCAAATCTGTCAAAACTAAGGTTTGCAACAAATCCAAACTTATATGGACTGAACTTGTTCAATCTTGATTTCTTGCCTTATGGTAACACAAATGCCCACCATGTCTTCCAAGTTGTTTAGCAACTCACCCCTACATATCAATGTACTTTCCATTGATCAAGGTGCTTGCCTTTATGCATTCAAATGAGAACTCATAGAGCTCACATACATAGTTAACTTAATCTGGAATGGCACATAAACAAAATTATGTCAACACGATAGGTTGCCAACCTCAAGTCGTGTGCTAGTGATTAACTATTGGTTTATTCTTGAATTTGTTCTTGAAATGTTTCAAGACATTTAAGACTCCCACTAACTCCTTGACATATAAGGTTCTCTTGTCAAGAAACATTTCTTGACAAAACAAATATTCAAGAGTTAGTGTAGCTTCTTATCAAGTTTAACACTTCACTCAATTGGTCCTAGTTGGTCTTTGTCTTATCCAAGACATCACAACTTACCAATTTCAAATGTACAAGAATAAGAAACTTTCTTATTCTACATTTGATAAGTGTTACAAACCTACTTAAGACTTGTCACTCATGTCACAATCTTGACTCTAAGACTTGATATTGGAACGAAGTATGATTGACTTCTTGATTTAACCATTTCTACAATTCTCGATTCCTCTTCTTAGACATGCAATTGCACTAAGACTCACTTAGAGGATCAATTGAGACATGGTTCTTAATCATTAAGACCTATCATAAAACACAATAAAAGTTACTCTCCCTTCTTGTTAGAATAGAGAAACTTTTATCTTTCTGCCTACTAGATTCTTCTTATTCGTTCTGCTATTGATTGAAACTCTTTCAATCAACTCAGAATTATACTCAATCTTATAAGTATAACCATATTTACTAAACTTTAGTAAATCACGACGAATATCTTTATTACTCTTGTGGTGGACTTGATCGACGCACAACCTAGTGTACTCGATCTCTTAGTCCTTCACTTGACACTTTGTCAAAGAATTAGTCTAATTTTTCAAATATGAAGTTTCTCATTCATCACACAACGCAGGTTGCATGATTCCAAGTTTCTGTCCAATTGAAACTTGGGTGATGAGAAACTCTCCCTATTTGGTAAATTCTCGACACTTCCACAAATAACCTAATTAAGAATCAAATCCATCATTGCTAATAATGAAACATTCAAACATCAATTTTCATACACGCCATTGTAAAATCGGCCCACTCTTCAAGCTTTAAGAGCTTAGCTCCAATAGTGTGGAAGCCTCAAATGGAATCCCAAATCACCAAAACACCTTGGAAGAACTTGAGAGAATATGTATGCACACTAAAATCGGCCCACTCTTATTTTCATACACTTGTATCAATTTTGTGAGCCAAGGACCCCTTTATATATTATGGAGGATTAGGGTTACATCCATGTAAACCCTAATACCCATGACCTTTCATTTACATAGGATCCATGGGTTAAAAGCTCCCTGGACCATCCATGAAAGCTTAGCCCAACCTAAATGAACTTGGCCCATTCCATATATATAAGAGTCCATATTTAATTAGTTCTTTTTGATCACTTAATTAATTCTAAATTAACTCTTGATCAATGCTAATTAAATAATATGATTCCATATTAATATATTAGAACTTATAATATATTAATATAAATCATAAATATACTATTCTCAAAAGACTATCCATATAAATTGTGCCGGTGAAGTGCAACCCAAATGGACCATGCCGGGTCGGGTCAAGTACATACCAAATATAGTTATGGAGTTAGACATTAATCCAACAGTCTCCCACTTGGATAAGTCTAAAACTATTATTGACTATGACTTCAAAACCTAACTGGCAATCGTAGCTCTTAAAGCCGCTGTCGAACTCTGACCTTGTCAATGACTTGTCCATTAGATAAGGGATCATATATTCCTCCATTCTATATATCATATGGACTGAGACATGGATTATCAATCATTCTCTCTGTCCATTTGTTGTTTCCCGATTTCCGATTTATGATGACTGACTGATTGAACAAATCAAATCAGTCCTGGCTTGGCCAAGCACTCACACGTGTCATCGCTAAATCATCGAGGGGCCCACAGATATCGCTTTTATCCCGAAGGTAAAAGGAATGGATAAACTTCGACTCATATGGCTTGTTCTACTACTTGTTGAATCATACACAAAGGCACATTTTATAACATCGAGTTACCAATGCGTTTTCGTGCAATCAATGTATAACCAACTCATAGTAACAACTCATATCTCTAGGTTTGAAGAATATAAGATATTATCGTCTCATGATCACTCGTGATAAAATCCATGAAGTGACTCAAATGAGCGCGGGTTGAATCCAATACTCAGAACTTATGAGCACTCATGAGTGTTGTAGCACCGCTTTGTCCAACATCTTAGACCTCTACAAGCCAACCCATGACAGTCTTGATTCATATCTACTTCCAACATATGACCGACTGTGGATAGTTTGAATAACTTAGTCATTCAGGAAGAATAACCTAGTTTATTCTGGAAGTCAAAACATGCAAAATGAAACACAAGAATAAATGAATCAAATATGGTATCAAACCCTATGAATATAAATAGACCACTTTTATTTATCACCATACTGATTACTCATTATTTAATTGTTTCGGTTTTATCAACTTTATACCTGAATTAAAAACACTAGTTGTCCCACGCTCCAAGCATGTACACTATGTTTTTCTAAACAATAGCTTTACCATACACCAAGTATGCACTCTATGTTTGTCTGTGATCCTTACTTTGTGAAATAAACCAATTGAACATAATTTCAATGATTCTAATTTCACACTCCAAAATCCTTATCGAAAAATGTGAGAATTTCAAATTCCTATCATTTATCGAAATCTGTTTAGATTTTAAACTTATATGCACTGACCCTCCTGTCATGAATATGTACAAAGTCACAAAGACTTGTCAACAGTCATTATAAGGTATTCCAATGAAGATCAACTCCATGGAAACTAAATCCCATATTCAAAGTGCATTGTTTTGGACATGCTTCTTGCATTAAGTTTTCTAATCTTACACAGATAACTTCCACCTATGGAGACAACTCCATATTCTCATTTTGACTATCACTTCTGAATAAGAGATGCCTCTTTTCAGAATATGTCAATATGGTCCTTCCAAAATTAGCACTATACTTCCAACTGTCCCTGAGCAACCAATCTTTGGTAAACCTCAGATTGTCCTCGACAATTGCTTAATCATTTTAGTCATATCCAATTCTAGACCTTTTCCCTTCTTAATGCCTCTGGGCATTTGGAAAAATTTAGAAATGACAAATATTATAGCACATGCAATCGATCCTATACCCAAAGCAAATGGTACACGATTCATGATGTCTCACATAAAGACATGATTCTAGACCAGTCTTTTGCTACAATATTTTTATTTGCCATGTTTTCAAAATTTGACTATGAAGAGGGATGCCGTAATCATAATCGAATTTTGAGAACGCAATATATAGAATTTCCTTAAGTTGAACCAATCCAACATGAAATTCATATATATATATATATATATATATATATATATATATATATATATATATATATATATATATATATATATATATATATTCTTGACTAAAGATGATTAAGGTCTCAATCTAAGCCTTTAGAACTGAAATGAAGTATATCCTCTCCCTTAATTATAGCAAAACAACTTTTTCAATCCCTGCAGCCTCACGAATTGAAACTTTTGTTTTCTATAATTAACATTGCTAACTTGCAACACTAACAATAATTATCATGCTCCCACTAACATGATGATTATTAGCATAACACTTATGCTCCCACTAGCTTTGACATGCACTCAGAAATCAGCTGGACTTCTAGAAATCAATACTTTATTGACTTTCTTACCAAAGTTCAGATTTCTGATACGAGATGCTTTGATAAAACTTTATCAAAATCATACACCTTTCCTTAGATAGCATGCATGTGTGTCTAAACAATTTCAGAACTATGAAAAGGGATGCCGTAATCATAGTCTCAATTGCTTAGACCTTTTGCCATCTGCTTCAAATCTACTTGGTGGAAGTGTTTCCTCACCATCATTTTCATGAATCGGAGAGAAACCTTATGACCCTTAGATTTTATGGTGTATGTGTTCTTATCCATGTGAATCGTCAAAACCATAGTCACAAGACAAGGATAATGACAAATCCAAACTCATATAGACTGAACTTATGCAATCTTAACTTCTTGCCACCTGGCAGTACAGGGCGTGCCATTGCTTCCAAGTTGTTATGCAACCAATTGAGAACTTTCAGAACTCCTATGCAAAGCCAACTTTAACTGGAATGGGCACAGAATATGTCAACACGATAGGTTATAAACCTCAAGTCGTGTGCTAGTGAAGAACCTCAGGTTTTATTCTTGATTAGTTCTTGAAATTCTTTTTAGGATCTTTAAGACTCCCACTATCCTCTTGACATATAAGACTATCTTTCCAAATATTCAAGATATAGTGCGGATTCTTTATCAAGACAAACACTTCACACAATTGGCCTTAGTTGGTCTTTGTTTTATCCAAAACATCACAACTTACCAATTTCAAATGTACAAGAGTAGGACACTTTTACTCTTACATTTGACAAGTGTTTTAAACCTTTCTTTAAGATATGTCACTCAAGTTACAATCTTGGAGTATGACTCTAAGAATTGTTTTGGAACGAAGTATGACTCATCTTCCTGATCTAACCATTTCAACAATTCATGACTCTTCTTCTTAGTCATAAGAATGCACTAAGATGACCTTCAGAGGACTAATTGTGATATGATTTCTAAATCATTAAGATGATCACAAACATGATAATAAAGTACTCTCCCATCTTTTCAGATTTGAGAAACTTTTATCTTTCTGCCTAATTTGATTCTTCCCATTCGTTCTGCCATACATTGAGACTTTTCCAATGTTTCAGAATTATACTTAAACTTGTAAGTATAACCATATTTACTAAACTTTAGTAAATCAAATAGTCTTAACGAGCTTTGTGGTGGACATGAACAGTGCACAAGAATGTGTACTCGATCCCTTTAGTCCTTCACTTGACTCACACATCCATGTGAACAAGTAATTAGTCTTGATTTTCCAATGCTTGAAAATTCTCATTCATCATACTATTCAACTTGCATGATTCCAAGTTTCGGTCCAATTGAAACTTGGGTGATGAGGAACTTTCCTGATTTGGTAAATTTAGACACTACCACAAATGAAAGAATCAAATCCATTTTCCAATATTGTTGTCAGTGGAATCATATAAGCAACAATTTTCTACAAATGCCATTGTAAGGATACTTCAAATAAAAAAAATTAAACAATTTTCTTTTATTTTAAGACTTTGCGGAAAAACTTATCCTTACAATCCACATGGAAAATTGTTGTTATCTATTCCTTAGCAATATATCATAACTTCTTAAGCAACTGCTCAAAATTCTGATGCGATCGAAATCCACCTTCGCGATCAGAATCAGCATATACTTCCTTTAAGATTTCTCTCTATTCTTTGATTCTTAAAACATCAACATGTGACCCAGTCACATCATGTAATGAGGATCTCAGAATAGAACTTAACAGAGTTAGATAATGGGCTCTACCTGATGTAGAGTCAAACTTATTGACTTTAACATCCTTAGGTAAATTTGGCAGCTTTGCAATCAACGCCCCTTCCTTTGGCAAAATAAACATATGGACCCTTTGGTAATGGGACTATCTCAGACTTAGCCTTTCTCTTTACCATTTGGTCAACCGGGTTGACTATGACCAATCCCTTTCCATTGGGAAGAGAATGCTTTTTCTGGATTTCCAGTGTCACCATTGTCACTGTCCATAAAGTTTTTGGGAAGTTGATCTTCTAATCAAATTTGCTTTACTATCGTTCCAAATCATTGCTGATTCAGCAGCACCAAGCAAATAGATATGATCATTAAGGTTCATGTCATAGTCTGTTTCATAGTAGTCCCAAAGGAACTCACTATGTGACTTGGAAAGTGATTGAACATCCAACTTTCTCAATACTTTGACACCCAACTCTCCCGGCTTGTCAATATGTGACTTCATCTCTAAGATGTGATCACACATAGACCTTGCTTGTCATTAGGGCTTGAGTGACCTTGAACTTGTGGGTTAGGGAGAATAATTGGAGGAGGTGGAGGAAGAGAAGTATGACTTCCATGAGCCAAACTCAGGAAGTTATATTCATTAGGAAAGCTTGGTTTGGGAAGATCATTGTTGTCTAAACCAGACATCAACAATGGGAGAAATTCACGTAAAGTTGATTTAAGTCCTTAATATAACACCCAATATGATATATTAAGGCTAGGACCCAACAAACTATTTTATAACTTGGAAGAGGGATGCCGTAATCCAAGCTATAAAATATTTGAAGGTAGGTGAATGACGATTCACCAATTTCCACCAAGATAAACGAAATGTATTATTAGGTTTTAATTGGTTTTGAAACTCCTAGATTCTTTTGAGATTCATTGAACTTTTCAATAGCATGTTTCAATCTCGAGTGTGCCCTTCAGGTTTTGTGACTGGGATCTCAAGGATCACAAAACAAGGTGTGAAGTAACCGTGCAAATATACTTGGTACCCTTAATATTTACCCCTCAATCGATGTGTCGGTTAACCACACACGCTCCAACGATACTATGATAAACATTAAGTTACCCTTTGCCTACCTTGTTAAGTCCAGGTTAGTGTGCCGGTTAACCACACACGCTCCACTAACAGCTTAAACAAAGTGCAAAGTGTAATTTCATGGATTAGCACCTTATTCACATTTTCCTAAGTAACTAAGATTGGGAATTTATAAGTGTTTAGTTACTTAGTATTTATCATTATACTTATAATGAAGGGAGAATTATAGTCCTTGTCCTACCTGTTCGGCTAACGACCCTCCACCGGTCAAGGAAGCGGTGAGTGAGAGTGGACACCCATTAAACTGCCATTTTATAGGCAGTAACCTTATACCCCCCTTATAGACCGGCTTCGTGAATGAGGCCTACTAATGGTAAGACGACTTGCTCTTATACATATAATATATTAAACTTTTAATATTATAATAGTATAAGGGTGTATTTTAAACATTTAAAATACTTGGTGGTTTAATCTATTAATTGAACTAGACTTTTAATTTAATTAAACTCAAACCATATATTTATGGATTAATAATACTCTTTTAATTAAACGCTTTAATTAACTATTAATAAAGTCCATAAGAGTTAATTTGAACTATTCAACAAAACATCATAATTCCAATTATTAAACTCAAAATTAAAACCATTTAATTAATTGTTTAATTTATGAACCCAAGAGTTTTAGAATTCAATTCTTTTTTTCATAAAAAACTTTTCTCAAATTCCAAAACTTGAGGGCAAGTTTTGTAATTCTTGAAAACCATTGGATTCCATAACTTATGGAATTAATGGTGTTTTATGATGAAACTTTCCATGTTCCATAACTTAAGAACAAGTTATGGAATTCTTTAAAACATTAACACCAAATTTTGTAACTCCATAAAAACTTTGAATCAAAATGTTTTTTTTAAAAAAACTTTCATATCCATAACTTATGGAAGTTTCAAAAACCCTTAAGATCACAACTTTAAAAAAAACTTTTGAGCTCCAAAATTTTATGACAAAATATGTAACTCCTTAAAACATTTAGATCAAACTTTTAAAACTAATAAAATAATCATATCATTTTATCTTTTACTAAATTTGACCTAATTCAACTCATATAACAAATGATTCAAATTTTACAAATAATTCGTTTTTCACAAAACAAGTAATTATCTTAAAATTTGACAAACGTCATGTTTTTTTTTCCTTTTTTTTCAACTTGAAAATAAAACATTTGCATCAATATAACAGAAAACAACCCATGGCTTTGATACCACTGTTAGGTTTTGAGCATTCTAACACTCCTACGGTGTACATGCAACCCTATAAACCTTGGATCTATGTTTTCTCTATTATACATGCACATATTAACTATTCCAAGGTTTCATCCTAACTAGCATATTATGAAGCACCTATACTACAAAGTTCTAGTTAGATGACATACCTTTTGATGTAGCTTGATGTCTTCAAGCTTTAAGAGCTTAGCCCCAATAGTGTGGAAGCCTCAAATGGAATCACAAATCACCAAAACACCTTGGAAGAACTTGAGAGAATATGTATGCACACTAAAATCGGCCCACTCTTATTTTCACACACTTGTATCAATTTTGTGAGCCAAGGACCCCTTTATATATTATGGAGGATTAGGGTTACATCCATGTAAACCCTAATACCCATGACCTTTCATTTACATAGGATCCATGGGTTAAAAGCTCCCTGGACCATCCATGAAAGCTTAGCCCAACCTAAATGAACTTGGCCCATTCCATATATATAAGAGTCCATATTTAATTAGTTCTTTTTGATCACTTAATTAATTCTAAATTAATTCTTGATCAATACTAATTAAATAATATGATTCCGTATTAATATATTAGAACTTATAATATATTAATATAAATCATAAATATACTATTCTCAAAAGACTATCCATATAAATTGTGCCGGTGAAGTGCAACCCAAATGGACCATGCCGGGTCGGGTCAAGTACATACCAAATATAGTTATGGACTTAGACATTAATCCAACAATTAGGTTCATCCAGACTTACCAATGTATTATCACTGATAAGTGTATCACCTTCCGCAGTAATATGGAAACCATAGTAATGTGCAGGTGCATTCCTAACTCTTGTGGAACGCCTCAGAGGTACGGACTCGTCAGTCGGATCAACAGGAGTTTCCTCCTCAGGTTAATTGCTAGGGTTTGAGGTTCCTTCACCACTTGAATCTTGAATTTTTCAAGGTCAATTTGTCTCCCACTGTTTCCTTGGCTTATGAACTCTCTCTCGCGAAAGACTCCTCTCCTTGCTACAAAGACCACATTATCATTGGGTCTGTAGAAGAGGTAACCAAAGGATTTATGTGGGTAGCCGATGAAAATACACCTCTCACTTCGTGGTTCGAGCTTATCGTGAGTCTCGCGCCTCACAAAAGCCTCGCAACCCCAAATCTTGATGTGGTCCAGATTGGGAAGTTTTTCAGTCCACATCTCGTGAGGTGTTTTGGCAACCTTTTTGGTAGGGACTGGATTAAGGATATGGGTGGCAGTCTCTAAGGCATACCCCCAAAATGAGATTGGTAGCGAAGCTCGACTCATCATGGAACGAACCATATCTAACAAGGTTCGATTACGCCTCTCATCCACACCATTAAGTTGTGGTGTTCTGGCAGATGTCAATTGTGAGACAATCCCACATTCCTTAAGATAGTCAAGGAACTCTGTACTAAGATACTCACCACCTCGATCGGATCGAAGCATCTTAATGTTCCTGCCCAGCTGATTCTCCACTTCCTGTTTAAACTCTTTGAACTTTTCAAAGGTTTCTGACTTATGCTTGATTAAGTAGACATATCCATATCTACTATAATCATCAGTAAGAGTCACATAGAAGCGGTTAGCATCCCTTGTGGCGGTTCTGAAGGGTCCACACACATCAGTATGTATGAGATCCAACAAACCCTCACCCCTAGCACACGTACCAGTTAAGGGTGACTTTGTTATTTTCCCAAGCAAACAAGATTCACAACTATCATCCGACTTTAGGTCAAATGACTCCAAGACTCCATCCTTTTGGAGTTGGCCTATGCGTTTCTTGCTTACATGTCCAAGACGACAATGCCATAAAGATGCTTTATCCAAGCTAGTGGAAGAATCAATACACAACACATTATTTCCTAGGTTATCTACAACCGACACAGTTTCATATACACCATCACAAGGTAATGCTTTAAAATAAAGAACATTATTAAAGAAAGCATTAATACCACCACATTCATTATCAAACAAAAAACCTTGTTTGTACAAACCATGAAAGGAAATAATATTTCTCGCCATTTCAGACGAGTAACAACATTTATTCAAATCTAATGTTAACCCACTACTTAGCAACAAAGAATAAACTCCAATCTTGGTGACAGGTGTAACTTTCCTATTCCCCATGATCAAGTTTACCTTCCCATGCTCCACATTCTCACTTCTTCTTAGTCCCTGCAAATCAGAACATATGTGAATACCACAACCTGTATCAAGGACCCAAGAATTAGAATATGGTGAGTTATTAGACAATATAGTGTAAATACCTGCATGGTTGGGTTTCACTTTCCCATCCTTAACATCTTGCAGGTACTTTGGGCAGTTTCGCTTCCAGTGCGACTTTTCATGGCAATAGAAGCATTCAGCCTCATTAGGGTTGGCAGAAGGAGTGACAGAACCTCTTTTGGTTCCACTTGAAGAGGATCTATCAAGGGACTTTCCCTTGGTACCCTTCGAAGGGCTCTTCCTCTTCTTCCTTTTACCTTTCCCGATAGCCAGAACAGGGGCGTTGGTAGGAGTAGAAGTAGTAACAACCGATTTACCTTTAAGACCACTTTCGGCGGTCTTTAGAAGTCCTTGAAGTTTGCTGAGTGTAACTTCCTCCTTGTTCATGTGATATGTCATTCGGAATTGATCATAACACGAAGGTAAGAAGTGCAAAATGATGTCAATTGCCAACTCCTCGGGGGAAGTTCACATTCAATTTCAGCAAACGGTCCACGAATCTTTGCATTTTCTGCATGTGGCCCGTGATGGGTTCACCATCCTTCATTCGGGTTGTTATCATGGAGGAGATGATTTCATATCGCTCTTGACGAGCACTCTGATGGTATCTGTCCATCAAATCCTGGTGCATCTCAAAAGGATAAAAGTCCTCATAGGAATTTTGGAGCTCGGCTGTCATCGTGGCCAACATGATACATGCCACTTTGGTGGCATCTCGCTCATGAGTCCGGAATTCAGCGACCTCCTCTGGAGTAGCAGACGACTCATCAAGTTCCTTAAGCTCCTTATTGAGGACATATTCCTTGTCCTCATACCGAGTGACCATCCTGATGTTTCTGATCCAATCCATAAAGTTGGATCCATCAAAGATGACTCTCCCACAAAGGTTCATGATAGAGAAGGAGCCGGTAGGGTTTGAGCCAGAAGCATCATTGTTGGAAGACATCTGAAAAAGAAGAAGGACAAGTTTAGATTAGATATAAAGATAGTCCTTAATAAGACACCCAAATGTAATATTAAGGCTAGGACCCAGCACAATATTTTATAACTTAGAAGAGGCATGCCGTAATCCAAGCTATAAAATATTTGAAGGTAGGTGAATGACGATTCACCAATTTCCACCATGAAAAACGAAATAAATTAGTAGGTTTTAATTGGTTTTGAAACTCCTAGATTCTTTTGAGATTCATTGAACTTTTCAATGACATGTTTCAATCTCGATTGTGCCCTTCAGGTTTTGTGACTAGGATGCTGAGGATCACAAACCAAGGTGTGAAATAACCATGCAAATTACTTGGTACTCTTAATGTTTATCACCTAACCGGTGTGCCGGTTAACCACACACGCTCCACCGATCTATGATAAACCTTAAGCCACCCTTTGCCTACCTTGTTAACTCTTGGTTAGTGTGTCGGTTAACCACACACGCTCCACTAACGAATTAAGCAAAGTGCAAAGTGTAATTTCATGAGTTAGCACCATATTCACATTTTCCTAAAGTATCTAAGATTGGGAATTTATAAACATTTAGTTACTTTATAATCATCATACTTTTAATGAGGATTAAATTCATTGTCTTACCCGTTGGGCTAACGACCCTCCACCAGTCAAGGAAGCGGTGGGTGAGAGTGGACACCCATTAAGCTGCCATTTTATAGGCAACAACCTTATACCCCCTTATAGACCGGCTTCGCGAATGAGGCCTACTAACGGTAAAACGACTTGATCTTATATATATATATATATATATATATATATATATATATATATATATATATATATATATATTATTAACTTATAATATTATAAAGTATAAGGGTTGAATTTTAACTTTTAAAATTCTAGGGGTTGGAACTAAAGTTTTTAAGGTGACTTTACATGTTTCAAAACTTGAGGGCAAGTTTTGTAACTTTCAAAACTTTTCAACTTTCATAACTTATGAGCTAATGGTTTATTAAAATGAAAGACTCTTCATTTTATGTAACCTATGTGTTCATTAACGGACTTTAAAAGAAAGACTTTTGGTAATCCATAACTTGAGGACAAATTATGGATTCCATTAAAAAACATCAAGATCAAGAATTAAACTAACAAGCTATTTGCAAATAATTCCAATGATCTTCTAAATTCATAAGTGTATGAACATTCATATCAACAATTTCAAGAATCATAAATATCACATACAAAACTTAAAATTTTTGATAATAGCCATTGTAAATTGATGAAACAATGAATCGAGTATAAAATGAATCAGAGTTTAATGATCAAAGTAGGATTGTGAGATTTGAACACATATGTAAATATGATCTTGTTTCAGCTCTATTACGCTCTCAAGTTTTACAGAGTACAAATGACAATTCTGTAAAGACTCCTCTACATGACTCTAGTAAACACTCCTATTTATAGGAGAGGAAAGCGTACAAAAAATATACTAAGGACTATGCGTTAAGCTTTGAATACAATGCCCTAGTAAAATAGATTACATAAGATACGAAGACTCAGTACATTTGAAGACATGAAACCCTTCGACTGATTACAACTCTATTTACCCTTACATAAATGGATTAGCATAACCATTACACCATCTAAAACAAGTTTTATAAGACCAAAACAGTTTAGGGTAATGTTTCTAGTCCATTTCCAGCAGCAAAACTCGAAAATCTGCATTCAGGGTCTCCTACTCGTCGAGTGCAAAAACCTACTCGACGAGTAGGATGAAATAACACATGGACTCGTCGAGTCCCCCCATGGACTCGGCGAGTTCATGCCATAGAATGCAGAAAACTTGAGTTTTTTCAACAATTTGCATCAAGTATCAAGAAAATAAGTCTGGGCTCTGATACCACTGAAGGGTTTTGAGCATTCTAACACTCCTAAGGTGTACATGCAACCCTAGAAACCTTGGATCTATGTTTTACTAAGATACATGCAAATTTGATTTTCCAAGGTTCTTAACCTAACTAGCATGGCATGAGGAACTTTGAAACATAAAAGCTAGTAGAAGAACATACCTTTTTGTTGCTTGGATTCCTTGAGAACTTTGTGAGCCTAGCACCTCAAGTGTGATGCCTCAAATGTTTCACACAACACCACAACTCTTGGAATAACTTTGAGAGAAGTCCACTATCACTCAAAATCGGCTAGCCCTCTTCTTCTACACATAGTGTCGATTTTGGTAGCCCATGGGGTCCTTTTATAGTTGTGTCACAAGTAGGGTTACACCATGTAAACCCTAATTGACATGGCTTTTCATATTCCATGATCCATGGGTTTATAACCTCCATGGACTATCCATGGAGCACCTTATGGGTTTTAGCCCAACTCAATAAACCATGGATCATTAGCCCACTATAAAAGAATGGATGATTTACACAATCAACCCCATATATTTAATTAGTCTCCTTTTTTATCACCAAATTAATTCTAAATTAATTCTTGATCAAAACTAATTGAATAATATTATTAATATATTAGAACTTATAATATATTAATAACCATAAGTGTCTTTTCTCTCATTTAGTCTATCCAAGTGTTGCAATGCCATGCAACCAAAATAGACAATGCCAACCGGGTCAAGTACATTCCAGAAATAGTTATGAACTTAGACACCTAATCCAACAACAACAACCTCACGCACTACGCGAACCTCCTCCGCAGTCAGCTGGAATGCTCTCCCTCGAGCTCTCGGAGACTCGGCCTTCCCCGGCCGACCATCAGTAACACATAAAGCTGCAGGAGCAGAAGCTTGGGCTGATCCCTGAGTTAGCTGAGGACACCCGACCTTCCGGTGGCCAGTCTGGTTGCAATGAAAGCAAACCAAAAATCCCTTGGGACAGTCCCTCGCCATGTGCCCCTCCTTGCCACATTTGTAGCAAATCCCTGCTTGACAAGATCCCTCATGGCTCTTGCCGCACTTGCCACAAGTGCAGCCCTTCTGACCTCCTGCTCTCGAGTCAGCGGGCTTAGCCCGCTTCGTCGTCGGCTGCGACTGCACTGGCCTCATGTCTCTCCCCTGAGACTCTCCCTCCTCTCTGGTCTGAATCTTCAGCTCGATCTCTCTCCTCCTGGCATTGGTCTGCAACTCAGCCAATGTCCGATATGACGAGTTCGCCATGAACTCCTGAATATCTCTCCTCAAGATGCTCAAATATCGACTCACACGTGCCTGCTCAGTAGACACGTGCTCAGGGCAGAACAGCGCCCTCTCATGAAACATCCTCGTAATCTCTGTCACTGATTTTATCTTCTGCTTGAGAGACAAAAACTCATGTTCCAAACGTTCCCTCTCCACCTGGGTAACATAATTATCTCTGAAAAACTTGGTAAACCACTCCCAAGTCACTTCAGCATGATCTGCAGGGGTAAAATCATTCGTCACGAACTTCCACCAGTCCTTCGCTCCCAAGCGAAGCTAGTTTAGTGCAAACCGAACTCTCAAGTGCTCCGAGCACGAACACGTATAGAAACACCTCTCAATGACAGAGATCCATCTCATGGCAGCAATCGGGTCCTGGGTCCGTCAAACTCTGGAGGCTTCGTGTTGCTGAACTCTCGGAACAACAACGAGTCACCACCCTGTGGCCTCGTAGCAGTTACGGCTTTGGTGGCTGCAGCAGCAGCAGCCTCCGTGACAGCAGCGTATCTCTCATCAAATGTCTCAATCAGCATGGTCTTAATGAACCTGAACATCTCTGGTATGGCCTCTCTGATAGCTGCGGCCACCTCCTCATGAATGATCCTGCGGATCTCCTCGTCACTGGTACCAACGCTCCCAGGGTTGTTGCGGGTAATCACCATAGTGTCTCTGAAACACAAACACGAAAATCATCAGAGACTAGTGTTAACACGTTGTCGCACGCGTATTAAGCAAATAAATTATCACTGCTGGTTGCACTAAAAATATAGCACAGGGAAGCAGGGTCGAATCCTCAGGGACACAGCCTAATGGTCAATGCCTTTTTACATCAGCTACAATCTAGTCAAGACTGAAATTATTAAGAAGGGGGATTTCGATTAAACTAAAAACTAAAAATGCAGTGATATTAAATTAAACGAAAATCAATAATTAAAACGGTTTCAGCTCTGCTCTGACTTTCCTAATCATGCAACTAACCCAGATCTGATTATTTGAGATGCGTTTTATCTAAGCTGGTACTGAGAAAAACTAACAAGCTCTAGTAATTTCTCTTTTACCTAAATTAGTTAATCAAAACAAGCTCTTCAATTAACTCTAACTTTTTACTGTCTAATTAAACAAGCTCTTAATTAAATCAGAAAAATTGCATTAAGTTCTTTGTAAAATTCCCAGCAATACCCAATACTTCTCACAAGCTCGGAAGCGTAAATATATGATTTTTCAGTTTATAATAAAGTCAAATCCCAAACACGGAACCGATTTATTACTTGTTACTTATTACTTGTTGACAAGAACAATTACGTATTCTATAACTAATTAACCGGAATAATAAAACCCTAGCTAGGTGATCAGACTAACAAGAATTAAAATCAAACATTCATTAAGAACAAAACTGAAGAATCTAGATAGAAACACAAATCAAAAACCAGATCTAATGATCAATCAAATGAAGAGTACTTGTCTTTGCATAACTGAAAACTAAGGTTTATCCAGACATGGCTAAAATCTGATAAAAACAAATGATAGAGACATAAAACAACTAATCTTACTAATCTACTTGAAGGAGATGATCCACAGTCTTCAGATCTTCAGAAATCGTTGAAATCGGAGAAGAAACGCCTCCAAAATCGTATTTTTGTCGTCTGGTACCTCTGGAATCGCCAAATTAGGTTACTGGAATGCTATCAGGGTCTATTTATACGTCCAGCAGCAAAAGCGACGCGCATGCGATCGCATGGGCACAACCTGTGATCGCAGGTTTTGAAGAAAAAGTGTCTCGTGCATTTTTAATGAAGTAGGATGCTATTTTGGCACTTTTTGGCCAACCTGCGATCGCATGTACACAACCTGCGATCGCAGGTGTTCATTTTTCACTTCCGGATGAATTTTTGGCACTAAAAAACCTCGAATCCATGTTGCGACCTAACCTGCGATCGCATAAAGGCTCCATTCGATCGCATAAAGGCAACATGCAATCGCATGTTATGCCTAAGACGTCTGAAATTTCGTCTACTTTCCATATCATTTTGAATCGCGCCAATCGGAGTTACGGTTCTCGAGATATGGTCAAAATACTGACAGGGGGTCAAAGCTGCCAGCAACATCCTTTAACTTTAGATTGTAGATTCTTTCTTCATGTGATCAATTCGATCGAATGTTTCTTGACAAAATCATCTTGCAAGCATTTCGCAACATACACCATAAGTTTCAAGCTCCATTTTAAGCTCGAAACGCACATCCAACTGCTCCCAAAGCACTGCTCCACTCGGACTATCTGAAATTGACATAAAAACATGAGCAGTACGGGAATTCTAACGAAAGACATGAGCTGAACATTATTTAAACAAATGACATGCAAATATACAAAATATGATGCTAAAATGATAATAAAAACTACCCTATAAGATGTATTAAATAGCATCTAACAAATCTCCCCAAGCTTAAACCTTACTTGCCCTCAAGTAAGAAAAAGATAAAACATTATAAACAAATAGAAAGATGTAGATGACCTAAAAAAATTTAAAATAAAATAAAATGAAAACGTAAACTAAAGTACTTCACTCTCTTTTTTGTCACATGATCAGATTTCACAACGAGGAAGCTCCAATGAAATCACTACCTAGACAACAGTCTCAATACTTTGTATTAACGATTCATAATTATATTTAATAAGGTCAAACCAAGCTTGAGCAAATAATTTTTACACTGAATTAAATTTGTGAAAACAGTGTATTTTTAAAATAATTTCACGAAAATTCGTTTATAAAAACTTAACTTGACTAACCCCTCCTTTTTTTCCGAACTCGTCCAGTAAACGCGGTAAGCTCCATTATGGACAGAAAATCCAAGCTTACCCCTATGATTCCACTATCGAGGGATCAATCTCATTATCCCACACATCTTCTTCGTCTTGATCAACTCTTCAGATTTAACTTGTTTGCTTCTTGATTTCGACTTGAACTTGACTTGGATTTGACTTTGAATTGCATATTTCTTCAAGTTGCTTGATGTACCATTTTTAACATATATATATATATATATATATATATATATATATATATATATATATATATATATATATATATATATATATATATATATATTGACTAGGCGCGAATTTTACTTTGAGGCCCACCATATATTCAATACTTCAAAAATGATAATAGATTGTGGGTATAACAAGAGTTCCCTCCCAACCGCAAAAGGCGCAGAAACTATAGGGTTCAGTACTTCAAGGAATGATAAGGGTTATCCAATCTAGGTTCTTTTTAAGGCATTTAAGGAAATTATTTCTAAAACACTGTTTGTTTTTCCATCCCACACTTCCATTGTAAAAATTATCTGACTCATATGTTGGTTCATATTGAAAACATTCAAAGCACTTGAAAAGAAAATTCTTAAAATTGATTTTAATGAGACCGTTATTTTTGGTAACTATCACACTTCATCTTAACAGAGCTATCGAATGTAAAAAGATATCCTCATCTCATGTAAAATATGTTTTTAAAGATTTTTAATTTGATTTTTTATATACAGAAAATAATAAATAAAAATAACTAGAAATAAAAATCTTTGGGTTTTCTTTGTTTTTTTGAATGCAGAAAAATAAAAAGGAAAATATAATATTTTTGGATTTTTTTTTTTGAATTTTTTATATGCAAATGCAATGCAGAAAATAAAATGCAAAAAGAAATTTTTTAAAAAAATTTAACTAAAAAAACTGCAAAACTAAAATTTTAAACAAAAATGCAATTTTTTACAGTAACCCCCTCCCCAAGCTTAAAATAATGCATTGTCTTCAATGCTTAGAGAGGAATGAACAGCTCAATAAAGAAAATAAACAAAAATGTGCAGCCAGGAAAGAATGTACCTGATAAGTTTGCAAAAATCTGATTTTGACGATGAATGTGGCGAAAAATCTGAATTTCAGCGACTTTGAAGATCCTCTGATTTCCCCAAGCTTGCTTGGAACTGCGACCATCTCTTTATTGAAAGCATAAAACTAAAAACTACTCATCGGGTTGCCTCCCGGAAAGTCGCCCATTTTTAAAGTCGTTGGCTCGACTTTTCCCAACCAGATTAATTAACTGGTGTGGTTGGGACTTCTCTGAAGCTCAACTCTTTTTTTTGTCACTCCAGATCCCTTCAAATATGGAAAGATTGGTGGATCTGGAACTTGCTCAACAGACTGAAAAGAATTTAGATTATCTTCAAATAAGTCTTGCAGATTTTCAAACTTCTTCCTCTTTATGATATTCTTCTTTTTCCTATAAGTCTTCACTTCCTTTTCTTCAAACTTTCTTCTTTTCAGATTCATATCTGAAATCACTTCAACGGAATTCATCACTTTTTCCTCTTCTCCTTCCAAAAGTTTGTTTCTTTTCAACTCAATCTCAGCCCCTTCAGATAACTTATTTTCAAGTTTATCAGCTTCTACTGATATCTTTTCAACAACCAAGATCCCTCCTTTATTTTCCCCAAGCTTATCTTCAGCCAGCTCCCCTTATGTGTATGATAAATTCATGTCGGCAAATTTTTCTTGCATAGAGACATTAGAAACTCACAGCAGCCCTCTAATAAAGGACTGCTGGTACCCATATAATTGACAGAAATATTTTCAGAAGTAAAATCATCATTATTAATTTTAAAGTTCACAACTTCCTCATCAAACTCCATTGAAAGTGTACCAACAAAAACATCAATTTTCGTTTTTGCAGTTTTCATAAAAGGTCTTCCCAAAATAATAGAGTTTGTATCTGAAGTGTCCAAGTTTTCCATGTCCAAAATGTAAAAATCAGTGGGAAAAATCAGATTATCCACTTGGACAAGAACATCCTCCAGCACACCTTTTGAGTGTACTGTTGAGTGGTCAGCCAACTGTATAATTGTCCCGGTCTTTTGTAAGGTTCCTATTTTTAATTTTTCAAAAATAGAATAGGGAAGGACATTAACTGAAGCTCCTAGATCAAGCATGACTTTTGGAAAACTAAGGTCCCCCAATTTACAAGGAACTGAGAAAATCCCCGGATCCCTGCACTTTGGAGGCGAACCTTTTTGTAAAATAAAGGAGATATTTTCGCCAGCTTTTACAATCTCATTAAATTTCATTTTTTTCTTTGAGACACATAAATTTTTAAGAAACTTAGCATAGTGAGGGATATGTTAGATAATATCTAAAAGTGGTATATTTACCTCAACCTTGCGAAAGATTTCCATAATATCTTCATCATCTCTTTCGCGCTTCGTGCTCCTCAGTCGCGATGGGAAGGGCGGTAGTGGCTTGTATTCTTTCAGAATTGGCTTGGGTAGTGTTGGAGTTTCTTTTTCTTTGTCTTTTTCAGCTTCTTCTTCAACCAAAACCTCTTCATACTCTTCAGCTTCAACTCCTTTTTCTGTCTCTTCCAAATCTCCTTCTTCCACTAGAACTTCTTCAAATTCTTCATCAACCTTATTTTCTGGTTCAGATAAGCTTGGGCCTTCATATGTCTTTCCGCTTCTCAAGGAAATTGCACTCACATTATGCTTTGGATTGTTTTCTGTATGTCCTGGTAACTTTCCTTGAGATTCCAGTCGACCCATAGAAGTGGCAAGTTGAGACACCTGCTGCTCTAGATTTGTGATACTGACTCTGGTTTCGTTCTGGAACGCATGAGTGCTGGTGGCCAGACTTTTAACAATATCCTCCAAGGCCATACTAGAGCTGCCAGAATGTTGCTGCTGTATGTTCTGATTCTGGTAATTTGAATTCTGGAAGTTGGGCTGAAAATGAGAATTCTGCTGATTTTGGAAATTTTGCTGAAAACCCTGCTGCTGAAAATTTCTCTGCTGCTGAAATCCGGGTGGAGGAAGAAATTGTTGTTTATGCTAATAATTATTCTGAAAATTCTGTTTGTAGCCCCCGACAGCTTTGACTGCAACTGTATCCTCTTGTAATATTGGGCACATATCAGTTGGGTGCCCCGTTTTGCAGCAGATCCTGCAAGCTTTGACTTTTAACTCGATACCTTTTTCTTTTGTTAGCAAGAGGACAGCCTTAGTCAATTCTGAAATCTGAGATTCCAGGTGGGAATTACTTATTTCTTTGACTCCTTTTGGCTGGTCCGGGTACCACTCTTCTTCAGTTGCTGAATGCTTAGATTCGTTTGCCAGCTTTTCAATCAATGTCTGGATCTTTGTTGGTGTCATATCTGAAAGTGACCCTCTACTTGATGCATTTATAAGTCGCCTCTCCATGGGTATCAAGCCTTCGCAGAAACACTGGTACAACTGATAATCACTAATGCCGTGTTGAGGGCATCGGACCAGCAGCTTCTTGAACCGCTCCCAATAAGTGTGGAGAGCCTCTCTTTTGCCTTGATTTATACCAAGAATCTCTCTGCGCAGGTTTGACACTTTCGCCTCAGGAAAATATTTCTCTAGAAAAAGTTTGGCGAGTTCTTTCCAGCTTGTTATTGAACTAGATGGGAGGTCATATAACCACTCCTTTGTTGCATCTTGAACCGAAAAGGGGAATGCCCTTAGTTTGATCTGGTTTTCAGTAATCGCATGTGGCTTCATTCCAGAACATACCATATGAAATTCCTTGAGGAATTTATGTGGGTCTTCGTTTTCTAGTCCTCTAAACGTAGGGAGAAGGTGTATCAGCCCAGATTTAAGCTCGAAGTTCTGGGCTTCCGGAAAAGTGATACAGAGGGGCTGATGATTGACCTCTTGAGTGGCCCACTCTCTAAGGGTATTTTCTGCTTCGTCTCCACTCATGGTTAAGTCTTCAGATTTGGTTTCTGAAGAATCTGTGGTTTCAGATTTTACGGAAGAGTGTGGGGAGTAAGTTTTATGAGGGCTGTTTTGAGGAGAAGATGGGGGTACTTTTGGAAGAATCGGATCTGATTCGTTCCACAAGGGAGTGCCTTGTGGTGTGGAGGTTCCTAGGGGTACGGAAGATGGTTATGAACCAACTAATTGTTTTCTCTTTTTTGCTTATTTCTTCAGTTTCCTTGCATTTCGCTCAATTTCTGGATCAAAAACTAAAGGTGTACCTAAATGAAAAATTCTTGGCATAAAACTATTAGAAAGCACCGTGTCCCCAGCAACGGCGCCAAATTGTTAACACGCTGTCGCACTCGTATTAAGCAAATAAATTATCACTGCTGGTTGCACTAAAAATATAGCACAGGGAAGCGAATCCTCAGGGACACAGCCTAATGGTCAATGCCTTTTTGCATCAGGCATAATCTAGTCAAGACTGAAATTATTAAGAAGGGGGATTTCGATTAAACTAAAAACTAAAAATGCAGTGATATTAAATTAAACGAAAATCAATAATTAAAACGGTTTCAGCTCTGCTCTGACTTTCCTAATCATGCAACTAACCCATATCTGATTATTTGAGATGCGTTCTATCTAAGCTGGTACTGAGAAAAACTAACAAGCTCTAGTAATTTCTCTTTTACCTAAATTAGTTAATCAAAACAAGCTCTTCAATTAACTCTAACTTTTTACTGTCTAATTAAACAAGCTCTTAATTAAATCAGAAAAATTGCATTAAGTTCTTTGTAAAATTCCAAGCAATACCCAATACTTCTCACAAGCTCGGAAGCGTAAAGATATGATTTTTCAGTTTATAATAAACTCAAATCCCAAACACGGAACTGATTTATTACTTGTTACTTATTACCAGTTGACAAGAACAATTACGTATTCTATAATTAATTAACTGGAATAATAAAACCCTAGCTAGGTGATCAGACTAACAAGAATTAAAATCAAACATTTATTAAGAACAAAACTGAAGAATCTAGATAGAAACAAAAATCAAAAACCATATCTAATGATCAATCAAATGAAAAGTACTTGTCTTTGCATAACTGAAAATTAAGGTTTATCCAGACATGGCTAAAATCTGATAAAAACAAATGAAAAGAGACATAAAACAACTAATCTTACTAATCTACTTGAAGGAGATGATCCACAGTCTTAAAATCTTCAGAAATCGTTGAAATCGGAGAAGAAACACCTCCAAAATCGTATTTTTGTTGTCTGGTACCTCTAGAATCGCCAACTTAGGTTACTGGAATGCTATCAGGGTCTATTTATACGTCCAGCAGCAAAAGCGACGCGCGTGCGATCGCATAGGCACAACCTGTGATCGCAGGTTTTGAAGAAAAAGTGTCTCGTGCCTTTTTAATGAAGTAGGATGCTATTTTGGCACTTTTTGGCCAACCTGCGATCGCATGTACACAACCTGCGATCGCAGGTTTTCATTTTTCACTTCCAGATGAATTTTTCGCACTAAAAAACCTCGAATCCATGCTGCGACCTAACCTGCAATCACATAAAGGCTCCATGCGATCGCATGTTGTGCCTAATACGTCCGTAATTTCGTCTACTTTCCAGATCATTTTGAATCGCGCCAATCGGAGTTACGGTTCTCGAGATATGGTCAAAATACTGACAGGGGGTCAAAGCTGCCAGCAACATCCTTTAACTTTAGATTGTAGATTCTTTCTTCATGTGATCAATTCGATCGAATGTTTCTTGACAAAATCATCTTGCAAGCATTTCGCAACATACACCATAAGTTTCAAACTCCATTTTAAGCTCCAAACGCACATCCAACTGCTCCCAAAGCACTTCTCCACTCGAACTATCTGAAATTGACATAAAAACATGAGCAGTACAGGAATTCTAATGAAAGACATGAGTTGAACATTATTTAAACAAATGACATGTAAATATACAAAATATGATGCTAAAATGATAATAAAAACTACCCTATAAGATGTATTAAATAGCATCTAACAACTAGCTCAAGCACTCACGCCATTACCCACCCTTACGTGCTCCTTAGTATCCTAAGGTTCTTACTTGGGTCGCATACAAATCTGGTGCTTTCAGTAGTACGGGCCCAATACTACCTTCCACACCAACTTGTAGTCGTCCCAAGTCCTCCTCCTAGGATCCTAATTCACAAGTACTCTATCCCTCACGGATATCAAACTACTCTCTCAGTAGATTCCTCAATGCTCATCTAGGTATCTCTCCTAGATTACTCAAAACTCTCTCTAAAAGATTCCTGCTATGTATCCCTACTCAGCACACACACAGAGCAAATAGCAGATGATATCAATCAATAGCATTCGCTAGGCTAAGGCATCATGAATCAGGCAACTCTAGCTCTAAATTCCTAAAATACCTAGCCTATCCTCTAGCATTCAACTATAATATCTCGTAAGTATCTCATAATATAAACAAGTAGTGGTATTTTGGGAAATAACCGTTCGGGCTCTGGCGGATTGTACACACTGCTCCATCTCGTTTTCTCTTAGTAACTCTTACTCGTTTTTAGAAAAATCATTTCTTTTTAGAAAATTTCCTCAATTCCTCAGTTTGAGTCCAAACATACCCGAGAGTACATCTGAATCCCTCAAACCAAGGCTCTGATACCAACTTGTAACACTCTAAATTTTCAAATAAAATTTTCATTTTTAAAACCACATAAAACCCATTATCACATTTCTTAAAACCCAAATGTATAAATTGTTCAAAACACAAGACCACAAAATGTTTGATAATATCCCAGAATCCTCAAAAACATAATCTCAAACTGGTGTGTACAATCAAGCCAGTGCCTTCCCGCGATCCTGAGAAGTACCTGAAACACATATCACATAACATTGTAAGCACGAAGCTTAATGAGTTCCCCAAAATATCATGCACTATTAGTTAGCTACTCATGGCTATATCTCAATAAGGACCCTCCGGTCATGTGTCTCAGTGAGGACCCTCCAGTCTCACAGCTCGGGTCGGACCCTCCAGTCCGGTATCTCAGTGAAGACCCTCCGGTCTCAAAACTCGGTTTGGACCCTCCGATCCTAACTCAATAAAGCACAGAAATAATATATAGCATAAATCACAAGGACAAAATGCATGATATCACATAACTCAGTATTGTTGGATTAGTGTCTAAGCCCGTAACCATATTTGGTAAGTACTTGACCCGGTTGTGCATGGTCCTTTTGGGTTGCCTTCACCAAAGCAACTTGATTGGAGAAATAATAGAGAAAGAGGTTATTATGGTTTATTAATATAATATAAGAATAATATATTAAAGGACAAATCATATTTGTTTAGTTATTATTGTTCAAGAATTAATTAAGAATTAATTTTGTGATCAAAAGGAATTAACTAAACTAGGGGGACTGAAATGCAATTATGTGATAGTTGGAAAGTAGGGCAAAGGATGACCTAGGGATAGGGTGGACGAATTCAAGGGGATAAGGCCCTAGAATTCGTCCAAGGATAGGGCTTCTGGAATTATCCTTGGGCTGCTTGGTGGCTAAGCAACCAGATAAGGATAAGGACTGAAACCCTAATCCCTACAGCTATATAAAGACCCCCTGAATTAGGAAAATCGGCCACTTGATTATTAGAAGTCCTAGAGCCGATTTTCTACCTCTCCCCTCTTTCTCTCTTGCCTCTCCATTGCTCTTGGTGTTTGTGAGCCATTAGAGGTGCTACACTTGTGGTACATGCTTTCAAGACAAGAAGATTGAAGATTTGAGTTGTTATTACAATATAACAACAAGAGGTATGTAAACCATTCTCCTTTGTGAATTTCGAAATTACTAGGAGCATGCTAGGGTTCTTCATGTGTTCATAATGTTGTATATCTAATAGCAAAACATAGATCCAATTCTAGGGTTGCATGCACACATAGGATTGTTTGTATAAAACCCATCAGTGGTATCAGAGACTTTGGTTTTGTTGTTTTCAATTAGTTTATGCAAAAGTATGAATTAGACAATTAGGGTTTATGGTCAATAAACCCTAGGAGGCAAATTTTCAAAATTAGGGTTCTTGAACCCTAAATTTCGAAATTTGATAAGGGTTTTTCGAACCCTTTCCTTAGCCCCCAAGATTTCGAAATCTAGGGTTTGCAAACCCTAGGATTTCGATTTTAGCCTCCTCCCCAAGATAAGATCCTAAATTTTAGGGATTAGGATAATACCTTATCTTGTAATTATCTTTGAAGTGTTAAAAATATGGTAATTAAAGATTTTGAATTATCCCATCCCATATTTTCGATTTTAGGGGATTTAAGGGATTAGGTTAAATTAATTGTTTAATTTAAAAGATAATCCTTTAAGATTTGATAATTAAAATAAATTGTTTATTTCAAGGATAATTATTAAATCAAGAGAGTTTTAATATTTAAAATTTTTTAAATTAAAAGGTTTAAAATTCGAAAATTTTAAATTGAAATTAAAACTCTAGTGTTTTAAAATGTTTAAAATACACCCTATACTATTATAATATTACAAGATTAATATATATATATATATATATATATATATATATATATATATATATATATATGTATGTATAACTTAAAATGCTAGTCTTACCGTTAGTAGGCCTCATTCACGAAGCCAATCTATAAGGGGGGTATAAGGTTATGGCCTATAAAATGGCCGTTTAATGGGTGTCCACTCTCACCCACCGCTTCCTTGATTGGTGGAGGGTCGTTAGCCGAACGGGTAGGATAGGGCAAACCCTTCCTCATTAAAAGTATAATGAACTATAAAAGGAACTAAATGTTTTTACAAACAATTCCCAATCTTAGTTATTTTAGGAAAAGTGAATTGGTGCAATTCCATGAAATTACACTTTGCACCCTTGCTAAGACGTTAGTGGAGCGCGTGTGGTTAACCGGCACACTAATTGGATTCTAAGCATAGGTGTCAAAGGGTGACTTATTGTTTGTCATAGTTCGATGGAGCGTGTGTGGCTAACCGGCACATCGAATAGGTGACTGTAACAATAAGGGCACCATGTACATTTGCATGGTTATTCACACCCACTTTGTGATCATCGGCATCCCAGTCACAAACTAGAGGGGTACATCGAGATTTAAACATGCCATTGAAAAGTTCAATGAATCTCAAAAGATCTAGGAGTTTTCAATACATTTAAAACTTAGCTTTAATTTGTTTTTCATGGTAGAGAATTAGTGAATCGTCATTCACTTACCTTCAAGTTATTTACCTGTTAGATTACGGCATCCCTCTTCTAATTTGTAAATAATGTTGTTGGATCCTAGCCCTAATTTCTCATTTGGGTGTTTAATTGGGGATTCATTTCTAATCAAACTTTGTTCTTTTCCTTTTCAGATGTCGACCAACAACAACAACAACGCTTCTGGTTCAAACTCCTCTGGCACATTCTCACTCATGAACTTGTGTGGGAGAGTGATCTTCGATGGGACCAATTTCAACAATTGGATCCGCAACATTCGTATGATCACTCGCTACGAGGACAAAGAGTATGTCCTTGATGAGAAGCTAAAGGAGATTGATATCAACACTGCCACTGCTGAAGAGATCGCGGCCTTTGAGGCCCACGAGCGTGATGCCACGAAAGTCCATTGCATCATGCTAGCGACTATGAGTGCAGAACTCCAAAAGTCCTATGACGACATGTACCCCTATGAAATGCATCAGGACCTGTTGGACCGGTACTACCAAAGCGCAAGGCAGGAAAGGTACGAGATCATCACTTCGATGATCACTACCAAAATGAGTGATGAAGAGCCCCTCACTGCCCATCTGCAAAAGATGCGGAGATATGTCGATCGCTTGCTAAAGCTAAATGTTAACTTTGATGAAGAGCTGGCAATTGACATTATCCTTCACTCCTTGCCTCCCTGCTATAGCCAGTTCCACATGACCTACCACATGAACAAGGAGGAGGTTTCTTTGAGCAAGCTTCAGGGCTTGTTGAGGCCTGCTGAGAGCAACCTCAAGGACAAATCTGTTGCACCAACTCTAACTCCCACTGCTGCCCCTATCTTGGCAATAGGACAAGGGAAGGGTAAGAAGAGGAAGGCTCCCTCAAAGAGCCACCACAAGGGAAAGTCCCAAGATGGTACCTCTTCTAGTGGAACCAAAGTTGGTTCTGCTAAACCCAACTCTAACCCTAAGGAGGCAGAGTGCCACTACTGCCACAAGATAGGGCATTGGAAGAGAAGCTGCCCAGAATATCTGCAGGCCATCAAGGATGGGAAGATCAAGCCATCTTTCGCAGGTATTTACACAATTAAATCTAATAGTTTATCATATGCTACTTCTTGGGTTCTTGATACAGGATGTGGTTTTCACATATGTTCTGATTTGCAGGGACTAAAAAGAAATAGGGATGTGGAGCATGGAAGGATGAATCTGATCATGGGAAACAGAAGATCGTCGCATGTGACCAAGATTGGAGTTTATTCCTTAGTTCTTAGTAATGGATTAGGTTTAGATTTGAACAAATGTTGCTATTCGCCAGATATGGCAAGAAACATCATTTCATTTCATGGTTTATATAGACAAGGTTTTAGATATTCATTTGATAATGTTTTATATTTTGAAGCATTGCCTTGTAATGGAATATATGAAACTGTGATGGTTGTAGATAACTTAGGAAATGATGTATTGTGTGTGGATTCTTCCAACAGTATGGATAAAGCATGCTTGTGGCATTGTCGTCTTGGACATGTCAACAAGAAACGCATAACCCAACTCCAAAAGGATGGAGTGTTGGAGTCATTCGACCTTAGGGACGATGACGTATGCGAGTCTTGTTTACTTGGAAAGATGACAAAGTCACCCTTCACTGGCACTTGTGCGAGGGGTGAGGGTTTATTGGATCTCATACATACAGATGTATGTGGACCCTTTAGATCCACCACAAGGGATGCGAACCGCTTTTATGTGACTTTCACTGACAATTATAGCAGATATGGGTATATCTACTTGATCAAGCACAAGTCATAAACCTTTGAAAAGTTCAAAGAGTTTAAACAAGAAGTGGAGAATCAGTTGGGCAGGAAAATCAAGATGCTTCGATCTGATTGAGGTGGAGAGTACCTAAGTCTTGAATTCCATGACTACCTCAAGGAATGCGGAATAGTTTCGCAATTGACGCCACCTAGGACACCGCAGTTGAATGGTGTAGCTGAGAGGCGGAATCGAACCTTGCTAGACATGGTTCGTTCCATGATGAGTCGTGCTTCACTACCTATCTCATTCTGGGGGTATGCCTTACAGACTGTCGCCCATATCCTTAACTTAGTCCCTACGAAGAAGGTTGCCAAAACACCTCACGAGATGTGGATAGGGAAAGCTCCCTCGTTGGCACATATCAAAGTTTGGGGTTGCGAGGCTTTCATAAGACGAGAGACTCACGACAAGCTCGAACCTCGTAGTGAGCGATGTATTTTCATCGGCTACCCGCAAAAATCCTTTGGATATCTCTTCTATAGACCGAGTGACAATGTTGTCTTCGTTGCGAGGAGATGGGTTTTTTGAGAGCGAGAACTCATAAACCAAGGAGACAGTGGGAGGCAAATCGATCTTGAAGAGCTTCAAGAGTCGAGCGATGAAGGAACCTCTAACACCGGCGCTCAACCAGAGGAGGAAACTCCGCTTGAATCGATTGACGAGTCCTTACCTCTTAGACGTTCCGAAGGGGTTAGTGTTCCACCCCAGTTTTATGGTTTTCATATTACTATGGAAGGGGATACGTTCATTAGTGATAGTACACTAGTAAATTTGGACGAACCTAACAGCTATAAGGAAGCCATGGCAGGCCCGGAGTCTGCGAAATGGAAAGAGGCTATGGACAGCGAGATTCAGTCCATGTATGACAACCAATTTTGGAATTTGGTTGACAATGTACCAGGTCGTAAGACGGTCGGGTGCAAATGGATCTTCAAGAAGAAGACATACATGGATGGAAACGTGAACACTTATAAGGCGCGATTGGTTGCGAAGAGTTTCACTCAAACTCCTGGAGTTGACTATGATGAAACCTTCTCACCAGTTGCGAAGATAAAGTCTATCAGGGTGATGCTGGCCATTGCTGCATTTCATGACTATGAAATATGGCAGATGGATGTCAAAACTGCTTTCCTTAATGGGAAGTTGGCTGAGGATGTTTACATGGCTCAGCCAGAGGGTTTTGTCAATGCGAAGCATCCCAATAAAGTGTGTAAGCTTGAGAAGTCCATTTATGGACTTAAGCAAGCGTCTCGCAGATGGAATCTTTGTTTTGATGAGAAGGTCAAAGAGTTTGGTTTTCTACGAAGCGAGGATGAATCATGTGTATATGTCAAAGCCAGTGGGAGCATAGTTAGTTTTCTCGTATTGTATGTCGATGACATACTACTCATAGGAAACGACATCCCGACATTGCAGGAAGTTAAATCTTGGCTCGGGAAGTGCTTCGCTATGAAGGACCTCGGAGAAGCTGCCTATATTTTGGGAATACGGATAGTGAGAAACAGAAGCAAGAGACTAATAGGACTTAGTCAGAATACTTACTTGGACAAGGTACTAAAACGTTTTAGTATGGAGAATTCAAAGAAAGGGGAACTACAAATCCAAAGTAATGCCAAGTTGAGTAAGACTCAAAGTCCGAGCACCGAAGTCGAGATAGCAGAAATGAGCTGAGTACCATATGCTTCCACAGTTGGCTCGATTATGTATGCTATGACTTGTACTCGCCCTGATGTGGCCTTCGCTTTGAGCATGGTCAGCAGATATCAAGGGAACCCTGGCAAAGCACATTGGATCGCAGTCAAGAATATTCTTAAGTACCTTCGGAGGACCAAGGAATGGTTTCTAGTCCTCGGTGGGAGTGATGACTTAAAGGTGCGAGGGTATAGTGACGCCAGTTTTCAGACCGACAGGGACAACTACCGTTCGCAGTCGGGCTGGGTTTTTACCCTCAATGGAGGAACAGTGACTTGGAAAAGTTCCAAACAGGAAACCGTAGTTGATTCAACGTGCGAATCAGAGTAAATAGCGGCGAGCGAAGCGTCAAAGGAGGCGATATGGTTGAAGAACTTCATTGAAGACCTTGGAGTTGTGCCAGCCATACGAGAGCCTATGGAAATTTTCTGTGATAATGAAGGAGTGGTTGCCTTGACCAAGGAACCAAGGGATCATGGTAAATCTCGACATATCGACAGAAAATATCATTTTATTCGACATCGGGTGGAAGAAGGACTCCTCGTAGTAAAGAAGGTATCGTCGGAGGATAACCCAGCAGATCCCCTTACGAAGGGACTGAGTAGGGTTAAGCACTTGCAGCACGCTAGGAGCATAGGACTGAAGGACGATATTAGTTTAGATTAGATAGTTTAGAAACGTGTAATAGATAAATGTAATTGACATTTGATGATTAAATAAAAGGGTATTATTTATAAGTAATGTTACTGTCTTATGTTAATTGTTTACCTATTGTTTCATTTTGCATGTTTTGACTTCCTGAATAAAAAAATTATTCAAACGATCCACAGTCGTTTATATGTTGGAAGTAGGTATGAATGAAGACTGTCATGAATTGGTGTGTAGATTGTCTAAAGTGTGTTAGACATAGGTTTGCTACAACGTTCATGAGTGCTTATGAACAAGTTTTGAGCATTGGAATAAACCCACGCTTGCTGGAATCACTTCATGGAATTCATCACGAGTGATCGCAAGACGATAATATCATATGTTCTTAAAACCTAGATATATGGTTTATTGTTGGTGGTTGGTTATGCATTGATAATGCTAAACACATCAGTAACTTGATGTTATAAAACGCATTGTTGTGTGTGATTTGATTAGTAAATAGTAAATGCATATAAGTCGAAGTTTATCTATTCCTTTTATCCTAAGAGGGTAAAAGCGATATCAGGGCCCCTCGATGATTTGATTTGACTTATGTGCCGAGCCCGGTCAGGACTAAATTGATGTGTTCAATTAAGTTCTATGTCAAATGAATCTGAGATCGAGAAACAAACTGATGGACAATAAGTATAACTATGTTCCATGTGATTGTCCACACGATATCTAGAACAGAGGATCATCCGATCCCTTATCTAAAGGACAAGTTACTGATAAGATCAGAGTTCAACAGCGTCTTTGAGAGCTACGATTGCTAATCAGATTCTACTTGCATTTATGGTTACTAGACTTATCCAAGTGGGAGACTGTTGGATTAGTGTCTAAGCCCGTAACCATATTTGGTAAGTACTTGACCCGATTGTGCATGGTCCTTTTGGGTTGCCTTCACCAAAGCAACTTGATTGGAGAAATAATAGAGAAAGAGGTTATTATGGTTTATTAATATATTATAAGAATAATATATTAAAGGAGAAATCATATTTGTTTAGTTATTATTGTTCAAGAATTAATTAAGAATTAATCTTGTGATCAAAAGGAATTAACTAAACTAGGGGGACTGAAATGCAATTATGTGATAGTTGGAAAGTAGGGCAAAGGATGACCTAGGGATAGGGTGGACGAATTCAAGGGGATAAGGCCCTAGAATTCGTCTAAGGATAGGGCTTCTGGAATTATCCTTGGGCTGCTTGGTGGCTAAGCAACCAGATAAGGATAAGGACTGAAACCCTAATCCCTACAACTATATAAAGACCCCCTGACTTAGGAAAATCGGCCACTTGATTATTAGAAGTCCTAGAGCCGATTTTCTACCTCTCCCCTCTCTCTCTCTTGCCTCTCCATTGCTCTTGGTGTTTGTGAGCCATTAGAGGTGTTACACTTGTGGTACTTGCTTTCAAGACAAGAAGATTGAAGATTTGAGTTGTTATTACAATATAACAACAAGAGGTATGTAAACCATTCTCCTTTGTGAATTTCGAAATTACTAGGAGCATGCTAGGGTTCTTCATGTGTTCATAATGTTGTATATCTAATAGAAAAACATAGATCCAATTCTAGGGTTGCATGCACACATAGGATTGTTTGTATAAAACCCATCAAGTATAAGCACAAAAGACCCTCCGGTCAGTAACTCAAATAAGACCCTCCGTTCAATAACTTAAATAAGACCCTCCAGTCACACAGTATTACCACTCAGGTAAGTATAGTGAGAAGACTCACCTCGTAAGCAAAGCAAGTATGTCTCGTACTCAACGATCAGTCTTGACTCCGCCTACATATCATAATCATCTCTAATTAACACTTTGTAATAACCACTCTAAAGATATTAAGCTAACCCCTTTACTAACTCTTGGAAAGGGTGAAAAGACCATTTTACCCCTCCATGGCCTCCATATCCATAACTTGACCAACCCTAAAAGTCAACAGAAGTCAACACTCGAGTCAACAGTCCATGTTGACCCAAACTCGTCGAGTGCACCTATGCGACTCGTCGAGTTCCTCCTGTTCTCCGAAAATCGGGAAAACTCCAACTCAACTCGCCGAGTTGTCTCATCAACTCGTCGAGTTTGCATGTGTCCAAACTATAGGGGAAAACCCTAACCGTCTCGTCGAGTTGGATCATCCACTCGTTGAGTCCCCTTAGTCCATTTCTCATTCAGAAGATTTTAAGCAGAACTAAAGTCCCATACTCTAGATCTAGCCTCCCAAGGCTGAAATACCACGTAAAGTTGCAAGCTTTACGTCCATGCATGACACCTAGGGCTCAAAATGCCAAAACAAATCTCTATAGAGGGTTAATGTATGAAGGTTGGACAATAGCTTGATAAAGCTTGAATCTTTAGGCCCAAGGGACCTCATACTGTCAAGATCTAAAGTCTCAACTCCATGGCAAGCTCAAACGACTTAAGGACCCAAAGAAGGATGGAAATAGCCACAAACTCCCTAGTGAAGAGATCTAACCAAACAATGATCAAGGTGATAGCTTTTTACCTCCAAATAGCAGCTAACACTAAAAGAACACCAGATCCAAGGGCTTCTTCTCGTTCCAAGCCTTTTGCTCTCCAATCTCCTTCCAAAAATGCACTAGAACATACAATCTTAGCTTTTCTCTCTCTCACAAATGCATACAGCTCGATTAGGGTTTCTCTCAGTGTGTCAAAATGATAAAGGAGGCGGAAATGAAGGCTTAAGGTCCTTTAAATAGGGTACAAACTCTGAAAATTAGGGTTTTCACACTCAACACCTACTCGTCGAGTTGGGGTCCTCCAACTCGTCGAGTAGACTCTAAAAATCCCGTGGCTATTTCCATCTTTACTCGACGAGTTGGGGCCTCCAACTCGTCGAGTCGCCCTGAAAAAATGAATATAACTTAACTAAATATTATACCTGGGATTCGGGATGTTACAATTTTGTTCCTTTAGCTAGTACGCGGTGCGTACTATGTGGTACGCTTGGCGTACTAGCCCGATGCATGATCGCAGATTCCATCCATGTACGCAGGGCGTACGTGGAGTATGCGTGGCGTATGCACGGCTGGGACAAACCCTATAAATTAGGGTTTGTCCCCTATTTAAATGACTTAAACTCATCTTGGACCTCTATTGACCAGCCTCCACCCTCCTTGTCCCATAAAACGAAACCATAGAGTGATTTGGTGAGTTTTAAGCTTGAAAGAGTGTTTGTTGGTGGTTTGTGAAGGAGAAGAAGAAAAGGAATACTTGAAGGAGTGGCTTGAGCTTGAAGATCCAGGATTAGCTTCTCATTTGCAAGCTTTTTGAGGTAAAAATCTCACACCTTGATGATCATATATATTAGATCTAGTTTATGGAGTATTTTTGGAGTTTTTGAGTCTCTTGTGTTAAAGGTGAGCTTTTGATCTACTCCATAAGCAATGGATGCTAGATCTTAGCTCCATTCAGTCCCTATGTTCATAAAAATGTCAACTTTATGGAGTGTTTTGATCCATGCATGTATTAAGACCTTTGTTAAGCACTTCTTGAGCTTTTGAGTCCCATTAAGTCATGCATGTATGTAAAGTTGCCAACTTTACGTGATAAGTATCCTTATAGAATAAGATCTGAGGGTTTAGCATTTTATCTTAGCTGATTAAGTGCTTAATGAGATGGTTTGGTAGTCTGGGGAGTACGTTGGGCGTACCCAACCGGTACGCTGCACATACTGACCCTGGACGGAGTGCGCTTAGCGTATGAGCTGAGTACGCCCCGCATACTCAGGAGATGGGCTTTTGGGCTTGACATTCCGGTTTGGGCTATTGTTTGGGCTTCCATTGTTTGGGCCTTGATGGATCATTATACTTCTCTTTTGGGTTATTATCTAGAGTATTAGGCTCCTTTGGATTTAGGCCCACGATGGGTGTTGGGCCCAATTTGGAAGATTGGGCCATATTTGGGCTTTGGGTTGCCAAGTAGGATTTGGGCCTTCTTAGTAGTTGAATTGGGCCTTGGCTTTGGGCCATGTTAGATAAAGGGTAAAATGGTCTTTTGCCTTGGTTATGGGCCAAATTTATTATACTTTTGGTTATGGGTTAAGATCCAATTAATAATTGGATGTTATTGATATTGATAGCGCGGGGATTTTCCGGACCAGTAGTCAGAGATTCTTTAGAGAGATTCAGCAGCTAGAGGTGATTTTCCTCACTGTGTTTAGCGGGTCGAAGGCACCAATGCTGACCCATGGTTTATTATGTTAGGATGCTAGATACATGCGTGACTCTTGCATGTGTTTTTGCTTGTATGCTTATCAGGAAGGGCCCGATGACCATTATGTATGTTATCTATCTGTGATTGCATGTGTTATGTTTTTTTATGTTTATATGCTTGTATGTATACCAGGCGGGGCCCGATGACGGGCAGGGCCCATTATATGTTTAATACGTATGGTATGTGGTATTCTAGGGAACTCACTAAGCTTTGTGCTTACGGTTTTTTAGTTTATGTTTCAGGTACTTCTGGTTCGAAATGGAAGATCCCGGGATGATTGCAGTACACACACCACTTGATGTATTTGATACACTTTGTTTTACTATGGTTTGATGATGATGTTTTGGATAATTGTTTTAGTTATTTAAAAATTAAAACTTTTTGGTCTTATTTTTCGGACGTTTCAACATCAAGTCATAATCAAGTTAAATGACAACATTGAGAACTAGAAGTAGAACCGTTCCAACAAATTGTTTACGAATTTATTTCCTTTTCTGCATATTTTTAAAGTAGATTGTGTTGGTTTTTGAGCATTCTAACACTCCTATGGTGTACATGCAACCCTATAAACCTTGGATCTATGTTTTCTCTATTATACATGCAAATATTAACTATTCCAAGGTTTCATCCTAACTAGCATATTATGAAGCACCTATACTACAAAGTTCTAGTTAGATGACATACCTTTTGATGTAGCTTGATGTCTTCAAGCTTTAAGAGCTTAGCCCCAATAGTGTGGAAGCCTCAAATGGAATCACAAATCACCAAAACACCTTGGAAGAACTTGAGAGAATATGTATGCACACAAAAATCGGCCCACTCTTATTGTCACACACTTGTGCCAATTTTGTGAGCCAAGGACCCCTTTATATATTATGGAGGATTAGGGTTACATCCATGTCAACCCTAATACCCATGCCCTTTCATTTACATAGGATCCATGGGTTAAAAGCTCCATGGACCATCCATGAAAGCTTAGCCCAACCTAAATGAACTTGGCCCATTCCATATATATAAGAGTCCATATTTAATTAGTTCTTTTTGATCACTTAATTAATTCTAAATTAATTCTTGATCAATACTAATTAAATAATATGATTCCATATTAATATATTAGAACTTATAATATATTAATATAAATCATAAATATACTATTCTCAAAAGACTATCCATATAAATTGTGCCGGTGAAGTGCAACCCAAATGGACCATGCCGGGTCGGGTCAAGTACATACCAAATATAGTTATGGACTTAGACATTAATCCAACAGTCTCCCACTTGGATAAGTCTAAAACTATTATTGAGTATGACTTGAAAACCTAACTAGCAATCGTAGCTCTTAAAGCCGTTGTCGAACTCTGACCTTGTCAATGACTTGTCCATTAGATAAGGGATCATATATTCCTCCATTCTAGATATCATATGAACTGTGACATGGATTATAATCATTCTCTCTGTCCATTTGTTGTTTCCCGATTTTCGATTTATGATGACTGACTGATTGAACAAATCAAATCAGTCCTGGCTTGGCTAAGCACTCACATGTGTCATCGCTAAATCATCGAGGGGCCCACAGATATCGCTTTTATCCCGAAGGTAAAAGGAATGGATAAACTTCGACTCATATGGCTTGTTCTACTACTTGTTGAATCATACACAAAGGCACATTTTATAACATCGAGTTACCAAATGCGTTTTCGTGCAATCAATGTATAACCAACTCATAGTAACAACTCATATCTCTAGGTTTGAAGAATATAAGATATTATCGTCTCATGATCACTCGTGATAAAATCCATGAAGTGATTCAAATGAGCGCGGGTTGAATCCAATACTCAGAACTTATGAGCACTCATGAGTGTTGTAGCACCACTTTGTCCACCAACTTGGACCTCTACAAACCAACACATGACAGTCTTGATTCATATCTACTTCCAACATATGACCGACTGTGGATGGTTTGAATAACTTAATCATTCAGGAAGAGCGACTTAGTTATTCTGGAAGTCAAAACATGCAAAGTGAAACACAAGAATAAATGAATCAAATATGGTATCAAACCCTATGAATATAAATAAACATTTTTATTTATCACCATACTGATTACTCATTATTCATTGTTTCAGTTTTATCAACTTTATACTTGAATTAAAAACACTAGTTGTCCCATGCTCCAAGCATGTACACTATGTTTTTCTTAAACAATAGCTTTGCCATACACCAAGTATGCACTCTATGTTTGTCTATGATCCTTACTTTGTGAAATAAACCAATTAAACATAATTTCAATGATTCTAATTTCACACTCCCAAATCCTTATCGAAAAATGTGAGAATTTCAAATTCCTATCATTTATCGAAATCTGTTTAGATTTTAAACTTATATGCACTGACCCTCCTGTAATGAATATGTACAAAGTCACAAAGACTTGTCAACAGTCATTATAAGGTATTCCAATGGAGATCAACTAAGTCTCAAAGTACATTGCTTTGGACATGCTTCTTGCATTAAGTTTTCTAATCTTACACAGATAACTTCCACCTATGGAGACAACTCCATATTCTCATTTTGACTATCACTTCTGAATAAGAGATGCCTCTTTTCAGAATATGTCAATATGGTCCTTCCAAAATTAGCACTATACTTCCAACTGTCCCTAAGCAACCAATCTTTGGTAAACCTCAGATTGTCCTCGACAATTGCTTAATCATTTTAGCCATATCCAATTCTAGACTTTTTCCCTTCTTAATGCCTCTGGGCATTTGGAAAAATTTAGAAATGACAAATATTATAGCACATGCAATCGATCCTGTACCCAAAGCAAATGGTACACGATTCATGATGTCTCACATAAAGACATGATTCTAGACCAGTCTTTTGCTACAATATTTTTATTTGCCATGTTTTCAAAATTTGACTATGAAGAGGGATGCCGTAATCATAATCGAATTTTGAGAACGCAATATATAGAATTTCCTTAAGTTGAACCAATCCAACATGAAATTCATATATATATTCTTGACTAAAGATGATTAAGGTCTCAATCTAAGCCTTTAGAACTGAAATGAAGTATATCATCTCCCTTAATTATAGCAAAACAACTTTTTCAATCCCTGCAGCCTCACGAATTGAAACTTTTGTTTTCTATAATTAACATTGCTAACTTGCAACACTAACAATAATTATCATGCTCCCACTAACATGATGATTATTAGCATAACACTTATGCTCCCACTAGCTTTGACATGCACTCAGAAATCAGCTGGACTTCTAGAAATCAACAAAACATCATAATTCCAATTATTAAACTCAAAATTAAAACAATTTAATTAATTGTTTAAGTTATGAACCCAAGAGTTTTAGAATTCAATTCTTTTTTTCATAAAAAACTTTTCTCAAATTCCAAAACTTGAGGGCAAGTTTTGTAATTCTTGAAAACCTTTGGATTCCATAACTTATGGAATTAATGGTGTTTTATGATGAAACTTTCCATGTTCCATAACTTAAGAACAAGTTATGGAATTCTTTAAAACATTAACACCAAATTTTGTAACTCCATAAAAACTTTAAATCAATTTTTTTTTAAAAAAACTTTAATATCCATAACTTATGGAAGTTTCAAAACCCTTAAGATCACAACTTTAAAAAAAACTTTTGAGCTCCAAAATTTTATGACAAAATTTGTAACTCCTTAAAACATTTAGATCAAACTTTTAAAACTAATAAAATAATCATATCATTTTATCTTTTACTAAATTTGACCTAATTCAACTCATATAACAAATGATTCAAATTTTACAAATAATTCGTTTTTCACAAAACAAGTAATTATCTTAAAATTTGACAAACATCATGTTTTTTTTTCTTTTTTTTTCCAACTTGAAAATAAAACATTTGCATCAATATAATAGAAAACAACCCATGGCTCTGATACCACTGTTGGGTTTTGAGCATTCTAACACTCCTATGGTGTACATGCAACCCTATAAACCTTGGATCTATGTTTTCTCTATTATACATGCAAATATGAACTATTCCAAGGTTTCATCCTAACTAGCATATTATGAAGCACCTATACTACAAAGTTCTAGTTAGATGACATACCTTTTGATGTAGCTTGATGTCTTCAAGCTTTAAGAGCTTAGCCCCAATAGTGTGGAAGCCTCAAATGGAATCACAAATCACCAAAACACCTTGGAAGAACTTGAGAGAATATGTATGCACACTAAAATCGGCCCACTCTTATTTTCACACACTTGTGCCAATTTTGTGAGCCAAGGACCCCTTTATATATTATGGAGGATTAGGGTTACATCCATGTAAACCCTAATACCCATGACCTTTAATTTACATAGGATCCATGGGTTAAAAGCTCCATGGACCATCCATGAAAGCTTAGCCCAACCTAAATGAACTTGGCCCATTCCATATATATATAAGAGTCCATATTTAATTAGTTCTTTTTTATCACTTAATTAATTCTAAATTAATTCTTGATCAATACTAATTAAATAATATGATTCCATATTAATATATTAGAACTTATAATATATTAATATAAATCATAAATATACTATTCTCAAAAGACTATCCATATAAATTGTGCCGGTGAAGTGCAACCCAAATGGACCATGCCGGGTCGGGTCAAGTACATACCAAATATAGTTATGGACTTAGACATTAATCCAACAGATTGTTATTTTTATTATTTAACTTTTGCAAACAAAACCCCTTTTGTGACCAAAGTACCTTACACGAAGAGGTATAGATTTTATCTCGTGTCTCTGTGGTTCAACCCTGCTTGCCTTGTACCACTTTTTAGTGCATTAAAACATTGTATTTGGAGTCTATTGTACCCCTATCATTTGTTGGGTTTGACATGCCTAACAAGGCATAATGTGTTTGAGCACTATGTCTTGATGTTTGAACCTTTCTGTTGTGCGTTTTCAGTATGGTGGCTATCAGAGGTTCATGATCATGTGTTGGCAACCCAGAAAGGTCAGGTCTTAGTGATGAGGAGATTCGCGAGATCATTGCTGCCGAGGTGGCAGTGGCGATCAGAGAGGCGATTCCGGATATGTTTAGGTTTGTCAATACGATGCTGATTAATGAGTTCGACATGAATTATGTCGATGTCTCACAGGCTGTTGTTGCAGTGTTACCACACCCATTGCAGTTGTCACCACTGCAGGACTTCAGAAAGGTAGGACGATGCATTACCAATAGTTCAGTAGTACCAAGCCTTCGGAGTTCAGCAGGGACAAGGACCCGATTATCGCTTTGAGATGGATATATGACGTGGAGGGGTGTTTCTACACTTGTTTGTGCCCCGATAACCAAAAAGTGAAGTTTGCATTGAACCTTCTTCGATAGGAAGCGAAGGATTGATGGAAGTTTACGACTCAGACCTTTTCGCGTGCAGAGCATTGGTGATTGTGAGAAGGCGAAGTCGTGACAGTACACACTTATCAGTAACATTAAAGATTAAGCATTTATTATATTACTCTGATTTTCAAACAATTGTATTTTAGAACAAATGAGTCTTCTTAACTTGAGTTTTATGGAAATGGTGTTTTACCTTAATTAAAAATGAAAAAATTGTTTGTGAAAATGGGATGTTAATCACGACTGTTTTGTTTCACGATTTTCTAAAATGGAACTAAGAGGTGGGTTTTCTGAGGCAAGGAGATATAGGGAGGAGGGTAAATGCGAAGGAGATTGGTGAAGGCTTCTAACGATGGTGTTGATGGCAAAAGGTCGATGGTTTTGAAAAGTGGAGTTCGACGATGGTCTTCCAACTATGTGTGTTTGTGTGTGTGTGTGAGAGAGAGTGTGTGTGTGTGAGTGTTTGTGTGTGAATGAGAGATAGAGAGTATTTATTTCTTAATAAAAAAATTAATAATAATATAATTTGAGAAAAAACTTGTGAAATGACAAATATACCCTCATATGAGGAGCATGTGACCAACTTAACTGGAGAAAGATAACGACGGTTAAATTGAGAGACCAATTTTGCATCGAAGTTTCAAATATGGACCATCCATACGTGAAAAAAAATTTGGCCCAAAACTGCACTTTTTGGTAAACCTAAGGGACCAATTTTGCAATTTACTCCAAAAAAAAAAAAAAAAAAAAAAAGCGAACGCATGGTGAGGGATATCGAAACTAATACGGTTATGTCACGAAATCAAGAATCCTCGTAGGTTCCTTGTAGGTTCCAGACGGAGAGAGAGGGGATGACAGATGCATGTATATCCATCTATCCATATATATCTTTGATTTCAACAAATTTTACTACTGAAAATCACTTCAGATTGTGCGAAGATTTTTACAAACAGAAGAAGTAAAATCAAAATGGAAGGAAATGGAGCACCACCACCACCATCGGCGGCGATAATCGAGCACAAGGCGTATGCTCGAATTGGACTACTCGGTAACCCCAGCGACGTGTATTACGGACGTACGATCTCCTTAAACATCTCCAATTTTTGGGCTTCTGTTCGTTTGGAACCATCTTCAGATCTCGTCATCGTCCCTCACCCGACTCACGATCTCGTTAAATTCACTTCACTCTCTCACTTGGTACTCCTCAATTCGCTTTCCGCTTCTTCTTAACTGCATCGTTTATCCTTTAATTCCTGATCTATGATTTTATGATCCACTTCCCTATCTCACTTGTCATTTTTCATGTTAATTACGTTTTCGGACTTACGAACTTTGTGGTTCTCGATCTGTGTTGTTCTATTTTAATTCGATTCGGTGATGAATATAAACGACGGATTTGATGTACTTCAATGTTGCTAAGATTGAGAACAGTGAATCGATGCTTCTCGAGATTATACTGTTGGTGCATTTTAACTTGTAGGAGTCAAATCCAATGAAAGTTCTCATCTATTTTTTACAAGTATAGAATTTCAGAAGTTGAATCTTAACGAATTTCATATCCATATTCAATTCGGAAGGTACTGTGCTTGATCTAAAACGTCAAAATGTAGGCTGTTTTCTGCCATTAAACTGTAGTTACACTTACATCATTCAATTCGATCTGCTATATTTTGTTCTTACTCCTGAAATGAAATTCCTGCTGAGAACTAGAATCGTATTCTCACACATTTGTGTTACAGACAAATCGATTGGAGAATGAAGGTTACTATGGAGGTGTACGCCTCCTCATGGCAACTTGTAAAGTTTTTACCAAATACTGCAAAGAACAGGGGATCGATCTTCACAACAACAACTTTTCTATTTCATATGAGACCAACATCCCTCGTCAGGTAAATCTTTCAAGTTTCAACCATTTCTGTTATCTCTTCTTCATTGTATATCCAATGATCCTTCATCCCAAATCTGGTGTTATCATTTTGGAAATTCTATCTTGCCCTTTTCATCTCTCAGACAGGGTTATCTGGTTCCAGTGCCATTGTATGTGCTGCATTTAGCTGTCTTCTTGACTTCTACAATGTCAGAGACAAAATAGGAGTGGAGATTAGACCTCAACTTATCCTCAATGCAGAAAAAGAACTTGGAATTGTTGCAGGTTTACAAGACAGAGTAGCTCAAGTTTATGGAGGCCTTGTATACATGGTATTAGACATAAATAATTTAGTTTTTCTCATAGTTTTTAATATATAATATAATAAAATCTATTTGCAGGAGTTTGACAAGGAGAAGATGGATAAATATGGGCATGGAAATTACACAGCGTTGGATACAAGTCTTCTTCCACCTCTTTATCTCATCTATGCTGAAAATCCAAGTGATTCTGGAAAGGTATTTAAATAGTTAAATACAAGAAATAGCAAATTACTTGTATTAATTTTGTTTATAAAATAAAGTTTTCATGACTTTAGGTGCATAGCACAGTTCGACAAAGATGGTTAGATGGAGACGAATTTATAATATCATCAATGGAGGAAGTGGCAAACTTAGCTCTTGAAGGAAAAACAGCTTTACTTGAAAAAGATTATTCTAAACTTGCTACCCTTATGAATCAAAACTTTGATCTAAGAAGGTAAAACAAGAAATAGAAATGTACTTTCATTGATTTGTTTGTTATTGCATCCTATTTTCATTTCTTCATATTACAGCATTATACTTTGAAAAAAGAAAAATCTACCTAAGTCCTAAATTATAATTTATAGCAATAGGGAAATCTCCATAAGAATATCCTTATATTTTGGCCTCATAATCGATTTTTGTCCTTATATATATATTTTTTATTCAATTAAGTCTCTAAAACCGGCAATTGTATTTATTTTGACCATTTTACCCGTTAAACAGGTCATGCCTCTTTCAAAGTTCACACTTTTGGCCTAGATTCTAAATTTTATTACAAATTTGGTCAAAATTTTACACTTTTGGCCCAGATTGCAAAATTTTGTTATGAATTCTCCCTAAACTTAGTTTTTTTACATGTTTTTTTTTTGAAGTTAGAGTGCATTGTTACGAATTCACCCTAAATTTAGGGTGAATTCATAACAAAATTTTGCAATCTGGGCCAAGAAGTGTCAGTTGTGGACCAAAATTGTAATAAAGTTTTGCAATCTGGGCCAAAAGTGTAAATTTTTGATCAAAATTTAATAAAATTTTGCAATATGGGCCAAAAGTGTAAAGTTTTGACAAAATTTGTAATAAAATTTAAAATCTGGGCCAAAAGTGTAAATTTTGAAAGTGGAATGATATGTTTACCGGGTAAAAAGGTTAAAATGAATACAATTGCCGGTTTTAGGGACTTAATTGAATAAAAATAAATATACAATGACTAAATCGATTATAAAGCCAAAATATAAAGGCTATTATTGAAATTTCCCTATAGCAATATCAGTGTGATGTGATAATAAGAATAGAAAATTGAAATTAGAAAGGTATTTCAGGCGGATGTTTGGGGATGCGGCGCTTGGTGGTTTAAACATAGAAATGGTGGAGGTGGGAAGAAGAGTTGGGGCAGCTACAAAATTCACGGGCAGTGGTGGGGCAGTTGTGGCATTCTGCCCGGACGGAGCATCACAAGTTGAGCTTCTAGAAGAAGCTTGTAGGAAGAGTGGGTTCTTTATTCAACCTGTGAAAGTTGTGCCTTCTCTTCTTAATGAAATCGATGTTAGAACTTTATCATCAAAAAAATGAAGACTTGAGTGAGTGTTACTAAATGCTATGTGTAAGGTGTTTTATTATTATTATTATTATTGGATTTGTAGGTTTAATGTGTAGAAATTGTGACATTATGAAGTTTGTATGTTCTATGTTCGTTTTGATGAATATATTTAGGAATGGAATCTGTTGAATTAGGAAATTGAAACATGAAGGAATTTTACAATAATGTTTTTGAAAAGAATGAAATCGAGGAAATTCAAATTTTATAAAAGAATTAAAAAGTAGCTGATAAACTAGTTTTTTAAAATTGTTATTTTACAATAATGGTTTTGTTTGGTTCATTACAACTAGTTTATTTTTCAAACTTTTTAAAATTGTAATTTTTGGCAAGCAAAAAGTAGCTAATAAATTAGCTTTTAAAAAAACTATTTTAAATAACTTTTTAGGAGCTTTTTGAAAATTTCCCAAATATACCATTAATTAATTAAAAAAATATATTATTCTAAATGTTCTTTATGTCATTTTATATTTTTCATTTAGTTTATCAGTTAGTTTTTACCGAACGTCATTTTTTATCAGCTAGTTTTTTAACTATCATCTAGCTTTTCAGTTATTACCTAATTTTTCAGGTATCATTTAATCCAAAAAAAAAAACTTAACTTCAAGAGTGCTCTTCTAATTATTCTTTTCTATTCAATATCCAAAAAAACAAAACATCATTGGCTTTTTTTGAGAAAAAAATATCAAAATAATCCAAAATAAAAAAAATCTTTTAATGGTTAAACAACAACATACAATAGTTTTTATAAAATTTTACTAATTTATTATCATTTATTTAAGTAGTTTTGCCTAGAAAAAATTAGATAATTTTAAGATAGTATTTTGTCGATAATTTTAGATAATCCAATATGCAATAGATTGTTTACAAGAAAGTATCATAGGGATTTTTGGTTGAAATTTCCATGTATTCATATTTGTATATCAAAATCTAGCATCCAAAATTTCTAAATATGTAAATTGCAAACCATATGCACCACGGAATGGAATCCCATATTCCAATTCCGTTGTATTCCACCAAAATCAACAAAGTCAGCAAGAAGCAAGTAAAACATTTGAAAGTTTTTAACTAACAACTTATGTACAAACATTACAACCTTCAATTTTCTTAACAAATGCTTCAAAATAAATCACAACTTTCAATACTCACAAAAACCTCAACATTTCATAATCTGTACTACAATAATTACTTGTACAACATGTCAACATCAACTAACTCTACTACATTCATGGTTAGTATCAATATCATCAGCTGTAATCCTATGTATCTATGTCAATATGGCAACAGATTCTTGGATAAGATCAAGATTTCTTTAATGATTCCGACTTGGCTTACTTTCATCGAAGAAATCTCATTCTTCACATAATAATGATGTGATTAGTTTTCGTGGGGATGATTCCCAAATTGGTAGATACACAAATGGTTGTTTCAACAATTGCTCTTGAGCACTACATAGGGCTTCAGCAACATCACATAATCTCGAAACTTGGTTTATGGAGGCTTCTTGAGCTTCAACCTAATCAAATTACCCCCAAATTAGAGATAAATACGGGTTTCCTGATTGAATGCCCTAGGAAAAGTGGAAAACTCCCTCCTTTTTCGAAAATTGACAATGATAGTGATGCAAATTTTGAATTAATAGAGGGCATTGTTTAGGGTTACAAACACAAACGAACTGAAATTTGAAAATGCGATTTGATACCTGAATCAGGAGGGTTTGAGCGAGTTCATGATACGTGGAATTCGTCGAATGATCTGTTGATTGGGAGACATACGGATCTGGTAACGCCGTGAGTAGTGGTTGTGTTTGGGTACGCTCTTGCAATGCCTTCAAGGTGTTCGACAAATGTTCCCATTGGTTAATCTCCTGCTGATACCTTGTTTTGAGTTTTAACAGTATTGTCTTCTTTCTTTCCTTGCGATTTCTCTCTTCGGCAGCAGGATCCGGCGGCGGTGTGACGGAGGAGGTGGAGACGGTGGGATCAACGCGGAGGCGCTTGAGACGCTTGTAAACGAAGCCGTCGTCGTTGATGAGCTCCCAATCTTCGTCATGAAGTTCCATGGAGTTTTTTCAGGGTTTGAAATCTGATGACGTTAGCAAAACTCCACGGGTGGATTGAATCGAAAATGGGGAATGAAATTTGAAAAAGTGGAGCGGAGGGAGTTTCGGAAGTATTTGGAAGAAGAAAGTGTGCCAATACAGTGATACACGTCACACAAGATGGCATCTGTTCGTGGCTCCATGAAAAATTTAGGATGCATTTTCATATGTAAAACCGTTTTCATTTTCTATAAAAATGTTTTTGGAAAATAGGGTTGAGTTTTCATTTTCAATTTTCAATGAAAACGCGTTTGGTTGGAACTAGGGATGAGTTTTGGAACCGGACTGGTTTGGAACCGGAATCGGTTTTCCTATATTATAAGAACCGGGAACCGGACCGCCGGTTCTAGCGCCGGTTCCGGTTCCGGTCCCGGTTTTTCGGTTATTTTTCAAAGTAGAACCGGTTGAAATACTATAGATTATATGCTATCTTCTGGAGCTTGTAAATGATTCAATATTTAACCAAATTATGATTTTTTACATTCTAAATTGAAGTACAAACACTAAATTACATGATGAAAAAAGAATCAAGTAATTCCGACTTCATATGAGTGAGTTATGCGCATTTTAAAAGCGGGGACAGATTCCAAAAAAATAAAAAATGCTGAAACAGAAAAAACGCAACATTGATATGTTGTCTTCCGGAGTCTATAACTGATTCAATATCTAACCAAAATATGTGTTTTATAGTCTAAAATGAACTACAAACACCAAATTACATGCTGGAAAAAAAATTAAGTAATTCCGACGTCATATGAATGAGTTATACACATTTAAAAAATGGGACATATTCAAAAAAACAAAAAAATAATGCTGAAATAAAAAAAAACGCAGTATCGATATGCTTTCTTTCGGGGCATGTGTCTGATTCAATATCTAACCAAAATATATGTTTGTACCGTCAAAAATGAATTACAAACTCCAAATTATATGTTGGAAAAAAAATCAAATAATTCGACTTCATATGAGCGAGTTATGTGCATTTTAAAAAATGAAAAAAATGTCAAACCGGTTCCGGTTTTTAGAACCGGGACCGGTTTTCATAAAAATGGAGAACCGGTAACCGGACCTATTACCAATTCCGGTTCCGGTTCCGGTTCCGGCGGTTCTAATGCTCGTCCCTAGTTGGAACGGGTGGAATTTTCATTTTTCATCTTAGAAATTTGGAAAACTTTGGAAAACCGTAAAAATCACTTTTCTAATTTACATACAATTTGGAAAACTGAAAATTTTCATTTTCTTAGAAAACTTTGGAAAATTGAACTAACCAAACGCGTTTTCAAAATTTCCATTTTTCTTGGAAGATTTTCCTAGAAAGCTGGAAAATTTTCCACAACCAAACGTACCCTTAAAATTTTAAAATAGACGAGTAAACTACAGTTTTGGCCCTTGTTGTTTACACCCATATGCAATTTTAGTTTCGTTTTTGAATTTTAGACATGGCTAGTCCTTGTAATTTCCAAAAGTTGCGCGCATGGCCTTGAGACTAACTCCGTAAATTCACATTTGTTAAACACCTGTAAATACAATTATATCAATCTTTTTATCTTTTCGTTTTTTTTTAAAAATTACTATAAACTTCAAGGATCAATTATGTAACAATGAAAGTATGTCCTAGCCATCAACTCCCCATCGTCCTCAACAATCTTTGTCTTTTCCTTTTATGCTAGTCCAAGACCTTCGGCGTCGAGGCCGCAGGCCCGGCCCAATACATAGGCAAGATGGGCCAAAACCTAGGGCAGCAAAATATGTAGGGCATCTATTTAGTCTGGTAAGTAATGATGTATATATCAGTTCGGCCCAAACAATTTAGCCGAGTATAGAGGATTTTTGTTTTCTCGACACAAACAACATAGTGGATGTTAGAAATTTGGGGTATAGAAAGGCTTGAAAATTCTGAGAATTGTGATATCATTTTCAGATTAAAGTATCTGGGTGGTACTCTCAATCTTTAATCGGATAAGACTCAGAATATGAGAGCAAGAACAGAGAATGTCATTGTTATGAATTTCGAATGTAACAGAAAATGAGACCAAAACCAGATTTATGATCTCTGTTTGAAAACTGTCATATGACAGTTTCAAAATGTCACAAGACTACCAAAACTGACATAAAAACGAGTATTTGGATAAGGGTCAAAACAATGATCAATTCTCTGAAAAACGGATATTTCAACCCCAGCCAGGGGCTCTGCTCCTTGGACCCCGCTCCTAGGGGCGTTGCCTGTAACGCCCGCAGAGCCGGGTTAGTCAATTTAGAGACAATGAGCATCAAAAATGAGTTTTTGATGGAAGATTATTTAGAAGGAATAGTCTTAATAAAAGTTGTAGCATATGTTACAAGGATTCCATACATATAAAGAACGCTGAAATCCGACTTATAACGAAGAAGTTATGGCCCGTTGAAGTTTTACGGCAAAACCGGCACGACACGGCGCGACGTAAATAGTGAATTTACGATAGAAGACTTTTTGGCCTTAGTGATCTAAACAAAAGTCGTAGTATACGTTAAACCGAGAGCGTGCATAAAAAGAACGCCAAAATCTGAATTCGTATGAGGAAGTTATAATTTTTCTAAAATTTGGCATAGCAGTGCACAACCCGGAATTCGAATTTTAGATCGAGAGGTTTTTGGCCTACGCAACCTAAATGAGAGTTGAATATCTCATTAATAGAAACTCAACGATAAAAAATACAAACGAAAACGGAGTCCGTATGTAGAAGTTATGAATTTTACGCAGACATTTAACAGTGTAATCACCTCCTACTGTTAAATTTAAGATCGGTCGAGAATTAGCCGACGGAGTAAAAAGGAAAGTTGTAGATTTTATTTTTACCTACGTGTGGATATAAATAATGTCAAAAACGAAGCTCGTATGCGAAAGTTATGGATGAAGCTTAGTCTCTACTTTTCGAGCGCGGCGAATTCGATACAGTTTTGTAAATCCGAGATAGAATGAGAATTAGCCAACGGGGTCTAAATGAAAGTTGTAGTCCTCGTAAATACCAACGCATGGATATAAATAACGTCGGAAACGGAGCTCGTATGCGAAAGATATGGACGAAGTTTAGTCGCTACTCTTCGTGCACGATAAATACGATACAGTTTTTGTAAATCTGAGATAGAAGGAGAATAGCCGACAGGTTCTAAATGAAAGTTGTAGTACTCGTAAATACCAATGCGTGGATATAAAGAACGTAGAAAACGGATCTCGTACGCGGAAGATACGGGCGAAACTTAGGGGCTACTTTACTATAAAACTCCTATAAATAGAGGGTGAACTCTTCATATTTTCTTCACACCATAAGCCTTTCTTTCTCTCTCTAACTTCTCTCTAGCCTCCCTAAATCCCTCCCAAGTCTAGGGAACCTCCATAGCACGAGAAGGAAGCCACGGAGCGCCCAACGGCTCCGAGAAGAAAAGCTTTCGGCTCGGAAACGCTGCTCCAGCGAAGCCCGGTTTTTAATAAAAACCCGCTGTAAGTGAGCTACGCCTATACTATATTTAATATAGCTTTTATTTAAATATAGTAATGTTATTAGGACCTTTATAATAATTATTTGAGCTATTATTATGGGTTATATAAGTGTCGTTATAATATCTTTTTAGCCACTCGCGGTACGGGGAATCTGGTTTGGAGGGCCGCTTGGGTTGCTGGATTCAGAAGTGTTATATGCCAAAATGATCCTGCCCTCCGGTGTTCCATATTTGGCCCCTGTCTGTACATAGTGGGTGAAGAGTATTGTTTACCGCTTATATAATAGTAATAATAGCTAGACTATTAATTAGTCTTGGTGAATATTAGACTAAACTTTAGCGATAATAATGCTAGGTTTCGTCGAAGGAAAATAGAATCGTTAAAAGCGAAGCGTTGCCCAAGTTTGGAATCATCACTTTAACAAGTGAGTGCATAGTTACTTTCATCTTACACATAGATATGAAGTATTTTATATAAATTACGTGCTATGTGTGCATATTATCTGTATACTTGCTATCTATGATGGATGAACGATTTTATACGTGTTTTAAATGATTTAAACTGTATATGTATTTTATATCTACATAATATGTTGGGTAAAACATGGGTAGATGACATATGAGTTGGATGATGAGTTGAGAGGTGATATAGACCATGAGGTAAAGGTGAGAGGTGGACGATGTGAGAAGCCTTTTTCCCAAATGATGTCCCCGTCATCTAGCAGAGTATTGATGACAACCACGGACTATTCTAGACAGTCCAGTGGAACACTATCAGTCTCGCAACCTGTAGGTGTTGTGAACGATGTGTTCACTCGGTGTACTCTAAACCCTGGCGATCATGCAAACTTGGTGCCTAAACCTTGGCGATCATGCAGACTTGGTGCCAAAACCCTGGCGACTATGCGGACTTAGTTCCTGTTGTATAAACCCTGGCGACTATGCAGACTTAGTGCCTAAACCCTGGCGACTATGTGGACTTAGTGCCTGTTGTATAAACCCTGGCGACTATGCAAACTTAGTGCCTAAACCCTGGCGACTATGCGGACTTAGTGCCTGTTGTATAAACCCTGGTGACTATGCAGACTTAGTGCCCGTTGTGTAAACTATGGCAACGATGGACTTCGTGCCAATTCCTTAGGATGATCCTTAGGAGTGAATGAACGAGGAATAGCTGATTCTTAGGGTAGATCCTAAAGAATAAGGAAGATAATGGGGATGGGTAATTGGGTTAATTGTTTGATGATTAAATGTAATATAGTTATATTATTGTGGGTTGAAAACCCTATGTACTCACCAGGTTTCCCAACCTGACCCACTCCAGCTTATTTGTATCACAGGTGTCGATACAAAGCTACTTTACACTGAGAGATTAAAGAGATGTAGATCACTAGTGTAAATGAATGTAAGTTCTATTTATGCTTATGTTTCTGTATTGACGATGACATCCCAAATGTTTTAAAATGAATAAAAATACATTTCTTCGGAAATGCTTTGATAATGTATTTATCATGTTTTTCTGGGAACAAATTCCGCAACATTTTTATTAAAAGAGTTACTCTGATTTTTATAAAGCATAAACAAAATCGGTCTTTTCTGGCCGTGAAAATGGGGATGTCACAGTTGGTATCAGAGCATTAGTTTAAGCGAACTAGGAATAAGGATTTATTTCTAGACTTAAACTTAGAATGCTAAGCGATGATCGTGAGGAGTGTGTCTAATATATTTTAGGAAGTGCACCTGAATAGACACAAGCACTAGCTCATTTAGGGAAGTGCACCTGAATAGACACAAGCACTGAAAAATGGATATTTCAACCCCAGCCAGGGGCTCTGCCCCTTGGACCCCGCTCCCAAGGGCATTTCCCCCGAACCCCCATTCGTTCAGGGACTTCGCCCTTAAATAACAGTGTACTTTGAAACTTGATCAAACTTAAACAAGTGTGCAATCCACACCTCCCTTACTTGTTTAATATATATCAAGATCACTTTTGTCAACAAATTAATCCTATTACACTTAAATAACTTTGATGATAACAAATCAACAACAGTGGATTGACGCTAGAGATGTTGTCGGCATTTGTGATTTGATTGCCAATCAATGCCTAAAAAAAGAATTCTATAGAAATCGAGGAGTCTGACTGTTCTAAAACTATATTCTAATTTCTCCTATTATCTATCCTATTTTAGATTTCCTTTTTATTCGAAATCTATCAGTTTTATTCAAAATATGCATCTTTGATTTCACATATATTCTCCTATTCTTCTGGTTTCAAAGTTGTGGTTTGCTTCAAGAGTATAACCGTAGCATATATGAGCTTGAACTTGTGAGTCGTGCTTTGAGTCAGAAATCAGAAGTTGACAATTTTGAAATTTATGATGCTTACCTTTTCGGTTTCTTGAGTTTTGTAGTTTATGATTCTAATTAATGATTATCTTCGTGATTTCTGATTTTGATTGAAATTATAGTAACTATCATTGATTTTCGATTTTAGATTGAAGTATTTGGATTTCTGATAACTTAAGGACGATGACTCTTGGGGCATTGATGTAATTTCACGATTTCAAGTTTGGATGAAATTTACACATAGTGTTTTATTTTTGCTACATTTGATGATAATTTCCCTTATGTTAAAATTTAATCGGTTCGTCGTTTTGAAAATTGCCAAATTGACTGAATCCATGTGTAATTGGGATTTTGTAATTGCATAAATCCTTGAAATTTTAAACCTGTGTAGCATCCCAAGATTTGTCATTTATAGTCCCCGGGGATAGATTGGTGAAGCCATGAGAAGCATAAGGGTTAAATTGCAATTTTGGGATCAGGAGGAGTACACTGCGCGTACATAAGGGTACGTTGAACGTACTAAGCGCGCCCTAGTACGCTGGGTGTACACTTGTGTATGCTGGGCGTACTCATGACAGAAGGAAACCCTACTATTTAGGGTTTGAGTGCTATATAAATGTCCTTATGAGCTCAAAACCCTCCCTTACCTCAGCATCTACTGTTTAGAGCCATTTTCCCCAAACCCTAGCCATTTCCTTGAGTGTGTGAGCTAATAGAGTGTATTTTGAGTGTTTCGAGAAGAAGGTGTTGCATCAAGGAGTTGGAGAAGAAGATCAATCTTGTAGATCTGAAGTTATTTAGTGCCCTAGAAGCTCCAGAAGGTAAAAAGCTTCAAACTTTATACATGCATTTTATAGATCTTGCTATTTTGGCTTTAAGGAACCATTTCTTGTCCCAAAAGCCCCAAGATGGTGCATGATGTGATTTGGACGAAATAAACTGTCCTTTTGGACTCTTGAAGAGGTTTTGAGTGACCAAAATGAGGTCCTAATGGCTTAAGATGTCCCATACATGGAGTCTGAAGGTCTTAATGGATTGAGAACAAGTATTAAGAGCTTTCTGGATGACCAAAGTGTTAAAGTTCGTGACTTTATGAGTCCTGGGCACATTTGGTCATTGGATCTGAAGTTTGGGCTTAAGTGCTTAAGCCATTAAGCACTTATTAGGGTTTTGGCAAAACCCCGCGTACGCCCAGTGTAAATCCAGTATGCCCAGCGTACTGGGTCAACCACCCCGATGGTGGTCGACATCAGGAAGAGTACGCCCAGCGTACCAGTGGAGTACGCCCCGCGTACATCCTCTGTTGGGCTTTTGTCATTTGGGCTTCGGGATTTGGGCTGTTCATGGACTAGCTAGACTTGGGCCTTTGCTGGACTTTATGATTATGGTGTTTTGGCCCAGTTTTGAATATGGATCTTGGAGTGAGGCCCAATTAGGGAGTTGGGCCCAATTTGGTAAATTGGGCCAATAATGGGCTTTGCATGAGGACTTTCAAGATAATGGATTTGGCATTGGGCCTTGGCCCAAAAAACAGAAAGGACATGATGGATTGTGTAGACCCTTAGTCAAGACTGATATCTTGTGTATTGACTTGGTATTTATTATGTGATAGTTCGGGATTCCCGGTGAGACAACGATAAGAGGTTTTCAGTACTTTCAACACTACTTGCGAGGTGAGTTATCCTCACTATACTCAAGGGTCTAAGGCACCAAGGCCGGGCCTTTGATTGGTTGTTTGGAATTATTGATATTGTGATATGTTAGCTCGGTATTCTGGTAGATAGGATGGATATATGCTAGTATGATCTATTAGATCGGTATCCTCGTAGATAGGATGTGGTTATGCTTAGAGACATGTAGTTGGTCTGACTGTCTGTATACTGTTTGGTGATTACCTGTTATATGTGCAGATGCTTGTTATGGTAGTTGAGGGTATTCCATTCCGAGGATGAGTAGACTCTAGTATGTTGTCTTTATAGACCGTTATATGATTATCTGATATAGGTGCACATGTTTGATTGGTTGTGGGCATTCCAACCTGATGGTTGTGGGCCGAGAGTATTCTATCCTGATGGATGATTGGACTCATAGTATGTGGGCATTCCAACCCGATGGTTGTAGGCCGAGAGTATTCCATCCCGATGGATGATTGGACTCGTAGTATGTGGGCATTCCAACCCGATGGTTGTGGGCCTGGGGTATTACATCCCGATGGATGATTGGACCCATAGTATTGTTATATATGTATTGTGTGTGGGCATTCCAACTCATTGGTTGTGGGCCGAGAGTATTCCATCCCGAGGATGATTGGACTCATAATATGTGGGCATTCCAACCCGATAGTTGAGGGCCTAGGGTATTCCATCCCGATGTATGATTGGACCCATTGTATGTTGTTTGTTATTGTATGTGTATGGGTATTTTAGGGGTAACTCACTACGCCTTCGAGCTTACATTTATCGATTATTGTTTCAGGTATAACGGATGACCGCGGGAAGACGAAGGCGTGAGCGTATACTTCCTCGATTTATGATTATTATTTCTGGGAACTCTGATGTTTAAACTATTTTGAAAACAAATTGTAATAACTGAATGGTTTTAAATGTTTTAAAAAGTTTTAAATTGGGTCGAATTTTTATGGGTGTTACAAGTTGGTATCAGAGCCTTGGTTTGAGTGAATTGGAGGAACACTCGTGTGAATCCAGTCTCAAATCAAGGAAAGGATTTTCAAAATGATTTTTAAATGGTTTTCAAAATACTAAAGGAGGATGCAGGGTGTATGATCAGCCGGAGCTAGTAAGTAGACCCAAAAATACCATACGATTATGTGATATTATGATATGTTAGAACAACATGCTAGTACTAGGCTAGGGATATTCAGGAATTGCATGATATAATTTCCTGATTACATGATGCCTGATAGCATAGAGTTTTCTTTACATAAAATTGACATAAGTACTGTAGTTGCTTGTGTATGCATCACGACTGTACATAATTAAGATCTTATAGCCTGAGAATGTTTGGTTTGGCCTTATTTCCTGTTCTTGGTTCATGAAGGGCTTAGGGTAGGATCATGTATTCGAAAGTCTATAGGGTCCAACATTATGTATGGCTAGCATACACGACTGCTGCAGGGTTGGTGGAAGTTTCATGAATGGGTTGTGCGAGGCCGGTAGGCCAGTTTTGAGATATTTAGCATTCCTCTAGGAGTGAGGATTGAGCGCTCGCCATGTTATGTATACAACTAGGGCGTTGTGGTGATCCTTGAGACAAATATGGGTAGGTGTGGAAGGTAGTATGGGTCTGTACTACTGAAAGCATAGGACCCATACGCGTAGCAAGGAAGTCACAACCCCTAGGGTTTTGGTTGGAAATTGGTTCCCGGATTGTTATGAGGAGTATTTGATATCTTTTCAGTATGTTTTCAGAATGGTGGTTACACGACGATTCGTGATTGGATCCGGGTCAGGATCAGGAGAGGGCGGACAGGAGGCGCCGACAGCGCCCGAGACTATCGGCCATACGAGGCCAGATGAGATGGATGACAGGATCCGGGAGATCCTGCATGATGAGGTTGTTGCTATATTCCGGGCTCAGTTGTCGGAGATGTTTGGGTCTATCAAGACCGCTATGGTGGAGTATTTCGATGATCGCTATGCAGCCCTCACAGAGGCGGCTGTCGCAGTAGCCACAACAGCTGTATCGGCGGCAAGGTTAGGAGCTGGTCGAGCTTTTCAGTACCGGGACTTCGACAACACAAAGCCCCCTACATTTGATGGTACTCAGGATCCGATTGTAGACATGAGGTGGCTATCCGACGTGGAGGGATGTTTCTTCACGTGTTCATGTCCTGCTGACCAGAAGGTCAGGTGTGCTCTGAACCTGCTGAGGTCTGGAGCAAACGATTGGTGGAGGTTGATTACTAGATCATATTCGGATGAGCAACGCGCTGTGATTACTTGGGATCGATTTCGGGATATGTTTCGTACCCGTTACGTCCCGCGGGTTAAGCGGGAGAGACTATAGCAGGAGTTCTTGGATCTGCGACAGGATTTAGAGTCGGTGACGGAGATCACCAACATGTTTACTGAGAGGGTGATGTTTTGCCCTGAGTTTGCTTCGGAGAAGGCTCAAATGACCCGATATCTGAGCATGCTCAAGACGGACATCAGACAGTTCGTGTCCATGCAGATATGTGATACCTTGCTAGAGTTACAAGAGGCCGCTAGGCGGCGTGAGTTGGAGATTAAGCTTCAGCTGAGAGAGCAGAGACGGGCCCCAACACAGTCAAAGCCTGCGTCGAAACGATTTAGGGCCGCTGATTATAGACAGGGGAGTCAGAGGGATCGTACTTGTGGAAAGTGCGACAAGGTACATGATGGGGTTTGCCGATCTTCTTCAGGATGCCACAAGTGTGGCAAGGAAGGTCACATCGCGAAGGATTGTAGGCAGCAGCCTCCAGGGGCTGGTGTTAGACTTTGTTACAATTGTGAGTAGGTGGGCCATATGAAGGCCCAGTGTCCCCTACTAGCTGTCAGGCTGTAACACCTGGTTGGATTTGGAAAGGTTTTATGCATGGACTCGGTGAGTTGGAAGATCAACTCGTCGAGTAGGGTCGTGGTATCATGGAACGCGGAACGGGACCGACTCGGCGAGTCGGAGGGTCGACTCGGCGAGTCCGAGCTGTTTAAAGAAAACCCTAAATTTTGAGGTTTGCCCCTATATAAACGACATTATACGCCTTTGTAGCCTCCCTTAGCATCATAAGAGATCGTTTACGGCCGCAAACACTTGGGTGTGTGAAGTAAGAGCTTTGGGAGCTTAAATCTTGGGGTTGTGGAAGGAATTACAAGCTTGAAGAAGAAGTATCAAGGGGAAAACACTAGATCTAGCATCTAGTTCGTCTTGGGCATTGAATTGAGGTATGAATCTGTTACCTTAAGCCTAGATTCTATTTGAGAGTTGTGACCAACTTTGAGGAAATGGAAGGAAGCTTAGATCTGGACCTATCACAAGGATATGGTTCCAGATCTGGACTTTCTTAGGTCCCAAATATCATAAAGTCACACCTTTTTATAAGCTTATCCCCTCTACATGCATTAAAACCTTGTTTGAAGGTTAGTTTTGGTGTTAGGGCCTTGGGAGGCTATGCATGCACGTAAAGTTTGCAACTTTACGTGACATCTTCACTAGGAGAGTATGGATCTAAAGTTTGAAACCTTAAATCCCAATGGAAAGAGGCGGCTGTCGCAGTAGCCACAACAGTTGTATCGACGGCAAGGTTGGGAGCTGGTCGAGCTTTTCAGTACCGGGACTTCGACAACACGAAGCCCCCTACATTTGATGGTAATCAGGATCCGATTGTAGACATGAGGTGGCTATCCGACGTGGAGGGATGTTTCTTCACGTGTTCATGTCCTGCTGACCAGAAGGTCAGGTGTGCTCTGAACCTGCTGAGGTCTGGAGCAAACGATTGGTGGAGGTTGATTACTGGATCATATTCGGATGAGCAACGCGCTGCGGTTACTTGGGATCGATTTCGGGATATGTTCCGTACCCGTTACGTCCCGCGGGTTGAGCGGGAGAGACTATAGCAGGAGTTCTTGGATCTGTGACAGGATTCAGAGTCGGTGACGGAGATCACCAACATGTTTACTGAGAGGGTGATGTTTTGCCCTGAGTTTGCTTCGGAGAAGGCTCAAATGACCCGATATCTGAGCATGCTCAAGACGGACATCAGATAGTTCGTGTCCATGCAGATATGTGATACCTTGCTAGAGTTACAAGAGGCCGCTAGGCGGCGTGAGTTGGAGATTAAGCTTCAGCTGAGAGAGCAGAGACGGGCCCCGTCACAGTCAAAGCCTGCGTCGAAACGATTTAGGGCCGCTGATTATAGACAGGGGAGTCAGAGGGGTCGTACTTGTGGAAAGTGCGGCAAGGTACATGATGGGGTTTGCCGATCTTCTTCAGGATGCCACAAGTGTGGCAAGGAGGGTCACATCGCGAAGGATTGTAGGCAGCAGCCTCCAGGGGCTGGTGTCAGACTTTGTTACAATTGTGAGTAGGTGGGCCATATGAAGGCCCAGTGTCCCCTACTAGCTGTCAGACTGTAACACCTGGTTGGATTTGGAAAGGTTTTATGCATGGACTCGGTGAGTTGGAAGATCAACTCGTCGAGTAGGGTCGTGGTATCATGGAACGCGGAACGGGACCGACTCGGCGAGTCGGAGGGTCAACTCGGCGAGTTCGAGCTGTTTAAAGAAAACCCTAAATTTTGGGGTTTGCCCCTATATAAACGACATTATACACCTTTGTAGCCTCCCTTAGCATCATAAGAGATCGTTTATGGCCGCAAACACTTGGGTGTGTGAAGTAAGAGCTTTGGGAGCTTAAATCTTGAGGTTGTGGAAGGAATTACAAGCTTGAAGAAGAAGTATCAAGGGGAAAACACTAGATCTAGCATCTAGTTCGTCTTGGGCATTGAATTGGGGTATGAATCTGTTACCTTAAGCCTAGATTCTATTTGAGAGTTGTGACCAACTTTGAGGAAATGGAAGGAAGCTTAGATCTGGACCTATCACAAGGATATGGTTCCAGATTTGGACTTTCTTAGGTCCCAAATATCATAAAGTCACACCTTTTTATAAGCTTATCCCCTCTACATGCATTAAAACCTTGTTTGAAGGTAAGTTTTGGTGTTAGGGCCTTGGGAGGCTATGCATGCACGTAAAGTTTGCAACTTTACGTGACATCTTCACTAGGAGAGTATGGATCTGAAGTTTGAAACCTTAAATCCCAATGGAAAGAACCAAATACGTGAGAACTCGTCGAGTCCCTCTGGTGACTCGGCGAGTCGAGAGGGCTTTCTCATTTACGACCAAGGGTTCACGGCCAAGGGTTTACGGTCAAGGGTGTTCGGTTGGTGGTTTACAGCCGTGAACATCAAGGAACTCGACGAGTTAAGCAGGGGACCCGACGAGTGACTGATTGTGCTCGACGAGTCAAGGTCAGTATAGACTGTTGACCTTGACTTTGACCAGGGATGACCGTGGGGGTATTTATGGGATTATGCTGAGTTACTTACTTGTCACACCCCCAAACCAAGGATAGCGGAAACGTCCGGGGGTGGAGGACTTCATGTATAGTATCACAACAACGAGTATAATAGTGCTCAAAGAAAATACAACCATCATAAATATAATTGAAAAAGTTATATCATAGTATGTTTTACATGTTTCAAATCAATTACACTATGATGACAAACTAAAATGTTTGACGATTTAACGTCCCATCCTCAAAAGCAGTTGATTTCCTGTTTCACTGAATCCTGAGAATACAAGTAGTTTGAAAAAGTGTCAACAATTAAGTTGGTGAGTTCATAAGAGTTTTATTTGAGAAAGAAACTGTTTTCCTTGTAAAAAAAAGCGATAGAGTATGATTCTAGAAAATTCAATATTTTCTTTATTAAACGCGAAATGGACTCTCCTATGTTATGCAATAATGTACCCTAGAAAGACCCGTAGATTCCTTCTATAATTACCCAGTGTATATAAGTTATATAAAATCTAAGTTAAATAAACCGTTGAATATAATGGGTCTGCCCTAGGTCCACAACCAAACAAGGAACAGGAAATAAGGCGGGCCCACCAATTCTAAGTTGATTGTGACTAGATTCTTATATAACTCTAGCATATCTTAGCAATTATAGCTGAAGTCTAACAATTTTAGATGAAATGTAGTTTTGATAGAAGTATGTTTCCAAAGAAAATCCAATATTTTCCTTATAAAAGTCATGTAGTCTTAATTGTCAAGACCGAGAATATGTGTGTGTTTTGTACTTATAATGTTCATAATGGTAATGTGTCTCCAAATAAAATCAAATATTTTCTTTATAAAAGTCATGTAGTCTTAATTGTCAAGATCGAGAATATGTACAAGTATTTTTCCATACTTAAAGTAATTCATGCAAGTTTAAATCGACATAAACTCGTTTAATTTAGAAGTAAAACCCCTTTTCAAAGTAGAATTTTCCCTGTAAACTTGAAAGATTTTTAACTCCCTATGTGAGTCGCTATAACCATACTACGACAGAATAACCTGCTGCGACGTTCTTCAGGCGTCGGAAACGAAATGACATTTGTCACCCCCGATCGGCCGATCGGACTTATGCAAGCAGCATGGGTGTGGATTGTCAATCCCAATATAGATCTATACACAATTATCACGCTCTCCCTACAAGAGACTCTGGTTATAACTAATTCAGGATTTTCTGTGGTACTTAAGAGTACCCCGAAGGAGAATGTCTCACAACTTACGTTAACTAGTTTACATATAGTTTTGAGTATAAAACCTCTTCCGTGGAGGAAGTGAAATCACCTTTTATGAAAATACATTTGTGATATAAATCCATAAACTATTACTATTATAGTTTATCAAGTAGTATATGAAAAACCCATTTGTTTTGAGAGTAAAACCTTTTCCATGTAGTATGCTTTTATCGAAACTTCATAAACTATACTTAATGTAGTTTATTATATGTGTTCGAAATGAATGGAGGAAAAACCTTAACATGAATGACTAATTTCTGTTTATGATGATAAACTAACAAGAATGCATCCAAACATTGAGAAACTTATCGTTATGCACTTTGCTGAACATACTACAAAGTGTTGTTAATATGGTAAACTATGTAACTAGTTTTTATCCTTTCTGTACTGTTTTGAAATCATCATAGAAAAATCATACGAAGTAAAAAACTAACTCCGTAAACTCTGAGAGTTTAGAAAATGTGTCTAGTTTATTCATAATTTTTATTATGATTTTTAGAAGTCTCTAACTTATGTGAAAGTGTTCATAATCACAGACTGGTCCGAATTCGTTTCTGAAATGATAGGCAGTGTTGTAAAAATCACCATAAATCGTAGAAAAATCATATGGAGATGTGAAAGTAGTAATTTTAAAGGTATAAACCTGAACTACTTGCATATTAAACAGTTTTGAAAGATATTAAGTTTAAGTTGGGTAATACAGTTCGTGAACAGGTCACAACTTTTCTGTTGTAAGCTGTCAAGTTGAGTTTTGAATATGTTTTGGTATTTTAACTTGTATTCCCCCCCTGAAAACTGAAGAAAACTAGAAAATGTAGGGGTATGAACTCATCTTGAGTGATTTCTTGAAGAGTGGAAGGTTGAAGATGATGAGTTTCAAGTCTAGATCACTTGATGAACACACGAAGTTTTGGATGATCCTAAAAACGATTTTTGGTGTTAAGATATGAGTCGATGATCCAAGAGTGTTATGAAAACATGTAATAGCACTTGAGTTAGAAGGAAATACTTACCAATAAGTGAATAAATGACTCAAGAACACATCAAAAGTGTGGCTGAAAGTTGAGAGAAAAGAGGCCCTCTTGATGGTTTAAGAAGTGTATAATGTTTGATGGTGAAGCAAATGATCAAGGAAATCCTAGACATTTCCTTATATGGAGGGTTGCTGGAGCAAGTGGCTAGGGTGAAGGGATGTTTGCCTTGGTTTGTGTGATGTGGATAAAGTTGGACCAATGAGAAAGTGACACATAGGAGGCAAGTGGGTACACTTGACCCACTTGTGGTGTAGGATACTCTTCTTAATGTAAAATAATGATTTATAATTAATAAATCCTTGAAAAATAATTAAAATAAGAGTTATGGGGGTTAAAAATGATAAAAATATGAATTTGGTGAAAAAATCCCGTCAAAAACGGGCTTAGGAGGCGAAAGTAGTCAAAAACCGGCATTAGGGACCGAACCTGCGAGGTTTGGCTCTTAGGAGTGTGAGAACCGAGAAGAGGGGAGAAGGAACCGAGAAAAGGAAGAGAAGACCGAAGGTCCGAAGGGAGGGTGCGAGGGTCTCGGATGGGGGGACGAAGTTCGGTCCTTGCTGCTGGCTTTGGTCCGAGATGGCTTCTGACAATTTCGCTTCTGACAATTTCGCTTCTGACATGTTCGGCTCCTAAGAGGGGTTTCGGTCCTATATAGCTGTTTTTCGAGAAATCTTTCCGTTTTGCGTGATTTTTGACCAAGTTAAGGGTCGGGATGACCCGGATGACTATAAAAAGTTTGAGAGAGATTTTGGGAGAGATTTGGGAGAGATTTCACATGCTTGGAGAGATTTCACATACTTGGAGAGGTTTGGGAAAGATTTCACATACTTGGAGAGATTTGGAAGAGATTTCACATACTTGGAGAGATTTGGGAGAGATTTCACATACTTGGAGAGATTTGGGAGAGATTTCATATTCTTGGAGAGATTTGGGAGAGATTTCACATACTTGGAGAGATTTCACATACTTGGAGAGATTTGGGAGAGATTTCACATACTTGGAGAGATTTCACATACTTGGAGAGATTTGGGAGAGATTTGGGAGAGATTTCACATACTTGGAGAGATTTCACATACTTGGAGACATTTGGGAGAGATTTCACATACTTGGAGAGATTTCACATACTTGGAGAGATTTAACCTTAGCCATTATTATCGTATAATCTCGTAATGCAAGGTTCGTGAACCCTGTTATGCTTCGTTAATGATCGTTTTAAGTCCCCGAAAGGGTCCTTAGTCGTGTTTTGATGCGTTTAATTCCCTTTTTAGGGTTTTTACATTGTTAACACAGAGATTCTTCGAGACACTTGAATTTTTGACATACAAATACACATTTTTATACATAGAGTAACTTTTTAACCTACAAGTACTAGTTAAGTTTGACCGGTTTGACTTGTTGACTTTGACTTAAATTTGGCGGTTGTCACATTATCCCCCCGTTATAAGGAATTTCGTCCCGAAATTTGCATTTTGAGTGGGACATCAAGAGTTGGGGAATAGATGTGGGTATTTTTGCTTCATTTGGTCTTCGTGTTCCAAGGTGAACTCGGGTCCTTGTTTCACGATCCAACAGACCTTCACAACAGGGATGCGTCTTTGGTTTCGTCGGGAGGTATCACAAGAGTCTCGTCGGACATACATTTCTTTAAATTTGACGCGTGGATGGTTGGATGTACATTATTAGGTTCTTGGGGCAGTCGGAGTTTGTATGCTACTGGGCCAATCCTAGCAAGGATTTCGAATGGCCCGATGTACCTTGGGTTTCGTTTCCCATGTTTACCGAAACATATCATTCTTCTCAATGGTGAGGCCTTCAGTAAAACTCGGTCACCAACCCGCAATTCCGAGGGTTTGTGTCGCTTATTTGTGTAGTTCCTTTATCAGTTTCGAGATGCTTTCAGCCTTTCTCGAATTTATACTAGGTCATAAGTAATAACTTCCCCTCGAAGCGTTGTATAGGGTCTGCTTTAGTGTTTCTCGTTTGATTAGGTCGGTAGGGAGCGTATGGGTTCGGTTTACAAGACTAGACTTATTTGGATGGTAGAACGTTCATTCGTACTCCTGGGTAGCCTTGTCCCGAAGTTCATGGTAGGACTCGTACCTGGTCCATCGTATTTGTCCCAAGCTTCTGTGCTTGATCTTGTCCTGTTATACGTGTGATATTCTCGAAGGGTTTACTAAGAATAATTTGAAAAGGTGCGGAAAGTGTAATACTCCTCTGGTGAGTGTTTTGAGGTTTCACAACGAGAGATGGCCCGGAGGTCCGTGTCGGATTTGCGTTTATAAGAGACGAGGGTTTCGAGGTTAGGTGAAGGGTCTTTTCGTAGCCATTTAATCAGGAAAAGAGGACTAGACCAATCGACATCGAATGACGACAACGGATCTTTTTAGTAATACATGAGTTAAGTTGTATTCGTACGAATTATTCGTTAGGGAGATAGAGTATCATGTGATTCTTGTTAGTGTGCTCCGTTTCGATCGATGTTATTGTTACTGCAAATGATTCATACCGCAACAGCTAGCACTGGTAGTGAGTGTGTTCTGAATACTAGTAGTGAATCCTTATATCATGATCCCCGACCGATCATTCCATGATCGATCGGTATATGTATGTCGTATGTAAATTGGTATTGATGAACTCGTCGAGTGGGTGGCTCTACCCTAATCTCACTACTAGACTTGGAATAGGAGTCAGGACGGAATTATTTGCTTTAAGTCTGTAGTATTTTGATTATGATTAACCCTGATGTATATACCAAGTTATCCCAGCTCACTGGTAATGATCCTAAGATCATATATAAGTGTCTTTGATTTGATTGGACGAGAGAGTATTTTAACTACTTTTTGATATACGGCAATTTTAGCAAACATACCAAATTCATTACAAACATATGGTACTTCAACGTTTTTGTTGTTGGAAACATTACAAAAGTCCTAATAAGGTTCCTTGTTGCTCCTGCTGGTTTGTTTGTCACGCTCCTCCTGTTCCTCCGTCCTTCCTCTCAGTTGGACAGTCCCTCTTGAAGTGTCCCGTTTCACCACATAGGTAGCATACTGGACTTACACTGGTATAGGTGATTGAAGTGATGTGCTGGGTCTGTTTCCTGCAGAAGCGGGCAGTATGTCCGTCCTTGTTGCAGTTTTTACAGTGAAACACCCGGCAAACCCCATTGTGATGGTAGCTACACTTGATACACTTTGGGAGTGTTCCCATATATCGTCTGGCCGGTGCTTGAATGACAGACGTTGTGGCTAGTGTCGAGGCATGAGTCGGGACTGATGTTGTAATTACAGGGGCAGCCACATATTGTTGTCTTTTAGCGCGTTTTTGAGATAGGTTGCGCTTCTTTTTGTTCCAAAACTTTCGCTTCTTGCTCTTGGGCTTGTGGTCTGAGGCGTCTTCGTGGGTAGACACCCACTGGTGTTCTTGACTGTTACTGCGGTTAAAATTGCCAACACCGCCTTCACCTCTGTTGGCGTTGTTAGCATTGAGTTGCGCCATGACGCTGTCACGACTGCCGTGACCGCAGCTTGGAAAGTAGTAGAGTCTATCTGCAGGATTGCTGCATCGTTTGTTGGCTGGTTACCTCCTTGTGAAGACATAACTCTGTTGCATGGGGAGAAAGGATTTCGTGAGTGGGGATGATTCTAATTATACCCTTATCATTTATATACACATATATAAATTTCGCACTTTACTGAGCTATTCTTGATGTTTCTGCTAACGTTCCGGAGACGGAGTTTATGGTAGTGGGTAGAAGTAGGTTTTGTACGGGCGTTAAGTTTTTCCCATCCTAGGATTATGTTTGTCCAAACACACTTAGTTGACGAGTTCTGATGGGATCCGGTGCATTACTGCTGGTATGACCGCACCCTATAGGTTTACGGAAAGGCTCCTTTCAACCATGAGGTTTAAAAGGCGAGATGATAATGAGTATTGAATAAGGGTTTATACGTAAGGAGTTATCTCACTAAGTTTATCTTAGTTCTGAGTGTATCGTGTTCCAATGTTTTTGGTGTCCTTTGAAAACAATTCATAATGAGAGTCTATATATAATAAACTTATGAATTCTTAGTAGTATTGCTCCCAATGAAATAATACGGATGCCCCTTTCATTTGTATGATTATAGTATATTTAGTTTTTAGAGAAAGGTTTTGAGCATGATGCACGTCTACACCACATTATTGCAAGGAAAAGTTTGGACCGCAAATAAATCTCTCGACTAGTGTAATCACTAACTCGCGGGGTCGGGCCTACACATGGAGGGGAGTAACACCAACGCATACTCATAGGCCTAATCTACCAGGTCTTGTGAGTAAAATGAACTCTGCTCACGGCAATTCGTCCCCAAATGGTGATTGTTGTTGCTGATGGCGACTCCATCCCTTGATCAATGTTGCCCAACGGGGCACATGTTCGATGTAGTCGAGGCGGTTCGCGAGATCCCTGGCTATGTAAGGAGAGTTGTCGACCTCTGGCTCCACTTCCGATTCTTTTTCCTAATCACCCACTAACTCTTCGGGTTCGGAAAGTAGGGGTCTCCTGGTAAGTAAAATCTTGCCATGATGTTCGTGCGAGAATAGGGGTGAGGTAAGAGGTATATAATAATAATCATATTCCTAGAAATACTTATAGGGGTTTGATCCTCTTTAGTTACTTTTATGATGACATGGTGCATACCAATGACATATCTAGGTTATATATAACTTTAGCGTATCCATTTAGTGATTGTAGACCCACTAGTAAGAATCAGTTTAGTTTTCACATAAGTTATACTACCACAAAATACTCCTATAGTATTTTAAATGTTATGTTTGGTTGTTAACGATTTTCTGGTATGGGTGTTGGTAAGTTGATAGACTTGTTGTCCACTATGACTATCCCCCGACACATACTAGTCACTTCTCGGACGAATATAGTTGATCAGGCTATATTCCTCCCAGACTTGATTGCATATCCCAGGGCATATTCACATTGCACAACTCTTCTATTTTTAACTTTTGTGTTTTCCTTAGACGTGGCACTAAACCGGTATGCATGTATGTACTTATACTTTTAACAAGAAACTATTTATTTCTAAAAGTATAGTTATTTTAAAATGTTTAAATCAGAGACTTAAGTCCCAATGCATTTATAGTTTGTATATCTTATATGGTTCGATATACTTAGTTCACTGTAAACAATGCTCTGATACCAATCTGTCACACCCCCAAACCAAGGATGGCGGAAACGTCCGGGGGTGGAGGACTTCATGTATAGTATCACAACAACGAGTATAATAGTGCTCAAAGTAAATACAACCATCATAAATATAATTGAAAAAGTTATACCATAGTATGTTTTACATGTTTCAAATCAATTACACTATGATGACAAAATGAAATGTTTGACGATTTAACGTCTCATCCTCAAAAGCAGTTGATTTCCTGTTTCACTGAACCCTGAGAATACAAGTAGTTTGAAAAAGTGTCAACAATTAAGTTGGTGAGTTCATAAGAGTTTTATTTGAGAAAGAAGTCGTTTCCTTGTAAAAAAGCGATAGAGTATGATTCTAGAAAATTCAATATTTTCTTTATTAAACGCGAAATGGACTCTCCTATGTTATGCAATAATGTACCCTAGAAAGACCCGTAGATTCCTTCTATAATTACCCAATGTATATAAGTTATATAAAATCTAAGTTAAATAAACTGTTGAATATAATGGGTCTGCCCTAGGTCCACAACCAAACAAGGAACAGGAAATAAGGCGGGCCCACCAATTCTAAGTTGATTGTGACTAGATTCTTATATAACTCTGGCATATACACTTAGCAATTATAGCTGAAGTCTAACAATTTTAGATGAAATGTAGTTTTGATAGAAGTATGTTTCCAAAGAAAATCCAATATTTTCCTTATAAAAGTCATGTAGTCTTAATTGTCAAGACCGAGAATATGTGTGTGTTTTGTACTTATAATGTTCATAATGGTAATGTGTCTCCAAATAAAATCAAATATTTTCTTTATAAAAGTCATGTAGTCTTAATTGTCAAGATCGAGAATATGTACAAGTATTTTTCCATACATAAAGTAATTCATGCAAGTTTAAATCGACATAAACTCGTTTAATTTAGAAGTAAAACCCCTTTTCAAAGTAGAATTTTCCCTGTAAACTTGAAAGATTGTTAACTCCCTATGTGAGTCGCTATAACCATACTACGACAGAATAACCTGCTGCGACGTTCTTCAGGCGTCGGAAACGAAATGACATTTGTCACCCCCGATCGGCCGATCGGACTTATGCAAGCAGCATGGGTGTGGATTGTCAATCCCAATATAGATCTATACACAATTATCACGCTCTCCCTACAAGAGACTCTGGTTATAACTAATTCAGGATTTTCTGTGGTACTTAAGAGTACCCCGAAGGAGAATGTCTCACAACTTACGTTAACTAGTTTACATATAGTTTTGAGTATAAAACCTCTTCCGTGGAGGAAGTGAAATCACCTTTTATGAAAATACATTTGTGATATAAATCCATAAACTATTACTATTATAGTTTATCAAGTAGTATATGAAAAACCCATTTGTTTTGAGAGTAAAACCTTTTCCATGTAGTATGCTTTTATCGAAACTTCATAAACTATACTTAATGTAGTTTATTATATGTGTTCGAAATGAATGGAGGAAAAACCTTAACATGAATGACTAATTTCTGTTTATGATGATAAACTAACAAGAATGCATCCAAACATTGAGAAACTTATCGTTATGCACTTTGCTGAACATACTACAAAGTGTTGTTAATATGGTAAACTATGTAACTAGTTTTTATCCTTTCTGTACTGTTTTGAAATCATCATAGAAAAATCATACGAAGTCAAAAACTAACTCCGTAAACTCTGAGAGTTTAGAAAATGTGTCTAGTTTATTCATAATTTTTATTATGATTTTTAGAAGTCTCTAACTTATGTGAAAGTGTTCATAATCACAGACTGGTCCGAATTCGTTTCTGAAATGATAGGCAGTGTTGTAAAAATCACCATAAATCGTAGAAAAATCATATGGAGATGTGAAAGTAGTAATTTTAAAGGTATAAACCTGAACTACTTGCATATTAAACAGTTTTGAAAGATATTAAGTTTAAGTTGGATAATACAGTTCGTGAACAGGTCACAACTTTTCTGTTGTAAGCTGTCAAGTTGAGTTTTGAATATGTTTTGGTATTTTAACTTGTATTCCCCCCTGAAAACTGAAGAAAACTAGAAAATGTAAGGGTATGAACTCACCTTGAGTGATTTCTTGAAGAGTGGAAGGTTGAAGATGATGAGTTTCAAGTCTAGATCACTTGATGAACACACGAAGTTTTGGATGATCCTAAAAACGATTTTTGGTGTTAAGATATGAGTCGATGATCCAAGAGTGTTATGAAAACATGTAATAGCACTTGAGTTAGAAGGAAATACTTACCAATAAGTGAATAAATGACTCAAGAACACATCAAAAGTGTGGCTGAAAGTTGAGAGAAAAGAGTCCCTCTTGATGGTTTAAGAAGTGTATAATGTTTGATGGTGAAGCAAATGATCAAGGAAATCCCAGACATTTCCTTATATGGAGGGTTGCTGGAGCAAGTGGCTAGGGTGAAGGGATGTTTGCCTTGGTTTGTGTGATGTGGATAAAGTTGGACCAATGAGAAAGTGACACTTAGGAGGCAAGTAGGCACACTTGACCCACTTGTGGTATAGGATACTCTTCTTAATGTAAAATAATGATTTATAATTAATAAATCTTTGAAAAATAATTAAAATAAGTGTTATGGGGTTAAAAATGATAAAAATATGAATTTGGTGAAAAAATCCCGTCAAAAACGGGCTTAGGAGGCGAAAGTAGTCGAAAACCGGCATTAGGGACCGAACCTGCGAGGTTCGGCTCTTAGGAGTGTGAGAACCGGGAAGAGGGGAGAAGGAACCGACAGAAGGATGAGAAGACCGAAGGTCCGAAGGGAGGGTGCGAGGGTCTCGGATGGGGGGCCGAAGTTCGGTCCTTGCTGCTGGCTTCGGTCCGAGATGGCTTATGACAATTTCGCTTCTGACAATTTCGCTTCTGACATGTTCGGCTCCTAAGAGGTTCGGCTCCTAAGAGGTTCGGTTCCTAAGAGGGGTTTCGGTCCAATATAGCTGTTTTTCGAGAAATCTTTCCGTTTTGCGTGATTTTTGACCAAGTTAAGGGTCGGGATGACCCGGATGACTATAAAAAGTTTGAGAGAGATTTTGGGAGAGATTTGGGAGAGATTTCACATACTTGGAGAGATTCACATACTTGGAGAGATTTGGGAGAGATTTAACATACTTAGAGAGATTTCACATACTTGGAGAGATTTGGGAGAGATTTCACATACTTGGAGAGATTTGGGAGAGATTTCACATACTTGGAGAGATTTGGAAGAGATTTCACATACTTGGAGAGATTTCACATACTTAGAGAGATTTGGGAGAGATTTCACATACTTGGAGAGATTTCACATACTTGGAGAGATTTGGGAGAGATTTCACATACTTGGAGAGATTTAACCTTAGCCATTATTATCGTATAATCTCGTAATGCAAGGTTCGTGAACCCTGTTATGCTTCGTTAATGATCGTTTTAAGTCCCCGAAAGGGTCCTTAGTCGTATTTTGATGCGTTTAACTCCCTTTTTAGGGTTTTTACATTGTTAACACATAGATTCTTCGAGACACTTGAATTTTTGACATACAAATACACATTTTTATACATAGAGTATCTTTTTAACATACAATACTAGTTAAGTTTGACCGGTTTAACTTGTTGACTTTGACTTTGACTTTGACTTAAATTTGGCGGTTGTCACATTACTCATTGATTATAGACAGTTTGGGAGGAGCAACGTGGGATATATCTGACTACAGTTGCCAGTTCAGCCGTTGAGAGGTGAGTCTTCTCACCATACCCATGGGTCTAAGGCACCAAGGGCGGCCCATTATGTGATTATGATATATGTGTTAGTCGTTATGTGTTTGGTATGTCATGTGAATGTGTGGTTGCATGGAAGACCTAGGGGGAGCCCGTGGCATTAAATGTAAGACCATGTGGGGTAGTCGATGGCTGTCCTAGGTAAAGACCATGTGGGGTAGCCCATGACATTCTTACAGGTTTTATGAATGCATGGCTTATGTGATATGTGTGTAGCTTTAATTAGCTAACAGGATATGTGTATATGTATGGTGTGTGGTATGCTCTGGGGAATTCACTAAGCATTTCGCTTACAGGTTGTTAATTTGTTTCAGGTACATCTGAGCCCAAGGGATAGGGCAAAGCTTGATGGCGCGGTGTGGACTCTCTCTCTCAGGTGACTTTATGGGACACTCTGATATTTGAAAATAAAGTTGTAATGAATATGGATTTGAAACAATTGTTTTGGAAATTCTTGATTTATGGAAATGTGTTTGGTTAATTAAAAATGAAAAAAAAAATCTTTGAAAAATTGGGTCGTTACAAGTTGGTATCAGAGCCTTGGTTTGAGGGATTCGGGCACACTCTCGGGTGTGCCAGGACTCAAACTAAGGGAATAATAAATTTCTTTCAAAATAAAAGTTAAAAACTTTTAAGAAATGAAAAGAAGAGAGTGCAACGCGCGCGATCGGCCGAGCCAAGTAAGTAGTTCCCAATGTGTTAGCCATGTTATGCTGATATTTGAGCTTGATGATCGTATGAGACTTGCTATGTGTATGCTTTTAAAATTGTATATGGTTAGGAGCTTATAGTCTCAGAATGATTGATTTGGCCTTATTTCTTGTTCCTTGTTTGGTTGTGGTCCTAGGGTGGAATCATTTATTCGAAAGCCTATTTAATCCTTTTCTATGTATAATTTGCATGTATAAAGGCAACCTGTTATGATTGGTCTGATTGATATGGGTAGAGAAAATCTTAGGACAACTTAAGATTTGGGTTATGCGGTGGTTTGTAGTAAATGATTTGTTTTGGGACGAATTGGAGCTATCAGGTAGAGCTTTGGGGAAAGGCACGGGTAGGTGTGGAAGGTAGTATTGGGCCCGTACTACTGAAAGCACAGGACCTATGCCCGAGTCAATGCTAGATCTGATCACTCTAAGGAGGACCGATGTGGGAAGATCCCGTTTATAGATGTTCTGATTTATAACATTTCAGTTCAGCATGGTGGTGACACGATTCGGGACAGGGGGATCAGGATCAGGATCGGGACCGGGGTCTAGGTCTGGATTGGGCAGCGGTACCGAGCCTATTGATGAGAGACTGCGCAATATCATTACAGCTGAGGTTACGAAGGGCATCCTTGACGCTACCCCAGTCATCTTTGGGACGTTCAAGGAGGGCATTATGGAGATCATGGAGGAGAGACTCAGATCATTTAGGGCTGAGATTGCTTCGGGCCAGATTGGGGTCCGGACTCCCTCGTTCCGAGAGTTCAAGGCATCTGGGGCGCCGGAGTTTTTTGGGGTCAAGGACCCCATTGTCAGCCGATTCTGGGTAGCAGATATTGAAAACGCCCAACGCATGAGTTCTTGCCCGGATGTGGCAAAGGTTGGGTTTGCTTCTTGCATGCTGAGAGACAGGGCCCGAGATTGGTGGGGCGAGGTGACTAGTCAGGTGGGACCAGCCGGAGTGGCCGAGATGTCATGGGCCGAGTTTGTCCGACGTTTTGATTTGGAGTTTGCACCACCCATTGAGGTGCAACAACTAGTGCGAGAGTTTCATGATTTGCGGCAGACCATAGAGACTGTGGCGGAGATCACCGCCAAGTTTCAGGAACGAACTTTGTTGATCCCACAGTATGCTACTGATGAGGAGATGAGATGGACCCGATATCATTCCATGCTGAGGGATGATATCTGGGAGTTTGTGAGCTTTACGGAGTGCAAAACCCTGAACGAGATGGTGGAGAAGGCCCGTGAGAGGGAGATGGACTTGGATTCCCGTACGAAGCGGAAGACTGAGCAGGTGCAAGCAGCAGAGGCTCAGGCTAAGAAGCCTAAGACCTCTGATTCTTTGGGTAGAGGCCAGCAGGGCCGGGACCGATGTGCCAAGTGCAGGAGGTTTCATAGTGGGGAGTGTCGGACGGCTGGGATATCGGGATGTTACTCTTGTGGTCAGCAGGGACACGTGAGCAGGGATTGCCCCAAGAAGGGCTTGATATGCTTCTACTGCAACCAGACTGGCCATAAAAAGTCCGATTGTCCGAGGTTGCAGGGAGGGGGAGGAGCAGTGGTGGTGCCCGCGCCCTCCACAATGAGGATCACAGATAGCCGCCCTGCTAAGGTGGATGCTCCAGCGGTGAGGAGCCGCGCCTTCCAACTGACTACTGAAGAGGCTCGAGCAACGCTAGATGTTGTAGATGGTACGTACCTAATATTCCCTGCCTATATTACTTTTGCATGACTTATGTGTGATCTATGCTTGCATAGGGACCTTTTTGGTCAATGGTATGTCTGCTCATGTCTTGTTTGATTCGGGTGCTACCCGATCGTTTGTGTCACTTGCACTTAGCAAGAAGTTTCAAGACGCGCCGGGAACCTTGGATTCCCCGCTTGAGGTAGAGATTGCTGATGTAACATCCTAAAAATACAGTCCAAAAATTTCGTTTTAAACCATTAGTCAAATATAAAAATCATAATTCATGTATCAAGTCACATGTCAAAATAAATCAGAGTATAAACATCCCAGGCTAAGCAAATGGTGTGTGCACTGCAATCTTCCCGAGCTCCTCTTTTACAAACTGAGTACCTGAAACCAAACTGAAAACCGTAAGCACGAAGCTTAGTGAGTCTCCCCCAAACTACCACATACCATACACATATCACATGCAACTAGGAGATACGGGCCCCGCCCTCACTCATGGAGATACGGGCCCTGCCCACACTCCGCTAACTAGGAGATACGGTCCCCGCCCACACTCCACTATCTCTGAGATACGGGCCCCGCCCACACTCAGTTACTTCGAGATACGGGCCCCACCCACACTCAGCTACTGTGAGATACGGGCCCCGCCCACACTCAACTACTATGAGATACGGGCCCCGCCCACACTCACTAGTCATGAAAATACATACAAGCTCTAAACAGGCAACAAGTATCACTAGCATATAAATATGTACCATATCAGCTATCTATGAGATACGGGCCCCGCCCACACTCAACTACTAAGAGATACGGGCCCCGCCCACACTCGCATTGCTATCAACACATATAAGTATCACACAGACAACAAGTATAGCAATCCAATAATCTGACTGATATCTATACTCAGATAATAATGAGATACGGGCCCCACCCACTCTCAACTACTAACGTATCACACATATACGGGCCGACCTTGGTGCCTTAGACCCGTTCCTACTGGAAGAGGACTCACCTCACACTGCTGAAGTCCCGCTGGCAAAACCCTAGCCGCTGGATGACAGATTCCCGAATCTGTCAACATCAAAATAACACCCAATTAATAATTGGGTTCCATCACATATACTCATAAGTCCATGCTTGGGTAAAGGCTACTTTACCCCTAACTTAGCTTGATTCAAGCCTACGACCCAATCCAACGGCCCAAAAGTCTAATAATAAACCTAAGCCCATCATATGGCCCAATTTTCCAAATTGGGCCCAAACCTTTACATGGTCTTCCCTTAAGGCCCAATTATTCAGTCCAGTCCAACATATCTCATTCTAAGGGCCCAATATTATACAACCATCTAGGCCCAAACTATGGCCCATCTATGGCCCAATTTTCCAAATTGGGCCCAAATCCTCATATGGGCCTTACCCCAAAGCCCATCTAAATATTCTAGTCCATAAGATTATTCTTGGATGGACCATATTGGCCCAATTACCAAAGCCCAACTCAAGGTCCAAGTGAAATTAGGGTTTTACATAAAATGACGATTAGGGTTAAGTGTTTCTTACTTAATCCATTAAGTCATTTACTCTACTAGATAAATGACATGGAATAATTTGGGCTTAATACACAATCCAATCCCAATGGCCCAAAGGTGGGTCCAAATAAGTCTAAGGCCCAAATACTCTTAATTAGTGTTTTCTAAACCCTAATTAGCGTTTCCCACCCAAACATGGCCCAATAGGCCCAAAATAAATCTTTGAGCCCATTAGGGTTTTGCTAGGTCCATTAGGGTTTTGCTAGTGGGGCACCACCCACTACCACCTCGGGTAGTGGTGGTCAACGGCGACACACGGCGGCGGCCACCACCTTATGGTGGTGGTTATTTTTTTTCATTATTCTTTGCTAATTACATATACAATGCTTGAAACCAAAAATAGACACACACACACACACTGACTAACATAATACACACACAGCCACCCTAGTGGTGGCCGGCGGTGGCTCATGGCGGCAGTGGCTTTTTTCGGCCAAATAAAACACACCACACAAACTCAACGGAAAATACACCCACCCACGCTATAATCTTGCAAGCAACTCCAGCCACCCCTTGGTGGCCTACGGCGGCGACAGCAAGGCTCTCGGATGGCAGTGGCGGTGGCCAAAACTGCTTCACGAAGGCAGCCACCCACCTGGTAGCGTTCAACGAACGGTAGAGACGCAAGAAAGCGGCAACAACGGCTAATCGACGGTGATGAGCATGAAAGGGTGATGCAATCAGTGAAAGAAGGTGGCGCTCATCAACGACGGCCTCGTCTTCGAGAATATGGTAGTGAAGCGACTCGACTATGGCCTATAACAGCCCCTGAAGTCGTCGGTCTTCCGGTTCCAACATAGATGGAGGCGGCAGCGGGCTTGGCGGCGCAACAACGGACGAACTCGGCTGGGCGGCGACTGAAGAGATCCACAACCCTCTCGTTGACATTCCTTGCTCCGACTTGGTCGTCAATGGACCTCCTGATAGTAGGAGGAGGCAAGGTGGTCGGGTTCGGAGGTTTGAGGCCTTAGCGGTGGTGGTCTTGGTTTTTAACGGCGACGGCTCGGGAGAATGAGAAAGAGGTGGCGCCGGAGATGGGAGGCCTAAGGTGAAGGTGGCGGCTGCATAAATTGTCCGTAGGGTTAGGGTTTCACAAGGGTTTTATACCCGCCTCCATGAAACTTATTGCCATAATGACACTTATGGCCCCTTCCTTCATAATTATTTTCGAAATAGGCCCCATATTTACTCTTTAAACCTTGCCCCTTGAATTCCTTTGCAAACTAAGCCCGGATTTTACTAAACAGCCCCCATCTTCTAAAATCTTTACAAAACTAATCCAAAATTTACCTTTTTAACCCCTAACGTTCAATTATGACATGATCGGTCTTCCCTTCTCTTTTTCTTCCAAATTAAATCCAAATAATTACCACGGAGCCCCCTGTCTTCATAAATAATTATAACTGGGTCCGGAACTTCCACTTTTAACCCTAAACTTCTAAATTATGCTAATTAGCTCTTCGAGACCATCCTTTGTTATATAATTATTTATTTTAGGGCTACATTCGTTCATTAATTTATTTATTTATCTAATAAATAAACGGGGTGTTACAGCTGATGATCGCACCGTTAGTGCTGCGAGGGTATATTAGCGTTGTGTCCTGAATGTGTTAGGCGAGAGGTTCCGCGTAGATCTAGTTCTGATACTGTTGCGAGGATTGAAAGTAATTATCGGGATGGACTGGTTGGGGGCCAACGGGGCCATGATTGATTGCGAGCGCCAGTTGGTCGGGGTTCAAACCCCAAGTGGGGGAGAACTGGTTATTCATGGTGAGTGGGCCTCGCAGGGACCGACCCTCTGTTCGGCTGCGAGGGCTAGGGAGTTTTTACAGCAGGGTTGTTCGGGATTTCTGGATTATATATCGGATACAAGGGTAGAAATCACAAAGGATGTAGGCAGTGTGCCGGTTGTTCAGGACTTTGGGATGTTTTCCCCGAAGAGTTACCAGGAGTGCCTCCGGAGAGGCAGGTGGAGTTTCGCATCGATTTGGTGTCGGGTGCCGCTCCAATAGCAAAGGAACCATATCGGTTGGCACCACCCGAGATGCAGGAGTTATCTACACAACTTTAGGAGCTGTTAGACCGAGGGTTCATTCGTCCGAGCAGTTCCCCGTGGGGAGCACCAATTCTTTTCGTGAAAAAGAAGGATGGAACCCACATGATGTGCATCGATTATAGGGAACTAAACAAGCTAATGGTGAAGAACTGTTATCCGTTGCCAAGGATCAATGATTTGTTCGATCAGCTGCACGGTGCGTCTTGGTTTTCCAAGATTGATCTTCGGTTGGGATACCATCAGATGAGGATTCAGGATGAGGATAGACCGAAGACGGCTTTTAGGACTCGGTTTGGGCATTATAAGTTTGTGGTGATGCCGTTTGGGCTCACTAATGCTCGTGCAACATTCATGGTTCTTATGAACAGGGTGTGCAGACCGATGCTGGATCGGTCGGTGATTGTTTTTATTGATGATATCCTGGTCTTTTCTAAGACCAGGGAGCATCATGAGCAGCATCTGAGGGAGGTATTAGAGACCCTGAGGGCGGAGAAACTTTATGCGAAGTTCTCTAAGTGTGATTTCTGGTTGCGGGAAGTACAATTTTTGGGGCATGTTATCAATCAGGAGGGTATTTCGGTTGATCTAGCCAAGGTTGAGGCTGTAATGCAGTGGGAAGTACCGAGGAATGCATCAGAGATTCGTAGCTTCTTGGGTTTAGTGGGCTACTATCGGAGGTTTATCCAGGATTTCTCCAAGATTGTTGTGCCATTGACCCGTCTGACCAAGAAGAATGTGACGTTTCGGTGGGGTGCAGATCAGCAAATGGCTTTTGAGACCTTGAGATGGAGGTTATGCGAAGCTCCGATTCTAGTACTACCGGAGGGATTAGATGATCTGGTGGTGTACTGTGACGCATCGATTTCAGGGTTAGGTGTGGTACTGATGCAGAGAGGGCACGTGATATCATATGACTCACGACAGTTGAAGCCGCATGAGGCAAATTACCCTACGCACGATCTGGAACTGGGGGCCGTTGTGTTTGCCCTCAAAATTTGGAGGCATTACTTGTATGGAGTGCGGTTTACCATTTACACCGACCACAAGAGTCTGAAGTATTTGATGGACCAACAAAACCTCAACATGCGACAGAGAAGGTGGTTGGACGTGCTAAAAGACTATGATTGCGAGATTCTATACCACCTAGGGAAGGCCAACGTAGTGACCGACGCTTTGAGCCGTAAGACGATAGGTTCCCCGATTGGGAGTGTGTGTTTGAGGATGACGGTGATCTCTCCATTATTGGAGATGATCAAAGAGGCTCAGGTTGAGGGAGTGAAGAAAGAGAATTGGAAAGTAGAAAGGATCCGAGGATAATATCCTTTGTTTGTTAAGGATAGTCGTGGTCTCTTGACGCAGTGTGGCGGAGTGTAGGTACCGGTGACCGGGGGAGTGAGGCAGAATATATTAGAGGAAGCGCATAAGTCCAAGTTCTCTATACATCTAGGAGCTACGAAAATGTATAGGGACTTGAGGCCGAGTTATTGGTGGCCATGCATGAAACGGGAAATTGCTTGGTTTGTAGAGCGGTGCTTGACTTGCAGGAAGGTCAAGGCCGAGCATCAGGGGCCTCATGGTAAGGTCCAACTACTACCCATTCCCATGTGGAAGTGGGAGGAGATCATGATGGACTTCATTACGAAGTTTCCAAGGACGACGAGGAGTGTGGATGCCATATGGGTGATTGTGGATAGACTGACGAAGAGTGCCCATTTCATTCCGACATCCGAAGTTATATCCGCAGAGAAGTTGGCGGATATTTACGTGCGTGAGGTGGTGGCTAGACATGGGGTTCCTATGTCGGTAATTTCTGATCGTGATGTTCGGTTCACATCCAGGTTCTGGAAGAAATTCCACGAGGAGCTGGGCACTCAGCTACATTTCAGCACGGCGTACCACCCCCAGACCGACGGACAGAGTGAGAGAACGATCCAGACACTGGATGATATGCTACGGGCATGCGTGTTGGATTTTGGAGGGAGTTGGGATACGTATCTTCCACTGGCAGAGTTTTTGTACAATAACAGTTATCATGCCAGTATCGAGCGAGCCCCGTTCGAAATGTTATATGGTCGAAGGTGCACGACCCCGGTTTGTTGGGATGAGGTTGGACATTGGGTCATAGGAAGCACTTAGGTAGTGCTCAAGACTACCAGGCTGATTCAGCAGGTACGCGACCGGATGCGAGTCGCGCAGAGCCGTTAGAAAAGCTATGCTGACCGACGACGATCATATCTTGAGTTTCAGGTGGGGGATTTCGTGCTGCTGAAGGTGTCGCCCTGGAAAGGGATCATCAGGTTTCGGAAGAGGGGCAAGCTGGGGCCTCGGTATATACGCCCGTTTAGGATCACGACCTGGGTGGGCAAGGTGACATATCGCTTGGAACTGCCAGAGGAACTTAGCCAGATTCACAACACATTCCATGTGTCGCAACTTCGGAAGTGCGTCACAGACGAGGCTGTGGTTGTCTCGTTGGGTGATATCCATGTGGATGAGAGCTTGAACTACATTGAGAAGCCCGTTGCCATCTTGGACAGGAAGACGAAGGTTCTTTGGAATAAGGTAGTAAGACTGGTGAAAGTGCAATGACAACATCAGAAGGGTTCCGAATGGACTTGGGAACCGGAAGAGGAGATGCGAGAACATTACCCCGGTTTGTTTGGGTCAGCAGACTTCGAGGACGAAGTCTAGTTCAAGTGGGGGAGACTTGTAACACCTGGTTGGATTTGGAAAGGTTTTATGCATGGACTCGGCAAGTTGGAAGATCAACTCGTCGAGTAGAGTCGTGGTATCATGGAACGCGGAACGGGACCGACTCGGCGAGTCGGAGTCGGCGAGTCCGAGCTGTTTAAAGAAAACCCTAAATTTTGGGGTTTGCCCCTATATAAACGACATTATACGCCTTTGTAGCCTCCTTTAGCATCATAAGAGATCGTTTACAGCCGCAAACACTTGGGTGTGTGAAGTAAGAGCTTTGGGAGCTTAATCTTGGGGCTGTGAAAGGAATTTCAAGCTTGAAAGAAGTATCAAGGGGAAAACACTAGATCTAACATCTAGTTCATATTGGGCATTGAATTGAGGTATGAATATGTTACCTTAAGCCTAGATTCTATTTGAGAGTTGTGACCAACTTTGATGAAATGGAAGGAAGCTTAGATCTGGACCTATCACAAGGATATGGTTCCAGATATGGACTTTCTTAGGTCCCAAATATCATAAAGTCACACCTTTTTATAAGCTTATCCCCTCTACATGCATTAAAACCTTGTTTGAAGGTTAGTTTTGGTGTTAGGGCCTTGGGAGGCTATGCATGCACGTAAAGTTTGCAACTTTACGTGACATCTTCACTAGGAGAGTATGGATCTAAAGTTTGAAACCTTAAATCCCAATGGAAAGAGGCGGCTGTCGCAGTAGTCACAACAGCTGTATCGGCGGCAAGGTTGGGAGCTGGTCGAGCTTTTCAGTACCGGGACTTCGACAACACGAAGCCCCCTACATTTGATGGTACTCAGGATCCGATTGTAGACATGAGGTGGCTATCCGACGTGGAGGGATGTTTCTTCACGTGTTCATGTCCTGCTGACCAGAAGGTCAGGTGTGCTCTGAACTTTCTTAGGTCCCAAATATCATAAAGTCACAGCTTTTTATAAGCTTATTCCCTCTCCATGCATTAAAACCTTATTTGAAGGTTAGTTTTGGTGTTAGGGCCTTGTGAGGCTATGCATGCACGTAAAGTTTGCAACTTTACGTGACATCTTCACTAGGAGAGTATGGATATGAAGTTTGAAACCTTAAATCCCACTGGAAAGAACCGAATACGTGAGAACTCGTCGAGTCCCTCTGGTCAATCGGCGATTCGAGAGGGTTTTCTCATTTACGGCCAAGGGTTCACGGCCAAGGGTTTACGGTCAAGGGTGTTCGGTTGGTGGTTTACGCCCATGAACATCAAGGAACTCGACGAGTCCCTCGGGTGACTCGGCGAGTCGATGAGTTAAGCAGGGGACCCGACGAGTGACTGATTGTGCTCGACGAGTCAAGGTCAGTATGGACTGTTGACCTTGACTATAGACCTTGACTTTGACCAGGGATGACCGTGGGGGTATTTATGGGATTATGCTGAGTTACTTACTCATTGATTATAGACAGTTTGGGAGGAGCAGCGTGGGATATATCTGACTACATTTGACAGTTCAGCCGTTGAGAGGTGAGTCTTCTCACCATACCCATGGGTCTAAGGCACCAAGGGCGGCCCATTATGTCATTATGATATATGTGTTAGTCGTTATGTGTTTGGTATGTCATGTGAATGTGTGGTTGCATGGAAGACCTCGGGGGGGGGGGGGGGGAGCCCGTGGCATTGGATGTAAGACCGTGCAGACCATGTGGGGTAACCCATGTCATTGGATGTAAGAGCATGTGGGGTAGCCCATGGCATTCTTACAGGTTTTATGAATGCATGGCTTATGTGATATGTGTGTAGCTTTAATTAGCTAACAGGATATGTGTATGTGTATGGTGTGTGGTATGCTCTGGGGAATTCACTAAGCATTTCGCTTACAGGTTGTTGATTTGTTTCAGGTACATCTGAGCCCAAGGGCAAGGGCAAAGATTGATGGCACGGCGTGCACTCTCACTCATGCGACTTTATGGGACACTCTGATATTTGAAAATAAAGTTGTAATGAATATGTATTTGAAACAGTTGTTTTGGAAATTCTTGATTTATGGAAATGTGTTTGGTTAATTAAAAATGAAAAAAAAAATTCTTTGAAAAATTGGGTCGTTACACAGACCGGCGCAGTCTCCAGCGCCGGCTACCCTGAGGATTACTGGAGGGGGTTAGGGTAGAGCAGAGCCTCCGAAGGCTCAAGGAAGCGCCTTCCATCTTACAACCGAGGAGACCAGGACAGTACCAGATGTGGTGACCGATATGTCTTTCTCCTATCTATTTGTTATGATTGTATTGTGAGCTTTCGTTTTCTTTATGCATAAGTTATTAGGACATATGAGAGGTTAAGGATAATTTATTGTCAAGGTATTATAGATGGTTAGGATCTGAAGATGCATTCGAGGTTAAGGAGTTAGAATAAAGAATCGCCAGCCTAGGACGAGCAGTTGTAATTCAGAAATCCAGAGGTCATCAGCGGGAATTCAGATTCTCTCGAGGTTCGTTACTTCGTATTGGGAGGATTGTCTTGCGTGGGTTAACCCCTATAAAGTTAAGAATGGTAATACTCGGTTGGGACGGTTAAGTCGCGTATCAGCTTCGCCATCAGTGGGTAGTGGTTAGTGCTCTAAGTGGGGGAGAATCGGGAATTCTCGGATGGGACGTTAGCTATGTAAGATGTTGTTTGTTGCGGTTCGAATAACAGTTTCCATAGTGGTTGGGTTGAGGCGGTCCAGACATGCTAAAGACTTTGTATGGGTTTTGTTAGTTATATGATCGGGTACTGAGTATATGTTATGCGGTAGCAATCAGTAGGTCTGTTTTCTGGTAGTGAGTATGATGTTTAGTGATAATAACCCATGTAATCGTATGTTAGGCGCTTGCTAGTTATCACCTATAGAATGCTCTTAGGAACTGTAGGTGGTTATGAAGGAGAGCTTGGAAACTCTGGGGTAGCAATTTGTTCTATAAGTGGATAGTGTGGGGTGAGGTTTCAGTATTGTGACACTTGTTGGTGTTGTGAAGGACATGGATTAGGCCTTCTTGGGCAATGAAGGAGGTGAGTATCTCCAGGATGGGGTGTTGGGCAACTGAAGTGATGACAACAGTGTCGATAGGTTATCGGGAGCATTCCAGTCATGAGCTGAGGGCCGAAGAGGGACATACCAGACTCATGCTGTGGGCTAAGAAGCAATCCAGACCTATGCTGAGGACCATGTAAGGGTATTCCAGTCATAGGCTGTGGGCATAGAGATTGTGATGGTTATGTCTCTGGTAGGAGCGCGTTCAAAAATGGATGTATTGTTGAGATTCGGGGGAGTTGTACTCAGTTGTGAAGAATCAGAGGATTGTGGATGAGACGCAAGGATAGATCCTTGGATCTCAAGTTATGAGTAGACCTGAGTTATGTTCATAGAGGTATTCCAATCTAGGGTATTCCATCATGAGGATGACCGGATCCTATGATTGATTGGACTTGATATGTTTGGTATTCCAACCCGAGGGTTGATTGGGCCAAACTTGTTTGTGGTACGAGGGTATTCCATCCTAGGGATGACTGGACCCGTCATAGGCATGCCTAGTTTTTCAGCCCGAGGCTTATTGGGCCAGGTATGAGAGTTTGTACTTGTTAGTTGGTTGTTCACATGAGTTGTTGAGGGAGCTGAAGGATGCATTATCCCGTCAGCACATAAGGGTTCGCTTCAGGATGAGGGAAAGTTGGGTTTTCGATACGTTGGATCATTAGGATTATGGTCAGGTTTGGCAAGGTGGCATATAAGTTAGACCTTCTGAAGAGGTTCGGTTAGATTCACATCACTTTTCACGTCTGGCAGCTGTAAGGGCGCATACTGGATGAGTAGGCGGTTGTATCGCTGGGTGATGTTCAGGTCGGAGAGCACTTGAATTATGAAGGGAGACCAGTGGCAGCATCGGAAAGGATCCGAGTAAACTTGGGAGCCGCAGTCCAAGATGCGGAAGCATTATCCTGAATTGTTCACCACAGCAGGTTTCGAGGACGAAGCCTAGTTTAAGTGGGGGAGAATTGTAACATCCCAAGATTTGTCATTTCTAGTTCCTGGGGATAGATTGGTGAAGCCATGAGAAGCATAAGGGTTAAATTGCAATTTTGGGACCCGGAAGAGTACGATGCGCGTACATAAGGGTACGCTGAGCATACTAGGCGCGCCCTAGTACGCTGGGTGTACTCATGACAGAAGGAAACCCTAATATTTAGGGTTTGAGTGCTATATAAACGTCCTTATGAGCTCAAAACCCTCCCTTACCTCAGCCTCCACTGTTTAGAGCCGTTTTACCCAAACCCTAGCCATTTCCTTGAGTGTGTGAGCTTATAGAGTGTATTTTGAGTGTTTTGAGAAGAAGGTTTTGAGAAGAAGGTGTTGCATCAAGGAGTTGGAGAAGAAGATCAAGCTTGTAGATCTGAAGTTGGTTGGTGCCCTAAAAGCTCCAGAAGGTAAAAAGCTTCAAACTTTATACATGCATTTTATAGATCTTGCTATTTTGGCTTTAAGGAACCATTTCTTGTCCCAAAAGTCCCAAGATGGTGCATGATGTGATTTGGACGAAATAAACTGTCCTTTTGGACTCTTGAAGAGGTTTTGAGTGACAAAAATGAGGTCCCAATGGCTTAAGATGTCCCATACATGGAGTAGGAAGGTCTTAATGGATTAAAACCAAGTATTAAGAGCTTTCTGGACGACCAAAGTGTTAAAGTTCGTGACTTTATGAGTCCTAGGCACATTTGGTTACTGGATCTGAAGTTTGGGCTAAGTGCTTAAGCCATTAAGCATTTATTAGGGTTTTGGCAAAACCCCGCGTACGCCCAACGTAAATCCAGTACGCCCAGCGTACTGGGTCAACCACCCCGATGGTGGTCAACATCAGGAAGAGTACGCCCAGCATACCAGAGGAGTACGCCCCGCGTACGTCCTCTATTGGGCTTTTGTTATTTGGGCTTCGGGATTTGGGCTGTTCATGGACTAGCTGGACTTGGGCCTTTGCTGGACTTTATGATTATGGTGTTTTGGGCCAGTTTTGAATATGGATCTTGGAGTGAGGCCTAATTAGAGAGTTGGGCCCAATTTGGTAAATTGGGCCAATAATGGGCTTTGCATGAGGACTTTCAAGATTATGGATTTGGTATTGGGCCTTGGCCCAATAAAGAGAAAAGACATGATGGATTGTGTGGACCCTTAGTCAAGACTGATATCTTGTGTATTGACTTGGTATTTATTATGTGATAGTTCGGGATTCCCGGTGAGACAGCGATCAGAGGTTTTCAGTACTTTCAACACTACTTGCGAGGTGAGTTATCCTCACTATACTCAAGGGTTTAAAGCACCAAGGCCGGCCCTTTGATTGGTTATTTGGAATTGTTGCTGTTGTGATATGTTAGCTCGGTATCCTTGTAGATAGGATGGTTATATGCTAGTATGATCTATTAGATCGGTATCCTGGTAGATAGGATGTGGTTATGCTTAGAGACCTGTAGTTGGTCTGACTGTCTGTATACTGTTTGGTGATTACCTGTTATATGTGCACATGCTTGTTATGGTAGTTGAGGGTATTCCATCCCGAGGATGAGTGGACTCTAGTATGTTGTCTTTATAGACCGTTATATGATTATCTGATATAGGTGCACATGTTTGATTGGTTGTGGGCATTCCAACCCGATGGTTGTGGGCCGAGAGTATTCTATCCCGATGGATGATTGGACTCGTAGTATGTGGGCATTCCAACCCAATGGTTGTGGGCCGAGAGTATTCCATCCCGATGGATGATTCGACTCGTAGTATGTGGGCATTCCAACCCGATGGTTGTGGGTCTGGGGTATTTCATCCCGATGGATGATTGGAACCATAATATTGTTATATATGTATTGTGTGTGGGCATTCCAACCCGATGGTTGTGGGCCGAGAGTATTCCATCCCGAGGATGATTGGACTCATAATATGTGGGCATTCCAACCCGATGGTTGAGGGCCTGGGGTATTTCATCCCGATGGATGATTGGACCCATAATATGTTGTTTGTTATTATATGTGTATGGTTATGTGTATGGGTATTTTGGGGGTAACTCACTAAGCCTTCGAGCTTACATTTATCGATTATTGGTTCAGGAATAGTGGATGACCGCGAGAAGGCGAAGGCGTGACCGTACACTTCCTCGATTTATGATTATGATTTCTGGGAACTCTGATGTTTAAACTATTTTGAAAACAAATTGTAATAATTGAATGGTTTTAAATGTTTTAAAAAGTTTTAAATTGACTCGAATTTTTATGGGTGTTACAACCTATTTGCCAAGTATTGGTCTATTTGTTAACTGGTTTGCAACATACTCATGTGTAAATGTGAATTTGTGAATAAGTTTCCAAAAATTGTGAATAAGTTTCCAAAATGCTAGTACATTAGTTGTAAAATTGTTTTTATAATACTCTATGTAATAGTAAATTTATACATGTATCACACAAATATATTAAAATATTATTATTTTTATAAATTTATACATATATCACACAAATATATTAAAATATTATTATTTTTATTAAATATGACATGTGTTATTATTTAAGATGGTTAGAAGGATATGTAGTAAAAAAATATAGGAGAATATTTTATTTCTTTAGGTGGGCTTTATGGAAATTCTTTCAAAACATTAAGCAAGTAGTTCAATCCCAGTTAACTAATTACTTATTAATTGTCTTTGTTAAATAAGCTATTTTATTTAATTAATAAATAAAACATTAATCAAATGGTCATTGCCCTAGCGGTAATGAGTGACTTTTTAATTTGAGTGGTCATGAGTTCTAGTCTTGCTGGAGACATAGGTGGTGATAGTTAGAACTAGATTAGTTTTCCGTTTCAAAAAAAAAATTTATAAATAAATAAATAAATAAAACATTATATTTATTATGTTTTATTTAATTAATACCAAATAAATTTATTATTTATAAGTATATTAGTTATTTCTATATCATTTTTCAAACTTTTCATGTCTGATCCTATAGATTCATATATTTATAGTACAAAACATTACTTGTATCTTGCATACTATATCCAACACATGACAACTTTCCTTCGAACCCTTTTTCCATTCGATTGGTTTTAACTATCGATCGATTAATTACATGAACCGATACATGTATACATGTATACAGGCACCATTTTACAAGATATAGATATAAAACATTTGGACAAACATTAGGAACAACAATAACTTGACATTAATGTTTTGGATGATGTTTGTCTTTTTAATTTGAGTGGTCATGAGTTCTAGTCTTGCTGGAGACATAGGTGGTGATAGTTAGAACTAGATTAGTTTTCCGTTTCAAAAAAAAAATTTATAAATAAATAAATAAATAAAACATTATATTTATTATGTTTTATTTAATTAATACCAAATAAATTTATTATTTATAAGTATATTAGTTATTTCTATATCATTTTTCAAACTTTTCATGTCTGATCCTATAGATTCATATATTTATAGTACAAAACATTACTTGTATCTTGCATACTATATCCAACACATGACAACTTTCCTTCGAACCCTTTTTCCATTCGATTGGTTTTAACTATCGGTCGATTAATTACATGAACCGATACATGTATACATGTATACAGGCACCATTTTACAAGATATAGATATAAAACATTTGGACAAACATTGGGAGCAACAATAACTTGACATTAATGTTTTGGATGATGTTTGTCTTTTTAATTTGAGTGGTCATGAGTTCTAGTCTTGCTGGAGACATAGGTGGTGATAGTTAGAACTAGATTAGTTTTCCGTTTCAAAAAAAAAATTTATAAATAAATAAATAAATAAAACATTATATTTATTATGTTTTATTTAATTAATACCAAATAAATTTATTATTTATAAGTATATTAGTTATTTCTATATCATTTTTCAAACTTTTCATGTCTGATCCTATAGATTCATATATTTATAGTACAAAACATTACTTGTATCTTGCATACTATATCCAACACATGACAACTTTCCTTCGAACCCTTTTTCCATTCGATTGGTTTTAACTATCGGTCGATTAATTACATGAACCGATACATGTATACATGTATACAGGCACCATTTTACAAGATATAGATATAAAACATTTGGACAAACATTAGGAACAACAATAACTTGACATTAATGTTTTGGATGATGTTTGTCTTTTTAATTTGAGTGGTCATGAGTTCTAGTCTTGCTGGAGACATAGGTGGTGATAGTTAGAACTAGATTAGTTTTCCGTTTCAAAAAAAAAATTTATAAATAAATAAATAAATAAAACATTATATTTATTATGTTTTATTTAATTAATACCAAATAAATTTATTATTTATAAGTATATTAGTTATTTCTATATCATTTTTCAAACTTTTCATGTCTGATCCTATAGATTCATATATTTATAGTACAAAACATTACTTGTATCTTGCATACTATATCCAACACATGACAACTTTCCTTCGAACCCTTTTTCCATTCGATTGGTTTTAACTATCGGTCGATTAATTACATGAACCGATACATGTATACATGTATACAGACACCATTTTACAAGATATAGATATAAAACATTTGGACAAACATTGGGAGCAACAATAACTTGACATTAATGTTTTCGATGATGTTTGTCTTTTTAATTTGAGTGGTCATGAGTTCTAGTCTTGCTGGAGACATAGGTGGTGATAGTTAGAACTAGATTAGTTTTCCGTTTCAAAAAAAAAATTTATAAATAAATAAATAAATAAAACATTATATTTATTATGTTTTATTTAATTAATACCAAATAAATTTATTATTTATAAGTATATTAGTTATTTCTATATCATTTTTCAAACTTTTCATGTCTGATCCTATAGATTCATATATTTATAGTACAAAACATTACTTGTATCTTGCATACTATATCCAACACATGACAACTTTCCTTCGAACCCTTTTTCCATTCGATTGGTTTTAACTATCGGTCGATTAATTACATGAACCGATACATGTATACATGTATACAGGCACCATTTTACAAGATATAGATATAAAACATTTGGACAAACATTAGGAACAACAATAACTTGACATTAATGTTTTGGATGATGTTTGTCTTTTTAATTTGAGTGGTCATGAGTTCTAGTCTTGCTGGAGACATAGGTGGTGATAGTTAGAACTAGATTAGTTTTCCGTTTCAAAAAAAAAATTTATAAATAAATAAATAAATAAAACATTATATTTATTATGTTTTATTTAATTAATACCAAATAAATTTATTATTTATAAGTATATTAGTTATTTCTATATCATTTTTCAAACTTTTCATGTCTGATCCTATAGATTCATATATTTATAGTACAAAACATTACTTGTATCTTGCATACTATATCCAACACATGACAACTTTCCTTCGAACCCTTTTTCCATTCGATTGGTTTTAACTATCGGTCGATTAATTACATGAACCGATACATGTATACATGTATACAGGCACCATTTTACAAGATATAGATATAAAACATTTGGACAAACATTAGGAACAACAATAACTTGACATTAATGTTTTGGATGATGTTTGTCTTTTTAATTTGAGTGGTCATGAGTTCTAGTCTTGCTGGAGACATAGGTGGTGATAGTTAGAACTAGATTAGTTTTCCGTTTCAAAAAAAAAATTTATAAATAAATAAATAAATAAAACATTATATTTATTATGTTTTATTTAATTAATACCAAATAAATTTATTATTTATAAGTATATTAGTTATTTCTATATCATTTTTCAAACTTTTCATGTCTGATCCTATAGATTCATATATTTATAGTACAAAACATTACTTATATCTTGCATACTATATCCAACACATGACAACTTTCCTTCGAACCCTTTTTCCATTCGATTGGTTTTAACTATCGGTCGATTAATTACATGAACCGATACATGTATACATGTATACAGACACCATTTTACAAGATATAGATATAAAACATTTGGACAAACATTAGGAGCAACAATAACTTGACATTAATGTTTTGGATGATGTTTGTCCAAACTCTTAAGGTTTATATATGATGACATATCTAAACCATAATTTATCATATTTCGTAACGTAGTAACATATTGATTGTCTCCCACAAACCTCCGACCCAAAAAACTATGAATAACTAGTTCAATGAACTCATTTTGGGTAAAAAGAATGTTTGAAGACTTGGATATTAACGTGAAGATTACAATTTCACAGCTTTTTATTTTATACATAAACAATTTGGCTCTACGAAACCTAATGACACAATGGATAGACCACTTTTAAAAGAAGAAAAAAAAAAACAATTTTACATTAGCCCACAGTGAAATTTGTGATTACACCTGACAATGAGGTGAGTTTGAAACGACTCAATCTTGATTTAAACCCGTTTAACAAATTTCAAAATCAAATCCAATCCTACTCTATAAGCCGCAAAGTTTTGAATAATCAAACTCATACCCTTATTCATTGAATCAACAGTTATCCAAACCCGTCCCATAACCCATAGATTTTTTTAAGAATCAAACAAAAATGTTTATTTAGAAAACGCATTACATATTTGAGGACTTTCAATTGGAATTAAATTCACTATTGTAGTAACTTCTGATTGACTTTTGAATATCGAATGCGGTGATAGAGAATAGCAATTGCAAACTTTTTTCCGGTTGATAATGACTTTATTGATTTATAAATGAAATTAATGATTGCTTGATGAAATATTAATGAAATTTCTTGGTAAAAGATCATCTAGAAGTCCACTCCTCGAGTTCTATGTAAAAATAGTTTGGTTTTTGGCTTTTGCCATTTGGACTTTCGATTAGAATTAAAATTAAACTTTAGACAGTATAAAATATAAATATATGATTCTAGAATTTATACGGGGCGGGTTATAAACGGTATTGATCGGTGATGATCCATACCCGACCCTTTTAATAAAAATATTAGCGGGTACGAGTTGTTAAGGGTCAAAACTCGCTCCATTGCAAGACCTATTTGTGATTATTTTGAGAAATTTTAAAATTTGGGGATATTTATGAAAAACCATATGAAAACATGGATATATTTGTCATTTTCTAAACAAAAGAATATATCTTTATATAGACAAATTTAAGTTTTTAACGAACACCCATTATTATAGAAGAATGAATATATGTTCTGATAAACAAGTTTCTCGGTCTTTTTTCTTTGAGTGTCTATCGTAAATTTAAGTTTCTTTGAATATCTAGTACAAAAACCACTATTTTTTTATAAAAAAAATAATAATAATAAATTACTTTTATTTCTAGCAATCAATGACTGGAATTAAATATTTTTAAACAAAAAACCAGATAAGATAGAAACACTTAACTAAAAAACTCATGGAATTAAAATGTTTTCCTTTTACCAAACACTACATAACTATATCTCCATTAGTTATACTTACATTAATTTATAAAATTTATTTAATTTAAACAAAATCCAAAACCCACTAACCATTTGTTGAAGTATTGTATTCGATCCCCTTCTCCTTTAAATATGCTCTTTCAGCTAATGTCATCCGTGATTGAAACGTTGCCCACTCCTTTTGACACCTCTCTCTCACCTAAAACCAAAAGCAATTCAAAATAGCATCCTACTTTATCAATTTTCTTTTATGTCAAAAAAGTCAAAAAGTCAACCGTACCCCTTCCCATGGTGCCTTCCCATTCTCGGAGTTTCCCTAAGAGAAAAAAAGGAAAAAAAAAAAATATTTTTTTAACAAAATAAAGTAAGTTGAAAAAATATTATATAAAGTAGATTGATATTTTGAAAAATGGGATTTTGAGAAATAGACTCTCACCTGGTTCCCGAGTGAAGGAACCGTTTGATGAATAATCCACTGAGCATCTACAACTCCTATCTTTTCGTGAGCGGGCTGTTTTAAAAGTTAAACAACCAACTTTTTATTCAAATTTATTATATTTTTGGAATAAAATAAAATAATATAATTTTGATATTATATATTATATATTATATATTATCACCTCGGCACATCTCCTAAGAGCAAAGTCCAAACCCCATCCATGGACCAAGTCGTTCTGTATATCAGGGTTTAATCTGGTAAGCTATATATCACTTTTTACTAATTTACCCTCGTTTATTTTTTCCTTTGATTTCCCTACCCATGTTGTCTTTTTAATTAAATATTTTTTTAAACATTATTTATTCATAAAACATTTTACCATCATTTTTTTTTCACCTTTCTCATTAAGTTCCAACCTTCTATATAATTTCTCTAAATGTGCACGTTTAATTAAATATTTTTTTAAACATCATTTATTCAGATAACATTTAATCAGTTCTTTCACATAAAATTCTAAATTTAATATATTTTCTCTAATTTTTTTTCCTTTAATTTCTCTAAGGGTATGTTTGGCGCGCCACAATTAGCTTATTTTTTGAGTTTTTTTAAGTTGTCATGTTTGACAAGCCAAAAAGTAGCTTATAAGCTAGCTTTTTAAAAAGCTACTTAGATTAGGTTATCAGAAGCCTTTTTAAAAATTTCCAAATATACTCCTTAATTAATTATAGAAACATATTATTTTAAATGCCCTTTTATGTCATTTTATATATTTCAGTTAGCTTATTAGCTAGTTTTACCAAACATCATTTTTTATCAGCTAGTTTTTCAGCTACCAGTTAACTTTTAAACATCATTTATTAAAATCGTTGTCAAAAACCTGGATCATATGCCAAACACAACGCCATGCATTCCGAGAGAAAACAGGAGCCATAATCTCAACAAATCTGTGTTTCATAAAAAAAATAAATTTTTTTTATTAGGTGTTAATAATAAAGCAAAGATTAAGGTTGAGATTTTATAAAAATATGTAAAGTGGCAAAAAAAAAAAAACATACGCTGCACATGGTGGCAAATGTGGATCAGTGCACCACCCATCCCTTTCCTCAGCTTCTCTAGGAATGAAAATGTGGATAAGTGAATTTACGAAATTACCCCTATTTCAACAATTGAGAATGAGTTTCATTTCTTACTTGTGCACTTCACTATCATCTCGTTTCCTTGTCATTTGCCATGTTAATCCACTATTAGCTGATAAACCTGGTTGGGAAATTTCTAATCCATGCTTCTTAACCAAACTTATATACCTGTGTATCAAATGCTACAAAGTCTTAAAAAAATTATTTACTTTTCAGTTACCAAAAAGATCAAAAGATTCTAAAAAATTCACCTTTCAGCATCAAAATCCTCCAATCCAAGATCCTCATCCCAGATGAATATATAATCATAAGGTGCCAATATATCCGGATGCAAAAACCGTTTTGCATACCACCTAAAAAATTCCAAACAAATAGTTTAAGTTTTTGAATTTATGCAAAAGGGTAATTTTGTAATTTTGTAAATAACTAAATATTACCATTTAGTTTGCTTGAGAACACTGACATGTATAGCTCTCTTTGACCATTCAAATTCATCCCATTCAGTTGTGCGTCCATCATAGTGAAACAACAAAATGGAGAAGTTCTCTGAGAACTAAACTTTCTATAATTAGATAGGTTTTATTTTATTTACACACACACACACACACTGTAAATGAAATAACCATAGCATCATTCACCAACCTTTTTCACAGCTTTATCAATGTTTTCCTTCTGCTCATAACCCACTGTAAATGTTACAAGGTACCTTGGTTTGATAATCAAATCCTGAAAAATACAAAATTTCATCCTTTCAAATAAATGTAATTACTAATTACCAAATACCAATATCAAATTAAAGTAAATAAAATAATGGATTTTTTTGAAAAAGATATTTACCTCACTGGGTATACCATAGAGTCTTCTGAGGTAGAGATCAGACTCAGATGCAACTATACCTGGTGGGAGTCTTTGAGCACCTTGAGGATTTGTTGACACCCATATCTGCATTACAATTTACAAGGATTTACATAGAAAGAAAACACATAGAGATACACAAAATGGAATAACAATAAACAAATTTACCTTTGTGTCCTCTGGTTCGTATGATGATAATCCCTTGTGATGCCTTATTAAAGACCAAACATTCAAGAGGGCTTGTGATGAGAGGCCTGAGTATTTGTCCTCTATGTAACCAAGATCAATGGATGGAAGTAGAGTAGATGGAAGGTTCATCTGTTTCAAAGACAAAATTAGGTTCATGTGAATGAAAGAATTATAAAACTGTTGAAACTTGAAAGTATACCTTGGTTAATGAAATTGTTGGGAAGGATACTCCTAAAAAGAATCCAAATACAATACTGATAAAAGTTGTTACTATTAGCCTCATTGTCTCATTTGGTCTTCTTACCATTCCACTGCATAAAAAATAATTGTAAATGACAATGAACAGATATTTTTCAGTGTAAGGAAACAATAAATCGAGTGAAGAAGAAGAAGAACCTGCGCATAGGTGTTCCCATATTTATTCTGAACTGGATGCCCTTTTAGAGCTCTTGTGAATCTAACAGATTGAGTGATTCATAACCTGTGGTTGAATGTGAACGATTATTGAGGCTTGAAGAACCATAATCAATTGAATTTAGTTTGTCAAAATCAGATTTATTTCGCCTAATATGAAGTGAAAAACATAATCGTTATCAGTTCCAAACGCTCAACACTGATTATTGCTATTTAGTTTGCAATGTGTATGCTGTTTAAACCCAGATCTGAAGCTATAACAAGTTATCGATAAGTTTAATTTCTTGTGTAGCTACAGAAATACAGTTTTTTTTTTTCTATTTATTTATATTACCAACCGACAACTATATTTACTGAATTACCAAACCACATACGGCATTCACAAACAAACAAGGTGGAGCGAGAAATCGGGGGAAAACGAACTCAATCGATGCAAACATAATGCAAATCAGCTCAGCCTAGATCGTAATCTAATTATATAAACCAGAAGAAAATGCAAATCAACTCTCGTAATCCATGAACATACACACAAATACAGCGATAACGTAAATTTCACTTACCTGAAATGAGCTACAGCAAGAGAAACCCTAGATTTGAGACGAAAATAGTGCTCGAATTTGAAATTTTTACTTCATCAAATACTAGTAACAGCTTCTAATCTCCTGAGTAAGTTCGAGAGAGCAAAATTGAAGTAACTAAACGGAGGGATTACCGAACGATTTTATTGAAGATCGATTGAATTCATGAAAGCTGATTGTAAAAGCTTGCACGAAGAATCTTTGAACAGACAAAATTCTATGATGATTGATGCGAATTGTTTATTTGAGAGCGTGGAAGATCGTTGGGCAAGACACTGTGTTGCCCCACTCTGTATTTGTGTCAGAAACAATAAGATCTTGACCGTTGGTTATGGTTTATGTTTGGAGACGTGTACGGACAATAAGGATTCAAAACTCTTCCCGCATTTTTTATACGTTATATAATAGTACATATACATAAAGTCATAAATATAATACAGCGATAAATACATATTATTCAAGGTATTTTTGTTTACGTTTGAGTTCATTTTTGCTGTTTCAATTTTGGATTTAAACATTAGTTTTTTTATTGGGTATTTTCTCATGAAACTGAGCGTATCTAAAAAATTTAGTTTTTTTTTTAATAAAAATAAAAAATGGTTCGTTATAAGAAAGTAAAAATAAAAACATAATGTTGTTATTATGTGCATTAAGTCATTTGTAGTTTGATGTTAATGTTTGTATATATTTCTATGAGCCTTTCAAAATTTCAAACAAATATTATCATATTGCAACAGAAAAGGTATATTTTTTGACCCGAAAATACGCAACAAAATATGCTCTTAGTTTAAATTAGATAAAATTTTAAACTAGACATGTTATGACAATAGTTTTTTTTTTTTTTGGTTATTTTTTTTTATTTATTTTCTAATAATGAGTTGTTAACTTTTTGTTTTTTGTCGTTGATATAACACTTCTAAACACTTGATATATTTGATATAAATCTATATTTATGTTATAATATAATTATAAATTAATATAAAATTGTCGTTTTACATTACATTTTGAAAAATATCATGACTCATAAAACTTGAATTTTGACATTGGACCGCTTCATATCTTTTAAGATAGAGACAAATGGGAATAACCGAACCACGTCTACAAAATGCCAGAACCTTTATATTAGTACAAATTTTAGAAATACAAAAAGTAATAATATTGTTTGTAGGTAATTTTATCATCACAGTTTCTATTAGGGTAAATTTGTTTTATCTTTCTATGATGCCTAAATCATTTTTGAAGCTAAAGACATGCTATAAAGAAAATCCAACATACGACTTTATGTCATAATCAAATAAGAAATGTTTAAATAGGTCAAAAAGATTATAAATCCGACAAGAAATCAACTCAAAGGGAACAATATATTAAAGAGGACAACAAATAAAGAGGACCCAAACAGTTAACTTAGGTGGTATTTTTTGATAATTTAATAAATTATACATTAATACGAAGAATTAAGAAATGATTAATTTAAATAAGTATAATTTCATAACAGATGATATTATTATTATTATTATTATTATATTACATTATTGATACATGTTTAGGACATAATTCAGTAATTGAAAGTGATGGATCTGCAAATAATCCTTTAGTGATTTTGGTCGCAATCCAATTGTTTGCAGCATCAGAATAGTGTACACCATCCCAACTAATGACCTTAGTTGGGTCTTTACAAGAATCAGCAAACACTTCACTCCCATTAATCTTTCCCCGATTCCCACAATACACGTCTTCATCCACATCATGGTACCCACAACATATCGTGAACCATTGTTTAAACCCTATCATAAATCCATATAAAAAAATGTCAAAGAAATTATTCATACATGATTAACAAAAACAAATCTTGTAATTGATAAAATAAATTTTATCACAAATTGAGCTCTGAGTGACACACCTAGGTCCTTTGCATTGCTAATTAGTTCATACTTTGCGGAGTACATGTCCACATAAATCAATATAGCTTTTGGGAGATCCGATCTCAGCTGAATTACTTTAGCTCTAAGTTGCTTGTTGAACTCAATGGCTATAGCATTTTGGTCTTTTGCACATCCAACCTCATCAAGGGAACCTTGTGGTGGATCAAGATTTTTCGCATATATTACGGGTAAGCACCCTATGGGTCCCGTATTATGTATCCAAAATGCCCTTGCCCCTTTTCCATATAATTGCTATACGTTCATGTTTTAGGTAAATGTTATTATGAAATTAATATAACCTATCATATTTAGAAAATATATCTTCAAAACAAGTGCAATAAGTATATATATGGTTTAACTCTTAACATAGATGCCACATTCTTTATTTCTCTTTGTGATGAAAACACGCATGTGTATTGAGTTATGACTTATGAGGCAACATCTACCCATATTTTGCCTTAAATAGGTTGACAAGACTTAGTTACCAACTTGGACACAATATCTTGTCTCACTCTCATCTTTATCATCTATTTTCAAGGATATATTCTATGACGTGCGTCCCACTTTGACATAAATGTGGACATTTTATAACATATTCTTAACTTATGGTTCCTAGTTTCAATCTAAAAGGTAAAAAAGAAAAAACTTACTTGAACACTAGAAGCAAATTGATTGACAAGGTCAGGGATCACAGCTCGACTCGCTTCAACTCCCAATGTCCTAAAAGCATATGCAATATCATTTTGGCCTATATCGATTGTGTATATAGCTTTCATGAAATCATCGGGTTTAGGTAAATTACTTCTTTGAGACTCCTCCTTAGCTACCAAATATACATTCTTTTAGTTAGGTAAAAACTGATAATTTAGCTCGAATATTTATTTTAAGGAATTTACCTTGATTATACAAATAAGTCGTTTTATCTTTAAGCTGATTAAAATGTTCAACTTGGACATCCAAAGAAAACGGGCTAACCCCATTTGCAAACCACGACTCATTTACACGTTTAATGGTCGCACCACCCGTTGCAAAATTCGCACCATGCGTGTAATTTGCTTTGATTGAATCCAAATATGCGCTCAAATACAACAATCCAAGTTTCTCAGCTAATTATATATCGTAAAACAATAAATTTTGTTAATAAATAAATGTTAAATACAACAATCCAAGTATTAATTAATCACAATTATTACCATAATTAAATGTTAAATACATTAATTATAATAAATATTACCATAATAAATATAAAATTCATTAATAATCTCCATAATTAATGCATTTCATATTTAATTATAGTAATATTTTTTATAATTAATACTTCTTATATGTGCCCTTAGGGCACATATTAGAAAATCCCATTAATAAATTCTTATTAATAAAACGTAAAATCACGATTATTTGTTTGTAATTCGTATAATTTTTTGTTTACCAATGAAGTCTATGATCAGGCGGCCATCGCTGGCTCTTCCGACGGGCCTCTTGAAGAAGGTTTCACCGCAGGGCGGCCCGGGAGGATAGAATGCCGCCGCTATGCCGCCAGTGTCAGAATTTGAATCACCGAAATTGTATATAGCCGGAATATGGCAGTTGCCGGAAGGCGGTGGAGATGGCTGACCGGTGGCTACTCCGGTAGCCAATGAGAGGAAGAATATGATAGCTGCCATGATGAGTACAAGCAAACTCCGGTGGTCCTTTATGTATATACACAAGCACCATTTCCTTCACTTTGCTTAAGTGTCACTTTAGCCCCTCTACTTTCACCAACTATTTTGAATACTGAACAACCAAAAATTTTAAATTACGTATATTTTAATAAAAGATGTTTAATAGTTATACATTTAAGCTTTTTATAATATTAATTAAATCATTATTGTTTAGTTTTAATCAAATTATTTAAGAGTTGTCTCCGTTAACTTGCTTTCCGCTCGTCTTCTTGTTTTAGTTGTAATTTTTGTACATTTTTTTTTAATTTAATAAGATTGTGTAATTGACTGACTAATAACATTTGTGATAAAAAATGTAAAATGGCTATGACAAATTGATAATTATATTTATGTAAGAGTATCTCCAACTAAACATTAAAACTAATCTTTTATACCAAATTAAATGTTCTCTCTATCAAACCTAACGTAATTGTTATACCATTTTGATGTAAATGATCAAAAAAAAAAACTAAATCTAGCACTTTACTATGCGTTTACTATAATTTTTGTGTACAGTTTATCATTCAAGTTTGGGTGTTAATTATATAGTTTTTCCAGTATCTAACGATATTTTAACTATAATACATGTTACTTTAATATTATATTATATGCTAAATTGATATTAATTTTTTATATATATTGAATTTGTTTTATTTTTTAAACTTATTTCATAATTTCAATTTTTAATTACATGCAGTTGACTAGTAATTGTGTTATTTAATAAGTTTTTTTTTTTTTTTTGCAAAAAGATGCACATAAAATAAATAACTAAAGTATTATTAAAAAGTATACATAAGTTAGAAAAATTAATATATTTTGAATACTCTTCTAGTGTCGATAAATAACAATACTAAAGTATCATTATCAAGATATTATTTTAATATACAAAATAATACAATATGTATAACCGTTGCATCTAAAAGGTTTATTAATCTGTTAAAGGGAAGGCTAATTATTAAAATATTCAAAATGCATGGTAATTCTAAGATCAATTCTTAAATATCTATTAAAAAATATTTGCAAAATACGTTCACACAATATATTTTTACACGAAATGACATCATTAATCGCAAAATGTTGTTGCTATTTCGTATGAGAAAAAATACGAATGTTTTAAAAGATTTTGTATTGTGGCAAAATACTTCAAGTTATCACTAATCAATTAATCTACTAATCAATTAATCTTGATTAAAGAGTCTCTAGTATTCATGTTTACTTTTCTAAATCTTATATATAGGAAATGAGATTTAATTTTTTACTGCAAATTGATAAGCCGTTTCTTTTATTCATATAGATGTTCAAACTCATGACCATACAAAGAAAAGAAGTAAGGGGCAATTACCTATAAAAACAATTTTACTGAAAAAAGAAGGATTTCACGAATGTATAATACTTCATATTAAATGTTAAAAAGATAACTTTTTATAATGGAAAACCAATAAATGTACTGTATCTCTTTTCTTTACTTTTAAAACACACATCTGGCATCATGTTGACGTATACATGCCGTTATGCTTCACCAATCTTCAACACAAATAGGCCACATTTAACTCATACAGATCATAACCTTTTAAAAATGTGTATTTTTTGCAAATTAGGGTTGTTATAATGAGTCACACTTTTATGAAAACATCTACAAATCAGATAAATATAATCTCTTTAATTAATATGTAACAATCAAGATTGCGCCAAAAAAAAGTAACATGCAATTCTAATACGTCGTACAAAAACTATGAAGGTTTTTTTTTTCTTTTGATTTATTTTTTGTTATTTTTTGGTAAGAAAGGTGTAGAGTCATTACCACCAGTACCAAAATAACGATCTCCAAATTCACCCATTCCTGGAATTACTCTTGAATGCTCGTTTAGACCGGAATCTATCTCTGACGTCACTATTTTAAGTCTTGGATATTGTCCACAAACTGTATGTATTCCTTCTGGTGCCTTCACATATCATTACCAAATAAAAATACAATCATCATTATATTTATCTTTTTATTGATAATGATATTATTTTATTTTAAGATAATGTTAAAATAAAACAAATTATAGTTGTTAGCCAAAATTAAAAAAATATTATCAAGACATTATTGAGATGAATTTATGAAAGAACTCTACTTTGGTTTTTCATTTTTTGGTTTAAACATAGAAAGATTTTTTTATATTGAGATTTTATATTATTTTTCATAAAAAAAAAAGTATTACATGAAACTTTAAATTATATAAAAACCACTATAATTTGGAATTATTTTTGATATAACCAGATTTTATTATTATTATTATTATTATTATTATTATTTATTTATTTATTTATTTATTTATTTATTTTTTTGTGATTTAACAATTATAACATTGAATTTAAGAAAAACATCTTTAACCATAAAATTAATCTTCTGATTGTTTTTTGAAATTCATTAACCCAAAAAACTCAGTGTTTTTTCTTTAAAAAAACAAACTTTCAGAGATCAAAGCAGAAAAAAATACTCTCAATGGTTAATAAAAAAAACAAAAAAAGAAAAAAAAAAAACTAGATGGCTTTTATGGAATCTGACTTTAAGAAATATGATCACATACCTATAATAGGTAAAAGGTACCTTACTTATTACAAATAATAACAACATACTTAATGTTTTATTCAAAATGCAAGTACTTTGCTATTATGGATATGGAAATATATCTACATTGTTATTATAGGTAAAAGGTACTTTACTTAATACAAATAATAACAATGTACTTAAATTATTATCCATAATAGAAACATACTTGATTTTTTACCAATAATAGCAACACACAAAACTTTACTTATTACAAATAACAGCAACATACTCGAATTTCCCTACCAATATAGGCAATCTACTTTATATATATATATATATATATATATATATATATATATATATATATATATTGCTATTTTTGGTAGAGAATATAAGTACACTGCTATCTTAATTAATCCGAATTGAGCTTACTGCAATAAGGTTAAGGAAAATGATGTTGGATTCAGATACACCCTTGTTGAGCAACAAGGAAATTGCCTCCACAGCAGAATCACCTGATTAATTATACAAAAATGGTTTAAAGAATATTAAACATTATTTTTTATTAAAAAAATTGATGATAAGTTCAAGTGTATTAATTGTATAAAACCTGAAGCAAGCACTGGATCAAGTAATAAAACTTGTCGGCTTGCAATATCTTTAGGTAGCTTCTCATAAATTAACTGCACCAAAAAATTTAATTTGATTAATAAGAATATTTAAAAAAGTATAAAAAATACAAGTTTATTTTATTTATATCTATAAATAACAACATACATTATTATTATTATTATTTAATGGTTTTTATAGGAGAAATTAGACCTGTCGATCATTCCCTTCGCGTTGAATAAGGACTTTACCGATTTTGATTCCTTTACAACAAGCTCTTAATGCATTTTCCATGCTTTCCCCACTAAAAAATTGTGAAATTTAAACTTTTTATATTTTTGATAAATATGAAATGAAGAAAGAGTGAGAGACTTATGTTCTTTTGTGTGGAAAAATACGTTGTTGAAAAGAAATACCTTCGAATGACTGACACCCCACATAACCTTTTGCAGAATACCACTCCTGTGTAGATGGATCCTGCAAAAAGGAAAAATAACTAGACCGGTGAGAAGGCATTTACGTCTTTTGTACATGTCTTACTTTTTTGGGTAAGAGAAAAAAAAATATTTTTATCCCATTTACATCAATGGACACAACCCAGTACTATATGTTATGTTTTGTCTTGTCCTGTATAACTTACCTGTTGGAGTAATGATTTGTTTTTCAGTAAAAGGAAGATGACCTAAACCATGCTCCACAACCTAAAAATTATTTCAGACGTTTTAAATGAATATAAGATTATAATCTTAAATCATATTTTAAATATTTTAAATTGTCATCATACCAAGCGAATAAGCCGATCCGCATAAAAAACAAAGTCATGCTTTCTTGTTTTCACATCACGTATGAGTGTGTGCATTCCGCGAATCTAAAAGAACACAAAGTGAAATAAAATTATTTGAAATAAATTATAAAATACATATTAATAAAATTTTTGATAGAATGTTTATTATTTGTTACCTGGAATGTTGAGGGGATAACAAAAAGGTTTTGATAAATTTTACAAAGATCATGTTGGCCAAGCTTTGTACGGATATGTTGGACTATCAAGTCAATGGCCACATCATTATCTGATCCTCTAGGGATGATAATATCTGCATGCTTCTTTGATGGAAGAATGAATTCTTCAAAACTAGGTTTTACATGTTTATCATACTGCAAATCAAAGTTTAAATGTATAAAAAAAATGTTATATCCAGGAATAATTCAAAGAGGTTTGGCCTGGTGTAGCGCAGGAGGGGATAATGTGGATCAGTGGAGTTGGGTTTAATCTACAAAATTAGTTATTATCTAGTATTCAATTTGTTAGAGTTATATTTTCTAGTTATTTAGGATCTGTTAGTAGCAGGACGTTATAAATATAACGGTCCATAGTTATTTTAGGGGAAGAAATAAAAAGTTAACCTTTGGTTATTGGAGTTTGCCTGTACTCGAATCCAGGTCCTATCATCTTTGTATCAGAGTGGTACGGTTTTGATGGCGGAGAAGCTAGAGGGAAAGGGAACCAATGGAGAGCATTTGGCGGCGTTGGAATCATCTGTCAACCGAATCATTGATTCCACGGAAGCTCATAAGGTGGAGGTGGCGGTGCAAATGGAAGAATTCACCAGGGCAATTGCTGATTTAACCCTGGCGATCAAGAAACCCACCAAGAAAAACAGGAAACACGATTCTGGTTCGTCCTCTAATTCAGAAACTGATCGTGGGAATGAAAATGATGACTCCAATGATTCTGATCAAAACACGCAAAGTTAAAAGAAATCAAAAAAAGGAAACAGGAAAAGAAACGCACTCAAGGATTGCCGAACAGGTATTTTGAAGTTCAAGAATTCAGTCAAAAGGATCAGTTGAAGGCGGTGGCAATTTGTTTAGCATGACTCAAAAACACCGTTCCGCTCTTAGAGGAAGTTTAAGCGGAAATTACTGGAGCGTTTCCAATCCTCCCATGAGGGTAGCGTTCAGGAGCAATTTTTAGATATACAACAGAAAGGGTCCGTTCGTGACTACGTGGACCGGCTTGAAGGTTTTGCGGGCCAATTGGCGAGCGTACCCGAGTCGGTTCAAGAGAGTACTTTCATCAAGGGGCTCAAAGTGGAGATACGTTCAGCCGTCCGGATTGCGGAACCAGAATCCCTTATTCAGGCAATCCGTATGGTTATCAAAATTGATGAGACCAGGGCTATTGGTGGCGTTAAAGTTGGTACAGGGGGACCAGATCGACACGTTGGAACAGCGGGGTAGATTCTAAGGGGACCCCGTCTCTAACATAGAAGTTAGTGAGAAGAAAGGAAGTGGGGGTGGGACGTTTAAGCGTTTGACAACAGCTGAGTTGGCAGAAAAATGGGCCAAAGGGATATGTTTCCAGTGTGACGAAAAATTCTCACCCGGTCATCGTTGCCCGAGCAAGACATTGCAGGTCTTAATTTTGGGTGATGAAGACGGGGGACAAAGATGAGTCGAAGGGACAGTTAATTGGACCTGATATTGGGCATGTCATGGCTTTAAACCTTGGGAGATATGACAGTTAATTGGCGGGAGTTATGGATGCAATTTTGGGATGGGGAAAGATTGGTCACTGTCCGGGGTGATCCTAGCATGGCCAAAACTTTGGTTTTGTGTAAATCTCTGTGTAGGATGTTACAACAGGAGGTGGAAGGATACATGATCCACGTGGGAACCATCGAAGGGGAATGGAAACTAGGAGGAACATCACAGTTGGTCCACACCGTTCTGGAGTTGTTTGACGATGTTTTTCACATGCCAGCCGACCTACCTTCGCAAAGGAGCCATGAACATGCCATCAATCTTCGAGAGGGTAGGGGACCGATTAGTGTCAGGCCTTATCGGTACCTGCATGCACAGAAAGATGAGATTGGGAGACTAGTTCGTGAGATGCTCAAGGCAAGAGTGATCCAACCGAGCACGAGTCCTTTCTTAATCCCGATATTGTTAGTTAAGAAGAAAGATGGACGTTGACGGTTCTGCGTGGATTACCGCGCACTTAATAAGGAGATGGTGCTAGATAAGTTTCCCATACCCGTGATTGATGAATTGTTGGATGAGCTTCACGGGGCAGTTGTATTTTCTAAACTCGATCTTAAGTCCGGTTACCATCAAATACGTATGAAGGTGGGGTACGTGCAGAAAATAGCTTTCCGAACACACGAGGGCCACTACGAATTTTAGGTAATGCCATTTGGGCTTACGAACGTGCCCATGACTTTTCAGTCCCTCATGAACAAGGTATTCCAACCATTTGTAAAGAAGTTTGTACTTGTGTTTTTTGATGACATTTTAGTATACAGTAAGTTTGAGAGGGAACACCTGGAACATCTAGAGAGGGTTCTCATGGTTCTGAGAAAAAATAATTTATATGCGAACAAGAAAAAATGTTTTTTTAGTTTGGAGCAGGTGCAGTACCTTGGTCACATCGTATCCAAAGAAGGGGTGTCGGCTGACCCAACCAAGATTTCAGCCATGTTGCAATGGCCGGTACCAAAGACTTTGAAGGAACTCCGGGGGTTTTGGGTTTGACTGGTTACTACCGTAAGTTTATGAAGGATTATGGTAAAATAGTGTGCCCCTGGCAGAGCAATTAAAGAAAGATAATTTCAAGTGGACCCCGAAAGCAACCGAAGCATTTAAAAAATTGTTGGTGGCAATGACTCGGGTACCTGTGTTGGTGTTGCCAGATTTTTCTAAGAAATTTGTACTCGAAACAGATGCGTCTGAGTACGGTTTGGGGGCGGTGCTCATGCAAGATGGTAGACTGTTGGCTTATTTTATTCATGTTTTGGGAACACGAGTACGTCTCAAGTCGGTTTACGAAAGAGAGTTAATGGCAATTGTGTTAGCCATTCAGAAGTGGAGACCATATTTGCTGGGTCGGAGGTTTGTTGTTCGAACCAACCAACGGAGTTTGAAGTTTTTAATCGAGCAACACGGTGTCACGGAAGACCACCAGAAATGGATCTCGAAAATTATGGGGTACACTTTTGACATTGTTTATAAACCGGGTAACGAGAATAGCGTGGCTGATGCGTTATCAAGAATTACTCCCGAGGCGTAGCTGGGTACTGTCACGGCTACAGTCTGTCGGTTTGATTGGGAGGCATTATAGGCTGACCTGCAGTCAAATCAAGAGATTTGTTCCATGAAAGAAAAAGTAGAAGAGGGAACCACACCAGCGGGGTATTCGGTGGACCAGCAACGACTGTTGTTTGAAGGCCGACTCGTAATTCCTAAGGTGTTGCATTGGGTATCGGTTCTTTTTAAGGAGTTTCATGAAGGTGTGGTTGGCGGGATATCAAGGGTACAAAAAACGTATCAACGCCTTGACCGTGAAGTGTACTGGGCAGGAATGAAAGGTGACGTGACGAAGAAGGTGGTCGAGTGTGACACGTGTCAACGACACAAATACTCAACGATGGCCCTAAGTGGGTTGTTGCAGCCACTTGAGTTGCCATCTATAGTTTGGTCCGAGCTTACGATGGATTTTATTGACGGGCTACCAAAATCGGAGGGTAATACCGTCATTTTTGTTGTTGTGGATCATCTCAGCAAATACACGCATTTTATACAGCTAGTTCGGTGGCAAATGTATTTGTGAGGGAGGTCGTGAAGCTTCACGGGATATCGGAGTCCATTATTTCTGATCGTGACAAGGTATTTCTTAGTAATTTTTGGAAGGAATTGTTTAAAGCAATGGGCACCAAGTTGAGAAGGAGTACGACTTACCACCCACAAACGGATGGTCAAACCAAGGTGGTCAATCGTTGTTTGGAGACGTATATGCGTTGTTTTGCGGCGGAAACGCCAAAGAAGTGGGTCACAGTGGGTCACATGGCTACCGTGGGCAGAATACTGGGATAACACTTTATTTCATACTTCAAAAAAGACGACACCTTTTCAGGTATTGTATGGTAGGAATCCGCCTCATCTGGTGTATTACGGGAAAGCAAAAACGGTGGTAGGCATGGTCGAGCAATATTTGGAAGAGCGGGATCAAGTGCTAAAAGAACTTAAAGTCCATATGCTCAAAGCTCAACAGAAGATGAAGAAAAATGTGGATGCACATAGGAGAAATGAAAGTTTTGATATTGGAGATCGGGTGTACTTAAAGCTTCGCCTATATCGACAACGTACTATGGCGAGACGGGTTAACAAGAAACTTGCACCTAGATATTTTGGGCCTTATGAGGTCATTGAGAATATCGGACATGTGGTGTACGTCTCCTGTTGCCAGAAACAGCTCGCATTCATGCTGTTTTTCACGTGTCCCAATTAAAAAGGGCCATTGGGAACCGTATTGCTGGTCCTCATTTGCCAGCTACCCTTACTGAAGACATGGAGGTTATCTTACAACCTGATGGCGTAGAAGGAGTTCGAGAGGGTGTCAAGGGTCGTGAAGTGTTGATTCGTTGGAAGGACTTACATGATTATGAAGCAACTTGGGAAGAGTTTGAAGTGTTGAATGAGCAATTTCCTGACTTTAACCTTGAGGACAAGGTTCAAAATTGGACGGAGAGTGATGTTATATCCGGGAATAATTCAAAGAGGTTTGGCCTAGTGTATGGCTGGAGGGGATAATGTGGATCAGTGGAGTTGGGTTTAATCTGCAAAATTAGTTATTATCTAGTATTTATCTAGTATTCAATTTGTTAGAGTTATCTTTTGCTCCATAGTTATTTTAGGGGAAGAAATAAAAAAGTTAACCTTTGATTATTGGAGTTTGCCTGTACTCGAATCCAGGTCTTATCAAAAAACTATAATAAAATGATAAAATCAACTAAAATTTCCAATATTGTTTTAAAAAAGAACTAAAGAGCACTACTTTAGTAAATTATAACATTAAAGCTTGTTGAAAACATTGTACTTTGAAAAATCAAACCAATTATAACATGGCAATTCCAATTTTTTTATTAGGACGTTATACTTTGAATTATCTTTTAAATTATAACAGTGAAATTTGCTTTGAATTTAGAAGATATTGCTATAATTGGGTATGTTTTTGAAATTATATTGCTTTAATAAGAAGAAATGAAAGTAGAATGCTATAATAAACAAATCAACAAAAGTATATTGCATTTAATCCTTTGATAAATGGTTACCTTATATTTTTTGAAAAAGGTACAAACAAATGTGACAATAGCTAGAATCACTAAGTTGGTATCTTCTAGCTCTTAAGCTAATTATACACATACTACTTGTAAAATTCATGCAATTTTTCATAAAGTTAATTTTGTTACTTCATAAAGTTTATTAAGATAGTAGATTTTGTTATTTCATAAAAGTTCATTAAGCAAAAAGAGAGCTCTACTAACTTGGTCAAGCACGTACTGAATATTTCTGCCTCTCTCAATGGTGTCACGCTTTATCCTCCTTCCCAATCGCACATCAGAGTCTATATTCATGAATTCAAAAGTTATTATTATATAATGGAAAATTTAATAATAAACATGTGAATCCAAAAAAAAAGTAAGTTATATAGTAAAATGAAAGATGATATAGTATCTAGCCATGTAAGTTTCACTTCATTTTCCATTATATTATTTTTCCCACATTGATTTTCTATTCTCTATATGAAATCCAACATTCGTTATAGAATTTTTAAATGGTTTAATTTATTTTAGTTAAAAGTACAAGAAAATCAATGTGAATAAATTATGATAAGTAATGAACCTGAATCAACAAAGATTTTCATGCTCATCATATCTCGAACTTTGCTATCATGAAGGACAAGAATTCCTTCAAGAATGATGACATCCGAAGGGTTTACCTACATTTAGCTCAAAGATCAAAATTATTGATTTGTCCTACACTAAAATTTGTTCATGATCATCATAATTAGTTCAACTTCACATACCATGCGACCTGATCCACTGCTCTTATGGATCTTATAATCATAATCTGGAATGTTAGCTGGTTGTCCCTTTTTTAATGTTTCCATGCATGATAAGAGAAGCTCAGTGTTGAAAGAATCTGTATAAATCATCATGACATAGTGTAAAGTTTCTAAATGTTTAAAGAATTTGTAGCATTAGGAATTTTGAGATGAATAAGTTAATTACCAGGGTGATCAAAATTGTAATCTTGTGCATTTGCTGATTGCTCATCACTCAAAGAACGATAAAATGAATCCTATAAAGATTTGAACTTGATTAAAGTACTTGAACTAAACTTTAGCATTGCTAGAATTAGAGTTCAATCAATAATCATACAAAACCATGTAGCTTGTAGCATCTAATGCATGTTACTTTACAACCTTTTGTAGGGTTTCAATGTGAATAGAGCTTGTGTCTTACTTGATTGATAAGAGCAACCCTTTGATCATGGAGTCTTGATATGATCACATTGCAAACAGTTGTTTTTCCAGATGCAGTTCCACCAGCAACACCTTACATTTCAAAGAAATGAAGTAATTTGTTAATATTAAGTATTAACATCACAACTGTGACATAATCTCAAACACAAACACAACTTTCTAAAAAAAAGTGAAGTTTTGAAGTATCAAGACTCTGAGACAGATGATTTACCAATGATGAAAGGCACTTTGTTTGGCTTTTGTGCACATGCACTGTCTTGTTGAGAAGAAGACTGATCTTTAACAATGTTACTCGATTTATCCGACTTTTTAGCATCCATCACAAGTGTGAAACTCTGATATCGATAAAAACAGTTAGTTGTGTAATTAAATTCACTAAACGAAATTGATTTGAAACAATGGAGTTCTCTTAGTTCAATACGAAGTCAAACTCCATTCCACACAAACATAAGTTCAACCCAATTAGATTTAAAGTTTTGAAACAATAATCAACATAACGATGATATAGAAAATGCACAAGTAGATGAACATATCAAGACATATTTTGATCGAATAAAATCTCATTGTTTTAGAAGAAAAGAGAGCAAGCGGGAAAATCACAGTTCTTTGAGTTGATGACGTAGTCCATTCTTACATGGAAAATCATGATTTCCTTTTTAATTTCTTTTCAGAGTAAATTGGGTGAATGATATATGTAGTTTGGGGTATATTACGTACTTAGTACCTATTATTTATTTATTTTTTTAACTTGGACCATCTTGTTTTTTGTTTTTGTTTTGATTTTGGTCCGTAGTTGACTATTTTATATTTTGTTCCTTTTTAGTATTTTCTAATTATTTTTGGTTATTTAAAGAATAAATTACATCGGCGTGGTTTGGCGGATCAAATAACTTGCACCACTCGTTCTTTGTTTTTCATGCACGATCGCTCGATAGTTCTTTGGGCATACATAGTTAATGAGAGCATGTTAACCTTCATCTCCCGCCCTGCATGCGAGGGGCATTTTTGTCTTTCTCTTTTTACTTCTTTCTTGTGAATCTTTGTATTGACATATCTACTCTAATAAATAAATCTACTCTAATAAATAAAAATCATTTCTATCATTTGTCACATTTTTTTATTCATTTTAACAAATGCGAGTATGTGATTAATTTTCACTTATCATTTAGTGGTAATTTTTGATTTTTTTAATTAACTATTCTAATTTTTAGGTTACAGAAAGTAATTAAAGTAATTAATGTGTCATTAATTTGTTTCTTTATATTTTCAAATTTTAATATGTTTCCTTTAATTTATATAATTCAAAATTAGCATGTTTTTTCAAAGTTCATTGTCATTTTAGACAAAATGGTCTACATAGGAAAAATAATCGAACTTTGTTGTTTTTCATTGATAAAACTAACAAAAAGGCTATATGGAAAAAATGTAATTATTTCTCTGTAGTTTGTTTTATTAGTATAAATTGATTTATTTATTTATCATTTTGTTTGTATATATTTTGAAATTTTATTTTAAAAAATACTTAATGTTTACACCTTGATATTTAACATTTCCTTTAAAAAAATATTTAATATTTATATCTTCATATATAACTTTTTTTAATCAACCCGTGTATTACATGGGTCTCATACCTAGTAATGGTAAAAGATCTCCCCCTCTCTCTCTCTCTCCCCCCCTCTCTCTCTCTCTCCCTACCTACTTCACACTTTATTCCCTCAACCATGCACATCTTTCTTCTCGTTTGCCATATTCATTTCCAAAGAAAAAAATGGTGATTTTTAGTTGTGGCTGATCTATGATCATACTTCTCATATGAGCAAAAACCTTAGTTTTTGTTTCTGTGGATGTTCTAAAACCAACACTGTGTGCCTATTTATTGGTTGGATCGATCTGTCAATGTGCCCTATATCCATCGACATCATTCCATGTTTGTTGAGGTCAAAAAATGTGATTTAAACCACTTCGGTTGTGGTGACTTGGTAAGACATATGGAAGATATGATGGATAACCAATTGACCCATGTTCAAATCCTGACATTACTCAGTCCTTGTGGCCATGAAGGTTCGCCTGCAGTGACTCCAGAGCATGAGGCAAAACCTCATGTTTGCAGAGGAAAATTAGTCGGTGCGCGAAAGCTGGCCCGAAAACCCTTGTTAGGGATGTTCCCTTTCCAAAAAATGTGATTTAAGTTGTTATTATTAAAGCTATGTCATAAGAAAAAAAGTATATGATGTTGATTGCAAGTTAGGTTTTTAATTTTCATGATTTGTTTTATATTGGATGTGACATTCTCTCTATTAAGTGTTGTTCTTGTTCTTCTTCAATCTAGTCATTTATATTTTGTAATGTAAGGGTTTAGTTTGAAGAATATTTTAGTATTGGTATATTTTGGTTTGATGGAGAAAAGTTGTTTTGTTAAAACTGTATATTTTTGTGTTCATCAATACATTTACCAATTAAAAGAAACCGGCATTGCAAGTTCATAACTTTTCTTAACATGAACTAACAAAATATGGTAAATACAAGATAAACCGTGAGTTGATGTCATATTAACCAAAACTAATGTAAAACATAACACAATAATGTTTAACAACCATATTAACAAGCACAACCTATTTCCAATTGGTTTTAGGTCTAACAAGAATATAATTTGAGCATTATCATTATGCATTGTTTGCACACAATATCTATGAGATTCCACAATATCCCTACTCCGACCCTGTTCAATGTTAGGTTATAACTCATAAACCATAACTTTGATTGAGTTGATTCCGGTGGCTCCGGAAAGAGATAACATTTTCTACAATTCTTATCTTTGATTTTATTTATTTATTTATTTTTATTTTTTTTCAATTCAGTCCCTTTTTTTTGAAACGGCAAATCTAACCTATTCCTAAACTACTCCTTAAATCCACCTATGTTCACAACGGGACTTGAACCCTCAACCTCAAAGAAGGAGGGCAACATCAGATACCGCTGAGCTATGCCGCATGGAAGATCAAGGATAGTTGATGTCTCTTAGATTTGTGCAACATTGTTATGCTTTTACTAAATTCCCAAGCTTTTGTTTTTGACATTTTAATGCCCACTCTTTTGTATGTATTACATATATATGGTTTTACTTTATAGCCTATGCTTATGATAATTAAACTTCCCTTTATAACTCATCCGAACACATATTGACACATACTTATACATACTTACATATTTGTTACTCTCTTACGTACACATAGGGGCGAAGCCAAAAAAAAAAAGGGTGTTCCTCAACTTAACATGAGGAAAAAGAATACAAATGAGGAAAAATGCTTGAGGAAAAAAATAACATATATCATAAATACCTAAATGATATTTTACTTTTAAAAACAAAAAAAAAATGAAAATGTGAGGGTGGACCTGGGTTACTATGGTCCTAGGGTGGCTCCTCCTTGCTTACACATACATTTACCTATATATTGTTCTTCACTTTCTCGTTTATTAATTTATACACTTAATTGGATATATTACAAGCCATTTATCATCTTTTTACTTACTCACACACCCTTATACACGTGTGTGTGTGTGTGTGTGTGTATATATATATATATATATATATATATATATATATATATATATATATATATATATTATTAACATTTGTTGGCTTCTTTTCTCACATTCACATACATTTGTAGTTTTGTACATTGTTATACACGTTTAATACAAATAGATGTTTGTTGATCTCTTTTTTACACCCACATATGTATAAATACCTTAATAATGATTTGTTACTTCTTTTCACCATCACATACTTATGTCAATATAGATTAACAAGCAATTGTTTACTCCTTTTCATAAACACACACTTCTACATATATATAGATATATTAATAGGTATTTAGCAAACTCCTTTGTACACCCCTACTTATAAACCTATAGATACTTGTGTATCCCTTTAATACTCTTGTACACAGATACACTCAATTATACATACGTACATGTATCGCGTGTATTCTTATTCATATTTCATGTAGTTTATAGGGTTATTATTGTCCATAAATTTCCAGCCACTATTAGTTTCATAAAACAAGTCCTTTATGTGGTAATTACTTGGTTAAAGTGGACTAGGGTATCACAAGTTCAAGGTTATGTATTGGCCACGTGAGGAAGCATCAATCGGGTATTACATGCATGATAGTTCAATGCTAACTCGATGTATATTGGCAGCAATAGTAGGGGCAATATGGAATTAATTTATACACTAACTTGAACTTAGTTTGGGGTTTCAATTCATGGCTTCATGCCATGAAGCCATGATGAAGGGTATGGACAGGCCCGACCCAATACATGAGCGACTTGGGCTTAGGCCCATGGCATCAAAATTCTTAGGGCAGCAACTCAGTCCAACAATATCTATAATATATAAAATAGTAGCCCAAAAATTATCCCATATCTTTTGATCTGATTTTGGACGTGAGAAAGCAACGACAACTTTAACGCCAAACAACCATCTATATCCGATCATCGCATAGACAAACGAAACGTCCGCTGGCGCCTAGAAAAACGTTGTTGTCGATTGGAGAATCCAATGTCTTACATCTCCGATAAATAAAAAGTAAGAACCGATTTCTGTATTTTTCTTAGTCGATAATGCAAAGCTCCATTTTCTAGTTATCAGTCAATAGTCGATTACTTATTAAATATCCCGATTTCTTTGATTTCTGGTTTTTAAATACTCCAATTTATGTATTTTTCAAGTTCTTATTTGTGATTCTTGATTTCTCTAAACTGGTCCGGTACTTAAAGATCGTGATTGTAGCCTTTTAGGTTTGAGATATAGTGTTTCTGATTCATTGATTCTGACTTAGGTATGATTCTGATTTGGCTGAGTTTAATTTCTGTTATTCTGGTTTTCTTTCCTTGTCTCATTCTAATTTCTGAAGTGATTTGTGTTCAGTTTTTTTGTTATTTGTTTCAGAAATCAGATTGTTTCTTGTTGGTTGTTGTAATGAAAGGCTTGTTCCATTTTTACTAGACTCGATTTCTTCTCTATTTGAGTTCGAAATCTAATTATTTGGGTTAGTTTCAGAAATCAGCTTTATTTCTTATATTCTTCTCTTTTTATTATAGGGAAAAAGGGTCAAAGTCTTGCATTCTTCTTTATTTTAGTTAAATCTCTTTATTACATGTACTTTTGTTGCAAAAGCTTCCATCATACTTCTTAATAGAAAACATAATTTGGGACCATCTAGTAACTCATTCTTTTTCATGGTAAATGTCAAAATCTTAATCAAGTCGAATGATTAATTGCTCATTGGTTTCCATTTATTTGTGAATTATTATTGTTTTTGTCATTTATTTACATGAGTAATATGTTTTTTGTTTGAGAATGTTTTATTTAAAGTTTTTGAATTTGATTGTTGAGGACTTGTTTCAAGGGCATTTTATGAGTAAAAGAAAGTTGAAGGAGCTGTTTGGGCACATCCATCACATGTAGTTACATGGACAATGCTTGGGATCCTGATGGCTTGTATTTGTTGTCATTTGTCAATATTGCTTCGTTTCTAAATTCTCTGCTGGATTATTTTGTTTTAAAAACAACTTTGTTTGATTTTTTGTGGACTGATTAATTGTGCATAAAACAAGACATAACTTGAATTATAATCCCAAAAAAGGTTGCAAAGCAGAAGTTTGTTGGTAGTATCTTATTCTTGGGTTAAGGTCATAGAATAGCAACATTCTGTTTTATTTTTGTATTTTTTAGAACCGTTATCATTTGAATTTTTTTTATAAACCCCTCTTTTAATTATCAAGTTTGATATTGATATCAATTTTGTAGACTATGTAGTTAAGTGGTTGAAGAATACTAATTGGTTTATAATAGTAACAAAAAAATAAATATAATTATCAAGTTTGTAAAGTAAGTGATGTTTTTTCTTCAAAAAGTATGTGAAAACATCATTTTAGTTGATTTTTGTAGTTTTTGTTTGTATAGTTTGTTTGATTATAAAACTTATTGCATTTTTGCTTTTATAAATTTTTTATTTATATGTTTTGTATATTATATAAGGGTATAAAAATCTTATCTCGCCTAGGGTATCAAAAATTAATGGACCGGCCCTAGGTATGGATTTGGGCAGCAATTAAACAATTCACAAATGGAGAAGGGAATAGATGGATTGTACACCTCTCAATCATAAGAATAACATAAGGGAATGAAGCAACACATATATAACCTCAAATCTTTTAACAAAAGAAAGTGTGTCTGTGTCTGATACATGGCCCGACCAAATAAAAAGAAAGAAAGAAAGCAGAGACAAGTGTGTATTACATGTATATGCTTCTGATTTCAAGGTTGAAAGAAGTGGATTGAGCAGAAAGGCATCGTCAAACATGAGAAGGAAGAAGATGGTTAAGAACTTACCAGGAAGTCTCGTGGTGTTACTGCTTCAATTCAACACGTACTATCCCGACTCTCTTTCCCATATCTCTCTCGTTCGTAGCTCTCTTTCTCTCTAATTCCCGATGCGTAATATATATCGATGGTATCGGTTGTTTATATAAGGTATGGAATTTGTGTTGGAATAGGATGCGATCGAGGCTTGAATACGTAGAGAATACGATCTATTCTGGGAGGATACGTACCTGTATGTTTATGTAAACCTAATTTCCAAATTTTTCACTTTGGTCCCGAACTTTCGGATCTTGGTAGAATTACCCCAAATCCATTTTCCATTAAGTTGTTGGTATTTTCCAGAATTTACATATTAGTACCTCAGATCTCAGATTTTGTCACTTCATATCCTAAACCCGATTTTCCCTACAAAACTGATATTTCCTTGAAAAAGAACTTTACCCCCTTGGTTTTAATTCCTTTACTACTTAAATATTTTCAATATATTTTAATTATATATTAACTCTTAAAATAATTTAAATCTCTTCGTAATTTATTTTAACAATTTTAATTAAACTTAAAAGAAAAAAAAATGCAAAAATGGTCCTTATGGTATGCATTTTTTCTGAGGTTTAGTTCAAACCCTAACTTTTTTTGGATGGGTGGTCCTTTTGAGCTAGTTTTGTTGCGTATTTGGTCCCTCTAAAAATTGAAATTACTTTAATACCCTTGGTGTATTTATTTTCCATTTTTTTAATTTGGTCTTTATGGACCCTCAAACTCGAAAATTACCTGTCTCTTATACCCTTATTGATTTCGTAATTTATTTAGCCGGTTAAAAAGTTGATGTGGCCGTTGACTTAGGTGGTCAATTAGTAATTGTGCCAAATGTGTAATTCCAGAGTGGAAAAAACTTGTAAATAATCTTAATTCATTTTCCATAGTCGTTTTATAAGAAGAGGAATGGAGATTTGAACTAGGGTTTTTAACCATCGTATCCACTACTGAGATTACATTGTTGTTGTCGAAGGTATTCTACTCTTTGAAGATTGTTTCACTGTTGCATGGCTGAGAACGATAACGAAGCTGTATATCTGAGAGTTCATCTACACTACAATGGTGTATTTGTTCGACATCCTTCTAGGTATGTTGGTGGGAATAAGTTCCTCTTCACTGATGTTGATTGGGAAGGTATGGATGTAAGGGACTTTTTTTATTTTATTGATAGAGCTATCGGGGAAGAGTTTCAAAACGTCTACTACTGCTTACCTAACATCCCTTTATCTAGAGGGATTCGTCCCATTGTAGATGATTTGGATTTTGCCTAGTTTATAGATAGCGGGTATGAATACGGGGAAATTTCAGTTTATGTTGATCATAATGGGAATGGGTTGGAGGAATGGTGGGATGATGACATGAATCTGGTTGTTAGTGAAGATAATGAAAGTGGCCTTGAAGATGATGGTGTACCTAGAAAAGAAGAAAACACTGCCCATGATGAAACCCATCCCAATGTAGGTCTTGAAGATGAAGTAATTGACATTGACAAAGTACCTTTGAATAAGACGACTGGGGATGAGTTTCATAGTAAGTTATGTCCTCCAGAAGGTGATACTGGTGACAATGAAGTTGAAGAAGAAGATGTTGAGATCCATTCCATTTTCAACCCTGATATGCAATGGAAGAGGCAAATACCTGTTCTTGGGATGAAATTTGAAAGTCCAAAGCAGCTGTAAAATATGTTATGTAACTATGATGTGGCAAATGGATACCAACTATGCTTCAAGAAGAATGATAGTAAAAGGTTGTTGGCGGTGTGTTGCAAAGGAGCTTGCCCATTTAGGTTATGGGCTACATGGATGAGGCAGGAGGTGTCATTTCAAATCAAGTCATTGAAGATTGAGCATAATTGTGCTAGAAACTACAAACTAGGATCAATTGTCACATACTCTTGGATATGAGAGCATTATACAAAGGAAATTTTGCATACACAAAAGTTAACAATTAGACAATTGAGATTGGAGGTCATCAAGAAGTTTTGAATACAGGTTAGTTTAAGTCAATGCAGAAGAGCAAAGGCACATGCAAAGAAACTTATCGAGGGGACTCTTATTGAGCTTTATGCAAAATTGTGGTCTTATGGGGAGGAAATTAGAAGAAGCAATCCAGGTTTAACAGTCAAAATGGATGTCCAATGCATGCGTGATGGTTTGACTTACTTCAGTAAGTTCTATGTATGTTTTGCTAATGTGAAATCTGGTTGGTTAGAAGGTTGTAGAAAGGTGTTAGGTATAGATGGATGTTTCCTTAAGGGTGTATGCAATGGGGAATTATTGTGTGCTGTGGGTAGAGATGCTAACAACCACATATTTCCAGTTGCATGGGCAATAATGTGTGATGAGAATAAGGAAAACTGGATGTGGTTTCTAGAGTTGCTCAGAGATGATCTTGAACTAGGTATGGGCACTGGGTTTACCTTAATGTCTGACCAACACAAGGGTCTTATGGAGGCAGTTAAGGATGTGCTTCCCTGTGTTGAGCATCGACAATGTGCAAGGCACATTGTTGCAAATTTTAAGAAGAGGTTTGCAGGGGCTATTTTTGAGAACCTTTTTTGGAAGGCTTGCAATGCAACAACACCACAATCTTTCAATGAGTTCATGCAAAAAATTGAAAGATTAAGTCCGGAATCCCATAAGTACTTGATGAAGAAGGAACCAAAGACCTGGTCAAAAGCATTTTATGATGTAAGTAGGGCATGTGTTGTAGTGGAGAATGGTATTTCTGAGAGCTTTAATGCAGTAATTGTTGAGGCCAGAAGGAAACCAATAATCACTATGTTGGAGGAGTTGAGGTTATATATCATGGAGAGGATGTTTAACTTAAAACAAAAGAAATGAACAAACGATGTAAGTCCTGCAATAAGGCAGTTACTAAATGGTTTAAAGATTGAAGCTAGGTACTGGAAAGTGCTCCTAAGTGGACTAAACAAGTTTGAGACAAGAAATGAAGGTCAAGCTTATGATGTGGATCTTGACAACAGGACATGTTCTTGTAGGTTATGGCAACTAAATGGATACGGGTGTGCCCATTCAGTTGCTATAATCTTATTTCTGAATAGGGATGTGGTCACCTATGTGGATCCTATTTTCTGCAGAGCAAACTACAATAAAACATACTTGAATAATATCTTGCCTATGAATGGTAGTAACTTGTGGCCAGAGACATCATTCACCCCACCCTTACCTACCCAAAGAAGAAGGATGCCTGGAAGACCTGCAACAAAAAGGAAGATAGATGTGACAGAGAAAATGAGGAAGCATAAGGTATCAAAGAAGGGTAAACCCATTGTGTGCAGTGCTTGTCATATGCATGGCCACAACAAGGTGACTTGCCCCACAACAAATAAGCCACAAATGGGGAAGCATAAGGTATCAAAGAAGGGTAAACCCATTGTGTGCAGTGCTTGTCATATGCCTGGTCACAACAAGGTTACTTTCCCCACAAAAAATAAGTCAGTTAAGCTCAGGGTGAAAAGACCAAAGATAACCAAGACTACACAGGTATATTGAAATGATGTTGTCATTTTAGCAAAGCAAGTTTGTAAATCTTAAATATTGACATGTTACCTTGTACAAGAATCTGTAGTTGAAGGGTCGGTGAATGGTGGTGCAGTAGGTGTGCAAGGATCAGTTAACAGTGTTGTAGGTGGTGTACATGGAGGTGAAGGTGGTGTGCATGGTGGTGAAGGTGGTGGAGTGCATGGTGTTCGAAAGAAAAAGGTACTTTGAAACTGTACAAGTATACCCCTAATAATGTTTTTAGTATTATTAATGGAAGGGTAATATGGTAATTTTATTATTTAATGGAAGGGTAATATGGTAATTTTATTATTTAAAATTGTACAAGTATACCCCTAATATTGTTTTAAGTATTTTGAATGGAAGGGTAATATGGTAATTTTCTTATTTACAGGTGAAAGCAAGAGGAGTGGGGGTTGCAGTTAGAACAAGAAAGCCTTCTGAGAGAATTTTGAAAACCAAACTTGCAGAAGCAGTGTATGGGAAAAATGGTGAAGGCAGCTCAACAACAAATGCAGTGGATATAGATTAGGATTTGTCTCTTTACACATGTGTCATGTTTTGAACCTTTATGTTATGTAATAGTTTATGTTGTTGCTGCATGGGGAACATTTGTGTCTTTTGAACCTTTACTTAACTTCACATGGATCCCCTAATTCTGTCGTTTGAACCCTATGTAATTTTTCTTTATGACTTATTGTTCTAATATCACATGTGATGGTACCCTACTATTTTATCAGTATTCAATCCTTGAGTTGGTCCACAAATGTACACTCCTCCCAAAATGTTGTCATTTTAATCCGGATGTGGATCCCATGTGTGGTCCTCATTTTACCCAATGACTTTTACCTGTATTGGTCCACAAACTCAATCACTTTCACTTATCTGTTGTACCCATTTGATATGCATTATATTCAATTGTTTTGGTCCACAATAACCAATGCCTTTTATCAGTATTCAATTGCACTTAACAAGACCATTCAGTGGAAAAAAATTATAATAAAATAAAGATGCTTGTTTCCATTAGATACAAAAGTACATGGGGTATACAAAATTTGATTAAATTACAGGGGCATTTACCAGACAAGGGCATTTACATCCATACATATACTAATCTATATCCTACCCACCAAAAACCACCAAAAACCATAGAAGATCTTCATATCCCCAACCCCAAGTTTACAAAAAGGGACAACATCTATACCACCAAAAACCATTAACTACCCCCAATCCCTTAGCCCCAACCATATCTATCCCACCACCTTTTCTTTCTGCATCATCAACACAGCAGCAAGAAGCACAAGAAACATCATATCAATCCCGAACTTCAACTCACCCCTCAATTGTTTATTTTCTTTAATAGCCATAGCTAGCTCACCATCAACAATTTCTTTAGCAGCAATGGCTTCAACATTCAGGTTCTCTAGCAAAGTTACCCTTCTCTCTAGTCTTGCAGCGTAACTAGTGTCTTTCATTAGTTTCAAATCATACTTGAGATTGTTGAAAGCATTCTTGTAGTGTGGTGTCAGCTCATCATCGATCCACTTGAAGTATTTACACTTCTCAACTGCTGTGACATCCCCATTTTCACGGCCAGAAAAGACCGATTTTGTTTATGCTTTATAAAAATCAGAGTACCTCTTTTAATAAAAATGTAGCAGAATTTGTTCCCAGTAAAACATGATAAATACGTTATCAAAGCATTTCCGAAGAAAAATATTTTTATTCCTTTTAAAACATTTGGGATGTCATCGTCAATACATAAACATAAGCACAAACAGAACTTACATTCATTATCACTAGTGATTTTATATCTCCTTAATCTCTCAGTGTAATGTAACTTCATATCAACACCTGTGATATAAATAAACTGAGTGGGTCAGGTTGGGAAACCTGGTGAGTACATAGGGTTTTCAACCCACAATAATATAATTATTATGTTTAAACATCAAACAATCAACCCAATTACACATCCCCATTATCTTCTTTACTCTTAAGGATCTACCCTAAGAATCGACTATTCCTCGTTAATTCATTCCTAAGGATTGTCCTAAGGAGTAGGCACGAAGTCCATCGTTGCCTATGACACAGCTGTCAAGCACATCTACTAGTTCTATCACTTAGGCGCAGCTGCCATAATTGTGACATTCTCTATGAGGCACAACTATCGGTATTGTCCTTCGGGAACAGCTGCCAGGGTTATCTCGTTTATTGACAGTATCATTTTCGAGAGTCCACTCGCAATACATGTCAATGGGTTTTTAGAGTACACCGGTGAACCCATCGTTCACAACACCTACAGGTTGCGAGCCTGTTAGTGTTCCACTGGACTGTCTAGAATAGTCCGTGGTTGTCATCCATACTCTGCTAGATGACGGGGCCATCATTTGGGTAAAAGGCTTCTCACATCGTCCACCTCTCACCCTCACCTCATGGTCTATTTCACCTCTCACCTCATCATCCGACTCATATTTCATCTACCCATATTTACCCAACATATTTTGCAGATATAAAATATATATACAGTTTAAATCATTTAAAACATGTATAAAATTGTTCATCCAACATAGATAGCAAGTATACAGATAAGATTCACACATAACACGTAATTTATATTAAATACTTCATATCTATGTGTAAGATGAAAGTAACTATGCACTCACCTGATAAGGTGGTGACTCGGTACTCGGACAACACTTCGTTTTACTTTAAACAACTTCCTTCGACAAAACCTAGTATCATTACCACTAGAGTTTAGTCTAATATTCGCCTAGACTAATTAATAGTCTAACTATTATTACTATTATATAAACGTTAAACAATACTCTTCACCCACTATGTACAGACAGGGGTCAGACATGAAACACCGGAGGGCAGGATCATTTTGGCATATAGCACTTCTAAATCCAGCAACCCAAGCGGCCCTCCAAACCAGATTCTCCGTACCGCGTGTGGTTAAAAAGACATTATAACGACACTTATATAACTCATAATAATAGTCCAAATACTTATTATAAGGTCCTAATAACATTACTATATTAAAACATAAGCTATACTAAAGGTAGGTTAGGCATAACTCACTTACAGCAGGTTTTTATGTAAACCGGGCTCCGTTGGAGCAGCGTTCCCGAGCTGAAAGGCTCTTCTTCTAGGAGTCGTCGGGCGCTCTGGGGCTTCCGCCTCGTGCTAGGGAGGTTCCCTAGGCTTTTCGGGGGGTTTCGGGGCTAGAGAGAGGTTCTAGATAGAGAGGGAAGTGATGGAAAGTGTGAGGAATGAAGAGGGCTTCACCTCTTATTTATAGGGGCTGGAGGGTCACTCACGTCGTGAGTTTTATGATGCTCACGTCGTGAGCCAGCTGGAGACACCCAGGCACAGCCTGGTGCTGACACGTGGCATCGCACACAGGGTGGAAATCAGCCGATTTTCAAAAATTCATAACTTTCGCATACGAGCTCCGTTTTCGACGTTCTTTATATCCACGCGTAGGTAAAAATAGGATCTACAACTTTCATTTTTACTCCGTCGGTTAATTCTTGACCGATCTTAAATTTAACAATAGGAGGAGACTAGACTGTTAAATGACCGCGAGAAATTTGTAACTCCTTCATACGGACTCCGTTTTCGTCTGTCTTTTTATCATTGAGTTCCTATTAATGAGATATTTAATTATCATTTAGGTTGCGTAGGCGAAAAACCGCTCGATCTAAAATTCGAGTTTCTGGTTGTGCATTGCTAAGCCAAATCTTAGAAAATTCATAACTTCCTCATACGAAGTCAGATTTGGTCGTTCTTTTTATGGACGCTCTCGGTTTAACATATTATACGAATTTCATTTATATTACTAAGTCCAAAAAGTCATCTATCGTAAATTCACTTTTTACGTTTCCCGGTGCCGTGCCGGTTTTGCCGCGAAACTTCGACGGGCCATAACTTCTTCGTTATAACTCAGATTTCGGCGTTCTTTATATATACGGAACCCTTGTAACATATGCTACAACTTGGTTAAGATTAATCCTTCTAAATAATCTTTCATCAAAAACTCATTTTTGATGCTCATTGTCTCTAAATTGACTAGCCCGGATCTACGGGCGTTACAATTATCTCCCCCTTAGGATGATTATGTCACAGAATCATCAACGAAACAGGGTTGTATAATGACTCCATACATTATCTCTTCATCCTAGGTAATAACCGTAACTTCTATGTTGCTTCGAACGAGTATCTAACTCTTGGACTCCTTGACTACAGGCGGTGCTCGGTCTTGCACCTGCTCCCTATCTCACGTTAGACTCCAAATTATGACCTTCAAGTCACAATCTCGATTCTTACTGGAGACTCCTTCTTCTTCTTAACAAACTTGAGATAAGTTGTTTGATTTCCTCAATAGACCGATGGGTCACGTTCTAATGACCTCTCATCGTACGTTGCAATGCTTAGACTCAGGTCTCTTAGAGTCTAATTCAAGAACAGACTATGCCTTCCTTCATGTTCTAATGTGATATAATCACATCTTAAAACTTAGCATCTCTAGCTACAAGCTTCTTTAACAATTATCGCGATACTTCTACTGATCGCCTTGATTAGCTTTCATTTCAATCTTCTGGTTTAAGTCAGATGCTACATCGAACTTGGTTCTCTGAACCATGTAACATACTCATCGTAGCTGGACTCAATTTGATATGACCACTAGGGTCGAAATAACAATCATCTTCTTAGTCATTACCGAAACGATGGTAACGACATACTCGAATAAAACAGAATCAATCACTAGCTCCTTGGTAACCTTGTGATTTTCCCTGATCCAAGTGTGAGTCCTGTGATTCCGGTAGTATAGGCCTCTACTACCATCTACACATACTCTTACTCGTCCCAAGTATTGTCTCGCAGTCTCCAAGTTCTTATTTCTTAAAAGCACAAAACAATTTAACACATACGAATGTGTCCAAATAATCATAAATGTTTCCCTAGACTCTACTAGGACTTCTTCCATGCATACCTTCAACAACAATTCTGCTTCAACTCGGTTGGTGATGGAAACACCAGACGATAGGACAAGTTTAGGAATTACACCAGTCGTTCTATCATCCCGCCAATCAAATGTGTACATTCGTACGTACCATACTCCTCTATACGTAACGTTATTTTATTAGACATATTCTAAAAGCAAGATACCACTCTTACGATATCTTCCGACAGGTATCATTCACTATCATAAGCCTTCTCATTTCCTCCATTTATTCAATTCGCTACGAGTCTTCACCAAGACGTTATGTTCACGGAAGCATACGTTCAGTGTATCGAGACAAGAATATAGATAGAGAAGATTTAGACGCGTATTCCTCCTTATTACTCTAAAAAGTTACATGCCACTTCTAATATCGTAATTAAACGTTTAGAAATCTGAACACATAAAATTTCCAGATCCGGTCGGCAACAAACCATAGATCCGATCAAATAATAGCATCATAAAGCATCACAAATATTTTAGCACATAAAGCAATTTAGGCAACTTCCCTAAATGAGATAGTGCTCGTGTCTATTCAGGTGTACTACCTAAAATATATTAGACACACTCCTCACGATCATCGCTTAGCATTCTAAGTTTAAGTCTAGAAATAAATCCTTATTCCTAGTTCGCTTAAACTAATGCTCTGATACCAACTGTGGCATCCCCATTTTCACGGCCAGAAAAGACCGATTTTGTTTATGCTTTATAAAAATCAGAGTACCTCTTTTAATAAAAATGTTGCGGAATTTGTTCCCAGTAAAACATGATAAATACGTTATCAAAGCATTTTCGAAGAAAAGTATTTTTATTCCTTTTAAAACATTTGGGATGTCATCGTCAATACAGAAACATAAGCATAAACAGAACTTACATTCATTATCACTAATGATTTTATATCTCCTTAATCTCTCAATGTAATGTGACTTCATATCAACACCTGTGATATAAATAAACTGAGTGGGTCAGGTTGGGAAACCTGGTGAGTACATAGGGTTTTCAACCCACAATAATATAATTATTATGTTTAAACATCAAACAATCAACCCAATTACCCATCTCCATTATCTTCTTTACTCTTAAGGATCTACCCTAAGAATCGACTATTCCTCGTTAATTCATTCCTAAGGATTGTCCTAAGGGGTAGGCACGAAGTCCATCGTTGCCTATGACACAGCTGTCAAGCACATCTGCTAGTTCTATCACTTAGGCGCAGCTGCCAGAATTGTGACATTCTCTATGAGGCGCAACTGCCGGTATTGTCCTTCGGGAACAGCTGCCAGGGTTATCTCGTTTATTGACAGTATCATTTTCGAGAGTCCACTCTCAATACATGTCAATGGGTTTTTAGAGTACACTGGTGAACCCATCGTTCACAACACCTACAGGTTGCGAGCCTGCTAGTGTTCCACTGGACTGTCTAGAATAGTCCGTGGTTGTCATCCATACTCTGCTAGATGACGGGGCCATCATTCGGGTAAAAGGCTTCTCACATCGTCCACCTCTCACCCTCACCTCATGGTCTATTTCACCTCTCACCTAATCATCCGACTCATATTTCATCTACCCATGTTTACCCAACATATTTGGCAGATATAAAATATATATAAAGTTTAAATCATTTAAAACATGTATAAAATTGTTCATCCAACATAGATAGCAAGTATACAGATAAGATTCACACATAGCACGTAATGTATATTAAGTACTTCATATCTATGTGTAAGATGAAAGTAACTATGTGCTCACCTGATAAGGTGGTGACTCGGTACTCGGACAACACTTCGTTTTACTTTAAATAACTTCCTTCGACAAAACCAAGTATCATTACCACTAGAGTTTAGTCTAATATTCACCGAGACTAATTAATAGTCTAACTATTATTACTATTATATAAGCGTTAAACAATACTCTTCACCCACTATGTACAGACAGGGGTCAAACATGAAACACCGGAGGGCAGGATCATTTTGGCATATAGCACTTCTGAATCCAGCAACCCAAGCGGCCCTCCAAACCAGATTCCCCGTACCGCGAGTGGTTAAAAAGACATTATAACGGCACTTATATAACTCATAATAATAGTCCACATACTTATTATAAGGTCCTAATAACATTACTATATTAAAACATAAGCTATACTAAAGATAGGTTAGGCGTAGCTCACTTACAACAGGTTTTTCTCAAAACCGGGCTCCGCTGGAGAAGCGTTCCCAAGCCGAAAGGCTCTTCTTCTCGGAGTCGTCGGGCGCTCCGGGGCTTCCGCCTCGTGCTAGGGAGGTTCCCTAGGCTTTTCGGGGGGTTTCGGGGCTAGAGAGAGGTTCTAGAGAGAGAGGGGGAAGTGATGGGAGGTGTGGGGAATGAAGAGGGCTTCACCTCTTATTTATAGGGGGCTGGAGGGTCACTCACGTCATGAGTTTTATGATGCTTACGTCGTGAGCCAGCTGGAGACACCCAGACACAACATGGTGCTGACACGTGGCATCGCACACAGGGTGGAAATCAGCCGATTTTCAAAAATTCATAACTTTCGCATACGAGCTCCGTTTTCGACGTTCTTTATATCCACACGTAGGTAAAAATAAGATCTACAACTTTCATTTTGACTCCGTCAGCTAATTCTCGACCGATCTTAAATTTAACATTAGGAGGATATTAGACTGTTAAATGACCGCGAAAAATTTGTAACTCCTTCATACGGACTCCGTTTTCGTCTGGCTTTTTACCATTGAGTTCCTTTTAATGAGATATTCAATTCTCATTTAGCTCGCGTAGGCCAAAAACTGCTCGATCTAAAATTCGAGTTTCTGGACAAGTTGTGGAGATCATAAAACAATTTATTGAAAAGAGATTCTTCAAGTTTTATAACTTATGACTTTTAATGATTAATTTAAAAGAAAAACCTTTAGAATTCCATAACTTGAGGACAAGTTGTGGAGTCCATTAAAATCATCAAAAACAACAATTCAACCAAGAATGTTACAAGTTCTAGATTAAACTCATATGAACTAGGTAATTCAAGTCAAACAAATTCCATGCAATTAGACTTAATCTAATAGAAAACATGAAATTTTGACAATCACCTTTCAAATGGATTAGCATGATCATTATCATATCTTAAAAAAAAATATTTTTATGATTCAAAACAGTTTGGAATAATGATCCTATCCATTTGGGGGCCAAAAAACGTTTTTCTGCACTCTGCCCAGCCAACTCGGCGAGTCAATGAACATGACTCGTTGAGTAGCACATTTTGTACATGGACTCGTCGAGTCCATCAGTGGACTCGGTGAGTTCATCACCCAAAACGCAGAAAACTCGATTTTTTCAATTTTACACAACAAGTAGCATCGAGTATAACTGAAAACAACCTCGCTCTGATACCACTGTTGGGTTTTGAGCATTCTAACACTCCTAAGGTGTACATACAACCCTAAATACCTTGGATCTATGTTTTCTCCATTATACATGCAAACCTGAATATTCCAAGGTATTACCCTAACTAGCATATAATCATATGTTACTTGCGTAATAAAACTAGATAGAATTACATACCTTTTTTCTTGTGGTTGATTCCTTGGAGCTTTAAGAGCTTAGCACCAATAATGTGAATGCCTCAAGTGGAATCACAAATCACCAAAACAACTTGGAAGAACTTTGAGAGAATATGGAGCTCAATAAAATCGACCACCTTTTCTGTCACACACACTAGTGCACGTTTTTGTGAGCCAAGGACCCCTTTATATATTATGGAGGATTAGGTTACATCCATGTAAACCCTAATACCCATGACCTTTCATTTACATAGGATCCATGGGTTAAAATCTCCACGGACTATCCATGGACTTCCATACACTTTTAGCCCATCCTAAATAAACCTTGGCCCATTCCATATATATATATATATATATATATATATATATATATATATATATATATATATAAGATTCCATATTTAATTAGCCTCTTTTGATCACTAAATTAATTCCACATTAATTCTTGATCAATACAAATTGTTCCGGTGAAGTGCAACCCAAATGGACCATGCCGGGTCGGGTCAAGTCATACTAATTATAGTTATGGACTTAGACACTAATCCAACAAGAAGTTCGTGCAAAAGCAAAAGGAATGTCTTTGGTTGCTAGAGGTGAAGGAGAAGAAGATGATACTTATCAAATTTGGTCATCTGGATCAGATGATTAGGAGATGCGTAATCCTACGTATGGTGCCACGTTTACACAGTTCGAGGAAAAAGATGAAGAAGCGGTGACTGGTCGGTGTTTCGTGACCAAGAATGGAGACAAATCACCGATGACTACCAAGGTACGTTCTGTTCTTCAATCTTTTATTATTCCTTTACAAGCTTATGATTATGAAATAACTGCTTTTGATGATACTGTTGCTTATTTCGATACTATTGTTGTGTCTGCTAGTTATGGAGATCACAAAACAATTTATTGAAAATAGATTCTTCAAGTTTTATAACTTATGACTTTTAATGATCCATTTAAAAGAAAAACCTTTGGAATTCCATAACTTGAGGACAAGTTATGGAGTCCATTAAAATCATCAAAAACAACAATTCAACCAAGAATGTTACAAGTTCTAGATTAAACTCATATGAAATAGGTAATTCAAGTCAAACAAATTCCATGCAGTTAGACTTAATCTAATAGAAAACATGAAATTTTGACAATCACCTTTCAAATGGATTAGCATGATCATTATCATATCTTAAAAAAAATATATTTTTATGATTCAAAACAGTTTGGAATAATGATCCTATCCATTTGGGGGCCAAAAAACGTTTTTCTGCACTCTGCCCAGCCAACTCGGTGAGTCCATGAACATGACTCGTCGAGTAGCACATTTTGTACATGGACTCGTCGAGTCCATCAGTGGACTCGGCGAGTTCATCACCCAGAACGCAGAAAACTCGATTTTTTCAACTTTACACAACAAGTAGCATCGAGTATAACTGAAAACAACCTCGCTCTGATACCACTGTTGGGTTTTGAGCATTCTAACACTCCTAAGGTGTACATACAACCCTAAATACCTTGGATCTATGTTTTCTCCATTATACATGAAAACCTGAATATTCCAAGGTATTACCCTAACTAGCATATAATCATATGTTACTTGCGTAATAAAACTAGATAGAATTACATACCTTTTTTCTTGTGGTTGATTCCTTGGAGCTTTAAGAGCTTAGCACCAATAATGTGAATGCCTCAAGTGGAATCACAAATCACCAAAACAACTTGGAAGAACTTTGAGAGAATATGGAGCTCAATAAAATCGACCATCTTTTCTGTCACACACACTAGTGCACGTGACCCCTTTATATATTATGGAGGATTAGGTTACATCCATGTAAACCCTAATACCCATGACCTTTCATTTACATAGGATCCATGGGTTAAAATCTCGACGGACTATCCATGGACTTCCATACACTTTTAGCCCATCCTAAATAAACCTTGGCCCATTCCATATATATATATATATAAGATTCCATATTTAATTAGCCTCTTTTGATCACTAAATTAATTCCAAATTAATTCTTGATCAATACAAATTGTTCCGGTGAAGTGCAACCCAAATGGACCATGCCGGGTCGGGTCAAGTCATACCAATTATAGTTATGGACTTAGACACTAATCCAACAGGAAGTTCGTGCAAAAGCAAAAGGAATGTCTTTGGTTGCTAGAGGTGAAGGAGAAGAAGATGATACTTATCAAATCTGGTCATCTGGATCAGATGATTAGGAGATGCGTAATCCTACGTATGGTGCCACGTTTACACAGTTCGAGGAAAAAGATGAAGAAGCGGTGACTGGTCGGTGTTTCGTGACCAAGAATGGAGACAAATCACCGATGACTACCAAGGTACGTTCTATTCTTCAATCTTTTATTATTCATTTACAAGCTTATGAAATAACTGCTTTTGATGATACTGTTGCTTATTTCGATACTATTGTTGTGTCTGCTAGTTATGGAGATCACAAAACAATTTATTGAAAATAGATTCTTCAAGTTTTATAACTTATGACTTTTAATGATCCATTTAAAAGAAAAACCTTTGGAATTCCATAACTTGAGGACAAGTTATGGAGTCCATTAAAATCATCAAAAACAACAATTCAACCAAGAATGTTACAAGTTCTAGATTAAACTCATATGAAATAGGTAATTCAAGTCAAACAAATTCCATGCAATTAGACTTAATCTAATAGAAAACATGAAATTTTGACAATCACCTTTCACATGGATTAGCATGATCATTATCATATCTTAAAAAAATATATTTTTATGATTCAAAACAGTTTGGAATAATGATCCTATCCATTTGGGGGCCAAAAAACGTTTTTCTGCACTCTGCCTAGCCAACTCGGCGAGTCCATGAACATGACTCGTCGAGTAGCACATTTTGTACATGGACTCGTCGAGTCCATCAGTGGGCTCGACGAGTTCATCACCCAGAACGCAGAAAACTTGATTTTTTCAACTTTACACAACAAGTAGCATCGAGTATAACTGAAAACAACCTCGCTCTGATACCACTGTTGGGTTTTGAGCATTCTAACACTCCTAAGGTGTACATACAACCGTAAATACCTTGGATCTATGTTTTCTCCATTATACATGCAAACCTGAATATTCCAAGGTATTACCCTAACTAGCATATAATCATATGTTACTTGCGTAATAAAACTAGATAGAATTACATACCTTTTTTCTTGTGGTTGATTCCTTGGAGCTTTAAGAGCTTAGCACCAATAATGTGAATGCCTCAAGTGGAATCACAAATCACCAAAACAACTTGGAAGAACTTTGAGAGAATATGGAGCTCACTAAAATTGGCCACCTTTTCTTTCACACAGACTAGTGCACGTTTTTGTGAGCCAAGGACCCCTTTATATATTATGGAGGATTAGGGTTACATCCATGTAAACCCTAATACCCATGACCTTTCATTTACATAGGATCCATGGGTTAAAAGCTCCATGGACTGTCCATGGACTTCCATACAATTTTAGCCCATCCTAAATAAACCTTGGCCCATTCCATATATATATATATATATATATGTATATATATATATATATATATATATATATATATATATATATATATATATATATAAGAGTCCATATTTAATTAGCCTCTTTTGATCACTAAATTAATTCCAAATTTATTCTTGATCAATACTAATTAAATAATATGATTTCATATTAATATATTATAACTTATAATATATTAATAAACCATAAATATCCTTTTCTCATAAGTCTATCCATACAAATTGTTTCGATGAAGTGCAACCCGCATGGACCATGCCGGGTCGGGTCAAGTCATACCAATTATAGTTATGGACTTAGATACTAATCCAACAGGAAGTTCGTGCAAAAGCAAAAGGAATGTCTTTGGTTGCTAGAGGTGAAGGAGAAGAAGATGGTACTTATTAAATTTGGTTATCTGGATCAGATGATGAGGAGATGCGTAATCGTACGCATGGTGCCATGTTTACACAGTTCGAGGAAAAAAATGAAGAAGTGGTGACTGGTCGGTGTTTCGTGACCAAGAATGGAGACAAATCACCGATGCCTACCAAGGTACGTTCTATTCTTCAATCTTTTAATATTCCTTTACAAGCTTATGATTCTGAAATAACTGCTTTTGATGATACTGTTGCTTATTTCGATACTATTGTTGTGTCTGCTAGTAATGAAGCTAAGAAATATAACACTCAGTTGCTAGAGACTCAAAAGTTGTTGGAATAGAAAAGAGGCAGGGTAGAGTATCTAGAACTTCAATTGAAAAATATTAATAGTGACAGCGAGAGTTTGGACAATGATGTAAGAATGTTGTTAGCTCAAAGAAACATATATTGTAATTCTGCTAAACGTCTTTATGCAAAATTAACTGCATTGCATCATTCATCTGATATAAGCAAAGAACAACATAGGAAGTTATTGCCTTTTCTTGCTTTTGAAAGAGAGAAGGTTGATATTATGTCCTATGATTGTGAGAAAACAATAGCTGAGGTTGATAGAGTCCCAGATGATAGATTTGCTTATGGTATTGTTAAAATTGATAAATATCTTGATGCTGATGAACTTTTTGAAATTGTAAATGACACATTGACCAAAAGTGAACAAATAAATTTTTTGAAAAGAACTGAGAATTCGAAATCTGACTCTCAATCAAATTTTGCTGATGTCGAAGATAATTCTGATAGTTTTAGCGAAATCAGTGAAATTGAGGAAGAGGAAAGTATCGATTGTTCTCAGTTATCTGTCATTAATGTGACATCTATGTCAAAAAGCAAAGAAATATGTAATGATTCGATGGTTAAGATTGACACTGACAAGCTCTCTACTTCGAAAGTTTGTGATTTCGACCATGTGAGTGTCAGAGATAGTCAAACAGATAGTAGTGATGATGAAGACGAGGATGAGATTTCGAAAAATTCAAAGTCAGAAAAGACTGTTTCGAAAGAAACAGATATTCCACGAGTTGTTGTTGATCAGGTGTATGGAGATACACAATTTTTTGACAAAGTGATGACTGAAAAAGGTGCTCATTATCTTGAGACAAATACAGTTGTGTATCCAAATTTCAAATGCACAGATGATGTTATTTTTCTAAATCAAGTGCTTGTCACAACTGGGAATGTTGATAACATTAAACCGGAATTTAACAAGCTGGTTGAAAAAGATAACAAGAAAACATCTGATGAAGGATTCTTTTCGAATCAAAGCACTGTCAAAAATAATCTCACAAAGAATTCTTACAATTTTCAAAGACAAAAACCACAACGAAAGTGGGTTGAAAAACAAGAAATTTCAAAAGAAGTTTTAAAACAAGATGTTGTTGAAACAAATCAAGATGTTAAACTCAATTCACAAGATTTTAAGGATCTTGTTGAAAATTTTTCGAAAGAAAATGGAATTTCGAAAAGACAAGCAAGAAAGAAATGTTTTTGGCAAGTTGTGGAGAATCTTAAGACACCAAATGATTTGACAAAGAAAACGAATGAAAAGATAATGTCTAAATCTGTTAAGACTCAGTCTTTAACACATTCAGATATCAAGAAAAATACCGCTCAAACTCAAAAGACTTTGTCTCAATCATTAAACAATTCTTCAAAATCTAAACAAACCACATCTTTGTCTCAAAATATTAATCAACAAAATTACACAAAGAAGTTTCATACATCACAACCATCAAGGAGTTTTAGAACACACAATCATCAAAGGTTTTCACAAAATCATGTTTCAAAACAAAATTTTTCCACACAACAAACCACGAATTTTCAAAATCGATTTTCTTCGAAAACAAGTGTTTACTCAAATGTTGCAAATCGAAAATTTGAGAGTGTTCGAAAGATTAAGAATGATCGAACAAAAACAAATGTTAAATTTACTCCTCAAAAACCAAACTTTCCGAATCCATCTGTGAAACAACCTTCGAAAGTTTCATACACCAAGGGTTCTTCAGAAGTACATACCATTGATCATTAGCTTGAAGGCAAAGGGAATATATACCAATCGGGAAATTTCACTCAACATCAAATCAAGAAAGCTTATGAGCAGTATTTGAATGAATCTTCATCTGGAAGTTCATCTTCGAAAGAATCAAATACTCCTGTTCAAAAGTGGCAACCGATATCGAAAAAACATCAAACTGAGAAGAAACAGGCGAATGTCAGTGATAATCCTAAATTTTTGAAAGTTAATGTTTCTATGACTTTAACTCATGATGTGGACTTAATTGATAGTGTCAAATCAAAAGTTCGCAATTGGGTTTTAAATTCGAATTTTCACTCCGTTTTTCAAACTAATCACCAAGGACCCAAACAGCCTTGGGTACCTAAAATTTTCCACTAATTGCAGGTTTTATGTGACGAGCAATATGACGAAAAATTATACATTGATAGTGGTTTCTCACGTCACATGACTGGAAAGAAGGAGAATTTACGAGATTTTTGAAGCTTAGAAAATGCTGGAGTAGTAAAGTTTGGAAACAATCACAAGTGTCAAGTGAAAGGTTATGGTAAAGTAACGAATGGACAATTTACAGTCAATCGTATTGCTTATGTCGAAGGTCTTCAACATAACTTGATAAGTGTTTCGCAAATTGTTGCGGGCACTGGCAATCAAGTGGTGTTCAATGAAGAAGGAAGCATTATTTCTAATGTTGAAACGAAAGAGGTTTTGTTAAAGTCTAAAAGACATGGTGATATGTTCACTCTCGACATCAAACCCATTGTTGGGAAACCTTCAGTGTGCTTACTTTCAAAAGCTCCAACTGATGTTATATGGTTATGGCATCGAAGGCTTTCTCATCTGAATTTTCAAAATCTGAATAAATTGGTGGTAAATGATCTTGTTCGAGGTTTACCTGTTTTAAAGTTTGACAATGATACTTTATGTGCAGCTTGCGAACAAGGAAAACAACATCGTCAAGGACATCCAATTATCATAGATTCGAACATTGTTGAACCGTTGGAACTTCTTCATATTGACCTTTGTGGACCATCAACTGTTGAAACACTTAACAAGAAACGGTACATTTTGGTTATTGTTGATGATTTCTCATGATTCACTTGGGTGTATTTTCTTAGGTTAAAATCTGAAGTCGCTCATACAAAGATTGAATTTATCAAGAAAATTGAGAAAATCTTAAAGAAGAATGTTCGAAAAATCAAGAGTGATAATGGCTCTGAATTTAAGAACAATGTTCTTGATTCGTTCTTCACGGATAAAGGAATTTCGCATAATTTCTCTTCACCATATACACCACAATAAAATGGTGTGGTTGAAAGACGAAATCGCTCTCTTTGTGAAGCAGCAAGAACAATGCTCACATATGCGAATCTTCCTCAATATCTTTGGGCTGAAGAGGTTTCTCCAACATGTTTTACTCAAAATCGACCTTTCGTTCATCGCCGTTTAAACATTACTCCTTATGAAATTATCAATAACCGAAAACCTAATGTCAAACTCTTTCATGTTTTTGGTTGCAGGTGTTTTATTATGAATCTTAAGGATAATCTTTCGAAATTTCAGTCTAAGGATGATGAAGGAATATGCTTGGGATATTCACATAATTCGGTTGCTTATAGAGCGTTGAATAAACGAACGAGAAAAGTAGAAGAAACGTTTAATCTCACGTATGATGATTATTACGTTAAAAGAGTCAAAAAACATTTTGATCAAAAACCAATTATTAATGAATCAAGTGATGAATCTGAAAGTCTTAATTCATCTGATTTTGATTATGATTTGATTTTTTGTGTTCCAGATAGGGCTGCTGATGTTGAAGTTCATGCAGTAGATAATCAAATTCCTGAATCTTCGAAACATTTTGATTATTCGACATTAACATCTGATACTACTGCTGATAGCGAAAGAATGCTAGATGCACAAGTGGAGGGGGAGCATTTTGATTTGACTTCTCATGTTGAGGGGGAGCATCCTTTCGTGGGGGAGAAAAGCAGTATGGATGGTGTTTTCGAGGGGGAGCATCAGAATGATACTAATGTCGAGATAGAGCATAATGATTTAAACATGACGAATTTTGATCAAAATGACAATTTTCATGATGTGAATGATAATATTTCTGTTGTAGGATCAGAAAATGATGAAGTATTTGAAGATGCAGCATTGGATTTTGATCCAGCTTATCCACCACTGGAAAAATGGACAAGAAATCATCCAAAAGAACAAGTTATTGGAAATCCACAAGATGGAGTGTTGACAAGAGCTCAAATTCGTGCAAAGAATGAGGTACTTAATGCTCATCAAGAGTTTTGCATGTTTAATGTTTTTATTTCGAAAATAGAGCCTAAGACAGTTAAGGTTGCTATGGAACACTCTGATTGGGTTGTTGCTATGCAATCTGAATTGGTTGAATTCGAAAGAAACAAGGTTTGGAGATTAATTCCAAAACGAAAAGATGTTTCGATTGTTGGGTTAAAATGGATTTTCAAAAATAAAACCGACAAAGATGGCAGTATTATTCGAAATAAATCTAGGCTTGTAGTTAAAGGTTATTCGCAACAAGAAGGTATCGATTACTAAGAAACCATTGCCCCTGTTGCAAGAATTGAGGCTGTTCGAATATTTTTAGCCTATGCAGCTCATAAAGATTTCGATGCATATCAAATGGATGTCAAATGTGCATTTCTCAACGGTGAACTTGAAGAAACACTTTACGTTGAACAACCTCCAGGCCTTGTAAATGAAGCATTTCCTGATCATGTTTATATCTTAGATAAAGCTGTTTATGCGTTAAAACAAGCACCAAGAGCCTTGTATACAACTCTTACCAATTTCTTAAAACAATCAAAATTTAAACAAGGATCAGTTGACCTCACATTATTTCGAAAGAAAGTTGGGATCATCTAATGCTTATTCAAATTTATGTCGATGATATTATTTTTGGCTCTACTGACCCTGCTTTGTCGAGAGAGTTCGAAAATTTGATGAAAAGTCAGTTTGAGATGAGTATGATGGGAAAAATTAATAATTTTATGGGATTAAATATTCGTCAAAGCAGAGAAGGAATTTTCATCAATCAAGAAAAATATACCAAGAATTTGCTTGAAAAGTTTGGATTGACGAATAGCACAAAGATAAGAGTGCCAATGGCGGTTGGAACAAGGCTAACACCTTCGTTAGATAAACCTGCTATTGATCTTACTTTATACAGGAGCATGATAGGTTCGTTACTTTATCTCACTGCAAGTCGACCTGATATCATGTTTTCTGTTTGTAATTGTGCAAGATATCAAGCAAATCCTAGAGAACCTCACTTAACTGATGTGAAAAATATCTTTCGATATCTCAAAGGAACAATTTTGTTAGGATTGTGGTATCCTTCGAAATCATGATTTTTCATTCAAGCATTCTCAGATGCAGATTTGGGAGGTTGTAGTCTTGATCGAAAAAGTACAAATGGCGGATGCCAATTATTAGATGGGAAGCTTGTAAGTTGGCAATCGAAAAAACAAACATGTGTTGTAATTTCAACTGCTGAAGCTGAGTATGTTGCAGCTGCTGCTTGCACTTCTCAAATCATATGGATCCAAAGTCAATTGCGTGATTATGCAATAAATATGAAAAAGATTCCGTTGTATTGTGATTCACAAAGTGCTATTCACATTTGTCATAATCCAGTACAACATTCGAAAACAAAACACATTGCACTTCGTTATCATTTCATAAAAGATCATGTGGAAGATGGAAATGTCGAAGTTCATTTTGTAAAGAATACTGATCAGCTTGCTGATATCTTTACAAAACCATTAGATGAAAAGTCATTTGTTAGAATTTTAACACGTTTGGGAATGATAGAAGCAAGTTCTATTCCAGGACTAATTTCGAAAGAATGACAAGTTGGTGTTGAGGAAAAGTGTCGATTCAGAGGCATTGATTAATCATTCAGAGGCTACTAGTATGAACCATTCAGAGATTACTGTTCACATTCAGCACTTCGACACGCTTCGATTTCGGCATTTAGAGAGAAACTTTTCGTAAGATTGGTACATTTCAATTTTTGAAATTTTCTTTGTTTGTTGTTTATTTTTGAAAATTTTTGAAAACCACAAAAATATTTTCGTTAGTTAGTTTTCTTTTGGAAAAATCAAAAATACCAAAAAGATTTTCATTCTTTGTTCTTAATTTTCGAATAATTGAAAATATCAAAAATATTTTCTTGTTGTTTGTTTTTCTTTTCGAAAAATCAAAAATCACAAAAATATTTTCTTCTTTATTTTCGAAAATATAAAATCCAAAAATATTTTTGTTGTTTGTAGTTTGTTTTTACTTATTTCATGCAGAGCATAATGAAGATTTTCAAGAATCATGCTTACAGTTATAGGGTCATGTATTTTTTCGAAAACTTTGAACTAGTTAGGTTGTCCCTAGAAGCATGCTGCAGCATGTCGACCCAAGCCTCCATTGACTCAATGTGTATTTTCGAAAGCCTTAATGAAAATTTTCATCACGAAAATTTCTTCCCAATCAGGCTGTATTCACATTAGTCCCTGCGCTACCTTACTCTTCTCAAAGGAGTTAAGAGTTTACTACTTGGTCCAAACATAGCAGAGGTACAAATGTTTCGTCAACCAATCTTTTTCATCCTAAATTTCTAACAAACCCAATTTTTCAAAATTTTTAAGGAATTGACGGGGAACTTTGTTCCAGATTTTAACGAAACAGTTGTTTCAGTACCAATTTTTCGATACTCCAAATCATATTCTTTCGTTTTGAGTGATCTTGATCAAATGTTTGAAACCGACGACATTTGTTTCCCAAGAAAATCCAGCTGAAATTATATTTTTTTCCTGAATATGATTTCCGTGTGAGTATCATACATTACCTTTGTCACATTTAAAGATTTCCAAAGCAGACTTGTCACTGACTACACTGGTCAAACAAGTAATTTCGGTTACAATTGATCACACTTATGTTTAGTGCTGAAATGTAATGAAATTCTTAACCACCCATGAAGCCTTATAAAAGAATCCCTTTGATACTTCTTTACAAGTATTCGATTGTAATTCATAGGAAACCACACAAGCAGTTGATTATCTCTCTTGATAATTAACGAAGTAATCTTTGCCCGGGATTCAACTGCCTTTATGTCGAAATTTTATTTTTCGACATCACAGATCTAAATTTTTTTTTATTTTGCTTCTCACCTTATTTTGTTGGTACATTGCACTCACGAAATCCTTGAGGTTCTGAGTACTACCAACTCAGGCTGAAGATTTCAAAAGTCTGGCATATGACTTCGCTTCTAAACCCAAAAGCGAAAGAGACCAACCTCCACGCCGAAGGTTTTCGATCTTATCTACTTGGTACTCACGAACAGTTTGATGTAACCGTTTGGCAACATGGTGCGATTTTCAAGGTGCTTTATCTGACATGGCGTTGATAACGGCTGGTGGTGCAAGTTTCAAGGGGAGACGTGGCTAGCACTTTAATTCAATCATTTGGAATTCAAATGGGGATACATATAAAAGGAAATTGATTTATCTTTAACTCTTTACGCGATCAAAATTCGCACAGGACCACAAAAGGGCATTCTACCAGTTGGATGAACGTGGTCAGGCAAGTCAAACCTACAGACCATTCACAGACCAGAATAGCAGATACAACAAGTGATGATCCGCTGAAACACCCAGCGAGGATCTGAATTCACTGAAGAACACAAGGGTTTTATGAAGCCCAAGTACCCTACCGATCCTAAAGAAGTGTCTGTCCGATGAGACACTTGGGATACCCCTCGATGAGATCGAACTAGACGAGAGCTTACACTTCGTGGAAGAACCAGTTGAAATCATGGATCAGGAAGTCAAGAGAACAAAACAAAGTCGCATACCGATAGTGAAGGTCCGCTGAAATGCCCAGCGAGGACCTGAAGTCACCTGGGAGCGCGGAGATCAGGTGAAGCAGAAACATCCTCATCTTTTTCCGAGTTCATGATTTGTATTCACTGCTTGAATTTCAGGATGAAATTCCCTCTAACGGGGGGATGATGTGACAACCCGAAAATCTCTATCTCTAAGTTACCTCGATCATTGAAAGTCAGGCTCGTTTCTACTATCTTTTAGCATTGTTTAGGGTTTTGTTTGAGTGTTCGAAGCCTAGTACATTCAAGGTTTGGGTCTGGCGATGAGTTATTTTAAGTTCATCGGGTTTCATTCAAGCCAAACACACCATCAAGAGGTGTGTACGGCCGCACACATGGGTGTACGGCCGTACACTCAAGGGTGGCCGTGAACTCACCCCATATGCATCATATTCCTTTCCTTTCTCTTCAGGAGCTTCTAACCTAAGTGTTTACTCGAGGCTAGAGAGATTGACTCATTCCGGAAACCATTCCCAAGGTGTGTACGAGCTGTACACTGGTCTACGGCCGTACACCACCCTCTATATATATATATATATATATATATATATATATATATATATATATATATATATATATAGAGCTCATTTCTTGTCATTTCTCCTCCTCCCAACCGTGAACTCACCCCATATGCATCATACACCACCCTCTATATATACAAGGGTCCGCCTCATTTCCTGTTCCTTGTTTGGTTGTGGGTTTAGGGAAGATCCACATAATTGACTGTCTATCCGATATTGGTTTATACGTAACTAGTATGAACTAAGTAGTCATAGAAGGAATGGGTTAATCATGCTTTTCATAAGAAAATAATGGATTTTCTTGAGGAACAATATCAACAGATATCAAAGGACCAATACATTTAACTTTGTAAGTATCTGGTGAATACTTCAGGATTATGTACATGAGGATCCGACAACCAGAGGAATGTGTGGCCTCCGCTTCTTTTCCTGTTCCTTGTTTGGTTGTGGGCTTGGGGCAAAACCACACAGTCGACTGTTTGTTCGGTCTGGATTGTATATAATATGTATACACTAAGTACTCGCAGGAAGAACTTGTAAGAATCATTTTTACTTAACTACATCAGAAAATATAAGGTTTTCTGGAGAAACATAACGCACTTTTCGAAAGAACAAAGAACAGTTTTCCAAAACAAAATGCTTATGCACTCACCAGCTTTATGTTGATACTCTTTCAAAACCTACTTGTATTCTCAGGACATTAGTAGACATGTACACGCACCGGGGTCAAGAAGACGGAGCATTGTAGTTTCGAGTCTTTACTTGTTATTTAATTTTGGAGTCAATCATGTATGATTCAAATGTAATGTAAACCTAATACTATTAATACAATGGTTGTTGTTGCTTTGATTACTATTATTCAATTGTTGTGATACTATACATGATGTCCTCCGCCCCCGAACGTTTCCGCCATTTCGGTTTGGGGGTGTGACAGATTGGTATCAGAGCATTGTTTATAGTGAACTTAGTATATCAACCAGTAAAAGATATACAACTATAAATACAATGGGGCCGGAGTGCTCTGACTAAAAGTATACTTTTAAAATATAAGTATTTTACGAGAAGTATACTAATAAGCATACATACTAAGAACAAGTATCACAATAAGAACAAATAAGAACCAAACAAACAAAAGTATTTAGATGTTGGGCACTGCAATCAAACCTAAGCAGCTATGTAATCTTATCTGGAATAAATATAACCTGATCAACTATATTTATTTGAGATATGACCAACATGTGTTTGGGAGTGATGGTGGTGTTGCAACGAGTCTAAAACTTACCAAACTCCATATACAAAAGATTCCCAGAACAAAACATAAATTTAAAATACTATAGGAGTATTTTAGGCACTATAACCAACTTATATGAAAACTAAAAGACCTTTACTGGAAGGTCTATAGTTGCGAAGTGACTACTTCCAGGGTTATATATAATTGGGATCTTATAGACTTAGAATTGGTGATCTACGCTCTACTACCTGTTCCTTGTTTGGTTGTGGTTTTGGAGTAGGATCACCTATTCGAAGGTCTATTTGATCTTGGTTATATACAGCTTGCATGCACTGCTTGACTATAGGAGGACCCAGTTTGGATCATCAATAACTACAGAAGAAATGTTCTACTTAATCTCATAGGATTCTTTAGACATTCCCATTCTCGCGCGAACAACCTAGATATAGATAGCCACTCCAACCACCAACAGAGGAGTCAAGGAGGAACCATAGAGGATTCATAAAGTGGATTCCGAGAAGGAATCATACGAGGAGGCAAATCTCCCATCAGGAGGTGATGGAGATCTGTGGTAGAACCCGAAGCATGAAACTACAGTGAATAGGAAAACCATAAGAGAGTCCAGAGACAACAAATCCCCACGGCTGAAATCAGGACCATCATAACTAGGACATGAAACCCCTCCCGAGGAGCTCAAAGTAGTAAAGTATCATATACGTCATACTAATACATAACTAACTAATATGAACTAGTGAGTTAGTGATTACACTGCTCACACTATGTGTTAGGCTTATCGCCTCTATCATATCAGCTAGTAACAGTAAACCAGATCCCAGAACTTCATTAAGAGGGTAGTCACTATCAAATTCATAAGTCTATGTTACATAGACCTCTGTTATGAATTGATTCAAAAACCAGAACATGAAACACTCAGAACTAAGATAACTTCGATTCAGAATACACTTGATTCGTAACATCTAAGGACTTACCCTCGTTTCGTCTTTTAAACCTTTTGGCAGCAATATGCCACCGAAGAAGTCAAACAAAAACAAAAACAACACACCACTGCCGCCACCACCTCCTCAGTATGACTCAGTTGTCTTTCAGGCGGCAGTAATAGGCACAGTGATAGTTGTCATGACTCAAATCAATGCAAGTGGTACCGGTGGATCGGGTAGTTGTACCAACAGCTTTAACCACGGACACACCAGAGAGTGCTCATACAAGGACTTCATGATTTGTGGACCCAAATCATTCGATGGAAATGGGGGAGTCATCACCCTAATGCGATGGTTCGAGAAGACAGAATCGATTTTCGAGTTATACGCGTGCCCAGAAGGGAGCAAAGTGAAGTTTGCTGCCTGCACCTTATCTGACAGAGCCCTTACATGGTGGAACAACCATGTCAAGTCACTGACTCTTCCTATAGCAAACGCAATGGGCTAGGAAAACCTAAAGGAAATGATGCTGGAAGAGTACTGCCCGAGGGGCGAAGTACATAAACTAGAGCATGAGCTGTGGAATCTTACCATGGCAGGCTCAGACATAGATGCCTACACCGATAGATTCAGTGATTTAGCTGTACTATGCCCGGGGATGGTTACACCGGAGAGCAAGAAGGTAGAGAGGTATATTTGGGGACTACCTTCTCCAATCCAAGGAAACGTATTGGAAGAGAAACCTCTTACGTTTGACAGTGCCAAACGCCTGGCTCGAACATTGGTGGACTATGGGATCCGCCAAGGTATAATGGACCATGTTTAGGAGTCAACCAAAGGAGGTGATGATAAACAAAGGTCTAAGAGCGGGAAGAAGAGACAATCAACACAGGAACCCTCCGAGGGACAACGGACGGGTGCAACCTATGCTGCCACGACACCAACCACCCCAGCACCCGACAATCGCTACGCTGGAACCCTTCCTAATTGTAACAAGTGCAACTTCCACCATACCGGAAGGTGTCGGAAGTTGTATTGCAAGAACTACCTCAGAAGGGGACACACCATCCGCTTCTGTAGGGCACTGGCACGACCAATCTCTCAGGTCCCATTTGAGGAAGTGAGTCAGACCTGCTACGAATGTGGTGAAGCAGGACACTACAGGAGAGATTTCCCTTTGGCCAGAAACCCTGGTGACGAAGGAGGAGTGCTAATGATCACTGCAGGAGAGTCCACCCCGAAAACCCCCGAGAACAGCGGTACGTCTTCCAACTCGAATCTTGTCCCAAACCTACATTTTCAAGGAAACCGTCTCACAACTAAGTTCTAGCTATAATATTTTCTTCCTCGTTAAACAAAGCACATAGTTTATGTAGAAACTAAATACTCTTTTCCGGTAGGCTATAATGACTTGGTGTAAACAGTAGGGCCATATATAATTAAGGACCAATAGACTTAGAGTGCGTGATTCCGCCTTATTTCCTGTTCCTTGTCTGGTTGTGGATTTAGGGCAGAGTCACTCAGTCGACTGTCTTATCACTCTTAATTATATATGACTTGTAGACACCAAGCGATTATAGAGAGACTGTATAGGGATCATAATATCAAGTATCATTCACGAGAACAAACTTTCAGTTAATACACACGTTAGTCAATATAAAACTATCGTAGTAGTAATATCATGATCAAAACAGAAAGCACCAGAAACATACACCCAGAGGCACCGATATTCTAACAAAGCAATCTTTCCGAGCTAACCTAACACGTGATCCGATGACGTCATCCCGTCTATTTTAGCTGAGTCCACGCTACACCAAACCCACGTGTCACCAAGGAGACCTTTTCCTTAAACCAACCGAATAACAAAACTCTCGTCACTCATAATGACAAACCAGATGCGAACCTCAGAATCATCTCTCACTTCAAACTCTGAAGTACTCATGCGAGGAGTACGATATCCTCTTGTAACCTTCCTTAAGTATTCCCAACAGACCATTCTGTAAATAACACTTGCACATCAAGCAAAGTTCAACCATAGAGGCTAGGGACAAATATGGTTAATCTATCCATGTTAAACGTACATGCGAGGGTAGTATATAATTAAGATTCTACGGACTTAGGATGTGTGTTTCCGCCCTATATCCTGTTCCTTGTCTGGTTGTGGACTTGGGGCAGAGCCACCCATCCGACCGTCTTATCAATCTTAATTATATACGACTTGTGTATAAGAAACAATGGTAGATGAACCAGGTATAAGTCTTACCATGAACTACAGGACAAAGGCTGCTCAGGACCACAAAAGGGCATTCTACCAGTTGGATGAACGTGGTCAGGCAAGTCAAACCTACACACCATTCACAGACCAGAACAGCAGATACAACAAGTGATGATCCGCTGAAACACCCAGCGAGGATCTGAATTCACTGAAGAATGCAAGGGTTTTATGAAGCCCAAGTACCCTACCGATCCTAAAGAAGTGTCTGTCCGATGAGACACTTGGGATACCCCTCGATGAGATCGAACTAGACGAGAGCTTACACTTCGTGGAAGAACCAGTCGAAATCATGGATCGGGAAGTCAAGAGAACAAAACAAAGTCGCATACCGATAGTGAAGGTCTGCTGAAATGCCCAGCGAGGACCTAAAGTCACCTGGGAGCGCGAAGATCAGGTGAAGCAGAAACATCCTTATCTTTTTCTGAGTCCATGATTTGTATTCACTGCTTGAATTTTGGGACGAAATTCCCTCTAACGGGGGGATGATGTGACAGCCCGAAAATCTCTATCTCTAAGTTACCTCGATCATTGAAAGTCAGACTCGTTTCTACTATCTTTTAGCATTGTTTAGGGTCTGTTTGAGTGTTCTAAGCCTAGTACATTCAAGGTTTGGGTCTGAGGATGAGTTATTTTAAGTTCATCGGGTTTCATTCAAGCCAAACACACCATCAAGAGGTGTGTACAGCGCCACACATGGGTGTATGGCCGTACACTCAAGGGTGGCCGTGAACTCAACCCATATGCATCATATTCCTTTCCTTTCTCTTCAAGAGCTTCTAACCTTAGTGTTTACTCGAGGATGGAGAGATTGACTCGTTCCGGAAACCATTCCCAAGGTGTGTACGTCCGTACACGGGTCTACGACCATACACCACCCTCTCTCTCTCTCTTTATATATATATATATATATATATATATATATATATATATTATATATATATATATATATATATATATATATATATATATATGTAGAGCTCATTTCTTCTCATTTCTCCTCCTCACAACCGTTAACACTCTCATTCTCTCTCAACTATCATTGGCCGTGAACACCCCAAAGGGTCCAAAAAGTAAGTATTTCAACCTTAAACTTGTTATACTTGAAAGACCATTAGATCCAAACCCCGATTCTTCATTTTTCGTCATCTTGAAGGGTGTACGACCGTAAACCCTTCATAGGTTGGCCGTACACACCCAAAAATGGTCCAAATCGAGTGTTTTGCCGACCTTCTTGTTGAACATTAGACCCACTAGTTTCCCCATGGATCAAATCACCCACTTTGCATGTTCCTTCCATGGGTGTACGACCGTAAACTCATTGGTAGTACACTCATGGGCCGTATACACACATAGGCCGTGAACCCTTGGCCGTATACTCTCTTGTATGGCCGTAAACCCCTATTAGTCAATCACATGTGATTGTAACACTTAGTTTCAAGTGTTTCCTAGTCCCTAAGGGTGTTTCCTTGCATGTTAGTTGTCCAAAACACTAATTACATGCCTATATATGTCATTTAGGACTCGTTTGTGTCTCGGAAATTCATTCGTGGAACTTCTCATCCTTACGCGAACCTTCAATCGAATCAAACACACAAGGTGAGTTCATACCCCTATATTTTCTGAGTTTTTAATGTTTTCAGGGGGGGGGGGGAATACAAGTAAAAGCACAAGTAATCTTGTGTTTAAAAATATAATTTAGTTTATTATACAAATATTATGAAAACTGTTTTCAGAAACAAGGGAAGCAAACTTATGAATTATGAAAGAAAAGGTATTATTTTATAAGGATTCATGTTAATAACACAAAGGGTTTTCATAGTATTATTACTGAATTCATTGAGATAACTACAGTGTAAGACGCCTTGTAACCGGAGTCTCCTGGAGGGAGAGCATGAGTTTGTGTATAGATCTATACGGGAGTGACAACCACGCACCCTGACAATTAGCTACAGTCAACCTAGGGTGAAAAACGTCATTTTTATCGACGTACGTCTGAGTACATCGTATTGTTGATCGTCCATAGTATGGTTATAAGAATCCACAGGTGAAACAAGGACCCGTTCACGTAATAATGTACATAACAATCAGTCAACAGGGTTAGTAACTATGTGATGACTTAGTATGTACATCAGGGTAATATGAAATTAGCATCCGACTTGCAGTGAGATGTGTGACTTCCGCCTCATTTCCTGTTCCTTGTTTGGTTGTGGGCTTAGGGAAGAATCACCCAATCGACTGTTTGTTCGATCTAGATTTCTATAACTCGTATGTACTAAGTGATCATAGGAGGGTATTAACAACACTTTCGGTATACAGAATAACACGTTTTCAACTAGTTTTATTTATGTAATAAGACTAATATACATTACTAGTGGTAGCCAGGGTTTTCAAAAAGAACAATGCTTAAACAATATAAGTATGGTAGATGCTTGTACTCTTCGATTTAGAACGGATAATTCAATAACTTACACTTAGGAAAAATATAGGATTTTCCAGGGTAAACATCAGTATTTTATAAACAGTTGGTTTATTATTCAACTAACGAATATTCATATTAATTCCATGACTCCTTAGTTTATGCATCCGGGTTACGTATGAAGAATACCCGATAGACTGTGGAATGTGTGGTTTCCGCCTCATTCCCTGTTCCTTGTTTGGTTGTGGGTTTAGGGAAGATCCACACAATTGACTGTCTATCCGATATTGGTTTATACGTAACTAGTATGAACTAAGTAGTCATAGAAGGAATGGGTTAATCATGCTTTTCATAAGAAAATAATGGATTTTCTTGAGGAACAATATCAACAGATATCAAAGGACCAATACATTTAACTTTGTAAGTATCTGGTGAATACTTCAGGATTATGTACATGAGGATCCGACAACCAGAGGAATGTGTGGCCTCCGCTTCTTTTCCTGTTCCTTGTTTGGTTGTGGGCTTGGGGCAAAACCACACAGTCGACTGTTTGTTCGGTCTGGATTGTATATAATATGTATACACTAAGTACTCGCAGGAAGAACTTGTAAGAATCATTTTTACTTAACTACATCAGAAAATATAAGGTTTTCTGGAGAAACATAACGCACTTTTCGAAAGAACAAAGAACAGTTTTCCAAAACAAAACGCTTATGAACTCACCAGCTTTATGTTGATACTCTTTCAAAACCTACTTGTATTCTCAGGACATTAGTAGACAGGTACACGCACCGGGTTCAAGAAGATAGAGCATTGTAGTTTCGAGTCTTTACTTGTTATTTACTTTTGGAGTCAATCGTGTATGATTCAAATGTAATGTAAACATAATACTATTAATACAATGGTTGTTGTTTCTTTGATTACTATTATTCAGTTGTTATGATACTATACATGACGTCCTCCGCCCCCGAACGTTTCCGCCGTTTCGGTTTGGGGGTGTGACATGGCGGGTTCTACTGCTACTTATAGCAAAGTCATGGATGTCGTTACTTTCAATCTGGTTAATGACAAGAAGGTTCGTCTCACGAAGAAATTGTTCACTCAAATCCTGGAAATCCCTATTTCCTCTCCATTCTACAAGGTGTCAAATGCTCAGATCATACATATGTTCAATGAGATGGGTCATCAACCACCTCTAACCAAGATCAGTGATTTCAAGAAATCGGGTCTGCCTTGTATCTGGAATTTTCTATTTGGCATTTACCTTTGATGCTTAACTGTTCGAAGTGTTGGGCTTGACAAGGGGCGTTTGGTAGTGTATGCGATGGTGGATGGAATCTACTATGATCTGAATGTGGATTACGCTTTGCAAATGTGGAAGGAATTTCTCAAAAGTGTTGAAAGCACTAATGTGGTTCATGGGATCTCATGTGCTCGTTATTGGAGTTTGATTATCCGATATGCTTATGATAAGGAAGGAATTCAAGTTCCTGTTGATGAACCAAAAGCAGAGTTCTTGAAGTATCATTTTCCTAAGTCTGTTGAGGATGATGCTGAGGTGTTTCCGAATGTAGCAAGGATTCCGGATGCTATGCTCAAAAAGATAGATTCGACGAACCCAATTTTGGTGGCATACTTGAAGAATGTTAATCCTTCAGTGGAAACTTGAGTTCTTTTACTAAAAATTGTTACACCCCCAAACCTGAACGGCGAAAACATTCGGGGGCGGGGGACGTCATGTACAGTATCATAACAAATGTAAAATAGTAATCAAAGCAACAACAACAATTATATTGATAATAAAGTGTTTACATTGTATAAATAACATAGATTGATCGATTTCAAAAGTAGATAACAAAACAAAGACTTGAAGCTACAATGCTTCGTCTTCTCGAATTTGTGCGAGTACCTGCTTACTAATCTCCTGAGAATACAAGTGATTTGGAAAGTGTATCAACATTTAAGTTGGTGAGTTTATAAGTATATTGTTTTAGAAAGTAAGTTCTTCGCTCCTTGAAAATGTTCGTGTATTACTCCAGAAAATCCTATATTTTCTTAAGAAAATGGAATGTAGTCTTAAGCCCTAAGACCAAAATATATTTGCTTCTTCCGTTTAAAGAGTGATATATGATGCTTTAAATTGCATACGTAAAGTGACCAATACTAGTTCCTACCATGATTACTTAGTGCATACAAGTTATATATAATCGAAGATCGAACGGACAGTCGAATGGGTGGATCTGCGCTAAGCCCACAACCAAACAAGGAACAGAAAATGAGGCGGAAATCACACATTCCACTGTCTATCAGATAAAAACTATATATAACCCTGATGTATATACAAAATAATCATATAGTTATTATCCCTTAAGCTTGATTGAGATGCATAATACTACGTAAAGGAGTCGTTGTCATGTGAGTTCTTATAACCATACTAATATGACTGATATCCAGATAGTTAATGACATTTGTCACCCCAAAACATCCGTTCCAACTGCAGCTAACACTCAGGGCGCGGGATTGTCAGTCCTTTATAGATCTATACACAAACTCACGCTCTCCCTCCAGGAGACTCTGGTTCATAAGTGGGGACTCTCGTGGGTACTTAGAGAAGCACTCAAAGTCATGTCTCACAAATCTATTGTTTCAACGAGTTTACGAGTAATACGTGAAAAACCATTTAGTAAATAAAAATGTGATAATTTTTATTTAAACCTGTTTATGACGATAAATATCTTGAACTGACCCATAAATTATACTTGTTATAATTTATATATTTGTTTTCATATCGTTTCTCTTATATTGTAATATAATCTGAAATTTCCATAAACTATACATATTATAGTTTATATGAATGTAATTTATAACATAAAAACCTTGTTATATTAACAAGTTTTAAAAGGTATAAGTTTAGCAATAACGTTGTTTCACATTTTGATGATTTCACGTAATAGTTACACAAAGTATAAGAAAGTATAATCAATGATTTGTATTTTACACAAGTTTTCTTGTGTTATACTTGTATTCTCCCTCTTTATAACATATACAAATCATTTAAAAGTGTAGGGGTATGAACTCACTTGATAAGTAGTGAATCAGGCAACGTTTCGATTCTAGGAATGATCCTTCTTGACATAACCGCAGGTTTCTGGTGAAAAACCGGGCTTTACGCGGACATCACTTCGACTGGAACGAGGTTAGCTTCTCGGGAGTTTCGGGAACTCGAGTTTCCGTTAGAGCTTGGATACGTAACCGAGGCGTTGGGGTAGTTAGAAAGTCTCAAAATCATGAAAATAGAGGAGAAAGGTTGTGAATTGGCAACCAAAACTCGGAAGCCTCGCATCTTATTTATAGGCTGGACTGACCCTCGAACGCGGGGCATTCCGGAGAGGAACGCGGGGTGTTCCGGAGCCTTCGTGCGTCATGGCTTACGAACTTCGGACTGGACAGGCGAAGTGACTAAGGGGGGAGACGTGGACAATCCGAGGCCCTATGTTGCGAACGCTGGGCGTTCCCTTCGGACCAGCTTCAAAGTGTGTGCCCAAATCTTTAAAAATCCGTAACTTTCACATACGAGCTCCGTTTTTGGCGTTCTTTATATCCACGCGTAGGTGAGAATATGCTCTACAACTCTTGTTTAGACTCCATCAGATAATGTTGTTTTTATTTTTAATATTATATTTTTAACAGGCCGGGACAGGAAAAGTCAGTTAAAAATTCATAACTTCTTCATCCGACGTCCGTTTTCGTCTGTCTTTTTACCGTTGTACTTCTATTGACGAGACCTTCAAATCTCATTTAGGTTGCGTCGGCTAAAATTACTCCATATTTATTTCAAGTTTTTAGCTGTCTACTGTTATTCCGAAACTCAGAAAAATCATAACTTCCTCTTACGAAGTCAGATTTGGACACTCTTTTTATGTTCGTTTACGGTTTAAAGAATTCTACGACTTTCATTTAGATACCTAAGGCTAAAAAGTATTTTATTGAAATTTCGCTTTTCACGCTAAACAGTGTTTTGCCGGTTTTGTCGCGGATCTTCGATTGGTCATAACTTCTTCGTTATAACTCGAATTTTAGTGTTCTTTATATTTTTGGAAACCTTATTACAATCTCTACCACTTTATTCATCCCAATCAGGATTATTGAACAATTTATTTTTGACCTAATTTTGACTGGTGTTACAAAAATTGATGAGGGGTCTTCCAAGAAGTCGAAGAAATCAAAGAAGGAAAGTGATGAAGTTCCTACGAGAGAAAGCCCTAAGAAGGTTTTAGCTAAATCCCCAAAGAAAGGTGCTGATGGAAAAGAGAAAGTGTCGAAGAAGGATGTTAAGCCAAAGGAGATGGCAACAACTGATTCTTCGAAGGAAGTTTTACCTTTGAAATCAGGGTTGTTTAAGAGATTGAAAAAGTTGTTTCAAAAGTCCAAAACTTTATCTGATGATCAATCTCCTCTTGTTCGAAAAGCTCAAATCAACAGGAGAGGGGTCATTGTTTGTGAAATCCCAGCACCAGTCTCTCCATCTTCGAAGAAGCGTCGAGCTGAAGATATGGCAAAACATATTGTCGAAAAGAGAAAGAAGAGGAAGCTAGTTGTTCGTGACGAATCCTCTGATAGTGAAATTGTCCCAGAAACACCTTTGGGATCAAAGTCTCCAATTACATCAACAACTCCATCAATAACCATTATTATTCCACCCGAAATTGTGTTAACCAAATCAGTTTCTGAGGAGGTTCCAATTTCTGACATTATTGTAAACGTATCTGATACGGGTGCAAATGTCAACATGGGTGTTGAAGGCACGGAGTCAACAATTACTCAAGGTATTGTTGCCTCATCCACTTTCGAAACTACTGTTACTACAATTGTTTCTCTTCCATCATTCATTTCGAAAGTTAACACCACCACTACATCACCAACTTTCGAAAACATTTTACAACAACCATTCACCACATTATTCCAATCCTAATCAACCGATCCACCGAAGCCTAATTGTGATGATGAAACGGATGGAGGAGGTTTCGGAGGAACGTTCACAGACTTGGAATTTGATTCAGAGGAAGACAACATTCCAAATCATATGCTTATGTCTGGAAAGCAATTTAAAATTCTCAATCGCAAGCTTAACTCCATTCTACAGTCTCAAGCTGATTCAGGGGATAAAAATTCACTTTCGAGTATTGAGGTTGATGTCATGCTCAAGGATCAAGAGTTGCGACTTCAAAAGCAACTGGATAGAATGTATCAGAATGTCGAGCTTAGAATAAAAGCACAATCTGTTGGGTTTTAGTATACTACAACATCCGATGGTGCACATACAACCCTAAATACCTTGGATCTATGTTTTCACTAATTATACATGCAAATGGTTTCCAAGGCATTAAACCTATAACTAGCATGCATTTGACATAAACCATATGAGATACTAGTTAGGATAACATACCTCTTGTTGTAGCTTAAAACCTTGATGTATTTGATGTTGCTTGAAAGACTTTGGCCTTTAAGAACTTAGTGCCCCAAGTGTTGCACCTCAAATGGAATCACAACTCACCTAGAACAAAGGTGACTCTTGAGAGAGAAACTCCATGTACCAAAAACACTTCTATAAGCTCCAAGAACTAGTCTAGCTTTCAAGTGGCGATTTTGGCTATGAATGGACATATTTATATGTATGATTCCAAGGGTCATGGGTATAACCCAAATCCATACCCATGGGTTTTATGATCCATGGTTCATGTGGCCCAACTCTTTATGTATCCATACATAAACTTGGTCAAACATGGATCATAAGCCCAACACATATAAATATAACTAATTACCATAATTAGTCCCCATAGATTTAATTAGTCTCTTTTGATCACTAAATTAATTCCAAACTAATTCTTGATCAAAAATAATTAAACCATATGAGTTCATATTAATATATTAGAACTTATAATATATTAATAATGTTGGGTTTTGAGCATTCTAACACTCCTATGGTGTACATGCAATCCTAAATACCTTGGATCTATGTTTTCTCTATTATACATGCAAACTTGAAGTTTGCAAGGTATCACCCTAACTAGCATACAATCATAAGTACTAGTATAACAAAACTAGATAGAATACATACCTTTTTGATGTAGCTTGATTCCATGGAGCTCAAGAGCCTAGTGCCCCAAGTGCGACACCTCAAATGGTTCACACAACATCACCAACATTTGGAATAACCATGAGAAGAGATACATGGACTCTAGAAATCGGCTTGCCCTCTTGTGTATACACTAGTGCCAATTTCACCAACCAATAAGGTCTTTATATAGTGTGGCTATTAGGGTTACACCATGTAACTCATGACTTTACCCATTCCTTATGCTCCATGGGTTTTAACCTCCAAGGAGTATCCATGGGTCACCACATGGGTTAAACCCAACATAAGGAATCATGGATCATAAGCCCACATATATAAGAATGAATGATTTACACAATCAATCCCCATATATTTAATTAGTCTCTTTTGATCACTATATTAATTCCAAATTAATTCTTGATCAATACTAATTAAATAATATGATTTCATATTAATATATTAGAACTTATAATATATTAATATGTCACAAATATCCTCTTCTCACAAAAGGTCTACCCAAATGTTCCGATGCCATGCAACCCAAATGGACCATGCCGGGTCGGGTCAAGTATATACCAATTATAGTTATGGACTTAGACACTAATCCAACAAATAAATCATATATAACCTTCCTCTCAAGTGTCCATCCTAACAAATTGTCCTAGTGTTATGCAACCCAAATGGACCATGCTACTCTCGGGTCGAGTATATACTAATAATAGTTATGGGCTTATACATTGTAACAACGTAAATTTCCAAAACAATTTTTCATTTTTAAAAACATACTTTTAATCACAAAGTAATATCAAAACATAATGTATCCAATGTTATCATAACAAAACATATCCCAGAATCTCAAAACATAAACTCCATGAGTGTGTACGGATCATGCCGGCGCCTTCCCGCGATCCTCGCTAGTACCTGAAACACATAACACAACAACTGTAAGCATGAATGCTTAGTGAGTTCCCCAAAATACCACATACGCACATACGCCACTCAAGGCTATAAGACCTTCCAGTCACTATGTCTCAGAGGACTTCCGTCCCACAACCCTGGTAGACCTTCAGGTCCTACCCGTAATGACCTTCCGGTCCTCATCATCTTGACCTTCCGGTCCATTCACTGTTGACCTTCCGGTCCATTATCATAATGTCCTTCCGGTCCATACCATACTACTCATAACATAGCACATACATATCACATAACAACATACATCACATATTCTGCATAGCATATAAGACCTTCCGGTCACACATAATTACCACTCTAGGTAAAGTATAGTGAGAAGACTCACCTCATACGATGTCGGATAACCTCTCGTGCTCGATAACCCGACCTAGCCTCCTCCTATTAACATAATAACATCTCTAATCAATACTTTCTCTTGTCCTCATTTCTAAGGAGTGGGTAAAAGACCATTCTACCCCTCCCAGATCTCTCTCTAGAACCAGCTTGACCAAAACTCTAAGGTCAACTGAAGTCAACTCAAGTCAACGGTCAAACTTTGACCAGACTCGTCGTGTACACTCGTGTGACTTGGCGAGTCCAGGCGTCTTCCGAATCCTCATACATCTCCACTCGACTCGTCGAGTCAACCTTTCACTCGACGGTTACCACTGGTCATGAATCGCGGGGCAACCCCGACTCGACTCGTCGAGTGCACTAATGGACTCGGTGAGTCCCTTCCATGGCAACACTCAAATGACCTTCTGAGGTAAGATCTGTTCCTCTAACCTATAGATCTGACCTTACCATACCCAAAAATCACATAAAGGTCCGACCTTTACACTCATGCAACATCCATAAAGCTGCTTTTGGTGAAATAGCCTCTAAAATGGCAACCTAGGTTCATATCTCTAATGGAATAGCATAAAGAAAGATAGATAGGACTCTCTGGACCTCTTAAGGTCCAGATCTTAGAAGAACTCCACCTTGGGACCTCACATACTTCGAATCCAAGCTAAAGAAGGCATAAGAAAACCCTAGATTCAAGTAGATCACCAAATACACGAGATTGAGCACAAATTAATACCTCTAGCAGCCTCTTCTGATCAAATGGTGATAGATCTGAGCTCCTCAATCTTCCTTGCTTGCCCTCCTTCCTTCTTTCTTTCAAAAATCACACTTAGAATGATGAAAGCGACTTCTTCTCTCTCTCACAACGCTCTCAGGTGCTCTGGTGCTCTCAAGGGTGATGGTGGCCGCAAATGAGGGCCATAAGGTCCCTTAAATAGGGCACATGCCCGGGGATTTAGGGTTTCCACCCACAGCGCCTACTCGGCGAGTCTACTCTTGGACTCGTCGAGTAGTTCATTAAACTTACGTGGCCACCCCGCTTCTACTCGACGAGTTATAGCACCAACTCGTCGAGTAGATCAATGATTCACAAAAATAAATAATTAAAATAATATACCTGGAAATCCGGGTGTTACAATTCTCCTCCACTAGAATCAGACTTCACCCTCGAAGTCTCGCTCCGCAAATAACTCAGGATGTTGCTCCCACATCTCCGCCTCCGGCTCCCATGTCAACTCGGACCCTCTCCGACGTTGCCACTGGACCTGAACCAAGGGCACCTCCTTGTTTCGCAGGACCTTGATCTTCCGATCCAGGATCGCGATCGGTCTCTCAACATAATTCAGTCTTGCATCCACCTGAATATCCTCCAGCGGCACCACCGCCGACTCGTCGGCTATACACTTCCTCAATTGATACACGTGGAAGGTATCATGAATCTGGCTCAACTCTGCAGGTAGCTCCAAACGGTACGCTACCCTGCCCACCCTCGCAGTCACCCTGAACGGACCAATATACGGGGGCGCCAGCTTGCCCCTCTTCCTGAGTCGGATCACTCCTTTCCAAGGAGACACCTTCAGGAGTACGAAGTCTCCCACCTGGAACTCAAGCTCGGATCGTCGCCTATCCGCATAACTCTTCTGGCGACTCTGAGCTGTCAACAACCTCTGCCTGACCTGCTGTATCTGCTCAGTCGTCTGAAGCACTATCTCGGTGCTACCCATCACGCGCTGCCCTACCTCTCCCCAACAAATGGGAGTCCGACATCTCTTCCCATACAACAACTCAAAGGGAGGCATACCAATACTGGAATGGTGGCTGTTGTTATAGGAAAACTCAGCCAACGGCAAGTACGTGTCCCAACTTCCTCCGAAGTCTAACACACATGCTCGAAGCATATCCTCGAGCGTCTGAATCGTCCGCTGACTCTGCCCGTCCGTCTGTGGGTGGTATGCGGTACTGAAATGCAGCCTCGTACCCAACTCCTCATGGAACTTCTTCAAGAACCTGGAAGTGAAACGTACATCTCGATCTGACACAATCGAGATCGGTACTCCATGACGCGATACCACCTCTCTCACATACAGCTCGGCTAGCCCCTCTGCGGAAGAGCTCTCACTGATAGCAAGGAAGTGAGCGCTCTTCGTCAGCCGGTCAACGATCACCCAAATTGCATCGACGCTCCTCGCGGTCCTTGGCAATTTGGTGATAAAATCCATAGAAATTTATTCCCACTTCCAATGGGGAACCTCAAGTGGTTGCAACTTGCCATGCGGACGCTGGTGCTCGGCCTTAACCTTGCGACAGGTCAATCACCTCTCAACAAACCACGGGACATCCCTCTTCATACAGGGCCACCAATACTCTCTCTTCAGATCCAAATACATCTTAGTGGCCCCGGGATGGATCGAGAACCTCGATCTGTACGCCTCCTCCATCAGAATGGTACGTGCCCCGCCTGTATATGGCACCCAAATCCGACCTTGGTAGGTCATAAGACCTCGGCTATCGGTAACGAACTCATGTACCTGTCCAATCACCCGCTCTCTCTTGCGGTTCTCCGGTATCACGGCCTCTGCCTGGGCCTCCCGAATGGTGTCCAACACCAGAGTCATCACCGTCAATCGCATACAAGTGTCTCGAATCGGGGCACTCTCTGCCCTTCGGCTCAGAGCATCAGCTACAACATTAGCTTTGCCCGGGTGGTATAGGATCTCACAATCGTAATCCTTTACCACATCCAACCATCTCCTCTGGCGCATATTCAGGTTGGACTGATCCATCAAATACTTCAAACTCTTGTGGTCCGTGTATATGGTACACCGAACCCCATACAGATAGTGACACCAGATCTTGAGGGCGAACACCACTGCCCCTAACTCCAGGTCGTGGGTGGGATACCTCGTCTTATGAGGCTTCAGCTGCCTCGATGCATACGCTATCACATGCCCTCTCTGCATAAGCACCGCACCCAACCCCGATTTCGATGCATCGCAGTACACCACAAAATCCTCCATTCCCTCTGGAAGGGATAACACCGGGGCTTCGCACAACCTCTGGCGAAGAGTCTCAAACGAGGTCTGCTGCTCCGGACCCCATGGAAAAGCAACGCCCTTCCGGGTCAACTTGGTGAGAGGCACGACAATCTTGGAGAAATCCTTGATAAATCTCCGATAGTAGCCGACCAACCCCATAAAACTCCTGATCTCGATGGGGGATCTCGGCACCTCCCAACTCATCACAGCCTCAATCTTGGCCGGATCGACCAATATCCCATTCTGGTTAACGAGATGCCCCAAGAACTGGACCTCTCGTAACCAGAAATCGCATTTGGAGAATTTGGCGTAAAGCCTCTCCAACCTCAATACTCCGAGGATCTCTCTTAAATGCTCCTCATGCTGCTCTCTAGATCTCGAATACACCAGTATATCGTCGATGAACACAATCACCGAACGATCCAACATCAGTCTGCACACCCTGTTCATGAGATCCATGAACGCTGCCGGTGCGTTGGTGAGCCCAAAAGGCATCACCACGAACTCGTAATACCCATAACGGGTCCTGAACGCCGTCTTCTGGATATCCTCATCTCGCACCCTCATCTGGTGATATCCAGACCTCAAATCTATCTTGGAGAACCAAGATGCTCCCTGCAACTGATCGAACAGATCATCAATCCTCGGTAGTGGGTAACGGTTCTTGACCGTTAACTTGGTCAACTCCCGGTAATCAATGCACATCCGGTGTGAACCATCCTTTTTCTTGACAAAAAGGATTGGCGCTCCCCAAGGTGAGCTACTCGACCTGATAAATCCTTTCCCCAACAGCTCCTGAAGCTGTGAGGATAACTCCTACATCTCTGGTGGCGCAAGGCGATAGGGCGCCTTGGCGATAGGCGCCGCTCCCGGAACCAAATCGATGCGAAACTCCACTTGCCTCTCGGGAGGCACATCCGGAAACTCTTCGGGGAAAACATCCGGGAACTCACGCACTATCGGCACATCACTAACCGATCTCGGCCCCTCCGCTGCTACTCGTGTGTCCTCCACGTAGGCCACAAACCCACTACAGCCCTGCTGTAGACTCTGCCTCACTCTAGCAGCCGAACAGAACGCTGACCCAGAACGGGTACCCTCACCGTACACCGTAAGTACTCCCCCCACTAGGGTCTCGTATCGTCACCAACTGTCGCTCGTAGTCTATAACAGCCCCAAATCGGCTGAACCAATCCATGCCCACTATGACACACACGTCCCCCATCGCAATCGGGACTAGATCTATCGGAAACTCAACACCGAAGATCTCGAGTACACATCCTCGAATCACATCCGTAGCATACACCGCTCGCTCGTCAGCTATGGAAACTCGTAGAGGTCGACTCAACGCCTCCCGCTGGATACTGATGGGCTGACTAAATGCTAACGATACAAATGACCGACTCGCACCCGAGTCAAATAACACCAAAGCAGGTACATAACTCACAAGAAAAGTACCTACGCATATCATAATATAAGCACAATATCTCAGCATAAAATAAATGAAAGAATACATACCAGCCACGACATCGGGCGCTGCGCGGACCTCCTCCGCTGTCAACTGGAAGGCTCTCCCGCGAGCCTTCGGTGCCTCGGCCTTCATCGGCCGAACCTCAGTAGCTCGCATGGCAGCAGGGGCAGATCCCTGCGGTGCTCCCTGTGCTGTCCCCCACAGCTGCAGACACTCGGCCTTTCGGTGTCCGGTTTGGTTGCAATGAAAGCAAACCATGAACCCCTTGGGGTAATCCTTGGCTATGTGCCCCTCCTTGCCACATTTGTAGCAAGCACCTGATCGAAAAACCCCATCATGTCCCTTGCCGCACTTCCCACAAGTGCAGCCCTTCTTGCCTCCAGATCTCGAATCGGCGGGCTTTGCCCGTTTGGCTGCCGGCTGAGACTGTGCCGGCCGCCGGTCCCTCCCCTGAGACTCGGCCTCCTCCCGGGCCTGAGTCTCCAGCTCAATCTCCCTCTTCCAGGCATTTGCCTGGAGCTCAGCAAATGTCCGGTATGATGAGTTCGCCACGAACTCCCTGATATCCCTCCTCAAAATGCTCAAGTACCGGCTCATACGTGCCTGCTCAGATGACACGTGCTCAGGGCAAAACAACGCCCTCTCATGAAACATCCTCGTAATCACCGTCACAGACTCAGTTCCCTGCTTGAGGGACAAGAACTCCTGGGCTAAACGTTCCCTCTCCACAGGGGGAACATACTCATCTCGAAACATCGTGGTGAACCTCTCCCAGGTCACCGCAGTAAGCTCCGCCGTAGTGAAGTCTGCCGTCACAAACTTCCACCAGTCCTTCGCCCCCAAGCGAAGCTGGTTCAGTGCAAACCGAACCCTCAGATGCTCCGGACACGAGCAAGTGTAGAAGAATCCCTCGATATCAGAAGTCCATCTCATCGCAGTAATCGGATCCTGCGTCCCATCAAACTCTGGTGGCTTCGTGTTGCTGAACTCCCGGAATAGCAACGAGTCACCCCCCTGAGGTCTAGCAGCAGCAACAACTGCAGTAGCTGCAGCAGCCGCAACCTTAGTAACTGCTGCGTACCGCTCATCAAAGGTCTCAATCAATGTGGTCTTGATAGATCCAAACATCTTCGGAATCTCGGCTCGGATCGCCGCATCCACCTCATCGTGGATCATCTGACGAAGCTCCTCGTCACTCCCGCCGCTCGTCTCAGGTCTGTGGCGTGTCCCAACCATGATGTATCTGAAATACAACATAAAAAAATATCAGAGACTCGCTCGAGCATACTCGCACTCGATAACTCAACCCTACTTGTTCCCTAGTACCCTAAGGATTCTTACTTGGACTACGCACTGATCTGGTGTCTTCAGTAGTACGGGCCCTATACTACCATCCACACCGCATCAGGATTCACCCCAAGTCCTCCTCCTAGGATCCCAGATCACAAGTACTCTACATCACGCTAGCACAGGCTACCCTTCGGTAGACCTCTCATAAGCTCCTCACTGCTACCTACTCACTCTCAAGCATCTCATAGCAGCAGTAATCTTCCTAGGCTAAGGCATCACAAATCAGGCCACTCTAGTCCTAATATGAATACCTAGCCTACTCTATCATGCGTACCATATCATAACATAACTCATAACACATAATGTAAGGGTATTTTGGGAAATCACCGTTCAGGCGCTGGCTGATCGTACACACTGCTTCCTTCTGCTTTTCTCAAATTCTTTTACTTTTTTGAAAAATTGTTTATTTTGTGAAAAACTTTCTCAAATCCTCACTTTGAGTTCAAATACACCCGAAGGTGCATCTGAATCCCTCAAACCAAGGCTCTGATACCAACTTGTAACAACGTAAATTTCCAAAACAATTTTTCATTTTTAAAAACATACTTTTAATCACAAAGTAATATCAAAACATAATGTATCCAATGTTATCATAACATAACATATCCCAGAATCTCAAAACATAAACTCCATGAGTGTGTACGGATCATGCCGGCGCCTTCCCGCGATCCTCGCTAGTACCTGAAACACATAACACAACAACTGTAAGCATGAATGCTTAGTGAGTTCCCCAAAATACCACATACGTACATACGCCACTCAAGGCTATAAGACCTTCCGGTCACTGTGTCTCAGAGGACTTCCGTCCCACAACCCTGGTAGACCTTCCGGTCCTACCCGTAATGACCTTCTGGTCCTCATCATCTTGACCTTCCGGTCCATTCACTGTTGACCGTCCGGTCCATTATCATAATGACCTTTCGGTCCATACCATACTACTCATAACATATCACATACATATCACATAACAACATACATCACATATTCTACATAGCATATAAGACCTTCCGGTCACACATAATTACCACTCTAGGTAAAGTATAGTGAGAAGACTCACCTCGTACGATGTCGGATAACCTCTCGTGCTCGATAACCCGACCTAGCCTCCTCCTATTAAAATAATAACATCTCTAATTAATACTCTCTCTTGTCCTCATTTCTAAGGAGTGGGTAAAAGACCATTCTACCCCTCCCAGATCTCTCTCTAGAACCAGCTTGACCAAAACTCTAAGGTCAACTGAAGTCAACCCAAGTCAACGGTCAAACTTTGACCAGACTCGTCGAGTACACTCGTGTGACTCGGCGAGTCCAGGCGTCTTCCGAATCCTCATAGATCTCCACTCGACTCGTCGAGTCAACCTTTCACTCGACGGTTACCACTGGTCATGAATCGCGGGGCAACCCCGACTCAACTCGTCGAGTGCACTAATGGACTCGGCGAGTCCCTTCCATGGCAACACTCAAATGACCTTCTGAGGTCAGATCTGTTCCTCTAACCTATAGATCTGACCTTACCATACCCAAAAATCACGTAAAGGTCCGACCTTTACACTCATGCAACGTCCATAAAGCTTCTTTTGGTGAAATAGCCTCTAAAATGGCAACCTAGGTTCATATCTCTAATGGAATAGCATAAAGCAAGATAGATAGGACGCTCTGGACCTCTTAAGGTCCAGATCTAACAAGAACTCCACTTTGGGACCTCACATACTTCGAATCTAAGCTAAAGAAGGCATAAGAAAACCCTAGATTCAAGTAGATCACCAAATACACGAGATTGAGCACAGATTAATACCTCTAACAGCCTCTTTTGATCAAATGGTGGTAGATCTGAGCTCCTCAATCTTCCTTGCTTGCTTTCCCTTCTTCTTTCTTGAAAAAATCACACTTAGAATGATGAAAACGGATTCTTCTCTCTCTCTCTCACAACGCTCTCAGGTGCTCTGATGCTCTCAAGGGTGATGGTGGCCGCAAATGAGGGCCATAAGGTCCCTTAAATAGGGCACAGGCCCGGGGATTTAGGGTTTCCACCCACAGCGCCTACTCGGCGAGTCTACTCTTGGACTCGTCGAGTAGTTCATTAAACTTACGTGACCACCCCGCTTCTACTCGACGAGTTATAGCACCAACTCGTCGAGTAGATCAATGATTCACAAAAATAAATAATTAAAATAATATACCTGGAAATCCGGGTGTTACATACATTTAATCCAACAGTCTCCCACTTGGATAAGTCTAAAACTATTATTGCAAGTAAGACTCCAAAATCCCGACTAGCAATCGTAGCTCTGAAAAACCGCTGTCAAACTCTAACCTAGTCAATCACGTGTCCATTAGATAAGGGATCATATATTCCTCCATTCTAGATATCATATAGACTGAGACATGGATTATAATCATTCTCTCAGTCCATCTGTTGTTTCCTGATTTCCGATTTATGACGACTGACTAATTGAACAAATCAAATTAGTCCAGGCCCGGACGAGCACTTACGGTTGTCATCACTAAATCATCGAGGGGCCCACAGATGTCGCTTTTATCCCCCCAAGGGTAAAAGGAATGGATAAACTTCGACTCATATGCTTGCTCTATTTACTCATCAAATCACACACAACAATGCATTTTATAACACCAAGTTATTGGTGCGTTTTCACATTATCAATGTGCAACCGACTTGCAGAATGCAAATCATATCTCTCTGTTTGAAGAATATAAGATATTATCGTCTCATGATTCACTCGTAATAAAATCCTGAAGTGATTCAAATGAGCGTGGGTTTAGTCCAATGCTCGAATCTTATTCCAGGAGCACTCATGAATACTGCAGCTATGTCTAGAACACCTAGACAAACTACAGACCCATTCATGACAGTCTTGCCTCAATACCTACCTCCAAAGTATGATCGACTGTGGATGGTTTGAATAACCTAGTTATTCGGGAAGTCAAAACATGCAAAGTGAAACACAAGAATAATACTAATCCTATATGGCCCCAAAACTCTTGAGACATATTTATTACTTATTATTCATCGTATAATGTTTCGGATAATCAACTTAATACTTGAATTAAAACAATAATAATGTCATGCACCAAGCATGCACACTATGTTTGCCTATGGTCATTTCCTTCGTGAAATAGATCAATTAATAACATTTCAACGATGCTCATTTCACAATCCCAAATCCTTATTGTAAATGTAAGAATACCAAATTCTTGCCATTTACTGTAATCTGTTAGATTCTAAACTTATATCCAATGATCCCCTTGTAATGAATATGCATAAAAGTCACAAAGACTTGGCAACAGACATTACAGAGTATTCCAATGGAGAGCAATTCCATGGAAACGAAGTCTCTCATTCAAAGTACATTGCTTTGAACATCCTTCTTGCATTAAGTTTTCTAATCTTGATACTGACTTAAAGAATAACTTCCTCCTTATGGAAACATTTCCATATTCCCATTTTGACTATCACTTCTGAATAAGAGTTGCCTCTTTTCAGAATATGTCAATATGGTCCTTTCCAAAAATTTATACCATACTTCCAACTGTCCATGAGAAACCAATCTTTGGTAAACCTTAGATTATCCTTGACAATTGCTTAATCATTTTAGTCATATCCGGTTCTATTTCTTTTCCCCTCTTAATGCCCTAGGCATTTAGAAAAATTTAGAACGGATAAATATTATAGCACATGTAATCGATCCTATACCCGAAGCATATGGGACACGATTCACGATGTCTTACACAAAGACATGATACTTGACCAGTCTTTTGCTACAATATTTTTTAATTTGCCGTGTTTTCATAATTCGGACTATAAAGAGGGATGCTGTAATCACAGTCGACTTTTGTGAACGCAATATATATAGAATTACCTTATGTTGAACCATTGCAACAGAACATTCATATATATATATATATATATATATATATATATATATATATATATATATATATATATATATATATATCCTTGACTAAAGCTGATTAAAATCTCAATCTAAGCTTTTAGAATTGGGTTGAAGTATAATTTCCTCTTCCTTAATTATAGCAAAACAATTTTTCAAAGTGAATTGAAACTTTTGTTTTCTATAATTAACATTGCTAACTTGAAATACTTAACATAATAATCATGCTCCCACTAACATGATAATTATTAGCATAACACTTATGCCCCCACTAGCTTTGACATGTATTTAGAAAACAGCAGGACTTCTAGAAATCAATACTTTATTGACTTTCATTACCAAAGTTCAGATTTCTGATACGAGATGCTTTGATAAGACTTAATTTCCCAAAGATGAAAATTCTCATTCATCACACAACACAAGTTGCATGATTCCAAGTTTCTATCTAATTGAAACTTGGGTGATGAAAATCTTTCCTTATTTGGTAAATTATGACACTACCACAAATGAAAGAATCAAATCCATTTTCCAATATTGCTATCAACGGAATCATATAAACAACAAATTTTCACAAATACCATTGTAAGGATACTTAAAATAAACAAAATCAAAACTTTTCTTTTATTTTAAAACTTGCGGAAAAACTTATCCTTACAATGCAAATACATATGAAAAACATGTTGTTATCTATTCCTAAGCAATATATCATAACTCTTAAGTAGCAGCTCAAAATTCTGATCATCGAATCATGCAATCGAAATCCATTTCTTCACGATCAGAATCAGCATACTCTTCTTTTAAGCTTCCTCTGATTCTTCAAAACATCAAAATGTAATTACATTACATCATGTATTAAGAATCTCTAAATAGGAACTTAATAGAGTTAGATAGTGGACTTTTACCCAAAGTAGAGTCAAACATTTGACTTTACTATCCTTATGGATTTTCAGGTAAATTTGGGCAGCTTCGCAACCAATGCCCCTTCTCTTGGCAAAAGAAAGATATGGACTCATTTTACACGAGACTATCTGAGACTTAGCCTTTTTCTTTACCATTGGGTGAAATGACTTGGCCATGGCCGATCCCTTTCCATTGGGAAGAGAAATCTTTTCTCGAGTTCTAATGTTACCATTGTAAATGTCCATGGAAGTTTGGAAAGTTGATATTCCAATCAAATTTGCTTTACCAGTGCTCCAAATCACTACTGATTCAGCAGCACCAAGCAAATAAGTAAGATCATTATGGGTCATGTCGTGGTCTGCCATATAGTAGTCTTTAAGGAACTCACTATGTGACTTAGGAAGTGATTGAAGAACCTAGTCAACAACCAACTTCCTCAAGAATTTGACACCCAACTCTCACGGCTTGTCAATATGTGACTTCATCTCGAAGATGTGAGCACACATAGACTTTCCCTCTTGCCAATAGGGCTTGAGTGACCTTGAACTTTTCAAGTCTTTGAACTTGTGGGTAAGGGAGAATAATTGGAGGAGGTGGAGGAAGTGAAGTACGATTTCCAGTCTCATTAATGCACAACAAAGGGATTCATCTTTCACCTTGATCGCCATGTGGGACATCATTTTCATTAGGAAAGCTTTATCCAAAAGGATAAGGAAGACCACAGTTGTCTGAACTAGACATCTATGAGGGAGAAATTCAAGTTTTGTTGATTTAAGTCCTTAATATAACACCCAATATGAAATATTAAGGCTAGGACCCAACACAATATTTTATAACTTGGAAGAGGGATGCCGTAATCCAAGCTACAAAATATTTGAAGGTAGGTAAATGACGATTTACCAATTTCCACCACGAAAAACGAAATTTAATATTAGGATTTAAATGAATTTGAAACTCCTAGATCCTTTGAGATTCATTTAACTATTTAATGGCATGTTTAAATCTCGATTGTGCCTTTCAAGTTTGTGACTGGGATGCCGAGGATCACAAACAAGGAGTGAATAACCATGCAAATTAACTTGGTACACTTAATGTTACAACCACCTAATCAATGAGCCGATTAACCATACACGCTCCATTGATCTATGATTAACATCAAGCTACCCTTTTCCACACATTTTCAGTCCCAGATTAGTGTGCCGGTTAACCACACACGCTCCACTAACGACTTAACAAGGCGCAAAGTGGAATTTCATGGGTTAGCACCATATTCACATTTTTGCTATAGTAACTAAGATTGGGAATTTAATAAAGTTTAGTTACTTTATATTTATCATTATACTTTTAATGAAGGGAGAATTAGAGTCCCGTCCTACCTGTTCGACTAACGACCCTCCACCAGGCAAGGAAGCGGTGGGTGAGAGTGGACACCCATTAAACTGCCACTGTATAGGCAATAACCTTATACCCCCCTTATAGAACGGCTTCGTGAATGAGGCCTACTAACGGTAAGACTGGATTTGTTCTTATACATACATATATATATATATATATATATATATATATATATATATATATATTAACTATTAATATTATGATAGTATAAGGGTTGAATTTTAACTTTTAAAATTCTAGGGTTTAATTTGGAATTAAAGTATACATGGGGGTAACTTTACAAATTCCACAACTTGAGGGAAAGTTTTGAACAATTCAAAAACCTTTTCAATTTCATAACATATGAGTTTAATATAGGTTTTAAAAACTTTAATGAAGAGACTCTTGAACATCCATAACTTGAGGACAAGTTATGGAGTTCATAAAACTATTTATGAGGAAAAAGACTCTTCAATTGTGTAACATATGGTTTTAATGGCTCTTTAACTAAAAAGACTTTTGGTTTTCCATAACTTGAGGACAAGTTATGGAATCCATTAACAAACATCTAGATAATCAATTCAACTAACAAGCATGTCAAGGAAAACTATGATCTAGATTAAACTCATATGAACAAGACAATTCAAATCAAACAATTTTCATGTAACTAGCCTAACCATTAACTAATACAAAAAATGAAACTTTTGACAATTATCTTTTGAATTGGATTAGAATGATCATTACCACATGAAAAACATGTTTATAGGTTCAAAAACAGCTTAGGGTAATGATTCTAGTCCAATTCCAGCCTTAAAACTTGAAGATATGTTGTCAGGCGCTCCAACTCGTTGAGTGCATGAAAGAACTCGACGAGTTGGATGAACTTGTGGATGGACTCATCGAGTCACCCTATGGACTCGTCGAGTCCTCTGTCCAGACAACAAAAAACTTTGATTTTTAGCCAGTAGCATCAAGTATAATTGAAAACAACCCATGGCTCTAATACCACTGTTGGGTTTTAGTATACTACAACATCCTACGGTGCATATACAACCCTAAATACCTTGGATCTATGTTTTCACTAATTATACATGCAAATGGTTTCCAAGGCATTAAACCTATAACCAGCATGCATTTGACATAAACCATATGAGATACTAGTTAGGATAACATACCTCTTGTTGTAGCTTGAAACCTTGATGTATTTGATGTTACTTGAAAGACTTTGGCCTTTAAGAACTTAGTGCCCCAAGTGTTGCACCTCAAATGGAATCACAACTCACCTAGAACAAAGGTGACTCTTGAGGGAGAAACTCCATCTACCAAAAACACCTCTATAAGCTCCAAGAATTAGTCTAGCTTTCAAGTGGCGATTTTGGCTATGAATGGACATATTTCTATGTAGGATTCCAAGGGTCATGAGTATAAACCAAATCCATACCCATGGGTTTTATGATCCATGGTTCATGTGGCCCAACTCTTTATGTATCCATACATAAACTTTGTCCAACATGGATCATAAGCCCAACGCATATAAATATAACTAATTACCATAATTAGTCCTCATAGATTTAATTAGTCTCTTTTGATCACTAAATTAATTCCAAACTAATTCTTGATCAAAACTAATTAAAGAATATGATTTCATATTAATATATTAGAACTTATAATATATTAATAAATCATATATAACCTTCCTCTCAAGAGTCCATCCTAACAAATTGTCTTGGTGTTATGCAACCAAAATGGACCATGCTACTCCTGGGTCGTGTACATACCAATAATAGTTATGGGCTTGGACATCTAATCCAACACAATCTGCTTCTTTTAATGGTGAACTGAAAGAGCTCAAGTCTGTGGCAAAAGAACGTCATGTTCTTTTTATACAAGATGTCAAGACTGTGCGAGAGGATGTGAATCGCAAGCTTGAGGAAATGAAGGTTGAAGTTTCAAAAGAAGTCCAAGAGTTGAATATGAATTATTCTTCTCTTCAGAATAGAGTTGATACCATTGCTGCTGCGGTCACGAAGGTCGTAGAATGCTATCAATCGTTGATTCTGAAGGTTGAAGCAAAGGCGAGTGAAGATGTTTTGAATTTTGAGAAGATAGGCATCTTACTTGGAGAATTGAAGGAGATTGCGACGAAGCCTGTTTCGACATCTACTTTAACTCCTGAGTTCTTAACTTAGAAGTTTCAATCTCTTGACGAAGCCATAAAGAAAGTTGTTGCTCCTTTATCGAAATTTGCAAATATTTTACCAACTGGTGCCCCACCTGTTTTCACAGGGGTGCAAAGGGGAGAAAAGGAGAAAGTTGGTAAAGATACGAAAGTGAGAAAAGGAGGAGAAGAGAAAGTAAAAGCTGTTGGCAAGGTATTTTCAACTCAAATCCCAACTCCTATTGTTTCGAAAATTTCTACTGTGATGGCAACGAAAACAACGACAAGACCCATTCAAAAGGGAATTGTTATTCGTTCGGAAGGTGTTGAAGGGAGCTCAATCTCATCAAAACCAAAGACAAATGAAGCTGATAAAGGAAAGGGAAAGGGTATTGTTGTCGAAAAGTCAAAAGATGAGAAGAAGGCTGAAATCGAAGCAGAGATGAAGAAGCAAAGGAAAATTCAAAGCATCATGAGACTTCGTGAAAATGATCCACCAAACATGGATAAAGGCGATCCAAAGAAGCTTCACAACTATGAGAATATCGAAGCAAGAGTGTCATACAACAACATGTATGCATTCGAAAAGAAGCCCATGAAAAGCTATTCTATCGAAAACACTGATATGAATCAACTTGATTTTCCGATAAACGAGATGATGTTCATCACTGCTCAGTACAAGATTATTGAGAAGTTTCCAAATAAAGATGATTTCCTTCACATGAAGTTAAGGTTTCATGCAGTTGTTGGAAAAGAACAGGAGGAAGTGTGGTCCCTTATTAAGATATTTCGTGTGATAAGCGTGACGAAAGATGTTATGTTCGAGAACACAATCCAAAATTTTCGGTATCATGTTGTTAGGGCGAACAACATAGCATGTGATTTTTCTGTAGCCAATTTCCCACTGATGAAATTGAATGACCTTATTCAAGTTGCATTGATTTTAAAAGACATGGATCCTGCGAAACTCCAAGGAACAAGCAAGGAAATTTTGAGACTTGGTCTTGGTCACATCAAAATTTTCATAGACAATTACTATGATTGTCTAGCTTTGACTGATGTTGAGCTATCTACTGCATTGGGGAAAGAAGTTAAGGTTGGAATGGAAGTTATGAAATCCCAAGCAGAACTTAAGAAGTTTGCTGATGGCCAAATTTGTTTGAAGCCTATGGGGTTAGTATTTTCGGGAAAAGACAAGAACGGAAAAGCAAAGAGATTCTTGTTTTAGACTTTGGAAGTTGAAAGATATACTACAGCTCAATATATGAACTTTATTGTTCGTATGAATAACTGGAATAAGAACAACGAAGGAGACAAGAAGGAGTTAAAGAAGGTAATGAGCTGGTACACGGAGATTCGAAGGATGATGCATTTTGCTGCTCAGATTCTCACAAACTGAAAGTTCGACATTGATTACAAAGGGGGAGAATGTAGAGTCAAATATGTTGTAATATGTCGAAGTCTGTGAAGTCTGTTTTGTTAGTTTTATAAGCTATTTACTAAGGCACATTTGTAACAAAGTCTAGTGGCAAGTCCTTAGTATTTTTTGTACTTTCAGTTCTCCTATAAATATGAGTAGTACTTAGGGATAGATAAGAGTTTTTGCAAATTCCTCTGTCTAAAATACTCTCTATACTTTGAAAGTAATATGAGCTGAAAACCAGATTCTATTTACATCTTGTGTTTTTATTACTTGTTTCATTCTGATTTCATTCATACACTCGATTAATCACTTCTACAATAACTTGTCCTCAAGTTATAAAAAATGAAAGGTCTCATACATTAAAATCCAATTAAACTCATAAGTTATGAATGTGAAGAGTTTTGACAAGTTTCAAAACTTGCATTCAAGTTTTGGAATTTGTAAAGTCTCATCAATGAAACTTTAATTCCAAACCCTAGAGTTTTAAAAGTTAAAATTCAATCCTTACACTTTATAATATTATAAGTTTAATTATATATATATATATATATATATATAGATATATATATATATATATATATATATATATATATATATATATATATATATATATATATATACATATATGTATAAGACTAGTCAGTCTTACCGTTAATAGGCCTCATTCACGAAGCCAGTCTATAAGGGGGTATAAGGTTACTGCCTATAAAATGGTGGTTTAATGGGTGTCCACTCTCACCCACCGCTTCCTTGACTGGTGGAGGGTCGTTAGCCGAACGGGTAGGATAGGACAATAATTCTCCCTCATTAAAAGTATAATGATAAATATAAAGTAACTAAACTTTTATTAAATTCTCAATCTTAGTCACTTTAGGAAAAATGTGAAATTGGTGCTAATCCATGAAATTACACTTTGCACCTTGTTAACTCGTTAGTGGAGCGCGTGTGGTTAACCGACACACTAATCTGGGACAGACAATGTGTGGCAAAGGGTAGCTAGGTGTTAATCATAGATCAATGGAGCGTGTGTGGTTAACCGACACATTGATTAGGTGATTTGTAACATTGGGTGTACCAAGTTAATTTGCATGGTTATTCACACCTTGTTTGTGATCCTTGACATCCCAGTCACAAACTTGAAGGGCACAATCGAGATTTTACAATTGGATTACGGCGTCCCTCTTCACAATTGTAGAATATTGTGTTGGATCCTAGCCTTAATATTTCATTTTGGGTGTTATATTAAGGATTCTCATCTAATCTAAACTTTGTTCTTTTTCAAATGTCTACTCCAAACAATGCTTCAACACCATTTCCTTCAGGCTCTTTCTCCCTCATGAACCTATGTAGGAGGGTCATTTTTGATGGCTCGAACTTCAATGACTGGATTCGTAACATCAGAATGGCTATTCGCTATGAGGACAAAGAATATGTCCTTGATAAAGAGCTTATGGAAATTGATGTAACCACTGCCACTCCTGAACAAATCGCTGAACACACTACACATGAGAGGGATGCGACAAAGGTGTCGTGTCTTATGATCGCTACCATGACTGCTGAGCTACAGAAGTCCTATGAGGACTACTATCTTTATGAAATGTATCATGATTTGATGGAAAGATACCATCAAAGTGCTTGGCAGGAGAGGTATGAGATCATTGCCTCCATGATCACAACCAAGATGAAGGATGGTGAACCCATCACCTCCCACTTGCAGAAGATGCAGAGATATGTGGACCGCTTGCTTAAATTGAGTGTCAATTTTGATGAAGAGTTGGCCATAGATATAATTCTACACTCTTTACCTTCTTGTTATGATCAGTTTCGTATGACCTATCATATGAACAAGGAGGAGGTCACTCTTAACAAGCTTCAAGGCCTTTTAAGGACTGCAGAAAGCAACCTTAAAGGCAAGTCCGCTGTGTCTACTCCTACTACTACTTCTGCCCCTGTTCTGGAAATAGGAAATGGAAAGGGAAAGAAGAGGAAGGCTCTCGTCAAGAGCCGCAAGGGAAAGTCTCTTGATGGATCCTCTTCTAGTGGGACCAAAGCTGGTTTTGCTAATTCCTCTTCCAATCCAAAGGATGCAGAGTGCTTCCATTGTCATGAAAAAGGGAACTGGAAACGAAGCTGCCCCAAGTACTTACAGGACACAAGGGATGGGAAGATCAAACCCTCCTTTGTAGGTATTTACACTATTCAATCAAATAACTCATCACATGCTAATTCTTGGGTCCTTGATACAGGTTGTGAATTTCACATTTGTTTTGATTTGTAGGGACTAAAAAGAAGTAGGGATGTGGAGCACGGGAAGATGAACTTAATCATGGGAAATAGGAAAAGGTCGCTTGTGACCAAGATTGGAGTTTATTATCTATTGCTTAGTAATGGTTTAAATTTATATTTGAATAATTGTTGTTACTCGGCCTATATGGCGAGAAATATTATTTCCTTTCATAGTTTGTACAACAAGGTTTTACCTTTTCGTTTAATAATGAAGTTGGTACTATTAATGCTTATTATAATGGTGTATTTTATTTTGAAGCATCACCTTGCAATGGTGTATATGAAACTGTGAATGTTGTAGATAACCTAGGAAATAATGTGTTGAATATTGATTCGTCCAATGTTCTGGACAAGGCATACTTGTGGCATTGTCGTCTTGGACATGTCAACAAGAAGCGCATAGGCCAACTCCAGAAGGCTGGAGTCTTGGAGTCATTCGACTTAAAATCGGATGACACTTGCGAATCTTGTTTACTTGGAAAGATGACCAAGTCACCCTTCACTGGTACTTGTGAAAAGGGTGAAGGTTTGTTGGACCTCATACACACTGATGTGTGTGGACCATTCAGAACCACCACAACGAATGCTAACCGTTTCTATGTGACTTTTACTGATGATTATAGTAGGTATGGCTATATCTACTTAATCAAGCATAAGTCAGAAACTTTTGAAAACTTCAAAGAGTTTAAGCATGAAGTGGAGAATCAATTGGACAGGAAGATAAAGATGCTACGATCCGATCATGGAGGAGAGTATCTTAGTATCGAGTTCCTTGACTATCTTAAGACTGCCGCTCATATCCTTAATCTAGTCCCTACCAAGAAGGTTTCCAAAACACCTCACGAGATGTGGACAGGGAAGGTTCCCACATTAGACCACATCAAGGTTTGGGCTTGCGAGGCTTTCGTAAGACGCGAGACTCACGACAAGCTCGAACCTCGGAGTGAGCGATCTATTTTCATCGGATACCCACAAAAATCGTTCGGATATCTCTTCTATAGACCGAGTGACAATGTTGTCTTCGTTGCGAGGAGAGGAGTCTTTCGTGAGAGAGAACTCATATGCCAAGAGGACAGTGGGAGGCAAATTGACCTTGAAGAGCTTCAAGAGTTAAGTGATGAAGGAACCTCAAACACTAGAATTCAACCCGAGGAGGAAACACCTGTTGAACCAATTGACGAGTCCTTACCTCTGAGGCGTTACAGTAGAGTTAGGCGGGTACCTGAGTTTTATTTTTTCCATATTACTACTGAAGGTGACACCTTTATCAGTGATAGCACATTGGTATACCTGGATGAACCTAGCAACTACAAGGAAGCCATGGCAGACCTTGACTCTGCTAAATGGAAAGAGGCGATGGACAGGAGATTCAAGTCATGTATGACAATCAAGTTTGGAACTTGGTTAGCAATGTACCGGGCCGTAAGACAGTCGGGTGCAAATGGATATTCAAGAAGAAGATCGACATGGATGGGAATGTACACACATATAAGGCGCGACTGTTTGCGAAGGGCTTTACTCAAACTCCGGGAGTTGATTATGACGAGACCTTCTCACCAATAGCGATGATTAAATCTATTAGGGTTATTCTTGTTGGGTTTTAGTATACTACAACATCCTATGGTGCACATACAACCCTAAATACCTTGGATCTATGTTTTCACTAATTATACATGTAATGGTGTTTCCAAGGTATTAAGCCTATAACTAGCATACAATTGTCATATACCATACAAGAAACTAGTTAGGGTAACATACCTTTTATGTGGGTTGAAGTCTTGATGAATTTAGGCTTAAGAGCTTAGCCCCAATAATGTGGAAGCCTCAAATGAAGTCACAACACATCATGGACAAAGGAGGAACTTGAGAGAGAATTCCATGCACCCAAAAACACCCATAAACTCCAAGAATACACATGTAGGCGTTTTTTAGGTTAAGAGCATATACTTATATGTTGGATTTCAAGGGTCATGGGTATAACCCAAATCCATACCCATGGGTTTATGATCCATGGTTCATGTGGCCCAACTCTTTATGTATCCATACATAAACTTGGTCCAACATGGATCATAAGCCCAACACATATAAATATAACTAATTAACATAATTAGTCCCCATAGATTTAGTTAGTCTCTTTTGATCACTAAATTAATTCCAAACTAATTCTTGATCAAAACTAATTAAAACCATATGATTTCATATTAATATATTATAACTTATAATATATTAATAATTCATATATAACCTTCTCTCAAGAGTCCATCCTAACAAATTGTCCTGATGATATGCAACCCAAATGGACCATGCTACTCTCGGGTCAAGTACATATCAATAATAGTTATGGACTTAGACATCTAATCCAACAGTCTCCCACTTGGATAAGTCTAAAACTATTATTGCAAGTACGACTCCAAAATCCCGACTAGCAATCGTAGCTCTTAAAGCCGCTGTCGAACTCTGACCTAGTCAATGACATGTCCATTAGATAAGGGATCATATATTCCTCCATTCTAGATATCATATGGATTGAGAGATGGATTATAATCACTCTCTCTGTCCATCTGTTGTTTTTCGATTTCTGATTTATGACGACTGACTAATTGAACAAATCAAATTAGTCCAGGCCCGGCGAGCACTTACGTTTTGTCATCACTAAATCATCGAGGGGCCCACAGATATCAATTTTATCCCTCCAAGGGTAAAAGGAATGGATAAACTTCGACTCATATACTTGCTCTATTTACTCATCAAAACACACACAAAAATGCGTTTTATAACACCAAGTTACTGGTGCGTTTTCACATAATCAATGTGTAACCGACTTGTAGACTGCAACTCATGTCTCTTGGTTTGAAGAATATAAGATATTATCGTCTCACTAATCACTCGTGATAAAATCCATGAAATGATTAGATGAGCATGGGTTTAATCCAATACTCGAATCTTATTCCAAGAACACTCATGAACACTGCAACTCTGTCTAAATGTCTAAAACACCCAGACAAAGTACAGACCCATTCATGACAGTCTTGCCTCAATACCTACTTGCAAAGTATGATCGACTGTGGATGGTTTGAATAACCTAGTTATTTGGGAAGTCAAAACATGCAAAGTGAAACACAAGAATAATACTAATCCTATATCGCCCCACAACTTTTGAGTGTAAATAAAACACCTTTTATCTAAGCACCATATTGATAACTCATTATTCATGTATAATGTTTCGGATAATCAACTTAATACTTGAATTAAAACAATAGTTATGCCATGCTCCAAGCATGCACACTATCTTTACCTATGGTCCTTCCTTTGTGAAATAGATCAATTGACAACATTTCAATGATGCTCATTTCACAATTCCAAATCCTTATGATAAAAGTAAGAATCCAAGATTCTTAGACATTTACTGAAATCTGTTAGATTCTAAACTTACATGCAATGATCCTCTTGTAATGACTATGCACAAAAGTCATAGAGACTTGGCCACAGACATTACAGAGTATTGCAATGGAGAGCAGCTCCATGGAAACGAAGTCTCACATTCAAAGTACATTCCTTTGAACATCCTTCTTGCATTAAGTTCTCTAATCTTACACAGATTTAATGTATAACTTCCACCTATGGAAACATTTCCATATTCCTATTTTGACTATCACTTATGAACAGGAGTTGCCTCTTTTCAGAATATGTTAATATGGTCCTTTCAAAATTAACACTATACTTTCAACTGTCCATGAGCAACCAATCTTTAGCAAACCTCAGATTTTCCTCGACGATTGCTTAATCATTTTAGTCACATCCAGTTCTAGTCCCTTTTTCCCTCTTAATGCCCTAGGCATTTGGAAAAATTTAGAACAGATGAATATTATAGCACATGTAATCGCTCCTATACCCGAAGCATATGGGAAACGATTCATGATGTTTTACATAAAGAATGATACTTTACCAGTCTTTTGCTATAAAATTTTTATTTGCCATGTTCTCAAAATTTGGACTATGAAGAGGGATGCCGTAATCATAATCGAATTTTGAAAACGCAACATATATAGAATTTCCTTATGCTGAACCATTCCAACATAACATTCATATGTATCCTTGACTAAAGTTGATTAAAATCTCAATCTAAGCTTTTAGAATTGGGATGGGATGAAGTATAATTTCCTCTCCCTTAATTATAGCAAAACAACTTTTCAAAGCGAATTGAAACTTTTGCTTTCTATAATTAACATTGCTAGCTTACAACACTCAACATAATTGATTAAGCTCCCACTAGCATAATAACTACTTCCATAGTAGCATAACACTTATGCTCCCACTAGCTTTGACATGTACTCAGAAATCAGCTGGGCTTCTAGAAATCAACACTGTATTGACTTTCTTACCAAAGTTCAGATTTCTGATACGAGATGCTTTGATAAGACTTTATCAAAATTATAGACCTTTCCTTAGATAACTTACATGTATGTCTAAACAATTATGAAGAGGGATGCCGTAATCATAATGTTTAGACCTTTTTGCCATTCTCACAAGTCCATGTTGGTGTGCTGGTTAACCACATGCGCTCCACTAACGACTTTAAGAATGCAAATATCACAACTGATATCCACTTAAAATCTACTTAATGAAAGCGTTTCCTCACCATCATTTTTATGAATCGGAGAAAAACCTTATGACACTTAGATTTTTATGGTGTATGTGTTCCTATCCATGTAAATTTGTCATAACTATAATCATAAGACAAGGTTAGTGACAAATCCAAACTCATAGGGACTGAACTTGTTTAATATTAATTTCTTGTCTCCTGGCACCTCAAGGGCCTACCACTGCTTCCAGGTTGCTATGCAAACAATTGCGAACTCATAGAACTCACACAAATAGTCAACTTTTAACTGGAATGGGCACAAAAATAAGAATATGTCAACACGATAGGTTACAAACCTCAAGTCGTGGGCTAGTGATTAACAATACTCTTGATTAGTTCTTGAAACTGTCTCAAGATCTTTTTAAGACTCCCACTGACCTCTTGACATATAAGATTCTCTTTGTCAAGAACCATTCCTTGACAAAAGAAATATTCAGGAGTTAGTGCGGATTCTTATCAAGTTAAACACTTCACACAATTGGTCTTAGTTGGTCTTTGTTTTATCCAAAGCATCACAACTTACCAATTTCAAATATACAAGAGTAGAAAACATTTTACTCTACATTTGACAAGTGTTATAAACCTTCTAAAGATTATGTCACTCAAGTTACAATCTTGGAGTGTGGTTCTAAGATTTGATTTTGGAACGAAGTATGATTGATCTTTTGATTTAACCATTTCAACAATTCAAGATTCCTCTTCTTAGCCATACAAATACACTAAGATGTCCTTAGAGGATCATTTGTGATATGGTTTCATAATCACCAAGATAATCATAAACCAAGATAACTAAGCACTCTCCCATCTTTTCAGATTGGAGAAACTTTTATCTTTCTACCTAATTTGATTCTTCTCATCCGTTCTGCCATACATTGAAACATTTCCATTGTTTTAGAATTACACTTAAACTTGTAAGCGTAACCATATTTACTAAACTTTAGTATATGACGAATAATCTGATCATTCTTTGTGGTGGACCTGATCAGCGTACAACCAAGTGTACCCGATCCCCTAGTCCTTCACTTGACTCACATATACATGTGAACAAGGAATTAGTCTTAATTTCCCAAAGATGAAAATTCTCATTCATCACACAATACAAGTTGCATGATTCCAAGTTTCTATCCAACTGAAACTTGGGTTATGAAAATCTTTCCTTATTTGGTAAATTATGACACTACCACAAACGAAAGAATCAAATCTATTTTCCAATATTGCTATCAATGGAAACATATAAACAACAATTTTTCACAAATGCCATTGTAAGGATACTTAAAATAAATAAAATCATTTTTTTTATTTTAAAACTTGCGGAAAACATATCCTTACAATGCAAATACATATGAAAAACATGTTGTTATCTATTCCTAAGCAATATATCATAAATCTTAAGCAGCAGCTCAAAATTCTGATCACCGAACCATGCGATTGAAATCCATCTCTTGACGATCAGAGTCAGCTTACTCTTTCATTAAGCTTCCTTACTTTTCCTTGATTCTTCAAAACATCAAAATGTAATTACATTACATCATGTATTAAGAATCTCCAAACAGGAACTTAGTACAGTTAGATAGTGGACTTTATCTGAAGTAAAGTCAAACATTGTGACTTTACCATCCTTATGAACTTTCAGGTAAATTGGGCAGCTTCACAACCAATGCCCCTTCTCTTGGCATATGGACTCTTTGGAAATGGTACACAGGACTATCTCAGACTTAGCCTTTCTCTTTACCATTGGGTCAAATGAATTGACCATGGTCGATCCCTTTCCATTGGGAAGAGAAAGCTTTTCTGGACTTCTAATGTTACCATTGTTAATGTCGATGGAAGTTTGGGAAGTAGATCTTCCAATCAAATTTGCTTTACCAGTGCTCCAACTCATTGCTGATTCAGCAGCATCAAGAAAATTGGTAAGATCATTAAGGGTCATGTCGTGCCCTGTCATCAGGGAGTAACTAAAGAACCCAGTCAACAGTCAACTTCCTTGATACTTTAACACCCAACTCTCCCAGCTTGTCAATATGTGACTTAATCTCCAAGACTTAAGCACATATAGACTTTGCTTGCCAATAGGGATTGAGACACCTTGAACTTTTCAAGAACTTGTTGGTTAGGGAGAATAAATGGAGGAGGTGGAAGAAGTGAAGTATGATTTCCAGTCCCATTTATGCACAACAAAGGGGTTAATCTTTCACCTTCATCGCCATGTGGGATATCATATTCATTAGGAAAGCATTATCTAAAAGGATAAGGAAGACCATAGTTGTCTTAACTAGACATCTATGAGGGAGAAATTCAAGTTTAGTTGATTTAAGTCCTTAATATAACACCCAATATGAAATATTAAGGCTAGGACCCAACACAATATTTTATAACTTGGAAGAGGGATGTCGTAATCCAAGCTACATAATATTTGAAGTTAGGTAAATGACGATTTACCAATTTCCACCACGAAAAACAAAAAAGGAATTTTAGGTTTTAGGTGAATTGAAACTCCTAGATCCTTTGAGATTCATTGAACTTTTCAATGGCATGTTTAAATCTCGATTGTGCCCTTCAAGTTTGTGACTTGGATGCCGAGGATCACAAACAAGGAGTGAATAACCATGCAATTTAGCTTGGTACACTTAATGTTACAACCACCTAATCAATGTGATGGTTAACCACACACGCTCCATTGATCTGTGATTAACATCAAGCTACCCTTTGCCACACATTGTTAGTCTTAGATTAGTGTGCCGGTTAACCACACACGCTCCACTAACGACTTAACAAGGTGTAAAGTGCAACTTCATGGGTTAGCACCAAATTCACATTTTCCTAAAGTAACTAAAATTGGGAATTTAATAAAGTTTAGCTACTTTATATTTATCATTATACTTTTAATGAAGGGAGAATTATAGTCCTGTCCTACCCGTTCGGCTAACGACCCTCCACCAGTCAAGGAAGCGGTGGGTGAGAGTGGACACCCATTAAACTGCCATTTTATAGGCAGTAACCTTATACTCCCTTATAGACTGGCTTCGTTAATGAGGCCTACTAACGGTAAGACTGACTTTTACTCTTATACATATATACAAATATTAAACTTTTAATATTATAATAGTATAAGGGTTGAATTTTAAACTTTTAAAATTCTAAGGTCTAATTTGGAAATAAAGTATATGTGTGGGGGGGGGGGTAACTTTACAAATTCCAAAACTTGAGGACAAGTTTTGAAACTTTTTCAAAAACTTTTCAATTTCCTAACATATGAGTTTAATATAGGTTTTAAAAGTTTTAATGAAGAGACTCTTGAACATCCATAACTTGAGGACAAGTTATGGAGTTCATAAAACTATTTATGAGGAAAAAGACTCTTCAAATGTGTAACCTATGGTTTTAATGGCACTTTAACTAAAAAGACTTTTGGTTTTCCATAACTTGAGGACAAGTTATGGAATCCATTAACAAGTTATCAAGATCATCAATTCAACTAACAAACATGTCAAGAAAAACTATGATCTAGATTAAACTCATATCAACAAGACAATTCAAATCAAACAATTTTCATGTAATTAGCCTAACCATTAAACTAATACAAAACATGAAACTTTTGACAATTATCTTTTGAATTGGATTAGAATGATCATTACCACATCAAAAACAGGTTTATAGGTTCAAAAACAGCTTAGGGTAATGATTCTAGTCCAATTCCAGCCAAAAAAACTCGAATATATGCTATCAGGGGCTCCAACTCATCGAGTTCATGATCCAACTCGACGAGTTGGATGAGTTTAAACATGGACTCGTCGAGTCACTCTATGGACTTGGCGAGTTAACTGTCCAGACAACAAAAAATTCGATTTTACAGTCTTTTTTCAGCAATTTGCATCAAGTATAATTGAAAACAACCCATGGCTCTGATACCACTATTGGGTTTTAGTATACAACAACATCCTATGGTGCACATACAACCATAAATACCTTGGATCTATGTTTTCACTAATTATACATGCAATGGTGTTTCCAAGGTATTAAGCCTATAACTAGCATACAATTTTCATATACCATACAAGAAACTAGTTAGGGTAACATACCTTTTATGTGGGTTGAAGTCTTGATGAATTTAGCCTTAAGAGCTTAGCCCCAATAATGTGGACGCCTCAAATGAAGTCACAACACATCATGGACAAAGGAGGAACTTGAGAGAGAATTCCATGCACCCAAAAACACCCATAAACTCCAAGAATACACATGTATGCGTTTTTTAGGTTAAGAGCATGTATTTATATGTTGGATTTCAAGGGTCATGGTTATAACCCAAATCCATACCCATGGGTTTATGATCAGTGGTTTACGTTGCCCAACTCTTTATGTATCCATACATAAACTTGGTCCAACATGGATCATAAGCCTAACACATATAAATATAACTAACTAACATAATTAGTCCCCATAGATTTAATTAGTCTCTTTTGATCACAAAATTAATTCCAAACTAATTCTTGATTAAAACTAATTAAAACCATATGATTTCATATTAATATATTATAACTTATAATATATTAATAAATCATATATAACCTTCTCTCAAGAGTCCATCCTAACAAATTGTCCTGATGATATGCAACCCAAATGGACCATGCTACTTTTGGGTCAAGTATATACCAATAATAGTTATGGGCTTAGACATCTAATCCAACAATGCTAGCCATATCTGCTGTGACACCCCAAAACCGGAACGGCGGAATCGTTCGGGGGTGGAGGACGTCATGTACAATATCACAACAATGCAAAGTAGTAAACAAGCAACAACATCATCCATTGCATTAATAATATAATTTTAATACAAGTGTGTTCTGTCAAGTTAAATAGACACCAAAATATGAATCAAAATAAAAGATGAGTCTTGAACGAGCTCCATCTTCTCAAAACCTGGTACTGGTACCTGTCTACTGATGACTTGAGAATACAAGTTATTTTGAAAGAGAGTATCAGCTTTAAAGCTGGTGAGATCATAAGTATATTAGTGTCTGTATTTGTATGAAAGTGCTTGTAAGTATGTGATGTGTAAGTTTGTAAAAGTTTGTGAATGTTTGAAAAAGGTTTGAATCTCCTAGAAAACCATATGTTTCCTACTAACCGTAGCCTTCTACCAAGGCATCTAGTGGTCGTGTGTGTGTCTCTTGTAAGAGTATGTATTTTCCCAAATCTGACTATCATTAACTAAAAGTATAGTTTTTACATTTCTGTATATTGTGAAGATCACAAAGTGAATGCAATGGGAAAATGAAAAAGTACTGTAGTATTGTATTAAGTAACTACTGCTGTACTAACTACCTTAAACCAATTGTAATTTAAAGTACCATGTGATCGGCCTGTACCATACTACCGACTATAAACACGACGATGTAAGACGTCGGAAGGAATGACGTTTGGCACCCGTAGACTTGCAAGTCCCAATGTAGCGAGCAGCAAGGTGTAGGATAGTCAATCCAGTATAGATCTATACACAAACTCAACGCTCTCCATTTAAGGAGATTCTGGATACAAAACAAGACATGACAGGTGATGCCATGCCCCGTTACGTGGCTCACATAAATATATAGGTGCACTTGTGTATGTATTGAATGTACTAGCTGTATTGTATGTTCTCCCCCTGTTTAGTATGTATGTATGTTCTCTCTGTATGGTATTGTTTGTTCTCTCTCTGTCTAGCATGTATGTTTTCTTGTAAAATGTATAGTATGTACTAGCTGTATTGTAATGTACTGTATGTACTAGCTGTATTGACTCATGTATGAACTGACTCATTGTATGTTTCATTGTTCTAGTAATAGTATTAGTAACTCCCTAAACTACACCTATTATAGTTTACTAGTAATATGATTTGTATGTATGAACATGTCTGTATACCTTTGCTACCTAAAGGTATTGAATAGAAAGAAGGAACTTTTATATCTATATACATATACATAATATATAAATAGGATTCAAACGACCTTCGGACAAATAACTGATACCCTAAGTCGACAACCAAACGAGGAACAGGAGGTAAGGTGAGTTATCAGTCCTAAGTCCTTTCAATCCTACTTATATAACTATATCTATAAAGATATACATTTAACAGAATATAAGTGCAAAAGAGATTAAATAAAAGTATTTGATATGTAAAAGAGTTTGATAAAAGTATTTGACATGTAAAAGAGCTTGTAAAACAGTTTGAAAAGTAGTTTGTTTGATAACACAGTTTGAAAGTAAGAAATCCACTTGTTTGGTAGCTATTAATCACATGTGATTGATATAATAACTAACATAGTTCAACTTGTATCCCCCCATAAAAACATTTAAAATCATTTAAAAGATTGATTAAGGGGTATGAACTCACCTGTAGTGAGTGGTTTGGATGAACGGATGGTATAGGATGCTAAGTGCCAAGTGAAGACTTGAACACACACAAGGATCCTAGTTAACATATAATAACACATATATGTATCCAATTAGTCATTTAACAACTAATTAATCAAGTAAAGACATCCTAGGACATGAAAAACACCTTGATTCAAGTGTTATAAGTACTTAGGATTGTATCTAAGGGTTGTCGGGTCTTGCATTTGAGTTTAGGGTCCAAGGGTAAACTCTTTATGAGTTTACGGTTTTGGGACCAACTCCCTTGGAGTTTACGGTCGTAAACCCATGAGTTTACGACCGTAAACTCATGGTACTTCTACCATTTTGTGATTTGAAGCTTATAAGTCCTAAAGAAGCATTCCTACTTCATGTCTAAGCCTTAGGAAGTGATTGGGGCAACATTTCACCCCTTTGTAGAGTTTTTCGGCCCATGGACCACTTCTCCATGAGTTTACGGCCGTAAACTCTAATGGTTCATGGTCTTTTTGATGTTTAAGGTCCTAAGCACATCAAGGATATGATCTAGACTAGTATCCAAGGCTTGGTAAGGGACTAGGGCACACAATGGCCCATTCATTAGGGTTTACAGTCCAAGAACATTCTGGACCGTAAACACCTTTGATCTTGTGATTCTTTGTGATTTCTAGATGATTAAGAAGTGTAACAAGCCTTATAACAAGCCAAGGTAAGAGTACTTACTATATAGAAGCTTGAAAGGGTGTTACAAGTCCAAGAACACTAGTGTGTGTTCTTAGTGTTCTTGGTGAAACTAAGAACACTTGAAGATCTACACAAATGGAATGATTTCACGGATGAAATCATGTAAGATCACTAGATTAAGTAAGATATCAACTAATTAGGGCAAGAAACACTTACAAAGTTGAAGATCAAGAAGGAAAATCGGATGATACTTGAGAGGATTTGAGTTCTAGACTTGAAAATGGTGAAAAAGTGGTAAATATGACTCAATGTCATATTTATACCCCTTTAGGGTTTACGGCCGTAAACACCTTGTTTAGGCCGTAAACTCCAAACTCTTGGAGTTTTGGGACTTTATTGTTGCACAATAAACCCTAGGGCATCCTCTCTCTAGTTATCTCTTGAAGTACTAACTTTAAAACACGCAAACTGATTCCAAAAAGCTTGAAAGTTAGCAGAAACAGTTATGACTCCTATTGAAGTGAATGATTGTACAGAATAGAAATTTCGGGTTGTCGCAGCTGCATTTCATGACTATGAAATATGGAAAATGGATGTCAAAACTGCTTTCCTTAATGGAAAGTTGGCTGAGGATGTTTACATGAGTCAGCCAGAGGGTTTTGTCAATGCAAAGTACCCTAATAGAGTGTGTAAGCTTGAGAAATCCATTTATGGATTGAAACAAGCATCTCGCAGATGGAATCTTTGTTTCGATGAGAAAGTCAAAGAGTTCGGATTTTCGAGAAGTGAGGATGAGTCCTGTGTATATGTCAAAGCTAGTGGGAGTATAGTTAGCTTCCTCGTATTGTATGTGGATGACATACTACTCATAGGAAATGACATCCCAACTTTGCAGGAGGTCAAGTCTTGGCTTGGGAAGTTTTTCGCTATGAATGACCTCGGAGAAGCTGCCTATATCCTAGGGATAAGGATATTGAGAAATAGAAGTAGAAGACTAATAGGACTTTGTTAAAGTACCTACTTGGACAAGGTGTTGAAACATTTCAGCATGGAGAACTCCAAGAAAGGTGTCTTACCTATCCAAGCTAATACCAAACTATTTAAGACTCAGAGTCCGAGTATAGAGGCTGAAATAGCATAAATAAGTCATATACCATATGCTTCCGCAGTTGGTTCGATCATGTATGCTATGACTTGCACTCGCCCTGATGTGGCTTTTGCTTTGAGCATGGTCAACAGATATCAAGGGAACCCTGGTAAAGCTCATTGGACTGCGGTTAAGAATATTCTCAAGTACCTGCGAAGGACTAAGGACTGGGTCCTTACCCTTGGTGGGAGTGATGTCTTGAGAGTAACAGGGTATAGCGACGCGGGCTTTCAGACCGGCAAAGATAATTTCCGCTCTCAGTCGGGCTGGATATTTACCCTAAATGGAGGAGCAGTGACATGGAAAAGTTCCAAACAGGAGACTGTAGTTGATTGAATGTGTGAGTCAGAGTACATGTCAGTGACGCATCCTTTAGATAAGGGATCATATAATCCTCTGTTCTCAAGATATCAGCTGGACAAATACATGGAACAAATTCATACTTACTGTCCAACAGTTTGTTTCCCGATTTCCGATTCGTCTGACATAGAACATAACTTAACACATCAATTTAGTTCTAACCGGGCCCGACACATAAGTCAAAACAGAATAATCGAGGGGCCCAGATATCGCTTTTAATCCTCTTAGGATAAAAGGGAACAGATAAACTTCGACATTATATGCTTGTACTAACTATTCATTAAATCATGCACAACGACACATTTTATAACATCAAGTTACTGATGTGTTTTCATGCCATCAATGAACGACTAACTCATAGTTAACAACTCATATATCTAGGATTGAAGACTTATATGATATTATCGTCTCACGATCACTCATGATAAATTCCATGAAGTGATTCAAGTGAGTGCGGGTTGATCCAATACTCAAATCTTATTTCAAAAGTACTCATGAATGGTGTAGCAAACCTGTTGTTATACCTAACTCCTTAGATAATCTACAAGCTAACTCATGACAGTCTTCTTTCATACCTACTTCCAAAGTATGATCGACTGTGGATAGTTTTGAATAATTCTTATTATTCTGGAAGTCAAGACATGCAAAGTGAAACAATAGTAAATAATTGACACAAGATAGTAACTTTACTTATAAATAAAACTCCTTTTATTCGATCATCAAATGTCAATTACAATTTAGCTATTACAAGTTTCGGTTTATCTAATCACTAAAACTAATATCGTCCGTTAGCCCAATGCCTCTCGCATGCTGCAAGTGCTTAACCTTAGTCAGTCCCTTTGTGAGGGGATCTGCTCGGTTGTCCTCTGACGATATCCTCATCACCACGAGGTGCCCTTCTTCCACCTGATGTCTTATGAAGTAGTACTTTCTGTCGATATGCCTAGATCTTCCATGATCTCTCGGTTCCTTGGTTAAGGCAACCGCCCCTTCATTATCGCAGAAAATATCCTCAGAGTTGACAGTGACTTTTGAAAGCTATTGCTAAGTCGGATCCTGAAGTCACATTGGCAGCTATAGTTATTAGACTTATCCAAGTGGGAGATTGTTGGATTTGGTGTCTAAGCCCATAACTATAACTGGGATGTACTTGACCTGATTGTAGCATGGTCCTTTTGGGTTGCCTTCACCAGTGCAATTTGATAGGATGGATTTTTGAGAGTAAGGTTATTTGTGATTTATTAATATATTACAAATATAATATATTAATATTATTTAATTAGTATTCATCAAGAATTAATTTGGAATTAATTTTGTGATCAAAAGAGACTAATTAAATATATGGGGATTGATTATGTAAATCAATGATTCTTGTAATGTGGGCTAATGATCCTTGACTATATAGTTGGGCTAAAACAATAAGAAAATCCATGGATAGTCCATGGAGGTTAACCCATGGAGCATAAGAATGTGAAAAGTCATGGAGCATTAGGGTTTACAAGGTGTAACCCTAGCATTTGCCACGTTATAAATAGAACCCCTATAAGCCAAAATCGGCTACACACTCTTTGGAGTCAAGTAACTTATTCTCTTAAAGCATCCTTTTTCATATTGGTGTTTGTGAACCATTAGAGGCATAAAACTTGAGGTGCTCAAGCTTTCAAATGTCAAGAACTCTACCCTACACAAGAGGTAAGCATCCAAACTAAGTTTTTATGTTATATAGCTTCAATGGTATTCTAGTTAGGGTGAATGCTTTGGAAAAACAAATTGCATGTATAATTAGAGAAAACATAGATCCAAAGCATTTAGGGTTGCATGTGCACCATAGGAGTGTTATAGTGCTCAAAACCCAACAGTCCCACCCTCCGATGTTTCATGTCTGGCCCCTGTCTGTACATAGTAGTTGGGAAGTATTGTTTAACGCTTATATAATAATAAGACTAATAATTAGTCGCGGTAAATATTAGACTAAAATTTAGTGGGAATGATACTAGGTTTCATCGAAGGAAATTAGTCGCGGTAAATATTAGACTAAAATCTAGTGGTAATGATACTAGGTTTCATCAAAGGAAATTGTTTTAAGAAGCGAAGCGCTGTCCGAGTTCAGAATCACCACCTTAACAGGTGAGTGCATAGTTACTTTTATCTTATATATAGATATAAAGTATTTTATATAAATTACGTGCTATGTGTGCATATTATGTGTATACTTGCTATCTATGCTGGATGAACGATTTTATACATGTTTTAAATGATTTAAACTGTATATGTATTTTATATCTACAAAATATGTTGGGTAAAACATGGGTAAATGAATGACGAGGGATGAAAGCTGATATAGAGGAACATTGGCAATATGGACATAGTTCCCTATAGGTGAACATTGGCAGCAATGGACTTAGTACCCTATAGATGAGCATTGGCAGCTGCGCCATAACCTGTAGATGTTTTTGATCAACGATGTACTCTAAACAACCTAGCAGATGCGCTCTAAGGATAGTATCGGCAGCTGCGCCTAATAGAGAACATCATAACCCTGGCGGCTGCGCCTAAAGGACAATATTGACAGCTGCGCCTAATAGAGAATGTCACAATTCTGGCAGTTGCGCCTAAATAATAATATTGGCAGCTGTGCTTAATAGATAACATTGACAGTTGTGTCGTTGAAAATGATGGACTTCGTACCTACTCCTTAGGACAATCCTTAGCATTGAATGAGTGAATGATAAATGATTCTTAGGGTAGATCCTTAAGAAATAAAGAAGATAATGGGGATGGGTAATTGGGTTGGCTGTTTAATGGTTAAACATAATTATATTCTTGTGGGTTGAAAACCCTATGTATTCTCCAGGTTTCCCAACCTGACCCAGTCAAGTTTATTTGTATCATAGGTGTCAATATGAAGCTACTTTACAATGAGAGATTAAGGAGATGAAAATCACCAGTGTAAATAAATGTAAGGTCTGTTTATGCTTATGTTTCTGTATTGACAATGACATCCCAATGTTTTAAAATGAATAAAATACATTTATTCGGAAATGCTTTTATAACGTATTTATCAATGTTTTTCTGGAAACAAATTCCGCATATATTTCTTTAAAAGATACTCTGATTTTCAAACTAAAGTATAAACAAATCGGTCTTTTCTGGCCGTGAAAATGGGGATGTCACAGTTGGTATCAGAGCATTAGTTTAAGCGAACTAGGAATAAGGATTTATTTCTAGACTTAAACTCAGAATGCTAAACGATGATCGTGAGGAGTGTGTCTAATATATTTTAGGTAGTACAGCTGAATAGACACAATCACTAGCTTACTTAGGGAAGGACGCTTAAAATGTTTTTATGTGCTAAATGATTTGTGATTATTTGATTGGATCTATTGTATGTTGCCGACCGGATCTGGAAAATTTATGTGTTCAGATTTCTAAACGTTTAATTACGATATTAGAACTGACATGTAACTTTTCGGAGTAATAAGGAGGACTACACGTCTAAATTTTCTTTATCTATATTCTCGTCCCGATACGCTGAACGCATGCTTCCGTGAACAAAACGTCATGGTGAAGACTTGTAGCGAATTAAGTAAACGGAGGAAACACGGGGCTTACGATAGTGAATGACACTTATCAGAGGATATCGTAAGAGAGGTATCTTGCCTTTAGAATGCGTCTAATAAATAATATGTCTAGTACGGAAGAAGTACACTTTCGATTAGCAGAAAGAAAGAACTTTTGATATAATCCATGAAGTTATCCCATTGTCTGAAATTTCCACCACCAACCGAGTTGAAGCAGAATTGATGATTAAAGATACGCATGGAAGAAGTCGTAGTAGAGTCTAGGTAAATTTTTATGATTATTTGGACACATTCGTATGTGTTAACTCGTTTTGTGATTTTAGGAAATAAGAACTTGGGGACTGCGAGACAATACTTAGGACGAGTGGTATCTTGCCTTTAGAATACGTCAGGTAAAATAACAGAATGTTTAGAGAAGTACGGTACGTCCGAAGTACACCTTCGATTGGCTGAATGATGGAACCATTGGTGTAAATTCTAAAGTTGTCCCATCGTATGGCGTTTCCATCACCAACCGAGTTGAAGCAGAATTGATGATTGAAGATACGCATGGAAGAAGTCCTAGTAGAGTCTAGGGAAATTTTTATGATTGTTTGGACACATTTGTATGTGTTAAAATTGTTTTTGTGATAATAACTTGGAAAACTGCGAGACAATACTTGGTACGAGTATGAGTAGGTGTGAATGGTAGTAGAGGCCTATACTACCGGAAGCACAAGACTCACACTTGGATCAGGGAAAGTCACGAGGTTACCAAGGCGCTAGTAATTGATTCTCTTTTGTTCAAGTATGTCGTTACCATTGTTTCGGTAATGACTAAGAAGATGATTATTCCTACCCTAGTGGTCATATCAAATCGAGTCCGACTAAGATGAGTGTGTTACATGGTTAAGAGAACCAAGTTCGATGTAACATCTGACTTAAGCCAGAAGATTGAAGTGAAAGATAATTGAAGCATCGCAATAACCGTGAAAGTAAGAAACTTGTATCTAGAAATGCTACATGCTAGAATGTGATTATATCACATTAGAACCTGAAGGAAGGTATATTCTGTTACAGAATTTGACTCAAAAAGACCTGAGTCTAAGCGTTGCATTATACAATGAGTGGTCATTAGACATGACCCATCAGTCTATTATGGTAATCGAAGGAAAGAACTTATCTTAAGCCTGTTAAGAAGAAGAAGGAGTCTCCAATAAGGATCAAGATTGTGACTTGAAAGTCATGATTTAAAGTTTAACATGAGATAGAGGGCGGGTGCAAGATCGAGCACCGCCTGCAGTCAAGGAGACCAAGAGTTAGATACTCGTTCGACGCAACATAGAAGTTACGGTTACTACCTAGGATGAAGAGATAACGTATGGAGTCATTATACAAGCCCTGTTTCATTGATGATTCCGGGATGTAATCATCCTAAGGGAGAGATAACTGTAACGCCCACAGATTCGGGCTAGTCAATTTAGAGACAATAAGCGTCAAAAATAACTTTTTTGATAGAAGATTATTTGGAATAAATAATCTTGACCAAGTTATAGTATATGTCACAAGGTTTCCGTACATATAAAGAATGTTGAAATCCGAGTTACAATGAAGAAGTTATAATCCGTCGAAGTTTTACGACAAAACCGACACGACACTAGAAATCGTAAAAAGTGAATTTATGATAAAAATACTTTTAGCCTTAGAGATCTAAAAGAAAATCGTAGTATATGTTAAACCAAGAATGTGCATAAAAAAGAACATCCAAATCTGACTTCGTATGAGGAAGTTATGATTTTTCTAAGATTTAGCATAGGAGTGCAGAACCCGAAATTTGAATTTTAGATCGGTCGATTTTTAGCCAAAACAGTCTAAACGAGAATTGAAGATCTCATTAATAGGAGCTCAAAGATAAAAAGACAGTCGAAAACGGAGTTCGTATGTGAAAGATATGGACGAAACTTAGTCTCTACTCTTCAAGTGCGGCGAATTCGATATAGATTTGTAACTCCTAGATAGAATGAGAATTATCCGGTGGAGTCTAAGTAAAAGTTATAGTACTCATAAATACCAACATGTTGAGATAAAGAAAGTCGAGAATAGAGGTCATATGTTAAATATATGGACGAAACTTAGTCACTACTCTTCGAGCGTGATAAATACGATACAGTTTTGTAAATCTGAGATAGAATGAGTCCTCGTAAATACCAACACGTGGATATAAATAACGTAGAAAACTGATTTCGTACGAGAAAGATACAGATGAAACTTAAAGCCTACTCTACGATCAAACCCCTATAAATAAGGGATGGACTCTTCATATTTTCTTCACACCATAAGCCTTTCTTTCTCTCTCTAACTTCTCTCTAAGCCCTCCCAACCTCTAGTATCTTCTAAGTGCTAGAGAAAAACCCCAGAGCGCCAGAAGGTTCCGAGAAAAATAGCTTTTCGGCTCAGAAAGTTCTACTCCCGTAGAGCCCGGTTTCTAGCAAACCTGCTGTAAGTGAGATACGCCTACCCTATTTTAAATATAGCTTATATTTAATATTAGTAATGTTATTATGAACTTATAATGAGTATTTGGGCTAGTATTATGACTTATATAAGTGTCGTTATAATATCTTTTTAACCACTTGCGGTACGGGGAATCCGGTTTGAAGGGCCGCTTGGGTTGTTGGATTTCAGAACGGCTAAAATCCTAAAATGGGCCTACCCTCCGGTGTTTCATGTCTGGCCCCTGTCTTTACATAGTAGTTGGGAAGTATTGTTTAACGCTTATATAATAATAAGACTAATAATTAGTCGCCGTAAATATTTGATGGGTTTTATACAAACAATCCTATGTGTGCATGCAACCCTAATTGGATCTATGTTTTCACTATTAGACATACAACTTTATGAACACAAAAGGAAACCTAACATACATCTACTATTTTTAAAATTGACATAAGAGAATAGATGACATACCTTTTGTTGTTATATAGTAATAACAACTAATTCCTTGAGTTTCCTTAGCTCTTGAAAGCAAGTACCACAAGTGTAGTACCTCTAATGCCTCACAAACACACTTTGAGTGAGAGGATGAATATGAGAGAGAGGAGGAAGGGTACTAAGCTCCAAAATTCGGCTCTAGTAGGGTTTTCCCAAGGGGTGGTCGAATTCTAGTGCCTTAGGGTGCTACTTATACTTGAGGCTAGCTAGGGTTTCAAGGTGGAAACCCTAATCCCTTAGCTTAGGGCCTAAGCAAGTCCATGGACTCCTTTCCTTAAGCCCTTGGACGAAAACTCCTAGATCCTTCTAGGATTTTCGTTCAAGCCATAATAAACGTGATCCAATAGCCCAAAGTCTCAACTATCAAACAATTACAAAACAACCCCTGTACTTTTAATTAATTCATTTAATCCCGAAATTAATTCCTAATTAATTTCTGATTAAACACTAATTAATAATATGATTCCAAATTAATATATTATTCATATAATATATTAACAAATCATATTTATACCCCAATTTATTATTCTTAACAATAAACCAGCCTCTCTCCTCAACAGTCATCCTGTCTAGTCACCAGTGTGAAGGCAACCCAAAAGGACCATGCTCACAATCGGGTCAAGTACATACCAAAATAGTTATGGACTTAGACACTAGTCCAATAGTCTCCCACTTGGATAAGTCTAATAACTATTCTGCGTATGACTTCAGAACCTGATCAGCAATCGTAGCTTTCAAAAGCCGTTGTGAACTCTGATCTTATCATAAGCGTGTCCTTTAGATAAGGGATCATATATTTCTCCATTCTTGATATCGTATAGACGTGAGACATGGATTGAAATCATTCTCTTAGTCTATGTGTTGTTTCTCGATTTCCGATTTACGATGACTGTCAATAGACTACAATTGAACACATCAACTTAGTCCTGGCTTGGCCAAGCGCTTAGGTGTCATCACTAAATCATCGAGGGGTCCACATATATCGCTTTTATCCCACTTTGGGTAAAAGGAATGGTTAAACTTCGACTCAATGCTCGCTTGTACTCACTCACCGAATCACACACAACAATACGTTTTATAGCACCAAGTTACTGGTGCGTTTACATATTATCAATGTGTAACCAACTCGTGAGATACAACTCACACATCTTGGTTTCAAGAATATAAGATATTATCGTCTCACCAATCACTCGTGATAAAATCCATGAAGCGATCCAAGTGAGCGTGGGTTTAATCCAATGCTCAAATCATATTCGTAAGAACTCATGAACGTTGCAGCAAACCTTTGCTATGTCTAATACACTTTAGACAATCTACAAACCAATTCATGACAATCTTCTTTCATACCTACTCCCAAAGTATGAGCGACTGTGGAACGTTCGAATAATCTTATTATTCAAGAAGTCAAAACATGCAAAGTGAAACACAAGAATAATCGAACCCAATATGGCCCCAAACTTTTGAGTATAAATAAAACTCCTTTTATTTAATCACCATATTGATTACACATTATTCATTGTATATGTTTCGGGTAATCAACTTATTACTTGAATTACAACAACAATTGTCCCATGCTCTTAGCATGCACACTATGTTTACCTATGGTCCTTACTTTGTGAAATAGTATAATCACACTCATTTCACAATTCCCAATCCTTACCACAAGTGTGAGAATACCAAATTCTTGCCACTTATAGAATATGTTAGATTTTAACATTTTATGCAACGATCCTTTCGTAATGTCATAGCGCCAAAGTCACAAAGACTTTGCCAATGAAATTACAAAGTCATCTATTGGAGATTGTTGCAAGACAATTCCATACATATGAAGTCTCACATTCAAAGTACATTCCTTTGAACATCCTTCTTCCATAAAAGTTTCTAATCTAGACATAAATTCTTAACGTCCAACTCCCAATAAGGAAACATTTCCATATTTGCCATATGACAACTCATTATAAATAGAATCTTATCTATTCATAATAATGTCAATATGGTCCATTCATGACTATACTTTCAACTGTCCACAAGCGACCAATCTTTGGCGAACCTTAGATTGTCCTTGACAGTTGTTTAATTATTTTAGCCAAATCCGGTTCTAGTCCCTTTTTCCCTCTTAATGCCCTAGGCATTTGGAAAATTTTAGAACGGTCAAATATTACAGCATATGCAATCAATCCTATACGAGAAGCGTATGGGACACGATTCATAATGTCTTACATAAAAGCATGATACTTTATCAGCCATTTGCCATAATATTTCTATTTGCCACGTTCTCACAATTCGAACTATGAAGAGGGATGCCGTAATCATAATCGAATTTTGAGAATGCAGTTAATATATTCTTGACTGAATTTGATTAAAATTTCTCGATCTAAGCTTTTAGATTGGAAACGAAGTATAACATTCTCTCCCTTAATTATAGCAAAACAACTTTTTAGCCCCTGCAACTTTGCAAAGTGAAACTTTTTTTTTCTATAATTAATATTGCTAACTTGAAACACTTAAAATAATAATCATGCTCCCACTAACATGATGATTATATCCATTCCAGCATAACATTTATGCTCCCACTAGCTTTGACACGTATTCAGAAACCAGCTAAACTTCTAGAAAACAATACTTATTGACTTCCAAAGTTCATTGTTTCTAATACGATATGCTTTGATAAGCTTTTATCCAAGCTCCTCAAACTCATACACCTTCCCCTAGATAGATTACATGTGTGTCTAAACTAATTCAGAACTTATATTACTAAGTCCCAAATGTTCAGACTAATCACCAAATCTCGTAATTCGAACTATGAAGAGGGATGTTGTAATCATAATCGAATTTGAGAATGCAATTTACATAATTGCTATCTCCTTAAAATCTCTCTTAGTGAAAGCGTTTCCTCACAATCATTTTCATGAAGGAGAAAAACCTTATGACACTTAGAATTTATGGTGTATGTGTTCATATCCATGTGAATTTGTCATAACCATAATCGTAAGATAATGTTTGTGACAAATCCAAACTCTTATGGACTGAACTTGTTCATGCTTGATTTCATGCCATCAAGGGTCCCACCATTGCTTCCAAGTTATTTATCAGCTCACCTATACTAGTCAATGTACTTTCATTGAACAAGGTACTTGCCCTTATGCAGTCTATTGAGAACTCGTAGAACTCATATGCATAGTTTACTAACCCAGAATGGCACAGAAACAAGCATACGTCAACACGATGGGTTACAAACCTCAATTCGTATGCTAGTGTTTAATAATAGGTTTACTTTTGATTAGTTCTTGAAACTTTTCAAGATCGTTTAGACTCCCACTGACCTCTTGACATATAAGATTCTCTTGTTAAGAAAACATTTCTTGACAAACAAATATTCAAGAGTTAGTGCGGATTTTTATCAAGATAAGCACTATACACAATTGGTATTAGTTGGTCTTTGTCTTATCCAAGACATCACAATTTACCAATTTCAAACGTGCAAGAGTAAGAAAAACAATTTTCTACTTCACATTTGAAGAGTGTGTTATAACTTCTTAAGATGTGTCACTCAATTCACAATCTTGGAGTATAACTCTAAGACTTGATTTTGGAACGAAGTATGACTCATCGTTTTGATTTAACCATTTCAAAAATTTCCGATTCCTCTTCTTAGCCATACTAGTGCACTAAGATGTCCTTAGAGGATTAATTGTGATATGGTTTTACAATCAACAAGATGATCATAAAATACGATATAAAAGTACTCTCCCTTCTTCTTAGATTGGAGAAACTTTTTATCTTTCTGCCTTCATTGATTCTACTTATTCATTCTACCATTCATTGAAACTTTTCAATGATTCAGAATTACACTTAGTCTTCTAAGTATAACCACATTTACTAGACCTTTAGTAAATCATGACAAATAATATTATTATTATTTATGGTGGACTTGACTAGTGCACAACATTGTGTACTAGTTCCTTTAGTCCTTCACTTGACTCACATACTTATGTGAACAAGGAATTAGTCTTAATTACTTAAGTACCAAGATTTCCATACATCACACAATACAAGTTGTATGATTCCAAGTTTCTGTCCAATTGAAACTTGGGCGATGAGAATCTTTCCTTACTTAGAAAATTATGAAACTACCATAAATAACATAACTAAGAATCACATCCATTTCAACAGTGCTAATAATAGAAATACACAAACATCAATTTTTCATACATGTCATTGCAAGGATAAATAAATAAGACAAAATCAAATTTTATTTTATTGCGGAAAATTTTGTCCTTACAACGCAACTCAATTGAAAAACTAGGCTATTACATTTCTTAGAAATCTATCCTAACTCTAAAGTAGCAGCTCAAAAATCCGATCTTTGAATCCATGCGATCGAAATCCATTTCTTCGCGATCAGACTCAGCTTACTTCTTCCTTTCTTTTCTTCGATTCTTCAAAAACATCAAAAATGTAATCTTATCACATAATGTATCAAGAATCAAAAATAGGAACTTATAGATTTAGTTAATGGATTTTACCTGAAGTAGAGCCATACGTCTTGACTCTCCCATCTCTTAGATCTCTCAGGTAGATAGGGCAGCTTCGTCTCCAATGCCCCTTCTCTTGGCAATAAAAGCAAATTGACCTTTTTGGAACAGCACACGAAACTACTTCAGACTTTGCCTTTCTTTTATGATCAAACTTTTCGACCATGACATGTCTTTCGTTGCTATTGCCTATGTCCATGGAGGTTTGGAAGGCAAATCCACCAATCAACTTTGCTTCTCCAGCGCGACAAATTATTGCTGATTCAGCAGCAACAAGCAAATAGGTGAGATCGATGAGGGTCACATCGTGGTCTATCATATAGTACTCTCTTACGAACTCACTATATGAGTTAGGAAGCGACTGAAGAACCCAGTTAACAACTAGCTTCTCACAGACAACGACTCCCAACATTCTTATCCTATCAATGTGTGATTTCATCTCTAAGACGTGTGCACACAACGACTTTCCTTCTTCATGTTTACTTGCCAAAAGGGCTTGAGTGAGCTTGAACTTTTCAAGCCTTTGAACTTGTGGGTCAGGGAGAATAATAGGAGGAGGTGGAGGAAGTGAAGCATGATCTCTTGTTCCTTGATCAAATCATGGAATATCATCTTCATGTGGAAAGCTTGTTCCAAGGGATTTGGGAAGACCATAGTTGTCATACTTTGACATCTACAAAACGGGAGAAAATTCAAGTTAGTTGATTGAGTCCTTAATAAAACACGCAAATGAGATATTAAGGCTAGGACCCAACACACTATTCTACAACACGGAAGAGGGATGCCGTAATCCGGTCGCAGAATATTTGAAGGTAAGTGAATAACGATTCACTAATTTTCCACCATGAAAAACGAAAATAGAGATTAAGTTTTAAATGTATCGAAAACTTCTAGATCTTTTGAGATTCATTGAACTTTTCAATGGCATGTTTAAATCTCGATATACCCCTCGTTTTGTGACTGGGTTGCCGATGATCACAAAACAGGGTGTGAATAACCATGCAAATATACATGGTGCCCCAATGTTACAGTCACCTACTCGATGTGTCGGTTAACCACACACGCTCCACCGAACTACGACAAACATCGAGTCACCCTTCGCCACCTTTGCTTAGAACCCAATTAGTATGCCGGTTAACCACACACGCTCCACTAACGTCTTAGCAAGGGTACAAAGTGTAATTTCATGGAATTGCATCAAATTCACTTTTGCCTAAAGTAACTAAGATTGGGAATTTAATAAAAGCATTTAGTTACTTTATTAATCATTATACTTTTAATGAGTAATTTATTGCCCTATCCTACCCGTTCGGCTAACGACCCTCCACCAATCAAGGAAGCGGTGGGTGAGAGTGGACACCCATTAAACGACCATTTTATAGGCCATAACCTTATACCCCCCTTATAGATTGGGTTCGTGAATGAGGCCTACTAACGGTAAGACTAGCTTAATCTTATATATATATATATATATATATATATATATATATATATATATATATATATATATATATAATTATTAATCTTATAATATTATAATAGTATAAGGGTGTATTTTAAACATTTCAAAATACTAGGGTTTTAATCATATTTAAAAATTTTCGAAAATTAAAACCTTTTAATTTTAAAATCTTAAATATTAAAACTTTGATTTAATAATTATCTCAATTAAACAATTAATTTAAATTATTAAATCTTGGAGGATAATCTTTTAAATTAAACAATTAATTTTAACATAATCCCTTTATTCCCTAAAATTCGAAAATTTGGGATGGGATAATTCAAAAGATCTTTAATTATCTATTTAAACAATTAAGGGATAATTACAAGATATGACATTATCCAAATCCCTAAAATTTGGGAATCTTATCATGGGGACAAGGCAAATTTCGAAATCCTAGGGTTAGACAACCCTAATTTCAAAATCTTGGTGGCTAAGGAAAGGGTTTGGGAAACCCTAATACAATTCGAAAACTAGGGTTTTGTAACCCTATTTCGAAAATCCAAGCCCTAACGTTTATTAGCCATAAAACCTAATTTGTCAAATTCATACATTTGTATCAAATCTAATTGAAAACAAAAACCAAAGGCTCTGATACCACTGATGGGTTTTATACAAACAATCCTATGTGTGCATGCAACCCTAATTTGATCTATGTTTTCACTATTAGACATACAACTTTATGAACACAAAAGGAAACCTAGCATGCATCTACTATTTTCGAAATTGACATAGGAGAATAGAATACATACCTTTTGTTGTTATATAGTAATAACAACTAATTCCTTGAGTTTCCTTAGCTCTTGAAAGCAAGTACCACAAGTGTAGTACCTCTAATGGCTCACAAACACACTTTGAGTGAGAGGATGAATATGAGAGAGAGGAGAAAGGGTACTAAGCTCCAAAATTCGGCTCTAGTAGGGTTTTCCCAAGGGGTGGTCGAATTCTAGTGCCTTAGGGTGCTATTTATACTTGAGGCATGCTAGGGTTTCAAGGTGGAAACCCTAATCCCTTAGCTTAGGGCCTAAGCAAGTCCATGGACTCCTTTCCTTAAGCCCTTGGACGAAAACTCCTAGATCCTTCTAGGATTTTCGTTCAAGCCATAATAAACGTGATCCAATAGCCCAAAGTCTCAACTATCAAACAATTACAAAACAACCCCTGTACTTTTAATTAATTCCTTTAATCCCGAAATTAATTCCTAATTAATTTCTGATTAAACACTAATTAATAATATGATTCCAAATTAATATATTATTCATATAATATATTAACAAATCATATTTATACCCCAATTTATTATTCTTAACAATAAACCAGCCTCTCTCCTCAACAGTCATCCTGTCTAGTCACCAGTGTGAAGGCAACCCAAAAAGACCATGCTCACAATCGGGTCAAGTACATACCAAAATAGTTATGGACTTAGACACTAATCCAATAATATTAGACTAAAATCTAGTGGTAATGATACTAGGTTTCATCGAAGGTGTAGTGGTGTTGATTATGATAGCATGTACGGAATAAGAAAAGATCTAGTGAATCATCATGCAAACTCAAGAACACAAGGAGTAAATAATTTTTTGTAAGCTCATACTAGATCTAGAAAGGATATACAAATGGGTTTGTACAAGTTTCTCTCTCTAGTCTAACACTCCAAAATGACCCTTTACGTAATGGGAGTCACTCACTTCCTATTTATAGGAAAGACTCAACCCATTTACACATACAAGAAGGTTAGCCCAAGACTCCACATCCAAGCATGGCTTTGCACCCTAACATTCTCCCCCTCAAAGTTAGGATTGGATGTCTCGGCTTCAGTCTCCAACGAGCTAGCATGATCAAGACCAAACTCCCGCTCGAAGTAACACCGGTCTTCAAATCCGCAAATGAATATCCGACAAACCCGCTTCGAATACCCATCATTCTCCCCCTTTTTCTAATCAAAAAATGATTATAAAACCCATTAAGGGTGAGAAGCGCCCAAGGAATAATCTTCACAATACTCCCCCTTGATGTGTACAAAAAATGAAACTCCAAAAATCTTGCACGGAAAAACAATCACGAAAAAGCCTTAAAAAAACTTCCAATTTATGAAATTTTTTGACTTTTTGGGTGAAAGTTGCAAGATTTTCCAAAATCCGAGTAAAAAGTGTCTCTTTCTGAATTTTGAAGTGACCCATTGCGCCAAAAACAGCCAAATATGCGAAATTCTCCCCCATTTTCGAAACTTGGTAGAAAATGTTAATTCACACAAACTGTAGGGACTGAACATGAAAATGCTTCAATTTCTCAGAAAATTAGTAGCCCAATTTCGAAATGTGTATAAACTGTCAAAGTTTCGAAACTTTAAGGAATACTGTCGAAACTTCTTCCTCTTTTCTTTCAAACTTTCGAACATCCCTCCAAATGTCGACAATGATTATAATATGTAAAATTTTCGACACTTAAAGGGTCAATGTCGAAACTTTTGTTTTCTTCTTCCCCATTTTGTTACAGTGGTGAACACCAAAATTTTCGACATATCGACAAAAAACCTTCGAAACTTCAATCTCCAAATCTTCAACTATGAGTGTCGATTTTGCGAAAGTGAAGCATATCGAACGCTTAATCGTGAACTGTAACATCTTAACGATTTAACTTCGCTATAGATTCCAAAATCATCGACATCAATGGAAAACTTCTGCTTCGCTTTTTAGTATAATGAACAATTCGATTTCAATTCCACAGTTAGTCAACCTTACGACCATCAACCAAACAAGTCAATTAGAAACCTTCGCTTTTTGAGTTTCATTCCAAGCCAAATCATCGATTTCTCAAAATCGACACCAAATACAATTGATTTCAACCCAAAGCAGTCGACGACTCCAAAAATGATTTCTCAAGTCTCAAACATCGACTTCCAAAATTTATATCATCCCAACCTTCGAAATCCAGTCTCCAAAATCCATTCATTCACCAAAATCAGTCGACATCTACAATCGACCATCAACAACGAATACGAACTCCAATCACTCGAATAATGAACCCAACACAATGATTTCACTTCCAAACAAATCTATCAAAATCGGTGTTGACTATTGACTCCCCAATTGACTTCCCAATCGAGGTTTCGTTACTCAACAATCAAGCCTTCGATTCACAGTAATCGATTCCAAACGAGTGTATTGCCAATTCGTTTTCAAAAACCAAATCTCTTCATCTGTTCCTTATCAATCGTCAACCATCGAACCTTTGTTTTCATTTACTAACCATCAATCACAATACTTCGATTCAAAAATCATAAGTTCCAGTTGCGAACATCCCAAAACTCACTTTTTGAAATCAATTACTCCAAAATCGACACAAACTTTCGAATATCAAAAAAAATTACTTCATCTATTCGCTTCGTTTTACTGCCTCTTAGAACACCACTCGATATCGACATTCATTATCATTTATACTGATGAGATAAAGTAGATTGACTCCAAAAAGTCAACTTTAAAATCGAAATCGATATCAACAGCAAATAAGGTCATTCTACTCCAGTTTCAATCAACAAAACGAATTTCAGAGTGCGAATACAAACTCTAATCAAAGAAAATTTCGTTTGATTTCAATCAGTACGAACTTATTCTTCTGACCCCTACTGTTCAAGACAAACCAGGCATTGAATATTGACACCTGATTTCAGATAAACAATCTCCAAATTCGACTCTAAATTGATTCATAAGATGAAGTCGATCAAGAATAAGGAAAGTAAAATCGACTTAATTTTGCTTTGCTTGATGTAGATACTGACGATCCAAATGAACATCGATATAAGAAAAGATAAAGAACAAGAACTGATTATCATTTGGGCTTACGAATCGCTTAAGAACAGTAACAATATTAGTTACTGGGCTCGAACATATATGTATGATGAACAGTATCTAAAAAAAATTATATTGGGCTTGAATTTTAATTGGATGAACAAATAATCGAATTTTAGAAAATGATTGTGATTTTGAAATTTGATCTAAAAAAAATAATTTGATCAATCAACGGGGCTGAAACAGATTTCATCCAATGAGGCAAATCGATCAAAAATAGAAAATGAAAAATACGAATCGAAATCATGGACGTTTTGGAATCCATTTGAGAATTTGAGATACCTTTTTGACGAATCGAGATCCGTTTTCAACAATCGAATCGAATTTAGAAGATCTTGGTTCTTTTGTTGGAATGAGAAAATCTCCAATTTGAACATTGTACCACCCATTATGCATGACGTACAACTCGTTCTTCGTGTTCTTCATCAAACCAAGAACATCTTCAAAAGAACCATCAACACTTTTGGGTTTTGACTTCAAATTAAATGCAACATTTGGAGATAGTTGCTTTGGAACCCAAATTTGCTTCACGGATTTCGGATTCACAACAACATTCGACGATTTTTGTGAATAAACCCGCTTGTTCTTCCGTTTAATCTTCTTTTTCTTTTTCTTTCTCATCTTTTTGCATCTTGAAGACTTGATTTCATGAACAAACCCACTTTCCACAACTTCAACTTTGTGAGTTTGAATCAGATCTTTTGGAGTTTGATACTTGTGAATTTCTTGGATCACCGGCTTCCGATAAGGAATCATTCCTTCAAATGAATCACAAGAACACAAAATATCATCGGTTTGAACTCCAATCGAGCAAAAAAAAAATTTCATCATGAGAATCAACTTGAACTCCCTTTTCTTGAACATCAAGAACATCATATTGAACTCCATTGTCTTGAACTTCAACAAACTTAAGAGCACGAAGATCATTTGGGTTTTCAATTAGAGAAATGTATTTCTTATTAAACAAATCCCTTTCTTCTCCTTCCTTTTGATTTCTACTACGGACTAATATGGACAAGGCAATTTTATTCAACCATAAAATCTTACAAAGTGGTTGAAATATCAAGTTTCCATTATCATCCTTCAAACATCCATAAGAAACCATATTACCCCATGCAATCAATTTGCTTAACACCAACCCATAAAATTGATCTTCATTGACTTTGTATTTGATATCTTCAACGATCACAATCCAAGAATCATATGGCAAATCCACCATGATCACAAGAACTTGAAAATTTCTAGAGAGAGAAAGTGATTTTGAATGGGTTTTCTAGAGAGAAAAAGTAAAAATCACTTGAATTCTAGTGAAGAAAATAGAATTTTGAATAGAATCAAAGATGAATTCGATTTCTAGAATCCAAAAACTCTCAATAACACAAAGATCAAAGATCAAAAAATGAATCACCAAATCTAGATTGCCACCATGGATCAATTCTTGATCAAATCAAGAACACCCGCTCTGATACCAACTGTAGTGGTGTTGATTATGATGGCATATGCGGAATAAGAAAATATCTAGTGAATCATCATGAAAACTCAAGAACACAAGGAGTAAATAATTCTTTGTGAGTTCATATTAGATCTAGAAAGGATATACAAATGGGTTTGTACAAGTTTCTCTCTCTAGTCTAACACTCCAAAATGATCCTTTACATAATGGGAGTCACTCACTTCCTATTTATAGGAAATACTCAACCCATTTACACATACAAGAAGGTTAGCCCAAGACTCCACATCCAAGCATGACTTTTCACCCTAACAGAAGGAAATTGTTTTAAAAAGCAAAGCGATGTCTGAGTTCAGAATCACCACCTTAACAGGTGAGTGCATAGTTACTTTCATCTTACACATAGATATAAAGTCTTTTATATAAATTACTTGCTATGTGTGCATATTATCTGTATACTTGTTATATATCTATGTTGGATGAACGATTTTATACATGTTTTAAATTATTTAAACTATATCTGTATTTTATATCTACAAAATATGTTGGGTAAAACATGGGTAAATGAATGACGAGGGATGAAAGCTGATATAGAGGAACATTGGCAATATGGACATAGTGCCCTATAGGTGAACATTGGCAGCAATGGACTTAGTACCCTATAGATGAGCATTGGCAGCTGCGCCATAACCTGTAGATGTTTTTGATCAACGATGTACTCTAAACATCCTAGCAGATGCGCTCTAAGGATAGTATCGGCAGCTGCGCCTAATAGAGAACATCATAACCCTGGCGGCTGCGCCTAAAGGACAATATCGACAGCTGCACCTAATAGAGAATGTCACAATTCTGGCAGTTGCGCCTAAATGATAATATTGGCAGCTGTGCTTAATAGATAACATTGACAGTTGTGTCGTTGACAATGATGGACTTCGTACCTACTCCTTAGGACAATCCTTAGCACTGAATGAGTGAATGATAAATGATTCTTAGGGTAGATCCTTAAGAAATAAAGAAGATAATGGGGATGGGTAATTGGGTTGGCTGTTTAATGGTTAAACATAATTATATTCTTGTGGGTTGAAAACCCTATGTATTCTCCAGGTTTCCCAACCTGACCCAGTCAAGTTTATTTGTATCATAGGTGTCAATATGAAGCTACTTTACAATGAGAGATTAAGGAGATGAAAATCACTAGTGTAAATAAATGTAAGGTCTGTTTATGCTTATGTTTCTGTATTGACAATGACATCCCAATGTTTTAAAATGAATAAAATACATTTATTCGGAAATGCTTTTAGAACGTATTTATCAATGTTTTTCTGGGAACAAATTCCGCATATATTTCTTTAAAAGATACTCTGATTTTCAAAATAAAGCATAAACAAATCGGTCTTTTCTGGCCATGAAAATAGGGATATCACAGGTTTCGTCGAAGTAAAATAGAATTGTTAGAAGCGAAGCGCTCCCCGAGTATGGAATCATCACTTTAACAAGTGAGTGCATAGTTACTTTCATCTTACACATTGATATGAAGTATTTAATATAAACTACATGTATATGTATTTTATACCTATAATTATGATGGGTAAAGATGGGTAGATGAAATAGATGATGAGGGATGAATTAAAATGATGATAGGCCTCGATGTTTAAGCTAACTTAGTCATCTATCAGAGTATAGATGATGACCACAAACTATTCTAGACAGTCTAGTGGAACGCTAGCAGGCTCGCAACCTGTAGGTGTTTGTAAACGGTGTGTTCACCAGTGTACTCTATCCCCCTCATGGTTTCCTTATTGACATATATTGCTGAGGAATCCCCTAAGCAGTATTGTCATCCTGATGATGATCCTTAGGCTAGGTCCCTCATGGTTTCCGACTGGATTGGGAAACTTTATGTGTTCAAATTTCTAAACGTTCGACTCGATATTCGAACTAGCATGTAACTTTTCGGAGTGAGAAGGAGGACTAAACGTCAATCATAAACAAGATCTAAATCCACCTACTTTGGTGTATAGATCGACACAGAGAGAACCCGAAGCAGATTTGAAAACGCTAATGGAAATGCTAATACTAACCAACGGCCTGTGATTGAGCGTGCACCAGAGGTAGAAGCTGCACCCGAGCCAATCACTATGGCAGGAGTACAAGCAATGATTCAAATGATGTTGGATCGTCAGATGGAAGAGACAAGGTGTCTACTTCAACAAAATAGGGATGAACCTACTATGCCTGTTGAACAGCCTGAACTGAATGAGGGACAGTCAAAAGAAGGAAACTATAGTAGAACCGTTGGCCAAGCTGAACCGCCAGTGGTTGGAAGGAATAACCAAGATGGAGGGATTGACATGGATGAGCGTATGTATAAGAACTTCTTGGGTGCCAAACCACCGAGTCTTTCGGGAAGTTCAAAGCTAGTGGACATTATTGACTGGATCTCCAAGATGGAAATGGTATTTGAAAGCTGCAACTGCAGTAACAAGTAGAAAACAGTCTTCATAGTCAGACAACTAAAGACCGGAGTTTTATGTTGGTGGAAGTTATTGGCAGATATAATGCCAGGAGGAGAAGCCCCGAGGATGTCTTGGGAAGAATTCATGGAGCGGTTGAAAATGCAATAATGCTCGGAAGTAGATATGATAGACCTAAACAACGAGTTTTAGAACCTGAAGAAAGGGAAGATGAGTATTGATGACTATTACACTGCATTCACCAAGATGATGAAGTTATTCCCCTACTTGGTGCCTACTGAACTCGCCAAGATAGAGAAGTTTGATAACAGATTGCCATCAGACTTTGGCCTAACTGTCAAAATGGCAAGTACTTTGAAGACAGCCGTTAGAGCAACTAAGAATATCGAGACCTAGTTAAGCGAGAAGGGTCTGGAGAGGGCTGAGATAGGAGAGAAAAGGAAGTTTGATGGATCTTTAATGTCCAACAAGAAGAGAAAGTTCTCGAAGTCTGGTTTAAAGAAGTTCGGAGGAGGAGGAGGAGGCGAAGTAAGATCGTGTGAGAAGTGTAAAAAGAAGCACATTGGAAAGTATGGCGAGGAAGTCACTAGTTTCAAATGTGGAAAGTCTAGGCATTACGCCAATGAGTGCACATTCAACCTGAAGGTGTGTTTGGGATGTAATGAAGAAGGGCATGTTTCTAGGGTCTGCCCAAAGAAGAAAGAGGCAGCAAGGCCTAATGGTCCACTGAGGCCAAAGGCAAGAGCATTCCAGATAACACTAGAAGCAGCAAAGGATGTAGCAGATGTCGCTTCAGGTAACTTTCTCGTAAATGGATTGCCTGCCAATATATTGTTTGATTCAGGAGCAAATTACTCCTTTATATCGCACAAATTTGATGGAAGACTAGCATTTCCTGTAGATAAACTTGATACTACTCTAGTTGTAGAAGTTGCTAGTGGCAAATTCATACCTGTTAGCGATTGCATTAAAAAACATCGTCATCGACTTGAACGAGAATAAATTCCACGAGGAGTTATTAACCATTGAGTTGAACGGTTTCGACATCGTACTGGGAATGAATTGGCTTAGTGCAAACGTCGCCGAAATACTATGCAAGAAGAAGACGGTGAGAGTAAACCCACCAGCAAAAGAGTCATTTATGGTGTATGGGAACAAACGCAGAGTAAATTCTGGAATCAGTTCCCTGATGAAAGCCAGAAAATGTTTGTCCAAAGGATGCACATCATACTTGGCATTTGTGATCGATGAAAAGAAGGAGAAGAAGGAGATACAAAGAATACCAGTGATGTGTGACTATCCGGAAGTCTTTCTCGAAGATCTTCCTGGATTACCCTTTATAGACAAGTGGAGTTTCTAATAGACTTGTTGCCAGGATCGACACCAATAGCGAAATCACCATATCGATTAACCCCGACAGAGATGAAGGAGCTTATGATGCAACTTCAGGAGTTGTTGGACAACAACTTCATTAGACCTAGTTCATCACCCTGGGGAGCTCCGGTGTTATTCGTAAAGAATAAGGATGGAAGCATGAGGATGTGCGTAGACTATAGATAGCTGAACAAGGCAATGTTGAAAAACAAGTGTCCATTGCCAAGGATTGATGACTTACTCGATCAGCTGCAAGGTTCGATCTATTTCTCAAAAATCGATCTTAGGTCGGGATATCATCAGCTGAATGTGAGAGAGCAAGATATTGAGAAGACCATATTCAGAATGGGATACAGACACTATGAGTTCTTGGTTATGTCATTTGGACTAACCAATGCTCAAACATCATCTATGGATTTGATGAACAGGTTTTGTAAACCATTCCTTGATAAATCTTTGATAGTGTTCATAAACGACATTCTGATTTACTCAAAGAGCCAGCAGGAGCATGGCAAGCACATGCGAGAAGTATTAGAAGTTCTGAAGAAGGAGAAGCTGTATGGAAAGTTCTCAAAATGTGATTTCTAGATTCAAGAAGTCCAATTCTTGGGTCATGTGGTTAACCAAGAGGGGATAATGGTTCACCTAGAAAAGATTGAAGCTGTGATGAAATGGGAACGACCAAAAAATCCCACCGAGATTCGAATCTTTCTGGGATTAGTTGGATATTACCGAAGGTTTATCCAAGGCTTTTCTTCGATAGCTGCTCCATTGACAGCTTTGACCCATAAAGGAGCTACATATACATGGAGTGAGAAACAAGAAGAATCATTCGAGAAATTAAAGAAGAAGTTGTATGAAGCATCGATTCTTTCTTTACCTGACGGAGTTGAAGACTTCGCGGTCTATAGCGATGCATCTGGAGTTGGGTTAGGTTGTGTTCTGACCCAAAGAGATAAAGTGATAGCATATGCATCTCGACAACTAAAAGAGCATGAAAAGAACTACCCCACTCATGATCTGGAGTTGGCAGCGGTAGTATTTGCTTTAAAGATATGGAGGCATTATCTTTACGACAAAAAGTGCAAACTCTTCAATATCATAAAAGTCTCTAGTATTCTCTTTGATCAAAAGTAATTGAATATGAGGCAACGACGCTGGCTAGAGTTACTGAAGGATTACGACTGCGAGATACTTTACCACCCTGGTAAAGAAAATGGCGTAGCTGATGCTCTAAGTCGAAAAGTAAACCTGGAAAGGAAGAACATTTAGGCAAGACATTGGTGTTCGGTAAATATAATCAAGGGTTGAAGGTATTCCAAGATAGGATTTGGGTACCTAAGATGGGAGGAATGAGAGATCTTCTGATGGAAGAAGCTCACAAGACCATGTACTCGATTCATTTCGGTAGTACTAAGATGTATAAGGATTTGAAACCTTACTACTGGTGGTCGACGATGAAGCTCGATGTTCCAAAGTATGTGGCAGAGTGTGTAATATGTGCAAGAGTTGAAGCACAACATCAGAAACCGTATGGGAGTTTAGAACCTTTACCTGTACCCATGGGTAAATGGGTAGACATCACCATGTATTTTGTGACTAAACTGCCCAGGATGAAGAACGGTCACGACATGATTTGGGTAGTCATGGATCGATTCACAAAGAGTGCACACTTCATAGCACCCACTGAGAGATGGTCTATGGTCAAGCTTGCAAATGCTTATGTGAAGGAGGTAGTAAGACTTCAGGTGTTCCTTTAACAATTGTATCAGATCGTGATAGTCGTTTCACGTCAAGGTTTTGGAGGAGTCTACAAGAGGAAATGGGTACAAAGTTGTGTTTAAGTACAACCTACCATCCACAGACCGATGGTTAAAGCGAACGAACGATTCAAACACTGGAAGATATGTTAAGAGCATGTACCCTAGAATTTCAAGTTAACTGGGATGAGCACTTACCCCTGGTAGATTTTTCCTACAACAATAGTTACCATTTGAGCATTAAGATGACACCTTATCAAGCTTTGTACAGTTAGAAGTGTCGTACGTCGTCTTGTTGGCTTGAGACTGTTGAAAAGTTAAAAATGATTAGGTAAAGAATGTTAGCAGCTCAAGATCACCAAAAGAGCTATGCTGACAAAAAGTGACGACCAATGACATTCGAAGTTGGAGATTCGGTATTGCTCAAAGTCTCACCGTGGAAGGGACTTATAAGGTTTGGAAAGAGAGGAAAGATGATTCCAAGGTTTATTGGACCATTCAAGGTTCTTCAGAGGATTGGGAACCAAGCTTACAAGTTGGAATTTCCATGATAACTAGATGGAATTCATAACACTTTCCATGTGTGTTATTTGAGGAAGTTTACGGGAGAAGTTCCCAATATAATTCCACTTTCGGAGTTAAGGATGGAAGAAAATAATAGGCTAATCGAAGAGCCTGAGGAAATTGTTGACCGTAAGACAAAGAAATTACGACACATGATGGTCAACTTAGTGCTTGTGCAATGGTAACATACGAATGGGCCGAGGCTTACCTGGGAAACAGAGAGTGACATGATGAGTCGCTATCCACATCTGTTTTCTGAGGCATGATTACTGGACAAAATCATCCTAAGGAAGAGAGAATTGTAACGCCCATGTTTTTAGGCTAAACATTATTATAACGATGTAATAGTTAGGATCAATAATTGTAACATATTTTGAAGTAATGAAGAGGAATTACTTGAGTATTATGTTATTTAGTTGATTTTGTGTGCATTATACTTATTTATAACGACATAATAACAATAATAATAATAATAATAAAACTAAAAATCAAAAATAAAATAATAGATAGACCCAATATCTATGAAGAAAGTTGAAGTAGTCATAACAAGGATTTCGAGGATATAAGGAACACCAAAATCCGACTTATAACGAAGAAGTTATGGCCCGTCGAAGTTTTGCGGCAAAACCGACACAACACCAGGAATCGTAAAAAAGTGAGTTTACAATAAAATATTTTTTATCCTTAGCGATCTAAACTAAAGTCGTAGTATATGATAAACCGAGAGCGTGTATAAAAAGAACGTCCAAATCTGAATTCATATGAGGAAAGTATGGCTTTTCTAAGATTTAGCATAACTGTGCATAACCCGGAATTCGAATTTTAGATCGACCAATTTTTAGCCGACACAATCTAAAAGAGAATTGAAGATCTCGTTAATAGGAGCTCAACGATATAAAGAGAGACGAAAACGGACGTCGGATGACAAAGTTATGAATTTTTAACAGACTTTACCTGTCTAAGCCTGTTAAAATATAACTTTAAAAATAAAAAACAATATTATCCAACAGAGTCTAAATGAAAGTTGTAGATTACATCGTCACCTACATGTGGATATAGAGAACATCAATAACGGATCTCGTATGCAAAAGTTACGAAATTTAGAAGTCGGGACTATACTGTTGCGAGGAGGGTGACGTGGCAAAATCCTAGCCCTTGCTTGTTCTCCACAGTCTCGCATGCGAAGCCGACAGCTGCCCCCTCGTACGTGAAGCCCAACATACCCCGAGGAGTACGCCCAACGTAGTCTGAGGCCAGCTCCTATAAATAGGTGCGAGGTTCTCCTCAATTCTTCATACCTTCACCCTTGTTTCTCTTTCAACAATCCAAAATTATCCATCCCAATCCCTAGTAACTTCCAACTGGTAGAGGCAACTCCGAGAGCACCAGAAGGCTCTGATAAGAAGAGCTTTCGGTTGGGAAGTTCTGCCCCCGCAGAGCCCGATTCCTAGCTAAACCCTCTTATAAGTAAGTTATGCTTACCCTACTTTAAGTATAGCTTATGTTTAAGTTTAATATCATTATTATGAACCTATAAACAACGTGTGTATTATAAAATATAATATACAAAGTGTTATTATAATATCTTTTAACTACTTGCGGTACGGGGAATCTGGTTTGAAGGTCGCATAGGGTTGTTGGATTTCAGTAGTGCTTAAATGCCAAAATGGTGTTGCCCACCAGTGTTTCATGTCTGGCCCCTGTCTGTACATAGTGGTTGAAAAGTATTGTTTAACACTTATAAAACGACATCCCGAAGTTTTTAATATAATGAAAATACATTTCTTCAGAAATTCTTTGATAAATTCTTTATCATATTTTAGGGACAAATTCCGCAACATATTTCTTCAAAAGTATACTTTGATTTTAAAATAAAGCATAAACAAATTGGTATTTTCTGCCATGAAAGTGGGGATGTCACATGCCACCTGTTAAGAGATTATGGTCTTGCCAAATTAGAACACGCTTTAATGTTTCCTTTGTAGGTGGCATGTAATGGTAGATAAACAAATGTATAAAACAAAATTTTGACTTATTTGAATTTCATAAGCCGAACATGGCGATTCAATGACTAGTAGAACAATTGAGCTTTGAGGACTATTTCATGATTCTTAACGAGAATAACAAGATGTAAAAAATCCTATAATGTGAACTGTATTAAAATTTTGAGGTTGAAGATAAGGTTAGTCAATAAGAGTCAAGTATTTCCCTGTTGCACTTAGTGAGTTATCACTTATCAGTTCCATTTCATTGTGATTTCATTCCATCATAACAAATATTCCATAAAAGAAAGGCGATATATGGGATTGAGAGAAAAAAGAAAAAGGAAAAACTATTGTAGTCACCATAAGGGAATAAATGTTGGTCAAAATTCCCTTCCTCATCAATTTCATATTTAGGGCTTTATCAGTCCATACAACATGTTCAAGATGATACCTGTAGATATGATTTCTACTTAGTTTCACCATTTATGAAATCTAAACAAAAGTTAAATCAAAAAATGAAAACTAAACCAATAAATCTCTTTCCATGATTATGAAAAAGGACACGAATTCTTACCAGCATAGCATTTCCTCCTCTGTTGCAGTTGATGCAATTATAAAAGCTTGCAACACAATTAGTGAGATCATTATTAAATTGGTGTTAACAATTTTCAAGTTAAAGCTGTTTATTTTCTCACTATCTTTAAGAAGAAACATCAACTATTACTCACAGATCTGTTGAATTCTAACATGAAGCATCTTTTAACATCTTCTTTTCTAGGTTGGCAACTATATCTATCACACCTTGATTTTTGATCTGAATACATCATGAAATATTCTCTTTTCAAGTTATAAATCAATATGATAAGCATCTTAGCTCATTAATGGTTGGTAGAAATACTAAAGACAATACATCATGAAACAGAGAGAGGCATATATGAGGATGTACCACTAAGAAGTCATCCATTTAACCACTATCTATCATATTTAGATTAATTAATCCCATTATTAAACAGTTAAACCCATTAATATACAATACTAATTACATATACGATCTGATCAATAATATTGGTTGCTTGTTTTGGTTAAGTCTAGAGCCAATCTGTATTAGGGATAATGTAAATGTGAGTGGTGAATAAGGCATAAATTAATCATGAAAAGAGAAGTAACCTGGTAACAAGCGACATGTATCTCAAAAAATGTTGATTGTATATGATTGAACATTGTTGTTATTATCAGTGAAACGAATGTCGGGAATTTTATGACCGCTTACGTATAACATAAATCCTCTTTGACGGCTTCAAGACAAAGAATCAAACAAATACCTAGAAGGATAAGAAGAAACTAACTGAAGTAATGTTTACAAAATCTCTTCTGTACATTTTTGTTCAGAGAGTTGTAGAAACATGGGGAAGAAGGGAGAAAGTACAAACATTATCTCCAGTAGTGGAACCAAAAAATGAGAATGAGAGACAATTATGTCGCAACCGTCGTTGTGATCGTTGTCCATTATGTCGGATGATGGTGCGGATGTGACGCCGTCGGGAAGCCATCACTAGTTTGATGTGGGAACGCATTGCCTCTCTATGACGGTATTCACTGGTCTGATTTGGGGGCTATGTCTATCGATGAATGATTATCCTCTTGGAGGAGTAGATAATTGAATGGTGAAATACAAAGTGAGAAGCCGACTCTATGCTTTGGCGTCTGATTAGGGCACAATATAAATAAAAATAAAAAAACACGTAACTAGGTAAGGGTTAAATTGTAACACTTTTTAATCGAATATGGTAATGCCAAATGAAAATTGGTATTATCAATGACAAATCAGTGGCACAAAAAGTATGTGCCACTAAAAACATTTTATAGTGGCACAAAAGAAAATATGCCATTGAAAACATATGCCACTAAACGTAAATTTATTAGTAGTCTTAGAACATGGTAAAATTCGTTTTCAGATACTGCCTACTAGGTGCTCGATCTAATTCTCATGAAACCCCTTTACAAATCCTACAACACCGATCGCTCCAAGAAATTGTATCATCATGTAGATGATTGTAGAATATTGCCCTAGTTAACGATAGTTTTGTTGCAAATAAAAATCTAAATGTCACAACTGGATTGGTATGCCCCCTCTTTGAGATTTGATCACACTCATTAAAGTCAATACCAAAATGTAGAGGAACAAGAAGGTTGTGATGAACACTTTGATACCATTTCTGTTAAACGACAATGACGACAACTCGTCTGTCTCGAACAATGTCTCTGGTGGGGGCTCCTTGTAGTCTTTATCGGGCCAAGGGATTTGATGATGGCAGGTCTGCAGGTTGTGATGATTTCTAGAAGAATCATGCTTATAATGTTAATGCAAGAAAATTGAAATGACAACAGGGGTTAAAGAAGGTGGGTATGGACCATTGGAGGGGTTAGAGAGTTCTGTAGGTACAACAAGGCTGAAGAAGATATACTTTTCTAATGTACCCACATGAATAATTATAGTCAAAGCTTAAGACAGAAAGAGAGGATAAAGGATGTTGGAGTGGTAATCAGACCCAATTTTGAGGAAGAAGATGATATAGGTTGTTGGGTTATTTTTGATGTCCTTGATGTGTGTGTGAGAGAGAGAGAGAGATTGAGAGAGAGATCCCATATTTAATTTAATAAAACATAAATTTAAATAGAAAAAACATAAGAAATATAATTGGGAGGGCATATTAGTCATTTCATTTTACTGAGGGACCAAATCCGAAATGAAACTAGCTCAATAGGACAACGAAGCCAAAAGAGTCGAGGTTTGGACTAAACCTCAGAAAAAATGTATACCACATGACCAGTTTTGCAATTTAGTCAACTTAAATTTAATTAAGTTAGATAACAATATCATACCAACACATTTCTTTCTTATCTTATCAAGTTGTGGTTTTTTTCACCAGACTCACATTTTAAATCACCATCAATATTATCGTTTTCACCACCCATATAAACTTTTATGTGACTCATTAGAAACAAATCACATTCTGTTTAAGTCTAACCGTCGATCTGTAACACCTTGATCCATGTATTTTCTATTTCTACCCTTAGTATGAAATTTATTAATGGGTCCCTTGGCTCATTATATGAGATCGCGTTTTTGGCCAAGTACGTTGGGCGTACTCAGCTTACGCCGGGTGTAAGTAGCTGAGGGTCAAACCCTAATTTTTAGGGTTTGAGTCCTATTTAAACAACATTATCTCTTCAAGACCTCTTCAAGACCTCTTCAATCCCTCATCAGCCTCCATCTCCCAAATTCGTCCTTAGCAAACCCTAATCCTTTGTGTGTGCATTTTGAGCTTGAAAGCGTGCTTTTGGTGATCTTGAAGGAAGAAGAAAAAAGTAGAATCAACTTTTAAGCTCAAGGCATCTTGGATCCAGAAGTATCTTGCCCTCAAGCTTCATTTGGAGGTATAATTCTTGGATATTGATGTGTTATTTGCTTAAATCTTGTTAGTCTAGAAGTTGTATTCAATTTTGGTCCAATAGTTTAGTCTAATGGAGTATGAGCTACTCCAGGACCTTGAAATGTAGTTTCATGTAGTTTTGAACTTCTAGATTCATAAAAATGAGAGCTTGGACATTCTTATTAATCCATGCAAGAGTTTGGGAGTTTTGGATGACTTTTGGATCAAGGGTTTGAGTCTTTACCCTCTTGTATGCATGAAAATGGATAAAGTCAGAGACTTTATCCATCAAGACATCCCTTTTTACCTGGATATGAAGTTTAGTGCCTTGGCTTAATGAAATAAGAGCTTAATGGAAAAGTTGAGGTTCATCTCTAGTATGTTGGGTGTACCTGGACGTACGCTGCACATACTAGGGTTCGAACCCATGGATTGTGAAGGCACCCTCTACGCTGGGCGTACACAACCCAAAAGGGATCTTTGACTTTTTGACCTTGACCTTGACCAGGATATTGACCGACTTTGACCTAGGGGTATTTTGGGTATTTTGAGCAGTAGTTTAAGACTAGGACATTGTTTGTTGTATAAGTGATCTCTAGAGTTGGCATTTAGAGCAACGTTCTTTTCTGCTATCATTTCAGACTGTGAGGTGAGTTTTCCTCACTGTACTTGTGGCTCGAAGGCACCAAGGCCGGCCCACTAGATTTTGTATCCTGGTATATTGGATTGATGTTATGCTAAGTATGTTGTAGATTGGTAGATTTGTATGATTACCTATGTTGTGTTGACTGAGTATGCATTAGATTGGTAGATCTGTATGATTACCTGTGTTGTTGGTCATTGATTATTATTGTATATGTCGATATGTTATGAATTATGGGTTGAGGCGGTCCAGCTTTGTGTTGAAGGACAAGATACCCGTGGTGGTCTTGATAAACTGAAGGCCTGCGAGAAGGTCCAGTCAGGCTGAAGGCCTGGAGAGCGGTCTAGATAGGTTGTAGTCCCTACAAGGCGGTCCAGTTAGGCTGAAGGCTCATATATGCATGATGTTATCTATATTGGTTGTGTTCGGTACTTTGGGGGAACTCACTAAGCTTTGGCTTACAGTTTAAGTTTTATGTTTCAGCTACTTCAGATGATCGGGGAAAAGCAAAGGCGTGACCGTGTACATGCTTTTGATTTTATGATATTTGATTTTGGTATACTCTGATTCATGATTACTACTTTTGGGAACTATATTTTGTAAAAAATTATGATTATTTGGTTGTATTTTAAAAATGAAAATTTCACCTTAATTTGTTGGAAGTTACAAGTTGGTATCAGAGCCCTGGTTTGAGAGAATTGGATGATCATTTGTGTGAATCCAGACTAAAACTAAGGATCTGTAATAGTTTTCAAAATTGTTTTCAAAAAAGAAATTGTTTCTAAAATTGTTTTCAAAAGTGACCAAGGAAGGATGATATGTGTACGGTGAGCCACAACAAGAAAGTATACCCTAAGTTACCCACACTGTTATTTTTTATGATGCTATGATAGAACTACATGCTAGTCATAGGCTAGGGATATTCAGGAATTGCATGATAGAATTTTCTGATGTATGATGTTTGATAACCTAGGAGAACTTCCTGTATGATATACGAAATTGACGTCATTACTGTAGATGCTTAATGTGTGCATCATACTTGTACGTAACTAAGATTTTATAGCATGAGAATGTTTGGTTTAGCCTTATTTTCTATTCCTTGTCTTCTTGTGGTTCTTAGGGTAGAATCAAGTGTTTAATTGTCTATGAAATCCAATGTTATGTGTGATTAGCATGCACGAGCGATTACAGGGTTGGTGGAAGTTTCATGAGTGAGTGTAGCAGGGCAGCTGAGGGATGATTAGCCACTATCGAGAGAGTGGATATAGGATGAATGTGTATCCTAGTTGCGATTTGTTTTAGGGTAGTTTGTGATGATTCATTGAGAGAAATACGGGTAGGTGTGGAAGGTAGTATGGGCCCGTACTACTGGAAGCATAGGACCCGTACACGTAGCAAGGAAGTCACAAACCCCAAGGGTTTAGCCTCTCTATGATAGTTGTAGTAATATAATTATAGCATTCCTGATATGTTTTTGGTTCATTTTTAGTATGGTGTTCATGAGAGGATTTGGTTTTGGAGTTGGTGGCCATGATAGGCTATGATTGACAGATGATGAAATCTGTGAGTTGATCGCAACTGAGGTAGCTGCTGTTGTTCGGGGTGCCATCCCCGAGGTTTTTGGGTCTACCAGGCTCGCTATGATTGAGTTTTTTAATGAGCGGTACGCCATCGTGGCAGAGGCATCTGCTGCAGCCGTCGCTGTTGCAGGAGGCCGAGGAGGAGGTTCATTCTAGCACTGGGATTTTAGCAACATGAAGCCCTCGAAATTTGATGGGGTCAAGGACGCGATTGTGGCTATGAGATGGATTTATGATGTTGAGGGCTGCTTCTTCACCCGTTCCTATCTGGAGGACTGGAAGGTTAGGTGCGCCCTGACCATTCTTCGGCTGGATGCGAAGGATTGGTGGAACCTGGTGACCGGTTCTTATACTCCTGAGTAGAGGGCTACTTTTACTTAGGAGCAGTTCTCGGAGATGTTCCGCATGAAATATGTTCCCCTAGTGGAGAAGGAGATATTGGGCCAGGGGTACCAAGATTTGAGACAAATGATGGGGACAGTAACGAAGATCACCAAGATGTTTACTAAGAGGGCTTTATTCTGTCCCGAGTTTGCTGCTTCGGAGCAGGCCCATATGACACGATACTTGAGCATGCTACAGAATGATATTCAATAGTTTGTATCTACCCAACATTATAGTACCCCCGTTAAGCTTCAGGATGCCGTGAGGAGGCGAGATATTGAGATAGAGACCCAGACAAGGGAGCAAAGGCAGACTCCCGCTTAGCCACAACCTGTAGCTAAGCGCTTCAATCCCGATTATGCTCGATCTAGAGGACAGAGGGGCCGCACTTGCACTACAAGAAAAAATTGAAATAACTATGGAAATTTGCGACGGAAGTACAATCCGTAGCTACTTTGAAACAAATTATACTACATAATGGCTTGTCCTAGATATTTTACTATGGAATTTGCTATAGAATTGCATTTTGTAACTAATATTTGAATAACTATGGAATTTTTCTACGGTATTAAAAACCGTAGGAATTCTACTATGGACTATGCTACAGAATAGTTAGACGTAGGTATATGTGCTACAAATTTAGCTACATAACTATGTTTTGTAGCTAATATTCAGATAACTACAAATTTTTTCAATGTAATTGGATTCCGTAGCTGGTGTTCTACAACATTTGTTACGAAATTATAAGTCATGGGTATTTTGCTACAAAACTTACTACGGGTCTAAGTTTATATCTAAGTTCCTACAAAAAATTGTTACGGAATCAAAATATGTAGCTATTTTGATACAAAATTTGTTACAAAATCTAAGTCCATAGCTAGTTTGCTACGCCATTTATTACAAAATTAGAATTCGTAGCTATGTTGCTACAAAATTTTCTATGGAATCAATGATCGTAGCTATATGCTATAAAATAAAAAAAAATCATAAATATTATGCAATGAAATTTTCCAATAAGCAATTTTAAGTGTCTAGAGGCTTCTCAAGTAAAGTTTAGACCCTTAAACGATCCCGAACGACCAATAAATAACTCCCCAAGACTATATTCGATTGATTTTAATGTGTGAAACGTTAGAGACTGACACATTCTATTCGAGAAGTAAATTTTTTTATATATCTACATATGACTAGGTGATGTAGAAGATTGAAGCCATTCTTGAATTGTGAGTCTAGATTTTAGTAGCAACCACTTTGCATTTAAGGTCAACAAGAACCGCCAAAACCTTATAAGAAAACAAGTTGGTGGTGGTGGGGGGGTCATATCCTGTTAGTTCGATTGTGGTTCTTCTCGATGCGTATTGGCCCCCGACTGAACCTACTAAGTCGTATATCATTAACCTTAAGCCCTAAGCTCTAATCCATAAGTTAAGAGGCATAAGCCATAAGCTATAATCCCTAAGCCTTAAGACCTAGCTAATGCCTAAGTCGTAAACCCTAAGCCATGAGCCCTAATCCCTAACCCTAATCCTTCAGCCTTAAGCCACACACCCTAAGCCTTAAGCCACAAGCCAACACCGTCGCTACCCCACCCCATACCCACTTACCCATTAAACCAACTCTACCCTCCGCCCACACTCAATCCACCCACCTCCACATCCACACCCATACTCCCACTTTCACCCTATATAATCTACATTATCCATATTGACATACCTACCCTACATTCACCCGAACCATACCTTCATATCCACACCACATGTTCACCCACCCCACATTTACCCTACCCACCCACCCACCTCACCCCATACCTATACATATACCTTTACGTTCATTCGCATACCGATGCCTACCCCACCCCACCTCCATAACATACACCCTACCCCCATAGAACCCTCACACCCTCCCCATACCCATACCTACACCCACACTTATATCCCCGTCCTACTATTACACACTGCTAACCGTACCCATCGACCTACACCCTTACATTCACACCCACAACCACATGTATTACTCTGTAAATAGGGTTTAACTTTCGTTGTCATGTTTGACCCTTCAAGTTTGCGTTTATATATACTTTGAGTTTATTCCAACTTTAACTTTATATATTTTGAGTGTATTTAACTAGTTATTGTTATGGTTAAATGTGCTAATTGTTTCAGATATATTTAAACTTTCACCACTAACTGATAATCATACTCTTTTACAAGAAGTATCATATTCATTTTTGTGATAATGATATTTTTTTTATATAATTTTAAAAAGATTGTTTTTATAAGTTATTTGATAAATATGATTAATATGAAATATATGATAATTTCTTTTATTTTTTCATATTATTGTAAATATAAATATAATTTAAAATATCTTTATAACTATTTTAGAAGACAGACTCTTAATTACTATCCTTAAAAACATTTCACTATCTCCCACGATGAAAAAAAACCTAACGCCACTAAACCTAAAATGGCGGTCCCTCCCAATCACAATCGATCGACTCTACTTAACTGCTTCCTTTTTACTGCATCTCTCAATCGATTGATTTCTTCAACCATCAAGCCGCTCACTACGATCGATCGATTCCTTCCGCCATCAAGCCTCTAATTACGACCATTCACAACCAGTAACATCGTATACATCTAGACCTCTGCCTCGATTATATTCTATCGACATGCATACCTTGCGCCTCCTCCATCTGCCCTCCAGTCTGGTCACCGCCGCCAGCCCTCTTTGCCTCCAGCTCTGTCAAAACTCATCGACAACAGCCAATAGATAAGGTTTTTTCTTAAAAAGATTTAATGAAATTGATTTGTGTGAATGATTTGGGACGAGTTAAGCTCTTGGGAAAGGTTATCTTACTCTAAAAGAGTCTTAACCTCCTCCCCTGCTCCATGCCTAATATAGCCCAAAGCTACCTAATGATAGTAGCGACATGTATTTTGCAATTATAATATATTGTCATTGTTCATAGAGATTGTACCTTTCATTAATCCATAAAAATATTTACTTCATTTTTTTTTTTCTATCAAAAGTGTAGCACTTAGCTAAATACTCTGTTTTTTTTTGTAGTTCATTTATATATGTTGTATACTCGATATATTAAGGTCAGCATCTCCAGTATCTGCTCCAAATAATACTGCCCGAATAGCCATCACTAGTTCTGGAAGAAGCAAGGGCCAGGGAAGGCTAATCAAAAAGTTAGTAGTTTTATCTTTTTACTTGATGTTGTATTAATTTTCTAGATATTTATAAAGCAATGTGGTTTTATTTATTTAAATGTAGAGATTTGCAGATGCACAAGCTGGTAATTTATGAGGCTGTGCTACCCAATGGAACAACAAAAATTTATTTTGCTTGTGGGTAGGTAATTTATATTGATATGTCTTTTTTTTCAGTCTTGTATATTGCTTCTTGCTTTATGTTGTTTATTATTTCAACGTTTTGATAATCCAATCTTTTTGGTGGTTGCAGTGTTACTCTTAAGTCTTACCTCCAACAAAAAACCCTTTTTCAGTTTGGTATTTCCTGTTGAATGTAATATCTATGAATTTAATTCTGGTTAGAATTGTTTTTTATTGATTAGTTTCTTTTGTGAAATGGGCACTTATCCATTTTTTGAATCTGATGTCAACACTTCTTAATGTATTAATTTCTTCAATCCATAAAAAATATGTCGACTGCAATAGGAGGCTTGGTGATTTCATATTATCTAAGGTAAATATACACCTCATGTATAGTTATTGTTTCTATAACCTTATAGTATCTTTATTTGATGTTTCTTATTTTGGGTATTACATATATAAACTCGATGTTCATTTTTTTAAGGAATGGAATCCACTACACTGACAAGTTGAAATCTCTTGATAGGAAATGAGATTTTTTGATTGAAGCTCATGTTTATGTGAAGACTACTTAAAGTTATGCATAATCAAGCCAAATTAGTCAGTATTATTTTTGTAAAGGATAATAGCAACCTATTATACCATTTTTTTTACCAATATAAGCATATGTCTTTAAAATTTTTCATTTTATTACATTCCTAATATTTCAAGAAATTAACAATGCATATAATCTAAGTTGCATGTTTTAACAGAGTAGGATGCTATTTTGGCATATTTATTTGTCACTTGAGCAAAGGAACGTGTAATTTAATCTTTAAAATTTGTCAATTTATTACATTCCTCTAATTTCAAGAAATTACCAAAGCATATCATGTAAGTTTCCATGTTTTGACAAAGTAAGATGCTATTGTGTCATATTTTGCTACCTTAAGAAAGGAACATGTAGCTTAAACTTTCAAAAATTTCATTTTATTACATTCCTCCAATTTCAAGAACTTAACAAAGTATAACATGTAAGGTAGCATGTTTTGACAAATTATATAATTGAGATAGTAGGTTTCATGCATGCAAGAAACAACAATGTACTTTCATTTATTTGAAAATACAATGCTCTAATAGAAAACGAATTAAAAGGACCATTCTATGTTTATTTTTCAAATTGATGGGTAGTATATGGTCTCAACTTACTTACAATTTTTTTCTATATATCCCATTAATTTTGCATGCTCTTCCCTCTTTATAGTGCAGTATAATTTTTTTCTTAGGTTGGATGTGGCAAAGATAGATACACGGATGTTAATATTGATGAAATTCGCAAAGAATGGTCTTCTTTTGTGGCAACCTTGATTTTTCGGTGCTATTTTGTACCGAAAAACAATATTTTCAGTAACTTAGAAATGTTTGTTAGTCTTTCACATAGGATTTCTACAATATTTTTGATAAATTGTTATTGCATTTACACAATGTTGATTTTGTTATAAATTTGCTTTGGAAATAAAATTAAATCATTTTTGTGTGGATTTGAACTAATCATGCCACCATTTTTGGCTATTGATATTTTTACGGAGTTACTACATATATTTTTATGTAGTATTATGTAGCTGAATTGCTATGGAATCTATTATATAACATTTTTTCTACAACGGAAGTAGGCCGTGATAATTTTACTATGAAATATTTGTAACAGAAGTGTATTATTGTAAATTTGCTACAGAAGAAAACAGTAGTAAATTTACTACTAAATATTTGTTGTGGAATTATGTCATCGTAAATTCACTACGAAATATTTGCGACACTATTATCGGTAGTGGATTTTCTATGGAAATTAGCTACGGGGTTAGTTTGTAGTTAACTTGCAACAGATTAACTACGGATCGGGCATAGGTAATTTGCTACGAACATTCTATGGAAAAATTGTAGTTAATTTGCTATGACATTGCGATAGGTATAGTTTATAGCTATTCTTCTATGAAATAAGTTTGTTGCAAATTCCGTTGTGATGGTCCTATGGATTCCATAACAAACCTTTACTAACGAAGAATTTTGCTATACAATGGTTCCATAGCAAATTCCGTCTCTAATCATGTTTAATTACGGAATATCATGTTTTAAGTACGAAATTTTTCCCTAGTTATTTCGCCTTTTTCTTGTAGTGTTGTGGCAAGTACGACAAGGTTCATGAGGGTGCTTGTCTATCTTCTTCTGGATGCTACAAATATGGAAAGGAGGGGCACTATGCGAGACATTGTCCCCAGCAGGCCCCGGTACCGAGCACCAGGATTTGTTAACTGTGTGATCAGGTGGGCCATATGAACGCCAAGTGTCCCTTGCTTGCCACCATGCCGACGCAGGCTCCATCCCCGGATACTTTGAGGATTACAGATGGATGTCTGGGAAGGGCGGAGCCCCTGGGGCTCGATGTCGTGGTTTCCAATTCATAGCGGAGGAGGCCAAGGCGGCGCCGAACGTCGTTTCTGGTATGTTTACATTTATTATTTTGTCAATTATTTTATGGCATGCTTATGTTTATGATTCTGATTGGTACCTTCTTAGTGAAATCTTTACCTGCTCTTGTGTGTTTTGACTCAAGTGTGAGTCGGTCTTTTGTGTGTCCGTATTTTAGTAGAAGTTTTGATATGACTCTTGGATAGTTGGAGTGTCCATTGTGGGTTTTTATCTCCAACGAACATGGGGTTTCTGCATCGAGCGTTTATCAAGGTTATGTTTTGGAGATTATCGGGGTGACTTACCCGATTGACCTGATCCATATCCCCATGGGGGATGTGTGCGTGATAGTAGAGATGGACGGGTTGAGCATGTTTGGTGTGATGATTGACTGTGAGGGTCAGCAGGTGGTAGTTCAAACCCAAGTGGGGGAGAACTGATTATTTATGGAGAGGGTACTAGGGTTGGATCAGGATTTTGTTCTGCTGCTAGGGCTCGTCGGTATCTGCAGAATGGGTGTATGGGTTATCTCGTGTATGTGGTTGACACTCGAGTCGGGAAGGAGGTTTCAGTTTTGGATGTGCCATTAGTTAGGGAGTTCCTAGATGTGTCTCTAGAGGAATTACCCGGTGTGCCTCCTAAGCGGTAGGTTGAGTTCAGGATTGATCTAGTCCTCGGTGCGGCTCCGATTCCTTAGGCGCAATACCAATTGGCACCACCAGAGATGCAAGAACTATCCTCTCAGCTTCAGGAGCTGTTAGGCAAGAAATTTATCAGACGGAGCAGTTTGCCTTGGGGACCACCGATCTTGTTTGTGAAGAAGAAGGAGGGGTCTCACCGCATGTCTATTGATTATCGAGAGTTGAAAAAGTTAACGGTGAAGAACCGTTACCCACTTACACGGATTGATGATCTCTTCAATCAGCTGCAGGGTGCATCTTGGTTCTCCAAGATCGATTTGAGGTCATGGTATCATCAGATGAGGGTAAGAGAGGAGGACATGGAGAAGACATCGTTCCAGACTCGTTATGGTAACGACGAGTTCGTGGTGATGCCTTTTGGGCTCACCAATACGCCTGCGACATTTATGGATTTGATGAATCGAGTGTGCAGGACGATGCTCGATCGATCAGTTACTGTCTTCATCGATGATAGCCTAGTCTATTCCAAGACTAGGGAGTAGCATGAAGAGCACCTTTGAGAGCTTCTGGTAGTTTTGAGGCGGGAACGATTGTACACCAAGTTCTTAAAGTGCATGTTTTGGTTACGAGAGGTTCAGTTCATATGACACCTCGTTAACTCTATAGGATTTTGGTCGACCCGGACAAGATTGAAGCTGTTATGCAGTGGAAGGTCCCGAAGTCTCCCTCATAGATTAGTAATTTTATGGGTTTAACAGGATATTATCGGAGATTCATTCAATATCTCTCCAAGGTTGTTGTTGTTGGATTAGGTTTCTAAGCCAATAACTGAATTAGTATAATATTGAATTATTAGCAAAGTCTTTTTGGGTTTCCGTCAAACCTAGTAATTGAATACGATGACTTTTAGAGAGAGAGAGAGAGAGAGAGAGAGAGAGAGAGAGAGAGAAACTGATTTATTGATTTATTATATGAATAATAAATAACAATAAATGAATTTATTAATATGTTATGAAAACAATATATTAATTACAAGTTGTAATATTTAATTAATAATTAATCCAAAAATAATTATATTAATTTTGGGATTACTTGTATTAATTAAAAGTATAATGGTTACAGTGCAATTGTTCAATAGTTGAACAAGAAAGAGTCCAGAACCTTTCTTGGAAAGAGGTGGACAAAATTAGGGTATTCCAGGACATCTGAAATATTCCTTGCAGATAATTAGGAAGCTGGATAATTACCAAATTGAATAAATATTATTTTATTCATTTAGGGTTATCTAGGGTTTCCAAGTTGCACTATATATAGATCCATAGCCTTTAATTTTCGGCCACCACTTGATCCTCAAGAGCTCTAGGCCGAAAATTGACATCTCCTCTCCTCTCTCAAAAGCTTCTTGTTGCTAGTGTTGGGTGTGAACCATTAGAGGCAAGACATTTGTGTTGCTAGCTTTTAAGTTATTGAAGAAAGGATTCTTGGTTCTTTATTATAGCAATCAAAAGGTATGTTTACCTTCTACAATTTTCGAAATCACCTAGGGTTAGTGTGTTCTTGTTGTTCAATAGAATGTTACTTCAATAGTGTTATGACTTAGATCTTTAGGTTGCATATACCCTTAAGTGTTAAGGATTTCTCCGCGTTAATACATGTAAAACCCATCAGTGGTATCAGAGCGTATGGTTGTCTAACAATTTAATGTACATTGCTTGAGCTTAAACAAAATCTTCATTTTGTTTCAAAAACACAATATGGTATGTTTTACCACGACGTGGTGATTTGAGAATTCGTATTCTTTTTCATTCGACCACAACGTGGTAATTGTTTGCCACGACATGGTGGACGATCAGATTACTTAAATCGAGTTTTGCTTAAATTCATAAATTGATTAGGATAATTACCTTAGATAATGTTTTTAGTTATGGAAAACTGAATAATTACCTTTTCTAATTAGAAATCCTTATCTTGAATTTGTGATTTATCCTTATGTTTTAATTATATTTAAATATTTGATTAATTAAAAGATAAAGATCAAAAACATAATTGGTTTATTTTAAATTAAATTAATTCATTAATTTCGTAAATTTAATTTAAACCTTGTATTTTTGAAAAGTGGTAAAATACACCTTATATATAATATTAAAAGTTAATTACTATATGTATAATATTAAGTCAGCCAAATCGCTAGTATGCCTCATTTATGAAGCTATACTATAAGGAGAGTTTAAGGAAGTGGCCTATAAAATGACCGCCATTGGGTATGCATTCTTACCCACCGCTCTTTTGTATGGTGGAGGGTCGTTAGCCGAACGAATTTGATAGGACACAACTTCATTAATAAGTATAATGACATAAAAAGTAACTAAACATCTTTTATAAAATCCCACTCTTAGTTACTTTAGGAAAAGGGATAATGACATGAGAGGGTAACGTATTTTAACTTTTGATCACATTTGGTCACTAAACTATTTTTCGTGATGTATTAACCCTTGAACTTGTTGAAACGTGTAAATGTTATGCTTATGACAACTTTTAGCTGGTCATAAGGGTAAAATGTAAACAATTTCAAATAATTCAAGGGTAAATCAAGCACGAAAAAAGTTCAATGACTAAATGTAAACAAAATTGAAAGTTTGTTACCCTTTCAAGTCATTATCTCCTAAATGGTTCTAAATGTTATTAAGTATAAGCACAAGTGGGACATGGAGGTCACAAAAGTGAGGATGTTGTTGTAACCGTGTGATATACCTTTATTGTATAAGGTACTAGAAACAACTCTTAGAAATAAAGTAGAAGCGACTTCAATCACAAAGAAACTGAAGGAAAAAAATATGGTGGTTTCAATCATATATTTAGGATACAAGCGACGGTTTTCACTCAAGAAGGTGGAGACGGTCAATGTAGATCATGCAAGGAAGAGAGAACATATACTTCGGAAATAGGCGGTGGTTTTCACTCCTGAATATGGAGACGGTCGTTGTGAAGTTAATACGATGTTAGATTTAAATGAGGATTTCTCTAATCAAACCTCCTGTCCTTGTAAAGAGAAAAACCTCATTTAAATCTAACATCATATTATCTTCACAATGATCGTCTCCATCTTCTGGAGTGAATTGCCTATGTCCTAAGTATATGTTCTCTCTTCCTCGCACGATCTAGAATGACCGTCTCCACCTTCTGGAGTGAAAACCGTCACCTATGTCCTAAATATATGTCTGAAACCACCATATTTTTTTCCTTCAGTTTCTTTGTGATTGAAGTCGATCCTACTGCATTTCTAAGTGTTGTTTCTGGTACCTTATACAATAAAGGTATATCACACGATTACTACAACATCCTCACTTCTTTAACCTCCATATCCCGCTTGTGCTCATCCTTAATAACATTTAGAACCATTTATGGGATAATGACTTGAAAGGGTAACAAAATTTCAATTTTGTTTACATTTAGTCATTGAACTTTTTTCGTGCTTTATTTACCCTTGAATTATTTGAAAATTATACTTTATAGTAGTTAGTGGAGCACATGTGGTTAACCGAAACACTAATAGTGACTATATAGAGTAATAATGGGCATCTCGAAAATTATCGTTGATAAATGGAGCGTATGTGGCTAAACCGGTACGTTAAAATGAGATGATAAATGATATCGAGAGTGCCAGGCTAATTTTTAAGGTTATTCACATCTTTTTTGTGATCCTCGGTATTCCAGTCACAAATAGAAGAGCATAGTTTGAGTTTAAACATGCCATTGATAGATTTAATGAATCTCAAAAGATCTAGGAATTCCATAGTTCGAAATTGGTGAATTGCTTTTACCTACCTTCATAAAATTTCAATAAGGTTATGACATCCCACTTCTTAGTTGTGAATTGTTATTTTGGATCCTAGCCTTAATCATTTAATATGGTTTAAAATATTAAGGACAATTGTCATCTAACTAAAACTGTTCTTCTTTCTCTATAGATGCCTGCTCTTGTTGATGCTTCTGCTCCATCATCTTCTAACCACCACTCAGGTTTCTCCCTACTCGTATGAATGTGAATTTTGATGGCTCCAACTATAATGATTGGATGCGCAACATCAGAATGGATCTTCGCTTCGAGGGAAAAGAACATGTCCTTGAAGAGAAACTTGTTGAAGTTGATGAATCTACTACAACTTCTGAACAACTAGCCTCCTATAGAAAACACTACGATGATGCAACAAAAGTTGCTTGCATCATGGTCTCCACAAAGACTCCTGAATTGTAGAGGTTCTATGAGGACTACTGGCCTTTTGAGATGATCAGTGACCTTGTGGAAAAGCACCACAACAGAGCTCGTCAAGAGAAGTTTAAAGTGGTCAAGTCCCTCATGGCTTGCAAAATGAAAGAACGAGAGTTTATCTGCAACCACGTATAGAGAATGCAAAGATACGTGGAGCATCTGGTTAAGCTCAATGTGCACTTTGATGAGGAGTTGGCTATAGACATGGTCTGAAACTCCTTACCAAGTTGTTATGATTTGTTTATATTAGCTTATCATATGAACAACACAGAAACCACACTGGACCAACTCCATAACTTTCTACAGACTGCTGAGTCGGGATTAAAGGGGAAGAATACAACCCATACTGCTAATGCTCCCATTCTCTCCATTAAAAAAGGTAAAGGGAAGAAAAGGAAGGCTACTCCCAAAGCTAACTAGAAGAACAAGGCCCATGCAAGTTCATCAAGCAATGGGCCAAAGGCGAAGCCCAACTAAGACATTACAGCTGTTAGTGACCCCAAGTAGGCCATTTGTTACTATTGAAATGACAAGGGCCATTGGAAGAGGATCTACCACAAATACATGCAAGACATCAAGGATGGTAAGGTGAAGTCATCGTTAGTAGGTACACACACTATTCAAGCTAATAACTTAGCATCTACTCATTCTTGGGCCCGTACAGGATGTGGATTTCACATTTGTTTTGATTTATAGGGGCTAAAAGAAGCCGAGGAGGTGGAGCATGGAAGGATGAATCTGATAATGGAAAATAGGCGATCTTCTCCTATTACCAATATTGGGACTTATCAGCTCGTGCTTAGTATTGATGTTAGGATTATTTTAATTGATTGTTGCTACTTGTCAGAAATGACAAGAAACATTATTTCATTTCATGCATTTTTTAGACAAGGTTTTCGCTATAATGATTTGAATGGTTCAGTTTTAGTTTATAAAATTGTTGTTTTTATATTTGAAGCTTTACCTTGTAATGGTGTTTATGAAATTATGTAACAACCCGTTATTTCAAGTCTATAAACGTCAAAAATAAAATGATCTGGTAAACCTGATATCTATGAATAAAGTAGTAGTGGTCATGACAAGGATTCCAGAAATATAAAGAACACTGAAATCCGAGTTATAACAAAGAAGTTATGACTCCTTAAAGTTTCGCGACGGAACTGGCACGCTAAAGTGTGTCATAAAAGTGACTTTTTGATAAAACGCTTTTTGTGTTGATACGGATAAAATGAAGGTTTTTAAAATATTTAAAGGGTAGAATAGTGTTTTGTTAAAAAGATCCTTTTGGGTTGATACGGATTAAAAATTTCCTGTTCTTAAGAAATCCTCACAAGGACCCAAGAAGGTTTGGGTTCCTAAATCTCTCTGAATTTCGTTGGTAATGCGTGACGAACAATACGACTCTGAATGGTACATGAACAGTGGTTGTTCGTGTCACATGACTTGAAGGAGAGAAGAACTGATGGAATTCTGATCGTTGAAGGATGGTGGCAGAGTAAAGTTTGGAAACCATGCCACAAGAGAAATTAAAGGATACAACATGATTACGAATGGCCAATTCTCCATTCAGAAGGTAGCTTATGTGGAAGGCCTGCAACATAATCTAATAAGCATTTCACAATTGGTTGTAGGTACCTAGTTGAAAGTATCATTCGATGATGAGGGATCAGAGATTATTGAGAAGAAAACAAAAGAAGTGCTTCTGAAATCTCAAAGAAAAGGTGAAATGTATCCTTTGAATCTAAAACCGATAAAAGGGAAGTCAGTCATTTGCCTTCTTATGAAAGCATCTTCGGATGATAGTTGGCTATGACACCAAAGTCTCTCCCATCTAAATATCAAGGATATAAATAAAATCGTACTTGGTGATCTTGTACGTGGCTTACCTCTTCTGAAGGTTGAGAAGGAACATCAGTGTGTTGCATGTGAGCTAGGAAAACAAGGTCATAAAACTCACTCGACTATTATCAATTCCAAAGTAATTGAGCCATTGGAATTGTTACACATTGAACTTTGTGGCCCATCTGCCATCGAGAGCATTGGTGGTAATAAGTATATTCTAGTTATTGTTGATGATTTTTCAAGAGTTACTTAGGTTTAGTTTCTTAGACAGAAATCAGATGCCCACTTCGAAGCTAAAGATTTCATCAAGCAGATCAAGCTTCAATTGCGAAAGCCCGTTCGGAAAATACATAGTGATAACGGTTTCGAATTCAAAAACCAAGCGTTTGAAGAATTCTTGACTGAAAAAGGGGTTGCTCACAACTTCTCTGCTCCTTACACTCCAGAGCAGATCGATATTGTTGAAAGACGAAACTGCTCTCTCTGCGAAGCTGCAAGGACAATGTTATCCTTTGCAAATCTTCCACTTTACTTCTGGGATGATGCTATCGGAACTACCTGTTTCACTCAGAATCATTCTCTAATCAATAAAGGATTCTTAATCACATCTTATCAGATTCTGAATAACGAAAATCTAACATCAAGTTCTTTCATGTCTTTGGTTCCAGGTGTTTCATATTCAATTCCAAAGAACAAAGGAACAAATTTAATGTGGAAGCAGATGAAGGAATCTTTTTGGGGTACTGTCTTACTTCTAAGGCATATAGGGTTCTGAACAAAAAGTCGAAAAATATTGAGGAAACCTATTATGTCAACTTTGACGATAATTATCTAAAGAAGTATCAGAAAACTAATTGTCCAACTGAGGAGATTTTTCCTTCGACAAATCCAATGACAAATCCTCTTTCAAATCTTTATGAGGAATTCATGAATTTGTTTGATGAGCCCGAAAAATCTATTTCTTCAGAATCAAATGCAACAGATCATAAGGAGGATGACCTGAAGAAAAGCATTGTTGATGCTACCAAAGATCTTGGAAAAGAGCCACCTATTCCGAAGGCTTCTGTAATTCCACCTCAGCCACAAGCTTCTAATACTCCCGTTTAGGGGGAGGATTCCACTTCAAGCTCCACAACCGATAAACCTGTTCAGGGGGAGGATTCAAATCCAGAAGTCAACATCGATATTCCAATCTAGGGGGAGAATCTGATTCAGAACGTAGAGTCACATGCAAAGTTCCAAGGGGAGAATGAGAATGAAAATAATGACTCTGACGCTCAATCGGAATTCGAGCACGTGAATGTAGAATTGGATCCAACCAATGATCCGAACTACCCTCCATTGACCAAATGGACCAAAGATCATCCTAAATATCAAGTAATCAGAGCAGCATATTCAGGAGTTCTCACAAGAGCTCAACAAAAAGCAAATCAAACTGCATATTTTTCAAAAATGGAATTTTACATGTTTAATTCGTTCATCTCCAAAATTGAGCCTAAAACTGTGAATATTGCTCTTGATCATTCAGATTGGGTGCAAGCTATGTAGGAAGAGCTAAATGAATTTGAGCGTAACAAAGTATGGAGATTGATTCCAACTCTGAATGATGCATCTGTGGTAGGATTAAAATGGGTATTTTCGAATAATCTTGACATACAAGGCAACGTAATTCGGAACAAGACACGGTTAGTGGTGAAGGGATACTGCCAAGAGGAAGGCATAAACTATGAAGAGACATTTGCACCGGTTGCAAGGCTAGAATCAGTTCGGATTTTCCTTGCCTATGCAGCTCATAAAAATTTCGAAGTCTATCAAATGGATGTGAAATGTGCGTTTCTGAATGGTGAACTAGAGGAAACAGTCTATGTTGAAAAGCAACCAGGTTTCGTAAAGGAGAAATATCCAAATCATTGCTATATTTTGGATAAGGTTGTGTATGGTCTAAAAAAAGCACCTCGTGCATGGCATGAAACCCTAACTCGATTCTTGAAACAATCCAAATTTAAAAAAGGCTCGGTCGACCCAAACTTCTTTCGCAAGAAATATGGTGACCATCTAATGATCATCAAAATTTACGTTGATGATATAATTTTCGGATCCACTAATCCTAGATTAACATCCGAATTCCGAAAACTGATGTAAACTAAATTTGAGATGAGCTCAATGGGTCCTATTAACGTTTTCCTTGGTTTAAATATTAGACAAAGTTTAGAGGGTTTATTCATCAATAAAGAAGCATACACAAAGACCTTGCTTGCGAAATTCAAAATGGTGGGAGATTCAAAGGTCAAGGTTCCAATGTCGTTTGGAACGAAGCTTACACCATCCTTGGATAAGCCAGCAGCTGATATGACTCTATATCGACAAATGATTGGATCTTTAATGTATCTAACATCTATTCGTCTAGATATTGTTTGTTGTTTGCTATTCTGCCAGGTTCCAGGCGAATCCATGTGAACCACATATGACTGTTGTGAAGAATATTCTCCGATACCTCAAAAGAACCACCTCTCTCGGAATCTAGTACCCTTCTAACTTTGGATTCTTTGTCCAAGCATATTCTGATGTTGATCTTGGTGTATGCGGTCTTGATCATAAAAGTATGTAAAATCCCCATTTTCAAGGCCAGAAAAGACCGATTTTTTTATGCTTTGTTTGGAAATCAGAGTAACCTTTTAAAGAAAAATGTTGCGGAATTTGTTCCCAAAAGATAAATATGATAAAGATTTATCAAAGAATTTTCGAAGGAATGTATTTCATTATATTAAAACCTTAAGATGTCATGTTCGATAAAGATCAAAAGCATAAATAGTACAATATAGGCCTTACAACATTTATTTACATCTATTGGTCTATAATCCAAAATCCCTCGACAAGTCATCCAACTATGCTCTTGTTCTACTACCTGTAATACAGAAAGCTGAGTGGGTCAGGCTTGGGAGCCTGGTGAGCACATAGGGTTTTAAACCCACAATAAATAAATTTATTAACTTCATCAAACCAAACAAACCCGATTACCCGTTCCCGTTATCCTCACCTTACGTCCCTAAAATATCTAAAATAAGGGACCTAGCCTAAGGATTTTCATCGGGGCGACAACACTGCTTCGGAGGCTCCTCAGTAATTTATGTCAAATAGGCAACCATGTGGGGGATGTAGTACACTTGGTGAACACATAGTTCAAAAACACCTACAAGTTGCGAGCCTGCTAGTGTTCCACAGGACTGACTAGAAAAATTTGTGGTCATCATCTATACTCCGCTAGATGACTGGATCAACAACAACATCAGGGCCTCTCATCATTTTATCACACATCATCTATTACATCTACCCATGTTTTACCCTAACATTTTTGTAGATATAAAATACATATACAGTTTAAATCATTTAAAACATGTATAAAAACGTTCATCCAAGCTGATTTGGCTCTTGAAAGCAAAGTCGTGGGTGAGCTTGCTCTCAGGACCACTCAACTCAAAACCAACTCACTCAAGCTCAAGCAAGCGAGAAGAGAAATTGATTAGCTCAAATCCGAAAGAGCTGTTGTCAAAAGCTATGTGGGAGATGTTCACGCTCTACTCACCAACCTACTAGAAGCTCATGATCCAGTCCTTACCATCAGCATTCTAAGGCACCTGGCAAAGAAGCTTCGTCCGGCCATTGATATGTTGAGTAGAATTGAGGGTGTTTCAGAGGCTGGTGTCCCTCCGAAACAAGGGGGAGAAACGACTCAAGATCCATCAAGAAGAGAAACAACCCAGAATCCACCAACAAAAGATCAGGAGCCACCCACAAAAGAAAAGCCTAAAGAAACAAATGAACCGAAGGATAATGTAGCCTCGGGTTCAGGCTTGAAAGGAAAAGGAATTATTGATGATAGTGAAGAAGAAGAGCCAGATGGGAATGAACTCATACGAAGAAATAAACGCGAAGCTGAAATGGATGAACACCAACGAATCATTCGGGAGGCTAAAGAAAGGGAACGAAAGGAGAAAGAAGTTCACGACACTTTGGAGAGCAGAAAAACTCTCTTTTCATTGTGGACATTCGAGAAACTGCTGAAAGAGGCTATTGAATCTCCAAGTATTCATTGGTTGGATCCGATCATTTTGTTTGACCTGGAAAATTCGGTGAACTCTCAATTTGATATTCCCATTACACGAAGAGCCTTCGTTTTTCACAGTTTTTAGTCAATTTCAACTGTTCCTTCTCCTGAGCCGAAAGTGGATAGAGCCTTAATTGACTAATATCTCGCTCATTCCAAGCCTCAATACCCGACTTGGAGCGCTCAGAAAATAACAACTGTCAAGGTCATGAAGCCGATTGCTACAGGCAGTTTTATAAATGTGAACTTCAGGGTACACGAGGCTCCGACAACGGTGTACACAAGCTCTCGCTTGCTGATCTACCCAATCTAAATCCCCATGATTGGATCTTGCTGAAAAACTTCCTGCTGACCGAAGAATAGAAATACGAACCTATTCTCACTCATCTCAAGCGAATGTTGGTTTTGTACATTTATGAAGTAGCGAAGCGTGATACCGAAATCGCCTTTACTTTGAAGCGAAGGCCAACTGTTAATCCTATTGGAAAAGCAAGCGATGTGAACAAAATGCAAATGGGCAAAATTGATACATAGCATTGGACTGTAATGTTCACTCAAGGGTTAGAAACCTCTGGAGGAGTCCAGCAATGCCTTTTTGCTTTACCCGACAAACACATGCTCTCCACTTCGTGCTTGGAACATATTTTGGATGTCATCAACAAGTGTAAGTATAACGATGCTGTTGCTAAGAAAAATTTCAACGACATGCTTCGGTGGTATATCAACTTTCTTCGTACTCTTCTTGCTGTTATTCCGAAGCTCTTCAAGACCATCAAGAAGACTCAGCAGACGCAGCAGTAAAGCATCTCTCGCCTCAATTGACGCAAAGGGGGAGATTGTTGGGTATATTGGATTGCGTCATTGGGTTGTTTTGTTTAAGTCCATTATGTACACGGTTTGGGCATATCCAACCGTTATTTATTATCAGGGTTATTATATATATAGTGCATGCATGCACCGTAGATAGAATCGATCTTTGATCTTTTTAATTATAACCCTAGCACGCCTCTACAGTAGCAATTCTTTATAGAGTTCTTCTGAGGTTGTGTCTTTTAATCATTCGACACCAGTTGATTCATCTTTGTGTTTTTGTTTTATATTGTGCTAATACTTTACTTGTTAGAATCTAATTGATCTCAAAGGATTTTTATCCCAACAGATATCAAGTAAACAGATAATATGCACACATAGCACATAATTTATATAAAATACTTCATATCTATGTGTAAGATGAAAATAACTATTCACTCACTTGTTAAGGTGGTGATTGGACAACACTTCGTTCCTCAAAACAATCTTCTTTGGTGAAACTGGAAGGTCCACTCAAAAAACGGGCTTTCTGCGGGCAAAGTTTCGACTCGAAAAACTCTTTTTCTTGGAGACTTCGCGCTCTCCGGGGTTTTCTTATGATGCTAGGAAGGTACCCTAGGTTTGGGGGGATTTATTGCAGCTTAAAAGAAAGAAAAAAGTAAAGGTGTAAATTTTGTGAACAAAAATCGGGAGGTCTTGTTCTTTATCTATAGTGGCCGAAGCCATGCATTACGTGGGGCGTAATCTTCAAGTACGCGGGGCGTACTTCCTTGCAAGCTTCTACGTTGGGCGTACACTCGTACGTTGGGCGTAGGAGAGGATTACTTCGGACGCGTCACAGCTACAAACACATGTGCACCATGCGAAGGAATAGGGCGACTTGGCCAACTTCGGACCGTGTACACGAGTACGCTGGGCGTACCCCTGTTCGCTGGACGTACTCCTTCGTTCAGACCTCGAAGTTTGTGCCCTCAACTTCAAAAATTCATATCTTTCGCATACGAGCTCAGTTTTTGACGTTCTTTATATCTACGCGTAGGTAAGATTATACTCTACAACTTTCGTCTAGACTCCGTCGGCTAATTTTGATTTCATTTTTAATACTATATTTTTAATAGGCCGAGACAGAAAAAGTTCGTTAAAAATTCATAACTTCTTCATCCGACGTCCGTTTTCATTTGTCTTTTTATCGTTAGACTATTATCGACGAGATCTTGGATTGTCATTTAGGTTGTGTCGGCTAAAAATCACTCGATTTATATTTCGAGTTTCGGACTGCACACTGCTATGCCAAATTTTAGAAAATTCATAACTTCCTCATACGAAGTTAGATTTGGACATTTTTTTATGCACGCTCTTGGTTTAACATGTACTACGACTTTCATTTAGATCGCTAAGGCTAAAAAGTGTTCTATCGTAAATTCACTTTTTACGTCACACAGCGTCGTGCCGGTTCTGTCGCGAAACTTCGACATGTCATAACTTCTTCGTTATAACTCGGATTTCGACGTTCTCTATATATCCAGAATCCTTGTGACATATACTACAACTTAGTTAAGATTATTCATTCTAAATAATCTTCTATCAAAAAGTCATTTTTGACGCTTATCGTTTCTAAATTGACTAGCCCGAATCTGCGGGCGTTACAATTATCTCCCCTTAGGATGATTACGTCCCGGAATCATCAACGAAATAGAGCTTGTGTAATGACTCCATACGTTATCTTTTCATCCTAGGTAATAACCGTAACTTCTATGTTTCTGCGAACGAGTATCTAACTCTTGGACTTCTTGACTACAGGTGATGCTCGATCTTGCACCCGCTCCCTATCTCATGTTAGACTTCGAGTCACAATCCCGATCCTTATTGGAGACTTCTTCTTCTTCTTAACGAACTTAAGATAAGTTCTTGATTACTACGATGGACCGAGGTGTCATATCCTAATGACCTATCATCGTGTGATGCAACGTTTAGACTCAAGTTTTTTTAGTCAAATTCCAGAACAAACAATACCTTCCTTAATGTTCTAATGTGATATAATCACATCTTAGAAAGTAGCATTTCCAGCTACAAGCTTGATTAACAATGATCGCGATACTTCTATTGATCGCCTTGATTATCTTTCATTTCAATCTTCTTAGTTCTCTGAACCACGTAATATATTCATCTTAGTCGGACTTGATTTGATATGACCTTTAGGGTCAAAATAATAATCATCTTCTTAATCATTACCGAAACAATGGTAATGACATACCTGAACAACACGAAATCAATTACTAGCTTCTTGGTAACCTTTTGACTTTCCCTTATCCAAGTGCGAGTCCTGTGCTTCCGGTAGTATAGGCCTCTGCTACCATTCACACCTACTCATACTCGTACCAAGTATTGTCTCGCAGTTTTCCAAGTTATTATCACAAAAACAATTTTAACACATACAAATGTGTCCAAACAATCAAAAAAATTTCCCTAGACTCTACCATGACTTCTTCCATGCGTATCTTCAATCATCAATTCTGCTTCAACTCGGTTGGTGATGGAAATGTCATACGATGGGACAACTTCAGAATTTACACCAATGGTTCCATCATCCAGCCAATCGAAGGTGTACTCGGACGTACCGTACTTCTCTAAACATTCTGTTATTTTACCTGACGTATTCTAAAGCCAAGATACCACTCTTACAATATCTTCGATAGGTACCATTCAGTATCGTAAGCCTTCTCATTTCCTCCATTTACTCAATTCACTACGAGTCCTCACCATGATGTTCTGCATACTCAAGCAGTCGTTTGGTGTATCGAGACGAGGACATAGATAGAGGAAGCTTCAGACGCGTATTCCTCCTTATTACTTCGAAAAATTATATGCCAGTTCTAATATCGTAATTAAACGTTTAGAAATCTGAACACATAAAGTTTCCAGATCCGGTCGGCAACAAACCATAGATCCGAAAAAATAATACCATATAAAGCATTTTAGCACATACAAACATTTTAGGTATCTTTCTTAAAGTAAACTAGTGCTCGTGTCCAAAATATAGAAGCCACTCATCTCACTATCATCGATTAGAATTCTAAGTTTAAGTCTAGAGATTATACAAATTCCTAGTTCGCTTAAACTAATGCTCTGATACCAACTGTGACATCCCCATTTTCACGGCTAGAAAAGACCGATTTGTTTATACTTTGTTTAAAAATCAGAGTAACCTTTTAAAGAAAAATGTTGCGGAATTTGTTCCCAAAAGATAAATATGATAAAGATTTATCAAAACATTTCTGAAGAAATATATTTCATTATATTAAAACCTTAGGATGTCATGTTCGATACATATAAAAAGCATAAACAGTACAATATAGGCCTTACAACATTTATTTACAGCTATTGGCCTATAAACTAAAATCCCTCGTCAAGTCATCTAACTATGTTCTTGTTCCACTACCTGTAAGCTGAGCGGGTCAGGCTTGGGAGCCTGGTGAGCACATAGGGTTTTCAACCCATAATAAATAGATTTATTAACTTCATTAAAACAATCAAACCCGATTACCCGTTCCCGTTATCCTCACCTTACGTCCCTAAAATATCTAAAATAAGAAACATTGCCTAAGGATTTTCATCGGGGCGACAACACTGCTTCGGAGGTTCCTCAGCAATTTATGTCAAATAGCCAACCATGTGGGGGATGGAGTACACCTGATGAACACATAGTTCAAAAACACCTACAGGTTGCGAACCTACTAGCGTTCCAATGGACTGTCTAGAAAAGTTTGTGGTCGTCATCTATACTCCGCTAGATGACTGGATCAACAACAACATCGAGGTCTCTCATCATTTTATCACACATCATCTATTACATCTACCCATGTTTTACCCGAATATATTTGTAGATATAAAGTGCATATACAGTTTAAATCATTTAAAACATGTATAAAAATGTTCATCCAGCATAGATATCAAGTAAACATGTAATATGCACACATAGCACGTAATTTAAATAAAATACTTCATATCTATGTGTAAAATGAAAATAACTATGCTCTCACTTATTAAGGTGGTGATTGGACAGAACTTCGTTCCTCAAAACAATCTTCTTAGGTGAAACCATGAGGTTTACTCAAAAACCGGGCTTTGTGCGGGCAGAGTTTCGACTCGAATAACTCTTTTTCTTGGAGACTTCGGGCTCTCCGGGGCTTTCTTATGATGCTAGGAAGGTACCCTAGGTTTGGGGGGATTTATTGAAACTTAAAAGAAAGAAAAAGGTGTAACGGTGTACATTTTGTGAACAAAAATCGGGAGGTCTCGTTCTTTATTTTTAGTGGCCGAAGCCATGCATTACGCGGGGCGTAATCTTCAGGTACACGGGGCGTACTGCCTTGCAAGCTTCTACGATGGGCGTACACTCGTACGTTGGGCGTAGGAGAGGATTACTTCCGACGCGTGATAGCTACAAACACGTGTGCACCATGTGAAGGAATAGGGTGACTTGGCCAACTTCGGACCGTGTACGCGAGTACGCTGGGCGTACTCCTTCGGTCAGACCTCAAAGTTTGTGCCCTGAACTTGAAAAGTTCATATCTTTTGCATACGAGCTCCGTTTTTGACGTTCTTTATATCCACGCGTAGGTGAGATTATGCTCTACAACTTTCGTTTAGACTCCATCGGTTAATTTTGATTCATTTTTCATATTATATTTTTAACATGCCGGGACTGGAAAAGTCCGTTAAAAATTCATAACTTCTTCATCCGAGATCTGTTTTCGTCTTTCTTTTTATTGTTAGACTACTATTGATGAGGTCTTCGATTGTCATTTAGGTTGTGTTGGCTAAAAATCGCTCGATTTATATTTCGAGTTCCGGGCTGCACACTGCTGTCACACCCCCAAACCAAGGATGGCGGAAACGTCCGGGGGTGGTGGACTTCATGTATAGTATCATAACAACGTGTATAACAGTGATCAAAGCAATACAACCAATCATAAATATAAAGGAAAAGAATTACATGGTTTCAAGTGTTACATATTTCAATGATTGATTACAACATGATGTAAAAATAGTTGTTCAACGCCGTAGCGTCCCATCCTCAAAAACTTGCGATTACATGGTTTTGTTGATTCCCTGAGAATACAAGTAGTTTTGAAAAAGTGTCAACAATTAAGTTGGTGAGTTCATAAGCTTTTTAGATGAAGAGTTTGGAAACCGATCTTTGTTATGAATTATGTGGTACCAAGAAAAATCCAATATTTTCCTTACAAAAGTGATGTGTTGTCTTTAATTCTAAGGCCGAAAGTGTACAGTACTATCCATACTTATTGATATAAAAGTGACTTTAAATTAACATAAAACCCTTTTTGATTTGAGAAAATCCTCGTAAACTTTATGTGTTATGTGTTGTCTTAAATCCCAAGACCGAAAGTGTACAGTTCTATCCATACTTATTGATATAAAAGTGATTTTAAATCGACATAAAACCCTTTTTGATTTGAGAAATATCCCGTAAACTTTATGTGTTATGTGTTGTCTTAAATCCCAAGACCGAAAGTGTACAATTCTATCCATACTTATTGATATAAAAGTGATTTTAAATCGACATAAAACCCTTTTTGATTTGAGAAATATCCCGTAAACTTTATGTGTTATGTGTTGTCTTAAATCCCAAGACCGAAAGTGTACAGTTCTATCCATACTTATTGATATAAAAGTGATTTTAAATCGACATAAAACCCTTTTTGATTTGAGAAATATCCCGTAAACTTTATGTGTTGTTAACTCCCTATGTGAGTCGCTATAACCATACTATGACTATGAACCTGCCACGACGTTTCTCAAGCGTCGAAAAAGATAATGACACTTGTCACCTCAGACCTGCCGGTCTAGCTGTAGCTAGCAGCTCAGGTGTGGTTTGTCAAACCAATATAGATCTATACACAACTATCACGTTCTCCCTACAAGAGACTCTGTCAAACCAATATAGATCTATACACAACTATCACGTTCTCCACCACAAGATCTAACTTAATAAATTTTTATTCTTAAATAAGGATTTCCCTAAAAATATGCTTAATTTATGAATATATGGGGTCTTATATGTCAAAATATAAGTTTGGGTGAAAATCCCTCGTTAAAATAATTAAAAACGGGCTTAAAACGGAGTCGTGGTCGAAAACGGGAAAATCCGCAGTCAGGGCGAGGTTCCGGTCTCAGCAGCCTTAGAACCGAAGTGATGTCTTGGTTGGTGCATTGGAACCGAGGGGGGCGGGGACTTCGGTCCGAGTAGGTACCGCAGGCGGACTCATCAGAAGGGACCGAAGGCGGGGGTCAGGTCCGGTGCTCCAGTCTCGAGTTTGGTTCGGCGCTGCGGTCTTCATCAGCCTCGGTCCTCAGCAGTTCCGGTCCTTAGTCGTTCCGGTCCGATGGCTGCGGTTCCTTAAGGGGACTTCGGTTTTGGTTCTTGGAGCTTCGGCTCAAGGAGGGTTTGGTCCCTATAGAGAGACTTCGGCCCTAAAAGGCTATTTTCCAAGGTATGATCACGTTTCGAATGGTTTTTCACCAAGTCAAATATCGGGATGCCCCAAATGATTAAAAAAAATCAAAAGAGGTTTTGAGAGAGATTTGGGAGAGATTTGACATACTTGGAGAGATTTCGCATACTTGGAGAGATTTGGGAGAGATTTGACATACTTGGAGAGATTTGGCATACTTGGAGAGATTTGGGAGAGATTTGACATTCTTGGAGAGATTTCTCATATAGAGAGAGATTTGGGAGAGATTTTACATTCTTGGAGAGATTTCTCATACAGAGAGAGATTTGGGAGAGATTTCACATTCTTGGAGAGATTTCTCATACAGAGAGAGATTTGGGAGAGATTTCACATTCTTGGAGAGATTTCTCATACAGAGAGAGATTTGGGAGAGATTTCACATTCTTGGAGAGATTTGGGAGAGATTTGACATTCTTGGAGAGATTTCTCATACAGAGAGAGATTTGGGAGAGATTTTACATTCTTGGAGAAATTTCTCATACATAGAGAGATTTGGGAGAGATTTCACATTCTTGGAGAGATTTCTCATACAGAGAGAGATTTGGGAGAGATTTCACATTCTTGGAGAGATTTCTCATATAAAGAGAGATTTGGGAGAGATTTCACATTCTTGGAGAGATTTGGGAGAGATTTCTTTTGAGACCTTTTTGAGTGTTTGGCTCTGTAATTCAAGGTTTGTAAACCTCATTAAGTCTTGTTGTGATTGTTATATGCCCCCGAGGGTTAAGGAATAATGTTTTATCGAGTAGTTTCATCACTTGTCTTGATTAGGGTTTAGAATTTCCGAACACGTGAAAACTCTAAGTGATACTTTGTATTAAGATTGCGAGTTGTTCAATAAGAAACATAATGGAAACCCTAATACACAAGGGTTAGATGAGTTGACCGGTTTGACTTGTTGACTTTAGTTGACTTTGACTTGGCCAAAATTGACGGTTGTCACAACTGCTATGCCAAATCTTAGAAAATTCATAACTTCCTCATATGAAGTTAGATTTGGACATTTTTTTATGCACGCTCTTGGTTTAACATGTACTACGACTTTCATTTAGATCGCTAAGGCTAAAAAGCGTTCTATCGTAATCTTATGTACCCGACTTTCATTCTAAATAATATTCTATCAAAAAGTCATTTTTGACGCTTATCGTCTCTAAATTGACTAGCCCGAATCTGCGGGCGTGACAAAGTACAACCGGAGGATGTCAGTTTATGGATGGAAACATGCATCTCCTTATCCACTATTAAAGGTGAGTATATATGTAAAACCCAAAATGCTACGATGTATCAATCAGATTCACTTGATGGTGCGGAATCCCAATCAAGTGAATTAGGCAAGACGAAACATAAAATAAGAACAATATCATTAATCTTCAATGCACACTATTATTGATGAATAGTCGGGTACATAAGATTCCGATCACACACTGTTTTCTCTTGTTTCTCTCCAAATCACGTTCTAAGCTTATGGCAGCCACAAAACATGTCTTACTTACATCTAGGCTAAAATAACACTATTATACCTAGACCTAATAACAAAGCCCAAGCCCAAAACCCAAACAAGCCAACATTAAGTCTGACCAAAATCACATGAGATTTCGGTCCAAACAACACCAAAACATGGTGTTTTCGTTCTTAGACAGAGAACTCTAATAGCTTATGAAAATCAAAGTATAAACCACAATTTATGACCTAACAATCTCCCCATTGGTTTATAGATTTCTTTTCTTATGATCTAACAATCTCCCCTGGGTTTGTAGCTTTCCTTTATTTTCAATCTTCGCTTTGTTCTTGGCTTCAACTTTTACCTTCGATTTCTTCACAACTTCAAGATGAACATATGAATCTTCATGAATAACTTCATCTTTAGTAGTTGGACTTCCTTCTAAGAATCTGATTTTGAACGCACATTGGGTGTGGAGGCTTCTTATATAGATTCTTGAAAATCAACACTTGCAGCTTTGAGAAACTTCAGAGATAATAACTGTAACAACCCGATATTTCAACTCAATATAATGATCTAAAATCAAGTATTGTAACCTACTTTTGGGATAATAAAAATAGCGTCAAAAATGAAATGTTCGAAAATCTCAATTTAGATGTACTAAGTGGTAGATATAGTAACAAGGTTTTCAAAAATATAAAGAACACTAAAATCCGAGTTATAACGAAGGAGTTATGACCAATCGAAGATCCGCAACAAAACTTGTAAAACACTGTTAAGCATAAAACACGAAATTTCAATAAAATACTTTGTAGCCTTAGGTATCTAAATGAAAGTCGTAGATATCATTAAGCCATAAACGTACATAAAAAGAATGTCAAAATCTGACTTCGTATGAGGAAGTTATAATTTTTCTAAGTTTCGGATATAGTAGTAGACAACTAAAAACTCAAAATAGAGATCGAGCAAATTTTATCCGACACAAACTTAACGAGAATTGAAGATCTCGACAACAGTAGTACAACGGTAAAAAGACAGACGAAAACGGACGTCGGATAAAGAAGTTATGGATTTTTAACGGACATTTCCAGTCCCGACCATTTAAAAATATAATATTAAAAATAAATTCAAAATTAGCCGACAGATTTTGAACGAAAGTTGTAGAGAATTATCTCACCTACGCGTGGATATAAAGAACGTCAAAATCGGAACTAGTATCTGAGAGATATGAATTTCTGAAGTTCAGGACACGAAACCCCACCATGTCAGGGAACTCACGACGTGAGCTTGTGACTGATGGGTTCCAGAGACGAGCTATCGGACATCGAGTCTATGGAATGGATAAGATCAAAACTCACGACGTGAACCACCCCAAGTTCACGACGTGAATTCCAAAAATGCCCCTATAAATAGAAACCGAAGGTGTCGGGTTTAGGCTGCTCAATTCTACTCTCCTTTCTACTTTTACTCTGTGTTAAGCATCCTGAGACTACCCCGACGCCCTGGTTACGTGTCCAAGCCCCGAAGAAAGCCCGAAGTCCCGAAGTTCCCGAGAAACTTGCTTCTTTCCAGTCGAAGTGCTGCCCGAGTTAAACATCGTCTTCATCAAACCTTCACTCTTACCAAGTGAGTTCATACCCCTATCACTACACTTTCAATTGCTTTTAAATGCTTTTAAACACTTTTAGGGGGGGGGGGATTACAAGTAAACACACGATTAAAATCGTGTGAAAACATAAATCTTTTACTATAAATTCCTTGCTGTTGTTATAACTATCATACGAAAATGTTAGCATGCAAAACATCTTACGAAACCATTTTACCCTCTCGGGATGAAGTATGTTTGTAAATAAAAATATGCTTTATCATTATGTTTGCATAATACATCTTGACAAGGGTAACCATTTCAACTATAACATTACTTATATGTAAGAAAATACAAATCATTGTTATGCCTTTATCAGCATAGTAAAAAGGGTAATCGTTTCGGACACAAACACGTTCATTTCAAAAATACGTGACTTAATTGAGAATATGTGAGTCATTCGTCTTCATCGTACCTATCAAGGTATACAAGAAATCCTTGTTTTATAACCAGAGTCTCCGTCCGTAGAACGTGATAAGTGTGTATAGATCTATACGGGGCTGATGATCCCGCACCATGGCTGTTAGCTACAGCCGGACCGGCAGGTTAAGGGTGACAAGTGTCATAACATTTCGACGCCTGAAGAACGTCGCTACAGGCAAATCCATCATAGTACGGTTATTAAAACTCATAGGATAGACAATTATTATGGTATTATGTTTTTACGGGAAAAGTAATATTACAGTTATTTTTACGTGAAAATACAAGCTTCCTATAGTTTTGTTCACTAATAAAACTATACATCATCATTTTAAGCATGACATATTTACTTACAAGTTACAGTCTTGGGCGTTTAAGACTGCTTCTCACTTTTGGGAAAATATAGGATTTACCTGGTTCAATACATTCCTTTCATACAAACAACAATTCATAACTCATTTTATAAGAAAATATCGGATTTTCTGAAAAATAAACGTGAACTTTCGAATGGCATGCATTTATTCAAATAACTACTTATGAACTCACCAACTTAATTGTTGACACTTTTTCTTTGAAATAACTTGTATTCTCAGGGAATCGCTAAACACCAGGTTAGCAACTACTTTTGGGGACTAATGCTCTGGCGTTAGCAACATCTTTTGGAACATCATATTGTATTTGACTTTTGAAACATGTAATACAACAATCATGTAAACTTTCAAATATATATTATGGTGGTGTGTACTTTCTTTACTATTTAATTGTTATGATACTGTACATGACGTCCTCCGCCCCCGAATGTTTCCACCGTTTAGGTTTGGGGGTGTGACAATAAGAGAGATACCGATTCTTCTGGATCACTTCAGCAGGTTCATAAGTAGCAGCAAATTGATTGAGGAGGCTTCAATGCTACTTGTCACATAACTTCAATTACAACTTCACCTTGCTTTTGTAATTGAAATATTAAGTGTTGAAAGACAATCTTCACTTCTTGTTCCTTCGAATGAATGTCCTTCGTCGATCAGAGATACGTCTTGAATAGTAACCATTGACTAAAAAGTCCATGTGGATAACCTAATCATAAAGACCCTTCTAACCACATTTGTTCAAGGACACAACATTGGATTAGAAGGAGACTACTCGCAGTATCTGTGTGAACACGGAGGAACGCACAGCGATTTGTTAAGTATCGGAGAACTACTCATTGCTATTTTGATGTTATCCGCTGTATATCCTAGATCAAAGATCTTAATACAGTTTTTCAAGTTAACAAGTTAACTTGGCCCTTGTCGAGACGTTCAATGATATCTGTTTCTCTGTTGGGTGAATCGCCATAATGCCATGACAGTTCTTAGGTAAAGAAAGCTGACAAGACCAATTTGACAATCTATATAGTTTCAGACTTCCAATTCCTTAAATACAATGGTTCTTAGAGAGAAACTGCCTAACTGACATTTTGTACAGTGTCACACCAGGTATGAATCATTATCCGTCAATTTCATGGGTGAAAATATCTAGAACATTAAAATGTTCACCGTCAATTCAGAAATGGATGGATTTTGGATTTTTGGGTTTCACTTAGAATCATGGTGATAATGACTTCCAAGATCATAAACACAGACTTTTTGGTAACCATCAGCCGAGTTGTTTTATACTCGAACCTCAAGGGGTACCGGTACGTGGAAATGATTTAATGGAGAAAGTTTAGATATGGGTGAAGAATGGTTGGGTGTTTCACATTATTCATGATGAAAATGACTTTTGATCATTAACTATTGATGCGAAGACTCCTATTAAGACTGGTATATGTCTCAATATGGAAGAGTCTATCATTCGCATTTGAATCTTCCGTCAATTCCTTTCCCTTTTCAAGTTTCTTCTCCTTGCTCAGAATATTCCAAAACAATCTCCTTGAGTCTCTTTTTCTTAAGAATTCTCATTTTAAGACAAAACAAATTTTGAGATAAAAAAAATAATACTAAACTTAGCACACAAATAAAGCAACTAAGAATAAAAATAAAAATTAAAATACGCTCAAAATAATGTTTTTGGATTTTTGATTTTTCTGAAAATGAAATAAAAACAGAAATAAACATATTTTTGATTTTTTTTTAATTTTTTTTAATTCTCCCACTAAATTCGTGAATAGAGGAAAACTATGAACAAATTAAACAAAAACAAAAATAAAATACAAAATGTACAGAACATAAAGTTTTGGGATCAAAGTTGTCAAGCAATTTAACTTGCCCATTATCACTAAGTCTTATATCACTTCCCAAAAGTATTTACGAAAGAAAAAAACATATTTTTGTAATTTTTGATTTTGTAGTTTTTTTTTAATTTTTTAACTTTTTAATTTTTTTAAAATTTTTTCAATTTCTCCCCCTAAATTTGAGCATGGGGAAGAAATAGAATAAATTTGCAGATTTAAACAAACAAAAATAAAAATTTGTCTTTGAAACGAATCATCTGAATAAAACTCAGGAGTATTGAAAAAATTCAAACCGTAATTCAGCAATTGAAGACGCATTCAGATAACTTGAGAACAACAAGCAAATGCAGTAATGTATTCATCCTTAGTTGTGTTTCAATTCTGGAACGAAGTAAGCAAACTCAAAAATTCTTCACACCGTTAAGTACGATCCCCAATTGTGATCCTCTTCTTTCTTCCTTTCCCGCAAAAGACACATATTCTCAATTAAAGTTCTGAATGTTGTACAGTTGAGAGATGTCTCCTATCATGTGCTTGGAGCAGCCACTATCAACAAACCGAAGTCTGATGATATTCCTCCATGACTACTCCAGCACAGAGTGCGGGATTAGTTGGACTTTGGAACCCTATCCATTTTGAAGCTGGGTTGACCGTTATCATCTACACAAGGTACTCTCTCCAATGAAATATCCTGTTTATCAGACAAAGAAGATGAAGAAATATTAGAATCATCAGATGATCTGGGAGTGTGAACCTTTGGTACCCATATGTAGTCGGGCTTAACCCATTTCTTGTTTGATCGGATGGATGCCTCAGCACTCGTTTTAGAACTTGAAACCAATCGCCGGGATGACATCGAACTAACTGATCATCGTTTAACTGAACCATCTCTTGAATTTGGCTTCTTGTCCGACATTCCCTTCTTGTCCTTGGGAGTTTGATTCTTGGCCTATTTCGCATTCCTGTCACCATTGCGCGATTGTGACCTTGAAGGATTTCTTTTGGAGGATCTCCCTCTTGGCATGTTTTTCCACCCTTGTATGTAGTAAGGAACATACGAACGATGTGGGCAATTTATGGCAATGTGATCGGGAGTCCCACAGCTAAAGCAAGTCTGTCTTTTCATATAAATCAGATTGTAACTTGGTCCTTGTCACACTGAAGTTCGTTTCGAAGAACTTCCACAAGAACAAGCACAACAACATTTATTAGACTACTTAACAAATTTTTGTAGCTTGAATATCTCAACAGTGGGAGTGTCATCATCACAAGCTTTTGAAACACTTTCAGCAGACTTAGAATTTACTGAATTCTGCTCACTCCCATCTTGCATTGCTACATTCTCTATCTCTGAAGTAGAAACATTAGAGTTGCTCACCTTATCACAAGTTTTTGAATCATTTTCAGCAGAACAAGAGTTATTTCTGTTCTACTCATGCCCATCTTGCACTGTGACTGAAGCTAGTACTGGGGGCTGGCCAAACTGATCAAATATCTCTACCTCATTGGTTTCAAGGGGTAGGGTATAGTTGTCAGTGAAGGGAGGTGGAACACTGTGATACCCTAGACCCTTATTCTGGTTATCTTTAAATTTTAATTGTTTTTCTATCATGGACAAAACTACTTCACTTGACACGTCAAATTTCTTAAAGTTAAATTCAACATCTTTATATTTAGCTTTTAATGCATCAAGCTCGGCAGTTAATTCGGAAATTTCCTTTTTAGCATAACGATAGTTCTCACATTTGTTACTATAGTCTTCCTGAAGTTGTCTAAAGTCTCTTGTCTTGGTCTCTAATTTTTCTTTTATAGGTTTTTGGGCCTTTCTGAGAGTGTATCCTTCATATTTAAGGTCCTCAATTTCCCTAATTAATAATTCATGTTGATCACGATAAAGTTTAATTTTAACTTCACAAGACTAAGAACATGAAGCTTCATTGACCTCCTTTGTACTGTTGTAAGAACTCATAGTTTACCAAAAATGACCTTTGATTTGAAACCTCGAAAGTCAAACTTGAAAGTCAAATTTGAAGGTCAAACGTGAAAACTTGAAAGTCAAAGGTCAAATTTGAAAGTCAAAAGTCAAATTTGAAAGTCAAAAGTAAAGCTTGAAAGTCAAAAGTCGAAAGTCAAAACTTTAGGCCTAAAACGAGGCTTCAAAACCGAAAATTTGATATTTGGACCGAAATTGCAAGGCCTCTCAACCACACTGAGAAGGCCCTCGAAGTCAGACCTGACCGAAATTGCAACTGGCCGCTGAGATCCTCCTAAGGTTTGACCGAGACCAAATTTCCCGCCGAGATCTCGCAAAATTTGGTCAAAAATCACCCAAAACTTGCCAAAAACACGAAATTTTTAATTTTTATAGTCAAACTCGATTAAAACTCAAAAAATATGAAGAACACGAAGAACAAACAGCTAAAAATTCATCCAAAAAAATTCAAAAACACTAGAAACTCCAAGAAACTCTTAAAATCTTGCCAATTCGATTGATACCGATCCTAGCTCTGATACCAATTGTAAAACCCAAAAATGCTACGATGTATCAATCGGATTCATTTGATGGTTCGGAATCCCAATCAAGTGAATTAGACAAGATGAAATATAGAATAAGAACAAGATGGTTAATCTTCAATGCACACTATTATTGATGAATAGTCGGGTACATAAGATTCCGATTACACACAGTTTTCTCTTGTTTCTCTCCAAATCACGTTTAACCAATGCATTCCGATTATGACATCGTAGCTCTTTATGGAAACTGGCATAAGATCGATGGGAAAGGAATGATGGCCTAGGGTAAGAGTATAACTTATGAATATGTCGTTAGTGCTCTCTTTCTTTCCGTTAGCCATCTCGACGGTAAATGTTTTAGTTAAAGGTTGAGATTTACACTTGAGTAATTGTTTGAATGCATGACTCACAAAACTCATCTCCGCACCAGAATCGAAAAGAATGCATGCATAAGAGTTGTCAAGGAGGAACATACCCGTAACAACGGTAGGATCAGCAACTGCTTCCTCCTGGCCCATAGCTAGCACCCTCCCTGTGTTGCCAGCTGTCGTTGCCTTGGGTCAATTCCTTTTGAAGTGTCCAACTTCCCCGCAACCGTAGCAGGCTTGACTAGTGCCCGCTTTAGGAGCCTGATTGGTAGGTTGGACTGGTGCTTTGCAGAATCGAGCTGTGTGTCCCGTCTTACCACAACTCTTGCATTGCAACTCACGGCAGGGTCCGTGATGATGAAAGTTGCACTTGTTGCACTTTGGAAGAGTACCATCATATCCACTGGTAGGTGCTTGGGGGGTTGTAACAGCAGCAGGAGTAGTAGCAGCGTGGACTGCCACTGTTTGCGGTTTATTGGAGGGCTCCTGCGAAGACTGGCCCTTTCGCTTGTTCCAGAATTTCTTCTTCCTCCCACCACTATCCTTTTGTGGTTCGTGAGCGGCTGTCACCTCATCAAGATCGACCCCCTGATCTATCAGAGTCTGCGCCAGGCACTTGGCGCTGTCAAAAGTAGTGGGCTTAGCAGCCAAAACATTTCCTTGTGTTGGGGGCGTCAATCCCCAAATGTACCTTTCAATCTTCTTGCTTTCCGGGGTGACCATTCCCGGACAGAGGAGAGCCAGATCGCAGAATCTAGCTATGTAGGCAGCAATGTCGGAACCCTTCATCTTCAGGTTCCAGAGCTCATGCTCCAACTTCTGCATCTCGCCCATTGGGCAGTATTAAGTAAGCATGATTTTCTTTAGGTTATTCCAACCCATAGCATTTGCTACCGACAGAGTTAGGGATTTGACACGACCATTCCACCATGTTAGTGCTCTGTCGGTGAAGGTGCAGGCGGCAAATTTCACCTTGTTTGTCTCGGAACAGGCACAAATCTCGAATGGATTCGATCTTCTCAAACCATCGAGTTAAGGCAATGACTCCACCATTGCCATCAAAGGGTCTGGGTTTTGCATTCATGAAGTCCTTATAGGAACACTCCTTCTGGTTTTTCCTTACCTCCACCAAGATTTTAGGGGTTTGGCCCACCTCCTGATCCGCCAGAGCTGCCCTGATTTATTTGCGCCATTGTTGCAGTCACGGCAGCTGTAACTGCTTCCTGGAAAATGGCAGGATCGAACTGTGGAGGTGGTGGCATTGGATCAGTTGGGGGATTGTTGTTCTTTATGACGGGTCTCTTCCTGGGAGGCATCTTGTTCTAAAAAAGAATGAAGAAAAGAGGATGATAAGTCCTCTAGAATTTTAGGATCAAGAGATATAACACAAAATATATCTCAGCTTCATAGATAAAGTGTTCTACGAAGCGATAAATAGAGAAGAGTTACTAATGAAAGTAAACTATCGCTAAGAAGAAATATGTAGCAACACTTGGAATGAATCTCTATACAGTATTCGGCTCTAGCTAAAATACTCCTATAGTATTTTAAGTTGTATGTTTTGTTCTATCGATACCTGATGTGTATAGACTTGGTAAGTTTTAGGCTTGCTGCAACACCACAGTCACTCCCAAGCACATGTTGGTCATTTCTCGAATAAATATAGTTGATCAGGCTATATTGACCCTAGACATGATTACATAACTGTCCAGGTTTAACCGCAGTGTCCAACATCCAAATACTTTTGTTTTTGTTCTACTTATGTTACTGTTTCTTGCACGTATGTATACTTCTATACTTCTTATAAAATACTTATATTTTAAAAGTATACTTTTAGTTTAGAGCACTTCAGCCGCTTAGTGTTTATAGTTGTATACCATGTAAGGTTCTTTATACTTAGTTCATAATAAACAAGAGCTCTGATACCAATCTGTCACACCCCCAAACTTGAACACTGGACACGTTCGGGGGTGGATGACGTCATGTGTAGTATCACAACAATTGTATCATAGCAATCATAGTAAACACAACCATTACATTGAATACATATATGAAAAAGGTTTACATCTGTTTAATTCTTATTTGTATACATCAAAAGTATGAGCAAAATAGAAATATGTGACTCTATACGCTCCGTCTTCTCACAAACTCTAGGAGGTACCTGTCTACTGATTTCCTGAGAATACAAGCAGTTTTGAAAGAGTATCAGCATAAAGTTGGTGAGTTCATAAGCGATGTTTTGTAGTGAAAACTTGTTGATGTATCTTGTCAAATGTTCGTATGTTTCCAAGAAAATCCAATATTTTCTGTAGTAAAAGCATGATATTACCAGTTCCTTCTATGTATGTTTGTTACGGTATCCTTTGTAGTATAAAACCTATTAGTTTGTATGCTTGGTTACTACTAGTATATATGGTATGATAAATTATGTATGAAAAACCTCTGTGTGTGGAATGTTCTGTTTGAAAACCCTGGCTGTCACTAGTATGTATAGTAATTTTATTATCTAAATAGAATTGTGTATTGTATTTCTGAAATTCCTCAATTGTAGTGTAAAATCCACCAATGTAGTGTCTAATAGTTCTATTAATTAAAATAAAACTAATGAAGAATGAAATCTCGTAAACAAAGGTTAGTTTATACTTATTGTGAGTCGTATAACCATGCTTGATATGACCTAGTGACCTTTTCAACGTTCTTCAAGTGTTGGTTAAATGACATTTGTCACCTCAGGCATGCCTGCCTAACTGTAGCTAGCAGTTCAGGTGTGAGATTGTCAATCCCGAATAGATCTATTCACAAATCTCACGCTCTCCCTCCAGGAGACTCTGGTTATACTATGATAGGATTTAATTCGGTACACCTAAGGGTACCGTTTTGAAGTAAAGTCTCACAATTCTGTATAATCTAGTTTACATGTTACTTTGTATTGTTCTCTTGTATTTGAATCCGTTGAATACTGTATAAGGTAATAATTATACTTAAATAATTATTAAGTGTGTACTCTTGTAGTAATGTATATCATAAACTAAATCTGTCATAGTTTATATGATTAGTAGTGTACAACTCTAAATTCGTAAAAGTTGTGTATTGAAAACCCCAAACTATACCTATTATAGTTTGCATGAATATTGTGTAGTTGGAGTGAATATTGATCTGAAAACTATGCAATTATGGTTGTAAGTTGAAAAAGTCCCTTATGCTCAACATAGTACAAAAGGGATAAAATATCTTAAATTTTTTATAAAAACGTGGAAATCGTTTGTCTGTATCAATTGCATAAGTTTTATACTTGTTAAAATCATTTGTTTTAGTTGACAAAGTCATTTGTGTTTGGCTTGTATTCCCCCTGAAAACGTTTAAAAATCATAAAAGCGTAGGGTATGAACTCACCTGAAGTGAGTGGTTTGAATGAAAGATCGATACGGGATGCTAAGTGTCAAGTGAAGTCTCGAACACACACGGATCCTATTTAGCATTTAGTAACACACACACATATGTATGAAATTAGGGTATATCACAACTAGTTATGATAGGAAACCACCCTAAGGACTTGGAAACACTTGAAACTAGGTGTTAAAATCATATGTGATTGAATGAGGGAGGTGTACGGACACACTAAGGCGTATACGGCCATAGGTGTACGGCCCATGAGTGTACAGCCATACACTCATGAAGAAGTGCGCATTTGAGGTGTTTTCAAGACCCTAACTAGCATCTAGGAAGTTTTCTAGGTCTCATGCTTAGTTTTAATGTAAGTTTAAGGCCAATAATGAGCATCAAAGAGGGTTTACGGCCCTATGAGGTGTGTATGGCCGTACAAGGGGTGTGCGGCCGTACACCCTTCATGCTCATGCTAAATTGGTCGATTTTAAGGTGAATCAAGGCTAGGATCAAAGGTTTAGCATGTCCAACTAGATGATAGGGGCTAAACTCTCACTTTGGAGGGCCTTTAAGGTGTGTACGGCCAACCTTATGAAGGTGTACGTCCGTACTCCCTTCAAGGGATGAAGAACATGTTGAAAGATGATGAATCAAGGATTGAATCAAGAGGTCTTTCAAGTATAACAAGCTAAAGGATGGAATACTAACGTTTTTGAAGCCTTGGAGGGTTCACGGTAGAAGAAGCTTGAGAGAAAATAGAGTAGTGTGCGGCCAAGGGAAGAAAGAAATGAAGGAAATGAGGTCCACACATATATATAGGAGTGGGTGACCGACCATCTCGAGTGTACGGTCATGAGGGGGTGTACGACCGTACACCCATGTGTACGGCCGTACACTCCTTCTGATGAAGTGTATGGCCCGAAATGCCACTTTACGACTTTGTTAACTCATCCCTAATCACAACCTTGATTGTACTTAAGCTTAAAACACTTAAACGAACACTAAACAATGCTAAAAGATAACAGAAACGAGTCTGAATTTGATTGAATTTAATGGTTCATACAAAAGAGAAAGTTCAGGTTGTCACAGATGTGGCAAAGGTTGGGTTTGCTTCTTGCATGCTGAGAGAAAGAGCCTGGGATTGGTGGGGCGAGGTTACTAAACAGGTGGGACCAGTCGGGGTGGCTGAGATGACATGGGCCGAGTTTTTTCGGTGATTTGATTTGGAGTTTGCACCACCCATTGAGGTGCAACGACTAGTGCGAGAGTTTCATGCCTTGCAGCAGACCACCGAGACTGTGGCGGAGATCACCGCCAAGTTTCGGGAACGAGCTTTGTTGATCCCATAGTATGCTACCGATGAGGAGATGAGACGGACCCGATATCATTCCATGCTGAGGGATGATATCCAGGAGTTCGTGAGCTTTACAGGGTGCAAAACCCTGAACGAGATGGTGGAGAAGGCCCGTGAGAAGGAGATGGAGTTGGATTCCCGCACTAAGCAGGGATTGCCCCAAGAAGGGCTTGATATGTTTCATAGTGGGGAGTGTCAGACAGCTGTGATATTGGGATGTTACTCTTGTGGTCAACAGAGCCACGTGAGCAGGGATTGCCCCAAGAAGGGCTTGATATGTTTCCACTGCAACCAGACTGGCTATAAAAAGGCTGATTGTCCGAGGTTTCAGGGAGGAGGAGGAGCGGTGGTGGCGCCAGCACCCGCCACAATGAGGATCACCGATGGTCGCCCTGCTAAGGCGGAAGCTCCAACAGTGAAGAGCTGTACATTTCAGCTGACTACCGAGGAGGCACGGGTAGCGCCAGACATTATGGCTGGTACGTATTTATTCTTCTCCACTCTATGTATTTGTTTCACTTATGTGTATTATATGCTTGTATAGGGACCTTTTTGCTCAATGGTATGTCTGCGCATGTCTTGTTTGATTCGGGTGCTACCCGGTCGTTCGTATCTCTTGCGCTTACCAAAAAGTTATGGGGCACGCCGGGAACTTTGGATTCCCCACTCGAGGTGGAGATTGCGGATGACCGCACCGTTAGTGCTGTGAGGGTGTATCGGGATTGTGTCCTAAATGTGCTTGGTGAGAAATTTCGTGTCGACCTAGTCCTGATACCGTTGTGAGGGCTAAAAGTGATTATCGGGATGGATTGGTTGGGGGCCAACGGGGCCATGATCGACTGCGAACATCAGTTGGTGAGGGTTCGGACCCCAAGTGGGGGAGAACTGGTAATACATGGTGATAGGGCATCGCAGGGGCCGGCCCTCTGTTCGGCTGCGAGGGCTTGGATGTTCGTGCAGCAGGGTTGTTCGGGATTTCTGGCATATATCTCGGATACAAGGGTAGAGATCACGAAGGATGTGGGCAGTGTGCCAGTTGTTCAGGACTTTCGGGATGTTTTCCCCAAAGAGGTACCAGGGGTTCCTCCGGAGAGGCAGGTAGAGCTCCGCATCGATTTGGTGTCGGGTGCCGCTCTGATAGCAAAGGCACCATATCGTTTGGCACCGCCTGATATGGAAGAGTTATCTACACAGCTTCAGGAGCTGTTAGACCATTGGTTCATTCGTCCGAGCAGTTCCCCGTGGGGAGCACCGATTCTTTTCGTGAAGAAGAAGGATGGATCCCACAGGATGTGTATCGATTATAAAGAACTAAATAACCTAACAGTGAAGAACCTTTATCCGTTGCCAAGGATCGATGATTTGGTCGATCAGTTGCAGGGTGCATCTTGGTTTTCCAAGATTGATCTTCGGTCGGGATACCATCAGATGAGGATTCGGGATGAGGATATAACGAAGACGGCTTTCAGGACTCAGTATGGGCATTATGAGTTTGTAGTGATGCCGTTCGGGCTCACCAATGCCCCAACAACGTTCATGGATCTTATGAACAGGGTGTGTAGACCGATGCTGGATCTGTCAGTGATCGTTTTCATTGATGATATCCTGGTCTATTCTAAGACCAGGGAGCAGCACGAACATCACTTAAGGGAGGTGCTAGAGACCCTAAGGGCGGAGAAGCTGTATGCAAAGTTCTCCAAGTGTGATTTCTGGCTGCGAGAGGTACAATTCTTGGGGCATATCATCAACCAGGAGGGTATTTCGGTTGATCCAGCCAAGATTGAGGCTGTGATGCGGTGGGAAGTACCGAAGAATGTATCAGATGTTCGTAGTTTCTTGGGTTTAGCGGGTTCTTATCGGAGATTTATCCAGGACTTCTCCAAGATTATGGTGCCATCGACCCGTCTGACCAAGAAGAATGTGACGTTTCGGTGGGGTACAGATCGGCAGTTGGCCTTCGTGACCTTGAGGCGGAGATTGTGCGAGGCTCCGATTCTTGTTCTACCAGAGGGATTAGATTATCTGGTGGTGTACTATGATGCATCGATTTCAGGGTTAGGTGCGGTACTGATGCAGAGAGCTGAAGCCGCATGAGGCAAATTACCCTACTTACGATCTGGAACTGGGGGCAGTGGTGTTTGCCCTCAAGATTTGGAGACATTACTTGTATGGAGTGTGATGTACTATCTACACTGACCACAAGAGTCTGAAGTATTTGATGGACCAACAGAACCTCAACATGCGATAGAGAAGGTGGTTGGACGTGCTAAAAGACTATGATTGCGAGATTCTATACCACCCAGGGAAGGCCAACATAGTGGCCGACGCCTTGAGCCGTAAGACGACAGGTTCCCCGATTAGGAATGCGTGTTTGAGGATGACGGTGGTCTCTCAATTGTTGGAGATGATCAAAGAGGCTCAGATTGAGGGGGTAAAGAAAGAGAATTGGAAGGTAGAGAGGATTCGAGGACAATATCCTTTGTTTGTTAAGGATAATCGGGGTTTCTTGACGCAGTGTGGCCGGGTGTGGGTACCGGTGACCGGGGGAGTGAGACAGAAGATATTAGAGGAAGCGCATAATTCCAAGTTCTCCATACATCCAGGAGCTACGAAAATTTATAGGGACTTGAGGCTGAGTTATTGGTAGCCATGCATGAAGCGGGAAATTGCTTGGTTTGTAGAGCGGTGCTTGACTTGCAGGAAGGTCAAGGCCGAGCACCAGCGGCCTCATGGTAAGGTCCAGCCACTGCCCATTCCCGTGTGGAAGTGGGAGGAGGTCACGATGTACTTCGTTACGAAGTTGCCAAGGATGGCAAGGGGTGTGGATGCCATATGGGTGATTGTGGATAGACTGACGAAGAGTGCCCATTTAATTCCGATATCCGAAGGTATATCCGCAGAGAAGTTTGCAGATATTTATGTGCGGGAGGTGGTGGCTAGACACGAGGTGCCTGTATCGGTAGTTTCTGACCATGATGTTCGGTTTACATCTAGGTTCTGGAAGAACTTCCACGAGGAGCTGGGCACTCAGCTACATTTTACCACGGCGTACCACCCCCATATCGACGGTTAGAGTGAGAGAATGATCAAGACACTAGAGGATATACTACGGGCATGCGTGTTGGATTTTGGAGGGAACTGGGATACGTATCTTCCACTAGCAGAGTTTTCGTACAATAATAGTTACCATGCCAGTATTGACCGAGCTCCATTCGAGATGCTATATGGACGGAGGTGTCGGACCCCGGTTTGTTGGGATGAGGTTGGACACCGGGTCTTGGGAATCACTGAAGTAGTGCTGAAGACTACTGGGTTGATTCAACAGGTGTGCGACCGGTTGCGGGTCACACAGAGCCGCCGGAAAAGCTATGCCGACCGACGGCAATCAGATCTTGAGTTTCAGGTGGGGGATTTCGTGTTGCTGAAGGTGTCGCCCTGGAAAGGGATCATCAGGTTTCAGAAGAGGGGCAAGTTGGGGCCTCGGTATATAGGCCCGTTTAGGATCACGACCCGGGTGGGCAAAGTGGCATACCGCTTGGATCTGCCAGGGGAGCTTAGCCAGATTCACAACACATTCCATGTGTCGCAACTTAGGAAGTGTGTCACAGACGAGGCTGCGGTTGTCTCGTCAGGTGATATCCAGGTGGATGAGGGCTTGAACTACATCGAGAAGCCCGTTGCCATCTTGGATAGGAAGACAAAGGTTCTTCAGAATAAGGAAGTAAGACTGGTGAAAGTGTAATGGCAACATCGGAAGGGCGCCGAATGGACTTGGGAACCGGAAGAGGAGATGCGAGATCATTACCCCGATTTATTTGAGTCAGCAGACTTCAAGGACGAAGTCTAGTTAAAGTGGGGGAGACTTGTAACACCTGGTTTGAATTGGAAAGGATTTATGCATGGACTCGGCGAGTTGGGAGGTCAACTCGTCGAGTAGGTTCATGAGATCATGGAACGTGGAACGGGACCGACTCGGCGAGTCGAAGGGTCGACTCGGCGAGTCCGAGCTGTTTAAAGAAAACCCTAAATTTTCGGTTTGCCCCCTATATAAACGTCATTATCTGCCCCACTAGCCTCCCTTAGCATCATAAGAGATCGTTTACGGCCGCAAACACTTGGGTGTGTGAAGTAAGAGCTTTGGGAGCTTAAGCCTTGAGATTGTGGAAGGAATTCCAAGCTTGAAGAAGAAGTATCAAGAAGAAAACACTAGATCTAGCATCTAGTTCGTCTTGGGCATTGAATTGAGGTATGAATCTGTTACCTTAAGCCTAGATTCTATTTGAGAGTTATGGCGAACTTTGAGGAAATGGAAGCAAGCTTAGATCTGAACCTACCACAAGGATATGGTTCCAGATCTGGACCTTCTTAGGTCCCAAATATCATAAAGTTGCACCTTTTAATAAGTTCATTCCCTCTCCATGCATGAAAACCTTGTTGAAGGATAGTTTTGGTGTTATGGCCATGTGAGGCCTTGCATGCACGTAACGTTTGCAACTTTATGTGTTAACCACACTAGTAGAGTATGGATCTGAAGTTTGGGACCTTGAGTCCCACTAGAAGAGGCCGTAAACATAATGGACTAATAGGGACTCGGCGAGTCGTGCAAGAGACTCGGCGAGTCGAGAGGGTTTCCTCGTTCACGGCCAAAAGTTTACGACCAAAGGTTTATAGCCAAAGGTTTATGGCCAAGGGTTCACGGCCAAGGGTGTTCGGTTGGGAGTTTACGACCGTAAACATCAAGGAACTCGACGATTCCCTTGGATGACTCGGCGAGTCGAGGAGTTAAGCAGGGAACCCGATGAGTGACTGATTGTACTCGACGAGTCAAGGTCAATATGGACTGTTGACCTTGACAATAGACCCTGACTTTGACCAGGGTTGACCCTGGGGGTATTTATGGGATTATGCTTAGTTATTTACTCATTGATTATAGGCAGTTTGGGAAGAGCAGCATAGGACATACCTGAATATAGTTGCCGGTTCAGCTTTGGGAGGTGAGTCTTCTCACCATACCCATGGGTCTAAGGCACCAAGGCCGGCCCACTATGTGATTATGTTATATGTGTTGGTCATTATGTGATTTGATATGATATGTGATTTGTTATGATATGTGATTGTGTGTTGTGTATGGAAGACCCCGGCGGGAGCCCGTGGCATTGGATATAAGACCATGTGGGGTAGCCCATGGCATTCCTAGGTAAAGACCATGTAGGGGAGCCCATGGCATTGGATGTAAGACCATGTGGGGTAGCCCATGGCAGTCCTAGGTAAAGACCATGTGGGGTAGCCCATGACATTCTTACAGGTTTTATGTATGCATGGCTTATGTGTTATGTGCATAGCTTTGATTAGCTAACAGGATATGTGTATGTGTGTGGTATGCTCTGGGGGACTCACTAAGCACTCGCTTACAGTTTGTGGATTTGTTTCAGGTTCATCTGAGTCCAAGCGCAAGGGCAAAGCTTGATGGCACGGCGTTCACTCTCTCTCATGCGACTTAATGGGACCCTCTGATATTTGAAAATAAAGTTGCAATGAATATGGATTTGAAACAATTGTTTTGGAATGTCTTGATTTATGGCAATGTGTTTGGTTAATTAAAAATGAAAATTTTCTTCGAAAATTTGGGTCGTTACAAATGTAAGCACAAAGCTTAGTGAGTTCCCCAAAATACCACACACAAATAATTAGCCTCTCATGGCTATATCTCGATAAGGACCCTCCGGTCATGTGTCTCAGTGAAGATCCTACGGTCTCACGACTCGGGTTGGACCCTCCAGTCTTGTATCTCATTGAAGACCCTCCGGTCTCACGATTCGGTTTGGACCCTTTGGTCCTATCATAATAAAAGCACAGAATAATATACAACATAAATCACAAAGACAAAATGCATAATATCACATATCTCAATATAAGCACATAAGACCCTCCGGTCAGTAACACAAATAAGACCCTCCGGTCGCACAGTGAATACCACTCAGGTACGTATAGTGAGAAGACTCATCTCGTGAGTAAGGCAAGTATATCTCGCACTCAAACTGTTGGTCTAGACTCCGCCTACATATATCACAATCATCTCTAATTAACAATTTATATTAACAACTCGAAGGATGTTAAGCTAACTCCTCTACTAAATCTCAGAAAGGGTGAAAGAACATTTTACCCCTCCTTGGTATCCAAAGTCCACAACTTGACCAAACCCTAAAAAGTCAACGGAAGCCAACACTCAAGCCAACAGTCCCTGTTGACTCAACTCATTGAGTGCATCTATGCGACTCGTCGAGTTCCTTCTGTTCTCAGAAAATCAGGAAAATTCGAGTCAGCTCGCCGAGTTGTCTCACCAACTCTTCGAGTTTGTACAGTGTCCAGAATATCGGGGAAAACCCTAACCAACTCGTCGAGTTCCGTCAACCCTTTCTCTCATTCAGACACTTTTAAGCGAGACTAAGGCCCCAAACTCTAGATATAGCCTTCTAGGACTGAGATACCACATAAAGCTGCAAGCTTTACGTCCATTGCATGGCATTTAGGGGCTAGCTTTGCCAAAACAAGGCTCAACAAGGGGTTTAAGGCATGAAGATTGGCCAAAGCTTGATAAAACTTGAGTCCTTAGGCCTAAAGGGCCTAGTAGTGTCCAAATCTGAAGTCTTAGCTTCAAGGCTTGCTCAAAACCAATAATGACTCAAGAAGAAGCTAGAAATGGCCATAAACTATCAAATGGAGAGATCTAACAAACAAGTGATCAAGATAATGGATTTTTAACTTCAAATGGCTGCTACAACTAAATGGATGTTGGATCTATAGACTCCTTCTTGTTCCAAGCTCTTCGCTCTTCAAGGAATGCACCAAACACACTTTTAGCCTTTCACACTCTCAAAATAGAAGGTAACTCGATTAGGGTTTGTCTTTGGGTGATAAGGTGATGAGGGAGGCGGGGTAAAGGACTTAAGGTCCTTTAAATAGGGTGCAAACCCGAATATTTAGGGATTTCACACTCATCTCCAACTCATCGAGTTGAGTCCACCAACTTGTCGAGTTGGTTCTAAAGTCATGTAGCCAATCTCAGTCTCTACTCGACGAGTTGGGGCCTCCAACTCGTCGAGTTGCCCAATCAATATGAATATAAAACAATTTAAATTTACACCTGGGAGTCGGTATGTTACACAAATCCTATTTCTGAATTGACAGTGAACAATTAATATGTTCTAGATTTTTCACCAACGAATTGACGCATATAACCTTTTTGGTTGGTACCTTAAAGTTTTAAAATCTCATATTTTTTATTTTTTAGTGATCTTTATGAAAAGCTCTCTAACCAAGACTTATCTTCCCAAAAGATCTAGTTTTTTTTTGAGATTTTCAGAAATATCTTGTCACATAAAAAAAATCCAAAGCTTACTTGCAATTATGGCTACACTGGTCAGATAAGTACTTCTTCCAGACTTTCAGACTTATGTTAAGTTTCAGAATTTGGTTGAAGCTAAAGCCACCCTTGAAGCCTACTAAAAAGAAGCCTTTCACTATTTCTTAGTAAATAGATGATCGTACACTACTAGAAAAACAACCTTTTACGACACACAATGTGTGTCGTAAAATGCTCAAACGACGCGCAAATGTGTGTCAAGGAAGGCCCTGTCATAACTAGAGACAACACGCTTTTGTGTGTCGTCTATTTACGACGCGCTCTTACGACACGAAATGCGTGTCAAGGAAGGCCCTGTCATAAAGAAGACGACACACATATGCATGTCGTAACTTTACGACACACATTTACGACTCGCATTGCGTATCAGTAAAGCCCCTGTTATAAAGATAAACGACACGCATTTTTGCGTGTCATAATTTTAAATGTTTTAAAAATTATATATTTTGATAGATTTATTCATTTTCAAATTAAATAACACATTAAAAGTCTCATAATACAAAATAAAATATAATAAATAAGAAAGATAACTCATTGCACTAATATGTCAAATACAAATAATCATTCCAATAGTAAGTAAATGGAATACATTGCTAATATTGCATAATACTTAGTATAGAAAAAAAAACATGTAAAATCGGTTGGATCCCTTTAAATGCTTGATTTGCCATCAATTCCTCCTAATTATCCGTCCTACTACCCCTTCAGTTCAATCAAGACACCTAATTTGAAAATTGAACATACTTGGTGATTTTAGGGCCCACTCCTTCACATAGTTCATACAGTTGATTAGCAACCATATAACGAACACGCCAAGACTTGTCATGTTTTTAAGAGAAAACATTCAAATTTTGTTTTCAATTTTGAAAAAAAAAACACAAAAACAAAAATGTTCACTTGTTAGAAACTATTCAGCTGAGAAAAAATAACAATGATAGGAAGAATATATGCAACACCATTCATAATATAAAATAATAATTATAATAAGTTTCGTGGTGGAGGAAGGTGTAATTCAACATTACATATACAAAAAGTAAAAACCAAACCAGCAGAGCACCAAGCAATACCTTGTGTTTTTTTTCTTTCTTTTTTCCACTTCTTCACAATAACAACGTTCATTCAAATCAAAACTTAACCAACCAAAACCAAAACCAAAAGAAATCAAATCTCCACACTCACATCACAATCCACTCTCGTTCGATTCCTACAATTAAAATGATCAGGATGATGATGATTAAGGACATTTACGTATTTTTTGCACATACGAGATAGATAGAGATAGAGAGAGAGAGAGAGAGAGAGAGAGAGATTACAAGGAAAAGTGGAGTGGGGTATAGGTGTTAATGAGGTAGCCTCTTACGGCTGAGAATATCATGCTCCTTGAGGTGATGATGGAACCTGGTGAGGCGAGCTTGGAGGCTCACCAGACTTGTTGCTTTGCGTGACAACATACAACTTAACTGAGTCATGTAGTTGTCGATAAGGCTTCCTGGTTTATCAACTTCTGCCAGCAGTTTCATTTCGTGATTTTTAACAAGGCTAATAAGTAGTATGTCTATTGACTTTTATACATGCAACAATATTTAAACAATTTTCTCCTTACTTCACGGACAATTTCCGTTGTATCTTCAGTCAGTTTGCTCCCATGAAACGGGATATGAAGCTGATCATTATCAAGTGCACGAATGCACTCCTTCAGAGCCAAAAGACTCTTATTGATTTCAGCACCTTCAATCCTGTAACAAACACGTTACAAATAAGGAGGACTAAAACTGCAAAAGAAAAGTTTTTGGGACCAAAATTGTAATTTACTAAGAAAGAGTACCGTGTTTGTCGATCATTATCAGTATATTATCAGCCTACAAAAAAAATCTTCAAATAAATATGATTTGAGTATAATAAAATTATGTTTTGGGAATTGAAAGTCAAAGTTGGGTTGTACTACTGGTCCAAATTTTGTGTGAGAAAGAAACACATAATGCTTCATTGTTGTATCTGGAGACCTAAACTGGATTATTTCAAGCAATTCTAACACCTGCATAATAAATAATTATTATTAAAAAGTAGAAACATTATTAATATAATAATAATATAACATCAAGAAAAAACATACCTTGCTCCTACCAACGGCTCTGTTTGCAGGATCTTCAAGAGTAATATGAAGAATATTATGATCTATATTATATTCACTATCTCCAAACAGATAAGAAACAATGTTTTGACATAAAAATTAAGACACAACGGTATCTTGGTCAAAAATATACCACTTATTTGTACAATTTAAAAAAAAAGAAGGTTTTGGTTTAACACACAAGGGTATCTTGGTCAATACTGTGGTTTGGCCCCAATGCATATGAGATAGAAGGGGATGTAATCCGTATTTCCCCCTTTTTCAATTAGTAATTAGAATGATATAAAGCTAAAAGCAAATCCATATATTATCCATGCTCTTATACTTTGGTGATTCGAATAATAAAAGAATGTAAGTTCAGGGGTTAGATGTACTATAAAATGGGTTAAAGGACCCGCTTAAAATGCAATATATAACACAGTTTTGCAACAGGATCTGATAAAGGCTAGTCTTATGTCAAAGACTAATAGAGCACAGTTTTAAACTGGGTCGTATGAGGTTTATAGAAGCCTATTTCTTTCCAAGCAGTTGTATAATATTGAGAAAATGGTTAAACAGGTCCTTTATTACTTATATATATATATATATATATATATATATATATGTCCGGTTCCTAGACAACCAAACTGTACAACATCTACTACACAGTGGCATTAAACAGTATCAGTAACGTTAGAATTGCATCACTCATACATCCCATCATGCACCAAAAATTGCTATAGAATCAAATGTTATGCTCAAATGATAAAACAATTACCTCTTGATTGATTAAGATTTAATCCTCAGAAGAAGCTTTTGAACTCCTAAAATATTTTTTATGATTAGCAACCCTCTTCATGCAAGCCGCCTTTGATCTTCCAGGAACAACAGTTGTGATCTTCTCGCACCTCAAGGCTGAATCTTTTGGCAAAACTTTTAAAGCATTTAGCAGAGCTATGTCCTTGGCGGAGCTCCAACTTCTACCATTACTGACGTGCTCCCTTCCATTCTTGATAACCTCATCAACCCTCTGGTCCACTGCCATCCTATCTTTGAAAAACTTTGAAATTGAATCTAAGTCACCAATTTTCGTTATTGACGTGAGATTACTATGTCATCATTAAAAATTAGGGTTTGGGAATCGGGGAATTTCGATGGTGGAATCGTGAGAGTTGGGAGGAGGTGGAAACAAAATATTAGATTTCTTTGATTAAAACAAAATTGAAGGTTAATCATTTGATGAGGGACTGTATCTGTAAGAATAAGAAAATGAATGTGATTTTGACGGAACCCCAACTGCATCTGTAAGAATAAGAAAATAAATGCGATTTTGAACTAGAAAATGAGAAAGTCTTAGGGAAACAAGAGTGAAACCTCGAGGTTGTCAGCAAGGCGAGGTGAGGTGAGGTACTGCGATCATCGATTGTTGTAGAGGCCAAGGAGAAGTGAGAGCATTTTCATTCTTGAAAAAAACCCTCCTGCGTTTTCGTTCTTGAAAAAAACCTTCCCGCGTTTTTGTGGAATTTAGTAGTGCGCCGATATAAAAGCCCTGGTTCATGGGTGCGCACTTGTGAGATTAGAGCATAAAATTCCTAGTTCTTCTTTGATATCGGGGACAAGAAAAACCTTAAAATCGCCAGCGTTTCGAGTTTGAGGAGTCGTAGACCCCCAATCGCCGACTCCATGATAAATATTGTGAGGTTCGATTTTTGGGGGAAGGCGGGGTACTTGAATTTTTTGGGGATTTGGTTTCACCCGAGCTGCATCAAAGATGGACGTGTGTTTTAAAATTTTATAAAATGACATCTCTACACAACACCCACTTAAATTTAGGTGCCTTCCGTGTTTTTAATTTTTTTCGTTGGACATTAATTTTAGGGCACGCACAAATATGTGTCCTCTATCCTTCAAATTTTGCAAAAATTATATTATTTTTTAGGGCACGCACAAATGCGTGTCCTCTATTAGCGCATGTCATTGTTTGTGCGTCATTAAAGGGCTGATTTCTAGTAGTGGTGTTTCAATGGAAAGCCACACAAGCACTTCCGACTCTCACTTGATTCAGAAGGAAGAGATCGTTTCCTGGGATCCATCTGAATTTCATGTCACTTTTAGTTGACATCACTAAATCCTAGAAATCAACATTGCTTTATTTCTTTTTCTTTGGCACACTCTTGCACAAGAATCTTTATGATTTTTCCAAGTATTATACTAATAAATGTGGATTACTGTTGTTTCGAGAATAGGATATGGTGTATTGGCTTTCACTCCGAATGATAGAAACTGAAACGACAATTTTTTAGGGGATAAGGATTCAAAATAAGGCGCGTCCTTTTTCCATGCCTGACATCACGCGTATCAGTTGTAACGTCACATGACACATACAACTGTCGCGTATTTCTAGGCTACTTTACAGGGATATGGCAACGTCAAACAACGGATTTTTCTCTCTCCACTTATCACAGACGTATAAAAGGGTTTTGTTGGTTTGGTGTCTCTCGCCACTCACAAGGTATTTGAATTCTTATGATAAATAACCCTTTTTCTCTCTATTGTTCATCGTCGTCTTCAATGATTCCATGGCTAGTTCATCTGATACCACTTTTGTTGCTGATCAATCAACCTCTGTTCTCTTGTTGAACTGAAGTCGGGTCAAAATTTAATTCTCGATCTCACCACCTCATGGTATAATGAAGCCCTAAAGCCAAATGCAGGAATCCAAATCTTCCTACTATGTGGAATGGCTTATTTACATTGTTGTTCAAGAGTTTTTTAGAATGAGTTGTCAGCTCTGACAATGCAAGTAAGCTCTTTTATACCATCATCTTTGGTCTTTGTCATGGTATCAAATTGGATTATGGATCGATTCTCTAGACGCAACTCATTCAGAGCACATCTTCATTGACTCGCAACACTGGAATTTCTTGTGCTCATTTTTGGTCGTTAATCATCCATAGAGCCTTAGTACATTTCAAGATTCCTTTTCAGGATGATGTTGTGGTTGCTGCGATTCCTATTCTACAGATTTCATCATTCATGATGTCGGATCAGACCAAGTTTACTTTTGTTGGATCAATTTCGGAGGTGATGCTAGCAAAGGTGCCTCAAGACAATGTCATCATCAATGAATATCGAAATTTACCTCCTTTCAGTCTTCACCCTATGTCTAACAATTTATGAACGGCGATTGCGGAGGCCAACAAACCAAAAAGGGGAGCAAAGCGAAAGGGCAAAGCTGGTCCTTCCGAAGTCGTCAAGACTTCGAAAAAGAAAGTCAAGAAGACTACTCAGAAACCAAGATCACCGTCGCCAGTGGTATAGGAGCCTTCAGAGTCTAGGACTCACATCGAGTTTCATGAGTGTGAGCCTGTTCAGAACGAGGTTGAAGATACCGCAGCTACTTCGGAACCACCAACTTCAACTCCAATTCCGAAGGTATCTACTCTGCCTACCTCATTTACATCTGATTCTGATTTCTTTCACATGCCCACTCCTCCACCTTCTCTGACCACCACTTAATCTCCAATCACCACCACTATACCAATCACCAAATCTCTACTACCAAATTTCTCTCTTGTAGTTTCTCAACCATAAATTTCTGTACTATTATCCACTCTATTCTATATCGACTCAACCGCAACCATAACTTCCACAGTTAGTACTCCGATGTCAACTGTCAACATATCTGATACGGGGGCACATGTTGATTTTGGTGTTACTATGGGCCCGAGCACATCTACAGCTTCACCCTTGCGAGAAGATGATGCAGAGTTTATGTTTGGGGATGATCAGGATGACTTTCAGAATTTTGTTTTCAGGCTATTCACAATCTATCAAGCAAGCGATGATGAGGATGCCCTATGAAGAAAGGGTAATTTAAACAGCTCAACGCTAAGTTGGATTCGCTATTGGACTCATCTATCGCTTCTTCTAATTATGAGTTTACGCTAAAGTCTCATCGAGCAACTATGAAGACGCTTACCAAAATCAATGCAAAAGTCCTTGAATACTCAACCAAGGCAATCCAGGCATCAGAGAAGACCTTTACTAAAACGACCAAAAAAGTCAAAAAACTATATGCTGAAGTCACAAAGTTTATGGCTGATTTCCAAAGCTCTGCTGATCAGAACACTGAAGCAGCAAGCAAGGTCATTATGAATCTCGGCACAACTTTACAAACCGAAAAAGAAGCTCTTTCTTGTGTTCGTGGTGAAATCAAAGCTGGAAACTCTTACATGAATGCTTCTATTGTTTTGAAGATAGAGCAGCTTCAAAAGGATCTTGCAGCTGAGAACACAATCATGGATAAATTGGTTGCGAAGACTGAAAAAGTCAAGGTTCTTTCTCTTAAGCTCAATTATGCAAATAAACACGTGGATGATCTAGAGACTGAGAAAGCAGTTATCAAAAGTTGTGTGTCGGAAATTAATCAGTATCTACATCGTCTGTTGGAAACTTGATATTCTATTCTTACTGCTTTGGTTTGCCAACATTTCTCGGAAAAGCTCAATCCGGTCTTTGTGATGTTAAACCGCATTGAGAGTGTTTCGAAAGGTGATTCTCTTCCGAAACAAGGGGGAGAAAATGTTAAAGAGAAAGAAGAACCTAAGCCCCAGGATAAGAAGTCCACTGATAAACATCATGAGGAAAAACCAAAAATAGATCCGAAGGTTAATGAAGCTTCAGGATCTAAAGGGAAACAGAAGATAATTAACGATGATGAAGAAGAAGAAGTTCTTTCGGAAGGAGAAAAACTTGTGAGAAAGAAACGAGACTAGGAGCTTGATGATATTCTGATTCTTCGAAAAGAATTAGAGGCAAAAGAAGCAGAAGCTAGAGTTGCGAAAGTTACTCTTGCAACACATATGTCATTATTTCCTCCTTGGACCTTAGAGAGAATTCAAAAGGAAGCGGTTGATGATCCGAGCGTTCACTAGTTGGAACCATTGGTATCTTTTGAACTGAAAAATACCGCTGACTCTTAGCTCGACTTCTCACTCACTCCGACAACCTTCCTATTCCGAGGCTTCGCTCATATTAAGAAAGCACCACTTTCAGACTACGATGTTAACATTATGTTTTTCTCGTTTTATCTTAAGTATGGATAGCCTGAGTTCAGGATATATGGAGCCTAATGAAGACGGTTGGTGTGAAAGTTTATGCTCCTTTTCCAACTGAACATTTTACAAATGTCAAATTTAAGGATTTTCGAGGAGCAAGTCCGTAACATCCCAAAAATACAGTCTGAAAATTTCGTTTTAAATCAGTAATAAAACCATAGTCATCATATGTCATAGAAAAATCACAACAATGTATCTCAGAATAATATAACAATTGTCATGTATATCAGAGTACAAACATCCCAGGCTGAACAAATGGTGTGTGCACTGCAATCTTCCCGAGCTCCTCTTTTGAAAACTGAGTACCTGAAACCAAAACTGAAAACTATAAGCACGAAGCTTAGTGAGTCTTGTTGGAACATGAAAGTGAACCTCTAGCAATCCTAAGTACTGATTCTGAAGTGTATGTTCCGAAGAGGAGAGTGGTCCGGAATCCGTCCGGACCAAGTAAGAAGACGAGAAGACTGAAGACATTCCGGGACTGACCCTCATGTCCGGAATGATGTTGATCCGGAATAAAGAATTTTTTGTCTTTTATGCATTTATTGTATTTGTCTTTGTATTGATGTAACGTTTCATAGGACTAAGTCTATAGTTGTATTTGGACATTCAGAACGTCAGAATCATGTCTTTTGTCCGGTCCTGTGTAATCACTTCAGTTAATTCGGTGTAATATTCTCTCCTATAAATAGGAGCATTCAATACAAGTCAACTACAGATCTTTCACTCACTTTGGGAATTTTTCTCTAAGTTCATTCAAAACATTGATCTTAAGCATTCATTCAAGGTTTGAGTTCTCAAACCTTGTCCCTGCGCATTGATCTTGATCTCACAATTGGTATCAGAGCTTGAGTGTGCCAACCCGAAAATTTTTTGTTTTAAAAGCTCAGTCAGTTAACTCAACTGAGTTTCAGACTCATTGGTAATGAGTTCTAGCCCGTTTAAAGGTCATTCTAAGGAGTTTTAATCCTAGTATACTTAAGGAATGAGTGTTAGAATGTACCTGCTAGAGACACTGTACAAAGATTCAAACCTTAACCTCATCAAAGAGAGTTCACGGCCACAATTCCAATGAGTTTATGGCCGTAAAATCATGTGGCCGTAAAATCAAGTGTATATATATGGCCCTTGGTCATTTCTAGCCATTTCTTGCATTCCAACCCCAAGAACTCGAGTTCTCTCTCAAGTATCATTGGATTCTTCATCTAGATCTTCATTTATGTAAGTGTTCTAACCTTTGATTAGTTGATATCCTCCACTAACTAGTATCATTCCATGATTTCATCCATAGAAATCATCTTTTCTTAGATCTTCAAGAAACACCAAGAACACCAAGAACACACACTAGTGTTCTTGGCGATTGTCAACCATTTCAAGCCTCTATATCGTAAGTACTCTTCCCTACACTTGATATCTAGTTAGGACTCATGCTTGGAGCCTTGAAAACATCAATAACACAAGAACAAAAGGAGTTTACGGCCAAGCCATCTCCCATGGCCGTAAACCCCTTTAAGTGTGCCAGTTTGGCCATAAACCCTCCTAGATGCAAAGCTTATGACCTAGAACCCTTCATTGATGAGAATAGGACCTTAAACTACTCTCAAATACATAATGACCATGAGTTTACGGCTGTAAACTCCTTTGGGCCGTAAACTCATCAAGAGCCTCCAATGAGTTGGTCTTTCTCATCCTTGTGTTGGGCCGTATACATAATGACACGCGTATTCGTTGAATCACCCACATCAGGTGAGTTCATACCCCGTAATGAATCTTTTAACTGTTTTAAATGCTTTTAGGGGGGGGGGAATACAAGTTGAACACAATGATAATTGTGTAATTGTTTGTTATAAACATCTTTCAAAATGTTGCTTATGTCTTTTATAAGTGATCAAAGCATTTCAAAAACTCTTTTAAAGTTATGTTACTTTATAGTTAATCAAACTCCGTTTTTAAAGTACAAGCATAACTTAGTAGATAAATGAGTCTTTTCAATAACAGTTCAAGTAAAACATTAGTAAACTATAATAGGTATAGTTTAGGAAGACACTATTCATTTCTTCTAGTACAATGAAGCATACAAAGAGTCGGTTCATACATGAGTCAGAACATACTATGATGAGAAACAAACAGAACATAATGTGATGAGAAACTAAGAGAACATACTATTATGAGAAACAGAACAAACATACTAAGTTGCTATAGCATGGAACTAGTACAAGATCTAATTATACCAATGAATCACTAACTCATTGTTTTAAACAAAAAGTGATAGTTATATTGGGTATACATGATCATATAATTTCAATGTGAATTACACGGCTTGCAAGAATTTGCAGAGGTCGCGTTTAGTTCCCTTAATCTCTAGACAGGGAGAGCGTTTAGTAGGGGTACTAGCCTTCACATTTTGACCATATTAAAACAAACATGTTTTAGGTCATCAGTACATCCGTATGTCATTATAAACGACAACTGTGTACTTACATCTCCCATTACTTTCATAAAAGTGACAGTACCAATTGAAAGTCAATACAAACTATATTTTTGGTTAATGATAGTCTCACTTGGGAAAATATACAACTCATGCAAGAAACAAACACACATAGCATTAGATGCCTTGGTAGAAGGCTACGTTTAGTAGAGAGGACCATAATGCTAACCTTATGATTCCTTAATGAATACATCAAAGGATATATATATATATATATATATATATATATATATATATATATATATATATATATATATATATATATATATATATAATCAATAGGATCCGACAGGTAATAGGATGTGTGCTCTCCGCTTCATTTCCTGTTCCTTGTTTGGTTGTGGGCTTGGAACAAATTCACCCAGTCTATTTTCTATCCGATTCTAGATATATATATATATATATATATATATATATATATATATATATATATATATATATATATATATATATATATATATATATATATATGCTCAGTATACATTAAGTCATCATAAGGGTACCAGGTATGGGTCAAGTCATAAGACACATAGTCAATGCACAGTTTTCTAGTACAAAACATACTTTCTAAATCAGAACTTTTGGTATACAAAACTAGAAACTTACCAGTTATGGGTTTAATCCATTTTATTAAACCAGTTTAAACTTAAAAGATCTTAGGTGATTAACTCTATAATACTTTAGTTTATACATCATGGTTATATATAATTAATACCTAATTGGTAGTTGGATGTGTGGTTTCCGCCTTACTTCCTGTTCCTTGTTTGGTTGTGGGCTTAGGGCAGATTCACCCAATTAACTTTCTATCCGATATTAGATCATATATATATCCAGTATAAACTAAGTTATCATAAAAGTAATCACTGTGGTCACCATGTTATTATAAGAAATAAGTGTTTTCTTAAAGAATATTTTCATTAAATATAAAGGAACCATTACAATTAACTCCATGAGTAACAAATGAATACACCAAGGTTATATACAGCAATGATCTAACAACCAATGGGATGTGTGCTATCCGCCTTACCTCCTGTTCCTCGTTTGGTTGTGGGCTTAGGGCAGATGTGCACAGTCGATTGTTTGTTTACTCTGAGTTTTATATAACTTGTATCCATTTAGTACTCAAAGAAAGGATTGTAGAGTCATTTTTACTTATCTTTCATTAAAGTAGGAAATATAGGATTTTCTAGAGGAACAGGCGAACTTTTCTAAACAGAACTTATAACTTACTACATTTTCAACTACATTTTACAACTTACTTACATCACTAAAATCTTATGAACTCACCAGCTTAATTGCTGATCAACTCTTTCAAATAACTTGTATTCTCAGGAGCCTAGTAGACAGGTACTCGTACTGGGAATTCAGAAGATGGAGCAGTATAGCTTCAAGTCTTGTTTTGTTATTTGCTTATGAATTCTATGTTTTGTGAACACACACATTGTAAACACTTTCTTTCTAATGAAATGGTTGTTCATTACTTGCTTACTATAATGCATATCTTGTGATACTAAACATGACGTCCTCCACCCCCGAACGTTTCCGCCGTTCCGGTTTTGGATTGTGACAGATTGGTATCAGAGCATTGTTTATGGTGAACTAAGTAGATCAACCGATAAAAGATATACAACTATAAATACAATGGGTCTTAATTGCTCTGGATAATGATATATTTTAAGAGTATAACGATAAGTTATGAAAATATACCTACTTGCTTATACATGTACATAACTAGACCAAGTATCATAAGAAGAACAGAACTAAAATATTTAAAGGTTGAACACTGTCGTCAAACCTGAATAGTTATGTAATCATATCTAGGATCAATATAGCCTGATCAACTATATTCATTTGAGATGTGACCGACATGTGTTTGGGAGTGATGTAGTGTTGCAACCGTCTTAAAACTTACCTACACACCAGTCAAGAGAATACTAGATCAAGTACATTAGATTTAGAATACTATAGGAGTATTCTATGATACTATAACGCGATAACAAGTTTGAAACATACCAAGAAGATTAGATTTTAAATACTATAGGAGTATTTTAGGCTCTATATAAACAACTTACCTGATAACATAAAAGACCCATTCGGATAGGTCTATGATTTCACAATGTATACTTCCAAGGTTATATATAATTGAGAATTTATAGACTTAGAATTTGTGATCTACGCTTCACTACCTGTTCCTTGTTTGGTTGTGGTTTTGGAGTAGGATCACTCATTCGAAGGTCTATTTAGTCTTAAGTTATATACAACTTGTATACATTGTGCAATTATAGGAGGACTCGGTAAGAATCACCCCATAATGTTTCACTTAATCTCATAGATTCTTTAGACACTTCCATTCTCGCACGACAAACCCAGATAGATGTAACCACTTCCTCGTAGTAGACAACAGAAGAGTCCAGGAGGAACAAGAACAAGTTCATGGGAAGTTTACAAAGAAGGATCAACAGAAGTAACCAAAACGTCTTACACGTCACACTAATAAATAATAATCTTGTTAACTTAAATGAGCGAGTGGAGACACTGCTCACATTATGTGTTAGGATTATTTTCTTACCTGCAGCTGGTAACAGTTATTCAGGCAACAGATATTCATTCGAGGATAGCCATTTCAAATTCATAGAGTTTATTAGGTATAGACTCTTTTATGAATTATTTCTAGAACCATGTGGAAGTCAGGACCCGATACACCTAGAACTAGGATAACCTTGTCTTTTTAGCTTTCGGATTGTGTCCATTGCTTTAGACTTATTCCGTCTCATCTTTGTATTCTTAAAGAAAAGATGCCTCCTCGCAGATCAAACAAACGCACTACTCCGATAACTCCAACTCCACCGTCACAATTCGATGTTGCTACTCTTCATGCAGCGATATCCTCCGCAGTGGCAACTGCTATAGCTCACCTCGGTGAAAGTGGTACCTTCGGATCTGGTAGTGGTACCCACTTAGCCAACCCCAGAGCTACTCACGGATACCCAAGGGAGTGTTCGTATAAAGAATTCATGAAATGCAAACCAAATTCCTTTAATGGAAATGGTGGAGTCATCGCTCTGATGTGATGGTTCGAGAAAACAGATTCGATCTTCGAAATCTGTTCGTGCCCGGAAAGGAGCAAAGTGAAGTTTGTTGCCTGCACCTTCTCTAAGAAAGCCCTAACATGGTGGAACCACCATGTTAAGTCACTGACCCTATCAGTGGATAACTCAATAGGTTGGGAGAACCTAAAAGAGTTAATGTTGGAAGAATACTGCCCGAGGGGTGAAGTTTAAAAGTTGGAACAAGAAGTATGGGATCTCACTATGATCGGCTCAGACATAGTGACCTACACTGACCGGTTCAGCGACCTAGCAGCTCTATGCCCCGATATGGTTACCCCAGAGAGCAAGAAGATAGAAAGATACATTTGGGGTCTGACTGCTTCGACCCAAGGGAATGTGTTGTCTTCTAACCCAGCCAAATTCTATAGCGCCAAACGCCTGGCCCAGCGAGTCATCGACCATGGAGTCTGCCATGGTGTGGAAGTCCTCTTCCCGAGCCATTAAAGGGAAAGGACTATAATCAGAAGTCGGGGAACAAGAGGAAGAAGAAGCGAACAATACAGGACACCCTGCAAGAGCAACAAGCGAGTACTATGTAAACCACTACAACACCTGCTACTCCAGCACCTGTCAGTCGATATGCTGGAACCCTCCCAAAGTGTGGAAAGTGCAACTATCACCACACCGGAGTATGCCGGGAAATGCAGTGTCTGAACTGCCACAGAAAAGGACACACAGTCCGTTTCTACAGGGCACCGGCTCAACCGATCTTCCAAGTCCCCGGAGCTGAAGAAAACCAAGCCTGTTATAGCTGTGGTGAGACTGGGCACTATCAGAGGGACTGCCCGATAACAAAGAACTCAGGAGCGGATGGACACATTCTGATGATCACCGCAGGAGAACCTACCCCGAAGTCGTCGACGAGCAGCGGTACGTTTTCGAAATAGTAATTACTTTGAAAAATTAATTTATATTCATATAAGATTAAAACTTGGGGAAAACACTTAAAATGTAATTATAATAACTCACATATTGAAATAGATCACAGTAATCAAGAGAACTAAAAGATTCGTTTAGAGAAGCTATAATGGTGTAGCATATACATCATGGTTGTGAATAACTAAGAGGTTGCAGGCTTAGAGTGAGTGGTTCCGCCTCAATTCCTGTTCCTTAATTGGTTGAGGATTTGAGGCAGAGTTACTCAATCGACTGTCTTAATCACCTTAAATATTCATAACTTGTATATGACAGGCGATCGTAGTGGTACCAAGGAGGATCATGATATAAAGTATCATCACCAGTTATCAAATCACTTTCATTTGTATGTATGCGCACATAGCGGTACGATACGTAGGAGTGTTAACATCAAAGGGAACACAGAAAGCCTTGGATCATTTACAAAGAGTACATTGTCGAATACACTAGGAGTACATTGTCGAACATACTAGGAGTACATTGTCGAACATACTAGGGATACATCATCGTATAACAGACGTTTCTTTCAAATTTGGCCAAAACTTTGTTCAGTGGAGAGTCCGTTACTATAATTCGTCATGAATTGGCGTGGTCCTCACCATACTAAGTTCATATGTTTCTATCGCCTCGATCAGCAAGTTCTCGAAACTTTCATCATTGCTTGTCGACAGTCCGACCTAAACCTCAGTTTTATCTTTCGTATTCTAAACCCCGAAGTACTTGTGCGAAGAGTACTTTGTCCTCCGAAGCCTTATCGTCAGATGTCCGCAGACCGTCACGAAATACCACTCGTCCAACAGGCCAAGTTCGAGCAAGAGAGGCTAAGGATGAATACAGCCCACCTATCACTATTCAGTATATACGTAGGGGTGGTATATGATTATGATTACGCAGATTTAGTATGTGTGTTTCCGCCCTATCTCATGTTCCTTGTTTGGTTGTGGACCTGGGGCAGAGTCGCACATCCGACCGTCTTACTAATCCTAATTATATACGACTTGTATACACAGGGTAATGATAGATGGACCAAGTACGAATCCTATCATGAACACCAGGGCAAAGTTGTCAGGTCTACGAGTAGGTATTCTGCCAATCAGAGGAGCGCAACCCCATTAGTACTACTAAGAAAGCTAATTTCGGGACGAAATTCCATCTAACGGGGGGATGATGTGACAACCCGAAAAATGTTTGTTTTAGAAGCTCAGTCAGTCAACTCAACTGAGTGTCAGACTCATTGGTAATGAGTTCTAGCCCGTTTAAAGGTCATTCTAAAGAGTTTTAAGCCTAGTACACTTAAGGAATGAGTGTTAGAATGTACCTGCTAGAGACACTATACAAAGATTCAAACCTTAACCTCATCAAAGAGAGTTCACGGCCACAATGCCAATGAGTTTACGGCTGTAAACTCATGTGGTCGTAAACTTAAGTGTATATATATGGCCCTTGGTCATTTCTAGCCATTTCTTGCATTCAAACCCAAAGAACTCGAGTTCTCTCTCAAGTATCATCGGATTCTTCATCTAGATCTTCATTTATGTAAGTGTTCTAACCTTTGATTAGTTGATATCATTCATTAACTAGTATCATTCCATGATTTCATCCATAGAAATCATCTTTTCTTAGATCTTCAAGAAACACCAAGAACACCAAGAACACACACTAATGTTCTTGGCGATTGTCAACCATTTCAAGCCTCTACATCGTAAGTACTCTGCCCTACACTTGATATCTAGTTAGGACTCACGCTTGGAGCCTTGAAAACATCAAGAACACAAGAACAAAAGGAGTTTACGGCCAAGCCATCTCCCATGGCCGTAAACCCCTTTAAGTGTTACAGTTTGGCCATAAACCCTCCTAGATGCAAGGCTTGTGACCTAGAACCCTTCATTGATGAGAATAGGACCTTAAACTACTCTCAAATACATAATGACCATGAGTTTACGGCTGTAAACTCCTTTGGGCCGTAAACTCATCAAGAGCCTCCGATGAGTTGGTCTTTCTCATCCTTGTGTAGAGCAAAAGTCCCCTCAACCTTCCCTAGCATTCAAACCAACACTTATGCAATTTTGACCATCAGTTTATGGCCGTAAACTCCCTTTGGCCGTAAACCCATGGTAGTAAACTCATGATAGTGCCATTCCACTTTCCTTTGATGAATCACATGTGATTCCAACACTTGGTCAAGGTGTTTCCTAGTCCCGGAAGTTGTTTCCTTTCATATAGTTGCTTATAAACACTATATTCATGCCAATATATGTCATTTAGGACTTATTGTGTCTCGGGACTTCATTCGAGGAACTTCTCATCCTTACACGCGTATTCGTTGAATCACCCACATCAGGTGAGTTCATATCCCGTAATGAATCTTTTAACTGTTTTAAATGCTTTTTAGGGGGGGGGGATACAAGTTGAACACAATGATAATAGTGTAATTGTTTGTTATAAACATCTTTCAAAATGTTGCTTATGTCTTTTATAAGTGATGAAAGCATTTCAAAAACTCTTTTAAAGTTATGTTACTTTATAGTTAATCAAACTCCGTTTTTTAAAGTACAAGCATAACTTAGTAGATAAATGAGTCTTTTCAATAACAGTTCAAGTAAAACATTAGTAAACTATAATAGGTATAGTTTAGGAAGACACTATTCATTTCTTCTAGTACAATGAAGCATACAAAGAGTCAGTTCATACATGAGTCAGAACATACTATGATGAGAAACAAACAGAACATACTGTGATGAGAAACTAAGAGAACATACTATTATGAGAAACAAAACAAACATACTAAGTTGCTATAGCGTGGAACTACTACAGGATCTAATTATACCAATGAATCACTAACTCATTGTTTTAAACAAAAGGTGATAGTTATGTTGGGTATACATGATCATATAATTTCAATGTGAATTACACGGCTTGCAAGAATTTGCAGAGGTCACGTTTAGTTCCCTTAATCTCTAGGCAGGGAGAGCGTTTAGTAGGAGTACTAGCCTTCACATTTTGACCATATTAAAACAAACATGTTTTAGGTCATCAGTACATCCGAATGTCATTATAAACGACAACTGTGTACTTACATCTCCCATTACTTTCATAAAAGTGACAGTAGCACTTGAAAGTCAATACAAACTATATTTTTGGTTAATGATAGTCTCACTTGGGAAAATATACAACTCATGCAAGAAACAAACACACATAGCATTAGATGCCTTGGTAGAAGGCTACGTTTAGTAGAGAGGACCATAATGCTAACCTTATGATTCCATAATGAATACATCAAAGGATATATATATATATATATATATATATATATATATATATATATATATATATATATATATATATATATATATATATATATATAATCGATAGGATCCGACAGGTAATAGGATGTGTGCTCTCCGCTTAATTTCATGTTCCTTGTTTGGTTGTGGGCTTGGAACGAATTCACCCAGTCTATTTTCTATCCGATTCTAGATATATATATGCTCAGTATACATTAAGTCATCATAAGGGTACCAGGTATGGGTCAAGTCCATAAGACACATAGTCAATGCACAGTTTTCTAGTACAAAACATACTTTCCAAATCAGAACTTTTGGTATACAAAACTAGAAACTTACCAGTTAAGGGTTTAATCCTTTTTATTAAACCAGTTTAAACTTAAAAGACCTTAGGTGATTAACTCTATAATACTTTAGTTTATAGATCACGGTTATATATAATTAATACCCAATAGGTAGTTGGATGTGTGCTTTCCGCCTTACTTCCTGTTCCTTGTTTGGTTGTGGGCTTAGGGCAGATTCACCCAATTAACTTTCTATCCGATATTAGATCATATATATCCAGTATAAACTAAGTTATCAGAAAAGTAATCACTGTGGTCACCATTTTATTATAAGAAATAAGGGTTTTCTTAAAGAATCTTTTCATTAAATATAAAGGAACCATTATAATTAACTCCATGAGTAACAAGTGAATACACCATGGTTATATACAACAATGATCTAACAACCAATGGGATGTGTGCTATCCGCCTTACTTCCTGTTCCTCGTTTGGTTGTGGGCTTAGGGCAGATGCGCAAAATTGATTGTTTGTTTACTCCGAGTTTTATATAACTTGTATCCATTTAGTACTCAAAGAAAGGATTGTAGAGTCATTTTTACTTATCTTTCATTAAAGTAGGAAATATAGGATTTTCTAGAGGAACAGGCGAACTTTTCTAAACAGAACTTATAACTTACTACATTTTCAACTACATTTTACAACTTACTTACATCACTAAAATCTTATGAACTCGCCAGCTTAATTGCTGATCAACTCTTTCAAATAACTTGTATTCTCAGGAGCCTAGTAGACAGGTACTCGTACTGGGAATTCAGAAGATGGAGCAGTATAGCTTCAAGTCTTGTTTTGTTATTTGCTTATGAATACTATGTTTTGTGAACACACACATTGTAAACACTTTCTTTCTAATGAAATGGTTGTTCATTACTTGCTTACTATAATGCATATCCTTGTGATACTAAACATGACGTCCTCCACCCCCGAACGTTTACGCCGTTCCGGTTTTGGGGTGTGACAGATTGGTATTCGAGCATTGTTTATGGTGAACTAAGTATATCAACCATTAAAAGATATACAACTATAAATACAATGCGTCTTAATGGCTCTAGATAATGATATATTTTAAGAGTATAACGATAAGTTATAAAAAGATACCTACTTGCTTATACATGTACATAACTAGACCAAGTATCACAAGAAGAACAAAACTAAAATATTTAAAGGTTGAACACTGTCGTCAAACCTGAACAGTTATGTAATCATATCTAGGATCAATATAGCCTGATCAACTATATTCATTCGAGATGTGACCAACATGTGTTTTGGAGTGATGTAGTGTTGCAACAGTCTTAAAACTTACCTAAACACCAGTCAAGAGAATACTAGATCAAGTACATTAGATTTAGAATACTATAGGAGTATTCTATGATACTATAACGCGATAACAAGTTTGAAACATACCAAGAAGATTACATTTAAAATACTATAGGAGTATTTTAGGCTCTATATAAACAACTTACCTGATAACATAAAAGACCCTTGCGGATAGGTCTATGATTTCACAATGTATACTTCCAAGGTTATATATAATTGAGAATTTATAGACTTAGAATGATCTACGCTTCACTACCTGTTCGTTGTTTGGTTGTGGTTTTGGAGTAGGATCACTTATTCGAAGGTCTATTTAGTCTAAAGTTATATACAACTTGTATACATTGTGCAATTATAGGAGGACTCTGTAAGGATCACCCCATAATGTTTCACTTAATCTCATAGATTCTTTAGATACTTCCATTCTCGCACGAAAAACCCAGATAGATGTAACCACTTCCTCATAGTAGACAACAGAAGAGTCCAGGAGGAACAAGAACAAGTTCATGGGAAGTTTACAAAGAAGGATCAACAGAAGTAACCAAAACGTCTTACACGTCACACTAATAAATAATAATCTTGTTAACTTAAATGAGCGAGTGGAGACACTGCTCACATTATGTGTTAGGATTATTTTCTTACCTGCAGCTGGTAACAGTTATTCAAGCAATAGATATTCATTCAATGATAGCCATTTCAAATTCATAGAGTTTATTAGGTATAGACTCTTTTATGAATTATTTCTAGAACCCTGTGGAAGTCAGGACTCGATACACCTAGAACTAGGATAACCTTGTCTTTTTAGCTTTCGGCTTGTGTCCATTGCTTTAGACTTATTCCGTCTCATCTTTGTATTCTTAAAGAAAAGATGCCTCCTCGCAAATCAAACAGACGCACTACTCGATAACTCCAACTCCACCGTCACAATTCGATGCTGCTACTCTTCACGCAGTGATATCCTCCGCAGTGGCAACTGCTATAGCTCACCTCGGTGAAAGTGGTACCTTCAGATCTGGTAGCGGTACCCACTTAGCCAACCCGGAGCTACTCACGGACACCCAAGGGAGTATTCGTATAAAGACTTCATGAACTGCAAACCAAATTCCTTTAATGGAAATAGTGGAGTCATCGCTCTGATGTGATGGTTCGAGAAAACAGATTCGATCTTCGAAATCTGTTCGTGCCCGGAAGGGAGCAAAGTGAAGTTTGCTGCCTCCACCTTCTCTGAGAAAGCCCTAACATGGTGGAACCACCATGTTAAGTCACTGGCCCTATCAGTGGCTAACTCCATAGGTTGGGAGAACCTAAAAGAGTTAATGCTGAAAGAATACTGCCCGAGGGGCGAAGTTCAAAAGTTGGAACAAGAACTATGGGATCTCACTATGATCGGCTCAGACATAGTGACCTACACTGACCGGTTCAGCGACCTAGCAGCTCTATGCCCCGATATGGTTACCCCGGAGAGCAAGAAGATAGAAAGATACATTTGGGGTCTGATTGCTCCGGCCCAAGGGTTGTGTTGTCTTCTAACCCAGCCACATTCGATAGCGCCAAACGCCTGGCCCAGCGACTCATCGACCATGGAGTCCGCCATGGTGTGGAAGTCCTCATTCCCGAGCCATTAAAGGGAAACGACTATAATCAGAAGTCGGAAACAATAGGAAGAAGAAGCGAACAACACAGGACACCCCGCAAGACCAACAAGCGAGTACTATGTACGCCACTACAACACCTGCTACTCAAGTACCTGCCAGTCGATATGCTGGAACCCTCCCAAAGTGTGGAAAGTGCAACTATCACCACACCGGAGTATGCCGGAAAATGCAGTGTCTGAACTGCCACAGAAAGGGACACACAGTCCGTTTCTGCAGGGCACCGGCTCAACCGATCTACCAAGTCCCCGGAGCTGAAGAAAACCAAGCCTGTTATGGCTGTGGTGAGACTAGGCACTATCAGAGGGACTGCCCGATAACAAAGAACTCAGGAGCGGATGGACGCATTCTGATGATCACCGCAGGAGAATCTACCCCGGAGTCGTCGACGAGCAGCGGTACGTTTTCGAAATAGTAATTACTTTGAAAAATTAATTTATATTCATATAAGATTAAAACTTGGGGAAAACACTTAAAAAGTAATTATAATAACTCACATATTGAAATAGATCACAGTAATCAAGAGAACTAAAAGATTCGTTTAGAGAAGCTATGATGGCGTAGCATATACATTATGGTTGTGAATAACTAAGAGGTTGCAGGCTTAGAGTGAGTGGTTCCGCCTCAATTCCTGTTCCTTAATTGGTTGAGGATTTTGAGGCAGAGTTACTCAGTCGACTGTCTTAATCACCTTAAATATTCATAACTTGTATATGACAGGCGATTGTAGTGGTACCAAGGAGGATCATGATATAAAGTATCATCACCAGTTATCAAAGCACTTTCATTTGTATGTATGCGCACATAGCGGTACGATACGTAGGAGTGTTAACATCAAAGGGAACACAGAAAGCCCTGGATCATTTACAAAGAGTACATTGTCGAATACACTAGGAGTACATTGTCGAATATACTAGGAGTACATTGTCAAACATACTAGGGATACATCATCGTATAACAGACGTTTCTTTCAAATTTGGCCAAAACTTTGTTCAGTGGAGAGTCCGTTACTATCATTCGTCATGAATTGGCGTGGTCCTCAGCATACTAAGTTCATATGTTTCTATCGCCTCGATCAGTAAGTTCTCGAAACTTTCATCATTGTGTGTCGACAGTCCGACCTAAACCTCAGTTTTATCTTTCGTATTCTAAACCCCGAAGTACTCGTGCGAACAGTACTTTGTCCTCCGAAGCCTTATCGTCAGATGTCCGCAGACCGTCACGAAATACCACTCGTCCAACAGGCCAAGTTCGAGCAAGAGAGGCTAAGGATGATTACAGCCCACCTATCACTATTCAGTACATACGTAGGGGTGGTATATGATTATGATTACGCAGATTTAGTATGTGTGTTTCCGCCCTATCTCCTGTTCCTTGTTTGGTTGTGGACCTGGGGCAGAGTCGCACATCCGACCGTCTTACTAATCCTAATTATATACGACTTGTATACACAGGGTAATGATAGATGACCAAGTACGAATCCTATCATGAACACCAGGGCAAAGTTGTCAGGTCTACGAGTAGGTATTCTGCCAATCAGAGGAGCGCAACCCCATTACTACTGCTAAGAAAGCTAATTTCGGACGAAATTCCATCTAACGGGGGATGATGTGACAACCCGAAAAATGTTTGTTTTAGAAGCTCAGTCAGTCAACTCAACTGAGTGTCAGACTCATTGGTAATGAGTTCTAGCCCGTTTAAAGGTCATTCTAAAGAGTTTTAAGCCTAGTACACTTAAGGAATGAGTGTTAGAATGTACCTGCTAGAGACACTGTACAAAGATTCAAACCTTAACCTCATCAAAAAGAGTTCACGGCCACAATGCCAATGAGTTTACGGCTGTAAAGTCATGTGGCCGTAAACTCAAGTGTATATATATGGCCCTTGGTCATTTCTAGCCATTTCTTGCATTCCAACCCCAAGAACTCAAGTTCTCTCTCAAGTATCATCGGATTCTTCATCTAGATCTTCATTTATGTAAGTGTTCTAACCTTTCATTAGTTGATACCCTTCATTAACTAGTATCATTCCATGATTTCATCCATAGAAATCATCTTTTCTTAGATCTTCAAGAAACACCAAGAACACCAAGAACACACACTAGTGTTCTTGGCGATTGTCAACCATTTCAAGCCTCTACATCGTAATTACTCTTCTCTACACTTGATATCTAGTTAGGACACATGCTTGGAACCTTGAAAACATCAAGAACACAAGAACAAAAGGAGTTTACGGCCAAGCCATCTCCCATGGCCGTAAACCCCTTTAAGTGTGACAGTTTGGCCATAAACCCTCCTAGATGCAAAGCTTGTGACCTAGAACCCTTCATTGATGATAATAGGACCTTAAACTACTCTCAAATACATAATGACCATGAGTTTACGGTTGTAAGCTCCTTTGGGCCGTAAACTCATCAAGAGCCTCCAATGAGTTGGTCTTTCTTATCCTTGTGTAGAGCAAAAGTCCCTCAAGCTTCCCTAGCATTCAAACCAACACTTATGCAATTTTGACCATGAGTCTACGGCCGTAAACTCCCTTTGGCCGTAAACCCATGGTAGTAAACTCATGATAGTGCCATTCCACTTTCCTTTGATGAATCACATGTGATTCCAACACTTGGTCAAGGTGTTTCCTAGTCCCGGAAGGTGTTTCCTTTCATATAGTTGCTTATAAACACTATATTCATGCCAATATATGTCATTTAGGAGTTATTGTGTCTCGGGACTTCATTCGAGGAACTTCTCATCCTTACACGCGAATTCGTTGAATCACCCACATCAGGTGAGTTCATACCCCGTAATGAATCTTTTAACTGTTTTAAATGCTTTTAAGGGGGGGGGGGAATACAAGTTGAACACAATGATAATTGTGTAATTGTTTGTTATAAACATCTTTCAAAATGTTGCATATGTCTTTTATAAGTGATCAAAGCATTTCAAAAACTCTTTTAAAGTTATGTTACTTTATAGTTAATCAAACTCCGTTTTTAAAGTACAAGCATAACTTAGTAGATAAATGAGTCTTTTCAATAACAGTTCAAGTAAAACATTAGTAAACTATAATAGGTATAGTTTACGAAGACACTATTCATTTCTTCTAGTACAATGAAGCATACAAAGAGTCAGTTCATACATGAGTCAGAACATACTATGATGAGAAACAAACAGAACATACTGTGATGAGAAACTAAGAGAACATACTATTATGAGAAATAGAACAAACATACTAAGTTGCTATAGCATGGAACTACTACAGGATCTAATTATACCAATGAAGCACTAACTCATTGTTTTAAACAAAAGGTGATAGTTATATTGGGTATACATGATCATATAATTTCAATGTGAATTACACGGCTTGAATGAATTTGCAGAGGTCACGTTTAGTTCCCTTAATCTCTAGACAGGGAGAGCGTTTAGTAGGGGTACTAGCCTTCACATTTTGACCATATTAAAACAAACATGTTTTAGGTCATCAGTACATCCGTATGTCATTATAAACGACAACTGTGTACTTACATCTCCCATTACTTTCATAAAAGTGACAGTACCACTTGAAAGTCAATACAAACTATGTTTTTGGTTGATGATAGTCTCACTTGGGAAAATATACAACTCATGCAAGAAACAAACACACATAGCATTAGATGCCTTGGTAGAAGGCTACGTTTAGTAGAGAGGACCATAATGCTAACCTTATGATTCCTTAATGAATACATCAAAGGATATATATATATATAATCGATAGGATCCGACAGGTAATAGGATGTGTGCTCTCCGCTTCATTTCCTGTTCCTTGTTTGGTTGTGGGCTTGGAACGAATTCACCCAGTCTATTTTCTATCTGATTCTAGATATATATATATATATATATATATATATATATATATATATATATATATATATATATATATATATGCTCAGTATACATTAAGTCATCATAAGGGTACCAGGTATGGGTCAAGTCATAAGACACATAGTCAATGCACATTTTCTAGTACAAAGCATACTTTCCAAATCAGAACTTTTGGTATACAAAACTAGAAACTTACCAGTTAAGGGTTTAATCCATTTTATTAAACCAATTTAAACTTAAAAGACCTTAGGTGATTAACTCTATAATACTTTAGTTTATACATCATGGTTATATATAATTAATACCCAATAGGTAGTTGGATGTGTGCTTTCCGCCTTACTTCCTGTTCCTTGTTTGGTTGTGGGCTTAGGGCGGATTCACCCAATTAACTTTCTATCCGATATTAGATCATATATATCCAGTATAAACTAAGTTATCATAAAAGTAATCACTGTGGTCACCATGTTATTATAAGAAATAAGGGTTTTCTTAAAGAATCTTTTCATTAAAGGATTGTAGAGTCATTTTTACTTATCTTTCATTAAAGTAGGAAATATATGATTTTCTAGAGGAACAGGCGAACTTTTCTAAACAGAACTTATAACTTACTACATTTTCAACTACATTTTACAACTTACTTACATCACTAAAATCTTATGAACTCACCAGCTTAACTGCTGATCAACTCTTTCAAATAACTTGTATTCTCAGGAGCCTAGTAGACAGGTACTCGTACTGGGAATTCAGAAGATGGAGCAGTATAGCTTCAAGTCTTGTTTTTTTATTTGCTTATGAATTCTATGTTTTGTGAACACACACATTGTAAACACTTTCTTTCTAATGAAATGGTTGTTCATTACTTGCTTACTATAATGCATATCTTGTGATACTAAACATGACGTCCTCCACCCCCGAACGTTTATGCCGTTCCGGTTTTGGGGTGTGACAGATTGGTATCAGAGCATTGTTTATGGTGAACTAAGTATATCAACCGATAAAAGATATACAACTATAAATACAATGGGTCTTAATTGCTCTAGATAATGATATATTTTAAGAGTATAACGATAAGTTATAAAAAGATACCTACTTGCTTATACATGTACATAACTAGACCAAGTATCACAAGAAGAACAAAACTAAAATATTTAAAGGTTGAACACTGTCGTCAAACCTGAACAGTTATGTAATCATATCTAGGATCAATATAGCCTGATCAACTATATTCATTCGAGATGTGACCGACATGTGTTTGGGAGTGATGTAGTGTTGCAACAGTCTTAAAACTTACCTAAACACCAGTCTAGAGAATACTAGATCAAGTACATTAGATTTAGAATACTATAGGAGTATTCTATGATACTATAATGCGATAACAAGTTTGAAACATACCAAGAAGATTACATTTAAAATACTATAGGAGTATTTTAGGCTCTATATAAACAACTTACCTGATAACATAAAAGACCCTTGCGGATAGGTCAATGATTTCACAATGTATACTTCCAAGGTTATATATAATTGAGAATTTATAGACTTAGAATTTGTGATCTAAGCTTCACTACCCGTTCCTTGTTTGGTTGTGGTTTTGGAGTAGGATCACTTATTCGAAGGTCTATTTAGTCTTAAGTTATATACAACTTGTATACATTGTGCAATTATAGGAGGACTTTGTAAGGATCACCCCATAATGTTTCACTTAATCTCATAGATTCTTTAGACACTTCCATTCTCACACGACAAACCCAGATAGATGTAACCACTTCCTAATAGTAGACAACAGAAGAGCCCAGGATGAACAAGAACAAGTTCATGGGAAGTTTACAAAGAAGGATCAACAGAAGTAACCAAAACGTCTTACACGTCACACTAATAAATAATAATCTTGTTAACTTAAATGAGCGAGTGGAGACACTGCTCACATTATGTGTTAGGATTATTTTCTTACCTGCAGCTGGTAACAGTTATTCAGGCAACAGATATTCATTCGAGGATAGCCATTTCAAATTCATAGAGTTTATTAGGTATAGACTCTTTTATGAATTATTTCTAGAACCCTGTGGAAGTCAGGACCCGATACACCTAGAACTAGGATAACCTTGTCTTTTTAGCTTTCGGCTTGTGTCCATTGCTTTAGACTTATTCTGTCTCATCTTTGTACTCTATTAGCAAAGATGCCTCCTCGCAGATCAAACAGACGCACTACTCCGATAACTCCAACTCCACCGTCACAATTCGATGCTGTTACTCTTCACGCTGCGATATCCTCCGCAGTGGCAACTGCTATAGCTCACCTCGGTGAAAGTGGTACCTTTGCATCTGGTAGCGGTACCCACTTAGCCAACCCCGGAGCTACTCACGGACACCCAAGGGAGTGTTCGTATAAAGACTTCATGAACTGCACACCAAATTCCTTTAATGGAAATGGTGGAGTCATCGCTCTGATGCGATGGTTCGAGAAAACAGATTCGATCGTCGAAATATGTTCATGCCCGGAAGGGAGCAAAGTGAAGTCTGCTGCCTGCACCTTCTCTGAGAAAGCCCTAACATGGTGGAACCGCCATGTTAAGTCACTGACCCTATCAGTGGCTAACTCAATAGGTTGGGAGAACCTAAAAGAGTTAATGCTGGAAGAATACTCCCCGAGGGGCGAAGTTCAAAAGCGGGAACAAGAACTATGGGATCTCACTATGATCGGCTCAGACATAGTGACCTACACTGACCGGTTCAGTGACCTAGCAGCTTTATGCCCCGGTATGGTTACCCTGGACAGCGAGAAGATAGAAAGATACATTTGGGGTCTGACTGCTCCGACCCAAGGGGATATGTTGTCTTCTAACCCAGCCACATTCGATAGCGCCAAATGTCTGGCCCAACGACTTATCGACCATGGAGTCTGCCATGGTGTGGAAGTCCTCATTACCAAGCCATTAAAGGGAAAGGACTATAATCAGAAGTTGGGGAACAAAAAGAAGAAGAAGCGAACACAGGACACCCCGCAAGAGCAACAAGCGAGTACTATGTACGCCACTACAACACCTGCTACTCCAGCACCTGCCAGTCGATATGCTGGAACCCTCCCAAAGTGTGGAAAGTGCAACTATCATCACACCGGAGTATGCCGGGAAATGCAGTGTCTGAACTGCCACAGAAAGGGACACACAGCCCGTTTCTGCAGGGCACTAGCTCAACCGATCTCCCAAGTCCCCGGAGCTGAAGAAAACCAAGCTTGTTATGGCTGTGGTGAGACTGGGCACTATCAGAGGGACTGCTCGATAACAAAGAACTCAAGAGCGGATGGACGCATTCTGATGATCACCGCAGGAGAATCTACCCCGGAGTCGTCGACGAGCAGCGTTACGTTTTCGAAATAGTAATTACTTTGAAAAATTAATTTATAGTCATATAAGATTAAACCTTGGGGAAAACACTTAAAATGTAATTATAATAACTCACATATTGAAATAGATCACAGTAATCAAGAGAACTAAAAGATTCGTTTATAGAAGCTATGATGGCGTAGCATATACGTCATGGTTGTGAATAACTAAGAGGTTGCAGGCTTAGAGTGAGTGGTTCCGCCTCAATTCATGTTCCTTAATTGGTTGAGGATTTGAGGCAGAGTTACTCAGTCGACTACCTTATTCACCTTAAATATTCATAACTTGTATATGACAGGCGATCGTAGTGGTACCAAGGAGGATCATGATATAAAGTATCATCACCAGTTATCAAAGCACTTTCATTTGTATGTATGCGCACATAGCGGTACGATACGTAGGAGTGTTAACATCAAAGGGAACACAGAAAGCCCTGGATCATTTACAAAGAGTACATTGTCGAATACACTAGGAGTACATTGTCGAACATACTAGGAGTATATTGTCGAACATACTAGGGATACATCATCGTATAACAGACGTTTCTTTCAAATTTGGCCAAAACTTTGTTCAGTGGAGAGTCCGTTACTATCATTCGTCATGAATTTGCGTGGTCCTCACCATACTAAGTTCATAGGTTTCTATCGCCTCGATCAGTAAGTTCTCAAAACTTTCGTCATTGCGTGTCGACAGTCCGACCTAAACCTCAATTTTATCTTTCGTATTCTAAACCCCGAAGTACTCGTGCGAAGAGTACTTTGTCCTCCGAAGCCTTATCGTCTAATGTCCACAGACCGTCACGAAATACCACTCGTCCAACAGGCCAAGTTCGAGCAAGAGAGGCTAAGGATGAATACAGCCCACCTATCACTATTCAGTATATACGCAGGGGTGGTATATGATTATGATTACGCAGATTTAGTATGTGTGTTTCCGCCCTATCTCCTGTTCCTTGTTTGGTTGTGGACCTGGGGCAGAGTTGCACATCCGACCGTCTTACTAATCCTAATTATATACGACTTGTATACACGGGGTAATGATAGATGGACCAAGTACGAATCCTATCATGAACACCAGGGCAAAGTTGTCGGGTTTACGAGTAGGTATTCTGCCAATCAGAGGAGCGCAACCCCAGTAGTACTGCTACGAAAGCTAATTTCGGGACGAAATTCCATCTAACGGGGGGATGATGTGACAACCCGAAAAATTTTTGTTTTAAAAGCTCGGTCAATCAACTCAACTGAGTTTCAGACTCATTGGTAATGAGTTCTGGCCCGTTTAAAGGTCATTCTAAGGAGTTTTAAGCCTAGTACACTTAAGGAATGAGTGTTAGAATGTAACTGCTAGAGACATTGTACAAAGATTCAAACCTTAACCTCATCAAAGAGAGTTCACGGCCACAATGCCAATGAGTTTACGGCCGTAAACTCATGTGGCCGTAAACTCAAGTGTATATATATGGCCCTTGGGCATTTCTAGCCATTTCTTGCATTCCAACCCCAAGAACTCGAGTTCTCTCTCAAGTATCATCGGATTCTTCATCTAGATCTTCATTTATGTAAGTTTTCTAACCTTTGATTAGTTGATATCCTTCATTAACTAGTATCATTCCATTATTTCATCCATAGAAATCATCTTTTCTTAGATCTTCAAGAAACACCAAGAACACACACTAGTGTTCTTGGCGATTGTCAACCATTTCAAGCCTCTACATCGTAAGTACTCTTCCCTACACTTGATATCTAGTTAGGACTCATTCATGGAGCCTTGAAAACATCAAGAACACAAGAACAAACGGAGTTTACGGCCAAGCCATCTCCCATGGCCGTAAACCCCTTTAAGTGTGCCAGTTTGGCCATAAACCCTCCTAGATGCAAAGCTTGTGACCTAGAACCCTTCATTGATGAGAATAGGACCTTAAACTACTCTCAAATACATAATGACCATGAGTTTACCGCTGTAAACTCCTTTGGGCCGTAAACTCATCAAGAGCCTCCAATGAGTTGGTCTTTCTCATCCTTGTGTAGAGCAAAAGTCCCTCAAGCTTCCCTAGCATTCAAACCAACACTTATGCAAGTTTGACCATGAGTTTACGGCCGTAAACTCCCTTTGGCCATAAAACCATGGTAGTAAACTCATGATAGTGCCATTCCACTTTCCTTTGATGAATCACATGTGATTCCAACACTTGGTCAAGGTGTTTCCTAGTCCCGGAAGGTGTTTCCTTTCATATAGTTGCTTATAAACACTATATTCATGCCAATATATGTCATTTAGGACTTATTGTGTCTAGGGACTTCATTCGAGGAACTTCTCATCCTTACACGCATATTCGTTGAATCACCCACATCAGGTGAGTTCATACCCATAATGAATCTTTTAACCTTTTTAAATGCTTTTAAGGGGGGGAATACAAGTTGAACACAATGATAATTGTGTAATTGTTTGTTATAAACATCTTCCAAAAATTTTCTTATGTCTTTTATAAGTGATCAAAGCATTTCAAAAACTCTTTTAAAGTTATGTTACTTTATAGTTAATCAAACTCCGTTTTTAAAGTACAAGCATAACTTAGTAGATAAATGAGTCTTTTCATCAACAGTTCAAGTAAAACATTAGTAAACTATAATCGGTATAGTTTAGGAAGACACTATTCATTTCTTCTAGTACAATGAAGCATACAAAGAGTCAGTTCATACATGAGTCAGAACATACTATGATGAGAAACAAACAGATTATACTGTGATGAGAAACTAAGAGAACATACTATTATGAGAAACAGAACAAACATACTAAGTTGCTATAGCATGGAACTACTACAGGATCTAATTATACCAATGAATCACTAACTCATTGTTTTAAACAAAAGGTGAGAGTTATATTGGGTATGCATGATCATATAATTTCAATGTGAATTACACGGCTTGCAAGAATTTGCAGAGGTCGCGTTTAGTTCCCTTAATCTCTAAACAGGGAGAGCGTTTAGTAAGGGTACTAGCCTTCACATTTTGACCATATTAAAACAAACATGTTTTAGGTCATCAGTACATCTGTATGTCATTATAAACGACAACTGTGTACTTACATCTCCCATTACTTTCATAAAAGTGACAGTACCACTTGAAAGTCAATACAAACTATATTTTTGGTTAATGATAGTCTCACTTGGGAAAATATACAACTCATGCAAGAAACAAACACAAATAGCATTAGATGCCTTGGTAGAAGGCTACGTTTAGTAGAGAGGACCATAATGCTAACCTTATTATTCCTTAATGAATACATCAAAGGATATATATATTTATATAATCGTTAGGATCCGACAGGTAATAGGATGTGTGCGCTCCGCTTCATTTCCTGTTCCTTGTTTCGTTGTGGGCTTGGAACGAATTCACCCAGTCTATTTTCTATCCGATTCTAGATATATATATGCTCAGTATACATTAAGTCATCATAAGGGTACCAGGTATGGGTCAAGTCATAAGACACATAGTCAATGCACAGTTTTCTAGTACAAAACATACTTTCTAAATCAGAACTTTTGGTATACAAAACTAGAAACTTACCAGTTAAGGGTTTAATCCATTTTATTAAACCAGTTTAAACTTAAAAGATCTTAGGTGATTAACTCTATAATACTTTAGTTTATACATCATGGTTATATATAATTAATACCTAATTGGTAGTTGGATGTGTGCTTTCCGCCTTACTTCCTGTTCCTTGTTTGGTTGTGGGCTTAGGGCAGATTCACCCAATTAACTTTCTATCCGATATTAGATCATATATATATCCAGTATAAACTAAGGTATCATAAAAGTAATCACTGTGGTCACCATGTTATTATAAGAAATAAGGGTTTTCTTAAAGAATCTTTTCATTAAATATAAAGGAACCATTACAATTAACTCCATGAGTAGCAAGTGAATACACCAGGGTTATATACAACAATGATCTAACAACCAATGGGATGTGTGCTATCCGCCTTACTTCCTGTTCCTCGTTTGGTTGTGGGCTTAGGGCAGATGCGCACAGTCGATTGTTTGTTTACTCTGAGTTTTATATAACTTGTATCCATTTAGTACTCATAGAAAGGATTGTAGAGTCATTTTTACTTATCTTTCATTAAAGTAGGAAATATAGGATTTTCTAGAGGAACAGGCGAACTTTTCTAAACAGAACTTATAAATTACTACATTTTCAACTAGATTTTACAACTTACTTACATCACTAAAATCTTATGAACTCGCCAGCTTAATTGCTAATCAACTCTTTCAAGTTGTTTTCTCAGAAATGGTGTTTCGAGTTCTTCCCTCACTCTTCGAGCACATCAAGTTGTGCAAATCAGCCAAAGAGATTTAGGATACTCTTTAGGATCTAATTGAAGGTTCCGAAAATATGAAAGACAAACGCCTCACCTCTGTTGTCAACGATTTCGACACCTTCACTACCACTCCTGGTGAATCAGTGGCCTCAGCCTCCAACCGTTACCGAATTGTTGTCAACAACATGACTGCTCATGGGATTATCCGAACTCCTTTGGAGTACAATCTCAAATTTATAAATAGTCTGGGCAAAGGATGGGGAAATGTAAAATCTTGTCTCCAAAGCAATGGCTCCTTAAAAAAGTTGAAGCTCTATCAACTCATTGATGAACTTCAAGGGCATGAATCCAATTTTGCTCAAACCATAAGAGTACTCTCCAGAGGTCCTCTTGCTCTTAGCAGTTCTTTCGAATCAACCATTCTGAACTCATCTACTTCGGATCCCTTCAATCCCATTGTTCCATCTGTTCAACCATCCGCACCTATTTTACCCACACAAATCTATCCTTCTGATGATTCCGAAGCCATGGACTCTGAACTCCGTTTCCAACAGGAGTTTTCCCTACTCTCAATGAAATACAAACGTCCTTTCAATCCTTCTTACAAACCATATTAAAACCGATTCAATGCTCCTCACCATAACAATCCCCAATCATACTCAGCTCCGGAACCAAAACCAACTGCGGAAAACCCGCCCACATACAAACCAAACATCAATAAACCAAACTCTACTCCGGAATCCTCTCAGAGTTCCAAATCGGACAAACCAAAAATTATGTGTCATAAGTGTGGACATGCAAACCATTTTGCCAAAGATTGCCTGGCTGATGCTCCACAGAAACCAAAAATCAAGGATTCTGCTTACTACGTCCGAAGAGCATAAGAGATGGCTGAAAGTGAAAAAGCCTTTGTAACAACGGTTTCAAGAGATGTTGAAGGGTATTGGTCATCCGGGGATGATGATGACATGGTAACTGGAAGGAACATGTGTTTCATGGCAAGACAAACGGTTGAATGTGATGAAAGATATTAGTCTTCTGGTTCAGAAGATGAAGATGAGGTTTCTGAACATGGCCACCAATGATCCACCCGTTCGAAGCATCGTTCAGCAGGTAAAATCTACAATCTCTGATAATAATTTTGATTTATCTCTTTGTTAACCTTACTTGACCCAAATCCAAACAGATATGAACACCATTTATAAAGCCTATGAGTCTGCCATAGAAGCCAGTGAGAAGAAGGATTGTGAACTAAATCGTCTTAGGTTACGTTTTGAAGATAAAAAATTAAAAATCGATTCTTTAGAGCATGAAATTGTAATATCAAACGATGAATGTATCATTTTGAAAGATAAATGTGAAATCACCTATTCTGAACGAAATGCTTTAGTTGCTGATAACAAACGTCTTAATGCAAAAATAGATGCTTTGCATAATTCTGTAGACATGCTTGAAGCGGATATTCGGATGACTCATAACTTTCGTCATCCTTGGTCTAAAGCACCTGGTCTCGGAAGCGAGTTTCCGAAACTAGTTGCTAGTCCCTTGAAGGAATTGCAAGATTTGACATTCATGGGAGATGTTCCGAATATCAAACATTCGGACAACCCTGTTTCTCCCTTGTCTCCACTTCCTGAGACTACAAACCATTTTGAGTCCCTAATTCCTGAGTTCAAACCAATCGTTGTCAAGTGTCCTGATTCCACGCCTCTTCCGCCTCTGATAAACCTGGACCTGAATTGAACCACGGATTTTCATCATAGTCTCACAAATTGTGTAGACTATGTTCCTAAAAGTAATCACGTGAACAATTGTGTGATTGAAGAAATTAATCCGGTGACAACTGAAACTACTGCTTCTGAGGTTGTGTGGGCATCCTTAGATGATAAAGTTGAAGTCTCAAGTTGTGTGTCCTCTGATTCTTGCGAATCGGATTCCTTAGTCATCTCAAGAACTAAATTGGTTCCCATTACTCCTGAGTTTAAGAATCCATCCGTAGGACAAACCTCAAAATCCTCAAAATCCTCGTCTTATCTTAAGAGAAAACCAATGCTTAATAGGAAGGATATTGTAGATCCCAAAGTAGAAGCTCGAAATGCACATAAAAAGGAAGTTAAGACTAGACAAAATTCCAGGTTTCTTGCTAACTCCAAACCAAGTTCATTCCGGAATTCTCATGCATCAACTCATAGTCAAAACTCCTTTGCTCCCACTAAGATCCTCAAAATACCTTCCAAACCGCTTAGTCATGTTAAACCTAATAAAGTCATCAGCTCTACTCAGCCTCAATCTCAGGTAACTGCCAAGACCATGCGAAAAACTTCACCAGATTCTCGGACCATTTCATCCGTCTTTGTTGCAAAATCTGATGGCACAATTTTTAAACCAAATCCTTCAAAAACCAATGTGTCATCAAGAAAATCCACAAGTACAAAGAAAACATCTTTTTCAAAATCTACAAAGAAAAATCTTGTGTGGAAAGTCAAAACTCCCATTAATAAAACAACAGTTACGGAGGTTACAAATGTAACCGTCACTCCGGAAGTCAAGGGTCCGAAGCAAACCATTCCGAAATTCCAAGTCATTGAATATGACTACTGGATAGATGAAAAGACACTAGCATTCTGCCTGTTTCCAAAGAATTCCAGGAATATCACCCAGAAACACAAATTTGTTCCTAAGTCACAATCAAAGTCCAAAGCCCGTGCCTATGTCCCAAAGTCTAATCCGGAGCCTAAAAACTCCATTACTCACTAATTTTGCAGACACTTTGTGCTTCGGAGCAAGAAACAATATGGTATATTGATAGTGCTTGCTCCATGCACATGACGGGGCAGAAAGATTTTCTGCGAGATTTAAAGCTTTCTCCAAATGTTGGTTACGTGACGTATGGCAATAATTCCAACCCTCAAATTCGTGGTATAGCTTTTCTATTTCACATATGGATGATGTAGCTGAACTAAAACATAATTTGATAAGTGTTGCTTAGCTCAATGATTCAAATCGACGTGTGGAATTTTGCAAACAGTATAGTTATGTAATGACTGAAAACCGCAAAGAGTGTTTAATCAAGTCGCTTCGCAACAAGAACTTGTACCCGCTCGACATCAACATGATTATTGGCAAACCGCAACTCTGCCTTCTCTCCAAAGCTGTTCTTGACGTCAGTTGGTTATGGCACTGAAGGCCCACTCATCTAAACTTTTGGTACATGAATGATCTTGTCTCCATTGAAATGGTGAGAGGTTTACCTTTTCTCAGATTTGAAAATGATCATTTATGTGCTGCTTGTGAGTGTGGTAAGAAATCGAAGAAGAGTCATCCTGTTATCATCGAAAAATCCATTTCGGAACCATTGGAGCTTCTTCACATTGATCTTTGTGGACCATCCACTGTAGAAAGTCGTCATCATAAGAAATACATTCTTGTGATTGTTAATGATTTTACAAGGTTCACTTGGGTCTTCTTCCTAAGGCTGAAATCCGAAACAGCCTCAGAGCTCATAAATTTTATCAAAGGAATAGAAGTTCTTATCAAACTCTCATTTAGGAGAATCCGAAGTGATAATGGATCGGAATTCACTAATTCCACCACTGAAAAATTCCTCACTGAAAAAGGAATCGACCACAACTTCTCAGCTCCCTATACTCCACAACAAAACGGTGTATTCGAAAGACGCAATAGAACTCTCGTTGAAGCCGCTCGATCCATGTTGAACTTCGCAAATCTATCACTCTATCTTTGGGCTAAAGCTGTATCCACTGCATGCTTCACTCAAAATCGGAGTATCATCAATCGACACCTCAACATGACACCGTACGAAGCAATGAATGGTCGGAAGCCATAAAATAACACATACTGGGCCTTGCCCACTGCATCGGGCCCCGCCCGGTATCGGACCGAAGTCCGGACAAACTTGGGCCCCGCCCACTACATCGGGCCCCGCCCGGCATCGGACCGAAGTCCGGAATAACTTGGGCCCCGCCCGACATCGGACCGAAGTCCGGAATAACTTGGTCCCCGCCCACTGCATCGGACCGAAGTCCAGAATGTACTGAAAATAACAAAACATAAACACATAACATAATCATATATACTGCATCGGGCTTGCCGACATCGGACCGAAGCCCGGAACATATAACACATAACACAAACATGCATTAATCACAAAGACATCAAGCATACATAACTACTTCTTAGGATTTCCCCAGCATCGGACCAAAGTCCGGAACACATAACATATAACATGTAAGCTAAAATCACTACATCGGGCCACGCCCGACATCGAACCGAAGTCCGGAAACATACAATCTGCATCGGGCTAACCCCGGTATACTAGACTACTAAACGGGCCGGCATTTGTGCCTTAGACCCGTTTCTACTGAAGGGAAACTCACCTCACACTGCTGAAGTCCTGCTGACAAAACCCTAGCTGCTAGATGACAGATTCTCGAATTTGTCAACATCAAAATAACACCCAATTAATAATTGGATTCTAACACATATCCATAAGTCCATGCTTGGGGTAAAAGACTACTTTACCCCCTAACTTTGCTTGACTCAAGCCCAAGGCCCAATCGAAAGGCCTAAAAGTCTAATAATAGACCAAGGCCCAACTATGGTCCAATTTTCCAAATTGGGCCCAAACCTCTACATGGTCTTACCTTAAGGCCCAATCATTTATTCTTGGTCCAACTCTTGCCATTCTAAGGGCCCAATACCATATAATCATCAAGGTCCAAACTATGGCCCATCAATGGCCCAATTTTCTAAATTGGGCCCAAACCCTCATATGGGCCTTACCCTAAATCCCATCTAAATATTCTAGTCCATATAATCATTCTTGGATGGCCCGTTATTGGCCCAATTACCAAAACCCAATAGAAAGGCCCAACTTAACGCCCAAGTGAAGTTAGGGTTTCATATAAAATGAAATTAGGGTTAAGTGTTTCTCACTTAACCCATTAAGGACTTAATCCATTAAGTCCTTTACTCTACTAGATAAATGATATGAAGTAATTGGGCTTAACACATAACCCAATCCCGATGGCCCAAAAGTGGTTCCCAATGAGTCCAAGGCCCATGTATCAAGAATTAGGGTTTTCTAAACCCTAATTAGGGTTTCCACTCAAACATGGCCCAATAGGCCTAAAATAAATCTTTAAGCTCATTAGGGTTTTGCTAGGTCCGTTAGGGTTTTGCTAGTGAGGCACCACCCACCACCACCTCGGGTAGTGGGGGTCAACGGCGGTTCACGGCGGCGGCCACACCTTACGGTGGTGGTTATGGTTCTTTTCATTACTCTTTTGCTAATTACAATTACAAAGCTTTTAATCCAAAAATAAACACACACACACACTAACTACTCTAACACACATACAACCACCCTAGTGGTGGCCGGCGGTGGCTCGTGGTGGTGGTGGTTATTCTCAGATTTCCGGCTAGACAAAACATACACGCATATACCTCAAATTGCGTACTACACTCCAGCCACCCACATGGTGGTGTACGGCGACGGTAACAGCAGCGGCTAATGGCGGTGTTGACGGCGGCAACCACCATGGCCGCTGCCATGGTGGTTCTTCATGACTCCTACATGACATAAAAATCCCCACAATAAATCACACACACAGCCACCCTTCACAGTGGCTGGTGGAGGCAGAGAGCGGTGGCAGGGGCGACAGCCACCATCTTGAGGTGGTGCTGGATTTTTCGTCAATAACTCGCATATAGTACCTCCCAAGCCGTGAACAGCCTAACTACTCGATCGTTCATGTATTCTGTGACTGCCATCACCGGAAAACACAGTAGTGGTGGTCAGAAGGTCACCGGTAGCAACGGTGACGCGTCTGACGTCAAGCATGCACGAAAAGGTTCAGAGGAGAGGGGAGAAAGAGATGGCAAAGGGTCTTACGAGGGATTTCCGACCATTTGCGAATCCAACACGCCGAACACAGCCTCGATTATGGGTCTCGGTGATTCCTCCGGCTGCCACGACGTCTCCGGCAGCAGGCTTCGGTGGCATTTAGACGGCAAATGTGCGACGGCAGCGGGATGCATCCTTGCCTGGTCGGAATAGTGAGAAGAGGAGAAGTGGCGGCTAGTAACACACGCATGGCGGCTGGAGAACGATACTTAGGTTTAGGGTTTGGATGCGACGTGGGGAAGGGATACAGGTATATCCCGTGTCCCATTCAAACTTATGCCCAAATATACACTTCTGGTCCCTCCCCATCCATTCTTTTTCAAATTAACTCCAATAGTTACCATATACCCCCTCATGACAAATTTCTTTCAGCCTAGCTACATAATTTACCATTTATACCCTGTCTTTTGAAACCCCTTTCAAACCAAGTCCAATAATTACCAAACATACCCCTGCTTCTAAAATCCTTCTCAAATCAACTCCGTAACTTACTAAACAGCCCCCAACTATCAAAATTCTTCACAATTTAGTCCGGGAATTACATTTATTAATTAATTAATTTATTTATTTATTAAACGGGGCGTTACAACTCTCCCCCACATAAATTGGATTTCGTCCTCGAAATCATTGTTTACGATTCCTTACACGCCAAACCACTCAAGTGACCTGGCCATAATCCTGGGCACACCCTAGCCTTCCCCAGAGTAATCATCACCATCCTTCGCAAGGCCCTAAAATCTGCAGATGAACAAATTCCTTGCAAAAAGATCACATCTACTCCATCTAAAATATGTTGTCTCGAGATGGTCTGAATCCCTGACAGACCACTCATACTGAATCATTATCGTTGAATCTAGTCTGCTTATCCCTCAACTAACTACTCGACTTCAGATAACCTGAGGCTCCCACTAGAAAACTGAATTCACAGACCCAATCATCCATGCAGGTCATTTAGCATAACCCAAGCAATCTATTATTATTTCGGCCGAACCTGCAACCTAAAACACAAATACTAATACCTGCCAATCGTTGAAATTGTCCGAACATTTAACTGCCTGAAGCTGTATGTTGTCACATGGCTGCTTGCCAAAACCTACCGAGACCTCCCTGGTCTCAATTCGTTCACTAATCATCTGAAATACCGGGTCTGGCCCGGTCGTTGAGCTAAAAGGACTCCCACTTAGTCGCCTCACACAACTTCCGAATGAAATCCTTCTCTGGAACTAGTTGCCACTAGTTATCATGCCACTGAGGTACTAACAACCTTCTGATCTAACTGATCGGGTCCATACGTCGGATCCTGACATCACCCAACCCAAAGCTAAAAGTGAATGCTACATGACTAAGGGTAGCCTTATATCACAAACGACCTTAGACGGTCAATCGCTTCCTTGATCCCCTGATTGCAGTGATGTTCCTACGGTCTTATCCATGGCTCAAACATGTCTAATTCATCCATGGAAGTCCGTAAACCAAGCCATGGAATTGCCACGCCCTTACTATTGCACCCGAATTGGTGGGTACCACTATTCCTCCTGTGATCTAACAACACCCCTATGCTATCTACCAACCTAGTGAATGCTACAGCTACACCCGTAGACTCACAACACTCTAGCACTACCTGCCAACCTTGTGATTGCTACGGCTACGCCCGCAGACTTACAACACTTTTCACACTATCTGGGTGCTAGTGGATGCTACGGCTACACCCGCAGACTTACAACACTCTAACACTATCTGGCTGTTAGTGAATGTTATGGCTACACCCGCAGACTTACAACACTCTAATAGTATCTGGATGCTAGTGAATGCTACGGCTACACCCGCAGACTTACAACACTCTATCATTATCTGCGTCGATCGCGCGTTTGACCCAACTCTCTACTAAACTCATGTCCTGACTGGAATCCCCAACCTGATTCCCTAAGGCCTGCTATCACATGACCCCGTTGCATCAGTACCGCACCCATGCCCGTGATCGAAGCGTCACAATAACCCACAAAATCATCTACACCCTCTCGTAGGGTGATAACTTGAGTCTCGCACAACCGCTGTCTGAGAGTCTCGAAGGTTGCCTACTCCTCAAGCCCCCAGTGAAAGGTCACCGACTTCTTGGTCAGTCGGGTCAAAGGAACTGTAATATTGGAAAAGTCCCGAATAAATCTCCGGTAACAACCTGCTAACCCAGGAAAATCCTAATCCCAATTGGAGACCTCGAAATCTCCTACTGCATCACGGCCTCTATCTTGGCCGGGTCGACTAGAATACCCTTCTGATTGATAAGGTGCCCAAGAAATTGCACCACGCACAACCATAACTCACATTTGGAGTGCAAAAAGTCTCTCCCTCCTCAAAGTTTCTAGCACCTCCCTCAGGTGCTTCTTGTGTTGCTCCTCAGTCTTGGAATAAACCAAGATGACGTTGTACTCTCCCAATCCCACAATTTGGGAATAATCTTTCGCTATCCGCTAAAAATTCTCGGTATGCAATAGGCATATGACATCTCTTGAAAATATAATTCAAACACAAACAGAGGATTACCCACAGTTACACTTACGCAAACCCTTGGAACAAAAGGCTCCCTTGTGCAGTTTCCCATAAGTGCTCCACCAAATCTGGTCCTGGTGGCCTCTCAAAAGCTAATCCTAAATCTAGGGTCTCCTCCCGAGACCCTTCAATATAAGCAACCGATTTGGTTCCCTCTTACCAATGTGCTCCAAGTCCATATCCCATTCTCAAGCTCTAGAAGTCATATCATTCAGGGTCTTGCACCCCGAGATACTCATGATCTCCCTGCTATCACTCTCTACAGTATGTTCTGATAACTTACCTTCTTCATTTCCTCATCTGCTGCATACTATGGTCCCATATAAGCTCTTTCCCGAGACTTGGCAGTGATCTTTGCCACAGTCGCAGTCATCTGGTGGAGATCTAACAACTCTTGCGCCAACTGGTGCGCCTAAATCCCCTAGGCACACTCTGCCAAGAATCGGGTCTAAACGTCATCCCATGACATAGCAAAGACCGCATCATCACTCAACCTTCTACCAACCTCTTCCTATCAATCTTGTGCTCTGTCCCTCAGGAGACAGGAAGTAAGTCGGATATTGTCTTCTTTCGAGACAACGTCTGGTACGAAAAGTGTTGGTGACATCTGCCAACCATCTGCTGCTAACAATGGGGTCCCTAACCCCCATGACAATCTGAAGCCTCACAAACTCTGAATTCCCGAAACATCGACGTACGGGTCCCTATCATGACTGTTATCGATTGCACTCAGCCTCTCATCACAAATCTCTATAATGCCCTCCTTGATCATACTGAGGGTCGCAAGAGTCTGGTCAATGATACTGCGCGTAATCTCAGATGGAATGAACTCCCTCATCTGATCATCGAGCTGCCCGAATACAGAGTCCGAGCCTGATCCCTCGTCGACACCAGAACTACCATCTGGTCTACCACGTAGTGTCACTATACTCGGTAATATACCGTCACTAACATCATAATACTCATCAAAACTCGAGGGATCTCACACACTACTAGTTCCCTGGTCTTATCTCAGCCTTCCTTGATTGGAGTACGGATCCTCTGCTTTCAGTAGTACGGGCCCATACTACCTTCCACATCTATCCGTACTTTCCTCAAGAACTGCCTTGACTCCACCAAGTCCTTTCTACTGCTACTACTCTCTGCTACTCTCATCCTAGGCTTGCCCTAGGGTAATCACCAACCCACTCTCCGCCATCAGCTGCATAAGAAGTCCCTGCTTTCTTCCCCTAATTAGCTCGCAAATACTATTACATATTACTCAGACTAAATAATTCTTCGAATGAGAGATCCTACCCTACAACGGTTGGACTCAAACAAGAGCTTCGAAATAGAGCTATACCTAACCTTCTGAAATTATTTAGTCCTTGCAATATGTAACTCAACATATTTGTTTATTAATTAGTGAAAGACAACTAGAACTACTAAAAGCACAAGGCAAGCAACATTCGGGCATTGAGTACACATAATCAAGCATATACTACTCTGGCTATCATACTGACTAATCTGTACTAGCATGCAGTTCTCAATAAGCTGGTACACATATAACAGGCACATAAGGCATCCTTCCTAGATCCATAGCCTAAACTAGCATGAAGTTCTCATAAAGCTGATACACATATAATAGGCACATAAGGCATCCTTCCTAGACCCTTAGTCCCAATCTAGCATGCAGTCCTCATAAAGCTGATAATCATAACATAAGATAAACTTGTATGGGTAATTTGGGAGTACTTACTTGAGCACGGTTGATTGCATGCACCACACCCTTTTCTCTTTTCAAAGTTCCTTTCTTTATACTTTTCTAAAATTGTTTTCTTTTCTTAAAATCCTTTTATAAACATGGTTTTTCTTTTGAAAACTTTATACCACTTCCTTAGTTTGAGTTCAGACACACCCGAAAGTGTGCCCGAAACCCTCAAACCAAGGCTCTGATACCAACTTGTAACATCCCAAAAATACAGTCTGAAAATTTCGTTTTAAATCAGTAATAAAACCATAGTCATCATACGTCATAGAAAAATCATACGTCATAGAAAAATCACAACAATGTATCTCAGAATAATATAACAACTGTCATGTATATTAGAGTATAAACATCCCAGGCTGAACAAATGGTGTGTGCACTGCAATCTTCCCGAGCTCCTCTTTTGAAAACTGAGTACCTGAAACCAAAACTGAAAACTATAAGCACGAAGCTTAGTGAGTCTCCCCAAACTACCACATACCATACAATAACACATATTGGGCCTTGCCCACTGCATCGGGCCCCACCCGGCATCGGACCGAAGTCCGGACTAACTTGGGCCCCGCCCACTGCATCGGGCCCCGCCCGGCATCGGACCGAAGTCCGGAATACCTTGGGCCCCGCCACTGCATCGGGCCCTGCCCGGCATCGGACCGAAGTCCAGAATAACTTGGGCCCCGCCCACTGCATCGGACCGAAGTCCGGAATGTACTAAACATAACAAAACATAAACATATAACATAATCATATATACTGCATCGGGCTTGGCCGGCATCGGACCGAAGCCCGGAACATATAACACATAACACAAACATGAATGAATCACAAAGACATCAAGCATACATAACTATTTCTCGGGATTTCGCCGGCATCGGACCGAAGTCCGGAACACATAACATATAACATGTAAGCTAAAATCACTGCATCGGGCCACGCCCGACATCGAACCGAAGTCCGGAAACATACAATCTGCATCGGGCTAACCCCGGTATACTACATTACTAAACGGGCCGGCATTGGTGCCTTAGACCCGTTTCTACTGAAGGGAAACTCACCTCACACTGCTGAAGTTCTGCTGACAAAACCCTAGCTGCTCGATGACAGATTCCTGAATCTGTCAACATCAAAATAACACCCAATTAATAATTAGGTTCTAACACATATCCATAAGTCCATGCTTGGGGTAGAAGACTACTTTACCCCCTAACTTTGCTTGACTCAAGCCCAAGGCCCAATCCAAAGGCCCAAAAGTCTAATAATGGACCAAGGCCCAACTATGGCGCAATTTTCCAAATTGGGCCCAAACCTCTACATGGTCTTACCTTAAGGCCCAATCATTTATTCTTGGTCCAACTCTTGGCATTTTAAGGACCCAATACCATATAACCATCAAGGTCCAAACTATGGCCCATCTATGGCCCAATTTTCTAAATTGGGCCCAAACCCTCATATGGGCCTTACCCTAAAGCCCATCTAAATATTCTAGTCCATATAATCATTCTTGGATGGCCCATTATTGGCCCAATTACCAAAACCCAATAGAAAGGCCCAACTTAAGGCCCAATTAAAATTAGGGTTTCACATAAAATGATGATTAGGGTTAAGTGTTTCTCACTTAACTCATTAAGGACTTAATCCATTAAATCCTTTACTCTACTAGATAAATGATATGAAGTAATTGGGATTAATACACAACCCAATCCCGATGGCCCAAAACTGGGTCCCAATGAGTCCAAGGCCTACATATCAAGAATTAGGGTTTTCTCAACCCTAATTAGGGTTTCCACTCAAACATTGCCCAATAGGCCCAAAATAAATCTTTAAGCCCATTAGGGTTTTGCTAGGTCCGTTAGGGTTTTTCTAGTGAGGCACCACCCACCACCACCTCGGGTAGTGGGGGTCAATGGCGGTTCATGGCAGCGGCCACCACCTTACGGTGGTGGTTATGGTTCTTTTCATTACTCTTTTGCTAATTACAATTACAAAGCTTTTAATCCAAAAATAAACACACACACACACATACTAACTACTCTAACACACACAGCCACCGTAGTGGTGGCCGGCGGTGGCTCGTGGCGGCAGCCACCACCTCATAGTGGTGGCGGTGGCTGTTCTCGACTTTCAGGCTAGACAAAACACACATGCATATACTTCAAAATGCGTACTACACTCCATCTACCCACCTCGTGGTGTACGGCGGCGGCAACAGCAGTGGCTAATGGCGGTGTTGTCGGCGGCGACCACCATAGACGCCGCCATGGTTGTTCTTCACGACTCCTACATGACATAAAAATCCCCACAATTAATCACAATAAATCACACACACAGCCACCCTTCACAGTGGCTGGTGGCGGCAGAGAGCGGTGACAGGGGCGACAGCCACCATCTTGAGGTGGTGCTGGATTTTTCGTCAATAACTGGCATATAGTACCTCCCAAGCCGTGAACAGCCTAACTACTCGACCGTTCATGTATTCAGCCACCTCACAGGTGGCTGCCATCACCGGAAAAATAGTAGCGGTGGTCAGAAGGTCACTGGCAGCAACGGTGACGCGTCTGACGTCAAGCATGCACGAAAAAGGACGGAGGAGAGGGGAGAAAAAGATGGTAGAGGGTCTTACCAGGGATTTCCGACCATTTGCGAATCCAACACGTCGAACACAGCCTCGATTGTGGGTCTCGGTGATTCCTCCGGCTGCCACGACGTCTTCGGCAGCAGGCTTCGGTGGCATTTAGACGGCAAATGTGCGACGGCAGCGGGATGCATCCTTGCCTGGTCGGAATAGTGAGAAGAGGAGAAGTGGCGGCTAGTAACACACGCATGGCGGCTGGAGAACGATACTTAGGTTTAGGGTTTGGATGCTACGTGGGGAAGGGATACGGGTATATCCCATGTCCCATTCAAACTTATGCCCAAATATACACTTCTGGTCTCTCCCCATCCATTCTTTTTCAAATGAACTCCAATAGCTACCATATAGCCCCTCATGACAAATTTCTTTCAACCTAGGTACATAATTTACCATTTATACCATGTCTTCTGAAACCCCTTTCAAACCAAGTCCAATAATTACCAAACATACCCCTGCTTCTAAAATCCTTCTCAAATCAACTCCGTAACTTACTAAACAGCCCCCAACTATCAAAATTCTTCACAATTTAGTCCGGGAATTACATTTATTAATTAATTAATTTATTTATTTATTAAACGGGACGTTACAAAGTTGTATTGAAGAAGACTTCACACTTGTTGATCTACCATGTATGAATCTGAATGACTGGATTTCCCTGTTTGTGATTTTGTCGAAAGATGAAGTGAAGTATGAGCCAATCGTTTCTCATCTGAAAAGAATGTTGATTTGCTACATTAATGAAGTTGCAAAACTGGATGTGGAAATCACTTCAATATTGAAGAAAAGGCCAGTTGTGAAACCTGAAGAAGAAACGATGGACTTTCAAAAGATGAGGCTGGGTAAGATTAAGAAAGCAGATTGTATTGTGGTGTACCAAAGGAAAAAGGGTGATAAAGTTTAGAAATTTTTGTTCTTTTTATTAGACAAACATTTATACTCCACTGCTGCACTGAACAACATCATGGGCTTGACTGTCGTATGCAAAGAAAATAATGGTGCGGATATGAAATACTTCAATGACATGATCAAGTGGTATCTTGTGATCAGAAATACTCTTCTGAATTTGATGACCAAGCCGTTCAAGGTTCAGAAGGTACAATAATGAAGAATCTCCTTTCTTAATTTGACACAAAGGGGGAGATTGTTGGGCTAATTAATGTGTTGTGTCAAATGTTTTGTACGTATATAGTCTTATTTATAACGTATTGGTCATGTCCATCCGGGTTTAGGAGTTGCTAGGGTTACACTATTTAATGTGCATGCATGTATCATTCTAGGGTTATTGATTGTATTTACCCTACCTAGCTTTTACATAAAAGTTCACGTTGAACTCTTCTAATGCTATTCAATCTAAGCATTCGGCAGTATTTGATCTTCATTGTCCGTGTTATTTTTTCACATCGTTTATAAAATCTATCGATCTAAGATTTATTGTTTCAACAATTGTAACATCCCAAAAATCGGGTCCAAAAATTTCATTTTAATTAACTAATTATAAAAGCATTCATAAGAAAACCACATAAAAGATATCATTCCGTAAATCCATATATCATGTCTGAAAACCCAAGTCATAAAATAGTATCATGTCAGAGTACAATCCCAGAATATCTCAAGTGCGGAAAATCAATGCGAGTATGTATGATGTGCTGGTACCGCGCCAGCTCCTTCCCCTTCGTTGAAGAGGTACCTGAAACCGAAACTATAAACTGTAAGCACGAAGCTTAGTGAGTTCCCCAACCTACCACATACCATACACATCTACTGATCCATACATAATCCTGAGCACATAACCATATATTGGGCTCCCGCCCGCTGCATTGGGCCTCGCCCGCTATCGGACCCCGTCCGTCACCAGGCCCCGCCTGGCTTCGAGCCCCGCTCGGCGTACAGATTTGTTTTCCTTAGGCCCCGCCTGTCTCTAGGCCCCGCCCGCTAACATATACTAGCATACAATCATATCACAACACATAACGAACATACTCTACTGGATTAATGTACTAAGGCCTCGCCTATCTTGGGCCTCGCCCCTGTCCTGCTACTGATGAATCATGGAACCCCGTCCACGCTCCTACTGATAGTGAGATACGGGCCCAACCCACACTCACTCTTTTCCTAACTTGGGCCTCGCCCCTGCTCTGCTGCTAATGAGGTATGGAACACCGTCCACACTCTGCTATTGGTGAGATACGGGACCTCGCCCACACTCGCCTCCTTACCGGGCACATACATGTATCACACAGACAACAAGTATAACTATCATACAAACTATTCCTTAGGCACCCGCCCGCTAACATTGGACCTTAGTCCCGAATGTCATACTAGCATATTGTGCCTAGGGCTAACCCCCGGGTCTTCCTACTCATAACTACATGGGCCGGCATTGTGGCCGTAGACCCATCTACACAAAGGGAAACTCACCTTGCACCGCTGAAGACTTGCTGAACACTTCTGACTGCTAACCGGCACTTCTGAACCGCTGATCCCTCAGCTTCCCAAACTATCAATACCCAAAACAACATTCAGACCACAATAGTCTAAAAGTCAACCCTGGTCAAACTTGGTCAAAGTCAACGGTCAAAGTCAACTTCCAGTTGACTCGACTCGCCGAGTTGTTCTACCAACTCGTCGAGTCCTTAGTGCTCCAATTCCAAAACCACCCCGACTCTACACGTCGAGTCTAGCACCAACTCAACGAGTCCTCCTTCAACCATACACTCAGGACTAACTTCAACCGACTCGCCGAGTTCATCCTTGAACTCGTCGAGTTCATCATCATCCCATGAATGTCTAGACCATGACTCGCCGAGTTGTATGAACAACTCGTCGAGTCCGCCTTCATAACTAAGGAGATTGCCCAGGATTCGCCGAGTTCCTCCTTGAACTCGTCGAGTACGATGATCATCAAGACCATTATGGACTCAGGCTGGCTGAGTCCCTAACCAACTCAACTCACACCCTTAGCAGAAGGGTTTCGGGGCAAGAAACTAGTCCGACTCGCCGAGTCCCAGAACGGACTCGCCGAGTCCCTCTATGTCCAACCCTATTCAGACGATTTCAGACAAGCTCAATGCATCTAAGATCCAGATCTAGCCTCTAGGGGTTAGGATATCACACAAAGTCACCACCTTTGCACCCATGCATGGCCCTTTTTGCTCAAAAGGCCAAAACAACCCCTTAAACCTTGCATGGGGATTCCTAGGGGCATAAAGCTCCCACCTTTATGCTTTCCCTTCTCCAAACACCTCTAGAACTGAAGGGATCCAGCCTGGGGACGTCCAAATTCCACAAAGCATCAATCTTGGTCCAATATTTCATAAAGAGGGACATGAAGAGATCTAACAAATAACAAGGCAAGGAAGGAACTTGATTACCAAAATGAGTAGCAAATGAGATGAATCTTCTGGATCCACCACCTTCCTCTTGAACCCTCAACTCCTACTTCTTCTTCTAGACTCCAAGAACACTCAAAATCCTTCAATAATGGCTCACACACTCAAAGGGAGCACTAGGGTTTCGTGGGATAGCTTCTGGACAATGGGGGCTACAAATGAGGCTGATAGAAAGAGAATGAGATGCTTAAATAGGGTATAAGTCCCGCATTTAGGGTTTTCCCAAAACCTGGCCAACTCGCCGAGTCGATCTTCTGACTCGTCAAGTAGGTCACTAAACTCGCGACCAAATCGCGTCCCAACTCGTCGAGTCACCCATCTACTCGACAAGTCACTCCTCAAAAGAGACTTCCTTCTCTTTCCAAGCCTTCTAAATTCAAGGTGTTACAACAATAGTTTCACAGTTGACTCCTCCTACGACACCACAACTTAATGGTGTGGCTGATAGGCGTAATCGAAACTTGTTGGACATGGTTCGTTCCATGATGAGTCGAGCCACTCTTCCCATTTACTTCTAGGGGTATGCCTTAGAGACAACTGCCCATATTCTAAATCTTGTCCCTACTAAAAATGTTGCCAAAACACCTCCCGGAATGTGGACATGGAAAGTTCCCTCATTAGCACATATCAAAGTTTGGGATTGTGAAGCTTTCTTTAGACGAGAGACTCATGACAAGCTAGAAGCCATAAGTGAGAGATGTATTTTCATTGGCTGCCTACAAAAGTCTTTTGGATATTTGTTCTACTGGCCTACTAAAAACATGGTCTTTGTAGCACGAAGAAGAGTCTTTCACGAGAGAGAGCTCATATGCAAAGACGACAGTAGGAGCACAATTGACCTTTAAGAGATTCAAGAGTCAACCAATGAAGGAACCTTAGAAGAAACTAGCACTCAACCAGAGGAAGAAATTCTAGTTAAGCCAATTAACAATTCATTACATCTTCGTAGTTCTAGTAGAGTTAACATGCCACCTGAGTTCTGTTGTTTCCATATAACTTAAGGTGGTGATACGTTTATCAGTGATCAAACAATGATAAATTTGGATGAGCCAGCTAACTATAAGGAAGCAAAGGAAGGCCTTGAGGCTGCTAAATAGAAATAGTTAATGGACAACGAGATCAAGTCCATGTATGTCAACCAAGTTTGGAGTTTGGTTGATCAACAACCTGGTCGAAAGACAGTTGGTTGCAAATGGATCTTAAAGAATAAGACCGAAATGGATGGAAATGTGCACACTTTCAAGGCACGACTGGTTGCGAAGGGCTTTACTCAAACCCAAGGGGTTTACTATGATGAGACCTTCTCACCAGTGGCAAATATAAAATCTATTAGGATAATGCTCGCCATAACTGCCTTTCATGATTATGAAATTTGGCAGATGGAAGCCAGAATCGCTTTTCTTCATGGAAAGTTGGCTGAAGATGTTTACATGTGTCAGCTAGAGGGTTTTTTTGATGCAAAGTCTCCCAATAGAGTGTGTAAGCTTGATAAATCCATCTATGGATTGAAACAATGCAAAGAGTCATCCGAAGGAATTCTGTATCATGACCTCTTTCAAGATATTGTCGTTTCATGTAAAAGGAATTTAAAAACCTTTAACATTCATCTTTATATATCTCTTATATATTTTACATTCCAAGAACGTATCTTCTCCTTCCTAAGTCTTTCATTTTAGAAATGCTTCCGGAATCAAGGTGAAAACCACCTTGCATAGTTGGAATGTCATTTCAAATGATTAAGTGTTGGATAAGGTGTCTAAGTCCATAACTATATTTGGTATGTACTTGACCCGACCTGACATGGTCCATTTGGGTTGCACTTCACCGAACAATTTGTATGGATATATTTTGAGAATAAGATATTTATGATCTATTAATATATTATAAGTAATAATATATTAATATGAAATCATATTATTTAATTAGTATTGATCAAGAATTAATTTAGAATTAATTTAGTGATCAAAAGGCTAGTTAAATATGGACTCTAATAAGTATGGGCCAATGAATTATTTAGGATGGGCTAAGCTTGCATGGAAGTCCATAGATAGTCCATGGAGCATTTAACCCATGGATCCTAAGATAATGAAAGGTCATGGGTATTAGGGTTTACATGGATGTAACCCTAATCCTCCATACTATATAAAGAGGTCCTTGGCACTTGAAATGGCACTAGTGTGTGAGAGAACAAAGGGTGGGCCGATTTCAAGAGTGCATCATATTCTCTAAAGCTTCCAAGTTGTTTTTGGTGATTTGTGATTCCACTTGAGGCATCCACATTATTGGTGCTAGGCTCTCAAGACTCCAAGTAATCAACCACAAGAAAAAGGTATGTTATTCCACTTAAGTTTTATATTACAAGTACCCAATAACATGCTAGTTAGGTTGAGAACCTTGGAAAATCAAATTTGCATGTATAATAGATGAAACATAGATCCAAGGTTTCTAGGGTTGCATGTACACCATAGGAGTGATAGAATGCTCAAAACCCATCAGCGGTATCAGAGCGTAGGCTTGTTTTCTTTATACTTGATGCAAAATGCTTGAAAAATCGAAAATATTGCTCACTGTTCGATGAACTCGCCGAGTCCATGGGGGTAATCGACGAGTCCATGTGAAAATTCATCCTACTCGTCGAGTAGGATCATGCACTCGACGAGTAGGAGGCCCTGTGTGCAGTTTTTCGAGTTTTGCTGCTGGAAATGGGCTAGAATCATTACCCTAAATTGTTTTGGACTTATAAAACCTGTTTTTGATGTGCTAATGGTCATGCCATCTTCAATGGTTATTATCAAAATTTCAAATTTTATATGTGTTTATATGATTCTTGAAATTGTTGATATGAATGTTCATACTTATGGGTTTTAGTAGATCATAGGAATTATTTGCAAATAGTTTGTTAGTGTAATTCTTGATCTAAATGCTAATTGATGGAGTCCATAATTTTTCCTCAAGTTATGGATTACCAAAGGTCACTTATTTAAAAGAGTTATTAAAGAACCATAGGTTACATAAAATGAAGAGTCTTCATTTTATTAGACAATTAAAATGAAGAGTCTTCATTTTATTAGACCATTAAACTCATAAGTTGTGAAGTTGAAAAGTCTTGAATAGTTTCAAAACTTGCCGTCAAGTTTTGGAATCTCACACATTAATACTTTAATTCCAAAATTAAACCTTAGAATTTTAAAAGTTTAAAAATCAACCCTTATACTTCTATAATATTAAAAGTTTAATTATTATATATATGTATAAGAAAAAGTCAGTTTTACCGTTAGTAGGCCTCATTCACGAAGCCGTTCTATAAGGGGGGTATAAGGTTATTGTCTATAAAATGGTAGTTTAATGGGTGTCCACTCTCACCCACCGCTTCCTTAACTGGTAGAGGGTCGTTAGCCAAACGGGATAGGACCATAATCCTCCTTAAAAGTATAATGAAATAATAAAGTAACTAAACCTTTATTAATTCCCAACCTTAGTTACTTTAGGAAAAATGTGAAATAGGTGCTAACCCATGAAATTACACTTTGTACCTTACCAAGTCGTTAGTGGAGCATGTGTGGTTAACCGGTACACTAATAAGGACTAGTAAGAGTGGCAAAGGGTGACTTAATGATTATCATAGATTGGTGGAGCGTGTGTGGTTAACTGGCACATCGATTAGGTGATAAAGTTAAGGGTACCAAGTCAATTTGCATGGTTATTCATACCTTGTTTGTGATCCTCGGTATCCCAGTCACAAACTTGAGAGGGCACAATCGAGATTTAAACATGCCATTGAAAGTTCAATGAATCTCAAAAGATCTAGGAGTTTCAAATCCAATTAAAACTTAATAATTTATTTTGTTTTTCATGGTGGAAATTGGTAAATTGTCATTTACCTACCTTCAAATATTTTGCAGCTTGGATTACGACATCCCTCTTCCAAGTTATAAAATAGTATGTAGGGTTCTAGCCTTAATATTTAATTTGGGTGACTTATTAAGGACTCCTTATCTAATCAAAACTTGTCTTTCTTACCTTTCAGATGTCTTCCAACACTGTCACTGGCTCAAACCCTACAGGCTCCTTTTCCCTCATGAACTTGTGTGGGAAAGTCACTTTTGATGGATCTAATTTCAATGAATGGATTAGAAACATCAGGATGATTACTCGCTACGAGGGCAAGGAGTATGTCCTTGATAAGGAACTGAAAGTTATTGATGAGTCGACTGCTACTCCTGAGGAGTTTGCTGAGTACACTACCCATGAAAAAGATGCCACTAAGGTGTCTTGCATCATGTTGGCTACAATGACAGCAGAACTCCAGAAATCCTATGAAGATTTCTACCCTTCCGAGATGCACCAGGACCTAATGGAAATGTACCATCAGAGTGCTCGTCAGGAGAGGTATGAAATCATTTCCTCCATGATAACAGCTAGGATGAAGGATGGTGAACCCATCACCGGCCACTTGCAGAAAATGCAAAGGTTCGTGGACCGGTTGCTAAAGCTTAATGTGGACTTTCTTGAGGACATGGCGATTGACATCATTCTCCATTCCTTACCTCCAAGTTATGATCAGTTTCGCATGACTTATCATATGAACAAAGAGGAAGTTACGCTTGGCAAACTTCAAGGACTTTTAAGGACCGCTGAAAGTGGCCTTAAAAGTAAATCGGTTGTTACTCCTACTCCTACCATAGCCCCTGTTCCGGAAATTGGGCAAGGAAAGGGGAAGAAGAGGAAGACCCCTTCGAAGGGTACCAAAGGAAAGTCTCTTGATGTCTCCTCTTCAATTGGAACCAAAAGTGGTTCCATTCCTCCTTCTTCAAACCCAAAGGAAGCTCAATGCTTTTACTGTCATGAAAATGGGCATTGGAAGCGAAGCTGCCCCAAATATTTGCAGGATGTAATCAGTAGGAAAGTAAAACCCACCCCTGCAGGTATTTATACTATATTGTCTAATAACTCGTCGCATACTAGTTCTTGGGTACTTGATACAGGTTGTGGTATTCACATTTGTACTGATTTGCAAGGCCTAAGAAGAAGTGAGGATGTGGAGCACGGGAAGATAAACTTGATCATGGGCAATAGGAAAGCATCACCTGTTACTAAGATAGGAGTTTATTCTTTATTTCTTAGTAATGGGTTAACTTTAGATTTGAATAAATGTTGTTACTCGTCTGAAATGGCAAGAAATATTATTTCCCTTCATAGTTTGTACCAACAAGGATTCACATTTTCATTTGATAATAAAATTGGTGCTATTAATCCTTTTTATAATGATGCATTTTATTTTAAAGCATTACCTTGTGATGGTGTATATGAAACTGTGTCGATTGTAGACAACCTAGGAAATAATGTATTACATATTGATTCTTCGGTTAGCTTGGATAAAGCATCCTTGTGGCATTGTCGTCTTGGACATGTCAACAAGAAGCACATAGGCCAACTCCAAAAGGCTGGAGTTTTCGAATCATTTGACCTAAAATCAGATGATAGTTGCGAATCTTGTTTACTTGGAAAAATAACAAAGTCACCCTTCACTGGTACTTATGAAAGGGGTGAAGGTTTGTTGGACCTCATACACACTGATGTGTGTGTGGACCCTTCAAAACCACCACAAGGGATGCTAATCGCTACTATGTGACTTTTACTAATGATTATGGTAGATATGGTTATATCTACTTAATCAAGCACAAGTTAGAAACCTTTGAAAAGTTCAAAGAGTTTAAGCAGGAAGTGGAGAATTAACTGGGCAGGAACATTAAGATGCTCCGATCCGATCGGGGATGAGAGTATCTTAGTATTGAGTTCCTTGACTATCTTAAGGAATGTGGGATTGTCTCACATATGACTCCTCCTAGGACACCACAGCTGAATGGTGTGGCTGATAGGTGCAATCGAACCTTGTTGGACATTGTTCGTTCCATGATGAGTCGAGCTTCGTTACCAATCTCATTCTGGGGGTATGCCTTAGAGACTGCCACCCATATACTTAATCTAGTCCCTACTAAAAAGGTTGCCAAAACACCTCACGAGATGTGGACTGGGAAAGTTCCCAACTTAGACCACATCAAGATTTGGGGTTGCGAGGCTTTCGTGAGGTGCGAGACTCACGATAAGCTCGAACCTCGAAGTGAGAGGTGTATTTTCATCAGATAACCACAGAAATCCTTTGGTTACCTCTTATATAGACCCACTAAGAATGTGGTCTTTGTAGCAAGGAGATGAGTCTTTCGTGAGAGAGAATTTATAAGCCAAGGAAACAGTGGGAGGCAATTTGACCTTGAAGAACTTCAAGAGTCAAGTGGTGAAGGAACCTCAAACACTAGCAATCAACCTGAGGAGGAAACTCCTGTTGAACCGATAGATGAGTCTGTACCTCTAAGGCGTTCCACTAGAGTTAGAAACACACCTGATTTTTATTATGGTTACCATATCACTGTTGAAGGTGATACATTTATCAGTGATAGTACACTGGTAGATTTGGATGAGCCTAATAACTACAGGGAAGCCATGGCAGGCCCCGAGTCTGCTAAATGGAAGGAGGCTATGGACAGCGAGATCCATTCCATGTATGACAATCAAGTTTGGAACTTGGTTGACCATGCACCGGCTCGTAAGATAGTTGGGTGCAAATGGATCTTCAAGAAGAAGACCGACATGGATGGGAAGGTACACACTTACAAAGTGTGACTGGTAGCGAAGGGCTTTACTCAAACTCCGGGAGTTGACTATGATGAGACATTTTCACCGGTAGCGAAGATTAAGTCTATTAGGGTTATGCTAGCCATAGTTGCATTTCATGATTATGAAATATGGCAAATGGATGTCAAAACTGCTTTCCTTAATGGAAAGTTGGCTGAGGATGTTTACATGAATCAGCTAGAGGGTTTTGTTGATGCAAAGTTCCCTAATAGAGTGTGTAAGCTTGAGAAATCCATCTATGGATTGAAACAAGCATCTCGTAGATGGAATCTTTGTTTTGATGAGAAAGTCAAAGAATTTGGCTTTTCGAGGAGCGAGGATGAGTCCTGTATGTATGTTAGGGCTAGTGGGAGTATAGTTAGCTTTTTGGTATTGTATGTGGATGACATACTACTCATAGGAAATGACGTCCCAACTATGCAGGAGGTTAAGTCCTGGCTTGGGAAGTGTTTCGCTATGAAGGACCTTGGAGAAGCTGCCGATATCCTAGGGATAAGGATATTAAGAGACAGGAGTAAAAGACTAATTGGACTTATTCAGAGTACCTACTTGGATAAGGTGTTGAAAAGGTTCAACATGTAGAATTCCAAGAAAGGGGACTTACCGATCCAGCACAATTCCAAACTGAGTAAGACTCAGAGTCCGAGTACAGAGGTTGAGATAGTTGAGATGAGTCGATTACCATATGCTTCCACTGTTGGATCGATCATGTATTCTATGACTTGTACTCGCCCTGATGTGGCTTTTGCTTTAAGCATGGACAGCAGATATCAGGGGAATCCTGGCAAGACTCACTGGACTGCAATAAAGAATATTCTCAAGTACTTACGGAGGACTAAGGACTAGGTCCTTACTCTCGGTGGGAGTGATGACTTGAGAGTAGTTGGGTATAGTGATGCTAGCTTTCAAACTCATAGGGATAATTTCCTCTCTCAATCAGGTTGGGTCTTTACCCTGAATGGAGGAGCAATTACTTGGAAAAGTTACAAGCAGGAGACAGTAGCTGATTTTACTTGTGAATCAGAGTACATAGCAGCAAGTGAAGCGGCGAAGGAGGCGATATGGCTGAAGAACTTAATCGGAGACCTTGGAGTTGTGCCAGCTATACAGGAGCCTATGGAAATTTTCTATGATAGCAATAGTGCGGTTGCCTTAGCCAAGGAACCAAGAGATCATGGTAGATCCAGACACATTGATAGAAAATATCACTTCATAAGACACAAGATAGAAGAAGGACTCCTCGTGGCAAAGAGGGTATCGTCATAATAGAACCCTGCAGATCCCCTCACGAAGGGACTGACTAGGGTTAGGCATTTGCAGCATGCAAGGAGCATCGGGCTGAGGGACGATATTAGTTTTAATAATTAGATAGCTATTTCTGAAACTTGTAAAATGTATGACATTTGATGATTAAATAAAAGTTGTTGTTTATTTATGAGTAAGGTGTTACTATCTTATGTTAATCGTTTACTATTGTTTCAATTTTGCATGTTTTGACTTCCAGAATAATTATATTATTCAAACTCTCCACAGTCGGTCATACATTAGAAGTAGGTATTGAATTATGACTGTCATGAATTCGGCTTGTAGATTTGTCTTAGGAGTATTAGACATAGCAATGGTTGCTGCAACATTCATGAGTACTCATAAGGGCTGAGTATTGGATTAAACTCATGGTCACTTGTATCACTTCATGGAATTTATCTCGAGTGATCGTGAGACGGTAATATCATATAAATCTTCAAACCTAGAGATATGAGTTGTTGACTATGAGTTGGTTATTCATTGATTGTACGAAAACGCATCAGTAACTTGATGTCATAAAACGTGCTTTTGTGAATAATTCAACAAGTAGTTAGTACAAGCATATGAGTCGAAGTTTCTCTGTTCCTTCTAGGATTAGAAGCGATATTTGGGCCCCTCGATGATTTGGTTTTGACTTATGTGTCGGGCCCAGTCAGAACCTAATTGATGTGTTCACTTTAGTTCTATGTCAAACAAATCAAAAGATCGAGAAACAAACTGTTGGACAATAAGTACGACATTGTTCCATGTATTTGTATGGCTGATATCTTGAGAACAGAGGATTATATGATCACTTATCTAAAATGGCGCTTCATGGTTCAACAAAGTTTTTGAAGATCTACGATTGTTGGTTAGTTCCTGCAGTTATACTTGCAACTATAGTTATCAGACTTATCCAAGTGGGAGACTGTTGGATAAGGTGTCTAATTCCATAACTATATTTGGTATGTACTTGACCCGACCCGGCATGGTCCATTTGGGCTGCACTTCACCGAACAATTTGTATGGATATATTTTGAGAATAAGATATTTATGATCTATTAATATATTATAAGTTATAATATATTAATATGAAATCATATTATTTAATTAGTATTGATCAAGAATTAATTTAGAATTAATTTAGTGATCAAAAGACTAGTTAAATATGGACTCTAATAATTATGGGCCAATGAATTATTTAGGATGGGCTAAGCTTGCGTGGAAGTCCATGGATAGTCCATGGAGCATTTAACCCATGGATCCTAAGATAATGAAAGGTCATGGGTATTAGGGTTTACATGGATGTAATCCTAATCCTCCATACTATATAAAGAGGTCCTTGGCACTTGAAATGGCACTAGTGTGTGAGAGAACAAAGGGTGGGACGATTTCAAGAGTGCATCATATTCTCTAAAGCTTCCAAGTTGTTTTTGGTGATTTGTGATTCCACTTGAGGCATCCCCATTATTGGTGCTAGGCTCTCAAGACTCCAAGCAATCAACCACAAGAAAAAGGTATGATATTCCACTTAAGTTTTATATTACAAGTACCCCATAACATGCTAGTTAGGTTGAGAACCTTGGAAAATCAAATTTGCTTGTATAATAGAGAAAACATAGATCCAAGGTTTTTAGGGTTGCATGTACACCATACGAGTGTTAGAATGCTCAAAGCCCATCATTAAGTATGTCTCTTTCATACAAGATTTGGAATATCACTATCCTCCCACTAGTTCTTAGTAAACACACACACACGTTCTTTTGCATTTTGATATAAAAGGATACCTTGTATCTTTATATTAAAATGACTTTTCCAACCTTAAGATGTTTGCTTTATATCCACAAGTGGATCTTAAGCCTTACACATTTGGTTAGGATAACATGGATTAAGAAAGCCTCCAGGCTAAGCTATATAGATATCTTCTAGTAGATGTCTATTAAGAAAAACCGTCTTTCTTGAAATCTATTTGCTATATCTCATATTAAGAATATGAAGTTATAGTAAATAATATCCTTGTTGATCTAATCATAGATATTTGTGAAAAGGTTTGATCATATTAAATTTCATGAGTATGATAAGGACCATAGTCAATGACATGAGTATGAGAAAATCCTTATATAACAAGTATTACTAAATGTGTATATACATCCATGTATATATTCTTTCTAGAAGAATCTCTTACTCCTTCTAGCCTTGCTATATAGAGGAAGATTAATCAAGGCCATACTTGATTATTAAACATGGATTACATCTCAATGTTCATGACTCTAAGTCATTTGTCAGATTCAAGATCTGATATAACAGTTTGGTAGTTGATGGTTTAACTAGAAACCATTAAGAACTCATCAATGAGAGATTCCACATTTCTCAAGTCATATATGATTTCTACCATTATTGTGAACAATTTGTGTTTATGAATAGCTACTATTCATTTTCAATAATTCCTTGTTGAAACTAGTGCCAACAATTGTTACATCATGCTATGGTTCTTGAACTACTTCAACTTCCATGTGCCTCCTACTTGCTTTGTCATTAGAAGCTTGCTTTCTGCTAACTTAGCTTTCAGAGGAATAAAGGAACATATTCTTGGTGGGTTTGTATATAATAATCTAAATGCCCATTTAGAATATTCTACAATTATGTAATTAGTTGTTGTTTGTATTCTAGATACAATTAATAGTGATTGAAGTATAATCCCAAAAAAGGTTAAAAGGAGAATATTTCTACAGATTAGAAAGTAAACTTTATCAAGTAAACTTTAATTCGACCTTTATCATCACGAAGGCTTAGATGGTACTATTGGGTTGTATCTTGTGCTTAATCATAGACATTTATTAGAAAGGAAGTCATACACCAAGGTGTATAGTTCCTTAATAATTATTTTCTCTACACTTTAGTGAAAATATTATTAGGAATATTTTATATATAAATAAGATTCACATATGTCAAATAAACTACATTATTTGCCTTCAAATATCCTTTTCTTGAAGTTGGAATATGTGGATTTCATTTATACAATAAAGATAACGATGTCATGGATAAGTTTGATTTAAAACAAGTTTAAGTCAAAAGTGATTGCATATAGAACTTAATTTTATTTATAGAATGTTGATATTTACTTTGTAATTCTATTAAGAGATCTAGTCTCAAAAATAGAAGTCAATCATTTCAGAATATGAGTAGTATCGTTATGAAAACGATCTAGTAAATAATCAAACATTTAAAAATATAAGTGAGACATAAATATTTAGACATTATAAATTTAAAACATACATTGTTCTAAAACAAACATTGTTTTATATTACAAGCAATTTATGTTCTAAGCACAAATAATAAACTAAGCTTCGAGAGTGTAGTTCCAATTTGCTTGTGCTCAGCTAGTTACTCTTCTGTAAATATTTGCAATCAAGTTACAAATATTACATTAACATTTAAGTACCAAGTACTTGAGTGTTACATGAAAAGCATGAGTTCTATCCAGTAGATATCTGAAGTACTAGTCTCTTTAAGACTTTCTTTCTAGATAAGAGGAGCAGTTCCTCTACTACTGTCTAGTTTCTTCACAAAAGAAACAAGATCCATCTATGTGGGGGCCTTATTGGATTTATTGGGCTTAAAGGTGTTTATTCCATAAAACATGGGTCTTTTAGATCACACAAGGTGACTCTTTTAGCCTTGCATTATTCCAATGTTTATACTAGCTTTAAATAAAATATCACTATATTTATTGGAATATTGCTTAACCTGTTATATTATCAGATATATATATATATATATATATATATATATATATATATATATATATATATATATATATATATATATATATATATATTCAAAAAACTTCCTAGAAGTCATGAATAATTGTTCCTAGTATGATGTTAGAAGCATCTTGAGCATCACTGTGATGCATTTACTAGGTATCATATTCAAGTCTATTACTCAAAGCAATTTGTTTAGGAATAGGTCCTTTAAGTGTATACAATTCCACATCTCTCACGAGATTGTCTCTTAAGACATGAACCCATTCATTGAAGTTGTATCTATTGAATGTTATTGTTTCATTAAGTCATTTAAAGAGAAATGATGATTCATGGTTATGAGAGTGGATTATATATCTACAAAAATTTTAACAAAATTCATTTAGTATTTTCAATATTTAATCTTTAATAATTAATACCCCTTTTAGTTTGTAAAAACGTTAATTATCAAAGTCTAGGATCCAAGTTGCAAAACAAATAAATGGTTAGGTATCCTTTATCCCATTCACCCAGATTGAACCCGGTAGATATCGATTATCAATTATATACTACTATATAATTCCTATATTTATGGGATCGCTAATAACAAATTTAATTAGACATGTTTGATCTCATCTATGACTCATAACTCTCTTGCTTAGGTATCCTTTATCACAAAAGATTTCAGATCAAATCGTCCAATTTGAAAAACTTGTGTAATCGGCCTTTAACTTGGTTATAGAAATCGTGAAAGCACCTCGGCCATCAAAAGATAACTCCAAGCGGTTAGGTATCATTTATCCCACTTGTGCATACAAGAGACGTGCGAGTGTTCTTTAAAAAGGATTGCATAGATTTGAGGTTTGTAAAGGGTCTTTTGATGTTTTTATAATTCTAGTCTAAAAAACATGTTACATCATGGTTATTGCATGCATTCAATAGACCGTGGTATACTTTAAAAAAACTTATTTCATGTTAAAATCACATTTTTAACAATGTTCTATATATAAAACCCGGTTTTATATAATTGACGCGATCAAACTTTTAAATTAATAACTACTATTAAGTTATATCGTTTGAGCGCTTTAGAACATTTGGAAACCTTTTAATAAAACTTCCTTTTATAAAATAAGGTTTGGAGTTTGATAAGTTTACAAATCTCTATTTTAAACTTATACAATTTTAATCCTGAAATTTTACCGGTTAATAGTTTTAACGATAAAGCTTGTTTTATTGTAAAACTATTTTTAGCATCATATGTTAAAAGGTAAACTTCATTAAAACCAAACTCCTTGTGATGTTTATTTATGTTCAAATATTATTTTGCATTTGAAAAACTAATTTATCGACAATAACAAAATAATAACATAAATAGAATACAACACAAGCATGCATAACAATTATGATATATGTGCATAAACCAAGCCATAAACTAGTAATAATTTTGTGAGTCATCACAAAATTATCAAGTCCATTCCTAAAGGGACATAAGGGACCTTTATCTTGTAAAGTGTTCATGTGCTCCCACTTGCTTCAACACCTTGTAGCAAGTTTATAAAAATAATTTTATAAAGTTTGAGAAACTTTAATAAAATCAAGTTTATAAACTTTTGATCTTCAAAATGGCCACATTTTTCATTTTTGTTACATTTTTATAAAAATAAACTATTTCTAAAACTAATATATTACTTACAAAACTTAACAAATGAAAACTATCTATTTAATTATTACATATCATATGAATAACTATATAATTACAACCATTTAAAATAAATCAACACATTCAACAATACAAAGGTTCATGGCTAGTTTATGCACATCATACATATTTATATACTCAATATTATATAAAACAACTTTTGGTTTTTCTAAGACAACTATTATGACCAAAAAGATGCATCTAAACTTTTGGTCAAAAAATAACAATTATAAACATTTTAAAGTTGTCATAGAAAATATGTATGAATATTTCTTGCAAAGAGAAAACCATCAATGTTTTATAAAAACAAATATTTCATCAACTAAATAAATAATCAAACTAGTCTTGCAAAAATGATTCTGATACCAATTGTTGGGTTTGTATTCAAAAATACGGTTTCACAACCGGTAAAAATGACAACGGAAGCTTTAAAAATATTGAATAAAATTAAAACTATTTTACCCACCAAGGATCATTTTGCAAGAGTTAGAAAGATTAAAACAACCATAGAAGGGAAAGCATAACAACATTTGAAGACTTTGATCCTCATGGGAGGTTGGAAGTTGATGAAGTGTGGCATGAAACTCTAAAACAGGAGTTCTCTCTAAGTATCCACCAAGCAAGAGTAGAACCATCAAAACTTGCTAGTATTCACTTGTAATTTGTTGTTCATAAGCCTTTGAAATATATACCAAATATATGTTCAAAGGTGAAGCAACAAAGGGACTTTCTTCAAGCATCAAATTCAAAAGAATGGAGGAGAAAGGGATGCATTAATCTTCAAAATTTGACAGCCTCATGGGAGCACTTGTGCTCACAGTTTTGGAGGCTCAAAGAAGAAGAATATGCAAGCCAAAGAACTACTACTCAACCCTTGAAAGTCTCTCATTTATGTAGGCCAAAAAAGCAAGAAGAGACCATACCTTCTAGCTTGTCAAGCATGGGTTGAATAGACAAGGCATGGAGGTGGATTAGACCAGACATGTATACCTTTACTCCTCCCATATTTCGGCCCTTTGGCTAATGTATGGAACTAAAGGATGTTCCATCATTATATGTCTAGTGTACAAATATATATATATCAACTTTATATAAAAGCTATCATTTATATAAAGTGATTCTTATATTCAAACAACTAGTCACATATTTATATAAATATCCCTTTTATATAAAATTACCTTTTATATAAATAAACTTTAACTAGTTTATTAAGATATAAATATAACTTATAAATAATCATACTTTATGATATATTTTATAAGTTGTTATTTAAATACTATTTCCACAAATAATAAATTTCCAATTACTAAAATATTATTTCCATGAAATAATAATTTTCCAATTAAATACAAGTGTTGATATATTTATTAATAATCAAATCATTCTAATAACAATCAATTGACGGTAACTTGCTATATGGTGTGACCCTATAAGATCATATATTATTAACAATATCATTCTATAATGACTCTTGGGAATACAAAATCTTTCATAGACCACCCGCCTTTGGGTGTGGAAGGTGTAGATTCGATGACCCGGAACTTGGGTCCATGTTTTGGAGCCCAAGGGTATATCGGTAATGTGTCAGTTTGGGATTTTATGGATATTTGATTGTAATTCGAAAATCTTTAAGGCGAGGGTGAGTTGATAGAAGTGTATAGCTCCACATTACCTTTCTGTGGATATAAAGAACGTCGAAATCGGACGTAGAACGAAGAATTTATGGCTTCTGGATGTTTAATGGTTTAAAAGCTAAGCCTAGTACGTTGGGCGTACAAGGAAGTACGCAGGGCGTAGTAGGCAGAAGGATCGTGAGCATCTTATGAAGTACGATGTGAGCACTAGGAGTACGCGGGGCATACTCCAGTGAGATGAAAACACTAATTTTTAGGGTCTTTACCCTATTTAAGGACCTTAAGTCCCTCAAGTCCCTTACCTTTTCAAAGGCAAGTATATATTCTTTGAGGGAAAAATAGAAGGAAAAGAGGGACCACAAATATAGTGAATATTATTTTTCAACAATTGTATAAAATTACCAAACACAAGAAACTAGAATAAGTTTGGGGGATTGTTGGGATGGTAACAAGATCGGTTCATCAATTTCGATATTTGCGTATTGCAACTAGTTGTGAGACCCATGTATTACATGAGTAAATTTAAAAAAAAAAAAAAAAGATAAATATAAAGGTTAAAATATTTAAGAACTTTGAATTTATAAGAAAATAAGAAAAATAATGATTTATTATAATGGAAATATTTTTTATCTTTTATATTTAAGCAAATAATTTAAACAAAGAAAAGAAACTAATAAGTTTTAATTTTGAGAATTTTAAAATTAAAAGGTAAATTTATTAGTCAAATTAATATCCATTTATTACTATATTTATTGCAATTATTATATTAAATATTATATAGAATTTAATAAAATAGAAAAACTCATAAAATGATATGTGGAAAAAATTAATTTAAAATAACCACAAAATGACATTTGGCAAATTAAATAAGAGTGTGACAAGTGGCCAAAAAAAACCATCATTTATTAGAGAGGATTTGGTCTTGCATCTTTTCTCGTACTTTTCGATCTATTTCCCTTTCTATTGCAATTTGATCTTGCATCTTGTACTTCTTGTCATTTTCTTTCCCTTTCCATTTGGAATTGCAACGCTCTAACCTATATATATATATATATATATATATATATATATATATATATATATATATATATATATGCTTTTTTTTTCATTTAAATGTACAACTCTTGTATGTAAAAAATGTTAAAACAAAGATGTTATTAGTAAGCAAAAAAATATATAATTAGTAAAACAAAAAAATATATATTAACATTTTTTCCATATGAAGACATACATTATTTTTAGTTAATAATATCAACATATATTATTTGTTTCCCGATATTGATAATGTACTTATATTTTTTAACAATAGCTACATATTATCATCTTTTATTTATAATAGCAACATACTTTCTTTTTTATCCAAAATAGCATTGTACTTTACTTTTTACTAAAATAGAAACACATTATATTTTTTTATCCAATAAATAGCAACACATTATTTTTATACATAATATTGACATGCTATATTTTATAACCGTAATAACATAATACTATATTAATTTTTACCAATAAATACAACGTCCTTGCATATTTGTTATCCAAAACAGAAACATACTTTATTTTTATAACCGTAATAACATAATATTATATTAATTTTTACCATTAAATACAACGTCCTTGCATATTTGTTATCCAAAATAGAAACATACTTTATTTTTCATACATAATAGCTACATACTTAGTTATTTATCCATATCAGCATCATACTATATTCATTTTACTAATAATAGGTGAATATTTGATCAATGCTCATAATATAATAATGTAATAAAACTTTTGAAAAAACATATATTATCGGAAATAACTATATCATTATTATTAACTTCGAATTGATAATTATTACATTATAAAACGTTATATATATTTTGAATATACAAGAAGAGAAATACACATTAAAACATCATCTTGATAGCCTCTCATCCCAGATTAAACATGAAAATACATTCATTTTTTATTTATAGTTATGTTAACTATTAATGGATAATCAATTTGAAACTTATTTTCTTAGATTTTATTATTATAGAAAAATTAATTAGACAATTTGATTTATCTTTTATTTTTAATATTATATAAAATAGTATTTTGAAATCTTTTTTCTAAGTGTATTTAAGGTTTTCATTTATAGTTTTAAATTTAGCATCATATTAAATTAACAAACTTTATATAAGCGTTTCATATAAACACATGAAATATATGAGTTTATGTTTTATATTTAACATTATATTTAAACTAACAAATAAATTATATATATTAAATTAACAAACTTTATATATGCGCTTCGTATAAACACATGAAACTGAGTTTATGTTTTATATTTAATATTATATTTAAATTAACAAATAAAGTATATTGGATTGAAAAATGAAGGGATAATATTATAGTTATACTAACGAATGATGTAATATAATAACTAAAAAAGGAAGTTGAATTTAACATTTTTTTTGTGGGTATGAGGGATTGAAAAGATATAGGTGTATATTTAGCATTATATCTAAAAAGTTGACATAAAAATATTATCTACACAAATTCTTATAAGTGTATTTGAGATTTTCATTTATGTTTTTCATTTAATACTATATTTCAATTAGCAAATAAAATGCAGTTGATTAATAATTGTAGCGAGGGTTTTAAATAAATAAAAGAATGTATATTGGTTTATGTTTTGAGTTTAACACAATTTTACTTAAAAAATTAAGTATATTAGGTTGAAAAATTAAGAGTTAATATGATAACTAGATTAATGAATGATTTAATATACTAACTTAAAAGAAGTTGAATAAGATATATTTTTTTTTCTAAGTATAAGGGATTGAAACAGATAAGGGGTGTATCTTAAGCATTATATCTAAACCAATTAACATAAAAAAATTGTGTTTATACAAATTTTTATAAGTATATTTGAGATTTTCATTCAATTAACAAATTAAATCTATTACATTAATAATTGTAGTAGGATTTCAAGTGAACAAAGAAAACATATATTTTTTGTTTTGAATTTAAGACTATATTTTAATTAACAAATTAAATAATTTGGTTAAAAATAAAGAGTTAATATTAAAATTAGAATAATAAAAGATTCAATGTACTAATTAAAAAGGAAGTTAAAAACTATAAGACTTTCAAATCAATATGTTTAATAAAAATATTTATTTTATAATAGATATATAGATAGCAACATATTTTATTTTTTATACATAATGACAATGTATTAATATTAGAGAATGAGAACGACAGATAAGTAAATTTACAATACAATTTGTTATCAGGGGCGGACCTATGGGTGGTTCATTGTGGCACCGGCAACCCCTAACTTTTTCGGCCGCAGTGGAAAACTTTTCGAAATTTTTTAGAAATTTTTATTTTTTCTACTACCGTGCAACTACTAACTCTCTCGTGCAACCACTACTGTAAAATACTACGTCCGCCTCTGTTTCTATTCTGTGTTTTACTCTTGCTGTATATATAGAAAAGGGATGTAATAAGATTCAGTGAATAAAAGAATATTCGTTCTTTCCATTTCTTGTTCATGTAATATGGTATCAGCGCACAATCGCTCGAATTCCGCTGTTTGTTCTTGAAATTTTATCATTTTTTCTTTGAATCGTTTTAGGTCAGTCTTCAATTTCTTTCTCGGTTGTTCAGATCATCGTTTCCTTATCTCGATTAATCTGTTCCAATGTCGAATGCTGAAATTTTTTGATCTAATTCATCTGGTTCAACAGTTTCTCCGATTAATTTTTTTTTATACATAATAGCAACATATTTTATTTTTTTATCCATATTAGAAACATACTATATTCTTTTAACCAATATAATGTACATACCTTTTTATCCATATTAACAACATATTTTTATTTTTATTCATAATATCATTTTACCTTACTTTTTTATCCGTAATAAGAAAAGCACTTTATTTTTATGTAATCGTAACATGATTTCTTTTCCTACAATAGCAACATAAAATATTTTTTTTATAAACATGGGCAACAAAGTTTACTTTTTATCCGTAATAACACTGTACTTTATTTTTCTCTATAAAAACACAATAAATTTATTACAAAGTATACCTCTTGTTGCGACTTTGTATACTCAACATAGGACACGTCACACCCATAAGAGGCTGACTTTGTCACTGCCAACCTGAGATCTGAAGATCTAATCCAAAAAGTACTACCCTTCTTTCTCCCTGACTCTGTTCCGAAAGTTCAACATCATCCTCCGGATGTTGAGTGACATCTTCCCTGGTGGCGGATTCAAGAATTCTCATCATAGGGGGCACTAGCTAGTGCCTAGCGTTCAATAATATGATCGGGTTTGCTCATAATGATATTTACAATAAAGATTGACGTTTTTAACAGAAATCGAACATAGCGTTGTTGAAATTTATTTAATATGGTTTACAAATACATAATGATATTGCAATAAAGATTAACGTTGTTAACAAAACTTGTTTCATATTACATTTTATTAAAAACATAACATTATATTTATTTAATTTGGTTAACAAATACATATATCTGTAAGTAAATGCATGATAAAATTATAGATAATAATCCTTATATTCGAATAATACATACAAACAATAGAAATATATAATAAAAAATAAATATAATGTACTTCACATAAAATGTTTTACGGTGAAAAATAATAAAATAAAAATGTATATAATAAACAAAGGTAATGTGCTCCAACTCCACACACATTGAACACAGTGAAAAGGAAATGAAAACAGTAAGAAAGACAGAATTCCTCCCTCTAATCATCCTAGCCTTTAGGCTAATAGTCTTTGAGTTATTCTTGTATATATAAACACACAAACACACTACAGAAGAAAATTGAAGCTTAGAAAAAAAAAATTAACCTCAAAAGCAAATGAGCCCAACCCAAACTCATAACCAATGTCTCTGCGATCTTCAGATCACATATGATCTTCAGTTTCTTGAAGGGCACCTTCCTTTTATGTGGTTGAGCTGTTGAGGACACCACATAATTTTAAAGAAACTCATCTGAATTTTTCAAATTATTATGTATAGAATAGATCATTGGGGGCAAGTGCCCCCACTCAGTTCTCTTTGAATCCACCGCTGATCTTCCTCATAGTTGTCGATCATGGCTTGATATACTTCCTACAATGTACCAAAATAATATGATTGTTATTGTACTAAAAGCTAAGTGAAAAATATCAAAAAAAATGTTAAAGATAACTTACATATGTCCACCGCGAGCTATTGGTACGCCATTCTAAGCCTTTTTTTTTCATCATCCATTTATGCACCTGGAGATGACAATGATTTTTGTGATTTACCTTGTAATTAACAAGATTTTTAAGATTTATTTATGACAAAATTAAGAAGATGGTGGGTCATCTTTTGGAGGAAAAAATATTTAAAACAAGTAACGTATTTTCCTTTATTTGTTTAATATGACATCCTATTTTATTCATATGAACTGTTAAACGACTTGGTTTCACTTTCACTTTTATAGCAGACATAAACAATTTTTTTTAACATCCGAAAATTGATCTTTTGAAAACTACATGAAACTTTAATTAAACGGGACAAAAGTGTTGAAAAAAGTTGAATACAAAACCATAAATTAAGAAGAAAACATATTTAATACTTATAAAACCAAAAACCATTAGGTTTAAAGAGTATGATGAAGATGTTAATTAGTTCATACGTATAGATGTGGTGAAAGAGTAGTCTCGATGTATTTCCCTACTGGGGAGATAGTCTCAATGTATTTCCCTGTTGGGGAGAGTTGGTAATTAATGCTTTTACATGTAAACACCATTTCCTTTGTATGCTTCTTAATATCTAATAGGTAAACATCACCATTCTGCTGAATGAGCAAATTTCCATTCCCCATCACGTGCAGTAGCGATCGCTTCCATATAAAAAACGACATGGGGCCATAACTTAACACCTTCGTCCAATCTCCATCTCCATCTCCATCCATCCTCCACAACTCGATCATTTCATAACAACATTGGTTTTCGTTATTAGTTTCTTTCTCAATGAGAATGGCGACACAGAAGTGGATGCACCCTCTTAGAACCATGAAACCCAAACAGTCTGTCATTTGATTTCCAAAAGAGGGAACTGCTACCTCTGTGAAGTTTTCAGTCTTTGTGTCGAACCTGATAATTGAATATGACTGAATAAAGGTTCTTCTTCTATCTAGCTGCATTAAAAAGTAGAGTTTTTCATTCAACAGAATATGACTTGGATTCTCCCAGTAACATCGAAGTGAAGTCCAGTAGGAAGCCCTTTGTTGGAATTCCAAGTTCTCTGTTGATTCGACCTTTCTCCATGAATTGGATCTTAATGTGTAAATATAAATTTTCGGATGATGGGTTAGACGTAAAAGCTTGTAGTCATCATCAGAAGAGATATAATACAACCCAAATATACCTTCAGAGGACTTGTAACATTCTTTATGATCACAGCCGTTTTTAGGTTTCGGCAAGTCTTATAGTCACCTGTCAAAGGATTCCATAAAATTAGATCCGAATATTCTTGAGAATGTTCGCCCTTGGATGTGCCTACGCATAACAGTCCATGCAAAGATGTTAAAATAGACATGTTTCCGGGACTGCAATTATCATTATATGGTGTCTTTAACGGTAATCGACGGACATCCTTTAAAGAATCTTTAGGTGATTTACAGTCGATGCTACGAAAGTGGTATGGTTTGGTGGTAGATAAGACTGGATATTTGTGATGGTTTTGATCATGGTCGTCGTCATCGGTGGTTATGTGGTCATGGCACGTCTTGGCAAATACACTTGACTTTAAGAACGAGTGCCATTTCTTGCAAACACACATTACATTGGGTAGAGCTTTGAGTGGCACCCTCGGTAGTATATGGAAAAATAGTATCTCGGATGGAAGGTTCATGGTGATTGTATTACGGGGAGGGTGGCGGTCGGCCATGGTGATTGTATAAGGTGAAACGAGATTTGGAATATATTTACAAAAAATGTTGTAAAAAGAGACCACATTAAGGATTTCAAAGAACCACCAAAATATAAGGATGAACAAATCAATTTGACGAGGTCCTCAGTCAAAGAACTACCAAAAAAGATGGATGAAGAGGTTTGCGCGCTTAGGTTCCACGGCCAAAAAAATGTGGCAGAAAATGACCGAATCAGAACCAGAGATGAGAGACCATATTGATCAATGAATCCTTGACCAATCAAAATCGAGGACCAACTCTATCCATAAATTTTTGTTCCTGTGACAAAGGTGAATCAAAAACCATTAATTCCATTTGACAAAATCAATTAATGTAACAAAAAAGTATTTAGGACATCTACGGTTTAATGGATTAACACACCATCATTTTATTTTCTATAAAACTTCATATTAATTAATCTATAATGCATTGAACTCTATAAAGTTCAATGGAATATATTTTTAATAGATTATTTTTTTCATTGAACATATCAATTAAATGTCAACATGACATCTCACAATGGTAAAGTTAAATCCATTGAATGTTAGTTAGACATACATTCTCATTCAACTCTTTCATTAAACTATGCATTGTGGATGTGCTTAGAGTGAAAACTTGTATTTCCAATGAAGGTAAATAAAACTATAAATACTTAAACTATTTTTGGTTAGCCTAATGTCACACCCCCGAACCAGACGGCGGAAACGTCCGGGGGCTTGTGCGTGACTTCATTGTTGTAGTATCATTACAGAGTATATAATTGAAACATAACATCATCATTATCACACATGTAATATAACAACATTCATTGTTTACATCGAGTATTGTATTTGAATATTACATGCCAAAATAGTAAGAATATGATGAAACAAAATATAACACAATATCCATTAGTTTGTTTCGTTCATCCTGCTTCAACGGTTTCCTGAGAATACAAGTTATTTTGAAAACGTCAACATATATAATGTTGGTGAGTTCATAAGCATGTTTGTGAAAATGATTTGTATAACTTTGAAACCACCAGAAAATCCGATATTTTCTGCAACTGTTTAGTATGTTTGTGTCAGATCTTGTATTAATGCATGTATGTTTTTGTTTATTTGACTAAAAGTGGTAAAGAGAATGTAGAGGGAATGTAATGAGCATGTAAAGAGAATGTTCCCAGACAATCTGATGTTGCCTATAAAAGAGAAAGCTGCCATACCAACCCCCGAGGTTGAGTACCAGTACGAGAATGTTTCCGAGTAATCCAAGAGAAAAGAGAATGGTCTTCCGTAAACTTCATAACGTTAATTCCTCTAAGTGAGTCGTCATAACCATACTAAATAATGACAATTTCGCATGTCTTGGTGTTGTTGGACGTCGGTTTTGATTTTTGATTATAAGGTTTTCGTCACCCTAGACTGAGTTAGTCTAACTGTAGCGAACAGCTCAGGTGTGGGGTGTCATCCCCGTATAGATCTATACACAAATCCTTGCTCTCCCTCCAAGAGACTCTGGTTATAACTACAGGCTACGATCGTACACTTAATAGGTGCCAACCGACAAAACTCACTAGATCTTTAATCGAATTTACGCGAAGAAAAGTATAAACTCATTTCAGACCCAATGAACCATGTAAGTGAACCACTAAGGCATCGCTAAATATGTAAATCATTTCAAGGCCCAATTGGAATGAGATTATATAACATGGGCCCGAAATATATATGAAAGGGCAACTAAGGCCCATTTCACATGTAAAGTATTTACAGGCCAAATAGCACACAAATAGTATCCAAGGTCCGTCGCACATGTTAATGGGTCATGAGGCCCAATAAACATATAAATAGTATACAGGACCTATCAAACATATAAATGGGTCACTAAGGCCCAATAACCTATAAAATGATCAAATTGATTCGTTTGTTAGTTTATCGTTGGTTTTGGTTCAAGTATTCACTAAAATCGCATAAAAGCCCACTTTTTGTAAAAATGATGTTCTTGGCCCAATAAGCCAAAAATTTACAATTAAGGCCCAATTTTTGTAAGAATAACACTTTAGTCTCCATTTTGTTCAAACCTTGTGTTGATGACTAGTTTGTGGTAAAAATAGCATTTTAAACCCATTTTTGTCAAAAATATCATCTTTGGTTTGATTCTTGTGAAAACACACATTTTTCTGGTTTTGGGCTTTTCTGACCTAGTTGTTGGAAAATTTGTAGAAAAATCATCGTAAGTGGAAATTTGGATCCGTAAATTCAGGAAGTTTGGAAATTTTGTCTACTTTGTTCACAATTTTTCTCATAATTTTTAATGGCTTCTAACAAGTGTGAAATTGCTCACCTTCACAAGCTGGTCCGAAATTATTTCAAATCTGATAGGCAGTTTTGTAAAATTCGCCAAAAATTGTAGAAAAATCGTATGAAAACGTGAGAGTAGTCATTTTAAAGGTAGAAATCTGAACTTGTTGCATGAAAAACAGTTTCGAAAAATATTATCATTTAGGTGGTCAAAACAGTTCGAGATTGGACCAAAACTTTCCTGTGAAAGGCTGATTTTTTAGTTTAGTTTATAGATCTTTGAACACAACACTCATTTTTACTATTTTAAGTGTATAAATCCCAGATCTACTATTTTACATGTATTATATGTGATAACACATACTTTTCTCAAGGTTTTCATGTAGATCCAAGTGATAAACTTAATATTCTTAACATACTTTTAGATTTATGAAGTAAATAACACATAACCACCAAATAAATCATGAAAAACACACATATTCATGCATACACACATAGATCTACACAACACAACTTGTATTCTCCCCCAAAACAAAGTAAAAACCGAAAACAAGCGGGTATGAACTCACTTTTGGGGTTTGGATTAGGTTTGATGAAGAGATTGAAGGAGATCTCGACTTTAGCAAGCCTCTTGAAGAGGTTTTTGAACTTGGATGGTTCTAAGAATCATGATCCACGAAAATATGGTGTAAGAGGAGTGATTTTTAGTTTAAAGATGTAGTAAATCAACTTAGTTTGTGAGATCTTACCAAGGATGATGATCTTTGATGAAAACTCCTCTTGAAACCACACACAAAACTCGAAAATTTAGAGGAAAGTATAGGAGTGTTCTTGTGAGTGTTTGAGAGATTATTTGAGAGAGTTTGTAAATGAAGTGTGTGTGTGTATCTTGGCCGAGAGTGGGAGAAATAGGGGAGGAAGAGAAGGCCTTGCATGGAGGGTAAAGATTTCATGGATGTTTGTGATTACTTAGAAGTATATTAGACAATTATGAGTTGTCATCACCTCCTAATTCCTTCCTTAATCCTTTTTTTCCCCTTTTTTTTCTCTTTTTAGCATGGGCCGAGAATTGGGCTTAGAAGGTAGGAATAGAATAGTTTGAGCCCATTAAACTTTCGTTTGGATTTTTTTTTTTGGAGCCTAATCATAAAATTTTCGGCCCATTGGGCCTTTAGGGTACCTCACGGTCCAATAGTATAAAAGAATGGGTTCTAAGGTCCATTAAGGTTAATTGGAGTTGTTATGGACCAAGAAGACCCATTAGGGTTAGAATGAATCATTCTCGGCCCAAATGTTCCAAAATGTTATAAATTTGATGAATTGATGATTTATTGGTCCCTTAGGCCCAATAAGAGAATCCTAGTCCATAATGAACCTGATCCGGGATTTCTAGGGTTTCCAACCCTTACTTGCCCATATGAGATGTATTTGAACGAGCATAGAGTGTAGTATTCACTTAGAGTACAAGCCTTACATTAGATGATGGTTTCATGAGAATAGAATTTCCTAGCAAAAATGCCAGTTGTGACATTATCCCCCCGTTAGAGGGAATTTCGTCCCGAAATTCTTTCGAAAGGTAGGATCATGAATGAGGGAATAGGTGAGGGTACTTCTGCTTCATCTGGTCTTCGCGTTCACATGTGAATTCCAATTTACGCTTGGCGTTCCATCGAACCTTCACAATCAGAATGCGGCTTTGTTTTGTACGCTTTACTTCCCTATCCAATACCTCGACTGGTTCTTCGACGAACAGGAGATTCTTGTTTATTTTGATCTCTTCTAAAGGTATAACGAGAGTTTCATCAAATACGCACTTTTTCATATTCAATACGCGGAACACGGGGTGTACGTTGTTGAGTTCGGCAAGTAGTTGCAGCCTATAAGCCATTGGACCAATCCGGGAAAGAATCTCGAACGGTCCAAAGTATCGCGGGTTCAGTTTTCCCGTTTCGTAAAGCGAATCATTCCTTTCTAGGGAAAGACTTTCAATAGTACCCGGCCTTCGACTTAGAATTCCAGATGTTTTCGTCGTTTGTCAGCATATCTCTTCTGTCTGTCTCGTGTTGCTTGAAGTCGAGTTCGGATTTTGGATTATCTTCTCTGTTGTTTCGCGAATGGTTTCTGCTCCCGTGAGAGTACTGGCGAGTGATCTGCATTTAGGACCATAAAGAGTCTCGAAAGGGGCAACTTGATTCTCGTGCGATAGCTGTTATGGTATGAGGATTCAATCAAAGGCAACTGGGTATCCCACGACTTGTTGAATTCAAACTCCCAGACTTGGAGCATGACTTCGAGTGGTTGAATGGTCCGTTCGCTTTGGCTATTGGTTTGAGGGTAGTAAGCAATACTCATGACAAGTTGTATTCCCATAGTCTTCTGAAGTGACTTTCAAAATCTTGAAGTAATTTCGTTATCTCGATCCACGTAGTGCTTCCTCCACGATATTCTTCGGCTTTGATGCTTTCCAAGGCCGGTCGTAGGTGTTGACAGTGTTTTGTTCTTGCTTCGAGAGTAGAAGAGTATGTTATTGATGAAAATAAATAAAAAGGCTGACTAGGAATGGTTGGGAAAACTCTGTTAGTAGGGTTCATGAATGTCGTGGGAGCATTCGTTAGACCGAAGGGTATCACAACGAATTTGAAATGGTCGCGACGAGTTCGGAAAGCAGTTTTTGGAATGTCGTCTTCTCGGACTCGAAGTTGATGATAACCGGTTCTTAGATCTATTTTAGAGAAGTAACTAGCTCCTTGGAGCTGGCCAAATAGGTCGTCAGTCCGAGGGAGTGGGTATCGATTTTTGATAGTGAGCTTATTCAATTTCCTAAAATCGATGTACCTTCCGAAGGATCCGTCTTCTTGACGAGAAAGACCGGAGCTTCCCAGGGTGAGAAGCTTGGTTCAATGAACTCTTTGCGCAACAATTCTTTTCAATTGACTGGATAACTTCTGAACTTCGGCGGGAGCTAACCTGTAGGGTGAATTGGCAATTGATGTGGTTCCCGGTATGAGGTCGATTCGAAATTCGACCTGTCTCTTGGGGTCTTCCCGGAAGTTCTTCGGGAAATACATTCAGAAAATCATATGCTACTGGAATACCTTGTATGCTTACTTCTTCCTTGGCCTTGTCCATAACGTGAGCGAGGAAAACGTAGTTCTTATTGTGTAGGCACTTCTGTGCCTTAATGCATGAGATAAGATGAGGATTGGTGCCATGTTTATCACCATAGATTATTAGAGTTTCGTGATTGGGGAGGTGAAGGCAATCGGCCTTCTCGCGACACATAGCATCAACATGGTGGGGGCTTAACCCATCCATGCCGATTATCACATCAAAACTCCTAATATTTACTGACATTAAATCTATTTGAAATGAATGGTTGTTTAGTGTTATGGTGTACCCTACATAAATATCTTTGGTTGATTCGGTTTTTCCCATTTGCCATGTCCACCGTAAAGGCTTCGTTTAGCTTCTGGGGTTGTTGTTTTAGTAGGTGCTCGAATTTGTTACTAACGAAGCTTCGCTCAGCTTCAGTATTGAATAAAAGGTCAGCGAAAGAGTTGTTAAGTGGGAACATACCAGTAACAACTGTCGGGTCTTGGACTGCTTCGCCTTGACCCAAGGTCAGGACCATTTCTGCTCCTTCTGCTCCTTGATTGTTAGCCTTGGGGCAATTACGCCTGAAGTGACCGGTTCCTCTACACCCATAGCATGTGTGACTGGTCTCATCATTGGTGTTGTTATTAAGGTTGTTGCAATTGTTGTTGTTTTCGTTTGGCTGACGATTCTGTCATGGATAAGCTCTACAGTGATTGGTGGTGTGATTCTTTCGGTTGCATTTCTTACAATACAGCTCCCGGCAGGCTCCCTTATGATGGAAATTGCACTGGTTGCATTTTGGAAGGCTTCCAGCATATGGTCTCGCTGATGTTGGTGTAATAGGGGTCATGGTTGCATGAACAGCAACAACATGTTGCTTCTTCGAGATCCTTTGAGTTGGCTGTCCCTTTCTCTTACTTCCAGGATTTTGCTTCCTGCTCTTAAGCTTGGGGTTTAGTGTGCCTTGATAAGCTGTCACTCGTTGGTTCCCATGCTCGTTCCTTCGGCTGGAGTTGTTAATGTTATTTCTGCCTCCATTGGTGTTGTTTGCGTTGATTTGTGCCATATAAGCGGTTACTGTCGCTGTTACAGCAGCTTGGAATGTAGCAGAGTCCATCTGCAGGAGCGGTGTCTCGCGGGTGTGCTTTTTATTCCTGCGGGATGGCATTTTCCTGCTGCATGTTGATAAGCCAGATCGTAAGTAATGATCGTCATTCCTGGTTGTACTCTATAAATTTCGCGTCTCGTCGTATGATTCTCATTGTTTCCATCTACATCCCTATGATACATTTACGGTAGTAGGTAATCACATATTTGGCACGATCGTTACGTCTATCCTTAGAGTGTATAGGTTGTTTTGGTTTATAGATCCTTAAGTATCTAGCGGTTTCGAGGGTTCGGTTGTGCATATAATTGAATTTATGCAATAACATGAAATAAAGATAGTACATAATCATTTCATTAGTACACGAAAGAGAGTCATATCGGATAGTATGGGGACAAAAGAAAATGTTGATCCTAATTCTGGCGGAAAGTGTCTGGTGGGGGTGCTGATGAAAAGGATGCACCTCGGAGACCAACTACTTGTCGCTCGGTATTTCGTAGTCGTACCTCCCAACTAACTGTCTTGCTCGGGAGTCTTCGTTCACTTCTTGTGTTTGTCTCTCATCTCTCTCTCAATAGTAAACCGCATTTGTTCCATTCGATTGGGGGTGTTCTAAGCTTGGTTATCAATACCTCGGGTGTGTCGGACCATGACTGGGAGGGCCCGGTCAGCTGGTCCTCTATGACTTAAGATCGAAGAGACCTCGATTCCTACCGTAGTGTGGTCATATTCCCTGCTGGTGATTCCATCTCCAAATATCGTGTGCCCATGGGGCGTGGGGCCATCGGGGCCCATATGATAAGCCGGTACTCGGGCTCTGTATGGAGGATTGATGACATCGGATTCTGCATCCGAGTCATCATCATCATCATCATCACCCTCGAGCTCTTCCTCTTCGAGGTTCACTACTGGCTCGACGGGTTCATCTGCAAGTTCTACTTCATGTTTCTCCTCTGGTTCTTCCTTTGAGTCTCCTTTTGGGTCTTCCTCTGGGTCGAGCCACCCTGCTTTTCCCTGACTAGGGAGATAGGGGTTTCCTGGCTAATGATGCCCGTCTATAGTGTATTACACGAAGGGGTATAATTACTAGAAACAAATAGCACACCAAATACTCCTATAGTATTTGAATTTTCTTTAGGTTTGATTCTATAAGCTCTTTGGATAATTAAATGGTAAGTTTTTCATTCATTACCCATCACAATTACTCCCAAACACATGTTGGTCGTATTTTGAATGAATGTAGTTGATCAGGCTACATTCACCCCCAATACGACTACATAACTGTCCGGGTTTAATAGCGATGTTCAAATCCTCCAAATACTTTTACTGTTCTTGTTGTGTTATTACTCTAAAATGCACACATAGGTATGTATTTTAATTATTATGTTCAGAGTTGTTTAGTCCCATTGTATTTATAGTTGCATATCATGTATGATTAGATATGCTAGTTCACTATAAACAATGCTCTGATACCAATCTGTCACACCCCCGAACCAGACGGCGGAAACGTCCGGGGGCTTGTGCGTGACTTCATTGTTGTAGTATCATTACAGAGTATATAATTGAAACATAACATCATCATCATCACACATGTAATATAACAACATTCATTGTTTACATCGAGTATTGTATTTGAATATTACATGCCAAAATAGTAAGAATATGATGAAACAAAATATAATACAATATCCATTAGTTTGTTTCGTTCATCCTGCTTCAACGGTTTCCTAAGAATAAAAGTTATTTTGAAAACGTCAACATATATAATGTTGGTGAGTTCATAAGCATGTTTGTGAAAATAATTTGTATAACTTTGAAACCACCAGAAAATCCGATATTTTCTGCAACTGTTTAGTATGTTTGTGTCAGATCTTGTATTAATGCATGTATGTTTTTGTTTATTTGACTAAAAGGGGTAAAGAGAATGTAGAGGGAATGTAATGAGCATGTAAAGAGAATGTTCCCAGACAACCCGATGTTGCCTATAAAAGAGAAAGCTGCCATACCAACCCCCGAGGTTGAGTACCAGTACGAGAATGTTTCCGAGTAATCCAAGAGAAAAGAGAATGGTCTTCCGTAAACTTCATAACGTTAATTCCTCTAAGTGAGTCGTCATAACGATACTAAATAATGACAATTTCGCATCTGTTGGTGTTGTTGGACGTCGGTTTTGATTTTTGATTATAAGGTTTTCGTCACCCTAGACTGAGTTAGTCTAACTGTAGCGAACAGCTCAGGTGTGGGGTGTCATCCCCGTATAGATCTATACACAAATCCTTGCTCTCCCTCCAAGAGACTCTGGTTATAACTACAGGCTACGATCGTACACTTAATAGGTGCCAACCGACAAAACTCACTAGATCCTTAATTGAATTTACGCGAAGAAAAGTATAAACTCATTTCAGGCCCAATGAACCATGTAAGTGAACCACTAAGGCATCGCTAAATATGTAAATCATTTCAAGGCCCAATTGGAATGAGATTATATAACATGGGCCCGAAATATATATGAAAGGGCAACTAAGGCCCATTTCACATGTAAAGTATTTACAGGCCAAATAGCACACAAATAGTATCCAAGGTCCGTCGCACATGTTAATGGGTCATGAGGCCCAATAAACATATAAATAGTATACAGGACCTATCAAACATATAAATGGGTCACTAAGGCCCAATAACCTATAAAATGATCAAATTGATTCGTTTGTTAGTTTATCGTTGGTTTTGGTTCAAGTATTCACTAAAATCGCATAAAAGCCCACTTTTTGTAAAAATGATGTTCTTGGCCCAATAAGCCAAAAATTTACAATTAAGGCCCAATTTTTGTAAGAATAACACTTTAGTCTCCATTTTGTTCAAAACTTGTGTTAATGACTAGTTTGTGGTAAAAATAGCATTTTAAACCCATTTTTGTCAAAAATATCATCTTTGGTTTGATTCTTGTGAAAACACACATTTTTCTGGTTTTGGGCTTTTCTGACCTAGTTGTTGGAAAATTTGTAGAAACATCATCGTAAGTCGAAATTTGGATCCGTAAATTCTGGAAGTTTGGAAATTTTGTGTACTTTGTTCATAATGTTTCTCATAATTTTTAAGGGCTTCTAACAAGTGTGAAATTGCTTACCTTCACAGGCTGGTCCGAAATTATTTCAAATCTGATAGGCAGTTTTGTAAAATTCGTCAAAAATTGTAGAAAAATCGTATGAAAACGTGAGAGTAGTCATTTTAAAGGTAGAAACCTGAACTTGTTGCATGAAAAACAGTTTCGAAAAATATTATCATTTAGGTGGTCAAAACAGTTCGAGATTGGACCAAAACTTTCCTGTGAAAGGCTGATATTTGAGTTTAGTTTATAGATCTTGGAACACAACACTCATTTTTACTATTTTAAGTGTATAAATCCCAGATCTACTATTTTACATGTATTATATGTGATAACACATACTTTTCTCAAGGTTTTCATGTAGATCCAAGTGATAAACTTAATATTCTTAACATACTTTTAGATTTATGAAGTAAATAACACATAACCACCAAATAAATCATGAAAAACACACATATTCATGCATACACACATAGATCTACACAACACAACTTGTATTCTCCCCCAAAACAAAGTAAAAACCGAAAACAAGCGGGTATGAACTCACTTTTGGGGTTTGGATTCGGTTTGATGAAGAGATTGAAGGAGATCTCGACCTTAGCAAGCCCCTTGAAGAGGTTTTCGAACTTGGATGGTTCTAAGAATCATGATCCACGAAAATATGGTGTAAGAGGAGTGATTTTTAGTTTAAAGATGTAGTAAATCAACTTAGTTTGTGAGATCTTACCAAGGATGATGATCTTTGATGAAAACTCCTCTTGAAACCACACACAAAACTCGAAAATTTAGAGGAAAGTGTAGGAGTGTTCTTGTGAGTGTTTGAGAGATTATTTGAGAGAGTTTGTAAGTGAAGTGTGTGTGTGTGTGTATCTTGGCCGAGAGTGGGAGAAATAGGGGAGGAAGAGAAGGCCTTGCATGGAGGGTAAAGATTTCATGGATGTTTGTGATTACTTAGAAGTATGCTAGACAATTATGAGTTGTCATGACCTCCTAATTCCTTCCTTAATCCTTTTTTCCCCCTTTTTTTTCTCTTTTTAGCATGGGGCGAGAATTGGGCTTAGAAGGTAGGAATGGAATAGTTTTAGCCCATTAAACTTTAGTTAGGATTTTTTTTTGGAGCCTAATCATAAAATTTTCGGCCCATTGGGCCTTTAGGGTACCTCACGGCCCAATAGTATAAAAGAATGGGTTCTAAGGTCCATTAAGGTTAATTGGAGTTGTTATGGACCAAGAAGACCTATTAGGGTTAGAATGAATCATTCTAGGCCCAAATGTTCCAAAATGTTATAGATTTGATGAATTGATGATTTATTGGTCCCTTAGGCCCAATAAGAGAATCCTAGTCCATAATAAACTTGAGCCGAGATTTCTAGGGTTTCCAACCCTTACTTGCCCATATGAGATGTATTTGAACGAGCATAGAGTGTAGTATTCACTTAGAATACAAGCCTTACATTAGATGATGGTTTAATGAGAATAGAATTTCCTAGCAAAAATGCCAGTTGTGACACCTAACTAATAGCTAATAACTCATTATGCTAATATCCGCCCTTATGCTCACAATGTGGTGGAAACCAACATTGTGAGTTTGCCTTAGAAGAAACAAAAAGGAGAAGTTATGTGTGTCTTATCAAACACTTCAATCTGCAAGCAACCAAATAATTGTTAGTTCTTGACTCTGTTTCTGAATCGAAAAATTATGCAAAAAACGTTAGTGATAAACACAGTAGCTGAGGATCGAGTTGGACTCGATAAACAGATTCGTCATGCAAGTCCAAAAACACCCCCTTCCTTCGCGTGTGCTACCGGATGGAAGAGTACTAACCGAGAACTGTCGGAGTAGCCTTCATCGACGAAGCAACCAACGACAGAACCGCTGTCATTTCCATTCTTTTGCATTCTCCAGCCAAGCCAAAGCACCGGTGGTGCTCTCTTGACTGACAACTGCTACTACTACCTCCCTTGTGTCGGGTGACGGTCGGCGACGAGGCAAAAAGAAAGAAGGAAGGGCTCTCCGGAGACGGTGGCTGTCGGCTCTCCCTCCCTCGACGGATCTATTTAGCCATCTCCAATCCACAATTTTTTCCTCTTATCCCGCATTTATTTCTTCTCCTTCGATCCAATGAAGACGAAGTCCCCCCCCCCTTAATTTCTAATTTCACATGTTCCTTTCTCGGGCAAATGAAGACCGGAGAATCCTGTTCCTCATCCTTCCCTTCTTGTGTTGTAGTCAGTCGGACCAAAAGAGAAGGAAGCCGCTGGAGCAGCCCAACGCTGTCGGCGCCCCTCCTTACGATCTCCCAATCACCGCCGGATCTCCCCTGATCTTCCTTCCGTTCATTTCTTCTGTTGCTTCGATCGAATTTCTTTTTTCTTTCCCGATCTGTCGAAGAAACAAGGACACCCCTTTTTTCATTTGATGGGCTTGGCAAAACAGGTCCCCTTACTTGTATGAAATGATGAAAATTAGCCCCTGCAATAGTTTAGTTTACTTAAAATAGTCCCCTTGATATAAAACCTTACAAATTTGCCCCATTTGTTCATGTTATAACCAAATCAATCCTGCCATAAATTATAAAGGACAAAAACTGTTTTCTTTTGTTTAAATTATTACAAAATAGCCTTAGTTTTTGTTAATTCGATCAAAACAAGCCCCTTAAGTTAAAATATCAAATAAATAGGCTCAGGATTTAATTTAGCTCAAGAATGGTCACTTTGCAGTTTCTTACGTAAAGTTTCTAAAAAACGGCGCTATATTGAAATCATGCATCGAATGTGAGTTTCTACAACCATTCTTTTATGGTTTTAATATTTGGAGGAGAATACATGCGTATTTATCGAAGTTTTGATGACTTTCAAGTTTTTATACAAAAAATGGCAAACGACTTTGGTAATATTATGAAAATTGTGAAATAACCACCAAAAATAGTAGTAACCATTTATAATGTTATTAAATTATGTAGAAAGCTATTTATGACATATTTGATCTTATTATAAAAAAAGGTTATATAAACATAAGAAAAATCATGACAAAAGAAGAATTTTATAATGACCCACGTTAAGATTAAAAGTCAAAAAAATGATGATTTTATAGGTATAAGTTAAAATATGTAATGGAGGCATGAAAAGATATAAAAATGTCCAAAAATATTATTTGTGCATAAAATGAAAGTACATTGTCATATTTAGCGAAAAGTCAAATTTATGAAATCGTATAATAAATACTAATGGTTACTGAAAATTAACTTTTAAAATTTATTAACATAATTTTATACTAACAATAAAAATATAACTCATTTTACTAAGTTATGAATTTTTATTGCAATAAGTAACATGAATGACTTCAATACTTAAGAGTCGTTATTTGCGAAATATTGTATTGTACTCATCATATGAATTATAAATATCATGGAAAATGTTGGTTTCACATTGGCTGAAACCTTTAAAATGTTATAAAACCAGCTGTTATGCTGCACAAATCTCATCATAACAGACAATTGAAATTTGGAAATCCATTAAGTCTTACGAACCTCAACTACTAAAAGACTTTAATCAAATATTATTCCTAAACAACCAAATTATAAGTTACCAACAATCTTATAATGGAAGGTTGAGGATTAAGATGACTAGACACATTGTTAGGATCCATCACACACATCATATTCTATATGAGTTATGTTTGTTTCTAAAAGCTTTATGAGTTAGGATCATTTCCTAACCTGCATGGGCTATATTTATAACCACACTAAGATTGTATGTCTTAGTCCCTATCCTCTATGTTATAACTGTTAATTCGTATGGAATGTGAAATGTCAGGTATAGATCGATGAAACTGATCTATGCGGGTTAACATCCCGCCCACCGTTGCTAGCTACAACCATCACCCGACGAGACGAGTTTGGTGTTGGTGCTTCTATTTTATTTACTCCACGACATGATAAAGCACTGATAAAGCGTTGATGTGGAACTTTTAGCATGCCCATGTTAGTGTTGTGTAACTTTTAGCATGCCTCTCTTTTTAGTGCTGGTGCAAAGGTGTCGTAGTTCGGTTACGCGCTCATTATAGATCCTAGATTTGTTTTATTACCGTATAGAACTGGATTTGGGTTTATGCATGGTTTTTGTTCACTTATACTAGTTTAAAGAGATTGTATGTAGTGGGATAGTTTTTGACTCAAAACAATAAGTGTCAATACCAAAAATGAAGTCATATAACACTTAATTAACAATATTATTAGACTGGTTAAGGTTTATTAACTTATATTTAGTAAGTTATTTATGTAAACCCTTGTTTTTATGCGAAAACAAAATATTTATGTGGGAGGAGTTTGCCCCACTGGTTAAGTGTCGGTTCCCAAATTATGTAAGATAACACTTAATTAATTCCACGACACGATTTTACAAAGTTTATCGATTCGAAACACATCAGTTTTACATATAAACTATACAAATGGTTGTACAAGGTTTTAAGAGTAAAGTTGGCTATTTTATGTTTTCACAAAGTATGATACGACTTTTGTTTATATAAGTTTATATTCAAAATTCTTATATAAAAATAATTTTGTTCATAGGAACCGTAAAATTTGTTATAAGTCTGATTTACTTATGCGTATTTTACCAAATTTTATACTTTTGGAGTTGAACAAATGATATTTATAGATGAGTCCAAATACGTTTTTATAACTCAATTACTTTATACTTTTGATAGAAAAATATATATTTATAAAAGTTGGTTGACCGGATAAATTTTATAAAACACTTTTGGTTATAAAATTTCTTTGTGTCAAAACCTGTACAACTCACCAACAATTTTGTTGAAGTATCTTAGTGCATGTATTCTCAAGTTATTATAGCAGGTCGGATGTATTCGTAAAGAAGACTCTCCGTTATTTTTATTATACATTTGTAAACGCCAGATTGTTAGGCATGTGTCGTGATTTAGCAATAGCTATTGTAAATGTAATTTATATTTCGGTACTAATAAAAGATTATATTTGTAATGTTCAATGGGTATTCAATAACTATGATCACTGATTTACATAGCGCACCTCGACGTTTCTGTCGGCCGCTGGGGGTATGACAGATTGGTATCATAGTTATTGGTTATAGTGAACTAGTACTTTCTTAGGAAAGCACGACTATAACATAGGGCTTATTCTCTTAGGTTAGGTATATTCCTTAAGCTACAAAAATATCGTTATACATACATACATATATAAACTTGAACCCTCGAATGCTTATACAATGTAAGGTGTTAGGTTAAACACCTTAGCTAACTTGGTTGTACATGGGCCGAACCACAACTAAGCATAGACTGATCACCTATATTTAATTATGATTAGATGGATGCACAATCAAGCTTGGATTCGATTGTTGGTAGACTAAAACGCTTGGGATCCATAATATTTAAAGAAAATAATAGTTCGAAACGCCTAAGAATTTTCGAAAATTTTAGTGAAAACTTACAAATATTTGGCAAATATTTACCTCAAATGCTCATGAAACGCTAAGTATCATAAACATAAATCATGTCCAAAGTTTATCTCGGAATGCTAATTACTCAACTATGATATCCTACGAGGGCTTCTGTTAAACAATGTATGAATACCTTGTGAAAATAAGCACATTCACGAATCATTTTGAATTCGGCTTAGGTATTCAATCAACCCATTTCGTTCTGTTGTGAACCGTCCAAATTATGATTGAACCATCCAAGTTCAAATGCATGATACCTACGCTTACTCTGAATCTTTTGTGACCCTTATTGAAGGAGAATGGAGCAGACTCAATAAAAAACAAGAAAGATGAAAATTGTTAGGAATCTTGTCTAGTTTCCAAAATATCACTATTCAAATGAACCAGAACTTCAAAAATTGAGATAGGATCAAAACATCGAGTAGATGACGAGTTTCTCTGTAACAAACTCTTAATGAATTTGTATCCCCTGTCCCAATACTTTGTGGTTTCCTTTCACTCTTTCCAAGTCTAAAATTCTACCCTTGGTAATACTGTGAAAATTTACTACACCTAATACTCATAAGAGACTCAATCTTGGGCAAACCCACGTTAATTCTACACGTTTGACATAATTGTAATATTATTGCTTATACTTACAACAATATTTCTCACAACTCATTTGCCTTTGAGCATGTTGTAATGGGGAAAGAAATGTACCACAAGAGCTCAGTGAGTGATCGTCCAACACCAGGATAATCGCTTGACGCAACTACGATCGAGATAATGTTCGAACATCTAGTAGCTAACACTTTGGTCACTTACAAAGTCAATAAGAACAATGCCTCTGAACAAGGTAGATTTCAAAAGCAACGACCATGGAAGTAATAAATACGTCCTGGAGGTATATGTAGAACTCATGAACTACTAACCTAGATCCTTCTACGACATTGAAGGGTTTGTAGGAATGACTCTATGGAGTGAAAAGATAGAATCAGTGTTCCATGTCAGTTCCTGTGCAGAAATGTGTCGTGTTTACGTTTTCCACCTATACTTTTAAGGATGTAACCCTTACATAGTGAAAATACTATACCAAAATCATAGACATTGAATCCGCTCATGCCCCGACTTGAGAATCACTAGAGATGATGCTCATAGAACTATACTACCGCGAGATAAAATATATAACTGAGAACAAGCACTAGTGGAGGAAAAGCTTGTTATCAAATAGTGAGACTGGGCATTTTAAGAGAAACAACCCAAGACTAAAAAAACATCAGTGGTAACTGGTATGTTCCCCTTTAACCACTTGTATGCTGAATTACTCTTAACTCAAACATACATATAAATCTTCGTTAACCCTAAACCTAAACATACTAAGTCACGAACATAGTAGATTGGAGGAAACCTGCAAGTAGAGACAACTAGTAAACTGTCAAAAATCTACTCGCAAAGTTTTAATAAATTCCATCCTAACACATAATGAATCACATTTTCACATCAATCTCATGAGTACGTCCACCGAATGTCCAATATCATTGTCTATATGAAACATTTTTTCATGTATCACGCCAATTCATTATACAATCCCTTTAACTGATAAAGTAACCATGAATAATCAATATTTTCTCATAGACCTTACGCCAATTACGAGGGAAGCTTTGACATTATCATAGGTATGAATCGACTACCTCTTAATACTGTCAGGATCTGGTGCCACGAGAAAGCTGTACGACTGAATCTATCCAACAAGGATTTAATCAAATGTGTTGGGTTAAATCAAATATGAATACTTTAATCAAATGTTGAAGTATTAAATCAAACGTGAAGGATTAAATCAAGTGAGAAGGATTTAATCAAATGTTAAGGAATTAACCAAATGTGAAGGATTTGATAAAATGTGAAGGACTTAATCAAATGTGAAGGACTTAACCATATGTGAAGCATTTGATAAAATAAGGACTTAATCAAATGTTGAGGATTTGATCAAATGTAAAAGAGTAAGTGAAGACTTCCTCCTAAGAAATGAACGCTTGAATTTTAACAACAAAGGAATTTATGTTGGTTACTATTGGAGATCCATGAGGAACTTCTTCAAGATAGCCCAACTACCAACTATATTGACACCGAAAAGAGACAAAGTCCAACTAGAAAGATAAGCAAGATAATGTATTTCAAAATTTGGAACAACCATTGTGTAACGCACTAATCCTACCCTTTCTAAAAAAGAACAGAGAACTTGTTCGTATCATACAACATGTACATAACGGATTGAGGTGCATATAGATGAACTGAGACAAAGTTTTTGCCTACACTTTTGGTTGAATGACATAAATGAGAATTTTTTTGTCATCATGATGTGTGAGATTTGTTAACATTATGACGAGACTAACGTAGTAGTAAATGTCTTGAACAAATAAGAATTCATTGAACCCTACTGAGTATGGGCATAAAGTATAACCATCCATTCAAACCCTATATATCAAGTTTGAAAAGTTTGACTTGAGACTCTGAGAAAGAAAAGCTCCGCGAGTGAAGATCTGTGAAGAATGGATAAACAAGTCAAGCTTAGGGATGACGGGACATGATACTTTATGAACAAATATATATGCCTAAGTGCAGCAAATATAGGAGCATGGTATTGGACGAAGATCACATATTAAAGTGTCCCATCCATCCAAGATCTCACCAGATATATTTAGATTCAAAGAAAATAGAAATGGTGAACATGCATGAAAGCATGGATTACCATTTGAGTGGACAAATAACAAACTTATGCCAAATGCACAATATTAGAAACACTCAGGATCAACGTAATGATAAAGAAAAACCCAAGTGAAAATAGGAACCAACGTCAATGAAGTTCATACTAAAGGTACCCAAGAAACCTGGTGGTTTTGATTTTATTTAGGTAGTGGTCTGAAAATTGACTAAGCCCGCCCGCTTCCTGCTAATCATAGGAAAAAAATGAAATGGAAAAGCTAACCAGGACTTATACCGATGATATAGTTAGACTGCATGGGGTGAAAATCTCTATCATCTCTTGCTAAGATAGTAGATTCACCTAGAAATTTTGACAATTATCGTAATGCTTAGGGACATGCCTGAGAGTAAGCACAACTTACCATTTTATATGGTCGAAACCATCCTGAAATGAGTAATATGCTCTGAACCTATATAATAGAATTCAATATTTCATGAGCTACTCATTGCTGTTAATTGAGTTTTCCTACGATAAAAGTTATCACACCAACATAAAGTCGATTCCATTAAAGCTTTATACGGATGCAATAACCAATACTCGATATGTTGAGCAATGATTGAAGATGTGAAACTGAACAAGGAACATGAATATGATACGTTGCATTCTGATCAAAGAATCACTCATGAGATCACAAAAAAAGATTGTATGAACTGAGAACTATTTCAGACTGTACCAAACGACAATAGAGTTATGAAAGAAAAAGATGTAAGTCTATCGACATCTAAGTTGGAGGCTATGTAACTTTAAACGTTTCATCTTTTAGAATAATGATACAACTTTTAGAACAAGGCAAGTTAAAAATGTGACTCAAAAGACCTTTGAAATTCTTAATGGAATGTAGTCATGTTATCTTCATCAAGTTGTCTTGAGAACTAAAAAACATGCACGACACTTTTCTCCATTGGTTAAATATAGTGTGTCAAGAATTTGATCACTGGCAGGATTTCTATCCGGAAGGACAAGGTTGCATATCAGCTGGGTTTTCCTGATGAGCTCAGCCAAATCAACAACACTTTCCATGTTTCTCAGATTCAGAAGTGTGTGGCTGATGACTCCACAACTATCCCTTTGGACGATATTTAGGTTGATGATCGTCTGAATTATGTTGAGAGACCGGTGGTGATTTTGGATAGGAAGACGAAGACCTTACGTAATAACGTGGTATCTCTGGTTAAGGTTTAAGGGAAGTATCAGAAGGGTTCCGAACGGATGTGGGAACCCGAGACGGAGATTCTAGAGTATTAACCTGAGTTGTTCTCAGCAACGGATTTCGAGGGCGAAGTGTAGTTCAAATGGGGGAGAATTGTAGCTGCTTGTTTTTCCTGGTTTACCTTTTATACCCTTGTTATGAGAAATGTTGGCTAAATAGGTCCCTTGTAGTGTTTGAAGAAAAATGCATGCTCAGAGGAACGCTATGCGTCCGTTCTGAACGCATGGCGTTGGGGATGTTGTGTGTTCTCGGTCTGGACTCAAAACCCTAACTTTAATGGTTTGGACCCTATTTAAGCATTATTATAACCCCCATACCCTTCCTTAACTCCAACCTCCCTCTCTATTTTAAAACCCTAAAGTATGTGAGTGTCTTTTGAAGCTTGGATTGTTCTTGGTAGTGAAGAAATAATGTTGAAGTAGTGGTGTTTCTCTTAAGGCCTTGGATCCAATATCTACTCTCCCTTGTGCATCTTTTGGAGGTATAAAGCTCCAACCTTGATTAGTTTTCCTTTTAATCTTTTTTTAGCTTTAAAGTTACACCTTTGTGTCCTAAATCTTGATCCTTGTGGGTATGGAATACTCAAGGACCTTTGAGTTGTCCTTTCAAATGTATTAAGGTGTGATAAATCATAAAAATGTATTCTTGCTCATTGGTTTCCTTCCATGCATGAACTAGGATGGCTTATTAGGTTAAGAAGTGAGGGTTTTTGATATTAAGAACTTAATAGCCATGCAAGACCATAAAGTTGGAAATATTATGGTTAAGGACGTTAGTTTAGGGCTAGATCTAGAATTTGAGCAAAAGAGCTTAAGGATGAAGCTCTTAATGGAAGAAAATAGGAATAGCTGGAGAACGATATGCGTTCCCCAGGAACGCCATGCGTTCGTTCTGGACATTATGTGTTCTAAAGTTGTGTTGACTCGGTTGAGTTTTTGACTTTTTAATTTTGACTAGGATTTGACCAACTTTAGCCTAAGGGTATTTTGTGTATTTTGAGTTGTATTTGAGATTGGTCACTATTTGATGAATATGTGACATATAGTGCTGGTATTTGGAGGTTAGACCTATTCAACTATTTGTTCAGATAGGGATGTGAGTCTCTTCACTGTACTCGTGGGTCGAAGACACCAATACGGACCCACTAGATTATATTTGTAGGATGATTGTTGCTTTGTGGCACTTGCATAAAAGACCATGGGGGTGGCCCACAACACATGTATGTAAGACCGAGATTTGGCCCTCGATATTACAAGAAAAGATCATGGGGTAGCCCACGAAACTTGTATGTAAGACCGAGATGTGGCCCTCGACATTGCAAGAAAAGACTATGGGGTAGCCCATAAGACTTGTATGTTTGGTATGTGGTATTTTGGTGAAACTCACTAATCTTTGTTCTTATGATTTTCAGTTTATGTTTCAGGTTCATCCGAATTGAAGGGGATGAGCTCAGGATGATCGCATCACACTCACCATGATTTTCCGCTTTATTAACTCTGATGTATTTTGGATGTCTACTGATACACTATGATTTCCTTATGGTTTTGATAAACAAGTTTGCTTGACTTTTTATTTAAAATAAAAACAAAATTTTTGGTTATGGCTTTTGGGTCGTTACATTGGTAATTGGTTTACCCATGAGATTAGGAGGGATATGTAGGAGAACATCCCTTTTAGCATATTCGGTTGGGAAATGTTTCCCCCACTTTAAGGAATGTCACAACCGTACATCTGAATGTAATTTGGATAATATTTAAAGTTTAGTTGTGATTGGTATTTAATTAACTAACTTTTTTTTGTATTTGTAGAGATATTTTTATTTGGATAAGGCTAACTTGGATCCCCAACACGCTTAGTTGTTGCAGAGCATTGATGCGACTCTACAAAAAATTTACAAAGGCCGAAAAACTAAAGGAGATACTTATTTTTAGAATGTCAGAGGGCTTGAAGATATCCAAAGGTAGGTGTGACAACTCGAAATTTCTATCTTATAACAAACCCTGCATTCAATCAAAGTCTAACTTTCTTTTGCTATATTTTAGCAGTTTTGGAGTCAGTTTGGGTGTTTTGATCTTAAATACATCAGAGGTATTTATAGGAAGTATACTCTATAGTTAATTGTACAACACTTATGTCTCAAAACTCCAAGAGTTTGGAGTTTACGGCCATAACATGGAGTTTACGGCCGTAAACTCTAAGGTATAAATATGACACTTAGTCATTTTAGTCATTTTTACCATTTTCAAGCCTAGAACTCATTCTCTCTCAAGTATCATCCGAATATCTCACTAGATCTTCAACATTGTAAGTGATTCTTTTCTTGATTAGTTGATATTCTTCAATACCTAGTGTTTATACATGATTTCATCCATGAAATCTCTTCATTTGATAGATCTTCAAGTGTTCTTCATTTCACCAAGAACACCAAGAACACACACTAGTGTTCTTGAGCCTTAAGCACCCTTACCAGCTTCTATACTGTAAGTACTCTTGTCTTAGCTTGTTCTATACATAAACCAACTAGTTTACACCTAGAAAACATCATGAATTCAAGATCAAAATGGTGTTTACGGCCAAGGAACCTCCTTGGGCCGTAAACCCTAATTAAGGGTGTATTTGAGCCCTAATCCCTTCCAAAGCCTTGGGATCAAGTCTAGAACACTTCCATTATAAGCTAGGGACCTTAAACTTTGATTTGGTACAAGATACCATGAGTTTACGGCCGTAAACTCATGGAGGAATGGTCCTTAGGCCGTAAACTCTAGTTAGTGTTGCAATGGTGCCACCATTCCTTCCTAAGGCTAAGACTTGATCATAGAACACCTCATATTGACTTATAAGACCTTATAACACATCTTGGTACTTAATACCATGAGTTTACAGCCGTAAACGCATGGGGAAATTACCCCTTGGCCGTAAACTCATGTGGTCATACCATATGGGCCATAAACTCCAATGATGAGGCCCTACACCCCCTTATATGCAACCCTATGTGGTAACACTTCAGTACAAGTGTTTCCTAGTCCCTAAGGTTGTTCCATTTCTTAATTAGTTGTTATAAACACTAATTGTAAGCATATATATGTCATTATATGTTAAATAGGATCTGTGTGTGCTCAAGTCTTCACTTGACACTTACCATCCTTTACCGATCTTATATTCGCATCACTCACTTCAGGTGAGTTCATACCCCTTAACTTATCTTTTAAAAGATTTTAAATGCTTTTATGGGGGGGGGGGGGGAATACAAGTAGAAAACATGCTAGTTATAAGATCAATCACATGTGATTTATAACTGTGTTTCAAACAAGGTTTCATATACTTCAAACTCTTGTTTCAAAACAAACTACTTTTGAATCGTTTTATAAACTGACATCAAGTCATTATTATTTATTGTTCAAAACCTTTAAATGTATTACAAAACCTCTTTCAAACTTATATATTGTTAAAAACCATATCCATACACTTATGTATTAAGTATATATGTATTGATATGAGAGCTTTATTTCTTCTTCAGTTCCAACACCCTTGAGTAACAAAGGTGTATAAACATACTTGGACATTCAAACTACATTCTAGTAAACTATAATAGGTATAGTTTAGGAGATACCAATTACTATTCCTAGTACAAGGGAACATACATGAGTCAGTTCATTCATGAGTCTATACAAACATACTATACAAAGAGAATTACTACATACTATACGGAGAGAAATACTATATACTATACAAGGAGAATTACTACATACTATACGGGACTGACCATCCTACACCTGGCTGCTAGCTACAGTGGGACCTGTTTATCGGCGGATGTTCTCGGTTGTACTGTTCGGCGATTTACCGCGTCGTGTTTATCCTAGACAAGTGGATACGATTTCAATGACTATATAATTTTCCCCATTATCTTTATTTTGTGACACATTCACATAAACGATGAGGTAGACTATATTTTGATAATAATAGTTGTACATGGGAAAAACCTTCATTCATACAGAGAAGCAAACCTTCAAAACAGTCGGGTCTTGGTAGAAGACTACATTTTATACTAGTAGGAAATATGGGATTTTCTAGGGTTTTCAAACGTATACAAACATTTACATTGAACATTTACTAGTCTTTACATCAAACTTATGCAAATAAATGACACTAAAGTACTTATGAATTCACCAGCTTAAATGCTGATCTACGCTTTCAAAACAACTTGTATTCTCAGGTCAACAGTAGACAGGTACCGGTGACGGGTTTTGAGAAGACGGAGCACAGACAAGACTCGTCTTTTATTTTGATCATTCATTTTTGGTGTCTATTACATTACAAAGAACACACGTGTATTAAAACTCTACTATTAATGCAATGGATGATGTTGTTGTTTGTTTACTACTTTGCATTGTTATTATACTTTACATGACGTCCTCCGCCCCAGAACGTTTCCGCCGTTCTTGGTTTTGGGGTGTGACAGATTGGTATCAGAGCATTGTTTATAGTGAATTGAGTATATCAACCCATAAAAGATATACTAACTATAAACACAATGGGATTAAAGTACTCTGACCAAGACTTTATACTTTTAAATAATAAAATATTTAACTAAGTATACATACCTGCATTCATACTAAAATCAGTGTCACTAGGACAGAACAAAAGTATTACGATTGTTGAATATCACAATTAGGCTTGGGGATGTATGGTCAGTTCTGGGAGTGGCATAGCCTGATCAACTATGCTGGTCCGAGAAGTGATTAGCATATGCCCAGGAATGGTTGTGGTATGACAACAAGTCTAAAAACCTACCAACACTACTACAACGAGAACATAAGAACAAAACATAAACTTAAAATACTATAGAAGTATTTCGTGTTACTATAATTACTTATTTGAGAACTAAACAGGTCCTTATTAGTATGTCAATAGTTGTTGAGTGGATACGCTATGGTTATATGTTACTCGGGTGCCATAGACTTAGAATCTGTGATCTTTACTTTACTTCCTGTTCCTTGTTTGGTTGTGGACTTAGAGTTAGGGTCACTTATTCGAAGGTCTATCCTGTTTTGGTAACATATGACTGGTATGCACTACGCAAACGTTGGAGTAACTGCTAAAGATCATCTAATAATTATCTTAGTTAGTACGTCTCTTAAACTGATTCTTTTACCCCTACTTCTCACGTAGATAACATGGTTGGATTTCATATCCCTGGAGACCCGTACTTCCCAAACCAAGGCAATGCTGGATGGCTTGACTATGAGCCGGAAGATGACCATCCAATCCCTTTGGATGATCACCTCGCAGAAGGCTTTTCTGATGGTTCCGACTCCGAGCCTGAAGTCAAAAACCTACCCCAAGTGGGTCAAGCCCCAAATCTCAACCCCCGACCCGCGTTTCAAGGTCCCACACCCTTGTGGGCGACAAACTTGAATCGCTGGAGTGATGAATAGGGTCAACCCTTACCCTACAACGGGGACCGAAGCTTTTACAACATAAGCGAGGGTGGCTCTGCTGACCGAGTCCTGCCCATTATGGTCCGCAGGATTTCTCGGAACACCGAGCAAGGTAGAGCAGCTATCGACCGAGTCATGGAAATTGACGCTAACTCTGGCGTTAACACGGTCCGCATACGCCAACTCGAAGATGCCATGGAAAGGACTAGGGGAACCAATGAGGCTCTGCAGCAACAGCTAGCTGCATCCCGCGCTGAGGTTATAGAACTTCGAGTGCGTCAGAGAGCTCATGAGAGACATCTTCAAGACGTAGTACGTCAACTGGCAGATCTAAGGGTTCACCCGAGGAATACCCGTCGCCAGTAGAAGATGTCTGACTCGTCCCTTCTTTTAGTTTAAGGAATAGCCTTTCGCATCGGTGCTCTATGAAGCACTTTTCTGTAAAATATTCCTGTCTCTCAAGTACTTTATTAGACTTCTAAACTGTCAACATTTTCCCTTATGGTATGATATAAGACCTATAGTTAGGTCATTTTCCCGAACTTATTTACATCTTATATACCATAAATTTCGGCAGTTATCTAATCTATTCAGAAATTCATACTCTCATTTGATATCGAACTATGGTGACTTAGTTACAACACACTTTCATTTTCTATACTATTGGATTCTTATCATTGTTTCTATCTTTTAAACTTGAAGTTAAAAGATGCCTCCTCGCAGAAATCCAAGACGTAACAACAATAACGAAGCACCGATACCACCACCATCGCCACCACCTCCTCAGTTCGACGCTGCTATGTTCCAAGCAGCTGTCACGGCGGCCGTAGTGGCTGCCATGTCACACATCAATACTCTTGTCCCTAGTGGATCGGGAATTGGTGCACCTCTTTCCAACCATGGCGAGAATCATGGGCACCCCCGAGAATGCATCTACAAAGATTTTACAAATGCCAAACCCAAGAATTTCAATGGAACTAGAGGGGTGATGATTTTAAGGCAGTGGATAGAAAAGACAGAAGCAGTCTTTGAAATCTGCGCTTGCCCAGAGAACAACAAGGTCAAGTTTGCTACTTATACCTTTTCTGACAGGGCTTTAACTTGGTGGAATGGCCACGTTAAGTCACTGACTTTAATTGTGGCAAATTCAATAAGCTGGGAGAACTTGAAAGCCATGCTGATGAGAGAGTACTGTCCACGAGGGGAAATTCAAAAACTCGAGCAGGAACTCTGGGGTCTTGAGATGGTTGGTTCTGACGTATCAACCCATACTAATAGATTCTGTGATCTTACAATTCTTTGCCCGGATATGGTTGCTCTTGAGAGCAAGAAAATAGAGAGATATATTTGGGGACTGTCGCCCCAGATTTAGTCAAGTGTGTTAGCATCAAGGCCTGTTACTTTTGACAGCGCTAAAGAACTGGCACAATCTATTATCAATCACGGAAACTACCAGAACGCTACAATTACTACACCCGAGCAACAAAAGGGAAACAACAACAACAGGAAAAGGGGCTGGAACAAGAGGAAAAGCGGGACTTCACAAGAATCCTCAAAGAAACAACAACTAGTTACAATCAATGCTGCCACTGTAACTCCTGTTGTCCCTGCTAATCCCTTACCAGCTAAGCCTTATGCTGGTAATCTCCCTAAATGCAGCAAGTGCAATTTTCACCATAACGGAAATTGCCGAGAGATGTTGTGTCGTAACTGCAACAGGAAAGGGCATACTGCCCGATTCTGTAAGTCACCATCCCAACCGATTAACCAAGTACCTGCTGGTGGAGTAGGCCAAGCCTGCTATGGTTGTGGCGAGGTTGGTCATTTCAAGAGGGACCGCCCGAAGGCAGGGAATGCTGGCAGAGTGGGAAGAGTTCTGGCTATAGGCCACGAGGAAGCCGTAGCTGATCCTACGATAGTTACTGGTACGTTTCTCCTCGATAATTCATATGTATGCATACTTTTCGACAGTGGAGCGGAGAAAAGCTTCGTAAACCAGAAATTTGCACACTTTCTTAAACAAAAACCACATGCACTAGAGAAATCATTCACTGTAGAAATGGAAAACGGGAAAACGGAAAGTACTAATTGCATATACATAGGTTCTACTCTAACTCTAGATGGTCATTCTTTCCAAATAGACCTCATGCCGGTCTCAATTAAAAGTTTCGACGTCATAATCGGCATGGATTGGTTAAGTCATATTCGCGCCGACATCATGTGCTTTGAGGAAGCAGTCCGTCTTAACCTCCCTAACAACGAAACTCTAGTTATCTACGGCGACAAATCTAGTACAAACCTTCGCATCATTTCGTGTATTCAAGCTCAAAAGTGCTTACGAAAGGAATATCATGCATTCCTTGCTCACATCGTCGATACGAGTCAAGAAGTGAAGGACATTCAGAACATTCCAGAAGTACGCGACTTTCCCGACATCTTTCCAGAAGAACTACCGGGATTACCACCGCAACGTCAAGTCGAGTTCAGAATCGACTTAGTGCCAGGGGCTACTCCAGTAGCCAAATCTCCATATCGACTGGCACCAGCAGAGATGCAGGAACTTTCCGGTCAGCTTAATGAATTTCTCAATAAGGGATTCATTAGGCCAAGCTTCTCACCATGGGGAGCACCGATCTTGTTCGTCAAGAAGAAAGACGGATCGTTTCATATGTGCATCGACTACAGGGAACTCAACAAGCTTACCGTTAAAAATCGTTATCCTCTACCCCGCATTGACGATTTATTTGATCAACTTCAAGGAGCAAACTACTTCTCGAAGATAGATCTACGATCCGGGTATCACCAGTTATGAGTGTTAGAGGAGGATGTCCCCAAGACAGCCTTCCGAACTCGTTATGGACACTATGAGTTTGTAGTGATGTCGTTCGGATTAACCAACGCACCAGCTGTATTCATGGATCTAATGAATAGGGTGTGCCATCCTTACTTGGATCAGTTCGTCATTGTTTTCATCGATGACATACTTATGTACTCTCGAAGTAAGGAGGAGCATAGTCAACACCTACGAAGAGTCTTAGAAACATTACGATCGGAGAAGCTCTATGCGAAGTTCTCTAAGTGTGAGTTTTGGATTCGAAGAGTCGAATTCTTGGGCCACGTCGTTAGTGAAGAGGGTATTCACGTGGACCCTTCCAAAATCAAAGCCATTGAGAACTGGTCAGCACCAAAGACACCTACAGAAATTCGTCAATTTCTAGGTCTTGCTGGCTACTATCGCAGGTTCATACAGAACTTCTCTAGTATCGCGAAACCACTTACCACATTGACCCAGAAAGGCGTGGCCTTTGACTGGGAAGAGAAACAAGAGAAGGCGTTCCAAACACTGAAACGAGCCTTATGCACCGCACCAATACTATCCCTCCCAGAAGGAATAGAAGACTTCGTAGTCTATTGCGATGCATCCAACCAAGGGCTCGGATGTGTTCTGATGCAACGAGGTAAGGACATCGCCTATGCCTCAAGACAGCTTAAGACACACGAGGTCAACTACACCACGCATGATCTTGAGTTGGGAGCAGTTGTGTTTGCTCTAAAGATCTGGAGACACTATCTGTACGGTACGAAAAGCACTATCTTTACAGACCACAAAAGCCTTCAACACATCTTTGATCAGAAGGAGCTCAACATGAGACAACGACGGTGGGTCGAGCTACTCAATGACTACGAATGCAAAATTCGTTATCATCCCGGCAAGGCCAACGTAGTAGCTGACGCCCTAAGTCGGAAAGAATACTCTGGTCGTAGAGTCAAATCGTTGACTATGACTATCCATTCACACTTGTCCACGCAAATTAAGGAGGCTCAGCTCGACGCTTTGAAACCTGAAAATGTGGCGGGTGAATCCCTGAGAGGGATGGATAAGAACTTGGAAATCAAGGGTGGCGGAGCCTTATATCTCATGGATTGAATCTGGACACCGAAACATGGTGGCTTCAGAGACGTAGTCATGACCGAGGCGCACAACACTCGATATTCCGTTCACCCTGGTTCAGATAAGATGCATCTGGATTTTAAAAAGTTATACTGGTGGCCTAACATGAAAGCAGAGATTGCTACCTTCGTGAGTAAATGCCTTACTTGCGCAAAGGTTAAGGTCGAATACCAGAAACCATCAGGTTTACTTCAGCAACCGGAGATACCAGAATAGAAATGGGAGTGGATTACTATGGACTTCATAACCAAGTTGCCCAAGACAACGGGTAGACTTGATACCATTTGGGTCATCGTCGACAAATTGACCAAATCCGCACATTTCCTACCAATCAAAGAGACTGACAAGATGGAGAAACTAACAAGAACATACATTAAGGAGATCGTACGACTGCATGGTGTTCCCATATCCATTATCTCCGATAGAGATAGTAGATTCACTTCGAGGTTCTGGCAGTCACTACAAAGTTCCCTAGGAACGAGGCTGGACATGAGTACAGCCTACCATCCACAGACCGACGGACAAAGTGAGAGAGCTATCCAAACACTGGAAGATATGCTGAGAGCCTGTGTGATTGACTTTGGGAAAGCATGGGATACTCATTTACCCCTTGTTGAATTTTCCTACAACAATAGTTACCACACGAGCATAAAGGCTGCTCCATTCGAAGCCCTCTATGGCCGAAAGTGCAGATCCCCTCTGTGCTGGGCTGAGGTGGGTGACACCCAATTAGCTAAAGGACGAGTTCTTGATAGCACTCTCACAGGTCCGGAGATCATTCGGGAAACGAAAGAGAAGATCGTTCAGATTCGTGAACGATTGAAAGCCTCTAGAGACCGACAGAAAAGCTACGCAGACAAGCGAAGGAAACCTTTGGAATTCCAGGTGGGAGACCTCGTTCTTTTGAAATTCTCACCCTGGAAGGGCTTGATACGCTTCTGAAAGCATGGACTCAAATACGTAGGGCCTTTCGAGATTCTTGCCAGAATCGGCCCTGTAGCTTACAAACTCAATCTACTGCGTGAACTCAGTAACGTACATTCTACTTTCCACGTCTCGAACTTGAAAAAGTGTCTGTCCAACGAGACTCTTGTAATCCCACTCGACGAGATCGAGATCAACGAGAGCCTCAACTTCGTGGAAGAACCTGTAGAGATCATGGACCGAGAGGTCAAGCAAATGAAACAAAGCCGTATCCCGATAGTGAAGGTTCGCTGGAACGCCAAGCGAGGACCTGAATTCACTTGGGAGCGCGAGGATCAAATGAAATTGAAATATCCTCATCTTTTTACTTAGTTATTTGTAACTACTTATTTGCTTAAACTCTAATTTCGGGATGAAATTCCCTCTAACGGGGGGATGATGTGACAACTCGAAATTTCTATCTTATAACAAACCCTGCATTCAATCAAAAGTCAAACTTTCTTTTGCTAAATTTTAGCAGTTTTGGAGTCAGTTTGGGTGTTTTGATCTTAAATACATCAGATGTATTTATAGGAAGTATACTCTAGAGTTAATTGTACAACACTTATGTCTCAAAACTCCAAGAGTTTGGAGTTTACGGCCATAACATGGAGTTTACAGCCGTAAACTCTAAGGTATAAATATGACACTTAGTCATTTTAGTCATTTTTACCATTTTCAAGCCTAGAACTCATTCTCTCTCAAGTATCATCCGAATATCTCACTAGATCTTCAACATTGTAAGTGATTCTTTTCTTGATTAGTTGATATTCTTCAATACCTAGTGTTTATACATGATTTCATCCATGAAATCTCTTCATTTGATAGATCTTCAAGTGTTCTTCATTTCACCAAGAACACCAAGAACACACACTAGTGTTCTTGAGCCTTAAGCACCCTTACCAGCTTCTATACTGTAAGTACTCTTGTCTTAGCTTGTTCTATACATAAACCAACTAGTTTACACCTAGAAAACATCATGAATTCAAGATCAAAATGGTGTTTACGGCCAAGGAACCTCCTTGGGCCGTAAACCCTAATTAAGGGTGCATTTGAGCCCTAATCCCTTCCAAAGCCTTGGGATCAAGTCTAGAACACTTCCATTATAAGCTAGGGACCTTAAACTTTGATTTGGTACAAGATACCATGAGTTTACGGCCGTAAACTCATGGAGGAATGGTCCTTAGGCCGTAAACTCTAGTTAGTGTTGCAATGGTGCCACCATTCCTTCCTAAGGCTAAGACTTGATCATAGAACACCTCATATTGACTTATAAGACCTTATAACACATCTTGGTACTTAACACCATGAGTTTACGGCCGTAAACGCATGGGGTAATTACCCCTTGGCCGTAAACTCATGTGGTCGTACCATATGGGCCATAAACTCCAATGATGAGGCCCTACACCCCCTTATATGCAACCCTATGTGGTTAACACTTCAGTACAAGTGCTTCCTAGTCCCTAAGGTTGTTCCATTTCTTAATTAGTTGTTATAAACACTAATTGTAAGCATATATGTGTCATTATATGTTAAATAGGATCCGTGTGTGCTCAAGTCTTCACTTGACACTTACCATCCTTTACCGATCTTATATTCGCATCACTCACTTCAGGTGAGTTCATACCCCTTAACTTATCTTTTAAAAGATTTTAAATGCTTTTATGGGGGGGGGGGAATACAAGTAGAAAACATGCTAGTTATAAGATCAATCACATGTGATTTATAACTGTGTTTCAAACAAGGATTTCATATACTTCAAACTCTTGTTTCAAAACAAACTACTTTTGAATCGTTTTATAAACTGACATCAAGTCATTATTATTTATTGTTCAAAACCTTTAAATGTATTACAAAACCTTTTTCAAACTTATATATTGTTAAAAACCATATCCATACACTTATGTATTAAGTATATATGTATTGATATGAGAGCTTTATTTCTTCGTCAGTTCCAACACCCTTGAGTAACAAAGGTGTATAAACATACTTGGACATTCAAACTACATTCTAGTAAACTATAATAGGTATAGTTTAGGAGATACCAATTACTATTCCTAGTACAAGGGAACATACATGAGTCAGTTCATTCATGAGTCTATACAAACATACTATACAAAGAGAATTACTACATACTATACGGAAAGAAATACTATATACTATACAAGGAGAATTACTACATACTATACGGGACTGACCATCCTACACCTGGCTACTAGCTACAACGGGACCTGTTCATCGGCGGATGTTCTCGGTTGTACTGTTCGGCGATTTACCGCGTCGTGTTTATCCTAGACAAATGGATACGATTTCAATGACTATATAATTTTCCCCATTATCTTTATTTTGTGACACATTCACATAAACGATGAGGTAGACTATATTTTGATAATAATAGTTGTACATGGGAAAAACCTTCATTCATACAGAGAAGCAAACCTTCAAAACAGTCGGGTCTTGGTAGAAGACTACATTTTATACTAGTAGGAAATATGGGATTTTCTAGGGTTTTCAAACGTATACAAACATTTACATTGAACATTTACTAGTCTTTACATCAAACTTATGCAAATAAATGACACTAAAGTACTTATGAATTCACCAGCTTAAATGCTGATCTACGCTTTCAAAATAACTTGTATTCTCAGGTCATCAGTAGACAGGTACCAGTGACAGGTTTTGAGAAGACGGAGCACAGACAAGACTCATCTTTTATTTTGATCATTCATTTTTGGTGTCTATTACATTACAAAGAACACACATGTATTAAAACTCTACTATTAATGCAATGGATGATGTTGTTACTTGTTTACTACTTTGCATTGTTATGATACTTTACATGACGTCCTCCGCCCCAGAACGTTTCCGCCGTTCTTGATTTTGGGGTGTGACAGTAGGGGTGCTCATAACCGGATATCCGAAAATTTGGATAGTTTATTTTTGGTATCCAATTCCGTATCCGAAATTTCTGATACTGATTCAGATACCAAACCGGATATCCGAAAATTTGAAATTTTGTTCAAATTTGAAAGGAATATGAAGTTTTTATATTAGAAAGACATATTTTTAAATTAGAAAGGCATATGAAGTAATATAGGTATTTAATTAAGGGTATTATGCATATGTTTTAGTTATTAACATTCATATTATAAAACATATGTGATCAAAATAATAAATAATGTATAAATTAAATTCAAAATTTTCAGATATCGGATATCCGAATTATCCGAAAAATCTGAAAAACACTATGCAATTCTGATTCCGAAAAATCGAATATCCAAAATTTCGGATATCCGAAAATTCGCATATCCGATTTTTCGGATAATTCGGATTCAGAATTTCGGAATTTCGGATACAAATATTTTTGAACACTCCTATCCAAAGGGCATTAGCCACCCCCTTCCCCAAGGGTATGCCATGTGAAAATTGAATGCATGCAGTTGACCATTTTCAATCATCCGAATTTCTAAAGCGTTCGACAACAAACAAAGGAGTCCGTGCACAACAATAATTTGTAAACAGATGGGGGTCATGCTCTTATAGCAGTGCATGTTTCAAAGATGTAAGTTATTATATGTTTAATTGTTTATTTAAAGTATAACTAATCTAATTTTTAATGTTAAATAGGACATCACTAGACTCAAAGCATTTCATAAGGCTAATACCGATCATCAAGGGGTATTTAGTAGTCCTACAGTCGAGCAACAATACATAAGTGGTTAATTTGTATTTTCATATATATATATATATATATATATATATATATATATATATATATATATATATATATATATATATATATATATATATGGGAAATCTCCAGAAAAATCCTAAAATTTTAGTCTAATTTATGAAAAAGTCTCGAACTAAATTTTATTTACAGAAAAGCATAGAATACCGGTTAAAACTTCGAAAAAACCCTTTTCGGCCGGTTTCGCAGATTTTGCCGGTATTCTGTCATTTTTCGTTAGTTTGCTCAAAATTTTGGGACTTTTCCAAAAATTACATAATAACCAAAATATTGGGACTTTTTTGAAAATTACCATGAAATTAATGGATATTATTATTAACAACTCATTTTTAAAAATAAAAAAAATATTTATTATAAAAAAAGAAAATACATTTGTTGCTAATTTCTAGGAATAAATTGGTGGTCTAAATACTCTATTCCTTCCTGACCACTCAAAATCTCTACGTTCTTCCTATGCATTGTTGTGGTTGTGATGGTGAGATGAACTTAGTTAGCATTCCTCTAATGTTGGTGTTCCTCTTATGTTGTTTAACCTAACTACCAACCAACATTTATACCTTACATGTTAACAACCATCGGCTAACACACATCTATAAAATGTGAAAAGTGAACCGTGAATGATAATTTATATGGAAACAAGTGAAGGGTTATTATCTATTTAAATTGTCATTCAAAGTTTACTTTTCACTCTCGATAGATGTGTGTAATTTTATGGTTGTTACCGGGTAATGTTTGGAGGTTAGGTGGTAGTTAGGTTAAAGAACATAATGAAAGATCTATATGTTCGTGTAATGATTTTTTCTGATAACACGTGATCATATAGCATCATGCCTAATAGCAAGTAGACACTTATTGATTGTGTATTAATAAATATTATCAACTCTTGTATTGGTCACGCCTAACATAGTACTTCTCACTATGACACCCACAACTATACATAGGAAGAACATAGAGATTTTGAAGTGGTCAACAAACAATAGAGAAGTACATAGTCGACCATTCTATTCCTAGAAATCAGCAACATATGTACTTCCTTTGTTTATAATAAAAAAAATTATGTTTATAAATTATTTGTTAATAATAATATCCACTAATTCCATAGTAATTTTCAAAAAAGTCCCAATATTTTGGTTATCGGGTAATTTTCAGAAAAGTCCTAATATTTTGAGCAAACAAACGAAAAAAGACAGAATACCGGCTAAATCTACGAAACCGGCCAAAAATGGTTTTTTCGAAGTTTTAGCCGGTATTCTGTGCTTTTCTGTAAACAAAAAATAGTTCGGGACTTTTTCATAAATTAGACTAAAATTTTAGGACTTTTCTAGAGATTTCCCTATATATATTGTAGTTGTAATGAAATGGAGAATGAATTACAAGATCAGAGTTATATGAAATAAATGAACACGAAATCTAAATAATGTCTGTTTACCTTGATTAAGCTGTCAAGAGTACAAAGTGTTTTAGACAGGAATGACAAAGTTTTTATCAAACTCTAGTACACATCCCATATTTATAGGGATGATCAAAGCAAACAAAAAAATAAGGGACTTGACATTACAGTTTTGAAACATAAATCCCCTTATAATAAACATTTCAAACTATCGAAACTATCCACGACCTTCGACACCTCACAGTTAATTTCGACATCTACATTTTCCCCCTTTGTGAGAAATGTCGAACCTAGGTCGTCAACATCTGGATAGCTTGGTGCATTGATCTTCGAATTTCTGCATACCACATCATCACCTTCTTCAATTCAGCCTTGTCCCCATCATTGTTCTTCTTACAATTATTCATACGAACAAGCAAGTTCGTATATTGAGCAGTAGTATACCTCTCCACATCACATGCCTGGAACAAGAACTTCGTATTCTTTCCCTTCTTTCTTTTTCAAACGAAGACTATTCCAAGAGGCTTCAGGTATATCTCCCCATCAACATAAGGTTGTAAATCAACTTTGCTTTTCAATAACGACTGTGGCACAGTAATTTCTTTTCCCATAGTCAAAGCTAAACATCTTCATCATCATCCATGACTTCTTCTAAAGGGCCATCCAAAGCTGCATTCTCACCCATTTCGACATCAGGGCCATTATCCTTTCTGATAAAATGAGGATGACTATGGTTATCCTTGTCTTCATCAGCATCCACATCCTCAGCCCCATGGTTACCCTCATCCTCATCATCATCTTCATCCTCATCATCCAAATGGCCTGACCCAATTTCTTTAACTAGTCCTGCACCATCAAGAACTTCTTCCACTATGTTATCAACTACCTCTTCCTTGTGTTCTTCCAACCATTCATGCATGTTAGTATTAACAAAATGGTCTATATACATAGGAAGTATAACACCACATTCATACATTATTGCTATAAAATCGGCATAATCCAACTCATTCGAAATTAAGGTCAAACCTTTGGGAAAATGAATATCTGGTTGGCAGTAATAGAGCTTCGCACACTTTTCTCCGGTGAACATTTCTATAAATTCAGAACACCTGTTCTTGTCCATGCCTACGAAATCGATGTCCGACAACCTCTGAGTAATCCCCCCGGTGTAGTGTATAGGGTATTTTGCAAAGATTCCTTGGAAATGAACATCGACTTGGATGAATATGGGATCCATGTTTGAGGTTTGAGGAGACAGAACGCAATTAAGGGTTTATCGAACGAGCTGGAAGTGGTGAATGGTGAACAGTAGACGGAAAAAGATTTCATTTAAGTAAAACTATTAGTAGATGACATGACATACACAGTCAGCAAGGCAAGGGGTTTAAGTAACACATGTGGCAGGAATATGACCGACTGACCCCTTCACAATCAATGTTTTAAAAATCGGTTTTTTAGTTGAACCGGTATGGTGACCGGTTCCCGGTTCAACCGGTTTAACCGGTTCGACCGCCGAGTGAACCGGATTCTATATTTTTCATGTTTTTTTCTATTTTCCTATACATACATATATATATAAATTATGAATTTGATTTTAAAAGTTCAAACATTAAATATACATATAAAAATAATTTGTAGATAAATTCAAATACATTAAAATAACACATAACCATAAGTTTTAGTGTTTTCATCAATCCATATACGTCAAAATGAAAATAAAATATAATACCGATACAAAAGAGAGTTTTAGATGTATACAAACACATCAAAAAAATTTATAAAATTTACCATATGTTTTTATTTAGAAAAAACTAAATAGATTTGAAAAAAATCACCAAAGTTTATTATGTAAATGGTTCTTTTTCATGTGGTTTTATTAGGTTTAACCGGTTTATTTTGACCGGTTCAACCGGGTTTTTCTAAAACCGGCCGGTTCAATCCGGTTCAGAAATAAATATAAAACCGGTGATAGTTGAACTGCTCCCTCTCCCGGTTCCCGGTCCAACCGGTTCGACCGGCCGGTTCAAACCGGTTTTTAGAACATTGTTCACAATTGACATAATGACGTAATTGATCCGACAAAATAAAGTTCGTTCCCTCATAAAGCCACTAAAAAAGGTTAGTGACTAAAATGGTAAATCTTAAAAAGTTCATAGGTCGTATGTGTCATTTTTCCATAATAATAATAATAATAATAATAATAATAATAATAATAATATGTTAATTTATATACATTACACCAACATTATTCTATTTATATTATTCAAAAGTGCATAATAATACTAGAAAACCACGCAAAGTTTATGTGAGTACTCGAAAGGATATTATGTTAAGGTAACATATCAAGGAGCAGCTATTGAATAGCATTGCATAATGCATTAATAGTTCCCCGTTGGTTGATTAATCAGTTGGAGGTGACATCAACCAATTCTGGTTCGATTGCACACAACGTATGCATCCGTGCGATTTGATCGCCCGCTTTAATTTCAAAGTCTGAACCCGAGTCATTGACGATAGTGACCGAAACTGGAGCCTCTTTGAGGGGACTAATACATCCCATAACTTTAATGGATTGTGGCAATACATCAGGTATAGGAGCTACAAAGTATTTAAACGATTGTATTTATATAACAACCGTTAAGTAATTAATATCACAAATAAAAAGTTGCAATAAAATGTTTACCAATCTCAAAAGATACTCCCACAGGCACATTGAACCTTAAGTCTGTGGGAACCTGTGTCTGATCCCACCACTTAGGTGGTATGGTGAGCGTCTTTGAACTGGTTCCAAAAATAAAATAGAACGGTAAAAAATGATATTATATGCCGTTCTCTATCAAAATCCAATTAGTTATGTTACCTAGTAATTTTCTGATTTGCAACTATAAAAAAATGTAGACCTAACGAAGTCAATATCAACTTGCAACTAGGTTCTGAGTTCTGACTTGCAAAAAGGAACAGTAATTAACATACCTTGAGAGAATAAATCCAGTCGGAAAAACAGCTTGGTCTGACATCCTATTCACAAGCACACGAGGAGGCACTTGGTCGGTGTTGTTATTTGCCATGACCACTGAAAATACTCGGTAGATCTATTCAATCATAATTAAATTAACGTGAATATAGTAAATACTGATTCTAAAAGAACCACTAATGCGATTAAAAATTAAACACTTTCCAATCAGTGGTGTAAAGTAAAATGATCATATAGCCAAAACAATAATGTGGACAGTGGCATAACGTAACAAGAAGCTGCTCGATGTAGGTTGTAAATCCAATAGCGGAAAGAACAAAATGGCCAATCAGTGGCGAAATGTAACAACGATTTCTTTTTTTCTTTTTTTTGTTAATTAGAAAATTAAAATCGTAACCCAAAATCCTGTGAAGATAACGTTTCACCACCACCACCTGCCACCGTCTTCAACTTGGCCGAAAAAAAAAATCTACCCTAAATCAACAAAACCATAACTATCGTTTAATCCGCAACAATAATAGAGCAAAAGATAATCAAACAACTGACTAAATCACATTCAGAAAAATGGGTATTACATATTCAAACAAATTTCATCGGTAAATCACAAGCATACCAGGATATGGACGTGATGAGAAAAACTAAACCCTAAAAAAATTGAATGACATTGTCCTTTTCAAATTAAATCATATTGCAGCAGTGAAGAATTCGACTGTTGTCAACATTTACGGCATAAAAAGATTTTGGTATTAACTGAATGGCTACAAAACGCGAAATACACAGAACTAAAGGGCTAGCGGCCCAGCTTGTTGTCTGTTTGCCTTCAATCGATATGCATTGAACTAAAGATCAAATTTCCATTTGTGAACATTTAAATCATCAATCCAAACACCCATGCATTGCGTTAGGCTCAACATGTGCAGAGCCAGCCAAAAATAATAACTATTATAAATACAAATCAAAAGATTGATGCGCAGTACCAATAAAAAAACCCTAAAAAGTCACAAAAACCATGATTATTTACTTGAGTTCCAAGCAAAGAGAGGCAAACAAAATCAGAGGGAACGACATGTTAAAGGTAGAGCGAAATCAAGCAACATACCTGCTTCGCCGATCTAGATTTAGTGTTTGTGATTCTTCTATGCTCGCAAGGCAAGAAGAGAAATGAACGTAGGTAGTGAAAATAAAATAAGGGCAAAACTAAAATTTTATATCCATGTAACTAATATTATCCTGTTTTACCGTGGCTAATTTATATATTAGTATTGACATCCATTTATTTCATTTGTTAATTTAAAAAAAAATTAAATATAAATGTCAAAATATTTGAAAACTTTGAATTTATAAAAAAATAAGAAAAATAATGAATTATTATAATGAAATTGTTTTTTATCTTTTAAATGGGAAATTGTCAGAAAAATCTCAATATTTACGAAAAAGACTTTAATCCTTTTTGACCGGTTGAAACCGGTACGAAATAAATTTGGGACTATTTCGTAAACTAAACAAAAATATTGGGATTTTTCTATAGACAAAAATATTATGACTTTTCTGTAAAGAAAAATTTTAGGATTTTTCTGCAAACAAAACTCTTATTGTTGGTGTTATTATTATTATTATTATTATTATTATTAAAAATATAAATAAGAATACTATTTTTTGAACTTGTATTATTAATATTGTTAATAAAACATATAAATGTCACGCTTCAAACAAAGACTCATCATCATATTGTTGGAAATTTGCTATCCTTTTCTTGAGCTTGGATATTTTTGATGGTGGAATGAATTGCTCAATGAAAGCTCCACGTAGATTCGTCCAAGTAGTAATTGATCCAGATGCAAGGGATTTCAGCCAAATTATTGCATCTCCCTGAAGCTTAGTGGGAGCATTCTAAGCAAAACTACTTCTCGCGTGACATTTTGAACATTGAAGTAATTGGCAATGTCCTTGACCTCTCTGATGTGATTAAATGCGTCTTCATAATCTTTTCCGGAAAATGGAATGACCTTGAGTATCCCTACAATATGGCCCTTAAGCTCAAATTCGGTTTCTGCTAGAATTTCTGGTGGAGCAAGTCCTGATCCTTGATCGCTGCACACTTGCTTCTTGTATGCACCCATTGACTGTCAAAAAACAAAAAAACCAACGCGTAAAAAGGAACAAAAAATAATAAACAAAAAACTGTCAAGTCGTCAACCACGTCATGGAGAGAAACCGTCACGTCGTGGTTACGCAATAAAAATAAGAATTAAAATCGAAAAAATTTAAACTTTATGTGAAATAAATTTCACATAAATGATCGAAACAAATAGGAAATAACAATTAACTAAAATTTGAACCGTTCCTCGGCAACAGCGCCAAAAACTTGATACATACTTTATGTACTAAGTAATATACCAACTAATCTAGACTAACTAATACGCAATAGACAATGTACCTAATCGAATAGTAGGATAGTTCAGGTAAGTAAGGTATCAAACACACGAAATGGAAATATTAGCTAAAATACTACTAAATGTTAACTAATTCAAACAATTAATTTAAAAGAGGATTTTTCTAGTTTTGCAAGTCTAGAAACTTAAAACTATTATTACCAAAGCAATTAAACTAACAAAAGCAATTCAAATTAAGTATTAAGACAAGATATTAAAGTGATTTCCGTTTATATTCGATTCACAATACTCTTATGGTTGATTTCTTGGATAAGTGCAATGGATTAAGTTGATTATTGCTTACCGATTCCAAAGTTGACTAAACATTAAAATCAAAAGAGTAATCCTTTAGTAAAACTAATTCGTTCATGCATTGATCAGGTGAACAAATAGATAAGATTACTAGTATTTAATTCGAGTTATGCTAGACTTGAACTATGATTGACATTAATAGATAATAACATAAATTCAATACATGAATGATTACCACACATTAGCTTCCACATTAATTTACCTATTCTTCTTATTTAACGCTAGGTTTATGATCAAAACAATAGTCTTATAACTTTGACAGTCACAAATTTATAAGATTCAAGTTTACCAAATAAGAACGATCATCCAATTCAGAAAAACTCAGCAATAAACATAAGAAGTAGTTGTCATTAACACAAAAGGAGCTTTAACAAGCTATCATAACAAATAAGCAACTAACAACAATCCAAAATCCAATAAATCAACACATAGTCATAATGATCATCTACTCTAAATAGAAGTTAGGGTTCTTAGCTGTAATGCCCGTGTTTCTAGGCTAGGCATTAATATTGACATTATAGTCTAGGTTAACCTTTGTAACTCATTTTGAATAAATAAAAAAGAATTATGTGAATATTATGTGAATTATGTGTTTTATGTTTAATTATTAGGGCTTAATTAATTAAGAATAAAAAATGAGCGTCAAAATTAAATTTTAGATAAACCGATATCTATTAAGAATCTTGTAGTGGGTGTGACAAGGATTACGGATATATAAAGAATGCCGAAATCCGAGTTATAACGAAGAAGTTATGACCTGTCGAAGTTTCGCGACAAACCGGCACGGGGCCGAATGTCGTAAAAAGTGAGTTTTTGATAAACTACTTTTTGGCCTTAGTGATCTAAACGAAACTCGTAGTGTTCGTTAAACCGACAGTAGGTATAAAAAGAACACCCAAATCTGACTTCGTATGAGGAAGTTATGATTTTTCGAAGTTTCAGCTTAGCAATAGACAGCTAAAAACTCGAATTTTAGATCGAGTGATTTTTAGCCGATACGACCTAAACGAGAATCGAAGGTCTCGTCATTAGTAGCACAACGGTAAAAAGTCTGACGAAAACGGACGTCGGATGAATAAGTTATGAATTTTTAACGGATTTCCTATCCCGGTCTGTTAAAAATAATAATTTAAAAATTAAAGTCAAAATTAGCCGACAAAGTCTAAACGAAAGTTGTAGAGCGTAATTTTACCTACGCGTGCATATAAAGAACGTCAAAAACGGAGCTCGTATGCTAAAGTTATGGATTTTAGAAGTTTTGATGCGAAAACCGAGAAATTTCGCATAGGTGGCTTCGGCCACGTCACCTTCGCTTAGAGCATGCCACGTGTCCGAAAAACTGCTGAGCCATACGAGCTACTAAAGCGGTCCAATTCCTGTCCGACACGTGTCCTCTTTCACGTGTCCGAGCCTTCGCGAGAGAGCCACGAACCACCTACTTCGGACCCTAGGCCGCGGTCCAATCAGGAGGCGACATCGAGGCCTCGCACGCGCAGCCCATGTGCGAGCACCTGCGCACCCTCGCCTGCGGACCCCACCTCCTGAACCGACTTCGGACCCTATAAATAGAAGGGTATGCGAGCCTTCTCGGTTAGTTTTGGAATTTTGCCATATTTAGCCCCTTTTCCATATTTTCTTCATCTTAACATTCCCCAAAGCCCCGGTATCGATTATAACCCCCGGAATACGCCGCGAAGAGCCCGAGAAGCCTGGAAAATTTATCTTTTCGGTTTCAAAGCCCGACCCTCGCAGAGCCCGGTTTCTGAATAAAACTCCCGGTTTTATTAGAAACGAACGTTTTAGGAAACGAATTGTTGCCCGATTATCATCAAATCAAGTGAGTGTATAGTCACTTTCATTTTACACATAAATATGAAGTATTTACCTTAAAATACGTGCTATGTGTAAATATATTAATTGTTTATTTGAGGTGACTGTTGAGTTGATGTTTTATACAAGTTTTAAAGTGTATATATATTTTTATCTACAAATATGTTGGGTAGAACATGGGTAGATAGTTGGTGTGTGATAAAATAAAGTGATGAGAGGCCTCGATGTGATTTGTGATTCAGTCATCTAGCGGAATTTGGATGACGACCATGGACTTTTCTAGACAGTCCAGTGGGAAACGCTAGCAGGCCCGCAACCTTAGGTGTTAATGAACTTGGGTGCTCATTCGCTGTACTCCATCCCCCCCATGGTTGCATTTAGGACATGTATGGCTGAGGAAACCCCTTAGCAGTAGTGTCTATCCCGATGATATTCTTTAGGCTAGGTCCCTTGTGATAAGTGTTTAGGGACGTAAAGTGAGGATAACGGGAAATGGGTAATCAGGGTTATTGTTGATTGATGAACTTAATAAGTTTGTTATTACTGTGGGTTGAAAACCCTATATGCTCACCAGGCTCCCAAGCCTGACCCACTCAGCTTTTTATGTTACAGGTAGAGGACCCCGAGCTTAGTCGGAGGATGACGTGAGATTTTTGGATTATAGGCCAGTAGTTGTAAATAACTGTTGAAAGGCTTATAATGTCTTGTTTATGCTTTTGGTCTGTATCGGTACATGACATCCCGAAGTTTTGATATGAAATGAAATTATATATTTCTTAAAGAAAGGTTTTGACAAACTTTTATCATATTTTGTTTTGGGGACCAATTCCGCAACATCTTTTATAAAGATTTCTCTGATTTGATTTTAAAAAGCATAAACTAAATCGGTCTTTTCTGACCGAGAAATTAGGGGATGTTACATTAGCCCATGATTTCTGAAAACAAACACTTAAAAACGAAGTTCACAATGAAAATCATAATGAAGAACGAAGTAAATAAGTTTTAAGAAGTATTATTGCCTCAATTCTCTTCAAAATCTAATATTCAATCGAAATCTGAGCCTCATCTGTGTTGTAGCACCTTTATAGTCTCAAAAGGTCGAATACAACTCAGAACATCCCTCCTGGATGAGAGAATAATCGTCATATTTATAGATCCTGAATCTGACCCACCACGTCATGGTTTACCGCCACGACGACGTGGTCTTCATTAAAAATACATAATCGCCAAGTTACTATACAATCGGGATTTCACCAATCACCACGTCATGTTGAGATCACCACGATGTGGTTTTCCGGTTTTAAGACTTCTTTGATTTTTATCCATTTTTCCGCTTCCAGCACCGCAAGATCTTCCTTTTGATCCTGAGCATGTCTTTGTTGCTACAAAACACGCTTTAAACAAATTAAGTACCTTTTGTTCTATAATGAGCATAAATATAGCAAAAAGTATTAAAATAGACAAAATTGCAAAAATGGTCCCTGTGGTTGGCAAAATTTTGTAGTTTTGGTCTAAAACGAAATGTTGGTGCACCACTGGTCCAATTTTAGATACCTTGTGTGGTTTTGATCCATATGGTTGTATTTTCATGTGTTTTTGGTCCACATCCCACCTAAAATGACTAATATGTCCCTTAAGTAATTATATTTTCTTATTCTTATAATAAAAGGAAAAACAAAAACAAAATAAACCAACCTCTCTCTCTCTCTCTCTCAGATGTTATCTTCCCAGTTGGAACCATCAGCACCAAAAACAAATTCAAACCCACATCGCCACCACCAAATCTTCTGCTTGAACCTTGGCTTCACCGGCGTCGACTTTGTCGGAGCAAGCTTTTCCGATGGAGATTTTTCCAGTGTCTGCATCTTCATCTCCTATGCCTTCAAGACGATTGTCATCCTAAACCTCCATCTTCACCCATTTCCTTCTCCACCTGCATCGACCTCCACCCAGATCGATGGAGTTGTTGATGGCTGAGTCGATTAACAACAACGCTGCTTCCTGGTGAACTTAAATCTGAAAATTAAAGTCCACATCGAAATTTCCACTAAAATCGAATCTGAAAATCGTTTTCGATTTGGTTTTTCAAGCTTAAAAATTCTTTCTCTATACCACTGTCTGTTCCTCCCATTTTTTTAATTTCAGATTTTAGACATCACCACCATTATCAGACGACCTTCCTCCTTGCTGAAAAATGAGACCAAACTCTAGGTCCGACCACCCCTGTTTGCTCTATCTCTCTCCCGTCACCACTTAGACCCATCCACACGATTTCCTTCTCATTTCCCCATTTATATGTGCGGATCTTGAGAACCACAAAACCACCGATAAAATTAAAGTTCCCTCATACCATTATAGCCATCGCCAAACCGATCTATCTTCCATCATCGTCGCTAGTATCCGATCTGGGGGATGTCGATCTAACCTTCATCATCGACAAGAACAGTGGTTTACAGGGGTAATATTGGAAAATTTTTAGGGTTTCACGATGGAGGATTTGGGTGGTCTGATGAAAAGCGGAGCTCCTCTGTTGAACAATGCTAAGGCGATGGTGGCGCCAGATGAAAACCCTAATCGTTGAAAGATGGTGGTGGCGACATTTAGGTAGGGACAGATCCAATCCATTAGAAGGGCAATGTTGATGGGGAAGTTTTATTGGACATGAGGAAGGAAAGATAGGGTGAGGGTGGGATTGGATGTTTATGGTGGACAATGTTGGCAGTCAATGGAGATGGTGGCGAATGGTGGTAGCAATCGGTGGTGATGGTGGCGGCCACTCGTGGTGATATGTTCTTTCTTGAGTGCGTGTGTGCGTTTTTTTTTAGAGAGAGGGAAAGAGAAATTGTGGGTAGACCCCTTTTTATTTTTATTTTTTTCAAGTTAAAAAAAATATAAATTAAATTAACATATGTGTTTCAGCAATTAAAGAAAATTAAAAATATAAGTTTTAAGGGAAAAATCGTCTTTTCAAGTGTATAGGGACCAAAAACAATAGAAAGATCTCATTCTGGACCAGTGGTGCACCAACATTTCGTTTTGGACCAAAAACACATAAATTTGCCAACCACAGGGACCATTTTTACAATTTTGTCATTAAAATAATGTATGAAGTATGTAATTAAATATGCACATATATATAGATATGTATGATTGCCGGTCTTGCTAGTTATTGATTGTTATAGTATATGTCGACATCTTATGATTTGTTGGGTTGAGGAGACCCTGCTTTGTGCTGAAGGCCAAGATACTCGGGACGGTTCGGATACACTGAAGGCCTATGAGACGGTCCAGTCAGGCCGAATGCCCAGAGAGCGGTCTAGATAGGTTGTAGTCCCTGCGAAGCGGTCCATTCGGGCTGAAGGCTCATATATACATGATGTTATATGTATTGGTTGTGTGTGGTACTTTGGGGAAACTCACTAAGCTTTGGCTTACAGTTTAAGTTTTATGTTTCAGGTACTTCAGATGACTAAGGAAAAGTAAAGGCGTGGTCGTGCACATTTTTCTGATTTTAAGATATTTGATTTTGGGATACTCTGATTCGTGATTATTACTTTTGGGAATTATGTTTTGTAAACAATTATGGTTTTTTCGCTGGATTTTAAAAATGAAAATGTTACCTTGATTTTTGGGATGTTACACGATAACTCATTAAGTCCAAAATCATTGATTTTTATCATAACGTAATGTTATGATACAAACTTTTTTTTTTGATATGTTAAATGTATCTATCATTTTGTCAAACAAGTTATCTCCAAGAAAAACTATTCATTGTTCTTATAAAACAACTATATCAATATTTTTACATATAAATAAATGAAAACAACAAAAAAAATATTTGAGAATCAAATTTTCCAAGATGTGAGTTCTTTGAGACATTAAATTGAACATCTTGCAAGCATCCTTATTTTCAACATCACTTTGATGTTTTTTTTTTAACTTCTCCATCAAAAAGTATTTTCAAAACTCAAAGCTTGAACAACTTAATCTGATAATTCAATCTCATAAAACTTAAATCAACAAGAAGACGCATTCAAGTTCAAACAATAGAATTGTAGATAAAATTAAATAATAGCAAAAAAACTAATAAAAATGATAAATCAGTTCATAAATCTCATATGTCAAACAAAAAAATTGTAACGTCCCAAAAGTTAAGCTAATTTTTTTTCATTTAAAAATATAAGTAAACAATTTCAAACACTTTCATAAAAAGATAAAGTAATAAATTGTGTTCCAAAGATCATGTCAGGGCCAAAATATATTAAATCATTATAACAACAATAGTCTGAGATAAAATAATAGTGATGCACACGTCGTATATTCAAGCCGACACCTCCCCAATCAGAGGAACTACCTGAAAAACATTAAATCAAGAACTTTAAGCATAAAGTTTAGGGAGTTCCATAAAATAATACATAACACAATAGAAACATAAATGCATACAATCAAAGGCTCTCAACTCTAGTTTCGATCCACCTGATCAACGGTGACTAACAAATCTAGTGCACGTCTAGTCATCAACGACGACTAACAACTCTAGTGCATGTCTAGTCATCAACATCGGTTAATGGCTCTAGTGTCGATCCACCATCAAACCCTCAAACATAATATGTTGACATATCATACAATCAATCAATTAAACAATCAGTAGGCAAAAGACTATACTAGCCTGTTGAAATTAATTAATTGTTATCTCTTTATCCCATTTACGTTTTTATCTCTTCCTATGTATTAGGTAGATAGCTGTTTTCCTCCTTAGTTATAGGAAATCTCCATGTATTTATTCTGGAACTTTTATAAACTTTAATTGATCGGTTTTGATACCAAATTCTTCATGGTATCAGAGCGGGATACCCAAATAAATTGTCAACCCTAAGTCCGGCGCCATGACCAGCGAAGGAACATCAAACCCCAAGAATGAAACAATTGACAGTAGCTCACCCTATTACATACATGCCTCCAACTCACCAAGACAGATGCAGACCAACGATCCCCTCACCGACAGCAATTACAGTGATTGGATCCAAGAGATGGCAAACTTCCTGTTTGCAAAGAACAAGATGGGATTTGTAGACGGAACCATTCCGAAGCCTGATGAAAAGGACAACACCTACATGCCATGGATGCGATGTGATGCCATGATAAAGGGGTGGCTGACGACATCCATGGAGAAGACCATCAGAGGCAGTGTCAAATACGCCAATACCTCAGCAGAAATTTGGCCTGATCTAAAGGAACGTTTCGGTAAAGAGAGTGATCCCCGTGCGTACGAATTGAAACAAAAGCTCACCATAACAAGACAAGGTAACAATTCTGTTTCGGCCTACTATACGACACTTAGGAGCCTTTGGGATGAGATTGTTGGGTTTTGAGCATTCTAACACTTCCTAAGTGTACATGCAACCCTAATAAACCTTGGATCTATGTTTGTCTAAGGTACATGCAAAATATTATTTTCCAAGGTTTATAACCTATCTAGCATGGCATGGGGTACTTTTAAACATAAAAGAACTAGATGAATTACATACCTTTTGTTGATTGTTGATTCCTTGGAGTTTGAGAGCCAAGCACCAATAATATGAATGCCTCAAATGGAAATCACAAATCACCACAAACTTGGAAAATGTATGAGAGAGTATACTAACACTTAGAAATCGGCCACCACTATTACACACACACACTAGGGTGTTATTTCATGCAACATGAGCTTGTTTATATAGTGTGCATGGTTAGGGTGAAACCCTAATAACCCATGTCTTTTCCTCTTCCAAGGATCCATGGGTTAAAAGCTCCATGGATCATCCATGGACTTCCATATAAGCTTAGCCCATTAACAAATGAGCATTAGCCCACACCATATAAATATAATAGCCCATGATTTAATTAGTCTTCCTTTTAATCACTAAACCAATTCATAATTAATTCAAGATTAAAACTAATTAAATAACATGACTTTATATTAATATATTATAACTTATAATATATTAATAAATCGTAAGTATACAATTCTCATAAAATTATCCATAAACAGTTTGGGTGAAGTGCAACCCAAATGGACCATGCCGGGTCGGGTCAAGTATATACCAAATAAGTTATGGACTTAGACACCTTATCCAACAGTCTCCCACTTGGATAAGTCTAATAACTGTATTTGCGTATGTTACTTCAGGAACCAACCAACAATCGTAGCTCTCGAAAACTCTGTTGAACTATGAAGCGCCATTTTAGATAAGTGATCATATAATCCTCTGTTCTCATGATATCAGCCGGACAAATACATGGAACAACGTCGTACTTATTGTCCAGCAGTTTGTTTCCCGATTTCCGATTTGTTTGACAAAGAACTAAATTGAACACATCAATTAGGTTCTGACCGGGCCCGGTACATAGGTCAAAACAAAATCATCGAGGGGCCCAGATATCGCTTCTAATCCTCCAAGGACTAGAAGGAACAGATAAACTTCGACTCATATACTTGTTTCTACTACTTGTTGAATTATACACAAAGGCACGTTTTATAACATCAAGTTACTGATGCGTTTACGTGCAATCAATGCACAACCAACTCATAGGTAACAACTCATATCTCTAGGTTTGAAGACTTATATGATATTACCGTTTCACGATCACTCGAGATAAATTCCATGAAGTGATACAAGTGAGCGTGGGTTAATTCCAATACTCATAACTTATGAGTACTCATGAATGTTGTAGCAACCATTGCTATGACTAAACACATTTAGCCATCTACAAACTCGATTCATGACAGTCTTAATTCATACCTACTTCCAACATATGAACGACTGTGGAGTGTTTAAATAACTTAGTCATTCGGAAAGAATAACCTAGCTATTCTGGAAGTCAAAACATGCAAAGTGAAACACAATAATAATCGAATCCAATATGGTCTCAGAACCCTTTTGAATATAAATAAAACCACCTTTTATTTATCACCATATTGATTACACATTATTCATTGTATAATGTTTCAAATAATCAACTTAATACTTGAATAAAAACAACAGTTGTCCCATGCTCCTAGCATGTACACTTTGTTTTTCTAAACAATAGTTATGCCATACTCCAAGTATGCGCACTATGTTTGTCTATGATCTTTACTTTGTGAAATAGATCAATTGAACATGATTCCAATGATGCTCATTTCACAATCCCAAATCCTTATTGTAAATGTAAAAATTCCTAATTCCTACCATTTACCAAAAAAACTGTTAGATTTTAAACTTTTATGCAATGTTCCTCTTGTAATGATTATGCACAAAGTCACAAAACTTGTCAACAGTCATTACAGAGTATTCCAAAGGAGATCAACTCTATGGAAACGAAGTCTCATATTCAAAGTACATTGCTTTGAACATCCTTCTTGCACTAAGGTTTTCTAATCTTACACAGATTGAATAACTTCCGAACAAGAGTTACCTCTTTTCAGAATATGTCAATATGGTCCTTTCCAACAATTTATATCCTACTTCCAACTGTCCCCGAGCAACCAATCTTTGGAGAACCTTAGATTGTCCTCGACAATTGCTTAATCACTTTAGTCATATCCAATTCTAGACTTTTCCCTTCTTAATGCCCTAAGCATTTGGAAAATTTAGAAAGGATAAATATTATAGCACATGAAATCGATCCTATATCCGAAGCATATGGGACACGATTCATAAGCACATGAAATTGATCCTATATCCGAAGCATATGGGACACGATTCATGATGTCTCACATAAAGACATGATACTAGACCAGTCTTTTGCTACAATATTTTTTATTTGCCATGTTTTCAAAATTTAACTATGAAGAGGGATGCCGTAATCATAATCAAATTTTGATAACGCAATATATATAGAATTTCTTTAAGTTGAACCATTCCAACATAAAATACATATATAAATCCTTGACTAAAGATGATTAAAAACTCAATCTAAGCTTTTAGAATTGAAATGAAGTATAATTTCCTCTCCCTTAATTATAGCAAAACAACTTTTCAACCCCTACAACTTTACGAATTGAAACTTTTGGTTTTCTATAATTAACATTGCTAACTTGCAACACTAAACATAATAATCATGCTCCTACTAACATGATGATTATCAGCATAACACTTATGCTCCCACTAGTTCTGACATATTTTCGAAAATCAGCTGGACTCCTGAAATTTAGATTCGTACACCCTTTCTTAGATAGCTCACATGTGTGTCTAAACAATTTCCAGAACTATGAAAAGGGATGTCGTAATCATAGTCTTAATTGTTTAGGCCTTTGCCATTTCTTACAAGTTCATGTTAGTGTGCCGGTTAACCACACACGCTCCACTAATGACTTTGAGAATGCAAACATCACAATTGCTATCTACTTAAAATCTTCTTAGTGAAAGCATTTCCTCGCCATCATTTTCATGAATCGGAGAGAAACCTTATGACACTTAGATTTTATAGTGTATGAGTTTCTATCCATGTGAATTTGTCAAAACCATAATCACAAGACAAGGTTAGTAATAAATTCAGCCTTACATGGATTGAACTTGTTCAATCTTAATTTCTTGTCATTTGGTAGCACAAGGCCCACCAATGCTTCCAAGCTGTTATGCACACAGTTTAGAACTAACAGAACTCATATGCATAGGCAACTTAATAGGAACAGACACAGAAACAAGAATTATGTCAACTTAATAGGTTTCAAACCTTAAGTCGTGTGCTAGTGATAAAACTCAGGTTTTACTCTTGATTAAATCTTGAAATCCTTTCAGGATCTTTAAGACTCCCACTGTCCTCTTGACATATAAGTTTCCCTAGTCAAGAACTATTCCTTGACAAAACAAATATTCAAGGGATAGTGCAGATTCTTATCAAGATAAACACTTCACACAATTGGTCTTAGTTGGTCTTTGTCTTATCCAAGACATCACAACTTACCAATTTCAAATGTACAGGAGTAGAAAACATTTTACACTACATTTGATAAGTGTTTTAAACCTTACTTTATGTCACTCAATGTTACAATCTTGGATTATGACTCTAAGAGTTGTTTTTCGAACGAAGTATGATCCATCTTCTTGATTTTAACCATTCCAACAATTCATGACCCCTCATCTTAGTCATAACAATGTACTAAGATGTCCTTAGAGTATGAATTTGTGATATGGTTTCATAATCATTGATCATAAAAACATGTATGATCCATCTTCTTGATTTTAACCATTCCAACAATTCATGACCCCTCATATTAGTCATAACAATGCACTAAGATGTCCTTAGAGTATGAATTTGTGATATGGTTTCATAATCATTAAGATGATCATAAAACATGATACTAAAGTACTCTCCCATCTTTTCAGATTTGAGAAACTTTTTATCTCTCTGCTAAATTTGATTCTTCTCATCCGTTCTGCCATACATTGAAACTTTTCCAATGTTACAGAATTATACTTAACCTTATAAGTATAACCATATTTACTAATCTGTAGTAAATCATGACGAATCGATCTTTGTGGTGGACCTTGACTAGCACACACCCAGTGTGCCTAACTCCTTAGTCCTTCAATTGGCTCACATATGCATGTGATCAATGAATTAGTCTCAATTTTACAAAGATGAGAATTCTCATTCATCATACAATACAACTTGTATGATTCCAAGTTTCTGTCTAACTGAAGCTTGGGTGATGAGAACCTTTCCTCATTTGGTAAATTCAGACACTACCACAAATGAGAGAATCAAACTCATATTTCCAATATTGCTAGAAACATACATACATCAATTTTCCATAAATGCCATTGTAAGGGGATATAATATAAAATAAACTAAACAAAACTTTTATTTCTTTATAAAATGCGGAAAAATATTCCTTATAATGCATCTTCAAATGAAAACTATGATATTACATATTTCCTAGCAATCTATCATAACTTTTAAGTAGTAGCTCAAAAATCCGATCCTCGAACCATGCGATAGAAATCCATCTTCGTGATCAGATTCAACACACTCTTATTTTAACCTTCCTTTTGCTCAATCCTGCTAAACATCAAGATGCAACCTAGTCACATCATGTAATAAGAATCAACAATTAGGAATTTTAACAAAGTTAGATAGTGGACTTACCTGAAGCCGAGTCAAACATTTTGTCTCTACTTGCTTTCAAACATTTCAGGTATTCAGGGCAGCTTCGCTTCCAATGTCCCTTCTCACGACAATAAAAACATATAGACTCTTTGGGAATGGTACATGAGACAATCACAGACTTAGCCTTTCCCTTTACCTTTTGGTCAACCGGGTTGACCAAGGCCGATCCCTTTTCATTGGGAAGAGAAAGCTTTTCTGGACTTCCAATGTTACCATTGTCCATGTCCATGGAAGTTTGAGAATTAGACCTTCCATCAATATTTGCTTGACCATTGCGCCAAATCATTGCTGATTCAGCAGCAACAAGCAAATAAGAAAGATCTATTAGGGTTATGTCAGGATCTGTCATATGGTAGTCTTTAATAAACTCACCATACGACTCAGGAAGTGACTGAAGAACCCAGTCAACAGCGAACTTCCTTGAAATAACAGCACCCAACATTCTCAATCTGTCAATGTGTGACTTCATTCCTAAGACATGAGTGCACACAGGTCTTCCATCTTTATGTTTCATTTCTAGTAGAGCTTGAGTGACCTTGAACCTTTCAAGTCTCCGGGCTTGTGGGTCAGGGAGAATAAATGGAGGAGGTGGAGGGAGTGAAGCATGATGTTGAGGGACATCATCTTCAAGAGTAAAGCTTGTTCCAAGCGATTTGGGAAGATCATAGTTGTCTGAACCAGACATCTACAATGGGAGAAAATCAAGTTAGTTGATTCAAGTCCTTAATATAACACCCAATATGAAATATTAAGGCTAGGACCCAACACAATATTTTATAACTTGGAAGAGGGATGCCGTAATCCAAGCTATAAAATATTTGAAGGTAGGCGAATGACGATTCACCAATTTCCACCATGAAAAACGAAATAATTTATTAGGTTTTAATTGGATTTGAAACTCCTAGATCTTTTGAGATTCATTGAACTTTTCAATGGCATGTTTCAATCTCGATTGTGCCCTCTCAAGTTTTGTGACTGGGATGCCGAGGATCACAAAACAAGGTGTGAATAACCATGCAAACTCACTTGGTACCCTTAATATTATCACCTAATCGATGTGCCGGTTAACCACACACGCTCCACCGATCTATGATAAACATTAAGTCACCCTTCGTGATCCTTACTAGTCCAAGTTAGTGTGCCGGTTAACCACACACGCTCCACCAACGACTTGGTAAGGTACAAAGTGTGAATTTCATGGGTTAGCACCATATTCACATTTTCCTAAAGTAACTAAGATTGGGAATTTATAAAAGGTTTAGTTACTTTATAATATACATTATACTTTTAATGAGAATTTAAAGTCATTGTCCTAACCGTTCGGCTAACGACCCTCCACCGATCAAGGAAGCGGTGGGTGAGAATGGACACCCATTAAGTTGCCATTTTATAGGCAACAACCTTATACCCCCCTTATAGACCGGCTTCGTGAATGAGGCCTACTAACGGTAAAACGACTTGATCTTATACATATATATATAATAATTAACCATTAATGTTATAAATAGTATAAGGGTTGAATTTTAACTATTAAAACTCTAAGGGTTGGAATTAAAGTTTATTAAAGTGTGTGTAACTTTACAAATTCCAAAACTTGAGGGCAAGTTTTGTAACTATCCAAAACTTTTCATTTCATAACTTATGAATTAAAGGTTCATAAAAATGAAGACTCTTTATTTTATGTAACTTATGTGTTTTAAGTGTGTGTTTAAAAGAAGTGACCTTTGGATATCCATAACTTGAGGACAAATTATGGACTCCATTAAAACACATAAATGATCAAGAATTAATCCTAAACAATTCAGCAAATAATTCCTATCATCTTCTAAATTCATAAGAACATGAACATGATCATCAAAGTTTCAAGAATTATATGAACACATACAAAGCATGAAATTTTGATATAAGCTATTGTAAATGGATTAGAACAACCATTACACCAACTAAAACAAGTTTTAAAACACCAAAACAGTTTAGGGTAATGTTTCTAGTCCATTTCCAGCAGCAAAAGTCGAAAATCTGCATTCTGAGGCTCCTACTCGCCGAGTGCACGAACCTACTCGGCGAGTAGGATGAGTTTACACATGAACTCGGCGAGTCCCCCCATGGACTCGGCGAGTTCATCAGTCAGACAGCAAAAAATCGACTTTTTATCACTATTTTGCATCAAGTATCAAACAAACAAGCCTAGGCTCTGATACCACTGTTGGGTTTTGAGTATTCTAACACTTCCTAAGTGTACATGCAACCCTAATAAACCTTGGATCTATGTTTGTCTAAGGTACATGCAAAATATTATTTTCCAAGGTTTATAACCTATCTAGCATGGCATGGGGTACTTTTAAACATAAAAGAACTAGATGAATTACATACCTTTTGTTGATTGTTGATTCCTTGGAGTTTGAGAGCCAAGCACCAATAATGTGAATGCCTCAAATGGAAATCACAAATCACCACAAACTTGGAAAATGTATGAGAGAGTATACTAACACTTAGAAATCGGCCACCACTATTACACACACACTAGGGTGTTATTTCATGCAACATGAGCTTGTTTATATAGTGTTCATGGTTAGGGTGAAACCCTAATAACCCATGTCTTTTCCTCTTCCAAGGATCCATGGGTTAAAAGCTCCATGGATCATCCATGGACTTCCATATAAGCTTAGCCCATTAACAAATGAGCATTAGCCCACACCATATAAATATAATAGCCCATAAATTAATTAGTCTTCCTTTTAATCACTAAACCAATTCATAATTAATTCAAGATTAAAACTAATTAAATAACATGACTTTATATTAATATATTATAACTTATAATATATTAATAAATCGTAAGTATACAATTCTCATAAAATTATCCATAAACAGTTTGGGTGAAGTGCAACCCAAATGGACCATGTCGGGTCGGGTCAAGTATATACCAAATAAGTTATGGACTTAGACACCTTATCCAACAGAGATATCCTCGGTCCTACCCACACCCCGATGTACTTGTGGTCGATGTACCTGTGAAATCGGAAAACGTTTAAACGAATTTCAAGAAAAGGAACGTTTATATGAGTTCCTTATGGGCCTCGACAATGAGTTCTCAACCATTCGAACTCAAGTCCTCTCAATGAAACCAAATCCCACACTCAGGGAAGCTTACAGGCTTGCGTCTGAAGATGAGCAACAACGATCAATTGTAGCCTCCAAAGAAAGCCATGTTGAACCTGCTGCATTCCAGACTCATTCTCGGGAAAGGCGCGATAGTGTTAATAAGAGAAACAATATTGGAGATAAAGGTGGGCAAAAGGATTCCAGACAGGAGCATTGCTCCTTTTGTGATCGAGATGGTCACAAGAAAGAGGGTTGTTTCAAGATTATTGGATATCCAGATTGGTGGCCTGGAAAAACGAAGAATGAGAAAGGCAAATCAAAAGTAGCACATGTCGACAGTGAAGCATCCAACATAGGAGGGTTGTCTAACAACCAGTACCAGTTCTTGTTGAAGCATCTTTCAGAATCAAATGATAAGACACAAGGTGAAGTATCACGCAAAGCTAACATGGCAGGTAAGTCCAATGCGAAAAATGATGACTGGATCATTGATTCGGGCTCGACTGATCACATAATTCACAAATGTGATATGCTTGAAAATCTATCAAAGGATCATTCTGAAACACCCGCGGTAATACCAAATGGAGAAAGCATCTCTGTTGAAGCTACAGGTGATACCACCCTAAATAGTGAAACTAAAATTGGAGGGGTTTTATATATTCCCAGATTTAATTGCAATTTATTATCCGTGAGTCGACTATTGAAGGAACTAAATTGTTTTGTTGGCTTTTACCCGGATTTTTGTATAATGCAGGACTTACACTTGAAGAAGTTGATTGGAGCGGGTAAATGCGTGCGTGGTCTATATCGAATGAGTGTGCTAAAGGGTGATAGAAGAGTCATGAATTTGAAGACTGATGGAGAAGTTTGGCATTCGAGACTTGGTCATGCCACTATCTCGAAACTTAGTCACATTGATTTTTTGAGAAATGTTTCCTTTAATTTTAAAGACGATGTTTGCCATGCTTGTGTGAAAGCGAAACACACTCGTTCTGTTTTTCCTAAGAGTTTTATTAAATCTAATGAATGCTTTGAACTTATTCACTGTGATGTGTGGGGCAAATATAGAAAACTTTCAACAACTCATGCAAGTTTCTTTCTCACCATTGTCGATGATTATAGCCGTGCTGTTTGGGTTTATCTTATTAAACATAAGGATCAAGCAAGTGATTGTTTAATTAACTTTCACAAGATGATTGAAACCCAGTTTGGGAAGCGAATTAAAAGAATTAGGTGTGACAACGAAGGGGAGTTCACATCCAACAAGATGAAAGATATTTATTCACGAGAAGGAATATTATTTGAAACTACGTGCCCGTACACACCCCAACAGAATGGGGTGGTGGAACGCAAACATCGCCACTTACTTGAGACAGCTCGCGCCTTGATATTCCAAGGAAGCCTACCGAAAAATTTCTGGGGTGAGTGTATTGAAGCAGCTACCTACATCATTAATAGATTGTCATCTAAAGTTATACACCATAAAACTCCTTACGAAATTATTTTTGGTGAAAAACCTAATTATGAGGGAATGAGAACCATGGGATGTCTCGCCTATTACCACAGTACAGTGACAGGGGGAGACAAATTTGAACCAAAGGGAAGACCAGGAGTTTTCATTGGTTATCCTGTTGGCACCAAAGGGTACAAAGTTTATGATGTGGAACATGGAAAGATTGTAGTCTCGCGTGATGTTCGGTTTTTTGAAAAGGTTTTTCCTTATATGAAACTAAAGAAAGAGGGTTACAATCGGGATTCCTTTGAAATTCCCACGTGGCACGAAGACACCATTGAAAGTGGTTTTAGTAAAGAGGATCGCCGGGTTGATGAGGAAACCTATTCTTCAAGCGATTTGATAGGGCAAATCTTTGAAGACGAAAGTGAAGTTCATAGGTCGTTTGAACCTCACAACACAGTTACACAAGATATACTTGAAGAGGAACAGATCACTTCGCCCGTCGACAGCGAAGATCAACTAGCTAGACCAAAAAGAAACAGAAGTCAACCAGCACACTTCCGTGATTTTGATGTCGAGCTGCCACCTTCGATAGACCACACACAAACCGCTCCTGATCAGCCTTCTTCGACGGTATATCCTATTGCTAACTATGTTTCATATGATGCTTTTTCTGACTCACATAAAGCTTACTTGGCAGCCATTACAAAAAATAGTGAACCCAAAACTTTTTATCAAGCCATGAAGGATGCAAGGTGGCGAAAGCTATGCAAAATGAGATTGAAACCCTTGAACAAAATGATACGTGGTCTCTAGAAAACCTACCGGAAGGCAAACATGCTATTGACTCTAAATGGGTCTACAAGATTAAGTATAAGCCTAATGGCGACATCGAAAGATATAAAGCGTGTTTAGTAGCAAAGGGTTTCACCCAAATTGAAGGTGTTGATTATCATGACACTTTTGCTCCGAATGCTAAGCTCGCGATAGTTCGTTGTTTTTTAACAGTCGCTATCAAAAGGAATTGGAAGTTACATCAATTGGATGTTAATAACGCTTTTTTACATGGCGAACTAAAAGAAGATGTGTATATGAATATTCCACAGGGGTTTTCAAAACGGGATGACACTCGTGTATGCAAATTGAAGAAGTCGTTATATGGTTTAAAGCAGGCCTCGCGCACATGGTAGCAAAAGTTTACTAATGCTTTAGTTGACTTTGGTTATAAGCAGTCCCGAGCTGACCATTCTCTTTTTACGATTAAAGAGGGTGATTTGTTTGCAGTTGTTCTTATTTATGTTGATGATGTTATCATCACGGGAAATCATGTTTCCAAGATCGACTCTACTAAACAACATCTCGACAAAGCCTTTAGCATCAAGGATTTGGGTCCTCTCAAATATTTCCTTGGAATTGAAGTAGCAAAAACTTCAGATGGTCTCGTCATGAGCCAACGAAAATACACTATTGATATTCTTGAAGATTGCGGTCTACTTGGCAGTCGCCCTAGCACATTTCCCATGGAACAAAACACGAAGATTGACAAATTTCTTGACAGTCATCGAACTGATGTCAAGCAATATCGACGCATCATTGGTCGTTTGTTGTATTTACAAGCTACTAGACCTGATATCGCGTATTCTGTAAACATTCTAAGTCAGTTTGTCTCTGACCCACGTGAGGAACACATGAAGGCAATTACTAGAATTTTGCAATATCTTAAGGCTACCCCTGGTCAAGGAATTTTCATTCCCAAACATGGAGACTTTCATCTTTCCGCTTATTGTGATGCCGACTGGCTCGGTTGCGTTACTACACGAAGGTCACGTACCGGTTACATTTTACTCTTAAGTGGCTCCCCAGTATCCTGGAAGACAAAGAAGCAGTCTGTGGTCTCGCGTTCCTCCGCCGAAGCGGAATATAGAGTCGTGGCAACGACTGTTAGTGAAGTCCTTTGGTTCCGATGGCTGTTGCAAGATTTCAATATTTATATAGCCGATCCTACTCCTTTGTTTTGTGCAATGAAGCTGCGCGCCACATAGCCAACAATCCTGTCTTCCACGAACGAACAAAACACATAGAGATGGATTGCTATTTTGTTCGCGAACGTGTGGATTCCCGTGACATTAAGCCTCTCTACATTGAATCAAAACACCAGATTGCCGATCTCCTTACTAAGCCCTTGGGTGCTGAACGACTCCAATTCTTACTTAACAAGCTGGGCATTCGTGATCTTCATGCTCCAGCTTGAGGGGGAGTGTTGAAATTAATTAATTGTTATCTCTTTATCCCATTTACGTTTTTATCTCTTCCTATGTATTAGGTAGATAGTTGTTTTCTTCCTTAGTTATAGGAAATCTCCATGTATTTATTCTGGAACTTTTATAAACTTTAATTGATCGGTTTTGATACCAAATTCTTCATAGCCTACTTCCTTAATCAACATACCACAATACATCTACATCTGATCCTATAAAGGATACAAACTATAACACATAGTATAGTGAGATAACTCACCTGAATCGAAAAACCGACGAATCACCAATATATGCTCAAATACGCGAGAAATAGTCCCACGAACCACCTAGACAACAAACAGAGGCCAAAATTTAGTCTACAACCCATTCCTTGACTTTTGACCAAAAGTCAAACTTGGTTAAAAATCAACGGTACGTCAACTTGGTCAAAGTCATCGGTCAACGGTCAACGCGGTGCGACATAACCCCCGACCACATCGTGAAATACTACAAGAACAAAATATCTATGTCTGGTCATCAAGAATCACATCGCGGCACCCTATTGGTTGCGTCACGAATATCGAAAAATCAACCAACTTTTATTAAGGTCTTAATCATTTAAGACCAAGGCCCAAATCATCAGATCTGAATCTTCTAAGGTTTATACTGGATAAAGTTTCCAACTTTATCTAGTTTCAAAGAAAATTTAAGATAAGCTTTAAAATGGCTTAAAAGGGTAACACCTAAATATCCTATGGATGATTCAACTGTTGAAAACTTCGTATGGAAATTTGATGTGCAGAGATCAATCTCCATTCATGTAGGGGATTTTTGGCAATTTTAGTATAAATATGTATATTTTTACTAACTTTGGACAGATATAAATATATAAATATGTTGTAGATATAATTAACTCTAAGTGGGTTTGTGTTCTTCTTTGTGAGAGCTTCAAAATGATAAATCGTATGTCCAAAATGGAGTATATGTGAATGAGATATCGATGCTTAAAGATGGGTATTTGAGAATAGAAGTTGGCAAGAGAGGTGGGTGTGGGAAATAGTCCCACATTGGTAGAAAGACCATACTCAAGTAAGTTTATAAGCTTGAATGTATGATACACTTACAAGATTGTATATATGGTTTTACTCTAACTCCTACCCGCGCGAAAGGGGTGTGAATCTTGGATTTTGTAGGCCAAATTCACCAAACTTGTGCATGGGCGCGACATGCGGACACGAATGCAACTATGAAAACTCGAGCACGCGTAACCCTTGTTTTTTCTAAACTTGAAAGTTTATGGTCCCTAGTTTGAATTTTTGTAACTGATGCATTCATGATGTAATTAATGGCATTTATTTTCACTATTAATTCCTTAATGAAGAATTGATTTCTTGATGTTACATAAACCAATATAAAAGCAGACCTCTACTGCCTCATTCGACACACATGAAAATACTCATCTTTTTCCTTTTTTTCTCTACAACTTGGGAACAGACGGCGAATCAGTTTAAGGGAATCGAGTCCAACTTCATTCTTAGCCACTGCGTTCATTACTAACGTTTTTTTGCAGGTTACTCGATTCAGAAATGGAACCAAGAACTAACGCTTCTTTATTTCAGAAAAATAGCCTCTTATAGGGGTTGTTTGGTCTTCGAAATTCAGCAAGAAAAAAGGAGAAAGAGAGGGATTTTTGGGGTTGTTTTGGCCTTCTATTTTTGAAACAACACAAGGATTATTAGGTGGTGTTTTGGGCTTGTAAAACTCGAAAAAACATGGGGTATAAGGCTGAATTGAAGGCTGCCAAAGAAGGGAGGCAACAGCCTCTCTTGTTCTCAGTTTGGTGGGTTTAGAAGAGGAGAAAATGGTTGGAAATTGAGTGAGTTTGAGAGAAGAGATGGGGAAATAGAGAGTAAGGTTCGAGAGTTGTAAGGAAGAAAGGAGTAGGAAATTGTACATATGATCTTTTCTAAGATTTAATTTGTACAAAGGAAGCTTCATGGAAATTATTATTTGTACTATAATATCTTAGAGGATTCACATGCATGTACATAAGTTTGTGAGTGCAAGTTTGTAGAAAGAGATAGATACGTGAGATAGAGAGTGAAATTGTTAGTGAAACTTCCAATTTGAATACATGACTAATTCCTTTGGTACTATATGATTTTGAAATTATTATTTGAATGTATAAACATTTAGTCTTTTGGTATTATACATAACATATACATACTTGAATATTTATAAAACACATAACCTACAATTTCTTGAGTGTGTATAAAAATACAAAACATATAAATACTTGGGTATTTGTATAAAATGTATTTACTCACCATTGTTCTATAGTAATGTTATTATTTTCTGTTGTCAAATTTTATTAATAATAAATTTGATTCCTTAAAATATCTCATATGTTTCCGTTGATTATGTCATATGTGATGAGTTCAAAACCCTGAATGGAATTCAATTTCGATACAAGAATTTTCGTGAAGTGACGTTTAAAGTTCTATGTTTAAACTTTTTAGATTCGATAGTTTCCATTCGTTTGATTTCGCTTTATGTTAAAAAAAAATACTATAAAACTAGAAATCAAATATTAGGTCTAAGCCTAAGCACAAAATGAATTAAATCCGCAAGAAATTATAAAAAATATTGAATTTAATTGCTTATAATAATACAGTTGTGCGTACAATAGGTCTAATTACAAAGGACTTCACGGCGTTTAACCGACGATTCTTGACCTATTTTTACCAACTGTTACAATACCCCTTGTAAATTAGCACCAAATCGAGTGACTTGATAGGATAGGGGAAGTCGTCGATTTCTTGGGAACTTGGGCGTTGATTCCTCCATCCTCTCCACTGCTACACAACTTTGAACATAGAAATCAAACATGAATTTGTAATCAAGTAAAACAAAGAGCAAAAATATGGAATTTATTTTTATGTTAATAATTGATTTTTGGTTTTGTAGATCGAGAGAGAGAACAAAAGAGGAACAAAAGAAGAAGTACAGAAGGAGGGAGGTAGAGAAGGGGTATTCCAAGTGATTGCTTCCAAATCACATATCTATACAGGAGATATTTGAGGTTCAAATCAAACCCTAAATAAAAAATGTACATACATACTCATTGTCTCTAGGGAGGGAGTCTGTAAAGGAGGCTCAAAAAAATGGGATCAAACACCGAGCTGCATATTCCAATCAAATATGCCTTCCGAGTTCCCCTACAAAAACTGTAACGTCCGTAGATCCGGGCTAGTCAATTTAAAGATAATAGGGGTCGAAAACGACTTTTTGATAAAAGATTATTAAGAAAAAATAATCTTAACCAAGTTGTAGAATACGTCTCAAGGGTTTCGTACATATAAAGAACGTTGAAATCCGAGTTATAACGAAGAAGTTATGGCCCGTCGAAGTTTTACGGCAAAACCGGCACGACACCGGGAGACGTAAATAGTGAATTTACGGTAGAAGACTTTTTATCCTTAGTGATCTAAACAAAATTTGTAGTATACGTTAAACTGAGAACATACAAAAAAAGAACACCCAAATCTGACTTCGTATGAGGAAGTTATGAATTTTCTAATATTTAGCATAGCAGTGCACGACCCGAAACTCGAATTTTAGATCGAGCGGTTTTTGGCCTACGCAACCTAAATGAGAATTGAATATCTCATTAATAGGAACTCAACGGTAAAAAGACAGACGAAAACAGAGTCCGTATGTAGAAGTTATGAATTTTACGCGGACATTTAACAGTATAATCTCCTCGTACTGTTAAATTTAAGATCAGTCGAGAATTAGCTGACGGAGTCAAAATGAAAGTTGTAGATCTTATTTTTACCTACGCGTGGATATAAAGAACGTTAAAAACGGAGGTCGTATGTGAAAGTTACGGATTTTAGAAGTCGGAAGTGTGTTGTGCGAAAATGGGTGATGTGGCACAATCTTGGTCATCGCTTTCTCCCCAAGTCTTGCCACTAGATGGTGGCATGTGGCACCAAGTTCAGCCACTTTTCACCCTATAAATAGAACCTCTCCCACCCTCATTTTCTTCACACCTTTCCCATTCTTTCTTCTCTTTACTCTCTCTCTAGAACCTTTCTCTAGCCCCGAACCCCCCGAAAAGCCTAGGGAACCTCCCTAGCACGAGGCGGAAGCCCCGGAGTGCTCGACGGCTCAGAGAAGAAGAGCTTTTCGGCTTGGGAACGCTGCTCCAAGCAAAGCCCGGTTTTCTATAAAACCCGCTGTAAGTGAGCTGCGCCTACGCTATTTTTAGTATAGCTTTTATTTAATTATAGTAACGTTATTAGGAACTTATAATAAGTACTTGGGCTATTATTATAGGTTATATAAGTATTGTTTAATGCTTATATAATAGTAATAATAGCTAGACTATTAATTAGTCTCGGCGAATAATAGACTAAACTCTAGTGGTAATAATACTAGGTTTCGTCGAAGGAAATTATTTTTTTTAAGAAGCGAAGCGTTGTCTGAGTTCGGAATCACCACCTTTTCAAGTGAGTGCATAGTCCCTTTCATCTTACACATAGATATGAAGTATTTAATATAAATTACGAGCTATGTGTGCATATTGTCTGAATATTTGTTGTCTATGTTGGGTGAAATATTTTTTTATACATGTTTTAAATGTTTTAAACTGTATATGTATTTTATATCTACAAAATGTGTTGGGTAAAACATGGGTAGATGAAATAGTTGTTGTGTGATAACACGATGAAAAACCTCAAGGTTGACAGTGATCCAGTCATCTAGTGGAGTATAGATGACGACCACAGACTATACTAGACAGTCTAGTGGAACGCTAGCAGGCTCGTAACCTGTAGGTGTTCTTGAATTAGGTGCTCACTAGGTATTTTGAACTGAGTGTGTTCAATGGGTATTTTTGAACTAAGTGTTCACCAGGTATTTTGAACTGAGTGTGTTCACTGGGTATTTTTGAACTAAGTGTTCACCAGGTATTTTGAACTGAGTGTGTTCACTAGGCAATTTTTGAACTGAGTGTGTTCACTAGGTATTTTGAACTGAGTGTGTTCACTAGGTATTTTAGAACTAAGTGTTCACCAGATATTTTGGACTACGTGTTCACCAGTTGTAATCCATAAACCCTAGTAACGATGGACTTTATGCCTATTCCATAGGATAATCCTTAGGAATGAATGAACGAGAAATTGTTGATTCTTAGGGTAGACCATTAGGAGTAAAGAAGATAATGGGGATGGGTAATTAGGTGATTGGTTGATGTTTAAACATAATAATTATATTATTGTGGGTTGAAAACCCTATGTACTCACCAGGTTTCCCAACCTGACCCACTCAAGCTTATTTGTATCACATATGTTGATATGAAGTTACATTACACTGAGAGATTAAAGAGATGTAGAACACTAGTGTAAATGAATGTAAGTTCTGTTTATGCTTATGTTTCTGTATTGACAATGACATCCCAAATGTTTTAAAATGAATAAAAAATACATTTCTTTGGAAATGCTTTGATAACACATTTATCATGTTTTTCTGGGAACAAATTCCGCAACATTTTTATTAAAAGAAGTACTCTGATTTTTATAAAGCATAAACAAAATCGGTCTTTTCTGGCCGTGAAAATGGGGATGTCACAGTTGGTATCAGAGCATTAGTTTAAGCGAACTAGGAATAAGGATTTATTTCTAGACTTAAACTTAGAATGCTAAGCGATGACTGTGAGGAGTGTGTCTAATATATTTTAGGAAGTACACCTGAATAGATACAAGCACTAGCTTAATTAGGGAAGATGCCTAAAATGCTTTTATGTGCTAAATGATTTGTGATGTTTTATGCATTATATGATCGGATCTTTGGTCTGTTGCCGACCGGATCTGGAAACTTTATGTGTTCAGAATTCTAAATGTTTAATTATGGTATTAGAACTGACATGTAACTTTTCGGAGTAATAAGGAGGATTACACGTCTAAATCTTCTCTATCTATATTCTCGTCTCGATGCGCTGAACGCATGCTTCCGTGAACGTAACGTCATGGTGAAGGCTGGTAGCAAATTGAGTAAATGGAGGAAATGAAAAGGCTTATGATAGTGAATGACACCTATCGAAAGATATCGTAAGAGTCGTATCTTGCCTTTAAAATATGTATGGTAAAATAACAGTGTGTTTAGAAGAGTACAGTACGTCCGAAGTACACCTTCGATCGGCGGGATGATGGAACGATTGGTGTAATTCCTGAAGTTGTCCCATCGTATGACGTTTCTATCACCAACCAAGTTGAAGTAGAATTTATGATTGAAGATACGCATGGAAGAAGTCCTAGTAGATTCTAGAGAAAATTTTATGATTGTTTGGACACATTTGTATGTGTTAAAACTGTTTTTGTGATAGTAACTTGGAAAACTGCGAGACAATACTTGGGACGAGTATGAGTAGGTGTGAATGGTAGTAGAGGCCTATACTACCGGAAACACAGGACTCGCACTTGTATCAGGGAAAGTCACAAGGTTACCAAGAAGCTAGTAATTGATTCTGTTTTGTTCGCGTATGTCGTTACCATTGTTTCGGTAATGACTCAGACATATGATTATTTCGACCCTAGTGGTCATATCAAATCGAGTCCGACTAAGATTAGTATGTTATGTGGTTCAGAGAATTAAGTTCGATGTAGCATCTGACTTAAAACGAAAGATTGAAATAAAAAGCGATCAGTAGAGGTATCGTGAAAAGTTGGTTGTAGCTAGAAATGCTACCTTTTAAGATGAGATTAGAACATGAAGGAAAGTATAGTCTGTTTTGGAAGACTCTAAGAGACCTAAGTCTAAGCATTGCAGCATACGATGATAGGTCATTGGAATATGACACATCGTTCCATTTTAGTAATAAAATAACTTATCTTAGGTTTGTTAAGAAAAAGAAGCATTATCCAGTAAGCATCGAGATTGTGACTTGAAGGTCATAATTTGGAGTCTAGCGTGAGATAGGGAGCAAGTGCAAGATCGAGCCTCGCCTGCAATCAGGAAGTCTTAGAGTTAGATATTCGTTCGAAGAAACATCAAAGTTACAGTTATTACTTAGGATGAAGAGATAACGTATGAAGTCATCATGTGAGCCCTGTTTCTTTGATGATTCCGGGACGTAATCATCCTAAGGGGGAGATAATTGTAATGCCCGTAGATCCGGACTAATCAATTTAGAGATAATAGGGGTCGAAAATGACTTTTTGACAAAAGATTATTTAGAATAAAAAATCTTAACCAAGTTTTAGAATACGTCTCAAGGGTTCCGTACATATAAAGAACGTTGAAATCCGAGTTATAACGAAGAAGTTATGCCCGTCGAAGTTTTACGGCAAAACCGGCACGACACTGGGAGACGTAAATAGTGAATTTACGGTAGAAGACTTTTTAGCCTTAGTGATCTAAACAAAATTTGTAGTATACGTTAAACTGAGAACATACAAAAAAAGAACGCCCAAATCTGACTTCGTATGAGGAAGTTATGAATTTTCTAAGATTTGACATAGTAGTGCACGACCCGAAACTCGAATTTTAGATTGAGCGGTTTTTGGCCTATGCAACCTAAATGAGAATTGAAGATCTCATTAATAGGAACTCAACGGTAAAAAGACAGATGAAAACAGAGTCCGTATGTAGAAGTTATGAATTTTACGCGAACATTTAACAGTATAATCTCCTCGTACTGTTAAAATTAAGATCGGTCGAGAATTAGCTGACAGAGTCAAAATGAAAGTTGTAGATCTTATTTTTACCTACGCGTGGATATAAAGAACGTCAAAAACGGAGGACGTATGTGAAAGTTACGGATTTTAGAAATCGGAAGTGTGCTGTGCGAAAATGGGTGATGTGGCACAATCTTGGCCATTGCTTTCTCCCCAAGTCTTGCCACTAGATGGTGACATGTGGCACCAAGTTTAGCCATTTTTCACCCTATAAATAAAACCTCTCCCACCCTCATTTTCTTCACACCTTTCCCATTCTTTCTTCTCTTTACTCTCTCTCTAGAACCTCTCTCTAGCCCCGAACCCCCCCCCCCCCGAAAAGCCTAGGGAACCTCCCTAGCACGAGGCGGAAGCCCTGGAGTGCTCGACGGCTCCGAGAAGAAGAGCTTTTCGGCTCGGGAACGCTGCTCCAAGCAAAGCCCGATTTTCTATAAAACCCGCTGTAAGTGAGCTACGCCTACGCTATTTTTAATATAGCTTTTATTTAATTATAGTAACGTTATTAGGAACTTATAATAAGTACTTGGGCTATTATTATGGGTTATATAAGTATTGTTTAACGCTTATATACTAGTAATAATAGCTAGACTATTAATTAGTCTCGGCGAATAATAGACTAAACTCTAGTGGTAATAATACTAGGTTTCGTCGAAGGAAATTATTTTTTTAAGAAGCGAAGCATTGTCTGAGTTCGGAATCACCACATTTTCAAGTGAGTGCATAGTCCCTTTCATCTTACACATAAATATGAAGTATTTAATATAAATTACGTGCTATGTGTGCATATTGTCTGAATATTTGTTGTCTATGCTGGGTGAAATATTTTTTTATACATGTTTTAAATGTTTTAAACTGTATATGTATTTTATATCTACAAAATTTGTTGGGTAAAACATGGGTAGATGAAATAGTTGTTGTGTGATAACACGATGAAAAACCTCAAGGTTGACAGTGATCCAGTCATTTAGTGGAGTATAGACGACGACCACAAACTATACTAGACAGTCCAGTGGAACGCTAGTAGGCTCGTAACCTGTAGGTGTTCTTGAATTAGGTGCTCACTAGGTATTTTGAACTGAGTGTGTTCACTGGGTATTTTTGAATTAAGTGTTCACCAGGTATTTTGAACTGAGTGTGTTCATTGGGTATTTTTGAACTAAGTGTTCACTAGGTAGTTTGAACTGAGTGTGTTCACTAGGCAATTTTTGAACTGAGTGTGTTCACTAGGTATTTTGAACTGAGTGTGTTCACTAGGTATTTTAGAACCAAGTGTTCACCAGATATTTTGGACTACGTGTTCACCAATTGTAATCCATAAACCTTGGTAACGATGGACTTTGTGCCTATTTCATAGGATAATCCTTAGGAATGAATGAATGAATGAGAAATTGTTGATTCTTAGGGTAGACCCTTAAGTGTAAAGAAGATAATGGGGATGTGTAATTGGGTGATTGGTTGATGTTTAAACATAATAATTATATTATTGTGGGTTGAAAACCCTATGTACTCACCTGGTTTCCCAACCTGACCCACTCAAGCTTATTTGTATAACAGGTGTTGATATGAAGTTACATTACACTGAGAGATTAAAGAGATGTAGAACACTAGTGTAAATGAATGTAAGTTCTGTTTATGCTTATGTTTCTGTATTGACAATGACATCCCAAATGTTTTAAAATGAATAAAAAATACATTTCTTTGGAAATGCTTTGATAACACATTTATCATGTTTTTCTGGGAACAAATTCCGCAACATTTTTATTAAAAGAAGTACTCTGATTTTTATAAAGCATAAACAAAATCGGTCTTTTCTGGCCGTGAAAATGGGGATGTCACAAAAACAGGACCTAAAAACTCATAATTGCCTTAATCTTGGTAAAAAAACAATCAAAATTGGAAGCCATCACAAGAATCACAAATCAAATACAACATCACCTCAATGTTGGTAAAGAACAATTAACATCGGAACCCATCAAAGGAGACAACATTTTGGAGAAGCGTGGAATAGAAGATAGGGAAGAAAAAGTGAAAGACGGATACAGTGGAGGACGGAAGGAAGTAAGACGTATTAACAGAAGAACATGTATTGAAGGTCCGGTAAACTCTGGGAGGGAAGCCAGTTCCGCCGAAGCCAATGAACCTAAAAACCAGCCAGCCGACGAAAAGGCTATTTGGCTAGGCTCAACCATTGTCACTGTTCATAAGCCATACTCCTTTTAATATATACTAGTTTATAACTTGTAAGAACCACGATTATAAAATTAATTATACTTTCATAGTAAAATCTTAAATTTATTAATTAATTAATTTAAATAAATTATTAATTAAAAGAAATTTTTTTAGTTTTATAAAATTATAATCGTTGATTCAAATAAATACGTGAAATTATATCACTTTATAATCTGTATTAATTTTATTTTATTTTTTATTCTAATGTTATTAATTTAGTGTAATTAAAATGAGAATTTTAAATTTTGAAATTTGAAATGGAAAATTAACAAATAGCTTGACATTAATTAGGATGAATAACATGGTGAAATATGGTAAAAGAAAAAACTAGTCATTTACTAGTATAGTGATATATAATTAAAATATAAATCTACTCTAATAAATGAAGATTTTTTTGTCACATGTCATACTCTTATTCAATTTGTCAAATGTCATTTTGTGGTTATTTTGAATTAATTTTTTTTCCACATGTCATTTTATGAGTTTTTCTATTTTAATAAATTTCACATAATACTTTAATATAATAATTGCAATAAATACAATAATATATGAATATTAATTTCCCTAATAACTTACCTTTTAATTTCCAAATTCCGAAAATTAAAGTTTATTTTCTTTATTTAAATTATTTGTTTAAATTTAAAAGATAACAAAATATTTTCATTATAATAAATCATTATTTTTCTTATTTTCTTATAAATTCAAAGTTGTCAAATATTTTGATTTTTATATTTAACTTTTTTTTTTAAATTAATCCATATAATAAATGAATCTCACGACTAGTATAAAATATATAATAGTCAGGATATATATATATATTTTTAATGTACGAATCAAAACCATAAATAGAAATATCTTTTCCAATAAAATAAACTAGTTATAATGAAGAAAATTGCTATTTCAATACAAGTTAATAATTTTAAAAAAGGGTCGTCTTTTAATGAAAATGGTGAACAACCTCCAACAGAATCTCCTTAAAAAAAGTTTCCAAATTGATGAAATAAATTAATTTTAGGGCAAATGTCATATTAGACCATCGAACTTATCGTGTTTGTTTTAAAAGGTCACCCAACTTTTTTTTTTTTTTTTTGTACATTAAGGGAATGAACTCTCGTTTAACCCGTTAAAAAAGTCACTTAACCGTAGCAGGTTTTAATCTCGTTCTAGACTCATTTCGGTTTCTTATACCCCAATCTTTCAATCAATCCGAACCATTACCCTTTAAATACATCTCTTCTTCAACGCCACTCCAAAAATGGTGAACACCATATCCAAAATCAAAAAAACCCAGAACACCAAGAACAACCAGTCAGCAGCTTTAATAGATTCAAACGATGATGTTTTAATCGAAATCCTTCTCCGACTTCTTGTTGCCTCTGTTTTGCAATTCAAATCTATATCCAAACACTGTCGTTCCCTTTTGAGTGATCCGCGTTTCACCCTCCTGTATAAAAAATCATCAATCTCTCCTGGCTTCTTTTATTACAATATGTATATCTGATTTGTGATGTATTCAATCCCAACACCAGGCAATTTGTAATCATCCCATCGGTTCTTGGAGGCAAGGATGTTGGTAAAAATACCCGTTTTTATGGGTCTGGCATTTCATCGAACAGATTGTGTACACTTCAAAGTTTTTTGTTTTAATCTTGTTAAGCCTAAGGAGGACCTATTTCATATTAAAATCTATTCGTATGAGACATGAAAATGGAAGATTTTAGATGAATCTATTTGTGAATAGATCGTAATTAGAAATGGATTTCATGGTTGCAATCGAAGGTTTTAATTGATTTGAGATGAAGAACAGTTCAAAAATCAATGAAGATAAACTAGATGAATTTAATGATTCAGTGAAATTGAAATTGATTTTGAAATCGATATCTGAACCTGATATCAAATAGAATTTTTGAAGTAATGAAGTTTCACAGTCGATGCGATGGACATGGTGTCGGAACGAAGGCATATTTTCTCAATTCCATGAAGGCTTCGTAAATCATATGAGTTTGCTGTTTGATGGGTCTTGCAAATTGAAGCTATATTTGTAGTGATGGGTTCTGTTTGAGACTCACATTTGTGTTGACTCACAATTTGGGTGTATGATTTGTAATCGGAACGAAGGGTTGATTTGAAGGATAATTCTGGATGGTCAACAGTGTTTAAGGCATACATTTTACAGGCTTACTCGGTATCAGGTCAAAATGTTTTAAAACAGAAAAATAAGAGTTCATTCACAAAAAAAAAAAAAAAAAGTTGGGTGATATGGGCTAATATGACATTTGCCCTTAATTTTATCGTGGATGAGTTGAGGAAGAAATCCAGAGGCCAGACGACTGTAGAAAGTGGACTCCATGCATACAACTCCATGAAACCAAAACTTCCAAAAGTAATCGGAATCTTCTTCCATTGATGCTCTGAGAAATCCTTGACATCATCTGTAAACGGCACATATCAACGCTTCAGAGAATCTATCCAGGTTTGTTTCATCGAATCATTCTTCTAAATTCATCACCAAAGTTGAATCTGAAAATGGTAAAATTACTGATTATATTAAACTCTTGAATTGAATCTGAAGTAACTTGTCTAACGTAGAGAAAACACTGATGTAGTTTAGCTAGAATTTACAAGGTTGATTTACGTTTCTTCTAGGTGTAAGAGATTGAACTTCCACCAAATTACCGATCCCTTTGTTTTGAGATACAGCAACGATATAGCAACAAAATTGATTTCTGTTTCGTTTTTTCCGTAAAAAAGGAATTTCAAATGTTTATGTTGCGTTACCAAATATAGAAGATTGGTTAATCTTCCGCGTAATTCTCTTCAAATATCCGCGTTATTTTTCTCGATCATGTTGCTAATTAATCTGTTTCAGTTTTCACTATAAATAAGGGTTTTCAGGGTTTTTCGTTTCAATCATTCACAATTTGCTTTCGAGAAACTGTTTTCTAAACAAGAATATATATATCGGAACTCTATAGATTAATCAATGGGGGGCAAGAGTTCTAAGAATTCAAAGGCAAAAGGAGGGAAGTATAGCCAATCGACATCATCTTGTTCAAACAATCAGTACGGCGGTTATCCTTCGCAGCCATCTTCCTCTACTCCGGCCTACGGCGCACAACCTCCTAAACCACAAAAGAAGCTCGAGAAACGATATTCACGAATCGCTGATAATTACAATTCTCTGGAGCAGGTAACTTTTTTAAACTTTTCTTGTTAATTTGATTCGGTTCTCGTATCCTGATTCTTCACATTAAACTGATTTGAAATCTTCTGTATCCATCGCGCGTTTCTCTTGTATTGATTGGAATCATACGATCAATTTGAACGATTACAGGTGACACAGGCTCTTTCAAGCGCAGGACTCGAGTCTTCCAACCTCATCGTCGGCATTGATTTCACCAAAAGCAATGAATGGACAGGTAAATAATACCTTTTGAATTCCATCAATCGAAGTGAATCAAACATGCTAACATTAGATCATGAACACAGGTTCACAATCCTTCAATGGAAAAAGCTTACATCATATTTCAGATCATAGTCTAAACCCCTACGAACATGCCATATCCATCATCGGGAAGACATTAGCAGATTTTGATGAAGATAACTTGATTCCATGTTATGGATTTGGAGATGGTATATAGTATATAATATATATATACTACTTTCATGATTTCATCTAGTCTTCATTCTTTATAAAGATGTTAATTTTTTTTTTTTACTCTCAATTATCAGCAACAACACATGCGAAAGCTGTTTTCAGTTTTTATCATGAAGATAGATTCTGTAATGGATTTGAAGACGTGTTAAGTAGATACAGAGAAATTGTCCCTCATCTAAATCTTTCAGGTTCTTAATCTAATTTAACTTCTTTTGAGCTTAATCTTTCTCTTAAATCATAAAGTTAAACTTTTTAATTTTTTTTAATTTTGTGTAGGTCCCACATCTTTTGCCCCTGTGATTGAACAAGCTATGACAATTGTCGATCAAAGTGGGGGCCAATACCATGTACTTTTAATCATTGCTGATGGGCAAGTTGGTCATTCAGAAGAAAAGAAAACTATAGAAACCATAGTCAAAGCAAGGTAATTAATTAATTAATTAATTATCTTCATCTTTTAATAATTAAAATATTATGATTATCGACATTGTTGTTTTTTATAGCAAGCTTCCACTCTCTATAGTATTAGTCGGGGTTGGAGATGGGCCTTGGGGCGTGATGAAGGAATTTGACGATAATATCCCTAATCGTGACTTTGATAATTTTCAGGTAACCATAAATGTTATTATTATGCTAGCTTCAATATAATTCTTGTTATTTTATATATGTGTACTGATTTTAATATTTTATTTTTTTTGTTACACTAGTTTGTGAATTTTACAGAAATCATGTCAAAAACTTACTTGCCTTCAAATCGAAAAGAGACTGAATTTGCTCTTTCAGCATTAATGGAAATCCCTTCTCAATATAAAGCCACAATCGAACTAAATTTACTTGGGTATGTTGTCTTCCTTCCTTTTAATTTTCTCTTTGTGCAAAAAGACGTAAATACCCTCGATCATTTACATTAATGATGTAAATACCTTCTATCAAAAATAGCCGTAGAAAGCTTTGTTTTACTTTATTTCATTAATTTTTTTTTTTGCAGGAATCGCAGAGGAATACTCCACCAGAGGGCAGCCCTTCCACCGCCAGTTGGTCAACCATCCTCCTCCTCCTGTAACACCTCAACACCATCGCAGTCAACTACTTTTCAAAACAGTGGTTGTATTTCAAATGGTCAAACTAGTCAAAATGACACATCAGCATCAATTTCAAAATCCACTAATGATGACCAGGTATAATAATATGTTATATGATTTTTTTTTTTTAAAGTACAATGCCCCTGATAAGATTTAATTAAAAGGTACAATGCTTTAATAAAAACCATTATCCGATTATCTCCATTATCTGATTCTAATTTATAATTCTTATTTAGCAGTTATGCCCAGTTTGCCTTACTAACATGAAGAACATGGCCTTCGGGTGTGGACATCAGGTATATTAATTTTTCTTAATTTTTATTTACTTTAAATAAATCTTGATTTTGTGAAAATTTTCATTTGTAATATTTTAATAAAATTTATGGTACTTAATCTAAGCAGACATGTCACGAGTGTGGGGAATCGCTGCAACTGTGCCCAATTTGCCGTGCCTCAATCGAAACGAGAATAAAGCTTTTTTAAAAATTGGTTTATTTTAGCTACAACTAAATGACAATTCAGTTCTTTTGGTGAACATTTAGGTTTAATTTTGGTGAACATTTAGGTTTAATTTTGGTGAACATTAATATGAAAACTTGAAAAAAAAATTGATGTGGATGATGAGATTTTTTCAGTCTGTTATGATTTTAGTGATTTGGTATTTTAATTTCATTTATCTAGTGTAAGAAAAGGAAAATATTTGTATGAGTCAGGTTTATTTGGTGCATAAACTATTGAACGTGGTCAATTAAGTCCATGGAGTAAATGTTTGGATTAGCTTATAAATATGAGAACACAATAAGATGATAGCTAATTTTTGTTAATGTTTAAAAAAATCTAATTAATACATGTAAAATATAAAATGACAAAAATAGAAAATAATAAAAAGTTAAATTGTTATAATCAAAAGTGACAAAATAAAACTTTCATGTTAAAACATAGTTTTCATTTATACTAATTAATCTTAGGCTGCGTTTGGTGCGCTGGCTGAAAAGCTAGATGATAGCTGAAAAGCTAGCTGATAGCTGAAAAGTTAGCTGATGGTTAAAAAACTAGTAGCTAGCCGATAAAAAAGAGTATTTGGTAAAAACTAGCTGATAAGCTAAGCTGGAATATATAAAATTACATAAAATGACATTTTCCAAATAAGTTTTTTATAATTAATTAAATGTATATTTGGGAAGTTTGTAAAAAAACTCCTAAAAAGCTACTCCAAGTAGTTTTTTAAAAGCTAACTTATAAGTTTGTTTTTTGGCTTACCAAACACGACAACCCAAAAAACTAGAAAAATAAGCTAGTTTTTCAGCTAGCTGTGGTGCGCAAAACGCAGCCTTAATAAGTTAAAATTTGTTATTAAGTTAATGACCATTTTATTATATTATATTAAGACAAAATTGAGTAATCTACCCTATAAACAACGTCTTTAATTAAAGAAAATAACCATTTTTTTTTGTAAAATAATCATTTTTTTTTCTAGAATAGGATATTCTGAAGCAAATTATGGAATATCGGAGTAGAATTCCGGACAATTGTTCCGGAGTATTTTTTTCTTTTTCTTTATGTATGTATAATATGTGTTTGGTGATTTTGTATAATATTTATTTTTATAAAATCAAGAGATCTACAAAAAAGCAATTAATACATAAACTTAAATTTGTTTTAAATAATAGTACAATGTTCAAATAGACTTTATCTTTGTACCCCAAAATTTTTACACAAATCGTTTACGACATGACATGACCCATAACTGCTTTTACCCTTTATCCAATATGATTTTCCCATGATCAACATTTCAAAGAACCAACACAAAAACACCCCACAATCCCCTCTGCTGTCAATTTGTTATCGTACGTCTGGGCTTTTCAATGGTGATGTTGAAACTCTTAACTGGGATTGCATCAGTTGGCTGTAACCCAGTAGTTGATACTCACTAACAGTTTGTGGATGTGGGTTCGCATAGCTATAAACTAATCATGATCTTCTGAACAATAGTCGTACTTCCAGACTTTGAATGTCTTCAAATCCAAAACACTTTGAGCACTCAATATATTGATTGGGATGTAAAGCTACACAAAAGGTTGAAATTAATTAATCAACGAATAAGATTATATTATAAATTACTATTACTTAGGTAATGTAATTCAAACAAAATTATATCGTATCACACTTAGATAAAGCTGGGTAAACCGATCCGTCATCCACGTCACTCCGGTCAATGCATCAGTGTTGAAAGTTGATGGCACAACCATCCACTGAGCGTCATCATGTCTACTCTCTATCAACAACGAGATCCACATCATGATGTCCTGCCAATCAAAAAAATTACAGTAAAATAAGTATTGTTGTTAGAAGCATACTACGTAATGACCACATAATTATATAACTTACATCACATTCCAACTAGCCTAGGTGACTATCCGCATATAAGCGCGTCAAAAACTCAATCATCGAAATAACGGTCAAAAAACAGTGAGCAAACAACAAAGAAGCATCTCATTCTTTATATAGACTGTGTACGGGCCCCTTCTAAAATATTGTCCAACAATGCTGGAAGTTGTCATGCTACACCTTTCCTCTTCATTTATATCCATATGTACTTATACCATATGGACATAACTTTTTGGCACAGAGAACGCCTAAGAGGTGCCACATGTGTTTTGGATTCTTCCAACATAATCTCATTTACATCCGACAATTGAATACATGCAGACGGTTGCTCAAGGTCGTGATTCATCGGTTGTTCGGGTGTGCCAAACCCATAATCATGCTCCCATAACTCATTGTTGTCTGTGGTACCAACATCTTGCACAATGAGTACATGTACGGTTCAATAGTATTTAATTATAAACGATGCAATAAGAGGTATTGAATAAATTTAAATAAAAAATTTATGGGAGTGAAATAATTAACAATGTACCTCCAACCACTTTGAGGTACCAATATCATATTCGGGAGTCTTTTTAATAACTTTTAGAAGCATGGCTAAAGTAGCGTCATGTTCTACTAAACGCTTATCGTGTGACCTTAACTGCTCACGACATTCATGGAACTCATTTTGCAATTTACGGACCTCTTTTTGCAACTTGGTAATAATTCGGTCTTTATCAGTTGATGGTACAATGGGCATCAGTGGTGGTGGTGGCGGGTGAGATGAAACATCTATTCATGCCTTCTTTTGTTGAGGCTCATGGGTAGGGGAGTGTTTGGATGATGGTGTTAGGGAAGGTGCCCTGTGAACTGTGAACTTCCGTGTCAGGTAAATCAATCCACGCCGACCTAACTATCCACCATTCAACACGACTTTCAGCTTCTGTTGGCTCCAGCTTCTGTATACGTCTATTATCATGCTAACAAAATTACAAAATTTTAAATAAACATAAATTATACATATAGAATAAAATTATAAAATATATAAGTAATCATATGTCGTTGATTTTTAGAAACTCATTGCACTCAAGCGCTCGTAAAGGCTTCAGTTTCGACCATACAACAACCCGAGCGATCACATTCGGCTGCTGGGTACTAAACAAAGTGCTCATAGGAAAACTCTCAAGAATCCATAATTTAAAAAGAATTATGTATTACAATATTATCAAACAAAAAAATAATAAATTTTTAATCATGTACCTTACCTTAAAAGCATGTAAAAAACAGTTTAGGGTGTGCGTCATTTTTTGAGTTTGTTTAGCTTTTGGTTCGACTGAATGTATACTATCTCAACCTTATTGAATACAGTAAATAAATGTTAGTACAACTGATCCGAACTCCGGAATGAATAGTGACGACCATTTTGGATCGTGTTCTTGACATTTAGGACACATTCTTCGTGTTTCGGACCGGTTCCTCGCATTCCGGAATGCAATTTTTTGTTCTGAAATACTAAGTTTTGATGTATAACTAGTGATGAGGCTCGTGCGTTGCATGGGTTAGATTTTTTTTGTTCATGTTTGGTGTGTTACAAAAGATGAAACTGAAACATATTACAAATACATCTATACACAAAAGTAAATGATTAAAATTCATTAAAAATACTTAAACATTTAGCAAACGAAACTAAATTTAAAACATAACAAAAAAAAAGAATCTCATAAGAATTAAAATGGTGAAATTAGAAGCCAAATGCAAACGAATTCCCCTAGTAAAATTAGAAACAAAAAAAAATCTTAACATCAGCCTACAATCGCTGACTGTCCCACCCTTCTGTATCAAAACAAACCAATTCAAATATCAAAACAGAAAAGATATTCATGATATAAAGATTTAAAATTTCATAATGTAAATTATACCAGCATATCAGAGAACAAAACCATTTAAGATACACAGATGCAGAACCTCACACAACCATTCATGGCAACACACAGTAACTGTAGCGCCCAGTTCCTGGTATGTATTTTCATAAGAATTATTCATTTTTGCAAAGGGACTCGACGAGTTGGAGGCCCCAAACTCGTCGAGTAGGAACTGATCTTTTTGGGACGTGGGACTTGATGTCTACTCGACGAGTCGAGAAGCCTCGACTCGACGAGTAGGGCTGCCAGAGTGAAACCCTAATTTTCGGGGTTTGCACCCTATTTAAACACCTTAACACCCCCATTGCAGCCTCCCTCATCGCCTCCCTTGGTCCAGAAAACCCTAATTCGAGATCTTAAGCTTTGTGAGTGTGTGTGAGTGAAAAAGGAGTGATTCTTTGGTATTTTCTTGAAGGAGTAGAAGCTAGAAGTTTTTGGTTGAGGGAAGGAGCTTTGGATCCAGAAGAAGAACTTCATTTCCAGTTCACTTGAGGTATAAAGTCTATACCTTGTCTATTTGTTTACTTGATCTCTTCATGGGGTAGTTTAGGGCCATTTGGAGCATATTATGGAACCATTTGTGGATGCAAGCATGTTTTGGGGTAACAAATTCAGATCCAGAGTCTTTGAGGGACTCCATGGCATAAAGGTGCCAACTTTATGGCTATGGGAGTCCCATGCATCATTTGAATAACTTTTTAGGGCCTTTTGAGCTAAATACCCCATGCATAAACGTAAAGTTCGAAACTTTACGTGATATATCGACCCTAAGAAACTAGATCTATGTTTTAGATGCATTAAGTCCGACTAGAATCGACTGTATGGATTTTGACCATGGGGGACTCGACGAGTTGTTCATACAACTCGGCGAGGTGGGTCGTGGTCCCCCAACCTTTTCTGTTACTGAGTAATCTCGTTGAGTCTAGGAGATGACTCAGCGAGTTGGTCATGTTTTGGGTTTAAGGATTGAAGAACTCGACGAGTTCAAGGAGGAATTCGGCGAGTTATGAGCAAAATGTCCCGACTCTGTATTAAGGAGAACTCGACGAGTTCAAGGAGGGACTCGGCGAGTTGTGGGTAAAAGGTCCTGATTATACTATGAGCATGAACTCGACGAGTTCATGCAAGGAATCGACAAGTAGGATCAGGATTTTAGGGTTTTATGGATTATGGAACTCGACGAGTTGATGGACCAACTCGGCGAGTTGAGTCAACTAGGATGTTGACTTTGACTTTGACCATTGACCAGAGTTGACCCTTAAAGGGGTTATGAACATGAAAAAGTAATTAAATGAGATTATCATGTGTAGGAGTTTGAGAGGAGTTGATCCAAGAGTCGAGGACAGTACAGCTACTACATGACATTCGAGGTGAGTTACCTTCTAGTAGAAGTGGGTCTAAGGCCACAATGTCGGCCCACTAGTAGGAGTTGGTAGATGATTATCTTTGTGATAATTATATGTGTTTTCCATTATCTGTTATGCTTTATGTGCTAGTATGCTATGATGTTATGTGTTAGTGGTAGAAGGGGTAGGATAGACCCCAGTACCGGTCGATAGGGCCGAAGGGGTATGTCAGCACTTGGATTAGCTAGACAATATATGACTTATATTTTTATGCACTAGGATGCTATTTGGTAGAAGTAGGGGGTGAAATAGTCCCCGGTACCGGTAAAGAGGGCCGAAAGGGGTAGGCCAACTCCCTGATATGCTAGGCGAAGTACCGGTCGACAGGGCCGAAGGGGTAGGCCAACACCCTGATATGCTAGGCAGGTTACCGGTGGATAAGACCGAAGGGGTAGGCCTGCACCCTGATATGCTAGGCAAGTTACCGGTTGAAAGAGACTGAATGGGTAGCTAGTACCCAAATATGTTAGACAGTATATGTTATGTATGGTATGTGGTATGATGGGGGAACTCACTAAGCTTTGTGCTTACGGATTTCAGTTTTTGTTTCAAGTCCTTCTTCTTCGAAGGGAAAGGAGCCGACATGGTAGAAGCGCATCACACACACGATTTTCCGCAAATGAGGGGATTTGTACTCTGACATTGTTACTATATTATGACATGCTTTGAGACACATAATCTATGGTTTTTATGAAATAAATAATTTGATGATGTTTTCTATAAATTGTTTTATGAGTTGTTATATCAAAAATGAAATTTTTGGTCATGATTTTTGTGATGTTACAAGTTGGTATCAGAGCCTTGGTTTGAGGGATTCGGACACACCTTCGGGAGTGTCTGGACTCCAATTGAGGACTTGAAAGATTTTTACAAGAAAATAAATTTTCTAGAATTAAACTAAAGAGTTTTGAGAAAGAACAAGGTTTGTGATGCGTGCAATTGGCCGAGCTCAAGTAAGTTTTCCCCAAGATACCCATACATGTTATGTTATGATATATGATATGATTATGAGAATTGCATGCTAGATTAGGGCTAAGGATCTAGGAAGGATGCCTTATATGCATGCTTTATGTGTATAAGAACTGCATGCTAGATTAGGGCTAAGGATCTAGGAAGGATGCCTTATATGCATGCTTTATGTGTATGAGAACTGCATGTTAGATTAGGGCGAAAGATTTAGAAAGATGCCTTATGTGCCTGCTATATGGTCTTATGCTAGAACTAAATAGTGAGTAATATGATGGCCTGAATAGAATATGCTTGGTTTGGTTACTCAAAGCCCGAATGCTGCTTACTTTGTGCTTTTAGGAGTTCTAGTTATATTTAATTAATTAGTAAACGAATACGTTAAGTTACATATTACAAGGACTAAATAATTTCAGTAGGTTAGGTCTTGCCCTATTTCGCAGCTCTCATTTGAGTCTAACCGTTGTAGGGTAGGACATCTCGTTCGAAGAATTATCTGGTCTTAGTGATATGTAATGGTATTCGCGAGCTACTTAGGGAGAGATAGCAGGGACTTCTTACGCAACTGATGGTGGAGAGTAGGTCGGAGATTACCCTAGGGTAAGCCTAGGATGAGAATAGCATGGAAAGCGATAGTAGTAGAAGGGACTTGGTGAAGTCAAGGCAATCCTTGAGGAAAGTACGGATAGATGTGGAAGGTAGTATGTGTTGGATTAGGTGTCTAAGCCTATAACTATAATTGGTATGTACTTGACCCGAGAGTAGCATGGTCCATTTGGGTTGCCTTCACCAGAGCAATTTGATTGTCATCATGCTTACAGAAATGTTACCTTATTTTCTATTGGTTTGCGATCCACATCATGCTTCATAAGCCCTTTCATATGCGTGATCAATACTTTCTTCAGTTTTCTATTTGAAAGAACCAAACTCTGAAAAGTAACAAAGTTTGAAAAGAATGAAGTTGATTGTCATCACCATAATACAACTCTTTTAGACATATTCAAATTTCATTTGTAGTATTCTATGAACTAACAAGCCTGAAAGTATTTGGAGCAAGTGCAAAACGAATTTCCCTCTTAGCTTTCTAGTCATTTTGAAGCTTCACTTTGTCTTCAGTGGTCAAATCAATATACTTTTCACGAAGTTTATCATAATCAGCAAGTGAATGAACATGTTCCTTTGTTTTTGTGCACTTATGTAGAGCTTCATTGATTGATTTCCAGATATAGGATCCATGATTCTCAATACCAATGATGTAACCTTCAAAATGCAACACTCATACTTCATAGTCATTTGGAAAGAGAATTGGAATCTCGGTTCTTGAACCAATTCTACTTGGCAAATTAAACGACACAACATGCGAATCTTTTTTTGACATAATTCGATTGAAATTTGAACAAAGAATCAAGTAAGTTAGTGAAATATGAAATTCAAATCGAAACGAGTTCTAAAACAAAAGTTTATAGATCAAAAATGCAAAAAGATTGCAATTGTAGAAGAGATCTAGAAAAAAAAAGCAAGAAATGATGAACTTAACGAACACAAAAGTATTCAATGATTTGAAATCGTATCAAAGATTTCCTTTCTCTGATACCACTTGTAAGGTGGAATAGATTCTAAAAGAATGAAATCATTTTTGAATCAAAGAATATTTTCACAAGAGAGTAAATAAGATTCTGAATTTGATTAGAGTAAGGAAGCTCGTTACAATTGTTGAATCGTAAGAACTATGCAAAAACTTACTCTACTTTCTAACTAACATATCTATTTATAGGTTGACAAAACTGGGAGTCGGTTAGAGAATAACCAATTAGGTTAAGACACCTAGCCAGTGACAGACTGTCAAAATATAACGCAGAAGTTACTACGAAACCTAGGGTACAAAAACTCTGAAACTTAACATACTTTCGGAATTTAAAAATGAAGACTAAGATATTACAATAGAGAACTTCGCAATAAGACTCTCACACAATATACATTTAGACTTTGAGAGCTAACAAGTACGAAAGAGACCGTTTTATTTTAGATCGGAGAGGTGAAGATAATTGGTTACAATAGTGAATAAGGCAGGTTCATGGTAGTTTGGAACAAGAGCAATACATGGAGATGATGCACGTGGTCTCTAATATCATGCTCCACAAACTTCCGGATAAGTAGACGTGGAACATGAATAATACACGTGAGTTTAGTGACGTTCGGAAGAGGTTGTACGATTTCTTTTTCCTGGATGGTAATGTTGTTACTAGGCGGATCCTTTTTGTGCCCAGAAAGTGTTGGGTTTATTCAAAAATAATATATAATAAACTACGAGATTAGAAACGAAAACCTTAAAACTTAAATAATGATAAAACCTTTTATACCCACCAATGATCATTTTGCAAGGATCGAGAGATTAATTTAACCATAGAAAGAAAAGAACAACAACCTTTGAAGACATTAATTTTCATGGGAAATTGTAAGTTGATGAAGTGAGGCAAAAGCTCCAAAGTAGAAGCTCTCTATATGTATTTACCAAGCAAGAGTAAACCACTTCAAGATGCTATTCGTCACTTGTATAAAGCACTTCTTAAGCCTAAAGAAATTATACCAAATAAGTCTTAAAGGAGAAGCAACTTAGAACACTTAATTCTACACAAAACTTTGCTAGAAAGAAGAGATGTAATAAGCTCTTTAGCTCACATTTTTAAGAGAGAAAAGAAGAGAATAATACTTGGAAAAAACTAGCCAGTTTTTGTTCCTTACTCTTCTTTATATACTACCGTACATGTACTAGAAGACCATACTTCCATTTAATGAAAAGGCATGACTCATGGTACAAATATAGAGTGACAGATGAAGTCAACACACAACACTCCCACTCCTTGATGAATTCACGACAAAGTGAAGGGAGATGGGATGTGTGGTGTGTCTTTCACTCAGTCTCATGACTAACTTATCCTATGTGACAATTAAATGAAACAATAAGGGTCCAAATAAATGTACATGAAATATATATTCATACAATATGAATATAACTACTTTTGTTCTCTTTTATTATCATTTGTTAGAAATAATAATTCCCAATTTTTTGTTAAAAATGTTATTTTCATATAATAATAATTTTCCAAATTAAATACAAGTGTTGATAATGTTTATTAATAGTTTTAGAATAATTTGATTATTAATGGATTAAAGTTGTTAATATATAACACAACAAGTATTAATGTCAAGATTATATCCCAATATATCAAAATATATCAAAACAGTACAATAGTTGTTGTCACTGATGGATTTTGGGAAGCTAAAAACGATCTTTTTTATAAAACAGTTTTAAGTGGAAATGGAAGCAATTTTTAAATAACTATTATTTTAAGACCATTTTAACAAAACCACCAAGGATCCATTTACATGATATTAGAAAGATTATCAAAACCACAGAATGTTTAAAACACAACCTTTAAAGCCTTTGACCCCACTTGTAATTTGGGAGTTGATGAAGATAGGAAAACTCAAAGTAGATTTTCTCTATAATGTATCCACCAACAAGAATAAGCCACCAACAATGCTAGTTCTCCACTTGTATTTAGTACTTCTTAAGCCTTTAAGAAGGTTTCAAGAAGAAAGAAGAGAAGAAGCAACATCAAATGAAAGCCTCATGCATCTTATTTATACTCATACATCATACTTAAGATCCATACCTCTAGAGAGGTCAAAGGTATGGATCTTAACGAGTATGTTGTGTGTAAGAAGGAAACTTGCAAGCAAACTATCACCCATCCCTAGTAATTTTTGTCCATAATGGAAGTAAGAAGCAAATTGGAGTTTCTTACACTCAATTTTATGTCCCACATGTTCATTGGCTTATATATTATATAAATGAACTTGTAATGGTCCAAAAATTTTGTACACAACATATTAAATCATACCTTGCAAGCAAAGTATCACCCATACCTAGTTAAAAGCAAACTATCACCCATCCCTAGTTACAATCCTAGAAAATATTATTTTCATAAAATAACAATTTTACAATTAAATATTATTTTCAAAAAATAACAATTTCGCCAAAATTAATTACAAACGCTAATAATATTTATTAATAATCGAATCATAATAAATATTCAATAAATGACTACTTGCTAAAGATGTGACTCTATACGATCATATGTTATTGGGAAACCTCATTCTAAAATGATTCTTTAGCATATAGATACAAGAATCTCTCACTTATACAAGATTCATTGTAGATTGACATATACATTGGTTAACGTCTAGCAACATACCAATGCCCCCAACAAAACATGAAGAGGTGTCATCTAGCAACTTACTGATTTCCAAGTGCTCTAAAGCCATAATTGGTTATAAGGTGTGGTTAGGCCTGAAAATGGAGCGGGTTTGACCTTGATCCGATCCAAACCCTTAAAAATTATATGGGTTTGGAGCATAGTTTTTGATTCATTTACCCGTTAACGACCCGTACCCGCTAACCCTTTTATTAAAAGGGTCGGGTATGGATCATCACCGATCCGATCCATTTATAACCCGCCCCGTATAAATTTTAGAATTATATGTTTATATTTTATCATGTTTAAAGTTTAATTATAATTCTAATCGAAAGTCCAAAGGGAAAAGGCCAACACCAAACTATTTTTACATAGGATTCGAGGAGTCAACTTCTAAATGGTTTATTAACAAGAATCATGGTATAATTTCATTAATATTTCATCAAGAAATCACTAATTTCAATTATAAATCAATCGGAAGTTACTACAATAGTGAATTTAATTCCAATCGAAAGTCCTCGAGTATGTAATGCGTTTTCTAAATAAACATTTTTGTTTGATTATTCAAAAAACCTATGGGTTATGGGGCGGGTTTGGATATCTATTGATTCGTTGGATAAGGGTATGAGTTTGATTTTTTAAAACCCTGCGGGTTACGAAGCGGGTTTGGATTGGATTGTGAAAATTTTTAAACGGGTTTGGATCAAGGTCGATTCGCTCCAAACCTGCCCCATTGCCAGGTCTAGGTGTGGTATCAGTTATTCCTTTGTCACAGACATCATGTTAAACATGAGACATTAATCACAATTCATACGGTGTTCAACTTTTAGTATGCCTTTAGATGTCTAACTCTCAATGAGTTAGAGGAACAAATTTATTCTTGACTACATACACCTCTTGCATAGTTCGTATTGTACCCAACGATGGTCTTATATATATATATATATATATATATATATATATATATATATATATATAATCTTTTTGAAATACAAAATTTATATTGATAATCTTTGTGAAATAGTGAATGCTATATTTTTCGTGCAATTGATCTATAAACTTAACTCGTAACTCTTCTGATAGTGATGCTAGTTCGATTGATTGGATAGGAATTTTTGAGAGGGTGTTAGGTGCTCGAAGGGGACATGTGAGAGGCATTGAGCCTAAACGTCTTTCCGCGGTAGGTACTAGTGCTCCTTCTCAATGGCAGTCACAGTCACAAGCACCGCAATCAACTCAAGTACTTATTAAACTCTTAATGAGTTTGTTGGACTTTGGTAACTTGGTACTTTGCAACTTTGCTATATTGTTAAGGGCTTACTGCATTTATTATGAAATTGGTACTTTGGAACTTTGTTATATCGTTAAGGACCTGGTGCATTTTATAGTGAATTTTGGTAGTTTGGTACTTTACTTATTTATTAAGTGCTTAATGCATTTGTTAAATTGTTAATGACCTAATGTGTTTGTGACTTAATTGATTTGGTAGTTTGATAGTTTGTTACATTGTTAATGACTTAATTGTTAAGTAATAATTTGTTTTTTTCTTAGTTTGTTATTTTAACTTATATATACTTACTTTGTAGGACGTGGATATTAATGATTTTCTTCAAAACCCATCGTTTGTAACGATAATTAGAGATATTATCAGCTTGTTTAATAACCAAGCCAACATCAACAAAAGCAATGCGAGCAACAACGATGATGGGGAAGACGAGTAGTATGTTTTGTTGTATGTTATGAATGATGTTACTATGTAAGATATTATGGATTTATTAGATCGTTTGTGGATTAAAACTTTAAAACCATACAATTACGGTTTGGAACATTTATCTAATGTAATATATTTTGTTATATGTTACTTTGATGGTTTATGTAATGCAAATTTGTAGATTATATTTTCTGCATTTTTATAATCAAAATTATATAAAATATAAATTTTATATTTTGAAAAATTAGCATTAGTGGTGATATCATTCGACGACAAGCCACATTTGTGACGCCTTATGACTTTGACAACTTGGCAGAGTGTATTAGAAAGGTAATAACGACATTCCTTTTTTGCGACGACATTTACCCTTTGCAATGACATATATTGGTTATAAAGCATTTGCGATTATTTTTTAGTATTAGTGTAACATTCCAGTGATGAGGTACTTTTAATTTTGACCCTATAATTGAATTATATTACATTTTAGTCCCTCAGTAAAAGAAAGAGTGCAAAAGGGGCCCATAGTGGCACTTTGGTAAATTCGGACTTTTGGGAGTACGTTGAGCGTACGTGTGTATGCTAAGCATACTAGGGCGTGCCTTAGTACGCTGGGCATATACCTCGTATGCAGGGCATACGTGAAGATCATGAAAACCTTAATTTTTAGGGTTTTGGCCCTATATAAACGTCATTATAACCTCATGTCCCCTTCAGGTCTTCCTTCTTCAACCACCCTCTGTGAGAACGACCCCCAAGCAAACCCTAAGTGAAAGAGTGCCTTTTTGCAGCCCATTGGAGTGTTTAAAGGAGTTCTTGAAGGTGAAGAGTGAAGTGTGAAGAGAAGCACCTTGGATCTGTGATTACTACCTTGATTGCAACCTCTAGGAGGTATAAAGCTTGCAACTTTACCACTCCATCTTGTAGATCTAGATTTTTGTTCTTTTAAGACACTTTTTGGTCCCAAAATGGTGATTCTTGAGCATGACATGTTCCTGACCCATTAAGTCGTCCTTTCAGACCTTAGGAAGGGTCTTGTGTCATAAAAATGGGGTCTTAATGGTTGGTTTTTCTCCATGCATTCTTTAGAAGGTCTTAATGTATTAAGATGTTGAGTTAAGCACTTAATGGACATGCAAAGTCATAAAGTTGGAAACTTTATGACTCTTGAGGATGATTTAGCCTTGGATCTGAAAATTAGACGTAAGAGCTTAAGGAATTAAGCTCTTAATGGTAAAAGACAAAGCATTCTATCTTAGAATAACTCAAGAGGCAGGGGATAAGAAGAAAAAGAAAGCATTTGTTGTTCACGTGCGAAGGGGCCATCAAGTTTGGTCATCAGAGATGAAGATGAGGAGGCAGACAACAAAAAAGAAGTGAGGAAAACTATGGTGTTGTTTGTTTTTTCTGAGGCAAAATGTCTGCAGTCTGCGGACCACATCTGTAGACCTCTGCAGTAGAAGAGGTGGACCAAACGTCTGCAGTCTGAAAAAAGAAAACTGTTTGTTTTTTTAACATCTGCGAGCTACTAAAATAAACTGAAATCTAAATAAACTGATTTTTTTAAATTTCAAAGTGATTTTTTAATATTTTTATGAATTTGTTATAAATAATTAACGAATCTAGATCAACTTTTATGTATTATTGTATAAAAAATAAAAATAAAAATTGTATAAATTAACGTATATATTTGATAAAAACCAACAATTTTGGTTGCAAAGTTATAACTAAACATTATAATTAGTGATCAAAGAATTTGATACATAAATGGATGGAAATAAACTTCGATTTTTTCAATTAACTCCACTAAAAACATACCATAAATATTTTCTCGAGAAATTGACGATACTGTATTAAATAATTTTTTACAAAATTTGGCAAAACAATATAAGAATATATTATGATTTTGTTTTTCATATTTATATAAACAACTTCAACGACTATTATTGTAATAAATCTTTATTTATAAATTTGTCAAAAATATCATGTTTGTATCGTCGAACGTTTTTTTTTAAGTTTTGTAATTTTTTTTTTCAAATTTTTTATCATTAATAAAGTTGGAAAAAATATAAATTAAAAAAAAAACATAAAAAAATAAAGATATATATGTTTTTTTAGGCTAGAAGATGTCTGAAGATGTTAGAAGACTTTGGTCCACATCTGCGCCAAGAAGAGGGCGCGCAAACATTTTTAGGTCTGCAGTCTTCAAAAAAACAAACGGTCTGCGAAGGCTAATGTCTGCGCGTGGTCTGCGCGGTGCAGACAGAAGATGTCACGCAGATCTGCAGACAAAAAACAAACACTACCTATGTCTTGTTGCAAGGAAGGGAGACAACTCCAAAGAAAGATCAACAAAGCTAAAAAAAGAATTACTGCTTCATGGCAAATGAAGGAAGCATAAGTAAAAATCATGATCTCATCTAATCTTTATAATTTGAAAGATTGCGAACCTCACTTAGAAAAACTTACTCAAACGTGTGTTGGCGTCCTTTCAAATTATAACAAAGCCTTAAATGAAAAGAACATAGCGACCCACGAGATGTATCACTTAAGAGGTTGTCTAGAAGACAAGAAGCTTAAGGTTACAATGCTTGAGAGATATTGTTTGTTAGAAAAAGATGTTACGTTCCTTAATGAAACTACGTTAGATGTGATGGGTTTTGATAACTAAAAAGGATCCCTTTTTTTTTATAAAACCATTTTTAACGGCAAACGGAAGACTTTTGAAATACCTAGTTTCTTTTTAGATCATTTTAGCAAAAACACCAAGAGGATCCAAATACATAAACTAGTGGACTGTGAAGAAAGAAAATTAAAAATCATTCTTCCTCATTCTATTGATAGGAAATATATTGCAGTAACTTGTGGTTACCTGGTATTGTTTGGGAGGAACACCCGTGACTTTTGGCTTGTGAATCCTATCACAAAGCATGAACTTCATTTCCCTGCTATCACTGTGGATGTCTATGATAATGAATGTTTTAGGTCTATTCTTGTCTTTTCATCTTCAATATCTGGATGGGTGTTTGTTTTGTTAAATTTATCCACGAAAAAATTATGGTTTTCTATAGCGGGGAAACAAGAATGGACTCATGTCTCCACCCCTGTACGCGTCAGTGGTTTACATGTTTTCAAAGGGAAGATATATATTCTATACTTTGTTTCCCCTTCCGATCAAGTTAGTGGTTTATGTGAAATCAGACTCAGTCCGGAGCCGGTATTTATATTACATGATATCAAGAATTGTCCAAAGGAAGCCTTCATACATTCAGAGTTTGTAAGTTCCAGTGAAAATCTTTATGTGATAGTTCTTTTTTCAAATCATCCAGACAAGATTTATGAAATAGATTTCGATGAAATGAAATGGGTGTCATGTGAAAGGACAGGTGAAGAATATGGATTATTTTGTAGCGTCAACAAACACTTTGTTATTGGTACACATGAATCATTGGCTGGGCATCCGTCACAACATAGGATGTATCTTACTCATAAAAGTGGAAAATGCATGTTTTATATTGCAAAAATGTGGTACTTCTTCCATGATTCTTTAATTGTTAATGTCCTAAAAGAGTGATGACTTGTTAGCACGTCTACCTTTCTTTCTATGATGGACACATATGTTTAGTACATTGTCAAGACTTTTGAGAATTGACATTGGTATATTTTCATGTTACATTTTTTTAATAGTATTATTTTCACTCATCCTTTTGATTCATAGGGCACAAATATCACCTTATATCTCATTTTATACTGTATTTGTTTTCACTTTGTTTCTAGAGCATAATGTGTGTATTGGCATCATGTTGTGTTGTGTATGAAGGACCTTTTCGTGGTCTTTTTGGAGTGCATTAAGATTTAGGAGTAGAGTAAGAGGTGTAATGGATGATGTTGTGTTGTGTAAGAGATCATGTTGAATCAGAACAAATCACATATGTTCATAATTATTTTTCTCTCACTACTCATTTGAATCAAAATAATCAGCACTTTATTTTTATTATTCATAAAAAATATTATTGTTTGGAGTATTTTAGGATACACTGATTTTGGCAATTAAGAAAGCTGAAAAAATGTTGTGCAACAACTATAAAGACACTAAACATCATATTATTTTGCTATCAAATTACACATATCATACCGTAATCTTATGTATTCTCTCTATTTTTCATGAAACCATAAAATACAATTATGTAGGATTTAAGTTCTCATGCAAGAACTTGAATTAAGATAGTTGTCTCTTCTAGCCAGGCGTCCACGTATAGTTATAGAACATTGTCACGACTTTCAGTCTCCAACCTGATTGATTTTGGTTATTGCTCACTATTTTGTTAGTATGATAAATTTAAAACTTAATTTGATTACAAGGATAAATTTTAGTAAAATGATTTTTTGGGGTGTATATACTTTATTAATGCGTGTAAAATCAAATAGTAAAATAAATATAAAAAATTGTTGTATTTCTCCAAATTTTCATCTACAAACTTTTTTCATGTAACTATGGAACTATGACTCTAGATGTGCACATTACGGCCGGTCCCAACCTCCATCGATGTAGAACACAGCTATGGCACAAGGTGCATGCAACACACGACATGCCTCTTCGTCCACACACGCTGGAGCATGAGAACATACCCACAAACTTTGAATATCATGCATTAAAGTTTGAAAATATATGCATCTTAATAAGATACAATATATTGTAAACATATAGATTCTACTACTAGATATATAACATTGTTAACTAATATAAGTAACCAACATAATATGGAAATAATATTTTATAGAATTGCTTATAAGATCTTGTGATAGCAAATATACTGTACTTATTAAGACAATGAGTCTAAATGTAATTGGTTTATATAATACAATAGACGTGTGATGTGTACACCCGAAACGAACCAAAAACACCCAAATACAAACCGCAAAAAGAAACAAATGAAAAAACCAAGAGGACAGACTGGTCTTAAGACCGGCCCTGTCTTGAACAAGGCCGGTCCTAAGAAAGACCAGACTGTCTGGGACACACCAGGGTCGGTCCAGGACAGTTTTTGAGCACCTCTATACGACTCTCCTGTCAAAATTCACAGTTACAGTATTACATATAAAAAAATTTGAATAGGCTTCCACTGCATTTGCATCAACTCAGCCCATAACTCATACAAACTGAAACTGGGTAATCACTATACTAAACCACCTAGGGCCCAATGGACTGTCGATCCCAATAACATCGTGATTTACATTTTACAAGAACATGGGAATTGGGATACGAATACGATACGCATTGGAGGCAGAAGCCACATAGAAACGGCGATACTCTTCGCGAATTCGGCTAATTACTTCATAATACATCCTGCTTAAGTTCCTCATTCTCAGTTTTAATCAGGTGATTTGTTTCTGAATAACATCTCGATTTTGTTTATGACTGTTTGGATGTTAATTCTTCATCATATATGAATACTAAACATTAGCTTTTTGTTGTATCTATTCTTGTGAACGAATATTGGTCAAATGCAATTCACTCCAACTTTGAAAATCCATAAATTTCAATCATGATAATTAATGTTCTTCAGTATTAAGTGTCAGTAAGATTATGGTTGTGGATTGCACACTTATAAACATGGGATTGATCCATCTCTGTTTTATAAGATTGTGATTTATCTTAGTTTCTATTGATTTCCCCTTTCATTTTGTATTTAAATCCTTACATTTCTCGGCACACTTTGATTCTATATTATATATCCATAAGCATTATGATTTTGGGTACGATAAGTATTTAGCAACTGCGAGATGATTACATTTTCTTATCCATTCTAATAGTACTTATTGGAACTTGGATCATTACTTGTTGCATCTTGTTTTGATAATGTTTGAGGGTAGTGGTTGTTTATTCGTTTATGTTAATTTGTCGGCTATTTCTAACTCCTTTATTTTTGTTGTGCAAGTGCAGGAATGGCTAATGAAAGGAGTACTATAACTAGTGATAATGGTGATGAGAGACCTTGGTCAGATCTCAACCATGATTTGCTTCTTTTAGTTATGATGCAACTTGGAGTCATTGATTTCCTTGCATTTAGTGGAGTTTGTAAGCCATGGAGATTAATCGCATTATCTAACAAGAACAAGTTTCTGGTGTCCAGACCACCCATGTCCTTATCTTTCTCTACCAATGCTAATGAGACTGAGTGTTGCCTTGAGGACTTTGAAGGAAGAAAATTCAAAACCATTGTTCCCCATTCTGCTGAAAGGACATGTATTGGAGTAACTTGTGGTTACTTGATCTTGTTTGGTGTGAAACCCCGTGACTTTTGGCTTGTTAATCCGATCACAAGACATGAACTTCATTTCCCTAATGTCCCCTTTAATTACAGTTATGTCTGTAAAATATGCAGGGCTATCCTTGTCTTTTCACCTTCATTATCTAAGTGGGTGTTTGTTTTCTTAATCAAATCCTATGGTAAAATATGGTTTTCTATAGCTGATAAACGAGAATGGACTCATGTCTCCAACATTTCCTACATCTGCGATTTATATGCTTTCAAGGGGAAGGTATATACCTTACACGATCATTATAGTGATTATAGTATAAGTGAACTGAGGCTATATCCAACACCCAAATTGACGTTACTTGAAAGTATTGATTTTCAGAATCCATTTTTTCAACGTCCCTTGTTTGTAAGTTCAGGTGAAAATCTTTATGTGATGGATCTATATGTTGGATATCAGTACAAGATTTACTATGAACTCGATTTCGACAAAATGAAATGTGTGTGGCGTGAAAAGACAGGAGAAAAATATGCATGCTTTTTTAGTGGTTTGTCATATGTTGCTGCTATTATACTAATAGAGCCGGGGTCTAACCTTCACACACAATACAAGAGATATGCTAGATATGGTGTTACTACTAGATCGGGAAAAGAAAAGCACTTTTATGCAAAAATGTGGTACTTTTTTCATGAATTTTTCAATGAGTGATGAATTGTTAGCACACTTATATTTGTTTCTATGATGGATGATTATGCTAAATCATGGTTAAGACTTTTGATAATTGCGGCTGCTATTTACATGAATTGCCTTTTGGTGGTATGTTTTACCTTTTTGATCTATGGTACTTTATAAGTATTTGAAGTATAAAAGTGTTCATGAAGATTCTTTTTGTCATGTCTTTGAATTGGCAGATAGATTTTTAACATCATTTGTAGTTATGTGCCTTTACATTCCATTTATGGACCACCATATAATATTATAATCATAATTAAAATGAATAATATGAAATTATAGACAAGGAAGAACCTTATATACATGAATTTGGGATTCTATTGTATATTATGTGCATGCTCAGTTATGAAACGGTGTTACTACTGCGAATACTAAAAGAAAGATACAAACTTTTTACTTGCCTAAGTATATGGACGCTTATTCTTTACTTAGGCAAGTCAAATGTTTTTATATGATATGTTAAACCACCCAACTTTCATTTTTGTTCATTTATGTATAATTTGATTTTTCTAACCTGTTACAAGTGAACAAAAAATGCAATTTGGAAATTTATAGATTACTTATGAATAACTCTTGATTTTTACGTATAATATTTGTAACTAGAGGGTTTTCCCATGATTTGCATGGGGCAGATGAGTTCTAAAATGTTTTATGTTTAGAGATACAAGAGTTTCTTTTAGAGTATTATATATTTCATTACATGATCGAAACAGAGTACGTGTTACATATTCGTCCTTGAAACCCTTGACGATGCTCTTCTTTTTGATGACTGAGGTTTGCACTTCTTCTATGATGGTGAGGAGGGTCCTCGTCGTCTTCAAGTCTGATCTCTCAGCATCGATCAAGACTCAAGACCTAGAGAGGTGTGGAGATCATATGCAAAAGGATCATCAAATCTTGCAGTGTAAATCAAGCCATGGTTGCATCACTTCAAACTATAAATAATTCAAACAATATAAGGGCCTGTTTGATACAGGGTTTAATTGGGCCCAAAGGGGATTGAGTCCAAAAAAAAGCCAATTGACATGTTTGATAAGGATTAGAAAATGAAGGACTCGGTCCAAGTTTTTCTACTGTTTCGGTCCTTTCTTTGCAATCGACGGACTGGGAACAAAAGTCAATACTTCCCATTTGCCCTACTATTTTTTTGCACGTCTCCACTGAAGAACTAGAGAAACCCAAGACAACTTGAAGACGTTCACTTCCACAGTTATCTTCCAGTTGATTTCTCCCCCCGGCGAAGCAATTAGAGCAAAATACTTCCGACGACATGGTATCTGTTGCTTCCCATCTTCTTCGTGAGTTTTTATGTATCAATTTTTTTTGTGTAACACCATATTGGTGTCGATTTTTGCTGTATGAAGTTTTTTCCCTATATGATGTATGAAATCAGAAAGTTTTTTTTCTTTAGCTGATAATTGCTTCAAAAAATCTTGTATCGCAAGTTGGTTCTGGTCCCACTCTATGAATTGCTTCAAGAATTTTTTTAGATGATAATGAATGCCACTATAGCTTTTTGAATTAAAAAACAAGAAAATGTATATCAAGTTGTTATAGAGATCGCATGGAATGTGTTTACCTGTTTAATGGTAAATTAGGATAAAAATTAACTTCATGCATTGTATTAATTGGTTTTCTTGAATTTAGTTATGGAGTAATAATGGTCAATTGTAAAATGTAAAGCTTGAATTTGTGTTAGAGATATTTTAAACTCATGCAAGTTGTCATTGTTTGATTGAAGTAATTACTAATGTGTAGTGATGGGTACAGAACAGAGAAAGAAGGCGACAATAGTAGCAAGAGGAAGAGAATGATGATGATGAGTGTGGCCGATCGAGAAAAAGAATTTGGTTGATTCTTTGTTGCAAGTTTAAATGGTTGGAGGTAGAGAAATGTCATGGTGTTGGGCGATGAGATCATCAATTCATCATTTTACTTATAGCATGTAAATCTTTAATTTATTTATTTTTTACTGTAGGTTGAATGTGTTTATAAAAAAAATATAATGTTATAAATTAAATGGTAAATCATAAAGGAATTATTATAAAAATATTGTTTGAGGGTAATATAATCATTTTGCACAGTCAGTCAGATGCAAAATCAAACAATAAGTTTCAGTCAAAAGTTAACTTAGTCAGAACTTCTAATCCAGTCGGGTTCTAACCTAGTCAGCTCTAACCCAATTAACAACTAGCAAACAACCCCTAAGTTCAATTATGTGAATGAGAATTTCATCTAGGTTCGGGCCTTCCTTTTTATCTCCATCCAGTAATAAGTTAAAAATAGAATAGCAAATTAGGGTATTGAATGGAAAAATGACCTTGTGAATCCACTAGGGGGTTCTTTGCTAAAAATAACCATCCTAATTGTGTTTTCAATTCAAAGTGTCTTTTATAAGAATAGAAAAACAAAATCATATAAAAATAACGAATGACTCTTGAAATCTTAGTGTTTTTTTTTTTTTTTTTGAAGTTTGTATTACCCTGTTGCAATGCGAGTTGTGATTTCTGTCGCAAGTAAATGTTTGACCAAACGACTAGCACCTACAATTAGTCATTGAAATTTTAATAATAATAATAATAATAATAATAATAATATTTGTTACAAGATTATTATAAAAAGTGCATGTTTGTCGGTGTTATCGATAGCGATAGCAAGGTAATAGCGACCACCTACATATACGCTACATAACGATAGCAATTGGTAGTGATGGATATTTCATATTTAACGATTGTCTATTAAAAAATTACTATTATTTTTACCTTTACCTATTTAGCAATTATAAGTAATAAATAAGCTAAAAACCAAAATTATTAGCTCAAATAAGTTCTAAAACATGAATGCTACATAACTAAGTAACAATGAGCATTCAAATTATAACTGAGAATAACAGAAATTTTAAGTACATAGGTGTACAACAAAGAAAGAAACAAAATAGAGTGTAAAAAATTCTGGAAGAAAAAACCTTTGAAGTTGATATAGAGAAAAGGAGAAGTGCGGTGTATGAAAACTTTCGTTTATCACACTACTTGGAATCAAACTAATATATATCTCGGAAAAAATTTCTCCTGCTTGTTGTAATAACAATTTATCTAAAAACAAAAGTTCAATTTTACTTAAAAATATAACTTCTAACACTTCAAACCAAATTTCCAGCAACTAATACATTTAACTGGGAAGCACAAAAAAAACACCTAGAACGAAAGTGGTAACATTGGAATTGTGGTATAGGCAATTGAAGGAATTGTAAAATAGGAGTACATGAATGTGGAAATATTTAATCAGTTGAATAGAATGGAAGCATTAATCGAATTAACAGAATTCAGAAATGGAATCAAAGAGGCTGTGAAGCATAATTTTTTCCGATCGATGGTTTTCCCGCCAATCTCCACATCGATGATCCAAACTTCCAATTGGTGATCCCAATCACGAATTGGACTAATTTCAATCAATAAAAACATGTTACAACAATCGATTTTGTCATTTTATTAAAAAAAATTAATTTATACCAGATTAAGAAAAACCTTCTCAAACAAGAACATGCAAAAGAGCTAAGTTCAAATTCTAATCATATGTAATTTAGTTCCTGATAGTCCCTCGATAACTGAAAGAAAATATTAAATGTCTCACTAATGATTTCAGTACTCCCAAAGCACCATGAAACCCCTTCTAATTAACAAGCAATATGGTCGTACAACTTGCTCACGAGTCGAAAAACTAAGAAAGGATCAAAGTCGGTGGAATCATACCACCCAACCCAAGCATTAACAGAAATATAACAAAACACCATAACATAACATAAACATATTGGCCATAATAACGGGTGTTGGATCACACACCATCCCTTCGGTTCTTTAGAGACAATCATCATTTACATGTTTCTAGCAAAATATGAATAAAGTACACTTTCTTCTCCTTTACTAACAATCTCTGTTGTAATTATCTTCCTAACTACATTAGAAACACCCTGACATATGAGCATGACAAACTCCTCCATGTGTCTTTCCATACCCTACAGCAACAATCGTGACTGCACTTACCTCGTAATAAGCATCAATAGTTTTCAACCCCTTAGCCGTTAGCAATGTCTAATCATGCACCACCTTCCTCATCCTCCGTCGGACCTCCATTCCGGACCCTGGAATCATATTCTCAATCTAGATCAGAGACACTCATTTTTATCTAAACTAGGTCGAAGACTCGACTCGTGACATGGTCTCTACCTCCAACATAGAACAAACAAAACTATCATATTCCCAATATCCCGTTACCGTAAGAGGGAAAAGATTCACAACAAGCTGAATCTTGACTCCTCGGGGCAAGAACTAGTGCGGAAAACTCCATCCCTCTATTTTGATAAGAGTCTGACCTTTTTTCCTCTCGAACACGAGATGTTGGAATATAACGTTGTCATAGCTAGCGATAGTTCAAACCATCGGCTGACCATCCTTGGCACAGACCATCCTTGACATAAGTTATAATCCCTATATCGATCATCACAATCACTTCCTCCTTGAATTCCATTACCTAAAATAGTACTACCTCGAACAAGGCCTTTAAGACTTTAGAATCAACCAACTTATGCATGTCTGTATTGTAGGCTTTTGAGCATTCTAACACTCCTATGGTGTACATGCAACCCTAAATACCTTGGATCTATGTTTTCTCTATTATACATGCAAATATCAATTTTCCAAGGTATTGTTCTAACTAGCATAATATAAAGTACAAGTAATATAGAAACTAGTAGAAATACATACCTCTTTGATGGTGCTTGATTCCATGGAGCTCAAGAGCCTAGTGCCCCAAATGTGACACCTCAAATGGTTCACACAACATCATATGCACTTGGAATAACTTAGAGAGAAATCATCACTTCATGAAATCGGCTTGCCCTCTTCATGCATACATCGTGGCCGATTTTGCAAGAATAAGATGCTTATATAGTTGTTACAATTAGGGTAAACCCTAATTGTCATGGCTTTCCATTTCCTTGGATCCATGGGTTCAAATACACCATGGAGCATCCATGGAGCATCCTATGGGTTTTGGCCCAACTTGATAATCCATGGAGCATTAGCCCACTATATAAGTATGGATGATTTACATAATCAACCCATATATTTAATTAGTCTTCTTTTGATCACTTAATTAATTCTAAATTAATTCTTGATCAATACTAATTAAATAATCTTATTAATATATTAGAACTTATAATATATTAATAAACCTTAAGTGTTATTTCTCTCATTTTAGTCTATCCAAATGCACGATGCGATGCAACCCAAATGGACCATGCCAGGTCGGGTCAAGTATATACCAATTATAGTTATGGACTTAGACACTAATCCAACAGTCTCCCACTTGGATAAGTCTAATAACTATTATTGCAAGTATGCCTTCACAACCCGACCAGCAATCGTAGCTCTTAAAAGCTGTTGCCGAACTCTGAACAAATCAATAACGCGTCCATTAGATAAGTGATCATATATTCCTCCATTCTAGATATCATATGGACTGAGACATGGATTATAATCATTCTCTCTGTCCATTTGTTGTTTCCCGATTTCTGATTTATGACGACTGACTAATTGAACAAATCAAATCAGTCCAGGCCCGGCCGAGCACTTACATTTTGTCATCACTAAATCATCGAGGGGCCCACAGATATCGCTTTTATCCCTTTGAGGGTAAAAGGAATGGATAAACTTCGACTCATATGCTTGTACTGACTACTTGTTGAATCATACACAAAGGCACGTTTTATAACATCGAGTTACCAATGTGTTTACGTGCAATCAATGTATAACCAACTCATAGTCAACAACTCATATCTCTAGGTTTGAAGAATATAAGATATTATCGTCTCATGATTCACTCGTGATAAAATCCATGAAGTGAATCCAAATAAGCGTAGGTTGAATCCAATACTCAGAACTTATGAGCACTCATGAATGTTGTAGCAACTATTGCTATGTCTAATGCACATAGGCAAATCATACAAGCCAAATTCATGACAGTCTTGATTCACATCTACTTCCAACATATGACCGACTGTGGATGGTTTGAATAACTTAGTCATTCGGGAAGAATGGCCTAGTTATTCTGGAAGTCAAAACATGCAAAGTGAAACACAAAAATAATACTAATCTTGTATGGCCTCAACACTTCGAGTGTAAATAAAAACCCTTTTATCTAAGCACCATATTGATTACTCATTATTCATTGTTTCGATTTATAAACTTAATACTTGAATTGAAACAATAGTCATGCCATGCACCAAGCATGCATACTATGTTTACTTATGGTCTTTTCTTTTGTGAAATAGATCGATTGACAATATTTCAATGATGCTCATTTCACAATCACAATCCTCTTGTCATTTACTGTAATATGTTAGATTCTAAACTTATATGCAATGATCCTCTTGTAATGACTATACCCAAAAGTCACAAAGACTTGGCAACAAACATTACAAAGAATTCCAATGGAGATCAATTCCATGGAAACGAAGTCTCAAATTCAAAGTACATTCCTTTGAACATCCTTATTGCATTAAGTTCTCTAATCTTACACAGATTCAAAAAATAACTTCCACCTATGGAAACAATTCCATATTACCATTTTGACCATCACTTCTGAACAAGAGTTGCCTCCTTTCAGAATTGTCCATGAGCAACCAATCTTTGGTAAACCTCAGATTGTCCTCGACAATTGCTTAATAATTTTAGTCATATCCAGTTCTAATCCATTTTCCCTTCTTAATGCCCTAAGCATTAGGAAAATTTAGAATGGATGAAAATTATAGCACATGCAATCGATCCTATATCCGAAGCATATGGGACACGATTCATGCTATAAAATTTTTTATTTGCCATGTTCTCATAATTCGAACTATGAAGAGGGATGCCGTAATCATAAACGAATTTTGAGAACGCAACATATATAGAATTTCCTTATGTTGAACCATTCCAGCATAACATTCAATCTTAATTTCTTGCCACCTGGCAGCACAAGGGCCTACCATTGCTTCCAGGTTGTTATGCAAACAATTGAGAACTCATAGAACTCACAAGCATAGTCAACTTTTAACTGGAATAGACACTGAAATAAGAATATGTCAACACGATAGGTTATAAACCTCAAGTCGTGGGCTAGTGATTAACAAAATTCTTGATTAGTTCTTGAAACTATTTCAGGATCTTTTAAGCTCCCACTGTCCTCTTGACATATAAGACTCTCTTGCCAAATATTCAAGAGATAGTGCGGACTCTTTTACAAACACTTCACACAATTGGCCTTAGTTGGTCTTTGTTTTATCCAAAACATCACAACTTACCAATTTCAAATGTACAAGAGTAAGAAAACATTTTACTCTACATTTGACAAGTGTTTTAAACCTTTCATAAGATTATGTCACTCAAGGCTCAATCTTGGAGTATGACTCTAAGATTTTATTTTGGAATGAAGTATGATTTATCTTTTGATTTAACCATTTCCACAATTCACGATTCCTCTCCTTATCCAACAAATGTACTAAGGTGTCCTTAGAGGATCAATTGTGATATGGTTCCATAATCACTAAGATAATCATAAAACAAGATACACAAGTACTCTCGCATCTCTTCAGATTGGAGAAACTTTTATCTTTCTGCCTTATTTGATTCTTCTTATTCATTCTGCCATATATTGAAACTTTTCCAATGTTTCAGAATTACACTTAAACTTGTAAGCATAATCATATTTACTAAACTTTAGTAAATCATAACGAATAATCTTATCAACCTTTGTGGTGGACCTGACTAGTGCACAACCTAATGTACCCGATCCTTTAGTCCTTCGCTTGACTCACATGCGAATGTGAACAAGTAATTAGTCTTAATTTACCAAAGATGAAAAATCTCATTCATCACACAATACAACTTGCATGATTCCAAGTTTCTATCCAACTGAAACTTGGGTGATGAGAATCTTTCCTTATTTGATAAATTATGACACTACCACAAACGAAAGAATCAAATTCTCTTTCTAATATTGCTTATCAATGGAAACATATAAACAACAAGTTTTCACAAATGCCTTTGTAAGGATACTTAAAATAAATAAAATCAAAAATTTTCTTTTATTTTAAAAACTTGCGGAAAAACTTATCCTTACAATGCAAATTCATATGAAAACTTTGTTGTTATCTATTCCTAAGCAATATCTCATAACTCTTATGCAGTGGCTCAAAATTCTGGTCATCGAACCATGCGATCAGAATCAGCACACCTTTTCTTTAAGCTTCCTTTGATTTTTCAAAAACATCAAAATGTAATTACATTACATCATGTATTAAGAATCTGCAAAAGAGACTTAATAGAGTTAGATAACGGACTTTACCTGAAGTAGAGTCAAACTTTTGACTATACCATCCTTTATGAGGTTTCAGGTAAATTCGGCAGCTTCGCAACCAATGCCCCTTTTCTTTGGCAATAGGCACATATGGACTCTTTGGGAATGGTACATGGGACTATCTCAGACTTAGCCTTTATCTGTACCATTTGGTCAACCGAGTTGACTTTGGACGATCCCTTTCCATTGGGAAGAGAAAGTTTTTCTGGATTTCCAATGTCACCATTGTCAATGTCCATGAAGTTTTGGGAAGTCGATCTTCTAATCAAATTTGCTTTACCAGTGTTCCAAATCATTGCTGATTCAGCAGCACCAAGCAAATAGATAAGATCATTAAAGGGTCATGTCGTGATCTGTCATCAGGGAGTGACTGAAGAACCAAGTCAACAGCCAGCTACCTTGAGACTTCGACACCCGACTCTCCCAGCTTGTCAATATGTGACTTAATCTCCAAGACCTAAGCACATATAAACTTTGTTTGCCAATAGGGATTGAGTGACTTAGAACTTATCAAGTCTTGAAACTTGTGGGATAGGGAGATTTATTGGAGGAGGTGGAGGAAGTGAAGTATGATTTCCAGTCCCACTAATGCACAACAAAGGGATTGATCTTTCACCTTGATGGCCATTTGAGATATCATCTTCATTAGGATAGCTTGTTCCTAAAGATTTGGGAAGACCATAGTTGTCTGAAGGGAGACATCTATAAGGGAGAAATTCAAGTTAGTTGATTTAAAGTCCTTAATATAACACCCAATATGAAATATTAAGGCTAGGATCCAACAACCTATTTATAACTGGAAGAGGGATGCCGTAATCCGAGTTATAAAATAGTTGAAGGTAGGTAAATGACGATTTACCCATTTCCACCATGAAAAACGAAATATAATTAAGTTTTATTTGGATTTGAAACTCCTAGATCTTTTGAGATACATTGAACTTTCAATGGCATGTTTGAATTTCGATTGTGCCCTCTCAAGTTTGTGACTGGGATGCCGAGGATCACAAACAAGGTGTGAATAACCATGCAAATTGACTTGGTACCCTTAACTTTATCACCTAATCGATGTGCCGGTTAACCACACACGCTCCACCGATCTATAATAAAGTCAAGTTACCCTTTGCCACTCTTACTAGTCCTTATTAGTGTGCCGGTTAACCACACACGCTCCACTAACGACTTGGTAAGGTACACAGTGTAATTTCATGGGTTAGCACCTATTCACATTTTCCTAAGTAACTAAGATTGGGAATTTATAAGTGTTTAGTTACTTAGTATTTATCATTATACTTTTAATGAAGGGAGAATTATAGTTCTTTCATACCCGTTCGGCTAACGACCCTCCACCAGTCAAGGAAGCGGTGGGTGAGAGTGGACACCCATTAAACTGCCATTTTATAGGCAGTAACCTTATACCCCCCTTATAGACCGGTTTCGTGAATGAGGCCTACTAATGGTAAGATTGACTTTATCTTATATATATATATATATATATATAATTAAAATTATAATAATAGTATAAGGGTGTATTTTAAATATTTAAAATACTTGGTGGTTTAATCTATTAATTAAACTATACTCTTAATTTAATTGAACTTAAACCATGTCTTTATGGAATTATTAACTCTTTTAATTAAACACTTTAATTAATTTAATGAAGTCCATAAAGTTTGAATTTTAGCTTTTAAAATTCTAAGGGTTCAATTTTGGAATTAAAGTATACATGAAGAGTAACTTTACAAATTCCAAAACATGAGGGAAAGTTTTGAAACTATTCAAGACTTTTCATTTCATAACTTATGAGTTTTATGTACATTAAAATGAAGACTCTTCATTTTTATGTAACTCCTTATCTTTTAATGACATCTTTTAAAGAAGTGACTCTTTAATATCCATAACTTGAGGACAAGTTATGGAGTCATAATACTATTTAATGAAAAAGACTCTTCACTTTTATGTAACCTATGACACTTTTATGAGTTTTAAGATTCATAAATATGACTTTTCATATAACTTGAAGACAAGTTACAAAAGCATATTTTATGAACTAACTCTAGATTAATTTGGATCAAAACCAACTAAAACACAATTTTTTTCATTAATCTAAACTAACTCAAAAATCAAGGAAACATAAAAAACTTTTGGTAATCCATAATTTGAGGACAAGTTATGGACTCCTTACAATTTCATTGAGATCAAGAATTATAATAACAAACAATTTGCACATAATTCCTATGATCTACCAAAACTCATAAGCATGAACATTCATAATCAACAATTTTCAAGAATTACATAAACATATATAAACTTGAAACTTCGATTATAGCATTGAATTGGTTTAACACAATCATTACCACATCAAAAACAGGTTTTATAAGTCCAAAACAGTCAAAGGTAATGATTCTAGACCAATTCCAGCACCAAAACTTGAAGATATGTTGTTTGGGGGTCCAACTCGTCGAGTGCACGAACCAACTCGGCGAGTTGGATGCATTTTGTCTTGGACTCGTCGAGTCCATCAGAGAACTCGGCGAGTCCACTGTCCCAGCAGCAAAAAAAAAACTTCGATTTTAAGCAGTTTGCATCAAGTATAAGTGAAAACAAGCCTAGACTCTGATACCACTGTAGGCTTTTGAGCATTATAACACTCCTATGGTGTACATGCAACCCTAAATACCTTGGATCTATGTTTTCTCTATTATACATGCAAATATCAATTTTCCAAGGTATTGTTCTAACTAGCATAATATAAAGTACAAGTAATATAGAAACTAGTAGAAATACATATCTCTTTGATGGTGCTTGATTCCATGGAGCTCAAGAGCCTAGTGCCCCAAATGTGACACCTCAAATGGTTCACACAACATCATATCCACTTGGAATAACTTAGAGAGAAATCATCACTTCATGAAATCGGCTTGCCCTCTTCATGCATACATCGTGGCCGATTTTGCAAGAATAAGATGCTTATATAGTTGTTACAATTAGGGTAAACCCTAATTGTCATGACTTTCCATTTCCTTGGATCCATGGGTTCAAATACACCATGGAGCATCCATGGAGCATCCTATGGGTTTTGGCCCAACTTGATAATCCATGGAGCATTAGCCCACTATATAAGTATGGATGATTTACACAATCAACCCATATATTTAATTAGTCTTCTTTTGATCACTTAATTAATTCTAAATTAATTCTTGATCAATACTAATTAAATAATCTTATTAATATATTAGAACTTATAATATATTAATAAACCTTAAGTGTTATTTCTCTCATTTTAGTCTATCCAAATGCACGATGCCATGCAACCCAAATGGACCATGCCAGGTCGGGTCAAGTATATACCAATTATAGTTATGGACTTAGACACTAATCCAACATGTATCACTAAGAACCAAAACCATCATGGCCACTTAGGCCCAAAATAAAACAAAAATCATTCTTATCCTACCTAGCTATAATCAACCAGCCCATATGGATGCATAACAGAATCAAATTGTAGTGTTATATCATACCATCTACCTAGCAACCAGTTCTTTAGTAACCTTGCGACACATCATGATCTGTGTACGTTTCTTGTGCTTCCAGTAGTACTTTCATATACTACCTTCCATACCTATTTGTACTCATTCCAAGAAGCCCAGAGTTCCCAAGTCACCACACACAAGTACTATTAGATGCTCTAGCATACATGTATGTGCCCAAACGACCACGATAAACTAAACTTCCTAGACTCTCCTTCTAGTATTCTCCCCAGTCCCCACCCTCACTCTCATACCACTCAAAGCCTCTACTAATGTCGCTAGTCGTCTCGTGAATGCAATTCATACATAATCAAGGATAAGATAGACATTTGAATGGATGTCTCTACCCTAAGGACTCTATCAGACAAGAACATGCAATAAAGTCAATACAAGAATTCTAAGGCTATCTAATACTAATTATGTAAAACTATATTTCATTCATGTAACAACTAGTAACATTAACAAGATATTCAAATAACACATAACAAGCAAAATCTAACGCAATAAGACATCATAAAGATCAAGCAATTCTATCATGTAATTCCTGGAAATATCCTTAGTCCACAAACTAGCATGCATTTCTAACAATTTACATATCAACATACATACATACATATATGTATATATATATATATATATATATATATATATATATATATATATATATATATATATATATATATATATATATATATATATATATATATATAACATATACGAATATTTTAGAAATCACTTTTCTTTATGAGCTTCGACTGACTGAACGTACCACATCTTTTCTCTTTTTTGTACAAACGTTTTTTTTCAAAAGATTTGAAAAACTCTTATACCCTTAGTTTTAGTTTGGAATCACACGAGTGTTCATCTAAATCCCTCAAATTAGGGCTCTAATACCAACTAGTAATATCCCAGATTTCAAACCAAAATTTTCATTTTTAAATAAGATAAATAATCATTTTCATAAAATCATAATCAAGATAAAACCACTTTTACATAAAACCTTAATCCAAAATTCAAGATCAGATTATAAATAAAAATCATCATGAAAGTCACAAAACATAAAAGTTGTTGATGGGTGGGTACAGTCATGTCTTCACCTCCCTATCAGAAGAAGTACCTGAAAATCATTTAATCCACAATTGTAAGCTAAAGCATAAAGACTTCTCCGAAATACCAAAATAGACATACACCATATACAAGTAATGGCCTTCAACTATAAGCTAAAGCATAAAGACTTCTAGTTGGTTTGTCCTTAGCCTTTACATTATAGTTGGTTCGCCCTTAGCCTTTAGCTTATTATTGGTTTGCCCTTAGGTATCTTTTCCTTCAGCCAATGGTTGGGCCGCCCTCAATCCCCACATATAATATGTTGACAATTACAATAAAAAAAATAAACAATCTGGCAACAACAGGAAAACGACTAAGTTAGTCTACTTGACGAACAACATACTACATCATATCTACATTCTAACATATAAATGATACATAATATAACATAAACATATAGTATAGTGAGAAAACTCACTCGATGTAACAACTACAAACTCCAAAATCTCATAAAGCTAAACAGGTACCACAAACCACCTAGAAACCAAATAGAGGTTCTAACTCAATCTACAACTCAAAATCCTCAGTTTGACCAAAATTCAAACAGTTCAAAAAGTCAACGATCAATGGTCATCGGTCAACGGTCAACACTTGTGACAATACGAAGGACCCGTCGCATCATGAACCGCTATGTGACAAAATAGTCGATAACCCTTCTAGGATTGAGTCAAGATCCCTCAAGGTGTCACGTCGCTATCCTCGTAAAACAACCAGATTTCTTTAAGTGTTTAATCCTTAAAGACAAGAGTTCCAAATCTCATATACAAAACTCCACAACGTCTTAACGAATAATATTTCTAACTTTATCCATTCCAATTGTTTTTGACAAAATATGAACAATCAATAATCAACCAAATCGTATGAGAGGTTATGATGTTCAGGGTAGAATGAATGTGAAACAATGATCAACGTAACACGAGTGATTTACAAGGAAAGCTCTTGATCCTTGCTAGGATCTCTAGCATAAAACCTTGGGAGGTGATAATGATCACCTGCCTTGATAGTTTTATTGATTGAAAATGTTGATTACAGAGATGTATGTATGAAAAGCAAGTACAAGTATTGTAGTTCTGCTAAGTGTTGTGCGTAGTGTGATGAATACATGTGTTTTTATAGTCTAAAGCTAATAATAATAAGTCCGACAATTCTGGGATCCTCTGAGATCAACTTATAAACGTTATTTGACTTGGTCTCCCGGGTCTTTTGCATGGTAACGATGACTACTCGTTGAGAATAAGACTTTGGCTGACTATTTCTGCACATGTGAGAAAAATAACAAAGAATATAACCGTTTTAAATGTTAGGAGAATAAACGACAAAAGTCAGGATCCTGAAGTATTTTGGGGGATCCTGAGGTTTGAGGATCCTGAATGTAATTCTGGGATCCTGGCCCTAACAATTGCCCCCAAATTATTCCTTCGAAATATTTTGGAGTTAGTTTGCCAAAATTTAACGGGATAATTTAGAAAATAAAAAAGAAATAAAAGTGATAAGGGATTTTGAATTTTAAACCCTAACGGATAGAATTTATCCGTTCAAAACCCATCATTAACCGGTCAAATTGACCTTTCTCTTTCTTCTGCGATCAACATAAATATAGGCAATTGATTAGAGCTATTCCTCCCTGTGTCTTTTAGATTTCATCCAAGGGTATACCAATCATTTTCAAAGGTACACTTCCCACTTCTTCTTCTTAGTTTTCTTTTCACTAACCATGGGCAAGAAAATGACCATCTCTCATAAGAACATTCTCGCTCCTCCTGAGGATGACTTTATCGATCAAAAGATCCTGTCATATGATGAGATCTGTTCTTTTGATGAGGATTATATCGAGTCATTGAAATCGGCAGGTGCTTTCTCCGATGATGTTGTTTTCAAACCTTTCAACCCGAAGTGTCAAACTGATTTTGTTTCCTCCTCTTGGGTCTGCTTCCCCGGATACCCCTTTTCTTTGGGTTTGAAGTACACCTTTTCTGGAATCATCTCCAAGTTCTTTGAGGTTACTAAAATCTCCTACATCAAAGCCATGCCTATTGTTTGGAGGATCTTGTTCTGGATTGACAGATTGAACCGATCCAAAGACCTAAACATAGGTTTAGCTGAGTTGGCTCATGTATACGATCTTACTACCTTCATAAGTTCTCTATTTCTTCTCAGACTCAAATCCCACAAGTCCCCTCTCGTTCTGAAAACAAAACACAATGACGGTGCTTGGAAAGAAAAATACTTATTTGTGAGACGTGATTCGATTCTTGGTGGGGATTCCCTTCCGAAGACCTGGGTTAAAAAGGGTAGGAATAATTTATCCTTGTACTGAGGATCCTGGAATTCAAATTTCATTATTTTTTTCTGTTTACAGCTTTCAAGTTTGAAGAACTCATCCCTGTCGCCGAGGATACCGAAGAGAAGATAAAGAAGTTCCTCGTTGTCTCTATAGATGATAGGTCTTTCAAATTCGATTGCTCCAGTCTCCAAGAAGGTTCCTCCATCACTGCGCCAATGGCTACCGGTAATAATTCTTATTTTGCCTATAATAGTTTAGAATTAACAAGGATCCTAAACTAGTAAGGATCCTATGCGATGTGTATGATCCAAGGTTACTCACTTCAATGCCCGATTTGGTTTGTTAGATCTCGAAGACGATATGCCCAGCAGCCTGATTGTAGTCAAGAAAAAGAAAACTTCCTTTCCTCTTCCTCTTAGGAAATCTCACATTGATCTTACTGTGAAGACCCCAAGCTCTCGGAAGAGGAAGACCTCAGGAGCCACATATTTTAATCTGGAGAATCTTGGAGCTGAGGATGCGCTTCAAAAGTTGATTTCCTTTTCCCAAGCTATAAGTATTCGTGTTATATTAGTTTCTGACTCCTACTTGTTTTTACTGACACCATTCTTGTTTCAGGTTTGTGCTCATGTTTCCTAGTCTGTAGTTGATCTAAGCATCCGGGCTGAAGGGGCTGAGCGAGCCTTGAAGGAGCGGGAGAAGGAGTGGAAGGCAACGAATAAGGATCTCCTCAAGAGGGTAGAGCTCTTGAGCAAGGAAAATGCTAAGAAAGAGGAAGATCATGTTGCAGAGATGGAGGAGGTGATTGCGAAGGCGAAGTCCAGTGCTGTTATGGCCGTCTGGGAGACCAAGATCAAATTAGCTGAGGACGTAGCCAATACAGGATCTTGGGATCTGGCAGGGTGGCATGAAGCTCTAGCCAAGTTGACTGGTAAGCTTGTAAATATCAATCAGGATCCCGAAGGGCAACCATCAAAGGTGGACGAGGTGGAGAAGACCATAGGTGATGATAACCAGTTAGCAGTTTAGGCCTACAAAAAATTGGTTTAAGTAGTTTTTGATTTTAAGGGTTGTAATACGATGTTACTATCTTTTTTCTTTTGTGTGGGGTTGGTGGGAAACCCCTTAAGGCTATGGTTGTTTTAATATTTCTTTGCATGCTTGATTAAATTGTGTGGTTGTGGCAGTAGGATTTTCGAGGATCCTTATAATCAAGATCCTAAGGAGTTCAGGGTCTACAAGAACTCTCAGGATCCGAATAAATTGAAAATAGTTAGTAATCCATTTAGGATCCCAAAATATTCGAGATCCATTTAGGATAAACCTTCGATCATTATATAAGAAAGACAGCTTTTGAGAAATAAGGATAGATAGAACTTGATTATCCTCCGGCTTCATGACCTTTTAGGACTTACCTTAGGAGAAGCACAATGTCACGGTTCTTTTTATTCTATAGGATCCTAAGGTTCATTCATGGAAGGATCCTAACTTGTCTAGGAGGATCCTTGATTACCTTTAAATTAGTAAACATTAAGGAGGATTTTTCCTTAGGAATTGATTGGAAATGATTCTAATTTGGAAAATAACTGAGGGAACTTTTTGCAACATTACAATGCTATAAATCCTGCATATTTTCTAAGGAATATCTCATCTTCAAGCAATATGTTGGTAGCATAATTCCTAAAAAACCTTAGGGAAAATCCCAAACTTAGCAAATTACTGGGGAGGATCCCAAATCATATGATAACATGAAAAATGTTATACATCTTATTTATGTTCTAGGGAAGATCCCAACATGAATATGTTATGAATCTCGTGTGTCTTCTGGGGAGGACCCCAACTTGGGATAACATGAAAATGTTATAAACATTGTGTATTTTCTGGGGAGGATCCCAACTTGAGATAACATGAAAATGTTATAAACCTTGTGTATTTCCTGGGGAGGATACCAAATTGAGATAACATGAAAATGTTATAAACCTTAGATATCAACTTTAGGATCTTAACTTATGTTCAGAAATAAGAGGGTTGCCAAGTCACTATTGTGTGAAATGATCCCCTTATTTGCATTCCATAGTTAGATAACGTGTGTCCAAGTATAAACATTAACTCGTGTGAAAGAGGTAATTAACTCTTTCAACCTTAGAGGGGATTAAGTACCCTTATTCGTAGGAGAGATCATCGGTCTCTATTCTTAGGATACTTGTGTTACGAATCACATAATGTTTGTAGTTATGGAACTCTCAGGTGTCAGGGTCTTCAAACGTCAGGGTCCTTGTTTGTCAAGATCCTTGAATTGACGTCAAGATCATTGTATGTCAGGATCCTTATGTGTCAGGATCCTGGAGTGTTAGGATCCTTGAGTCTTTGTACACAACAAATATTAGCTAGGGGTGGGAGTTAGTCTAGCTAACGCCCCTCCGATGCTTAGGTTAGTAATGGTACTTGAAGATAAAAAATAAAAATAAAGATAAAAGGCAAAAGGTAAAGGATGTGTGTACCTTGAGTGTGTTGTAAAATGTCTAATCTTACTTATATAAAATAAGCTTTAAGATGTATATCATTCCAGGATCTTGGCAGGACATTTCCATCAAGGGTAGCCAACCAATATGCCCCCTTTCCTTCTTCGGCATCTATGAGATACGGTCCTTCCCATTTAGGTGCCAGTTTACCTGCACTAGGATCCCTGGTGTTTTGGAATGTTTTCCTTAGTACCAGGTCTCATATTTCGAATCATCTGACCTTTATATTTTTGTTGTATGCTTTGATGGTCCTCTGTTGATGAGCAGTGATGCGAACCTTGGCAAGATCCCTAAGTTCATATATAGTATCAAGATCATGGGCCAGGATCCTGTCGTTGTTTTCTTGGTTTTGAAGAAGGTATCTTGCTGTTGGGATCACCACTTCGGTAGGAATCATTTCTTCTGTTCCAAACACTAAGGAGTATGGGGTTTGGCCTGTAGCTACTTTGGAAGTGGTCCTATCTGCCCACAATATGAAAGGAAGTTCTTCTACCCATCTTCTTTAATTCTCTTCCAACCTTTTCTTTAAGTTGTTGACTATGATTTTGTTGTTGGATTCTGCTTGAACGTTGGCTTGAGGGTTGACAGGAGTGAATATTACCATCTTGATTCCCCAACTTGTGCAAAAGTCTCTTGTCCTTTTGCTTATGAACTGGGATCCATTCTCGCATATAATTTCGGCAGGGATCCCAAACCCGGTCAAGATATTACGTTTAATGAAGGAAACTACCTCTTTGTCTCTTACATGGACGAAAGCTTCGGCTTCTATCCAATTTGAGAAGTAGTCAGTCATTACTAGCATGAAGACCTTTCCACCAAGAGCTACCTGCAATTTTCCCACTATATCCATCCCCCATTTCATGAATGGCCAAGGGGAGATGATATGATGTAGAGGTTCTGTTGGTTGATGCAGAATGTTGCTATGTCTTTGATAAGCGTCGCATTTTTTTAGCATGAAGGAAGGAATTGTTGGATTAATGTCTAAGTCCATAACTATATTTGGTATGTACTTGACCCGACCCGGCATGGTCCATTTGGGTTGCACTTCACCGGCACAATTTATATGGATAGTCTTTTGAGAATAGTATATTTATGATTTATATTAATATATTATAAGTTCTAATATATTAATATGTAATCATTTTATTTAATTAGTATTGATCAAGAATTAATTTAGAATTAATTAAGTGATCAAAAAGAACTAATTAAATATGGACTCTTATATATATGGAATGGGCCAAGTTCATTGAGGTTGGGCTAAGCTTTCATGGATGGTCCATGGAGCTTTTAACCCATGGATCCTATGTAAATAAAAGGTCATGGGTATTAGGGTTTACATGGATGTAACCCTAATCCTCCATAATATATAAAGGGGTCCTTGGCTCACAAAATTGGTACAAGTGTGTGAAAATAAGAGTAGGCCGATTTTAGTGTGCATACATATTCTCTCAAGTTCTTCCAAGGTGTTTTGGTGATTTGTGATTCCATTTGAGGCTTCCACACTATTGGGGCTAAGCTCTTAAAGCTTAAAGACATCAAGCTACATCAAAAGGTATGTCATCTAACTAGAACTTTGTAGTATAGGTGCTTCATAATATGCTAGTTAGGATGAAACCTTGGAATAGTTAATATTTGCATGTATAATAGAGAAAACATAGATCCAAGGTTTATAGGGTTGCATGTACACCATAGGGGTGTTAGAATGCTCAAAACCCAACAGTGGTATCAGAGACATGGGTTGTTTTCTGTTATATTGATGCAAATGTTTTATTTTCAAAGTTGAAAAAAAAGGAAAAAAAAATATGACGTTTGTCAAATTTTAAGATAATTACTTGTTTTTGTGAAAAACTAATTATTTGTAAAATTTGAATCATTTGCTATATGAGTTGAATTAGGTCAAATTTAGTAAAAGATAAAATGATATGATTATTTTATAAGTTTTAAAAGTTTGATCTAAATGTTTTAAGGAGTTACATATTTTGTCATAAAATTTTGGAGCTCAAAAGTTTTTTTTAAAGTTATGATCTTAAGGGTTTTTGAAACTTCCATAAGTTATGGATATGAAAGTTTTTTTTTTAAAAAAAAAATTTGATTCAAAGTTTTTATGGAGTGACAAAATTTGGTGTTAATGTTTTAAAGAATTCCATAACTTGTTCTTAAGTTATGGAACATGGAAAGTTTCATCATAAAACACCATTAATTCCATAAGTTATGGAATCCAAAGGTTTTCAAGAATTACAAAACTTGCCCTCAAGTTTTGGAATTTGAGAAAAGTTTTTTATGAAAAAAAGAATTGAATTCTAAAACTCTTGGGTTCATAACTTAAACAATTAATTAAATGGTTTTAATTTTGAGTTTAAAAATTGGAATTATGATGTTTTGATTAGTTCAAATTAACTCTTATGGACTTTATTAATAGTTAATTAAAGCGTTTAATTAAAAGAGTATTATTAATCCATAAATATATGGTTTGAGTTTAATTAAATTAAAAGTCTAGTTTAATTAATAGATTAAACCACCAAGTATTTTAAATGTCTAAAATACACCCTTATACTATTATAATATTAAAAGTTTAATATATTATATGTATAAGAGCAAGTCGTCTTACCATTAGTAGGCCTCATTCACGAAGCCGGTCTATAAGGGGGGTATAAGGTTACTGCCTATAAAATGGTAGTTTAATGGGTGTCCACTCTCACTCACCGCTTCCTTGACCGGTGGAGGGTCGTTAGCTGAACAGGTAGGACAAGGACTATAATTCTCCCTTCATTATAAGTATAATGATAAATACTAAGTAACTAAACACTTATAAATTCCCAATCTTAGTTACTTAGGAAAATGTGAATAAGGTGCTAATCCATGAAATTACACTTTGCACTTTGTTTAAGCTGTTAGTGGAGCGTGTGTGGTTAACCGACACACTAACATGGACTTAACAAGGTAGGCAAAGGGTAACTTAATGTTTATCATAGTATCGTTGGAGCGTGTGTGGTTAACCGGCACATCGATTGAGGGGTAAATATTAAGGGTACCAAGTATATTTGCATGGTTACTTCACACCTTGTTTTGTGATCCTCGGCATCCCAGTCACAAAACCTGAAGGGCACACTCGAGATTGAAACATGCCATTGAAAAGTTCAATGAATCTCAAAAGAATCTAGGAGTTTCAAAACCAATTAAAACCTAATAATACATTTCGTTTATCTTGGTGGAAATTGGTGAATCGTCGTTCACCTACCTTCAAATATTTTATAGCTTGGATTACGGCATCCCTCTTCCAAGTTATAAAATAGTTTGTTGGGTCCTATCCTTAATATATCATATTGGGTGTTATATTAAGGACTTAAATCAACTTTACGTGAATTTCTCCCATTGTTGATGTCTGGTTTAGACAACAATGATCTTCCCAAACCAAGCTTTCCTAATGAATATGACTTCCCGAGTTTGGCTCATGGAATTCATACTTCTCTTCCTCCACCTCCTCCAATTATTCTCCCTAACCCACAAGTTCAAGGTCACTCAAGCCCTAATGACAAGCAAGGTCTATGTGTGATCACATCTTAGAGATGAAGTCACATATTGACAAGCCGGGAGAGTTGGGTGTCAAATTCTTGTGAAAGTTGGATGTTCAATCACTTTCTAAGTCACATAGTGAGTTCCTTTGGGACTACTATGAAACAGACTATGACATGAACCTTAATGATCATATCTATTTGCTTGGTGCTGCTGAATCAGCAATGATTTGGAACGATAGTAAAGCAAATTTGATTAGAAGATCAATTTCCCAAAAACTTTATGGACAGTGACAATGGTGACACTGGAAATCCAGAAAAAGCATTCTCTTCCCAATGGAAAGGGATTGGCCATAGTCAACCTGGTTGACCAAATGGTAAAGTGAAAGGCTAAGTCTGAGATAGTCCTAGTACCAAAGGGTCCATATGTTTATTTTGCCAAAGGAAGGGGCGTTGATTGCAAAGCTGCCAAATTTACCTAAGGATGTTAAGGTCAATAAGTTTGACTCTACATCAGGTAGAGCCCATTATCTAACTCTGTTAAGTTCTATTCTGAGATCCTCATTACATGATGTGACTGGGTCACATGTTGATGTTTTAAGAATCAAAGAATAGAGAGAAATCTTAAAGGAAGTATATGATGATTCTGATCGCGAAGGTGGATTTCGATCGCATCAGAATTTTGAGCAGTTGCTTAAGAAGTTATGATATATTGCTAAGGAATAGATAACAACAATTTTCCATGTGGATTGTAAGGATAAGTTTTTCCGCAAAGTTTTAAAATAAAAGAAAATTGTTTAATTTTATTTATTTGAAGTATCCTTACAATGGCATTTGTGGAAAATTGTTGCTTATATGATTCCACTGACAGCAATATTGGAAAATGGATTTGATTCTTTCATTTGTGGTAGTGTCTAAATTTACCAAATCAGGAAAGTTCCTCATCGCCCAAGTTTCAATTGGACCGAAACTTGGAATCATGCAAGTTGAATAGTATGATGAATGAGAACTTTCAAGCATTGGAAAATCAAGACTAATTACTTGTTCACATGGATGTGTGAGTCAAGTGAAGGACTAAAGGGATCGAGTACACATTCTTATGCACTGGTCATGTCCACCACAAAGCTCGTTAAGACTATTTGATTTACTAAAGTTTAGTAAATATGGTTATACTTACAAGTTTAAGTATAATTCTGAAACATTGGAAAAGTCTCAATGTATGGCAGTACGAATGGGAAGAATCAAATTAGGCAGAAAGATAAAAGTTTCTCAAATCTGAAAAGATGGGAGAGTACTTTAGTATCATGTTTGTGATCATCTTAATGATTTAGAAATCATATCACAATTAGTCCTCTAAAGGTCATCTTAGTGCATTCTTATGACTAAGAAGAGGAGTCATGAATTGTTGAAATGGTTAGATCAGGAAGATGAGTCATACTTCGTTCCAAAACAATTCTTAGAGTCATACTCCAAGATTGTAACTTGAGTGACATATCTTAAAGAAAGGTTTAAAACACTTGTCAAATGTAAGAGTAAAAGTGTCTTACTCTTGTACATTTGAAATTGGTAAGTTGTGATGTTTTGGATAAAACAAAGACCAACTAAGGCCAATTGTGTGAAGTGTTTGTCTTGATAAAGAATCCGCACTATCTCTTGAATATTTGGCAAGATAGTCTTATATGTCAAGAGGATAGTGGGAGTCTTAAAGATCCTAAAAAGAATTTCAAGAACTAATCAAGAATAAAACCTGAGGTTCTTCACTAGCACACGACTTGAGGTTTATAACCTATCGTGTTGACATATTCTGTGCCCATTCCAGTTAAAGTTGGCTTTGCATAGGAGTTCTGAAAGTTCTCAATTGGTTGCATAACAACTTGGAAGCAATGGCAGGCCCTGTACTGCCAGGTGGCAAGAAGTTAAGATTGCATAAGTTCAGTCCATACGAGTTTGGATTTGTCATTATCCTTGTCTTGTGACTATGGTTTTGATGATTCACATGGATAAGAACACATACACCATAAAATCTAAGGGTCATAAGGTTTCTCTCCGATTCATGAAAATGATGGTGAGGAAACACTTCCACCAAGTAGATTTGAAACAGATGGCAAAAGGTCTAAACAATTGAGACTATGATTACGGCAACCCTTTTCATAGTTCTGAAATTGTTTAGACACACATGCATGCTATCTAAGGAAAGGTGTATGATTTTGATAAAGTTTTATCAAAGCATCTCCTATCAGAAATCTGAACTTTGGTAAGAAAGTCAATAAAGTATTGATTTCTAGAAGTCCAGCTGATTTCTGAGTACATGTCAAAGCTAGTGGGAGCATAAGTGTTATGCGAATAATCATCATGTTAGTGGGAGCATGATAATTATTGTTAGTGTTGCAAGTTAGCAATGTTAATTATAGAAAACAAAAGTTTCAATTCGTGAGGCTGCAGGGATTGAAAAAGTTGTTTTACTATAATTAAGGGAGAGGATATACTTCATTTTAGTTCTAAAGGCTTAGATTGAGACCTTAATCATCTTTAGTCAAGAATATATATATATGAATTTCATGTTGGATTGGTTCAACTTAAGGAAATTCTATATATTGCGTTCTCAAAATTCGATTATGATTACGGCATCCCTCTTCATAGTCAAATTTTGAAAACATGGCAAATAAAAATATTGTAGCAAAAGACTGGTCTAGAATCATGTCTTTATGTGAGACATCATGAATCGTGTACCATTTGCTTTGGGTACAGGATCGATTGCATGTGCTATAATATTTGTCATTTCTAAATTTTTCCAAATGCCCAGAGGCATTAAGAAGGGAAAAGGTCTAGAATTGGATATGACTAAAATGATTAAGCAATTGTCGAGGACAATCTGAGGTTTACCAAAGATTGGTTGCTCAGGGACAGTTGGAAGTATAGTGCTAATTTTGGAAGGACCATATTGACATATTCTGAAAAGAGGCATCTCTTATTCAGAAGTGATAGTCAAAATGAGAATATGGAGTTGTCTCCATAGGTGGAAGTTATCTGTGTAAGATTAGAAAACTTAATGCAAGAATCATGTCCAAAGCAATGTACTTTGAATATGAGACTTAGTTTCCATGGAGTTGATCTCCATTGGAATACCTTATAATGACTGTTGACAAGTCTTTGTGACTTTGTACATATTCATTACAGGAGGGTCAGTGCATATAAGTTTAAAATCTAAACAGATTTCGATAAATGATAGGAATTTGAAATTCTCACATTTTTCGATAAGGATTTAGGAGTGTGAAATTAGAATCATTGAAATTATGTTCAATTGGTTTATTTCACAAAGTAAGGATCATAGACAAACATAGAGTGCATACTTGGTGTATGGCAAAGCTATTGTTTAAGAAAAACATAGTGTACATGCTTGGAGCATGGGATAACTTGTGTTTTTAATTCAAGTATAAAGTTGATAAAACCGAAACAATGAATAATGAGTAATCAGTATGGTGATAAATAAAAGTGTTTATTTATATTCATAGGGTTTGATACCATATTTGATTCATTTATTATTGTGTTTTACTTTGCATGTTTTGACTTCCAGAATAACTAAGTCGCTCTTCCTGAATGATTAAGTTATTCAAACCATCCACAGTCGGTCATATGTTGGAAGTAGATATGAATCAAGACTGTCATGGGTTGGTTTGTAGAGGTCCAAGTTGGTGGAAAAAGTGGTGCTACAACACTCATGAGTGCTCATAAGTTATGAGTATTGGATTCAACCCGCGCTCATTTGAATCACTTCATGGATTTTATCACGAGTGATCATGAGACGATAATATCTTATATTCTTCAAACCTAGAGATATGAGTTGTTACTATGAGTTGGTTATACATTGATTGCACGAAAACGCATTTGGTAACTCGATGTTATAAAACGTGCCTTTGTGTATGATTCAACAAGTAGTAGAACAAGCCATATGAGTCGAAGTTTATCCATTCCTTTTACCTTCGGGATAAAAGCGATATATGTGGGCCCCTTGATGATTTAGCGATGACACATGTGAGAGCTTGGCCAAGCCAGGACTGATTTGATTTGTTCAATCAGTCAGTCATCATAAATCGAAAATCGGGAAACAACAAATGGACAGAGAGAATGATTATAATCCATGTCTCAGTCCATATGATATCTAGAATGGAGGAATATATGATCCCTTATCTAATGGACAAGTCATTGACAATGTCAGAGTTCGACAGCGGCTTTAAGAGCTACGATTGCTAGTTAGGTTTTGAAGTCATACTCAATAATAGTTTTAGACTTATCCAAGTGGGAGACTGTTGGATTAATGAATAAGTCCATAACTATATTTGGTATGTACTTGACCCGACCCGGCATGGTCCATTTGGGTTGTACTTCACCGGCACAATTTATATGGATAGTCTTTTGAGAATAGTATATTTATGATTTATATTAATATATTATAAGTTCTAATATATTAATATGGGATCATATTATTTAATTAGTATTGATCAAGAATTAATTTAGAATTAATTAAGTGATCAAAAAGAACTAATTAAATATGGACTCTTATATATATGGAATGGGCCAAGTTCATTGAGGTTGGGCTAAGCTTTCATGGATGGTCCATGGAGCTTTTAACCCATGGATCCTATGTAAATGAAAGGTCATGGGTATTAGTGTTTACATGGATGTAACCCTAATCCTCCATAATATATAAAGGGGTCCTTGGCTCACAAAATTGGTACAAGTGTGTGAAAATAAGAGTGGGCCGATTTTAGTGTGCATACATATTCTCTCAAGTTCTTCCAAGGTGTTTTGGTGATTTGTGATTCCATTTGAGGCTTCCACACTATTGGGGCTAAGCTCTTAAAGCTTGAAGACATCAAGCTACATCAAAAGGTATGTCATCTAACTAGAACTTTGTAGTATAGGTGCTTCATAATATGCTAGTTAGGATGAAACCTTGGAATAGTTAATATTTGCATGTATAATAGAGAAAACATAGATCCAAGGTTTATAGGGTTGCATGTACACCATAGGGGTGTTAGAATGCTCAAAACCCAACAAGAATCTGTGTTCATGGTTGGCCAGTAGTATCCTGTCCTTAAAACTTTGGAGCATAAGGATCTGCCCCCAGTGTGGTTGTCGCAGTCTCCTTCATGTATATCCTTTAGTACTTCTGCAGCTCCATGATATTCTAAGCATCTAAGGTACGAACCTGCCATAGATTTTCTGTATAACTTACCTTAGACTATAACAAACCTTGAGACCCTTATTCTGAATGCCCTGTCGCTTTTTCTTCTTTAGGTATCATGCCATTCTGGAGGTATTCCATAATGGGTTGGATCCAGGATCCTGAGGTGGGAGAAGGATCCTTGATGTTAGGATCTTGATATGGAAGTGTCGGACCGGGATCTTTGACTGTAGCGAAGTTAGTAGTCTCCACATGATCGTTGGGATCCTTCAGTCTCATGGTAGGATACTCGATTGCTGGGATCAACATGTGGGTTATCGGGATCCTGGTTTCCAGAGGGGTCCTTAGGGAAGATCCTAGTTTGGCTAAAGCATCTGCTTCAGCATTGTACTCTTTAGGAACCTGGTTTAGGCTAAATACTTCGAATTTTGAGGCTAAGTTTTTGAGGATTTGGAGGTATAGTGGTAATTTCTCTCCTTTTACTGCATAGGATCCATTAAAATGGCTAGTCAATAGTAAGGAATCGACGAATACCTGAATATCCTTGATTTGAAGATCTTTGGCTAGCTGTAATCCCATGATTAGTGCTATGTATTCTGCTTCGTTGTTGGTTGCATTGAACTCATAGTTGATTTCTTGGGGTAGGATGCCCCCCCTGTGGCAATTTTAGTATGATCCCAAAGCCAGTTCCTCTTTGGTTTGATGCTCCATCCATGAATAACGTCCATCTTCCCATGTTCTCTTCTTCTAGAAATTGTTTGGCTTCTATTTCTACTTCAGCTCTTAGATCATCACTAAAGTCAGCCATAAAGTCTGCCAATGCTTAAGACTTTACTGCGGATATTGGCTAATACTTTATGTCATATATGCTTAATTTCACATACCACTTTGCCATCCTTCCTGACATTCCTGGTTTTCTCATAACATTCTTAATGGGATAGTTAGTTCTTATAGTTATAGGGTGTGTTTCAAAATAGTTTCTTAATTTAGTAGAAGCGGTCACTAATGCAAGTATAAGTTTTTCAAGGTGGGAGTACGTGGTCTCAGGATCCAGAAGACTTTTACTTACATAGTAGATGGGATGATGGTCCCCATCAAGATCCTTAGCTAATACTACACTCACCGTGTTTGAGGATACTGAAAGGTAGAGAAGGAGTGGTTCCCCGTCTAATGGTTTTACCAATAGGGGTGGTTAACTTAAATATCTTTTAAGTTCCAGGAAAGCATCTTCATGTTCCTGGGCCCACTCAAATCTTTTGTTCTTCTTCAAGATGTCGTAGAAAGGCTTGCATCTATCTGAGGATCTTGAGATGAACCTGTTTAGGGTTGTTACTCTTCTTGTTAGTCTCTGAATATCTTTTGTCGAGGATGGTGATCTTAGATCGAGGATGAACTTGATTTGCTTCGGGATTGCTTCAATTCCTCTTTTGGTCACCATGTATCCAAGCAACTTACCTGATCTCATCCCAAAGTGGCATTTGGAGGGATTTAGCTTCATGTTATTGTTGGGTTTTGAGCATTCTAACACTCCTGTGGTGTACATGCAACTGTAAATACCTTGGATCAATGTTTTCACTAATTATACATGCAAATATCAATTTTCCAAGGTATTGTTCTAACTAGCATAATATTAAGTACATGTAATATAAAATCTAATAGAATTACATACCTCTGTGTTGTAGCTTGATTCCATGAAGCTTAAGAGCCTAGTGCCCCAAGTGTGACACCTCAAATGGTTCACACAATATCATGAACATCTTGGAATAACCATGAGAGAGGATACTTGACTCATAGAAATCAGCTTGCCCTCTTGTGTATGCACCAATGCCAATTTCACCAACCAATGGGGTCTTTATATAGTGCGCACATTAGGGTTACACCATGTAACCCATGACTTTACCCATTCCTTATGCTCCATGGGTTTTAACCTCCATGGAGTATCCATGGGTCACCACATGGGTTAAACCCAACATAAGGAATCATGGATCATAAGCCCACATATATAAGAATGAATGATTTACACAATCAATCCCCATATATTTAATTAGTCTCTTTTGATCACTAAATTAATTCCAAATTAATTCTTGATCAATACTAAATAAATAATATGATTTCATATTAACATATTAGAACTTATAATATATTAACATATCATAAATATCCTCTTCTCACAAAAGGTCTATCCAAATGTCCCGATGCCATGCAACCCAAATGGACCATGCCGGGTCGGGTCAAGTATATACCAATTATAGTTATGGACTTAGACACTAATCCAACATTTTCCCACTTGGATAAGTCTAATAACTATTATTGCAAGTATGACTTCTTAACCCGACTAGCAATCGTAGCTCTTAAAAGCCGTTGTCGAACTCTGAACAAATCAATGACGCGTCCATTAGATAAGTGATCGTATATTCCTCCATTCTAGATATCAAATGGACTGAGACATGGATTAAAATCATTCTCTCTTTCCATTTGTTGTTTCCCGATTTCCGATTTATGACGACCGACTAATTGAACAAATCAAATCAGTCCAGGCTCGGCCAAGCACTTTGGGGTGTCAGCACTAAATCATCGAGGGGCCCACAGATATCGCTTTTATCCTTATGAGGTAAAAGGAACGGATAAACTTTGACTCATATTCTTGTACTAACTACTTGTTGAATCATACACAAAGGCACATTTTATAACATCGAGTTACCAATGCGTTTTCGTGCAATCAATGTATAACCAACTCATAGTCAACAACTCATATCTCTAGGTTTGAAGAATATAAGATATTATCGTCTCATGATTCACTCGTGATAAAATCCATGAAGTGATTCAAATGAGCGTAGGTTTAATCCAATGCTCAGAACTTATGAGCATTCATGAATGTTGCAGCAACTGTTGTTATGTCCACTACCTTGGACATCTACAAACCAGCTTCATGACAGTCTTGATTGATATCTACTTCCAACATATGACCGACTATGGATGGTTTGAATAACTTAGTCATTCAGGAAGAATGACCTAGTTATTCTGGAAGTCAAAACATGCAAAGTGAGACACAAGAATAATACTAATCCTATATGGCCCCAACACTTTGAGAGTAAATAAAAACACCTTTTATCTAAGCACCATACTGATTACTCATTATTCAATGTTTCGATTCATCAACTTAAAACTTGAATAAAAACAATAGTCATGCTATGCTCCAAGCATGCACACTATGTTTGTCCAAACACTAGCTATGACATACTCCAAGTATGCACACTATGTTTGTCTATGATCCTTACTTTGTGAAACAGATCGATTGACAATATTTCAATGATGCTCATTTCACAATCCCAATCCTTACTTTGTAAATGTAAGAATACCATAATTTTGTCATTTACTATAATCTATTAGATTCTAAAATTAAATGCAATGATCCCCTTGCAATGAATATGCACACAAGTCACAAAGACTTGGCAACAGACATTACAAAGTATTCCAATGGAGAGCAATTCCATGGAAACGAAGTCTCACATTCAAAGTACATTCCTTAGAACACCCTTCTTTGCATTAAGTTTTCTAATCTTACAAAGATTCAAAGAATAACCTCCACCTATGGAAACATTTCCATATTCCCATTTGGACTATCACTTGTGAACAAGAGTTGCCTCTTTTCAGAACATGTCAATACGGTCCTATCTCTATACTTCCAACTGTCCATGAGCAACCAATCTTTGGTAAACCTTATATTGTCCTCGACAATTGCTTAATCATTTTAGTCAAATCCACTTCTATTCCTTTTCCCTCTTAACGCCCTAGGCATTTGGAAAATTTAGAATGGATAAATATTATAGCACATGTAATCGATTCTATACCCGAAGCATAGGGGAACCGATTCATGCTAAAAAAAATTTATTTTCCATGTTCTCAAAATTCGAACTATGAAGAGGTATGCCGTAATCATAATCAAATTTTGAGAACGCAACATACATAGAATTTCCTTATGTTGAACAATTCCAACATAACATTCATATATATCCTTGACTAAAGTTGATTAAAATCTCAATCTGAGCTTGTAGAATTAGAATGAAGTATAAATCCTCTCCCTTAATTATAACAAAACAACTTTTCAAAGTGAATTGAACCTTTTGTTTTCTATAATTAACATTGCTAACTTGCAACACTAACCATAATAATCATGCTCCCACTAGCACAATGATTATTATCTTACTAACACAACACTTATGCTCCCACTAGCTTTGACATGTACTCAGAAATCAACTGGACTTCTAGAAATCAATACTTTATTAACTTTCTTTCCAAAGTTCATATTTCTGATACAATATTGCTTTGATAAGACTTTATCAAAATCATACACCTTTCCTTAGATAGCTCACATGTTTGTCTAGACCTTTTTCCATTCTCACTAGTTAGTGTTCCGGTTAACCACACACGCTCCACTAATGACATGAGAATGCAAATATCACAATTGTTATGTACTTAAAATCTACTTAGTGAATGCGTTTCCTCACCATCATTTTCCTGAATCGGAGAGAAACCTTATGACACTTAGATTTTTTATGGTCTATGTATTCCTTTCCATGTGAATTTGTCAAAAACATAATCACAAGACAGGGTTAGTGATAAACCCAAACTCATATGGACTGAACTTGTTCAATCTTGATTTATTGCCACTTGGCAGCTCAAGGGCCTACCATGGCTTCCACATTATTATGCAAACAATTGAGAACTCATAGAACTCACAATTATAGTCAACTTTAACTGGAATAGGCACAGAAATAAGAATATGTCAACACGATAGGTTACAAACCTCAAGTCGTGGGCTAGTGAGTAACAATACTCTTGATTAGTTCTTGAAACCATCTCAAGATTTTTAAAGACTCCCACTGACCTCTTGACTATAAGATTCTATTTTGTCAAGAACCATTCCTTGACAAAACAAATATTCAAGAGTTAGTGCAGATTCTTATCAAGTTAAACACTTCATACAATTGGCTTAGTTGGTCTTTCTTTTATCCAAAACATCACAACTAACCAACTTCAAATGTACAAGAATAGGAAACATCTTACTCTATATTTGACAAGTGTTATAAACTTTCTAAAGATTATGTCACTCAAGTTACAATCTTAGAGTATGACTCTAAGACTTGATTTTTGGAACGAAGTATGATTTATCTTTTGATTTAACCATTTCAACAATTCACGATTCTTCTCCTTAGTCAAACAAATGCACTAAGGTGTTCTTAGAGGATCAATTGTGATATGGTTTCATAATCACTAAGGTAATCATAAAACAAGATACTCAAGTACTCTCCCATCTCTTCAGATTGGAGAAACGTTTATCTTTCTGCCTTATTTGATCCTTCTCATTCGTCCTGCCATATATTGAAACTTTTCCAATGTTTCAGAATCACACTTAAACTTTTAAGCATAACCATATTTACTAAACTTTAGTAAATCATGACGAATAATCTTATCATTCTTTGTGGTGGACCTGATCAGCGCACAACCTAATGTACCCAATCCTTCAATCCTTCACTTGACTCACACATACATGTGAACAAGGAATTAGTCTTAATTTCCCAAAAATGAAAATTCTCACTCATCATACAATACAACTTGCATGATTCCAAGTTTCTATCCAACTGAAACTTGGATGATGCGAATCTTTCCTTATTTGGTAAATTATGACACTACCACAAATGAAAGAATCAAATCCATTTTCCAATATTGCTTATCAATGGAAACATATACACAATAATTTTTTCACAAATGCCATTGTAAGGATACTTAAAATAATTAAAATCATAAATTTTCTTTTATTATTAAACTTTGCAGAAAAACTTATCCTTACAATGCAAATACATATGAAAAACATGTTGTTGTCTATTCCTAAGCAACATATCATAACTCTTAAGTAGCAGCTCAAAATTCTGATCATCGAACCATGCGATCGAAATCCATCTTCGCGATCAAAAGCAGCACACTCTTTCTTTTAGCTTCCTTTGATTCTTCCAAAACATCAAAATGTAATTACATTACATCATGTATTAAGAATCTCCAAAAGAGACTTCATATAGTTAGATAATGGAATTTAACCTGAAGCAAAGTCAAACCTTTTTGACTTTTACCATCCTTATGAACTTTTCAGGTAAATTCGGCAGCTTCACAACCAATGTCCCATCTTTTGGCAAAAGAAACACATGGACTCTTTGGAAATGGTACACTTGATTGTCTCAGACTTAGCCTTTCTCTTTACCATTGGTCAAATGACTTGACCATGGCCAATCCCTTTCTATTGGGAAGAGAAAGCTTTTCCGGACTTCCGATGTCACCATTGTCAATGTCCAAATAGGTTTGGGAAGTAGATCTTCCAATCTAATTTGGTTTACCAATGCTTCAAATCATTGTTGATTTAGCAGCATCAAGCAAATAGGTAAGATCACTAAGGGTCATGTCGTGATCTGTCATCAGGGAGTGACTGAAGAACCAAGTCAACAGCCAGCTACCTCGAGACTTCGACACCCGACTCTCCCGGCTTGCCAATATGTGACTTAACCTCCAAGATGTAAGCACATATAGTCTTTGCTTGCCAATAGGGATTGAGTGACTTAGAACTTTTCAAGTCCTGAAACTTGTGGGATAGGGAGAATTATTGGAGGAGGTGGAGGAAGTGAAGCATGATTTCCAGTCCCATTAATGCACAACAAAGGGATTAATCTTTCAGCTTGATTGCCATGTGGGATATCACCTTCAATAGGAAAGCTTGTTCCTAAAGATTTGGGATGACCATAGTTGTTTTAACTAGACATCTATAATGGGAGGAATTCAAGTTTAGTTGATTTAAAGTCCTTAATATAACACCCAATATGAAAAATTAAGGCTAGGATCCAACAACCTATTTATAACCGGAAGAGGGATGCCGTAATCCAAGCTATAAAATAATTGAAGGTAGGTAAATGACGATTTACCAATTTCCACCATGAAAACGAAATATAATTAAGTTTTAATTGGATTTGAAACTCCTAGATCTTTTGAGATACATTGAACTTTAAATGGCATGTTTGAATCTCGATTGTGCCCTCTCAAGTTTGTGACTGGGATGCCGAGGATCACAAAAAAGGTGTGAATAACCATCCAAATTGACTTGGTACCCTCAACTTTATCACCTAATTGACGTGTCGGTTAACTCTAACATCCCTAATTCCAAAAGTATTATTGAAGGGCTTAAAGTGTAAATTAACGAAAGGGACTCGACGAGTAGGCCTGCTTACTCGCCGAGTCGGAGCGGGATTCTGTCGCGGTTTAAGTGGCCAACTCACCGAGTCGACGAGTTGGGACTCGACGAGTTGGTGTTGAAGAGAAAAAAACCCTAATCCCGGGGGTTGTGCCCTATATAAAGAACATTATATCCCTCCCTCAGCCTCTTTACTACCCTTTTGAGATCCAGAAACCCTAAATCGTGAGTGAGAGCCCTTGGAAGCAAATTGGAGCCTAGATAAGTGGTTTTGGTGAAGAGATCTTGAAGATCAAGAAGCTTGGATCAAGGGGATTTGCAGAGATTTGGATTATTCTTCAGTGGGAGGTCGTCCTTGAGGTAATAAGCTGCTGTTTTGGCTCTATTGCAATTAGATCTATCTTATGTATGAGATTTGGGGCATTTTTGGTATGATTGAGAGTTATTTTGAGGTTGGAGTTTAGATCTGAGGTTGCTACCTCAGATCTAGACTTGTAATGGTCCAGAATGTCATAAAGCTTATGTCAATGAGTTGTTGGTGATGCCCCTTTGTCATAAACCCTATCCCTAGAGTGTTTTGGGCATATAGCTCCTTGGTTTCACATAAAGTTTGCCACTTTACATGAGGGTTAGACTGTAGAAGAATGGATGTATGGATTGGAGCCCCTGCATGGCTCGAAAAGCCACTGTATGGATTGAGAACTGGAGAGACTCGGCGAGTCACATGGGTGTACTCGGCGAGTTGTATGAACATGAGCATGGACTCGGCGAGTTGGAAGAACAACGCGGCGAGTCAGTTGAAGATTGCCTTGGACTCAGCGAGTCTGGTCGCAGAACCCCAATCTATTCTGGTTAAACCTCGAAGCAGTGAGTCGGGAGGTGACTCTGTGAGTTGAGTAGGATGGGACTCGGAGATCGTTGGACTCGACGAGTCTTGGGGTGACTCGGCGAGTTGAGTCGCGTTCTAAGAGTTTTCAGAGTATAAGGACTCGACGAGTCAACGGGTTGACTCGGCGAGTAGAGTCAGTCAGGAAGGATGACTTTGGCCAGGACTTTGACTTTGGCCAGGACTTTGACTTTGGCCAGGACTTTGACTTTGACCCCGAGGATATTATAGTAAATTGGTTATTTATGTCAATGGTCCATTGATGGCAATAGGTGTTGGAGTTTGGAGCAGTACTTCGGGTGTGTACTTTTGTGGTTCGGTTCTTCGTTTCAGGTGAGTTATCCTCACTGTACTCAAGCGTCTAAGGCACCAAGGCCGACCCTTTGAATTGTTGTTTAGAGCCTGTTATGTTTTGTGATGATGTGCTTTCTAGTATCCTGGTAGATAGGATAATGATATGAGGATATGCTTTGTTAGCTTAGTATCCTAGAGGATGGGATAGTTAAGTGATGGCTAGTTCTGTTGGATCAGCACCCTGGTAGTTGGGTAGTGGTTATGGGTATAGACTTGTAGTTGGTCTTGCCTTATGTACGCTGGTAGGAGGTTACCCATGGGATATGCATGTTGAACCGTAGCAGAGGGTATTCCATCCCGGTAGGATGATAGGGCACTAGTATGTTGATTCTGTAGAATGTTATGTGGTTGCCTCTTATGTATACATGTTGCTAGTATAGGGGCATTCCAACCCGATGGTTGTGGGACAAGAGTATTCCATCCAGGTAGGATGATTGGACTCATAGTAGATTGGCATTCCAACCCGATGGTTGAGGGGCCTAGGGTATTCCATCCTGAGGGATGATTGGGCCCATGGTAGTTGTTACTGTATGATAGGAGGTGGGGCATTCCAACCCGATGGTTGAGGGGCCCGGAGTATTCCATCTAGGTAGGATGATTGGACTCATAGTAGATTGGCATTCCAACCCAATGGTTGAGGGGCCTGGGGTATTCCATCTTGCGAGATGATTGGACCCGTAGTAATTGTAGTAGTATGTATAGGTGTATGAGCATTCCAACCCGATGGTTGTGGGCCAAGAGTATTCCATCCTGGTAGGATGATTGGGCTCGTAGTATGTTGGCATTCCAACCCGAAGGTTGAGGGCCAGGGTATTCCAACCGGAAGGTTGATTAGACCCATAGCATGTTGTTCTTTGCTGTATGTATGTTTATGTGTGTATGGGTACTTTGGGGGAACTCACTAAGCTTTCGGGATTACAGTTGCAGTTTATTGTTTCAGGTACTTCAGGAGATCGTGGCAAGGCGAAGGCGTGATCGTACCGCTCCTCATGTTTTATGATTTATGTGATATGGTTCTGGGGATACTCTGATGTTTAAACTATTTTGAAAACAAGATGTATGAACTAAATGGTTTTGAAATGAAATAAAATGTCTTAAATTGGTTCGAGTTTTATGGTCGTTACAAGTTGGTATCAGAGCCTTGGTTTGAGTGAATTGGAGGAACATTCGTGTGAATCCAGTCTCAAATCAAGGAGAGATGTCCAAAAGTGGTTTCCAAAATGGTTTTCAAAATAAGTAAAGGAGGACGCCGAGGGTACGATCAGCCAGAGCCAGTAAGTAACCCCAAAATACCATACAAGTTATTTGTTTATGTGATATGATAGAACAACATGCTAGTACTAGGCTAGGGATCCTCAGGAATTGCTTGATAGAGTTGCCTGATTGTGATGACTGCTAGCCTAGGGTTTTCTTGATATGAGATTTTCAGTATTCCTCTAGGAGTGAGGATTGAGTGCTTGTTATGAATGTTTGTGCTTAGGGCGTTGTGGTGATACTTGAGACAAATATGGGTAGGTGTGGAAGGTAGTATGGGCCCGTACTACTGAAAGCACAGGACCCATACGCGTGTCAAGGAAGTCACAACCCCTAGGTTGTTGGTTAGAGGTTAGTTCTTGGAGGTTATGCGAGGTATCTGAGGATCTTGTTGGTGTATTGCAGTATGGCGGATGCGAGACGATTCGAGTCAGGATCCGGTTCGGGTTCAGGATCAGGAGAGGGTGGTCAGGATGGATCAGCACCACCCGAGGTTATTGGTCAGATGAGGACGAATGAGTTGGATGCTAGGATTCGGGAGATCCTGCATGAGGAGGTTGCTGCTATGTTCCGGACCGAGTTACCGGAACTGTTTGGGTCGATCAAGACCGCTATGGTTGAGTATTTTGATTAGCGCTATGCAGCTCTTGCAGAGACAGCGGCCGCGACAGCCGCAGCGGCTGTGGCAGCGGCAGGGGGAGGAGCCAGTCGGGGCTTTCAGTATCGGGATTTCAACAATACGAAGCCCCCTACTTTTGATGGAGTTCAAGATCCGATTGTTGCTATGAGGCGGTTGTCAGACGTGGAGGGATGTTTCTTCAAATGTTCATGCCCTGCTGACCAGAGGGTGAGGTGTTCTCTGAACCTGTTAAGGCTCGGAGCGAAGGATTGGTGGAGGTTGACCACGGGATCGTATTCTGATGCACAGAGGGCCGCGATTACTTGGGATCAGTTCCGAGACATGTTCAGTACTCGTTATGTTCCGCGGGTGGAGCGGGAGAGATTGGCTCAGGAGTTTTTGGAGCTAAAGCAGGACTCTGATTCGGTGACGGAGATCACCAAGATGTTTATGGAGAGGGCGATGTTTTGCCCTGAGTTTGCGTCCGAACAAGTTCAGATGACCCGATATCTGAGCATGCTCAAGACGAACATCAGGCAGTTCGTATCCACGCAGAGGTGTAGTGCCTTGTTGGAGTTGCAGGAGGCCGCTAGGCGGCGCGAGTTGGAGATTGAGCTCCAGTTGAGAGAGCAGAGGCAGGCCTCGATGCAGTCGCAGCCTGCACCGAAGCGGTTGAGGGCCGCTGATTATCGTCAGGGAGGTCAGAAGAGTCGCACTTGCGGGAAGTGCGGCAAGGTGCACGAGGGAAGTTGTCGTTTTTCTTCGGGGTGCCACAAGTGTGGCAAGGAGGGCCACATAGCCAGGTACAGCAATCAGTCAGCTCCAGCTACAGGAGTCCGACTTTGTTATCATTGTGATCCGGTGGGCCATATGAAGGCCCAGTGTCCTCTACTAGCTGCCAGGTCAGTGCAGGCCCCAGCACCAGCCACTTTGAGACTTACTGACGGGAGTCAGGGTTGAGCAGAGCCTTCGAAGGCTCTAGGGCGTGCTTATCAGCTTGTGACCGAGGAGATCAGGTCAGCCGGTATGTTTTCCTACCTTATCTTGTTTATGTTATGATTATGAGATGTTGTTTCTTGCATGAGATATTAAGTGTTGTATGTGTTAGTGAAGAGTTGGTATTGAGGGTTTTTAGAGGGATAGTATCCGATGATGAATTCGTGAGAAAGGAAGGTCATGATTCGGGAAATTTGAAACTTTCAGCAGGAACTCAGGTTCCTTGAAGATCGGTGTATTAGTTAGGTTCGTTTGAGCAGCATGCCAGCTTCGCCGCCTGTGAATAGTAGCTAATGCTCTAAGTGGGGGAGAATTGGAAATTCTCGGGTGAGCTGCTGGTTGTAGAAGGTTGTCTGACGCGGGTTGAATGTTGGTTATTGGAGTGGTGCATCGAGGCGGTTCAGTTATAGTAAGGACTTTGCATGTATCGTGGATCTTTGAGCAAGTAGAGAGGATGCTGCTACGAGATATCGGCTAGTGGGGTTATCCCTGAATGGTGGAAATGTTGAGGAAATGCGGCAGGCTATGTTTGGATTGCTGGTTATGCGATCAGTCTCTGTGTACGTATGCATGTTATGAGTTAGCGGTGTGCGCCGCTAAGGGGTGATGTATAGTGAGGTTCTGTCGTTGTGGCAATGTTGGATGATACGTAGGCATGTTTTCAGTCTCCTTGGAAGAGGAGGAGGATAGTAGTTCCAGATTGGAGATTTGGTCAGAGGAAGACGAGATAGCAGGTTAATAGACTTGGGAGAAGTCTGGACCGGTGCTGAGGACTGTGTGAGGATATTCCAGTCGACGGTTGAGGACCTAGAGATCGCGATAAGGAGATGTGAGTGGGTTACACTCAGATGTGTCGAATCGAGGGGTTCGAGGATGACGCAAGGACAAGGTCCTTGGTTCCGAGTATGGTTGTAGGTTTGAGTTATGTATGTGGAGGTATTCCAATCTAGGGTATTCCATCATGAGGATGACCGGAACCTATGATTGATTGGACCTGGTGTGTTTGGTATCCCAACCCGAGGGCTGATTGGGCCAAACATACATGAGGATGCAAGGGTATACCATCCCAGGGATATCTGGACCCGTTATAGGCGTGCCTGGTATTGATTGGGCCAGGTACGAGTGGTTACGCGTTATAGTTAGTTGATTATGGGAGCTGAAGGATGCAGTATCCTGTCAGCGCATGAGGGATAGATTCATAGGGGGAACAGGATTCGTTCCAGGTTGCAAGTTATCCGGGTTATCGCCAATTTTGGGCGAAGGAAGATGGATTAGTATCTCAACAGAGCTCAGTGGGTGATTGTGGTATCTAGCGTTCGCAGGGCGCGGAAGTGCGTCCCTGATATGAAGGGATAGTATCATCGGATGATACGTGGTTGATGTGTGGTGCTATTGAGTTGAAAGGTCGATGGTCGGCTTGGAGTAGTGGCGAGGATGCCACGCGAGAAGAAGTCATTGTAAAAGAGATGCAGTAGTTGGGTTTGCAAGAACCTGAGTTAATTGAGAAATCGGAGTCTGCAGTGCAAGGGGTTTGTTCTGAAGCGTATACTGCAGTAGGCTTCGAGGACGAAGCCTAATTTAAGTGGGGGAGAGTTGTAACATCCCAAATTCCAAAAGTATTATTGAAGGGTTTAAAGTGTAAATTAAGGAAAGGGACTCGACGAGTAGGCCTGCTTACTCGCCGAGTCGGAGCGGGATTCTGTCGCGGTTTAAGTGGCCAACTCGCCGAGTCGACGAGTTGGGACTCGACGAGTTGGTGCTGAAGAGAGAAAAACCCTAATCCCGGGGGTTGTGTCCTATATAAAGAACATTATATCCCTCCCTCAGCCTCTTTACTAGCCTTTTGAGATCCAAAAACCCTAAATCGTGAGTGAGAGCCCTTGGAAGCAAATTGGAGCCTAGATAAGTGGTTTTGGTGAAGAGATCTTGCAGATCAAGAAGCTTGGATTAAGGGGATTTGCAGAGATTTGGATTATTCTTCAGTGGGAGGTCGTCCTTGAGGTAATAAGCTGCTGTTTTGGCTCCATTGCAATTAAATCTATCTTATGTATGAGATTTGGGGCATTTTTGGTATGATTGAGAGTTATTTCGAGGTTGGAGTTTAGATCTGAGGTTGCTACCTCAGATCTAGGCTTGTAATGGTCCAGAATGTCATAAAGCTTATGTCAATGAGTTGTTGGTGATGCCCCTTTGTCATAAACCCTATCCCTAGAGTGTTTTGGGCCTATAGCTCCTTGGTTTCACATAAAGTTTGCCACTTTACGTGAGGGTTAGACTGTAGAAGAATGGATGTATGGATTGGAGCCCCTGCATGGCTCGAAAAGCCACTGTATGGATTGAGAACTGGAGAGACTCGGCGAGTCACATGGGTGTACTCGGCGAGTTGTATGAACATGAGCATGGACTCGGCGAGTTGGAAGAACAACGCGGCGAGTCAGTTGAAGATTGCCTTGGACTCGGCGAGTCTGGTCGCAGAACCCCAATCTCTTCTGGTTAAACCTCGAAGCAGTGAGTCGGGAGGTGACTCTGTGAGTTGAGTAGGATGGGACTCGGAGATCGTTGGACTCGACGAGTCTTGGGGTGACTCGGCGAGTTGAGTCGCGTTCTAAGAGTTTTCAGAGTATAAGGACTCGACGAGTCAACGGGTTGACTCGGCGAGTAGAGTCAGTCAGGAAGGATGACTTTGGCCAGGACTTTGACTTTGACTCCGAGGGTATTATGGTAAATTGGTTATTTATGTCAATGGTCCATTGATGGCAATAGGTGTTGGAGTTTGGAGCAGTGCTTCGAGTGTGTACTTTTGTGGTTCGGTTCTTCGTTTCAGGTGAGTTATCCTCACTGTACTCAAGGGTCTAAGGCAACAAGGCCGACCCTTTGAATTGTTGTTTAGAGCCAGTTATGTTTTGTGATGATGTGCTTGCTAGTATCCTGGTAGATAGGATAATGATATGAGGATATGCTTTGTTAGCTTAGTATCCTAGAGGATGGGATAGTTAAGTGATGGCTAGTTCTGTTGGATCAGCACCCTGGTAGTTGGGTAGTGGTTATGAGTATAGACCTGTAGTTGGTCTTGCCTTATGTATGCTGGTAGGAGGTTACCCGTGGGATATGCATGTTGAGCCGTACCAGAGGGTATTCCTGAAGGGTTTCGAGCAATACATCATTCCTATGGTGTACATGCAAACCCTAATAGCTTTTGGATCTAGTTTGTCTAATGAACATGCAATTTAATATCCAAAGCTATAAACCCTAGATCTATCATATAAGAACTGAAATAAGGGTTTAGTAATTACCTTTGATTGTTATATAGTAATAACAATCAATTCCTTGCTTTGATTGGCTTCAAAAGCTTAGTGCCTCAAGTGTTTCACCTCTAATGGAGTCACAAACACCACTAAGCAATTGGATGAAGGAGAGAAGAGAGAGGAGGCACCAAAAATGGCTGGAAACCCTAATCCAAGTGTTAGCCACGTTTTTGGTGCCCAAGGGTTCCTTATATACTTAGGTTATTAGGGTTATCCAACAAGGAAACCCTAATTTGACTGCTTAAGCCCTAAGCAGCCCATGGGCCTCTTCTGGAACATGCCTTGGACGATTTCTAATGGGCTTCCCCATAGAATTCGTCCAACCTATTATTCCAAGGTGATCCATAGCCCAATTGCAATTATCCTATAATTACAATTCCCCTCCCCTAAGTTTAATTAATCTCTTTTAGTCACAAAATTAATTCTTAATTAATTCTTGACTAATATTAATTAAACAATATGATTTCTCCTTTAATATATTATTCTTATAATATATTAATAAATGATAATTAAACCTTTTTCTCCTTAATTCATCCTACATATTGCTATGGTGAAGGCAACCCAAAAGGACCATGCTCATAATCGGGTCAAGTACATACTAAAATAGTTATGGACTTAGACACTAATCCAACAGTCTCCCACTTGGATAAGTCGAATAACTATTTTGCATAACTTCAGAACCTGATCAGCAATCGTAGCTTTCAAAAGCCGCTGTCAACTCTGATCTTATCAGATATGCGTGGCCTTTAGATAATTGATCATATATTCCTCCATTCTCAAGATATCGTATAGACGCGAGACATGGATTTAAATCATTTTCTCTGTCTATATATTGTTTCCCGACTTCCGATTCATGACGACTGACAACAGACTACATATGAACACATCAACTTAGTCCCGGCTTGGCCAAGCGCTTAGGGTGTCATCACTAAATCATCGAGGGGCCCACAGATATCGCTTTTATCCCACTTTGGGTAAAAGGAATGGATAAACTTCGACTCAAATGCTTGCTTGCACCTACTAATCGAATCACACACAACAATAAGTTTTATAACACCAAGTTACTGGTGCGTTTACTTATCATCAATGTGCAACCGACCAGCAAATAACAACTCACACGTCTCGGTTTCAAGAATATACAATGTTATCATCTCACTAATCACCCGTGATAAATCCATGAAGTGATTCAAGTGAGCGTGGGTTTAATCCAATACTTTAATCTTACTAAAGCACTCATGAACTCTGTAGCAAACTTGTGCTATGTCTAAACACTTTAGACAATCTACAGACAAATTCATGACAGTCTTGCTTCATACCTACTTCCAACGTATGACCGACTGTGGAGGTTCGAATAACCCAGTTATTCTGGAAGTCAAAACATGCAAAGTGAAACACAATAATAATATTAATCCTATATGGCCCCAAAACTTTTGAGCGTAAATAAAAACACTTTTATTTAAACACCATATTGATTACTCATTATTCATTGCTTACTGTTTCAGAAAATCAACTTATTACTGAATTATAACCACAATTGTCCCATGCTCCAAGCATGCACACTTTGGTTTCCTATGGTCCTTACTTTGTGAAATAGATCAATTGAAAAACTTTTCCAATGAAACTCATTTCACAATCCCCAATCCTTATTATTAGTATAAGAATACCAAATTCTTGCCACTTTTCGAATATGTCAGATTCTAATATTTTATGCAATGATCCTTCCGTAATGTCATAGCACAAAAGTCACCAAGACCCGGCTAATGAAATTACAAGGTATTCTATCGGAAATTGTTATAAGACAATTCCATAGACGTGAAGTCTCACATTCAAAGTACATTCCTTTGAACATCCTTCTCGCATAAAAGTTTCTAATCTAGACATATTTCTTAATATCCAACTCCCATTAATGGAAACATTTCCATATTTGCCATATGACAACTCATTCTTAATAGAATCTTATCTATTCATAATAATGTCAATATAGTCCATCCAGTACTATACTTCCAACTACTCACAAGCGACAAATCCTCAGTGAACCTCGGATCGTCCTTTGATAGTTGTTTAATTATTTTAGTCAAAACTGACTCTAGTCCTTTTTCCCTCTTAATGCCCTAGGCATTTGGAAAATTTGAGAATGGTCAAATATTATAGCATATGCAATCGATCCTATACCCGAAGCGTATTGGACACGATGCATAATGTCTCACATAAAGACGTGATACTTTATCAGCCTTTTGCCATAATATTTTATGTGCCCTGTTCCCACAATTCGAACTATGAAGAGGGATGTCGTAATCATAATCGAATTTTGAGAATGCACTATGTATCCTTGACTAAATTTATTAACGTTTCTCGATCTAAGCTTTAGAATTTTGAAACGAAGTATAATATTCTCTCCCTTAATTATAGCAAAACAACTTTTCAACCCTTGCAACTTTGCAAAGTGAATCTTTGTTTTCTATAATTAATATTGCTAACTTGCAATACTTACCATAATAATCATGCTCCCACTAACATGATGATTATTTTCTTACCAGCATAACACTTATGCTCCCACTAGCTTTGACATGTATTCAGAAAACAATTGAACTTCCAGAAAACAATGCTTATTGACTTCCTTAAGTTCATATTTCTTATACCTAATGCTTTGATAAACCTTTATCTAAGCTTTGTAAGCTCATACACCTTTGCCTTAGATAGCTCACATGTGTGTCTAAAGAAATTCAGAACTTATGTTACTAAGTCCCAAATGTTCAGACTAATTGCCAAATCTCACAATTCGAACTATGAAGAGGGATGCCGTAATCATAATCGAATTTGAGAATACAATTTTCACAATTGCAATCTTCTTAAAATATCTCTTAGTGAAAGCATTTCCTTACAATCATTTTCATGAAGGAGGGAAACCTCATGACACTTAGATTTTAAAGTGTATGTGTTCCTATTCATGTGAATTTGTCAAAACCAAGGTTTGCGACAAATCCAAACTCATATGGACCGAACGTGCTCAATCTCGATTTCTTGCCTCATGGTAACATGAATGCCCACCATGTCTTCCAAGCAACTCACCCTTTCATATCAATGTACTTTCCATTGATCAAGGTGCTTTGTATTCAAATGAGAACTCATAGAACTCACATGCATATTAACTCAATTGGAATGGAACAGAAAAAGAGTATGTCATCCACGATAGGCTTTAAACCTCAAGTCGTGTGCTAGTGATGATCAACTAGGTTTAACTCTTGATTTGTTCTTGAAACCTTTCAAGACCATTAAGACTCCCACTGACTCCTTGACATATAAGATTCTCTTGTCAAGAAACATTCCTTGACAAAACAAATATTCAAGAGTTAGTGTAGTTTTTATCAAGACTATCACTTCACATAATTGGTTCTAGTTGGTCTTTGTCTTATCCAAGACATCACAACTTACCAATCTCAAATGTGCAGGAATAAGAAGACTTTTTCCAATTCCACATTTGTTGAGTGTTATAAACCTACTAAAGACTTGTCACTCAATTTCACAATCTTGGAATATAACTCTAAGACTTGATATTGGAACGAAGTATGATTGACTTCTTGATTTTAACCATTTCTACAATTCTCGATTCCTCTTCTTAGACATACAAATGCACTAAGACTCACTTGGAGGATCAATTGAGATATGGTTCTTAATCATTAAGACTTATCATAAAACACAATAAAAGGTACTCTCCCTTCTTCTTAGAATAGAGAAGCTTTTATCTTTCTGCCTACTTGATTCTTCTTATTCGTTCTGCTATTGATTGAAACTCTTTCAATCAACTCAGAATTATACTTAATCTTATAAGTATAACCATATTTACTAAACTTTAGTAAATCATGATGAATATCTTTATCACTCTTGTGATGGACTTGATCAAAGCACAACCTAGTGTACTTGATCTCCCAGTCCTTCTCTTGACACTTTGTCAAAATAGTCTAATTTCCAAATATGAAGTTTCTCATTCATCACGTAACCAAGTTGTATGATTCCAAGTTTCTGTCTAATTGAAACTTGGGCGATGAGAATCTTCCCTTATTTGGAAAATTCTCGACACTTCCACAAATAACATAATTAAGAATCAAATCCATTATTGCTAACAATAGAAACAATCAAACATCAATTTTTCATACACACCATTGCAAGGATAAATAAATAAGACAAAATCAAAATTTATTTTATTACGGAAAAATTTGTCCTTACAATGCAATTTAACTGAAAAACTATGCTATTACATATTTCTTATCAATCTATCCTAACTCTAGAGTAGCAGCTCAAAAATCTGATACTCGAGTCCATGCGATCGAAATCCATTTCTTCATGATCAGATTGAGCATGCTTCTTCCTTAAGTTTCCTCTCTTTTCTTCGATCCTGCAAAAACATCAAAATGTAATCTTATCACATCATGTATTAAGAATCAAATAATAGGAACTTATAGAGTTAGTTAATAGATTTTACCTGAAGTAGAGCCATACGTCTTAACTCTCCCATCTCTTAGATCTCTCAGGTAAACAGGGCAACTTCGTCTCCAATGCCCCTTCTCTTGGCAGTAGAAGCAAATGGACTCTTTTGGAATGGCACAAGGAACTATCTCAAAATTTACCTTTTCTGGATTTCCAATGTCACCATTTTCAATGTCCATTGAAGTTTGGGAGTTTGATTTGCCAGACAAATTTGCTCGATCAGCACGCCAAATCATTTCTGATTCAGCAGCTATAAGCAAATAGGTCAAATCAATGAGGGTCACGTCATGGTCCATCATATAGTACTCTCTAACGAACTCACTATATGATTCAGGAAGTGACTGAAGAACCCAGTCAACAGCCAACATTTCTGAGATATCGACACCCATCATCCTTAACCTGTCAATGTGTGACTTTATCTCCAAGACGTGTGCACACACAGGTTTCCCATCTTCGTGTTTACTTGCCAATAGGGCTTGAGTGAGCTTGAACTTTTCAAGCCTTTGAACTTGTGGGTTAGGGAGAATAATTAGAGGAGGTGGAGGAAGTGAAGCATGACTCTCATTTCCTTGATCGTATCATGGAACGTCATCTTCATTTGGAAAACTTGTTCCAAAGGACTTGGGAAGACCATTGTAAGATTTAGACATCTACAAAACGGGAGAAAATTCAAGTTAGTTGATAAGAATCCTTGATGTAACACCCAAATGAAACATCAAGGATAGGATCCAACACAATACTCTACAACCTAGAAGAGGGATGCCGTAATCTAGTTGCAGAATATTTGAAGGTAGGTAAATGACGATTTACCAATTTCCACCATGAAAAACGAAAAAAAAAGGTTTAAGTTTTAAATGAATTGAAACTCCTAGATCTTTTGAGATTCATTGAACTTTTCAATGCCATGTTTAATCTCGATTATGCCCTTCTATTTGTGACTAGGATGCCGGGGATCACAAATAAGGTGTGAATAACCATGCGAATCTACGTGGTGCAGTCAATGTCTCTATCACCTAATCAATGTGTCGGTTAGCCACACACGCTCCATTGATCTATGATAAACATCGAGCCACCCTTTGCCACCAATGTCAATCCCAAATTAGTGTGTCGGTTAACCACACACGCTCCACTAACGTTTGACAAGGGTACGAAGTGTAATTTCATGGGTTAGCATACAATTTCACATTTTGCCTAAAGTAACTAGAATTTGGGAATTTGTAAAAGCATTTAGTTACTTTGTACTTCATTATAATTATAATGGAAGGTTTCGTCCTATCCTACCCGTTCGGCTAACGACCATCCACAGTCAAGAGTGCGGTGGGTAAGAGTGCATACCCATTCAATCGCCATTTTATAGGCAATTTCCTTAAACACCCTTATAGACCAGCTTCGTGAATGAGGCCTACTAACGGTAAGTCTGACTGTTTACTCATACAAATATATAATATTAGACCTTTAATGTTATACATAGTATAGGGTGTATTTTATACTTTTAAAATACTAGGTGGTCTAATTTAATAAATTATACTTTTAATTTAGTTAAATGTAAACCAAAACTTTATGAAATTATTAACTCTCTTTTAATTATACACTTTAATTAATTAATAAAACCATAAGGGTGTAATTTGAACTTTTCCAAAAATACGAGGGTTTTTAGAATTTAACATTTCAAAATTAAACTTTTAATCAACTTTTAAATTCCAAAACTTGAGGGCAAGTTCTGAACTTTTTCAAAACATTAGGGTTTAGAATTTAAATCTTTCAAAATTAAACTTTTAATCAAAAATTTAAATTCCAAAACTTGAGGACAAGTTTTGAAACTTTTCAAAACATTAGGGTTTAACTATTTAAATTTCAAAAAACAAAACTTTTAAGTTCAAATTTAAACTATAAAACCTAAAGGGGAAAATTGAAACTTTTTCACAAGATAATTCAAATCTAAATTACAAATAATCAATCTTTATCTAATAAAACAAAAGATTATCTAAATTTTGACAATTATCTTCTATTTTGGCAAGGATAATCTCCAAATATTGATAAAGATCGGATTTTATTAATAAAAAACGTTTTAGGTAATTATCCACAGCCAAAACAGGTCAAAATCCCGAAATCAGCTCCATCTGACTCGCTGACTCGTCGAGTCAGGCTTGGACTCGTCGAGTTCACTATGGACTCGGCGAGTCACCCTGTTGACTCGGCGAGTCAAGTCGAAAAAACTCAAAAATTTTGATTTTCAGCCAATTTTCGATCAAATAAGCATCAAATTCACTAACAAACAGCCCTAGGCTTTGATACCACCGAAGGGTTTCGAGCAATACATCATTCCTATGGTGTACATGCAAACCCTAATAGCTTTTGGATCTAGTTTGTCTAATGAACATGCAATTTAATATCCAAAGCTATAAACCCTAGATCTATCATATAAGAACTGAAATAAGGGTTTAGTAATTACCTTTGATTGTTATATAGTAGTAACAATCAATTCCTTGCTTTGATTGGCTTCAGAAAGCTTAGTGCGTCAAGTGTTGCACCTCTAATGGAGTCACAAACACCACTAAGCAATTGGATGAAGGAGAGAAGAGTGAGGAGGCACCAAAAACGGCTGGAAACCCTAATCCAAGTGTTAGCCACGTTTTTGGTGCCCAAGGGTTCCTTATATACTTAGGCTATTAGGGTTATCCAACAAGGAAATCCTAATTTGACTGCTTAAGCCCTAAACAGCCCATGGGCCTCTTCTGGAACATGCCTTGGACGATTTCTAATGGGCTTCCCCATAGAATTCGTCCAACCTATTATTCCAAGGTGATCCATAGCCCAATTGCAATTATCCTATAATTACAATTCCACACCCCTAAGTTTAATTAATCTCTTTTAGTCATAAAATTAATTCTTAATTAATTATTGACTAATATTAATTAAACAATATGATTTCTCCTTTAATATATTATTCTTATGATATATTAATAAATCATAATTAAACCTTTCTCTCCTTAATTCATCCTACATATTGCTATGGTGAAGGCAACCCAAAAGGACCATGCTCATAATCAGGTCAAGTACATACCAAAATAGTTATGGACTTAGACACCAATCCAACAATTCCATCTCGGTAGGATGATAGGGCCCTAGTATGTTGATTCTGTAGAATGTTATGTGGTTGCCTGTTATGTATACATGTTGCTAGTATAGGGGCATTCCAACCCGATGGTTGAGGGGCCTGGGGTATTCCATCTTGCGAGATGATTAGACCCATAGTAGTTGTAGTAGTATGTATAGGTGTATCGGCATTCCAACCCGATGGTTGTGGGCCGAGAGTATTCCATCCCGGTAGGATGATTAGGCTCGTAGTATGTTGGCATTCCAACCCGAAGGTTGAGGGCCATGGGTATTCCAACCGGAAGGTTGATTGGACCCATAGCATGTTGTTCTTTGTTGTATGTATGTTTATGTGTGTATGGGTACTTTGGGGGAACTCACTAAGCTTTCGGGCTTACAGTTGCAGTTTATTGTTTCAGGTACTTCAGGAGATCTTGGCAAGGCGAAAGCGTGATCGTACCGGTCCTCATGTTTTATGATTTATGTGATATGGTTCTGGGGATACTCTGATCTTTAAATTACTTTGTATTTGTACCCCTTTTTGTAAGAAAACCCGGTACTTTGTATTTGTACCCCTTTTTGTATAAAAACCTTTTGTAATGAGTTCGTAATGTAAATGAACATAAACTATATCTGTTATAGTTTATCAAAATGTTTGTAATGTATATGCAACCTAACTATACCTATTATAGTTTAGTATGTTTGTTTGTGGTGTATAAGAACTCTTTTCTATGTAAGTCGAATGTATAGCAAAATATAACTATGTTTATCATGCCTTGTTTTGTACTATTGGTAATGATGGAGGATTCTTACAATTCCGTGAGTATTTTCTGTTATATAATTACACCACAATAAGAAACACATGTAAAATATGAAATCGTCAAAGATTAATACTTTGTTCAACAAGTTACAAAGTGTGTTGAAAGTTATAAGCTGTTATCTAGATTTTTACCTTTCTACACTGTTTTAGAAAAATCATACGAAGTCGAAAACTGAATCCGTAAATTCTGAGAGTTTACGAAATGTGTATAGTTTATTCATAATTTTTTATTATGATTTTTAGAAGTATTTAACTTGTGTTAAAATGTTCATATTCACAGACTGGTCCGGACTCGTTTCTGAAATGATAGGCAGTTTTGTAAAAATCACCATAAATCGTAGAAAAATCGTATGGAGATGTGCAAGTAGTCATTTTAAAGGTATGAACCTGAACAATTTGCATATTAAACAGTTTTGAAAAATTTTAAGTTTAAGATAGTCAAAACAGTCGGTAAATAAGACTCAACTTTTCTGATGAAAGCTGTTGTTTGAGTTTAGTTAAGTTTTTGTGTTTTAACTTGTATTCCCCCCTTAAAACTTGAAGAAAACATGAAAATGTAGGGGTATGAACTCACCTTGTGTGATTTTAGTAGATGGATGATGAAGAAAGGAAGTGTTCAACTCAAGAACACTTAGAAGATTGCTTGAAGATTCGAAGTTCTAACACAAATATGATGAAGTTTGTGTAAGAAACCTATGATTGAGTAGAAAGGAGTGAAATAATCATATGGAGGATGATAATACTTACCAAAAGTAGAAGAAAAGCTTGGAGAATAGCCTTGAATCTCGAAATTTAGAGAGAGAAAGTGAGAGAGAATGAAGTTTGTTCTTTGGTGGAAAAATAAGAGAAATGTGAAGAGAGAGGGGAGTTTTCCAGCCTTTGATCAAGGATGTGGCTGGAAAAATGATGGAAAGAGTACAATGAAAGGACTAGGTATGGTGGAAGGACAAGGGCTGGTCATGGAGTGGGCATGGGTGGTTGCTTGTGTCATACACTAAAGTAAAGTCAACACTCCACCAATAATATCCCACCCACTCTTCTTGGATAAGGATTATACCCCAAAAACGAGATTAATTATGAAGTATGGGGTTCTATATGTTAAAATATGATTTTGGGTGAAAATGCCGCATTAAAATCACGAAAAACGGGCTCAAAACGCTAACAATATTGAAAACCGGGAAAGGAAAGCGAAATTCCGAAGTTCAGGGCCGAAGATGCGAAGCTTCGGCTCCTTAGGAGCATAGAACTGAAGGTAAGGTAAGGTTGTGCATGGGAACCGAGAGGTCTCGCAGGCGGCTCATCAGAAGGGACTGAAGGTCAAGATCTCGGACCGATGGTAGTCCTCTCGGACCGAAGGTTACTTTCGGTTCCTTAGTAGTTTCGGTTCAGGAGGTGGTTTCGGTTCTCAGGAGGTTTCGGTTCCTTAAGAGGGTTCGGCTCCTTAAGGCTGCTTTTCGCGTAGACTTCCGTTTTCGAGCGGTTTTCGACTAAATTAAGGGTCGGGATGCCCCGGGTGATATTAAAAAAGTTGAGAGAGATTTTGAGAGAGATTTGGGAGAGATTTGACATACTTGGAGAGATTTGACATACAAAGAGAGATTTGGGAGAGATTTGACATACTTGGAAAGATTTCTCATACAGAGAGAGATTTGGGAGAGATTTCACATACTTGGAGAGATTTGACATACAGAGAGAGATTTGGGAGAGATTTCACATACTTGGAGAGATTTCTCATACAGAGAGATATTTGGGAGAGATTTCACATACTTGGAGAGATTCCTCATTCAGAGAGAGATTTGGGAGAGATTTCACACACTTGGAGAGATTTCTCATACAGAGACAGATTTGGGAGAGATTTCACACACTTGGAGAGATTTCTCATTCAGAGAGAGATTTGGGAGAGATTTCACATACTTAGAGAGATTTGGGAGAGATTTCACATACTTAGAGAGATTTAGGAGAGATTTCTTTTGTGACCTTTTTGAGTGTTTGGCTTTGTAACGCAAGGTTTGTAAACCTCGTTAAGTCTCGTTATGATTGTTATATGCTCCCGTGGGTTAAGGAATAATGTTTTATCGAATAGTTTCATCACTTGCCCTAATTAGGGTTTAGAATTTCCGAACACGTGAAAACTCCAAGTGATACTTTGTATTAGGATTGCGAGTTGTACAATAAGAAGCGTAATGGAAACCCTAATATACAAGGGTTAGATGAGTTGACCGGTTTGACTTGTTGACTTTAGTTGACTTTGACTTGGCCAAAAATTGACGGTTGTCACATCATCCCCCTGTTAGAAAGAATTTCGTCCCGAAATTAGTGTTTCGACTGGGACTTCAAGAATTTGGAGGAAAGATGGGGAACTTTTCGTAGTACAAGAAATTGATTATGGTGAGGAACAACCCGCCTGATGTTAAATGACGACCTTGGAATTTCTTATTGTAACTTGAGCTGAGTCGATTTAAAAGGAGTTATTGTTTTGGAATGATAGTGTATTCAATGTGTGCCTTTATGCTCCCCGTTTTATCCTTGGTATTACTACTATGAACATTTTATAATGTAGTTTGTGAGTACTAGCATTACGAGTGCTTCAACAATTTGTGACGAAATTTGCATTATAAGTCCTACCAGATCTTTTATAATCGCTTGGTGTAAACTAGTCGTATATCATTAAGATTGCAAGGGCATTCGGATGAGTGACCCCGCCTTAAGCCCACAACCAAACAAGGAACAGGAAATGAGGCGAAATCACACATCCTAAGTCCATAGAATCTTAATGATATATGACCATAATGTTTACACTAGCCATCATAGATTCACTAGTAAAAACCCTGCGTTTTTATGTCGATGATAAGACTTATTCGGGTTTTGCCGTGTTCTCGAGATTTATGATTGATATACTTTAATCGATGCTAGTTTTAGTAATAAAAAGAAATTTAAAATTTAAACGCCGATGTTAGGAACACGTACTGATATTTACGGGCGGTTTTGGGGTGGTCTCTCCTGCGGTGATCGCAAGCACCCTTCCACCATCACCGGCATCTCTTGCTCTAGGGCAGTCCCTTTTAAAGTGTCCCGTTTCGCCGCACTTGTAACAGGCTGGGCTTACTCCAATGCCAGGGACCTGGTTGATGGGTCGTGCTGGTGCCTTACAGAAACGGACAGTGTGCCCCTCTCTGTTGCAATTTTTTCAATGTATCTTTCGGCAAGCCCCAGTGTGATGGAAGTTACACTCGTTGCATTTCGGAAGGGTTCCAGCGTATTGTTTTATGGGTGTTGGCATGGCGAGGGTTGTGGCAGCATGAACAACAAAGCTATGTTGCTTCTTAGTGAAGTCCTGGGCTGGTTGGTCCTTCTTGTTGTCCCAGAACTTCCTTTTGTTGTTCCCTCCTCTTGTTTGATCAGGGGTGGTTATCATAGTGTCATGGCTGGCACGATGGTCGATGAGTTGTTGTGCCAATTCCTTGGCACTCTCAAATGTAGTTGGTCTTGAGGCCAACACGCTATCTTGAATTTGGGGGGACAATCCCCAGAGGTATCGCTCCAACTTTTTGCTTTCCGGGGTGACCATAGCGGGACAAAGGAGTGCTAGATCACATAATCGGACGGTATAGGTTGCAAGGTCAGAGTCTGTCATTTTGAGGTTCCACAGTTCTTGCTCTAGCTTTTGCACCTCGCCCCTTGGGAAATACTCTTTCAACATCCTTGCCTTCAAGTCCTCCCAACTCATCGAGTTAGCCACTGTAAGCGTTAGTGACTTAACGTGGCCGTTCCACCAAGTAAGGGCTCGGCCGAAGAAAGTGCGAGCTGCAAATTTGACTTTGATTGCTTCGGGACACGCACAGATCTCGAAGATAGACTCGGTCTTTTTGAACCACTGCATCAAATCGATGACTCCCCCGCTGTCATTGAATGAATCGGGTCTGGCATTGGTGAAGTCTTTAAAGGAGCATTCTCTAGAACGCCCTTGGCTATCTCCTTGAGTGGAGTTATTAGTACCGCTCGCTGTCCGTCCTGCACCATCAGTGCTGATTTGGGACATAGCAGCTGCCACCGAGGCCGTGACCGCAACTTGGAACATAACAGGATCATATTGGGGAGGCGGTGGTGGTGGATTTGTTTGCGTTCCGTTAATGCGTCTAACAGACCTTCGAGGCGGCATCTTTCTGTTATAGAATTTCAAAGACGAAATGAGTATAAGTCTTTTAGTAATAGTTATTAGTCGGGCGTCGTAAAACTAGGTTATTAGTTTCAAGTATAGTATTTCCCGATTTTTCGAATGTGGAAAACAATTCATAGCAGAGGTTTATATAAATAAACATATGAATTTAGCAGAAAAGACTCGATTGTAATCTTGTGATTTGTTCCATGCCCGATCCACTCCTAAGATCACCCAATTTATACCAGTTGTGTGTAATTAAGGTCCAATAGGCCGTTGAACTTAATGAGTCTGCCCTAAGCCCACAACCAAACAAGGAACAGGACCTAAGGCGGACTTACCATTTCTAAGCCGATCGTCTCTTAATTACACATAACCTTGAGGTATACATTAAGTAATCTTAGAGTTACCATAAGCAAATCGTTTGTAATAACAGGTTATGAGATATGTGGTAAACTCCCACTGAAATAAAATGCATGCCAATTTTTATTGATATACTCTAGTTATATCCTTACCATTTATATACACACGTATAAATTTCGCACTTTACTGAACTATTCTCGGTGTTTCTGCTAACGTCCCTGAGGCGGAGTTATGGTAGTGGGTAGAAGTAGGTTTTGTACGGGTGTTAAGATTTACCCATCACGTTGCTCGTGCAAGAATAGGGGTAGAAGAGATAATTAATAGACGCCTAATCCTATAATTACTTATAGGGGTGATCCTTATTAGTCACGTCTATAATCACGTAGTGCATACCAGTTATACATAATCTAAGATAGAATAGACCTTCGAATAAATGACTCTACTCTAAGTCTACAACCAAACAAGGAACAGGAAGTAGAGCAATAGTCATAGATTCTGAGTCTATAATATCTTTAATTATATATAACCTTGGCGTATGCACTCAGTCATTATAGACCTACTAATAGGGGTCTTTAGTTTTCACATAAGTTGGTTATAGTATCACCAAATACTCATATAGTATTTTAATGTTTGACTTATGTCTTTCTATGTTTGTTTGTAGATAGAGTTGGTAAATTTTTAGACTTGTTGCAACAACACAACCATTCCCGGGCATATGCTAATCACTTCTGGGATAGACATAGTTGATCAGGCTATGTCATTCCCAGACCTGACCATACATCCCCAAGCCTACTTGTGCCATTCAACAATCACAACTTTTGTTTTGTTCTAGAATGATGCAGACCTTAGTATGTATGCATGCATGTATACTTTTAACAAGAAACTATTTATTTCTAAAAGTATAGTTATTTGAAAATGTTAAATCAGAGACCTTAGTCCCATTGCATTTATACTTTGTATATCTTATGTGGTTCGATATACTTAGTTCACTATAAACAATGCTCTGATACCAATCTGTCACACCCCCAAACCAAGGTTGGCGGAAACTTCCGGGGGTGGAGGACTTCATGTAAAGTATCACAACAACGAGTATAATAGTGCTCAAAGTAAATACAACCATCATAAATATAATTGAAAAGGTTACACCATAGTATATGATTACATGTTTCAAAATCAATTACATTATGATGACAAAATAAACTGTTTGACGATTTAACGTCCCATCCTTAAAGTGCTAATGTTTTCCTGTTTCACTGATTTCCTGAGAATACAAGTAGTTTTGAAAGAGTGTCAACAATTAAGTTGGTGAGTTCATAAGAGTTTTGTTTGAGGAAGAAACTGTTTTCCTTGTAAAAGCGATAGAGTATGATTTCCAGAAAATCCAATATTTTCTTAGTTAAGTGTGAAATGAATGCTCCTATGTTATGCGATAATGTACCCTAGAAGGACCCATAGATTCCTTCTATAATCGCCCAACGTATATAAGTTATATAAAATTTAAGTTAAATAAACCGTTGAATATAATGGGTCTGCCCTAGGTCCACAACCAAACAAGGAACAGGAGATAAGGCGGGCCTACCAATTCTAAGTCGATTGTGACTAGATTCTTATATAACTCTAGCATATACACTTAGCAATTATAGCTGAAGTCTAACAATTCTAGATGAAATGTAGTTTTAATATCATAAAAACCATTTTGTGTGAACCTGGTACTTTATATTTTTACCCCTTTTTGTATAAACTCGGTACTTTGTAGTTGTACCCCTTTTTGTATGAACCCGGTACTTTGTATTTGTACCCCTTTTTGTATGAAACCGGTACTTTGTATTTGTACCCCTTTTTGTATGAAAACCTGGTACTTTGTATTTGTACCCCTTTTTGTATCAATCTGGTACTTTGTATTTGTACCCCTTTTTGTAAGAAAACCCGGTACTTTGTATTTGTACCCCTTTTTGTATAAAAACCTTTTGTAATGAGTTCGTAATGTAAATGAACATAAACTATATATGTTATAGTTTATCAAAATGTTTGTAATGTATATGCAACCTAACTATACCTATTATAGTTTAGTATGTTTGTTTGTGGTGTATAAGAACCCTTTTCTATGTAAGTCGAATGTATAGCAAAATATAACTATGTTTATCATGCCTTGTTTTGTACTATTGGTAATGATGGAGGATTCTTACAATTCCGTGAGTATTTTCTGTTATATAATTACACCACAATAAGAGACACATGTAAAATATGAAATCCTCAAAGATTAACACTTTGCTCAACAAGTTACAAAGTGTGTTGAAAGTTATAAGCTGTTATCTAGATTTTGACCTTTCTACACTGTTTTAGAAAAATCATAGAAAAATCATACGAAGTCGAAAACTGAATCCGTAAATTCTGAGAGTTCAAAAAATGTGTCTAGTTTATTTACAATTTTTATTATGATTTTTAAAAGTCTTTAACTTGTGTTAAAATGTTCATATTCACAGACTGGTCCGAACTCGTTTCTGAAATGATAGGCAGTTTTGTAAAAATCACCCTAAATCGTATCAAAATCGTATGGAGATGTGCAAGTAGTCATTTTAAAGGTATGAACCTGAACTATTTGCATATTAAACAGTTTTGAAAGATTTTAAGTTTAAGATAGTCAAAACAGTCGGTAAATAAGACTCAACGTTTCTGATGAAAGCTGTTGTTTGAGTTTAGTTAAGTTTTTGGTGTTTTAACTTGTATTCCCCCCCTTAAAACTTGAAGAAAACATGAAAATGTAGGGGTATGAACTCACCTTGTGTGATTTCAGTAGATGGATGATGAAGAAAGGAAGTGTTCAACTCAAGAACACTTAGAAGATTGCTTGAAGATTCGAAGTTCTAACACAAATATGATGAAGTTTGTGTAAGAAACCTATGATTGAGTAGAAAGGAGTGAAATAATCATATGGAGGATGATAATACTTACTAAAAGTAGAAGAAAAGCTTAGAGAATAGCCTTGAATCTCGAAATTTAGAAAGAGAAAGTGAGAGAGAATGAAGTTTGTTCTTTGGTGGAAAAATGAGAGAAATGTGAGGAGAGAGGGGAGTTTTCCAGCCTTTGATCAAGGATATGGCTAGAAAAATGATGGAAAGAGTACAATGAAAGGACTAGGTATGGTGGAAGTGTTGGATAAGGTGTCTAAGTCCATAACTATTTCTGGTATGTAATTGACCCGACCCGGCATGGTCCATTTGGGTTGCATGACATCATGCATTTGGATAGACTAAATGAGAGAAATAACACTTGTGATTTATTAATATATTATAAGTTCTAATATATTAATAGTATTATTTAATTAGTATTGATCAAGAATTAATCTAGGATTAATTAAGTGATCAAAAGATGACTAATTAAATATATGGGTTGATTATGTAAATCATCAATAACTTGTATAGTGGGCTAAAAGGCTCCATGGATTATCAAGTTGGGTTAAACCCATTGGATGCTCCATGGAGGCTCCATGGGAGTTACAAACCCATGGGTCATGGAAATGAAGAGTCATGTCACATTAGGGTTTACATGGTGTAACCCTAGATGTGACACACTATAAAGAGAACATGTCATCTACCAAAATCGGCTACACAAAGAAATATAGAGGGCTTGGCCGATTTTTGCAAGTGTTACACTTCTCTCAAGTTTACTCCAAAGCATTTGGTGTTGTGTGAAGCATTTGAGGCATCACATTTGGGTGTTAGGCTCTCAAGGTTTTCAAGGAATCAAATCATCAATAAGGTATGTTATTCTAGCAATCATTTTAGTTAAAAGTTCCCCATGTATGCTAGATAGGATTATGAACCTTGGAAATCATATTTTGCATGTATTTAGACAAAAATAGATCCAAGGTTTTCTAGGGTTGCATGTGCACTTAGGAAGTGTTAGAATGCTCAAAACCCTTCAGTGGTATCAGAGCCTAGGCTTGCTTGTCAATACTTGATGCAAAATAGTGTTAAAAATCGATTTTTGAGCTCTCTGTACAGGGGACTCGCCGAGTCCATGGGGGGACTCGACGAGTCCAAGCGAAAATTGAACCAACTCGGCGAGTCAGTTCATGCACTCGATGAGTTGATCATGCAGAGTGCTATTTTCGTTTTTTGCTGCTGGAAATGCACTAGAAACATTACCCTAAACTGTTTTGGTGTTTTAAAACTTGTTTTAGTTGGTGTAATGGTTGTTGTAATCCATTTACAATGGCTAAATATAAAAAATTCATGATTTTATGTGTTCTTGAATTTTTGATGTTCATATTCATGTTCTTATGAGTTTAGATGATCATAGGAATTATGTGAAACTTCTTGCTAGTCTTAATTCTTGATCATCATGTGTGTTAATGGAATCCATAATTTGTCCTCAAGTTATGGATTACCAAAAGTTTTATCTTTTAATGACCATTAAAGAAACACATAGGTTACATAAAATGAAGAGTCACTCATTTTAATGAACCAATTAATCTCATAAGTTATGAATTGAAGAGTTTTGTAAAGTTACAAAACTTGCCCTCAAGTTTTGGAACTTGTAAAGTCATCTAGTTAACTTTAGTTCCAACCCCTAGAATTTTAAAAGTTAAAATTCAACTCTTATACTTTATAATATTATAAGTTTAATAATATATATATGTATAAGATAAAGTCGTTTGACCGTTAGTATGCCTCATTCACGAAGCCGGTCTATAAGGGGAGTATAAGGTTGTTGCCTATAAAATGGCAGCTTAATGGGTGTCCACTCTCACCCACCGCTTCCTTGACTGGTGGAGGGTCGTTAGCCGAACGGGTAGAACAGTGACTTAAAAATTCTCATTTAAAAGTATAATGATTATTATAAAGTAACTAAATGTTTTATAAATTCCCAATCTTAGTTACTTTAGGAAAAATCTGAATAAGGTGCTAACCCATGAAATTACACTTTGCACTTTGATTAAGTCGTTGATGGAGCGTGTTTGGTTAACCGGCACACTAACTTGGACTTAACAAGGTAGGCAAAGGGTAACTTAAGGTTTTTCATAGGTCGGTGGAGCGCGTGTGGTTAACTGGCACATCGATTAATTGAAAAACATTAAGGGTACCAAGTAATTTGCATGGTTACTTCACACCTTGTTTTGTGATCCTCAGTATCCCAGTCACAAAACATGAAGGGCACACTCGAGATTGAAACATGCCATTGAAAAGTTCAATGAATCTCAAAAGAATCTAGGAGTTTCTTAAAACCAAATAAAACCGAATAATTTATATTTTGTTTTCATGGTGGAAATTGGTGAATCGCCATTCACCTACCTTTCAAATATGTTATAGCTTGGATTACGACATCCCTCTTCTAAGTTATAATATATTGTGATTGGATCCTAGCCTTAATATTACATTTGGGTGTTTTATTAAGGACTATCTCTATATCTAAACTAAACTTGTCTTTTCTTCTTTTCAGATGTCTTCCAACAATGCTTCTCCTGGCTCAAACCCTACTGGCACCTTCTCTCTCATGAACCTTTGTGGGAGAGTCATCTTTGATGGATCCAACTTTACTGACTGGATCAGAAACATCAGGATGGTCACTCGATACGAGCACAAGGAATATGTTCTCGACAAGGAGCTTAAGGTACCTGAGCCAACTGCTACTCCTGAGGAGTTTGCTGAATATGAGGCACATGAAAGAGATGCTACAAAAGTGGCATGCATCATGATGGCCACTATGACAGCCGAGCTCCAAAAGTCCTATGAGGACTACTATCCTTTTGAGATGCACCGGGATTTGATGGACCGCTACCATCAGAGTGCTTGTCAAGAGCGATATGAAATCATCTCCTCTATGATCACAACCCGAATGAAAGATGGTGAACCCATCACGGGCCACATGCAGAAAATGCAAAGGTTTGTGGACCGGTTGATGAAGTTGAATGTGAACTTCCCATAGGAGTTAGAAATAGATATCATTTTGCACTCCTTACCTTCGTGTTATGATCAATTCCGCATGACATACCACATGAACAAGGAGGAAGTTACACTTAGCAAACTTCAAGGACTCCTAAAGACCGTAGAATCAGGTCTTAAAGGTAAGTCGGTTGTGACCACTCCTACTACTACTCCAAACTCAGCACTTGTCCTGGCAATCGGGAAAGGTAGAGGGAAGAAGAGTAAGAACCCTTCGAAGGGTACCAAGGGTAAGACCCTTGATGGCTCCTCTTTGAGCGGAACCAAGAAAGGTTTCGTTACACCTTCTTCTGATCCCAAAGAGGCTGAATGCTTCTATTGCCATGAAAAGGCGCACTGGAAGCGGAACTGCCCAAAGTACCAGCAAGATTTGAAGGATGGGAAAGTGAAACCCAACCATGCAGGTATTTACACTATCTTATCTAACAACTCACCCTATTCTAACTCTTGGGTCCTTGATACCGGTTGTGGTATTCATATTTGTTCTGATTTGCAGGGACTAAGAAGAAGTGAGAATGTGGAGCATGGAAAGATAAACTTGATCATGGGGAATAGGAAAGTTTCACCTGTCACCAAGATTGGAGTTTATACTTTGTTGCTAAGTAGTGGGTTTACTTTAGATTTGAATAAATGTTGTTATTCGCCAGAAATGGCAACAAATGTTATTTCCTTTCATGCTTTGTACAAACAAGGTTTTACCTTTTCTTTTGATAATGAAATTGGTGGAATAAATGCTTTCTTTAATAATGTGTTTTATTTTAAAGCATTACCTTGTGATGGTGTGTATGAAGCTGTGTCTGTTGTAGATAATTTAGGAAATAATGTGTTGTGTATTGATTCTACTAATGATAATAACTTGGATAAAGCATCATTATGGCATTGTCGTCTTGGACATGTAAGCAAGAAACGCATAGGCCAACTCCAAAAGGATGGAGTTTTGGAATCATTTGACCTAAAGTCAGATGATAGTTGTGAATCATGCTTACTTGGAAAAATGACAAAGTCACCCTTCACAGGTTCTTGTGCTAGGGGTGAAGGTTTGTTGGATCTAGTGCACACGGATGTATGTGGACCCTTCAAAACTGCCACAAGGGATGCTAATCGTTATTATGTGACTTTTACAGATGATTATAGTAGATATGGATATTTCTACTTAATCAAGCATAAGTCAGAGACTTTCGAAAGGTTTAAAGAGTTTAAACAGGAAGTCGAGAATCAATTGGGCAGGAACATTAAGATGCTTCGATCCGATCGTGGTGGTGAGTATCTTAGTACTGAGTTCCTCGACTATCTGAGGGAATGTGGGGTTGTCTCACAATTGCCACCTCCCAGGACACCACAGTTGAATGGTGTAGCTGAGAGGCGTAATCGAACCTTGTTGGACATGGTTCGTTCCATGATGAATCGAGCTACGCTACCAATCTCATTTTGGGGGTATGCCTTAGAGACTGCCGCCCATATCCTTAATCTGGTCCCTACAAAGAAGGTTGCCAAAACACCTCACGAGATGTGGACTGGAAAAGTTCCTAGTCTAGCCCACATCAAGATTTGGGGTTGCGAGGCTTTCGTGAGACGCGAGACTCACGACAAGCTCGAACCTCGAAGTGAGAGGCTACCCACAGAAATCCTTTGGTTACCTTTTCTACAGACCTAGTGAGAATGTGGTCTTTGTAGCAAGGAGGGGTGTCTTTCGAGAAAGAGAGTTCATAAGCCAAGGAAACAGTGGGAGGCAAATTGACCTTGAAAAAATTCAAGAGTCAAGTGGTGAAGGAACCTCAAACCCTAGCAGTCAACTTGAGGAGGAAACTCCTGTTGATCCAATTGACGAATCCGTACCTCTGAGGCGTTCCACAAGGGTTAGGAAAGCACCTGAGCACTACTATGGTTTCCATATTACTGCGGAAGGTGAGACACTTATCAGTGATGAGACATTGGTAAGTCTGGATGAACCTAACAGCTATGCGGAAGCCATGACAGGCCCCGAGTCTGCTAAGTGGAAAGAGGCAATGGACAGCGAGATACAGTCCATGTATGACAATCAAGTCTGGGACTTGGTTGACAATGTACCAGGTCGTAAGACAGTAGGGTACAAATGGATCTTCAAGAAGAAGACCGACATGGATGGTAATGTACACACTTATAAGGCAAGACTGGTGGCAAAAGGTTTTTCTCAAACTCCAGGAGTTGATTATGATGAGACCTTTTCACCAGTGGCCAAGATTAAGTCTATTAGAGTATTGTTAGCCATAGCTGCATTTCATGACTATGAAATATGGCAAATGGATGTCAAAACCGCTTTCCTCAATGGAAAGTTGGCTGAGGATGTTTACATAAATCAGCCAGAGGGTTTTGTAAGTACAGAATACCCTAATATAGTGTGTAAGCTTGAGAAATCCATTTATGGATTAAAGCAAGCACCTCGCATATGGAATCTTTGCTTTGATGAGAAAGTCAAAGAGTTTGGCTTTTCGAGGAGTGAAGATGAATCTTGTGTATATGTCACGGCTAGTGGGAGTATAGTTAGCTTTTTGGTACTGTATGTAGATGACATACTACTCATAGGAAATGACATCCCGACCTTGCAGGAAGTGAAGTCCTGGCTCGGGAAGTGTTTCGCTATGAAAGACCTAGGAGAAGCTGCCTATATTCTAGGGATAAGGATTCTGAGAGATCGGAGTAAAAGACTAATTGGGCTTAGTCAGAGTACATACTTGGATAAGGTGCTGAAGAGGTTCAGCATGCAAGATTCCAAGAAAGGAGAGTTACCCATCCAGAGTAACGCTAGACAGAGTACCGAGGTTGAGATAGCAGAAATGAGTCGAGTACCTTATGCTTCTGCAGTAGGCTCGTTCATGTATGATATGACCTGCACTCGTCCTGATGTAGCCTTTGCTTTAAGAATGGTTAGTAGGTATCAGGGGAACCCTGGTAAGGCTCACTGGACAGCGGTAAAGAATATTCTCAAGTACCTGCGGAGGACTAAGGACTGGGTACTTACCCTTGGTGGGAGTGATGACTTGAGAGTTGTAGGGTATAGTGATGCTAGCTTCCAGACTGATAGGGATAATTTTCGCTCCCAGTCGGGCTGGGTCTTTACCTTAAATGGAGGAGCTATCTCTTGGAAAAGTTCCAAGCAGGAGACAGTGGCTGATTCAACTTGCGAATCAGAGTATATAGCGGCAAGCGCGGCAGCAAAGGAGGCGATATGGCTGAAGAACTTCATTGGAGATCTTGGAGTTGTACCAGCTATTAAGGAGCCTATGGAAATCTTCTATGATAGTGAAAGTGTTGTTGCCTTAGCAAAGGAACCAAGGGATCATGGGAGATCCAGACACATTTACAGGAAATACCATTTCATCAGACATCGTATAGAAGAAGGACTCCTCGTGGCAAAGAGGGTATCATCAGATGAGAACCCAGCAGATCCCCTCACGAAGGGATTGGGTAGGGTTAAGCATCTCCAGCATGCAAGGAGCATAGGGCTGAAGGATGATATTAGTTTTAGTAGTTAGATAATTTTGAAATATGTAAATTGTAATTGACATTTGATGATGAATAAAAGTTGTGTTTATTTATGAGTAAAGTGTTGCTATCTTTTGTTAATCGTTTACTATTATTTCTTTTGCATGTTTTGACTTCCAGAATATTTATGTTGTCTTTACATATTATTCAAATTATCCACAGTCAGTCATATGTTGGAAGTAGATATGAAGTAAGACTGTCATGGGTTGGTTGTAGAGGTCTAAGATGTTGGACATGGCCTCAACACTCATGAGTGCTCATAAGTTCTGAGTATTGGATTCAACCCACGCTCGCTGGTATCAGTTCATGGAATTTATCTTGAGTGATCGCGAGACGGTAATATCATATAAGTCTTCAAACCTAGAGATATGACTTGTTGACTATGAGTTAGTTATGCATTGATCGTGGGAAAACGCATTGGTAACTCGATGTTATAAAACGTGCGTTTGTGTGTGATTTAACAAGTAGTAGAACAAGCATATGAGTCGAAGTTTATCTGTTCCTTCTTGGATTAGGAGCGATATCTGGGCCCCTCGATGATTTTGTTTTGACCCATGTACCGGGCCCGCTCAGAACTAAGTTGATGTGTTCAATTAAGTTCTATGTCAAACAAATCGGTAATCGGGAAACAAACTGCTGGACAAAAGTAAGACATTGTTCCATGTATTTGTCCGGCTGATATCTAGAACAGAGGATTATATGATCACTTATCTGACATGGCGTACCATCATCTTCTCAGTTCCGAGAAACCTTGAAAAGAGCTACGATTGCTGGTCGGTTCCTGAAGTCATACTTGTAGTTATAGTTATTAGACTTATCCAAGTGGGAGACTGTTGGATAAGGTGTCTAAGTCCATAACTATTTCTGGTATGTACTTGACCCGACCCGGCATGGTCCATTTGGGTTGCATGGCATCATGCATTTGGATAGACTAAATGAGAGAAATAACACTTGTGATTTATTAATATATTATAAGTTCAAATATATTAATAGTATTATTTAATTAGTATTGATCAAGAATTAATCTAGGATTAATTAAGTGATCAAAAGATGACTAATTAAATATATGGGTTGATTATGTAAATCATCCATAACTTGTATAGTGGGCTAAAAGGCTCCATGGATTATCAAGTTGGGTTAAATCCATTGGATGCTCCATGGAGGCTCCATGGGAGTTACAAACTCATGGGTCATGGAAATGAAGAGTCATGTCACATTAGGGTTTACATGGTGTAACCCTAGATGTGACACACTATAAAAAGAACATGTCATCTACCAAAATCGGCTACACAAAGAAATATAGAGGGCTTGGCCGATTTTTGCAAGTGTTACACTTCTCTCAAGTTTACTCCAAAGCATTTGGTGTTGTGTGAAGCATTTGAGGCATCACATTTGGGGTGCTAGGCTCTCAAGGTTTTCAAGGAATCAAATCATCAACAAGGTATGTTATTCTAGCAATCTTTTTAGTTAAAAGTTCCCCATGTATGCTAGATAGGATTATAAACCTTGGAAATCATATTTTGCATGTATTTAGACAAACATAGATCCAAGGTTTTCTAGGGTTGCATGTACACTTAGGAAGTGTTAGAATGCTCAAAACCCTTCAGGAAGGACAAGGGCTGGTCATGGAGTGGGCATGGGTGGTTGCTTGTGTCATACACTAAAGTAAAGTCAACACTCCACCAATAATATCCCACCCACTCTTCTTGGATAAGGATTATACCCCAAAAACGTGATTAATTATGAAGTATGGGGTTCTATATGTTAAAATATGATTTTGGGTGAAAATCCCGCGTTAAAATCACGAAAAACGGGCTCAAAACGCTAACAATATTGAAAACCGGTAAAGGAAAGCGAAATTCCGAAGTTCAGGGCCGAAGGTGCGAAGGTTCGGCTCCTTAGGAGCATAGAACCGAAGGTAAGGTTCGGTTGTGCATGGGAACCGAGAGGTCTCGCAGGCGGCTCATCAGAAGGGACCGAAGGTCAAGATCTCGGACCGAAGGTAGTCCTCTCGGACCGAAGGTTACTTTCGGTTCCTTAGTAGTTTCGGTTCAGGAGGTGGTTTCGGTTCTCAGGAGGTTTCAGCTCCTTAAGAGGGTTCGGCTCCTTAAGAGGGTTCGGCTCCTTAAGGCTGTTTTTCGCGTAGACTTCCGTTTTCGAGCGATTTTCGACTAAATTAAGGGTCGGGATGCCCGGGTGATTATAAAAAGTTGAGAGAGATTTTGAGAGAGATTTGACATACTTGGAGATATTTGACATACAGAGAGAGATTTGGGAGAGATTTCACATACTTGGAGAGATTTCTCATACAGAGAGAGATTTGGGAGAGATTTCACATACTTGGAGAGATTTGACATACAGAGAGAGATTTGGGAGAGATTTCACATACTTAGACAGATTTCTCATACAGAGAGAGATTTGGGAGAGATTTCACATACTTGGAGAGATTTCTCATTCAGAGAGAGATTTGGGAGAGATTTCACACACTTGGAGAGATTTCTCATACAGAGAGAGATTTGGGAGAGATTTCACACACTTGGAGAGATTTCTCATTCAGAGAGAGATTTGGCAGAGATTTCACACACTTGGAGAGATTTCTCATACAGAGAGAGATTTGGGAGAGATTTCACACACTTGGAGAGATTTCTCATTCAGAGAGAGATTTAGGAGAGATTTCACACACTTGGAGAGATTTCTCATTCAGAGAGAGATTTGGGAGAGATTTCACATACTTGGAGAGATTTGTGAGAGATTTCACATGCTTAGAGAGATTTGGGAGAGATTTCACATACTTAGAGAGATTTGGGAGAGATTTCTTTTGTGACCTTTTTGAGTGTTTGGCTTTGTAACGCAAGGTTTATAAACCTCGTTAAGTCTCGTTATGATTGTTATATGCTCCCGTGGGTTAAGGAATAATGTTTTATCGAATAGTTTCATCACTTGCCCGAATTAGGGTTTAGAATTTCCGAACACGTGAAAACTCCAAGTGATACTTTGTATTAGGATTTCGAGTTGTACAATAAGAAACGTAATGGAAACCCTAATATACAAGGGTTAGATGAGTTGAACGGTTTGACTTGTTGACTTTAGTTGACTTTGACTTGCCCAAAAATTGACGGTTGTCACAAAGAGGCTCTTGAACATCCATAACTCGAGGACAAGTTATGAAGTTCATAAAACTATTTATGACAAAGATGACTCTTCATTTGTGTAACCTATGGCACTTTTATGAGTTTTAAGATTCATAAATGTGCCTTTTCATATAACTTGAGGACAAGTTACAAAAACATATTTTATGAACTACTTTTAGATCAATATGGATTGAAACCATCTAACACATAATTTTTTCCATAATCTAAATTAACTCATAAACAAGGTACCAAAAAACAAAAATTTTGGTAATCCATAACTTGAGGACAAGTTATGGAGTCCATACAATTTCATTAAGATCAAGAATTACACTAACAAACAATTTGCACATAATTCCTATGATCTACCAAAACTCATTAGCATGAACAATCTATATCAATAATTTTTCAAGAATCATATAAACATATATAAAACTTGAAACTTTGATAATAACTTTGAAATTGGTTTACCATAATCATTACCACATCAAAAACAGGTTTCATAAGTCCAAAATAGTTTAAGGTAATGATTCTAGACCAATTCCAGCACCAAAACACGAAGATATGTTGTCAGGGGGTCCAACTCGTCGAGTGCATGAACCAACTCGTCGAGTTGGATGATTTTACACATGGACTCGTCAAGTCCATTAGTGGACTCGGCGAGTCCCCATCCCATAACAGCAAAAACTTCGATTTTCAGCAAATATAAGCAAGTATAATTGAAAACAAGCCTAGGCTCTGATACCACTGTTAGGTTTTGAGCATTCTAACACTCCTATGGTATACATGCAACCCTAAATACCTTGGATCTATGTTTTCACTAATTATACATGCAAATATCAATTTTCCAAGGTATTGGTCTAACTAGCGTAATATTAAGTACATGTAATATAAAATCTAGTAGAATTACATACCTCTTTTTGTAGCTTGATTCCATGAAGCTTAAGAGCCTAGTGCCCTAAGTGTGACACCTCAAATGGTTCACACAACATCATGAAACTCTTGGAATAACCATGAGAGAGGATACTTGACTCATAGAAATCGGCTTGCCCTCTTGGGTATGCACTAGTGCCAATTTCACCAACCAATGGGGTCTTTATATAGTGTGCACATTAGGGTTCCACCATGTAACCCATGACTTTACCCATTCCTTATGCTCCATGGGTTTAACCTCCATGGAGTATCCATGGGTCACCACATGGGTTAAACCCAACATAAGGAATCATGGATCATAAGCCCACATATATCAAAATGAATGATTTACACAATCTATCCCCATATATTTAATTAGTCTCTTTTGATCACTAAAATTAATTCTTGATCAATACTAAATAAATAATATGATTTCATATTAATATATTAGAACTTATAATATATTAACATGTCACAAATATCCTCTTCTCACAAAAGGTGTATCAAAATGTCCCGATGCCATGCAACCCAAATGGACCATGACGGGTCGGGTCAAGTATATACCAATTATAGTTATGGACTTAGACACTAATCCAACAGTTATATTCGTCCAGCATGTCGAAGGCTTCTTCGAGATCCTTGAGGTGATCCTCAGCTTTTTTTGACTTGACCACCATGTCATCGATGTAGACTTCCATGGTGTCCCCCAGTTTCTCTTTGAACATCTTGTTAACTAGCCTTTGGTATGTTGCACCTGCATTTTTAAGACTAAATGGCATGGCAGTATAACAATAGATACATGTTGGAGTTATAAACGTTGTGCCCTCTTGATCAGATGGTTCCATCTGGATCTGTTGGAATCCCGCTGATGCATCCATGAATGTCAATAATTCATGACCCGCTGTCACATCTATCATGGAGTCTATGTGTGGTAGAGGGAAAGGATCCTTGGGAATCCTTGTTAAGATCCATGTAATCTACACACACTCTCCACTTACTATTCTTCTTTTGTACTATGACCACATTAGCTAGCAATCTTGTGAATTTCACCTCCTTGATCATCCCAGTTTTAAGAAGTTTTTCTACTTCTTCTTATATAACTTGGTTTCTTTCCGATGCAAATTTCCTTCTCTTTTGGTGTATTGGTCTGAAAGATGGATCAATGTTAAGTTTATTGATTATTATACTTTTTTCTATACCTGTCATGTCCTCGTGCTTCCATCCAAACGTCTTGCTTCTAGCTTTGAGGTACTTTATAAGATCATGTTCAACTTGTTCAGGTATTGAGGATCCTATGAGAACTTTGGTTCAAGATTCTCAAGGTTTAGGGGCACTTCTTTTATATCTTGTTCTCTTATTTCCAATACGTCTTGTGCCCCCTGCTTTAATTTCTATGCTTGTCGTGGTATCGTCGAGGCTTTCATCGAAATCTTGTAGCATTCTTTGAATTCTTGTTGATCTCCTATGATCTTCACTATCCCCCATGGGGTGGGCATCTTTACGCATTGATGATATGTTGATGGGACGACCTTCATTTCATGGATCCATGGTCTTCCTTGTATAACATTATAAGAGGATAATGTATCAATTACACAAAAACGTTGTATAGAGTGTACCCCCTCTATGTAGATAGGAAGCTTTATTTCGTCGACGGTGTGTTTGGTTTCGCCGCTGAATCCGATCAATACTGAGGATCTTCTAACTATTTTAGACTCCAGAATGTTCATTTTTTAACGAGTTCAGGAGTATGATGTTGACTGAGGATCCTCCATCGACGAGGATCCTTCTGACGAAATGGTTGACGGTGTAGAGAGTGATCACCAATCCCTCATGGTGAGGATCCTGGATGTCTTGTCTATCTGCTTCGTCGAAGGTGATCTCCTTCTCGTTTATGATTGATGTATTATTCCATGGTCCTTTTTCCTTCTCCATTTTGGATACCTTAGCGTGCCTCTTTGCTGCAGAATAAGAGGGACCACAAATGTCAGATCCTCCAGAGATCACATTGATTACCTTGGCATCAGCAAGTGGATCCTGGTCTGTCGGGGATCTTGTGCGGATCTTGATCTTTTTCTTTGGATCTCTGCTTTCTTCTTCCAAGGATTTCTTTGAGGTATTATTTGCCTAGGAGGTAGCTGATCTCCTTCCTGTGAGCTATGCAATCCTCTGTGATGTGACCAAAGTCTTCATGGTATGCACACCATTTGGACTTGTCTTTCCAAGCGGTGGATTTTTCTCCTTTTCTTGGCCATCTTTCTTTGTCTCCAAGATCCTGCATAGCAAATATTATACCTGAAATACCCACAGAAAAAAATAGTCAATAATTTTAGGAAAATCTTCTTCCTCTTCCTTATCTTAAATGGCGTTAACCCTATGATGGTCAGGTTTGAAATATGGTTTTGACTTATAGGATCTTTTGGTCGAGGAGTCGGCCATTCTATTGGGGTAATCGTAAGAGCTTGGTGGGTTGCTCCTCTTTTAGATCTCCTTGTCTTCTTCGAGCCTGATGAACCTTAGTACTCTGCTTCTAACTTCATCCATCCTCTTGAATGGAGTCATTACGAAGTCTTCATAGAAGGGAGAATCCTTCTTTAAGCCCATTTTAAACGCTTCAACTATATTCGCCATGTTGATGTCGGGGATACTTAGAGCTTCCCTATCAAACCTGTTCACAAAAGTCCTAAGGGATTCGTTAGGATTATGGACCACCCAATAGAGATCGCTAGTGATCTTTTCGAATGTTTTTTTACAAGAAAATTGATTGTTAAATAAATTAATCAAATGTTCAAACGATGTAATAGAATAAGGAGGAATGTTAAGGAGCCATTTTAAATTTGATCCTATGAGGGTTGAACTAAAACCCTTGCACATCCAAGCTTCTTTTAAGTGAGTGGGAATAAGAATGATTTCCATCCTTTCCTTGTATTGTGCCACATGCTGCTCAGGATATGTAGACCTGTCATAAGGCTTCATGATGGGGGTTTGGAAGCGCTTTGGGACTTCGGTGTCAGCTATTTCCGGAACAAATCTTAAGATCCTATGGATTGTGGGGGATACTTCTGGTACATGCTGAACTACTCCAGGTACGCTCGTGGTCATTTGTCTTAGTCGTTGGAGCTCCTTAGCCATGATCGGGCTTAAACCTGCATCAAGGTCCATCGAGTTAGTAGTAAAGATATTATTTTTGAGGGGTTACCAGGATCCTTGTTATTGGGAGTAACAAAGGTTTCGTATTATATGGGCTTTTTCTCTCGGAGTCGCGCCCGAGGTGGGAACAGAGGCCGATATTGAGGATCCTATCTTGTGGATTTATGTCCTCATTCTCTCCACTTCCTTGAGAATTTTCTTGTTATCCTCCTTCTGTCGGGCGACTTGTCGTTCTAGTCTCTTCATCATAGCGAAGATTTCATTGTTGGAAATCAGCACATTAGGATCCTGGAGTTATGGGGTAACGACTGGAGAGGTGTTTTTCTTCGGTGCTTTTGAGGCTTTCTTGGGAGCTCTAGCCGGAGGTGGTGGAAGGCTTTTGGAGGAATTGGGAGGAATTAAGGAGGAGGACAAGGTCGATTGTGTAGACATGAATTTTCGAAGGATTTTGAACACCACGACCCCACGATGGGCGCCAAATTGTTTTGGTCAAAAAATGAACAATCAATAATCAACCAAATCGTATGAGAGGCTGCGGTGTTAAGGGTAGAATGAATTTGAAACGATGATCAAAGTAACACGAGTGATTTACAAGGAAAGCCCTTGATACTTTCTAGGATCTCCGGCATAAAACCTTGGGAGGTGATAATGATCACCTGCCTTGATAGTTTTATTGATTGAAAATGTTGATTACAGAGATGTATGTATGAAAAGCAAGTACAAGTATCGTAGTTATGCTAAGTTTCGTGTGTAGTGTGATGAATGAAAGTGTTTTTATAGTCTAAAGCTAATAACAAGAAGTCCAACAATTCTGTGATCCTCCGAGATCAACTTATAGACGTTATTTGACTTGGTCTCCCGGGTCTTTTGCATGGTCACGATGACTACTCGTTGAGAATAAGTCTTTGGTTGACTATTTCTACACATGTGAGAAAAATAACAAAGCATATAACCGTTATAAATGTTAGGAAAATAAAGGATAAAATTCAGGATCCTAAAGTATTTTTGGTGATCCTGAGGTTTGAGGATCCTTAATGTAATTCTGAGATCCTGGCCCTAACATCAATGACTTAATTAATCAAGATCTCAAACCCTAAGTCTAAAACCACATATAATTTCAAAACTAAGTTCATGGCTTAAGGAAAGAACGTGCATGGTCTTTTTATCCATCAAGAAAGGTCTAAAAGCATAAAAACATTACCAAAAAGTTTTGAAGCTCCTTAAACTTCAAGAACATCAAGATCTAGGGACCAAAAATCTCTCCATACTACCTAAAACCTAGATCATACATGAAAGAGTAAAAAAGATAGGATCTTGGATATTCGCAAAGGTAGAAAAGGAAAAAAGAAGGTGGACAACGTCTGTAGATTTCTTCCTTGAACACCGTAATGCACATTCCTTTACCAAAATCACACCAAGTAGCAAATAAGAACAACACAACACTTCAATAGGCCATGGTTTGGGAGAGAGGATGTTTATAAGGGTGGAGGCTAAGATAATGATGAAACCCTAGGGGTTTGTGCCTTTAAAATGACCAAATACCAAGGATTCAAGTGCTTGCCTATTGTGACACGAGGTTCATTAAACTCCACACCACAACAAACTTTTGTCGTGCATATGGCCATGCCACGTCGTGACATTCATTAAAGTGAAGCGTTGTGACCAGCTCTAAGGTCGCGTCGCACATTCAACAACATTTTTAAACTTAAGTATTCATGAAAATAGTATGTTACACATCATGAATATCTTCAAATTAAACTATTTTCGCAAGCCCAATTTGAAGGCTTCTACAATAGTTTCCATGTCGATGTTGGGGATAATCAGAGCGTCCCTGCTAAATTTGTTCACAAAATCCCTGAGGTATTCCTTAGGATCCTGAACCACCCGATAGAGATCACTAGTGATCTTATCGAATGTTCTGCTACAAGAAAATTGGTTGTTAAAAATATTAACTAAATGTGCAAACAAAGTAATAGAGTGAGGAGGAACATTTCGCAGCCATTTCAAGGTTTACCTTGTGAGGGTTGAACCAAAACCCTTGGATAGGCAAGCTTCCTTATAATGTGTAGGAATGGGGATGATCTCCATTCTTTCTCTGTATTGTGTCACATGTTCTTCAGAATCCGTAGTCCCATCATAAGGCTTCATGCTGGGAGTTTGGAAGATCTTTGGGACTTCGGTATGACCAATCGCAAGAGCGAATCTTGAGATCCTATGGCTTGTTGGAGAGACTTCTAGTATAGGCTGGACTACTCCGAGCACACTTGAGATCATCTGTCTTATTTGTTGAAGTTCTTTGGCCATGATCGGGCTCATTCCTGCATCAACATCCATAGAGTTAGTAGTAAAACTGTTATTATTCAAGAAGTTACTAGGATCCTTGTTATTGGGAGTAACGAAGGTTTCGTCGGGATCCTGGATCGTATGATCTTACTCTTTTGGAGTTGCATCTCATGAGGGAGCAAAGGCTGGTGTTGAGGATCCTATCTTGTGACGGTTTCCTGAGGATCCCATATTGTCAAAGTTCAAGATCTTGGGCTGCAAGATCGAGGGTGCTGCTTCTTGGGGCTTGTGGATCTCTGCCCTCATTCTCTCCATTTTCTTGAGTACCGTTCTGTTGTTCTCCTACTGCTGAGTGACTTGCCGTTCCAATCTCTTCATCATATCAAAGAGCTCATTATTAGAAATCAGTATAGGAGGATCCTGAAATCCTTAGGTGGCGACTAGAGAGGTGTTTTTCTTTGGTGCCTCAAATGTTTTCTTGGGAGCTCCACCTGGGGGTGGAGGAAGGTATTTAGAGGAAATAGGAGGAATGGAGGAAGAGGATAAGTTCGGTTGCGTAAACATGATTCTCGAACGATTATGAACACCATGGCCCCTGTTGGATTAATGTCTAAGTCCATAACTATAATTGGTAAGACTTGACCCGACCCGGCATGGTCCATTTGGGTTGCATGGCATCATGCATTTGGATAGACTATAATGAGAGAAATAACACTTAAGGTTGGTTAATATATTATAAGTTCTAATATATTAATAAGGTTATTTAATTAGTATTGATCAAGAATTAATTTGGAATTTATTAAGTGATCAAAAGGAGACTAATTAAATATATGGGTTGATTGTGTAAATCATTCATTCTTATATATGTGGGCTTGTGATCCAAGATTCCTTATGTTGGACTAAGTCCATGGGGTGACCCATGGATACTCCATGGAGGTTAAAATCCATGGAGCATAAGGAATGGGTAAAGTTATGAGTTACATGGTGTAACCCTAATAGCCACCATATAAAAGAATCCCATGGCTCAAGAAATCGTGCACTAATGTGTGAGTGTGAGGGCTAGACGATTTCAAGGAGTGTTCAAGTTTCTCTCAAGTTATTCCAAGTGTATTTGGTGTTGTGTGAACCATTTGAGGTGTCACACTTGGGGCACTAGACACTCAAGCTTCATGAAGACATTTTACATCAAAGAGGTATGTATTCTATCTTGTTATATTTATTATTGTGTATGCTAGATTAGGATAATACCTTGGATGTTCATAATTGTATGTATAATAGAGAAAACATAGATCCAAGGTATTTAGGGTTGCATGTACACTTAGGAGTGTTAGAATGCTCATAACCCAACAGTGGTATCAGAGCCTAGGCTTGTTTTCTTGTTATACTTGCAAAAGTAGCTGAAAAATCGAGTTGGATGCATATATTCGATTGTTTTGGCTGGAATTGGACTAGGAACATTACCCTAAGATGTTTTTGGACTTGTAAACTTGTTTTTGATGTGGTAATGTTCATGCTAATCCAATTTCTAAGATAATTGTCATAACTTCAAGATTTGTATTAGTTTGTATGTTCATGCTAATTTCTTGAAGATTGATGATTTGAATTATCTTGTTCTTATGAGGTTCTTAGATTAATAGAAAAGTTGTGTGAAATAGTTGTTTTCAATCCATTTTAATCTAAGAGTTGATTCCAAAGTGTGTTTTTGTAACTTGTCCTCAAGTTATATGAAAAGTCACATTTAAGAATCATAAAACTCATAAAAGTTGGCAAAGGTTACAAAATGAAGAGTCTAGTTCTAATTAAATGGTTTTATGACTCCATAACTTGTCCTCAAGTTATGGAGGTTCAAGAGTCTCTTCATTAAATTAAAAAAAAGTGTAACCTTAATTAGTTCCATAAGTTACAATAAAAAAAAGTTATTTTTTTTATTAATTAGTTTAAAGTCTTCCATAACTTGTCCTCAAGTTATGGAACTTGAAGAGTTTTTTTTTTTTTTAATTAAAACTACTTTAAACTCATAAGTTATGGAATTAAATAGTTTTGAATAGTTTCAAAACTTGCCCTCAAGTTTTGGAATTTGAAAAGTTTTCACTTATGAATACTTTAATTCCAAGTTAGCCCTTAGAATTTTAAAAGTTAAAATTCAACCCTTATACTTTATAATATTATAAGTTAATAATATTTATATATATGTATAAGAGTAAAGTCAGTCTTACCGTCAGTAGGCCTCATTCACGAAGCCGGTCTATAAGGGGGGTATAAGGTTACTGCCTATAAAATGGCAGTTTAATGGGTGTCCACTCTCACCCACCGCTTCCTTGACTGGTGGAGGGTCGTTAGCCGAACGGGTAGGACAAGGACTATAATTCTCCTTTCATTAAAAGTATTAATGATAAATACTAAGTAACTAAACTCTTATTAATACCCAATCTTAGTTACTTAGGAAAATTTGAATTTGGTGCTAACCCATGAAATTACACTTTGCACTTTGCTTAAGTCGTTAGTGGAGCGTGTGTGGTTAACCGGCACACTAACCTGGACTTAACAAGGTAGGCAAAGGGTAACTTAATATTTATCATAGTATCGGTGGAGCGTGTGTGGTTAACCGGCACACTGATTAAGGGGTAAATATTAAGGGTACCAAGTATATTTGCATGGTTATTCACACCTTGTTTTGTGATCCTCGGCATCCCGGTCACAAAACCTGAAGGGCACACTCGAGATTGAAACATGCCTTTGAACAGTTCAATGAATCTCAAAGATCTAGGACTTTCAAATCCAATTAAAACCTAATAAATTATTTCATTTTTCATGGTGGAAATTGGTGAATCGTCATTCACCTACCTTCAAATATTTTATAGCTTGGATTACGGCATCTCTCTTCTAAGTTATAAAATAGTTTGTTGGGTCCTAGCCTTAATATTTCATATTGGGTGTCATATTAAGGACTTTAAATCAACTATCTTGAATATCTCCCAAAAAGATGTCTGGTCTAGACATTTATGATCTTCCCAAATCTCTTGAAACAAGCTTTCCTAAATGAAGATGATGTCCCATGGATATCATACATCTTTCACCTCCTCCAATTATTTTCCCTAACCCACAAGTTCCTAAAAAGTTTAAGGTCACTCAAGCCCTATTGGCAAGGCAAGGTCTAGGTGTGATCACATCTTGGAGATGTAGTCACATATTGACAAGCCGGGAGAGTTGGGTGTCAAAGTCTTGAGAAAGTTGGTGGCTCAACTACTTTCTAAGTCACATAGTGAGTTCTTTTGGGAATCCTATGAAACAGACTAAGACAAGACCCTTAATGATCTTATCTATTTGCTAAGATCAACTTCCTAAAACGCTATGGACATTAACAATGATGACATTGGATATCCAGTAAAGTTCTCTCTTCCCAATGGAAATGGATCGGCCATAGTCAACTCAGTTGACCCAATGGTAAAGAGAGAGGCGAAGTCTGAGATAGTCCCATTATCAAGGGTCCATAGGTAACTATTGCCAAAGGAAGGGGCATTGGTTACGAAGCTGCCAAATTTACCTAAGGATGTTAAAGTCAATAAGTTTGGCTCTACTTCAGGTAAAGTCCATTGTCTAACTCTATTAAGTACATGTTGATTCTGATCGCGAAGATGGATTTCAATCGCATGGTTCGGTGATCAGAATTTTGGGCTATTACTTAAGAGTTATGATATTTATATTGCTTAGGAATAGATAACAACAAGGTTTTTATATGGATTGTAAGGATAAGTTTTTCCGCAAAGTTTTAAAATAAAAGAAAAAGGTTTTGATTTTATTTATTTTAAGTATCCTTACAATGGCATTTGTGAAAAGTTGTTGCTTATAAGATTCCATTGATAGCAATATTGGAAAAATGGATTTGATTCTTTCGGTTGTGGTAGTGTCTAATATTACCAAATAAGGAAAGATTCTCATCACCCAAGGTTCAATTGGACCGAAACTTGGAATCATGCAAGTTGTATAGTATGATGAATGAGAACTTTCAGCTTGGAAAATTAAGACTAATTCCTTATGTGAATAAGGAAAGGACTAAGGGATCGAGTACACATTCATGTGCACTGGTCAAGTCCACCACAAAAGATCAAGAAGACTATTCGTCATGATTTACTTAAGTTCAGTAAATATGGTTATACTTATAAGTTTAAGTATAAGTCTGTAGCATTGGAGAAGTTTCAATGTGAGACAGAACGAATAAGAAGAATCAAAGTATGCAGAAAGATAAAAGTTTCTCAAATCTGAAAAGATGGGAGAGTACTTTAGTATCATGTTTATGATCATCTTAATGATTAAGATACCATATCATAATTGGTCCTCTAAAGTCATCTTAGTGCATTCTTATGACTAAGAAGAGGAGTCATGAATTGTTGAAATGGTTAAATCAAAAAGATGAGTCATACTTCGTTCCAAAACAATTCTTAGAGTCATACTCCAAGATTGTAACTTGAGTGACATATCTTAAAGAGGGGTTGTTAACACTAGTCAAATGTAAGAGTAAAAGGTTATCTACTCTTGTACATTTGAAATTGGTAAGTTGTGATGTTGTGGATAAAACAGAGACCAACTTAGGCCAATTGTGTAAAGTGTTAGTCTTGATAAAGAATCTGCACTATCTCTTGAATATTTAACAAGGGAGTCTTATATGTCAAGAGGACAGTGGGAGTCTTAAAGCTCTTGAAAGTTTCAAGACTTAATCAAGAATAAAACCTAAAGTTCTTCACTAGCACGCGACTTGAGGTTTATAACCTATCGTGTTGACATATTCTGTGCCCATTCCAGTTAAAGTTGGCTTTGCATAGGAGTTCTGAAAGTTCTCAAATTGGTTGCATAACAACTTGGAAGCAATGGCAGGCCCTGTACTGCCAGGTGGCAAGAAGTTAAGATTGCATAAGTTCAGTCCATATGAGTTTGGATTTGTCATTATCCTTGTCTTGTGACTATGGTTTTGACGATTCACATGGATAAGAACACATACACCATAAAATCTAAGGGTCATAAGGTTTCTCTCTGATTCATGAAAATGATGGTGAGGAAACACTTCCACCAAGTAGATTTGAAGCAGATGGCAAAAGGTCTAAACAATTGAGACTATGATTACGGCATCCCTTTTCATAGTTCTGAAATTGTTTAGACACACATGCATGCTATCTAACGAAAGGTGTATGATTTTGATAAAGTTTTATCAAAGCACTCGTATCAGAAATCTGAACTTTAGTAAGGAAGTCAATAAAGTATTGATTTCTAGAAGTCCAGCTGATTTCTGAGTACATGTCAAAGCTAGTGGGAGCATAAGTGTTATGCTAATAATCATCATGTTAGTGGGAGCATGATAATTATTGTTAGTGTTGCAAGTTAGCAATGTTAATTATAGAAAACAAAAGTTTCAATTCGTGAGGCTGCAAGGATTGAAAAACTTGTTTTGCTATAATTAAGGGAGAGGATATACTTCATTTCAGTTCTAAAGGCTTAGATTGAGACCTTAATCATCTTTAGTCAAGAATATATATATATATATATATATATATATATATATATATATATACATATATATATATATATATATATATATATATATATATATGAATTTCATGTTGGATTGGTTCAACTTAAGGAAATTCTATATATTGTGTTCTCAAAATTCGATTATGATTACGGCATCCCTCTTCATAGTCAAATTTTGAAAACATGGCAAATAAAAATATTGTAGCAAAAGACTAGTCTAGAATCATGTCTTTATGTGAGACATCATGAATCGTGTACCATTTGCTTTGGGTACAGGATCGATTGCATGTGCTATAATATTTGTCATTTCTAAATTTTTCCAAATGCCCAGAGGCATTAAGAAGGGAAAAGGTCTAGAATTGGATATGACTAAAATGATTAAGCAATTGTCGAGGACAATCTGAGGTTTACCAAAGATTGGTTGCTCAGGGACAGTTGGAAGTATAGTGCTAATTTTGGAAGGACCATATTGACATATTCTGAAAAGAGGCATCTCTTATTCAGAAGTGATAGTCAAAATGAGAATATGGAGTTGTCTCCATAGGTGGAAGTTATCTGTGTAAGATTAGAAAACTTAATGCAAGAAGCATGTCCAAAGCAATGTACTTTGAATATGAGACTTAGTTTCCATGGAGTTGATCTCCATTGGAATACCTTATAATGAATGTTGACAAGTCTTTGTGACTTTGTACATATTCATTACAGGAGGGTCAGTGCATATAAGTTTAAAATCTAAACAGATTTTGATAAATGATAGGAATTTGAAATTCTCACATTTTTCGATAAGGATTTGGGAGTGTGAAATTAGAATCATTGAAATTATGTTCAATTGGTTTATTTCACAAAGTAAGGATCATAGACAAACATAGAGTGCATACTTGGTGTATGGCAAAGCTATTGTTTAAGAAAAACATAGTGTACATGCTTGGAGCATGGGATAACTAGTGTTTTTAATTCAAGTATAAAGTTGATAAAACCGAAACAATGAATAATGAGTAATCAGTATGGTGATAAATAAAAGTGTTTATTTATATTCATAGGGTTTGATACCATATTTGATTCATTTATTCTTGTGTTTCACTTTGCATGTTTTGACTTCCAGAATAACTAAGTCGCTCTTCCTGAATGATTAAGTTATTCAAACCATCCACAGTCGGTCATATGTTGGAAGTAGATATGAATCAAGACTGTCATGTGTTGGTTTGTAGAGGTCCAAGTTGGTGGACAAAGTGGTGCTACAACACTCATGAGTGCTCATAAGTTCTGAGTATTGGATTCAACCCGCGCTCATTTGAATCACTTCATGGATTTTATCACGAGTGATCATGAGACGATAATATCTTATATTCTTCAAACCTAGAGATATGAGTTGTTACTATGAGTTGGTTGTACATTGATTGCACGAAAACGCATTCGGTAACTCGATGTTATAAAACGTGCTTTTCTGTATGATTCAACAACTAGTAGAACAAGCCATATGAGTCGAAGTTTATCCATTCCTTTTACCTTCGGGATAAAAGCGATATCTGTGGGCCCCTCGATGATTTAAAGATGATACATGTGAGTGCTTGGCCAAGCCAGGACTGATTTGATTTGTTCAATCAGTAAGTCATCATGAATCGGAAATCGGGAAACAACAAATGGACAGAGAGAATGATTGATAATCCATGTCTCAGTCCATATGATATCTAGAATGGAGGAATATATGATCCCTTATCTAATGGACAAGTCATTGATAAAGGTCAGAGTTCATCGACAAGGTCAGAGTTCGACAGAAGCTTTTGAGAGCTACGATTGCTGATCGGTTCCTGAAGTCATACGCAATAATAGTTTTAGACTTATCTAAGTGGGAGACTGTTGGATTAATGTCTAAGTCCATAACTATAATTGGTAAGACTTGACCCGACCCGGCATGGTCCATTTGGGTTGCATGGCATCATGCATTTGGATAGACTATAATGAGAGAAATAACACTTAAGGTTGGTTAATATATTATAAGTTCTAATATATTAATAAGATTATTTAATTAGTATTGATCAAGAATTAATTTGGAATTAATTAAGTGATCAAAAGGAGACTAATTAAATATATGGGTTGATTGTGTAAATCATTCATTCTTATATATGTGGGCTTGTGATCCAAGATTCCTTATGTTGGACTAAGTACATGGGGTGACCCATGGATACTCCATGGACGTTAAAATCCATGGAGCATAAGGAATGGGTAAAGTTATGAGTTACATGGTGTAATCCTAATAGCCACCATATAAAAGAATCCCATGGCTCAAGAAATCGTGCACTAATGTGTGAGTGTGAGGGCTAGACGATTTCAAGGAGTGTTCAAGTTTCTCTCAAGTTATTCCAAGTGTATTTGGTGTTGAGTGAACCATTTGAGGTGTCACACTTGGGGCACTAGGCACTCAAGCTTCATGAAGACATTCTACATCAAAGAGGTATGTATTGTATCTTGTTATATTTATTATTTTGTATGCTAGATTAGGATAATACCTTGGATGTTCATAATTGTATGTATAATAGAGAAAACATAGATCCAAGGTATTTAGGGTTGCATGTACACTTAGGAGTGTTAGAATGCTCATAACCCAACAGCCCCACGGCAGCCGCCAAATTGTTTTAGTCAAAAATAGATCAAGTGCAATCTAACCAAATTATATGAGAGGTTGTGGTGTTTAAGGTAATGCAAGTGTCGAAATAGTAATCAAAATGAGACAAGTGATTTACAAGGAAAGCCCTTGATTCTTTGTAGGATCTTCGACATAAAACCTTGGGAGGTGATAGTGATCACCTTCCTTGATGTGTTTTATTGATTTAAATCTGAGATTGCAAAGATGATGAAGGTAATACGAGTACAAGTTTAGTAATCAAACTTGTCACGTGTAGTGTGTGATTTACAGGTGTTATTTATAGCCTAAGTCAATCAACAAGAAGTCCGATATTTCTGGGATCCTCCTTAAACAAGTATTTGCACGTTATTTGACTTGGTGTTTCCAGGTCTTAAGCTTGGTTGAAGTGACTCTCCGTTGAGAATGAGTCTTTTGTTGACTAATTTTGCAAATGTGAGAAAAAATAAATAAGAATATAGTCGTTATAAGTGTTAGGAAATATTAGTAATAATAATCAGGATCCTGCGATATATTTAAGGATCGTGAGGTTTCGGAAACATTAAGGATCCTGAATATATGATTTTGGGATCCTGCCCTAACAACTATCAAGGTGTATGAAATAGATCTTTTATAGGATGAATGTACCATATTAAGTGTTAATTGTTTTCCGCAATGTATACGTTTGTTTTCTATAAAACCGATCAATTAGGACCCGTGAGCTTATCTCGCAAGAGGAGAGAAAGTAGTGAGAATGTAATATCCTAAAAATCCAGAGTAAAAATTTTATTTTTATTATAGCCAGAACACTAATGTAACTTATCCAAACATTTAGAAAACATTCCAAAATAAAACAATTATCAGAGTTCATTCCCAAAATCTCATGTTGCGGAAAACACGGGTGTATGCGTTGCGATCAAGTCGAGCCCTTCCCTTTCGAACCAGAAGTACCTGAAACCATAAACCACAACTGTACGCACAAAGCTTAGTGAGTTCCCCAAATACCACATACCATACATATCAAACAAACCATACATAACATACATATCCAATCAATCAATAAAAGTGTTATGTGTCATCCATAGTCTTGCCATTTTGCCACGAGCCGCCTCATGGTCTTCCTTGCCAGGCCGGGGGCCACAAACCTAGGTCTTACAGACAAGTGTCAAGAGCCACCTCCTGGTCTTCCATGTAAGCATCACAAAGACAACTAGCATACAATTCTATCATTACTAACCAATTAACTGTCAGAACTTCAGACTCTGGTCTTGCATACAGATTGCCAAGGGTCACCCCTTGGTCTTCCTACAATACATAAACCAAATGGGTCGGAATTTGTGCCTAAGACCCATAGAATAGTGAGGAGACTCACCTCGCACTGCTGAAGTCCCGCAGATAAAAACTATGGCTGCTGGCTGACAGATGCCCGAACTGTCAACATCAAAACAACACCCAAATAATAATTAGGTTCCAATGCATAACCATAAGTGTATACTTGGGGTAAAGAGACCATTTTACCCCTAACCTAGCTTGGTCCAAGACCTAAGCCCAAACTCACACTCTGAAGGCCTAAAAGCCAAATAATCAACCAAGGCCCAATTATGGCCCAATTATCCAAATTGGGCCCAAACCCCTTACATGGTCCTTACCCTAAAGCCCATCGAATTTGTCCAATCCATACACTTGATCTCAGATGGTCCATTAATAACCCAATCAGCTAAGCCTAAAAGAAAGGCCCAACCCGAAGCCCAAACACAATTAGGGTTTTTAAATAAAATGATAACTAGGGTTAGTGTTCCACACTTAACCCCTTAAGGACTTTATCCATTAATTAAAATATTACATTAAGTTAATTGTAGAGAATTATTAAGTATTATTTTGAGCTTAATTAATAGTTTTAATGTGGGTCCCGACCAACTCCAAACTAGGGTTTCTTGATATTAGGGTTTTCTAAACCCTAATTAGGGTTTCCAACTCCTAAAGTTAAATGATTAACTAATTAAATAATTATATAATTAATAAATTGGGCACCACCCACTGCCACCTCAGGTAGTGGTGGTCGGTGGCGGTCCATGGCGGCAGGAGGCGGCAGCCACCACCTCATAGTGGCGGTGGTGGGTTTTGTTCGGTTTCCGTTCATGCAACACCCAAAACCAACATTCAACTGAAATAAACACACACATAAACACCATTTCAAACACCCATAGCCACCTCTCGCGGTGGATGGTGGTGGCAGAAGAAGTAGCTTGGGCGGCAGCCACCATGGTTGGCTGTCATGGTGGTCCTTGCGTTTTCTAGGAAACAACACAACTGCACACCCACGGTATCGACTGAAACATGCACACACACATCGTCATAGGCTGAAACACATACACACACTCGTAACACACACACCACAACCACTCTTGTGGTGGCATGCGGTGGTCGGAGAGGATATCATCAAAACGTGGCAGCCGTCGGAGCGGCGATGGCGACGGGCGTAAGGAACGACAGAAGAACGAGGGGGTGGAAGGGTTCGCCACTACCGGAGAAAGATAGAGGCAACAGCGGCCCCGACGTCGGCCTTGATTCACATCTTCGTCGGCAGCTGAACATCGGCGACAGTGCTTAGCTCGATTGGTGGCTCACGGTGACGGTAAGGACTCGGTGGTTTACGATCTCGACAGTGGAGGGAGCGGCGGCTGGAGGTGAAGGGGTATAAGGGTGGCAGCTGGACTCATTTAGGGTTAGGGTTTTTAGGTGTTACGATGTTAAATGAGGAAACACAGGGGAGGGGGTGACGGGTTTTAGCCCCGCCTCCACCAATTCAAAGTCAATATTAACACTTCCAGTCCCTCCATCCCCATTTCTTTTCAAATTAAGCCCCTTAATTACCAAACAACCCCTGCTTCACAAAATCCTTTATATTTCAAGTCCCGTTATTACAATATAGAGCCCAAATTCTGGAATTTAAATTATTTAACCCCTTATCGCTAATACTAATAAATTACTAAGGATTTAGGGCTAAAATAAAATATAATATAAAATACATCTTGGGATTTTAGGGCTTATTATTTATTTATTTATTTTTATTTATTTATTATTATTATTATCCTTATTTATTTATTTACTTATTTTATTTTATTTATTTTATCTTTTAACGGAATGTTACAATTCTCCCCCACTTAAAATAGATTTCGTCCTCGAAATCAGCTCCTACTTCTACTTCATGATGCACTCCCCCACAATAACTAAGATGAACAAAAATCCACATAATCAATCGGTCTCCGCTTCTTGGCAAACGCTGACACTCTAATCTCGCACCAAAAGGGCATCACCGCAATGAAATAGCTGATCTCATATTGAACTGAACCACACCCTTACTTTGCTCCGACAGCCAAGTTGAATTATCCACTATCAACACCGGGGATCATCCCGATCAGACGATAACAGACAAGCAAGCCCTCGACCTGAGCTTTTAACACCTTATACTTAACAGAAGGCTCAGGTAATCCTTTAAGTAGAAGGTTCATCCCTACAGCGGTTAGACTCAAACGAGAGTAGCGTAACAGGGTCAAATCAATTACTCTGAGATTATTTAATCCAAACTACAGGTGACTTAACACTTTCAATCCACAAGCTACTCCACACACATGAATCCCCAGATCACTACTATTGCCCGCAACATCATGCTACCTCCTATATGCTTTCCAAAGGTAATCGAGACCTCCCTAGTCCCAACTTATCTACCAACTATTTGGAATACCAGATTCCTGCTCGGTTGCTGAGCTAAAGAACAACCTCACAGTAGCCCCATGCGACTTCCAAAAGAAAACTTCAACCGACAATAATTACCCGAACCATATCAACACTAAACCCGATGCTAAGCTGAATGCTACAGGACCAATTGTAGCTTTACCTCACACCCGGTCTCCCACGAGCTACCATCTCCTGATTCCAAACATGTTGTGGCCCTCCCACAGCTTTGCGAATGGACTCGCCTTGACCTAAACCATCTGAAGAAATCCGTGAGCTAGTCATAGATTTGCCACAATCTCACCGCTGAACAGGGACCGGTGAATGCTACAGGTCACCCCGCAGTCTTACAACACTCCCGCACCAACTGACCACTAGTGAATGATACGGTCCACCCCGCAGACTTACAATACTTCCACTTTACCATAATCTCAGCCCAATGCCTTACCCCTAGTTTATCAATTCGAACACTCCTAGAGTCGAGCATACACTCGACCAAACACCCAAGCTGAACTCGGGTCATGGCTGGAATCCCAACCTGGGTCACCCAAAGCCTGCTATCAAACACCAAGAAGACACGAACCCAACGTTGGGAAGTTTCCCAAACTCCCAACTCACACACTCCTCAATCCAGACAGCCACTTGGGTCGCTTACCTCCCCAACGGGAATACGAAACTCATCCTAGTTTTGCACCTTCTTCTATTCCTGAATACCTGAATGATTCTCCCCCACTTCGATTCGACTAAGCTCTTACATCACACAAGATTGGAAGGATTCCTAATCCTTATTACCCTCCATTGATCGATCTGCTGACAACTAGCGCTTACCAATGCTAGTGTTCCATCACTAACCATCCCAAAAGACCGCACAACCCTGAAGACTAGCTGGGCACTTCCTGAATCCCAGCAACACTGCTAACCCCCAGACGCTTAAAATGATATCACACTCAGATCTTGAAGTCCATAGGACAGATATTTCAACCAAAACCTTAGTAACAGACCACTTCCCTCAGCACCCGAAAAGCCTATCCAAAAACCGATCCAAGCTTAAATGCTAAACCGCTAAATCCTGGCGACACTGGATAACTAACCCGCTGAATCCTGACCAGAAACCTTTCACACAATGCCCCAGAACCGATCTCGAATACAAACCCAGATAACACCGAACACTCCAAACCCAGTATAAAAGAAACAACCCTTCCTTAAACCACTAAAGATTCATGTAATGCAATGGCATATAATATTTCTTGAAGACATAACCCAAACATAAGTAGAGAAATAAACCAGAGGTACACTTATCCAAACCGATGCAAGATTCCAAACAAAAAAATACATATATAACCAAAAAGAAAGCAAAAGATACATACCCGCAACATCGCCTGCTCGAGTACTAACCTCCCCCGTCTGTCACTGCAAAGCTCGACTCCTCTCCGCTGGGGCTCGTGTCCTACCCTCTCGTCCATCAGTGATCCTCAAAGTAGTCGGAGCAGGCGCACTCACTTCTCCTCACAACAACATCGGACAATCGTCATTCTTCTGGCCCACCTGATCGCAGTGAAAACATAACGGGCTTGCCCCCTAAGGACAATCTCTGCTGACGTGATCAAGCCTGCCACACTTGTAGCAGCCCAAACCCCTAGAACGATAAACTCCATCGTGCAGTTTCCCACACGTGCTTCACTTACCCCGGCCCTGATGGCCTCTCAAATGCTAATCAGAAGTCTTGGGTCTCTTCCCGGGACCCTCCTCTTCCCGAGGTGCTCCAAATCGATCTCCCGCTCCCGGGCTCTAGAAATCATATCATTCAGGGTCTCGCACCCTGAAATACTCACAAACTCCCCAATGTCATCCCGCAGCATATCATGATATCTCACCTTCTTCATTTCCTCATCTGCTGCGTACTGCGATACCAATAAAGCCCTCTCCCGGAACTTGGTAGTGATCTCTTCCACAGTCTCAGTAGTCTGGCGGAGATCCAGAAACTCCCATGCCAACTACTGCACCTCAATCGCCGGAGCAAACTCAGCTCGGAACCTGGTCGAGAAGTTATCCCATGACATAGCATCAACAACATCATCACCCAACTCACTGCCAACCTCTTCCCACCAATCTCGTGCCCGATCCTTCAACAGGCAGAAAGCATATCTGACATTCGCCTCTTCAGGGCAGAAACTCGTCCTGAACGCGCTAGCCATCTCCTCCTGACTATGGGATCCTTCTCCCCATGGAACGCTGGAGTTCCGCATGCACGGAACTCACGGAAGGAAAGAGTGCGAGCTCCAATGATAGTCATAACCTTATCATGGAACGCGCCCAAGCACTCATATAAAATCTCCGAAACTCTGTGAGAAATCTTCGATGAGATGAACTCCCACATCTGCTCATTGATTGGCTCAGCACCCACACCTAAACCGGAGCCAAAACCAGAACCAGAACCACCTCCCTGAGTGCTCATCTCCAAACTGAAATACGACATGCCAAAGATCAAAACATTCCCAAAAATTCTCCTCTCATAAGCTTCTTATATTCTCCAAGACTCTCACCGATTCGAGTATGGATCATGTGTTTTTAGTAGTACGGGCCCAATACTACCTTCCACACGTATCCATACATTCATCAGCAATCATCCCGAATCCTCTAAGTCACTTCCTCAACCAATGCACCAAAACTCACTAAACTGCACCACTAAATTCACTAAAGCATATCCTAGGCTCTCCTAGGTTCCCGACCTCACCCAGCCCTCAAATGCTGAAGGACTCCCACCAATGTCAATTAGCTTCCTCATGAATATAGTCACATGCAACAGAGATCGGATAATCCTTCGAGTAAAAGACTCAACCCTATAACGGTTGGACTCAAACAAGAGTTGTGCAACAGGGTCAAATCCATCACTCTAAGATTATTTAACATGTGCCACATGTGACTTAGCCTATTCATTTAGCAGTCAATTCACATCACTAAGAGTCCCACAAAGCACAAAGCAAGCAGCATTCAGGCAACGAAAAATCTAACCAACATACACTAATCAAGCCATTCTATCCACTTATCTGGAATCAATACTAGCATGCAATTCCCATAATCATAACATATATCATAATAAACATGTATTGGTATTCTGGGAACCACTTAATTGACCTCGGCCGATTGCACACATCCCACCCCTTTCTTTGATTAGAAGTTCCTTTTTAGTTAAATGTTTATTTTATAAAAAAATTCACCAAACCCTCAGTTTGAGTTTAGCCACACCCGAGAGTATGTCTGAATCCCTCAAACCAAAGCTCTGATACCAACTTGTAACATCCTAAAAATCCAGGGTAAAAATTTTGTTTTAATTATAGTCAAAACACTAATGTACCTTATCCAAACATTTAGAAAACATTCCAAAATAAAACAGTTATCAGAGTTCATTCCCAAAATCTCATGGTGTGGAAAACACGGGTGTATGCACTACGATCAAGTCGGGCCCTTCCCTTTCGAACCGAAAATACCTGAAACCAAAAACCACAACTGTAAGCACAAAGCTTAGTGAGTTCCTGAAATACCACGTACCATACATATCAAACAAGCCATACATAACATACATATCCAATCAATCAATAAAAGTGTTATGTATCATGCATATTCTTGCCATTATGCCACGAGCCGCCTCATGGTCTTCCTTTCCAGGTCGGGGGCCACAACCCTAGGTCTTACAGACAAGTGCCATGAGCCACCTCCTGGTCTTCCATATAAGCATCACAACGACAACTAGCATACAATTCTACCATTACTAACCAATTAACTGCCAGAGTTCAGACTCTGTTCTTCCATACAGATTGCCAAGGGCCACCCCTTGGTCTTCCTACAATACACAAACCAAATGGGCTGGCGTTGGTGCCTTCGACCCATAGAATAGTGAGGAGACTCACCTCGCACTGCTGAAGTCCCGCAGATAAAAACTATGGTTGCTGGCTGACAGATCCCCGAACTGTCAACATCAAAACAACACCCAATTAATAATTGGGTTCCAATGCATAACCATAACTCTATACTTCGAGTAAAGAGACCATTTTACCCCTAACGTAGCTTGGTCCAAGACCTAAGCCCAAACTCACACTCCGAAAGCCCAAAAGACAAATAATCAACCAATGCCCAATTATGGCCCAATTTTTCAAATTGGGCCCAAACACCTTACATGGGCCTTACCCCAAAGCCCATGCAATTTGTCTAATCCATACACTTGATCTCAGATGGTCCATCAATAAACCAATCACCTAAGCCTAAAAGAAAGGCCCAACCCGAAGCCCAAACACAATTAGGGTTTTCACATAAAATGATTACTAGGGTTAGTGTTCCACACTTAACCCCTTAAGGACTTTATCCATTAATTACAATATTGCATTAAGTTAATTGTAGAGAATTATTAAGTATTATTTTGAGCTTAATTAATAGTTTTAATGTGGGTCCCGACCAACTCCAAACTAGGGTTTCTTGATATTAGGGTTTTCTAAACCCTAATTAGGGTTTCCAACTCCTAAAGCTAAATGATTAACTAATTAAATAATTATATAATTAATAAAATGGGCACCACCCATTGCCACCTCAGGCAGTGGTGGTGGTGGTGGGTTTTCTTCGGTTTCCAGTCGAGCAACACCCAAAACCATTATTCAACTGAAATAAAAACACACATAAACACCATTACACACACCCATAGCCATCTCTCACAGTGGCTGGTGGTGGCAGAAGAAGAAGCATGGGTGGCAGCCACCATGGTTGGCTGACATGGTGGTCCTTGCATTTTCAAGCCAACAACACACTCGTACACCCGCGATATCGACTAAACCACGCACACACACATCGTCATAAGCTAAAACACGTACATACACATAACACACACAACACAACCACTCTTGTGGTGGCATACGGTGGTCGGGGAGGATAACGTTATAGTCGTCGGAGCGGCGATGGCGATGGACGTGAGGAACGGCAGAAGAACAAGGGAGTGGAAGAGTTCCTCATTACCGGAGAAAGATAGAGGAAACAGCGGCCCCAGCGTCGGCCTTGATTCACGTCTTCGTTGGCAGCAAAACAGAAGCGGTGGTGGTCAGCTCGAGTGGTGGCTCACAGCAACGGTAAGGACTCAGTGGTTTACGATCTCGACGGTGGAGGGAGCGGCGACTGGAGGTGAGGGGGTATAAGGGTGGCGACTGGATTCATTCAGGGTTAGGGTTTTTAGGTGTTACGATGTTAAATGAGGAAACACGAGGGAGGGGGTCACAGGTTTTAGCCCCACCTCCACCAATTCAAACTTTTGCCAAATTAACACTTCTAGTCCCTCCATCCCATTTTCTTTTCAAATTAAGCCCCTTAATTACCAAATAAACATAAAATCCTTTACATTTCAAGTCCCAATGTTACAATATAGAGCCCAAATTCTGGAATTTATATCATTTAACCCCTTATCGCTAATACTGATAAATTACTTAGGATTTATGGCTAAAATAAAATAAAATATAAAATACATCTCAGGATTTTAGGGCTTATTATTTATTTATTTATTTATTTATTTATTTATTATTATTATCCTTATTTATTTATTTACTTATTTTACTTTATTTATTTTATCTTTAAACGGAATGGGTTGCACCTGATCCCACATCGACTGGGAAGGAGAACTAAACATTCCTTATAAGGGGTGTGGATACCTTCCCTAACACAACACATTTTAAAGCTGTGAGGGCAGTAGATCCCATAAGAATTCTGCACTTAAGCATGCCCGGGCGAGAGCAATCCAGGGATGGGTGACCCCTGGGAATTTTTCGTGCCGAGAGCCCAAAGCGGACAATATTGTGATATGTGCCAGAAGGGGATGTTACAAATGGTATCAGAGCTGGGGCACGGGTCAATGTGTTCGACGGGGACGTCGAACCCTATAATGGGGGGTGAAGGTGGGTTGCACCTGATCCCACATCGACTGGCAAAGAGAACTAAACATTCCTTACAAGGGGTGTGGATACCTTTCCTAAAATAACGCGTTTTAAATCCGTTAGGGCAGCATATCCCATAAGAACTTTGCAGTTAAGAGTGCCCCGGCGAGAGCAATCCAGAGATGGGTGACCCCCTGGGAAGTTTTCGCACCGGGAGCCCAAAGCGAACAATATTGTGATACATGCCACAAGGGGATGTCATAGAGAAGTTTGATGAAGTTGTTGGTGCAGGAGCATGGAGAGGAGGAGTAATACCACTATCCATCTATTTATGAAAAGAGAACACAATTAGTTTTATCAATAAATATCCTTTTAATATAATTACCCAACACCAAATTATTAAACAAAAGGCTAGGATCCATATTTGGCTTCACAATGTAAAGTGGATTAGCCAAAAATTACAAAATGAAGTTATTTAGGTGGATAAACTATTATCAATCTCAATCTCTATGAGATTCCTTGAAGTGAGGCTTATTGACTTATGTCAATAACATGTTAATCTCTTCTAATGCTTATTTGATAATCATAACTGGATTAGACAAGGATCATGAATTCAAATGGTAAATCGACCATGTGAAGTTACAATGAGATTCGACTCAACTGGCGCTTAAGAATCACGATCAACGTATACCTTTGTTTGACTATATTCTTCTCTTGATGAGATAGTAAACCACACACGCTTACATAAAAAAGAACATATAACAATCGTAATTTCCGTTGGATGCATTCACATTATTAATATAAAGCAGGATTTTGTTTTATTACGTATAGTGTTACTACTTCTAACTTTGCACAATTTTCCTATCAAACCCTTTCGGTAAATCCACTTCAAAAGGCAAAGCAGTGAGCCCGGCGAACAATGAATGCCGCTTAAAAGCCAACCTCATTAGGAATCAAAGATACCTACCTTAAACCGTCCTTATGGAAATCAAAGTGGATGAGCCTAGTCGAGGTAAGACTAACAATGCACATTTAAGAAACACACGAGGGTGCAATGTTTGTAGATGATGTGATACATATAAATACAATTTTTCAATATATGCACACATTTAAATTAATAGATCTTTTAATTCAACTGACTAAAAGTCAACAATTAAATTATAAGTGTCATAATCTTTTGTCTTTTAGTTAATCTTATAATTAAAACAAATATACTTTATCTTTTAGCATAAATGCTAGTTTGTATGTGTTTAAAATCGAAAAAGATGATCAACCAAAATAAAAATGAATTTAGAAAATTTTGGAACTTTAGGTTCTACCTCGTGGGGAACGCACAGTCGGGTCGTGGCACACAGAAAACAAAAGAAATTAATTAAATTATTATTTTAGTTCTCATCAGCTTGTCAAAACATGGCCAAGAAGATACCACGACATGGCAACGAATACACTCGCGATCCAGACCAAGCCCACGACATGGAGGGGACTGACCATTACATGGAAAATAGGCAGAACGACCAGAAACGTCATTTTTCAAGCATAAACAAATTCAATTTCAATCAATACATATTTCTAGACTTCTAAAACAATTTAAAACAGAAACCCTACACATACAAACCCTAACATACTTTCCAAGACAAAGTCTAAGTACAATAGACTTAACCATGCTCTTATACCACTGACGGGTTTTGAGCCTCTCAAAGAGAAACAATTGGGCAGCAGAAACATAAACAATTATGATCTACGACTCAAAACCAGACAGATCTAACTCAACTAATCTATGCAACCTTGGGAGGGCACATAAAGTAGGAAAACATACCTTTGATTTCTTTGTAAGTTTTTTCTTTTGACGAGCTAGTTGGTTGGACTAGAGAACCCCACTACCAGGATCCCTATCCTCTTCCCACAAGACTATGAAGTCTGGGCTCTACATTTTGAGGACTTTGTTTTGTGTATTGAATACCATGGAACGACGATTTGGCAAGCCATGACAGAAGGAACATTCATGCACATGGGAACAAGGAAAGTCATCAAAACTCAATCAGATTACAATGTTCTTCTTCTCGATGTTAAAGACATTCCTCAACATGAGAAGAATAAACAGCTGAGCAACATCAAAGGTATGAGAATAATAAGGTTTTCTCTACCCCCGGACACCTTTCGTCTGGTGAGTTCCTATGATACAGCCAAGAAGATCTGGGATAGGTTACGAGAGCTTTACTCAAGCGATGCAGATCTGGAACACTCCATTCAGACGCTACTTCTTTCAGAGTTTGGTGCCTTTTTTCAGAAGCCAGAGGAGAAGATTGATCAAACATTCATTCGTTACAACCATATTTTAAGTAGGATGATGAAACACAAGATAAAACGTGAATTAATAGAACAAAAGGTCACGTTTATGAACGGTTTGCGGTCCGAATGGAAAGCAGTGGTTTCGACTGTAAAAGCAAATGAACAGTTTAAGAACTATTCATTGGCAAAGCTAGTGGGAATTCTTAGTTCCCATGAAGATGAAGTGACAAAGGAAGGGAAGGTAGTTTCTGGAATGTGATCTCTAGCCCTGGTTGTGAAGGGCAAAAATGTAGTAGAAGAAGATTATGTTGGATTAGTGTCTAAGTCCATAACTATATTTGGTATGTACTTGACCCGATTGGCATGGTCCATTTGGGTTGCATGGCATCATGCATTTGGATAGACAAAAATGAGAGAAATAACACTTAAGGTGTATTAATATCTTATAAGTTCTAATATATTAATAAGATTATTTAATTAGTATTCATCAAGAATTAATTTGGAATTAATTATGTGATCAAAAGGAGACTAATTAAATATATGGGTTGATTGGTAAATCATCCATACTTGTATAGTGGGCTAATGCTCCATGGATTATCAAGTTGGGATAAAACCCATAGGATGCTCCATGGATGCTCCATGGTGTTTTTGTATCCATGGATCATGGAAACGAAAGGCCATGACAATTAGGGTTTACATGGTGTAACCCTAATTGTGACACACTATATAAGCATCTTATTCTTCCCAAAAATTCACCACCATGAAGTAATGGTGAGGGCTAGCCGATTTCATGAAGTGTCTCATTTCTCTTAAGTTATTCCAAGTGAATTTGATGTTGTGTGAACCATTTGAGGTGTCACACTTGAGGCACTAGGCTCTTAAGCTCCATGGAATCAAGCTACATCAAAAGGTATGTCTTCTAACTTGCTTTATTACCTATGAATTAATGTTTTGTAGGCTAGTTAGGATAATACCTTGGAATATTCATATTTGCATGTATAATAGAGAAAACATAGATCCAAGGTATTTAGGATTGCATGTACACTTAGGAGTGTTAGAATGCTCAAAACCCAACAGATTCGAAGTCTGATCTCTCAGATTACGGACTTACAAAAGAAGAATACGCTCTAATGGTCTTAAACCCCCAAAAAGTTTGCGAAAAAGAATTTTGGACGCCTCAAAAACAGGAACTGGCAAGGGAACTACAGTTTGGATAAAGCAAAGGATGAGAACCCCATGAACTCTCAAAATGATGAGGTAAAGAAAGAGAAAAATGTGATGGGAGATTCTGGCTATGACTGCAACTATTGTCATGGCAAGAATCACTTGGCCAAGGATGTTACGAAGAATGAATGAGAAAAAAATATGAAGAAGATAAAGATGAAGCTTACTATCTCCGAAAGATTGAGGAGATCAGAAAGAAGAAAAGTGCTGACAACGTTAAGCCTACTTTGATTGTGCAGGAAGATGATGACGAGTTTGAAAGAGTTGAAGTTTGGTTAACCGATTCGGAGGATGAATAAGTTCACAAGCAAACGCATGGAGAATATTTGTAGCAAAGTCTTAAGACCCTGAGTACAAGGGAAAATGTTTGATGGTTCGCAGTGAAGTCTCGGAGCAAACAAGATACGCTACTAATGGCGGCCAGGCCTCCGACAACTGCTTTGCTGCGAGACCTGTCTCTGAGCAGATCAAAGAATGTGAGAAAGTAATCAGCAAGGTACATTCTATTCTTCTGTCTCTTAACATTCCTGTCTCTCGGTACGAAACTGAATTAGATGATTTAAAATTTATAGTCTCTAGTTTTAGCGACAGCTTAAAAAGAACTCGTCTAAGTAATTCTAACTTAACTGATCAAATCAGCAGGGTTTCAAACAAAAGTGAAGAGAGATGGATGTGTTGGGTTTTGAGCACTATAACACTTCCTAAGTGCAGATGCAACCCTAAATGCTTTGGATCTATGTTTTCACTAATTATACATGCATTTTCTTTTTCAAAGCATTCACCTTAGCTAGCATACAGTTGAAGCTATATATAATCAAAACATAGTTAGGACACATACCTTATGAGTAGGGTAGAGTTATTGGCCTTTGAAATCTTGAGCACCTCAAGTGTGATGCCTCTAATGGGTCACAAACACCAATATGCAAGAGGAGGTTCTAAGAGAATAAGTTACTTGTCTCTATGGTTGGTGTAACTAATTTATAGTCTCTAGTTTTAGCGACAGCTTAAAAAGAACTCGTCTAAGTAATTCTAACTTAATTGATCAAATCAGCAGGGTTTCAAACAAAAGTGAAGAGAGATGGATGTGTTGGGTTTTGAGCACTATAACACTTCCTAAGTGCACATGCAACCCTAAATGCTTTGGATCTATGTTTTCACTAATTATACATGCATTTTCTTTTTCAAAGCATTCACCCTAGCTAGCATACAATTGAAGCTATATATAATCAAAACATAGTTAGGATACATACCTTATGACTAGGGTAGAGTTATTGGCCTTTGAAATCTTGAGCACCTCAAGTGTGATGCCTCTAATGGTTCACAAACACCAATATGCAAGAGGAGGTTCTAAGAGAATAAGTTACTTGTCTCTATGGTTGGTATAACTAATTTTGGTGCATGGCGGGGGGGGGGGGGGGGGGGCTTTTTATAGTTGTGGCAAGTGTTAGGGTTACACTTTGTAAACCCTAATGATCCATGACTTTCCACATTCCTATGGTCCATGGGTTTGACCTCCATGGACTATCCATGGGTTATATTATTGGTTTAGCCCACTTACATAATCATAGATCACTTAGCCCATACTATAAGTATCATTGATTTTCATAATCAATCCCTCCATGTTTAATTAGGATCTTTTGACCACAAAATTAATTCCAAATTAATTCTTGGACAATACTAATTGAATAACCATATTAATATATTATACTTATAATATATTAATAAATCTAAAATAACCTTATTCTCATAAAACCATCCTATCAAATTGCACTGGTGAAGGCAACCCAAAAGGACCATACTACTATCGGGTTAAGTACATACCATTTATGGTATTAGACACCAAATCCAACAGTCTCCCACTGGGATAAGTCTAATAACTATAGTTGCCTATGTGACTTCAGGATCCGACTTAGCAATCGTAAGCTTCCAAATGCCGCTGTCAACTCTGACCCAGTCAGTGACGTATCCTTTAGATAAGGGATCATATACTCCTCTGTTCTCAAGATATCAGCTGGACAAATACATGGAACAGTGTCATAATTATTGTCCAGCAATTTGTTTCCCGATTTCTGATTTGTCTGACATAGAACATAACTGAACACATCAATTTAGTTCTGACCGGGCCCTGCACATAGGTCAAAACAAAATCATCAAGGGGCCCAAGATATCGCTTTTAATCCTCTTAGGATAAAAGGAACAGATAAACTTCGACATTGTATGCTTGTACTAACTACTCATTAAATCATGCACAACGACACGTTTTATAACATCAAGTTACTGATGTGTTTTCGTGCCATCAATGCATGACTAACTCATAGTCAAAAACTCATATATATATATATATATATATATATATATATATATATATATATATATATATGATATTATCGTCTCACGATCACTCGTGATAAATTTCATGAAGTGATTCAAGTGAGCGCGGGTTGATCCAATACTCAAATCTTATTTCAGAAGTACTCATGAATGGTGCAGCAAACCTGTTGCAATGCCTAACTCCTTAGACAATCCTACAAGCCAACTCATGACAGTATTCTTTCATACTTACTTCCAAAGTATGAACGAATATGGATAGTTTGGATAAATCTTATTTATTCTGGAAGTCAAAACATGCAAAGTGAAACAATAGTAAATAATTGACACAAGACAGTAACTTTACTTATAAATAAAACTCCTTTTATTCATCATAAAATGTCAATTAAAATTTAGCTATTACAAGTTTCGGTTTATCTAATCACTAAAACTAATATCGTCCTTTAGCCCAATGCTCCTCGCATGCTGCAAGTGTGTGACCCTAGTCAGTCCCTTTGTAAGGGGATCTGTTGGGTTGTCCTCTGACGATATCCTCCTCACCACGAGGTGCCCTTCTTCTACTTGATGTCTTATGAAGTGGTACTTTCTGTCGATATGTCTGGATCTTCCATGATCTCTCGGTTCCTTGGTTAAGGCAACCGCCCCTTCATTATCGCAGAAAATTTCCATAGGCCACTTTATGGATGGAATAACTCCAAGGTCTCCGATGAAGTTTTTCAACCAAATTGCCTCCTTCGCTGATTCGCTTGTTGATATATACTCTGACTCACACGTTGAATCAGCTACAGTCTCCTGCTTGGAACTTTTCCATGTCACTGCTCCTCCATTCAGGGTAAACACTCAGCCCGACTGAGAGCGGAAATTATCTTTGTCAGTCTGAAAGCTCGCATCGCTATACCCTGTAACTCTCAAGTCATCACTCCCACCGAGGGTAAGCACCCAGTCCTTAGTCCTCCGTAGGTACTTAAGAATATTCTTAACCGCAGTCCAATGAGCTTTACCAGGGCTCCCTTTATATCTGCTGACCATGCTCAAAGCAAAGGCCACATCAGGGCGAGTACAAGTCATAGCATACATGATCAAACCAACTGCAGAAGCATATGGTATATGACTCATTTCTGCTATCTCAGCTTCTGTACTCGGACTCTGAGTCTTACTCAGTTTGGTATTGCCTTGGATAGGTAAGTCACCTTTCTTGGAGTTATCCATGCCGAAACGTTTCAGCACCTTGTCCAAGTAGGTACTTTGACTAAGTCCTATTCGTCTTTTACTTCTGTTTCTCAATATCCTTATCCCTAAGATATCGGCAGCTTCTCTGAGGTCCTTCATAGCGAAACACTTCCCAAGCTAGGACTTGACCTCCTACAAGGTTGGGATGTCATTTCCTATGAGCAGTATGTCATCCACATACAACACCAGAAAGCTAACTATACTCCCACTAGCTTTGACATATACACAAGATTCATCCTCGCTTCTCGAAAATCCGAACTCTTTGACTTTCTCATCAAAACAAAGATTCCATATGCGATATGCTTGTTTCAATCCATATATGGATTTCTCAAGCTTACACACTCTATTAGGGTACTCTGCATTGACAAAACCCTCTGGCTGACTCATGTAAACATCCTCAGCCAACTTTCCATTAAGAAAATCGGTTTTGACATCCATTTTCCATATTTCATTGTCATGAAATGCAGCTATGGCTAGCATAACCCTTATATATTTAATCTTCGCTACTGGTGAGAAGGTATCATCATAGTCAACTCCCGGAGTTTGAGTAAAGCCCTTCACAACCAGTCGCGCCTTATATGTATGTATATTCCCATCCATATCGGTCTTCTTCTTGAAGATCCATTTGCACCCGACTGTCTTACGGCCCGATACATTATCAACCAAGTTCCAAACTTGATTGTCATACATGGACTAAATCTCGTTGTCCATAGCCTCCTTCTATTTAGCATATTCGGGGCCTGCCATGGCTTCCTTGTAGTTATTAGGTTCATCCAAATTTATCAGTGTGCTATCACTGATAAATGTATCACCTTCAGCTGTTATATGAAAACCATATAACACAGGTGGAACACTAACTCTACCGGAACACCTTGGAGCTACGGACTTGTCAATTGGTTCAACCGGAGTTTCCTCCTTGGGTTGAGTGTTAGTGTTTGAGGATCCTTCATCGCTTAACTCTTGAATCTCTTCAAGGTCAATTTGTCTCCCACTGTCTTCTTGGCATATGAGTTCTCTCTCTTGAAAGACTCATCTCCTTGCAACGAAGACAACATTGTCACTCGGTCTATAGAAAAGATATCCAAAGGACTTTTGTGGGTAGCCGATGAAAATACATCGCTCACTTCGAGGTTCGAGCTTGTCGTGAGTTTCTCTTCTCACAAAAGCTTCACAACCCCAAACTTTGATGTGGTCTAATGTGGGAACTTTCCCAGTCCACATCTCGTGAGGTGTTTTGGAAACCTTTTTGGTAGGGACTAGATTAAGGATATGGGCGGCAGTCTCTAAGGCATACCCCCATAATGAGATTGGTAACGAAGCTCGACTCATCATGGAACGAACCATGTCTAGCAAGGTTCTATTGCGCCTCTCAGCCACACCATTAAGTTGTGGTGTCCTAGGTGGCGTTAATTGTGAAACAATTCCACATTCCTTAAGATAATCAAGGAACTCGATACTAAGATACTCTCCTCAACGATCGGATCGTAGCATCTTTATCTTCCTGCCCAATTGATTCTCCACTTCTTGCTTAAACTCTTTGAACCTTTCAAAGGTTTCTGACTTATACTTGATTAAGTAGATGTAGCCATACCTACTGTAATCATCACTAAAAGTCACATAGAAGCGGTTAGCATCCCTTGTGGCGGTTCTGAATGGTCCACACACATCGGTGTGTATGAGGTCCAACAAACCTTTACCCCTTTCACAAGTGCCAGTGAAGGGTGACTTGGTCATCTTTCTAAGTAAACAAGATTCGCAAGTGTCATCCGACTTTAAGTCGAATGACTCCAAAACTCCATCCTTTTGGAGTTGGGCTATGCGCTTCTTGTTGACATGTCCAAGATGACAATGCTACAAGGATGCCTTGTCCAAAGCATTGGCCGAATCAATATTCAACACATTATTTCCTAAGTTATCTACAACATTCTCAGTTTCATATACACCATTGCAAGAAAATGCTTCAAAATAAAATACACCATTATAATAAGCATAAATTGCACCAACTTCATTATTAAACGAAAAGGTAAAACCTTGTTTGTACAAACTGTGAAAAGAAATAATATTTCTCGCCATATCGGCCGAGTAACAACAATTATTCAAATCTAAATTTAAACCATTTCTAAGCAAAAAAGAATAAAATCCAATCTTCGTCACATGCGACATTTTCCTATTTCCCATGATTAAGTTTATCTTCCCGTGCTCCACATCCCTACTTCTTTTTAGTCCCTGCAAATCAAAACAAATGTGAAATCCACAACATGTATCAAGGACCCAAGAATTAGCATGTGATGAGTTATTAGATTGAATAGTGTAAATACCTGCAAAGGAGGGTTTGATCTTCCCATCCTTTATGTCCTGCAAGTACTTGGGGCAGCTCCGTTTCCAGTGCCCTTTTTCATGACAATGGAAGCAGTCAGCATCCTTCAGATTGGAAGAGGGGTTAACGGAACCAGCTTTGGTCCCACTAGAAGAGGATCCATCAATGGACTTTACCTTGCGGCTCTTGGAGGGAGCCTTCCTCTTCTTTCCCATTCCATGTCCTATTTCCAGAACAGGGGCAGAAGTAGTAGTAGAAGTAGACACAACCGATTTGCCTTTAAGGTTGCTTTCTACAGTCCTTAAAAGCCCTTGAAGCTTGCTAAGAATGACCTCCTCCTTGTTCATATGATAAGTCATACAAAACTTATCATAACAAGAAGGTAAAGAGTGTAGAATTATATCTATGGCCAACTCTTCATCAAAATTGACATTCAATTTTAGCAAGCGGTCCACATATATCTGCATCTTCTGCAAGTGGGCTGTGATGGTTTCACCATCCTTCATTTTGGTTGTGATCATGGAGGCAATGATCTCATACCTCTCCTGCCGAGCACTTTGATGGTATTTTTCCCTCAAATCATGACACATTTCATAGGAATAGTAGTCCTCATAGGACTTCTGCAGCTCAGCAGTCATGGTTGCAATCATAAGACGCGACACCTTTGTCGCATCCCTCTCATGAGTAGTGTGTTCAGTGATTTGTTCAGGAGTAGCAGTGGTGACATCAATCTCCTTTAGCTCTTTATCAAGGACATATTCTTTGTCCTCGTATCGAATAACCATTCTTATGTTTCGAATCCAATCATTGAAATTCGAGCCATCAAAAATGACCCACCCACATAGATTCATGAGGGAGAAAGAGCCTGAAGGAATTGGTGTTAAAGCAGTGTTTGGGGTAGACATCTGAAAAGAAGAAGAACAAAGTTTAGATTAGATGAGAATCCTTAATATTACACCCAATATGAAATATTAAGGCTAGGATCCAACACAATATTCTACAATTGCGAAGAGCGATGCCGTAATCCAATTGCAGAATATTTGAAGGTAGGTAAATGACGATTTACCAATTTCCACCACGAAAAACGAAATAGATTATAAGGTTTTAATTGGTTTAAAATTCCTAGATCTTTGAGATTCATTGAACTTTTCAAAGGCATGTTTAAATCTCGATTGTGCCCTTCAAGTTTGTGACTGGGATACCGATGATCACAAACAAGGTGTGAATAACCATGCAAATTAACATGGTACACCCAATGTTACAAACCACCTAATCAATGTGCCGGTTAACCACATGCACTCCATTGATCTATGATTAACATCAAGCTACCCTTTGCCACACATTGTCAGTCCCAGATTAGTATGCTGGTTAACCACACATGCTCCACTAACGACTTAACAAGGTGCAAAGTGTAATTTCATGGATTAGCACAATTTTCACATTTTTCCTAAAGTAACTAATATTGGGAATTAAATAAAAGTTTAGTTACTTTATAATTATCATTATACTTTTAATGAGGGAGAATTAGTGTCCTATCCTACCCGTTCAGCTAACGACCCTCCACCAATCAAGGAAGCGGTGGGTGAGAGTGGACACCCATTAAACCACCATTTTATAGGTAGTAATCTTATACCCCCTTATAGACCAGCTTCGTGAATGAGGCCTACTAACGGTAAGAGCGACTTGTTCTTATACATACATACATATATATATATATATATATATATATATATATATATATTATTAAAATTATAATGTTATAAAGTGTAAGTGCTGAATTTTAACTTTTAAAACTCTAGGGTTTGGAATTAAAGTTTCATTTAATGAGACTTTGCAAATTCCAAAACTTGAGGACAAGTTTTTGAAACTTGTCAAAACCCTTCATATTCATAACCTATGAGTTTAATTTGATTTTAATGATGAGACCTTTCATTTTCCATAACTTGAGGACAAGATATGGAGGTAATTAAACATCAATTAGATCATATTTCTAACAACTAAATTATCTTATCATTCTTGATCTAACTAAACTCATATACAAGACAATTTTATATCAACAATTCTAAAACAATTTGGTTTATCATATAAAACAACAACTATTTTAAAACTTTGATAATTATCTTTCAATTTGGATGAGAATGGTCATTACCATATCTTAAAAAACATATTTTTATGATTCAAAACAGTTTAGGGTAATGATCATATCCAATATTGGCCAAAAACACGAATTTCTGCACTCTGATCAGCCAACTCAGCGAGTCCATTAATTGGACTCGTCGAGTAGCTTCATTTCTGCATGGACTCGTCGAGTTCCCCAGTGGACTCGGCGAGTTCATCAGTTAGAATGCAGAAAACTCGATTTTTTCAACTTTGAAAACAAGCAAGCATCAAATATAATAGAAAACAATCCTAGGCTCTGATACCACTGTTGGGTTTTGACCACTATAACACTTACTAAGTGCACATGCAACCCTAAATGCTTTGGATCTATGTTTTCACTAATTATACATGCATTTTCTTTTTCCAAAGCATTCACCCTAGCTAGCATACAATTGAAACTATATATAATCAAAACATAGTTAGGATACATACCTTTTGAGTATGGCAGAGTTCTTGGCCTTTGAAAGCTTGAGCACCTCAAGTGTGATGCCTCTAATGGCTCACAAACACCAATATGCAAGAGGAGGTTCTAAGAGAATAAGTTGCTTGTCTCTATGGTTGGTGTAACCGATTTTGGTGCATAGAGGGGGCTTTTTATAGTTGTGGCAAGTGCTAGGGTTACACTTTGTAAACCCTAATGATCCATGACTTTCCACATTCCTATGGTCCATGGGTTTGACCTCCATGGACTATCCATGGGTTATATTATTGGTTTAGCCCACTTACATAATCGTAGATCACTTAGCCCATACCATAAGTATCATTGATTTGCATAATCACTCCCTCCATATTTAATTAGTTTCTTTTGACCACAAAATTAATTCCAAATTAATTCTTAGACAATACTAATTAAATAACCAAATTAATATATTATACTTATAATATATTAATAAATCGTAAATAACCTTATTCTCATAAAACCATCCTATCAAATTGCACTGGTGAAGGCAACCCAAAAGGACCATACTACTATCGGGTTAAGTATATATCAGTTATAGTTATGGGCTTAGACACCAAATCCAGCAACATGTAGATAGAGAAGTTGGATTCAGAGCTTTCTAGCTAGGTCTAGGGATGATAATATTTATTTGCAACGAGACAATTTAGGGCTTTTAAAACAAGGGAATATTTTATGTTTGATTACTAAACGTCTTTATTTTAATATCACTCAGCTACATCTTGACTGTGAAATAGGCAAGAATATACACAAAATGATTTTTCCCTTTCTCGAATTGAAAGAGTACAAAATCGATGAAGATTGCTACAAATGCGAATCCATTGTTTCCTGTGACGATGTCTCTGATTCTTACAAAATTGGACTAGAAAAAATTGAAGCTTACATACAATCCGAAGAACATAAATATATGCTAAAACAACTTTTGAGTGAGAAAGATAAAGAACATATTAAATCTGATATTGTACGGAAATTTGATTCATTGTGCTCACAATTAAGTTCAGAAAATACTCTTGATGTGGAAAACGTATCTGAATTTGATGATGATAGTGACATGAGTGAAATATATGTGGAGGATGAGATTGATTGTTCTGAATTTGTAAAAAATGAACCTGAACCAAAGAAAACTCTAATTTCATAAAATTCAGTTGAGTATGTTTGCATTTTTGAAAATAAAGGTTCAAAGACTTTAAAAGAAAAGGCAACAGTTTTTCCAAAAGTTCAAACTGTTCCAAATCAAGTTTTCGCAACTTCTGGACTGAACAAAAATCAAACCGTATAGATAATGCCAATGAAACCAAAGGTATTTCTGAGATGACCTCTTGGAAAACGAAGGGAAGATATGTGACAGAACCACTAAATAAAGTTAACTCTAGTTACGAGAAAGGCAGTCCAAGTGGAACCAAAAATGTTCCAAATGAGGAGTCATCCGAACAAACAAACACTCCTGCTAAGAAAGTGAAAACTAGGGCTAGTATTCATAATTCAGCTGATGAATTTGTTGCTAAGAAACGTCAAAGAAATGCTAGATATTAGAAAAACTTAAAAGAATGAATCCATTTCTGGAAGTCAAAAAATTCCAACTTTGTTAATCAAGAAAGATCTGCAAATCAGAATGCGAAAGTCTCTTCAAATTTGAATTCTAATAAGTTTTCAAAAACATAGTTTTCACCCGCAGGGGTTTCAAAATCAAAAGTCTCTCGGAAACCATCATTTTCAAAACAAAAACCTAATTTCTCTCCAAAAACTAATGTTTCAAAATCTGGCAACACATCGAAAGATGTTAAGGGCAAAGGAAAAACTATTGTGGAATCTAATATTCCCTTCAAGAAGTTCGAAACACATTTGAAAAAGGAGGAAAAGAAATTTGAGAAAAAGGTTGCCAAGCAACAAATTGAAGCTAAACAAAGAAAATTATCTTTCAAAGAAAAGAATCCTAAAGATAATAGGATTGTCGTTTTCAAAATCACGAAAGAAGAGAATTCCACTTTGGTAAAACGATCTTACTTGGTTGATGAAACAATAACTTTTCTTGTTTCTAAGAAAACATCACGTGGACCCAAAAAAAATTGGATTCTTAAATCTCTCTGAATTTTGTAGGTAATTCGTGACGAGCAGTTTGATACTTGAAGGATGGAGGACGAGTCAAGTTCAGAAACAACTCATTCAGAGAAATCAAAGGATACAACATGATTATGAATGGAGAATTTTCCATCCGGAAGGTAGCCTATGTAGAAGGCCTGCAACATAACCTGATAAGTGTTTCTCAATTGGTTGTAGGTGCAGGTCTGAAAGTGTCGTTCGATGATGAGGGATCTGATATTATAGAAAAAGAAGAACAAAACAATGCTTCTGAAGTCCAAAAGGAAATGCGAGATGTATCCGTTAAATCTGAATCCTATCAAAGGAAATCTTGTTATTTGCCGTCTTTCGAAAGCATCAACTGATGATAGTTGGCTCTGGCACCGAAGGCATTCGCACCTAAATTTCAAGGATATCAACAAACTCATGCTTGGTAATCATGTACGAGGCTTGCCTCTTCTAAAGTTTGAGAAGAAACATCTATGTGCTGCCTGCGAATTAGGAAAGCGGAGTAGGAAAAGTCATTCGACAATCATCAATACCAAAGTGATTAAGCCATTTGAACTATTACATATAGATCTATGTGGTCCTTTTGCCATCGAGAGTATCGGTGGTAAAAAATACATTCTCATAATTGTTGATGATTTTTCCAAATTTACCTCGATTTATTTTCTTAAACAGAAATCAGAAGCCACTTCCAAGCTTAAGGACTTTATCAAGCAAATAGAGCTTCAACTGTGAAAGCTGGTTCGCAACATTCGCAATGATAATGGCTCAGAGTTCAAAAACCACGCGTTTGAAGAATTCCTGACCGAAAGAGGAGTTGCTCACAACTTTTCTGCTCCTTACACTCCTCAACAAAACGGGGTTGTTAAAAGGCAAAACCGTTCACTGTGCGAAGCTGCGAGAACCATGCTATCATTCGCAAATCTGCCGCTTTACTTCTGGGCTGAGGCTATCGGAACTGCCTGCTTCACACAAAATCGATCTCTCATCAATAAACAATTTTCTATTACTCCCTATTAGATTTTGAATAATCGAAAACCTAATGTCAAGTTCTTTCATGTATTTGGTTCCAGGTGCTTCATTTTCAATTCTAAAGAGTAAAGTAACAAATTTGATGTGAAGGCTGACGAGGGAATCTTCATAGGATATTCTATGACTTCTAAGGCATATCGGGTTCTTAACAAGAAATCTAAAAGGATTGAAGAAGCCTACTATGTTCCGTTCGACGATAACTATCTAAAGAAGTTTCAGACAACAAATCGTCAATCCAAGGAGATCTCTCCTGTGACAAATCCAATGATGATTCCTCTATCAAATCTCTATGAGGAATTCTTGAACCTGTTTGACGAGCTAGAAAAGGAAATTTCTTCCGAATCCAAAGCAACAAACAACCAAGAAGCCGAACTAAAGAAGATTATTGATGACGCTGCGAAGGATCTTAAAGACAAACCACCCAGTCCGAAGTCTTCTGACATTCCATCTCAACCACAAAGCTATGAATGCTCCAATTCAAGGGGAGGGTTCCGCATCAACCTCCACATCAAGCACACCTGTTCAGGGGGGAGCATTCAACTTCTTAAGAAAACCCCAAAAGTCCAATCCAGGGGGAGAATCTTATTCCGAACGAAGAGCCACATGCAACATTCCAAGGGGAGAATGAGAACGAAAATAATGACTCTGGTGTTCAATCGGAATTTGAAGAAGTGAATGCTGAATTGGATCCATCCTATGATCCGAACTACCCTCCTTTGACCAAATGGACTAGAGATAGTCCTAAAATGCAAGTAATTGGAGAAGCATCTTCTGGAGTTCTCACAAGAGCTCAACAAAAGGTGAATATAACTGCATTATTTTCCAAGATGAAATTTTGCATGTTCAATTTGTTTATCTCCAAAATTGAGCCCAAAAATGTTAAGGTTGCTCTTGATCACCCTGATTGGGTGCAAGCTATGCAGAAAGAGCTCCATGAGTACGAACGAAACAAGGTATGGAGATTAATCCCAATTCCGAAGGATGTATCTGTGGTAGGATTGAAATGGGAGTTTCCCAATAAGCTTGAAAAGGAAGGGAATGTGATACGAAACAAGGCCAAGTTGGTTTTGAAGGGCTACTGCCAAGAAGAAGGAATAGACTACGAAGAAACATTCGCACCGGTTGCGAGGCTAGAATTTGTTCGCATATTTCTTGCTTATGCAACACATAAAAATTTTAAAGTCTATAAAATGGATGTCAAATGTGCGTTTCTGAACGACGAATCGGAAGAAACGGTCTATGTGGAACAGCCACCACGGTTCGTAAACGAGAAATATCCAAACCACATCGATATTCTAGATAAGACGGTTTATGGTCTGAAGCAAGCACCACAAGCATGGTATGAAACTCTCACTAGATTATTAAAACAATCTAATTTTAAACAAAGCTCGGTCGTCCCAACCTTCTTTCGTAAGAAAGATGGTGACCATCTGATGATTGTCCAAATCTATGTTGGTGATATCATTTTCGGATCTACTAATCCTAGATTAACTGCTGAATTCTGAAAGTTGATGGAGACTAAGTTTGAGATGAGCTCAATGAGTCTGATTAACTTTTTCCTTGGTTTGAATATTAGACAGAGTCAAGAGGGAATATTCATCAACCAGGAAGTTTATACGAAGACCTTACTTGCGAAGTTCAGAATGGTGGGAGACTCGAAGTTCAAGGTTCCAATGGCATTCGGAACGAAGCTTACACCGTCATTGGACAAACCAGCAGCTGATATGACTCTCTATGGACAAATGATAGGATCATTGATGTATCTAACAGCTAGTCGTCCAGACATTATGTTTTTTGTTTGCTATTGTGCTAGGTTTCAGGAAAATCCTCGCGAACCCCATATGATTGAAGTAAAGAATATATTCTGATACTTAAAAAGAACATCTTCTCTCGGAATTTGGTACCCTTCCAACTCAGGGTTCCTGGTGCAAGCATTCTCTGACGCTGATCTTGGAGGTTGTGGTATTGATCGGGAAAGTACAATTAGAGGATGTCAATTTCTTGATCGAAAACTCGTAAGTTGGCAATCAAAGAAACAAATATGCGTCTCTTTATCAACTGCTGAAGCGGAGTATATCGCAGCTGCCTCTTGTACCTCACAAGTGATTTGGATTCAGAGTCAGCTTAGGGACTATGGAATTAATATGAAGAGAATCCCCTTATATTGCGATTCCAAAAGTGCTATTCGCATTTGCTACAACCCAATGCAACATTCCAAGACTAAGCACATAGCACTAAGGTATTACTTCATAAAGGATCATGTGGAAGATGGCAATGTTGAAATTCAATATGTTAGATATGCTGATCAACTGACTGATATATTCAAGAAAGCCTTACCTGAACAAACTTTCAATCGAATTCTTCAAGGCTTAGGAATGATTGAAGCAGACTCTATTCCGAAACCAGCTTCGCATTTGGAATGCACTAGTTAAACTGTGAATGAGTCCGAGCTCTCGGAGCCTCTCGGAGCATACTGTTCACATTGTGAATGGGTCCAAACCCTCGCATCCTCTCGGAGTATACTGTTCACGCTGCGAATAGGTCTGAACCCTCGGAGTCACTCGGAGTCCATTGTTCATCTTGGACTCGGAACTTCATCTCTCCTTTGTATATTATGTGTTTTCTGTATTTTATTTTCTGTTATTTCTTTTTCCGAAACCTTCCAAAAATCCAAAAATATTTTCTGCTTTTATTTCTTTTCAGAAAAATATCAAAATCTAAAAATATTTTTCTTTTCTGTTTTTATTTCCTTTTCAAGAAAAATCCAAAATACAAAATATTTTCTTTCTTGTTTTTGTTTTATATTTTCAAAAAATTAAAAACTCTAAAAATATTTTTGTATTTCATTTATGTGTGTGTTATTTTTAAATTTGTACTATCTTAGGTACCATTTAGTCATCTCAAATCGGAAAGATGGGGCATGTATATAACTCTGATACCATGTACTAGCTAAGTGTCCCTAGAAGCATGTTGTTGGATGTTGTCTGAAGCCTCTAAGACTCTATGTTTGAATCCTTACTGAATCGATACTACCAATCGTTTCTTCCCAATCAGGCTAAAAGTTCACATAAGTCATTGAGCTACCTTACTCTTCTCATATTGAGTTAAGAGTTGACCGCTTGGTCATTCTTTCATAGCAGAGGTTGTCACACCCCCGAAACCAGATGGCGGAAACGTCCGAGGGCTCGCGTGGCTTAAATTGAATATCATCACAATGGATATAAATGAATCATAACATAAACATCACCATGCATCAATACATTACAACTGATATTGTTCACATCCAGTACATTGTTTTAAATATTACACATCCATAACATAAGTTGTTTAAGAGTTTTCAAAACATAGCTTCCTAACATACTTGATATTACCCTGCAGCTTACCTGTTACCTGAGAATACAAGTTAATTTGAAAAACGTCAACATATGACATGTCGGTGAGTTCATAAGCAGGGTTGTGATAAAAATGATTTGTGTAGTTTATAAACCCAGAGAATCCGATATTTTCGGAAAAGACAATTGTTTACCAAAGTGTGAAGATCCATAAGTTGATGCATGAATGATTTCAAAACATGTATAAAAGGGAGTTTTGTATTATAGTTATAGAAAAATACAAGCGAGTGATATTGATTTCCTCGAAAAACCCGATGTTTTCCGATAACATAAAATATAATTGATTTTCAAATTGTTATACCGCCACAATGACTGATTTTGATTACTCTTCCTTGATTACTCAGATGGTATTGGATTAATTAATTTTTGTGAGTCGTTATAACCATGCATAATAATGACTAGTTCGTCTGTCTTGGCAACCTATCGTGCGCCGGGATTGATCTTAAGATTTTGTCACCCTAGACTGGCCGAGTCTAACTGTAGCGAACAGCTGAGGTGTGGGGGAGTCACCCCCGTATAGATCTATACACAAACTCTCGCTCTCCTTCCAGGAGACTTTGATTATAACTACAGACTACGAACGACCCTTAGAGGTGTCGCTCGTTATTACTCACTTAATCCAAACAACATTGATTACTATTGATTAACGACCTGAATTTGTTTACTTTGATTACACATAAGCCTAACAAACGAGGAGGAGAGGAATACAAAGTCCTGCTACTTTCGTGAGTTATTTTAGGCTGTTGGGTATACGAAGGACACGTTGGCCCATTTCGCATTTGATTTACTTGGACCTTACTAGCAATGCTAATGGGCCACTAAGGCCCAATAGCACTTAAAGCCATTGAGGGTCCCTAAAATATGAAATTGGGTCATAGAAGGCCCAATACCATTTATTATTATTATCCCTTGGGCCCAAAAATCATGTTAATGGATCACAAAGGCCCAACAAGCATGATTGTAACTTTTAAGCCCAAAGTTCCGCATGTTTACTTGTTTTTGGTATTGTATAATTGTTGGAAGGTTTGATTGGACGATTGTAATTTTTGTATCGACACGAGACCGATCGATTTGTTTATAACGATTTTTGGATTTATACGTATATTCATTTTTCTATTTTCATGAGTTGTAGTTTTTGGTATTTTTGATTCAATTATCTTAAAAATAAAATAATTGGTTCAAAATGTTGGTTTTGACCTTTTCAGCCCTTCTTTAATAAAAATAACAATTTTAGTCCTTTATACAAACAAAAGACATTTTAAGCCCTTAAACTATTTTCTTGACACTTTTGACCCATAGACTTGTTCAAGTGGTATTTTTTTAGCTCAAAGCTTATTCTTTGGCAGTTTCAGCCCTTCCAGAAAAGTGTTTTTCGGTTAAAGTCCAAACTTTTTGCAACTTTTACAATTTTGGCCCAAATTCCAAAAACTTTACATTTTTTATCCTTTTTGGAAAAGAAAAGCATTTTAACCCTTGAAATAGTTTTTGTTTACACTTTTTACCTCCTGTTTTGTGAAATTTATCATTCAGCCCCTTGAAAATGTGGTTTTTCGCAATTTTGACTCATTGGGCCGAAAAGCCCAAAATTTGGCCCATTAAGCCATAAATTTCATTTCTAACCTTTAAAAGAGTATGATATTCATAAAAACACTTATTTTTACTGTTTAGACTCTTTTAGTCCTTGAGAAAACCGTGAATAGTAATTTTTCAACCCAACTTTTGTTTATTTGACAATTTAAGCCCAAAAATGGGTTTTATGTTGCAATATGTTTATCATAATCTTATAGGGTAATATTCTTGGCTTGTTTAGTGTAATATAACTTAGATCATGTTTGTTTCCCTTCTTATGCCATAGATTTCGTGATTTCTTCCCTTTTTGTTACATATTTACCACATAAACATATATAATCACACATACATGCATAAAATCATACATAGCATACACATACACATAGATCTACACATTTTACTTGTATTCTCCCCCATAAAACTTACGAAAACCAAAAAGAGAGGGTATGAACTCACCTTGAGTTTGTGGGTTCGGTTTTGAAAAAGAATGGAAGAAGTTTGATGCTATTCTCGGCCTAGCAAGCTTCTTGGAGGATCTTTGGCTTAGATGTGTTCTAAGAGGCAAGATCATGAATTTGAATGAATTAAAAGATGATTTTTGATGAGGTATAGAAGTTAAACTATGGATTTAAGTAAGAACTTACCAAGATTTGTAACTAGAAGTGATTTTTGAATGAAAAACTCCTTGGAATACTTCTAATTCTCGAAAATTTGGATGAAAAGGAGAAGAGAGTTCTTATGTGTTTGAGAGAGATTTTTTAGAGTGTGTGTGTCTTTCTTTGGTGTTCTTGGCCGAAGAAGAAAAAAGAGGGGAGAAGAGAGAGAGTGAAAGGATGGTTGCTTGGAGATATGAGATGTTGCATGGAAGACCATAATATAATTGTGAGGTGGCATGTAAAAAGTCAACTCTTCCTCCCTATGTTTTGTGGTTGGGCCGAGAGAGGTAGAAGGAAGAAAAGAAGTTGGGCCTTTTTGTGCTTAAGTCCATAATATGGCCCATTTAAATGATTTTTGGCCCAATTGGTCTTTGGAGATGGCTCACGGCCCAAAATAAATCAAGGAATGAGTTTTATGGCCCATTAGGGCTATTTAGATTTGTTATGGCCCAATAAGGCCCATTGAATATAACCTAGTTTATTTTAGGCTTATAAGGCCCAAAATATTAAGTTTCATGCATATGGGTCCAACTAGGGCCCATTTAAGAGTTCTAAGTCCAAAATAGTCAAATTGGAAGCTTATTGGTCCATTAGGCCCAATAAGAAAATCTTAATCCAAAAATGAACTTAAATCGGGATTTTTAGGGTTTCCAATCTTTGTTGACTATTTGAATGCTTGAATAGGAATTTTGTTGTCATTGATTTAATCACAATACATGTTTTCAAGTTTTAACTACAATGTCACTCTTTTTTAAGTGTTTACAGCGTATCAAAATTCCTAGTTGTGACATCATCCCCCCGTTAGAGGGAATTTCGTCCCGAAATTCTTTTGAAAGCTAGATTTGAGAACGTGAGAATAGATGAGGGTACTTATGCTTTATTTGGTCTTCACGTTCCCATGTGAATTCTGGTCCGCGTCTCGCGTTCCATCGAACTTTCACAATCGGAATGCGACTTTGCTTAGTACGCTTCACCTCCGTGTCCATGATTTCGACTGGTTCCTCGATGAACAGGAGATTCTCGTTGATTTCAATCTCTTCAAGTGGAATGACGAGGGTCTCGTCGGATAAGCACTTCTTTAAATTGGAAACATGGAGCACGGGGTGTATACTGCTGAGCTCAGCGGGTAGCTGCAGCCTATAAGCCACTGGACCTATTCGGGCAAGAATCTCGAAGGGTCCAATGTATCGAGGGTTTAGTTTTCCCCGTTTCCCAAAACGAACCACCCCTTTCCAGGGAGAGACCTATAATAATACCCTATCCCCGACTCTAAATTCCAAGGGCTTTCGCCGCTTATCGGTGTAGCTCTTTTGTCTGTCTCGTGATGATTGCAGTCGGGCCCTGATCTGAATTATCTTCTCGGTCGTCTCGTGTATGATCTCTGGTCCCGTTAGTGCATTGTCCGATGTTTGTCCTTTTGCTAACTGAGTGTCTCCTACCTCAGCCCAACACAACGGTGGTCTACATTTACGCCCGTATAATGCCTCGAAAGGAGCGACTTTAATGCTTGAGTGATAACTGTTATTGTACGAGAACTCGATCAAAGGCAAGTGGATATCCCACGACTTTCCAAAGTCTATCACACATGCGCGAAGCATATCTTCTAGCGTTTGAATGGTTCGCTCGCTTTGCCCATCCGTTTGTGGGTGGTAGGCAGTGCTCATGTCGAGTTGCGTTCCCATAGCTTTCTGAAGTGATTGCCAAAAGCGTGAAGTAAACCTACTATCTCTATCTGAGATGATAGATATGGGCACTCCGTGGAGTCTCACGATTTCCTTGATATAGATCCTTGCCAGACGCTCCATCTTGTATGATTCTTTTATTGGCAGGAAATGAGCGGATTTTGTTAATCTGTCAACTATTACCCATATGGTATCCAAACCATCAGTCGTCTTGGGTAGTTTGGTCGCAAAGTCCATAGTAATCCTTTCCCATTTCCACTCGAGAATTACTGGTTGCTGTAGTAATCCCGAGGGCTTCTGGTATTCCACCTTTACCTTAGCACATGTGAGGCATTTGCTAACGTAAGTGTCAATCTCTGCCTTCATGTTAGGCCACCAATAATGTTGCTTGACATCCAGGTACATTTTATCTGAACCCGGATGGATGGAGTATCGCGTCTTGTGGGCTTCATTCATGACTACTTCTCTGAATCCCCCAAGTTTAGGGACCCAAATGCGGTTCATGAAGTAATATGTTCCGTCCTCCTTCGCTTCGAAATTCTTTTCCATTCCGCGTAACGCTTCGCTCGTTCTGTCTTCTGCCTTCATGGCATCCGACTGGGCTGCTCTAATTTGCGAGTTCAGGTGGGATTGGATGGTTATGGAGAGAGTCTTCAAACGACGATTCGAGTAATCCTTCCGACTCAAGGCATCAGCTACTACGTTAGCTTTACCGAGGTGGTACTTGATTTCGCACTCGTAATCGTTCAGCAATTCAACCCATCTTCGTTGTCTCATGTTTAACTCCTTTTGATTTAAGATGTGTTGGAGACTCTTGTGGTCGGTGAAAATGGTGCACTTGGTACCATAAAGGTAGTGCCTCCAAATCTTCAGGGCGAAGACCACAGCTCCTAATTCCAGATCATGGGTGGTATAATTCACCTCATGTGTCTTTAGTTGCCGGGACGCATAAGCTATCACCTTTCCACGCTGCATGAGTACACAGCCTAAACCCTGATTCGACGCATCACAGTAAACTACAAAGTCTTATGTTCCTTCCGGTAGTGATAGTACCGGCGCACTGCAGAGTGCTTGCTTCAGAGTTCGGAATGCAGCTTCTTGCTTATCCGTCCATTCAAAGGGTATGCCCTTTTGCGTAAGCAAGGTAAGTGGCTTGGCTGTTTTGGAAAAGTTCTGAATGAACCTCCTGTAGTAGCCTGCGAGACCTAAGAATTGACGAATTTCGGTGGGTGTTGTTGGGATCGCCCATCCTTCAACGGCTTTGACCTTAGAAGGATCCACATGTATCCCTTCTTGACTAACAACATGACCTAAAAAGTTCACACTACGGAGCCAAAACTCACACTTAGAGAGTTTTGCGTATAACTTTTCGGTTCGCAGGGTTTCCAGGATTTGTCGGAGATGTCGGCCGTGTTCTTCTTTGCTTCGAGAATAGACGAGGATACCGTCGATGAAAACGATGACAAAGTTGTCAAGGAATGGTCGGCAGATTCGATTCATTAGGTCCATGAATGCGGCAGGGGCATTCGTTAGACCGAAGGGCATTACGACAAATTCATAATGTCCATAACGAGTTCGGAAGGCGGTTTTGGGGATATCCTCCTCCCGGACCTTGAGTTGGTGGTATCCGGATCGCAGGTCTATCTTAGAGAAGTAACTTGCTCCTTGGAGTTTGTCAAATAGATCATCGATTCTCGGAAGTGGATAGCGGTTTTTGATAGTGAGCTTATTAAGTTCCCTATAGTCAATACACATCCTAAAGGTACCGTCTTTCTTCTTAACAAAGAGGACCGGAGCTCCCCAAGGTGAGAAACTGGGTCGAATGAATCCTTTGTCCAAAAGCTCGCTGAGTTGACTGGACAACTCTTGCATTTCCGCAGGAGCCAATCTGTAGGGTGATTTGGCGATGGGAGTAGCTCCTGGCACTAGATCAATTCGGAATTCGACTTGTCTTTCTGGGGGTATCCCCGGAAGGTCTTCAGGAAATACATCTGGGAAATCGCAAGCCACATGGATGTTTCGAATATTGATCTCTTCTTTGGACTTATCCACTATATGAGCTAGAAACGTCAAGTCTGTCACACCCCGATCCTTGTCGGAATCGATCAAGGCGTGATATATTGTTCAAAGTCTCATGACAACTATGTTATAATATGATTAGATTCAATTAAGTACTAAGTATGCAAACAAGATCCACAACATATAAATACAAATCCAAATACGAACAACATTTATTACATCAAATTTAAATAGTCTTGTGGATTTCTAAGGCACAACCTATTTTTCATCAACTTCATTCTTCAAATCTGCATCATGGGTAAAAACAGGTCAACTACGAGAGTTGGTGAGTAATCTAATTTTAGTAGAGAAAATTGTGAAGTTGAAACATTTATAATTTGAAATTTGTTTTCTTTTGAAGTCGGAAAACAATTGTATTTGAGATAACGGTTTATAAATCAAAAATTGATTAACAAATGATAACAACAACAATAAGTCCTCACCCTATATATACATATGTATATATATATATATATATATATATATATATATATATATATATATATATATAAATATATATAGGATGGAGCATCTAATCATCATACACACTCAACCACGTGCGATCAATCACCTTAGCGTCCCAAGGCGGGGTGGTTAACCCAATAGCGCTATTATTGTCCATAACGTACCTCAAGAATACGGGCATAGTTATGGAGATTAGACTAAAAATGGTAATGCACTACAAGTACATGTAGCGTAAACAAACAATAGTTATACAATTAATGACTCACGTATAAATGTCCCAACAATGTCTCAATTGTGATAAAACAATAAAATGAAGTTGGAACATATTAGAACCACATGATACACCCCAAAAGTATTGAAAATTATAAAATATGGGGTAGATTACTCACATTAGTCCCAAAACGAAATGCGTGTGTCGTACGATAGACGATTCGGGTCAAAATGGCGTAGAACCTAATATAATTAATAGTTTTGGTTTAGGAACTGCTAAACGAGAATGGAGTATTAATACAAATAATTAGACACATATTCTTATATTAGATGAATTAACAATAATTCATTTTAATTATAATATTAAGGTATTTATTTGTTAAATGAATTACTTACTTTGCATAATTAATTTATATTTTCAATTTAGGCTAGATTTTAATAATTTCTTATTAAAATAATAACTTGCTCAATTATAATTATTTACAGATTTTAACAATTATTTATATGAAATAATCATTAAAATGCATTTTTACATGCTTAAATACTTAGGAAAATAGTTTTAAATAGTAAACAGTATTGAAAAATTATGAAATTATTAGGAAATCATTATTTCATACAATATGAATTAGTGTAAAATTTGTATATTTTTCTGAACTGTTTTAGTATTTATTTAATATTTTAATGATTAAACAACACAAAATTCGGGAAAAATAGTAAATGATTCTCAAAAAATCTGTAAAATTAACCATAGTTTTATAACATGATGTAGAGCTCAGTGTATAAGTTTCAGATATTTGTAACTATGGGAAGTATTTTTTATATATTTCATTATTAATTAATCAATAAAATCATAAATAATAGTAAAAAGTAATATAAATGCATGAAACTTCATATATCATGTTTAATCAGTATACAGGTCATCCCAGAATTTTCTCAGAATTTATTGAATGCAAAAAGTATTTTATGTGAATTATTGCCCTACTTTATTGCAATAATTATAGTAATTCAATAAAAATAAATTATTTTCTGAAAATTTCCAGAACTTCTTATTTTATTGATGGGATTCTGAGAAAAATCAGGTTTATGCATAAAATGAGTTTTAGATATTTTGGTGGATTTAATTTGTTTCTTGTATGAATATGAAACTTTTAACAACATACCTTGATGAATGCTTCAAGAGGGATGAAGATTTGAGTATAATAGATTGTTCTTGGATGGAATATGAGTATTCTTGGAGGAAATTTCGAGATTGAGAGTGAGAGAAAGAATAGAGAAGGTTTAAGTGGTGAAGAGAATAATGTGTTGGGAGAAAAAGGAAAGGAAAGTGGATGGGAGGTGTGAGTGGGAGACCATGGGAATAATCTTTTTTGCTTTTGGTGGTCTTCATAATTTCCCACTAACACAAGCATCTTTTACATAATTAATATAAGAGTTTTATAAAATTTAATGTAAAGTTTATAAAAATAGAGTTTTATAAAATTTAATGTAAAGTTTATAAAAATGGAGTTTTATAAAAGACGAGTTATTATTTGATTATAACAATCTACTTTGATTTGAAGTTTAATTATAGCATTCAAGTTTGATTCTTTTAAATTTAATTAGAGCATTATACTTTGATTTGATTTTAATATGGTATCATAATTTAATTTGATTATAGTTATAACGTTGTACTATACTATGTTGCTATTAACGTCAATTTATATTGTAGTGTATGAGTTTCGATCCTATTAGCGTCAAGTAATCTTGAGTAGGGTTTGAATGAGATTGCGAGAGGTTTCGTTTGTGATCTTTTTGAGTGTCCGGCTTCGCAACGCAAGGTCCATAGACCCCGTTAAGCCATGATTTAGTGTCCTACACAATCCCGATTATTGTGCAATAGTGTTTTATCGCTTTGGTTCATTGTTTAGCACTATTAAGGCTAAGGAAAATCAAACACATGAACTTTCCAAATGATGTTTTCTCATTAAAATAGCGAATTATACAGTGATTACATAACGTAAACCCTGTCATACAAGGGTTAATGGAGTTGACCGGTTTGACTAGTTGACTTTGTTTGACTTTGACTTGACCGAAATTTGATGGTTGTCACATCATCCCCCCGTTAGAGGGAATTTCGTCCCGAAATTTGCATTTTGATTGGGACTTCAAGAGTTTGGAAAAAGATGTGGAAAACTTTTCGTAGTACAAGAAATTGATTATGGTGAGGAACAACCCTCCTGATGTCACATGATGACCTTGGAAATTTCTTATTGTAACTTGAACTGAGTCAATTTAAAAGGAGTTTATTGTTTTGGGATGATAGAGTATTCTATGTGTGCTTTTATACTCCTTGTTTTATCCTTGGTATTACCACTATGAATATTTTATAACGTAGTTAGCGAGTTCCATCATTACGAATGTTTCAACAAATTTTGACGAAATTTGCATTATAAGTCCTACAAGTTCTTTTATAGTCGATTGACGTAAACTAGTCGTATATCATTAAGATTGCAAGGGCATTTTGGATGGGTGGCCCCGCCTTAAGCCCACAACCAAACAAGGAACAGGGAATGAGGCGGAATCACACATTCTAAGTCCATAGAATCTTAATGATATATGACCATAATGTTTACACTAGCCCTCATAGATTCCAGGGGCGTAGTATTATTGGGCTAGAAGTAGGAATTGTAGTTCAAAATAAAATAGTTATAAGACTGCTATCTTCAAACTTGGGCTTTGGCCCCTCCCGATTCCTAATCAGAATGGTCCAATACTCCCAATTCTCCAAGCGACCAAGCGGTATCAAGAAATCAAAATCGATTCATCCCCATTTTCCCAATTCGCTGCCTCTCTCGCCTGCTGTTCGTTTGTCGCTGTCTCGCCAAGTCAGTCGCCTGGTCTCACTCTCGCCAATCGCCATCGCCAAGTGCCCAAGTCCCCATTCTCACTTCACAGAAATCAGGTATGTAATCTCGAGACCCAAATCCTATTCAGATGTTCTTTCTTTTCTGATTGTAAGATTGTTGATTGTTGGTGTTGGCGTATTGCACTGCTGCTGCTGTTTTCTGTCAATTTGTTGCCTATTTATGCGTTACTACTGTCGTACTGAGTTTCCTTTTAATTTGGCTGTCATTTGCGATTTGGCGATTTGCCAATTTGATTTATAAGTTATGAACTTATAGATTTGGTTATTGATTTGGTTATGCTTAACAGCTTGTCAGCTTCAAACAAAACTGAAAAGTGACAACAAAGATTGATTTGGTTATTGTTAAATGAGTTATTGGTTATTGTTCTAATTTTGAATTTGATTTTGTTTTGATTGGATCAATTGTTCCTTCATTTTGATTTTTCTAGATATAATCATGGGAAAGATGAAAACATTGAAAGAGAAATTGTTGTCTGCTTACTAATATATCATTCATAATCTATTTTTAAAGACATTAAAGGCTGTCGGGCTGAATTGTAATTCTTTTTCTATGTGTTTTTGGTGTTTATTTGTAGAAAACAATCTGTTTTTTTTTTAATTTTAATTTCAGTTTATAATATTTTCGCCCCCCCCCCCCCCCAAGTTAATTGTTCAAGCTCCGCCACTGATAGATTTACTAGTAAAAACCCTGAGTTTTTTTTTTACATAGATGATAAGACTTATTTGGGTTTTGCCGTGTTCTCAAGATTCATGGTTTATATACTTGAATCGATGCTAGTTTTAGTAATAAAAAGAAATTTTGAATTTAAACGTCGAGGTTAGAAGCTTGTACTGATATTTAAGGGGTTAAAAAATAAAATTTTATTAGTTACCTATAGCGACACACAAGTCATAATTTGCATGTGTGAAGACTTGGAGTACTTTCTAATTGGTTCGTGTGTGAAGACTTGGAGTACTTTCTAACTGGTTCATGTGTGAAGACTTGGAGTACTTTCTAATGAAAAGTGTGCTACTGGGGAAATTTGAAACTGGTACGTAGCTTCAAAGTCAAGAATATGCGGTAGGCATGTGATGTATTAAATGCATGAGGCACATAAGTCATAATTTGCGGCAACATATACGTATATGTGTGTGAATTGAAGAAGAAGGTTACAGTTCAAAGACCATATATATTCATTTCCTCTTTATTTGTTATTAATTACTTCTCCCACTTCACTTATATAAATCATCACATTTTTACCGCAACTTTTAACTTCTCCCTGACAAATGGATCCACCTGCAGATCATCAAAACCCCATAGATGACCTCGATTGGTTTCAGTACTTTGATCATCAAGATCTTTTCAGGTATATATAAACGTCACTCATTACCCCATCTTTCGCACAGGAAAGTGATTTTGTCTATATTGATCAAAACATGGTTTGGATTTGTAGTGATCAAAAAGAGTCTTTCATCGTGTTGGATTTGATTATCTTGAGTTTTTTTTTTTTTTTTGTAGTGGTGACATGCTCGACCATCATGATTACGAGTTGTCGGAAAAATTGCATGAAGTGCTCGATCAGAACGTTTCCACAGTACTTAACAAAGATCAAAACATCATTTCTAGAAATGAGTTTCACGATTTGGATCCCCTTAAAGACATAAGCTTATGGGATTGTTGGGAGGATGGTAATTTACCATTGGTTAGTTTCAGTGAAGACTGTAAATCCAGTGGTGAGGCTACAGGTAGTTCTAGTGCTGCCACCACTGATCACGGTGGCCGGAAGGTGGCAAATAGATTGAGACCATTGGAGTTTGAAGAGATAGCGAAGTACTTTGAGATGCCGATAATCATGGCAGCAAAGGAACTAGGGATAGGGTTAACATTGTTGAAGAAAAGATGCAGAGAGCTAAACATAAACAGATGGCCTCATAGAAAACTTAAGAGCCTTCAATCCCTCATTCAAAATGCCAAGGTAAACTACGATAATAACCTTCTATACATTACTCATGCATGTATGCATGCACTTGGTAACCAAAGTAGTTTTGGTATTTTCTAAAATTTTAATTATTAGTTTCTTTATAACATAAACATAGGCCCTAGGCATATGCCACATCGAATCAATTGTTTTACTACGATTTCTGATTTATATTTACATAAACTTAACTCATTGTAAATTTTATGAACTCACACGAAAAATATATTGCATCTACCTAAAAAAACTAGGAGTTGGGATTAAAGGAGGAGGTAGAGACGTTAGCAGGGCACAAGAAGATGATGGAGAAATTGCCAGGTATGGAATTGACAGAAAGAACAAAGAAGCTTAGGCAAGCTTGCTTCAAAGCTATTTATAAGAAGAGAGGACTTAACAATCCTTAGTCCTTACCTTTTCTTTTATCCATTTTGTTATAATTAGTGGATTTTAATCTACATTGTATGTGTTTTTCTCTTGATAGATTGATACCCTTTTTAGTTTCATTGTGTTTGTCTATTGATTTTTTTATGCAGAAAATTTTGTATAATTTGGGTATTATAGTTTGTATTATGTATTTAGCTATATTCTAGATTGCCGACACGACTACGCTGACGACTCTATACCAGAGGTCTATATAAATAGACTTATGAATTTAGTAGGAATAATTTGATTATAATCTTGTGATTTGTTCCATGTCTGATCCACTCCTAAGATTCACTCGACATGCCCCCAGTTATGTGTAATTAAAATTTTATTAGACTGTTGATCCTAATGAGTCTACCCTAAGTCCACAACCAAACAAGGAACATGTCAACTATGAGAAACACGCATATGGACTTGTGAGTTATTTGTAAATTGATTAGGGAAATAAAGTTTTTTTTAGACATTGTTGGGTAAAATAATTGTAAAACACTTGTTGGGCCATGGTTAGGAGTGTTGGGCACCTTTTGGGCTTTCCATGGTTACTAAATGTGAAACATGTAGCACTTGCGTGGGCCCCCACAAAACTAGGTTTTCACATTTCTTTCCCACTTCTAGGCCCATTAGGGAACTTAATAGTCCAATGAGTTGGCCATTTTGGAGTGTATCCTTTCGGATACGTTTGATAAGGTCGGGTATTTTGATGGCTCAAAAGTAATGTGAATGACGCGCTTTGGCCTATAGGTTTGGGAACTCTCGCCTTTGGTCCCCAGATAAGCAAACTGGTCCCTCGGTTGATTGGGATGTATACGAATGCTTACCTAGTCAGGACTTTCGGGCTACCGGCACCTCCCCCTTCCAGTTACTACGCGTCCATTACTATGATCCTACCCAACTAGACTGGATGACTTTGAATTTCCTATGAGCTCTAAGGAATACATATATGTATATACATTTTGTTAAACAACTTGAGTATGTGTGTGATTTTCAGAGAAAGTGGAGAATATTCACAAGTGTATGCACACATATAAGTGTCAGGAGTAATACGTATGCACATAAGGGAGCAATTAACACACAAAGGTATTCCTAGGATTTTCTAAGTGCGAATTGCATGCAGTTGTGTGTGCATTTTATAAACTAGCATACGAGAGGACCCTAGAGGCTATAGACTAGGTCAAGGCAATTAACCTAATTCCCTATAGTCAAGGGCTCTGATACCAATCTGTCACACCCCGATCCTTGTCGGAATCGATCAAGGCGTGATATATTGTTCAAAGTCTCATGACAACTATGTTATAATATGATTAGATTCAATTAAGTACTAAGTATGCAAACAAGATCCACAACATATAAATACAAATCCAAATACGAACAACATTTATTACATCAAATTTAAATAGTCTTGTGGATTTCTAAGGCACAACCTATTTTTCATCAACTTCATTCTTCAAATCTGCATCATGGGTAAAAACAGGTCAACTACGAGAGTTGGTGAGTAATCTAATTTTAGTAGAGAAAATTGTGAAGTTGAAACATTTATAATTTGAAATTTGTTTTCTTTTGAAGTCGGAAAACAATTGTATTTGAGATAACGGTTTATAAATCAAAAATTGATTAACAAATGATAACAACAACAATAAGTCCTCACCCTATATATACATATGTATATATATATATATATATATATATATATATATATATATATATATATATAGGATGGAGCATCTAATCATCATACACACTCAACCACGTGCGATCAATCACCTTAGCGTCCCAAGGCGGGGTGGTTAACCCAATAGCGCTATTATTGTCCATAACGTACCTCAAGAATACGGGCATAGTTATGGAGATTAGACTAAAAATGGTAATGCACTACAAGTACATGTAGCGTAAACAAACAATAGTTATAAATTAATTATGCAAAGTAAGTAATTCATTTAACAAATAAATACCTTAATATTATAATCGAAATGAATTATTGTTAATTCATCTAATATAAGAATATGTGTCTAATTATTTGTACTAATACTCCATTCTCGTTTAGCAGTTCCTAAACCAAAACTATTAATTATATTAGGTTCTACGCCATTTTGACCCGAATCGTCTATCGTACGACACACGCATTTCGTTCTGGGACTAATGTGAGTAATCTACCCCATATTTTATAATTTTCAATACTTTTGGGGTGTATCATGTGGTTCTAATATGTTCCAACTTCATTTTATTGTTTTATCATAATTGAGACATTGTTGGGACATTTATACGTGAGTCATTAATTGTATAACTATTGTTTGTTTACGCTACATGTACTTGTAGTGCATTACCATTTTTAGTCTAATCTCCATGACTATGCCCGTATTCTTGAGGTACGTTATGGACAATAATAGCGCTATTGGGTTAACCACCCCGCCTTGGGACGCTAAGGTGATTGATCGCACGTGGTTGAGTGTGTATGATGATTAGATGCTCCATCCTATATATATATATATATATATATATATATATATATATATATATATATATATATATATATATATATATATATATATATATATATATATATATACATATGTATATATAGGGTGAGGACTTATTGTTGTTGTTATCATTTGTTAATTAATTTTTGATTTATAAACCGTTATCTCAAATACAATTGTTTTCCGACTTCAAAAGAAAACAAATTTCAAATTATAAATGTTTCAACTTCACAATTTTCTCTACTAAAATTAGATTACTCACCAACTCTCGTAGTTGACCTGTTTTTACCCATGATGCAGATTTGAAGAATGAAGTTGATGAAAAATAGGTTGTGCCTTAGAAATCCACAAGACTATTTAAATTTGATGTAATAAATGTTGTTCGTATTTGGATTTGTATTTATATGTTGTGGATCTTGTTTGCATACTTAGTACTTAATTGAATCTAATCATATTATAACATAGTTGTCATGAGACTTTGAACAATATATCACGCCTTGATCGATTCCGACAAGGATCGGGGTGTGACAGATTGGTATCAGAGCCCTTGACTATAGGGAATTAGGTTAATTGCCTTGACCTAGTCTATAGCCTCTAGGGTCCTCTCGTATGCTAGTTTATAAAATGCACACACAACTGTATGCAATTCGCACTTAGAAAATCCTAGGAATACCTTTGTGTGTTAATTGCTCCCTTATGTGCATACGTATTACTCCTGACACTTATATGTGTGCATACACTTGTGAATATTCTCCACTTTCTCTGAAAATCACACACATACTCAAGTTGTTTAACAAAATGTATATACATATATGTATTCCTTAGAGCTCATAGGAAATTCAAAGTCATCCAGTCTAGTTGGGTAGGATCATAGTAATGGACGCGTAGTAACTGGAAGGGGGAGGTGCCGGTAGCCCGAAAGTCCTGACTAGGTAAGCATTCGTATACATCCCAATCAACCGAGGGACCAGTTTGCTTATCTGGGGACCAAAGGCGAGAGTTCCCAAACCTATAGGCCAAAGCGCGTCATTCACATTACTTTTGAGCCATCAAAATACCCGACCTTATCAAACGTATCCGAAAGGATACACTCCAAAATGGCCAACTCATTGGACTATTAAGTTCCCTAATAGGCCTAGAAGTGGGAAAGAAATGTGAAAACTTAGTTTTGTGGGGGCCCACGCAAGTGCTACATGTTTCACATTTAGTAACCATGGAAAGCCCAAAAGGTGCCCAACACTCCTAACCATGGCCCAACAAGTGTTTTACAATTATTTTACTTAGGCCAGATTTTAATAATTTCTTATTAAAATAATAACTTGATCAATTATAATTATTTACAGATTTTAACAATTATTTATATGAAATAATCATTAAAATGCATTTTTACATGCTTAAATACTTAGGAAAATAGTTTTAAATAGTAAACAGTATTGAAAAATTATGAAATTATTAGGAAATCATTATTTCATACAATATGAATTACTGTAAAATTTGTATATTTTTCTGAACTGTTTTAGTATTTATTTAATATTTTAATGATTAAACAACACAAATTCGGGAAAAATAGTAAATGATTCTCAAAAAATCTGTAAACTTAACCATAGTTTTATAACATGATGTAGAGGTCAGTGTATAAGTTTCAGATATTTGTAACTATGGGAAGTATTTTTTATATATTTCATTATTAATTAATCAATAAAATCATAAATAATAGTAAAAAGTAATATAAATGCATGAAACTTCATATATCATGTTTAATCAGTATACAGGTCATCCCAGAATTTTCTCAGAATTTATTGAATGCAAAAAGTATTTTATGTGAATTATTGCCCTACTTTATTGCAATAATTATAGTAATTCAATAAAAATAAATTATTTTCTGAAAATTTCCAGAACTTCTTATTTTATTGATGGGATTCTGAGAAAAATCAGGTTTATGCATAAAATGAGTTTTAGATATTTTGGTGGATTTAATTTGTTTCTTGTATGAATATGAAACTTTTAACAACATACCTTGATGAATGCTTCAAGAGGGATGAAGATTTGAGTATAATAGATTGTTCTTGGATGGAATATGAGTATTCTTGGAGGAAATTTCGAGATTGAGAGTGAGAGAAAGAATAGAGAAGGTTTAAGTGGTGAAGAGAATAATGTGTTGGGAGAAAAAGGAAAGGAAAGTGGATGGGAGGTGTGAGTGGGAGACCATGGGAATAATCTTTTTTGCTTTTGGTGGTCTTCATAATTTCCCACTAACACAAGCATCTTTTACATAATTAATATAAGAGTTTTATAAAATTTAATGTAAAGTTTATAAAAATAGAGTTTTATAAAATTTAATGTAAAGTTTATAAAAATGGAGTTTTATAAAAGATGAGTTATTATTTGATTATAACAATCTACTTTGATTTGAAGTTTAATTATAGCATTCAAGTTTGATTCTTTTAAATTTAATTAGAGCATTATACTTTGATTTGATTTTAATATGGTATCATAATTTAATTTGATTATAGTTATAACGTTGTACTATACTATGTTGCTATTAACGTCAATTTATATTGTAGTGTATGAGTTTCGATCCTATTAGCGTCAAGTAATCTTGAGTAGGGTTTGAATGAGATTGCGAGAGGTTTCGTTTGTGATCTTTTTGAGTGTCCGGCTTCGCAACGCAAGGTCCATAGACCCCGTTAAGCCATGATTTAGTGTCCTACACAATCCCGATTATTGTGCAATAGTGTTTTATCGCTTTGGTTCATTGTTTAGCACTGTTAAGGCTAAGGAAAATCAAACACATGAACTTTCCAAATGATGCTTTCTCATTAAAATAGCGAATTATACAGTGATTACATAACGTAAACCCTATCATACAAGGGTTAATGGAGTTGACCGGTTTGACAAGTTGACTTTGTTTGACTTTGACTTGACCGAAATTTGATGGTTGTCACAAAGTCCTTCTTTCGTAGATACTTCTGTGCCTTAATGCACGAGATAAGACGAAGGTTCGAGTTGGGTTTGTCTCCGTATATAATTAGGGTTTCGTGATTTGGGAGGTGAAGGCGAACGGCCTTCTCGTGACACATAATTTCAGCATGTTGGGGGCTTAACCAGTCCATGCCGATAATCACATCAAAACTCCTAATGGAAACAGGCATTAAGTTTATTTGAAAGACGTGATGGTTCAAGGTCAGGGTACATCCGATGTAGATTTCCCTAGTGGATTCTATTTTCCCATTAGCCATTTCCACCGTAAAGGTTTCATTAAGCTTCTGGGGTTGTTGTTTTAACAAGTGTTTGAAATTATTACTCACAAAACTTCGTTCTGCCCCGGTATCAAATAGGATGCATGCATAAGTGTGGTTTAGGAGAAACGTACCGGTAACAACAGCGGGATCCTGAACCGCTTCTCCCTGACCCATAGCTAGCACCCTTCCTGTTCCTCCATTCCCAGGGTTGTTGATGTTGGGGCAGTTTCGACGGATGTGCCCAATCTTTCCACATCCATAGCAGGTGGGGCTTGATCCTATATTATTGCCGCTATTGTTGGTGTTGTTGTTGTTGCGGTTGTTGTTGTTTCCTTGTTGCTGGTTTTGGGGAGGATAGTGTGACAACCGTCAAAATTCGAGTCGGTTCTAGATTTGACTAGACTTAGTTGCACATATAGGCACTACACATACTAGACTTAGTAACTAGAAGCTAAGTTATAACCTACTAGAAACTTGGAAACAATTAGAATCAATAGATAGTGTACTTAGATTTCACATTGATATGTGAATTCTACATCTACTGAGCTGTAGTGACTATCCATATTTGGGTCACTCTTTGACTCGAACAACATTTCATGAATCATATACACACATCATGCACTTGACCTAGAAGTAGAAGTTAGTTCAAAGTCTCATAGAAACTTAAGTCAAAGTTGAAGAGTAGGACTAGTATACTTGATTCCTCAATTTCGCTTGAATCTCGGAATCACTACATAGAATGCCAATAAACCGATAAAAATAAATTACAAACATTATTCATAACTATAAAAGAGTTATAATACCATAAGACAATTTGAAATCTCAAAGATTCAATTTATTTTTATATTCAAAGTTTATTAAACTCCAAAACCCTAAAAGTCATAAAAACTCAAATTTATGAAGTTTTATATTAAAATCTTATAAAAAAATTTTATAAACACTATAATATCAAATTAATATATTTAAAATGTTGAAATATAATCAAGGAAAATAATTTAATTCATTAATATTGACATTACATTTATAAGTTAAACATCCAAGAGTTATGAACAAATTTTATATAAAATGCATATTTTATATAAATTGAAAGAAAATTTATAAAAATTTAGGAATTAACATAAAATAAATAAGCAAAACAAGATAAAATCTCATCTCTCCACTCAAAGGTCGGCCTCATCCCTCCCAAGACCACTCTTCCCCAAAACTCAATCAATTCACTCACTTATTCACTCTACCACTCCATCTTCTCTCTCACTCTACCCCTCATTCTCTCTCACACTCTTCATCACCACCACTCCATTTCTCTCTTCATTTCTCTATACCCACGAAATTTTCCAAAGAATAAGTCCAAGAACACACCTCAAACTCAAAATCTTCATCATCTAGTGGTGTTCATTAAGGTAGAACACGATTTCCTTTCATTTTCCTCCATGTTTTCAAGGTTTTTCTTGCATTTCCTTCTTCTTCTACACATTTCTCTTAGAAAATATGTGTGCATGTTCATTCACTTCAGTTTTGATGATGATGGTGGTAGGATTTCACCCAAAAACAACATGCATGTTGTAAATGGTGAAATCCAAGGACCTAAACCTAAGTCAAGATCATGAAGATGCACTTTTCTACAAGTTTTGGTGGAAAATCACCACATGCACTCTAAGTTTTCTTTCAAAAACGATTTTTGAACATTTCAAACTCATGAATGGTCTTCAAACAAACATGCATGTGATGATCTTCAAACTTAGATGCTAGACCATCAAAGTATGTTGTTAAAAGCTTTCAAATATGTTCATGAAGGATTTATTTCCAAATAAATATCTAAAACTCCTTTTCTGACCAAATCCGATTTTTCCCAGATTCCCATCAACAAAATGAGATGTTCAACAAATTTTCAGAAAATAATTCATTTTTCTCGAATTAATATAATTATTGAAATAAAATAGGGCAATAAATCATATAAAATACTTTCTGAGGTCTATAAATCCTAGGTAAATTCGTGGATGACCCCTACGCTAAATAATGACCCCACATTAAATTTCATCGGTTTTTGTTACTGTTTAATATGGTTTTGAATTTTCTTTTTGTTTGGCTCCAATAAATCATAAAAGCACTTTAGAGAATCTTAAAATGATATATAACAATTGTCGCAGTTGCTACCAGAGGTATAAGACTCAGAAAAATATTTTCAGAATTTTTCATAATGCATTCCTATTTTTCCCCGATTTTTGTATTTATAATGGCCTAAAAATAGAACAAATAGTTCTGCTCATCCAAAATTCATTAAAATTTACCAAACCACCTTGTAGTACATTAGGAGGCTACATAAAAATGTTGATGATTTTTCTCTTCTGTATACTATTTTTCTCCTATTTTCTAAGATTAAATACACTTAAATACACAATATCGGATTTCAGTATATAAAAACCACATTTGGTATTTTTCCCAGATTATTTACTCTGTAAATGAAGTGTACAAAATTTTTGGTTATTTACTTTAACTGTTTAATAATTATTCTCCAATTAATGATTATTTAAGAGGATAAAACAAAGAAAAATAGAAAGACTAATTGAAAAATATCTTTTATATTTTTCACAGCTTCTACATGTATAATAAAAGTGTTACAAAAATTTTGGGTAATTTTGGAAACTTTTTCCTATTTATTTCAATTTTTATTAGAATAAATGCTCAAAAATCATAAAATTTGGTTAAACAGTTTAGAAATCAATTTTTATATTTTTCCCAGCTTAATAATGTTTAATATCAGTAATACAAAAAGTTTGGGTAATTTTGGAAACCGATTTCTATTTTTCATGAATTTGTATCCATTTAGAGAATTAAATATATGAAAAATGGTTATACATATTCATAATCCATGAAAATTTATCTAGAAGTCGTTTAGTACATTTAGAACCAAAATCTGAAGTTTGGTAATTTTTATTAACTGTTTAGTATTTTTCAGGATTTTATGGTTATTCAAGAAACTAAAATGGTGAAAAATAGTTAGACAAATCAAAAATTCAAGAAAATTTATCTTGAGGTATTTGACTTCAATTAAATCTGAAATGAAAAGTTTGGGAAATTTTAGAACTAAATTGATTTAGTTTTTGAATATTTAACCATTAGAACGCCTCTTAAAATGTTAAATATTAACATTTTAATAGTGAGAAATTACGCTTAAATTGTTATATAACAATTGATTCATTGAAATTTAATTTTCACAGAAAAATGTTTATAACTTATCAATATTAAATTTTAACACATTATTGACATAATTCTATTGTACTAGTAAGTATACTAGTGTTAGATTTCGATTAGAGACTCACTAGCGAATACCATTATTGTAGGAATCGATAGTGGTACGTGTGGAGCGTAGTCAAGGCACCATTTGCATCATCTCAATGCATATTGTGAGTATTCACGCACTCCCCTATTTTCAGTTTTTTTATGTTTTGGGGTGGAAAAGCATGTCCCGAAAAACTATTATTTGAATGTTGTATTTAAATTGATTTGTATCAAGCATGATTGCTATTTTATTGCTATGTCTCTCTATGTATGTCTATGCAACACGGAACATGAGAACTTATCGTATTAAGGCCCTTCCCTTATCTCTAACCATTAACTCTTTGAGCCAATGGTCATTGTGGATAGCGCTATTAGGAATTCACAACTCCTCACTCGCCCTATTGCTGGAGTGCATGATACCATATTCATCTACGGAACGATAAGCATAGATCTTGATAGGGCTTCAGTCATAGGTTTGGTTGAGACTCATTGTTTGCTCATACACATACAAACTCGTTTCTCGTTATAGCAATAAACTTGTTATTAGTTATAGCAATGAACTTTGTTTCTCATTACAACAACGAACTTTTATTACTGAAAACTTATATACATGTTTTAGCAATGAAATTGTTTGCTCATTGTAGCAACGAAATTGATTGCTCATTTTAAGCAATGAAACTTGTTTACTCGTTTGAGTAACGAACTTTATCTTCCATGAGAATATGAATGTTGCATCTTATTTGAGCAACATACTTTATCTCTCATGATGACAAAGAACTCTGTTTTTTTTTACAAACTTATTTACTCATTTTAACAATATACTTTTATTATTGGAAACTTTTATCAAAACTTTGATTTCAATTCATGGAACCAATATTATTTTGTTTATTTGTGAGTACTCACCAACTATTTTTATAGTTGATGCTCGTTTTACATGCTTTTTCAGGAATCATCGAGTAAGTGGCACTTAGGGACACTTCACTTTTAGGAGCATTCGCATGTGTTGTATTTCAATTTACATTGTAATTTCTTTTAAAAGTTGTTCAAACCCATTGTAAAATTGTAATGATTTTTAATACTATGGTTGGTGTAGTCTTTTAACTTTTGCTATGAAACCCTTTATACTGCCACGCCTCGTGTTTCCGCTTTAGCGGGGTGTGACAGAAAATGGTATCAGAGCCGAAGGTTATAGAGAATACCTGTTTTCCTTTGGAAAACCACAACTATAGCCAAAAAATTTCTAAACGTTTTTAAAATATAGAACATACTACTGGTATAACTAATTCGAGTACGCATTATTGGACTTTAATTAAGTATAGCCTGGCCAACTATGCTTAATTAAGGAAAGTTAATGTGAGGCTGGAAACGGTTATAGTAGAATTATGTTCAAAACAATTTTCAACTTAAACTATTGAAAAACAAAATTTTTCGGTGTGCGTACGGGCATTGCATATTATAGGCATTCATCTAGATACACTTAGAAACTAAGTGCACTTTTATAACAATGCCTTTATTTAGAAATATTCTTGTCCCTTATCAAGTGCTAGGTTAACCACTTAAGTTATATCACTAGCCACTCTAGGAGCAATGCACTTAGTACTGAGAATGAGTATTCCTTGGTAGCTATTGACTTTAGATGTAAGGTTAGTAGCTAGATATACACTAGTAATAATCATAAGTCGAAACCTATACGGATTATTCCTCAATACCTCTTCATCGTCTTCGTACTAGAGTTACAACTATGAAAAAGCGTTTTGATATCGACACGGATGAGAATTGGAGCATCACGTAAGGAGGTAGATGAGTCTCCACTAAATAATCACTTGGATACCATTGGCGGGCATTTCGGATTCAACTCACGAGGAGATACGGAGGCTTAACCCATACGTGAGACCTTATTACTACGTTACGACTTAGCTCTAGGTTGTTTCCACCTTGAGCTTAAAACTTAACATAAGATGTCCGTTTGACCTCTATAAAAGGTCGTAAACTACATTGACACCATAAAACGTTTTTCAAACAATTTTTCTTGTCCTTTATCTTTGGGAAAAAGACATCGGTACTCGTCTTATACTCGCCTTGTACTCGCCTTGGTATTTAGGTACGATCAGCTACACTAACATACTTATTCCTTACTTCTTAATCTTCCATCAAAAAGATGTTTCACTTCATCGATTTTATTTAACTCACTAAAATCTTTTGACAACTTGCTTTAACTTAACACTTTTCTTCAAAACTCAATTTAACCAATATTGGTTTTAACATTGCTATTTCAATTTCATTTCAATCCATTTCAATGGATAGATGTGCTTTTAAGGGCATATAAACCATTTTAAACCTTGATTACCATTTTGACACGTTTTCTAAAAACTTAGAAACATTTTCTTTTATAAAAGTGTTTAAATTCTATGCTATAAAACTTAGACATATGACATTGAAGTTCATATTACATGTAAAAGCTTCATCGGATCTTTCAAACGAGTTTTGTTTTGGCTCTTTTGACCACTTTCTCATTTAGGCATTTTACTTTACTTAAATGTGTTTTCCTGAAACCCAACATGGTATTTTTACAACTTTCTAATTCAAACATGTTTATAAGAAATCTCTAATTCCTACATTTCCAACATACGTCATTTATTTATTTTATTTCAAATTACTTTTATACTTTGTAAAGTTTATAAAACTTACAGCATTGCAAAACTTAGTGTTCACTTTTAAACTTCCAGCGACGTACTTTTGACAATGCACGATTATTCATCTAAATATGTTAAGTCTTTACCTTATCCGTTTTAACCATTGTTGGACCCCAGTCAAAAAGGTCAAAACTGTCAGATTTTCAATTACAAGTTTTAGTGTTTCTTCTTTTTCACAAATGGAGTTTAACTTAATAGATAACTCGTGAATTTTTAGCAAACCTTAGAAAACACTTTAAAACTTCTTCATTTCTATTAATCATCAATATACATCACATATTGAAGTTTGAAATATATCTCAACCTGGTTTTAAATCTACCTATATGTATTGTTCTTATAATGTTAACAATAACAATCATTGCCGCCGCTACTTTCCTTTTCTTTCCCCCGAACTTTATTTCTCCCTCTCCTTCCAATTTTAGATCTCGCACGCCATAATATTAACATAATACATTGTCTAACTTTATTTCTGTCTATTTTGCCCCTCCTTGTATCATGTCCGTACACATAAAGACTAGAAGTCTACCTTTCCGTTTTGAGCGATTAATACGTGTATAGTCGTGAGGCATACTTTTTATTTAGTCAGCTTTGATATATTCAATTACACCTTTTATCATATACATCTTGTTTTTATTTTGAAATCTCTATAAACAGGTGATCCTTATTTACATTGCTCTTTCGTTCTAGATTCGGAAACTTGATTTAAAATGTAATTTTCATTGTATTTCTCTTACAATTAATACACAAGAAGAATACCATTGTTCTTATCATTTTTCTAAATCCATAAAATATATGTGAAAGAATACATTTTCTTATGCTTCTTCTTTTCTTTAAATACATCAAAAGTCTTGAATTTTACTATTATATATTCTCTAAATGATTGTTTTTGTAGAAACACTAAACTATGAATGCACTATTTTCAAAGATTAACATTTTTACACCTTTCTTAAAATAGTATTTTACTTTGCAATTTTCAGTGAGTTCCTAAACTCTCAAACTTGTTTTCATAAGTATTCTGACTCCTCGTAAACTTGAATTTGTCCTGACTTAGACAATTGGACAATTTCTCAAAAGTTTAATACAAATATTTCTATACAAATTCCTTTAATGACGACTTAAACCTTTAACCTTAATTAATCTTTATATTATTTTACTACTTTGTTGGATCGCCACACATGTATCTTCATTATCTTGGAATTATTACACATTTTGATAATAGTGAGATTAATTATCATTTCTAAACACACATTTTGATAACACTGAGATTTTTAATCACTTCTAAACACTTAAAATGCTATATACACAATGTGATTTAATTTATCATAAATTTTCATCGCCTCCATTTGCACCAATGACTCTCCAAATATATTTAATCTTCGAATAAGGTTTTATTATTGTAAGAGTAACCGTAGTAGTAATTATAGCCTCGGAGATGCTCAATCATTTTGTAATTTATTTTGTCGACGACACTTAATTAGCCTTTACATTTGAGATGTACCAAAACTTCGTTGCCTACCCTTAGTACGTATTTTTAGGAACTTACCCTCAATCGCTTCTCTTTCATTCATGCTACCCCTTCTTATTTCAAAATATATCTTTTCTAGATGTAGTAGCCAACCCGGAAGTGAACAAATTGTTCCTAATCTCTTCTTTATTAGGCGGCGAATTTACACTTAGTGCTAATTTAGAACGCGACTTAAGGATCAATGCGGATTTAACGCTCAGTGCAGTTAGTGCTTCAGCAAAACTAATAGCTCTCTTAATTCAGATAATATCTAACTAGATGATCTTTATCGACTAGGTCGCCATGTTTGGATCATGATTTCCATGATCCCAATTTCCCACAATCTAGACTGTAGAACTCGAATTAGAGAAACATTAATTTAATTAGAGCTAAAGATTTGGGCTCTTCCCTTGAGGAATTAACCCAAAATAGTCAAGAGCTCTTCAAGTCACCATCTCTCCAAATATACAATTGTGTTCGGCTAATTTCTAATAGAATGCGTCACGAATTGAATTTCGGGACGAAATTCTTTCAACCGGGGGAGACTGTGACAACCGTCAAAATTCGAGTCGGTTCTAGATTTGACTAGACTTAGTTGCACATATAGGCACTACACATACTAGACTTAGTAACTAGAAGCTAAGTTATAACCTACTAGAAACTTGGAAACAATTAGAATCAATGGATAGTGTACTTAGATTTCACATTGATATGTGAATGCTACATCTACTGAGCTGTAGTGACTATCCATATTTGGGTCACTCTTTGACTCGAACAACATTTCATGAATCATATACACACATCATGCACTTGACCTAGAAGTAGAAATTAGTTCAAAGTCTCATAGAAACTTAAGTCAAAGTTGAAGAGTAGGACTAGTATACTTGATTCCTCAATTTCGCTTGAATCTCGGAATCACTACATAGAATGCCAATAAACCGATAAAAATAAATTACAAACATTATTTATAACTATAAAAGAGTTATAATACCATAAGACAATTTGAAATCTCAAAGATTCAATTTATTTTTATATTCAAAGTTTATTAAACTCCAAAACCCTAAAAGTCATAAAAACTCAAATTTATGAAGTTTTATATTAAAATCTTATAAAAAAAATTTATAAACACTATAATATCAAATTAATATATTTAAAATGTTGAAATATAATCAAGGAAATTAATTTAATTCATTAATATTGACATTACATTTATAAGTTAAACATCCAAGAGTTATGAACAAATTTTATATAAAATGCATATTTTATATAAATTGAAAGAAAATTTATAAAAATTTAGGAATTAACATAAAATAAATAAGCAAAACAAGATAAAATCTCATCTCTCCACTCAAAGGTCGGCCTCATCCCTCCCAAGACCACTCTTCCCCAAAACTCAATCAATTCACTCACTTATTCACTCTACCACTCCATCTTCTCTCTCACTCTACCCCTCATTCTCTCTCACACTCTTCATCACCACCACTCCATTTCTCTCTTCATTTCTCTATACCCACGAAATTTTCCAGAGAATAAGTCCAAGAACACACCTCAAACTCAAAATCTTCATCATCTAGTGGTGTTCATTAAGGTAGAACACGATTTCCTTTCATTTTCCTCCATGTTTTCAAGGTTTTTCTTGCATTTCCTTCTTCTTCTACACATTTCTCTTAGAAAATATGTGTGCATGTTCATTCACTTCAGTTTTGATGATGATGGTGGTAGGATTTCACCCAAAAACAACATGCATGTTGTAAATGGTGAAATCCAAGGACCTAAACCTAAGTCAAGATCATGAAGATGCACTTTTCTACAAGTTTTGGTGGAAAATCACCACATGCACTCTAAGTTTTCTTTCAAAAACGATTTTTGAACATTTCAAACTCATGAATGGTCTCACAAACATGCATGTGATGATCTTCAAGCTTAGATGCTAGACCATCAAAGTATGTTGTTAAAAGCATTCAAATATGTTCATGAAGGATTTATTTCCAAATAAATATCTAAAACTTCTTTTCTGACCAAATCCGATTTTTCCCAGATTCCCATCAACAAAATGAGATGTTCAACAAATTTTCAGAAAATAATTCATTTTTCTCGAATTATTATAATTATTGAAATAAAATAGGTCAATAAATCATATAAAATACTTTCTGAGGTCTATAAATCCGAGGTAAATTCGTGGATGACCCCTATGCTAAATACCGACCCCACATTAAATTTCATCGGTTTTTGTTACTGTTTAATATAGTTTTGAATTTTCTTTTTGTTTGGCTCCAATAAATCATACAAGCACTTTAGAGAATCTTAAAATGATATATAACAATTTTCGCAGTTGCTACCAGAGGTATAAAACTCAGAAAAATATTTTCAGAATTTTTCATAATGCATTCCTATTTTTCCCCGATTTTTGTATTTATAATGGCCTAAAAATAGAACAAATAGTTCTGCTCATCCAAAATTCATGAAAATGTACCAGAACACCTTGTACTACATTAGGAGGCTACATAAAAATTTTGATGATTTTTCTCTTCTGTATACTATTTTTCTCCTATTTTCTAAGATTAAATACACTTAAATACACAATATCGGATTTCAGTATATAAAAACCACATTTGGTATTTTTCCCAGATTATTTACTCTGTAAATGAAGTGTACAAAATTTTTGGTAATTTACTTTAACTGTTTAATAATTATTCTCCAATTAATTATTATTTAAGAGGATAAAACAAGGAAAAATAGAAAGACTAATTGAAAAATATATTTTATACTTTTCACAGCTTCTACATGTATAATAAAAGTGTTACAAAAATTTTGGGCAATTTTGGAAACTTTTCCTATTTATTTCAATTTTTATTAGAATAAATGCTCAAAAATCATAAAATTTGGTTAAACAGTTTAGAAATCAATTTTTATATTTTTCCCAGCTTAATAATGTTTAATATCAGTAATACAAAAAGTTTGGGTAATTTTGGAAACCGATTTCTATTTTTCATGAATTTGTATCCATTTAGAGAATTAAATATATGAAAAATGGTTATACATATTCATAATCCATGAAAATTTATCTAGAAGTCGTTTAGTACATTTAGAACCAAAATCTGAAGTTTGGTAATTTTTATTAACTGTTTAGTATTTTTCAGGATTTTATGGTTATTCAAGAAACTAAAATGGTGAAAAATAGTTAGACAAATCAAAAATTCAAGAAAATTTATCTTGAGGTATTTGACTTCAATTAAATCTGAAATGAAAAGTTTGGGAAATTTTAGAACTAAATTGATTTAGTTTTTGAATATTTAACCATTAGAACGCCTCTTAAAATGTTAAATATTAACATTTTAATAGTGAGAAATTACGCTTAAATTGTTATATAACAATTGATTCATTGAAATTTAATTTTCACAGAAAAATGTTTATAACTTATCAATATTAAATTTTAACACATTATTGACATAATTCTATTGTAGTAGTAAGTATACTAGTGTTAGATTTCGATTAGAGACTCACTAGCGAATACCATTATTGTAGGAATCGATAGTGGTACGTGTGGAGCGTAGTCAAGGCACCATTTGCATCATCTCAATGCATATTGTGAGTATTCACGCACTCCCCTATTTTCAGTTTTTTTATGTTTTGGGGTGGAAAAGCATGTCCCGAAAAACTATTATTTGAATGTTGTATTTAAATTGATTTGTATCAAGCATGATTGCTATTTTATTGCTATGTCTCTCTATGTATGTCTATGCAACACGGAACATGAGAACTTATCGTATTAAGGCCCTTCCCTTATCTCTAACCATTAACTCTTTGAGCCAATGGTCATTGTGGATAGCGCTATTAGGAATTCACAACTCCTCACTCGCCCTATTGCTGGAGTGCATGATACCATATTCATCTACGGAACGATAAGCATAGATCTTGATAGGGCTTCAGTCATAGGTTTGGTTGAGACTCATTGTTTGCTCATACACATACAAACTCGTTTCTCGTTATAGCAATAAACTTGTTATTAGTTATAGCAATGAACTTTGTTTCTCATTACAACAACGAACTTTTATTACTGAAAACTTATATACATGTTTTAGCAATGAAATTGTTTGCTCATTGTAGCAACGAAATTGATTGCTCATTTTAAGCAATGAAACTTGTTTACTCGTTTGAGTAACGAACTTTATCTTCCATGAAAATATGAATGTTGCATCTTATTTGGGCAACATACTTTATCTCTCATGATGACAAAGAACTCTGTTTTTTTTACAAACTTATTTACTCATTTTAACAATATACTTTTATTATTGGAAACTTTTATCAAAACTTTGATTTCAATTCATGGAACCAATATTATTTTGTTTATTTGTGAGTACTCACCAACTATTTTTATAGTTGATGCTCGTTTTACATGCTTTTTCAGGAATCATCGAGTAAGTGGCACTTAGGGACACTTCACTTTTAGGAGCATTCGCATGTGTTGTATTTCAATTTACATTGTAATTTCTTTTAAAAGTTGTTCAAACCCATTGTAAAATTGTAATGATTTTTAATACTATGGTTGGTGTAGTCTTTTAACTTTTGCTATGAAACCCTTTATACTGCCACGCCTCGTGTTTCCGCTTTAGCGGGGTGTGACAGAAAATGGTATCAGAGCCGAAGGTTATAGAGAATACCTGTTTTCCTTTGGAAAACCACAACTATAGCCAAAAAATTTCTAAACGTTTTTAAAATATAGAACATACTACTGGTATAACTAATTCGAGTACGCATTATTGGACTTTAATTAAGTATAGCCTGGCCAACTATGCTTAATTAAGGAAAGTTAATGTGAGGCTGGAAACGGTTATAGTAGAATTATGTTCAAAACAATTTTCAACTTAAACTATTGAAAAACAAAATTTTTCGGTGTGCGTACGGGCATTGCATATTATAGGCATTCATCTAGATACACTTAGAAACTAAGTGCACTTTTATAACAATGCCTTTATTTAGAAATATTCTTGTCCCTTATCAAGTGCTAGGTTAACCACTTAAGTTATATCACTAGCCACTCTAGGAGCAATGCACTTAGTACTGAGAATGAGTATTCCTTGGTAGCTATTGACTTTAGATGTAAGGTTAGTAGCTAGATATACACTAGTAATAATCATAAGTCGAAACCTATACGGATTATTCCTCAATACCTCTTCATCGTCTTCGTACTAGAGTTACAACTATGAAAAAGCGTTTTGATATCGACACGGATGAGAATTGGAGCATCACGTAAGGAGGTAGATGAGTCTCCACTAAATAATCACTTGGATACCATTGGCGGGCATTCCGGATTCAACTCACGAGGATTCAACTCACGAGGAGATACGGAGGCTTAACTGCATTCGCCATTATGATGAAGACTGCATTTGTTGCACTTTGGGAGATTCCCGGAATACTGCCTAGGGGCACTTAGATTAGCTGAAGCTGGAGCATGTGGTGTGGAGGGTACTTGGGTGGTTGCAGCATTGACTGTCACTGTCCGTTGCTTCTTTGACGACTCTGAGCCTTGTCGCCCTTTTCTTTTTTTGTTCTTTCCTTTCTTGTTGTCACTCTCCTTCTTGCTCTCAGTTTCCACTGGCTTCTCGCCCTTCTTGTTGTTGTGATCGTATAGTTTCTTGGCCAACCTCTTGGCACTGTCGAAGGTTTCAGGATTTGAAGCTATTACATTTCCTTGAATTGGGGAGGTTAATCCCCAGATGAATCGTTCGATTTTCTTTCCCACTGAAGTAATCATGTCAGGGCACAACAATGACAGCTCGCTAAACCTTGATATGTATGCATCTATGTCGGAGTTTTGGACGGTGAGATTCCATAACTCTTGCTCCATTTTCTGAATTTTGCCTCGTGGGCAGTACTCGGCCATCAGTATTTCTTTCAACTCCGCCCACGGCATAGCGTTGGCTACGGGGAGAGTCATGGCCTCTACATGTCCATTCCACCAGGTGAGAGCCTGGTCAACAAATGTGCATGCGGCGAACTTCACTTTCACCTCCTCGGGGCATTCGCATATCTCAAATACCGATTCCACCTTCTCAATCCATCTCTTTAGGGTTATCATTCCACCCGTGCCATTAAAGGTTTGTGGCTTGGCGTTGGTGAAGTCCTTGTAGGAGCATGTCTTGGTAGGTCCTTGATTTGTTCCGTTGTTCGAACTTCCAGCCCCTTGTCCATTGACTCCACCATTGTTCCCTTGGTGGATTTGCGCCATGGCTGCGGTAACTGCAGCAGATACAGCTGCATGGAATGCAGCTGAGTTGACTTCGGGTGGGGTTGGTCCAGGGTTTCCACGGGTTGGTCGTTGGGGCATCTTTCTGTCATTGGACGGAAAGATGTTGAGCGTCTATTATTTTTTGTGAGATTGTGGTCCTATAAACTAGGTGTATTGTGTATACTTAAGTGGTTCCGCATGTTAACATACAATCATGGATACATAACACATAACAGATAACAACATCACAATAGAACACATAAAATTTTCCATTAATATTATCCGCATTTTTGTTACATGAAAATTTGCTCGAAGGAGCATACATAAGTGGTGCAGGTTCGGCAGCGTAACGACTCTATGAGTAGTGTAATCACTTAAACATAGAGTCGATGGTACATAGCATAGATCATATAAGCATAATACTAAGGATAAATATGACTAGTCCTAGTCATGGCGGGATGTGTCGGGGGGTGGTGCTGAAGAAGTGGACGCTCCCTGAAGGCGAGCCACCTGTTGTTCTGCGTCTCGGAGGCGAGTCTCCCACCTCACCTGCCTCATGTGGAACTCTCGGATAACCTCTCGCATCTCCTGTTCTGCACGCTCAACTCTAGCCCACATCTGGTGCATCTGATCGACAGTGCTCTGAGCTAGGTCGCCAGTGTTCCGCAATTGTCTCACCATGACCGGAAGCGCGCGATCAGCTCGTCCTCCCTCCCTCAAGTCGTATAACTCGCGTGACATGCCAAACGAAGGTCGTTGTCCCTGCTATCTGCTCCACCTCCAAAGATCGATACCCCAGGGGGGTGTAGGACCAGTCGGTCCCATCCGGTGAGCGGGCACCCTAGTCGGGGTAAGGGGGTTTATGACTTCGGACTCCGTGTCCGAATCACCGTCATCGCTAGGTTCCTCCCCGAAGTCCTCTTCGGCTTCTTCTTCTTCCAGGACCTCCACGGGATCGGCAGGTCCGCCCTCGACTTCTGCCTCAGGTTCCTCTTCAGACCCTTCCTCAGGGTCTTCTTCAGGTTCCTCCTCCAGCCATCCGTTATTTCCCTGATTAGGGAAATACGGATCTCCGGGGTGATGGAAGTCGGCCATACAGTCTACGAGAGTATATAAATGTACTACTATTATTCCTAAGATGTTTTAGTTATTATGTAATTTGAGTTGATGTTCTCTTCTTGGTAACAAGGGGTATGTTGTTAGGTTTACCGACCATCGAGGTTTTCCCGGAGCATGTGATAGTTGTACTTCGGAGAAAATGTAGTTGATCAGGCTACATTCACCCCTTACTACAACCATGAATAGTCCCGACTTAACACAGATGTCAGTATTATCTTATTTGATTGGTATTATGTTCTTTTTCCTATATCGCACAAGTAAAGATGTTTTTATCGTTGTGTTTTATTTCGGTTTGTTCAGAGTTGTTTTAGTCCCTCTTTGGTTTATAGTTGCATATCAATGTGTGGTTAGATATGCCAGTTCACTATAAACAGAGCTTTGATACCAACCTGTCACACTCCCGAAACCAGACGGCGGAAACGTCCGAGGGCTCGCATGACTTAAATTGAATATCATCACAATGGATATAAATGAATCATAACATAAAGATCACCATGCATCAATACATTACAACTGATATTGTTCACATCCAGTACATTGTTTTAAATATTACACATCCATAATATAAGTTGTTTAAGAGTTTTCAAAACATGGCTTCCTAACATACTTGATATTACCCTGCAGCTTACCTGTTACCTGATAATACAAGTAATTTTGAAAAACGTCAACATATGACATGTTGGTGAGTTCATAAGCAGGGTTGTGATAAAAATGATTTGTGTAGTTTATAAACCCAGAGAATCCGATATTTTCTGAAAAGACAATTGTTTACCAAAGTGTGAAGATCCATAAGTTGATGCATGAATGATTTCAAAACGTGTATAAAAGGGAGTTTTGTATTATAGTTATAGAAAAATACAAGCGGGTGGTATTGATTTCCTCGAAAAACCCGATGTTTTCCGATAACATAAAATATAATTGATTTTCAAATTGTTATACCGCCACAACGACTGATTTTGATTACTCTTCCTTGATTACTCGGATGGTATTGGATTAATTAATTTTTGTGAGTCGTTATAACCATGCATAATAATGACTAGTTCGTCTGTCTTGGCAACCTATCGTGCGTCGGGATTGATCTTAAGATTTTGTCACCCTAGACTGGCCGAGTCTAACTGTAGCGAACAGCTGAGGTGTGGGGGAGTCACCCCCGTATAGATCTATACACAAACTCTCGCTCTCCTTCCAGGAGACTTTGATTATAACTACAGACTACGAACGACCCTTAGAGGTGTCGCCCGTTATTACTCACTTAATCCAAACAACATTGATTACTATTGATTAACGACCTGAATTTGTTTACTTTGATTACACATAAGCCTAACAAACGAGGAGGAGAGGAATACAAAGTCATGCTACTTTCGTGAGTTATTTTAGGCTGTTGGGTATACGAAGGACACGTTGGCCCATTTCGCATTTGATTTACTTGGACCTTACTAGCAATGCTAATGGGCCACTAAGGCCCAATAGCACTTAAAGCCATTGAGGGTCCCTAAAATATGAAATTGGGTTATAGAAGGCCCAATACCATTTATTATTATTATTATCCCTTGGGCCCAAAAATCATGTTAATGGATCACAAAGGCCCAACAAGCATGATTGTAACTTTTAAGCCCAATGTTCCGCATGTTTACTTGTTTTTGGTATTGTATAATTGTTGGAAGGTTTGATTGGACGATTGTAATTTTTGTATCGACACGAGACCGATCGATTTGTTTATAACGATTTTTGGATTTATACGTATATTCATCTTTCTATTTTCATGAGTTGTAGTTTTTGGTATTTTTGATTCAATTATCTTAAAAATAAAATAATTGGTTCAAAATGTTGGTTTTGACCTTTTCAGCCCTTCTTTAATAAAAATAACAATTTTAGTCCTTTATACAAACAAAAGACATTTTAAGCCCTTAAACTATTTTCTTGACACTTTTGACCCATAGACTTGTTCAAGTGGTATTTTTTTAGCTCAAAGCTTATTCTTTGGCAGTTTCAGCCCTTCCAGAAAAGTGTTTTTCGGTTAAAGTCCAAACTTTTTGCAACTTTTACAATTTTGGCCCAAATTCCAAAAACTTTACATTTTTTATCCTTTTTGGAAAAGAAAAGCATTTTAACCCTTGAAATAGTTTTTGTTTACACTTTTTACCTCCTGTTTTGTGAAATTTATCATTCAGCCCCTTGAAAATGTGGTTTTTCGCAATTTTGACTCATTGGGCCGAAAAGCCCAAAATTTGGCCCATTAAGCCATAAATTTCATTTCTAACCTTTAAAAGAGTATGATATTCATAAAAACACTTATTTTTACTGTTTAGACTCTTTTAGTCCTTGAGAAAACCGTGAATAGTAATTTTTCAACCCAACTTTTGTTTATTTGACAATTTAAGCCCAAAAATGGGTTTTATGTTGCAATATGTTTATCATAATCTTAGAGGGTAATATTCTTGACTTGTTTAGTGTAATATAACTTAGATCATGTTTGTTTCCCTTCTTATGCCATAGATTTCGTGATTTCTTCCCTTTTTGTTACATATTTACCACATAAACATATATAATCACACATACATGCATAAAATCATACATAGCATACACATACACATAGATCTACACATTTTACTTGTATTCTCCCCCATAAAACTTATGAAAACCGAAAAGAGATGGGTATGAACTCACCTTGAGTTTGTGGGTTCGGTTTTGAAGAAGAATGGAAGAAGTTTGATGCTATTCTCGGCCTAGCAAGCTTCTTGGAGGATCTTTGGCTTAGATGTGTTCTAAGAGGCAAGATCATGAATTTGAATGAATCAAAAGATGATTTTTGATGAGGTATAGAAGTTAAACTTTGGATTTAAGTAAGAACTTACCAAGATTTGTAACTAGAAGTGATTTTTGAATAAAAAACTCCTTGGAATACTTCTAATTCTCGAAAATTTGGATGAAAAGGAGAAGAGAGTTCTTATGTGTTTGAGAGAGATTTTTGAGAGAGTGTGTGTCTTTCTTTGGTGTTCTCGGCCAAAGAAGAAGAAAGAGGGGAGAAAAGAGAGAGTGAAAGGATGGTTGCTTGGAGATATGAGATGTTGCATGGAAGACCATAATATAATTGTGAGGTGGCATGTAAAAAGTCAACTCTTCCTCCCTATGTTTTTGTTAGGTTTTGAGCATTCTAACACTCTTATGGTGTACATGCAACCCTATAAACCTTGGATCTCTGTTTTCTCTATTATACATGCAAATATTAACTATTCCAAGGTTTCATCCTAACTAGCATATTATGAAGCACCTATACTACAAAGTTCTAGTTAGATGACATACCTTTTGATGTAGCTTGATGTCTTCAAGCTTTAAGAGCTTAGCCCCAATAGTGTGGAAGCCTCAAATGGAATCACAAATCACCAAAACACCTTGGAAGAGCTTGAGAGAATATGTATGCACACTAAAATCGGCCCACTCTTATTTTCACACACTTGTGCCAATTTTGTAAGCCAAGGACCCCTTTATATATTATGGAGGATTAGGGTTACATCCATGTAAACCCTAATACCCATGACCTTTCATTTACATAGGATCCATGGGTTAAAAGCTCCATGGACCATCCATGAAAGCTTATCCCAACCTAAATGAACTTGGCCCATTCCATATATATAAGAGTCCATATTTAATTAGTTCTTTTTGATCACTTAATTAATTCTAAATTAATTCTTGATCAATACTAATTAAATAATATGATTCCATATTAATATATTAGAACTTATAATATATTAATATAAATCATAAATATACTATTCTCAAAAGACTATCCATATAAATTGTGCTGGTGAAGTGCAACCCAAATGGACCATGCCGGGTCGGGTCAAGTACATACCAAATATAGTTATGGACTTAGACATTAATCCAGCAGTCTCCCACTTGGATAAGTCTAAAACTATTATTGAATATGACTTCAAAACCTAACTGGAAATCGTAGCTCTTAAAGCCGGTGTCGAACTCTGACCTTGTCAATGACTTGTCCATTAGATAAGGGATCATATATTCCTCCATTCTAGATATCATATGGACTGAGACATGGATTATAAATCATTCTCTCTGTCCATTTGTTGTTTCCCGATTTCCGATTCCCGATTCATGATGACTGACTGATTGAACAAATCAAATCAGTCATGGCTTGGCCAAGCACTCACATGTGTCATCGCTAAATCATCGAGGGGCCCACAGATATCGCTTTTATCCCGAAGGTAAAAGGAATGGATAAACTTCGACTCATATGGCTTGTTCTACTACTTGTTGAATCATACACAAAGGCACGTTTTATAACATCGAGTTACCAAATGCGTTTTCGTGCAATCAATGTATAACCAACTCATAGTAACAACTCATATCTCTAGGTTTGAAGAATATAAGATATTATCGTCTCATGATCACTCGTGATAAAATCCATGAAGTGATTCAAATGAGTGCGGGTTGAATCCAATACTCAGAACTTATGAGCACTCATGAGTGTTGTAGCACCATTTTGTCCACCAACTTGGACCTCTACAAACCAACCCATGACAGTCTTGATTCATATCTACTTCCAACATATGACCGACTGTGGATGGTTTGAACAACTTAATCATTCAGGAAGAGCGACTTAGTTATTCTGGAAGTCAAAACATGCAAAGTGAAACACAAGAATAAATGAATCAAATACGGTATCAAACCCTATGAATATAAATAGACCACTTTTATTTATCACCATACTGATTACTCATTATTCATTGTTTCGGTTTTATCAACTTTATATTTGAATTAAAAACACTAGTTGTCCCATGCTCCAAGCATGTACACTATGTTTTTCTTAAACAATAGCTTTGCCATACATATGCACTCTATGTTTGTCTATGATCCTTACTTTGTGAAATAAACCAATTGAACATAATTTCAATGATTCTAATTTCACACTCCCAAATCCTTATCGAAAAATGTGAGAATTTCAAATTCCTATCATTTATCGAAATCTGTTTAGATTTTAAACTTATATGCACTGACCCTCCTGTAATGAATATGTACAAAGTCACAAAGACTTGTCAACAGTCATTATAAGGTATTCCAATGGAGATCAACTCCATGGAAACTAAGTCTCATATTCAAAGTACATTGCTTTGGACATGCTTCTTGCATTAAGTTTTCTAATCTTACACAGATAACTTCCACCTATGGAGACAACTCCATATTCTCATTTTGACTATCACTTTTGAATAAGAGATGCCTCTTTTCAGAATATGTCAATATGGTCCTTCCAAAATTAGCACTATACTTCCAACTGTCCCTGAGCAACCAATCTTTGGTAAACCTCAGATTGTCCTCGACAATTGCTTAATCATTTTAGTCATATCAAATTCTAGACCTTTTCCCTTCTTAATGCCTCTGGGCATTTGGAAAAATTTAGAAATGACAAATATTATAGTACATGCAATCGATCCTGTACCCAAAGCAAATGGTACACGATTCATGATGTCTCACATAAAGACATGATTCTAGACCAGTCTTTTGCGACAATATTTTTATTTGCCATGTTTTCAAATTTTGACTATGAAGAGGGATGCCGTAATCATAATCGAATTTTGAAAACGCAATATATAGAATTTCCTTAAGTTGAACCAATCCAACATGAAATTCATATATATATTCTTGACTAAAGATGATTAAGGTCTCAATCTAAGCCTTTAGAACTGAAATGAAGTATATCATCTCCCTTAATTATAGCAAAACAACTTTTTCAATCCCTGCCGCCTCACGAATTGAAACTTTTGTTTTCTATAATTAACATTGCTAACTTGCAACACTAACAATAATTATCATGCTCCCACTAACATGATGATTATTAGCATAACACTTATGCTCCTACTAGCTTTGACATGTACTCAGAAATCAGCTGGACTTCTAGAAATCAATACTTTATTGACTTTCTTACCAAAGTTCAGATTTCTGATACGAGATGCTTTGATAAAACTTTATCAAAATCATACACCTTTCCTTAGATAGCATGCATGTGTGTCTAAATAATTTCAGAACTATGAAAAGGGATGCCGTAATCATAGTCTCAATTGTTTAGACCTTTTGCCATCTGTTTCAAATCTACTTGGTGGAAGTGTTTCCTCACCATCATTTTCATGAATCGGAGAGAAACCTTATGACCCTTAGATTTTATGGTGTATGTGTTCTTATCCATGTGAATCGTCAAAACCATAGTCACAAGACAAGGATAATAACAAATCCAAACTCATATGGACTGAACTTATGCAATCTTAACTTCTTGCCACCTGGCAGTACAGGGCCTGCCATTGCTTCCAAGTTGTTATGCAACCAATTGAGAACTTTCAGAACTCCTATGCAAAGCCAACTTTAACTGGAATGGACACAGAATATGTCAACACGATAGGTTATAAACCTCAAGTCGTGTGCTAGTGAAGAACCTTAGGTTTTATTCTTGATTAGTTCTTGAAATTCTTTTTAGGGTCTTTAAGACTCCCACTATCCTCTTGACATATAAGACTATCTTGCCAAATCTTCAAGAGATAGTGCAGATTCTTTATCAAGACAAACACTTCACACAATTGGCCTTAGTTGGTCTTTGTTTTATCCAAAACATCATAACTTACCAATTTCAAATGTACAAGAGTAGGAAACTTTTACTCTTACATTTGACAAGTGTTTTAAACCTTTCTTTAAGATATGTCACTCAAGTTACAATCTTGGAGTATGACTCTAAGAATTGTTTTGGAACGAAGTATGACTCATCTTCCTGATCTAACCATTTCAACAATTCATGACTCCTCTTCTTAGTCATAAGAATGCACTAAGATGACCTTTAAAGGACTAATTGTGATATGATTTCTAAATCATTAAGATGATCACAAACATGATACTAAAGTACTCTCCCATCTTTTCAGATTTGAGAAACTTTTATCTTTCTGTCTAATTTGATTCTTCCCATGCGTTCTGCCATACATTGAGACTTATCCAATGTTTCAGAATTATACTTAAACTTGTAAGTATAACCACATTTACTAAACTTTAGTAAATCAAATAGTCTTAACGAGCTTTGTGGTGGACATGACCAGTGCACAAGAATGTGTACTCGATCCCTTTAGTCCTTCACTTGACTCACACATCTATGTGAACAAGTAATTAGTCTTGATTTCCCAATGCTTGAAAGTTCTCATTCATCATACTATTCAACTTGCATGATTCCAAGTTTCGGTCCAATTGAAACTTGGGCGATGAGGAACTTTCCTGATTTGGTAAATTTAGACACTACCACAAATGAAAGAATCAAATCCATTTTCCAATATTGCTGTCAGTGGAATCATATAAGCAACAATTTTCCACAAATGCCATTGTAAGGATACTTCAAATAAATAAAATTAAACAATTTTTCTTTTATTTTAAAACTTTGCGGAAAAACTTATCCTTACAATCCACATGGAAAATTGTTGTTATCTATTCCTTAGCAATATATCATAACTTCTTAAGCAACTGCTCAAAATTCTGATGCGATCGAAATCCACCTTCGCGATCAGAATCAGCATATACTTCCTTTAAGATTTCTCTCTATTCTTTGATTCTTAAAACATCAATATGTGACCCAGTCACATCATGTAATGAGGATCTCAGAATAGAACTTAACAGAGTTAGATAATGGGCTCTACCTGATGTAGAGTCAAACTTATTGACTTTAACATCCTTAGGTAAATTTGGCAGCTTTGCAATCAACGCCCCTTCCTTTGGAAAAATAAACATATGGATCCTTTGGTAATGGGACTATCTCAGACTTAGCCTTTCTCTTTACCATTTGGTCAACCGGGTTGACTATGGCCAATCCCTTTCCATTGGGAAGAGAATGCTTTTTCTGGATTTCCAGTGTCACCATTGTCACTGTCCATAAGGTTTTTGGGAAGTTGATCTTCTAATCAAATTTGATTTACTATCGTTCCAAATCATTGCTGATTCAGCAGCACCAAGCAAATAGATATGATCATTAAGGTTCATGTCATAGTCTGTTTCATAGTAGTCCCAAAGGAACTCACTATGTGACTTAGAAAGTGATTGAACATCCAAATTTCTCAAGACTTTGACACCCAACTCTCCCGGCTTGTCAATATGTGACTTCATCTCTAAGATGTGATCACACATAGACCTTGCTTGCCATTAGGGCTTGAGTGACCTTGAACTTGTGGGTTAGGGAGAATAATTGGAGGAGGTGGAGGAAGAGAAGTATGACTTCCATGAGCCAAACTCGGGAAGTCATATTCATTAGGAAAGCTTGGTTTGGGAAGATCATTGTTGTCTAAACCAGACATCAACAATGGGAGAAATTCACGTAAAGTTGATTTAAGTCCTTAATATAACACCCAATATGATATATTAAGGCTAGGACCCAACAAACTATTTTATAACTTGGAAGAGGGATGCCGTAATCCAAGCTATAAAATATTTGAAGGTAGGTGAATGACGATTCACCAATTTCCACCAAGATAAACGAAATGTATTATTAGGTTTTAATTGGTTTTGAAACTCCTAGATTCTTTTGAGATTCATTGAACTTTTCAATGGCATTTTATCAATCTCGAGTGTGCCCTTCAGGTTTTGTGACTGGGATGCCGAGGATCACAAAACAAGGTGTGAAGTAACCATGCAAATATACTTGGTACCCTTAATATTTACCCCTCAATCGATGTGCCGGTTAACCACACACGCTCCAACGATACTATGATAAACATTAAGTTACCCTTTGCCTACCTTGTTAAGTCCAGGTTAGTGTGCCGGTTAACCACACACGCTCCACTAACAGCTTAAACAAATTGCAAAGTGTAATTTCATGGATTAGCACCTTATTCACATTTTCCTAAGTAACTAAGATTGTGAATTTATAAGTGTTTAGTTACTTAGTATTTATCATTATACTTATAATGAAGGGAGAATTATAGTCCTTGTCCTACCTGTTCGGCTAACGACCCTCCACCGGTCAAGGAAGCGGTGAGTGAGAGTGGACACCCATTAAACTGCCATTTTATAGGCAGTAACCTTATACCCCCCTTATAGACCGGCTTCGTGAATGAGGCCTACTAATGGTAAGACGACTTGCTCTTATACATATAATATATTAAACTTTTAATATTATAATAGTATAAGGGTGTATTTTAGACATTTAAAATACTTGGTGGTTTAATCTATTAATTAAACTATACTCTTAATTTAATTAAATTTAAACCATGTCATTATGGAATTATTAATTCTCTTTTAATTAAACACTTTAATTATCTATTAATAAAGTTCATAAGAGTTAATTGAATTATTCAATAAAAACATCATAATTCCAATTATTAAATTCAAAATTAAAACCATTTAATTAATTGTTGAAGTTATGAACCCAAGAGTTTTAGAATTCAATTCTTTTTTTTTTATCATAAAAAACTTTTTCCAAATTCCAAAACTTGAGGGCAAGTTTTGTAACTCTTGAAAACTTTTGGATTCTATAACTTATGGAATTAATGGTGTTTTATGATGAAACTTTCCATGTTCCATAACTTAAGAACAAGTTATGGAATTCTTTAAAACATTAACACCAAATTTTGTCACTCCATAAAAACTTTGAATCAAATTTTTTTAAAAAAAAACTTTCATATCCATAACTTATGGAAGTTTCAAAAACCCTTAAGATCACAACTTTAAAAAAAACTTTTGAGCTCCAAAATTTTATGACAAAATATATAACTCCTTAAAACATTTAGATCAAACTTTTAAAACTAATAAAATAATCATATCATTTTATCTTTTACTAAATTTGACCTAATTCAACTCATATAACAAATGATTCAAATTTTACAAATAATTCGTTTTTCATAAAACAAGTAATTATCTTAAAATTTGACAAACGTCATGTTTTTTCCTTTTTTTTCCAACTTGAAAATAAAACATTTGCATCAATATAACAGAAAACAACCCATGGCTCTGATACCACTGTTGGGTTTTGAGCATTCTAACACTCTTATGGTGTACATGCAACCCTATAAACCTTGGATCTCTGTTTTCTCTATTATACATGCAAATATTAACTATTCCAAGGTTTCATCCTAACTAGCATATTATGAAGCACCTATACTACAAAGTTCTAGTTAGATGACATACCTTTTGATGTAGCTTGATGTCTTCAAGCTTTCAGAGCTTAGCCCCAATAGTGTGGAAGCCTCAAATGGAATCACAAATCACCAAAACACCTTGGAAGAACTTGAGAGAATATGTATGCACACTAAAATCGGCCCACTCTTATTTTCACACACTTGTGCCAATTTTGTAAGCCAAGGACCCCTTTATATATTATGGAGGATTATGGTTACATCCATGTAAACCCTAATACCCATGACCTTTCATTTACATAGGATCCATGGGTTAAAAGCTCCATGGACCATCCATGAAAGCTTAGCCCAACCTAAATGAACTTGGCCCATTCCATATATATAAGAGTTCATATTTAATTAGTTCTTTTTGATCACTTAATTAATTCTAAATTAATTCTTGATCAATACTAATTAAATAATATGATTCCATATTAATATATTAGAACTTATAATATATTAATATAAATCATAAATATACTATTCTCAAAAGACTATCCATATAAATTGTGCCGGTGAAGTGCAACCCAAATGGACCATGCCGGGTCGAGTCAAGTACATACCAAATATAGTTATGGACTTAGACATTAATCCAACAGTTTTGTTGTTGGGCCGAGAGAGGTAGAAGGAAGAAAAGAAGTTGGGCCTTTTTGTGCTTAAGTCCATAATATGGCCCATTTAAATGATTTTCGGCCCAATTGGTCTTTGGAGATGGCTCACGGCCCAAAATAAATCAAGGAATGAGTTTTATGGCCCATTAGGGCTATTTAGATTTGTTATGGCCCAATAAGGCCCATTGAATATAACCTAGTTTATTTTAGGCTTATAAGGCCCAAAATATTAAGTTTCATGCATATGGGTCCAATTAGGGCCCATTTAAGAGTTCTAAGTCCAAAATAGTCAAATTGGAAGCTTATTGGTCCATTAGGCCCAATAAGAAAATCCTAATCCAAAAATTAACTTAAATCGGGATTTTTAGAGTTTCCAATCTTTGTTGACTATTTGAATGCTTGAATAGGAATTTTGTTGTCATTGATTTAATCACAATACATGTTTTCAAGTTTTAACTACAATGTCACTCTTTGTTAAGTGTTTACAGCGTATCAGAATTCCTAGCTGTGACAGAGGTACACTTTTCTTCAGAACCATCTCCAACACTTTCTCCATCACATTCGCTTTCACATTCGTAACCCTTGAGACTCTCAGATATTACCACTGATCTAGTTTTTATTTTTCTTGAGATTTCTATATTATCCTGTCACTTAAATTATTCCAAAGCATACTTGTTATTATGACTATACTGGTCAGACAAGTACTTCTTCCGAACGTTCGGACTCATGTTGAGTTTTGGAGTTTAGTTGAAGATGAAGCCAACCTATGAGCCTAATGAAAAAAATCATTTCACTGTTTCTCAACAAACAGATGATCGTAATTCAACGGGATACCACACAGACACTTTTTAGTCTCTCTTGACTCCGAAGGAAGAGATCGTTGCCCGGGATCCAACTGTTTTCATGTCGATTTATTGACATCACAGATTTCCAGATATTATTTGTTTTATTTCTTTATCTATTGGCATACTCTTGCACAAAAATCCTTGTGATTTTCCAAAAGTCTGATTCTTAATACTAATGGTTGCTTTCACATCCGAGAATAGGTTATGGCGAGTTGTTACGAAAGTGCAGAACTGAAGCAACGATTTTTAAGGGATAAGACTTCAAAATTTGGGCGTGTGTTTTTCAAAAGTCCTGACATCAAGCCTTGTCAGTTACGGGAAAATGAAACGTCACCAACTGCTTTCTCTCTCCAATACAGACGTATAAAAGGGAAAATCGTCGATTGATTTCTTTTACCGCTTCTAAAGATTTTGAAAACTCTCCGGCGCAAAAACCTTGATACTCTTCATCTTCTTCTCAACTGCATCCATGTCTTCCTCCACAGAAACTCCATCTGCTGCTGAACAGACTGCATCGTCAATGCTTCTAAACACCAAAGCCAACCAAAATCTCATTCTTGACCTGGATTCATCCAAGTATGATGTGGTTCTCCAACCAATGATTGAATGTCTCCATCACCTCTTCGGTGGCTCCTGCCCTAACAATGGCAGCGCACGTTCCATTGGTCCTTTTGTCTGAGGCTTTTTCGACTGCACGTCATCAACAAAGTGAGGCTCAGATTACCTTCGAGGTAGGTTCCATAAAAAAACTCTATTTCCAAGGCCCGATTCAGCCGTCTGCTAGGGTTTTCTCAATCAAGGTATCTGGTTGATCCGAAATCAATCTCCTCATCTGCATTTGTGGACATGTTTTACCAAATGGGGTAACTGGGCAACCTAGCCTTTCTTTCCAAGTTCAAGAAGCCTAACCTTCCTCCAATGTGGAATGGTCTTTTTACCCTTTTGTTCAAAAGCTTCTCAGAAAGGGTCACAGGGTCGGATAGTGCTAGTAAGCTTTTTTGCACCATCATCTATGGAGTATACTCTGGCATTAGCCTGGACTATGGGTCTATTCCTTGGGATCAACTAGTTTAGAGTACTCTTTCCTCTACAAGGCACTCGAAATTTTCTTATGCTCGATTTTGGTCTATCGTTGTTCAGAGGGCTATCACTCGTCACAACATTCCGGTGACAACAAGTTCGGTTATTGCTGTTATTCCTATCTACCACACCTCGAACATCATTCTGTCTGATCGCTCCAAGTTAACCTTCGCTGACTCTATTCCGGAGACTATGCTAAACTATGTTCCAGCAGAAAACGAATTGATAAACGAGTATCGCAAGAAGCCTACATCTAGTCCTCGACCTCTAACACCTGAGATGCAAAAGACTTTGGAAGAAGCAAACAAGTCTAAAAAGGGAGGTAAACGTAAGGCGATGGTTGGTCCCTCTAATTCCGCTCTAACTCCGAAAAAGAAAGTCAAACAGGCCGCTCGAAAGCCAAGGTCGCCTACTCCTGTTGCTGAGGGAGATTCGGATTCTCACACAATTTCAGACGTTCGTAGCACTGAGCAAGTCCAGCACGAACCTGAAGATACAGCTGCGACTTCGCAACCGATGGTCTCACAACCATCTGCTACTGAGACCAATCCAGAGGTAACTTTTTCCATGCCCACCTCTGTTCCTTTAACAGAAGATTTCTTTCATGGATTTACTCCTCCATCTTCTCCGAATCAAACTCCTACTCAAACCACCACTCCAATTACCATTGCTCCATGTCCGAACATCTTTGTTGGATTTTCGCAGCCACAAGTCTCTGTTCTACAATCTACTCCATTTTTCACAGATTCTACAGCAACAACCACTACTACACCACCAGTAACTATCAACGTATCTGATACATGGGCAGGTGCTTCTGGTGTCACTGTTGGTCCTGATTTCTCTCCCATCTATCCTCTAAGAACAGATGATCCTGATGCGGTGTTCGATGATGACCAGGATTATTTCCAAGGCTTTCACTATAGCTCATTCAACGTCCAACCAACTAGTGATGACGAAGATGCGCCTATAACGAAGGGGCAATTCAAAGCCCTCAATGATAAATTGGATACTCTCATTGAGTCTTCCAAATCTTCGTCAAGTACTGAATACTCCTACAATTCTGTCAAAGTGTTAATCGAAACATTCACAAAGGAACATGCAACACGTCTTGATGCATCTACAAAAGCTGTGGCAAATTCTGAGAAGACAGTTCGTGATGTGACCGAAAAAGTCGATAAACTACTGTCTGATGTCAAACGGTTTATGGAAGACTTCCGAACTTCTTCGGAACGAAAGATAACTGCTGCGAACAAGGCAATTACGACCCTTGGTACAACTCTCCAATCCGAGAAAGACGCTCTTTCCAAGGTTCGTACTGGCATCCAGACTGATAATGCAGAGCTGCAAACGTCGATCTCTTCCAAGACTGAAAAGCTTCAAGCAGATCATGCTACTGAGAAGGCTCTCATGGATAAGGTTGCCATCAAAACTGAAAAAGTGAAAGTTGTTTCCGCCCACCTTTCTCATGCCAACAAGGAGATCCAAGAGCTTAAGTCTGAAAAAGTTGTTGTCAAAAGTGTTGTCACCGATGTTAATCAGTATTTGCGAAATCTCATCGAGACTCGTGATTCAACGCTCACAGTCTCTGTTCGACAGTATCTAGCTAACAAACTCTGACCAGTATTCTCAATGCTCAATCGAATAGAAGGTGTTTCGGCATTGGGTACTCTTCTGAAACAAGGGGGAAGCGAAGAAGGCATCTAGTGTGGAAATCAAGAAACCAGCTGGTGGCAATGAAGAGCATGAACAAAAGCTGAAACTAAAAGATCCGAAGGATAATGAAGCTTCGGGATCGAAAGGAAAAGGAAAGTTGGTTGATGATGATGAGGAAGAAGAAGATCAATCAGAAGAAGCGTAACTGAAAAGAAAGAAATGTGACCAAGAGCTGGATGAAGCTCAGCGTGTCACAAAAGAAGCCGAAGAAGCTGAAAAAAGAAGCTCGTGAAGCCCAAGTTACTCTGAAAACTCAAAGGCTTCTATTCCCTGCTTGGTCTATGGAAAGGGTTCTGAATGAGGCAATAGATAATCCGAATGTATATTGGTTGGAGCTAGTTACTTCGTTTGAATTAGAAAACACTTTGGATTCGCAGCTTGACTTTCCAATAACTCCGAAAGCTTTCTTGTTTAGAAGATTTGACAGGGTTACGAGTGCACCTGATTCGGACAACGATGTTCATTAGGTGCTTATTGCGTTTTACCTCAAACACAGAAAGCCTCAATACCAAACCTGAAGTTCTAAGAAGATTACTGCTGTGAAAGTCTTTGACCCAATTGAAACAGAAACCTTCGTCAATGATCGGTTCAAGGTTGCTCAAGGGGCTCGGAGTTCTGTGTTTGAATTTACTCTCGCTGATTTGCCCTGCCTTAAACCATTTTACTGGATTTCCCTGTTGCATCTATTGCTGAAGGATGAACAGAATTTCGAACCTATGTTGCACATCTCAAAAGAATGTTGGTTTCTTACATCCAAGAAGTTGGTAAGATGGATGTGGAGATTGTGACTGTTCTTCGAAAGAAACCTACAGTGCTGCTCAAAGAGCCTCCAAAAGATCTCAACAAGATGAAACTGGGACAAATCCGGAAGGACAACTGGAGCATGGCGTTCCAGATAAGAGAAAGGGCTGGTGCGAACTTTCAAAGATGTTGCTTCTTTCTGCCTGATAAGCATCTTTACTCCACTTTGTGCCTGTAATATGTTTTGGAATTAGCAAGTGGTCACAAAGGGAATGATGTTGCTGACAAGAAGGGTTTTGCTGATATGATTAAGTGGTATATCATTGTTCGCAAAACTTTGCTTGGTCTGATGTCGTTGCTCTTCAAAGTTCAAAAGCGCAAACTACATTGAAGAATTTGCCTTCCTTATTTGACAGAAAGGGGAGATTGTTGGGTTATTTATTAGATTGTGTCAAATTTAGTGTGTATATAGTTAGCCTTTTTACGGATTCGGCCTGTCCATCCGTCTTTATGATACTAGGGTTAGGCTTTAAATACTGCATGCATGTATTGTATTAGGGTTAATCGTTTTGGTGATTCCCTACAGTGCCTTTACAGAGAAGTTCTTCATCGACCTCTTCCAAGGAATAAATTATTAATCATTCGGCACAACTTCAATCACTGTTCTTACTGTTTTTGATTCATATACCAGTTTAGAATCTACCGATCTATTCTTTATTGTTCTAACAGGGCACGGTCATATGAAGTGAAAAGGTTACAACATATAATGTACGCGTGCATCATATTACATAATATGATTTTAGTTGATAAAGAAAGAGTGATATGTTGATACGATAAAAATGAAGTTTTTCCAAACGTCAAAGGAGTAGCTATTTGTACTTAAGAGTACAGGGCAAATAGAAGAGAATTACATGATCACGACATTCATCACTCCCTTTGTGTAGATTTGGTAGAGCACATTTATAAGGCTCGTGTACAACCCCAAACAGAGTATTGGCACAATGATTTGTTTAACGAATCCGATAAAGATTCAGATATGTTCGTTGAGGATTCAAATGACTATGACGAGTATGAAAGTGTCGAGGACGACGATTCAGAGTAACGTAGTTTTTTTAAATATAGCTTGTGTTTTTTTAATCTTGGTTGTTTTCTAGGTTTTTTAAAATCTTGATTGTTTTTTATGTATTTTTTATGTAACAAAGTATTTTTATTTTAATTATTTTTAAGTTTATTAATCATATTTAAGGAATTATATTTATTTTTTGAATTATAAAGCTTAAAATTAAATTATTTTTTATTTAAAAACTAAAACAAAAGTGAAAAATGATCATTTCCTACATTTTTATTTGTGAAATATAAGAGTAAGCGGAGTGGCTTGCCCGCCAGCGTCACCAACCTCGCTAGAACACCGCCCCCTAGCCCTCGCTGGGGGTCGCCACCGGAGACGTGCTAAACCTTTGGCGAGAAGAGAGAGATGGTGAGGAATGAATTTGATTGGTGGGAGTGGGGTTTGACCGAATTAAATTTTATAGTTTTGTTTTGAAAAAGCCCTACCGCGTCTCCAGTCCGATCGTAGTTACCCTCGGAATTAATGTCATCGCATGGCACAGAGGAAGCATTTGCAGGATTGGCAATGGAGAATTGGATGAAAGGAGTATCACCAATGAAGAATTGACGGTCACTGAGATGGATGTGCAGGAACGAATTCAAATTTCCCAGAATTTCCCAGAATTTGGATAATGTGTTGGGAGTAAGTCTTTCACCTTTGTTATTCTTAATGATCTTTCTGGTTTTGATCTTGAGAACCATTCTCAATCTTTAAAGTTTTATTCTGTTTTCCAGTCTTGTTCATAGACTCTTCTGTTTTCCAGTTTTAAAAAAACTGTTCAGATCATTAAGCTTTAGATTTGCTTCCATGGCTATGGCTATATGCTGTTATTTTCCTGTGCACACCAGGTGTTCGATCATTTTCCTCTGTGAGAATATCACCGTGTAATTCAAATCAAAGCTATTCAAAATGCCTGAAATTGGTTGTAACAAAATACTAAGATTAGGAATTAGAGATGCTCCATGTGATCATGTCTGGTGGCTTCTGTTATATGGATTCAAAGAAACATTTAATCTGCTATAGATGCTCATGTCTTAATTACCTCTATTTTGATTTGATTAATAGGCACTTGTTGATGCTCCTGACATGGTAAGAGGCCAAATGAACTTCAAGAGGTTAACACTTACAAACATCAAGATTGACATCAATAGAGTTCCAAAGAAGAAAACCGTTGTTGCTGCTTTAGAAGCTGCAGGTAAGTTTTAAATTGTTTGGACTTCTATCATTATTACTTGAATGCTTTTATTTGTGCTTATAGCCTTTGTCTAATAACTTAACAAGTGCTTTTCATGTCAGTTTGATAGCTGGGTATTTTGACCAATAACTTAACAAATGCTTTACAGGAAGAAGCTAAATCTGTCGGGCAGCTGCGTAATGTTAGGCGGACTAATCTCCTTGGTTGCTACTGTGAAGATGATGAGAGGCTACTTGTGGCTGAGTACATGCTCAGTCACATCCTATGAAGTGGGAAATGAGGTTAAGAGTTGTGCTACATCTTGCAAAAGCTCTTGAATATTGTACAAGTAAAGGTCTTGCTCTTTATCATGACATATAAATATTGTGGATTTTGGTCGTGAGGAATTTTTTTTTTAGTTCACACGTAGTGGTTTCATTTTTCATATCTAATATCTTGAGATCTTGACTTTGTAATCTGTATTGTTATGCTATGTTAATGATTTGAAATGTGTGGCATTGTTCTTAGATATACAATCAAATTTGAATGTTCTTGCATGATTGGTATTTGGTTTCATTCCAAAAAAAAAAAAAAAAAAATGGAGCTACCGTATTTCTTTCAAATTTAACAAAAGAGTAATTTATTTGAATGTTGGTTGATTTATAAAGTAATTTAATTAAATTAAAAAAAGAAATATAAATTAAAAAAAAAATGGAGCTACCGTATTTCTTTCAAATTTAACAAAAGAGTAATTTATTCTGTTTGTTTGATTACCACTCCCTACCAAATGCTAAGATTAAATGCTAAATGGTAAAAAATGTGGTGGCACTCCAAAATCTAACATGACAAGGTGTTAAGAGTATTACCACTCCTCTTAGCCTAAGTGATTGAAAAGTTGACGTGACATTCAAAATGTGAGAGGTGAAAGATGGATACCCTCTCTGAGCTAAGTGTTTGGATTTAATGTTGGATGTGAGGAAGGGGTGTGGATTAAAAGGTATGTTTTTATTTCCTGCTACCCCATTTTATTTCTCTAAGCTATATTTTTTAATTATAAGGTAAAAGTCAAGTCCACTTCAACATCTTTGTCTGCAAAATTGTACAATCAACACTACCTGAGGTAACCAGAAAACCTGTTATAAATAGAAAAAGTGCAAAAATTAAACAAAATATTCGGCTTTGACAACCTAAAATATCCAAAATGGTAAAACTGAATATTTCCTGAAAACTTAAAGACTTTTATGACATTAACCTTAAAAACATAAACTTATACTCAAACATATAAATTTGTGTCGTTGAAATGGACTAACTATTTAATCACCATTAAAACAATTGATCTTGTGTCCATTAATAATGGAGTAATTTAACAAAAGTCTTGTATTAATTGAGTATCGCACAAACATTTATAATTTAACAATCCTAAACTTGACAATTTACTTACAGTAGAGTTTATGCACTAGCAAAGAAGCAACTCATTTAGGAACCAAAAAAATACAAACTTCACGTTTATGATTTCATTTAGGGCTCTGGTTCACCTCTTCTTGTTAAAAATGATATTCAAATTATACTAAACTAGATTATGACCCGCGTTAAACGCGGGGAAACGCATAAATAAAATATAAATGTATATAGATATTGCAGAATAATTAAAAAAATATGGTTATTGGTATTATTGAAATGTATATAAAATACATTGAAATCGGTAAATATATATAGTCGTTGAAGGACCTCTTTGTAGACAATATTTTTTTATTAGTTGAACGATCTTCCTCGTCACAAAGTAACTTCAAAACTTTTTTACTTGTGACACGGGAAACAACCATGTGCGAAAACGGGTCTACGCAAGTATATCCAACATTTGACAATGTATTTCAAAATACATTGTTATTTATGGCTATATTGTAAAATATAATTGTTTATTTCAAAAAATAGTAACTTATTTATGTTCATTGGAAATGAACCACATAAACCCCCCACAATATTAAATATAAAGAAACTCTAACCAATAAATATAAAAATAGTTATGTTTGCTCGATTTAGTTATTGCTCGTGACTCGTTGAAAATGTCAAAATACATAATTGGCACACAACTTACTTGTTATTATGATACAAATTAAACAATTTAAACACATGAGGATGCATTTTTATTTTATTTTATGATAATGATAAAATAATGGAAAAAAGAATGCTTACTTCATGACATATGTGGACGTTTGAGTAATGTCTATGGTCTTAACTGTTGAGTATTCATATGTTTTAGATATAGCTATTAAATGGTTATTCAAGATAAATTAAAAGTTCATTGCTATTTCTTGCTGGTTTAGAAGTATGTTTCGACCATTTTTGCATCAGATAAAAAACATATAGGTTCTTTTAGTATTACTGCAATCCTACTTTCATATAAATTTATTTTTTTGCATCAGACCAAACTCGGTGTTTTTTAGCATTATAATCATCCTATATTATACATTCTTGATAGTTTTGAAAAGTTTGTTGCAATTTCTTATTTCTTTTTGAAAGTTCGTTGCTATTTCTTTTTGCTTTTAGAAATAAGTTTTAGATAATTTTTTTGTATCAAACAAAATTTGAAGGTTATTTTAGCATTATTACCATCGTATATGTTCCATTTCATTTTTATTATTTGAATATGGTTTTTGTAGTTCAAAACTGATACGAATACAAAAATACTGACTATATATTAACCGGCTCTCTATAATGTATAATTAAAAATCAAGACAATGTAATCATAATTTATTGATGTTAGTTAAAATGTAATTTATTTGGAGAAGATGTTCATTTTTGGTTATTTATTTGGGAAGCATAATATGTATTCTGCATTACAAGTGCTTACCTTTTGAATTTAGCATTTGTTACTTTAGAATTTTAGTTTGGTTTGACATAGCCATGATCATCCCATATTTAATACTTTGCTCTTCTTACACCTTTACTACCTGCTGACTTGCATTCATTAAATCAAGATTTAACACTATTTTTAAAACAAATATAGACAATAAACTTTCAAACTCAATGAATACGCTAAAAAAGACATGAGACTTGCCTTTTGTAAGATCAATAATACCAAATTGTACCACTTTCTGCAAAATAATGTAAGAACCGAAGAAAACCTGATTGCCAAATATCTAATATCATTATTTAAGTCATAACCCGTTATATACCGAAAAATTGAAAATTTTCAACCAAAAGTCTGTTACATGCCATCAAAGTTGAAAAAATATCCTTTAAAGTTAGATGAGGGTATTAATTTAAAAAAATCGTCTTTCACTTTTTGTTGGATGTATTTTTTGATGACAGGAACAATTATCAGGCCAGACATAATCCGTAAAACTCATCCTAGCCAAATCATAGATCGCTTAATCAACAAAATAGAATACCATTGTCATAGATGGTAATCCAGTTAGAACATCTTTTTCTAAAAGATCAAGAAATTAACAATTTATTAGAATCTTATCACGTTGATAAAAGTCATAACAAAATGCAATAGATTGAATCGATAGTTTACAATAAATATAAAAAATGAAGCCCTAGATAGAAAAACCTAAGGAGGAGACAAAAAAAAGCACGTAACACTACAAAGTTGCAAACAACAAAAACACGTGATGCTAAAAATCTAGAAAAAAAATAAAACCAAAATTTATACCAGATTGTGAGGTGAGCGTAGAGAACTTATGTCAGATTCTTTGAAACATTTCGTCAAACACCTAAGGTGCATGTTCTAATAACCCATCTTTTGAATGTAACATGACAAAAAAAAATCCAATGTTATAGGAAAGTATAGGAAATGAACTAAATTAACATGTATTTAGATTATGCAAATTATTTTGAACAATTTTCCTTCAAAAATATACTTATTATTGTTTCATACCTACATACAAAGTTTAATAAAAAAAATGTTAATTGTAATTATGCAATTTGATTCTACCATATAAATACGACCACATAGAAAATTTAAGAATCAAACAAAAAATTTGTCTATAATATCGTAAATTTGATATTCAATGAAATAAGATCATTCATAATTTAGATTCTAACTTCTTAGCCTACTTTTGATATGGTTCATGTATTAATATTTAGAGAAACCGGTAGATAAGGATGTTGATATTAAGTGTTGTATATTGTTGTTACCGTTAAAAAACTAAGTTTTATTTTAAAATTAAAAGTTTTTTTATGGTAAGTATGTTGCTACAATTTGTAAAATAAAATCACATGGCTATTGCAGTTTGTAGAGGTTGTTGAGGATCGAGTCCAAGTTAATAGGTTAAGCATTTAATATGAAAAGTTATACATTATTGTTTTGTTTGACTTAATCTAGACTGAATGATGTAATGTGTTAAGCAAAAAAAAACCTTATGTAATGTTTTATGAGATTTCAAAAATAGAAACATAATTTTATTAGTCATAGAAAGCAATCATTGAATGGTTGTATTTACAGTATAGAAATATATACAAATTAGAATAATTATAGTTTAACCCTTTCTAGATTAATTTGTTTATAAAATTCATCCCCTTAATAGTGAATAAAAGATAAATTAAAAGAGACATTTACAACATGAAAAAATCACAACATGTTACTGTTAAAAATGGTATAAAATGTACTTTAAAAGTACATTCCTAAAAATGGTATGATATGAAGTTAGTATAGTCGACAATAAGGTCAGAAACAGTAACCAAGTTGAGATAATCAAACAAACAGAAATAGTAGCAACAACCGATTTGATCCATTTTTAAATTAAATTACTGATTTACCTTCTGATGAACATTGTCCATACTAAATTAATGATTTAGCCTTCGGAGAAAAAATGGAAGTATCATGCATAAAGAATCATTTTAGTACACATGTCATCTCAATATCTATTGTTGACTTTCTTTTCCAGCCCAATGCTTTTCTAGTTTCCTAAGTCGAATTACCTTTTTGCCTTTATATTTCCTTACTTAAAGGTTTCATGCATCTAATTTGCAATCAAATTAAAATAAATCATATAAATTAAGGATTTTATTGATACCTTCAAAAGGTAAATTCGAATCTTCCTTCTTTATTCTATCCCAAATAAAATTACATTTCTGCCCTTAAACCCTAAAATCATACTTATCATTTAAAAAAAATCCATCCAACAATATCAATAACCTTTAGTTATGATTTCAATTTAAAGTTAGAAATGTTGTAATTCAACCATCATATTAGGATATTAATTTACATTCAAACACTAAAAAAATATATCTTTATTCCTATTATACCTTATCCTCCATTTTCCATTAGTATTACCATATATTTATCTTAACAAATTATTTGAGTTCTATATCAAGATTGCAATCCTTATAACTTAACCAACAATTTAAGATATTATATACAATCAAAAACAGTAACCATGTTGATATAATCAAACAAACAAAAATAGTAACAACTTATGATTTGATCAATGTTTAAATTAAATTACTGATTTACCATTCTGATAAACATTGTACATACTAAATTAATGATTTACTCTTCGGATAAAAAATGGAAGTATCATGCTAAACGAATACACAAAAAAATTGATTACAATGAACAGGAAAATGGGTAGGATGCCTTTGTCATTCCATCAAAGTACTTTGTTATATTGTATTTTAACTGGTTTCCATCAAAGTACATTATTATTTTTTCTGGATTAAAGGTATGTAATATATTTTCCTATTTATTTGAAAAGTTTTAGAAAAGTAGTTAACCGATTTCATGTAATTTGTGACAAAGAAAATCGAAATATATGAATACATATATTTGATACAGGAACAAAAAAATTAATCAAAAAAAATATAAAAAAGTGAAAGAAGGTACTGACCTTCTAGTGCACAAAAAAGAAGGTTTGAAGCAGAGAATGACGATGAAAGTTCTAAATAATAAGAATGATGTTGTAGAAGAAGGTTTAAAGAAAAGCAACGATTGAAAATAAGTATGAGCCGTTGATTCAAAGATGAATCATATATGTATGTGATAATTTGAATCTGATTTTTTTGATATTAATGGTTTCCTAATAAAATGGATTTTATATTAATGGTTTACTAATATAAACGGATTTGTATTAATAGTTGATATTTAATGCTTTAATTGAAATGGTTTTTAGTAATATGTTTTTAAAGTTGACCATTTTAAAACCTTGATAATCGAAAACTCAAGATTTGAAATTTGGGAAGCTTTTATTAGAATTAAATACGTTGAAATACGGATTTAAGTTAATTTTGTGGAAAGCTCTTATTGGAATAAAGTACATTACATTTGAGGAAGATGATGTCAGCAATTTGATCTAAGGTTGGAAAACATAGGATTGAAATACAATCAAGGGCCCAGATTGTTTAAGATGATGTCATAAAATTTTTGTTTTAATATATAATTATATACTAAAGATAACATAATTATTAATATGCTTATTTAATGACTTTTTTTAAAAAAGAAAAAAAATTCGGGTTTGAATTTTGAAGCGAAAAGCTATAAATAAGGGAGTTATATTATGAACAATATTAATTAGGGTTAATGATGACATAGATCGTCAAAAAATATCTTGAAGGAGATGCATGCTTCAGTTTGTAGAGATTTGTGTGAAGCCAAAACAGAGGTGTGATAATTGAAGATGCAAGGAAGAGGCAATACACAAATTCTAAGAATATATGAGCAAAAAGGAACCATCTTATGGTGCTACATTCTGTTATGAACACACAAAGCATCAATCGAAGCACAACCATTGACATAAGGCCGAAGAGTATTAGGAAATTATGGTTTAAGAGAAAAAAACATAGGAGAAAGATGGGGCGGTTATTCATGTAATTATGTTTGAAATGTAATTGCTAAATTTAAAGATTCTATCATTAAATGTTTGGATTATATTTTGGAAAGATGATGTCAGCAATTAGATGTAAGGGTGGAAATCATAGGATTGAAATACATTCAAGGGCCCTGATTGTTTCATTGATGAATTTAGGGTTCTCTTTTAATAATATTTAGAGATTAGATTAAAAACTATATACATATGAAACAAAAATCAAGCGGTCATTGGGATTAATGGCAATGAATCACAAGCAACGAAATTTCCAATTAAAAGTAACAAAACTAACTTATTTATTTATTTTTTTATATTTTTATATTTTGGATATCGGACGCATATCGGACAATCTCAAAATATCCAAAAGTGATCAAAATCACTATCTGAATTGGTATCCAAATCCGAAAAAACAAATATCTATACTTCGGATATCTAAAATTTTGGATAATTTTAATTTGATTTTTTGGATTTAGGTATTTCTGAAAACCTCTATTTTCGAGAATCGACTTAACAAACTGAAATATTTAACAGAGGAAGCCAAAATAACCAATGTGATATCTTTAACCATAGAAACTCAACATTTTTAAATGTGGAACAATACTATAACCTTTTCGAAGTTTCATACATGATCTTCAAACCATAATAAAAAATTGGACCAAAAACTTGACTGTAACCTTTTACTAAATATAGGGACTAAATCTGTAATTTAAAAATATCAAAGTTTCATATAGGGCCCAGGCTAGAGATTATGCTTGTCAAAGTCAAAATTTAATAAGAAGGTTGCTGTTTGACTTTTAAAAAGTCAGTATTTTTCAAATGGAGTTAGTGGAATCTCTTTTCTTCGTAAAGAGGGATATTTGGCCAAAATTAAGAAGCACGATTTGTTGAGGATGAAATCCGGTGGCCTGAGAACTCACCATGCATGCAACTCGATGAAGCCAAAACTTCCGATACAAAACCAATCATATTAAATCAAATAGAATGGAAGCTTCTATTACTTTCCGAAGACAATCGGAAACTTCCATTTCCATTGATGCGCTGAGAAATTCTCATCATTTGAAAACGGCACATGCTGACCCTTCAGAGAATCTATCCAGGTTTGTTTCATCGAATCATTCCTGTATATTGAATATTCATTGATTCACCAATCACCTCCTCTTCAATTTTTTAATTTGTTAGTAACACATCAAATTACCCATCTCATCTGAAAATCATGAATTACTACTTATATCAAACACTTAATCTGAGGCTAATTAGTTATTGGTGTGGTAAATTCACCACCGAAGTGATAGCTGTTAATTGAGGGAAAACGCTGATGTAATTTGACCAGAATTTACAAGTCTGATTCACGTTTCTTCTAGTTTAAGAGATGAAATTTCAGACGTATGAATGCCGTGTTTTGACCAACTTCTATGGCAACTAGATAGCTACAAAATTGATTTCTGTTTCAGGGTTTTTTCGTAGAAGAATTAATCCAAATGTTTATGTAGCGTTACACGAAATAAATGAAAATCGGTGAAGCTTCCACGAATCACCATCTTAGTTTTCATCGCCGTCAATCCCGCGTTGTTTCTCGATATATAATGCTACCAACTTACCAAGTCATATTCGTTATCTGATTCAGTATTCACTATAAATAAGGGTTTTCAGTTCAGATTCGAGGGATTTTCGTTCAAATCATTCACAACTTGATTTCGAGAAATTGTTTTCTGAAGAACAATACATCTGAACTTTACAGATTAATCGATGGGAGGCAAGAATTCAAGGGAAGAGGCAGCGAGATATAGACATTCGTCATCGTTCCAATCAACTTCATCATTTTCTAGTTATCCTCCTCAACCATCTTATTCTCTTCCGCCTCAAGGAGATCAAAATTACCCTTTTCAGGATCCGAATCCACAACAATATACTTCTCTTCCAATCTATACACCACAGAAGAAGCTTGATAAAAGATATTCAAGAATTGCTGATAGTTACAACTCTTTGGAACAGGTAATTAACAATCTAACATCACCTTTTGTTCTTTCTGTTGATAGCTTTTCTTGTTATGTTGTTAGAATGAGGAATTTACTTTATTTGCAGGTGACAGAGGCTCTATCACATGCAGGACTTGAGTCTTCTAATCTCATTGTTGGCATTGATTTCACCAAAAGCAATGAGTGGACAGGTAGTTACTTTGTAATTCTTGATTTCATGTTCATGTTGCTTTTTGAATTCCATCAATGGAAGTGAATTAAACTTTAAACATGCTAACATTGGATCATGTAAATAGGTTCAAGATCTTACAACAGAAAAAGCTTGCATCACATTGGAGATGATTTAAATCCCTATGAACATGCCATATCCATCATTGGGAAAACTTTAGCTGCTTTTGATGAGGATAACTTGATTCCTTGTTATGGATTTGGAGATGGTATAGCTTATAATAGTTAATAGCTCTTTATTCTTTATAATTGTGTTGAAAAATTTAAATATTAAGAGTGATCATAATTTTTTTTTTCAGCAACAACACATGATCAAGATGTTTTCAGCTTTTATCCTGAAGATAGTTTTTGTAATGGATTTGAAGATGTGTTGAGTAGATACAGAGAAATTGTCCCTCATCTTAAGCTTTCAGGTTCTAAATCTAATTTGCTTCTTTTCAGCTTAATGTTTATTTTTTCATCATAAAATTGAACTTTTTTTCTTTTTGTCATGTAGGTCCCACATCTTTTGCCCCTGTCATTGAACAAGCTATGACAATTGTTGAACAAAGTGGGGGCCAATACCATGTACTATTAATCATTGCTGATGGGCAGGTTGGTAATTTCGGTCAATATTAATCATACTTTCTAGGATATGGAGGGCATTCACGTCTTTTTCATTGACAAAAGATTGAGAGTGGGTCCCTATCCCACCTTTTTATGCATGGGACAAAAAAGTACAATTTTTGTCCCATTGATATATCCAATATATACCAAATACAGTATAACCTGTTTTTTCTGTGACATAAGTCGTGTGAAATGAATTGCTCATAAATTACATCCAAGTAGTAATTTTTATAAAACTTATTTATATTTATAGGTAACAAGAAGTGTGGATACCGAGCGAGGTCATTTGAGTCCACAAGAACAAAAAACTGTAGACGCCATAGTCGAAGCAAGGTAATTTTCTAATTTTCTACAACTTTTATCAATTAAAAATATGTTAAATACAAGTTTTTTGTGTGCTTATATTCTAAACTACAATTTCATTTTTAACAGCAAGCTTCCACTCTCTATAGTATTAGTCGGGGTAGGAGACGGTCCGTGGGACATGATGAAGGAATTTGACGATAATATCCCTGACCGTGACTTTGATAATTTCCAAGTAACCATAAATTCTACCTTCAATATAATTTCCATGGTGTCATCCCTTATTATATTATACGTTTTCTAATGTTATTATTATTTTTTTTATATTAGTTTGTGAATTTCACGGAAATCATGTCGAAAAACACGCCTCAAATCCGAAAAGAGACAGAATTTGCTCTTTCAGCATTGATGGAAATCCCTTCTCAATATAAAGCAACAATCGAATTAAATTTACTTGGGTACGTCACATTCCCTTCCTTCCTTATGACACAAATCAGGACATGACAGAACAGAGGACATGACAGAACAGAACAGACTGCACTGCGTTTGACATGCATTGGGATTAAGACAGACTAAGGATGTGTTTGGCGCGCCACAGCTAGCTTATTTTTTGAGTATTTTTAAATTGTCATGTTTGGCAAGCCAAAAAGTAGCTGATAAGCTAGCTGTTTAAAAAGCTACTTTTAGTAGCTTTTTTAAAATTTTCCGAATATACCCTTAATTAAGTTTTTTAAAAAAATGTCCTTCTATATCATTTTATATCTTTCAGCTAGCTTATCAACTAGTTTTTACCGAACATCATTTTTCGTCAGCTAGCTTATAAGCTAACAGTTAGATTTTCAGTTAGGCTATGTTTGGCGTACTAGCTGAAAAGTTAGCTGTTAGCTGAAAAACTAGCTGATAGCTGAAAAGCTAGCTGTTAAATTAAAAACTAACTGATAAAAAATATAGTTTGGTAAAACTAACTAAAAATCTAGCTGAAAAATATAAAATTTCTTAAAAGGACATTTAAAAGAATACGTTTCTATATTTAATTAAGGGGTATATTTGGAAAATATTAAAAAAGCTCCTAAAAAGCTTGTGTAAGTAGCTTTTTAAAAAGCTAGTTTATAAGCTAGCTTATAAGCTACTTTTTGGCTTGCCAAACATGACAACTTAAAAAAAGCTCGAAAAATAAGCTAGCTGTGGCACGCCAAACACGGCCTTAATCAGCTAGCAGCTAGCTTTTCAGCTAGTCTGCCAAACATAGCCTAAGACCAATGTCAATGATACGAATTTAAATTTTTGTCCCACCCACTGTGCAAAATAGACGTAAATGCCCTTTTAATCCTCATCATCGAAAATAGTCCTGTCTAATTTTGATTTTTGTTTTGGGATTTGCAGTAGTCGCAAAGATATAGGAATGTCCTGTCGGAGGATTGCCCTTCCGCCACCTATTCGTTCACCATCAACTTACAACAACATATCAAAACCATTTAATTCAATGAGTTTTCAAAAGGGGTCAATGTCACAATCATCTTATTATGGTCAAACTAGTCAACATCACGTATTGGAATCAATTTCAAAATCTACATATGACAACCAGGTAAATATTTTTGTTTTTGCAACATTTTTCTATAATCACATGGCATTTAATATTTATAGCAAGTGATTTTGATTTTGTGATTATTTATTTATAGGTATGCCCGATTTGCCTTGCTAACGCAAAGGACATGGCCTTCGGGTGTGGACATCAGGTATATTAATTTTATTTCATTTTTATTTTACTTTAAATGAATATTGATTTTGTGGAAATTTTATATTAATTTTATGATTATTTTGATTTGACAGACATGTCACGAGTGTGGGGAAACGCTTCAGTTGTGCCCGATTTGTAGGAAATCAATCCAAACTAGAATAAAGCTCTATTAAGTACAAGTCACCATTCTTTGATGTTTATTTATTTATTTTTTTCATTCTTGGTGAGTCATTTAGGGTTTTATTTGGTGATTTTAAGGAAAAAATGGTGTAAATGAAGTGATAATTTTTTTGTTTGTACATGTTCAATGATTTGTTAATTTCATTTTTATAGGTTGTGTAAGATAAATGAGAGATTATTGGACTGTTGTCGAGTGATTAATTTTCTTTTATGATTTGACAAAGTTGGAATATATGGTAAAACTTAAGGTACATAATTTTAAATATAATTTTGAGTAAATTACACGATTGGTCCCTATGGTTTAGAGTAATTTGTACGGTTGGTCCCTAACTTATTTTTTTAACTCGGAAGGTCCCTGCTGTTTGTTTTTGTTACGTGTTTGGTCCCTGTCTTACCTAAAACGACTAGTTTTCTCTTGATTTTTTAATTTATTTAAATAAACACACCCTAACCCCACCCCCCTCACTTTACTGTATCTATCTCACCATTTTTTCCTATTTAAATAATAGTTTTTTTTAGGTAAGACAGTAACCAAACGTGTAACAAAAACAAACAGTAGGGACCAAGTGTGTAACAAAAACAACCAGTAGGGACCTTCCGAGTTAAAAAAATAAGTTAGGGACCAAACACACAAATTATCCCAAATCATAGGGACTATTCGTGTAATTTACTGTATAATTTTAATTTTATGTTACAAAACTTGTATAGAAAATGTGAATATTGTTGTTTTAAGCATATATCATATATTTGATAATGGTATTATTTTTATAAGGTATCAAGTTAGAAAAAAAATGCTATATAAAATTTTGTTTTATTTTTAATATTTAATAAGATAGATTAATTGGTCAAAAAAATAAAAGAATTTAAAATATGAAATATGATTTACGGGGATAAATAATAGTTCTGTTAAATAGAGGGCATAAAGAATAAGTGTCACACAAAACCATATATATATTTCCAAACTTAAAAGGAGAATCAAACATATTGTGATATTTGTCTATCAATTCACGGATATGTTTTTCTGACAAAAGCATACATGTAACTTAGTGTGTCATTTATATCAGGAATTAATATTACCATCTTCCTTATGAAACGATTATCAATGTTATCATAAACCCACAATTTTGACTTGAAGATTGTACCAGGCATCAGTGAGAATTTTTTTTTTAACACTGTTATAGTAAAACGCCTCATTGTACTGTTGTACTACCGAAAACAAACAAGAAAACATAAAGATCAATAATAATAATAATAATAATAATAATAATAATAATAATAAGCCTAAGGCATGTGTTTTACATATTTTTCTTCAAACAAATTCAACATGGACGAGGCATTTGTGTTCGAAAATAGGCAAAACCCATTTTTCTAAAATGACGAACTTGTGTTTTTTTTCATCAGACATTATATACTCGTAACATGTAGTTGTTATTTGTAAGGATTAATATTGTAACACCTGTAAATTGAGGTAAAAATGTTAATCATATTGGATAGTGATTTGTACACAACACTTTTCAGCTATACACAACAATTTATCATTTAAATGATTATACTTTACAACTATATAAAACATAATTTGTTGTGTATGGCTAAGAATTGTTGTGTACGGATCATCACCCATATTGAAAGTTAAAATATAATGTTTTATCCGTTAAAACAATTAATGTTGCTATATTATAGGAAATTCATTAAACTAACAAAATATAAGTGAGCGTTTTAATGAAAATCACTACTTTTTTTTCAAAGTTGGAAATATGACCACTAAATCCGGAATTTGGCCATTCCAGAGTAGTTAAGTCCATTATGGAGTTGAAGGAGGCTGGTTAAGGATGTTTCTGAAATCTGTTACCATACATTCCGGACTGACATAGTCAATTCCGAAAACAAATAATGTGAAAAAAACAAATCATGTCAAAAAAATCATAGCAAGAAGATGATAAAAGCAAAATGAGGAGGATGATTGAGGATTTCCATTTTTTCTATGTTTATTTATTTTTGTGTCTCTGAAAAGGTAGTAGAAGGGTTGTATTTATACATAGATCCATCGGTGCTCAAAATTACACAATCACAATGGACAATCACATTAAATACAAAGTTTAAGCATTAAACACAAAGATTGTAATAAGCATCCCCATCTAATGTTGTCTTTAGTAAGGTTTTATAATCATCTGAAACCAAAAAACCTTTAATTTCCTTTTTTTTTTGAAAGAGCCAAAGCTCAGCAAACTAAAGACATTCAACCTTTAATTTCCTATTTGGTTTTTTTGAGAAAACCTTTAATTTCCTATTTATATACCCATTCAACCCTTACATTTTGGTAACTAATTAATCATTCATCTATTGTCCATTTTGGACGTGTAATATATTAAACTGAAGGTATCGCAGAGAAGAACACAAATATGTAGACATATTTCCATTTCATAAATGGAGATAATCAAGAAAGAAAGAAAGAACCAGAGTTGTGTTGGCTTTTTGCAGTCCCAAAAATGGAGAAATAAGAAACCGAACACAACCCTGGTTTCTTATTTCTCCATTTTTCGGTTTCTTATTTCTCCATTTTTGGGACTGCAAAAAGCTAACACAACCCTGGTTCTTTCTTTCTTTCTTGATTATCTCCATTTTTTTCAATGTCGGTTTGTTGAGATTAAAAAAACGATTTAACAAGAAACAAACGTTAAAGATTTCAATAGGATCTAGCTGACTAGATAATGTTTCAATAACTCTTATGCTTAAAGAATATCATACCATTAAATTTCTAACAAAAAAATGATATATACACTAAAGTCCCAATATTTTCAACGATTTGACAAAAGAGTTCTAAACTTTATTTTTTTGACAGTAAAGTTGTAATTGACGATTTGACAAAAAGTCCTAAACTTTATTTTTTTGACAAAAAGTCCTAATTACCGGCTAATTGGGAAAAAATGGTAAAAGTGTCAAAAGTTGCCGATAATTTAGACTTTACTGTAAAGAAAATAAAGTTTAGGACTTTCTTGTCAAATCAATGAAAATATTAGGACTTTGTATATGTCCCTAAAAAAATTTATAGCTAAAACCTTTTTCATAAGTACAAATTGCACCAAACTCTTTTTGCCTATTTTATCTTTTTTGCTTCTAGATATTTGTCCTACGGCTTTCATACTGGAGTTGACAGAGGACTCCATGCTTAAAACTCAATGAAACGAACACATCAAATCAAAAGAAGAGTTCTATTACTCTTCCAAGACAATCAAAATCTTCCATTGATGTCCTAACAAATTCTTTAACATCATTTGTAAAACACCACATGGTGACGCTTCAGAGAATCCACAGTATCCATCCACTCAACCTTTCTACGAATCATTCATGTAGATTCACTGATTCACCTCAGCTTCTCTTCTAAAACTGTAAATAACAGATTAAGTCCAACTCTTAAATGCTGATGATGATGATGATTACGTTTGTTGTAGGTGTAAGAGATAACACTTCAGACGTACCAATCCCGGGTTTTCACCGATTTCTACGGCAACCAGATAGGTACAAACTTAATTTCTGTTTCAGGTTTATCTGTAAAACAACAAATTCAAACGTTTTCGTAATCACGAACATCGCTGAAGCCTTCTCGATCTCCTTATTAGGTTTTATTTCACTCAAACCCTCTTTCATACTCGTTATAAGATTCAGTCTTTCACTATAAATAAGGGTTTACAAATTACAATTCAGTTTCGAGGGTTTTTTCTTTTCCTTCCAACAATTCACAATTTGGATTCTTAATATCTTAACGATTAATCAATGGGAGGAAAGAATTCGAGGGAAAAAAGAGCGAGATGTGAGCATTCGTCATCGTTTTCAGGTAATCAGTACAGCGGTTATCTTTCTCAACCATATTTCGCTCTTCCGCCACCTGCTACTGCTCCTCCGGCATCTCCTACTAGACCACAGAAGAAGAAGAAGCTTGACAAAAGATATTCAAAAATCGATGATAGTTACACCTCTTTGGAACAGGTAAACATCGATCACCTACGATTTCTCTCATACTTAACAAACAATTCTTCGTATCATTCTTAGAATTAGGGATTTTACTTTTACTTCATCTGCAGGTGACAGAGGCTCTTACACTTGCAGGACTCGAGTCTTCTAACCTCATTGTGGGCATTGATTTCACCAAAAGCAATGAATGGACAGGTAATTAACGATTCTTGAATTCCATCAATGGAAATGAATTAAACTTTAAACATGCTAACATTGGATCATGTAAACAGGTTCAAAATCCTTTTATGGAAAAAGCCTACATCATACTGCAGATCATAGTCTAAATCCCTATGAACATGCCATATCCATCATTGGGAAGACATTAGCAGCTTTTGATGAAGATAACTTGATTCCATGTTACGGATTTGGAGATGGTATATACTTCTTTCAACTACTTTTTATTCTTTGTAATGGTGAGACTATGAGAGATCTTAATTTTTTTTGCTCTCAATTATCAGCAACAACACATGATCAAGATGTGTTCAGCTTTTATCCTGAAGATGGTTTCTGTAATGGATTTGAAGATGTTTTGAGTAGATACAGAGAAATTATCACTCATCTTAAGCTTTCAGGTTCTTAATCTGATTTCATTCTTTGTCATCTTCAATTCTTGTTGATAAAATTAAACTTTTTTTTTTTTTTTTTTTGGTGTAGGTCCCACATCTTTTGCCCCTGTGATTGAACAGGCATTGACAATTGTTGAACAAAGTGGGGGCCAATACCATGTCCTATTAATCATTGCTGATGGGCAGGTTGGTAATTTCGGTCAATAGTGTTTAAAAAACATAAAATTTTGATTTTGATTAAAATCATAAAGTAAGCACCTATTTTAATATTATTATTTAAATTATAGGAATATTATTATTTAAATTATAGGTAACAAGAAGTGTGGATACTGAGAGTGGTCAATTGAGTCTACAAGAACAGAAAACTGTAGACGCCATAGTCAAAGCAAGGTGATTTATCTTAATCCATTAAAAAAAAAAATTGTGTTTTGACATTTATACCCTCGTTATAATAGTACATTGTTGTTTTTGACAGCAAGCTTCCACTCTCTATTGTATTAGTCGGGGTAGGAGACGGGCCGTGGGACATGATGAAGGAATTTGACGATAATATCCCTGCCCGTGACTTCGATAATTTCCAGGTAAAAATTAAAGTTACTTTCAATATAATTTCATGGTGTCATCCCTCTTTATATTATACATTTCTAATTCTAATTTTTTTTTTTTAATATTAGTTTGTGAATTTCACGGAGATCATGTCAAAAAACACGAGTTCAATCCGAAAAGAAACGGATTTTGCTCTTTCAGCATTAATGGAAATCCCTTCTCAATATAAAGCAACAATCGAACTAAATTTACTTGGGTACGTCAACGTCACGTTCCCTTCTTTCCTTATCACACAGATGAGGACAAGACAAAACAGGTTGTACTGTGTTTGACATACATTGGGATTAAGACAGACTAAATTTACTAGGGTAGGTGACATTTCATTTTGGCGTACTGGCTGATAAAAAATGACGTTTGGTAAAAAGTAGCTGGAAGATATAAAATTACATAAAAGGGTATTTAGAAAAAATTTTATTTTTATAATTAATGAAGGTTATATTTGAACAATTTTAAAAAAGCTCCTGAAAAGCTAGTCTAAGTAGCTTTTTAAAAAGTTAAGCTTATAAACAAGTTTTTACGCTACTTTTTGGCTTGCTAAACATGATAACCTAAAAATATCTCTAAAAATAAGTTAGCTTATCAACTTGCTGTTGCGCGCCAAAACACAGCTTTAGTTACATAGTATTTGACAAGACAAGAGCTTTTGGCATGTACTGAGATTGAGATTCATGTCAATAGGACAAAACTCAAAAGTAGTAATGTTTGTCCGACATAAAAAGATGGACTTGTTCATAATCTTTTATATGCTTAAAAGACGTAAATGCCCTTAGTCATCTTTTTAACGAAATTTTTTTTTTTTTTGAATTTGCAGTAGTCGCGTAGGAATGTCATCATGGAGGGCGGCCCTTCCTCCACCAATCCCTCAGGCATCCTCCTCCTCCTACAACACCTCAAAAGCATTGGAGTTGGTTCCTTTTTCTTGTGTATATGGTCAAACTAGTCAACTTCTAATATCAGAATCAATTTCAAGATCTACAAATGATAAAAACGTCAGTTTTTACACAATAATAATTATTATTATTATTATGAAACGCAAGAAATAGCGTTTTTTTTTCTTTTTTTTTAAGTTACTTGGTCATTTCCTCGTATTATCTGATTCTAATTCTGATTATGCAGTTATGCCCCATTTGCCTTACTAACACCAACGACATGGCCTTGGGGTGTGGACATCAGGTATATTTTTTCCTTCGGTTTTATATTTACTTTAAATGTATTTTTTGATTTTGTGAAAATTTCCATTTGTAATATTTTTTATTAATCTTATGATATTTAATCTTTGCAGACATGTCATGAGTGCGGGGAAACTCTTCAATTGTGCCCGATTTGCCGGGACTTGATCCAAACTAGAATAAAACTCCATTAAAAACTAGTTTATTTTAATTTAGCTTCTTTAATTTCATGATTCTTTGCCACCAACAAGGTGTTTTTTGTTCTTTTGGTGAACCATTTTAATTAGGCTTGTTTTATTTGGTGATCTTATTACAAAAACTCGACGTGATTTGATGTAAATGAAGATTTATTTATTTATTTACTTTTTTTTTGCTTACGATAAAATGAATATATATTTATCTTACTTATTTACTTGGTCGTAAGTACAGATCGTGTATTGAAATTTACTAAAATTACCATTATCGTCATTCGTATGATCTATAAAATTCAAGCTATTTGGCAAAACTAGCTGTTAGTTGGAACTTGTAGCTTTTATTTGTTATATGAGAATTAAAAAGACTCGATAATTTAATTTAAAATGGTATAAGTAGTTTTTAGATTTGTGTTTTTTTGTTTAAACCAAAGCTACAAGTTTGTACTTCTAAACGTAGTATTTTGTTTAAATTTAAGTTTTTGTTAAAAGCTAAAAGCTATAAGTTTCCAAAAGCTCATGTCAAAACACGCCCAAAATAAAAGATTTTATGCTAGGCTATTTGGAATACCCTCAACAGAGGGTTTTGTGGTCCAAGGTGGCAAGTCGTGATGACTATGAAGAAGAACAACGACGAATAGGAGGGTGAGGGGTGTTTGACTCGGCTGACTAGACGTTCAATGGCAAGTTTTTTAATTTTCAATTATTACCTATAAATACCACTTTATACAACCATATTTTACACATCATTTTTCTCTTCCTCTATTTACATACACACAGTTGTATTTTTTTATAATCCAAAAACCATGGATCACAACCAAAATATCACACCAAACTATCGAGACTGCAACCTCGATAACACTTTTGCGTTAGATACATCTCTTCGTCAATACCCGAACATGGAATGACCTCAAACCGGTTTTATAATTTGCTCCAAGGTGCTTCCATTATCCAACAAACTCAACTTTTTCAATAATCTTATCAACCTCCCACCCTATCAACACCCGTTTCCACAACAATTCCAATCCTTTTTCGTATATCCATAACCTTTCCAACAACAACAACAACAACAACAACCACAACCTTAACAACCCCAACCACAAGATTCACCGAATTTTGTAGCTAAAACACAGCATTCACTGCCACCTTGACCAAAAAAAAAACTTGTGGTTACCACTCAAACATCTACTTGTTTTTGGGCAAATGTTCGAACCGTGTTATATAGTTTAATGGGAAGTGAAAGCCGAAATCCCGAACAAATTAATTTGAAGTGGCACGATTTAAGGCTAAAATATAACGAATTTGTCGGAATCCACAACAATCTAAACAAGCTACACAAAAGCAGGTCAATCGATTTCGATGTGTTTAAGGCGGCCATGGATCAATATGAAAAAAGGCAACCTGCAAAGCTTTTTCATATCTGAAACCTTGACTAAAGTTAAAGGATGCTTAAAAATGGAAAGAACCGTCCAGTTTGAAGCGTCCAAGAAATGTCGATGGAAGTTTACAACAATCGGACGACCGAACACACATCGACATCAATGATGAGCCGGTGGATCTTGAAGATGAACAACCTCTTCGTCGACTGATTGACATTATTCCATATATATATATTTTTTTTAAATTCTCGTTTTAAAAAAAATCAATTAGTCTCTTTTTAATGAATGAAAATCTAGTTTTATAAAATCTATGTTTTTATTGTATTTTGATTTAATTTTAATTAAAAAATGATGTGAAGTGATATTTTAGTGGTAGATATAGCAAGTGCTTAGTGGTGTTAAGGTTATTACATCGTTATATCATTTTGGCATCCACCTCACTGACACATCATTTTCGTCACATAAGATACATGCATGCCATTTTAAGGGGATGGCTCAAGATTGATTTTTTTTTTTATAATTTAAACTACATTTAAAAAAAGACAAAATTTTCATTAAAATAAAATAGAAAGTTACTAACATTTGAAATATTACGTAACTAGACTTAATACTAGACTTAATATTAGACTTAAAACTAGACTTAAAATTTAACTGAAAACATGACTTAAAAAGATAAATCATACTATTTTTCCAAATTATATTTCTTCATAATTTTTAAAAATTTGAATTTCATAAATCTTAACGGCTAGCTTTTTTTTTTTAATAAATGATCGGGTTTGTATTAGGGTAAAAAAATGGTTGAAAATTTTGAATTGGTAGGTTAAATGTTTAAATTTGAAAAAAAATTAAATAAATAAAATAGCCATTACCTTCTTCTCTCACATCGACATTCAAATGCCATTTACGGTGTGTTTGCTCGACATGCCACCTTAGGGGGACGCTGTACGTTGATAATGTTGATGTCATGCCGACTCTACTCCGTCAAGTCTTAGGCCATGGGATATACATCATGTGGTGAATGTAACCGTTTTATATGGTATAATGCTGATCTTAGTCATCAACACTATCACACCATGTAACGTCCCAAAAATAATGATAAAATTTTCATTTTTAAAATCATCAAAACCATACATCATGTGTCTTAAAACCATCATAATAAAAATGTATCAAGAACATCAGAGTAAATGAGCATCGATGCAGAAATCATAAGGGGATGATGTGCGATCACGCCAGGGCATTCTGTTTTGAACTTGAAGTACCTGAAAATGTTAAACCATAAAACCGTAAGCACAGAGCTTAGTGAGTTCCCCAAAATACCACATACCACACATACATTTCCATGGGCTACCCTCATGGTCTTGCATACAAGTGTCATGGGCTATCCCCATGGTATTTCATACCATTTCCATGGGTTGCCCCCATGGTCTTCCCTTGCAGTGGTCTTGGCTACCCGAAGGTCTTACACACAAGTGTCATGGGCTACCCCCATGGTCTTTCATATAAATAGCACGGACTACCCCCAGGGTCTTGCATGCAAGTATAACAAAGACAATTAGCATCCTACATAACACAATCCAGTGGGTTGGCATTGGTGTCTTCGATCCTTAAGTACAGTGAGAAGACTCACCTCCCAGATGATAATCAACAGTTACTACTCTCACTGCCTAAAATATAGATGTTATACACCACCTATACAATCACACAAGGTAAACCCTTATCCCACCTGCTAAAACTAGAAGTTTGACTAAAAGTCAACTCAAGTCAAAAAGTCAACATTCAAAGTTGACTTCAGTAGACTGGCACGTCGTGGCCATCCATGACTACGTTGTGGCCCACAAACGATAAAACAGACGATGATTCCCCAATCGCCATGCCGTGGCAACCTAAGGCTACGCTGTGGGTATTGGGTTCTGAACAACTTAATGGTTTAAGTTGTTTCCTTCGATCCCAAGAGCTCCAAAGCTTAGATCTAGTCCTTCCTATGGTCTAGATGTATAAACTTTCTAACTTTATCCCTTAATACCCTCAAAGAGACCAAGATCTCAAACCCTAAGTCCAATAAAGGCAAATCATGACATAGACTTAACCATTAAGCACCTAATCTCTAAAGTTCTTAGTCCATCAACAGTAGAAAAGTTTCCAACACCAAAACTAACCTAAAAGTTGGTGCTTTATAGACAGGCATGTCCAATGCATGTCTTGAACTCATATTACGTTAAAATAAGGATTATAACCAAAAATCTCATGCATGGCTCAAAATCCAACCATACTTAGATCCAAACCATCAACCACTCCAAATGTCCCAGAGTTTCATAAAGTTGCAAACTTTATTGGATCTCACCATCCCAACTAACAATAACAAGAAGAATATGGGACAAAACTAAACATCTAGCGACCTAACAACATAAAGGTGGAGTCTTGGACACTTATGGAGGTCCAAAAGTGTGCTAAGATGAGGAATGGAAACTTGCTTGCTGGATCTTGGCTCACTTCTTTTTCCTTCTTCTACATGGTCTTCCATAAGCACCAAAATGAGCTTCAATAATGGAGGAAAAGAGATCAGGGTTTCTTCAGGGATTAGGAGGGTGATGGAGGCTGAAGATGGATAAAAACCCTAGCCTCCTTATTCCTTTAAATATGGTGCAAACACGGAAAGTTAGGGTTTAAGCCACCAGGCGGCGGCCACGCCGTGGCGGATTAAATGAAGTATGCATCCTAAAGTGCCTCGCCACGTCGTGGTGGTGCCTTCACCACGTCGTGGCAACTCCAAGCATCCAAATTTAAATATATAAAATGTACCTCAGGATTCGGAACTTACAACTCTCCCTCACTTGAATTAGACTTTGTCGTGAAAGTCCACTGTTGCAAATAACTCTCGGTAATGCTCACTCATCTCCTCTTCAGGCTCCCACGTCCACTCTAAACCCTTCCGGTGCTGCCATTGCACCTTAACTAAGGCCACCACCTTGTTGCGCAAGGTCTTCGTTTTCCTGTCAAGGATCGCGATTGGTCTTTCTACATAGTTCAACCGCTCATTGACCTGACTATCATCCAAAGGAACCACTGCGGAATCATCAACTAGACACTTATGTAACTGAGAGACGTGGAATGCACTGTGGATCTGGATGAGCTCATTAGGCAGGTCCAACCGGTACGCAACCTTGTCCACTCGGGCGGTAATATTGAAGGGACCAATATATCGGGGGCCTAGCTTGCACCGCTTGCGGAATTAGATGACATCTTTCGAAGGTGACACCTTCACAATCACATAATCCCCCACCTAAAACTCGAGGTCTGATCGTCGCCTGCCAACATAACTCTTCTGGCAACTTTGTGCGGTCCGTAGTTGACCTCGCACCTGCTGAATCAACTCAGTGGTCTTGAGTACTACCTTAGTTAAAAGAACTCCTTTCTAAACTTTACAGTATTATTACTCCATAAACATGCTACATGCATATTCATAAACATATTTTACATATATGGTCTTATTACAAAACACTGGATACAAACCAACTATTAAGATTTTTACAAAGTTTTATATATTACATAATTTCCTAGGAATTTATACATAAAATACAAAAGCTATAATATTATCTATTCTACATCTTCTACCATTACAAAACTATACTGGATGCTTATCACCTGCAATAATTAAACACTGAGAGGGATAAGCGGGTGACGCTTAGTGAGTTCAATAACAGTTACAATATATCGCAATGCCATATTCATATCAATATGACAAAAGCAAAGAGGGACAAAGAACAACATAGGCAAGTGAGTATCATATGACAGGCTTTCCATATCAACCAATAATCTGATTCAATGAGACATAACAATTTCAACTTGATATACATCAATAACGCTTCAGCCCAAATGGCACAGAAAGTACAATTTCAGATTATCATTTTGCTAGAATATACAGGCTTTCAGCCCTACATAGCCCTATGTCAATACCAGAAGTTATACGAGTCACGCTCTACATGGCCAAAGGCACAAAGCCAATACCAGAAGTTATACGAGTCATGCTCTACATGGCCAAAGGCATAAATCCGATACCAGAATAATACAGGAAAGCACATTGAACATATAACACATAACATATAATTGTCCCTATATTGAACTCACCGTGACCGATTGATAAAATGATAATTTGGGCAGCACTTCGCCTCTAAAAACGACTTTCTTTGACGAAACCGGGGATTTTAGTTGAAAACCGGGCCTTGCGTGGGCAGAGTTTCAACTTGAAAAGATTATTTTCTCGGGTCTTCGGTGCGTCGGGACTTGCTTCGGGTGTCGGGGGTGTTTCCTAGGCTTCGGGGGGGGGGGGGATGAGAGGGGGGGGGGTGTTAGGGTAATTTGAGAGAGTGTAGAGGGTGAAAGAGAATCAAATTTGTAACAAAAATTCGGGCAGCCTCGCACCCTATTTATAGTGTCCGAAGCACCTCATTACGCTGGGCGTAAATTTAGAGTACGCGAGGCGTACTGCCTCGCAAGGCTCTTCGCTGGGCGTACGAAGGGATCAGTTCGGACGCGTCAAGGCTACGATACGTGGCACTCATGCGAAGGAGTAGGGAGGATGACAGACTCCGAGTCTCTTACACGAGTACGCTGGGCGTACTTTGATTGATCAAACTTCAAAAATTCATAACTTTCGCATACGAACTCCGTTTTTGTCATTCTTTATATTCACGCGTAGGTATGACCGTGCTCTACAACTTTCGTTTAGACTCCGTCGGCTAATTCTGACTTCATTTTTAATATTATATTTTTAACGTGCCGGGACAGGAAAAGTCCGTTAAAAATTCATAACCTCTTCATCCGGCGTCCGTTTTCGTCTGTCTTTTTGCCGTTGTACTACTATTGATGAGATCTTCGATTCTCATTTAGGTTGTGTTGGCTAAAAATCACTCGATCTTTATTTCGAGTTTCGGGCTGTGTACTGCTATGCCGATTCTTAGAAAAATCATAACTTCCTCATACGAAGTCAGATTTGGACGTTCTTTTTATGAAAATTCTCGGTTTAACGAATACTACGACTTTCATTTAGATCACTAAAGCTAAAAAGTAATTTATTGAAAACTCACTTTTTACGTTATATGGCGTCGTGCCGGTTCTGTCGCGAAACTTCGATAAGTCATAACTTCTTTGTTATACTCGGATTTCGATGAGGTTTTTGCCTAAACGTTTCTAACGAAATAACTTACAACTTTCAATAACATTATTTTTACTTATTTCCATCTTTATATTTTACTTTCTCAATATTTGACTTTTGATTGGAATCTCATAAGACTTCCAATACTTCCCGACTGATTCTAAACATAGTTTTACTTCAGTTCTCATAAAATTATCTTTTAGAACTCAATGCTCAAAATCATATATTATTTAATGATATTCATTTTTAAACAAAACACGATAATTATACATGGTTATAAACGTGTATGTTACAAATATCTCCTCCTTTTGAGGATTTCGTCCCCGAAATTACAACGATTTAAACAAATGGGGATATTTCGCTCTTATCTCATTCTTATTTTCCCAAGTATAATTTGGGCCTCGATGGTGTTTCCACTTGACAAGCACCAACTCTACTTCTTTATTTTGTAGATTAGTCGTTCTTTCGTTTACGATCTCTTCAGGTTCTTCTACATATCTTAACTTATTATCCAGTTTCACCTCGGATAACGGAACTGTTTCATCATATATGTTCACACATGTACGCAGATAACTTACATGAAACACATCATGAATACCTACCAAATCTTCAGGCAATTCCAAGCGATACGCTTGCTTACCAATTCTCTGGATGATTTTGAAAGGACCAACAAATCTAGGACTTAGTTTTCCTTTCTTCCGAATTCGCATAATGCCTTTCCATGGAGATACTTTCAGCATTACAAAATCACCCACCTAGAATTCTATGGGTCGTCTTCTCATTTCCGCATAGGACTTCTGTCGATCCTGGACCGCTTTCATTCTTTCTCGTACAATTTGAATATTGTCAGTGGTGTATTGAATCATTTCAGGGCCTCCAAGGATTTTCTTTCCTAGATCATGCCTAACATAATGGAGTCCATTTTGAATCTTGTTAGTGGTGTCTTGAATCTTGTTTGACTAGGTGCTTGGTGTTCGTTTCGTTTTGTTTATTGAAAAATAATCCATTTTGAACATTTGTCAAAATGACCCAATATTATCGGAGTTGGCAAAAATGATCCTTCTCTTTTGTAAATTATCGGCTCGGACCCATATTAGTCGAAAGAAAAGGTGTCAAGTTATCATTTGTGTAAATTTATAACTGCAGGTTATGACACGCATTTTCTGCTTTATGACATACAGATCATCACTTATGTTTCTGAAAGTTTTACGACAGTAGTTTATTACATGCAAATATTTTCGTCATGAAAACTCTGTTTTCGTATATTTTTCTTGATAAAATTATTTATATTAAATATTTATAAATAATCACTAATAGTTTGTTAATCTTGTAAAAAGTCATGAATATGACATAATGTACCAAGATAACCCTTATAGTTACGTTTGGCAAAAAATGATCCAAAATATTATTATTTCCATAATTTAATCACTTTCAAAGTATTTTGTCCCACAACTTGTTTAAGTTAATCTTGAAGCAAATCCTTATAGTTGTTGTTATAGTAATTCGTGACTTATACTTGGTGACATACTAGTTCTTGTTTCCAAACATGATTTGTGGAATATAATCCAAACTCTTGAGACTTAACCAAAATCTCGAGTTTTTGGACTATTTATAAGGGGTTTTATACTTAAGCGCATGTAGTAAGGCATGCATACACAATAAGAAAATAGATTTTGATTTACACAAGACTTTGACTTGTATTCTCCCCCAAAAACAATAAAACTTCGAAAAAGGTAGGGGTATGAAGCTCACCTTGAGTTAGTTTTGTGGGGTTTTGAAATGTAGTGAAGAGATCTTGATTCTAAGCACTAGAATGTCCTTGCTGAACTCCTTGAAGCCTAAATTATTCTAAGGAGGTTAAATTAGGACCTTGTGTGTAAATGAGATGATTTTAACAAAATAATATATATTAATACTAGGAGATTTCGAAATAGCTCACCAAATTCCAAGAACCACCTTGATGATAAGGACTTTTGGAAGAATCCACTTGTTCATGAGAGGAGTTTGTTAAGTGGGTGGAGGAAAAGGTCTTGATGAAAGATGAAATCTCCAGTAGGAAAATGGAGTAAAAGTGAGGATCATTAAGAAGTTCTTCTTTTGAATAAATGAAAGGGAGTTGATTTGATGTGTGCTTGGAGATCTGGAGGATATTACTTGTTTATTCGTGAACACCTTGGAACTTGTTGAGATGTCGCATCATAGAGTCAAGGGCTTTTGTCTTATTCACACCTTATGTATTAAAATAATATCTAAAAATCTTTACATATTATCTTAAATGATCAAATTTGGCTTAAAATAGAGGTTTAAAATGTCTAAGATATGAAAAATACGAGTTTGGAGGAAATCCCGATGTTAAAATACGTCAAAAAGATGAAAAAGTCCGAAATGGGCAAAAATCCGGAGTGTGGTTCCGATCTGCGAGGGTTCCGGAGTCAATATGCCAATTCTGGAGCCAAAAGTGTAAATTCCGAAGCTAACTCTATGTTCCGGAGTGTTTTTCTCGGATCCGAAGTCGCATGCGAAGTCCGGAGGTCCGGACCGTAGGTGCGAAGCCGGCTGGCAACTTCCGAACGAGGCGGGGTCTTCCGAAGCAGAACCGAAGGATCCGCATGAGGTGGTTCCAGAGCGAAACCTTCCGTAGTGAAGGTATTCCGAAGTGAGCGAGGGCATTCTGGAATCCATCAGAAGTTCCGAAGCAGGGGGGTTCCGGCCCAAGAGGGTTCCGGGACCAATGGGGTTCCGGACCAAGAGGGTCCTTTGGGTTTTCTCCTCCGGTTTTGAGCTGTTCTCGACTAAGGAAGATACATAGAGAGATTTGAGATACGTGGAGAGATGTGGGAGAGATTTGATATACTTGGAGAGATTTGGGAGAGATTTGATATACTTGGAGAGATTTGGGAGAGATTTGATATACTTGGAGAGATTTGGGAGAGACATATACTTGGAGAGATTTGGGAGAGATTTCATATACTTGGAGAGATTTGGGAGAGATTGAGAGATACATAAATACTTTGCATTATAATAATACATGGTTCATTAGGATCTATAATGTATTACTTTAATGTGTTAGCACAAGTCTCACAATAGTTATTGCTTACATGAGGACGGAATTTCCTAGCCACACATGCTAGTTGTGACATGAACCATTTAGTCATCAAATCATGAACAACAATACGTTTTATAACAATAAGTTACTGATGTGTTTTGGTATCATCACAACTTATTCGTAAACTACAACTCATATATCTCCATTTCAAGATTATAAGATATTTTTTTTGAAATGACAAATCTAACCTACTCCTAAACTACACCTTAAATCCACCTATATCCACGACCGGACTTGAACCCTCAACCTCAAGGAGGGAGGGCAACACCAGATACCGCTGGGCTAGAAGCCCTTTGGTTCAAGCTTATAAGATATTATCATCTCAGAATTACTCGTGATAAATTTCATGAAGTAATTCTATGAGCGTGGGTTAATCAAATACTTAAATCTCCATTTCAGTGTACTCATGAACATCGCAGCAATACCATTGCTATTTCTAAAACTCTTTAGAAAATCTACAATCTAATTCATGACGGTCTTAATTCACTACTTACTTCCAGAAGTATGAACGACTGTGGAATTTGAATAATCAAATTATTTAGGAAGTAAAACAAGCAAAATGAAACACAATAATAAACAATTGACAAAAGGTAGTAAACAAACTAATAAATAATTCTCTATTATTTAATCACCAAAAGTCAATTACATTTACTTTGTTACAAGTTTCAACTAACTATCTAACTACTAAAACTAATATCATCTTTCAGACCATTGCTCCTAGCATACTGAACGTGTTTGACCCTACTCAGACCCTTTGTGAGGGGATCTACAAGATTCTCTTCTGATGATACCCTCTTCATGACGAGTTGACCTTATTCTACCCTATGTCGGATGAAATGGTATTTTTTTGTCGATATATCTTGATCAGCCATGATCTCTTGGTTCCTCAGTTAAGGAAAGCGCTCCTTCATTGTCATAGAAAATTTCCATTGGCTCCTTGATGGCTGGAACAACTCAAAGTTCTCCGATGAAGTTATTTAACCAAATTGCCTCCTTTGATGCTTTGCTCGCCGCTATGTACTCTGATTCACAGGTAGAATCAGCCACAGTCTCTTGTTTGGAACTTTTCCAGGTTAACGCTCCTCCATTTAAGGTAAACACCCAGCCAGACTGAGAACGAAAGTTGTCTCTATCTGTTTGAAAGATGGAATCACTATACCCAGCTATTCTCAGTGTATCATTGCCACCAAGCACAAGGACCCAATCCTTACTTCTTCGCATATACTTGAGAATATTCTTAACTTCTCTCCAACGAGCTCTTCCTGGATTTCCCTAATAACGACTGACCATGCTCAAAGCAAAAGCCACATCAGGGCGAGTACATGTCATAACATACATGATAGATCCAACGGTAGAAGCATATGGAACTATACTCATTTCGGCTATCTCTGCATTAGTACTCGCGCTCTGAGTCTTACTCAGTTTGGTATTACTCTGTATAGGCAGTTCTATTTTCTTGGAATTTTCCGTACTAAAATATTTTAGCACCTTTTCCAAGTATGTACTTCGACTAAGTCCAATTAGTCTTTTACTCCTGTCAATCAAAATCCTTATCCCTAGAATATAAGTAGCCTCTCCCAGATCCTTCATAGCGAAACACTTTCTAAACCAAGACTTAACCTCTTGCAAAGTTGGAATGTCAGTTCCTATAAGAAGTATGTCATCAACATACAATACCAGGAAGGTTACTATACTCCTACTAGCTTTGACATATACACAAGATTCATCTTCACTTCTAGAGAATCCAAACTCCTTGACCTTCTCGTCAAAGCAAAGATTCTATCTGCGAGAAGCTTGTTTCAATCCATAGATTGATTTCTCAAGCTTACACACTCTATTTGGATACTTTGCATCCACAAAACCCTCTGGCTGACTCATGTAAACATCCTCAGCCAACTTCCCATTAAGGAAAGCGGTTTTGACATCCATCTGCCAAATTTCATAGTTATGAAATGCAGCTATGGCGAGCATTATCCTAATAGATTTAATCTTAGCTACTGGTGAGAAGGTCTCATCATAGTCAACCCTTGGGGTTTGAGTAAAGCCCTTCACAACCAGTCGAGCCTTGAAAGTGCATACCTTTCCATCCATGTCGGTCTTCTTCTTGAAGATCCATTTGCACCCAACTCTCTTACGACCTGCTACATTATCAACCAAATTCCAAGCTTGGTTGTCATACATGGACTTGATCTCGCTGTCCATTGCCTCTTGCCATTTGGTAGCCTCAGGGCCTGCCATTGCTTCCTTGCAGTTAGTGTACTGTCACTTATAAACGTGTCACCATCCGTAGTAATATGAAAACCATAGAAATCAGGTGGCACTCTACTGGAACGCCTAGAGGTAATGACTCGTCAACTGGTTCAACTGGAATTTCTTCCTTTGATTGAACCCTAACGTCTTCATAGGTTCCTTCATCATTTGATTCCTGAATCTCTTCAAGAGCAATTGTACTCCCAATTTCCTCTTTTCATATGAGCTCTCTCACGAAAGACTCCTCTTCGTGCTAAGAACACCACATTCTCACTTGGTATGTAGAACAAATATCCAAAGTATTTGTGGATAGCCGATGAAAATACATCTCTCACTTCAAGGTTCAACCTTGTCGTGAGTCTCTCGTTTAACGAAATCTTCACAACCCCAAACCTTGATATGTGCTAATGAGGGAACCTTCCCTGTCCACATATCGTGAGGTGTTTTGGAAACCTTCATAATTGGGACAAGAGTAAGAATGTGGATGGCAGTCACTAAGGCATACCCCCATAATGAAATTGGAAGAGAAGCTCGACTAATCATGGAACGAACCATGTCCACCAAGGTTCGATTGCACATTTCAGCCACAACATTAAGTTGTGGTGTCCTAGGAGGTGTCAGTTATGAAATTATACCACATTCCTTGAGGTAGTCATGGAACTTGATACTAAGATACTCACTGCCTCTATCAGATCTAAGCATCTTTATCTTCCTGCCCAATTGATTCTTGACTTCTTGTTTAAACTCTTTGAACATTTCAAAGGTTTCTAACTTGTGCTTGATTAAGTAGATATAACCATATTTGCTATAATCATGACTAAAAGTCACATAGAATCAATTAGCATCCCTTGTGGTGGATCTGAAAGACCCACATACATATGTGTGTATGAGATCTAACAAACCTTCACCTCTTTCACAAGAACCAGTGCAAGGTGATTTTGTCATCTTACCCAAAAGACAAGATTCACATTCATCATCTCACCTTAGGTTAAATGGTTCCAACAATCCATCCTTTTAAAGTTGGGCGATGCATTTCTTGTTAATGTGTCCAAGACAATAATGCCACAAGCACGCTTTTTCTATACCATTAAACGAATCAATATGAAATACAATATTACCTAAATTGTCTACACACATCACAGTTTCATACATGTCATCACAAGGTAAAGCTTCAAAATAAAAAGTACCATTTTTATAAGAAGAAATAGAACCATTCTCATCATTAAAAGAATACCTAAAACCTTGTTTAAACAATGCATGAAAGGAAATAATGTTTCGTGACATTTTTGATGAGTAGCAACAATCTAAACTAACTCCATCATTAAGCACAATATTATAAACTCCAATCTTGGTGACAGGTGAAGATCGCCTATTCCCCATGATCACTATTCTTCCATGCTCCACATCCCCACTTCTTCTTAGCCCCTGCAAATTAGAACAAATGTGAAATCCACATCCTGTATCAAGGACCCAAGAACGAGAATATGATGATTTTTCAGATAAGATAGTGTATATACCTGCAAAAGTCAACTTCACTTTTCCGTGTTTGATGTTTTGCAGATATGTTGGGCAGTTTCGTTTCCAATGCCCTTTATCGTTGCAGTAGAAGCAAGTGGCCTCTTTGGGATCAAAGACAGGGGAGCATTAGAACTGGATTTGCCTTTGGGTCCATTGCTTGACGACCCAGCTTGAGACTTTCCCTTCCAGTTTTGCTTGGGAGGACCTTTTCTCTTTTTCCCTTTCCCTTGACCAATGGCCAGAAGGGGAGCACTAGTAGGAGTGGATGCAAAACTTTTTTGCATTCATTCCTGCTTCAGCTGTTCATAGGAGGTTATGCAATTGAGACAAAGTAGTTTCATTGTTGTTCAAATGATACGTAAATATGAACTGATCATAACAACTTGGCAAGGAGTTCAACACTATGTCGATTGCCAACTCTTCATCAAAATTCACATTCAGCTTGACAAGCCTGCCACGTATCGTTGCATTCTTTGAACGTGGCTGCTACCACCTCATACTTTTCCTAACAAGCTCGCTTATGGTACTTTTCCATAAGGTCCTTGTTCTCCTCGTACGACCAGTAATCCTTATAGTATCTTTGCAATTCAGGAGTCATTGTGGCCACCATGATGTAAGAAACTTTTGTCGCATCATTGTATTGTTTTTTTGTAGCCGACCATTTCTTCAGGAGTGACCTTCTCTTCGTTGATCTCATCCAATGGTCTCTCAAGGACATACTCCTTGTCCTTGAAACGAAGGGCTATTTTTATGTTGCACATCCAGTCATTGTAATTGATGTCATCCAATTGCACCTTAGAGCAGATGTTCAACAAGGAAAAGTTATGGTTGAAGGAGGAGGAACCAGAAGCAACATTTAGAGTAGACATCTGTAAAAGAAAGATAGTTTTAGTTAGATAAGAATAATTCTCAATATAATACCGAAAATGAAATATCAAGGCTAGGATCAAACTAAATAATTTACAACTTAGAAAAGGGATGTCGTAATCTAATTGTAAATTATAACCTCTTTCCATATTGATATTCGAAAAAAAATAATAAGTTTTTTTTCTATGAAAAAATGTGCACCATATCCGCATTTTTTATAAAAAATGCATTTTAGAGCTTATCATATATCGAAAAAAAATGTAAGTTCTTCATTTTTCAACATCTTTCCATATTAATGATTGAAAAAAAAAATTTATGAAAAATGTGCACCGTATGCACATTTTTTTTGTAAAAAAAATACTTTTTTTTGAAATTTTTTTAACAATTCAACTTTTATATCAACATCCTAATTAATTAAAATGTTTTTAGAAAAAACATATCTAGAAAAAGTTAAAAAAAATGTGCGTATATGCACAAACTCAAATGTGCATGCTTTTCAACATTGGTTTTAGAGCTTATCTTATATCGAAAAAAAATTAACTAAAAATATGTAAATTTATAATTTATTAACATTTTTCCTTATTGTTATTTGGAAAAAAAATTACGTAAAATGTGCACCATATGCACATATACACAAAATGAAAATATGCGTATATGTATGTCTGCATATATGCACATCTGCATATATGCATATTAATGTACATATAAAAAAACATCTTAATAAGTTAGGACACTGCTATAGAAGGTGATTTTTTGAAAAAAGAAATTCAAAACAAACGTTTTTCTACTTATGTGCATATGGTGCACATTTTACGTTATATGCAAAAAAGAAAAATTTCTAACATAAGTATGGGTAGAGGTTAAAAAATGATAAATTTATATATTTTTGGTTATTTTTTTCCGATAAAAAATAAGCTCTAAAAAGTGTTTTTCCAAATAATGCGCATGTGATGCACATGTTACAATTTTTTTTCGAATACTAATATGGAAAGAGGTTGAAAATTGATGAATTTATATATTTTTATTTATTTTTTCAATATAAGATAAGCTCTAAAATAAGGGTTGAAAATGTGATCTTATTTGATCCTACAAAAGTTAGTGATCGTAATGTATCCAACCCCTATATATATATATATATATATATATATATATATATATATATATATATATATATATATATATATATATATATATATATATATATATATATAGAGAGAGAGAGAGAGAGAGAGCTAGGTTCAAATGTGGATTGACATCTATTGTGCGGACGTGTGGACAGTGCTATTCTATAATAATGACAAAGAAAATATGTTATTTGGTAATGTGAATACGTTCAATCTTACATAACTATTGTCATTATTACACATTCTCACTAATTAAATCATCTATAAGGTTATTATAGAATTTTTTTTTATTATTCTCATTCTGTCAGAATGTTGTCAGAATGTTTATTGAGCCGTTTTCTGTAAGAATGAAAATGAGTAAAAAAACGATGCATAAGAACAAAAATGAATAATAATTACTGAGAATGCATGAAAATGACGATAGTTGTGTAAGGTTGAACGTATTCACATTAGCAAACAACTTATTCTCTTAGTAATTCTCATAGAGTAGCATTGTTCACACGTCCGCACAATAGTTGTTCATCCACATTATAACCTAGCCCTATATATATATATATATATATATATATATATATATATATACACACACACACACACACACACTATAATTAGGGTGTTTCCAATGCGGTGTGGTATGATTTAGATTCAAAACCGTAAACCGCAATGTGGGTGTAGTTTGAGATTTTTTTGAAAACCGCACCACAAAGCTGTAAACCGCATATGTGGTATGGTGCGGACAATTTTGGCACAGTTTGATAATTCAAAAAGTAAACTGGTCAAGCATTAGTTGTTCTATGTTCGGATAGAGTCGTGGATTATAATATTTTTATTGATCATATATATTAATGATAAAAAAATATAAACAATTTAGGAAAAAAAATCTAACTTTAAATGCAATTGGAAATATATATATATATATATATATATATATATATATATATATATATATATATATATATATATATATATATATAAATATAAATAATAGGAGATAGTCCTGTGTAAACAATGGTTGCAAATATTTATTTTTTTAAAACAGGTTACAAACAATACTAATATTTAAACAAAAATATTTTATTTATTTACATTCAAACAAAAAGATTTCATACATATTAAAATATTAGTCTTTCTTACAAAAATGTAACAAAAGTATTGAGATGCTTATCCTATTCTTTAAGGCATGGGAAAACCTCCTCTAAGGATCCAGTAAGAACATTATCAATACAGTTTTGTTTAGAATAAAATATTATATCCAAACTTCTAACTTTAAAAAGTGTTGCATCCCTCATGCCCTTAACCTTTTATGGTTTACAAGATTCAAGCAAAGTTTTATTATCTATTATCAACATGTTGTCCTTTTCTTGGGTTAACTGGATTCAAGCAAACTTTTGTTACCAATTATCAAAGTGTTTTCGAGTTCTAGTTTCTAGTTTTATGCTTCCAAAAACAAATACACCTCATATTTGTAGTCTTTCTCATTACATGTGTTAGTTAATATGATGCAAGAGGAACGCAAGAGGGGGAGAGAGAGAGAGAGAGGGAAATAGAGAGAAATAGGAGGGAGGGAAAAAGAGAGTGAGAGAGAGAAAGAGAAGGAAAGAAAGATGGATAGAGAGAGATGGACAAAAGGAAAAGTTATATATATATATATATATATATATATATATATATATATACTATATTATTAAACATATTGCTTGTTTCTTGAAATTTAAGAGGTACAACACCTACTGCCTCGTGAACAACTTATTATCCAATACAGCTACACTCATGAATTGTTTACGGAACGAAATTACTTTGGAAATAAATTCCTAGACTCACAATCACTCACTAAAACCCTAAATCACCCTAAATCAGTCGTCTTCATCGAGAAACCCTAAATCACAATTACCTCATGTTACCATGACCCTTCTTACGCATCTGCTACCACCACCATCTTGAATCTGGGTTTCATGTCGGCCTCCTCTCCATCAGTGATCGTAGCCTCTCCATGATTATCGCATAAACCTCCACTGTGATCAAGAAGAGAAGAAGTCATGTTTGCGTTTGGTTCATCAGGTATGTTTATTTACCGATTTTATACTTTTGCTTTAGGGCAAACTGAAGCATATCATCTCTCATCTCTATCTCACTCGATCTATGCCTCTGGAAGAACCATCGTACCACCTCCATTCTTTTTACAAATCTCTCGTAAAACAACTTCCTTTTCATCTTTTCATCTCTTATATTGAACAAATTACAACAATATTTCATTTTCATCTCTATTCTCGGGCTTGAAGGAAAAATCCTTGTTCTTTCTCGCCAATTGACCAAGATTTCTTGATACTGGTTTAAAAACCAATGAGGTACTTTTTGCTAATAATTTCCAAACAGAAAAAAGCCGCCCATAACAAACTGATTCACACACCATCGCCACCAGACATGCATCACCCGCTTCTACCTGATTCACACACCATTCACTGGAAACCCTTCTTTTCGGTTCAAAATCCTAAAGATTTGGGTTTGGATTTTCAATTGGTTTCCTTCAAGAAAGGTTTGTTGTTAATTTTATTACTAAATTGTGACAATTTTGCATTTTCCTCTGACTTCCAGATGCTTATCCTTACAAATCTCCATCCATCGAGTTACGAGTTTCTCACATGCCAAGATGCTAAAAGAGGAGTACTCATTTTAAGTGAAGTAGTTATTTCTTATTTCTGTGAGTGGTGGAAGAGATCTTTCTGTGAGTCTATTTCTATTTCTTTATGAGTGCATATGTTATTAACTTATTATAATAATTATCAATCATTTAATAATAATATGATCTGTTTCTACTTGTAGTTGTACTTGACAGATCTTTCTACAAGAGATAGCTTATTGGTTTGCACAAAGGAACATCCTATTCAGTAATTAGCATTAGATGATAATGGAATTTGGGTAGCAACAACAGATTCCTCTGTGGACAGATGGCCTTCTGAACACTTGAACCCTGAAAAATTGTTTCAAAGAGGTGGTTCCTTTCTTGCTGGAAATTTGTCTTTTTCAAAGGCAAGAGCTTCTTTAGAAGGATCTACCCCTGTGAGTTTTCTTTTTTGGGTTTATGTTGATCCATACCTCTTTACATAATCTAACTCATGTAATTCATGTGTAGGTTCCTGTGTATAAATCTCCCACCTTAACTATTGATGGAATTCCACGTATAGTTCAACATGAAATATTGAACAATAGAAGACATGTCCTCACCAAAGTAATGTTAATAATATTAATCTTTTGCCTTTTTCTTTTTAACATTTTTTAAAAAAGAACACTTTTCATTTTTTTTTCTTGAAGAACTTGAAACTGATGGTGTGAAGTGTCAATTTGATAGGATAATGGTGGTTCTGTGAAGCTTTGGGAAATCACTAAAGGTGTTGTGATTGAAGACTATGGACAGGTTTCATTTGAAGAGAAAAAGGAACAACTATTTGAGATGGTATGTATGAATATATATATATATATATATATATATATATATATATATATATATATATATATATATATATAATCTTCATCTGTTCCCATTTCGATTTTATATATTATTTTCCAGGTCAGCATTCCTGCATGGTTTACTGTAGATACTAGGCTTGGAAGCTTGTCTATTCATTTAGATATCCCTCAGTGTTTTTCTGCAGAAATGTATGCTGCTGACCTCAGCATCACTCAAAAATCTGAAGATGACAAGGTGCACACATTGGATTTGAATTAAATAATGAAAAACATCATTGACCACTTACAAATTACAATCTCTTTGATCTTTGCAGATTAATTTAGGTCGAGAAACCCTGAAAGGACTATTGGCTCCTTATTTTTCCAAGAAAAAAGTTAGATTCATATCCCAACCTTCAGTCAATGGAGAAGCTCCAATCAAAGATATATCTTCCAAAAACATTCCACTTTCAAGACCTGAAGCAGATGTAATGTTCAAAGTGATTCCAGAGTTTACCCTCCATTTCAATTCTCAATTGCTTCTCCTCCTTCAATTATTAATGAGAGTTCTCAAAATGGAATATGGAGGAAGAAAATTACTCATCTTGTTGGAATTGAAGATGATGATTTCCCTCGTAGGGTTTTAGATGCTATTTTGCATAATCGGATGCCACCAAGAGAACATACCAAGTAAGTAGTTACTTTTTATCTCATACGTTTTAAATATTATAGTATTTATAAAGTAAAGATGCTCATTCAAGTTTCTTTGCTTTTTCAGATGCAGTTTTTATCTACATCCATTTGAAGGTTCAGCTGCTCAGATCTTGACACAAGGGAAGCTGAGTGCACCTCGGATTTTAAGAATGCATAAGGTGCGATATATTACTATAATCACCATAATATGAGTTTTTAATTTTTTTTTATTTTTGTTGCAGGTTGTTAATTATGTTGTGGAGAAGATGGTTCTACAGAAGTCATCAGATACTTTGATTAGTGATGGAGCTTTTGCTCCTGGATTGAAGCCGTGGAAGCTTAAGCCTTATATAGAGATCTTGTGCAATAATCAGGCATGTTCATGAGTTTATTCATAATGATTATTTTATTTAATTGGGTAAAATTTGAAGTACAATGTCTTAATAAATAAAAAAAATTTAAAACTGATCTTTTGTATGCAGGTGTCACCTAAAATGAGCTTAGCCACTATTCGAACTTACATATGGAAAAAGTCTGAGGATCTTGTTCTCAACTACAGGATTGTGTCAGGAAAATGAATCAATAGGTATGTTGTGGGTCCCACATGTGGCTTTGGAGGCGTCCAAAAATGTGTAGGAGTTGTTACACAAAATTAAATTTCGGACTTTGTATTTTGACTTTTTGACTACGAGAGCTGTTGACTTCAGAGAAAAGAAGAGTTAATAATGGAAGAAACCAACTCTCTTGTAAAGAGCTTTTGTTGGTTGTCGAGTTAATTTCATAAGGCTTTGTATAATTTTATTGTTTGATGGGGGTTAATTTTATGAAAAGCAACACTGTTTAGTTGTTTTTTTGTCAGTTGTATTTCCCCCATTTTTTGTAATTTTTTTATTAATTCACTTTGTTATTATTTTTTGTCTTTCATTTGTACGTTATGTGTTCATTGTTTGTTGTATTTATGGATTTATTGATGATATTGATTTTGGTACAGAAAGGCGTATGGTTAATATGCTATGAATATACTTTTGATATTCAGTTATCACTTAAGACCAATGCAATTATATTATAGCAAGGAATGTTTAATAATGATTTAAGTCGATATTCATCAGTATGATGAGATAGTTTTATGTATGGAAACCTGTTTTTATTAGGTTGTTGTCAATCTTTAATCGATAACCCCACTTTGTTGGTAGGGGATGGGATGACCTTACATGGAATGATCTTGTCCCAATCAAGATTAGCGTTATGTTGTAAAGACATAAATTACCACAAACTGATAAAATATATGTATGCATTGTATTCGATGTGATTTTTTTCATTTCTAATTTATTCATTCAAATAACATATTGACTTGCACTAAATGTTATAATATCCATCACAAAAAATATAAAAAAATCATTGGAATTGTGAATTTAAAATATTAAGAAGCAATGGGTGTTAAGTCAGGTTCTAATGCATAATAAAATTTAATGATAAATAGGTGAACATTAATTGAAATATAACTATTAGTTCGTCAACAAACTAATAGTAAACTGGCTTTGATGAAAAAAATGAACCGTAATCAAAAGTTAACTGATCCTCCTGATCGCCCTGATGCTTATTCGTGTGAAAAACAATATCATTTTTTGCTTGCTCTCCCCCATTAGAGGTGCGTATTTAAAATTGTTTTTTTTAAGTGAAAGAAAAACCAAACATTTTTTTTTGAGAATTGGGTAGGTTAAAACAAAACCGCCATTTAGTAATTGGTTTTAATAGATGTATTCCAATTTTTCTAATATAACCAAAGCGGTCTTAACACCGTTTCTAATTAAATTTTATTTCAAACAAACCGAAATCATAACTGAAACCGGTCTAAAAAAATGATTTTAAAAAATAAAAATCGGTTCAAAATCGATATAAAAAATAAATCATCTGTATAAACTAATTTCTGAAAAAATTATTCGCACCCGTCGCTTAGCGCAGGTAAACGGCTAGTGTGTATATATATATATATATATATATATATATATATATATATATATATATATATATAGAGAGAGAGAGAGAGAGAGAGAGAGAGAGAGAATATTCTAATGAGTACGCTGAATGGCTATAAATAGCGAGAGAACAATGCATTTATAAACTGAAAACGGTTGTTTAAGCAACCCAAAGGTCACGTGTTAAGTGAATGCTTCACATAATAAATATATGATAATGCATCTAATAGTTTCATACGATCAGTATGTTTATTTATGAAGCGTGTAGACACCAAAACATTTCATCCAAACCTCAAAGTTCTGGAAACCTTATATCCCAAAACATGCATAAAATTATTTTAAATCTAGAAGTTAATGAAGATGCATATAATATTACATTAGTATATAAACTTACACTTAGCATACACTAATACTCACTTACCTCTAAAATTGCACTTCTAAGAATCCCTTACATATCTATAAATGTAAACTTCAAAATTTTGTATTAGAACCGATCTTTAGATAGAAATACAATATGCTTTGGAGTGGTTATTGAAAGGATGAAAAAGGTGCAAGTGACATGGGACACAACAGAAATAGTCTATAACATAAATTAACAATACTTTCAAAATTATGTTTCCTCTCTTAACTCTATAAACAGTGATATTACACGATTGTACGTTTTTGAAAGTAGTCAAGAGGGCCAAGCAACATCAAACAACTTTGGAAAAGGTATAAATGGTGATTGAGGGTGGAGTGAGGTGTAACGTATCACTACTTGAAAAACTCATGTATATATTAAATTTTGATACTCTCATTAATCTCATTGTATATTTTCCCTTGTTTATTCTAATTTATATAAAATAGACTTTTGTCGTATTTTGCATTTCTTTCTTGATACAATCCATTCCGATTGTCTATCCATGAATATAACAAGAAAAAGGATTCTTATTGTAAAAACAAACGCAAAAATCGTCCTACAACTATCGATATCACTAAAAACATCAATAAAGTGAAATGTAATCACTCTTTAATATTTTTTTTAAATATAAACATGTGTGATCATTAACAATATTCACAATTGTAAACAAAAACTTATTCGCAAATTCATAACATATACAAATACTACCTGCAAAAAGTTCAGCTCCTAGTTCAAGAAAATGTTTAAGCATAAAAACTTATTTGGTGCACCAGATGGTCTTAAGGAAAAATAATATAATATGTTTGATGGGAAGGCCATTCATCGAGGAAATAAATTCGGTGATTTGTGAAAACTTGAACTTGATTTGGTTGCTGAATATGCTCGGTGTCGAGTTGGTTAAGACTATTCTAGTATCATGGAATCAAATCATGTTCTCATTTTTCTTTCTTTCTCTTTATCAATTCCTAGAATATAAAAAGTAAAATAGTTTTTCTAATTATAAAAATAAACCAAGTTAGCTGTTTTTGCTTTATACCTTCTTTAAAAATTTTGAAACACAATAGAACAAAATTAAACTCTAACATTAAAAAAACATACACGACCAAACTAAAAAACATAAGTGACAGAATAACAAAAAGAAAAAGCCAAAAAACCGTTAACCCTTCAGTCCTTCATCCACTCATCACTTAAATCTATCTTTGTCTTGATCCTCTCTACAAGAAAATCAGTCAACTCCATTAAAGAATAGGGCTAATGTCATAAAAACTCTCAATTTTTCAGGGTTTGTCGGTTTTATCTAAAGTTGGATTTTATGTCCGTTTTTACCCTCACATTTTCTAAAAAATGTTCGGTTTTACCCTTTTACCGGTGAAAACAGGTTTTCTAGGTTACCATTATATTAACTTCGCAAAAAACCCTTAAATTTACAGTTTTTTATGTTTTTACCCTTAAGTTTATAACTTTTTTACACTTTTACCCTAAGTATTTTTTTTCATAATATACGTATTCATGCAAAAAAATCGTGTTTATATACGAAAAAATGTTTAATTAAATGTTGTATTTATATTTTTTTAATATTATATATAAACATGTTTATGATTGAACAAGTTTTGTTATTTATATGTATATTTTTAAATACATAAAAGTATGGATTTGTAGTTCTAAAAACATATTAATTTGTTTTTTATTACATTTTAAACGGTTTATCCAAGGAATATATATATATATATATATATATATATATATATATATATATATATACACACACACATAAAGATATAACATTTAAAAAATGTAAATACAATATTTAATTAAACTTTTTTTGTATATAAATACGATTTTTCTGCATGAATACGTATAATATAAAAAAAATACTTAGGGTAAAAGTATAAAAAAATTATAAAATTAAGGGTAAAAACGTAAAAATACTGTAAACTTAAGGGTTTTTTTTTGCGAAGATAAAATAATGTTAACCTAAAAAACCTGTTATCACCGGTAAAAGGGTAAAACCGAACATTTTTTGGAAAATGTGAGGGTAAAAACGAACATAAAATTCAACTTTGGGCAAAACCGACAAAACTCTAAAAACTTGAGGATTTTTATGACATTAACCCTAAAGAATATATAAGCTTGGTATGTAATGTACATGACTTGTATAGTAACACTTTTTCCATCAATGTACTCGAAGAGAGTGGATAAGAACAAATATTCTCCAATATATACATCTGCTCATTAGAAGCTTTTATGGTTTCCGCTCATTAGAAGGTTTTATGGTTTCTTCTAATGAAGCTACTATTATTTTTCTTCGTTCTGGATCATATGTGATATCTTTATTTATGAAAAGCATAACTTATTTGTTTGAGCAAAAGATAGACATTGTGTGTGAAAGCATTTATGAGATGATACAAAGAAAATGGTTATACATATGGGATAAATAACTATTTTATATATTAAGAAATTAAGTAAAGGCCATTAATACCACCAACATAAATAATAAGTGGAAGATACAAATTCAGTTTTGAATGTATGTTATATGGTTATTATTGTCGAAGGAGGTTACAATTATTTGGTTAATTGATTTGTAATCAATTTTGCCATAAAAATGAGTGACTAAATTACATGGGTATCAAGAACTAGTTTCCCCCCAAAAAATGGATCGTTACATAGATATCGAGAAGTTTCCACATTGCATGTTCTTCTTGTATGCAATGATGGTTACTTATGATTATTTTCTATTTGCAGTTATTTACTATTTACAATAAAACCAACCAAAGTTCAATATTATTTTCTTCATATGAGTAATTATTTTTACTATATATTACTCTTATTTTTCATAACACTTACTATAGAAATTGTAAAAGGAAATGTGTGTAAACAACATATAAAGAACCAATATTTATTGCATTGTGTAAGGAACTAAATATGGTTAAGGCTATTTGTAAACAACTTTTATCCAGTTGTATCAAATCTCTATAAACATTCAAAAATGTATTTATACATGAACATACAAGTTTTTCTATGTATATAAAGGTTCTTAATTGTAATACAAATGAAACATAAAAGACTAAACTAGATTTTTATCCTCATAGTATGAGACTGTGGCCAACATAGTCAAATACCATGATAGAGATGACCATTGTTAGATGTTCTTAGAGTAGAAGGGAAACTAAAAGGCTAATTGGATGACGCCAGGTGATTCTACCTAAATTGGGATTATGGTCAACATTATCAAATAACATGATAGAGATGAACATTATAAAATATTCTTATAATGGAAATGTAAAATAAAGGGATAGTTGGATAATGTAGATGATTCTCTCCATGGTCAACTTAGTCAAATACCATCATAGTTGAGTAGATGTTGAGAAGACATGATGAATCCTTAGATAAGGCTAGATGATTCAGCAAGGAAAAAAGTGATTGAAGAGAATAAAGTCCGGTCAATGAGATATTGCTTGATGATTCATGAAAGGAAAAAGTTGAATAAATAGAATAAAGGCTAAGTAATAAGATCTCATGCTATTATTAAAAGAAAATTGCACAAGAATTAGTTAGATTCGATGCAAATTGTTCTTCATTGAGGGTAGATCTATAGTTTTGTTCATTGAAGGCATTTCCAATGTATATCACCAACGTTGTCTATAAATTAGGACATGTAGAAACCTTTTACATTTCCTATATGTTTTATCGTGTCTCCAAAAAAATTTATAGTGTCATTGAAACTATCTTTAATGTTGCTCCATTACGAAGGTTTCATGAACATATGTTGCCTCCACAAAGAAGAAGAACGTTTATTATGGTCTTTCATCAGAACCAAACCCCACAAATCAACAACCAATAAACTAAATAGATGGATAAAGTATATAATTAACCTTAACGTCATACAATGACAACTTATCTTGAAGATGTAGTTAAGGGATGGAGCCATAACAAAGACTTATAGATACAAATAGCTTAGAGAATATTTTTTCTAATTCGAAAATTGTATAATATAAGGGTCTATTTATAATGTTATTAGGATGTGGACATTATTGAATATCAATTACATATATCTTATAAGTTTGTTGTCTTTATCTTTAACTAAATTGACTGCAAAATGGAATAATAATGTGTGAGATTAAATATCATAATAATGGAAGGTGATTTGACTATTCAATTAGCTTCGAAGTGTTTCTATCTATATTATAATGAAGGGAAGTGATTAAAATGTATTTGTTTTATATAGGATATAAATAGATAGATTGTGTGGCTCACATTATAGACCCGAACGCATTAAAGGATTATACTACTTTGGCGGCAAGATATCAATAGTTAATCACTTATATATATTGTAAACCTAAAAGATGGCCAATAAGTCTTTTTATGTTCTGATTATACATGGAAACGCACATCCTTTAGTTATTATACGAAGATCTTTACAGAGAACTGAACAAAAAACAAATTATCATGAAGTTGTTCAATGAGGCCATGGAATATTCTAAAGATATTATGATACAATTGAGAGAGATAAAATATTCTGAGCCATCCTACCATATGCTCAATGCACATCTATATCTTTACCATATGCTCAATGCACATCTATATCTTTCTCAGTCAATTTTATAAGATAGTCCCTCTTCCAACACTTTAAAAAAGTTAGTTGAGCACCTTGATAAGAAAATGAATACTAAGATTGAGCCGATACACTGGCTTAGAGACCATTGAAATTTAATGTTTTATGTTATTTTAAATATATTTATAATTTTTTTTTCCTCTTTGTATGAAGTTTTTAAGAACATGAAACGAAAATTATCCTACTTATGTATTTTGAATATGGTTTGAATTGAACATCATTAACTAAATATTGTAACTACCTTGAAGTACTTTATGCTATTCTAGATCAAAATCTATTGTCCAAAATATATTTGGTAAAGCCTTCGAAAACTATGGTCGATGAAAAGAGTAACATATATTCTGTGTTCGCATCAAAACATATGGTGCGGGAAAACGGACTTCAAACATTGTACTCAACCAAACAGTACTCACAACAAAGATATCTTTGGTCTAGGGACAACATTTTACTTAACCGAGCATAACAATATAAAATAATTTATACCAACATATATTCGATACTCATGACACAATTGCTAGTTATTTTCATAACCAAAACACATAAACGCGGAAGCTTTAGATCTTAATCTCGAATCTGTCAAAAGAAAACTTTAAACCTGAAAGAATAATTACATACCTGATTTCATTATAATCTTTGTATCTGAAGAGCTAGGGTTGAGTTTCCCAGTTGATCTCAAGAACCCTCTCTAAATCCCACAGCAAACCCTAAACCGATTTTCTTGTATGTATTTTCGTATATTGTAAATATGCTTCTCATCACGTATTTATATAGATGGAGATATAACCGAATGTGAGAGATATTAGGGATTTAGGAGATATTGAGTCAAACCGGGAACTCAACCCACAAGATAAACATGGTAAGTGTATATCTTTATTTATTAGTAAAATCGGTCCATCAACAATTTTATATAATTTCCATAATAATATAAAATTAATGATAACATTATTTATATACATTTATTAGTGGTCCCAAAATATCCAACAATCTCCCACTGGACCACGAATGCATAAATGTATATATATAACTGTATAAACGCTTTAATGAATGTTATCATAGTATTGGTACCCTTAAACAATCTCGTCCGCTAATCATACAAGTATAGAATCAAAGTGGTCTTCGTTACAATTTACGCAACTAAACCCATCAATGGTCACATATACATATATAACTAACAACATAGATTAAACATGATGTGTGGTTTTAAAATCTAAATAGATTTCCAACGAGTTCCTCTTTAGATTGAAGTGAGATCAAAGTTCAAATAAGTGCAACTAATAATGAAGTTAACCGAATTCTTAATTCTGTACAGAAAAACATAATTGTTCTTAAACAAAACATAAAGCACCATAAAACTCCCACTAAAACCAAATATCACACCAACGTGTGTAGTATGCTCATGAAAGACCTAGGGAGGTAATCCCTTTATGAGCGGATCCGCTTTCATGGTGTTTGTTCATATGTCCTATATACATTTCCATTTTGCACTATTGTATTAACAGAAGGAAACTTGATGTCAATATGCTTTGACTTAATAGAACTTCTGTTATCGGAATATAACATTGCTGACTTATTATCACAACTTTAGTGGTCTTTCAATACCAATAATGTGTAGCCTCGTGACAAATTTCCGCAACCATATTCCATGCTACAAATTATGTTGTCATTATGGAAGAAGCTACCGAAGTCTATTCCATGAAATGGCTTATCATACTAAAATATAAAAGTATCCCGATATGGATCGATAACTATTTTGGCATCTAATAAAATCAGATTCATAATAAAAATGATCTCCAAAACATCTGATTTTCTATGATTTAGCATATAGCCTTTTGTTATATATAGATATCTTAAAATCCATTTGGCTACTTCCTTATGATCTAAAATTAGGTTCGCAGATATCTGCCCAAAACCAGAATGATAAATTTATTCCCGATTAATCTGTGATACACAAAATCATCTGTTGTATTTATCTCAAAACCAAAAGAGATAATAAATTGATGAAAAATGTGGTACCACACATAGGATATCCAAAGTTGACGTTGTTGAGTTTGTGTATTCTGAATAGGAGATTGAATAACATTGTCAATCACTGCTTCATAATCTGCATATTATCGAAAGCAATAATAGGAATCAAGATTGATTCGTCCTTAAGGACAATGTTTTAACCTTGTTTCTCCCCCAAACTCAACATCCTCAAAGAATGTTGCTCTATCCAAAATGCAAGGTCAATATCCACGCAATTAAGAACTAACATAATGCCCTCATTACATTCCTTAAAGTTAATTTCACTGAGTAAATAAATGTGATCAATGTTAGCAGATATAATACCATAATTCAAATTTATTGTTTTGAGAACATAAGCAAATATATTTTTATGCTCATTAATCCATAAACCGTAATCAATAAATTCAATTTATGATATCTTTACAAGGTATTAACACAACATTAATATCAAGTCTTTGGACAGTAATACTAACTTGCAAGAGATATCCTTGTTTTGGTGATAAAATTGACAATAAATCATATCAACTAAAAGCCCCTCTTTGGATTGACTTATTAATCATATGGAACCAAAAAAAATTGTCACATGTTTATCATCGCATAGTGTTTATTCGACCAAATATCAGTCTACCTTTGGGTCGGCTAATACCCGCATTAATAAACACATAAACTATAAAGTTTGATAATAAGAATTGACAATAAATCATGTCAATTAATAAGCTCATCTTTGGATTGACTTATTAATAACATGTAACCTAAAAAAATGTCATATGTTTATTATCATATATGTATTTATTCGGTCAAATATCAACTTACCTTTGGGTAGATTGATATCCGCATTAATAAACACATAAACCAAAATAATAAAGTTCCTTATAAATTAATTTTCACAAAATATATCACTTTGGTGACATGATGTGTCAATTAATATACTTTGAAAATAAGTTAACATATCATAATTGTAGTTTATTAACAACCTAAAATATTTGCAAAACTGTATCTACCTTTGGGTCGAACAATGTTTACATAAAACAATATCGTATAAAACTTAATTGCAACCAAATTGATTAAAATAATAGAAGTTACTTTGTAACAATATTATATCAATCACAAACCCCCAAAACACAATATCTATGAGCCAAAAGATTATATGTTGGGTTTTGTATAAAAAGTTATCAATGTTGTTTCAACTGATAACTAAACGATAGCATATGGAGATTTTCTATGCAAATATATTTGGCATAACATACAAAACTTGTGAGTTTTCTTATAAAGCTTTCACAAACTTCTGCAAATATTTGAATCTTTTGGTATCAAAATATTGATTTCATAACTTCTTGCAAATATCATAACCATAAATAACATAATCATAATTTTACATAAGCATAAAATTGAGCATAAATCTGGTTGCGTTATTTCTTAAAAAATGAAACCTTAGTAGTTCACCTAGAACTTAAAACAAAATTAAAGCCATAGAACTTTTATCCCTTACATAAGTTTCATATATTCATAATTGTACAAGACAATATTACCTTTAATTGTTTACAGAATAAAACAATTAAACCTTTAGCAAACCAAGTAAAACCTTAAGAATTCAACATCAAAGCATATGTATATAGCATAATATGTATATGTAATATTTACCAAAATAATTAACCTTTAAAATGTAACCAAAATAACAAATCATCATAAAGGATAATTAGAATCAAATTCATATATGAACCGATTAACATACGCACAATAAATATAATATATATATATATATATATATATATATATATATATATATATATATATATATATATATATATATATATATATTAACAATCAATATCTTAGATTTACGAAAATGTTTAACAATCAATATCTTAGATTTACGTAAATGTAATCCAAGTATCTAAATATCCATTATTTCTTAACTTTATGAAAAAAAAACGTTTCTTTATCTTTAGTATTTAGGTTTATTCCTTTGTGGCCACAATATTTGGTTATTAATTCACAAGCCCCATTATCTTTAACATCATAAGTATAGATACATGCATTAAAAAAAATCAAAGAAAATCAAAAATTTTGATTATTAATTCTCGTGATTTTTTTTTAATCACAACCATAAAAAAATGTCATTAACAAACTGGGCATAAATTTATCATAGCAAATAAATGCTAACATAAAATTAATATGAATTACAATAACAATGGCCACATTTTAATTACTTATACATGCATTAATATCTAACTGATATCCCTAAATTATTTTGTAACTTGTTTTCAAAAAAAAAAAAAAAATAAAAATAAAAATAAAACATACAAAATAATTTTTGAAGATGATTAACAATAAGGAACTAATAAATTCATTTTAACCATCACCTAAAAGTAAAATAACCTTTTTTTTTCTTGCAATTAAAGTAATTAAAAGTCAAAGAAGAAAAAATCCAAAAAAAAGAAAAACCTTCTTTTGTCACGAAAGTTTTAATAATAAAATGAAGCAGCCGATTACATGGTTTATCTCAAGAAAATTGAGCCAAAAAAACTTCATGAGAAAGCAACCATGTAGCCTAAAAAGAAAAACAACAATATGTACAAAAGAAAATCACATCCAATCTTGTCACTTGTATTGTACAAAAGAAAAAAATGTCATTAACAAACTCGGCATAAATTTATCATAGCAAATAAATGCTAACATAAAATTAATATGAATTACAATAACAATGGACACATTTCAATTACTTATACATGCATTAATATCTAACTGATATCCCTAAACTATTTTGTAACTTGTTTTCAAAAAAAAATAAAAAAAAATAAAAAAAAAATAAAAACATACAAAATAATTTTTGAAGATGATTAACAATAAGGAACGAATAAATTCATTTAATCATCACCTAAAAGTAAAATAACCTTTTTTTTTCTTGCAATTAAAGTAATTAAAAGTCAAAAAAGAAAAAATCCAAAAAAAAAGAAAAACCTTCTTTTGTCACGAAAGCTTTAATAATAAAATGAATCAGCCGATTACATGGTTTATCTCAAGAAAATTGAGCCAAAAAAACTTCATGAGAAAGCAACCATGTAGCCTAAAAAGAAAAACAACAATATGCACAAAAGAAAATCACATCCAATCTTGTCTCTTGTATTGTCAAATATTATGACAAAACCAAGTACCTTTTTGTACGTATGGCGGTGAGCAATGGAAATGTGATTTCATATTTTACCAAAGGATATGCAACAACATAATTAAAATAAATAATATGTAAACAAATTTTAGAGGTCTTACAACAACAAAAAGTTTCTAGTAACATATTTGAGTTGGCTCTGATACCAATTGCTAGTTATTTTCATAACCAAAACACATAAATACGGAAGCTTTAGATCTTAATCTCGAATCTGTCAAAAGAAAACTTTAAACCTGAAAGAATGATTACATACCTGATTTCATTATGATCTTTGTATCTAAAGAGCTAGGGTTGGGTTTTCCAGTTGATCTCAAGAACCCTCTCTAAATCCCACAGCAAACCCTAAACCGATTTTATTGTATGTATTTTCGTATATTGTAAATCTGCTTCTCATCACGTATTTATATAGATGGAGATATAACCGAATGTGAGAGATATTAGGGATTTAGGAGATCTTGAATCAAACCGGGAACTCAACCCACAAGATAAACATGGTAAGTGTATATCTTTATTTATTAGTAAAATCGGTCCATCAACAATTTTATATAATTTCCATAATAATATAAAATTAATGATAACATTATTTATATACATTTATTAGTGGTCCCAAAATATCCAACAATCTCCCACTGGACCACGAATGCATACATGTATATATATATAACTGTATAAGCGCTTTAATGAATGTTATCATAGTATTGGTACCGTTAAACAATCTCGTCCGCTAATCATACAAGTATAGGATCAAACCGGTCTTCGTTACAATTTACGCAACTAAACCCATCAATGGTCACATATACATATATCACCAACGACATAGATTAAACATGATGTGTGGTTTTAAAATCTAAATAGATTTCCAACGAGTTCCTCTTTAGATTGAAGTGAGATCAAACTTCAAATAAGTGCAACTAATAATGAAGTTAACCGAATTCTTAATTCTGTATAGAAAAACATAATTGTTATTAAACAAAACATAAAGCACCATAAAACTCCCACTAAAACCAAATATCACCTCAACGTGTGTAGTATGCTCATGAAAGACCTAGGGAGGTAATCCCTTTATGAGCGGATCCGCTTTCACGGAGTTTGTTCATATGTGCTATATATATTTCCATTTTGCACTATTGTATTAACAGAAGGAAACTTGATGTCAATATGCTTTGACTTAATATAACTTCTGTTATCGGAATATAACATTGCTGACTTATTATCACAACTTTAGTGGTCTTTCAATACCAATAATGTGTAGCCTCGTGACAAATTTCCGCAACCATATTCCATGCTACAAATTATGTTGTCATTATGGAAGAAACTACCGAAGTCTATTCCATGAAATGGCTTATCATACTAAAATGTAAAAGTATCCCAATATGGATCGATAACTATTTTGGCATCTAATAAAATCAGATTCATAATAAAAATGATCTCCAAAACATCTGATTTTCTATGATTGAGCATATAGCCTTTTGTTATATATAGATATCTTAAAATCCATTTGGCTACTTTCTTATGATCCAAAATTAGGTTCGTAGATATCTGCCCAAAACCAGAATGATAAATTTATTCCCACTTAATTTGTGATACACAAAATCATCTGTTGTATTTATCTCAAAACCAAAAGAGATAATAAATTGATGAAAAATGTGGTACCAAACATAGGATATCCAAAGTTGACGTTGTTGAATTTGTGTATTCTGAATAGGAGATTGAATAACATTGTCAATCACTGATTCATAATCTGCATATTATCGAAAGCAATAATAGGAATCAAGATTGATTCGTCCTTAAGGACAATGTTTTAACCTTGTTTCTCCCCCAAACTGAACATCCTCAAAGAATGTTGCTCTTTCCACAATGCAAGGTCAATATCCATGCAATTGAGAACTAACATAATGCCCTCATTACATTCCTTAAAGTTAATTTCACTGAGTAAATAAATGTGATCAATGTTAGCAGATATAATACCATAATTCAAATTTATTGTTTTGAGAACATAAGCAAGTGTATTTTTATGCTCATTAATCCATAAACCGTAATCAATAAATTCAATTTTATGACATCTTTACAAGGTATCAACACAACATTAATGAAAGAACCGCTTTCTAAACGTTCATACTAGACAATAAAGTTACTCCAAAACATGCTACATGCATATTTATAAAACATTATCATACATTGATAAAGTGATTACAAAAGATTGGATACAAACCGACTATGTTTTAATATTTTACATAACTACCCAGGATATTGTAAATTTATACAAACATGATACCTAAATACAAAAGTAATATTACAACTATTCTAAACCTTTCAACAGTATATGACTACACTGGTTACTTATCTCCTGCAAAATTTGTTAAACATTGAGAGGGTAAGCGGTGACGCTTAATGAGTTCAATAATAGATACAATATAACGTTATGCCATATATATATACTTCAATATGACAGAGGCAAAGAGGATCAAGGAACAACAAAGGCATAATGCTAAAAGCTTTCCATATCAATCAATGAGACATAACAATTTCCATACTTGATATAAAATCAATAAAGTTTCAGCACAAATGGCACAGTAAATACTCAGGAATATCATTTTGCTAGAATATTTAGGCTTTCAGCCTTATCTTAGCATACTACCGAAGCCAAAGTGATGCCTATGTCATACACTTCATGGTCAACGGTTCATACCAATACCCAAGTGATGCCTATGTCATACACTTCAAGTCAGAGGTACAACCTTGCTATAAAAATAGCGGAAACAACAACTCGAGATGATAACATGGAAAAGCACATAACACATATAATACATAACATACAATTGTTTCTATGTATTAAACTCACCGTGAAATAACCGGGGGTCAAAATAGTAATTTGGGCAGCACTTCGGCTCTAAATATGACTTTCTTCGTTGAAAACCGAGAGTTTTCTTGAAAACCGGGCTCTGCGAAGGTAGTGCTTCGAAACCGAAAAGATAAATTTTTCGGGCTTCTCGGGAATCTCGGGGCGCGTTTCGGGCTTTGGAATAAGTACCGGGGCTTCGGGGGAAGTCGGAATGTAAGAAAATGTTGAAAAAGGGTGAAAAAGGACAAATTTCAAACATCTAACCGGGAGGTCTCGCACCCCTTATATAGGTGCGAGCCTCGGATCCGAAGCGAAGGGAGGAGGGCACGTGAATGCGAGGTTCGGACCAGGTGGCAGCAGGGCGAGGCTCGGACGGACAAGTGCTCGCTTCGCATTGGTCGGATGACGCGGCTTCTGGCTTCGGATCGGGTCGGCTGCATCGATCGAATCAGGAGCTAACACGCGGGTCGGATCACGTGAGGCACATGCGAGATCACGTGGCTTCTTCGGACACCTGTGCGACACGCGTCGCTTCTCGGATATGCCACACAGCAGCTTCGAACACGTGGCCAGCTCCGAGCGAGGGTGACGTGGCAATCACTATTCATGCGAAATTTCTAGAAAAATGTGTCCAATCTTGTAAAATCCATAACTTTCTCATACGGGATCCGTTTTTGACGTTCTTTATATGCACGCGTAGAGAAAATTATGCTCTACAACTTTCATTTAGACTTCGTTGGAAAATTTTGACTTTATTTTTATATTATTATTTTTAACAGACCGGGACTGGTAAATCCGTTAAAAATTCATAACTTCTTCATCCGACGTCCGTTTTCGTCAGACTTTTTACCGTTGTACTACTAATGACGAGAACTTTGATTCTCATTTAGGTTGTGTCGGCTAAAAATCACTCGATCTAAAATTCGAGTTTTTAGCTGTCTACTGCTAAGCTGAAACTTGTAAAAATCATAACTTCCGCATACGAAGTCAGATTTTGGCGTTCTTTTTATCGAACTTCTCGGTTTAACGAATACTACGACTTTCATTTAGATCACTAAGGCTAAAAAGTAGTTTATCAAAAACTCACTTTTTACGTCATTCGGCACCGTGCCGGTTTTATCGCGGATCTTCGATTGGTCATAACTTCTTCGTTATAACTCGGATTTCGACGAGGTTTTCGCCTACATGTTTATAACTAGATTATCTACAACTTTAAATAATAGAAATTTACTTATTTCAAATTTTATATTTACGCTAAATTTCACTATTTGGCTTTTAATTGGAATCTGATAAGACTTCCAATATTTTATGAGTGATTCTAAACATAGTTTTAATTTATTTCTAGTAAAAACTATCTGTTAGAACTCAATACTCAATTTCTAATAATATTTCATAATATTATTAACTTTTTAATTTACATAACACGATTTTAAAACGTGTATGTTACAAATACCTCCTCCTTTTGAGGATTTCGTCCCCGAAATCACAACGATTTAGACAAATGAGGATATGTCGCTCTTATCTCATTCTTTTTTTTCCCTAGGTATAATTTGAATCTTATCAGTGGTGTCTTGAATCATTTCAGGACCACCAAGGATTTTCTGTCCTACATTATGCCAACATAATGGTGTTCACAGTTACTACCGAACTCTAAGACATATGCACGGAGCATATCTTCTACTGTTTGGATTGTTCTCTCCATCTAACCATCTGTCTGGGGATGATAAGCTGTGTTGGGAGCAACTCGAGATCCCAATTCACTTTTCATACTCGCCCAAAAGTGAGAAGTGAAACGAGTATCACGATCGGAAATAATCTTGAGTGGCACACTATGTCTCGCCACAATTTCGTCTAAGTAAACTTGTGCGTATTTCTCCATTAGAACCGTTGTACGTATGGCGAGAAAATATGCACTCTTAATCAGCCGGTCGATAATTATCCAAAGGCTATCATTCACAGTTTTCTTCTCCTCTTTCAAGGTATTAACTGTATAAGCCGGATAAGTAGAATATCCCTTCGATATAAATTTACGAGTTTTTAAGAAAGAAATTTATTATTTTCACCGTAGACATAAAAGAATCATTCCTTTCGAGAGGGATGCATATCATCTCTTCGTAGCACAAGAGATCTGCGTAGTTCTTTGACAATCGATTCATGTCGAGAATAATATCAAATTTGGGAAAGAAGATAGGAATTAGGTTAGCAGGAAGATTATAACTTTCAATTCCTATGACACTATTTCTATAGACTTTGTCAGCAAGTAATGATATATTTCCTATGTTATCTATATGAAATGATTGGACAATTACGTAACAAGCAATTTGAAAAGAATGTGCGAATTTATAAGGCACGAAAGAATCTGAGGCATCACAATCAAATAAGATGTGAGCAGATATAAAGTTTACGAGAAATTACTAGTCACAACATTCGAGTCCTAACTTACTTCCTCTGTGGTAATCTAAAATGTACGATATTTAACTTTTGGTTTGCCAAAAGATTGTCAAACTCTTCAAACTTCTTAATTACTAGCGGCGCTCAAACCTGCACCCGCTCATCATTCTCTATTGGGCCTTCGATCCTAATCTTTGAGTTAAAACTCAATTCTCATTGCAGACTCCTGCTCCTTCTTGGTTTATAGACTAAACCCAAGATAAGGCCTTTATTTTTGCTATAACAACAACTCGTATGGTCTTATTCTAATGACCTTTGATTTTATAACGCACAAGACACATAACGAACCAAACTCTTGTATTAGAATCAGATCGAATAAATCAAGCTGATGGAATAAAGAAAATGAAAAGAGTTTGATCAACACGTGGATGCTTTGGAACAGAAAGAATAGCACCACGTATCTCTAATTCGTGCTTTCGGACATACACATCTTTTAGCTTTTGGCACCTCCTTCTTTCTAGTTGGAGTACTCTTTGATTGTTGAACGGAAACTTAACTCTCCGCCATTTGACTAGTAAGAGTAGGGCAGAAACATTTCTTGTGGCCAGTAACACCACATAGCAAGTCACATCTCTGGCTAATGATTGCTCAATTCTTTAATGCAGATTGTTGTATTTCTATCGACTACCTCGACCATTTACTTTTTCAGTATTCCTACTGAAGTTTCGTCATTACTCAATACATGGCTTTCTAAACCAATCAACTTTATCTTTGTAGATTTATATTAATCGGACTCCACTCTTTATGACATTAAGATTTGAACGATAATTATTTCCTTAGTCATTACTGAAACGAAGGTAACGACACACATGAATAAAACGGAATCATTTACTAGCTTCTTGGTAACCTTGTGACTTTTCCTGATCCAAGTGTGAGTCATGTGCTTCCAGTAGTATAGGCCTCTACTACTATTCACACCTACTCATACTCGTCCCAAGTATTGTCTCGCAGTTCCCAAGTCACCATTCAAAAGTTTTCACAAAGCAAATTTTCACACCTAAGTGTGTTCAAACAAGTACATACAACAAATTCTCCTAGACTCAACTAGGGTTTTCGCGTTTCTATCAAACATATCTTGGATTACTTATACTCGCCTTCTAAAATTCTTCTCATGCATATGCTCGATTTAATATATCCTAATACTTTTCGATAGGTCGATAGAAATTTTACTTCCATTTCTTCATATAAATTCTTTCTCGGGTAGTGTCTACTCTGCAAGACATACTATACCCAAAATTTACTCTAGCAGTATGGAGACAAACGGTCTTCAACTTCTTGCATCTACTTCTAACTCATGCAAACCATCATGCACATTAGTTGGTTTCATTATCCTTTCATGACATCGTTATTCTTGTATCTGAGTAAGTCTAAGTCTACTTCATAGGGGTCTATCCTAAGAAGTTTGCATTATTGCTGCATCTCAGCAAGCTCTACTAGCTTCAACTTGGTTCTCTACCATTCCTAACTACAACATCTCTTCTCATATAATAATATGAGTATATATCTTCTTCAACTAAGTACTCTACCTTACTCTAACAAGTAAGCCACTCAGCCTTTTCACAACCAAATAACTTATTTCAGCATCCTAATCATGTATGTTAAAGTCGGCTTAACACACAATGGAACTTCCATTAGGATGTGATAGTAGTCAATCATCACTCAGTATTATTAAATACTAAGTCTGAACATCTTGTATAGGGTTACTACTCGAACTACCTACTACATCACAACGTCTTGGCCTATTGAGTCTAAAAACTTCATTAGACTTTCCTTTGATCTTCATTTAATTTTTCTAAATCTTGTACCACATTAATTTCAATACTGTCAAAGTATTTATCACCATCTTCGGTTCTTCTGACTCTATAAACAATCACTGCTTCAATCTGGACAGTGGTGGAACAACTTCATCGGTTATGCCAAAACATTTATCTTGCCCAAACGCACATCTTTCTTCCAAAGATGTTATTATATATAAAACATACTTTAAATGTATAATACCACTCTATTGGTATTAATACACTATTTACGATAACACTTCATATTTATTATTTTACGATATCCTTCGATCGTTTATCAATAAACTTATCAATGTCAACTATCATAAGTATCTTTATTACTTTGAAAAGTTTTATGTAAATTCTATTACGAAAATTCTTAGAATTCTGAACATAAAATTTTCTAAATCAAGGTCGGCAACAGACCTTAAACTTTCTCAAATAATAGCAATACAGCTAAGCAACTTAAGGCATGCAATATTTATTTATCCTTTAGCACATCTTAGAATATAAGGCATATCCCCTCTTAATATTCTAGTGCTTGTGTCCATTAGGTATCCAACCAAAAGTATACCAGATACATATTGTATCATCACTTAACAATTTATGTTTAAATCTAGAAATTCTCAAAATTCCTAGTTCATATAAACTAATTCTCTAAAATTTTTGAAGTGACTTAATATCTTAGAATACTAGGGTTTATCACTACCCAATACCCCACTTAAGTGTTTCCTATGGTTTGTATCCATATATTTACAATGATTCAGTTCATATATTGAACTTCCAATAGTTTAAGTCTAAATACCAATCCATGGAATTTAGTTCACTTAAACCACTGCTCTGATACCATGATTGAAAGAACCCCTTTCTAAACTTTCATACTAGACAATAAAGTTACTCCAAAACATGCTACATGCATATTTATAAAACATTATCATACATTGATAAAGTGATTACAAAAGATTGGATACAAACCGACTATGTTTTAATATTTTACATAACTACCCAGGATATTGTAAATTTATACAAACATGATCCCTAAATACAAAAGTAATATTACAACTATTCTAAACCTTTCAACAGTATATGACTACACTGGTTACTTATCTCCTGCAAAATTTGTTAAACATTGAGAGGGTAAGCGGTGAAGCTTAGTGAGTTCAATAATAGATACAATATAACGTTATGCCATATATATATACTTCAATATGACAGAGGCAAAGAGGATCAAGGAACAACAAAGGCATAATGCTAAAAGCTTTCCATATCAATCAATGAGACATAACAATTTCCATACTTGATATAAAATCAATAAAGTTTCAGCACAAATGGCACAGTAAATACTCAGGAATATCATTTTGCTAGAATATTTAGGCTTTCAGCCTTATCTTAGCATACTACCGAAGCCAAAGTGATGCATATGTCATACACTTCATGGTTAACGGTTCATACCAATACCCAAGTGATGCCTATGTCATACACTTCAAGTCAGAGGTACAACCTTGCTATAAAAATAGCGGAAACAACAACTCGAGATGATAACATGGAAAAACACATAACACATATAACACATAACATACAATTGTTTCTATGTATTAAACTCACCGTGAAATAACCGGGGGTCAAAATAGTAATTTGGGCAGCACTTCGGCTCTAAATATGACTTTCTTCGTTGAAAACCGAGAGTTTTCTTGAAAACCGGGCTCTGCGAAGGTAGAGCTTCGAAACCGAAAAGATAAATTTTTCGGGCTTCTCGGGAATCTCGGGGCGCGTTTCGGGCTTTGGAATAAGTACCGGGGCTTCGGGGGAAGTCGGAATGTAAGAAAATGTTGAAAAAGGGTGAAAAAGGACAAATTTCAAACATCTAACCGGGAGGTCTCGCACCCCTTATATAGGTGCGAGCCTCGGATCCGAAGCGAAGGGAGGAGGGCACGTGAATGCGAGGTTCGGACCAGGTGGCAGCAGGGCGAGGCTCGGACGGACAAGTGCTCGCTTCGCATTGGTCGGATGACGCGGCTTCTAGCTTCGGATCGGGTCGGTTGTATCGGTCGAATCAGTAGCTAACACGCGGGTCGGATCACGTGGGGCACATGCGAGATCACGTGGCTTCTTCAGAAACCTGTGCGACACGCGTCGCTTCTCGGATATGCCACGCAGCAGCTTCGGACACGTGGCCAGCTCCGAGCGAGGGTGACGTGGCAATCACTATTCATGCGAAATTTCTCGAAAAATGTGCCCAATCTTGTAAAATCCATAACTTTCTCATACGGGATCCATTTTTGACGTTCTTTACATGCACGCGTAGAGAAAATTATGCTCTACAACTTTCGTTTAGACTTCGTTGGAAAGTTTTGAATTTATTTTTATATTATTATTTTTAACCGACCGGGATTGGTAAATCCGTTAAAAATTCATAACTTCTTCATCCGACGTCCGTTTTCGTCAGACTTTTTACCGTTGTACTACTAATGACGAGAACTTTGATTCTCGTTTAGGTTGTGTCGGCTAAAAATCACTCGATCTAAAATTCGAGTTTTTAGCTGTCTACTGCTAAGCTGAAACTTGTAAAAATCATAACTTCCGCATACGAAGTCAGATTTTGGCGTTCTTTTTATCGAACTTCTCGGTTTAACGAATACTACGACTTTCATTTAGATCACTAAGGCTAAAAAGTAGTTTATCAAAAACTCACTTTTTACGTCATTCGGCACCGTGCCGGTTTTATCGCGGATCTTCGATTGGTCATAACTTCTTCGTTATAACTCGGATTTCGACGAGGTTTTCGCCTACATGTTTATAACTAGATTATCTACAACTTTAAATAATAGAAATTTACTTATTTCAAATTTTATATTTACGCTAAATTTCACTATTTGGCTTTTAATTGGAATCTGATAAGACTTCCAATATTTTATGAGTGATTCTAAACATAGTTTTACTTTATTTCTAGTAAAAACTATCTGTTAGAACTCAATACTCAATTTCTAATAATATTTCATAATATTATTAACTTTTTAATTTACATAACACGATTTTAAAACGTGTATGTTACAAATACCTCCTCCTTTTGAGGATTTCGTCCCCGAAATCACAACGATTTAGACAAATGAGGATATGTCGCTCTTATCTCATTCTTTTTTTCCCTAGGTATAATTTGAATCTTATCAGTGGTGTCTTGAATCATTTCAGGACCACCAAGGATTTTCTGTCCTACATTATGCCAACATAATGGTGTTCACAGTTACTACCGAACTCTAAGACATATGCACGGAGCATATCTTCTACTGTTTGGATTGTTCTCTCCATCTAACCATCTGTCTGGGGATGATAAGCTGTGTTGGGAGCAACTCGAGATCCCAATTCACTTTTCATACTCGCCCAAAAGTGAGAAGTGAAACGAGTATCACGATCGGAAATAATCTTGAGTGGCACACTATGTCTCGCCACAATTTCGTCTAAGTAAACTTGTGCGTATTTCTCCATTAGAACCGTTGTACGTATGGCGAGAAAATATGCACTCTTAATCAGCCGGTCGATAATTATCCAAAGGCTATCATTCACAGTTTTCTTCTCCTCTTTCAAGGTATTAACTGTATAAGCCGGATAAGTAGAATATCCCTTCGATATAAATTTACGAGTTTTTAAGAAAGAAATTTATTATTTTCACCGTAGACATAAAAGAATCATTCCTTTCGAGAGGGATGCATATCATCTCTTCGTAGCACAAGAGATCTGCGTAGTTCTTTGACAATCGATTCATGTCGAGAATAATATCAAATTTGGGAAAGAAGATAGGAATTAGGTTAGCAGGAAGATTATAACTTTCAATTCCTATGACACTATTTCTATAGACTTTGTCAGCAAGTAATGATATATTTCCTATGTTATCTATATGAAATGATTGGACAATTACGTAACAAGCAATTTGAAAAGAATGTGCGAATTTATAAGGCACGAAAGAATCTGAGGCATCACAATCAAATAAGATGTGAGCAGATCTAAAGTTTACGAGAAATTACTAGTCACAACATTCGAGTCCTAACTTACTTCCTCTGTGGTAATCTAAAATGTACGATATTTAACTTTTGGTTTGCCAAAAGATTGTCAAACTCTTCAAACTTCTTAATTACTAGCGGCGCTCAAACCTGCACCCGCTCATCATTCTCTATTGGGCCTTCGATCCTAATCTTTGAGTTAAAACTCAATTCTCATTGCAGACTCCTGCTCCTTCTTGATTTATAGACTAAACCCAAGATAAGGCCTTTATTTTTGCTATAACAACAACTCGTATGGTCTTATTCTAATGACCTTTGATTTTATAACGCACAAGACACATAACGAACCAAACTCTTGTATTAGAATCAGATCGAATAAATCAAGCTGATGGAATAAAGAAAATGAAAAGAGTTTGATCAACACGTGGATGCTTTGGAACAGAAAGAATAGCACCACGTATCTCTAATTCGTGCTTTCGGACATACACATCTTTTAGCTTTTGGCACCTCCTTCTTTCTAGTTGGAGTACTCTTTGATTGTTGAACGGAAACTTAACTCTCCGCCATTTGACTAGTAAGAGTAGGGCAGAAACATTTCTTGTGGCCAGTAACACCACATAGCAAGTCACATCTCTGGCTAATGATTGCTCAATTCTTTAATGCAGATTGTTGTATTTCTATCGACTACCTCGACCATTTACTTTTTCAGTATTCCTACTGAAGTTTCGTCATTACTCAATACATGGCTTTCTAAACCAATCAACTTTATCTTTGTAGATTTATATTAATCGGACTCCACTCTTTATGACATTAAGATTTGAACGATAATTATTTCCTTAGTCATTACTGAAACGAAGGTAACGACACACATGAATAAAACGGAATCATTTACTAGCTTCTTGGTAACCTTGTGACTTTTCCTGATCCAAGTGTGAGTCATGTGCTTCCAGTAGTATAGGCCTCTACTACTATTCACACCTACTCATACTCGTCCCAAGTATTGTCTCGCAGTTCCCAAGTCACCATTCAAAAGTTTTCACAAAGCAAATTTTCACACCTAAGTGTGTTCAAACAAGTACATACAACAAATTCTCCTAGACTCAACTAGGGTTTTCGCGTTTCTATCAAACATATCTTGGATTACTTATACTCGCCTTCTAAAATTCTTCTCATGCATATGCTCGATTTAATATATCCTAATACTTTTCGATAGGTCGATAGAAATTTTACTTCCATTTCTTCATATAAATTCTTTCTCGGGTAGTGTCTACTCTGCAAGACATACTATACCCAAAATTTACTCTAGCAGTATGGAGACAAACGGTCTTCAACTTCTTGCATCTACTTCTAACTCATGCAAACCATCATGCACATTAGTTGGTTTCATTATCCTTTCATGACATCGTTATTCTTGTATCTGAGTAAGTCTAAGTCTACTTCATAGGGGTCTATCCTAAGAAGTTTGCATTATTGCTGCATCTCAGCAAGCTCTACTAGCTTCAACTTGGTTCTCTACCATTCCTAACTACAACATCTCTTCTCATATAATAATATGAGTATATATCTTCTTCAACTAAGTACTCTACCTTACTCTAACAAGTAAGCCACTCAGCCTTTTCACAACCAAATAACTTATTTCAGCATCCTAATCATGTATGTTAAAGTCGGCTTAACACACAATGGAACTTCCATTAGGATGTGATAGTAGTCAATCATCACTCAGTATTATTAAATACTAAGTCTGAACATCTTGTATAGGGTTACTACTCGAACTACCTACTACATCACAACGTCTTGGCCTATTGAGTCTAAAAACTTCATTAGACTTTCCTTTGATCTTCATTTAATTTTTCTAAATCTTGTACCACATTAATTTCAATACTGTCAAAGTATTTATCACCATCTTCGGTTCTTCTGACTCTATAAACAATCACTGCTTCAATCTGGACAGTGGTGGAACAACTTCATCGGTTATGCCAAAACATTTATCTTGCCCAAACGCACATCTTTCTTCCAAAGATGTTATTATATATAAAACATACTTTAAATGTATAATACCACTCTATTGGTATTAATACACTATTTACGATAACACTTCATATTTATTATTTTACGATATCCTTCGATCGTTTATCAATAAACTTATCAATGTCAACTATCATAAGTATCTTTATTACTTTGAAAAGTTTTATGTAAATTCTATTACGAAAATTCTTAGAATTCTGAACATAAAATTTTCTAAATCAAGGTCGGCAACAGACCTTAAACTTTCTCAAATAATAGCAATATAGCTAAGCAACTTAAGGCATGCAATATTTATTTATCCTTTAGCACATCTTAGAATATAAGGCATATCCCCTCTTAATATTCTAGTGCTTGTGTCCATTAGGTATCCAACCAAAAGTATACCAGATACATATTGTATCATCACTTAACAATTTATGTTTAAATCTAGAAATTCTCAAAATTCCTAGTTCATATAAACTAATTCTCTAAAATTTTTGAAGTGACTTAATATCTTAGAATACTAGGGTTTATCACTACCCAATACCCCACTTAAGTGTTTCCTATGGTTTGTATCCATATATTTACAATGATTCAGTTCATATATTGAACTTCCAATAGTTTAAGTCTAAATACCAATCCATGGAATTTAGTTCACTTAAACCACTGCTCTGATACCATGATTGAAAGAACCCCTTTCTAAACTTTCATACTAGACAATAAAGTTACTCCAAAACATGCTACATGCATATTTATAAAACATTATCATACATTGATAAAGTGATTACAAAAGATTGGATACAAACCGACTATGTTTTAATATTTTACATAACTACCCAGGATATTGTAAATTTATACAAACATGATCCCTAAATACAAAAGTAATATTACAACTATTCTAAACCTTTCAACAGTATATGACTACACTGGTTACTTATCTCCTGCAAAATTTGTTAAACATTGAGAGGGTAAGCGGTGACGCTTAGTGAGTTCAATAATAGATACAATATAACGTTATGCCATATATATATATACTTCAATATGACAGAGGCAAAGAGGATCAAGGAACAACAAAGGCATAATGCTAAAAGCTTTCCATATCAATCAATGAGACATAACAATTTCCATACTTGATATAAAATCAATAAAGTTTCAGCACAAATGGCACAGTAAATACTCAGGAATATCATTTTGCTAGAATATTTAGGCTTTCAGCCTTATCTTAGCATACTACCGAAGCCAAAGTGATGCATATGTCATACACTTCATGGTTAACGGTTCATACCAATACCCAAGTGATGCCTATGTCATACACTTCAAGTCAGAGGTACAACCTTGCTATAAAAATAGCGGAAACAACAACTCGAGATGATAACATGGAAAAACACATAACACATATAACACATAACATACAATTGTTTCTATGTATTAAACTCACCGTGAAATAACCGGGGGTCAAAATAGTAATTTGGGCAGCACTTCGGCTCTAAATATGACTTTCTTCGTTGAAAACCGAGAGTTTTCTTGAAAACCGGGCTCTGCGAAGGTAGAGCTTCGAAACCGAAAAGATAAATTTTTCGGGCTTCTCGGGAATCTCGGGGCGCGTTTCGGGCTTTGGAATAAGTACCGGGGCTTCGGGGGAAGTCGGAATGTAAGAAAATGTTGAAAAAGGGTGAAAAAGGACAAATTTCAAACATCTAACCGGGAGGTCTCGCACCCCTTATATAGGTGCGAGCCTCGGATCCGAAGCGAAGGGAGGAGGGCACGTGAATGCGAGGTTCGGACCAGGTGGCAGCAGGGCGAGGCTCGGACGGACAAGTGCTCGCTTCGCATTGGTCGGATGACGCGGCTTCTAGCTTCGGATCGGGTCGGTTGTATCGGTCGAATCAGTAGCTAACACGCGGGTCGGATCACGTGGGGCACATGCGAGATCACGTGGCTTCTTCAGAAACCTGTGCGACACGCGTCGCTTCTCGGATATGCCACGCAGCAGCTTCGGACACGTGGCCAGCTCCGAGCGAGGGTGACGTGGCAATCACTATTCATGCGAAATTTCTCGAAAAATGTGCCCAATCTTGTAAAATCCATAACTTTCTCATACGGGATCCGTTTTTGACGTTCTTTACATGCACGCGTAGAGAAAATTATGCTCTACAACTTTCGTTTAGACTTCGTTGGAAAAATTTGAATTTATTTTTATATTATTATTTTTAACCGACCGGGATTGGTAAATCCGTTAAAAATTCATAACTTCTTCATCCGACGTCCGTTTTCGTCAGACTTTTTACCGTTGTACTACTAATGACGAGACCTTCGATTCTCGTTTAGGTTGTGCCGGCTAAAAATCACTCGATCTAAAATTCGAGTTTTTAGCTGTCTACTGCTAAGCTGAAACTTGTAAAAATCATAACTTCCGCATACGAAGTCAGATTTTGGCGTTCTTTTTATCGAACTTCTCGGTTTAACGAATACTACGACTTTTATTTAGATCACTAAGGCTAAAAAGTAGTTTATCAAAAACTCACTTTTTACGTCATTCGGCACCGTGCCGGTTTTATCGCGGATCTTCGATTGGTCATAACTTCTTCGTTATAACTCGGATTTCGACGAGGTTTTCGCCTACATGTTTATAACTAGATTATCTACAACTTTAAATAATAGAAATTTACTTATTTCAAATTTTATATTTACGCTAAATTTCACTATTTGGCTTTTAATTGGAATCTGATAAGACTTCCAATATTTTATGAGTGATTCTAAACATAGTTTTACTTTATTTCTAGTAAAAACTATCTGTTAGAACTCAATACTCAAATTCTCATAATATTTCATAATATTATTAACTTTTTAATTTACATAACACGATTTTAAAACGTGTATGTTACAATTAATATCAAGTCTTTGGACAGTAATGCTAACTTGCAAGAGATATCCTTGTTTTGGTGATAAAATTGACAATAAATCATGTCAAGTAACAAGCCCCTCTTTGGATTGACTTATTAATCACATGGAACCAAAAAAAATTGTCACATGTTTATCATCGCATAGTGTTTATTCGACCAAATATCAGTCTACCTTTGGGTCGGCTAATACCCGCATTAATAAACACATAAACTATGAAGTTTGATAATAAGAATTGACAATAAATCATGTCAATTAATAAGCCCATCTTTGGATTGACTTATTAATAACATGTAACCTAAAAAAATGTCATATGTTTATTATCATATATGTATTTATTCGGCCAAATATCAACTTACCTTTGGGTAGATTGATATCCGCATTAATAAACACATAAACCAAAATAATAAAGTTCCTTATAAATTAATTTTCACAAAATATATCACTTTGGTGACATGATGTGTCAATTAATATACTTTGAAAATAAGTAAACATGTCATAATTGTAGTTTTTTAACAACCTAAAATATTTGCAAAACTGTATCTACCTTTGGGTCGAACACAGTTTACATAAAACAATATCGTATAAAACTTAATTACAACGAAATTGATTAAATTAATAGATGTTACTTTGTAACAATATTATATCAATCACAAACCCCCAAAACACAATATCTATGAGCCAAAAGCTTATATGTTGGGTTTTTCGTATAAAAAGTTATCAATGTTGTTTCAACTGATAACTAAACGATAGCATATGGAGATTTTCTATGCAAATATATTTGGCATAACATACAAAACTTGTGAGTTTTCTTATAAAGCTTTCACAACTTCTGCAAATATTTGAATCTTTTGGTATCAAAATATTGATTTCATAACTTCTTGCAAATATCATAACCATAAATAACATAATCATACTCAACCAAGATTATCTATAAAATAATTTATACCAACATATATTCGATACTCATGACACAATATGTTCAATTCACGTAAACGAACTTCGAAATCCTACTCAACCAAGATTATCTATAACGATGCTCACTAGAGATATATATTTTGTACATGGAAGGGATTTCAAACATTTTACTTAACCAACCAAACCATTAAATGACAATTTATACCAATATATATTACATGCTAAAAAAAATACCTTCGTTTTAAGTAAAGGAAATTAAAACATTCCACGCAAGCAAGAATACTATTAACGATGCTCAGAAAAAAAATATATGTTCAATGCATGGAAAGGGAATTCAAAAATCTACTCAACCAAGTTTACACATTAATGATGCTCGCAAAAAACATATCGTCGACGTAGGGGAAGAGACTGCAAACATTTGAATGAACCAAGTATACCATTATATTATAATTTTAACTAACATATATTCTATGCCCATAACAAAACATATTCGATGCATGTACTTGGACTTCACACATTCTACTCAACCAAGAATACTATTAACGATGCTCATAATAAATATATGTCTGGTGCACGGAAAGGGACTTCAAACATTTTACTCAACCGAGTCCATTAATGGTGCTTGCAACAAAAATATGTTAGGTGCATGGAAAGAGACTTCAAAGATATTAATTAACAAAATAAACAATTATACTGCAATTTATAATAATACATTCTCAAATATTCTAAAATGATATCTATAATGTCCTCTATTACACTGCGTCTAATGGTTTCAAGAAATCTTGATATGTAAAAACCAAACTCATTCAATAATGACATCTTAAATCGTCCTATATCTTCTCATTCTTTAGAATCGCTAACTTCTCCAGGAAACCTGAATATTCATTTCCTTTTACTAAATCACCACCACTCCGATGTTTGCCTTTTAGGATGGAACTGCTATTACCACCGATAGGGCGATCCTACACCGATATACGACGTAATCTTCATTAATAACTTCCAACAATATATACAATTAACAAAACATTTAGTCAGTCTCTACAAAGCTAAATGGTGAGTTATTGGCACCCCCACCATCACCATCCTCGACATTCATAGCACTCTATTTGACTCCCATGCCAACATCATTCGGTTGATAAGAATAACATTTAAGGTACCATAAGATGCCCATTTTTATGAAGGACATGTTTTTTTACCTTTACAATCTCATCTCCTTTAACATCATCTGCCAATGTGTCCAACAACCGGGTATTATTGTTGATTTTTTACACCGTTTAGATATGGTAGTTGTTATGCAAGTTAAAATCACCCACTTTAACACATGTTGCATACAACTGACCAATAATTACGTTCAAATCTTCATGAAAATGTAACATCCCCGATGTTCAGGTACTTCTAACTCTTTCATGTCTTGATGATTGTTTAGTGGTTGCAATCTTGGGGTTTAGACACGGCGTGTTGGAGGCACCAACACGGCGTGTCTAGACATTAAAAGATGCATGTTTTGGCTGAGAAACATGGCACGTTTTCCCCTTTGAACACGGCGTGTTGACCGATGTGTGTGAAACCCTAATGTTCCAGGGTTTATTTCCCTATTTAAGGAATATGGGGGCTAGGGTTTGTCCACCCTCAGCCTCCATTTGCCCTATCAAGCTCAAGAAGAAATGCTAATCATTTCCTCTCCCCTTTTGTGAAGATAGTTCGTGTTTTGAAAGAAGAGAGTGAAAGAAGGAAGCAAGGTTTCAGCTACCAAGCATCATACTTCAGTGTAGCACTCTCCTGGACCATTGTAAGTGTCCAAGTCTCGATTTTTACCATTCATAGTCGCTAGATCTTGAGTTATGTCCCCTTTTCTCTTTGTTATGGGTTGATACATGGAGGGATCTCATAAATTTTGCAACTTTATGAATCTCCAGGTCAAGAAGACCTTATAGTGGCTTGGATATGGTTCCAACCAAAGTTTTGATGCCATGCATAGAAAGTAGGTCATGAATTCCCTTTTAGACCTAATATGGGTTCAAGACATGCATTGGTCATGCATGTCTTAAAAATCACAGATCTTTGGAATGGTTTAGGTTGTTGAACCACTTCTGGAAAGAGGGGACTTTGGATCTTAAGGATTGAGGACTTTATGGTTGAGCCCTTTCATGGTTAAGCATGTAGTTTGGATTTTTAGACCTTCTTGCGGTACCAAAGGATAAAGTTGGAAACTTTATCCTTCCTAACTGCATTCCTAGTACAGATTTGAGCCTTGGTACTCTTGGGATCGAAAAGGCAGCTGAATATATTAACCTGTTGGGAATCTGGTGAACACGGCGTGTTGGAAGGAGTTTTCCCGCCTATAAAATTGTTTGTGGAACACGACATGCTAAGAAGGAAACATAGCGTGTTGGGTCAATCTGGACTATTGACCTTGACCGTTGACTTTGACTTTGACCAAGTTTGACCTTGAGGGTATTTTAGGTATTATGGGGTTTTGATGGAATTGGTCACATGGTGGTTGTAGGCATTTGAGTTGTGAGTTGAGATTCGGAGTCATGCCTTATCAGTTCTGCGCCGCTTGTGAGGTGAGTATTCCTCACTGTACTTTCGGGTCGAAGGCACCAAGGCTGACCCTTTGGGTTGATAATCCGATATTGTTGATATGTTGAGTATAGAATTAATATGCATGTTGGTATTCATATGCTAGTTTTGATATGTTAGTCTGGTAGATTTGTAGGACTACCTGTGATACTGTCTGTTTATCTGAATATGTTATTATTTGTTATATATATATATATATATATATATATATATATATATATATATATATATATATATATATATATATATATATATATATATATATATATATATATATATATGTCAGCATATTGCGCGAGTTGGGTTGAGGTGGTAGTTCTCCGTGCTATAGCCAACAAACCCTGGAGCAAGCCAGATGTGAGCTGAGGGCCGAGAAGGGCATGCCAGACTTATACTGAGGACTCATGAGCATTCCAGATACGAGCTGAGGTCCGGGAAGGGCATGCCAGACTCGTACTGAGGGCTTAGTGGTAATCAGTCCGAGGACTGATCTGCCGAGGAGCAAGCCAGACATAAGCTGTGGGCCCAGGGGTAAGTCAGACTTATGTTGTGGACTCAAAGGTAATCCAGTCTGTTAGTTGTGGACCCATTGCATACTGTTATTATACTTGTTCTATTTGTTATGTATTGGTATTTTGGGGGAGCTCACTAAGCTTTGGGCTTACAGTTTTGGATTATGTTTTAGGTACCTCAGAGGATCGCGGGAAGGCGAAGGCGTGATCGTGCACCTCCTCATATTGTGTTTTATGATTTTGGGGAAACTCTGATGTTTAAACTATTTTGAAAACTACAATGTAAACAATTATGATTTTTGGTCGGTTGAAAAAGTTTAAATTTGTATGAATTTTTATGAATGTTACAAGTTGGTATCAGAGCTTTGGTTTGAGTGAATTGGAGGAACACTCATGTGAATCCAGTCTCAAAGTAAGGAAAAAGATTTTCAAAATAATTTTCAAATGGTTTTCAAAATAATAAAGGCGGATGCGATGTGTACGATCATCGGAGCCAGTAAGTAGACCCCAAAATACTATACTGCCATCATATGATTAATTTAAGAATTCTAGCATACAAAGGATTCCTAAATTCATTTGCATCATCTATAACATTACATGTCCAGACTATAAATAGCTCTTGACATTCAGTTTGTAACATCACATAACATCAGTTAGACAAGAACACAAGTATAGGTGCATGCTATCTTTCAAAACAATGTGCTTAAACCACCACAAGAAATGACTTGCCTCTAGTCCAAGTTATGTGGAGGTATAAATAAAGGAAAATCACATTTACACAGGTAATCTGATGCCCCTAAAAGAATACCCAAAGAACTTATAAAAAATAGATCATAAAATAAGAAAGATTCTATTCAGACGAGTGTCACATCATGGCCAAAGAGGTGTCACGTCATGAACTCAGAGTCCATAGAGATTCTGGCCCAATCAATTTGCGTCGTCACGTCATGGCATTAGGATTTACACGTCATGATATAAAATATCCGTTAAGGTTTGACCAATCATTTCTATGTCATTGCAACGTGGCAAATAGATGCTCACGTCGTGGTTATCAAACAGACGCAACCCTAGTCGTTCAAACTCTTGACGTCACGACATGACAAAGGGATGCTCATGTCTTGAGAACTAGGCAATTACAGATTTTTTATCATCAAGTGATGACCTTAATCTGATCAGTTTGTGTGCGATCAAATCCTCTATTGGGATCATCTTAACCCCTTTAGACCATTTCTAAGCGACTACAATGATAAGGACTAGCAAGGTACTAACAAACACACCAAAACCAAGAATTATGCATCATTCATGGTTTCTTCTTGAGTTTGATTTGTAGAACAACAAAATGAATCATAGATAGATGTCCTTACCTTATGGAACTCCAGAAATGAACCACTAAGAGAATGCTAAAGAAGAAGCTTCAAGAATCCCACCACAAGTACACCAAATAAACCAATTATTTCAACCTCCTTTTTCACTTAAACTCACCACCAAAGGCAAGAACCCTAGAACACTCTCTGAACAAGATAGAGGCTTAGAGTAGGGTTTGTTGGTTGCAAATCGATTATTAATCCCGAATTAGGGTTAAGTGGTGTATAAATGTAATACAAAATGTCATGTTAGCCCCTCAAAGTGTGTAAAAATAACTATATGGCCCATATGCATCATCAAGTATCCATTTCTTACACTTAGGCCCCCAAAAGTTAACTTTGATCAATTTAAAATTCATTTAACGAGAGAATTTAACGGAACTAACCTCAATGGCAAAGTAGGGAAATTCGGGTTTTTACAATATATCCAAAGGGGTGTAATGAAAGGAAGTAAAATGATGTATTAGAGATTCAATATCTCTTAGATGTAACGTGGAATGTTTAGTGATATATAATGCTCGTTTTATGACATTTATTAGTAAGGAGTTTGAATTATATAACAAATATTATGTGATTGGATATTTGCTGAATGGCGTAATGGTGTGATTATACGTGATTGGGTGTACACGGAGTTGGGTGAAAGGCATAGTGATATTTTAATTAAATGGGTCTTGATTTATTTATATAATTAGTGCTTCGGCTATTATGTAGATTCATTACAGATGTAAAGTTATAGCGAAGAGATGCTAACACCCGGCTCAACTCATCGTTGTAATTTATTTTATAAGATCCATAACTATAACTACTTATATCTAAATGTTTTAACATTATTGTACACCAGGTGACTTTTTGGTTTAAAAAGTTAAATATTTTGGCTGTACTTTATATTAAAAAGTTGGTTGTTACACAATGGAAAAAGATTATGGAAGACAAGTTGAGATTACTTTACAAGAACCAAAATTAGTCCTTAGTAAGGTTATTAGCAGAGAAGAAAGCATTGGAGAACAACTGGGTGTTTCGAGTCAAAGGTAAGATAGATGGCAGCAAAAAGTATAGGGATTGATTAATGGTTAATGGGTTCCAACATAAAAGAGGGTTCGACTAAAATGATATGTTTTTTTTTCCAGTTGTAAAGAAGATTACTATCAGCATGTACTTAGGCATTGTACCTAAAGATCTCCATTTAGAGCAGCTAGATGTGAAAACAATGCTTCTACATGCAGACCTGGAAGAAGACATCTATACGGCACGACTATAGGATCTTCTTATAATTTCAAAGGAAAATATGTTATGCAAGTTGAAGAAAAGTCTGTATGAGTTTAAACAAGCTCGAAGGAAGTGGTACTTGAAGTTTTATAAATTCATGCAAAGGAGTGTATGAAAGAGTTGTCATATGGATCACGATTGCTACCTTGAGAAGTTTGGCTCCTTATGCATCATCTTTTTATTATATATTGAGGACATGTTAATTGTTAGATCAAACATGTAAAAGATCAACAACTTGAAGACGTAGTTCCCCATTATAACATCCCAATTTTCAAGACCAAATTTTTTTGTTTTTAATCATATTACTTATAAAACAGTTACTGAAAAACATCCTCGTCATCATATCAATTCATCAAACCATAATCACATGTCTCAAAAATCATATCATCAAAATAGTAATAATGTCATAGTACAATCCCATGAATCTCAAAATGCGGAATCATGTGTGTGCGATGTGCTGCTACCGTGCCGGCTCCTTCCCCTTTGACAAAGAGGTACCTGAAACCAAAACTGAAAATCATAAGCACAAAGCTTAGTGAGTTCACCTATCATACCACATACCACCTAATGCCTATTCCTCGGTATCTTTCAACCGGTATCGGTCTGGCATAGCTGGGAGCTGGGCTCCCCTTCTGTATCTTTCAACCGGTAACCGGGAACTAACCTCCATTTCGGTATCTTTCAACCGGTAACCGGGAGCTAACCTCCCCTTCGATATCTTTCAACCGGTAACTGGGAGCTATTTCACCCCTACCACTACCACATACAACATATCATAAACATACTGCTAGGCATGCATGGGTTCCGACGACCCCTTCGGTATCTTTCAACCGGTAACCGGGGACTATTCCCCCTACTACCACTATCACATAACATCATATCATGCTAATACATAAAACGTATCAGGTAGTAGCAAACCTAGATAATTATCACAAAGAAAATTATCTATCAACCAACTCCTACTAGTGGGTCGGCATTGTGGCTGTAGACCCACTTCTACTGGAAGGTAACTCACCTTGATGTCGTGCAGTCTGAACTGTCCTCGATGTCGGGATCAACTCCTCTTAACCCTTGCACATAACAACCTTCCTGAATTTACCCTTACATACCCTTAACCCTTACAAGGGTTACTCAGGTCAAAGCCAAAGTGAAAGTCAACCCCTTTGTCAAAGTCAACGTCTGGTTGACTCGACTCGCCGAGTTGACCCAGCAACTCGCCGAGTCCCCAAATACTCAAAACACTAAGACCTCGATCCTACTCGTCGAGTCTGGTACGCACTCGTCAAGTTCTACTTCATGCAAAGTCGGGACCTTCAACAACTGACTCGCCGAGTTCGTCCTTGAACTCGTCGAGTCCTTCTTCATGCAAGAAGGCATATTTAGCCATGGACTCGCCGAGTTCCTTATGAACTCGTCGAGTTCGTCTTCATGCAGTTGGGACTTGCCTTGCACTCGTCGAGTTCTGCTCTTGAACTCGCCGAGTTCCATGATTTCCAGATCTAGTTTCACATCTATTTTGTTGAGTCCTCTTCTAGACTCAACCGGTTCGATCCAAGTAGAAATGGGTTGGGGAACCATACCCTGACTCGTCGAGTCCCTAGAACGACTCGCCGAGTCCCCCAAAGTCCATGTCCATACAATCGATTTCAATCGGGTTTAACACACCCAAAACGTAGATCCGGCCTCCTAGGGTCCATAATACACGTAAAGTTACAAACTTGACGTTCATGCATGGGGTATTTGGCTCAAATGGCCCTAAAATGGTGTCTACAAGATGCATGGGGCTCTTATGGTAATAAAGTTGGCACCTTTATGCCATAGGAAACCTCAATGGTTCCAGATCTGAAGTCATACCCCTTTATAACCACAAAATCCCGAAAATAGCACTTCTAAGGCTTAGAAAAGGTAGAAATGAACCCTAACTAGAGATCTAAGAGATAGATGGTCAAGGTTTCAACTTTTTACCTCAAATGAGCTTGAAATGTGCTAAAACCTCTGGATCGTCTTACTTCCTCTTGATCTCTCAAGCTTCCTTCTCCTTCTCAAACTTCAAATACACACAAATGGCACCAAAAAGCTCAATAACACTCAATAAATGGTTAGGGTTTCGAGTTAGGGCTTTTCTGGACTGGGAGGCTGGGTTGGGATAAGATAAGGTGTTTAAATAGGGTGCAAACCCTAAATATTAGGGTTTCATCCAGACAGTCCTACTCGCCGAGTTGGACTCTTTGACTCATCGAGTAGGTTACTCAAAACCCACGCCCGTGAGAGGTACTATGAATCTGGCTGAGCTCGGCTGGCAGATCCAGCCTATATGCCACCTTGCCCACCCGGGCAACAACCCTGAAAGGACCGATGTACCTGGGACCTAACTTGCCTCGCTTCCTAAACCACATGACACCTTTCAAAGGTGACACATTCTACCCCGACCTGGAACTCCAGGTCCGAACGACGCTTGTCGGCATAACTTTTCTGCCGACTCTGAGCAGTCTGAAGCCTGCTCCAGACCTGCTGGATCCTCTCCATCGTCTTGAGTACCACTTCGGTACTCCCCATGACTCTCTGCCCAACCTCACCTCAGCAAATCGGGGTCCTGCACTTCCTTCCGTAACATCTCAAAGGGAGGACGGTCGATACTCGTTTGGTAGCTATTATTGTAGGAAAACTCTGCCAAGGGAAGGTAGGTATCCCAGCTACCACTGAAATCTAAAACGCATACCCGCAACATATCCTCCAAATTCTGGATGGTCCGCTCGCTCTGACCATCCGTCTGCGGGTGAAAACGGTACTAAAGTGCAGATGAGTACCCAACTCGTCGTGGAATTTCTTCCAGAATCTGGAAGTGAACGCACATCTCTGTCAGAAATCACGGAGACGGGCACTCCGTGTCGAGCTACAACCTCTCGAATATAGTTGTCGGCCAGCTTCTCGAGCGAAATGCTCTCCTAGATCGATATGAAATGGGCACTCTTGGTCAACCGATCCACGATGACCCATATGGAATCCACTCCCCGCGCGGTCATGAAAAGCTTGGTGATGAAATCCATGGTAATATCTTCCCATTTCCACATGGGGATGTCCAACGGCTGCATCTTGCCGTGAGGCCGCTGGTGCTCCGCCTTGATCTTCCTGCAGGACAGGTACCTCTCGACGTACCAGGCTACATCCTGTTTCATGCAGGGCCACCAGTAGTCAGGACGAAGATCTCTGTACATCTTCTTCTCCCCAGGATGAATCGAGAATCGGGATTTGTGAGCCTCCTCCATCAAAATCTGGCGCACCCCTCCATGATATGGAACCTAGACTCTACGGTGTAGTGTCAACAACCCACGGCTATCGTAGTCGAAGGAGAAACCTGACCCACAATACGCTCGCTCTTCTGATGTTCCTCCTTCATAGCCTCCTGCTGTGCCTCTCGGATCTACTCCAGAAGCGGAGTCACCACTGTCATCCGCATGCAAACATCTCTGATCGGGACTGCCTTGCGGCTAAGAGAATCGGCCACAACATTGGCCTTCCCCGGGTGGTAGAGGATCTCACAATCATAATCTGTCACCACATCTAGCCACCGACGCTGCCTCATGTTCAGATTCGGCTGATCCATGAGGTACCTCAGACTCTTGTGATTCGTGTAAATGGTACAACGGACCCCATAGAGATAATGTCTCCATATCTTGAGGGCGAAGACGACCGCCCCAACTCCAAATCATGCGTCGGGTAGTTCGCCTCATGAGACTTTAGCTGCCTCGAGGCGTAGGCGATGACATGCCCTCTCTGCATCAACACTACGCCCAAAACCAAAATGGACGCATCGCAGTACACTACAAAATCCTCCACGCCCTCTGGCACGACGAGGATCGGCGCCTCGCATAGTCTCTGTCTCAATATCTCAAACGCTACCTGCTGCTCAGCCCCCCAGCGAAAAACAACGACTTTCTTCGTCAACCGGGTCAGGGGTACGACTATCTTGGAGAAATCCTGAATGAATCTCCGGTAATAGCCCGCCAATCCCAGGAAACTCCGAATCTCAGATGGAGACTTCGGAACCTGCCATCTCATCACAACCTCTACTTTGGCCGAATCGACCAAAAACCCGTTCGGGTTGACAAGGTGCCCCAGAAACTGCACCTTGCGCAACCAGAACTCGCACTTGGAGAACTTGGCATACAAGCTCTCCCTCCTCAGGGTATCCAACACCTCCCGCAAGTGCTCCTCATGCTGCTCCTGTGTCTTGGAGTAAACCAAGATGTCATCAATGAAAACTATCACAGACCGATCCAACATCGGTCGACATACGCGATTCATGAGGTCCATGAATGCGGCAGGAGCATTGGTGAGCCCGAAGGGCATCACCACGAACTCGTAGTGGCCATAGCGAGTCTGAAACGCAGTCTTCTGTACATCCTCGTCTCTGACCCTCATCTGATGGTAGCCTAAACGTAAATCTATCTTGGAGAACCAAGATGCTCCCTGTAGCTGGTCAAAGAGATCATCAATCCTCGGGAGTGGGTAACGGTTGTTCACTGTTACCTTGTTCAGCTCCCGGTAATCTATACACATCTGATACGACCCGTGCTTCTTCTTCATGAACAGAATCGGGGCTCCCCAGGGTGAACTGCTTGGTCTGATAAATCCCTTGTCTAACAGCTCCTGCAGCTGTGTAGAAAACTCCTGCATCTCGGGAGGAGCCAACCGATACGGTGCCTTGGCTATCGGAGCCGCACCAGGGACCAGGTCGATCCTAAACTCCACATATCTCTCCGGAAGTATCCCAGGCAACTCCTCTGGAAACACATTCGGGTACTCTCGCACCACCGGCACCTCACTCACAGTCGCCTTACCCTCCTCACGGGTATCCATGACGTAGGCGACATATCCACCGCAACCCTGCTGAAGGTAGCGCCTAGCCCTCGCTGCTGAGCATAAAGTTGGTCCACGCTGTGGCCTCTCTCCCTGAATCACCAACTCTCCCCCACTTGGGGTCCTGACGCGTACCAACTGTTGTGCGCAGTCAATCACATCCACAAGGGCTCAACCGTTCCATACCAATGATGACCTTGTTCCCACGCAATGGTATGGGAACCAAGTCCACCAAGTAGTGCTCCTCGAACAGCCTCAAAACACAATATCTAAAAACCTCTGATGCTCGAACTGATCGGTCGTCAATAATCTTGACCTCTAGAGGGCAATCAAACATGCCCGAAGACTCAGGGAACCTCTTGCTAAGTGCAAGAGAGACAAATGATCGGGTAGCACCCGAATCGAAGAACACCTGAACTGGATTACCGTTCACATGGAACGATCCCGTCACCACATCGGGTGCGGCGCATGCCTCCTCGGTAGTCAACTGGAAGGATCGACTCCTCACCACCGGAGCCTTTGACTTTCCCTGCCGGCCATCCGTGAGCCGCATGGTCACCGGAGCTGGCGCCGCCACTGGCGCTGCTGCTGTCAATCTCGGGCAGTTGGCCTTTTTATGGCCCTTCTGATCGCAATGAAAGCAAATCTGGTCTAATGTTTGAAAGGTGGGGGTAGGGGCAGTACAATCCCTGCCAAAGTGCCCAGTCTTGCCGCACTTATAACAGCCTGATCCCGACTCGGTGCGACCAACCGCCTCATATGACCTGCCGTATTTCCCACAACAGCTCCGGCCCTCCTGGCCCTTCAACCTAGAGTCGAATCCCTTGGGTTTCTTCCCCGAAGCTCCAGTAACCTGTCCCTCCACCGCCTTCCTCTTCCTGATGTGCTCCAAGTCGATCTCCCTCTCCCTGGAAATCATGGAATCAAAGAGCGGGCATGCTGAGTAGCTGAAATGCTCCCATATATCAGCTCTCAACATATCATGATAGCGGGTCTTCCGCATCTCCTCATCTCCTGCAAACTGAGGCACCAGTAAGGCCCTCTCCCGGAACCTGGCGGTAATCTCCGCCTCCGCCACCGTCTCAGTAGTGTGTCTCCTGTCCAGAAACTCCCTGGCCAGCTGCTGAAGATCTACAACAAGCGCAAACTCATCCCTAAACCTGGTCACAAAGTCTGACCAGGTCATTGCCTCAATGGTTCAGGCTCCTAGAGAGTCACCAACCAACTCCCACCAATCCCTAGCCCTGTCCCTCAAACAACTTGCAGCATATCGAACCTTCGACCCCTCAGGGCAGAAGCTCGTCAACTGTGTAGACTCGATGTTTGCAATCCATCTCCTGGCCATGATGGGGTCCTTCGCCCCTTGGAAATCCGGTGCACCACTCCCCTTGAAGTCCTTAAAGGACAATATACGCGCCCCTGACTGGCTAGCCGCCCAGTCACTCCTAAACGCCCTGAGGCGATCCTCCATCAGCTCAATAATCCCTTCCTTGATCGACCCGAAAATCACCGGGGTCGACTCAAGGATGCCTCTGGTGATCTCAGAAGCGATGAACTCACGTAGTCCCTCATCAACTGGCTCGACACCTGATCCTGAACCTGATCCTGATCCTGATCCTGACCCTGAACCTCCTTCTCCTCCGTGTCGCGTAATCATCACCATTCTGAAACAAAACACATAACCATCAGGGTCATACATAACCTCGAGAGGTCTCACATACTACAAGTTTCCTGGTTCTATCTCGACCCTGCTTGACTTGAGTACAGATCCTCTGCTTTCAGTAGTACGGGCCTATACTACCTTCCACATCTATACGTACTTTCCCAAAGGATTGTCTTGACTTCACCAAGTCGCTCCACTACTACTGCTCACTGCATTGATCTCATCCTAGGCTTACCCTAGGGTAACTCTCCGATCTACCCTCCGCCATCAGCTGCATAAGGAATCCCTATTATCTTTACCTCACTAGCATGCGAATACCATTACATATCACTAAGACCAGATAATTCTTCGAATGAGAGTTCCTACCCTACAATGGTTGGACTCAAACAAGAGCTGCGCAATAAGGCTAGACCTAACCTTCTGAAATTATTTAGTCCTTGCAATATGTAACTTAACGTATTCGTTTACTAGTTAGTTAAAGATAACTAGAATCCCTAAAAGCACAAAGCAAGCAACATTCGAGCATTGAGTAACCATTCCAAACATATCCTATTCAGGCTGTCAAATCATTGACTAATCAGTTCTAGCATGCAACTCAACAAGCACATATAACACGCACATAAGGCATCTTTCTAGATCCTTAGCCTAATCTAGCATGCAGTTCTCATAGACATATAATAGGAATACAAGGCATCCTTCCTAGATCCTTAGCCCTAATCTAGCATGCAGTTATCATAATCATATTACATCATAACATAACATGTATGGGTATCTTGGGGAAAAACTTACTTGAGCTCGGCCGGTTGCACGCATCACATACCTTGTTCTTTCTCGAAACCTTTTATTTTAAGCTTTAGAAAAACTATTTCTTGTAAAAATATTTCATACCCTTGATTTCAGTTCAGACACCCCCGAAGGTGTGTCCGAATCCCTCAAACCAAGGCTCTGCTACCAACTTATAACATCCCAATTTTCAAGACCAAAATTTTTTGTTTTTAATCATATTACTTATAAAACAATTACTGAAAAACATCCTCATCATCATATCAATTCATCAAACCATAATCACATGTCTCAAAAATCATATCATCAAAATAGTAATAATGTCAGAGTACAATCCCATGGATCTCAAAATGCGGAATCATGTGTGTGCGATGCGCTGCTACCGTGCCGACTCCTTCCCCTTTGACGAAGAGGTACCTGAAACCAAAACTGAAAATCGTAAGCACAAATCTTAGTGAGTTCCCCCATCATACCACATACCACCTAATTCCTATTCCTCGGTATCTTTCAACCGGTATGGGTCTGGCATAGCTGGGAGCTGGGCTCCCCTTCGGTATCGTTCAACTGGTAACCGGGAACTAACCTCCCCTTCGGTATATTTCAACCGGTAACTGGGAGCTAACCTCCCCTTCGGTATCTTTCAACCGGTAACCGGGGACTATTTCACCCCTACCACTACCACATACAACATATCATAAACATACTGCTAGGCATGCATGGGTTCTGACGACCCCTTCCGTATCTTTCAACCGGTAACCGGGGACTATTCCCCATACTACTACTATCACACAACATCATATCATGCTAATACATAAAACATATCAGGTAGTAGCAAACCTAGATAATTATTACAAAGACAATTATCTATCAACCAACTCCTACTAGTGGACCGGCATTGTGGCCGTAGACCCACTTCTACTAGAAGGTAACTCACCTTGATGTCGTGCAGTCTGAACTGTCTTCGATGCCGGGATCAACTCCTCTCAACTCCTGCACATAAGAACCTTCCTTAATTTACCCTTACATACCCTTAACCCTTACAAGGGTTACTCAGGTCAAAGCCAAAGTCAAAGTCAACCCTTTGGTCAAAGTCAACTGTGGGTCAAAGTCAACGTCTGGTTGACTCGACTCGCCGAGTTGACCCAGCAACTCGCCGAGTCCCCAAATCCTCAAAACACTAAGACCTCACTCCTACTCGCCGAGTCTGGCACACACTTGTCAAGTTCTACTTCATGCAAAGTCGGGACCTTCAACAACTGACTCGCCGAGTTCGTCCTTGAACTCGTTGAGTCCTTCTTCATGCAAGAAGGCATATTTAGCCATGGACTCGCCGAGTTCCTTATGAACTCGTCAAGTTCGTCTTCATGCGGTCGGGACTTGCCTTGAACTCGTCGAGTTCTGCTCTTGAACTGGCCGAGTTCCATGATTTCCAGATCCAGTTTCACATCTATTTTGTTGACTCTTCTCGACTCAACCAGTTCGATCCAAGCAGAAAAGGGTTGGGGAACCATACCCCGACTCGTCGATTCCATAGAACGACTCACCGAGTCCCCCAAAGTCCATGTCCATACAGTCGATTTCAGTCGGGTTTAACACACCCAAAACATAGATCTGGCCTCCTAGGGTCCATAATACACGTAAAGTTACAAACTTGACGTTCATGCATGGGGTATTTGGCTCAAATGGCCCTAAAATGGAGTCTACAAGATGCATGGGGCTCTTACGGCAATAAAGTTGGCACCTTTATTTCATAGGAACCCTCAATGGTTCCAGATCTGAAGTTATACCCCTTTATAACCACAAAATCCCGAAAGTAGCACTTCTAAGGCTTAGAAAAGGTAGGAATGAACCCTAACTAGAGATCTAAGAGATAGATGGTCAAGGTTTTAGCTTTATACCTCAAATTAGCTTGAAATGTGCCAAGACCTCTGGATCTTCTTACTTCCTCTTAATCTTTCAGGCTTCCTTCACATTCTCAAACTTCAAATACACACAAATGGCACCAAAAAGCTCAATAACACTCAATAAATGGTTAGGGTTTCGAGTTAGGGCTTTTCTGGACTGGGAGGGAAGATGGAGGCTGGGTTGGGACAAGATAAGGTGTTTAAATAGGGTGCAAACCCTAAATATTAGGGTTTCATCTAGACAGTCCTACTCGCCGAGTTAGGCACTTTGACTCATCGAGTAGGTTACTTAAAACCCACGCCCAAGAGTCTAGTCTACTCGACGAGTTGGGCCTCCAACTCGCCAAGTCCCAGGGTAAAATCATACAATTAATTAAATTTAATACTTACCGGGAACCGGGCGTTAGACCCGTAGAGTTCGAGATGAAGGAAATAAGGACTGCTAAGCATATATTGGGCAAAACCATTGCCAATGACATAGTTGTTGGTACTTTAAAATTTTCTCAAGCAAAGTACATCAAAAAAAAGTTCTAAAGACATTAAGTAAGAAAAATGCTAAGGCCAAAAGTACACCTTTGGGTAGTTATTTGAAACTCGTAAAGAAGCAATCCCTAAAGATAAACGATGACAAAGTAGAAACGACTAATGGTTCATACGCCTCAGTAGCTAGTAGTTTGATATATGTTACGGTATGTACAAGGCCAACTACTAATAATGTAGTGGGAGTTGTCAATATATTCATGTACAATATGCATAAGGAGCATTAGGAATGAATAAAGTGGTTGTTATGCAACTTGAAAGGAACCTTAGACACAACCTTATGTTTCAGAAGGAAAAGGATTGTATTAGAAGGTTCTTTGATGCAGATCTAAGGGTTATACATATTTGAGAAAGAGAACAACATGTTATGTTTAATCGGGGGTACGAAAATAAGTTGTATTTCCAAATTACATAAGAGTGTTTTTCTTTCAAACATCTAAGTAGAGTACATGGCTATGGTAGAAAAAATGAAGGAGCTTATATGGTTAAAGAACTTTCTATAAGAATTGGGGATGCAACTATAAGATTGTGTATTGTATTGTGATAACCAGAGTGTAGAAGGATCAAACATATTTAGATGAGGTATCACTTTATCCGCGAACTCATAAGTGATTGGAATATGAATATGAAGAAGATCCTTAGTATAAAGAGTCCATCAGACATGTTTACGAAGGTGGTGACAACATAAAAGTTAAAGTTATGGCTTCAACTGTCCTTCCAAGTACTTTAAGAGAAGGTGTGGACTATAGAGAGATAAGGTTAAAGAGTTCTAGATTAGATGACAACATATTGTTTGATCAGCCTCCAAGTTGGAGATTGTAGACTTGTGAAGCATAATTCTCCCTTTAAACGAAATGGTATAGTCTTATATGAAAATTATTTCGCATTTCAAATAAAATTATTTTTATAATAACATATATTTTTATATAAGGAGTAGCAAAATAATTCAAATGACAACAACAAATAACAATCTAATTTATATAAAACATACAATAAAAGTATAAAATAACACAAACCTAAAACGCTAAATTCGCAAGAACTAAATCAACTAAAAATTGTCTAAGATAAAAAATAAAACAATTAATTGATTAGTAGAAAAATATATATATACTAACAAATGAATAATGATGTGATTTACCTAAAACTTGAGCGACACTTCTTTAATTAACAAATAGCAAGCAAAAATATGACAATTCAAATACCTAGTCCCTTTTAGTTTATATATATATATATATATATATATATATATATATATATATATATATATATATATATATATATATATATATATATATATATATATATATATAGAGGTTATGGTTATAATGTGGATGATAAGTATTGTGTGGATGTAGGAATAAATGTGGACCAAGAGTTTAAAATACATATTCTAATAGAATACATATTCTAATTGAATACAAATTCTCACAAAATACATATTCTGATTGAATGAACATTTTGAAGAATAACAAAATTTTGAACCATGAGTTGAAGAATAACAACATTCATTCTGACAAACAACCATACACGTTCTTTAATGACTTACAACAAACATGAAAAATATAAATATATTCTTAAAGAATAAAACTAAATTTAATTCATTCTCTAACTAACATCACCCATTCTTAAGAAAAAGATATATGCAATTTTTGAAAGTACAAAAACTGATATATAAAATTTAAGAATGCATTCTGCCAGATTTCTCCTTGAAGAAACAATGGTGTTGTATTTGTAAGGTGGACCCTTTTATTCTGAAAGAATGTTGCTGTTTTTGTAAGGTGGACCATTCTATTCCGAAAGAATGATGTTGCTTTTGTAAAATGAACCTTGATATTCTGAAAGAATGATGTTGTTTTTGTAAGGTGGACCAATTCTCTTTACAAGAGCCTACAATAACAATGGCGAATAAGTCAATAAGAAATTATTTAAAGATATTACAATCAAAACGCATATGAAAAAAATCCTGAAACAAAAACACAAACAGGTGGTGTGCAATATCAATTTAGAACAACTCTAACAAATAACTATAGAGGGTAATCAGAAACATCCCGGTGATCAATATAAATTTAGAACAACTCTAACAAATAACTCTAACTAATCAAGCATAGAAAAATTTGGGATTTAGCTGTACAATCCTAGAGACACCATATGTAACATTGATTATAATAAAGCATAGCAATCTTAAATTCACACATATCGTGTAAGAATAAGCAAATCCAAGCATAGTAGCACTTAAAATTTTTCGCATTTTAACAGATACATACAGTAACAGAAAGGAAGAATCCACATACATGAGACATACACTTAGTTTAAAAATGCAAAGGACATACTTACCAAACCAGAGCTTCATCTATTTCATTGCATCGACTTCATCGACAGATGGAGGCACAGGCTTGGTGGCGGCATGGATAGGGGCGTAACCGTTCTTGTTATGGGTGACGTCATCCTCATCGTCGATGTCGTACTCTTCCTCATCGGAATAGGAGCCAAAGTCCAAGCGTCTGCTAGAACATACCGACCAGATTATCTCCTGTAGTGAACTGATTTAAAAACTGATTTAGATCGCCGGCGATAGGATGGATGGTTTCAAATAATACGGACGAAGCTCTGATGGGATGGGTCGATGGAAGCGGGAGGGATACGGCCAAAGGTTTGATAGGGTTTTAAATAGAGTAATTTGCCGAAATTAAAGGTTAGATGATTTAATTAAATACATTATTAAAATTAAATAATACTTGGCCCATATTAATCCTTACATCGACACAATATTTGTTTATCCACATTTGAACCTACCCCTCTCTCTCTCTCTCTCTATATATATATATATATATATATATATATATATATATATATATATATATATATATATATATATATATATATATATATATATATATATATATATATATATATATATATATGGGCGAAGTTATAATGTGGATGGACAACTATTGTGCGGACGTGTGGACAGTGCTATTATATGATAATTACTAAGAGTATAGGTTGTTTAGTAATGTGAATATGTTCAACATCACACAATTATCGTCATTTTCATGAATTCTCACTAATTCTTATTCATTTTTGTTCTCACACATTGTTTTTCACTCATTTTCATTCTTATAGAATAAGAATCAATAAACATTCTAACAACATTTTGATATAATGAGAATAATAATAAGAAGTCTATAATAACCTCATTGGCGATTTAATTAGTGAGAATGTGTGATAATGACAATAATTATGTATAATTGAACGGATTCATATTATCAAACAAAATATTTTCTTTGTCATTCTCACAGAATAGCACTGTCCACACGTCCGCACAATAGATGTCAATCCACATTTGAACCTAGTTCTCTCTCTCTCTCTCTCTCTATATATATATATATATATATATATATATATATATATATATATATATATATATATATATATATATATATATATATATATATATATAGAGAGAGAGAGAGAGAGGTAGGTAGGTTCAAATGTTTTTCACATCTATTGTGTGTTAGAATGCACCAATAAGAATTTAGTAAAAATTATATGTATTTGAAATGATATTCATACGGGTTATCTACAGAAAAGTCCCAATCTTTTGAAAAAATCATATAATCTATCATTTGTTGTTCAAATATAAAAAATGACTTTTTCGTTAATTTAGGCATAACATCAAAATATTGGGACTTTTCTGTTCAAAAAAAAAACTTTTAGGACTTTACTAAAACTTTTGAAAGAAGTTTGGGACTTTTCTGTAGATAGCCCATATTCATACTTATAATTCTTTTTTATGGAAACTAATTAAATTCTTTATTAATGTCAACAATAATATTCTTTCAGAATGAATTCGTATCTAAAAGAATTGGAGTATTTTAACAGAATGAGACTGTATTCTAGTAGAATCTTCATATTCCATAAAACTTTATTGTATTTTAAGTGAGTGAGTTCTGAAACAAAAAACGAACCCATACAAAAAAAACCTAGATGAGAATTCATTCTGAAAGAATATTTTTGTTGACATTAATGACGAATTTAATTAATTTCCATAGAAAGAGAATTATAATTATGGATATAATTTAATATACATACAATTATGGAAATCATTTAATATCTATCTTTATTTAATTTAATAATTGTTTAATTTACTAAATTCCTATTTGTGTATTGTAGCACATAATAAATGTAAGAAACATATTAACCTAGCCATATATATATATATATATATATATATATATATATATATATATATATATATATATATATATATATATATATATATATATATATGAGTGGGCGAAGGCCCATCTTGCACTAATACTGTTTAAACACTAACACCAACTATGACAATCAAACATGACAACACAAATATAAATATTTATTATTATTATATTAACATATTCATTTCACTAAGTTGTCCATTATATTCATTTGTAATTTTATTAAAACATATAGTTACGAATTTAAGGGTGAGCAAAAACCGCACCGCAACTAAAATTAACCGTATAAACTGCAACCGATAAATCGCAACCGTAATAAAAACCGAAGGTGAGGTTTGATGTTTTTCCAAAATTGCAAATTTACGGTGCGGTGCGGTTATTAGTATTCAAAAACCGCACCGCACCGCATATATTATATAAATTTTTTTTATTACATATTAATTTATTAAATATTAAAAATAAGACAAGTTTCATAGATGAAGGAAGGATAAAATACTAAAAGGCAAAAGTGTTTTTATGTTTAACTTTGGAAAATGGTGAAATTTGACAATTTAAAAATATTTATTGTTAATTACTAATGATTTGACCGTTTTAAGATATTAATTGTTTGTGATTTAAGTTAATTGTCTTATACCTTATGATTTATTATTATTATTATTATTACAAGTAATATGTTTGAACTCTTAAATCCGTTTGAACTATAAAATATGGTTAAAAACCACACAAAATAACGGCACCAAATCCATGCAGTCAATAATTGAAAAAAAACGCACAACAAAAATAACCACACCAAGCGGTTTCAAAAATGGATTAACCGTATTTGCGGTTAGTTGTGAGGTTTTGGTCAATAACCGCACCGAACCGCACCACTCTCACACCTAGTTACGATTGAGAAGCAAAGACTTTACCACTCAAATAACCATTTGCTTTAACATAAACTAGAAAAGATTCCCCGGCGTTGCCGGGGTCGGAAGATATTGCTTTGTAAAGTAAAGTAGCATGTTGGTTGCTTTTTGTCCGTTAATGTGAGGGTAATTTGGTCTTTTCAGGTAGTAGGAACTGAATTTGTCACCATGGGTAAACCATATGGACCATTTATGTAATTTTGGCGGTGGTGGTGGTGGTAAAGTAAATTAGCATGTTGGTTGTTTTTTGTCCGTTAATATGAGGGTAATTTGGTCTTTTCAGGTAGTAGGGACTGAATTTGTCACCATGGGTAAACCATATGGACCATTTATGTAATTTTGGCGGTGGTGGTGGTGGTGATGGCAGATGGTGGTGGTGGTGATGGCAGATGGTGGGTGGGTTTATGGTATTGTGTGGTATTTTCTAATAAATAAAACATTAATTTAAAACCAAAAAGAGAATGTTAAATCTGGTAAACCACAGGGACCAATCGTGTAATTTTGTCTAACAATAATAATAATAATGATGAGGGACCATTTCTGCCAAAAGAGTAAATACTAATAATATGTAATAAAAGGGGAGGGTTATGAAAAATTCAAACCAAAGTGAAAGGTTGTTTGTGAACAAAAGCATAAAGATGAAGGGTCAATGTTGTAAGTGATGGGTTTTTGAGCATTCTAACACTTCCTAAGTGTACATGCAACCCTAATAACCTTGAATCTATGTTTTCTCTATATACATGCAAATTTCTTTTTCAAGGTTATTTCCTAACTAGCATGGCATGGGGATTACATAAAACATAAAAACTAGTAGAAATACATACCTTGTTGTTGCTTGGATTCCTTCAAGACTTTGTGAGCCTAGCACCCCAAATGTTGTGCCTCAAATGCTTCACACAACACCACAAGACTTGGAATAACTTGAGATAATACTTCTAGCACTCAAAATCGGTTATGCCCTCTCTAGTAACACTAGGTCACCATTTTGCTAGCCATAGGGTTCCTTTTATAGTGTTGTCACAATTAGGGTTTACACATGAATGCCCTTAATTGTCATGACTCTTGATTTCCCATGACCCATGGGTTTGTAACTCCCATGAACTATCCATGGAGCTCCATATGGTTATAACCAAACCCATAAACCATGGATCATTAATCCACCATAAAAGAATTGATGATTGTCATAATCAACCCTATATATTTAATTAGTCTCACTTTGATCACCAAATTAATACTAGATTAATACTTGATCAATACTAATTAAATAATACTATTATTAATATATTAGGACTTATAATATATTAATAATCATAAGTGCCTTATTCTCTCATTTAGTCTATCCAAGTATTGCAATGCCATGCAACCCAAATGGACCATGCCGGGTCGGGTCAAGTACATACTAAATAAAGTTATGGACTTAGACACTATATCCAACAGTCTCCCACTTGGATAATTCTAATAACTATATTTGCAAATATGACTTCAAAATCCGACCAGCAATCGTAGCTCTTTCAAAGTCTCTCGGAACTGAGATGATGATGATACGCCATTTAAGATAAGTGATCATATAATCCTCTGTTCTCATGATATCAACCGGACAAACACATGGAACATGGTCTTACTTATTGTCCAGCATTTGTTTCTCGATCTCTGATTTGTTTCGACATAGAACTAAATTGAACACATCAATTAGGTTCTGACCGGGCCCGGTACATAGGTCAAAACCAAATCATCGAGGGGCCCAGATATCGCTTCTATTTCTAGAAGGAACAGATAAACTTCGACTGATATGCTTGTACTAACTACTTGTTGAATTATTCACAAAGGCACGTTTTATGACATCGAGTTACCAATGCATTTTCGTGCAATCAATGAATAACCAACTCATAGTCAACAACTCATATCTCTAGGTTTGAAGATTTATATGATATTACCGTCTCACGATCACTCGAGATAAATTCCATGAAGTGATGCAAGTGAGCGTGGGTTGGATCCAATACTCAGCCCTTATGAGTACTCATGAATGTTGTAGCAACCATTGCATTGTCCAAAGCACTTTTAGACAAATCATACAAGCCAAATTCATGACAGTCTTAAATCAATACTTACTTCCAAAGTTTGACTGACTGTGGATGGTTTGAATAATAACATAATTATTCTGGAAGTAAAAACATGCAAAATTGAAACATAGTAAACAATCAACACAAGATAGTAACACCTTACTCATAAATAAATAACAACTTTTATTTATCATCAAATGTCAATTACATTTTACAAGTTTCAGGAATCTAATTATTGAAACTAATATCATCTTTCAGCCCAATGCGCCTCGCATGCTGTAAATGCTTAACCCTGCTCAGTCCCTTCGTGAGGGGATCTGCCGGGTTCTCATCTGATGATACCCTCTTAGCTACGAGGAGTCCTTCTTCTATTCGATGTCTGATGAAATGGTATTTTCTGTCAATGTGCCTAGATCTCCCGTGATTTCTCGGTTCCTTAGCCAAAGCAACCGCACTTTCGCTGTCACAGAAAATTTCCATTGGCTCTTTTATAGCTGGTACAACTCCAAGGTCTCCGATGAAGTTCTTTAGCCATATCGCCTCCTTAGCTGCTTCACTTGCTGCTATGTACTCTGATTCACAAGTAGAATCAGCTAATGTCTCCTGCTTGGAACTTTTCCAAGTAATTTCCCCTCCATTTAGGATAAAGACCCAGCCTGACTGAGAGCGGAAATTATCCCTATCACTTTGGAAGCTAGCATCGCTATATCCTTCCACTCTCAAGTCATCACTGCCTCCGAGGGTAAGGACCCAATCCTTAGTCCTCCGTAGATACTTGAGAATGTTCTTTACCGCTGTCCAGTGTGCCTTTCCAGGGTTCCCTTGATATCTACTGACCATGCTCAAAGCAAAAGCCACATCAGGGCGAGTACAAGTCATATCATACATGATCGAGCCCACAGCGGAAGCATATGGTATATGACTCATTTCAGCTATCTCAGCCTCTGTACTCGGACTCTGAGTCTTACTCAGCTTGGCATTACTCTGGATTGGTAATTCTCCTTTCTTGGATTCTTGCATGCTGAACCTTTTAAGCACCTTATCCAAGTAAGTACTTTGACTAAGTCCAATTAGTCTCTTACTCCTATCTCTAAATATCCTTATCCCTAGGATATAGGCAACTTCTCCAAGGTCCTTCATAGCGAAACACTTCCCAAGCCAGGTCTTAACCTCCTGCATGGTTGGGACGTCGTTTCCTATGAGAAGTATGTCATCCACATACAACACCAAGAAGCTAACTATGCTCCCACTAGCCCTGACATACACACAAGACTCATCCTCACTCCTAGAAAAGCCAAACTCTTTGACTTTCTCATCAAAGCAAAGATTCCATCTGCGAGATGCTTGTTTCAATCCATAAATGGATTTATCAAGCTTACACACTCTATTAGGGTATCTTGTATCGATAAAACCCTCTGGTTGAGCCATGTAAACATCCTCAGCCAACTTTCCATTAAGGAAAGCGGTTTTGACATCTATTTTCCATATTTCATAATCATGAAATGTAGCTATGGCTAACAATACTCTAATAGACTTAATCTTAGCTACTGGTGAGAAGGTCTCATCATAGTCAACTCCCGGAGTTTGAGTAAAGCCCTTCGCAACCAGTCGCGCTTTGTAAGTATGTACCTTCCCATCCATGTCGGTCTTCTTCTTGAAGATCCATTTGGACCCAATTATCTTACGACCTGGTACATTGTCAACCAAGTTCCAAACTTGACTGTCATACATGGACTGAATCTCGCTGTCCATAGCCTCCTTCCATTTAGCAGACTCAGGGCCTGCCATGGCTTCCCTGTAATTATTAGGTTCATCCAAATCTATTAGTGTACTATCACTAATAAATGTATCACCTTCAGTGGTGATGTGATAACCATAATAAAAATCAGGTGTGTTCCTCACCCTAGTGGAATGTCTTGGAGGTACAGACTCATCTATCGGATCAACAGGAGTTTCCTCCTCAGGTTGTTCGATAGCATTTGAGGTTCCTTCACCACTTGACTCTTGAAGCTCTTCAAGGTCAATTTGCCTCCCACTGTCCCCTTGGCTTATGAATTCTCTCTCACGAAAGACTCCTCTTCTTGCTACAAAGACCACATTATCACTGGGTCTGTAGAAGAGGTAACCAAAGGATCTCTGTGGATAGCCGATGAAAATACACCTCTCACTTCGAGGTTCAAGCTTATCATGAGTCTCACGCCTCACGAAAGCTTCACAACCCCAAATCTTGATGTGGTCCAAATTGGGAACTTTCCCAGTCCACATCTCGTGAGGTGTTTTGGCAACCTTTTTAGTAGGGACTAGATTAAGGATATGGGCGGCAGTCTCTAAGGCATACCCCCAGAAAGAGATTGGTAACGAAGCTCGACTCATCATGGAACGAACCATATCCAGCAAGGTTCGATTGCGCCTTTCAGCTACACCATTCAACTGTGGTGTTCTGGGAGGTGTCAATTGTGAGACAATCCCACATTCCTTAAGATAGTCAAGGAACTCAATGCTAAGATACTCTCCTCCCCAATCGGAACGGAGCATCTTGATGTTCCTGCCCAATTGATTCTCCACTTCCTGCTTAAACTCTTTGAACTTTTCAAAGGTTTCTGACTTATGCTTGATTAAGTAAATATATCCATATCTACTGTAATCATCAGTAAAAGTCACATAATAGCGATTAGCATCCCTTGTAGCAACTCTGAAGGGCCCACACACATCCGTGTGTACAAGGTCCAACAAACCTTCACCCCTATCACAAGTACCTGTGAAGGTTGACTTTGTCATTTTTCCAAGTAAACAAGACTCGCAACTATCACCTGACTTGAGGTCAAATGATTCCAAGACTCCAGCCTTTTGGAGTTGGCCTATGCGCTTCTTGTTAACATGTCCAAGACGACAGTGCCACAAGGATGCTTTATCCAAGCTATTTGAAGAATCAATACACAACACATTATTTCCTAGATTGTCTACAACATTCACGGCTTCATATACACCATCACAAGGTAATGCTTTAAAGTAAAATACATCATTGTAATAAACATTAATAGCACCATTTTTATTATCAAATGAAAAAGAAAAACCTTGTTTGTACAAGCCATGAAAAGAAATAATATTTCTCGCCATTTCGGGCGAGTAACAACACTTATTCAAAACTAACATTAACCCATTATTAAGCAATAAAGAATAAACTCCTATCTTGGTAACAGGTGATGCTTTCCTGTTGCCCATGACTAAGTTTATCTTCTCGTGCTCCACTTGCTCACTTCTTCTTAGTGCCTGCAAATCAGTACATATGTGAATACCACAACCTGTATCAAGCACCCAAGAATTAGCATTAGATGAGTTATTTAGACAATATTGTGTAAATACCTGCATGGGTGGGTTTAACCTTCCCATCCTTTACATCTTGCAGATATTTAGGGCAACTTCGCTTGAAGTGTCCCTTATCCTGGCAATAGAAGCACTGTGCTTCCTTTGGGTTTGAAGAAGGAGTAATGGGACCTTTCTTTGTCCCACTTGAAGAGGAACCATCAAGAGTCTTACCCTTGGTACCCTTCGAAGGGCTTTTCCTCTTCTTACCCTTTCCCTGCCCAATAGCCAGAACAGGGGCTGTTGAAGGAGTAGAAGTAGCAACCGCTTTACCCTTAAGGCCATTTTCAGCTGTCCTTAAGAGTCCTTGAAGTTTGCTAAGTGTGACTTCCTCCTTGTTCATATGATAAGTCATACGAAACTGATCATAACTTGGAGGTAAGGAATGGAGAATGATGTCAATCGCCATTTCCTCAGGAAAGTCAACATTTAGCTTTAGCAACCGGTCAACGAACCTTTGCATCTTCTGCAAGTGACTGGTGATGGGTTCACCATCCTTCATCCTTGCGGTTATCATGGAGGAGATGATTTCATACCTCTCCTGACGTGCGCTCTGATGGTACCTTTCCATCAGATCCAGGTGCATCTCATAGGGGTAGAAATCTTCATAGGATTTTTGAAGTTCAGGAGTCATGGTGGCCATCATGATGCATGCTACTTTAGTAGCATCCTTTTCATGTGCAACAAACTCCGCAAACTCTTCAGGAGTAGCATCGGCTTCACTCACAACCTTAAGCTCCCTATCGAGGACATATTCTTTGTCCTCATAGCGGGTAATCATTCTGATGTTTCTGATCCACTCATTGAAATTGGATCCATCAAAGATGACCTTACCACACAAGTTCATAAGGGAAAAGGAGCCTGTTGGGTTTGAGCCAGAAGCATTGTTAGAAGACATCTGAAAGGAAAGAAAGACAAGTTTTATTAGATTAGGAATCCTTAATAATTCACCCAAATGAAATATTAAGGCTAGGATCCAACAAACTATTTATAGTTGGAAGAGGGATGCCGTAATCCATACTATAAAATATTTGAAGGTAGGTAAATGACGATTTACCAATTTCCACCATAAGAACAAAATATTTTATTATTAGGTTTTATTGGTTTTGAAACTCCTAGATCTTTTGAGATACATTGAACTTTTCAATGGCATGTTTGAATCTCGATTGTGCCCTCTCAAGTTTGTGACTGGGATGCCGAGGATCACAAACAAGGTGTGAATAACCATACGAATTGACTTGGTACCCTCAACAATATTACCTAATCGATGTGCCGGTTAACCACACACGCTCCACCAATCTATAATAAGGTCAAGTTACCCTTTGCCACTCGTACTAGTCCATGTTAGTGTGCCGGTTAACCACACACGCTCCACTAACGACTTGGTAAGGTACAGAGTGTAATTTTATGGGCTAGCACCAATTTCACATTTTCCTAAAGTAACTAAGATTGGGAATTTATAATGTATAGTTACTTTATAATTCATTATACTTTTAACAAGTATTTAAAGTCGTATCCTACCCGTTCGGCTAACGACCCTCCACCGATCAAGGAAGCGGTTGGTGAGAGTGGACACCCATTAAGTCACCATTTTATAGGCAACAACCTTATACCCCCCTTATAGACCGACTTCGTGAATGAGGCCTACTAACGGTAAGAATGACATATTCTTATACATATCTATATAATAAAATTATAATAATAGCATAAGTGTCGATTTTTAAACTTTTTAAAAAACTAAGGTTTAATTTGGAATTAAAGTATTAAAGTGTAAGACTTTTCAAATTCGAAAACTTGAGGGCAAGATTTGAAACTATTCCAAGTCTCTTCAATTTGTAACTTATGAGTTTTAATGGTTCATAAAATGAAGACTCTTCATTTTATGAAACTTCTTTAGTTCTTTAATCACAATTTAAAGAAGTGACTTTTGGTTATCCATAACTTGAGGACAAGTTATGGACACCATCATTGCCATTAAGATCATGAATTAAACATACATGGAGGTTACATATAATTCCTATGATCTTCTAAACTCATATGAACACAAATTCATGTCAAGCAATTTCAAGAGAATCATATAAACATATACAATACTTGAAAATTGATAAAAGTCATGTAAAATGGGTTAACATAATCATTATCATTTTGAAAAACAGATTTTACAAGTCCAAAACAGATTGGGATAATGATCTTAATCCATTTCCAGCAACAAAACTCGAAAAAACTGCCCAGCACGCTCCTACTCGCCGAGTGCATTATTCTACTCGGCGAGTAGAAGGAATTTGTTCATGGACTCGGCGAGTCCTCCCCATGGACTCGGCGAGTTCAGTCGTCAGAGTGCAGAATTTTCGATTTTTAAGCAGTTTTGCATCAAGTATACAGAAAACAAACCTAGGCTCTGATACCACTGATGGGTTTTTGAGCATTCTAACACTTCCTAAGTGTACATGCAACCCTAATAACCTTGAATCTATGTTTTCTCTATATACATGCAAATTTCTTTTTCAAGGTTATTTCCTAACTAGCATGGCATGGGGATTACATAAAACATAAAAACTAGTAGAAATACATACCTTGTTGTTGCTTGGATTCCTTCAAGACTTTGTGAGCCTAGCACCCCAAATGTTGTGCCTCAAATGCTTCACACAACACCACAAGACTTGGAATAACTTGAGATAATACTTTTAGCACTCAAAATCGGTTATGCCCTCTCTAGTAACACTAGGTCACCATTTTGCTAGCCATAGGGTTCCTTTTATAATGTTGTCACAATTAGGGTTTACACATGAATGCCCTTAATTGTCATGACTCTTGATTTCCCATGACCCATGGGTTTGTAACTCCCATGAACTATCCATGGAGCTCCATATGGTTATAACCAAACCCATAAACCATGGATCATTAATCCACCATAAAAGAATTGATGATTGTCATAATCAACCCTATATATTTAATTAGTCTCACTTTGATCACCAAATTAATACTAGATTAATACTTGATCAATACTAATTAAATAATACTATTATTAATATATTAGGACTTATAATATATTAATAATCATAAGTGCCTTATTCTCTCATTTAGTCTATCCAAGTATTGCAATGCCATGCAACCCGAATGGACCATGCCGGGTCGGGTCAAGTACATACCAAATAAAGTTATGGACTTAGACACTATATCCAACAGTAAGTTGGAGGACCAAAATTGACAAAAAAAGGTGTCACTTTAATGTTAAAATCTTTCATAACTTTAATATATATATAATAATGTGGTGTATAAATTTTATGTATAAAATACATAAATTACGTTTATATTGATCTTTATATATATATATATATATATATATATATATATATATATATATATATAATATATATATATATATATATATATATATATATATATATATATATATATATATATATATATATATATGTGTGTGTTTTTACATAATTTTAAATACTAATGCAAACATATAAATAATAATAATAATATATAAATATGTAAAATAATTTGTAAATACATACAATTATGTATGATATGTATTTCCGCATAGGTACTTATATGGAAAAATACATTTTTTAAGTATTTATACTTTATAGTATAAAAATACGTAAATAATATAAATACTTACATATACATACATATACTTAAAAATGTACATATATACCTAAAATTATTGGGAATTTGTTGATTTAAAAATAGTTATTAAATCAAGAATATAGAAGAAAGTTTAGTTTAAAATTTTTATACACAATAACAGATTCAACTAGTGTTATGGCCGTCCGGTGGACGGGGTAACTGATGTAATAAAAAAAGATTGACATTTTTTTTTTCTATATCATCATTTTGTAATTTGTTCTCATACTAACATTGTATAATAACAAATCTATCCAATTAAACAACATATGAATGAATAAAAAATAGCAAACAATTAAAACACGAATGTATATATAACTTGTGATTAATTACATGGTGCATCAATAGTTACTTGTAATGTGGATGTAAAACAAATGTTGCTTCCATATGATGATAAAATTACAGGAATTTTGTACGGAAAACAGTGACATAAGGACTCTAATTGTGACAACCCGATATTCCAAGTCAATGTAATGTTCAAAAAGTCAAATATTATAATCTATTTTTGGAATTAATAAAAATAGCGTCAAAAATGAAATGTTCAAAAGTCTCAATTGGGATACATAGAATGTTAGATATCATGTCAAGGTTTTCAGAAATATAAAGAACACTCAAATCCGAGTTATAACAAAGAAGTTATGACCAATCAAAGATTCGCGACAAAACCGGTAAAACACTGTTAAGCGTAAAAAGTGAAATTTCGATAAAATACTTTTTAGCCTTAAGTATCTAAACGAAAGTCGTAGATAATAACAAACCGTGAGCGTACATAAAAAGAACGTCCAAATCTGACTTCGTATGAGAAAGTTATGATTTTTCTAAGTTTCAGAACATCAATAGACAACTAAAAACTCGAAATAAAGATCGAACGATTTTTAGCCAACGCAACCTAAACGAGAGTTAAAGATCTCGACAGTAGTAGTACAACGGTAAAAAGACAGACGAAAACGGACATCGGATGAAGAAGTTATGAATTTTTAACGGATTTTTCCTGTCCCGGCCTATATAAATTATATAATTAAAAATAAATTCAAAATGTTCCGACGAAGTCTAAACGAGAGTTGTAGAGTATATTCTCACCTACGCGTGGATATAAAGAACGTCAAAAACGGAGCTCGTATACGAAAGTTACGGATTTTCAAAGATTTGGGCACACACTTCGAGGCTTATCCGAAGGATTATGCCCCGCGTACGAGGGTACGCCCAGCGTACGCAAATGCAGGGCCTCGGATCGACCACGTCTCCCCTATGCCCTCTATCCCGTCTCATCCGAAGTCTAGATTCCAAGAGTGTCGTCATCGGTGACGTACGCCCCGCGTATGAGGGTACGCCTAGCGTACGAGGTACGCCCCGCGTACTTCGGAGTACGCCCAGCGTACGAGGCCAGGCAGCCCCCTATAAATAAGATGTGATGGTTCCGACTTCATTTGCTAAATTACACCATCTCTCTCCCATTCTCTCACTTTCGAGTCTTTCGAAGATACCCCGACGCCCCGGTTCCGTTTTCAAGTTCCGACGAAGGTCCGAAGCTCCGAGATTACCAAAAAATTTACCACTTTCCGGTCGAAGTGCTACCTGAGAAAAATCTCGTTTTCTTCAAATCACCACACTTTCGAGGTGAGTTCATACCCCTTTATTTTCACGTTTTTACTATACTTTAGGGGGGGGGGGGAAATACAAGTGAAACAAAAGAAAAACTTATGTGAAAATACAAATCGTTACATAGGGTTTCAGATGCTTCATCTACATTTTTTTTATAAATGTTAAACAATATTACTACAAATGTCACACTTTACATGCGAAGTTAGTAATACACCAAGTTTTATCATTTTAATGGAACACATTTTCGAAATACTTACATTTACAAGGAAAATGGATTTTTCATTTCGTAAATCTATTAATACTAAATTTTGTGAGACATTTGGCTTCACCGTACTTTCAAGTACGCATCTCAAGTCCTGTATTATAAACCATAATCTCTTGTAGGGAGAGCGTGATACTTGTGTATAGATCTATACGGGATTGACAATCCTGTACCTAAACTGTTAGCTACAGTTAGACCGGCAGGTCTGGGGTGACAAACGTCATAACACTTCAACGCCTGAAGAACGTTGTTACAGGCAGTCTGGGTCAATAACATGGTTATAAAACTCACATGGAGTATCAAAACATTTTGATTTACGGGGCTATCAAATGCATTAGTGATTATTTATATACATATATATAAACCTACTTACACTATTTTAGGTATGAAAAATACTTATGCATTCCAGTCTTTGGAACTTTTCAAACTTCCACACATACATGGAAAATATTGGATTTTCTAGAAACAAACTCAGTTATTTTATACAGAAAGACATACAATTCTACTACAAAAACGCTTATGAACTCACCAACTTAATTGTTGACACTTTTTCAAAACTACTTGTATTTCTCAGGGATTCAGTAATACATGTAAAACATCAGCTTTTGGAGAAGGGACGCTAAGGCGTCAGTTTTCAAACTTATTAAATCATTATATTGTAATTTATTTTGAGACATGTATCACATGCAACAATGTAACTTTTAAATTATATTTATGATGGTTATGTTTACTTTCTTTACAAATATTCAACTGTTATGATACTACATGAAGTCATCCACCCCCGAATGTTTCCGCCATTCTGGTTTGGGAGTGTGACAGATTGGTATCAGAGCATTGTTTATAGTGAACTAAGTATATCGAACCACATAAGATATACAAACTATAAATGCAAAAGGGACTAAAACCCTCTGACAAAACGTTTTCACAAACTATACTTTTAATAAAATGCTAGTTTTATAAAAGTATAAGTACATGCATGCATCGGTCTAGTATCTTAGTCAAAACTACACAAAAGTATTAAGACAAGTTGGACACTACGATTAGGCCTCGGGGTATGTAATCAGATCGATGATGAATATAGCCTGATCAACTATATTTATCCAAGATGTGACCAACGTATGTTGAGGAATAGTGATAGTGAACAACAAGTCAGAAAAAAAAACTTACCAAAGAAAATACTAGAATCAAACTTACAAATTTGAAATACTATAGGAGTATTTTATAGTACTATAAGAACTGTAATAAATCGTGCGAACCTCGATATTTAGTTAGAACTAGGAATCGTCAAATAAGTAGAATTATGCTTATCAAAAATTACCCTTTTTATACTCAAGTTTTATATATAATTCTCTTACCTCTATTCTCGATCAGACGAAATGGCATGATTTCACATTCCCGGGGATCCCTACTACCCTAGCCAGGGAAATGGAGGCTGGATCGAGGAAGACCCAGAAGAAGATCCCAAAGAGATTCCCGAGGAAGAGACAGAAGAGGATTCCGAAGACGATCTCGAGGAAGACCGAGACGTGGATTCAGAAGAGGAAGGAGATGGTGGGAGCACCGACTCGGAACCAGAGGTCTACAATCCTTCCCGGGGAGCAGCAAATCCCCGACGGAACTTTCAGGGCCCGGCGCCCCGCTGAGCTGTAGACCTGAAACGATGGAGCAGGGAACAAGGACAACGCCCACCCTACGACATGGGACAAGGCTTTTATAACCTCAGCAATGGAGGTTCGGCTGACAGGGCACTCCCTATCATGGTTCGTCGCATCGCCAACTAAGGCGAGCAAGCAAGAGTGAACGTCGATCGAGTCTTGGACATTGGCGCCACCGCTACTGTCACTGCAGTACGTAGTTGTCGTCTGGACGAAGAGCATGAGCGAACAATAGAGCACACCTTCTCCCTTCAAAAAGACATTACTGCTGTCACACCCCCAAACCAAGGATGGCGGAAACGTCCGGGGGTGGAGGACTTCATGTATAGTATCACAACAACGAATATAATAGTGCTCAAAGTAAATACAACCATCATAAATATAATTGAAAAGGATACACCATAGAATAAGTTTACATGTTTCAAAATCAATTACATTATGATGACAAAATGAAACGTTTGACGATTTATCGTCCCATCCTCAAAATGCTGTTGGTTTTCCTGTTTCACTGATTTCCTGAGAATACAAGTAGTTTTGAAAAAGTGTCAACAATTAAGTTGGTGAGTTCATAAGAGTTTTGTTTGAGAAAGAAACCGATTTCCTTGTAAAAGCGACAAAGTATGTTTCCAGAAAATCCAATATTTTCTTTATTAAGTGAAATAAATTCTTCTATGTTATGCGATAATGAACCCTAGAGGGACCCATAGATTCCTTCTATAATCGCCCAGTGTATATAACTTATATAAAATTTAAGTTGAATAAACCGTTGAATATAATGGGTCTGCCCTAGGTCCACAACCAAACAAGGAACAGGAGATGAGGCGGGCCCACCAATTTTAAGTCGATTGTGACTAGATTCTTATATAACTCTATCATCTACACTTAACAATTGTAGCTGAAGTCTAACAATTCTAGCTTTAGTAGTTTTAATAGAAATATGTTCCAAAGAAAATCCTATATTTTCCTTATAAAAGTTAGATAGTCCTAAATCCCAGGACCGAAAATAAACAAGTATTTTCCATACTTAAAGATATAAAAGCGATTTTAAATTGGCATAAAACCCTTTTTAAAGTTTGGTAGTCCTAAATCCCAGGACCGAAAACAAGTATTTTTCCATACTTAAAGATATAAAAGAGATTTTAAATCGGCATAAAACCCTTTTTAAAGTTAGGTGGTCCTAAATCACAGGACCGAAAACAAGTATATTTCCATACTTAAAGATATAAAAGCTATTTTAAATCGGCATACAACCCTTTTTAAAGTTAGGTGGTCCTAAATCCCAGGACCGAAGATAAACAAGTATTTTTCCATACTTAAAGTATTTCCTGTGAGTTAAATCGACATAACTCGCTAATTTAAAAGTAAGAACCCGTAAATCTTATGATTTGTTAATACCACATGTGAGTTATTATAACCATACTATGACTCAGACGGCCTCGTAATACGACGTTCTTCAGGCGTCGCAAGTTAAATGACACTTGTCACCACAGACATGCCGGTCTAGCTGTTGCATACAGCTCAGGTGTGAGTTTGTCAAACCCAATATAGATCTATACACAACTATCACGTTCTCCCTACAAGAGACTCTGGTTACAATTTACATGACTTTTGACTTTGTTACCATGAAGGTAACACGAAACGAATGTCTCACAAATTTATTCATTTACAGATTTACGTGAACTTAACTGAAAACCTTTGGTAAATGAGTTTGAAATGTAAATGATACATAAACTATACCTATTATAGTTTATCCAAAACATTTGTACTGAAAAAGAACTCTTTTATGAAAATACATTAGTGCTATGAATCCATAAACTATGCTTATTATAGCTTATTATATGTGTTCGAAATGAATGAAGAATCTTATCATGAATGACTAAATTTCAGTTCATGATGATAAACTAACAAGAAATTACATTCAATATTTAGAACTTATTGTTATACACTTCGCTCAACATAATACAAAGTTTTATGAAAGTTATAAGCTATTAACTAGTTTTTAAGCTTTCTGCACTGTTTTAGAAAAATCATACAAAGTCGAAAACTGAATCCGTAAATTCTGAGAGTTCATAAAATGTGTCTAGTTTATTCATGATTTTTATTATGATTTTTCTAAGTCTTTAACTTGTGTTAAAATGTTCATATTCACAGACTGGTCCGAATTTGTTTCTGAAATGATAGGCAGTTTTGTAAAAATCACCATAAATCGTAGAAAAATCGTATGGTGATGAGCAAGTAGTCATTTTAAAGGTATGAACCTGAACTATGTTCACCTAATACAGTTTTTAAAACTAAAATGTTTAAGTTAACCAAAACAGTCTGTGAATGGAGTTGAACGTTTCTGATGAAGGCTGTTAAATGAGTTTAGTTGTGTTCTTGGTGTTTAAACTTGTATTCCCCCCCTTAAAACTTAAGAAAAACATGAAAAGATAGGGGTATGAACTCACCTTGAGTGATTTCAATAGATGGATGATGAAGAAAAGAAGTGTTCAACTCAAGAACACTTAGATGATGCTTGAAGATTCGAAGATCTAACAACAAATATGATGATATTTGTGTAAGGAACTCATGATTTGAGTGAAGAAGTGTAAGAAAATCAAGTGTGGGAAAAGATTTACTTACCAAGGTAGATGAAGAACTTCAAAATCAGCCTTGAAATCTCGAAATCTAGAGAGAGAAGTGAAAGAGAATGAGTTTTTGCTTCTTGGTGAAGTGTGAGTGAATGGGAGGAGAGATAAGGGTTTTCCTACCCCTAAGTCAAAGTACTTGGCTGGAAAGAGGGGGAAAAAGGACAATGAAATGACCAGGTATGGTGGAAGGACAAGAGCTGGTCATTGATTGGGCATGGGTGGTTGCTTGTGTCATACATTAAAGCAAAGTCAACACTCCACCCAAAATATCCTACCCACTAATCTTGGATAAGATTTACACTAAAAAACGTGATTAATTATGATTATAGGGGTCTTATATGTTAAAATATAATTTTGGGTGAAAATCCCGCGTTAAAATTATGTAAAACGGGCCTAAAATGAAGTCGTAGTCGAAAACCGGGAAGGAAAGGGCTATCTGCGAGACCTCTCGGTACTGGGCCGAGGTTCGGTCATTGTTGCTGCTGGGCCCGAAGGCGAGGTGAAGCGAAATAGCCCGAAGGCGAAGGTCAGGAGCGAAAGCGAACTTCGGGTTCGGATCATCAGACTTGGGTTCGGTCCTAATGGTTTCGGTTCGGAAGGTTCGGTCTGAAGGGACCTTCGGGTTCGGTTCGCAGGCAGCTTCGGGTTCGGTCCGACTCAGTTCGGTTCTAAGCACTTTTAGTCCGAGAGGCTTCGGTCCTTAAAGGAGGGTTTCAGTTTGTTCAGGCTATTTTTCAAGAATTCTTCCCGTTTAGCGCCGTTTTTCACCAAGTTAAGTGTCGGGATGCCCGAAATGATTATAAAAAGTTAAAGGAACTTTTTGAGAGAGATTTGGGAGAGATCACACATACTTGGAGAGATTTGAGAGAGATTTCACATTCTTGGAGAGATTTCTCATATAGAGAGAGATTTGGGAGAGATTTCATATTCTTGGAGAGATTTCTCATACAGAGAGAGATTTGGGAGAGATTTCACATTCTTGGAGAGATTTCTCATATAGAGAGAGATTTGGGAGAGATTTCACATACTTGGAGAGATTTCTCTTGTGACATTTTTGAGTGTTTGGCTCTGTAACGCAAGGTTTGTAAACCTCGTTAAGTCTTGTTATGATTGTTATATGCCCCCGAGGGTTAAGGAATAATGTTTTATCGAGTAGAGTCGTCACTTACCCTGATTAGGGTTTAGAATTCCAAACACGTGAAAACTCTAAGTGATAATTTGTATGAGGATTGCGAGTTGTACAATAAGAAACATAATGGAAACCCTAATGTACAAGGGTTAGATGAGTTGACCAGTTTGACTTGTTGACTTTAGTTGACTTTGACTTGGCAAAAAATTAACGGTTGTGACATCATCCCCCCATTAGAAAGAATTTCGTCTCGAAATTAGTGTTTTGACTGGGACTTGGAGGAAAGATGGGGGAAACTTTTCGTAGTACAAGAAATTGATATGGCGGGGACCAATCCGCCTGATGCTAAATGACGACCTTGGAATTTCTTATTGTAACATGAGTTGAGTCGATTTAAAAGGAGTTATTGTTTTGGAATGATAGTGTATTCAATGTGTGCCTTTATGCTCCCTGTTTTATCCTTGTTGTTACCGCTATGAATATTTTATATAGAAGATAAGACTTATTCGGGTTTTGCCGTGTTCTCGAGATGCTTTCAGCCTTTCTTGAACTTGTACTAAGTCATAAGTGATAATTTCTCCTCGGAGCGCTGCATAGGGTCTGCTTTAGTGTTTCTCGTTTGATTAGATCGGTAGGGAACATATGGGTTCGGTTTACACGACTAGACTTATTCAGATGATAGGGCGTTCACTCGCACTCCTGGGTAACCTTGTCCCGAAGTTCATGGTAGGACTCGTACCTGGTCCATCTATCATTAACTTGCGCATATAGGTCGTATGTACTTAAGGTTGGCAAGACAGTTGGATGGGTGACTCTGCCCCAAGTCCACAACCAGACAAGGAACAGGAAATAGGGCGGAAGCACACATCCAATGTCTGTAGAATCTTAATTATACATTATCACCACGTATACACGTAGTAGTGGTAGACTAACCGTATTCGTCCCAAGCTTCTGTGCTTGAACTTTATCTGTTGCGTGAAGGGTCTCCTGGAAATACTTGTGGTAAGGTTTCGGAAGGTATAATACTCCTCTGGTGAGTGTTTTGGGGTTTCACAGCGGGAGATGACCCGAAAGTCCGTGCTGGATGTGTTTATGGGAGACGAAGGTTTCGATATTCGGTGGGTTAGGTGAAGGGTCCTTTCGTAGCCGTTAAATCGAGAAAGTGAGGACTATACCAATCGAAATCGAATGACGACAACAATATCTTTTTAGGTAAAACATGTGTTAAGCGGTATTCGCACAAAATGTTCGTTGGAGTGATAGAGTATCTTGTGTTTCTTTTCAGTGTGTTCCGTTTTGTTTGATGTTATTATTACCGTAAATGATTCATACTACAGCAGCTAGCACTGGTAGTGAGTGGGTTCTGATAGCTAGTAATGATATTTTATATCATGATTTTCGAACAGGTTTCTCTATGATCGAGCGGTATTTGTAAGTCGCATGTAATTTGATATTGGTGGAATCGTCGAGTGGGTGGCTCCACCCTAATCCCGCTACTAGACATGGAACAGGAGTCAGGATGGAATTATTTGCTTTAAGTCTTTAGTATTTTGATTTATAATTAGCCCCGATGTATGCACAAAGTCATCACAGCTTACAGGTAATGATTCTAAGGTCATATATGAGTGTCTTTGATTTGATTTGAACGAGAGAGTATTTTAACTACTTTTAGAAAGATGGAAATTTTAGCAAGCATACCAAATTCATTACAAACATATGGTACTTAAACGTTTTTGTCGTTGGAAACATTACAAAAGTCCTAATAGGGTTCCCTTGTTGCTCCTGCTGGTTTGTTCATCACACTCCTCCTGCTCCCCCGTCATTCTTCTCAGTTGGACATTCTCTCTTGAAGTGTCCCATTTCACCGCATAGGTAGCATCCTGGGCCTACCCTGGTGTTGGTGATTGAAGGGAGGTGCTGGGTTTGGTTTCTGCAGAAGCGGACAGTATGTCCGTTCTTGTTGCAGTTGTTACAGTGCATCACCCGACAAGCCCCATTGTGATGGAAGTTACACTTGTTACATTTTGGGAGTGTTCCCATATAGGGTCTGACCGGTGCTGGGGTGACAGACCTTGTGGCTAGTGTTGAGGCATGTGTCGTGACTGGCGTTGTAATGGCAGGGGCAGCCACAGACTGTTGTCTTCTAGCAAATTTTTGAGGTAGATTACACTCCTTTTCGTTCCAAAACTCTCGTTTCTTGTTCGTAGGTTTGTGGCATGAGGCGCCTTCATTGTCAGACACCCGCCGGTGTTCCTGATTGTTACAACAATTTGCATTGTCGGTACCGCTTCCATCTTTGTTGGAGTTGTTAGCATTGAGTTGCGCCATGGCGGCTGTCACGGCTGCCGTGACTGCAGCTTGAAAAGTAGCAGGATCTATCTGCAGGGTTGCTGCCTTGCTTGTCGGCTGGTTACCTTCTTGTGAAGGCATAATCTTTACTGAACTATTATCGGTGTTTCGGCTAACGTCCCTAAGACGGAGTTATGGTAGTGGGTAGAAGTAGGTTTCGTACGGGCGTTAAACTTTACTCATCTTGGGATCATGTTTGTCCAAACACACTTAGCTGAGAAGTTTTGATGGGATCTGGTGCATTAGTGTTGGTATGATCGCACCTTCATAGGTCTATGAAAAAGGAACCTTTCAACTATGAGGCTTAAAAAGGTGAGATGATAGTGAGTCTTGAATAAGGGCTTATACGTCGGGAGTTATTTCTCTTAGTTCTGAGTGTATCGTGTTCTGGTTGTTTATGGTGTTCTGAAAACGGTTCATAACGAGAGTCTACATATGGTAAACTTATGAATTTTAGTAGTATTGCTCCCAAAGAAATAATACGCATGTCCCTTTTATTAGTTTGATTTTAGCATATTTAGTTTTTAGGGGAAGGTTTTAAGCCTGATGCAGGTCCACACCACATCATTGCGAGGATAGTTTGGAATGCAAATAAATCTCTCAACTAGTGTAATCACTAACCCGTGGGGTCAACACTACACATGGAGGGGAGTAACACCAACGCATACTCATAGACCTAATCTACAAGGTCTTGTGAGTAAAATGAACTCTGCTTACGATAATACGTCCCCAAATGGCGAATTGTTGCTGCTGATGGCGACTCCATCCCTCGATCCATGCTGCCCAACGGGGCACAGGTTTGATGGAGTCGAGACGGTTCGCGAGAGCCCAGGCTATGTGAGGAGTGTTGTCGACCTCTGACTTTACCTTCGACTCTTATCCTCATCACTCACTAATTCTCCGGGTTTGGAAAGTAGGGGTCTCCTGATATGTAAGATCTTGTCGTGATGTCCGTGCGAGAATAGGGGTGAAAGAGATACTTAATAGACGTCTAATCCTATAATTACTTATAGGGGTGATCCTTATCAGTCACGTCTATAATCACATAGTGCATACCAGTTACACATAGTCTGAGATAGAATAGACCTTCGAACAAATGACTCTACTCTAAGTCCACAACCAAACAAGGAACAGGAAGTAGAGCAATAGTCATAGATTCTGAGTCTATAATATCTTTAATTATGTATAACCTTGGCGTATGCACTCAGTCGTTAAAGACCTACTAATAGGGGTCTTTAGTTTTCACATAAGTTGGTTATGGTATCACAAAATACTCCTATAATATTTTAATATTATGTTTGGTTCTTAACGATCTTCTTGTATGGGCGTTGGTAAGTTGATAGACTTGTTGTCCACCATGACTATCCCTCGGCACATGTTAGTCATTTCTCGGACGAATATAGTTGATCATGCTATATCCCTCCCAGACTTGATTGCATATCCCATGGCATATTCACATTGCACAACTTCTCTATTTTTAACTTTTGTGTTTTCCTTAGACATGACACTAAACCGGTATGCATGTATGTACTTTTAACAAGAAATTATTGATTTCTAAAAGTATAATTATTTGAAAATGTTAAATCAGAGACTTTAGTCCCAATGCATTTATAGTTTGTATATCTTATGTGGTTCGATATACTTAGTTCACTATAAACAATGCTCTGATACCAATCTGTCACACCCCCAAACCAAGGATGGCGGAAACGTCCGGGGGTGGAGGACTTCATGTATAGTATCACAACAATGAATATAATAGTGCTCAAAGTAAATACAACCATCATAAATATAATTGAAAAGGATATACCATGGAATAAGTTTACATGTTTCAAAATCAATTACATTATGATGACAAAATGAAACGTTTGACGATTTATCGTCCCATCCTTAAAATGCTGTTGGTTTTCCTGTTTCACTTATTTCCTGAGAATACAAGTAGTTTTGAAAAAGTGTCAACAATTAAGTTGGTGAGTTCATAAGAGTTTTGTTTGAGAAAGAAACTGTTTTCCTTGTAAAAGCGACAAAGTATGTTTCCAGAAAATCCAATATTTTCTTTATAAAAGTTAGGTAGTCCTAAATCCCAGGACCGAAAATAAACAAGTATTTTCCATACTTAAAGATATAAAAGCGATTTTAAATCGGCATAAAACCCTTTTTAATGTTTGGTAGTCCTAAATCCCAGGACCGAAAACAAGTATTTTTCTATACTTAAAGATATAAAAGAGATTTTAAATTGGCATAAAACCCTTTTTAAAGTTAGGTGGTCCTAAATCCCAAGACCGAAAACAAGTATATTTCCATACTTAAAGATATAAAAGAGATTTTAAATCGGCATAAAACCCTTTTTAAAGTTAGGTGGTCCTAAATCCCATGACCGAAGATAAACAAGTATTTTTCCATACTTAAAGTATTTCCTGTGAGTTAAATCGACATAACTCGCTAATTTAAAAGTAAGAACCCGTAAATCTTATGATTTGTTAATACCACATGTGAGTTATTATAACCATACTATGACTCAGACGGCCTCGTAATACGACGTTCTTCAGGAGTCGCAAGTTAAATGACACTTGTCACCACAGACCTGCCGGTCTAGCTGTTGCATGCAGCTCATGTGTGGGTTTATCAAACCCAATATAGATCTATACACAACTATCACGTTCTCCCTACAAGAGACTCTGGTTACAATTTACAGGACTTTTGACTTTGTTACCATGAAGGTAACACGAAGCGAATGTCTCCCAAATTTATTCATTAACAGATTTACGTGAACTTAACTGAAAACCTTTGGTAAATGAGTTTGAAATGTAAATGATACATAAACTATACCTATTATAGTTTATCCAAAACGTTTGTACTGAAAAAGAACTCTTTTATGAAAATACATTAGTGCTATGAATCCATAAACTATGCTTATTATAGCTTATTATATGTGTTCGAAATGAATGAAGAATCTTATCATGAATGACTAAATTTCAGTTCATGATGATAAACTAACAAGAAATTACATTCAATATTTAGAACTTATTGTTATACACTTCGCTCAACATAATACAAAGTTTTATGAAAGTTATAAGCTATTAACTAGTTTTTAAGCTTTCTGCACTCTTTTAGAAAAATCATAGAAAAATCATACGAAGTCGAAAACTGAATCCGTAAATTCTGAGAGTTCACAAAATGTGTCTAGTTTATTTATAATTTTTATTATGATTTTTCTAAGTCTTTAACGTGTGTTAAAATGTTCATATTCACAGACTGGTCCGAATTTGTTTCTGAAATGATAGGTAGTTTTGTAAAAATCACCATAAATCGTAGAAAAATCGTATGGTGATGAGCAAGTAGTCATTTTAAAGGTATGAACCTGAGCTATGTTCACCTAATACAGTTTTTAAAACTAAAATGTTTAAGTTGACCAAAACAGTCCGTGAATGGAGTTGAACGTTTCTGATGAAGGCTGTTAAATGAGTTTAGTTGTGTTCTTGGTGTTTAAACTTGTATTCCCCCCCTTAAAACTTAAGAAAAACATGAAAAGATAGGGGTATGAACTCACCTTGAGTGATTTCAATAGATGGATGATGAAGAAAAGAAGTGTTCAACTCAAGAACACTTAGATGATGCTTGAAGATTCGAAGATCTAACAACAAATATGACGATATTTGTGTAAGGAACTCATGATTTGAGCGAAGAAGTGTAAGAAAATCAAGTGTGGGAAGAGATTTACTTACCAAGGTAGATGAAGAACTTCAAAATCAGCCTTGAAATCTCGAAATATAGAGAGAGAAGTGAAAGAGAATGAGTTTTTGCTTCTTGGTGAAGTGTGAGTGAATGGGAGGAGAGATAAGGGTTTTCCTACCCCTGAGTCAAAGTACTTGGCTGGAAAGAGGGGGAAAAAGGACAATGAAATGACCAGGTATGGTGGAAGGACAAGGGCTGGTCATTGATTGGGCATGGGTGGTTGCTTGTGTCATACATTAAAGCAAAGTCAACACTCCACCCAAAATATCCTACCCACTAATCTTGAATAAGATTTACACTAAAAAACGTGATTAATTATGAATGTAGGGGTCTTATATGTTAAAATATAATTTTGGGTGAAAATCCCGCGTTAAAATTATGTAAAACGGGCATAAAATGAAGTCGTAGTCGAAAACCGGGAAGGAAAGGGCTATCTGCGAGACCTCTCGGTACTGGGCCGAGGTTCGGTCCTTGTTGCTGCTGGGCCCGAAGGCGAGGTGGAGCGAAATAGCCCGAAGGCGAAGGTCAGGAGCGAAAGCGAACTTCGGGTTCGGATCATCAGACTTCGGTTCGGTCCTAATGGTTTCGGTTCGGAAGGTTCGGTCTGAAGGGACCTTCGGGTTCGGTTCGCAGGCAGCTTCGGGTTCGGTCCGACTCAGTTCGGTTCTAAGCACTTTCGGTCCGAGAGGCTTCGGTCCTTAAAGGAGGGTTTCGGTTTGTTCAGGCTATTTTTCAAGAATTCTTCCCGTTTTGCGCCGTTTTTCACCAAGTTAAGTGTCGGGATGCCCGAAATGATTATAAAAAGTTAAAGGAACTTTTTTAGAGAGATTTGGGAGAGATCACACATACTTGGAGAGATTTGAGAGAGATTTCACATTCTTGGAGAGATTTCTCATATAGAGAGAGATTTGGGAGAGATTTCACATTCTTGGAGAGATTTCTCATACAGAGAGAGATTTGGGAGAGATTTCACATTCTTGGAGAGATTTCTCATACAGAGAGAGATTTGGGAGAGATTTCACATACTTGGAGAGATTTCTCTTGTGACATTTTTAAGTGTTTGGCTCTGTAACGTAAGGTTTGTAAACCTCGTTAAGTCTTGTTATGATTGTTATATGCCCCGAGGGTTAAGGAATAATGTTTTATTGAGTAGAGTCGTCACTTACCCTGATTAGGGTTTAGAATTTCCGAACACGTGAAAAATCTAAGTGATAATTTGTATGAGGATTACGAGTTGTACAATAAGAAACATAATGGAAACCCTAATGTACAAGGGTTAGATGAGTTGACCAGTTTGACTTGTTGACTTTAGTTGACTTTGACTTGGCAAAAAATTGACGGTTGTCACAACTGCTGCTAGAGCCGAAGTAAGGGAGTTCTGTAAAAGCGAAGCCGCAATGGAAAGGCGCGTCATCAAGGCTGAACGTCAAGTAGCCCGAGCACAGACTTCCACAACCACATACCATGGTCCGCAGCGTACCACCCGTTCGGAGTAGAACGCGTACTACTTGCACTATGTTATAGATTAGACTTATCGAGTAAGCGTTGGTGCTACTCTTTCTTTTATAAATGTAAACCCGACAGATTGTGAGTACACAATTCGGGGGTCTAAATGCTCTCAAATTTTCCCGCTTTCATTGATGTACCCTAGACCTATGTAAGGTCAAATTTTCCTGATCGTTGTATCTAATATTAATATCAATGAGATTGACACGCATTATTAATTCACTGGGTATTTTCGTTAATGTCTAAAAATACTAAGAAATCATGTACTTATTTTGTAAGTTTTCCATCTTGGCAATTAACTTACGAATTCAATAATGTTCAGAACATAAAAGCATATAATACTAGAACTCTCTATAACCATTTCTGAAGACTTATCAAGAATTCGACCACTTATGGCAGAATCATACCGCCAAGGAGGAATCCACGACGTGTCAATACTACAGGAGCACCACAACCACCACCACCATCAATGGATACTGCTACCTTTCAGGCTGCTGTAACAGCTGCCGTAACCGCAGCCATGGCACAAATGAGTAACAACGGATCAGGAGGAGGAATAAATAACTCTACTAATGGCCAAAACCAGGGTCGTTCCGGGGAATGTACTTACAAGGACTTCACCAACAGAAAACCCATACCCTTTAATGGGACTGGGGGAGTAATGGCTCTATCTGAATGGATAGAGAAAACGGAAGCAGTCTTTGAGATTTGCTCATGTCCAGAAGGGAGCAAGGTGAAATTTGCTGCCTGCACTTTCTCCAAAGGAGCCCTAACATGGTGGAATGGCCATGTTAAGTCACTGACTCTGGTGGTAGCTAACTCCATGGGTTGGGAGAACCTGAAGCAAATGCTAATATAATAGTACTGCCCAAGGGGCGAGATTCAGAAGCTCGAACAGGAGCTTTGGGGCCTTACTATAGTGGGCTCGGACATCACAACCTATATAAATAGGTTCAGTGACTTGACAATACTTTGCCCGGGGATGTTGGCACTAGAGAGCAAGAAGATAAAAAGGTATATCTGGGGACTGTCAACCCAGCTTCGAGGAAGTGTGTTAGCTTCCAAGCCCGTTACGTTCGATAGTGCCAAACAATTGGCACACACCTTGTTGACCATGGAATCTACCAAGACGTCATGACCATCATCCGAGAACCAACCAGAGGAAGCAACAACAATAACAACAATGCCAACTACAATAACAAGAAGAAGTTTTGGAATAAGAGGAAGAGTCAATCTTCACAAGAACCTTCCAAGAAACAACAGATAGTGGCAGTCCATGCCGCTACTGCCCCCACTACTGTTCTCGTTACCCCTACGTCGGTAAAGCAATATGCTGGGAACCTACCAAAGTGCGACAAATGCAATTACCATCACAACGGAAATTGCCGGGAGATGCACTGTAAAAACTACAACAGGAAAGGGCACACTGCCCGTTTCTGTAAGGCACCGGCGCAACCAATCACCCAAGTTCCTGGTGCCGGAGTGAGCCAGGCGTGTTATGGGTGTGGGGAAACTGGGCACTACAAGAGGGATTGCCCTAAGGCAAAGAATGCTGGCGGCGTAGGAAGAGTGCTGGAAATAGGGAAGAACGAAGCAATAGCCGATCCCACGGTGGTTTCGGGTACGTTCCTCCTCAACAACATTTATGCATGCATACTCTTTGATTGTGGTGCAGAGAGAAGTTTCGTGAGCCATAAATTCAAACACTTACTTAATCAAAAACCCCAATCACTCAATAAGATATTTACAGTAGAAATGGCAAACGGTAAAACAGAAAGCACAAACGATTTGTATGTAGGCTGCACACTAGCTCTAAATGAACACTTTTTCCAAATCGATCTAATGTCGATCACTATAAGAAGCTTTGATGTCATCATCGGTATGGATTGGTTAAGCCTTCACCATGCCGATATACCATGTCACAAAAGGGTCGTTCGCCTTAATCTGCCAAGTGGCGAAACTCTTGTCATTTATGGTGACAAACCCGATACCAATGTACAAATCATCTCTTACGTCAAAGCTCGAAAATATCTGCGCAAGGAATATCATGCCTTCCTAGCCTACGTAGTAGATAATAAACAAGAAACAAAAGACATTAAAGACATTCCGGAAGTCTGGAACTTCCCCGACATTTTCCCTAAAGATCTTCCAGGAGTTTCACCAGAACGTCAAGTCGAGTTCAGAATCGACTTGATTCCCGGGGCTACCCCAGTAGCAAAATCGCCGTACCGTCTAGCACCGGCAGAAATGCAGGAATTATCCAGCCAACTGAACGAACTTCTCAGCAAAGGATTCATCAGGCCGAGCTTCTCACCTTGGGGAGCACCGGTTCTGTTTGTAAAAAAGAAGGATGGATCTTTTCGCATGTGCATCGATTACCAGGAACTGAACAAGCTCACGATCAAGAACCAATATCCCTTACCCCGCATAGACGATCTGTTCGACCAACTACAAGGAGCGAGCTACTTCTCAAAGATCGATTTAAGATCTGGGTATCACCAGCTGCGAGTCCTGGAAGGAGACATTCCCAAAACGGCATTCCGAACTCGCTATGGTCACTACAAGTTTGTAGTAATGCCCTTCGGATTGACAAATGCACCGGCGGTGTTCGTGGACTTGATGAACCGAGTATGTCTTCCTTTCCTGGAAAAATTTGTGATCGTGTTCATAGATGATATACTCATCTATTCAAGGAGCAAAGAGGAACATAGCGAACACCTCCGACAGGTCTTGGAAACATTAAGGACAGAGAAGCTATACGCGAAATTCTCAAAGTGCGAATTTTGGATTCGGAAAGTAGATTTCCTAGGTCACGTGGTCAGCAAAGAAGGGATACACGTGGACCCTTCCAAAATCAAGGCAATCGAGAACTGGTCAACTCCAAGGACTCCAACGGCAATCCGACAATTCTTGGGCCTTGCTGGGTATTACCGAAGGTTCATACAAAACTTTTCGAAGATTGCTAAACCACTTACCACCCTGACTCAGAAGGGTGTAACCTTTAGTTGGGGAGAAAAACAAGACGCTGTGTTCCAAACACTGAAGCGAGCTCTATGCAGCGCACCTATATTATCTTTGCCAGAAGGAACAGAAGACTTTGTGGTCTACTGTGATGCGTCAAACCAGGGCCTTGGATGTGTCCTAATGCAACAAGGAAAGGTCATCGCATACACCTCGAGACAGCTCAAGACGCACGAGGTCAACTACACTACGCACGACCTCGAACTGGGAGCAGTCGTTTTCGCTCTAAAGATCTGGAGACACTATCTCTACGACACGAAATGTACAATCTTCACCAATCATAAGAGCCTTCAGCACATCCTCAATCAAAAGGAACTCAACATGAGGCAAAGACAATGGGTAGAACTACTAAACGATTACGAATGCGAAATTCGTTATCATCCCGGAAAAGCTAATGTAGTAGCTGATGCCCTCAGCCGAAAGGAATACTCGGGCCGCCGAGTGAAATCCTTAACCATGACGATCTATTCAAATCTATCCACACAAATCAAGGAAGCTCAATTAGAAGCCTTGAAATCCGAAAATGTGGCAGGTGAAGCCTTAAGAGGAATGGATAAGAATCTTGAAGTCAAGGATGACGGAGTTCGTTACTTCATGAATCGGATCTGGATGCCGAAGTTTGGCGGATTCAGGGATGTTTTCATGAATGAGGCCCATAAGACTCGATACTCCGTACATCTCGGTTCAGACAAGATGTATATGGATCTCAAGAAACTGTATTGGTGGCCAAACATGAAAGCCAAAATCGCTACCTATGTAGGCAAATGTCTGACTTGCGCCAAAGTCAAGGTAGAGTACCAAAAGCCCTCGGGATTGTTACAACAACCGGAAATACCCGAGTGGAAGTGGAAGCGGATAACCATGGATTTCATAACCAAGTTACCGAAGACAACGAGTGGACTTGACACTATCTGGGTGATCGTCGACAGGTTAACCAAATCCGCACATTTCCTACTAATAAAGGAAACAGACAAGCTGGAGAAACTAACTAGAATATACATCAGGGAGATTGTATGACTGCATGGTGTACCAATATCCATTATCTCGGACCGAGATAGTAGATTCACCTCGAGGTTCTGGCAGTCACTACAAAAATCCCTAGGAATGAGACTAGACATGAGTACCGCCTACCACCCACAAACCGACGGACAGAGTGAGAGAACCATTCAAACCTTAGAAGATATGCTAAGAGCTTGTGTGATCGATTTTGGTAAGGCTTGGGATACCCATTTACCATTGGTTGAGTTCTCATACAACAATAACTATCATACTAGCATCAAGGTTGCTCCATTCGAAGCCCTCTATGGCCGTAAGTGCAGATCACCTCTGTGCTGGGCTGAAGTGGGTGACACGCAACTAGCTAGAGGACAAGTACCTGACAACACTCTCACTGGCCCGGAAATCATAAGGGAAACTACCGAGAAGATTGTCCAAATCCGAGAATGATTAAAAGCTTCAAGAGACAGACAAAAGAGTTATGCGGACAAAAGACGGAAACCCTTGGAATTCCAGGTTGGGGACCAAGTACTATTGAAAGTCTCACCCTGGAAGGGATTAATACGTTTTGGAAAACTTGTGAAACTAAACCCAAGGTATATCAGACCCTTCGAGATCCTTGCCAGGATTGGCCCGGTAGCATACAAACTTCGATTACCGCAGGAACTCAATAACGTACACCCTACCTTTCACGTGTCAAACCTAAATAAGTGATTGTCCGATGAGACCCTCTTCATCCCTTTGGACGAAATTGAAATCAACGAGAGTCTCCACTTCGTAGAAAAGCCAGTAGAAATCATGGATTGGTAAATTAAAAGAACAAAACAAAGTTGCATACCCATTGTAAAGGTCCGTTGGAATGCCAAGCGAGGACCTGAATATACATGGGAGCGCGAAGATCAGATGAAACAAAAATACCCGCATATTTTCCCTAGTCCATAAATACTTAATGTATAATTAATTTCGGGACGAAATTCCCTCTGACGGGGGGATGATGTGACAACCCGATATTCCAAGTCAATGTAATGTTCAAAAAGTCAAATATTATAATCTATTTTTGGAATCAATAAAAATAGCATCAAAAATGAAATGTTCAAAAGTCTCAATTGGGATACATAAAATGTTAGATATCGTGTCAAGGTTTTCAGAAATATAAAGAACACTCAAATTCGAGTTATAACAAAGAAGTTATGACCAATCAAAGATCCGCGACAAAACCGGTAAAACACTGTTAAGCGTAAAAAGTGAAATTTCGATAAAATACTTTTTAGCCTTAAGTATCTAAACGAAAGTCGTAGATAATAACAAACCGCGAGCGTACATAAAAAGAACGTCCAAATCTGACTTCGTATGAGGAAGTTATGATTTTTCTAAGTTTCAGAACAGCAGTAGACAGCTAAAAACTCGAAATAAAGATCGAACGATTTTTTGCCGACGCAACCTAAACAAGAATTGAAGATCTCGACAATACTAGTACAACGGTAAAAAGACAGATTAAAACGGACATCGGGTGAAGAAGTTATGAATTTTTAACGGATTTTTCCTGTCCCGGCCTATATAAATTATATAATTCAAAATAAATTCAAAATTTGCCGACGAAGTCTAAACGAGAGTTGTAGAGTATATTCTCACCTACGCGTGGATATAAAGAACGTCAAAAAAGGAGCTCGTATGCGAAAGTTACAGATTTTCAAAGATTTGGGCACACACTTCAAGGCTTATCCGAAGGACTACGCCCCGCGTACGAGGGTACGCTCTGCATACGCAAATGTAGGGCCTCAGATCGACCACGTCTCCCCTATGCCCTCTAGCCCGTCCCATCCGAAGTCCAGCGTCCAAGAGTGTCGTCATCGCTGACGTACGCCCATCGTACGAGGTACGCCTCGCGTACTTCGGAGTACGCCCAGCGTACGAGGCCAGACAGCCCCCTATAAATAAGATGCGAGGGTTTCGACTTCTTTTGCTAAATTACACCATCTCTCTCCCACACTCTCACTTTCGAGTCTTTCGAAGATACCCCGACGCCCCGGTTCCGTATCCAAGTTCCGACGAATGTCCGAAGCTCCGAGATTCCCGAAAAATTTACCACTTTCCAGTCGAAGTACTGCCCGAGAAAAATCTCGTTTTCTTCAAATCACCACACTTTCCAGGTGAGTTCATACCCCTTTATTTTCACGTTTTTACTATACTTTAGGGGGGAAATACAAGTGAAACACAAGAAAAACTTATGTGAAAATACAAATCGTTACATAGGGTTTCAGATGCTTCATCTACATTTTTTTATAAATGTTAAACAATATTACTACCAATTTCACACTTTACATGAGAAGTTAGTAATACACCAAGTTTTATCATTTTAATGGAACACATTTTCGAAAAACTATAATAGGTATAGTTTACGAGTTATTCATGACATTTTACATACTGTAAACACTATAAAGAGGAAATACTTACATTTACAAGGAAAATGGGCTTTTCATTTCGTCAATCTATTAATACTAAATTTTGTGAGACATTTGGCTTCATCGTACTTTCAAGTACGCATTTCAAGTCCTGTATTATAAACCATAATCTCTTGTAGGGAGAGCGTGATACTTGTGTATAGATCTATATGGGATTGACAATCCCGCACCTAAACTGTTAGCTACAGTTAGACCGGCAGGTCTGGGGTGACAAACGTCATACCACTTCAACGCCTGAAGAACGTTGTTATAGGCAGTCTAGGTCAATAGCATGGTTATAAAACTCACATGGAGTATCAAAACATTTTGATTTACGGGGCTATCAAATGCATTAGTGATTATATATATATATATATATATATATATATATATATATATATATATATATATATATATATATAAACCTACTTACACTATTTTAGGTATGAAAAATACTTATGCATTCCAGTCTTTGGAACTTTTCAAACTACCACACATACATGGAAAATATTGGATTTTCTAGAAACAAACTCATTTATTTTATACAGAAAGACATACAATTCTAGTACAAAAACGCTTATGAACTCACCAACTTAATTGTTGACACTTTTTCAAAACTACTTGTATTTCTCAGGGATTCAGTAATACAGGTAAAACATCAGCTTTTGGAGAAGGGACGCTAAGGCGTCAGTTTTCAAACTTATTAAATCATCATATTGTAATTTATTTTGAGACATGTATCACATGCAACAATGTAACTTTTAAATTATATTTATGATGGTTGTGTTTACTTTCTTTACAAATATTCAATTGTTATGATACTACATGAAGTCATCCACCCCCGAATGTTTCCGCCATTCTGGTTTGGGGGAGTGACACTAATTTTTAGCATTCATATGCAACATATCAAAGTATGTTGCTACTTTTAACATCAATTCCAAACTTAAAAACTGGAAAAAATAAATAAATATAAAAGGCATGGCTAAATAATTTAGTGTTTGCATAATACCAATAAATGTATATTGTTATAGACTCCAACAAATGGCAGAAAATCTAGATGTTTATAGATTTGATCACTTTATTAATAATAGTCCACATTTACTTGACATTTCATAAAACCAAAAGAAAAAAAACATAAGAAATCTAAGATGAAAAGTCCTAATAAATAAACATGAAAAATACAATATTATGTATGTCAAATTAGTTGATTCAAAATTCGATCAAAAGAAAAATAATTCATACGAACAGTGAACCAAGAAGACCTATAGAACACTATTTTATAGAATGGAAGTTTCTTGCTTCGGCTTGCAACCTTGTTGTCATTACGAAAATCTAACTACACCATTTGATTTATTTCGGTATTCTCGAATTGTTCTAATTGATTGTAAAATCGAAAACTATGTACGTAAGTATAAAGTGTTAATATCCTCACCTAATTTTTTAAGACAAGTTTATATATAAAGTAAAAAACGATCATATAAATCGGTATCTATTTTCAAATAAAAGTATATTGCTATAGTTAGTTAAAAATATAAGTATGTTTACTAATTTTCCCATTAATTATTTTATCGGGGTAACCTTGATTTCTTGACATTATCATGTAACTGATGCGAAATATTATTGACATTAATATTGAAAAAAAACTAATTATATACTATTAGACCAAAAACCAATTTTCCATAATACGTACCACAAGTGATTACATTGGTGAATTTGATCACAATGACAAAAATATACTTAAAACGGTCAAAATGCGTATAGCAGTCTAAATGTGTTGGTTTTTTTTTCATATAATGTAAAGTTTAAAATGAACTAAATAGTAATTTTAAACTGTTTTGACTGATTGAAATGAGCAAAATGATAATTTTGACAAAAATGACAAAAATAACCTTAAATGGTTAATTTGGCAAAGGATCGGCTGTGTTCTTTTGTACCTGCAATTCCAAATTTAAAATGACCAAAATACTAATTTCTTTATGTTTTATGTAATTGAAATGAGAAAAATAAACAAAATGACAAAAATAGACTTAAATAGTCAAATAATCAAAACGGTTAGACTATATTCTTTTGTAATTGTAATGTCATGTTTAAAATAACCAAATCACATTATTTTTTTTCTGTTAAACCTAATTGAAATGATCAAATTGATCAAAATTGTCATTTTGACCAAAATGACAAAAATAGGCTTGAATGATCAAACTGGTCATAATGATTGAAATGTGTTTTTTTTTTGTTTCTGTAATGCAAAGTTTAAAATGACAAAAATACTAATTTTCAACTCTTTTAACCGATTGAAATGAGAAAAATAACCAAAATCATATTTTTGACAAAATGAAAAAAAAACTTTTAAAAGTTAAATACATTATTTCTGCATCTATTTATGTAACTAACCCATGTACTTGAGTTTTTGTTGAAATAACAACATACTTCTATCTATTTGTTCATTATGACCAACGTGCTTTCATTTCTTAAATGAAAAAAAATTAAAAACTTCAAATTTCATATCTTGTAAAATATGATAAATTTCATTATACATGTCCTCTGGAAAATTAAAAAAGCGCATTAATATGATTAATCTTAAGAAATAATTAGTGAATGATTAGCCTTAAATCACAATACTCTTTTAACCAAGATCCAAAGTAGCATCCAACTCCCTGGTCATATAGGTAATACAAGTATTGATTAGTTAGGCAATCAGGTTAAATAATTATAAACAATAGAGATAAGATACACTTACGTGGTGGAAAATTTATAGCAAATGCATAAATGACATGAAGAATGAATTGCAGCCATATCCAGAAGGACCTTGAATGAATCAGAAGGGCCATCATATTTCCATCTGTAAGAATTTAGACGTTTTTATTTTGTCATCAAGAAGGTAGGAAAACACACACACATAAATAAATAAATGAAAGGAAACTTTCCTTAGTGATTCATTATAGGTAGTGAGATTCTGTGAAAGTTGTTTCACGTCTTAGCAACCAACATAACATCTGTTAGTTTCTTGATATGTAAAACTAAATTACGTGTAGGAGCAAAATCTTGAATATTTGGAGCACCAACAACAATATGAATCATTCCTATAAAAAACTCCATGTTGCTTCAATCAATAGGAAATAAAAAAAGGTTAAATGCGAGGAATAGCAACATACTTTAATTGGTTTGTTTATTACAACATCCTACTTTCATATATTCATATTACAACATTGTACTTTGAAAAATATACCCAATTTATAGAAATGTTATCTAAATAGAAAGAAATTTTGAATGCTATTATAAGAAAAAAACTTGAAAGAACAATGCTATAATTTGGTAGTTTTCAAAAGCTAAGATGATTTTGTAACGCCTAAGAGTTTCAACCTTTTCGAGACCCAAATTTTTTTGTAACAATCAAATAAAGACCAAAATTTAATCTTTACACCAAAAAACTTGACATACTTATTGTAACATCCCAAAATCGAGACCCAATTTTTTTTGTTAAATTATATTACTTTAGAAATTGTTCACGGAAAAACATCATTAATATCATTTCAAAACATCAAGTCACAGATCACAAGTGTCGAAAACATAATATCAATTAGTAAATTGTCAGAGTACAATCCCAGGGTTCTCAATACGGAAATCATGTGTGTATGTGATGCGCTGCTACCCCGCCGGCTCCTTCCCCTTGGATGAAGAGGTACCTGAAACCAAAACTGAAACTGTAAGCACAAAGCTTAATGAGTTCCCCCATCATACCACATACCAAACAACATACATACTGTCGGGCAATTCTGGGGAGCCCAACCTACCCATGTCAAGCAGTTCTGGGGTGCTGACCAACCCATGTCAAGCAATTCTGGGGTACTGACCTACCCTCCGGTCTATCTCAACCGGCAACGGGGACTATTTCACCCCCTACTACTAGCAAATCATAATCATACTATCATAATCATGCTGTCATAATCATACTGTCATAATCATACTGTCAAGCATTCCTGGGGTACTGACCTACCCTTCGGTCCTAACGACTGAGGCGGGGGACTATTCCCCTCCTACTACCGCTATCACATACAGCATATCATGCTGACACATAAAGCACATCTGGGAATAGCAACCTAGATAATTATCACAAAGACAATCATCTAAAGAAAATCCCTCACTACTAGAAAAACAACCTTTTACGACATGTAATGCGCGTCGTAAAACGCTCAGACGAGGTGCAAATGCGTGTCAAGGAAGGCCCTGTCATACCGAGAGACGACGCACGTTTATGACACGCTTTTACGACGCACAGTTATGACACGCAATGCGTATCAAGGAAGACCCTGTCATAAAGAAAGACGACACGCATTTGCGTGTCGTAACCTTAGGACGCGCGTGTTTATGACACGAAATGCGTATCAAGGAAGCCCCTGTCATAAAGGAAGACGACACGCATTTGCGTGTCATAATTTTAAATGTTTTAAAAATATGTATATATTTGATAGAATTACTAATTTTCAAATTAAACAACTGATTGAAATTATCATAATACAAAATAAAATACCATACATAAGAACGATAATTCATTTCAAAAAAAATATCACATGTCAAACAAGTTACCTAACATTACATGTCAACCAAAACTACATGTCAATACTAATAACACTTAAAAACATGCTTTTCCTGCATTTGGAGCACCCACTATTCCTATATCAGCAACCAACTTTAGGTCCAATTCCAACCACCTGTAAAAGAACAACATTGTAAAAGAACAACATTAGAAGATCAACATTTGCTTGATTTGATGATTCAACATTAGTTTCCCTTGGACCTATTCCTATTAAAAAGATACATATGAGAATATATATACTGTTGAATCTCAAATGTGATTTCTTGGGTGTCTGTTGATAACTTTGCCAATGCTTCAGAGTCTTCATCCTACATGGCATTACATGAGTCGTATGTTAAGAGTGTTATTGTATGTTGTTAGTATTCAAAATTTCTCCACTATTACCATTGAAGAGGTAAGTTCTTGAAAAGCCAAATGGGTTTCCTCCTGTGCAACCAAAAGCTCTTTGTATAGCTGCTACAAGATACCAAATGAATTGATTAAAAAAAGAATAACAACATATATATATATATATATATATATATATATATATATATATATATATAATAAAAAAAGAAATCATCATAAAGTCATGAAGTCAAACCTTTTCATACTTATTAATGACATCCTTATCTTTTTCTGTTTCCAAATCTACAACAGAATCCAAATTCTGAAAACTTGAAGCCTTATCCTTCTCCATCTCCAATACTGAGATCTACATTACAAAATGAACAAGTGATTCACAAGACATTGAGATCAAACCTTTTGTAACAGGTATTGCTATGTTTGAGTAGTTTTGTTTATTTAATACAATGTTGTAACATAAAAAGAAATGAAAGTACAATGCTGTAATAGGGAAGGAAATGAAAGTAGGATGCTATAACGGGACAAAAACTACGAGAGAGAGAGAGAGAGAGAAGAAACACCTGGCAAAGGAGGATTTTCAGGCTTTAACAATTTGTAATGTTTTTTGTTACTTTTGCTTGAAATGTTCTCTTCCCATGTGGATTATGGTACTAATTCAAATACACATTCTGTTTATCTACAAATCAAAAAAAGTCAAAAGGTCAACAGATAATCAGAAAAAGTCAAAATGAAAAAAAACTTGTTTTTATTGACTTTTCAATCTCAACCGGTTTCTTATCCCAAGTATCTCCTAAAAATTCATTCACAGAAACCGCATTTTGAGCTACATCACAAGGGCATATTCATAAATTCACCACCCACCATAGAAGTTAAGGTCACCAGCAAATGAAGCCTTCGACCCCGTAAACGAGAAAAATGGTAACGGAACTGGAATCGGGACATTTATCCCAACCCGAAACACACAAAAAAAAAATAATAAGAATTTTCATATTTTAATAGTTTAAATGTTTTCTTAAGTCATAATATTCATAGGATATGTAAAATTACTTACCTGCCCTGCTTCAATGTCAGTTTGAAACTTTCTAGCAGCCACACTAGATATTGTCAAAATAGCTGCTCCGTTGCCATGTCTGCAACAATTTTTTTTTAGTTTTAAATAATGAAAGCAAAAAAGATGGGAGTTCGTTTTTTCATATAGAGAGGACTAAAATTTACTTATTTCTATTGGAAATATTTTTGGCTTCTTCCAAGCTGGAGGCACGATCTTTGAGGCTTTCTTGATTAAATGCATCGACCCTTCTGCATCCCAAACCGTCTCATACTTACAGTTCTCATCTTCATCTTTCTCTTTGCTACTTTTGAAGATGCCTAACATATCACTCATCAACTCACCAATATGTAGTTGAATGTTCAACCCATTTGTAGGCCATAACAGAACCACAACAAGAGTAACCACAAATAACACGATATACCTGAGATTTTAAGCAAACTAAAGTAATTAATTATTAATACATGAGAAAATCACAAAAACAAACAAAAAATTATATATGGTTACCATATGTAAATGAAGAGCTGTGTAGGAAGAAAACACAGATGAGTTGACACGTACCCTTTATGATTAGGACCATATATGATATATATATATATATATATATATATATATATATACACACACACACACACACATACCTCTAATACAGGCCCATGTTCAGCTAAATGGGTAACACTATACTGATCGTGATCATGTCCAGACAAAACAAGTACCTATTACACAAGAGACAACAGCTTATAATTATAATGACATATTTTTCATTTTTTTTGTTAATGGAATGAAGTGAGTAGTTACAGGTTTGACATAATCCAATAACTTCTTTGATGTTTCTTCTGTAAGATAATTCTGATACACGATTTCATGGTCATCTGTAGCACGATAAATTCTCTGAACATGAAAAGTGAGAGGTTAATAAAAGTAAAATGGATATATAGAAACAAATAGCAACTTGAAAGTACTTATATTACCTGATTTATAATTGGGGAAGAACGTTGAGAACCACAGGATGTTGAATCTTGTCGATAGAGTGGTATATGAAATGTTGGTTTAAACTTCTTAAACAATGATAATTTGCTTGCTTTAATCTGCTATTATGAATCAAAACAAAGCAGGAAGAAAGCAAAACAAACAAAGAAGGAAAATTGACAGCAAAGAAAACAACGTGATTGAAAAAAAATATGAAGGAGCAAGGAGAAAACTTTAATGCTTAAAACTCAAGTTCTTCATCAATAAAAGAAAAGCAAAATACACCTATTTATAGGCAAAGAAAAAACGAGATAGCTACTTAATTTCCTAGACTTGTTGCCCAAGTAAAACATCCTAATTTGACTCTACTACTAACTTTCCATATGCTGTGAGGTTTCCATAATCTGAATTACTCTTACATTCTCCCCTGTAATTCAGAAACTGTTATCTCTTCAACTCCAAGCAACTTTCTCATACTTTCAAACTTCACTTTGTTCATAGGCTTGGTCAAGATGTCAGCTTTCTGCTCATTAGTATTCACATGCTTTACTATAACATTGCCTCTTTCTATATGATCACGAATGAAATGATATCTTGTATCAATATGTTTACTTCTTCTATGAAAGACTGGATTTTTCATCAAATCCAAAGCTGACTTGTTATCCACATTCAATTCAAATGGACCAAGTTTTCTTTCGGTCAACACACCAAGCAACCTACTTATCCAAATGCCTTGACATGTTGCATTATTAGCTGCTATAAATTCTACTTCACATGATGACAATGCAACACACTTTTGCTTTTGTGAATTCCAAGTAACAAGATTGTTGTCTAAGTAAAACGCCATTCCACTTGTACTTTTTCTATCTTCAACATCTCTTGCTAGATCACTATCAGTGTATCCAATCACGCTATTCTTTCCACCTTTCGTATATGATAAACCATAGTCCACAGTTCCTTTTACATACCTTAGTATGTGCTTCACAGCTACTTGATGTTGCTTGGTTGGTTTCTCCATGAAACGACTCACAATGTCTACATAATAAGCTATGTCGGGTCGTGTGTGAGTAAGATATCTTAGCCCTCCTATGATGCTTCGATATGAGGTAGGATCTACGAGTTCACCTTCTTCATCCTTAGTCAATTGTATCTTTGACTCCATGGGGTACCTGCAAGGATTACAATCAAACATCCCGACCTTGTTTAGGATGGTGTTAGCATAATTCGTTTGTCTCAATGTGAGACCATTTTTATGTTGATTAACCTCGATGCCTAAATAGTAAGTTAGTATCCCAAGGTCACTCATTCAAAATCCTTGCTCATTTGTTGTTTGAACTTGATTATCTCATCCTTGTGACTTCCAGTGACAACTAGATCATCAACATAGAAACCAATTATCAGTATGTTCCCCTTCTTTTTCTTCGTGTAAACTGCATACTCTTGTGGACACCTTTCAAACCCCATCTCTTTCATGCATTGGTTTAAGCGAAAATTCCAAGCTCGTGGAGCTTGGCGGAAACCATACAAAGCTTTTGCTAATTTGTACACCATTTTTGGTTTGTCTTTCTTCACGAATCCCTCCGGTTGTGTCACATAAACTTCTTCTTCTAAATTGCCATTTAAGAAAGCTGATTTTACATCAAGGTGATGTACATTCCATCCATTTGAAGCAGCAAGAGCAAGTATGATTCGAATGGTTTCCAAACGAGCAACCGGTGCGAACACTTCATCAAAATCTATGCCTTGTTTTTGTACGTAGCCTTTAGCGACTAGACTTGCTTTAGATTTTAATATTTTTCCATTCGGGTCTCGTTTGATCTTGTACACCCACTTTAAGCCAATAGGTCTTCTATCCTTTGGCAACTCGACTAAACTCCATGTTTTATTTTTCTCAATTGCACTTAACTCACTTTTCATAGCTTCCATCCATTCATCACTTTCACTTGCACTTGAGAAATTTACCGGTTCTTCTTCATCTTGTAAAAACATAAGTTCATCACTTTCTTCGTAAATATCGGCCAAACTACGATATCTTTGTGGAGCTTCACTTTCGGATGAACTATCAAATGATGATTGAGGTGTAACCGGGTTATCTTGTGGTGTATATTCTTCATCAAAATTTGGATGGATATCTTCTTCCTGTTCAGCTTCAATATCAAGCATGATATCAAAGGTGAATGTTCCATTTGTCATGACTTTGAACTTTGTTGTAGGTCCCCACTGCCACTTAGCATCTTCTTCGAAAATTACATCTCTTCCCACTTGAATTGCTCCAGTTTCCGGATCAAGTAGTCGATAACCTTTTGTACCTTTTTCAACTCCCAAGTGTACTAGCTTCTTACATCTATCATCGAGTTTTTTTAGATGTGTGCCTACTATTTTTGCATAAGCAACACACCCAAATACTCTCACATGATTAATGTTTGGCTTCCGACCGGTCCATAGCTCATAAGGTGTTGACTCTTTTAAGGCTTTTGTGGTTATACGATTTAGGATGTAGACTGAGTGACTTACAGCTTCACCCCATAGGACTTCTGGAACATTCATCCCTTTTAGATTGCTTCTCGCCATCTCTACTATTGTTTGATTGCGTCTTTCTACAACACTGTTTTGTTGCGGGGATAAGGTGTTGTATAGTGGCGTTTCAACCCGGTTTCTTCATAATATGTAGTGAATTGTGTTGATAAAAATTCACCACCCCGATCGGTTCGAAAAACTTTTAATTTTAAACCCGTTTTAACTTCAACTTGTGCTCTAAATTTCTTAGAAACAATTAAAGCGTCATCCTTGTTTTTCAACATATAAACCCACATAACTCGTGTATAGTCATCGACAAGTAACATAAAATATCTATTTCCAGCTGGTGTTGGTGGTGTGATCGGACCACAAAGATCTCCATGCACGAGTTTTAGTCGTTCTTTAGCTCTAAATTTGGTGTGCTTTGGATAGGATTTTCGAGCTTGCTTGGAGATCAAGCAAGCTTTACACAAGCTTGTAGGAACTTCAATTTTGGGTAAGCCTTCCACCATACTTGTATCAGCCATGTGTTTTAGTGCATTGAAGTTAACATGTCCAAACCGCTTGTGCCATAGCCAAGATGCCTCGCCTTGTTCTACAAGTAAGCACTTTGAAACTTCTTCTTCAAGTATGGCCTTGTACAAACGATTGCTTGATTGTTGAACCTTCAATAATTGTTTTCCTTGTGGATCATGAATCCATAAATATAATCCAAGCATCACAATCCGATCTCCATGTTGAGCTAATTGTCCCAAACTAATAATATTGCTACATAACCTTGGTATATAGTATACCTCTTTCAGCAATCTACTTTCACCATTCTTGCATTTGAACATTATTGAACCCTTCCCCTCTATTCGAAGTCTAGATCCATCACCAAATTTCACATAACCTCTAGTAGACAGATTAAGTGTTTGGAATTTGCCTTGTTCGCCAGTCATGTGGTTTCTTGCTCCATTGTCGAGATACCACACTTTTGATTAGGTTGGAGTTTGTTCACTTGATCTTAGCTTGGGATTAACTTTTTCCTCATTCAAGTAAACTTCATCGTTTACTTGGGCTGCAAGCAGAAGTGCCGACTCATGATCATTCTGTCCTTGAGTTAGGTTAGCTTCATGATTCCTCTCACGACGTGGGTTCTTACACTCAGCAGCGTAATGACCAAACTCTTGACAATTATAACATTGAACTTTAGATTTATCACGAGGTTGATACGATTCATTCTTTCCTTTATTTTGTTGATTACCACCACCTCGTCCTTTGTTGGAGTTGTTGTAACCACCTCTTCCTTGTCCTCGTCCTTTTCCACCTCGATTATTGTTATAATTGTTTTTCCGTTGTTTTGAACGATCTTCATTATTTTTCTTCTTTTCTCGTTCCGTCCACTCTTCATGTGTTAACAATAGCTTCTTCTCATCGGGTTCTTTATGAACCCCAATACGAATCTCATGAGCTTTTAATCTTCCGACCACCTCTTCAAACGTCATCTCGTCGAGATCTCCAAATTGTTCAATTGTTGATGCAAGTTGAACAAATTTGGAAGGCACGGCTCGTAACAACTTTTTTACTATGTAAGATTCTTGAACGGTTTCACCAAGAGCACGAATATTGCTCACAATACTTCCAAGTTTTGCAATCGTCCACAGTCTCTGATTCACTCATGTTCATCATCTCAAATTCAACTTTGAGAGTTTGAACTTTGGCTGTTTTGACTCGATCTGCTCCCAAGTGCATCGTCTTGAGTGTTTCCCAAGCTTCCTTTGCCGTTTGCTTCTCCGCAATCGTCAATAGGACCTCCCCCGGAATCGCTTGGTAGATGGCAGCCATCGCCATCTTGTCTCTCTTCACACCCACCGGATTTTGTGGGTTCTTCGGCTCTATGGACTCCCACACCTCTTGAGCTTGCATATAAATCTTCATCTTAATAGACCATGCTGCGTAATTCGTCTTAGACAGCATTGGGTATTGAAGAGTAATCGATCCTTCTTTGTTCGACATCGCACCAGATTCGCTCTGATACCAAATGTTGGTTTAAACTTCTTAAACAATGATAATTTGCTTGCTTTAATCTTCTATTATGAATCAAAACAAAGCAGTAAGAAAGCAAAACAAACAAAGAAGGAAAATTGACAACAAAAAAAAACGTGCTGGAAAAAAATATTAAGGAGCAAGGAGAAAACTTTAATGCTTAAAACTCAAGTTCTTCATCAATAAAAGAAAAGCAAAATACACCTATTTATAGGAAAACAAAAAACGTGACAGCTACTTAATTTCCTAGACTTGTTGACCAAGTAAAACATCCTAATTTGACTCTACTACTAACTTTCCATATGCTGTGAGGTTTCCATAATCTGAATTACTCTTACATATGAGTTAATAAAACCCTTGGAGGTGAATGAGTTTCTATAAAAATGCAAATAATGTTACTCCAAATTAAATTGAAAACTATACATCAGATAAAGTAGTGCAATTTACATACATACCCCTTGACACGCTAGTAACAAACTTCCATGCAGCAGAGGTCTGGTTTTGTTGTGGATGACCTGGCAGAAATAGAACCATCATTATATAAATTATACAAGAACCCTTTTTTAAATTTTGGAAACTATTCTTGAAATCGTACTTTATTTTCTCTAAAGTAATCAGGTTCAATAATTTTGGGCATCAACAACAATAAATTCCACTTTTCCTGCTGTGAAGTTATAGTTTCTTGAACCAAATACCTTTTCATAGCGATTAATTACCTATTAAGTAGATAAAACAAGTTATGAATCATGACACATGACCTTAACAATAATAGAAAAAAAACATATATTCATATATATGTAATATGAAAATATATACCCGAGGCATGCGAGAGTGATAAGCTGCATAACCAATATCGTGGTTTCCTGAAAGGAAGTATACTTGATTATTGGTAGCTCTTTCAAGATTCTTAAGGTCGAAAATATGTCTAAACCGATTTAAAGAATCTTGCCATCTGAAACACCCAACAAAAGATGAGCTTCAAAGCTTTTCACTATTATAACAATTTATAAAGATACGTGTTCTTTTTGCCTTACTCTTCATCGGAAAGAATAGGGCCACCATCAAAATAATCACCCAAAAACAAAATCATGTCAGGTTTGAACCAAATCATATAAAGATGAACCTTTAGGCATTGCTACTGAATCTGCATCCTTCATCCTCCCAACACCAGCGGCTTCACCAAGTGGAATGGGATCAAATATCTTACAAGGCAGCTTCATTAGAGATGATTCGTTGTATTTCAAGAAATCCTGTAATTTAACAAGAAATACATTTGATTTATTAACTTGACAATTGCATGTTGATAGAAATAACAATAATATGAAACTTGCAAAGAGAAAGAGAAAGAGAAAAGTCAACTCAAACTTCAGTACAGAAACCCGGTCCCACCTTCTTTCCATACACGCCACATCAAAGGGGAAACCCAATAACCCCAAATCCACCAAGCAGGAATGCTATCTACATTGATATTTGTTAAAAATTGATTTAGTAATAATATTGAGATGTAAATAATTATATTTATTTTTTATACCTCTAGAAAGTATGAATCCTCCAACTGCCATAACAACCAACATGGAAAAAGATTCAAAAGTATTAGCAACTATCATATTTCTTCCTAAAGCTCCCATCATACGAAAAAGCCCTATTGACATTTGATGCAAAGAGAAATACAACCCAAACTCCTTCAAACATCTACATATAGAAAAGATGTTATTTTAATAAGATGTCAACATAACAAAAGTAAGAAAAGGGAATCTTGAAAATATACCTAGAAAATTGGGGATCAAATCCAACAAGATAGTATGTAACCACAACCCAAACACCGCATTCTATAATTGATGATGGAATACTTAAAATCCATGAAGGAAGTGTGTAAGCCGAACATGGGTATAAATGTAAATCTCTATGCTTGTAGATAACAGGAAGCTTAGTTATCAAACATAGGAACCTCCATGAATCCACTAAACAAAATCATAACTATTGCAACCAACATAAGCTGAAAAAACACACCTGTCATGATTAAATAATCTAGATAATAGTAATAGTAATAATAAGTTACATACATTTACGAGCTTTTTGAGAGGCTTGAACTCTTTGTCTAGGAAAGTTCAACTTGTTTCTCACTAAGAAGCTACACTGGGAGCTCTTGATTCCACTAGACCTCCCAATGAATAAACCCTAGCATCAAACAATTCTAATAAGGAATATATTATATATACATATCAATGAAATTAGAATTTGGGGGCTAGGGTTAGGGTTAGGGCTAGTAGCCATGAAATATAGCACACTAATTGTTGTTCAGAACATGTTCATAGTTATGAACTCTGTAATGGAACTATAAATGGTGAAATGAGATCGAGAGGCGCTTTTTCGGCCTTAAGAATGTCAAGGATATCAGTTGCATCTCTAGGAAGTTGGTCGAGAGCCACTCGTACCTCCTCCTCCGAGTTTTGTACCGGAATAGCAATGAAGCAGAAAAAAATGGAGAAAATTGGGGTGAAGAAGAAGAAACCTGATAGCAGATTGCAGGCAGGACAGTCACTCGTGGTATGCAGAGGTGGAAGAGACGTTCCTGATACACGTGTAGACATGAAGGTTTCAACAACCCTATCGATGTTCCCGATACCATAACTCTCGAATTTGAAAACCTTCTATCTTCTTTAAATTGGCTCGTATGATTGGAAGAATGGTGGTGGATGAAGCGTTCGTCGATAGGGCCGATAAGCCGCCGCTGTGTGAGGCCAAAAGAGACGGTGAGTGTTGGAGGCGGTGGTGGTGGGTCAGGGCAGAGACGAAGGATGTGAGATATGAGAGAATGATAGTCCTCGTGACGTTCTTGAAAAAAAGCACTAGTTTTCGTCCCCATTTTGTAATAGGAACGCGCGTATAAAAATTATAAAGCGACATGGTGCACATGACACGCGCTTATGATGGGTGTCTTCCGTGTTTTTATTTTTATTTTTTTCTGACACAAATTCTAGGGCGCGCAAAAATGCGCGTCCTAAATCCTTCAAAATTTTGGAGAGATGACATTATTTTTACGTCGCACACTTTTGCGTATCCTAAATCCGTTCGCGTCATAAATTGCATGTCGTAAAAGGCTGTTTTTCTAGTAGTGCCTGCTGGTGGGCCGGCATTGTGGCCGTAGACCCACCTCTACTGGAAGGTAACTAACCTCGATAACTGCGTGTTGAATCTCGCGGAAAGTAGTCTCTAATAGCTGCTCTGATGACTCCCGGCTCAAAAGAGTCAGAAATGGTGTCAATCCTCTGGATCTACAAGCTCTTGCTGGATCCTTGCTTCTTCTTCAAGCTCCTTTCTTCTTTTCTCACTAAAGCAACACACCAACACTCTCAAATGGCTTCTAGAACACAAAGGCACACAAAGGGAGCTAGGGTTTTCGTGGTGGCTGGATAAGAGTGAAGGGAGGCTGAACTAACAGGGGTTATGTTCTTTATATGGGGAGCAAACTCTAATTTTAGGGTTTAATGATCTGCACACGTACGCTGGGCTTACATGCACGGCTTTCGCATTTCCTTCTCATGAGTACGCTAAGCGTACATGGCAATGTACGCCCCGCATACGATGTTCCTCAGCCCACTCTTAAGGGCCCAAGGTCAAAGCCCAACCAAACAATTCCCTCAGTTAATTAAGGTAAATAATCATAATACCTGGAAAAGTCCCGGATGTTACAAATCTCCCCCACTTGAATTAGACTTCGTCCTCGAAGTCCGTTGCTGCTGCTGAAAACAGCTCAGGGTAGTGCTCCCACATCTCATCTTCCGGCTCCCAAGTCCATTTCGAGCCCTTGCGGTGCAGCCATTGCACCTTTACCAGCTCCACCCTCTTGTTCCTCAAGTCATTCGACTTCCTGTCGAGGATCGCCACTGGCCGCTCAATGTAGTTCAGGCGGTCATCCACCTGAATATCCTCCAAAGGCACCACTGCCGAGTCGTCCACCAGGCACTTCCGTAACTGGGAGACATGAAAAGTACTGTGAATCTGACTGAATTCGGCTGGCAGGTCCAGCCGATATGCCACCTTTCCCACCCGGGCTATAACCCTGAAAGGTCCAATGTACCTGGGGCCCAACTTGCCCCGCTTCCTGAACTGAATGACACCTTTCCAAGGCGACACATTCAGGAGCACCATGTCCCCGACCTGGAACTCCAGGTCCGAACGACGCTTGTCGGCATAACTTTTCTGCCGAATCTGAGCTGTCTGAAGCCTGCTCCGAACCTGCTGGATCCTTTCTGTGCTCTTGAGTACCACCTCAGTACTCCCATGACCCTCTGTCCAACCTCACCCCAGCATATCGGGGTCCTACACTTCCTCCCATACAACATCTCGATGGGAGGACGGTCGATTCTCGCGTGATAGTTGTATTATAGGAGAATTCTGCCAAAGGAAGGTAAGTATCCCAACTACCTCCGAAGTCCAGAACACACACCCGCATCATATCCTCCAGAGTCTGGATGGTCCGCTCACTCTGACCATCCGTCTGCGGGTAAAAAGCGGTGCTAAAGTGCAGACGACTACCCAGCTCGTTGTGAAACTTCTTCCAGAACCTGGAAGTGAACCGCACATCCCTGTCGGAAATCACCGAGACTGGCACCCCGTGCCGAGCTACTACCTCTCTGATATAGATGTTGACCAACTTTTCGGCCGAAATGCTCTCAAGAATTGGGATGAAATGGGCGCTCTTGGTCAACCGATCCCCGATGACCCAAATCGAGTCCACTCCCCACGCGGTCCTGGGAAGTTTCGTGATAAAATGCATGATGATATCTTCCCATTTCCACAGCGGGATATCCAACAGCTGGGTCTTTCCGTGAGGCCTCTGGTGCTCGGCCTTGACCTTCCTGCAGGTCAGGCATCTCTCAACAAACCAAGCTACATCCCGCTTCATGCAGGGCCACCAATAATCAATACGAAGATCCCTGTACATCTTCGTCGCCCCGGGATGGATAGAAAACCTAGATTTGTGCGTCTCCACCATCAGTACCTGGCGCACGCCTCCATGGTATGGGAAAAACACCCTACGGTGTAGAGTCAACAACCCATGGCTGTCATAATCGAAGGAGGGAACTTGTCCCACAATACGCTCACTCTTGCGATGTTCCTCCTTCATAGCCTCCTGCTGGGCCTCTCGAATCCGCTCCAACAGCGGAGTCACCACCGTCATCCTCATGCAAAAGTATCTGATCGATGCTATCTTACGGCTAAGCGCATCGGCCACAACATTGGCCTTCCCCGGGTGGTAGAGGATCTCACAATCATAATCCTTCACCACATCTAGCCATCGACGCTATCTCATGTTCAGATTCGGCTGATCCGTGAGATACCTCAAACTCTTATGGTCCGTGTAAATGGTACAATGGACCCCATAGAGGTAATGACCCCAAATCTTGAGGGTGAAAACAACTGCCCCCAATTCCAAATCATGCGTCGGATAATTCGCCTCATGAGGCTTCAGCTGCCTCGATGCATAGGCGATAACATGCCCCCTCTGCATCAATACCGCGCCCAATCCCGAGATGGACGCATCGCAATACACTACAAAATCCTCCACACCATCGAGCAGGGCTAAGATTGGCGCCTCGCACAATCTCCGTCTCAATGTCTCAAATGCGGCATGCTGCTCAGGCCCCCAGCGAAAGACCACGACTTTCCTTGTCAATCGGGTCAAGGGCACGACTATCTTGGAGAAGTCCTGAATGAATCTCCGATAATAACCTGCCAATCCCAGGAAGCTCTGAATCTCAGATGAAGACCTCGGGACTTCCCACCTCATCACAGCCTCCACTTTGGCCGGGTCGACCGAAATCTCGTTCTGGTTGACAAGGTGCCCAAGAAACTGCACCTCGCGCAACCACAACTCACACTTGGAGAACTTGGCATACTATCTCTCCCTCCTCAAAGTATCCAACACCTCCCACAAGTGCTCCGCATGCTGCTCCCGAGTCTTGGAATAGACCAAGATGTCATCAATGAAAACTATCACAGACCGATCCAACATCGGTCTGCACACGCGGTTCATGAGATCCATGAACGCGGCAAGAGCATTGGTGAGCCCGAAAGGCATCACCACAAACTCATAGTGACCATATCGTGGGAAAGGCAGTCTTCTGCACATCCTCCTTTCTGACCCTCATCTGATTATAACCTGAACGGAAATCAATCTTGGAGAACCAAGATGCCCCCTGAAGCTGGTCAAAGAGATCATCAATCCTCGGGAGTAGGTAGTGGTTCTTCACCGTTACCTTATTCAAGTCCCGGTAATCTATACATATCTGATGCGACCCGTCCTTCTTCTTCACAAATAGAATCGAGGCTCCCCAGGGTGAACTGCTCCATCTGAGAAATCCCTTGTCTAACAGCTCCTGCAACTGTATAGACAACTCCTGCATCTCGGGAGGAGCCAACCGATACGGTGCTTTGGCTATTGGAGCCGCACTAGGAACTTGGTCGATCCTGAACTCTACATGCCTCTCCGGAGGTATCCCAGGCAACCCTTCTGGAAATACATCCGCATACTCTCGTACCACTAGCACATCGCTCACCTACGCCTTACCCGTCTCCCAGGTATCCATAACATAGGCGACATACCCTGCGCAACCCTGTTGGAGGTAGCGCCTAACCCTCGCTGCTGAACATAAAGCTGGTCCGCGCTCGAATCACCAGCTCTCCCCCACTTGGGGTCCTGATCTTAACCAACTGCTGTGCGCAGTCGATTACTGCCCCATTGGGGCTCAACCAATCCATGCCTATAATAACCTCGTTCCCCTGCAATGATATGGGAACCAAATCTACTAGGTAGCACTCCTCGTACAACCTCAAAACACAATCTCTGAAAACCTCAGATGCTCGCACTGAGCGGTCGTCCGTAATCTCAACCTCTAGAGGGCAATCCAACATGCCCGAGGACTCAGGGAACCTCTTGCTAAGCGCAAGAGAAACAAACGATCAGGTAGCACCCGAATCAAATAACACCTGAACTGGGATACCGTTCACATGGAACGATCCTAAACACAACATATAATATGGCATATCAATATCACAAGTGACATATATTAAACGATTAGGGAGAAGAAATCATACCCGTCACCACATCGGGTGCGGCGCGTGCCTCCTCGGTTGTCAACTGAAATGCTCGGCTCCTCACCATTGTAGCCTCTGACTTGACCTTCCGGCCATTCGCAACTCATGCAATCGCTGTATTCGGCGCCACCACTGGCGCTGTTGCTGTTGCTGTCAATCTGGGGCAGTTTGCCTTTTTATGGTCCCTCTGATTGCAATGGAAGCAAATCAGATCTGATGTCTGAAACGTGGGGGCGGGGGCAGTACAATCCCTACCAAAGTGTCTCGTCTTTCCGCACTTGTAGCAGACCGACGATCCCGCTCTACAAGCTCCCTCATGCGGCCTGCCGCATTTCCTGCAACGACTCTGGACCGGCTGGCCCTTTGACCTAGTGTCGGATCCCTTGGGTTTCTTCCCAGAAACCCCAGTAACCTGCTCTGTCTCAGCCTTCCTCTTCCTGAGGTGCTCCAAATTGATCTCCCTCTCCCTCGCCCTAGCGATCATGGACTCCAGGGTCGGGCAGGCTGAATAGCTGACATGCTCCCGAATATCAGCCCTCAACATATCATGATAGTGGGTCTTCTGCATCTCCTCATCCCCTGCATACTGAGGTACTAACAAGGCCCTCTCTCGGAACATGGCGGTGATCTCCGCCACTGTCTCAGTAGTCTGTCTCATATCAAGAAGCTCCCTGACCAGCTGCTGAAGCTCCACAGCTGGCGCAAACTCAGCCCTGAACCTGGTCACAAAATCTGACCAAGTCATAGCCTCGATGGTTGGGGCTCCCAATGAGTCATCGACAGACTCCCACCAATCCTTCGTCTGTCCCTCAGACATCCTGCAGCAAAGCGGACCTTCGACCCCTCCGGGCAGAAGCTCATCAATTGCGTAGACTCAATGTTTGCGATCCATCTCCTGGCAGCAATGAGGTCCTTCACCCTATGAAAGTCTGGCACACCACTCCCCCTGAAGTCCTTGAAGGACAATATGCGCGTCCCTAACTGGCTAGACACCAAGTCGCTCCTGAATGCCCGGAGGCGATCCTCCATCAGCTCGATAATCCCCTCCTTGATCGATCCGAAAATAACCGGGGTCGACTCAAGGATAACTCTCGTGATCTCCGACGCGATGAACTCGCGTAACCTGTCATCAACCTGCTCGGATCCCGCACCCGAGCGTGATCCTGAACCTGATCCAGACCCTGAACCTCCTGCTCCATGACGAGTAACCACCATTATGAAATATAACAAATAAACGTCAGGGTCATACATACTCTTGAGAGGTCTCACACACTCCCCAAGTTCCCTGGTTCGATCTTAGCCCTCCTTGACTCGAGTACGGATCCTCTGCTTCCAGTAGTACGGGCCCATACTACCTTCCACATCTATCCATAATTTCCTCAAGCATTGCTTCGACTTCACCAAGTCCCTTCTAACAATACCGGTTTGACTTCAGCTGCACAAGGAGTCCCTACCACCTTTCCCTAACTAGCTTGCGAACACTATTACATGTTCGCTTACTAATTAGTTAAAGCTAGCTAGAACCCCTATAAGCACAAAGCAAGCATCATAGTGCATCGAGTAACCAAATCAAGCATAACCTAATCAAGCTATCATACTGCTGGCTAGACAGCCCTAGCATACAGTTCTATAAGCTCACACATTTGGCATATAAGGCATCCTTCCTAGATCCTTAGCTCTATTCTAGCATGCAGTTCTCATATATCATATAACATAACATAACAAGTATGTGTATCTTGGGGAAAAACTTACTTTAGCTTGTGTAAGGTCCTAAATCTGAGGATCCAAACCAGTGATCAAACAAATAGCAATCAAACAGAGTAAGAATGGAGTAGAAGAAGGATTAAGCCAAGCATGCACACGTTTATATCGGAAAAACGTCTAGTACACCTTGGATACACACACACTAGGCCGTAAACAGTCTGACAACCCACTGCTACTGACATAAGACTGACAGACTCCTATATATAGAAACAGACCAACCGTAAACCAGGTTCACGGTCGTGAACATGATCACGGCCGTGAACACCTACACAACCGTGAACATACAAGATTAAAAGAACCAAACCCTACCAAGACTTATACAAGATTCAGCCCTTCTCAATGATGAGCACATCAGACCACTCCATTGACCCAAGTCACATCTGCTTCTCGATAATCTCAGCAACCATAGCAGTATACTCTTTAGCGGCGACTTCAAAGATATCTTCAGCAACCTGGATTTGATGTTGAGCCAAATAATGTATATCCCATTTTCCAAATTGAAGCAGATCTTTCTTGTCAAATATCCGAAATACACCTTCTGGGAATCTGATGACAGCAGAAGCTGTGGTTTCATCATAGACCTAGTAAAGCATACTCTTGAGAGAACCATCTTGGAAGTTCTGCACAATAGGAATCTCATTTAGTTGGCTAGTGGGAGGCCACATCACCGTCTTGAAAGGCTCATTATTCTTTGGATCCAGTACATGCGGGAATCTCTTGATAAAAGACTCAGCAGTCTTCATATCAGTAAATCCCTTCTTCACTTGCTCTTCCAGAAAATGCTTGAAATCTTTTGCTTGTGGGTCATTGGAGGGATTAGCAAAGGGAGCATTGGCAAGTTCAGACAGATCAACCCTTGTCCATGAACAAAAGTCATGTTTGTCCTTGTAATACTCCACATTTGAACTTTTACGCTTCACAAGGCACAGTTTCAATTGGTCATGAAAGCCCCACGACACAATTCCTGACCGATCACCGTACTTAGTACCAAATTTTTTCTGTTTGAGCTCAGTAACGGTGAGTCGGGGTTGATCACCGCGAACGTTCTGATCGGAACTCCTTCTGAACATCCACCTTTGTTTCTTAGAAGATGAAGCTTGTTTAGCTCGCTTCAAAGCAACTATGTGTAGAGCTTGAACTGGCTCACGGTCAAATCGATCAACTACTCGGGTTATTTTGACAGCGGGAGGATCAACAAGGGGTCGTTGTTGTGAAGCTTGGGCAAGGTCAGCTCTGCCTGTTTCTCCGACAGAAGATTTGAATTTGTCACCAAATTCCACAGCCAGTTTATACTTGAGGTCGAAGTAACAAGCAGTCAGATCTCCTAGGTGTGTCTGTAAATCAGAGATCTGGGTTGACTTTAGAGAGTTATCTACTTTAAGCCCAAAGACTTCAGTTTTGAGGTTGACAATTAGAATATCTCTCTCAATGATTCTCTGATTTAGCACACCCATTTCTTCCTTCAGCTCTTGAACAGACGGGTCCACTCCCCTTGGCTGCCTTCCTCAATTGAGATGCCTTTTCCTCGAGGAGGAAGGCCTGATGTTTCTTGTTCTGCCAAGACCTTTGAAAGCCTCTCTAAGGCGATGTGGTGTGCCGGCCTTGTGGGGGAAGAACCTCCAGGATCTGAAGAGCTCCCAGACTCAAACGTTGTGCTTGGACCTTCTTGGGTCAGAACGATTGGTGTAATAATTGTGGTAGGTGGTTGCATTGGTTGTTCTTGATTTCCAATAAACACTCCTGGCCTCGGGTCAGCTCGCCTCCTTTTCAATGGAGGCTGAGAGGCAAACGTCATCACAAGATCACTCTCAGTTGGCAAAGAAGATGGAATAGCAACATGAAGGAGGAGGAATCCTTGATGCTGCCTCCATATCAATTGAGGTGTTGGCCATCTGATTTGAAGAAGTAGGAGGCAATGCTTCTTGAACGTCACTAACTCCCCCTGTCTCTGTTGCTGGTTGAGCAACGTCATGGACAAAGTCAAAGAAAGAATCAAGATCTTCAGTTGTTGGGTTGTACTCATCATGCTCAAAGTTGAATGGAATGTCATCATCGTTAAATCCAGATAATTCACCACCTAAACTTGTGTCTTTATCATAATCTCCCTCTACAATGTTCTCCATTAATCCTTTCTCACCATCACTTTCCTCAACATCATCATTCTTATTATCAGCATCATCATAATTATCATCATCATCATCATCATCATCATCATCATCATAACTATGGCGACAGGAGCAACTGACTCTTCTTCTCTTTCAAAAACAGAGATCACATCATCTTCCATCTCCACATGATCTGAAGAGCTTTCAGTTTCTGATGCATTACCAACTTCAGCAAACATCCCGAACTTTACCAATGGAAACAAGCCCTTAAACATAAACTTCCCTTTTCTATTTTGCTTCATTAGCCAAAAGGTGTTTGAGCCAAGGGATTTCACATCAAGGGTTTCTCCTCCTTTTTCAATCTCTGGGTGTTTGAAGTTTAAGATCAGTTGTAGGAATCTTGGATACATGAGAAACTTCTCCTTATACTTTCCTTCAACATTCCCAACCATTTCATTCAGAATGAATTTGGAAAAGTTGAATTCAAGACCCATAGCAAGAGCTGCAATTGCACCCGTGTTCAGCAAGGAAATTTCATCAGCCCCAGATCTCCTACCAAAAATACAACTCACGAACACGTGAGCTAGAAACCTCCAGTAGGGTGGTAACAGCTTTTTGATGGTTGGAGGAAACACTCATTCATACCCCATTTGTTCAAGGATAGCTTCAGTTTGATCTATTGAAATCTCAGTCGGAAAACCTGGCTGATCATCAATTTGCAGAACCTCTCGAATGATCTGCTCCGTCACCAAAATCTTCTTTCCTTTGACAGTAGCCTCTAAGGATACAAAATCATTTTCACCCCTTTGTACCGCAGCAGTGCTCCAGAAATCCTGGATTAAGCATTGATAAATGACAGGGCTGGAAGTGAAAGCATGAACAAGGCATCACTTCTTCAAGCCATGAACCATGGACTTGAAATCATTGTGATTTGCAGGTGGATCGACCAGGAAAATAGCCAGGTTGTGAACATCAGCAAACTTTAAAGAAACCATTTCTTTGATCTGCACTTAACCAAGCCAAGTGAGAAAACCATTGATTTAAACAATTAAAATTAAGGTTTTTCTCATTAAACAATTTAACTAGGCTTTAATTGATGATTAAGTGTTAAAAAAAACTAAAATTCATGTCCAAAAATTGGGTTTCATGGTTAGAGGGGGGTCCACGGCCATAAACGGGTTCACAGCCGTGAACCCTTTAATGGCCGTAAACCCTTCAAAGGGTCGTGAACGCCGACAGTAAGGTTTTCTTCAAATTAAGCCACGTTTCACGGTCATTTTTCGATTAGTTTGGCATAATGATGATCGTAAAAGGCATACCTACAAGATGAAACAAACGATTTCACGAAAAAAGATGAATCAAAAATCGAAGATGAGAGAGTATATAGGAGGTTCACGGCCATAGACTTGGAATGAGGGTAAAGAGGAGTCTAAGCCGTGAAAGCTTGCTTTTATACCAGGACCAGTTCTCGGCCCATATCCCTTGGATAGCAAACCCTAAAAGCTTCAAATACAAGCCCAACACTTAATATTTTCAAAAATAAAACATTTTGAGGACTTTTAAATAAAATAAAATAAAAATAAAATCTAAAAAAAATTTCAAACTAAAATCTAAAAATTCAAACTAGAATAGAAATAATTATGATTTTTGATTTTTAGCAAAATAAAAATAAAAATTGAATAAAAAATAAAATTGGAATGAACTAACCCTAATTTCTCCTTTTCACAACTGCATATAATATTTTTGTGATGAAGGGATCAAAGTTCTTAGACAGCCTTAATCTGTTTATCGGTACCTCATCCTTCATGTCTAGATCTGGTCGATCGTCGGTATTGTGGTCCACTTAAACATGAAAGATTTGTGACAAATTTGGAAAAACTATAAGTGACAAAGTATTTGACCCTATGTTCCTAGATAGAATTCCTAAGGACCATTCATCTGACGACGACCAAGGATATTGATGTCCACCTAAATTGAGCAGCAAGATCTACAGACAACCTAATGATTGTTCAATTTTAAATGTACTAGAACATGTTTCCCGCTTCCTGACATACCCCAATAATCAGAAACTTCCAAAGTACTCCTTAATTTAGTTCAGCAGACAATTATTATGGGAGAAGTCAGATTTAGAATGCATATGCTATACACCCAGGTCGGATCTCTTCCAATCTCGCAGAGGGCGAAGCATATGACTAACCATATTTAGAGGGATTGAGAAGTAGAATGGTGCATATGATATGTACCAGGTCGGATGTATTTCAATCACACAAAGGAGATAACGTATGACTAACAGATAGGAAGAATTACATAGATAGAAGATACAGAGAAATAGAATTGCATATGTTGCAGTCCAGGTCGGATGTATTTCAATCACACAAAGGAGGCAACATATGACTAACAGAAAGAAAGCAAGAAAATAATTTTCTACATACCTACTTTATCGGAATTCCCCAGTCGCCCCATCAATACTGGAATTAAGGACAGAGTCCGTACATCGAGGAAGAGTTAAACCACGGTTCTAGATACGAATTACTTTAGTGTGACCGGTGGATTCTCATGTATATCTCCCTGCTCAACCTACCCAAGCGTCGTGTTGTCAGGCTGAACAGAACTATCTAGGTTAAGGTTTGTTAAGTCTCTAGATTCCTTAAGTTCATCTATACCTAGTCAAGTCTATTCAAAACTTTCGTGTCTACCAGCGCATCGAATACAGAGCCTAGCCAATTCAACTTTGGTACATTACACAGATTCAAATTGCCTGTTATCACATGAATACATCACTTCCCATCACAACACCTACAGAAAAGATACTATTTTTGGATTTTTAATTTTCTAATTTTTGTTTGGTTTTTGATTATTTCTCCCCCTAAATTTGTGCATGGGTGAGAATGAAAATTAAATGTGCAAATTTAAACTATCCTAAAACCAAAAAAAATAGTCCTCAAATCGTATCATTTTCAAAAATCCCACAAGCACATCGAATCGAGCTTTGTTAAACGGTTTTGTGAACAGATCTGCCACATTATTAGCAGTGGGAACCTGTTCCAACCGAATGAGCAAACGCTCATAACAATCTCTGATAAAATGCACTTTGATATCAATGTGCTTGGTTTTCGAGTGTTGGACTGGATTTTTGGCAATTTGAATTGCAGCCTCATTATCGCAAAAAATAGGGGTTTCTAGAAAATTCAAACCATAATCCATGAGCTGATGTTGTATTCAGATAACTTGAGAACAACAAGCAGAAGCAGCTACATATTCCGCCTCTGCTGTTGAGGTTGAGACTGTATGCTGTTTCTTGCACTGCCATGACACCAGCCGATCACCAAGAAATTGGCATCCTCCAGACGTTGATTTCCTGTCAAGCTCACAGCCTCCGTAATTACTATCAGTAAAAGCATATAAATCAAATTCACAATTTTTCGGATACCAAAGACCCAAATTTGGGCTGCCTTTGAGATACTGAATAATTATTTTGACAGCAATAAGATGTGAAAGTTTAGGATTAGCCTGGTATCGTGCGCATTGACAAACTGCAAACATGATGTCTGCCTGCTTGCGGTTAGATACATCAGCGATCCGATCATCGATCGGTAGTCAGTCTGATCTACGGATTCACCTTCAATATCTGGAGTCAACAGAGGTCTCTCGGCCATTGGCGTCAGTGCAGGTTTTGCGTCTCGAAACCCGAACTTCTCTAGTATATCTTCAACATACTTAGCTTGATGTAGCAGAATTCCAGTTGAGTCTTCTTTGACCTGAAGCCCCAGAAACATGGTCATTTCTCCCAGAGAACTCATCTCGAACCTCTTCTTCATAACGCTTCGAACTCCTTGCACATCTATGGACTCGTGGACCCAAAAATGATGTCATCGACATAGATCTGAACCAGAATTTGATCGGCACCAACATGCTTGATGAATAGGGTTTGATCAATTGTTCCCCGTGAATATCCATGCTCAAGCAAGTGCTTTGTAAGAGTTGCATACCACGCTCTTGGATCTTGATGTAACCCGTATAAAGCCTTGTCCAACTTGTAGACGTGATTCGGAAAATTCGAATTGACAAACCCAGGAGGTTGATCAAAATAGATTTCTTCCTTCATAGCGCATATAGGAAGGCAGTCTTGACGTCCATCTGGTAAACCGTGAAGTTCATGTAGGAAGTGTACGCGAGGAAAATGCGAATTACCACCAAGCGAAATACAGGATCATAATCTTCGGTGTAGTCAAGACCCTTAATTTGGTGAAATCCACGTACAACCAATCGGGCCTTATTCCGCACAATGACCCCTGAATCATCTTGCTTGTATCGATAAACCCAATGCGTGTCAAATTACTTATTGCCCTTAGGTAATTCAACCAGCTTCCAGACCCCATGCTTTTCAGATTGATTCAATTCCTTATGCATAGCATCCACCCAGCTGGGCTCATTCAAAGCCATTTCAACATTCTTTGGCTCTATTTGAGAGATGAAGCAGGAGTAGAGACATGTATTTACATCACCACTTTGACTCCGCGTTCGAACACCGTCGCCCAGCTGACCAATGACATTTTCGATCAGATGATCGCGTTGAATTCTTGAGGGTAACTCCTGGATGATGTCATTGAGCATTACGGGAAGATTATGAGTATTGACAAATCCATCATCTGCTGTATGAACCACCTCGGACGAACTAGAATCATGAGAAGGGATTTCCACAAACTCGTTAGCGATTGGTTCGGGAAAGAGAAGTTCCATAAATGTTTGAGTAGCAGCGGAAGCACTCTAGACATGAACTCTCTTTCATCAGGAGTAAGAGGAGTGGCATCATCATCTGGAATGTTTTCTTGACTTGAAGAATCAGACAAATTACTTGGAACAGATGTATCCACTGTAGGGGTCGTGGAGGACACCACCGGCGATCTGTAAACAACTTCTTCATTTTCATCTTCAATCACAGTGTTCGAACCAGAACTGGAACCAGATAAATCATTTGAAAACCCATTAAATGATTTGAAAAGAGATGTGTAGTCAAATAACCAATCTGGACCAACTCTAGCATCCGTCTCGTTCTCCTCCAACCAGCGCACGTCGAAGGGTTCTACGATCTGCTTTGTTTTCTTATTGTAGACTCTGTACGCCGTGCGAGCAGCATACCTCACAAAGTAACAATCATCGGCTTTGGCATTGAATTTGGGGTTGGATTCCAGATGAAGGAGGGTGCAAGGACAACGAAAAATAAGGAAATGACTGACAGATGGCTTGTGACCGTACAAAATTTCATATGGAGTTTTCATCTGAGCTTTGTTGATTAGAACACGATTTTGAACATAACATGTCGTGTTGATCGCCTCGGCCCAAAAGAAGACTGGAAGTTTAGAGTCACATAACATTGTCCTTACGGCGTCTTGCAATGTTCGATTTCGTCGTTCAGCAACACCATTTTGTTGCGGTGTGCGAACAGAACTGTATTGACGCACTATCCCTTTTTCGGCACAAAAGTGATCGAGAACAACATTCTTGAATTATGTCCCGTTGTCAGTTCTGAGTGCGTTCACCTGATGGTTGGTTTGTTTCTCTATCATCACAATAAACCTTTTAATCAAATCAGCAACCCCAACTTTGTTGGATAAGAAGAAAACCCACGTGAAACGCGAGAAATCTTCGATCACAACTAGACAATATGAATTTATGTTGATGCTAAGGACGTTGATCGGACCAAATAAGTCCATAGGTAACAATTGGAGGACCTGGTTGATTGAATTGACCTGTTTTGGAAAGTGTAGCTTTCTGTGATGCTTTCCTAGGGCACATGATACACACTTTTCGAACGTGATGAAATCTCTAACAGGAAGTCCACACACCATGTCATTCTTTGCAAGTCGATTCAGATTCTTTGCGTTAGCATGTCCGAGTCTTCGGTGCCACAACATAGCATTGTGCTCAGAAACTTTTGAGAAGAGGCAAGTGACTTGTTCAGGAAGATTGTTGTTCATGTCAATGATGTATACATTGCCATCACGTTTCGATTTCACAAGAATCCATTCTTCTGGAATGACAATGTATGGCTTCAGAATTCGACATTCTTTATCTGTGAAATGCGTCGAATAGCCCTTGTCACAAATCTGAGAAACACCCAACAAGCTGTGCTTTAACTCGGGTACATAGTTAACATTCTCAAAACTTAGCACTCCATTTGAAACTGTTCCCCTTTGAGTGATTTTACCTCCATCCCCTCCCACAAAGGAAACGTATCCCCCATTAATGTTTTGAATATTGTGCAGTTGGGAGATGTCTCCTGTCATATGCCTAGAACAACCGCTGTCGACATACCAAGGTCTGGCGACATTCCTCCGCAGCTATTCCTGCACAATACGCGGGATCATTTAGTTTTGGGAACCCAGGTCATTACAACCCTGGGTTGACCCTTGACATTTACCGATTTATCCTTTTGATTTTTTAAACTTCCATTATTATCAGAAACACTTTCAGAGGATGATGATAATTGGACAGTTATAGATTTGGGCACCCATTAGTAGTTTGGTTTTAAAGTATTCACAGGTGATTTAGGAACATTTTTCCTTTTCTTTGAGTGTTTAGATTTTCGGCTAAAATTAGTTGAAGATCCAGACGCACCCTTTGATGAAATAGACCTTGGCTTAGCCGCAGTCGATTTTGGCAAAGTACCTGTGGCTGGTTTAGGGAAAACCTGTTTGTTAGATTTAATATCAGCCCTTTTCTTATCATCAAAAACCTTCCGATCATCATCACGAAGATGAGATCTCAAGGACTTTCTCGTTAGAGACCTTCCTCGAGACTCGTTTTCTTTCCTCGGTGTTGAAAAATGCACAAATGCTCTGTTGGAATAATTCCGAGCAATGTGGCCGGAAGTACCACAGTTGAAACATATTTGCTTATCATTATTAAACCTGGTACCACCTTTATCAGATTTCGTGCTCTTATTGACTTTTCTAACTTTTCCACAAGTGCATGAGTCAGATTGTGTGACAGATGTAGAAGATGTGGATGCGCTAGTGTTAGATTCAGTAGATTTCACAAAACCAACACCACAGTTATCAATAACATTAGAGTTTGACACTAAGTTATAACAAATTAAAATATCAGTCTTAACATCAGACACAGACTCAATGGGAACACCAAACTTTGACACTAAATTATTAGACTCGATCTTTCCATCCTCTTGCTTTTCTTGGTTTACTGATGAATCTGCATCGAAAGTAGAAATGTTAGTATCTAATTTCCTAGCACTATAGTCTGTTGCCTGTTCAGCCGTTGGTTTACCATAAACCATAAATGGTTCGCGGTCTATCTCAGCTTGGGTTAACGGAGTAGCAGTATAATTGTGGTTATATGGGGGAGGGACACTCTCATAACCTATTCCTACTTGCTTTTGGTCCTTCCATTTCATTTGATGTTCGATTATTGCTGCAACTCTTTCACTTGACCCATCGAATTTCTTAAAGTTGAAATCAACATTTGAAAAACGAATCTTCAATGTGTCAAGTTCAGCAGTTGCAGCAGTAAGTTCCTTTTCAAGACATTTAAAATCAACGCACTTATCACTGTATTCTGCCTGTAGCTTCTTGAAGTCCTTAGTCTTGGCCTCTAGTTGCTCTTTTAAGGGTTTCTGGCCTTTCCTAAGTTGACATATCTCGTATTTAAGTTCCTCTATTTCTCTACGCATAATATCGATATGTTCATGTAGATTTTTGACATTGTCAATGCAAGTTTGAGAGCAAGAACTTTCACTGACCTCTAACTTTGCAGGCTCTGGAGTAGTTTGCACCATAAACGCGAACTGTAGTTCCATCATCTCCGCCTCTGGATCCACCTTAGTTTCTCCATTTTCAATGTCGTTGATCTGGGCAAGATGTGCATTTTGTGGTCCCGAGATGTTTAGGGCCTGAATTTGGTCATCCCAGTCAAAGGATTGAGCCACCACAACAAGATTTGCATTCTGATTATTGTTGATAGCTCCCATGCTGCTACCCACTGGCACCAGTGTTCTTTCGCTGTTCTCCCTTCTGTCAGACTTCGGACAGTCTCTAGCAAAATGGCCAGGTTCATGGCAATTGAAGCATCAGAGTTTGTCTTTGTTGAAACCCACCTTCTTCTCAGCATTCATTCCCCAATTATTTTTGCCTGTCTTCTTGGAGAACTGTTTGGCTCTGAACACCGCCATAGCAATTTGCCACGTTATGTCCATCTCCTCAACATCTTCGGGATGAATTTGATCCAAATCAGCGAAAGATAGTTGAGGAGGTAACTCGCCAGCCACAAAAGCATTACAACAATTAACAAGACCGGTTGCAAGAGCCAAATTTTCGTCATTCTTTTTGGGAGCAAGAGTTGGAGTAGGAACTGGAGCAGGAACTGAAGCAGGTGCCTTTGAAGAAGAAGCAATTTATGGATAGGATACTGGAGATTGAACACTTTGCATAGATGGAATGACATATGATGATGGTTGGGGAGCAACGAACGGTTGAACTTGAGGAGTAGTGAAAGATGAAAAGGCATTGTTGGATTGAATCCCGAGATTAGCAGTGGAGTATGTATTGACATGGTTGATCTCTCTCTCTGCTTGTCATCCAAATCACAAGCTTTAATAATTGCCATTGTTTCAGCTAGACTTAGACGATTAAGGTCCTTTGTCTTCTTGATCACAGCGACGTTCATGTCCCATGACTTTGGCAGAAAATTGAGCAACTTCTTGTTTATTTCAAACCTAGTGACCAGGATGCCTGTAGAGTTCATCTCAGTTGTAAGAGTGATGAACCTCTGTATTTGTGCTTCAAGAGATTCTCCCAAGATATGATTGAAAATGTTGAACTTTTGTCTCAACATATCCTGACGACTTTGTTTCATGTCTTCATTCCCTTCATAAACTTCAATCAATGCCTCCCATAGTGCTTTAGTAGATGTGTATTCCCGAAAACCTTGAGCAATTTCTGGTGATAGGGCCATAGTGAGTGTAGCAAGTGCCTTTTCTTGTTGTTCAACAGCATCAAATTCTTCATCAGTATAATCTACAAAATCCTTGTCAACAACTGTTCCGTTTGCACGTGTTGTTGTGATTCTGACAGGTCCTTTTAAGATACTTCTCCAGATTTTGAAATCCTTCATCTTGATATACTTTTCCATCCGATATTTCCATTCTGGAAAACCTTCAGCAGATAGAAAACGTGGAATACGTGTGGTTGTTCCCATTATGGAATCCAGTTCATGATGAATCGTTGAGTTTTGTGAGTCCATATATATATATATATATATATATATATATATATATATATATATATATATAATTGATTAAACAAACAAGCTAAAAAGAAAAATATTAATAAAATCTTCAAATAATCAATAAGGGGTTTGGGTTCACGGCCGTACACACTTCACGGCTATTCACAACGTTCACGGCCGTACACGGTTAATGAAGAAATTTTCACGATCAATGAAGGGAACACGGTCAGTGAAGGGATCACAGTCGTAAATACAGTTCACGGTAAAATTAAGCCACGATTCACGGTCGTTTTTAGATTAGTTTGGCATAATGATGATCGCAAAAGGCATACCTACAAGATGAAACAAAAAATTTCATGAAAAGAGATGAATTAAAAATCGAAGATGAGAGAGTATATAGGAGGTTCACGGCCGTAGACTTGGAATGAGGGTAAAGAGGAGCCTAAGCCATGAAAGCTTGCTTTGATACCAATTGTAAGGTCCTAAATCTGAGGATCCAAACCAGTGATCAAACAAATAGCAATCAAACAGAGTAGGAATGGAGTAGAAGAAGGATTAAACCAAGCATGCACACGTTTATATCGCAAAAACATCTAGTACACCTCGGATACACACACACTAGGCCGTAAACGGTCTGACAACCCACTGCTACTAACGTAAGACTGACAGACTCCTATATATAGAAACAGACCAACCATAAACCAGGTTCACGGCCGTGAACACCTACACAACCGTGAACATACAAGATTAAAAAACCAAACCCTACCAAGACTTATACATAAGTGACCTAGCCCAAACCACATAAATATGACCTAACAGCTCGGCCGGTCGCACGCATCACACACCTTATTCTTTCTCGAAACTCGTTATTTGTAAATTTTTCAAAACTATTTTCTTGTAAAAATCCTTCAAGACCTTGATTTGAGTCCAGACACCCCCGAAGGTGTGCTCAAATCCCTCAAACCAAGGCTTGGATACCAACTTGTAACATCCCAAAATCGAGACCTAATTTTTTTTGTAAAATTATATTACTTTAGAAATTGTTCACAGAAAAACATCATTAATATCATTTCAAAACATCTAGTCACAGATCACAAGTCTCGAAAACATAATATCAATTAGTAAAATGTCAGAGTACAATCCCAGGGTTCTCAATACGGAAATCATGTGTGTATGTGATGCGCTGCTACCCCGACGGCTCCTTCCCCTTGGATGAAGAGGTACCTGGAACCAAAACTGAAACTGTAAGCACAAAGCTTAGTGAGTTCCCCCATCATACCACATACCAAACAACATACATACTGCCGGGCAATTCTGGGGAGCCCGACCAACCCATATCAAGCAGTTCTGGGGTGATGACCAACCCATGTCAAGCAGTTCTGGGGTGCTGACCTACCCTCCGGTCTATCCCAACCGGCAACGGGGACTATTTCACCCCTACTACTAGCAAATCATAATCATACTATCATAATCATGCTGTCATAATCATACTGTCATAATCATACTGTCAAGCATTCCTGGGGTACTAACTGTTGGGTTTTGAGCATTCTAACACTCCTATGGTGTACATGCAACCCTAAATACCTTGGATCTATGTTTTCTCTATTATACATGCAAATATCAATTTTCCAAGGTATTGTTCTAACTAGCATAATATAAAGTACACATAATATAAATTCTAGTAGAATTACATACCTCTTGTTTGGTGCTTGATTGCATGGAGCTCAAGAGCCTAGTGCCCCAAGTGTGACACCTCAAATGGTTCACACAACATCATGAAAACTTGGAATAACTTGAGAGAAAGTAGAACACTTCTAAAATCGGTTTGCCCTCACTTGTTTTTCTAGTGTAGCCGATTTCTTCAATAATAAGATCATTATATAGTTAGTCACAATTAGGGTAAACCCTAATTGTCATGGCTTTCCATTTCCTTGGATCCATGGGTTCAAATACACCATGGAGCATCCTATGGGTTTTAGCCCAACTTGATAATCCATGGAGCATTAGCCCACTATATAAGTATGGATGATTTACACAATCAACCCATATATTTAATTAGTCTTCTTTTGATCACTTAATTAATTCTAGATTAATTCTTGATCAATACTAATTAAATAATCTTATTAATATATTAGAACTTATAATATATTAATAGACCTTAAGTGTTATTTCTCTCATTTTAGTCTATCCAAATGCATGATGCCATGCAACCCAAATGGACCATGCCGGGTCGGGTCAAGAGTATACCAATTATAGTTATGGACTTAGACACTAATCCAACAGTCTCCCACTTGGATAAGTCTAATAACTATTATTGCAAGTACGCCTTCATAACCTGACCAACAATCGTAGCTCTTAAAAGCTGCTGCCGAACTCTGAACAAATCAATGACGCGTCCATTAGATAAGTGATCCTATATTCCTCCATTCTAGATATCATATGGACTGAGACATGGATTATAATCATTCTCTCTGTCCATTTGTTGTTTCCCGATTTCCGATTTATGACGACTGACTAATTGAACAAATCAAATCAGTCCAGGCCCGGCCGAGGACTTACATTTTGTCATCACTAAATCATCGAGGGGCCCACAGATATCGCTTTTATCCCTTTGAGGGTAAAAGGAATGGATAAACTTTGACTCATATGCTTGTACTGACTACTTGTTGAATCATACACAAAGGCACGTTTTATAACATCGAGTTACCAATGCGTTTTCGTGCAATCAATGTATAACCAACTCATAGTCAACAACTCATATCTCTAGGTTTGAAGAATATAAGATATTATCCTCTCATGATTCACTCGTGATAAAATCCATGAAGTGATTCAAATGAGCGTGGGTTGAATCCAATACTCAGAACTTATGAGCACTCATGAATGTTGTAGCAACCACTTCTATGTCTAATGCACATTAGACAAATCGTACAAGCCAAATTCATGACAGTCTTAAATCAATACCTACTTCCAAATTATGATTGACTGTGGAGAGTTTGAATAACTTAGTCAGTCGGGAAGAATGAACTAGTTATTCTGGAAGTCAAAACATGCAAAGTGAAACACAAAAATAATACTAATCTTGTATGGCCTCAACACTTCGAGTGTAAATAAAAACCCTTTTATCTAAACACCATATTGATTACTCATTATTCATTGTTTCGATTTATCAACTTAATACTTGAATTGAAACAATAGTCATGCCATGCACCAAGCATGCATACTATGTTTACTTATGGTCTTTTCTTTTGTGAAATAGATCAATTGAACACGACTCCAACGATGCTCATTTCACAATCCCAATCCCTTTTGTAAATGTAAGAATACCAAACTCTTGCCATTTACTGTAATCTGTTAGACTCTAAACTTATATGCAATGATCCCCTTGTAATGACTATGCACAAAAGTCACAAAGATTTGGCAACATACATTATAGAGTATTCCAATGGAAAGCAATCCCATGGAAATGATCTCAAATTCAAAGTACATTCCTTTGAACATCTTTCTTTGCATTAAGTTCTTTAATCTTACACAGATTCAAAGAATAACTTCCACCTATGGAAACAATTCCACATTCCCATTTTGACCATCACTTTTGAACAAGAGTTGCCTCTTTTCAAAATATGCCAATATGGTCTTTACTCTATACTTCCAACTGTCCATGAGTAACCAATCTTTGGTAAACCCCAAATTGTCCTCGACAATTGCTTAATCATTTTAGTCATATCCAGTTCTAATCCCTTTTCCCCTCTTAATGCCCTAAGCATTAGGAAAATTTAGAAAGGATAACTATTATAGCTCGTGTAATCGATCCTATACCCGAAGCATATAGGACACGATTCATGCTATAAATTTTTATTTGCCACATTCTCACAATTTGAACTATGAAGAGGTATGTCGTAATCATAATCGAATTTTGAGAACGCAACATATATAGAATTTCCTTATGTTGAACCATTCCAACATAACATTCTTATATATCCTTGACTAAAGTAGATTAAAATCTCAATCTAAGCTTGTAGAATTGGAATGAAGTATAAAATCCTCTCCCTTAATTATAGCAAAACAACTTTTTCAAGGCGAATTGAAACTTTTGTTTTCTATAATTAATATTGCTAACTTGCAACACTTAACATAATAATCATGCTCCCACTAGCATAATGATTATTATCTTACTAACATAACACTTATGCTCCCACTAGCTTTGACATGTATCAAGAGATCAGCTGGACTTTTAGAAATCAACACTTTATTGACTTTCTTACCAAAGTTCAGATTTCTGATACGCAATTGCTTTGATAAGACTTTATCAAAATCATACACCTTTCCTTAGATAGCTCACTTGTGTGTCTAAACAATTATGAAGAGGGATGCCATAATCATAATGTTTAGACCTTTTGTCATTCTCACAATTGCTATCTACTTAAAATCTACTTAGTGAAAGAGTTTCCTCACCATCATTTTCATGAATCGGAGAGAAACCTTATGACACTTAGATTTTTATGGTGTATGTGTTCCTATCCATGTGAATTTGTCATAACCATAATCACGAGACAAGGTTAGTGGCAAATCCAAACACATATGGACTGAACTTGTTCACTCTTAATTTCTTGCCACCCGGCAGCACAAGGGCCTACAATTGCTTCCAGGTTGTTATGCAAACAATTGAGAACTCATAGAACTCACAAGCATAGTCAACTTTTAACTGGAATAGACACAGAAATAAGAATAAGTCAACACGATAGGTCACAAATCTCAAGTCGTGGGCTAGTGATCAACAATACTCTTTATTAGTTCTTGAAACTATCTCAAGACTCCCACTGTCCTCTTGACATATAAGATTCCCTTGTCAAGAACCATTCCTTGACAAAACAAATATTCAAGAATTAGTGTGGATTCTTATCAAGTTAAACACTTCACACAATTGGTCTTAGTTGGTCTTTGTTTTTTCCAAGACATCACAACTTACCAATTTCAAATGTACAAGAGTAAAAAACATTTTACTCTACATTTGACAAGTGTTATAAACTTTCCAAAGATTATGTCACTCAAGGCTCAATCTTGGAGTATGACTCTAAGATTTTATTTTGGAATGAAGTATGATTTATCTTTTGATTTAACCATTTCCACAATTCACGATTCCTCTCCTTAGCCAACAAATGCACTAAGGTGTCCTTAGAGGATCAATTGTGATATGGTTCCATAATCACTAAGATAATCATAAAACAAGATACACAAGTACTCTCCCATATCTTCAGATTAGAGAAACTTTTATCTTTTTGCCTTATTTGATTCTTCTTATTCATTCTGCCATATATTGAAACTTTGCCAATGTTTCAGCATTACACTTAAACTTGTAAGCATAATCATATTTACTAAACTTTAGTAAATCATAACGAATAATCTTATCAACCTTTGTGGTGGACCTGACTAGTGCACAACCTAATGTACCCGATCCTTTAGTCCTTCTCTTGACTCACATGCGAATGTGAACAAGGAATTAGTCTTAATTTACCAAAGATGAAAAATCATATTGATCACACAATATAACTTGCATGATTCCAAGTTTCTATCCAACTGAAACTTTGGTGATGAGAATCTTTCCTTATTTGATAAATTATGACACTACCACAAACGAAAGAATCAAATTCATTTTCCAATATTGCTTATCAATGGAAACATATAAACAACAATTTTTCACAAATGCATTTGTAAGGATACTTAAAATAAATAAAATCAAAACTTTTCTTTTATTTTAAAACTTGCGGAAAAACTTATCCTTACAACGCAAATTCATATGAAAACTTTGTTGTTATCTATTCCTAAGCAATATCTCATAACTCTTATGCAGTGGCTCAAAATTCTGGTCATCGAACCATGCGATCAGAATCAGCACACTTTTTCTTTAAGCTTCCTTTGATTCTTAAAAATATCAAAATGTAATTACATTACATCATGTATTAAGAATCTCCAAAAAAGACTTAATAGAGTTAGATAACGGACTTTACCTGAAGTAGAGTCAAACTTTTGACTTTACCATCCTTATGAGGTTTCAGGTAAATTCGGCAGCTTCGCAACCAATGCCCCTTTCCTTTGGCAATAGGCACATATGGAATCTTTGGGAATGGTACATGGGACTATCTCAGACTTAGCCTTTCTCTTTACCATTTGGTCAACCGAGTTGACTATGGCCGATCCCTTTCCATTGGGAAGAGAAAGTTTTTCTGGATTTCCAGTGTCACCATTGTCAATGTCCATGAAGTTTTAGGAAGTCGATCTTCTAATCAAATTTGCTTTACCAGTGTTCCAAATCATTGCTGATTCAGCAGCACCAAGCAAATAGATAAGATCATTAAAGGGTCATGTCGCGATCTGTCATCAGGGAGTGACTGAAGAACCAAGTCAACAGCCAGCTACCTCGAGACTTCGACACCCGACTCTCCCGGCTTGTCAATATGTGACTTAATCTCCAAGACCTAAGCACATATAGACTTTGTTTGCCAATAGGGATTGAGTGACTTAGAACTTATCAAGTCTTGAAACTTGTGGGATAGGGATATTTATTGGAGGAGGTGGAGGAAGTGAAGTATGATTTCCAGTCCCACTAATGCACAACAAAGGGATTGATCTTTCACCTTGATTGCCATTTGGGATATCATCTTCATTAGGATAGCTTGTTCCTAAAGATTTGGGAAGACCATAGTTGTCTGAAGGAGACATCTATAAGGGAGAAATTCAAGTTAGTTGATTTAAAGTCCTTAATATAACACCCAATATGAAATATTAAGGCTAGGATCGAACAACCTATTTATAACTGGAAGAGGGATGCCGTAATCCGAGTTATAAAATAGTTGAAGGTAGGTAAATGACGATTTACCAATTTCAACCATAAAAAACGAAATATAATTAAGTTTTAATTGGATTTGAAACTCCTAGATCCATTGAGATATATTGAACTTTCAATGGCATGTTTGAATCTCGATTGTGCCCTCTCAAGTTTGTGACTGGGATGCCGAGGATAACAAACAAGGTGTGAATAACCATGCAAATTGACTTGGCACCCTTAACTTTATCACTTAATCGATGTGCCGGTTAACCACACACGCTCCACCGATCTATAATAAAGTCAAGTTACCCTTTGCCACTATTACTAGTCCTTATTAGTGTGCCGGTTAACCACACACGCTCCACTAACGACTTGGTAAGGTACAAAGTGTAATTTCATGGGTTAGCACCTATTTCACATTTTCCTAAGTAACTAAGATTGGGAATTAATAAGTGTTTAGTTACTTAGTATTTATCATTATACTTTTAATGAAGGGAGAATTATAGTCCTTTCCTACCCGTTCGGCTAACGACGCTCCACCAGTCAAGGAAGTAGTGGGTGAGAGTGGACACCTATTAAACTGCCATTTTATAGGCAGTAACCTTATACCCCCCTTGTAGACCGGCTTCGTGAATGAGGCCTACTAACAGTAAGACTGACTTTATCTTATACATATCTATATAATTAAAATTATAATAATAGTATAAGTGTTGAATTTTAAACTTTTAAAATTCTAAGGTTCAATTTGGAATTAAAGTATACATGAGGGGTAACTTTACAAATTCCAAAACTTGAGGGCAAGTTTTGAAACTATTCAAGACTTTTCATTTCATAACTTATGAGTTTAATGGTTCATTAAAATGAAGACTCTTCACTTTTATGTAACCTCTTATTCTTTAATAACACTTTTAAAGAAGTGACTCTTAAACATCCATAACTTGAGGACAAGTTATGGAGTCATAAAACAATTTAATGGAAAAAGACTCTTCATTTTTGTGTAACCTATGACACTTTTATGAGTTTTTTAGATTCATAAATATGACTTTTCATATAACTTGAGGACAAGTTACAAAAACATATTTTATGAACTTCTTTTAAATCAATATGGATTGAAAACAACTAACACATAATTTTTTTCATCAAGTCATAAACAAGGTAACACAAAAAACTTTTGGTAATCCATAACTTGAGGACAAGTTATGGAGTCCATACAATTTCTTTAAGATCAAGAATTATACTAACAAAACAATTTGCACATAATTCCTATGATCTAACAAAACTCACAAGCATGAACATTCATAATCACTAATTTTGAAGAACTTAGATAATCACATAAACAAAAACAAGTCTTTCGCCTTGGAGTGGGAGTTGGAGACTTTCGCCTTTTAGCAGGTTGCTTCCTTCTCTTTGGTGCAGCAGTAGAGGTAGTAGGAGCCTTTCGCTTCTTGGATGGAGGTTTTGAAGCCTCAGAAGGTCCTTCTTTTGTAGAATATTTCTTGGTAGGTCTCTTGGACCCTTTGCCCCCTTTCTTGGGTTTATCAGCCTCAGTCAAAATGGCTTGGAAGTCATCAGTTAAAGGACGAGGTCCAGAAGGAGTAAGAGCACGATATCCCTCTAGAATTTTACTTGTAGGAGGAACATCACGAAACATTGCTTCCGGAATTGAGCCAATAAAATCAAACTTGGACCTATCAGCCATAATAATATCTGTAGTATGGAATGTTGCAATAGAAGCCATCAGTACATCAGTCATCACTGGAATCTGGAGCTGCTTAATAGCTCTGTTGACAACAATGGTCCAGAATCTCGCACAGGAGATCTCACTGTGACGAGTAACAGAGTGAGTGCTCTGGATGAATTGAGTCCAGAGGATAGAACCGTAGTCGATGTTCTCACCAGTGTAGAGGCCATACATCAGACCCATGAAGAGCTTGCTGGCACAGTCGTTGCCGGTGACCCTTTCAGAAAAGGATTTGAACAGAATGGTGAAAAGGGCATTCCAAGTTGGTGGAAGATTGGGTTTCTTGAACTTGGATACAGCAGTGAGTGGTTCCTTGTATCCCATCTGATAGAACATCTCCAAGATGGCTGCATTGGGGATGGTTTCCGGATTGATCAAATTATCAGATTGTGGAAGCATTAGCAGATTGCACAATCGGGTCTTGGAGATTGAAGTTGTGTGATTATGGACATCGAAGTAAATCCTTTGCTCATCTTTGACATAGTTGGCAGTGGTATATGCTTTAGAGAGAATCGAGAGAGGAACAAGCTCAAGTTGAGACATAGCAATGGTGAGAGGAGAGTACTTCAAGCACTCAATCAGAGGTAGAAGAAAAGCATCATATTTTACCGGATCTAAATCGATGATGAGATTCTGATGTTGCTTCACTGAAAGAAGTGTTGAATGAGCAGTTTGATCGTGAACAGACTGATTCTCAGATGAAGCCGCCATTGATGAAGCTTTGAAGAAGATGAACAGTAGAGAGCTTTTGAATCGCCAGAAATCTTTGAGAGAATTTTGAGAGTTGTAATGAAATAATGAACCGTCAAAATCCTTATATACGATTTGATTTGGTGAGAGAAATCAGGAGATAGAATCTCGAGACTTGAACCGTCGCCTGAAAAAGCGCGATGTGACAGTTATGACAAGTCAGAGGCATGCGTCACGCGACGTAAGAATAGCTGTCCGTTCAACTTTTCACGCGCCCATTTGAATTCTGATCTTTGAAAATTTGCCGCGTCAGCCTATCTTCTTTCGCAGTAAGGAAATGACGTTGAAAACTTACGACTGTGAACCTGTAAGTTAAAAGTAACCACGAACAAGACTTTTAAAAATAACATGGATCTTTGTGCATGAGTGTCAAAGAAAAATAAATAAAACAAAGTTTATCTGTGGGATTTTGTGATGTCATATATGTGACATAAAACTATTGATCCCAAGCAAAAGATCTCTTTCTTCATAGTCAAGAGAGACTAAGAAGTGTCTATTCGGTTTCCTTTTGAATACGATCAGTTGATTGTTGAGAATCACTGAAAGGCTTCTTTTATGTAAGGCTGGTAAAGGTGGTTTATCCGTTAACCAAACTACGAACTTGACATAAGTGCGAAAGTTGGAAAAGGTACTCGTGTGACCAATGTAGTCAGTTGAACGAGTAGGTGAGGAATTCAATGTCATTGACTAGGAAAAATATTGAAATCTCAAAAAAAAAAAATAAAGTGGATCTTTTGGGTAGAAAAGTCTTGGTGTTAGACAATTTCATAAAGATCACGCAAAAGATAAAAAGAGATTTCATGGTAAGTGGTTTCGTTAACACTTGGGTGAAAACTAGAACATATGATTGTTCATCGTCAATTCATTGTGGGTATTGAATTTTAGGTTTCACTCAGTTCATGGTAGAACGAAACTAAGATCTTTAACACAGATGTTTGTATAACCATAAAACTCAGTGGTAATTGCTGAGAGTCTCAAGGGTTACATTTATGAATGCGAAAGTGATGGAGAAGAGAGTAGATAGTTTCAAGAAAACAGAAGTACCTTTGCAATGCGAATGTGAACATGCAAATAACTGTTAACTCAATGCGAGAAGAGTAAGGTAGCTCATGACTAATGTGAATTCGCAGCCTGATTGGGAAGAATTGATTGGTAATATCAATTCATTAAGGCTTCACAGTTGAGTCTTTGAGGCTTAGGTCAACATACATCAGCATGCTTCTAGGGACACTTAGCTAATACATAAGTAACGAGATTCATACCTGCCCCATCACACAAATAGATAGCTATTGCGAACACCTTCATTTAAGAACTTGGTGTGCAAAGAAAATGAATAAAAAGTAAAAATATTTTTGTGATTTTGATGTTTTAAAAAGTAGTAAAATTAAGCAAATAAATTATTTTTGGTTTTTGGAGTTTTTCTAAAAATAAGAAAAATAAGGCAAAAGTAAATGGATAATGAACAGTGGACTGCGAAAGGCTGCGAACGTTCGCACCGATTCGCAGTGAAAAATAATTTTGAAAACTGAGTAAGATAAGCAATTTGAACATGTAGAGAAGCAAAGATACACAAAATATACAAAAGGATATGTGAAATACCAAACCACGAATGAACAGTGCGATGCGAACCACTACGAACGTTGGCACTGATTCGCATTGATAAAATAGACTGTTAATGAACAGTTGACTGCGAAAGCCTGCGAACATTCGCATCAATTCGCAGTGAAGAATTTATGAATGCGATTGTAGATTTGGTACGGAATCAGCTTCCATCATTCCCAGCCCTTGAAGGATTTTATTAAATGTAGCTTCAGGTAGAGCCTTGGTGAATATGTCAGCCAATTGATCAGCGGATCGTACAAAATGAATCTCAACATTGCCATCTTCCACATGATCTTTGATGAATTGATACCTCGGTGCTATGTGTTTTGTTTTATAGTGTTGCACTGGGTTGTGACATATGCGAATAGCACTTTCGGAGTCACAATAGAGAGGAATTCTTTTCATATTCAATCCATAGTCACGAAGTTGGCTTTGAATCCAAATGACTTGCGATGTGCACGAAGCTGCAGTTATGTATTCTGCCTCAACTGTTGACACCGAAACACATGTTTGTTTCTTTGATTGCCAACTCACTAGCTTGCCATCGAGAAATTGGCATCCACCAATTGTGCTTTTTCTATCTAAACCGCAACCCCCTAAATCAGCATCTGAAAATGCTTGAACAAAGAAACCTGAGTTCGCAGGATACCAAATTCCAAGAGAGGACGTTCGTTTCAGATAACGGAAGATATTCTTGACAACCATCATATGAGGTTCGCGTGGATTTGCTTGGAACCTTGCATAATAACAAACTGAAAACATGATATCTGGTCTACTGGCTGTTAGATACATGAGTGAACCAATGATCTGACGATAAAGAGTCATATCAGCAGCCGGTTTATCCAGTGAAGGAGTCAGTTTCGTTCCGAATGCCATTGGAACCTTCGTCTTGGAGTCTCCCAAAATTTCAAACTTAGCGAGTAAAGTTTTCGTGTAAGCTTCCTGATTAATAAAAATCCCTTCTAGTCCCTATCTAATGTTCAATCTAAGAAAAAAGTTAATCGAATCCATTGAGCTCATCTCAAATTTAGTTTCCATCAACTTTCGGAACTCAACAGTTAGGCTGGGATTAGTAGATCCGAAGATGATGTCATCAACATAAATTTGTACGATCATCAAGTGGTCACCCTCTTTCTTGCGAAAGAATGTTGGGTCAACCAAACCTTGCTTGAATTTGGACATTGTAAGAAAACGAGTAAGAGTTTCATACTAGGCTCTTGGAGCTTGCTTTAAACCGTAAACCGCTTTGTCAAGAATGTAACAGTGGTTAGGATATTTTTCATTTATAAACCCAGGTGGTTGCTCCACATAAACGGTCTCTTCCAATTCGCCATTTAAGAATGCACATTTCACATCCATTTGAAAAACTTCAAAGTTTTTGTGTGCTGCATATGCCAAGAAGATGCGAACGGATTCCAATCTTACAACGGGTGCGAAAGTCTCTTCGTAGTCAATCCCTTCTTCCTGGCAATAACCTTTGACAACCAGTCTAGATTTGTTACGGATCACGTTCCCTTCTTTATCCAATTTATTCCTAAACACCCATTTTAAACCAACAACCGATGCATCAGGAGGAGTTGGAATCAATCTCCAAACTTTGTTTCGTTCAAACTCATGGAGTTCATCTTGCATTGCTTGCACCCAATCGGAGTGATCGAGAGCAATGTTGTAGTTTTTGGGTTCAAATTTGGATACAAACGAATTAAACATACAAAATTCTACTTTGGAGAATAATGCAGTTTGTTTTGCTTTTAGTTGTGAACGGGTAAGGACACCTGCAGAGGATTCACCAAGTACTTGAGCTTTTGGGTGATCTTTTGTCCATTTGGTCATAGGAGGGTAATTTATATCTAAGGATGGATTCAATTCAGCATTGACTTCTTCAAATTCAGATTGAACAAATTTAGCATCTGAGTCGTCATTCGCTTCATTGCTCTCCCCCTCAAATGAAGCGAACTCGTTAACTTCAAGAATTGAATCATCATCTACGAATGGACCCAGAATTCTCCCCCTGGAAATGTGTGCTCGTGTCTTGAGGGTCATTCGCAGTGTATGGCTTTTGAGGCATGTCTTTCACAGCGTCATCGATAATCTTCTTAAGTTCGTCGACTTTATTATCCAACGCTTTCGCTTCCGATGAGATAGCTTTCGCAGGTTCATCGAAGAGTAACATGAATTCTTCATAAAGATTGGACACAGGAATAATGGCTGGACTTGGTTTAGGGAAGATTTCTTGGTCTTGACTTTTGGTGGACTGACATTGTGTTAAGAACCTATCGTCAAACGTAACATAGTAGGTCTCTTCTATCTTCTTCGAACGTTTGTTGAGAACCCTGTACGCCTTTGATGTTGATAAATATCCCAAGAATATGCCTTTGTCAGCTTTCACATCGAACTTGTTCTGTTGTTCTTTGGAGTTGAAAATGAAACACCTGGAACCAAAAACATGGAAAAACTTAACGTTAGGTTTGCGATTATTGATGATTTCATGAGTGATTGAGAATCGCTTATTTAGAATGGATCGATTTTGGCTAAAGCAAGCAGCAGCTATCGCATCAGCCCAGAAGTAAAGTGACAGACATGCGAACGACAACATGGTTCGTGCAGCTTCACACAAGGAACGATTGTGTCTTTCAACTATGTCGTTCTGTTGTGGAGTGTAGGGATCAGAGAAATTGTGTGTTATTCCCTTTTCAGCAAGAAATTCTTCAAACGCTTGGTTTTTGAATTCAAGCCCATTGTCACTGCGAACGTTACGAACCAGCTTTCACAGTTGAACTTCAATCTGCTTGATAAAAACCTTGAGCTTTGGAGTTGCATCAGATTTCTGTCTAAGAAAGAACACCTAAGTGAAACGAGAAAAATCATCAACAATAACAAGCATAAACTTACTACCACAAACGCTTTCAGTAGCAGAAGGACCGCAAAGGTCGATGTGGAGCAGTTCCAAAGGTTCGATAACTTTCGTGTTCACAATAGTTGGATGACTTTTTCTACTTTGCTTTCCCATCTCACAGGCGGCACACAAATGATCCTTGTCAAATTTTAAAAGAGGAAGTCCTCGCACATGATCACCAAGAACGAGCTTGTTGATGTCTTTGAAGTTTAAGTGCGAAAGACGCCTATGCCATAACCAGCTTTCATCAGAGTGAGCTTTTGTAAGCAGGCAAATGGCAGGCTTTCCTCGTATCGGGTTCAGATTCAGTGGAAACATTTCACCCTTTCGTTCTGACTTGAGAAGAACGTTTTTGGTTTTCTTTTCAATAATTTCTGAACCTTCGTCATCAAAGGATACTTTTAATTCAGTTCCCACAACCAACTGCGAGACACTGATTAGGTTGTGCTGCAATCCTTCAACATAAGCCACCTTTCAAATAGAGAACTCTCCATTTGTTATCATGCCATAACCTTTTATTCTGCCAAACGAATTATTTCCGTATTTCACATTGCCGCCATCCTTGAGAGACCTGAACTCTCGCAGCTCCTCCTTCCTTCATGTCATGTGACGCGAACAGCCACTGTCGATGTACCATTCAGTGTCGTACTGTTCGTCATAAATAACCTGCAACAATTAAGCAGATTTAGGAACCCAAAGTTTCTTGGGTCCTTGTGAGCCTTTTACACAACTAGGAAAAGTAATATCGGGATTAACCATATATGTGCGTTTTATTAGAGTGGTTTCATCTTTTCGTTTGATGGTGAAAACTTTAATTTTGTTATCATTTGAGATAGCTTCTTTGGAATCAAAGGTTTTATTCTGGTTATGGATTTGACTTTTGACGAGTTTTTTTCAGCCTCTTTGGGATTCGCATTAGTTTTTAGAGCTTTTGGTTCTGAAAACATATTTCTCCTGCCTTTCATATTGTTATCTGTTGACTTCATGGATTTAGAAAAAGAAGGCTTTGGTTTGTGCATTTGTTGCTTTGCGAAGAGCGTTTGTGGAGTTCCTTTTTGCTGAGAGTCCCTTGGACTATGAGAGCAATAGTGCACACACTGATTGGAGTCTACTTGCGCGTGAACTTTCGCGTTAGGATTCTTCCTTCTTTCATGGAGAACATAATCCAAATTTTGGGATTGCCAAAATTGCTTTCTTTCACTGATATTTCTTCTATAGCTATCATTTCTTTGTCGTTTTTGATCAGCAAGTTGTTTTGACGACTTATGGATGTTCACCTTAGGATTCGCTTTTCTTATTCCATGTTCTCTTTTCTTCCCGGAATTGGGTTCGCTTTTCTTCCTGGATTTGGGTTCGCTGGGAACCTCCTTAGTACCACTAGGACTACCTTTTTCAAACGCTGAGGGATTATTTAAAGGTTCGGCCACATATCTTCCTCTGACCTTCCAGGAAGTTCTTTCAGATAGACCGACAGTTTCGTCAGCATTCTCTATGGGAGCTGACCAGAAGAATTCATCACATCCGCCTTTGTTGTCTTCATCGACAATGGTTTTCAGCTTGATGGTTTGATTTTTTGTTACTCCATTGACTTTAAAAACTTGATTTGGCGTTACTTGGACTTTTGGGAAAACAGTTGCTTTTTCTTTCAAGATTTCAGGTTTGTTTTGAACAACTCTTGCGAATTCAACAGAATTTTCATAAATAAGAGGTTTCGCAGGTTTAGATTCACATTTAACAAACTCTGAACAGTCAACCTCATCCTCTACAGAAATTACACTCATATCACTTTCCTCATCAAATTCAGAAGCACTATCAACATTTATTTTGCTTTCTGAACTTAATTTGGCATTCAATGAATTAAATTTATGCACAGTATCAGATTTGATCTGCTTTTTGTCATTTTCATCCAAAAAAATTTTTAACATGTTTTTGTGATCCTTGGACTTAATGTAATTTTCAATGCGTTCAAGACCGACTTTGTATGCATCAGAAGTTTCTTCAGACGAAACGATAGATTCGCATTGGTAACAATCTGCGTCTATTTCGTCTTCCTTTAATTCGAGAAACGGCAAGATCATTTTATGGATTTTCTTACCAATTTCACAATCAAGGTGCAATTGAGTAATATTAAAATAAAGCCTTTTTGCAATTAAACATATAAATTTTTGCTGTTTCAAAAGCATTAAATTGTCTCTTTGTAAATAAATAGACTCATCCCTAGACTTAGATAAATCTGACTCAACCTTTGGATCCACATACGTCTCTCCTCACTTTTGGATGTTGCCCTGCTCAATTCATCGGTTAGGTTAGAATTTCATAGACGCGTTTGTTTTAAACTATTGCTTATACTTGAAAAGGTGAATTTTAAATCGTTGAATTTTGTTTTGTATCTAGATGTGGGAATATTAAGTGATTCAAGAATGGAATTTACCTTATTGATCAGCAATTCGCATTCGTTGATTTGTTGTGGAACAGTCTTTGTCGCGAAACAGCTATCTTCGCTCCTTCCACTCTCACTTGCATTTTCCTACATCTGTGATACGCCTTCAGACACCATCAAGCACCTTCTAGAGTACTGCGAATTTTGTTGTTTTGCAGTGAACGCCCGTCCATGTGTGGGCTTGCACACCTCTTCATCTTCTGAGTCTGTTGACCAAACTTCCACTCCTCCGAACTCTCCTTGAGCCATGTTTTCCTGTACAACAAAAGCAGGCATAGAATTATCATTAGATTTCTTCTTCTTAATCTCTTCCAGCTTTCGTTTGTAATAAGCCTCCTCATCCTCCTCTTCATTCTTCTCATTCTTCCTTCGCAGCATGCACTCTTTAGCCAGATGGTTTTTACCATGACAATAATTGCAGTCGTATCCGGAGTCTCCAACTAACTTTTTCTCCTTTTTCTCTTCCTCCTTTTGAGGGCCACTTTTATTTTCTTCTTTCACTTTCTCTGAGCTGTAGCTTCCCTGCCAGTTTTGATTTTTATATGAGGGAAACTTTTTCCTAGAAAATCGCTTAGGGTTGGACACCATTAATGCATAGTCCTCATTTCAGAGCTCGTACTCAGAATGATCTGAATCAGACCCGTCATCAGCAACAGTCTTGCCTTTCGCAACTAAGGCTAGAGATCCCATCCCAGATATCACTTTAGCTTCTTTCATCATCTCACTCTATCGCTCCTTCAAAATTCCCACAAGCTTCGCAAGAGTATAGTTCTTGAACTGTTTGTGTGCTTTAACAGTTGACACCACCGCTTGCCACTTTGGTCGAAGTCCGTTCATGAACGTGACATTTTGCTCAATCAGTTCACGTCCAATCCCGTGTTTCATCATCTTGCTGAGAATATGATTATATCGATTGAAAGTAGCACTTAGAGTTTCTTCAGGCTTTTGAAGGAATTCGCCAAACTCAGATAACAAAAGCGTTTGAGTTGAGTGTTCTAGATCTGCGTCTGTAGAATAGAGTTCTCTCAGCCTATCCCATATATCCTTTGATGTATCATACGAACTTACAAGACAAAAAGTATCTGCTTGCAATGCGAATCTGATGATCCTCATTCCTTTAATGTTGCTCATGAGTTTGTCTTTTTCATCTTGAGGCACGTCCTTCACGTCAAGAAGCAGCTGGTTGTATTCTCTCTGGGTTTTGATGGTTCTTTTGTTCACTGTGTGAACGAACGGGCCTAGAGTGATTGCTTCCCAGATCAGATACACATTGTCTTCTAAACCCAAGACATAATCTTCGAAGTGCATCGCCCAAACTTCATATTCTTGAGGAAAGAGAATTGGAATCCTTGTGGTTGATCCGATGCTGCTTGAGATATTCAAGGAGTTAATATTTGATTCTTCGTTCTGCATGATGAATGATCTTTTAATACCTGCAACTAATCAGACTGTAAACTCTTATTAGGTTAATGATGAGATCACAGAGTAACGTCAACAAATCAATGGCGGCTCTAAACAGATCCAATATTTGCGGAAACCCTAATAATTTCTTCAAACAGAATAGATGCGTATTAAGAACACAGTCTCCTACTCTGATACCAATTGATAGGAAATTATCCTAGATGATCGAATAGATTAAAACAGGTAAGAACACGATATGATCAAACTGGTGCTGAATGATTAACTCTCATACCTCAGAAGAACTCGATGAATAATTACTTCTGTAGAGGCGTTAATTAGGGTTACGGAGATAATTATGAGACTTAACTTAAATACGTAGCATGCATGCACCTTATATACTATAACCCTAGCATTGAATACGAGTGGACAAGCCCAACTCGTTTATACAAAATGGACTAGTCAAAACAGGCCCAATGACGCAACACAATATCTTCAACACAAACAATTCCCTCATTTAATTAAGGTAAATAATCATAATACCTGGAAAAATCACGGATGTTACACATACCATTTCCATTATGATTTCCATGACAAATACCATAAGAGTCAATCTTGATATTCGACTTTTCAAGCCCTTTTAGGGCTGGTAACCGAAAGTTGTGAGAAACACAATTTGAAATGAAAGCATATGCCAATGCTTGTTCAGTTTTTGGTTTTTGGTTGAACAGGGGCCATTATATCATATTCTGCCCAAGAAAAGTACCCAACAGGGACATCTTAGGAGAGACTCGTGGTCATAATTATGTCTTATCCTGCTATGAAACATCATGATACATTGTTACCATTTCAATTTATTCAAATTATAAGCAAGAAAAAAAATTATTCTTTTAGACATTTTAACAAACAGGTAGAAGGCTTTCATCTAGATGGTTAAAAGTAGAAAACTCAAATATGATGTAAAAACATATTAAATACATTATATAACCAAGAAAAGTGTTTTCATCATGTCAATGGGTGTATGATAATATTTGACATACTTGGAGAACAAAAACTGATCTTCCCAAAAAAATCAGATGCATATGTTGTGATATATTATCAACTAAAAAACAGGACGATGAAAATGATAGCACATTAGGAAATTAAAAGATGAACATAAATGGTTATTGAAAAATACCTCACCCTTCTTGCCTCCTGAGAACATCTAGTACGAACCACATATTAGAAATCTCCAACCGGATAAAGTTGCAATAACGAACTGAAATAAACATAATCATAGGCACAACCATTCGGTCTCAATTTACAAATGAATATGTGTTGCAAAAAAATTACACATTTATATCAAATGAATATTGAGGTTTAGAATTTTCCAAAAATCAAAAGCACTAGATTCGATTCCAAAAAGAATGAGCTGCAGTTGGTAAAAAAAATCACCAAATGAAACGTAGCTTTGGGATCATTGAAAAAACAAAGTACAATTAGTCAAACTATAAAGAACACATAGAGAGAGAGAGAGATACCTTTTTTTTGTATGAAATCCATCTATGAGGATTCGGAGCAGGAGATTGACGGTCTAACCTGATAACGCGGATCAAACGCCCTGCAAGGATTTTTTGAAGAAGGTGTATCGTATCTTCTTTCTCTGCTATAAATCAAAGAAAATAGTCAATAATCAACCAAAGGAGAGGAAATCATAAAGAAAAAAACTAACATTTGCAATAGGCCATTGTTGAGGCAAAGTGATCTTCAAGATCTTCGTTCTTTGGTCTCTAATCCATGACCCTAATTAGAAAATCCTTCCAAATACAACAATAAATGTCGAACATGGACATAATTGACGAAGGAAGCAATTGAAGCATTTACAATCGATCGAAGCCTTATATATGCGGGATAGTTAACGGAAAGTTGATTGATTCCTAAAAATCATGAATCGTGTGGTGCGGTTGAAGAAACTGATTATAGAGAGGAGTCGGGGTTTGATGCCTGAAGAATGAGGAGTTTCTAACCGCATTCGATTTTGTGGGTTGTGTAGTTTCATCGCCGACGATTGTGGGAGCCAAGAAGAAACCGTATGACGGAAGGTTGTGGAAGGATACAACCGCCTACTGTGAACGTGGGGGAGAAGAAGGAGGAATCGTGGAAGTAACCTCCGATTAACCGGTGGAGATTGAAAGAAAGTGGAGTTTTAACGGCCGAGATTGAATGGTTCAGTAGTTTGAACGGCTAATATTTGGACGAAGGTTTTCCACTCACCGTCGTACATAGTATTAATAATTAATAATTAGAACTACAAATTTTGACAATAACAACCATATGTTATTTCTATTTCAATACTCGACTGTAAAGATCTTTGACGTTAGAGAATAATAATAATAATCATATTAAGGGGGTGTTTGGATAGGGAAAAAAGTGGCTGCTTATTGCTTATTGCTTATTCTCACCACAATAAGTTGAGTTGAAGTGTTTGGATAGGAAGCTTAAAAAATCAGCTTATTGTGGTAGGAATAAGCTAAATAAGCTGATTTTAATAAACAAGGGGGAATGCTTATTGCTTATTGCTTAATGTGGTAGGAATAAGCTAAATAAGCTAATCCAAACACTTTTTAAAAAACTGCTTATTCCCACCGCAATAAGCTAATAAGCAATAAGATATTAAGCTAAAAACATATTTATCCAACCACCCCTAACTCTTCAAACCTTGAGCTTTGGAGTTGCATCATATTTCTGTCTAAGAAAGAACACCTAAGTGAAACGAGAAAAATCATCAACAATAACAAGCATAAACTTACGACCACCAACGCTTTCAGTAGCAGAAGGACCGCAAAGGTCGATGTGGAGCAATTCCAAAGGTTCGATTACTTTCGTTTTCACAATAGTTGGATGACTTTTTCTACTTTGCTTTCCCATCTCACAGGCGGCACACAAATGATCCTTGTCAAATTTTAATAGAGGAAGTCATCGCACATGATCACCAAGAACGAGCTTGTTGATGTCTTTGAAGTTTAAGTGCGAAAGACGCCTATGCCATAACCAGCTTTCATCTGAGTGAGCTTTTGTAAGCAAGCAAATGGCAGGCTTTCATCGTATCGGGTTCAGATTCAGTGGAAACATTTCACCCTTTCGTTCTGACTTGAGAAAAATGTTTTTGGTTTTCTTTTCAATAATTTCTGAACCTTCGTCATCAAAGGATACTTTTAATCCTGTTCCCACAACCAACTGCGAGACACTGATTAGGTTGTGCTGCAATCCTTCAACATAAGCCACCTTTCGAATAGAGAACTCTCCATTTGTTATCATGTCATAACCTTTTATTCTGCCAATCGAATTATCTCCGTATTTCACATTGCCGCCATCCTTGAGAGACCTGAACTCTCGCAGCTCCTCCTTCCTTCCTGTTATGTGACGCAAACAGCCACTGTCGATGTACCATTCAGTGTCGTACTGTTTGTCACAAATAACCTGCAACAATTAAGCAGATTTAGGAACCCAAAGTTTCTTGGGTCCTTGTGAGCCTTTTACACAACTAGGATAAGTAATATCAGGATTAACCATATATGTGCATTTTATTAGAGTGGTTTCATCTTTTCATTTGATGGTGAAAACTTTGATTTTGTTATCATTTGAGATAGCTTCTTTGGAATCAAAGGTTTTATTCTTGCTATGGATTTGACTTTTGACGAGTTTCTTTTCAGCCTCTTTGGGATTCGCATTAGTTTTTAGAGCTTTTGGTTCTGAAAACATCTTTCCCTTGCCTTTGATATTGTTATCTGTTGACTTCATGGATTTAGAAAAACAAGGCTTTGGTTTGTGCATTTGTTGCTTTGCGAAGAACGTTTGTGGAGTTCCTTTTTGCTGAGAGTCCCTTGGACTATGAGAGCAACAGTGCACACACTGATTGGAGTCTACTTGCGCGTGAACTTTCGCGTTAGGATTCTTCCTTCTTTCATGGCGAACATAATCCGAATTTTGAGATTGCCAAAATTGCTTTCTTTCACTGAGAGTTCTTCTATATCTGTCATTTCTTTGTCGTTTTTGATCAGCAAGTTGTTTTGACGACTTATGGATGTTCACCTTAGGATTCGCTTTTCTTATTCCATGTTCTCTTTTCTTCCCGGAATTGGGTTCGCTTTTCTTCCTGGATTTGGGTTCGCTGGGAACCTCCTTAGTACCACTAGGACTACCTTTTTCAAACGCTGAGGGATTATTTAAAGGTTCGGCCACATATCTTCCTCTGACCTTCCAGGAAGTTCTTTCAGATAGACCGACAGTTTCGTCAGCATTCTCTATGGGAGCTGACCAGAAGAATTCATCACATCCGTCTTTGTTGTCTTCATCGACAATGGTTTTCAGCTTGATGGTTTGATTTTTTGTTACTCCATTGACTTTAAAAACTTGATTTGGCGTTACTTGGACTTTTGGGAAAACAGTTGCTTTTTCTTTCAAGATTTCAGGTTTGTTTTGAACAACTCTTGCGAATTCAACAGAATTTTCATAAATAAGAGGTTTCGCAGGTTTAGATTCACATTTAACAAACTCTGAACAGTCAACCTCATCCTCTACAGAAATTACACTCATATCACTTTCCTCATCAAATTCAGAAGCACTATCAACATTTATTTTGCTTTCTGAACTTAATTTGGCATTCAATGAATTAAATTTATGCACAGTATCAGATTTGATCTGCTTTTTGTCATTTTCATCCAAAAAAATTTTTAACATGTTTTTGTGATCCTTGGACTTAATGTAATTTTCAATGCGTTCAAGACCGACTTTGTATGCATCAGAAGTTTCTTCAGACGAAACGATAGATTCGCATTGGTAACAATCTGCGTCTATTTCGTCTTCCTTTAATTCGAGAAACGGCAAGATCATTTTATGGATTTTCTTACCAATTTCACAATCAAGGTGCAATTGAGTAATATTAAAATAAAGCCTTTTTGCAATTAAACATATAAATTTTTGCTGTTTCAAAAGCATTAAATTGTCTCTTTGTAAATAAATAGACTCATCCCTAGACTTAGATAAATCTGACTCAACCTTCTGGATCCACATACGTCTCTCCTCACTTTTGGATGTTGCCCTGCTCAATTCATCGGTTAGGTTAGAATTTCATAGACGCGTTTGTTTTAAACTATTGCTTATACTTGAAAAGGTGAATTTTAAATCGTTGAATTTTGTTTTGTATCTAGATGTGGGAATATTAAGTGATTCAAGAATGGAATTTACCTTATTGATCAGCAATTCGCATTCGTTGATTTGTTGTGGAACAGTCTTTGTCGCGAAACAGCTATCTTCGCTCCTTCCACTCTCACTTGCATTTTCCTACATCTGTGATACGCCTTCAGACACCATCAAGCACCTTCTAGAGTACTGTGAATTTTGTTGTTTTGCAGTGAACGCCCGTCCATGTGTGGGCTTGCACACCTCTTCATCTTCTGAGTCTGTTGACCAAACTTCCACTCCTCCGAACTCTCCTTGAGCCATGTTTTCATGTACAACAAAAGCAGGCATAGAATTATCATTAGATTTCTTCTTCTTAATCTCTTCCAGCTTTCGTTTGTAATAAGCCTCCTCATCCTCCTCTTCATTCTTCTCATTCTTCCTTCGCAGCATGCACTCTTTAGCCAGATGGTTTTTACCATGACAATAATTGCAGTCGTATCCGGAGTCTCCAAATAACTTTTTCTCCTTTTTCTCTTCCTCCTTTTGAGGGCCACTTTTATTTTCTTCTTTCACTTTCTCTGAGCTGTAGCTTCCCTGCCAGTTTTGATTTTTATTTGAGGGAAACTTTTTCCTAGAAAATCGCTTAGGGTTGGACACCATTAATGCATAGTCCTCATTTCAGAGCTCGTACTCAGAATGATCTGAATCAGACCCGTCATCAGCAACAGTCTTGCCTTTCGCAACTAAGGCTAGAGATCCCATCCCAGATATCACTTTAGCTTCTTTCATTATCTCACTCTATCGCTCCTTCAAAATTCCCACAAGCTTCGCAAGAGTATAGTTCTTGAACTGTTTGTGTGCTTTAACAGTTGACACCACCGCTTGCCACTTTGGTCGAAGTCCGTTCATGAACGTGACATTTTGCTCAATCAGTTCACGTCCAATCCCGTGTTTCATCATCTTGCTGAGAATATGATTATATCGATTGAAAGTAGCACTTAGAGTTTCTTCAGGATTTCGAAGGAATTCGCCAAACTCAGATAACAAAAGCGTTTGAGTTGAGTGTTCTAGATCTGCGTCTGTAGAATAGAGTTCTCTCAGCCTATCCCATATATCCTTTGATGTATCATACGAACTTACAAGACAAAAAGTATCTGCTTGCAATGCGAATCTGATGATCCTCATTCCTTTAATGTTGCTCATGAGTTTGTCTTTTTCATCTTGAGGCACGTCCTTCACGTCAAGAAGCAGTTGGTTGTATTCTCTCTGGGTTTTGATGGTTCTTTTGGTCACTGTGTGAACGAACGGACCTAGAGTGATTGCTTCCCAGATCAGATACCCATTGTCTTCTGAACCCAAGACATAATCTTCAAAGTGCATCGCCCAAACTTCATATTCTTGAGGAAAGAGAATTGGAATCCTTGTGGTTGATCCGATGCTGCTTGAGATATTCAAGGAGTTAATATTTGATTCTTCGTTCTGCATGATGAATGATCTTTTAATACCTACAACTAATCAGACTGTAAACTCTTATTAGGTTAATATTGAGATCACAGAGTAACGTCAATAAATCAATAACGGCTCTAAACAGATCCAATATTTGCGGAAACCCCAATAATTTCTTCAAACAGAAGAGATGCGTATTAAGAACACAATCTCCTGCTCTGATACCAATTGATAGGAAATTATCCTAGACGATCGAATAGATTAAAACAGGTAAAGAACACGATATGATCAAACTGGTGCTGAATGATTAACTCTCACACCTCAGAAGAACTCGATGAAGAATTACTTTTGTAGAGGCGTTAATTAGGGTTACAAAGATAATTATGAGACTTAACTTAAATACGTAGCATGCATGCACCTTATATACTATAACCCTAGCATTGAATACGAGTGGACAGGCCCAACTCATTTATACAAAATGGACTAGTCAAAATAGGCCCAATGACGCAACACAATACCTTCAACACAAACAATTCCCTCATTTAATTAAGGTAAATAATCATAATACCTGGAAAAATCCCGGATGTTACACTTACCATTTCCATTATGATTTCATGATAACTACCATAAGAATCAATCTTGATATTCAACTTTTCAAGCCCTTTTAGGGCTTGTAAGCTAAAGTTGCAAGAAACACAATTTGAAATGAAAGCATCTGCCAATGCTTGTTCAGTTTTTGGTTTTTGGTTGAACAGGGGCCATTATATCATATTCTGCCCAAGAAAAGTACCCAACATGGACATATTAGGAGAGACTCGTGGTCATTATTATGTCTTATCCTGCTATGAAACATCATGATACATTGTTACCATTTCAATTTATTCAAATTATAAGCAAGAAAAAAAATTCTTCTTTCAGACATTTTAACAAGCAAGAAAAAAAATTCATCTAGATGGTTAAAAGTAGAAAACTCAAATATGATGTAAAAACATATTAAATACATTATATAACCAAGAAAAGTGTTTTCATCATGTCAAGGGGTGTATGATAATATTTGACATACTTGGAGAACAAAAACTGATCTTCCCAAAAAAAATCAGATGCATATGTTGTGATATATTATCAACTAAAAAACAGGACAATGAAAATGATAGCACATTAGGAAATTAAAAGATGAACATAAATGGTTATTGAAAAATACCTCACCCTTCTTGCCTCCTGAGAACATCTAGTACGAACCACATATTAGAAATCTCCAACCGGATAAAGTTGCAGAAACGAACTAAAATAAACATAATCATAGGCACAACCATTCGGTCTCAATTTACAAATGATTATGTGTTGCAAAAAAATTACACATTTATATCAAATGAATATTGAGGTTTAGAATTTTCCAAAAATCAAAAGCACTAGATTCGACTCCAAAAAGAATGAGCTGCAGTTGGTAAAAAAAATCACCAAATGAAACGTAGCTTTGGGGTCATTGAAAAAACAAAGTACAATTAGTAAAACTATAAAGAACACATAGAGAGATAGAGAGATACCTTTTTTGTATGAAATCTATCCATGAGGATTCGGAGCAAGAGATTGACGGTCTAACCTGATAACACGAATCAAACGCCCTGCAAGGATTTTTTGAAGAAGGTGTCTCGTATCTTCTTTCTCTGCTATAAATCAAAGAAAATAGTCAATAATCAACCAAAAGAGAGGAAAGCATAAAGAAAAAAAATAGCATTTGCAATAGGCTATTGTTGAGGCAAAGTGATCTTCAAGAGTTTCGTTCTTTGGTCTCTAATCCATGACCCTAATTAGAAAATCCTTCCAAATACAACCATAAATGTCGAACATGGACATAATTGACGAAGGAAGCAATTGAAGCATTTACAATCGATCGAAGCCTTATATAGGCGGGATAGTTAACGGAAAGTTGATTGATTCCTAAAAATCATGAATCGTGTGGTGCGGTTGAAGAAACCGATTATATAGAGGAGTCGTGGTTTGATGCCTGAAGAATGAGGAGTTGCTAACCGCATTCAATTTTGTGGGTTGTGTAGTTTCATCGCCGACGATTGTGGGAGCCAAGAAGAAACCGTATGACGGAAGGTTGTGGAAGGATACAACCGCCTACTATGAACGTGGGGGAGAAGAAGGAGGAATCGTGGAAGTAACCTCCGATTAACCGGTGGAGATTGAAAGAAAGGGGAGTTTTAACGGCTGAGATTGAATGTTTCGGGAGTTTGAACAGCTAAGATTTGGATGAAGGTTTTCCACTCACCGTCGTACATAGTATTAATAATTAATAATTAGAACTACAAATATTAACAATAACAACCATATGTTATTTCGATTTCAATACTCGAGTGTAACTCGATTGTAAAGATCTCTGATGTTAGAGAATAATAATAATAATCATATTAAGGGGGTGTTTGGATAGGGAAAAAAGTGGCTGCTTATTGCTTATTGCTTATTCTCACCACAATAAGTTGAGTTGAAGTGTTTGGATAGGAAGCTTAAAAAATCAGCTTATTGTGGTAGGAATAAGCTAAATAAGCTGATTTTAATAAGCAATGGGGGAATGCTTATTGCTTATTGCTTATTGTGGTAGGAATAAGCTAAATAAGCTAATCCAAACACTTTTTAAAAAACTGCTTATTCCCACCACAATAAGCTAATAAGCAATAAGATAGTAAGCTAAGAACATATTTATCCAACCACCCCCTAACTCTACAAATATCCACATAAAGCATGGAACAAATGCTGCTTTACAATCCAACATATGAAAATCATATTAACTCTACAAATATCCACATCGATCTGAAAGAGAGAAAGAATAGGGCGCCGATTTTGAGTGTTAGGGAGGGAGTTAGGGTTTTTCAAATATATTAACTTATTACTTTTAATGGTCTATCACTTCCTTAAATACTAAGGAATCCCATCAAGACACTGCCTCTAGACCATTAAGATTCAGACTGTTTAGTTGAACCCTTTTCCCCCTCTTAATGGGTAAGATGTGCCAAAAAATGATCTGATTCGGTAAGACAAGAAAAGGAGTATGAATAAAAAAAATTCCATCGGTTGTCCTTGGCCTACCAACAAGGGTCCGCCTCTTTTATTTATTCTCCTTCTTTCTACATATCGAGCGCTTCTCTGAGTCCTCCCTCATTCTCCCTCTTCCTCAGGCGTCAGTGGCTTCTCTGCCAGCCTCCAGCTTCGTCTCCGCCTCCACCTTCCAGCCTCCGTCAGTACTGCCCCGTCTTCGCCTTCGTCGCCTCCCCCTCGCCTCCTCCCACTTTCACCGGTAAGTTTTTTGATTTGTTTTTCTTCCTCGAAATTGGTGTTGCAATCGTGTTCTTGCTGCTCGTTTTTTTATTCTAGTCGATTTTGTATGAAATTTGTGTTGCATCAAGTGTAATTTACAAAGACGACTTTTCGATTGGTCTGATATTGGTCGAATAGTAAAGAACCGGTCCAATAAGTTAATAGGTATAAATGGATCGATGCTTGGATCCATAAATCCTTCAAATTTAAGAGTTATTTGTCAAGTGTATGTTAGAGAGTTTGATGATTGAAGTTACCTGCAAATGTTCTTTTTATCCATAATCAAATTCCAAACCATTTCCTCTTTAATGAGTTTATTGCCAAATTGATTGAGTGCAGGTGGTTAAAATGATAGCACCAGTTCCTATTTAACGAGTTTATTGTCGAATTGATTGAATGCTGGTGGCTAAATTGATTGCAGGTGTTTGGCATTGACATAGCTAAATTGATTGCAGGTGTCATTGACATACACAAACTTTTACATAAATGTTGTTGTTATAAATGTTGTTGTTATAGAGAGAATAATGTGATCTCATGATGTATATATGACATATTTGGATGTTGGATGATGTGTTTATTATATATGCAAAAAATAGTTTATAGGGTTAAAATAGTCATTTTCCTTGTTAAGAGGCAGACATTCAGTGACTAACCAAACATCAATTTATTGTTCAGATACAGATTCATAAAGAGTCTCTGCATCATCCAGACATCTGCATCATTCAGATATGAATCTTCCAGATGCTACCAAACAGCCCCTAAGTTGTTAGATGAGTTTTTTAACCTTTTTATAAGCAAACAATTTTAATAGCCTAACCTATTAATTAAATTTCTTTTAATTAAAGTAACTCTTTTATTTAAATTATTATAAGTAAAGTCATTTATTATTTATTTATTGATTAATAAATAATAAACAACTATTACTTACATAATTATTTAATTGGTAAAAAATAATGTTATACGTTATAAATATATTGTTTATATCATTACCTTATAATATCATCTCCTTGAACATCCTCTTGCAATGTGTCCCGACATTATTGCTTATTTTTTTACATCGTGTAGATAGGGTAGTTATGCAAGTTAAAATCACCCACTTCAACACGTGTTGCATACCATTGACGGCTGACCCACAATTACGTTCAAATCTTCATAATATACATCCTCATTCCTTTCTTCAGGCAACCCCTTCAACATGTCTTTTGCACTCTTCCCTAACAACCATGCTACATATCAATCAAAGAGAACCACATACACCGCACCTAACTATCTCTAAACCATACCTGAATCTTATATCTATAACAAGCAATACCCACCTTTAAGTTAGACTTTTTTACAAAATCAGACTGATTCCACAAATAAAAAGAAAAATGTAACATGTACTCACAACGAAATCCAGACGTATTGCATTTTGGACACTCTTACTACTTGCTCACCTCAATATTGAAACTATCAATGACATCTGATTCTACACTACGATGGTATTTTCCACACACAACGTAGAATCAATGTTTCTCCATCTGAATAGTTGTTATGTTACCGACCAACACCAACTTGTTTCCCAAATCACAAATTAAACACTTAAAAATGGCAATTATAGGAAAGTAATATCACGTAGTACATATTTCTTACCTCTTCCAACTACCTAAGATCCATTGACCAACATGTTTTTGGCAACAAGGGGCAAGTTCATTCAAAGTGAAATCAGTCCTTACACCTTCAATATCTAAAAACTTCGTTGTTTCAAAATCTATTTCATGAATTTCGGATCCATTGCACATACCATTGAAAACATTAATGAAGTAGCTTCTATAGTGTACATTTTACTCTATTTTTTAACATGTTCTATACCGTTTTTTCTGATGTCCACAACCTGTTAGGCTGATGAGTTAACAATCATCCTTGCCCTAAAACAGAAATTACCCACCACCAGTGGCGGAGCCAATGGGGGGGGGGGGGGGGGGGGGGGGCTAGCTGGTGTTTGGCCACCCCAAAAGTTTTAATTCATATAGTGTAAAGATTAATAACTCAATATATTTAATTGGTTAATTGATGGTCCATATAACCACCGCCGACCCAAAAGTATTAGTTTATTTTCTTTAAATATTAAATAGTTACAAATTCTCTTATAACACTTGCATGGTTGCATTTGTGTGGATTCTTTCTTTTCAAAATGAAAAAATCATTTTGTTAGAAATAGATTATAACATAACAAATAAAGATCTATAATACCGTTTTTATAAGTGCCTTTGATTCAAAAAAATCTCACTAATGATAATCTGAATTTGAAATTCTAATTCTAAAATCATAATCAATATAATTTTCCTTTTTATTTACCATATATATTGTCAAACAATATGAAAAGAAGTCATATTTTATATTTGTAAATTTAAAGAACAAAAAAGTCACGGTTTAGGATTTGTATAATATTAAAATGTAAGTAATTTATTTTTAGTAAATTAAAGAGGCAGTGCACATTAGGTATTTAAAACTGTTATCAATTGCTCTGATGATTATTTTTATTTATTTTTAGGTTGTTGATTATAGGTATTTATTCTGATGTATGATTTAATTATTAACTTGCTAATATTATTGTCTCTAATTTGGTGTTGTTAATTTGGCTAAAAATCAATAGAGCTTTACGAAAGTAAACATAGATATAAACCCCCTTCATGTTAAAATTTTGGCTCCGCCCTGCCCACCACAACTAATGGCGGAGTTACTAGTTAGTAGGAGGCTGCCGGATGCTTCCCCCCCCCCCCCCCCCCCCCCAAACGTTTTGAAATGCTATATAAGCCTTGTATATATGAATAATATAATTGCTATAACCCACATCGGATATATGAAACAATATAGTCCTCTCTATGTTTTATTTATATTAAGGCGCATCTTACAAGTCTACTGAACAATTTTACTAATGATTTTACTTTTACTCATTTATTATCCCATCCCCGTAAATACCTAATACCCCACTAACAAGAAAACGACGAGAATGTCTTGATAATAATGTATGTTTTTTAATTGTTGTTTTATTTTTAATATTTTCTTTATTTATAATTAATTGTATTATTATAATTGGCAATTCGGTTTTTTATAATAATATGGTAAATCATTAGTAAAGTGGAAACATACATTTTTTTTTTCAAACAACAAGATGATGTTGGAGAATTATGAGTCAATGTTTATGGCCGGTTAAACACTTTTGAAAAATGATTTTTATAATGATCGATGTAGCTTCTATTTAGATGAGTTTTTTTCTTCTCACTTTCTATTTTAAATTTTTTGACTCAATGACTTTATTCGAATATAATATTATATTTTAATATATTATTACGATATGAGGCTCTCGGCCCTTCTTAATCTTAAATCCTAGAGCCACTGACCACAACGCGACTTGTAACAACGATAAACACACATATTATGGCCAACTAATACAACTTAAAAGTTCAAACTTCATTCTTTCAACAAAACCATTGCATGTTACATATAGAAAACCTACATTGCCATTGTTGAATCCTACCATGTTGAATGATCACCACCACATGTTCACCAACATTAACATTACCAACCAAATGAAAATTCATCGACATGTTTAACCCATAGAGTACAACGAATATGGTCAAGACTAGAAAACAAATAACCAATAATATTAGCATACATCTTAAGATTTATCCCAAAAAAATTTACGTACAATCATCTAGATAGGTTTTCCTTAATTTGTTAAATACAAAATTTCATAAATCGTCCATGTGTCAGGAAGGATATATTAGGCAATGCACAAAACCTAACCCTTATCTTTAGTTGTGTGACTCATAAGGACCTCTCATGCAACGAATTTTAAACTGAAGGATCATTTGTGTAATAACTTCTTCATAAGGACGAACGGTTTTAGTTTTTGTCAACCACACATACCATTTGTATGATTTATCTATTTAAAATCATATTTTGCTAAAATTGTACTCCTATTACATGTGTTTTCAAAACCAACCGTTTTTATTATTTTGAGTGTTGGAATATAACTTGTTACTGTCAGGCCGGCCTTAGTGTATAAATAATTAAGCCCTTGCTTAGGGCCCCCACTTCTAAAGGGCCCCACTTAACCCAAACCTCAATTAAGGAATAATTAAGTGTCGATTAAAATTCTCCAATTTCCATTTGCAAATCGTACACATCGGCTCTAGAAACAAATTAATCAAAAGATCAGCGCTATCTATTGAATGCGACTCATTGTTCTTCAATTCTTCTTCTTTCTCTGTCGTTTGAATCTGATTCTTCCTTCTTTCTCTGTAGAAACCAATTACCTCCATTGTTGATTGACTTGATTCTTCTTTCTAAAAGGCTATCAAGTGTCAAGACTCAAGAACTCAATTGATTTGGTGATTCCTGAATTTTGAAAAGTAAGTTCTTCTTCTATTCTTGTTCTTCTTCGATTTTTCATCTGATTATCTATGATTGTGGTTAGTGAATTTGTGAAAAGATGATAATCTATTATCTATGATTGTGGTTTGTGATATAGCCTGGACCGGGTGGTTCTGCACTTCTGCTTAACCCGTTTTTGACCTATCGGAACCCCTTTTTTCTTATTGATTTTAGCCAAACTTACGACTAGGGAATAATTCCTAATCATGTCCATTGCAACTCTGTTTCCAATTTCATTTTTATAATAATTTCACAAAAGAGGTCTCTATTTTTTTTTTTTTTTTGTCACAATTCAACCCTAAGGAAAAAAGAAGTTATTTGAGCTTATCTATTTGTTTAATTTCCAATCTGCACGGTTATCATTATTCTATTATCATATCTCTGCAATATTACTTCATTTTGTTTGTTAGTAATCTATGTCCGAAAAGGTCATCTAAGACATCTCATGGTCTATGTTAATTTTTGTTATTTTCATGAAGTTAAAATTGTTTGATGCACTACACCAAATAGAGTACAGTTATTTTGATGAAGTTAAATTTGTTTGATATACAATATGAAGTTCAATTTTTGTTATTTGTCAAAGGGCCTCAATTTTTTTTGTTCGCTTAGAGCCCCCAAACTGGTTGAGCCGGCCCTGGTTACTGTGTCCATAAGTTTATTTTGTAATGCTTTTATCAGTTGGTTACTATTATATCATGTACCTTAACATTTTCGATAATGACATAAGAGGTCCCTAGACTTTAAATGATAGCAGTATTATGGATATGACATATGTCTATAAATTAAAGGACTAATCTTTAGTGGTTCTACAACTTACCCATTAGGTGCAATAATGAAATTAAACACATAAATAAATGGGAGAAACTTATTAGGAAATATGGATCGATCTCTTCCATTTTCATAGTTTCAACTTCTCCCTTATAAAACACCATGATGATTATGCATAACCAATTTATCCATTAAGAACTCAACATATCATCTTTATGGGAAGTAAAAAGGACATAGCATATTCTTCGTCAAAGTTACCAACACCAAGTAAGTTAATTCATTTTTGGCTCAATGTTTATCAAGTAAATGTGAAATTGATCTTGGTTTACCCCTTTAAATTGTGTACGTGGGATCAAAACATGGTTTAAATCAGATAAATTATGCCCTAACTTTTTTTTTTTACTATTCTACTATGACAAGGGTTCCAATCTTCTATATGAAATGACCATAAGTTCTATGTGCCCTAATTTTCATACCATACGTTTTTGTCTCCTTGAGTAATGGTTGTATTTAATTGTTGCGTATGAAGCACTTTAAATATGGAACTCGGAAACAAATTACTTTGTTTCTATCATTCTTATTTTGCTGTTAATATATGACTCGCAAGTATAAGAAAAAAAAGGTTACATAGGGGTATTACAAAATCCATGGTAAATTTTTAATTACTTATTACATGATGCGTTTGGAAAATTGAAAACTCACTTTGCTTATCATTGAAAGAGCTTCAATTTCTTACTAAATTATTGATTATTCAATTGTTTGTGATAAAAGTAAATTGGAATGGTAACGAAATGTTTACAATAGGTTTTAACTCAATATTATTTCCACAAGTACGAATGTCACTGTATGATATAATACATTTGAGATATAATAAATTATTCAATTTGATTCTTGATTTATTCCTAAATTGATGTTTAAGGACAACTGATATTTAATTTGATTCTTGATTTATAGAACATGAAGATGTTCTGTACTTTACGAACATGTATTTTGGAATAATATATTAATTGAATCTTCATGACTTATTTGTTTGTCAATCATTCATAATTAAACTTAATATAATTCAATGATGGTGAAAAGCCTATTGTTGGCAAAAGCTCATAATCATATGAAGTTTAGTTACTTATTAGATTAATTTTTTATGGTAAAAAAATGCGAATAGTTATATATCGAAAGTGGCAGAATCTAACCTAAACTTTTCTAGGTTGATTACATGATTCCACTAAAGTACTACGTACCATTAGATCTTATTTACTTTAAATGGTCACTAATTTAGTATTTGTTGTACACAATATGATATCAATCCTTATTTACCCTGTTATATCTAATTTGGGATCAAATTAGAAGATTGACATCGTATCTATCTGTATCTAATTCTTTATTGTAAGAAATTAGATATTATAAATGGCCTTTATTTCTATACATCCGTTCATGATTTGTTCATTAGTAAACTATGTTTTTATGAATTATGATATTTAGAATACTAAATGATAAGTTGTAACTTTTATGTTGAACTTAAGTCATTGGACTAAAGAAATATTGTTTAAGTTTGACATCGAACCCACTGACTAAGATATTATTCAATGACCCCAAATGCCAACTAAATAATAATTTAAGTAGTGAAATTTCAAGCGTAATATATGCATAAATGTTTTTTTGTCCAAAGGTGATTGTAATATTTATGTGGCTTAATATATTTTTTAGTTATATATTATTTAGAACGCCATAATATTCAATTGGAGGTCTAGCCAAAACAAAAATGACAGTTGAATAAGGTATCTGTATGACCTATTATTTTGGTGTTAATAAAAGGTGACCGATATGTTTTAATATTTGATTATCCCATTAAATCACATTAGTTACTTCTTTGCATACATTTAGTTAAAGTATTGTAATCCTGGTAATAAGGAAAATGCCTAGGTTGGTGAGAAATAAAATGTGAGAAATAAAAATTGAATAAAGGTCCTAAAGTCGAGTGCATGTACAAGTAAGCCCGCAGATAAATTGTTACAAATTATGTCATAAGAAACAACATAGTTTACACGACTATCCTGCATTCATAAAATAGATTACAAAGAAATGTAACACGCATACTTTATAATTTATGAATCCGTTAATCTTAACATCCTTATAAATACATGATGGATTAATTATGGATCTATGTTATGTGTAGGGATGAGCATAGACGAGTATCCGCCTCATTTTGTTGGGACCGGAACCGGAACCAACGGTTCTATGAAGTTAGAACCGGAACAAGAACCAATCTAGGTGGTTTTAAAATTTTTGGAACCAGTCCCGGAACCGACGGTTCCAGTTTCGAGAGCGGGTAACCCGGTTACGTAATCTTTTTAGTTTCGTTAATGCAAAATAATTCTTAGCCATTGAAACAAAAAATAAATATTATAACTAGTTCATTATGAATTTACGATACAAGTTACAAACGAGAAAAAAAAATCGCTTTTTAAGATAGTCAAATATCCAATTAGATAGTCCCAAAAAATGTCTTAGTTATCATTGTTATTACGACCAATTCGTTTAATTATTAAGTATTTTTAACTTATAATATTTTGGAACTGGTTCCGCCGGTTACCCGACGGGTAACGATTTCTAAAAAATGAAAACCGAAACCGAAATCGGTCATTATAAGTTCCCACTTTTAGGAACCGGAACCGAAACCAGTTACTTTGGTTTCGGTTCCAAAACCAACGGTTCCGGTTCCAAAAGCGGGTACCCGCTATCCGTGCTCATCCCTAGGTATATGTGTATTTTCATTACAGGGATTCCATGCAATCTGAAAGGTGGGTTGAAATCTAATAACAATTAAATTTGGGAATGATGAAGATCTAAACATAGAAGCGGTTGGGTCACCTTCATTATCTTTAAGAAAGTGGTTAATGTTTAAGTGTTAGTCATACTCTTTATGTATTGTTAGTCATACTCTTTATGTATTGAGTATAAACTAAAACTTAATAATTGTATCTAAGTTAGTGAATGTTGGTTATACTTTTATGTTTGGATACAATTATGTAAATACTAATTTTCATTCCCATATTATTGGATATGATTGTTGATTATGGTTATTTGAGGGATACCTCTAAGATTACAACTTGAAAACCACTTCTCAGAATCTTTATTATATTGTAATGTTAATGAAAATTAAAATGGAATTGAGAACTAGAGACCTTATTTGTGTTATGGCATTAATGCCCAGGTCACATATCACAATATAAATTGATACGTCTCATAAAACACGTTCTACCATAACTTGAATCTCAAAATTCAGTAAATTCACTACCTATATAAAAGGGAATAAGGAAAGACTGTCACACCCCCCAAACCGGAATGGCGGAAACGTTCGAGGTGGATGACGTCATATGTAGTATCACAACAATTGCATCATAGTAAGCAAAGTAAACACAACCATTACATTGAATATATAAAAATGTATTTACATCTGTTTGATTCATATTTATATACATCAAAACTAGCAAAAATAAAGACACGACTCTATATGCTGTCTTCTCAAAAGTCTACCGAGGTACCTGTCTACTGATTTCCTGAGAATACAAGCGGTTTTGAAAAGAGAGTATCAGCATAAAAGCTGGTGAGTTCATAAGCATGTTATTGTAATGAAAAGCCGTTAATGAAACACTAAAAAATATTTACATTGTTTCCAAGAAGATCCAATATTTGCTACATATGAGTTTGTTACATTAATCTATAAATACGAAATCCCTGTCTATCACCAGTATGTATAGAATGTTCTGTTGGAAAACCCTGGTTACCACCAGTATGTATAGTAGATTCATTAAATAAATTGAAATCATGTATTTTATTCCCTGGAATCCTCCAGTATAATGTATAGTAGTTCTATTAGTTAAAATAAAACTAATGAAGAATGAAATCCCGTAAACAAAAGGTTAGTTTATACAATTGTGAGTCATATAACCATGCTTGATATGACCTAATGACCTTTACGATGTTCTTCAAGTGTCGGATATATGACATTTGTCACCTCAGGCATGCCTGCCTAACTGTAGCTAGCAGTTCAGGTGTGGGATTTTCAGTCCCGAATAGATCTATTCGCAAATCTCACGCTCTCCCTCCAGGAGACTCTTGTTATACTATGATAGGATTTAGTTCAGTACACCAAAGGGTACAATTTTTTTTGAAGTAGAGTCTCACAATTCTGTATCATCTAGTTTACGTGCAGTGCTGTATTGATATATTGTGTTTAATTATGTGTGTATACTTTATGGAGAAATAATTATACTTAAATAATTATGTAATAAAGTATCCTTGTTACCCGAGAATATCATAAACTAAGTCTGCCATAGTTTATATGTTTAACAATGTATAAATCCTCAATTTGAGATACTATATTTTGAAACCCCAAACTATACCTATTATAGTTTGCATGAATATTATATATTTGGTTCATGGATTGATTCGAAAACTATACAATTTGGTAGTAAAACGAAAACGTCCTTTATGCTCAACATAATACAAAAGGGATGAAATATCTAAATATTTTATGAAATGTGAAAACGTATGACTATATCCATTGCATTAGTTTTAAGTGTTTTGAAATCCTTTTGTATAAATTCACAAATCATTTGTGTTTGGCTTGTACTCTCCCCCTGAAAACATTAAAACCATAAAAGTATAGGGGTATGAACTCACAGTTGATTGTGTGAAAAGTTGGACAGCGAAACTGGGAGTGAAGACCCTCAGATGGATGCCCGCGGTACTTAACGGGATCCTAATCAACAATTAAATACATAATTGTATTTTATTAGAGAAACCTTTATTTATATTGTTAGAAAAACACTTGTTTTTGGTTTAGGAATGTTACCAGGACTCGATTGAATTGGAAAAGCGGGTTTTCAGCCAAGTTCACCACTTAGGAAGGGTTTGCGGCCGTGAAGAGGATTACGGCCGCGAACTGTTCTCGGCCGTGAACAACCCCTTGAAGGGTTTACGGCCGTGAACGATGTTCTTGAGAGAAATATGAACTTTTGAAGGGTGTACGGCCGTAAACGGTTTGCGACCCTTGAAGGTTTGAAGATTTGAAGGGTGTACGACCGTAAAATCAAGAACAACAACACTTGATTTGACGAAAAACTGATGTTTTGATGCTCCCCAACGAGCTCTAAGGCGGGTAGAGTGATTGATGAAGAGAAATCTTGAGTTTTCTTGTGTTTTCGGGTGGGGGTTTTTAGAGAGAGGGAGTGTGTTTACGGTCAGAAAGCTTCAAATGAGGGTGGGAGTCTCGTATATATAGGTTGGGGTCGCTGATTTTCGAAGGAAACTCGAGTTTTCGCGTGATTTGGTTCCGATTCATAAAAGAAAATTCAATTATATAACTTAAATGATTTTCCAAATCATAAGAATTTGACGGAATTAAATGAAATTCAAATTTTATTAACGAAATTAGGCTAACATTAACGGAAAAAGATTCGGGTTATCACATCATCTCCCCGTTAGAGGGAACTTCGTCCCGAAATTCAAACACAGAATACAAATCATGGACTCGGAAAAAGATGCGAGTATTTTTGTTTCATTTGATCTTCGTGCTCCCAAGTGAATTCAGGTCCCCGCTTGGCATTCCAGCGGACCTTCACTATCGGTATGCGACTTTGTTTCATTATTTTGACTTCTCGATCCATGATTTCGACTGGTTCTTCCATGAATTAAGGTTCTCATTGATCTCGATCTCATCAAGAGGGATCACAAGGGTTTCGTCGGATAAACACTTTTTAAGATTCGAGACGTGGAAGACGGGATGAATATTACCAAGCTCTTGGGGTAAACGAAGTTTGTATGCTACAGGGCCGATCCTAGCGAGGATCTTGTTGAGAGAAAAACTTGAGACACACTTGAACAAACGTTAGAACAAGTATAGTTGCGAAATAGTTTATCTCAAAGGATCTAGAAGCTCAACAATAATAATAAGTAATAGTTAGATAATTAGAGAGTTAGGTGCGGAAATGTAAGGAAACATAAATGACAGCAGGTATTATATCAAGTATACACATAAGTTGATTCTTAACAGGGAATGCATTCAGACCAAGTTAGTAAGTGAGATCAAACTTAGTTAATAAGTCAAGAATGACTTGCTCCGAAGAGAGATAATAATCAGTTATATTTAAGTGAACTTTGAGAGTAAGAAGAAGATGAGAGTAATAACACAAGATATGAGATTGAAGATGCGAAGTGTTATCAGATTTTTGAATAAGAAGGATTGAGCTCTATATATAGAGACTCAAATATTACACTTGTTCAACTATCTAAGTGTAGCCATGCAAGGCATACTGGACAAAAGAGAGTATTCTAAAACAAGCAGAAAAAGAGCTAAACTAAGAAAGCTAGATAGTGAACTGCGGATGATGATGACTTCAGATGGGGTTGCTGAACAGAGTTGACTGCGGATCTTGGAAGGCTGCGGTAGACCAAGTTTAAGAGGGTCACTTATATGATTCAACAATTTCCCCCTAAGTCACCTCTTTAACTTCTCTTCATTTATCGAGTTTTAGGAACTTGATGAGAATCCACCAAAACTTTCTGATATTCTCTAACCAGGTGATTCTCCTTAAAATTTCGAACTTGACTTCGGCAGTTGTGTGTTTTGACTTTTGAACTGCGGTTCGACAAATTTCAATTTGCTTCCTTGTGAGACGATTCATGGCAGTCATAGGAATGAAATATTTGGTTTCATTGACCTTTCGTTTAAAAATGACTCCAAGATCTGGGAAGTTTGTTGCACCCAGAGATCTTTCTTGAAAACCTTCAATAATCATCGGTGCAGGGTCAAGTGGTGGTAGATCGAACTTTTTGGCAAGGGCAGGGTGAATGTTTGCATCAATCTTTGCGAAGTCACAGACCGTTTCCCTTAGAAATGTGCTTGCCCTTTCAAATGCTATCTTCATCTTTGGATACTTTTCAGTTTTGTTTTGGAACACCTTTGCTATCAGGAAGACTTCTTCTGGATTCATGCATGGGAAGTCAGCTAGGGTGTGGACGTAGTCCTGATTCCTTCTTGTAAGAGTATACTGGATAAAGTCAGCTTTCATGAATTTTCAGGGCTTAAAGTTCTTGGCTGTGGATGGTCTATCATTAGACTAGATTTTCTCTATTGAAGAAGCATGGAATAGATTGAGTCTTTCGAATTCCATGGGCAGTCTCTTGTGATCAGGTAAGCTGCGGTCAAACTGTTCAAATACAGTGAAGTATTTGGCATTGGGGGAGATTGGAACATCCCAGTAACCGTCAGATGGGGGTTGAGCAAAAGTAAGATAGGGTTTATAGTCATCATCCAACAATCTTCGATGGGGATTGATCCAAGAATTGACTAAGGATTCATCCATGGAGATGTCGAATCCGTTTTCTCTCCAGATTAGCTCAGCAAATTTGGCTACTTTCCAGTCGGCTTTCTTCTATTTCGTTGCGGGAGAATCATTGGAATGTTCGGATAACATGTTGGATGCTAAGTTCTTGAAGTGGGGAGGAATCTCCGGTCGCTTAGGAGAAGGATTAGATTCTTGAATGATTTCCTGTTGCGGTGGTGACTGATGGCTTGGATTCTTGTGAGGAGATGGTTGCGGTGAAGGAACTTTTTCATTTATGATAGGGGAGCTCCTATGTTGTTGAGAGATGCTGTCTGAATGATGATCTTTATTTGAATGATGGTCTTCATCACTTCCCCCTCTTGAGGAATGTATAGCCGGGGATTCCTCAAGCCATTGCTTAAGACCATCGACTTTAGCACACACATCCTGGAATTGAGCTTTGAGTGCAACAGCTAGTTGTTGATTGTTTGGAATGGCGGGGTTGAAGAGTAGTCGATGAATCTCCTTGGTAAGTTGAAGAATCTCAGGACCATGAAAATTGGAAGATAGAGAGCGTCGAAGGCTGTTGATTGTAGATTGTAGGACCGAGATGGTGGACTCATAGGCAGTATGAGTTTCGTCTATCAGCTTCTTCGAATGAGTTGACTGATCCGCAATGGCTGTTTGAAGATCTGTCTTGATTGCGGATACCTCAGAGATGAGGCGCTCCGCAGTGTCCATAAACTGCTGATGGTCAGCCTTACGACTTGTATCCAAAGAACGAATTCCCATTTCAACTTTCAGAGAAATTCGCTCAGTAGCTAGTCGCTCACGAGTTCCAAGTCGTTCGATTCTTTCAATAAGGGACTGCGGTCCTGGTATGTCTTCAGGTTGCGGTTGAGTGGGCTTAACCGCAGCAAGAACCTGATCTACTTTGGCTTGTAGACTCAGAAATTCTTTTCTGGAAACAACAATCTTCCTTTTCTTCTTTTTCTCTTTAGGCTTGGAGGTTGAGTGTTGAGAGCCACTCGAAGCTTCTTCCTCATCAAAAATCATTAAGTCATCATCAGAAGGGGTAGGCTGAATTACCTCATTGATATCAAAATCATCGATCCCGAATGTAGGTGCGGAGCTAACTTCTATTGCGGTTCCATCATCTTGAGAATCTCTAACAGTTGGAGTTGGAGGGAGTTTTGATGAACCTTCACCACCAAGAGTGGTATAAGCATTGCGGACCATCTCAGCCATTGTGGACATCCACTCCTGTACTTTCAGAATTGTGGTTGCGGTGTTGGCGTTGTTAATGGCGTCTGCCCAATACTTTGCCACTGATTGAATCTATTGTTGTTTTTGTTGAAGCTTCTTGGTTTGTCGGTCCTTTCTCGCTTGAAATGCCCTTCGGAAAGTGGCATATTTCTTTGCTTCAGCTTCATTGGTTGGCTTGTATATACTCCATGAATCATTAAGATCAATACCGTCAATTTCTTGAAAATGCACCGAGGTGTCCCTCGGGTCCACGGATCCTTGCACAATTGTGCTCACCGTGCCTAAACCACCTGGAAAAGATGTAAGCAGAGTAGGATTTCCTTAGCTTCCTTGGTCTCCTTGACCCGTGGTCAAGTCTGGCCTCGGCTCAATTCTGGCAAGGGCTGAAGAATTGCCCTGCAGTTGGGAAGGTGTTTGAAGTGTTTGGGTTACTGACAAAAGGATGGAGTTCAACTCCTCGGGTGAAAAGAAATGTATACGGGAAGCCCTGGAGACCTTAGGGCGAGAACCAGTTCCATCCCCTTGGGAGTGTGTTGGGGGTGAGTCTCCATGATTAGCTGAAACAGACACACTTTCTATGTCTGAGTAGAATTGGATGGTTGAGTTGAATGGGTCTGCGGCCACCCCAAGGACTACCGGCGCCTTTTGAGAGGCTGCGGCATCGGTCCGGTCACGCATTTAGTCAGTGGACTTGGTTTTTCTTTTCTTAAGGATAGCAATGGGTTGTGCGTCATCATCAGAATCACTCAGAAGTTCCATGGAGGGAGAGTGAGATTGATTGTCATCTGATTCGTCATCTGAGAGCATAGTTTGTTTGAGTTTCCTTTTCTTGGATGGTTCAGTGTTCTTGGGAGCATCTTTCTTCTTTGGGGTTCCATGTTTATTGGTGATGTTACGGGGGCCTTGTTTGGCTGAGGCTACCTTCTTGACCCTTTTTGATAAAGGTAAGTTGGATAGAGTGGTGGAAGATGGAGCTGCGGTACTACCAAGATTGATGGGTGCAGTTGAGGCTTGTATGATCTAACTAGGTAGACGCGGGGTAGGAAGGTATGGGTCAATACCTTCCGTAGCCTCTATGTGATTTGTGACATCAATGGTTTCAAGTCCAAGTGTAGACAATATGTGGAATGGTAGCCGTCTAATGGGTCCAAAAATAGATTGATCTGTAGAAGGGTGTACCTTTTTAGATCTCTGGTGATGAAGAGGTTGACATCGTTGCCCATGCTCAGTCCTGCATCAGCATGAAGATTTGAGATGCATATAGACCAGAATCTTGCAAAGGTGAGCTCGGTAGGATTTTCTTTTGGACTTTCCTTGGGGATGTACTGCAATAAGTCATCCCACAGGATCTGACCGTAGTTGACATCGTGGCCAGTAAAAATACTCCATACTAACTCTAACAACTTGAGGCCCATGTTATCAGTGCCTCCGGTTCTCCCAGACAAACTGCAGATCACGAAATGGCAAACAAATTGCCATACCGCAGGCAACTGATTCTTCTTGAATTCGCCTATGCCTTTCAGCTTCTTTTGGTAACCCATCTGGTAAAGTGCAGAAAGAATGTCGGCCATGCTTGGGATGAAGAACTTTGTTGAAGGATGAGCTAGCAGATTGATGGTGTTGACAAATTTCTCTTTGGTCAGAATAACCAAAGAATCATTCACCAGATTCAGATGCACCTCTTGAAGGTTGTTGAGAGGGCGATATGCAGAGAAAGCACATTTGAAGGGTGTTGATAGAGGTACCACATCTGTGAAAGAATCAAAAGGACCAAACAATGGATGATTTGACAAGAACTTGATCATCAAATTGATTTGAGCATTGTAAGAAGAATGCTCATCGAACACTGCCCTAAAATTGCTTGAAGCAATCGTTGGCGTTTGGTTCCTTGAAGCAGAGTCTGAACCAGTTGGGTGACCAGAGGCAGATGCCTTGGAATGTTTCTTTAAGATACCCAATTTCAACATTTTCAAAAGTTTGAAGAACTTGCAGGAAAACAGAGTGCAAGAAGATGAAGGAGATGAAGTTCGACTTGAGAGTTTTCAGAAAGCGTAAAGCTTTCTTGGGAAGAAAAAGAGGGTTTTATAGTGGCGGATTTAAAACTTTATTGATTTAACCCTAAGTAGAATCGGATAAAAAAACATTTGAGTTTTTATTAGGAGAAGCAATCCCAGCCACAGATTAAAAATATTATTTTATTTTTTAATTTACCAAAAGAGGTTGCATTTAATGAAATGTTAGTCCCTATAACCTCATGTCTGAAGAACGTGTGGTGAGGGGTTAATCCGTTGTACAAAGGAGGAAGATGTAACGGATTTGACATTTTGGGGGTAATATGAAGAGACAGTTTAATGAAAAAGATTTCTTAAAAGAAATTTATATGGAAAATTGTTCTTTTTGTCATCATACCCAAAATAGGTCTGACGCAAAGTTTATTTGAAAAGTAGAACTGAGACAGTGATATGCTACACAAAGAATGTTTTTTTAGAATGATTTTTCTTATTTAATGAGGGATCATTAAATAGCACACAAAGAATGTTTTTTTTTGTGATTGCGGATTGAGACTTCATTGCGGATGGATCTTTTATCGTTGCGGATGAATCTTTTATCGTTGCGGATGGATGGTTAGATGACTGCAGTAGAAGAACTGAGGAGAGCACTTGAACAAAAATTAGTAAAAACAAACAATAAGGACCATTGAAAGATAAATATGATATATAGTGGAGGTATATGAGATATATTGCGGTACATAGAATATACTGCGGTACATAGAATATACTGCGGTACATAGAATATACCAGAACTATCTATCATAAATAAGTTCAATTAGGATCGCAACAGAGACCAAAGATGGTCTGCGGTACCTATTAATTCAAAAATAATTGTGGGTCCGGATTCATCATTCCTAACATTTGTAAGAAACTGTTGAGTTTTGTAGAGTCAAGTGCCTTTGTGAATACATCAGCAATCTCTTCATGAGTATGGACAAAAATTAATTCAATGTTACCTTTCAGAATGTGGTCTTTGATGAAGTGGTACCGTAGTTCAATATGCTTTGTCTTAGAGTGATGAATAGGATTGTGAGAAATCGCTATAGCACTCTCGGAGTCATAATATATTGGTATCCGCAGCATTCTGTATCCGTAGTCCATAAGTTGTGTTTTCATCCACAAGACTTGTGAACAACAGCTGGTTGCGGCCACATATTCAGCTTCTGCAGTAGACAGTGATACACAACTTTGTTTTCTTGATGACCAGCTGACGAGTCTTCCACCCGGAAATTGACATCCACCGGAGGTACTTTTTCGATCTAGTCTGCATCCGGCATGATCCGCATCAGTGAATGCTTGTAGGCTGAAGTCATTTCCTGTGGGGTACCATAAACCAAGAGTCTCGCTGCCCTTTAAGTATCTTAGAATCTGCTTGGCTGCGGTCATGTGTGACATTTTTGGATCAGCCTGGTACCTTGCGCATACACCAGTTGCAAAGACAATGTCTGGTCGGCTTGCGATGAGGTACATCAATGAGCCAATTATACTTCTATAAGTCTTGTGATCCACTGATTCGCCGGAAGGATCAACAGATATCTTATATCTGAAGGCCATGGGGACCTTGGCCGAAGAACAGTTGTCCATTGAGTATTTCTTTAGTAGTTCATTGGTGTATTTCTCCTAATGGATGAATATCCCTTGAGGGACTTGTTTCTCTTGAAGTCATAGAAAGAAGTTAATCTCTCTATTCATGCTCATTTGGAACTTGTTGGTCATGAGCTTAGCAAATTCATCCACCATTCCCTGATCAGTTGATCCGAAGATGATATCATCCACATATATTTGTACAAGCATAAGGTGATTACCGTTTGCTTTTCTAAATAAAGTGGGATCAATCACTTCTCTTTTGTATCCAGACGACACAAGAAATTAAGAGAGAGTCTCGTACCACGCTCTTGGGGCTTGCTTTAGACCGTAGACTGCTTTTTTAAGCTTGTAGCAGTAGTCTGGGAATTCAAGACTTTCGAAGCCCGGAGGTTGCTGAAGATAAACCTCCTCTTTTAATTCACCGTTGAGAAAAGCACTTTTCACATCCATTTGATGTACTTTGATGTTCTTGTGAGCTGCGTATGCTAAGAAGATTCGGATGGCTTCCATTGGTGCCACCGGAGCATACGTTTCATCATAGTCAATACCTTCAAGTTGACTATATCCCTTGTCAACTAGCCTTGCCTTGTTTCTGACGACCGCACCGGATTCATCCAACTTGTTCTTGTACACCCATCTAGTACCAACAATAGTGTGACCTTGCTGCTTTGGAATGAGTTGCCACACTTTGTTTCTTTTGAATTCTTTTAGTTCTTCTTGCATTGCGAATATCCAGTCTGGTTCTAGTAATGCTTCTTTGATCGTTCGGGGCTCGACCGAGGACATAAATGCTGCGTAGTGATAGTGATCAGATAAATCCTTGGAAGATCGAGTCCGGATACCTGCGGATAGGTTACTGATGATTTGACCTGGTGGGTGGTCCTTCGTCCATACGTGTAGACGGGGTTGCAGATGATCAGCAGCTACGGTAGAGGGAATGTCTTCAATATCGGAAGAGTCTGCGGTTGGAGACGGCAGTTCCCCCTGGATTTTAGAACAGCCTGCGGAATCATCTTGGACTGTTGGAGCGAGATTAACATGTTCTTGAGCAATTGGAAGAGGTTCCCCCTGGATTGCTGATGGAAGTTCCTCTTGAGCTTGAGAAGGTTCCCCCTGGATTATTGGAATTGTGAGAACTCTTGAGTCAGTTCTGGTGTCGATGTTCTCCATGTCATCATCATCCGAGTCCAAAGAAACGTTTGATGGTTGAAATCCTCCGCGGAGAGGGATTGGAGCTGTTTCTTCTAGTACTGGAACCTCGATGGTTGTCGTATGATCCGGAGTTGAGTTTTCCCCCTCAACCGGCGAGGTGGAAGTTTTTAGTGACACATCATCGGATAGCGTAGGACCAGATACTTCAGCATGTTATATTTGGGCTTCAGGAGACACAAGAACCTCAAATAGTTTAGCAGTCTCTATTGGGTCGAAGAGATCATCATAGTTAATTTCAACTATGTTTAATGGATCCGAAGAGTCAGGAACATCACATTCCAGGATTGCTTTGGTTTCGGTAGAGGGAGCAGTGTTGCGGATATAATAATCATCGAACTTTACATCATAGCTTTCGACTATTAGTCTCGTACGTCTTATGAGAACCCTATAGGCTACCTTGTTCGTTGAGTAACCAAGGAAGATGCCTTCATCAGATTTTGTTGCAAACTTGTTGAGGTGATCCTTGTTGTTGATCACAAAACATCTGCACCCAAATATATGGAAGAATCGGACATTAGGCTTTCTGTTGTTAAGGCCCTCATATGGTGTTTTGCTGAGACGTTTGCACACAATGCTTCGGTTCTGCACAAAGCATGCTGTGGCCACTGCTTCTGCCCAGAAGTAGAGAGGAAGGTTGGCAAAATTGAGCATAGATCTGGCTGCTTCTACCAGAGTGCGGTTCCTTCGCTCTACTACTCCATTCTGCTGCGGTGTGTATGGAGCTGAGAAATTGTTACTGATACCTTTGGAGACCAAGAAACTATTCAGAAGATGATTAGTGAACTCGGTTCCATTGTCACTTCGGATGCAGCGTATTGGCAACTTGATTTGTAATTCAATCTCCTTGATAAAATTGATCATCACCTGCAGTGTCTCAGACTTGAGTCTAATGAAGAAAACCAATGTGAAACGAGTGAATTCATCCACTATAACCAGTATGTATTTTTTGTGATGAAGACTGGCTACGGTAGATGGACCTCAGAGATCAATATGGAGAAGTTCCAGTGGTTCTGAGATTGAGGAGTCGATCACCATAGGATGACTTGCTTTGGCCTGTTTGCCACACTCACATGCAGGACAAAGAGTGTCATTGTGATACTTAAGAATAGGGAGACCTCGGACAAGTTCCCCTGTGACCAGGTTGTTGATATACCGGAAGTTGAGATGAGCAAGCTTGCGGTGCCAGAGCCAGCTAACTTCGGATATGGCTTTTGATAGGAAACATAGCTGCGGTTTGCCGATGATCAGAGAGACATCCAGAGGATACATAGTACCTTCGGATCTAGATTTGATCAGGCAAGTGCTCATATCGCTTGTCATTATGTAGCAGAATTGGTTATCAAATTCAACCCGATGGCCTGCCTTACATAGTTGGCCAACACTAATGAGATTGTGTTTAAGACCTTCCACATAGGCGACCTTTTGGATAGAAAAGTTTCCAGTAGTAAGAACACCATAACCTCAGATGATCCCATCCGCGTTGTTGTCGAATGTGACGTTACCCCCGTTGCAAACTGGCCTGAAATCCCGAAGGTACTCCAACCTTCCAGTCATGTGCAAGGAGCAGGCATTGTCGATTAACCATTCTTCTTCATGTTCCTCCTTGCACAAAGCTTGAGAATAACACGGTTAGTTTAGGGACCCAAACTAGTTTGGAGCCTGGGATAAACGATGAGTTTCTGATTGATGCATGAACCGAGGTTGCAGGGACATGTTTTATGTCAACTTTTAACCCTAGTCCTGGGTGTTTGTGAATTTTTGGAGTGTTGCGAGATTTAGAAAAGTTACGAGGTTTTTGATAAGAACCAGATTTGATATGTGATGGGCCTTTTTGACAAGTACACTGACATACAGAAGTTTTGTCCTTTATCCTGACATTTTGCTTGGTCAGCGGTCTAAATGACGAGGTAGGCTTGTGACCAGTCCGAGAGTGGTGAGATATGACATTGGTGCTGTTGGAATTTGAAAAGGTTTGTTCTGAAAAAGATTTAGCACGTGTAGATCTTTTGGAATTTTTTGTTAGGTATGGTAAAATACCCTTCCACTTGTTAAAATTTTGATGTGATTTCAAAAGTGTTGGAGTGGGTAAGATACCCTTCCATTTTGGATCATTTGAGGAATAGATTTGAAAACCATTGTTACGAAAAGACTTTTCTTTCTTTTGGGTTGTGTCAGATGAATTTGGGATGGGTTTAGATACTGTACATTCCTTTTTCTTTGTTTTCTTGACTGCAGAGTTTTTAGACAGATAATTTGAGAAAACAAGTTTTTCTGGACTCCTAGACTTAGGAATTTTGACAAATTGCCTTTGTTTTGAAAGATTTTCCCGGTTTTTGCCACGGGATCGAATTTCTTCTTTGAAATACTTTTTTGCCTCGGTTTTAGGAGAACCACAGTTAGTGACATTCAGTTGCGGTTTCCTTGAAACATTTGGTAATTTTGAAAAACGAGGACTTGATTCATCCGAACTGGAGAGTTCAGGATTCAGGGAACATTAACCAACTTCAAAGTTTTCGATTGGTAATTCATGATGAATTGGTTGGATGGTCACGGTACTTTTGACTACGGTCTGCGGTTTGGAGCTTTGAACAACCGCAGAATAAGTCTGAGTAGATACATTGGTGGGACAGTTGATGGAAGGTAGATGGACAGACTGCTGTTCATGACTACAGTAAGAGATACTGCGGTCTGAAGGCAGAGAAGGGAAGTGCATTGAGACTTCGGGACCTTCCAAGACAATTTCCTCATCAGCAATTGATGAAGTCTGAGAACTGGGAAGAGTTGTGCTATCTATAGGATTAGAAAATTCAGGGAGAATTTCCTCGATAAAACAATTGTTACTCAGATCGTGAAGTCTACAAAAGTGAGCTTTGATATCTTCAGGAAATGTTTTGTCATTGACCGGAAACAAAAATTCACGGTCCGGAGGGACGTAGGGATGGTCCTTATTGAATCGGGGTGATGAGTCTGTTGCGGTAGAGTACCCATTAGACCAACCCCAATTGTAAGTATTGTTAGTAGTCCCATTGTTAACAAGATTCTCGATGGCTTCGCTTTCATTAAATAGTTCCTTTATTAAAAGATTTAAACGTATAATTTCACTCTGAGCTAAATCTCTCTGGTTCAAAGCTATTTCTAACTGTGTTTCACTCAACATTCTTGCATCTTTCTCTAACATTAAGTCATTTTCTAACATAGTCATTTTGAGTCTTTTGTTGTCCAATCGTCCTCTTAGGTGAAACATCTCTTGGGACACAATGTTCTTCTCATCTAATGCTTTGTTATAGTCTGTAAGGACGGAAGCACATGTGTCATTAATATTGTCTATGAAGGGCTGAAAATCATGCGTGCTATAATTTAGAGTTTGAATCATAAGTTTTTACCTGTTCGACAATGCTGAGTGTCCCATCTTTCGCCATGTAGCAATAATTCTTCTCCATCTTTGTAGAGCCATCCTCATCAACAGTCGCTATCATACAGATCTTTCCCTTTCCTTTGATGCTGCTGATGTCCTCATCTTCATCCCCAGAGGACCAAACTTGATGGTCTCTTTTTACTTGAGCAACATACGCACTACCTTTTTCTTTTTCCTCCATTTCTTGAGCCATTCTGAGATAGAATGCTCTATCTTTTACTACATTTGGCTTGCAGTCTTTGGCAAAATGATTCTCTTTGTTGCACTTGTGACATATTACAACATCACTTTTGTCTTCTGAGGGAGTACCAGAGTCTTTGGTTTGAATGGACTGCGGTGCCTCCTTGGGTTGAGTATTTTGAGACTGCGGTGGTGGGTGAGGTTTTTTAGTGAATCGAGAGTGATTGTTTTGAAAGTTAAGATTGCGGTTGAAAGGTGGCTTGTTATACTGCTGATTCTTTCGGAATGAAGGTGGTATTCGATTGAATTGTTGGCTGACAAGAGCGATTGCATTCTGAAATTCTTCTTCGTCGTCATACTCTGATTCTGCTTTATTTGACTGCGGAGGGTTGTCATATGCGGTGGAGTATGATTGAGAGTGAGGGGATTGTGCTACGAGAGCAAGTGGACCACCGAAGTCTGCACAGCCTTTGAGTACCGTAGACTCTTGAGCTTGTAGTTCACCGTAGAGCTTATAAAGAGACAGAGAATGAATTTTTCTGTCCCCTTGAACAATCATTTTGGCAGTCGTCCAGTGTCTTCCTAAACCATTTAGAAACTGAAGATTTGTTTCATGGTTGCTTCGGACCGTGCCAACATTGGATAGCTTTGTGACTATCAGATTAAACCTTTTAAAGGAATCTTCCAAACTTTCACCCGCATGAGCTTTAAAGTTATTAAACTCATTGAGTGCAGTAGTAAGCTTTTTGTCTTGAGCTTGTTCAGTTCCTTCATATAGGTTTTTAAGAACATCCCAGGTCTCCTTTGCGGACTTGCAGTTTATGATTATGTCAAAGTTGTCAGGCGCAACTCCACACGAAATCTCATAAAAGGCAATAGCGTCATTTTCAATTTTGTCAAGATCGTCTTTGGTGGGACGACTCAACGGTGGTTGACCTCCTCCTAGTCTGGCTGTGGCTCCATTGGTTTGTACTGGAGTAAGAACAGGAACATGAGGCCCTTCTTCAACAGATCTCCATACGTCTCTTCCAAGTCTCCTTAAATATCTTTCCAGTCTCTAAGACCAGTGATGATATTCATTCGCCACAAGTATCGATGCTCTATTCGAACCACCAACACTGTTTGATACATTAAGAGATAATGTATGTGCCATATTTCCTTGTTTTTTAAAAAGTTTTTTTGTTTATTTTGAAGAAATGAGCTTCAGTGGTATAGAAGGCTTTTTGAAAGTCAGAGTTTTGCTTCAAAAGGCAACCACTTTGAAAATCAGAGTTTTGTTTAATGGGTGTCCACTCTCACCCACCGCTTCCTTGACTGGTGGAGGGTCGTTAGCCGAACGGGTAGGACAAGGACTATAATTCTCCTTTCATTAAAAGTATTAATGATAAATACTAAGTAACTAAACACTTATAAATTCCCAATCTTAGTTACTTAGGAAAATGTGAATAAGGTGCTAATCCATGAAATTACACTTTGTACTTTGTTTAAACCGTTAGTGGAGCGTGTGTGGTTAACCGGCACACTAACCTGGATTTAACAAAGTAGGCAAAGGGTAACTTAATATTTATCATAGTATCGGTGGAGCTCGTGTGGTTAACCGACACATCGATTGAGGGGTAAATATTAAGGGTACCAAGTATATTTGCATGGTTACTTCACACCTTGTTTTGTGATCCTCGGCATCCCAGTCACAAAACCTGAAGGGCACACTCGAGATTGAAACATGCCATTGAAAAGTTCAATGAATCTCAAAAGATCTAGGAGTTTCAAATCCAATTAAAAACCTAATTACATTATTTCGTTTTTCATGGTGGAAATTGGTAAATCGTCATTTACCTACCTTCAACTATTTTATAACTCGGATTACGGTATCCCTCTTCCACTTATAAATAGGTTGTTGGATCCTAGCCTTAATATTTCATATTGGGTGTTATATTATGGACTTTACATCAACTATCTTGAATATCTCCAAAAAGATGTTTAGTTTAGACATCTATGATCTTCCCAAATCTCTTGGAACTTTACTTCCTCCACCTCCTCCAATTATTCTCCCTAACCCACAAGTTCAAGGTCACTCAAGCCCTAACGGCAAGCAAGGTCTATGTGTGAACACATCTTAGAGATGAAGTCACATATTTACAAGCTGGGAGAGTTGGGTGTCAAAGTCTTGAGAAAGTTGGATGTTGAATCACTTTCTAAGTCACATAGTGAGTTCCTTTGGGACTACTATGAAACAGACTATGACATGAACCTTAATGATCATATCTATTTGCTTGGTGCTGCTGAATCAGCAATGATTTGGAACAATAGTAAAGCAAATTTGATTAGAAGATCAACTTCCCAAAAACTTTATGGACAATGACAATGGTGACACTGGAAATCCAGAAAAAGCATTCTCTTCCCAATGGAAAGGGATTGGCCATAGTCAACCCGGTTGACCAAATGGTAAAGAGAAAGGCTAAGTCTGAGATAGTCCCATTACCAAAGGATCCATATGTTTACTTTGCCAAAGGAAGGGGCGTTGATTGCAAAGCTGCCAAATTTACCTAAGGATGTTAAAGTCAATAAGTTTGACTCTACATCAGGTAGAGCCCATTATCTAACTCTGTTAAGTTCTATTCTGAGATCCTCATTACATGATGTGACTGGGTCACATGTTGATGTTTTTAAGAATCAAAGAATAGAGAGAAATCTTAAAGGAAGTATATGTTGATTCTGATCGCGAAGGTGGATTTCGATCGCATCCGAATTTTGAGCAAGGAATAGATAACAACAATTTTTCATGTGGATTGTAAGGATAAGTTTTTCCGCAAAGTTTTAAAATAAAAGAAAATTGTTTAATTTTATTTATTTGAAGTATCCTTCAATGGCATTTGTGGAAAATTGTTGCTTATATGATTCCACTGACAGCAATATTGGAAAATGAATTTGATTCTTTCATTTGTGGTAGTGTCTAAATTTACCAAATCAGGAAAGTTCCTCATCGCCCAAGTTTCAATTGGACCGAAACTTGGAATCATGCAAGTTGAATAGTATGATGAATGAGAAATTTCAAGCATTGGAAAATCAAGACTAATTACTTGTTCACATGGATGTGTGAGTCAAGTGAAGGACTAAAGGGATCGAGTACACATTCTTGTGCACTGGTCATGTCCACCACAAAGCTCGTTAAGACTATTTGATTTACTAAAGCTCAGTAAATATGGTTATACTTAAAAGCTTAAGTGTAATTCTGAGACATTGGAAAAGGTTCCAATGTATGGCAGAGCGAATAAGAAGAATCAAATTAGGCAGAAAGATAAAAGTTTTCTCAAATCTGAAAAGATGGGAGAGTACTTTAGTATCATGTTTTGTGATCATATTAATGATTTAAGAACCACATCACAATTGGTCTTCTAAGGACATCTTAGTGCATTCTTATGACTAAGAAGAGGAGTCATGAATTGTTGAAATGGTTAAATCAAGAAGATGAGTCATACTTCGTTTCAAAACAAGTCTTAGAGTCATACTCCAAGACTATAAGTTGAGTGGCATATCTTAAAGAAAGGTTTATAACACTTGTCAAATGTAAGAGTAAAAGTGTCCTACTCTTGTACATTTGAATTTGGTAAGTTGTGATGTTTTGGATTAAACAAAGACCAACTAAGGCCAATTGTGTGAGGTGTTTGTCTTGATAAAGAATCCGCACTATCTCTTGAATATTTGGCAAGATAGTCTTGTATGTCAAGAGGACAGTGGGAGTCTTAAAGATCCTAAAAAGAATTTCAAGAACTAATCAAGAATAAAACCTGAGGTTCTTCACTAGCACACGACTTGAGGTTTATAACCTATCATGTTAACATATTCTGTGCCCATACCAGTTAAAGTTGGCTTTGCATAGGAGTTCTGAAAGTTCTCAATTGGTTGCATAACAACTTGGAAGCAATGGCAGGCCCTGTACTGCCAGGTGGCAAGAAGTTAAGATTGCATAAGTTCAGTCCATATGAGTTTGGATTTGTCATTATCCTTGTCTTGTGACTATGGTTTTGACGATTCACATGGATAAGAACACATACACCATAAAATCTAAGGGTCATAAGGTTTCTCTCCGATTCATGAAAATGATGGTGAGGAAACACTTCCACCAAGTAGATTTGAAGCAGATGGCAAAAGGTCTAAACAATTGAGACTATGATTACGGCATCCCTTTTCATAGTTCTGAAATTGTTTAGACACACATGCATGCTATCTAAGGAAAGGTGTATGATTTTGATAAAGTTTTATCAAAGCATCTCGTATCAGAAATCTGAACTTTGGTAAGAAAGTCAATAAAGTATTGATTTCTAGAAGTCCAGCTGATTTCTGAGTACATGTCAAAGCTAGTAGGAGCATAAGTGTTATGCTAATAATCATCATGTTAGTGGGAGCATGATAATTATTGTTAGTGTTGCAAGTTAGCAATGTTAATTATAGAAAACAAAAGTTTCAATTCGTGAGGCTGCAGGGATTGAAAAAGTTGTTTTGCTATAATTAAGGGAGAGGATATACTTCATTTCAGTTCTAAAGGCTTAGATTGAGACCTTAATCATCCTTAGTCAAGAATATATATATGAATTTCATGTTGGATTGGTTCAACTTAAGGAAATTCTATATATTGCGTTCTCAAAATTCGATTATGTTTTTATGTGAGACATCATGAATCGTGTACCAAAAGACTGGTCTAGAATCATGTTTTTATGTGAGACATCATGAATCGTGTACCATTTGCTTTGGGTACAGGATCGATTGCATGTGCTATAATATTTGTCATTTCTAAATTTTTCCAAATGCCCAGAGGCATTAAGAAGGGAAAAGGTCTAGAATTGGATATGACTAAAATGATTAAGCAATTGTCGAGGACAATCTGAGGTTTACAAAAGATTGGTTGCTCAGGGACAGTTGGAAGTATAGTGCTAATTTTGGAAGGACCATATTGACATATTCTGAAAAGCAGCATCTCTTATTCAGAAGTGATAGTCAAAATAAGAATATGGAGTTGTCTCCATAGGTGGAAGTTATCTGTGTAAGATTAGAAAACTTAATGCAAGAAGCATGTCCAAAGCAATGTACTTTGAATATGAGACTTAGTTTCCATGGAGTTGATCTCCATTGGAATACCTTATAATGACTGTTGACAAGTCTTTGTGACTTTGTACATATTCATTACAGGAGGGTCAGTGCATATAAGTTTAAAATCTAAACAGATTTCGATAACTGATAGGAATTTGAAATTCTCACATTTTTCGATAAGGATTTGGGAGTGTGAAATTAGAATCATTGAAATTATGTTCAATTGGTTTATTTCACAAAGTAAGGATCATAGACAAACATAGAGTGCATACTTGGTGTATGACAAAGCTATTGTTTAAGAAAAACATAGTGTACATGCTTGGAGCATGGGACAACTAGTGTTTTTAATTCAAATATAAAGTTGATAAAACCGAAACAATGAATAATGAGTAATCAGTATGGTGATAAATAAAAGTGTTTATTTATATTCATAGGGTTTGATACCATATTTGATTCATTTATTCTTGTGTTTCACTTTGCATGTTTTGACTTCCAGAATAACTAAGTCGCTCTTCCTGAATGATTAAGTTATTCAAACCATCCACAGTCGGTCATATGTTGGAAGTAGATATGAATCAAGACTGTCATGGGTTGGTTTGTAGAGGTCCAAGTTGGTGGACAAAGTGGTGCTACAACACTCATGAGTGCTCATAAGTTCTGAGTATTGGATTCAACCCGCGCTCATTTGAATCACTTCATGGATTTTATCACGAGTGATCATGAGACGATAATATCTTATATTCTTCAAACATAGAGATATGAGTTGTTACTATGAGTTGGTTATACATTGATTGCACGAAAACGCATTGGTAACTCGATGTTATAAAACGTGCCTTTGTGTATGATTCAACAAGTAGTAGAACAAGCCATATGAGTCGAAGTTTATCCATTCCTTTTACCTTCGGGATAAAAGCGATATATGTGGGCCCCTCGATGATTTAAAGATGATACATGTGAGTGCTTGGCCAAGCCAGGACTGATTTGATTTGTTCAATCAGTCAGTCATCATGAATCGGAAATCGGGAAACAACAAATGGACAGAGAGAATGATTGATAATCCATGTCTCAGTCCATATGATATCTAGAATGGAGGATATATGATCCCTTATCTAATGGACAAGTCATTGACAAAGGTCAAAGTTCATCGACAAGGTCAGAGTTCGACAGAAGCTTTTGAGAGCTACGATTGCTGATCGGTTCCTGAAGTCATACGCAATAATAGTTTTAGATTTATCCAAGTGGGAGACTGTTGGATTAATGTCTAAGTCCATAACTATAATTGGTAAGACTTGACCCGACCCGACATGGTCCATTTGGGTTGCATGGCATCATGCATTTGGATATACTATAATGAGAGAAATAACACTTAAGGTTGGTTAATATATTATAAGTTCTAATATATTAATAAGGTTATTTAATTAGTATTGATCAAGAATTAATTTGGAATTAATTAAGTGATCAAAAGGAGACTAATTAAATATATGGGTTGATTGTGTAAATCATTCATTCTTATATATGTGGGGTTGTGATCCAAGATTCCTTATGTTGGACTAAGTCCATGGGGTGACCCATGGATACTCCATGGAGTTTAAAATCCATGGAGCATAAGGAATGGGTAAAGTTATGAGTTACATGGTGTAACCCTAATAGCCACCATATAAAAGAATCCCATGGCTCAAGAAATTGTGGACTAATGTGTGAATATGAGGGCTAGACGATTTCAAGGAGTGTTCCATTTCTCTCAAGTCATTCCATGTGCATTTGGTGTTGTGTGAACCATTTGAGGTGTCACACTTGGGGCACTAGGCACTCAAGCTTCATGGAGACAAGCTACATCAAACAAAGGTATGTATTCTATCCATTTGATTACCCAAGTATCAAGTATTGTATGCTAGATAGGGTAATACCTTGGAAAGTTCATAATTGCATGTATAATAGAGAAAACATAGATCCAAGGTATTTAGGGTTGCATGTACACTTAGGAGTGTTAGAATGCGCAAAACCCATCAAGAACAAGTATAGTTGCGGAATAGTTTATCTCAAAGGATCTAGAAGCTCAACAATAATAATAAGTAAGAGTTAGATAATTAGAGAGTTAGGTGCGGAAATGTAAGGAAACATAAATGACAGCAGGTATTATATCAAGTATACACATAAGTTGATTCTTAACAGGGAATGCATTCAGACTAAGTTATTAAGTGAGATCAAACTTAGTGAATAAGTCAAGAATGACTTGCTCCGAAGAGAGATAATAATTACTTATATTTAAGTGAACTTTGAGAGTAAGAAGAAGATGAGAGTAATAACACAAGATATGAGATTCAAGATGCGAAGTGTTATCAGATTTTTGAATAATAAGGATTGAGCTCTATATATAGAGACTCAAATATTACACTTGTTCAACTATCTAAGCGTAGCCATGCAAGGCATACCGGACAAAAGAGAGTATTCTAAGAAAAGCAGATAAAGAGCTAAACTAAGAAAGCTAGATAGTGAACTGCGGATGATGATGACTTCGGATGGGGTTGCTGAACAGAGTTGACTGCGGATCTTGGAAGGCTGCGGTAGACCAAGTTTAAGAGGGTCACTTATATGATTCAACAGATCTCGAATGGTCCAATGTATCTTAGATTTAGCTTTCCACGCTTTCCGAAGTGTATCATGCCCTTCCAGAGTGAGACCTTCAATAGAACACGGTCACCAACCTGGAACTCCAAGGGTTTTCGTCTCTTATCGGCGTAGCTCTTTTTTTCTATCTCTTGAAGCTTTTAGTCGTTCCCGGATTTGTACGATCTTTTCTGTGGTTTCACAGATGATTTCTGGGCCTGTGAGAGTGCTATAGGGGACTTAACCTTTAGCTAGCTGCGTGTCACCCACCTCAGCCTAGCACAGAGGGGATATGCACTTACGGCCATAGAGGGCTTCAAACGGCGCAGCCTTGATGCTGGTATGGTAGCTGTTGTTGTAGGAGAACTCGACCAAGGGCAAATGGGTGTCCCACGACTTGCCAAAGTCTCTAACACATGCTCTCAACATGTCCTCCAATGTCTGAATGGTCCTCTCACTCTGCCCATCGGTCTGTGGATGGTAAGCCGTGCTCATATCCAGCTTAATTCCAAGAGCCTTCTACAGTGACTGCCAAAATCTCGAGGTGAATCTGCTATCCCGATCAGAGATAATGGACACAAGCACACCATGTAGACGGACTATCTCTCGAATATAGATTCGTGTCAGTCTCTCCATCTTGAAGTTTTCTTTGAATGGCAGGAAGTGGGTGGATTTAGTCAATCGATCGACAACTACCCAGATGGTATCATGCCCACTCGGAGATTTGGGCAACTTAGTGATAAAATCCATCACAATCCTTTCCCACTTCCACTCAGGTATTGCTGGCTGTTGAAGTAGACCTGAGGGATTTTGATATTCCACCTTCACCTTGGCGCAAGTCAGGCACTTGCCCACGAAGGTAGCGATCTCTGCTTTCATGTTTGGCCACCAATAGAGCTTTTTGAGATCCAGGTACATCTTATCGGAACCTGGATGAGTGGAGTATTTAGTATTGTGAGCTTCATTCATGACAACCTCCCTGTACCCACCAAACTTTGGGGTCCAGATCCGGTTCATGAAATAATAGACTCCATCTCCTTTGATTTCCAAGCTCTTTTCCATTCCCCTCAAAGCTTCATCCGACATGTTCTCTGGTTTTAAGGCTTCCAGCTGAGCCTCTCTGATTTGAGCAGACATATAGGAATGAATGGTCATTTTCAGTGCCTTCACTCTACGACCTGAATACTCTTTCCGACTGAGGGCATCCGCTACCATATTGGCCTTGCCGGGATGATAGCGTATTTCTCACTCATAATCGTTGAGTAATTCTACCCATCGCCATTGCCTCAGGTTCAACTACTTATGATTAAAGATATGTTGTAGGCTCTTATTGTTGGATATAGTATCTAAGTCCATAACTATATTCGGTATGTACTTGACCCGACCCGGCATGGTCCATTTGGGTTGCACTTCACCCGAACAATTTATGGATAATCTTTTGAGAATAGTATAAGTTATGATTTATTAATATATTATAACTTCTAATATATTAATATAAAATCATATTATTTAATTAGTATTGATCTATAATTAATTTAGAATTAATTTAGTGATCAAAAGTATAACTAATTAAATATAGGCTTGTGTATTTATATAGTGTGGGCTAATGCTTATTTGGAATGGGCTAGGCTTGCAAGGAAAGTCCATGGATAATCCATGGAGATTTAACCCATGGATCTCATGGAAATGAAAAGACATGGGTATTAGGGTTTACATGGATGTAACCCTAATCCACCACACTATATAAAGAAGGCTTTGGTTCTAGAAATTGCACAAGTTTATGTGTGAGAACTAAGAGGGCCGATTTCAAGAAGAGGTTTTGCTATTCTCTCAAGTTTCCAAGTTTGTGGTGATTTGTGATTTCCATTTGAGGCATCCACATTATTGGTGCTAGGCTCTCAAACTCCAAGCAATCCACCACTACTAAAAGGTAAGTAACTCTACTAGCTTTATTTGATTCAAGTACCCCATGTCATGCTAGTTAGGTTGAGAACCTTGGAAAAATAGTTATTTGCATGTATCTTAGTCAAACATAGATCCAAGGTTTCTAAGGTTGCATGTACACCATAGGAGTGTTAGAATGCTCAAAACCCAATAGTGGTATCAAAGCCTGGTTTGTTTTCTTGATACTTGATGCTATTAGTTAAAAAAGCAATAAAAAAATAAAAAAAAATAGGTTTTGGCCTGTTTTGGATTAGAATTATTACCACAAAGTTTTTTTTTTGTTCATAAAACTTGATTTTGATGTAATGGTAATATTTATTCTCATCCAAATAAATGTTTATTATCAAAATTTCAAGTTATTTTTTATGTGGTTTATTTATGGTCTTGACATTTTTTATATGAACATTCATAAACATATGAGTTTAGAAGATCATAGAAATTATGTGCTAATAATTGGTTAGATTAATTCTTGATCTTTATGTGTTTTAATGGAGTCCATAACTAGTTCTTAAGTTATGGATAACCAAAAGTCACATTTTGTAAATTACCATTAAAAGAACACATAGGTTACAGAAAATGAAGAGTCTTCATTTTTAATAACCATTAACTCATAAGTTATGAGAAATGAAAAGTTTTGAAAGTTTACAAAACTTGCCTTCAAGTTTTGGAACATGTAAAGTCATATTAAAAACTTTAGTTCCAACCCCTAGAATTTTAAAAGTTAAAATTCAACTCTTATACTTTATAATATTATAAGTTTAATAATATTTATATATGTATAAGAACAAAGTCGTCTTACCATTAGTAGGCCTCATTCATGAAGCCGGTCTATAAGGGGGGGTATAAGGTTGTTGCCTATAAAATGACAACTTAATGGGTGTCCACTCTCACCCACCGCTTCCTTGATCGGTGGAGGGTCGTTAGCCGAAAAGGTAGGACAAGGACTATAATTCTCATTTAAAAGTATGATGAATAAAATAAAGTAACTAAACTTTTTTTATAATTCCCAATCTTAGTTACTTTAGGAAAAATGTGAATAAGGTGATAAACCATGAAATTACACTTTGCACTTTGCTTAAGTCGGTTAGTGGAGTGCGTGTGGTTAACCGGCACACTAGCTAGACTTAACAAGGTAGGCAAAGGGTAACTTAATGTTTATCATAGTATCGATGGAGCACGTGTGGTTAACCGGCACATCGATTGAGGGGTAAACATTAAGGGTACCAAGTATTTTGCATGGTTACTTCACACCTTGTTTTGTGATCCTCGGCATCCCAGTCACAAAACCTGAAGGGAACACTCGAGATTGAAACATGCCATTGAAAGTTCAATGAATCTCAAAAGATCTAGGAGTTTCAAATGCAATTAAAACCTAATAATTTATTTCGTTTTTCATGGTGGAAATTGGTGAATCGTCATTCACCTACCTTCAAATATTTTATAGCTTGGATTACGACATCCCTCTTCCAAGTTATAAAATATTGTGTTGGGTCCTAGCCTTAATATTTCATATTGGGTGTTATATTAAGGACTTAAATCAACTATCTTGAATATCTCCAAAAAGATGTCTGGTTCAGACAATTATGATCTTCCCAAAAAAAACTCTTGGAATAAGCTTTCCTAATGAAAATGATGTCCCGTGACTGGCTCATGGAAATCATACTTCAATTCCTCCACCTCCTCCAATTATTCTCCCTAACCCACAAGTTTAAGGTCACTCAAACCCTATTGGCAAGAAAGGTCTATGTGTGATCACATCTTGGAGATGAAGTCACATATGGACAAGCCGGGAGAGTTGGGTGTCAAAGTCTTAAGAAAGTTGGTTGTTCAATCACTTTCTAAGTCACATAGTGAGTGTCATTTGGGACTACTATGTAAAAGACTATGACATGACCCTTAATGATCTTATCTATTTGCTTGGTGCTACTGAATCAGAAATGATTTGGAGCCCTGGTAAAGAAAATTTGATTAGTAGATCAACTTCCCAAACTTCAATGGACATTGACAATTGGTGACATTGGAAATCCAGAAAGCTTTCTCTTCCCAATGGAAAGGGATTGGCCATAGTCAACTCGGTTGACCAAATGGTAAAGAGAAAGGCTAAGTCTGAGATAGTCCTGTGTATCATTCCCAAAGGGTCCATATGGTTCTATTGCCAAAAAGGAAGGGGCATTGGTTGCGAAGCTACCTTAACTACCTGAAAGATCTGAGAGAAGGTCTGGTCAGAAGGATTTGACTCTGCTTCATGTAAGTCCACTATCTAACTCTGTTAAGTTCCTTATTGATGATTCTTAATACAAAATGTGACTCGATTACGTTTTGGTGTTTGGTAGGATCAAGCAAAGGGAAGGAAACTTAAAGAAAGAGTATGTTGAATCTTATCGCAAAGATGGATTTCAATCGCATGGTTCGAAGATCGGATTCTTGAGCTACTACTTAGAGAGTTATGATAGATTGCTAGGAAATATGTAATAGCATAGTTTTTATTTAAAGCTGCATTGTAAGGAAAAGTTTTTTCCACATTTTATAAATAAATAATTTTTTTTATTTTTATTTTAGTTCATATCTCCTTGCATTGGCTTTTATGGAAAATTGACGTTTATATGTTTCTAGCAATAATGGAAATATGAATTTGATTCTTTCCTTTGTGGTAGTGTCTAAATTTACCAAATAAGGAAAGATTCTCATCAACTAAGGTTCAATTGAACCGAAACTTGGAATCATGCAAGTTATATAATATGATGAATGAGAACTTTCAGCTTTGGAAAATTAAGACTAATTCCTTGTTCACATGTATATGTGAGTCAAGTGAGGGACTAAGGGATCAAGTACACATTCTTGTGCACTGGTCAAGTCCACCACAAAAGATCGATAAGATTATTCATCATGATTTACTAAGGTTTAGTAAATATGGTTATACTTACAAGTTTAAGTATAATTCTGAAACATTGGAAAAGTTTCGATGTATGGCAGGACGAATGAGAAGAATCAAATTAGGCAGAAGGATAAAAGTTTCTCAAATCTGAAAAGATGGGAGAGTACTTTAGTATCATGTTTAATGATCATCTTAATGATTAAGAAACCATATCACAATTGGTTCTCTAAGGACATCTTAGTGCATTCTTATGACTAAGAAGAGGAATCATGAATTGTTGAAGTGGTTAAATCAAGAAGATGAGTCACACTTCGCTCCAAAACAAGTCTTAGAGTCATACTCCAAGATTGTAACTTGAGTGACATATCTTAAAGAAAGGTTATAACACTTGTCAAATGTAAGAGTAAAAGTGTCCTACTCTTGTACATTTGAAATTGGTAAGTTGTGATGTTTTGGACAAAGACCAACTTAGGCCAATTGTGTGAAGTGTTTGTCTTGATAAAGAATCCGCACTATCTCTTGAATATTTGGCAAGTGAGTCTTATATGTCAAGAGGACAGTGGGAGTCTTAAAGATCTTGGAAAACTTCCAGATCTAATCAAGAAGGAAAAACCTATAGTTTATCACTAGCACACGACTTGAGGTTTATAACCTATCGTGTTGAAATATTCCTATTTCTGTGCCCATTCCAGTTAAAGTTGGCTTTGCATATGAGTTCTGAGAGTTCTCAACTGGTTGCATAACAACTTGGAAGCAATGGCAGGCCCTTGAGCTGCCAGGTGGCAAGAAGTTAAGATTGCACAAGTTCAATCCATAAGAGTTTGGATTTGTCACTAACCTTGTCTTGTGATTATGGTTTTGACAAATTCACATGGATAGGAACACATACACAATAAAATCTAAGTGTCATAAGTTTTCTCTCCGATTCATGAAAAATGATGGTGAGGAAACGCTTTCACTGAGTAAATTTTAAGTAGATAGCATTTATGATATTTGCATTCTCAAAGTCGTTAGTGGAGCGTGTGTGGTTAACCGGCACACTAACATGGACTTGTGAGAAATGGCAAAGGTCTAAACAATTGAGACTATGATTACGGCATCCCTTTTCATACTTCTAAAATTGTTTAGACACACATGTGTGCTATCTAAGGAAAGGTGTATGATTTTGATAAAGTTTTATCAAAGCATCTCGTATCAGAAATATGAACTTTGGTAAGATGGTCAATAAAGTATTGATTTCTAGAAGTTCAGCAGATTTCTGAGTACATGTCAAAGCTAGTGGGAGCATAAGCTTCATGCTGATAATCATCATGCAAGTGGGAGCATGATAATTATAGAAAACAAAAGGTTTCAATCGGGAAAAAGTTGTTTTGCTATAATTAAGGGTGAGGAAATTATACTTTACTTCAATTCAATTCTAAAAGCTTAGATTGAGGTTTTAATCATATTTAGTCAAGGATATATATATATATATATATATATATATATATATATATATATATATATATATATATATATATATATATATGAATTTCATGTTGAAATGGCTTAACATAAGGAAATTCTACATATGGGTCCATTATTTGCGTTCTAAAATTCGATTATGATTACGGCATCCCTTTTCATAATCTGAATTATGAGAACTTGGCAAATAGAAATAGAAATATTATAGCAAAAGACTGGTATAGTATCATGTCCTTATAAATCGTGTCCCATTTGCTTTGGGTACAAGATCGATTTCATGTGCTATAATATTTATCCTTTCTAAATTTTCCAAATGCCTTGGGGAACTAAGAGGGGAAAAGGTCTAGAATTGGATATGACTAAAGTGATTAAGCAATTGTCGAGGACAATCTAAGGTTTACCAAAGATTGGTTGCTCAGGGACAGTTGGAAGTGTAGTGTTAATTCGAGAAGGACAATATTGACATATTCTGAAAAGAGGCAACTCTTGTTCAGGAGTAATAGTCAAAAGGGGAATATGGAAATGTTCCCATAGGTGGAAGTTATTCATTAAATCTGTGTAAGATTAGGAAACTTAATGCAAGTATAAAGTTGATAGTTTAAAACTGAAACAATGAATAATGAGTAATCAGTATGGTGATATATAAAAGTGGTCTATTTATATTCATAGGGTTTGATACCATATTTGATTCATTTATTCTTGTGTTTCACTTTGCATGTTTTGACTTCCAGAATAACTAAGTCACTCTTCCTGAATGATTAAGTTATTCAAACCATCCACAGTCAGTCATATGTTGGAAGTAGATATGAATCAAGACTGTCATGGGTTGGCTTGTAGAGGTCCAAGATGTTGGACAAAGTGGTGCTATAACACTCATGAGTGCTCATAAGTTCTGAGTATTGGATTCAACCCACGCTCACTGGTATCACTTCATGGAATTCATCTCGAGTGATCGTGAAACGGTAATATCATATAAGTCTTCAAACCTAGTGATATGACTTGTTGCCTATGAGTTGGTTATGCATTGATTGTACGAAAACGCATTGGTAACTCGATGTTATAAGACGTGCCTTTGTGTGTAATTCAACAAGTAGTAGAACAAGCATATGAGTCGAAGTTTATCTGTTCCTTCTTGGATTAGAAGCGATATCTGGGCCCCTCGATGATTTTGTGTTGACCCATGTATCGGGCCCGGTCAGAACTAAGTTGATGTGTTCAATTAAGTTCTATGTCAAACAAATCGGAAATCGGGAAACAACTGCTGGACAATAAGTAAGACATTGTTCCATGTGTTTGTCCGGCTGATATCTAGAACAGAGGATTATATGATCACTTATCTAAAATGGCGCTTCATAGTTCAACAAAGTTTTAAGAGCTACGATTGCTAATCGGTTCCTGAAGTCATACTTGCAACTATAGTTATTAGACTTATCCAAGTGGGAGATTGTTGGATACAGTGTCTAAGTCCATAACTATATTTGGTATGTACTTGACCCGACCCGGCATGGTCCATTTGGGTTGCACTTCACCCGAACAATTTATGGATAATCTTTTGAGAATAGTATAAGTTATGATTTATTAATATATTATAAGTTCTAATATATTAATATAAAATCATATTATTTAATTAGTATTGATCTATAATTAATTTAGAATTAATTTAGTGATCAAAAGTATGACTAATTAAATATGGGCTTGTGTATTTATATAGTGTGGGCTAATGCTTATTTGGAATGGGCTAGGCTTGCAAGGAAAGTCCATGGATAATCCATGGAGCTTTAACCCATGGATCTCATGGAAATGAAAAGACATGGGTATTAGGGTTTACATGGATGTAACCCTAATCCACCACACTATATAAAGAAGGCTTTGGTTCTAGAAATTGTACAAGTTTATGTGTGAGAACTAAGAGGGCCGATTTCAAAAAGAGGTTTTGCTATTCTCTCAAGTTTCCAAGTTTGTGGTGATTTATGATTTCCATTTGAGGCATCCACATTATTGGTGCTAGGCTCTCAAACTCCAAGCAATCCACCACTACTAAAAGGTAAGTAACTCTACTAGCTTTATTTGATTCAAGTACCCCATGCCATGCTAGTTAGGTTGAGAACCTTGGAAAAATAGTTATTTGCATGTATCTTAGTCAAACATAGATCCATGGTTTCTAGGGTTGCATGTACACCATAGGAGTGTTAGAATGCTGAAAACCCAACACTTATGATCGGTGAAGACAATACACTTGGTTCCATAGAGATAATGTCTCCAAATCCTTAACGCAAAGACCACTGCTCCCAACTCCAAATCGTGAGTTGTATAATTGACTTCATGTGTTTTCAGCTGTTTCGAGGCATAGCCAATAACCTTTCCTCGCTGCATGAGCACACAGCCTAGGCCCTGATTGGATGCATCGTAGTAGACTACAAAGTCCTCCGTCCCTTCAGGTAGAGACAGGATAGGTGCGCTACATAGGGCCTGCTTCAATGTTTGAAACACAGTGTCTTGCTTTTCTCCCCAACTAAAGGGTATACCTTTCTGAGTCAGGGTGGTTAAAGGCTTAGCAATCCTGGAGAAATTTTGAATAAATCTGCGATAGTAGCCAGCAAGACCCAAGAATTGACGGATTTCTGTGGGTGTCTTCGGTGCTGACCAATTCTCAATTGCCTTGATTTTGGAAGGGTCCACATGTATGTCTTCCTCGCTAACCACGTGACCGAGGAAAGTGACTTTTCGGATCCAGAATTCACACTTAGATAATTTTGCATATAGTTTTTCTGCCCTTAAAGTTTCTAGCACTAGCCTCAAGTGCTGTCCGTGATCTTCCTCAGTCCGAGAATAGACAAGTATATCATCTATGAACACTATTACAAACTTGTCTATGAAAGGGTGGGACACCCAATTCATTAGATCCATGAATACTGCGGGTGCGTTGGTTAGACCAAAGGGCATTACTACAAACTCGTAGTGACCATATCGAGTTCGGAATGCTGTCTTGGGAACATCATTCTCATGGACTCGCAACTGGTGGTACCCTGATCTCAGGTCTATCTTTGAGAAATAGTCGGATCCTTGAAGTTGATCGAAGAGGTCATCGATTTTGGCTAGGGGATAACGGTTTTTGATGGTAAGCTTGTTCAATTCACGATAATATATGCATATCCGAAAGGTAAGCTTGTTCAAGTCTATCTTTGAGAAATAGTCGGATCCTTGAAGTTGATCGAAGAGGTCATCGATTTTGGCTAGGGGATAACGGTTTTTGATGGTAAGCTTGTTCAATTCACGATAATATATGCATATCCGAAAGGATCCATCTTTCTTTTTCACAAACAAGACCGGGGCTCCCCAGGGTGAGGAACTTGGTCTAATGAATCCCTTGCTGAGTAGCTCATTGAGTTGGCTGGATAAATCTTGCATCTCTGCCGGCGCTAGACGGTATGGGGATTTAGCTACAGGAGTAGCTTCGGCAATTCAGTCGATACGGAACTCAACGTGGCGCTCGGGAGGGATACCAGGAAGATCTTCGGGGAAGACATCAGGAAAGTTGCAGACTTCGGGGATGCTCTCGAGGTCTTTAACTTCCTGCTTCTCATTAAAGACATGGGCTAGGAATGCATGGCACTCCTTTCGCAGATATCTCTGAGCTTTGATGTATGAAATGATACGAAGGTTTGAGCTAAGTTTATCACCATAGATAATAAGAGTTTCACCAGAGGGCAAATTAAGGCAAATGACTTTTTCATAACAAAGGATATCAGCACGATTGGGGCTCACCAATCCATGCCAATAATGACATTGAAGCTTTTTATGAAAACTGGCATGAAGTCGATTGGAAAAGAATGATCGTTTAGGGTAAGGGTACAACCTATGAATACATCGTTAGTGCTCTCTTTCTTTTCGTTAGCCATCTCAATAGTAAATGTTTCGGTTAAATGTTGGGGTTTATGCTTGAGAAGATGCTTAAATGAATGACTAACAAAACTTATCTCCGCACCAGAATTGAAAAGAATGCATGCATAAGAGTTGTCGAGGAGGAACGTACCCGTAACAACGGTGGGATCAGCGACCGCTTCCTCTTGGCCCATGGCTAGCTCTCTCCCTGTGTTGCCAACTGTTTTTGCCTTGGGACAATTCCTCTTGAAGTTCCTGATCTCCCCACAGCCATAACAGGCTTGACCAAGGCCCACTCCAAGAGCCTGATTGGTTGGTTGGGCTGGTGCCTTGCAAAATCGAACTGTATGCCCCTTCTTGCCACAACTGTTGCATTGCAAATCACGGCAGGATCCGTGATGATGAAAGTTGCACTTGTCGCACCTTGGAAGAGTACCAACATATCTACTGGCAGGTGCTTGAGCTGTAGGAACAACGGCAGGAGTGGTAGCAACATGAACTACCACTACTCGCTGTTTCTTGGAGGGCTCCTGCGAAGACTAGCCCTTTCGCTTGTTCCAAATTTTCTTCTTCCCACCACTTGCCTTTGGTGGTTCGGGAGCGGCTGCCACTTCATCAAGATCAAACCCGTGATCTATCAGGGTCTGCGCCTGGCACTTGGCGTTGTCGAATGTGAGAGGTTTAGCAGCCAAAACATTTCCTTGGGTTGGGGGCGTCAATCCGCAAATGTACCTATCTATCTTCTTGCTTTCCGGGATGACCATCCCCGGACAGAGAAGAGCCAGATCGCAGAATCTGGCTATATAGGTAGCAATGTCGGAACCCTTCATCTTCAGGTTCCAAAGCTCGTGCTCTAACTTCTGCATCTCGCCCCTTAGGCAGTACTCAGCAAGCATAAGTTCTTTTAAACTCTCCCAACCCATGACATTTGCTATTGGCAGAGTTAGGGATTTGACCTGGCTATTCCACCAAGTCAATGCTCCATCGGTGAAGGTGCAAGCGGCACACTTCACCTTGCTTGCCTCAGAACAAGCGCAAATTTCGAAAATTGTTTCGATCTTCTCGAACCACCGGGTTAGGGCAATGACTCCTCCATTACCGTAGAAATATTTGGGCTTTGCATTCATGAAATCTTTATAAGAACACTCCTTTGGGTTTCCCTGACCTCCGTCAAGATTTCGGGGATCGGGTCCACTTCCTGATCCGCCAGTGCCGCCCGGATTCATTTGCGACATTGCAGCAGCCACATCGACTGTAACTGCTGCCTGGAAAATGACAGGATCGAACTGAGGAGGTGTCGACGGCGGATGATTGTTGTTCTGCTTGTTGGGTCTCTTTCTGGGAGGCATCTTTTCTCTAAAAATATACAAGGGGAAAATGACGATAAGCCTCCTATACGATCATGAATCGAATATTTTCGAGCAAGATATATCTTATCCTACAATGATAATAGAGAACTATAATGGTAGATGCTAACATAAACAAGGAATTGCAAGTCTTTCATCTGTGAGGATTTGTACTACTAGTGATGACTCTGTGCAGTGTTATAGAACCATAAAATACTCCTATAGTATTTTAACTATGTGTTTCATTTATATATGATTTGGTGAGTTTTAGACTTGTTGCAACACCATAGTCACTCTCAAACACATGTTGGTCATATCTCGGACAAATATAGTTGATCAGGTTATATTGGCCCCACATATGACTACATAACTATTCAGGTTTAACCGCGGTGTCCAACTCGCCCTAAATACTTTTATGTTGTTCTTACTATGTTATAGCTTCTTGTACCTATGTATACTTGTATACTTTTGTAAAATACTTAATATTTTAAAGTATACTTTTAGTTTTAGAGCGCTTCGGCCCCTTTAGTGTTTATAGTTGTATACCATGTAAGGTTCGGTATACTTAGTTCACTATAAACAATAGCTCTGATACCAATCTGTCACACCCCCAAACCGGAATGGCGGAAACGTTCGGGGGTGGATGACGTCATATGTAGTATCACAACAATTGCATCAATGTAAGTAAAGTAAACACAACCATTACATTGAATATATAAAAAGGTATTTACATCTGTTTGATTCATATTTATATACATCAAAAGTAGCAAAAATAAAGATGCGACTCTACATGCTCCGTCTTCTCAAAAGTCTGCCGAGGTACCTGTCTACTGATTTCCTGAGAATACAAGCGGTTTTGAAAAGAGAGTATCAGCATAAAAGCTGGTGAGTTCATAAGCATGTTGTTGTAATGAAAACCTGTTAATGAATCAGTGAATGTTTACATTGTTTCCAAGAAAATCAAATATTTTCTACATATGAGTTTGTTACATTAATATATAAATACGAAATCCCTGGCTATCACCAGGATGTATAGAATGTGCTGTTGGAAAACCCTGGTTACCACCAGTATGTATAGTAGATTCATTAATTAAATTGAAATCATGTATTTTATTCCCTGGAATCCTCCAGTGTAATGTATAGTAGTTCTATTAGTTAAAATAAAACTAATGAAGAATGAAATCCCGTAAAAAAAGATTAGTTTATACAAATGTGAGTCGTATAACCATGCTTGATATGACCTAGTGACCTTTACGATGTTCTTCAAGTGTCGGATGTATGACATTTGTCACCTCAGGCATGCCTGCCTAACTATGATAGGATTTAGTTCAGTACACCAAAGGGTACAATTTTTTTTTGAAGTAGAGTCTCACAATTTTGTATAATCCAATTTTTTTTTGAAGTAGAGTCTCACTATTGTGTTTAATCCTGTGTGTATACTTTATGGAGAAATAATTATTCTTAAATAATTATGTAATAAAGTATCCTTGTTACCCGAGAATATAATAAATTAAGTCTGCCATATTTTATATGTTTAACAATGTATAAATCCTGAATCTAAAATACTGTATTTTGAAACCCAAACTATACCTGTTATAGTTTGCATAAATATTATGTATTTGGTTCATGGATTGATTCGAAAACTATGCAATTTGGTAGTAAGACGAAAACGTCCCTTATGCTCAACATAATACAAAAGGGATGAAATATCTAAATATTTTATGAAATGTGAAAACCGTATGACTATATCCATTGCATTAGTTTTAATTGTTTTGAAATCATTTTGTATAAATTCACAAATCATTTGTGTTTGGCTTGTACTCTCCCCCTGAAAACATTAAAACCATAAAAGTATAGGGGTATGAACTCACAGTTGATTGTGTGAAAAGTTGGACAATGAAACTGGGAGTGAAGAACCTCGGATAGATGCACACGGTACTTAACGGGATCCTAATTAACAATTAAATACATAATTGTATTTTATTAGCGAAACCATTATTTATAGTGTTAGAAAAACGCTTGTTTTTGGTTTAGGAATGTTACCAGGACTCGATTGAATTGGAAAAGCGGGTTTCAGCCAAGTTCACCACTTAGGAAGGGTTTGCGGCCGTGAAGAGGATTACGGCCATGAACTGTTCTCGGCCGTGAACATCCCCTTGAAGGGTTTATGGTCGTGAACGATGTTCTTGAGAGAAATATGAAGTTTTGAAGTGTGTACGGCCGTAAACGGTTTGCGGCCCTTGAAGGTTTGAAGATTTGAAGGGCGTATGACCGTAAACTCAAGAACAACAACACTTGATTTGACGAAAAACTGATGTTTTGATGCTCCTCAACCTGCTCTAAGGCGGGTAGAGTGATAGATGAAGATAAATCTTGAGTTTCTTGTGTTTTCGGGTGGGGGTTTTTAGAGAGAGGGAGTGTGTTTGCGGTCAGAAAAGTTCAAATGTGGGTGGGAGTCTCGTATATATAGGCTGGGGGGTATGGTCGGTGGTGGGTTCTAGCCGTGAACGGGTTTACGACTTTGATCGGGTTCACGGCCGTGATCACCAGTCAGGCCGGATTTTCGCTGATTTTCGAAGGAAACTCGGGTTTTTGCGTGATTTTGGTTCCGACTCATAAAGAAAATTCAATTATATAACTTAAATGATTTTCCAAATCATAAGAAATTGACGGAATTAAATGAAATTCAAATTTTATTAACGGAATCGGGCTAACATTAACGGAAAAAGATTCGGGTTGTCACAAAGATCCACAAGAAGTTCTAGATTAATAATATTGACCCTCGCCAAAATTGGTGGACCTTTTCAAGCAGACATAAGTAGTTGTAAATCATATATAACTTCTATGTACGATTACTCTTGTTACATGTATCCGTACTTGACGAATGAAAAGTCTGAATCTCCAAAATGCTTGAAACCTTTAGGGTAGAATTTGAAAATTAAGTTTACCCGAAATAAAGTAGTGGGATTGTACATGGGAGATGTATATTATGGTAGGAATAGAACAAGAACCCATATCTTTCTTTGAAATCTTTAAAGATCATTGGATTATTAACCATTACACCATATCAGGAACTCATCAAGAAAACGGTGTAGCCTAAGTAGGAATAGAAAATTAATGGTGTGAAGTATTCTTGAAAATACTAACTCTTCATATTTTCTATGGAACAAGACATTAAAATGGTGGTCCATATCTTGAATAGATTTGCTTCGGAAGATGTTCCTAAAAATCAATTACGATTTTGACATGAAGGAAACCAAACTTAAGATGTGAGGTTGTCCGACCAAAGCAAATCTCTACAATTCTCAATCGCAAAACTCGACATGAAAATCATAAGGTGCTTCTTCATGGAGTGATCTGAACAGTCTAAACGTTACTGATTTTATGCTTCCGTCACACAGTACCTGAATTCTAGAAATGAAGCATGCCAGATTTCTTAAGAATGTCAAAATTAGTGGGAGATGTATATTGATGGATTTTGACCTCTAAGAATCTTCAACTATAGTTCAAGTTCCCATTACGATAACAATTTCATTAGGGGATTCAAGTTTTGACTTATGGAAAGGACTCTTCAAATGAAAAGGCAACTGAAACACCACAAAATGAACCCAATTAATTGATTGAAATTGAAACTCATAAAACTCAATAGCCGATAAGACATTGTCTATGACGTAGGCGGCCCATAAATTATGACGATTACATGTGGTCAGTCTTAACATGGGAAAGGATAATAACTTTGTCACAGATAGTGATACCATAACTTGTGATCAAGTGGAGTGAACTGAAGAGTTTATTTTAATGTAAAGGAGTGATGTTTGGCAACTTGCTGAATTACCAAAGGGTTTCATATCAATAGGATGCACGTAGGTCTTGAAGACCAAACTAAACCCCAATCATTAACATTAAACAACATAAAGCTCTATTGGTCACTAAACGATATAAACAAAAAAGAGGTTATTTATTACCAAGAAATGTTCCCATCCATTTCTCTAAAATAACTTCTCTAGGACCGTATTGGCCCTTGAATCTCATTTTCTTTTGAGCTACATCAAATACACGTTAAATTGTTTTCTTAACATGGATTTACACAAAAGTGTATACATGGCCCGATTGAATGGTTTTAATTCTAAGGGTCAAGAACATCCGATGTGTAAACACAATGAGTCAATATATATGCTAAATCATGCTTCCTATCAATGGTTTCTAATGTTCAATGGAAAATTAACGACTTGATTAAGAACCAATTACATTGATGTATATACCTCAAGATCAGTGGGAGGAATTTTATCATGCTCAATTTATATATAGATAACTATCTATTAGAGAGTAATAACATTCATATGTTGCATTAATCAAAATACTTGATACCATATCACATCGATATGAATAATCTTGTTGAAGCCATGTATGTTATAGGCAAATAAATACATCAAGATAAAAGGAATTTAAATTTGACCTAAAAAGGATATATCGAGTGTATAGTAAGTTGATATAACATGCAACATTGCTTCCCTTTAGTTTATCTTGTAGTTAAGGAAGATGTTTTCGGTTTACAATGGTAGAATGAGATCAGATGAAGTCAATAGATTATGCTTCAGTACTTGTAAGATCCTTATGCTCAAGTTTATACTTGTCTCGAAATCACTTATGTTATCGGTATCCTACGCTGTTATCAAACAAATCACGGTCTAGATCACAAAACAACTAAAAAGAAAGTTTTATATGGGACTAATTGTTACAAACTCATTTATAAAAGAAGTGCTAACTTGAAGCGATATGACTTAAGTCTATGACTTTTTAAAATGCAAAGATAACTAGTAATTATTGGGAAACATATTTATGCAATCAGTTAGCCAATATTATGGAAGAGACCTAATCTATGATGGTGAACTTTGTTGTCATATATAATGCAATTAGCCATGTAATTTTCTTGACAAATTTAATTACAAGACTCATGATTGTAAATTCCATTTTAAGGCTGTTAAAAGAAACTTTATTGCTATAATTTTCCCTACAAGCTTTTCCACTAGCAATAATTAAAGTGGAATGGGGTTGTACATCAATACAAAATATTTTTTCACATAAGAACAAATGGAGGAGAATGATTTTTGTATCGAGCACATCAACACTTAGAAGATGCTAGCAGATCTGATAACCAAAGTCCAACGACTCAAACCATTTCAGCATGTCGTCATTATAGGTATAAGGGTAGACTTATTATAATATAATTCAAGTATAGTGCTTTGATGGAACTTTTAATTTTTATTTTAATTATTCAAGTACTTGATTGGTTTTCCTCTATAATATGCAATTTGTCTGTATTAATAACATGTGCACACTTACTGTTATATAGACAAATATATGACATTATCACTTAAATCTAACGTCATTTGGTTTAATATAATCTTAAGTTCCATATGAAGTACTAAAGTATGATTGCTGGTGGTCCCCTGTGTAAAAACGACATGTTATGTTGTACTTTTCTGCTTTAGTGTTAATATGAAACAAGATGAACTTAACTTGGCCAAATAAATAACAAACACACACATACAAATAGTCATCCAAGTGGGAAAATATTGGAAAATAACTCGTTAATATGGCCATCAGACTATTTTGTTTTCATAAGTTGGGTACAATTATATCATGTACCATAACATTTTCCATAATGACATAACATGTCCCTAGACTTTAAATTGTGTAGTATGATGGATATGACTTATGTCTATAAATTTACAGACTAATCTTTAATGTTTCTACAACTTACCCATTAGGTGCAATAATGAGAATTAAACACATAAATAAATGATAGAAACTTATTAGAAAATATGGAACGATCTCTTCTATTTTCATATTTTCAACATCTCCTTTATAAAACACGATGATGATTATGTGTAACCAATCTATCCATCAACAACTCAATATAGCATCTTTATTGGAAGTAAAAAGGATCAACATGACATCTTCTTCATCACAATTACCAAGACCAAGTAAGTTAATTCATTTTTATTTGGAGGTTGGGCTTATTCAACATTCCCACTAGAGAGAGACTTTCTCATCGAGGAATTATGGTGGCCTCTATTTTGTGCCCTATTTGTACCTCTTCCGTGGAGACCATTGATCGTCTTTTTGCATGTTGTTTCCAATTGGTTGAAATTTGGACTAGGACTGTTATTTGGTGGGGAGTTCAGATTCCTACACATTTGTCCATTATTTCCATTCTTTCTTGGTCACATTCTATTCCTTTAAGAAGTGGGCAAAGAAAAACTTTCGATGCTGTGGTTTTGACCACTCTATGGTGTTTATGGAATTTCCGCAACTCCAATATTTTTGGATCGTCTTTACCTAGGAAGTCTCTCATTTTTGATGAAGTGGTAGATAGAGCTTTCTTTTGGATTTCTAATAGGTGTATTAAAGCTAAGTTACATTGGACTTCTTCGCTTCATAATCCTCATCTTGCTTGTATTTTGTTGTAATAGTTTTTTTATAGCTTCTTGCTAGTTTTTAATAAAAATTTCACTCTTTAAAAAAAAAAGTAAGTTAATTCATTTTTGGCCCAATGTTTATAAAGTAAATATAAAATTGATCTTGGTTTATGCCTGTAAATCCTACGTTGAGTTCCTGACCATATAGATTTTTCCTTTTTTTTAAGAAGCTGGTATGAAAAATGAAAAACGGTAAGTGGCAACCGGAAACTGCCTAGTCACGGGTCATGTGAAACTTGGAAAAGGGTAATTTTAACAACTTACGCGCAAATATTGTCCAAAAAAATAAAAAAAAATAAAACCCATAATTAAAATATGTTAAAAATTGATATATAACTCCACTTTAATTAAATAAGTTGAGGATTTTATAGAAATAACTTTAAATTTATGCACTTACATCATCTACTCTTTCAGATCTAATTTAATAAAATCAAGGGCCACATGTGAATAATTTTCTACACAAGAACAAGGAACAAGGAAAGTATAACATAAAGGATAAAGGTGTAAACATACGACAATTTATATTAAAAAAACATTTTATTTTATTGATTTATTTTAAGAGATGTGTTTGCAAAATCAGTATTTGATTTTTTATATTATAAATTGTAATGAAATAATATCTTCGTCAATCATCCAATTCAACTATTTTAGTTATTAAAGCATTAATTTTGTTTCATCAATACCAACCAACTCAAATTTTATGAATTTATTAAAGTCCAACCCAACATTATCTTTTATTATTATTATTATTATTATTACTATTATTATTATTAGAAACGACAAACGATTCAGTGAAAAACGCACCATAATATTTCAATAGTGACCCCGGGTTCGAGCTCTTTACATGGCAAACTCATCCCCAAGGGATTTCCATGGAAAACTTCCCATACATGAGACATAATTGCAAGATACAAATTTAACAGGTTCAAAGATTTGAACTCCTGACCTCAAACGCAGATGAGTATCAAACCTTGTGCATCAATCAAAGTAGACGGGACACACATGATCTTTTATTATAAAATACTATTAACCATAACCAATGTTTTATTACTTATAATATTATAAAAAAGGAAATTAATTAAAAAAGAAAACAGGGTAAACTATTATTATTGTTGTTAATATATATATATATATATATATATATATATATATATATATATATATATATATATATATATATATATATATATATATATAGAGAGAGAGAGAGAGAGAGAGAGAGAGAGAGGTATCAAGTAGGAACTCAAAAAATGGTAGGAATCGCGAGGATTACTTTTTGTCGTAAGATTGAAAACATAAATGGCCAGAGTTTGATTTTATTTATCGTCAAAATCTCACGAGATGATATGACATTTTCGTAATTAATTGTGAGATTTTGACAATTTTCGGGGAAAGTTAATTGTTTGTAGCTACAAGTGACAAAAGCAAAAAGATTAAAAAATAAATTTTTTTATTTTTTATATTTATAAAAATCCAGAAAAAAAATTCTCCAAAAATTATAAAATTGAAGGAATACTTCTACTCACTATTCTAATGACTTTGTAAAAGAAATTTTAAAAATAAAGTGTTTTAGATACTAAACTTGATTCTAAAACATTAAAAGTTTTTAAAAAAAATGTTGAACATAATATGATTCAAAATATTTATGATTCAAAAATATTATGATTCAATATGTTTATGATCATTAACTTGTTATGATTTAAAAATATTTAATGATCCTTAATTATTACATTTTTATGATTGAAAATTAAATGAATCAAAAATTAAAATGATCCAAATGTTGTATTGAACAAAAAATCTTTATCTAATTTAATATATTATGATCCAAATTAATATGATCAAAAAATGTATGATGCATAATATCGTTATGATTCAAAATTTTATGATCCAAAAATAACATGATTAAAAAAAAGTATGAATGAAAAATATTATGATCCTTAATATTCTTTTTATTTAAAATTTTATAATTGCTAGACGCAAAACGATATTTAGTTTAAAAAATCAAAAAAATCAAAAAGTAAAAAAAAAAAAAAGAAAGAAAGAAAAAACCCACTATCTTCAAGTATGTAGAAAAGATATTAAAAAAAAAAAACAAATGAACAAAAAATTAAAAAAACGAAGAAAATAAAAGAAAACGAAAAAATAAAAAAAAACAAAAAAATATAAAAACAGTAAAACCGAGCATATATCTATTTAAGAAAAAAATTGAGTTTTTTTAACGAAAAATAATAAAAATAATTAAAAAAAAACGAAAAAAAATCAAAAAAAAAATGAAAAAAAGGAAAACCCATTTAAACGGCATTCCATGGACGTCCGTCGCGCATGATTATTCTATCAAATCCGTATTACGTTCCATGCACGTGTGCCGCGTGCGAACGCGTCATGACCAAGTAAATGAGTTTGATGTTTGTGTCATTGAGAAAATGATTGGTGGAGAATAGGTTTCTACCGGATCCGGACCCTGAATATATATATATATATATATATATATATATATATATATATATATATATATATATAGTGAAAACATAAAAACACTATGTTTATGATATTATTCTTAAATGAATGTTGTATATGTGTATTATTGAAGTAATTTTAATTACTGTTTTTATTTGAACAATCTTCCCCCCCCCCTCTCTCTCTCTCTCTCTCTATATATATATATATATATATATATATATATATATATATATATATATATATATATATATATATATATATATATGAAAAAAAAGTTAAGAATACGAGAATGAATGTGAGCCACTCATTTCGAATCTACTTCTTAAACGTTCAAGCATATTAGAACAACGAAAAAGTGTAACGTCCCAAAAATACTAAGTAAAAATTTCATTTTTAAACAACCAAAAAATTCATGCATTAGTTGAAAAGACAATTGAAGTGTAATGTATTCTCCAAAACATCAGAATGAATCGTAAAAAGATAATGCATAATGAAAACTCAAGGGGATACAGTGCGATTAGGCCATGCCCTTCCCTTGGAACAAGAAGTACCAGAAACATTTAAACATGAAACCCTAAGCGCAAAGCTTAGTGAGTTCTCCAAAATACCACATATCATACATATCAAAGCGCCCAACCCTAGGGCTATATTTCAAACCATGTGAATGCTATGATCCAATCATAGCCTTACAGTCACTTCTGTTGCTACAACCCAACTGTAATCTTTCCCGCGCTGATCCAACCATGGTCTTACATACAAGTGCTATGATCCAACCACTGTCTTTCATATAAGTGTTGTGGTCTAACCACCGTCTTTCATATAAGTTCTATTATCCAACCACAGTCTTTCATGCAAGAGTCACAATACAGTCTAGCATCCTACATAGTATAGTTTGAAGACTCACCTCACACCCGCATCAGATAAACCATGGCTCGTATAATCGAGAAACAGGTGCTACAACCCAGCGAAATAAAGATCCAAGGTCAAACCTTAGTCTACCTTCCAAAACTAGCAATTTGACCAAAAGTTAACCAGGTCATATATTCAACAATCAAAGTTAACTAGAGAAGTTCGCCACGACGTGGCCAACCAATGGCCACGTCGTGGTAGCTGAACGCCAAAACAGTCACGACTTTCCCCTTCACCACGTCGTTGCAAGCATCTTGCCACGTTGTGGTTCCTGCATCTAGATAACTTAATGGATTGAGTCCTTAATCTGTTAATCCTTTTTTTCATACTTTTCAGGAAGCTTCTTGGGACCCTAAAGGTCCATAAAAATCCAAACTTTGTGGAAATGCAAGACCCATGCATGCCCCTGACTCAAGGTAGGTCAAAAGATGGAAAAATTACCAAAACCACATGCGAGACTTACAAATTTCATTTAACCTCTAGATACATAAGGTATTATGGTCAAGGGACGTTAGTGAATTTTAAAGTTGCAAACTTTATCTCATTCAACCATTCAAATCTCAACTATGAACCAAAACATCCAATTAATCTTAAATCTATAAGAAAGGAACAAAAAAGATCAAGTCTTGTCACACCCCCAAACCAGAACGGCGGAAACGTTCGGGGGGGGGGGGGGGGGGAGGGGAGGTGAGGACGTCGTGTACAGTATCATAACAATGAATAATAGTAATCAAATCAACAATAACCATTGTATTAATAATAAAGTGTTTACATTTTATTTGAATCATAACTTGATTGAGACCAAATGTAAATTGCAAAACAAAGACTTAAAACTACTATGCTTCGTCTTCACAAAACCTGCACGTGTACCTGACTACTGTTTTCCTGACAATACAAGTGATTTTGAAAAAGTGTATCAACATTTAAGTTGGTGAGTTCATAAGCATTTTTGTTTTAGAAAGTATATTCCTTATTCTTTGAAAAATGTTACTGTGTTCCTCCAGAAAATCCTATATTTTATTATTAGTTGAATGAAATGTAGTCTTAGTACCTTAAGACAGAAATTGTATAAGTTTCTTATACTTAAAGAATGATACTTTGACATTATATAAGTACTCGTATTTGTTTTCAGAAAGTTGGATTGTAAATCGTTTGCTAATAATATTTTTTCCTAAAAAATACTATATTTTCCATGAGTTGAGTTATGGTCTTTAATATACCAAGACCGAAAGATATAAGTATAAATGCCCTACTTAGTTTGATAATGTGTAGTTTTATTATTAAGTAAAACTAGTTGAATACGTGTTTGCCCTGTAAAATAATGATGTTTATCCTGGAAAATCCTATAGCTTCCATGAGTTGAGGTATAATCTAATATGAACCAAGACCGAAAAGTACAAGTATTTTCAGTACTTAAAATAGTTATAACTAGTTTTATTTATATATAAAACTATTTGAAGAGATGTGTTTTCGCGTAAAAATCCACGTATAGTCGTTTATCATTTGAGTTTTCATAACCGTGCTAACGAATGATTTGCTTGCCGCGACGTTCTTCAACTGTCGTACCGTTTGATATTTGTCACCCATAATCTGTCGGTCGTGCTGTAGCTAACAGCCATGGTGCGGGGTCATCAATCCCGTATAGATCTATACACAAGTATCACGCTCTCCCGAAGGAGACTTAGGTTATAAAACAGGACTTGCTGGTATACCTTGGTAGGTACGACGAAGACATTGACTCACAAATTTCGAACGAGTTTACGTGTTTTTGACCTGTAAGTGCTCGTGTGTGTAATTGTTACCCTTTTTGTTGTGTTTATAAAATATAAAAATAATCATATTTTTATATAATCGTTTCTTTGCCCTGAAAGGGTAAAATGATGTGATTGTTTCTCAAACTATACCTACTATAGTTTAAAAGATATTATTCCGTTGAAAATGATAATTGTTTCGTTTGGACGTATTTTGCATGTAACTGTTTGTAAATTTGGTAATAACGTTATTCCACATGTTGGATATTTCTACGTGAAGATACTTTAACGTAATAAAATATAAACAATAATTTGTATATTATCACAAGTTTCTTGTGTTTTAGTTGAATCCCCCCCCTTAAAACATAGAAAAAGTTATAAAAAGTGTAGGAGTATGAATTCACCTTGAATGTGATCGCGGTTTAGTTAACGGGATAGAAATGGTGACCTTAGGGTTAGGTTACGGGTAGGATATCGTGAACCTAATGATTTTAAACACATAATCATGTGTGATTAAGTTGATATAAGTAATACATATGTGTTGTATAACATAATTTTTATGAATGAAACGTACCAAAACTTATACTTGTAAAGAAGAATATCTTCTGGAAGTGTGATATTCTAACTTTGAGAATGAGGAGAAATGTGGTTTGCTATTTGAGAGAGAATTGAGATGATTTAGTATACTGTATGTCTGAAAATGAAGGAATGATCTTATGTTTGCCTTATATATGAAGTAAATATGAGGAGGATGTGATACTTACGTTGGTAATTGCACCAAATCACATTGAGAAGTTAAATTTAGGATAATATATGAAGATATTAAGGGTTTTTGGCTATAACTTCACCTCGAAGGAAGTAAATTCGGTTTCAAGTCAAAGAGAACAAGGAATTCGGTCAAGCTTTGATCCATAGTGTAAACTCGGTTTTGAGTTTGGGAAAAGATTCCCCAAACCGAATTCTATATATACATGTGCTATTTTATGTTTTTGAGTTAAGTTTTATACCATAGCGTGCTAACATACTTATTACTTGAATTAGTGTTGATTTCTTTGAGTCCTTAATGTCTTGTTAACTTGTATTAGCTTATAATAACTTAACCTAATATGGGTTATTACCACACATACTTCAATAGCACCCATAAGTATGGCTCATGAAAGTTATTTTTCCATTAAATCCAATTACATTGTAAATCAATTGGTATTTGGTTGGAGTTTTAGACTTGAATTGTTCTAGGAAAATTCCAGTTGTGGCATCATCCCCCCATTATAGGAAATTTCGTCCCAAAATTGTTTTTAAAGTGGGTATAATCATGGACTAGGAAAAAGATGTGGGTACTTTTGTTGCATCTGCCTTCTCGCTCCCAAGTGAATTCAGGTCCCCGCTTGGCATTCCAGTGAACCTTTACTATTGGTATGCGACTTTGTTTCGCTCTCTTGATTCTCCCCGTCTATGTTCTCTTACTGGTTCTTCTATGAAGTGTAGACTCCTATTTACCTCAACTTTATCGAATGAAATTTATAGAGACTTGTTGGCTGGATATTGTTTCAGTTTGGGCGTGGAAGATGGGGTGTATGTTATAGATTTCTTATGGTAGTTGCGGTTTGTGTGGTCTTACAATCTCCTTGTGATGCGTTCTTATCTGCCTTCTACTCCATCTGTTACGTTGATTGGTAGAGAATGTCTAGATGTGGTTTATCTGTCTAGGATTGCTCGAATGGTAGTGTGTCTATTAGTAGTCCTAGGTAGCTTCGTCCTGAAGTTCATGGTAAGATTCATACCTGGTCCATCCATCATCACCTCGTGCATACAAGTCGTATATAATTAAGATTGACTAGACAGTCGGATGGGTGACTCAGCCCCAAGTCCACAACCAAACAAGGAATAAGAGATAGGGCGGAAACACACGTCCTAAGTTCGTAGCATCTTAATAATATACCACCCTCGCGTATACACTTAGTAGTGATAGGTTTACCGTATTTGTCCTTAGTCTCTTTTCTTAAACATGACTTGCCATATGAGTGGCATTTCCGAAAGGTCTGCTGGGGATGCTTCGAAAAGGTTATGGAAGGTATGGTAATCCTCGCATGAGTATTTATGAGTTTTGAAGCGAATGACGATTTGAAGGTTTGTGTCGGGTTTCTCGTTGTAGATTGAAAGAGTTTCGTTAGTCGACTGCTAAGGCGAAGGGTCTTTTCATATCACATGAAATTGGTATGGTGAGGACCAAGCGAATCCACGTCAAATGACGACATCAGAACTTGTTATGGTAATAGGTGTTAATTCGATTTGGGAAGAGTGTTTGTTAGAATGGTAATGCATTCTATGTGTATGTTTTCAGTGCTTTCAGTTTTATCCTTGTTATTACTAGTGCGAACATTTTGTACTGCATTTAGCGAGTACTAGTACGAGTATTCTGATAATTGAAAATGATGAAATTTCATAATATAATCCCTACCAGGTCTTTCTATAATCGTTTGGTGTATACAAGTCATGTATAATTAAGATTGGAAAGACAGTCGACTGAGTGACTCTGTCCTAAATCCACAACCAGACAAGGAACAAGAAATAAGGCGGAATCATTCACTCTAAGCCTTAAAATCTTAATTATAAATGATCCTAATGTGTACACTAAGCCATCATAGCTCCCTGTTATGATCCTTAGTTTTTATATAAATAATGTGATTTGTTCGGATGAGGGAGTAATTCATGATTACGATTTAATTGGCACCAGTTCTAGTGAAAATTTGGTACTATTGTTTGGAATGTACCGATAATTCCAGTAGGGTTCCTTGTTGTTTCTTCATGTCTTGTTGTTAAGTTCCGCCTTCTCCTCCGTCATTCCTTTCTGTTGGACAATCTCTCTTGAAATGTCCCGTTTCACCACATGTATGTCATACTGGACTTATACTTACATTGGTGACTGAAGTGATGTGTTGAATCAGAGTCCTACAGAAGCAGATGGTGTGCCCCTTCTTGTTGCACCTAATGCAATGCAACACTCGGAAGACTCCATTATGATGGTGGTTACACTTGTTGCAGCTTGGGAGTTTTCCAACATAGGGTTTTGTCGGTGTTAAGGTAGTAGGGTCAATGGGGGTCTGGACTGCCACAATTTGTATTTCAGTAGGTCCTTGAGTCGAACTGCCCCTTATTTTAATCCAGGGTCTTCGTTTCATGTTCTTAGGTTTGTGGGTTGGGGTGTTCTTGCAGATAGTCACTCGTGGGCGTCTTTTATTGTTACTACGATTGGGATTGTCGACACCATTTCCTTCTCTGTTTGTGTCGTTAGTGTTGAATTGTGCCATGACGGCTATTACGACAGCTGTGACCGCGACTTGAAAAGTGGCGGAGTCTATCTATAGAATTGGTGTTTCGCCGGCTGGCTGGTTATTCCCATGTGAAGGCATGATTTTGTCACAAGATGTGAAATAAGTTCGTAAGTAACGATGGTCGTTCCTAGTTGCATTCTATTTATTTATATACACATATAAATTTCGTGTTCTTCTGTACGGTTCTAAATGTTTTGACCAACATCCCTGTGATGTTTTTATGGTAGAGAGTAGAAAATAGGTATTGTACAAATGTTTAAATTTATCAAAATGGAATGTAGGTGTCAAAAACCTTAAGTTGGATCGGGCTTTATAAGTTTTGAAGTGGCGTACTTCACTTGATTTACTGTTACTAGTTGCGATGAAAGAGGTGATAATCCTTACACATCGTGTGAGTAGTGTAATCACTAACTCACTGGGTTAAATAGTTTATTAAATATTAGTGTGACGCATAAGGTGCTTTGTCATCCCGTACTTCTCGCGAGTGGTTTCCTCTGTACTCTGTTCTGCTGTGATCGCCTTAGTTTCAGCTGTAAAGATTTGTTGTCCTATAGTGGCTATCTCTTTCTCTAAAGGGTATAGGTGATTTGTATTGTTTTCCAGATCTATTTGTAGGCATGGTATCCATATGGTGTTCTTATTTTCTGTAGGTATATTGTATCTTCGCTCCATTATGCTTCGGATGTTGACACTGATTTCCATTACTTCGTGATGGAGAGTCTGTACTAGATTGTCCTTGCGAGGCTCCCTTGTCTATTCCTGATAAGGTAAAGTTTCCTAATGAACTTTTCAGCTCCTTTTTCTTCATATGATTCCTTCTCGGAATCCTCCTCACATAATCTTCTTGTTCTTCCTTGACTCTACTGTTGGCTGTTGCAGTGAAAAAACTATATCTAGCTGTGTTGTTTGAGCGAAAATAGGGATAGCTACAGAATATTAAAAGTTTTTATGGTGATCCTTACCGGGTCCTCGTATAGTATTTTAACTTTATGTTTTTTTCTAGAGATCCTTTGTATATAGGGTTGGTAAGTTTTAGACTTGTTGCGACACCACTATCACTCCCAAACACATGTTGTTTGTATCTCAAACAAATATAGTTGATCAGGCTATATTTATCCCAAATATGATTACATAACTGTCTAGGTTTGACTGCAGTGTTCAACATCTAAATACTTTTGTATTGTTCTTCTTGTGATACTGTTTTAGTATAGATGTACTTGTGTATACTTTTATAAAATCTTACTGTATTAAAAGTATAACTCTTTGTCAGAGTGTTTTAGTCCCGTAGTATTTATAGTTGTAAATCTTATATGGGTTGATATACTTAGTTCACTATAAACAATGTTAAACACCCTGTTCATTTAATAAATAAATTAATTAATTAATCAATGTATAGTAGCGCTAAAATCAGTAATTATATAGCAGGGTGTTGGTCTCGAGGAGCTAATTGAAAAAAATTAGAATGTTGAGGGATAAAGGGTAAATTCTGGACCTTAATTGAAAAGAATTTGTCAAGCAATTGGCTGTTTTGTAAATCTCGGACTTAATTAGTAAAGATTTTCAGGGACAGGTTTTAAAAGGTAAGTTTGAGGCTTAATTTGTAAGGATCCTATGGGGTAGGGACCAGACTTGTAAATATGCTAAATTTTGAAAATGGTCGGGGTTTAAAACCCACCACCCTCATCATACCAAACCCTAAACCTAAAGGATGCATCCGCCGACCTTATGACACCCTCTCTCTCCGGCCGCCACCACCTTTCACCTAATCGTCCTCCGATCATCTAACACCATCGGCGATATTGAAGACCGACAGAATGGGGAAACGAAGCTGCACTAGTTAGGGCATCGGTGGAGCAGTGTTGTCGTTTGGAGCCTCCGTCCGCCACACCCACTCCGCTGTGGTATTGCTGCCACCCTCGCACTCCAACAGTTAAATAAGGAGGCGCCGCTAGCCGGCGGTCAGTGGTGCTTCAGTCCACGGTGGTCTCTTCTCATCCTCCTCACCTGTTCTCTTGTTGCTATTTCCCATTCGTGACCGCTGCCTCCATATGGCCCGATTACGCCGCTCCGGTCGTCGTTTGCCACCCAGAAGGGATGTTGCGTTCGTATATGTGAGCTTCTATCGAGAAGGAGTCGTGAAGACCCACCTGGAAGCCAGCCATGGTGGCTGTCACCGCAAACCACCACTGCCGCCGCCATCTACTGGCGCTGTTGTCGCCATCTCGCGCAACCGCGCCTACCGCCACAAGATTCCAATGGGTGTGTTCCTTTTTCGTGTTCAGCTCAATAGTTTGCGTGTTTTGGTGTTGCTGAACAAGGAAGGGTGTGTTTTTGGGCGGAAACCACCATGGCAGCCAACCATTGTGGCTGTCGCCACGTGCCACCGCCGGCGACCACTAGGTTGCTGTGTATATGTGTTTGTATTAGTGTGTGTGTGTGTGATTATTTGCGGTTTAGCATTGTAACATGTAACTAGAAAGAAGAATAATGAAAAGAAACTCAAACCACTACCGTAGGGTGGTGACTGCCGCCTCCTGCCGCCACCGGCCGCCGTATCGGGTGGAGGTGTGCTTTCCTTGTTGAGTTTGATTCGTTTGGGGTGCTTGAAACCCTAATGGGCCTAGTGAAAACCCTAATGGGTCTAATGGACCCTAATTGACCTAAGGAAAACCCTAATGGGCCCAATGAAGCGCTATTGGACCTAAAAGCCCAAACATGTGACTAACGGGCATAGTGAAAGCTTAATGGGCCTAGTGAAAACCCTAATGGGCCTAGTGAAAACCCTAATGGGTCTAATGGACCCTAATTGATCTAAGGAAAACCCTAATGGGCCCAATGAAGCCCTATTGGACCTAAAAGCCCAAACATGTGACTAACGGGCTTAGTGAAAGCTTAATGGGCCCAGTGAACCCTAATTGATCAAAAGACTTAGGGATTGGGCCAATTGGGCTAAGATGGGGTTGGAAACCCTAATTAGGGTTTAGAAAACCCTAACATTAGATTTATGGGCTTGGACTTATCGAGACCCACGTTTGGGCCATTGGAATGAAATTGTGTATTAAGCCCAATCACACCATCTGATTTAATTAGAAGAGTGATGGACTTAATGGATTAAGTCCTTAATGGGTTAAGTGAGAAACACTTAACCCTAATTGTCATTTTATGTGAAACCCTAATTTCACTTGGGTTTATTGTTGGTCCTTTCTATTAGGCCTTGATGATTGGGTTATTAATGGGCCATCCAAGATCAAGCAAATGGACTAGAATAATTAATGGGCTTTGAGGTAAGGCCCATATGAGGAGTTGGGCCCAATTTGGAAAATTGGGCCATATATGGGCCATAGGTTGGGCCTTTGCAATTATGTGATATTGGGCCATTAGAATGTTGAATGTTAGACTGGACTAAATGGTTGGGCCTTATGGTAAGACCTTATAAAGGTTTGGGCCCAATTTGGAAAATTGGGCCATGTGTTAGGCTTTGACCCATAGTTGACTGTTGGGCCTTTGGATTGGGCCTTGGGCTTGGATCAAGATAAGATCGGGGTAAAGCAGTCTTTTACCCCAAGCATGGACTTGTGGTTATGTATTGGAACTCAATTGCTAATTGGGCGTTATTTTGATGTTGACAGTTCGAGAACCTGTCATCCAACAGCTGGGTTGTGTCTACGGGACTTCAGCAGTGTGAGGTGAGTTACCTTCTAGTAGGAGTGGGTCTACGGCCACAATGCCAGCCCACTAGTAAGAGTTGTTTGTTAGATGATTGTATTTGTGATAATTATCTAGTGTGTTGTTATCTGATATGGTTTATGTGCTAGGATGCAATGACATATGTGTTAGTAGTGGTACGGGTGATATAGCCCCTAGTTACCGGTTGAAAGATACCGAAGGGGTAGATAGTACCCATGCATGCCTAGCAATATGATCATGGTATGTTATTATCTGATAGTGGTAGGGGTGAAATAGTCCCCGGTTACCTGTAAGGTCCTAGAAATAAGATCTTAGCCAGTGATCAAGAAATCTAACAATCAAACAAGATAAGAATGGAGTAGAAGAGGATCAAACCAAATCTTGCTCACATTTATATCAGAAAAACGTCTAGTACAACTTGGACACAATGACCGTAAACACTGAAGACCATCAACAACCAACAACAGACTCAGACACATCCTATATATAGTGGAAAAGAGTTGGCCGTAAACATGTTTACGACCGCAAACCTGTTTACGGCCGTAAACAAACTCCGGCCGTAAACTCACCAACACACCTCAATTACAAGACTTCAAACACAGTAAGACCTATACATCAATTAGCCTAGCCCAAACCATAACTTAGACCCTTCAATCTCCCCCTTGGTTTGGGGCTAGCCATGACTCAGTCCTTTTCAATTATAAGCACATCGGATCCTCCCATTGCCCCTTGCCACATCTCTTTTCCAATAATCTCAGCAACAATTGATGTGTACTCTTTAGCAGCAGACTTGAAAATTTCTTCAGCTACCTTGATCTGATGTAGAGCCAAATGATGAATATCCCACTTTCCAAATTGAAGTAGGTCCTTTTTGTCGAACAGACGAAAGCAACCTTTTTGGAACTTAATGATAGCAGTTGCAGTGGTTTCATCATAGACCCAGTAGAGCATGTTTGCAAGAGATCCATCACTGAAGGTCTGCAACACTGTAATTTGTCTAAATTGATTGGTTGGCGGCCACATGACATTCTAAAAAGGCTAATTTGTCTTGGGATCCAGTACTTTAGGGAAACTTTTAATGAATGACTCAACAGTCTTCATGCTAGGAAATCCCTTCTTTACTTAGTCCTCCAAGAATAGCTTGAAATGAGTTGCCTTTGGATCATTTGATGGATTTGCAAATGGAGCATTTGATAATTCCGAAAGATCAACACTTGTCCATGAACTGAAATCATGGAAGTCGTTGTAGTACTCCACATTGTTGCTTTTATGTCTCACTATCCACATGTTCAGCCTGTCATGAAAGCCCCATAAGATGATTCATGTTCTATCACCGTACCTGTGTCCAAATTTTTTCTTTTCAAGATCAGTGACAGTGATTTTGGGTTGATCTCCAGAAGCGTTTTGATCTGAGGTCTTCTTGAATAGTAGTTGCTTTTTCTTGTTGGATGCTGCTAATTTTGCGCGTTTCAGTTCAACAACGTTAGGCGCTTGAACATGTTCCTTTTCAAAGCGACCAACAATCCGAGTTCTTCTTTGAGTGGGCGGGTCAGCAAGAGGATCTTGAGATGATAGGCCAACGTTAAATTCTTGAATGGATGATTTGAACTTGTCGCCAAGTTCCTCTGTCAGCTTCTGCTTCAAGTCAAAGTAACATGCAGTCAACTTTCCCATGTGTGTTTGCAGATCAGAAATTTGTTTTGATTTCAGAGTTTTATCCGCTTCAAGATCTGCAACATGAATTTTAAGTTGGGCCTTTTCAGCTTCAAGATCAGCCACACGGATATCAAGCTCAATATTCTTCTGGTTGAGCATGCTAATCTCCTTTTGAAGTCCAAGAATGGTGGGATCATCCTCTCCTGAGTGGCCTTCCTCAATAAAAATTCCTTTAGCTCGGGAGGAAGGCACTGAGCTTTGTTCTTGGGCCAGATGTAGAGCAAGCCTCTCAGAGGCAACATCATGATAAGGCCTAAGAGGAGGTGATCCCGGAGGAACTGATGAACCACCAGGTTCATAAAAGGTGCTCGGTCCTTCATGAGATGGAGTAGGTGAAGTGGCAAAAGAGGTAGTTATTGGTTGAGTTGAAAGGCCTTGAGATATTTCAGGAACAAATACTCCCAGTCTTGGATCAAGTCTTTTCCTCTTCAATGTAGGCGAGGTGGTCTGAGTTGTCAACGGTTTACTCACTGTTGGCTTAATAGTAGGAATAACATCTTCAAAGGGAGGAATCCCTGAAGTTTTCTCCATAGGAGTTGAAGAGTCAGCCATTTGATTTAGAGTAGGAGGCGTTGGTTCAAGAACGTCTTCTGAATCCCTTATCTCCGTTGCTGGATGAGCAACATCACAGATAGTGTCAAAGAACGTGTCAAGATCTTTATTGGACAAGAAATTAACATGGCCTCCAAGATTCAAGGAAATATCATCCTTGTCAAAACCTGTAAGATCCAAATCATTAAAAGAATCAACATCATTTTCTTCGTTCTCTGTCGCATCCTCTCTCATTCCCTCGTTGTAATCACCTTCAACATGTACAGAGTGCAAGTCATGTTCTTCGGCTACAATAGCAGCAGGTGTAGCTTCATCATCTTCGTGATCGGAAACTGGAATAACAACATCTTCAGAAAAAATATCATCTTCAGAAGTCACGCGTTCCGATGATACATGAGACTCAGAAGCCTCACATGAGTCGGCAAACAGGACAAACTTCACTAAGGTATACTTTCCTTGAAAAGCAATTTTTCCCTTTCGGTTTTGCTTCATTAACCCGACGGTGTTCGGCCCAAGAGACTTCATGTCGAGGGTTTCTCCATCTTTAGCCATTTCAGGAAATTGTTCATTAATAAACACTTGAATGAACCTAGGGTACAACAAGAACTTGTCCCTAGTCTTTCCTTTGATGTTTGCAATCAGTTCTTCGAGAATAAACTTTGAGAAGTTGTATTTCAGTCCCGCAGCCAGAGAGATGATGGCACCAGTGTTTCTCAGAGAAATTTCATCTGCCCCTGATTTGCTTCCGGATATACAGTTCACAAAAACGTGTGCCAAGAACCTCCAGAATGGTGGCAGCAGCTTCTTTATAGTCGGAGGAAAGACACCTTCATATCCCATTTTGATGAGAAATTCTTCAACTTGAGTGATATCAATCTCAGAGGAGAAGGTTGATTGATCATCAATTTTTAGAACATCCCTGATGAACTGTTCCGTGATGATGATTTTGCAATCTTTGACTGTAGCTTGAACAAAAACAGATCCATTACTTCCTTTCTCCACTTCTGCTGACCTCCAGAATTCTTTTATCAGGCTTTGAAAGATAGCTGGATTAACAGTCAGCGCAGTAGACATACAACATTCTCGTAGTCCATGTATCATTGATTTGAATTCTCCGTGAGCGACAGGGGAATCAGCCAGAAGAATAACCAGATTGTGACTGTCAACAAATTTGAGTCCTGCCATTTCAATCTGCACTAAACAAAGCCAAGTGATAAAAACAATTTAATTAGGCTTTTAAATGAACCAAAAATTGAAAATTCAGAATCAGGTTGACCAATATAGAGTTTGCGGTCAGGGAGAAGTTTACGCCATGGCCGCAAACCCTTGGCCGTAAACGCCTGGCCATAAACGCCTGGCCGTAAACGAGAGATTAATCATGTGAATTCCTGTGATCTTGATGATAAACAACGAGAGATTAATCATGTGAATTCCTACTCGACTGCAAATCTTGGGATTTCCTCAAATAATGCCTTTTCATCTTTTACCTCCTCTCCAAGTCAAGATTTTGCTATTCAACAACCTCATAATCAAATCTTTATTACTCCATCAGTTGCACCATTTGTTGCTTCATCATCTATGTCTCATCCACAAAATCAGTTTTTCATTGTTCCACAAGCTGTTTCCTCCTCCAATGCACCAGTTATGATTCCTGCTTCCAATTCCAAAGAAAATGATGAAAACTTAGCCCTTGCCACTGGACTCGTCAATTATTACAATGCTTTTGTAGCTGGAGAGCTTCCACCTCAACTCTCATTTGCTGATTTGGATCAAATTCATCTAGAGGATGTGGAAGAAATGAATATTACTTGGCAAATAGCAATGGCAGTGTTCAGGGCAAAGCAATTTTCTAAGAAGACGGGAAAGAATAATTGTGGAATGAATGCGGATAAGAAGGTAGGGTTTAACAAGGGAAAGTTGCGTTGCTACAACTGTCACGAGCCGGGTCATTTTGCTCGTGAGTGTCCTAAACCAGACAGAAGGGTAAGTAGTGATCGAACAATGGTTCCTGTGGGAAATAGTCACGAAAGTGCTGCTGTCAATAGTGAGACTGCTAATCTGGCAGTGGTTGCTTAGTCCTTTGACTGGGAGGACCAGATTCAGGCACTGAATATTTCAGGACCTGAAAATGCTCACTTGGCTCAAATCAATGATACTCCTGTGGAAGAAGTTGAAGTTGATCCTGAAGAAGAGATGATGGAGTTGCAGTTTGCCTTTATGGTATCTTCTACTTCAGAACCTAAAAAGAAAGATGTAAGTCAGTCTTCTTGTTCTCAACCATGCATTGATAATGTTAAAAATCTTCTCGAGCATATAGAATTATTACGTAGAGAGAACAAGGACTTGAAATATGAAGGGTATCAACTTAGGAAACGACAAAAACCCCTGAAGGCTGAATTAGAAGCAAAAACCAAAGACTTTAGAAAACTTCAGGAAGAGTATAGCAATAAGAGTGCGAATTATAGATATGTGACTGAACAACTTGCTGAGGTAACTACTGAGCTTGACACATTGAAAAACAAATTTGAAAATTCAGATTTTACTTTTAGAAAATTTGATGTGTCAAGTGAAGTAGTTGCATCCATGATAGAAAATAATTTGCAATTCAAAGAGAATCAACAAAAGGTTTTAGGCTATGACAAAGTGCCTCCTCTTTATAATCATAATTATCAGTCTAAGCCATTGTCTAAAGAAGAGATGGACAGAGAACCATTTCTTAAATATGGATTTGTGTCAGGAGGTATTATTAATGTTGAAAATACTAATGTTTCTTCTTCCCATGCAGATCAATCTTTAAGTCAGTCAAAGCAAGAAGCTGAAGGATGTGTTTCTGAAAATAAAAAAGTTTCTGAATTTGCTGTTTCTGTCTCAAAACATAACTCTTTTGTTTCTGATGTTAAAATCAATGATACATCTTGTGATACTTCTGCATCGGATCATGTTGATTTAAATTTTTTTGACATATTTGATGATTTGTTTGATAATCCTGATGTTCCTGTTTCAAGCACATCCTCTTCACCAATCACACAACTGGATTCATATGATTCTTGCACATGTTCTTGTGGAAAAAGGAAGGGTGTCAGTAAAGAAAGTAAATCAGACAAAGGCAGTACCAGTTACAATAATAATAAGCAGATTTGTTTTAACTGTGGTACTGCCGGTCACATCGCTAGGAATTGTCCTAATAGGGCATTTGTGCATTTTTCGTCTCAAAAAGGAGAGAACGAGTCTCGAGGAAGGTCTTTAACTAGAAAGTCCTCGAGATCTCGTCCTCGAGATGATGATTGGAAGGCTAATCAAAACAAGAAAAAGGCAGTTTTTCAAAAGAACAAACAGGTTTTCAATAACAAAGTCACAAACAGTTTGCCAAAATCGAGCAAGGCTAAGCCAACGTTGGTTTCGTCAAAGAGTGGATCTGGATCTTCAACCACTTCTGGTAGCAAATCCAAATGCTCAAAGCAAACTGAAAAGAAAAATGTTTCAAATTCACCCATGATCTTTAAGAAATCTAAATACCAGTGGGTGCCCAAATTAACTTCCAACCAATCATCGTCATCCTCTGAAAATGTTTTACATGATGATTTAAAATCCAAAAGTTCAAAGAATAAATCTGTGATTGTAAAGGGTCAACCTAGGAAAGTAATGATCTGGGTTCCTAAATCTAAATGATCCCGCTCATCTTGCAGGGACAGTTGCGGAGAAATGTCGTCAGACCTTGGTATGTCGACAGCGGCTGCTCCCGGCATATGACATGAGACATCTCCCAATTGAACGACATTCAAACTTTTAATGGGGGATTCGTTTCCTTTGTGGGCGGAGAAGGTGGAAAAATCACTCAGAGAGGAACTGTGACAAACGGAGTGCTGAGTTTCGAGAACGTCAACTATGCTCCCGAGTTAAAGCACATCTTGTTGAGCGTCTCTCAGATTTGCGACAAGGGTTATTCAACGCATTTTACTGATAAAGAGTGTCTGATCTTAAAGCCAGGCATTGTCATCCCGGATGAGTGGATTCTTGTTAAATCAAAGCGGGATGGAAATGCATACATTATCGACATGAATAACAACATTCCTGAGCAAGTCACCTGCCTATTTTCAAAAATCTCAGAACAAAATGCTATGCTGTGGCACCGGCGACTCGGTCATGCGAACGCTAAGAATCTGAATTGTCTTGCTAAAAATGAAATGGTGCGTGGCCTGCTTGTTAGAGACTTCATAACATTTGAAAAGTGTGTGTCATGTGCCCAAGGAAAACATCATAGAAAACCACACCTGCCAAAACAGGTCAATTCAATCAGCCAGGTGCTCCAATTATTGCATATGGACTTATTTGGTCCAGTCAATGTCATAAGCATCATTAGGAATTCATACTGTCTAGTTGTGATCGATGAATTCTCGTGTTTCACGTGGGTTTTCTTCTTATCCAACAAAGCTGGGGTATCAGATCTGATCAAAAAGTTCATCGTAATGATAGAGAACCAAACCAATATCCGGGTGAAGGCGCTTGGAACTGATAATGGAACAGAATTCAAGAATGCGGTTCTTGATCACTTTTGCGCAGAAAAGGGAATTGTGCGTCAATATAGTTCAGTTCGCACGCCTTAGCACAACGGTGTTGCTGAACGAAGGAATCGAACGCTGCAAGACGCTGCAAGGACGATGCTGTGTGACTCAAAGTTACCAGTTTTCTTTTGGGCTGAGGCGATCAACACTGCTTGCTATGTTCAGAATCGTGTTTTGATCAACAAAGCCCAGATAAAGACTCCGTACAAAATTGTATATGGTCACAAGCCTTCTGTCAGCCATTTCCGCGTATTTGGCTGACCTTGTACCCTTCTTCACCTGGAGTCCAACCCGAAGTTCAATGCCAAAGCTGATGAATGCTATTTTGTGGGGTATGCTGCTCGCACTGTGTACAGGGTCTACAACAAAAGAACAAAGCAAATTGTAGAATCCTTCGATGTGCGCTGGTTGGAGGAGAATGAAAGAGATGCTAGAGTGGGTCCTGATTGGCTGTTTGATTACACATCTTTGTTCAAATCGTTCAATATGTGCTCAGATAGTTTATCTGATTCTACTTCTGGGTCGAAGACTGTACCTAAAGATGAAGACGAAGAAGTTGTTTACAGACCGCCGATAGTGTCTTCTGTAATTCCTACGGTGGATTCATCTGTTCCAAATCCTTATCCAGAATCTCCAAGTCATCAACATGCTCCAGATGCTAATGCCACTCCTCTTACTCCTGATAAAAGAGAGTTCATCTCCCGAGATGCTTCCGCTGTTACTCAAACTTTTATGGAACTTCTCTTTCCTGAGCAAATTGCAAATGCGTTTGTGGCAGATCCTACTAATGAGACATGTTCGTCTGAAGTGGATCATTCGGCAAATGATGGAGTTATCAACATTCACAATCTTCCTGTTTCACTTAATGACATCAGCCAGGAGATACCTTCACGCATTCAATGCGATCTTCCGATCGATAATGTTATTGGCCAACTGGGTGATGGTGTTCGAACAAGAAGCCATAGTGGAGATGTTAATACATGTCTCTATTCTTGCTTTATCTTTCAAATAGAGCCAAAGAACGTTGAAATGGCTTTGAATTAGCCCAGCTGGGTAGATGCTATGCACGAAGAGTTAAATCAATTTGAAAAGCTTGGGGTTTAGACGCTGGTTGAACTTCCTAACGGCAAAAAGCCTCTTGACACACGCTCGGTATACCGCAATAAGCAAGATGATTCTAGAGTCATAGTGCGCAATAAGGCGAGATTGGTGGTTCGTGGGTTTAGACAGATCGAGGGTCTTGACTACCCAGAAGTTTATGCTCCGGTGGCTCGCTTGGAGGCTATTCGTATCTTCCTTGCATACGCTTCCTACATGAACTTTAATGTTTATCAGATGGATATCAAGACAACTTTCTTGTATGGCAAGGTGAAGGAAGAAAAAAATATGTTGATCAACCCCCTGGGTTTGTTAACTCCAAGTTTCCCAATCATGTCTACAAGTTGGACAAGGCGTTGTATGGGTTACATCAAGCTCCTCGAGCGTGGTATGCAACTCTCACAAAGCACTTGCTCGAACATGGATATTCTCGCGGTACTATCGATCAAAGTTTATTCATCAAGCATGTGGGTAATGATCAGATTCTAGTCCAGATCTATGTTAACGACATTATCTTCAGGTCTACAAGTCCACAGCTTTGCAAAGAGTTCGAAGGAGTGATGAAAAAGAGGTTCGAGATGAGTTCGTTAGGCGAAATGACCATGTTTTTGGGGCTTCAGGTCCAACAAAAATAACCGGAATCCTGCTCCATCAAGCAAAGTATGTGGAGGATATACTTGAGAAGTTCGGGTTTCAAGACGCAAAACCTGCCTTGACACCAATGGCCGAGAGACCCCTGCTGACTCCAGATACTGATGGCGAATCTGTAGATCAAACTCACTACAGATCGATGATCGGTTCGTTGATGTATCTAACTGCAAGCTGTCCAGACATCATGTTTGCAGTTTGTCAATGCGCACGTTATCAGGCTAATCCAAAAACTTTCACATCTTATTGCTGTCAAAAGAATCTTTCGGTACATCAAAGGCAGCCCAAAATTGGATCTTTGGTATCCGAAAAATTCTGAATTTGATTTATATGCATTTGCTCACGGTAATTATGGAGGCTGTGAGCTTGACAGGATACGTCCGGAGGTTGTCAATTCCTTGGTGACCGGCGAGTGTCTTGGCAGTGCAAGAAACAGCACACTGTCTCAACCTCAACAGCAGAAGCGAAATATGTTGCTGCCTCTGCTTGTTACTCTCAAGCTATATGGATCAACCATCAGCTGTTGGATTACGGTTTGAATTATTTAGAAACCCCTATATTTTGTGATAATGAGGCTGCAATTCAGATTGCTAAAAATCCAGTCCAACATTCCAAAACCAAGCACATTGACATCAAAATTCATTTCATCAGAGATTGTTATGAGCGTTCGCTCATTCGGCTGGAACAGGTTCCTACTGCTAATAATGTAGTGGATCTGTTCACAAAGCCGTTCGATAAAGCTCGATTCGATGTGCTTGTGAGATTTTTGAAAATGCTACGATTTGAGGACTAATTTTTCTTTAGGTTAGTTTAAATTTGCGCATTTTAATTTCATTCTCACCCATGCACAAATTTAGGGGGAGAAATAAACAAAAACCAAACAAAAATTAAAAAATTAAAAATCCAAAAAATAGTGTTATTTCTGTTTTATTTTTTTTCAGAAAATATTCCAAAAACATTAGAAAATCAGAAAATAAAAAAAATATATGTAGCTGATAGTTTCTGTTTGTAGGTAATGTGCTGGGAAGTGATATCAAGAAAGTGATAACGGGCAGTCTAAAGCATGTGTAAAGGACTGAATCTGAATTGTCTAGACTCTGTGATCAATGTGCTGGTAGGCACGAAGGATTTGACAGTGTGGATTTAGATAGGATTGTTTGGACTGATCATACGACGCTCGAGTAGATTGAGCAGTGAGATAAACATGGGAACCCTCGGGATACACTGAATTAATACGCATCTAGAACAGTGGTTCGAATTTTCCTTGATGTACGGACTTATGTCCTTAATTCTGGTTCTGATAGGGCGACTGGGGGGTTCTGCTAAAGCAGGTCTGTAGGAAATTATTTTCTTGCTTTCTATCTGTCAGTCATATGTTGCCTCCTCTGCGTGATCGGAAGATCCGACCTGGATTGCAACATAGGCAACTTTATTTCTATGCATCTTCTTTATCTGTGCAATTCTTCCTATCTGTTAGCCATATGCTGTCTCCTTTGCGTGATTGAAATGATCCGACCTGGAACACAACATATGCAACATTCTACCTCTCAATCTCTCTATCTCTGTTAGTCATATGTTGTCCCATCTGCGTGATTGAAAGAGATCCGACCTGGGACACAACATATGCATCTATCTCTAAATCTGACTTCCTCCTTAATAATTGTTTACTCACCTAAAGTAAGGAGTCCTTAGGAAGTTCTTGATAACCAGGGTATATCGGGAAGTGGGGAACACGTTCTAGTGCAACTAAAATTAAACCATTTAAGAGGTTGCCTGTAGATCTCGCTGCTTAATTTCAGTGGACAACAATACTCGTGGTCGTCGTCAGCTAAATGGTATATTTGGAAAAGTTTGTCGATATCCTTCGTGTTTAAGTGGACCATAATACCGGCAATTGACCAGATCTATTCATGAAGGTGAAGGTACTGATAAACAAAGTTAAGACTATCTCACAACTTTGATCCCAAATATTTTTGTTTTTGTTAAATTTGTTCATAGTTTTCCTCTATGCACAAATTTAGGGGAGAATAAGTTTTTTTTTCAAAAATCAAACAAAAAATCAGAAAATTAAAAATCCAAAAATAGTGTTATTTCCGTTTTATTTTTTGTTCAGAAAAATCAAAAATCCAAAAAAAATAAAAAAAATATATTGTGTGCTAAGTTTTCCTTTAGTTTTTGTTTTGTCTTGAAAAGTGAATTCAGATGTAGATGAGACTCATGGAGACTAAATCGAAATTTTCTGAGCCAAGGCTTCATCCGTGATCATTGAAAAGTTCTCATTCGAAGGAGCAAGAAATGAAGATTATTCTTTCAACATTCAATCGTTCAACCCCAGAAGCAAGGTGAAGCTGCACTTGAAGATTATGTGACGGATTGCATTGAAGCCTCCTCAATCAGTCTGTTGCTCTCTATGAACCTTCTGAAGTGATCCAGAAGATTAGATCTCTCTATTGTTCTCTCTGAAGATTCTCAAGCTGAAAGCACCAATTTTCAAGAATCTCTACAAGAAGCCTCCTCACCCAACGTGCGTTCAATGCCAAATTCTGAAGAAATGCCCAACTGCTCAGGATGAAGTCATTCATAGAAGATTCATATGTTCATCTTGATGTTGTGAAGAAATTGAAGATTAAAGCTGAAGCCAAGCTCCCATTGAAGATTGACAAGAAAAGCCAGCTATTTTTTAGGGGGAGCTTGTTGGGTCAATTAGAAAAGAAAGCTATAAACCAAGGGGGAGATTGTTGGGTCAAAAATATTGTTTATACTTTACTTTTCGAGGAAAATGTATTTTTAGGTCTAGGACCGTAAACAACTTGCTGTTTATGGTCGTATACGTGTTTACGGTTGTGTTTACGGCCTTGAACAGGTTTACGGCCGTAAACCCATTCACGGCCCATGTATACTATATATAGGGTGAGGAGTGGTAAATGAACAAAAGGGGGTAAGACATAGATGAGTAGAAAGAAGAGGCTAGAGAGAAGGAGAGCATATTGTAGAGAGAGAAACTAGAGAGAAGAATAGTGTGTGTGAGAGAATCTTGTGTAAGGAGCATTATTCAATACATTCAAGATTCAAGTTATTCTTCTTCTCCTTCTCTTCTATTGATCTGGCATCATCCGTTTGATTGGGATTCCGCACCATCAAACGGATCTGATTGATACTCAAGCAGATTGGGGACTTACATTACCGGTTGAAAGATACCGAAGGGGAGGTTAGCTCCCGGTTACCGGTTGAAAGATACCGAAGGGGTAGGTCGGGCACCCAGATATTCCTGACAATATGTTTAGGTATGTTATGCTATGTTATTAAGTGGTAGTGATAGGGGGAACAGTCCCCGGATACCGGTTGAAAGATACCGAAGGGGTAGGCCACCACCCGGACATACTTGGCAATATATGTGTTGTATGGTATGTGGTATGATGGGGGGCTTCGTGCTTACGGTTTTCAGTTTTGGTTTCAGGTACTTTGTTTTCAAAGGAAAGGAGCCGGCTCGATCGCAGCGCATCACACTATGGTTTTCCGCACATGAGATCTTTGGGATTACACTCTGATATTGTTTTATGATAACATGTTTTGATTATTTCTACCTTGGTTTTGACATGACATGATATTATGGATGTTTTCTTATACTGTTGATTTTATGATTACATATTTAAAAATGAAATTTTTGGCCTTGAATTTTGGGATGTTACAAGTTGGTATCAAAGCCTTGGTTTGAGGGATTCGGGCACACTCTCGGGTGTGTCTGAACTCAAACTAAGGACTTAGTACGTAGAATTTTCAAAAGTAAAATCATTTTATAAAAAGAAGTTTGAAAAGGGAAAAGAACTTTGAAAAGAAGAAGGTGTGTGATGTGTGCAATCAGCCGAGCTCAAGTAAGTTTTCTCCAAGATACCCATACATGTTATGATATGTTATGTTTGATATGATTATGAGAACTGCATGCTAGATTAGGGCTGAGGATCTAGGAAGGATGCCTTATATGCCTATTGTATGTGCTTGTAGACTTGAATGCTAGTACTGATCAGTCAGTAATAGGAATCCTGTCTAGGTTATGCCTGATTATATGAGCCTTTGAATTGCATATACAGATCCCTGAGTAGAGGATATAATGGTTTGATTTGAATATTATGGTTAGATTTTCCATTGTCTGAATGCTACTTGCTTTGTGCTTTGTGGGACTCTTAGTAATGTGAGCTGCCTATATTCATGAGGTAGCTAGTTGACATTACTGGGAATCTTTCAGCAGCTGAGGACTGGGTGACTACGGGAACCTAAAAAATCCTAGGATATGTTTCAGTGGGTTAGTAGTGAGGCTCATTGAGACTTGGGTGTACCAGTTTGAGGAAGTGACTTGGAGGATTCAGGAGGATTGCTGAGGAAAGTATGGATAGGTGTGGAAGGTAGTATTGGGCCCGTACTACTAAAAGCACAGGATCCATACTCGAATTGGTGAGAGTCTTGGAGAATATGAGAAGCTTCGGGGAGGAGTTTGTGACCCGGTTTGGGGATAGAGGATGTTCCAGTTGTTGCAGCTTAGCCATGGGCAAGTGAGCTAGTGAGCATGACAGGGTGTCAGACCCTGAAGGACATGACATCCAGGAGTTGTAGATGTGAGATTGGTTGGAGCGCCCTGGGAAGAGAGGGTCGTGCTAGGTGCGTATAGTAGAGGGTCCCGGGAAGAGACCCATGACTTCTGATAATCGGGTGAAAGGCCAGCAAGGCCGGAGTCGGTGCAGCACGTACGGGAAAGTACACAAGGGAGTTTGTCGCTCCAAGGTTTTAGGCTGCTACAGGGTAGCAGGGTTGGTCATGTCAGGAAAAAGTGATAAGGATTCTTGGGTATATTCGAATCTTTGGAATGTCAGCTCGGTATGGTGTTAAGCACCCAAGAATAAAACTCAGATTCTGTTTCGGCTCAGGAGCAGAGCCTGAACCAGTCGATGCGCGATCACGAAAGTTCATCTCCTTGGAGATTACTTGTGGAGTTTGGGAATGGACCTTGGTGGTCTTTTGTTCAGCCAAGGAAGGGATTTGGGAGCTATTGACCGCCGTCTAGGGGCCTTTCAGGCCAGATTCGTCGCGGGACAGTTAGGGGTTCATCTAAAACCCAAGGTCTGTGGATTCTTAGAATCCTTCAAGAAGGAGGAACCTATTGTTAGTTCCTGTCATCGGGTCCGAAGAGAGTTTTGTACCGTGTTCTTAGGATGGTCTAAGTATCTCTGGAGAAGGTGATCAGTATTCCTCCAGATGTTGCGGGTATGTCATCTTCTATTGCTAATAAATGGATGATGGGAGTATGTATCGCTTTGGAATTGTGAGTGAGTTTGGATAGGTCAGATCTCGGGTCAGGTTTCTGCTAGTGGTTGGGTTATCAAGGATCATATATGCCATCCTGCATGCCGAAAAGTCCTTGATGAACCCACAGAGGGATGCATCTTGTGGAGAGGGTTCTGCGTGTTCCGTTATCATTCTGGATAAGATTTAAAGAGTACTCATCCAGATTTCCGAGTATGGGCAATCTTAAGGTTTAACCGATGATTAATCGCTAACATTGGTAAGCACAGGTTGTCATCAGTGGGATATTAGAAAGCGAGAAAGATTGGGAATGCTTCAATTCTCGCGTGCCGTGATGACTTAGTTGAATCTAAGTGGGGGAGAGACTTTTTATAAAGTTCTCCAAATGTGAGTTCTGGTTGCGCGGGGTTCAATCTATTGGGCACCTTGTCAACCAGAAGGGTATTCTAGTCGATCCGGCCAAGATAGAGGCCGTGATGCAACGGGAGATTCCAAGGTCTCCAACTGAGATTCGGAGTTTCCTGGGCCTAGTGGGTTAATACCAGAGATTTATACGGGACTTCGCCAAGATTGCGGTTCCTTTGACCCAATTGACCAAGAAATCGACAGCCTTTCGCTGGGGGCCTGAGCAGCAGGCAGCCTTCGAGACTCTCAAACAACGATTGTGTCAGGCACCGATTATCACCCTGCGAGAGGGTGTAGATGATTTCGTGGTTTACTATGACGCTTTGATCATGGGCATGGGTACGGTACTGATACAGTGAGGTCACGTGATAGCAGGTTTCGGGAACCAGGTTAGAGTTCCGGTTAGGATTCAAGTTTAGTTGCGTGTTAGGTCGAGTGCGTGTTCGACCGGTATGGAAAGTGTTGTAAGACTACGGGGGTAGCCGTAGCATTCACTAGCGATCAGATAGTATGGAAAGTGTTGTAAGACTACGGGGGTAGCCGTAGCATTCACTAGCGGTCAGATAGTATGGAAAGTGTTATAAGACTACAAGGGTAGCCGTAGCATTCACTAGCGATCAGATAGTATGGAAAGTGTTGTAAGTCTGCGGGTGTAGCCATAGCATTCACAAGGGTTAACAGATAGTGATAGAGTGTTGTAAGGCTGCGGGTGTAGCCGTAGCATTCACTAGGTTGGTAGATAGCATGGGTGCGTTGTTAGGACGTGACAGGAACAGTAGTACCCACCAATTCGGGTGTAGTAGTGAGGATATGGAAATCCATGGATTGGATTTCGGATCTCCCCAGAAGGATTAGATCAGGTTGAGCCAGTGATAAGACTGTAGGAGTGCCACTACAGTTATGGGATCAGGGAAGCAATGGACTGTAAAAGATTTCTTGTGATATAAGGACACCATCGGTTAGGTGGCAACCACTTTTAGCTTTGGATTTGATGATGACAGGATTCGACGCATGGACCCGATCGGTTAGATCAGAAAGTTGTTAGAGTCGCAGTGGCATGATAACTAGTGGCAACTAGTTCCAGAGAAGGATTTCGTTCAGGAGTCGTGTGAGACGACTAAGTGTGGGTCCTTTGGCTCTGCAGTTGGGCCAGAATCAGGTATATCAGATGATTGGCGAACGAGATGAGACCAGGCAGGTATCGGTAGATTTTGGAAAGAAGTCATGTGGCAGCATACTGCTTCAGGCAGATCAGTGTTCGGGCAGTTTCAGCATTTGGGCAGTATTAGTATTTGTGTTTTGGGTTGTAAATACGGACGAAATAATAAATTGCTTGGGTTATGCTAAGAGACCAGCATGGATAATTGGGTTTGTGATCCTGTTTTATAGTGGGAACCTCGAGCTATTAGAAGTTGAGTAGTCAGTTGAGGGATAAACGAACTGGATTCAACGATAATGATTCAGTATGAGTGGTCTGTCAGGGATGCAGACCCTCTCAAGACAGCAGATTTCAGACGGAGTAGATGCGCTCGTTCCGAGGAATTCGTTCACCTGCGGATTATAGGGCTTTGCGAATATTGGTCACGGCTACCCTCGAAAGGCGAGGGTGTGCCCAGGATGGTGACCATGTTACTAGAGTGGTTGGGGCGTGTAAGGAAGGGTAAGGAATGATTTCGAGGACGAAATCTAATTTAAGCGGGGGAGAGTTGTAACACCCCGTTTATTTAATAAATAAATAAATTAATTAATGAATGTATAGTAGTCCTAAAATCAGTAATTATATAGCAGGGTGTTGGTCTCGAGTAGCTAATTGAAAAGAAATTAGATTGTTGAGGGATAAAGGGTAAATTCTGGACCTTAATTGAAAAGAATTTGTCAAGCAAGGGGCTGTTTTGTAAATCTTAGACTTAATTAGTAAAGATTTTCAGGGAAAAGGTTTAAAAGGTAAGTTTGAGGCTTAATTTGTAAGGATCCTATGGGGTAGGGACCAGACTTGTAAATATGCTAAAGTTTGAAAATGGTCGGTGTTTAAAACCCGCCACCCTCATCATACCAAACCCTAAACCTAAATGATACAGCTGCCGACATTATGACTCCCTCTCTCTCCGGCCGCCGCCACCTTTCACCTAGTCGTCCTCCGATCATCTAACACCATCGGCGATATTGAAGACCGACAGAATGGGGAAACAAAGCTGCACTGGTTAGGGCATCGGTGGAGCAGTGTTGTCGTTTGGAGCCTCCGTCCGCCACACCCACTCCGCTATGGTATTGCTGCCACCCTCGCACTCCAACAGTTGAAGAAGGAGGCACCGCTAGCTGGCGGTCAGTGGTGCTTCAGTCCACGGTGGTCTCTTCTCATCCTCCTCACCTGTTCTCCTGTTGCTATTTCCCATTCATGACCGCTGCCTCCGTATGGCCCGATTACGCCGCTCCGGTCGTCGTTTTCTACCCCGAAGGGATGTTGCGTTCGTATGTGTGAGCTTCCGTCGAGAAGGATTCATGAAGACCCATCATGGCAGCCAGTCATGGTGGCTGTCACCGCAAACCACCACTGCCGCCGCCATCTACTTCCGCTGTTGCCGCCATCTCGCGCAACCGCCGCCTACCGCCACAAGATTCCAATGGGTGTGTTCCTTTTTCGTGTTCAGCTCAATAGTTTGCATGTTTTGGTGTTGCTGAACAAGGAAGGGTGTGTTTTTGGCCGGAAACCACCATGGCAGCCAACCATGGTGGCTACCGCCACATGCCACCGCCGGCGACCACTAGTTTGATGTGTATATGTGTTTGTATTAGTGTGTGTGTGTGATTATTTGCGGCTTAGCATTGTAACATGTAACTAGAAAGGAGAATAATGAAAATAAACTCAAACCACCACCATAGGGTGGTGGCTGCCGCCTCCTGCCGCCGTGTCGGGTGGCGGTGTGCTTGCCTTGTTGAGTTTGATTCGTTTGCGTGCTTGAAACGCTAATGGGCCTAGTGAAAACCCTAATGGGTCTAATGGACCCTAATTGACCTATGGAAAACCCTAATGGGCCCAATGAAGCCCTATTGGACCTAAAAGCCCAAACATGTGACTAACGGGCTTAGTGAAACCTTAATGGGCCCAGTGAACCCTAATTGATCAAAATACTTAGCAATTGGGCCAATTGGGCTAAGATGGGGTTGGAAACCCTAATTAGGGTTTAGAAAACCCTAACATTGGATTTATGGGCTTGGACTTATCCGGACCCACTTTTGGGCCATTGTAATGAAATTGTGTATTAAGCCCAATCACACCATATGATTTAATTAGAAGAGTGATGGACTTAATGGATTAAGTCCTTAATGAGTTAAGTGAGAAACACTTAACCCTAATTGTCATTTTATGTGAAACCCTAATTTCACTTGGGTTTATTGTTGGTCCTTTCTATTGGGCCTTGATGATCGGGTTATCAATGGGCCATCCAAGATCAAGCAAATGGACTAGAATAATTAATGGGCTTTGAGGTAAGGCCCATATGAGGAGTTGGGCCAAATTTGGAAAATTGGGCCATAGATGGGCCTTAGGTTGGGCCTTTGCAATTATGTGATATTGGGCCATTAGAATGTTGAATGTTGGACTGGACTAAATGGTTGGGCCTTATGGTAAGACCTTATAAAGGTTTGGGCCCAATTTGGAAAATTGGGCCATGTGTTAGGCTTTGACCCATAGTTGACTGTTGGGCCTTTGGATTGGGCCTTGGGCTTGGATCAAGCTAAGATCGGGGTAAAGCAGTCTTTTACCCCAAGCATGGACTTGTGGTTATGTATTGGAACCCAATTGCTAATTGGGCGTTATTTTGATGTTGACAGTTCGGGAACCTGTCATCCAACAGCTGGGTTGTGTCTAAGGGACTTCAGCAGTGTGAGGTGAGTTACCTTCCAGTAGGAGTGGGTCTACGGCCACAATGTCGGTCCACTAGTATGAGTTGTTTGTTAGATGATTGTCTTTGTGATAATTATCTGGTGTGTTGTTATCTGATATGCTTTATGTGCTAGGATGCTATGACATATGTGTTAGTAGTGGTAAGGGTGATATAGCCCCTAGTTACCGTTTGAAAGATACCGAAGGGGTAGATAGTACCCATGCATGCCTAGCAGTATGATCATGGTATGTTATTATGTGATAGTGGTAGGGGTGAAATAGTCCCCGGTTACCGGTTGAAAGATACCGAAAGGGAGGTTAGCTCCCGGTTACCGGTTGAAAGATACCGAAGGGGTAGGTCGGGCACCCAGATATGCCTGACAATATGTTTATGTATGTTATGCTATGTTATTAAGTGGCAGTGATAGGGGGAACAGTCCCCGGATACCGGTTGAAAGATACCGAAGGGGTAGGCCAACACCCGGACATACTTGGCAATATATGTGTTGTATGGTATGTGGTATGATGGGGGATCTCACTAAGCTTCGTGCTTACGGTTTTCAGTTTTGGTTTCAGGTACTTCGTTTTCAAAGGAAAGGAGCCGGCTCGATCGCAGCGCATCACACTATGGTTTTCCGCACATGAGATCTTTGGGATTACACTCTGATATTGTTTTATGATAACATGTTTTGATTATTTCTACCTTGGTTTTGACATGACATGATATTATGGATGTTTTATTATACTGTTGGTTTTATGATTACTTATTTAAAAATGAAATTTTTGGCCTTGAATTTTGGGATGTTACACAATGCTCTGATACCAATCTGTCACACCCCCAAACTGGAACGGCGGAAACGTTCGGGGGGCGGAGGACATCATGTACAGTATCATAACAATGAATAATAGTAATCAAAGAAACAACAACCATTGTATTAATAACAAAGTGTTTACATTGTATTTGAATCACAGCTTGATTGACACCAAAAGTAAATAGCAAAACAAAGACTTAAAACTACTATGCACCGTCTTCACAAAACCCACGCGTGTACCTGGCTACTGTTTTCCTGAGAATACAAGTGATTTTGAAAAAGTGTATCAATATTTAAGTTGGTGAGTTCATAAGAATTTTTGTTTTAGAAAGTATATTCCTTGTTCTTTGAAAAATGTTACTGTGTTCCTCCAGAAAATCCTATATTTTCTTATTAGTTGAATGGAATGTAGTCTTAGTACCTTAAGACAGAAATTGTATAAGTTTCTTATACTTAAAGAATGATACTTTGACATTATATAAGTACTCGTATTTGTTTTCAGAAAGTTGGATTGTAAATCGTTTGCTAATGATATTTATCCTGAAAAATACTATATTTTCCATGAGTTCAGATGTGGTCTTTAATATTCCAAGACCGAAAGATGTAAGTATAAATGCCATACTTAGTTTGATATTGTGTAGTTTTATTATTAAGTAAAACTAGTTGAAGACGTGTTTCCCTGTAAAATAATGATGTTTATCTTGGAAAATCCTATATCTTCCATGAGTTGAGTTGTAGTCTAGTATGAACCAAGACCGAAAAGTACAAGTATTTTCAATACTTAAAATAGTTATAACTAGTTTTATTTATATATAAAACTATTTGAAGAGATGTGTTTTCGCGTAAAAATCCACGTATAGTAGTTTATCATGTGAGTTTTCATAACCGTGCTAACAAATGATTTGCCTGCCGCGACGTTCTTCAAGCGTCGTACTGTCTGATATTTGTCACCCATAACCTACCGATCGTGTTGTAGCTAACAACCAGGGTGCGGGGTCATCAATCCCATATAGATCTATACACAAGTATCACGCTCTCCGGAAGGAGACTCGGGTTATAAAACATGACTTGCTGGTATACCTTGGTAGGTACGACGAAGACATTGACTCACAAATTTCCAACGAGTTTACGTGTCTTTGACCTGTAAGTGTTCGTGTGTGTAATTGTTATCCTTTTTGTTGTGTTTATAAAATATAAAAATAATCATATTTTTATATAATTGTTTCTTTGCCCTGAAATGATGTGAATGTTTCTCAAACTATACCTACTATAGTTTAAAAGATATAAAATATACCTACTATAGTTTAAATGATGTGAATGTTTCTCAAACTATACCTACTATAGTTTAAAAGATATTATTCCGTGGAAAATGATATTTGTTTCGTTTGGACGTATTTGGCATGTAACCGTTTGTAAAATTTGGTAATAACGTTGTTCCGCATGTTTGATATTTCTACGTGAAGATACTTTAACGTAATAAAATATAAACAATAATTTGTATATTATCACAAGTTTCTTGTGTTTTACTTGTATTCCCCCCTTAAAACATAGAAAAAGTTACAAAAAGTGTGGGGGTATGAACTCACCTTGAATGTGATCGTGATTTAGTTAACGGATAGAAACGGTGACCTTAGGGTTAGGTTACGGGTAGGATATCGTGATCCTAATGATTTTAAACACCTAATCATGTGTGATTAAATTGATATAAGTAATATATATGTGTTGTATAACATAAGTTTTATGAATGAAACATACCAAAATTTATACTTGTAAAGAAGAATATCTCCTGGAAGTGCGATCATCTAACTTTGAGAATGAAGAGAAATGTGGTTTGCTATTTGAGAGAGAATTGAGATGATTTAGTATACTGGATGTGTGAAAATCAAGGAATGATCTTATGTTTGCCTTCTATATGAAGTAAATATGAGGAGGATGTGATACTTACGTTGGTAACTGCACCAAATCACATTGGGAAGTAAAATTTAGGATAAGATATGAAGATATTAAGGGTTTTTGGCTATAACTTCATCTGGAAGGAAGTAAATTCGGTTCTAATGTCAAGAAGAAAAGGAAATTCGGTCCTATTGTCCAAGAGAGAATGGAAATCGGTCTTAAGGTCAAAGAGGGAAAGGAAATCGGTCTTAGTGGTCAAGGAGAAAAGGGAATTCGGTCCTAGTCTTCTAGAAGGAAAGGAATCCGGTTTCAAGTAAAAGAGAACAAGGAATTGGGTCAAGCTTTGATCCATAGTGTAAATTCGGTTTCAAGTTTGGGAAAAGATTCCCCAAACCGAATTCTATTTATACATGTGCTATTTTATGTTTTTGAGTTAAGTTTTATACCATAGCTTGCTCACATACTTATTACTTGAATTAGTGTTGATTTCTTTGAGTCCTTAATGTATTGTTAACTTGTATTAGCTGATAATAACTTAACTAATATGGGTTATTACCACACATACTTAAATAGCACCCATAAGTATGGCTCATGAAAGTTATTTTTCTATTGCATCCAATTACATTGTAAATCAGTTGGTATTTGGTTGGAGTTTTAGACTTGAATTGTTCCAGGAAAATTCCAGTTGTGACAAGTCTTGATGACTTACAAAGGTATAGAAGATGTTAACAGGGGTGGATCTTAGTTTCTTGATGATTTCTAGTACTAAATATTGTTCTTCTTCCTTAAAAGATAAAAAAAACACCAAGAATGGGCTTAAAAGTTAGAAGGGAGGATAGGGTTTAGACAAAAACACTTTGGAGGCTATGGAGGCTGGGGGTGGAGGAAACCCTAACCATCATTTCCCTTAAATAGGCCTTAAATCCGAAAATTTATGGTTTACCACCCAGCCATCAGCATGTCGTGGCAAGAACCTAGCCACGTTGTGGTGGCAAAATGAACTACATGATTTCCTTAGGAAACACCACGTCGTGGTAGACCTTCCGCCACGTCGTGGCTACCAAAATTCAAAAATTAGAAATATAAAAATTGTACTTGAAACGAAACATTACAACTCTTCCCCAAATGAATCATATTTCATCCTCGAAATCTGCTGCTACAAACAACTCAGGTTAATGCTTCCTCATCTCTTCCTCGACTTCCCAAGTCTATTTGGAACCCCATCGGGGTTTGCCATTGCACCTTCACGAAACCCACTACCTTGTTGTGCAAGGTCTTCATCTTCCTATCAAGAATTGCAACCGGGCTCTACATAATGTAGGAGCTCATCAACCTGAATGTCATCCAAGGGAACCACTGTGTACCATCAGCCAAACACCTTCGCAACTGATAAAATGAAAGGTATTGTCAATCTGACTAAGATCTATAGGAAGATCTAGTCGATAAGCAACCTTGTCCACTTGGGAAAAGACACTGAAAGGACCAATGAATTTGGGCCCCAACTTACCCCGTTTCCGAAATCGGATGACACCTTTCCAACGTGACACTTTTAGAAGCACAAAATTCCCCACCTAAAACTTGAGATCAGAATAATGTCAGTCAACATAACTCTTCTGCGTGCTTTGTGTGGTCCACAACCTACCATGCACCTGTTGAATCAAATATGTGGTCTTAATCACTACCTTAATGCTCTTTATCACTTGCTGACTGACCTCACCCCAACAAATCAGGCCCGACATTTCCTCCGTTACAACAGCTCAAAGGGAGGCATACCAATGATGGTGTGGTAGATGTTGTTGTAGGAGAACTCAGCTAAAAGAAGATAAGTATCCTAGCTCCCACCAAAATCCAACACATAAACACGAAGCATATCCTCGAGTGTCTGAATGGTTGACTCACTCTGTCCATCAGCCGACATGTGGTAAGTAGTACTTTAAAGAAATCAAGTACCCAACTCTGTGAAACTTCCTCCAAAATCTGGAGGTAGAATGGATGTCATGATCTGAAACAACAGAAACAGGAACCCCATGACGTACAACTACCTCCTTTATGTAGATTTCGGCTAGCTCTCTGCAGATGAGATCTCTTGGATCAGGATGAAGTGGGCGCACTTGGTCAACCTGTCAACAATAACCCATATAGAATCAACCCCACATGTCGTACTGGGCAACTTCGTGATGAAAACCATGGTAATCTCCTCCCATTTCCTCATGTGAATGTCTAACGGCTGCATCTTGCTGTAGGGTCTATGATGTTCAACCTTTACTTTCCTACAAGTCAAGAACCGCTCTACATACCAAGATATCTCCCTCTTCATACATGGCCTCCAATAGCTCAGTCTCAGGTCTCTATACAGCTTCATAGCGCCCAAATGGATCAAAATCTTTGACTTGTGCGCTTCAACCAACAACATCTGCCTAACTCCACCAGAAAAAAGAACCCACACTCTATCGTACTGGGTCAAGAAGCCCCAAGTATCTCTGACAAATGAAGGAATATTACCCCTAATCTTTTCTTTCTTACAATTCTCTTACTTCAACCCCTCAACATCCACCTCTTTGATGAGATCCAATAATGGTGAAGTGATGATCATCCTCAAGCATAGTTTGCTGATAGCAGCACTAGTCGTCTTGTGAATCAAGGCATCGACCACTACGTTGGTCTTCCCAGGAAGATACATAATCTCACAATCATAATCCTTCACTACATCCACCCATCTGCGTTGTCTCATATTCAGGTTCGGCTGATCCATCAAATATCTCAGATTCTTGTGATCCGTGTAGATAGTACATCAGACCCCATATAAGTAACGCCGCCAAATCTTGAGGGTGAAAACCACAACCCCCAACTCTAGATTATGATTAGGATAGTTCGCCTCATGAAACTTCAACTGCCTCGAAGCATAAGAAATCACATATCCCCTCTGCATAAGTACTGGACCCAATCCCATAACCGAAGCATGGTAATAAACGACAAAATCATCCACACCCTCAAGAAGGTTCAGTATTGGAGCCTTGTACAACTTCTACGTCAATGTATCAAATGTTGCCTGCTGCTAAAGGCCCCTACCGAAAATTAGCATTCTTCTTTGTCAACCAGATCAAAGGAATTGCACTCTTAGAGAAATTATGAATACATCTATGATAATACCCCAATAAACCATGGAAGCTCTGATTCTCAGATGGAGATCTCAGGACCTCCCACTGCATCATGACCTCGATCTTGGACGGATCGACAAAGATACCATCCTGGTTAATGAGGTGACCCAAGAATTGCACCTCGTGCAAGCACAACTCACATTTTGAGAACTTCGCAAAAAACATCTCCCTCCTAAAGGTCTCAAGAACCTCTCTAAGATGCTGCTCCGAATGCCCATTGGTCTTAGAGTAGACCAATATATCATCGATAAACAAGATCACTAACCGGTCCAACATCGGCCTGAACACACGATTCATGAGGTCCATGAATGTCGTCGGTGTGTTGGTGAGCCCAAAAGGCATCACCAAAAACTCGTAATGACCATAATGAGTCCCGAAGGCCATCTTCCGCACATCCTCATCATAGAACCGCATCCGATGATATCCCGAACTCAAAGCAATATTGGAGAACAAAGATGCACGTTGAAGCTGATCAAACAAGTCATCGATCCTTGGAAGTGGATAACAATTATCCATCGTTAACTTGTTTAAATCCCGATAATCGATACAAATACAGTGACATCCATTATTCTTCTTCACAAATAGAATCGGTGCTCCTCATGGTGAACTGCTCGGCCTGATAAATGATGGGTTTCAAGCCTCTTTAGAATCAAACAAAAGGCAGTGGAAACAACAAATAATTTTATCTGACACTCAAAACATATGGATCTAACTCAACTAATCTATGCAACTTTGTGAGAACAAGGATCTGATTACGCAGGGACGAGGTTTGAAAACTCAAACCTTGAGTTAATGCTTAAGATCAATGTCTGCTTCTGATTATGTGTTCCATTCAAGTCTGGTAAGACCAGTCGAGACTGAAGATGAAGATCAACAAAGTACTTCAAGTATTAATTAAGGAACAATGAGTACAGTCAAGGTAAAGACAATAAATGAATAAGTAGAATGTTTGAAAGAGTTTGATTTGAGAGAAAAGTGAAAGTGAAGTAAATTCAAATATAACTATCTTTTGAGCAACAATCCGTCTACTATTCTTGCCATTAATCACTGCTTATATAGGAGAAGGAGGTACAATGTCAACACCAAAATACATACAAAGGACTGGATACACAGGTTTCTTTTCATACTCTGATTATCCCAATTGACAAAAAGACTAAATCCTATTTAAGGTTACATCAAGTAAAAGACAATAATAATAAATTCTTATACGGATACATAATCTCGGACCATCTCTCCATTTCATACCACGAACTCTACTCCAGACTTCAACTTCCATCTCTGACCATAAGTTTATCTCGTACCTCAACAGAATTCGGACTCATTACTGACTTCGGAACTCCAAGGGTTAGAGATTGGTAGAGGTTCACTTTAGGTAACAACAATCTCCCCCTAAGTGAAGTTAGCAATCCACTTAACTTAGTTCGATTCTTCTTTGATAAACACGTAAACCCTATACAACCACTCTCTGACTTCGATGTAACACTGCAACTGACTTATAAAATTTTGACTTCACATGATCTGGTGTGTCGGACTTTGATGCTCGACTGATAAACTTCCGAAGGGCCTTGGTGGGAACCAGATGTTTGTCGAGGACTCGGAAGAAGTCCTTCTTGTTTGTTTTAATTTGAAGATAGACAAATACTAGCACTGGTTAATCAATGGGTCCCTCTGCCAATATCTCCACTTCTGGCAGCTTGAAGTCAATCCTGGTTAAGTATTTTTCGGTTCCGAACAGATGGGCCCATTCAAAGTCGCACCGACAAAATTCAGCTACATAATCTTTGAGAAAGCTCAAAGCAGCGTGGTAAGCTCCCGTGATAAGATCATCAACATGGTGACTTCTGAAATAAGAAACAATGGTCAGAATGTCATTGGGATTGATTACTGGGAAATCGACATCAGTGATGGTTATTTGAGTTGGTTTGTTTCGGAAGATGTGATATCGGAACATCACACAATTGAGTTCGAACTTGGTCAGGATTTTCCTTCCGAACCCAGAAATTTTAGTGATCCTTTTCCGAGACCAGACTTCTTTTTGAGGAAGTGCGTTCTTGGAGTAAAAGGTCTTAAATCTTTCACGTTCAGTTCTGATGATCATCTGTGGATCATCTTCCGGGTAGAGAGGAGTGAACTTTGTGTAAAACTTGATGTAAGGAGAGAGGGGCAAATCAATATGGTCCGAATCTTGATTTAGAAGATCATTAAACATGAAAGGCACTATGTCCACATCATGTAAGATTCCTTCTCTGCAAAGAGGAGAGAGCCCTAACATCGGATGAGGATTGTCATCTTTGAAGGATTGAATCCGAATGCTTTCCTCAAGATCTTGGTTTATTTCTTCTTGGGACCAGCCACTTCTCTCTTTTAATGGAGTTTCGGAGAAAGGGAATTCTGAAATGGGCTTCTTTCCCTTATCTTTCTTTTTGTTGAGGGTGGAGAGGATGAGTTGCATGTTCTCGTCTATATCAATTTTCGGAGGGGAGGAAGTCAAAGGTTCTTCCGGAATATCATCCGACTTCCGGAGAGGAGAGCCTTCATCGATAAGAGCAATCTTGGGCGAAGGGATCAGAGGCAAAATTGATGTGGTGGCTCGGAAGGCGTCAACCGCTAGTTGGGTTTTAGCCTTTGCCATTTCTTGGCTTCTATGAAGTACATCGGCCAGCGTTGATGGCCATGATACTACTGACCAAATCCTTTGCTCTTCCTCGGAGAGCACCTTGGGTGGAAACGTTTTTGGGGCTGGAAGCCCTATGATGGCAGTAGTAACATACATATCTTCATCATCATCAGCATCATTATCATCACCACCTGGAGAACCTGAAAGAATTTGCAAGGAATCATCAGAGCTTTCATCTCGGAGTCTGAACTCCGAGGCAGGTTTCCAGGGTTGATTTCTCCAGCTAGGTCCTTCTCCCCCTCTTCTAATGGAGGACCCTGTAACCGGTGCAAGCAACGTAGAAGCTTTAAGATCCAAGAATTTGTCAAACACTTTTTGAGAACTCTGATTCATCTGAAGGGTCAGAGCGTCATAAGCTTCATCTGTGGGAGCCTAAGCTTTGAGATGATCAAAGAGGGCTGAAAGAATGGAGAGCATCTCGTCAAATTTGTTGTTCACAACATCCACGATGTTCCAGCATGACTTGAGGAGCTTGATAAGAGCTTGTTGGATGATCATGTTCATCTCATCTTCCTTTCAGATCTCCTTCTCTAGCCTATGAATCCGTTTACCATGGAAAACATGAGTTTGTTTGATGAGCTCGTTTGTGGCACCGATTAAATCATCGTGAACGTTCATCATCTTGGTGATGGTGTCGGGATAGTGATCGACAGAGGCATCATACTTTTGTTCCACTTCGTCGATAGTGTGCTTGAGTTGGAGGGAGATGAGCTGATCAAGCTGGGCTTCCCTTTCAGCAGTAGTGGGTCCGGACTTGTTGGCTTCGGACAAGGAGTTGAGGATTTCATCAAGCTTAGAATCCATACCGGAAACGTTTTCATCAAGCTTGGTATTGAGTCCGGCCACAGAAGTTTCTATTGCATCAACCTTCTTCATTGTGTCAGAGACATTGTCTCTGAGTTCCAAGAGGGCAAAAGGATCAACGTAATTCCTAGTGGATGATCCTATGTTCGAGGTGGAAGTCCGAGACTTGTTTTTTTCATCACCTTGGTTTACTGGCGGTTCGAAAGGACCGGGCTGAATTGTATCTGCATTGACTTGCTTGGGAGTAGATTCTATTTCAGCTCCGAAATGGTTTTGAGCTTGATCATCAATTTTGATTTCCTCATCAACTGGCTCAGAAGAGGAGGATGAAAGTCCGAAATCTAGATTTGGACTTGATGAGGATGGTTGTGATGGAATGTGAAATGAGGAGAACAGCGGGGGACTTGTTTTTGTCATCTCCATGTGTTGTTTCAAGTGAATGGACTCGGAAGGTAAGATGGCTAGCATATGTTCCGACAATCGCCTAATGGGTCCGAAGGACGTTTGGTCCGGAAGGCGATAAGACTTGATAGTTTTAAAGGAGAGAAATACCTATTCCGGAATTCTATCCACATGAATTGGTTCAGACCTTTCTTTGTACAACTATTGGATGGTCAGAGCCCAAAATTTTGGACTCGAAATCTCATTAGCCTTGCGATTGATGGCAAACTTCCAAAAGTCTTGCCACAATACTTCAGTGAGATCAACTGTGTTGCTCTTCCCTGAGAAAATTATGTACACCACATAGAGCCAATCCTTGCTTAAAGTGTCTGTACCTCCATGCTTCCCAGACAGACCTCTTAAGATGAAATGCATAAGGACTGTCCAAAGACCTGAAACAACCGATTTCTTGAACTTCCTTGCTTTGAATTCTTCAGTATATCCAATGTGGTTAAGAAACAACTGGAACTCTTCAGTTGATGGTTATTGGACCTTGAAGCCTTCATGATTTTCTGGGATGCCAATCGCTTTCAAGAAGGTTGATTTGTGGACAGGTACAATGCGATCGCATGTAATTCTTGTTTCAAGAACGTCATTCTCGATTTTGATGCGATCAAAAGCTGTGTGGAGAAGATGAAGATGGATCGGCGGGTCTGGAATCTTGGTGAGAGGAACTGAGATGGGATGATGAGCGATGAACTCAATCATAACCCTGATGGACTCTTCATAGTCCATGGGGTCCAGTAAAAAGAGTTGAGTCGTATCCCTTAGAAAGGGTTCAGTTGACAGTGATGATGACAATCCTTTGGAGGACTTCTTTTTTTTGGAGCCGATTTGGAAACTTCAGGAGCAGATTAAGAAACTTTGGAAGGTGATTGAGAAGACGCCATTGTTGCAGGTTCAAGCTTTGAAGAACACAATTGCAGAGAGAAGAAAGAAGAAAGGCTTGAGGTTTTGTAAGTGTAAAAGGTAAAAGGGGGTTTGAGGAGGGTTTTTATAGGTTAAGGAAACGGGTCGGGTTAGAGGCGTAATGATGAATCCCGAATAGGAATATGGACCGCATTTAATGTGTTGCCAAAAATGGGTTGAGTTGACCTGCAACGACTAAGGTGATTGTGGCATGATGTGTAGAATAGAAACCGTCAGTGTGGTGATTTGATGTGTAATTGTATGGAGACGTGTGCAAAAGGTGGTGCGGTTTTCTAGGATTAATGATAATTATCATTGAAAAAAGTAATCGTTTGGATTATTAAGATAAGATCGTTTCAATAAAAGTGATGATAATGCCTTTTGAAATTTTGAACAAGTTGATCTCGGAGTAGAGAGACTCCGAGATGATTTATGAAAATGGTCTCGGAGTATGGACGGCTCCGAGATGAATTTATGAACTGATTTCGGAGTATGGGTGACTCTGAGATGAATTTTTGAAATGATCTCGGAGCACTAAAGGTTCGATATGGGTTTTATGAAGTGATCTCGGAGCATAAGGTTCCGAGATGATGAGTCATAAGATGCTTCCAAGGTTAGAATGAAAAACTCTAGTACATGATATAGAGTACGAGATTGCACAGACTCGGACTGAATATTAGAGGTAAGAGATAGGAAGATCTTAGTGGACTTTTTGTTAAAAAGATTTTGAGACTCCGAGACAAGAAGGATTTGATCTTGGACAAAGAAAGAAGATTCAATACCGTTCCGGACTGGAATTCCGAGATGATCTTCTTAAGTACTTATGAAGTAAGTTTCGAGGTGAGATAAATACCAATGTGACTATATTGGTCATGGACTTCAAATGATGAAGTGAGCTGTACAACATAGAACTACAAGAGGTGGTCAGATAGAAAAGACACGTAAAATGATCCTGTTTATTCCGAGAGGCAACAATTCCGAGATGAGAGAAAATTTGACTCCGGAACTATTTTACTTTCTGATGTTGCCATCAAAGAGTACAAGCCTCTTGAAAGAACTGAGGATCATGCATCATCATACCTATTTTGTTCATAAAACCATTGAATTTGGTTTCGTCTAATGCCTTGGTAAAGACATCAACAATCTCATCGTCAGATGGAACAAAAATAAGTTCGATGTTACCATTTAAAACATGATCTTTAATGAAATGGCACCGTATATCGATGTGCTTCGTTTTAGAGTGATGAATTGGATTATGAAAAATCGCAATGGCGCTTTGAGAATCACAATAGATTGGGATTTGTTGAAACCGATTACCATAGTCCAAAAGCTGTGATTTCATCCAAAGAACTTGAGATGTGCACTTGGCAGCAATAATGTATTCTGCTTCAGCTATTGAGAGTGCAATGCAGTTCTATTTCTTAGATGACCAACTAATCAATCGACCACCTAAAAATTGATAGCCACCAGATGTGCTTTTTCTGTCCAATTGAAGACCACCATAGTTCGAATCAGAATATGCTCGAAGGAGGAAACTCTCATTTACTGGGTACCAGATTCCGAGATTCTTTGTACCTTTGAGGTATCGGAATATTTGCTTAACAACCAAGAGTTGAGACATCTTTGGGTTAACTTGAAATCTGGTACACAAGCATGTGGAAGACATGATGTTCGGACGACTTGCTGTAAGGTAGAGTAGTGATCTAATCATTTCTCTATACTTCTTTTCATCAACAACAACACCCGAAGGGTCCGAAAAGATCTTGTGTCCGAAACCCATAGGTACCTTTGCAGAGGCACATGTGTGCATTGAATATTTCTTGAGAAGTTCCGAGATGTATTTTTCTTGGTGAATAAAGATTCCTCTGTTGGTCTATTTAACTTGGAGACCTAGGAAGAAGCTTAATTCACGATTCATGCTCATTTGGAATCGACTAACCATTAACTTAGCAAAGTCACCAACCACTGATGAATCGGTGGATCCAAAAATGATGTCGTCAACATAAATTTGGACAAGCATGAGATGTTTACCATATGACCTTCGGAACAGGGTAGGATCGAGAATACCTCTTTGAAAACCTGAACGCTTGAGGAAGTCGGTGATAGTCTCGTACAAGGCTTGAGGAGCTTGCTTAAGGTCATAAACAACTTTTCAGAGTTTGTAGCAGCAATTCGGATATGAGAGATTGACAAAACCGGGAGGCTGTTGGAGATATACTTCAGTATCAAGTTCACCATTTAGAAAAGCACTTTTGGCATCCATCTGGTAAACCTTAAAGCCTTTGTGAGCATCATAAGCAAGGAACATTATAATGGCTTCAAGACGGGCAACAGGAGCAAAGGTCTCATCGTAGTCAACCCTTCGATCTGTGTGAATCCTTTGACCACCAATCTTGCTTTATTCCGAATGATAACTCCTGCGTCGTTTAGTTTGTTCCGAAACACTCATCTAGTACCAACAATGGGATGATTCTGAGGAGGAGGGACGAGAGTCCAAACTTCATTTCTGTCAAATTCTGCCAATTCTTCCTGCATGGCTGTAATCCAATCAGCTTGTTGTAATGCTTCTTTGATGGATTTGGGTTGAACCATTGACATAAAGGCTGAGAAATGACATTCATTTTGAACATGATGGGATTGAAACCCTAATTGAGATTTGATGAACAAGATGCGGAAAATAAGAACAAACACAAATATGAAGATTAGGTCGAATGATCACTCTGGAACAAATTACACTTAAGAAATAAGAATCCAACTCTACAAGAAACCTCACAACGTGGCGGCTACATTTTGCCTCACTCTTAACCCTAATAATGAATAATACACGACTATTTATATTGAAAAGACAAGTCTTGGGCTTTTAACCTACACTTCATCAAGGGGGCCCATTGTCATCATCCATGGAGTGCTTTGAAACCCTACAATCTCCCCCTCAAAGTATGGAATGGATGACAATGCTTTAACTTCCAAAACAAGCATCTAGCAAATAAAAAGATCTGCAACGAGGAATATATGAAGCAATCCACGAATCTTGATTCTTTAATAGTCTTCAAACACGGGCTCTAGGATATATAAACCAAGCACTGAAGTAATGTATTTAAACTTCATTTTTGAATGTAATCCCAAAAAAAATCTTCATGAAAACCAAACCCGCCATGAAAAACCCATTTCAGAACAAAGAAACCAAATCACTTCTTGTCTTTGAAGAGCTCCCCCTCCAAGTCACAATGATCTTCAAATAAGCTAATGATATAAGCCATCAAAAAATATCATGTAGCAACCCAAACTTTAAGATTCGTAACGCCACTTGATCGAGAAAATACAAGAAGTTGGAGATATAACAAGTCCTTAGAAGAGCTCGATGAAGAACTGCTACTGTAAAGGATACTTTTCCGCAAAAGCTTTAGAAGAGCTCGATGAAGAACAGCTACTGTAAAAGCTACCTTCATAAATCTACCACAAGCTTTTAAAAAATCTTCAAATTTGAAAAGTCACAAATCCAATTTCGAATGGCCATACCAAATTCTCCCCCGATTTATAATCAAAAACATGATTATAACGCCTTCAAATGGTCATGAGAATGATCTTGAATGGATAAAAAATTACTGTGCTCCCCCGCGACAAAATGATATACACAATGAAGTATAAAATTCGAAAAAGTCGTGAAAATTTGATTTTATCACGAAAAACGACTTTCCGAACCGCCAAGACTTGATGCAATCTTTAATTTTCTGTTCACGAAAAAAATATGTGCGTTAAAGAATTCAAAACTGTTCACCAGCCCTTAAAAATGTAAACGTTTTCGAAAAATGGGCTGAAATTGTCACTTTCTAGAAATTCAGGGGCTGGAATTGTAATCATGCACCAATAAACCCCTTTATTTGTAACAAAATCTGGAATTTGTCCAAAACTGCCAAGGCATGAAACGCATAAGGACCAAAGGAGTCAATTCGCCGAAGTTTCAGGGACCATAAATGTAACATGTTTATCTTCTTCCCCAATTCTTGGACTGCATAAACAAACATGACTGGAGTGGAGAAATAATCACAGCGAACATCGTTAACAAAGCGAACGTGCAATCTGAGCTCAAGTGACCGAACCTATGTTCGTTTCAAGACCGCCAATTATTTACCTGAAGCGAACCCAACCGAAGGTTCGGTTCCTTTCGCTTCCATTTTCGTTTCAAGCTTCATCAGCCGAAACACCCTTTCGCTTTCGGTCCTCCCTTCATTCGCTCCAACCATTAACAAGCGAACCCAAGTTCGTTGTTCTAGGTTCGGTCCTAATTCATCAGCTTTTACCTCAAGGAGAACCCACTCACAGGTTCGCTTATTGTTCTCACTCTACTTTCGCTTCAAGCCCTTTAGTTCCAAGTGCTAACACATGAACACAAACTCGTTCCGAGCACATAAGACGTTTGTGAAAAGTGAATAGAGATAACAGGTTCATTTTTCGTTTCTAGCACAAACACGCGAACACTAAATCATTCCATGTTCGTTCGTGGTTCACCTCCGATAGTCAATTTTGAGTTTTTGCCTTGACTGGTGTTCTTCCAATTGAGTCCCGATTTCTTTCGTTCTCAGTGAGTTCGCTTTGCAATACCAATTTTGACCTTGAGAATTGACCTGCAAAAGCGAACAGATACGCAAAAACCATTCTGCTTGCAGGACCATTACACCAACTACAGACCATCAAATGGCAATTGAAGTTCAACCCCGATTTCACTCATTCGCAGGTAAGGTTTTTACACCGATTTTAACTTTGAGGTATGACCTACAAATGGCGAACACACCTAAATAATTCCAGTTAAATGCCAAATTCGATTTCATAGCTTCTAGCTTCAGTTCCGAATCAATCCATTTCACATCAAAATACCGATTGCGAATCAACAACAACCCAATTGCGATGGGGATAAGAGTTCCAATTCCGAAGCCAGTTCAAGTTCCGTATGCCAAACAATTCAACATCACACTTCGATTCCGACTCCATTCATTTTAATTCCGTATTCTGATTTCATTGGTTCCAATTCCGAGACCCATTACACAGTGAACATTTAGAAATGTGAATCAGCGAGTTGCGAGCAGATGAGATCACCGATCAAAAGAAACCACTATTTCAATTTTGACTTTTTATTCATTGACCGACTGTTTGTCAATTGATAATCACAGGACTCCAAAATTTCCATTCAACAATCTCGGAACGCAATCAATATTCAATGAACGAACGAATTGACCAGTTTGAACACTAAATCAAATAAAATCCAAATTTATTTTAACAAAATTATCATTCACAAATAACGACTCAAAAATAGAATAACAAAGAAGAGTCGACTTAATGAATAAGAAATCGGAGAAATGTTAAATCGATGAATTAATATGGGCTGACCAAAAAAAATGAACAGTGGACGCAATTTATGGGCTAAAGTAAATGAAACTGATCAATCAGTTGATTTTTGGAATAAATGATTGGATCTAATCAGGAAGTACTTAGCGGAATACCACAGATAAAAAAAAATACCAGATGAGCAGTAGATGAACACCAAAAGACCAATGATCTTCAAAATCTTGTGCAGAAAATCATCAAATCAAGAACCGATACTTCAAAGATCAATAGATCTTCAAAGACCCGCTCTGATACCACTTGATGGGATTAAAACCCTAATTGAGATTTGATGAACAAGATGCAGAAAATAAGAACAAACACAAAGATGAAGATTAGGTCGAATGATCACTCGACTTATTGAATTATGCGGAACAAATTACACTTAAGAAATAAGAATCTAAGTCTACAAGAAACCTCACAACGTGGCGGCTACATTTTGCCTCACTCTTAACCCTAATAATGAATAATACATGACTATTTATAGGGAAAAGACAAGTCTTGGGCTTTTAACCTACACTTCATCAAGGGGGCCTATTGCCATCATCCATGGAGTGCTTTGAAACCCTACAGAACACTTATGGCAGAATGAGTTTGTACACCTGCGTTTGGATTTCCAATAACTTGGTTCGGAGGATGATCCTTAGTCCAAATATGTAGTCTCGGAAGCTCTTGTGCAGCAGAGGATCCTATAACAACAATGGGGTTGTGTTGCTCCCTATGAATAGTTTTGAATTTGTGGATGATGCTCCCCCTAAACTTCTGAACCGGATAGGTTGACATCGTCTTCAGGTGGGAAATCAAGGAAATTTGCATCATCATCGTTGTTGATAGGATTAGAGTCAAATTCAGCAGCTGCATCTTGGAATCCATCCACATTTGATTCAAGGTAAGGCTGACCATTCTCCCCCTCAACTTGAGAAGGTTGAAACAGTTCGGAATCAAATGGAGGAAAACTGGGTGTTAGACCTGAAACATTTTGGGAAACTGGAGCTTTGTTTGATGAGGTTTGTCTTGTTCGAGATTCCGAATCAAGAGCTGTTTCTGAAGGTCCGAACAGGATTCCAAAGTCAACTTCATAAATTGTTTGCTGGTTCGGACATCCTGGCTATGGAGCATCGGACTCCAAGACGTGGGTTGTGACATGGGATGGGCCAGAATTCCGAACGAAGTTGTCATCAAAGGTGACATCAAAGCTTTCTTCTAGAACACGAGTTCGCCGATTAAGAACTCAATAAGACTTTGATTTTGAAGAGTACCCAAGAAAAATTGCTTCATTAACTTTGGGTTGGAAGTTTGTAAGCTGATCACGGTTGTTTTTGATGAAACATCTACATCCAAAAACGTGAAGAAAAGAGATACTTGGCTTCCGACCGTTCATGGATTCATACGGTGTCTTGTTTAGGCGTCGATTGATAATACTCCAATTCTGAGTAAAGCATGCAGTTGAGACAACTTCAGCTAAAGAAAGAGTGAAAGATTTAAAAAATTAAGCATGGACCTAGCACCTTCTACTAGTGTTCTGTTGCGTCGTTCGATTACACCATTCTGTTGTGGAATGTATGGAGCAGAGAAGTTGTGGTGAATACCCTTCTCAGTGAGAAAGTTCTCAATTGTGGCATTGGTGAACTCCGAACCATTGTCACTTCGGATTCGCCTTACTGGAAGTTTGATGAGAACTTCAATTCCTTTGATAAAGTTTCTGAGTTCTGAGGCTTTTTCTGACTTGAGCCTTAGGAAGAAGACCCAGGTGAACCTAGTAAAATCATCCACAATCACAAGAATGTATTTTTTGTGATGTAGACTTTCTACCGTTGAGGGTCCACATTGATCAATATGCAGAAGTTCTGATGGCTTCACGATAGATTTTTCAATGATAATGGGGTGACCCTTCTTCGATTGCCTTCCACACTCACATGCAACACATAAATGATCATTTTCGAACTTGAGGAGGGGCAAACCTCTTACCATCTCACCGGAAATAATATCATTCATATATATAAAGTTCAGACGTGCAAGCCTTCTGTACCACAACCAACTGACGTTAGGAACATCTTTTGAGAGTAAGCAGAGTTGGGGCTTGCCAATGATCATGTTGATGTCAAGAGGATACATGTTCTTGTTGCAATTTGACTTGATTAATCATTCCTTCCGGTCTTCTGACATGACATAGTTGTGTTTCTTACAGAATTTAACTCATCGATTTGCATTAGTGAGTTGAGCCACACTTATCAAATTATGCTTTAAATCAGCTACATATGCCACGTTTGAAATGGAGAAGTTGCCATTTGTAAGGATGCCACAACCTCTGATCTGAGAGTTGGAGTTGTTGCCATACGTTACGTAGCCAACATTTCGTGAAAGTTTGAGATCTCGCAGAAAGTCCTTCTGCCCCGTCATGTGCATGGAGCAAGCCTATCAATATACCATATTGTTTCTTGCTCCGAAGCACAGAGTGCCTGAAAAATTAGTGAGTTGTGGAGTTTTTAGGCTCCGAGTTAGGTGTTGGGACAAAGGCACGAGTTTTGGACTTTGGTTGTGACTTTTGAGCAACAGATATTTTGGAAGGTTTGTCTCGAGATTCTTTTGGAAATGAACAGAAGGCCATGGTTCTTTCATCTATCCAATAATCATACTCAATGACATGAGGGTTCGGAACAGCTTTTCTCGGACCAACAGCTTCCAGAGCAGTGGGAATCAGTGTATCTGTTGGAGTTGCAGCTTCATTTTTAAGATTTTTTAATTTCCATACAAGATTTGGTTTTGAAGATTTTTGTGAAACTGTTTTCTTAAAAACTCGTTCTTTGGTTGACGATACATTTGGTTTTAAAAGCTGTTGAGGTTTGAAAATTATACCATCACATTTGGCTATAAAAACAGATGAAACAGTCCGAGGAGAGTTAGTTCTGACATATTGAGTATCTACAATGGGCTTTTTCGAGGTAGGACTGACCACTTTCTTATGTTCTACCTGATTTGAAGGATTAGGTGGCCTTTTGAGAATCTTAGTGGGTGCGAAGGTGTTGGGACACCTAGTCGATGGGTTGGTAGTCCGAGATACACTCTTTTTGGAGCTCTCAAGGAATCTAGATTTTTGTCTCGACTTAACTTCCTTTTTGTGAGCATTTCAGGCTTCTACCTTAGGATCAACAACATCTTTCCTATTCAACATGGGTTTCTTTTTGGAATGAAAAGAGAATTTGGAAGTTTGACCTACAGAAGGATTGTTAAACATAGGCTTGATTGATATAAGATTTGTTTTGGAAATCACTTGTGGGTCAGAATCACATGAATTTGAAGAATCATAAACATCATTATCTAAGAATGCCCAAACAAACTCAGAGGTGTCAGGTCCAGTTGTCTCCGGAATGATTTCCTCAACAACACAGTTGTTAGGAGGACTGTGGTTTGGAATTTGAACGACACTGTTTGGAATACTAGAGTGGGATTATGGGGTTCGATTCAGGTCCAGGTTTGTCAGAGGCGGAAAATGTGTGGAACCGGGACACTTGAAAACTATAAGCTGAAACTCGGGAATTAGTGATGCAAATTGGTCAGAAGTCTTAGGAAGGGGTGACAAAGGCGAGACAGGGGTGTCCGAATGTTTGTGGTTCGGAATGTCTCCCATAAAAGTTAGGTTTTGCAACTCCTTCAAGGGACGAACAATAGGTTTCGGAAACTCGCTTCCAAGACCAGGAGCTTTTGACCATGGATGACGAAAATTGTGAGTCATCCGTTCATTTGCTTCAAGAATGTCAATGCAATTATGCAAAACATCTATTTTAGCATTGAGACGTTTGTTGTCAGAAATTAAAACATTTCTTTCAGATTTGTCTTTAAGAATGATACATTCATCTTTTGACATTACAAGCTCTCGTTCTAAAGACTCTATTTTTAACTTCTTATCCTCGAAACAGAATCTAAGACGACTTAATTCACTCTCCATATTCTCACTGGCTTCTATGGCTGACTCATAGGCTTTGTAAATAATGTTCATATCTGATTGAATCTGGGTTAGATATGGTTTGCAAAGAGACAAATCAAAGTTATTATCAGTAATCATAAATCTTACTTGTTGAACGATGCTTCTACTGGGTGGATCGTTGGTAGCCATATAGTAGTAGTTTAGTTCAGCATCTTCATAGTCTCCTTCTGATCCAGATGACCAGTAGCCTTCATCACATTTAATTGTTTGTATGGCCATAAAGCACATGTTTCTTCTAGTACTCACATCATCATCATCATCTCGAGAAGACCAATACCCTTCTACATCCCTTGATACATTGGTAACAAAAGCCTTTTCACTCTCTGCCATTTCTTGAGCTCGACGTGCATAGTAAGCAGAGTCTTTGATCTTGGGTTTCTGTGGGACTTCATGAAGGGTTTTAAGCAGTCTAACAATATTATGGTGCACATGCAACCCTAGATGCTTTGGATCTAAGTTTTCTCTAATTATACATGTAATTTGATTTTCCAAAGCATACATCCTAACTAGCATACAATTTGACAATTGAACAATATAACTAGTTAGATAACTTACCTCGTAATAGGACTTGTTGTTCTTGGCCTTCAAAAGCTTTAGAACCTCAAATGTGATGCCTCTAATGTGTCACAAACACCAAATACAACAGGAGGCTAATGAGAAGTGACTAGCTATCAAAAAAATCGGTTATGACTCTTCCAAAGAACCCATAGGACGATTTTAGAGGCTAAGGGACTCCTTTTATAGTGTGGCAAAGACTAGGGTTACATCCATGCAAACCCTAATGCACCATGACCTTTCGTATTACTTAGGCTCCATGGGTTAAACCTCCATGGACTATCCATGTTGGTTTAACCCATCCTAAATAACCATGGATCACTGGCCCACACTATAAGAATCATTGATTTACTTAATCAGTCCACGTATATTTAATTAGTCTCTTTTGATCACTAAATTAATTCCAAACTAACTCTTGATCAATACTAATTAAATAATGTGATTTGATATTAATATATTATACTTGTAATATATTAATAAATCATAAATATCCTCTTCTCAAAAGTCCATCCTATCAAATTACACTGGTGAAGGCAACCCAAAAGGAACATGCTACTCTCGGGTCAAGTACATACCAATTATAGTTATGGGCTTAGACACCTAATCCAACACTTCAGCTAAGCAGTCTTTGGCGAAGTGGTTTGCATGACCACATTTTTGACATACAATCTTGGGCTTGTCAGACTTCGGAGTCTGTGAAGATTATGAGGTGTGATTTGGTGTAGGAAGTTTAGGTTTGTACGCTGGTGAGTTTTCTAAAGGTTTTTTTTGAATGCTTGAGGATTATTTTAGCGAGGAGCATGGAAACGGTTGTTGTATGGCTTGTTAAATGGACGAATGTATCTCATGGAAAGAAGAGCAAACTCTTGTTGGAAGTGGAGTTCGGAGTCCATTTCTTCAGGTTCAAGGTCACCATTTAATTGGTAGTTGCTGGTGGTGGCGATAGGTAAGGCTGGTGGTGAGGTTTGAACATATAGGATGTATGGAACAACAGATGTGAAGGGGTCCAAGACAGCGAGGTTTGGAATCTGAGGATCATAAGAACTAAAAAGAGATAGAGGACCTCCTATGAGTTCTCGTAGGGTTTGTGCAACATTTAATTCATGACCTTGAAGCTCATCGAACAGTTGGTAGAGCTTCAGATTTTTCAGAGATCCATTACTCTTTAGACACGATTTCACATTTCCCCATCCCTTTCCGAGGCTGTTAATGAACTTGAGGTTGTACTCAAGTGGAGTTTGGACTATCCCGTGAGCTGTCATGTTGTTGACGACGATTCGGTATATGTTTGAAGCTGAGGCAACAGATTCACCAGGAGTATTAGTGAAGGTATCGAACTCGTTGACCACTGAGGTTAGACGCTTATCCATCATGTTCTCTAATCCCTCGAACAGGTCATGAAGTGTGTCCCGAATCTCTTTAGCAGATTTGCACAGTTTAATATGCTCTAAGAGAGAGCGTGGAACACCAAACACCATTTTCGAAAAGGCAACTTGATCTGCATGCAACTTTTCGATGTCATCAGCAGTGAGAGGTGCTTGACGTTGTTCATCTTGTCCTATGAGAGTTGCAACAAAATCTCTAACAATTGTTCGAACTGGGACATGTGGACCTTATTTAACGGATCTACAGATAGCTTCACCTTTTTCTTTACCAAGTAAAAATATTTCCATTCTGACTTTCCGGTGATCATACTCTTCAACAACTAGTAGTGGGGCACGAGTAGGGCAACCTACGCTATTTGCTATTTGCGTGGAGTACATTTTTGAGAATTAGAAGCAGACAATGAAGTTAAGATATCTTGAGCAAAAGTGATATATAGAAGAACTTTTATCCTGAACACAGAAATGATCGAAATACCAAGGTAATCTCGAATCAACTATAATCTGTTCTTATGTATCCAAAGGACAACCACTCAAGCTCTGATACCGATTGTGAGAACAAGGATCTGATTGCTCACGGACAAGGTTCAAAAACTCAAACCTTGAGTTAATGCTTAAAATCAATGTCTGCTTCTGATTATGTGTTCCGGTCAAGTCTGGTAAGACCAGTCGAGACTGAAGATGAAGATCAACAAAGTACTTCAAGTATTAAATATGGAACAATGAGTATAATCAAGGTAAAGACAATAAATGAACAAGTAGAATGTTTGAAAGAGTTTGATTTGAGAGAAAAGTGAAAGTGAAGTAAATTCAAATATAACTATCTTTGTAGCAACAATCCACATACTATTCTTGTCATTAATCACTCCTTATATAGGAGAAGGACGTACAACGTACAAACCAAAATAGATACAAAGGACTGGATAAACGAGTTACTTCTGATACTCTGATTATCCCAATTGACAAAAAGACTAAGTCTTATGTAAGGTTACATCAAGTAAAACACAAGAATAATAAATGTTTAGACGGATACACAATCTCATACCATCTCTCCATTTCGTACCATGAACTCTACTCCGGACTTCAACTTCCATTTCTAACCATAAGTTTATCTCGCACCTCAACACACTTCAGACTCATTACTGACTTCGGAAGTCTAAGGGTTAGAGATTGCTAGAGGTTCACTTTCAGGTTCCAACAAACTTATTAGAACTTAATAGAAAATAAACATAATGTGACATCCCTAATTTTTAGAGTAGAAAAAAATTCCTTTAGGCTTTGAAAATCATAATATCTTTTATTGCGGAAATTCCAAGTACATTAAAACAATTTGAGTACAAATTATTGTCTCAAAATAATAAAACTAAAAGGATTTCATAATCAATACACAACATATTTTATAGCGTAAAGACCTAATGGTCCTGAACTCTATTCCATGTCTTCTCTTTAATCACTCAACATCCTACTCAAGTCTTCAGCAATCTTAAGACCGCTACATTTGATACATATAAACTGAGTGGGTCAGGTTGGGAAACCTGGTGAGATACATAAGGTTTTTAATCCATATATCTCAAACATCCAAAACCAATTATTATCATTAACGCAAATATATTATATCTATGACACAATCTATCCTATCTCGTCGCTCCTCACATACTGATCCTATACAATGATCTTACGTGATCTAACCTAAAGGATCAATGTGAACAACAAGTTGACGATACTGCTTCGAGGATTCCCTGACAACGGAGAAGGATCAATAAAGACATCAAATGAGGGTAATGGAATAAACCTCATCGTTGAACCTCTGTTTAAAAATACCACAAGATAATTAAGTCATGAGTGGTTATCTATATAACTGTGCCTAACAGTGGTTTGGCCCTGAGGTATTTTATACCTAGACTTACCTTATTGGGCAAAAATAACATCAAACATACCTATTAGTGATCTATTACTAACACATTCTATTTGGCAGTCTACGAAGTTCCCTCAATTACTTCGTGAAAGGAAACGCTAACACCCAAAGCTCATCAAAAGAAAAGGGAGGGGAATACTAGTATCGTACTCCAGTATGCTCTCATACCCCAACACGTAATAATGTCAAGAAAGACTTTGTACATGATAGTACTTCTGGCATATTATAGTACCCTGGTACAAGTAGGACTCGTACCCCAACACATAATGATACCCTAGCACAAGAAGTACCTGAGAAAAAGATTTATAATCTATGTTCAAAGTTCACGTACATCTCGACATGAAACTACCCCAACGTCCAAGCTTAATTAAACTAAGCATCCCTTTTAAGTCTTAGGGTATAACTAACATCCCTTCAACTTAACTCAAACTAAGCAACATTTTTAATCCTTATCGTTTTACTAGGCAATATTACCATGCTTAAAATCACCATCCAATACCTAATCCGTTTAGGCAACACTATCCTAACCTAGTGTATACATTTAACATAGAGTACTAGGTATTAATATATATTCATCTTAACACACATAGAACCATACCGATTCACACATCGTATGTTGTCAAATATATATCTAACATATATTCCAATAAATAAGCATATATTTCACATATAAACTTTCAAAAAATATTAAATGCTTTAATTAATACTTGTATTAAAATCATGTTCATGAAAGTAACTATGCACTCACTTGACTTAGGTGGAAGATCCTTAGGAAAGCTAGCTCCTCTGATATCTCTTAAGCTTATCCCTTCCAACATACTAAATACGAATATTACTATGCTTCAGTATTCATTTGTATTTATACTATTACATTGATTCCTCAACAATCCCAATGAATATATCGAGATCTATCAAATAAGGAATAACCAGGTAAGATCATATCGGAGGCCGGGGCTCCGTTTAGTATACAAAGTATACTGTTTGGAAATCTCACTTTAAACACCTCACTAGATCTAGCCTGGACAACATTCCCGAAAGTAGGTCAATCAATATTATGACATGGGATCACTGATAAATCTTGCTTATAGGTTCATAATAGTGATAATGAACTTAAATATAAGTTAAACTTAAAACATAACAAGCGTAGCTTAACTTACAGAGTTTCTAGCGAAAACCGGGAAGTCACAGGCAGAACTCTGACCCGAAATCTCCTTTTCATCAGACTCCTAGATATCTCAACGCCCCACTAAAATGATTTGAAGTCCGAAAAATTCAGACTCAAGGAGGGAAAATGTCTCAAATAGAATGGGACGGAATGTTGTGGGAGAAATGGCTGAATTCGCAACCTATATATATATATATATATATATATATATATATATATATATATATATATATACATATATATATATATATATATATATATATATATATATATATATATATATATATATAGGGATTTTTGGGAGGCGTGTTACGCCCAGGCGAGTCGCGTCTCGTCTGGTGATGTGGCCGTCTTTCTTGCTCTCACATGTCACATTCTCGATGCTCCATGTCGTCGAGGCGCTTGCTGCTCAAACTTCGCGATTTGTCATGAATTTATGGAGTTGCGTCATCAGCGAGTCTTGGTCTCCAGTCATGTCACGTGACGCCCTCCTGGTGGTGCCGCATCATCAGCGAATCTTGGTCTCCAGTCATGCCATGTGGCGCCCTCCGGGTAGTGCCACGTCATCGTTTTCGCATGTATTTTTTGCAACTTTAAAAAAATCATAACTTTTACGTATGAGTTCAGTTTTGGATGTTATATATCCTCAAAATCCTCTCGACGAGTTCTACAACTTTCCTTTAGGTCTCAACAGCTATGTATCACTCTATTTTAGATTTATATTTTTATAGACATTAAACTGTTGAAATCTGTGCAAAAATCATAATTTCTTCATGCGAATCCATTTTCGAATGTCTTTATATCAACATATTCATATTATGAGATCTTCAATTCTCGTTTACATTGTTTTTGGCTAACCATCAACTGATTTTAATTTCAATTTCATTGTCGTGCACTGCTATATTAAAACTTTGAAAAATCATAACTTTCTAATACGTAGTCTGATTTTGACGTTCTTTATATGCACGCTCTCACTTTTATGATTACTACGACTTTCGTTTAGATTACTTAGGCTAACAAGCAACCTCTCTCTCCGATTTGCATTTTATGACACATTTTCGTATAGGGTTGAGCGTGAAACTTCAAAAAATCATAACTTCTTCATATGAAGTTAGATTAGAGCGTTCTATTACCCACATAATTATCATCATGATTACTAAAACTCTCATCTAGATTAGTTATCTAAAATTATCCTTTATAAAAAATGTGATTCTATCGCTCATTGATATGTTATTGAATATTATGTATTACATAAAATTTGGTCTCATGATGTGTACAAAATAAATAATTATATAGTACACAACACATATGATGAATGATTATCCTATTTTAGGATTTTAATTATTTATAATTATCTCTTAAATATTTAGCCCGGAATCGCAGGCGTTACACATACCTTTGATTTCTTTGAAGGTTTCTTCTTTTGATGAGCCAGTTGATTGGACGAGAGAACCCAAAGGAGAGTTCCTATTCTGTAATCGCACCCAAGACACAAACAAGAAACATATCTAATCAATCCTCAAATCACAAAAGAAAACAAGAACGAAGAACTGGATTCTGTCACGGACCACGACACGGTAAATGATCTACCACGACGTGGGAACTGCACTTCCAGATTCTTTAGGGTTTTTGAGGGTTTTGAAATACTTCAATTGAGAGGTATATCTTTCAGATGTCGAAACCGAATTTGGAGCCCTCTATTTATAAGGATGTGATCTAAAACCATAGATATAATTACCAAATATAATAATAATTATCTATGGTATTCAAATCATTTTGGCATATTCCATATTCCTTTTATTTGCTACTAATTAATTAAGAAAACAAGTCCCTCAAATAAATATCTTTTCCGTTGTACTTTATTTTTGTCCTTGCGTGTAACCCAAAAGGACACTGCTATTTATAGTAATATTATCGGGGTTGTTATGGATATGGGCACTAATCTCCATCAGTTCCCAATTGCATTTAGGCATCAGCAATTGACGAGTCTAATACTTTCTAGGAGCAACAATGAGTTGCAATCCAATGCAATTAGTATACTTATAGCAACCCTGCTATAAACAACGTTAAGAATAATAACTTCAAATTCCTTTGATCTTCATGATATCTCATTATGAACTAGAGACATAGATCAAGCTTCAATCTCATGGTTCAAGATTCTGTTTCCCGATATTGACTTGTGATGATTTTTAGACTAACTATTGAATCTGAACAACTCAGTCTCAGCTTGGCCAAGCATATATGGTCAACACCAAATAAACTAGGGGCCCAAAGATATCTACTTCTCCATTTCTGGAAGAAGGATCAAACAAACTTTGACTACATAGGTTAGTACTATTCCTCATGCAATGCATAGTCAAACCCAATATAGATGCCAATTACGGACAACGTTGGGGAAGAACCAAGATACAACAAAGTGTAGAACAAAACCTCATGTATCTCCATTTGAAGAATATAAAAAGTAATTGTATTAATTTACTCATGACATGATCCATGGAGTAATCTTTAAGTGTGGTTACTCCAATATGTAAAATCTCTATTTTCAAGTACTCATCAGTATTAGTCGCATGGATTTGCAATGTTAATATCTATGAACAATCTACGAATACTATGACAATCTTAATTCACTACTATCTTCCATGAGTAGGATTGATTATGGAAGTTCGAATAATAGATTATTCTGGAAGTGATTCTCAACATGAAAAAGTTGGAGCACAGATAATACAAACAAACATAGTAAATTGTTATTATTAATTACCAAATCGTAAATATTCAAAATGTTCCAAAAGACCGAACTACAAATTGTCTTATCAAACCAATTCACTAGCAAATCTATTGCCAATAAACCTAGTATGAACATCATGCATAATCTGTGACAATGGTTTGGTGAGCAGATCTATTGGATTGTCTCCAGATGGAACTCGGCTCAGGATAATGTCTCCATCTTCAACTAGCTTCCTTATTAGGTCGAACTTTCTCTTTATATTCCTTGTGCACTTGTGATCTCGATGTTCTTTAGTTAAGGAAACTGCACCTTTATTGTCATAAAAGATCTCAACCGGTTCAACTATGCTCTGTAGTTGAGTTTAAAATAGTTTATCGCTTGGCACTTCTCCAAGTCAGTCCTCTTCTATTCAATGTGAACACAAAACCAGACTGAGATCTTTAGTCCTCCTAAGATAATTTAGAATGTTCTTAATTATAATCCAAGGACTTTCACCAGGATTAACATGATAATGACTCGTCATACTAATGGTGTAAGATACGTCTGGCCTAGTACATATCATGGCATACATGATCGATCCTATAGTAGAAGAATATGTGATTGGACTCATTGTATCATCCAAAAATTTCACGCAAATTTAAACTTTTTAAAACAATCCAAATCATCACTTTTTTACAAAAATTGTTTTCCAAAACGTGTCTATTATCATAGTTTTCCCAAAAATCATAAACAAAACATGAGGAGGTGCACGATCAAGCATTCGCCTTCCCGCTATCATGCGAGGTACCTGAAACATAACCCAAAACTATAAGTCCAAAGCTTAGTGAGTTTCCCCCAAAGTACCAACACATAAAAAACCAGAATAATAACAATAAACAACATATATACAGAGCCTTCAGTTTGACTGGAATGTCCCACCGACCTACAATCAACATGGACCGCTCACAAAACCTTCATCATGAATGGTACGCCACACCGGTCCTACAGCCTATCTGGACCGTTCTATGGGTCTTCGGCCAGACTGGTACGCCTTAATGGCCTCCAATCTATCAAGGACGCCCTGGGTATGTTGGCCTTCAGCACAAACCAGGACCGCCCCAACAGGCTGAGTACGCGGGGGGCATACCCAGCTGTACGTCAAGCATACACTACATTGAACCGGAATCGCGCCATTGACCACCTACGCCCAGTGTACGCCTTGGTACGCCCAACGTATGCGGTGGCCATGCAAGACTTCGATTAAGAGCTTATCCCATTCAGTCCAACGTCCAACTTTCAGATCCAGGTCCAAAGAGGTGTTCCAAACCATAAAGTTTTTAACTTTATGGTTATGTATGTCTTAATATGGCCTACCACCAAGACTCTAGCTTGTCTTAACCACTAAAGACCTCATGCATGCACCAAAAGAGCCAAGATAGCATTTTTATGACTAATTGCACCTCATTTCTTAAGAAAGGACAGATCCTTTGGTCTTAGAGTAGCACATACTCATTAACACGAAGAAAAGGGACTAAGAACACATAATTTCCTCATGGCAAGATCTAAAAGAAATGAAGGCAAGATTGAAGCTTTATACCTTCTGGAGCTTCTCAAGAAGGTAAGAATCCCAGATCCACAAGTTGCTCCCTCACCAAGGCTTCTCCAAGAATCTTCTTCTTCCTCTAACACACCAAGACCAAACCAAAAAGCACACACTTGAGCTCCAAAATACACACTCGAAGATTAGGGTTTGCAAAAACGTTCCAAGGGAGTGGAGGCTGAAAGGTGGAAAGGAAATAAGCCAATATGATGCTTAAATACCCTTCAAACCCTCACATTTATGATTTACTCCTGATGTGAGTACGCCCAACGAACGTGAGTGTACGTGCAGCGTACTAGGGCACGCCCTAGTACGCTCAGCGTATATACATGTACGCTTAGCGTACTCCTCCTACTCATATTACCAAAATGCCACTAGGGATTCAAGGCATAAATCTTGGACTTTGGGATCGAATTGACTTATAATTTAAAACCAAGGGATGAATTTGAAAATACATGAAAACCGGGGTGTTACAACTATCCCCCACTTGAACTAGACTTCGTCCTCGAAGTCTGCTATAGAGAACAAATCTGGATAATACTCCCGTATCTCAGCCTCTGTCTCCCAGGTCCACTAGGAGCCCCTCCGGTGCTACCATCATACCTTTACCAAAAGTATTTTTTTGCTACGCAAAACCTTTACCTTCCTTTCCAGAATAGCTACTGGCCTCTCGACATAGTTCAAGTGCTCATCAACGTAAATATCATCCAACGAAACCACTACATCCTCATCCAATACGCACTTCCATAGCTGAGAAACATGGAAAGTGCTATGAATCTGACTAAGCTCCTCAGGAAGATCCAATCTGTAAGCAAACTTTCCAACCCTGTCAATAACCCGAAATGACCCAATATAACGGGGAACCAATTTCCCCATCTTTAGTGAATTGAATCACACCTTTCCAAGGTGATACTTTCAGTAACACCATGTCGGCGACCTGAAAGTCCAACTCGGATCGACGCCGATCGGCATAGCTCTTCTGCCGACTCTGTGCAGTCTGCAATCTCTGCCTGATCTGCTGAATCATCTCTATAGTCTGAAGGACCACCTCGGTCCGCCCCAAAACCCTAAGGCCAACCTTGGCTCAGCAAACCCGGGTACGACATCTACGCCCATACAAGAGCTCAAAAGGCAGAGCACCAATGTTGTATTGAAAACAGTTGTTGTAGGAGAACTCCGCCAGAGGTAGGTAGGAGTCCCAACTCCCACCAAAATCAATGGCACTGGCCCGCAACATATACTCAAGGGTCTGTATCGTCTGCTCACTCTGGTGGACGGTCTACGTATGATAGGTTGTGCTGAAGTTCAACCTCGTTCCCAGTTCCTCATGGAACATCTGCCAAAAACAGGAGGTGAATCAAACATCATGGTCTGAAACAATGGAGACCGGAACCCCATGGTGAGCAACAATCTCGCGAATATACATATCGGCCAACTTCTCGGCCAAAGAACTCTCCCGCATCGCCAGGAAGTGGGCACTCTTGGTCAAGCAATCCATGATGACCCAAATAGCATCGAAACCCTTTGTTGTCTTCGTCAACTTGGTGATGAGATCCATCGAAATTTGCTCCCATTTCCACATGGGAACCACAAGAGGCCGTAGCTTGCCATCCGGCCTCTGATGCTCACCCTTGAACATCCTGCAGGTCATGCACCTCTCCACGTACTAGGCTATCTCCCTCTTTATACATGGCCACCAATAGCTCAATATAAGATCCCGATACATATTGGTGGCTCCCGGATGGATAGAAAAGCGAGACTTATGAGCCTCTTCCAACACAATCTGTCTGACCCCACCAGACATAGGAACCCATACCCGACTATAACGTGTCAACAATCCATGACTATCCGGAACAAATCCGGCGATCTCACCCCTGATCCTCTCTATTTTCCAATTCTCTTCCCGACTACCCTCGGCCTGAGCCTCCCTAATCAATCCGAAAAATGGAGAATCCATTGATATCGTCATACACGATGCCCCATCTGAAGACCCAACTGACTTGTGGCTCAAACCATATTCCACCACATTCACTTTACCTGGATGGTAAGAGATCTCGTAGTTATAATCCTTGACTACGTCCAGCCACCTGTGCTGCCTCATGTTCAGGATCGGCTGATCCATAATATGTCTCAAACTCTTGTGATCCGTGTAGATAGTACAGCGGAACGTATAAAGATAATGCCTCCAAATCTTAAGGGCAAAAACCACAGCCCCCACTCCAGATCATGCGTGGGATATCTCATCTCGTGAGGCTTCAGTTGCCGTGAAGCACAAACTATCACCCATCCTCTCTGCATGAGGACCACCCCCAAACCAATGATGGATGCATCACAATAAACCAAAAAATCCTCAATTCCCTTTGGAAGGGTACAAATCGGGGATTTACATAGTCTCTACCGAAGGGTCTCAAATGTTGTCTGCTGCTCAGGGCCCCATCACAAATCCACCCCCTTCCTTGTCAGACGAGTGAGGGGTACTGCAATCTTGGAGAAATCCTGTATGAATCTCCGATAGTACCCTGCCAAAACCAAGAAACTCCTGATATCCGAGGGAGATTTCGGAACCTCCCACTGCATTCCACCCTCAATCTTGGCCGGATCGACCAATATCCTATCCTGATTAACGAGGTTTCCAAGGAACTGAACCTCTCGTTACCTAAACTCTCAGATTGAGAACTTAGCATAAAATCGTTCTCACCTCAACACCCCCAGAAGCTCATGAAGATGGTGTCACACCCCCGAACCGGGATGGCAGAAACGTCCGGGGGCGGTTGAATTCATGTACAATATCATAACAATTAAATATGAAAGAAACATAGTAACCAAACATCATACATTAAAAATACACACTTACATAGTTTACATATTGAACTTGTTCCTCAGTTACACAAAAGTAAGAAAAGTAAAATTTTAAGAGAGGAGAATAGAGATGAAGAGGTTTGACTTCTAAAAAGATGATTAGATGTGCATTGTTGTATGCGGGTTAAAAGCTTAGAAGTATGTTGGTTAAAGGTGTGGTGGCAAGCATAGATAAATCCTTATTTTCTCTTTTTTTTGTTTAGATGGTTAATCTGAATTTAAGGGGTTCTCAGCCCACGTGATGGCCCAAAATAAATGTCCCATCGAAGTTTTCAGCCCATTAGGGCCCAAAGATACTAAGTGAAGGAGTTATCGGCCCACTAGGGCCCAATGAAGAAGTCTTGGTCCAATAAGAGTTTTTGGGTCTTCGCGTGGTTGCTTCGACTTGAATGACAATGTATGCAAGTATGAACTTAATATCATTGACACAAAGGAAATTAGCTTGCACAAGGATTAACATTTAACCGTAATTTGCTAGTTGTGACATCATCCTCCCGTTAGAGGGAATTTCGTCCCGAAATTCATTCTAAAGCAGCATCTCAAGTACTAAAGAAAAAGGCGTGAGTGTCTCGGTTTTGTGTAGTCTCTTCATTCTTAAGAGAATTTCAGTCTTTGCTTAGTGTTCTAGCGGACCTTTGCTACTGGCCTTTGACCTTGCTCCTTTGGTTAGTTGGGTGTTGGTCATCTCAGCCCAACACAGAGGTATTCTACCTTTGCGTCCTACGTGGCGAAGTGAATGGATGGTCATGGTCAATAAGGGTCACGTATTTGACACCCCAAAAGTAGTGCCTTTAAACCTTAGGGTGAACACTATTGTCACTAAAGTTAAAGTTTCTTGCGGTATAGTTGGCCTTATACTTCTTAAGTTGGCATGGGAGTTTCTCACTACATGATCCTAAACTAGTGGAAGGTCCATCTTTGCTTGTTACTGAGGTCAGGTCGAGTAAGTCTTCGATTCGGGGTAGGGGATATCGATCATTGAGGAGGGTTTCGTTTGATTCTTAGTAGTCAGTGGTCATATGGACACTTAGCCTTTCCTATTTATGAGTTGGATAGCCGTTCTCTAAGGTTCAAGTCTTCGTTTGATAACCTCATACTTACTGGGTCGTTCCATCGACCGGATACCTTCGGTGTTTATGTTGGTGCTATGTGGTCTTGGTGGTCTGGCTACGAGAATGGCTCGATGAGTTGAGTTGATCTCCGAACTCAACTTGGCATGTAGGTGATATTTTCGAAAGGACTTTGGAAACATCTTAGGGGGGTTATAAATCTCTAGGTTACCCTTGGTATCCTTTGCTCCTTGTTTCTTATCCCTATTGAGGGCTAGGAAAGAGTGTTGTATTACATGTACGGGTACCTAAGGGTCTAGATGCCCGTGATCATTCGAGGATTGTCGTTATAAGTTGTAGGGGTTTCGTTAATCGATTGGTTAAGGTGAAATGCCTTGTTGGCACATGAATTCCGTATGGTGTGGATCAAGTCAGACCATGTCAATTGACACCGTTGGGCTCCTTATTGTAATAGATGTCAGATTGATCTAAAAGGGATGGTTGTTCAAAATGATAATGTGTTCTATGTACACGTTTGTAATGTTACCAATTTCGTCCTTGGTATTCCTACTGTGGCAACTTCGTTCTGAATTTTTGGGTGTCCTAGCAATTCGAGTGCCTTGGTATAAACGATGTGATTTCATAGTCTGATTTCTATTAGACCTCTCTATGATGGTTTGATGTAGCCTAGGCGTATATAATTTAAGATTGAAATGATTGTAGACTGAGTGGGCATGCCCTAAATCCACAGTTAGATAAGAAACATGAATTAAGGTGGAACTACGCACTCTAAGCTTTTAGAATCTTAATTACACACGGCCTTACATTTTTACTAAGTTAGACTGAGTGGTTTGGGAACATACCAAATTCTCGGTAGGGTTCCTCGTTGCCCCTTTCACGTCCAGTTGTTAAACTCCTCCTGGTCCTCCGTCATTCTTCTCCGTTGGGCAATTCCTCTTAAAGCGTCCCGTTTCACCGCATGCGTGGCATACATGACTTACTTCTGGGTTGGGGGTTGGAGTGATGCGTGGGGCTGGGGCCCTACAGTAGGGGGCGGTGTGTCCCTTCTTGTTGCACCTTTTGCAATGAAATTCCTGGCAGACTCCCTGATGATGGTACCTGCACTTGCTGCAGAGCGGGAGGTTTCCATGATATGGTCTTCTCGGTGCTGGGGTAGGGGGGCCAGTGGGGGTAGGGGCTGCTACAACTTGTTGCCTTCTGGTAGGCCCTTGAGTCGATCCGCTTCCTTTCTTGTTCCCTAGCTTTTGCTTCATGACCTTAGGTTTGGAGTTTGGGGTGCCTTGGTAAATTGTCCCTCGTTGGTTTCCTTGGTTGTTACTACGATTGGAGTTGTCGACACCGTTTCCATTTCCATTTGGGTTGTTGGCGTTGAGTTGTGCCATGACAGCTGTCACGGCAGCTGTTACAGCGGTTTGGAAGGTTGCGGGGTCTTTCTGCAGAATTGGTGTTTCGTCGGCCAGCTGGTTGTTTCCATTGGAAGACATGATTCTGTTGCTTGATGAGAAAAAGGTCCGTGAGTAACTATGGTTATCTCTAGTCGTATCTCATCTATGATTATAGATACGAACCTATGCACGTACGCATATAAATAACAAGTTTTGTTGCACGATTCTCGTTGTCTCGACCTACATCCCTATGATGTATTAATGGTAGTATGTAGAAATAGGTATTGTACAAATGTTAAGTTACCATGATAGATTATAGATATCATATCATTAAGTTGGCTCAGGTTACAAGAGTTCTTGTAGGGCGTACCTCTCTTGATTTACTACTACTAGTTGTGACGAATTACATGGTAAACCTAGGACTTAGTGTCAATAGTCTAATAACTCTCATATGCCTAAATAGTGTACAAGGTGTCCAACCATTTCGCTCTTTTCACGAGTGGCCTCGTCCGTTCTCTGCTCTGCTAAGGCTACCCTAGCCTTAGCTTCCATGAGTTATTGCCTTAGGGTGGTCACCTCCTCTTCTAAGGAGCGGATATGATTGGTAAGGTCTTCCTATTCCGCGTGTTGGTTCGATATTACTTCCGACGGGTATGGCTCGCTAAGGATCTCTCCGGCGCTTTCGTCCATGTCTAACTCCTCATCAGAATCCTCTCCCTCGTGGTTCATCTCTTGGTATTCTTCAGGACCCATTTATGGGTTCTCCCCTTGCACTTCCTCTGCTTCTCCCTCGATCCATTTGTTAGCTATTACCACAGGGTAGTAGGGGTCTTCGGGGTGAAGCTCAGCCATGTTGTCTTTGCGAGAATGGAGGTATGAGATACATGTAGAAGATTTAAGTGTGGAGGTCATATGGTATTATTACTATAGTATTACATGTTTGATCCTAGGGCTTCCTGATGTACGAAATCGATAAGTTTTTAGACTTTTTGTTATTGTTTAGTATAAAATACTCCTATAGTATTTTAAACTTTAGGTTTGGTTCTAATGCTCCTTTGTATGTAAGGTTGGTAAGTTTTAGACTTGTTGCCACACACCATCACTCCCAAACATATGTTGGTCGTATCTCAAATACATATAGTTGATCAGACTATATTTATCCCATATATGATTACATAACTGCCCATGTTTGACTGTAGTGTTCTACATCTAAATACTTGTGTTTTGTTCTTATTATGATACGGTTCTATCAAGTATGTATACTTTTAGAAGATACTTATATTCTTAAGGTATACTTTTAGTTAGAGTGTTTTTAGTCTCATTGTATTTATAGTTGTATATCTTGTATGGTTAGATATACTAGTTCACTATAAACAATGCTCTGATATCAATCTGTCACACCCCCGAACCGGGACGGCGGAAATGTCCGGGGCGGTTGACTTCATGTAAAGTATCATAACAATTGAATATGAATGAAACATAGTAACCAAACATCATACATTGAAAATACACACTTACATAGTTTACATATTGAACTTGTTCATCAGTTACACAAAAGTAAGAAAAGTAAAATTTCTTGAAGTCGCACCACTTGATCTCATAGTCGAGCTTATTACCTTCTACTGGATCCATGAGAATACAAGACATTTTGAAAAAGCGTCAACTAAAAATTTGGTGAGTTCATAAGCATTTTTGTATAAAATGGTTTTGTAGTTGTTTAGAGTAGTTCTCATAGTGTTTTCAGAAAATCCGATATTTCTATAGAATAATTTGTAAGTCTCGCTCTAAAACTGTGAATATATGCATGCCTGTCCTAGATTTTCTTTTGTTTGCAAAAGTGAAGCGAATATTCCAAGAAAATCCAATATTTTCTAAAAAGAAATGGTTTGAAATATTTGTGTCCGATCTTGTATTAATGCATGTGTGTTATTGTTTACTAGAATGCAAAAAGAGAATGAAGAGAATGTAAAGAGAATGTAAGGATAATGTAAAGAGAATGCAAAGAGAATGTAAAGAGAATGCCCCAAGACAACCCGATGTTGTCTGTGAAAGAGAATGCTGGTAGAACAACCCCCGAGGTTGAGTACCGGCGCGAGTAAGTTACCGACTAATCCAAAGAGAAAAGAGAATGATTTCCCTGTAATTTTATAACGTTAATTCTTCTAAGTGAGTCGTTATAACCATACTAGATAATGACAATTTCGTCTGTCATGGCGTTGTTTGACGCCGACGGAATAGAATAAGGTTTTTGTCACCCTAGACTGGCCTAGTCTAACTGTAGCGAACAGCTCAGTTGTGGGGTGTCACCCCCGTATAGATCTATACACAAACCCCCGCTCTCCCTCCAAGAGACTCTGGTTATAACTACAGGCTACGATTGTACACTCAATAGGTGTCAACCGACATGTCTCACTAGATCCTTAATCGAATTTACGCGAAAAGAAACATATAAAGTACATTCCAGGCTCACTAAACATGTAAGTGGACAACTAAGGCCCACTAAGCGTGTAAAGTATTTCTAGGCTCAAAAGGAATGAGATTATATATATTCCGGGCCCAATATATATTCCGGGCCCAATATAATGGTTTCTGTTAAAAGCAGATTTTTAAGTTTAGGTTATACATGTTTGAACACAACACTTAGTTTTGCTATTTTGGGTGTATAATCCCAAATCTACAAGTTTATATGTAATATATATTACAACTCATACTTTTCTCATGGTTTTTATGAAGATCTAAGTGATAAACTTCATGTTCAAGTAAAGATCTAAAAGTTAAACACATAACACAATGGTACATGCAAATATCCAACGGTTAAACGAGAGCTGACTTGTATCCTCCCCCCCGAAAACATGAAAAATATGAAAGATATGGGGTATGAAGCTCACCTTGAGGTTTTTGAGATGTAGATGAAGAAGAGGAAGAATCTTTGACCTAGCTTGAGTTCTTGATGATATTCTTGAAGTGTGGGTGATTTTATGGGCCATATACACGAAAATATGGTTGTAAGAAGAGCGATCTTAATATAACTTGAAGTAAATCATCTTGAGTTTGGCATGCACTTACCAAGAAACTTAGGGATCGGTCCTTGGTGATGATGAACTCGAAAACTCTTGAAAGAGTAAAGGAGACTTGAGAGAAAAATGAAATGGAAGAGAGCTTGACATGAAAGTGGTGGGGAGGGGGTGAGTTGTGGCCAAATTAAGAGAGGAGAGGAGAGATGAAGAGGTTTGACTTCTAAAAAGATGATTAGATGTGCATTGTTGTATGGGGGTTAAAAGCTTAGAAGTATGTTGGTTAAAGGTGTGGTGGCAAGCATAGATAAATCTTCATTTTCTCTTTTTTTTGTTTAGATGGTTAATCGGAATTTAAGGGGTTCTCGGCCCACATGATGGCCCAAAATAAATGTCCCATAGAAGTTTTTGGCCCATTAGGGCCCAAAGAGACTAAGTGAAGGAGTTATTGGCCCACTAGGGCCCAATGAAGAAGTCTTGGTCCAATAAGGGTTTTTGGGTCTTCGTGTGGTTGCTTCGACTTGAATAACAATGTACGCAAGCATGAACTTAATATCATTGACTTTTGATTTTCACAAAAGGAAATGTTGTAAGGTTACACAAAGGAAATTATCTTGCACAAGGATTAACATTTACCCGTAATTTTCTATTTGTGACAGATGCTCCTCATGTTGCTCTCTGGTCTTGGAATATACCAAAATATCATCAATAAATACAATCATCGAACGATCAATCATCGACCTACATATTCGATTCATCAAATCCTAAAATACCGCACGCGCATTGGTGAGCCCAAATGGCATCACCACGAACTCGTAATGCCCATAACAAGTCCGAAACACGGTCTTCTCTACGTCCTCCTCTCTTACGCTGACCAGATGATACCCGAACCTCAAATCTATCTTGGATAACCAAGATGCACCCTAAAACTGATCAAAGAGGTCATTAATCCACATAAGGGGATAACGGTTCTTCACCGTTAGGTATTTCAACTCCTAGTAATCAATACACATCCGGTGTGAACCATCCTTCTTCTTGATGAACAAAATTGGCGCTCCCCACAGAGAACTACTCGGTTTGATGAACTGCTTACATAAAAGCTCCTGCAACTGAGATGATAACTCCTGCATCTCAGGCGGTGCCAAGAGGTACGACGTCTTGGCAATCGGGGCCGCACCTGGCACGAGGTGAATCTTGAACTCGACCTTCCTCTCAGGAGGCACACTGGGTAACTCCTCTATAAACAAATCGTCAAACTCCCTGAGAACCAGGACCTATAAAACTAAAACCTGATCCCTAACACGCTTATCCACTACATAAGCCAAGTAACCTGCAGACCCATGTTGAATATACTGTCGAGCTCTGGCTGCAGAACAGAACCTTGAACCCATCCTGGTGCCCTCTCCATAGATAACCGGTTCTACCCCACTTGGGGTTCGAACTACCACATTGCTGGCCCTCACAATTAATCAGAGCACCAAAGTGGCTCAGCCAGTCCATACCCACAATCACGCAAACATCCCCCATGGGGATAGGGATTAAATTCATTGTATAAGATACCGCAAAGATCTCCAAAATACAACCCCGATACACTGATGATGCAGACATCCCGTGTTCGTTGAGGATAGAAACTCGCAATAGACACTCCAACTCCCCAATGGGCATATCAAACCCCCTACTAAACAATCGAGAAAAAAAAGTCCGACTCGCACCCGAGTAAAACAACACTAAAGCAGGCAAGGAGTTCGCTAGAAATGTACCAGGCACACACACACACACACACATATATATATATATATATATATATATATATATATATATATATATATATATATATATATATATATATATATATAAGCATAGTATAATACATAATGAACAAGATAAAAGATAGAAACATACCAGTCACAACATCTTGAGCTGCTCGGGCCTCCTCGGTAGTGAGCTGAAAAATGCCACGTCGAGCCCTTCGGGGCTCCGCCCTCGCCTGATGCCCACTTGTGATCCTCAAAGTAGGTGGAGCGGGAGCCTGCGCCGGCTTGGTGGCGAGTAATGGATAGTTGACCTTCACATGGCCAACCTTATCACAATAATAGCAAATCCTGGTACTCAAAACTGGGGCTAGCTAACGACAATCCCTCACTAAATGACCCTCTTTGCCATATTTGTGGCATCCAGATCCAGATCGACACGCCCCATCATAAACCTTACCACACTTCCTACAAGTCCAACCTCTCTGACTTCCAGATCTAAATTAGTGGCCTTGAACCGCTTTGGCGCAGGCTGCGACTGCGTCGGGGTCGGTCTCTGCTCTCTCGCCTGCAGCTCTATCTCAATCTTACGCCGCGTGGCGCCCTCCTGCATCTCCAATAGACAATCATAGCTTTGGGTGGAAACAAACTGCCTGATATCTGTCTTGAGCATGCTCAAGTAACGGGTCATTTGAGCCTGCTCCGAAGCAATCTCAGGGCAAAACATGGCCCTCTCAGCAAACATCCTGGTGATCTACGTCATCGACTCCGATCCCTGCCTTAGATCCAAAAACTCTTGGGCCAACCTCTCGCGCTCTACCCGTAGCACATATCAAGTATGAAGCATCTCCATGAACTGATCCCAAGATACTGCAGCCCTCTGCTAGCAGAATATGATCCCGTAACTAGTCTCCACCAATCCTTCGCTTCGGATCTTAGGAGGTTCAGAGCACACCTGACCTTCTGGTCAGCTGGGCAAGAGCAGGTGAAAAAGCATCCCTCAACATTGGATAGCCACCTCATGGATACAATCAGGTCCTGAACTCCATCGAAGGTCGGCGGCTTCGTATTGTCGAAGTCCTGACACTGAAAAACCCGACACGGTCCAACACTTGCAGCTGCAACGACTACGGAGGCTGCAACAGCAGCAGTCTTAGCAATGGCTGCGTATCTGTCATCAAATAACTCCATCATCATGGTTTTAATAAAGCTAAATAACTTTGATATCTGATCCCTAACAATAGTCACAACCTCCTCATGGAGAATCTCCCTAATCCTGTTATCCAACGCAGCTGACCCACCCTGGCTGCCAGCTCCTGATCCTGATCTGGACCCAGTCTCAACTCGCATCGTCGTCACCATACTGAAAATAAACCAGTGAATATCAAATAACACGCATATTAAGACAGGGAACCAACTACTAATAAAGCCCTAGGGGTTGTAACTTCCTTGTTACGCGTACGGGTCCTATGCTTCGAGTAATACGGGCCCAAACTATCTTCCACACCTAACCGTATTTGTTACAGAGGATCATCACAACAACCCTAACAACACATACTAGCATAAACATACACTCAATTCTTACACCCTAGAGGAAAGGCTAATCATCTCAAAACTGGCCGGGTGACCCCACACAACCTATCCATGAAACTTCCACCAACCCTGCAGTACACGTGTATGCTAATCATACATAACGTTAGACCCCATAGACTGTCGAATATTTGATCCTACCCTAAGCCCTTCATTAAACAAAAAGAGGAAATAAGGCCAAATCAAACATTCTGTGGCTATAGAATCTTTGTTATGCATGGCCATGATGCATACACCAAGCAACTACAGTAATGATGTGAGTTCCATGTAAGAAGAACCCTAGGCTATAAGGCATCATAAAATCAGGCAATTCTATCAGGCAAATTCCTGAAGATCCCTAGCCTATCACTATCATGTTGTTCTAACATATCACAATATCAAATAATAGTGTCGTAGTTTGGGGTCTACTTACTTGCTCCGGCTGATCGTACACATCGCATCCTCCTTGATTATTTTGAAATTTTTTGAAAATTGTTTTAAAAGATCCTTTCCTTAGTTTGAGACTGGAATCACACGAGTGTTTCATCCAATTTACTCAAACCAAGGCTCTGATACGAACTTGTAACATCCAAAAATTTCACGAAAATTTAAACTTTTTAAAACAATCCAAATCATCACTTGTTTACAAAAGTAGTTTTCCAAAACATGTCTATTATCAGAGTTTTTTCCAAAATCATAAACAAAACATGAGGAGGTGCACACTCAAGCCTTCGCCTTCCCGCGATCATCTAAGGTACCTGAAACATTACCCAAAAATGTAAGCCCAAAACTCAGTGAGTTCCCCTAAAGTACCAACAAAGCACAAAACCAGAATAATAAAAATAAACATCATGCATACAGAGTCATCAGTCTGACTGGAACGCCCCACCGGCCTACAGTCTACATGGAGCGCTCACAAAACCATCAGCATGACTGGTACGCCACTCCGGTGTTGGGTTTTTAGCATTCTAACACTCCTATGGTGTACATGCAACCCTAGAAACCTTGGATCTATGTTTTATCTATGCTACATGCAAATTTGTTTTCCAAGGTTCTTCAACTATCTAACAAAGCATGGGGAACTTTAATACATAAATGGTAGTAAGAAGAACATACCTTTTAGTTGCTTGGAATCCTTGAAAACCTTGTGAGCCTAGCACCTCAAGTGTGATGCCTCAAATGTCTCACACAACACCAAATACACTTGGAATAACCTTGAGAGAAATAGAACACTTCTAAATCGGCTATGCCCTCTTGTTCTCACACTAGTGCCGATTTTTGTTGCTCAAATATTCCTTTTATAATGTGTCATAAGTAGGGTTACACCATGTAAACCCTAACTTGACATGGCTCTTCATTTCCATGATCTATGGGTTCAAAAACACCATGGAGCCTCCATGGAGCATCCTGTGGGTTTTAGCCCAACTTGATAATCCATGGAGCATTAGCCCACTATACAAGTATGGGTGATTTACACAATCAACCCATATATTTAATTCGTCTTCTGTTAATCACTTAATTAATTCCAAATTAATTCTTGATCAATACTAATTAAATATTATTATTAATATATTAGAACTTATAATATATTAATAAACCTTAAGTGTTATTTCTCTCATTTTGGTCTATCCAAATGCATGATGCCATGCAACCCAAATGGACCATGCCAACCAGGTCAAGTACATCCCAAAAATAGTTATGAACTTAGACACCTAATCCAACAATCTCCCACTTGGATAAGTCTAATAACTATATCTGCAAGAATAACTTCAGGAACCGATCAGCAATCGTATCTCTTTCAAGGTCTCGCGGAACTGAGATGATGATGATACGCCATTTAAGATAAGTAATCATATAATCCTCTGTTCTAGATATCAGCCGGACAAATACATGGACCAATGTCTTACTTATTTTCCAGCAGTTTGTTTCCCGATTTCCGATTTGTTTGACATAGAACTTATTTGAACACATCAACTTAGTTCTGACCGGGCCCGGTAGATGGGTCAACACAAAATCATCGAGGGGCCCAAATATCGCTTCTAATCCAAGAAGGAACAGATAAACTTCGAGTCATATGCTTTTTCTACTACTTGTTGAATCATACACAAAGGCACATTTTATGACATCGAGTTACCAATGCATTTACGTACAATCAACGTATAACCAACTCATAGGCAACATGTCATATCTCTAGGTTGGAAGACTTATATGATATTACCGTCTCACGATCACTCGAGATAAATTCCATGAAGTGATACCAGTGAGCGTTGGTTGAATCCAATACTCAGAACTTATGAGCACTCATGAATGTTGCAGCAATCCTTGCTATGTCCCATACCTTGGACATCTACAATCCAACTTCATGACAGTCTTGATTCATATCTACTTCCAACATATGACCGACTGTGGATGGTTTGGATAACTTAGTCATTCAGGAAGAGCGACTTAGTTTTTCTGGAAGTCAAAACATGCAAAGTGAAACACAAGAATAATCGAATTCAATATGGTCTCAGAACTTATGTATATAAATAAAACATCTTTTATTTATCACCATATTGATTACCCATCATTCATTGCATACTGTTTCAAACTATCAACTTTTTACTTGAATTAAAAACAATAGTTGTCCCATTCTCCAAGCATGTACACTATGTTTTTCTAAACTCTACTCATGCCATACACCAAGTATGCACACTATGTTTTTCCAAACATTAGTTATGCCATACACCAAGTATGCATAATAAGTTTGTCTATGATCATTACTCTGTGAAATAGATCGATTGAACATAATTCCAGTGATACTCATTTCACAATCCCAAATCCTTACCGCAAATGCAAGAATTACAAATTCCTGCCATTTACCTAAATTTGTTAGATCGTAAACTTATATGCATTGGTCCTCTTGTAATGATTATGCACAAAGTCACAAAGACTTGTCAACAGACATTACTGAGTATTCCAATGGAGATCAAGTCCATGGAACTGAAGTCTCATATTCAAAGTTCATTGCCTTTGAACATTCTTCTTGCATTAAGTTTCCTAATCTTACACATATTTAATGAATAACTTCCACCTATGGGAACATTTCCATATTCCCCTTTTGACTCTTACTCCTGAATAAGAGTTGCCTCTTTTCAGAATATGTCAATATGGTCCTTCCAAAATTAACACTATACGTCCAACTGTCCCTGAGCAACCAATCTTTGGTAAACCTTAGATTATCCTCAACAATTTCTTAATCAAATCAGTCATATCTAGTTCTAGTGCTTTTTCCCTCTTAATGCTCTGGGCATTTGGAAAAATTTAGAACAAATGAATATTATAGCACATGCAATCGATCCTATATCCGAAGCATATGAGACACGATTCATAAAGACATGATACTAGAGTAGTCTTTTGCTATAATATTTCTATTTCTATTTGCCAAGTTCTCATAATTCAGATTATGAAAGGGATGTCGTAATCATAATCGAATTTTAGAACGCAAATAATAGACCCATATATAGAATTTCCTTATGTTGAGGCATTCCAACATAAAATTCATATATATATATATCCTTGACTAAAGATGATTAAAACCTCAATCTAAGCATTTAGAATTGAAATGAAGTATAATTTCCTCTCCCTTAATTATAGCAAAACAACTTTTCCTCAATTGAAACCTTTTGTTTTCTATAATTAACATTGCTAACTTGCAACACTTATTATAATTATCATGCTCCCACTTGCATGATGATTATTAGCATGAAGCTTATGCTCCCACTAGCTTTGGCATGTACTCAGAAATCTGCTGGACTTCTAGAAATAAATACTTTATTTACCTTCTTACCAAAGTTGATATTTTTGGTACGAGATGCTTTGATAAAACTTTATCAAAATCATACACCTTTTCCTTAGATAGCACACATGTGTGTCTAAGCAATTATAAAACTATGAAAAGGGATGTTGTAATCATAGTCTCAATTGTTTAGACCTTTGCCATTTCTCATAAGTCCATGTTAGTTTGCCGGTTAACCACACATGCTCCACTAACAGCTTTGAGAATGCAAATATCACAATTGCTATCTACTTAAAATCTACTTACTGAAAGCGTTTCCTCACCATCATTTTCTTGAATCGGAGAGAAACCTTATGAAACTTTAGATTTTATGGTGTTTGTGTTCCTATCCAAGTGAATTTCTCAAAACCATAATCACAAGACAAGGTTAGTGACAAACCCAAACCCTTATGGATTGAACATGTGCAGTCTTAACTTCTTGCCATCTGGCAGCACAAGGGCCTGCCATTGCTTCCAAGTTGTTATGCAACCAATTCTGAACTCTCAGAACTCATATGCAAAGCCAACTTTAACTGGAATGGGCACAAAAATAGGAATATGTTAACACGATAGGTTATAAACCTTAAGTCGTGTGCTAGTGATAAACTATAGGTTTTTCTTCTTGATTAGATCTAGAAGCTTTTTCAAGATCTTTAAGCTCCCACTGTTCTCTTGACATATAAGACTCACTTGCCAAATATTTAAGAGATAGTATGGATTCTTTATCAAGACAAACACTTCACACAATTGGCCTTAGTTGGTCTTTGTTTTATCCAAAACATCACAACTTACCAATTTCAAATGTACAAGAGTAGGACACATTTTACTTTTACATTTGAGAAGTGTTATAAACCTTTCTTTAAGATATGTCACTCAAGTTACAATCTTGGAGTATGACTCTAAGAATTGTTTTGGAACGAAGTATGACTCACCTTCTTGATTTAACCATTTCAGCAATTCTTGATTCCTCTTCTTAGCCATAGGAATGCACTAAGATGTCCTTAGAGGACCAATTGTGATATGGTTTCTTAATCATTAAGATGATCACAAAAAATGATACTAAAGTACTCTCCCATCTTTTCAGATTTGAGAAACTTTTATCTTTCTGCCTAATTTGATTCTTCTTATTCGTCCTGCAAAACATTGAAAATTTTCCAATGTTTCAGAATTATACTTAAACTGGTAAGTATAACCATATTTACTAAACTTTAGTAAATCATGATGAATAATCTTATCGATCGTTTGTGGTGGACTTGACCAGTGCACAAGAATGTGTACCCGATCCCTTAGTCCTTCACTTGATTCACATATACATGTGAACAAGGAATTAGTCTTAATTTTCAAAAGCTGAAACTTCTCATTCATCATACTATACAACTTGCATGATTCCAAGTTTCGGTCCAATTGAAACCTTGGGTGATGATAATCTTTCCTTATTTGATAAATGTAGACACTACCACAAATGAAAGAATCAAATTCACATTTCCATTATTGCTAGAAACATATAAACATCAATTTTCCATAAAAGCCATTGCAAGGAGATACAAACTAAAATAAAATCAAAATTTTATTTATTTATAAAATGCAGAAAAACTTTTTCCTTACAATGCAGCTTTAAATGAAAACTATGCTATTACATATTTCCTAGCAATCTATCATAACTCCTAAGCAGTAGCTCAAAAATCCGATCTTCGAACCATGCGATTGAAATCCATCTTCGCGATCAGATTCAACATACTCTTTCTTTAAGTGTCCTTCCCTTTGCTTGATTCTGCCAAACACCAAAATGTAACCAAGTCACATTTTGTATTAAGAATCATCAATAAGGAACTTAACAGAGTTAGATAGTGGACTTACCTGAAGCAGAATCAAACTTTCTGACTAGACCTTCTCTCAGATCTTTCAGGTAGTTATGGCAATAGAACCATATGGACCCTTTGGGAATGGTACACAGGACTATCTTAGACTTAGCCTTTCTCTTTACCATATGGTCAACCGAGTTGACTATGGCCTATCCCTTTCCATTGGGAAGAGAAAGCTTTCTGGATTTCCAATGTCACCAATTTGTCAATGTCCATGGTAGTTTGGGAAGTTGATCTACTAATCAAATTTGCTTTACCAGAGCTCCAAATCATTTCTGATTCAGCAGCACCAAGCAAATAGATAAGATCAATAAGGGTCGTGTCATAGTCTTTTACATAGTAGTCCAAAGGACACTCACTATGTGACTTAGAAAGTGATTGAACAACCAACTTTCTCAAGACTTTGACACCCAACTCTCCCGGCTTGTCAATATGTGACTTCATCTCCAAGATGTGATCACACATAGACCTTGCTTGCCAATAGGGCTTGAGTGACCTTGAACTTGTGGGATAGGCAGAATAATTGGAGGAGGTGGAGGAATTGAAGTATGATTTCCATGATCCAGTGACGGGACATCATCTTCATTAGGAAAGCTTATTCCAAGACGGAATTGAATTATGATTTCCATGATCCAGTCACGGGACATCATCTTCATTAGGAAATCTTATTCCAAGAGTTTTGGGAAGATCATAATAGTCTGAACCAGACATCTTTTGGGAGATATTCAAGATAGTTGATTTAAAGTCCTTAATATAACAACCAATATGAAATATTAAGGCTAGGACCCAACACAATATTTTATAACTTGGAAGAGGGATGCCGTAATTCAAGCTATAAAATTTTAGAAGGTAGGTGAATGACGATTCACCAATTTCCACCATGAAAAACGAAATAAATTATTAGGTTTTAATAGGATTTGAAACTCCTAGATCTTTTTGAGATTCATTGAACTTTCAATGGCATGTTTCAATCTCGAGTGTGCCCTTTAGGTTTTGTGATTGGGATTCCGATGATCACAAAACAAGGTGTGAAGTAACCATGCAAATTACTTGGTACCCTTAATGTATTACCCCTCAATCGATGTGTCGGTTAACCACACACGCTCCATCGATATTATGATAAACATTAAGTTACCCTTTGCCTACCTTGTTAAGTCCAGCTAGTGTGCCGGTTAACCACATGCGCTCCACTAACCGACTTAAGCAAAGTGCAAAGTGTAATTTCATGGGTTAGCACCAAATTCACATTTTCCTAAAGTAACTAAGATTAGGAATTTATAAAACATTTAGTTACTTTGTATTTATCATTAATACTTTTAATAAAGGGAGAATTCTAGTCCTTGTCCTACCCGTTCGCGTAACGACCCTCCACCAGTCAAGGAAGCGGTGGTGAGAGTGGACACCCATTAAGCTGCCATTTTATAACCACCAACCTTATACCCCCCTTATAGACCGGCTTCGTGAATGAGGCCTACTAATGGTAAAACGACTTGTTCTTATACATATATAATTATTATTAACTTATAATATTATAAAGTATAAGGGTTGAATTTTAACTTTTAAAATTCTAGGGGTTGGAACTAAAGTTTTTAAAGTGACTTTACATGTTCTAAAACATGAGGGCAAGTTTTGTAACTTTAAAAACTTTTCATCTTTCATAACTTATGAGTTAAATGGTTTAATAAAATGAGAGACTTTTCATTTTTTGTAACCTATATGTTTCTTTAATGGTCTTTAAAAGTGTGACTTTTGGTAATCCATAACTTGAGGAAAAACTATGGATTCCATTAAAACACATAATGATCAAGAATTAAACTAACAAGCAAGTTACAAATAATTCCTATGATCTTCTAAACTCATAAGTTTATGAACATGCATATCAAAAATTTTCAAGAATCATAAATTAACCATATAAAACTTGAAATTTTGATAATAGCTATTGAAAATGGATTAGCATAACTATTACACCATCTAAAACAAGTTTTATAACAACAAAACAGTTTAGGGTAATGTTTCTAGTCCATTTCCAGCAGCAAAAGTCGAAAAACTGCATTCTGGAACTCCTAATCGTCGAGTGCATGAACCTACTCGACGAGCAGAATGAGTTTACTCATGGACTCGTCGAGCCCCCCCATGGACTCGGCGAGTTCATGCTGCAGAGTGCAGAAAAACTGAGTTTTTTTTCACAAATTTGCATCAAGTATCAAACAAACAAGCCTAGGCTCTGATGCCAGTGTTGGGTTTTGAGCATTCAACACTCCTATGGTGTACATGCAACCCTAGAAACCTTGGATCTATGTTTTATCTATGATACATGCAAATTTGTTTTCCAAGGTTCTTCAACTATCTAACAAAGCATGGGGAACTTTAATACATAAATGATCGTAAGAGGAACGCACCTTTTGGTTGCTTGGATTCCTTGAAAACCTTGTGAGCCTAGCACCTCAAGTGTGATGCCTCAAATGTCTCACACAACACCAAATACACTTGGAATAACCTTGAGATAAATAGAAAACTTCTAAATCGGCTATGCCCTCTTGTTCTCAAACTAGTGCCGATTTTGGTTGCTCACATATTCCTTTTATAGTGTGTCATAAGTAGGGTTACACCATGTAAACCCTAACTTGACATGGCTCTTCATTTCCATGATCCATGGGTTCAAAAACACCATGGAGCCTCCATGGAGCATCCTATGGGTTTTAGCCCAACTTGATAATCCATGGAGCATTAGCCCACTATACAAGTATGGGTGATTTACACAATCAACCCATATATTTAATTAGTCTTCCTTTGATCACTTAATTAATTTCAAATTAATTCTTGATCAATACTAATTAAATATTATTATTAATATATTAGAACTTATAATATATTAATAACCATTAAGTGTTATTTCTCTCATTTTGGTCTATCCAAATGCATGATGCCATGCAACCCAAATGGACCATGCCAACCAGGTCAAGTACATCCGAGAAATAGTTATGAACTCAGACACCAAATCCAACAACCGGGCCTTCAGCCTATCTGGACCGTTCTCCGGGCCTTCGGCCTCACTGGTATGCCCACTGGCCTTTAGTCTATCCACGCTACATTGGGTTTGTTGGCCTTCAGCACAAAGCAGGACCGCCTCAACCCACTCACACATACATCGTGTTGACACATACATTTAACAGACAAACATAAAAATAACCAACCAATAACAAGTAGACAGATCCTACAGATCATTAAGCACAACATCATCCTATCTACCAAGATACAGATCTAACAGATCAATATAATACTCGATCATATGATAATCAGGATAAAAATCCAAAGGGCCGACCTTGGAGCCTTCGACCCATAAGTACAGTGAGGAAGACTCACCTCACACTGCTGAATCACACTAAAAGCCTCCAACTGCTAGGTCACTAAAAACCCCGCACTAAAACAACAAAATAATCATCCAATTAATAATTGGATTACAATCTTAGACTAAAAATCCATACTTAGAGTAAATGGCCACTTTACCTTTTCCCTACATGGGCTAAGACCCAAGCCAAAATCTTGAACCAAAAAGGCCCAACAATAAATAATCACTCAAGCCCATAACTGGCCCAATTTTCCAAATTGGCCCAACTCCTATTTAGGCCTTACTCCAAGGTCCAACAATATGTAGAGTCGAATTTTGTTGTAATATGTCGAATCTGTGTAATTGTCTTTTTCGTATGTTCTTTATGTATTTAATAAGGCATCTGTTTGTACGAATCATGAATGTTTAGCCTTAGTATTTTTTGTAATTTCAGCCTCCTATAAATAGGAGCTGAACATAGAGTAGATGATAGAGTTTTTCCAAGTTTCTATTGTCATTTGTACTCGTGTTCATTGGAAGTAATGAGAGCTTAAAACAGATCTTATTTACTTCTCGTGTTCAATCTAACTCTGATTTTGATTCTTATACTCGATTAATCTCTTCTACAATTGGTATCAGAGCAGGAATCTATACTGCTAAGATCTGATTTTCAATTGAATCACTAGTTTTTGAGTCGCAAGTTTGTCCCAAAAGTTTCCGCACTGTTTGATTCTGAAAATCATCTCTGATCTTCAGTTTTGATTTGTTTCTACGTTTGAATTGAGTAATCGAGTAATCGTTTTTGAGTTTCTGATCAATTCAGTCATTCAATTTCAAGTTTCTTCAAGTTTTTCTGAAAATCTCACCTGTACGTTAATGGCAAATTTCAATATGAACACAATGACTTCATTTTCTCATCTGTTAGGATCTTCTACTAAGATTCCTATGTGGATTCCAGAGTACTATGATCAGTGGGGTGATCGAATGGAGGATTACTTGAACAGTTTGGACGAGGAACTCTGGAGCTACATAATTGGAATCGATCAACCTCGACCAAATGTTCAACATATTGGATCATCTGGATCAGCACCAGCAGTTTCTGATCAACTTACCAGGATGAAGAACAATGAAAAGCAGTGTTTGAGGGAGTTACGAGGTGCCTTGCCACCTGTTGTTTACAATTACATCCGTGGTTGTAAAACTGCAAAAAGATATCTGGAATACTCTTATGGAAAATTATCAGGGAAGCGAGAAAACGAAGATCAACTCTATTAAACAATGTCTTGTGGAGCTGAAAGAGTTCAGAAAAAAGGAGAGTGAAACGATTGAAGTTTACTATGATCGTCTTAATGAACTGATCTATAGGTGCAATCGTTATGGAATCATAAGGTCATCAATGGAGTTCAATCTCACTTTTGTGATGGGACTTCGTAAGGAGTGGAGAAGTGTCAGCATGATGGTGAAGAATCAACAAAGCTTTGATAATTCGTCTCTAAATGATTTGTATAAACAGTTGAAAACTCATGAAAGTGAAGTGAATGAGATGGCTGAAGAGTCGAAACTGAGTTTGGGTGGTCCATTGGCTCTAGTTTCGAAGGTGTTTGAGAAAGAAACTGTTGAGAAAGATGATTATGATGAAAAAGGCTTCATAATGAATTCTGATGATGAAGCGGTTGCTTTTTACTCGAACAACCGACATAAAACATTTTTCAAGAAACATTTTAATCCTAAGGTGAAACAGAGTGATGTGAAAGGAAGTTTCATGAACAAGTATGGGGGTGAGGAGAAGAAGAAATTTGAGAAGAATGATGTGAAGGCAGCTGAAGTCAATATTGAGAAGAAACTGAAGGGAGATTCGGGAATCAGTGAAATTGAGGAGGAGGAAAGTATCGATTGTTCTCAGTTATCTGTCATTAATGTCACATCTAAGTCAAAAGGCAAAGAAATTTGTGATGATTCGATGGTTAAGGATGACACTGATAGACCCTCTACTTCAAAAGTGTGTGACTTTGATCATGTGAGTGTAAGAGACAGCCAAACAGATAGTAGTGATGATGAGAGTGAAGAAAAGGTTTCGAATAATTCTGAGCTAGAAAAGAATGTTTCGAATGAAACATCCACTCCACGGGTTGTTGTTGATCAAGTGTATGGAAACACTGAAAATATCGATAAAGTCGTTTCTGACAAAGGAGCCCACTATTTGGAAACAAATACAGTTGTGTATCCAAAATTCAAGTGTACAAATGATGTTGTATTTCCGAATCAAGTGTTTGTCACCACTGGAAATGTTGAAAACATCAAACCTGAGTTCAACAAAATGGTCGAAAATGATAACAAGAAAGCATCAAAAGAAGGATTCTTTTCAAACCAAAGCACTGTCGAAAACAATCTAACAAAGAATTCGTATGTTTTTCAAAGACAAAAACACCAAAGAAAATGGGTGGATAAACAAGAAATTACAAAAGAGATTTTGAAACAAGAATCTAATGAAACAAATGAAAATGTAAAACTTAATTCACAAGAATTCAAGGATCTTGTTGAAAAATTTTCAAAAGAAAAAGGAATTTCAAAAAGACAGGCACGAAATTTTTTTTTGGCAAATTGTGTCCAATGAAAGACAATCAAACTTACCAACTAAGAAAACGTCTGAAAACGAGTTGCCTAAATCACTGAAAACAAAGATTTCAACTTGTTCTGATAAAAAGGAAAATCCCTCTCAACCTATGTTGTCTGATACAGAAAAATCTTCAACAAAATCTTCAAAATCAACATTTTCAAAGACTTCTCAACCAAATGTGCATCAACAGAATTTTCAATCACAAAACCAACAAAAATTTTCAACTCCAAATTCATCTTTTCAAAAACCTACAAACAGTCAAACCCGATTTTCTTCTAATAGTGCAAATCGAACTTTTGCTAATGTTCGTCCATTTAACAATGATCGAAAATTTGAGAATATTCGAAAATTTTACAATGTTCGAAAATTCAAAACTGGTCGAAAATTTGAAAATGATCGAAAAATTGAAAATGGTCGAAAATTTGAGAATGTTCGAAAGTTTGCAGACCATCAAACAGTTGTGCATGATAAATCCACAAAAACTGCAAAGTTTATTCCATAGGAACCAAATTTTCCGAATCCTTCAATCCACAAAGCACTAAAGTTTCGTACACAAGAGGTTCGTCTGGGGAGAAAAGAATCAATCATTGGCTTGAAAACAAAGGGAGAAAGTATCAATCGGGAAAATTTTCTCAACATCAAATCCAGAAGGAATTTGAACAATATTTGAATGATACTTCATCTTGAAGTTCATCTTCGAAAGAATCAAATACTCCAGTTCAAAATTGGCAACCAATCCCAAAGGAAAGACACACTGAGAAAAATGAGAAGAAAATCAGTGAAAATTCAAAACTATCGAAAAATTATGTTTCGGCACCTTTAAATGATGATGTCGACTTAATTGATTCTTTCAAAACTAAAGTTCGGAATTGGGTCTTAGGTTCTAAGTTTCATTCGCTTTTTCAAACTAATGACCAAGAACCCAAACAACCTTGGGTACCTAAATTCTTTCAATGAATGCAGGTACTGTGTGATGAGCAATATGATGAGAAATGGTACATTGATAGTGGTTGCTCACGTCACATGACAGGAAGAAAGGAGAACTTGAGAGATTTTAGAAGTTTAGAAAATGCTGGTGTTGTGAAGTTCGGGAATAATCACAAGTGTCAAGTCAAAGGATATAGGAAAGTAACGAATAGACAGTTTATTGTGAATCGTGTTTCCTATGTCGAAGGTCTAGAACATAATTTGATAAGTGTTTCACAACTTGATGTGGGCACTGGTAGTCAAGTTGTGTTTAACGAAGAAGCAAGTATCATCTCCAATGTTGATACGAAAGAAGTATTGCTAAAATCAAAGCGATATGGCGATATGTTTACCCTTGACATCAAACCTATTGTTGGAAAACCCTCAGTTTGTCTGCTTTCGAAGGCTTCATCTGATGTCAGCTGGCTACGACATCGACGTTTATCACATTTAAATTTTCAAAATCTTAATAAGTTGGTGATAGATGATCTTGTTTGAGGTTTACCTGTTCTAAAGTTTGATAATGATACTTTGTGTGCAGCCTGCGAACAAGGAAAACAACATCGTAAAGGACATACAATTGTCATAGATTCGAAAATTGTTGAACCGCTGGAACTTCTTCATATTGACCTCTGTGGACCATCGACTGTTGAAATTCTCAACAAGAAACAATACATTTTGGTCATTGTTGATGACTTTTCTCAATTCACTTGGGTGTATTTTCTCAGGTTAAAATCTGAAGTCGCTCAAACAATGATCGAGTTTATCAAGAAAATTGAGACAAGTCTGAAACGGAAAGTTCGTAAAATCAAAAGTGATAATGGTTCGGAGTTCAAAAATAATGTGCTCGATTCGTTCTTAACTGAGAAAGGGATTTCGCATAATTTCTCATCACCATATACACCACAACAAAATGGTCTGGTTTAAAGGAGGAATAGGTCTCTTTGCGAAGCAGCAAGAACCATGTTGACATATCCGAATGTTCCTCAATATCTATGGCAGAAACAGTTTCGAAAGCATGCTTTACTCAGAATAGATCTTTCATTCATCGTCGTTTCAATATAACTTCGTATGAAATTATAAATAACCGAAAACCTAATGTCAAATTCTTTCATGTGTTTGGCTGCAGGTGTTTTATCATGAATCTCACTTATGATGAAGGAATACTTTTTGGGATATTCAAATAATTCGGTTGCATACAGAGTGTTGAACAACGAACAAGAAAAGTTGAAGAAACGTTTAACCTCACTTTTGATGATTACTATGTGAAACAAGTTGAAAAACAATTCAAACAAAAACCAATTCTTAATGAATCAAACGATGAATCTGAAAGTGATAATTCATCTGATTTTGATTATGATTTAATTTTTGGTGTTCCAGATAGGGTGTAGATGCTGAAGTCCATGTTGCTGATAATCAAACTCCTGAATCTTCGAAGCACTCTGATGATTCGACACTCACATCAGATACAACTGTTAATGGAGAAAGTCTGCTAGATGCTCAAGTGGAGGGGGAACACTTGAATATCCCTTCAACTGTTGAGGGGGAGCATCCTTTCGAGGGGGAGAATAGCAGTGGCAATGAAAGTTTCGAGGGGGAGTGTCAAAATGACAATTATGTCAAGGGGGAGCATAATGATAAAGAAACCATAAATCTTGATGAAAATGATGAATTTCATGAATTAAATGATAATATGTCTGTTGCAGGATACGAAAATGAAGAGATGTTCGAAGATGCACCTTTAGACTTTGATCCGGCATACCCACCATTGGAAAAGTGGACAAGGAATCATCCAAAAGAACAAGTCATTGGAAATCCACATGATGGAGTTTTAACTAGAGCTCAAATTCGTGCAAAGAATGAGGTACTGAATGCTCGACAAGAATTTTGCATGTTTAATGTTTTCATCTCGAAAATTGAACCTAAGATAGTAAAGGTTGCAATGGAATACTCTGATTGGGTCGTTGCAATACAATCTGAACTGGCTGAGTTCGATAGAAACAATTTTTGGAGATTAATTCCTAAACCTGAAAATGTTTTGATTGTCGGATTAAAATGGATTTTCAAAAGCAAAACCGACGAGGATTGAAATATTGTTCGAAATAAAGCACGATTAGTCGTTAAATGATATTTGCAACAAGAAGGTATAGATTATGAAGAAACCTATGCCCCTGTCGCGAGACTCGAGGCTGTTTGAATATTCTTGGCTTATGTAACTCACAAAGTCTTTGATGTATATCAAATGGATGTGAAATGTGCTTTTCTCAATGGTGAGCTCGAAGAAACTGTTTACGTTGAACAACCTCCCGGTTTCATAAATGACGAATATCCTGATCATGTATATATTTTAGATAAAACACTATATGGGTTAAAACAAGCACCAAGAGCATGGTATGCAGCCCTTACCAGTTTCTTAAAACAATCGAAATTTAAACAAGGATCAGTTGACCCCACATTATTTCGAAAGAAAGTTGGGAATCATCTAATGCTTGGTCAAATTTATGTCGATGATATTATTTTTGGCTCTATTGACCCTGTTTTGTCTAGTGAATTCGAAAATTTGATGAAAAGCCAATTCGAAATGAGCATGATGGGTAAAATGAATAATTTTCTTGCTTTAAACATTCATCAAAGCAGAGAAGGAATTTTCATCAATCAAGAAAAATATACAATGAATTTGCTCGAAAAATTTGGAATGAAGAACAGCACGAAGTTAAGAGTACCAATGGCTGTTGGAACGAGGCTAAATCCTTCGTTAGACACACCTGCGATTGATCTTACTTTATACAGCAGCATGATAGGTTCATTGCTTTATCTTACTGCAAGTAGACCTGATATCATGTTTTCTGTATGTAATTGTGCTAGATATCAAGCAAATCCAAGAGAACCACAGATGACTGCAGTGAAAAACATTTTTCGTTATCTCAAGGGGACAACTTCATTAGGATTGTGGTATCCTGCGAAATCAGGATTTTTCGTTCAAGCTTTTTCAGATGCTGATCCAGGAGGATGTACTCTTGACCGAAAAAGTACAAGTGAGGGATGTCAATTGTTAGATGGGAAGCTTGTAAGTTGGCAATCAAAAAAGCAAACTTGTGTTGCAATTTCTACTGCTGAAGCTGGGTATGTTGCAACTGCCGCTTGCACTTCGTAAATCATTTGGATCCAGAGTCAATTGCGTGACTATGCAATTAATATGAAAAAGATTCCATTGTGTTGTGATTCACAAAGTGCTTTACGCATTTGTCATAATCCAGTACAACATTCGAAAACCAAACACATTGCACTTCGTTATCACTTTATTAAAGATCATGTGTAAGATGGCAATATTGAAGTTCATTTTGTAAAAACAACTTATCAGCTTGCTGATATTTTAACAAAAGTATTGGATGAAAAATCATTTGTTCGAATTTTGACAGGATTGGGAATGATCGAAGCAAGTTCTGTTCCAGGACTGAATTCGAAAGAATGAAAATGAAGTGTTATGCAAAAGTGTCGATTCAGAGGCAATATTGATTCATTCAGAGGCTGACAGTATTAACCATTCAGCGATTACTGTTCACGGTCAGCGCTTCGACACGCTTCGTTTTCGTCCTTTGGGAAAGAAAAATTTCGTTAGTTTGGTACATTCTTAAATTTTCTTTTATTTTTTTTTTTAATTTCGAAAAATTGGAAAACCCAAAAATATTTTCGTTTGTTTGTATTCTTTTCGAAAAATCAAAAATTCCAAAAAGATTTTCTTTTTTTATTTGTTTTAACTTTCGAAAAACTTAAAAACACAAAAATATTTTCGTTCTTTTCAAAAACATAAAATACCAAAAATATTTTTGTTATTTTGCATTTTGTTAGTTCTTTGTTAATGCAGATTTCACGAAAGTTTTTCAAGAGTCATGCTTGTGTTTCTAGGGTAAGGTAAAATTTTGACAACTTTGTATTAGTTAGAATGTCCCTAGAAGCATGTTGCAGCATGTCGACCCAAGTCTCCATTGACTCAATGTGTGATTTCGAAAGCCTTAATGAAATTTTTCACTACGAAAATTTCTTCCCAATCAGGCTTGCATTCCCATTAGTCTACTGAGCTACCTTACTCTTCTCACATGAGTTAAGAGTTTTCTGTTTGGTCCAAGTATAACAGAGGTACTATTGCATTCGTGAACCAATCTTTTTCATCTCAAAATTCTAACACATCTCACACACAATGACATATGTCCAAGAGGTCATTGATCAAACCAATCATGACTTAGACATATCAAAACTCTGTGTTTATGTTCTTGAATCATGAGGCCGTGATGAGAGTGAAACCCAATTTTCTAAATTTTTAAGGAATTGACGGGGAACTACGTTTCAGATTTAACGACACATTTGTTTCTGTACCAAGTTTTAGAAACTCCAAATCATATTCAATTCTTTTGAGTGATTTTGATCAAATTATCGTAACCCACGATATTTGTTACCCAACAGGATCCAGCTAATTTTTTTTTTCTTGAATATGATTTCTGGATGAGTTTCATTTGAGATTGAAAGTCACTTTCAAAATTATCCAAAGTATACTTTTCACTGACTACACTGGTCAAACAAGTAATTTCGTTTACAATTACTCACCTTATGTTTAGGTTGATATGTAATGAAATTTTTAAGCCACCCACGAAGCCTTGAAAAAGAAGTCCTTCGATACTTCTCTACAAGTATTCGATTGTAATCACGGGAACATACACAAGCAGTTGATTATCTCTCTTGATAATTAACAAAGCGGTCTTTGCCCAGGATTTAACTGCCTTTGTGTTGAAATTTTATTTTTCGACATCACAGATCCTAAATTTTCGTTAAGTTTGCTTCTTATCTTCTTTCTTTGGCACACTGCACTCACGAAATCCTTGAGGTTCTGAGTATTACCAACTCATGCTGATGATTTCGAAAATATGGCAAATGACTTTGTCTCTAATCCCAAAGACGAAAGAGCCCAACCTCCATGCCGAAGGTTTTTGATCTTATCTACTTGGTGCTTACGAACGGTCTGATGTGACATTTTGGCAATGTGGCCCGACTTTCAAGGAACTTTATCTGACATGGCGTGTTTAATGGCTAGTAGTGTGACTTTCAAGGACAGACGTAGTTTACTCTTTCAAGAAACGTTTGGAATTCAGTCGGGGTTACATATAAAAGGAAATTGTACTCTCCTTTTACAATTACGCGTTCAAAATTCTCAAATGATCAAAAAGCCCTAATTTCTCTTTTTTTCAAGCTTTTCTAAAACCCTAATCAATGGCGGCTGGTCCAAAATCCACTACTGAAGAAGTTGTTTCTCAACTGATTATGAAGATTCAAAGCACCAATTACCAGGTTGAAGGAGGTGTGTCACTGTATCCCGAAGAACTCAAGATGCTGATTGTTCCTCTTAAACATTCAGGTCTTGCAACTGCAATGTTTAATGCCTTTGAAGTTCCATTGTCATGGTTATCAATGGCTGGTTCAACTGCTTCTTACAGGAAAGCCACTGATCTTATCACATTCAATCTGGTGAATGAGAAGAGAATTCGTCTCTCGAAGGAATTGTTTACTCAAATCTTGGTAATTCCAAATTCTCCTCCATTCATTCAACCTACTGCTGATCAAGTAATGTTTATGTTTAACGAGATGGGTCATCAACCACCACTCGTTAAGATCAGTGATTTCAAGAAACCTGGTCTTCCTTGTATCTGCAATTTCCTGTTTGGGATATATCTCTGTTGCTTAACTGGGCGAAGTGTGGGGCTGGATAAAGGGAGAATGGAAGTGTATGGAATGGTAGCCGGGTTGTATTATGATCTCAACGTTGATTATGCAACTCAGATTTGGAAGGAGTTTATCAAGAGTTTGGAGAACACGAATGTAGTGAAAGGGATTTCGTGTGTACGATACTAGAGTCTGGTTCTTCAGTATGTTTATGAAAAAGAAGGCATTCCAATTCCTGCTGATGAGGCTAAGGCAGAGTTTACAAAGTATCATTTTCCAAAGAATGTTGCCGATAATTCTGATGAATTTCCAACTGTTGCTCGAATTCCTAATGGAATATTGAAGAAGGTTGTTCCGACGAATTCTGTGTTGGTTGCATACTTGCAGAATGTTAATCCTTCAATCGAAACTGGTGTTATGCTAAAACCAAGTGATGAAGGGTCTTCTAAGAAGTCGAAGAAATCTAAGAAGGTTCCTGAGGAGACTGTTGTTCACGAAAGTCCCAAGAAGCAAGCTAAGACGAAGTCTCCTAAGAAGGTTGTTAGTGAAACTGAGAAGCCTCAAGAGAAAGTTGTTCCTGAATCTTCGAAGGAGTTCATCCCTTAGAAATCAGGTGTGTTCAAGAGACTACGGAATTTCACATATCAAAAACGAACTTCGTCAAAAGAGCCATCTCCCACTGTTCGTAAACCTCAACTTAACAGGCAAGGAGTCAAAGTTCGTGAAATTCCTGCTCCTATTTCCCCATCTTCCAAGAAGCGAAGAGCTGAGGATGTGGTGAAGCACATTAACAAGAAGAGGAAGAAACGAAAGTTGGTGATTTGTTCAGAGTCATCTGACAGTGAGACGGTTCCAAAGTCACCTTTGGGTTCGAATTCTCCGAAGGTATCACAACCAATCATTCTTGAAATTGTTTCGACTCCACAAACCACAGTTCCAATCGACATCATTGTATCTCAACCTATTCCTGAAAAGGTTACAGTTTCACCAATTATTGCAAACGTATCTAATACGGATGCACATATTGTGTTGAGTGTTCCTCTATCTTCCCAAGGTAATCTTGAACCTATTTCCAATACCTTCGTTTCATTACCACCATTTATTACACCTGTTTCCACTACCACTCCTTCACTAACTTTCGACCAAGTTTTGAATCAACCCTTTACTACACTCTTTCCATCCCAATCAACTGATCCACCAAAACCAACTTCCGATGATGAAACAGATGGAGGAGGTTTCGGAGGAACTTTTGATGATCTTCATTTTAATTCAGAAGAAGAAGATATACCAGATCATATGTTCATGTCTGGTAAGCAGTTCAAGCTCCTAAAAATCGAAAACACAATGACATTCTTCAATCCCAAGCTGATTCAGGAGGAAAGAATTAAGTGTCTAGAATTAAAGTAGATGTGATGCTAAAAGCTGTGGAGTTTCGCATGCAAAAACAGATGGATGATATGAATAAGAATAATGAGTTGCGGGTCAATGCTCAGTCGGATTCGTTTACCTCTGAACTTAAGGATCTTCGTTTGACAACAAAAGAACACCATGTTCTTTTTGTTAAAGATGTGAAGACTGTTCGGGAAGATCTGAATCGAAAGCTTGAGGAATTAAAAGCTGAAGTTTCCAAAGAATTACACGATCTGAACTCCAATTATTCAACACTTCAGTCGAATGTTGACACAATTGCAGCTGTTGTACGAACCGTTGTTGAATGGTATCAAGCTTTAACTCCGAATTTTGATGCAAAGGATAAAGCTGATGCTCAACAGTTTGAAAAGATGGGTGTTATGCTGGGAGAGTTAAAGGATTTAGCGTCGAATCCAGCTCCTACGTCGTGGTTAACTCCTGAGTTTTTAACTCAGAAGTTACATTCATTGGATCAAGCTATTCAAAAGGCTGTGGCTCCCATTTCGAAGTTTGCTCACATGTTGCCGACTGGTGCCCCACTTGTTGTCACAGGGGTGCAAGGGGGAGAAAAGAAAGTGCCAGAAAGCAAACCTTCGAAAGTTACAAAAATGGTTGATAAACCGAAGAAAATTGAAAAGATTGTTTCTACTACTGGGGAAGTAACGAAAGTAGTTTCTACTCAAGTCACCATTCCAATAGTTTCAAAGGCAAATACAACAGAAGCAATCAAAACAACAAGACCCATTCTGAAGGGGATTGTTTTTAATTCACCAACTGAAGGAGGAAGTTCAAGTTATACAAAACCAAAGGTGTCAGATGGTGTAAAAGATAAAGGGAAAGTGATTGTAGTCGAAAAGACTAAGGAAGAGAAAAAGGCCGAAATTGAAGCTGAAATGGAGAAATAAAGGCAAATTCAAAGCATAATGAGACTTTGTGAAAGTGATCCACCTGGTATCGAGAAGGGAGATCCAAAGAAGCTCTACAGTTATGAAAATATTGAAGCAAGGGTTGCGTACAATCATATGTATTCTTTTGAGAAGAAGCCAAAGGAAAGCTACTCTATCACTCACCCTGATATGAGTCAGCTTGATTTCCCAATAAACGAAATGATGTTTATAATGGCTCAATATAAGATTGTGGAGAAGTTCGACAATGAGGATGACTATATCTATATGAAACTTAGGTTTCATGCAGTTGTTGGTAAAGAATCGGAGTAGATTTGGTCATTGGTGAAGATTAAGAAAGTTATCAGCATAACGAAGGATGTGATGTTCGAGAATGTGATATAGAACTTTCGGTATCATGTTGTAAGAGCGAACAACCAAGTTTGTGATTTCTCTGTTGCTGATTTCCCTTTAATGAACTTGAATGATTTGACTCAAGTTGCATTGATTTTGAAAGATATAGAGGTTTCGCAACTTCAGGGGACTGATAAAGACGTTTTGAGGCTTGGTCTTGGGCATATTAACATCTTCATAGACAATTACTATGATTTTCTGGCATTGACTGATGTGGAGTTGGCATCAGCAATGGGAAAAGAAGTGAATGTTGCAATGGAGTTGTCGAACACAAGTTGAATTGAAGAAGTATGTTGATGGGGAGATTTCGTTAAAACCATTTGGGATGGTATTTGGTGGAAAAGACAAGAATGGTAAAGCAAAGAGATTTTTGTTCCAGACTTCAGAGATCGAAAGATATACAACTTCCCAATATACGAACTTCATTGTTAGTATAAATAATTGCAAGAAAAACAACGATTGTGAGAAGGCGGAGTTGAGGAAGGTTATCACCTGGTATTCACAGATACGAACGATGATGTATTTTGCTGCACAGATTCTCATGAACTGAGAATTTCTACATGATTACAAAGGGGGAGATTGTAGAGTCGAATTTTGTTGTAATATGTCGAATCTGTGTAATTGTGTTTTTCGTATGTTCTTTATGTATTTACTAAGGCATCTGTTTGTACGAATCGTAAATGTGCCTTAGTATTTTTTGTACTTTCAGCCTCCTATAAATAGGAGCTGAACATAGAGTAGATGATAGAGTTTTTCTAAGTTTCTATTGTTATTTGTACTCGTGTTCATTGGAAGTAATGAGCGCTTAAACCAGACCTTATTTATTTCTCGTGTTCAATCTAACTCTGATTTTGATTCTTATACTCGATTAATCTCTTCTACACAATATACTTAGCCCCAAACACCCATAATCAGATGGACCAATAAGGGCCCAGGCATCCAATCCAGAAGGTGGCCCAAAGCGTGAAGACCAAACTCGAATACCCAACAGGCTGAGTACACGAGGCATACCCAGCTGTACGCCTAGCGTACTCTGCATTGACCCGTAATCGTGCCATTGACCACCCACGCCCAACGTACGCCTTGGTACTCCCAGCGTATGCGGTGGCTATGCAAGACTTCAATTAAAAGCTTATCCCATTCAGTTCAATGGCCAACTTTCAGATCCAGGTGCAAAGAGGTGTTCCAAACCATAAAGTTTCCAACTTTAAGGTTATGCATGTCTTAATATGGCCCAACACCAAGATTCTAGCTTATCTTAACCACTAAAGACCTCATGCATGCACCAAAAGAGCCAATATATCATTTTTATGACTTATGGCACCTCATTTCTTCATAAAGGACGGATCCTTTGGTCTTAGAGTAGCACATACTCATTAACACCAAGAAAAGGGACTAAGAACTCATAATTTCCTCATGGAAAGATCTAAAAGAAAACAAGGCAAGATTGAAGCTTTATACCTTCTGCAGCTTCTCAAGAAGGTAAGAATGTCAGATCCACAAGTTGCTCCCTCACCAAGGCTTCTTCAAGAATCTTCTTCTTCCTCTAACACACCAAGAACACACCAAAAAGCACACACTTGATCTATCCCCATAGATCTTGATCTTCTTCTTCCTCTTAGAAGTATGTTATTTGTAAAAGTCCTGTTATTCACCTAGATCTATCCCCATAGATCTTGATACCAAGTATGTTGGCAGCTTCTACCAAGTGCTTCATAGCGAAACTCTTACCAATACATGCTTTTACACTACTAAGTGTTAGGATGTCGTTTCCTATATGTAGAATGTCATCGACATACAATACGAGAAAGAGAACTACTCTCCCACTAGATCTAACATACACAAAATGTTCATCTTCAGTTTGCGAGAAACCAAACTCGTTGATTTTCTCATTGAAACATTTGTTCCACCTGCGAGTTTCTTATTTGAGTCCATAAATGGACCTCTCAAGCTTACATACCATATTAGGAGACTTGGACTATACAAAACCTTCTAGCTGAGCCATGTAAACATCATCAGCTAGTTACCCGTTAAGGAAATCCATTTTTACATCCATTTGCCATATTTCATAGTTATAAAATGCAGCTATGGATAGTAGTATCCTAACAGACTTAATCATAGCTATTGGTGAGAAAGTTTCCTCATATTTAATTCCTTGAGTCTAAGTGTAACCATTTGCAACCAGTCAAGCTTTATAAGTCTATACGTTCCCATCCATGTTAGTCTTCTTCTTGAAGACCCATCTACACCTAATGGTTTACGACCAGGTGTAGGATCAACCAAGTTCCATACTTAGTTATCTTATATGGACTGAATCTCGCTATCCACAACATTTTCCATTTAGCAGCCTCTGGGCTCATTATAGATTTCTGACAGTTGTTCGGCTCGTTATCGCCTAATAGATTATCATCCTCTGGAGTAATATGGAATCCATAAAACTCTGGTTGACGACGTTCTCTATTAGATCTATGAGGTGGAGGTGGGGGTATATTAGATTCCTCGATAGGTTTTTCAACTTCTTGTTGAGGTCTAGTGTCAATTGTAGGTTCTTCATTGGTTGATTGTTGAATCTCATCAAGATCAATCTAGCTCCCACTAGTTTCTTGAGATATCAGCCCTCTCTTAAGAAAGACTGCCCTTTGAGCAACAAATATATTGTTCTTAGTAGGATTGTAAAACAAGTATCCAAAAGAAACTTTGGGATAACCAAGTAAGTAACACCCTTTGGATATGGGTTCAAGTTTGTAGAGTGCTTCTCGATGAATGAAAGCCTTACAACCCTATACTTTAATCCGTGCAAGAGAGGGATAATTCCCTTTCCACATTTAGAATGGTGTTTTCTCAACCTTCTTAGTTGGTATGTGGTTTAGAATATAAGTAGATGTTTCTAGATCATAACCCCATAAACTAATTAGAAGTGTAGCACAAGTCATCATAGAAGAAACCATGTCAAGAAAGGTTTAATTTCTCCTCTCAGACACACCATTTTGTTATGGTGTTCTTGGTGGAGCTAGTAGTGAGACTATCCCACAACTTCTAAGATGATCGTAGAAGTCACCACTAAGATACACTCATCCCCTATCAGAACGGAGTATCTTGATTTTCTTGCCCAATTGATGTTGGATAAGGTGTCTAAGTCCATAACTATAATTGGTATGTACTTGACCCGAGAGTAGCATGGTCCATTTGGGTTGCATGGCACCGAAACAATCTGAAGGATGGACATTTGATAAGAGGTTATTTATGATTTATTAATATATTATAAGTTTTAATATATTAATATGAAATCATATTATTTAATTAGTATTGAACACGAATTGATTTGGAATTAGTTTATGATCAAAAGAGACTAATTAAATATATGGGGATTGATTGTGTAAATCATTGATTCTTATAATGTGGGCCAATGATCCATAATTCTTTAGATGGGGCCAAACCAATGTGTCAACCCATGGATGCTCCATGGACGTTTAAACCCATGGAGACTAAGGAATATGGAAGGTCATGCACATTAGGTTTACATGGTGTAACCCTAGTTTTGCCACACTATATAAGAAGACCCTATGCTACTAAAATCAGCACGCTAGTGATATTTAGAAGAGCATACCCGATTTTTTTGTGCAAGATATTCTCTCTCAAGTCCTCCATCGTTGGTGGTGTTGTGTGAAGCATTTGAGGCATCACATTTGGGGTGCTAGGCTCTTAAAGGTCCAAGGAATCAAGCTACAAGAAAAGGTATGTAATCTAACTAGTTTTTGTCATACAAGTACCCATGTTTTGTATGCTAGTTAGGGTAATCCTTTGGAAAATCAAATTGCATGTATAATTAGAGAAAACATAGATCCAAAGCATTTATGCACCTTAAGGTTGTTAGGATGCTCAAAACCCATTAGTGGTATCAGAGCCTAGGATTGTTTTCTATTATACTTGATGTTTTATTGGTTTTCAAAGTTGAAAAATCGAATTTATGCATTCTATTTAGTGAAACCCCGAGTCCACTGGGTGACTCACTGAGTCCACTAATAAAATGACCAACTCGACGAGTCCAGTTCATGTACTCGCCGAGTTCGTGCTCCAGTGGGCCGATTTTCGACTTTTGGCCAGAAATTGGATTAGGATCATCACCCCAAACAGTTTTTTGAACCATGAAATCTATTTTTTCATAAGTTAATGATCATGCTTGTCCAATTAAAAGATAATTGTCATAATTTCAAGATTTGTATTAGTTTATATGATTAGACTAATTTCTTGAAGATTGGTGATATGAATTATCTTATGCTTATGAGTTTAATTAGATCATGTATGGTTTTTTGATTATTGTGTTAATTAAATAAATGATCTTAATGGTTTTAATGGACTCCATAACTTGTCCTCAAGTTATGGAAAACCAAAAGTGTTTTCTTTAAAAGTCATTAAACTCATAAGTTAAGAAAATGAAAAGCTTTGAATAGTGTCAAAACTTGCCCTCAAGTTTTGGAATTTGTAAAGTCGCACTTAAGAATACTTTAATTCCAAACCCTAGAACTTTAAAAGTTTAAAATTCAAACCTTATACTATTATCATATTATAAGTTTAATAATTATATATATGTATAAGACAAGTCAGTCTTACCATTAGTAAGCCTCATTCACGAAGCCGGTCTATAAGAGGGGTATAAGGTTACTGCCTATAAAATGGCAGTTTAATGGGTGTCCACTCTCACCCACCGCTTCCTTGACTAGTGGAGGGTCGTTAGTCGAACGGGTAGGATAGGACACTAATCTTCATTAAAAGTATAATGATAATTATAAAGTAACTAAACTTTTAATAAATTTCCAATCTTAGTTACTCTAGGAAAATGTGAATTTGATGCTAATCCATGAAATTGCACTTTGCACCTTACCAAGTCATTAGTGGAGCGTGTGTGGTTAACCGTCACACTAAGATGGAACAGTAAGGGTGGCAAAGGGTAGCTTGATGTTTGTCATAGATCGGTGGAGCGTGTGTGGTTAACCGACACATCGATTTGGTGATAAATGACATCAAGTGTACCAAGTTAATTTGTATGGTTATTCACACCTTGTTTGTGATCCTCGGTATCCCAGTCACAAACATGAGGGGCATAATCGAGATTTAAACATGCCATTGAAAAGTTCAATGAATCTCAAAGGAATCTGGGAATTTTAATCCAATTAAAACTTAATAATCAATTTCGTTTTTTATGGTTGAAATTGGTAAATCGTCATCTACCCACCTTCAAATATTATGCAAGTTGGATTATGGCATCCCTCTTCCAAGTTGTAAAATATTGTGTTGGGTCCTAGCACTATATTAATGACTATTATCTAATCTAAACTTTGTCTTTCTTTCTTTTTCAGATGTCTTCTAACACTACTTTTGGCTCAAACCCTACTAGCTCATTGTATCTCATGAACTTGTGTGGGAGAGCCATCTTTGATGGCACTAATTTCAGTGACTGGATTAGGAACATCAGGATGGTCACTTGCTATGAGGACAAGGAATATGTCCTAGAAAAGGAGCTTAAGGAAATCGATGAGTCTTCTGCTACTCCTGAGGAGATCACTGAGTTTAGGACAAATGAGAAGGATGCCACCAAGGTGTCTTGTATCATGTTGGCCACCATGACTGCTGAACTCCAAAAGTCCTATGAGGACTTCTACCCTTTTGAGATGCACCAGGACCTGATGGAAAGATACCATCAGGGTGCTCGTCAAGAGAGGTATGAAATCATCTCTTCCATGATAACAACCAAGATGAAGGATGGTGAACCCATCACGACCCACTTGCTGAAAATGCAAAGGTTTGTGGACCGATTGCTGAAGTTGAATGTGAACTTTGATGAGGAGCTGGCTATAGATATCATTCTACACTCCTTACCTTCATGTTATGATCAGTTTCACATGACCTATCCTTTGAACAAGGAGGAGGTCACACTTAGCAAACTTCAAGGGCTTTTGAGGACTGCTGAAAGTAGTCTCAAAGGTGAATCGGTTGTTACTACTCCTACCACCTCCCCTGTTCTGGAAATTGGACAAGGGAAGGGGAAGAAGAGGAAGGCTCCCTCTAAGAGCCGCAAGGGAAAGTCTCTTGATGGATCCTCTTCAAGTGGGACCAAGGCTGGTTCTACTACTCCCTCTTCCATTCCTAAGGAAGCAGACTGTTTCTATTGTCACGATAAAGGGCACTGGAAGTGAAGCTGCCCCAAATACTTGCAGGATGTCAAATATGGGAAGGTTAGGGCCACCCATGCAGGTATTTATACTATTCTATCTAATAACTCATCACATTCTTGTTCTTGGGTCCTTGATACAGGTTGTGGAATTCACATTTGTTCTGATTTGCAGGGACCAAAAAGAAGTAAGGATGTGGAGCACAAGAAGATGAACTTGATCATGGGGAATAGGAAGGTTTCACCTGTCACAAAGATTGGAGTTTATTCTTTATTGATGAGTAGTGGGTTAGAATTAGATTTGAATAATTGTTGCTACTCGTCTGAAATGGCGAGAAATGTTATTTCCTTTCATTGTTTGTACAAACAAGGTTTTAGTTTTTCATTTGATAATGAAATTGGTGCTATTAATGCTTTTTATAATGGTGTTTAGTATTTTAAAGCATTACCTTGTAATGGTGTATATGAAACTGTGATGGTTGTAGACAACTTAGGAAATAATGTGTTGCACATTGATTCTTCCAATGAATTGGATAAGGCATGCATGTGGCATTGTCGTCTTGGACATGTCAGCAAGAAGCACATTGGCGAACTCCAAAAGGCTGGAGTTTTTGAGTCGTTCGACTTAAGGTCGGATGACACTTTCGAATCTTGCTTACTTAGAAAGATGACTAAATCACCATTCACTGGTACTTGTGAAAGGGGTGGAGGTTTGTTGGATCTCATATACACCGATGTTTGTGGGCCCTTCAGAACCGCCACAAGGGATGCTAACCACTTCTATATGACTTTTACTGATGATTACAGTAGATATGGCTATGTCTACTTAATCAAGCATAAGTCAGAAACCTTTGACAAATTCAAAGAGTTTAAGAAAGAAGTAGAGAATCACCTGGGTAGGAAGATAAAGATGCTCCGATCCGATTGGGGTGGTGAGTATCTTAGTATCGATTTCCTAGACTATCTTAAGGAATGTGGAATTGTTTCACAGTTGACGCTACAACTTAATGGTGTGGCTGAGAGGCGTAATCGAATCTTGTTGGAAATGGTTTGTTCCATGATGAGTCGAGCTTCGTTACCTATCTCATTGTGGGGGTATTCCTTAAAGACTGCCACCCATATCCTTAATTTAGTCCCAACTAAGAAGGTTGTCAAAACACCTCACGAGATGTGGACAGGGAAGGTTCCCTCGTTAGCACACATAAAGGTTTGGGGTTGTGAGGCTTTCCTGAGGCATGAGACTCACGATAAGATCGAACCTCGTAGTGAGCGGTGTATTTTCATCGGCTACCCATAAAAATCCTTTGGTTATCTCTTCTACAGACCGAGTGACAATGTTGTCTTCGTTGCGAGGAGATGAGTCTTTCGCGAGAGAGAGCTCATAGGCCAAGGAGGCAGTGGAGGCAAATTGACCTTGAATAGCTTCAATATTAGGGTTATCCTAGCCATAGCTGCATTTCATGATTATGAAATATGGAAAATGGATGTCAAAACCGCTTTCCTTAATGGAAAGTTAGCTGAGGATGTTTACATGAGTCAGCCAGATGGTTTTGTCAATGCAAAATACCCTAATAGAGTGTGTAAGCTTAAGAAATCCATTTATGGATTGAAACAAGCATCTCGCAGATGGAATCAGTAGTGTGGGCCAAAGTCTACCTTCCACACCTATCCATACTTTCCTCAAGATTCATCCAGCTTTTTCTATGTCACTTCTCCAAAACTACTCACACATAGCTATATTGCTAAAATGTGTACACAATCAGACCAATGTATTTCCTAGGCTCTCATAGGATTCCCACCCACCCTGCTGATCAGCTGTGGAAGAAACTTCTACCAATGCCCACTAGCTATCTTACAAATATAATCACATGTAACAAATGTTAAACAATCTTTCGACTAAAAGATCCTGCACTACAATAGTTGGACTCGAGCAAGAGTTGCGACATAGAGCTAAATCAAGCATTCTAAAGCTATTTAATCTTTATGGCATGAAACCAAATTTATTTGGTTAATACTTAATGGACATCAATATTGGTTTCACATAGCACAAAGCAAGCAACATTCGAGCAGGAAAACCAATCAGTCAACAAGGCATCATAAAGATCAGGCAATACTAACACTCAATTCTTGAAGATTCGTAGCCAACTCACTATCGTTCATCTTCATCAGTTCACATATCATTCACAAAATGCATCTCTCCTAAGTAGGAATTCTAGCATGAAACTCTGAGCAGATCCTTAGTCCTATACTAGCACGTAGTCCCTATGATAGCATACTAAAACATAACATTCATGTATGGGAATTTTTGGAATCACTTACTTGTACTCAAATCATTTCATGCCTCACACCTCTTTCTTTATTAAAAAAACCTTTTCTTTTAAAAGACTTTTACTATTCCTCAATGTGATTCCATACATACTATGAAGTGTGCCTAAATCCCTCAAACCAAGGCTCTAATACCAACTTGTAAATCTAAAAAATACTAAGTAAAAATTTTATTTGGCGTACCAAGGGGTATGCTGCAAGTACATGGTCAGCTCCCTGACTCCGGTCAACTATGAAGTACGATCCACGTACGTAAAGAATACGTCTAACATACTCACTCAGTCAACTCTGTTGACTTAGTTGACTTTGACCTGGATTTTTACTAGGGTTTGACCTCGGGGTATTTTAGGTATTTTGACCTATATGCTGAGATTGTGTCCTTGAATTTATTATGGTGATTGGTAGAGTTGCTCTCAGAGCGACGTGGTATTAAGTTTGCTTATCTATTTGTGAGGTGGGTTTTCTCACAATATCCATGGGTCTAAGGTACCAATGCCAACCCATTACTTGTTATATGAAATGCTATTTGTCTCTGTGATGCTTGCATGAAAGACCAGGATCTGGCCCCTGGCGATTGTATGAAAACAAGGATCTGGCTCCCGGTACTTGTATATAAGACCAAGATTTGGCCCTCGGCATTGCAAGGAAAGACCATGGGGTTAGCCCATGACACTTGTATGTAAGACCGGGATTTGTCCCTCGGTATTGCAAAGAAAGACCATGGGGGTAGCCCATGGCACTTATGTGTTATGGGTATGTGGTATTTTGAGAAATTCACTAAGGTTTGTGCTTATAGTTTATGTTTATGGTTTTAGGTACTTCCAGTTCAAAAGGGAAGGGCTCGACGTGATGGCACTACATCCTCCCTTCATGCACATTTGAAATAATTTTACTATGATGTTTTGAATATTAGGACTTGATGTTGGTTTTGAACAATTAATGAATGATTTAAAAGACTTTTAAATGAAAATTTTCACCACTATTTTGGGTTGTTACAAGTTGGTATCAGAGCCTCGGTTTGAGGGATTCGGGCACACTTTCGGGTGTGTCCGAACTCAAACTGAGGAAATGATATTTTTCTTAAGAAAAACAAGATTATAATTTTAAAAAGATTTTTGTTAAGAAGACGGGGTGCGATGCGTGTAATCAGTTGAGCTCAAGTAAGTGGTTCGTAAACTACACATACCTATGTATTATGAGTAGTATGCTTGATATTAGAACTGCATGCTAGATTAGGGCTAAGGATACCTTCGAGATCATATGATTGAATTGTATGATTTGTGTGATGCCTTATTGCCTAGTAGAACTTGATGCTATGTAGTACTTGGAATTTATATCGGGTCAGTTAATTGCTAAGTGTATGCTTTAAAAGTTGTACATGATTAGGATTGTATAGCCCTAGAATGATTGATTTTGGACTCATTTCCTGTCCCTTGTTTGATTGTGTACTTAGGGTAGAATCATTTGATAGTCTATGTGATCCTGTTTTGTGTATAATTTGCATGCATAAGGTAACCAACGGTTTTGATTGAGGTTCTTAGTATTGCGAGTGGTGGGATTTGAGAATTCCGAGGAGAGTCTAGGATATGTATGTTGTATAATATAGGATTGGTATATGGTTTTAGTGTGGCAACTTATAGGAATCATGACTGGCCTTGAGGAAGGTACAGGTAGGGGCGAAAGGTAGTACTGGACTCGTACTACTAGAAGCACAGGACATGTACCTGGGACAAGAGCAGACCTAGAAACTCTAAGGAGGCCTGTGTAGAGGAATCCCCTTAAGTCCTTTGATGATTATGTAACGCCTGGTTTCTGGTTCACATTTATATATTCATTCTAGTAGAGCTACTCGACAAGTTGGAAGCCCCAGACTCGTCGAGTAGAAACGAGATTTGGACGCGGGGTTTTAAGCTATCTACTCGACGAGTCGAGAGCCCTCGAATCGGCGAGTAGGTATGCCAGAGTGAAACCCCAATTTCGGGGTTTTGCTCCCTATTTAAGCATCTTAATCCCCACCTTTTGGCCTCATTTCTAGCCTCCAAGTCCTAAACCCTAATCCACGAAACCCTAGAGCATTTTGTGAGTGTGTGAGCCATTATTGAGTAATTTTGTGTGTTTTTGAAGCTTGAAGAAGAAGAAGGAGCTAGAAGGTTCAAGGAGAAGATGGTAGATCTAGTGACTTCCTTCCATACTCATCACTTTCTGGTAATCAATTATCTAACTTGTCTATTAGTTCATTAGATCTCCTTATTTCCATTTTTATAAGGTTTTGGGTCAAGAAGCTTGACCCTTGGGATTTGGACATCCCAAGCAAGGATCCTTTCATTTCTGGGATCATTAAGGGTTGTTAAGGCATAAAGGTGCAAACTTTATGCCATTAAAGCTCCCATGCAAGCTCTAAGGTGTTGGTATGGCCTTTTTAAGCCCAAAAGGCAATGCATGGAAGGAAAGTCTGAGACTTTACGTGTTAATTTGGTGTGTAGGACTTAGATCTCGGTTTTCATGCTTTGGTTTGGAGTAATAAGCTTTTGGACAAAGATCTATGTCCTAAAAGAACTTGGGTTTTAGCTAAACCCATTAAGAAGGATTATCAACGGGTAAAGTTGGAAACTTTACCCTTAAAAGGGCATTTACAGCATGGAGATGAAGTATGGACTTGGATTTGGAGAGCAGAGGCTTAATCTGTTAAGATGGCCAAACAGACAGAGGAACTCATCGAGTCCATAGAGGAACTCGATGAGTTGGGTCGTGTTGTTCCGTTTTAGCTTAAGGTAGAACTCCACGAGTCGGTGAAGGGAATCGACGAGTAGATTCGTCAAATGACGACTATAAGTAGTCAGGGAACTCGACGAGTCAGGGGGATGACTCAATGAGTTAGATCGCGATTTCAGGATCTAGGACTCGGCGAGTTGACGGAGAAACTCAGCGAGTTGGGTCAACCCAGAAGGTTGAATTTGACTAGAATGTTGACTTTGACAAGGGGTAAAATGGTCATTTTACCCTTAGAAGAATTCCCAGTTTTTGACCTAGTGATTTTTGTGGATGATAGTCGGGGAATCGTTGGAGCAGCAGTCGGAGATTCCTCACATGATATTTCATCAGCCAGCTTGAGAGGTGAGTTTCCTTCAGTAGGAACGGGTCTAAGGCACCAATGTCGACCCGTGTAGAGTAGTTAAGTGTGGGCTGGGTCCGTATCTTAGAATGATTTATGTTTAGTAGCTAAGTATGGGTTGGGCCTGTATCTTAGACTTGTTTATGATTAGTAGCTAAGTGTGGGCTGGGCCCGTATCTTAGTAATATCTGAGTATGTTATTGAATTGGTAGATTAGAGTTATACTTGTTGTTTGTGTGATACGTGTATGTATGTTTAGTTAGCAGAGTGTGGGCAGGGGCACATATCTCCTAAATATAAGAGAGTGGGCGAGGCTCGTACCTCCTAGCCAGCTGAGTGTGGGCGAGGTCCGTATCTCTTAGTTAGCAGAGTGTGGGCGAGGCCCGTATCTCTGAAGTAGCTGAGTGTGGGCGAGGCTCGTATCTCATAGTTAGCCGAGTGTGGGCGGGGGCCCATATCCCCTTGCGTGTGGGCAAGGCCCGTATCTCCTAGCTGCATGTTATATGTTATGTGTATGGTATGGGGTAGTTTGGGGAGACTCACTAAGCTTCGTGCTTATAGTTTTTCAGTTTTGGTTTCAGGTACTTCATGTAGCAAAGGGAAGAGCTCGGGATGATTGCAGTGCACACACCATTCGTTCAACCTGGGATGTTTTAGACTCTGATATTTTAACACATGGTTTTGATACAGTATATTGATATGATGATTTTGTGATACATTACTTATGTTTTTATGAGATGATGGTGGGTATTTATGGTTTTATGAATAATTAAAAACGAAATTTTTGGACCGTATTTTTGGGACGTTTCAAGTTGATATCAGAGCCTTGGGTTGTGGGATTCGGGCACACTCTTGGGTGTGTCTGAACTCAAACAAAGGAATTGGTATGAAAATTTTCAAAAGAAAATTATTTTTATCAAAAGAATTTTATAATGAGAAAGGGAATTTTGAAAAGAAAAATGGGGTGTGGTGCATGCAATCAGCCGAGCTCAAGTAAGTACTCCCAAATAAACCATACAAGTTTATGTTATGATATGTTATGAGAACTGCATGCTAGATTAGGACTATGGATCTAGGAAGGATGCCTTTTGTGCTTGTTATCTGTATATCAACTTTATGAGAACTGCATGCTAGATTAGGGCTAAGGATCTAGGAAGGATGTCTTATATGCCTGTTATATGTATCTCAGCTTTATGAACTGCATGCTAGTACAGATTAGTCAGGGATGGCCTGAACGAGATGTGTTTGATTATGTTTACCCGATGCTTGAATACTGCTTGCTTTGTGCTTTTAGGAGTTCTAGTTATCTTTTACTAACTAGTAAACGAATATGTCAAGTTATATATTGTGAGGACTAATTAATTTCATAAGGTTAGGTCTAGCTCTATTGCGCGACTCTTGTTTGAGTCCAACCATTGTAGGGTAGGATCTCTCATTCGAAGAATTATCTAGTCTTAGTGATATGTAATGGTTTTCGCGAGCTAGTTAGGGGGAGATAGCAGGGACTTCTTATGCAGCTGATGGCGGAGAGTGGGATGGTGATTACCCTAGGGAAAGCTTAGGATGAGAGTAGTGCATGAAGCAGTAGTAGTAGAAGGGACTTGGTGAAGTCAAGGCAGTTCTTGAGGAAAGTACGGATAGATGTGGAAGGTAGTATGGGCCCGTACTACTGAAAGCAGAGGATCCGTACTCGAATCAAGGAAGGGTGAGATGAATCCAAGGAACTTGTAGCATATGTGATCCCTCGAGATATGATTAGTATTCTGATGTTTTTATGGTGTGTTTTGCAAAATGGTGGTATTACCCACTAGACTAGTCAGCAGTTCAGGTGCCAGTGAGGAATCAGGCTCGGGCTCTGGAGCTGGGCAGTTAGACGACGAGACGAGAGAGTTCATCTCCTCTGAGATCACGTGCAGTATTCTGGATCAGACTCCTCTGATCTTCGGCACGATCAAGGAGGGTATTCTGGAGCTTATGGATGAGAGATTAAGTGCCTTCCGCACTGAGGTGGCGACCATGATGGAGACGTGCACACTGACATTCAGGGAGTTCGGAGCTTGTGGAGCTCCCGATTACCATGGGGCTTGGGACCCCATTGCGAGCACTAGATGGTTGGCTGATGTCGCCAACGCATTCCGCACCAGAAGATGTTCCGAAGGGGACAAGGTTCGACTTGCGTCCTGTCTTCTGAAGGGAAGGGCACGTGACTGGTGGGAGGAGGTCGGACATGCCATTAGTGACGATGCAGCTCTTGATGCTATGACTTGGAGTGACTTCTCGGCCAGGTTCAAGGCCGAGTTTGCACCTGTGATAGAGGTGCAGCAGCTTGCTAGGGAGTTCTAGGATCTCCAGCAGACGACTGAGACGGTGACATGGACCACCGCTATGTTTAGGAAGAGGGCCCTTCTCGTTTGCAGTATGTGGCAGACGAGGAGATGAAGAAGGCCCGATATCATGAGATGTTGCGGAGTGATATCTGCCAGTTTGTGAGCCGCTCCAGCTACAAGATGTTAGAGGACATGATTGCTAGGGCTCGAGAGAGGGATTTGGATTTAGAGATGGAGAGGAAGAGGAAACCTGAGGGGGTTTAGTCCGGGAGTGCAGGCAAGAAGCTCAAGGTAGATACCCGAGGGAAGGGCCAACAGGGCCGAGGCCGCTGTGGCAAGTGTGGTAGGACACATGATGGGGTATGCAGGGCAGGTAGTTCGGGCTGCTTCAAGAGCCGCCAAACTGGACATTTGAGCAGGGATTGTACGACTACTACCACCACCACCACAGTATCATACCTGATTTGCTTCCAGTGTAATCAGAGGGGACACAAGCGGTCCGAGTGCCCGAGTTTAGCAGTAGCAGGGCAGGTGGCAACACCCGCCCCTGCTACATTGAGGATTATAGACGGCCGTCAGGGCCGGGGTGAGGCGCCTGTGGTGAAGAGCAGGGCCTTTCAGTTGACAACAGAGGAGGCACGGGCAACTGCCGACATGGTGACGGGTATGTATCTCCTCCTTATCTGTTTATTTATACTGATTATTGCATTTGTTTATGTATTTTGTTATAAGATTGTTCTTAGTGAACGACATATCAGCTTTGGTACTGTTTGATTCGGGGGCCACCCGATCTTTTGTGTCGCTCGCGCTCAGCAAGCGATTCACAGGGGCTCCTGGGGAGTTGGATTGCCCACTTGATGTAGAGATAGCAGACGATATGACTGTTAGGGTTGCGAGAGTTCACCGAGGATGTACACTGTAGTTATTTGATGATCAGTTTTCTGTGGACCTAGTCCTTATTCCCGTACGAGGGAATAAGGTTATAGTTGGCATGGATTGGTTGAGCCCCAATGGGACAGTGATCGACTGCGAGCAGCAGCTAGTGAGGGTTCAGACTCCTAGTGGGGGAGGTTTAGTGATTCAGGGCGAGAGGCCGCAGGGTGGATTGACTCTATGATTAGCAGCGAGAGTGAGGCGCTACCTTCAATAGGGTTGCGTGGGTTATGTCGCCTATGTCATGGATACCCGGGATAAGGGTAAGGTGACAGTGGATGATGTACCAGTTGTGCGAGAGTACTTGGATGTATTCCCGGAGGATTTACCTAGGATACCTCCGGAGAGACAGGTTGAGTTGAGGATTGACCTAGTTCCTGGTGCGGCACAGATAGCAAAGGCACCATATCGGTTGTCTCCTCCCGAGATGCAGGAGTTGTCGACGTAGCTGCAAGAGCTGCTAGACAAGGGATTTATCTGGCCGAGTAATTCTCCATGGGGAGCCCCGATCCTATTTGTGAAGAAGAAGGACGGGTCACATCGTATGTACATAGACTAACGGGAGCTGAATAAGGTAACCATGAAGAACCGTTATCCCTCCCGATGATTGATCATTTGTTTGATCTGCTATAGCGTGCATCTTGGTTCTCCAAGATTGATCTGCAGTCGGGTTATCACCAAATGCGAGTCAGAGATGAGGATGTGCAGAAGATAGATTTTTGGACTCGCTATGGTCATTATGAGTTTGTGGTGATGCCGTTTAGGCTTACCAACGCTCCAACCGCGTTCGTGGACCTCATGAATCGCGTGTGAAGACCGATGCTGGATTGGTCTGTGATAGTCTTCATTGATGATATCTTGGAATATTCCAAGACTCAAGAGCAGCATGAGGAGCACTTAAGGGAGGTGCTGGAGACACTGAGGATGGAGAGAATTTTTGAAAAGTTCTCCAAGTGTGAGTTTTGGTTGCGCGAGGTGCAGTTTCTAGGGCAACTTGTCAATCAGAAGGGTATTCTGGTCGATCCGGCCAAGATAGTGGTCGTGATGCAGTGGGAGATTCTGATGTCTCAAACAGAGATTCAGAGTTTCCTTGGTCTAGCGGGTTATTATTACCGGAGATTTATTCAGGACTTCTCCAAGATCGTTGTTCCTTTGACTCGACTGACCTAGAAGTCGGTGACCTTCCGCTGGAGGCCTGAGCAGCAGGCAGCTTTCGAGAGTCTCAGACAACGGTTATGTGAGGCACGAATCCTGACCTTGCCGGAGGGAGTCGACGACTTTGTGGTTTACTGTGACGCTTTGAGTACGGGCATGGGTGCGGTATTGATGCAGCGGGGTCACGTGATAGCTTACGCTTCGAGGCAGTTGAAGCCTCACAAGGCTAACTATCCGACGCATGATCTAGAGCTGGGCGCTATGGTTTTTGCCCTCAATATTTTGCATCATTATGGGGTCCGTTGTACCATTTACACGGACCATAAGAGTTTGAGGTACCTCATGGATCAGCTGAATCTGAACATGAGGCAGCGTCGGTGGTTAGATGTGGTGAACGACTACGATTGTGAGATCCTTTACCACCCGGGCAAGGCCAATGTGGTGGCCGACGCCCTGAGCCGCAAGGCAGTAGCGGCCCCGATTCGAGACACCTGTCTGAGGATGACAGTGATTACTACATTGCGGGAGCAGATCAGAGAGGCGCAGGTGGAGGGCTTGAAGGAGCACCGCCAGAAGTGCGAGCGGATCATAGGCCAGGTGGCCTCATTTGATTATGATAGTCTATCACACCCCCAAACCGGAACGACGGAAACGACCGGGGATGGATGACTTCATGTGTAGTATCACAACAATGCACAATACTAATCAAAGTACAATATTCATTACATTGATAAAACATAACTTTACATTCGTGTTCAAATCATTGAATATTTGACACCAAAAAGTATAATTAAAAGACATAATTATATGAAACTCTGTCTTCCTCAAAACTTGTGGATACCTGTTTATCGATTCCATGAAAATACAAGTAGTTTTGAAAAGAGTGTCAACAATTAAGTTGGTGAGTTCATAAGTATTTTTGTAAAATAACTCTGTCATTTGTTTCTTAAAAAGATAAGTATATTCACCCAGAAAATTCTATATTTTCTGTTGTATGTGTATTTTTGTTCTGAACTAGTATCATACAGTTTTAATTCACATAAAACTATAATATGAATATTTTCCTTGTAATAAAATGGTATTTTGTATCTTATACTATTATGAATTCACTGTAGAAGCCTAGGTTTACCATTTGTAAAATACTGTATTATATTTTCATTATTTAATAAAACTATATGAAGTTGTTTTCTTATACATACACTAATTGCGTTATTCAATAACAAATTGTGAGTTATCATAACCATGCTTGATGACCTAAGTATCGCCTGAAACACGACGTTCTTCAGGCGTCGAAATATGGTATGACAATTGTCACCACAGGTTTGCCGACCTAGCTGTTGCAAGCAGCTCTGGTGCGGGATTGTTAGTTCCGTATAGATCTATACACAAGTGTCACGCTCTCCCTCAAGGAGACTCTGGTTATAATTTTCAGGACATTTCTTTTATACTTAAATAAGTATTTGAAGTGTGTCTCACAAATGCTATATTGATGGTTATGTGTAGAATATTGAAAAATATATTTGTAATAGATATATTGTAAATATCTCATAAATTATATTTAATATAATTTATATGGCTATTTTCATAAATTACTCTGAATATAGAAAGCAATATGTAGTTCCATAAAGTGTATTGATAAATATGCATAACTCATAAATTATACCTATTTTAATTTATATGTTTATTTTTTTAATAAATTCCGAACCGATAAAATTGTTTGTTTATAACAATTGTAAACTAGTTGAATAAATTTTGTTATTTATACAAGAATACTTTGTATTTTACATGTATTTTCCCCCTTAAAACATTATAAAATTAGTGAAAATATAGGGGTATAAAATCACTTGATAGGTGGTGATCCGGGCAGTGTTTAGTTTCTAGAAAAGGATTTACTTGATGGAACTAAGAGTTTTTGATGAAAACTCGGCTTCACGCGGGCAGAGTTTCAACTAAAAATTGAGGACTTCGGGGCTTCGGGGTTTGCTTTAGGTGGTAAGGAGGTTCTCGGGACTTAGGAGGGTTTAGAGAGGCTGAAATGAGTGTTTAAGAGGAGAGAGGTTTTGGAATTTGTAAACTAAACTCGGAATTCTCGCAGCCTATTTATAGGAGGTTTCTGACCTCGGTACGCAGGGCGTTCCTGCGAGGAGCACAGCGCGTTCCGGAGCGCAGGGAGCTCCTTCAGACGCAGCGCGTAGGAGCGAGACGTGTCTGCTGATTGGTTTCCAGGCTTCGTACGTGTCGAGATGCGAGATACGTGTCCACCTGCATGCGAACGCGGGGCGTTCCCTCGAATGCATGGCGTTCCCCTTCGGATAAGCCTCGAAATGTGTGTCCAAAAATTCAAAAATTCATAACTTTCGTATACAAGCTCCGTTTTTGACATTCTTTATATCCACGCGTAGGTGAGATTATACTCTACGACTTTCGTTTAAACTTCGTCGGCTAATTTTGAATTTATTTTTAATATTATTATTTTTAACAGACCGGGATAGGAAAATTCGTTAAATAAGACATAACTTCTTCCTCCGATGTCCGTTTTCGTCTGTCTTTTTACCGTTGTACTACTATTGACGTGATCTTCGATTCACGTTTAGGCTGTGTCGGCTAAAAATCATCTGATCCTTATTTCGAATTTCGGGTTGTGTACTGCTATGTCGAATGTTAGAAATATCATAACTTCTTCATACGAAGTCAGATATGGACGTTCTTTTTTCGGACCCTCTCGGATTAACTAATACTACAACTTTTGTTTAGAGAGTTAAGGCTAAAAAGCATTTTATTGAAAAGTAACTTTTTACGCTAAACAGTGTTTTGTCGGTTTTGTCGCGGATCTTTGATTGGTCATAACTTCTTCGTTATAACTCGGATTTCAATGTTCTTTATATTTTCAGAAACCTTGTTATGATCCACTTTATTCATCCCAATTATGATTATTGAACAATTTATTTTTGACGCTTATTTTCGTCTCAATAAACTTCTATTTTTATTATTTCAAAATAGGTTACAATTTGACCTAAACTATTACATTGACTTGAAATATCGGGTTGTTACATTATTCCCCCGTTAGAGGGAATTTCGTCCCGAAATTGTTTCTATAGTGGTATTCATGAACTAGGGAAAAGATGTGGATATTTTTGTTTCATCTGATCTTCCCGTTCCCAAGTGAATTCAGGTCCCCGTTTGGCATTCCAACGAACCTTCACTATTGGTATACGACTTTGTTTTCCTCTTTTGATTTCCCTATCCATGACTTCCACTGGTTCTTATATGAAGTGTAGACTCTCGTTTAATTCAATTTCATTGAGTTGAATTACAAGAGTCTCATCATACAGACACTTGTTGAGATTTGGGACGTGAAAAGTGGGATGAATGTTACTGAGTTCCTGCGGTAGTTTAAGTTTATAAGCAACCAGACCAATTCAAGCAAGAATCTCGAATGGTCCGATGTACCTTGGACTTAGTTTTCCCCTTTTTCCAAAGCGTATCATTCCTTTCCATGGTGAGACCTTTAACAAGACACGGTCATCAACCCGGAATTCCAAGGTTTTTTGTCGTTTGTCCGCTTAACTCTTCTGTCTATCTCTAGAAGCTTTCAATCGTTCCCGGATTTGTACAATCTTTTTTGTGGTTTCTCGAATGATCTTGGGACCGGTTAGAGTACTGTCGGTTACTTGGTTCTTGGCTAGTTACGTATAGCCCACTTCAGCCCAGCACAGAGGAGATCTGTACTTACGGCCATAGAGAGCTTCAAAGGGTGCAACTTTGATGCTAGTGTGATAGCTATTGTTGTAGGAGAATTCAACTAGTGGTAAATGGGTGTCCTAAGCTTTACCAAAATCTATCACACAAGCCCTTAACATGTCTTCCAGTGTTTGTATGGTTCTCTCGCTTTGCCCATCAGTCTAAGGATGGTACGTTGTACTCATGTCAAGATTAGTTCCCAAGGACTTTTGCAATGATTGCTAAAACCGGGAAGTAAATCTACTATCTTGGTTAGAGATAATAGATATTAGCACACCATGCAATCGTACTATTTCTTTATGGTACGTCCTTGGTAACTTCTCCATTTTATCAGTTTCTTTTATTGGCAGGAAGTGTGCGGATTTGGTTAATCTATCAACAATAACCCAAATGGTGTCATGACCACCCGTTGTCCTGGGTAACTTGGTTATGAAATCCATTGTAATCCGCTCCTATTTCCACTCAGGTATTTCTGGCTGTTGAAGTAAACCTGAGGGATTTTGATATTCTACTTTGACTTTGGCACAAGTTAAACATTTACCCACATAAGTAGTAATTTCATCTTTCATGTTTGGCCACCAATAGAGTTTCTTACGGTCCATATACATCTTGTCTGAACCCGGGTGAATGGAATATCGAGTTTTATGAGCTTCATTCATGACAACATCTCTGTAACCACCAAACTTCGGTGTCCAGATCCGATTCATGAGATAACGAACTCCGTCACCCTTGATTTCCGAGTTCTTTTCCATTCCCTTTAAGGATTCACCCGTCATGTTCTCAGGTTTCAAGGATTCCAGCTGCGCCTCCTTGATCTGTGTGGATAGGTGGGAATGGATGGTCATGGTCAGCGACTTTACTCGACGGCCCGTGTACTCTTTCTGACTAAGGTCATCTGCTACCACATTGGCCTTACCAGGGTGATAGCAAATCTCACATTCGTAATCATTTAGTAGTTCTACCCATCGTCGTTGTCGCATGTTAAGTTGTTTCTAATCAAAGATGTGTTGGAGCCGTTTGTGATCAGTAAAGACTGTGCATTTCGTACCATACAGGTAATGCCTCCAGATCTTTAGAGCAAAAACCACTGCTCCCAGTTCGAGGTTGTGTATGGTATAGTTGACTTCATGGTTCTTAAGTTGTCTTGAGGCATAGGATATAACCTTTCCTCGCTGCATAACAACGCAGCCCAGCCCTTGTTTGGACGCATCGCAGTAAACTACAAAATCTTCTGTCCCTTCTGGGAGGGATAAGATCGGTGCACTGCAAAAGGCTTGCTTTAGTTTCTGGAAAGCAGTTTCTTGTTTCTCCTCCCAGCTGAATGTCACATTTTTCTAGGTCAATGAGGTGAGTGGCTTAGCAATCTTTGAAAAGTTTTGAATGAATCTCCAGTAGTAGCCAGCGAGACCTAGAAACTGACGAATCTTTGTTGGGGTTTGTGGGGTCGTCCAATTTTCGATAGCTTTGATCTTGGAGGGATCAACATGTATCCATTACTTGTTGACTACATGACCTAGGAATTCCACCCTTCGAATCCAGAATTCACATTTTGAGAATTTCGCGTACAATTTCTCTGCCCTTAAGGTTTCTAAAACTTGTCGCAAGTGTTGGATGTGTTCTTCCTTACTTCGGGAATAGACTAGTATATCGTCAATGAAAACTATAACGTACTTGTCTAAGTAAGGTCGACACACACGATTCATCAGGTCCATGAATACTGCAAGTGCATTCGTTAGACCAAAGGGCATTACTACGGATTCATAGTGACCGTAGCGAGTTCTGAAAGCAGTCTCTGGAATACTATCCTCCTGGACTCGTAGCTGATGGTATCCTGATATCAATTCAATCTTGGAGAAGAAACTTGCCCCTTGAAGTTGATCAAAAAGGTCGTCAATTCGAGGCAAAGGGTATCGGTTTTTGATAGTAAGTTTATTCAATTCCCTGTAGTCTATACACATGCGAGACGATCCATCCTTCTTTTTCACGAACAAGACCGGTGCTCCCCATGGTGAGAAGCTTGGTCTGATAATGCCTTTACTGAGAAGTTCGTTCAATTTGCTGGATAGTTCCTGCATCTCTGAAGGTGCAAGACGATACAGGGATTTACCTACGTGGGTAGCTCCAGGGATCAAGTCGATTCGAAATTCGAGTTGGCGTTCAGGAGGAACTCCTGAGAGATCTTCAGGGAATACATCAGGGAAATCACAGACTTCAGGAATATCCTTGATATTTTTCACTTCTTGTGTTTTATCAACTACGTAAGCTAAGAAGGCACAATAATCTTTGCCAAGATACTTCTTGGCCTTGATGCAAGAAATGATTTGAAGATTTGCACTAGGTTTGTCACCATAGATAACAATGGATTCACCATTTGGTAAATTGAGGCGAATGGCATTTTCGTAACATAGAACATCGGCACGATGAGGACTTAACGAGTCTATGCCGATGATGATGTCAAAGCTTTTTATGGAGACTGACATAAGGTCTATTTGGAAGGAATAACTGTTTAAAGTAAGTGTACACCCTATGTATATATCGTTTGTGCTCTCTGTCTTGCGATTAGCCATCTCTACAGTGAACGTGTCTTTTAAGGACTGGGGATATTGTTTTAGTAGATGTTTAAATTTATTGCTCATGAAACTTTTCTCCGCACCACTATCAAAAATAATGTATGCGTAAGAATTGTTGAGAAGAAACGTACCGGTAACCACGGTAGGATCTGTCATCGCTTCTTCGTCGCCAATTGCTAAAACTCTTCCTGTGCCCCCAACATTCTTCGTCTTTGGGCAGTTTCTCTTGTAATGCCCGATTTCGCCACACTCATAACAAGCTTGACTAACTCCCGTGGCGGGGACTTGAGATATGGGTTGTGCTGGTGCTTTACAGAAGCGGGCAGTATGCCCCTTCTTGTTGCAGTTTCTGCAGTGCATTTCCTTGCAAAATCCTGTGTGATGGAAGTTGCACTTATCGCACTTTGGCAAAGTTCCAGCATATCAACTCGGGTTTGCTGGAATAGCAGAAATAGTGGTAGATGTAGGAGTAGGAACGGCAGTTGGAACAATAGCAGTGTGTACTGTCACAGACTTCAGGAATATCCTTGATATTTTTCACTTCTTGTGTTTTATCAACTACGTAAGCTAAGAAGGCACAATAATCTTTGCCAAGATACTTCTTGGCCTTGATGCAAGAAATGATTTGAAGATTTGCACTAGGTTTGTCACCATAGATAACAATGGATTCACCATTTGGTAAATTGAGGCGAATGGCATTTTCGTAACATAGAACATCGGCACGATGAGGACTTAACGAGTCTATGCCGATGATGATGTCAAAGCTTTTTATGGAGACTGACATAAGGTCTATTTGGAAGGAATAACTGTTTAAAGTAAGTGTACACCCTATGTATATATCGTTTGTGCTCTCTGTCTTGCGATTAGCCATCTCTACAGTGAACGTGTCTTTTAAGGACTGGGGATATTGTTTTAGTAGATGTTTAAATTTATTGCTCATGAAACTTTTCTCCGCACCACTATCAAAAATAATGTATGCGTAAGAATTGTTGAGAAGAAACGTACCGGTAACCACGGTAGGATCTGTCATCGCTTCTTCGTCGCCAATTGCTAAAACTCTTCCTGTGCCCCCAACATTCTTCGTCTTTGGGCAGTTTCTCTTGTAATGCCCGATTTCGCCACACTCATAACAAGCTTGACTAACTCCCGTGGCGGGGACTTGAGATATGGGTTGTGCTGGTGCTTTACAGAAGCGGGCAGTATGCCCCTTCTTGTTGCAGTTTCTGCAGTGCATTTCCTTGCAAAATCCTGTGTGATGGAAGTTGCACTTATCGCACTTTGGCAAAGTTCCAGCATATCAACTCGGGTTTGCTGGAATAGCAGAAATAGTGGTAGATGTAGGAGTAGGAACGGCAGTTGGAACAATAGCAGTGTGTACTGTCACAGACTTCAGGAATATCCTTGATATTTTTCACTTCTTGTGTTTTATCAACTACGTAAGCTAAGAAGGCACAATAATCTTTGCCAAGATACTTCTTGGCCTTGATGCAAGAAATGATTTGAAGATTTGCACTAGGTTTGTCACCATAGATAACAATGGATTCACCATTTGGTAAATTGAGGCGAATGGCATTTTCGTAACATAGAACATCGGCACGATGAGGACTTAACGAGTCTATGCCGATGATGATGTCAAAGCTTTTTATGGAGACTGACATAAGGTCTATTTGGAAGGAATAACTGTTTAAAGTAAGTGTACACCCTATGTATATATCGTTTGTGCTCTCTGTCTTGCGATTAGCCATCTCTACAGTGAACGTGTCTTTTAAGGACTGGGGATATTGTTTTAGTAGATGTTTAAATTTATTGCTCATGAAACTTTTCTCCGCACCACTATCAAAAATAATGTATGCATAAGAATTGTTGAGAAGAAACGTACCGGTAACCACGGTAGGATCTGTCATCGCTTCTTCGTCGCCAATTGCTAAAACTCTTCCTGTGCCCCCAACATTCTTCGTCTTTGGGCAGTTTCTCTTGTAATGCCCGATTTCGCCACACTCATAACAAGCTTGACTAACTCCCGTGGCGGGGACTTGAGATATGGGTTGTGCTGGTGCTTTACAGAAGCGGGCAGTATGCCCCTTCTTGTTGCAGTTTCTGCAGTGCATTTCCTTGCAAAATCCTGTGTGATGGAAGTTGCACTTATCGCACTTTGGCAAAGTTCCAGCATATCAACTCGGGTTTGCTGGAATAGCAGAAATAGTGGTAGATGTAGGAGTAGGAACGGCAGTTGGAACAATAGCAGTGTGTACTGTCACAGACTTCAGGAATATCCTTGATATTTTTCACTTCTTGTGTTTTATCAACTACGTAAGCTAAGAAGGCACAATAATCTTTGCCAAGATACTTCTTGGCCTTGATGCAAGAAATGATTTGAAGATTTGCACTAGGTTTGTCACCATAGATAACAATGGATTCACCATTTGGTAAATTGAGGCGAATGGCATTTTCGTAACATAGAACATCGGCACGATGAGGACTTAACGAGTCTATGCCGATGATGATGTCAAAGCTTTTTATGGAGACTGACATAAGGTCTATTTGGAAGGAATAACTGTTTAAAGTAAGTGTACACCCTATGTATATATCGTTTGTGCTCTCTGTCTTGCGATTAGCCATCTCTACAGTGAACGTGTCTTTTAAGGACTGGGGATATTGTTTTAGTAGATGTTTAAATTTATTGCTCATGAAACTTTTCTCCGCACCACTATCAAAAATAATGTATGCGTAAGAATTGTTGAGAAGAAACGTACCGGTAACCACGGTAGGATCTGTCATCGCTTCTTCGTCGCCAATTGCTAAAACTCTTCCTGTGCCCCCAACATTCTTCGTCTTTGGGCAGTTTCTCTTGTAATGCCCGATTTCGCCACACTCATAACAAGCTTGACTAACTCCCGTGGCGGGGACTTGAGATATGGGTTGTGCTGGTGCTTTACAGAAGCGGGCAGTATGCCCCTTCTTGTTGCAGTTTCTGCAGTGCATTTCCTTGCAAAATCCTGTGTGATGGAAGTTGCACTTATCGCACTTTGGCAAAGTTCCAGCATATCAACTCGGGTTTGCTGGAATAGCAGAAATAGTGGTAGATGTAGGAGTAGGAACGACAGTTGGAACAATAGCAGTGTGTACTGTCACAGACTTCAGGAATATCCTTGATATTTTTCACTTCTTGTGTTTTATCAACTACGTAAGCTAAGAAGGCACAATAATCTTTGCCAAGATACTTCTTGGCCTTGATGCAAGAAATGATTTGAAGATTTGCACTAGGTTTGTCACCATAGATAACAATGGATTCACCATTTGGTAAATTGAGGCGAATGGCATTTTCGTAACATAGAACATCGACACGATGAGGACTTAACGAGTCTATGCCGATGATGATGTCAAAGCTTTTTATGGAGACTGACATAAGGTCTATTTGGAAGGAATAACTGTTTAAAGTAAGTGTACACCCTATGTATATATCGTTTGTGCTCTCTGTCTTGCGATTAGCCATCTCTACAGTGAACGTGTCTTTTAAGGACTGGGGATATTGTTTTAGTAGATGTTTAAATTTATTGCTCATGAAACTTTTCTCCGCACCACTATCAAAAATAATGTATGCGTAAGAATTGTTGAGAAGAAACGTACCGGTAACCACGGTAGGATCTGTCATCGCTTCTTCGTCGCCAATTGCTAAAACTCTTCCTGTGCCCCCAACATTCTTCGTCTTTGGGCAGTTTCTCTTGTAATGCCCGATTTCGCCACACTCATAACAAGCTTGACTAACTCCCGTGGCGGGGACTTGAGATATGGGTTGTGCTGGTGCTTTACAGAAGCGGGCAGTATGCCCCTTCTTGTTGCAGTTTCTGCAGTGCATTTCCTTGCAAAATCCTGTGTGATGGAAGTTGCACTTATCGCACTTTGGCAAAGTTCCAGCATATCAACTCGGGTTTGCTGGAATAGCAGAAATAGTGGTAGATGTAGGAGTAGGAACGGCAGTTGGAACAATAGCAGTGTGTACTGTCACAGTTTGTTGCTTCTTACCGCTTCCTTCTTTGGGCTTTTTAGGAACAACTAGTATGGAATCCTGAATAACTCCATGATCTATTAATGTATGTGCCAAACTTTTGGCACTATCAAAGGTAAGGGGATTGGCAGCTAGAACATTCCCATTAGTCGGGGGAGTTAATCCCCATATATACCTTTCCACCTTCTTGCTCTCCGGGGTGACCATCCCGGAACACAGTAGAGCCAGGTCACTGAACCTAGCAGTGGAAGCAGTGATATCGAAGCCCCTCATCTTCAGACTCCAGAGTTCCTGTTCTAGCTTTTGCATTTCGCCCCTCGGGCAGTATTCATGTAACATCCCAAAATTCAAGACCAAAAATTTTATTTTTAATTAAGTTATTATATAACCATTAGTATGAAAACATTCATAATATTAACTCATGTCAAAACCAGTGCTTCAATAATCAAACATGTCATCATAAAATAATATCATAGTATAATCCCAAAGATCTCATGCGTGGAAAACATAAGCCGGCTCCTTTCCTTTGAAACGTAATACCTGAAATCAAAACTATAAACCGTAAGCACGAAGCTTAGTGAGTTCCCCCATCATACAATATACCATACAACATACGTACTTCCGGGCAATTCTGGGGTGCCCGACCTACCCATGTCAAGCCATTCTGGGGTGCTGACCTACCCATGTCAAGCCATTCTGGGGTGCTGACCTACCCTCCGGTCTACCTCAACCGACAACGGGGACTATTTCACCACCTACCACTACAACATAGTAAATATCATGTACATACTACTAAGCATACATGGCTAATAACTACCCCGTCGGTATCTTGCAACCGGTATCCGGGGACTATTTCACCCCTACTACTACCACATAATAAAATATCATGAACATACTGCTAGGCATGCATGGGTACTACTACCCCTGCGGTATATTGCAAGCGGTATCCAAGGACTATTTCACCCCCTACTACTACTAACACATAAAGTCATACCATGCTAACACATAAACATATCAGGTAGTAACAAACCTAGATGATTATCACAAAGACAATCATCTACCGAACAACTCTACTAGTGGGCCGACATTGTGGCCTTAGACCCACTTCTACTGGAAGGTAACTGACCTCACACTGCTGAAGTCCCGCAGACTCGACCCCACACTGCTGAAGTCCCGCAGACTCAACCCCCAACTGCTGGATGACAGATTCTCGAACTGTCAACACCAAAAAAACACCGAATTAATAATTGGGTTCTACTACATAACCATAAGTACCTACTTTTTATAATTACTACATTACCCCAAGCTTGGCTTATTCAAGCCCAAGGCCCAACCATAGGCCCAAAGTCGACTAGGAATTAAAGCCCAACATATGACCCAATTTTCCACATTGGGCCCAAGGCTATACATGGTCTTATTCTAAGGCCCAACATCATATAATCATTAAGGCCCAAACTGTGGTCCATCTATGGCCCAATTTTCCAAATTGGGCCCAACTCCTCATATGGGCCTTACCTCAAAACCCATTAATTATTCTAGTCCAATTACTTGACTTTGGATGGCCCATTAATAACCCAACCATCAAGGCCCAACAATAAAACCCAAGTGAAATTAGGGTTTTCACATAAAATGACGATTAGGGTTAAGTGTTTCTCACTTAACCCATTAAAGACTTAATTCATTAAGGACTTAATCCATTAAGTCCATCATTCTTCTAAGTAACTCATATGGTGTGATTGGGCTTAATCACACAATTCCATTCCAATGGCCCAAAAGTGGGTCCCAATAAGTCCAAGCCCATAAATCCAATATTAGGGTTTGCTAAACCCTAATTAGGGTTTCCAACCCCATCTTAGCCCAATAGGCCCAATTGATATGTATTTTGATCAATTAAGGTTAATTAGACTCATTAAGGTTTCACTAGGCCCATTAGTTATCTGTTTGGGCTTTTACGTCCATTAAGCTTCATTGGGCCCATTAGGGTTTATTAAGCCCATTAAGTCTCATTGGGCCCATTAGGGTTTCTTAGTCCCTTGTCCAAATATCCAAACGAGTCAAAACACCATCAAAGCACACCGCCACCCGAGGCGGCAGCCACCACCTCACGGTGGTGGTTTTCAATTTTCCTTTCATTATTCCAATTTGTAATTACACTTTACAATGCTTAATCTAAAATAAACACACACATACACACGGTGGTGCATGGTGGTAGCCACCACCTCACGGTGGTGGTGGTGGCTGTTCTCAGTTTTCCGGCCATACAACACTATACACACAAGTACACCAAAACAAAAACACACCCATCCACATTTCTATTTGCAAGCATCCAGCCCGAAATGGCGACAACAGCGGTCAACAAGGTGATTTGCGATGACAACCACCACCTCACGGTGGTGGCGGTGGCCTCTCTTGTTCTTCAGCCAAGCAGCACGTCGAAACGGAGGGATACGACGCGACAACAGCCTTCAGGCACCGAAGGGCGGCAGCAGCGGCGCACGCCAAGGCGGTTCGGAACAGCAGCAGCGACTACAACGACGGATCGGTGGTTCTTGGCGGTATATCAGCAACGACGCTGGACACTCCAGCGCTTGTTGGCTTCTCTACTCGTCGGAAATGATGTCGACGACATGAACAAGGCGGTGTGACGGCGGTTGGACCCGACGATGCCAACAGCGGCGGAGGAGGCTTCTATGGTGGAGGCGGATGTCGGCAATGAGGAAGGGGGATGGCGGCTGCACATATGGTCCCTAGGGTTAGGGTTACGGGACCCTTAAATACCCGCTTCATATGAAAGTTTTCCTTAATAGCAACTATAGTCCCTCCCCATAATATTCTTTCAAACAAAGCCCATAATTTACCTTTTCAACCCTGCCCTTTGAAATTCTTTTCAAATCAAACCCGAACTTTACCCTTTAGCCCCTGACTCCCTACAATCCTTTCAACTTAACCCAATATTTACCATGCAGCCCCCGGCTTCCAAAAATCTTTTCATAATATGTCCAATATTTTACTAAACGCCCCATGACTTCTAAAAAACTTCACACCATGAATCCCGAAATTACACTTTAACCCTCGGAAATCAAAATTATATCATCCGGCCCTCTGAGACCAACACCCCACTAGTTATTATAGATTTTAGGGCTATTTTTCGTTCATTAATTAATTTATTTATTAAATAAATAAACATGGTGTTACAACTCTCCCCAACTTAAATTAGATTTCGTCCTCGAAATCACTCCTTACCATTTCTTATGCCCCATACCACCCGAGTAATATGGTCACCATACTAGGTACACCCTAGCCTTCCCGGGGTAGCTGTGACCAATCTTCGTAAAGCCCTAAAATCCACAGGAGAACGAATTCCTCGCAACAAGATAACATATACTCGGTCCAAAATCTGCTGTCTCAAGATGGTCTGAATCCCTGACAGACCACTCATACTGAATAATTATCGCTGAACCCAGTTCGTTTATCCCTCAACAGGCTACTCAACTTCTTATAGCTCGAGGTTCCCACTATAAAACAGGGTCACAGACCCAATTATCCTTGCAGACCACTAATACTTGGCCAAGGCTCAGATACTCCCGCTGTGAGTGACTTGTCGCTCCCCAAATCAGCCATCTGTTCCGTCCATACTCGCAACCTGAAACACAAATGCTAACACTGCCCAATGCTGAAACTGCTTGAACACTGAACTGCCTGAAGCAATATGCTGCTACATAGCTGCTTCCCAAAATCTATCGAGACCTTCCTGGTCTCAATTCATCTGTCAGTCATCTGAATTTACCGGGTTCCTGCCCGGTCGCCGAGCTAAAAGGGCTCCCACATAGTCGTCTCACACGACTTCTGAATGAAATCCTTCTCAGGAACTAGTTGCCACTACTTTTCATGTCGTTGAGGCTCTAATAACCTTCTGATTTAAATGATCGAGTCCATGCGTCAAATCCTGACGTCACCAAACCCAAGGCTAAAAGTGATGGCTCCATGACCAACGGTAGCCTTATATCATACACGAACCTAAGCAATCCATTGCTTCCTTGATCTCATAACTGCAGTGACGTTCCAACTATTGTATCGTTGGCTCAACCAGATGTAATCCATTTGGGTAATCCCGAAATCCAATCCGTGGATTTCCATATCCTCACTGCTGCACCCGAACTGGTGGGTACTACTGTTTCTTCCGCGTCCTAACAACGCACTCATGCTATCTACCAACCTAGTGAATGCTACGGATACACCCGCAAACTTACAACACTCTATCACTATCTGGATGCTAGTGAATGCTATAGCTACACACGCAGACTTACAACACTCTAACACTGTCTGGCTGCTAGTGAATGATACGGCTACACCCGCAGACTTACAACACTCTAATACTATTTGATTGCTAGTGAACGTTATGGCTACACCCACAGACTTACAACACTCTAATACTATCTGGCTGCTAGTAAACGCTACGGCTACACCCACAGACTTACAACACTTCCCATGCTAACTGACCACTAGTTAATGCTACAGCTACCCCTGTAGTCTTACAATACTTTCCATACTAACTGACCACTAGTGAATGCTACGGCTATCCCCGTAGTCTTACAACACTTTCCAAACCGGGTCGAACACACACTCGACCTAACACACCACTGAACTTGAGTCCTAATCGGAACTCTAAACTGATTCCCAAAACCTGCTATCTCATGCCAAGAAAAGCCTGAACCAAACGTTGGAACGTTTTTTAAACTTCCAACTCACCCAATCCTCCACCTAAACGGCCACTCGACCGCCTTTTACCCTGACGGGGGATGTGAAACTCATCGTAGTTTCACACCTATTTTTGCTCCTGGACAACTGATCGATTCTCCCCCTCTTAGCTTCGGCTAAGTCTTCACAGCTCGTGAGAATTGAAGGACTCCCATTCCTTCCCGCTTCCTAGTATCCCACTGATGACCACCTATGCTTACTAATGCTAGCGATCAATCACCGGTTACATCCTAAGATCGCCCATCCTCTGAAATCTTGAAGAGTAATCATGAAATCTCGTCTAGTCTGACCCTTCAATCCATCCCCCATGCCGAAAACTGGAGGCCTTAATATCTACCCTGGATGACGAGTTCTCGTTCCCACTTTCATTCTCGCAGCATCACTGAACTCTAACCTTACACAACGCATGAAAAAATGCAATTCTCTCAAACATTCAATGACCGAACACCCATACATCTAACACTCGCAACCAAGTCCACTGTTTCATGCTACCAGTCCTCCCCTAACAATGGTAGTGCCTTGAACTCCAAAGTTATTCCGTAGACAGCTAACGACCATACCCAAACAATGATAGAACCACTGAACTCTGACTTCACTGGAGAACCATCTCTCTAATCTTGACCCAATGTTCTCTGAATAATACTCCTGCACGGATCCCGACCAAGATCCGGGATGAGAACGGTATACGCGGGACCCAATTCAGAAAATGCATCCGTCTATAGGTTCATCAAGGACTTCTCGGCATGCAGGATGGCATATAACAATCCTTGATAAACCCAAGCAATAACAGAGAACCGACTCGAGATCTGACTTATCCAACTCTCTCATAATTCTGAAGCGTTACAGATTCCCAATATCCACCTTGAAGTGGCATAATATGACTTTCCCGCGAACATCTGATGAAATCCTGGTCTTGATGACAGGAACCTGCTATAGAATCTTCCTTCCCCAAAGGGTTCTAACGGTCTACAGACCTTGGGTTTCAAATGAACCCCTAACTTCCCCGCGACAAATCTAGCCCAAAAGGCCCCGAGGCAACTACCGAGAGCTTCTAAAGTCCTTCCTTGGCTAAACGAAAGACCACCAACGTCCATTCCCAAAACTCCACAAGCAATCTCTGATGAGATGAACTGTTGCGATCACACATTGACTTGTTCAGGCTTTGCTCCTGAGCCGGAACCAGAATCTGAGTTTCGTTCTTGGGTGCTTAACACCATACCGAACTGACATTCCAAGATTCGAATGTACCCAAGAATCCTTATCACCTTCTGCTGGCATCACCAACCCCGCTACCTTGTAGCAGCTTAAACCCTTGGAGCAATAAACTCCCTTGTGCACCCTCTTATACATGCTGCACTGACTCCGGCCCTGCTGGCCTTTCACCCAATGATCAGAAGTCATGGGTCTCTCCACGGGACCCTCTACTATACGCACCTGGAACGAACCTCTCCTCTCAAAGTGCTCCAAATCGATATCGCATCTGCAACCTCTTGGAAATCATATCCTTCAGGGTCTGGCACCCTGTCACGCTCACTAGCTCACTTGCCAATGGCTAACCTACAACAACTGGAACATCCTATGTCCCCAAACCGGGTCACAAACTCTTTCCCGAAGCTTCTCAGGTTCTCCAAGACTCTCACCGATTCGAGTATGGATCCTGTGCTTCGAGTAGTACGGGCCCAATACTACCTTCCACACCTATCCATAATTTCCTCAGCAATCCTCCTGAATCCTCCAAGTCACTTCCTCAAACCGATACACCTAAGTCTCACTGAACCTCACTACTAACCCGCTAAAACATATCCTCGGCTTTCCTAGGTTCCCGAACTCACCCAGTCATTAGCTGCTGAAGGACTTCCCACTAATGTCAACTAGCCACCTCATGAATATAGCCACACACGATTTAGCATATTCACTTAGTAGCTAGCTCACATTACTAAGAGTCCCACAAAGCACAAAGCAAGCAGCATTCAGACAATGGAAAAATATAACCAACATACTCCAATCAAATCAGTCTATCCACTTGACAGGGATCTATACTAGCATGCAATTCTAAGGTTCACACAATCAGGCATAACCTAAACAGTCTATCCTATCACTAACTGATCAGTACTATCATGGAGCTCGACAAGCACATACAGCAGGCATATAAGGCATCTTCCTAGATCCTTAGCCCTAATCTAGCATGCAGTTCACATAATCATATCATATCATAACATAACATGTATGGGTATCTTGGGGAAAACTTACTTGAGCTCGGCTGATTGCACGCATCACACACCTTGTTCTTTTCAAAGTTCTTTTCTCCTTCCAAATTCTTTTCAAACTCTTTTAATAAATGATTTTCTTTTGAAACTTTTCATACCAAGTCCTTAGTTTGAGTTCAGACACACCCGAGAGTGTGCCCGAATCCCTCAAACCAAGGCTCTGATACCAACTTGTAACATCCCAAAATTCAAGACCAAAAATTTCATTTTTAATTAAGTTATTATATAACCATTTGTATGAAAACATTCATAATATTAACTCATGTCAAAACCAGTGCGTCAATAATCAAACATGTCATCATAAAATAATATTAGAGTATAATCCCAAAGATCTCATGCGCGGAAAACATAGTGTGATGCGTTGCGACCAAGTCGGCTCCTTTCCTTTGAAACGTAATACCTGAAATAAAAACTATAAACCGTAAGCACGAAGATTAGTGAGTTCCCCCATCATACAACATACGTACTGTCGGGCAATTCTGGGGTGCCCGACTTACCCATGTCAAGCCATTCTGGGGTGCTGACCTACCCATGTCAAGCCATCCTGGGGTGCTGACCTACCCTCCGGTCTATCTCAACCGACAATGGTGACTATTTCACCCCTACAACTACAACATAGTAAATATCATGTACATACTACTAAGCAAACATGGGTACTAACTACCCCTTCGGTATCTTGCAACCGGTATCCGGGGACTATTTCACCCCCTACTAGTACCACATAATAACATATCATGAACATACTGCTAGGCATGCAAGGGTACTACCACCGATTCGGTATCTTGCAACCGGTATCCGGGGACTATTTCACCCCCTACTACTACTAACACATAAAGTCATACCATGCTCACACATAAACATATCAGGCAGTAACAAACCTAGATGATTATCACAAAGACAATCATCTACCGAACAACTCTACTAGTGGGTCGGCATTGTGGCCTTAGACCCACTTCTACTGGAAGGTAACTCACCTCACACTGTTGAAGTCCCGCAGACTTGACCCCACACTGCTGAAGTCCCGCAGACTCAACCCCCAGCTGCTGGATGACAGATGCTCTAACTGTCAACACCAAAATAACACCTAATTAATAATTGGGTTCCACTACATAACCATAAGTACCTACTTTGGATAATTACTACATTACCCCAAGCTTGGCTTATTCAAGCCCAAGGCCCAATCTATAGGCCCAAAGTCGACTAGGAATCAAAGCCCAACATATGGCCTAATTTTCCAAATTGGGCCCAAGCCTATACATGGTCTTATTCTAAGGCCCAACATCATATAATCATTAAGGCCCAAACTGTGGTCCATCTATGGCCCAATTTTCCAAATTGGCCCCAACTCCTCATATGGGCCTTACCTCAAAGCCCATTTATTATTCTAGTCCAATTACTTGACTTTGGATGGACCATTAATAACCCAACCATTAAGGCCCAATAGAAAGGCCCAACAATAAAACCCAAGTGAAATTAGGGTTTTCACATAAAATGACGATTAGGGTTAAGTAGTGTTTCTCACTTAACCCATTAAAGACTTAATCCATTAAGGACTTAATCCATTAAGTCCATCATTCTTCTAAATAAGTCATATGGTGTGATTGGGCTTAATCACACAATTCCATTCCAATGGCCCAAAAGTGGGTCCCAATAAGTCCAAGCCCATAAATCCAATATTAGGGTTTTCTAAACCCTAATTAGGGTTTCCAACCCCATCTTAGCCCAATAGGCCCAATTGATATGTCTTTTGATCAATTAAGGTTCATTAGACTCATTAAGGTTTCACTAGGCCCATTAGTTATCTGTTTGGGCTTTTAGGCCCATTAAGCTTCATTGGGCCCATTAGGGTTTATTAAGCCCATTAAGCCTCATTGGGCCCATTAGGTTTTCTTTGTCCCTTGTCTAAACATCCAAACGAGTCAAAACACCATCAAAGCACACCGCCACCCGACACGGCAGCCGGTGGTCGCAGGAGGTGGCAGCCACCACCTCACGGTGGTGGTTTTCAATTTTCCTTTCATTATTCCAATTTGTAATTACACTTTACAATGCTTAATCTAAAATAAACATACACACCTACTAACACACACACATACACACGGTGGTGCATGATGGCAGCCACCACCTCACGGTGGTGGTGGTAGCTGTTCTCAGTTTTCCACCCATACAACATTATACACACAAGTACACCAAAACAGAAACACACCCATCCACACTTCTATTTGCAAGCATCCAGCCCGAAATGGCGGCAGCTGCGGTCAACAAGGTGATTTGCGATGATAGCCACCACCTTACGGTGGTGGCGGTGGCCTCTCTTATTCTTCAGCCAAGCAGCACGTCGACACGGAGGGATATGATGCGATAGCAGCCTTCAGCCACCGACCTGGCGGCTGGTAGCGTTGGAGCTAAAGGAAACGGCAGTGGCATCTTCATGGTTCGGTTACGCCTCGGCAACCACGCCACGAAGGTGCTCATCTTCGTCCGTCGTCGTCGAAGGGCGGCTGCAGCGGCGCACGCCAAGGCGGTTCGGAACAGCAGCAGTGACTACAGCGACGGCTCGGTGGTTCTTGGCGGTGTATCAGCAACGGCGTTGGACGCTCCCGCGCTTCTCGGCTTCTCTACTCGTTGGAAATGATGTCGACGGCAACAACAAGGCGGTGTGACGTGGCGACAAGGACAAGCTTCAAGCTTAAAGAGCCATGGCGAGCCACAACGTCTTTCAAGGCATGATGTAAGGTGGCGATGTTGTATTAATTTATAACTTCATTACCACATAAATATAAATTTATATTAAATACAACTACTTTTTAGAAGTGTTATATCAATAACTAATAACAAAAAGTTAACAAAAAACACAATACTTGTATCCCCGATTAGAAAAGACAAAACAAAATAGCAAATAAACATGTCTCAAATGAAAAAAACACGCGCTATAACACGCCATAACGCGCCATGGCACGACATCTCACGCCTTGCCATGCAACACACATAACAACAACGTTATGAAGCTATTCATAACGGTGAAGCCACACCTCACACCATGGCACACGTTGTCGAGCGTCATGGCGTGCCTTTTAGAACACTGGAATGAACAATCATATCAGCGTTCACAATCCATATGACTGTTGATTCATAATATATATATATATATATATATATATATATATATATATATATATATATATATATATATATATATATATATATATATGAATCAACAGTAAAAAAAAAAGAATCAGCAACCAAAAAATATCGTCAAATCTTTTTTTTGAGTCGATATATGGATTAGACGATGTATTTCATTAATATTTGTACTTTTAATTTTGAATAATGATGTTTGGATTAGTATTTATCAAGTTCTCACAAATTTTTTGGTTCTCAAAAAGTCTTGCGTCGATATATATATATATATATATATATATATATATATATATATATATATATATATATATAGATATATATATATATATATATATATATATATATATATATATATATATATATATATAATAAATATGTAAAGCCTACAGTTTCGAGCTAGGCAATTAAGATATAATAAGTAATAAAACGATATTTTGATAGAAGATTATTTAGGATAAATAATCTTAACCTAAGTTATAGTACATGTGACAAATATTCTGTTGGATTAGGTGTCTAAACCAATAACTAAATTAGAATAAACTTGAATTATTAGCAAAGTTCTATTGGGTTGCCCTCAAACCTAGTAATTGACTGGATTGCTATTTAGAGAGAGAGACAAATGTCTTAATTTACTATATAGTTAATAAATTAATTAGAAATCAAAATAAATGATTTATTAATATATTATGAGAATAATATATTAATTAGAAGTAATATTGTTTAATTAAGAATTAATCATAAATTATTTGGAATTAATTTTGTGGTTAATTGGATTAATTAAAAGTGAAATGACTAAAGGTGAAAATGTTCAAAAGTTGAACATTGACCAATTCTAGAACCTCCCTAGCAGGAGGGACCGAATTCTAGTTAGTTATAGGGTTTCTTTATGGTTTCTAGAGCTTTTCTTGGGCTCCAAGGAAATTTGGATGCCTTAGGGGGTAAGCAAAATAAATAAGTCTTATCTAAGGAAACTGCCTTATCCTTAGCATCCCTATCACTTATATAAGTCCTCCTAAGGGTTCACAATTTTGTTCATCCCTTCTACAAGAGGTAGAATCAAAAATCCTTTCTCTTCTCATCTCTCCTCTTTAGCCTCCATCTTGCTAGGGTTTGGGTATGAGCCATTAGAGGCACGAGATTTCTGGTGCTTGCTTTCTAAAGCTAAATGAAGAAGGAATCATTGTTTATTTACTACAATAAACATAAGGTAAGTATTTTCTAATACCCTTTAGTGATTTTCGAAAATAGAAATTTAGTTATTGGGTTTTTTGATATTAATTAGTAGTTTGCAAATCATAGTGATCACATAGATCCTTTAGGGTGCATGCAAACTTAGGGTTTATGTTTTGCTGCCAAAAACAGTTTTTTGTAACATATAAAACCCATCAGTGGTATTAGATCCATTCTTTATTGATCTTGCATGTGACAACTGTCAAATTCAGGTCATTCTCGGACTCATGCATCTTTATAAAAATCATTCATGCACAACATACCATGACCTAGTAGTATAGATTAGGTCAAAGTCTTGCATAAACTAGGATCCAACTAAGATCTAGGACTGATATACTTGACACTTACAATTCTAGTAAGTTGCTCAACTACAATAGGAAATGCCAATGCGATAAATTGAATGAAACTTTCAAGCTTTGTTATAATTGGAAAAAGGGTGTAAAACCCTAAAAATAAATTAAAGTATTCTAATTATACTTCATTATGATGATAAATATCAAGCAATATTCCAAAACCCTGAAAGAGTTAAAAATCCAAATTTGTAAATTATAAAGCTTAAAAGCTTTATAAAATTTGGCTAAAAACTCTCTAATATCAAATTTTTATTAATCAAATGATGAATTATGTTCAATAAAATAGAAATTAAATTATCAAATATTAATCATAATCTATTAGTTAAAAACAAGATTTTTAAATAAATCAAATTTGCTTAAGAAATATTTTTATAAAAGTTAGGGTTTTTATAAAAATGTTGGAGGGAGTTTTATAAAATTTGAAATTAGGAGAGAGGAGGCCTAACCCACTCAATGGTTGGCCATCTCCCCTCTCCCCATGCTCTCTATTCCCCAAAAACTCCATCATTAGGCTCATTCCCTCACTCCACCTCTTCTCTCTTCACTCTCTTCACTCTCTCTTCACTTCCACTCACAAGCTCTCCTCTCTCTCTCTCTCTAACCCACGAAAATCCTCTCATTCTCAGCCATAGTTTCGAAAATTTGAAGGCTTGGAGTGCTCTTACTTCCTTCAAGATCAAAACCAAGGTAAACAACAACATTTTCTTCCATGGTTTCAAGTTCTACTTCTTCATCTTCTTAGTTTTCTCTTCTTTTTCAGATTCTATGCCTTTCCATGGCTAGAAATCTTTATTTTCCCCTTGTGGTTTGTAGATTCTCACCATAACACAATGCATGTGTTTGAAATGGTGAAAATCCGGGATCAAACCCATGCAAGGAGTGAAAATGATGCATGCATGTTCATATGACTTCAAAAACTAGTGTTACATCTTCTTCTCCATTTCTTTGGTGTTCTTGCATGATTAAAAGCATTTACAACATTTATAGTACATCTTGGATGCTCATTCACTCCATGCATGTGCTAGAAATCGGACCTTAACAAAGGCATGCATGGTGTTCTTGTTAAATGTCCTAAAAATGCACTCAAGCAAACATGCAATCTGCCAGAATACTTTGTTCAACTTTGAACGGCCATAACTCGGTCATTTCTTAACCAAATCCCGATATTCTTTTTGTGCTGGATAGTTCCATGGGTTAACTTTCAAACCCAACTGGTCTCACTGTAAAATATTAAATATCCGATTTTTGGCAATTTTTATAAAATGGTTGCGCAAACAGCTCTTTTTCTATGATTACCATTTTTGTCTTGCATGAACAATGGCTTTAAACCCAACCATAAATCTGGGGAAAAATACCTTCGAAACTTAACATATCCAGTGAATGATGGTTAAAATTTCGTGGCTTAAAACCCTACTGATTGGGCTACACAAATTCATGAACTTTAGCCACCTTTACACCTCATGCATCATTGCATGCTACTTTTCTTAACTTGTTTGGGTTCAATACCCCTATTTCCCTTCTGAATAAATTCTGGATATTTTTCCTTTTGAAAGCCCTCACATGCATGTGATAATCTGTAAAATACCAAAAGCTTTTATTATTTCTTTGATTTGTTAAAATTATTGCTAGAAACCAAGGGCATAAATCACCTAAAATACTTCCAGAGGTCAATAAATCCGGAATAAATTCATGGATGACCCTTATGGTGAATAATGACCCCTCACTAAATTTCATCAGTTTTTGTTGCTGTTTGATATGATTTCCGATTTTCTTTTTGTTTGGGTATAATAAATCACAAAACCACTTTAGATAGTGAGAAAATTGTACATAACAATTTTCGCATACCTTACCTGTGATGGGTGACTCAGAAAAATAATTTCAACATTTTTCATCATGCCTTGCTAATTTTCCCAATTTTTGGTAATTATAATGGTCTAAAAATAGGAAAAATAGTTCTGATTATCCAAAATTCATGAAAATTTACCAGAACATCATGTTGAACAGTAGGAGGTTACATAAAAATTTTGAGGATTTTTCTCCACTGTAAACTATTTTTCCCTTAATTTCCAAAGTTAATCACACTTAAATACACATAAATACCCAAAACCAGATTTGACAATATGAAAACCACTTTTGGCATTTTTCCCAGGTTAATTGTACTGTAAATGATGTTACAAAAATTTTTGGTAATTTATTTTAACTATTTAATATTTATTCTTCAATTAATGATTATTTAGAGAAATAAAACAAGGAAAAATAGAAATACCCACTGAAAAATGAGTTTTATATTTTTCCCAGCCTAGTTATGTATAATAACAGCTAAATAAAAAGTTTGGGTAATTTTGGAAACTGTTTTCTATTTATTTCAATTTTTATTGAAATAAAGGCTCAAAAATCATAAAATATAATTAAACAGCTTGGAAATCCATTTTTATATTTTTTTAGCTTAATATTGTGTAATAACAGTTAAATAAAAAGTTTGAGAATTTTTATCCTTTGAATGCTATTTTTCGTGAATTTATGTTGTAATAAGGATTTAAATTTGGAAAATTTATATTCCAATGTTGTAATTAATCGCACGATTTGTAGAATTGTATTATTCAGAAAAAGTGTAACCAATTGATACAAAATCAAATACTAAAATGTAAATTGACATTTCACTATATGTAGGATTTAGTATATTAGCATTAGATTCGACATGGAAACTCACTAGCGTGTGTTTGATGTCGTAGGATCCCGGTAGTAAGACGTTGGTGCATTCCGAAGCATTACTTGTATCTTCTCGAAACATTGTGAGTATTCACGCACTCCCCTATTTTCAGTTTTTATGTTTTGGGGTGGAAGAGTATGTCCAGAAAAACTATTATTTGCATGTTGTATTTAAATTGAATTGTATCAAACATGATTGCTATTGTATTGCTATGTTTCTTTATGTATGTCTATGCAACACGGAACATGAGAACTTATCGTACTAAGGCCATTCCCGTATCTCTAACCATTAACTCTTTGAGCCAATGGTCATTATGGATAGCGCTATTAGGAATTGACAACTCCTCACTCGCCCGAATCGCTGGAGTGCATGATACCATATTCATCTATGGAACGATAAGCATAGATCTCGATAGGGCTTCAGTCATAGGTTTCGTTGAGACTCATTGTTTGCTCATACACATACAAAACTCGATTCTCGTTATAGCAATAAACTTGTATTCTTTAATAGCAATCCACTTGGTTTATCATTCAAGCAATGTACTTGTATTACGAAAAGCTTTGTTTCAAGCTCGATTTTATATACTTGTGAACTCACCAACTATTTTCATAGTTGACGCTCGTTTTACATGCTTTTTCAGGAAATAATTAGTAAGTGGATGTAAAGATTCATCATCATAGAGCATGCTGCATCGTGTTGAAGCTATTATGAAGTTTTATTTTGAACAATGTTTTTTGGAAAACTTGTATTTTGTTTCTATTTAAGCTATGGGTTGTAAACTTTTAAATACTGCTATGGTGATGTATCTTTATCTTTTGCAATGAAACCGTTATCGCTGTCATACCTTGCGTTTCCGCTTTAGCGGGGTGTGACATTGCACAAAGCTAAATAGATCAAAATTAGTGTTTATAGAAACTAAACCCTAATGGAGGCATTTTTGAAAATTGTTAGGGTTCTTCAAACCCTAGCCTCCACCCTTAGTTTTTTCGACTTTTACAAGGGTTTTAAAACCCTAGCCTCCTCCCTACTTTCGATTACTTAGAGGGAAAGTTAGGGTTTCCTTATTTGATAATTATTGTTTTAATTAGTTAAAATAGAATAATTAAAATTGGATAAGCCTAATACCCTTATTTTTGAAAATTTAGTAGGGATTGGATTAGGATTAAATTTAAATTATTTGATTAATAGTTAATAGTAAATAATTAATTGGTAATTAAAAGATAAAGATTAAATCTTAATTGGTTTAATTCTAAATTAAATTAATTTTTATATTAATTTCGAAATTTTAAATTTAAACCTAGTATTTTAGAAAAGTTTTAAAATACCCCTTATACTATATATTTAAAAGATTAATATTATATATATATATATATATATATATATATATATATATATATATATATATATATATATAAGACAAGTCATTCAGATCGCTAGTATAGCTCATTCACAAAGCCAAACTCTAAGGGGGGGGGGGGGTATAATGAAATTTCCTATAAAATGGTAGTTGAATGGGTCCACTCTCACCCACCGCTTCCTTGTTTAGCGGAGGGTCGTTAGCAGAACGGGTTAGAAAAATGGATTTGATAGGAAATTAACTTCATTAAAAGTATAATGCTATTAAATTACTAGAACTATTATTAAAATCCCACGCTTAGTTACTTTAAGAAAAATGTGAAAAGTATGCTAATCCATGAAAACGCACATCATGCTTTATATGTCGTTAGTGGAGCGTGTGTGGTTAACTGGCACACTAATAGAGATTATAAATATATATGATGGATATCTTGAAAATTATCATTGTTGATGGAGCGTGTGTGGTTTACCGACACATCAATGTGAGATGATAAATGACATGAACGTTGTCAAGCGGGTTTTCATGATTATTCACATCTTGTTTGAGATCCTCGGCATCCCTATCACAAAAGTAAGAGCATAATCTGAGATTAAACATATCATTGATAAGAATCAATGAATCTCAAAGATCTAGGAGTTTCATTGGAATTGGTAAAAGCCTTACCTACCTAAAATAGATTCAAATTTAATTACGGTATCCCTCTTTAAAGTTCGAATCGAAGATATGGATCCTAGCCTTAATTTAAATTTATGGGTTAATAATTTAGGATTAAAATCAACTAACTTGAATTCTCTTTTTCTTTTTTCTTATATTTTTAAAATATCTTATGAAGATAGAAATGGTCTTCCTCATAGTTTTCAATAATCTTCTAGAGATGGTCTTCCAATTTCAAGTCAATGTGAAATTGTTTTCCCTTCCTTAAGAAATGATTGAACTAGACATCATCTTTCTTCCACCTCCTCCTATGACTCTCCCAACATTGCATATTCGTCAAGTTAAAAGATACAAGATTACTCAATCCCTATTGGCATATACACATCAAGATGAAAACTTTATGTGTATGCAAGTTTTGAAACGAATCGCACATTGACAAATTGGATAGAATAGGTGTCTTTTTCCCAAGGAAGCAAGCCATTGATTAGGTTCTTGTTTCACTTCCAAAGTCATATGATAAGTTCATTAAGATCTTTTATATGAGAAATGTCAACATGATCCTAATTGATCTGACCCAAATGTTGATTGTTGCTGAAGCAAAAATTGTTGAGAGAACATCTAAAGCAGATATGCTTATTGGGTCTAGTTCCAAGGTTTCAATGGACATTAACAATGGTGACAATGGTGGTCCATAAAATATTTCTTTTACCAATGGAAATGGGTTGTCCAAGATCGAACTATTTTATCATATAGTAAAGAGAAATTGCTCGTTCTAGGACCGTTCCATGTGTTGACCCCAAAGTTGCCCACAAAACTTGAAAGATCTTAGAGATAGTAAAGTCAAGTCATGTGAATCTACTTTAGGTACATCCATTATTTGACTCCATTGTTTTATAGGTTTCTATTCGTAGACTCTTAATACATCATGTGATGATCAAATTAAAGGAGTTAAGAGAAAGAAGGAAACTTAAGCAAGGTGAGCTAAATCTGATTGTGAGAAATGGACTTTGGTCACATGGTTCGAAGTTCAGAATTTGGAGCTACTACTAAGGAGTTGGGATAATTTAATAGATTGCTATTACTCTTTGGAGATGTCGAGAAACATGGTATTCATTTTATGCGTTGTAAGGACAAATTCTAATTTTTTGTTTATTTTCAATAAAAGTGAAATTTTGGTTTATCTGGTTGCCTTATTTATATCTTGCCTCACAATGGCATTTATGAAAGTGTTGGTTACATTTCTAATATTAGCAATACTAATTTTCGATTTGATTCTTATGATATCGCTTGTGGTATTGTCATAATTGACCAAGTGAAAAGAAATCTCATCACCAACTAGACAGACACCTGGTGTTGTACAAGTCGTATTATATAGTATATGAGAATTTTGTTCATTGGAAAATTATGACTAATTCATTGAGCACATGTTTATGTGAGTCGAGTGAAGGACTAATGGATCTTGTGTATGTTGATATGGACTATTAAGATCCACCACAAAAGACGATAACTCTATTTGTCATGATTTTATGATGTTTCAATAAATGTGTTCTTATTCATAAGACTGAACATACTTCTACTACTTTTGAAAAGGTTTTCAAAGAATAGCAGAACGAATAGAAGAGTCTATTAGGCAGAAAGATAAAAGTTTCTCCAATCTGTGAAAGGAAAGGAGATTTTTTTATCATCATGTTTTTTGATCGTCTTTATGATTGTGGAACTATATTATAATTGATCCTCGAAGAACATCTTATTACAATTATATGACTAAGAAGAGGAATTGAGTATTTTTGAAATGGTTCAACCATGAGATGAGTCATACTTCGTTTCCAAAATCAAGTTTTAGAGCCATACTCCAGTTACTACAAATCTTAGCTAGAAACTCTTTTCAAACTAAGAAGGTTTATATCACCTCGTGAAATGTGGAGTAATAATGTTTTCTTACTCTAGCACATTTAGATTTGGAATCGTGATGTTTTCGTCAAAACAAAATGAGACCAATTCTATGAAGTATTTTCTTTTCGGGAATCCACACGAACTTTTGAATATTTGTTTTATCTCATCAAAGGAATGTTATTTGATAGAAAACTCATACGTTAAGAAGTTAGTGGGAGTCGTATTGATCTTGAGAGTTTCATGAGTCAACCGACAATAAACCTTTTAGTTATCACTAGCACACGAACTGAGGTTGATAACCTATCATGTTAGGTTGACACATTCTTATTTCTGTTCACTTGTAGTTGATTTAGCAATGCTTATGAGTTCTATATTTTTCATTTGACTACAAAATCAAAGCACGTTAGTTAGTGAAAGTACACTCATCAATATGGGTGAGTTGATTAACAACACAGAAGCATTGGTAGGCCCTTGTGCTACCAGAGGTCAATAAATTTAGAATAAACGAAGTTCAGTCCATGAAAGGAAAGATAAATTTGAATTTGGTATTGTCCTAAACCATGTATTATGATTGTAGGTTGGAAATGATAGATTTACAATGATGGGAACGTATGTACCATAAAATCGAGGCGACAAATTTTTCTCCCTAGTTCATGAGAATGAATATGAGGAAACACTTTTGATAGTAGATTTTAAATATCTGGTAAAGATCAATATGGATATTGGCTATATTAATTGCATTCTCAAATTCATAATATGATTACGACATCTCTTTCCATATTTTGAATTGTGAGGAATGGCAAGGAATTTTTTGAACTTTCATGACATGTATCTACATGTTTTCAAAGGGTTTAAACACACACATATGCTATCTAATGAAGGTGTATAAGCTTAAGAAGTCTAGTTGGAGGCTTATCGAAGCATCACATAATAGAAATATGTACTTCAGTAAGAAAGTCAATAGTATTGATTTCTAGAATTCAAGTTGATTTCTGGGTACATGTCAGAGCTAGTGGGAGCATAATTCTTATGCTAGTATTACATGTTGAAAATACTATTTGTAGGGAAAAAAGGTCTCAATTTGAAAACTTCAAAGATTGATAATTGTTTCGCTATAGTAGGCTTGAGGGAGAGGTTGTTGGGTTCTGAGCATTCTAACACTCCTATGGTGTACATGCAACCCTAAATACCTTGGATCTATGTTTTCTCTATTATACATGCAAATATCAATTTTCCAAGGTATTGTTCTAACTAGCATAATATAAAGTACACATAATATAAATTCTAGTAGAATTACATACCTCTTGTTTGGTGCTTGATTCCATGCAGGTCAAGAGCCTAGTGCCCCAAGTGTGACACCTCAAATGGTTCACACAACATCATGAACACTTGGAATAACTTGAGAGAAAGTAGAACACTTCTAAAATCGGTTTGCCCTCACTTGTTTCTCTCGTAGTGGCCGATTTTGACAAGAATGATATGTTTATATAGTGCGACACAATTAGGGTAATCCATAATTGTCATGGCTTTCCATTTCCTTAGATCCATGGGTTCAAATACACCATGGAGCATCCTATGGGTTTTAGCCCAACTTGATAATCCTTGGAGCATTAGCCCACTATATAAGTATGGATGATTTATACAATCAACCCATATATTTAATTAGTCTTCTTTTGATCACTTAATTAATTCTAGATTAATTCTTGATCAATACTAATTAAATAATCTTACTAATATATTAGAACTTATAATATATTAATAAACCTTAAGTGTTATTTCTCTCATTTTAGTCTATCCAAATGCATGATGCCATGCAACCCAAATGGACCATGTCGGGTCGAATCAAGAATATACCAATTATAGTTATGGACTTAGACACTAATCCAACAGTCTCCCACTTGGATAACTCTAATAACTATTATTGCAAGTACGCCTTCATAACCTGACCAGTAATCGTAGCTCTTAAAAGCTGTTGCCCAACTCTGAACAAATCAATGGCGCATCCATTAGATAAGTGATCATATATTCCTCCATTCTAGATATCATATGGACTGAGACATGGATTATAATCATTGTCTCTGTCCATTTGTTGTTTCCCGATTTCCGATTTATGACGACTGACTAATTGAACAAATCAAATCAGTCCAGGCGCAGCCGAGCACTTACATTTTGTCATCATTAAATCATCAAGGGGCCCACATATATCGCTTTTATCCCTTTGAGGGTAAAAGGAATGGATAAACTTTGACTCATATGCTTGTACTGACTACTTGTTGAATCTTACACAAAGGCACGTTTTATAACATCGAGTTACCAATGCGTTTTCGTGCAATCAATGTATAACCAACTCATAGTCAACTACTCATATCTCTAGGTTTGAAGAATATAAGATATTATCGTCTCACGATTCACTCATGATAGAATCCATGAAGTGAATCCAAATGAGTGTGGGTTGAATCCAATACTCAGGCCTTATGAGTACTCATGAATGTTGCAGCAACCATTTCTATGTCTAATGCACATTAGACAAGTCATACAAGCCAAATTCATGACAGTCTTGATTCATATCTACTTCCAACATATGACTGACTGTGGATGGTTTGAATAGCTTAGTCATTCGGGAAGAATGACCTAGTTATTCTGGAAGTCAAAACATGCAAAGTGAAACACAAAAATAATACTAATCCTGTATGGCCCCAACACTTTGAGTGTAAATAAAAACACCTTTTATCTAAGCACCATATTGATTACTCATTATTCATGTTTCGATTAATCAACTTAATACTTGAATTGAAACAATAGTCATGCCATGCTCCAAGCATACACATTATGTTCGTCCAAACAATAGCTATGCCATACTCCAAGTATGCACACTATGTTTACATGTGGTCCTCTCTTTGTGAAACAGATCGATTGACAACATATCAATGACGCTTATTTCATAATCCCAAAGCCTTTACAATAAATATAAGAACACCAAATTCTTGTCATTTACCGTAATCTTGTTAGATTCTAAACTTATATGCAATGATCCTCTTATAATGAATATTCACACAAGTCACAAAGACTTGGCAACAGACATTACAAAGAATTCCAATGGAGATCAATTCCATGGAAACGAAATCTCAAATTCAAAGTACATTCCTTGAACATCCTTCTTGCATTAAGTTCTCTAATCTTACACAGATTCAAAGAATAACTTCCACCTATGGAAAAAATTCTATATTACCATTTTGACCATCACTTCTGAACAAGAGTTGCCTCTTTTCAAAATATGTCAATATGGTCCTTACTCTATACTTCTAATTGTCCATGAGCAACCAATCTTTGGTAAACCTCAGATTGTCCTCGACAATTTTCATAATCATTTAAGTCATTTCCAGTTCTATTCCTTTTCCATTTTATTGTCCTAGGCATTTGGAAAATTTAGAATGGATAAATATTATAGCCCACGTAATCAAACCTATACCCAAAGCATATGGGACATGATTCATGCTATAAAAAATTTATTTGCCATGTTCTCACAATTCGAACTATGAAGAGGTATGCCGTAATCATAATCGAATTTTGAGAACGCAACATATATAGAATTTCCTTATGTTGAACCATTCCAACATAACATTCATATATATCCTTGACTAAAGTTGATTAAAATCTCAATCTAAGCTTGTAGCATTGGAATGAAGTATAAAATCCTCTCCCTTAATTATAGGGAAACAACTTTTTCAAAGCGAATTGAAACTTTTGTTTTCTATAATTAACATTGCTAACTTGCAACATAATCATCATGCTCCCACTAGCATAATGATTATTATCTTACTAGCATAACAGTTATGCTCCCACTAGCTTTGACATGTACTCAGAAATCAGCTGGACTTCTAGAAAAACAATACTTTATTGACTTTCTTACCAAAGTTCAGATTTCTGATACGAGATGCTTGATAAAACTTTATCAAAATCATACACCTTTACTTAGATAGCACACATGGGTGTCTAAAACATTTCAAAACTATGAAAAGGGATGTTGTAATCATAGTCTCAATTGTTTAGACCTTTGCCATTTCTCATAAGTCCATGTTAGTGTGCCGGTTAACCACACACGCTCCACTAACGACTTTGAGAATGCAAATATCACAATTGCTATCTACTTAAAATCTACTTAGTGAAGGAGTTTCCTCACCATCATTTTCATGAATCGGAGAGAAACATTATGACACTTAGATTTTATGGTGTATGTGTTCCTATCCATGTGAATTTGTCATAACCATAATCACAAGACATGGTTAGTGGCAAATCCAAACACATATGGACTGAACTTGTTCAATCTTAATTTCTTGCCACCCGGCAGCACAAGGGCCTACCATTGCTTCCAGGTTATTATGCAAACAATTGAGAACTCATAGAACTCACAAGCACAATCAACTTTTAACTGGAATAGACACAGAAGTAAGAATTTGTCAACACGATAGGTTACAAACCTCAAGTCGTGGGCTAGTGATTAACAAAATTCTTGATTAGTTCTTGAAACTATTTCAGGATCTTTTAAACTCCCACTGTCCTCTTGACATATAAGACTCTCTTGCCCAATATTCAAGAGATAGTGCGGATTCTTTTACAAACACTTCACACAATTGGCCTTAGTTGGTCTTTTTTTATCTAAAACATCACAACTCACCAATTTCAAATGTACAAGAATAAGAAAACATTTTACTCTACATCTGACAAGTGTTTTAAATCTTTCTTAAGATTATGTCACTCAAGGCTCAATCTTGGAGTATGACTCTAAGATTTTATTTTGGAATGAAGTATGATTTATCTCTTGATTTAACCATTTCCACAATTCACGATTCCTCTCCTTAGCCAAAAAATGCACTAAGGTGTCATTAGAGGATCAATTGTGATATGTTTCCATAATCACTAAGATAATCATAAAACAAGATACACAAGTACTCTGCCATCTCTTCATATTGGAGAAACTTTTATCTTTAAGCCTTATTTGATTCTTCTTATTCATTCTGCCATATATTGAAACTTTTCCAATGTTTCAACATTACACTTAAACTTGTAAGCATAATCATATTTACTAAACTTTAGTAAATCATAACGAATAATCTTATCAACCTTTGTGGTGGACCTGACTAGTGCACAACCTAATGTACCCGATCATTTAGTCCTTCGTTTGACTCACAAACAAATGTGAACAAGGAATTAGTCTTAATTTACCAAAGATGAAAAATCTCATTCATCACACAATACAACTTGCATGATTCCAAGTTTCTATCCAACTGAAACTTGGGTGATGAGAATCATTCCTTATTTGATAAATTATGACACTACCACAAACGAAAGAATCAAATTCATTTTCCAATATTGCTTATCAATGGAAACATATAAACAACAATTTTTCACAAATGCCTTTGTAAGGATACTTAAAATAAATAAAATCAAAACTTTTCTTTTATTTTAAAAGTTGCGGAAAAACTTATCCTTACAATGCAATTTCATATGAAAACTTTGTTGTTATCTATTCCTAAGCAATATCTCATAACTCTTATGCAGTGGCTCAAAATTCTGGTCATCGAACCATGCGATCAGAATCAGCACACCTTTTCTTTAAGCTTCCTTTGATTCTTCAAAAACATCAAAATGTAACTACATTACATCATGTATTAAGAATCTGCAAAAGAGACTTAATAGAGTTAGATAACGAACTTTACCTGAAGTAGAGTGAAAGTTTTGACTTTACCATCCTTATGAGGTTTCAGGTAAATTCGGCAGCTTCGCAACCAATGCCCCTTTCCTTTGGCAATAGGCACATATGGACTCTTTGGGAATGATACATGGGACTATCTCAGACTTATCCTTTCTCTTTACCATTTGGTCAACCGAGTTGACCATGGCCGATCCCTTTCCATTGGGAAGAGAAAGTTTTTCTGGATTTCCAGTGTCACCATTGTCAATGTCCATGAAGTTTTGGGAAGTCGATCTTCTAATCAAATTTGCTTTACCAGTGTTCCAAATCATTGTTGATTCAGCAGCACCAAGCAAATAGATAAGTTCATTAAAGGGTCATGTCGTGATCTGTCATTAGGGAGTGACTGAAGTACCAAGTCAACAGCCAGCTACCTCGAGACTTCGACACCCGACTCTCCCGGCTTGTCAATAAGTGACTTAATCTCCAAGACCTAAGCACATATAGACTTTGTTTGCCAATAGGGATTGAGTGACTTAGAACTTATCAAGTATTGAAACTTGTGGGATATGGAGATTTTTTGGAGGAGGTGGAGGAAGTGAAGTATGATTTCCAGTCCCACTAATGCACAACAAAGGGATTGATCTTTCACCTTGGTTGCCATTTGGGATATCTGTTGGGTTTTGAGGATTCTAACACTCCTAAGTGTACATGCAACCCTAAATACCTTGGATGTATGTTTTCTCTATTATACATGCAAATATGAATATCCAAGGTATTATACTAACTAGCATACAAAACTTTGATTCACATGAAATATAACAAGTTAGAATACATACCTCTTTGATCTAGAATGAGTCCATGATGCTCGAGAGCCTAGTGCCCCAAGTGTGACACCTCAAATGGTTCACACAACATCATGAACACTTGGAATAACTTGAGAGAAAGTAGAACACTAATAAAATCGGTTTGCCCTCACTTGTACACACTTGTGGCCGATTTCTTCAATAATAAGATCATTATATAGTTAGTGGCAATTAGGGTAAACCCTAATTGTCATGGCTTTCCATTTCCTTGGATCCATTGGTTCAAATACACCATGAGGCATCAATGGAGCATCCTATGGGTTTTAGCCCAACTTGTTAATCCATGGAGCATTAGCTCACTATATAAGTATGGATGATTTACACAATCAACCCATATATTTAATTAGTCTTCTTTTGATCACTTAATTAATTCTAGATTAATTCTTGATCAATACTAATTAAATAATCCTATTAATATATTAGAACTTGTAATATATTAATAAACCTTAAGTGTTATTTCTCTCATTTTAGTCTATCCAAATGCTTGATGCCATGCAACTCAAATGGACCATGCCGGGTCGGGTCAAGAATATACCAATTATAGTTATTGACTTAGACACTAATCCAATAGTCTCCCACTTGGATAAGTCTAATAAATATTATTGCAAGTACGCCTTCATAACCTGACCAACAATCGTAGCTCTTGAAAGCTGCTGCCGAACTCTGAACAAATCAATGACGCGTCCATTAGATAAGTGATCATATATTCCTCCATTCTAGATATCATATTGACTGAGACATGGATTATAATCATTCTCTCTGTCCATTTGTTGTTTACCGATTTCCGATTTATGACGACTGACTAATTGAACAAATCAAATCAGTCCAGGCCTGGCCGATCACTTACATTTTGTCATCACTAAATCATCGAGGGGCCCACAGATATCGCTTTTATCCCTTTGAGGGTAAAAGGAATGGATAAACTTTGACTCATATGCTTGTACTGACTATTTGTTGAATTATACACAACAGAACGTTTTATAACATCGAGTTACCAATGTGTTTTCATGAATTCAATGTATAACCAACTCATAGTCAACAACTCATATCTCCAGGTTTGAAGAATATAAGATATTATCGTCTCACAATTCACTCGTGATAGAATCCACGAAGTGAATCCAAATGAGAATGGGTTGAAACCAATATGCAGGCCTTATGAGTACTCATGAATGTTGCAGCAACCACTGCTATGTCTAATGCACATTAGATAAATCATACAAGCCAAATTCTTGATAGTCTTGATTCATATCTACTTCCAACATATGACCGATTGTGGATGGTTTGAATAACTTAGTCAGTAAGGAAGAATGACCTAGTTATTCTGGAAGTCAAAACATGCAAAGTGAAACACAAAAATAATACTAATCCTGTATGGCCCCAACACTTTGAGTGTAAATAAAAACACCTTTTATCTACGCACCATATTGATTACTCATTATTCATGTTTCGATTAATCAACTTAATACTTGAATTGAAACAATTGCCATGCCATGCTCCAAGCATGCACACTATGTTCGTCCAAACAATAGCTATGCCATACTCCAAGTATGCACACTATGTTTACATGTGGTCCTCTTTTTGTGAAACAGATCGATTGACAATATTTCAATGATGCTAATTTCACAATCCCAATCCTCTTGTCATTTACTGTAATATGTTAGATTCTAAACTTATATGCAATGATCCTCTTGTAATGACTATACCCAAAAGTCACAAAGACTTGGCAACAAACGTTATAAAGAATTCTGAATTTAGATCAATTCCATGGAAATGAAGTCTCAAATTCAAAGTACATTCCTTTGAACATCCTTCTTTGCATTAAGTTCTTTAATCTTACACAGATTCAAAGAATAACTTCCACCTATGGAAACAATTCCACATTACGATTTTGACTATCACTTCTGAACAAGAGTTACCTCCTTTCAGAATATGTCAATATGGTCCTAACTATATACTTCCAATTGTCCATGAGCAACCAATCTTTGATAAACCTCAGATTGTCCTCGACAATTGCTTAATCATTTTAGTCATATCCAGTTCTATTCCTTTTTCCCTCCTACTGTCCTAGGCATTTGGAAAATTTAGAATGGATAAATATTATAGCACATGTAATCGAACCTATACCCGAATCATATAGGACACGATTCATGCTATAAATTTTTATTCGCCATATTCTCACAATTCGAACTATGAAGAAGTATGCCGTAATCATAATCGAATTTTGAGAACGCAACATATATAGAATTTCCTTATATTGAACCATTCCAACATAACATTCTTATATATCCTTGACTAAAGTAGATTAAAATCTCAATCTAAGCTTGTAGAATTAGAATGAAGTATAAAATCCTCTCCCTTAATTATAGCAAAACAACTTTTTTCAGGCGAATTGAAGCTTTTCTTTTATAATTAATATTGCTAACTTGCAACACTTAACATAATAATCATGCTCCCACTAGCATAATGATTATTATCTTATTAGCATAACACTTATGCTCCCACTAGCTTTGACATGTATCCAGAGATCAGCTGGACTTTTAGAAATCAATACTTTATTGACTTTCTTACCAAAGTTCAGATTTCTGATACGCAATTGCTTTGATAAGACTTTATCAAAATCATACACCTTTCCTTAGATAGCTCACTTGTGTGTCTAGACCTTTTGCAATTCTCACTAGTTAGTGTGCCGGTTAACCACACACGCTCCACTAACTATATGAGAATGCAAATATCATAACTGCTATCTACTTAAGATCTACTTAGTGAAAGAGTTTCCTCACCATCATTTTCATGAATCGGAGAGAAACCTTATGACACTTAGATTTTATGGTGTAAGTGTTCCTATCCATGTGAATTTTTCATAACCATAATCACAAGACAAGGTTAGTGGTAAATCCAAACACATATGAACTGAACTTGTTCAATCTTAATTTCTTGCCACCCGGCATCACAAGGGCCTACCATTGCTTCCAGGTTATTATGCAAACAATTGAGAACTCATAGAACTCACAAGCACAATCAACTTTTAACTGGAATAGACACAGAAATAAGAATTTGTCAACACGATAGGTTACAAACCTCAAGTCGTGGGCTAGTGATTAACAAAATTCTTGATTAGTTCTTGAAACTATTTCAGGATCTTTTAAACTCCCACTGTCCTCTTGACATATAAGACTCTCTTGCCCAATATTCAAGAGATAGTGCGGATTCTTTTACAAACACTTCACACAATTGGCCTTAGTTGGTCTTTTTTTATCTAAAACATCACAACTCACCAATTTCAAATGTACAAGAATAAAAAAACATTTTACTCTACATCTGACAAGTGTTTTAAATCTTTCTTAAGATTATGTCACTCAAGGCTCAATCTTGGAGTATGACTCTAAGATTTTATTTTGGAATGAAGTATGATTTATCTCTTGATTTAACCATTTCCACAATTCACGATTCCTCTCCTTAGCCAACAAATGCACTAAGGTGTCCTTAGAGGATCAATTGTGATATGGTTCCATAATCACTAAGATAATCATAAAACAAGATACACAAGTACTCTCCCATCTCTTCAGATTGGAGAAGCTTTTATCTTTCTGCCTTATTTGATTCTTCTTATTCATTCTGCCATATATTGAAACTTTTCCAATGTTTCAACATTACACTTAAACTTGTAAGGATAATCATATTTACTAAACTTTAGTAAATCATAACGAATAATCTTATCAACCTTTGTGGTGGACCTGACTGGTGCACAACCTAATATACCCGATCCTTTAGTCCTTCGCTTGACTTACAAGCGAATGTGAACAAGGAATTAGTCTTAATTTACCAAAGATGAAAAATCTCATTCATCACACAATACAACTTGCATGATTCCAAGTTTCTATCCAACTGAAACTTGGGTGATGAGAATCATTCCTTATTTGATAAATTATGACACTACCACAAACGAAAGAATCAAATTCATTTTCCAATATTGCTTATCAATGGAAACATATAAACAACAATTTTTCACAAATGCCTTTGTAAGGATACTTAAAATAAATCAAATCAAAACTTTTCTTTTATTTTAAAACTTGCGGAAAAACTTATCCTTACAATGCAAATTCATATGAAAACTTTGTTGTTATCTATTCCAAAGCAATATCTCATAACTCTTATGCAGTGGCTCAAAATTCTGGTCATCGAACCATGCGATCAGAATCAGCACACCTTTTCTTTAAGCTTCCTTTGATTCTTCAAAAACATCAAAATGTAACTACATTACATCATGTATTAAGAATCTGCAAAAGAGACTTAATAGAGTTAGATAACGAACTTTACCTGAAGTAGAGTCAAACTTTTGACTTTACCATCCTTATGAGGTTTCAGGTAAATTCGGCAGCTTCGCAACCAATGCCCCTTTCCTTTGGCAATAGGCACATATGGACTCTTTGGGAATGATACATGGGACTATCTCAGACTTATCCTTTCTCTTTACCATTTGGTCAACCGAGTTGACCATGGCCGATCCCTTTCCATTGGTAAGAGAAAGTTTTTCTGGATTTCCAGTGTCACCATTGTCAATGTCCATGAAGTTTTGGGAAGTCGATCTTCTAATCAAATTTGCTTTACCAGTGTTCCAAATCATTGTTGATTCAGCAGCACCAAGCAAATAGATAAGTTCATTAAAGGGTCATGTCGTGATCTGTCATTAGGGAGTGACTGAAGAACCAAGTCAACAGCCAGCTACCTCGAGACTTCGACACCCGACTCTCCCGGCTTGTCAATATGTGACTTAATCTCTAAGACCTAAGCACATATAGACTTTGTTTGCCAATAGGGATTGAGTGACTTAGAACTTATCAAGTATTGAAACTTGTGGGATAGGGAGATTTTTTGGAGGAGGTGGAGGAAGTGAAGTATGATTTCCAGTCCCACTAATGCACAACAAAGGGATTGATCTTTCACCTTGGTTGCCATTTGGGATATCTGTTGGGTTTTGAGGATTCTAACACTCCTAAGTGTACATGCAACCCTAAATACCTTGGATGTATGTTTTCTCTATTATACATGCAAATATGAATATCCAAGGTATTATACTAACTAGCATACAAAATTTTGATTCACGTGAGATATAACAAGTTAGAATACATACCTCTTTGATGTAGAATGAGTCCATGATGCTCGAGAGCCTAGTGCCCCAAGTGTGACACCTCAAATGGTTCACACAACATCATGAACACTTGGAATAACTTGAGAGAAAGTAGAACACTAATAAAATCGGTTTGCCCTCACTTGTACACACTTGTGGCCGATTTCTTCAATAATAAGATCATTATATAGTTAGTGGCAATTAGGGTAAACCCTAATTGTCTGGCATTCCATTTCCTTGGATCCATGGGTTCAAATACACCATGAGGCATCAATGGAGCATCCTATGGGTTTTAGCCCAACTTGATAATCCATGGAGCATTAGCCCACTATATAAGTATGGATGATTTACACAATCAACCCATATATTTAATTAGTCTTCTTTTGATCACTTAATTAATTCTAGATTAATTCTTGATCAATACTAATTAAATAATCTTATTAATATATTAGAACTTGTAATATATTAATAAACCTTAAGTGTTATTTCTCTCATTTTAGTCTATCCAAATGCATGATGCCATGCAACCCAAATGGACCATGCCGGGTCGGGTCAAGAATATACCAATTATAGTTATTGACTTAGACACTAATCCAACAGTCTCCCACTTGGATAAGTCTAATAAATATTATTGCAAGTACGCCTTCATAACCTGACCAACAATCGTAGCTCTTAAAAGCTGCTGCCGAACTCTGAACAAATCAATGACGCGTCCATTAGATAAGTGATCATATATTCCTCCATTCTAGATATCATATTGACTGAGACATGGATTATAATCATTCTCTCTGTCCATTTGTTGTTTACCAATTTCCGATTTATGACGACTGACTAATTGAACAAATCAAATCAGTCCAGGCCCGGCCGATCACTTACATTTTGTCATCACTAAATCATCGAGGGGCCCACATATATCGCTTTTATCCCTTTGAGGGTAAAAGGAATGGATAAACTTCGACTCATATGCTTGTACTGACTATTTGTTGAATTATACATAACAGAACGTTTTATAACATCGAGTTACCAATGTGTTTTCATGAAATCAATGTATAACCAACTCATAGTCAACAACTCATATCTCCAGGTTTGAAGAATATAAGATATTATCATCTCACGATTCACTCGTGATAGAATCCATGAAGTGAATCCAAATGAGTGTGGGTTGAATCCAATACTCAGGCCTTATTAGTACTCATGAATGTTGCAGCAACCACTGCTATGTCTAATGCACATTAGACAGATCATACAAGCCAAATTCATGACAGTCTTGATTCATATCTACTTCCAACATATGACCGACTGTGGATGGTTTGAATAAATTAGTCAGTAAGGAAGAATGACCTAGTTATTCTGGAAGTCAAAACATGCAAAGTGAAACACAAAAATAATACTAATCCTGTATGGCCCCAACACTTTGAGTGTAAATAAAAACACCTTTTATCTACGCACCATATTGATTACTCATTATTCATGTTTCGATTAATCAACTTAATACTTGAATTGAAACAATTGGCATGCCATGCTCCAAGCATGCACACTATGTTCGTCCAAACAATAGCTATGCCATACTCCAAGTATGCACACTATGTTTACACGTGGTCCTCTGTTTGTGAAACAGATCGATTGGCAATATTTCAATGATGCTAATTTCACAATCCCAATCCTCTTGTCATTTACTGTAATATGTTAGATTCTAAACTTATATGCAATGATCCTCTTGTAATGACTATACCCAAAAGTCACAAAGACTTGGCAACAAACGTTATAAAGAATTCCGAATTTAGATCAATTCCATGGAAACGAAGTCTCAAATTCAAAGTACATTCCTTTGAACATCCTTCTTTGCATTAAGTTCTTTAATCTTACACAGATTCAAAGAATAACTTCCACCTATGGAAACAATTCCACATTACCATTTTGACTATCACTTCTGAACAAGAGTTACCTCCTTTCAGAATATGTCAATATGGTCCTAACTATATACTTCCAATTGTCCATGAGCAACCAATCTTTGATAAACCTCAGATTGTCCTCGACAATTGCTTAATCATTTTAGTCATATCCAGTTCTATTCCTTTTTCCCTCCTAATGTCCTAGGCATTTGGAAAATTTAGAATGGATAAATATTATAGCACATGTAATCGAACCTATACCCGAATCATATAGGACACGATTCATGCTATAAATTTTTATTCGCCATATTCTCACAATTCGAACTATGAAGAAGTATGCCGTAATCATAATCGAATTTGGAGAACGCAACATATATAGAACTTCCTTATATTGAACCATTCCAACATAACATTCTTATATATCCTTGACTAAAGTAGATTAAAATCTCAATCTAAGCTTGTAGAATTGGAATGAAGTATAAAATCCTCTCCCTTAATTATAGCAAAACAACTTTTTCCAGGCGAATTGAAGCTTTTGTTTTATAATTAATATTGCTAACTTGCAACACTTAATATAATAATCATGCTCCCACTAGCATAATGATTATTATCTTATTAGCATAACACTTATGCTCCCACTAGCTTTGACATGTATCCAGAGATCAGCTGGACTTTTAGAAATCAATACTTTATTGACTTTCTTACCAAAGTTCAGATTTCTGATACGCAATTGCTTTGATAAGACTTTATCAAAATCATACACCTTTCCTTATATAGCTCACTTGTGTGTCTAGACCTTTTGCAATTCTCACTAGTTAGTGTGCCGGTTAACCACACACGCTCCACTAACTATATGAGAATGCAAATATCATAACTGCTATCTACTTAAGATCTACTTAGTGAAAGAGTTTCCTCACCATCATTTTCATGAATCGGAGAGAAACCTTATGACACTTAGATTTTATGGTGTAAGTGTTCCTATCCATGTGAATTTTTCATAACCATAATCACAAGACAAGGTTAGTGGCAAATCCAAACACATATGAACTGAACTTGTTCAATCTTAATTTCTTGCCACCCGGCATCACAAGGGCCTACCATTGCTTCCAGGTTATTATGCAAACAATTGAGAACTCATAGAACTCACAAGCACAATCAACTTTTAACTGGAATAGACACAGAAATAAGAATTTGTCAACACGATAGGTTACAAACCTCAAGTCGTGGGCTAGTGATTAACAAAATTCTTGATTAGTTCTTGAAACTATTTCAGGATCTTTTAAACTCCCACTGTCCTCTTGACATATAAGACTCTCTTGCCCAATATTCAAGAGATAGTGCGGATTCTTTTACAAACACTTCACACAATTGGCCTTAGTTGGTCTTTTTTTATCTAAAACATCACAACTCACCAATTTCAAATGTACAAGAATAAAAAAACATTTTACTCTACATCTGACAAGTGTTTTAAATCTTTCTTAAGATTATGTCACTCAAGGCTCAATCTTGGAGTATGACTCTAAGATTTTATTTTGGAATGAAGTATGATTTATCTCTTGATTTAACCATTTCCACAATTCACGATTCCTCTCCTTAGCCAACAAATGCACTAAGGTGTCCTTAGAGGATCAATTGTGATATGGTTCCATAATCACTAAGATAATCATAAAACAAGATACACAAGTACTCTCCCATCTCTTCAGATTGGAGAAGCTTTTATCTTTCTGCCTTATTTGATTCTTCTTATTCATTCTGCCATATATTGAAACTTTTCCAATGTTTCAACATTACACTTAAACTTGTAAGGATAATCATATTTACTAAACTTTAGTAAATCATAACGAATAATCTTATCAACCTTTGTGGTGGACCTGACTGGTGCACAACCTAATATACCCGATCCTTTAGTCCTTCGCTTGACTTACAAGCGAATGTGAACAAGGAATTAGTCTTAATTTACCAAAGATGAAAAATCTCATTCGTCACACAATACAACTTGCATGATTCCAAGTTTCTATCCAACTGAAACTTGGGTGATGAGAATCTTTCCTTATTTGATAAATTATGACACTACCACAAACGAAAGAATCAAATTCATTTTCCAATATTGCTTATCAATGGAAACATATAAACAACAATTTTTCACAAATGCCTTTGTAAGGATACTTAAAATAAATCAAATCAAAACTTTTCTTTTATTTTAAAACTTGAGGAAAAACTTATCCTTACAACGCAAATTCATATGAAAACTTTGTTGTTATCTATTCCTAAGCAATATCTCATAACTCTTATGTGGTGGCTCAAAATTCTGGTCATCGAACCATGCGATCAGAATCAGCACACCTTTTCTTTAAGCTTCCTTTGATTCTTCAAAAACATCAAAATGTAATTACATTACATCATGTATTAAGAATCTCCAAAAGAGACTTAATAGAGTTAGATAACGGACTTTACCTGAAGTAGAGTCAAACTTTTGACTTTACCATCCTTATGAGGTTTCAGGTAAATTCGGCAGCTTCGCAACCAATGCCCCTTTCCTTTAGCAATAGGCACATATGGACTCTTTGGGAATGGTACATGGGACTATCTCAGACTTATCCTTTCTCTTTACCATTTGGTCAACCTAGTTGACCATGGCCGATCCCTTTCCATTGGGAAGAGAAAGTTTTTCTGGATTTCCAGTGTCACCATTGTCAATGTCCATGAAGTTTTGGGAAGTCGATCTTATAATCAAATTTGCTTTACCAGTGTTCCAAATCATTGTTGATTCAGCAGCACCAAGCAAATAGATAAGATCATTAAAGGGTCATGTCGTGATCTGTCATTAGGGAGTGACTGAAGAACCAAGTCAACAGCCAGCTACCTCGAGACTTCGACACCCGACTCTCCCGGCTTGTCAATATGTGACTTATTCTCCAAGACCTAAGCACATATAGACTTTGTTTGCCAATAGGGATTGAGTGACTTAGAACTTATCAAGTATTTAAACTTGTGGGATAGGGAGATTTTTTGGAGGAGGTGGAGGAAGTGAAGTATGATTTCCAGTCCCACTAATGCACAACAAAGGGATTGATCTTTCACCTTGGTTGCCATTTGGGATATCTGTTGGGTTTTGAGGATTCTAACACTCCTAAGTGTACATGCAACCCTAAATACCTTGGATGTATGTTTTCTCTATTATACATGCAAATATGAATATCCAAGGTATTATACTAACTAGCATACAAAACTTTGATTCACATGAAATATAACAAGTTAGAATACATACCTCTTTGATGTAGAATGAGTCCATGATGCTCGAGAGCCTAGTGCCCCAAGTGTGACACCTCAAATGGTTCACACAACATCATGAACACTTGGAATAACTTGAGAGAAAGTAGAACACTAATAAAATCGGTTTGCCCTCACTTGTACACACTTGTGGCCGATTTCTTCAATAAGAAGATCATTATATAGTTAGTGGCAATTAGGGTAAACCCTAATTGTCATGGCTTTCCATTTCCTTGGATCCATGGGTTCAAATACACCATGAGGCATCAATGGAGCATCCTATGGGTTTTAGCCCAACTTGATAATCCATGGAGCATTAGCCCACTATATAAGTATGGATGATTTACACAATCAACCCATATATTTAATTAGTCTTCTTTTGATCACTTAATTAATTCTAGATTAATTCTTGATCAATACTAATTAAATAATCTTATTAATATATTAGAACTTGTAATATATTAATAAACCTTAAGTGTTATTTCTCTCATTTTAGTCTATCCAAATGCATGATGCCATGCAACCCAAATGGACCATGCCGGGTCGGGTCAAGAATATACCAATTATAGTTATTGACTTAGACACTAATCCAACAGTCTCCCACTTGGATAAGTATAATAAATATTATTGCAAGTACGCCTTCATAACCTGACCAACAATCATAGCTCTTAAAAGCTGCTGCCGAACTCTGAACAAATCAATGACGCGTCCATTAGATAAGTGATCATATATTCCTCCATTCTAGATATCATATTGACTGAGACATGGATTATAATCATTCTCTCTGTCCATTTGTTGTTTACCGATTTCCGATTTATGACGACTGACTAATTGAACAAATCAAATCAGTCCAGGCCCGGCCGATCACTTACATTTTGTCATCACTAAATCATCGAGGGGCCCACAGATATCACTTTTATCCCTTTGAGGGTAAAAGGAATGGATAAACTTCGACTCATATGCTTGTACTGACTATTTGTTGAATTATACACAAAGGAACGTTTTATAACATCGAGTTACCAATGTGTTTTCATGAAATCAATGTATAACCAACTCATAGTCAACAACTCATATCTCCAGGTTTGAAGAATATAAGATATTATCATCTCACGATTCACTCGTGATAGAATCCATGAAGTGAATCCAAATGAGTGTGGGTTGAATCCAATACTCAGGCCTTATGAGTACTCATGAATGTTGCAGCAACCACTGCTATGTCTAATGCACATTAGACAGATCATACAAGCCAAATTCATGACAGTCTTGATTCATATCTACTTCCAACATATGACCGACTGTGGATGGTTTGAATAACTTAGTCAGTAAGGAAGAATGACCTAGTTATTCTGGAAGTCAAAACATGCAAAGTGAAACACAAAAATAATACTAATCCTGTATGGCCCCAACACTTTGAGTGTAAATAAAAACAGCTTTTATCTACGCACCATATTGATTACTCATTATTCATGTTTCGATTAATCAACTTAATACTTGAATTGAAACAATTGTCATGCCATTCTCCAAGCATGCACACTATGTTCGTCCAAACAATAGCTATGCCATACTCCATGTATGCACACTATGTTTACACGTGGTCCTCTGTTTGTGAAACAGATCGATTGGCAATATTTCAATGATGCTAATTTCACAATCCCAATCCTCTTGTCATTTACTGTAATATGTTAGATTCTAAACTTATATGCAATGATCCTCTTGTAATGACTATACCCAAAAGTCACAAAGACTTGGCAACAAACGTTATAAAGAATTCCGAATTTAGATCAATTCCATGGAAACGAAGTCTCAAATTCAAAGTACATTCCTTTGAACATCCTTCTTTGCATTAAGTTCTTTAATCTTACACAGATTCAAAGAATAACTTCCACCTATGGAAACAATTCCACATTACCATTTTGACTATCACTTCTGAACAAGAGTTACCTCCTTTCAGAATATGTCAATATGGTCCTAACTATATACTTCCAATTGTCCATGAGCAACCAATCTTTGATAAACCTCAGATTGTCCTCGACAATTGCTTAATCATTTTAGTCATATCCAGTTCTATTCCTTTTTCCCTCCTAATGTCCTAGGCATTTGGAAAATTTAGAATGGATAAATATTATAGCACATGTAATCGAACCTATACCCGAATCATATAGGACACGATTCATGCTATAAATTTTTATTCGCCATATTCTCACAATTCGAACTATGAAGAAGTATGCCGTAATCATAATCGAATTTGGAGAACGCAACATATATAGAACTTCCTTATATTGAACCATTCCAACATAACATTCTTATATATCCTTGACTAAAGTAGATTAAAATCTCAATCTAAGCTTGTAGAATTGGAATGAAGTATAAAATCCTCTCCCTTAATTATAGCAAAACAACTTTTTCCAGGCGAATTGAAGCTTTTGTTTTATAATTAATATTGCTAACTTGCAACACTTAATATAATAATCATGCTCCCACTAGCATAATGATTATTATCTTATTAGCATAACACTTATGCTCCCACTAGCTTTGACATGTATCCAGAGATCAGCTGGACTTTTAGAAATCAATACTTTATTGACTTTCTTACCAAAGTTCAGATTTCTGATACGCAATTGCTTTGATAAGACTTTATCAAAATCATACACCTTTCCTTATATAGCTCACTTGTGTGTCTAGACCTTTTGCAATTCTCACTAGTTAGTGTGCCGGTTAACCACACACGCTCCACTAACTATATGAGAATGCAAATATCATAACTGCTATCTACTTAAGATCTACTTAGTGAAAGAGTTTCCTCATCATCATTTTCATGAATCGGAGAGAAACCTTATGACACTTAGATTTTATGGTGTAAGTGTTCCTATCCATGTGAATTTTTCATAACCATAATCACAAGACAAGGTTAGTGGCAAATCCAAACACATATGAACTGAACTTGTTCAATCTTAATTTCTTGCCACCCGGCATCACAAGGGCCTACCATTGCTTCCAGGTTATTATGCAAACAATTGAGAACTCATTGAACTCACAAGCACAGTCAACTTTTAACTGGAATAGACACAGAAATAAGAATATGTCAACACGATAGGTTACAAACCTCAAGTCGTGGGCTAGTGATTAACAAAATTCTTGATTAGTTCTTGAAACTATTTCAGGATCTTTTAAACTCCCACTGTCCTCTTGACATATAAGACTCTCTTGCCCAATATTCAAGAGATAGTGCGCATTCTTTTACAAACACTTCACACAATTGGCCTTAGTTGGTCTTTTTTTATCTAAAACATCACAACTCACCAATTTCAAATGTACAAGAATAAGAAAACATTTTACTCTACATCTGACAAGTGTTTTAAATCTTTCTTAAGATTATGTCACTCAAGGCTCAATCTTGGAGTATGACTCTAAGATTTTATTTTGGAATGAAGTATGATTTATCTCTTGATTTAACCATTTCCACAATTCACGATTCCTCTCCTTAGCCAACAAATGCACTAAGGTGTCCTTAGAGGATCAATTGTGATATGGTTCCATAATCACTAAGATAATCATAAAACAAGATACACAAGTACTCTCCCATCTCTTCAGATTGGAGAAGCTTTTATCTTTCTACCTTATTTGATTCTTCTTATTCATTCTGCCATATATTGAAACTTTTCCAATGTTTCAACATTACACTTAAACTTGTAAGGATAATCATATTTACTAAACTTTAGTAAATCATAACGAATAATCTTATCAACCTTTGTGGTGGACCTGACTGGTGCACAACCTAATGTACCCGATCCTTTAGTCGTTCGCTTGACTTACAAGCGAATGTGAACAAGGAATTAGTCTTAATTTACCAAAGATGAAAAATCTCATTCATCACACAATACAACTTGCATGATTCCAAGTTTCTATCCAACTGAAACTTGGGTGATGAGAATCTTTCCTTATTTGAAATTATGACACTACCACAAACGAAAGAATCAAATTCATTTTCCAATATTGCTTATCAATGGAAACATATAAACAACAATTTTTCACAAATGCCTTTGTAAGGATACTTAAAATAAATCAAATCAAAACTTTTCTTTTATTTTAAAACTTGCGGAAAAACTTATCCTTACAATGCAAATTCATATGAAAACTTTGTTGTTATCTATTCCTAAGCAATATCTCATAACTCTTATGTGGTGGCTCAAAATTCTGGTCATCGAACCATGCGATCAGAATCAGCACACCTTTTCTTTAAGCTTCCTTTGATTCTTCAAAAACATCAAAATGTAATTACATTACATCATGTATTAAGAATCTCCAAAAGAGACTTAATAGAGTTAGATAACGGACTTTACCTGAAGTAGAGTCAAACTTTTGACTTTACCATCCTTATGAGGTTTCAGGTAAATTCGGCAGCTTCGCAACCAATGCCCCTTTCCTTTGGCAATAGGCACATATGGACTCTTTGGGAATGGTACATGGGACTATCTCAGACTTAGCCTTTCTCTTTACCATTTGGTCAACCGAGTTGACTATGGCCGATCCCTTTCCATTGGGAAGAGAAAGTTTTTCTGGATTTCCAGTGTCACCATTGTCAATGTCCATGAAGTTTTGGGAAGTCGATCTTCTAATCAAATTTGCTTTAGCAGTGTTCCAAATCATTGCTGATTCAGCAGCACCAAGCAAATAGATAAGATCATTAAAGGGTCATGTCGTGATCTGTCATCAGGGAGTGACTGAAGAACCAAGTCAACAGCCAGCTACCTCGAGACTTCGACACCCGACTCTCCCGGATTGTCAATATGTGACTTAATCTCCAAGACCTAAGCACATATAGACTTTGTTTGCCAATAGGGATTGAGTGACTTAGAACTTATCAAGTCTTGAAACTTGTGGGATAGGGAGATTTATTGGAGGAGGTGGAGGAAGTGAAGTATGATTTCTAGTCCCACTAATGCACAACAAAGGGATTGATCTTTCACCTTGATTGCCATTTGGGATAACATCTTCATTAGGATAGCTTGTTCCTAAAGATTTGGGAAGACCATAGTTGTCTGAAGGAGACATCTATAAGGGAGAAATTCAAGTTAGTTGATTTAAAGTCCTTAATATAACACCCAATATGAAATATTAAGGCTAGGTTCCAACAACCTATTTATAACTGGAAGAGGGATGCCGTAATACGAGTTATAAAATAGTTGAAGGTAGGTAAATGACGATTTACCAATTTCCACCATGAAAAACGAAATATAATTAAGTTTTAATTGGATTTGAAACTCCTAGATCTTTTGAGATACATTGAACTTTCAATGGCATGTTTGAATCTCGATTGTTCCCTCTCAAGTTTGTGACTGGGATGCCGAGGATCACAAACAAGGTGTGAATAACCATGCAAATTGACTTGGTACCCTTAACTTTATCACCTAATCAATGTGCTGGTTAACCACACACGCTCCACCGATCTATAATAAAGTCAAGTTACCCTTTTCCACTCTTACTAGTCCTTATTAGTGTGTCGGTTAACCACACACGCTCCACTAACGACTTGGTAAGGTACAAAGTGAAATTTCATGGGTTATCACCTATTTCACATTTTCCTAAGTAACTAAGATTGGGAATTAATAAGTGTTTAGTTACATAGTATTTATCATTATACTTTTAATGAAGGGAGAATAATAGTCCTTTCCTACCCGTTCGTCTAACGACCCTCCACCAGTCAAGGAAGCGGTGGGTGAGAGTGGACACCCATTAAACTGCCATTTTATAGGCAGTAACCTTATACCCCCCTTATAGACCGGCTTCATGAATGAGGCCTACTAACGGTAAGACTGACTTTATCTTATACATATCTATATAATTAAAATTATAATAATAGTATAAGTGTTGAATTTTAAACTTTTATAATTCTAAGGTTCAATTTGGAATTAAAGTATACATGAGCGGTATCTTTACAAATTCCAAAACTTGAGGGCAAGTTTTGAAACTATTCAAGACTTTTCATTTCATAACTTATGAGTTTAATGGTTCATTAAAATGACGACTCTTCACTTTTATGTAACCTCTTATTCTTTAATAACACTTTTAAAGAAGTGGCTCTTAAACATCCATAACTTGAGGACAAGTTATGGGGTCATAAAACAATTTAATGAAAAAGACTCTTCATTTTGTGTAACCTATGGAACTTTTATGAGCTTTAACATCCATAAATGTGACCTTTTATGTAACTTGAGGACAAGTTACAAAAACACATTTTATGAACTAACTCTAGATTAATTTGGATTGAAAACAATTAAAACAATTTTTTTTTTCATTAATCTAAACTAACTCATAAATCAAGGAAACATAAAAAACGTTTGGTAATCCATAACTTGAGGACAAGTTATGGAGTCCATACAATTTCATTAAGATCAAGATACTAACAAAACAATTTGCACATAATTCCTATGATCTAACAACACTCATAAGCATGAACATTCATAATCAACATTTTTCAAGAATCATAAATAAACCATACAAAGCTTCAAATTTTGATAATAACGATTTATTTGGATAAGAATAAACATTACCATAACATCAAAATCAAGTTTTATGAACAAAAACACTTTGTGGTAATGATTCTAATCCAAAACAGGCCAAAAATTAATTTTTTTTTCCAGAACAGTCACCACCTCGTGGTAAAATTTACCACCTCGTGCTACACTGGCAGAATCCAAAAAAACGATTTTTCTTGCAAATAGCATCAAGTATAATTAAAAACAAGCCTTGGCTCTGATACCACTATTGGGTTTTGAGCATTCTAGCACTCCTAAGTGTACATGCAACCCTAAATACCTTGGATCTATGTTTTCTCTATTATACATGCAAATATGAATATCCAAGGTATTATACTAACTAGCATACAAAACTTTGATTCACATGAAATATAACAAGTTAGAATACATACCTCTTTGATGTAGAATGACTCCATGATGCTCGAGAGCCTAGTGCCCCAAGTGTGACACCTCAAATGGTTCACACAACATCATGAACACTTTGAATAACTTGAGAGAAAGTAGAACACTATTAAAATCGGTTTGCCCTCACTTGTACACACTTGTGGCCGATTTCTTCAATAATAAATCATTATATAGTTAGTCACAATTAGGGTAAATCCTAATTGTCATGGTTTTCCATTTCCTTAGATCCATGGGTTCAAATACACCATGGAGCATCCTATGGGTTTTAGCCCAACTTGATAATCCATGAAGCATTAGCCCACTATATAATTATGGATGATTTACACAATCAAGCCATATATTTAATTAATCTTCTTTTGATCACTTAATTAATTGTAGATTAATTCTTGATCAATACTAATTAAATAATCTTATTAATATATTAGAACTTATAATATATTAATAAACCTTAAGTGTTATTTCTCTCATTTTAGTCTATCCAAATGCATGATGCCATGCAACCCAAATGGACCATGCCGCGTCGGGTCAAGAATATACCAACTATAGTTATGGACTTAGACACTAATCCAACAATATCATCTTCATTAGGAAGCTTGTTCCTAAAGATTTGGGAAGACCATAGCTGTCTAAACTAGACATCTATAAGGTAGAAGTTCAAGTTATTTGATTTAAAGTCCTTAATATAACACCCAAGATGAAATATTAAGGCTAGGACCCAACAACCTATTTATAAGTGGAAGAGGGATGCCGTAATCCAAATTATAAAATAGTTGAAGGTAGGTAAATGACGATTTACCAATTTGCACCATGAAAAACGAAATATAATTAAGTTTTAATTGGATTTGAAACTCCTAGATCTTTTGAGATACATTTAAATTTCAATGGCATGTTTGAATCTCGATTGTGCCCTCTCAAGTTTGTGACTGGGATGCCGAGGATCACAAACAAGGTGTGAATAACCATGCAAATTGACTTGGTACCCTTAACTTTATCACCTAATCGATGTGTCGGTTAACCACACACGCTCCACCGATCTATAATAAAGTCAAGTTACCCTTTGCCACTCTTACTAGTCCTTATTAGTGTGTCGGTTAACCACACACACTCCACTAACGACTTGGTAAGGTACAAAGTGTAATTTCATGGGTTAGCACCTATTTCACATTTTCCTAAGTAACTAAGATTGGGAATTAATAAGTGTTTAGTTACTTAGTATTTATCATTATACTTTTAATGAAGGGAGAATTATAGTCCTTTCCTACCCGTTCGGCTAACGACCCTCCACCAGTCAAGGAAGCGGTGGGTGAGAGTGGACACCCATTAAACTGCCATTTTATAGGCAGTAACCTTATACCCCCCTTTATAGACCGACTTCGTGAATGAGGCCTACTAACGGTAAGACTGACTTTATCTTATACATATCTATATAATTAAAATTATAATAATAGTATAAGTGTTGAATTTTAAACTTTTAAAATTCTAAGGTTCAATTTGGAATTAAAGTATACATGAGGGGTAACTTTACAAATTCCAAAACTTGAGGGCAAGTTTTGAAACTATTCAAGACTTTTCATTTCATAACTTATGAGTTTAATGGTTCATTAAAACGAAGACTCTTCACTTTTATGTAACCTCTTATTCTTTAATAACACTTTTAAAGAAGTGACTCTTAAACATCCATAACTTGAGGACAAGTTATGGAGTCATAAAACAATTTAATGAAAAAGACTCTTCATATCTGTGTAACCTATGGCACTTTTATGAGTTTTAAGATTCCTAAATATGACTTTTCATATAACTTGAGGACAAGTTACAAAAACATATTTTATAAACTTCTTTTAGATCAATATGGATTGAAAACAGCTAACACATAATTTTTTTCATTAATCTAAATCAACTCATAAACAAGGTAACACAAAAAACTTTTGGTAATCCATAACTTGAGGACATGTTATGGAGTCCATACAATTTCATTAAGATCAAGAATTATACTAACAGAACAATTTGCACATAATTCCTATGATCTAACAAAACTCACAAGCATGAACATTCATAATCAATAATTTTGAAGAACTTAGATAATCACATAAACGAAAACAAGTCTTGAAAATATGACAATTATCCAATACAGGCCAAAAACTATTTTTTTTTTCTTTGAACAGTGACCACCTCGTGGTAAAATTTACCACCTCGTGGTGAACTGGCAGATTCCAAAAAACGATTTTTCTTGCAAATAGCATCAAGTATAATTGAAAACAAGCCTTGGCTCTGATACCACTGTTGGGTTTTGAGGATTCTAACACTCCTATGGTGTACATACAACCCTAAATACCTTGGATCTATGTTTTCTCTATTAATACATGCAAATTTCAATTTTCCAAGGTATTGTTCTAACTAGCATAATATAAAGTACACATAATATAAATTCTAGTAGAATTACATACGTCTTGTTTGGTGCTTGATTCCATGGAGCTCAAGAGCCTAATACCCCAAGTGTGACACCTCAAATGGTTCACACAACATCATGAACACTTGGAATAACTTGAGAGAAAGTAGAACACTTTTAAAATCGGTTTGCCCTCACTTGTTTCTCTCGTAGTGGCCGATTTTGACAAGAATGATATGTTTATATAGTGTGACACAATTAGGGTAAACCCTAATTGTCATGGCTTTCCATTTCCTTGGATCCATGGGTTCAAATACACCATGGAGCATCCATGGAGCATCCTATGGGCTTTAGCCCAACTTGATAATCCATGGAGCATTAGCCCACTATATAAGTATGGATGATTTACACAATCAACCCATATATTTAATTAGTCTTCTTATGATCACTTAATTAATTCTAGATTAATTCTTGATCATTACTAATTAAATAATCTTATTAATATATTAGAACTTATAATATATTAATAAACCTTAAGTGTTATTTCTCTCATTTTAGTCTATCCAAATGCATGATGCGATGCAACCCAGATGGACCATGCCGGGTCGAATCAAGAATATACCAATTATAGTTATGGACTTAGACACTAATCCAACAGAGGTCACTCATATTTTATTTCGAATCTAAAGGATTAGATCGGATAGCTTAACAGAAGTTAGTCATAGGCATATGTGAATGTCATGTTGAAATGGTTCAACATAGGAAATTCCATATATGAAAATATTATAGAAATAGATTGAACATATACAAGATATAATGAATTGAGTCCCATATGCTTCAGATATAGGATCGATTATATATGCTATAATATTCACTTATTCTGATTTTTCCAAATGCCTTGAGCATTGAGAGGAAAAGGAATAAAATTTTGTGTGACTAGAGTTGTTAAACAGCTGTCAAGAACATTCTGAGGTTTACTAAAGATTGGTTGCTTGTGGACAGTTGGAAGTATGGTATTAATTTGGACGGACCATAGTGACATGATTCAGGATTGAGATGATTCTTGATTAGAATTAATGGTCATATTGGAATATGGAAATTTTTCCATAATGGGAGTTGATTATTAAATTTACATGTGAGTTGGAAACTTTAATGCAAGAGAAGTGTTCAAGGAGTGTACGTTGAATTTGAACCTTCTTTATCATGGAATTGTTTCTTGTAACAAAGTTCCAATGGAACATTTTTTAATATCATTGGCTCAGGATTTGTAACTTTGAAGCCTTGACATCATAGAAGGTCCATGCATGTAAGGTTGTAATTCCAATACATTTTAGACAGTGACAAGAATTTGGAATTGTGAAATGAGCATCACTGGAATAGTGTCTAGTTAAGCTGTTCACAAAGGAAGGACCATAGTGAGACATAGTATGCATGTTCATAACATGGAATAACTGATGTTATTTAATTCAAGTGGTTAGTTGATTACACGAAACAGTATATAAAGAATAAAGTCTTAATTATTATGGTGACTAAATAATAAGAGTTTTATTTATATTCAATAAGGTTGAGACCATTTTTAATTAGCTTATTATTTCACTCTGCATGTTTTACTTCCTAAATAATTTGATTAGTCGAAATTCCACAGTCGCTCATACTTTTGGAAGTAAGTAGTGAATTAAGGTTGTCATGAAATGAATTATAGATTGTCTATGGAGATTAGACATTTCATTGGTTACTACAATATTCACGAGTACTTAGAAAAATGGAGATTTTGAGTATTGGATAAACCCACGCTTAAAGAAATACTTCATGAATTTTACCACGAGTAATTCTAAGACGATAATATCTTATACTCTTGAAATGGAGATATATGAGTTGTAATTTACAAGTCGGTTGTCCATTGGTCTTGAGAAAATGCATCAATGACATGATGTTATAGAATGTAGTGTCATGTATGATTTAGTGAGTAAAAGATACAAGCATATGAGTCAAAGTTTATTCGTTCCTTTCTCCCTAACAGGAACAACGATATCTTTGGGCCCTCGATGATTTAATGTCAACATCTGAAGTGCTTGGCCGAGCCCGGAGATTGATTTCAATCCATGTCTCGTGTCGATACGATATCTTGTAGAACGGAGGAATATTTGATCACTTATCTAAATGAAAAATATCTAATTGGATCAGTGTTCGGCAATTGCTTTGTAAATCACCATTTGCTATTTAATTTATAAGTTTACCTGTAATTTAGTTTTAGACTTATCCAAGTGGGAGAATGTTGGATTAGGCGTCTAAGTCAATAACTAAATTAGTATAAACTCGAATTATTATCAAAGTCCTTTTGAGTTGCTCTCAAACCTAGTAATTGACTGGATTGCTATTTGGAGAGAGAGACTGATTAATTAATTTATTATATAGTTAATAAATTAATTAGAAATAAAAATAAATGATTTATTAATATATTATGAGAATAATGTATTAATTAGAAATAGTATTGTTTATTTAAGAATTGATCATAAATTAATTGGATATAATTTTGGGGTTAATTGGATTAATAAGTGGAAGGAATAAAGGTGACACTGTTAAACAGTTGAAAGTGACCAATATTAGATCCTCCCTAGGAGGAGCGACGGAATTCTAGTTGGTTATATGGTTTATAGAGCTTTTCTTGTGCTCTAAGTGAACTTGGATGCCTTAGGGGGAAAGAAAATTTGATAAGGCTTATCTAAGGAAACTGACTTATCTTTAGCCTCCATATCACCTATATAAACCCTCCTAAGGGTTCTCAATTTCGTTCATCCATTCTAAAAGACGTGGAAATGAAAATCCTTCCTCTCCTCCTCTCTGCTCTTTAGCCTCCAACTTGCTAGAGTTTGGGTGTGAGCCATTAGAGGCACGAGATTTTTGGTGCTTGCTTTCTAAAGCTAGATCAAGAATGAATCATTGTTTATTTACTACAATAAACATAAGGTAAGTATGTTCTAATAACCTTTAGTGATTTTCGAAAATAGCAATGTAGTTTTAGGGTTCTTGATATTCAATAGTAGTTTGCAAATCATAGTCAGACCATAGATCCTTTAGGGTGCATGCAAACTTAGGGTTTATGTTTTTCCGCCAAAAATAGTTTTTGTAACATATAAAACCTATCAAATTCCGTACATATAAAGAAATATGAAATTTGACTTCCTATGAAGAATTTATACTTTTTCGAAGTTTCACGATTAAACCGAGACGGCTATGCGCATCGTAAAAAGTGAATTTTTGATATATTGGTTATTAGCCTCAGTAATCTAAACAATAGTCATGGTAATCAAAAAATCAAGAGCGTGCATGTAGAGAACGTACAAATATAACTTCGCATGATTGTTAGCCGAAATAGTCTAAACAAGAGTTGAAGATCTCGTGAATAGAAGCCCGTCAATGTAAAGACACTCAAGAACGTAGTTCGGATGAAGGAATTATAAATTTCGCAAGAACTTTAATAGTCTAAACTGGGCTAAATATGAAATTTAGTTAGAGTGAGAAATAGCAGTTGAGACCTAAATGAAAATTGTAGACCTCATCAAGAGGATTCGAGGATATAGAGAACGTCGAAAACGGAGCTCGTGTGTGTAAGTTATGGTAGTCCAAAGATCTGTGAAAATTTATAACTTAGGATGACTTGGCACCACTAGGAGGTGTCATGTGGCATGGTCCGCAACCCCTTTCCTCCGAAAAACACTATGACATGGAACTGTTAGAAGAAGACATGTGACACCACTGATTCGTGACACATGGCGCGTTCTAGAAAGCAGTTGGAAAACGACACAAGTGAAGCTGGAATGGACACATAGCAGCAACGGAAGCGGCCACATCACCAGACACGACGAGCCCCCTGAAATTCTTATAAATTGTTCTGATTTTCCTTCCATTCCCCACACAAATCAACCCCAATTTGTCTAAAACCTCTGTAAGTTAAGTTGTACTTATATTAATTCAAGTGTAACTCTTATTTATATTCATAGTCGTTACTATGAATCTTTAAATAAAATTTATCAATAATTCCATGTCACACTACCGATTGATCTACTTATAGGGTGATGTCTAGGCTAGATTTAGTGAGGTGTTTAATGTCACATTTCCAAACAGTATACTCTGTATACCAAACGGACCCTACCTCTGAAAGGATCTTACATGGTTGGTTCTTATTAGTTATAGATAAGTAGACATTGGGATTATTGAGGAATCTAGACTATCATTAGTCATGAAAGATATAAGACTAAGAATTAGTGACATTCATAGCTAGGACACATCAATGGAAAAGCCACGGTGCTAGGCGAAGCGTTGTCAAATTCACCGGTCATCCACTATTAACAAGACAGTGCATAGTTACTTTCAGCTTACATATACATATAAAGTATTTAGATAACTAAGTGGTAGGTATGCCTATTATCTGTTATTGAAACCTTCTTTGTTAGATAAAACTATACGAGATGATTTTTATTTAACCATATATGTATTTTCATACTTATAACATATGGGGTAGTAGTAGGTAAAGAGAGATGAAAATAATGAAGAGCGGCCAAGACATTTATAGTACTACCGAACTAGTAATGTAGTTACCTAGTAGGGTATTGATGATTACCGCAGAGTATTCTAATAAAGTCGTGTCAAACATTGGCAGGCTTGCAACCTATGGATGCGTATAAGCCATACACGGGCATGTATAAAACCTATAATTGCTAATCAATTATACGTGGGCAGGTTTACAACCTATAGATGAGAAAATAATCATATGTGGACATGTCTATGACCTGTAGGCATTGATGAATCGTACGCGGACAGGTCCACGACATGTAGGCGTTACTGAATTATAGATGGGCAGGTCCTCAACGTGTAGATGTGAAGGAACCATCTATGGACAGGACTACAAACTATAGATATGAACAAAGTATTCATATGGGTACTTTGTTCACCGCATGGTTATCCACGAAGCAGTATTATTTACTTAGAGATCCTTTAGGATAGATCCCTTTATATCTTTTGTTTAGGATCAGGGAGTGAGAATAACAGGAATGGGTAATTGGGTTATTTGTTTGATGTGACATATATATTAAAAAAAAATTATACTATTGTGGGTTGAAAACCGTATGTACTCATCAGGATTCCCAACCTGTCCCACTCAGTTTCATTGTATCATAGATAATGCTACGAAGGTATATGATTGTTTGAATCTGATGAGAGATTCGAGGAAATATAGGCCATATATGTTGTAAACCCAGCAATGATTACGTTTATGCTTATGTTTCTTGTATCAGTTATGACATCCCAAGTTTTTAGTAATCAATGAAAAAAAATTCTTCGTAAATACTTCTTATTTGGCAAATTTGCCAATGATAAATAAACTATGTTTTAAAATAAGCATAAATAAAAAGGTATCTTCTGCCGTGAAAGTGGGGATGTAACAGTTGGTATCAAAGAATTAGTGTAAGTGAAATAGGATTATTTTGAGGATTTCTAGATTTAAACATACATGTTAAGCGATGATTGTGAGATGCGTGTCAGTTATATTTTACGTAGTATGCCTGAACTGACACAAGCACTACCTTACTTTATGGTAAGATGCCTAAAATTTTGTTATATGCCAAAATGATTTATATTAGAGCATGCTTTAGGTTGCCTAAATTGCAATTACTTGACTAAATTTAATGGCTAATGCTGACCTTGATTTGGAAATTTTATGTGTTTAGGATTCTAAACGTTTAATTAATGTATTAAAACTGTATTTGTGATAACTCAAATTAAAATAAAAGTATAAATATATATATAATTTGGTTATATTATTAAAATAGCATAATGGGTGATTAGTTATGAGTAATTGAGTTTAATTAAGAGAAATAATGAGGTTTAAATCCTCAAAACCGTCATCCATGATTAGGCCATAAATTCGAGCAACTGAGTGGATCGTAACCGATGAAACATTAGGCAATATATAGAGCTCAAAATTTCTGGTGGAAGCCCCACTGGAATTCCAAAGAAAGGTGAAGGAACGTATGAGAAATAGAAGCTATAAGTTCTAGAGATTTTCGGAGTGGTGCTCGAAATTAAGGGTGCAGATTAGCAATAAAGCTTCGGTTAGGAATTATCGGCTGTAAGGTGAGTTTTTCGTGTTCTGTGGTTGCTCGCACATAAATGTTTGTCATGCGTTTATTATGTGGTTTTTATTTATTTATTGACAATATGTTTTATGATAACTATGGTTGCATGTAAATGTTCTTTTGGATTTTTTATCTACTGTGTGTTTTTTTGGTGACATGTTTAGTGGGAATGGGTGGGGTGTTTAATCAGCGTGAGCATGACGGATGTGTGGGATCGGCGGGGATGAGAATTGAGAATTATACTCATTTCCTTGGATATTTAAAATAATTGAGTACAATGGATGATGAGTTGTCTCAAGGAGAAGGGAAATGAACCTATGGTTCTTTCTCTGGATAATTAATCGTTCCCCTAAATTATGTTATCGGGTGATATGTTTGTTGTATGATTTATTGAAACTATATGATAAAACCTTTTGCTTTTAAGTGATGTACATGTATGTCCAACGCGAACTAACTAGGCCCTAGGCTTACCCTTTTAGAAACTTTAAATGTGCGCAACCCAGGAAACTATTTAACAAGTGGCAGTAAGAAGGTCAGGGAGAAGGATTGATCAACAATACGACAAAGGAGTTCTGCAAAGACGTAACACCCGAAGCTCTTTAGTAGAAGACTTCATTTTATTGTATTTTTCTTATTTTGTAGTTTAGTCTATAAGTAAGTTTAGAATTGATCTTGGGAGATGTTGGAAGGATTATTTGTTATATAATCTATATATGAATGTTGGGGTGTTACAAGTTGGTATCAGAGAGTTGTTTAAGCAGATTAGGTGTTTCCGTAAACACTTAAGCTTAGACGAAAGGAGTGAGAGGTAACCTAGCAACTAATTTAGACCATATCTTACTAGTAATTATCATGTCCTCAAGGATATCAGGGAGGATTACTAGGGTAGAACTAGAGCGGGAAGACATTCCAGTTGGAGTCGAAGTTGCTGCACTCAGAGAAGTACTGCAGACTCGCGTAAACCCTACTTCCAGTTGTTAGGGTGGTCAGGATCGAGGTGGAGGTAGGGGTAGGGGAAGATTTCTAGGAGTCATCATAGAACCAGTACGAGCATAATTGGTACAATTGAGATCTAAATCCAATCGTGGTCGTAATCGGGGTCGAGATCGCAGACAAGGTCGTGCGACAAATATGGTTACCCGTGAATAATTAATTAACAAGATTGCTCAGGATATGCAAGCTACATTGGCAAATGTAAATTTTCAGGACCAAGATGCACTATAGAATTTGAACGGTGGTAACATGGTTGAGGAAGAGGAAGGCTATGGATATAGTATGTCGTTTTCAATTCCTGACCCTAGTGTTGCACTACGATCAAGGATAGATGTAAACGACAAATGACGAGGTAATTGTTACAAGAAGTTCATGACTTGTAACCAACGAACGTGTCACGAGGACATTGATCGTATCGTATCATCAACGTCGATCACAGAGATAGAGGAAAGATTTGATACTAGTAAGTGTGCGAATAAGGACAATTTGGTTTATGTCGTGACGATGTTTAAAAATTAGGCTTTATACAGATGGGGGAGGGTAAAAGTACATCGGGCGTCGGATGCAACCAATAGGATGTCATGCGATGAGTTTGAAAGAATCTTTATAGAAATGTTTTTTCCTCGAACGACGATCAAGCGGTTGGAGGAAGAGTTCTTGAGACCATAACAATGAAAGGTGATAGTGAGAGAGTACACCAACAAGGATGAAAGAATTTAATAGCAGTTGCAAGATCTGCTTGACAAGACGAACAACGATAGGACCATTGTTGTTCGTCACGAACAACGATAGGACGATATAAATATGCATAGACTACCAAGAGTCAAAGAAGGTGTTAGATCTTTAGTGACTACAAGAGTGTCCATTTCATGTTTGATCAGATATGATTGAACATGAGGCAACAAGACAAGTGCGAATTCTAAGAGACTGTAATTGTGAGGTATTGTTTCTTAAGCTCTAAGTCATTAGATAAGGAAGGAATCAAGTAAGATTCAAAATGATGATAATTGATGTAACTGTTAGTTTACTGGGTGGACCAAAGAAGAGTCAGAAAGAATCCTTGGTAGAGGATAAGTGGAAAGTTTTTAGATTTGTTTAATTGGTGTATGATGAAACATTTAATGAGGACATGGGTAAATGATAGTCGAGAACATAATTGGCGTGTTGTGACCAACGGGGATAGGATTTGAGATGTTACTCATTTCCTTGGATATTTAAATGATTGGGAACAACTGACAGGTTGTGCCAAGTGGGAAGGGAAGTGGGTCATTGGTTCTTTCTCTGGATATCTAAAATGGCCCCTTAAATTGTGTCATCAGGTGAAACATACTTGTTGGAAAAGTTAGTTAAGTTGTATATTTAAGAGATAGTGTAGTTGTCTATTTCTGATTGGAACCTTCATCTTATGTCATCATTTTGGAAGAGATTCCAAAAAGGAATGGATTCTTTAGTCAAATATGAAATTTTATATGGTAGGAAGTGTACCACTGTGTTGGTATGAGGTAAGGGAGAAACAAATGGTTGGACTCGAGCTTGTTCAGAAAACTATCGACAAATTTAGTATTATAGGGTCAACCTGAAGGATGCACGAGAATGACCAAAAGGTTAGATGGTTAAAGGTAGGAAGCCAATAGTGTTCAGATGGGAGACAAAGTAATGTTGAATGTATCCCCATGGAAGGGTGTGGTTTGTTTTGGTAAACGAGGAAAGTTGAGTCGTCATTATGATGGATTTTTTCTTTTGTTTATGAGCGAGTTAGAGAGGTAGCCTACCTATCAGAACTAGCAAGGAAAATGTAGTTAATTCATAACAAGTCCTGTGTTTCGAATCTAAAAAGGTGTTTGATGGATGCAACCATAGAGGTGTCACTGGAAATCAAAGTTGATGAAAAGTTACATTATATGTAAGGGCTTATTACAATAATAGATCGACAAGTAAAGAAGTTAGGAATATGGATATACCACTCATGAAAATGGAAGTATTATGAGGGATCAAATACGACTATTACTGAACGAGCTATGAAGACCAAACACCCTTATTTGGTTGCACGGTTCAAATTCCGAGGACATAATTTTTCAAAGGGGGGAAGTTTGTGATAACTCAAATTAAAATAAAAGTATAAATATATATAATTTGGTTATATTATTAAAATAACATAATGGGTGATTAATTATGAGTAATTGATTTTAATTAGGAGAAATAATGAGGTTTAAATCCTCAAAACCGTCATCGATGATTAGGCCATAAATTCGAGCAACTAAGTGGATAATAACCGTTCAAACCTTAGGCAATATATAGGGCTCGGAATTTCTGGTGGAAGCCCCACTGGAATTGAGAAGAAAGGTGAAGGAACGAATGCGAAATCGAAGCTACAAGTTCTAGAGATTTTCAGAGTTGTGCTCGAAATTAAGGGTGCAGATTAGCAATAAAGCTTCGGTTAGGAATTATCGGCTGTAAGGTGAGTTTTTCATATTCTGTGTTTGCTCGCACATAAATGTTCGTCATGCGTTTATTATGTGGTTTTTATTTATTTATTGACAATATTGTTTATGATAACTATGCTTGCATGTAAATGTTATTTTGGATTTGTTATCTATTGTGTGTGTTTTTTTTGGTGACATGTTTAGTGGGAGTGGGTGGGGTATTTAATCGTCGTGAGCATGACGGATGTGTGTGATTGGCGGGGATGGGAATTGAGAATTATACTCATTTCCTTGGATATTTAAAATAATTGAGTACAATGGATGATGAGTTGTCTCAAGGAGAAGGGAAATGAACCTATGGTTCTTTCTCTGGATAATTAATCGTTCCCCTAAATTATGTCATCGGGTGATATGGTTGTTGTACGATTTTTTGAAACTATTGTTGGATAAGGTGTCTAAGTCCATAACTATATCTGGTATGTACTTGACCCGACCCGGCATGGTCCATTTGGGTTGCATGGCATCATGCATTTGGATAGACTAAATGAGAGAAATAACACTTGTGGTTTATTAATATATTATAAGTTCTAATATATTAATAATATTATTTAATTAGTATTGATCAAGAATTAATCTGGAATTAACTAAGTGATCAAAAGAAGACTAATTAAATATATGGGTTGATTATGTAAATCATCCATAACTTGTATAGTGGGCTAAAGGCTCCATGAGTTATGAAGTTGGGCTAAGGTCCATAGGATGCTCCATGGATGCTCCATGGGAGTTACAAACCCATGGGTCATGGAAATGAAGAGTCATGTTACATTAGGGTTTACATGGTGTAACCCTAAATGTAACACACTATATAAGGAACATGATATCCATCAAAATCGGCTACACAAGTAGTTGCAAGAGGGCTAGGCCGATTTTATAAGTGTTATACATTCTCTCAAAGTCATTCCAAAGCATTTGGTGTTGTGTGAAACATTTGAGGCATCACACTTGGGGTGCTAGGCTCTCACGGTTTTCAAGGAATCAAAAACAACTACAAGGTATGTGATTCTAGCCATCTTTTAGATTTAAAGTTCCCCATGTATGCTAGATAGGTTTATGAACCTTGGAAAAAGTATTTTGCATGTATTTTAGACAAACATAGATCCAAGGTTTTCTAGGGTTGCATGTACACTTAGGAGTGTTAGAATGCTCAAAACTCATCAGTGGTATCAGAGACTAGGCTTGTTTGTTTGATACTTGATGCAAACTGCTTGAAAAATAAAAAATTTGCTCACTGTTCGTCTGAACTCGCCGAGTCCATGGGGGGACTCGACGAGTCCATGTGAAAGTTCATCCTACTCGTCGAGTAGGATCATGCACTCGACGAGTAGAAGCTGTTGTGGGCATTTTTCTGACTTTTGCTGCTGGAAATGGACTAGAAATATTACCCTACATTTTTTTGGTGTTTTAAACTTGTTTTAGATGGTGTAATGGTTGTTCTAATCCATTCACAATGGCTAATATCAAAAGTCCATGTTTATATGCGTTCATATGTTCTTGAAATTTTGATATGAATATTCATGTTCTTATGAGTTCTTGTTAGATCATAGGAATTATGTGCTATTGATTGGTAGTTAATTCATGATCATGATGTGTTTAATGGAGTCCATAACTTGTCCTCAAGTTATGGATAACCAAAAGTCAATTTGTAATAAATCCATTAAAAGAACACATAAGTTACAAAAAAAATGAAGAGTCTTCATTTTTAATAAGCAATAACTCATAAGTTGTGAATTGAAAGGTTTTGTAAAGTTACAAAACTTGCCCTCAAGTTTTGGAACATGTGAAGTCATCTAATAAACTTTAGTTCCAAACCCTAGAATTTTAAAAAGTTAAAATTCAACCCTTATACTTTATATTATTATAAGTTTAATAATAATTATATCTATGTATAAGAACAAAGTCGTTTTACCGTTAGTAGGCCTTATTCACGAAGCCGGTCTATAAGGGGGTATAAGGTTGTTGCCTATAAAATGGTAGCTTAATGGGTGTCCACTCTCACCCACCGCTTCCTTGACTGGTGGAGGGTCGTTAGCCGAACAGGTAGGACAATGACTTAAAATTCTCATTAAAAGTATAATGATTATTATAAAGTAACTAAATGTTTTTAAATTCCCAATCTTCGTTACTTTAGGAAAATATGAATAAGGTGCTAACCCATGAAATTACACTTTGCACTTTGATTAAGTCGTTGGTGGAGCGTGTGTGGTTAACCGGCACACTAACTTGGACTTAACAAGATAGGCAAAGGGTGACTTAGGGTTTTTCATAGGTCGGTGGAGCACATGTGGTTAACCGACACATCGATTAACTGAAAAACTTTAAGGGTACCAAGTAATTTGCATGGTTACTTCACACCTTGTTTTGTGATCCTCGGTATCCCAGTCACAAAACATGAAGGGCACACTCGAGATTGAAACATGCCTTTGAAAAGTTCATTGAATCTCAAAAGTATCTAGGAATTTCTAAGAACCAATTAAAAACCTAATAATTTATATTTCGTTTTTGGTGGAAATTGGTGAATCGTCATTCACCTACCTTTCAAATATGTTATTACTTAGATTACAGCATCCCTCTTCTAAGTATAATATATTGTGATTGGGTCCTAGCCTTAATATTACATTTGGGTGTTTTATTAAGGACTATCTTTAATCTAAACTAAACTTGTCTTTTTCTTCTGTTTCAGATGTCTTCTAACAATGCTGCTTCTGGCTCAAACCCTACCGGCACCTTCTCTCTCATGAACCTTTGTGGGAGAGCCATCTTTGATGGATCCAACTTTACAGATTGGATCAGGAACATCAGGATGGTCACTCGGTATGAGAACAAAGAATATGTTCTCGACAAGGAGCTTAAGGTACCCGAGCCAACTGCTACTCCTGAAGAGCTTGCTGAATATGAGGCACATGAAAGAGATGCTACCAAAGTGGCATGCATCATGATGGCCACTATGACAGCAGAGCTCCAAAATTCCTATGAGGACTACTCTCCTTTTGAAATGCACTAGGATTTGATGGACCGCTACCATCAGAGTTCTCGTCAAGAGCGATATGAAATCATCTCCTCCATGATAACAACCCGAATGAAGGATGGTGAACTCATCACCGGCCACATGCAGAAAATGCAAAGGTATGTGGAGCGTTTAATGAAGCTGAATGTGAACTTCCCTGAGGAGTTAGCAATAAATATCATTTTGCACTCCTTACCATCGTGTTATGATCAATTCCGCATGACATACCACATGAACAAGGAAGAAGTCACACTCAGCAAACTTCAAGGACTCTTGAAGACTGCCGAAAGTGGTCTTAAATGTAAGTCGGTTGTTACCACTCCTACTCCTACTCCAAACTCTGCACCTATCCTGGCAATCGGGAAAGGTAGAGGGAAAAAGAGGAAGAACCCTTCGAAGGGTACCAAGGGTAAGACCCTTGATGACTCCTCTTCGAGTGGAACCAAGAAAGGTTTCGTCACTCCTTCTTCTGACGCAAAAGAGGCTGAAAGCTTCTATTGCCATGAAAAAGCACACTGGAAGCGGAACTACCCAAAGTACCAGCAAGATTTGAAGGATGGTAAAGTAAAACCCAACCATGCAGGTAATTACACTATATTATCTAATAACTCACCCTATTCTAACTCTTGGGTCCTTGATACCGGCTGTGGTATTCATATTTGTTCTAATTTCCAGGGACTAAGAAGAAGTGATAATGTGGAGCATGGAAAGATAAACTTGATCATGGGGAATAGGAAAGCTTCACCTGTCACCAAGATTGGAGTTTATACTTTGTTGCTAAGTAGTGGGTTTACATTAGATTTGAATAAATGTTGTTACTCGCCTGAAATGGCAAGAAATATTATTTCCTTTCATGCTTTGTACAAACAAGGGTTTACCTTTTCTTTTGATAATGAAGTTGGTGGAATAAATGCTTTCTTTAATAATGTGTTTTATTTTAAAGCATTACCTTGTGATGGTGTGTATGAAGTTGTGTCTGTTGTAGATAACTTAGGAGATAATGTGTTGTGTATTGATTCTACTAATGATAATAACTTGGATAAAACATCATTATGACATTGTCGTCTTGGACATGTAAGCAAGAAACACATAGGCCAACTCCAAAAGGATGGAGTCTTGGAGCCATTTGACCTAAAGTCAGATGATAGTTGTGAATCATGCTTACTTGGGAAGATGACAAAGTCACCCTTCACAGGTTCTTGTGCTAGGGGTGAAGGTTTGTTGGATCTAGTACACACGGATGTGTGTGGACCCTTCAAAACTGCCACAAGGGATGCTAATCGTTATTATGTGACTTTTACATATGATTATTGTAGATATGGATATGTCTACTTAATCAAGCATAATTCAGAGACTTTCGAAAGGTTTAAAAAGTTTTAATAGGAAGTAGAGAATCAATTGGGCAGGAACATTAAGATGATTTGATCCGATCGTGGTGGTAAGTATCTTAGTACAGAGTTCCTCGACCATCTTAGGGAATGTGGGGTTGTCTCACAATTGACACCTCCCAGGACACCACAGTTCAATGGTGTAGCTGAGAGGCGTAATCGAGCCTTGTTGGACATGGTTGGTTCCATGATGAGTCGAGCTTCGCTACCAATCTCATTCTGGGGGTATGCCTTAGAGACTACCACCCACATCCTAAATCTGATCCCTACAAAGAAGGTTGCCAAAACACCTCACGAGATGTGGACTGGAAAAGTTCCTAATCTAGACCACATTAAGATTTGGGGTTGCGAAGCTTTCGTAAGGCGCGAGACTCACGATAAGCTCAAACCTCGAAGTGAGAGGTGTATTTTCATCGGCTACCCATAGAAATCCTTTGGTTACCTCTTCTAAAAACCTAGTGAGAATGTGGTCTTTGTAGCAAGGAGGGGTGTCTTTCGGGAGAGAGAGTTCATAAGTGTCCCACCCCGAAACCGATGGCGGAAACGTTCCGGGGTGGAGGACGTCATGTATAGCATCACAACCAATGCATAACAGCAATCATAGCAACACAACCATTACAGTGAATACTTAAGTAAAAATGTTTACATCAATTCTGAAACTTATTTGAATTACATCATATAACTTGTATGAATGTAACGTTAAACTCTTATTGCTTCAACTCTTCAAAAATCCAGCAGGCACCTGTCTACTGATTTCCTGAGAATACAAGCAGTTTAAAAGAGTATCAGCATAAAGATGGTGAGTTCATAAGCGGTGGTTTGTAGTGAAAATCGTTGATGAGTTCGGAAAATATTTGAATAGTTTCAAGAAAATCCGATATTTTCCTTAGTGAAAACGTAGTGTTATCAGTTCTGTAATAAACCATGAATATCTGTATGTTTCCAAGAAAATCCGATATTTTATTTAGTGAAAACGGGTAGCGTTATCGATTTCGTATAAAACCATGAATGTTCGTTACTGAAAACTATAGTGATATGAGAGAATGCTACCTCACGTTACTAGCTAAAACTAATCATGAAGTAAAAGTATTTTATATATAAAACCATTGCATAATCGGTTCTGTTTGAAAAACCCTGGCCTTAGCCAGATTACGTAGTGTGTATCAGTGCTATTTAGTAAAAATAGAACTGTTGAAGAGTGTTAAGTTGTAAACTAAAGGTGATTTACACAAATTGTGAGTCGTATAACCATGCTTGATATGACTAGAGACCTTTCCAACGTTCTTCAGGCGTCGAGTTAAATGACATGTGTACATCTCAGGCGTGCCCGCCTAACTGTAGCTAGTAGTCCAGATGTGGGATTGTCAGTCCCGAATAGATCTATTCACAAATCTCACGCTCTCCCTCCAGGAGACTCTGGTTATACAGTGGTAAGATTTATCCCTGTACACCTAAGGGTACAGTAGTGAAGTAGTGCCTCACAGTATCGTACAATCTAGTTTACATGTAGTGTAGTAGCGTTCTACCGTAGTAAATATCCGTATGTATACCGTATATAATGATAATTACAGTTATGAAAACCATGATAAAGTGGTGATGTAACTGTAAACTATTTCTGTCTTCGTGCATATGTTTAACAGTGAAAGTTTCTGTACTTGTTATGTTTTTAGAAAAATCCCAAACTATACCGATTATAGTTTGCATGTATAGTGAATTGCGTGTCCGGAAAACTATGCAAATTTTTGGTGAAAACGTCGCTCATGCTCAACACAGTACAAAAGGGTTAAAGTATGAGGTTTTCATAAGTTTTGAAAACATTTATGATTAGCTTGTATTCCCCCCCTGAAAACATTAAAAATACGGAAAATGTAGGGGTATGAACTCACAGTTGTTGCGTGAAATCGTTGACTGAAAATGAAGATCCTCGAGTTGTTGAACGACACTTAACGAAATCCTATTATCAAATAAATACGTATATGTATCTAAATTAGCGATTTCGTTAGATAACGTGTTAGAGGTACACTTGAATTCGGTTGAGGATTGTTACCGGGACTTGATCGAATCGAAGAAGATGAGTTTTCAGCCAAAAACACCACTTAAAAGGTGTTTACGGTCGAAGAGGAGTTTACGGTTCTTGAAGGCTTGGACCGTAAACTCAAGAACAGAGTTTACGGTTTCTGAAGTTTGGACCGTAAACTCAAGAACAGAGTTTACAGTTTCTGAAGGTTCGGACCGTAAACTCAAGAACAGAGTTTACGGTTTCTGAAGGTCGGACCGTAAACTCAAGAACAGGGTTCTGCTTGCTGATTTCGAAGAGATAATCGTTTCCAGGCGTTCCCAAGTGACTCCAAACGTGGTTTCTTGATGTTTTCCGAAGCTTGAAGGCGTTTTGAGTGTTTACGGTTAAGATCCTTAGAGAGAGAAGGAGAGAGTTTTTGGCCAGAAATGTTCTAATGAAGGTAGAGGCGTCGTATTTATAGGAGTGTAGTGGGGGGTCCACTCTTTACTGACCGTAAACAGGTTTACGGTCGTAAACGAGTTTACGGCCGTAAACACGTTTACGGTCGTAATCACATTTAGACCGCAAATGCTTGATTTTTCTAAACAGGTTTACGGTCGTAAACGAGATATTCGGGTTTCCGTGCGATTTTTTTTGGTTCCAACTCACAAATAGTTTAATTAAATATAACTAGATTATTTTCTAAACCAAAAAGTTTGACGGAAAAGTTAACAAATTCGAAATTTTATTAACGAAACTCGCGTAATGGAAACGGACAAAGTTTCGGGTTGTCACGTCATCCCCCCGTTAGAGGGAATTTCGTCCCGAAATTCGAACATTGGATACAAATCATGGATTAGGAAAGAGATGCGGATATTTCTGTTTGATCTGATCTTCGCGCTCCCAAGTGAACTCCGGTCCCCGCTTGGCATTCCAGCGAACCTTCACTATCGGGATGCGACTTTGTTTCGTTCGTTTGACTTCCCGATCCATGATTTCGACAGGTTCTTCCACGAAGTTGAGGTTCTCGTTGATTTCAATCTCGTCGAGAGGCATCACAAGTTTCTCATCGGACAGACACTTCTTTAGATTCAACACGTGGAAGACAGGATGGATGTTGATGAGCTCTCGGGGTAACTGAAGTTTGTATGCCACGGGACCGATCCTAGCAAGGATTTCGAATGGTCCAATGTACCTTGGGTTTAGCTTTCCACGTTTCCCAAAACGTATCATGCCCTTCCAGGGCGAGACCTTCAGAAGGACGCGGTCACCAACCTGGAACTCCAAGGGTTTTCGTCTCTTATCGGCGTAGCTCTTTTGTCTATCTCGTGAGGCTTTTAATCGTTCTCGGATTTGCACAATCTTTTCGGTTGTCTCTCGGATAATTTCAGGACTAGTGAGAGTACTGTCTGGGGCTTGACCCCTGGCTAGGTGCGTGTCACCCACCTCAGCCCAGCACAGAGGGGATCTGCACTTTCGGCCATAGAGGGCTTCAAACGGCGCAGCCTTGATGCTGGTATGGTAGCTGTTGTTGTAGGAAAATTCAACCAAAGGAAGATGAGTGTCCCACGGTCTGAATTGTTCTCTCACTCTGTCCATCAGTCTGCGGATGATAAGCCGTGCTCATATCCAATTTAGTTCCAAGAGCCTTCTGTAGTGATTGCCAGAATCTCGAGGTAAACCTGCTATCTCGGTCGGAGATAATGGATGTAGGTACACCATGAAGGCGAACTATCTCTTGAATGTAGATCCGTGTGAGTCTCTCCATCTTGAAGTTTTCTTTGATTGGCAGGAAGTGGGCGGACTTCGTTAATCGAGCGACAATTACCCAGATGGCATCGTGCCCACTCGGAGATCTGGGTAACTTGGTGATAAAATCCATGGTTATCCTCTCCCACTTCCACTCAGGTATTTCCGGCTGTTGAAGTAGACCCGAGGGCTTCTGATTATCGACCTACACCTTGGCGCAAGTCAGGCACTTGCCCACAAAGGTAGCGATCTCTGCCTCATGTTTGGCCACCAATAAAGTTGTTTGAGATCCAGGTACATCTTGTCCGAACCTGGATGAACGGAGTGTTTCGTCTTGTGAGCCTCATTCATAACAACCTCTCTGTACCCGCCGAACTTTGGGGTCCAGATCCGGTTCATGAAATAGTTCACTCCATCTCCTTTGACCTCCAAGTTCTTGTCCATTCCTCGTAGTGACTCATTTGCCACGTTCTCGGGTTTTAAGGCTTCCAGCTGAGCCTCTCTGATTTGCGCGGTTAAATGGGAATGGATGGTCATTGTTAGTGCCTTCACCTTACGTCCTGAATACTCCTTTCAACTGAGGGCATCTGCTACCACATTGGCCTTTCCGGGATGATAGCGAATTTCGCATTCGTAGTCACTGAGTAACTCTACCCATCGCCGTTGTCTCATGTTTAACTCCTTTTGATCGAAAATATGTTGCAAGCTCTTATGGTCGGTGAAGATAGTGCACTTGGTTCCATAGAGATAGTGTCTCCAGATCTTTAACGCAAAGACCACTGCTCCCAACTCTAAATCGTGAGTTATGTAATTGACTTCGTGTGTTTTCAACTGCCTCGAGGCATAGACAATGACCTTTCCTCTCTGCATGAGCACACACCCTAGGCCCTGATTGGATGCATCACAGTAGACAACGAAGTCTTCTGTCCCTTCGGGCAGGGACAAGATAGGTGCGCTGCATAGGGCCTGCTTCAATGTTTGAAACGCAGTGTCTTGCTTGACTCTCCAACTAAAGGTTTCCCCTTTTTGCATCAGGGTAGTTAAGGGCTTAGCGATTCTGGAGAAGTTCTGGATGAACTTGCGATAATAGCCCGCGAGACCCAAGAATTGTCGGATTTCCGTGGGTGTCTTTGGTGCAGACCAGTTCTCAATCGCCTTGATCTTGGAAGGGTCCACGTGTATTCCTTCCTTGCTAATCACGTGTCCAAGGAAATTCACCTTCCTGATCCAGAATTCGCACTTCGAGAATTTCGTGTATAGCTTTTCTGCCCTTAATGTTTCCAACACCTGCCTCAAGTGTTGTTTATGATCATCTTCACTCCGCGAATAGAAAAGTATATCGTCTATGAATACGATCACGAACTTGTCTAAGAAAGGGCGGCACACCCGATTCATCAGGTCCATGAATACTGTCGGTGCGTTGGTTAGACCAAAGGGCGTTACTACAAACTCATAGTGTCCATAGCGAGTTCGGAATGCTGTTTTGGGCACATCATTCTCATGAACTCGCAATTGATGGTACCCTGATCTCAGATCGATCTTTGAGAAATAACTGGCTCCCTGAAGTTGGTCGAAGAGATCGTCGATTATGGGTAAGGGATATCGGTTCTTGATAGTCAGCTTATTCAGCTCTCGGTAGTCAATGCACATCCGAAAGGATCCATCTTTCTTTTTCACGAATAAGATCGGAGCTCCCCAGGGTGAGGAACTCGGCCTTATGAATCCTTTGCTGATCAGCTCATTGAGCTGACTGGATAATTCTTGCATTTCCGCTGGCGCTAAGCGGTAAGGAGATTTAGCTACAGGAGTAGCTCTGGGGATTAAGTCGTTACGAAACTCGACTTGGCGTTCGGGACGGATTCCTGGGAGATCTTCAGGGAAGACATCAGGGAAGTGGCAGACTTCGGGAAGACTCTCGAGGTCTTTAACTTTTTGCGTCATGTCTATAACGTGAGCTAGAAATGCATGGCACTCGTTTCACAGATACTTCCGAGCTTTGATGCATGAAATGATACGGAGGTTCGAGCTAGGCTTATCTCCGTAAATCATGAGAGCTTCGCCAGAGGGAAGATTGAGATGGATTGCCTTCTCGAAGCAAAGAATATCAGCACGATTGGAGCTTAGCCAGTCCATGCCGATAATGACGTCGAAACTCTTGATGGACACAGGCATAAGATGGATAGGAAAAGAATAATTGTCTAGAGTAAGAGTACAGCCTATGAATATGTCGTTAGTGCTCTCCTTCTTTCCGTTAGCCATTTCGACGGTAAATGTTTCGGTTAGAGGTTGGGATTTACATTTGATTAGATGTTTGAATGTATGACTAACAAAACTCCTCTCCGCACCAGAATCGAAGAGAATGCGTGCATAAGAGTTGTCAAGGAGGAACGTACCCGTAACAACGGTAGGATCAGCAACTGCTTCCTCCTGGCCCATCACCAAAACTCTTCCTGTATTGCCCCCAGTTGCTGCCTTGGGGCAGTTTCTCCTGAAGTGCCCAGCCTCTCCACGTCCATAACAAGTTTGACCAGCGCCCGCTCCCGGAGCCTGGTTGGTTGGTTGAGCTGGTGTCTTGTAGTATCGAGCTGTGTATCCTTACTTTCCAAAGCTGTTGCAACTCAGCTCACGGCAGGGTCCATGATGGTGGAAGTTACACTTGTTGCACAGAGGTAGTTTTCCAGCATAACCACCGGTAGGGGATTGGGTGGTTGGAACAGCAGTAGGAGCAGCAGCAGGAGCAGTAACAACATGAACTGCCACTATTTGTTGTTTCTTGGAGGGCTCCTGCGAAGACTGACCCTTTCGTTTGTTACCAAACTTCTTCTTTTTCCCACCACTTTCCTTTTGTGGTTTAGAGACAGCTGCCACTTCATCCAGATCGATTCCATGATCGATCAGAGTCTGTGCCAGATCCTTGGCACTTTCAAATATGGTCGGTCGAGCAGCCAAGACATTTCCTTTGGTGGGTTGCGTCAGTCCCCAGATGTACCTCTCGATTTTCTTGCTTTCCGGGGTGACCATTCCCGGACAGAGGAGAGCCAGATCACAGAATCTAGCAGTGTAGGCAGCGATGTCGGAACCCTTCATCTTCAAGTTCCAGAGTTCGTGCTCCAACTTTTGCACTTCGCCCCTTGGGCAGTACTCATCGAGCATGAGCTCCTTCAATCTTTTCCAACCCATGGCATTAGCCACTGGCAGGGTTAGGGTTTTGACCCGGCCATTCCACTAGGTCAAGGCTCTGTTGGTGAAGGTGCAGGCGGCGAACTTCACCTTGTCTGCTTCAGAACAAATGCAAATTTCGAAGATGGATTCGATCTTCTCGAACCATCGAGTCAGGGTGATGACACCTCCATTTCCGTCGAAGGACTTGGGTTTCGCAGTCATGAAGTCCTTGTAGGAACACTCTTTTTGATGTCCCTGACTTCCATCTTGTCTCTGTTGGTCGGTTCCACCTCCAGCCCCACCAGCATTCACTTGTGCCATTGCTGCAGTCATGGCGGCGGTAACTGCTGCCTGGAACATGACGGGGTCGAACTGAGGGGGTGGTGGTGGTGGCGGTGTGTCATCGTTCCTTCTGTTGGGTCTTGGTCGAGGAGGCATCTTGTTCTAGAAACAATCAGGAAGAAGGGGATGGTGAGTCCTCGAGATATAAAAAAAACAAATATATGTCATCCTGATATTGAAAGTATACTACCGAGCGATAAGCATAGAAAGGTTACTGACGCAAGTAAGTTATCGCTTAAGGAAGAAGAGGTAGCAACACTTAGAGTGAATCTGTATACTGAGTTTGGTTCTAGCGAAAATACTCCTATAGTATTTTATGTGAGATGATTTTGGTAAGTTTTAGGCCTGCTGTAGCACCACAGTCACTCCCAAACACCTGTTGGTTATGTCTCGACTGAATATAGTTGATCAGGCTATATTCACCCTAGACATGATTACATAACTGCCCAGGTTTAACCGCAGTGTTCCAGCATCCAAATACTTTTTTTCTTTTCTACTAGCGACACGAATTTCGTTATGTATGCATGCTCGTATACTTTTTATTAAAATACTTTATATTTTGAAAGTATACTTTTAGTGTAGAGCACTTAGGCCCCTTAGTGTTTATAGTTGTATACCACGTAAGGTTCGGTATACTAGTTTGCTATAAACAAGGGCTCTGATACCAATCTGTCCCACCCCGAAACCGATGGCGGAAACGTTCCGGGGTGGAGGACGTCATGTATAGCATCACAACCAATGAATAACAGCAATCATAGCAACACAACCATTACAGTGAATACTTAAGTAAAAATGTTTACATCAATTCTGAAACTTGTTTGAATTACATCATATAACTTGTATGAATATAACATTAAACTCTTATTGCTTCAACTCTTCAAAAACCCAGCAGGCACCTGTCTACTGATTTCCTGAGAATACAAGCAGTTTAAAAGAGTATCAGCATAAAGCTGGTGAGTTCATAAGCGGTGGTTTGTAGTGAAAATCGTTGATGAGTTCAGAAAATATTTGAATAGTTTCAAGAAAATCCAATATTTTCCTTAGTGAAAACGTAGTGTTATCAGTTCTGTAATAAACCATGAATATCTGTATGTTTCCAAGAAAATACAATATTTTCTTTAGTGAAAACGGGTAGCGTTATCGATCTCGTATAAAACTATGAATTTTCGTTACTGAAAACTGTAGTGATATGAAAGAATATTACCTCACGTGACTAGCTAAAACTAATCATGAAGTAAAAGTATTTTATATATGAAACCATTGCATAATCGGTTCTGTTTGAAAAACCATGGCCTTAGCCAGATTACGTAGTGTATATCAGCGCTATTTAGTAAAAATTGAACTGTTGAACAGTGTTAAGTTGTAAACTAAAGGTGATTTATACATATTGTGAGTCGTATAACCATGCTTGATATTACTAGAGACCTTTCCAACGTTCTTCAGGCGTCGAGTTAAATGACCTTTGTACATCTCAGGCGTGCCCGCCTAACTGTAGCTAGTAGTCCAGATGTGGGATTGTCAGTCCCGAATAGATCTATTCACAAATCTCACGCTCTCCCTCCAGGAGACTCTGGTTATACAGTGGTAAGATTTATCCCTGTACACCTAAGGGTACAGTAGTGAAGTAGTGCCTCACAGTATTGTACAATCTAGTTTACATGTAGTGTAGTAGCGTTCTACCGTAGTGAAAATCCGTATGTATACCGTATATAATGATAATTACAGTTATGAAAACCATGATAAAGTGGTGATGTAACTGTAAACTATTTTTGTCTTCGTGCATATGTTTAACAGTGAAAGTTTCTGTACTAGTTATGTTTTTAGAAAAATCCTAAACTATACCGATTATAGTTTTCATGTATAGTGAATAGCGTGTCCAGAAAACTATGCAAATTTTTGGTGAAAACGTCCCTTATGCTCAACACAGTACAAAAGGGTTAAAGTATGAGGTTTGCATAAGTGTTGAAAACATTTATGATTAGCTTGTATTCCCCCCCCCCCCTGAAAACATTAAAAATACGCAAAATGTAGGGGTATGAACTCACAGTTGTTGCGTGAAATCGTTGACTGAAAATGAAGATCCTCGAGTTGTTGCACAACACTTAACGAAATCCTATTATCAAGTAAATACGTATATGTATCTAAATTAGCGATTTCGTTAGATAACATGTTAGAGGTACACTTGAATTCGGTTGAGGAATGTTACCGGGACTTGATCGAATCGAAGAAGATGAGTTTTCAGCCAAAAACACCACTTAAAAGGTGTTTACGGTCGAAGAGGAGTTTACGGTTCTTGAAGGCTTGGACCGTAAAATCAAGAACATAGTTTACGGTTTCTGAAGTTTGGACCGTAAACTCAAGCACAGAGTTTACGGTTTCTGAAGGTTCGGACCGTAAACTCAAGAACAGAGTTTATGGTTTCTGAAGGTTGGACCGTAAACTCAAGAACAGGGTTCTGCTTGCTGATTTCGAAGAGATAATCGTTTCCAGGCGTTCCCAAGTGACTCCAAATGTGGTTTCTTGATGTTTTCCGAAGCTTGAAGGCTTTTTGAGTGTTTACGGTTAAGATCCTTAGAGAGAGAAGGAGAGAGTTTTTGGCCAGAAATGTTCTAATGAAGGTGGAGGCGTCGTATTTATAGGAGTGTAGTGGGGGGTCCACTCTTTACTGACCGTAAACATGTTTACGGTCGTAAACGAGTTTACGGTCGTAAACGAGTTTATGGCCGTAAACACGTTTACGGTCGTAATCTCATTTAGACCGCAAATGCTTGATTTTTCGAGATATTCGGGTTTCGGCGCGATTTTTTTTGGTTCCAACTCGCAAATAGTTTAATTAAATATAACTAGATTATTTTCTAAACCAAAAAGTTTGACGGAAAAGTTAACAAATTCGAAATTTTATTAACGAAACTCGCGTAACGGAAACAGAAAAAGTTTCGGGTTGTCACAATAAGCCAAGGAAACAGTGGGAGGAAAATTGACCTTGAAGAAATTCAAGAGTCAAGTGGTGAAGGAACCTCAAACCCTAGCAGTCAACTTGACGAGGAAACTCCTGTTGATCCAATTGACGAGTCTGTACCTTTGAGGCGTTCCACAAGGGTTAGGAATGCACCTCAGCATTACTATGGTTTCCCTATTACTGCGGAAGGTGAGACACTTATCAGTGATGAGACACTGGTGAGTCTGGATGAACCTAACAGCTATACGGAAGCCATGGTAGGTCCCGAGTATGCTAAATGGAAAGAGGCAATGGATAGCGAGATACAGTCCATGTATGACAATCAAGTTTGGGACTTCGTTGACAATGTACCAGGTCACAAGACAGTTGGGTGCAAATGGATCTTCAAGAAGAAGACCGACATGGATGGTAATGTACACACTTATAAGGCGCGACTGGTGGCAAAGGGCTTTTCTCAAGCTCTGGGAGTTGATTATGATGAGACTTTTTCACAAGTTGCCAAGATTAAGTCTATTAGGGTATTGTTAGCCATTGTTGCATTTCATGACTATGAAATATAGCAAATGGATGTCAAAACCGCTTTCCTTACTGGAAAGTTGGCTGAGGATGTTTTCATGTGTCAACCAGAGGGTTTTGTCAGTACAGAGTATCCTAATAGAGTGTGTAAGCTTGAGAAATCAATCTATGGATTGAAGCAAGCACCTCGCAGATGGAATCTTTGCTTTGATGAGAAAGTCAAAGAGTTTGGCTTTTCGAGGAGTGAAGATGAATCTTGTGTATATGTCAAGGCTAGTGGGAGTATAGTTAGTTTTTTGGTATTGTATGTGGATGACATACTACTCATAGGAAATGACATCCCGACCTTGTAGGAAGTGAAGTCCTGGCTTGGGAAGTGTTTCGCTGTGAAGGACCTTGGACAAGCTGCCTATATCCTAGGGATAAGGATTCTGAGAGACTAATTGGACTTAGTCAGAGTAACGCTAGATTGAGTAAGACTTAGAGCCCGAGTACCGAGGCTGAGATAGCAAAAATGATTCGAGTACCTTATGCTTCGGATGTAGGCTTGATCATGTATGCTATGACTTGTACTCGTCCTGATGTGGCCTTTGCCTTGAGCATGGTCGGTACATATCAGGGGAACCCTGCTAAGGCTCACTGGACTGCGGTAAAGAATATCCTCAAGTACCTGCGGAGGACTAAGGACTGGGTCCTTACCCTTGGTGGGAGTGATGACTTGAGAGTTGTAGGGTATAGTGATGCTAGCTTCCAGACTCATAGGGATAAATTCCGCTCTCAGTCGGGCTGGGTCTTTACCTTAAACGGTGGAGCAATTACTTGGAAAAATTCCAAGCAGGAGACAGTGGCTGATTCAACTTGCGAATCAGAGTATATAGCGGCAAGCAAGGCATCAAAGGAGGCAATATGGTTGAAGAACTTCATTGGAGACCTTAGAGTTGTACCAGCTATAAAGGAGCCTATGGAAATCTTCTGTGATAGTGAAAGTGCAGTTGCCTTAGTGAAAGAACCAAAGGATCATGGGAGATCCAGACACATTGACAGAAAATATCATTTCATCAGACATCGAATAAAAGAAGTACTCCTCGTGGCAAAGAGGGTATCATCGGATGAGAACCCAACAGATCCCCTCACGAAGGGATTGGGTAGGGTTAAGCATCTCCAGCATGCCAGGAGCATAGGGCTGAAGAATGATATTAGTTTTAGTAGTTAGATAACTTTGAAATTTGTAAAGTGTAATTGACATTTGATGATGAATAAAAGTTGTGTTTATTTATGAGTAAAGTGTTGCTATCCTTTGTCAATCGTTTACTATTATTTCTTTTGCATTTTTTGACTTCCAGAATATTGATGTTGTGTTTTACATATTATTCAAATTATCCACAGTCGGTCATATGTTGGAAGTAGATATGAATTAAGACTGTCATGATTTGGTTGTAGAGGTCTAAGATGTTGGACATGGCCTCAACACTCATGAGTGCTCATAAGTTCTAAGTATTAGATTCAACCCACGCTCGCTGGTATCACTTCATGGAATATATCTCGAGTGATCGCGAGACGGTAATATCATATAAGTCTTCAAACCTAGAGATATGTGTTGTTGCCTATGAGTTGGTTATGCATTGATCGTACGAAAATGCATTGGTAACTTGATGTTATAAAACGTACCTTTGTGTGTGATTCAACAAGTAGTAGAACAAGCATATGAGTCGAAGTTTATTTGTTCCTTCTTGGATTAGAAGCGATATCTGGGCCCCTCGATGAATTTGTTTTGACCTATGTACCGGGCCCGGTCAGAACTAAGTTGATGTGTTCAATTAAGTTCTATGTCAAACAAATCGGAAATCGGGAAACAAACAGCTGGACAATAAGTAAGACATTGTTCCATGTATTTGTCCGGCTGATATCTAGAACCGAGGATTATATGATCACTTATCTTAAATGGCGTATCATCATCTTCTCAATTCCGAGAGACCTTGAAAAGAGCTACGATTGCTGATCGGTTCCTGAAGTCATACTTGCAGTTATAGTTATTAGACTTATCCAAGTGGGAGACTGTTGGATAAGGTGTCTAAGTCCATAACTATATCTGGTATGTACTTGACCCGACCCAGCATGGTCTATTTGGGTTGCATGGCATCATGCATTTGGATAGACTAAATGAGAGAAATAACACTTGTGGTTTATTAATATATTATAAGTTCTAATATATTAATAGTATTATTTAATTAGTATTGATCAAGAATTAATCTGGAATTAATTAAGTGATCAAAAGAAGACTAATTAAATATATGGGTTGATTATGTAAATCATCCATAACTTGTATAGTGGGCTAAAGGCTCCATGGGTTATCAAGTTGGGCTAAGGTCCATAGGATGCTCCATGGGAGTTACAAACCCATGGGTCATGGAAATGAAGAGTCATGTTACATTAGGGTTTACATGGTGTAACCCTAAATGTAGCACACTATATAAGGAACATGATATCCACCAAAATCGGCTACACAAGTAGTTGCAAGAGGGCTAGGCCGATTTTATAAGTGTTATACATTCTCTCAAAGTCATTCCAAAGCATTTGGTGTTGTTTGAAACATTTGAGGCATCACACTTGGGGTGCTAGGCTCTCAACGTTTTCAAGGAATCAAAAACAACTACAAGGTATGTGATTCTAGCCATCTTTTAGATTTAAAGTTTCCCATGTATGCTAGATAGGTTTATGAACCTTGGAAAAAGTATTTTGCATGTATTTTAGACAAACATAGATCCAAGGTTTTCTAGGGTTGCATGTACACTTAGGAGTGTTAGAATGCTCAAAACCCATCAACTATATGATAAAACCTTTTGTTTTTTAAGTGATGGACATGTATGTCCAATGTCCAACACGAACTCACTAGGCCCTAGGCTTACCCTTTTAGAAACTTTAAATGTGCGCAACCCGGGAAACTATTTAACAAGTGGCAGTAAGAAGGTCAGGGAGAAGGATTGATCAACAATACGACAAAGGAGTTCTGCAAAGACGTAACACCCGAAGCTCTTTAGTAGAAGACTTCATTTTATTTTAGTTTTCTTATGTTGTAGTTTAGTTTATAAGTAAGTTCAGAATTGATCTTGGGAGGTGTTGGAACGATTATTTGTTATATAATCTATATAACAAAGTTGGGGTGTTACAGTATTAGAACTGATATATAACGTTTCAGAGTGATAAAGAGGATTATGCATCTAAAACATAACTAAAACTTTCTCTATCATAATATACTCGCGATTACGGTACAATGAACAACAATTTGGTGTATAGAATGGCATGGTGATAACTTGTAGAGGATAATGAAACAGTAATGGAGACCGACAACCTGAGCCTCGTGTTAATGAGCATGCACCTAATGACGTTCCAGTAGCTGAACCTATCACGATGACCGGAGTCAAAGAAATAATTTGGGTCATGTAAGCTGAGAAAAGGAGGTGATGAGACAACTGCTATAGAATAATAAGGATGAACCTACTGCACCATCTATGCAGCCTGAGTTCAATGAGGAACCATCAGAGGAAGGAAACTATAGTCGAACTTTTAGCCAAGTTTAACCGCGATCGGTTAGAAGGAACAACCCTGACCAAGAGGTTGAGAGAAATGGATGCAAGTAAAAGGAATTCATAGCTTCCAAACCGCCAAGCCTGTCTAGGAGCCCCAAACAAGTGGGAGTTATGGATTGGATCTCTGAAATAGAGATGGTGCCCGATAGTTGTGACTGCAGCAACATACAGAAGACCATCTTAGTTGTTACACAACTAAATACTAGAATATTGAACTTGTGGAAGTTGTTGGGTGATTCCTTGCCAAAGGGAGAAGCAAGGTAGATGTCTTGGGAGAACTTCCTTGAGAATTTAAAGAAGTAGTAATGCTTTAAATAAGATCTTTTGGATATCAATAATGACTTTTAGAATTTGAAGAAAGGGAAGATGAATGACAACAAGTATGTTGGAGCTTTCTCTGAAAAGAAGAATTTATTTCCTGACTTAGTTCCCACCAAACTTTCCAAAGTAAATAAGTTTGCTATGGGATTACTAGCAAATTTTTGTCCAAGGGTGAAACTAGAAAGTACTGTAAAAACAGTCATCTGGGCAGCTAGGAATGTACAGACCTAGATAAACGATAAGGTTCAAAGTCCGATAAGAAAAGTAGTTTTTCAATGTCCGATAAGAAAAGTAGTTTTTCAATAATGAAACCAGATTGAAAAGAAAGTCTGAATAATCTTCAAATTCTAATAAGAAAAGTAGTTTTTCAAAGTCCGACCCCAACGACAAGTAGTATGGGATATCAATGAGGCAAAGTGGTGTGAGAAGTGCAGGAAGAAACACTTCGGTAGATGCATCAATGAGGTGACTTGCTTCAAATGTGGAAAGATTGGTCACTACGCCAGTAACTGCACCCAAAGCGTGTGTTACAAATGTGTAGAAGTAGGATATCTCATAAGTAACTTCCCAAAGAAAAACAAATCAGTAAGGCCGAATGCACCGTCGAAGCCCAAGGAAAGAGCATTCCACATGATCCTTGATGGATTACATCACATTGCAGGAGATCAAGAACAGGGATCTGGATATCCGAAGTACAAGATATGAAGCAGACAATTCATATAAATAGTATTATGTAATGTAGCCTGATGTAAGAGGCAGAGTGTAGGGTAAACTTAAATAACATTTTAATCGTTTTCCAGAAGTAATATAACACATATTATGTTATACTATTCGAATGTGTTAAGTTGTTGTGTGATTTTCTATTATAGTGACTCTGGTAAACTATGAGGCAAATATTGGGACAAGTATGAGTATATGTGAAAGGTAGTTATGGCCTATACTACCAGAAGCAAATGACTCGCACTTGGATCAGGAAGAGTCACAAGGTTACGAAGACACTAGTAGTTCAGTTGTTTTGTTTGTTTCCGTCATTACCTTCATTTAGGTGATGACTACGAAGATAAATGTTATTCCAACCTTAGTGGTCATAGTGAATCAAGTCCGACTAAGATAAATTTGAGAGGTAAATTTGGTGTAGCATCTGACTTTAGTCAATAGATTAAAGGAAAAGACAACTAAAGTGATCGACACAAGTATGACAATCATCGTTAAGGCTAAGCACATAGTAGCTACAAATGCTACCTATAATGATGTGGTTGTACCACATTATAAAATGAAGGAAGGTATCTTCCGTGCTAGAGTACGAATCAAAAGAAAAGTAATTCTAACAATTGCATCAAGTGATAGAAGGTCGTTAGAGAACGGCCATTCGATCTGCTACAACAACTAAAGAAAGAACTTATCATGTATCGAGTCTATTGGAGAATGTGCAGGAGTCTCTGATGAAGGTCATATTCGTAATTCAAAGGTTAGGACTGAAGGTACAGAAGTGAATGAAGAGCGGTTGAAGGTTTCAGCACCACTAGCAGCTAAGAAACTCCAATAGCTTTATGTGGAAAACTTAGGAATTATGGTTATCACCTAGGATGAAATGGTGACGTGCAAAATAATTATACAAGCCATGTTTTTCTGATGATTACTGGATGTAATCAACCTAAGGGGCAGATAATATTAAATCCCGTAGATTCGGACTATGCAATTAAGATAGAATAAGTAATAAAACAACATTTGGATAGAAGATTATTTAGGATAAATAATCTTAACCAAAGTTATAGTATATGTGACAAAAATTTTGTACATACGAAGAACTCTGATATCAGAATTCGTATGAAGAAGTTTTGCTTCTTTGAAGTTTCACTATTAAACCGAAAAGGCTATGCGCATCATAAAAAGTGAATTTTTGGTAGATTTCTTATTAGCCTAAGTAATCTAAAAGGCAGTCATAGTAATCACAAAACCGAGTGCGTACATATAGAGAACGTCCAAATCTGACTTCTTATGAGGAAGTTATGATTTTTTGTAGTTTTAACGCAATAGTGAGGACACGGAAACCGAAATTCAAATCGTTTGATTGTCAGCCAAAACAATCTAAAAAAGAGTGGAATATATCATGAATATGAGCCTGTCGATATGAAGATAGTCAAGAACGTAGTTCGTATGAAGGAGTTATGAATTTCGCACGGAATTTAACTGTCTAAACCGGTCTAAATATGGTTTTTAGTTAGAGTGAGAATTATCAGTTTAGACCTTAGTGAAAGTTCTCGAAAACGGAGATATAAAGAACGTCGAAAACGGAGCTGGTATGCGAAAGTTATGGGCGTCTGAAGTTCTGTGAAAATTTACATGTTGGGATATTGTGGCACTACCAGGAGTCGCCACATGGCACGGTCGGCAACCCCTTTTCTCCGAGAGTCATGATAACATGGCACCACGAGAAGCGGACATGTGGCACCACAGATTGGTTACACATGATACGTTCTAGAAGGCGACTGGAAAGTGATGTAGATGAAGCTAGAATAGACATGTGGCAGTAGGGGGAAGCGGCCATGTCACTCGACGCAGGGCACCCCCTGAAATTCTTATAAAATTTTCTGATTTCCATTCCATTCTCCACACAAATCAATCCCAATCTCTCTTAAACGATTTCTCAACCAAAAAGCAAACTTTTTTGTAAGGGTGCAAAGTCACTCTTGGATGTTATGAGGGCTAACTCTTTTGATTGTGCATAATGAGTTGTCTTTCCATTATAAGGAAGTGAGTGACACTCATTTTATCTAATGAAAATTTTGAGAGATTAGTTTAGAGAGAATTTGCAAAACCCATTTTTGTACTTTTTCTATGAAACTAATGAGAGCTTAAAAGAATTATTTAGATCTTGTGTTCATGTTCTTGATTTTACTTGATGATTCACTAAATCACTGTTAATTCCGCACATGCCATCATAATCAACACCACTACAATTGGTATCAGAGCAGGTGTTCTTGATTTGATCAAGATTTGATCCTTGATGGCTATCTTGATTTGGTGATTCTTCATGTTCTTATTGATCTTCATGATTTAGAGAGTTTTTGGATTCTAGAAATCTAATTCATCTTTGATTCTATTCATAATTCGATTTTATTCACTAGAATTCAAGTGATTTTTACTTTCTCTCTCTAGAAAACCCATTCAAAATCACTTTCTCTCTCTAGAAATCTTCAAGGTTTTGTGATCATGGTGCGTTTGGAGTATGATTCTTGGGTTGTGATTGTTAAAGATTTGAAATACAAAGTCAACGAATATCAATTCTATGGATTGGTGTTAAGTAGGTTGATTTCGCAAGAAACTTTGATTTCTTATGGAGGTTTGAAGGATGATCATGGAAGATTGATATTTCAACCACTTTTGAAGATTGAATGTTTGTATGATCTTTTCATTTCTCTTGTTGAAAACCCAAGTGATCTTCAAGCTCTTATGTTTGTTGAAGTTGTTCTTGATGATCATCATGTTCTTGATGTTCTTGATGTTCAAGAAAAAGGAGTTCAAGTTGATTCTCAAGATGGAATTTTTTTTTGCTCGATTCGAGTTCAAACCGATGATATTTTGTGTTCTTGTGATTCATTTGAAGGAATGATTCCTTATCGAAAGCCGGTGATCCAAGAAATTCACAAGTATCAAACTCCAAAAGATTTGATTCAAACTCAAGAAGTTGTGGAAAGTGGGTTTGTTCATGAAATCAATTCTTCAAGGTGCAAAAAGATGAGAAAGAAAAAGATGAAGAAGATTAATCGGAAGAACAAGCAGGTTTACTCACAAAAATCGTTAAATGTTGTCAAGCCGAAATCCGTGAAGCAAATTTGGGTTCCAAAGGAACAATCTCCAAAGGTTGCATTGAATTTGAAGTCAAAACCCAAAAGTGTTGGTGGTTCTTTTCAAGATGTTCTTGGATCGTCGAAGAACACGAAGAACGAGTTGTACATCTCGGATAATGGGTGGTACAATGTTCGATTTGGAGATTTTCTCATTCCAACAAAAGAACCAAGATCTTCTACATTCGATTCGTTTGTTGAAAATGGAACTCGATTCGTCAAAAAGGTATCACAAATTCTCAAATGGATTCCAAAACGTCCATGATTTCGATTCGTAGTTTGCGTTTTTCATTTTTGATCGATTTGCCTCATTGGATCAAATCCGTTTCAACCACTATGAATGATCCAATTATTTTTGTCTAGATCAAAATTCCAAAAATCAAAATCAAATTCTCAAAAAAAAATTGTTCATCAAATCAAAATTAAAATCTAATTCCATTTTTATGTGTCACTATTCATGCGGTATATGAGTTTGAAGCCCAATCAAAATCGATTCATGGTACTATTCACATATAATTCATTTTGAGTCCAAAATGGTAATCGTTTACTGTTCATTTGATTAAAGATGTGAGCCCAATAACTTATCAATATTGAGTCCGACTTACACTCAATTCTTCACTATGATTAATACGCATAAAGGTGTTGTACCTTTGTGACTTTTTTTAATATCGTGTTCTTGAGGTTCGTTTCTTTCACTGTGAATCGACCAACAATTCAATCAAGTCTTACCGATTGTTGATTTAGAAGTCATAATCGACTGGGAAGACTAGATATTCGAAGGCTGAGAATTGATAGTGATTTTGAAATAAGGTCAAATGATTAAAATTAGTTTTGTTGTATGGATTGGGTCATGAGAGTCGATTTTTGTTAATTGATTTTGACTAATTTCGGAGGATAATTTGCAATTGACCTGTAAAATCGAAGCAATCAGAATCGATAGTTGGATTGACTTTCAAAAGTCAAAGGATGATTGATGTTGAACAGTTGAAGAAATTTGATTTTTATTTCGATGTTTTCTGGAATCGAGGTGTACAATCAACAGTTTAAGGTCGATGTTGAAGTTCGAAGGGTATATTTGGAAACGAAATCGATTTTGTTTTGCTTGTTGATCTGGAAATGCGAGTCGATAGTCGATGTATGTTGCAGTCAGTCGATGCTAAGTCAAGAAAGAATGGAATCGATTGATTTCCAAAGTCAAAAATCAATGGCTCGATTGTCAAAGAACGAAGACTTGTTATTGAGTTGATTTTACAGTCGATTTTGGAGTAAATGTTCGAAAAGTGTAAGTTGATTGGAATCGATGGTTGGTACCTGAAACAAAGCCTTGATGGTCGATGATTGATAGCGAACAGATGATGAAATTTTGATTTTGATTTCGTTCGATAGGTGATGTTTTTGTATGTGAACGAAATCACTTAATCACTTTGAGTTGGAGTTTGGAATCAGGAATCGATTGTTTGATATTGATTTTGAAAGTCAACGAGAATGTGTTGATTAACACGAGTCGATAGTCAGGAACGAATTAGGAATGGTCGACTTTGATGAAATGCATTTAGATTTGGAATCATTGAAGTCGATGTCGACAGCAAGGTATTTGTGTTGATGATTGAATAAAAAGCGAATCCATTGATTTCATTTTGGTGTTGATGTCGAGAATTGCTTGAAGAACGAAGCATGGATGTTACAGTGAAAGTTTTTTGAGTCGATTGACGAACAACGTGATGTTTTGGTTTGAATGATAAAAGCGAATTCTGTGAAATTGGTGGGTGATAACGAAGGGTTTTTATCTAAAGAACGAGAGCTTGGAGCTTTGATTTGACGAATTGGATTGAAGTCTTGATTGCTGATTAACAAAATTAGGGAAATTAACGAAACCGTGTTTTGGTGATTGGATGAATCTAACGAAGGGGAGAGAGAAGGATTTCGTACGAAGGGTGCTCTGATTGAACGAAGAGGAGAGAGAAAATGGGATGTGGATTTGGGATTAAAACTAACGAAGGGGAAGGAAAATCTTTCGTTAATATGGTCTGTGTGTATTTTCGTTAGATTTGGGGAAGAAGAAAACATGAAGTTTCGAAAATGGTCCCTGCTGTTTCGATAGCTTTGCATATGGTCAAAGTTTCGTTAGTTTGAAGAAAAATGAAGAATTTTCGAAAACAGCCCCTGAAATTTCGACAGTTTGGCAACAAGTACCCAAATTTGAAAAAGGACTGTTTTTGCTGAGAAATTGAAGAATGTTCATTTCTGGTCCCTGCAGTTTGTGCGAATTTACGCTTTATGCCCAGTTTTGCAAATAGGGTAGAGTTTCGCATACTTGGCTGTTTTTGGCGCAATGGGTCCCTGCAAGTTTCAGAAAGTGACAATTTTTACCCGGTTTTTGAAAAATCCTGCAACTTTCACCCAAAAAGTCAAAAAATTTAATAAATTGGAAATTTTTTGTGGCTTTTTCGTGATTGTTATTCCGTGCAAGATTTTTGGTGTTTCATTTTTGGCACACATCAAGGGGGAGTTTTGTAAAGCTCATTCCTCGAGCGAGTCTCACCCTTAATGGGTTTTATAATCATTTTTTGATTATAAAAAAGGTGAGAATGATGGGTATTCGAAGCGGATCTTTCATTTGCAGAATTGAAGACCGGTGTTTACTTCGAGGGGGAGTTTGGTCTTGATCGCGCGTGCTCGTTGGTAATTGAAGCCAGACATCCAATCCTAACTTTGAGGGGGAGAATGTAAGGGTGCAAAGTCACTCTTGGATGTTATGAGGGCTAACTCTTTTGATTGTGCATAATGAGTTGTCTTTCCTTTATAAGGAAGTGAGTGACATTCATTTTATCTAATGAACATTTTGAGAGATTAGTTTAGAGAGAGAATTTGCAAAACCCATTTTTGTACTCTTTCTGAAACTAATGAGAGCTTAAAGGAATTATTTAGATCTTGTGTTCATGTTCTTGATTTTACTTGATGATTCACTAAATCATTCTTAATTCGGGACATGCCCTCATAATCAACACCACTACATTTTTTCGGAATTCTGAGTAGTTTAGCTAGGCTCTAGAAGGGCTAAGAGCCTGAAATTTAGAAGCTATCAGGATGGATTCCACGCGTGCAATTTCCCGTTTTTTCCTAAAAAAAATATGTAAGTTATGGTGCACTTATCTTTATTCAAGTGTAACTTATATTTATTTTGATAGTCTTATTATGAATCAATAAATAAGATTTATCAGTAATTCCATGTCATAATACTGATTGATCTACTCACGAAGATGATGTCTAGGGTAGATTTAGTTAGGTGTTTAAAGTGGGACTTCCAAACAGCATACTTTGTATACCACACAGACCATACCTCAAATATAATCTTACATGCTTGCTCCTTATCAGCTATCGATCAGTAGACAATGGAATTATTGAAGACTTTAACCTATCATTAGTAATAAAAGATATAAGAATAAGACTTAGTGACATTCGTCCTTAGGTCACATCAAAAGAAAAGCCAATGTGTTAGGCGAAGCGCTACCTAATTCACGAGTCATCCACTTTTAATAATTGATTGCAAAGTTACTTTCATCTTACACATAGATATGAAGTATTTAGTTAATTAAGTGCTAGGTGTGCCTATTATTTGTGATTGAAACCTTCTTTGTTGTAAGAAACTATAATAGATAACTATTATTTAACCATATATGTATTTTTCTAGTTATAACATATGGGGTAGTTAAGAGTAAATCAAGATGAAAATAATGAAGAGAGGCTGAGACTTTTATAGAACTACCGAACTAGTAATGCATTTACCTAGTAGGGCATTGATGATGACCGTAGACTATTATAGAGAAGTCGGGTCAAACATAGGCATGCTTGCAACATGTTGATGTCTATAAGCCATACACAGGCAGGTATTCAACCTATAGATGTTCACCAATTATACATGGGCAAGTTTACTACCTGTAGATGTTTAATAAATCATATGCGGTCAGGTCTACGACCTGTAGGGATTGATGAATCGTACGTGGAAAGGTCTACAACTTGTAGGCATTATTTAAGTATACATGGGTAGGTCCTCGACCTATAGATGTTAAGAACCATATATGGACATGACTATGAACTGTATGTACGAATAAATTATTCATACGAGTACTCTGTTCACCCTATGGTTGTCTTATTAAGTAAATAGTGGTAAGGAATCCCCGATCCATAATTATTTACTTAGAGATCCTTTAGGTTAGATCCCTTGAGATCTTCGGTTTAGACATCCTAAGTTTCTAATAATCAACGGAAAACATTTTTTTGTAAATACTTATTATTGGATAAATTTTCCAATTATAAATAAACTCTATTTAAAATAAGCATAAATATAAAGGTCTTTTTTGACCGTGATAGTGGGGATGTCACAGTTGGTATGAAAGTATTAGTGTAAGGGAACTAGGGTTATTTGAGGATCTCAAGACTTAAACTTAAAGTGTTAAGTGATGATCGTGAGATGTGTCTGTGTTATATTTTAGGCAGTATGCCTGAACTGACATAAGCACTAGCTTACTTTTGGATAAGATGCCTAAAATGTTGTTATGTGCTAAATGATTTATACTATAGCATGCTTTAGGTTGCCTAAATTGCTATTATTTGACTAAGTTTAAGGCCTATTACCGACCTCAATTTGGAAATTTTATGTGTTCAGGATTCTAAACATTTAATTACTATATTAGAATTAGCATATAACTTTTCGGAGTGATAAGGATGATAATTTAGTGTAATGAATGGTATGGTGAGAACTCGTAGCGGATTACAAAATCGTAATGGAAGCCGAAAACTTCAGTCTTGTATGAATGAGCGTGCATCTGAACACGTGCCACTAGATGAACCTATCATGATGACAAGAGTCCAAGAAATGATTCGGGTCATGTTAGTCGAGCAAAGGGAGGAAATGAGACAACTGCTACGAAATAATAGGGATGAACCTACTACACCAGTTGTGCAGCCTAAGCTGAATGAGGAACAGTTAGAGGAAGTAAACTATAACTGGATTGTTAGCCAAGCTGAATCACGAAGGGGTTGAAGGAACAACCTTTACCAAGAGGTTGAGAGGAATGGATACAAGTACAAGCACTTCATGGCTTCCAAGCCGCCAAGCCTTTCTAGGAGCCCAAGAACAGAGGAAGTTATGGATTAGATCTTTGAAATAGAGGTAATATTCGATAGTTGTGACTACAACAACAAACATAATACCATCTTAGCTGTCAGTCAACTAAAGACTGAAGTATTGAGCTGGTGGAAGTTGTTGGCCGACTTCATGACAAAGTTAGAAGCAATGAAAAATTATTAGGAGAAATTCCTTGAGGATTTAAAGAGGAAATATTGCGTTGAACAAGATCTTCTGGGGATCAATAATGAATTCCATAATTTGAAGAAAGGGAAGATGAATGACAGTGAGTATGTTGTAACTGTTGGATTAGTGTCTAATCTTGTAACTATATTTGGTAAGTACTTGCCCCGGTTGTGCATGGTCCTTTTGGGTTGCCTTCACCGAAGCAACATGATAGGATGATTTGTTATGAAAGAGGTTATTATGATTTATTAATATGTTATATGAATAATATATTAATGGAGAAATCATATAATTAAATTAATATTAGACAAGAATTAATTGAGAAATTAATTATGTGACTAAAAGGTATTAATTTAATAAAAGGGACTTAAACTGTCAAATGTGTGATAGTTGAGTATTGGGCTGAGGAGCCTCTTGGACTAGGCATGGACGAAATTAGGATGTGTCCATCCATAATTTCGGCCATAAGGCCCTATTCCAGAAGCTTCCTTGGATAGCTTAAGGCCTAAGCTGTCCATTAGGGTTTAGACTGAATCCCTAGAAGCTCCAGTATAAATAGGACCCTAAGGCTTACAATTTGCAGCCACTTGAAACCCTAGAACGATCATAGCCGAAATTGAGCCTATTGCAACCTCTCTGCAAGATCATTCTTTTGTTATTGGTGTTTGTAAGCCATTAGAGGAGTGACACTTGTGACTCTAAGCTTCAAAGACAAGAAGATTCAAGCAAGTAACAAGAGGTAGTCATCTAGATCTGTTTTGATTATGTTAATTTCGAATTATACCTACTAGGTCTAGGGTTTGCAAGACTTGGATGAATGCATGTACAATTAGAGAAACCTAGACCCAAGCATTAGGGTTTGCATGAGCATATAGGATGTTCTTTTGGCTCAAACCCATCAGTATATCAGAGCCTTGATTGGTTTCTATTGTATTGATGCTTTGTGTCTTCATTCAATCTTTAAAATCGAATTTTTTACCCCCTGACTGACAGACTCGGCGAGTCCCATAGTGGGCTCGACGAGTAGGATGAACTCGACGAGTCCATAAGGGGACTCGGCGAGTCGGAGCGTCTGTCAGAAGGATTTTCGGGATTTCTTGCTGTTTTGCTTAAGGATACTTACCTATATCGTTTTAGACTAATAAAATCCGAATTTTATTACTGTTTTGTGAATATCCTTAACAAAACAAAAGATGATTACCAATTAATTGAATGATTAATTCCTTATTTGATAATATTTGATTATTTGAATTAATTGTTGAATTATCTTGTAAATAAAATTGATTAGGTCAAATTTAGATAATCATTAAATTAATTCTTTAATTTAAATTATTTGCTATTTGATCCTTTGTGTTTTGAAAAGTTCCAAAAACTTGTCCTCATGTTTTGAAATTTAAATTTTATGATTAAAAGTTTAATTTGTACTATTCAAATTTCAAACCCTAGAATTTTCACAAGTCTAAAATTCAACCTTATACTTTATAATATTATAAGAATAATATATATATATATATATATATATATATATATATATATATATATATATATATATATATATATATATATATATATATATATATATATATATATAATTCAACCGTTAGTAGGCCTCGTTCACGAAGCTAATCTATAAGGGGTGTTTAAGGAAGCGGCCTGTAAAATGGCCGCCATTGGGTATCCACTCTTACCCACTACACCCTTGACTAGTAGAGGGTCGTTAGCCGAACGGGTAGGATAGGGCAAACACTTTCCTCGTTAAAAGTATAATGAAATTATAAAAGTAACTAAATGGTTTTACACAATTCCCAATCTTAGTTACTTTAGGCAAAAGTGAATTGATGCAATTCCATGAAGTTACACTTTGTAACCTTGCTAAGACGTTAGTGGAGCGTGTGTGGTTAACCGGCACACTAATTGGGTTCTAAGCAAAGGTGGCAAAGGGTGACTCATTGTTTGTCATAGTTCGATGGAGCGTGTGTGGTTAACCGGCACATCGAATAGGTGACTGTAAAAATGAGGGCACCATGTATATTTGCATGGTTTTTCACACCCGCTTTGTGATCCTCGGCATCCCAGTCACATACTAGAGGGGCATATCGAGATTTAAACATGCCATTGAAAAGTTCAATGAATCTTAAAATATCTAGGAGTTTTCAATACATTTAAAACTTAATCTCATTTTTGTTTTTCATGGTGGAGAATTTGTGAATCATCATTCACTTACCTTCAAATTATTTGCTTGTTAGATTACGGCATCCCTTTTCTAATTTGTGAATAATGTTGTTGGTTCCTACTCATTTGGGTGTTTAATTGGGGATTCATTTCTAATTAAACTTTGTTTTTTTTCCTTTTCAGATGTCGAACGTCAACAACAACGCTTCTGGTTCTACTTCCTCTGGCTCATTCTCACTCATGAACTTGTGTGGGAGAGTGATCTTTGACGGGTCCAATTTCAATGATTGGATCCGTAACATTCGCATGGTCACTCGTTACGAGGACAAAGAGTATGTCCTTGATGAGAAGCAGAAGGAAATCAACCTCAACACTGCTACTGCTGAAGAGATCGCGGCCTTTGAGGCCCATGAGCGTGATGCCATGAAATTCCATTGCATCATCCTAGCGACTATGACTGCAGAACCCCAGAAGTTCTATGATGACATGTACCCCTATGAAATGCATCAAGATCTACTTGACCGGTACCACCAAAGCGCTAGGGAAGAAAGGTACGAGATCATCACTTCGATGATCACTACCAAAATAGGTAATGGAGACTCCCTTACTGCTCATCTGCAAAGGATGCAGAGATATGTCGATCGCCTTCTAATGTTGAATGTGAACTTTGATGAAGAGCTGGCAATTGACATCATCCTTCATTCTTTGCCTCCATGCTATAGCCAGTTCCGCATAACCTACCACATAAATAAAGAGGAGGTCACCTTGAGAAAGATCCAATGACTGTTGAGGACTGCTGAGAGCAACCTCAAAGATAAACTGTTGCATCAACTCCAGCTCCTACTGCTGCCCCTGTCTTGGCAATAGGGCAAGGGAAAGGTAAGAAGATTAAGGCTCCCTCAAAGAGCCACCACAAGGGAAAGTCCCAAGCTGGTAACTCTTATAGTGGAGCCAAAGTTGGTTATGCTAAACCCAACTCTAACCCTAAGGAGGCAGAGTGCCATCACTTCCACAAGATAGGGCATTAGAAAAGAAGATGCCCTGAATATCTGCAAGCTATCAAGGATGGGAAGATCAAGCCGTCCTTCGCAGGTATTTACACTATTAAATCTAAAGATTCATCGCATGTTATTTCTTGGGTTCTTGATACAGGATGTGGTTTTCACATATGTTCTGATTTGCAGGGGCTAAGAAGAAATAGGGATGTGGAGCGTCATGGGAAACAGAAGATCGTCACCTGTCACCAAGATTGGAGTATATTCCTTAGTGCTTAGTAATGGATTAGGTTTAGATTTAAATAATTTTTGCTATTCGCGAGCTATGGCAAGAAACATCATTTCATTTCATGGTTTATATAGACAAGGATTTAGATATTCATTTGATAATGAAAAGGGTTCTATTTATGCTTATGTTAATAGTGTTTTATATTTTGAAGCATTGCCTTGTAATGGCATATATGAAACTGTGATGGTTGTAGACAAACTAAGAAATGATGTGTTGTGTATTGATTCTTCCAATGATTTGGATAAAGCATGCTTGTGGCATTGTCGTCTTGGACATGTCAACAAGAAGCGCATAGCCCAACTCCAAAAGGATGGAGTGTAGGAGTCATTCGACCTTAGGGACGATGACGTGTGCGGATCTTGTTTACTTGGAAAGATGACCAAGTCACCCCTCACTAGCACCTGTGCGAGAGGTGAGGGTTTATTGGATCTCATACATACGGATGTATGTGGACCTTTTAGATCCACCACAAGGGATGCGAGCTGCTTCTATTTGACTTTTACCGATGATTATAGCAGATATGGGTATATCTACTTAATCAGGCACAAGTCAGAAACCTTTGAAAAGTTCAAAGAGTTTAAACAAGAAGTGGAGAATCAGTTGGGCAGGAAAATCAAGATGCTTCGATCCGATCGAGGTGGAGAGTACCTAAGTCTTGAATTCCATGACTACCTCAAGGAATGCGGAATTGTTTCGCAATTAACGCCACCTAGGTCACCGCAGTTGAATGGTGTGGCTGAGAAGCGTAATCGAACCTTGCTAGACATGGTTCGTTCCATGATGAGTCGTGCTTCACTACCTATCTCATTCTGGGGGTATGCCTAGAGACTGCCGCCCATATCCTTAACTTAGTCCCTACGAAGAAGGTTTCTAAAACACCTCACGAGATGTGGACAGGGAAAGCTCCCTCATTAGCACACATCAAGGTTTGGGGTGCGAGGCTTTCGTAAGACGAGAGACTCACGACAAGCTCGAACCTCGTAGTGGGCGATATATTTTCATCGGCTACCCATAAAAAGTCCTTTGGATATCTCTTCTATAGACCGAGTGACAATGTTGTCTTGGTTGCGAGGAGAGGGGTTTTCCAAGAGCGAGAACTCATAAGCCAAGGGGACAGTGGGAGGAAAATCGATCTTGACGAGATTTAAGAGTCGAGCGATGAAGGAACCTCTAACACTGGCACTCAACCCGAGGAGGAAACTCCGGTTGAACCGATTGACGAGTCATTACCTCTTAGACGTTCCGAAAGAGTTAGGGTTCAACCCCAGTTATAAGGTTTTCATATTACTACAGAAGGGGATACATATATTAGTGATAGTACACTAATAAATTTGGACGAACCTGTAACAAATCGTAATTTCAAACCTATGTAATAGTTTAGGTCAATGTATAGTTCTTTTTATAATAATAAAGAGAAATTTTAGCATAATGTGCATATTTACATAATTGACCCTCAAAAATAAATTATTTAGCAATCTCGATTGGGACGAACCAAGTGATGGAGATTGTAACAAGGTTTCCAAAAACATAAAGAACACTAAAATCCGAGTTATAACGAAGAAGTTATGACCAATCGAAAATCTACGACAAAACCGACAAAACACTGTTCAGTGTAAAAACTGAATTTTTGATAAAAGGCTTTTTAGCCTTAACAATCTAAATGAAAGTTGTAGTTTATGTTAAACCGAGAACTTTCATAAAAAGAACGGAAAAATCTGACTTCGTATGAGGAAGTTATGATTTTTCTAAAGTTTCAGTATAACAGTGTACAGCTAAAAACTCGAAATAAAGATCGAGCGATTTTTAGTCGACACAAACTAAACGAGAATTGAAGGTCTCGTCGGTAGTAGTACAATGGTAAAAAGACAGACGAAAACGGACGTCAGATGAAGAAGTTATGAATTTTTAACGGATTCCCGTCCCGGTCTGTTTAAAATAATAATATTAAAAATAAAGTCAAAATTAGCCGACGAAGTCTAAACGAAAGTCGTAGATTATGATTTTACCTACGCGTGCATATAAAGAACGCCAAAAACGGAGCTCGTATGCGAAAGTTATGATTTTCGCAAGTTTGGCACAAAAATAAAGAAAAAAAATGGGAAAAACCGGGCAATTTCGCATGCCACGTCACCCTCGCACGTGGCAGCTGCTGAGTGGACCGAACCCATGCGTGGCACTTCCTGATTGGACCGCAGCTGAGGTCCACTTAGAAGCAAACAGCTTCGCAGGAGATGCCCCGGAGACACCCCTCGCACACGCCTCGGACCCTCCCCTTCGCACGTGGCTCCTGCCCATTGGACCGAGGGTTGGTCCAATCCGAGCCAGCCAGCAGCGAGCCTCCGGTCCGAAGAAGCCCCCTCGCCTCGCCACCTGTCCGACGCATGTCACCTTCGCGCAGCTTCGGGTCCGAACCTTCGGACTATATATAACATGCGAGGGTTCCGGATTTTTTTACACTTTTTCACCCCAAAAATCATTCTCTTTCACATTTTCCACTCCCCTAAGCTCATATACAACCCCTAAAGCCCCGGTATCAAGTCTCGAACCCTAAGCAAGCCTCGAAGCCTCGAGATTCCCGAGAAGTAACCTCTCTCCTGTCGAAACTCTGCCCAATTTGAGCCGGTTTCTCGACAAATAAACTCTTTTTCGTGAAACGAAACTTTGTCCGGTTCACCATCTATCAAGTGAGTTCATACCCCCGTATTTTCATAATTTCTACTATTTTAAGGGGGGGAATACAAGCATAACACAAGAACTTTGTGTTATAAAATCATGATTCAAATCATGATAAAATAACATTAAATTATCTAAAAATACTCAACACATCAAACTCTTTTATAATCTTATATTTTCCCCAAAATTCATATTTGTATATATATATATATATATATGTATATAAATAAGATTTAAAAGGCTTAGGACTGATAACTCATTCTGGGTCCTTTTCCTTGTTTGGATGTGGGCTTAAAGTACCGGTTACTTATCCGAGTGTCGTTTAAATTTTACTTATATATAAAATTGTATATGTATATAAATATAATAGTTATTTCATCAGTTTAACTACCTTTGTAACATGCTGAGCAAGGGATTATATGCAAACATGGTTAAATACACAATCAGGGAGTACATATAAATTATAATAGGTATAATTTATACATAGAACAATAATTCATGATACAAGTATACTAGAATACACAAGAAACTAGGGTTTTGATACAGAACAAATCAAGGTTTACACTTATCAAATACATGTTTGGAAATACTAATTCAAGGACATACTGTCAATCATTATTTCAGAATGATTTGGGTTTTGATTCAAAGAATATACTGTCAATCATTATTTCAGGATGATTGAGTTTTCAAACTAATATACATGTAACGTTTATATGCTTTTTATGAGACACTAGATTCAGGTTGTTTAATTCATTTTAGACAACATAGAAAAGTCCTAACATTATAACCAAAATCTCCAGCCGGGGATCGAAACAAGCGTGTGTTGATCTATATCGGGATTGACAACCCCGCACTCAGGCTGCTAGCTACAGTTAGATGAGTGGCAATTGTTATCACCAGTTTAAACGCCCACAAAGCGTTTGTTTCAGGCCATCAGTCATAGTATGGTTATAATAACTCATTAAAAAGATATTAACGATACGTTAGTGTATAAATAACTAAACAAAAGTACACCTTCAAAGTACTAGTTTACATAATACAAAATACAAAGACTCAATACAGTTTTCAATAACAGCTGGTGGAGCCAGGCACACTCTCAGTTACAAGTTTTAATAAGTAATACAAATACAAAACTTTAATACACAGAGAAGGGTTTTGTGGGAATAAAACTACTTTTCATATACAAACAGAAAATATAGGATTTTCTGGAACAGTTTACATATACAAGATACATAGATACTCTTTCAAACATAAACATTTATGCACTCACTCAACTTTATGTTGATACTCTCTTTTCAAATTACTTGTATTCTCAGGGAAATAATACACAGGTACTCCCCGAGCTTTTGAGAAGATGGAGCTTTGTTGAGTCATATCTTCTTTTGTATAACTATATTTTGGTTCAATATACAATGATTGAACACATGTAAATATTTATATTTTTTTTAATACAATGGTTGTTTCTACATTGATTACTATGATGCATGTGTTGTGATACTACAATTCAAGTCCTCCACCCCCAGACGTTTCTGCCGTCTGGTTTGGGGGTGTGACAGATTGTTATCAGAGCATTGTTTATAGTGAACTCAGTATATCAATGAATAAAAGATATACAAACTATAAATACATCGGGGCAAGGAGCTCTGACTACAAGTATACTTTTAAAGATTTAAGTATTTTTATAAGAAGTATACTAACACTCACAAGTAAAGTATCACAGTCATAAGAGCACACTCATACTTACAAGTATAATATCACAATCATAAGAACTTAAAAGTATTTGGATGTTGAGCACTATAGTCAAACCTGAGCAGTTATGTAATCATATCTGGAATTAATATAGCCTGATCAACTATATTGATTTGAGATATGACCAACATGTGTTTGGGAGTGATAGTAGTGTTGAGACATATCTAAAACTTACCATACATATTCAGAAGAACTATAGAACAAAATACAAAGATTAAAATACTATGGAGAGTATTTTACTAATCTTATTTCTAATACAGAACCTATGGCTGCACCCAATTTACCGGGAGACCCCTACAATCCACAGAATGCAGGCTGGATCACAGACTCAGACGAAGAACCCTTTAAGGACAGCGATTCAAGTGGTACAGATACAGAGCCACAAGTCTGCAACCATGGGGAGCATCCCCAGAGGCAAGAGGACGCAGAACCAATACCTGAGTGGGGCCAATACATAAACCATTGGAGTCGACAAGACGGCCAACGCCCTCCATACGGAATGGTACGAGGCTTCTATAATGTATCTAGAGGAGGAACTGCTGACAGAGCTCTTCCAGTTATAGTAAACCGAATAGCCCGGCAGTTCGATCAATCAAGGATGTCGATCAATCGAATCCTAGAGGTGAATGCGGTTGCGCAGGCAAACACTGCAGATATCCTTCGTCTTGACGAGATGAAAGATGACACCCAGAACCATACTGAAGCCCTTCAAAGGCAACTTTGTGCTGCTGAATCAGAGATCAGAGAACTGAGGGAGCACCAAACTGCCCAAGAAAGGCGTTGGAAAGCGCAAGACGAAGCAGAACCTAGCAATCGTCGTAGAAACCGTCGCAAGTAGTGTTCGCACTACTTCTACTTTCTACTTTCTATATCGAATGTGTATACTACTTTCTATGTTATGTACAAATCAAGTATCAATCAAACGATAAGCACTTTACTTCAACAAGAGTTATTACAGTTTTCATAATCATCTTATTCCAAAGTTTTGGATCACAGAAACGTTCCAGTGTTATTTTTCATGCTTTCACTACGACCGCGGAAATATTATTTTCGGTAGGTCGGTTTGATGTCGACACTTTCTCAGTATTGGAGTATATTATAATCCTGCTTTAAGGTCAAGTTTTCTGGACCTTATATACTTAATATACCAATACAGTTGACATGTACATTCATACTTTTTGAAAAATAACCATTCAATTTCATATTATCCTGTTGCAAGTTGTACTTGCAGTGGATTTCTATTTCCAATTCTTTGTAAGATTCATGTTGAATTAAGTGTTTAGTTCAGAGATATCAAATTCATATTCCTTCTTGATATCTCACTATCTTTTTATCTATTTGACTTTTATAGCAAGAGATGCCTCCTCGTAGAAATCCAAGACGTATCAACACCAATGAAGCACCAACGTCACCCCCACCACCACCTCATCAATTCGATCCCGCTATGTTTCAAGCGGCGGTCACGACGGCTGTAGCGGCTGCCATGTCTCACGTTCATACTCCTGGTGTTAGTGGGTCGGGAGTCGGTGCACATCCTTCTAACCATGGCGAAAGTCATGGGCATTCGCGAGAATGCACTTATAAGGATTTCTCTAATGCCAAACCCAGGACCTTTAATGGGACTGGGGGAGTTATGGCACTAAGGCAGTGGATAGAAAAGACGGAAGCAATCTTTGAAATTTGCTCATGTCCTGAGGGTAGCAAGGTTAAATTTGCTGCCTGTACTTTTTCTGATAGGGCTCTAATGTGGTGGAATGGCCACATTAAGTCACTTACTCTAGTTGTGGCTAACTCCATCAGCTGGGAGAGCCTAAAAGCCATGTTAATGGGAGAATACTGCCCGCGAGGGGAGATACAGAAACTGGAGCAAGAACTATGGGCTCTTACAATGGTTGGTTCTGATATATCAACCTATACCAATAGGTTCTGTGATCTGGCAATTCTTTGCCCGGATATGGTTCCTATCGAGAGCAAAAAGATTGAGAGATATATTTGGGGTATGTCGCCCCAAATTCAGTCAAGTGTTTTAGCTTCAAAGCCTATTACTTTTGACAGTGCCAAAGAACTGGCACAATCTCTTATCGACCACGGAGCCCGTCAAAACTCTGTGGTCTCTGCTCCACAACAACCCAAGGAGAACAACAACAACAACAACAACAAGAGGGTTTGGAACAAGGGGAAAGGCAAATCTGATCTCTGGAACTAGCAAAGAAGCAACAAGTAGTGGCAGTCCATGCTACTACTGTACCTGCTACCATACCCGCTACTGTACCTAATGCTGTTCCCAATAATTCTGTACCAACAAAGCCATATGCTGGTACCCTCCCTAAATGAAACAAGTGCCATTTTCACCACAATGGAAATTGCCGAGACCTACAGTGTCGTAACTGCAACAGGAAAGGGCATACTGCCCGATTCTGTAAAATGCCACCCCAACCACTTAACCAAGCACCTGCCGCTGGAGTAGGCCGAGCATGCTACCAATGCGGTGATGTGGGGCACTTCATGAAGGATTGCCCAAAAGCTAGAAATGCCGGTGGAGTTAGGAGAATACTAGCCCTGGGTCATGAAGAAGCAGTGGCAGACCCTGCTGTGGTCACGGGTACGTTCCTTCTCAATAATACTTATGCATGCATTCTATTTGATTGTGGTGCTGAGAGGAGCTTCGTGAGACATAATTTTAAACACCTACTAAATCAAAACTCCCAACCACTCAATGAAACATTTACAGTAGAAATGGCTAACGGGAAATCTGAATCCACCAATGATATATACATAGGATGTATCCTTACCTTGAATGACTTGTCTTTTCCAATAGACCTTATGCCGGTCTCTATCAAAAGTTTTGACATCATAATAGGTATGGATTGGTTGTGCCCCAACCATGCCGACATCCTATGTTATGAAAGAGCTGTTCGTTTGAACTTACCAACTAACGAAACTCTTGTTATCTATGGCGACAAACCCGGAACGAACCTTAGGATCATTTCTTGCATCAGGGCACAGAAATACCTTCGCAAAGAGTACTGTGCTTTCTTAGCTCACGTCGTAGACAAAAAGCAAGAAGTAAAAGATATCGCGAGCATTCCAGAGGTTTGTAACTTTCCCGATATCTTTCCTGATGATCTTCCAGGAGTACCTCCCGAAAGTCGAATTCCGAATCGACTTAATCCCTGGAGCTACCCCTGTAGCCAAATCCCCCTATCGTCTTGCACCTTCTGAAATGCAAGAATTATCCAGCCAACTTAACGAACTCCTTAGTAAAGGTTTCATAAGACCAAGCTTCTTACCTTGGGGAGCACCGGTTTTATTCGTAAAGAAGAAGGATGGATCATTCTGCATGTGTATAGACTACCGCGAGCTGAATAAACTTACCATCAAGAACCGATACCCTCTACCTCGCATTGACGATCTGTTCGACCAACTTCAAGGTGCGAGCTACTGCTCGAAGATAGACTTAAGATCCGTGTATCACCAATTACGGATTTTGGAGGAAGACATTCCCAAGATCGCGTTTAGAACTCGTTATGGTCATTACGAGTTTATTGTGATGCCATTCGGATTGACGAATGCACCTGCTGTGTTCATGGACCTAATGAACAGAGTGTGTCATCCATTCCTGGACAAATTCGTCATAGTCTTCATCGACGACATCCTTGTCTATTCAAGAAGCAAAGAAGAACATGGCCAACATCTTAGTCAAATATTACAAACCCTTAGGACCGAAAAACTTTATGTGAAGTTTTCAAAGTGCGAGTTTTGGATTAGGAAGGTTGAATTCCTAGGTCACGTGGTCAGTTCAGAAGGAATACACGTGGACCCTTCCAAAATCAAAGCAATTGAAAATTGGCCAGCACCCACGACTCCTACAGAAATCCGACAATTCTTAGGTCTTGCTGGCTACTATCGCAGGTTCATCCAAAATTTCTCCCGAATCGCTAAACCACTTACCACCCTGACGCAAAAGGGTGTAACCTACAACTGGGGAGAGAAGCAAGAAACTGCATTCCAAACGCTCAAACAAGCCTTGTGCAGTGCACCGATCCTGTCCCTACCCGAAGGGACAGAGGACTTTGTAGTGTACTGTGATGCTTCAAATCAAGGGCTTGGGTGTGTACTTATGCAAAGAGGAAAGGTTATCTCCTACGCCTCACGACAACTTAAGACGCATGAAGTCAACTATACAACACACGACCTTGAACTAGGAGCGGTGGTGTTTGCTTTGAAGATTTGGAGACATTACCTATATGGCACGAAATGCACAATATTCACGGACCATAAAAGTCTCCAACATATCTTCAATCAGAAAGAGCTGAACATGAGACAACGACGATGGGTGGAGCTACTGAACGACTACGAATGTGAAATTCTTTATCACCCTGGTAAAGCAAACGTAGTAGCTGATGCCCTTAGCAGAAAAGAATACTCGGGACGCCGAGTAAAGTCGTTGACCATGACAATCCATTCACATCTGTCCACACAAATCAAAGAAGCTCAACTAGAAGCCTTGAAACCCGAAAACGTGGCAGGTGAAACCCTGAGAGGAATGGATAAAAACTTCGAAGTCAGGGATAATGGAGTTTATAATTTCATGAACCGGATCTGGACACCAAAGTTCGGTGGTTACAGAGACGTGGTTATGAATGAAGCACACAAAACCCGATACTCCATCCATCCAGGTTCAGAAAAGATGTATCTGGACCTTAAGAAACTATATTGGTGGCCTAACATGAAGGCCGAAATCGCTACCTTTGTGGCCAAGTGTCTTACTTGTGCCAAAGTCAGGGTCAATGGATTTCATAACCAAATTACCCAAGACTTCGGGTGGTTATGATACTATTTGGGTAATCGTCGACAGATTAACCAAATCCGCACACTTTTTACCAATAAAAGAAACCGACAAGATGGAGAAACTAACCCGAACTTACCTCAGGGATATTGTTAGACTGCATGGTGTACCAATATCTATTATTTCGGACCGAGATAGTAGATTCACCTCTCGTTTCTGGCAGTCTTTACAAAACTCTTTGGGAACTAGGCTGGACATGAGTACAGCCTACCATCCTCAAACCGACGGACAAAGTGAGAGGACGATTCAAACACTAGAAGACATGTTGCGAGCTTGCGCGATAGACTTTGGAAAAGCATGGGATATTCACTTACCCCTTGTTGAATTCTCTTATAACAATAGTTATCACACTAGCATTAACGCTGCTCCATTCGAAGCTCTCTACGGCCGCAAGTACAGATCCCCTCTGTGTTGGGCTGAAGTGGGTGACACGCAGCTAGCTAGAGGTCAAACTCCTGATAGTGCTCTCACTGGTCCGGAAATCATTCGAGAAACCACCGAGAAAATCACACAAATTCGGGAGCGACTACGCTGACAAAAGAAGAAAACCCTTGGAATTCCAGGTTGGTGACCGCGTCTTGTTAAAGGTCTCACCCTGGAAGGGCATGATACGCTTTGGAAAGCGTGACAAATTGAGTCCAAGGTACATAGGACCCTTCGAAATTGTTGCTAGAATTGGTCCTATAGCTTACAAACTTCGACTACCCCAAGAACTAAATAACATTCATCCTACCTTCCACGTTTCAAACTTGAAAAAGTGTTTATCTGATGAGACTCTTGTGATCCCACTAGAGGAAATCGAGTTAAACGAGAGCCTCAACTTTGTGGAAGAACCCTTAGAGATTCTAGACAGGGAAGTTAAGAAAACCAAACAAAGCCGTATCCCGATAGTGAAGGTTCGCTGGAATGCAAAACGGGGACCTGAATTCACTTGGGAGCGGGAGGGCCAAATGAAACAGAAGTATCCACATCTTTTTCTCTAGTCTACCTGAAATACTAATTTCGGGACAAAATTCTCTCTAACGGGGGGATAATGTAACAAATCGTAATTTCAAACCTATGTAATAGTTTAGGTCAATGTATAGTTCTTTTTATAATAATAAAGAGAAATTTTAGCATAGTGTGCATATTTACATAATTGACCCTCAAAAATAAATTATTTAGCAATCTCGATTGGGACGAACCAAGTGATGGAGATTGTAACAAGGTTTCCAAAAACATAAAGAACACTAAAATCCGAGTTATAACGAAGAAGTTATGACCAATCGAAAATCTGCGACAAAACCGACAAAACACTATTCAATGTAAAAACTGAATTTTTGATAAAAGGCTTTTTAGCCTTAACAATCTAAATGAAAGTTGTAGTTTATGTTAAACCGAGAACTTTCAAAAAAAGAACGGAAAAATCTGACTCCGTATGACGAAGTTATGATTTTTCTAAAGTTTCAGTATAGCAGTGTACAGCTAAAAACTCGAAATAAAGATCGAGCGATTTTTAGCCGACACAACCTAAACGAGAATTGAAGGTCTTGTCGGTAGTAGTACAATGGTAAAAAGACAGACGAAAACGGACGTCAGATGAAGAAGTTATGAATTTTTAACGGATTCCCGTCCTGGTCTGTTTAAAATAATAATATTAAAAATAAATTCAAAATTAGCCGACGAAGTCTAAACGAAAGTCGTAGATTATGATTTTCCCTACGCGTGCATATAAAGAACGCCAAAAACGGAGCTCGTATGCGAAAGTTATGATTTTCGCAAGTTTGGCACAAAAATAAAGAAAAAAATGGGAAAAACCGGGCAATTTCGCATGCCACGTCACCCTCGCACGTGGCAGCTGCTGAGTGGACCGAACCCATGCGTGTCACTTCCTGATTGGACCGCAGCTGAGGTCCACTTAGAAGCAAACAGCTTCGCAGGAGATGCCCCGGAGACACCCCTCGCACACGCCTCGGACCCTCCCCTTCGCACGTGGCTCCTTCCCATTGGACCGAGGGTTGGTCCAATCCGAGCCAGCCAGCAGCGAGCCTCCGGTCCGAAGAAGCCCCCTCGCCTCCCCACCTGTCCGACGCGTGTCACCTTCGCGCAGCTTCGGGTCCGAACCTTCGGACTATATATAGCATGCGAGGGTTCCAGATTTTTTTACACTTTTTCACCCCAAAAATCATTCTCTTTCACATTTTCCACTCCCCTAAGCTCATATACAACCCCTAAAGCCCCGGTATCAAGTCTCGAACCCTAAGCAAGCCTCGAAGCCTCGAGATTCCCGAGAAGTAACCTCTCTCCTGTCGAAACTCTGCCCAATTTGAGCCGGTTTCTCGACAAATAAACTTTTTTTCGTGAAACGAAACTCTGTCCGGTTCACCATATATCAAGTGAGTTCATACCCCCGTATTTTCATAATTTCTACTGTTTTAAGGGGGGGAATACAAGCATAACACAAGAACTTTGTGTTATAAAATCATGATTCAAATCATGATAAAATAACATTAAATTATCTAAAAATACTCAACACATCAAACTCTTTTATAATCTTATATTTTCCCCAAAATTCATATTTGTATATATATATATATATATATGTATATAAATAAGATTTAAAAGGCTTAGGACTGATAACTCATTCTGGGTCCTTTTCCTTGTTTGGATGTGGGCTTAAAGTACCGGTTACTTGTCCGAGTGTCGTTTAAATTTTACTTATATATAAAATTGTATATGTATATAAATATAATAGTTATTTCATCAGTTTAACTACCTTTGTAACATGCTGAGCAAGGGATTATATGCAAACATGGTTAAATACACAATCAGGGAGTAAATATAAATTATAATAGGTATAATTTATACATAGAACAATAATTCATGATACAAGTATACTAGAATACACAAGAAACTAGGGTTTTGATACAGAACAAATCAAGGTTTACACTTATCAAATACATGTTTGGAAATACTAATTCAAGGACATACTGTCAATCATTATTTCAGAATGATTTGGGTTTTGATTCAAAGAATATATTGTCAATCATTATTTCAGGATGATTGAGTTTTCAAACTAATATACATGTAACGTTTATATGCTTTTTATGAGACACTAGATTCAGGTTGTTTAATTCATTTTAGACAACATAGAAAAGTCCTGACATTATAACCAGAATCTCCAGCCGGGGATCGAAACAAGCGTGTGTAGATCTATATCGGGATTGACAACCCCGCACTCAGGCTGCTAGCTACAGTTAGATGAGTGGCAATTGTTATCACCAGTTTAAACGCCCACAAAGCGTTTGTTTCAGGCCATCAGTCATAGTATGGTTATAATAACTCATTAAAAAGATATTAACGATACGTTAGTGTATAAATAACTAAACAAAAGTACACCTTCAAAGTACTAGTTTACAGAATACAAAATACAAAGACTCAATACAGTTTTCAATAACAGTTGGTGGAGCCAGGCACACTCTCAGTTACAAGTTTTTGATAAGTAATACAAATACAAAACATTAATACACAGAGAAGGGTTTTGTGGGAATAAAACTACTTTTCATATACAAACAGAAAATATAGGATTTTCTGGAACAGTTTACATATACAAGATACAGAGATACTCTTTCAAACATAAACATTTATGCACTCACTCAACTTTATGTTGATACTCTCTTTTCAAATTACTTGTATTCTCAGGGAAATAATACACAGGTACTCCCCGAGCTTTTGAGAAGATGGAGCTTTGTTGAGTCATATCTTCTTTTGTATAACTATATTTTGGTTCAATATACAATGATTGAACACATGTAAATATTTATATTTTTTTTAATACAATGGTTGTGTCTACTTTGATTACTATGATGCATGTGTTGTGATACTACAATTCAAGTCCTCCACCCCCAGACGTTTCCGCCATCTGGTTTGGGGGTGTGACAGAACCTAACAGCTATAAGGAAGCCATGGCAGGCCCGGAGTCTGCAAAGTGGAAAGAGGCGATGGACAGCGAGATTCAGTCCATGTATGACAACCAAGTTTGGAATTTGGTTGACAATGTGCCAGGTCGTAAGACGGGCGGGTGCAAATGGATCTTCAAGAAAAAGACACACATGGATGGGAATGTACACACCTATAAGGCATGATTGGTTGCGAAGGGTTTCACTCAAACTCCCAGAGTTGACTATGATGAAACCTTCTCACCAGTTGCGAAGATTAATTCTATCAGGGTGATGCTAGCCATTACCGCATTTCATGATTATGAAATATGGAAAATGGATGTCAAAACCGCTTTCCTTAATGGGAAGTTGGCTGAGGATGTTTACATGGCTCAGCCAGAGGGTTTTGTCAATGCGAAGCATCCCAATAGAGTGTGTAAGCTTGAGAAGTCCATTTATGGACTTAAGCAAGCATCTCGCAGATGGAATCTTTGTTTCGATGAGAAAGTTAAAGACTTTGGCTTTCTGCGAAGCGAAGATGAATCGTGTGTATATGTCAAAGCCAGTGGGAGTATAGTAAGCTTTCTCGTATTGTATGTCGACGACATACTACTCATAGGAAACGACATCCCGACGCTGCAGGAAGTTAAATCCTGGCTCGGGAAGTGCTTCGCTATGAAGGATCTCGGAGAGGCTGCCTATATTCTAGGAATAAGGATAGTGAGAAACATAAGTAAGAGACTAATAGGACTTAGTCAGAACACTTACTTGGACAAGGTACTAAAACGTTATAGTATGGAGAATTCAAAGAAAGGGGAGTTACCAATCCAAAGTAATGCCAAGTTGAGTAAGACTCAAAGCCCGAGTACCGAAGTCGAGATTGCAGAAATGAGCCAAGTACCATACGCTTCGGCAGTTGGCTCGATTATGTATGCCATGACTTGTACTCGTCCTGATGTAGCCTTCACTTTGAGCATGGTCAGCAGATATCAGGGAAATCCTGGCAAAGCGCATTGGACCGCAGTTAAGAATATTCTTAAGTACCTTTGAAGGACCAAGGAATGGTTTCTACTCCTCGGTGGGAGCGATGACTTAAGCGTGCGGTAGTGACGCCAGTTTTCAAACCGACAGGGAAAACTACCATTCGCAGTCGGGCTAGGTCTTTACCCTAAATGGAGGAGCAGTAACATGGAAGAGTTCCAAGCAGGAGACCGTAGCTGATTGAACGTGCGAATCAGAATATATAGCGGCAAGCGAAGCGTCAAAGGAGGAAATATGGTTGAAGAACTTCATCGGAGACCTTGGAGTTGTACCAGCCATAAAGGAGCCCATGAAAATTTTCTGTGATAACGAAGGAGTGGTTGCCTTGACCAAGGAACCAAGGGATCATGGCAGATCTCGACATATCGACAGAAAATATCACTTTATTCGACATCGGGTGGAAGAAGCACTCCTCGTAGTGAAGAGGGTATCGTCAGAGGATAACTCAGCAGATCCACTTACGAAGGGACTGAGCAGGGTTAAACACTTGCAGCACGCTAGGAGCATCGGGCTGAAGGACGATATTAGTTTAGATTAGATAGTTTAGAAACGTGTAATAGATAAATTGTAATTAACATTCGATGATTAAATAAAAGAGTATTATTTATTAGTAATGTTACTGTCTTATGTTAATTATTTAACTATTGTTTCATTTTGCATTTTTTGAGTTCCTGAATAACAAGATTATTCGAACGGTCCACAGTCGTTCATATGTTGGAAGTAGGTATGAATGAAGACTGTCATGAATTGGTGTGTAGATTGTCTAAAGAGTATTAGACATAGCGAAAGTTTGCTACAACGTTCATGAGTGCTTATGAACTTGATTTGAGCATTGGAATAAACCCACGCTTGCTGGAATGACTTCATGGAATTTATCACGAGTGATCGCAAGACGATAATATCATATGGTATTAAAACCTAGATATATGGTTTATTGTTTGCTAATTGGTTGTGCATTGATAATGCGTAAACGCATCAGTAACTTGATGTTATAAAATGTATTGTTGTGTATGATTTGATTAGTGGATAGTAAATGCATATAAGTCGAAGTTTATCTGTTCCTTTTGTCCTAGGAGGGTAAAAGCGATATCAGGGCCCCTCGATGATTGGATTTGACTTATGTGTCGGGCCCGGTCAGGACTGAATTGATGTGTTCAATTAAGTTCTATGTCAAATGAATCCGAGATCGAGAAACAACTGCTGGACAATAAGTATGAATATGTTCCATGTATTTGTCCACACGATATCTAGAACAGAGGATTATACGATCCATTATCTGAAGGAGAAGTTACTGATAAGATCAGAGTTCGACGGCGTCTTTGAGAGCTACGACAGCGTCTTTGGATTAGTGTCTAAGCCTGTAACTATATTTGGTAAGTACTTGACCCGGTTGTGCATGGTCCTTTTGGGTTGCCTTCACCGAAGCAACATGATAGGATGATTTGTTATGAAAGAGGTTATTATGATTTATTAATATGTTATATGAATAATATATTAATGGAGAAATAATATAATTAAATTAATATTAGACAAAAATTAATTGAGAAATTAATTATGTGACTAAAAGGTATTAATTTAATAAAAGGTACTTAAACTATCAAATGTGTGATAGTTGAGTATTGGGCTGAGGAGCCTCTTGGACTAGGCATTGACGAAATTAGGATGTGTCCATCCATAATTTTGGCCATAAGGCCCTATTCCAGAAGCTTCCTTGGATAGCTTAAGGCCTAAGTTGTCCATTATGGTTTAGACTGAATCCCTAGAAGCTCTAGTATAAATAGGACCCTAAGGCTTACAATTTGTGGCCACTTGAAACCCTAGAAGGATCATAGCCGAAATTGTGCCTATTGCAACCTCTCTCCAAGATCATTCTTTTGCTATTGGTGTTTGTAAGCCATTAGAGGAGTGACACTTGTAACTCTAAGCTTCAAAGACAAGAAGATTCAAGCAAGTAACAAGAGGTAATCATCTAGCTCTGTTTTGATTATGTTAATTTCGAATTATACCTACTAGGTCTGGGGTTTGCAATATTTGGATGAATGCATTTACAATTAGAGAAACCTAGATCCAAGCATTAGGGTTTGCATGAGCACATAGGATGTTCTTTTGGCTCAAACCCATCAGTAACTTTCACTGAAAAGATGATTTTAGTTCCTAAATTGGTTCCCACTGAACTTTCGAAAGTAGGTAAGTCTGCTATGGACCTACCAACATCTACTCTGAAAGCAGCTTGGAATGTAGAGACCCAGATAGAAGAGAAGGGTCTGGAGAAAGTTGAAACTAGAGAGAAAAGGAAGTTTGAAGGGTCTTGAAGGTCCGATAAGAAAAGTATTTTTTTCAAAGTCTGACCCCAATGGGGTAAAGAGGTCTGGGGATATCAATGAGTGAAAGTGATGCAAGAAGTGCAGGAAGAAACACTTCAGTAGATGCACCAATGAGGCGACTTGCTTCAACTATGGAATGATTGGTCATTATCCCAGTAATTGCACCAAAAGCATGCGGTACAAATGTGGAGTAGCATGATATCTCAGGAGTGACTTCCCAAAGAAAAACAAATCAGGAACGCCGAATGTGCCGCCCAACCCAAAGGAAAGAGCATTCCAAATCATTCGTGAAGGATTAGAGGACGTTGTATGAAATCAAGAATAGGTATTTGCTTATCTGAAGTACAAGATATGAAGCAGACGTCTCATATAGATAGTATTATGTAACGTAGCGTGATGTAAGAGGCATATTCTAGGGTAAACTTGAATAACATTGTAATCGTTCTCAAGAAGTAACATAATCCGTATTACGTTATACTATTCGAATGTTTTAAGTTGTTGTGTGATTTTCTTCTATTGTAACTTGGATAAAATATGAGGAAAATATTGGGACTAGTATGAGTAGGTGCGAAAGGAAGTAGATGCTTGTACTACCAGAAGCACATGACTCACACTTGGATTAGGAAGAGTCACAAGGTTACTAAAACACTAGTAGTTGAGTTTTTTTGCTTCTTTTCGTCATTACCTTTGTTTCGATGATGACTACGAAGATAAATTTTATTCTAACCTTAGTGGTCATAGCAAATCGAGTACGACTAAGATTCTGCAAAGTAAGTTCAATGTAGTATCCGAATTTAGTCAATAGATTGAAGGTAAATTAACTAAAATGATCGAAAGAAGTATTGCAGTCATCGTTAAAGCGAAGAAGATAGCATCTAGAAATGCTACCTATAATGATGTGGTTGTACCATATTATAACATGAAGGAACGTATCTTCCATGGTAGAGTACGACTCATAAGAAACCTGAGTCTAACCATTTCATCAAGCGATAGAAGGTCATTAGAGCGTGACCATTTGGTCTGTTACAATAGTTAAAGTAAAGACCTTATCATGTATCGAGTTTACTGGAGAATGTGCAGGAATCTCTGATGAAGGTCATACTCATAATTCAAAGGTTAGGACTGAAGGTCCATAAGAGAATGAAGAGAAATTACAAGTTTGAGAGCCACCAACAACTAAGAAACTCCAATAGCTTAATGAGGAAGGCATAAGAGTTACGTTTATTACCTAGGATGAAATGGTGACATGCATAATCATTATACAAGCCCTTTTATGCTGCTCATTTCTTGACGTAATAATCCCAAGGGAGAGAAAATTGTAAAGCCCGCAGATTCGGGCTAGGCAATTAAGATATAAAAAGTAATAAAATGACATTTTGATAGAAATATATTTAGGATAAATAATATTAACCAAAGTTATAGTATATGTAACAAGGATTTCATACATATAGAGAACTCTGAAATCCAACTTCGTATGAAGAAATTTTGTTATTTTGAAGTTTCACAATTAAATCGACACGTCTATGCATGCCGTAAAAAGTGAATTTTCGATAGTTTGCTGATTAGCCTAAGTAATCTAAAATAAAGTTGTAGTAATCATAAAATCAAGAGCTTACATATATACAAGGTCTAAACCGATTTAATATGAATTTTAGTTAGAGTTAGAATTAGCGGTTGAGACCTTAATGAAAGTTTTAGAGCTCGTCGACAGGATTCCGGAGATATAAAGAACGTCAAAAATGAATCTCGTATGTGAAAGTTATGGCCACTCGAGGATCTGCGAACATATACCTATAAGGATGACGTGGCACCAGCAGGATGCCACATCGCTCGGTCGGAAGCCCATTTCCTCCGAGAGACACGATACATGGCACAACATGAAGTGGAAACGTGGCACAACAGATTGGTCACACGTGGTGCGTTCTAGAAGGCGACTAGAAAGTGACACGGATGAAGCTAGAATGGACACGTGGCAGCAGGGGGAAGTAGTCACATCACCAGACGCGACGCTACCCCTGGAATTCTTATAAATTGTTCCTATTTTCCTTCCATTCTCCAAACAAATCAATCCCAATATCTCTCAAACAATTTCTCAGCCTAAAATATGAAATTTTCTTAAATCTGAATAGTTTAGCTAGGTGATGGAGTATCTAGGAGCCCGAAAATTAGAAGCTATCGAGTCGAACTTCAGCCCATGCAATTTGCCGGTTTTCGCTAAAAACACTGTAGGTTAAGCTACACTTATCTTAATTCAAGTGTGACATATATTTATATTCATAGTCGTTACTATGAATCTACAAATATGATTTACCAGTAATGCCATTTCGTAATACCGATTGATCTACTTACAGGGTGATGTCTAGGCTAGATTTAGTGGAGTGCTTAAGGTGGGATTTCCAAATAGTATAGTTTGTGTACCAAATAGATACTACCTCCGATATGATCTTACCTGGTTGGTCGTTATCAACTATAGATCAGTAGATATTTAGATTATTGAGAAATCTAGACTATCATTAGTCATAAAATATATAAGACTATGAATTAGTGACATTCGTAGCGAAGTCACATCAAAGGAAAAGCCAAGGTGTTAGGCGAAACGTTTCCAAATTCACCAGTCATCTAGATTTAACAAGTTAGGGCATAGTTACTTTCATCTTACACATAGATGTGATGTATTTAGATAATTATGTTCTAGGTGTGCCTATTATATGTGATTAAAACCTTCTGTGTTATATGAAACTATACGAGCGGATACCTATTTAACCATATATGTATTATTATACTTATAACATATGGGATAGTAGAGTGTACAGAGAGATGAAAACAATGAAGAGAGACCGACACTTTTATAGTACTATCGGACTAGTACTGCAGTTAACTAGTAGGGTATTCATGATGACCACAAACTATTATAGACAAGTCAGGTAAAACGTGGGCAAACTTTCAACATATAGATGTTTATAAGCCATACACGGGCCGGTATACAATCTATAGGTGTAAACCAATTATACATGGGTAGGTTTAGAACCTGTGATTGTTAAATGAATTGTATGCGGACAGGTCTACGACATGTAGGCATTGATGAATTGTACGCGGACAGGTCCACGACCTATAGGAATTACTGAATTATACATGGGTAGGTCCTCGACCAGTAGATGTCAAGAAACACATATGGACAGGACTACGAATTGTAGGTATGAACAAATTATTCATATGGCTACTCTGTTCACCCCATGGTTGTCTTATTAAGAACACCCCTTGAGATATTTGATTTAGGATCAGGGAGTAAGAATAAGGGGAGTGGGTAATTGAGTTATTTTTTTGAAATGAAATATATTTATAACAAATTAATTATACTATTGTGGGTTGAAACCCTATGTACTCACCAGGTTTCACAATCTGACCCATTCAGTTTCTTTGTATCACAAGTAGTTTTACAAATGTATATGATTGTGTGGATTTGATGAGAGATTCGTGGAAATATAGGCCATAGATGTTGTAAGGCCAATAAGCATTATGTTTATACTTATGTTTCTTGTATCAGTTATGACATCCCACGTTTTTAATAATCAATGAAAAACATTTCTTTGTAAATGCTTCTTATTGGACAAATTTTGCAATGATAAATAAACTCTGTTTTAAAATAAGCATATATAAAATGGTATTTTTTTATCTTGAAAATGAGGATGTCACAGTTGGTATTAAAGTATTACTGTAAGCGAACTAGGATTATTTGAGGATTTCAAGACATAAACTTAAAATGTTAAGCGATGATTGTCGGATGCGTGTCTGTTATATTTTAGGTATTATGCATGAACTGACACAAGCACTAACTTACTTTAGGATAAGATGCCTAAAATGTTGTTATGTGCTAAATGATTTATATTATAGCATGCTTTAGGTAGTTGAACCTGTCATGATGACATGAGTCCAAGAAATGATTCGGTTCATGTTAGCCGAGAAAAGGGAGGAGATGAGTCAATTGCTATCGTATAAAAGGGATGAACCTGCTGCATCAGTTGTGCAGCCTGAGCTGAATGATGAACAGTCAGAGGGAGAAAATTATAACCGGACTGTTAGCCAAGCTGAAGCACGAAAGGTTATAATGAACAACATTGACCAAGAGGTTGAAAAGTATGGATGAAAGTACAAGGACCTTATGGCTTTCAAACCGCCAAGTCTTTTTGGGAGTCCCACACTAGTGGAAGTTATGAATTGGATCTCTGAAATAGAGATGGTGTTCGATAGCCGTGACTGTAGCAACATAAAGAAAACCTTCTTAGCTTTCAGACAACTAATGCCTGGCGTATTAAGCTGGTGGAATTTGTTGGCTGATTCCACGCCAAATGTAGAAGCAATGTAGATGTCTTGCGAGAACTTCCTTTAGGATTTAAAGAGGCAATACTTTTTTGAACTAGATCTTATAGAAATCAATAATGAATTCCAAAATATGAATAAAGAGAAGATGAATGACAACGAGAATGTTGCAACTTTCACTAAAAAGATGAAGTAGGTTCCTAACTTGGTTCCCACCAAACTTTCCAAAGTAAATAAGTTTGCTATGAGACTACCAACAGATTATTGTCCACCGGTGAAACTAGAAAGTACTCTAAAAGTAGCCATCTGGGTAGCTAGGATCATAGAGACCCAGATAAGGGAGAAGGGTCTAGAGAAAGTTGAAACTAGAGAGGAAATGAAGTTTTAAGGATCTTCAACGTCCAATAAGAAAAGTCTTTTTTCAAAGTCCGGACCTAGTTACAAGAGGTTTAGGGATATCAATGAGGCAAAGTGGTGCGAGAGTTGTAGGAAGAAACACTTCGGTAGATGCACCAATGAGGTGACTTTCTTCAAATGTGGAAAGATTGGTTGCTACTCCACTAACTGCACCCAAAGCGTGTGTTACAAATGTGGAGAAGCTGGATATCTCAAGAGTGACTTCCCAAAGAAAAATAAATCAGCAAGGCCAAATGCGTCGTCGAAGCCAAAGGAAAGAGCATTCCAAATTATCCTTGATAGATTAGATGATGTTGTAGGAGATCACGAATAGGGATATGCTTATCCGAAGTACAAGATATGAAGTAGACGTCTAAAATAGATAGTATTATGTATTGTAGTCTGATGTAAGAGGCACAATCTAGGGTAAAACTCAATAACATTGTTATCATTTTCAAGAAGTAATATAATCCCTATTACGTTACACTATTTGAATGTTTTAAGTTGCTATGTGATTTTCTTGTATGGTGACTTGGATAAACTACAAGGAAAATATTGGGACAAGTATGAGTAGGTGTAAAGGGTAGTAGAGGCCTATGATACCGGAAGCACAGAACTCGCACTTGGATCAGGAAGAGTTAGAAGGTTACTAAGACAATAGTAGCTTAGTTGCATTGTTTGTTTCCGTCATTACCTTCGTTTCGGTGATGACTACAAAGATAAATGTTATTACAAGCTTAGTGGTCATAACGAATCAAGTCCGACTAAGATAAATCTACGAAGTAAGTTTGATGTAGTATCCGACTTAAGTTAATAGATTGAAGGAAAAGATAAATGAAGTGATCGACAAAAGTACTGAAGCCATCATTAAGGATAAGAAGATTGTAGCTAGAAATGCTACCTATAATGATGTGGTTGTACCACATTATAACATGAAGGAAGGCATATTCCGTTCTAGAGTACGACCCATATGAATCGTGAGTCTAACAATTGCATTAAGCGATATAAGGTCATTAGAGCATGACCATTCAGTCATTTATCATGTATCCAATTTATTGGAGAATGGGTAGGAGTCTCGGACGAAGGTCGAATTCGTAATTCGAAGGTTAGGACTGATGGTCCACAAGAGAATAAAGAGCGGTTCCAAGTTTAAGCACCACATGCAGCAAAGAAACTCCTATAGCTTGATGAGGAAGGCGTAAGAGTTACGATTATTACCCAGGGTGAAATGGTGACGTGGAGAATCATTATACAAGCCTTGTTTTGCTGATGATTACTAGACGTAATCATCCTAAGGAGGAGATAATTGTAAATCATGCAGATTCAGGCTAGGTAATTAAGATATAATAAGTAATAAAATGGCATTTTGATAGAAAATTATTTAGGATAAATAATCTTAACCAAATTTATAGTATACGCGACAAGGATTTCGTACGTATAAAGAACTCTGAAATCCAAATTCGTATGAAGAAGTTATGCTTCGTCAAAGTTTCGCGATTAAATTGACACGACTATACGCTTCGTAAAAAGTGAATTTTTGATAGATTGCTTGTTACCTTAAGTAATCTAAATTCAAATTGGTTGATTGTTAGCCGAAACAATCTATAAAGATTTGAATATCCCATGAATATGAGCCTATCGATATAAAGACATTCGAGAACGTAGTTCTTATGATGTAGTTATGAGTTTCGTACGAACTTTAACAATCTAAACCGATCAAAATATGTATTTTAGTTTGAGTGAGAACTAGTTGTTGAGACCTTAACGAAAGTTGTAGATCTCGTTGATTAGACTCGGCAGATATAAAGAATGTCGAAAACGGAGCTCGTACGCAAACGTTATGGTCGTCCGAAGATCTATGAAAATTTACCTGTTAGGATGACGTGGCACTAGGGATGAGAATTTGGCTTGGAAACCCGAACCAAACCGAATTTGGCCCGAATAAGCAATACGATTCGGTTCTCGGGTATTTATATTAGGCTTATTCGGTTCTTGGGTTATTCGGTTCGGGTTACCCAAATAAGGGCTTATTCGGTTCTAAATACCCGGCCCGAAATTGAAAATTTATTTTTTTAATCGTATTTTTCTAGCTACACTGAATGACTTACATTACATTGATTCCTTTTGTGTATTTCCTTGTCCCTCCTTCTGTGATCGAGTCGTATGTTTCTTCATAAATATATCTCAAGATTTTGGTATTTGGTTTGTACATTCTTATATCTCAAGAATAGTTAATTCGTGTTTACATTCTTACTACACAAATTCTAACCTTTTATTGCACCTTTGAAACAATTATGTATACTTTGCATTATTTTTAATTAACAAATGTGTTTCTTTAAAATATTTTTTTATGGAATCATAAGCTACAAAAGTCATAAAAATACAATCTTTATAATCATATTGTAAGTGTTATTCGTGTTATTCGGGTTATCGAATCCTAATACAGTTTATTCCCTTCTTTTCGGTTATATTAGGTGCTTAGTCATCTTAAACATTTTATTCGGGTAATATCTGAACCGAACCGATTAATACCCGAACCGAAGCAAACGCGTATTGATTATTTGGTTTGGTTTTCGGTTCATGCAATTACCCTTATTCGGTTTTTGGATTATTCAGGTTCAAGTCGGTTCGGTCTAATTGTGACCCGAATAACATCCCTACGTGGCACCACCAGGAGGCGCCACATGACACGGTCGGCAACCCCTTTCCTCCGAGAGACGCGTTAACATGGCTCAACGAGAAATAAACACATGGCACCACGTATTGGTGACATGTGGCGCGTTCTAGAAGTTGGCTAGCAAGTGACGCAGATGAAGCTGGAATGGACACGTGACATCAGGGGGGAAATGGTCATGTCACCAGACGCGACGCGCCCCTTGAAATTCTTATAAATTGTTCTGATTTTTCTCCCATTCTATAGACAAACCAATCCCAATATCTCAAAAATGACTTCTCAGCTAGAAATCTAACTTTTTCTGAATTCTGAGTAGTTTAGCTAGGCTTTGGAGTAGCTAGCAGCCCGAAAATTAGAAGCTATTGTGTCGGAGTTCTGCCCATGCAATTTCCCAGTTTTCACTAAAAAATATGTAAGTTAAGTTTACTAGCAATTCCATGTCACACTACTAATTGATCTACTTGCGCAGATAATGTCTAGGCTAGATTTAGTGAGGTGTTTAAAGTACGATTTCCAAACAGTATACTCTGTATACCAAACATACCCTACCTCCGATATGATCTCACCTGGTTGCTCCTTATCAACAATAAATCAGTAGATATTGGGAGTATTAAGCAATCTAGACTATAATTAGTCATAAAAGATATAAGACTAAGACTTAGTGACATTCGTATATAGGTCACATCAAAGGAAAAGCCAAGGTGTTAGGCAAAGCGCTACCAAATTCACCACTCATCCAGTTTTAACAAGTGAGTGCATAGTTACTTTCATCTTACACATAGATATGAAGTATTTAGACTATTAAGTGCTAGGTGTACCTATTATCTGTGATTGAAACCTTCGGTGTTAGATGAGATTATATGAGCTGATTTTTATTTAACCATATATTTATGTTTATACTTATAACATATGGGGTAGTAGAGGGTAAAGAGAGATTAAAATAATGAAGAGAGGTCCAGACATTTATTGTAACATCCCAAAATTTGGAGCCAAAAATTTCATTTTTAATTAAATAGTGATAAAACGATAATTTGAAAACATCGATAAGGTCATCTCATATCATACTAAAAAACCCATGTGTCAAATATGTCAAAACATGTCATATATAAATAATGTCAGAGTACATCTCCCAAAGATCTCATGTGCGGAAAATCGTGTGTGATGCGCTGCCATCATGCCGGCTCCTTTTCCTTCGAAGAGGAAGTACCTGAAACCAAAACTAAAAACCTTAAGCACAAAGCTTAGTGAGTTCCACCATCATACCACATACCATAAAATAAAAATACTGCCTGGCATATTCGGGTGCTGGCTTACCCCTTCGGTCTCTTTCAGCCGGTAACTACCTAGCATATCAGGGTGCTGGCCTACCCCTTCGGTCTCTTTCAAATGGTAACCGGGGAGTATTTCACCCCTACCACTACCACATAATATTATCCATAATCGTATTGCCAGGCATATCCGTATGCCCGACCTACCCCTTCGGTCTTATCGACCGGATATGGGGACTATTTCACCCCTACCACTATCACATAATATCATAACATACTGACACATAAATCATAACAGATAGTGGCATACCAGATAATTATCACAAAGACAATCATCTAACTACAATCGCCTACTAGTGGTCCGGCCTTGGTGCCTTAGACCCACTGCTACCGGGAAGGTAACTCACCTTAAAAGTTGTAACGTAGCTGATAAATCCCCGGCTCTGAAATTAACCCAACTCTAACCCCTAAACATAAAAGATTTCCTTTTTAATTCTCCTTTCATCCTCATAACCCTCTTACGGGTCAACTTGGTCAAAGTCAAAGTCAAAGTCAACATTCCAAGTTGAATCAACTCGCCGAGTTGACCCATCAACTTGCCGAGTTCCATAAATCAACAAATCCTGAAATCGCAATCCAATTCGTCGAGTTTTTTCGTGAACTCGTCGAGTTCCTCCTATCTGCAGAATTGGGACTTCTCAAATCAACCCGTCGAGTTCATCCTTGAACTCGTTGAGTTCTCCTTCTAACAGAATCGGGACACTTCGACCCAACTCGCCGAGTTCCTCTATGAACTCGTCGAGTTCTTCAGTCTGTTAGCACCTCTTGATGCATTAAGTGGCTATCCTTTAAACCAAGGTTCAATCTTCTGGATCTAAGTTGGAAAAACACTTACAAGGGTAAAGTTTCCAACTTTACCCGCTAAGGACCTCTCCCCACTCATAAAACTCAAACCCTTGCCCAAAAGGGCTTAGATCCAACTCCAAAAGTCATCAAATCTTCAAGGTAGACCATAAGGTCATAGATCTAGACTCTAGGGATAGTTTGGTCATGTAAAGTTCCTATCTTTACTTGCATGCATGACCTTACTTTGCTCAAAAGACCAAAAAGATGGTCTAAAAGTTGCATGGGACTTCCATGGCCATAAAGTTTGCACCTTTATGTCATGAAGTCCCGTCAAGACTCTAGATCTGAAGCGTTAACCCACATAGAACATCCAAGTCCCAAAAACCAACATAATTGGATCAAAACATGAAGAAAGGTTCCTATCACTAGATCTAAGCAAGTTATAGACAAGGTGGAAGCTTTATACCTCAAATGGACCGAAAATGAGGCCTAACATCTGGATCTACAAGCTCTCTTCAGATCCTTGCTCATTCTTCAAATTCCTTGTTCTTCAAGACCGCCAAAACAACACCAAAATGCTCAAAGTAAGCTAACAATCACCAAGAATGGCTTAGCGTTTCGTTATTAGGGTTTTGGACAGTGGAGGCTGGAAATGAGGCCAGGTTATGGGGGTTAAGGTGTTTAAATAGGGTGCAAATCCCTGGAATTAGGGTTTCATTATGTCAGTCCTACTCGTAGAGTTGAGGCCTCTCAACTCGTCGAGTTGGTTTCTTAACCCATGTCGTTTTTCATCCCTACTCGACGAGTCTGGGGCTCCCAACTCGTCGAGTTTCTCTATAAATATGAATAATTTATGAATTTAAATACATACCAGGAACTAGGCGTTACATTTACAGTACTACCGGACTAGTAATGCATTTACCTAGTAGGGTATTCATGATGACCGCAGACTATTATAGACAAGTCGGATCAAATATGGGCAGGCTTGCAACCTATGGATGTTTATAAGCCATACACGGGTAGGTGTACAACCTATAGGTGTTAAGAAATTATACATGGGTAGGTTTACAACATGTAGATGTAAAAATGAATCGTATGCGGATAGGTCTAAGACATGTAGAAATTGATGAATTGTACGTGGACAGGTCCACGACCTATAGGCGTTACTAAATTATACATGGGCAGGTCGTCGACCTAAAGCCGCTAAGGAATTACATATTGAAAAGACTAGAAACTATAGGTACGAACTAGTTATTCACATGGGTACCTCGTTCACCCCATGCTTGTCTTAATAACCACATATTGATAAGGAATCCCCAAAGAAATATTATTTACTTAGAGCTAGGATTGATGCCTTGAGATCTTCACGTTATGATTAGGGAGTGAGAATAATGGGAATGGGTAATCGGGTTATTTGTTTGATGCGACATATATATATATATATATATATATATATATATATATATATATATATATATATATAACAAATAAATTATACTATTGAGGGTTGAAAACCCTATGTACTCACTAGGTTTCCCAACCTGACCGACTCAATTACTTTGTATCACAGGTTGTAGTACGAAGTTATATGATTGTTTCGATCTGATGAGAGATTTGAGGAAATATAGGCCATATATGTTGTAAGCCTAGTAATGATTACGCTTACGCTTATATTTCTTGTATCAGTTATGACATCCCAAGTTTTTAATAATCAATGAAAAACAATTCTTCTTAAATACTCTTTATTGGACAAATTTTGCAATTATAAATATACTCTGTTTTAAAATACACATAAATAAAAAGGTCTTTTCTGACCATGAAATTGGGGATGTCACAGTCGGTATCAAAGCATTAGTTTAAGCAAAGTAGGATTATTTGAAGATTTCTAGACTTAAACTTAAAATCTTTAGCGATGATCGTGAGATGTGTTGTTATATTTTATGTATTACGCTTGAACTGACATAAGGACTAGCTTACTTTAGGATAAGATGCCTAAAATGTTGTTATATGCTAAATGATTTATATTATAGCATGCTTTAGGTTACCTAAATTGTTATTACTTGACTAAATTTAAGTTCTAATGTTGACCCTGATTTGTAAATTTTATTTGTTCAGGATTCTAGACGTTTAATTACTATATTAGAATTATATTAGAACTGGCATATAAATTTTCAAAATGATAAGGAGGATTATGCGTCTAAAACATAACTAAAACATACTCTATCATAATATACTTGCGATTCAGGTAAACTGAACAATAATTTGGTGTACAGAACGTCATGGTGAGAACTTATAGTGGATTACGAAACGGTAATGGAAACTGACAGCATGAGCCTTTTGTGAATGAGTGTACACCTGAAGACATGCCGGTAGATGAACCTGACAAGATGAAAGGAGTTCAAAGAATGATTCGGGTCATGTTAGCCGAGTAAAGGGAGGAGATGAGACAATTGCTACATAATAATAGGGACGAAACTATTACACACGTTGTGCAGTGTGAGCTGAATGAGGAACAATTTGAGGAACGAAACTATAGCTGGACTACTAGCCAAGTTGAAACGTGAAGGGTTAGAAGGAACAACCCTAACCAAGAGGTTGAGAGGAATGGATGCAAGTACAAGGACTTCATAGGTTCGAAACCGCCAACCCTTTCTGGGAGACCCACACTAGTGAAAGTTATGGATTGGATCTCTGAAATAGATATGGTGCTTGATAGTTGTGACTGCAACAACAGACAGAAGACCATCTTAGATGTCAGACAATTAAAGACTAAAGTATTGAGCTGGTGGAAGTTGTTGGATGATTCCATGCCAATGGGAGAAGCAAGGAAGATGTCTTGGGAGAACTTCCTTGAGAATTTAAAGAGGCAATATTGCTCGGAATAAGATCTTTTAGATATCAATAACGAATTCCAGAATTTAAAGAAAGGGAAGATGAATGACAACAAAAATATGCTACAGCTTTAACTAAAAAGAAGAAGTTATTTCCTAACTTGGTTCCCACCAAACTTTCCAAAGTAAATAAGTTTGCTATGGGAAAACCAGTGGATTTTTTTCCAAGGGTGAAACCAGAAACTACTCTGAAAGCATCCATTTGGGTAGCTAGGAATGAAGAGACCCAAATAAGGGAGAAGGGTCCCGAGAAATCTGAAACGAGAGAGAAAGTGAAGTTTGAAGGAACTTCAAGGTCTGATAAGAAAAGTAGTTTTTCAAAATCCGGCCCATCGACAAGTAGTCTGGGGATATCAATGAGGCAAAGTGGTGTGAGAAACGTAGGAGGAAATACTTCTTTAGATGCACCAGTGAGTTGGCTTGCTTCAACTATGGGAAGATTGGTCACTATTCCAGTAACTGCACCCAAAGCGTGTGTTACAAATGTCTAGAAGTAGGATATCTCAGGAGTGACTGTCCAAAGAAAAGCAAATAAGCAAGGCCGAATGCGCCTCCAAAGCCAAAGGAAATAGCAATCCAAATGATCCTTGCTGGATTAGATGACGGTACAAGAGATCAAGAGTATGGATTTGCTTATCTGAAGTACAAGATATGAAGCAGACCTTTCATATAGATAGTATTATGTAATGTAGCCTGATGTAAGAGGCATAGTCTAGGCTAAACTTAAATAACATTGTAATCGTTTTCAAGAAGTAATATAATCCCTATTACGGTATACTATTCGAAAGGTAGTAGTGGCCAATACTATGGGAAGCACAAGACTCACACTAGGATCAAGAAGAGTCACAAGGTTACTAAGACAGTAGTAGTTGAGTTGTATTGTTTGTTTTCGTCGTTACATTCGTTTCGGTGATGACTACAAAGATAAATGTTATTCCAACCTTAGTGGTCATAATGAATCGAGTCCGACTAAGATAAATTTGCCAAGTAAGTTTGATATAGTATTTGACTTTAGTGAATAGATTGAAGGAAAGGATAACTGAAGTGGTCGACATAAGTATCGCAACCATCGTTAAGGTTAAGCAGATAGTGGCTAAAAATGCTACCTATAAGGATGTGGTTGTACCACATTATAACATGAAGGAAGGTATCTTCCGTGCTAGAGTACGACTCACAAGAAAATTGATTCTATCAATTACATCAGGTAACAGAAGGTCATTAGAGCATGACCATTCGGTCTGTTACAATAGTTAATGTAAAGACCTTATCTTTTATCGAGTATGCAGGGTAATGAGTAGGAGTCTCCGATGAATGTATAATTCGTAATTGGAAGGTTAGGACTGAAGGTCCAGAAGAAAAAGAAGAGCGATTGAAGGTTTCAGTACCACGAGCAACTTAGAAACTTCAATAGTTTGATGAGAAAAGCATATGAGTTACGTTTATTACCTAGGATGAAATGTTGACGTGCAAAATAATTATACAAGCCCTGTTTTGCTAATGATTCCTAGACATAATCGTTGTAATGGAAAGATAATATTAAAACCTGCAGATTCGGGTTAGTCAATTAAGATATAATAAGTAATAAAATGACATTTTGACAGTATATTATTTAGGATAAATAATCTTAACCAAAGTTATAGTATATGTGTCAAGGAATTTATACATATAAAGAACTCTAAAATCCGACTTCGTATGAAGAAGTTATGCTTCTTCGAAGTTTCGCGATTAAATCGACATGGCTATGCGCGTCATAAAAAGTGATTTTTTGGTAGATTGCTTATTTTCCTAAGTAATCAAAATGACAGGTATAGTAATCGTAAAACCGAGAGCGTACATTTTAGAGAACATCCAAATCTGACTTCATATGAGGAATTTATGATTTTTCGAAGTTTTACCGAAACTGTGAGGACATATAAATCGAAATTCAAATCTTTTGATTGTTAGCCAAGCCAAACTAAAAAAGAGTTGAATATCTCGTGAATATGATCCCGTCAATATAAATACAGTCGAGAACGTAGTTCTTATGAAGGAGTTAAGAATTTCGCACGGACTTCAACAGTCTAAACTGGTCCAAATATGAATTTAGTTAGAATGAGAATTAGCAGTTGAGACCTTAATGAAAGTTTTGGATCTCGTCGATAGTATTTTGTAGATATAAAGAACGTCGAAAACAAAGTTCGTATGGGAAAGTTATGGCCTTCCGAATATCTACTAAAATTTACCTATTGGGACCATGTGGCACCACATGGCACGGTCGACAACCCCTTTCCTCCGAGAGACACGATAACATGGCACCATGAGAAGCGAAAACGTGGCACCACAGATTGGTGACACATGGCGCGTTCTAGAAGGCAGCTGACAAGCAACACGGACGAAGCTGGAATGGACACATGGCAGCAGGGGAAGCGGCTACGTCACCAGACGCGGCATGCCCCCTGAAATTATTATAAATTGTTCCGATTTCCCTTCCATTCTCCACATATATCACTCCAATCACTCTCAAACAATTTCTCAGCCAAAAATCTGACTTTTTCGGAATTCAGAGTAGTTTAGCTAGGTTTGGAGTAGCTAGGAGCCCATAAATTAGAAGCTATTGGGTCGGAGTTCTGCCTGCATAATTTCCTAGTTTTAGCTAAAAACTCTGTATGTTATGGTGTACTTATCTTAATTGAAGTGTAACTTAGATTTATATTCATAGTCTTATTATGAATCTATAAATAAGATTTACGAGCAATTCCATGTCACACTACTAATTTCTCTACTTACGCAAATAATGTCTAGGCTAGATTTAGTGAGGTGTTTAAAGTGGGATTTCCAAACAGTATACTCTGTATACCACACATACCACACCTCCAATATGTACATGGTTGCTCCTTATTAGCTATAGATCAATAGACACTGGAATTATTGGAGACTCTAGATTATAATTAGTAATAAAAGATATAAGGCTATGACTTAGTGACATTCGTACCTAGGTCACATAAAAAGAAAAGCCAATGTGTTAGGTGAATCGCTACCAAATCCACCAGTCATCCACTTTTAACAATTGATTGCATAGTTACTTTCATCTTACATATAGATACAAAGTATTTAGATAATTAAGTGTTAGGTGAGCGTATTATTTGTGATTGAAAAGTTTTGTGTTATATGAAACTATATGAGCTAATTATTATTTAACCATATATGTACTTTTATACTTATAACATATGTGGTAGTAGAGGGTAAAGAGAGATGAAAATAATAAAGAGAGGGCGAGACTTTTATAGTACTACTGGACAAGTACTCCAGTTAACTTGTAGGGTATTCATGACGACTGCATAATATTATAGACATGTCGGGTCAAACATGAGCAGGCTTGATACATATAGATGTTCAAACATGGTCATGCTTGTCTTATTAAGCACATATTGCTAAGGAATCCCCGAATCAATATTATTTACTTAGAGATCCTTTAAGATACATCCCTTGAGATTTTCAGTTTAGGATCAGGGAGTAAGAATTACGGGAATGGGTAATCGAGTTATTTGTTTGATATGATATATATATATATATATATATATATATATATATATATATATATATATATCAACTAAATTATAATATTGTGGGTTGAAAATCCTATGTACTCACCAGCTTTGCCAATCTGACCCATTCAGTTTCTTTGTATCACAAGTAGTTTTACAAATGTATATGATTGTTTGGATGTGAAGAGAGATTCAAGGAAATATAGGCCATGGATGTTGTAAGTCCAGTAATGATTACGTTTATGCTTATGTTTCTTTCATTAGTTATGACATCCGAAGTTTTTAATAATCAATTAAAAACATTTCTTTATAAATACTTATTATTGGACAAATTTCGCAATAATAAGTAAATTCTGTTTTAATATAAGCATAAATAAAAAGGTATTTTCTGACCTTGAAAGTGGGGATGTCACAGTTGGTATCAAAGCATAAGTGTAAGCGAACTAGGATTATTTGAGGATTTCTAGACATAAACATAAAATGTTAAGCGATGATCATGAGAGGTGTGTCTGTTATATTTTAGGTAGTATGCATGAACTGACACAAGCACTAGCTTACTTTAGGATAAGATGCCTAAAATGTTGTTATATGCTAAATAATCTATATTATAGAATCATTTAGGTTGCCTAGATTGCTATTACTGGACTAAATTTAAGGTCTATTGTCGACCTCGATTTGGAAATTTTATGTGTTCAGGATTCTAAATGTTTAATTACTATATTAGAACTAGCATATAACTTTTCGGAGTGTTAAGGAGGATTATGAGTCTAAAACATAACTAAAACCTTCTCTATCATAATATACTCGCGATTCTAGTATAATGAACGCTAATTTCGTCCACAGAACGTTGTGGTGAGAACTCGTAGTAGATTACTAAACGTAAATGGAAACCGAAAGCTTGAACATCGTGTAAATGAGCGTGCACCTGGAGGCATGCCAGTAGTTGAACCTATCACAATGATAGGAGTCCAAGAAATGATTTGGATCATGTTAGCCGTGTTGGATTTGGTGTCTAAGCCCATAACTATAACTGGTATGTACTTGACCCGATTGTAGCATGGTCCTTTTGGGTTGCCTTCACCAGTGCAATTTGATTGGATGGATTTTGAGAATAAGGTTATTTATGGTTTATTAATATATTAAAAGTATAATATATTAATATGAAATTATTTAATTAGTATTGATCAAGAATTAGTTTGGAATTAATTTTGTGGTCATGGGGATTGATTATGTAAATCAATGATTCTTGTAGTGTGGCCTAATGATCCATGATTATTTAGATGGGCTAAACCAATAAATTTAATCCATGGATAGTCCATGGAGGTTAAACCCATGGAGCATAAGAATGTGTAAAGTCATGGAGCATTAGGGTTTACAAAGTGTAACCCTAGCATGTGCAACACTATAAATAGAACCCTCCATCAGCCAAAATCGGTTACACCTTCTCTTTGAGATAAGTAGCTTATTCTCTTAAGTCATCATTTTGCATATTGGTGTTTGTGACCAATTAGAGGCATCACACTTGAGGTGCTCAAGCTTTCAAAGGTCAAGAACTAAAAGTCCTTCAAAAGGTATGTCATCTATCTAGATGAATTATTCATTTGGCAATTTGTATGCTAGTTAGGACAATGCTTTGGAAAAATTGAAAATATACATGTATAGTAGAGAAGACATAGATCCAAAGAATTTAGGGTTGCATGTGCACCATAGGAGTGTTATTGTGCTCAAAACCCAATAGTGGTATCAGAGCCTAGGATTGTTTTCTATTATATTTGATGCTTACTAGTTTTTCAAAGCTGAAAAAGTAGAAATTTTGGCCTCTGACTGGTGAACTCGCCGAGTACATGAACAAACTCGACGAGTCCACTCACTGACAGAGCAACTCGCCGAGTCCAGTTCATGTACTCGACAAGTTGAAGGCTCTGTTTGCAGAATTTCGAGTTTCTTGGCCTGGTTTGGATTGGGAACACTACCACAAACTGTTTTAGATCATTTGAAATATTTTTTATGATATGGTAGTGCTTGTACTAATCCAACCACAAGATAATTATCAAAATTTTAAAAATAATTGTTGTTTTTATATGATAAACTAAACTGCTTTCAAATTGTTGACTAGAAATTATCTTGATTATGAGTTTAGTTAGATCATAGATTATGTGATAATTTTAGTTGTTAGAAAAATGATGTAAATGAATTTTAATGACCTCCATAACTTGTCCTCAAGTTATGGAAAATGAAAGGTCTCATACATTAAAATCCAATTAAACTCATAAGTTATGAATGTGAAGAGTTTTGATAAGTTTCAAAACTTGCCCTCAAGTTTTGGAATTTGTAAAGTCACACTAATGAAACTTGAATTCCATACTTTAGAGTTTTAAAAGTTAAAATTCAACCCTTATACTTTATAATATTATAAGTTATATATATATATATATATATATATATATATATATATATATATATATATATATATATATATATATGACAAGTCGGTCTTACCGTTAGTAGGCCTCATTCACGAAGCCGGTCTATAAGGGGAGTATAAGGTTACTGCCTATAAAATGGTAGTTTAATGGGTGTCCACTCTCACCCACCGCTTCCTTGACTGGTGGAGGGTCGTTAGCCTAACAGGTAGGATAAGACATTAATTCTCCCCTATTAAAAGTATAATGATTAAAAAAATAAAGTAACTAAACTTTTATTAAAATTCCCAATCTTAGTTACTTTAATGTGAAAAGTGATGGGTTTTGAGCATTCTAACACTCGTATGGTGTACATGCAACCCTAGAAACCTTGGATCTATGTTTGACTAAGATACATGCAAATAATTATTTTTCCAAGGTTCTTATCCTATCTAGCATGGCATGGGGAACTTGAATCAAATAAAGCTAGTTGAATTACTTACCTTGTAGTTGTAGTTGATTGCTTGGAGTTTTAGAGCCTAGCACCAATAGTGTGGATGCCTCAAATGGAAATCACAAATCACCACAAACTTGGAATTTTGAGAGAATAGTAATCACCTTTCTTGAAATCGGCCATCTTACTTTACTCACCACACCTAGTGTGATTTCAAGAACCAAACCCTCCTTTATATAGTGTGGTGGATTAGGGTTACATCCATGTAAACCCTAATACCCATGTCTTTTCATTTCCATGAGATCCATGGGTTAAAGCTCCATGGAGTATCCATGGACTTTCCATGCAAGCCTAGCCCATTCCAAATAAGCATTAGCCCATACTATATAAATACAAGAGCCCATATTTAATTAGTCATACTTTTGATCTCTAAATTAATTATAGATCAACACTAATTAAATAATATGATTTTATATTAATATATTAGAACTTATAATATATTAATAAATCATAACTTATACTATTCTCAAAAGATTATCCGTAAATTGTTCGGGTGAAGTGCAAGCCAAATGGACCATGCCGGGTCGGGTCAAGTACATACCAAATATAGTTATGGACTTAGACACTATCTCCAACAGTCTCCCACTTGGATAAGTCTAATAACTATAGTTGCAAGTATGACTTCAGGAACCGATCAGCAATCGTAGCTCTTAAAACTCTGTTGAACTATGAAGCGCCATTTTAGATAAGTGATCATATAATCCTCTGTTCTAGATATCAGTCGGACAAATACATGGAACATGGTCTTGCTTATTGTCCAGCATTTGTTTCCCGATTTCCGATTTGTTTGACATAGAACTTAACTGAACACATCAATGTAGTTCTGACCGGGCCTGGTACATAGGTCAAAACAAAATCATCGAGGGGCCCAGATATCGCTTCTAATCATAGAAGGAACAGATAAACTTCGACTCATATGTTTGCTCTACTACTTGTTGAACTACACACAAAGGCACGGTTTATAACATCGAGTTACCAATGCGTTTTCGTGCAATCAATGCATAACCAACTCATAGGCAACAAATCATATCTCCAGGTTTGAAGACTTAAATGATATTACCGTCTCACGATCACTCGAGAAAAATTCCATGAAGTGATACAAGTGAGCGTGGGTTCAATCCAATACTCAGAACTTATGAGCACTCATGAGTGTTGTAGCCCCGCTTTGTCTAACATCTTAGACCTCTACAAGCCAACCCATGACAATCTTGATTCATATCTACTTCCAACATATGACCGACTGTGGAGAGTTTGAATAATATGATATAAACCATAACATAATTATTCTGGAAGTCAAAACATGTAAAAAGAAATAATAGTAAACGATTGACAAGAGATATCAACACTTTACTCATAAATAACAGCTTTTATTTATCATCAAATGTCAATTACATTTTATAAATTTCAAGATTATCTAACTACTAAAACTAATATCATCCTTCAACCCTATGCTCCAAGCATGCTGGAGATGCTTAGCCCGAGTCAGTCCCTTCGTGAGGGGATCTGCTGGGTTCTCATCCGATGATACCCTCTTTGCCACGAGGATTCCTTCTTCTATTCGATGTCTGATGAAGTGATATTTTCTGTCAATGTGTCTGAATCTCCCATGATCTCTTGGTTCCTTGGCTAAGGCAACCGCACTATTGCTGTCACAGAAAATGTCCATTGGCTCCTTTATAGCTGGTACAACTCCAAGGTCTCCGATGAAGTTCTTTAGCCATATAGCCTCCTTTGCTGCCTCGCTTGCTGCTATATACTCTGATTCACAAGTGGAATCAACCATTGTCTCCTGCTTGGAACTTTTCCAAGTAATTGCCCCTCCGTTTAGAGTAAAGACCCAGCCCGACTGAGAGTGGAAATTATCCCTGTCAGTCTGAAAGCTAGCATCACTATACCCTACAACTCTCAAGTCCTCACTGCCACCGAGGGTAAGGACCCAGTCCTTAGTCCTCCATAGGTACTTGAGGATATTCTTTACCGCAGTCCAGTGTGCCTTGCCAGGGTTCCCCTGATACCTGCTAACCATGCTCAAAGCAAAGGCTACATCAGGTCGAGTACACGTCATAGCATACATGATCGATCCTACAGCTGAAGCATAAGGTATTCGACTCATTTCTGCTATCTCAGCCTCAGTACTAGGGCTTTGTGACTTACTCAATCTGGCGTTACTCTGGATGGGTAACTCTCCTTTCATGGAGTTATGCATGTTGAACCCTTTCAACACTTTGTCCACATAGGTGCTTTGACTAAGTCCAATTAGTCTTTTACTCCTGTTTCTCAAAATCCTTATCCCTAGGATATAGGCAGCTTCTCCAAGGTCCTTCATAGCGAAACACTTCCCAAGCCAGGACTTTACTTCCTGCAGGGTTGGGATGTCATTTCCTATGAGTAGTATGTCATCCACATACAGTACCAAAAAGCTGACTATACTCCCACTAGCCTTGGTATAGACACAAGATTCATCTTCACTCCATGAAAAGCCAAATTCTTTGACTTTCTCATCAAAGCAAAGATTCCATCTGCGAGGTGCCTGTTTTAATCCATCAATGGATTTCTCGAGCTTACACACTCTACTGGGGTACTCTGTACTGACAAAACCCTCTGGCTGAACCATGTAAACATCTTCAGCCAACTTTCCATTAAGGAAAGCGGTTTTGACATCCATTTGCCATATTTCATAATCATGAAATGCAGCAATGGCTAACAGAACCCTAATAGACTTAATCTTGGCCACTGGTGAAAAGGTCTCATCATAATCAACTCCCGGAGTTTGAGAATAACCCTTTGCAACCAGTCGTGCCTTATAAGTGTGTACATTACCATCCATGTCGGTCTTCTTCTTGAAGATCTATTTGCATGAAACTATCTTACGATCAGGTACATTGTCAACCAAGTTCCAAACTTGATTGTCATACATGGACTGTATCTCGCTATCCATAGCCTCTTTCCATTTAGCAGCCTCAGGGGCTGCCATGGCTTCCGTGTAGCTGTTAGGCTCATCCAGATTTACCAGTGTGTTATCACTGATAAGTGTCTCACCTTCTGCAGTAATATGAAAACCATAATAATGCTCAGGTGCATTCCTAACTCTGGTGGAACGCCTCAGAGGTATAGATTCTTCAGTCGGCTCAACAGGAGTTTCCTCCTCAGGTTGAGGGCTAGGGTTTGAGGTTCCTTCACCACTTGACTCTTGAATTTCCTCAAGGTCAATTTGCCTCCCACTATCTCCTTGGCTCATAAATTCTCTCTCTCGAAAGAATCCTCTTCTTGCTACAAAGACCACATTATCACTGGGTCTGTAGAAGATGTAACCAAAGGATTTCTGTGGGTAGCCGATGAAAATACACCTTTCGCTTCGAGGTTCGAGCTTATCGTGAGTCTCGCGTCTCAAGAAAGCCTCGCAACCCCAAATCTTGATGTGGTCTAGATTGGGAACTTTTCCAGTCCACAACTCGTGAGGTGTTTTGGCAACCTTCTTTGTAGGGACTAGATTAAGGATATGGGCGGCAGTCTCTAAGGCATACCCCCAAAATGAGATTGGTAACGAAGCTCGACTCATCATGGAACGAACCATGTCCAACAAGGTCTGATTGCGCCTCTCAGCTACACCATTCAACTGTGGTGTCCTAGGAGGTGTCAATTGTGAGACAATCCCACATTCCTTAAGATGGTCAAGGAACTCAGTACTAAGATACTCAACACCACGATCAGATCGAAGCATCTTAATGTTCCTGCCCAACTGATTCTCCACTTCTTGCTTAAACTCTTTGAATTTCTCAAAGGTTTCTGACTTATGCTTGATTAGGTAGACATATCCATATCTACTAAAATCATCAGTAAAAGTCACATAGAACCGATTAGCATCTCTTGTGGCGGTTCTGAAGGGTCCACACACATCCGTGTGTATAAGGTCCAACAAACCTTCACCCCTAGCACAAGTGCCAGTAAAAGGTGACTTTGTCATTTTACCAAGCAAACAAGATTCACAACTATCATCTGACTTTAGGTCAAATGACTCCAAGACTCCATCCTTTTGGAGTTGGCCTATGTGTTTCTTGCTTACATGTCCAAGACGACAATGCCATAAGGATGCTTTATCTAAGCTAGTGGAAGAGTTAATACACAATACATTATTTCCTAGATTATCTACAACAGATACAGTTTCATACATGCCATCACAAGGTAATGCTTTAAAATAAAGAACATTATTAAAGAAAGCATCAATACTACCATTATTATTATCAAAATAAAAGGTAAAACCTTGTTTATACAATGCATCAAAGGAAATAACATTTCTTGCCATTTCTGGCGAATAATAACATTTATTCAAATCTAATGTAAACCCACTATTTAGCACTAAGGAATAAACTCCTATCTTGGTGACAGGTGAAGCTTTCCTGTTTCCCATGATCAAGTTTATCCTTCCCTGCTCCACATTCTCACTTCTTTTTAGTCCCTGCAAATCACAACATATGTGAATACCACAACCTGTATCAAGGACCCAAGACTTAGAATGAGGTGAGTTATTAGACAATATAGTGTATATACCTGCATGGTTGGGTTTTACTTTCCCATCCTTCAAATCTTGCTGGTACTTTGGGCAATTTCGCTTCCAGTGCGACTTTTCATCGCAATAGAAGCATTCAGCCTCATTAGGGTTAGCAGAAGGAGTGACAAAACGTTTCTTGGTTTTGCTTGAATAGGAGCCTTCAAGGGTCTTACCCTTGGTACCCTTAGAAGGGTTCTTTCTCTTCTTCCCTTTGCCATGCCCAATTGCCAAGACATTGGCCACAGTTGGAGTAGGAGTAGGAGTAGTAACAACCGACTTACCCTTTAGACCACTTTCGGTGGTCTTCAAGAGTCCTTGAAGTTTGCTGAGGGTGACCTCTTCCTTGTTCATGTGATATGTCATGCGGAATTTATCATAACACGATGGTAAGGAGTGCAAAATAATGTCTATTGCTAACTCCTCGGGGAAGTTCACATTCAGCTTCAGTAAACGGTCTACATACCTATGCATTTTCTGTATGTGGCCCGTGATGGGTTCACCATCCTTCATTCGGGTTGTTATCATGGAGGAGATTATTTCATATCGCTCTTGACGAGCACTTTGATGGTAGCGGTCCATCAAGTCCTGGTGCATCTCAAAAGGATAATAGTCCTCATAGGACTTTTGGAGCTCGGCTGTCATGGTGGCCATCATGATGCATGCCACTTTTGTAGCATCTCTTTCATGTACCTCATATTCAGCAAGCTCTTCAGGAGTAGCAGTTGGCTCGGGTACCTTCAGCTCCTTGTCGAGAACATATTCTTTGTTCTCATACCGAGTGACCATCCTGATGTTTCTGATCCAATCTGTAAAGTTGGACCCATCAAAGATGACTCTCCCACAAAGATTCATGAGAGAGAAGGAGCTAGTAGGGTTTGAGCCAGAAGCATTGTTATTGCAAGACATCTGAAAAGAAGAGGGAATAGATTAGATTAGATATAGAGATAGTCCTTAACAAAACACCCAAATGTAATATTAAGGCTAGGACCCAAGACAATATTTTATAATTTAGAAGAGGGATGCCGTAATATAAGCTATAAGATATTTGAAGGTAGGTGAATGACGATTCACCAATTTCCACCATGAAAAACGAAATATTTAATTAGGTTTTAATTGGTTTAGAAACTCCTAGATTCTTTGAGATTCATTGAACTTTCTTCAATGGCATGTTTCAATCTCGAGTGTGCCCTTCAAGTTTTGTGACTGGGATGCCGAGGATCACAAAACAAGGTGTGAAGTAACCATGCAAATTAGTTGGTACCCTTAATGTATTACCCCTCAATCGATGTGCCGGTTAACCACACACGCTCCATCGATACTATGATAAACATTAAGTCACCCTTTACCTACCTTGTTAAGTTCAAGTTAGTGTGCTGGTTAACCACACACGCTCCACTAACGACTTAAACAAAGTGTAAAGTGTAATTTCATGGATTAGCACCTTATTCACATTTTCCTAAAATAACTAAGATTGGGAATTCAATAAAGTTTAGTTACTTTAGTATTATCATTATACTTTTAGTGAGAATTTATAAGTCCTTCTCCTACCCGTTCGGCTAACGACCCTCCACCGATCAAGGAAGCGGTGGGTGAGAGTGGACACCCATTAAGTTGCCATTTTATAGGCAACAACCTTATACCCCTCTTATAGACCGGCTTCGTGAATGAGGCGTACTAGTGGTAAGACGACTTGATCTTATACATATATAAATATTATTAAACTTATAATATTATAAAGTATAAGGGTTGAATTTTAACTTTTAAAATTCTAGGGGTTGGAACTAAAGTTTTTAATATGACTTTACATGTTCCAAAACTTGAGGGCAAGTTTTGTAAACTTTCAAAACTTTTCATTTCTCATAACTTATGAGTTAATGGTTATTAAAAATGAAGACTCTTCATTTTTTGTAACCTATGTGTTCTTTTAATGGTTATTTATAAATGTGACTTTTGGTTATCCATAACTTAAGAACTAGTTATGGACTCCATTAAAACACATAAAGATCAAGAATTAATCTAATCAATTATTAGCACATAATTTATATGATCTTCTAAACTCATATGTTTATGAATGTTCATATCAAAAATTTTAAGAATCGTAAGTACATATACAAAACTTGAAATTTTGATACGAGCTTTTGAACAAAACTTCGATTTTCAAGTTTTTTTTTTTTTTTTTTTTTTTTTTTTTGCATCAAGTATCAAATAAACAAACCAGGCTCTGATACCACTGATGGGTTTTGAGCATTCTAACACTCCTATGGTGTACATGCAACCCTAGAAACCTTGGATCTATGTTTGACTAAGATACATGCAAATAATTATTTTTCCAAGGTTCTTATCCTATCTAGCATGGCATGGGGAACTTGAATCAAATAAAGCTTGTTGAATTACTTACCTTGTAGTTGTAGTTGATTGCTTGGAGTTTTAGAGCCTAGCACCAATAGTGTGGATGCCTCAAATGGAAATCACAAATCACCACAAACTTGGAATTTTGAGAGAATAGTAATCACCTTTCTTGAAATCGGCCCTCTTACTTTACTCACCACACCTAGTGTGATTTCAAGAACCAAAGCCTCCTTTATATATTGTGGTGGATTAGGCTTACATCCATGTAAACCCTAATACCCATGTCTTTTCATTTCCATGAGATCCATGGGTTAAAGCTCCATGGAGTATCCATGGACTTTCCATGCAAGCCTAGCCCATTCCAAATAAGCATTAGCCCACACTATATAAATACAAGAGCCCATATTTAATTAGTCATACTTTTGATCTCTAAATTAATTCTAAATTAATTATAGATCAACACTAATTAAATAATATGATTTTATATTAATATATTAGAACTTATAATATATTAATAAATCATAACTTATACTATTCTCAAAAGATTATCCGTAAATTGTTCGGGTGAAGTGCAACCCAAATGGACCATGCCGGGTTGGGTCAAGTAAATACCAAATATAGTTATGGACTTAGACACTATCTCCAACAAAAAGGTGCTAATCTTTCATTGCCTCCATGATCACAACCAAAATGAAGGATGGTGAACCCATCACGGCCCACTTGCAAAAGATGCAGAGATTTGTGGACCGCTTGCTTAAATTGAATGTCAATTTTGATGAAGAGTTGGCCATAGATATCATTCTACACTCTTTACCTTCTTGTTATGATCATTTTTGTATGACTTATCATATGAACAAGGAGGAGGTCACTCATAGCAAGCTTCATAGCCTTCTTAGGACTGCAGAAAGCAACCTGAAAGGCAAGACGGTTGTTTCTACTCCTAGTACTACTACTACTTCTGCTCCTGTTCTGGCAATCGGACATGCGAAGGGAAGGAAGACGAAGGCTCCCAACAAGAGTCACAAGGGAAAGTCTCTTGATGGATCCTCTTCCAGTGGGACCAAAGTTGGTTCTGTTAATCCCTATTGAAATCCGAAGGAAGCAGAGTGCTTCCACTATCATGAAAAAGGACACTGGAAACGAAGTTGCCCCAAGTACTTGCAGGACATAAAGGATGGCAAAATCAAGCCCTCCTTTGCAGGTATTTACACTATTCAATCTAATAACTCATCAGATGCTAATTCTTGGGTCCTTGATACAAGTTGTGGTATTCACATTTGTTCTGATTTGCAGGGACAAAAAAGAAGTAGGGATGTGGAGCACGGGAAGATAAAGTTAATCATGGGAAATAGTAAAGTGTCGCCTGTGACCAATATTGGAGTTTATTCTTTATTGCTTGGTAATGGTTTAAATTTAGATTTGAATAATTGTTGTTACTCGGCCAATATGGCGAGAAATGTTATTTCCTTTCACAGTTTATATAAACAAGGTTTTACCTTTTCTTTCAATAATGAAAATGGTAGTATTTATGCTTATTGTAATGGTGTATTTTATTTTCAAGCATTACCTTGCAATGGTATATATGAAACTGTGATGGTTGTAGATAACTTAGGAAATAATGTGTTGAATATTGATTCTTCCAATGATTTGGATAAGGCATCCTTGTGGCATTGTCGTCTTGGACATGTCAAAAAGAAGTGCATAGCCCAACTCCAAAAGGATGGAGTTTTGGAGTCATTCGACTTAAAGTCGGATGACACTTGCGAATCTTGTTTACTTGGAAAGATGACCAAGTCACCCTTCACTGGTACTTGTGAAAGGGGTCAAGGTCTGTTGGATCTCATACACACTGATGTGTGTGGACCATTCAGAACCGCCACAAGGGATGCTAACCGATTCTATGTGACTTTTACTGATGATTATAGTAGTTATGGGTATATTTACTTAATCAAGCATAAGTCGGAAACTTTTGAAAGGTTCAGGTAGTTTAAGCAAGAAGTGGAGAATCAATTGGGTAGGAAGATAAAGATGCTACGATCCTATCGAGGAGGAGAGTATCTTAGTATCGAGTTTCTAGACTATCTTAAGGAATGTGGAATTGTTTCACAATTGACGCCACCTAGGACACCACAGCTTAATGGTGTGGCTGAGAGGCACAATAGAACCTTGCTAGATATGGTTCGTTCCATGATGAGTCGAGCTTCGTTACCTATTTCATTATGGGGGTATTCCTTAGAGACTGCCACCCATATCCTTTATCTAGTCCCTACCAAAAAGGTTTCCAAAACACCTCACGAGATGCTTGCTTCGAACCTCGGAGTGAGCGATGTGTTATCATCGGCTACCCACATAAATCCTTTAGATATCTCTTCTATAGACTAAGTGACAATGTTGACTTCGTTGCGAGGAGAGGAGTCTTTCGCGAGAGAGAACTCATAAGCCAAGGAAACAGTGGGAGGCATATTGACCATGAAGAGATTAAAGAGTCAAGCGGTGAAGGAACCTCAAACACTAGGGATCAACCTGAGGAGGAAACTCCGGTTGATCCAATTGACGAGTCCTTACCTTTGAGGCATTTCATTAGAGTTAGAAATACACCTGAGTTTTATGGTTTCCATATTACTACTGAAGGTGATAGATTTATTAGTGATAGCACACTGGTAAAGTTGGATGAACCTAATAACTACAAGGAAGCCATGGAAGGCCCCGAGTCTGCAAAATGGAAAGAGGCTATGTACAGCGAGATTCAGTCCATGTATGACAATCATGTTTCGAACTTGGTTGACAACGTGTCGGGTCGTAAGACAGTGGGATGCAAATGGATCTTCAAGAAGAAGACCGACATGGATGGGAAAGTACACACATATAAATCGCAATGAGACCTTCTCACCAGTAGCGAAGATTAAATCTATAAGGGTTATGTTGGCCATAGCTGCATTTCATGATTATGAAATAAGGCAAATGGATGACAAAACCGCTTTCCTTAATGGAAAGTTGGCTGAAGATGTTTACATGAGTTAGCCAGAGGGTATTGTCAATGCAAGGTACCCTAATAGAGTGTGTGAGCTTGAGAAATCCATTTATGGATTGAAGCAAGCATCTCGCAGATGGAATCTTTGTTTTGATGAGAAAGTCAAACAGTTTGGATTTTCGAGAAGAGAGGATGAGTCCTGTGTATATGTCAAAGCTAGTAGGAGTATAGTGAGCTTTCTGTTATTATATGTAGACGACATGCTGCTCATAGGAAACAACATCCCAACCTTGTAGGAGGTTAAGTCCTGGCTTGGGAAGTGTTTCGCTATGAAGGACCTCGGAGAAGCTGCCTATATCCTAGGGATAAGGATATTGAGAAATATGAGTAAAAGACTAATAAGACTTAGTCAAAGTACATACTTGGACAAGGTGTTGAAGCGTTTCAGCATGGAGAACTCCAAGAAAGGTGACTTACCCATTCAAGGCAATGCCAAACTGAGTAAGACTCAGAATCCGAGTACAGAGGCTGAGATAGCAGAAATGAGTCATATACCATATGCTTCCGCAGTTAGTTCGATCATGTATGCTATGACTTGTACTCACCCTGATATGGGGTTTGCTTTGAGCATGGTCAGCAGATATCAAGGGAATCCTGGTAAAGCTCATTGGACTGCAGTTAAGAACATTCTTAAGTACCTGCGAAGGACTAAGGACTGGGACTTACCTTTGGTGGGAGTGATGACTTGAGAGTGACAGGGTATAGCGACGCCAGCTTTCAAACCGACCGAGATAATTTCCGCTCTCAGTTGGGCTGGGTGTTTACCCTGAATGGATGAGCAGTGACATGGAAAAGTTCCAAGAAGGAGACTGTAGCTGATTCAACGTGAGAATCAGTGTACATAGCAGCAAGCGAAGCATCGAAGGAGGCGATATGGTTGAAAAACTTCATCGGAGACCTTGGATTCATTCCATCCTTAAAGGAGCCTATGGAGATTTTATGCGATAATGAGGGGTTAGTTGCCTTAACCAAGGAACTGAGAGATCATGGTACATCCAGGCATATCAACAGAAAATACCACTTCATAAGTCATCAATTAGAAGAAGGACACCTCGTGGTAAAGGGGATATCGTCAGAGGACAACCCAGCAAATCCTCTTACAAAGGGACTGACTAGGGTTAAGCACTTGCAACATGCAAGTGTTGGATTAATGTCTAAGTCCATAACTATATTTGGTATGTACTTGACCCGACCCGGCATGGTCCATTTGGGTTGCACTTCACCGGCACAATTTATATGGATAGTCTTTTGAGAATAGTATATTTATGATTTATATTAATATATTATAAGTTCTAATATATTAATATGGAATCATATTATTTAATTAGTATTGATCAAGAATTAATTTAGAATTAATTAAGTGATCAAAAAGAACTAATTAAATATGGACTCTTATATATATGGAATGGGCCAAGTTCATTTAGGTTGGGCTAAGCTTTCATGGATGGTCCATGGAGCTTTTAACCCATGGATCCTATGTAAATGAAACGTCATGAGTATTAGGGTTTACATGGATGTAACCCTAATCCTCCATAATATATAAAAGGGTCCTTGGCTCACAAAATTGGCACAAGTGTGTGAAAATAAGAGTGAGCCGATTTTAGTGTGCATACATATTCTCTCAAGTTCTTCCAAGGTGTTTTGGTGATTTGTGATTCCATTTGAGGCTTCCACACTATTGGGGCTAAGCTCTTAAAGCTTGAAGACATCAAGCTACATGAAGAGGTATGTCATCTAACTAGAACTTTGTAGTATAGGTGCTTCATAATATGCTAGTTAGGATGAAACCTTGGAATAGTTAATATTTGCATGTATAATAGAGAAAACATAGATCCAAGGTTTATAGGGTTGCATGTACACCATAGGAGTGTTAGAATGCTCAAAACCCAACAGTGGTATCAGAGACATGGATTGTTTTCTGTTATATTCATGCAAATGTTTTATTTTCAAGTTGGAAAAAAAAGGAAAAAAAACATGACGTTTGTCAAATTTTAAGATAATTACTTGTTTTGTGAAAAACGAATTATTTGTAAAATTTGAATAATTTGTTATATGAGTTGAATTAGGTCAAATTTAGTAAAAGATAAAATGATATGATTATTTTATTAGTTTTAAATGTTTGATCTAAATGTTTTAAGGAGTTACATATTTTGTCATAAAATTTTGGAGCTCAAAAGTTTTTTTTAAAGTTGTGATCTTAGGGGTTTTTGAAACTTCCATAAGTTATGGATATGAAAGTTTTTTTTTTTAAAAAAAATTTTGATTCAAAGTTTTTATGGAGTTACAAAATTTGGTGTTAATGTTTTAAAGAATTCCATAACTTGTTCTTAAGTTATGGAACATGGAAAGTTTCATCATAAAACACCATTAATTCCATAAGTTATGGAATCCAAAGGTTTTCAAGAATTACAAAACTTACCCTCAAGTTTTGGAATTTGAGAAAAGTTTTTTATGAAAAAAAGAATTGAATTCTAAAACTCTTGGGTTCATAACTTAAACAATTAATTAAATGGTTTTAATTTTGAGTTTAATAATTAGAATTATGATGTTTTGTTGAATAGTTCAAATTAACTCTTATGGACTTTATTAATAGTTAATTAAAGCGTTTAATTAAAAGAGTATTATTAAATCCATAAATATACGGTTTGAGTTTAATTAAATTAAAAGTCTAGTTTAATTAATAGATTAAACCATCAAGTATTTTAAATGTCTAAAATACACCCTTATACTATTATAATATTAAAAGTTTAATATATTATATGTATAAGAGCAAGTCGTCTAACCATTAGTAGGCTTCATTCACAAAGCCGGTCTATAAGGGGGGTATAAGGTTGTTGCCTATAAAATGGCAGCTTAATGGGTGTCCACTCTCACCCACCGCTTCCTTAACTGGTGGAGGGTCGTTAGCCGAACAGGTAGGACAAGGACTATAATTATCCCTTCATTAAAAGTATTAATGATAAATACTAAGTAACTAAACCTTTTATTAATTCCCAATCTTAGTTACTTAGGAAAATGTGAATAAGGTGCTAATCCATGAAATTACACTTTGCACTTTGTTTAAACCGTTAGTGGAGCGTGTGTGGTTAACCGGCACACTAACCTGGATTTAACAAAGTAGGCAAAGGGTAACTTAATATTTATCATACTCTCGGTGGAGCTTAATTGGAATTATGATGTTTTGTTGAATAGTTCAAATTAACTCTTATGGACTTTATTAATAGTTAATTAAAGCGTTTAATTAAAAGAGTATTATTAAATCCATAAATATACGGTTTGAGTTTAATTAAATTAAAAGTCTAGTTTAATTAATAGATTAAACCATCAAGTATTTTAAATGTCTAAAATACACCCTTATACTATTATAATATTAAAAGTTTAATATATTATATGTATAAGAGCAAGTCGTCTAACCATTAGTAGGCCTCATTCACGAAGCCGGTCTATAAGGGGGGTATAAGGTTGTTGCCTATAAAATGGCAGCTTAATGGGTGTCCACTCTCACCCACCGCTTCCTTAACTGGTGGAGGGTCGTTAGCCGAACAGGTAGGACAAGGACTATAATTATCCCTTCATTAAAAGTATTAATGATAAATACTAAGTAACTAAACCTTTTATTAATTCCCAATCTTAGTTACTTAGGAAAATGTGAATAAGGTGCTAATCCATGAAATTACACTTTGCACTTTGTTTAAACCGTTAGTGGAGCGTGTGTGGTTAACCGGCACACTAACCTAGATTTAACAAAGTAGGCAAAGGGTAACTTAATATTTATCATAGTCTCGGTGGAGCTCGTGTGGTTAACTGGCACATCGATTGAGGGGTAAATATTAAGGGTACCAAGTATATTTGCATGGTTACTTCACACCTTGTTTTGTGATCCTCGGCATCCCAGTCACATAACCTGAAGGGCACACTCGAGATTGAAACATGCCATTGAAAAGTTCAATGAATCTCAAAAGATGTAGGAGTTTCAAATCCAAGTAAAAAACCTAATTAAATTATTTTGTTTTTCATGGTGGAAATTGGTAAATCGTCATTTACCTACCTTCAAGTATTTTATAACTCTGATTACGGCATCCCTCTTCCAGTTATAAATAGGTTGTTGGATCCTAGCCTTAATATTTCATATTGGGTGTTATATTAAGGACTTTAGATCAACTATCTTGAATATCTCCCAAAAGATGTCGAGTTCAGACATCTATGATCTTCCCAAATCTCTTGGAACTTTACTTCCTCCACTTCATCCAATTATTCTCCCTAACCCACAAGTTCAAGGTCACTCAAGCAAGCAAGGTCTATGTGTGATCACATCTTAGAGATGAAGTCACATATTGACAAGCCAGGAGAGTTGGGTTTCAAAGTCTTGAGAAAGTTGGATGTTCAATCACTTTCTAAGTCACATAGTGAGTTCCTTTGGGACTACTATGATACAGACTATGACATGAACCTTAATGATCATATCTATTTGCTTGGTGCAGCTGAATCAGCAATGATTTGGAACGATAGTGAAGCAAATTTGATTAGAAGATCAACTTCCCAAAAACTTTATGGACAGTGACAATGGTGACACTTGAAATCCAGAAAAAGCATTCTCTTCCCAATGGAAAGGGATTGGCCATAGTCAACCCAGTTGACCAAATGGTAAAGAGAAAGGCTAAGTCTGAGATAGTCCCATTACCAAAGGGTCCATATGTTTATTTTGCCAAAGGAAGGGGCGTTGATTGCAAAGCTGCCAAATTTACCTAAGGATGTTAAAGTCAATAAGTTTGACTCTACATCAGGTAGAGCCTATTATCTAACTCTGTTAAGTTCTATTCTGAGATCCTCATTACATGATGTGACTGGGTCACATGTTGATGTTTTAAGAATCAAAGAATAGAGAGAAATCTTAAAGGAAGTATATGCTGATTCTGATCGCGAAGGTGGATTTCGATCGCATCAGAATTTTGAGCAGTTGCTTAAGAAGTTATGATATATTGCTAAGGAATAGATAACAACAATTTTTCATGTGGATTGTAAGGATAAGTTTTTCCGCAAAGTTTTAAAATAAAAGAAAATTGTTTAATTTTGTTTATTTGATGTATCCTTACAATGACATTTGTGGAAAATTGTTGCTTATATGATTCCACTGACAACAATATTGGAAAATGGATTTGATTCTTTCATTTGTGGTAGTGTCTAAATTTACCAAACCAGGAAAGTTCCTCATCACCCAAATTTCAATTGGACCGAAACTTGGAATCATGCAAGTTGAATAGTATGATGAATGAGAACTTTCAAGCATTGGAAAATCAAGACTAATTACTTGTTCACATGGATGTGTGAGTCAAGTGAAGGACTAAAGGGATCGAGTACATATTCTTGTGCACTGGTCATGTCCACCACAAAGCTCGTTAAGACTATTTGATTTACTAAAGTTTAGTAAATATGGTTATACTTACAAGTTTAAGTATAATTCTAAAACATTGGAAAAGTCTCAATGAATGGCACAACGAATGGGAAGAATCAAATTAGGCAGAAAGATAAAAGTTTCTCAAATCTGAAAAGATGGGAGAGTACTTTAGTATCATGTTTGTGATCATCTTAATGATTTAGAAATCATATCACAATTAGTCCTCTAAAGGTCATCTTAGTGCATTCTTATGACTAAGAAGAGGAGTCATGAATTGTTGAAATGGTTAGATCAGGAAGATGAGTCATACTTCGTTCCAAAACAATTCTTAGAGTCATACTCCAAGATTGTAACTTGGGTGACATATCTTAAAGAAAGGTTTAAAACACTTGTCAAATGTAAGAGTAAAAGTGTCCTACTCTTGTACATTTGAAATTGGTAAGTTGTGATGTTTTGGATAAAACAAAGACCAACTAAAGCCAATTGTGTGAAGTGTTTGTCTTGATAAAGAATCCGCACTATCTCTTGAATATTTGGCAAGATAGTCTTATATGTCAAGAGGATAGTGGGAGTCTTAAAGATCCTAAAAAGAATTTCAAGAACTAATCAAGAACAAAACCTGAGGTTCTTCACTAGCACACGACTTGAGGTTTATAACCTATCGTGTTGACATATTCTGTGCCCATTCCAGTTAAAGTTGGCTTTGCATAGGAGTTCTAAAAGTTCTCAATTGGTTGCATAACAACTTGGAAGCAATGGCAGGCCCTGTACTGCCAGGTGGCAAGAAGTTAACATTGCATAAGTTCAGTCCATATGAGTTTGGATTTGTCATTATCCTTGTCTTGTGACTATGGTTTTGACGATTCACATGGATAAGAACACATACACCATAAAATCTAAGGGTCATAAGGTTTCTCTCCGATTCATGAAAATGATGGTGAGGAAACACTTCCACCAAGTAGATTTGAAGAAGATGGCAAAAGGTCTAAACAATTGAGACTATGATTACGACATCCCTTTTCATAGTTCTGAAATTGTTTAGACACACATGCATGCTATCTAAGGAAAGGTGTATGATTTTGATAAAGTTTTATCAAAGCATCTCGTATCAGAAATCTGAACTTTGGTAAGAAAATCAATAAAGTATTGATTTCTAGAAGTCCAGCTGATTTCTGAGTACATGTCAAAGCTAGTGGGAGCATAAGTGTTATGCTAATAATCATCATGTTAGTGGGAGCATGATAATTATTGTTAGTGTTGCAAGTTAGCAATGTTAATTATAGAAAACAAAAGTTTCAATTCGTGAGGCTGCAGGGATTGAAAAAGTTGTTTTGCTATAATTAAGGGAGAGGATATACTTCATTTCAGTTCTAAAGGCTTAGATTGAGACCTTAATCATCTTTAGTCAACAATATATATATATATATATATATATATATATATATATATATATATATATATATATATATATATATATATATATATATATATATGAATTTCATGTTGGATTGGTTCAACTTAAGGAAATTCTATATATTGCGTTCTCAAAATTCGAATATGATTACGGCATCCCTCTTCATAGTCAAATTTTGAAAACATGGCAAATAAAAATATTGTAGCAAAAGACTGGTCTAGAATCATGTCTTTATGTGAGACATCATGAATCGTGTACCATTTACTTTGGGTACAGGATCGATTGCATGTGCTATAATATTTGTCATTTCTAAATTTTCCCAAATGCCCAGAGGCATTAAGAAGGGAAAAGGTCTAGAATTGGATATGACTAAAATGATTAAGCAATTGTCGAGGACAATCTGAAGTTTACCAAATATTGGTTGCTCAGGGACAGTTGGAAGTATAGTGCTAATTTTGGAAGGACCATATTGACATATTCGGAAAAGAGGCATCTCTTATTCAGAAGTGATAGTCAAAATGAGAATATGGAGTTGTCTCCATAGGTGGAAGTTATCTATGTAAGATTAGAAAACATAATGCAAGAAGCATGTCCAAAGCAATGTACTTTGAATATGAGACTTAGTTTCCATGGAGTTGATCTCCATTGGAATACCTTATAATGACTGTTGACAAGTCTTTGTGACTTTGTACATATTCATTATAGGAGGGTCAGTGCATATAAGTTTAAAATCTAAACAGATTTCGATAAATGATAGGAATTTGAAATATTTTTCGATAAGGATTTGGGAGTGTGAAATTAGAATCATTGAAATTATGTTCAATTGATTTATTTCACAAAGTAAGGATCATAGACAAACATAGAGTGCATACTTGGTGTATGGCAAAGCTATTGTTTAAGAAAAACATAGTGTACATGCTTGGAGCATGGGACAACTAGTGTTTTTAATTCAAGTATAAAGTTGATAAAACCGAAACAATGAATAATGAGTAATCAGCATGGTGATAAATAAAAGTGTTTATTTATATTCACAGGGTTTGATACCATATTTGATTCATTTATTCTTGTGTTTTACTTTGCATGTTTTGACTTCCAGAATAACTAAGTCGCTCTTCCTGAATGATTAAGTTATTCAAACCATCCACAGTCGGTCATATGTTGGAAGTAGATATGAATCAAGACTGTCATGGGTTGGTTTGTAGAGGTCCAAGTTGGTGGACAAAGTGGTGCTACAACACTAATGAGTGCTCATAAGTTCTGAGTATTGGATTCAACCCGCACTCATTTGAATCACTTCATGGATTTTATCACGAGTGATCATGAGACGATAATATCTTATATTCTTCAAACCTAGAGATATGAGTTGTTACTATGAGTTGGTTATACATTGATTGCACGAAAACGCATTTGGTAACTCGATGTTATAAAACGTGCCTTTGTGTATGATTCAACAAGTAGTAGAACAAGCCATATGAGTCGAAGTTTATCCATTCCTTTTACCTTCGGGATAAAAGCGATATCTGTGGGCCCCTCGATGATTTAGCGATGACACATGTGAGTGCTTGGCCAAGCCAGGACTGATTTGATTTGTTCAATCAGTTAGTCATCATAAATCGAAAATCAGGAAACAACAAATGGACAGAGAGAATGATTATAATCCATGTCTCAGTCCATATGATATCTAGAATGGAGGAATATATGATCCCTTATCTAATGGACAAGTCATTGACAAGGTCAGAGTTCGACATCGGCTTTAAGAGCTACGATTGCCAGTTAGGTTTTGAAGTCATACTCAATAATAGTTTTAGACTTATCCAAGTGGGAGACTGTTGGATTAATGTCTAAGTCCATAACTATATTTGGTATGTACTTGACCCGACCCGGCATGGTCCATTTGGGTTGCACTTCACCGGCACAATTTATATGGATAGTCTTTTGAGAATAGTATATTTATGATTTATATTAATATATTATAAGTTCTAATATATTAATATGGAATCATATTATTTAATTATTATTGATCAAGAATTAATTTTGAATTAATTAAGTGATCAAAAAGAACTAATTAAATATGGACTCTTATATATATGCAATGGGCCAAGTTCATTTAGGTTGGGCTAAGCTTTCATGGATGGTCCATGGAGCTTTTAACCCATGGATCCTATGTAAATGAAAGGTCATGGGTATTAGGGTTTACATGGATGTAACCCTAATCCTCCGTAATATATATAAAGGGGTCCTTGGCTCACAAAATTGGCACAAGTGTGTGAAAATAAGAGTGGGCCGATTTTAGTGTTCATACATATTCTCTCAAGTACTTCCAAGGTGTTTTGGTGATTTGTGATTCCATTTGAGGCTTCCACACTATTGGGGCTAAGATCTTAAAGCTTGAAGACATCAAGCTACATCAAAAGGTATGTCATCTAACTAGAACTTTGTAGTATAGGTGCTTCATAATATGCTAGTTAGGATGAAACCTTGGAATAGTTAATATTTGCATGTATAATAGAGAAAACATAGATCCAAGGTTTATAGGGTTGCATGTACACCATAGGAGTGTTAGAATGCTCAAAACCCAACAGCAAGGGGCATTGGGATAAAGGACGATATTAGTTTTACTAATTAGATCAATCAAAAATTGTAATAGCTAAAGTGTAATTGACATTTGATGATTAAATAAATGGAGTTTTATTTATAAATAAAGTTACTGTCTTGTGCCAATTATTTACTATTGTTTTACTTTGCATGTTTTGACTTCCAGAATAATTAAAATTATTCAAACCATCTACAGTCGATCAAACGTTGGAAGTAAGTATGAAAGAAGATTGTCATGAGTTGGCTTGTACATTGTCTAAGGAGTTAGACATAGCAAAAGTTTGCTACACCATTCATGAGTGCTCCTGAAATAAGATTTCAGTATTGGATTCAACCCGCGCTCACTTGAATCACTTCATGGAATTTATCACGAGTGATTGTGAGACGATAATATCATATAATATTCAAACCAAGATATATGACTTGTTGAGTACAAGTTGGTTGTGCATTGATGGCATGAAAACGCATCAGTAACTTGATGTTATAAAACGTGTCGTTGTGCATGATTTGATGAGTAGTAAGTGCAAGCATATAATGTCGAAGTTTCTCTGTTCCTTTTATCCTAAGAGGATTAAAAGCGATATCTTGGGCCCATCGATGATTTTGTTTTGACTACGTGTCGGGCCCGGTCAGAACTAAATTGATGTGTTCGGTTGTGTTCTATGTCAGACGAATCAGAAATCGGTAAACAAATTGCAGGACAATAAGTATGACTATGTTCCATGTATTTGTTCGCATAGATATATTGAGAACAGAGGAGTATATGATCCCTTATCTGAAGGACGCGTCACTGACTAGGTCAGAGTTCGTCAGCGACTTTTGAAAGCTTACGATTGCTAAGTCAGATCCTGAAGTGCATTAGCAGTAATAGTTATTAGACTTATCCAAGTGGGAGACTGTTGGATTTGGTGTCTAATCCCATAACTATAATTGGTATGTACTTGACCCGATTGTAGCATGATCCTTTTGGGATTCCATCACCAGTGTAATTTGATAGGATGGATTTTTAGAATAAGGTTATTTATGGTTTATTAATATATTACAAGTATAATATATTAATATGAAATTATTTAATTAGTATTGATCAAGAATCAATTTGGAATTAATTTTGTGGTCAAAAGAGACTAATTAAATATATGGGGATTGATTATGTAAATCAATGATTCTTGTAGTGTGGCCTAATGATCCATGATTATTCAGATGGGCTAAACCAATAAATTTAATCCATGGATAGTCCATGGAGGTTAAACCCATGGAGCATAAGAATGTGGAAAGTCATGGAGAATTAGTGTTTACAAAGTGTCACCCTTGCATGTGCAACACTATAAATAGAACCCACCATGAGCCAAAATCGGTTACACCTTCTCTTTGAGATAAGTATTCTCTTAAGTCATCATTTTGCATATTGGTGTTTGTGAACCATTAGAAGCATCACACTTGAGGTGCTCAAGCTTTCAAAGGTCAGGAACTACAAGTCCTTCAAAAGGTATGTCATCTATCTAGATGTGTTATTCATTTGGCAATTTGTATTCTAGTTAGGACAATGCTTTCGAAAAATTGAAAATATGCATGTATAATAGAGAAAACATAGATCCAAAGTATTTAGGGTTGCATGTGCACCATAGGAGCGTTATAGTGCTCAAAACCCAACAAGCTGAGCAAAGGGAGGAGATGAAACAACTACTACAAAATAATAGGGATGAACCTACTACACCAGTTGTGCAGCCTAAGCTAAATGAGGAACAGTCAGAGGAAGGATACTATAACTAGACTATGAGGCAAATCTTGGGACAAGTATGAGTATGTGTGAAAGTAAGTAGACGCCTATACTACCGGAGGCATAGGACTCACACTTGGATCAAGAAGAGTCACAAGGTTACTAATGATGGTTTTTTGCATAAACATACAATCATATGTGTGCATGCAACCCTAATTCAATATATGTCTTCTCTAATTGAACATACAATTTGAACAAAACTAAACCCTAGATATTATAATCGAAAATCACATGATAAGGATTAAGATACATACCTTTGATTGTTATGTAGCAATAGCAATCCAAAACCTTATAGTTCCTGAAGCTTGAGAGCAAATATCACAAGTGTAATTCCTCTAATGGCTCACAAACACACTTAGCAAGAAGATGAGTTATGAGAAGGAAAAAGAAGCTCTAAATTTCGGATGGAACTCTCTAGGGTTTCAAGGTGGCCGAAAATCATAAGTGAAATGGTCTTTATACAATGAGGTGACTTAGAGCCAAAGCTAGGGTTAGGATATGGAAACCCTAATTGCTTTGCTTACGGACCAAGCAAGCCTTTAACCTTCCATAAGTTGGTCCATGGCTGAAAATTCTAGAGCCTCTCTAGAAGATTTTCGTCCAAGCCTCTTAGGACGGTTCTAGGGATTCTTCCTCAACTATCAATAAATTACAAAACAGCCCCTACACTTTTAATTAATACAATTAATCCCAAAATTAATTCCAAATTAGTTTCTGATTAACTATTAATTAATAATATGATTTCTAATTAATATATTACTTCCATAATACATTAATAAATCATTTATGTCAATTTGTTAATCAAATTAATAAATTCTTCCTCTTTCTCAATTAATCATCTTGTTTAGTTGCTAGTGTTAAGGCAACCCAAAAGGACTAAGCTACTAGCAGTTCAAGTACAAACCAAATATAGTTATGGGCTTAGACACCTAATCCAACAACTAAGACACTTGTAGTTGAGTTGTTTTTTTGGTTTCCATCATTACCTTTGTTTTGATGATGAGTACGACGATAAGTGTTATTCGAATCTTACTGGTCGTAACCATTCGAGTCCAACTAAGATTCTGCGAAGTAAGTTCGATGTAGTATCTGACTTTAGTCAATAGATTGAAGGAAAAGATAACTAAAGTGATCGACAAAAGTATCGCAATAATCGTTAAGGATAAGAAGATAGTAGCTAGAAATTCTACCTATAATGATGTGGTTGTACAACATTATAACAAGAATCAACGTATCTTTCGTGCTTAAGTACAACTCATAAGAAACATGAGTCTAACCCTTCAATTAAGCTTTAGATGGTCAATAGAGTGTGACCATTCGGTCTATTACAATAGTAAAAGTAAAGACCTTATCATGTATCGATTTTATAGGAGAATGACCAGGAGTCTCCGATGAAGGTCGAATTCGTAATTCGAAGGTTAGGACTGAAGGTCCAAAAGAGAATGAAGAGCGGCTGCAAGTTTGAGCACCAACAGCAGCTAAGAAACTCCAATAGCTTGATGAGGAAGGAATAAGAGTTACAGTTATTACCTATGATGAAATGGTGACGTGCAGAATCATTATACAAGCCATGTTTTGCTGATGATTTTTGGACACAATCATCCTAAGGGGGAGATAATTGTAAAGCCTGTAGATTCAGGCTAGGCAATTAAGATATAATAAGTAATAAAACGACATTTTGATAGACAATTATTTAGGATACATAATCTTAATCAAAGTTATAGTATATGTGACAATGATTTCGTACATATAAAGAACTATGAAATCTGACGTCGTATAAAGAAGTTATGTTGTATCGAAGTTTCGCGATTAAATCGACACAACTATGCACGTCGTAAAAAGTGAATTTTTCATAGGTTGCTTGTTAGCCTAAGTAATCTAAACGAAAGTCGTAGTAACCCTAAAAACAAGAGCTTACATATATAGAATTTCCAAATCTGACTTCGTATGAGGAAATAAAGATTTTTCAAAGTTTCAGTGCAACAGTGAGGACATAGAAATCGAAATTCAAAATCGTTGATTGTTAACCGAAACAATCTAAAATAGATTTGAATATCATGTGAATACGAGCCCATCTGTATAAAGACAATCGAGAACGTAGTTTGTATGAAGGAGTTATGATTTTTTCATGAAATTAAAGAGTCTAAATCAGTCAAAATATGAATTTTAGTTAGACTGAGAACTAGCGGTTGAGACCTTAATGAAAGTTATAGAGCTCACTGACAGGATTCCAGAGATATAAAGAAAGTTGAAAACAAAGCTCGTATCTAAAAGTTATGTTCGTCCGAAGATCTTTGAAAATTTACCACTTAAGATGATGTGTCACAAGTAGGAGACACCACATGGCATGGTCAGCAGCCCCTTTCCTCCGAGAGACACGATAACGTGGCACAACGAGAAGCAGACATGTGGCACCACAGATTGGTGACATGTGGTGTGTTCTAGAAGGAGACTAGCAAGCGATGCAGACAAAGATGGAATGGACACGTGGCAACAGCGGGAAGCAATCACGTCACCAGACGAGACGCACCCCCTGAAATTCTTATAAGTTGTTTCCATTTTCCTTCCATTCTCCATACAAATCAAGCCCAATATCTCTCAAACGATTTCTCAGCCAAAAATCTGTTTTTTTCTTAATTCTGAGTAGTTTAGCTAGCCTCTTGAGCTAGGAGCCTGAAAATTACAAGATATCGGGTCGGAGTTCATCCCGCATAATTTCCAGTTTTCGCTAAAAACTTTGTAAGTTAAGCTACACTTATCTTAATTCAAGTGTAACTTATATTTTTATTCATAGTCGTTATTATGAATCTATAAATAAGATTTATTAGTAATTCCATGTCATAATACTAATTGATCTACTTACAGGGTGATGTCTAGGCAAGATTTAGTCAGGTGCTCAAAGTGGGATTTCCAAGCAATATACTCTATATTCCAAATGGACCCTACCTCCGATATGATCTTACCTGGTTTCTCCTTATCAGCTACAGATAAGTAGATTTTTGGATTATTGAGCAACCTAAACTATCATTAGTCATTAAAGATATAAGACTAAGACATACTGACATTCGTACCTAGATCACATCAAAGGAAGAGCCAAGGTGTTAATCGAAGCGCCACCAAATTCAGCATTCATCCAGTTTTGACAAATGCGTGCATAGTTACTTTCATCTTACACATAGATATGAAGTACTTAGATAATTATGTGCTAGGTGTGCATATTATCAATCATTCAAACCTTTTATGTTAAATGAAACTATACCAGATGATTTTTGTTTAACCATATATGTATTTTTATATTTATAACATATGGGGTAGTAGTGGGTAAAGAGAAATGAAAATAATGAAGAGAGGCCGAGAATTTTATAGTACTACCAGACTAGTAATGCGGCTCCCTAGTAGGTTATTGATAATGACCGCAGACTATTATAGACAAGTCATGTCAAAAATGGGCAGGCTAGCAACATGTTGATGTTTATAAGCCATACACGGGCAGGTATACAACCTATAGGTGTTAACCAATTATACATGGGCAAGTTTACAACTTGTAGATGATGAATGAGTCGTATGCGGATAGGTTTACGACATGTAGGCATTGATGAATCGTACGTGTATAGGTCCATGACCTGTAGGTGCTACTGAATTATACATGGGTAGGTCCTTGACCTGTAGATGTTATGGAACCACAAATGGATAGGACTACAAACTGTAGGTATGAACAAGTTATTTATATGGATACTCTATTCACCCATGGTTGTCTTATTAAGCACATATGGCTAAGGAATCCCCGAAGCAGTATTTTTTTACTTAGAGATCTTTTAGGATAGATCCCATGAGATCTTCAGTTTAGGATTAGGGAGTGAGAATAATGAGAATGGATAATCGCGTTATTTATTTGATGCGACATATATATATATATATATATATATATATATATATATATATATATATATATATATATATATATATATATATATAACAAATAAATTATACAATTGTGGGTTGAAAACCCTATGTACTTACTAGGTTTCCCAACCTGACCCACTCGGTTTCATTGTATCATAGGTAGTGGTACAAATGTATATGATTGTTTGGATCTTATGAGAGATTCGAGGAAATATCGGGCATAGATGTTGTAAGGCCAGTAATGATTATGTTTATGCTTATGTTTCTTGTATTAGTAATGATTATGTTTATGCCTATATACTTACTAGGTTTCCCAACCACCCTCACCGCCCTATTTAATTTTGAGAATGGAGTTACCAAAAGGGTTTGATAGTGATAATGGTCAATCTAAAAGTATTCTAAATACAAGTATGAAACGAAATCTCCTTTTATTAATAGAATGTGAGTATCATATTATCCATGAAAATTGCACATTCTCTTTATATTTTGTTGATGGCACTCGTGTGCTTAACCGAAACATCAATCTAGAGTATAGTTGGGAATGATATGGAACTCGCAAATCTCAAGCGTAACTTGAGTCGGGGATCATGCGATTTTGCATGTTTCGTTCACAATCTATTTAATGTGAATCTTATGTTATCCATAAAAGTTTTACATTCTCTTTATAACTTGTTGATGGAGCTCGTGTGGTTAACCGACACGTCAATTTGAGAGTATATGTTGAGAAGGATGTGGAACTTGCAAATCTTAAGCGTAACTTGAATTAGGGACCTTGCGATTTTGCAAATCAAAGCATTACTGTATGCGAACTAGGATTATTTGAGGATTTCTAAAGATAAACTTAAAATTTTAAGCAATGATCGTGAGATGTGTGTCTACTATATTTTTGGTTGTATGCTTAACAGACACAAGCACTAGTTTACTTTAGGATAAGATGCCTAAAATGTTGTTATTTTCTAAGTGATTTATATTATAGCATGCTTTAAGTTGCTTAAATTGCTATTACTTGACTAAATTTAAGGTCTATCGCCGACCTCGATTTGGAAATTTTGTGTTCAGGATTCTAAATGTTGAATTACAGTATTAGAATTGTGATATAACTTTTATGAGTGATAAGGAGGATTATGCGTCTAAAACATAACTAAAGCTTTCTCTATCATAATATACTCGTGTGAGTGATCGTGCACCTGAATACATGCCAGTAGCTGAACCTGTCACGATGAAAGGAGTCCAAGAAATGATTCAGGTCATGTTTGCCGAGCAAATAGAGGAGATGAGACAAATTCAGATATAATAGGGATGAACCTACTGCATCATTTGTGCAACCTAAGCGGAATGAGGAACAATCAGAGGAAGGAAACCACAACCGGACTATTAGCCAAGCTCAACTGCGAAAGGTTAGAACGAACAACCTTGACCAATAGGTGGAAAGGAATGGATGAAAGTACAATGACTTTATGGCTTCCAAACTGCCAAGCCTTTCTGGGAGCCCCACACCAGAGGAAGTTATGGATTTCATCTCTGAAATAGAGATAGTGTTTGATAGTGGTGACTAAAACAACAGTCAAAAGACCATTTTAGATGTCAGACAACTAAATACTGGAGTATTGAGCTAGTGGAAGTTGTTGGTTGATTCCACTCCAAAGGGAGAAACAATGAAGATGTCTTGGTACAACTTCCTTGAGGATTTAAAGAGGCAATACTACTTTGAACAAAATCTTCTGGAGATTAATAATGAATTCTTAAATTTGAATAAAGGGAAGATGAATGACATCGAGTATGTTGTAGCTTTCACTAAAAAGATGGACTTAGTTCCTAGCTTGGTTCCCACCAAACTTTCCAAAGTAAATAAGTTTGCTATGGGACTACCAACATATTTTTAACCAATCATTAAACTAGCAACTACTCTCAAAGAAACCATCTGGTCAGCAAGCAATGTAGAGACCCAGATAAAGGAGAAGGGTCTGGAGAAAGTTGAAACTACAGAAAAAAGGAAGTTTGAAGGATCTTCAATGTCCGATAAGAAAAGTAATTTTTCAAAGTACGGCCCCAGCACCCAAAGCGCGTGATGCAAATATCGAGAAGTGCAGGAAGAAACATGTTGGTAGATGCACCAATGAAGTTACTTTCTTCAACTGTGGAAAGATTGGCCATTACGCCCGTAACTGCACCCAAAGCATGTGATGCAAATATCGAGAAGTATGATATCTCAGCAGTCATTTCCCATAGAAAAATAAATCAGCAAGGTCGAATGTGTGGCCGAAGCCAAAGGAAAGAGCATTCCAAATGATCATTAATGAATTAGATGATGTTGCAGGAGATCAAGAATAGGGATCTGCTTATCCGAAGTACAAGATATGAAGCAGACGTCTCATATAAATAGTATTATGTAATGTAGCCTGATGTAAGAGGCATAGTCTAGGGTATACTTGAATAACATTGTAATCATTTTCAAGAAGTAGTATAATCCCTATTACGTTATACTATTCGAATGTGTTAATATGGTATGTGATTTTCTTGTATGGTGACTTGGATAAATTACGAGGCAAATCATGGGACAAGTATGAGTAGGTGTGAAAGGTAGTAGAGGCCTATACTACCAGAAGCACAAGACTCGCACTTGGATCAGGAAGAGTTACAAGGTTACTAAGACACTAGTAGTTGAGTTGCATGGTTTGTTGTCGTCATTACCTTCGTTTCGGTGATGAATATGAAGATAAACGTTATTCCAACCTTACTGGTCATAACGAATCGATTCTGACTAAGAAAAATCTAAGAAGTAAGTTCGATGTAGTATCCGACTTTAGTCAATAAGTTGAAGGAAAAGATAACAAAAGTGACCGAAAGAAGTATTGTAGCCATTGTTAAGGCTAAGAAGATAGTAGCTAGAAATGCTACCAACAATGATGTGGCTTTTCCACATTATAACATGAAGGAAGGTATATTCTGTTCTAGGGTACGACTCGTAAGAAACCTGATTCTAGCCATTGCATCAAACGATATAAGGCTATTAGAGCATGACCATTTGATATGTTAGAATAGCTAGAATAAAGACCTTATCATGTATCGAGTTTATTGGAGAATGAGTAGGAGTCTCTGATGATGGTCAAATTTGTAACTCGAAGGTTAGAACTAAAGGTCCAGAAGTGAATGAAGAGCGGTTGCAAGTTTGAGCACCAACATCAGCTAAGAAACTCCAATAGCTTGATAAGGAAGGCATATGAGTTAAGATTATTACCTTGGATGAAATGGTTGTTGGATAAGGTGTCTAAGTCCATAACTATATTGAGTATGTACTTGACCCGGCTTGGCATGGTCCATTTGGGTTGCATCTTCATCACAACTGCTGGATAGAAAAAATGAGAAAAAGGACACTTACGATTTGTTAATATATTATAAGTTCTAATATATTAATATGAAATCATATTATTTAATTAGTATTGATCAAGAATTAATTTGGAATTAATTTTGTGATAAAAAAGAGACTAATTAAATACATGGGGATTAATTTGTAAATCATTCATTCTTATATAGTGGGTTTATGGTTCATGATTCACTAGATTGGGCTAGGACCCATTGGGTGCTCCATGGATGCTCCATGGACGTTATAACCTATGGATCATGGGGGAAATGAAAAGCCATGAACATTAGGGTTTACATGGTGTAACCCTACATGTGACACACTGTATAAAGAACCTCACATGGAGTAAAATCGGCCACTATTACAAGACAAGGTGGGCTAGCCGATTTTGTGATCAAAGTGTTCTTCTCTCAAGCTATTCCAAGAGTTGTAGGTGTTGTGTGAAACATTTGAGGCATCACATTTGGGGTGCTAGGCTCACAAGGTCTTAAGGAATCCAAGCAAGATCAAAGGTATGTCATTCTACTAGTTTTTATATTACAAGTACCCCATGTCATGCTAGTTAGGATGTAAACCTTGGAAAATTCTTATTTGCATGAATATTATAGAAAACATAGATCCAAGGTTTCTAGGGTTGCATGTACACCTTAGTGGTATCAGAGCCTAGGCTTGTTTTCTTTGTATTTGATGCAAACTGCTTAAAACTATTGATTTTTCTGTTAACTGAACAGTGAACTCGCCGAGTCCATGAGGGAACTCGACGAGTCCATGACAAAATGCATCCTACTCCTCGAGTAGGTTCTTGCACTCGACGAGTAGGAGCCCCTGTGTGCAGAATTTCGAGTTTTGCTGCTGGAAATGGACTAGAATCATTACCCTAAACTATTTTGGACTTGTAAAACCTGTTTTTGATCGTGTAATGATTATGTTAATCCATTTACAATGGTTATTATCAAAATTTTAAGTTTTATATGTGTTTATATGATTCTTGAAATTGTTGATATGAATGTTCATACTTATGAGTTTTAGAAGATCATAAGAATTATTTGCAAATTGTTTGTTAGTTTAATTCTTGATCTTAATGCCTATTGATGGAGTCCATAATTTGTCCTCAAGTTATGAATTACCAAAAGTCACTTCTTTAAAATTGTCATTAAAGAGCCATAAGTTACATAATATGAAGAGTCTTCATTTTAATAAACCATTAAACTCATAGATTACGAACATGAAAGGTTTTGAATAGTATCAAAACTTGCCCTCAAGTTTTGGAATTTGTAAATTCCTTTAGAAAACTTTAATTCCAAACCCTAGTGTTTTAAAATTTCAAACTCAACCCTTATACTTTATAATACTATAAGTTAATAATATATATATATATATATATATATATATATATATGTATAAAGCAAGTCAGTTTTACCATTAGTAGGCCTCATTCACGAAGCCGGTCTATAAGGGGGGTATAAGGTTGTTGCCTATAAAATGACAGCTTAATGGGTGTCCACTCTCACCCACCGCTTCCTTGACTGGTGGAGGGTCGTTAGCCGAACGGGTAGGACAAGGACTATAATTCTCATTAAAAGTATAATGAAATATATAAATTAACTAAACCTTTTATAAATTACCAATCTTAGTTACTTTAAGAAAATGTGAAATTGGTGTTATCCCATGAAATTACACTTTGTACCTTACCAAGTCGTTGGTGGAGCGTGTGTAGGTAACCGGTACACTAACATTGACTAGTAAGAGTGGCAAAGGGTGACTTAATATTTGTCATAGATCGGTGGAGCGCTTGTGGGTAACCGACACATCGATTAGGTGATAAAGATTAAGGGTACCAAGTAAATTTGCATGGTTATTAACACCTTGTTTGTGATCCTCGGCATCCCAGTCACAAACTTGAGAGGGCACAATCGAGATTTAAACATGCCATTGAAAAGTTCAATAAAACCCAAAAGAATCTAGGAGTTTCAATCCAATGAAAACCTAATAATTTATTTCTTTTTTCAAGGTGGAAATTGGTGAATCGTCATTTGCCTACCTTCAAATATTTTATAGCTTGGATTACAACATCCCTCTTCCAAGTTATAAAGTATTGTGTTGGGTCCTAGCCTTAAATTTTACATTTGGGTGTCTTATTAAGGATTCTATATCTAATCTAAACTTGTCTTTATTCTATTCAGATGTCTTCCAACAATGCTGCTTCTGGCTCAATCCCTACCGGCTCCTTCTCTCTCATGAACCTTTGTGGGAGAGTCATCTTTGATGGTTCAAACTTTAATGATTGGATCAGGAACATCAGGATGGTCACTCGTTACGTGGACAAGGAATATATCCTCGACATGGAGCTGAAGGAAATTGATGAGTCTACTGCTACTCCAGAGGAGATCGTTGACTTTAGGGCACATGAGAGAGATGCTACCAAGGAGGCATGTATCATGTTGGCCACAATGAAAGTTGAACTCCAGAAGTCCGATGCAGACTTTTACCCTTTTGAGATTCACATGGATCTGATGGACCGCTACCATCAAAGTGCTCGTCAAGAGAGGTATGAAATCATCTCTTCCATGATAACAACCCAAATGAAGGATGGTGAACCCATCACGGGCCACATGCAGAAAATGCAAAGGTTTGTGGACCGTTTGCTAAAGTTGAATGTGAACTTCCCAGAGGAGTTGTCTATTGATATCATATTGCACTCCTTACCTACTTGTTATGATAAGTTCCGAATGACATATCACATGAACAAGGAGGAGGTCACACTTAGCACACTTCAAGGGCTCTTGAAGACCGCTGAAACTGGTCTTAAGGGCAAATCAGTTGTTACTACTTCTACTCCTACCGTCGCCCCTGTTCTGGCAATCGGGCAAAGTAGAGGGAAGAAGAGGAAAAACCCTTTGAAGGGTACAAAGGGAAAGTCTCTTGATGGCTCCTCTTCAAGTGTGACCAAAGGTGGTTTTGTCACTTCTTCTTCCAACCCAAAAGAAGCTCAATGCTTCTATTGTCAGGAAAAGGGGCACTGGAAACGAAACTGCCCCAAGTACCTACAAGATGTTAAGGATGGGAAGTTCAAACCTACCCATGTAGGTATTTACACTATATTGTCTAATAACTCATCACATTCTACTTCTTGGGTTCTTGATATAGGTTGTGGTATTCGTATATGTTCTTATTTGCAGTGCCTAAGAAGAAGTGAGGATGTGGAGCACGGAAAGATAAACTTGATCATGGGGAATAGGAAAGTTACACCTGTCACCAAGATTGGAGTTTATTCTTTGTTGCTAAGTAGTAGGTTAGTGTTAGATTTGAATAAGTGTTGTTACTCGTCTGAAATGACGAAAAATATTATTTCCTTTCATGGCTTGTACAAACAAGGATTTTACTTTTTCATTTGATAATGAAGTTGGTGGTATTAATGATTTTTATAATAATGTTCTTTATTTTAAAGTATTACCTTGTGATGGTGTATATGAAACTGTGTCGGTTGTAGACAACTTAGGAAATAATGTATTACATATCGATTCTTCCACTAATTTGGATAAAGCATCCTTGTGGCATTGTCTTTTTGGACATGTTAACAAGAAGCGCATAGGCCAACTCCAGAAGGCTGGAGTCTTGGAGTCATTTGACTTAAAGTCAGATGATAGTTGCGAGTCTTGTTTTCTTGGAAAAATGAAAAAGTCACCCTTCACTGGTACTTGTGCTAGGGGTGAAGGTTTGTTGGACCTCATACACACAGATGTGTGTGGACCCTTCAGAACCGCCACAAGGAATGCTAACCGCTTCTATGTGACTTTTACTGATGATTATAGTAGATATGGTTATGTCTACTTAATCAAGCATAAGTCAGAAACCTTTGAAAAGTTCAAAGAGTTTAAACAGGAAGTGGAGAATCAGTTAGGTAGGAACATTAAGATGCTTCTATCCGATCGAGGTGGTGAGTATCTTAGTACAAATTTCCTTGACTATCTTAAGGAATGTGGGATTGTCTCACAATTGACACCTCCCAGAACACCACAGCTTAATGGTGTGGCTGAGAGGCCTAATCGAACCTTGTTTGACATGGTTCATTCCATGATGAGTCGAGCTTCGTTACCAATCTCATTCAGGGGGTATGCCTTAGAGACTGCCATCCATATCCTTAATCTAGTCCCTACCAAGAAGGTTTCCAAAACACCTCACGAGATGTGGACTAGGAAAGTTCCCAATTTAGACCACATCAAGATTTGGGGTTGCGAGGCTTTCGTGAGACGTGAGACTCAGGATAAACTCGAACCTTGAAGTGAGCGATGTATTTTCATCGGTTACCCACAAAATTCCTTTGGTTATCTCTTCTACAGACCCAGTGAGAATGTGGTCTTTGTGGCAAGAAGAGGGGTCTTTCGTGAAAGAGAATTCATAAGCCTAGGAAGTAGTGGGAGGAAATTTGATCGTGAAGAACTTCAAGAGTGAATGGGTGAAGGAACCTCAAACCCTAGCGATCAACCTGAGGAGGAAACTCATGTTGATGAGTCTGTACCTCTGAGGCATTCCACAAGAGTTAGGAATCCGCCTGAGCATTACTATGGTTTTCATATTACTACGGAAGGTGATGAATTTATCAGTGATAGGACACTGGTAAATCTGGATGAACCTAACAGCTTTAAGGAAGCCATGGCAGGCCCTGAATCTACCAAATGGAAAGAGGGCATGCATAGCGAGATTCAGTCCATGAATGACAATCAAGTTTGGAACTTGGTTGACAATGTACCGGGTCGTAAGACGGTTGGGTGCAAATGGATCTTCAAGAAGAAGACCGACATGGATGGAAATGTACACACTTTTAAAGCGCGACTGGTTGCGAAGGGCTTTACTCAAACTCTAGGAGTTGATTATGATGATACCTTCTCACCAGTAGCAAAGATTAAGTCTATTAGGGTTTTGCTAGCCATAGTTGCATTTCATGATTATGAAATATGTCAAATGGAGGTCAAAACTGCTTTCCTTAATGGAAAGTTGGCTGAGGATGTTTACATGAGTCAGCCAGAGGGTTTTGTCGATGCAAAGCACCCTAATAGAGTGTGTAAGCTTGAGAAATCCATCTATGGATTGAAACAAGCATCTCGCAAATGGAATCTTTGTTTCGATGCGAAAGTCAAAGAGTTTGGTTTTTCGAGGAGCGAAGATGAGTCCTGTGTATATGTTAAGGCTAATGGGAGTATAGTTAGCTTTTTAGTATTGTATGTGGATAACATACTACTCCTAGGAAATGACATCCCAACCTTGCAGGAGGTTAAGTCCTGGCTTGGGAAGTGTTTCGCTATGAAGGACCTTCGAGAAGCTGCCTATATCCTAGGGATAAGAATATTAAGAGAAAGTAATAAGAGAGTAATTGGACTTAGTCACAGTTCCTACTTGGATAAGGTGCTGAAAAGGTTCAGCATGCAAGATTCTAAGAAAGGTGACTTACCAATCCAGAGCAACGCCAAACTGAGTAATACTTGGAGTACGAGTATAGAGGTTGAGATAGTTGAGATGAGTCACGTACCATATTCTTCCGCTGTGGGCTCAATCATGTCGGCTATGACTTGTACTCGCCCTGATATGGCTTTTTCTTTGAGCATGGTCAGCAGATATGAAGGGAATTCAGGCAAGGCTCACTGGACTGCGGTGAAGAATATTCTTAAGTACCTACGGAGAACTAGGGACTGGGTCCTTACCCTTGGTGGGAGTGATGACTTGAGAGTAGTGGGGTATAGTGATGCTGGTTTCCAGAATGATAGGGACAATTTCCGCTCTCAGTTGGGCTGGGTCTTTACCCTAAATGGAGGAGCAATCACTTGGAAAAGTTCCAAACAGGAAACAGTGGTTGATTTAACTTGCGAATCAGAGTATATAGTAGCAAGCGAGGCGGCAAAGGAGGCTATATGGCTAAAGAACTTCATTGGAGACCTTGGAGTTGTACCAACTATTATGGAGCCTATGGACATTTTTTGTGACTACGAGGGTGCAGTTGCCTTAGATAAGGAACCTAGGGATCACGGGAGATCCAGGCACATCGACATAAAATACCACTTCATTAGACATCGGATAGAAGAAGGAATCCTCGTGGTAAAGAGGGTATCATCGGATGAGAACCTAGCAGATCCCCTCGCGAAGGGACTATGTAGGGTTAAGCATTTGCAGCATGCCAGGCGCATCGGGCTGAAGGATGATATTAGTTTTACAGATTAGATTGTTATTTCTGAAACTTGTAAAATGTAAATTGGCATTTGATGATTAAATAAAAGTTGTTGTTTATTTATAATTAAAGTGTTGCTATCTTGTGTCAATTATTTACTATTGTTTTAATTTTGCATGTTTTGACTTCCAGAATAATTTCTTTATTTAAACTCTCCACAGTCAGTCATATGTTGAAAGTAGACATGAATCAAGACTGTCATGAATTGGGTTTGTAGATGTCTAAAGTGCTAGACATATCAAATGGTTTCTACAACATTCATGAGTGCTCATAAGTTCTGAGTATTGGATTCAACCCACGCTCACTTGTATCACTTCATGGAATTTATCTCGAGTGATTGTGAGACGGTAATATCATATAAGTCTTCAAACCTAGAGATATGAGTTGTTGACTATGAGTTGGTTATACATTGATTGTACGAAAACGCATTGGTAACTCGATGTTATAAAACATGCCTTTGTGTATGATTCAACAAGTAGGAGAACAAGCATATGAGTCGAAGTTTATCTGTTCCTTTTAGTCCTTGGAGGATTACAAGGGATATCTGGGCCTCTCGATGATTTTGTTTTGACCCATGTACCGGGCTCTGTCAGAACCAAATTGATATGTTCAGTTTAGTTTTATGCAAACAAATCGGAAATCGGGAAACAAACTGCTAGACAATAAGTACGACATTGTTCCATGTATTTGTCCGGCTGATATCTAGAACAGAGGATTGTATGATCACTTATCTTAAATGGCACATCATCATCTCAGTTCCGCGAGACTTTGAAAGAGCTATAATTGCTGGTCGGTTCCTGAAGTCATACCTGTAACTATAGTTATTAGACTTATCGAAGTGGTAGACTGTTGGATAAGGTGTCTAAGTCCATAAATATATTTAGTATGTACTTAACCCGGCTTGGAATGGTCCATTTGGGTTGCACCTTCATCACAACTGTTGGATAGAAAAAATGAGAAAAAGGACACTTACGATTTGTTAATATATTATAAGTTCTAATATATTAATATGAAATCATATTATTTAATTACTATTGATCAAGAATTAATTTGGAATTAATTTTGTGATAAAAAAGAGACTAATTAAATATATGGGGATTGATTTGTAAATCATTCATTCTTATATAGTGGGCTTATGGTTCATGATTCACTAGATTGGGCTAGCACCCATTGGGTGCTCCATGGATGCTCCATGGAGGTTATAAACCATGGATCATGGGGGAAATGAAAAGCCATGCACATTAGGGTTTACATGGTGTAACCCTACATGTGATACACTATATAAAGTACCTCATATGGAGTAAAATCGACCACTATTACAAGACAAGGAGGGCTAGCCGATTTTGTGATCAAAGTGTTCTTCTCTCAAGTTATTCCAAGAGTTGTAGGTTTTGTGTGAAACATTTGAGGCATCACATTTGGGGTGCTAGGCTCACAAGGTCTTAAGGAATCCAAGCAATATCAAAGGTATGTCATTCTACTAGTTTTCATATTACAAGTACCCCATGCCATGCTAGTTAGGATGTAAACCTGGGAAAATTCTTATTTGCATGAATATTAGAGAAAACATAGATCCAAGGTTTCTAGGGTTGCATGTACACCTTAGGAGTGTTAGAATGCTCAAAACCCATCAATGGTGATGTGCATAATCGTTATACAAGCCCCATTTTTGCTAGTGATTCTTGGATGTAATCATCCTAAGTGGGTGATAATTGTAAAGTCCGCAGATTCGTGCTACAAAATTAAGATATAATAAGTAATAAAACGACATTTTGATAGAAGATTATTTAGGATAAATAATACTAAACAAAGTTATAGTATATGCGACAAGGATTTCATATATATAAAGAACTCTAAAATCTGACTTCCTATGAAGAAGTTATGCTTCTTTGAAGTTTCGCAACTAAATCGACACAGCTATACGCGTAGTAAAAAGTGAATTTTTGATAGATTACTTATTAACCTAAGTAATCTAAATGTAAGTTGTAGTGATCGTAATACCGGGAGCTTACGTATAGAGAACGTCTAAATCTGACTTAATATGAGGAAGTTATGATTTTTTGAAGTTTCAGAACAACGGTGAGGACAACGAAATTGAAATTCAAATCGGTTAATTGTTAGCCGAAACAATCTAAAAAATAGTTTAATATCTCGTGAATATGAGCCCATCGATATAAAGACATTCGAGAACGTAGTTCGTATGAAGGAGTTAAGAATTTCACACGGACATTAACATTCTTAGCCTGTCTAAATTTGAACTTTAGTTAGAATGAGAATTACTTGTTGAGGCCTTAATGAAAGTTGTAGAGCTCGTCGACAGGATTCTGGAGATATAAAGAACGTCGAAAACGGAGCTCGTATGCAAAAGTTATGGCCACCCGAAGATCTACAAAAATTTAACTGTTGGGATGACATGGCACCACTAGGAGGTGCTACATGGCACGGTAGGCAGCCCCTTTCCTCCGAGAGACACGATAACATGGAACCACGAGATGCGGACACGTGGCATTACGGGTTGGTGACACGTGGCACGTTGTAGAAGGTAGTTGGCAAGCGACATGGGCAAAGCTGAAATGTAAATGTGGCTGCAGGGGAAGCGGCCACGTCACCAAACACGGCGTCCCCTTGGAATTCTTTTAAATTGTTTCGATTTTCCTTTTTTTCTACATCCAAATCTGTCCCAATATCTCTTAATTAATTTCTCAGCCTAAAATCCGACTTTTTCAAAATTCTGATTAGTTTAGCTAGGTTCTAGAGTAGTTAGGAGCCCGAAAATTAGAAGCTATCGGATCAGAGTTTTTCAGAATCCTGAGTAGTTTAGCTAGGTTTAAGTGTAAGTTATGTTATTCATAGTTGTTATTATGAATCTATAAATAAGATTTATCAGTAATTCCATGCCATATACTAATTCATCAACTAACGAAGTGATGCCTAGGCCATATTTAGTAAGGTTGCTTAAAATGAGATTTCCAAACAGTATACTATGTATACCAAACGGACCCTACCTCCGATATGATCTTACCTGGTTGGCTCTTATCAGCTATAGATCAGTAGTTATTGGGATTATTGAGGAATCTGTACTCTCATTAGTCATAAAAAATATAAGACTACGACTTAGTAACACTCGTACCTAGGTCACATCAAAGGTAAAAGCCAAGGTGTTAGGCGAAGCACTGCAAAATTCACCAGCATCTAGTTTTAACAAGTGAGTGCATAGTTAATTTCATCTTACACATAGATATGAAGTATTCAGATAATTAAGTGCTAGGTGTTCCTATTATCTGTGATTGAAACCTTCTGTGTTAGATGAAACTATACGAGCTGATTTTTATTTAACCATATATGAAGAGAGGCCGAGACTTTTATAGTACTACCAGACTAGTAATGCAGTTACCTAGTAGGCTATTCATGATGACCGCAGACTATTATATACAAGTCGGGTCAAACATTTTCAGGGTTGCAACCTGTAGATGTTTATAAGCCATACACGAGCAGGTATACAACATATAGGTGTTAACCAATTATACATGGGTAGGTTTACAACCTGTAGATGTTAAATGGATCATATACGGACAGGTCTACAACCTGTAGGCATTGATGAATCGTATGCGGACTGGTCCAAGACTTGTACGCATTACTGAATTATACATGGGTAGGTCCTCGACCTGTATATGTTAAGGAACCACATATAGACAGGACTACGAGCTGCAGGTATGAACACGTTATTCATATAGGTACTCTGTTCACCCCACGATTGTCTTATTATGCACATAATGCTAAGGAATCCCCGAAGCATTATTTTTTACTTAGAGATCCTTTATGATAGATCCCTTGAGATCTTCGGTTTAGAATCAGAGAGTGAGAATAATGGGAGTGGGTAATCGGGTTATTTTTTTGATGTGACATATGTCTCACAAATAAATTATACTATTGTCGTTTGAAAACCCTATGTACTCACTCGGTTTCCCAACCTGACGCACTTGGTTTCTTTGTATCACAGGTGGCGGTACGAAGGTATATGATTGTTTGGATCTGATGAGAGATTCGAGGAAATATGGGCCATAGATGTTGTAAGGCCAATAATGATTACATTTATACTTATGTTTCTTGTCTCAGTTATGGCATCCCAAGTTTTTTATAATCAATGAAAAGAATTTCTTCATAAATACTTCTTATCGGACAAATTCAACAATTATAAATAAACTCTGTTTTGGCATGCAGAATTGTAAGAACACAAAGAACGTGGTGATTTTGGTGATAAAAGATGCATACGGTTATCATGAGGAGTTTACAAAAAAGGAACTAGATCTATTCTACATAATTAAGTCACTCAAAACTCTCTATGAACTACATCTCTCAAGCATACTCTACAAGTGGTATGCGGTTATATAGAGGTGCTAACAGGTCTCTCTCTTTCTCCCACTCTCATGTAACAAGGCTTCAATCCCATATGCAAGTGGGTATTCTCAAAAAAGATTTCACTAGTCATCTAATGGAGAACTTTGTACCCAACATTCTCCCCCTCAAAGTTATAAATGGATGAGTCGGCTTCAATCTTCCAAAAACACCAACTTCACAAACTAAGCCTCAAACATGACAAATGTAGAAATGAACATCAAATCTTCAATTTATCAATGATTTTCCAATACGGGTTCTAGAGTGTGAGACCTTACAAACCGAGCATCAAAAGGTAACTTGGAGTATCAAAACCTCCATAACATATTACCCAAATTTGAGCATAAAAGCACACCCCAAAAATCTTCATTATGTCCTAACCCATCATGAACCGGGAAAACCCAAATCACTTCAGATTTTCAAGTCGAATCACTTCATAAACTTCGATTTCTCAAGGTCACATCGGTCTTCAAATCCGCGTAATATGAAAAATTTACAACTTTTGAATTCTCATATTTAAATCTCTCCCATTTTTATAATTGAAAAATGATTATAAAACCAAAAAGGAATGAGAAAGCTCTTAATTCAGAATTTTCCATGCAAAACTCCCCCTTGACACATGGCATAAACATTTTGCATAAATCCGGAAAATCCAAAAATATCACAATTTTCAAATTCGATACTTCTCGGACCGCCATTGACTTAAAATTCGAAAAAACGGGTTGAAATTGTCAATTTCGAAAATATGCAGGGACCTGTTGCGCCACAACATCCTGAAATGCAAAACTTTACCCCAAATGCGAAACTGGGCATAAAGTATCAATTCACATCAACTGCAGACACCTGATTCGAAAATTCTTCTCATTTCACATAAATTTTAGCCCAATGTCGAAACAGGGTAATTTTTGTCAACTTGCATAAACTGCAGGTATTCGAAATGAAAATTCAGTGTTCTTTACAGATATTGACCCCCATGTCGAAAATGGGTGTTTTCTGTCACTTCTTTGAAAGTTCAAGGATTTGAATCGACATATTCTCCTTCTTCTTCACTTTGATTTCCAGATACATATGGTGAAAATTCACACAGCGAAATAGCAAGCCACACATTGAACAATTCTTTTGACCTCATGTCGAAATTAAGTTTGACATCATACCAATTGACCCAAAGCTAAACTGAATTCGACCTCCAAACCCAATCGACGATCTTAGATGCGAAATCAATTGTGACACCAAAAGCAAAATCATAAGTTTCACACATCAAAATTGTGTTCGACATCCAAAACAATCTCATATATCGAAATTACCGGGTGCACATCGAACGACCAACATACATATCGAACGGCTTGATGCATCACAAGTCGAAATTGATTTTGACATCAATTAACCCAAGCATTCATATCTCGACATAAAAACTTTTCATTCGATTCTGTGACTTCAACTCATCATTAGTCGAAATTTCCAATCACACACTGAATGATTCCAATTCTGCATCCTCCCTACAATCATACACATCAAACTTAACTCACCAAATACTCAAAATCACATTCGATGCGAATGATCAAACAAGTCAAAATTCGTTCGACTCCAAGAGGCACCGCCAAATTGAATTTGACCCTATGTCGAAATCAACTCTTCTCGACTCCAAGTCTCCATAATTCGAAATCAATATTGACCAGAATACGTTTCATTTCCAAATTAGTTTCAAGACGCGAACATCAACTCTAGTAACTGTTTTCGATACCAAGAACACTAACCCAACCAATTTTGAAATTAGAAGCCAATCAAATACTGTTTCGATATCAAACAACCCTTGTTCGACTTCTATCAACCAATTTCAACCTTCAATACATTGAATCGACGTTTGAAAATCTGATTTTGACTTTTTTTGTGTTTGACTTTTCGATTTCAATGGTCAACAAACACAAAATGCATGAGTCTAACATCGATTTTCAGATCAAACAAAGAATATTCAACTGTTCTTCATCATATTCTTAAAAATCAAAAAATCGATTGATTATTTCTCAATTTCAACTTGATCATAATCGACTCGTAATAGACAAATCATGCTCAATCGATTCACAAGTCCAGATTCACAAGCATCACTAGTCGATTTTCAAGAATTTTGAAACGAAAATGAAAATCATAATCGAAATATATAACTGAGACAAGAACATCAGAATGCGTATTCATGTAAACGATGACGAACCAAAGAGGATTCAGAGTCAAACATTGGATTTAATGATTTTGGGCTCACACCATGTTGATATTGTTGGGTTTTGACCACTATAACACTCCTATGGTGCACATGCAACCCTAAATGCTTTGGATCTATGTTTTCTCTAATTATACATGCGTATTTTCAATTTTCCAAAGCATATATCCTAACTAGCATACAAATTGTCAAATGAATAATACAACTAGTTAGATCACTTACCTCTTAGAAGGACTTGTAGTTCTTGACCTTTGAAAGCTTGAGCACCTCAAGTGTGATGCCTCTAATGGTTCACAAACACCAATATGCAAAAGGAGGCTTGAGAGAATAAGTTACGTGCACAAAATCAATATCACTCTTCAAGAATATTGTGTCCACCGATTTTGGCTCTAGGGGGTTTTATTTATAGTGTGGCAAATGTTAGGGTTACACTTTGTAAACCCTAATGACCTTTCATATTACTTTGGATCCATGGGTTAACCTCCATGGACTATCCATGGATTACCTCATTGGTTTAGCCCATCCTAAATAACCATGGATCATTAGCCCACATTATTAGAATCATTGATTTACACAATCAATCCCCATATATTTAATTAGTCTCTTTTGATCACAAAATTAATTCCAAATTAATTATTGATCAATACTAATTAAATAATATGATTTCATATTAATATATTATACTTGTAATATATTAATAAATCATAATAACCATATTCTCAAAAGTCCATCCTATCAAATTGCACTGGTGAAGGCAACCCAAAAGGACCATGTTACAATCGGGTCAAGTACATCCCAGTTATAGTTATGGGCTTTGACACCAAATCCAACAGATATCGGATCCAAAAACTTACGGGCTCAATGTATGGGCGATGAACAGTAACACATATGTGATTGGGCTCAACTTGTTTAGATCAAGATTTTGGATTAGTCTCTTTAAACAGCTTGATCGAAAGAACAGTATGACCAGTAACAAATGCTTGATTTAATTCATTTAGAGCTAGATTTTGATTCAAACGAACAGTTTCAAATTGAGAATCGAATCAAACATAAGAAAATAGGATCAGATTGGGCTTAGTCAATGAAAAAATTTATTGGATCATGACAATTGGGTTTTTTTTTTAAAATTGAACCAATGAGTTAAAATGATCAAAAATTCAATAATGCAGGCACGAATCAAAGAGATTTTGAGAGATCATCGAGAGTCTCGCCATAAACGTTCCAATTTTGTTGAATGTAGCCATATCGAGACTCGTTTCTTCAAAAATCGCTTTGATCTTCGAAGACCCGCTCTGATACCAAATGTAGTGAATTGTGAGCATTTGATTTGGCATGCGGAATTGTGAGAACACAAAGAACACGGTGATTTAGGTGCTAAAAGATGCATTCGATTATCAAGAGGAGTTTACAAAAAAAGGAACTAGATCTAGTCTACATAATTCACTCACTCAAAACTCTCTATCAACTACATCTCTCAAGCACACTCTACAAGTGGTATGCAATCCAGTATATATAGAGGTGATAACATGTCTCTCTCTCTATCTCTATCTCTATCTCTCTCTCTCTCTCTCTCTCTCATGCCACAGGGCATCAATCCCATATGCAAGTGGGTCTTCTCAAGCCAAGCCTTCACTAGTCATCTAATGGAGTACTTTGTAACCAACATTTCTGACCGTGAAAATAGGGATATCACAAAAGATGCAGATGTTACATGTGATTTTTTGTTTAAGTTTTTGTAGGCATCAAAATTTTTGAAGGCATACTTAATGACTTATTTTCTATCCAAATTAAGAATCTTATAGAATTTGAATCAAAGTAAATATGATTATATGTTTTATTTGATTATGGACCTTGAAGTTTAAAATAAAATATATATAATCCATATATAACTTATCAAATTTTATTACTTTTTCATGGTCATTTCTTGGATCTGAGTTATAAAAAGTGATTCCAATAACTATTATTTTGAAAAGAAACTTTCAATATGCCAAAATTGTTATATTACATGTAAATCAACTTAATTATGTTTATAAAACTACATATTTTTTGATTGACCGAAACAATTAAACCCAGCTAATAAATATATTTAAATTAATTCGTGTATAAAAAATTTATTATTATTATTATATATATATATTAAACTTGTGCACCAACATGAACAGTGAACCTGGGTCCTTTTTGGCGGAAATGGTCCCTCGTTTATATATGTGTGTTCAAATCGTCTTTAGGGTCATTTTATGTCAATATCCGTATTCTTTGTGGACACATGTCGTTCACCATTCGTCGGATTTGTTGATGTTTATCTTATCGACATTCTGGAATTTTCCACAGCCTCTCCGATCAAATGCCCTTTCTATTCTCTGTTCGCACACCCACAACTACCGCTCGCTTTCTCTCCCATGTCTGTTCATCGGCTGCATTCGGGTGTTTCTCACACACTCTCTCTCTCTCTCTCTCATATCGGGAACTCCAACAACGCACCCGTGATACCCACTACTTCCCCATTTATCGACCATAAGTTGAGACGTACATCGATTTTTGAGGGATGGAACCGCCGACAATACAATGCTATTATCCATTCACTATACATATTCCTTTCATCTACCATTTCGGTTTCTAGAGGGAAGCAACAACAACCACCAAGGCATACCGCACCTGCTTATGGTCACTGCTCCCGACTGCTTCCATCTTCTTCTGTCACTCATTTTCTACTCTCACTCTGTCAACTCTTTGCTCGATTTCCATTCTTGCCATAAATCTAACTAACGATTCGAAGATGGGATCGTAAGGTGTTGAATCTGATCATCAGAGTCGGATGTATTTCATCGTGGTGTCACTCTGCTTAGGCTAAATTCCTCAAACTCATCGGCTTCACTGATACGTCTTCTTCTCCTCCGACTCCTCCGGAATTTCTTTGTACATGTCCTTCTATGATCGTAGAAGACCTAAAAAAATCACGCATTTTGTGTATTTGTTGTCTCTGTATTACAAAGCGAAGAGGAAACGTTTGGTCCTGCTTCAAACTCATCAGGTTAATGTTAAATTCCATCTGGGTTTTCTTGAAATTGCAAAATTCGACTTTAATTTCTCTCATTTTTGTGGGTTATGCAGTGTGTCGCGATGTGCAGTGTCAATTTCTCCCATCAGGTTTGGTTATGTGTTTTATTTTCTTAATTATTGTATTTGGGTTTTTTAGGGTTTATTGTTTCATGCTTTGTTTGTTTCTGCTGAGAAAAAAGTGGAATAAGATAGTGATAAACAACAAATGGTATTGAGATGGAGTATAAGACATGGATTTTTGCATCAAAGCCTGTCATGGACCGTTTCTTTTACCTCTCTGATTTTGTATCCTATCTCCATAATGTTCAGAAATGTCAAATTCTCCTCCTGCATAATCGACCTTCTTATCAACAGGTTAGTATTTACTGTTTGTTGTTTCACACTTATTTCGCGCACGCTTCTTTAATGTTTCTTACATTTTTTTGGTTTAGGATTGATTTTCTTAGTGAGGCTGAATCGAATCAAGAAGAGGATGGTCAGGGTTAGTGTGTTGAAAAATCCTCTAAAGTGGGCTTCTTTAAAGGTTTGCTCTTATCACCTTTTATTTCAACAATTACAACATCTTCTTCACTCTCTATATCAATCTTGATGATTGTTTTATGAAGCTCTATTTTTGTTAATGCAGATAATGCTGGTGTTATCATCAATCGCAAGGGAGAAATGAAAGTTAATTTTATTTCGGAAAAAACTGTATCACAATGCATCCTTTTGTTTTTTTTAATAAAGCATAATTGTTTTTTATTGTATGTTGAATGTAGGATCTGCTATCACTGGACCAATTGGAAAGAAATGTGCAGGGTTGTGGTTGGAGTAGAAGATTGGCATTTGTGACCACAGTGAAGATGAACAAGAATCCATATCTAGGGTCGATTCGGGTTCGCTTTTAGTTCAGGTGTGAGATAGATATAAACACAAACTAATCAGTGAATTCAAGTTATGATTTTTAGTTGAGAAGAGTATTGCTTCTACTTGGTACATTTAGTTTGTCTTTGCTTTGTTTTTGAACTTTTCTTATTATATTAGTTGAAAAACAAAAAAAATTATTATGGTCAGAATAAAGAAAAGTGCAAGATTTGTTTTCTGCCTTTGGTAGTATTTTTAATCATATATGTTACTTACAATATACATGTTAATTCATATTTATAATATGCTGTCAAAAGTTTGAGGGGTAATTTGTAAATTTGAGAAACTTTTGTATGTTTCAGGAGAGATTTCCAATATTAGGATGAGGCACCACTGTTGGTCCTGCATTGGCTATACCAACTGTAGCTTTCTGCTTCGTTTATTTTTATTTTTCATTAATAAATGCATTTTTCGATTCTGATATCAATATTTTCTTTCACCATGTACGAATCTATCTGTGTTGGTAATTGGTTTGAAGTGTTTATTATTTGCTTTTTTTTAACTGCATAGGCATTTAAAGACCTCACCACCGATAAAAAAAACTCATGGATATGTTGCTGGACGTAAAAAACAATGGTAATTTAGATAATGAAGGTATCATATGTTTCCTAATTTTTGACTTCTTTTTTTATCAACTAAGGTATCATATGTTTTCCTAATTTTTTATTCACCTTCTTTGCATGAGTGATTGACTAATCGGTACATTTTAGTCGTTATCTTGATTCGTATTTCTGATATGTAATTTACTAGGTAAAATTGGAGTTGAAGGTGCCATAAAATGTGTAGAATTTCAAGAGTGGTTAACCAGAGAGTTTCTTGGGAGTTTTGATTCCGACAATACTACTTCAGAAAGGGGGAGAAATGGCTTGTGTGGAAGTTTGAGGTAAATCTTGATTTTCAAATTCAACTGGCTTCACTACATACAATGATGTATGATTGTATGAACATATCATTGTCTTAACGATTCGTTTGCTTATAATAAAATTAAACATGCACGCCCACAAAAAGATCCGGGCAACAAAAGTGTAGAGTTTTTGTCCAAACTCACACTACATACTGTTTTTTTCGGTAAAAAATAGTGATTTTAACGGCTTTTATCGAAAGTGACTATGCATACTCTTTTTCTGATTAAAAAAAATAATGATTTTTACAGTTTTCACCAAAATGCCACTACATACTGTTCTTTTGGTAAAAAATAGTGACTTTAACATTTTTTGTCCAAGATGCCCTTGTATACCTTTTTTTATAAAAGAAATAATGATTTCAATAGTTTGGACAAAACTGCTCCTACATACTTTTTTTTTGTAAAAAACAAAAGTTATTTTAAGAGTTTTTTAGGTAAAAAATTAATGATTTAATAGTTTTTGACCAAACTGTCCCTGTATACAGTTTTTTTTTTTTTTGGTAAAAGTTAGTGCTTTTAAGAGATTTTGACGAAAATTTGCCGTTTAACAGGTTTGACCACATATGTTGTATTCCGGTTAAAATTGAATCTCATTTCCGCAAGTTTATTACTTTTAAGACCATTTACTGCTGGAGATCTATCAAATTTGTTACATAGACTGTATTTTTTGTTGCTATTAATATCCAAAACAACTAAAAGTCTACACTTAAGATGAATGAAACAGGTACCTGTTAAAATGATCTTTACAGAGCTTCTGTTCCGATTCCAGTTTAAATATGTGATCTTTTAACAATGGACACTCAAGATTTATGCAACTTATAATCAAATATGTTGTAATTCCTTTAACTTTGACGAAATTGCCCTTCTGTTGTGATTTCTTTACATTGAAGGTAATATTGTTTTAAAGGAAAATATCATACATTCAGAATAGCAAGATACTTTATCGTGGGTACTAATTCCGACACTATACCATAATTTCACACAAAAAGCAATACCTTCTAATGCCTTTTATTTATAAATTATAAATATAAAAATGTTACAACACTATAACTGTTAAATGTAGTTAATAGTACTTATTATTTATTATGTTCAAGTTCTTTTGCAGCATGTCACCGGTATGAGCTTTATGGTCGGGTAACATACACCACATAACATCAGATAACAGCGTCCATATCAGGTGACTTCAATTCTAGAGTATAATGTCCTAATTAGAATTCCTTTTTTTAAGGTACAATACCATAATCGGGTACGTTTTCTAAAGCACAATGAAAGTGATTTACTATGTTTTTCAATTATGCTTTCTGGTAAGAATACAACCATGAAAGTGCAAGTGATTTACTATGTTTTTTTCATATTTAACATCACAATTTCGGTATCAACATAACTGATTATCAATTTTACTAATTTGTTTTACAAATAGTTATCACATAAAACAAAATACTATTTTAACCATAGTGGTTGTTTTAATAATGGTAATTACAAATAAAAATTAAAATTGTTATATTCCTATTTGGGTTTTAATAATGGTAATTACTAATAAAAATTAAAATTGTTATATTCCTATTTGGGTTTTAATAACCTTTTTTTTTGTTAAAGCAAACATATATTTTGTAGATAGACTTTCACTTGCTATAATTGAATAAATTTTCCAAAGTACAATGATGCAATAGGAAGAAATGGAAGCATGTTGCTAATTATTGTATTAACACATTTTTTCCTACTTGTAGGCTGAAGGTTTTTTTTGGATCAATGTAAACATCTAGGAAGAACATTTAACGGATCAGTTGAGTAGTGGTATGTTCCGGTTAAAGTATGTTGTTCTTTTGATCTAAGAAAATGTTCTCCTTTTGAACATATTGTACTTTAACAATTCAACAACATACTTTACAAAGGAATACCGTACAACTGGAGCCATACTACAACATATTTGACTATTATGTATTTGTAAATGAGCGAATTGTAGACAATAGCAACATACTTTACTCGTCTTAACCGAACCCCGCGGAGCGGGGTTTCCCCGCTAGTTATTATTATTATTATTATTATTATTATTATTATTATTATTATTATTATTATTATTATTATTATTATGTGTAAAAAAATTAAAAAAAATATTAATGTAGGTCAACGTTTCTCTTATTCGTAGGGAAAAAAATCATATACCTAATATTTTACTTTTTAATAGAGATAAAATCTTTTAAATAACAAAATAATTTTTGTTAGGGAAACCAAATTTAACAACTAAAAAATGGTTGAATAAGAGCATCTTCAATCGTTAAGTCATATTGGGACTTAAAACTATTGTCACATCATCAATATAATAAATTAACCTATAATTAAATAACCACTCCAATGGTTAACCTCTTCAAATAGCTTTTTTTATAAAATTTTAACTAATTTATCCATATCTATCTAAAATGTTCTATAAAAGCCCCATATTTAATTATTCGTTTTTTAAACACACGTTGTATTTTAATTTTATTAAAAATATTATAATACATTGTTTCAAAAATATATTACACCATAACGTTCGGAAAAATTAATACGAAAAAACTATTATTAAATAGTAATAAAAAAGACTGAAAAAAATTATATAATCATTATAATTTTATATTTCATAGAAAGAAATGTCATTAGATATTTAATATAAACAATTAATTAGTAAATAAATAAAAAAATATTTAAAAGTAAAATATATTTAGGAATGTAAATGAAATATAACTAAAGTATGAGGGCGTTAAGTGACAAAGTATAGATGTATATTGACCACTCAATATATATTGAGTGGTCAATAAAAAAAAAACAAATAAGCTCTAACCTCGAATAGTAATAAGTTATAAAAAAAATAAAGGTCAATAATAATATCCTATAAAAAAGTTACCAGTGGAGATGCTCTAAACAAAAACTAAAAAGAAAATTTTTGATTAATTAAATTAATAATAGTTATCAATAATAAAATTTCTTTGAATAATATGATTAATATTTGAAATAATATTCATTTTCGATATTATAAAACGTCCACATATTTTTTTTTAATTAATTAACCATAACCATCTAAAAATAATATTTAATTTTATATCTATGGAAACATGTGGCTAAGTACCATTAAGATGACATGATATATATATATATATATATATATATATATATATATATATATATATATATATATATATATATATATATATATATATGGCTAAGTACCGTTAAGATGACATGATATATATATATATATATATATATATATATATATATATATATATATATATATATATATATATATGAGCAAAGTGAATATACCCTTATAGGTATATAAGCTTTGGCACCCAAACTCACCATACTACGTCATTCTGTATCATATATGGATTGTAATCATCCAAAGTTTTTAAAATTTAACTACTAATTTCATTTACTTCCAAGATTTTTATAATTTTCACAATTATCTTCCTCTTACAAAATTAGCAACTCAACTATAATATATATAGTCTGTTAGGTGTTCGGTACAAAGATGTAAAGTAAGAGGAAGATAATAGTGAAATTTCAAAAATCTTGAAGGTAAATCAAGTTAGTGTTGCAAACTGTGTTCAAGATCATTAACTATTGGTAATATTTTAATAATAAGAGGGTCTTCTTGGGTTGTCTTTAAGACCTGAATTGAGTAAAATACATAAAGGAGAAATTGGTTTATTAATTATATGGTTAATAATTAATTAGAAACTAAATGGAAATAAATTTTGGGAATTAATTAATAGTTTAATTAATTAAAGGGTTGAATATTCATTAATCGATAATTGGTTAATCAGGAATGTTCCAGAACCCATACGGAATTAGGGTTGGATAAAAATCACTCCATCACACATGGGAAAATGAGTGAATTTCATTCTAGGTATTCCATCCCACATGGGAAGGAGTACAAAACCTAGGTAGGCATCCAAGGTTATAAATAGGACCTTACGGATTTCATTCTTCCTTGCACCTTGGCTTGAAGTTTCGCCAACCTTCCCCCCCCCCCCCCACCGCTCTTAGGGATGATTTCTAACCCTCTTAGGGTTTGTGAAATTGACCCTTCTCCTAGTTATTTTTATTCCACTCTTTGGTGTCATTGGGTGTGATAACATTAGAGGGATTCTGGTTTGAGTCCTCTCATCCAAGCAGCTTCATGTAGGATCAAGATCTCAAGCATAGAGATAAAGGGCTACATAAGAGGTATATTTTTCTTCTTTTTTTATGTTTTCTAGGGTAGATGTGACTAGCATGAAACCATAGACCGCAGGGTGCCTGTACACTTAGGCATATCATAGTTTCGATTTTTCCGCTACCTAGTTTAGAGTGTATTTGATGCGTAGAAAACCCAACAGTGGTATCAGAGCCAGGTTCACGATTACATTCACCCTGGATGCATATTTTCTGTAATGCTTGTTTGAAATTGAATGGAAGAAAAAAGATTGAAAAATTCGTATTTGAAAAATCCTTTGTCACTGCTCACGATGTGAGTAGCCCGGATTAGGGTTTTCCCATTTTTTTTATTTTTCAGACTTGAATATATATGATATGGATAAATACCAAATTTAAAATGTTTTAAATATGGAAAATTGATAAATATTATTTCAATGTGATTATTTAAATTTGAATATTTATTTATTATTTAAATAGTGAATTTAAATATTTAATATTATTTATAATATAGATTTATAAATTTGAATATTAACCCTTCGTGATATATTAATTGTTACATTGTGTCGTCGCAATTAATTAGAATTAATAATAGACAGCTAAATTTAAAGAGTTTTAAATCTACACTTATATATATTAGAATTGTACCTATTATATGTGTAAGAAAGTTAAAACATACGCCCTCGTATGTTTTAAGTATTGAAATTATCAATCTTACCATTATTAGGCTCACCCATTATGATGTAGGGGTTTAAGGAGGTCTGTATGATTCCTAATGATGTCGGTTTTTAATATGCTTCGCGTTTACCACCCTCACCACCCTATTTCATTTTGAGAATGGAGTTACCAAAAGGGTTTGATAGTGATAATGGTCAATCTAAAAGTATTCTAAATACAAGTATAAAATGAAATCTCGTTTTATTAATAGAATGTGAGTATCATATTATCCATGAAAATTGCACATTCTCTTTATATTTTGTTGATGGCGCTCGTGTGGTTAACCGGAACATCAATCTAGAGTATAGTTGGGAATGATATGGAACTCGCAAATCTCAAGCGTGACTTGAGTCGGGGATCATGCGATTTTGCATGTTTCGTTCACAATCTATTTAATGTGAATCTAAAGTTATCCATAAAAGTTGCACATTCTCTTTATAACTTGTTGATGGAGCTCGTGTGGTTAACCGACACGTCCATTTGAGAGTATATGTAGAGAAGGATGTGGAACTTGCAAATCTTAAGCGTAACTTGAATCAGGGACCATGCGATTTTGCAAATCAAAGCATTACTGTATGCGAACTAGGATTATTTGAGGATTTCTAAAGATAAACTTAAAATTTTAAGCAATGATCGTGAGATGTGTGTCTATTATATTTTTGGTTGTATGATTAACAGACACAAGCACTAGTTTACTTTAGGATAAGATGCCTAAAATGTTGTTATTTTCTAAATGATTTATATTATAGCATGCTTTAAGTTGCTTAAATTGCTATTACTTGACTAAATTTAAGGTCTATCGCCGATCTCGATTTGGAAATTTTATGTTCAGGATTCTAAATGTTTAAGTATTAGAATTGTTATATAACTTTTATGAGTGATAAGGAGAATTATGCGTCTAAAACATAACTAAACCTTTGACTATCATAATATACTCGTGTGAGTGATCGTGCACCTGAATACATGCCAGTAGCTGAACCTGTCACGATGAAAGGAGTCCAAGAAATGATTCAGGTCATGTTTGCCGAGCAAATAGAGGAGATGAGACAAATTCAGATATATTAGGGATGAACCTACTACATCAGTTGTGCAACCTAAGCGGAAAGAGGAACAATCAGAGGAAGGAAACTACAACCGGACTGTTAGCCAAGCTAAATTGCGAAGGGATAGAAGGAACAACCTTGACCAATAGGTGGAAAGGAATGGATGAAAGTACAAGGACTTTATGGCTTCCAAACTGCCAAGCCTTTCTGGGAGCCCCACACCAGTGGAAATTATGGATTGGATCTCTGAAATAGAGATTGTGTTTGATAGTGGTGACTGAAACAACAGTCAAAAGACCATGTTAGATGTCAGACAACTAAATACTGGAGTATTGAGCTAGTGGAAGTTGTTGGTTGATTCCACTCCAAAGGGAGAAGCGATGAAGATGTCTTGGGAGAACTTCCTTGAGGATTTAAAGAGGCAATACTACTTTGAACAAAATCTTCTGGATATTAATAATGAATTCTTAAATTTGAATAAAGGGAAGATGAATGACATCGAGTATGTTGTAGCTTTCACTAAAAAGATGGACTTAGTTCCTAACTTGGTTCCAACCAAACTTTCCAAAGTAAATAAGTTTGCTATGGGACTACCAATATATTTTTAACCAATCATTAAACTGGCAACTACTCTCAAAGCAACCATCTGGTCAGCAAGCAATGTAGAGACCCAGATAAAGGAGAAGGGTCTGGAGAAAGTTGAAACTACAGAGAAAATGAAGTTTGAAGGATCTTCAATGTCTGATAAGAAAAGTAGTTTTTCAAAGTACGGCCCCAGCGACAAGTGGTCTGGGGATATAAATGAGGAAAGTGGTCTGAGAAGTGTAGGAAGAAACACTTTGGTAGATGCACCAATGAAGTTACTTTCTTCAACTGTGGACAGATTGGCCACTACGCCTATAACTGCACCCAAAGTGTGTGATGCAGATATCGAGAAGTATGATATCTCAGGAGTCACTTCCCATAGAAAAATAAATCAGCAAGGTCGAATGTGTGGCCGAAGCCAAAGGAAAGAGCATTCCAAATGATCATCGATGAATTAGATGATTCTGCAGGAGATCAAGAATAGGGATCTGCTTATCCGAAGAATAGGGATCTGCTTATCGATGAATTAGATGAAATTGTTGATATCAATGTTCATACTTATGAGTTATAGAAGATCATAGGAATTATTTGCAAATTGTTTGTTAGTGTAATTCTTGATCTTAATGTCTATTGATGGAGTCCATAATTTGTCCTCAAGTTATGGATTACCAAAAGTCACTTCTTTAAAATTGTCATTAAAGAGCCATAGGTTACATAATATGAAGAGTCTTCATTTTAATAAACCATTAAACTCATAGGTTACGAACATGAAAGGTTTTGAATAGTTTCAAAACTTGCCCTCAAGTTTTGGAATTTGTAAAGTCCTTTAGAAAACATTAATTCCAAACCCTAGAGTTTTAAAAGTTAAAATTCAACCCTTACTCTTTATAATATTATAAGTTAATAATATATATATATATATATATATATATATATATATATATATATATGTATAAGAGCAAGTCATTTTTACCGTTAGTAGGCCTCATTCACGAAGCCGGTCTATAAGGGGGTATAAGGTTGTTGCCTATAAAATGGCAGCTTAATGGGTATCCACTCTCACCCACCGCTTCTTTGACTGGTTGAGGGTCGTTAGCCGAACGGGTAGGACAAGGACTATAATTCTCATTAAAAGTATAATGATATATATAAAGTAACTAAACCTTTTATAAATTCCCAATCTTAGTTACTTTAGGAAAATGTGAAATTGGTGCTATCCCATGAAATTACACTTTGTACCTTACCAAGTCATTGGTGGAGCGTGTGTGGGTAACCGGTACACTAACATCTACTAGTAAGAGTGGAAAAGGGTGACTTAATATTTATCATAGATCGGTGGAGCGCACGTGGGTAACCGACACATCGATTAGGTGAAAAGGATTAAGGGTACCAAGTAAATTTGCATGGTTATTCACACCTTGTTTGTGATCCTCGGCATCCCAGTCACAAACTTGAGAGGGCACAATCGAGATTTAAACATGCCATTGAAAAGTTGGTGAATCGTCATTTGCCTACCTTCAAATATTTTATAGCTTGGATTACGACATCCCTACTCCAAGTTATAAAGTATTGTGTTGGGTCCTAGCCTTAATATTACATTTGGGTGTCTTATTAAGGATTTTATATCTAATCTAAACTTGTCTTTCTTCTTTTCAGATGTCTTCCAACAATGCTCCTTCTGGCTCAATCCCTACCGGCTCCTTCTCTCTCATGAACCTTTGTGTGAGAGTCATCTTTGATGGTTCAAACTTTAATGATTGGATTAGGAACATCAGGATGGTCACTCGTTACGAGGACAAGGAATATGTCCTCGACAAGGAGCTGAAGGAAATTGATGAGTCTACTGCTACTCCAGAGGAGATCGATGATTTTAGGGCACATGAGAGAGATGCTACCAAGGTGGCATGTATCATGTTGGCCACAATGAAAGTTGAACTCTAGAAGTCCTATGAGGACTTTTACCCTTTTGAGATGCACATGGACCTGATGGACCGCTACCATCAAAGTGCTCGTCAAGAGAGGTATGAAATCATCTCTTCCATGATAACAACCTGAATGAAGGATGGTGAACCCATCACAGGCCACATGCAGAAAATGCAAAGGTTTGTGGACCGTTTGCTGAAGTTGAATGTGAACTTCCCAGAGGATTTGGCTATTGATATCATATTGCACTCCTTACCTACTTGTTATGATCAATTTCGAATGACATATCACATGAACAAGGAGGAGGTCACACTTAGGAAACTTCAAGGGCTCTTGAAGACCGCTGAAACTGGTCTTAAGGGCAAATCGGTTGTTACTACTTCTACTCCTACCGCCGCCCCTGTTCTGGCAATCGGGCTAAGTAGAGGGAAGAAGAGTAAAAACCCTTTGAAGGGTACCAAGGGAAAGTCTCTTGATGGCTCCTCTTCAAGTGGGACCAAAGGTGGTTTTGTCACTTCTTCTTCCAACCCAAAAGAAGCTCAATGCTTCTATTGTCAAGAAAAGGGGCACTAGAAACGAAACTGCCCCAAGCAGCTACAAGATGTTAAGGATGGGAAGGTCAAACCTACCCATGTAGGTATTTACACTATATTGTCTAATAACTCATCACATTCTACTTCTTGGGTTCTTGATACAGGTTGTGGTATTCATATATGTTCTTATTTGCAGGGCCTAAGAAGAAGTGAGGATGTGGAGCACAGAAAGATAAACTTGATCATGGGAAATAGGAAAGTTACACATGTCACCAAGATTGGAGTTTATTCTTTGTTGCTAAGTAGTGGGTTAGTGTTAGATTTAAATAAGTGTTGTTACTCGTCTGAAATGGCAAAAAATATTATTTCCTTTCATGGCCTGTATAAACAAGGATTTTACTTTTTCATTTGATAATGAAGTTGGTGGTATTAATGATTTTTATAATAATGTTCTTTATTTTAAAGCATTACCTTGTGATGGTGTATATGAAACTGTGTCGGTTGTAGACAACTTAGGAAATAATGTGTTACATATCGATTCTTCCACTAATTTGGATAAAGAATCCTTGTAGCATTGTCTTCTTGGACATGTTAACAAGAAGCGCATATGCCAACTCCAGAAGGCTGGAGTCTTGGAGTCATTTGACTTAAAGTCAGATGATAGTTGCGAGTCTTGTTTGCTTGGAAAAATGAAAAAGTCACCCTTCACTAGTCCTTGTGCTAGGGGTGAAGGTTTGTTGGACCTCATACACAAAGATGTGTGTGGATCCTTTAGAACATCCACAAGGAATGCTAACCGCTTCTATGCGACTTTTACTGATGATTACAATAGATATGGTTATGTTACTTAATCAAGCATAAGTCAGAAACCTTTGAAAAGTTCAAAGAGTTTAAACAGGAAGTGGAGAATCAGTTGGGCAGGAACATTAAGATGCTTCGATCCGATCGAGGTGGTGAGTATCTTAGTATAGAGTTCCTTGACTATCTTAAGGAATGTGGGATTGTCTCACAATTAACACCTCCCAGAAGACCACTGCTTAATGGTGTGGCTGAGAGGCCTAATCAAACCTTGTTAGACATGGTTCATTCCATGATGAGTTGAGCTTCGTTACCAATCTCATTCGGGGGGTATGACTTAGAGACTGCCGCCCATATCCTTAATCTAGTCCCTACCAAGAACGTTGCCAAAACACCTCACGAGATGTGGACTAGGAAAGTTCCCAATTTAGACCACATCAAGATTTGGGGTTGCAAGGCTTTCGTGAGACGTGAGAGTCAGGATAAGCTCGAACCTTGAAGTGAGCGATGTATTTTCATTGGTTACCCACAAAATTCCTTTGGTTATCTCTTCTACAGACCCAGTGAGAATGTGGTCTTTGTGGCAAGAAGAGGGGTCTTTCGTGAGAGAGAATTCATAAGCCAAGGTAACAGTGGGAGGAAAATTGATCTTGATGAACTTCAAGAGTCAATGGGTGAAGGAACCTCAAACCCTAGCGATCAACCTGAGGAGGAAACTCTTGTTGATGAGTCCATACCTCTGAGGCATTCCACAAGAGTTAGGAATCCGCATGAGCATTACTATGGTTTTCATATTACTGTGGAAGGTGATGAATTTATCAGTGATAGGACACTGGTAAATCTGGATGAACCTAAGAACTTTAAGGAAGCCATGGAAGGCCCTGAATCTGCCAAATGGAAAGAGGACATGGATAGTGAGATTCAATCCATGAATGACAATAAAGTTTGAAACTTGGTTGACTTAATACAGGGTCGTAAGACGGTCAGGTGCAAATGGATCTTCAAGAAGAAGACCGACATGGATGGAAATGTAAACACCTATAAAGCATGACTGGTTGTGAAGGGCTTTACTCAAACTCTGGGAGTTGATTATGATGAGACCTTCTCACCAGTAGCGAAGATTAAGTCTATTAGGGTTTTGCTAGCCATAGCTGCATTTCATGATTATGAAATATGGCAAATGGATGTCAAAACCGCTTTCCTTAATGGAAAGTTGGCTGAGGATGTTTACATGAGTCAGTCAGAGGTTTTATCGACGCAAAGCACCCTAATAGAGTGTGTAAGCTTGAGAAATCCATCTATGGATTGAAACAAGCATCTCGTAGATGGAATCTTTGTTTCGATGCAAAAGTCAAAGAGTTTGGTTTTTCGAGGATTGAAGATGAGTCCTGTGTATATGTTAAGGCTAGTGGGAGTATAGTTAGCTTTTTGGTATTGTATGTGAATGACATACTACTCATACGAAATGACATCCCAACCTTGTAGGAGGTTAATTCCTGGCTTGGGAAGTGTTTCGCTATGAAGGACCTTCGAGAAGCTGCCTATATCCTAGGGATAAGGATATTGACAGAAAGGAGTAAGAGACTAATTGTACTTAGTCAGCGTACCTACTTGGATAAGGTGCTGAAAAGGTTCAGCGTGCAGGATTCCAAGAAAGGTGACTTACCAATCCAGAGCAACGCCAAACTGAGTAAGACTCAGAGTCTGAGTACAGAAGCTTAGATAGTTGAGATGAGTCATGTACCATATGCTTCCGCTGTGGACTCAATCATGTATGCTATGACATGTACTCGCCCTGATGTGGCTTTTGCTTTAAGCATGGTCAGCAGATATCAAGGGAAATTGGGCAAGGCTCACTGGACTGCAGTGAAGAATATTCTCAAGTACCTACGGAGGACTAGGGACTGGGTCCTTACCCTTGGTGGGAGTGATGACTTGAGAGCAGTGGGGTATAGTGATGCTGGTTTCCAGACTGATAGGGATAATTTCTGCTCTCAGGCGGGCTTGGTCTTTACCCTAAATGGAGGAGCAATCACTTGTAAAAGTTCCAAACAGGAAACAGTAGCTGATTTAACTTGCGAATCAAAGTATATAGGATCAAGCAAGGCGGAAAAGGAGGCTATAAGGCTAAAGAACTTCATTGGAGACCTTGGAGTTGTACCAACTATTAAGGAGCCTATGGAGATTTTCTATGACAACAAGGGTGCAGTTGCCTTAGCTAAGGAATCTAGGGATCACGGGAGATCCAGGCACATCGACATAAAATACCACTTCATTAGACATCGGATAGAAGAAGGAGTCCTCGTGGTAAAGAGGGTATCATCGGATGAGAACCCAGCAGATCCCCTCACGAAGGAATCCTTGTTGTTTCTGAAACTTGTAAAATGTAAATTGACATTTGATGATTAAATAAAAGTTGTTGTTTATTTATAAGTAAAGTGTTGCTATCTTGTGTCAATTATTTACTATTGTTTCAATTTTGCATGTTTTGACTTCCAAAATAATTTCTTTATTCAAAATCTCCACAGTCAGTCATATGTTGGAAGTAGATATGAATCAAGACTGTCATGAATTGGGTTTGTAGATGTATAAGGTGCTAGACATAGCAAATGGTTGCTACAACATTCATGAGTGCTCATAAGTTCTGAGTATTGGATTCAACCCACGCTCACTTGTATCACTTCATGGAATTTATCTCGAGTGATTGTGAGACGGTAATATCGTATAAGTCTTCAAACCTAGAGATATGTGTTGTTGACTATGAGTTGGTTATACATTGATTGTACGAAAACGCATTGGTAACTCGATGTTATAAAACGTGCCTTTGTGTATGATTCAACAAGTAGCAGAACAAGCATATGAGTCGAAGTTTATCTATTCCTTTTAGTCCTGGAGAATTACAAGCGATATCTGGGCCCCTCGATGATTTTGTTTTGACCCATGTACCGGGCTCGGTCAGAACCAAATTGATGTGTTCAGTTTAGTTCTATGTCAAACAAATCGGAAATCGGGAAACAAACTGCTAGACAATAAGTACAACATTGTTCCATGTATTTGTCCGGCTAATATCTAGAACAAAGGATTGTATGATCACTTATCTTAAATGGCACACCATCATCTCAGTTCGGCGAGACTTTGAAAGAGCTACAATTGTTGGTCGGTTCCTAAAGTCACACCTGTAACTATAGTTATTAGACTTATCCAAGTGGGAGACTGTTGGATAAGGTGTCTAAGTCCATAACTATATTTAGTATGTACTTGACCCGGCTTGGCATGGTCCATTTGGGTTGCATCTTCATCACAGTTGTTGGATAGAAAAAATGAGAAAAAGGACACTTACGATTTGTTAATATATTATAAGTTCTAATATATTAATATGAAATCATATTATATAATTACTATTGATCAAGAATTAATTTGGAATTAATTTTGTGATAAAAAAGAGACTAATTAAATATATGGGGATTGATTTGTAAATCATTCATTCTTATATAGTGGGCTTATGATTCATGATTCACTAGATTGGTCTAGGACCCATTGGGTGCTCCATGGATGCTCCATGGAGGTTATAACCCATGAATCATGGGGGAAATGAAAAGCCATGCACATTAGGGTTTACATGGTGTAACCCTACATGTGACACACTATATAAAGAACCTCATATGGATTAAAATCGGCCATTATTACAAGACAAGGAGGGCTAGCCGATTTTGTGATCAAAGTGTTCTTCTCTCAAGTTATTCCAAGAGTTGTAGGTGTTGTGTGAAACATTTGAGGCATCACATTTGGGGTGCTAGGCTCACAAGGTCTTAAGGAATCCAACCAATATCAAAGCTATGTCATTCTACTAGTTTTCATATTACAAGTACCACATGTCATGGTAGTTAGGATGTAAACCTTGGAAAATTCTTATTTGCATGAATATTAGAGAAAACATAGATCCAAGGTTTCTAGGGTTGCATGTAAACCTTAGGAGTGGTAGAATGCTCAAAGCCCATCAATGGTGATGTGCATAATCGTTATACAAGCCCTATTTTGCTGGTGATTCTTGGATGTAATCATCCTAAGTGGGTGATAATTTTAAAGTCATGAGATTCGTGCTACAAAATTAAGATATAATAAGTAATAAAATGACATTTTGATAGAAGATTATTTAGGATAAATAATATTAAACAAAGTTATAATATATGCGACAAGGATTTCATATATATAAAGAACTCTAAAATCTGACTTCCTATGAAGAAGTTATGCTTCTTTGAAGTTTCGCAACTAAATCGACATGGCTATACGCATAGTAAAAAGTCAATTTTTGATAGATTACTTATTAACCTAAGTAATCTAAACGTAAGTTGTAGTGATCGTAATACCGGGAGCTTACATATAGAGAACGTCTAAATCTGACTTAATATAAGGAAGTTATGATTTTTTGAAGTTTCAGAACAACGGTGAGGACATAGAAATTAAAATTCAAATCGGTTGATTGTTAGCCGAAACAATCTAAAAAGTAGTTTAATATCTTGTGAATATGATCCCATCGATATAAAGGTATTCGAGAACGTAGTTCATATGAAGGAGTTAAGAATTTCACACGGACTTTAACATTCTAAGCCTGTCTAAATATGAACTTTAGTTAGAATGAGAATTACTTGTTGAGACCTTAATGAAAGTTGTAGAGCTCGTCGACAGGATTCTGGAGATATAAAGAACGTCGAAAATGGAGCTCGTATGCGAAAGTTATGGCCACCCGAAGATCTACAAAAACTTAACTGTTGGGATGACTTGGCACCACTAGGAGGTGCTACATGGCACGGTAGGCATCCCCTTTCCTCCGAGAGACACGATAACATGGAACCACGAGATGCAGACACGTGGCATTACGGATTGGTGACACGTGGCACGTTGTAGAATGTAGTTGGCTAGCGACATGGGCAAAGCTGAAATTGAAATGTGGCTGCAGGGGAAGCGGCCACGTCACCAAACATGGCGTGCCCCTTGGAATTCTTTTAAATTGTTTCCATTTTCCTTTTATTCTCCATCCAAATCTGTCCCAATATCTCTTAATTAATTTCTCAGCCTAAAATCCGACTTTTTCAGAATTCTGATTAGTTTAGCTAGGTTCTGGAGTAGCTAGGAGCCCGAAAATTAGAAGCTATCAGATCAGAGTTTTTCAGAATTCTGAGTAGTTTAGCTAGGTTCAAGTTTAACTTATGTTATTCATAGTTGTTATTTTAAATCTATAAATAAGATTTATCATTAATTCCATGCCATAATACTAATTGATCTACTAACAGAGTGATGTCTAGTCCATATTTAGTGAGGTTGCTTAAAATGAGATTTCCAAACAGTATATTATGTATACCAAACGGACCCTACAACCAATATGATCTTACCTGGTTAGCTCTTATCAGCTGTAGATCAGTAGTTATTGGGATTATTCAGGAACATGTACTCTCATTAGTCATAAAAAATATAAGACTACGACTTAGTAACACTCGTACCTAGGTCACATCAAAGGTAAAAGTCAAGGTGTTAGGCGAAGCACTGCAAAATTCACCAGCATCTAGTTTTAACAAGTGAGTGCATAGTTAATTTCATCTTACATATAAATATGAAGTATTCAGATAATTAAGTGCTAGGTGTGCCTATTATCTGTGATTGAAACCTTCTGTGTTAGATGAAACTATACGAGCTGATTTTTATTTAACCATATATGAAGAGAGGCCGAGACTTTTATAGTACTACCAGACTAGTAATGTAGTCACCTAGTAGGCTATTCATGATGACCGCAGACTATTATATACAAGTCGGGTCAAACATGTTAAGGCTTGCAACCTCTAGATGTTTATAAGCCATACACGGGCAGGTATACAACATATAGGTGTTAACCAATTATACACGGGTAGGTTTACAACATGTAGATGTTAAATGGATCATATGCGGACAGGTCTACGACCTGTAGGCATTGATGAATCGTACGCGGACTGGTCCAAGACTTGTACGCATTACTGAATTATACATGGGTAGGTCCTCGACCTGTATATGTTAAGGAACCACATATAGACAGGACTACGAGCTGTAGGTATGAACACGTTATTTATATGGGTACTCTGTTCACCCCAGGATTGTCTTATTATGCACATATTGCTAAGGAATCCCCGAAGCAGTATTTTTTACTTAGAGATCCTTTAGGATAGATCCCTTGAGATCTTCGGTTTAGAATCAGAGAGTGAGAATAACAGGAGTGGGTAATCGGGTTATTTGTTTGATGTGACATATGTCTCACAAATAAATTATACTATTGTCGTTTGAAAACCCTATGTGCTCACTCGGTTTCCCAACCTGACCCACTTGGTTTCTTTGTAACACACGTAGCGGTACGAAGCTATATGATTGTTTGGATCTGATGAGAGATTCGAGGAAATATGGGCCATATATGTTGTAAGGCCAATAATGATTACATTCATACTTATGTTTCTTGTCTCAGTTATGGCATCCCAAGATTTTTATAATCAATGAAAAAAATTTCTTCAGAAATACTTCTTATCGGACAGATTCAACAATTATAAATAAACTCTGTTTTGGCATGCATAATTGTAAGAACACAAAGAACGTGGTGATTTTGGTAATAAAAGATGCATTCGGTTATCATGAGGAGTTTAAAAAAAAGGAACTAGATCTATTCTACATAATTAACTCACTCAAAACTCTCTATGAACTACATCTCTCAAGCATACTCTACAAGTGGTATGCGGTTATATAGAGGTGCTAACAGGTCTCTCTCTTTCTCCCACTCTCATGTCACAAGGCTTCAATCCCATATGCAAGTGGGTATTCTCAAGAAATACTTCACTAGTCATCTAATGGAGAACTTTGTACCCAACATTCTCCCCCTCAAAGTTATGAATGGATGAGTCGGCTTCAATCTTCCAAAAACAACAACTTCACAAACTAAGCCTCAAATGTGACAAATGTACAAATGAACATCAAATCTTCAATTTATCAATGATTTTCCAATCTGGGTTCTAGAGTGTGAGACCTTACAAACTGAGCATCAAAAGGTAACTTGGAGTATCAAAATCTCCATAACATATTACCCAAATTTGAGCATAAAAGCACACCCCAAAAATCTTCATTATGTCCTAACCCATCATGAACCGGGAAAAACCAAATCAGTTCAGAATTTCAAGTCGAATCACTTCATAAACTTCGATTTCTCAAGGTCACATCGATCTTCAAATCCGCGTAATATGAAAAATTTACAACTTTTGAATTCTCATATTCAAATCTCTCCCATTTTTATAATTGAAAAATGATTATAAAACCGAAAAGGAATGAGTAAGCGCTTAATTCTGAATTTTCCATACAAAACTCCCCATTGACACATGGCATAAACGTTTTTCATAAATCCGGAAAATCCAAAAATATCACAATTTTCAAATTCGATACTTCTCGGACGGCCTTTGACTTAAAATTCGAAAAACTGGGTTGAAATTGTCAATTTCGAAAATATGCAGGGACCCGTTGCGCCACAACATCCTCAAATGCAAAACTTTACCCCAAATGCGAAACTGGGCATAAAGTATCAATTCGCATCAACTGCAGACACCTGATACGAAAATACTTCTCATTTCACATAAATTTTAGCCCACTGTCGAAACAGGGTAATTTCTGTCAACTTGCATAAACTGCAGGTATTCGAAATGAAAACTCAGCGTTCTTTATAGATTTTGACCCCCATGTCGAAAGTGGGTGTTTTCTATCACTTCTTTGAAAGTTCAAGGATTTGAATCGACATATTCTCTTTCTTCTTCACTTTGATTTCCAGATACATATGGTGAAAATTCACACAGCGAAATAGCAAGCCACACATCGAACAATTCTTTTGACCTCATGTCGAAATTAATTTTGACATCATACCAATTGACCCAAAGCTAAACTGATTTCGACCTCCAAACCCAATCGACGATCTTAGATGCGAAATCAATTGTGACCCCAAAAGCGAAATCATAAGTTTCACACATCAAAATTGTGTTCGACATCCAAAACAATCACCACTAAACGAAGGTTGTTCAACCATCAACCCAAAACATGATCTCATATATCGAAATTACCGGTTGCACATCGAACGACCAACATACATATCGAACGGCTTGATGTATCACAAGTCGAAATTGATTTTGACATCAATTAACCCAAGCATTCATATCTTGACACAAAAACTTTTCATTCGATTCTGTGACTTCAACTCATCATTAGTCGAAATTTCCAATCACACACTGAATGATTCCAATTTCACATCCTCCCTACAATCATACACATCAAACTTAACTCACCAAATACTCAAAATCACATTTGATGCGAATGATCAAACAAGTCAAAATTCGTTCGACTCCAAGAGGCACCGCCAAATTGAATTTGACCCTATATGTCGAATCAACTCTTCTCGACTCCAAGTCTCCATAATTCGAAATCAATATTGACCAGAATACGTTTCATTTCCAAATTACTTTCAAGACGCGAACATCAACTCTAGTAACAGTTTTCGATACCAAGAACACTAACCCAACCAATTTCGAAATTAGAAGCCAATCAAATACTGTTTCGATATCAAACAACCCTTGTTCGACTTCTATCAACCAATTTCAACCTTCAATACATTGAATCGATGTTTGAGAATCTGATTTTGACTTTTTTTGTGTTTGACTTTTCGATTTCAATGGTCAACAAACACAAAATGCATGAATCTAACATCGATTTTCAGATCAAACAAAGAATATTCAACTGTTCTTCATCACATTCTTCAAAATCAAAACATCGATTGATGATTTCTCAATTTTAACTTGATCATAATCGACTCGTAATAGACAAATCATACGAAATTGATTCACAAGTCCAGATTCACAAGCATCACTAGACGATTTTCAAGAATTTTGAAACGAAAATGAAAATCATAATCGAAATATATAACTGAGACAAGAACATCAGAATGCGTATTCATGTAAACGATGCCGAACCAAAGAGGATTCAGAGTCAAACATTGGATTTAATGATTTTGGGCTCACACCATGTTGATATTGTTGGTTTTTGAGCACTATAACACTCCTATGGTGCACATGCAACCCTAAATGCATTGGATCTATGTTTTCTCTAATTATACATGCATATTATCAATTTTCCAAAGCATATATCCTAACTAACATACAAATTGTCAAATGAACAATACAACTAGTTAGATGACTTACCTCTTAGAAGGACTTGTAGTTCTTGACCTTTGAAAGCTTGAGCACCTCAAGTGTGATGCCTCTAATGGTTCACAAACACCAATATGCAAAAGGTGGCTTGAGAGAATAAGTTACGTGCACAAAATCAATATCACTCTTCAAGAATATTGTGTCCACCAATTTTGGCTCTAGGGGGTTTTATTTATAGTGTGGCAAATGTTAGGGTTACACTTTGTAAACCCTAATGACCTTTCATATTACTTAGGATCCATGGGTTAACCTCCATGGACTATCTATGGATTACCTCATTGGTTTAGCCAATCCTAAATAACCATGGATCATTATCGCACATTATTAGAATCATTGATTTACACAATCAATCCCCATATATTTAATTAGTCTCTTTTGATCACAAAATTAATTCCAAATTAATTCTTGATCAATACTAATTAAATAATATGATTTCATATTAATATATTATACTTATAATATATTAATAAATCATAATAACCTTATTCTCAAAAGTCTATGCTATCAAATTGCACTGGTGAAGGCAACCCAAAAGGACCATGCTACAATCGGGTCAAGTACTGATGGGTTTCCAGCATTCTAACACTCCTATGGTGTACATGCAACCCTAGAAACCTTGGATCTATGTTTGACTAAGATACATGCAAATAATTATTTTTCCAAGGTTCTTATCCTAACTAGCATGGCATGGGGTACTTGAATCAAATAAAACTAGTAGAATTACTTACCTTGTAGTAGTATTTGATTGCTTGGAGTTTGAGAGCGTAGCACCAATAATGTGGATGCCTCAAATGGAAGTCACAAATCACCACAAACTTGGAAACTTGAGAGAATAGTCACAAACTTCTTGAAATCGGCCCTCTTAGTTTACTCACCACAACTCGTGTGATTTCAAGAACCAAAGCCTCATTTATATAGTGTGGTGGATTAGGGTTACATTCATGTAAACCATAATACCCATGTCTTTTCATTTCCATGAGATCCATGGGTTAAAGCTCCATGGAGTATCCATGGACTTTCCATGCAAGCCTAGCCCATTCCAAATAAGCATTAGCCCACACTATATAAATACAAGAGCCCATATTTAATTAGTCATACTTTTGATCTCGAAATTAATTCTAGATTAATTATAGATCAATACTAATTAAATAATATGATTTTATATTAATATATTAGGACTTATAATATATTAATAAATCATAACTTATACTATTCTCAAACGATTATCCATAAATTGTTCGGGTGAAGTGCAACCCAAATGGACCATGCCGGGTCGGGTCAAGTATATACCAAATATAGTTATGAACTTAAACACTATATCCAACAGTCTCCCACTTGGATAAGTCTAATAACTATAGTTTCAAGTATGACTTCAGGAACCGATCAGCAATCGTAGCTCTTTAAACTCTGTTGAACTATGAAGCGCCATTTTAGATAAGTGATCATATAATCCTCTGTTCTAGATATAAGCCGGACAAATATATGGAACATGGTCTTGCTTATTGTCCAACATTTGTTTCCCGATTTCCGATTTGTTTGACATAGAACTTAACTGAACACATCAATTTAGTTCTGACCGGGCCCGATACATAGGTCAAAACAAAATCATCGAGGGGCCTAGATATCGCTTCTAATCCTAGAAGGAACAGATAAACTTCGACTCATATGTTTGCTCTACTACTTGTTGAATTACACACAAAAGCACGGTTTATAACATCGAGTTACCAATGTGTTTTCGTGCAATCAATGCATAACCAACTCATAGGCAACAAATCATATCTCTAGGTTTGAAGACTTATATGATATTACCGTCTCACGATCACTCGAGATAAATTCCATGAAGTGATACAAGTGAGCGTGGGTTGAATCCAATACTCAGAACTTATGAGCACTCATGAGTGCTGTAGCCCCGCTTTGTCTAACATCTTAGACCTCTACAAGCCAACCCATGACAGTCTTGATTCATATCTACTTCCAACATATGACCGACTGTGGAGAGTTTGAATAATATGATATAAACCATAACATAATTATTCTGGAAGTCAAAACATGCACAAAAGAAATAATAGTAAACGATTGACAAGAGATAGCAACACTTTACTCATAAATAACAGCTTTTATTTATCATCAAATGTCAATTACATTTTACTAATTTCAAGATTATCTAACTACTAAAACTAATATCATCCTTCAGCCCTATGCTCCGAGCATGCTGGAGATGCTTAGCCCGAGTCAGTCCCTTCGTGAGGGGATCTGCTGGGTTCTCATCCGATGATACCCTCTTTGCCACGAGGATTCCTTCTTATATTCGATGTCTAATGAAGTGATATTTTCTGTCAATGTGTCTGGATCTCCCATGATCTCTTGGTTCCTTGGCTAAGGCAACCGCACTATTGCTGTCACAGAAAATCTCCATTGGCTCCTTTATAGCTGGTACAACTCTAAGGTCTCTGATGAAGTTCTTTAGCCATATAGCCTCCTTTGTTGCCTCGCTTGCTGCTATATACTCTGATTCACAAGTGGAATCAGCCACTGTCTCCTGCTTGGAACTTTTCCAAGTAATTGCCCCTCCGTTTAGAGTAAAGACCCAGCCCGACTGAGAGCGGAAATTATCCCTGTCAGTCTGAAAGCTAGCATCACTGTACCCTACAACTCTCAAGTCCTCACTGCCACCGAGGGTAAGGACCCAGTCCTTAGTCCTCCGTAGGTACTTGAGGATATTCTTTACCGCAGTCCAGTGTGCTTTGCCAGGGTTCCCCTGATACCTGCTAACCATGCTCAAATCAAAGGCTACATCAAGTCGAGTACACGTCACAGCATACATGATCGATCCTACACCTGAAGCATAAGGTATTCGACTCATTTCTGCTATCTCAGCCTCAGTACTAGGGCTTTGTGTCTTACTCAATCTGGCGTTACTCTGGATGGGTAACTCTCCTTTCTTGGAGTTATGCATGTTGAACCTTTTCAACACTTTGTCCACATAGGTGCTTTGACTAAGTCCAATTAGTCTTTTACTCCTGTTTCTCAAAATCCTTATCCCTAGGATATAGGCAGCTTCTCCAAGGTCCTTCATAGCGAAACTCTTCCCAAGCCAGGACTTTACTTCCTGCAGGGTTGGGATGTCATTTCCTATGAGTAGTATGTCATCCACATACAGTACCAAAAAGCTGACTATACTCCCACTAGCCTTGATATAGACACAAGATTCATCTTCACTCCTTGAAAAGCCAAATTCTTTGACTTTCTCATCAAAGCGAAGATTCCATCTGCGAGGTGCCTGTTTTAATCCATAAATGGATTTCTCGAGCTTACACACTCTACTGGGGTACTCTGTACTGACAAAACCCTCTGGCTGAACCATGTAAATATCTTCAACCAACTTTCCATTAAGGAAAGCGGTTTTGACATCCATTTGCCATATTTCATAATCATGAAATGCAGCAATGGCTAACAGAACCCTAATAGACTTAATCTTGGCCACTGGTGAAAAGGTCTCATCATAATCAACTCCCGGAGTTTGAGAATAACCCTTTGCAACCAGTCGTGCCTTATAAGTGTGTACATTACCATCCATGTCGGTCTTCTTCTTGAAGATCCATTTGCACCCAACTATCTTACGATCAGGTACATTGTCAACCAAGTTCCAAACTTGATTGTCATACATGGACTGTATCTTGCTATCCATAGCCTTTTTCCATTTAGCAGCCTCAGGGCCTGCCATGGATTCCGTGTAGCTGTTAGGCTCATCCAGATTTACCAGTGTGTTATCACTGATAAGTTTCTCACCTTCTGCAGTAATATGAAAACCATAATAATGCTCAGGTGCATTCCTAACTCTGGTGGAACGCCTCAGAGGAATAGATTCTTCAGTCGGCTCAACAAGAGTTTCCTCCTCAGGTTGAGGACTAGGGTTTGAGGTTCCTTCACCACTTGACTCTTGAATTTCCTCAAGGTCAATTTGCCTCCCACTGTCTCCTTGGCTCATGAATTCTCTCTCTCGAAAGAATCCTCTTCTTACTACAAAGAGTACATTATCACTGGGTCTGTAGAAAATGTAACCAAAGGATTTCTGTGGGTAGCCGATGACAATACACCTTTCGCTTCGGGGTTCGAGCTTATCGTGAGTCTCGCGTCTCACGAAAGCCTCGCAACCCCAAATCTTGATGTGGTCTAGATTGGGAACTTTTCCAGTCCACAACTCGTGAGGTGTTTTGGCAACCTTCTTTGTGGGGACTAGATTAAGGATATGGGCGGCAGTCTCTAAGGCATACCCCCAAAATGAGATTGGTAGCGAAGCTCGACTCATCATGGAACGAACCATGTCCAACAAGGTCCGATTGCGCCTCTCAGCTACACCATTCAACTGTGGTGTCCTAGGAGGTGTCAATTGTGAGACAATCCCACATTCCTTAAGATGGTCAAGGAACTCAGTACTAAGATACTCACCACCACGATCGGATCGAAGCATCTTAATGTTCCTTCCCAACTGATTCTCCACTTCTTGCTTAAACTCTTTGAATTTATCAAAGGTTTCTGACTTATGCTTGATTAGGTAGACATATCCATATCTACTAAAATCATCAGTAAAAGTTACATAGAACCGATTAGCATCTCTTGTGGCGGTTCTGAAGGGTCCACACACATCCGTGTGTATGAGGTCCAACAAACCTTCACCCCTAGCACAAGTGCCAATAAAAGGTGACTTTGTCATTTTACCAAGCAAACAAGATTCACAACTATCATCTGACTTTAGGTCAAATGACTCCAAGACTCCATGCTTTTGGAGTTGGCCTATGCGTTTCTTGCTTACGTGTCCAAGACGACAATGCCATAAGGATGCTTTATCTAAGCTAGTGGAAGAGTTAATACACAATACATTATTTCCTAGATTATCTACAACAGATACAGTTTCATACACGCCATCACAAGGTAATGCTTTCAAATAAAGAACATTATTAAAGAAAGCATCAATACTACCATTATTATTATCAAAATAAAAGGTAAAACCTTGTTTATACAATGCATGAAAGGAAATAACATTTCTTGCCATTTCTGGCGAATAATAACATTTATTCAAATCTAATGTAAACCCACTATTTTGCACTAAGGAATAAACTCCTATCTTGATGACAGGTGAAGCTTTCCTGTTTCCCATTATCAAGTTTATCTTTCCCTGCTCCACATTCTCACTTTTTTTTAGTCCCTGCAAATCACAACATATGTGAATACCACAACCTGTATCAAGGACCCAAGACTTAAGGTGAGTTATTAGACAATATAGTGTATATACCTGCATGGTTGGGTTTTACTTACCCATCCTTCAAATCTTGCTGGTACTTTGGGCAGTTTCGCTTCCAGTGCGACTTTTCATGGCAATAGAAGCATTCAGCCATATTAGGGTTAGCAGAAGGAGTGACAAAACCTTTCTTGGTTTTGCTTGAAGAGGAGCCTTCAAGGGTCTTACCCTTGGTACCCTTAGAAGGGTTCTTTCTCTTCTTCCCTTTGCCATGCCCGATTGCCAAGACATTGGCCGCAGTTGGAGTAGGAGTAGGAGTAGTAACAACCGACTTACCCTTTAGACCACTTTCGGCGGTCTTCAAGAGTCCTTGAAGTTTGATGAGGGTGACTTCTTCCTTGTTCATGTGATATGTCATGCGGAATTGATCATAACACGATGGCAAGGAGTGCAAAATGATGTCTATTGCTAACTCCTCAGGGAAGTTCACATTCAGCTTCAGTAAACGGTCCACATACCTTTGCATTTTCTGCATGTGGCCCGTGATGGGTTCACCATCCTTCATTCGGGTTGTTATCATTTCATATCGCTCTTGATGAGCACTTTGATGGTAGCGGTCCATCAAGTCCTGGTGCATCTCAAAAGGATAATAGTCCTCATAGGACTTTTGGAGCTCGGCTGTCATGGTGGCCATCATGATGCATGCCACTTTTGTAGCATGTCTTTCATGTACCTCATATTCAACAAGCTCTTCAGGAGTAGCAGTTGGCTCGGGTACCTTCAGCTCCTTGTCGAGAACATATTCTTTGTTCTCATACCGAGTGACCATCCTGATGTTTCTGATCCAATCTGTAAAGTTGGACCCATCAAAGATGACTCTCCCACAAAGATTCATGAGAGAGAAGGAGCTAGTAGGGTTTGAGCCAGAAGCATTGTTATTGGAAGACATCTGAAAAGAAGAGGGAATAGATTAGATTAGATATAGAGATAGTCCTTAACAAAACACCCAAATGTAATATTAAGGCTAGGACCCAACACAATATTTTATAACTTAGAAGAGGGATGTCATAATCTAAGCTATAAGATATTTGAAGGTAGGTGAATGACGATTCACCAATTTCCACCATGAGAAATGAAATATTTAATTAGGTTTTAGTTGGTTTAGAAACTCCTAGATTCTTTGAGATTCATTGAACTTTCTTCAATGGCATGTTTCAATCTCGAGTGTGCCCTTCAAGTTTGGTGACTGGGATGCCGAGGATCACAAAACAAGGTGTGAAGTAACCATGCAAATTACTTGGTACCCTTAATGTATTACCCCTCAATCGATATGCCGGTTAACCACACACGCTCCATCGATACTATGATAAACATTAAGTCACCCTTTACCTACTTTGTTAAGTTCAAGTTAGTGTGCCGGTTAACCACACACGCTCCACTAACGACTTAAACAAAGTGTAAAGTGTAATTTCATGGATTAGCACCTTATTCACATTTTCCTAAAATAACTAAGATTGGGAATTCAATAAAGTTTAGTTACTTTAGTATTATCATTATACTTTTAATGAGAATTTATAAGTCCTTGTCCTACCCGTTCGGCTAACGACCCTCCACCGATCAAGGAAGCGGTGGGTGAGAGTGGACACCCATTAAGTTTCCATTTTATAGGCAACAACCTTATACCCCCTTATAGACCGGCTTCATGAATGAGGTGTACTAGCGGTAAGACGACTTGATCTTATACATATATAAATATTATTAAACTTATAATATTATAAAGTATAAGGGGTGAATTTTAACTTTTAAAATTCTAGGGGTTGGAACTAAAGTTTTTAATATGACTTTACATGTTCCAAAACTTGAGGGCAAGTTTTGTAAACTTTCAAAACTTTTCATTTCTCATAACTTATGCGTTAATGGTTATTAAAAATGAAGACTCTTCATTTTTTGTAACCTATGTGTTCTTTTAATGGTTATTTATAAATGTGACTTTTGGTTATCCATAACTTAAGAACTAGTTATGGACTCCATTAAAACACATAAAGATCAAGAATTAATCTAATCAATTATTAGCACATAATTTCTATGATCTTCTAAACTCATATGTTTATGAATGTTCATATCAAAAATTTCAAGAATCGTAAGAACATATACAAAACTTGAAATTTTGATACGAGCTTTTGAACAAAACTTCGATTTTCAAGCTTTTTTTTTTGCATCAAGTATCAAATAAACAAACCAGGCTCTGACACCACTGATGGGTTTCCAGCATTCTAACACTCCTATGGTGTACATGCAACCCTAGAAACCTTGGATCTATGTTTGACTAAGATACATGCAAATAATTATTTTTCCAAGGTTCTTATCCTAACTAGCATGGCATGGGGTACTTGAATCAAATAAAACTAGTAGAATTACTTACCTTGTAATAGTAGTTGATTGCTTGAAGTTTGAGAGCCTAGCACCAATAATGTGGATGCCTCAAGTGGAAGTCACAAATCACCACAAACTTGGAAACTTGAGAGAATAGTCACAAACTTCTTGAAATCGGCCCTCTTAGTTTACTCACCACAACTCGTGTGATTTCAAGAACCAAAGCCTCCTTTATATAGTGTGGTGGATTAGGGTTACATTCATGTAAACCCTAATACCCATGTCTTTTCATTTCCATGAGATCCATGGGTTAAAGCTCCATGGAGTATCCATGGACTTTCCATGCAAGCCTAGCCCATTCTAAATAAGCATTAGCCCACACTATATAAATACAAGAGCCCATATTTAATTATTCATACTTTTGATCTCTAAATTAATTCTAGATTAATTATAGATCAATACTAATTAAATAATATGATTTTATATTAATATATTAGGACCTATAATATATTAATAAATCATAACTTATACTATTCTCAAACGATTATCCATAAATTGTTCGGGTGAAGTGCAACCCAAATGGACCATGCCGGGTCGGGTCAAGTACATACCAAATATAGTTATGGACTTAGACACTATATCCAACAAGTACATCCCAGTTATAGTTATGGGCTTAGACACCAAATCCAACAGATATCGGATCGAAAAACTTACAGGCTCAATGTATGGGCGATGAACAGTAACACATATGTGATTGGGCTCAACTTGTTTAGATCAAGATTTTGGATTAGTCTCTTTAAACATCTTGATCGAATGAACAGTATGACCAGTAACAAATGCTTGATTTAATTCATTTAGAGCTAGATTTTGATTCAAATGAACAGTTTCAAATTGAGAATCGAATCAAACATAAGAAAATAGGATCAGATTGGGCTTGATCAATGAAAAAATTTATTGGATCATGACAATTGGGTTTTAAAAAAAAAATTGATCCAATGAGTCAAAATGATCAAAAATTCAATAACGCAGGCACGAATCAAAGAGATTTTGAGAGATCATCGAGACACTCACCATAAACGTTCCAATTTTGTTGAATGTAGCCAAATCGAGAACCGTTTCTTAAAAAAACGCTTTGACCTTCGAAGACACGCTCTAATACCAAATGTAGTGAATTGTAAGCATTTGATTTGGCATGCAGAATTGTGAGAACACAAAGAACACGGTGATTTAGGTGCTAAAAGATGCATTCGATTATCAAGAGGAGTTTACAAAAAAAGGAACTAGATGTAGTCTACATAATTAACTTACTCAAAACTCTCTATCAACTACATCTCTCAAGCACACTCTACAAGTGGTATGCAATCCAGTATATATAGAGGTGATAACATGTCTCTCTCTCTCTCTATTTCTCTATCTCTCTCTCTCTCTCTCATGCCACAGGGCATCAATCCCATATGCAAGTGGGTCTTCTCAAGCCAAGCCTTCACTAGTCATCTAATGGAGTACTTTGTACCCAACATTTCTGACCCTGAAAATAGGGATGTCACAAAAGATGCAGATGTTACACGTGATTTTTTGTTTAAGTTTTTGTAGGCATCAAAAATTTTGAAGGCATACTTAATGACTTATTTTCTATCCAAATTAAGAATCATATAGAATTTGAATCAAAGTAAATATGAGTATAAGTTTTATTTGATTATGGACCTTGAAGTTTAAAATAAAATATATATATAATCCATATATAACTTATCAAATTTTATTACTTTTTCATGGTCATTTCTTGGATCTGAGTTATAAAAAGTGATTCCAATAACTATTATTTTGAAAAGAAACTTTCATTATGCCAAAATTGTTATATTACATTTAAATCAACTTAATTATGTTTATAAAGCTACATATTTTTTGATTGACCGAAACAATTAAACCCAACTAATAAATATATTTAAATTATTTCGTGTATAAAAAATTTATTATTATTATTATTATTATTATTATTATTATTATTATTAATATTAGTATTATTATCATTATGTGTAAAAAAATAAAAAATATATATTAATATAGGTCAACGTTTCTCTTATTCGTAGGGAAAAAATCATATACCTAATATTTTACTTTTTAATAGAGATAAAATATTTTAAATAACAAAATAATTTTTGTTAGGGAAACCAAATTTAACAACTAACAACAACTAAAAAATGGTTAAGTCAGATTTGGACTTAAAACTATTGTCACATCATCAATATAATAAATTAACCTATAATTAAATAACCACTCCAATGTTAACCTCTTCAAATAGCTTTTTTTATAAAATTTTAATTAATTTACCCATATCTATCTAAAATATTCTATAAAAGCCCCATATTTAATTATTCGTTTTTTAAAAACACGTTGTATTTTAATTTTATTAAAAATATTATAATACGTTGTTTCAAAAATATATTACAACATATCGTTCGGAAAAATTAATACGAAAAAACTATTATGAAATAGTAATAAAAAAAGATTGAAAAAATTATATAATCATTATAATTTTATATTTCATAGAAAGAAATGTCATTAGATATTTAATATAAATAATTAATTAGTAAATAAATAAAAATATATTTAAAAGTAAAATATATTTAGGAATGTAAATGAAATATAACTAAAGTATGAGGGCATTAGGTGACAAAGTATAGAAGTATATTGACCATTCAATATATATTGAGTGGTCAATAAAAAAACAAATAAGCTCTAACCTCGAATAATAATAAGTTATAAAAAAATAAAGGTCAATAATAATATCTTATAAAAAAGTTACCATTGGAGATGCTCTAAACAAAAAACTAAAAAGAAAATTAATTAAATTAATAATGGTTATCAATAATAAATTTTTTTTGAACAATATGATTAATATTTGAATTAATATTCATTTTCGATATTATAAAACGTCCACATAATTTTTTTTAATTAATTAGCTATAACCATCTAAAAATAATATTTAATTTTATATATATGCAAAAATGTGGCTAAGTACCATTAAGATGACATGATATATATATATATATATATATATATATATATATATATATATATATATATATATATATATATATATATATATATATATATATATATATATATATATATATGAGCAAAGTGAATATACCCTTATAGGTATATAAGATTTGGCACCCAAACTCACTATACTACGTCATTTTGTATCATATATGGATTGTAATCATCCAAAGTTCTTAGAATTTAACTACTAATTTCATTTACTTCCAAGATTTTTATAATTTTCACAATTATCTTCCTCTTACAAAATTAGCAACTCAACTATAATATATATAGTCTGTTAGGTGTTCGGTACAAAGATGTAAAGTAAGAGGAAGATAATAGTAAAATTTCAAAAATCTTGAAGGTAAATCAAGTTAGTGTTGGAAACTGTGTCCAAGATCATTAACTATTGGTAATATTTTAATAATAAGAGGGTCTTCTTTGGTTGCCCTCAAGACCTAAATTGAGTAAAATACATAAAGGAGAAATTGGTTTATTAATTATATGGTTAATAATTAATTAGAAACTAAATGGAAATAAATGTTTGGAATTAATTAAAAGTTTAATTAATTAAAGGGTTGAATATTCATTAATCGATAGTTGGTTAATCAGGAATGTTTCAGAACCCATACAGAATTAGGGTTGGATAAAAATCACTCCATCCCACATGGGAAAATGAGTGAATTTCATTATAGGTATTCCATCCCACATGGGAAGGAGTACAAAACCTAGGTAGGCATCCAAGTCTATAAATAGGACCTTATGGATTTCATTATTCCTTGCACCTTGGCTTGAAGTTTTGCCAACCCTTCCCCCCCCCCCCCCCACCACTCTTAGGGATAATTTCTAACCCTCTTAGGGTTTTTGAAATTGACCCTTCTCCTAGTTATTTTTATTCCACTCTTTGGTTTCATTGGGTGTGATAACATTAGAGGGATTCTGGTTTGAGTCCTCTCATCCAAGCAGCTTCATGGAGGATCAAGATCTCAAGCATGGAGATAAAGGGCTACATAAGAGGTATATTTTTCTTTTTTTTTTTTATGTTTTCTAGGTTAGATGTGACTAGCATGAAACCATAGACCGTAGGGTGCCTGTACACTTAGGCATATCATAGTTTAGATTTTTCCGCTACCTAGTTTAGAGTGTATTTGATGCGTAGAAAACCCTAGATGCATATTTTCTGTAATGCTTGTTTGAAATTGAATGGAAGAAGAAAGATTGAAAAATTCGTATTTGAAAAATCCTTTGTCACTGCTCACGATGTGAGTAGCCCGGATTAGGGTTTTCCCATTTTTTTTTTCAGACTTGAATATATATGATATGGATAAATACCAAATTTAAAATGTTTTAAATATGGAAAATTGATAAATATTATTTCAATGTGATTATTTAAATTTGAATATTTATTTATTATTTAAATAGTGAATTTAAATATTTAATATTATTTATAATATATATTTATAAATTTGAATATTAACCCTTCGTGATATATTAATTGTTACATTGTGTCCTCGCAATTAATTAGAATTAATAAAAGACAGCTAAATTTAAAGAGTTTTAAATCTACACTTATATATATTAGAATTGTACCTATTATATGTGTAAGAAAGTTAAAACATACGCCCTCGTTTTAAATATTGAAATTATCAGTCTTACCATTATTAGGCTCATCCATTATGATGTAGGGGTTTAAGGAGGTCTGTATGATTGCTAATGATGTCGGTTTTTAATATGCTTCGTGCTTACCACCCTCACCGCCCTATTTCATTTTGAGAATGGAGTTTCCAAAAGGGTTTGATAGTGATAATGGTCAATCTAAAAGTATTCTAAATACAAGTATAAAACGAAATCTCATTTTATTAATAGAATGTGAGTATCATATTATCCATGAAAATTGCACATTCTCTTTATATTTTGTTGATGGCGCTAGTGTGGTTAACCGGAACATCAATCTAGAGTATAGTTGGGAATGATATGGAACTCTCAAATCTCAAGCGTAACTTGAGTCGGGGATCATGCGATTTTGCATGTTTCGTTCACAATCTATTTAATGTGAATCTTATGTTATCCATAAAAGTTGCACATTCTCTTTATAACTTGTTGATGGAACTCGTGTGGTTAACCGACACGCCAATTTGAGAGTATATGTAGAGAAGGATGTGGAACTTGCAAATCTTAAGCGTAACTTGAGTCAGGGACCATGCGATTTTGTATGGTCGATTCATTATCTGTTCACTGATCCGCGGTGACCCCGTTATTGAATCTGAGATGCACATAATCCGAGATTAACATGCCATTGATAGTCAGTGAATCTCAAAGATCTAGGAATTCCGTGGTGATTGAAATTGGTAAAGGGACTTTCCTACCTAAATAACTTTATGTGTGTTTACGACATCCCTATACACATCATGGAGCCAAATATGGATCCTAGCCATCGAAAATAATTTTAGTTACGGTGATTATTTTCTAAGGATTAATGAAAAAAACTATAATGAAAGATGATATTGAATGATGTCACTAACCTTATCCACTAAAATCTACTACTTCGAAACCTTTGAAAGGATTAGAAATGAGGATGATCAATCTTGTTAAATTCGTAGTTTGGGAATAGTTCTCATAAATGAAAAGAAAGATCATTCCCTTGATAAAGCTCTTCCTGAGGTTACTCCAACCATTGCATTTAACACTATTAGAAAGAGCATTTATAAATGTACGTTTTAAAGTAACATATTAAAGCGAAATGGAATTTCCTTGAGTTAGAAATTGACTATGGTTAGTCAACTAGCTGACCTGTACATATAATCAGTTCATTTTGATTTTGATATGAACAACTTGGAATCTCCATAAAAGAGTTGTGTAGCATGTTGAGGTTTCCTTTTGAAACTAACATGGCCAATCATAGAAATTTAAACTTCAAAACACTCCCATATTTTTACTATCATGAATAGAAGTTTCAAGAAGAAGAAATCCAATTACCCATCGGTTAAAAGGCGATTAGTGTTGGTATAGATAATCTAGGCCCAAATACCTAGGACAAAGGAAGGCTTATTTTGAGACATGTTCTGATAGCTATTCGTTTCCATAACAAGAAAGGACTAAGAAAGAATACATGCCCAATATATATATATATATATATATATATATATATATATATATATATATATATATATATATATATATAATTGAAGTTAAAGGACTAAAACATGGATAAAGTAATTTAATCATGGATTACGAGCCCTTGCTACTTTCCATAGGATCAAAAGATAACTAGTTCTCCTATGTTTAGTGTTCAATCAAATATATGGATTTATAATTCCATTGGAACATTACTTCCAATCCTTGAGTGTTGTACTAAGGATTGTGTTCTGACATTTGCAAGAATGTGCAGTGACCAAAAGGAAATAAGAAGACTGAAACACGGAGAAGGTAAATTTGATCATGAATGTCGCGCCCTTGCTACTATTCATAGGATCAAAATATAACTCTTTTCCCATATGTATACTCTATGGACTTATATTTGAAAGTCATGAAATCTATGAAGCTAGTATAGTAGCAATAATTCAAAATTGATTCGAATATTCGAATAAGGTGTACTATTGTGGAAATATCTGTTGAAATTAGTTTACCTAATGGATCGTTCAGATTGACCACAATATATACTAATTCAAATACATTCAAAAGGTTTGGGTGAAATTTATTTATGGAATCATAGTCTTGGATACATAAATGAGAAACACATTACCAAGTATCCAGTTGGATCATATTTTGGATATCATTTGACCTCGAGTCTCATGATAAATACAAATCTTGTTTATCAAGATAGATGATGAATACATCACTCGGTGATGAGAAGATTTGTTAGAATCAGTTTGCACTAACAGACCGTTCAGATTAACCACGATACATGGTAAGACCAACTTCGTATGAATGTGATTCTGGAACCTTTCACGTGTTCAGAGCTCTCATAAAGCAAAGTTAAGAATCAACTAGGAAATAGGATGAGACACATATAGTGATCATCTTAGTCCAAACTTTATCGATCAACTAAAGTAATTGTGAAAGAGTTCAGGATCTATCTCCACCTAGAACACTACCACTAGGAAGTATTAGTTGGATAGAGATATAAATCATTGATTGATTTCATACTAGATGAGTCACACTATGCTTGCTAACAATTCATGGATTGTACCATTAATAGTTTTATGAGAATTTTTTTGGTCTTGTACAATCTAAGTTGGTTCACGAAACACTCTATGATATGTGAAGTGGGATTCAGTCTTCACTGGCACATATGGAAGTCTATGATTATGAGCCTTATGCTCGTCGTTAAGTGCTCGATAATATAGAAATTAAAATAGAGATATGTTATCTCGTTGGAGAACCCATCAAGCATTTTGGATAATTGTTCAACAATCCTTTTAAGAAAAAAGTGCATGTTGCTCGAAGGGCAGTATTCCAAGAGCGGGAGATGATTTCCAAAAGGGCTATTGGGAGCTACATTGATCTTGATACGATTCGAGAGTCAAGCAACGAAGAGCCTAAAGTTAGACCTAGCATTCAATTCGAGGTTGAAAGAGCTATTGAGGAAACTGACATATTTCCACCTCTTCCTTATAGATATGATAGAGGACGTTATACGCCTAGTCATATAAGAGTTTATATTATTAAGGTAAATGAGTGACTGGTATGGAGCAATCAGAGTATAACAGGTATCAGAAGTTATGGTACAACATGGAAGGAGGACATGGAGAGCGAGATTCAGTCCACGTATGTGAAAAACATGGTAGATCGAGCACTTGGCCTTAGCCATTAGGTATAAGTGGATCTTCAATAAGAGACAAGCATGGATAGGAAAAACACATAATCAAACCAAGATAGGTTGTGAATGATGTGTAAGCTTAATAAGTTCATTTATGGACAAAAATAAGCATTTTGCTAGTGGGATCATTATTTTAATGAGAAAGCTCAAAGAGTTTGAATTTCGAGAAATAAAGATAAGCCATATATATGTCAAAGATAGTAGGAGTAATTGGAATCTTTGTTTCAATGCGAAAGTTCAAGGATTTTGAATTTTAAGAAACATAGATAAACCATATATATGTCAATGCTAGTGGGAGCATTGTAGTCATACTTGTATTGTACATAGATAATGTACAATTCATAGGAAACTTTGTTCTAACTTAGCAAGTGTAAAAACTTGGCTTGGTATGAGAATTGTTTCGCTATGATATACATGGAAGATACAGAAGACGTACATAGTAAGGATCTATGGAGATAGATCAAAGTGATTTGTTTGATTAAGCAAAAGTACATGGAATCTTGAGGAATCTCGACATACGGAACTCAAAAGGAGTTCTTTTTATTAAAATATGGCATAAAATTAAGCAATGCTAATGTCCTAGTTCTACTATTGAACTAGAGGAAATGATTCGTGTACTAGATGCTTCTGTTATGGGATCGATCATATATGCCATGACATGTACCAGATTTGATGATTCGTATGTCTTGAGCATGATAAGTTGGATCAGATCAATTTGGAAAGAATCAACCAATCAAGATCAAGAACATTCTTAAGTTTCCTAGGAGAACAGAGGAAATGATATTGATAGTACAAAATAGTACAAAATAGGTCATTGATGCTAAGTTCTATACTGATAATTGTCTTTTTCGTATGTTCTTTATGTATTTACTAAGGCATCTGCATGTACGAAGTGTGAATGTTTAGCCTTAGTATTTTTTGTACTTTCAGCCTCCTATAAATAGGAGCTAAACATAGAGTAGATCATAGAGTTTTTCCCAGTTTCTATTGTCATTTGTACTCGTGTTCATTGGAAGTAATCAGAGCTTAAACCAGACCTTATTTACTTCTCGTGTTCAATCTAACTCTGATTTTGATTCTCATACTCGATTAATCTCTTCTACAATTGGTATTAGAGCAGGAATCCATATTGCTAAGATCTGATTTTCAATTGAATCACTAGTTTTTGAGTCGCAAGTTTGTCTCAAAAGTTTTCCGCACTGTTTGATTCTTAAAATCATCTCTGATATTCAGTTTTGATTTGATTATGCGTTTGAATTGAGTAATCAAGTAATCGTTTTTGAGTTTCTGATCAATTCAGTCATTCAATTTCAAGTTTCTTCAAGTTTTTCTGAAAATCTCATCCGTACGTTAATAACGAATTTCAATATGAACACAATGACTTCATTTTCTCATATATTAGGATCTTCTACGAATAATCCTATATTGATTCCAGAGTACTATGATCAGTGGGCTGATCGAATGGAGGATTACATGAACAGATTTGACGAGGAACTCTGGAGCTGCATAATTGGAATCGCTCAACCTCCACCAAATGTTCAACATATTGGATCATCTGGATCAGCACCTGCAGTTTCTGATCAACTCACCAGGATGAAGAACAATGAAAAGTGGTGTTTGAGGGAGTTGCGAGGTTCCTTGCCACCTGTTGTTTACAATTACATCTGTGGTTGTAAAACTACAAAAGATATCTGGAATACTCTTAAGGAAAAGTATCAGGGAAGCGAGAAAACGAAGATCAACTCTGTTAAACAATGTCTTGTGGAGCTGAAAGAGTTCAGACAAAAAGAGAGTGAAACGATTGAAGTTTACTATGATCGTCTTAATGAACTGATCTATAGGTGCAATCGTTATGGAATCATAAGGTCATCAATGGAGTTCAATCTCACTTTTGTGATGGGACTTCGTAAGGAGTGGAGAAGAGTCAGCATGATGGTGAAGAATCAACAAAGCTTTGATACTTCGTCTCTGAATGATTTGTATAATCAATTGAAAACTCACGAAAGTGAAGTGAATGAGATGGCTGAAGAGTCGAAACTGAGTTTTGGTGGTCCATTGGCTCTAGTTTCGAAGGTGTCTGAGAAAGAAACTGTTGAGAAAGATGATACTGATGAAGAAGGCTTCATAATGAATTCTGATGATGAAGCGGTTGCTTTTTACTCAAACAACCGAGTTAAAAAGTTTTTCAAGAAACCTTTTAATCCTAAGGCGAAACAGAGTGATGTGAAGGGAAGTTTCATGAACAAGTCTGGGGGTGAGGAGAAGAAGAAATTTGAGAAGAATGATGTGAAGGCAGCTGAAGTCAAAATTGAGAAGAAATTGAAGGGAGATTCGGGCATTGATTGTCATTACTGCAACAGAGCAAATCATTTGGCTAATGATTGTATGCTTCGTAAGAAAGAGGAGAAAAAGAACAGGGTCAAGGATGAAGCTTATTATGTTGAGAGATTGGAAGAAGTACGTGCAAAGACGAAGGGGTTATCTTTGGTTGCTCAGGGAGAAGGTGAGGAGGATGGCACTTATCAGATTTGGTCTTCAGGATCTGACGATGAAGAGATGCGTAATCCGACGCATGGTGCTATGTTCGCAAAGTTTGAAGAGGATGAGGACGAAAAGGTGACTGGTCGCTGTTTCATGACCAAATCAGGAGACAAATCACCGATGACAACCAAGGTACGTTCTATTCTTCAATCCTTTAACATTCCTTTACAAGCGTCTGATTCTGAAATAATTGCGTTTGATGATATTGTTGCTTACTTTGATTCAATTATGATGTCTGCTAGTAATGAAGCTAAGAAACTGAATATCCAGTTGCTAGAGACACATAAATTGTTTGATTCGAAAAGAAGCAGGGTAGAATATTTGGAAATGCAATTGAATAATGTAAACAATGATAGGGAAAATCTAGACAAGGATGTAAGAATGTTACTTGCACAAAGAAACATTTACTATAATTCTGCAAAGCGATTATATGCGAAATTGACTTCATTGCATCATTCGTCTGACATTAGCAAAGAACAACATAGGAAATTATTGCCTTTTCTTGTTTTCGAAAGAGAGAAAGTTGATAGTTTGTCCTATGATTGTGAGAAAACTATAGCAGAATTCGATAAAGTGCCTGATAATCGATTTGCTTATGGTATTGTTAAGATAGACGAATATTTGAATGCTGATGAACTTGTTGAGATGGTAAATGATACTTTGACCAAAAGTGAACAAATCAAAATTTTGAAAAGAACTGAGAATTCGAAACTTGACTCTCAATCAAATTTCGCTAATGTCGATCATAATTCTGATAGTTTTAGCGAAATTAGTGAAATTGAGGAGGAGGAAAGTATCGATTGTTCTCAGTTATCTGTCATTAATGTCACATCTAAGTCAAAAGGTAAAGAAATTTGTGATGATTCGATGGTTAAGGATGACACTGATAGACCCTCTACTTCGAAAGTGTGTGACTTTGATCATATGACTGTAAGAGACAGCCAAACAGATAGTAGTGATGATGAGAGTGAAGAAAATGTTTCGAACAATTCTGAGCCAGAAAAGAATGTTTCGAATGAAACATCCATTCCACGAGTTTTTGTTGACCAAGTGTATGGAGACACTGAAAATTTCGACAAAATCATCTCTAACAAAGGAGCTCACTATTTGGAAACAAATACAGTTGTGTATCCAAATTTCAAGTGTACAGATGATGTTGTATTTCCGAATCAAGTGTTTGTCACCACTGGAAATGTTGAAAACATCAAACCTGAGTTCAACAAAATGGTCGAAGATGATAACAAGAAAGCATCAAAAGAAGGATTCTTTTTAAACCAAAGCACTGTCGAAAACAATCTAACAAAGAATTCGTATGTTTTTCAAAGACATAAACCACAAAGAAAATGGGTCGATAAACAAGAAATTACAAAAGAGGTTTTGAAACAAGAATCTAATCCAACAAATGAAAATGTGAAACTTAATTCACAAGAATTTAAGGATCTTGTTAAAAAAAATTCGAAAGAAAAAGGAATTTCAAAAAGACAGACACGAAAAAGAAATTTTTGGCAAGTTGTGTCCAATGAAAAACAATCAAACTTACCAACTAAGAAAACGTCTGAAAACGAGTTGCCTAAATCAGTGAAAACAAAGATTTCAATTTGTTCTGATAAAAAGGAAAATCCTGCTCAACCTATTCCGTCTGATACTGAAAAATTTTCAACATCAACATCTTCAAAGACTTCTCAACCAAATGTGCAACAAAAGAATTTTCAATCACAAAATCAACAAAAGTTTTCAACTCCAAATTCATCTTTTTCAAAAACAAACAAACAAACAAAACCAATTTTCTTATTATAGAACAAATCGAACTTTTGCTAATGTTCGTCCATTTAATAATGATCGAAAATTTGAGAATATTCGAAAATTTGACAATGTTCGAAAATTCGAAAATGGTCGAAAATGATCGAAAATTTGATAATGGTCGAAAATTTGAGAATGTTCAAAAGTTTGCAGACCATCAAACAGTTGTGCATGATAAATCCACAAAAACTGCAAAGTTTATTCCACAGGAACCAAATTTTCCGAATCCTTCAATCCACAAAGCCACTAAAGTTTCATATACAAGAGGTTCGTCTGGGGAGAAAAGAATCAATCATTGGCTTGAAAACAAAGGGAGAAAGTATCAATCAGGAAAGTTTTCTCAACATCAAATCCAGAAGGAATATGAACAGTATTTGAATGATACTTCATCTGGAAGTTCATCTTCGAAAGAATCAAATACTCCAGTTCAAAAATGGCAACCAATTCCAAAGGAAAGACACACTGAGAAAAATGAGAAGAAAATCAGTGAAAATCCAAATCTATTGAAAAATTATGTTTCGGCACCTTTAACTGATGATGTCGACTTAATTGATTCTTTCAAAACTAAATTTCGAAATTGGGCTTTAGGTTCTAAGTTTCATTCGCTTTTTCTAATGACCAAGGACCCAAACAGCCTTGGGTACCTAAATTCTTTTAATGAATGCAGGTACTGTGTGATGAGCAATATGATGAGAAATTGTACATTGATAGTGGTTGCTCACGTCACATGACAGGAAGAAATGAGAACTTGAGAGATTTTAGAAGCTTGGAAAATGTTGGTGTGGTGAAGTTCGGGAATAATCACAAGTGTCAAGTCAAAGGATATGGAAAAGTAACGAATGGACAGTTTACTGTAAATCGTGTTGCATATGTTGAAGGTCTTCAACATAATCTGATAAGTGTTTCACAACTTGTTGTGGGCACTGGTAATCAAGTTGTGTTTAACGAAGAAGGAAGTATCATTTCCAATGTTTCTACGAAAGAAATGTTGCTTAAATCAAAACGATATGGCGATATGTTCACCCTTGACATCAAACCTATTGTTGGAAAACCCTCAGTTTGTCTGCTTTCGAAAGCTTCATCGGATGTCAGCTGGCTATGGCATCGACGTTTATCACATTTAAACTTTCGAAATCTCAATAAGTTGGTGGTAGATGATCTTGTTCGAGGTTTACATGTACTAAAGCTTGATAATGATACTTTGTGTGCAGCCTGCGAACAAGGAAAACAGCATCGCAAAGGACATCTAATTGTCATAGATTCGAAAATTGTTGAACCGCTGGAATTTCTTCATATTGACCTCTGTGGACCATCGATTGTTGCAACTCTCAACAAGAAACGATACATTTTGGTTATTGTTGATGATTTTTCACGATTCACTTGGGTGTATTTTCTCAGGTTAAAATCTGAAGTCGCTCAAACAATGATCGAGTTTATCAAGAAAATTGAGACAAGTCTGAAACAGAAAGTTCGTAAAATCAAAAGTGATAATGGTTCGGAGTTCAAAAATAATGTGCTCGATTCGTTCTTAACTGAGATTGGAATTTCGCATAATTTCTCATCACCATATACACCACAGCAAAATAGTGTGGTTGAAAAGAGGAATAGGTCTCTTTGCAAAGCAGCAAGAACAATGTTAACATATGCGAATCTTCCTCAATATCTATGGGCAGAAGCAGTTTCAACAGCATGCTTTACTCAGAATAGATCTTTCATTCATCATCGTTTCAATATAACTCCGTATGAAATTATAAATAACCGAAAACCTAATGTCAAATTCTTTCATGTGTTTGGCTGCAGGTGTTTTATCATGAATCTCAAAGATAATCTTTCGAAATTTCAAGCTAAGGCTGATGAAGGAATATTTTTGGGATATTCAAATAATTCGGTTGCATACAGAGTGTTGAAAAAACGAACAAGAAAAGTTGAAGAAACGTTTAACCTCACTTTTGATGATTACTATGTGAAACAAGTTGAAAAACAATTCGAACAAAAACCAATTCTTAATGAATCAACTGATAAATCTGAAAGTGCTAATTCATCTGATTTTGATTATGATTTAATTTTTGGTGTTCCAGATAGGGCTGTAGATGCTGAAGTCCATGCTGCTGATAATCAAACTCCTGAATCTTTGAAGCACTTTGATGATTCGACACTCACATCAGATACAACTGCTAATGGCGAAAGTCTGCTAGATGCTAAAGTGGAGGGGGAGCACTTGAATATTCCTTCAATTGTTGAGGGGGAGCATCCTTTCGAGGGGGAGAATAGTAGTGGAAAAGAAAGTTTCGAGGGGGAGTGTCAAAATGAAAATTATGTCGAGGGGGAGCATAATGATAATGAAACCATAAATCTTGATGAAAATGATGAATTTCATGAATTAAATGATAATATGTCTGTTGCAGGATCCGAAAATGAAGAGCTGAACGAAGATGCACCTTTAGACTTTGATGCGGCGTACCTACCATTGGAAAAGCGGACAAGGACTCATCCGAAAGAACAAGTCATTGGAAATCCACATGATGGAGTTTTAACTAGAGCTCAAATTCGTGCAAAGAATGAGGTACTGAATGCTCTACAAGAATTTTGCATGTTTAATGTTTTCATCTCGAAAATTGAACCTAAGACAGTTAAGGTTGCAATGGAACACTCTGATTGGGTCGTTGCAATGCAATATGAACTGGCTGAGTTCGATAGAAACAAGGTTTGGAGATTAATTCCTAAACCTGAAAATGTTTTGATTGTCGGATTAAAATGGATTTTCAAAAACAAAGCCGAAAAGGATGGAAATATTGTTCGAAATAAAGCATGATTAGTCGTTAAAGGATATTCACAACAAGAAGGTATAGATTATGAAGAAACCTTTTCCCCTGTCGCGAGACTCGAGGCTGTTCGAATATTCTTGGCTTATGCAGCTCACAAAGACTTTGATGTATATCAAATGGATGTGAAATGTGCTTTTCTCAATGGTGATCTCGAAGAAACTGTTTACGTTCAACAACCTCCCGGTTTCATAAATGAAGAATATCCTGATTATGTGTATATTTTAGATAAAGCAGTATATGGGTTAAAACAAACACCAAGAGCATGGTATGCAACTCTTACCAGTTTCTTAAAACAATCGAAATTTAAACAAGGATCAGTTGACCCCACATTATTTCGAAAGAAAGTTGGGAATCATCTAGTGCTTGTTCAAATTTATGTCGATGATATTATTTTGGCTCTACTGACCTTGCTTTGTCTAGTGAATTCGAAAATTTGATGAAAAGTCAATTTGAAATGAGCATGATGGGTAAAATCAATAATTTTCTTGGTTTAAACATTCATCAAATCAGAGAAGGAATTTTCATCAATCAAGAAAAATATACAGAGAATTTTCTCGAAAAATTTGTAATGAAGAACAGCACGAAGTTAAGAGTACCAATGGCTGTTGGAACGAGGCTAAATCCTTCGTTAGACACTCCTGCGGTTGATCTTACTTTATACAGGAGCATGATAGGTTCATTACTTTATCTTACTGCAAGTAGACCTGATATCATGTTTTCTGTATGTAATTGTGATAGATATCAAGCAAATCAAAGAGAACCACACATGACTGCAGTGAAAAACATTTTTCGTTATCTCAAGGGGACAACTTCATTAGGATTGTGGTATCCTGTGAAATCAGGATTTTTCGTTCAAGCTTTTTCAGATGCAGATCTGGGAGGATGTACTCTTGACCAAAAAAGTACGAGTGGGGGATGTCAATTGTTAGATGGGAAGCTTGTATGCTGACAATCGAAAAAGCAAACTTGTGTTGCAATTTCAACTGCTTAAGCTGAGTATGTTGCAGTTACCGCTTGCACTTCGCAAATTATTTGGATCCAGAGTCAATTGCGTGACTATGCAATTAATATGAAAAAGATTCATTTGTATTGTGATTCACAAAGTGCTATACACATTTGTCATAATCCAGTACAACATTCGAAAACCAAACATATTGCACTTCGTTATCACTTTATTAAAGATCATGTGGAAGATGGCAATATTGAAGTTCATTTTGTAAAAACAACTTATCAGCTTGCTGATATTTTTACAAAAGCATTGGATGAAAAATCATTTGTTCGAATTTTGACAGGATTGGGAATGATCGAAGCAAGTTCTGTTCCAGGACTGAATTCGAAAGAATGACAATGAAGTGTTATGCAAAAGTGTCGATTCAGAAGCAATACCGATTCATTCAGAGGCTGACAGTTTTAACAATTCAGCGGTTACTGTTCACGTTCAGCGCTTCGACACGCTTCGTTTTCGACTTTTGGGAAAGAAAAATTTCGTTAGTTTGGTACATTCTTAAATTTTCGTTTATTTTTCTTTAATTTCGAAAAATTGGAAAAACCAAAAATATTTTCGTTTGTTTGTATTCTTTTCGAAAAATCAAAAATTCCAAAAAGATTTTCTTTTGTTATTCGTTTTAATTTCAAAAAACTTAAAACCACAAAAAAATATTTTCGTTCTTTTCAAAAACATAAAATACCAAAAAGATTTTTGTTATTTTGCATTTTGTTAGTTCTTTCTTAATGCAGATTTCACGAAAGTTTTCCAAGGGTCGTGCTTGCGTTTCTAGGGTAAGGTAACATTTCGACAACTTTGTACTAGTTAGAATGTTCCTAGAAGCATGCTGCAGCATGTCGACCCAAGCCTCCATTGACTCAATGTGTGATTTCGAAAGCCTTAATGAAATTTTTCACTACGAAAATTTTTTCCCAATCAGGCTTGCATTCACATTGGTCTACTGAGCTACCTTACTCTTCTCACATGAGTTAAGAGTTTTCTATTTGGTCCAAGAATAACAAAGGTACTATTGCATTCGTGAACCAATCTTTTTCATCTCAAAATTCTAACACATCTCACACACAATGACATATGTCCAAGAGGTCATTGATCAAACCAATCATGACTTAGACATATCAAAACTTTGTGTTAATGATCTTGAATCATGAGGCTGTGATGAAAGTGAAACCCAATTTTCTAAACTTTTAAGGAATTGACGGGGAACTTCGTTCCAGATTTAACGAAACATTTGTTTCAGTACCACGTGTTTGAAACTCCAAATCATATTCAATTCTTTTGTGTGATCTTGATCAAATTGTCGAAACCCACGATATTTGTTACCCAACAAGATCCAGCTCAAATTTTCTTTTTTTGAATATGATTTCCGGGTGAGTTTCATCTGAGATTCGAAGTCACTTTCAAATTAATCCAAAGCATACTTGTCACTGACTACACTGGTCAAACAAGTAACTTCGGTTACAATTACTCACCTTATAATTAGGTTGATATGTAACGAAATTTTTAAGCCACCCATGAAGCATTGAAATAGAAGCCCTTCGATACTTCTCTACAAGTATTCGATTGTAATTCACAGGAACATACACAAGCAGTTGATTATCTCCCTTGATAATTAACGAAGCAATCTTTGCCCAGGGTTTAACTGCCTTTGTGTCGAAATTTTATTTTTCGACATCACAGATCCTAAGTTTTCGTTAAGTTTGCTACTTATCTTCTTTCTTAGGCACACTGCACTCACGAAATCCTTGAGGTTCTGAGTATTACCAACTCAGGCTGATGATTTCGAAAATTTGGCAAATGACTTCGTCTCTAATCCCAAAGACGAAAGAGCCCAACCTCCATGCCGAAGGTTTTTGATCTTATCTACTTGGTGCTCACGAACGGTCTGATGTGACAGTTTGGCAACGTGGCCCGACTTTCAAGGAACTTTATCTGACATGGCGTGTTTAACGGCTAGTGGTGCGACTTTCAAGGAAAGATGTGGCTTACTCTTTCAAGAATCGTTTGGAATTCAGTCGGGGTTACATATAAAAGGAAATTGTACTCTCTTTTTACAATTACGCGTTCAAAATCCTCAAACGATCAAAAAGCCCTAATTTCTATGTTCTTCAAGCTTTTCTAAAAACCTAATCAATGGCGGATGGTCCAACATCCACTACTGAAGAACTTGTTTCTCAACCGATTATGAAGATTCAAAGCACCAAGTACCAGGTTGAAGGAGATGTGTCACTATACCCAGAAGAACTCAAGATGCTGATTGTTGCTCTTAAACATTCAGGTCTTGCAACTGCAATGTTCAATGCCTTTGAAGTTCCATTGTCATGGTTATCAATGGTTGGTTCAACTGCTTCTTACAGCAAAGCCACTGATCTTATCACATTCAATCTGGTGAATGAGAAGAGAATTCGTCTCTCGAAGAAATTGTTTACTCAAATCTTCGTAATTCCAAATTCTCCTCCATTCATTCAACCTACTGCTGATGAAGTGATGTTTATGTTTAACGAGATGGGTCATCAGCCACCTCTCGCTAAGATCAGTGATTTCACGAAATCTGGTCTTCCTTGTATCTAGAATTTCCTGTTTGGGAAATATCTTCGTTGCTTAACTGGACGACGTGTGGGGCTGGATAAGGGGAGAATGGAAGTGTATGGAATGGTAGCCGGGTTGTATTATGATCTCAATGTTGATTATGCAACTCATATTTGGAAGGAGTTTATAAAGAGTTTGGAAAACACAAATGTTGTGAAAGGGATTTCGTGTGTACGATACTGGAGTCTGGTTCTTCAGTATGTCTATGAAAAAGAAGGCATTCCAGTTCCTGCTGATGAGGCTAAGGCAGAGTTTACAAAGTATCACTTTCCAAAGAATGTTGCAGATAATCCTGATGAATTTCCAAATGTTGCTCGAATTCTTGATGGAATGTTGAAGAAGGTTAATCCGACGAATTCTGTGTTGGTGGCATACTTACAGAATGTTAATCCGTCAATCGAAACCGGTATGCTGCTAAAACCAAGTGATGAAGGGTCTTCTATGAAGTCTAAGAAGTCCAAGATGGGTCCTGAGGAGACTGTTATTCACGAAAGTCCCAAGAAGCAATCTAAGACTAAGTCTCTTAACAAGGTTGTTAGTGAAACTGAGAAGCCTCAAGAGAAAGTTGTTCCTGAATCTTCGAAGGAGTTCGTCCCTTCGAAATCAGGTGTGTTCAAGAGATTACGGAATTTCACATACCAAAAACGAACTTCGTCAAAAGATTCATCTCCTACTGTTCGTAAACCTCAACTTAACAGTCAAGGAGTCAAAGTTCGTGAAATTCCTGCTCCTGTTTCCCCATCTTCCAAGAAGCAAAGAGCTGAGGATGTGGCGAAGCACATTAACAAGAAGAGGAAGAAACGAAAGCTGGTGATTCGTTCTGAGTCATCTGATAGTGAGACGGTTCCGGAGTCACCTTTGGGTTCGAATTCTCCGGAGGTATCACAACCAATCATTCTTGAAACTATTTCGACTCAACAAACCACAGTTCCAATCGACACCATTGTATCTCAACCTATTACTGAAAAGGTTCCAGTTTCACCAATTATTGCAAACGTATCTAATACGGATGCACATATTGTGGTGAGTGTTCCTCTATCTTCCCAAGGTAATCCTGAACCTATTTCCAGTACCTTCGTTTCATTACCACCATTTATTACAACTATTTCCACTATCACTCCTTCACCAACTTTCAACCAAGTTTTGAATCAACCCTTTACTACACTCTTTCCATCCCAATCAACCGATCCACCAAAACCTACTTCCGATGATGAAACAGATGGAGGAGGTTTCGGAGGAACTTTTGATGATCTTCATTTTGATTCAGAAGAAGAAGATATATCGGATCATATGTTGATGTCTGGTAAGCAGTTCAAGATCCTAAATCGAAAACTCAATGCCATTCTTCAATCACAAGCTGATTCAGGAGGAAAGAATTCAATGTCTGGAATTGAAGTAGATGTGATGCTAAAAGCTGTGGAGCTTCGCATGCAAAAATAGATGGATGATATGGATAAGAATAATAAGTTGCGGGTCAAAGCTCAGTCGGATTCGTTTACCTCTAAAATCAAGGATCTTCGTTTGAAAACAAAAGAACGTCATGTTCTTTTTGTTAAAGATGTGAAGACTGATCGGGAAGATATACATAGAAAGCTTGATGAATTGAAGGCTGAGGTTTCCAGAGAATTACACGAGCTGAATTCCAATTATTGAACACTTCAGTCGAATGTTGACACAATTGCAGCTGCTGTACGAACCGTTGTTGAATGGTATCAAGATTTAACTCCGAAGTTTGATGCAAAGGATAAAGCTGATACTCAGCAGTTCGAAAAGATGGGTGTTATGCTTGGGGAATTGAAGGAGTTAGTGTCGAAGCCAGCTCCTACGTCGTTGTTAACTCCTAAGTTTTTAACTCAGAAGTTACATTCATTGGATCAGGCTATTCAGAAAGCTGTGGCTCCTATTTCGAAGTTTACTCACATGTTGCCGACTGGTGCCTCACCTGTTGTCACAGGGGTGCAAGGGGGAGAAAAGAAAGTGCCAGAAAGCAAACCTTCGAAAATTTCAAATGTGGTTGATAAGCCGAAGAAAATTGAAAAGATTGTTTCTACTACTGGGGAAGTAACGAAAGTAGTTTCTACTCAAGTTACCATTCCGATAGTCTCAAAGGAGAATACAACGGAAGCACTCAACACAACAACAAGACCCATTCTGAAGGGGATTGTGTTTAATTCACCAACTGAAGGAGGAAGTTCAAGTTCGGCAAAACCAAAGGTCTCAGATGGTATAAAAGATACAGGGAAAGAGATTGTAGTCGAAAAGACTAAGGAAGAGAAAAAGGCCGAAATTGAAGCTGAAATGGAGAAACAAAGGCAAATTCAAATCATACTGAGACTTCGTGAAAGTGATCCACCTGGTATCGAGAAGGGAGATCCAAAGAAGCTCTATAGTTATGAAAACATTGAAGAAAGGGTTGCGTACAATCATATGTATGATTTTGAGAAGAAGCCAAAGGAAACCTACTCAATCACTAACACTGATATGAGTCAGCTTGATTTCCCAATAAACGAAATGATGTTTATAATGGCTCAATATAATATTGTGGAAAAGTTCGACAATGAGGATGACTATATCCATATGAAACTTAGGTTTCATGCAGTCGTTGGTAAAGAACCAGAAGAGATATGGTCGTTGGTGAAGATTAAGAAAGTTATCAGCATATCGAAAGATATGATGTTCAAGAATATGATACAGAACGTTCGGTATCATGTTGTAAGAGCGAACAACCAAGTCTGTGATTTCTCTGTTGCTGATTTCCCGCTAATGAACTTGAATGATCTAATTCAAGTTGCATTAATTCTGAAGGATATAGAGGTTTCGCAACTTCAGGGGACTGATAAAGATGTTTTGAGGCTTGGTCTTCGGCATATTAAAATCTTCATAGACAATTACAATGATTGTCTGGCATTGACTGATGTGGAGTTGGCATCAGCAATGGGAAAAGAAGTCAAAGTTGCAATGGAGTTGCCGAAGACACAAGTTGAATTGAAGAAGTATGCTGATGGGGAGATTTCGTTAAAACCATTTGGGATGGTATTTGGTGGAAAAGACAAGAATGGTAAAGCAAAGAGATTTTTGTTCCAGACTTCAGAGATCGAAAGATATACCACTTCCCAATATACGAACTTCATTGTTCGTATGAATAATTGCAAGAAAAACAACGATGGTGATAAGGCGGAGTTGAGAAAGGTTATCACCTGGTATTCAGAGATACGAAGGATGATGCATTTTGCTGCACAGATTCTCACGAACTGAGAATTTCGACATGATTACAAAGGGGGAGATTGTAGAGTCGAATATTGTTGTAATATGTCGAATCTGTGCAATTGTCTTTTTCGTATGTTCTTTATGTATTTACTAAGGCATCTGTTTGTACGAAGCGTGAATGTTTAGCCTTAGTATTTTTTGTACTTTCAGCCTCCTATAAATAGGAGCTGAACATAAAGTAGATGATACAGTTTTTCCCAGTTTCTATTGTCATTTGTACTCGTGTTCATTCGAAGTAATGAGAGCTTAAACCAAACCTTATTTACTTCTCATGTTCAATCTAACTCTGATTTTGATTCTTATACTCGATTAATCTCTTCTACACTTTTACTGAATGGTGAAGTATTGGCTTGGAAGAGTACCAAGTAATACACCATAGTAGATTTGACAAGCTTAGAGTACATTGCAGTTAGTTCAATTGAAAATAAATAATGTGATTATAAGAGATTCATTAGTGACATCTTTGTTGAAATTTAATCATTGATGATCCTTTTAAAGTTTCTTGTGACTATAAGGGTTAACTTACCTCGAGTATGAATCCCTAGTCACACAAGCTCACAACATACATACTCAATAAATACCAACACATTTGATAGTCTTTCAAATGTAAAGACATTATAATCAATGAGTCATATCGAAAGATAATCTTGTCGATCCATTCCATAAGCCAATGTCACTGACCAAGTATGATAGTCAGACAAAGTCGGAAGGCAAATGAATTGGCTTAAACACTCATAGTTTGGTTTTTTTTTAAACTCGAGAACTTAAGCACTATAACTTTTAATTTGATTTGGCGATTATTAAGTGGAGATCTTAATATATGATGTAGTTTGGTCATTTCAATTAGCTTATTACTGTGTTCTCCTTTTGCATGTTTGGAACCCACTTCCCGAGTATTAATTCACTCAAACGTCCAGAATCGGTCATGCTCTTGGAAGTAAGTAGTGATTTAAGACTATCATAAGTATTAGTGGATTGTCCAATGTGAATGGACATAGCATAGAGATTGCGCTAACACTCATGACTACTTAATAGAGATTTAAGTATTGGACTAACCCATGCTTAGAGATTAATATGCAGTCGAAGTTTATTTTTCCTTCTGCCATAACAGGAGAAGTGATATCTATGAGCCCCTCGATGATTTGGTGTTGACATCTAAAGTGCTTGGCCGAGCCCTGACTGGAATTGATGTGTTCAATTTAGTACTCAGATGCAGTCGTCACAAATCTATATCGGGAAACATAATCTTGAATTCTGAGATTGATCATTATCCATGTCTAGAATTCATATAGATATCATAGAACGAAGGGATAGTTGATCACTTATCTAAGGGTTGAATCTTGATTAGATCAAGAGTTCGGTAGCTACATTGGATGACTAACTCTCTATTGATTATTGGAGAAGTGTTGGTCCTTATATAGTTGATGACTTGTCCAAGTTGGAGACTATTGGAAAGTGTGTCCAAGGTCATTAACTATTGGTAATATTTATAATAATAACAGGGTCCTTTTGGGTTCCCTCAAGACCCAAATTGAATAGAATAATAAAGGAGAAATTGGTTTATTAATTATTATGTTTAATAATTAAATAGAAACTAATTGGAAATAAATTTTGGGAATTAATTACCACTTTAATTAATTAAAAGGTTGAATATTTATTAATCGATATTGGTTAATCAAGAATGTTCTAGAACCTTTATGGAATTAAGGTTGGATGAAAATCACTACATCCCACATGGGAAAAGGAGTGAATTTTGTTCTAGGTATTCCATCCCACATGGGAAGGACTACAAAATCTAGGAAGGCATCCAAGACTATGAATAGGACCTTAGGGATTTCATTATTCCTTACACCTTGGCTTGAAGTTTCGCCTACCCTTTTTCTTTCCCCTCTTAGGGACGATTTCTAACCCTCTTAGGGTTTGTGAAAGTGACCATTCTCCTAGTTATATTTATTCAACTCTTTGGTGTCATTGAGGGTGATACTATTAGTGAGATTCTGGTTTGGGTCCTCTCATCCAAGCAACTTCATGGATAATCAAAATCTCAAGCATGGAGATCAAATGCTACATAAGAGGTATGCTTTTCTTCTTCGTTTTGTTAAGTTTTTTTTTAAGTTTTCTTGGGTAGCTGTAATTAGCATGAAACCACATATCCATAAGATGCATGTACACTTAGGTATATCGTAATTTCGATTTTTTCGCTACCTAGTTTAGAGTGTATATGATGCGTAGAAAATCCAACATTTAGGGGTTGAAGTTTAAGCCCATTATAATGGATATATGACACAAAGAGACGTATTACGGTCGGTTTGGATACTTAAGGTTATATACCTTTAAGGTATATTCATTTTTCCATATATATATATATATATATATATATATATATATATATATATATATATATATATATATATATATATATATATTAACCACCATAATAGTTAAAAATAAATCTAAATTTAATAATATTTTTTATCTTCAAACATAATTTACAGGTAAGAGAGACTATTCACCTTAGTTGATTTAAATATGTATGTATATCCTATCATATATTTAATTGTAGTGTTTTATGTTAAAACTTAATATTTCAATGTTAATGACAACGAGATAATTACTTTTAATAACATATTTTTATCTATAATTATATTATTGTATTGTACGCAACGCATATATATATATATATATATATATATATATATATATATATATATATATATATATATATATATAGGCGTTGTCATTAACATTGAAATATTAAGTTTTAACATAAAACACTACAATTAAATATATGATAGGATATACATACATATTTAAATCAACTAAGGTGAATAGCCTCTCTTACCTGTAAATTATGTTTGAAGATAAAAAATATTATTAAATTTAGATTTATTTTTAATAGCTGTAAATTATGTTTGAAGATAAAAAATATTATTAAATTTCGATTTATTTTTAACTATTACGGTGGTTAATATATATATATATATATATATATATATGTATATATATATATATATATATGGAAAAACGAATATACCTTAAAGGTATATAACCTTAAGTATCCAAACCGACCGTAATACGTCCTTTTGTGTCATATATTCATTATAATGGGCTTAAACTTCAACCCCTAAATGTTGGATTTTCTACGCATCAGATATATATATATATATATATATATATATATATATATATATATATATATATATATATATATATATATATATATATATATATATATATTCGTTTGTTTAAGTGTTGAACACATAAGTGAACTTGTTGCCGATTTTGAAGTTCACTCTTATGTTGTAGGAAGTGGTAACATGTTTAGCATGATGCTACATCAGCAGCCATGTATGATTTTTTGAAGCCACATAGGATAGAGAAAGTATAGTATCCAAGTTGTAAAAAGGTAAGGAATGGCTAGGGGCGGTGTGCAGCGAAGTAGTGAAGCATCCAAACGAGTAGTGGTTTTAAATAAATATATGTGTGGTCAAACTCGTTACTTTGTGTTCACTCGTTAATAAATATAAGTATGTACGTGCCTACTCAACTTTATTGGTTAAAATAGTAAATGAATGCAGCACAACATGTTTGTGAACTACCTTTACAAATGTGTTCACGAATAAATAAATAGAAGCAATTAGTAAGACGTAGATTCAGACTTTCAAAATATGATAACCCAAAACTCTAAATAATTCAAAAATAATCTCTAAATAACATTTTACTTCAAAACTTTAATAAAAAATAAACAGACCTTGATGTACATATACAAACATAGAACGAGATTTATGTTTGCATAAAATTCTTATTTGTTTTCCCTCATTAATATATAAAACGTACTCATCATCAAACTAGACACCATTAATTAGTTCGCTCAGAACCCGATACATAACCTTACAAGTTCAGTCTTCACTTTTAGTTTTACTTTTTATTGTTTAATTTCTAGCTACTCAACCTCATTTGGTTATTTGTCCGTTTTATGTCTATTTAATATATTGCTTGGGTGGTATATGTGAATTTGATGTTTAATGAAAGGTACTTTCTCAACTGTCGCTTTTCATAGCATGGTGTTATTTAAGGTTCATATCTACATGTGGCTCTTCCTCACCTTACTAATTTACCATCACATTTTCAAAGCTAGAGTCCCACGATTGTACGTAATTTGCTTGTACTTTCGTCTTAGATGTACTTTCCACTTTTGTTCGAGACTGATAGTAGGTCCGGTTTTAAGTTTGGTTTGATACAATTGAATGTACGAATAATTACAAAAATGACACCATCATATTTTTAAAACAACTAGCAGATAGCTAGGAAAGAAGGATTACATGAAAGCAATAGCTAGGAAAGAAGGATTACATGGAAAAGACCGGGTAACAATCGTATCAAACAAATCATGCTTAAGAAAGGAATGCGTGTTAAAAATTAAAGAGTTCCTAAACCCCCAAAGGAACCACCAACATGTAAAGAAACAAGCTTCCAAACACTCTGTAACACCTACAAAAATCAAGCCAATTTAAAACTTTTTAAAACATTTAAAACCATTAAGTTATTACAATTTGTTTTCAAACTAATTTCAACATTAGAGTATTCCCAGAATCAAATCATGAAAATATAAGGAGGTGCCCGATCACGCCTTCGCCTTCCTGCAATCATCAGAAGTACCTGAAACATAATCAACAACTGTAAGCCCGGAGCTTAGTGAGTTCCCCCAAAATACCAACGTCATACAAATATAACCATATCATATAAACAACAGCGTGCATAATGAGCCATCAGCCTGACTGGACCACCTCACAGGCCCTCAGTCTGTCTAGACCGCCTCTCAGGGCCTTTAGCCTATCCGGAACGGTCGTTGGGCCTTCGGCCTGACTAGTATGCCCTAACCGGGTCTGCAGTCTATCCGGTCTGCCCTGGGTATGTTGGCATCCGCACAAAGCATGACCGCCCAACCCAAACCCCCAATCAAACAATCATGTGCACATAAATATCATAAGTTAGCTAGCATGTACAAATAGTCATACAGATCTAACAGATCACTAACATGGCAACCATCCTATAACCAGGATACCGATCTAACCGATCACTAACTTAGCAACCATCCTATAACCAGGATACCGATCTAACAGATCAATAACATAACAACCATCCTATAACCAGGATACAAATCATAAAGGGCCGACCTTGGTGCCTTAGACCCTGTTGATATAGTGAGTAGAACTCACCTCACGATGTCGAACTTTAGTGATAAGATCAAACTCCCGAATCACCACCACGAACTCAACCACCTATAACCACCATAGGACCAAGTCCATCAGAATCCGAAATTACCAAAATACCCTCAAAAGTCCAATTGGTCAACCCTTGGTCAAAGTCAGAGTCAACGGTCAAAGTCAACAGTCCATGTTGACCCAACTCGTCGAGTGCAGCTAGCAACTCGTCGAGTTCCTTAAGAACTCAGGAAATCATGAAAACCCTAATTGACTCGCCGAGTTTCCAGACAATTCTTCGAGTCCATGTGGGGTCCAAATGTCGGGAAAACCCTAACTAACTCGTCGAGCCTTCTTACTAACTCGCCAAGTTCATGCAGAACCAATACAAGCAATCTTCATCCGACTCGTCGAGTCGGCCATGCAAATCGTCGAGTCCCTTCAGTCCGTTTCTCATCCAGACGTTTTTAAGCTACCCCAAAGCTCCATATTGCAAATCTAAGCTCCCAGGGCATGGTTTCCACGTAAAGTTACAAACTTTACGTACATGCACGGTCCTTAATCCCAAAACCAAGCTAAGGGGAAGGTTTAACCCAAAGAGAAGGGCCAATGCTTGCTAAATCTGATAACTTTATGACTACAGGGACCAAGAGGAGTCCAGATCTGAAGTTACAACTTCAGATCATTCCCAATACCCGAAATAACCCACAACCAACTAGAAAATGACCCTAAACCTTTGCATGAAGAGATCTAGCTAAAGATAAGCCAAGGTAACGACTTGTTACCTTCAAGATGATGCCAAGATGAAGTAGAGTCAGATCCACAAGCTTCTCTTAGCTGTAAGCTCCTTAAACTTCAATCCTTCTTCACAAAATGCACCAAAAGCACTCTTTAAGTCTGACAAACACTCAAGAACAAAACTTAGACTGATTAGGGTTCCTTCTGGCCGTCAAAAAGTGGTAAGGGGCTGGAGGAAAGGACTTAAGGTCCTTTAAATAGGGTGAAAACCCTAAAAACTAGGGTTTCCAAGAACATCCCCTACTCATCGATACGGGGACCTCCGACTCGTCGAGTAGGAGTAATAAACCATGCGGGCCAACTAGGTTTGACACGACGAGTTGGGGCCTCCAACTCGTCGAGTTCCCTCAGTATAGTGAATATAAAGCTTTTGAAAATTATACTTGGGAGTCGGGGTGTTACAATTCTCCCCCGCTTGAACTAGACTTCGTCCTCGAAGTCTGCTGCGGTGAATAACTCGGGGTAATGCTCCCGCATCTCTGCCTCCGGCTCCCAAGTCCACTCGGATCCCCTCCGATGTTGCCACTGTACCTTTACCAATGGTACTTCCTTGTTCTGTAGAACCTTCACATTCCTCTCAAGAACAGCCACTGGCCTCTCCACATAATTAAGGTGCTTATCGACCTGAATATCATCTAATGACACTACTGCCTCCTCATCCAGAATGCACTTCCGCAACTGTGAAACATGGAGATGTGGATCTGACTAAGCTCCTCAGGGAGATCTAGTCTATACGCCACCTTGTCAACCCTGGCAGTGATCCTGAATGGCCCAATGTATTGGGGACCCAACTTCCCCCTCTTCCTGAAGCGAATCACACCCTTCCAGGGTGAGACCTTCGGAGTACCATGTCACCGACCTGAAACTCCAACTCAGATCGGCGCCGGTCGCCGTAACTTTTCTGCCGACTCTGTGTGGTCTGCAATCGTTGTCTGATTTGCGGAATCATATCGGTAGTCTGCAGCACTACCTCAGTCTGACCCATCACCCTTTGACCAGCCTCGCCCCAACAGACTAGGGTGCGGCATCTCCGTCCATACAACAGCTCATAAGGTGGAGCACCAATGCTTGAGTGACAGTTGTTGTTATAGGAGAACTCTGCAAGGGTAGGTAGGAGTCCCAACTCCCACCGAAGTCAATAACGCAGGCTCTCAGCATATCCTCGAGATTCTGTATGGTCCGCTCACTCTGGTCGTCTGTATGCGGATGACAGGCTGTACTGAAGTGCAGCCGCGTGCCCAGCTCCTCGTGGAACTTTTGCCAAAAACGGGAGGTAAATCGAACATCATAATCTGAAACGATAGAGACCGGAACCCCATGGCGTGCGACAATGTCGCGTATATACACATCGGCCAGCTTCTCGGCCGATGAGCTCTCCCGAATAGGCAGAAAATGAGCACTCTTGGTCAATCGATCCAGGATGACCCATATAATGTCGAACCCCTTTGTCGTTCTCGGCAATTTGGTGATGAAGTCCATCGTGATCTGCTCCCATTTCCACATGGAAATCTATAGAGGATGCAACTTGCCATGTGGCCTCTGGTGCTTGGCCTTGACCATCCTGCAGGTCAAGCACCTCTCCACGTACCAAGCGATTTCTTGCTTCATACACAGCCACCAGTAACTCAATCGCAAATCCCGGTACATTTTGGTGGCCCCCGGGTGAATAGAGAAGCGAGACTTGTGAGCCTCCTCCAAAACAATCTGTCTAACCCCACCAGACATCAGAACCCAGAACTGACCATAACGGGTCAACAATCCCCGGCTATCCTGCACAAACCAGGTGTTCTCACCCCTAATCATCTCAAGCTTCCAATTCTCATGTCGCATACCCTCAGCGTGAGCTTCCCTGATCAAACTTACCAATGGAGAATCCACTGATATCCTCATACACGTCACTGGAGTAGAAGATCCAGCTGACTTGCGGCTCAGAGCATCCACAACCACGTTCGCTTTACCAAGATGGTAAAGGATCTCCCAGTCATAACCCTTGACCACGTCAAGCCACCTATGTTGTCTCATGTTCAGGTTCGGCTGATCCATGATGTGTCTCAGACTCTTGTGGTCCGTGTAAATGGTACAGCGGAACCTATAGAGGTAATGTCTCCAGATCTTGAGAGCGAATACCACAGCTCCCAACTCTAGATCATGAGTTGGGTATCTGGTCTCATGCGGCTTCAACTGTCGCGACGCGTAGGCTATCACCCGTCCTCTCTGCATGAGGACCACTCCCAGTGCCGTGATAGATGCATCACAGAACACTACGAAATCCTCCACTCCCTCTGGGAGAGTCAAGACTGGAGCCTCACAAAGTCGCTGTCTGAGGGTCTTAAAAGACCTCTGCTGCTTGGGGCCCTATCGGAAATCCACCCCCTTTCTCGTCGGACGAGTGAGGGGTACTGCAATCTTGGAGAAATCCTCTATGAATCTCCGGTAGTACCCTGCCAATCCCAAGAAGCTCCTGATATTCGAGGGAGATTTCGGAACCTCCCACTGCATAACCGCCTCGATTTTGGCTGGATCGAACTAAATCCCCTCCTGGTTAACGAGACGCCCAAGGAACTGAACCTCTCGTAACCAAAACTCGCACTTTGAGAACTTGGCATAAAGCCGTTCTCACGTCAAAACTCCCAATAGCTCCCGGAGATGCTCCTCGTGCTGCTCTCTGGTCTTGGATTACACCAAGATGTCATCTATAAACACGATGACCAAGCGACCGAGCATCGGTCTGCAGACCTGGTTCATCAGGTGCATAAATACTGCTGGCGCGTTGGTGAGCCCAAACGGCATCGCCACGAACTTGTAGTGTCCATAACGAGTCTGGAACGTGGTCTTCTCCACGTCCTCCTCCCTAACCCTGACCTGATGGTACCTAGACCTCAGGTCTATCTTGGAGAACCAAGATGCTCCCTGTAACTGATCGAAAAGATCATCTATCCTCAGGAGTGGATAACGGTTCTTCACCATCAACTTGTTCAACTCCCGGTAGTCAATTCACATCCGGTGTGAACCATCCTTCTTCCTGACGAAGAGGATCGGCGCTCCCCACGGTGAAATACTAGGACGAATGAACTGCTTGCCCAGCAGTTCCTGCAGCTGTGATGACAGCTCCTGCATCTCTGGTGGTGCCAATTGTTACGACGCCTTGGCGATAGGGGCCACACCTAGCACTAGGTCGATCCTAAACTCGACTTGCCTCTCCAGAGGCACTCCGGATAACTCCTCCGGAAACACGTCAGCGAAATCCTTGACTACTGGAACCTCTGAAACCATGGTATGATCCCCGACCTGTGTATCCACCACATACGCTAAATAACCCACACACCCGTGCTGAATGTACTGCCGATCCCTAGCAGCTGAACAATACCCTGATCCCAATCTGGTGCCCTCGCTGAAGATAACCAGTTCTCCCCCACTTGGGGTTCGAAATACCACCCGCTGACCCTCGCAGTCAATCATGGAACCGAAACGACTAAGCCAGTCCATATCCACAATCACACATACATCCCCCATGGGAATCGGAATCAGGTATATCGGGAATAATACCCCGAAGATCTCCAATACGTAACCCTGATAGACCGAAGAAGCAGAAATGCCATGTTCGTTGGCGATAGAGACTCGCAACGGACACTCTAGCTCTCCTACTAGCAACCCGAACTCCCTACTGAATGACTGAGAGACAAATGACCGACTCGCACCCGAGTCAAATAATACCAAAGTAGGTAAGGAGTTCACTAAGAACATACCTAATCATAGGTACACCATGTTGGATTAGGTGTTTCAGCCCATAACTATAATTGGTATGTACTTGACCCGATAGTAGCATGATCCTTTTGGGTTGCCTTCACCAGAGCAATTTGATAGGATGGATTTTTGAGAAAGAGGTTATTTTTGATTTATTAATATATTATAAGAATAATATATTAATTGAGAAATCATAATATTTAATTAGTATTGGTCAACAATTAATTTGGAATTAATTTAGTGATCAAAAGAGACTGATTAAATTTACAGGGACTAATTAGGTAAATCAGGAATATTTATAGTTTGGGCTAATGATCCATGTTGATTAGGGATGGGCTAATTCTATGTGAAATTCCATGAAGAGGTAGTCCAAATGGCCTATCATATGGATCATTGGAATACCAATGGTTTTAGGGTTTTATGTATGAAACCCTAAGGATTCCACACTATAAAATTGAACCCTAGCTTGCTAAAATCGGCCCTAAGAGTTCCAAGGTGAAACCCTAGCCGATTTATGCTTCCTTAGCCTCTATCTCATTATCCTCCATTGCTTTTGGTGTTTGTGACGCATTAGAGGCATCACACTTGTGGTGCAAAGCTCTTGAAAGGCCAAGTTCTACAAGCTATAACAAAGAGGTAATCATCCAACTCGTTTTATGTTTCAAATATCAATGTTGTATGCCAGTTAGGCTTCATGTTTTGGAAAAATGAAAATTGCATGTATAACTAGAGAAAACTTAGATCCAAAGCATTAGGGTTGTATGTGCACCATAGGGATGTTGTAGTGCCTAAAACCCCTCAGTGGTATCAGAGCCATGGGTGTTTTCTGTTATATTGATGCATTGGTTAATTGTTCAAAGTTGAAAAAATTGAAAAACTGATGTCTGAACACTGGATTCGACGAGTACCATGAGTGGACTCGACGAGTTGGGTCGTATGATGATGAAATCGACAAGTCAATTACCTGGCTCGACGAGTTGCATCATCTGTTGGCAGAATTTTCGAGTTTTGGTCAGTTTTGGATTAGGATCATTACCACAAACTGTTTTGAATGATAAAATTTGATTTTTCTGATAAGGTAATGATTATCCTCATCCAAATTGAATGATGATTGTCAAATTTTAAGATAATTATTTGATTTTATGAAATGTTAATTATTTGTAGAATTTGATTTGAATCATCTTTCTATGTGAGTTGAATTAGGTCAAATTAGTAAGAGATAAAATTATATGATTATTTTATTAGTTTAAAATTTTGATCTAAATGGCTTTGGAGAGTTACAAAACTTGCCATCAAGTTTTGGAATTCAAAAGGTCTTGAAAAGTTACAATACTTGCCATCAAGTTTTGGAATCCAAAAGGTTGTGAAGACTTTCAAAACTTGCCCTCAAGTTTTGGAATTTGAAAAGTTTAATTAAAAGGTTTTAATTTTGAAATATTAAATTCTAAAACTCTAGTAATTTGAAAAGGTTCAAAATATGCACTTGTTGGTTTTGTAACTTAAAATTTAATTAAGTAGCCTTAATTTTGAAATCTTAAATTTAGAACCTTCATATTTTGAATAGTTCAAATTACACCCTTACGGCTTTATTAAATCAATTAAGTGTTTAATTAAAAAAGAGAATTAATAAATCCATAATGACATGGTTTAAGTTTAATTAAATTAAAAAAGTTTAATTTATTAATAGATAAACCACTTAGTATTTTAAATGTGTAAAATACACCCTTATACTATATAAAATTTAAATTCTAATATAGTATATATGTATAAGTAAAAAAGTCATTATTACCGTTAGTAGGCCTCATTCACGAAGCTGGTCTATAAGAGGGGTATAAGGAAATTTCCTATAAAATGGCGATTGAATGGGTGTCCACTCTCACCCACCGCTTCCTTAACCAGTGGAGGGTAGTTACTTGAACGAGTTTGATAGGACATTTAAATCCTCATTAAAAGTATAATGAAATATAAAGTAACTAAACCTTTTATAAATTCCCAATCTTAGTTACTTTAGGAAAATGTGAATTTGATGCTAACCCATGAAATTGCACATTGCACCTTATTGGTTAGTTACTGGAGCGTGTGTGGTTAACCGACACACTAATATGGACTAATGAAGGATGACAATGGGTTTCTCGTAAATTATCATTGATCAATGGAGTGTTTATGGTTAACCGACACATTGATTGGGTGATTAATGACATCGAGAGTACCAAGCTAATTTGCATGGTTATTCACACCTTGTTTGTGATCCTCGGTATCCGAGTCACAAACTTGAAGGGAATAATCGAGATTAAACATGCCATTGAAAAACTTCAATGAATCTCAAAAGATATAGGAATTTCATTTAAAACCTAATTCGTTTAAAATTTCATTTTTGTGGTGGAATTGGTAACTCGTCATTTACCTACTGACAAATAGTTTGCAATTGGATTACGGCATCCCTCTTCCGAATTGTAAATTATTGTGCTGGGTCCTAGCCTTAATATTTCATTTGGGTTTTATATTAAGGATTAAATCAACTAACTTGAATTTCTCCCCTTATAGATGTCTAGTTCTGACAACTATGGTCTACCTTATCCTTTTGGAAAAAGCTTTCCACATGAATATGATGTTCCAAGTTTCGATCGAGGAACTAGAAATCATTCTTCACTTCCTCCACCTCCTCCAATTATTCTCCCTGACCCACGTGTTAGTCGACTTGACAAGTTCAAGGTCACTCAAGCCCTATTGGCAAGCAAACACGAAGATGGAAAGTTTGTATGTGCTCACGTCTTGGAGATGAAGTTACATATTGACAGGCCGGGAATTTTGGGTGTCGCTTTCCCAAGGAAACTGGCTGTTGACTTGGTTCTTCAGTCACTTCCTGAGTCATATAGTGAGTTCGTTAAAGATTACTATATGACAGAACATGACGTAACCTTATTGATCTAACCTATTTGTTTATTGTTGCGTAATCAGCAATGATTTGGCGCACTGGTAAAGCAAATTTGATTGGAATATCTACTTCCCAAACTTCCATTGACCGGATGGTAAAGAGAAAGGCTGAATATGAGATTGTCCCGTGTACCATTCCGAAAGAGTCTGTTTGTTTCTATTGCCAAGAGAAGGGTCATTGGATGCGAACCTGCCATATTTACCTGAAAAATCGCAAGGATGGAAAAGTCAATATGTATGACTTTACTTCAAGTAAGTCTACTATCTAACTCTATTAAGTTCCCACTTTTAGATTCTTAATACATGATGTGATAAGATTACATTTTGATGTTTTGTAGGATCGAAACAGAGAAAGGAAGCTTAAAGGTAGAGTAAGCTAAGTCTGGTCGCGAAGAGATGGATTTTGATCGCATGGTTCGATGATCAGATTTTTGACCTGTTGTTTAGGAGTTATGATAGATTGCTTAGGAATATTTAGAAACATAGTTTTCATATGAATTTGCATTGTAAGGGCAAGTTTTTCCGCAATTTTATAAATAAATGAAACTTTGATTATATCTTATTTTTTGTTTCCTTGCAATGACATTTGTGAAAATTGTTGGTTGTATGTTTCTATTAATAGCAATGTTGAAAATGGTTTGATTCTTAGTTATATCGGTTGTGGTAGTGTCGTAATTTTCTAAGTAAGGAAAGATTCTCATCGCGCATGTTTCAATTGGGCAGAAACTTGGAATTATGTGATTTGAATTATATGATGTATGAAAATCTTGGTACTTGAGAAAATTGGAACTAATTCCTTGTTCACATATATATGTGAGTCGAGTGAAGGAATAAAGGATCTAGTACACATTGATGTGCACTAGTCAGATCCACCACAAAGGACGATAAAGGTTATTCGGCATGATTTACTGAAGTCCAGTAAATATGGTTATTCTTACAAAATTAAGTGTAATTCTGAGTCATTGAAAAAGTTTCAATATATAGCAGAACGAATAAGAAGCATCAATTAGGCAGAAAGATAAAAGTTTTCTCCATTATGAAATGAAAGGAGAATACTTTAGTATCATGTTTTATGATCATCCTAAATAATTATAGGACCATGTCACAATTGATCCTCTAAGGATACCTTAGTGCATTTATATGACTAATGAGAGGTATCAGGAATTGTTAAAATGGTTAAAATCAAAAGGATGAGTCATACTTCGTTCCAAAATCGAGTTTTAGAGTTATGAGTGACATATCCTAAGTAGGATTATAACACATCATGAAATGTGGAGTAGAAAACGTTTTCTTACTCATGCACATTTGGAATTGGTAGTTGTGATGTCTTAGATAAAACAAAGACCGACTAAGACTAATTAGTTGAAGTGTTATCTTGATAAGATCCCACACTCACTCTTGAATATTTGTTTGTCAAGGAATGTTTCTTGATAGCGAATCTTATATGTCAAGAGGTCAGTGGGAGTCTTAATGATATTGAACCGCTTCAAGAACTAATCAAGAATAAACTTATTGTTTATCACTAGCACACGACTTAAGGTTTGCAACTTATCGTGTTGACATATTCTTGTTTCTGTGCCCATTCCAGTTAAGTTGACTATGCATGTGAGTTCTGTGAGTTCTCATTTGAATGCATAAGAAAAAGCACCTTGATCAATGGAAAGTACATTAATCTATAGGGGTGAGCTGCACAATAACTTGGAAGCAATGGTAGGACCCTTGTGCTACCAAAAGGCAAGAAAGTAAAATTAAACAAGTCCAGTCCATATGAGTTGGAATTTGTCATAGAACTTGTCTTATGATAATGTTTGGAAATGACAGATTCACATGGATAGGAACACATACACCATAAAATCTGAGTGACATAAGGTTTCTCTCCACTTCATGAAAATGATTGTGAGGAAACACTTTCACTAAAAAGATTTTGAGGAGATAGCAGTTGTGTGTTAATTGCAATCTCAAATTCGATTATGATTATGACATCCCTCTTCATAGTTCGAATTGTGAGAAATGGGAAAAATTTTGAACATTCATGACTTGTTGTTCTAAGTTCTGAAATAGTTTAGACATACATATGAGCTATCTAAGGAAATGTGTGTGAGTTTGAGAAGCCTAGATAAAGTCTTATCCAAGCATCTTGTATCAGAAATCTGAAATTTGGTAAGAAAGTCAATAAGTATTGATTTCTAGAAGTCCAGTTGATTTCTAGATACGTCTCAAAGCTAGTGGGAGCATAAGTGTTATGCTAGTAAGGACATAATTATTGTGCTAGTGGGAGCATAATAATTATGATAGATGTTGTGAGTTAGCAATGGTATTTATAGGAAACAAAGTTTTAGTTTGCAAAGTGGCATATTTAAAAAGTTGTTTCGCTGCAGAAAGTTTTAAGGGAGAGGAGCTCATACTTCATTTCGAATCTAAAAGATTAGATTGAAATTATTAAAGGGACTTAGTCATGGATGTATATGAATGTAATATTGAAATGTTTCAACATTAGAAATTCTATATATATATATATATATATATATATATATATATATATATATATATATATATATATATATATATATATATATATAAATGTTATAGAAAAAGACCGGTCTAGTATCATGTCTTTATGTAAGACATTATGAATCGTATCCCATATGCTTCAGATATAGGATCGATTACATATGCTGTAATACTCTATTGTTCTAATTTTCCAAATTCACATGGCATTAAGAGGGAAAAGGGACGAGAACGGTAATGACTAAAGCTGTTCAACAACTGTCAAGGACTATCCAAGGTTCGCCAAAGATTGGTTGCTTATGGACAGTTGGAAGTATAGTAATGGATGGACCATATTGACATAATTATGATTAGATAGGACTCTATTAAGAATGGATTGTCGTATGGCAAATATGGAAATGTTTCCATATTGGGAGTTGGATATTAAGAATCTATGTGTAAGTTAGAAACTTTCATGCAAGAAGGATGTTCAAAGGAATGTACTTTGAATGTGAGATTTTGTGTCTTTGGAATTATCTTGTAACAATCTCCAGTGGGTTACTTTGTAATATCATTGTCCAAGTCTCTGTGACTTTGGTGCATTGACATTACCAAAGGATCATTGCATGATAGTTTAGAATCCAACACATTCTAATAGTGGCAAGAATTTCGTATTCTTACACTTACGAGTTGGAATTGTGAAATGAGCAACATTGGAAATGTTTTCAATTAATCTATTTCACAAAGAAAGGAACATAAGAACATAGTGTGCATGCTTTGAGCATGGAAAGCTATTGTTTTAATTCAAGTATTAAGTTGATTAGTCGAAACATTATATAATGAATAATGTGTAATCCATATGGTGATTAAATAATAAAGTTTTATTTATATTCAAAAGTTTTGAGACCATATTGGATTCAATTATTCTTGTGTTTCACTTCGCATGTTTTACTTCCCGAATAACTAGGTTATTCAAACATCCACAGTCAATCATACTTTGGAAGTAAGTAATGAGGTAAGACTGTCACGAATCCGTCTGTAGATTGTCTAAGTGTTTAGACATAGCACAAGTTTGATGCAGTGTTCATGAGTACTCCTGTAATAAGATTTGAGTATTGGATTAAACCCACGCTCAATCACTTCATGGATTTTATCACGATCGATTGTGAGACGATAATATCTTATATTCTTGAAACGGAGACATATGAGTTGTAGTTTACAATTCGGTTACACATTGATGATACGTAAATGCCCCAGTAACTTTATGTTATAAAACGTATTGTTGTGTGTGATTTGATCAGTAAATTGAGCAAGCATATGAGTCGAAGTTTATCCATTCCTTTTACCCTAATAGGATAAAAGTGATATTTGTGGGCCCCTCGATGATTTAGTGATGACACCCTAAGCGCTTGGCCAAGCCTGGACTGAGTTGATGTGTTCAATGTAGTCTGTTGTCAGTCGTCATAAACCGAAATTCGGGAAACAACACATGGACAAAGAGAATGATTATAATCCATGTCTCATTACATACGATATCTTGAAGAATGAAGGAATATATGATCCCTTATCTGAAGGACACATTACTGATAATATCAGAGTTCAACAGCGGCTTTTGAGAGCTACGATTGCTAATCGGATTCTGAAGTCATAGTTGCAATAATAGTTATTAGACTTATCCAAGTGGGAGACTGTTAGATTAGGTGTCTAAGCCCATAACTATAATTGGTATGTACTTGACCCGATAGTAGCATGGTCCTTTTGGGTTGCCTTCACCAGAGCAATTTGATAGGATGGATATTTGAGAAAGATGTTATTTGTGATTTATTAATATATTGTAAGAATAATATATTAATTGAGAAATCATAATATTTAATTAGTATTGGTCAAGAATTAATTTGGAATTAATTTAGTGATCAAAAGAGACTGATTAAATTTATAGGGACTGATTAGGTAAATCAGTAATATTTATAGTTTGGGCAAATGATCCATGTTGATTAGGAATAGGCTAATTCTATGTGAAAGTCCATGAAGAGTTAGTCCAAAGGCCCTATCATATGGATCATTGGACTACCAATGGTTTTAGGGTTTTATGTATGAAACCCTAAGAATTCCACACTATAAAATTGAACCCTAGCTAGCTAAAATCGTCCCTAAGAGCTCAAAGGTGAAACCCTAGTCGATTTATGCTTCCTTAGCCTCTCTCTGACTATCCTCCATTGCTATTGGTGTTTGTGACACATTAGAGGCATCACTTGTAACAACCCAAAAAATCGATCCAATTTAAAACTTTTTTAATTATTTGAAACCATCCAATTATTACAATTTGTTTTCAAAATAGTTTATACATCAGAGTTCCCAGAAATCGTAATCATCAATCGAGGAAGTGTACGGTCACGCCTTCGCCTTCCTGTGGCCATCCGCTGAACCTGAAACAATAAACTGAAACTGTTAGCCCGAAAGCTTAGTGAGTTACCCCCAAAATACCAACCACATATAACCATAATCATATCACACATACAAATACAGAATAGCAATGCATCTCGAGTCTACAGTGTGACTGGTCCGCCCGCACCGGGCCTTCAGTCCACCTGGTCCACTCTCTAAGTCTACAGTATGACTGGACCGTCCGCACCGGGCCTTCAGTCTATCTGGCCCACTCTTCGAGCCTCGGCACGTCTGGACCGCCCTCTTGGGGCCTTCAGCCTATCCGGACCGCTCGTCGGGCCTTCGGCCTGACTATGTGCCCTCCCAGGTCTGCAGCCTATCCGGTCTGCCCTGAGTATGTTGGCCTACAGCACGAAGCAGGACCCGCCTCAAACCAACCCCCAATCAAACAATCATGTGCACATATAACAGATAATCACATAATAGTCTATACATAAACAACCGATCTAACAGATCATAAAGCATAGCAACATCCTAACCATGATACCGACCTAACCGGTCACTAACATAGCATCATCCTATATACCAGGATACCGACCTAAACCAGGTCACTAAACATAATACCGTCCTAACTACCAGGACGCAGATCTAACAGATCAATAAACAGATCATGCAAATACCCAGATACAAATCCGATAAAGGGTCGGCCTTGGTGCCGTAGACCCTGTTGATATAGTGAGGATAACTCACCTCGTAAGTAGCTCGTAAGGTAGTGTCAAACTCCTCCAAATGTAGCTCCAACTCCAACACCTATATTCACCAATGTCCTTTGCTATAAATATCCAATTTATCAAAATACACTCAGAAGCCAACTGGTCAACCCTTGGTCAAAGTCAAAGTCAACTGTCAAGGTCAACAGTCCATGTTGACCTTAACTCGTCGAGTACCCTTAGCTACTCATCGAGTTCCTTGCATAACTTGCCAACCCGCCGAGTCACTCATCTGACTCGCCGAGCACAAGGCATTGTTCATCGGACTCGCCGAGTTGTTCATACAACTCGCCGAGTCTACGACAATCTTCATCGGACTCGCCGAGTCCCTTCAGTCCTTCATTCATAAAGACGATTTTAAGCTACTTCAAATCTCCAAACAGTAGATCTAGACCAAAATGAGACTAAATCTGAGGTTGCAACCTCAGATCATGGCCCAGTACCCGAAATGAATCTCCAACATGCTAAAATGGCCCCAAATCATGAACATAGAAAGATCTAGCTAGAAGGGTGTCAAGGTAACAACTTGTTACCTTCAAATGATGCTAAACTGAGGTAGACTTCAGATCCACAAACGTTTTTGCCTCCAACTTCTTGATCTTCAAGCTTCTTGCAACAAGGTTTTCTTTCCAAGCTTGAAATTTACACTAATATGGAGCACACCCACGAATTAGGGTTTCTGGACTCTCAAGAGGCTACAAAGGGACTTAGGGAGGCTAATGATCCCTTAAATAGGGTGCCAAACCCCGGAAATTAGGGTTTCACCCTCCAGATCCAACTCGTCGAGTCACTCTTCCAACTCGGCGAGTTGGTCACTTAACACGTGGCCCAAACCCGCTGCTACTCGACGAGTCAGGCAATCAACTCGTCGAGTAGACCTTGAATTCATGAGAATTCATAACCATAAATTGGTATTCGAGAATCGCGGCGTTACAATTCTCCCCCACTTGAACTAGACTTCGTCCTCGAAGTGTGCTGCGGTGAACATCCTCGGATAGTGCTCCCGCATCCCCGCCTCCGGCTCCCACGTCCACTCGGACCCCCCCTTTGGTGCTCCCACTGTACTTTTACCAAAGGTACCCCCTTATTCTGCAGAACCTTCACCCTTCTCTCCAGAAGGTCAGATGCCTCTCAACATAATTCAGGCGCTCATCGACCTGAATGTCATCCAACTATACTACCGCCTTCTGATCCATGTTGCACTTTCGCAATTGTGAAACGTGAAAGGTGATGTGAATCCCAACCGAACCTTTTAAAAGGTCTATCATGCGTGCCATTTTTCCAACTTGACAAAATCCTGATGATCCAACATATTTGAAACCCCACTTTCCTCTTCCTGAAGCGAACCCTTTGAGCTGACAGGATAATGCATCCTTCAGCTCTCAAAATATCATACACAATCAGTCCACTAATAAATACGAACACTCATGCCTGGCCCAATCAGCATCGGGCTGGATTACCAGGCAAGCCTACGACGGTCCAATCGTCCCTAGGATGGAATACCCTCGTATCCCTTAAATGTTTGGCCCAATCAACCCTCGGGTTGGAATACCAAACATATCAAGTCTAGTCAATCGTAGGGTCCGGTCATCCTCAGGATGGAATACCCTAGATTGGAATACCTCCATGAACATAACTCGGGTCTACTCATAACTGGAGATCCAAGGATCTATCCTTGCATCTCATCCACAATCCTCTGGTTCGTCACAACCGAGTACAACTCCCCTAGATCTCTACAGAACATCCATTCGAACGCGCTCCGGCACCCTGAAATCTGGGATCCCGAAATCGGTCTGACTTCCTAACAGACAACTCTACTGAACCGTTGTCACTTCCATACTACTTACACCCAATCCCGATAATTCGTGGTTCCCACCAAAACAAGACCGCAGATTACCTACTGCTGCGGGAATTCGGTGCCTTCACAGATTACAAAAGCTATCGTACACCGAGCCTTCGGCATGACTAGACCGCCCTTCAGGGCCTACAACCTCCCCGGTCCGCTTGCCGGGCGTTTGTCCTGACTGGACCGCCTTACCAGGCCTTCAGTCTATCCAGACCGCCCTGGTCCGCTAACCTCCTGTCCCAAATCCCGCTTTTCTACTGAACCCCTATGCCTACGACTTACCGCCGGCCCGCACCGGTTATCTTGGCCTACTGCCTCAATCCTACCGCTCTCCCTGGAACTTATGTGCTTACGACTCATCTTCGGTCCGCATCGAGTATCTTAGCCTACTGCATAGCGCAAGACCGCCTCAACCCCATCCCAATGCCATAAACGATTAGGAAAAGATCTAATCTGGTTTCCAGAACCTGAATGACGGGATGTTCTAATCCCAAACCTTCCCAAACTAGCAAATACCCATTCGGATCCACTCTCAGTCCCCAACTGGAGTATTACCCATTCCAAGAAGATGAAACCTCGGAGACACTCCAAACTGATGCGATCACCAAGATCCTTTGAACTCCATCCGACCACTAATAACAACTTCCGATCAACCAAAATACACCGGAGTCCTCAGCCTACTTCAGCAGCATGTTCAACACTTGGAACATACCTATTGATTGCTATAGCATAGCAGCATACTCAATACCCAAACATAGATCTACAAACATATATAGAGTCTTCAGCATGACTGGACCGCCCTACCAGGCCTTCAGTCTATCTGTACCACTCTCATAACCTTCAGCATGTCTGGATCGCCTCTCTAGGCCTTCAGCCTGTCTGGACCGTTCTCCGAGCCTTCGGTCTGACTGGTACGCCCCACTTGCCTTCAGTTTATCCGGACCGCTCTAAACTGTTGAGCATCTCCCTGGACCACCCCTCCTGATGCTCTCTCCCATGCACCATGTTCTAACCCACTTGGGCTTCGAACTCCGGATCAACTCTGGGGTTTATAACCCCGGCCTAACCCTAGGCCATATGCCGATCATCCACCCTCTCGGAAATCTGTGGTCTGTTCCCTGACCCGCGTGTCTACCACACACGCTAAATGACCCGCACTCCCGTGCTGAATGCACTACTGAGCCCTGGCAGCTAACAAAACCCTCAATCTATAAATCCAAAAACCCTCAGAGTCGAGCACACCCTCGACCGAATACTCTAACTGAACTCGATTGTTGACTAGAACTCCAACCTGGTTCCCCAACTTCTGCTATCAAGCACCCAGAAGACGTGTTCTTATGATGGGGAGTTTTGCCGAACCCCCCCAATCAACGCAATCCTCAAACCAAGCAGCCACTAGGGCCTCCATTCTCTCGTCGGTTTGTGAAACTTATCCCCATTTCAAAACCTCTCCTGCTCTGCATCTCAGGGTAACTCTCCCCCACTTAGATTCGACTAAGCCTTCAAAATACAGGAAAATTGGAGGATTCTCAATCCTTCTCACTTCCCAACGATCGATCCGATGACAACCAACTCTTTCCCACTAGTGCTCCATTACTAGTTAGTCCCAATTGATCACACACTTCTAAGAACCAGATGAACACTTCCTGGACCCAGTGAAACCGACAGTCACTAATGCATGGATGACCTCACACTCAAGTCCTGAAGACCACAAGATAGATGCTCCAATTAATACCTCTGCTACGAGCTACTTCCCTTGGCGCTTTAGTCTGTCAATCACTAACGGTTGCTAAAACCACTGAATCCTGACAAAGCTGAATAACCATCCTGTGGAACCCTGTCCACAGACTTCCCGCATAATACCCCTTTTTCCAAAGGTGTTCCAATAAACTTCCCGCTCTCGGTCTCTAGAAATCATTCTCTTCAGGGTTTGCACCCTGACTCACTTACCAGCTCAAATGTCCACAGCTGAACTGCAGTAGCTGGAATAACCTTTTCCCTAAACCGGGCTACAACTACTCCAAGACATAGTCTACAATCCCAAAAGTGCAATAGACCGCACAATCCATCCTTACCGTCTGATACAAGAGATTGAAAGAGAATCGGACCTCACAAAATACTTATACAACGTCGACCCACCCGCGCTCACCAGCGTTGAACTACTGTCGCCAATCCCGACGACTAACTGACCCCGAGCTGGAAATACAACCTGATCTTGGGGTCACAAGCCTGCTCATTCCTTTGAGCTCGCAAAGCTGAAAAGGGCACAATCCTTGCCCTAAAACGACATTACTATCCATCGATTAACCATTTTGCTTCCAACTGCAAAACTCCAGCTGATCATATTCATCACTCCCTTTCGGAGTCCCCGCGACTCGCATTCCGGCCTCGAGCAAATCCCCCGAAGCCTCAATTCCAGAAACACCTGTGATAGCAACTCCCGCTCAGCCCGCGGAATGTAATGAGTACAGAACATCTCCCTGATCACAAATAACTGCAGCCCTCTACTCATTAGAATAAGACCCTATAACAAGTCCCGGTACTGGTAAACCCGACTCGCTCTTCCCCCTGCCGACGTTGCAGCTATTGAAGCTGTTGCGGCAGCCGTCTCAGCAATGGCTGCATAGCGCTCGTTGAACTACTCAACCATGGCGGTCTTGTTAGACCCAAACATCTCCGGAATCTGACCCCGGACAATCTCCCTGACACGATCCTCTGATAATACTGGCCTATCCTGGCTGCCAGCTCCCAATCCTAATCCAGATCCGGTCTCAAGACGTCTTGTAACCACCATTATGGTTATACACCAGAAAGATCTCTGATAACCCATATAACGATAGGGGACCAACTCTCAACCAAACCCTAGGGGTTGTGACTTCCTTGCTACGCGTATGGGTCCTGTGCTTTCAGTAGTACGGGCCCATACTACCTTCCACACCTACCCATATTTGTATCAAGTATCACCACAACACCCTAACAATATGCATAACATGGCCAGCGCTCAAACCTCACTCCTAGAGGAATGCTAAATATCTCATATCTGGCCTCCCGGCCTCTCACAACCCACCCATCCATGAAACTTCCACCAACCCTGTAGCACTACTGTATGCTAGCCATACATAACGCTGGACCCTATAGACTTTCGAATATCCGATCCTACCCTAAAGTCAAATTAAACATTCTCAGGCTATAAGATCTTAATTATGTACACCCGTGATGCATACACAAGTAACTACAGTAATGATGCCAATCTCATATAAAGAAAACCCTAGGCTAACAGGCATCATGTATTCAGGAAATTCTATCATGCAATTCCTGAAGATCCCAAGCCTAGTACTAGCATGTTGTTCTAACATATCACAATATCAAATAAGTCTATGGTATTTTAGGGTCTACTTACTGGCTCCGGCTGATCGTACACTTTACATGCTCCTTTACATATTTTGACAACCATTTTAAAAATTGTTTTAAAATCCTTTCCTTGATTTGAGACTGGATTCACACAAATGTTCCTCCAATTCACTCAAACCAAGGCTCTGATACCAACTTGTAACATCCCAAAAATTCGAGCCAATTTAAAAAAATTTAAATTATTTGATACCATCCAATTATTACAATTTGTTTTCAAAATAGTCTATACATCAGAGTTCCCATAATCATAATCATCAATCGAGGAAGTGTACGGTCATGCCTTCGCCTTCCCGCGACCATCCGCTGAACCTGAAACAATAAATTGAAACTGTAAGCCCGAAAGCTTAGTGAGTTACCCCCAAAATACCAACCACATATAACCATAATCATATCATACACACAAATACAAAATAGCCATGCATCTCAAGTCTATAGTGTGACTGGTCCGCCCGCACCGGGCCTTCAGTCCACCTGGTCCACTCTCTGAGTCTACAATATGACTGGACCGCCCGCATCGGGCCTTCAGTCTATCTGACCCACTCTCCCAGCCTCGACACGTCTGGACCGCCCTCTCGGGGCCTTCAGCCTATCCGGACCGCTCGCCGGGCCTTCAGCCTGACTATGTGCCCTCCCGGGTCTGCAGCCTATCCGGTCTACCCTAAGTATGTTGGCCTACAGCACGAAGCAGGACCCGCCTCAACCCAACCCCCAATCAAACAATCATGTGCACATATAACAGATAATCACATAACAGTCTATAGACAAACAACTGATCTAACAGATCATATAGCATAGCAACATCCTAACCAGGATACCGACCTAACCGGTCACTAACACAGCATCATCCTATATACCAGGATACCGACGTAAACCAGGTCACTAAACATAATACCGTCGTAACTACCATGACGCATATCTAACAGATCAATAAACATATCATGCAAATACCCGGATACAAATCCGATAAAGGGCCGGCCTTGGTGCCGTAGACCCTGTTGATATAGTGAGAATAACTCACATCGTAAGTAGCTCGGAAGGTAGTGCCAAACTCCTCCAAATGTAGCTCCAACTCCAACACCTATATTCACCAATGTCCTTTGCTATAAATATCCAATTTATCAAAATACACTCAGAAGCCAACTGGTCAACCCTTGGTCAAAGTCAAAGTCAACTGTCAAGGTCAACAGTCCATGTTGACCTTAAGTCGTCGAGTACTCTTAGCTACTCGTCGAGTTCCTTGCATAACTTGCCAACCCGCCGAGTCACTCGTCTGACTCGCCGAGCCCACGGCATTCTTCATCGGACTCGCCAAGTCGTTCATACAACTCGCCGAGTCTACGACAATCTTCATCGGACTCGTCGAGTCCCTTCAGTCCTTCATTCATACACACGATTTTAAGCTGCTTCAAAGCTCCAAACAGTAGATCTAGGCTCCCAAGGCACGGTTATCACGTAAAGTTGCAATATTTACGTGCATGCAAGGTGATAATGGCTTAAAACAAGCTAAAGAAGAGGTTCTAGGCAAGAGAAGTGCACTAACATGCTAAAGGCTGAAACTTTACAACTACATGGACCAAAATGAGACTAGATCTGATGTTGCAACCTTAGATCACAGCCCAACACCCGAAATGAATCTCCAACATGCTAAAATGGCCCCAAATCATGAACATAGAAAGATCTAGCTAGAAGGGTGTCAAGGTAACAACTTGTTACCTTCAAATGATGCTAAACTGAGGTAGACATCAAATCCACAAACGTTTTTGCCTCCAACTTCTTGATCTTCAAGCTTCTTGCAACAAGGTCTTCTTTCCAAGCTTGAAATTTAAACTAATATGGAGCACACCCATGAATTAGGGTTTCTGGACTCTCAAGAGGCTGCAAAGGGACTGAGGGAGGCTAATGATCCCTTAAATAGGGTGCCAAACCCCGCAAATTAGGGTTTCACCCTCCAGATCCAACTCGTCGAGTCACTCTTCCGACTCGGCGAGTTGGTCACTTAACACGTGGCCCAAACCCGCTGCTACTCGACGAGTCAGGCAATCAACTCGTCGAGTAGACCTTGAATTCATGAGAATTCATAACCATAAATTGGTATTCGAGAATCGGGGCGTTACATCACACTTGAGGTGCTAGGATATTGAAAGGCCAAGTTCTAAAAGCTACAACAAAGAGGTAATCATCCAACTTGTTTTATGTTTCAAATATCAATGTTGTATGCTAGTTAGGCTTCATGCTTTGGAAAAATGAAAATTGCATGTGTAACTGTAGAAAACTTAGATCCAAAGCATTAGGGTTGTATGTGCACCATAGGGATGTTATAATGCCTAAAACCATCACAACATATAAGCATAAAACATATATAATCAATAAGATAAAGGGTAGAAACATACAAACAACTACATCTGGTGCTGTCCTGGCCTCCTCTGCTGTAAGATGGAAGGCGCATCCCCGAGCCTTCGGAGGCTCTTCTCTACCCTGAACCCCGTCAATAATCCTCAGTGTAGTCGGCGCTGGAGCATGCGCCTTCCTGGCAGCGGTCTGTGGACAGTTGGTCTTCACGTGACCAACCTGATGAAAGTGGTAGCAAATCCTCGTATCCTGAACTGGGGCTGGCTGGCGGCAATCCCACGCAAAGTGCCCCTCCTTGCTGCATTTGCGGCACGCGCTACCCGATCTACAAACCCCAGAGTGACCCTTCCCGCACTTGCCACAAGTGTGGCCATGCTGGCCTCCCAACCTAGAATCAGCGGTCTTAGACCGCTTTGGCGCTGGATGTGACTGTGTCGGGGCCTGCCGCTGCTCCCTCAACCGCAGCTTAATCTATAGCTCACGCCGCGTAGCGGCCTCCTGTAAATCCGACAACGTATCGCAACGCTGGGTAGCAACAAACTGACGGATGTTAGTCTTGAGCATGCTCAAATAATGTGTCATCTGAGCCTGCTCAGAATCAAACTCCGGGCAAAACATCATCCTCTCAGTGAACATACGGGTGATCTCCGTCACCGACTCTGCATCATGTCTCAAATCCAGAAACTCCTGAGCTAGCCGCTCTTACTCAACTCGTGGAATGTGGTGAGTAAGGAACATGTCCGTGAACTGCTCCCAAGTAACCGCAACTCTCTTCTCATCAGTGTACGGCCCTGTCATCAACCTCCACTAGTCCTTTTCCCCAGACCTTAGCAGGTTAAGGGCACATCTGACCTTCTGGTCAGTAGGACATGAACATGTGAAAAAACATCCCTCCACATCTGCCAGCGACCTCATGGCTACAATTGGGTCCTGGGTCCCATCAAAAGTCAGGGGCTTCGTGTTATCGAAGTCCCGATACTGGAATGGCCGACTGGCTCCTCCCCCTGCTGTTGTTACAGCTGCTGAAGCTGTTGCAACAGCCGTCTCAGTGAGGGCTGTGTAACGCTCATCAAAATACTCCATCATGACGGTCTTGATAGATGCAAACATCTATGGCAACTGAGCCCGGAACATCGCAAAAAAACCTCGTCATGCAGGATCTCCTGAATCTCGGCGTCCATCTCGTCTGGCCCCATATGGCCGATAGTCTCGGCCACTGCTGGTGCCTCCTGTCCGCCACCTCCTAACCCGGATCTAGTCACAAATCGTCTAGTAACCACCATGCTGAAAATATACCAGGAAGATATCAGATATTCCATACCATAATCCGGGAACCAACTCCCAACAAGACCCTAGGGGTTGTGACTTCCTTGCTACGCGTATGGGTCATGTGCTTTCGGTAGTACGGGCCCATACTACCTTCCACACCTACCCATATTTGCCTCAAGTATCATCACAACACCCTAACACTATACATAAGCATGGCGTGCACTCAATCCTCACTCCTAGAGGAAAGCTAAATATCTCATAACTGGCGGACTGATCCCACATAACTCATCCATGAAACTTCCACCAACCCTGCAGCACTAGTGTATGCTAGCCATACATAACACTGGACCCTATAGACTTTCGAATACCTAATCCTACCCTAATCCCTTCATCAAACAAGAACAAGAAATAAGGCCAAACCAAACATTCACAGGCTATAAGATCTTAATTATGTACAGTCGTGATACATACACTAAGCAACTACAGTAATGATGTCAATTTCATATAAGGAAAAACCCTAGGCTATCAGGCATCATATAATCAGGCAATTCTATAATGCAATTCCTGAAGATCCCTAGCCTAGTACTAGCATTCTGTTCTAAAATATCACAAAATCAAATAATCCGTACGGTATTTTGGGGTCTACTTACTGGCTCCGGCTGATCGTACACTTGTCTCCTCCTTTAGTATTTTTAAAACCATTTGCAAATCTTGTCCTCAGTTTGAGATTGGATACACACGAGTGTTTCCTCCAATTCACTAAAACCAAGACTTTGATACCAACTTGTAACACCCAAAAAAATAAGCCAATTTAAAACTTTTTAAAACATTTAAAACCATTAAGTTATTAAAATTAGTTTTCAAAATAGTTTAAACATCAGAGTATCCCCAGAATCAAATCATGAAAATATAAGTAGGTGCACGATCACGCCTTCGCCTTCCCGCGATCATCAGAAGTACCTGAAACATAATCAACAACTGTAAGCCCGAAGCTTAGTGAGTTCCCCCAAAATACAAACGCCATACAAATGTAACCATATCATATAAATAACAACATGCATAATGAGCCATCAGCCTGACTAGACCACCGAACAAGCCATCAATCTATCTGGACCGCTCTCCGAGCCATCGGCACGTCTGGACCACCTCTCAGGGCCTTCAGCCTATCCGGACCACTCTTCGGGCCTTCGGCCTGACTAGTATGCCTTAACTGGGTCTGTAGTCTATCCGGTCAGCCCTGGGTATGTTGCCATAAGAAAAAAGCATGACCACCTCAACCCAATCCCCCAATCAAACAATCATGTGCACATAGATATCATAAGCTAGCTAGCGTATACAGATAGTCATACAAATCTAACAGATCACTAACATGGTAACCATCCTATAACCAGGATACCGATCTAACTGATTACTAACATAGAAACCATCATATAACTAGGATACCGATCTAACAGATCAATAATATAGCAACCATCCTATAAACAAGATACAAATCATAGTCGGCCTTGGTTCCTTAGACCCTGTTGATATAGTGAGAAGAACTCACCTCACGATGTCGCACTGTAGTGATAAGATCAAACTCCCGAATCACAGTCACAAACTCAACCACATGTACCTACCATAGGACCAAGTCCATCAGAATCCCAAATTAACAAAATACCCTCAAAATTCCAACTGGTCAACCCTTGGTCAAAGTCATAGTCAATGGTCAAAGTCAACAGTCCATCTTGACCCAACTCGTCGAGTGCAGCTAGCAACTCGTCGAGTTCCTTAAGAACTCAGGAAATCATGAAAACCCTAATTCACTCGCCGAGTTTCCAGAAAAATCATCGAGTGCATGCGGTGTCCAAATGTCGGGAAAACCCTAACTAACTCGTCGATTCTTCAACTGACTCGCCGAGTTCATGCAGAACAAATACAGGCAATCTTCATTCGACTCGTTGGGTCGGCCATGCAACTCGTCGATTCCCTTCAGTCCATTTCTCATCCAGACGTTTTTAAGCTACGCCAAACCTCCAAACCTCAATATTGCAGATCTAACCTCCTAGGGCATGGTTTCCACTTAAAGTTGCAAACTTTACGTACATACGTGGTCCTAAATGCCAAAACCAAGCTAAGGGAAAGGTTTAACCCAAATAGAAGGGCCAATGCTTGCTAAATCTGATAACTTTATGACTATAGGAACCAAGAGGAGTCCAGATCTGAAGTTACAACTTCAGATCATGCCCAATACTTGAAATAACCCACAACCAACTAGAAAGTGGCCCTAAACCTTTGCATGTAGAGATCTAGCTAAAGATAAGCCAAGGTAACGAATTTTTACCTTCCAGATGATGCCAAGATGAAGTAGAGTTAGATCCACAAGCTTCTCTTTGTTCTAAGCTCCTTAAACTTTAAGCCTTGTTCACAAAATGCACCAAAATCACTCTTTAAGTACCACAAACACTCAAGAATAAAGCTTAGACTGATTAGGGTTCCTTCTGGCCGTCAAAAAGTGGTAAGGGGCTGGAGGAAAGGACTTAAGGTCCTTTAAATAGGATGCGGACCCTAAAAATTAGGGTTTCCATGCACATACCCTACTCGTCGAGTCGGGGTCTTCCGACTCGTCTAGTAGGAGTCATAAACCACGCGGGCCAACTAGGTTCGACACGACGAGTTGCGGCCTCCAGCTCGTCGAGTTCCCCCAGTAAAGTGAATATAAAGCTTTTGAAAATTATACTTGGAAGTCGGGGTGTTACACACTCCTTGCCTTTCACACAAAACTAAAAAGTTGCAAACCAGTAAGAGCATCCCTAAAACAAGCAAAAAATGGGAGCAGGCACATCCTACCTACAACACAACAAGTCGAGGAGGTCATGAGCAATAGAGCACTGGAAGAACAAATGAGCTAAAGCATATGTGTCGCTAGCATAGACCCGACATAATAAAGAAGTGATGTATAACAAAGAATTGATGTCAAGCCTATGTAAAGACAAATTCCAATGAAAAGGCAGCCTATCCCACACCAAACGCCAAATGACGACAATCACTTTGATTGGGACGTGCTTGTTCCAAAGATACTAGCACAAGATTGAAGGAACCAAGACGCTATCGATGTGAGCTCGAGCAGAGGAAACCAAGATGTTACATGGGACATGAAAAGACCAACTCCAATTATCAGAAGCAGTAAAAGCACCACAAAATAAAGAAAATCAATCAACTCCTCCCACTTGGTCAACTATGCACCCCCCCCCCCCTTCGAGGCCGATGAAAGGAAGTGAAATGGTCGACCCGTTGAAGCTTGTCTTGCACTAAAATACACCGGTCAATCTCCAAAGCAAAGACTCAAGGAAATCTAATGTTGAAAGGCCGATCACCTAACCAAGTACCACGCCAGAAAAGAGTGTTCGCACCATTACCAATACACGTTCTACAACACTCGACCAGATCCATACCTCTATCATGTAAATCACAAATATAAGTTAAAATGGCAATCCAAAAGGAAACCGAAATTCTACGGATTCGATAAGAGGAACCCAAATAAAACTCTCCATGGATAGCTCTGATAACCATAGCCCATAAAGCATTAGGGTTGGAGCAAAATCTTCAAACCCATCTAAATAAGAAGGCATAGTTTAGCGCAGAAAAGCTACTCACCCAAAGACCAACAAACAACTTTTTATCCATGACTTGTTTCCAAATCACCCAAGTCATCTTCTTTTCTTCTAAATCATCCCCTAAAAATAATTTATTGCGTAAGGACTCAATCTAATTCACAACTATAATCGGGGCCTTATAGATCGACATAAAGTAAGTAAAAAGAGCTCCCATCACAGACTTCACGAGAGTTAATCTACCACCTACAAATAGAGTCTTAGCCTTCCAAATGGAAAGTTTAGATGTAACTTCCCAAATTATACCAGACGACGTAGTAACCCACAACATATTAGTAGACTTTTGGGATAACAACAAAAAAAGTTAAGCACTTCAGACAAATGTCAAACAAACTTCGGTGACACTTGTGGAATAAAACTTCTGAAAAACTTAAATTAAAACTGAGCATAATATTTAACGTGGTTCGGTCAAGGTGACCTACGTCCACAGATGAACGAGAGAGAGAGAGAGAGAGAGAGAGAGAGAGAGAGAAAGATAGTTTAATTAACTCTCAGGAACTATTACAAACATTCAATGATTTATCTCACTTTTAGCACTGACTTAAAACTAAACTAGCAACTAACAATGATAGGGATATGAACCTATTTATATGTAAGCATGGGAAACCCTAATTCGGATGTGCCTAGCCCATCCATAGTTAGCCTAGAAAGAGAATGCCCTAATTTTATCCTAATCACTGAATGCCATGCGGACACTTCTAGAACCTTCAACCTCATGAGCATCGTCCATAAGCATAGACAACTGATGAGTATACTCCTTGAGAATCTTCGTCTGATAAGCATTCTCATTGAGCATCTTCAAAATGTGAGCACCCATGATGCTCACTTGTGGTTCATGGTGCCTACACATGATCTTGATGCGCACTCGTGATTCCTAATGTTCACTTGTGATCCTAATGCACTTGTGATACCTGATGCTCACTTGTGATCCTGATGCTCACTTGTGATTCAAATTTCATATCCCAAAAATATCCCACTTGAAGGCTTGATCAACTTCATATACCATTCAAATTTCATCGTTCCTCAAGAAAATATTACCACTATCTTTCCTGCCAAACCATTCTCTTCAAACTTCTAGAAGGCCATTTGATGCCATAAAAAGCTTCAACTTCTCAGTGGTAACCACCTTAGTGAACATATCAGCTGAATTCTTCATTTTTAAGGATTTTCTTCAATTTTAGAGTTCCTTGATTGATTAATGCTCGAATGAAATGGTACCTCGTTTGAATGTGTTTCATTTTGCTGTGAAACCCTGGATTCTTTGCTACGTGAACTACACTTTGGTTTTCACAATCCAGTACACCATCCTCATGCTTCATTCCATGTTCTAAAGAGAAAATCTTCAACCATATGAGTTCTTTGGCTGTATCTGCAAGAGCCATGTATGCTTCTTCTATGGTTGAAAGAGAAACACTCTTTTGTAACCTTGGCATCCAACTGATTGATATACCTCCGAGCGTGAACACATAACCTACTCTACTCTTGACGGAATCCGCACATCCACCTAAATTTTCATCGGCAAACCATTCTAAGACTACCCATTTTTTTTTCTGAAACATAAGGAAAGCTTAGTTGTTCCTTTTAAGTAGAGCAGAAAACATTTCACTCCTTCCCAATGTCACAACCCCTACCCGACCTTTAGCAAAAACACCGAGCATTGTGACGGTATAAAGAGTGCCAATCCTATTAACTTGAGAATACACGCATTTTGAAAATCTACATAATGTTGGTGAGTGCACGAATTTTTATTTTTGAATTCCTTGAATACCTTTAAGAATACTTTTCTTTTTGTGAAAACATTTCATATTTATTTACCTAGCCTTCTAACTTTTAGCGTATCTGTTATTAATCTTAAATTACTATCTTTTCAGGATATCTAACGATCCTAACATAATTTAATTAGGATTATCTTTTGTTAACCCTAATTTATTATCTTTTAAGGATTTCTAACGATCCTAACATATTTTAATTACCATACCAGGCGTCCCTAATGGCAATCCAAGCTCTAAGGTAATTTTTTGTGTATTAACGTGAGCCCCTGTAATGGACGGTACGACCGTAAATGTACCCATTATCACGATACCTCATCGGACGTCGAATAGTAACTTATATGGAAGGTATCCTTCCGGGATTGTAGCTAGCAATCGCAGGTGGGTTTTTCATGGCCCTGTATAGAAATATACATAACTTCCTAGCTCTCGCAAGAATAACGATTATATGTATCGGGGATATGTCAAATTTAATCAAGGCTTTTTTATGAATAACCAACTCACTAACGCATTAACCTTAGGCTTTTATCTTTTATCTTTATCATAATTACCCGTACACACACACACACACACACACACACACACACACACATATATATATATATATATATATATATATATATATATATATATATATATATATATATATATGATAATTATATTTATGATCTCATAATTATCTGATATATAAATAAATTGTCATACATACCCAAATTATCGTTATTTTAACAAGATATTTGGGCAACGTAACAACTAAGTATAGTGCATATCCTAAATCTTGTCTAGTATAACTCCTAGGTACTTAAGGTTGCCTAGGGATTTGGCCATTACAACATCTAGGTAATACCTATCCGTAGATTATCAAGCATCATATCCTTTAGACACTGATCATAGCTTAAATCTAGGTATAGCATCTAGAGTTATACTATCCTAAGGCCTCTAGCTTATTATAATATGACTTAATACTTATAAAATAAATATTTTTCTAAAATCATTTTTTAAGCATGTGTCCCCCCCCCCCCTCTAAAACAATTTATAACAGTATCTTGTACAGCGTGGAGGTTGGAGGTTGCCATTTTGACGGTAATAGAGCTATTAACGTGGTTGGTTTGTATTCGTCATAAATCATAACTCTTCAAATCAGAGTTAGATTTTCTCGACGTTTATATTTTTGGGATCACTAGTTTGTGTATTTTCCAAATACACTAACTTTTCTAACTTTTTGATTACTTTATTTTTTGCTCAACTTTCCAAATTATCCTTCAACATGGGAAGTTTTTGTCATTATGAGTCGATCCTAACTCCTAGTAACAATTAATGACGGGAAATTCTCAATTGTTACATTCTCCCCCTGTTTTAGGAATTTCGACATCGAAATTCGAGTCTTATTTAAACTTTAAACGGGGAGACTAGTTTCTTTTAAAGGAATTCGATTAACTAAATTTCCTTTTTGGTTTTTTACTTCTAATTCTTTACCTACATCCTTAGCATCTAACATTTACCTTTTTGAAATCCTACCTGATCCTATTTTACACCTATTGGAAACCTAAAATTTCTATCAAACTTTGATTAAGGATTTCTGGAGGGATTTCCATTTTTTTAAATAATCATTTTAAATCTACTATGAAAATGAACATTTAAATTTCGAGGATTCCTTTCATCTTCGGAAAATCTTACAATTATTTTTGTGGAGTTTCCATTCCCCTCACATTCCTATTCCTATTATTTTCCAATGTTCCTTTACTGGATTTGATGACTCTTTCATGCATCTGTAATATGTCCCGCTTTTCCACACTCCTTGCACTTGAAATCTTCACAACTACCGAGATGGTGCAATCTACACTTACTGCACATGGGAAATCTTCCCAAGTATCCTTTTTGGGGAATAACCGTTGGAGGCTTCCTTTCCTCCTTTCTCTTGTACAAGGGTCGACTTGGTCCTTCCTTGTTGATTTTTCCCAATTTTCTTCCAAATTCACTAGCATTAATCATGCCATCTAGGACTTTGGTTTCCCTAAAGTGGAACGCTAGCTGCTTAGTTTCCTCGAAGGTGTGGGGCTTGTATACTTGTATCTACTTCCTATCATGAGGTGCTAGTGCTTGGAGATATGCACTGATTTTCTTGCTCTCCGAGCTAATCAGTTCTAAGCATATCGTGCCTAGGTCCTCAAATCGTATGACGTAGAAGGTTAGAATGGACTTCCTAGTGCTTAACTGACTAAATTCATGTTCTACTTGAGCCAAATCTCCCGCAGAAAAGAATTCTCTAATCATTTGCCTTTTCAACTCTTCCCAAGAGATTGCATAGGCTACATCTACTCCTAAGGCCTTTACATGTATACTCCACCAGATGAGGGCCTTCCCCATGAGAGTGCAAGTTGTAAATTTTACCCTAACCTACTTATTACGCCTAATATTTATTCCTTTGATCCAATGGATTAGGCCATTTACTCCTTCATCTCCATAAAAGCATTCTTGTTTACTACGAACAAAATCCTAGTAGGCTTGACTAATTTCCATGGTGCTTCCTTTTGCATGGTCAACTCTAAGATTCCTTAATGCATCAGAGAATTGATGTTGAATCATGGTTTGGATGGTGGTTGGGTTAAGTAGGGTTAGCATAGCAGAGTTGTTTTCACGAAACAACAGATGAGAGGATTGTTGGGTTTTACCTAAACGGTCAATCCTATTTCTTATATATATTTTTTTAGGGTAGTTACAGTTTCTCTCTTATCAACCTATCCACTTATCACTTTTATTATTATTTTCTATTTGGGATTTTTGGATTTACGTTTAGTAAAATACTTTTGGTTGCTTTCCTTGCAACTTACTGATTATAGCATGCAGTCACTACTTTCATAGCAACTTACTAATCATAGCATGTTATCGTTGCTTTCCTCGCAAGTTACTGTTGCTTTTCTAACAACTTACTGTTGCTTTTCTAGCAACTTACTGATCATAGCATGACATCGTTGCTTGCCTAGCAACTTACTGATGTTGTCGTTGCTTCCCTAGCAACTTACTATTGATTTCCTAGCAACATACTAATCATCCCAAGGAAGTTCCTTCTTCCTTATCATAAATTTTGACTCCTAATGGCATCTATTTTAGGGATTCTAGAGGGTCAAAATTGTCAAAAGGGAAAAAAAATTATTGTACGCGTGGGGCACATGATCCGTGCGTCACGCACAGAAATTAGATCAGCATTAAAGTCGATGTTGGATTCATTCAAACATTCCTTCTGTATTTATCTGTTTTGTCGCGATCGGGACCCAAACGAACGACACACACTTGGCGCACCTGCTTCCTTTCGTTGATTACTTTATTATGTTCGATCTCTCTACTACCAGGTAACTCCTATGCTTAATCCTAACCTAAATTGTGGGCAAAATTTTGAGTTTTTTAGGGTTTTTAGAGGATTTTATCAATTTGCGAATTTTAGTTGTATTTTGTGAAATTAATGAGTAATATAACATCCTATAATACTGATTTTACTTCCTATATTCTCAAATTTCGGTTTAAATCATCTATTAATTCTCATTTTGAGTTTTTAAAATTTTGAATATTTGAAACTAAAATCAGAATTTAATGTTGTTTTGGATGAAATGAGAAGGCTATATGTGTTCTAGAGGACTATCCGAACATCCCTAAATGATTTTTAGGTTGAAAATTGGACGAAACAGCAAGTCGCCATGCTTGTTGTTCCTCGTGTTTTTGGGGCGCCACGCATAGATGCTTGTGCGTGGCGTGCATTCGCATCTGGTGCTTCTGCCCTACTGAAATCCCCACTTCATTTTAAGTTATCCTAACTTAATTCTAACTGTTTCCTTTCCTTATGTTACTGCAGATATGTCGAGACGGCGTCGTTAGGTTGTGGTTCAGTTAGGAGGTAACTGACCAACACATCCTTTCCTACAGTTCCCCGATGACCTTCCTGATCGAAGCATTTTCATTTCTCGCCTTATTGTCCTTCTGTCCAAGAAGGCCAACATTCCTCATGATCTATCTGGGAATGTGGCGGATAACACTGGCTTGTATTCTCATCTAGCACCATTCCTCACCCGATCACTTCACGATGATAGCGGTGTCGAGCTTTTTATCTGCCACAGTTGGCGGCAGGTTATCAGGATTCGGGAGGTCATCTACCAGGAGCTATACTGGGATTTATTTTCGACGGTCAGCTTCGACAAGGAGTCGAGGATCTGGGCCGATAACTCAGTGTTTTATTTCGCCTGGGAGGCGTATCCCGCTCCTGTTGCCTCATCGAGCTGGGGAGGCGTCTAGGGATTTCCACTACTGAGGAGACTCTGAGTCCTCATTTTTAAGCATTTTTGAACAGATGTATCACTGCTTCTCTATAGGAGTATGACTTTATGTAGGCTTGGGCCCACGCTCGGGGGACTTATGTCTCCCAGTTGGCCAAGGAGAGCGCCTTCCGTTCTCCTATCTATTGGTTGCTTCACCAACTGGTTACATCCACCATTTGTCATAGATAAGAGTGTGACACGGTTCCTTCTGGTGACCATTTCTATATGTGGTGCCTCACTCAGACGGAAGTTTGTCTTCACCTTCCTTTCTCCCTTGCTCTTTACCTGTCTGGTATGGCTTTAGGTACCACATCCTCTAGCAGGATTTGCAGGGGTCACTGGTTTACTAGGTTATCCCTATCCTATGGGGTTGATACTAGTGGGATGTCCCCATATCTATCCAAGAGTTAGGTACTACAACTCTCGGAAAGATGCGGGTTTTGACTAGGGAGGCAGGGCAGCCTTAGAGGATACCGGAGGATGACATCATCGAGGCGATTCATCAGGTGGAGCTGGGGGACATTCCTGAGCCTGGATTTGTGAGGCATCAGAGACCTAGGAACGCGGAGCCTGATCGTCTGAAGCTTACTCTTGATGACGTGATGCAGGGTCTTGCCGCTGCACGAGAGGAGTGTCGTTGGATGATGGCTTCACTTGTCGCGATGATGCGAAATCTGGGGATGGACCATCTGCCCTTCCCTAGTGTGGATCATGTTGTACCACCCCCTTCTTTACCACATAGCACTGGTTACATGGTGTCAGTCCTTCAGGCACACATGTTTAAGACACCGATGACGATGACAATGATGACAACGACAAGGAGACCAAGACGGATTCGGAGGGTAATGAGGAGTACATTTGTGGGTTTTTATTTTGTATTTTGATACGTTATGATCTATTCTTACATACGTTATTTGTTTTGGGATTGTATTTATATATTTACGGTTTTTATATTTCATTTGTCTATCCCAATTCAGATGTTGTATTAGTTTATTCAAGACTAAACATAGTTGATCATGCTATGCTTAAGAGTGACTCAAATTTTACACCGTAAATTTTCATGGATATTTATCTTTATGTGTTGTGTTTTCGTATATGTTTATTTGTGATAGGTAGTTTATTACTTGTTTTATACTTCTATACTATATATGGATCAGCCAGGTAGGAAACGTCGGTGGGCAGGACCATTTTGGTATATAGCTGTTGTAAAATCCCGCAACCCAATGCAACAGTTCCAGTCTACTCACCTTTCCAATACATAATCTATCAGTAGGAAATCTTATGGTATAAATTTTTTTAGTTATAGGTTTGAGGACAAACCCAATTGGAGTATTTGACCTAAGCTATAACCGTAATTCCTAATGAAGTACTAAGTCGCTATTCCTAAGGAAATACTAATTCGATATAGCTAAACCTATGATCTGATACCATCTATGTCACACCCCCTGCCCGGCCTTTGGTGGAAACACTGAGCTGTGTAACGGTATAAAGAGCGCCAATCCCATTAACCTGAGAATACATGCATTTTTAAAGTCAACATAATGTTGGTGAGTGCACGAATTTTTATTTTTGAATTCCTTGAATTCCTTCAAGAATACTTTTCATTTAGTGAAAACATTTTATATTTATTTACCTAGCCTTCAATCCTTTAGGGTATCTATTATTAATCTTAAATTAGTATCTTTTTAGGATATCTAACAATCCTAATGTAATTTAATAAGGATTATCTTTTGTTAACCCTAATTTATTATCTTTAAAGGATTTCTAATGACCCTAACGTATTTTAATTACCTTACCAGGCGTCCCTAATTGTAATCTAAGCTCTAAAGCAATTTTTAATGTATTAATGTGAGTCCCTATAATCGATGCTACGACCATAAATGTACCCCTGATCACGATGCTTCATCGGACATCGAATAGTAACTTATATGGAAGGTATCATGTCGGGTTTGTAGCTAGCAATCGCAGGTGGGGTTGTCATGGCCCCGTATAGATCTATACATAACTTCCTAGCTCTCGTAAAATTAACAATTATATGTATTCGAGACATGCTGAATTTAATCAAGGCTTTTGGATGAATAACCAACTTACTTATGCATTAACCCTAGGCTTTTATCTTTTATCTTTTAATATCTTATCTTTATCATAATTACCCTATATATATATATATATATATATATATATATATATATATATATATATATATATATATATATATATATATATATATATATATATATATCACATTATCTTTGTCTATACCTCTCCCAGGTATATCAAATGATTTAGGTATGTATATATATATATACATATATATATATATATATATATATATATATATATATATATATATATATATATACATATATATATATATATATATATATATATATATTATTGTATTTATGATCTCATATTTATTTGATATATATAAATTGTCATATATATACCCTAATTATGGTTATTTTAACAGGATATTTGGGCAGCGTAACAACTAAGTACAATGCATATCCTAAATCTTGTCTAGCATAACTCCTAGGTACTTAAGGTTTCCTAGGGATTTGGCCATTACAACATTTAGGTAATACCTACCCCTAGATTATATGGCATCATATCCTTTAGACACAAATCATAGCTTAAATCTAGGCATAGTATCTAAAGTTATACTATCCTAAGGCATCTAGCTTATTATAAAATGACATAATATTTATAAAATAAATATTTCTGTAAAATAATTTGTTAAGCATGTATTCCACCACTGAAAGAAATTTAAAACAGTAAAGTAGGGGTCATGAGCTCACACTAATAGCATATCGAGAAGCGCCCGAACCGTTGCAACCGGTGTTTTTTTTTCATCGAGAGGGTATTGAAGTATAGAGAGAGAGAGTTTGGAGCTTGGTTTGAGATTGAAAACCAGGAAGCAAGCACATTTATTTATAGTGATGGTGCGCACAGGGCACTCTCCTGCACGACGCGCAGTTGCTTTGTGGCCCATCCAAATATTGCCGCGTGTCACACTTCTGGTGGTCCACATTTCCAAATCTCCGACGAATATGGGGATCATACGTGTGCAACGGGCATGGACCGCACGTTGACGCGCTCCCTTAATTCCTTTTTAAAAATTCATATTTTCTTCATATGAACTTTGTTTCTTACCCTCTTTATATATTTGTGTAGCTCTTTCGTAGAACTACAACTTTCCTTTAGGTTGCATCTTCAAATTTTAACTTTAATTTTTAACCCACATTTTTATATTTTTAAAAATCGTATCTCCTTCATACGACTTCCATTTTTTCCCTTCTTCCTTCCCACGTTCTTATCTCATGTTATACTACAAATTTCCTTTTTGGGGTGGTAGCCGAAACTCAACCATTAAACTACCACCAACAAATGTGTAGGGAACTTTAGCCATGTATTCTTTGTCTTCTTCCGTCTTTGGGTATTGCTTTTTTAGAGTCTCAAATGAATCCCTAATAGTGTACTTCTAACTTTCACATCTGCCATGGTGAACTTTTCTAAAACTTTCTTGATGTACATGGCTTGTAAAAGTTTTAATGTACATGTAACTTTGTTCCTGGCTATGCTCATGCCCAACATTTTTTAGCATCCCCTAGGTCCTTTATCTCGAATTCAATGTTGCTTCTTTAGCTTGTTGAGCTCTTACATGTCAGATCCAACGATCAACATGTCATCAACGTATAACAACTTGATGATGTAATAGGATTTAAGTTTCTTCAAATAACAACAATGATCCATCTCACGTTTTTGTACCCATTCTTTGCATGAAGTTATCAAACTTCAATTACCACTTCCTTGGAGACGGTATCAAACTATACATAATTTTCTTTAGATTTCACACCATATTTTCCATACCAACTGTAGGAAATCCTTTTAATTGTGCCACGTAGATGTCTTTTAGGTCGCCATGAAGAAAAGTTGTCTTCACATCTAGCTGATCTATATAGAGATCTTCAGAGGCCACAATACCTAAAACCATTATGATTGTAGTCATCTGGAGAAAAGATATCATTATAATCAACCTCTCCCTTCTACTGGAACCCTTGACCACTAACCTGGTTTTCTATCGTTTGGAGCCGTCAATCTCATCTTTAACCCGAAACACCTATTTGTTTTGCAGTGCTTTCTTCCCCACTGGGAGATTGACCAAGGACCAACTATGATTCTTTTCAAGTGAGCTTAACTCTTATAACACCCGTATTCCAGATGGACTGCTTTAGGTTTTTAAGGAGTTAAAATATTGGTTTTTGGGGAAAATCGAGAGTTACAACGTGACTAGAGGGTGGTCACGACGTCACAAGCAAATAATACGGAACACGCATTTGATCTGTTCCCACAACGTGGCACACATGTGGTCATGACGTGAAGCCTTCTGCAGTCCAAGCCCATGATCTTTTAGGTTTTCCTTCGTATTTAGCCCCTATAAGTCAATTTTTGGGTTCTTTATCAGCCTCCATCACCCTCAAACCTCAGAAAAACCCTAACCCTAGTTTCCTTGATGGTTTTTGGCCTTTTAGTGCAATTTGTTAACTTGAAGAAAAAGAGCAGAAGGAGAAGAAGGTGTTTTATTGGTGGAGCTTGCAAGGAAACATCATCATCATCATCATCATCATCATCATTATCATCATCATCACATATACTTTCTGGACCTTTGTCAAAGTCAAAGGCTGAAACTTTATTACCCATGCTGTTAGATCTAGGCGTTTGTCCTATTTTCTTCTTCTTTAAGCAAGTTTGAATGTAAGAAATCCATAAAGTTGGCAACTTTATAGATTCTAAGGACCCCTTGGGTATTCTAAGGTCCGGATCTAGAAGTTGGTGGAGTATTGGGGTCATACATGTGAGTTATGGTGATATCTCCTCATTTTTTATCTATAATGGATAGAGGACATGCATGAGGCATGTATGTCCATAAAGTAATCATTTTATGGACCATTGGAGTCCTCTTAAGCTTCTGGAAAAGTGGGAGTTGGAGACTTAATGGATTAAAAACTCAAATCTTTGGGATGTTGTTTCAGACTACGTTCAAGACGTAACACTGAGGGTGTCACAACGTGACCAAGAAAGGAGTCCACAACTATTTTGTCTTATTATGCTCACGACATGACAAATGAATGTTCACGCCGTGATGTTTTCTCAATTAGTTATCCGTGATGAGTTGGTTGAGTTGGAATGGAATGAGTTTGGGATCGGACTGGGTGAGTTCTCAGGACGTGACCAAGGGCTAGTCACAACGTGAGGCTCAATGGTTGAAGTTATTGGTCGTTGACTTTGATCTTGACTGTTGACTTGTTGACATGGGTTGACTTTTGGTCAAACTAAGGGTTTTGGAGTGTAGACTCAGAGGGTAATTTTTATTGTTGTTAGGTGTCAAGTGGGATCAGTCCTTGTTGGGTAAAAGTTGTGGTGTTTAGTTGCTACTTGCAAGGTGAGTCTTCTCACTATACTTGCATGCGTGGTAACATATGCTTGTTGACCAGTTGGGTCTTATTTTTTTATTGTTGTTATATGTGAACCGAGTTGTTGATAACCCCTAGACTGATGTGAGTCGATTGGAATGCTGATAGTCCTCAGGGTTGCTGAAACTGATGACGTGTGCTGTTAATCCACAGGGTATGCTGTTAGCCTACTGGGACCGCTGATAGTCTCTAAGGTTGCTGATAACCTGTAGTTTATTATTATGTTGTGTTTTATGTGATATTTTGGGGAACTCACTAAGCTTTATGCTTACAGTTGTAGATTAAATGTTTTGCAGGTAATTATCGGATTGCGAAGCTAAGATTGGACATATACATCAGTAGATTTATGATTTGAGATTCCATATTGTCTTCCTATTATCTTTGATTTTTTAATAATGGATTACGAACAAATGGGTTTCTCTGAATTTAATTTTGTTAAAATGGATGTTTTATTTACTTCTAAAAAATGAAAAATTTAGCCTTGGTTCTTGGGATGATACAAGTTGGTATCAGAGCCCTGGTTTGAGGGATTTGGATGAACACTCGTGGAATTCTAAACTCAAACTATGGAGTTTGTGTTTTGTTAAACCTTTTTGGGAAATATTCATTACAAGAAAGGAAATGAGAAGATGCGATGTGTACAGTCATTCGGAGCTCAAAAAGTGATTTCCCAAAGTATCCATACTTAGTTTATATTTTGTGTTTCACTTGTTGTTATATGTGTTATAGTATGATGTACATGCTATGAGTTAGGCTAAGGATCTTCTTAGGGTTTTATGCTAGAGTGTATGATTAGTAGAGATGCCTTTTGTGTGTGATGTATGAGTTGTTAGGGATGCATGATAGTGTGTAGGCTAAGGATCCTCAGGAATTGCATGTTATAACTGCTTGATCCTTATGATGACATTTTGCTTGTTGTGTTCTGCTCGAATGAAGCTTTCTTTGTGCTATTTGAAATTATATTGATGTTAGTTAGCTATTAAGAAAATATGTTAAGTTACATGCCGCAAGGATTAAATAGTTTTAGAATGTTTGATTTGGCCTATTGCATAACCCTTGTTTGAGTCTAACCGTTGTAGTGTAGGATCTTTCACTCGAAGGATTTTTTAATCCTTGCTGCATCTAATTGTATTCGTAAGATAACTAGTTGACATTGGTAGAAGTTTGTTTTGCAACTAATAGCCGGATAGGGCTGAGTATTCCTAGTGATCTTGGGAGAGTGAGAGAGTGTGCTGGTGTGAGCACTTACGTATGAGGAAGTCTGAGTTAGGAACCTAGGCATTTTGCGAAGGTTTTCTAAGCATTTGTGTGTGCTGATACACTTGTAGTGGCAGAGTTCCTAGAAAAGAACTTAGTGCGTGCTCAGGCGTGAGAAGAATCCTAAAGTGAGAGATTTTGTGATAGGAGGTAGTGTGTTCTTGTGGTGGCATATGTATCTAAGACTGATAAATGGTGTGGTTTAGTGACTTAGAGACTTTCAGTCAATTCTCAGGACACGTAAGGGTAGGTATGGAAGGTAGTATGGGTCCATACTATTGGAAGCATAGGATCCATACGGGGATCGGGAAGGGTAAAAAACGTTTCTAAAGAGCTTGGGATAGTGGATAGTGTGATATAGGAATACCATAATTGTAGTCGTCCCCGTCGTTGTCAACCTGTCAGCTATGATTATGCAGAATGAGTTTTGTAATCGTTTAGGCCTTAGTGCCCATAGCAGTTTGGATCTGGTTGGTGCAGACCTGTGAGGGTTAGCTGATTCAGAGGCATCTACGATCTTGCTCGAAGTAGTGCCAGTCTGATTCGTGGGACTCATTTAGGAAGCCGCTGACATGATCGACTCGAGGATTGCAGCCTGATGTTGAGTTATCAGTCGATGGAAAGGGATGTTACTTTCTGTATCGGGGATGTGTTTTCCTACCTCTGGGCTCGAGGGTGGAGAGATCGCATGTGGGACAGTCGATGATTAAGATAGGAGGTAGTAATCTCCTCATCTGTTCTGTTGTAAAAAGGTGAAGTTTGCTTCGCAGTAAATCATCCATGTGTCGCAACGAAGGGATGTTTCAGACTCGATGGTTCTTGTGGTTCAATGGCCAAGATAAAGGCCACGTCACAGGTGGAATATGTATCACAGATCCTAGAGGGTTAGGTGTATCCGAGAACGGGGCATTAAGTGGGTTATGGTGAGAAAAAAGGGTTTAATCTTTGACTGATATTGGGATAAATGTGGAAGTAATGGATCTTTTAATAAAGCTCAACAATAACTGGAATGCGGAATATTAAGGAAGAGATATAGCAACTAGTTAACTTAAAATATAAAAAAGTAAATAACACATAGTTGAATTGTAACAAGGCTTGCATTCAATACCAGGTTAGTAAGTGATGAACAACTAAAGATAAAAGATAATCTGATAAAGAGACTTTTGTATTAATATAACTATTACACAGGAAAGATAATGGAATTGTAGATCTTAATAGATTGATCAACAAGATCATCTATTTAAAGGACAAAACAGTACATGTTAAAATATAAAATAAGAGTAACATGGGCGGCCCTACTGCCCATACCCATGACTATTTTGTGTAGACGTCCAGGAAATGTCAACATAAAGCTGATCATTATATTATCAGCGAAAAGACAGAAAATCCATCTTTATACTCTGGTAGACTTCTCTTCTTCTGTATAGCTCAACAACGAACAAGGATCTTCACTGAGCCTTAACTCCTCTCTAATTCCTTTGAATCATCAAGTCTACAATATTTTTCACACACTTCAGCTGCTAAGGGTCACTTTATGCCTTAACAATTACCCCCTAAGTGACCTTGCAGCTTTCAACTTTTACTTGTTGATTTTGAAGAACTTAATCAGGATCCACTAAAAAACTCTAACATCGAATATCCATTTGACTCTTCTTTGAATTTCATGCTTGACCTCATTCGTTGTGTATTTGGAATTTTTTGGTCTGCAGAAGGATGTCTTCTATCTATTTCTTACTACAACGATGGAAGGACCGAGCAGGGAGAAAGTTCTTTGTAACACCCTTGGCTGTTCGAAAAATATTGCCAAGGTCTGGATGGTTGGTGGCCCATAGACTCGGTTCTTGTATTCCTTTGGTGATGAAATGTGAGGGTTCGAAAGGTGGAAGTTCAAGTTTTTCCTGTAGAACTAGATGAATCTCGGCATCAATGGTGGCAAAGTCACCAAGGAGGGACCGAAGATAGGTGCAAACCCTTAGGTAAGGAGTCTTAATTTTCTAATGTTTTTCAATTTTGTGATTGAAGACTTTTGCAATTAAGAATATCTCATCGGGATTCATCTTCGGAAAGTCAACCTGCATCCTATACTACTATTTTCCAAAGCACACCAGAGTACATTGGAAGTATTGAGCTTTGACAAATGATCTTGGTTTGAAGTTGGTGACAGCCCCCGATGTGTCATTTGACCAGATCTCGTTTACATGTGCTTTCCCATGCTTATTGTGAAAAAGAGTTAACCTCTCGAACTCCATGGGTAGTCTTCTGGAATCTGGAATCTGCAGATCAAATTTTTTTAAATACCTTATAGAATATCCCATTGGGGGAAAGAGGAATGTTCGAATACATGTTTTCGCTTGGGGCAGAGTAGGTGAGCTGAGGGACATAATCTTCATCTAGAAGTCTGCGGCATGGATTTATCAGTGAATTTATTAATTATTCATCAAAGGTTGTGTTGACTCCCTGAGCATGCCAGATATCATCAGCCAGTTTTGCAACTCTCCGGTCCCTTTTATTTTGTCTTGTGGTCGGGGAGTCGTTTGAGTGATCAGAGGACATAATATTCTCTTCGGTTGGATTTTGAGGAGATTTTGGAGGAGATTGAACTGGGGATTGAGATTGATGTCTTCGGGGAGAGGAGGATTTAGAGCTTTCTTAAGTAGTTGTGATGTCCACTATCTTATATTTTCCCCCTTTTGAGGAAGAAGGTTTCGCATTCTCCTCAAATATAGCTTTCAATTAATTTAGTTTGGAGAAGACCCTGAGAAATTGGAAATAGCTTTACCATTAACATCATTTGTTGTCATTAGGGTTTGGTTCTTGATGTACCGAGAGAGATCTTTGCAGAAGGTAAGAGTTTCAGTTAGTTTTTCCTTTGCTGTGACTGAGCGCCGAATACCTCTGATTGTTTCTTGAAGTTCTAAATACCTTGCTTCATAGGCATCGTGAGTTGTGTTAATCAGATTAGTGGTTTTTTGTTGTTGCTCGTCGTTCACCTTTTGGAGTTGTTCCTTCAGAGCTTTAACCTCGATAATAAACTCTTGTTCCTTCTTCAAAAATTATTCATGATCCTTTTTTCTTTGTTCATCAAGAGCCGTAAGCCCTTGTTCAATCTTCAAAAGTACTTGTTGGGCTGTAATCTTTTGACGAACCTCAATGTGAAGAATTCTTTCTTCAAGATATTGAAACATTGAGGGAAGTGGATTCTGTTGTGGACTGTGGTAGTTTTTGTTGAGATTTTTGAACGGCAAAAAGAATTTGATCGATTTTGTTTTGAAGATCAAGAAATTCTTTCGTTGATTGTGACATCCCCATTTTCACGGCCAGAAAAGACCGATTTGTTTATGCTTTATTTTGAAAATCAGAGTAACCTTTTAAAAAAAAGAGTTGCGGAATTTGTTCCCAGAAAAACATGATAAATACATTATCAAAGCATTTCTGAAGAAATGTATTTTATTCATTTTAAAACATTGGGATGTCATCGTCAATACAGAAACATAAGCATAAACAGAACTTACATTCGTTATCACTTATGATCTACATCTCTTTTAAATCTCTCAGTGTAAAGTAGCTTCATATCGACACATGTGATACAAATAAGCTTGAGTGGGTCAGGTTGGGAAACCTGGTGAGTACATAGGGTTTTCAACCCACAATAATATAATTATTATGTTTAAACATTAAACAGTCAACCCAATTACCCATCCCCATTATCTTCTTTACTCTTAAGGATTTACCCTAAGAATTAGCTATACCTCGTTCATTCATTCCTAAGGATTATCCTAAGGAATAGGCACGAAATCCATCGTTGCTAATGACACATCTGTCAAGCACAACTACTAATATTATCACTTAGGCGCAGCTGCCAGAATTGTGACATTCGTTATGAGGCGCATCTGCCGGTATTGTCCTTTAGGCGCATCTGTCGGGGTTATGAGGTTCTCTATTAGGCGCTTCTGTCGGTAGAGTCCTTTAGGCGCATCTGCCAGGGTTATCTCGTTTATTGACAGTATCGTTTCCGAGAATCTACTCGCAATACACGTCAATGGGTTTTTATCTCGTTTATCGACAATATCATTTCCGAGAATCCACTCGCAATACATGCCAATCGGTTTTTAGAGTACAGTTGGTGAATAAACAGTTCAAATAACACCTACAGGTTGCGAGCCTGCTAGTGTTCCACTGGACTGTCTAGAATTGTCCGTGGTTGTCATCCATACTCTGCTAGATGACGGGGCCAACACTTTGGTAAAAAGGCTTCTCTCATGGTTCACCTCTCACTCTTATCTCATGGTTTATATCACCTCTCATCATTTTATTTTTTTGTCACACAAAAACTATTTCATCTACCCATGTTTTACCCAACACATTTTGTAGATATAAAATACATATACAATTTAAATCATTTAAAACATGTATAAAAATCTTTCACCCAGCATACACGGCAAGTATACAGACAATATGCACACATAGCATGTAATTTATATTAAATACTTCATATCTATGTGTAAGATGAAAGTAACTATGCACTCACTTGATAAGGTGGTGACTCGGTACTCGGACAGCGCTTCGTTACTTTAAAACAACTCCTTTGACAGAACCTAGTATCATTACCACTAGAGTTTAGTCTAATATTCGACGAGACTAATTAATAGTCTAGCTATTACTACTATTATATAAGCGTTAACACAATACTCTTCACCCACTATGTACAGACAGGGGCCAGACATGGAACACCGGAGGGCAGGATCATTTTGGCGTATAACACTTCTGCATCCAGCAACCCAAGCGGCCCTCCAAACCAAATTCCCCGTACCGCAAGTGGTTAAAAATACATTATAACGACACTTATATAACTCATAATAATAGCCTAAATACTCATTATAAGTTCCTAATAACATTACTATATTATAACATAAGTTATACTAAAGATAGGGTAGGCATAGCTCACTTACAGCGGCTTTTCTTGAAAACCGGGCTCCGCCGAAGCAGAGTTTCTGAGCCGAAGGGCTCTTTTCTTGGGTCTTCGGGAGCCTCGAGGCTTCCTTCGGGTGCTAGGGGGTTTACCTAGATTTTAGGGGGGTTTGGGAGCTTAGAGAGAGAAAGTAGAGAGAGAAAGTGAAGTTGGGAATGTGTGAAGAATGAGGGAACCCGACACCTCTATTTATAGGCTGGAATCCTGCTCTACTCGTCGAGTAGGAGGTCCTACTCGTCGAGTCCATGGCCAGGTGTCACCATCTGGTGGCTTGCCTTGGGGAGAAAGCCTTGGCCCATATTCAGCCACGTCACCCGATTTCGCACAGCACCCTGCCGACTTCTAAACACCGTAAATTTTGTATACGAGCTCCGTTTTGGACGTTCTTTATATCCAAGTGTAGGTAGAAACAAGATCTACAACTTTCATTTAGACGATGCCGGCTAATTCTCGGCCGATCTTAAATTTAACAGTAGGAGGAGATTAGACTGTTAAAAGACCGCAAAGAATTCGTAACTCCTTCATACAGACTCCGTTTTTGACTGTATTTTTATCGTTGAGTTCCTATTAATGAGATCTTCAACTCTCATTTACGTTGCATAGGCCAAAAACCACTCGAACTAAAATTCGAGTTTCGGGTCGTGCACTACTATGTCAAATCTTAGAAAATTCATAACTTCCGCATACGAAGTCAGATTTGGGCGTTCTTTTTTTTGTATGTTCTCGGTTTAATGTATACTACATCTTTTGTTTAGATCACTAAGGCTAAAAAGTCCTCTATTGTAAATTCATTATTTACGTCTCCCGGTGTCGTGCCGGTTTTGCCGAAAAACTTCGACGGGCCATAACTTCTTCGTTATAACTCGGATTTCGGCGTTCTTTATATGTTCGGAACCCTTGAGACATATTCTACAGCTTGGTTAGGATTATTTATTCTAAATAGTCTTTTGTCGAAAAGTCGTTTTCGACCCCTACTATTTCTAAATTCACTAGCCCGGATCTACGGGCGTTACAATTATCTCCCCCTTAGCGTGATTACGTCCCGGAATCATCAACGAAATAGGGCGCACATGATGACTCCATACGTTATCTCTTCATCCTAAGTAATAACCGTAACTTTGATGTTTCTTCGAACGAGTATCTAATTCTAAGACTTCCTGACTGCAGGCGGTGCCCGATCTTGGACACGCTCTCTATCTCATGTTAGACTTCCAATCATGATCTTCATGTCACGATCTCGATCTTCATTGGAGACTCCTTCTTTAACAAACTTGAGATAAGTTTCTTCCTTCGATTATCATAATAGACCGATGGGTCATGTTCTAATGACCTCTCATCGTATGATGCATTGCTTGGACTCAGGTCTTTTAGAGTCAAATTCCAGAACACACTATACCTTCCTTCATGTTCTAATCATATCTTAAATGGTAGTATTTCTAGCTACAAGCAACTATCGCGATACCTCTACCGATCTCTTTGATTATCTTTTATTTCAATCTTCCGGCTTAAGTCAGATGTTACATCAAACTTGGTTCTCCGAACCACGTAACATACTCCTCGTAGTCGGACTCAATTCGATATGACCACTAGGGTCGGAATAACAACAATCTTCTTAGTCATTACCGAAACAATGGTAACGACATACTTGAATAAAATGGTATCAATTACTAGCTTCTTGGTAACCTTGTGACTTTCCCTGATCCAAGTGTGAGTCCTGTGCTTCCGGTAGTATAGGCCTCTACTACCATTCACACCTACTCATACTCGTCCCAAGTATTGTCTCGCAGTTCTCCAAGTTATTATCACAAAAACAATTTTAACACATACAAATGTGTCCAAACAATCATATAATTTTCCCTAGAATCTACTAGGATTTCGTCCATGCGTATCTTCAATCATCCATTCTGCCTCAACTCGGTTGTCAAACAATGGGATAACTTCATGGATTATACCAAAAATCTTTCTTTTTGCTAATCGAAAGTGTACTTCTCCTGTACTAGACGTATTATTTATTAGACGCATTCTAAAGGGAAGATATCACTCTTACGATATCTTCCGAAAGGTATCATTCACTATCGTAAGCCTTATCATTTCCTCCATTTACTCAATTCACTACGAGTCTTCACCATGATGTTCTGCACACCAAAGCAGGTGTTCGGTGTATCGAGACGAGAATATAGATAGAGGAAGTTTTAGACGCGTATTCCTCCTTATTACTCCGAAAAGTTACATGCCAGTTCTAACACCACAATTAAACGTTTAGAAATCTGAACACATAAAATTTCCAGATACGGTCGACAACAGACCATAGATCCGATCAAACGATAACATCATAAAGCATATAAGGCAGCATAAATCACTTAGCACATAAAAGCAATTTAGTCATCTTCCCTAAATAAGCTAGTGCTTGTGTCAATTCCGGTGTACTACCTAAAATATAATAGACACACTCCTCACGATCATCGCTTAGCATTCCAAGTTTAAGTCTAGAAATAAATCTTTATTCCTAGTTCTCTTAAACTAATGCTATGATACCAACTGTGACATCCCCATTTTCACGGCCAGAAAAGACCGATTTGTTTATGCTTTATTATGAATATCAGAGTAACCTTTTAAAAAAAAGAGTTGCGGAATTTGTTCCCATAAAAACATGATAAATACATTATCAAAGCATTTCCGAAGAAATGTATTTTATTCATTTTAAAACATTGGGATGTCATCGTCAATACAGAAACATAAGCATAAACAGAACTTACATTTGTTATCACTTATGATCTACATCTCTTTTAAATCTCTCAGTGTAAAGTAGCTTTATATCGACACCTATGATACAAATAAGCTTGAGTGGGTCAGGTTGGGAAACCTGGTGAGTACATATGGTTTTCAACCCACAATAATATAATTATTATGTTTAACCTGGTGAGTACATATGGTTTTCAACCCACAATAATATAATTATTATGTTTAAACATTAAACAGTCAACCCAATTACCCATCCCCATCATCTTCTTTACTCTTAAGGATTTACCCTAAGAATTAGCTATTCCTCGTTCATTCATTCCTAAGGATTATCTTAAGGAATAGGCATGAAATCCATCGTTGCTAATGACAGACCTGTCAAGCACAGCTACTAATATTATAACTTAGGCGCAGCTGCCAGAATTATGACATTCCTTATGAGGTGCATCTGCCGGTATTGTCCTTTAGGCGCATCTGTCGGGGTTATGAGGTTCTCTATTAGGCGCTTCTGCCGGTCGAGTCCTTTAGGCGCATCTGCCAGGGTTATCTCGTTTATTGACAGTATCGTTTCCGAGAATCTACTCGCAATACATGTCGATGGGTTTTTATCTCGTTTATCGACAGTATCGTTTCCGAGAATCCACTCGCAATACATGTCAATGGGTTTTTAGAGTACAGCTGGTGAATACACAGTTTAAATAACACCTACAGGTTGCGAGCCTGCTAGTGTTCCACTGGACTGTCTAGAATTGTCCGTGGTTGTCATCCATACTCTGCTAGATGACGGGGCCAACACTTGGGTAAAAAGGCTTCTCTCATGGTTCACCTCTCACCCTTATCTCATGGTTTATGTCACCTCTCATCATTTTATTTTTTTGTCACACAACAACTATTTCATCTACCCATGTTTTACCCAACACATTTTGTAGATATAAAATACATATACTGTTTAAATCATTTAAAACATGTATAAAAATCTTTCACCCAGCATACACGGCAAGTATACAGATAATATGCACACATAGCATGTAATTTATATTAAATACTTCATATCTATGTGTAAGATGAAAGTAACTATGCACTCACTTGATAAGGTGGTGACTCGGTAGTCGGACAGCGCTTCTTTACTTTAAAACAACTCCTTTGACAGAACCTAGTATCATTACTACTAGAGTTTAGTCTAATATTCGACGAGACTAATTAATAGTCTAGCTATTATTACTATTCTATAAGCGTTAACACAATACACTTCACCCACTATGTACAGACAGGGGCCAGACATGGAACACCGGAGGGGAGGATCATTTTGGCGTATAGCACTTCTGAATCCAGCAACCCAAGTGGCCCTCCAAACCAGACTCCCCGTACCACGAGTGGTTAAAAAGACATTATAAAGACACTTATATAACTCGTATTAATAGCCTAAATACTCACTATAAGGTCCTAATAACATTACTATATTATAACATAAGCTATACTAAAGATAGGGTAGGCATAGCTCACTTACAGCGGGTTTTCTCGAAAACCGGGCTCCGCCGGAGCAGAGTTTCTGAGCCGAATGGCTCTTTTCTTGGGGCTTCGGGAGCCTTGAGGCTTCCTTCGGGTGCTAGGGGGTGTACCTACACTTTAGGGGGGGGGGGGTTGGGGCTTAGAGACAGAAAGTAGAGAGAGAAAGTGAAATTGGTAAGGTGTGAAGAATGAGGGAACCCGACACCTCTATTTATAGGCTGGAATCCTACTCTACTCGTCGAGTAGGAGGTCCTACTCATCGATTCCATGGCCAGGTGTCACCATCTGGTGGCTTGCCTTGGGGAGAAAGCCTTGGCCCATATTCAGCCACGTCACCCGATTTCGCACAGCACCCTGCCGACTTCTAAACCCCGTAACTTTCGCATACGAGCTCCGTTTTTGACGTTCTTTATATCCAAGTGTAGGTAGAAACAAGATCTACAACTTTCATTTAGACTTCGTCGGCTATTTCTCGACCGATCTTAAATTTAACAGTAGGAGTAGATTAGATTGTTAAATGACCGCGAAGAATTCGTAACTCCTTCATACGGACTCCGTTTTCGTCTGTCTTTTTATCGTTGAGTTCCTATTAATGAGATCTTCAACTCTCATTTAGGTTGCGTAGGCCAAAAACCGCTCGAACTAAAATTCGAGTTTCGGGCCGTGCACTGGTATGCCAAATCTTAGAAAATTCATAATTTCTGCATACGAAGTCAAATTTGGGCGTTTTTTTTGTATGTTCTCAGTTTAAGTTATACTACAAATTTTGTTTAGATCACTAAGACTAAAAAGTCCTCTATTGTAAATTCACTATTTACGCCTCCCGGTGCCGTGCCGATTTTGCTGAAAAACTTCGACGGGCCATAACTTCTTCGTTATAACTCGGATTTCGGTGTTCTTTATATGTACGGAACCCTTGAGACATATTCTAAAACATGGTTAAGATTATTTATTCTAAATAATTCTTTGTTGAAAAGTCGTTTTCGACCCCAATTATCTCTAAATTAACTAGCCCGGATCTACGGGCGTTACAATTATCTCCCCCTTAGGATGATTACGTCCCGGAATCATAAACGAAACAGGGCGCACATGATGACTCCATACGTTATCTCTTCATACTAAGTAATAACCGTAACTTTGATGTTTCTTCGAACGAGTATCTAACTCTAAGGCTTCCTGACTGCAGGCGGTGCCCGATCTTGGACCCGCTCTCTATCTCATGTTAGACTTCCAATCATGATGTTCATGTCACGATCTCGATCATTATTGGAGACTCCTTCTTTAACAAACTTGAGATAGGTTTCTTCCTTCGATTATCATAATAGACCGATGGGTCATGTTCTAATGACCTCTCATCATATGATGCATTGCTTGGACTCAGGTCTTTTAGAGTCAAATTCCAGAACACACTATAGCTTCCTTCATGTTCTAATCATATCTTAAATGGTAGCATTTCTAGCTACAAGCAACTATCACGATACCTCCACCGATCTCTTTGATTATCTTTTATTTCAATCTTCCGGCTTAAGTCAGATGTTACATCAAACTTGGTTCTCCGAACCACGTAACATACTCCTCGTAGTCGGACTCAATTCGATATGACCACTAGGGTCGGAATAACAACAATCTTCTTAGTCATTACCGAAACAATGGTAACGACATACGTGAATAAAATGGTATTAATTACTAGCTTCTTGGTAACCTTGTAACTTTCCCTGATCCAAGTGTGAGTCCTATGCTTCCGGTAGTATAGGCATCTACTACCATTCACACCTACTCATACTCGTCCCAAGTATTGTCTCGCATTTCTCCAAGTTATTATCACAAAAACAATTTTAACGCATGCAAATGTGTCCAAACAATCATATAATTTTCCCTAGACTCTACTAGGACTTCTTCCATGCGTATCTTCAATCGTCCATTCTGCTTCAACTCGGTTGTCAGAATATGGGATAACTTCATGGATTATACCAAAAATCTTTCTTTTTGCTAATCGAAAGTTTACTTCTCATGTACTAGACGTATTATTTATTAGACGCATTCTAAAGGCAATATATCACTCTTACGATATCTTCCGATATGTATCATTCACTATCGTAAGCCTTCTCATTTCCTCCATTTACTCAATTCACTACGAATCTTCACCATGATGTTCTGCACACCAAAGCAGGTGTTCGTTGTATCCAGACGAGAATATAGATAGAGGAAGATTTAGACGCGTATTCCTCCTTATTACTCCGAAAGGTTACATGCCAGTTCTAACACCGCAATTAAACGTTTAGAAATCTGAACACATAAAATTTCCAGATACGGTCGAGAAGAGACCATAGATCTGATCAAACGAGAACATCATAAAGCATATAAGGCAGCATAAATCACTTAGCACATAAAAGCAATTAAGTCATCTTCCCGAAATAAGCTAGTGCTTGTGTCAATTCCGGTGTACTACCTAAAATATAATAGACACACTCCTCACGATCATCGCTTAGCATTCTAAGTTTAAGTCTAGAAATAAATTTTATTCCTAGTTCGCTTAAACTAATGCTCTGATACCAACTGTGACATCCCCATTTTCACGGCCAGAAAAGACTGATTTGTTTATGCTTTATTTTGAAAATCAGAGTAACCTTTTAAAAAAACGAGTTGCGGAATTTTTCCCAGAAAAACATGATAAATACATTATCAAAGCATTTCCGAAGAAATGTATTTTATTCATTTTAAAACATAGGGATGTCATGGTCAATACAAAAACATAAGCATAAACAGAACTTACATTCGTTGTCACTTACGATCTACATTTCTTTTAAATCTCTCAGTGTAAAGTAGCTTCATATCGACCCCTATGATACAAATAAGCTTGAGTGGGTCAGGTTGGGAAACCTGGTGAGTACATAGGGTTTTCAACCCACAATAATATAATTATTATGTTTAAACATTAAACAGTCAACCCAATTACCCATCCCCATCATCTTCTTTACTCTTAAGGATTTACCCTAAGAATTAGCTATTCCTCGTTCATTCATTCCTAAGGATTATCTTAAGGAATAGGCATGAAATCCATCGTTTATATGTCAAGCACAGCTACTAATATTATAACTTAGGCGCAGCTGCCAGAATTATGACATTCCTTATGAGGTGCATCTGCCGGTATTGTCCTTTAGGCGCATCTGCCGGGGTTATGAGGTTCTCTATTAGGCGCTTCTGCCGGTCGAGTCCTTTAGGCGCATCTGCCAGGGTTATCTCGTTTATTGACAGTATCGTTTCCGAGAATCTACTCGCAATACATGTCGATGGGTTTTTATCTCGTTTATCGACAATATCGTTTCCGAGAATCCACTCGCAATACATGTCAATGGGTTTTTAGAGTACAGCTGGTGAATACACATTTCAAATAACACCTACAGGTTGCGAGCCTACTAGTGTTCCACTGGACTGTCTATAATTGTCCGTGGTTGTCATCCATACTCTGCTAGATGACGGGGCCAACACGTGGGTAAAATGGCTTCTCTCATGGTTCACCTCTCACCCTTATCTCATGGTTTATATCACCTCTCATCATTTTATTTTTTTGTCACACAACAACTATTTCATCTACCCATGTTTTACCCAACACATTTTGTATATATAAAATACATATACAGTTTAAATCATTTAAAACATGTATAAAAATCTTTCACCCAGCATACACGGCAAGTATACAGACAATATGCACACATAGCATGTAATTTATATTAAATACTTCATATCTATGTGTAAGATGAAAGTAACTATGCACTCACTTGATAAGGTGGTGACTCGGTAGTCGGACAGCGCTTCGTTACTTTAAAACAACTCCTTTGACAGAACCTAGTATCATTACCACTAGAGTTTAGTCTAATATTTGACGAGACTAATTAATAGTCTAGCTATTATTATTATTATATAAGCGTTAACACAATACTCTTCACCCACTATGTACAGACAGGGGCCAGACATGGAACACCGGAGGGCAGGATCATTTTGGCGTATAGCACTTCTAAATCCAGCAACCCAAGCGGCCCTCCAAACCAGACTCCCCGTACCACGAGTGGTTAAAAAGACATTATAAAGACACTTATATAACTCATATTAATAGCCTAAATACTCATTATAAGGTCCTAATAACATTACTATATTATAACATAAGCTATACTAAAGATAGGGTAGGCATAGCTCACTTACAGCGGGTTTTCTCGAAAACCAGGCTCCGCCGGAGCAGAGTTTCTGAGCCGAAGGGCTCTTTTTTTGGGGCTTCGGGAGCCTCGAGGCTTCCTTCGGATGCTAGGGGGTTTACCTAGACTTTAGGGGGGTTTTGGGGCTTAGAGAGAGAAAGTAGAGAGAGAAAGTGAAGTTGGGAAGGTGTAAAGAATGAGGGAACCCGGCACCTCTATTTATAGGCTGGAATCCTGCTCTACTCGTCGAGTAGGAGGTCCTACACGTCGAGTCCACGGCCAGGTGTCACCATCTGGTGGCTTGCCTTGGGGAGAAAGCCTTGGCCCATATTCAGCTACGTCACCCGATTTCACACAGCACACTGCCGACTTCTAAACCCCTTAACTTTCGCATACGAGCTCCGTTTTAGACTCCGTCGGCTAATTCTCGACCGATCTCGACCGATCTTGAAATTAGCATAGGTAGAAACAAGATCTACAATTTTCATTTAGACTCCGTCGGCTAATTCTCGGCCGATCTTGAAATTAGCAGTAGGAGGAGATTAGATTGTTAAAAGACCGCGAAGAATTCGTAACTCCTTCATACGGACTCTGTTTTCGTCTGTATTTTTATCGTTGAGTTCCTATTAATGAGATCTTCAACTCTCATTTAGGTTGCGTAGGCCAAAAACCGCTCGAACTAAAATTCGAGTTTCGGGTCGTGCACTACTATGTCAAATCTTAGAAAATTCATAACTTCTGCATACGAAGTCAGATTTGGGCGTTATTTTTTTTATGTTCTCGGTTTAAAGTATACGACAACTTTTGTTTAGATCACTAAGGCTAAAAAGTCATCTATTGTAAATTCACTATTTACGTCTCCCGGTGTCGTGCCGGTTTTGCCGAAAAACTTCGACGAGCCATAACTTCTTCGTTATAACTCGGATTTCGGCGTTATTTATATGTACGGAACCCTTGAGAAATATTCTACAACTTGGTTAAGATTATTTATTCTAAATAATATTTTGTAGAAAAGTCATTTTCGACCCCTATTATCTCTAAATTGACTAGTCCGGATCTACGGGCGTTACATTCATACTGTGGTCTTCTTTTTCTTCTTCTTCTCTGTAAGTTTGGAGTTAGAGAGTTGGGATACATTCCATTCCTCAAGGTCGATGAACATAGGAAAGTGTTGTGCAATTGGTTCCATGTTCACCTTAGTATAATTTTCGTCGTCCAGATCGAGGAGTGGATTTGTGCTGAGTCGCACTTCGGATCTCCCTTGGAAGGATCCCTTTGGAGTTGATCAAGAAGATGATGGAATAGGAGAGGGAGGTTTGGCACCTCGATTCTGAGCCCCTTCTCCGGTATGAGCTTTACGAATTATTTCTTCCATAATCGCCATCCAAGCTCTCGTTTGGGCCAGATCATGAGCTTTCTTCATGTTGAAGATTGTGGAAGCTAAGTATGAGACAACTTGACGATTCGCTTCTTCTTTCTTTTTTAGATTAGTAGGGATTGATCCTTCCTTGCTCTGATTTATCGTTTATGATCTTCGAACTTCTGGAGTTCTTTGTCGGTGACTACCCTATAGTTCATCCAACTGTCACCAGAAAAATGAGAATCTACACCAGTTACCATCGGGTGTCAACCAAGTTCACGGTTCCTTACCCAATGAGGCTTCCCATGCCTAATCTGCTTGATAGTAATGTAGGGGGTATAAGATTTCCAGATCTTCCTTGGTCTCCTTGGTTTATAACCAAGTCTGGCCTCGGATTTGTTCTATCTAGGGTCTCTAAAAAAGGACCCTTCGGTACAATATGTGTTTGTTGTGTATATATAAGTGAAGAAACAATAGAGTTCAACTCATGTAGGTTAAATATGTGTTGTTTTCTCCCGGAGACCTTGGGAGGTTGATTAACATCAGGATCCACTTGGAATCCTGATTGGGTTCTGTCTCCAATTGAGCGTGCTGAAACCGATTCACTTGATGAACTAGAGTGGATGGATGGGTCTTTTTAGGTGACTCAGCGTTGATTCCAATGGCTACCAGTTACTTTTGAGAGTCTCCGGTATGGGCCTTGTGATGCCTTTTAGCCAATGGGGGAGGTAGTAGAAGCTCTTCGTTTCCTTAATATTGGTTCAGAGTCTTCAGGTTCTTATTCATTTAAAGGGTCTACAGTATGATGAGGTTCTGAAGTTGGATGACCCTCGGTGGATGGTTTAGGGACCGCAAATCTTTTCCTCTTGGTTTTAGTTTTTAGAACGGCGTTAGAAGTTTTCTTCCTACAAATATGTTTGTTTCGATTTCTTTTTGGTGCAGTGACAGGGTCAATGGATTTTGGATGAGGGGGAGGCGGGGTAGAATGATATTGCGCTACATCGTTTGTAGCCTCCATGTGGCCAGAGACCAAATGGGTGATTAGTCCTACTTCTGTCACGGGGATAGTCATGAAATTGTAGCAGCCGCTCCTGAACCACCTAAAGAGAGTGGTGGAAGGAAAAAGTTCTGGAACAAGCGCAAGGGCCAGTCTTCACAAGATCCCTCCAAGAAGCAACAGACAGTGGCAGTCCACGTTGCTACTATTCCTGCTGTTGTTCCTACAGCTCACGCACCTGCCAGTAGATATATTGGAACCCTTCCAAGGTGCGATAAGTGTAACTTTCATCATCAAGGGTCGTTCCGTGAAATGCAATTCAACAACTGTGGCAAAAAGGAGCACACAACCCATTTTTGCAAGACACCAGCACAACCAGCCAACCAAAACCCCGAAGCTGGAATAGGCCAAGCTTGCTATTTGTGTGGAGAAACCGGGCATTACAAGAGGAATTGCCCGAAAGCAACAACTGCTGGCAACACGGGGAAAGTGCTAGCAATGGGCCAGGAGGAGGCAGTCACTGATCCCACCGTAGTTACGGGTACGTTCCTCCTCGACAACTCTTAGGCAAGTATTCTCTTTGATAATGGTGTGGAGAGAAGTTTTGTCAGTCATGCATTTAAACACTTACTCAAACACAAATCCCAACCTTTAACCGAAACATTCACCGTCGAGATGGCTAACAGAAAGAAAAAGAGTACTAACGACGTATTCGTAGGATGCACCCTCACCCTAAACGATTATTCCTTTCCAATCGACCTTATGCCGATCTCCATAAAAAGTTTCGATGTCATCATCGGCATGGATTGGTTGAGCCCCAATCGTGCTGATATTCTTTGTTACGAAAAAGTCGTTCGCCTCAATCTGCCATCTGGCGAAGCCCTCGTTATCTATGGCGACAAACTCAGCACGAACCTTCGTATCATCTCAAAGCCCAAAAATACCTGCGAAAAGAGTGTCACGCATTCTTAGCTCATGTCGTAAACGAAAAGCAAGAAGTTAAAGACCTCGAGAGCATCCCCGAAGTCTGCAACTTTCTCGATATCTTCCCCGAGGATCTTCCAGGAGTTCCTCTCGAACACCAAGTCGAGTTCCGAATCGACTTAATTCCCGGAGCTACCCCCGTAGACAAATCCCAGTATCGTCTAGCTCTAACGGAAATGCAGGAATTATCCAGTCAACTTAACGGACTGCTCAGCAAGGGATTCATTAGACCAAGCTTATCACCCTGGGGAGCACTGGTCTTGTTTGTTAAGAAGAAAGATGGATCTTTTCGGATGTGCATAAACTACCACGAACTCAACAAACTTACTATCAAGAACCGCTACCCCTACCCAAAATCAACGACCTTTTCGATCAACTTCAGGGAGTGATGTTCCGAAAACAGCTTTCCGGACTCGATATGGTCACTACGAGTTTGTAGTGATGCCCTTTGGTCTAACCAACGCACCCGCTACATTTATGGACCTGATGAATAGGTGTGCCGCCCCTTCCTAGACAAGTTCGTGATAGTATTCATAGACGATATACTAATCTATTCATGAAGCGAGGAAGAACAAAACCAACACTTAAGACAAGTCCTAGAAACACTGAGAGCAGAAAAGCTTTACGCAAAATTCTATAAGTATGAGTTTTGGATTAGGAAGGTAACTTTCTTGGGTCACGTGGTTAGCGAAGAAGGCATACATGTGGACCCTTCCAAAATAAAGGCAATAGAGAATTGGTCAGCACCGAGAACGCCCACAGAGATTCATCAATTTCTGGGACTTGCTGGCTACTATTGCAGATTCATCCAAAACTTCTCCAAGATTGCTAAGCATTTTACCGCCCTGACCCAGAAAGGTGTAACCTTTAGTTGGGGAGAGAAACAAGACATTGCATTCCAGACTCTGAAGCAAGCCCTGTGCAGCGCACCAATCTTGTCTCTTCCTGAACGGACACAAGACTTCGTAGTCTACTGCGATGCATCCAATTAGGGGCTAGGCTGTGTACTTATGCAGCGAGGAAAGGTTATTGCCTATGCCTCGAGACAACTAAAGACACACGAAGTCAACTACAATACTCACGATCTTGAGTTGGGAGCAGTGGTCTTTGCGATGAAAATCTGGAGACATTACCTTTATGGTACCAAGTGCACTATCTCACGGACCACAAAAGCCTCCAGCATATTTTTGATCAAAAGGAACTTAACATGAGGCAACGGAGATGGGTAGAGCTACTCAATGATTACGAGTGCGAAATTCGCTATCATCCAGGCAAAGCCAATGTAGTAGCGGACGCCCTTAGCCGGAAGGAATACTCAGGTCGTAAAGTGAAGGCACTAACCATGACAATCCATTCCCATCTGTCCACCCAAATCAGAGAGGCTCAGCTGGAAGCCTTGAAACCGGAGAACAGGACGACTGAAGCCTTGAGGGGAATGGAGAAGAACTTTGAGATCAAGGGAGACGGATTTCGTTATTTCATGAACCGGATCTGGACCCCAAAATTTGGTGGTCATAGAGACCTAGTCATGAACGAAGCGCATAAGACTCGATACTCCGTTCACCCAGGTTCAGATAGGATGTATCTGGATCTCAAGAAACTCTATTAGTGGCCAAACATGAAAGCAGAGATTGCTACCTACGTGGGCAAGTGCCTAACTTGCGCCAAATTAAAGGTAGAATATCAAAAGCCCTAAGGTTTACTTCAACAGCCAGAAATAATTGAGTGGAAGTGGGAGCGGATTACGATGGACTTCATAACCAAGTTGCCCAAGACATCGGGTGGTCATGACACCATTTGGGTAATCGTCGATAAATTAACCAAATCTGCCCACTTCCTGCCAATCAATGAGACAGACAAAATTGAGAAGCTAACTAGAACCTACATCCGAGAGATAGTACGACTGCATGGTGTGCCGATATCTATTTTCTAGGATAGAGATAGCATATTCACCTCAAGATTTTGGCAGTCACTGCAGAAGGCTCTTGGAACTAAGCTGGACATGAGTACATCTTATCATCCTCAAACGGACGGGCAGAGTGAGAGAACCATTCAAACCCTTAAAGACATGCTGAGAGTGTGCGTTATCAACTTTGGCAAGTCATGGGATACCCATTTGCCCATGGTCGAGTTTTCCTACAACAACAGCGATCACACTAGCATTAAGGCTGCTCCGTTCGATGCCCTCTATGGCCGTAAGTGCAGATCCCCTCTGTGCTGGGCTGAGGTGGGTGACACGCAGCTAGCTAGAGGTTAAGTCCCTGATAGCACTCTCACTAGCCGTAAAATCATCCGAGAAACCATAGAAAAGATCGTACAAATCCGAGAACGACTAAAAGCCTCCACAGATAGACAAAAGAGCTACACCGACAAAAGACGAAAACCCTTGGAATTTCAGGTTGGTGACCGCGTTATGTTGAAGGTCTCACCGTGGAAGGGCTTGATACGCTTTGGAAAGCGTGGAAAGCTGAATCCAAGATACATTGGACCATTCGAGATCCTCGCAAGGATCGGTCCTATAGCTTACAAACTCCGGTTACCCCAAGAGCTTAGCAACATTCATCCCGTCCTCCACGTGTCCAATATTAAAAAGTGTCTATCCGACGAGACTCTTGTAATTCCACTCATTGAAATCGAGATCAATGAGAGTCTTAACTTCGTGGAAGAGCCAGTCGAAATCATGGACAGGGAAGTCAAACGAACGAAACAAAGTCGCATACCGATAGTGAAGGTTCGCTGGAATGCCAAGCGGGGACCCGAATTCACTTAGGAGCGAGAAGACCAGATGTAACAGAAGTATCCGCATCTCTTTCCCTACTCCATTTTGTATTCATTTTAGAAAGAATTTTGGGACGAAATTCCCTCTAACGGGGGGATGATGTAACAACCCGATACTTCTAGTCAACAAAAGTCATTTCCCGTTAAATAAAATTTGATATTTTATTTATTCCGTTAAGTCCTTGTGGGTTAGAAATTAATCTAAAATATATAATTAGTGATTATATTGGTTTTCGGAACCAAAAACACTCGAAAAATCAGCAAACTCGTTTCAGCCGGACGTTTACGGTCGTAAAACCGTGGACGGTAAATCCCTGGGCCGCAAACTCGTTTACAGCCGTGAGCCCATTTCCGGTTGTAAACCCAACCGGTATAAAGGTTTTTCCCGGAGAGATTCTTCATTTCTCATCTTTTTCACTCAAAAACTCTCTCAAGTACTCTCAAGAACCTCCCAAGAACATTCAAATTATCAAGATCAAACCTTCAAATCTTCAAGTTTTTCCCCAAGATTACCAAGAACACCAAGTCTCGGTAACATTCCTAACCCAAAAGCAAGTGTTTTCTAACACTTTAATTAATGGAATTGCAAATTTAAATACAATTATGTGTTTAATTATCATTAGGATACCGTTAAATTCCGCGTACTCCAAGTCGCGGGTCATCTTTCCAGTTTTGCTGTCAAGCACGTACACATAATCATCTGTGAGTTCATACCCCTACACTTTTACTGTTTTTAAACGTTTTCAGGGGGAATACAAGCAAAACACAAAGAAATTTTGTGTTCTTACAAAAAGGATTTCAACAGGATTAAAACTTATGCAATTGATACAACCAAGAGATCACTACATTTTATAAAATATTTAGATATTTTATCCCTTTTGTAACATGTTGAGCATAAGGGAAGTTTTCAACATACAAACATAATTGCAAAGTTTTCAGTACAATACAAGAATCGAATACATAACATACATACAAACTATAATAGGTATAGTTTGGGATACAACACACGGTTTATCAATTCCAGAACTTATACATTAACAAGCATAATAAACTATGATAGACATAGTTTATGGTATATAATACTACTTTCTGAAACAAGAGTACAATACTAAATAATTATTTAAGTATAATTATTTTTACTCTACAAGTATACATACAGTTTCGAGTACAAGAGAACACTACAACACTACACGTAAACTAGTTAATACAGGGTTGTGAGGCACTACTTCAATTGTACCCTTCGGGGTACGGAACTAAATCATACCACAGTATAACCAGAGTCTCCTGGAGGGAGAGCGTGAGATTTGTGAATAGATCTATTCGGGACTGACAATCCCACACCTAAACTGCTAGCTACAATGAGGCAGGCATGCCTGGGGTGACAATGTCATAACATCCGACGCCTGAAGAACGTCGTAGAGGTCACTAGGTCATATCAAGCATGGTTATACCAAACTCACAACATTATAAACTAACCATTTGTTTACGGGATTTCAATTCTTCAAATAATTTTATTTTCATTAATAGAACTATCATACACTACAACTGGAGGATTCTAGAGAATACAAATACATAGTTTTATTTTAAGTAATAAAACTACTATACATACTGGTGGTAGCCAGGGTTTTCATACAGAATACATTATGCATTACTGGTGATAGTCAGGGTTTTCATACAGAATACATTATACATTACTGGTGATAGCCAGGGTTTTCCATACAAAGGTTTACATACACAATACATTATACATTACTGGTGATAGCCAGGGTTTTCCATACAAAGGTTTACATTCAGAATACATTATACATTACTGGTGATAGCCAGGGTTTCCCATACAAAGGTTTACATACATAATACATTATACATTACTGGCGATAGCCAGGGTTTTCCATACAAAGGTTTATATACAGAATACATTATACATTACTGGAGATAGCCAGGGTTTCATACAAAGGTTTTCGTACAGAACACAGTATACAATACAAATGGTGGTAACCAGGCATACAGACTAACATTTTCATATACTAAAACATAATACAGTAACGAACGTACATTTTGGTCTTAGGGTTAAGACTACTTTACATTACTAAAGAAATATTTGGATTTTCTTGAGAACATGCAAATAGTTTACAGATTCACAACCGCTTGAACTCACCAGCTTAAATGTTGATACTCTTTCAAAACCGCTTGTACCTTCGCAGGTTTTTGAGAAGACGGGGCTTTTGGAGTCGCGTCTTTTATACTTTTGGTTATACTTTTGCTGTATACAAACTATGTATCGAACAAATGTAAATATTCTACTTATTCAATGTAATGGTTGTGTTTGATTTGATTACGATGATGCAATTGTTGTGATATTGTACATGACGTCCTCCACCCCCGAACGTTTCCACCGTATCGGTTTGGGGGTGTGACAACATATGACCAACTCGTCGAGTTCCCTCATGGGACTCGTCGAGTCGAGCAGTCAGAGGCCAAAAATTGAAAATTTTCAGCATTGAAAACAACACAATTGCATCAATACAACAGAAAACACCCTAGGCTATGATACCAGTGATGAGTTTTGAGCACTATAACAATCCTATGGTGCACATACAACCCTAGATGCTTTGGATCTAAGTTTTCTCAAGTTATACATGCAATTTCATTTTAACCAAAGCATATACCCTAGCTAGCATGCAATTGGAGATATAAAACATAAAAACTAGTTAGATGTATACCTCTTTGTTGTAGCTTGTAGTCCCTGGCCTTTCAAGAGCTTAGTATCTCATGTGTGATGCCTCTAATAAGTTACAAACACCAAAAGCAAAAAGAGGCTTATGAGAGAGAGGTAAGGAAGCACAAATCGGATAGGGTTTCACCTTGGAATTCTTATGCCCGATTTTAGGGATGCTAGGGGTTACTTTTATAGTGTGGAATTCCTAGGGTTTCTTACATATAAACCCTAATTCACCATGACTCTTCACATTTGATAGGCCCTTTGGACTAAACCTTCATGGACTCTCATATAGGTTTAGTCCATCCCTAATCAACATGGATCATTAGCCCAAACTATAAGTATTACTGATTTACCTAATCAGTCCCCGTAAATTTAATCAGTCTCTTTTGATCACTAAATTAATTCCAAATTAATTCTTGATCAATACCAATTAAATAATATGATTTCTCAATTAATATATTATTCATATAATATATTAATAAATCATAAATAACCTCTTTCTCAAATATCCATCCTATCAAATTCCTCCGGTGAAGGCAACCCAAAACGACCATGCTACTATCGGGTCAAGTACATACCAATTACAGTTATGGGCTTAGACACCTAATCCAACATTAAGTACTTCCACCCTACATTAAAACATTGACGAATAGTGTTTTTGTATAGATCACGAGTTAGGCCTGGAAGTTTGAAGTTATACCATAATTTTTCACGAACAGTTTTGCAGCTTTCTTCAGAAGGAGTTTTAGAGTAGCTTTCAAATCGAGGAAGACGAAGAGCAGTTCGAAAGGTTTCCACAACAATAGTGACCCTATATTAACCATCTCCACTTGTTTCAGAGATGGTTTGAGCAACAATATCAATAGAGCATGTGTAGTAGAACTCACATGCTTGTTTAGGGTAGAAAGGGTCCGGAAAGTCCCAGAAAGCATACCGAAGTGGACCGCTTTTGATAAAGTTGACAATGTCTTCGATTCCATAATTCACGAACTACTTTGGGATTTCATCTGAGAATGCCACATTTTTTCGTTGAATATTAATGGTAGAGTCAAAAGAATAAGGACCTTTGATGATGTTAGCGCTGGGAGAAAACTCGTACAAGGGCTTTGACATGGTGAAAGCTTTGAGGAAGATGCGATTTGGAGTCTTTTTAGAGAGAAAGAGCTTTATTGCTTGAATTGCTTGTAAAATTGACCTAGGATGAAGAACTCCCAATTGATACCCAAAAATATTTCTTCCTATTTACATATTCATGACTAAAGAGATCTCCGCCGTAAAAATCTTGTATCCCAAGATAGACCTTTTAATTGTCATTCAAAAGGTTATTGCTTGGATACGAAAGATACTTTAGACACGTCATCAGCATCAGCATAGTTGATCAGCGAGTGGCTTGAGATGGTCACTTAGTAAGTTTGTGAGGTCTCCTGATAGTGTGGGCTAAAACTACCATTCACTGACATAGTATTTCGAGATCTCATAAGTGTGTGGTTTCATATGCTAAATCATAAATCTCTTATATTAGAAGAAAAAATGGCAAGAGAGGATAAGTGCGTGTAATATATCACAGACAATGATATACCCATCGGCACAGATTTTTCAAGATCTCATCAGTGTATTGTACATTACGGTGAATCATAAAACTTTGTTAAGAATGAATCATCGGCATGGACTTTCGAACTTTTATCAGTGTAAGGACAATAATGGATTGTTGCGTGTGATAGCCTAGAGTACATAGACTAACCATCGGCATGGACTTTCGAACTTTTATCAGTGTATGGTTTTACACAATGAATCATCAAACTTTGTTAAGAAGATAAAGGAGAGAATGGATACTTTCAGTTATGCTGAGGTGAATTCAGCGTGAATCATCAAGAGTTCAACTCATCAACAGTTCAACTCATCAACAAGGAGTGGTTTAATATTTTGTATCATAGAGTAAGTTGCAATCTAGAATCAAAGATTCACCGTTAATTATTATGGTACCATGTCATAAATCAAACTAGGACGTCAGGAACATAAACAACCCTTTGTCATTTAAGTACCTAACAGGTATCTCTTACGCTGATGACTATGAAATCAGGGTAAGCCATTAGATTTTGCTCAATGTTTCAGCAGAACATGAGCCTTGATGCATACGGAAAGCATGCTTCTAGGGACAGAGTCAAGTAAAAATGATTAAATTAAAAATAAACACCCTATCCTTTTTATCAATTTTTTATTTGGACCAGGCGATCTCACTTTCAAAGTTTAGACAGTGCTAAAAAATAAACGTGAGAGGGTTACTCAATGTTCTCAGCGGATGGTCTGGTTGATGAGAAACTTAGGGAGATTTTGTCACATACAACAGCATGCTTCTAGGGACGATGATGTGTCAAAATTTGCATACTAGGCTCAAAATTGCCACCGTCAGATTCCTTTACAAAATTGTATATAAGAATAAACAATAAAAGAATTATAAACAAAAGAATTAGAAAATAGTTTAAACAGGAAATTATGTGCAGCTTTTTCAGAAAGGTGATTAAGACTCGTTCCATCAAATCTTTGAAATTGAATGTTCATTAATGCACTTCCATTTTCCGAGATATCTACCCCTTGATTTTTTGCAATAAAAGAGAAAAAACAAGATCAACCATATCACAAAAGAACACAGATCATAGTAAACAAAGAGATAGAATGCCTTTGATCATTGAGATTCTTCAGATTAATTCCAAGCTTCATGTTCACCAAGAAAAACGAAGAACATGAACCAATCTTTGTAACCAACGAGGTGGAGGGATCCAATCTTTGTAACCCTCGAGTTATAAGAGTCACCAAGACAAAACTCGAAGGTTCCATTCATTCAGATCCATAAAGGAAGAGAATGTGGGATCACTATCTTGTTAAAGACGCCTTTGGATCTTTGAGGTGATGAAGTTGTAGTGACAGGGTCTATGGAAATTAGTCGTGCCAGGTCATGGAACTCCACTTCATCTCATTTCAACCGAAAAAGGTTGTTCAAGACAGAAGAGATATGCGCCCAGAAGAACACCTGGTGGCATAATTATCCCCCATCTAGTCTCATCAACATGAAGTAACATGTCAATCAGCGTCTGCATCAGCGTCAGTGAGAGGGCAGTTGGTGCTGAAGAAAAGATGCAGAATCAGCATCAACCAACTCTTACAAGAAAGGTGATGCATTCAAGAAGTGACACGCTGATCTTAATCAGTTAAGATCAACATTGAAATGAAGATGGAAGGTCCTGACACATACAGAGGAAAGAGAAGAACGAATATTGGCCATGTTAGTAGAAAAAAGTGTATGTACAATGTATACTCCTTTGTTAATAGAATAAAAGAAATTTTTTAATTCAAACATGCCAAAAATAAATTATAAGTGTAGCAGCTTATGTTTAAAATTTTAAAAGTAGAAAAACATAAAAATAAAATAAAGTATCAGTGTCAAAACCAACAAATCAAGTCATATAAATATTGCTCTCCCTGATAGCAGAAAGCATGATTTTTGTTTTCAGAATCAAACACTTATCCCACATGATGGTTGAAAATAACTTTGTAACCAGTATCATATCTTCCTGTATTTGAAAGTTCCAACACCTCTTCCAGCTCTTCCACTATTGTCATCTAAAGTCACCATTGTACCATCCTTCTCTATAAAAATTTATTAGGAGTGACTTGTAACTGGTCAAGTGTCTAGAACTTCCACTGTCAAGGTACCAAGTTTGACAAACATTTGGATTTGGTCCTTTAACAGCATGACAACCATCAGCGTTACAAATGCGATCAAGGGAATCATTTACATGAGCCATGAGACCCTTAACGTTCATCGCCTCATCTTCAGATGTCTCCTCTTCATCCACCCATTCTTTATGATCCTCTTGCTTTGCAATGAAGGCTTTCAGCAGAGAGATGTTCTCTTTCTTCATGTGGGTCACCAACTTCTTGTACAAAACTTCACAGTTCTCTGGACTCTCGGCTTCTTTCTTTTCCTTGCAATCCCTAGCAAAATGGCCAGGCCTCCCACAATTAAAGCAATTACATGAGCTTTTCTTCTCTGAAGATGAACTTTTCGATGAGCTGCTTCCTTTGAATTGAGCTCTTCTAACCCCATTTGCTCTACTTTCTTTGTAGCGCTTGACGATAAGTGCAGCACTGGAAACAAGCTTATCGGTGAGATCTTCATCGCTTTCTTCACCCTGATCCTACTTGTTTGAGTCTCTTAAGTGCTTCATTGTTTCCTTTCGAGACCCCAGTCCAACTGACTTTTCCTTGTTTGAGTCCTTCATGATTTACTTCAGAAGAACTTTGGTCTCTTCATAATTTCGTAGATTACCAAACAAAGAAATCAGATCCATGGAATCAATCTTCTCACTATTCTTAAGACCATCAGCGTGATGTTCCCGTCTTTTCCCAATATGATTGAGAAACTTCGGAACCAACTATGATTAGTGTTTGATGATTCCCAGCCTGCGCATATCATTAACCAACAGTTAAACCTATTGAAGGTTTGGGTAAGAGACTCACCTTGTTGAGCAAAGAAATGCTCATATCTCCGATTAAGATTATTGATGGTTGTAGCCTGGACTTCCACAGTGCCTTCATAAACTACTATCAGCGTGTACATCATATGTTGGGCTGATTCAGAATTCTGTATGAGATGATACATGTGGTATGGAAGAGAATTTCCAATAGTGGCCATGGCTTTCACATCAAGACTAAGCAGTCTCTTGTCATCGTCATCATAACTCGTTGCTGGCTTTTTCTTCAGGGGGGCAACGGGGGCGTTGTTTACCATGGGTTGGTACATAGGAACATGGGGAACTTTTTCAACAATATTTCTCATCTCATAGTCAATGGTTTCCAGAACCACCATGGCCTTGGTTTTCCACAGGGTGAAGTTGGGTTCATCGAAGGGGGGGATTTTGTTGAGACCAAAGGATTTGGAATTTCTTGAGATCGACATGATAACTTGAGTGTATCACAAACCCGCTCTGATACCAATTGAAGGTTAGTGATGATCGTATACACTTCAAGTATGAATAACAAACGTAAAACTAATCTCAGAAAATAATAAACAGAAAGTAAATAACATAGAAGTTCTCCAAATTGTTTCTTTCATTAAGAAAAGAGGTTTTGTCTTCACCAAGAAGACAGGTTTGTCACAAAGACGAATGAAACAAAGCCACAATATAACCACACAGCATTAGGGTTTACCCCAATTTTGTATATATACTAATCTATACATATATATCCCATGATTAACGAGATTGTATCTAATCTATACTAAGAACCGATCTTATCACAAAGATACCAGATCTCTGATCTATTCTATAGTTATATATATCTTTAACTAATATACAAATATTACACATAATAACTATACTAAGTGTTGACGATGTTAAACTTGAGACGCCGGCGATGTTGTCTTATATAAGTTGACGTTGATAGATCAGCATGTCATGTGTTTGACTTATTAGATCATAAGGTGTGACCTTACAACGGATTTTTTTGTGAAGGTTCAGTTTGGAAGCTAATTAGTTTATCCAATGGTGTTCTAGTCGATTTCGCTAATTTGGTTGGCGAGGCTGGGTGAAAGGCCTTCGAAGAATCCGTCTGAGATTTGGAGTTGGTTTGTCTGAGGGATCATCTTGTGTTGTTTCATGCTTTCTGAAAGTCAATTCAGGTATGTTAATGGTTAAGACGCTATGAGGCTTTAGTGTTGTAGACGTCAGTCAATGATGATTTGACCCTAAGTAGGAGAGAACTGGGTGTTCTGCCTGGCGAATCATCGTTTGGTCTAATTTTATGGTTTCATCGCGATGGGATAGAGAAATCTACATTTCATGGATGTTGGATTTTAGATTAGGGTTTTTAGTTGCATAGGGGATGGAAGTGGGCTATCATCAAAGTGTTCGTGATTTGGAAGTTCTTGTGGCGTTCCTCAAAGATATGTCGGGTTCCTCCATGGACATGGAGAATTCAAGGTTTGGTCAAATCGTGAGTGCATAGCAAGTTGTCGTTAGGTGTGTGTGTTGTCCTCGTAGTAAAAATTTGATGGGTAAGGAACTTGTTGTGGCCAGTAGTTACTTTTGGGTAGCTCCACGAATCTGTATGGAGGGGCATTGAACCACTCTTTTTTGCATCATATTTAGAGATCATGGTTAGATCACGGTATGGGTCGGTTATTTATGGCTAAGAATGGGCAGTCATTAATGTAGCAGGCAGCTTCAGAGTTCGATAAGAGTATATCACGGGGGTTGTGTTCAGTATGTGTGGGGTCATCGGGTTTAGTTCTCAACCCATTTTTGATCGTTGGTTATTTCTTTATTAGTAGTAGTTGAGGTTATTCGAAGGATTCAAGTTGTATCATATAAGGTTGCAACTGATGAGTCAACCCTTAGTCAAGTTCAATAAAGTTTGTATCTTGGTCCATGTGAAGGTGTCCTCTCGATTCCTTGGTTGTGAAATTTTTTCTTCTTGTGGTTTGAGATGGTAGCTATCCTTAGTTATTGGAAGATCAGATATCCGAGCAACATTGTTCAATTTTTCAGGTATCATCGTGGTTACACAAAGTGTGATTTTGGCAGGTTATGTCGATTGGGTTGGTGTTCAGATTGTTTCAACCGGAATTTTGGCTACATTTCTAGATAATTGAGGAGTTGTCCTCTGAGATTGGAAGTTTTATTTTCTATTTGTGCATTGGTGGGATATATTCAACTTCATCAGGGTGTGGGGTCTTTTTTGGTTGCTAGAAGAATATGTCTAATAGTGGTAGAGGTTTATCGTTTCGTTCAACTCACAGGTATGTCACCTTATGGGTAAGGTCAAGATTATGAAGAAACATAGTTACCTTGAGGAGTGTGGTGTTCTCTCCTGGGGAGTATGTCATGTTAGGTTTACAAGTTGATACAGGAGCTTGGTGGTCTATTTTTTTCCCTGATTGTGTGCGGTCACGTTTCGTCTAACGATATGTCAACGGCAGTTGGACTATGGAAGAGTACGTGTTCCAAGATGGTATGGCTCCTATAATCGGGCTAGTGTAGAGTGGGATGTTGATTGGGCTCCTACTGGTCAGTGAGATGATGGAAGTATGTCCTTAGACCCGTTGAGGGGAGGTAGGTAGTCTTCATGTTGTGGTAGGATGATGCCAAAAATGGGGAGGATCTGTGAGCTTCTCATCCCAACAGATGGATGGCGTCACGACATGTTGTGAGCTATTGTGGGTTTCACATTTATTAATGAGATCGATGGTTATGTAGCAGAGTCATGTGTGTTGATTAGTTAAATGTATGTCAGTGATGGATGTTTGAAGTAGTATAGTGTTGTCGTTAGTGTCTCAGTGACCGGCAGGTTGAATTAGATTGATGTAGAGTGTTTACTTGATGGGAAAGGCATGGTGGTATTTTGGCAGCTCATTTTTGGGAGTCTTCCTATCGGACTCGCGTTGGTTTGATGATAAGTGATTGTGAGAATTATCTCCCTATATTACCTATGTCATAGTATGCTACCTCCTAAGAGAATTATCTCCCTATATTACCTATGTCATAGTATGCTAATGCAAATGGTGATAAGTCTCTTAGGAGTTTTGGCAAATAATTGTGCGCCTATGTTGACCTGGAAGCCTAGGCGTCATGCAAGTCTTAATATTGCCCATGGTTGTGCTCGGGGGAGATGTTGGTTGGTTATGATTTGTCAGGAAGTCGGGTGTGTATTCGAAGACCTACATCATGTTATCTGATTTTGGGACGGGATAACCAAAACCATTGCTATTCTATTGGCTTTATCTATGTCTAGATTCATGATTTTTGAACCAAGGGGGATGTGTGGGCTAGTTTAGCTCTCACTCGTTTTATTTCGCTCGGATGTCAGTAAGAGAGGGTGTCAGTTTCTGCAGTCGGTAGTGTTTCCTGTCTTCTGGGGTCAGGCGTTTGAGTTTTGATCAGCATGGTTGATGCTGAGGGAGGCCTTTCCTACTGGGGATATAGACATGTTCGCATAATTTTAAGATTAGGGAGGGGAGCCAGTTTTTCTTTTTTCAGTTGGTTGTGAGGTATTTATCTTCATGCTCTATCGGGGGTCGTGATTTTGACGTTGGGAAGTCTCTGCTCAAGTTTGGAGTACGCGCCTGTTTTGGAACATTTTGGGTTTTTCAGTCGTTGATGGGTGGCGATGGCTCGAGTATGAAGTAGGTGGTCTAGGGAGATCCCTCAATGGGATTCAGGAGGGGCGGTTTCAAAATGATTGCTAAGGGAAGATTATGAGGGCGAAATCTAATTTAAGTGGGGGAGAATTGTAACACCCGTATTCCAGATAGATAGGTTTAGGGTTTTAAGTAGTCAAAAGATTGGTTTTTGTGGAAAATCGAGTGTCAGGACATGACCAGAGGTTATTCACAACGTGACAAGTCAATAATAAGAAACATGTATATGATATGTTCTCATGACGTGACACACAGGTGGTCACGACGTGAAGCCTGCACCAACCCAAGCCCATGATCGTTACGGTTTTCCTACGCATTTGTAACGCTCTAAATTTTCAAAGAAATTTTTCTTTTTTAAAATCACATAAAACCCAATATCACATTTCTCAAAAACCACAAATGTATAAGTTGTCAAAACACAAGTCACCAATTGTTTGATAATTTCCTAGAATCCTCAAAAACATAAACTCCAACTCGTGTGTACAATCAAGTCGGCGCCTTCCCGCGATCCTGAGAAGTACCTGAACACATATCACACAACACTGTAAGCACGAAGCTTAGTGAGATCCGGTGCTTTCAGTAGTACGAGCCCAATACTACCTTCCGCACCAATCTGTAGTCGTCCCAAGTCCTCCTCCTAGGATCCTAATTCACAACTACTCTATCCCTCGTAGATATCAAAATACTCTCTTGGTAGATTCATCAATGCTCATCTAGGTATCTCTCCTAGATTACTCAAAACTCTCTCTAAAAGATTCCTGTTATGTATCCCTACTCATCACACATACAGAGCAAATAGCATATAATATCAATCAATAGCATTTCCTAGGCTAAGGCATCATGAATCAGGCAACTCTAGCTCTAAATCCCTGAAATACCTAGCCTATCCTCTAGCATGCAAATCTAATATCTCATAAGTATCTCACAATATAAACAAGTAATGGTATTTTGGGAAATCACCGTTCGGGCTCTGGCTGATTATACACACTGCCCTATCTCATTTTCTCTTAAAAGCTTTTACTCGTTTTCAGAAAAATCATTTCTTTTTAGAAAATTTTCTCAAATCCTCAGTTTAAGTCCAGACATACCCGAGAGTACATCCGAATCCCTCAAACCAAGGCTCTGATACCAAATTGTAACGCTCTAAATTTTCAAACAAAATTTTCATTTTTAAAATCATATAAACCCAATATCACATTTCTCAAAAACCACAAATGTATAAGTTTTGAAAACACAAGTCAACAATTGTTTGATAATATCCTAGAATCCTCAAAAACATAAACTCCAACTCGTGTGTACAATCAAGCTGGCGCCTTCCCGCGATCCTGAGAAGTACCTGAAACACATATCACACAACACTATAAGCACGAAGCTTAGTGAGTTCCCCAAAATACCATGCACAAATAATTAGCCTCTCATGGATAAATCTCAATAAGGACCCTCCAGTCATGTGTCTCAGTGAGGACCCTCCGGTCTCACAGCTCGGGTCGGACCCTCCAATCCGATATCTCAGTGAAGACCCTCCGGTCTCACAACTCGGGTTGGACCCTCCGGTCCTAACTTAATAAAGCACATAAATAATATACAGCATAAGTCACAAAGACAAAATGCATGATATCACATAACCCGGTATAAGCATATAAGACCCTCCGGTCAATAACTCAAACAAGACCCTCCGGTCAATAACTCATATAAGACCCTTTGGTCACACAGTATTACCACTCAGGTAAGTATAGTGAGAAGACTCACCTCGTAAGCAAATCAAGTATGTCTCGTACTCAACGATCAGTCTCGACTCCGCCTACATATCATAATCATCTCTAATTAACACTTGTAATAACCACTCTAAAGATATTAAGCTAACCCCTTTACTAACTCTTGAAAAGGGTGAAAAGACCAGCTTACCCCTCCATGGTCTCCATATCCATCACTTGACCAAACCCTAAAAGTCAACGGAAGTCAACACTCGAGTCAACAGTCCATGTTGACCCAACTCGTCGAGTGCACCTATGCGACTCGTCGAGTTCCTCCTGTTCTCAGAAAATCAGGGAAACTCTAACTCAACTCGTCGAGTTGTCTCATCAACTCGTCGAGTTTGCACGTGTCCAGACTATTGGGGAAAACCCTAACCGAATCGTCGAGTTGGCTCATTCACTCGTCGATTCCCTCTAGTCCAATTCTCATTCAGACGATTCTAAGCAGAACTAAGGCCCTAAACTCTAAATCTAGCCTCCCAAGGCTGAAATACCATGTAAAGCTGCAAGCTTTAGCTTTACGTCCATCCATGGCACCTAGGGCTCAAAATGCCAAAACAAAGCTCTATAGAAGGTTTAATGTTTGGAACTTGGCCAATAGCTTGATAAAGTTTGGATCTTTATGCTTAAGGGACCTCATATAGTCCAGATCTGAAATTTCACCATCATGTCATGCTCCAATGTCTTAAAGACTCAAAGAGGAGATGAAAATGGCCACAAACTCCCTAAAGAAGCGATCTAACCAAACAATGATCAAGGTGATAGCTTTTTACCTCCAAATAGCAGCTAGCACTGAAGCAACACTGGATCCAAGGGCTTTTACACGTTCCAAGCCTTATGCTCTTCTATCTCCTTCCAAGAAAGCACCAAATCACACACTTTTAGCCTCTCTCTCTCTCACACAGAAGAATACAGCTCGTTTAGGGTTTCTCTTAGGGCATTAAAGTGATAAGGAAGGCGAAAATGAAGGCTTAAGGTCCTTTAAATAGGAGAAAAACCCTGAAAATTAGGGTTTTCACACTCAGCACCTACTCGTCGAGTTGGGGTCCTCCAACTCGTCGAGTAGACTCTAAAAATCACGCGGGTATCTCCACCTCTACTCGGCGAGTTGTGGCCTCCAACTCGTCGAGTTGCCCTAACAAAATGAATATAATATAATTAAATATTATACCTGGGACTCGGGATGTTATAGTATTTAAACCCTTATGAATCGATTTTAGGGTTATTTATCGGCCTCCATCACCCTCAAACCTCAGAAAAACCCTAACCCTATTTCCCTTGGTGGTTCTTGGCCTTTTGGTGCAATTTGTTAGCTTGAAGAAGAATACAAGAAGGAGAAGAAGGTTTTTAATTGGTGGATCTTACAAGGAAACATCATCATCATCTTATATAATTTCTAGACCTTTGTAAGTGTCAAAGGCTCAAACTTTATTACCCTATGTTGCTAGATCTAGGCTTTTGTCCCATTTTCTTCATGTTTGAGCAAGTTTGAGTTGAAGAGGTCCATAAAGTTAGCAACTTTATGGATTCTAAGGGTCCCTTGGGTATTATAAGGTCCAGATCTAGAACTTGATGGAGTATTGGGGTCATGCATGTGAGTTATGGTGATATCTCTTCTTTTTTGATCTAGAATGGATAGAGGACATGCATGAGGCATGCATTTCCATAAAGTAATCATTTTTATGGACCTTTGGAGTCCCCTTAAGCTTCTGGAAAAGTGGGAGTTGTAGACTTAATGTATTAAGGACTCAAATCTTTGGGATGTTGCTTCAGACTACGATCAAGACGTGACACTGAGGGTGTCACGACGTGACCAAGAAACGAGTCCATAACTATTTTGTCTTATTATGCTCACCACGTGACAAAGGAATGTTCATGTCGTGATGTTTGCTCAATGAGTTATCCTAATGAGTTGGCTGATTTGGAAGGGAATGAGTTTGGGGCCAGATTGGGTAAGCTCTCATGACGTGGCCAAGGGTTGGACACAAAGTGAGGCTCAATGGTTGAAATTATTGGTCGTTGACTTTGACCTTGATCGTTGACTTGTTGACATGGGTTGACTTTTGGTCAAACTAAGGGTTTTGGAGTGTAGCCTCATAGGGTACTCTTTATTGTTGTTAGGTGTCACGTAGGATCAGTCCTTGTCGGTGAGAGTCATGGTGTTTAGTTGCTACTTGTGATGTGAGTCTTTTCACTATACTTGCGTGTGTGGTAGTATATGTTTGTTGACCATCTGGGTCTTATTTTGTTGCTTATTCTTATATGTGAACTGAGTTGCTAATAACTCCTAGATTGTTGTGAGTCTATGGGACTGCTGATAGTCAACAAGGTTGTTGATAACATGTGAGGCGTGCTTTTAATCCACAGGGTGTGTTGTTAACCCTCTAGGACCGCTGATAGTCCCCAAGGTTGCTAATAACCCGTAGTTGATTGTTATGTTGTGTTGTATGCGATATTTTGGGGAACTCACTAAGCTTTGTACTTACACTTGTGGATTTAATGTTTTGCGGGTACTTATCGGATTATGGAGGTGAGACTATACATATACATCAGCAGATTGATGATTTGATATTCCGCATTGCCTTCCTATTAACTCTGATTTCAGAATAATGGATTATGAACAAATGGGTTGCTCTGGATGTAATTTTGTTAAAATGGATGTTTTATTTACTTTAAAAAATGAAACATTTAGCCTTGTTTCTTGGGATGTTACAGCTCTTCCTCTATAGCCTTCTTCCATTGTATTAATTCTTTCATCCTTAAGGCTTCTAGATAAGACTTAGGTTCACCATTCTCTGTCAGCAACAAGAAATTTGTTGAAGGAGAATACCTGATTGGAGACCTTCGTACTATAGTGGATCTACGGAGGGTAGGAGTTTCATTTTATGCAACTTCATCCTATGAACTACTATCACCCATGCTCCTACTATCTCCATTTTCATTAGAGCTCCCACTGATTCTAGAACTTTCACTTATCTCTGGAGTACTGATAGGTTTTACAATGTCATCGTCTAAAGTGTCTTCTAACTCAACTATTCTTCTTTTTCTATTTGTTTGTTACAGTTGGACCCCTTCGTAAGTTCATCCTTGTATAGAGCATTCTCATTGAACACCACGTCCCGACTTTTGATAACTATATTGTTCTTGTTATCCCAAAAGAGGTATCTCATGTCGTCCAACCCATAATCTATAAAGGTGCATTTCCTTGACTTTGCCTCTAGCTTGTCTCTCTTAGAGTCTTTGAGTTTTACATATGAGACACAACCAAAGACCTTCATATGTTTGAATGAAACCTCACGACCTTGTTATTCTTCCTTTGGAATCTTGAACCCTCTGGTAACTGAGGGTCCTCTGTTGATTAAGTATGCAGTTGTATTGACCGAATCCACCTAGAACATCTTGGGTAAACTTGCATGCAGTCTCATGCTCTTCGCCCTTTCATTAAATGTTTGGTTCATCCTCTCAGCTACTCCATTTTGCTGAGGTGTCTCCGGAATAGCCTTTTGCATCCTGATTCCATGGTTAACACAGAATTCGATGAATTCTTTGCTACTGTATTCGCCCCCCTTATATGATCTAAAACACTTGATTTTCAAGTTAGTTTTATTCTCCACACTAGCTTTACATTTCTTTAAAGCACTGAAAACTTAAGACTTTTGCTTCAAGAAATAAACCCAAACTTTCCTTGTGTTGTCATCGATGAAAGTAACATAATATCACTGAATCGTCTCACTGAAGCAACTGAAGTGGGACCATAAATAACTTAATGAAATATTGGGATCCTCCCACTAAAGCAACTGAAGTGGAACCATAATCATCTAAATGAACAAGGTCTAATTTCCCCGTCTTGGGCGGTTGTCCCATATTTACAAAAGTAACCTTCCTATGTTTGCCAAGAACACATAGCTCATAGGAATCCACTGCCACATTGTTCACATCTAGAAGTCTTTATTTGGAGGCAAGCATCTTCATTCTCTTCTCACTCATATGCCCAAGTCTTTGGTGCCATAGATTGGATGCCCCAACTTCTTCAATAGCACATGCCTCAGCATTAGAAACATCCTCTGTATAAAGTGTAGCCTACTTCTAACCTCAAGCAACCACCAAGTTTCCTTTCATTACCTGCCACTGATGATCACCAAATGTAACAGGGTGACCTTCATCATCAAGTTGCCCCACTGATATTAACATTCTTTTCAAGTCAGGAAGGAACTTGACATTCTTCAAAGTCCACTTCATATCCAAAGTAGTCTTGAGGACCACATCCCCAACACCTGTAATAATTATCCTCTTGTTGTCTGTTAGTCTTACCTTTCCTTAGTACTACTAAAATTTTTCATTACATCTCTAAAATGATTAGCATGGAATGACGCACCAAAATCCATGATCCAGGATCCAATTGAGTTTTCAACTGCACAAAGAAGAACATCTCCTTTAGAGTCTGAAGCAATGTTCATCTCATTCTTTCATTTGTCTGCAGGAGGTTTTAAACATTCATTCTTGAAATGACGTTTTTATTTTTAGTTCCAACAGGTAATGTCCTTCCTATTTTTCGATAAACCTCTCTTCTTCAACTTTGATCTTCCTCTATGCCCACACCCTCTTTTGGAATTCCTTCCTCTTTATTCAGTACTTATAAGACAGTAGAAGATTCTACAACACTTCATCTATGCATATCCTCACCAAGGATTAAATCGAGTATGCCTTTTAATGTCATCTTAGCACCTCTAGTTGAGCTGATAACTATTGTCACTGTGTCAGACTAACTTTCGGGCAAAGGTGATAATAGTAGCAACACTTGGACTTCATCTTCAAATTTTAATCTCAACCAACATCAACCTTTACCGGATTGAATTAAATTCATTAACATGATCAGTCACTGAGCCACCCTCCTTCATCTTCAAATTTACCAATTTTCGAATCAAGTAAACCATATTCGTTGCTGAAGATTTTTTTGTATATGTTAGATATCTCTTTGATCAATCCATGAGTATTCTTAACATTGACAATGTTGTAAGCAACATTCTTCGCCAAGGATAATCTCACCACATCAAGTGTCAGCCGATCTAAGAATTCTCAATCCTCCTGCTTCATAAGAAAATGCTTCTCTTCTAACAAAGGTTCATGTAAATTCTGCTGGTAGAGGTAGTCTTCGATTTATAATTTTCCAGAAACCGAAATATTTTCCATTAATTTTTTCGATCTTAACTCTCCCATCTTCATCCATAGCCTTGATACCAATTTGTTGGGATAACAACAAAACAAGTTAAGCACTCCATACAAATGTCAATAAAACTTCGGTGATATAAAACTTATGAAAAACTTAATCAAAATGAACATAATATTTAATGTCTTTCGGTCAATGTGACCTATGTCCACGGGTGTATGAGAGTGAGAGATAGATAGATAGATAGAGAGAGAGAGGGAGAGAGAGAGTGATAAAGGACTTTATTAACTTTTAGGAACTATTACAAACATTTAATGTTGTATCTCACTTTTGGCTCTCACTAAAAACTAAACTAGCAATTAACAATGACGTGGATATGAAGCTATTTATAGGTAAGCATGGGAAATCCTTATTCTGGTGGGTCAGACGTATCCATAATAGCCCATAAAGGGGATGCCCTAACTTTTAACTAATCATGAAATTCCATGTGGGCGCTTCTAAAACCTTCAACCTCATGAGCATCATGCATGAGCATCATCAATGAGCATCAACAATTGATGAGCATCTTCCTTAAGAATATTCAACTGATGAGCATCCTCCTTAATAATCTTCAACATATGAGCATCCATGATGCTCACTTGTAATCCTTGATGCTCACTCGTGGTTCCTGATGCTCACTTGTGATCCTTATGCTCACTCGTGATTACTGACGCTCACTTGTAATCCCTGATGCTCACTTGTGACCTTAATGCTCACTTATGATCCTAAGGAACACTCGTGGTTCGTGATGCTTGCTTGTGATTCATGATGCTCGCTTGTGATTCCTGATACCCAGTTGTATTTGATCAAGTTTACATAAGCCAACACAGACCATCAATAGCAGTCGCCAATCTATTAGCAAAAATTTTGCTAATAAATTTGAATTGGCAACCAATAAAGCTAATTGGGCGAAAATCCAGATTTGCATCAGAAGCCTTTTGGATGGGGGAAATAAAAGAGTGATTACACTATTTAGGGAAGATAGCGGATACGAAAAACTCAAGACTAGAATGCACCACATAGTCTTCAACAAGCTACCAAAACTTGCGAAAGCACTCGACAGTAAACCTGTTAGGGCCTGGAGCCTTATCTTCCAAAAAAATCCTGAACTACCCTCTTAATCTCCTACCGTGTACATAGGTTTTTCAATATAAGATTGTTGCACCCGTGACATATGAGAAGAAAAGAAAGGAGTAACCAAAGCCCATGAAACACCTAGTCGTGAAAACCGGTCTGCAAAGTGAAGGAATAACTCCCTATTAACACAATCTAGAACCGTAATCCAATCATATCCACCATAACCCTCCAAATTGAAATACGACTCCTCCTTTTATTAATGATACCATGAAAGAAGCTCGAGTTTTCATCTCTTACCACAACCCATTTGACTTTAGCTTTCTGAGCCACGTCAAGAGCTATAACTCGATCAAAGTCACATAACCGCTTTAGAATATAAGACCAAGACCAAGAGAGGGATAGGTAAATTATCCAACTTATAACCATTCACCAAAACGACCATCAAATCTGAAATGTAAATTTTAGATTTGGACGACATATAATGTGCAATATTTTTTATTTGCATCAAACATTTTTCAAAATTTATCTCTACCCTTTAAATCCGAAATATTTACTTTCATTAGTTTTTAACTAAATTGCGTAATTTATGTCTTTGTATCATAATTTGCTTCATTTTTGCTATGTTTCTTTACGTTTTGGTTTGATTTCAATAAAAAAGACGAAGCATTTTAGAAAATGGGTAGCTTGTTTATTGCATTTTTGACATGTTTTTTAAAGTTCAGAATATTTTTTTCTTGTATGAAATCTGAAATATGTATTCAAAATGTAGTTTTTTGGACACGTGTTTTAAATTTAGATTTTTTTTTTATGAAATATGAAGTATGAATTCAAAATGTAGTTTTTTTCAGAAAAAATAGAGTAAATTATACGAATGGTCCCTATGTTATTGGAACCGTAACCCAATCACATCCACCATGACACCCCAAAATTGAAATCTGACTCCTCCTTTTCTTAACGATGCCATGAAAGAAGCTCGAGTTTTCATCTCTTACAACAACCCATTTGACTTTAGCTTTCTGAGCCGCGTCAAGAGATATAACTCGATCAAAGTCACATAACCGCTTCTATATCTATATCTATATCTATATACATACTTATAAAGAAGGCATTTTTCCAATCATCTCATGCATTTGAAACCCCAACACAAATTTCCAAACACCTCATGCATTTGAAACCCCCACACCTTTTCACCTTCAAAATAATTAATCACACGGCATACACTTTATATAACTGAAATTTGCAGCTACCCATGGAACTATGGATGGTGAAGTTAGAGCATGGCATGAAGGAACAATTGATTTTGCTCCTACGTACTTTAACAAAATAATCATTTTGCATTATTTATAAGTATAAATTAGCATGTATGTATGTATATATATATATATATATATATATATATATATATATATATATATATATATATATATATATAAAGAGACATTTTTACTTGCGCCACATGCATTGAAACCTCCATGATTTTTCAATTTCTTTCTAATAATTATTATAAGTTGGTTAATAATGTTAAACTCATGAAAAAACAAAATTCTAATCATAAATCAACTAAACTAGAATATTAAAATATAATATATTACTTCTATTTATAAAATTATGAGTTTAACTTTATAACATATTATAGTTAACTTATTAGTTTAGATATGATGTAGTATGTGAACAATTGTCATTTTAAAGTCACAACTTTTGTGTAGTTTATGATTTTTGCAAAAAACTAAATCATTAGTTTCAATATAATGTTAAACAGTTAACTAAAATTAAAATTTCAGTTAAACTTTAAAAAATCAAGAGACTATTTTATAAATAGTAAAAAGTTATAAATTATAGTGTTAGATTTAAATTGTAATCCTAAATTAACAAAAAAAAACATGAAAATATTTTTTATAATCATTAAGAATTTTCAAATAAGTATCTTAAAAATAACTTAAAATTAGAAGAGTTAAAAGTAATATTATATAAAAACTTATAATGTTATCTTTAAAAAAAATATTTGTTGTTTTAAATAATTACAATCGAAGAAACTAACAATATTCATTAAATAAATTTTAAAAACTTTAAATTTCTGAAACCAAATTAAAATAATTAAGAGTTTCCAAATACGTTATTTTAAATAACTTACAACAATAATAGTTAAAATTAACATTATATACAAAAATTATATTGTTACATTTAAAAACAAAAACAATGTTTCATGTTTTAAATAATTAAAATGATAGAAATTAAAATCTTAAGAAAATAAAATTTTTAAAATTAATTAATCATAACAACAACTATAAATATCCTGAAACCATATATTATATTTAATTTTATTCATGAGTACCCCTCAGGTAGAAGTCATTGAGACAATTGAGATTATACAATTTTAAAAGATGTCTACATTATCATATAATTCAAAACAAACAATGTTTATACCAACTTATTATATGATTTATTATATAAAATCTAACAACAAGGTCATTGATATATTTAAAAAACATATATTTGTAAATATTTCAAATATATTGTTGTATTCTGCGCAACGCGCAGGTATTCGTCTAGTCATATTATTATACTTATAAAGTAAGCATTTTTCCTATCATCTCATGCATTTGAAACCCGCACACAAATTTCCAAACACCTCGTGTATTTGAAACCCCCACACATTTTCACCTTCAAAGTAATTAATCACACATCATGAAATATTTTATAACTTATATAATATGTTTAATAAGCAATTAATGGATAGTCTATTATAAAAATGTCATTCTCTTTGAGTAGACACACAAATACAAATCACATACAAAAATAACAAAGAAAACAAGTTTAAAGGTTTTGTGTTGGTTTGAGGGATTTGACCATTTTTTGAGCCATGTTATTATGTTAAAGTTTTTAATCTGTAAGTTTGTTATATACTAATTCTTTTTTTATATATTTTTCTTGGTTTAAGTATTCTTTTAAGACAATCATTCTATGTTGTGGTTGAAACTTTAATGTGAATTAGATTAGATTCATGTTATCGATCATATGTTATGGAAAGTGATATAGATAATAATTAATTAAATATTATATATATGGTTGTATGTTGGTATTTCTTCAAAGTAATAATTAATAAAAATCATGGATATGCAATATTATCCACAGTATCCATGTAAGTCTATTTAAAATGCAAATTCTTTATCTTATCACTTTATATTTTAGTATATGTTTAACATTTTAATTATAATAATTAGTGTCTTTTAAATTTTTTCTTTCGTTTATTAATAATAATAAATGGTTTTAAAACTAATGAACCATAATTATAAATAATAAAATCAAATTATAAAAAATCATGGATATGTCATATTATCCATGCAAGTCTATTTTGAAATTCAAATTGTCTATCTTATCAGTTTACTATTTAGCGTTTGTTTCACATTTTAATAGTAATATTAAGTGTTTCTTAAAAGTCTTCTTTAACTTATTAACAATAATAAGTGGTTCAAAACTAAAGAACAATAATTTTAAATGATAATAACATCAATTTATAAATTACATAACACTAACAACAAATAAATTGTATTTTAAATGAACATCATTATTGAAATTAGAAAATAATCGCATAAGTAAAAATTTAAATTAATCAATCAAAAAATTGTTAAAAATAATATTAAATAGATAATTATACTTAATTTTATTAATGAGGAAGGTGGCTTGATGTCAATGAATAATATTGTTCAAAATATTATGTCAAAGTTAATGTCAATAACATAATCATTTTAAGCATATATTTTTCAACATTCTAACAATATATTTCTAACCTACGTTGCGCAACGCGCGGGAATTCGTCTAGTATACTTATAAAATAGGCATTTTTACTTGCACCACATGCATTTGAAACATCGATGACTTTTCAATTTCTTTCTAATAATTATTATAAATTTGTTAATAATGTTAAAGTAATGCAAAAACTAAATTCTAATAATAAATTAACTAAACTACAATATTAAATTATGATATTTTAATTCTATTTATAAAATTATGACTTTACATTTTTACATATTGCAGTTAACTTATTAGTTTATATATATTGTCGTATGTGACCAATTCTCATTTTAACGTCACAAATTTTGTATAATTTATGATTTTATGCAAACTAGTTAAATTATTAATTTCAATATAATGTTAAACGGTTAAGTGAAATCAAAATTTCAGTTAAACTTGAAAAAAACCGAGAAACTATTTTTTATAAATAGTTAAAAGTTATTAATTATAGTTTTAAACCTAAATTCTAATCCTAAATTAACAAAAAAATCATTAAACTATTTTTTATAATCATTAAGATTTTCAAATAAGTAGCTTAAAAATAGACAAAATTACATAAATGGTCCATGTAGTTGACACAATTGACCAACTTTGGTCCTTATGACAAATTTTGTATGTAGATGGTTCATGTGGTTTCAAAATCTTGCAAAGACAGTCCTTTTGACTAACGGTGTTAACTTTTTCAGTTAAGTCCCTTGTGAAATGACTCATTTGACCTTCATGCCATAAGGACCATTTATGCAATTTGTTTCAGCCACAGGGATCATCTATGTAACTTTGTCTATTATTTATTATTTTTTTAATTAATTTATTTATATTTCTATGATTTGGAATTTTTTTGACGTTTTTTTCGAATATACTCTTAATGTTTTTTTTTTATTTTTTTCTCTTGCATTTTTTGATATTTTGTTCATATAAATTTTTTTCTAATTTTTTTTGACATTTTATTCAAATACATTTATTAATATTTCTTTTGACTTTTTGCTTGAATATATATATATATATATATATATATATATATATATATATATATATATATATATATATATATATATATATATATTGACGTTTTGTTCAATTATATTTTTAATGATATTTTTTACATTTTGTTTGTTTATATTTAATAAAGATTTCATACTCATTATAATCATAATTCGTAACTTAATTCACTTACAATCTTTTTTTTATTCTTTTACTATATATAAGGTTATATAACTATTATTATTTTTAATTCAAAAAAATAACAATATAACATATATAAGGTTGTATAATTATTATTTTTGTAAAGCTTTTTATAAATAGTTTTTTAATATGTTAAATGTGAATATGATTAATAAAGATAGGCTAATCGGAACATATAGGCTAATCGAAAAAAAATGACTAAAATAATTAAATAACTCAAAAATACTAAAGTTAAGTCTAATGTGAAATGTCATGGGTGCTCTCGTCAAGACTACAAGATACTCTTAGCTTAGCCTATGTGTACATAATTTATATTAATCATATTCACGTTTAACAAACTTTTTTACATTTTTTTATTAAAATATTTATAAAAAGCTTTAAAAAAGTAATAATTATACAACCTTATATGTATTATATAGTTATATATTTGAATTATAAAATAACACTTACAAAACCTTGTCTATATTAAAAGAAAAAAAATATGATTGTAATTGAATTAAGTTAAGAATTATGATTACAGTGATCATGAAATATTTAATAAATACAAAAAAGCAAAATGTAGAAAAATTCATTAAAAATATATCCGAAAAAAAATTAAAAGAAATTATTCAAACAAAAAGCCAAAAGAAATAATTATAAATGTATTCGGAAAAATGTCAAAAAATTAGAAAAAATTATACGAAAAAAATATCAAAAAATGTAAGCGTAAAATTATAAAAAAAAACATTAAATAATATATTTGAACAAAATGTCAAAAAAAATCTAAATCATAGTAATATAAATAAACTAAATAATAATAATAAATAATAATAGATGACATTACATAAATGGTCTATGTGGCTGGAACAAAGTACATAAATGATTCGTATGGTAGGAAGGGAAAATGTGTCATTTCACATGCGAGTTAACTGAAAAAGTTAACAATGTTAGTCAAAAGGACTGTTTTTGTAAGATTTTGAAACCACAGGGACCATCTATACACAAAGTTTGTCATAAGGACGAGAGTTGGTCAATTGTGTCAACCACAATGACCATTTATGTAATTTTGTCTAAAAAATAACTTACAATAAAAATAGTTAAAAATAAATAATATTATATAAAAAATTTATTATCTTTAAAAAAATAATGTTTGCTGTTTTAAATAAATACAATCAAGGAAATAAACAATATTCATCAAATAAAGTATAGAAAGGTTAAATTTTAAAAACCAAATTAAAATAATTAAGAGTTTCCAAATGTGTTATTTTAAATAACTTACAACAACAATAGTTAAAAGGTAACATTATATACAAAAATTATGTTCTTACCTTTAAAAACAAAAACAATGTTTGATGTTTTAAATAATTAGAATGATAGAAATTAAAACTTAAACAAATAAACTTTTTAGAATTAATTAATCATAAAAACAACTATAAATATCATTAAACCATATATTATATTTAATTTTATTCATGAGTGACATGTATGTACAGGCCATTGAAACTATTTGGATTATAGAATTTTAAAAGATGTCTACATTGTCATATAATTCAAAACAAACAATGTTTATACCAACTTATCATAATATTCATTATATAAAAGCTAACAACAACATCATTGATATATTTAAAAAAAAACATATATTTGTAAATATTTCAAATATATTGTTGTATTCTGTGCAACACGCAGATATTCGTTTATCTATATATATATATATATATATATCATACATACTTATAAAGCTAGCATTTTTTCTTGAATCTCATGCATTTGAAACCCCCTTTTTTAACTTCCTCAAACCACATTCATTTGAAACCCCCTTTTTTAACTAATGCAACTCAAAAGTTTTCTTAATTATGATTTAACACTCAAAAGTTTTATAACTTATATTATGTTTAATTAGCATTTAGTGAAAAGTTTACTATAAAAAGGTCAATCTTTTGTGTCTTTTGTGTTATATAAAATCTTACATGTAAGAAGGATTTGAAGATATTGTGATTCAAAAGTTTTCATATAGTTGAAGCATTCACGATCCAAATATAATGATTTGAAGAAATGGGTTATGTCGCATCGATGGTAATTGTAATATGAGTTTTTCTTTCAACCAAAACAAATGAAGCTTTTCTATTCTTTCTTTATATTCAGTTTCCCATTTAATCTTTATATGTGATTTGTGTGTATTACTCAATCTTGAATGTGACTCTCCAAACATCAATGTTTTGCTTGGAATATCTTTCTGATTCTTCTTTTTCAAGAAAAATATTTTGATTGCAGGTTAGTGAAGAATTGTCATCAAGTTTCTATGGTTGAATGGTGTTAAATGAAGAAAGAAGATTCATAAAATGGATATATGTTTTTTTTGTTTTAGCAAAGTTGACGAATGTTAGTTTTTTCTTTTGATTTAAATGTATGTTTATGTAACATCTTTATTTATATATTCAACCACCCAATGCTCTTATTTATTTGATTGTAGTTTTTCTATATTGATTTTTTTTTCTACTATTTTTTTGTTGGGTTATCATACACAACATATTTAAAAGACAATATTTAAAGATAACATAATTTTGAACATTTGATAGGTAATTATGATAGACTTATCATGATATGTTCTTCATATGAAAGTAATTTATCCATATTACTACGACAAGAATTACATATGACATTTACGCAAATATATATATATATATTATATGTGATTTGTTTAACATGTATATGCACCTATGTATGTTATAAATTTATAATTAAATATCTTTATGTTTAATAATTGAAGGGATTAAAATGATGCATCAAACCCAATTATTTAGACGAATAATAATAATAATAATAATAATAATAATAATAATAATAATAATAATAATAATAATAATAAATATACATTTCCAAGTACCGCATTCATTTGAAACTCACACTACAACTCAAAAGTTTTCTAATTTATGTATATTTATTAGTTACAACTCAAGAGTTTTTAACTTATGATTATTAATTAGTAATCACTAATAACTTTTTATTTTCCTTTCTTTTATAAGGTTGTAAAGTTTTGCTCATTAAAAACATTAATGTATTTGAAGAGATTTGTGATTTAAATATGAAGAATTAATATAAATGTTATAATGGATGTTTTAGTGTTTTTATGTTATTAAAAGTTATAGTGTTTATTTTTCATATTTTTTATTATTCGTTGTATATATATCTTTTTTAATACAAATGTTATAATAGATGGTTTTCTATTTTTATGTTGCTAAACGTTGCAGTTCATATTTTTGTTCATTCGTTTTGTTACCCGTTATATTATCATTCATTTGATATATAATTTACACAATTTTAAACGGTTTATAAAATTATCAAATAATCGTATATATCACAATGACTTAAAAATTAAACTATAATGTTTAATAAAATTAATATGTTAACTATATGTTTGCTTTACTACTAACATTTTGTTTCAAAATAGAAATATTAAATAATAATTTGGTAAAAGTTATTATTTTAACTATATAATTCTATTCTCGCGCAACGCGCATGGATTCACCTAGTTTCTTATAATAGAAGCATTTTTCTAAGAACCACGTTGATTTGAAACTCCTTTGTCTTTTCATATTCTCAAATGACTATATTTCTAAGCACCACATTGATTTGAAACTCCTTTGTATTTTCATATTCTCAAATGACTTTTCAAATGTCTTCAAAGTAATTCATTTTGAATTAAACACCAAACATGTTATATAAACTCTTACATGTAAGAAGGATGTCATAAGAAAATGAAAAGAAAATATTTCAATAGGCACAATTCGTTTAGAACGTATTAGCAGTGATGGAGTCCCTAAAAGAGCTCTACAAGTGAATGTTGTGGATGAATGTATCATTTTTTACTCATAGTTTGATCGTGTTATATTTTTTCCAATGAGGATGTGCAATTCGAGTTTTGGTTTGCAATTTTCGAAGTTACATGTGAGAACATCATCATTAGCCTATTTGTTTTTATTTCTTCGTTTTTGTTATGAATATTTCAATATGCTTTGTTTTTTCATAGATTTTGTTTCCTTTTATATTTACATTTGTACATGTATAAAAGGTTGTTTGAACCACACATTGTAATTCAATAAAGCAACACATGTTAAGTATATTGATATGCTCCATAATTTGTATCATAAAAGTTTAATTTCAAGTTCATCATTATAGCAAGTTGTACAAATCTTATATGAAGTGGCCTAAAATAAGAAGTTTACAAGCTTAACAAAGTTTCTTTCATAATTTGTTTAATGTTATTAATAACTTTTTATTCTATGCCTTAAAAGCTAGCAAACATGCCATAATGAGTTTTTATATCAACTTCGTATAAATATAATTATTTCAAAATTAATAATAGCGATGTGATTATTTTAATAGCGTGTATGTATCTGTCTCTCTGTCTGTATGTGTGTGTGTGTATATATATATATATATATATATATATATATATATATATATAATTCTATTCTGCGCAACGAGGGAAATTTACTTAAATCAAACTCATTTGAAATTTTCACAACAACAAAAGAGTTTTCTAATTTGTGTATACTTATTATTTCAAATATAAAGCTATTAACCACTACAACTCATAAGTTTTTGTAACTTATGGTTGATAATTGGTAGTGACTTTTTATTTTCGTCTCATTTATATACATTGTATCCATATTAGTATTATATAAATAAGTTTTCTCACAAACAATCACATGCTTTAAGATATTTTTCATTAAAATATGAAGAGTTGAAAAAAAATGTTTTTCCGCATCATGGTTATTACTATGCGGATTTTTCTTGGAACAATAAGTATTATTTCATAATTAGTTTAATGTTATTAATAATTTTTTATTGTATGCCTTAAAGGCATCAAACATGTTATAATGAGTATTTATATCAATTTCGTACAAATATAATTATTTCAAAGTTAATAATAGCGATATGATTATTTTAATAGCGTGTATGTATGTATGTGTCTGTGTGTGTGTGTGTCTATATATATATATATATATATATATATATATATATATATATATATATATATATATATATATATATATATATATATATATATATATATAATATGTGTCTTCTATATATTTTTTGTATGATTTATCAGTGTTTAATAAGGTTATTTTTGTTACAAATGTTATAGTAGACATTGTAGTGTTTTTCTGTTATTAAAAGTTGTAGTATTTATGTTTTTCATATATTTATTATTCATTAAATACAAAAATTAACATACAGTTTATATACAATTTACAAACCTTAAAATGGTCAATAAAATCATCAAATATTTATTGTAACACCCCGACTCCCAGGTATAAATTTTACAGCTTTATATTCAGATTTAAAGGCCTACTCGACGAGTTGGATGCCCCAACTCGTCGAGTAGAAGCGGATATGGCCGTGTGACCTAAGGGACCTGCTCGACGAGTTGGAGGACCCAACTCGACGAGTTGGAGCTAGAATATGAAACCCTAATTTCCAGGGTTTTACACCCTATTTAAAGGATCATTAGCCACCCACTGTCTCTCTTATCGCCTCCCTTGACCTCGGAAAACCCTAATCGTGTATTACTCCTCATTTGTGTGTGTAAAAACTTGGAAGGTGGTTTTTGTGAAAGAAACTTGAAGACTCAAGAGCTTGGATCAAGGAGAAGCTTGTAGATCCTATACCTACTCCGACTTGGCTTCCATTTGAAGGTAACAAGTCGTTACCTTGATCATTCTAGTGTTAGATCTCCTTATTCAAGGGTTTAAGGCCATTTTTGGCATATGTGTGGGTCATTTCTGGTATTGAGTATGATCGGAAGTTGTAACTACAGATCTGGACTCCTCTAAGCCCTCATAGTCATAAAGTTATCGAATCTATCATGCTTTGGCCCTTCTCTTTGGCTGAAACCTCTTCCTTAGCTTGGTTTTTGCATTTAAGGCCTTGCATGCACGTAAAGTTTGCAACTTTACGTAGTAACAATGCCCTAAGAGGCTAGATCTACGATTTGGAGCCTTTGTCTTGCGTAAAGTCATCTAAGTAAGAAAAGGACTGAAGGGACTCGACCAGTTGCATGGTAAAATCGACGAGTCAGATGAAGATTGCATGTTTTTGGTTCTGCATGGACTCAGCGAGTTGGTTAGGATTTTTCCAACATTCTGGACACTGCATGGACTCGACGAGTTGTTTGGAAACTCGGCGAGTCGACTAGGGTTTTCACGAATTCTTGAGTTCTGAAGGAACTCGACGATTCATTGAGTTACACTCGACGAGTTGGGTCAACATGGACTGTTGACCTTGACCGTTGACTTTGACTTTGACCAAGGGTTGACCAGTTTGACTTTTGGGGGTATTAGTAAGTTGGGAATTTAGGAAGTGGATCGTTGGTGGATATAGGTGTTTGAGTTTGGAGCTGTATTTGGGGAGTTTGACATTATCATCCCGAGCTACTTGTGAGGTGAATTCGTCTTACTATATCAACAGGGTCTAAGGCACCAAGGCCTGCCCTTTGTGGATTATTATCCTGGTTATAGTATGCTTGTATGCAGTTATGATCTATTAGATCGGTATCCTGATAGATAGGATGTAGTTATGATATTATGATATGTTAGATCAGTATCCTGGTAGATAGGATGATGATATGCTTAGTGATCTGTATAATCAGTGCTAGTCTTTTGATTGTTATGTGTTATGATAATGTTGACATATATGTGTGTGGTTGGGTTGAGGCGGTCTTGCTTTGTGTTGAAGGCCAACAGACCCAGGGCGGCCCGGATAGACTGAAGGCCCTACGAGGCGGTCCAGTCAGGCCGAAGGCCCGACGAGCGGTCCGGATAGGCTGTAGGCCCTGCGAGGCGGTCTAGACATGCCAAAGGCTCGGGAGCGGTCCAGATAGGCTGTAGGCCCTACGAGGCGGTCCAGTCAGGATGATGGCTCAGTATGCATGGTGTTTGTAGGATATTGTTATGGTTTGAATGGCGTTGGTATTTTGGGGGAACTCACTAAGCCTCGAGCTTACAATTGTTGATTTTTTTTTCAGGTACTTCTCATGATCACGGGAAGGAGAAGGCGTGATCATGCACCTCCTTATATTTTTATGATTTGATTATGGGATAGTCTGACACGAAACCATTTTGAAAACAAATTTTTAATAATTATTGGTTTTTGAATGATTTAAAAAGTTTTAAATTGGCATGATTTTTATGGGTGTTACAAGTTGGTATCAGAGCCGGGTTTGAGTGAATTGGAGGAACACTCGTGTGAATCCAGTCTCAAACCAAGGAAAAGATTTTTAAAATGATTTCAAATGGTTTTTAAAATAAGAAAGGAGGATGCAGAGTGTACGATCAGCTGGAGCCAGTAAGTAGACCCCAAAATACCTTACGAATTATTTGATTTTTTGTGATATGTTAGAACAACATGCTAGTACTAGGCTAGGGATCTTCAGGAATTGCATGACAGAATTTCCTGATTATATTATGCCTGATAGCCTAGGGTTTTCCTCGTATGAAATTGACATCATTACTGTAGTTGCTTAGTATATGCATCACGGTTGTACATAATTAAGATCTTATAGCCTGAGAATGTTTGGTTTGGCCTTATTTATTGTTCTTGTTTGATGAAGGGCTTAGGGTAGGATCATGTATTCGAAAGTCTATAGGGTCCAGCGTTATGTATGGCTAGCATACACTAGTGCTGCAGGGTTGGTGGAAGTTTCATGGGTGAGTTGTGTAGGATCAGTCTGCCAGTTATAAGATATTTAGCCTTCCTCTAGGAGTGACGATTGAGCGCTCGCCATGCTTACATATATTGTTAGGGCGTTGTGATGATACACAAGTATATGGGTAGGTGTGGAAGGTAGTATGGGCCCGTACTACTGAAAGCACAGGACCCATACGCGTAGCAAGGAAGTCACAACCCCTAAGGTTTTGTTGGAAGTTGGTTCCCGGATTATTATATGGAATGTCTGATATCTTCCTCGTATATTTTCAGCATGGTGGTTACTAGATGATTTGTGATTGGATCCGGATCAGGATCAGGAGATGGCGGTCAGGAGGGACCAGCAGTGCCCGAGTACATTGGTCAGATGAGGTCGGATGAGTTGGGCGCCAAGATTCGAGAGATCCTGCATGATGAGGTTGCTACTCTGTTCCGGGCACAGTTGTCGGAGATTTTTGGGTCTATCAAGACCGTTATGGTGGAGTACTTTGACGAGCGCTATGCAGCTCTTGCTGAGACGGCTTCCGCTGCAGCCTCCGTAGCCGTAGTCGCTGGTGGTGGTGGGACCAGCCGGGATTTCCAGTACCGGGACTTCGATAACACGAAGCCCATGACTTTTGATGGGACTCGGGACCCGATTGTAGCCACAAGGTGGCTGTCTGACGTGGAGGGATGTTTCTTCACGTGCTCATGTCCTGCTGACCAGAAGGTCAGGTGTGCTCTGAACCTGCTGAGGTCCGGAGCCAAGGACTGGTGGAGGTTGATGACGGGTCGTATACAAATGATCAGAGAGCTGTCGTTACATGGGAGCAGTTCAGGGATATGTTACGCGCTCGCTACATTCCACGGGTTGAGCGCGAACGGCTGGCACAGGAGGTTTTAGATTTGAGACAGGATGCGGAGTCGGTGACGGAGATCACCCGTATGTTCACTGAGAGGGCGATGTTCTGCCCAGAGTGTGCTTCCGAGCATGCTCAAGATTGACATCCGACAGTTTGTTGCTACCCAACGATGTGATACGCTACTGGAGTTATCGGAGGCCACTAGGCGGTGTTAGCTTGAGCTTGAGTTACAGTTGCGAGAGGCAGGCCCCGGCGCAGTTACAGCCGGCACCGAAGCGGTCTAAGACCACTGATTCTAAGTCTGAAGGCCAGCATGGCCGCACTTGTGGGAAGTTCGGGAAGGATCATTCTGGTGTATGTCGATCGGGTAGTGGATGCAACAAATGTGGCAAGGAGGGGCACTTCACGAGGGACTGCGGCCAGTCCACCCTTGCTCCAGATATGAGGATCTGTTATCATTGTCATCAGGTTGGTCACGTGAAGACCAACTGTCCAGTACTCACCGCCAAGCTGGCGCAGGCTCCCGCACCGGCTACTTTACGGATCACTGATGAGAGTCAGGGTAGAGCAGGGCCCCCGAGGGCCCAGGGACGCGCCTTCCAGCTTACAGCCGATGAGGCCAAGGCAGCACCAGATGTGGTTGCTGGTATGTTTTTATCCTTTATCTTGTTGATTATAAATTTTTTATGCTTATATGTGTTCTACCATTTTAGGTACATTCTTAGTGAACTCCTTACCTGCTTTGGTATTATTTGACTCCTGGACGAGTCGGTCTTTTGTATCCCGTTCGTTCAGTAGGGAGTTCAGATTGCCTGTAGGAGAGCTAGAGTGTCCGTTGCGAGTCTCCATCGCCAACGAACACGGGATTTTTGCTTCTTCGTTCTATCGGGGTTGTCTTTTGTAGATCTTCGGGGTATCTTTCCCGATAGACCTGATACCTATTCCCATGGGGGTGTATGTGTGATTGTGGGTATGGACTGGTTAAGTCGCTTCGGTGCCATGATCGACTGCGAGGGTCAGCGGTTGGTAGTTCGAACCCCAAGTGGGGGAGAACTAGTTATCTTCGGCGAGGGCACCAGGTTGGGTTCAGGGTTCTGGTCAGCCGCCAGGGATCGACGGTATATTCAGAACGAGTGTGCAGGTTATCTAGCGTATGTGGTGGATACGCGGGTCAGGGATCATACCTTGGTTTCAGAGGTTCCAGTAGTCAGGGAGTCCGCTGACGTGTTTCCGGAGGAGTTACCCGGAGTGCCTCCGGAGAGGCAGGTCGAGTTCAGGATCGACCTTGTGCCAGGCACGACCCCTATCGCTAAGGCGTCGTACCGCTTGGCACCACCTGAGATGCTGGAGCTGTCATCTCAGCTGCAGGAGCTGCTAGGCAAGCAGTTCATTTGTCCAAGCAGTTCTCTGTGGGGAGCACCGATACTCTTCATGAAGAAGAAGGATGGTTCACACCGAATGTAAATTGACTACCGGGAATTGAACAAGTTGACAGTGAAGAACCGTTATCCACTACCACGGATCGATGATCTCTTTGATTAGTTACAGGGAGCATCTTGGTTCTCCAAGATTGATTTGAGGTCCGAGTATCATCAGGTCAGGGTACGGGAAGAGGACATGGAGAAGACCGCGTTCCGGAATCGTTATGGACACTATGAGTTCATGGTGATGACATTTGGGCTCACCAACGCGCCAGCTATATTTTTAGACCTGATGAATCGGGTATGCAGACCGATGATCGAACGCTCAGTCATTGTGTTTATAGATGACATATTGGTGTATTCCAAGACCAGGGAGAAGCACAAGGAGCATCTTCGGGACTTATTGGGAGTCTTGAGACGAGAACGGCTTTATGCCAAGTTCTCGAAGTGCGAGTTCTGGTTACGAGAGGTTCAGTTTCTTGGACATCTCGTTAACCAGGAGGGGATTTGTTGGATATAGTGTCTAAGTCCATAACTATATTTGGTATGTACTTGACCCGACCTGGCATGGTCCATTTGGGTTGCACTTCACCCGAACAATTTGTGGATAATCGTTTGAGAATAGTATAAGTTATGATTTATTAATATATTATAAGTCCTAATATATTAATATAAAATCATATTATTTAATTAGTATTGATCTATAATTAATCTAGAATTAATTTAGAGATCAAAAGTATGACTAATTAAATATAGGCTCTTGTATTTATATAGTGTGGGCTAATGCTTATTTGGAATGGGCTAGGCTTGCATGGAAAGTCCATGGATACTCCATGGATACTCCATGGAGCTTTAACCCATGGATCTCATGGAAATGAAAAGACATGGGTATTAGGGTTTACATGGATGTAACCCTAATTCACCACACTATATAAAGGAGGCTTTGGTTCTTGAAATCACACTAGTTGTGGTGAGTAAAGTAAGAGGGCCGATTTCAAGAAAGGTGATTACTATTCTCTCAAAATTCCAAGTTTGTGGTGATTTGTGATTTCCATTTGAGGCATCCACACTATTGGTGCTAGGCTCTAAAACTCCAAGCAATCAACTACAACTACAAGGTAAGTAATTCTACTAGCTTTATTTGATTCAAGTTCCCCATGCCATGCTAGATAGGATAAGAACCTTGGAAAAATAATTATTTGCATGTATCTTAGTCAAACATAGATCCAAGGTTTCTAGGGTTGCATGTACACCATAGGAGTGTTAGAATGCTCAAAACTCATCAGTGGTATCAGAGCCTGGTTTGTTTATTTGATACTTGATGCAAAAAAAAAAAAAAAACTTGAAAATTGAAGTTTTGTTCAAAAGCTCGTATCAAAATTTCAAGTTTTGTATATGTACTTACGATTCTTGAAATTTTTGATATGAACATTCATAAACATATGAGTTTAGAAGATCATAGAAATTATGTGCTAATAATTGATTAGATTAATTCTTGATCTTTATGTGTTTTAATGGAGTCCATAACTAGTTCTTAAGTTATGGATAACCAAAAGTCACATTTATAAATAACCATTAAAAGAACACATAGGTTACAAAAAAAATGAAGAGTCTTCATTTTTAATAACCATTAACTCATAAGTTATGAGAAATGAAAAGTTTTGAAAGTTTACAAAACTTGCGCTCAAGTTTTGGAACATGTAAAGTCATATTAAAAACTATAGTTCCAACCCCTAGAATTTTAAAAGTTAAAATTCAACCCTTATACTTTATAATATTATAAGTTTAATAATATTTATATATGTATAAGATCAAGTCGTCTTACCGCTAGTACGCCTCATTCACGAAGCCAGTCTATAAGGGGGGTATAAGGTTGTTGCCTATAAAATGACAACTTAATGGGTGTCCACTCTCACCCACCGCTTCCTTGATCGGTGGAGGGTCATTAGCGGAACGGGTAGGACAAGGACTTATAAATTCTCATTAAAAGTATAATGATAATACTAAAGTAACTAAACTTTATTGAATTCCCAATCTTAGTTATTTTAGGAAAATGTGAATAAGGTGCTAATCCATGAAATTACACTTTACACTTTGTTTAAGTCGTTAGTGGAGCGTGTGTGGTTAATCGGCACACTAACTTGAACTTAACAAGGTAGGTAAAGGGTGACTTAATGTTTATCATAGTATCGATGGAGCATGTGTGGCTAACCGGCACATCGATTGAGGGGTAATACATTAAGGGTACCAAGTAATTTGCATGGTTACTTCACACCTTGTTTTGTGATCCTCGGCATCCCAGTCACAAAACCTGAAGGGCACACTCGAGATTGAAACATGCCATTGAAGAAAGTTCAATGAATCTCAAATAATCTAGGAGTTTCTAAACCAATTAAAACCTAATTAAATATTTCGTTTTTCATGGTGGAAATTGGTGAATCGTCATTCACCTACCTTCAAATATCTTATAGCTTAGATTACGACATCCCTCTTCTAAGTTATAAAATATTGTGTTGGGTCCTAGCCTTAATATTACATTTGGGTGTTTTGTTAAGGACTATCTCTATATCTAATCTAATCTATTCTCTCTTCTTTTTCAGATGTCTTCCAATAACAATGCTTCTGGCTCAAACCCTACTAGCTCCTTCTCTCTCATGAATCTTTGTGGGAGAGTCATCTTTGATGGGTCCAACTTTACAGATTGGATCAGAAACATCAGGATGGTTACTCGGTATGAGAACAAAGAATATGTTCTCGACAAGGAGCTGAAGGTACCCGAGCCAACTGCTACTCCTGAAGAGCTTGCTGAATATGAGGTACATGAAAGAGATGCTACAAAAGTGGCATGCATCATGATGGCCACCATGACAGCCGAGCTCCAAAAGTCCTATGAGGACTATTATCCTTTTGAGATGCACCAGGACTTGATGGACCGCTACCATCAAAGTGCTCGTCAAGAGCGATATGAAATAATCTCCTCCATGATAACAACCCGAATGAAGGATGGTGAACCCATCACGGGCCACATGCAGAAAATGCAAAGGTATGTGGACCGTTTACTGAAGCTGAATGTGAACTTCCCTGAGGTGTTAGCAATAGACATCATTTTGCACTCCTTGCCATCGTGTTATGATCAGTTCCGCATGACATATCACATGAACAAGGAAGAAGTCACCCTCAGCAAACTTCAAGGACTCTTGAAGACCGCCGAAAGTGGTCTAAAGGGTAAGTCGGTTGTTACTACTCCTACTCCTACTCCAACTGCGGCCAATGTCTTGGCAATCGGGCATGGCAAAGGGAAGAAGAGAAAGAACCCTTCTAAGGGTACCAAGGGTAAGACCCTCGAAGGCTCCTCTTCAAGCAAAACCAAGAAAGGTTTTGTCACTCCTTCTGCTAACCCTAATGAGGCTGAATGCTTCTATTGCCATGAAAAGTCGCACTTGAAGTGAAACTGCCCAAAGTACCAGCAAGATTTGAAGGATGGGAAAGTAAAACCCAACCATGCAGGTATATACACTATATTGTCTAATAACTCACCTCATTCTAAGTCTTGGGTCCTTGATACAGGTTGTGGTATTCACATATGTTGTGATTTGCAGGGACTAAAAAGAAGTGAGAATGTGGAGCAGGGAAAGATAAACTTGATCATGGGAAACAGGAAAGCTTCACCTGTCACCAAGATAGGAGTTTATTCCTTAGTGCTAAATAGTGGGTTTACATTAGATTTGAATAAATGTTATTATTCGCTAGAAATGGCAAGAAATGTTATTTCCTTTCATGCATTGTATAAACAAGGTTTTACCTTTTATTTTGATAATAATAATGGTAGTATTGATGCTTTCTTTAATAATGTTTTTTATTTTAAAGCATTACCTTGTGATGGCGTGTATGAAACTGTATCTGTTGTAGATAATCTAGGAAATAATGTATTGTGTATTAACTCTTCCACTAGCTTAGATAAAGCATCCTTATGGCATTGTCGTCTTGGACATGTAAGCAAGAAACGCATAGGCCAACTCCAAAAGGATGGAGTCTTGTAGTCATTTGACCTAAAGTCAGATGATAGTTGTGAATCTTGTTTGCTTGGTAAAATGACAAAGTCACCTCTTACTGGCACTTGTGCTAGGGGTGAAGGTTTGTTGGACCTCATACACACGGATGTGTGTGGACCCTTCAGAACCGCCACAAGAGATGCTAATCGGTTCTATGTGACTTTTACTGATGATTTTAGTAGATATGGATATGTCTACCTAATCAAGCATAATTTAGAAACCTTTGAGAAATTCAAAGAGTTTAAGCAAGAAGTGGAGAATCAGTTGGGCAGGAACATTAAGATGCTTCGATCCGATCGTGGTGGTGAGTATCTTAGTACTGAGTTCCTTGACCATCTTAAGGAATGTGGGATTTTCTCACAATTGACACCTCCTAGGACACCACAGTTGAATGGTGTAGCTGAGAGGCGCAATCGGACCTTGTTGGACATGGTTTGTTCCATGATGAGTCGAGATTCGCTACCAATCTCATTTTGGGGGTATGCCTTAGAGACTGCCGCCCATATCCTTAATCTAGTCCCTACAAAGAAGGTTGCCAAAACACCTCACGAGTTGTGGACTGGAAAAGTTCCCAATCTAGACCACATCAAGATTTGGGGTTGCGAGGCTTTTGTGAGACGCGAGACTCACGATAAGCTCGAACCCCGAAGAGAAAGGTGTATTTTCATCGGCTACCCACAGAAATCCTTTGGTCACATCTTCTACAAACCCAGTGATAATGTGGTCTTTGTAGCAAGAAGAGGATTCTTTCGAGAGAGAGAATTCATGAGCCAAGGAGACAGTGGGCGGCAAATTGACCTTGAGGAAATTCAAGAGTCAAGTGGTGAAGGAACCTTAAACCCTAGCCCTCAACCTGAGGAGGAAACTCCTGTTGAGCCGACTGAAGGATCTATACCTCTGAGGCGTTCCACCAGAGTTAGGAATGCACCTGAGCATTATTATGGTTTTCATATTACTATAGAAGGTGAGACACTTATCAGTGATAACACACTGGTAAATCTGGATGAGCCTAACAGCTACACGGAAGCCATGGCAGGCCCTGACACTGCTAAATGGAAAGAGGCTATGGATAGCAAGATACAGTCCATGTATGACAATCAAGTTTGGAACTTGGTTGACAATGTACCTGATCGTAAGATAGTTGGGTGCAAATGGATCTTCAAGAAGAAGACCGACATGGATGGTAATGTACAAACTTATAAGGCACAACTGGTTGCAAAGGGTTATTCTCAAACTCCGGGAGCTGATTATGATGAGACCTTTTCACCAGTGGCCAATATTAAGTCTATTAGGGTTCTGTTAGCCATTGCTGCATTTCATGATTATGAAATATGGCAAATGGATGTCAAAACCGCTTTCCTTAATGGAAACTTGGCTGAAGATGTTTACATGGTTCAGCCAGAGGGTTTTGTCAGTACAGAGTACCCCAGTAGAGTGTGTAAGCTCGAGAAATCCATTTATGGATTAAAACAGGCACATCGTAGATGGAATCTTTGCTTTGATGAGAAAGTCAAAGAATTTGGCTTTTCAAGGAGTGAAGATGAATCTTGTGTCTATATCAAGGCTAGTGGGAGTATAGTCAGCTTTTTGGTACTGTATGTGGATGACATACTACTCATAGGAAATGACATCCCAACCCTGCAGGAAGTAAAGTCCTAGCTTGGGAAGTGTTTCGCTATGAAGGACCTTGGAGAAGCTGCCTATATCCTAGGGATAAGGATTTTGAGAAACAGGAGTAAAAGACTAATTGGACTTAGTCAAAGCACCTATGTGGACAAAGTGTTGAAAAGGTTCAACATGCATAACTCCAAGAAAGGAGAGTTACCTATCCAGAGTAACGCCAGATTGAGTAAGACACAAAGCCCTAGTACTGAGGCTGAGATAGCAGAAATGAGTCGAATACCTTATGCTTCAGCTGTAGGATCGATCATGTATGCTATGACGTGTACTCGACGTGATGTAGCCTTTGCTTTGAGCATGGTTAGCAGGTATCAGGGGAACCCTGGCAAGGCACACTGGACTGCGGTAAAGAATATCCTCAAGTACCTACGGAGGACTAAGGACTGGGTCCTTACCCTCGGTGGCAGTGAGGACTTGAGAGTTGTAGGGTACAGTGATGCTAGCTTTTAGACTGACAGGGATAATTTCCGCTCTCAGTTGGGCTGGGTCTTTACTCTAAACGGAGGGGCAATTACTTGGAAAAGTTCCAAGCAGGAGACAGTGGTTGATTCCACTTGTGAATCAGAGTATATAGCAGCAAGCGAGGCAGCAAAGGAGACTATATGGCTAAAGAACTTCATCGGAGACCTTGGAGTTGTACCAGCTATAAAGGAGCCAATGGAGATTTTCTGTGACAGCAATAGTGCGGTTGCCTTAGCCAAGGAACCAAGAGATCATGGGAGATCCAGACACATTGACAGAAAATATCACTTCATCAGACATTGAATAGAAGAAGGAATCCTCATGGCAAAGAGGGTATCATCGGATGAGAACCCAGGAGATCCCCTCACGAAGGGACTGACTCGGGCTAAGCATCTCCAGCATGCTCGGAGCATAGGGCTGAAGGATGATATTAGTTTTAGTAGTTAGATAATCTTGAAATTTGTAAAATGTAATTGACATTTGATGATAAATAAAAGCTGTTATTTATGAGTAAAGTGTTGTTATCTCTTGTCAATCGTTTACTATTATTTCTTTTTGCATGTTTTGACTTCCAGAATAATTATGTTATGGTTTATATCATATTATTCAAACTCTCCACAGTCGGTCATATGTTGGAAGTAGATATGAATCAAGACTGTCATGGGTTGGCTTGTAGAGGTCTAAGATGTTAGACAAAGCGGGGCTACAGCACTCATGAGTGCTCATAAGTTCTGAGTATTGGATTCAACCCACGCTCACTTGTATCACTTCATGGAATTTATCTCGAGTGATCGTGAGACGGTAATATCATATAAGTCTTCAAACCTAGAGATATGATTTGTTGCCTATGAGTTGGTTATGCATTGATTGCACGAAAACGCATTGGTAACTCGATGTTATAAACCGTGCTTTTGTGTGTAATTCAACAAGTAGTAGAGCAAACATATGAGTCGAAGTTTATCTGTTCCTTCTAGGATTAGAAGCGATATCTGGGCCCCTCGATGATTTAGTTTTGACCTATGTATCGGGCCCGGTCAGAACTAAATTTATGTGTTCAGTTAAGTTCTATGTCAAACAAATCGGAAATCGGGAAACAAATGCTGGACAATAAGCAAGACCATGTTCCATGTATTTGTCCGGCTGATATCTAGAACAGAGGATTATATGATCACTTATCTAAAATGGCGCTTCATAGTTCAACAGAGTTTAAAGAGCTACGATTGCTGAACGGTTCCTGAAGTCATACTTGCAACTATAGTTATTAGACTTATCCAAGTGGGAGACTGTTGGATATAGTGTCTAAGTCCATAACTATATTTGGTATGTACTTGACCCGTCCCGGCATTATCCATTTGGGTTGCACTTCACCCGAACAATATGTGGATAATCGTTTGAGAATAGTATAAGTTATGATTTATTAATATATTATAAGTCCTAATATATTAATATAAAATCATATTATTTAATTAGTATTGATCTATAATTAATCTAGAATTAATTTAGAGATCAAAAGTATGACTAATTAAATATGGGCTCTTGTATTTATATAGTGTGGGCTAATGCTTATTTGGAATGGGCTAGGCTTGCATGGAAAGTCCATGGATACTCCATGGAGCTTTAACCCATGGATCTCATGGAAATGAAAAGACATGGGTATTAGGGTTTACATGGATGTAACCCTAATTCACCACACTATATAAAGGAGGCTTTGGTTCTTGAAATCACACTAGTTGTGGTGAGTAAAGTAAGATGGCCGATTTCAAGAAAGGTGATTACTATTCTCTCAAAATTCCAAGTTTGTGGTGATTTGTGATTTCCATTTGAGGCATCCACACTATTGGTGCTAGGCTCTAAAACTCCAAGCAATCAACTACAACTACAAGGTAAGTAATTCTACTAGCTTTATTTGATTCAAGTTCCCCATGCCATGCTAGATAGGATAAGAACCTTGGAAAAATAATTATTTGCATGTATCTTAGTCAAACATAGATCCAAGGTTTCTAGGGTTGCATGTACACCATAGGAGTGTTAGAATGCTCAAAACCCATCAAGATTTTGGTTGATCCGGCCAAGATTTAGGCCGTTATGCAGTGGGAGGTTCCGAAATCTCCCTCGGATATCAGGAGCTTCTTGGGATTGGCAGGGTACTACCGGAGATTCATACAGGATTTCTCCAAGATTGCAGTACCTCTCACTCGCCTGACGAGGAAGGGGTGGATGTCCGATGGGACCCTGAGCAGCAGACTGTATTCGAGACACTGAGGCAGTGACTTTGTGAGGCACCAGTGTTGGCACTCCCGGAGGGAGTTGAGGATTTTGTAGTGTTCTGTGATGCATACATCACGGGACTGGGATCGGTCCTCATGTAGAGAGGGCGGGTGATAGCCTATGCATCGCGGCAGTTGAATCCGCATGAGACGAGATACCCCACGCATGATTTGGAGTTAGGAGCGGTGGTATTTGCTCTCAAGATTTGGAGACATTATCTCTTCGGGGTCTGTTGTACCATCTACATGGACCACAAGATTTTGAGACACATCATGTATCAGCCGAACTTGAACATGAGGCAGTGCAGGTGGCTGGACGTAGTCAAGGATTATCATTGCAAGATCCTTTACCATCCAGGTAAAGCGAACGTGGTTGCAGACGCTCTCAGCCGTAAGTCATCTGGATCTTCTACTCTAGTGACATGTATGAGGATATCAGTGGATTCTCCACTTATGAGCTTGATCAGGGAAGCTCAGGCTGAGAGGGTACGACAGGAGAACCGGAAGCTTGAGAGGATTAGAGGCGAGATCACCCGACTTATACAGGACAATCGGGGGTTATTGATCTGTTGTGGATGGGTCTGGGTTCCGATGTCTAGTGAGGTCAGACAGATGGTATTGGAGGAGGCTCACAAGTCTCGCTTCTCTATTCACCCAGTGGCCACCAAGATGTACCGGGATCTGTGTTTGAGTTACTGGTGGTCGTGATGAAGCGAGAGATCGCTTAGTATGTCGAGAGGTGCTTGACCAGCAGGATGGTCAAGGCCGAGCACCAGAGGCCGCATGGCAAGCTGCAGCCTCTAGAGACTCCAATATGGAAATGGGAGCAGATCACGATGGACTTCATCGCCAAATTTACGAGAACGGAAAAGGGTTTCGACGGTATATGGGTCATCGTGGATCGATTGACCAAGAGTGCCCACTTTCTGCCCGTTCGGGAGAGCTCATCGTCCGAGAAGCTGGCCGATGTGTATATACGCGAGATTGGCGTTGGCCAAGGGGTTCCGGTCTCTATCATTTCAGACTGTGATGTTCGGTTCACCTCCCGTTTCTGGCAGAAGTTCCACGAGGAACTGGGCACGCGGCTGCATTTCAGTACAGCTTATCATCCGCAGACAGACGGCCAGAGTGAGCAGACCATTCAGACTCTCGAGGATATGTTGAGGGCCTACGCTATTGACTTCGGTGGGAGTTGGGACTCCTAGCTACCCCTTACAGAGTTCTCCTACAACAATAGCTATCACTCCAACATTGGTGCTCCACCTTATAAGTTGTTGTATGGACGGAGATGTCGCACCCCAGTCTGTTGGGGCGAGGTTGGTCACAGGGTGATGGGTCGGACCGAGGTAGTCCTGCATACTACCAAGATGATTTGGCAGATCAGACAGCGGTTGTAGAATGCACATAGTTGGCAGAAGAGCTACGCCGATCTGAGTTGGAGTTTCAAGTCGGTGACATGGTACTCCATAGGTCTCGCCCTGGAAGGGTGTGATTCGCTTCAGGAAGAGGGGGAAGTTGGGTCCCCGATACATCGGGCCATTCAGGATCATTTCCAGGGTTGGCAAAGTGGTGTATAGACTGGATCTTACGGAGGAGCTTAGTCAGATTCACAGCACTTTCCATGTTTCACAGTTGCGGAAGTGCCTATTAGATGAGGAGGCGGTAGTGTCATTGGGTGATATACAGGTCGACGAGCATCTGAATTACATGCAGAGGCCAGTGGCTGTTCTGGAAAGAAAAGTGAAGGTTCTACGGAACAAGGAAGTACCTTTGGTAAAGGTACAATGGGAGCATCAGAGGGGATCCGAGTGGACTTGGGAGCTAGAGGCAGAGATGCGGGAGCATTATCCGTAGTTGTTCACTGCAGCAGACTTCGAGGATGAAGTCTAGTTCAAGTGGGGCAGAATTGTAACACCTCGACTCCCAGGTTTAAATTTTACAGCTTTATATTCAGATTTAAAGGCCTAGTCGACGAGTTGGATGCCCCAACTCGTCGAGTAGAAGCGGATATGGCCGTGTGACTTAAGGGACCTACTCGACGAGTTGGAGGGCCCAACTCGACGAGTTGGAACTGGAATATGAAACCCTAATTTCCAGGGTTTTGCACCATATTTAAAGGATCATTAGCCACCCGCTGCCTCTCTTATCGCCTCCCTAGACCTCAGAAAACCCTAATCGTGCATTACTCCTCATTTGTGTGTGTAAAAGCTTGGAAGGTGGTTTTTGTGAAAGAAACTTGAAGACTCAAGAGCTTGGATCAAGGAGAAGCTTGTAGATCCAGTACCTACTCCGACTTGGCTTCCATTTGAAGGTAATAAGTCGTTACCTTGATCATTCTAGTGTTAGATCCCCTTATTCAAGGGTTTAAGGCCTTTTTTGGCATATGTGTGGGTCATTTCTGGTATTGAGTATGATCTGAAGTAGTAACTACAAATCTGGACTCCTCTAATCCATCATAGTTATAAAGTTATTGAATCTATCATGCTTTGGACGTTCTCTTTGGCTGAAACCTCTTCCTTAGCTTGGTTTTGGCATTTAAGGCCTTGCATGCATGTAAAGTTTGCAACTTTACGTAGTAACCATGCCCTAGGAGGCCAGATCTATGATTTGGAGCCTTGGTCTTGCGTAACGGTGTCTGAATAAGAAAAGGACTGAAAGGACTCGACCAGTTGCATGGTCAAATCGACGAGTCAGATGAAGATTGCCTGTTTTTGGTTCTGCATGTACTCGGCGATTCAGTGAGATGACTCGGCGAGTTGGTTAGGGTTTTCCCGACATTCTGGACACTGCATTGACTCAACGAGTTGTCTGGAAACTCGGCGAGTTGACTAGGGTTTTCATGACTTCTTGAGTTCTAAAGGAACTCGACGAGTCAGTGAGTTACACTCAACGAGTTGGGTCAACATGGAGTGTTGACCTTGACCGTTGACATTGACTTTGACCAAGGGTTGACCAGTTTGACTTCTGGGGGTATTTTAGTAAATTGGGAATTTATGGAAGTGGATCATTAGTGGATATAGGTGTTTGAGTTTGGAGCTGTATTTGGGGAGTTTGACATTATCATCCCGAGCTACTTGTGAGGTGAGTTCTTCTCATTATATCAACAGGGTCTAAGGCACCAAGGTCGGACATTTTTGGATTATTATCCTGGTTATAGTATGCTTGTATGCAGTTATGATCATTTAGATCGGTATCCTGGTAGATAGGATTTAGTTATGCTATTATGATCTGTTAGATCGGTATCCTGGTAGATCGGATGATGCTATGCTTAGTGATCTGTATGATCTGTGCTAGTCTGTTGATTGTTATGTGTTATTATAATGTTGACATATGTGTGTGTGGTTGGGTTTAGGCGGTCCTTCTTTGTGCTGAAGGCCAACAGACCCAGGGCGGCCCGGATAGACTGAAGGCTCTGCGAGGCGGTGTAGTAAGGCCGAAGGCCCGGCGAGCGGTACGAATAGGCTGTAGGCCCTACGAGGCGGTCCAGATGTGCCGAAGGCTCGGGAGCAGTCCAGATAGGCTGTAGGCCCTGTGAGGCGGTCCAGTTATGCTGATGGCAAAGTATGCATGCTGTTTGTAGGATATTATTATGGTTTGAATGGCATTGGTATTTTGGGGGAACTCACTAAGCCTCGGGCTTACAGTTGTTGATTTTGTTTCAAGTAGTTTTGATGATCGCGGGAAGGCGAAGGCGTGATCGTGCACCTCCTTATATTTTTATGATTTGATTCTGGGATACTCTGACACAAAACCATTTTGAAAACAAATTTATAATAATTATTGGTTTTTGAATGATTTAAAAAGTTTTAAATTGGCATGATTTTTATGGGTGTTACATTTATTTTTATACTATTTGTTATTCGTTATATATAGAACTCAATATATGTTATATATACATTTATTAACATTGTTTTTTCATTTATAAATATTAAATCACAATTTATAGAATTAGGAGAATGATTAAATAATTGTGTGGACGTGTGTGTTTGCCGTTAAAAAATGACTTTTCAATTTCTTTCTAATGATTATAAGTTGGTTAATAAGGTTAAATAAATATCAAACCTAAAGTGTAATCATATATAAACTAAATTTCAATATTAAAAGAATATCTTTATTTCTACTTATAAAGTTATGTTTTTAAATTTTAACATATTATACTTGATTTATTAATTTTAATATATTGTTGTATGTAAACCATTATCATTTTAAAGCTACTACTTTTGAACAATTTGTATAAAATACTTAAATTGTTAATTTAAATATAACATTACATGGTCAACTTAAATATAAATTTTAGATAAACTTAAACATCCCAAAGAATATTTTTTAAATAGTTAAAAGTGCTAAATTGTAGTGTCTCTTTAATAATGATTATAAGTTAGTTAATAAGGTTAAATAAATATCAAACATAAAGTATAATCATAAATAAACTAAATTTCAATATTAAAACAATATATTTATTTCAATTTATAAAGTTATGTCTTTAACTTTAACATATTATACTTAATTTATTAAATTTAATATGTTGTTGTATGTAAATTATTCTCAGTTTAAAGCTACAATTTTTGAACAGTTTGGAAAAAATACTTAAATTGTTAACTTAAATATAACATTACAAGGTCAACTTAAATATAAATTTCAGTTCCACTTAAAAAAGCCAGAGAATATTTTGTGAATAGTTAAAAGTGATAAATTGTAGTGCTAAATGCAAAAACTAAATTGTAATCTTAATTTAACTAAAATATTTCCTAAAGATATTTTTATAATCGTTAAAACTTTTCAAATAAGTAGTTTAAAATAAGTTATACTAGCAATAGTTAAAAATAACTCAATATAAATGATTATATTGTTACCTTTAAAAACTGAAAAACTATGTTTGATGTTTTAAATAAATACAATGATAGAAATTAAAATGTTAAGCAAATAAATTTTAAAAAATTAATTAACAATAACAACAACTATAAATAACATTAATCCATATATTATATTTAATTTTATTCATGAGTAACCCACGGGTAGATGTCTTTCAAACGATTGATATTATGCAGTTTTAATATATATATATATATATATATATATATATATATATATATATATATATGTATGTATGTATATATATATATATATATATATATATATATATATATATATATATATATATATATATATTATCATATAATTTAAAATAATCAATATATTATATCAACTTAGTATACGAATTATTATATCAAATTTAACAACAACGTTAGTGTTATATTTAAAAATCATATATTTGTAAAGATTTCAACTATATAGGCGTTTTTGCGCAACGCGCGGACATTCGCCTAGTTATACTTATAAAAGAGACATTTTTTACTTGCACCATATGCATTTGAAACCTCCATGACTTTTCAGTTTCTTTCTAATAATTATTACAAATTGGTTAATAATGTTAACTTAATGCACAAACTAAATTTTAATCATAAATTAACTAAACTACAATATTAAAATAACTTATTATACTTCTATTTATAAAATTATGATTTTAACTTTTTAACATATTATATTCAACTTGTTAGTTTAAATATGTTGTTGTATGTGATCAATTGTCATTTTAAAGTAACAACTTTTGTATATTTATGATTTTATGCAAAATAGTTAGATTATTAATTTCAACATAATGTTAAACGGTGAACTTCATTTATTTCAGTTAAATTTGAAAACAATCAAGAGACTATTTTTTATAAATAGTTAAAATTTATAAATTATAGTGTTAAACCTAAAATATAATCCTAAATTAACAACAAAAACCATGAAACTATTTTTATAATCATTAAGAATTTTCAAATAAGAAATTTGAAACTAACTTACAATAAGAATAATCAAAATTAATATTATATAAAAATTTATAATTTTATCTTTAATAACAAAAACAATGTTTGTTGTTTTAAATAATTAAAATCAAAGAAACTAAAAATATTCATCAAATAAATTTTAAAAAAGTTAAATTTCTGAAACCAAATTAAAACAATTAAGAGTTTCTTAATACGTTATTTTAAATAACTTACAACAACAATAGTTAAAAGTAACATTATATACAAAAATTATATTGTTACCTTTAAAAACAAAACAGTGTTTGATGTTTTAAATAATTACAATGATATAAATTAAAATCTTAAGAAAATAAACATTTTCAATTAATTAATCATAACAAAACTATAAATATCAATAAACCATATATTATATTTAATTTTATTCATGAGTAACCTGCAGGTAGAGACCATTGAGACAATTGAGATTATAGAATTTTAAAATATGTCTACATTATCATATATCAAAACAAACAATGTTTATACAAACTTATTATAAGATTTATTATATAAGAGTAACAACAATGTTATTGATATATTTAAAAAAACATATATTTGTCAAGATTTCAAATATATTGTTGTATTCGCCTAGAATACTTATAAAGCAGGAGTTTTTACTTGCACCACATGCATTTGAAACATCCATGATTTTTCAATTTCTTTCTAATAATTATTATAAATTGGTTAATAATGTTAAATTAATGCAAAAAAACTAAATTCTAATCATAAATTAACTAAATTACAATATTAAAATATCGTATTTTACTTCTATTTATAAAATTATGACTTTAATTTTTTAACATAATATAGTTAACTTGTTAGTTTAGATATATTGCCGTATGTGAACAGTTGTCATTTTAAAGTCACAACTTTTATATAGTTTATGATTTTATGCAAAATAGTTAAATTGTTAAATTCAATATAATATTAAATGGTTAACTTAAATCAAAATTTAAGTTAAATTTAGAAAACATCAAGAGACTATTATATAAATAGTTAAAAATTATAAATTATACTGTTAAACCTAAATTGTAATCCTAAATTAGCAAAAAAAACTATGAAACTATTTTATATAATCATTAACAATTTTCAAATAATTAGATTAAAAATAACTTACAATAATAATAGTTAAAAGTAATATTATATAAAAAAATTATAATTTTATCTTCAAAAACAAAAACAATGCTTGTTGTTTTAAATAATTATAATCAAAGAAACTAACGATATTCATCAAATAAATTTTTAAAAAAGTTTAATTTCTGAAACCAAATTAAAATAATTAAGAGTTTCCAAATACGTTATTTTAAATAACTTACAACAACAATAGTTAAAATTAATACTATACAAAATTATATTGTTACCTTTAAAAACAAAAACAATGTTTGTTGATTTAAATAATTACAATGATAGAAATCAAAATCTTAAGCAAATAAATTTTTTAAAATTAATAACACCAACTATAAATATCATTAAACCATAAAGTATATTTAATTGTATTCAAGAGTAATCTGCATGTAGAAGCCATTGAGACAATTGAGATTATAGAATTTTAAAAGATGCCTACATTATCTTATAATTCAAAACAAAAAATATTTATACCAACTTATTATAAGCTTTATTATATAAGAGCTAACAACAACATCAATGATATATTTAAAAAACATATATTTGTAAAGATTTCAAATATATTATTGTACTCTACGCATCGCGCGAGTATTCGCCCGATATACTTATAAAAGAGGCCTTTTTACATTCACTATATGCATTTGAAACCTTCATGACTTTTCAATTTCTTTCTAATAATTATTATAAATTGGTTAATAATGTTAAATTAATAATAAAAAATAAATAAATTCTACTAACAAATTAACTAAACCACAATATTAAAATATCATATTTTACTTCTATGTATAAAATTGTGACTTTAACTTTTTAAGATATTATAGTTAACTTATTAGTTTAGATATGTTTTCGTATGCGAGCAATTGTCATTTTAAAGTAATAACTTTTGTATAGTTTATGATTTTATGAAAAATGTTTAAATTTTTAATTTCAATATAATGTTAAACGGTTAACTTAAATCAAAATTTTAGTTAAACTTGAAAAAAATCGAGAGACTATTTTATAAATAGTTAAAAGTTATAAATTATAGTGTTAAACCTAAATTGTAATCCTAAATTAACAAAAGTGATATTATATAAAAAATTATAATGTTATCTTTAAAAATAAAAACAATGTTTGATGTTTTAAATAATTACAATAAAAGAAACTAACAATATTCATCAAATAAAGTTTAAAAAAGTTAAATTTCTTAAACCAAATTAAAATAATTAAGAGTTTCCAAATACATTATTTTAAATAACTTACAACAAGAATAGTTAAAAGTAACATTATATACAAAAATTATATTGTTACCTTTAAAAACAAAAACAATGTTTAATGTTTTAGATAATTATAATGATAGGAATTAAAATTTTAAGCAAATAAACTTTTTAAAATTAATTAATCATAACAACAACTATAAACATCATTAAACCATACATTATATTTAATTTTATTTATGAGTAATCAGCAAGTAGAATTAATTGAGACAATTGGGATTATAGAATTTTAAAAGATGTCTACATTATCATATAATTCAAAAGAAACAATGCTTATACCAACTTATTATAAGATTTATTATATAAGAGCTAACAACAACGTCATTGATATATTTAAAGAACATATATTTGTTAAGATTTCAAACATATTGTTTTATTCTGCACAACGCATGGGTATTCGCCTAGTATATTTATACATGAGGCATTTTTTCTTGCAGCATATGCATTTGAAACCTCCAAAACTTTTCATTTTCCACGTAATTAATAACAACCTTTCAAAAGTTTTGTAATTTATATATAGTTAATGATATTTTATGAAACAAATTGATTAAATTATTTTCATTTTTTAACTTATATATACTTCATGGTATTTCATGGTCATTGCACTCTCAAGGTTTCCTCATAACAACTCTTTACCTATGTGTATGCATATTTTTATTTCCTTGCAGAGAATATCAATGGTTGTATTGCCGCTAAAATTTTTGGATTCTTTTGATACAAGGTTTGTTATTGATGTAATACATATAGTCTTTTTATTCTTATTATTTTCTCACTTTTGATGATGTTTTTGGATTCTATTTGTGTGTTTTCATGGGTTGTTTTTCACATCTCCAGTGAAACCAAAATCTAAAGTGGTAATACATCTCAGCCATATATTCCTCTACTTACAAGATTTTTTTTACTTTCAGATAATAATTAGGATTCTAATTGTTAAGTCTTCCAATTAAGTAGAATAACAAGATTGCTCATTCTTAAAGCATTTTTTATTAAGCCCATGTGCTTAATTTTTTTTCACATGAATAAATATGTTATAGGTTTAAAATGTGATGATTGTTTATATTACATTAATTGAAAAAAGTTATAATATTATATTAATTAATTCATTGAAACATGTAACTTGGATGGTTTAATATTTTTACTCAAATAAGTAGTTACATACGCTTCACTCTATATAGTATATTTCTATATTAATATATGATATATGATATATTCACATGACTCGATGTACGCGATTGCAAAGCTTGACCAAGTTAATGGCTGCGAAAATATAATAATCAAGATGATATTAAACAATTTGATGAGATTAAGGTGTTTTTTGTTTTTTGTCTGCAGATCTTTTTCGCATCTTCTGTCTGCGCCGCGCAGACCACGCGCAAACATTAGGTTTCGCAGACTGTTTGTTTTTTTGAATACTGCAGACCTAAAAAGTTATGCGCATCCACTTCTTGGTGCAGATGTCGAGCAGAGTCTTCAAACCTCTTCAGACATCTTCTAGCCTAAAAAAACACATATATCTTTGTTTTTTTAACTCAGATTTATTCTAACTTTATATATGATAAAAAAATTTAATAAAAAAGTTAAGAAAAAAATTTTAACGACACAATCATGACCTTTGTGACAAATTTATAGATAAAGATTTAATTACAATAATGATCATTAGAGTTGTTATATAGATATGAAAAAAAATCCTACTATTGTCTTATATTTTTGTATCATGTTTTATAAAACATTATTTAATGCAATATTCTTGGAAAAAAAATTATGTTCAGTTTTAAATTGATTTAATTGAAAAAGTAAAACGAAAATTTTGAAAATTTTCATTATAATCAAAGTTTATATCCATCCATTTTATGTGTTCAATTTTTCTTATCCCTAATTACATTGTTTAGGTAGAACTTTGCGATCAAAGTTTGTTGGTTTTTATTAAATATATATGTTAATACGTACCATTTTATTTTCACTTTTATACAATAATACATAAAAGTTGATTTACATTTGTTAATTATCTATAATAAAGTCATAAAACTATTGAAAAACTCTTTTACGTTTTTTTTTAAATCAGTTTAATTAGATTTTAGTTTATTAGAGCAGCATGCAGATGTTAAAAAAAAAACAATCTTCATCTTTTATACTGCAGACGTTTGGTCCACCTCTTCTACTGCAGAGGTCTACAGATGTGGTCCGAAGACTGCAGACATTTTCCCTCAGAAAAAACAAATAGCACCTAAGTGAGTAAGAGAAGACGAATGCAACAATTTGGATTTAGTGTGTTATTTGAGTAACGAAACCGAATTTGTTCAAACTGGACCTGAATATCCAAAAAGAGGATTAACATACGGTTTGGTTAAGTGACAAACATTAAACTGATAACCCGAAATTCGGTGGTGTGATATTCTCTAGGTAAAATGACTTCATTACTCACTTTTGTCTCTATATAAACGTATAATTAAATATTTTTTCAAAGTTAACTAATTTTATATATAGATTGTAAATTTTTATTTATGTAGGTGACTGGAAGAAAGTATTTATTGATGTATTTTATGAGGAAAAAATGATAAATCAAACTATTGTTGTTAAAGAACAAAAACATGTTTGGATATACATCATTAAGACAATACAATTCTAAAAGATAGCTAAACAAATTGGTTAATTATCATAATAGTAAATATTACAATAAATCAAAAGTCAATGAAATTTTATACCATCCAAGGATAAACGCTCTTCAGATGAGTTAGTTTAAATATGTACACATCTTATTTTATATTTAAAGTAACTACAATGTGAAAAATATTCACTACAAGAAAAACAGCCTTTTACGACACGCAATGTGTGTCGTAAAATGCTCAGACGACACGCAAATGCGTGTCAAGAAAGGCCATGTCATAACGAAAGACGACACGCTTTTGCGCGTCGTCTATTTACGACACGCATTTATGACGCGCAGTTACGACACGCATTTACGATTCTCATTTACGACATGCAATGCGTATCAAGGAAGGCCCTGTCATAAAGGAAGACGACATGCATTTGCGTTTCGTAACCTTACGACGCACATTTATGACACACATTGTGTATCATTAAAGCCCCTGTCATAAATGAAGATGACACACATTTGTGTGCCATAAACTTCAGTAGCCATTTACGATATGCATTTACGACGTGCCTTTACGATATTCATTTACGCATAATAGAAAAATATGGAAACAAATATATACCAAAACAATGAATTTGATCCAATAACATCATGTCAAACAAGTTATCAAAATTTGAAATACATTATATTAATCTGATAGTACATTGTTATTAAGGGGTTTTCCCTAACTATATAACCTGATACTACATCTCTAACTATATAACTTGATCCTTCATGTCATTAGTTTACCACCTGGTGTACCACGTAAAAATGTTGAAGTTGGTGTCATGGGCGGCTGACCACCGGGCGTGGCTGGAAAGTAATTACTTGCTGATAAGATAACAATGCTTTAATCCAAGACGAGTCAAGAATGCCTAAGAAAAAGAATCAACTAAACAAGCAAATCTTGATTGGATTTTTGTTGGTGTAAGAAGTTAAAGGTACAACCCTTTAGAAGGCAGATGGTATCCCAAGTGTGAGGTGTGGAGGCATGTGATCCATTGTCACCTAAAACAAAAAAAATATTGAGTTAGAAACACAATTCACCTTTATTTATTAGTAATGATAACCAGTTAATGGTCGAACTTGTTGGGTTTTGAGCACTATAACACTCCTATGGTGCACATGCAACCCTAAATGCTTTGGATCTATGTTTTCTCTATTATACATGCATATTTTCAATTTTTCCAAAGCATTGTCCTAACTAGCATACAAATTGCCAAATGAATAATACATCTAGTTAGATGACATACCTTTTAGAAGGACTAGTAGTTCTTGACCTTTGAAAGCTTGAGCACCCCAAGTGTAATGCCTCTAACGGTTCACCAACACCAATATGAAAAAGGTCGCTTGAGAGAATAAGTTACTTATCTCAAAGAGAAGGTGTAACTAATTTTGGCTCATGAGGGTTCTATTTATAGTGTTGCACATGCTAGGGTTACACTTTGTAAACCCTAATGCTCCATGACTTTCCACATTCTTATGCTCCATGGGTTTAACCTCCATGGACTATCCATGGATTAACTTATTGGTTTAGCCCATCTAAATAATCATGGATCATTAGCCCACACTACAAGAATCATTGATTTACATAATCAATCCCCATATATTTAATTAGTCTCTTTTGACCAGCAAATTAATTCTAAATTAATTCTTGATCAATACTAATTAAATAATATGATTCCATATATTAATATATTATACTTGTAATATATTAATAAATCAAAAATAACCTTATTATCAAAAGTACATCCTATCAAATTGCACTGGTGAAGGCAACCCAAAAGGACCATGCTACAATCGGGTCAAGTACATACAAGTTATAGTTATGGGCTTAGACACCAAATCCAATAGAACTGTGAAGCACTTATTGGTTATACATTGTTTTGTTAACAAAAGAAAAGAGTAAAGAAAACAAACAAGATTGCTTACCCCACTAATCAGTTGATGTTTCGCTTTTACTTCAAGCTCCTGCATAAGACATGCATTACCTTAAAATACAATAAAAAATTCCCATTAACTATTTGTTTATAGGAAACCCAAATTAGTTTACCCAAAATGACCACTAAGTTATAAATCCTTGATCAAGAAATGCTTGTGTATTGCATAAAATGTTTATTGTTGGATTAACTGAGGAGCATTAAAATAATTGGGTCAATTATGTGAAAAAGACAACTGGAGAGTGGCATACCTTCACAATAGCAACAACAAACAAAGAAGGAATGAAAGAGAAGGCAATACTCGCAAAAATAGCTGCAGAGAATGCATCCAGGTCCTACAAGATCATACAAATCACTATTTAAATACACACTACATATTAAGGTGTCAATATTCTGATTGCATGTTATCCTAGACAAAATTATAAGATATGAGCATAAATAGAAGAATAATTGGAAGTATATGTATACTTAACGTTGCAGGCGTTGACTTTGTGTCATTGGTAGTGGATGATTACTTGTTTGTATGGTCATATTCTCATTATGTGTAGCAAGCCTAAGAATTACAGCATTCATTAAATTGACAAAGGTTGGAGCAGCATGCTGACAAGTGCAACCGCAAAAAATGCGTATCAAAAACTCCATCACCAACTTCAAGAACTACAACGCATAAAATGGGAAACAAACATCAGAAAATATTTTTAAAATAAAACATCATATTGAATTTAAAACCCAGTTATTCGAAATCGTGTCCCGTCACTTGAAACATCAAAAGCCTAAGCAATGCGACCTGCATCTTTTGTTGCTATTCTTTGGGAATCATTGAAATAAGCAGGAACTGTTACAATAGCTTTTGTGACCTTATCATTCAGAAACTTTGAAGCATCGTCCACAAGCTTTCTCAAAATTTGATAATAGATAAGCAACCAGATAAGCCAAATTAGGGCAAAAACATCTTTAGGCTAGCAAAATCTGATACATGTTCAAAATGTCAAGAAAGGTAATCAGAAAAACATTATGGATATATTGTAAAAAAAATTATATATTTTTATGAATTACCTGACTATATAAAACTTGGTGATTATGAATGAGGCACACGACGATCATTAGATCTAATTTGAATGTCAAGCTCTTTCACATTAAAATCTTTTAGATCATAACTACACACAGCTATATCCCAATTGCAAAGCCTTATACATGTCAAATATCTCATGCTCATCATCCCAGAGAAAATTCAACCGATGTAGTTGAGAAAACTGTGTCGGCTGACTTTGACCAGGAGGCATGCCTTGTCCCAGTGGACGAAATTGCCCTTGTTGAGGTGGAACCAAAAACCGAAACTGCAGCAAAGTAAAACCATCAATATTCATCTATAAACATCTATTGAACAATCTATCAAGATTCAAGATTCAATTAATCACTAATCACCTCTTCCAGAGCATCAATAGCGGCCGGAACAAAATCCTTCAACTCCTACTTCCACAGCTTTAATGGCTGCCATGATCCAAGATTCAGAATCATAAGACTATATCAATTTTTTACATAGAAAAAAGAAGAAAATAGTAATTTGGGATGAAATTTTTTTATACCTACGACCAAGAAGAAAAAAAACATGATCATCAACTCAACTTTATAATTCCCAAATTGCCCTTCTACATACCCAATACCTTCGTGGCTTATGGGTACAACAACAATCAAGGCTCTTACATAACCAACATACACCCCTTACACTTCTTTTTAATTGCTTCAGTAGGACTACGAGAACAAGATATATCACCAAATACCTTATATAACATCCAATCCAAGTCCAACAAACTAAAACTTAAACTAGTATTCAGTACCTGACTGTCTGATCCAACCAAGAACACCTAGGTATGGGTAGGACTAGTTGCCAAAGCATTCATGGCAAGAAAGTGCTTGCAACAGAGTACCATGTGAACTGTCCCAAAACTGAACACTGCCACTGTTGTCGCCACTCACAAGGGTCCCACACCTAAAACTACATTTATAGAAGATATAGATAAATAAAGACTTGTTTGTTACCTTACTAACAGAATGATAAACATATAAATCAAATCAAACATACACTTTTCTTAAATAAAAACGATCTAGGGAGTTGCAAGAATTTGAAAACTCTTAGAACCATATCTATTTTTCTAGATGAAAAATGTTAAGAAACAGGAAAATAGGGACCAAAAAATGCAAAAAGATTCTTTTCTATAAATTATCTAGAAGCCAATCTTTCAAGGGTATTATCAGTACAGCCAGATTTTCAGGAACTAGACACATCATCATTTTTATCTTCCCTATGTAATGTTACATTATCACCCCCTGAATTATCTATAATGTTTCTTTGACCCCTAGAAAAAATTCCACTTGCTAACCTTGTCATGAATCCAAGGGCAGCTAAGGGTATAGAAAGTGCACCATTTGTCTAAATGCTTTCAGCTGTTTGATCATATGTATCAACACTCATCTCTGATCCATGTTGCATCCGAAGATCCTTAACAAAAAAAACAGTTTAAAATTTAAACCAATTTATTTGTTTATTATAACTTTTATAAATAGAAATAGAGATAGAAATGAACCTCTAGAACCTTTTGAAGATTTTCCATTTCATTATCTTCACCCTCCATTGTTTCCCAACTTGCTGCATCATCACTCACTTCACTTCCACCACCAGCTGAGTCATCATCATCATCACGCCCTACTACATATATTGCTTGTGGGCCTACCTGATATCACCAAACATCATAATAATAAACAAAAAATTACTTCAAACAAGAAGGGCATTCATGTCTTTTTATAAGAAATATGATTCAACATACCATTAAAATCATTCCATTTCTAAGCCCTCTTTCTTATTACACCTTTTATCCCTCTTCACCATAACTTTTCTTACCTTTTTCCTATGTAAAGGCGAAGATTCATGAGTCCCAGAACTCGAACCTTTTGAAAGGGGTCCTTTAACAAGTATAAGTGTCCCAAAGAACAAATTAATATACAAATTCATGAAATTTAAAAGTACATAAAAGCTTTTCACAAAATGCATGAAGTATATTTCATTAACTTTTCAAATAGCTATTTTGTTCAGATCCATTTCGAGCACATCTGTGTACAATTTCCACATTCTCACCCAATTCCTTCACAATCTCATGCCTTTATATAGACAAAACAAAATCCTAAACCTAATCAGTACTCCATCAGCATAGTTTGTCTATTATATCACATTATGTACAGATAATAGCTTTTCAATATGAAAACAGTAACCAGTTAACTCAAAACCTCAATCAACGCAAACATATTCATAAAAAAGAAACAAAAAATTATCAACGATCTAAGCATAGTAAGTTCTTTAATGGAAGAATAACCTAAAAAAAAGAATACAAACTTGAGACAGAGACTGGGCTGATTAACCATGGTCGTTCTGGTAGCCACCAGCAACGCGGTTCTGAGTTTGCTTCTCGATCGCGACCATGACGATTTAGTACGCACCATTGCTCCCACATTGCAGGTTGGGGGAGGTTCATCATAGAGGGCAGGAAGAATGGGAGAAGGGGTTGTGGTCGAAGGTGGGTGGTGTGAGGGTCTACCCAGCGGTGGATGGCCTTGCGCGGTCCACCAACAGTGTCTCAATCTTCGGTCGTCGAACAAGAACCGGACGTACAGAGAAAGCTGAGCAGAAGTTGAAGAGCAGATGTGGAGAAGTTATGGGAACAAGCAACGAAGATGCAAAGTTGTGGGACGATCGTGTTGGAGATGCAAAGTTGGAGAGCAGATGTAGAGAAGTGAATCGGTGGATGTTTGAGAATCGAGAGAGAAGAAAGAAAGAAAGGGGGTTTTCGGCGGGGACGAGCTAGGGTTTTCAGCCGGTGGAAACAAAGCGGGGTTTTTTATTTTTGGATTTCATTTCCCCCTTTGGATGAAACGTGTGTTTGATTAAAATTTATAAAACGACATGGTTACATGACAAACATTTTATTTAAGGTGCCCTCCGTGTTTTTTTTATTAGACACTAATTTTAGGGCACGCAAAAATGTGTCCTAAATCCTTTAAATTTTAGGAGAGATGACATTATTTTTACGTCACGCACTTTTGCGTATCGTAAATCCGTGCGTATCGTAAATTGTGTGTCGTTAAAGGCCTATTTTCTAGTAGTGAATATTATTTCAAAGTCAATGATACCGACATAACTATTTTTCATAACATATATTAATTATATTATAATATTTTGTGCAACGCGTGGATATTCACCTACTATACTTATAATGGAGACATTTTTTCTCGCATCATATACATTTGAAACCTCCAAAACTTTTCGTTTTCCACATAATTAATAACAACCTATTGTAATTTATATACTTAACGGTATTTTATTAAACAAATTGATTAAATCGTGTTCATTTTTTATCTTATATATACTTAATGGTGTTTTATGGTCACTGTACTCTCAAGGTTTCCTCATAGCATCTTTTTACCTATGTGTATGCATAATTTCATTTCCTTGTAGAGAATACCATTGGATGTATTGCTGGTATATTTTTTAGATTCTTTTGTTACAAGGTTTGTTATTGACTTAATACATGTAGTCTTCTTATTCTTATTATTAATCTTTTTCTCACTTTTGATGAAATGTTTTTATTCTATTTGTGTGTTTTCATGGGTTGTTTCTCACATCTCCAGTGAAACCAAAATCTAGAGTGGTAATACATCTCAAATACATATTCCTCTACCTAAAAGATTTTTTTACTTTCACATAATAATTAGGATTCGAATTATTAATTCTTCCAATTGAGTAGAATAATAAGATTGTTCATTCTTAGAGCATTTTTTATTAAGCTTGTGTGCTTAATTTTTTTCACCTGAATAAATACTTTATAGGTTTAAAATGTGATGATTGTTTATATAGTTACTTTCAATTAAAAAAAAAGTTATAGTATTATATTAATTAATTTATTAAAATGCGTGACTTGGGTGGTTTAATATTTTTACTCAAATAAGTATTTACATACGTTTCACTCTATATAGTATATATATATATATATATATATATATATATATATATATATATATATGTATTAATGTATATGATATATGATATACTAACATGACTCGATGTATGCGAGTGCAAAGCTCGACCAAGTTAATGGTTGCCAGAATATAATAACCAATATGATATTAAACAAGTTCATGAGATTACGTGAGTAAGAGAAGATAATTGCAACAATTTGGATTTAATGTGTTATTCGAGTAACGAAACCGAATTTGTTCAAACTGGACCCGAATAACCAAAAAACGAATTAACGGAAGTAATACAGTTCGGTTAAGCGACAAACATCAAACCGATAACCTGAAATCCGACTTACCCGCATGACGATCATGCCTAGATGACATGAAGTATATTCGGTGGTGTGATATTCTCTAGGTAAAATGACTTCATTACTTACATTTGTCTCTATGTAAACATGTAATTAAATATTTTTCAAAGTTAACTGATTTTATGCATAGATTATAAATTTTTATTTATGTAGCTGAATGGAAGAAAGTACTTATTGATGTATTTTATGAAAATGATAGATCAAACTACTATTGTTAGAGAACAAAAGCATGTTTGGATATATATTGTAACATCTTTTTTTCAGGTATTCGTTTTAACCCTTAAGATATGCTCTAATTGAAATTTCATCCCCGGTGGCAACTATATAATATCGGAGTTGTTGGAGTACGCGAGGCGTACACCCTCATACGCTAAGCGTACTTCGAATCGCTTTAGTACATAGCGTGTATGCTGGTATGCAAGGCATACGCAGGCAGGGTGCAAACCCTAAATTTTAGGGTTTGGACCCTATTTAAACACATTTATGGCCTCATGCACCTTCTTACCTTCATCCTCCCTCCTCATTTCGAACCCCTAAAGAGTGTTTATGCATTGTGAAGCTTGTTGAGCCATTTTTTGTGCCATTTGGAGATTTTGGAGTAGATGTTAGAGCATTGAGGTGGTGGTGTTTCACTCAAGGCTTTGGATCCAGCATCTTGTCCCCCTTGTGCCCCTTGTGGAGGTAAAAAGTTTCAAACTTGATGTAGAAATCTCATGGATCTAGTTTTTACTCAAACTTGTTCCCTTTTTGGTCCCAGACTTGGTCTTTGTGAGTAGAAGGTACTCCAAGGAATTTGAGTTGTCCTTTCAAAGGTTTTAAGGGGTGTTAAGTCATAAAGTTGGGTTTTTGATCATTAGTTTCCCTCCATGCAAGTGCTATATGGTCTTAATGGGTTAAGAGGCTAAAGTTTACGGATTTAAGGACTTATAATCATGCTAGACAATAAAATTGGAAACTTTATGGTTTAGAACATCTTTTGTTGCTTAGATCTGAAGTTTGGACGTGAGTGCTTAAAGGATTAAGCACTTAATAAGGAGGGTGGCAAGTAGCCGCATACGCAGGGCATACCCAGAGGTACGCTGAGCCTACGAGGTCAGCTTCCCGATCCTCGGTCAAATGCAAGGTATGCCCTGCGTACACGAGGAGTACGCCCCACGTACTGATCGGGTCGACCTGGTTGACTCGGTTGACTTTGACCTGGACTTTGACTAGGGTTTGACCTAGGGGTATTTTAGATATGTGGATGGTAGTCTGAGTTTTGGTTACTTTTATTCGTAAAGTTGACCGGTAGTGTGAGTTTCCGAGCAGCGTGTCAATTCAGCTTTTCGTTTGTCAGTGAGGTGAGTCTTCTTACCATCTTAAGTGGGCTGAAGGCACCAAGGCCGACCTACTGTATCGTATGAGTAGAACTGTATATTATTGTTTGATTCGGTTTATCGTGCTTGTATGCTTTATGTATTGAGCTATATAGGCTCGGAGTCATTACGGACTCGGGGTTGATACGGACTCGGGGGTTGATTCGGTCCCGACATAGCTATATGTTGTTATTTTGGGTTGATATGGACTCGGGGGTTGATACAGACTTGACACAGCCATGTGATGTTATACGATATGTATGTTGTATGTGGTAGTTTGGAAAGCTCACTATGCTTTATGCTTACAGTTTATGTTTATGGTTTCAGGTACTTACAGCTCAACAGGGAAGAGCCCGGCGTGATGGCACAACATCCTCCCCACGTTGATTTCCGAACTTGATGTATTTGTACTCTAATGTTTTGGAATATTGTAATGAATGATGGATTTTGATACAATCAATGAATGAAAACTAATGGTTTTTAAATGAAAAATTTTAGTACTGTCTTTGGGTCGTTACAAGTTGGTATCAAAGCCTTGGTTTGAGGGATTCGGGCATACTCTCGGGTGTGTCAGAACTCAAAATGAGGAAATGATAGTTTTTATTAAATAATAATAAATTTAAACTTTTACAAAAGGGCTTTATTTATGAAAAATGGGGTGTTATGCGTGCGATCGGCCGAGCTCAAGTAAGTGGTTCCCAAATTACCCAACTTATGTATTATGAGTAGTATGCTTGATATGAGAATTGTATGCTAGATTCAGACTAAGGATACCTTCAGGAAACATATGATAGAATTGTCTGATTTGTGTGATGCCTTATAGCCTAGTGGAACTTGATGCTATGTATTATTTGGAATTGATATCAGCTCAGTTATTTGCTAAGTGTATGCTTTCAAAGTTGTATACGATTAGGATTATATAGCCCTAGAATGATCGATTTTTCCTCGTTTCTTGTTCCTTGTTTGGTTGTGGACTTAGGGTAGAATCATCATTTGACAGTCTATGTGATCCTATTTTGTGTATAACTTGCATTCATAGGGCAACCAGCTGTGTTGATTGAGGTTCTTGTTATTGCGAGTAGTAGGAGTTGAGGATTCCTAAGGGAGTCTAGGATATGTGTGTCGCATGGCATGGGGTTAGTTATTGGTTTTAGTGTGGTGACTTAGAGGGATCAGGACTGACCCTGAGGAAGGTACAGGTAGGTGTGAAAGGTAGTATTGGGCATGTTCTACTAGAAGCACAGGACCTGTACATGAGACATGTGCAGATCTGGAAACTCTGAGTGGGCTTGTATAGAGGAGTCCCCTCGAGTCCTTTGTTGATTATTTTATGTTATGTTTCAATTGGAGGATGGTGATCATCACTCGAGGAGGTTCTGTATCTGGTTCTGGATCAGGTTCTGACTCAGGCACAGAACCAATTGTTTAGCGTTTGCGCGAGTTTATTTCGGCCGAGGTTACTCATGGTATTCTGGATGCTACCCCTGTGTTGTTTGGTACCATCAAGGAGGGGACTACGGAACTTACGGATGATAGGCTCATGACTTTTTGCGTCGAGATTGTTGCAGGTCTGATTGGAGCACGAGCTCCCTCATTTCGGGAGTTCAAGGCCTGTGGAGCTCCTGAGTTCTTCGGGGTTAAGGACCCTATCGCTAGCCGTTATTGGATCGCTGACATGGAGACTGCTCAGCAGGCGAGCTTTTTCCCTGAGGGGGAAAAGTTGAGATTTGCATCCTGCCTGTTAAGGGACATCACACGAGACTGGTGGGAGTAGGTTACCTGAGTTGTTGGGACAGCGGCAGTGGAAGTGATGACCTGGGACGATTTTGTTCAGAGATTCCAGAGGGAGTTTGCACCGGCTATCGAGGTGCAGCAACTGGAGAGGGAGTTCCAGGACATTCACCATACCACCGAGACTGTGGCGGAGATCACCGCCAAGTTTCGAGAGAGGGCCCTATTGGTTCCGCAGTACGTTGCGAATGAGGAGATGAAGAAGACGAGGTATCATGACATGTTGAGAGATGAAATCAGGGAGTTTGTGAGCTTTTCAGGGTGTAAGACCCAGAATGATATGATTGAGAGGGCCCATGAACGGGAGATTGAGCTAGAGCTTCAATCGAAGCGAAAGCCAGAGCAGGTGCAGACTATGGTGGGTCAGAGCAAGAAGCCCAAGGTTTCTGATTCGCATTCTAGGGGCCATCAGGGCTGACGCCACTGTAGAAAGTGTGGCCAACAGCATAGTGGGGCGTTTCAGTCAACGGGTTTGGGTTGTCATAGGTGTGCGTTGACTGGTCATATGAGTAGGGATTGCCCCCGAAGCATACTGATTTGCTTCCATTGTAATCACACCGGCCATAAAAAGGCCGATCGCCCGAGATTGTCAGGGGAGCTGTGGCGGCGTCTGCGCCAGCCACATTAAGGATTACTAATGGCCTCCAGGGCAAGGTAGGGACCCCTGTGGTGAAGAGCAGGGCATTTCAGCTGACCACCGATGAGGCCCGTGCAACACCAGATGTCATATTTATGCTTGATTATGTATAGGGGCCTTTCTGATCAATGTTATGACTGCCCATGTTTTGTTTGATTCGGAGGCTACCCGATCCTTTGTATCTCTTGCACTCAGAAAGTAGTTTTGTGATGCTCCCGGGACTTTGGATCATCCTCTAGAGGTTGAGATTACGGATGGCCATACTATGAGTGCTTCGAGGGTTTTTCACGGGTGTGTCCTGAATCTGTTAAGCGAGAGGTTCTCTATCGATTTGGTGTCAATTCCCTAGAGATGCTCGAAGTTTATCATCAGGATGGACTGGTTGGGCCCCAATAGGGCCATGATTGATTGCGAGCGGCAGTTGGTGAGAGTTCGAACCCCAAGTGGGGGAGAACTGGTCATTCCTGGCGAGAAAGCTTCGTATGGGCCAACTCTCTGTTCAGTTGCGAGGGCTAGGAGATATTTGCAGCAGGGTTGTTCTGGGTGTATAAGTTATGTTGCGGACACTCGGGCTGAGGAGACGACATATTTGCGTGGGGTGCCCATTGTCCGGGATTTCCCCGATGTGTTTCCTGAGGATTTACCAGGAGTGCCTCCCGAGAGACAGGTTGAGTTTCAGATTGATCTGGTAACTGGTGCGGCTCTCATAGCCAAGATGTCGAATTATATGGTACCACCTAAGATGCAGGAATTGTCTACGCAGCTTCAGGAGCTGCGAGACAAGGGTTTTATTCATCCGAGCAGCTCTTCATGGGGAGCACCGATTCTATTTGTGAAGAAGAAAGACGGTTCACACAGAATGTGCATCGATTACCAGGAGTTGAATAAGCTAACGGTGAAGAACCGTTACGCACTCCCGAGGATTGACGATTCGTTCGACCACCTTCAGGGTGAATCTTGGTTCTCCAAGAATGATTTTCGATCGGGGTACCATCAGATGAGGGTGAGGGATGATGGTGTGCAGAAGACAGCCTTCGGAACTCATTATGGTCATTACAAGTTTGTGGTGATGCCATTCAGGCTCACCAGTGCACCAGTAGCGTTCATTGATCTCATGAACCGGGTCTGCAGGCCGATGCTGGATCGGTTTGTGATTGTATTCATCGATGATATCCTGGTCTACTCCAAGACCAGGGAGCAGCATGAGGAGCATTTGCGAGAGGCACTAGAGACCCTGAGGAGGGAGAGGCTTTATGGCAAGTTCTCCAAGTGCAAGTTCTGGTTGCGTGAGGTGCAATTTTTGGGGAAGATCGTCAATCAGAAGGTTATATTAGTGGACCCGGCCAATACTGAGTTTGTGATGTGATGGGAGGTTCCAAGGACCGCATCTGAGATTCAGAGTTTCATAGGTCTTGCAGAGTACTACCGGAGATTTATCCAGAATTTCTCCAAGATCACAGTGCTTTTGACTCGTTTGACAAAGAAGAACGTGACTTTTTAGTGGGGCCTGATCAGCAGTTGGATTTTGCGACTCTAAGGCAGAGATTATGTGAGGCCCCGATACTCGCACTCCCCGAGGGGCTGGTGAATTTGTGGTGTATTGTGATGCCTCTATTTTAGGTTTAGGAGCGGTTCTTATGCAGAGGGGTCATGTGATTGCTTACGCTTCGAGGTAGATGAAGCCTCATGAGGCGAACTACCCTACGCATGATTTGGAGTTGGGGGTTGTGGTTTTTTCCCTCAAGATTTGGACACACTATTTGTATGGGGTTCGGTGTACTATCTACACTGAACACAAAAGTTTAAGGTATTTGATTGACCAGCCGAATCTGAATATGCGGCAGCAGAGCTGGTTGAATGTGGTAAAGGATTATGATTGTGAGATCTTGTACCACCCTGGGAATGCCAATATGGTGGCCGATGCTTTGAGCCGCAAGACTGTGAGTTCATCCATCCGGGATACCTGCTTGAGGATGACTGTCACTTCGCCTTTGATGGATTCAGTCAAGAAGAAGGAAAAATGGAAGAACGAGCGGATCAAAGGTCAGCTTCCCTTATTTGTTAGAGACAGCTGAGGTGAGGCAGATAGTTTTAGAGTTTGGGTTCCGACATCGGGTGGGGTGAGGCAGATGGTTTTAGAGGAGGAGCATAAGTCAAAGGTTTCTATCCACCCAGGGGCCACAAAGATGTACAGAGATATGAGGTTGAGCTATTGGTGGCCCTGCATGAAGATAGAAATACCTTGGTTTGTGGAGTGGTGCTTGACTTCCTGGATGGGTCAAGGCCGAGCATCAGAGACCCCATGGAAAGATGCATCCCTTACCCATTCCCATGTGTAAGTTGGAAGAGATTACCATGGATTTCATCACAAAACTGCCAAGGACGACACGGGGTTTTGACTCTATCTGAGTTATTGTTGATATATTGACCAAGAGTGCACATTTCATACCAACTAACGAGAGTATATCCGCAGAGAAGTTAGCAGACATCTATGTCCGGGAGGTAGTAGTTTTGAATGGGGTGCCAGTATTGGTGATTTCGTACCAGGATGTTCGGTTCACCTCCTGATTTTCGAGGAAATTACATGAGCAGTTGGGTAATCAGTTGCACTTTAGTACCGCATACCACCCTCAGACCAATGGCCAGAGCAAACGGACGAGTCAGGTGATCAAGGATATGCTCTGGGCTTGTGTGTTGGATTTTGGAGGGAGTCAGGATACTTAGCTCCCATTGGTCGAGTTATCCTACAACAATAGTTATCATGCCAGTATTGACCGACCAGTATTTGAGATGTTTTATGGAAGGAAAAGTAGGACTCTGGTCTACTGTGGGGAGGTTGGGTATCGAGTCATGGGTAGTACAGAGGTTGTACTCAAGACTACGGAGTTGATGCAGCAGGTACGCGATAGGTTGTAGGTCACGCAGAGCCAACAAAGGAGTTATGCAGATCGGTGGTGTTCGGATCTCGAGTTTCAGGTGGGAGACTTGATACTTCTGAAGGTGTCGCCTTGGAAAGGTGTCATCCGATTCAGGAAGCGGGGCAAGCTGGGCCCCAGATTCACTGGGCCTTTCAGGATTTCAGCCCGGGTGGGCAAGGTCGCATACCAGTTGGATTTGTCCGATGAGCTCAGCCAGATTCATTACACCTTCTATGTGTCTCAACTTCGGAAGTGTATGACCGATGAGTCAGCAGTTATTCCTCTGGATGACATTCAGGTTGACGATCACCTGAATTATATGGAAACACTAGTGGGGATTTTATATCGAAAGATGAAGGTTCTGCGCAACAAGGAAGTGTCACCGATTAAGGTCTAGTGGAAACATCGGAAGGGTTCCAAATGGACATGGGAGCCAGAGGCGGAGATGCGAGAGCACTACCCAAATCTATTTGTGGCACTAGACTTCGAGGACGAAGTCTAGTTCAAGTGGGGTAGAGTTGTAACATCTATTTTTCAAGTATTCGTTTTAACCCTTGACTTATGCTCTAATTGCAATTTAGTCCCCGGTGGCAACTTCGTAATTTCAGAGTTATTGGAGTACGCGGGGCGTACACCCTCTTACGCTAAGCGTACTTCGGATCACCTTAGTAGGCAGTGCGTACGCTGCCACGCAGGGCATATGCAGCCAGGGTGCAAACCCTAAATTTTAGGGTTTGGACCCTATTTAAACTAATTTATGGCCTCATGCACCTTCTTAACTTCAGCCTCCCTCCTCATTTTGAAACCTTAAAGAGTGTTTGTGCATTGTGAAGCTTGTTGAGCCAATTTTGGTTCCATTTGGAGCTTTTGGAGTAGAAAGAAGAGCATTGAGGTGGTGGTGTTTCACCCAAGGCTTTGGATCCAACATCTTGTACCCCGTGTGCACCTTATGGAGGTAAAAAGTTTCAAACTTGATGTAGAAATCTCATGGATCTAGTTTTTACTCAAAGTTGTTCCCTTTTTGGTCCCAAACTTGGTCTTTGTGAGTAGAAGGTACTCTAAGGCATTTGAGTTGTCCTTTCAGAGGTTTTAATGGGTGTTAAGTCATAAAGTTAGGTTTTTGGTCACTAGTTTCCCTCAATGCAAGTGCTAGATGGTGTTAATGGGTTAAGAGGCTAGAGTTTATGGATTTAAGGACTTAATAGCCATGCTAGACCATAAAGTTGCAAACTTTATAGTTTAGAACATCATTTGTTGCCTAGATCAGAAATTTGGACGTGAGCGCTTAAAGGATTAAGCACTTAATAAGGAGAGTGGCAAGCAGCTGCGTACGCAGGGCGTACCGAGAGGTACGCTGAGCGTACGAGGTCAGCTTCCCAAACCTCGGTCAACTGCCAGGTACGCCCCGCATACACGAGGAGTACGCCCCGTGTACTGACCGATTCGACCCAGTTGACTTTGACCTGGATTTTGACTAGGGTTTGACCTAGGGGTATTTTAGGTATTTGAATGGTAGTCTAAGTTTTGGTTACTATGATTTGTAAAGGTGACCGGTAGTGTGGGTCTCGGAGCAGCATGTTAGTTTATCTTTTCGTCTGTCTGTGAGGTGAGTCTTCTTACCACCTTAAGTGGGCTGAAGGCACCAAGACCGACCCATTATATTGTATAAGTAGAACTGTATGTTATCGTATGATTATGTTTGTTATTCTAGTATGATTTATGTATTGAGCTATATGGGCTCGGAGTCACTATGGATTCGGGGTTGATATGGACCCGAGGGTTTATTCGGACCCGACACAGTTATATGATGTTATTTTGGGCTGATACGGACCTGAGGGTTGATATGGACCTAATAGCCATGTGTTGTTATATGATATATATGTTGTATGTGGTAATTTGGGAAGCTCGCTATGCTTTATGCTTACAGTTTATGTTTATGGTCTCAGGTACTTCCAACTCAAAAGGGAAGGGCCCGACGTGATGGCCCAGCATCCTCCCCACATGATTTCCGTACTTGATGTATTTGTACTATGGTGTTTTGGAATAGTGTAATGAAGGATGGCTTTTGATACAATCAATGAATGAAAACTAATGGTTTTTAATTGAAAAATTTTAGTACTGTCTTTGGGTCGTTTCATATATCATTAAGATAAAACAATTCTAAAAGATAGTTATACAAATTGATTAATTATCATAATAGTAAATAATACAATAAATCAAAAGTTAATGAAATTGTAAACTATCCAAAAATAAACACTCTTGAGATTAAATAGTTTAAATATGTATCTATCTTAATATTCTATATTTAAAGTAATTACAATGTAAAAAAAATATTATTTCAAAGTCAAAGATACCGAAATAACTATTTTTAATTACATATATTAATTATATTATAATATTCTACGCAACGTGTAGATATTCGCCTAGTATACTTATAAAGGAGACATTTTTACTTGCACCACATGCATTTGAAACCTCCATGACTTTTCAATTTCTTTATAATAATTATTATAAACTGGTTAATAATGTTAAATTAATGCAAAAACTAAATTCTAATAATAAATTAACTAAACTACAATATTAAAATATCAATTTCTTTATAATAATTATTATAAATTGGTTAACAATATTAACTAAATTGGTCAATAATGTCATTTTCAAGTCACAATTTTTGTATAATTTATGATTTTATGCAAAATAGTTAAATTACTAACATCAATATAATGTTAAACGATTAACATAAATCAAAATTTCAGTTAAACTTAAAAAAAAATCGAGAGACTATTCTACAAATAGCTAAAAGTTATAATTTATAGTGTTAAACCTAAATTGCAATCCTAAATTAACAAAAAAAAACATGAAACTATTTTTTATAATCATTAAGAATTTCCAAATAAGTAGCATAATTATAACTTATAATAAGAATAGTTAAAAGTAATATTATATATAAAAAATTATAATGTTATCTTTAATAACAAAAACAATGTTTGTTGTTTTAAATAATTACAATCAAAGAAACTAACAATATTCATCAAATAAATTTTAAAAAAGTTAAATTTTTGAAACCAAATTAAAATAATTAAGAGTTTCCACATGACAAGCATATAAACTTTTTAAAATTAATTAATCATAAAAACAACTATAAATATCATTAAACCCTATATTATATTTAATTTTATTCATGAGTAACCCGCATGTAAAGACCATTGAGACAACTGAGATTATAGAATTTTAATAGATGTCTATATTATCATTTAATTCAAAACAAACAATGTTTATAAGAACTTATTATAAGATTTACTATATAAGAGCAAACAACAATGTCATTAATATATTTAAAAACATGTATTTATAAATATTTCAAATATATTGTTATACTATGCGCAACATAAAAGAATCATTTTTTACTTGCACCACATGCATTTGAAACATTTATGACTTTTCAATTTTTTTATAATAATTATTATAATTGGTTAATAATGTTAAATTAATTCAAAAACTAAATTCATAAATTATCTAAACTACAATATTAAAATATCATGTTTTACTTCTATTTATAAAATTATGACTTTAACTTTTTAACATATTATAGTTAACTTATTAGTTTAGATATGTTGTCGTATCCGAGTAATCGTCGTTTTAAAGTCACAACTTTTGTATGATTTATGATTTTATGCAAAATAGTTAAATTATTAATTTCAATATAATGTTAAACAGTTAACCTGAATCAAAACTTCAGTTAAACATGAAAAAAATAGAGAGGCTATTTTATAAATAGTTAAAAGTTAAAAATTATAGTGTTCAACCTAAATTGTGATCCTAATTTAACAAAAAAAACCATGGAACTATTTTTTATAATCATTAAGAATCTTCAAATAAGTAGCTTAAAAATAACTTACAATAAGAATAGTTAAAAGTAATATTATATAAAAAAAAATATAATGTTATCTTTAAAATAAAAACAATGTTTGTTGTTTTAAATAATTACAATCAAAGAAACTAATAATATTCATCAAATAAATTTTAAAAAACTTAGATTTCTAAAACCAAATTAAAATAATTAAGAGTTTCAAATACATTATTTTAAATAACTTACAACAACAATAGTTAAAAGTAATATTAAATTTAAAAATTATATTGTTATCTTTAAAAACAAAAACAATGTTTGATATTTTGAACAGGGAAAAATGACATAAAAACCCTTAAGTTTTCATAAAATGTCGGTTTTAACCTTAGACGTGTTTTAGGTCCACTAAAGTCGGATGTTTGTTTAATTTGTTCATCTATACCCTTTTAGTCGGGTTTCAGGTAACCTACCGGTTACTTGATACCAGTAAAGCCCTTGAGTTTTCAAAATTGTTCGGATTTAACCTTAAGTTTTCAAAAATGTTCGGATTTACCCTTACTTTGATTGTTATTTTGATTATTTTGATTATTATTATTATTATTATTATTATTATTATTATTATTATTATTATATATTTAATATGTTTTTAAAAATATAAAAATATTTTAAACGTACATTTTTAAATAAGGTTTTAACTGTATAAAAATATTTTTATAGATTTAAAAATATATTTACTTGTATTTAGTATTCAAAAATATATTTACTTCTATTTAGTGTTTATATACATTTGAAAGCCAATATACTCCTCTAAAAATATATTTATATATTTAAAATATATTTATTTGTATTAGTATATATATATATATATATATATATATATATATATATATATATATATATATATATATATGATATGTATTTATACATATTTATTTGATAAAATACATATAAACGAAATATTCTTTTAATTATTTGGGTGATTCATCCACCAAAACAAATAAATGGTGTTTACTTACTAAGTATAAATATGTATTTATTTCATATTTATATACAATATAAACATTAAAATATATATTGTTTATATTTATATGTATACAATATATTTTTATATATATATATATATATATATATATATATATATATATATATATATATATATATATATGGGGCTAGGTTATAATGTGGATGGACAACTATTGTGTGGACGTGCGGATAATGCTATTTTATGAAAATTACCAAGAGAATATGTTGTTTAGTAATGTGAATACGTTCAATCTCACAGAACTATTGTTATTTTAATGGATTCTCACCAATTCTAATTCATTTTTGTTCTCATTCATCGTTTTTTATTTATTTTAATTCTTACAGAATACGACTCAATAAACATCCTGATAACATTCTGACAGAATGAAAATAATTAAAAAAAAGTGTATAATAACCTTATAGACTATTTAATTAGTGAAAATGCTTAATAATTAAAATAATTATATAAGATATTTATTAAACAACATATTTTCTTAGTAATTCTCACAGAATAACATTATCCACACGTCCACACAATAGATGTCAATCCACATTTGAACCTAGCTCTATATATATATATATATATATATATATATATATATATATATATATATATATATATATATATATATATATATATATATATATATATATATATATATATACTAAATACAAATAAATATATTTTGAATATATAAATACTAACTAGATAGAAATATATTTTTAAATACTAAATACAAGTAAATATATTTTTAAATTTATAAAAATATTTTTATACATTTAAAAACGTTTTTAAAAATGTATGTGTAAAATATTTTTATACATTCGTTTTTAAATGGACATTTTATATTTGGATGACATATAATGTTCAATATTTTTTATTTGCATCAAACATTTTTCAAAAATTTATCTCTACCCTTTAAATCCGAAAATTTTACTTTCATTTGTTTTTTTAACTAAATTGCGTAATTTATGTCTTTGTATCATAATTTGCTTATTTTTGCTACGTTTCTTTAAGTTTTGGTTTCATTTCAATAAAATTGAAAAAAAAAACGAAGCAATTTTGAAAATGAATGGCCTGTTTATCGAATTTTGGACATATTTTTTAAATTTAAGAACATTTTTTTCTTGTATGAAATCTGAAATATGTATTCAAAATGTAGTTTTTTAGACACGTGTTTTCAATTTCGGATTTTTTTTTCTTTTATGAAATACGAAGTATGAATTTAAAATGTAGTTCTTTTCAGAAAAAATAGAGTAAATTATACAAATAGTCCATATAGTTTGGGGTAATTTGCATGGTTCCTAACTTTTTTTTTTAACTCGGACCGTACCAATTTGGAATTTTTGTTGCACACTTGGTCACTATCTCACCTTAAAAGACCATTGTGCCATTATTTGTATTATTGTAATTAATTTTATTATTCGTCCCATCTAAAAAGACTATTATGTCCTTATTTGTATTATTTTAATTAATTTTATTATTTATATATGTTGTGTTTATTTTACTTTTTTAATTTACTGATAAAGAGATGAACGGTGACCACCCCCTTTCCAAATCCAACATGATATATATATATATATATATATATATATATATATATAGACAGACGTATATGTTGGGTTTTATTCAAAAATCTGTTTCTAAAAACACTAAAAATGGCAACAGAAGCTTTTAAATTGTGAATAAATTTAAATCTATTCTAACCCACCAATGAGCATTTTGCAAACATGGAAAGATTAGAACAGGCATGGGAAGAAAAGATTACAACTTTTGAAGACTTTGGTTCCTCTAGGGAGGTTGGAAGTTGATGAAAACTATAGAGTAGAACACCACATTAGTAGAAACACCAACAATAGTTTCGCTTGATATGGATGCTAGTCCTTCTTATAATAAAAGAATCTTTTAAGCTATTAGGACAAAGAAACTAGTTTTTCTTAAAAAAGAGTATTCCAAGTATAAAAAAGTTTATATTAATCGTAACCACTTAAGACATAAAGAGAGTGAAAGAAAGGAAGAAAATTCGAATTTTTCAAGAGTAATAATTAAGAGATGAAAGCCTTCCTTTTGACATGTTAAAGAAAAGTTGTTACCCTTTGTTTATCCTTACTTTGAACACCATGCTTCTAGTGATAAAACCCTATAGATTAATGAGTTTGGTATTAATCAATAAACAAGTCCTACTAGCTTTTGTCCATTCCTTTTTCTCTCTCTCTGCATTCTCCACAATTAGAAGGCAAAAAAATAAAGATATATGGCAGTCTGATATGACCTTATTTAGTTATATATTTTAGGCTATTGTTTTAATATATTTGATAAAAATGTTATAGTTTAAGATATATGATATTTATTATGCTTGGAAATGTTTAATTACAGTTAAAATCGGAGTTGGGGTACGAAATGAAGAGAATGGACGAAAAACGACACGATTCGGGAGCTGCGTCTGAAGGCACGGTACACCCTTTTCCTAGACGCGCCACGCCCTATAAAAAATTATGAAAATGTCTGTGTAGGTCTACATGCCCGTGTGAAACAATGAAACCCGATCAGCACTCCGTGGTACCTTTACCACATCGTGGTGTCGCAAAAACTATAAATAGACAAAATTCTCAACCTTAATCGGTTTGCAGCATGTGGCAACCTTGAGCTGCGACTTTTACTTTATTTTTGACATCCATAACTCCTTTAGGGTCAAATTCGAAGCTAGAGAGTAAATTGGAGCAGGGATTGAATATTTAAGCGTTATAAACATCGAGATAGCACTTCGAGTTTGCTTGATGATCGTGTCTCGCAATCTTTTGGTGATGTTTTTCTTCATTAGTTTACAGATAATGGTGTAAAAACCCTTCTTTTAGCTAGATGTAGATGAACCCTTGTGAATATGTTTTGATTTTGTTAGTAAGATTATGTGACTTCGGTTAATACTTGTGTTAGATTGATCATTTTACCTCTCATGTTAAAGTTATGATTTGTATTGCATATTTCTGAGTTATGTGTAGTTAAGAAGACCAAGCTAATTACATTAACTTGAATATTAATTAGTTTATGACCATTAAACTGTTAGGACTGGAGATTGATCAAATCCTAGGGTTAAGTAATATTAGTTGTTGACTTTGACTGTGTGTCACACCCCAAAACCGGAACGGCAGAAACGTTCTGGGGTGGAGGACGTCATGTTTAGTATCACAAGACATGCATCATAGTAATCAAAGTAATAAACAACCATTTCATTAGAAGAAAGTGTTTACAAAGTATGTGATTGACATAGGGTAGATTACACAAGTAAATGACAAAAAAAGACATGAAGCTACTATGCTCCATCTTCTGAATCCCAGCACGTGTACCTGTCTACTAGTTACCTGAGAATACAAGTTATTTTGAAAGAGTAGATCAGCATTTAAGCTGGTGAGTTCATAAGTATTTAAGTGATGTATTAGTAAGTTGAAAGCTCTTTTTAGAAAAGTTCGCTTGTTCCTCAGAAGATCCTATACCTTCTGATATGATGAAAGATAAGTATAAATGACTCTACAATCCTTTCTATGAATACTAAATGAATATAAGTTATATAGAATATACATCAAACAAACAATCGATTGTATGAATCTGCCCTAAGCCCACAACCAAACAAGGAACAGGGAATGAGGCGGAAGTCACACATCCCATTTTTTGTTAGATCTTCATTATATGTAACTCCGATGCATTCATTTGGTATTCACAGAGTTAACTGTAATAGTTCCTTTAGTAAAAATAGTAACCACAATAGTTCCTTCTATAATCACTTAGTTTACACTAGTTATATATGATCTAATATCGAACAGATAGTTAACTGTGTGAATATGCCCTAAGCCCACAACCAAACAAGGAACAGGAAGTAAGGCGGAAAACACACATCTAACTATTTGTCGGATATTACATATATATAACCCTGATGTGTAAGCTAAGGTATTATATATTTAACTAATTAAGGTCCTTTAAGTTGTATTGGTTTAATAAAATGGATTAAACCTTTCACTGTTAAGTTTCTAGTTTAGTTTACTCAATGTTCTACCTGAAAATATGTGTTTGTACTAGAAAACGATGTATTGAATTTGTATACTATAACTTGACCTATACCTAGTACTCCTTATGATTACTTGGTGTATACGGAATATGTATATAGTTAAGATTGAATAGATAATAGACTGGGTGTATCTGCTCTAAGCCCACAACCAAACAAGGAACAGGAAATGAAGCGGAAGGCACACATTCTACTATCTGCTGGACTCGATTAATAAATATCCCTGATGTATCTACCAAGGAATCATAAAGTTAGCATTGTAGGTCACCTTCTAACTGAATGTTCATGTTACAAGTAAGTTATGTGGTGTTATTCTAATGTTTGGACAACTATTAGAAGTAATGAAATCTTGTACTCTTAACGCTTCAGTTGATACTGTTGTAAGTTTTACATATGTTTATATGTTTCCCTGTATCATACTTCGTGTTTGCTAACCCTGGTACGTTGTATTTGTACCTTTGTTGTTGAAACCCGGTATGACGTTTTACCTCGTGTTTGCTAACTTTGGTACGTGGTATTCGTACCATTGTTAGTACAAACCCGTAATGAAGTGTTATTACCTCGTGTTTTCTAACCCATGTACGTTGTATTTGTACCCTTGTTAGTAACAACTCGGTACGTTGTATTTTGTATATATTTATGTGTTTTATTTATTATTGTCCGGTACTTTGTAGATGTACCCTTTATAAATCATACTCGTGTTTGCTAACCCTGGTACGTTGTATTTGTACCTTTGTTATTGAAACCCGGTATGACGTTTTACCTCGTGTTTGCTAACCCATGTACGTGGTATTCGTACCCTTGTTAATACAAACTCGGCATCGTGTTTGCTAACCCATGTACGTGGTATTCGTACCATTGTTAATACAAACCCGGCATGATGTATTACCTTAATTTGTTAAAAGTAATGAGTTTAAGATACAATCTCTTCTTAGAATACTAGGAATATATAGTATAAGTGTGTAATTCATGATTTGTTCTTCTGGTATAGTATGTTCCTTTTGCACTAGTTATAGTATATTCCTTCTGTTATAGTTATAGTATGTTCCTCTTGGCACTAGTTATAGTATGTTCCTTCTCTGCACTAGTTATAGTATGTTCTTTCCTGTACTAGTTATAGTATGTTCCTTCTGTTATAGTTATAGTATGTTCCTCTTTGCACTAGTTATAGTATGTTTCTTCTCTGCACTAGTTATAGTATGTTCTTTCCTGTACTAGTTATAGTATGTTCCTTCTGTTATAGTTATAGTATGTTCCTCTTTGCACTAGTTATAGTATGTTCCTTCTCTGCACTAGTTATAGTATGTTCTTTCCTGTACTAGTTATAGTATGTTCCTTCTGTTATAGTTATAGTATGAACTGAATCCCTGAACTATACCTATTATAGTTTACTAGTATATTTGTTTGAATTGTTACTACTTTGAAATAAAGACTCATTTATCTACTAAGTTATGATTTCACTTTAAAAACGGAGTTTTATAAACCATAAAGTAACATAACTTTTAAAAGAGTTTTTGCAATAAATTGATCACTTAATAACACATAAGCAATCCTTAAAATGATGTTTATCACAAAACATTTACACAATTGTGATTGTGTTCAGCTTGTATTCCCCCCCTTAAAAGTATTTAAAACAGTTGAAAGGTTGATTATAGGGGTATGAACTAACCTTATGTGGGTGATTCAGTCGTATATGCGCGTAAGGATGAGAAGTTCCACGAATGAAGTCCCGAGACTTAACGAGTCCTAAATAACATATAATGGAATATATTGACATAAATATAGTGTTTAGAAGCAACCAAATGCAAGGAAACACCTTACGGGACTAGGAAACACTTTGTCCAAGTGTTGGAATCACATGTGATTCACTTAAAGGGAGTGTACGGCCATATGAAGGAGTGTGCGGCCATAGGTGTGCGGCCAGGGAGTGTGAGGCCGCACACTCATGATATAAAGTGCACAAAACTGTTATCAAAGGGTAGGGAGGCTTGTAGGACTAATGCTCAGCAAGTGTTGAAGCTGGAAATGCATTTTGGAGGCCATTTGAGGGTGTTTTTAAGGGGTGTACGGCCACACCTGGGTGTGCGGCCGCACACACCATATGATTATGAGTTCTGGGCATTTTCTAAGACTAAATCAAGTGTTCTAAACAAGATTCAAGCAAAGGGGAAGAGTACTTACGATCCGGAGGCTCGAGAAGGTCCAAAATCGCCAAGAACAAGTGTGTGTTCTTGGTGTTCTTGGTGAAATGGATGAAGAGTTGAAGATCTAGCCAAAACATGATTTCAAATGGACGAAATCATAGGATGTTACTAGTTTATGAAGATTAACAACAAATCTAAGGAAGAACACTTACAACTCGAAGATCTAGGCTGCAAATCGGATGATAGTTGAGAGAGAAATCGTGTTCTAGGTTTAGGAGTGTGAAAAGGGATGAAAGAAGGCTGAGTTCTACCTTTGTACACGTGAGTGTGCTGCCAGGAGAGGGGTGTGCGGCCGCACACCCAAGTGTGCGGCCTTACACTCCTTATGTTGGAGTGTAAGGCTCGATTTTGGTGCTAGAAGTGTACGCGATCCATTCCTATACTCAATGCTTGAATGTACTAAGCTTTGAACCTTTAAATGGACTCTAAACAAGGCTAAACAATAGTAGGAACGAGTCTGACACTCAGCTGAGTTGTCTGGATGAGCTTTACAAGTCAAAAATTTCCGGGTTGTCACATCATCCCCCCGTTAGATGGAATTTCGTCCCGAAATTAGCTTTCTTAGCAATACTACTGGGGTTGTGCTCCTCTGATTGGCAGAATACCTACTCGTAGACCTGACAACTTTGCCTTACTGTTCATGATAGGATTCATACCTGGTCCATCTATCATTACCTCGTGTATACAAGTCGTATATAATTAGGATTAGTTAGACGGTCGGATATGCGACTCTGCCCCAGGTCCAAAACCAAACAAGGAACATGAGATAGGGCGGAAACACACATACTAGATCTTCATAATCATAATCATATACCACCCTCGCGTATACACAGAATAGTGATAGGTGGGCTGTATTCGTCCTTAGCCTCTGTGCTTGAACCTGGTCTACCGGACGAGCGGTATTTCGGAAAGGTCTTTGGAACATACGACGACAAGGTTTCGGAAGACAAAGTACTCTTTGCATGAGTACTTCAGGGTTTGGAATACGAAAGACAAAAACTGAGGTTTAGGTGGGATTGTCGTTACGAATGACGAAGGTTTCGTGAATTTGACGGTCGAGGCGATAGAAACATATGAACTTAGTATGGTGAGGACCACGCCAACTCATGATGAATGATAGTAACGGACTGTTTACTGAACAAAGTTTTGGCCGATTTGAAAGAAACGTTTGTTATACGATGATGTACTTCCCTAGTGTGCTCAAAAATGTACTCTTTGTAAATGTTCTAGTGCTTTCTGTTTTCTCCTTGTTGTTAACACTTCTACGTATCGTACCGCGATGTGCACGTACATACCGTGAAAATGCTTTGTTATCTAGTATTGATACTTTAAACTATGATACTCCTTGGTACCACTACGATTGCCTGGAATATACAAGTTATGAATAATTAAGATGGATTGGACGGTCGACTGAGCAACTCTGCCTCAAATCCACAACCAGACAAGGAACAGGAATTAAGGCGAAATTACTCACTCTAAGTCTGCAAAATCTTAGTTATGCACAATCCTAATGTATATACTAAGTCATCATAGCTTCCCTAAACGGATCTTTAGTTCTCTTGTGAATACTGTGACTTGAACAAGTTATTATGATTACTTTTAAATGTTTTCCCCAAGTTTTAATCTTATAAAAATATAAATTAAATTTTAAAGTAATTTTATTTAGAAGACGTACCAAAATTTCAAAAGAGGGGTCCTTCGATACTCCTTTATGTCAAGTCGTTAGATTCCTCCTTCTCCTCCGTCACCTCTCTCTGTTGGGCTGTCTTTCTTGGCATGTCCCATTTCACCACATGCATGACATACCTGAACTATACTAGCATCGGTGGTTGAAGTGATATGCTGAGTCGGAGTTCTGCAGAAGCGAACTCCTTCGTCATTTCTTTCTGTTGGGCAGTCTTTCTTGAAGTGTCCAGATTCGCCGCACTTAAAACAAACCTGTTTTACTTGGGAGATTGGTTGTGCCGACGCCCTGCAGAAACGGGCAGTGTGCCCTTTCCTGCTGCAATTGGTACATTGCATCTCTCGGCAAGCTCCGTTGTGGTGGTAGTTGCATTTGTTGCACTTTGGGAGATTTCCAGCATATCGTTTGACGGGGGTTGTTGTGGCAGATGAAGTGCCAGATGTTGTGACTTTTGTTGTGACCGCAGGGGTAGTCAGAGGCTGTCGTCTCTTGTTAGAACCTTGAACCGACTTTTTCCCCTTTTTCTTTCGTTTCTTGTTCTTAGGTTTATGGTCTGGAGTGTCCTTGTCAGCCGACACTCGTTGTTTCCCTTGATAGTTATTGTGATTAGCATAACTGGCACCACTTCCGCTTCCGCTGGCGTTAATAGCATCGAAATATGTTATGACGGATGTCACAGCAGCTGTGACCGCAGCCTGAAAAGTAGCAGAGTCTATCTGTAGAATTGGTGCCTCGTCTGTTGGTTGGTTTCCTCCTTGTGAAGACATGGTTCTGTTGCATGGAGACGAATGATCTCATGAGTAATGATGGTCATCACTAGTCGTATTCCATCAATTTAAATGTACTAAACAATTTCACGCTTTGCTGGACTAGTCTCAATGTTTCTGTCAACATTTCTGAGATATGTCTATGATAGTAAGTAGAAGTGGGTATTGTACGAGTGACAATTGAACCAAGTTTTCCTTGTTTCCTAGTGTATCTGGTTCCGACTTTCATAGGGTTCTAGAAAATAATTCATAATGGAAGTCTATATATAAAATAAACTTCATGATTCAGAAGTGGTTATCCTCGAATGAATTTCTGTGAACTGAATATATGTTACTGGCAGCAAGAAAACTAATAATCTTAACACATAGTGTGAGTAGTGTATTCACTTACTCACTAAGTCAATTAAGGTTATTATTTATTAGTGTGACGTATAGGACGTTTTAATTTCTCTGGCTAATTCTTCTCAGAAAACTTCTCATGAACCTGCTCTTGTTTCTCCTTGACTCTTCTGTTGACCGTTATGAAGAAGTGGTTACATCTATCTGGGTTTTTCGTGCGAGAATGGAAATGTTTAAAGAACTTATGAGTTTAGGTGTAACATTATGGGGTGATCCTTTCCAGGTCCTCCTATAATTGTGCAATGTATACAAGTTGTATATAATTTAAGATTAAATAGACTTTCGAATAAGGGATCTTACTCCAAAAGCATAACTAAACAAGTAACAAGAAGTGGAGCATAGATAACAAATTCTAAGTCTATAAAATCTCAATTATATAAAACTTTGGAAGTATACACTCCGAAATCATAGACCTACCAGAAGGGTCTTTTAAGTTCTCACATAAGTTGTTTATAGTGCCTAAAATACTCCTATAGTATTTTTAATGTATTGAACTTGGTATGTTTTAAACTTATTGTTGTCTTATAGTATCATAAAATACTCCCATAGTATTTTAACTTTATGTACTGACCTAGAAATCTTTTGAATAGAGTTAGGTAAGTTTTAAGGCTATTACAACACCACATCACTCCCAAACACATGTCAGTCACATCTCAAATGAATATAGTTCATCAGGTTATATTGATTCCGGATGTGATTACATAACTGTCCAGGTTTGACCGCAATGTTCAACCTTTAAATATTTCTGTTCTGTTCTTCTTGTGATACTTGTTCTAGTATGTATAAGCATGCATGTATACTTTTATAAGGTATTGTTATACCTTTAAAATATATAATTATCCAGAGCACTTCGGCCCCATTGTATTTATAGTTGTATATCTTTTATCGGTTGACATACTTAGTTCACTATAAACAATGCTCTGATACCAATCTGTCACACCCCAAAACCGGAATGGCGGAAACGTTCTGGGGTGGAGGACGTCATGTTTAGTATCACAAGACATGCATCATAGTAATCAAAGTAATAAACAACCATTTCATTAGAAGAAAGTGTTTACAAAGTATGTGATTGACATAAGGTAGATTACACAAGTAAATGACAAAACAAGACATGAAGCTACTATGCTCTGTAACAACCCGATATTTCAAGTCAATGTAACGATCCAAAGTCAAGTACTGTAACCTATCTTAATATAATAGAAATAACGTCAAAAATGAAATGTTCAAAAATCTCAATGTGAATGTACTAAGTGGTAGATATCATATCATGGTTTTCAAAAATATAAAGAACACTAAAATCCTAGTTATAACGAAGAAGTTATGACCAATCGAAAATCCGCAACAAAACCGGCAAAACGCTGTTAAACGTAAAATGCGAAATTCTCAATAAAATACTTTTTAGCCTTAGGTATCTAAATGAAAGTCGTAGATATCATTAAACCATAAGCGTACATAAAAAGAACGTCCAGATCTGACTTCGTATGAGGAGGTTATGAATTTGTAAGTTTCCGATATAGCAGTAGACAGCTAAAAACTCGAAATAGAGATCGAGCGATTTTTAGCCAACACGACCTAAACGAGAATCGAAGATCTCGTCAATTGTAGTACAACGGTAAAAAGACAAATGAAAATGGACATCAGATGAAGAAGTTATGGATTTTTAACGGACTTTTCCAGTCCCGGCCTGTTAAAAATATCATATAAAAAAAATAAACTCAAAATTAGCCGATGAAGTCTAAACGAGAGTTGTAGAGAATAATCTCACCTACGCATGCATATAAAGAACGTCAAAATCGGAGCTCGTACTCGAGAGATATGAGTTTCTGAAGTTCGGGACACGAAACCCGAGACGGTCAGGCAGCCCACGACGTGAGATTTTGATTGATGGGTTCCAGACCTGGCCAGCAGACCTCACGTCCATGGAAGAGATAAGATCAAGCGTCATGATGTGGCAGAGACTTTCACGATGTGGACTTCTTCAGGTTCAAGACGTGAAGCCTGAATCAGCCCTATAAATAGGACTCAAGGAGCTCCGGGTTTAGTTGCTCAATTCTACTTCCTCTCCTGTCTTTACTCTATGTTTAACCTCTCGAAGCCATCCCGAAGACCCGATTTTCATATCCAAGCTCCATCGGAAGTCCGAGATTCCTGAGATTTCCGAGATTCCCAAGAAATCGACTTCTTTCCGGTCGAAGTGCTATCCGAGTAAAGCATCATTTTCTTCAACCCGTCAATTCTACCAAGTGAGTTCATACCCCTATCACAACACTTTTAAATGTTTTGTAAATGCTTTTTAAACACTCTTTGGGGGAGAATACAAGTAAACACACGGTTAAACTCGTGCGAAAAACATCAATCTTTTGCTATACTTATCTTACTTTTGTTATAACTATCATATGAAGTCGTTAACATGCAAAACATCACACGTCACAACTTTACCCTCATGGGATACAATATATTTTATAAATAGAAATATATTTTATTTATATGTCTGCATACTACACCATACCAAGGGTAACCATTTCAACTATAACATTATGTTTATACAAGAAAATACAACTCATTATTATGCCATTGTCAACACTGTAAAAAGGGAAATCATTTCAGAAATCATTTATATATATTTCAAAATACGTGACTTAATTGAGAATATGTGAGTCATTCGTTTTCACCATACCTGTCAAGGTACCACTAGAAAGCCCTTTTTTATAACCAAAGTCTCTGTTGTGAGAACGTGATAAGTGTGTATAGATCTATACGGGACTGATGATCCCGCACCCTGACTGTTAGCTACAGTCCGCGGGGTGACAAATATCATAACGCTTCGACGCCTGAAGAACGTCACCGCATGCAAATCCATCATAGTACGGTTATGAAAACTCACAGGATAGACAATTATTATGGTATTATGTTTTTGCGGGAAAAGTAATATTACAGTTATTTTTACGTAAAATTACAAACTTCTTATAGTTTTGTTTACTAATAAAACTATGCATCATTATTTTAAGTATGACATATTTACTTACAAATTACAGTCTTGGGCATTTGAGACAACTTCTCACTGTTAGGAAAATATAGGTTTTTCGTGGTTCAATACATTCATTTTTATACAACATCGATTTATAACTCATTTTATAAGAAAATATCGGATTTTCTGGAAATCAAACGCAAACCTTCGAATGGCATGCATTTACTCAAATAACTATTTATGAGCTCACCAACTTAAATGTTGACACTTTTTCTTTGAAATAACTTGTATTCTCAGGGAATTGCTAAACCAGGTTAGCAACTGCTTTTGGGGACTAATGCTCTGACGTTAGTAACATCTTTTGGAACATCATATTGTATTTGACTTTTGAAACATGTAATACAGCAATCATGTAAACTTTTCAAATATATATTATGGTGGTGTGTACTTTCTTTACTATTCAATTGTTATGATACTGTACATGACGTCCTCCGCCTCCGAATGTTTCCGCCTTTCAGGTTTGGGGGTGTGACAGATTGGTATCAGAGCCTTGTTTATAGTGAACTAAGTATATCAAAACCATCTTTCTTTTATATACAACTATAAACACAACGGGGAAAAAACACTTTGATTAAGAGACATATTTTTATAAATATTGTTTTATTAAAAGTATAAATGCATACATTACGTAACAATAACAATATCATAAGGAAAACAATATAGAAGTATTATGGATAAGTTGTGCACCACATGTATGCCTTGGGACATGTAATCAGAACTGGGATGAATATAGCCTGATCAACTATATTATCCGAGAGCCGACTAACGTATGCCAGGGAATAACTGCAGTGGGCAACAAGTCTAAAACTTACCAAACCTATAAACTGTAGAACCAAACATAACATTTAGAATACTATAGGAGTATTTTGTAAGTAAAATAGCTTAACCTACATGTTCAAATTTACACGCTTTAGTATTTAGACAATTCTCATATCCCTGTTCTTGTACAGACACAATGGCCGGATTTCACTTACGAGGGGACCCCTACTACCCGAACCAAGGTAACGGAGGCTGGGTGGAAGATGTTCCAGAAGAGGATCCTGAGGAAATAGTGTATGGGGAGGAAGAAGAAGAGGAACCCAGAACCGAAGAATGTAGAGAGGTACATTTGGGGATTATCACTCCAGATCCAGGGGCATGTCCTGGCTTCTAACCCAATCACGTTTGACAGCGCGAAGCGCTTGGCTCAACGATTGATTGATCATGGTGTTAAGCAGGGTACAATTACCGTTGCTTCTGAGCCACCGAAAGAGGTAGAGGACCGAAGGAAACCCTGGAACAAGAGAAAGGAGCAAACCACACAGGAAAACCCTAAGCAACAAATGATGACAGCTCACGCTGTTACTGTCCCGACCGCCCCAGCACCAACAAAGCCATACATCGGCAACCTACCGAAGTGCAATAGATGCAACTTCCATCATCACGGACCCTGCCATGAAATGCATTGCACTAGGTGCAACAGGAAGGGACACATTGTCCGTTTCTGCAAGGAACCGACCCAACCGGACGCTCCAGCCACAAATGTCGGAGTAGGCTGTACTTGTTACGAGTGTGGAGCAATAGGGCACTTCCGAAGGGACTGTCCGAAAGCAAACAACAGGAATGCTGGTGGAGGGGGCAGAGTATTCGCAATGGGCCAAGAGGAAGCCATTGCCGATCCCACGGTGGTTACGGGTACGTTTCTCCTAGATAACTCTTATGCATGTATTCTATTTGATAGTGGAGCGGAAAGGAGTTTTGTAAGCCACAATTTTAAAAATCTACTCAAACAAACACCCCAGTCATTAATCGAAACATTCATAGTAGAAATGGCTAACGGAAAGACAGAAGGCGCTAAAGAAATATACTTAAACTGTACCCTCACGCTAAACAACAATTCTTTTCCAATCAACCTTATGCCAGTTTCAATAAAAAGTTTCGACGTTATTATAGGCATGGATTGGCTGAGTTCTCATTGTGTGGACATTTTATGTTACGAAAAGGCCGTTCGCCTTAATCTGCCAAATGGCGAAACCCTTGTTATTTATGGCGATAAACCCAGCACACATCTTCGTATCATCTCTTACGTCAAAGCTCAAAAATATTTACGCAAGGAATGTCATGCGTTTTTTGCACACGTCGTAGATGTAAAGCGAGGAGTAGAAGACATCAAGAGCGTGCCTGACGTCTGTGATTTTCCTGATGTCTTCCCCGAAGATCTTCCAGGAGTACCTCCTGTAAGACAAGTCGAATTTAGAATCGACTTAATTCCTGGAGCCACCCCTATAGCCAAAGCACCATATCATTTAGCCCCAGCAGAGATGCAAGAATTATCCAGTCAATTGAACGAACTGCTCAGCAAAGGATTCATCAGACCAAGCTTCTCACCTTAGGGAGCACCGGTGTTGTTCGTGAAGAAGAAAGACGGATCGTTCAGAATGTGCATCGACTACCGAGAGCTAAACAAACTCACCATTAAGAACAAGTATCCCCTGCCACGAATAGACGATTTGTTCGATCAACTCCAAGGGGCAAATTACTTTTCAAAGATCGATCTGAGATCGGGATATCACCAACTAAGAGTCCTAGAAACTGATATTCCTAAGACGGCGTTCCGAACAAGATACGGTCACTACGAATTTGTAATGATGCCTTTCGAACTAACCAATGCACCCGCCGTGTTCATGGACTTAATGAATAGGGTATGTCGTTCGTTCCTGAACAAATTTGTGATCGTATTCATAGATGACATACTCATTTATTCAAGGAGTAAAGAAGAACATGGTCAGCACTTGAGACAAGTCTTGGAGACACTACGAGCAGAGAAGCTTTACGCAAAGTTCTCAAAGTGCGAATTTTGGATTAGGAAAGTGGACTTCCTAGGTCACGTGGTCAGCAAAGAGGGAATTCACGTGGACCCCTCCAAAATCAAGGCGATCAAATTCGCACCGAAGATGCCAACCGAAATTCGCCAATTCCTAGGACTTGCTGGCTATTACCGCAGGTTCATACAAAATTTCTCCAGCATCGCAAAACCCCTTACCTCCCTGACGCAAAAGGGAGTAGCTTTAAACTGGGGAGAAAAACAGGATGCTGCATTTCAAACCCTGAAGCAAGCCCTTTGCAGCGCACCCATTTTGTCTCTCCCAGAAGGGACAGAAGACTTCGTAGTATACTGTGATGCATCCTATTAAGGGTGGGTTGTGTGCTGATGCAACGAGGAAAGGTTATTGCTTACGCCTCATGACAACTAAAAACACACGAGGTCAACTACACCACTCATGACCTAGAGCTTGGGGCAGTAGTGTTTGCCCTGAAGATTTGGAGGCACTACCTACACGGAACAAATTGCACCATCTTCACGGACCACAAGAGCCTTCAACATATATTCGACTAGAAGGAGCTAAATATGAGACAACGACGTTGGGTCGAACTACTCAACGACTACGAATGTGAAATTCGTTATCATCCGGGTAAAGCCAATGTGGTGGCGGATGCCCTAAGTCGGAAGGAGTACTCTGGTCGAAGAGTGAAAGCGCTAACCATGACAATCCATTCACACCTGTCAATGCAAATCAAGGAAGCCAAACTAGAAGCCTTGAAATCAGAAAACATGACAGGTGAAGCACTTACAGGAATGGACAAGAATCTAGTAATCAAGAGTGACGGAGTTCGTTATCTCATGAATCGAATCTGGACACCGAAATGTTTTTGGATTCAGAGAGGTGGTCATGAATGAAGCTCACAAGACTCGATACTCCGTACACCCAGGTTCAGATAAGATGTATCTGGATCTCAAGCAACTCTATTGGTGGCCAAACATGAAAGCAGATATTGCTACTTACGTTAGCAAGTGCTTAACTTGTGCCAAGATCAAGGTAGAACACCAAAAACCCTCAGGTCTACTCCAGCAGCCCGAAATACCTGAGTGGAAGTGGGAGCAGATTACCATGGATTTCATAACGAAACTACCCAAGACGCAATGTGGTCACGATACCATTTGGGTGATCGTCGACAGGTTAACCAAGTCTGCCCACTTCTTGCCAATCAAAGAGACCGATAAGATGGAAAGACTGACAAGGACTTACATCTGGGAAATCGTGCGACTTCACGGAGTGCCGATATCTATTATCTCGGACAGAGATAGCAGATTCACATCACGATTCTGGCAATCACTGCAGAAAGCCTTGGGAACTAGGCTAGATATGAGTACAACCTATCACCCACAAACTGACGGACAGAGTGAAAGGACTATCCAAACCCTAGAAGACATGTTACGGGCTTGTGTAATAGACTTCGGTAAAGCATGGGACATCCACTTACCGTTAGTTGAATTCTCGTATAACAACAGTTATCATACTAGCATCAAGACTGCTCCTTTTGAAGCCCTCTACGGCCGCAAGTGCAGATCACCTCTGTGCTGGGCGGAAGTGGGTGACACGCAGTTGGAGAGAGGCCTAGTCCCTGATAGCACTCTCACTGGTCCGTAAATCATTAGAGAGACGACTGAAAAGATCGTCCAAATCCGTGAACGACTGAAAGCCTCAAGAGATAGACAAAAGAGCTACGCCGACAAGAGACGAAAACCCTTGGAATTTCAGGTTGGTGACCGCGTCCTACTGAAGGTCTCACCCTGGAAGGGCATGATACGCTTTGGGAAGCGTGGAAAATTGAATCCAAGGTACATTGGACCCTTCGAAGTTACTGGCAGGATTGGTCCAGTAGCTTATAGACTCCAACTACCACTCGAACTTAACAACGTACATCCTGTGTTTCACGTATCTAACCTAAAGAAGTGTCTATCTGATGAAACCCTTGTAATTCCCCTTGAGGAAATCGAATTCAACGAAAATCTTAACTTTGTGGAAGAACCCGTCGAAATCATGGATAGGGAAATCAAACGAACAAAGCAAAGTCGCATACCAATAGTGAAGGTTTGCTGGAATGCTAAGCGGGGACCTGAATTCACTTGGGAGCGAGAAGATCAGATGCAACAAAAGTACCCGCATCTCTTCCCTAGTCCATAGACACTTACTTTGTAAAAAAATTCGGGACGAAATTCCCTCTAACGGGGGGATGATGTAACAACCCGATATTTCAAGTCAATGTAACGATCCAAAGTCAAGTACTGTAACCTATCTTAATATAATAGGAATAACGTCAAAACTGAAATGTTACAAAAATCTCAATGTGAATGTACTAAGTGGTAGATATCGTATCAAGGTTTTCAAAAATATAAAGAACACTAAAATCCGAGTTATAACGAAGAAGTTACGACCAATCGAAAATCCGCAACAAAACCGGCAAAACGCTGTTAAACGTAAATTGCGAAATTTCCAATAAAATACTTTTTAGCCTTAGGTATCTAAATGAAAGTCGTAGATATCATTAAACCGTAAGCGTACATAAAAAGAACGTCCAGATCTGACTTCGTATGAGGAAGTTATGATTTTTCTATGTTTCGGATATAGTAGTAGACAGCTAAAAACTTGAAATAGAGATCGAGTGATTTTTAGCCAACTCTACCTAAACGAGAATCGAAGATCTTGTCAATTTTAGTACAACGGCAAAAAGATAGACGAAAATGGACATCAGATGAAGAAGTTGTGGATTTTTAACGGACTTTTCCAGTCCCGGCCTGTTAAAAATATCATATAAAAAAATAAACTCAAAATTAGCCGACGAAGTCTAAACGAGAGTTGTAGAGAATAATCTCACCTACGCATACATATAAAGAACGTCAAAATTGGAGCTCGTATTCGAGAGATATGAGTTTCTGAAGTTCTAACACGAAACCCGAGACTGTCAGGCAGCCCACGACGTGAGCCAGAAGCTCACGACGTGAGATTCTGATTGATGGGTTCCAGACCTGGCCAGCAGACCTCACGTCCATGGAAGAGATAAGATCAAGCTTCATGACGTGGGAGAGACTTTCACGATGTGGACTTCTTCAGGTTCACGACGTGAAGCCTGAATCAGCCCTATAAATAGGACTCAAGGAGCTCCCGGTTTAGTTGCTCAATTCTACTTCCTCTCCTGCCTTTACTCTGTGTTTAACCTCTCGAAGCCATCCCGAAGACCCGGTTTTCATATCCAAGCTCCATCGGAAGTCCGAGATTTCTGAGATTTCCGAGATTCCTGAGAAATCGACTTCTTTCCGGTCGAAGTGCTGTCCGAGTAAAGCATCATTTTTTTCAACCCGTCACTTCTACCAAGTGAGTTCATACCCCTATCACAACACTTTTAAATGTTTTGTAAATGCTTTTTAAACACTCTTTGGGGGAGAATACAAGTAAACACACGGTTAAACTCGTGTGAAAAACATCAATCTTTTGCTATACTTATCTTACTATTGTTATAACTATCATATGAAGTCGTTAACATGCAAAACATCACACGTCACAACTTTACCCTCATGGGATACAATAAATTTTATAAATAGAAATATGTTTTATTTATATGTCTGCATACTACACCATACCAAGGGTAACCATTTCAACTATAACATTATGTTTATACAAGAAAATACAACTCATTATTATGCCTTTGTCAACACTGTAAAAAGGGAAATCATTTCAGAAATCATTCATATATATTTCAAAATACGTGACTTAATTGAGAATATGTGAGTCATTCGTTTTCACCATACCTGTCAAGGTACCACTAGAAAGCCCTTTTTTATAACCAGAGTCTCTGTTGTGAGAACGTGATAAGTGTGTATAGATCTATACGGGACTGATGATCCCGCACCCTGACTGTTAGCTACAGTCCGCGGGGTGACAAATATCATAACGCTTCGACGCCTGAAGAACGTCGCCGCATGCAAATCCATCATAGTACGGTTATGAAAACTCACAGGATAGACAATTATTATGGTATTATGTTTTTGCAGGAAAAGTAATATTACAGTTATTTTTACGTAAAATTACAAACTTCTTATAGTTTTGTTTACTAATAAAACTATGCATCATTATTTTAAGTATGACATATTTACTTACAAATTACAGTCTTGGGCATTTGAGACTACTTCTCACTGTTAGGAAAATATAGGTTTTTCATGGTTCAATACATTCATTTTTATACAACATCGATTTATATCTCATTTTATAAGAAAATATCGGATTTTCTGGAAATCAAATGCAAACCTTCGAATGGCATGCATTTACTCAAATAACTACTTATGAGCTCACCAACTTAAATGTTGACACTTTTTCTTTGAAATAACTTGTTATCTCAGGGAATCGCTAAACCAGGTTAGCAACTGCTTGTGGGGACTAATGCTCTAACGTTAGTAACATCTTTTGGAACATCATATTGTATTTGACTTTTGAAACATGTAATACAACAATCATGTAAACTTTTCAAATATATATTATGGTGGTCTGTACTTTCTTTACTATTCAATTGCTATGATACTGTACATGACGTCCTCTGCCCCCGAATGTTTCTGCCGTTCAGGTTTGGGGGTGTGACATGCTCCATCTTCTGAATCCCAGCACGTATACCTGTCTACTAGTTACCTGAGAATACAAGTTATTTTGAAAGAGTAGATCAGCATTTAAGCTGGTGAGTTCATAAGTTTTTAAGTGATGTATTAGTAAGTTGAAAGCTCTTTTTAGAAAAGTTCGCCTGTTCCTCAGAAGATCCTATACCTTCTGATATGATGAAAGATAAGTATAAATGTCTCTACAATCCTTTCTATGAATACTAAATGAATATAAGTTATATAGAATATAGATCAAACAAACAATCGATTGTGTGAATCTGCCCTAAGCCCACAACCAAACAAGGAACAGGGAATGAGGCGGAAGTCACACATCCCATTGTTTGTTAGATCTTCATTGTATATAACTCCGATGCATTCATTTGGTATTCACGGAGTTAACTGTAATAGTTCCTTTAGTAAAAATAGTAACCACAATAGTTCCTTCTATAATCACTTAGTTACACTAGTTATATATGATCTAATATCGAATAGATAGTTAACTGTGTGATTATGCCCTAAGCCCACAACCAAACAAGGAACAGGAAGTGAGGCGGAAAACACACATCTAACTATTTGTCGGATATTACATATATATAACCCTGATGTGTAAACTAAGGTATTATATATTTAACTAATTAAGGTCCTTTAAGCTGTATTGGTTTAATAAAATGGATTAAACCTTTCACTGTTAAGTTTCTAGTTTAGTTTACTCAATGTTCTATCTGAAAATATGTGTTTGTACTAGAAAACGATGTATTGAATTTGTATACTATAACCTGACCTATACCTAGTACTCCTTATGATTACTTGGTGTATACGGAATATGTATATAGTTAAGATTGAATAGATAGTAGACTGGGTGCATCTGCTCTAAGCCCACAACCAAACAAGGAACAGTAATGAAATCTTGTACTCTTAACGCTTCAGTTGATACTGTTGTAAGTTTTACATATGTTTATATGTTTCCCTGTATCATACTTCGTGTTTGCTAACCCTGGTACGTTGTATTTGTACCTTTGTTATTGAAACCCGGTATGACGTTTTACCTCGTGTTTGCTAACTTTGGTATGTGGTATTTGTACCGTTGTTAGTACAAACCCGTAATGAAGTGTTATTACCTCGTGTTTTCTAACCCATGTACGTTGTATTTGTACCCTTCTTAGTAACAACTTGGTATGTTTTATTTTGTATATATTTATGTGTTTTATTTATTATTGTCCGGTACTTTGTAGATGTACCCTTTATAAACCATACTCGTGTTTGCTAACCCTGGTACGTTGTATTTGTACCTTTGTTATTGAAACCCGATATGACGTTTTATCTCGTGTGTGCTAACCCATGTACGTGGTATTCGTACCCTTGTTAATACAAACTCGACATCGTGTTTGCTAACCCATGTACGTGGTATTCGTACCATTGTTAATACAAACTCGGCGTGATGTATTACCTTAATTTGTTAAAAGTAATGAGTTTAAGATACAATCTCTTCCTAGAATACTACGAATATATAGTATAAGTGTGTAATTCATGATTTGTTCTTCTGTTATAGTATGTTCCTTCTGCACTAGTTAAATTATATTCCTTCTGTTATAGTTATAGTATGTTCCTTCTCTGCACTAGTTATAGTATGTTCTTTCCTGTACTAGTTATAGTATGTTCCTTCTGTTATAGTTATAGTATGTTCCTCTTTGCACTAGTTATAGTGTGTTCCTTCTCTGCACTAGTTATAGTATGTTCTTTCCTGTACTAGTTATAGTATGTTCCTTCTGTTATAGTTATAGTATGTTCCTCTTTGCACTAGTTATAGTATGTTCCTTCTCTGCACTAGTTATAGTATGTTCTTTCCTGTACTAGTTATAGTATGTTCCTTCTTTTATAGTTATAGTATGAACTGAATCCCTGAACTATACCTATTATAGTTTACTAGTATATTTGTTTGAATTGTTACTACCTTGAAATAAAGACTAATTTATCTACTAAGTATGATTTCACTTTAAAAACGGAGTTTTATAAACCATAAAGTAACATAACTGTTAAAAGAGCTTTTGCAATAAATTGATCACTTAATAACACATAAGAAATCCTTAAAATGATGTTTATCACAAAACATTTACACAATTATGATTGTGTTCAACTTGTATTCCCCCCCTTAAAAGTATTTAAAACAGTTGAAAGGTTGATTATAGGGGTATGAACTCACCTTATGTGGGTGATTCAATCGTATATGCGCGTAAGGATGAGAAGTTCCACGAATGAAGTCCCGAGACTTAACGTGTCCTAAATGACATATAATGGCATATATTGACATAAAGATAGTGTTTAGAAGCAACCAAATGCAAGGAAACACCTTACGGGACTAGGAAACACTTTGTCCAAGTGTTGGAATCACATGTGATTCACTTAAAGGGAGTGTACGGCCATATGAAGGAGTGTGCGGCCATGGGTGTGCGGCCAGGGAGTGTGAGGCCGCACACTCATGATATAAAGTGCACAAACCCGTTATCCAAGGGTAGGGAGGGTTGTAGGACTAATGCTCAGCAAGTGTTGAAGCTGGAAATGCATTTTGGAGGCCATTTGAGGGTGTTTTTAAGGGGTGTACGGCCACACCTAGGTGTGCGGCCGCACACACCGTATGATTATGAGTTTTGGGCATTTTCTAAGACTAAATCAAGTGTTCTAAACAAGATTCAAGCAAAGGGGAAGGGTACTTACGATCCGGAGGCTCGAGAAGGTCCAAAATCGCCAAGAACAAGTGTGTGTTCTTGGTGTTCTTGGTGAAATGGATGAAGAGTTGAAGATCTAGCCAAAACATGATTTCAAATGGACGAAATCAAAGGATGTTACTAGTTTATGAAGATTAACAACAAATCTAAGGAAGAACACTTACAACTCGAAGATCTAGGCTGCAAATCGGATGATAGTTGAGAGAGAAATCGTGTTCTAGGTTTGGGAGTGTGAAAAGGGATGAAAGAAGGCTGAGTTCTACCTTGGTACACGTGAGTGTGCTGCTAGGAGAGGGGTGTGCGGCCGTACACTCCTTATGTTGGAGTGTAAGGCTCGATTTTGGTGCTAGAAGTGTACGCGATCCATTACTATACTCAATGTTTGAATGTACTGAGCTTTGAACCTTTAAATGGACTCTAAAAAAGGCTAAAGGATAGCAGGAACGAGTCTGACACTCAGCTGAGTTGTCTGGCTGAGCTTTACAAGTCAAAAAATTGCGGGTTGTCACACTGTGTTAGAGTGTATTAGTTATCTATGCTATGCTTTGATTGATTGTCATGATCGTTGACATGAAATCACTAAATCATATCGTTCATAGTTCGAATACATTTAATTAATTATGAGTGCACTAATTGCATTATCTTTTGTGTTAGTTGTTCATTAATTATTAGTACTAGGAAATCCGACCAAGACAACTAGACATACTACAATTTGAAAATCAACTCATTAATCCATCGCATATCTAATAAATCAAACATAGAAACTTGGGGGATTCGTATTCTAGTGGAAGTACTTCTTATCTATTGTTTTAATCTGGTTCTTTACTTTCGTTTGTTTAATTGAGTGTTAAAGCAAGTTTAATTTAGTTTAAACAAAAAAAACCCCTTTTTACTTTACTGTTATCAGTTTAATTAACATTTGAATTATTTGATATAAACCATGATTGCTTTCCTAGTGTTTGACACCCTTTCTTACCACATTTATACTATTATACGATTAGATTCACTACCTAGTGTGTTTATTAGTTAAGACGTGATAGATTAGGATTTATAAATTAAAAAATAATGCATAAAATACACATCACAACCCATATATTAAATATATAAAGTCATAAAAACCTTTAAAAAGACATATAATATTCATGCCTTGTCCCCCTTTGTCTATAGTTGATGGTTATAAGGAATGCATGCTTCTAAACTAATTAAAGGAATGCATGCTTCTAAACTATGTAATTACTACTATAATAAACAATAAAGTACAAAGAGTTAGTGATACTACTAAATAGGTCCCTTTTTCCTTGCAAAAGGTGATAAGGAAAGCATTTTTGCATTCTTTTATTTGTTAGTAATGTACATTTTATATATATATATATATATATATATATATATATATATATATATATATATAATAAAACCTTTATATATAAATAAGAATGCACATAACTATATAAATCACTCCTTATGATTTTATTTTAATACTTGTTATTGAAAATTATTATTTTCTTAAAATAAATAATTTCCAGTTAATTACAAGAGTTATAAATATTTATCAAGAATCAAATTCTTATAACTAATATATGTCCATCAAATTTTTGTTAATCTGACCCTTTAGCATCATATATTATCTAGCAAATATCACTCTACAATGATTCTTGAGCATATATATCTTTCAATCTCCCACTTGCACAAGACTCATTCTAGATTGATATAAACAGTTGTCAACGTCTAGCAACATTTCAATGCCCTTACTAATCTATAAATTAGTGTCATTCTGTCAACATCCAATACCTAAAAGCTCAAAGATTCGATTGAAGTATAAGGTAAGTTATCAGTTGTCCCTTTGCAACAGTCATCCCATTGAACATGAGATATTGATCACAATCAATTTCATTTGGTGTTCAACTTTTGGTAACACATGTTATATGTCTAAATCTCAACATATAAGAGGAACAAATCTCATCTTGCCTACATAAGCCTCTTGTATAGTTCATACCAAACCTGATAATGGCTTTTATAACTGTGTGCTCAAAGAATAACAGTTAACCACTTCAAAGTATAGCATACCCTAAAATCAAGTCCCGCTATGTATCTCAGGTATTAAGGATACAAAGATAGTACTTTATCAAGTATCACTCATGATAGTGATCCATGAGGTGATCTTGATATGGGTAATGTCCAATACTTATTCTCTTACAAGGACATATGAACTTGGTTAAAACACCTTGCCTACTTTTATCTTATGAAAGTCAACCAATCCAATTCATATTAGTCTTAGCTCATAGTTATTCCCACGATTATGACAGACTATAGACTTTTAGAATAACTAGGTTATTTATGGATTAAACATGTTAATCTATAACACAATAAGTATGAATGTTAATGTAACACCTGCAGATTCAGGCTAGTCAACTAAGATATAATAAGCGTCAAAAATGATTTTTTTATAGAAGATTTTCTAGGATAAATAATCTTAACCAAAGTAATAGTTATGGTCAACAATTGTAACCTATTTGACGTAATAAAGAAGAATTATATGAATATTATGTGTTTCATGATTATTATAATATAATAAAATTGGAAAAATCAGACGAATCGTCCGTAATCAAAAAAATAAGAGCGCTAAAACATATATATATATATATATATATATATATATATATATATATATATATATAAATAGAAAGTACACGTCTTCCCGATCCCGAAAATATAAATTTCGTAGAAATCCGACTCCGTATGAATTAGATATGATTTTTATAAGATATAAAAGTCAGTCGCGCACAATGAATGTATGACATAAAAAACTACGAAGAGAATGGTTGACTTTTAACTAATGCCACCAAAACGAAAATCGTAGTACTCCTTAAAATATAAGTTTTGAGAAAAAGAATGCCAAAAACGGAGTCCGTATGAGAGAGTTATGATTTTAGCAAAATCATTTAATTTTATAAAAATATGGACGGAAAATAAAGTCAAAATTAGCCGACGGAGTGTAAACGAAAGTTGTAGATCTCGTCGATAACTACGTGTGGATATAAAGAACATCAAAAATGGAGTTCGTATGAATGAGTTATAAATTATAATAGCATATTTACGTATTAAAATAAAGTATAAATCATATATATATATATATATATATATATATATATATATATATATATATATATATATCATTAGAAAGGCATCGACGATGCGGTCCTTATAACACTAGTGTTGAGTACTTTCGACATTAGTTTAGTACAAATATCATTAAATATATTTAAAATAATATTATAAAGGGGTTTTTAGCCGTTTATATAACTATAAGGTCATTAAGTAACTATAGAGGGTAGTTTTTGAAAATTCAATTACTATAAATAAGAGTCTTTAGGCTCTCATATTTCTTGCATCATTCTGTTGATTCAAGAGTCTTTCTCTTCTTATCCCCCCGAGCATTTCGTTCCCTCGTGATTCGACTTCTCTTTCTATAGTTTTAGTATAGTAAGGTGAGCGCTGAATCACTGGAAGAATCTTTCTTAGAAAGATTCAACAACGAAGTTCTGCCCCTGCAGAGCCCGAATCCTAGCTAAAACACCCTTGTAAGTAAGTTATGCTTACCCTACTTTAAGTATAGGTTATGTTTAAATTTATTATCATTATATATATATATATATATATATATATATATATATATATATATATATATATATTATAAAATATAATATATAAAGTGTTATTATAATATTTTTTAACTACTCGCGGTCCGGGGAATCTGGTTTAAATGGTCGCATAGGGTTGTTGGATTTCAGAAGTGTTATATGCCAAAATGGTCCTGCCCTCCGGTGTTTTATGTCTGGCCCCTGTCTGTACATAGTGGTTGAAAATTATTGTTTAACACTTATAAAACAAAATTGCTCGTAATTAGTCGCGATAAATATTAAACTAAAATCTAGTGGTAATAATACTAGGTTTCGACGAAGGAAATTATATTGTTAAGAAGCGAAGCGTTATCCAAGTTGGAATCACCACTTTAACAAGTGAGTGCATAGTTACTTTCATCTTACATATAGATTTCAAGTATTTAATATAAATTACGTGCTATGTGTGCATATTATTTGTGTTCTTGATATCTATGTTGGATGAACGATTTATACATGTTTTAAATGATTTAAACTGTATATGTATTTTATATCTACGAAAATGTTGGGTAAAACATGGGTAGATGAAATAGTTGATGTGCGAAAAAATGATGAGAGGCCTCAATGTTTAAGATGATCTAGCCATCTAACGGAGTAGAGATGACGACCACGGACTATTCTAGACAGTCCAGTGGAACGCTAGCAGGCTCGTAACTTGTAGGTGTTTTTGAACTATGTATTCACCAGATGTTTTGAACTACGTGTTCACCAGATGTTTTGAACTACGTGTTCACCAGATGTACCCTGAAAGACCCTGACAGCTATGGACTTAGTGTCTAATAGATAACATTGACAGTTGTGCCATAAGCAACGATGGACTTCGTGCCTATTCCTTAGGACAATCCTTAGGAATGAATATTGAGGTTTAGATGATTCTTAGGGAGGATACTTAAGAATAAAGAAGATAGTGGGGATGGGTAATTGGGTTAATTGTTTGATGATTAAACATAATAACTTTATTATTGTGGGTTGAAAACCATATGTACTCACCACGTTTCCCAACCCGAACCACTCAGTTTATTTGTATCACAGGTGTCGATATGAAGCTACATTACACTGAGAGATTAAAGGAGATGTAGATCACTAGTATAAATGAATGTAAGATCTGTTTATGCTTATGTTTCTGTATTGACGATGACATCCCAAAGTTTTAATAAAAAACAAAATACATTTATTCAGAAATGCTTTGATAAAACATTTATCATGTTTTCTGGGAACAAAATTCTGCAACATTGTTCTTTAAAAAGGATACTCTGATTTTAAAATAAGCATAAATAAAAATTTTAAAATGACCGTGAATTTGGGGATGTCACAGTTAAGATCATATCCCAATATATCAAGATAATATAATTGTTGTTGTTACAATGTTCCAATATCCAAATACTAAATCCAAATCAAATCTCATTTCTAGAATAACGAATTCCAATAGCTGAAGCGTGACCTTTCATGCTTAACTTATGGAAGGTCTTCATTAATGGGTCTGACTAAATTTAATTTATGTGAATTCTTCGAATAGATCATATCCATATTTATCTCCATTCTAAGTATTGTTAAATATCTTAGAGAATCTGATTTTAAAGTTCTTAGCTTAATTCAGTATACTCTTGAAGTCACAAAATATTTCTAAGTGGTCCTTGAATGTAAGGGACTTAACCTAGTTTTTCAATGAAGTAATTTATCCAATCATATTAGATTATAGCTTCTAAAGTAGTAGTGTATTCTTATTTTGTAGTAGATAACGCAATTATGTTTTGATTGGAGCTAATTCCAAAAAACTTTTTCTATATTCATAATGAAGTAATAACCCAATTATAATTCATAATTACCTTTATATGTTTTGAAGTTGTCATCTTATGTAACAATTTACATAAAGATCTTCTTCTAAACTGATCAACTGATAAACATTCTATAGTTCTTTATAAGTACCTTATAGAATATCCTTACAGACATCTAATGACTTTCTCATGTATCTTATTGGTATTTTTTACGTGCTCATAACATAATCATGTACCTTATCTTGTGCATAATATGACATAGATGATGGATTTATTTGTCAAAGCAAATAGAATATGAATCATTTTATCTAGCTCAAAACCTTTGTGATAAGTCCTTGAGACAAGCTCAAATTAGCGCCATGTGACATTGTCAAGAGTACTCCAAAATTTTTTTGCATCTTCACCTCTTTCAAGATATTATCAACATATCCATAAAGATTTAAAATTTTAATCTTCATATTTATTTGTCTCCATAGATTTTACATTCCAAGAATGTATATATTTTGTCCTTCCATTGTCTTTCATTTTAGAAATACTTTCTGAGTCAAGACGAAACGGCCTTGTATTGTAAGGGTCGAATTGTTGTAATTAGTCGAAATGTATTTTGAACTCTTCGAATGTTTTGTAATCTATTTTACTGAGGCGCTTTTATTCGAAGCCTAAGTGTCTATGCCTTAGTATATTTTTTGTACGCTTTCAGTTCCCTATAAATAGGGATATTTACTAGAGTTAGATAAGAGTTTTTTACAGACCTGTCTTTGTACTCTGTAAAGATTCGAAAGCGTAATAGAGCTGAAACAAGATCATTTTTACATCTGGTGTTCAATCTTGCATTCTTAATTGATTTCATACTCTGATTCGTTTTATACTTGATTCTTTGATTCATTAATTGGTATCGGAGCAGGAATCACATCTGTGATCTGATTTTCATCCATTCAAAAAGTTTTTGAATCAAAATTTTACTTCAAAAGTTTCCGCACTTTTTGATCGTGAAAAATTTGTCTAGATTTCAGTTTGTGATTTGATTTTGCATTTGAATTGTTGAATCGAGTGTTTTTCTTGCAATTCCGATTTGAATCAACTAGTTTGTTTTCAAATTTCCAAATCTTCTTAAAAAATTTCAAATTCAGCTTCCGTACAACAATGGCGAGTTTCAATCTCAATTCGATGACTTCGTTTTCTCATCTGTTAGGATCATTAACCAAAATTCCAATGCTAATCCCTGAATATTATGATCAGTGGGCTGATCGTATGCAGGATTATCTGAATGGTCTTGATGAAGAATTATGGTCATGCATCACTGGAAATGTCAATGTTCCAGTGAATGTTCAACCAATTGGATCATCTTCTACAAGTTTTGAAGTTGATAATCAAACTGATCGTCTGAAGAAACTGGAGAAGAAGTGTATGAGAGAATTACGAGGAGCTTTACCTCCAGTTGTGTACAATTATATAAGGAGTTGTACAACTGCAAAGGAGATTTGGAACAATCTGAAAGATAAGTTTCAAGGAAGTGAGAAGATAAAAATCAATTCAGTCAGACAGTGTTTGGTTGAGCTGAAAGATTTCAGACAAAAAGAAGGTGAAACAATTGAAGTCTACTATGATCGACTGAACGAATTAATCTATCGTTGTAATCACTATGGAATTACCAGGACTTCAATGGAATTTAATCTCATCTTTGTGATGGGTCTTCGAAAAGAATGGAGAAGCGTAAGTATGATGGTGAAGAATCAGCAAAGTTTTGATACATCAACTCTCAATGATTTGTACAATCAGTTGAAGACACACGAAACTGAGGTAAATGAAATTGCTGAAGAGACGAAGCTAAATTTGGGAGGTCCATTGGCACTTGTGTCAAAGATATCTGAGAAAGAAGCAGAAAATGGTGATTCTGAGGAAGAAGAAGGATTCATCATGAATTCAGATGATGAGGCAATAGCTTTTTACTCGAATAATCGTGTTAAGAAGTTTTTTAAAAAGTCGTTCAATCCGAAGACTAAGCTTGCTGAGGTAAAAGGAAGTGCTGTGAGTAAAACTGCTGATGAGGAGAAAAAGAAAATTAAGAAGAAAGATTCGAAAATGTCTGAAGGAAAGATCGAGAAAAAGCTGAAAGGTGATGTTGGTATAGATTCTCATTATTGCAACGGAGCTAATCATCTTGCGAATGATTGTATGCTTCGGAAGAATGATGAGAGGAAGAATAAAGTTAAAGATGAGGCGTATTATGCAGAAAGGCTTGAGGAGGTTCGTGCGAAAGCCAAAAACTTGTCATTGGTTGCAAAAGGTGAACATGAAGATGAAGATGGAACGTATCAAATCTGGTCATACGGATCAGACGATAAAGAAATGAGGAATCCAACACATGGAGCAATGTATGCGAAAATGGAGGAGGACTCAGATGACGAGGAATTCGAAGTGAAAGGACAATGCTTCGTATCCAAGACAGCAGACAAATCTCCAATGACAACAAAGGTACGTAAAATTCTCGAATCTTTTAATATTCCTACACATGCTTATGATTCTGAACTAATATCCTTTGATGAGACGGTTACTTATTTTGATTCAATTGTTGTGTCTGCTAGCAATGAGGCCAACAAGTTGTCAATGGAGTTGTTAGAGACCAAAAAGCGATTAGACATGAAAATAAGTAAAATTGATTGTTTGGAATTACAAATAACAAATATAATGTGTGATAGGGATACTTTGTCAAGTGAAGTCAAACTTTTGCTAGCTCAAAGAAACATTTATTGTAATTTAGCTAAAAAACTTTATGGAAAATTAACTGATTTACATCATTCATGTGAAATAAGTAAAGAGCAACATAGAAAATTACTACCTTTTCTAGCATACGAAAGAGCTAAGGTAGATAATATTTCGTATGCTTGTGAGCAAATAATAGCTGATTTTGACAAGATTCCTAATGATAGATATAAATATGGAATTGTCAAAATTGATGAATGTCTTGATGCAAATGAATTAGTTAACATAGTAAATGATACTTTGACTAAATCTGAACAAATTCAAATTTTGAAAAAGACTGAGAATTCAACATCTGATTCGCAATCTAATTTTGCTGATATTGAAGATAATTCTGACAATATTAGTGAAATTAGTGAACTTGAGGATGTTGATTGTTCCCAGTTGTCTGTTGTTAATGTTGCATCACATTTAAAGGGAAAGAAAAAGTTAAGGATTTGATGGTTGAGAAAGAAACTGATATACCTTCAACTTCGAAAGTTTGTGATATGAACTTCGTGGATCTCAAAGACAGTCAAACTGATGATAGCGATGATGAATATGAAGAGACAATTTCGAAGGGAAAGAAATCTTCAAAGGAAGAAGAAACTCCACGAATAGTGGTTGATCAAGTGTATGGGGATACACAAAAGTTCGAAAAAGTAATGACTGAAAAAGGTGAACATTACCTTGAAAAGAATACTGTGGTTTATCCAAATTTCAAGTGTACAGATGATGTCATTTTTCCAAATCAAGTTTTCGTAACTACTGGAAATGTTGAGAATATCAAACCAGAATTAAAGAAGTTAGTTGAGGAGGATAATTCAAAAACAACTGATGAAGGTTTTTTCGCAAATCAAAGCACAGTTGAAAACAACTTAACAAAGAATTCATATGTGTTTCAACGTCAAAAACCACAAAGAAAATGGGTTGAAAAATCAAAAATTGAAAAAGAGAATTCAAAACAAGTTGTAAAGGAAAATGAAAGAGTTGTCAAACTAAACTCCAAGGAAAACAACATTTCAAAAAGACAAGCAAGGAAGAAAATATTTTGGCAGAGTATTGAGTCTCAAAAGATGTCTGAATCACAATCACCCAAAAATGTTTTCAAAGCTAAAAATTCCTCTTTTTCAACAAAAACTCAACATTCATCACAATCAAATCATTCCAGGTCTGAAGTGAATAAACAACCAAGGTTTTCGAAAGTTTCAGAAACTAATAATTCAATAACATTTTCAAATAAATCAAATCCAAATCAAAAATTCTTTCAACGTCAACATTTTAAATCAACAATTGATACATCATATGTCAATCTTTTCTAACAAATCCAAAAGTTGATTTTGTTCCTCAAAAGCCAAATTTTCCTAATCATACGAAGAAAGAAACTATGAAAACTTCACGTGAAAAAGGAATGACATCAAGGAAGAACATTGATCATTGGCTTGAAGGCAAAGGAAAGATGTATCAGTCGAATACATTTTCAAAGGATCAAATTCACGAAGCATATGAGAAATATGTGAATACTTCATCAAACGGCAGTTCATCTTCTAAGGATTCGAACATATCAGTCAAAGCCTGGAAACCAATAATAAAAGCAAAGAATGTCCATTCACAAACTCAGAATTCGAAGAGTAATGTCAGTGAACATTCGAAACCATCAAAATCTTATGTTTCGGTTTCTTTAAATGAAGATGTGAACTTAATTGATAGTCTCAAAACTAAAGTTTTTATTGGGTTAAAAGTTCTTCATTACATTCGAAATTGAAATCTAATTTCCAAGGACCCAAAAAGCCTTGGGTACCTAAATTTTTCCACTGATTGCAGGTACTATGTGACGAGCAATATGATAATAAATGGTACATTGATAGTGGTTGCTCTCGTCACATGACTGGGAAGAAGGAGAATTTACGTGATTTTCGAAGCCTAAAAAAATGCTGGAGTTGTGAAGTTTGGGAACAATAAAAAATGTCAAGTCAAAGGATATGGGAAGATCACGAACGGACAATTCACAGTTAATCGTGTTGCATATGTTGAAGGTCTTCAACATAACTTGATAAGTGTTTCTCAACTTGTTGTGGGCACTGGAAATCAAGTTCTTTTTAATGAAGAAGGAAGTGTTATTTCGAATGTTAACACTAAAGAAGTGTTACTGAAATCCAAAAGGAAAGGTGACATGTTCACTTTGGACATCAATCCGATAGTAGGGAAACATGCTATATGTCTTCTTTCGAAAGCAACATCATACTTAAGTTGGCTATCGCATCGAAGACTTTCTCATCTCAATTTTCGAAACATCAATAAACTTGTGGTACAAGATCTGGTAAGAGGTTTACTTGTACTTAAATTTGACAATGATTCTTTATGTGCAGCTTGTGAAGTTGGAAAGTAACATAAACAAGGTCATCCAATTATGATAGATTCAAAAATTGTCGCACCTTTGGAGCTCTTACATATTGATTTGTGTGGTCCTTCGACAGTTTCAACTCTCAACAAGAAAAGGTACATTTTAGTTATTGTTGATGACTTTTCCAGATTTACGTGGGTTTATTTTCTCAGCCTTAAATCCGAAGTTGCACAAATCATGATTGACTTTATCAAAAAGATGGAAATAACATTGAAGAAGATTGTTCGAAAAATTAAGAGTGATCATGGAAATGAATTTAAGAACAATGTCCTTGATTTATTTTTGGTGGACAAAGGGATATCGCATAATTTTTCATCTCCATACACACCACAACAAAATGGTGTTGTTGAACGAAGAAATAGGTCTCTATGCGAAGCAGCAAGGACTATGCTGGCATATGCGAATCTTCCACAATACCTTTGGGCTGAAGCCGTATCCACCGCATGTTTTACTCAAAACAGATCTTTCATTCATCATCGTTTAACATTACTCCATATGAAATTCTCAACAATCGAAAACCTAACGTCAAATTTTTCCATGTTTTCGGATGCAGGTGCTTCATTATGAATCTCAAGGATAATCTTACGAAATTTCAAGCAAAAGCAGATGAAGGGATTTTCTTGGGATATTCGCATAATTCAGTCGCATATCGTGTGTTAAATAAAAGAACACGAAAAGTTGAAGAAACTTTTAATCTTACATTTGATGATTACTACATTAAACAAACTACATCGCAGTTTGAAAATCATCCAATTCTGAAAAACATACAAGATGTATCTGAATCCTCACAAACCTTAGATATTGATTATGATTTAATTTTTGGAATTTCATATCATGCTGTTGATGCTGAAATAAATGCAAATGATAATCATCTCTCTGAACTAACGAAGCTTACTGATGATTCAACATCAACTTCTCCAGAGAAAGGCGAAAGTATGCAAAACAATCCAGTGGAGGGGGAGCACTTGGATTTGAATACTTTAGATGAGGGAGAGCATTCTTTCGAGGGGAGAAAGAAAGATTGAATGCTGATGTTGAGGGGGAGAATGATGTTGAGGGGGAGCATGATGTTGAGAGGGAGCATAATGTTGAGGGGGAGCATTTAGAAAACATTGAGAATAATAATGATTTTGATGATGTTTGTTCGATTGCAGGTTCAGAGAATGATGATATATATACGAAGATTCACCTTTGGAATTTGATCCAACATATCCACCAATGGAAAAGTGGACAAGAGATCATCCGAAGGATCAAGTAATTGGGAATCCACAAGAGGGTGTTTTAACAAGAGCTCAAATTCATGCAAAGAATGAGGTATTGAATACTCATCAAGAATTTTGCATGTTCAATGTTTTCATCTCTAAATTTGAACCAAAAACAGTTAAGGTTGCAATGGAACACTCAGATTGGGTTGTTGCAATGCAATCTGAATTGTCTGAATTTGAACGAAACAAGGTTTGGAGATTAATTCCTAAACCTGAAAATGTTTCGATTGTCGGGTTAAAATGGATTTTTAAAAATAAAACCGACAAAGATCGAAATATTGTTCGAAACAAAGCCAGACTTGTTGTTAAAGGATATTCACAACAAGAAGGAATCGACTATGAAGAAACTTTTGCCCCTGTCGCAAGACTCGAGGCGGTTTGTATATTTCTGGCTTATGCAGCTCACAAAGACTTTGATGTTTATCAAATGGATGTAAAGTGTGCATTTTTAAATGGAGAGCTTGAAGAAACAGTTTACGTGGAACAACCCCCAGGTTTTATTAACGAAGAATTTCCAGATCATGTTTATAGTTTAGATAAGGCAGTTTACGGTTTGAAACAAGCACCACGAGCATGGTATGCAACACTTACTTCATTTTTGAAACAATCTAAATTTAAACAAGGATCTGTTGATCCCACATTATTTCGAAAGAAAGTTGGGAATCATCTAATGCTTGTTCAAATTTATGTTGATGATATTATTTTTGGCTCAACTGACCCTGCTTTATCTAGAGAATTCAAAGATTTGATGAAAAGTAAGTTCGAAATGAGCATGATGGGAAAAATCAATAATTTTCTTGGATTGAATATTCGTCAAAGCAGAGAAGGAATTTTTATTAATCAAGAAAAATATACGAAGAATCTGCTAGAAAAGTTTGGATTGACGAATAGCACAAAGTTAGGAGTTCCAATGGCAACTGGCATAAAGTTGACACCTTCGTTAGATAAACCTGCAGTTGACATAACTCTTTATAGGAGCATGATTGGTTCATTACTCTATCTTACAGCAAGTAGACCTGATATCATGTTTTCTGTTTGTAATTGTGCAAGGTATCAGTCAAATCCACGAGAACCACATCTCACTGCTGTGAAGAATATATTTCGGTATCTTAAAGGAACAATTTCGTTAGGATTGTGGTATCCTTCGAAAACTGGGTTCTTTGTACAAGCATATTCGGATGCTGACTTGGGTGGGTGTAATCTTGATAGAAAAAGCACAAGTGGAGGATGTCAATTTCTCAATGGCAAATTGGTGAGCTGGCAGTCGAAAAAGCAAACATGTGTATCAATTTCAACAGCTGAAGCAGAATATGTGGTTGCTGCTGCTTGCACTTCACAAATTATATAGATTCAAAGTCAATTGCGTGATTATGCAATCAATATGAAAAAGATTCCATTATATTGTGATTCTCAAAGTGCTATAAGAATTTGTCATAATCCTGTGCAGCATTCGAAGACTAAACATATAGCACTTCGTTATCATTTCATCAAGGATCACGTGGAGGATGGAAATATTGAAGTACATTTCGTGAAAACAACTGATCAGTTAGCTGATATTTTCACGAAACCTTTAGATGAAAAATCCCTTGTGAAAATTATAGAAGGACTAGGAATGATCGATGGAAATTCTGTTCCATGTGAAAAAGGTGAATGATGAATGACCAGGAATGATTCAGAGGCGCTGAATGAAAGACAAAGCAATAACCGTCAGCATTCAGAGGTTGCTGTTCATAGTCAACGCTTCGACCCCTTCGAATTCGTAAATTTGTCACTTATTTTAAGGGTTGATTCAGATGTTACTGTTCATAGTCAACGCTTCGACCCCTTCGAATTCGTACATTTGTCACTTATAAGGGGATGATAAAATTTTGTATTTTTGCAACAAGTACAGTTTATTTTCAATTTTCGAAAAATCAAAAATCCAAAAAGATTTTCTTTTGTTCTGTAATTCAATTTTCGAAAAATCAAAAAGCCAAAAAGATTTTCTTTTGTTCTGTCATTCAATTTTCGAAAAATCAAAAAGCCAAAAAGATTTTCTTTTGTTCTGTCATTCAATTTTCGAAAAATCAAAAATCCAAAAAGATTTTCTTTAATTTTGTCATTCAATTTTCGAAAAATCCAAAATCCAAAAAGATTTTCTTTAGTTTTGTCATTCAGTTTTCGAAAAATCAAAAATCCAAAAAGATTTTCTTTTGTTTTGTTATTCACTTTTCAAAAAATCAAAAACCCAAAAAGATTTTCTTTTGTTCTGTTTCTACTTTCGAAAAATCAAAACAACAAAAATATTTTGATTCTTATTTCTTTTTAGTATTTTGTTGCAGATAATAATGACGATATACAGTGGATAATGCTTGCAGTTCTAGGGTCAGGTACATTTTTCGTATGATTCAATACATTTTTCATCACTTTAACTAGCTAAGTTGTCCCTAGAAGCATGCTGCTGCTTGTTGTCCATAGCCTCCAATGACTCAATGTGTGTGTACGAAAGCCTTAATGAAATTATTCATATGAAAATTTCTTCCCAATCAGGCTTATATTCACATTAGTCTCTAAGCTACCTGACTCTTCTCAAAATGAGTTAAGAGTTTACTGTTTTGTCCGAATATAACAGAGGTACTTTTCGTGTCTTACATCAATCTTTTTCACCTATAAAGTTCTTACACGATCACACGCGAAGACATATGTCCGAGAGGTCTCTGATCAAACCCATCGAGACTTAGACATATCAAAAATTTGTGTTTATGATCTGACATCATGAGACCGTGATGAAAGTGAAACCCAATTTTCACTACACTTTTAAGGAATTGACGGGGAACAATGTTCCAGATTTTCACGAAACATTTGTTTCAGTACCAAAATTCGAAACTCCAAATCATATTCATTTCGAATGAGTGGTCTTGATCAAACATTCGAAACCTATGATGTTTGTTACCCAACAAGATCCAGCACAAATTTTTTTCTTGAATATGATTTCCGTGTGAGTTTCATTCGAAATTCAATGTCACTTAAAATTTTTCAAAGAAAACTTGTCACTGACTACACTGGTTAAATAAGTAATTTCTGTTTCAATTTCTCACCTTATGTTTAGGATGACATGTAACGAAATTTTTTTTAACTACCCACGAAGCATTATAAAAGAAGCCCTTCGATACTTATCAACAAGTACTCGATTGTAATTCACGGGAACCTACACAAGCTATTGATCATTTTTCTTAATGATTAATGAAGCAATCTTTGCCCGGGATTTCATCTGCTTTTGTGTCAAATTGAAATTTTGACATCACAATATCCCAAATTTTTCTTATCTTTGTTTCTCGTCTACATTCTTTGGAACACTGCACTCACGAAATCCTTGAGGCTCTGAGTAATACAAACTCAGGCTGATGATTTCAAACTTCTGGCATATGACTTCGCTTTTCATCCCAAAAGTTAAAGAGCCTTGCTTCCATTCGAAGGGTTCTGACGGTTACAATTGTCTTGGGGATAAAAATACAGGTTGTTTATAAATGACGTATGGTATTCTGTCCGGTTTTCAAGGAGATGTGACAGCTACTTTTTGACGCATGGCTACTTTTACGCAGTAATGGTCCGATTTTCAAGGTGCCACGTCGGATATCATTAAATACACATCCCGCTTCAAATTCAAACTTCAGGGTTACATATAAAAGGGAATTCAAGGGTTTATTATCAGTTTACGTGATCAAAAAGAAAAATTCCCAAATTCTCTGAGCATCAAAGTCTTCAAACCCTAACAATGGCGACTTCTGTTCATGTTGATGTTGATCCATCTCAAACCACTAAAGATGTCTCTTCATTACAAATAATGAAGATTCAAGCGACAAACTATTACTTGTAGGGTGATGTTTCTTAATACCCGGAAGAATTGAAGATGCTAATCGTTGCCTTGAAGAACTCCGTTTTGTCTACGGCAATGTTCAATTCATTCTCTGTTCCATTGTCCTGGCTTTCTCAAGCAGGATCAACTGCTACTTACAACAAAGCTTCTGACACAATTACTTTCCATCTGGTGAATGACAAAAAGGCTAGGCTATCCAAGAAACTCTTTTGCCAAATTCTTGAAATTCCGAATTCACCTCCATATGTTGCTTTCACATTCCCTCAAATTGTTAATATGTTTAATGAGATGGGATATCAGTCTCCACTATCAAAGATCAGTGATTTTAAGAAATCTGGTCTTCCACGACTATGGAATTTCTTATTCGGTATTTTTCTAAGATGTTTAACTGGGAGAACAGTTGGTCTGGATAAAGGAAGAATGGAGGTTATGCAATGGTTGCTGTTATATATTATGATCTTCAAGTGGACTATTCTACACAATTGTGGAAGGAATTCCAAAAGAGTGTAGAACACACGAATGCTATTCATGGTATTTCGTGTGCAAGATACTGGAGCTTGATTTTGTAATACTTTTACAACAAGGAAGGGATTTTGGTACCCAATGATGAGGAAAAAGTTGTTTTTCAATCGTATCACTATCCGAAGGAAGTCACAAATAGTGCTCAGGATTTTCCATTTGTTGCTCGTATTCCTGATGCTATGCTCAAAAGAGTTGATCTTTCGAATTCAGTCTTAGTGGCATATTTGCAAACTGTTGATTCTACTGTTCCAACTGGGAAATTGTTTCCAAGGGACAAAAAGAAATCTAAACGATCGAAGAAGCTTGAACCGGATTCTTCTGAAAAGCACACCAAGGATTCGCAATCTCTGAAATCTCCAAAGAAGAAGCCAGTTACAGTTGAAGAGTCTGTGGTTCAAGAAGTGTCACTTGCAGAGACTCAAATAATTCAACCTGTTGTTCCTGAGTCTCAAGAAAAAGTGGTAATTCCTTCGAAGACTGGTATGTTTCGAAGAATCAAAAAGATGTCTTCGCATCTATGTAAGTCTCCAACATCTCATGTAGTAAGAAAGCCTCAGGTTACTCATCAAGGTGTTTTGATTCGAGAAATGCCAGCGCCTGTTTCTCCATCATCAAAGAAGCGAAGGGCTACAGATATGGCTAAACACATATCTAAGAAGAAGAATAAGAAGAAACGAAATCTTATGCTTTCTACTGAGTCTACAGAAGATGATGATGAAAGAATTCCTGAAACACCAGCCGTCACTCTTCATGTACAAAGTTCAACTCCAGAGCAGACAGTCGTCATACCACCCGAAGATTCGGTTGCCAAATCAGTTTCTGAGGAGGTACGAACTTCAGGCATCCCTGCAAATGTATCTGATACGGATGCAAATGTCAATATGGGTGATGGAGATGCGAAGAATGAAGCTCAAGGTCAATCTACTTCTGCTCCCTTCGAAAGTATTGTTTCTTTACCACAATCCACTATTCCCATTACATCAACCACAGATTCTCCTACCTTCGAAAATATTATCAATCAACCATTCACTTCTATTTTTTCTTCTCAATCCACTGACACACCCAAACCTAATTCGACTAATCAAGAAACCATTTTTATGGAGACAGAAACTGATACTGAGGGGTTTGGAGGCATGTTTGAGGAATTAGAGTTTCATGAAGACGAAGAGGCGTTTCCAGATCATATGCTGATGACCATGAAGCAATTTAAAATTCTGAATCAGAAGTTCAATTCTATAATTCAATCTCAAGCTGATCTGGGGAGTGGTTCATCTGTTTCAATTTTGGAGGTTGAGTCTATGTTGAAATTGTTTGAAGCCAGAGTTATGAGTAAAGTATCTGGGATGCTTACAGACTCTGAATCACGAATTTTGGAGAAGGTTGATCATAGTGATCAAAATAATGAACTACAGATCAATTCTCAAAATTCAAAGTTTGCTAGTGATGTGAAAGAATTGAAGAATGTCACAAGGGAAAGGCATGTTCTATTTGTTCAAGAAGTGAAGAAAGTGCGAGAAGATGTAAATTTGCAAATTCGTGAACTCCGCAAAGATATGCAAAACGAGATTGCTAATGTTCAACAAGATTATGCATCTCTGAATCAGAAGGTTGATATTATTTGTGACGCAGTCACAAGATTTGTCAAATTATATGAAAGTTTGAGTCCTCAAATTACTCAACTTTGAACAAACGAAAATGCCAACTTTTTGGAAGTGATTACTTTGTTAAAGGAGATAAAAGATCTATCAGTCCAGCCGGTTTCTTCTTCCCTGATTACTCCTGAATTTTTATCTCAAAAATTCTTAAAATTCGAAGCACTTCTCAACAAGCAACTTGCTCCTATATTTCTCATTACAAGCCTTCTTCCAACAACATATGCCCCACCTGTTTTCACAGGGGTGCAAGGGGGAGAAAGAAAAACTGGTGGGTTGAAGGTGAGTGAAGATGATGCGAAAGTTGTAGGAACAGTATTTTCTTCAAAGATCCCAACAACAAAGCCAGTTATAGTTTCTGTTGGGCTGGTTACTTCAACAGTCGTTACAACGATGCCTATTACAAGACCTATTTCGAAAGGAATTGTGATTGGTAAATCTACGGAGACTGGTGAGAGTGGTTCGAAACCAAAAGAGGTAATTGATAATTCAGCCTTGAAAGATAAAGGGAAATCGATTGTTGTGGAAAAGTCGAAAGAAGAAAAGAAGGATGAAGTAGAAGCTGAAATCGAAAAACTGAGGTTGATTCAAAGCATTATGACTCAGCGTGCTAGTGATCCGAAGGGAATGGACAAAGGTGATCCATCAAAACACTACAATTACGAAATAATTGAGGCCAAGGTGGCGTATAATCACATGTATTCGTTTGAGAAGAAACCAAAACAAAGTTATTTGGTCACGAATACTGATGCAAGCCAGCTGGATTTTCCAATAAACGAAATGATGTTCATCATGCCTCAGTTCAAAGCAGAAGGAAATTTTAAAGAAAAGGATGAAGGTACACACATGAAAATTCGATTTCATGCTGTTCTTGCAAAAGCCCCTGAGGAAGTTTGGTCTTTGATAAAGATCAAGAAAGTTATTAGTGTGAAAAAGGATGTGGTGTTCGAAAGCACAGTCCAGAACATCAAGTATGTGGTTGCCAGGGCAAATGGAAATATTTGCGAATTTACTATTGCAGATTTTCCATTAATGAACTTGTATGATCTTATACAAGTTGCATTGATTTTGAAAGATAAATCATTTTCGTATCTTCAAAACACTGAACCGGATGAATTCAAGCTTGGGGTTCCTCACATCAAGATTTTCATCGAAAATTATTATGAGTGCTTGGCACTAACAGATGTGGAGTTAGCTACAGCTAAAAGAATGGAAATAAAAGTACCAATGGCTCCTACGAAGACTCAAGTAGATTTGAAAAAGTATGATGATGGTGAAATCTGTTTGAAGCCTTTTGGAATGGTCTTCGCAGGAAAAGACAAAGCTGGAAAAGCTAAACGATTCTTATTCCAAGCATGCAAAGTGGAGAGGTACTCAACGTCTCAATATACGAACATAATTGTTCGTATGAATCATTGTAGGAAGAATAATGAAGGAGATAAGAAAGAGCTGAAGAAGATAATCTCCTGGTACACGGAGATTCGAAGAGTGTTGCTGTATTCCATCACGCTTCTTACAAATTAAGGATTTCGACTATGATTACAAAGGAGGAGATTGTAAGGGTCGAATTGTTGTAATTAGTCAAAATGTATTTTGAACTCTTCGAATGTTTTGTAATCTATTTTACTGAGGCGCTTTTATTCGAAGCCTAAGTGTTTATGCCTTAGTATATTTTTTGTACGCTTTCAGTTCCCTATAAATAGGGATATTTACGACAGTTAGATAAGAGTTTTTTACAGACCTGTCTTTGTACTCTGTAAAGATTCGAAAGCGTAATAGAGCTGAAACAAGATCATATTTACATCTGGTGTTCAATCTTGCATTCTTAATTGATTTCATACTCTGATTCGTTTTATACTTGATTCTTTGATTCATCAGTATAGTCGAAATGTAATTTCCCATGATTAAGTATGTCTCATTCATACAAGATTAGGAATATCACTATGCTCCCAACAGTTCTTAGTAAGCATAAATGTTATCTTCATTTTGATGTAGAAAACATACTTTATGTTTTCCTTATTAAAATGATGATTTCAACCTTGCGATGTTTGCTTTATATCCATAAATGGATCTCTAAAGCTTACACACTATGTTAGAATATGTTGGATTAACAAAACCTCCAAGCTAAACTATATAGACATTTTCAAGTAGGTTTCCATAAAGGAAATCCATTTTCTTGAAATCTATTTGTCATATCTCATAATCATATTATGTAGTTATGGTAAATAATATCTTTGTTGATCTAATCATAGCTATTTGAGAAAAGGTTTGTTCATAGTCACTGAAATGAATATGAATGAAGCCTTTTATAAAAAAGTCTTTCTAAATGTGTATAGATCTCCATGTTTGTATTCTTTCTAAAAGAATCACTTATTTTTTTTAGACTTGCTATAGGGATGAAGATTAATCAAGATCATACTTGATTATTATACATGGATAACATCTTAGTGTTGATGGCACAAAGTCATTTATCAGATTCTAAATTTGATATAGCATTTTGGTAGTTGATGGAATTGCCAAGAACCGTCAAGAAAAACTCATCAATGAGAAATTACATATTTCTCAAGTTATAGATGATTTCTACCATATATGCGAACAATTTGAGTTTTCGAATAATTATTATTCATGTTCAACAATTTCTTGTTATAACTAGTGCCAACTATTGTTACATTAGGCTATTGTTCTTGATCTACTTCAAGTTCTATGTTCCTTCCACTTGCTTCATCATTAGAAGCTTGCTTTCTAACAATTCAACTTTTAGAGGAATAAGTGACATTATTCTTGGTGAGTTTAATAATCTAAATAACGTTTTAGAATATTTTACAAATATGTATTTAGTAGATTTTGGTCTTCATGAACAAAGATTTGTTTATGTGTATTATTGTTGCTCGGGAGATTAATTATCTTTTTTTTTTCAAACAACATAAGATACAATGCATAAAGAAGTTTTAGTGCACTGCAAAAATACACCTCATTATTACGTCAAATGGTGTATGAAAGAAACTCGGACTCGATAGATGAGTATCTGAATATGTCAGAAAGAAATTCACGTGAAAGTCTTAAAACTTCTACTATGGTGTTATCCAACTATATATGGACGAATATTCACGCCGTCCAAAACCCACTAACATTCAACTTTTGTACGAAGTCATACATGGATTCCTTAGAATGATTGGTAGCATTGACTGCACACATTGGAATGAAAGGAATTGCCCAATGAAATTAAAAGGCCAATACATGATGGGTGATCATGAGTATCTAACAATGATACTAGAAGCGGTGGCGTCACAAGATTTATGGTTTTGATATGCACTTTATGGTGTAGCCAGTACAATGATCTAAACACCCTCTACCAATCACCAGTGTTTGACGAGAAATGTCATGGAACAACACCTAATTGTTCATTTAATCTAAACGACAAACATTACAAACATGGTTACTATCTTGCGGATGAAATATATCCAACTTAGTTCAATTTGTGAAGTCGTATCCACATCCAATAACACACAAAATGAAATGGTTCAAAGTTGCACATGAAAGATAAAAAACTAAGGAGAGAAAAATAGATATTGCGGGATGGATAATTAAAAAAATGTTATGTTTTATTTTATTTTTAATTTTCTAGTTTTATTAATAATAAAATTTTAAGTTAAATAATAAAACGAATATTGAATGGGTTGGAAGAAATGAAATATATAAATTCTCATATGTTATGGAATTAGAAAGATAAAAAAAATGTAAAAGAAAAATTGATGTGAATTTTATATGACAAAAGGGTTGTGAGGGATAAAAAAGATAACACGCGGTCAGCCCTAAACAAAGTTTCGGTTGCTTGGTAAAAGCTGTCCCTTTTTCTTAACAACTAGCTCAAAATCTTTATTATTTTATGCTGAATATAACCATTTAACATAAGAAATTTAACTATTTTTACGAGTTTACATAACCTATTATTTGTTTAACGAGTAATTTTTTACATAAGTTAATAAAAGAATAATAAAGCATTATGTAATTTAGAAAAAAAAAAAGTACTACATAAAATAATAAAAAGTATGATGTTTATTTTGTTTATACTTTGAAGTTAATAAAAGTACTCTCTTTACACGTTATTTTAGGATCATCTCACCATCTACCACCTCATACAGGCATTCAATGCTACCAACACCTTCCGCTTTCTTCATATAAACACCCAACTCAACTGCGCCGATAACCATCTCACTAATTCTTTCATCGGAATTAAAATGGCTCCGGCGACCGGATTTTCGTACCAGAGGCTGAGGAACGAAGGCAGTGGAGACGAGAATTATGAGTACCTAAAAGAAATGAAGAGAGCGATTGCTCACGTGAAGGCCAGAATCCAATGGTCTTCGAGGTTGAAGAGAGTGCCATTGAGGAAGAAATCAAAAAAGATGAAGATCCCAAGCTTGAGGAAGTTCATGAGGAGAAGAGCTCGAGTTCTGATGCTTTCAATGGCGAAGGTTGTGAAGAGGCTCAAGGACAGCCAATCACATTTCGGCGATTTGTTTGCTGGTAATTATCTGTTCATGCAAGTCAATCCTTCTTCTCTGAAATCTTCTTCTCCGTTTGCAACTCGTGGATCAATTAAGGGAATTGAAGATCATGATTTACGCTGTTCTTCTTCTTCTTCTTCGTCCCTTAGGGTTTCGTAATCTGATTGTTCATCAGGTACAGATGGATTAATGTATCTGCAATGAAGATTCATTCACACGGTGATTAAATTCGGAATAATTAACTTTTGATATTCACATATGAAGCTAATCTATATATTTTTCAAGTGATTTTTGTCTCCTTGCATCCATGGATGATCAACTGGACGATATTGATAGCAAATTCAGTCAAGCAATTTGCTTTGTGAATTGTGATCATACTATTATTTGGAAATAAATAATTGTTGTTAATTTTAATATGTTAATTGTTTATAAAAAAAATTATTCGATCCAAACATATTTGTGCTGTAACATGTATCAAAGAAATAGAGATATGAAAGATGATGACGTATAACGGTATAAAAGGGATAATGAAATAAAATGTATTTTCGATTGATTTGTTACTGATATTATATTTTTATTTTATTACATTGCAATTATATACTTTACAGTTCCTACACAATTAAAAGAACGATATTATAATAAAATGAAATAAAATTATTATAATGTAATACACATATAAATAAAGACAAACTTACAAAAAATTATCATTTTAGTTTAAAAGGTTTTGGAGTAACGCCGAAGTCCAACATAATAAAAAATAATATTTTTTATTATGGTTTTGGTTTTTTTTTTATTTAAAATATTTAAATTGACAAATTTGTATTTTTAATTTGTTTATTTTTTATTTTTCTTTTTTTAAGTCACTTATTTGTTTTTTCTTTCTTTAAGTCACTTATCTTTACAATGACAAACTGTAACACTAATTATCCTTACCCCACCCCACAACCCTCTTCCAAGTTCCAACACACAAAATGACTACATCTCTCTTCTTTGTCTATCGAAGCTACCACCATCTCGTCGAAGCACCACCTCTACCATAGTCAAGCCACCTTCACCAGTTTTCAGCTTTCAGCACCGTCAAAAACCCCCTAAAAACGTCGTTAGATCTTTTCTTCTTCTTGTAGAAACCATCCGAACTGCAAACACAAACATCTCTCTCTCTCTCTCTCTCTCTTAATGATTCGTTGTTCCAGAAATTCCCAACGAACAATATAGTCGACGTTTTCTAAAAATGTGAAGGCAAGAAATAAGGTTTCCGAAAACGTGAAGTTGTGAGCTAGGGTTTCTATTATATATGCGACAGCGGCGGCGAAATGGACGGTACGAGAGAAGTCCGCAACGGATAATGCTAGGGTTTCATTGTGTTCATCGAGTTACAACGGGTTGAAAGGGTTTTCGGCGACCGGTTGCTAGGGTTTTTGACGATCAAATTTTCCATCGTCAGTTTGTGTTGAACGACGACAATAGATGCGGCGAGTTCCGAACAGATCTTCGTCATCAAACTGTCACTATCGATGGTATGTATTAATCATCAAATCCAAATCTCTGTCGCCAGACCTCCACCGTTACCAAACCTGTTTACAAACCATTCACCAGAATTAAACTCTAGCACCTCCCTTCTTTGTCTTTCCAAATCTGGTAAGAAGGTGTTGCTCCTGGCAACAGGTGACGAAGAGATGGAGGTGCTCCGACGAAAATGACGGCTCTCATAACATGGTAATGGTCGCGCATGTGGCGATGAGAGAAGTCAATGTGTCAATTTGTTAAAGAGTAAGGGGGTTAGATGGGTTAGTAGGAAGGGGTAAATGTTTTTTTTGTTTTTTTTTTATTTGGTAATTTGAAAAGTAAATAAAAGAAATGAAAAAATAAAATATCAATGCATAATCATCATTTTAACTAGTGGTGCTATTCTAAAAAATTTGGACAAAAATGATAATTTTTGACAAACAACAAGGATCATTTTTATCATTTTTTTCTAAATAAAATTATGTTGTCTCTGGTATAATGCTTTTTATTTGCACCATGTTCTATATAAAATGACTATATAAAAAATGATTGTATAGTTTGCTTTGATATCCGATTTTGTTATGAAATATTACTTGGTGAATGACCATTGGATTCCTCATATTCATCCATCTATCTCCATCGTTAATGAGGGTTATAACAAACATTATTATGAGTTTTATGAGTGTAGTTATTCACCACTATAAAGTGCATCTATAACATAGCTCACCTTTCATATTTTTTTGCTAGTATAAATAGTGAGTAATGTGTATTAGAAAAGTTTGTTGTCTTTACCACAAGTAATAGAATAAACTTTACAATCTCATTTCTTATTTTATTCTTTATATTAGCTTCACATTTCTTAATACATTATCAGCAAGATTCTGCGCGAGGATCTCGAATCGTCCAATGTATCTTGGATTTAGCTTTCCATGCTTTCCGAAGCGTATCATGCCTTTCCAGGGTGAGACCTTCAAAAGGACACGGTCACCAACCTGGAATTCCAAGGGTTTTCGTCTCTTATCGGCGTAACTCTTTTGTCTATCTCTTGATGCTTTTAGTCGTTCTCGGATTTGTACGATCTTTTCAGTCGTCTCTCGAACGATTTCAGGACCCGTGACAGTGCTGTCGGGGACTTGACCCTTGACTAGCTGCGTGTCACCCACTTCAGCCCAGCACATAGGGGATCTCCACTTACGGCCATAGAGGGCTTCAAACGGCGCAGCCTTGATGCTGGTATGGTAGCTGTTGTTGTAGGAAAATTCGACCAAGGGCAAATAAGTGTCCCACGACATGCCGAAATCGATGACGCAGGCTCTCAACATATCTTCAAATGTCTGGATTGTTCTCTCACTCTGCCTATCTGTCTGTGGATGATAAGTCGTGCTCATATCTAGCTTAGTTCCAAGGGCCTTCTGTAGTGACTGCCAGAATCTCTAGGTAAACCTGCTATCTCGATCGGAGATAATGGACACAGGCACCCCATGAAGGCGAACTATTTCTCGAAGGTAGATTCGTATCGGTCTCTTCATTTTGAAGTTTTCTTTGATTGGTAGGAAGTGAGCGGATTTAGTTAGTCGATCGAGAATTACCCAGATGGCGTCGTACCCACTCAGAGATCTGGGTAACTTAGTGATGAAATCCATGGTAATCCTCTCCCACTTCCACTCAGATATTTCTGGCTGCTGAAGTAAACCTGAGGGCTTTTGATATTCTACCTTCACCTTGGCGCAAGTCAGGCACTTGCCCACGAAAGTAGTGATCTCTGCTTTCATGTTTGGCCACCAATATAGTTGTTTGAGATCCAGATACATTTTATCTGAACCTGGGTGAACGGAGTATCTAGTCTTGTGAGCCTCGTTCATGACAACCTCCCTGTACCCACCGTATTTTGGGGTCCAGATTCGGTTCATGAAATAGTAAACTCCGTCTCCCTTGACCTCTAAGTTCTTTTTCATTCCTCTCAGGGCTTCATCCGACATGTTCTCTGGTTTTAAGGCTTCCAGCTGAGCCTCTCTGATTTGTGTGGATAATTGGGAATGGATGGTCATTGTCAGTGCCTTCGCCCTGCGACCTGAATATTCCTGTCGGCTGAGGGCATCTGCTACCACATTGGCCTTGCCGGGATGGTAGCATATTTCGCACTCGTAATCACTGAGTAGCTCTACTCATCGCCGCTGCCTCATGTTTAACTCTTTCTGATCGAAGATGTGTTGTAGGCTTTTATGGTCGGTGAATACAGTGCACTTGGTTCCATAGAGATAATGTCTCCAGATCTTTAATGTGAAGACCACTGCTCCCAACTCTAGATCGTGAGTTGTGTAATTGACTTCGTTCGTTTTCAGCTGTCTCGAGGCATAGGCGATAACATTTCCTCGCTGCATGAGCACACAGCCTAGGCCCTGATTCGATGCATCACAGTAGACAACGAAGTCTTCCGTCCCTTCAAGCAGGGACAAGATAGGTGCGCTGCATAGGGCCTGCTTCAATGTTTGAAACATAGTGTCTTGCTTTTCTCCCCAACTAAAGGTTACACCTTTCTGTGTCAGGGTGGTTAAAGGCTTAGCGATTTTGGAGAAGTTTTGGATAAATCTGCGATAATAGCCAGTGAGACCCAAGAATTGGTGGATTTCTGTGGGTGTCTTTGGTGCTGACCAATTCTCAATCGCTTTGATTTTGGAAGGGTCCACATGTATGCCTTCCTCGATAACCACGTGACCAAGGAAAGTTACCTTCCTGATCCAGAATTCGCACTTTGAAAATTTTGCATATAGTTTCTCCGCCCTTAATGTTTCTAGCACTTGTCTCAAGTGTTGTTTATGATCATCTTCGCTCTGCGAATAGACAAGTATATCGTCAATGAACACGATCACGAACTTGTCAAGGAAAGGGCGGCACACCCGATTCATCAGGTCCATGAATACTGTCGGTGCATTGGTTAGGCTGAAGGCCATTATTACAAACTCGTAGTGTCCATAGCGAGTTCGGAATGCTGTCTTGGGCACATCATTCTCATGAACTCGTAACTGATGGTACCCTGATCTAAGGTCTATCTTTGAGAAATAATTGGCTCCCTGAAGTTGGTCGAAGAGGTCGTCGATTCTGGGTAAGGGATAACGGTTCTTGATGGTAAGCTTGTTCAGTTCTCGGTAATCAATGCACATCCGAAAGGATCCCTCTTTCTTTTTCATGAATAAGATCGGGGCTCCCCAGGGTGAGGAACTTGGTCTTATGAATCCTTTGTTGATCAGCTCCTTGAGCTGACTGGATAACTCTTGCATTTCTGTCGGCGCGAGTCGATATGGATATTTAGCTACAGGAGTAGCTCTGGGGATTAAGTCGATACGAAACTCGACTTGGCGCTCGGGAGGAATTCCTGGAAGATCTTCGGGGAAGACATCAGGAAAGTTGCAGACTTCGGGGATGCTCTCGAGGTCTTTAACTTTTTGCGTTTCGTCAACAACATGAGCTAGGAATGCATGCCATTCCCTCCGCAGATACTTCTGGGCTTTGATGCATGAAATGATATGAAGGTTCGAACTGAGTTTATCACCGTAAATAGTGAGGGCTTCACCAGAGGGAAGATTGAGACGGATAGCTTTATCGAAGCAAAGGATATCAGCACAATTGGGGCTCAACTAATCCATGTCGATTATGACATCGAAGCTCTTTATGGATACTGGCATAAGATCGATAGGAAAGGAATGATCGTCTAGGGTAAGAGTACAGCCTATGAATATGCCATTAGTGCTCTCTTTCTTTCCGTTAGCCATCTCGACAGTAAATGTTTCAGTTAAAGGTTGGGATTTACATTTGAGTAGATGTTTGAATGCATGACTAACAAAACTCCTCTCCGCACCAGAATCGAAAAGAATGCATGCATAAGAGTTGTTAAGGAGGAACGTACCCGTAACAACGGTAGGATCAGCGACGGCTTCCTCCTGGCCCATAGTTAGTACCCTCCCTGTGTTGCCAGTTGTTGCTGCCTTGGGGCAGTTTCTCTTGAAGTGCCCAACCTCTCCACAGCCATAACAGGCTTGACCAGCGCCCGCTCCAGGAGCCTGATTGGTTGGTTGGACTGGTGCTTTGCATAATCGAGTTGTGTATCCCTTCTTTCCACAGCTGTTGCACACCATCTCCTGGCACTGCCCATGATGATGGTAGTTGCATTTGTTACACAGAGGTAGGTTTCCAGCATAGCGGTTGGGGGTTGTTGGAGTAGCGGGAACTGCAGCAGGAGTAGTAGCAGCATGAACTGCCACTGTCTGTTATTTCTTGGAGGGCTCATGCGAAGACTGGCCCTTTCGTTTGTTCCAGAACCTTCTCTTCTTCCCACCACTCTCCTTTTGTGGCTCGGGAATGACTGCCACCTCATCAAGATCGACCCCGTGATCTATCAGAGTCTGTGTCAGGCACTTGGCGCTATCAAAAGTCGAAGGCTTAGCAGCCCAGACATTTCCTTGAGTTAGGGGCGTCAGTCCCCAGATGTACCGCTCAATTTTCTTACTTTCCGGGGTAACCATTCCCGGACAGAGTAGAGCCATATCACAGAATCTAGCTGTGTAGGCAGCAATGTCGGAACCCTTCATCTTCAGGTTCCAGAGCTCGTGCTCTAACTTTTGCACCTCGCCTCTTGGGTAGTATTCGGCGAGCATAAGTTCCTTCAGTCTTTCCCAACCCATGGCATTAGCCACTGACAGGGTTAGGGATTTGACTTGACCATTCCACCAGATCAATGCCCTATCGGTGAAGGTGCAGGCGGCAAACTTCACCTTGTTTGCTTCAGAATAGATGCAAATTTCGAAGATGGATTCGATCTTCTCGAACCATCGAGTCAGGGCAATAACACCTCCATTGTCGTCGAAGGGTTTGGGTTTTGCGTTCATGAAGTCTTTGTAGGAACACTTCTTTTGATGTCCCTGATCACCGAGGTTCTGAGGATGACTGCCACTTCCAGATCCACCAGAGTTCACTTGCGCCATTGTTGCAGTCACGGCGGCTGTAACTGCTGCCTGGAACATAACAGGATCGAACTGAGGAGGCGGGGGTGGCGGAGTGTTGTTGTTCCTTCTGATGGGTCTTCTTCGGGGAGGCATCCTGTTCTAGAACAATTAGGAAGAAGATGATGATAAGTCCCCTAAATTTAAATCAAGATGTATGAAACAAGATATATCTCATCCTGATAGTTAAAGTGTTCTACGAAGCGATATATAAAGGAGGGTTACTATTTCAAGTAACTATCGCTAAGAAGAAGTATGTAGTAACACTTGGAATAAATATATATACTGTATTCGGCTCTAGCTAAAATACTCCTATAGTATTTTAAGTTGTATGTTTTTGTTCCATCGATATCTGATGTATGTATACTTGGTAAGTTTTAGGCTTGCCGCAACACCACAGTCACTCCCAAGCACATGTTGGTCATGTCTCGAATAAGTATAGTTGAGCAGGCTATATTACCCTAGACATGATTACATAACTGCCCAGGTTTAACCATAGTGTTTAACATCCCAATACTTTTGTTTTGTTCTACCTATGACTCTGGTTCTGTTATGTATGTATACTCGTATACTTCTTATAAAATACTTATATTTTAAAAGTATACTTTTTAGTTCAGAGTACTTCAGCCCCTTAGTGTTTATATTTGTATACCATGTAAGGTTCGGTATACTTAGTTCACTATAAACAAGAGATCTGATACTAATCTGTCACACCTCCAAACCGGAACGGCGGAAACGTTCCGGGGTGGAGGACGTCATGTGTAGTATCACAACAGTTGTATCATAGCAATCATAGTAAACACAACCATTACATTGAATACATATATGAAAAAGATTTATATCTATTTAAGTCTTGTTTGAATACATCAAAAGTGTAAGTAAATTATAAAGACAAGACTTTAATTGCTCCGACTTCTCAAAACTCCAGAACGTACCTGTCTACTGATTTCCTGAGAATACAAGCAGTTTTGAAAGAGTATCAGCATAAAGCTGGTGAGTTCATAAGCATGTTTTTGTAATTACTACGTAAATATATCGTTGTTATTTACATTGCGAGCTTTATGACCATACATTAACTTGATATGGCGCGAATCGGTCACCAGTATCCTTTATGACTTTGTCACCCGTAGACCTGCCGGTCCTACTGTAGCTAGTAGTAAGGTGTGGGATAGTTAGTCCCATATAGATCTATACACAAAAATCACGCTCTCCCTCCAGGAGACTCTGGTTCATAAGAGGTAGTCCTCCACTTAGTTAAGTTTGTAAGCGCCCAAGGACGTGTCTCCAATTAGAATAATGACTTTACAAGTAATAACATAGAAAAACCCTTTTATATGAATAACCGAAAGGTTTGTAAACTGTTGTATGAATTCCCAAACTATACCTAATATTGTTTGTATGTATGTATGTGTTTAACCTTGTATGTATCCCCAAACTATACTTATTATAGTTTGTATGTATGTATATGTATAACCTTGTATGAATTTAAAACCATGTGGTTAAGCTTGTAAGTTGAAAACGTCCCTTATGCTCAGCATAATACAGAAGGGATAAAATATCTAAATATTTCGTAAAACTGTAGAAACTGCATGCTCGTATTGATTGCATCCGTTTTAAGTTTATTGAAATCCTTTTGTAAGAGTTTTGTGTGGCTTGTATTCCCCCCCTGAAAACATTAAAAACTCGGAAAATGTAGGGGTATGAACTCACCTCGAGTGAGTGGTTTGTATGAAGGATCGATATGAGATGCCGAGTGTCAAGTGAAGCCTCGAACACAATTGGATCCTATTTAGCATGATATAACACATATATGATTCAAATTAGGGTATTTCATGACTAAACATGATAGGAAACAACCCTAAGGACTTGGAAACACTTGAACTAAGTGCTAAAATCATATGTAATTGAGTGAGGGAGGTGCACGACCACCCTAAGGGTGTGTACGGCCATGAGTGTGCGGCCCATGAGTGTACGGCCGTACACTCATGATGAGATGTGCTTTTGAGGTGTTTCCAAGGTTCTAACTAGCATCCAAGGAGTGTTCTAGGTCCCATGCTTAGTTGTAATGCAAGTTTGAGGCCTAAAATGATCTTCAAGGTGGGTTTACGGCCCTAAGGGGTGTGTGCGGCCGTACACCCTTCATGTTCATGCTAAAGTTGTCGACTTTAAGGTGCATCAAGGCTAGGGTCATGTCCAACTAGAAGATAGGGGCCAAACTCTCACTTTGGAGAGCCTTTAAGGGGGGTGTACGGCCAACCATATGAAGGTGTGCGTCCGTACTCCTTCAAAGGGTGAAGAACATGATGAAACTTGATGAACCAAGGCTTGAATCAAGAGGTCTTTCAAGTATAGCAAGCTAAAGGATGGAATACTCACATTTTTGAAGCCTTGGAGGGTTCACGGTTGAGTAAGCTTGAGAGAAGAAGGAGTAGTGTGCATCCAAGGGAAGAAAGGAATGAAAGAATGAGGTATACCCATATATATATATATATATATATATATATATATATATATATGGGTAGGTGACCCACCACCTTGGGTGTGCGGCCATGAGGGGGTGTACGGTCGTACACCCATGTGTACGGCCGCACACTCCTCCTAAAGGAGTGTATGGCCCGGTTTGCTACTTTGCGACTTTGACAACTCATCCCTAGGCTCAACCTTGGTTGTACTCAATCTTAGAACACTTAAACGAACCCTTAAACAGTGCTAAAAGATAATAGAAACGAGTTTAACATTGATTGAATTGACTTGATGTACAAGATAGAAGTCCCGGGTTGTCACATGTTGACCACAAGAGTAACATCCCGATATCCCAGCCGTCCGACACTCCCCACTATGAAACCTCCCGTACTTGGCACATCTGCCCGGCCCTGCTGGCCTCTACCCGACGAATCAGAGGTCTTAGGCTTCTTAGCCTGAGCCCCTGCTACCTGCACCTGCTCAGTCTTCCGCTTCGTGCGGGAATCCAACTCCATCTCCCTCTCATGGGCCTTCTCCACCATCTCGTTCATGGTTTTGCACCCCGTAAAGCTCACAAACTCCCAGATATCATCCCTCAGCATGGAATGATATTGGGTCTGTCTCATCTCCTCATCGGTAGCATACTGTGGGATCAACAAAGCTCGTTCCCGAAATTTGGCGGTGATCTCCACCACAGTATCGGTGGTCTACCGCAAATCATGACACTCTCGCACTAGTCGTTTCACCTCAATGGGTAGTGCAAACTCCAAATAAAAACGCCGGAAAAACTCGGCCCATGACATCTCAGCCACTCCGGCTGATCCCACCTGTCTAGTAACCTCGCCCCACCAATCCCGGGCCCTGTCTCTTAGCATGCAAGAAGCAAACCCAACCTTTGCCACATCCGGGCAAGAACTCGTGCGTTGGGCGTTTTCAATATCCGCCACCCAGCCTCGGCTGACAATGGGGTCCCTGACCCCAAAAAACTCTAGCGCCCCACATGCCTTGAACTCCCGAAACGAGGGAGTCCGGGCCCCAATATGGCCCGAAGCAATCTCAGCCCTGAATGATCTGAGTCTCTTCTCCATGATCTCCATAATGTCATCCTTGACTGTCCCAAAGATGACTGGGGTAGCGTCAAGGATTCCCTTCGTAACCTTGGCTGCAATGATATCGCGCAGTCTCTCATCAATAAACTCGGTACCGCTGCCCGATCTAGACCCAGACCTTGATCCCGATCCCAATCCCGATCCTGATCCCCCTGTCCCGAATCGTGTCACCACCATGCTGAACTGAAATATCATAAGTCAGGACATCTATAAAGGGGATCTTCCCACATCGGTCCTCCTTAGAGTGATCAGATCTAGCATTGGCTCGGGCACAGGTCATGTCCTTTCAGTAGTACAGGCCCAATACTACCTTCCACACCTACCTGTGCCTTTCCCAAAGCTCTACCTGATAGCTCCAATTCGTCCCAAAACAAATCATATACTACAATCCACCGCATAACCCAAATCCTAGGTTGTCCTAAGATTTGCTCTTCCCATATCAATTAGACCAATCATAACAGGTTGCCTTTATGCATGCAAATTATACACAAAAAAGGATCAAATAGACTTTCGAATAAAAGATTCTACCCTAGGACCACAACCAAAAAAGGAACAGGAAATAAGGCCAAATCAATCATTCTGAGGCTATAAGCTCCTAACCGTATACAATTTTAAAAATATACACATAGCAAATCTCATACGATCATCAAGCTCAAATATCAGTATAACATGGCTAACACATTGGGAAGTACTTACTTGGCTCGGCCGATCGCGCTCATTGCACTCTCTTCTTTTCATTTCTTAAAAGTTTTTAACTTTTATTTTGAAAACAGTTATCGTTTCCTTAGTTTGAGTCATGACACACCCGAGAGTGTGCCCGAATCCCTCAAACCAAGGCTATGATACCAACTTGTAACGACCCAATTTTTCAAAGAATTTTTTCATTTTTAATTATCCAAACACATTTCCATAAATCAAGAAATTCCAAAACAATTGTTTCAAATCCATATTCATTACAACTTTATTTTCAAATGTCTAAGTGTCCCATAAAGTCGTCTGAGAGAGAGTGTACGCCACACCATCAAGCTTTGCCCTTGCCCTTGGGCTCAGATGTACTTGAAACAAATCAACAACCTGTAAGCGAAATGCTTAGTGAGTTCCCAAGAGCATACCACACACCATACACATACACATATCCTGTTAGCTAATTAAAGCTACACACATATCACATAAGCCATGCATACATAAAACCTGTAAGAATGTCATGGGCTACCCCAAATGGTCTTTACCTAGGACAGCCATGGGCTACCCCCACATGGTCTTACATCCAATGTCATGGGCTACCCCACATGGTCTTTACCTAGGACAGCCATGGGCTACCCCGCATTGTCTTACATCCAATGCCACGGGCTCCCCCCGAGGTCTTCCATGCAAAACACACATTCACATGACATACCAAAACACACATATATCATAATCACATAATGGGCCGTCCTTGGTGCCTTAGACCCATGGGTATGGTGAGAAGACTCACCTCTCAAAGGCTGAACTGGCAAACTGAAGTCAGATATATCTCACGCTGCTCCTCCCAAACTATCTATAATCAATGAGTAAATAACTCAGCAATATCCCATAATTACCCCTAGGGTCAACCCTGGTCCAAGTCAAGGTCTATAGTCAAGGTCAACAGTCCATATTGACCTTGACTCGTCGATTACAATCAGTCACTCGCCGGGTCCCTGCTTAACTCATCGACTTGCCGAGTCACCCGATCGACTCGTCAAGTTCCTTTATGTTCATGGCCGTAAACCACCAACCGAACATCCTTGACCGTAAACCCTTGGCCGTGAACCCTTGGCCGTAAACCCTTGGCCGTGAACGAGAAAACCCTCTCGACTCGTCGAGTCTCTTGCACGACTCGTCGAGTCCCCTTAGTCCATTATGTTTACGGCCTTTTCCAGTGGGACTCAAAGTCCCAAACTTCATATCTATCCTCTACTAGTGTGGATAAGACGTAAAGTTGCAAATTTTACGTGCATGCAAGGCCTCACATGGCCATAACATCAAAACTAACCTTCAACAAGGTTTTCATGCATGGAGAGGGAATGAGCTTAATAAAAGGTGCAACTTTATGATATTTGGGACCTAAGAAGGTCCAAATCTGGAACCATATCCTTGTGATAGGTCCGGATCTAAGCTTGCTTCCATTTCCTCAAAGTTGGTTATAACTCTCCAATAGAATCTAGGCTTAAGGTAACAGATTCATACATCAATTCAATGCCCAAGACGAACTAGATGCTAGATCTAGTGTTTTCCCCTTGATACTTCTGCTTCAAGTTTGGAATTCCTTCCATAATCCCAAGGTTTAAGCTCCCAAAGCTCTTACTTCACACACCCAAGTGTTTGTAGCTGTAAACGATCTCTTATGACGTTAAGGGAGGCTACAAAAGATATTTATAATGTCATTTATATAGGGGCAAACCCCAAAATTTAGGGTTTTCTTTAAACAGCTCGGACTCGCCGAGTCGACCCTTCGACTCGCCGAGTCGGTCCCGTCCCGCGTTCCATGATATCACGACTCTACTCGACGATTTGGGCTCCCAACTCGCCGAGTTCATGCACCAACACCCTACAATAGCAAATTCCAACCAATACTCGAAACAGGTGTTACAATTTTGTTGTGGAGTATAAGCACGTGTAGTTTGATGTATAACACCATTAGTTTTAAAGAACTCATAAAACTTATTGTTAATAAATCTTGTCCCATTATCAGACCTCACAGTTTTAACACACACATTAAAATGATTTTTAAGCATATTAAAGAAAACAGAAAACCAATAAAACACTTCAGTTTTAGACTTCATCAAATAAACCCAAACACCTCTTGTGAAGTCATCCACAATAGTTAAAAAGAATCTAAAACCATCAGAAGTATACCCCCTATAGGGACCCCAAACATCAAGATGAATTATTTCCCCTACCTTAGAGGGTTTATATTCACTTAGTTGAAAAAAGAATTACGAGCATGTTTAGCTTTATGACACACATCACAAGGAGGAATACTATTTGAACCTAAATCAAGAGTTTTTCAAAGAACATTAAGTGACTGGTCTGCAGGATGTCCTAACATGTTATGCCAATAACAGTGTTGCAGCCGTTTGGTCCCCCTCTTCTGCTACAGAGGGTTGCAGAGGTGGTCCGCAGACTTCAGGCATTTTCTCTTCGAAAAAACAAACGACACCTTACTCTTAGTGGCGGATACTTCTAGAGAAGATCATACTCTTTGATCTTTGTATCTTCATCAACACCCCAAAACCAAGTGGTTTCAAAGGCTCCAAAGGTTGTCATTCTAAAACACCCTATGGTTGGTTTTATGTCATTCTAACCAATCTGAAAGGATCCTTGATGGTTTTGTTTTGAAATATATATTTTGAAAATAATCTTGTTATTTTCAAAGCTTTTGTTGCGGTTTTTACGAAAATATCTCTATTTTATTTATCAAAACTAGGGATAAGCTTTAGAACCGGAGCGGTTCAGAGCCGAAACTGGATTTTCTATATAATAGGAACTAGAAACTGGATTGCCAGTACCGTGCTAGTTCCGCTTCCGGTCCTGGTTTTTTTTGGTTATTTTTCAAACTATAATCGGTTGATATGTTGTAGATGATATGTTGTCTTGTGGGGCCTATAGTTGATTCATTATCTAACCAAAATATGTATTTGTACAGTCTAAAATGAAGTACAAACACCAAATTACATGCTACAAAAAAACAAGTAATCCCGACTTCATATGAGTGAGTTGTGCGTATTTTAAAAAGCAAGACAAATTCCAAAAAAAAATGTTGAAACGGAAAAATCACAGCATTGATATGTTGTCTTCCAGGGCCTATAGTTGATTCAATATCTAACCAAAATATGTATTTGTATAGTCTAAAATTAAGTACAAGCACCAAATTACGTGCTAGAAAAAAAATCAAGTAATTCCGACTTCATATGAGTGAATTATGCATATTTTCAAAAGCATGATAGATTCCAAAAAAAAAAAACAAAATGTTGAAATGAAAAAATCGCAACATTTATATGTTTTCTTCCGGAGCCTATAGTTGATTCAATATCTAACCAAAATATGTATTTGTACAATCTAAAATGAAGTAAAAACATCAAATTATATGCTAAAAAAATCAAGTAATTCCGACTTCATATGAATGAGTTATGTGTATTTTAAAAAGAGGGACAAATTCCAAAAAAAAAAAAACAAAATGTTGAAACGGAAAAATCACAGCATTGATATACTGTCTTCCGGGTCCTATAATAGATTCAATATCTAACCCAAATATGTTTTTGTACAGTATAAAATGAAGTACAAACACCAAATTACATGCTAGAAAAAAAAATCAAGTAATTCCGACTTCATATAAGTGAGTTATTTGTATTTTAAAAAGCGGGACAGATTCCAAAAAAACAAAATGTTGAAACTGAAAAATCACAACATTGATATGTTGTCTTCCGGGGCCTATAGTTAATTCAGTGCCTAACCAAAATATGTATTTATACAGTATAAAATGAAGTAGAAACACCAAAGTTACATCCTAGAAAAAAAACTATTAATTTCGACTTCATATGAGTGAGTTATATATATTTTAAAAAGAGTGACATATTCCAAAATACAAAAAAAAAAACAAAATGTTGAAACGGAAAAATTACAGCATTGATATGTTGCCTTCCGGGGCCTATAGTTAATTCAATATCTAACCAAAATATGTATTTTTATAGTGTAAAATGAAGTACGAACACCAAATTACATGTTGGAAAAAAATCAAGTAATTTCAACTTCATATAAGTGAGTTATGCACATTTCAATAAGCGGGACAAATTTCGGTCTGGTTACGGTTTTTTAGAACCGAACCGGAGTTAGAATCGGAACCGATATTTATAAAAGTGGAGAACCGGTAACCAGACCTTATTACTAAATCCGGTCTGGTTCCGGTCCCGACGGTTCTAAAGCTCATCCCTAATCAAACCCCATCAGTAGTATCAGAGCCGTCTTTTATATGTTAAAATCATTTTTTATGTTTGATGATCTTTGATTTTTGGAAAACAAGCATGAATTTTTTTTTTTGGCTAAAGAAATGTCAATTTTTGTTTTCTTTGGCACCTTATAGTTTAAAAATGTTTATTTTTTATATAACCATTTTTCCATGCATTTAGGTTATATAAAATTTGGCTTAGAAAAAACAAAGAGTTGTTTGTTAATATGTTTAACGTTGTGTATAAACAAGTCATTAGGACATTTGTGGTTTTTATTTATTTATTCATATGATGATTTAATAGATAAATAAATATTATTTCATTTGTTCATTCTTATATATTAATAAATTAGTTTAAACTAGTTTGTATATCTTTTAAAAATATAACAAGATGAATCAATGAAGACTTTATCAAGACATGGAGCTTTTGAAGATCTTGAAGTGTCCTAATAAGTCCTTTAAAAAATAACTTAATAATTGTTCTGATGACTCATAATTATTATTACTAGAAAATGACTTTGTTTATAACTTATAATGCATGCATGTTTATTTTTTGTTGCTATAAAATATTGTATGTATGAAAATATGTGTGTCATGCTAAAAAACATTTTAACTACAATAACATCAAGTTGGAGCTTAGAATTTTAAATAAAAAGTTTTCAACATAAGGTGTCAAAAATTGAGTTTTTTTGTTAAAAAAAAAATTAATTTTAAAACTCTTAAATAGCCAAACTTTTAAATAATTAAAAAGGTTTAAAGTATTTTTTAAAACTTAACCTAAACTCCATAACTCTATAATAAAGTTAAGTTTTATTAAAAAGTTAAAAACATGTTCTTATCGTTATAACATCGAATTAAAATTGAATATTAATTTTAACCGGTAAAATTGAATATAAAATATAAGTTCAACTTTATAATTTTGGAACCTTATAAAATGTATCATGGAATACTTTATTCATGAGGTATTCATTATACAAAATGTTTTTAAAATGCTAGAATAATAAAACATTTATAAAAGCCCTTTTCAAAACTTCAAATCTATACAATCCACTTAAAAATCACTTGTGCATTATTTGTGCAATTCTTGTGGATTTTGGGTCACATTATCTATTTGGATTGTCATATGATGGTCAAGGTATTTTATATTTACTTATGGGATAAAGGTCACCTCACTATTTGTGAAATATAATTCACATGTTTTTTAAATTGATGATTTGATCAAGTTCTTATGTGATAAAGGTCATCTAAGCATAAGAGTCTTGAGGCATAGATGGGATGAATATGCCATTAAAAACAAAGAAATGTTATTTTCGATCTCATTAATACTAAGAATTACATAAGAGTTGTAATTGGTTATCGCAACCTACCGATCAACAAAATCACTTGTGTTGTGGGTCACTGCCTCAAGTTATTTTGGGTGATGTGGATCTTAGCTTTTTAATATTAATTTAAATGGTAATTAATTTTATAAGAAACTATATCAAAGATATTAAATAGAATCTTATTATTTTGTAGATGACTACCCCAACTGTAATGTAACATTCTGTGTAAAATTTAATAAATAAATAAATAATAATTAAATAAATAAAATGAATAAATAATAGCCCTAAAGCAGTAATAATTGAGCAGTGTTAGCAGGGGAGTTAAATGTTATAATTTTACGAATTTGGAGTCTAAATTGTATCAATTGGACTTGAAATGTAAAGAACTCATGAAGCAAGGTCTGTTTGGTAATTTATGTACTTGAATTGAAAAAATGGATGTGGGAGGGACTGAAAGTGAAATTTTGGCAGAAGTTGATAAGAGACGGGTTAATACCTGTCACCCTTCCATCGTCCCTTCATTTTTGAACTGTACCCATCACAAACCCTAACCCTAAATGATCTCAGCTGCCGCCACCCTATTCCAGTCGCCGCCACCATCCACCCTTTGATGCGCCAAACCATCGTTGCTCCTACCGCTGGCGACGTCGACGGTTGTCGGGAGGATCTGTCAAGACCGGAGAGGGACGCTGCCAACCCCTTGCCGCTGTGGTCACCCGCCAAGCCGACGCTGCCGCTGCTCCCGATGCTGCTGACGACGACAAACCACGAGCTGACGTACGAACCTTTCTCCTATCCACCTCCGTTCTGTTTTGCTGTTCCGTTGCCGCCACCTTCCGCCCCATGGGTGGATGTGTTTGTTTGTAATTTCGCATGTGTATGTGTTTCAGCTTAGGTCGATGTGTGTGTGTACGGGTTTTAGTCGGGGTCGTGGTGTGGGTGTGTTGTTTGGCCGGAAAACGCAAGGGGACACCATGGCAGCCAACCATGGTGGTTGCCGCCCATGATGCTCTATCTGTCGCCACCAGCCACCGTGTGTGGTGGTTGTGTGTGTGTGAAATGGTGTTTAAGTGTGTGTTATTTCAGTTAAATTTTGTTTTGGGTGTTGCTTGACCGGAAACTGAAGAAAAACCACCACCACCACCGTGAGGTGGTGGCTGCCACCTCCTGCCGCCGCCGACCACCGTTTTTGGTGGTTGTTTTGGGCATTTTCTTATTCTTTTTTGGTGTGTGTGTGTGTGCGCGTTTGTGTGTGTTTTAAGGAATTGTATGTGTGTTGGATTGTTGGAATTATTACTTAAACCGCCGCCGTGTGCGAGTGGCTGCCACCTCCTTCCACCATGGACCGCCGCCGACCACCACTTCCCGAGGTGGCAATGGGTGGTGCCCAATTTATTAATTATGTATTTATTTAATTAGTTAATCGTGTAACTTTAGGAGTTTGAAACCCTAATTAGGGTTTAAGAAACCTTAATTAGGGTTTAAGAAACCCTAATATCAAGAAAACCCTAATTTTGAAGTTGGTCGGGACTCACATTAAAATTATTAATTAAACCTAAAATAATACTTAATAATTCTCCACAATTAACTTGATGCAATATTGTACTTAATGGATTAAGTCCTTAATGGGTTAAGTGAGGAACACTAACCCTAGTTATCATTTTATGTAAAAACCCTAGAATCGAGGAGCTCTATTTTGGGCAATAATCGGGCATGTATTTGGGTTGTTGATTGGATTATTATTCCACCCGAGAACGACTAAGTCAAACTGTGACACCAGTCAAAATTTTGGTCAAAAATTAATTTATCAATAATCATAATTGGTATGAACCAAGTGGTAGAGTTTGTAACAAGGTTTCCAAAAACATAAAGAACACTGAAATCCGAGTTATAACGAAGAAGTTATGACCAATCGAAAATCCGCGTCAAAACCGGTAAAACACTGTTCAGTGTAAAAAGTGAATTTTCGATAAAAGGCTTTTTAGCCTTAACAATCTAAATGAAAGTTGTAGAATATGTTAAACCGAGAACGTTCATAAAAAGAACGTAAAAATCTGACTTCGTATGAGGAAGTTATGATTTTTCGAAGTTTCGGTTTAGTAGTAGACAACTAAAAATTTGAAATATAAATCGATCGATATTTAGCCGACGCAACTTAAACGAGAATCGAAGGTCTCGTCAAAAGTAGCACAACGGTAAATGGACAGACGAAAATGGACGTCGGATGAAGAAGTTATGAATTTTTAACGGATTCCCGTCCCGGTCTGTTTAAAATAATAATATTAAAAATAAATTCAAAACCAGCCGACGAAGTCTAAACGAAAGTCGTAGAGTATGACTTTACCTACGCGTGCATATAAAGAACGCCAAAAACGGAGCTCGTATGCGAATGTTATGATTTTTGCAAGTTTTTGGCACAAAACTCAAGAAAATGTTGAAAACTGGGAAATTTCGTTGAGTCACTCCTCGGACACGTCATCCCTCGCATGCGAGGCCTCCACGTGTCATCTTCTGGTTGGACGGAGCTTCGCGTGTCGCCTTCTGATTGGATCAACTCCGCGGTCCACTAAGCTTCGGACACCTTGCAGGAGACACCCCGTGGATTCCCCTCGGACACCCCTTCGCATGCGTGTACTCCTCCTATTGGACCGAAGCCTAGCCCAATCCAAAGACTCCATCTGTCCGAGCCTCGCAGGTGACCTTCGCTGCTGACCGACGTGTGGCTGCTGACTCTTCCTCACCTTCGCCACATGTCCTCCTCGGCCGAACCCTCACACCCCTATATAAAGGGTGCGAGCCTTCTCGCATTTGAAGAGTGTTTCACCCCAAAATTTCCCCTTTCTCACATTTCCACCCCGTAAACTTTCTCACGACCCCCCAAGGCCCCGGTATCGTGTCTAAATCCCGAAGCAAGCCACGGAGCCCCGGAATTCTCGAGAAGTTATCCTCTCTCCTGTCAAAACTCTGCCCGATTTGAGCCGGTTTTTCGTCGAACAAACTCTTTTCCGGGAAACAAAACGCTGCCCGAATCACCGCTTATCAAAGTGAGTTCATACCCCTATAATTTACCTTTTTAATGGTTTTTAAATGCTTTTTAGGGGGGGGGGGGAATACAAGTTTAACACAATAATAAATTGTGTTAATAACTGTGTGTGATAATAATCACACAGAATGTTTTCGTATGCTTTTAAGAATTATCAAATACTTCCAAAATGACTTAAAGACGTGTTAAATCTTTAAAGTCTTGTAAACACCGTTAAAATTCTTTGAGAAAGGTTTTTATAAACTATTTCAAATTATAATCACCAAAATTCATGTTTATATATGTATAATACCTTTAATATGCGAACAACATATTAAAGAAGTAAAGATACATTATACCGGGTTTGCATTAGCAAAGGTACTATACAGAGTACCAGAGTTAGCAAACACGAGGTAATAATACATTATACCGGGTTTGCATTAGCGAAGGTACTATACAGAGTACCAGAGTTAGCAAACACGAGGTAATAATACATTCTACCGGGTTTTCATTAGCGAAGCTACTATACAGAGTACCAGAGTTAGCAAACACGAGGTAATAATACATTATACCGGATTTGCATTAGCAAATGTACTATACATAGTACCAGAGTTAGCAAACACGAGGTAATAATTCATGATTCAAGTATACTAGAATACACTGTTTTACAAGAAACCAGGGTTTTGACTCAGAACAAATCAAGGGTTTACACTTATCAAATACATGTTTGGAATACTAATTCAAGAACATACTGTCAATCATTTATTTCAGAATGATTAAGTTTTCATAATTAATATACATGTAACGTTTAATGAGCTTTTTATGAGACACCAGATTCAGGTTGTTTAATTCATTTTAGACAACATAGGAAAGCCCTGACATTATAACCAGAATCTCCAGCCGGGGATCGAAACAAGTGTGTGTAGATCTATATCGGGATTGACAACCCCGCACTCAGGCTGCTAGCTACAGTCAGGCATGCACGCCGATGAGTGGCAATTTTTATCACCAGTTTAAACGCCCACAAAGCGTTTGTTTCAGGCCATCCGTCATAGTATGGTTATAATAACTCATTAAAAAGATATTAACAATACGTTAGTGTATAAAAAACTAAATGAAAGTACACCTTCAAAGTACCAGTTTATAGAATACAATATATAATGGTTCAATACAGTTTTCAATAACAGCTGGTGGAGCCAGGCACACTCTCAGTTTCAAGTTTTCATAAAGGAATACAAATACAAAACAGTAATACAAAGAGAACGGTTTATGGGATTAAACCACTTTTACAAATGGGAACCTAGTCATTCACTTTTGGTAAACTAGTAAAACATAAAGGACCTTTAGTGGTTAATTCTATAATTCCTTAGTTGCTACATCAGAGTTATACATAAGTAATGTCTGATTGACAGTGAAGTGTGCGACTTCCGCCTTACTTCCTGTTCCTTGTTTGGTTGTGAGCTTAGGGCAGATACACCCAGTTGACTGTCCATTCGATATTGTGTTACGTATAATCAGTATAAACTAAGCAATTACAGAGGGAAACTATTGAGGTTATCAATCTAGCACCTCAGGAAATATAGGATTTCCTGGAGAAACCAGTGAACTTATCCAAAGAACTTAGGGTATACTTAACAGAACTAAAATACTTAGAACTCACCAGCTTAAATGCTGATCTACTCTTTCCAAATAACTTGTATTCTCGTGAATCCAGTAGACAGGTACACTCCAGAAGCTTTTGAGAAGACTACCTAGTACCGTACTGCGACTCTTGTCTTCTCATGTACCTACGTTAGTGTTTGAATATGTAATGTTTAAACACTTATGTAAAACTTATACTTATTAATGCAATGGTTGTTTGTACTTTGATTACTATGTTACATGTATTGTGATACTTACCTAAAGTCCTCCGCCCCCGGATGTTTCTGTCGTTTGGTTTGCGGGTGTGACACAAACCTTAATCAATCATACCCTTAACTGATTAAGTGCTTAATGGGTTTAGTGTTCTTACTTAACCCTAATCTTCATTTCATGTGAAACCCGAATCGTCATTTCATGTGAAACCCGAATCGTCATTTCATGTGAAACCCTAATCGTCATTTCATTTGAAACCCTAATCGCAATTTCATGTAAGGTGGTCACTGTTGCAAGTGACTATGACATGTGATCGAGTATAAACTCAAGTATCTTCCTGTAGGTGATTGGAAGTGAGTTGAAGCTGGTAGAGTCCTTCATTGCTACAGTGGTTTCTGCGCGCACATAGAGGTGAGTTTTGCCTCATTGTACCCGTGGGCCGAAGGCACCAATGCCGGCTCACTAGTATATATTATCTGCTAGTAGAGGAATGGCCTAGGGACTGTATGTAGTCATGTAGGATAGACTGAGGACTCTTGATCTAATCTCTCTTACCTGTTCCTTGTTTGGTTGTGGTTTTAGAGAAGGATCACCTATACGGGTGACTATCTCACCTCTGAGTATATACGGTTATGCATTCCTTAGATTGTTGATATTTAGTATGCGGTTATGTTGTAGTGATCTATTAGATCTGTGTTCTGGTATTGAGTAAGATGTTATGCTGTAGTGATATGCTAGATATGTGTTCTGGTATTGAGTATGTTGATATGATGTAGTGATCAGTTAGATCAGTCTCCTGGTATTTAGTATGTTGCTTTCTGGTAATAACCTACAGAACTGTATGTTATCTGTGCTTGCTGGTTATCATCTACGGAGTGCCCTTAGGGACTGTCGGTGGTTATGTAGGACAGTCTGAGAACTCTTTGTCTAGGCTCTCTTGTCTGTTCCTTGTTTGGTTGTGGCTCTAGAGTAGGACTATCTGTTCGGGTGGCTATCTCCCCTCTGGTTACTTATGGTTACGCATTCTATGGGGGTTAGCTGGTAGAGGGACTGTATGTTGTGAGAGGATTAGTAGGCAGTAGTGAGATGTATGATTGTTGTTTTCCTATATTATGTGCCTACTTGATCATGATTGTTTATATGTCGACATATTGTGTTTGGTTGGGTTAAGGCAGTCCTGCTTTGTGCGGTAGGCCAAGACACCCGGTACGGTCCGGCTGTAAGCCGTAGGCACGGAGGCTTGGGAGGAGCGGTAGGGTTGAGGTGGTAAGCATACAAACCCTGGGTATTCCAACCTGATGGTTGATTGGACCCGACATATTGGTATTCCATCCCAAGGCTAATTGGGCCAATATGCTTATGATACGAGAGTATTCCATCCCGAGGATGAATGGACCCATCGTGGACATGCCTGGTATTCCAGCCCGAGGCTGATTGGGCCAGGCATGAGTATTTTTGTTTATGCTTGTTTTGAGCCGAGGTATTTTGGGGGAAACTCACTAAGCTTTATGCTTACGGTTTTAGTTTATTGTTTCAGGTGCTTTTGATGACTTTGGCAAGGCGAAGGCGTACACATCCTCGGTTTTACAACAGATTGGGTCTTGGAAAACTCTGATTTTCAAATAATATTTGATAACACTATTTTTGTAAACATTTTATTAGTAAAATGATCAGTTTGAAAAGTTTAAATTTGTTGAAAATTTCGGGACGTTACAAGTTGGTATCAGAGCTTTGGTTTGAGTGAATTGGAGGAACACTCGTGTGAATCCAGTCTCAAACTAAGGAAAATATTTTCAAAATGATTTTCAAATGGTTTTCAAAATACTAAAGGAGGATGCGAAGTGTACGATCAGCCGGAGCCAGTAAGTAGACCCCAAAATACCATGTTATTATTTGATAGTGCGATTGTTAGAACAGTACGCTAGTGATAGGCTAGGGATCTTCAGGAATTGCATGATAGAATTGTATGATTATATGATGCCTAATAGCCTAGGATCTTTATTTTTATGAAATTGACATCATTACTGTAGTTTCCTAGTGTATGCATCATGGTTGTATATAACTAAGATCTTATAGCCTGAGAATGTTTGGTTTGGCCTTATTTCATGTTCTTGTTTGATGAAGGGCTTAGGGTAGGATCAGATATTCGAATGTCTATAGGGTCCAGTGTTATGCATGGATAGCATACACAAGTGCTACAGGGTTGGTGGAAGTTTCATGGATGAGTTGTGCGCGTCAGTCGGCCAGTTGTGAGATGTTTAGCCTTCCTCTAGGAGTCAGGATTGAGCACTCGCCTATGCTTATGTATATTGTTAGGGCGTTGTGATGATCCTTGAGACAAATAGGGGTAGGTGTGGAAGGTAGTATGGGCCCGTACTACTGAAAGCACAGGAGCCATACGCAAAACAAGGAAGTCACAACCCCTAGGGTTTTGTTAGGAAATTGGTTCCCCGTTATTAAATGGAATGTTTGATATCCTCCTGGTATATTTTCAGTATGGTGACTACGAGGCGGTTTGAGACCGGATCTGGGTCAGGATCGGGAGCTGGCAATCAGGATAGGACAGCATTGACAGAGGATCGCGTCAGGGAGATCATTCGTGAGGAGGTGGTTGAGATTGTCCGGGATCAGATACCGGAGTTGGTTAAATCTATCAAGGTTGCGATGATGGAGTACTTTGATGACCAATATGATACACTTTCTGAGGTTGTTGTTGTTGCAGCCACCGCGGCTATCGCTGCCATTAGGGCTCGGGGAGAGAGATTTCCAGTATCGGGACTTCGATCGTACGAATCCCCCAGAGTTTGATGGGGTCTCGTACCCGATCATGGCGATGAGATGGTTGTCTGACGTGGAGGGTTGTTTCTCACGTGTTCCTATCCAGATAACCAGAAGGTCAGGTGCGCTCTGAACCTTTTAAGGTCTGAGGCAAGGGATTGGTGGAGACTGGTGACTAGTTCTTATACTCCTGAGCAGAGCGCCGCGATGACTTGGGAATATTTCTCGGAGATGAATAGTGCAAGGTATGTTCCTTTAGTAGAGAGGGAGGAATACATGGATCTGAGACAGACGACCTAGTCGGTGACGGAGATCACCAATATGTTCACTGAGAGGGCCTTGTTCAGTCATGATTTCACTGCTTCAGAGCAGGCTCAGATGACTCGGTATCTTAGCATGCTCAAGACGGATATTCGACAGTTCATGTCCATCCAGCGCTGTGGTTCTCTCATTGAGCTTCAGGATGCCGTGAGGAGGAGAGAGATTGAGATAGAGACCCAGGTGAGGGAGTAGTGTCAGGCTCCAAATCAGTCCCAGCCTACACCAAAGTGGTTCAAGTCCGCCGGCCAGAGTTCAGGACCAGTTGGAGGGAGGCGCAGATTTGTTACATGTCACCGGTGTGGCGAGGAGCGTTATTTTGGAAGAGACTGCACGCGGAGTGTGCGAGCTTGTTTTCATTGCGGTCAGGAAGGCCACATCAGGGCTCATTGCCCGCTTCTCAATGAGGTGCTAGATCCTACACCCTTAGCTTGGCAGTTACTCGATGGTCGTCAGGGGACCGTCGGGGTCCCGAGGACCGAGATTTGAGTTGGCCATTCTTTTTTTTGAGCAATTGTGGTAGTATTGGTATTTATTTGTAATTCTATATGTGTTTCAAGTTTCAGTTGTAATTTTGGATGATTAGTTAATTGGAACTAAATTCTTATTATGAATGTACTAATTATCTTTGTCCTTGATTGTATGCGAGATGGGGTGTATGAATGTTGTGTGGACTCAGATTCTCACGTGTATGTGGATAATGGTAGTTAGGATCAAATGATGGAGCTCAAGTTCGTCTAGATATCGAAGGGCTATGAAGCTCTCAGTTTCTAGCATACTTCAAGTGGGGGAGAGAAGAACCACGCAGCAGGAAGACCTTGTGTCAAGAATCGTTTCCCAGTCGGTTTCCCAAAGTTCTAGATTTCTACGCAACTGCTAAATCTTCGGGTTTCGCGACAAGATCATCGTCTGCTGTTGGACCTTTCCTTTTGATTTGTATTTGTCTTAGTCCTGATAGCATCTGTAGGGCGTGCTTGTGTTTAATCCCTAAGGTATTAGGAGCCCAGGTTGAGGGTTTTCTTGTCTCTTATTTTCTGATTGGGGATGAGTCTGACTGCTGATAGTGGATAGCTCAGCTTAGCCGTCGGAGCAGAGCAGAGAGAGTGTGTGTGTGTGTGTATGTGTGTGTGTGTGTGTGTGTGGTTCAGTTCAATACGAGATTAGTTAGTTTTCATTACAGTGATGCCCCTTTTGGTGCGGGATTAGGGTATCGGCGTTTGGCCGAGAAGCTCGGAAATCGATTAATTCCGCGGATATTCGTTCATCTTGGTTTTTGTAGGGGAGTGCATCATGAAGTAGAAGCGAAAGCTGATTTCGAGGACGATATCTAATTTAAGTGAGTGAGAATTGTAACATTTCGTTCAAAATTTAATAAATAAATAAAATTAAATAAATAAATAATAATTAAATAAATAAAATGAATAAATAATAGCCCTAAAGCAGTAATAATTGACCAGTTTTAGCAGGGGAGTTAAATGTTATAATTTCAGGAATTGGGAGTCTAAATTGTATCAATTGGACTTGAAATGTAAAGAAATTCATGAAGCAAGGTCTGTTTGGTAATTTATGTACTTGAATTGAAAAAAAGGGATGTGGGAGGGACTGAAATTGAATTTCGGTAGAAGTGGATAAGAGACGGGTTAATACCCGTCACCCTTCCAGCGTCCCTTCAGTTTTGAACCGCACCCATCACAAACCCTAACCCTAAATGATCTCAGCCGCCGCCACCCTATTCCAGTCGCCGCCACCATCCACCCTCTGTTGCGCCGAACCATCGTTGATCCTACCGCCAACGGTGTCGAGGGTTATCGGGAGGATCTGTCAATACCGAAGAGTGACACTGCCAACCCCTTGCCGCTGTGGTGAACAATCATGCTGATGTCGTCGCTGCTCTCGCTGCTGCTGACGACGATGAACCACGAGCTGATGTACGAACCTTTCTCGTCTCCACCGCCGTACTGTTTTGCTGTTCTGTTGCCGCCACCTTCCGCCGCATGGATGGTTGTGTTTGTTTGTAATTTCGCATGTGTATGTGTTTCAGCTTTGGTCGATGTGTGTGTGTACGGGTTTCAGTCGGGGTCGTGGTGTGGGTGTGTTGTTTTACTGAAAAACGCAAGGGGACACCATGGCAGCCAACCATGGTGGCTGCCACCCGTGATGCTCTTTCTGCCCCCACCAGCCACCGTGTGTGGTGGCTGTGTGTGTGTGTATGAAATGGTTTTAAAGTGTGTTTTATTTCAATTAAATGTTGTTTTGGGTGTTTCTTGACCAGAAACTAAAGAAAAACCACCACCACCACCGTGAGGTGGTGGCTGCCATCTCCTGCCTCTGCCAACCACCGTTTTTGGTGGCTGTTTTGGGATTTTTCTTATTCTTTTTGGTGCGTGTGTGTGTGTGTTGGATTGTTGGAATTGTTACTCAAACCGCTGCCGTGTGCGGGTTGCTGCCGCCTCCTGCCGCCATGTGCCGCCGCCGACCACTACTGCCCGAGGTGGCAGTGGGTGGTGCCCAATTTATTAATTATATATTTATTTAATTAGTTAATTATGTAACTTTACGAGTTGGAAACTCTAATTAGGGTTTAAGAAACCCTAATATCAAGAAAACCCTAATTATGGAGTTGGTCGGGACCCATGTTAAAACTATTAATTAAACCTAAAATAATACTTAATAATTCTCCACAATTAACTTGATGCAATATTGGACTTAATGGATTAAGTCCTTAATGGGTTAAGTGAGGAACACTATGAAGATACATTCTCGCCAGTTGCTAAGATTAAATCTATTAGGATTATCATGGACATATTTGCATATTACAACTATGAGATATGGCAAATGGATGTTGTAACACCAGTCAAAATAGGTCAATAACAATCATATGTGATTATGCCAATCATGTAATGTGATTTTGTTAAACTAGTAATGTGATAAACTTACTATGTAATTCATGATAAAGTATGAACTTCATACATAATTTATGATAAAACTCAAAGTATACGTCCATACTATTCAAAAAATATAGAGAATGTCTAAATCTGACTTCGCATGAAGAAGTTATGATAAACCCTAACACTATAAATCTCTATTATAAGATGAATTTAAAATAGACTTAGAATTCTCTATTAGAGTCTAAAACAAAGTTGTAGTACTCGGAAATACCTACGCGTGGATATAAAGAACGTCAAAAACAGAGTTCGTATGCAAAAGTTATGGCCTTCCGAAGATGCAGCTGTCTAAGGACATGACACGTGGCAGAAACCCTAGCCGCCTTAAGTCACGACGTGAAACGTGTCAGGGACACTAATCGGGGCTAGAAAACACGTGTTAAAGCTACGGGGTGACTCATGGATGTTCACGACGTGACCCAAGGTATGTCACGACGTGAAATGGCCCAGAACAGCCTATAAATAGCGATCAAAGCTCATTCATTCCTTACACCTTTTCCTTTCATTCTCTCTCGTTTCCGAAGGCTGTTTCCCTTCCCGAGCCTGACAAAGACGAGCCTCTGACCGTTTAGATTCTATAGATAACGCTACTAGGGTGAGTTTCACGGCCCCTCTTTCTAATATTTTCGGGGGAAAACGCATGCTAAATATTGTATATACGTTATTATTATGTCTATATGATAGTATATTAGTATCAACGTAGATCGTTATAATAACCGAGATATAGTTGTTCTAAATATAATATTTTGAATATATACAACTATTATCAACTTGTTAGCATGTTCTTGTATTAATGTGGATCTTGAGTTATACTTAAGATTCTATATATATTTCGTGTGCGATATAGTTCCATAGTTATACTCAGAAGTTCTATATGTTAATTGATATGTACGTTGTTATTGTTGGTTTTATGTCAAGATAAAATCAGGTATGTTATATGTTGTTGTTATTGGTTTTATGTCAATATAAAACCTCGTATGTTATATGTTGTTATTATTGGTTTTATGTTAAGATAAAACCTGGTTTTAACTCAAATTTTAGCTGTTGTACTGCCTAAGTATTGTAAATATTAGGAGTAATGCTTAAAGCATAGTCTAATAACTTAGGGTTTTAGACATGAATATGATTTTACTACTAGAACGAACGGAACTCGACAAGTCTACATGAGTTATTGTATTCATCAACTAAGATTGGAAATCTTAGGGAAAATCCTCTGACAAGTAACCGTTAATCCCGTGTGAGCGAGGAAGTCGTGTATGAATAAGATACGGGTTGAAAACCACACTCATGGTTGCTAGCTACAACACAACGGTGTGCAAGTGACGAATTGTCCTTTTGTTTGTTTATTATTCCGACGTTGATGAAGCGTGTGGAACTTATCTTAAGATGCGAAACTTGTAGCATCAAGCAGAGGTTTGAAACTAGTCATATAGCCGCGGTTACGGACTCATGGTAGCAAATTGTTAGAAGCATTATACTTTGTCGTTATACAAGTATTAATGTTAAGTATAAGTTTCCCAAACACTTATACTCTAGGTACAAGAAACTGGTAGGTATACTACTTGTATAGTAAGTAGATAATTATACCTAACACACATACTCGTAGAGAATTGAAATAGATTTATACGAAGCGGTTTTAATCGTATAGAATTGAAATAGATTTATACGAAGCGGTTTTAATCGTATAGAATTGAAATAGATTTATACATAGCGGTTTTACTCGTATAGAATTGAAATAGATTTATACGTAGCGGTTTTACTCATATAGAATTGAAATAAGATTTATACGTAGCAACTTTCATTTGTATGGAATTACAAACACTTATATTCATAGTATATGAGACTTATAGGTAAACTACTTATTTGGTAAGTAAACTTTTATACCTAGGATATATATGCTAAACGTTGGAGAGTCAAAATGATACTTTCAAAACTATACTTTTGAACTTGGAAAATTTATTATTTTTATATGGATTCAAAACCTGTGGACTCACCAACTTTATGTTGGCGTATTTTAAAATACATGTGTTTTCAGGAAGTTGATAACTATGATACGAGAAATGACGTTACACCACCCGGTGTTTCCGCCGACGGTCGGGGTGTGACAGATGTCAAACCCGCTTTTCTGAATGGATATCTTGAGGAAAATGTCTACATGGAACTGGAGGTTTTGTCAACCCAGATAACCTAAAGAATGTGTACAAACTGAAGAAATCCATTTATGGATTGAAACAAGCATCTAGGGCATGATATCATCGTTTTGATGAGAACATCAAAAAGTTTGGTTTCTCAGAAAGCCCCGATGAACCATGTTTATACATCAAAGCAAGTGGGAGCCAAATTGTTTTTCTAATTTTATATGTTGATGACATATTACTGATCGGGAAAGATATCCCAACATTGAAATAAACCAAGACTTATCTTAGTAAGTCGTTTCAAATGACAGATCTAGGGGATACTACATACATACTCGGTATTAGGATCTATATCCTTTCAAATGAAAGATCTAGGGGATACTACATACATACTCGGTATTAGGATCTATAGAGATAGATCCAAAAGAAACATCGGTTTGAGTCAGACTACATATGTTGGCAAAGTCTTAAAATGTTTTTCAATGGATAACTCAAACTGAGGAATTGTAACCATACTACCTGGAACCATTCATTCTAATGTTGACTGCCATAGTACTGATAATGAGATCAAAAGAATGAGTCTCATATCGTATGCTACAGCAGTAGGTTCAATTATGTATGATATGACATGTACAAGGCTGGATGTTGCTTGTACTAATAGTTTAACCACTAGATATCAAGCTAATATTGGCGAAAAACATTGGATGGATGTAAAGAACATATTTAAGTACTTAAGAAGGACTAAATACATGTTTCTAGTTTTTGGAGAAGTTGATGAAGAGCTTGTTGTAAGATGTTACACTCATGCTAGCTTCAACACTGATCGGCATAACTCACGATCATAGTCATGATACATGTTCACACTTAATGGAGGAACCATTGCCTGGAAAAGTTCAAAGCAAGAAGTGGTCTCACTTTCTACAACAGAATCTGAGTATATAGTTGCATCTGAGGCAACTCAAGAAGTTGATTAGATGAAGAAATTCATAGGTGATATGGATTTTGTTCCAAGCATCAAAAATTTCATTGAGATGCTTTGTGACAACACTAGTGTTATCGCTATCGCAAAAGACTCAATGGTTACCAACAAGACTAATCACATTCAATGGAAATTCAATTTCATTCATAAAGAATTGGAATTTGGAAATATACGCATTGAGAAGGTTCATACGGATGATAATCTTGATAGGTTTTAGGTAAAACAAATAAACTAGAAAACAATTCCTAAACGTGAAACCTACTTTGGATCTATGTTTTAACTATTGAACATATAACTTTGAATTGCAAAACAAGAACCCTAAAGGAGGAGGCCAATTTCGAAAATTACAAATTAGGGTTTAGTATTACATACCTTTCAATTGTTATAGTAAACAATTGGTAATCCTTGAACTTGTTCTTCTTGGAAGCTTAGCACCACAAATGTAATGCCTCTAATGGAATCACACCCAATAGCTAAAACGAAGGAAACTTACGAGGAGAGAGGCTACGATATGCAATTTTCGGCCTAGGGTTTCTTCAAGTGTAGGAGTGGCCGAATTTGAGAGCCAGAGGGCTCTTTATATATATATGAGGTAGCTAGGGTTTAGGGAAAACCCTAATGTTCATTTGCTTAGGGCCTAAGCTTATCCAAAAGCCTTATCCAAGACCCTTGGACGAAATCATTAGGGTTTCCCCTATAGATTTCGTCCAGCCCCTTCTAAGGAGCTTCTGGAACTTTCCATCCAACTATTTGATAATTACAAACAAGTCCCTGTACTTTATAATTAATACAATTAACCCCAAAATCAATTCCAATTAATTTCTGGCTAACTATTAATTAAACATTATGATTTCTAATTAATATATTACTTTCATAACATATTAATAAACCTTTTGTATTAGTTTATTAATCTTATAATAAATTGATCTCTCTCCTTTCATAATTTCCTTGTCCAGTTGCTAGGTTTGAGGACAACCCAAAAGGACTGTGCTGCTATCAATTCAAGTACATACCAGTTATAGTTATGGGCTTAGACACCTAATCCAACAGTCTCCCACTTGGATAAGTCTGTAACTATAATTGCTAGTATGACTTCTAAATTGACCAGCAAATTGTAGCTTCCAAAAGTTGTTATCGAACTCTGATCCAGTCAGTTACGTGTCCTAAGATAAGTGACCATATAATCCTTCGTTCTACAAGATATCCCCGGACATAAGACATGGAATGCAATCAATCTCTTTGTCCAAAATCTATGTTTCCCGATTTCTGATTTGTGAGGATGTAGGACTTCTAATTGAACACATCAATTCAGTCCTGGTTGGGCCCAGCACATAAGCCAACACCAAATCATCGAGGGACCTACATATATCGCTTTTCCCGTTAGGGCAAAAGGAACGAATAAACGTTGACTCGTATATTTTCATCTTTTACTCATCAAACCATACATGACAATACGTTTTATAATAACAAGTTACTAATGCGTTTTCGTATCACCAATACATAACCGACTTGTAAATTACAACTCATATTTCTTTGTTTCAAGACTATAAGATATTATCGTCTCAGTATTACTCGTGATGAATTCCATGAAGTAATACTCTGAGCAAGGGTTTATCCAATACTCAAATCTCTATTTTTGAGTACTCATGAATATTGCAGCAATTCTATTGCTATGTCTAACTCCCTTAGACAATCTGCAATCCAAATCATGACAGTCTTAATTCGCTACTTACTTCCAAAAGTTCGAGCGACTATGGAGTTTGAATAATCATATTATTCGGGAAGTAAAACATGCAAAATATGAAACACAATAGTAAACAATTGACAAGACGCAGTAATCAAACTCATAAATAATACTTTATCATTTAATCACCAAAGTCAATTACATTTACTTTGTTACAAGTTTCAGAACAAACTAATCTAACTGTTAAAACTAATATCATCCCTCAGTCCAATGCTCCGAGCATGTTGAATATGCTTAACCCTACTCAGACCTTTTTTGAAGGGGTCTGCTAGGTTATCCTCAGATGATACCCTCTTTACGACAAGATAGCCTTCTTCTACTATATGTCTGATGAAATGGTACTTTCTATCGATATGTTTGGTTTTACCATGATCTCTGGGTTCCTTTATTAAAGCAACCACTCCTTCATTATCGCAGAACAGTTCCATAGACTCCTGAATTGTTGTAACAACTTTGAGATCTCCGATGAAGTTCCTTAACCAAGCTGCTTCTTTCGACGCTTCACTCGTTGCTATGTATTCTGACTAACAAGTAGAATCAGCCACTATATCTTGCTTGGAACTTTTCCAAGAAACTGCTCCTCTGTTCAATAGAAATACCCATCCAGATTGAGAATGGAAGTTGTCTCTATCCGTTTGAAAGTCGGCATCACTGTAACCATCTACTTTCAACGTATCATTTCCACCAAGTACAAGGACCCAGTCCTTTGTCCTTCACAAATACTTGAGTAGATTCATGACCGCTATCTAATGAGCTCTACCCGGATTCCCCTGATAACGGCTGACCATGCTCAAAGCAAAGTCCACATTAAAGCGAGTACATGTCATAGCGTACATGATCGATCCGACAGCTGAAGCATAAGGTACACGGCGCATGTCATCTATTTCCTCATCTGTACTCGGGCATTGAGTCTTACTCAATTTGTTATTCTTCTGGATAGGTAGCTCTCCCTTCTTGGAATTTTCCATACTAAACCTCTTTAGTACCTTGTCCAAGTATGCGCTCTGACTATGTCCAATTAGTCTCTTCTTTCTATCTCTCAATATTCTAATCCAAAGAATATAGGCAGCTTCTCCAAGGTCTTTCATGGCAAAACACTTTCCAAGCCAAGACTTAACATCCTTCAAGGTTGGAACGTCGTTACCAATGAGTAATATCTCATCGACATATAACACCAGAAAAGTTAATATACTCCCACTAGACTTGATATACACGCGGGACTCATCTTCACTCCTAGAGAAACCAAACTCTTTGACTTTCTCGTGGAAGCAAAGATTCCAACTGCGAGATGCTTGTTTCAATCCATAAATGGATTTCTCAAGCTATGCACACCCTATTGGGAAACTTTTCATCAACAAAACCTTCTGGTTGATTCATGTAAACATCCTCAGCCAATTTCCCGTTAAGGAAAGAAGCCTTGACATCCATCTGCCAGATTTCATAGTCATGAAAGGCAGCTATGGTGAACAATATCCTAATACATTTAATCTTGGCTACTGGTGAGAAGGTCTCATCATAGTCAACCCCCAGGGTTTGAGTGAAACCTTTTGCAACCAGTCGAGCCTTGAATGTGTGTATATTTCCATCCATGTATGTCTTCTTTTTGAAGATCTATTTGCACCTAACTGTCTTACGACCTGGTGTATTATCAACCAAATTCCAAACTTGGTTCTCATACATGGACTTTATCTCGCTGTCCATTACCTCTTTCCACTTGGAAGCCTCTGGGCCTTCCATTGCTTCCTTGTAATTATCTGGTTCATCCAGATTTACCAGTGTCCTATCACTGATAAATATTTCACCGTCTGAAGTGATATGGAAATCATATAACTCAGGTGGCACACTAACCCTAGTGCATCTTCAAAGAGGTAATGAGTTATCAACTGGGTCAACAGGAACTGTTTCCTCTGGTTGAGTGCTAGTGTCATTTAAGGTTCCTTCATTGGCTAACTCTTGAATCTCCTCAAGGCCCATGGTGCTCCTACTGTCCTCTTTGAATATGAACTCTCTTTCTAGAAAGACTCCTCTTCATGCTACAAATACCACGTTTTCACTACGTTTGTAGAACAAATATCCAAAAGACTGTTTTGGGTAACCAATGAAAACACATTTCTCACTTCTGGCTGCTAGCTTGTCACGAGTCTCTCGTCTTACGAAAGCCTTACAACCCCAGACTTTTATATGTGCTAACGAGGGAACTTTCCCCGTCCACATCTTGTGAGGTGTTTTGGCAACCTTCTTTGTAGGGACAAGATTGAGGATGTAGGCGGCTGTCTCTAGGGCATACCCCCATAAATGAATAGGAAATGAAGCACGACTCATCATGGAATGAACCATGTCTAATAAGGTCTGATAACGCCTCTCGGCCACACCATTCAATTGTGGTGTCCTACGAGGAGGTAATTGTGAAACTATTCCACATTCCTTTAGATAGCCGTTGAACTCGATGGTACTATACTCTCCGCCCCTATCGGATCTAAGTATCTTTATCTTCCTGCCCAATTGATTTTTGACCTCATGTTTAAACTCTTTGAACTTTTCAAAGGTTTTTGACTTATGTTTGATTAAGTAGATATAACCATATCTTCTATAATCATTAGTGAAAGTCACATATAATCGATTAGCATCCCTTGTAGTTGATCTGAAGGGTCCACACACGTCAATATGTATGAGGTCCAATAGACCTTCACCACTTTCACAAGATCCTGTGAAAGGTGATTTGGTCATCTTTCCCAAAAGACAAGATTCACACATATCATCTGATTTTAGGTCAATGATTCCAACACTCCATCCTTTTGGAGTTGGGCTATGCGCTTCTTGTTAATGTGTCCAATACGACAATGTCACAAGCATGTCTTGTCTACACTATTAGACAAGTCAATATTAAACACACTATTACCTAAGCTATCAACACAAGTCACTATGTCATACACACCATCACAAGGTAAAGCTTCAAACACAAAAATTCCATTCTTATAAATAGAAATTGAACCATTCAAATCATTAAAAGAATACTTGAAACCTTGTTTGAACAATGCATTAAATGAAATAATGTTTCTCGTCATCTCAGACGGATAGCAACAATTCAAAAAATCTAATCTAACATCATTATTAAGCAAAAGTTGATAAACTCTGGTCTTGGTTACTTGTGAAGACTTTCTGTTTCCCATGATCAAGTTTATCCTCCCTCGCTCCACCTCCTCACTTTCTTTTAGCCCCTGGAAATCAGAACAGATGTGAAAACCACATCCTGTATCAAGGACCCAAGAACGAGAAGATAATGAGTTATTAGAAGAAATAGTGTAAATATATGTCGAAGACGGCTTCCCCTTGCTATCTTTAATGTCTTGCAGATACTTTAGGTAGCTTCGTTTCTAGTGCCCCTTGTCATTGCAATAAAATCAATCAGCATCCTTTAGATTAGAAGCATGGGGAATGACAACATTAGGCTTGGCCTTTGGGCCACTACTAGATAACCCAACTTGGGTCTTGCTCTTCCAATTTTGCTTCGGAGGACCTTTCCTCTTTTTCCCCTTTCCCTTTGCAATAGCCAAGACGGGGCCACCAGCAGGAGTGGAGGCTATACTTTTACCATTCATCCCTGCCTCGGTTGTCTGCAACAAGTTGTACAATTGGGCCAATGTCTGCTCGGTGTTGTTCAAATGGTAAGTTAGGATGAACTGACCATAACAATCAAGTAATGAGTTCAAGACCATGTCAATGGCCAATTCCTCGTAAAAGTGTACATTGAGCTTGACCAAACGCTCTATGTAGCGTTGCATTCTTTACACATGACTGACAACTGACTCCCCATCCTTCATCTTGCAAGCCATGAGTGATTTGACTACCTCGAATTTCTCTTGACGAGCTCACTTATGGTACTTTTCCATAAGGTCCTTGTTCATCTCAAAGGGCCAATAGTCCTCATAGTACCTCTTCAATTCAGGCGACATAGTTGCGACCATGATGCAAGCCACTTTGGTTGCATCGTCATAATGCTTCTTGTAGGCAGCATATTCTTTGGGAGTGGCTTTGGTTTCATCAATCTCTTTGAGCTCCTTCTCGAGGACATACTCTTTGTCCTCAAAGCGAAGCGCCATTTTCATGTTACGCATCCAGTCGTTATAGTTCGTGCCATCCATAACGACTCTGGAGCAAATGGAGAGCAAAGAGAAACCTTGGTTGGAGGATGATGAATCATAAGTGTTTCCAGGAGTAGACATCTGAAAAAGAAAGATAGTTTTAGTTATATTTCAAGATACCTCAATATAATAACCCAAAGATACAATATTAAGGTTAGGATCCAACTATGAGGATTCACAACTTGGAAATGGGATGCCAAGATCCAAATGTGAATTTCATAAAGGTAAGTGAATGACGATTCACTAATTCCACCATAAGACGAAACAAAATTAAGTGAAATTCCTAATTCTTTTGGGATACATTAAAACTTTTCAATGACATGTTTTAATCTCGGATTATGCTCTTCCATTTGTGACTGGGATACCGAGGATCACAAACAAGATGTGAATAACCATGAAAATGTGTTTGGTAACCTCATAGTCTTTATCATTATCTATTGATGTGTCGATAAACCACACATGCTTCATCAACAATGATAATCATGAGATACCCATTACGACTCTTTATTAGTCCTAATTAGTGTGCCGGTTAACCACACGCGTTCCACTAACGACTTATAAAGCCTAATGTGCAATTTCATGGGTTAGCATACTATTCACATTTTTCCTAAAGTAACTAGAGTTGGGATTTTGTAAAATGATGTTCTAGTACTTAATTAATAACATTATACTTTTAATGAGATTAACTTATCCTATCAAATATGTTCTTCTAACTATTGGATTAGGTGTCTAAGCCCATAACTATTTTTGGTATGTACGTGATTTGATTATGAGCATGGTCCTTTTGGGTTGCCTTCACTCATGCAACTTGGTAGGATGACAAGAGGAGAGAGAGTAGAATTTATTATATGAATAATAAATTTGTACTCAAAATGGTTTTATTAATATATTACAAGATTAATATATTATTTGGAAATCATATTATTTAATTAGTATTGATCAAAAATTAGTTTGGAATTAATTTGGTGGTCAAAAGAGACTGATTAAATAAAGGGGACTGATATTGTAATTATCAGATACTTGCAAGTTGAGCTATGGACTCCTAATAGAAGGGGTTAGACGAAATCTATGGGAAGCCCATAAGGATTTCGTCCAAGGGGCCTTCTAGAATGGTTTCATGGATTGCTTAGGACCTAAGCAGAGAATTAGGGTTTCCAGCTGAAACCCTAGCAACCCACACAACTATAAATAGACCCTCATACATGAGGATTTCGGCCTATGTGTTTTAGAAGGAACCCTAGCTGATTTCCTCTCATCTCCTAAGTCATCTTGTTGCAAGAGTGTTTGTGACTCCATTAGAGGTGCAACACTTGGGACACTAAGCTTTCAAAGGTCAAGGAGTTCTTGTTATTACTACATAACAATTTGAGGTAATTATTCTAACTTGTTTATTATGTCAATTTCGAAATAAGCATGCTAGATTAGGGTTTATTGCTTTGGTATTCAATGTTGTATGTTCAAATTAGAAAAACCTAGATCAAAGCAATTAGGGTTGCATGTACACCATAGGAATGATGTTATGCTCATAACCCAACAGTGGTATCAGAGCCTACGTCGTTTTTCTAGTTGAATAGATGCAAGAACTGCCAAAGGATCAAAAAGTCGAATTTTTGCTGTCTGTGAAGCCGACTCGGCGAGTCCATCAGTGGACTCGACGAGTTGCATGAACTCGGCGAGTCCATCAGTGGTCTCGGCGAGTCCAGGGTGCATTTGCCGGGATTTTCGAATTTTTGAGCAGTTTTTGAGGAGGATAATTACCAAAACTCGTTTTTCTTGCCTAAAATCGATTTTCATGATTGGTATGTTTATCCTTATCAAAATTAATAGATTTGGTTAAATATGGATAATATATGATTATCCATATTGTCTAAATCCGACTGTAGATTGTCTAAATCGTTTAGGCATAGAAAAAGTCTGTTGCGGTGTTCATGAGTGCTCCTAAAATAAGATTTGATTATTGGATTAAACCCACGCTCACTTGAATCACTTCATGGATTTTATCACGAGTGATTAGTGAGACGATAATATCTTATATTCTTGAAATGGAGACATGTGAGTTGTAGTTTGCAAGTCGGTTGCACATTAACATATGTAAACACACCAATAACTTGGTGTTATAAAACATATTGTTGTGTGTGATTTGATGAGTAAGTACAAGCAAGCATTTGATTCAAAGTTTATCCGTTCCTTTTACCCAATGTGGGATAAAAGCGATATTTGTGGGCCCCTCGATGATTTAATGATGACACCCTAAGCGCTTGGCCAAGTCAGGACTGATTTGATTTGTTCAGTTAGTCAGTCGTCTTAAATCGAAAATCGGGAAACAACACATAGACAGAGAGAATGATTATAATCCATGTCTCATGTCTATACGATATCTTGAGAATGGAGGAATATATGATCCTTTATCTAAAGGACACGTTGCTGATAAGATCAAAGTTGATAACGGCTTTTGAAAGCTACGATTGCTAATCAGATTCTGAAGTCATACGCAATAATAGTTATTAGACTTATCCAAGCGGAAGACTGTTGGATTAGGTGTCTAAGCCCATAACTATTTTTGGTATGTACTTGATTTGATTATGAGCATGGTCCTTTCGGGTTGCCTTCACTCATGCAACTTGGTAGGATGACAAGAGGAGAGAGAGTAGAATTTATTATATGAATAATAAATTCGTACTCAAAATGGTTTTATTAATATATTACAAGATTAATATATTATTTGGAAATCATATTATTTAATTAGTATTGATCAGAAATTAGTTTGGAATTAATTTGGTGGTCAAAAGAGACTGATTAAATCAAGGGGACTGATATTGTAATTAACAGATAGTTGCAAGTTGGGCTATGGACTCCTAATATAAGGGATTAGACGAAATCTATGGGAAGCCCATAAGGATTTCGTCCAAGGGGCCTTCTAGAATGGTTCCATGGATTGCTTAGGGCCTAAGCAGAGAATTAGGGTTTCCAGCTGAAACCCTAGCAGCCCACACAACTATAAATAGACCCTCATACATGAGGATTTCGGCCTATGTGTTTTAGAAGGAACCCTAGCCGATTTCCTCTCCTCTCCTAAGTCATCTTGTTGCAAGAGTGTTTGTGACTCCATTAGAGGTGTAACACTTAGGGCACTAAGCTTTCAAAGGTCAAGGAGTTCTTGTTATTACTACATAACAAGTTGAGGTAATCATTCTAACTTGTTTATTTTGTCAATTTCGAAATAAGCATGCTAGATTAGGGTTTATTGCTTTGGTATTCAATGTTGTATGTTCAAATTAGAAAAACCTAGATCAAAGCAATTAGGGTTGCATATACACCATAGGAATGATGTTATGCTCATAACCCAACACTAACGACCCTCCACTAATCAAGGAAGTGGTGGGTGAGAGAGGACACCCATTCAACTACCATTTTATATGCAGTTTCCTTATACCCCCTTATAGACTAGCTTCGTGAGTGAGGCATACTAGCGATTCGACTGACCAATTCTTATACATATATAATATTTAACTTTTAATTATAATATATACATAAGGTGTGTTTTAAACTTTTAAAACTTTAGGGTTTATATGAATTTTCGAAAATTAGACTATTAATTTTAAATTCAAAATAAACCAAAAACTAGATTTAATAACTATATATTAACTTTTAATTAATTTATTAAATCTGGGAGGATTATCTAATTAAATTAAACAATTAATTTAATCCTAATTCTAAACCCTCTAAATTTCGAAATTTTAGGGTAAAGGATAATTATTCAATTAAGTAACAATTATCCAAACAAGAAACCCTAAAAATCCTAAGGATATTTCGAAATTTAAGGGAGGTGGCTAGGGTTTTTGATTTAAAAACCCTAACCTTAATTTCGATTAGGGTTTATGGAGGCTAGGGTTTTTTGAAAACTCCTCAAACCAAAACCCTAAAAACGAAAAATGGTATTTAGGGTTTATTAGTTATAAACCCTAATTTGCAATTCAACTATTATAGCAATTCAATTTAAAACAAAACCAATGGCTCTGATACCACAAATGTAATGCCTCTAATGGAATCACACCCAAGAGCTAACAAGAAGGAAACTTATGAGGAAAGAGGCTATGGTATGCAATTTTCGGCCTAGGGTTTCTTCAAGTGTAGGAGTGGCTGAATTTGAGAGCGAGAGGGCTTTTTATATAGCTAAGGTAGCTAGGGTTTAGGGAATACCCTAATGTTCTTTTGCTTATGGCCTAAGCTTATCCAAAAGCCTTACCCAAGGCCCTTGGACGAAATCATTAGGGTTTCCCCTATAGATTTCGTCCATCCCCTTCTAAGGAGGTTCTGGAACCTTCCTTCCAACTATTTGATAATTGCAAACTAGTCCATGTACTTTATAATTAATACAATTAACCCCAAAATCAATTCCATTTAATTTTTGGCTAACTATTAATTAAACATTATGATTTCTAATTAATATATTACTTTCATAACATATTAATAAATCATTTATATTAATTTATTAATCTTATAATAAATTAATTTCTCTCATTTCATAATTTCCTTGTCCAGTTGCTAGGTTTGAGGGCAACCCAAAAGGACTGTGATGCTATCAATTCAAGTACATATCAATTATAGTTATGGGCTTAGACACCTAATCCAACAAATCTAGTGTATCCATTCACAAATCCTCTTTCTCAAAACAAGTTTGAGCGTCATGCAAAAGGAATCGGTCTTCGATTAGCTAGTGATTGGATTTAAATATGTACTTTACTAATATATGGATATTCAAAACTATGTTACAATGATATGTAATCTCTTTTGATATATGAGATATCTCTTTTGTGTTAAATATTGTAGTGTTCTATATTAGCATGTTATTTAATCCTTAAATGATGTCATTATTCAAAATTGACCATAGTCAATCACTGTTGTGGGAGCAACTGTGAATTAAGAATAATATGAATCGGATTGATTGATTTCAAGTGGCGAAATAGAAAATTGTTGCATCCAAATTCATATGTACTTGTTAGAGAACACCTATTGGACATGACTTGTGTCAAGAATCACTTTATGGTTCATTTTCATAAGTGAATCTTGAACAATGGTAAATATTTTTATGTTATTCGACCTGAAATACATATTGGAGACTCAAGTATGGAAATTGTTGTACTTTGACATGGTTAATCGTTGTTTGTAACCGTGTAGTCATAAAATCCTTTGTTAGGTATAGCATGAACAATATGAGAGTGTGTATGTATTCAAGATGGGATTTGTTCATCTTATCTATTGAGAGTTAGACATCTAATATGCCTTACTTAAAGTTGGATGTCAAATGAGAATTATTACGTTCTGTGTCTCGTATCCAACACGATGTCTGAAACAAATAGAATATTGATACACTTACCTTATACTTTAATTGTAGCTTTTGAGCTCCTGTAATTGGATGTTGATTGACGGCACCCCTTCGTGTGTTGTTAGGGGTAATAGCTCATTGCTAAACATCAGCTACTGTCTATGTTAGTCTGTAATGAATCTTGTGCAAGTGGAAAATTTAAAGATCTATATGCCCAAGAATCATTATTGAGTGATATTGCTAATAACATATGATCCTATAGGGTCACACCTTAAACAAGCTGACAATTATTGAATATTTATTAGATATAAGTGTTTTTAATAAATAAATTCAACTCTTGTATTTTATTGGAGAGTAATTGTTGTTTTATGAAAACAATAATAAAATAAACAACAAACTAGTTATTACAAAGTATACGATAAGGAACTAGCATTCCCAAGAGTGTTACTCTTGGTGGTGGATACTTCTAGAGAATATCATACTCTTTGATCTTTGCATCTTCATCAACACCCCAAAACCAAAGGCTCCAAATGTTATCATTCTAAAACACCCAATGGTTGGTTTTATGGCATTCTAACCTATGTAAAAGGATCCTTGATGGTTTTGTTTTGAAATATAGTCGAAAATAATCTTGTTATTTTTTAAAGCTGTCGTTGCGGTTTTTATGAAAAGCTTTTTATATTATGTATAAAAACTCATATGTGGTATCAGAGCCATCTTTTATATGTTAGAATGATTTTTTATGTTTGATGATCTTTGGTGTTTGGAAAACATGCATGGATTTCTTTGACTAAAGAAATGTGCATAATTGTTTTCTTTGGCAACTTGTAGTTTAAAAGTATTTATTTTTATATATCCATTTTTCCATGCATTTTTGTTATATAAAAGTTTTCTTAAAAAAAAACAAAGAGTTGTTTGTTAATATGTTTAATGTTGTGTATAAACAAGTCATTAGGATGTTTGTGGTTGTTATTTCTAATCTATGGAAGTCATTTAGTGGGTTGATGTGTATCTCAGGATGCTTTGCATAAATATATGATGCCTCAAACTACAATTCTCTATCTTGACAAATAAGTCATTTAAGTTTTAGAAAAATTAGAGAATACCTTATCGTCACCTAATAAATTTTCGATAATTTTTATAAAAGCCATCCATCTATAGAGTAATCTAAGTTTTAAAAACTGTAATTAAGGCCATTCATTTATGTCTGCTTTTTACTAAATAACAACTGACAATGCAAGAAAATTACTCAACCACACATTAGGGAAAAAAGTCTAACAAAAAGTTCGAGACTCCCTTGAACTTTAGGTTATAATAAAGGAACCTTTCAATAATAAGTTATCATCAAAAGATATTTGAACGAGCCACTTATACATTTGCTTTCATGAAGTTACCCGACATTTAAATTGGTATTTGAATTCGAAGACATAGTTCCTTTACTCAATGGATGAGTAGAAGCAGTTAAATTTGGAGCAAATTTTATTGTAACCACATCAAGATCATCTTTTTCTGGAACACTTCCTAAGACTTGACCCTTATCATGCCATTTACAATAACCACATATTCATTGTTGTCATTATCACTATGGTCAACGGATCTTGAATCTACTATAATAAATGAAGATCTTTTGACACATGTCACACTCTCATTGATTTTGTCACATGTCATTTTGTGGTTATTTTCAATTAAATTTTTTACACATGACATTTTGTGGTTGTTTTCATTTTTATTAAATTTCATATAATAATTAATTAAATATTATTAATTGCAATAAATGTACTAATAAATGCATATCAATTTCATTAATTGACTTTCCTTCTAATTTCAAATTTTCTAAATTAAAACCCCATTAGTTTTCGTTGTTTATTTATCTAAATTATTTTTTTAAATTTAAAAGAGAAAAAACACTTTAATTTTAATAATTCAATATTTTTTAATTTTTCTTATAGATTCAAAATTTTCAAATGTTTAGAATTTCATATTTAATTTTTTTTAAATGAACTCATATATAGATGGGTCTTACACCTAGTTATAAGAACATATACAAACACCAAGTTCAATGCCAAGTAACTTCATGTGAATATTTACTTGAAAGTCTCTAATTATTGAAAAACAAATTACTAATCAAGGTAACAAGAACCGTCTTCTAATTCAAACCAAGATTGGTATTATATCCTTCTCAGAACATTAATGTAAATGTTAGCTTTACCTTTTACTATTTAAAGCATTTAACGTTTTTGGACAAAAAAAACCCTTTTTTAGAGGGTGGATATGTCATTTCAACAACACATTGAACTCATGAAGTGGGGAAGGTACATTTATAGGGCATGAGCGCATAAAAGTGAAGAAAATGCAAAAATTATCATGTTTCCAAAAACAACTTGAGCAAAAATGGAGATAAGAATAAAAAGAGTGTGAGTGCAGTATAGTAGAGAAATCGCATGGAGGATAATGATAATGACGATGAAAAGGAAGTATGAAGGATACCTAATCGTAACCAGCTCATAAAGATGTGTGAAATGGACTACCAAAAGTCGGACCAGATCCGATCCAATGTAGCATTCACCATTAAAATCTGACCCAAAACTTGACCCGCCAGGAAAAGGAATTCACCTTTGCCTTTTGATGGCTTGATGAAAAAAAAAAAAAAAGAATATAGTATCATTTGCAAAGCTTTCAACTGTTTCAAGAGATTGATTTATGTGGTATTTCATTTTCATTTGTAAGATGAGTTTGCAAGCGGTCTAACAAAACATACCCAAATTATCTTAATATTTTTCAAATGATTTAACCTTTTAACTTTTAGTTTTGTTTCCTTTGTATTTTTATTCTGTTATAATAAAATATAAAAAAAATAAATATCTTTGTGCAATTTATTCATATTTATTTTCCTATTCAAATTAATAAAATCATGATATATAAAATCCATTAATTTCCGTTCTTAATCTTCATTCTTGATTTTGAGATTTGTCTTGATTTATTGAGTAGGAAAATAAATAAATAAATAAAGTAAAAATATTTGATTTCTCATAAGACATTCCTTAACTCGTTGATAAAGAACATACAAGTGTACAACATGGCAAAGCAAACACAAACATCAATTGCATAAAAGGGATGAAAGGGATGAAGTACCGCATAACAATTGCATAAAAGGGATGAAGTAAAGAAAATAATATCACTAAATAATAACAAAAAATTCCAGTATTATTTCAACAGAAATTAAGAATATCAAAACATTAAAAAATAATTTCACCAAAAGTTAAACCACATGCATACTTTGATCATGAAACAATATTAATTTTATTCTATTTACCTATTTTGATATAAATACAACAATAATGATTTTAAATAAACCTTCACACACACGTCCATCTATGGAGTTCATTTATCACCACCCATAAAACAATTAAAGATAGATGATATTTTTAATATTATTTACGTTATGTTTTTTTTTTAACTTCTGCATACTTGGATGATCTTCGTATACATATATACGTGTAAGGTTAGTTTGCAACATAATTAATTATAACTATCTTTTAAGAGTGGAGGGAGTCTTTCCCTTCAAACTCACTCGAGCTACTACCAAATCAGTTTTTCTCTCTGACTCTCTCTTCCATCATTTCCAACCCAAAACATATGAAAACTCATCTTTTCTGACTCATTCAATTTTTAATTTTAAAATAAATACACACTAATTAAAATCATTCAAAATTAATTAACAAAAAATTAAAAACATACAAACACAATTTGTTACAAGTTTTAACAAAAACATTAAAAACATAAAAAAAACTAATTCACTAACTAATTAAAAACATACAAACACAATTTGTTACAAGTTTTAAAACATGAGGTACAACAAACTATATATATATATATATATATATATATATATATATATATATATATATATATATATATATAGAGAGAGAGAGAGAGTCTTGAGCAATCCACTGAAGCGAGCAAATTGACAGTACCACTTTAGAAGGTTGATCATCATGGAGGTACCCCGGTACCTCCAACCCCAAACAAAAAAATAACCCCACTTCGTGCACCCTTATAGAAAATTAAATGAAAACATTCGGCTTGTTTTTTGTTTTTTTTAAAGGTGATTTTTGTTTTTTTAAAGGTGATTGTACAGTAACTTTTATTCACTTATGTACTATAACTTCTTACATTTTCTTTTCATCTACATCATTACACTATAAGTACTTTTTTTATTAAAACATTGTACTTTAAAAATCTAAAAATATAGCATTATATTTTTCTTTTATAAATCTTGTTAAAACATCCATTTAATTATAGAATTGAAGAATGTTATACATTTGGATAAGGGCAAATTGCAAGAAAGTCATTATATTACCACAAAATTTCAATTTTGACACCGAGTTATTTTTTTTCTCAATTATGTCACTATATTTATAATTTTGGTGCAATATCAACCAATTATGTCACTATATTTAAGGACGATCTGATGGTTCAAACTCACTTACAAATCATCGAAAATTGCATAGTAACCCTTTCAAGATATGTTATTGTGGTTTAGAAGTTCGATTTGTAGAACAAGTAAATGAATATCACTACAAGGTCGATCTAAGACCCCTATAAGATCGATTTGTACAACAAATAAATGAATGCTCCTACAAGATTGATTTACTTGTACAAGAAATAAATTAAGACCTCTATAAATGAAGATCCCTACAAACTTGCTTCTAAACCAATTGACGGGTTACCATCAATCTAACAACTTACCAAATAAATGACATGATAATATTGTGATGTGGAAGCCATGTAAGGGGGTGTAACGCTCCCGACCAATGGGTTGAAGAGGTTTTTAGGGTTTTGAAGGCTATTTAAACACCATTAACCCATAGGTTAGCTCATTCTCAACCTCCATCACTCCTTAAAGAGACCCACTAGCCTCCTCTAACTTGATTTGAGCCTCTCTTCACCTTTGTAGCTTATTTTTCCATGTTTTATGCTTAAAGCTTGAAAATCAAGGTTTCTTTTGGGTGCTTGGAAGAGAAGAGCAACTTTAGATCTAGAAAGTTTGTGCATCTCCAGGACTTTTGTGAGTATAAAGCTTCAAGTTTTCCTTGTCATTTGTTAGATCTTGCTTAATGTCCATCTTGTGCACTTTCGGTCCCATTTTGGAGGTGAGCTTGGAGTTTTCAGGACTCCATCTCCTTTTGGTCACTTAGGGTTGTTGTTTGAACCTTTTAAACTCATAAAGTTTGGACCTTTAGCCCTTCCTTCGAGTCGTGCAAGTGTTGGAGGTGTTTTTAGGTCATTTGGGGTACAAAAGTCTACATCTTGGTTGATGTGGTATGTCTAAATGGATAAAGTTTCCAGTGGTATGTCTTAATGGAAAAAGTTGGAAACTTTATCCATTTAGACCTTGTTACAGTTTAGATCTGGAAGATGGGGTTGTGACTTAATGGATTAAGTCAAAAACGTTTGTATTTTAAGCCTATGAAATCGACTAGTTTGTATTTTTGTGGGCGCAAGGCACTCAGAAGAAGCATATCGTGCTTTTTCACCAAAATGTTGACTTTTTTACTAAGCTTGGCTTTAGGTCAAACTTTAGGGTTTAGGTCAAGGCATGTAGTTTGACTTTTGATTACATGTTAGGTGGTTGTTGTGACTTGTGCCAGCCTTTTTCCTTTTTGCTAGCTATGGTGATTGTCTAACCGTCAGTGAGGTGAGTATTCTCTCTCTCTCTCTCTCTCTCTCTCTCTCTCTCTCTCTCTCTCTCTCTCTCTATATATATATATATATATATATATATATATATATATACACGGTTGAAATTGACTTGTTGGGTGGAAACAGACCCTTTGCTTTATGTATGGTTGTATGTGGTATCTTAGGAAACTCACTAATCTTTGTTCTTACGGTTTAAATTTAAATGTTTCAGGTACTTCTGGTAGCAAAGGGAAGAGCCCAACCTGATTGCATTGCATCCACTAGAGATTCCGCATTATCTATTTTATATTTTACTCTAATGTTTATTAAGATTACATATTATATGTTGATTATCTTTTGATGGATTGAAATGAATGGTTTTTATCTTATTTAAAAATATGAAGAAGTTACTTTGTATTTTCTAGACATTACATGACACTTTATATTATAATGTGTAATGTTTATTTCTCGTCAGAGTATATCTTCACAAATGGCGTCTGAAGGTCAATTTAATTGTTCAAACTCACTTAAAAGTCAATAAAAAGGACGTATGCACCCTTTCAGGAGATGTTGTTGTGGTTTAGAAGCTCGATTTATACAAGTAAATGAAGACCTTACAAGATCGATCTAGGAGATGTTTAGTGAGTTTGAACCACTAAATCAACCTCATAGGGTCTTCATTTACTTCTTGTACAAATCGAGCTTCTAAACCATAATAACATCTCTTGAAAGGGTGACTATGACCTTTTCGTTGACTTATAAATGAGTTTAAACCATTGGACCAACTTCATTTATTTGTTGTACAAATCAAGCTTCTAAATCGAACTTCTAAAACACAATAACATCTCCTAAATCGGCCAATTGATTGACATCGCAACAAAATTGTAAATCTACTGACATAACTGAGAAAAAAAAATGTCGGTGTCAAAATCGAAATTTTGTAGTAATATAGTAACTTTCTTGCAAATTGAAACTCGGTATCAAAATCGAAATTTTGGTAAACTTAGTGACTTTATTGCAATTCAAGAGGAAAATAAATAAATAAATAAAAATAAAAAAAAAACTCGGTGTAAAAATCGAAATTTTGAGGTAATATCAAGGTTCTAAAAAGCTCAACATGGCTCCAAGGCTTGTACCTGCCGCCAAGCTTTACCAAAACGCCGCCTTAACTCATATGTGTATAAAAATAAATAATAGTTGAAAATACATATAAAAATATTAATTATATACAAAATTGTCGCGTTATGTCACGCTTTACAAACGACATGGCTCACCAAGGCTCAAAAAAGCTTGAGGCTTGACATTACCGTCAAGTCACGCCTTATGTTATTTAGAACCTTAGGTAATATAATGACTTTCTTGCAACTTGCCTTTTGGATAACATTGTTAGATAGATTTTTCATATCAGAATGAAAACTTAAATATCCTTCTACATTTTCTTCATACTTATCCTCGTACACATATAAGATTATGACATATGGATACCACTAATTCTCTTTCTTAATCCCTTTCTTGATTTTGACACTTGTGATCGAATGAGTATGAGGATAAGTAGGAAGAAAAGTTAAGAAATACTTGATTTCTCATAATGAATATTATAATAAGAATAAATGAAAAACACTAACATTTTAGGCAAAAAAAAATAATGACTTTTTCAAAAAACCTGGAATTCTTGACTTTTTCAAAAAGCCAATAAGTTAATTGAAAAGCACTTCCAAACACCCCCTTATCACTTTAACATAAAACTTTGTAACCAAAATTCATAACCCCCAAAAGATAGTATAACTACAAAGTGATTATTTATGGAACAAAAAAAAACGACAAATCTTGTCTTCCGCTAAAAGATAACATTCGGATGATCGATCGATTGTTGTATGTACAACTTTTCCCAAAGATATGTATATATACACCTGTGACTTACTTTGAACCAAACATCCTCAACATAAGAAACGTTAGATCGTTACAACAAAATCTTTTTAATCGTGAAGGCTATAAGAACGTCTGTGACTCCTAAAAAAGCTTTTGAGCATTTTCAACTGCTTTAACGTAAAAGTATAATCTCCATAGTGTTATATTATCCTGCACCATAACCACCACATAATATGAGCAACTGAGGAAGGCGAAACGAAACATTCCTTATAAGAGTACAGGTACGTCTCCTTCAAAGATGCGCTTTTAAAGCTATTAAAGCATCATCTGAACTTCGTAGTTAAACGTGTTTAGGCAAAAGCAACATCAAAACTCCGTAGTTAAACGTGCTTGGGGAAAAGCAGGTCAGAACTCCATAGTTGGACGTGCTTGGGCAAAAACAGTATAGTCGATTAGAAGGAGAACGAAGCATTCTTTATAAGAGTGGATATCTCTACTTCCAAAACGTGTTTTAAATATGTGACGGTGTTAGATCCCATTAGAGCATCCCACAATTAGAGTGCTTTTTGGTAGAGTTTTTTCATGAAAAAAAAAAACTTGAAATTGAAAAACTCATTATATCTCCACAATAAGAGAGTTTTTTTCAATTTGCTTATTTATATATTTTTTGTATAAGTTGTCTATTTATAGTTAGTTAATATATAGAGGACCCACCACAATCACCGAAAAAGCTATGGTAAAGCTTTCGAACTCACATGCTCCTTGAAAAAGTTACTCCAGTAGTTTTTTCAATTTTGAAGAGATTTTTATTAGAAAAGGCTCTTAAAAACTCCTAAAAGAACCTATCGTGGATGCTAAAATTGAATTTTGTGTTCCCAAATTGGAGAGGAGTGAAATAAATCTCTCTCTCTCTCTCTCTCTCTCTCTCTCCAAATTGAAAGAAAATTTTTCCTTCTATTTCTTTTCACTTCCTTCCTTTAATGAAACTCAGGAACACCAATTTCTTTTACTCTCTTCTCACTTCCATCAATTTCCCTTCTTCCCTCATTAAATTGAACTCGTGTCGGTGGTTAAACATGGTTACGCAAGAGCAGACCAAATCTACATTCCTAGTGGGAAGTCCTCATGGCGGGTCGCGCAGAGACACGCGGGGGGGGGGGGGGGGGGGGTGTTTATTCCTTACAAAGGTTTTATATTGGGCAATACAAGGATGGGTGACCCCTAGGAAGTACTAACGTAGGGTTACTCAAAGATGACAATATATTAGTCCATGTGTTTGTATTTAGGGATATTATCATTTTTTCTTCAAAAGAGTAGGATATTATCATTCAAGTACACATAAAACATGATTGTGTTACCTCTTGTTGCAGATCAACATCAATGTTATCGCAAGATCGCTTTTCAGATGGCTTTCCCCGTTGTATTATTTCCGCAACACGATCCAAGTTTTTTGGAGGCAACTTTACAATTAATTTTCGTAGCTTATGCTTTTCCAAAAGGGTCATGAGCCTGATTAAACCAATTTTTTCATAAAATCCAAATATTAATATTAAGTATTAGAAAGAACAAGTTTGTCCATCAAATCACAAATTTATACGACTAATAGCCATAACAATTATTAAAATGGTTAACCGAAAGATATAGCAACACACTTCCATTGATTTGCTTATTATAGCATCCTATTTTCATTTCTTCCTATTACAATGTATCGATACAAAAAAGAGTGTAAGTACACTTTTGTAATATACCTAAATGAAAGATAAATGCTCTAAGAGCATCTCCAATGATTAACCTATGCTAAGACTCAAAAAAAATTGCCAACTCATCATTCCTATAACTTTAAGCTCTAATTAAATAACATCTCCAATGGTTAGCTCCTTTCGATAGCTTTTTTTCTTAAATTAACTAATATATCTTTATCTATCTAAAATATTCTATAAACCCCCTCATTTAATTAGTCGTTTTCTAAACACGCATTACATCCAAATGTCACAAACATAAAAAAAAATATACATAAATACAACTATGTCGGGTCTTTATTTTATATACATAAAATATGAAAAAAGTATTACATCGTAGTTATAAATTTTTTTTAAAAAAAGGTTTTAAAAATGTTATTAAAATCAATATAAAATTTACATTTCTTAAATAAATTGTCATTATATATAATAAAATGAATTAATTAGTAAACAAATAACAATAATTTAAAACTAAAAGATATTTAAGGAGTAAAATGAAATTTACTAAAGAATGAGGGCTTAGATATACTAAATGTAAAAGTATATTGACCACTCAATATATATAATGACTAATATATATTGACTAGTCAATAAAAAAAAGCAAATAAGCTATCTCCTCCAATACTGACCATTTAATGGATAAAAGTAAAAAGTAATAAGCTCAAAAAAAGCTCCCATTGGAGATGCTCTAATAAACAAATAAATGAAAGTATGTAGATATTTCTTACACTTAAAATCGGTCGAATAATCAAAAAACAGAAAAAATCAAAATTAATAGGAACTATATTTCATCTTATAACTCATACCAAGACTTAAAGCCCTTTTTCCCAGTTTTATCCAAATATTTTCATTCCATTAAAGGTTACAACTTGTTGAAGATGAGGACAAATTTAAAATTTTGAACTTGTTAAACTTATTAATTACTTTGGACTCATGGTATGATGATTGGTGAGTAAACTATTTAATTTAAACAGATAGAACATATATTTTTTGATGGTTATTTACTTATTTTGTTAAGATATTGGTCATATTTAATTTTTTTAATAATTTAAGGTCTTGCAACTTTTGCAGCCTTGGCTTATAACCAGAATAACATATGATCTATCAACATATAAACATTTGATAAGCTGACCATTTACTTTCAGCATTTCTTTAAAAAGACGTAAAAGCCCTCCATCAACAAATCAATGGCAAACTGAAAAATGAAAATTTACCTGCAACTGGAAATGATAACATCAAGAAGCTCTTCAAGTTTCTCCTCCATGCACCCAAGCTGTAAAAAACCACAAATCCATCATCAAATTAGCCAAAAAGAAATGTAAAATCATAAAAAATCAGAACTTGAGTATTATTTTTTTTACCATTGCAGATAATTCAGCAGAATGTTTATCCATCTTTTCTACAACCTTAGGACCTCTGTTTACCAGAAGAACTTGCAAATCATCATTAACCTGAAAATGGAGGAAGGAGGGGCAAAAGGGTCAAATGAAAGTAGGATTCTATAATACACAAATAAATGTCAGAATATTATCTACCTCTCCATTTTCTTTATCATCTCTAGAAGTTGATCCCAAAAACGACTCATTCATGTATTCATGAGAGCCATTTGCTTGTTTTAAACAATCACCACACAATGACTAAAAAAAATGAAGGATTAAATTTACAAGTAATAACCATAAATATCAGATAAGAACATGTGAAATATAAAAACTTCAATAACCTTGGATTCATTAGTGTTGCTTTTTTGGGTATTATTGTCCATTTCAGAAAACTTTGCACATCCCTTATTCTGACAGGACTTATCTGATATAGCCATACCCTTTTGTTCATTTGGTGTTCCCTGTATATTTCAAAATATTCAGACAAGGGAATTGGTAAGATTGAAATAAGATAGGGTTAATTGTAGCCAATAAGTCATTAAAGCATTAATTTTGTCTCATCTTAACCACGTGATACGATAAAAGATCTATGCTCTTCACAAATAAAAGGAATGAGGAAACTTTGTGATTCATGATATAATTTTAACTCTCAGGATTCGGAATCTTAGCTACTAAAAACTGATAAGTTTAAGATACAAATATGGCAATGTAATATTAGAAACTATAAATGAAAATATAACTGTTTCCACAAACGCCCAAGTTCATTCAACCACTTAATATACCAATTCGGTAACTTTTCCTTTTTCCAATATAGTTGATTAGTAATGCTTCTAGAATAGTGATAGAGTAAAACAAAACATGTGTGAAGATGAAACCTTAAGTCTCTTTGGTGCACGATTTTCAGTCACAACTTCACAGTTTGAATCTTGAAATCTTGCACAGGTCTTTGTAGGTCCCATAAGAGCTCTTAACCGATGCATTGAAAAAACAGGGCCCAACATCTGCTTTCAAAATTTATGTAAGCAATCAAGTGATGGTGTAACACTTCATGAAAAAGTTATAAACTCGCCCAATAACATCTAGATCAAATTAAAACCATGGTGGAAAGTTATTTGAGACATATAGCATACCTCATCTACTTCCTTTGTGAGAGTAACAACACTTTGGCGTAGCATTGACATCAATCTTGCTTTCTCAACACCTGAGAGTCCATCTCCTACAGCATTAGAAAACAAGGAACCAAGGCCAGCAGGAGAAGTTTTCTCGTTAGATGCAATGCTCCTAGTTGCTTCTGTTCCAACTAATCGAGAAGAAGAAGGTGAGAAATCATCTCCGGAGAGCAGCTCCGATACACCGCGAATGTAGTATTGGAATAAGTCCGGCCCGATATTTGAATCATCTGAGGTATTCATGTCCCTTGAGATTTCTGACATGATCCGGATTCACCACCGGCAATGATTTTTTGTTTACGTTTTTGCGATTCTTCTGCTACAATTAACATGGAACACGAGCAGAGATGTTAATTGCTTAGATGAAATTACGGAGCCATGGAATCAAACCAATAAGAAAACGCATGAAACTTCAATTTGAGATGCATACAGATCTTACGATGGAACAATAATGATAACAAAACGACGTTTGAGAAACCGAAATATAAGCCCTAGCCCTAACCCTAAACCCTTGAAATTCAATAATGATAAAACAAAACGAACCTTGAGAAACCGAGATGAAACTTCTAGGGTTTCCAACCGGAGACGTTCATCGTCGGTTCTGCATTTGTTGATTCCTCCTCCAGATTGAGGCTCGGCGAATAACAGGATGATCTGAGATTTCACTGGCTCTTTCGAGGCTTCACTCGATTGAAATGGTGATTGATTTCTGTGATCATATGGTTCGTAAATCAAATCTAATCGGATTGTTAACTACTCGTGGATGATGTATCAATTGTAACGTTTAAATTTTTCCACCATGACATTAGCAGAATAGCAGTACTCAGGTCGTTTTAGGGGTGCGTGAAGAAGGGTGTGTGTATATCGCAAAACTAGCATCATGTATAGGTCACTTGATCACTTTTTATTTTTGTTCCTCTCTTTTTAATAAATGGTAGTTTACTCTTTTCGTCGCGTCTCTACTTTTCTCATTTTTTTATTTTTTATTTTGTTATGTTATCCTCCCTCCGTCCCAAAATTATAGTTCATCTTTTATTTTTTGTTTGTCCCAAAATAATAATTCACTTCTAAAAATAAATAATATTTTTACCAAAATACCTCATCATTATTACTTAACCAACTAAGCATTTGATGGAAAATTAAATGCAAAATAAGGACAAAACTATCATTTTATTAAATAAAGTTAATGGTAATTAATGATTTTTTTAATATGTGTGTTTTTTGTCTATGGACAATAATATTGGGACGGAGGGAGTATATTTTATACTAGATTAAACATGGAGCATATAAATTAAATACATATCTTATTAATAGGTGGAATTTTAATAAAAAATGTTAATTATATTTATTTTTAGAGTTTTTAAACCAAACTTATTAAATAAAAATATTTAATATTTATATTACACCAATTTGATTTTTTTAATAGAGTAATTTTTAACATAAATGATCCACGTAATTTTTGTTTTATCACAACATGATGTGACTCATTGATTAAAACATGATGTGTAGTAGCTTTATGAATTGATTTTGTTTGGTGTACCAACCTTCATGAAGGCTCATATGCCTTTTTGCATATTGGCTCTATAAAACCAAAAACAATAATAAGTTGTTATATGTACCAACAACGTTAACTTCTGCTAAAAAATTCAATAAACATTACAATTAAAGTGCATTGTCATAACCATAAACATCAAATTCAGACATTGTAAGTTGGTCAATTTCTAAAGTAGTTTTCCTTAAGAATTAAAATATGATTTTTCAGGCTACGCCCAATCATATATATATATATATATATATATATATATATATATATATATATATATATATATATATATATATATAATATTAGTTTCATAATTTGCCAAAAGTTAACACTAATAAATAATAATGAATTTTCACAAATTTTGCATTTTGGTCACTACATCAAACTAACAAATAAAATTCAGTTTAGAGGATTGATTCAAGAAGTGCCTCCATGACTTCTTGTAGCTGAATTTGGGGAAATGGTAAGACCTACTATCACACCCCCAAACCAAGGATGGCGGAAATGTCCGGGGGTGGCGGTCTTCATGTATAGTATCACAACAACGAGTATAATAGTGCTCAAAGTAATACAACCATCATAAGTATAATTGAAAATGTTACACCATAGTATATGTTTACATGCTTCAAAATCAATTACATTATGATGACAAAATGAATTGTTTGACGATTTAACGTCTCATCCTCAAAATGCTGTTGGTTTCCTGTTTCATTGATTTCCTGAGAATACAAGTAGTTTTGAAAAGTGTCAACAATTAAGTTGGTGAGTTCATAAGAGTTTTGTTTGAGAAAGAAATTGTTTTCCTTGTAAAAGCGTCAGAGAATGTTTCCAGAAAATCCAATATTTTCTTTATTAAGTGTGAAATGAATGCTCCTATGTTATGCGGTAATGTACCCTAGAAGGACTCATAGATTGTTATGCGGTAATGTACCCTAGAAGGACTCATAGATTTCTTTATTAAGTGTGAAAATCCAATTCTAAGTCGATTGTGACTAGATTCTTATATAACTCTAGCATATACACTTAGCAATTATAGTTGAAGTCTAACAATTCTAGATGAAATGTAGTTTTAATAGAAATATGTTTCCAAAGAAAATCCAATATTTTCCTTACAAAATTGATGTGTAGTCTTTAATTCCAAGACCGAAAGTGCACGGTAATATCCATACTTATTGATATAAAAAGTGATTTTAAATCGACATAAAACCCTCTTTGATTTGAGAAAATCCCCGCAAACTTTATGTGTTGTTAACTCCCTATGTGAGTCGCTATAACCATACTATGACTAATGAACCTACCACGACGTTTCTCAGGCGTCGAAAAAGATAATGCCACTTGTCACCTCAGACCTGTCGGTCTAGCTGTTGCATGCAGCTCAGGTGTGGTTTGTCAACCCAATATAGATCTATACACATTTATCACGTTCTCCCTACAAGAGACTCTGGTTATAACTACCAGGAATTTTAACCCGTACTCTAGGAGTACTAAGAAGAATGTCTCACAATTTACGTTAACAAGTTTACGTGTAGTGTGCGTGAGTGTAAAACCTTTTTTATGTAGTAAAAATCCATAAACTATGCTTATTGTAGTTTATTATATGTGTTCGAAATGAATGAAGAATCCTTATCATGAATGACTAAATTTCAGTTTATGATGATAAACTAACAAGAAAATACATTCGATATTTAGAACTTATTGTTATACACTTTTCTCAACATACTACAACGTGTTATGAAAGTTGTAAGTTGTTAACTAGTTTTTAACCTTTCTACACTGTTTTAGAAAAATCATACGAAGTCGAAAACTGAATCCGTAAATTCTGCGAGTTTAGAAAATGTGTCTAGTTTATTTATAATTTTTATTATGATTTTTAGAAGTCTTTAACTTGTGTTAAAATGTTCATATTCACAGACTGGTCCGAATTCGTTTCCGAAATGATAGGTAGTTTTGTAAAAATCACCATAAATCGTAGAAAAATCGTATGAAGATGTGCAAGTAGTCATTTTAAAGGTATGAACCTGAACTATTTGCATATTAAATAGTTTTGAAAGATATTAAGTTTAAGATAGTCAAAACAGTCCGTGAATAAGACTCAACTTTTCTGATGAAAGTTGTTGTTTGAGTTTAGTTAAGTTTTTGGTGTTTTAACTTGTATTCCCCCCCCCCCCCCTAAAACTTGAAGAAAACATGAAAATGTAGGGGTATGAACTCACCTTGAGTGATTTCAGTAGATGGATGATGAAGAAAAGAAGTATTCAACTCAAGAACACTTAGATGATGCTTGAAGATTCGAAGTTCTAACACAAATATGATGAAGTTTGTGTAAGAAACCTATGATTTGAGTAGAAAGGAGTGAAATAATCATATGGAGGTTGATAATACTTACCAAAAGTAGAAGAAAAGCTTGGAGAATAGCCTTGGATCTCGAAATTTAGAGAGAGAAGGTGAGAGAGAATGAAGTTTGTTCTTTGGTGGAAAATGAGAGAAATGTGAGGAGAGAGAGGAGTTTTCCAGCCTTTGATCAAGGATGTGGCTGGAAAAATGATGGAAAGAGTACAATGAAAGGACTAGGTATGGTGGAAGGAAAAGGGCTGGTCATGGAGTGGGCATGGGTGGTTACTTGTGTCATACACTAAAGTAAAGTCAACACTCCACCAATAATATGCCACCCACTCTTCTTGGATAAGGATTATACCCCAAAAACGTGATTAATTATGAAGTATGGGGTTCTATATGTTAAAATATGATTTTGGGTGAAAATCCCGCATTAAAATCACGAAAAACGGGCTCAAAACGCTAAAAATATTGAAAACCGAGCAAAACTTGACAATTTCCGAAATTCTGGGCCGGAGGTTCGGTCCCAGCCCTTAGAACCGAAAGTTGATGGGGGAACCGAGAGTAGGGTTCGGCTCCTTAAGCTGTGCATCTCGGACCGACGGTGAAGGCTTGGACCGAAGGTAGTCCTCTCGGACCGAAGGTGGCCTCTCGGACCGAAGGTTACTTTCGGTTCCTTAGTAGGTTCGGTTCAGGAAGTGGTTTCGGTTCTCAGGAGGTTTCGATTCCTTAAGGGAGGTTCGGCTCCTTAAGAGGGTTCGGCTCCTTAAAGCTGTTTTTCGCGTAAACTTCTGTTTTCGAGCGGTTTTCGATTAAATTAAGGGTCGGGATGCCCCGAGTGATTATAAGAAGTTGAGAGAGATTTTGAGAGAGAGATTTGGGAGAGATTTCACATACTTGGAGAGATTTGATATACTTGGAGAGATTTGGGAGAGATTTCACACACTTGGAGAGATTTCTCATACAGAGAGAGATTTGGGAGAGATTTCACACACTTGGAGAGATTTCTCATACAGAGAGAGATTTGGGAGAGATTTCATATACTTGGAGAGATTTCTCATACAGAGAGAGATTTGGGAGAGATTTCTCATACAGAGAGAGATTTGGGAGAGATTTCACATACTTGGAGAGATTTCTCATACAGAGAGAGATTTGGGAGAGATTTCACATACTTGGATAGATTTGGGAGATATTTCACATACTTAGAGAGATTTGAGGTAGAGAGAGATAGAGTGAAAGAGATTGGGAGAGACTTCTTTTGTGACCTTTTTGAGTGTTTGGCTTTGTAACGCAAGGTTTGTAAACCTCGTTAAGTCTCGTTATGATTGTTATATGCCCTTGAGGGTTAAGGAATAATGTTTTATCGAATAGTTTCATCACTTGCCCTAATTAGGGTTTAGAATTTCCGAACACGTGAACACTCTAAGTGATACTTTGTATTAGGATTGCGAGTTGTACAATAAGAAATGTAATTGAAACCCTAACATACAAGGGTTAGATGAGTTGACCGGTTTGACTTGTTGACTTTAGTTGACTTTGACTTGGCAAAAAATTGACGGTTGTCACACCTACTGAGATATGAGGGAACGGTCTGTGAGACTACGGTTAGTTTCTGGAGGACAATACAAATTCAAAATCGTTAGCACGTATCTTTCCTGCCTGCTTCAATTATCAAATTTAGATCAAACTCGTCAAAATCAAATTACAAAAAAAAGATATGTAATAATCAAACAACATATTTTTCATAGAAATTGTAACATTCAAATTCTTGGAGGTATTTTAATTTGTTATATTTTTGAATTTCGAGCAGTGCCACGTCATGGTGAAGGAATCCTGCGACGTGGCAATGGTCGTTGTATCGCGGGTTTTAAATGGTCGCCGCGGCGTGGCAGCCTATGGCCACGACGTTGCAATTGTTTAATGAGAAACCCTAATTTCTGGGGTTTGCGTTGTATTTAAGGGAATGTGAGGGCTAGGGCTGTTCACCCTCAGCCTCCATCACACTCTCTCAGCCTCCAAGCAAACCCTAACCTTCATTTTTGATCTCTAAGCCTTTTGTGTTAATTTTTGGAAATTTAAGAAGAATGAGGTGACTTCTAGGGCTGGATTCAACAAGCAACTCTTCTCACCATCTTCTTGTGCATCTTTTGGGCTTTTGCAAGTCCCTAAGTTCCAAGCTTTTTCGTTTAAAATGCAGAGATCTAGATTTATATGCATTAATCTTCATGTCCTTGCTTATCGAGTGGTGAGATCTCGTAAAATTTGCAACTTTATGAATCTCCAGGTCATTTTGGAACTTAGATGCTTTGGATCTGGAATAGTATTGAGTGTTAGCATCGTGCATGGAAGATTTGGCTAAAAACCCTCATTTTGACCTAATAGAGTCCAATACATGCATTGGACATGCATGTCTAGAAAGTAAGGATTTTTATGTTGTATTTTGATGCTAGAAGAGTTCTGGAAAGTGGGGTCTAATTGTCTTCAAGAAAAGTGCTTAATGTGAAATGTCCCAAAAATTATAAGGTAAAAAAATTCATTTTTAATTCAACCAAAAACACCAATTACCTTTTTCCAAACATTCAAAAGTATATCATAACAAAACAGTTATCAGAGTACGATCCCAAAATCATCAAGTTGCGGAAACATGGGTGGATGCATTGCGATCAAGTCAGGCATTTCCCTTTCGAACCGCAAGTACCTGGAACCATAACCATAGAAACCGTAAGCACAAAGCTTAGTGAGTTACCCAAAATACTACATATCATACATATCAACATATCAACATATAATGGGCGTCACCCGACATCGAGCCCCGCTCGGAACAGATCTACCAGTCATCAGGCCCCGCCTGGCATCGGGCCCCACCTGGTATACATACAAACACATAAATACATGCATGAATCACAAAGATAAATAACATACAATATAATCATCAGGCCCCACCCGACATCGGGCCCCTCCCGGTAAACATATCAGAAAACATACATGCAGAGTCACGCAAACAACTAGCATCTAATCATAATAAACTATGGGTCGACATTGGTGCCTTAGACCCGCTAAACACAGTGAGGAAACTCACCTCAATCCAAGATAACCGAACACGCGAGCTGTTGCTATCGGAATCATCACACTAAATATAATCAAATTATCCCTAATAAATAACTAAGATAAAATCCCAAAATCCAAGGCCCAAACAATATTTTGTCTTCCTAAAGGGTAAGAGACCATTTTACCCTTCCCATAACTGGTCCAACAACTCATGGCCCAACTCCCAAAAGGCCCAAGGCCTGAAAGGCCCAAAATGAGTTTCTCGGGTGTACGTCCTGCGTACTGTTCTCTGATGTGTAATGTACAAGTCACGAAGCCTGATCTATGTATTACATTGAGCGTACTCCTACGTACGCCCAACGTACTCATCAAAAGGCCAAAAACTCTCATTAAGCACTTAATGCTTAAGACTAAACGTCCAAACTCAAATCTAACCTCTAGATAAGGTCTTAAACCATAAAGTTGCTAACTTTACTCCTTTGCATGCCTTAATGGGACCCAAAACCTGTTTTTATCCATCTAAACTTATAATATGAACATCAACTTAAGCATGATGCATCAAAACCCATCAAGATGATATTTTTATGGTTTCTAATAACTCCATAATGGATAAATTTTCCAAATTTATCCATTATAACGGTCCAACCAACCAAGATCTAGTATTTAAGTCTCAAAGGGACCAAAAATGCATCTTTTCTAAATTAGTCTATTAAGTCCAAGTCTTAAGCTTTTAGATATGAATCAATATGATGTTTAGATGGATAAAGTTTCCAACTTTATCCATAACAAGGTCACAAACTTTCAAGAACTAAACTTTATGCACTAAAGTGACCAAAAGCTCACAACACCCCAAAACTAGCTAGATCTAACAAATACATCATCATGATTCAAGCTTTATACCTCTAGAAGGAAGATCAAGGTGAACAAAGTCTGAATCTAGAAGCTCCAATGCAACCAACACTTCTACTGTCCTAAGACCCTAATCTCAAACCCTAATAGACTCTTTGAGTGTTCTTGTGACAACCGTCAATTTTTGGCCAAGTCAAAGTCAACTAAAGTCAACAAGTCAAACCGGTCAACTCATCTAACCCTTGTATATTAGGGTTTCCATTACGTTTCTTATTGTACAACTCGCAATCCTAATACAAAGTATCACTTAGAGTTTTCACGTGTTCGGAAATTCTAAACCCTAATTAGGGCAAGTGATGAGACTATTCGATAAAACATTATTCCTTAACCCTCGAGGGCATATAACAATCATAACGAGACTTAACGAGGTTTACAAACCTTGCGTTACAAAGCCAAACACTCAAAAAGGTCACAAAAGAAGTCTCTCCCAATCTCATTCACTCTATCTCTCTCTACCTCAAATCTCTCCCAAATCTCTCTCTGATTGAGAAATCTCTCCAAGTGTGTGAAATCTCTCCCAAACCTCTCTCTGCATGAGAAATATCTCCAAGTGTGTGAAATCTCTCCCAAATCTCTCTCTGATTGAGAAATCTCTCCAAGTGTGTGAAATCTCTCCCAATCTCTCTATATGAGAAATCTCTCCAAGTGTGTGAAATCTCTCCCAAATCTCTCTCTGTATGATAAATCTCTCCAAGTGTGCGAAATCTCTCCCAAATCTCTCTTTGAATGAGAAATCTCTCCAAGTGTGTGAAATCTCTCCCAATCTCTCTCTGTATGAGAAATCTCTCCAAGTATGTGAAATCTCTCCCAAATCTCTCTTTGAATGAGAAATCTCTCCAAGTGTGTGAAATCTCTCCCAAATCTCTCTCTGTATGAGAAATCTCTCCAAGTGTGTGAAATCTCTCCCAAATCTCTCTCTAAATGAGAAATCTCTCCAAGTATGTGAAATCTCTCCCAAATCTCTCTCTAAATGAGAAATCTCTCCAAGTGTGTGAAATCTCTCCCAAATCTCTCTCAAAATCTCTCTTAACTTCTTATAATCACTCGGGGCATCCCGACCCTTAATTTAATCGAAAACCGCTCGAAAACGGAAGTTTACGCGAAAAACAGCCTTAAGGAGCCGAACCCTCTTAAGGAGTCGAACCCTCTTAAGGAGCCGAACCTCCCTTAAGGAACCGAAACCTCCTGAGAACCGAAACCACCTCCTGAACCGAACCTGCTAAGGAACCGAACTTAACCTTCGGTCCGAGAAGACTACCTTCGGTCCCTTCTGATGAGTCGCCTACGAGACCTCTCGGTTCCCATATACAACCGAACCCTACCTTCGGTTCTATGCTCCTAAGGAGCCGAACCTTCGCACCTTCGGTCCTGAATTTCGGATTTTAGCAATTTCTACCCGGTTTTCAATAGTTTTAGCGTTTTGAGCCCGTTTTTCGTGATTTTAATGCGGGATTTTCACCCAAACTCGTATTTTAACATAATAAACCCTAAATATTCATATTTTAATTAAATTTTGGGGAAAATCCTTGCCTAAGAATAAAATCTAGTAGGTAAGATTTATGGGTAGAGTGTTGACTTTGCCTTAGTGTATGACACAAGCAACCACCCCATGCCCACTCCATGACCAGCCCTTGTCCTTCCACCATACCTAGTCCTTTCATTGTACTATTTCCATCATTTTTCCAGCCACATCCTTGATCAAAAGCTGGAAAACTCCCCTCTCTCCTCACATTTCTCTCATTTTCCACCAAAGAACAAACTTCATTCTCTCTCACCTTCTCTCTCTAAATTTCGAGATTCAAGGCTATTCTCCAAGCTTTTCTTCTACTTTTGGTAAGTATTATCATCCTCCATATGATTATTTCACTCCTTTCTACTCAAATCATAGGTTTCTTACACAAACTTCCTCATATTTGTGTTAGAACTTCGAATCTTCAAGCATCATCTAAGTGTTCTTGAGTTGAATACTTCTTTTCTTCATCATCCATCTACTGAAATCACTCAAGGTGAGTTCATACCCCTACATTTTCATGTTTTCTTCAAGTTTTAGGGGGGGGGGGGAATACAAGTTAAAACACCAAAAACTTAACTAAACTCAAACAACAACTTTCATCAGAAAAGTTGAGTCTTATTCACGGACTGTTTTGACTATCTTAAACTTAATATCTTTCAAAACTATTTAATATGAAAATAGTTCAGGTTCATACCTTTAAAATGACTACTTGCACATCTCCATACGATTTTTCTACGATTTATGGTGATTTTTACAAAACTGCCTATCATTTCGGAAACGAATTCGGACCAGTCTGTGAATATGAACATTTTAACACAAGTTAAAGACTTCTAAAAATCATAATAAAAATTATAAATAAACTAGACACATTTTCTAAACTCGCAGAATTTACGGATTCAGTTTTCGACTTCGTATGATTTTTCTAAAACAGTGTAGAAAGGTTAAAAACTAGTTAACAACTTACAACTTTCATAACACGTTGTAGTATGTTGAGAAAAGTGTATAACAATAAGTTCTAAATATCGAATGTATTTTCTTGTTAGTTTATCATCATAAACTGGAATTTAGTCATTCATGATAAGGATTCTTCATTCTTTTCGAACACATATAATAAACTATAATAAGCATAGTTTATGGATTTTTACTACATGAAAAAGGTTTTACACTCACGCACACTACACGTAAACTTGTTAACGTAAATTGTGAGACATTCTTCTTAGTACTCCTAGAGTACGGGTTAAAATTCCTGATAGTTATAACCAGAGTCTCTGGTAGGGAGAATGTGATAATTGTGTATAGATCTATATTGGGTTTGACAAACCACACCTGAGCTGCATGCAACAGCTAGACCGGCAGGTCTGAGGTAACAAGTGTCATTATCTTTTTCGACGTCTGAGAAACGTCGTGGCAGGTTCATTAGTCATAGTATGGTTATAGCGACTCACATAGGGAGTTAACAACACATAAAGTTTGCGGGGATTTTCTCAAATCAAAAAGGGTTTTATGTCGATTTAAAATCACTTTTTATATCAATAAGTATGGATATTATTGTGCACTTTCGGTCTTGGAATTAAAGACTACACATCAATTTTGTAAGGAAAATATTGGATTTTCTTTGGAAACATATTTCTATTAAAACTACATTTCATCTATAATTGTTAGACTTCAGCTATAATTCCTAAGTGTATATGCTAGAGTTATATAAGAATCTAGTCACAATCGACTTAGAATTGGTGGGCCCGCCTTATCTCCTGTTCCTTATTTGGTTGTGGACCTAGGGCAGACCCATTATATTCAACAGTTTATTTAACTTAAATTTTATATAACTTATATACGCTGGGCGATTATAGAAGGAATCTATGAGTCCTTCTAGGGTACATTACCGCATAACATATGAGCATTCATTTCACACTTAATAAAGAAAATATTGGATTTTCTGGAAACATTCTCTGTCGCTTTTACAAGGAAAACGGTTTCTTTCTCAAACTAAACTCTTATGAACTCACCAACTTAATTGTTGACACTTTTCAAAACTACTTGTATTCTCAGTAAATCAGTGAAACAGGAAACCAACAACATTTTGAGGATGGGACGTTAAATTGTCAAACAGTTCATTTTGTCATCATAATGTAATTGATTTTGAAGCATGTAAACATATACTATGGTGTAACATTTTCAATTATATTTATGATGGTTGTATTTACTTTGAGCACTATTATAATCGTTGTTGTGATACTATACATGAAGTCCGCCACCCCGAACGTTTCCGCCATCCTTGGTTTGGGGGTGTGACAGTTCTTGAGCCTTGGTCTTGATTTTTTGTGGTTTGTGTTTCTTGAAGTGTTAGAAGAAGAAGTTGGAAGACTCTTTTATTGGAGGGAAGAATAGAGATTCGGATTTAGTTCCATCTTTTGGTGACTTTTGAGGTATAAAGTTCATACATTGTCTACTCCTTGGTTGGATCTCTTCATGGTATGGTTTTACGCTTCTTTGTCCCTTTTTGGTTGGTCTTGATGGGATAAGACCGTTTTAGTAGCTAAATCTTGTAGATTTGGATGTTTAGAGAGTTCCTCTTGTCTTTTGAAAGACAGGGCACGGGATTGGTGGGAGGATGTCGAGCGCACAGTGGGTAATGAGGATGTTGATTCGATGATCTGGGATGATTTTGTGATCAGGTTCAAGGCTGAGTTTGCATCGGTGATTGAGGTGCAACACTTGGCGCGAGAGTTTCAGGATCTTCGCTAGACTACTGAGACAGTGGCTGAGATCACCACGATGTTTCGGGAGAGGGCACTTTTGGTTCCGCTGTAGCTGGCGGATGAGGAGATGAAGAAGGCTAGGTATCATGAGATGTTGAGGAGTGACATTCGGCAATTTGTGAGCCGATCTAGCTGGAAGACACTAGAGGATATGATAGCGAGGGCTAGAGAGAGGGAGATTGATTTTGAGATGGAGAGGAATAGGAAGTCGGATGAGGTTTAGGTATCTGGGGGTTCGGGAAAGAGGCTCAAGGTTGTTGATGCGAGAGGGAAGGGCCAGCAGGGCCGAAGCCGTTGTGGCAAGTGCGGCAGGATGCACGATGGGGTGTGCAAGGTGGGTGGTTATGGTTGCTTCAAGTGCGGCCGGGCTGGTCATGTTAGCAATGATTGCACTGCTACTACCACCACCACCCTGGTATCTGATATTATTTTCTTCCATTGTAATCAGAGGGGCCACAAGAAGGCCCATTGTCTGAGTTTGGCTGCAGCAGGTGCGGTGTCAGCACCCGCTCCTACAACTCTTCAGATTAATGAGGGCTGCCAGGGTCGGGCATATGCACCTGTGGTAAAGAGCAGGGCCTTTCAATTGATAGCCGAAGAGGCTCGCGTGGCACCAGATGTAGTGATGGGTATGTATCTTTTCCTTATCTCTTTATTTATATTGAATTGTTGCTTATATTTATGTGTTTTATTTTAGGATCATTCTTCGTGAACGGTGTTTCTGCTTTGATATTGTTTGATTCAGGGGCTACTCGATCCTTTGTATCACTTGCACTTAGCAAGAGGTTTGTTGGAGCTCCGGGGGAGCTGGATTGTCCGTTAGATATCGAGATTGCAGATAATAGATATGTTCGAGTTGCGAGGGTTCATCGGGGTTGCACTCTTCATTTATTCAGCGAGTAGTATCTGGTCGATTTGGTTCTCATTCCTTTGCGTGGGAACAAGGTTATTGTGGGTATGAATTGGTTGATCCCCAATAGGGAAGTGATCGATTGTTAGAAGCGGTTAGTTCGGGTTCGAACCCCAAGTGGGGGAGAGATAGTGGTTCAAGGGGAGAGATCTCAGCGTGGGCCGATTTTGTGTTCAACAGCGAGGGTCAAACATTATTTTCAGCATGGTTGTTCTGGATTTGTCACCTATGTTATGGATACCTGATGATGTGTCGGTTGTGCGGGATTACCCGGATGTGTTTCTGGAGGATTTTCATGGGGTGCCTCCGGAGAGGCAGGTTGAGTTCAGGATTGATCTGGTTCCTGGTGCGGCTCCGATAGCCTAAGCATCGTATCGGTTGGCTCCTCCTGAGATGCAGGAGTTGTATACATAGTTGTAGGAGCTGTTAGACAAGGGATTCATTCGACCAAGCAGCTCACCTTGGGGAGCACCGATCTTGTTTGTGAAGAAAAAAGATGGGTCTTATCGTATGTGCATTGACTACCAGGAGCTGAACAAGGTAACGGTGAAGAACCGTTATCCACTCCCGAGGACTGATGATCTTTTCGACCAGCTTCAGGGTGCATCTTGGTTTTCCAAGATTGATTTGCGATCGGGTTATCATCAGATGATGGTTAGGGATGAGGATGTGCAGAAGACAACTTTTCGGACTCGTTAGTCATTACGAGTTCGTGGTGATGCCTTTTGGGCTGATGTTGGATCGGTCTGTGATTGTATTTATCGATGGTATCTTTGTTTATTCCAAGACTTAGGATTAGCACGAGGAAAACTTGAGGGAAGTGTTGGAGACTTTGAGGAGGGAGAGACTTTTCGCAAAATTCTCCAAGTGTGAGTTCTGGTTGCGAGAGGTGCAGTTTCTTGGGCACCTTGTCAACTAGAAGGGTATTTTGGTCGATCCGGCCAAGGTTGAGTCTGTAATGCAGTGGGAGGTTCCGAGGTCTCCATCTGAGACTTGGAGTTTCCTTGGTTTGGCGGGTTATTATCTGAGATTCATCCAGGATTTCTCCAAGATAGCTTTTCTTTTGACTCGGTTGACAAAGAAGACGGTTACATTTCGTTCGGGGCCTGAGCAACAAGCAACTTTTGAGACCTTGAGACAGTGGTTGTGCGAGGCACCGATTCTGACCCTGCCTGAGAGTGTTGAGGATTTTATGGTTTATTGTGATGCGTCGATTACCGTATTGGGGGGCAGTGTTGATGTAGAGGGGTCACGTGATTGCTTACGCTTCAAGACAGCTGAAGCCTCATAAGGCGAATTACCCGGCACATGATTTGGAGTTGGGGGTTGTGGTTTTCACCCTCAAGATTAGGAGGCATTACCTCCACGGGGTCCGTCGTACTATTTACACTGATCACAAGAGCCTGAGGTATTTGATGGATCAGCCAAATCTGAATAAGATGGTTGGATGTGGTGAAGGATTATGATTGTGAAATCATTTATCACCTGGGGAAGGCCAATGTGGTGGTCGATGCTCTTAGCTGTAAGGCGGTCGCGGCTCCGATCAGAGACATATGTTTGAGGATGATCGTGATTACTTTGTTGTTGGAGCGGATTCGTGAGGCTCATGTCGATGCTATGAAGGAAGATCACCGAAAGAGTGAGCGTATTGTAGGTCAGGTGGTTTTCTTCGATTATGATAGTCATGGGTTGTTGACTCTGCATCGACGGGTTTGGGTTCCGTATTGGGGTGGTGTGCATTAGATTTTGATGGAGGAGGTACGCTTAGCGTGCTAGCTGAGAAGCTAGTACGCGGGGCGTGCCACATGGTACGCTTAGCGTACTAAGGAGGAAGTTAATCGTGGGACTGAAGCCTCGTACGCTGTGCGTACGAGGGGTTTAATGAAACCCTAATTTTAGGGTTTTGCACCCTATATAAGTTCCTTAAGTCCCTAGGGTTGACCTCTTTATCAGCCTCCATTGTCCTAAAACCCTAATCTCGAACCCTAATAGCCTCTTTGAGTGTTCTTGAGCCTTGGTCTTGATTTTTGGTGGTTTGTGCTCCTTGAAGTGTTAGAAGAAGAAGTTGGAAGACTCTTTCATTGGAGGGAAGCCTAAAGATCCAGATTTAGCTCCATCTTTTTGGTGACTTTTGAGGTATAAAGTTCATACCTTGTCTACTCCTTGCTCAGATCTCTTCATGTTATGGTTTTATGCTTCTTTGTCACTTTTTGGTTGGTCTTGATGGGTTAAGACCGTTTTAGTAGCTAAATCTTGTAGATCTGGATGTTTGGAGAGTTCCTCAAGCTTAAAGGTGAAAACTTTATGGGGTTTATGGTCTCATACATGCATTAAGTCATTTATTAAGCTTTTTTGAGCTCTAGGGTCTCATTAAGCCATGCATGCACGTAAAGTTGGCAACTTTATGTGATAAATCATCTTAAGGAAATCAGATCTGAGTTTGGGTTGAGATCTTATTTGGTTAAGAGCTGGAAATGGAAAGTTGGCCAAACAGGGGGAGTATGTTGGGCCTATAAGCTCATACTTGCCGCGTATAAGCCCTAAAGCGTGTACGCTTAATGTATAGACTGAGTACGCCCCGCGTACTTAGAAGTGGGCTGCGGATTGGGCTTTTCGATGTTCGGCTCCATTTTGGGATTTAGAGGTCTAAGGCTTTATTTTGGGCCATCAGAATATTGTTGTGGGGCTAAGTATTTTTTTGGACCTTCGTTTAAGGCCCATGAAGGGGTTTGGGCCAATCTGGAAAATTGGGCCATAGTGGGCCTTGGGTGATTATTTTAGAATATTGGGCCTTTGGACAATTTGGATTAGGCATGGGCCTTGGGCCGAAAATAGGGAAGGGTAAAAGGTCTTTTACCCTAATTTGGACTCTTAGGGTGAGTCAGGATCCAACTATTAATTGGATGATGTTTTGTGATTATAGCGCGGGGATTTGTAGTGGGACAGTAGCCAGAGATTTATTGTAACATTCCTAAAATTCTCAAAAAATTTAAACTTTTAAATTTACTCAAAACCCATCGTTGTTTACAAATTGTTTTCAAAATAAGTTCAACATCAGAGAAATCCCAAAATCGTGAAATAAAATATGAGGAGGTGCATGATCACGCCTTCGCCTTCCCGCGATCCTCAAAAATATCTAAAACATAATCCAAAACTGTAAGCCCAAAGCTTAGTGAGTTCACCCAAAATACCAATACATATCAAACATCACAAATGTAATAACAACATATATCCACAGCTAATAGACTGGATTTCTCCTGATCTCACATCATAAGTCTAGCTTGCCCCACGAGCCCACAAATTATGTCTGGCTTGCTCACCGGCCCTCAATACGAGTCTGGCATGCCCTATCCGGCCGTCAGCTCATATCTGGAATGCTCATGAGCCCTCAGTATGAGTCTGGCATGCCCTACCTGCCCCTCAGCTCATATCTGGTATGCTCCATGGTTTGTTGGCTACAACACGGAGTGGTACAACCTCAACCCAACCCGCACCATATGTCGATATATAACAGATAATATCATATTCAGATAACAGGCAGTATCACAGGTACTCCTACAGATCTACCAACTAGCATATCACGACTAGCATGCATATCTACTTCAGACTTAACATACAATATCAGATTAACAAACCAATGGGTCGGAGTTGGTGCATTCGACCCAAAAGTATAGTAAGGAAGACTCACCTCCCAAGCAGTGCAGAACTGATAAGATCTGACTCCGAATCTCAACTCCCGACTCAAATGCCTACAACCACCATGTGACCAATTCCATCAAAATCCCAAAATACCCAAAATGCCCTCAAAAGTCAAACTTGGTCAACCATGGTCAAAGTCAAAGTCAACGGTCAAGGTCAACAGTCCATGTTGACCCAACTTGCCGAGTGCATCAATAAACACGCCGAGTTTCTATAGAAATCATATGGTCGGGAAAACCCCAACCAACACGCCGAGTTGGCTTGCAAATCGCCGAGTTTTCCTGAGCTTAATTCATTCAACTATTCCTATGTTTCCAGGGACTCCAAACTCAGATCTAAGCTCAAAACTTTATCCTTTGGGGCTACCCTAAGTGCTCAAAAACTCAACCAAAAGGTTTAAAAATTCAAGGGCTTAACCAATAAGCACAAAATCCTTGAGATCTGAAAACCACCCTTTCCAGAAGAGATTCTAGCACCAAAATCAACTCAAAGGTTGGTGCTTTATAGACATGCATGTCCATTGCATGTCTTGAACCCAAAATGGGTCAAAAAGGGGAAAATATGACCTAAACTCCATGCATGGCATCAAAACTTGGCTAAAGACCAAATCCAAACCACTACAAGGTCACCTTGACCAGGAGATTCATAAAGTTGCAAACTTTATGAGATTTATCTATTGCAACATCCAAGAATAAGGAGAGAAAGGGACAAAAGCTCAAGATCTAACAACATAGAGGAATAAAAATCGGATCTTGGACACTTACAAAGGTCCAGAAGAGTGCCAAGCTGAAGATGAGAGCTTTGCTTGCTAGATCCTTGCTTCCTTCTTCCAACTTTCTTCTTCTTTTGCTCCAAAATTCCACACTAACTCACAAATGAGAGGGAATGATGATTAGGGTTCACAAGGGCCACTATGGGGGTTTGGAGGCTGATAAAAGATCAACCCTAGGGACTTAAGGAGATTATATAGGGTGCAAAACCCTAAAATTTAGGTTTTCTCATCCAGCCGCCAACACATCGAGTTTCCCCTCACAAACACGTCGTGTTGGTCCATAAAAATACGTGGCCCAAAAGTCCTTTAGCACGCCGTGTTGAGGCTACCAACACGCCGTGTTCCAATGGAAAAACATGCTTTAAGAAATAAATCTCATACCTGGGAATCGGTATGTTACATTTATCCGTGAGATTCAACAGTTCGAGGTGAGTTTTCCTCACCTTGATTAGCGGGTCGAAGGCACCAATGTCGGCCCATGATCTGCTATGTTAGAATACTAGCTTCATGTGTGACTCTTGTATGTGTATGTTCTTGTATGCTTACTGGGCGGGGCCTGATGGTTATTCTGTATGCTATTACTTGTTATGCTTATATGAATTGTATGTGGGCGGGGCCTGTTATGCGAGTTTGGGCGGGGCCCATTATACTCATTGGGTGGGGGCCGCTATGCGAGTTTGGGTGGGGCCCGTTATACTCATTGGGCGGGGCCCATTATGCGAGTGTGGGTGGGGCCCATTACACTTATTGTGTTGGGCCTGTTATGTGTTATGTATGTATGGTATGTGGTATGTTGGGGAACTCACTAAGCTTTGTGCTTACGGTTTTCAGTTTATGTTTTAGGTACTTCTGGTTCCAAAGGGAAGAACTCGGGATGATTGTAAAGCACACACCACCTCGTTCTGCATCTTGTGATTTACTCTGATATGATATGTTGATTGATACATTTGTTTATCTGGATTTTTTTATGATAATGTATTTGGGATATCGATTTTATTAAATTAAAAATGAAAATTTTGGGCCTTATTTTTTGGACGTTTCACGAACCAACCATGATCATCATGAGTTGAACCCACATCCGACTATACCCCAATCAGGTGTTTGGGTCATTCTTTGAACCCCAAAGCCTTCATCAGACAAGAACAGGTAGAGAGGCTCCAACACAACCCTCAACCTGGATCCAATCACACGACTGTCATGCGTTACTACGAATGCGCTAACCTATCTTTGAAAGTTTCCGATCCTCAACCTTGCTCGACCTCTATCCAGACTGCTGCTTGAACTGGATTCCTTCTCGAATAGTATGTGAAACTCCTCCTAGTTCCACACCTGATTCTATCCCCGAAAATTCAAGCGGTGCTCCCCCACTTGAATTTAACTACACGCAACTCAATTTACTGGAAACAACGAATAACGAATTCCCTTGTTGGAACTGACGAATATCCTACCCAACATCCCACTTACTGAGGGATTTAAGCGTTCTATCCGTCTTCCACCAATATAATTCTGAAATTTCTGTGACATTTCCAATGTCTGAACAAGCTCATGCGACCGCCATCATCATCATCCTCTTGTTACCGTTCCTTCCCTAGAAATGGTAGCGATTGGACCCAAAAGTCCTTCCATAAACGATCGTCATCCCTACTGAGATGCAACACTTCTGAACTCTGACTTCATTTTTGAACTAATCATGCTAATCCTTCCACTGATCTTCCAAGCAATACTCCTGAATTGTTTCCACCAATGGCCCACAAAAAACTACCTGACCATCTAAATCTAGCTCACCAATACATATCCCACTCATAAATCTCGGCATGCAAAAATGGCATATAACTTGATAATATAAACTAGGCAATAGCAGAGAACTAAAACCAAAGATAATGTCTTACACATACAAGCACATTTATACGGATAATAAGGCATGAAGAAAAAAAGATAACATACCCGTGATAGCATCTAATGAAACTCTGGCCTCCCCCAACTGACACTACAATGCTTAGCTCCTCGCTGTTGGGGCTCCTGCCCTACCGTCATGACCATCAGTGATCCTCAAAGTAACTGGAGCAGGTGCATTCACTGCTCCACCCCTCAACATCGGACATTCATCCTTCTTGTGGCCCACCTGGTTGCAGTGAAAACACATTGGAACTGATCTACAGGGGCAATTCCTACTAAAATGACCCATCTGACAACAACTGAAACATCCTCGACCTGTCTCCCGGCATCCTCCCTCATGGATCCTCCCACACTTGGCACAATGGTTCCAGACCTGATGGCCTTCCAAATGTGAACCCTGGGTCTTGGGCCTCTTCGCCTGGCCCACTGTGATATGAATCTACTTTGACTTCCTCTTCCTGAGGTGCTCTAAATCGATCTCCCGCTCTCGGGCTCTAGCAATCATATCGTTCAGGGTCTTGCACCCTGACAAACTCACAAACTCCCTGATGTAATCCCTTAGAATACCATGATACCTTACTCTCTTCATCTCTTCGTTCTATGCATACTGCAGAACCAACAAATCCCTCTCCCAGAACTTGGCAGTGATCTCTACCACGATCTCAATCGTCTGGAGAAGGTCCTAAAACTCCCTTGCCAACTATTGCACCTCAATAGCTGGTGCAAACTCGGCCCTAAAACGGGTCACACACTCATCCCAAGTCATCATCTCCAGGGCTTTGTGTGACAACCGACAAATTTCGGTCAAGTCAAAGTCAAACAAAGTCAATAAGTCAAACCGGTCAACTCCATTAACCCTTGTATGTTAGGGTTTACATTATACAATTCGCTATTTCAATGAGAAAACATCATTTGAAAAATTCATGTGTTTGATTTTCCTTAGCCTTAACAGTGCTAAACAACGAACAAAGCGATAAAACACTATTGCACAATCATCGGGATTGTGAAAGACACTAAGTCATGGCTTAACGGGGTTTATGGACCTTTCGTTGCGAAGCCGGACACTCAAAAAGATCAGAAACGAAACCTCTCACAATCTCTTTCACTCAACCTCTCTCTATTAAAATCTCTCCCAAATCTCTCCCGAATCTCTCTCAAAAGTTCCTTCAACGTTTTGTAATCATCCGGGCCATCCCGACCCTTAACTGGGTCAAAAACCACTTGAAACGGGGTAAAAACAGGTAAAATAGGCTTAAGGACCCAAAACTGAAGCTTCAGGACCAAAGTCCCTGTCATAAAGGAAGACGACACACATTTGTCTGTCGTAACCTTACGACGCGCGTGTTGATGACACGCAATGAGTATCAAGGAAGCCCCTGTCATAAAAGAAGACGACATGCATTTTTGCGTGTCATAATTGTTCCGGTTTTTCGACTACCACTTTGTTTTAGGCCCGTTTTTCATCATTTTAACGCGGGATTTTCACCAAAAGCTTTATTTTTACAGTTAGAACTCTATATTTCAGTAATCCCCACGTTTTTAGGGCCATTCATACCAATAATTAGTGGGGGAGGTGCTTGAGGTGGAAAGATGACTTTACTTTACTTTATGACACATGCCACCACTTACACCCACTACATGGCCAACTCTTTCCCACTACATGACCAGCTCTTACCCACTACATGACCAACTCATACCCACGACATGACCAGCCCCACTCCTTGTTTAAGTATAAAAACCCATCCCCTCTCTTCATACTTCTTTCATTCTCTCATTTTCCTCCAGGGATCACACTCCAAATTCTCTCACCATTCTCTCTCAATTCCAAGACTTCCAAGGCTGATTATCAAGCTTTCTTCCACTCTTGGTAAGTATAATTCATTCTTCTTATGATTATTACACATCCTTCTACTCAAAATCATAAGAATCTTACACAAACATCGTCACCTTCATGTTAGGTTCTCGATTCGTCAAGGCATCTTCTAAATGTTCTTGGGTTGAACACTTCTCTTCTCCAACATCCATCCTCTAATAACACATAAGGTGAGTTCATACCCCTATATTTTCAGGTTTTTCTTAAGTTTTAAGGGGGGGAATACAAGTTAAAACACCAAAAACACAACTAAACTCATTTAACAGTCTTCAACAGAAACTTTTAACTCCATTCACGGACTGTTTTGGTCAACTTAAACATTTTAGTTTTCAAAACTGTTTCAGACGCATATAGTTCAGGTTCATACCTTTAAAATGATTACTTGCACATCACCATATGATTTTTATACGATTTATGGTGATTTTTACAAAACTGTCTATCATTTCAGAAACAAAACCGGACCAGTTTGTGAATATGAATATTTTCACAAAAGTTGGAGATCACTAAAAATCATGAGAAAATTTATGAACAAACTAGACACACTTTCTAAACCCTCAGAATTTGCGGTTTTTGATTTAGACCTTTGATGATTTTTCTATAAATTTTCTATGAACAGTAACATAAACGTTATTACTAGAAAAATATCATCAATTTCATTTACGCCTTGTAACTCGTTGAGCAAGGTGTATATCATTATGTAATCATATATTATTACATTATATGTCATTTTGTCTTGGTAATTAGACATACATCAGAAAACAAATGGATTTTTACCTTCACAAGTATGGTAAATAATTAATTTTTATAAACAAAGTTTACATCCGTTATACACAAACATTTGGTAAACTATGACAATTATAGTTTATGAACACTACTACTACCCTTGTTGTGATAAACTATAATAAGTATAGTTTATGATACATTTACATAACAAACTATAATTTGTATTAATACTCTATTCTCGTTTAGTAGTTCCTAAACCAAAAATATTAATTATATTAGGTTCTACGCCATTTTGACCCGGACCGTCTATCGTACGACACACGCATTTCGTTTTGGGACTAATGTGAGTAATCTACCCCATATTTTATAATTTTCAATACTTTTGGGGTGTATCATGTGGTTATAATATGTTCCAACTTCATTTTATTGTTTTATCACAATTGAGACATTGTTAGGACATTTATACGTGAGTCATTAATTGTATAACTATTGTTTGTTTACGCTACATGTACTTGTAGTGCATTATCATTTTTAGTCTAATCTCCATGACTATGCCCGTATTCTTGAGGTACGTTATGGACAATAATAGCGCTATTGGGTTGACCACCCCGCCTTGGGACGCTAAGGTGATTGATCGCACGTGGTTGAGTGTGTTTGATGATTTGATGCTCCATCCTATATATTTATATATATATATATATATATACATATGTATATATAGGGTGAGGACTTATTGTTGTTGTTATCATTTGTTAATCAATTTTGGATTTATAAATCGTTATCTCAAATACAATTGTTTGCCGACTTCAAAAGAAAACAAATTTCAAATTATAAATGTTTCAACTTCACAAATTTTCTCTACTAAAATTAGATTACTCATCAACTCTCGTAGTTGACCTGTTTTTACCCATGATGCAGATTTAAAGAATGAAGTTGATGAAAAATAGGTTGTGCCTTAGAAATCCACAAGACTATTTAAATTTGATGTAATAAATGTTGTTCGTATTTGGATTTGTATTTGTATGTTGTGGATCTTGTTTGCATACTTAGTACTTAATTGAATCTAATCATATTATAACATAGTTGTCATGAGACTTTGAACAATATATCACGCCTTGATCGATTCCGACAAGGATCGGGGTGTGACAGATTGGTATCAGAGCCCTTGACTATAGGGAATTAGGTTAATTGCCTTGACCTAGTCTATAGCCTCTAGGGTCCTCTTGTATGCTAGTTTATAAAATGCACACACAACTGCATGCAATTCACACTTAGAAAATCCTAGGAATACCTTTGTGTGTTAATTGCTCCCTTAAGTGCATACGTATTACTCCTGACGCTTATATGTGTGCATACACTGGTGAATATTCTCCTCTTTCTCTGAAAATCACACACATATTCAAGTGGTTTAAAAAAAATGTATATACATATATATTCCTTAGAGCTCATAGGAAATTCAAAGTCATCCACTCTAGTTGGGTAGGATCATAGTAATGGACGCGTAGTAACTGGAAGGGGGAGGTGCCGGTAGCCCGAAAGTCCTGACTAGGCAAGCATTCGTATACATCCCAATCAACTGAGGGACCAGTTTGCTTACCTGGGGACCAAAGGCGAGAGTTCCCAAACCTATAGGCCAAAGCGCGTCATTCACATTACTTTTGAGCCATCAAAATACTCGACCTTATCAAACGTATCCAAAAGGATTCACTCCAAAATGGCCAACTCATTGGACTATTAAGTTCCCTAATGGGCCTAGAAGTAGGAAAGACATGTGAAAACTTAGTTTTGTGGGGGCCCACGCAAGTGCTACATGTTTCACATTTAGTAACCATGGAAAGCCCAAAATGTGCCCAACACTCCTAACCATGGCCCAACAAGTGTTTTACAATTATTTTACCCAACAATGTCTAAAAAAACTTTATTTCCATAATCAATTTACAAATAACTCACAAGTCCATATGCGTGTTTCTCGTAGATGGCATTACGACCCCCATACGCTGCTCGCAACAACCGAAGGCTAGCTGCCCTTATCGCCAAGGAGGTAGCAAACGTCATCCCAACAATTGCAACCCAACTTCATTCTCTTCAGCCACAAGCTCCAGCAACCACTCCTCGTTGCTCGTTCAAGCACTTTCGTAACTGCAATCCGCCTTACTTCAAAGGCATCGAGGGTGCCACCGCACTCCTCACATGGATTGAAGAAATGGAGAGTACTTTCATCCATAGCGAGTGTCCTGAGGACCTGATGGTCCGTCATGCTACATGGTGCCTCTAAGGTCATGCTCTCACATGGTGGAACCTAGAAAAACGGGCAAAGGGAGAGGCTGTATGCCTTGGTATATGTGAATCAAGTCTGGGAAGGATATAGCCTGATCAACTATATCTGTCCGAGGAGTGACTTGCATATACTGGGGGATAGTCATAATGAGCAACAAATCTAACAACCTAACTACATCCTACAGGGAATACTTAAAGAATCGAATCTAAACACCTAAAAATATTATAGGAGTATTTGGTGATACTATAACCAACTTATGTGAAAACTAAAGACCTCTATTAGTAGGCCTATGATAACTGAGTGCATACGCCAAAGGTTATACATAATTAAAGATATTATAGACTCAGAATCTATGACTATTTCTCTACTTCCTGTTCCTTGTTTGGTTGTGGACTTAGAGTAGAGTCATTTATTCGAAGGTCTATTCTATCTCAACATATGTATAACTGGTATGCACTATGTGATTATAGACGTAACTAATAAGGATCACCCCCTATAAGTAATTATAGGATTAGGCGTCTATTAATTATCTCTTCTACCCCTATTCTCGCACGAACAACATGATGGGTAAATCTTAACGCCCGTACAAAACCTACTTCTACCCACTACCATAACTCCGTCTCCAAGACGTTAACAGAAACACCAAGAATAGTTCACTAAAGTGCGAAATTATACATGTGTATATAAATGGTAAGGATATTTACTAAAAGGTTCATCAATGAAATTGGCATGCATTTTATTTCATTGAATCTCACTACTTGGTATTACAAACAATTTACGACTAGTAACTCTAAGATTCTTTAGGTGTACCTCGAAGTTATGTGTAATTAAGAAATGATTGACCTAGAAATGGTGAGTCCACCTTAGGACCTGTTCCTTGTTTGGTTGTGGACTTAGGGTAGACTCATTAGGATCAACAGTCTAATAAAATTTTAATTACACATAACTGGGGGCATGTCGAGTGAATCTTAGGAGTGGATCAGACATGGAACAAATCACAAGATTATAATCAAATTATTCCTACTAAATTCATAAGTCTATTTATAAAGACCTCTGGTATAGAGTCGTCGACGTAGTCGTGTCGGCAATCTAGAATATAGTTAAGTACATAATACAAACTATAATACCCAAATTATACAAAATTTTCTGCATTAAAAATCAATAGACAAACACAATGAAACTGAAAAGGGTATCAAACTATCAAGAGAAAAACACATACAATGTAGATTAAAATCCACTAATTATAACAAAATGGCTAAAAGAAAAGGTAAAGACTAAGGATTGTTAAGTCCTCTCTTCTTATAAATAGCTTTGAAGCAAGTTTGCCTAAGCTTCTTTGTTCCTTCTGTCAATTCCATATCTGGCAATTTCTCCATCATCTTCTTGTGCCCTTCTAACGTCTTTATCTCCTCATTTAATCCCAACTCCTAGTTTTTTTTAGGTAGATGTAATATATTTTTTCGTGTGAGTTCAACTTTTTTTTTTTTTACAATGAGTTAAGTTTATATAAATATAAATCAGGAAATCGTAGTAAATCAATTGATTTGATGTGGCATATGCCTAGGGCCTATGTTTATGTTATAAAGAAACTAATAATTAAAATTTTAGAAAATACCAAAACTACTTTGGTTACCAAGTGCATGCATACATGCATGAGTAATGTATAGAAGGTTATTATCGTAGTTTACCTTGGCATTTTGAATGAGGGATTGAAGGCTCTTAAGTTTTCTATGAGGCCATCTATTTATGTTTAGCTCTCTGCATCTTTTCTTCAACACTGTTAACCCTATCCCTAGTTCCGTTGCTGCCATGATTATCGGCATCTCAAAGTACTTCTCTATCTCTTCAAACTCCAATGGTCTCAATCTCTTTGCCATCTTTCGGCCACCGTGATCAGTGGTGGCAACACTAGAACTACATGTAGCCTCACCACCAGATTTACAGTTTTCACTGAAACTAACCAATGGTAAATTACCATCCTCCCAACAATCCCATAAGCTTATGTCTTCAAGGGGATCAAAATCGTGAAACTCATTTCTAGAAATGATGTTTTGATCTTTGTTAAGTACTGTGGAAACGTTCTGATCGAGCACTTCATGCAATTTTTCCGACAACCCGTAATCATGATGGTTGAGCATGTCACCACTGCAAAAATCCAAAAACTCAAGATAATCAAATCCAACACGATGAAAGACTCTTTTTGATCACTACAAATCCAAACCATGTTTTGATCAATGTCGACAAAATCACTTTTCTGTGCGTAAGATGGTGTAATGAGTGACGTTTATATATACCTGAAAAGATCTTGATGATCAAAGTACTGAAACCAATCGAGGTCATCTATGGGGTTTTGATGATCTGCAGGTGGATCCATTTGTGAGGGAGAAGTTAAAAGTCGCGGTAAGAATGTGATGATTTATATAAGTGAAGTGGGAGAAGTAATTAATAGCAAATTGTTGGGAATGCAACAAAACAAGTTAAGCACATCTGAAAAATTGATAAATGATTTCGGTAACACTCGCGGAATATAAACTAGTGAAAATTACAAACGAAATTGAATATATATAGTCTATGATGTTATGATTATTGTGTATCTAACAAATGAAGAGAAAATGAATATATATATTCTTTGAGCTGTAACATTCTTCTTCAATTCACACACATATACGTATCTGTTGCTGCAAATTATGACTTGTGTGCCTCATGCATTTAATGCATCACATGCCTACTGCATATTCTTGACTTTGAAGCTACGTATCAGTTTCCAATTTCCCCAGTAGCACACTTTTCATTAGAAAATACTCCAAGTCTTTACACATGAACCAGTTAGAAAGTACTCCAAGTCTTCACACATGCAAATTATGACTTGTGTGTCGCTATAGGTATGTCGTTGGCTCTTGTTAAAAACCTATAGCGACAACAAGTCATCGTAATAGATTAAACCTGTGGTGACGACAAATGCCCTTGCAATCTTAATGTTATACGACTAGTTTACGCCAAGCGACTATAAAAGAACTGGTAGGACTTATAATGCAAATTTCGTCAAAATTTGTTGAAACATTCGTAATGATGGAACTCGCTAACTATAAAATATTCATAGTGGTAATACCAAGGATAAAACAGGGAGTATAAAAGCACACATAGAATACTCTATCATCCTAAAACAATAAACTCCTTTTAAATTGACTCAGCTCAAGTTACAATAAGAAATTTCCAAGGTCGTCATGTGACATCAGGCGGGTTGTTCCTCACCATAATCAATTTCTTGTACTACGAGAAGTTTTCCACATATTTTTCCAAACTCTTGAAGTCCCAGTCAAAATGCAAATTTCGGGACGAAATCCCCTCTAACGGGGGGATGATGTGACAACCGTCAAATTTCGGTCAAGTCAAAGTCAAACAAAGTCAACAAGTCAAACCGGTCAACTCCATTAACCCTTGTATGTTAGGGTTTACATTATACAATTCGCTATTTCAATGAGAAAACATCATTTGAAAAATTCATGTGTTTGATTTTCCTTAGCCTTAACAGTGCTAAACAACGAACCAAAGCGATAAGACACTATTGCACAATCATCGGGATTGTGTAAGACACTAAATCATGGCTTAACGGGGTTTATGGACCTTTCGTTGCGAAGCCTGACACTCAAAAAGATCACAAACGAAACCTCTCACAATCTCTTTCACTCAACCTCTCTCTATTAAAATCTCTCCCGAATCTCTCTCAAAAGTTCCTTCAACTTTTTGTAATCATTCGGGCCATCCCGACCCTTAACTGGGTCAAAAACCACTTGAAACGGGGTAAAAACGGGTAAAATAGGCTTAAGGACCCAAAACTGAAGCTTCAGGACCAAAGTCCTTGTCATAAAGGAAGACGACACACATTTGTCTGTCGTAACCTTACGACGCGCGTGTTGATGACATGCAATGAGTATCAAGGAAGCCCCTGTCATAAAAGAAGACGACATGCATTTTTGCATGTCATAATTTTTCCGGTTTTTCAACTACAACTTCGTTTTAGGCCCGTTTTTCATCATTTTAACGCGGGATTTTCACCAAAAACTTTATTTTTACAGTTAGAACTCTATATTTCAGTAATCCCCACGTTTTTAGGGCCATTCATACCAATAATTAGTGGGGGAGGTGCTTGAGGTGGAGAGATGACTTTACTTTACTTTATGACACATGCCACCACTTACACCCACTACATGGCCAACTCTTTCCCACTATATGACCAACTCATACCCACTACATGACCAGCCCCACTCCTTGTTTAAGTATAAAAACCCATCCCCTCTCTTCATACTTCTTTCATTCTCTCATTTTCCTCCAAGGATCACACTCCAAATTCTCTCACCATTCTCTCTCAATTCCAAGACTTCCAAGGCTGATTATCAAGCTTTCTTCCACTCTTGGTAAGTATAATTCATTCTTCTTATGATTATTACACATCCTTCTACTCAAAATCATAAGAATCTTACACAAACATCGTCACCTTCATGTTAGGTTCTCGATTCGTCAAGGCATCTTCTAGGTGTTCTTGGGTTGAACACTTCTCTTCTCCAACATCCATCCTCTAATAACACATAAGGTGAGTTCATACCCCTATATTTTCAGGTTTTTCTTAAGTTTTAAGGGGGGGGGGGGAATACAAGTTAAAACACCAAAAACACAACTAAACTCATTTAACAGTCTTCAACAGAAACGTTTAACTCCATTCACGGACTGTTTTGGTCAACTTAAACATTTTAGTTTTCAAAACTGTTTCAGAAACATATAGTTCAGGTTCATACCTTTAAAATTATTACTTGCACATCACCATATGATTTTTCTATGATTTATGGTGATTTTTACAAAACTGTCTATCATTTCAGAAACAAAACCGGACCAGTTTGTGAATATGAATATTTTCACACAAGTTGGAGATCACTAAAAATCATGAGAAAATTTATGAACAAACTAGACACACTTTCTAAACTCTCAGAATTTGTGGTTTTTGATTTAGACCTTTGATGATTGTTCTATAAATTTTCTAAGAACAGTAACAGAAACGTTATTACTAGAAAAATACCATCAATTTCATTTACGCCTTGTAACTCGTTGAGCAAGGTGTATATCATTATGTAATCATATATTATTACATTATATGTCATTTTGTCTTGGTAATTAGACATACATCAGAAAACAAATGGATTTTTACCTTCACAAGTATGGTAAATAATTAATTTTTATAAACAAAGTTTACATCCGTTATACACAAACATTTGGTAAACTATGACAATTATAGTTTATGAACACTACTACTACCCTTGTTGTGATAAACTATAATAGGTATAGTTTATGATACATTTACATAACAAACTATAATTTGTATTAATACTCTATTCTCGTTTAGCAGTTCCTAAACCAAAAATATTAATTATATTAGGTTCTACGCCATTTTGACCCGGACCGTCTATCGTACGACACACGCATTTCGTTTTGGGACTAATGTGAGTAATCTACCCCATATTTTATAATTTTCAATACTTTTGGGGTGTATCATGTGGTTATAATATGTTCCAACTTCATTTTATTGTTTTATCACAATTGAGACATTGTTAGGACATTTATACGTGAGTCATTAATTGTATAACTATTGTTTGTTTACGCTACATGTACTTGTAGTGCATTATCATTTTTAGTCTAATCTCCATGACTATGCCCGTATTCTTGAGGTACGTTATGGACAATAATAGCGCTATTGGGTTGACCACCCCGCCTTGGGACGCTAAGGTGATTGATCGCACGTGGTTGAGTGTGTTTGATGATTTGATGCTCCATCCTATATATTTATATATATATATATATATATATATATATATATATATATATATATATATATATATACATATGTATATATAGGGTGAGGACTTATTGTTGTTGTTATCATTTGTTAATCAATTTTGGATTTATAAATCGTTATCTCAAATACAATTGTTTGCCGACTTCAAAAGAAAACAAATTTCAAATTATAAATGTTTCAACTTCACAAATTTTCTCTACTAAAATTAGATTACTCATCAACTCTCGTAGTTGACCTGTTTTTACCCATGATGCAGATTTAAAGAATGAAGTTGATGAAAAATAGGTTGTGCCTTAGAAATCCACAAGACTATTTAAATTTGATGTAATAAATGTTGTTCGTATTTGGATTTGTATTTGTATGTTGTGGATCTTGTTTGCATACTTAGTACTTAATTGAATCTAATCATATTATAACATAGTTGTCATGAGACTTTGAACAATATATCACGCCTTGATCGATTCCGACAAGGATCGGGGTGTGACACTTTGCCTCCCAAAGTGAAGTCTACCTCCTCCCCACCAATCTCGAGCTCTGTCTTTCAGAAGACATGAAACAAATCTGCCCTTCGACCCCTCGGGGCAGGAACTCGTCCGGAAAGCATTCACTATATTCGCTAACCATCTCCTACTAGCAATGGGGCCCTTCTCCCCAAATAACTCGGGATCTCCACAAGAACAAAACTCTTGGAAGGAAAGAGTGTGAGTTCCCACAATAGCCATGATCTCAGCACGGAACGCGCCCAAAGGCTCATCCAGAAACTCCATAATCCCCTCCTTGACTGTCCCGAAGATCACATGAGTTGGCTCCAAAATACCGCTGGTAATTTCCGACGAGATGAACTCTTGCATTCACTCATCAATCGGCTCAGTGCCAACACCTAAGCCCGAACCAGATCCTCCACCATGAGTGCTCATCACCATATTGAAAAGCAACCATACAATTGTAACATCCCAATTTTCAAGACCAATAATTTTCGTTTTTAAATATAATACTTATAAAACCATTTACTGACAAACAACATAATCATAATCATTTCAAGTCATCACATGTCTCAAAAATCATAACAGAAAGTAGTAATAATGACAGAGTACAAATCCCATGGATCTCAAAATACGGAAATCATGTGTGTGCGATGCGCTACTACCGTGCCGGCTCCTTCCCCTGCAACGAACAGGTACCTGCATCCAAAACTGAAAATTGTAAGCACAAAGCTTAGTGAGTTCCCCAATCATACCACATACCGCCTAATGCCTGTTCCTCAGTATCTTTCAACCGGTATCAGCCTGGCATAATTGGGAGCAGGGCCCCCCTTCGGTATCTTGCAACTGGTAACCGGGAACTAACCTCCCATTCGGTATCTTTCAACCGGTAACTGGGAACTAACCTCCCCTTCAGTATCTTTCAACCGGTAAATTGGGGACTATCTCACCCTTACCACTACCACATAATAACATAGCATATAATTATCATATCATGCTAACACATAACACATATCAGTAGTGGCAAACCTAGATAATTATCACAAAGACAATCGTATATCCACCAAATCCTACTAGTGGGCCGACATTGTGGCCGTAGACCCACTACTATTGGAAGGTAACTCACCTCGATGTCGTGTAGTATCTGTACAGTCCTCGGCACGGGAATCAACTTGTCTCTACTCCTCAATCCGTACACAACAACCTTTCTCGATTACTAATACATACTCATAACCCCTTTACAAGGGTGAACCCAAATCCAAGTCAAACTCAAGGTCAAACCCTGGTCAAAGTCAACTTTGGTCAAGGTTAACTTCCAGTTGACTCGACTCGCTGAGTTGGTCCACCAACTCGTCGAGTCCCCACTTCTACAAAATGTTAAGACCCCGAATCTACTCGTCGAGTCTAGCAAGAGCTCGACGAGTTCTCCTTCAACCATAACATCAGGATCATCTTCAACCGACTCGTCGGTTTCGTCCTTGAACTCGTCGAGTTCATCTTCATCCGAATGAATGAGTCTAGTCTATGACTCGCCGAGTTCTCCCTAAACTCGTCGAGTCCGTCTTCATGAGGTTGGGATATTGCCTTGAACTCGCCGAGTCCTATGATTTGCAAGTCCAAAACAAACCCTTAGCAGGCTGAGTGTTCCTTCCACTCAACCAAAACCAATTCCAGAAGACGTTTAGGGGAAAAATGTGTCCCGACTCGCCGAGTCCCTACTAGTCCAAAACTATAATGTCGATTATAATGGGTCTTAATGCATCAAAACCATAGATCTGACCTCCTAGGGTCCATTTCATACGTAAAGCTACGAACTTGATGTCCATGCATGGGGTTTTAGCTCCAAAATCCATGAAAATGGGGGTTTATAAGATGCATGGGCTTCCTATGGCCATAAAGTTGGCACCTTTATGCCATGGGAACCCTCAATGGTTCAAGATCTGAAGTGTAACTCCATGATACACACTCAATCCGAATATGGCCTTAGAAATGCCCCAAAATGATAAGATCTAAGCCCTAGAGGAGATCTATCAAATGAGAAGTCAAGGTTGAAGCTTTTTACCTTGAATGGGATGGAAATAAATCAAAGCCTCTGGATCTACTAGCCTTCTCTTGATCTTCCAAGCTTCCTTCTCTTCTTCAAACTTCAAACCACCACAAAACACACAAAAATGGATCAAGATCACTCAAACAAGGGTTAGGGTTTCAATCTAGGGCTTCTCTGAGTTGGGAGGGGTGATGGAGGCTGGTTTGGGACGAGATAATGTGTTTAAATAGGGTGCAAACCCTAAATATTAGGGTTTTGTCCAGACAGCTCCTACTCGTCGAGTCGGTCCCCCGACTCGCCGAGTAGATCACTAAAACCCCCGCATAATGTCGAGTCTACTCGGCGAGTTGGGCCTCCAACTCGACGAGTCCCAGAGTAGAATACCAAAATACTTGAATTTAAATATGTACCAGGAACCAGGTGCTAAAACAATAATCAGAACATACCCAAGAATCCTTATCCACAGGCTTCATGTATTCTCCGTGACTCCCCTCGATTCGAGTATAGATCATGTGCTTTCAGTAGTACGGGCCCAATACTACCTTCTACACCTACCCATACTTTCCTCAAGTGTTATCCCGAATCTCTAAGTCACCTTCTCAAATTGTTACTGCAAGTACCTACTAATCAACGCAACCAAACCCCCTACTGCACTTCTTAGGCTTTCCTAGGTTCCGACCTTACCCTGCCATCAGCTGCTGAAGAACTCCCACTAATATCAGCTAAATACTTCATGAATATAATCACATGCCACAAAGCTTAGATAATACTTCGAGTAACATACTCAACCCTAAAACAGTTAGACTCAAACGAGAGTTGCAAAGTAGAGTCAAATCCATCACTATGAGATTATTTAACCTTTGTAACACGCGTCTTGCCATATTCACTAAATAGTTAACTCACATCGCTAAGAGTTCCACAAAGCACACATCACAAAGCAAGCAACATTCGTATAATAACACTCCAAGCCATAGAACAAACAAAGAACCTCCACAACTCACTTAATACAACCCATGGTAGGAACTTCCACTCTCACTACCTGTTGCCTTATGCATGTAAATTATACACAATATAGGATCAAATAGACTGTCGAATAAAAGACTCCACCCTAGGACCACAACCAAATGAGGAACATGAAATAAGGCCAAATCAATCATTTTAGGGCTAGATGATCCTAACTGCATACAAATTTTAAAGCATACACTTAGAAATTACTGATACCAATACATATTCCTAATCTAGCATAGCATCCAATGCTTCCTAGGCTACAAGGCATCACATATCAGGACAACCTATCATCCAATTCCTGAAAGTATCCCTAGGCTTATCCTAGCATGCAAACATTCATATCATATAACATATCAATATGTATGGGTATTCTGGGAATCACTTACTTGAGCTCAGCCGATGGCACACATCACACCCTCTTTTTCTTTTAAAAAAATCTTTTTAGAAATTCGTTTTCTTTTAAAAAGTTACCAACTCCTAAGTTTGAGTTCAGTCACACCCGAGAGTGTGCCTGAATCCCTCAAACCAAGGCTATGATACCAACTTATAACATCCCCCTCTGGCACATATCACAATATTGTTCGCTTTGGGCTCCCGACACGAAAACTTCCCATGGGGCCACCCATCCCTGAATTGTTCTCACTCGGGCACGCTTAACTGTAGAGTTCTTATGGGATCTGCTGCCCTCACAACTTTAAACCACGTTATGACAGGGACGGTATCCACACCCATTTAAGTAATGCTTATTTCTCCTTCCCAACCGATGTGGGATCAGGTGCACCTGATCCCACATCGTCTGGGAAGGAGAACTAAGCATTCCTTAAAAGGGTGTGGATATCTTCCCTATCACAACGCATTTTAAAGCCTTGCAGGGTATTATCGGATATTTATTCAGGACTTCTCCAAGATTCTAGTGCCTTTGACCTGCTTGACGAAGAAGAATGTGGTTTTCGGTGGGGGCCTGATCAGCAGTTGGCTTTTGAGACTCTGAGGCAAAGATTGTGCGAGGCCCCAATTCTCGCGCTTCCCGAGGGTTTGGATGATTTTGTGGTTTATTGTGATTGCTTATGCTTCGAGGCAGCTGAAGCCTCATGAGGCGAATTATCCTACGCATGATTTGGAGTTGGGGGTTGTGGTCCTTTCCCTCTATATTTGAAGGCAATATTTGTATGGGTTAGGTGTACTATTTACACTGACCACAAGAGTTTGAGATATTTGATGGATCAACCGAATTTGAATATGCGGAAGTGGAGATGGCTGAATGTGGTAAATGATTATGATTTCAAGATCTTGTACCACCTTGGGAAGGCCAATATGGTGGTTGATCCTTTGAGCCGTAAGGCTGTGAGTTCTCCTATCAGAGATATTTGTTTGAGGATGGTTGTTACATCGCCTTTATTGGATTTGATCAAAAAGGCTCAGGTGGAGGGATTGAAAAATGAGAATTGGAAGGCTGAGCAAATCAAATGGAAAATTCCCTTATTTTTCAGAGACATACATGGGTTGTTAACTCAGTGTGGTAGAGTGTGGGTTCTGCCCACTGGTTACGTGAGGCAGGCGGTTTTGGAGGAAGCACATAAATCAAAGTTATCTATCCATGTGGGGGCTACGAATATGTATATGGATCTGAAGTTGAGTTATTGGTGGCCATGTATGAAAAGGGAAATAACTTGGTTTGTTGAGCGGTGTCTGACTTGCAGGAAAGTAAAGGTCGAACATCAGAGAGCCCATGAGAAGATGCAAATCTTACCCATTCCCATGTGGAAGTGGAAAGCGATTACCATGGATTTTATCACAAAGATGCCAAGGTCGACACGTGGAGTTGATTCTATATGGGTCATTGTTGATAGATTGACCAAGAGTGCGCATTTCATACCGATTGCTGAGAGTATATCTGTTGAGAAGTTAGCTGACGTCTACATTCGGGAGGTGGTAGTTCGGCATGGGGTTCCAGTTACAGTGGTTTCAGACCGGGATCTTCGTTTCACCTCCAGGTTTTGGAATATGTTTCATGTGAAGTTGGGTACTCAACTTCATTATAGTACAACATACCACCCCAGACAGACGTCCAAAGCGAAAGGATGATTCAGACGCTCGAAGATATGCTCCGGGCTCGTGTACTAGATTTTGGATGGAGTTGGGATACATAACTTCCATTGGACGAGTTCTCCTACAACAATAGTTATCAAGCCAGTATTGACTGATCGTTGTTTGAGATGTTATCTGAGAGGAGGTGCGTGACCCCAGTTTGTTGGGGGGAGGCCGGGCATCGAGTCATGGGGAGTACTGATGTAACATTCAGATTCTTGGAGGTATTTAAATTAATGGATTTTGGGATGTTGGGCGGTTCCATGTCATGGTGAAGGCATCCCACGACGTGGTGATGGTCGTTATGTCGTGGATTTTAAATGGCCACAACGACGTGGCAGCCTATAGCCACGATGTGGTAACTGTTTAATGAGAAACCCTAATTTATGGGGTTTGCACCATATTTAAGGGAATATGATGGCTAGGGTTGCTCACCCTCAGCTTCTATCACACTCTCACAGCCTGCGAGCAAACCCTAACCACCATTGTTGCCTTCTAAGCTTTTTGTGTTAACTTTTGGAGATTTGAAGAAGGAGGTGACTACTAGACTTGGATTCAACAAGAAACTCTTCTCACCATCTCATTGTGCATCTTCTGGACTTTGTATGTCCCCAAGATCCAAGCTTTTTTATTATAAAGTGCTAGATCTTGTGTTTTGTCCCATTTTTTTCTTGATGTTGTTAGATGGAATGGGGAGATTTCATAAAGGTTGCAACTTTATGAATCTCTAGATCTTTTGGAGTAGTTCATGGCTTGGATCTGGAGTTTGGTGGTTGGTTTGTGCCATGCAAAAGATTTTGGTCATATAATCCCATTTTAACCTAACTTAAGTCCAAGACTTGCATTGGACATGCAAGTCTATAAAGCAACAATCTTTGGAATGGTTTTGGTACTATAAGCTCTTCTGGAGAAAATAAGCTTGTGACTTAAGAGATTAAGTGCTTCTTGATTAAGTCCTTGTCATTTCTTGCCTTTTTGGATCTAGGACTTGAGATCTAGACCTCTTGGTGGATCTCAATGGATAAAGGTGGAAACTTTATCCATTTGGACGTTAGAAATGATCAGATCTGGACTTTTGGAACCTTTGGAATTGGAGGTTTCGACTTAACTCATTAGGATGTTTTGGATCCAGTTCCCACATCGTGGCCTAGCCTTCCACAACGTGGCGACTTTTATCGTTTGAAGGCTACGACGTGGCCACGACATGGAGGGTCAACCTTGGTTGTAGACTTTGACTTTGACCTGAATTTTGACTAAGATTTGACCTAGGGGCATTTTGGGTATATTGATCTATATTCTGAGTTTTGGTCACTGTTCTTATAAAGGTGACCGGTAGAGTTGATTTCGGAGTAGTGTGCTATTTTAGTATTTCGTATGTCTGTGAAGTGAGTTTTCTCGCTGTATCCATGGGTCGAAGGCACCAATACCGGCCCATTATTGCGTTATTAGGATGATAGATGTTAGGTGGGTTATATGAGTTTGCATGATGGGTTGAAATACACCCCAGGGCGGGGCCCACTATCGTATGCTTGGGTTGAAATAAACCCAAGGGTGGGGCCCACTATTGTATGCTCGGGTTGAATGATACCCCAGGGCGGGGCCCATATGTGTTGATCGGGTCAAAATACACCCGAGGGCGGGGCCCATATATGTGTATTGGGTTGGAATATACCCCAGGGTTAAGCCCAGTTGTATGATTGGTACGTGGTACTTTGGGGAACTCACTAAGCTTTTGCTTACAGTTTATGTTTATTGTTTCAGGTACTTTTGGTTCGAAAGGGAAGGGCCCGACGTGATGGAACAACATCCTCCCCTCATGATTTCTACATTTTGAATAATTTTACTATGATATTTTGATATAATATCTAGTGATGGTTTTGAAATAATTAATGAACGAAATGGATACTTTTTTTATGAGAAATTTTATTACTATTTTTGGGTTGTTACAACTGAGGTGGAACTTAAGACCACTGAATTGATTCAGCAACACCAAATCAGCGAGGTTCGGACCTTAAGTTTCAGGAGGGAGATTTGGTGCTTTTGAAGGTGTCACCTTGGAAAGGTGTCATCTGATTTTGGAAGTGGGGTAAGCTGGGTCCCAGATTTAATTGTCCCATCAGGATTTCTGCCCAGGTGGACAAGGTTGCATACCGTATGGATTTACCTGTAGATCCACAACCCCTTCCATGTGTCTCAGCTTCGAAAGTGTATGACCGATGATTCCGCAATTGTTTCTTTGGATGATATTCAGTTTGATGATCGCCTGAATTACGTCGAAAGACCAGTGATGATTTCCGATCAATAGACGAAGACTCTGCGCAACAAAGAAGTGTCTCTGGCCAAGGTCTAGTGACAACATCGGAAAGGTTCCGAATGGACGTGGGAGCCTGAGGCAGAGATGCGAGAGCACTGCCCTGATTTATTCACGGCAACAGACTTTGAGGACGAAGACTATTTCAAGTGGGGGAGAGTTGTAACATCTTGATTTTAGGGTATTTCCTTTTAGACCCCTTGGTTTTTGAATGATTTGCAAAACTATTCCCTAATGGTAATTTCCTAAATTTTGGGCAAGCTGCATATGCTAAGCGTATGTTTCATACGTTGGACGTACGTAGCCAGGGTGTAAACCCTAAGTTTTAGGTTTTGGACGCTATTTAAACATATTTATTGCCTCATGCACTCTCTTAACTCCAACCTCCTTCATTTCGAAACCCTAAAGTGTGTGAGTGCATTTTGAAGCTTGCAGAGTCTTTTGGTGCCATTTTGGAGCTTTTGGAGGTGAAGGAAGAGCTTTGAAGTTGTAGAGTTTCCCTCAGGACTTTGGATCCAACATCTACACTCCCTTGTGTACCTTTTGGAGGTATAAAGTTGGCACCTTTTTGTCCCAAATATTGATCCTTATGAGTATGGAGTACTCCAAGATGTTTGAGTTGTCCTTTCAGATGTTATACAGTGTGTTAAGTCATAAAATTATGATCTTGGACATTAGTTTCTTCCCATGCATGATCTAGGTTGTATTAATGGGTCAAGAGGCTAGGGTTTTTGGTGATAAGGTCTTATTATCCATGCAAAACCATAAAGTTGGAAACTTTATGGTTAAGAACATTTGTTAGGGTCTAGATCTGGATTTTGGACATAAGTGCTTAAGGGTTAAGCATTTAATGGATTGAGTGGGTGGAAGCCACAAACCTTGGGCGTACCAAAGGGTACGCTACACGTTCAGGGTCAACCCTTTGACATTTGGTCAAGCAAGCAGTACGCCCCGCGTTCAAGTTGGGAACGCCCAACGTACTCACCGAGTTAACTCGATTGAATCGGTTGACTTTGACCTGGATTGTGATCATGGTTTGTCCTAGGGGTATTTTAGGTATTTTGACCTATATTCTGAGTATTGGTCACTGTATTTGTAAAGGTGATTGGTAGAGTTGATCTTAGAGCAGCGTGTTATTTCTGTTTTCTCATCTGTTTGTGAGGTGAGTTTCTCACTGTATCCATGGGTTGAAGGCACCAAGGTCGGCCCATCAATCGATTATATAGAATGTTAGCTGCTATGTGATGTATACTTATTTGATTAATCGGGTTGAAATATACCCCAAGGCGGGGCCCACTATGTTATGTCGGGTTGAAATATATGCCATGGCAGGGCCCACTATGTCATGTTTGGGTTAAATCATACCCTAGGGCGGGGCCCACTATGACATGTTCGGGTTGAAATATACCCCAAGGCGAGGCCCATATTTATTTGTAGGGTTGAAATATACCCTAGGGTGGGGCCCATATTCATATGTTTGGTATATGGTACTTTGGGGAACTCACTAAGCTTTGTGCTTACATTTTATGTTTATGGTTTTAGGTACTTCCGATTCGAAAAGGAAGGGACCGACATGATGGCACAACATCCTCCCCTCATGAGAGAGAGAGAAAGAGAGAGAGAGATGTGTTGAGGTGTGAGGAGTTGAACTGCCGGGACGGGCTAATTATAGCTAAATTTGGAGTGCACATCATGCAATACGCGCCGCGCAATTACGCATGAACCATAAGGATCCACCACATGTCATCATCTCCTCATGCCACGTCATCCCGTATCCTGACGAATCGAGTGTTAGAATGCACATCGCGTGTTGCGCGCGGGTGCATGCGAGCATGAAAAATAAACTTCAAAAAATCGTATCTCTTACGTACGAGCCCCGTTTTCAATGACTCTTATATATCGTTGTAGGTCTCGATGTACACCACAACTTTCCTTTTGGTCGTTTTGGTAAATTCTAACTTTCGTTTTTAGCCTATATTTTATAACCGTTATGATTTTATAAATATCATAACTCTCTTATACGGGTTCAGATTTAGGCATTCTTTGTCGCGAAATTCCTACTTTGATTAGTACTACGATTCTCCTTTTGGTGACTTTTGCTAAAAGTCAAACATTATCTTCGTAGTTTTTCCACATGGTAACCTTTTGTGCACGACTGACTTTCATATCTTATAAAATTCATATTTAGTTCATTTGGAGTCATATATCTACGAAATTTATATTTCCGGGATCGGGATGACGTGTACCTTCGGAACATGTTATAAATAACATAACTTTTTGCACACTTATTTTTACGTATTACGGACAATTTAGTTGATTTTTTTCTTTTTTATCTTAATACGAAACTTTGTATTTTTATCATAGATCGATTTATACTACATATTAAATCTATTGATGTTTGTCACTTTTAATGGTTAATGACTGACAATTTTTACATATGTTACATATAACTTTTGACAAAGAGATGTGGCGTTAAAAAATCGGATCTTAAATAGAGAATGCCTAAGTAATAATGGGCGGAACTATATAGAAATGAGAAGGGGGCAAGATACCACTAGGATTGGTCTTGATCCTTATTTTTTAATTGAAAATTTAAAAAATATAACAAAAAAATAAGGACGACATGTGATTTTTAGGCTGATACTAGTAGTTATGACCAAATGGCTTATAGTCCAGCGGTATCACGTTGTACCTTCCTTCATTGAGGTTGAAGATTCAAGTCTCGTCGTGTATATATATGGAAATTAGGTGTTAGTTTAGGAATAGATTATATATTTATATTTGTCGGTTAAAAAAACATCTAGTAACTATGAAAGGTGGGAGGTGTCATAAGGAAAAAAGGAAATCGAGAAAATCAATTACAATCTGATACAAATTTTAAATCTATCTAAAAATAAAATTGTATACAAAACGTCTAAAAAGCCCCAAATTTTTTTAAGAAATACAATCATAATACAATACAAGTTATCTGGCTTAGGCCCCAACATCACTTTGTGACTTGTGAGTTTCATTTAAACCCTCACTCTCCCATCTCCATATACACATAGTCCACATAATTAATAAAGTCATTATTAATTTGTCATTTTATCAACATTATTTTCTTCATTTATTGTTTTTTAATAAATAATAGGTTGTGTGATGTGGACATAGATTAGGTTGTGTAGTGTGGACATAGATAATAAAATTCACATGTGTCTCTTTGACTTTCTAAATTGTTTGGCTTTTCATCCATCTTTATTGGAAATCAATTTGTCTATTACTTTTACTTATAGTCTATTACACCTTTGTTTATACACATTTATTTGATTGATTCGTTTATTATTTGATGAATCCTTGCTACAAAATTATATGATACATGCTCATATTTTATTAATTGTTTTAGGGTATTTTGTTATTTCATTCATAGTTCATCAGTGTATTTAATTTGATATTTTTAAGTAAGATTGTTAATTTTTCTAGAAATAATGGAATGATTTCTGAAAAGAAAATTACTAACACGTGCTACATCTTCAATTGAAAATACCCCAAACTCAACATTATATCGTCGACGCAAAGTGAAGTTGATAAGAGATCTTCCTTGGGATCCAACTAGTAGAAAAATAATTTAGGAGTATCATTCAAATCAAAAAGATGAAATAAGCCGAAAATATTTGATCAACGGAATTTTGTCAACAACTTGGTCATGACGTTTCATGAAAACCAATAAGTAATAAATAAGATGTTTTTCCTCGGTGAGGTTGTGTAACATCCCCCTCCGACACGTATGACAATATAGTCCGCTTTGGGCTCCCGACACGGAAACTTCCTAGGGGGTCACCCATCCCCGAATTGCTCTCGCCCGGGCACGCTTAATTGCAGAGTTCTTATGGGATCTGCTGCCCTCACGATTTTAAAACGTGTTGTGACAAGGAAGGTATCCACACCCCTTTTAAGGAAATGTTATTCTCCTTCCAAGCCGATGTGGGATCAGGTGCAACCCACCTTCACCCCCCATTATAGGGTTCGACGTCCCCATCGAACACATCGAACGGTGCCCCAGCTCTGATACCATTTGTAACATCCCCCTCCGGCACGTATCACAATATTGTCCGCTTTGGGCTCCCGACACGAAAACTTCTCAGGGGGTTACCCATCCCTGAATTGTTCTCGCCCGGGCACGCTTAACTGCAGAGTTCTTATGGGATATGCTTCCCTCACGACTTTAAAACACGTTGTGACAAGGAAGATATCCACACCCCTTTTAAGGAAATGTTTTGTTCTCATTCCAAGCTGATGTGGGATTAGGTGCAACCCACCTTCACCCCCCATTATAATGTTTGGTCCAGGTACAAAACATTTCTCAAAATATTAGAAATCTTTTTGGAACTCGACGAGTTGGGAAGCTTCAACTCGTCGTGTTGAGAATATTGTGGCCGCGGGTTTTAATGACCCAACTCGATGAGTCGGGGTGTCCCAACTCAACGAGTTGGCGGCTGGAATGAAACCCTAATTTTAGGGTGTTGCTGATGGGTTTTGAGCATTCTAACGCTCCTATGGTGTACATGCAACCCTATAAACCTTGAATCTATGTTTTATCTATTATACATGCAAATATTCAATCTTCCAAGGCATTACCCTAACTAGCATACAATCTTTGATACATGGGTAATAAAACAAGTTAGAATACATACCTTTTGTTGTAGCTTGATTCCATGGAGCTTAAGAGCCTAGTGCCTCAAGTGTGACACCTCAAATGGTTCACACAACACCACCAACAACTTGGAATAACTTGTGAGAGAAGTTCTTATGCTCAAATCGGCTAGCCCTCATATGTACACACACTAGTGCCAATTTCTTGAGCCATGTGGTCCTTATATATTGTGGCTATTAGGGTTACACCATATAACTCATGTCTTTCCATATTCTTCATGCTCTATGGGTCAAAACCTCCATGGAGTATCCATGGGTTACTCTATGGGTTTAGCCCAACATGAAGAACTATGGATCATAAGCCCACATATATAATAATGAATGATTTACACAATCAATTCCCATATATTTAATTAGTCTCATTTTGATCATAAAATTAATTCCAAATTAATTCTTGATCAATACTAATTAAATAATATGATTTCATATTAATATATTAGAACTTATAATATATTAACAAATCATAAATATCTGAACAATAGTTATGACTCCAAAACCCGTCTCCCACTAATCCAACAGTCTCCCACTTGGATAAGTCTAAAACTATTATTGCGTATGACTCCAAAACCCGACTAGCAATCGTCGCTCTTAAAAGCCGCTGTCGAACTATGAACAAATCAATGACACGTCCATTAGATAAGGGATCATATATTCCTCCATTCTAGATATCATATGGACTGAGACATCGATTATAATCATTCTCTCTGTCCATTTGTTGTTTCCCGATTTCCGATTTATGACGGCCGACTAATTGAACAAATCAAATCAGTCCAGGCTTGGCCAAGCACTTTGGGGTGTCATCACTAAATCATCGAGGGGCCCACATATATCGCTTTTATCCCTACAAGGGTAAAAGGAATGAATAAACTTCGACTCATATGCTTGTTCTACTACTTGTTGAATTATACACAAAGGTACATTTTATTACATCGAGTTACCAATGCGTTTTCGTATAATCAATGTATAACCAACTCATACGCAACAACTCATATCTCTAGGTTTGAAGAATATAAGATATTATCGTCTCATGATCACTCGTGATAAAATCCATGAAGTGATGTAAATGAGCGTGGGTTTAATCCAATACTCAGAACTTATGAGCACTCATGAATGTGGTAGCAACTCTTGCTATGTCCAATACCTTGGACATCTACAAACCAGCTTCATGACAGTCTTGCCTTAATACCTACTTCCAACGTATTATCGACTGTAGATGGTTTGAATAACTTAGTCATTCAAGAAGAACGACCTAGTTATTCTGGAAGTCAAAACATGCAAAGTGAAACACAAGAGTAATCGAATCCAATATGGTCTCAGAACTTATGAATGTAAATAGAACACCTTTTATTTATCACCATATTTATTACACATTATTCATTGCATATTGTTTCAAATTATCAACTTTATACTTGAATTAAAACAATAGTTGTCCCATGCTCCAAGCATGTACATTATGTTTTCTAAACACTAGTCATGCCATACACCAAGTACGCATACTATGTTTGTCTATGATGTTTACTTTGTGGAATAGATCGATTGAACATAATTCTAATGATTCTCATTTCACAATCCCAAATCCTTACCGCAAATGCAAGAATTCCAAATTCCTGCCATTTACCTAAATCTTGTTAGATTTTAAACTTATATGCACTGATCCGCTTGTAATGATTATGCACAAAGTCACAAAGACTTGTCAACAGTCATTACAGAGTATTCCAATGGAGATCATTCCATGGAAACGAAGTCTCAAATTCAAAAGTACATTGCATTGAACATCCTTCTTGCATTAAGTTTCCTAATCTTACACAGATTTAATGAATAACTTTCACCTATGGGAATATTTCCATATTCTCATTTTGACTATCACTTCTGAACAAGAGTTGCGTCTTTTCAGAATATATCAATATGGTCCTCTCCAAAAATTTACACCATACTTCCAACTGTCCCTGAGCAACCAATCTTTGGTAAACCTTAGATTGTCCTCGACAATTGCTTAATCATTTTAGTCGTATCCAATTCTAGACTTTTCCCCTCTTAATGCCCTGAGAATTTGGAAAATTTAGAAAGGATGAATATTATAGCACATGCAATCCACCCTATATCCGAAGCATATAGGACACGATTCATGATGTCTCACATACAGACATGATACTAGACCAGTCTTTTGCTATAATATTTCTATTTCTATTTTCCATGTTCTCACAATTGAGATTATGAAAATGGATGTCGTAATCATAATCGAATTTTAGAACGCAAATAATGGACCCATATATAGAATTTCCTTATGTTGAGCCATTCCAACATAAAATTCATATATATCCTTGACTAAAAATGATTAAAACCTCAATCTAAGCTTTTAGAATTGAAATGAAGTATAATTTCCTCTCCCTTAATTATAGCTGATGCGACCTGGCTCCGAACCACTTGCTTTGAGAGAGATTCGACGTTCTTTATGCCTGAGAGGTCACACAAGAAAGAAACACGTCAGCCGTTTTCCGGGAGGGGGTCCCGGAAAGACGCTCCGACGGTCAAGTTAGTATGCTGAGGGTTATAGTGAGAATGAGAGATTGAGGAGTGGAATGACTTGCCTTACCGGGACCAAGGTGAGGCCCTTTTATAGTGGAGATCTTCCTCGGTCCGTACTAGGGACCGGTACTGCAGTCTCGATAGGATCCGTCGCTCTTATTGGGGAGCCCTCCTCTACATTCTTGCTCAGCCCGGTGATTGGTCCAGGCGATTGTGCTCTGTCTGGACGCTTTGTCGCCTGGAGCCGCTGTCTCCGGGCTGTGGCTAAAAGATAATATTCTGGCGAGGGCGAGCCTTCTGTGTGGCCGCCTCGTGGGAGTCCGGGGTCGCTGAGTCGGCTCCACGTCGGAGGCGCCTTGTTGAGGCTCGCCTGTTTCGGGCCCGCTCTAAGGGGCGTGTCATCAAGTCCCCCAGTCCAGTAGTCATAGCGTATGCTACCTAGCTATGATGTTCTGGACTTAACTATTGGTACACGTGTCGTTGTCTCACTTGGTTGTCTCTTCATTTCCGGCGATGTCACGTTTCGACGTGTGCGCGACGGTTACGTCATGTGTCATAGATTTTCGCAGACCCCGCCTTTTTTTCCTTTTATTGGTCCTCCACCATTTTCCCCTTCCATTTCCCCTTCTTTCTTCTCAGCCTCCTCTCTTTTTCTCTTTTTTCTTTCCGCCATGGCTATCGTTCAAGGTTCAACCCCTTGTTCTTCTAAGTTCGTCACGCTTCAAGAGGCGTATGGTCTTACCCCGGCTGACGGGGTGGAATTTCCTGTCCCCGACCTCCTCCTGGAAAGGTGAGTGTTTACCTGAAGATTTTTGACGCTGGTCTTCGTATTCCATTAACTGACTTTCAGGAGGAGATACTCCGCCGTTGTGGGTGTAGTCTGCAGATGCTAACTCCCGACGCTGTTCACAAGGTGGTAGCTTTCGAGATGATATGTCGTGCTAATGGCATCATGCCCGATTATTTCGTCTTCAAGTACTTCTTCCGGTTTACTGCCACCAATGACAAGTATACTTTCTCCACCCGTCGTGGGGGGCATAATCTTGTTATTGACAGCAAGCCTCCCAAGAATTGGCAAGACCGGTGGTTGTGGGTTAATCGGGAGTTGCTTGGCGGTGAGCATCCCCGGGCGACAATGCCTTCAGATACTATTTCCAAGATGTTTCTGTTGGGTTATGAGCATTCTAACACTCCTAAGTGTACATGCAACCCTAAATACCTTGGATCTATGTTTTCTCTATTATACATACAATTATGAACATCCAAGGTATTATCCTAATCTAGCATACAAAATAATAAATATAACAAGATAGAATACATACCTCTTTGATGTAGAATGTCTTCATGAAGCTTGAGTGCCTAGTGCCCCAAGTGTGACACCTCAAATGGTTCACACAACACCAAATACACTTGGAATAACTTGAGAGAAACTTGAACACTCCTTGAAATCGTCTAGCCCTCACACTCACACATTAGTGCATGATTTCTTGAGCCATGGGATTCTTTTATATGGTGGCTATTAGGGTTACACCATGTAACTCATAACTTTACCCATTCCTTATGCTCCATGGATTTTAACCTCCATGGAGTATCCATGGGTCACCCCATGGACTTAGTCCAACATAAGGAATCTTGGATCACAAGCCCACATATATAAGAATGAATGATTTACACAATCAACCCATATATTTAATTAGTCTCCTTTTGATCACTTAATTAATTCCAAATTAATTCTTGATCAATACTAATTAAATAACCTTATTAATATATTAGAACTTATAATATATTAACCAACCTTAAGTGTTATTTCTCTCATTATAGTCTATCTAAATGCATGATGCCATGCAACCCAAATGGACCATGCCGGGTCGGGTCAAGTCTTACCAATTATAGTTATGGACTTAGACATTAATCCAACAGTCTCCCACTTGGATAAGTCTAAAACTATTATTGCGTATGACTTCAGGAACCGATCAACAATCGTAGCTCTCAAAAGCTTCTGTCGAACTCTGACCTTGTCGATGAACTCTGACCTTTATCAATGACTTGTCCATTAGATAAGGGATCATATATTCCTCCATTCTAGATATCATATGGACTGAGACATGGATTATCAATCATTATCTCTGTCCATTTGTTGTTTCCCGATTTCCGATTCATGATGACTGACTGATTGAACAAATCAAATCAGTCCTGGCTTGGCCAAGCACTCACATGTATCATCTTTAAATCATTGAGGGGCCCACATATATCGCTTTTATCCCGAAGGTAAAAGGAATGGATAAACTTCGACTCATATGGCTTGTTCTACTACTTGTTGAATCATACACAAAGGCACGTTTTATAACATCGAGTTACCAATGCGTTTTCGTGCAATCAATGTATAACCAACTCATACTAACAACTCATATCTCTAGGTTTGAATAATATAAGATATTATCGTCTCATGATCACTCGTGATAAAATCCATGAAGTGATTCAAATGAGCGCGGGTTGAATCCAATACTCAGAACTTATGAGCACTCATGAGTGTTGTAGCACCACTTTGTCCACCAACTTGGACCTCTACAAACCAACCCATGACAGTCTTGATTCATATCTACTTCCAACATATGACCGACTGTGGATGGTTTGAATAACTTAATCATTCAGGAAGAGCGACTTAGTTATTCTAGAAGTCAAAACATGCAAAGTGAAACACAAGAATAAATGAATCAAATATGGTATCAAACCCTATGAATATAAATAAACACTTTTATTTATCACCATACTGATTACTCATTATTCATTGTTTCGGTTTTATCAACTTTATACTTGAATTTAAAACAATAGTTGTCCCATGCTCCAAGCATGTACACTATGTTTTCTAAACACTAGTCATGCCATACACCAAGTATGCATACTATGTTTGTCTATGATCTTTACTTTGTAAAATAGATCAATTGAACATCACTCCAATGATCCTTTTTTCACAGTCCCAAATCCTTACTGCAAATGCAAGAATTCCAAATTCATGCCATTTACTGAAATCTGTTAGATTCTAAACTTATATGCATTGATCCTCTTAATGATTATGCACGAAGTCAGAAAGACTTGACAACAATCATTATAGATCATTCCAAAGGAGATCAGCTCCTTGGAAACATCCTTCTTTCATTAAGTTTCCTAATCTTACACAGATTGAATAATTTCTAACTTTGAAACATTTCCATATTCCATTTTGACTATCACTTCTGAACAAGAGTTGCCTCCTTACATATTATGTCAATATGGTCCTTCCAGAATTAACATTATACTTCCAACTGTCCTTGAGCAACCAATCTTTGGTAAACCTTAGATTGTCCTCGACAATTGCTTAATCATTTTAGTCATATCCAATTCTAGACCTTTTCCCTTCATAATGCCCCAGGCATTTGGAAAATTTTAGAAAGGATGAATATAGCACATGTAATCGATCCTATATCCGAAGCATATGGGACACGATTCATGATGTCTCACATAAAGACTAAACCAGTCTTTTGCTATAATATTTCCATTTCAATTTGCCAAGTTTTTAAAATTCAGATTATGAAAAGGGATGCCGTAATCATAATCGAATTTTAGAACGCAAATAATGGACCCATATATAGAATTTCCTTATGTTGAGCCATTCCAACATGAAATTCATATATATATCCTTGATTAAATACGATTAAAATCTCAATCTAAGCTTTTAGAATTGAAATGAAGTATAATTTCCTCTCCCTTAATTATAGCAAAACAACTTTTTCAACCCCTGCAACCTCACGAATTGAAACTTTTGTTTTCTATAATTAACATTGCTAACTTGAAACCTTTGTCATAATTATCATGCTCCCACTAACATGATGATTATTAGCATAACACTTATGCTCCAACTAGCTTTGACATGTACTCAGAAATCAGCTGACTTTCTTACCAAAGTTCAGATTTCTGATACTAGATTGTTTTGATAAAACTTTATCAAAATCATACACCTCTCTTAGATAGCTCACATGTGTGTCTAAACAATTTTAGAACTATGAAAAGGGATGCCGTAATCATAGTCTCAATTGTTTAGACCTTTGCCACTTCTCACAAGTCCATGTTAGTGTGCCGGTAAACCACACACGCTCCACTAACGACTTTGAGAATGCAAATATCACAATTGCTATCTAGCTAAAATCTACTTAGTGAAAGTGTTTCCTCACCATCATTTTCATGAATCGGAGAGAAACCTTATGACACTTAGATTTAATAGTGTATGTGTTCTTATCCATGTGAATTTGTCAAAACCATAATCACAAGACAAGGTTAGTGACAAATCCAAACTCATATTGATTAAACTTGTGCAATCTTAAATTCTTGCCATTTGGCAGCTCAGGTGCCTGCCATTGCTTCCAAGTAGTTGTGCAACCAATTGAGAACTCTCAGAACTCCTATGCAAAGCCAACTTGAATAGGCACAAAAATTTCAACACGATAGGTTATAAACCTCAAGTCGTGTGCTAGTGAAGGACTTTAGGTTTTATTCTTGATTAAGTCTTGAAACTTTCAAGAGCTTTAAGACTCCCACTGTCCTCTTGACATATAAGACTCCCTTGTCAAATATTCAAGAGATAGTGCGGATTCTTTATCAAGACTAACACTTTACACAATTGGCCTAAGTTGGTCTCTGTTTTATCCAAAACATCACAACTTACCAATTTCAAATGTACAAGAGTAGATAACCTTTTACTCTTACATTTGACTAGTGTTAACAAACCCTCTTTAAGATATGTCACTCAAGTTACAATCTTGGAGTATGACTCTAAGAATTGTTTTGGAACGAAGTATGACTCATCTTTTTGATTTAACCATTTCAACAATTCATGACTCCTCTTCTTAGTCATAAGAATGCACTAAGATGACTTTAGAGGACCAATTGTGATATGGTATCTTAATCATTAAGATGATCATAAACATGATACTAAAGTACTCTCCCATCTTTTCAGATTTGAGAAACTTTTATCTTTCTGCCATACTTTGATTCATCTTATTCGTTCTGTCTCACATTGAAACTTCTCCAATGCTACAGACTTATACTTAAACTTATAAGTATAACCATATTTACTGAACTTAAGTAAATCATGACGAATAGTCTTCTTGATCTTTTGTGGTGGACTTGACCAGTGCACAAGAATGTGTACTCGATCCCTTAGTCGTTTCCTTATTCACATAAGGAATTAGTCTTAATTTTCCAAGCTAAAAGTTCTCATTCATCATACTATACAACTTGCATGATTCCAAGTTTCGGTCCAATTGAACCTTGGGTGATGAGAATCTTTCCTTATTTGGTAATATTAGACAATGGACTTTACCTGAAGTAGAGCCAAACTTATTGACTTTAACATCCTTAGGCAGCTTCGTAACCAATGCCCCTTCCTTTGGCAATAGTTACCTATGGACCCTTGATAATGGGACTATCTCAGACTTCGCCTCTCTCTTTACCATTGGGTCAACCGAGTTGACTATGGCCGATCCCTTTCCATTGGGAAGAGAGAGCTTTACTGGATATCCAATGTCATCATTGTCAATGTCCATAGCGTTTTAGGAAGTTGATCTTAGCAAATAGATAAGATCATTAAGGGTCTTGTCTTAGTCTGTTTCATAGGATTCCCAAAAGAACTCACTATGTGACTTAGAAAGTAGTTGAGCCACCAACTTTCTCAAGACTTTGACACCTAACTCTCCCGGCTTGTCAATATGTGACTACATCTCCAAGATGTGATCACACCTAGACCTTGCCTTGCCAATAGGGCTTGAGTGACCTTAAACTTTTTAGGAACTTGTGGGTTAGGGAGAATAATTGGAGGAGGTGAAAGAAGTATGATATCCATGGGACATCATCTTCATTTAGGAAAGCTTGTTTCAAGAGATTTGGGAAGATCATAAATGTCTAGACCAGACATCTTTTTGGGAGATATTCAAGATAGTTGATTTAAAGTCCTTAATATGACACCCAATATGAAATATTAAGGCTAGGACCCAACAAACTATTTTATAACTTAGAAGAGGGATGCCGTAATCCAAGCTATAAAATATTTGAAGGTAGGTGAATGACGATTCACCAATTTCCACCATGAAAAATGAAATAATTTATTAGGTTTTAATTGGATTTGAAAGTCCTAGATCTTTGAGATTCATTGAACTGTTCAAAGGCATGTTTCAATCTCGAGTGTGCCCTTCAGGTTTTGTGACTGGGATGCCGAGGATCACAAAACAAGGTGTGAATAACCATGCAAATATACTTGGTACCCTTAATATTTACCCCTTAATCAGTGTGCCGGTTAACCACACACGCTCCACCGATACTATGATAAATATTAAGTTACCCTTTGCCTACCTTGTTAAGTCCAGGTTAGTGTGCCGGTTAACCACACACGCTCCACTAACGACTTAAGCAAAGTGCAAAGTGTAATTTAATGGGTTAGCACCAAATTCACATTTTCCTAAGTAACTAAGATTGTGTATTAATAAGAGTTTAGTTACTTAGTATTTATCATTAATACGTTTAATGAAAGGAGAATTATAGTCCTTGTCCTACCCTTTCGGCTAACGACCCTCCACCAGTCAAGGAAGCGGTGGGTGAGAGTGGACACCCATTAAACTGCCATTTTATAGGCAGTAACCTTATACCCCCCTTATAGACCGGCTTCGTGAATGAGGCCTACTAACGGTAAGACTGACTTTACTCTTATACATATATATAAATATTATTAACTTATAATATTATAAAGTATAAGGGTTGAATTTTAACTTTTAAAATTCTAAGGGCTAACTTGGAATTAAAGTATTCATAAGTGAAAACTTTTCAAATTCCAAAACTTGAGGGCAAGTTTTGAAACTATTCAAAACTAATTAATTCCATAACTTATGAGTTTAAAGTAGTTTTAATTAAAAAAAACTCTTCAAGTTCCATAACTTGAGGACAAGTTATGGAAGAATTTAAACTAATTAATAAAAAAAATAACTTTTTTTATTGTAACTTATGGAACTAATTAAGGTTACACTTTTTTTTTAATTTAATGAAGAGACTCTTGAACCTCCATAACTTGAGGACAAGTTATGGAGTCATAAAACCATTTAATTAGAACTAGACTCTTCATTTTGTAATCTTTGCCAACTTTTATGAGTTTTATGATTCTTAAATGTGACTTTTCATATAACTTGAGGACAAGTTACAAAAACACACTTTGGAATCAACTCTTAGATTAAAATGGATTGAAAACAACTATTTCACACAACTTTTCTATTAATCTAAGAACCTCATAAGAACAAGATAATTCAAATCATCAATCTTCAAGAAATTAGCATGAACATACAAACTAATACAAATCTTGAAATTATGACAATTATCTTAGAAATTGGATTAGCATGAACATTACCACATCAAAAACAAGTTTACAAGTCCAAAAACATCTTAGGGTAATGTTCCTAGTCCAATTCCAGCCAAAACAATCGAATATATGCATCCAACTCGATTTTTCAGCTACTTTTGCAAGTATAACAAGAAAACAAGCCTAGGCTCTGATACCACTGTTGGGTTATGAGCATTCTAACACTCCTAAGTGTACATGCAACCCTAAATACCTTGGATCTATGTTTTCTCTATTATACATACAATTATGAACATCCAAGGTATTATCCTAATCTAGCATACAAAATAATAAATATAACAAGATAGAATACATACCTCTTTGATGTAGAATGTCTTCATGAAGCTTGAGTGCCTAGTGCCCCAAGTGTGACACCTCAAATGGTTCACACAACACAAAATACACTTGGAATAACTTGAGAGAAACTTGAACACTCCTTGAAATCGTCTAGCCCTCACACTCACACATTAGTGCACGATTTCTTGAGCCATGGGATTCTTTTATATGGTGGCTATTAGGGTTACACCATGTAACTCATAACTTTACCCATTCCTTATGCTCCATGGATTTTAACCTCCATGGAGTATCCATGGGTCACCCAATGGACTTAGTCCAACATAAGGAATCTTGGATCACAAGCCCACATATATAAGAATGAATGATTTACACAATCAACCCATATATTTAATTAGTCTCCTTTTGATCACTTAATTAATTCCAAATTAATTCTTGATCAATACTAATTAAATAACCTTATTAATATATTAGAACTTATAATATATTAACCAACCTTAAGTGTTATTTCTCTCATTATAGTCTATCCAAATGCATGATGCCATGCAACCCAAATGGACCATGCCGGGTCGGGTCAAGTCTTACCAATTATAGTTATGGACTTAGACATTAATCCAACAGTTTCCTCATAACCAGACGACTGCGGATCTCCTGCGCTCTCTTCAGGTGGATGTTGACGTGATGTCAGAGGTGATCCTTGCTGGTGTTGGGATGAGCCCTAACTGGCGGTCCCGGGGGGAGATGCCTGTGTTTTACACCATCTCAAAAGGTGAGTTGTTCTCGCTTTCCTTCTTTCTTTCTCCTTCTCTCCCCCCTCTCTTATATATATATATATATATATATATATATATATATATATATATATATATATATATATATATGTTTTGCTTGACAGGTGTCGAATGCTCTGTTTATATGGATTATGTGCTACGGGGTCGCTACCAGGGGAAGTTGTTGCACCGTGCAGTGCCTCTATATGAGACTTTGCCTCCTCCTCGCCGTTTGTCTGCTGTTATCCCAGTATCTCCTCAGCTCGTAGGTAGTTCGACCGCGTCGGAGGGACGCCCTGGTTCGCACACTGTTGCTACTCCTGCGACTGCATCTCCGGGTCCTACTCGGTCGGCTGCTGATGATGCGGTAGATAGTAAGGCTGGGACAGTGACCAGCACCCACCGGTTTGCCAGAAAAAGGAAGGTCGTGCAGGCGATGAGTGGACCAGCTCCCGAGGGTAGTTCATGGCCTATTGGTCGGCGGGTGATGCAGCGTTGTGGTCTTATGCGCTTGTTATCTTCTCCTTCCTCCGATCCAGCGGATGTGTTAGTGATACCCGATGATGACGTTCAACAGTCTGAGGGTATTGAGAGGGCGTCTCATCAGCCCCTTGTTCCAATTCCAGTGAGTGTTGGTGTTAATCCTCCGTCTCCAAGGGGTAGCCCGGAGCAATTGTTTCAGGGTTCTGTTCCCGCTATTCCTGTGTTCATCCCGGGGTGGAGTTTGCGACCCGATTCTCGGTTTTCTGTGCGTTCTACCGCTTTAGATTTTACCCGCTATGCTCTCCCTCCAACCACCTTAGACGACATGCACTCTATGAGCAATGCCGTCTTGGCCCACAACCTTGCATACGCCGCTGTACAGGCTATGACATATTTAGTTGCTGGGTCCCGTCGTGTGCAACGGTTCGACGATTTGGAACAAGTGCATTCTTCCCTGGTCGAGAGTGAAGCTAGCTTGAGAAGTACGGTGGCAGATTTAAGTGCTATGGTTGTTCGTCTGGAGGGTGAGAACATGTCTTTGGTTTCGGGGAAGTCAGTGTTGGAGGATGTTCATGGTGTTTTGGAGAGTCAAGTGGAGTCTTTGACCCAGGAAAATGAAGGTTTAATGATTCAAAATGAGAGCTTAGAGCGAGATGTTGTTGACCGTGAGCGGGAGATAGAGGCGTTGAAGGCGGATTGTAGTTGGTTCCTCCAGGTGGGCCTTGTACGCGTGATGGACAAGCTTCTTGAGCACCCTGAGTTCATTGGTGGTATTAGTCGCATTCGCCATGCTGGTTTTATCGCTGGCAAAGAGTCGGGTTGGGCAAATTTGAAAGCCCAGGTTGATGCTGGGACGTACGATCCTTCGGCTAGCGACTCGCGGTCTAGTCATTCTTCAGCGTTGGATGATGCTTTACTGGCTTTCACAACTATGGATTTCGCTGGTTTGCTTGGATTAGGTATTTTGGACGTTGATGGGGTGAGAGCGTTGTGTACTTTTGATGATAGTGAGGAAGGTCTGGGTGAGTTGGGTGCAGGTACTGTTGGTGATAGCGGTGGCGATGGTGATGGGGATGGCGGTGGTGTTGATAAAACTATCTAGAGCTACCGTTCTGGGGTGTGAAAGAATCTTGTCGAACCTTTGTTTTTGTTATCTTTTGGTTATTTTATGGCCTCTGAGGCCTTTGATTTGATGTTCTTAGTTTGCGGCCTCTAAGGCCTTTGTGTGTAAACAGACAATGGTCTATCTGTTATTCTTTTTATTGATGGGTTTTGAGCACTACATCATTCCTATGATGTACATGCAAACCCTAAAGCTTTGGATCTAGTTTGTTTAATGAACATGCAATAATCATCCAAAGCTCATAAACCCTAGATCTAGCATGTGATAATCGATATTAACATAAGAATAGGGTTTAGATCTTACCTTTGATTGTTATGTAGTAATAACAATCTATTCCTTCTTGTAATTGGCTTCTGAAAGCTTAGTGTCACAAGTGTCACACCTCTAATGGCTCACAAACACCAAAAGCAAGAGGATGACTTAGGAGAAGAGAAGGAGGCACCAAAATTCGTCCAAGAACCTTAAGGAACACTTAGCCACGTTTTTGGTGCCCTAGGGCTCTTTAAATATGTGAGGCTATTAGGGTTTTGAACTAGGAAACCCTAATCTGACTGGTTAGGCCCTAAGCAGCCCATTGACTCCCTCTTTAGAGGCCTTATCAATGTGCAACTGACTCGCAAGATACAACTCACACATCTCGGTTTCAAGAACATAAGATATTATCGTCTCACCAATCACTTGTGATAAAATCCATGAAGCGATTCAAGTGAGCGTGGGTTTAATCCAATGCTCAAATCATATTCATAAGCACTCATGAACGTTGTAGCAAACCTTTGCTATGTCTAATACACTTTAGACAATCTACACACCAATTCATGACAATCTTCTTTCATACCTACTCCCAAAGTATGAGCGACTGTGGAACGTTCGAATAATCTTATTATTCAGGAAGTCAAAACATGCAAAGTGAAACAGAAGAATAATACTAATCTTATATGGCCCCAAACTTTCGAGTATAAATAAAACACTTTCATTTAATCACCATATTGAATACTCATTATTTGTTGTTTCGGGTAACCAACTTATTACTTGAATCATAATAACAGTTGTCCCATGCTCTTAACATGCACACTATGTTTACCTATGGTCCTTACTTTGCGAACTAGTATAATTGAATAACATTTTCAATCACACTCATTTCACAATTCCCAATCCTTATCACAAGTGTAAGAATACTAAATTCTTGACACTTATAGAATATGTTAGATTCTAAAATTTTATGCAATGATTCTTTCGTAATATCATAGCGCCAAAGTCACCAAGACTTTGCCAATGAAATCACAAAGTGCTCCATTGGAGATTGGTACAAGACAATTCCATAGACGTAAAGTCTCACATTCAAAGTACATTCCTTTGAACATCCTTCTTGCATAAAGGTTTCTAATCTAGACATAAATTCTTAACGTCCAACTCCCAATATAGAAACATTTCCATATTTGCCATATGACAACTCATTAATAATAGAATCATATATAATAATAATAATGTCAGTATGGCCCATCCATGACTATACTTCCAACTGTCCACAAGTGACCAATCTTTGGCGAACCTTAGATCGTCCTTGACAGTTGTTTAATTGTTTTAGTCAAATCCGGTTTTATTCCCTTTTTCCTTCTAAATGCCTTAGGCATTTGGAAAATTTTAGAACAGTCGAATATTACAGCATATGCAATCGATCCTATACTCGAAGTGTATGGGATACGATTCATAATGAAAACATGATACTTTACCAGTTTCTTGCTATAATATTGTCATAATATTTCTATTTGCCGTGTTCTCAAAGTTCGAACTATGAAGAGGGATGCCGTAATCATAATTGAACTTTGAGAATGCAAATCATAAATATATCCTTGACTAAATTCAATTAAACTTTCTCAATCTAAGCTTTTAGATTTGGAAACGAAGTACAACATTCTCTCCCTTAATTATGGCAAAAACAACTTTTCAACCCCTGCAACTTTGCAAAGTGAAACTTTTGTTTTTCTATAATTAATATTGCCAACTTGCAATGATAATAATCATGCTCCCACTAACATGATCATTATATCCATTCCAGCATAACATTTATACTCACACTAGCTTTGACACGTATTCAGAAAAAAGTTGGACTTCTAAAAGACAATACTTATTGACTTCCAAAGTTCATATTTCCAATACGATGTGCTTCGATAAGCCTTTATCTTAGCTTCTCAAACTCACACACCTTTCCTTAGATAGCTCACATGTGTGTCTAAACTAATTCATAACTTATATTACTAAGTCCCAAATGTTCAGACTAATTGCCAAATCTCACAATTCGAACTATGAAGAGGGATGCCGTAATCATAATCGAATTTGAGAATGCAATTTACATAATCGCCATCTCCTTAAAATCTCTCTTAGTGAAAGCGTTACCTCACAATCATTTTCATGAAGGAGAGAAACCTTATGGCACTTAGATTTTATGGTGCATGTGTTCCTATCCATGCAAATTTGTCATAAGCATAATCATAAGATAATGTTTGTGACAAATTCAAACTCTTATGGATAGAACTTGTTCATTCTTAATTTCTTGCCATCAAGGGTCCCATCATTGCTTCCAAGTTATTGAGCAGCTCACCCCTACTTTTCAATGTACTTTCCATTGATCAAGGTGCCTTGCCCCTATGCAACCCATTGAGAACTCATAGAACTCACATGCATAGTTGACCAACCTGGAACGATATAGAAACAAGAATATGTCAACACGATAGGTTACTAACCTCAAGTCGTGTGCTAGTGTTTAATAGGTTTACTTCTTGATTTGTTCTTGAAACTTTTCAAGATCATTTAGACTCCCACTGACCTCTTGACATATAATATTCTTTTGTCAAGAAACATTTATTGACAATCAAATACTCAAGAGTTAGTGTGTGTCCTTATCATGACAAACCTACACATAATTTGGTACTAGTTGGTCTTTGTCTTATCCAAGACATCACAACTTACCAAAATATGAAAGTGTAAGAACATTCCTACTTAAGATTATGTCACTCAAGTCACAATCTTGGAGTTTGACTCTAAGACTTGATTTTGGAACGAAGTACGATTCATCTTATTGACTTAACCATTCAACAATTGCTACTAGTGTACTAAGATTTCCTTAGAGGATCAATTGTGACATGGTTTCATAATCACTAAGTAAATCATAAAATAGATACTTAAGTACTCTCCCATCTTTTCAGATTGGAGAAAATTTCATCTTTCTGCCTAATTGATTCTTCTTATTCGTTCCGTTATTCATTGAAACTTTTCAATGATTCAGAATTACACTTAATCTTATAAGCATAATCATATTTACTAGACTTTTAGTAAATCATGATGAATAATCTTATTTTTATTTATGGTGGACTTGACCAGTGCACAACATTGTGAACTCGATCTCCTAGTCATTTACTTGACTCTTTTGTCAAGGGATTAGCCTTAAAATTTCTAAGTACCAAGATTTCCATATATCACATGATTCAAATCATATGATTCCAAGCTTCTGTCCAATTGAAACTTGGGCGATGTGAATCTTTCCTTACTTAGAAAATTAGGACATTATCATAAATAACATAACTAAGAATCACATCCATTTAATATTTATTATAATAGAAACACACAAACATCAATTTTCACAATTGCCATTGCAAGGAAATATAAATAAGACAAAATCAAAATTTATTTTATTGCGGAAAAATATATCCTTACAATGCAAGTGAAAACTATGTTATTTCATATTCCTAAGCAATCTATCGTAACTCTAAGCAGCAGGTCAAAATCCGATCATCGAATCCATGCGATCGTAATCCATTTCTTCGCGATCAGACTCAACTCGCTCCTTCCTTTAAGCTTCCTTTCCTTTCTTCGATCCTTCTAAACATCAAAATGTAATCTTATCACATCATGTATTAAGAATCTCCAAATAGGAACTTAATAGAGTTAGATAGTTGATATTGCCTAAAGCAGAGTCATACATCTTGACTCTCCCATCTCTTAGATCTCTTAGGTAGTGAGGGCAGCTTCGTAACCAATGCCCCTTCTTTTGGAAGTAGAAACATATGGATTCTTCTGGAATGGTACATGGGACTATCTCAAACTCAGCCTTTCTCTTGCGTAGAGAAAACTTTTCTGGACTTCCAATGTTGCCATTGCCCAAAGAAGGATGGGATATTGATTTATCAGACAAATTTGCTCAACCAGTGCGCCAAATCATTTCTGATTCAGCAGCAATAAGCAAATAAGTCAAATCAATAAGGGTCATGATGTGGTCCATCATATAGTACTCTCTAACGAACTTACCATATGATTCGGGAAGTAATTGAAGAACCAAGTCAACAACCAACTTCCTTGAGACATTGACACCCAACATCCTTAACTTGTCCATGTGTGACTTCATCTTTAAGACGTGTGCACACATAGACTTTCCATCTTTGTGCCTTATTGCCAATAGGGCTTGAGTGACCTTGAAGTTTTCAAGTCTTCGAGCATGTGGGTCAGGAAGAATTATTGGAGAAGGTGGAGGAAGTGAAGCATGATTTCCATTTCCACAATCTAATCGTGGAATATCATCTTCACATGGAAAACTTTTTTCCAACGGATTTAGGAAGACCATAGTTGTCAGACTTTGACATCTATAAAAACGGGAGAAATTTTAAGTTTAGTTGATTGAGTCCTTAATAAAACACCCAAATGAGATATTAAGGCTAGGACCCAACACAATATCTTACAAATTGGAAGAGGGATGCCATAATCCAACTTGCAGAACATTTGAAGGTAGGTAAATGACGATTTACTAATTTCCACCATGAAAAACGAAAAAGAAGGTTAAGTTTTAAATGTATTGGAAACTACTAGATCTTCTGAGATTCATTGAACTTTTCAATGGCATGTTTAAATCTCGATATGACCCTCGATTTGTGACTGGGATGCCGAGGATCACAAAACAGGGTGTGAATAACCATGCAAATATACGTGGTGCCCCCAATGTTACAGTCACCTATTCGATGTGCCAGTTAACCACACACACTCCACCGAACTATGACAAACATCGAGTCACCCTTTGCCACCTTTGCTTAGAACTCAATTAGTGTGCCGGTTAACCACACACGCTCCACTAACGTCTTAGCAAGGGTACAAAGCGTAATTTCGTGGAATTGCATCAATTCACTTTTTCCTAAAGTAACTAAGATTTTGTAAAACATTTAGTTACTTTAATATTCATTATACTTTTAATGAGGAGAGGGTTTCCCCTATCCTACCCGTTCGGCTAACTAATAATAATCCTATATTATCCATATTTAACCGAATCTATCAATTTTGATGAGGATAACCATTCCAAACTTAAAAATCCGGATTTGGGCAAGAAAACGAGTTTTGGCAGTTATCCTCAACAAAATCTGGCAGAAAATTTGAAAATCTTGGCACCTGAGCCCTGGACTCGTCTTGTCCACAATGGAACTCGTTGAGTAGGACCTACTCGTTGAGTCCATTCATGGACTCGGCGAGTCTGCCAGTCAGAAACCAAAAAAACTTCAATTTTCAAGCAAGCAATGAACAATTAAGCATTAAATACATCAAACAAACAGCCTAAGGCTCTGATACCACTGATGGGTTTTGAGCACTGCATCATTCCTATGGTGTACATGCAAACCCTAAAGCTTTGGATCTAGCATGTGATAATCGATATTAACATAAGAATAGGGTTTAGATCTTACCTTTGATTGTTATGTAGTAATTACAATCTATTCCTTCTTGTAATTGGCTTCTGATAGCTTAGTGTCACAAGTGTCACACCTCTAATGGCTCACAAACACCAAGAGCAAGAGGATGACTTAGGAGAAGAGAAGGAGGCACCAAAATTCATCCAAGAACCTTAAGGAACACTTAGCCACGTTTTTGGTGCCCTAGGGGTCTTTAAATATGTTAGGCTATTAGGGTTTTGAACTAGGAAACCCTAATCTGATTGGTTAGGCGCTAAGCAGCCCATGGACTCCCTCTTTAGAGGCCTTGGACGAATTCTTATGGGTTTCCCCATAGATTTCGTCCACTCCATCCTCTATGGAGTCCATTAGCCCAATATCCAACTATCACACAATTGACAGTTCTAGTCCCCTTTATTTAATTAATGTCTTTTAGCCACAAAATTAATTTCCTAATTAATTTTTGACTAATATTAATTAAACAATATGATTTCTCCTTTAATATATTACTCATATAATATATTAATAAATCATAATTATTCTCCTTTTCCATAAATCATCCTATCAAGTTGCTTTGGTGAAGGCAACCCAAAAGGACCATGCTCGCAATCGGGTCAAGTACATACCAAAATAGTTATGGGCTTAGACACTAACTTCCCCCGGGGTTGGGCGTGGCTGGCTTCGTTTTTTCGTAAGACATAGTCTTCTACTTGGAATGCCTTGTTTTTACTCGCTGATTATAGTATCTTTCTACTGCCTTCTTATAGGCGGCTTGGCGTATGCTTGAATGTTCGCGTCGTTCTTCCAAGAGATCCAAGTTTTTTTAGGCCTTCACTGTTTTCCTGTTCCCCACAATACTCTGTGCGTATCGATCCTACCATTATTTCTGCTGGTAGCATCGCTTCAGCTCCATATGCTAGGCAGAATGGTGTCTCTTTCGTGCTGGTCTGCGGTGTGGTTCGATATGACCAGAGAACCTCCGACAGTTCGTCTACCAAGTTGCCTTTTGCTTTGCCCAGCCGTTTCTTGATCCCTTGTACTAATGTTCTATTAGACACTTCTGTTTTCCCGTTGGCCTGCGGGTGTGCCACGGATGTGAACCTTTGCGCTATTCCCTTTTCTTTGCACCAGTCTCTAAAGGGGGTTTCAGCGAACTGCAGGCCATTGTCGCTGATCAGGACCCTCGGTATCCCAAATCTTGTCATGATGTTTTTCCATACAAACTTGATTACTTTTTTCCCATTGATGCATGCCATTGGCTCTGCTTCTATCCACTTCGTAAAGTAGTCGACCGCCACAATTAAGAATTTTACTTTCCCCGGTGCTTCTGGAAAAGGACTGACTATGTCGATTCCCCATTGGTAGGAAGGCCAGGGGCTAACTATGCTTGTTAACTTTGATGGCGGGGCTTCTTGCGCTGGTGAGAAAGTCTGGCACTGCACGCAGGTCCGTGTTAGCTCTTCCGCGTCCTGGTGTATATCTGGCCAGTAGAGGACCATGCGTAATACCTTGCCTGTGAGCGCTCTTGCTCCCCCGTTCGCACCGGCCGATCCTGCGTGGGCTTCCTTTAGGGCCAGCTTTCCTACTGCACCATCTATGCACTTGAGCCATGGAGCCGTATGGCCCTTCCTGTACAGCGTCTCTTTTATCATCGCGTACTGTGGGGCTTGTATCCTTGTCTTCGGAGCCTCCGCGTGGTTGTCCGGAAGTATGCCATGCCGTAGGTATTCTATGATGGGTGTAATCCAGTTGGGCTGTGCTACTGACAGGGAATTGACCTGTCGCTCATCGATGCTCCTTTCTTTCAGTACTTCCACCAAAACCTTTTTGGAGAGATGTCCAAAGCATGTTGACGCTAGTTTGCTGAGGGCATCCGCTTTCTTACTACTTCCCCTTGAGATTTGTTTTATCTCAAAGCTTTTTAGGGTACTCGTAATTTGTTGTACTGCTTTGACATATTTTTCCATTCGCTTATCTTTTGCTTCGAATTCCCCTGTCACCTGGTTGGCCGCCAAACGCGAGTCGGTCAGGGCTATGACTCTCTCCGCCCCCATTGTTACCGCTAGTCTGAGACCGGCCAAGAGGGCTTCATACTCCGCCTTGTTGTTGGATGTGTGAAAATCGAAACGCAAGGCATATGTGAGTTCTTCTCCCGTTGGGCTAGCTAGGATCAACCCTGCACCTGATTCTTCTTTGCTAGAGGCCCCATCTGTGTGAAGAGTCCACCGCTGGTTGTCCTCTTTCCTCGAGCACACTTCATTGACTGCCTTGGTTGCTTCCTGATGGAGTTCTCCTGGGACTTCGAGCAGGAAATCTGCTAGAGCCTGCCCTTTGATGTTTGCTCTGGGGTGGTAAGTGATGTCGTGCTCTCCTAGCTCTATGGCCCATTTTGCAAGCCGTCCTGACTTCTCGGGCTTCAGGAGAATATGTTTTGATCAGGCAATTTGTCAATACCTCTATTTGGTGAGCTTGGAAATACCGATGGAGTCTCCGTGCTACGTAGACTAAGGTGAGCACCAGTTTTTCGATGACCGGGTAGTTCATCTCCGATCCTTGTAGTGCCCGACTCACAAAATAAACCGGTAGTTGGCGTCCCTGCCTGTCGACCATCAGCACTGACGAAATTGAATCTTTTGACGTGGACATGTACACTTGCAATACTTCTCCGGGTACTGGGCTGGCCAGGGTGGGGAGTGCGTGGAGTACTTTCTTTATCTCTCGCAGTGCCGACTCGGCTTCTGTTGTCCATGTAAAGTTGTTTTTCTCTATGCACCCTTTTAGCGTGTTGAACAGTGGCATGGGTTTCTCTGCCGACTTGGAGATGAACCGACTGAGTGCGATCAGCTTTCCATTCAGGGCTTGTGCATCCCTCAGCGTGTAAGGGGAAATTGTTTCCTCTAGCTTGTTTACCTTGATTGGGCTTGGCTGGATCCCTTCCTTCGTCACATAGTATCTCAAAAATTGGCCCTCTTCGACTCCGAAGGTGCACTTGGCGGGGTTTAATTTCATCCTAGCCTTCTCCAGGGTCTGTAACGTTTCTTCTACATCTCGTAACAACATTTTCTCGTCCGGTCTTTTTATAACCATATCATCGACATAGACTTCGATGTTCCGCCCAATTTGGTTGGAGAATAGGGAGTCCACGAGCCGCTGGTAGGTTGCCCCTGCATTCTTGAGTCCAAACGACATTTTTGTATAACAGAAAGTGCCATGATCCGTGTAGAAAGCCGTTTTCTCTTCATCGTTTGTATTCATCAGTATCTGGTGGTATCCTTTGTATGCGTCCAAGAAGCATTTCCATTGGAACCCTTGCAAAGACTCTACCTTTTGGTCTATTTATGGTAGTGGGTAACAGTCTTTGGGACATGCTTTGTTCAGGTCGGAGTAGTCGATGCACATGCGCCAGCTACCATCGCTTTTCCTCACCATTACTGGGTTGGCGATCCATGTGGGGAAAATTGCTTCTCTGAGAATTCCTGCGCTGGTTCCCGGCTTTATCATCAGCTTGTGTTTTATAATTCCTCGATCGACCGTTTGTGTGACAACAGATACGCAAACCCTTCACCCTTTGTCCCCTTGTGCAACCAACCATGGCCGAAAATGCAATCGGAGAACCATCGGAACCACCACACAGTCCAATACGCCAAATGGGACCGCTGGAGCCAGCTGACACCCCGGCCGTCTCCCTTACTGGAGAAAAACCGCCATTCCTCGAAGCACCATCGTCTTCAGGGGACCCGTCGCCAAACCTTGAAACCATTCCAACTCCCGGTGGCCCACCGCCACAAATTGCAACAACTATGCCATGAGACCCACTCTTCACTCCTATCACCACCATCACACATACTACCTTACCCCAAAACCAACCGATATTCACCACGCCTTTTCTATTCTTCAACACCGTCACCCCTCATAGAACCCAAATAACACCCGTCACACCCTCCATAAATAACCTATACGCACACGGGACCATGCTTAATGCGAGCGCTGCAGCACAACCACGTGGTCGTGGGTTCGAGTCCCACAGATGGCATCAAATGATGCGACCTGGCTCTGAACCACTTGCTGTGAGAGAGATTCGACGTTCTTTATGCCTGAGAGGTCACACAAAAAAGAAACCCATCAGCCGTTTTCTGGGAGGGGGTCCCGGAAAGACACTCCGACGGTCAAGTTAGTATTCTGAGGGTTATAGTGAGAATGAGAGATTGAGGAGTGGAATGACTTGCCTTACCGGGACCAAGGTGAGATCCTTTTATAGTGGAGATCTTCCTTGGTCCGTACTAGGGACCGGTACTGCAGTCCCGACAGGATCTGTCGCTCTTATTGGGTAGCCCTGCTCCACATTCGTGCTCAGCCCGGTGATTGGTCCAGGCGATTGTGCTCTGTCTGGACGCTTTGTCGCCTGGAGCCGTTGTCTCCGGGCTGTGGCTAAAAGACAATATTCTTGAGGGCGACCCTTCTGTGTGGCCGCCTCGCGGGAGTCCGGGGTCACTGAGTCGGCTCCCCGTCGGAGCCGCCTTGTCGAGGCTCGCCTGTTTCGGGCCCGCTCTAAGGGGCGTGGAATAGCAAAACAACTTTTCCCAATTGAAATTTTGTTTTTCTATAATTAACATTGCTAACTTGCAACACTTATCATAATTATCATGCTCCCACTAACATGACGATTCTACGCATAACACTTATGCTCCCACTAGCTTTGACATGTACTCAGAAATCAGCTGGACTTCTAGAAATCAATACTTTATTGACTTTCTTACCAAAGTTCAGATTTCTGATACGAGATGCTTTGATAAAACTTTATCAAAATCATACAACTTTCCTTAGATAGCACACATGTGTGTCTAAACAATTTCAGAACTATGAAAAGGGATGCCGTAATCATAGTCTCAATTGTTTAGACCTTTGCCATTTCTCACAAGTCCATGCTAGTGTGCCGGGTAACCACACGCGCTCCACTAACGACTTTGAGAATGCAAATATCACAATTGCTATCTACTTAAAATCTACTTAGTGAAAGTGTTTCCTCACCATCATTTTCATGAATCGGAGAGAAACCTTATGACACTTAGATTTTATGGTGTATGTGTTCCTATCCATGTGAATTTGTCAAAACCATAATCACAAGACATTGGTTAGTGACAAATCCAAACTCATATGGATTGAACTTGTGTAATCTTAAATTCTTGCCACCTGGCAGCACAAGGGCCTGCCATTGCTTCCAAGTTGTTATGCAACCAATTGAGAACTCTCAGAATTCATATGCAAAGCCAATTTTAACTCGAATGGGCACAGAAATAGGAATATATCAACACGATAGGTTATAAACCTAAAGTCGTGTGTTAGTGATAAACTACAGGTTTTATTCTTGATTAGACTCTTTCAGAATCTTTTAGACTCCCACTGTCCTCTTGACATATAAGACTCTCTTGCCAAGTACCATGCCTTGTTAAACAAATATTCAAGAGATAGTGCAGATTTTTTATTAAGACAAACACTTCACACAACTGGCCATAGTTGGTCTCTGTTTTATCCAAAACATCACAACTTACCAATTTCAAATGTACAAGAGTAGGACACATTTTACTCTTACATTTGAGAAGTGTTATAAACCTTCTTTAAGATGTGTCACTCAAATTACAATCTTGGAGTATAACTCTAAGACTTGTTTTGGAACGAAGTATGTATCACCTTCTTGATTTAACCATTTCCATAATTCATGACTCCTTTTCTTAGCCATAGGAATGCACTAAGATGTCCCTAGAGGATGAATTGTGATATGGTCTCACAATCATTAAGATGATCATAAAACATGATACTAAAGTACTCTCCCATCTTTTCAGATTTGAGAAACTTTTATATTTCTGCCAAATTTGATTCTTCTTATTCGTTCTGCCATACATGGAAACTTTTCCAATGCTTCAGAATTATACTTAAACTTGTAAGTATAACCATATTTACTAAACTTTAGTAAATCATGATGAATAGTCTTATCGATATTTTGTGGTGGACTTGACCAGTGCACAAGAATGTGTACTCGATCCCTTAGTCCTTCACTTGACTCACATGAACATGTGCACAAGGAACTAGTCTTAATTTTCCAAAGATGAAAATTCTCATTCACCATACAATACAACTTGCATAATTCCAAGTTTCTATCCAACTTAACCTTGGTTGATGATAATCTTTCGTTATTTGGTAAATTATGACACTACCACAAACGACAGAATCAAATCCATTTTCCAATGTTGCTATCAATGGAAGCATATAAACAACAATTTTTCACAAATGACACTGTAAGGATATTTAAAATAAATGAAAACGAAACTTTTCTTTTATTTAAAACTTGCAGAAAAACTTATCCTTACAATGCAAATGCATATGAAAACTATGTTGTTATCTATTCCTAAGCAATCTATCACAACTCTTAAGTAGCAACTCAAAAATTCTGATCACCGAACCAATAGGGCTTGAGTGACCTTGAACTATTCAAGAACTTGTGGGTTAGGGAGAATAATTGGAGGAGGTGGAGGAAGTGAAGTATGATTTCCATGAGCCAAGCACGAGACATCATCTTCATTAGGAAAGCTTGTTCCTAGATATTTGGGAAGACCATAGTTGTCTGAACCAGACATTTACAATGGGAGAAATTCAAGTTAGTTGATTTAAAGTCCTTAATATAACCCCCAATATGAAATATTAAGGCTAGGACCCAACGCATTACTTTTATAACATGGAAGAGGGATGCAGTAATCCAAGCTATAAAATATTTAAAGGTAGGCGAATGACGATTCACCAGTTTCCACCATGAAAAACGAAATAGAAATATTAGGTTTTAATTGGATTTGAAACTCCTAGATCTTTTGAGATTCATTGAACTTTTCAATGGCATGTTTCAATCTCGATTGTGCCCTCTCAAGTTTTGTGACTGGGATGCCGAGGATCACAAAACAAGGTGTGAATAACCATGCAAATATACTTGATACCCTTAATATTTATCACGTAATCGATGTGCCGGTTAACCACACGCGCTGCACCGATCCTATAATAAACATTGAGTTACCCTTTGCCTACCTTGTTAAATCCAAGTTAGTGTGCCGGTTAACCACACACGCTCCACTAACGATTTAAGCAAAATGCAAAGTGTAATTTCATGGGTTAGCACCAAATTCACATTTTCCTAAAGTAACTAAGATTGGGAATTTATAAAAGCTTTAGTTACTTTAGCTTTAGTTACTTTAGATTTATCGGCTAACGACCCTCCACCAGTCAAGGAAGCGGTGGGTGAGAGTAGACACCCATTAAACTGCCATTTTATAGGCAGTAACCTTATACCCCCCCTTATAGACTGGCTTCGTGAATGAGGCCTACTAACGGTAAGACTGACTTGCTCTTATACATATATATATTTTTAACTTATAATACTATAAAGTATAAGGGTTGAATTTTAACTTTTAAAATTCTAAGGGTTTAACTTGGAATTAAAGTATTCATGAGGAGAAACTTTACAAATTCCAAAACTCGAGGGCAAGTTTTGAACTATTCAAAAACTTTTGGATTTTCATAACTTATGAGTTTAATTAAGGTTTTAAAACTTTAATGAAGAGACTCTTGAACATCCATAACTTGAGGACAAGTTATGGAGTTTATAAAACAAAAAAAACTCTTCAATTTTGTAACCTATGAATTTTAATGGATCTTTAAAAGAAATGACTTTTGGTAATCCATAACTTGAGGACAAATTATGGACTCCATTAAAATACATTTAGATCAATAATTAACTAACAAAAATTTGTAAATAATTCCGATGATCTACCAAAACTCATAAGTGTATGAACAATCATATCAACAATTTCAAGAATTACATAAACACACACAAAACTTGAAATTTTGATAACAACCTTGAAATTGGTTTACCATAATCATTACCACATCAAAAACAGGTTTTATAAGTCCAAAACAGTTTAAGGTAATGATTCTAGACCAATTCCAGCCTTAAAACTCGAAGATATGCTGTCAGGGGGTCCAACTCGTCAAGTGCATGAACCAACTCGGCGAGTTGGATGAATTTAGGCATGGACTCGTCGAGTCCCTTAATGGACTCGACGAGTCAGCTGACCAGACAACATACAAACTTCGATTTTCAGCAATTTGCATCAAGTATAAAAGAAAACAAGCCTAGAATCTGATACCAATGATGGGTTTTGAGCATTCTAACACTCCTATGGTGTACATGCAACCCTATAAACCATGATCTATGTTTTCTCTATTATACATGCAAATATTCAATATTCCAAGGCATTACCCTAACTAGCATACAATCTTTGATACATGGGTAATAAAACAAATTAGAATACATACCTTTTGTTGTAGCTTGATTCCATGGAGCTTAAGAGCCTAGTGACTCAAGTGTGACACCTCAAATGGTTCACACAACACCACCAACAACTTGGAATAATTTGAGAGAGAAGTTCTTATGCTCAAATCGGCTAGTCCTCATGTGTACACACAATAGTGCCAATTTCTTGAGCCATGGGGTCCTTATATATTGTGGCTATTAGGGTTACACCATGTAACTCATGTCTTTCCATATTCTTCATGCTCCATGGATCAAAACCTCCATGGAGTATCAATGGGTTACTTCATGGGTTTAGCCCAACATGAAGAACTATGGATCATAAGCCCGCATATATAAGAGTGAATGATTTACACAATCAATCCCCATATATTTAATTAGTCTCCTTTTGATCACAAAATTAATTCCAAATTAATTCTTGATCAATACAAATTAAATAATATGATTTCATATTAATATATTAGAACTTATAATATATTAACAAATCATAAATATCCTTTTCTCACAAAAGTCTATCCAAATTGTTCCGATTCCATGCAACCCAAATGGACCATGCCAAATCGGGTCAAGTACATACCAATTATAGTTATGGACTTAGACACTAATCCAACAGTTGCACCCTATTTAAAGGACCTAAATCCTCTTGGCTGGCCTCCTTACCAGCCTCCCTTTGTCCAGAAACCCTAAGTTCGTATATCCTTGCAAACTTGAGTGTGTGAGTTGTGGTGAGCTTGGAGATTTGATTTTGGTGATTCTTTGGAAGGAGCTTGGAAGTTGGAAGCATCTAGCTTGGAAGAAGGATTTTAGATCCATAAAATCTTCACCAATAGCAATATTCTTCAGGTATAAAGTCGACATCTTGCCTTGTATTCATCTAGATCTCTTTGTTTGAAGTTTTAGCATGATTTTGGGATTTTGGTTGGGTTGTACAAGATGGTGAGGTTTCCAGGGGTTAATAAGTTAGATCTGATCCCTTCATGACTCCTTTTTACTTAAAGTTGCAAACTTTATTGGTTTCTAAGTTCCATTCATGCAATAACTCCCTTATTAAGTCTTTATTAAGCCCTAGAGTGTATTTTAGCTTGCATGGACGTAAAGTTGGAAACTTTACGTGATTTTCCAATCTTTGGACACCAGATCTGTGTTTTGGGACTATGTTGTGAATGTTTAAGGGCTTAATGGATTAAGACACACTGTAATGAACCTATATTTTCGGTTTGACACTTTATGGATGGTTCTTAAGGGCAAGGTTGGAAACTTTACCCTTCTAGACATTATTTTGAAAGAGATCTGAGATTTGGAGTCCCTGCATTCGATGGAATCGGCTTAATGCATTAAGAGGTTGGATTTTTGGCCAACCAGATGAGTTCATTAGTGAACTCGACGAGTTAATGGGATTTTTACCGATCTGTACGGATGATGGAGAAACTCGACGAGTTGAGGGACAACTCGGCGAGTTGGGTCAACTCAGGCCGCTGACTTTGACCTTTAACCTTAGTCTTTAACCAAGTTTGACCTTTAAGGGTTTTGCGGCATTTTGAGTTGTATTTAAGGAATTGTTTCTGTTATGGGGTTTGTGTAGAGCAGATATTTGGAGTCTCGACCTAGACAGCTACCGTTCAGTATTGAGGCGAGTCTTCTCACCACACTCATGGGTCGAAGGCACCAAGGCCGACCCATTACTGATTATGAAATGTTTCGTATGGGAATATGTGATTGTTTGTTAGTGGAATTGTATGTGGACTTATGTGCAGACCATGGGGGAGCCAATGACACTTGGCAAGACCATGGGAGGACCCCGTGGCACGGGGAGATGAGACCATGGGGGTAGCCCATGGCATTCCATTGAAGACCATGGAGGGAGTCCATGGCAAACTTGTATGTTTATGTATGAGCATGACATTATATGATTATATGATTTGTGTTATTGGGAAACTCACTAAGCTTGTGCTTACAGTTTTATTGAATGTTTCAGGTACTTCTATTGATAAGGGCAAGTTCCCGACTTGATGGCGTGGCGTGCATTCTCCTGTGTTTTCACATTTAACTTTTTGTACTCTGAATTCAAAAATAATATAAATATGTATTGGGATTTTTGTACTTCCTATGGATGATGTTTATGAAATTAAAAGTTTTAAAATTTTCTGAAAACTGGGTTGTTACAGGTTGGATCAATATGGTTATTGGTTGGAGTATATCATAAATAAAGATAAAACATGTTGTATCGTTACTTATTTTGATCATACCGAAAAAAAGTGACGATTATACTTTTGTGACAAAGAGATTCAACAATTAAAATATGAAAAAGGACACAATCGGCACAATGACTTTGGTGTTATAGATGTAATTGATTATCATAAACGAAAATTACAGAAATGGATATTGATTAACATCTACATAAATAGATCTCAATGGATAATTATAGGTGTGAATACAAGTCTCTATCAGGCCACAAGGTAAAAAATCTCATGTCGTAAATTGGTCCTCCAAGATTTCCTTCGTCATCTTCCATGAAGACCTTTACACCCAAAATTCTCCCCTCAAAGCTTGGAATGGATGACGAGTCTCTAAAATCTGAAAAACATCTAGAAAATAATAAGTCCACCAGTGACATCATAATGAGAAGTAATGATGAAGAAATCTGTAAACTTGAATTTGTGGTAGTTAATATTTAAGAATTGGTTATAGGATATGTACCAATACATAATAAGCACCAAAGTAAATGATCAACCCGAGCACAAAAGTTATCCAAAAATAACCCTTTCTAGTCTAAACACATTATAAAAACCCACTTCGGAAACAATTTCCAAATCACTTATATGTTTCTTGAATCTTTTAAGAACCCCCGTTGGTATCATGTCGGTCTTCAAAATCATCCATGAAAAATATTTGATAATGACATATTCATCCAAAAATGTCATGTAACCAATCAAAATCTCGATTCTTAACCAAGTAAGGGGTCGTTTGATAGTGGCTAACTGGGTTGTAAGTTTTGACTGAAACTTGTTGTTTGATTTTGCATCTGACTGACTGTGCAAAATGACTATATTACCCGTAAACAACATTTTTTTATAATAATTCCTCTACGATTTACCATTTAATTTATAACATTACATCATCAATATGCACAAAGAATTTCAATGAAAGAAATACATTACCACATCAAAATAGCAACAAGAATCACTACAATGTAAGGGCAAAACTGTCAAGGTTCTCAACATCACACTTAACCAATGTATTATATAACTAATCAACCTCGATTATCCTTATCATGTATAATTATGAGAACTATCACACCTCAAAACTTGCACCATAGTCATAAGTGTATTTGACAGTTTGAGAATTAGTAACATGGATATTGTCCATGTAAGCAATAATCCTTAATTCCTTGGAATCAAGCAAAACAATAAGGGATGATTCATCAAACTTATTATGCCCATCGTCACCTTCATCTGGACTCACCTATAAAACCTTAATTTAGTCAAATTGGTCAAGCACAAGGATTACAAGGTTCAATTTTTCAAGCAGATGACACATAAACACTCATAATGTACCAGGGATAATTACTTCTTTATGCAACAAAGTTACACTCTTCCACCAATTTATGCAACAAAGTGGATTTATTATCAGTTTATGTAGCTATGTTTCAGATTTTAACTAATTTAGGAAAACCAATTTGGTAAAATAATGCACAAATTAGTAGCAAAATAGAGCATTCCAACATAAATCCGTAAGAGATCTACTTGGTTGCATAAACTGGTAAAAATTTGAAATCATTGCATAAATAAGTGGTTTAGCAAAATCAATCTCTAAATTCAAGGATCAGATCATCTGCACACTTTTTGATCGAACCTATCTCACAATCCCATACTCAATTGGGGTTCTTATGTTGACATATTGACTTTCAAATCCAAAACTGATCAATTTTTCAACATTAACCATGTCAACCAAACAATAACAACATAAAATAGATCAAAAGAGACCTGAAACCACTGAATTCCCTTCTGAAACAAGAATAGAGAAAGAGAAAAGAAAGTGTATATGCCAAAACTCATTCGGGAGGTTTTGAGATGAGGATAAAATCATTGGATTTCTTTGGACTAATTCCAACGATGAACAAGCTAAATCAAACACATCAACTTTTAACTGAAGACCGAGTCCCTCCTTCTGACAGTGTTAGCGTCAATATCATACAACCCCTAAGATTAAGAATAACTAAAGTCGATTCAATAACAACCTTAGTCGTCACAACATATAAACTCCGATATAAGCTCATTGAAACCTAAAATAATACCCAATTTCAAAAAATAATCCAAATCTTCACTAAAAATCATGACTTTCAAAAATAATAATTTTCTTTCGGATAACTATACCAAGATCTCCCACTTTTTATGATAAAATAAGATAATAAAATCTTCAAATGGGCATGAGAATGAGCTCAAATGGTCAAATCAATACCATACCCCCCCCCCCCCCGCCCGACAAGTGGAATAAAAATAGATTCCAAATCTGAAAAAAGTCAAAAAATAAGAATGTTTTGAACATGACTTTATAGATCCACCTTTGACTTGAATGGAATATAAAACGTGTATTGTTCATTTGAAACATTTTGCAAAAATTATGAATCTAAAAATCCGAAAATTTGCCCTAAAATGTAAACTTATGTGATTTTGGCCAAAAATATAAATCTTTTGAAAGATGAGGGCCCATATGTGAATATTCTATTACTTTGATCCACCAAAAGCTTAATCATGTCAAAATGATTATGTTTCGTTATGAAGTGATTATGTTTTGTTCTGAAGCACCTAAAGCAATTTCATTAAGAATTATGAGTCCAATCATTTAAGATGTGGAAATGTGAGACTAGCCCACTTGGTAGAGGTGTAAGCCACTTACCCACTTTTCTATTTAACCCTAGGTTTTGGTGAAAACTCTAGTCCTACAATTTTGGAATTCACAAAGATCATAAGATTCAAGTTTAATCAAGAGTAATGGTTATGCAAACTTAATTAAACTCCACAATAAATAGAAAAAGTAGTTCTCATAAGCACAAAATGTTCTTTAATAAGCTAAAGTAACAAATAACCAACTAAACTTAACCCTAACCATAAATCAACCATAAAAATTCAAGCAACCTAAACTAAACAAAAGTCATAGGGTTTTAGCCCATGATTTCAGCAATCAAACACAGAAAAATGATTTCAACAATCAAACATAGAAAAATAAAATTCATTGTAATAAACATGATTAAACTAAAGTAGAAAAATCGTAATAGAAGGTTGTATTGCCTTAGTGCTCTCGATTCCAAGCTGTGATCGACTTCTGCAACTTCCAAGCTTCAAATTGGATACTTGGCCTTCAAAAATCGACAGTAGCTTCCAGAAAAAGTTCTCTTTTCAGAGGTGAATGACTTATATTTATAGTTTCCCAAAAACAAATCACCATGATGTGGTAAGTCCATCACGTCGTGGCGTTCATGTTTATCCCGTATTCAACAAGTCTTCTAGATCCATCGGGACAATCCAAAACACCATGTCGTGGGAAAGTCACAACGACGTGGAGAGTGTATTTTTCTTCATTTTTTTTCTTGATCCAAATTCCTAGCTTCCAGCTTCCTTTTCGCTCCGAGCATGTCTTTTACCACTACAACACAATATATAATAAATTAAGTACCTTTTTTTTCTATAAAGGGTATAAAAATAACTAGAAATATTAAGATATGATGTAAAATATATGTATAGATATGCACATATAAAACATCTTAAAACAAACAACACTTCGATATCATTGGAATGAAACTACTACAAATCATATGAAGGCCTCGATACTTATCCGATGCGTTACGAATGAAGCTTTGAACACATATGAAGACTTTGATAAATTGATTCTGAATCAAAACTTCATCACTGAAACATAAATCTTTCTGAACCGTTTCTACATCAACAAATTACAACAGTATTACATTCGATTTGATACCAAACAAGTCATGAAAAAAAATTTCATTCTTTGATAATCCATACAGGTGCAACCCACCTTCACCCCCGAACCGGAACGGCGGAAACGTCCGGGGGCGGATGACTTCATTGTATAATATCATAACAGTCGAATATAAATGAATCATAGCAACCCAAAACATCACACATTTAGATTACAAGTTTACATCGCTTGCGTACTTTGTTTGTTCAAAAGTTAACAAAAAATAGCTGAAAACTAAAAGTTCATGACGTAGCAACTCCTGCTCTCAAAATGGTTTGAATACCTGCTCACTGGTTTCTTGAGAATACAAGTGATTTTAAAAGTGTCAACAATTAATTTGGTGAGTTCATAAGCATTTTTTATGAAAAGGATTTGTAAATGCTTTGCGTAAAAATGGTTTTGTATACTTCCAGAAAATCCGATATTTTCTTAAATTGAACTGTAGTCTTAAAACCCTAAGACCAGAAATGTAAGTAATGCTGTACTGAAAGATAGTATGTAGTTTTATCTTTTCCTAAAACTGATGAAGTGTAAGTTATCCCGTAAATCGAGTAATTTTGTTAATCCCTACGTGAGTTATTATAACCATACTTAATATGACTGATATGCCTGAACGACGTTCTTCAGGCGTCAGAAATGGTAAAAATTTGTCACCCTAGACTTGCCGGTCTAACGTAGCAAACAGTTGAGGTGTGGGGTTGTCAATCCCATATAGATCTATACACAACTGTCTCGCTCTCCCTTAAGTACTCTTGGCGTACTCATGGGTATTTCCTTTGAAACACTCCAAACCAGGTATTTCCTTTGAAACACTTGAAAATTTAAAATGTTGCATAAGAAGTCCCTTAAGCACTCTAGGCGTACTCATGGGTACACTTAGCGTACTATGTATTAATGATCGTGGAGGGGCAGCACGTACGCTGGGCGTACGTGATGGATGTCCAAACCCCAATTTCCGGACTTGAGGCCTATATAAGCATCCTTATCTCATTTGAGCCTCACCCTAATCAACCTCTTTCACCTTCAAACATCTCTGAAAACCCTAAAACCATTAGAGAGTGTGTTTTGAGCTTAAGGAGTGCATTTGTGGCCATTTTAGGGTCCATTCAAGAAGAAGGAGTTATCAAGCAAGCTTGGAGTGGGATTGGGCTTCAAGAACCTGTATCTAGTTCACCTTGAGGAGCTTCTGGAGGTATAAAGCTCTTATCTTGCCTTCTTATTATTTAGATCTAGTTAGGTTTTTCTTTATGTTCCCTTTTGGTGGTTTTCGACCTCCTCTTGAGAGTTGAGCAACTCCAGAGGCTGAAATGGTTCTGAGCCTTGTGAGCATTCTAGATGCATAAAGGTGCTAGCTTGGGGAGTATCTAGACTCCATGCAAGCGTTTGGAGCCTTATATGTGTTGGATTAGTGTCTAAGTCCATAACTATATTTGGTATGTACTTGACCCGATTGTCATGGTCCATTTGGGTCGCATGGCATCATGCATTTGGATAGACTAAAATGAGAGAAATAACACTTAAGGTTTATTAATATATTATAAGTTCTAATATATTAATAAGATTATTTAATTAGTATTGATCATGAATTAATTTGGAATTAATTAAGTGATCAAAAGGAGACTAATTAATTATATGGGTTGATTGTGTAAATCATCCATACTTGTATAGTGGGCTAATGCTCCATGGATTATCAAGTTGGGCTAAAACCCATAGGATGATCCATGGATGATCCATGGTGTTTTTGTACCCATGGATCATGGAAATGAAAGGCCATGACAATTAGGGTTTACATGGTGTAACCCTAATTGTGACACACTATATAAGCATCTTATTCTTGACAAAATCGGTTACTGTGTGTAGGCATGATGAGGGCTAGCCGATTTCATGAAGTGTATCATTTCTCTCAAGTTATTCCAAGTGTATTTTGATGTTGTGTGAACCATTTGAGGTGTCACACTTGGGGTACTCGGCTCTTAAGCATCAAGGAATCAAACTCCATAAAAAGGTATGTCTTCTAACTTGTTTTATTACCCAAGTATCAAAGATTGTATGCTAGATAGGGTAATACCTAGGAATATTCATATTTGCATGTATAATAGAGAAAACAAAGATCCAAGGTATTTAGGGTTGCATGTACACTTAGGAGTGTTAGAATACTCAAATCTCATCAGTGGTATCAGAGCCTAGGCTTGTTTTCTTGTTATACTTGCAAAATATGCTTAAAAATCGAAGTTTTTTGCTGTCTGGGCAACTGACTCGGCGAGTCCATCAGGTGACTCGACGAGTCCATGCCTAAAAAGTGTTCAAAACGATCCAACTCGTCGAGTTGGTTCATGCACTCGACGAGTTGGACCCCCAAACAGCATATCTTCGACTGTTTTGGTTGGAATTGGACTAGGAACATTACCCTAAGCTGTTTTTGGACTTGTAAACCTATTTTTCATGTGGTAATGTTCATGCTAATTCAATTTTAAAGATAATTGTCAATAGATTCATGTTTGCATTAGTTTAAGAATTAGGCTAATTACATGAAAAAGTTTGATTTGTATTATTCTGTTCTTATGAGTTGCTTAGATTAATAGAAAAGTTATGTGAAAAATGTGTTTTCAATCTAAATTAATCTAAGAGTTGATTCTAAAATGTGTTTTTGTAACTTGTCCTCAAGTTATGTGAAAAGTCACATTTAAGATTCATAAAAACTCATAAAGTTTTCCATAAGTTATGAATAAGGAAGAGTCACAATCTTTTAATGGTTTAAAGTCTTCCATAACTTGTCCTGAAGTTATGGAACTTGAAGAGTTTTTTAATTAAAACTACTTTAAACTCATAAGTTATGGAATTGAATAGTTTTTGAATTGTTTCAAAACTTGCCCTCAAGTTTTTGGATTCGTAAAGTTTTCCCCATGAATACTTTAATTCCAAGTTAAGCCTTTAGAATTTTAAAAGTTAAAATTCAACCCTTATACTTTATAGTATTATAAGTTTATATATATATATATATATATATATATATATATATATATATATATATATATGTATGTATGTATGTATAAGAGCAAGTCAGTCTTACCGTTAGTAGGCTTCATTCACGAAGCCGGTCAATAAGGGGGGTATAAGGTTACTGCCTATAAAATGGCAGTTTAATGGGTGTCCACTCTCACCCACCGCTTCCTTGACTGGTGGAGGGTCGTTAGCCGAACGGGTACAAGAAGGACTATAATTCTCCCTTCATTAAAAGTATTAATGATAAATACTAAGTAACTAAACCTTTTATAAATTCGCAATCTTAGTTACTTAGGAAAATGTGAATTTGGTGCTAACCCATGAAATTACACTTTGCACTTTGCTTAAGTCGTTAGTGGAGCGCGTGTGGGTATCCGGCACACTAACTGGTTTTAACAAAGTAGGCAAAGGGTTTCTTAAAGTTTATCATAGGCCGGTGGAGTGTGTGTGGGTAACCGGCACATCGGTTGAGTGATAAACATTTAAGAGTACCAAGTAATTTGCATGGTTACTTCACACCTTGTTTTGTGATCCTCGGCATCCCAGTCACAAAACCTGAAGGGCACAATCGAGATTGAAACATGCCATTGAAAAGTTCAATGAATCTCAAAAGAATCTAGGAGTTTCAAAACCAATTAAAACCTGATAAATTATTTCGTTTTCATGGTGGAAATTGGTGAATCGTCATTCGCCTACCTTCAAATATTCTATAGCTTGGATTACGACATCCCTCTTCCAAGTTATAAAATATTGTGTTGAGTCCTAGCCTTAAAATTTCATATTGGGTGTTATATTAAGGACTTTAGATCAACTATCTTGAATATCTCCCAAACGATGTACAGTTCAGACATCTATGATCTTCCCAAATCTCTTGGAACTTCACTTCCTCCACCTCCTCCAATTATTCTCCCTAACCCACAAGTTCAAGGTCACTCAAGCCCTATTGGCAAGCAAGGTCTATGTGTGATCACATCTTGGAGATGAAGTCATATATTGACAAGCCGGGAGAGTTGGGTGTCAAAGTCTTGAGGAAGTTGAATGTTCAATCACTTTCTAAGTCACATAGTGAGTTTCTTTGGGACCACTATGAAACAGACTATGACATGACCCTTAATGATCTTATCTATTTTCTTGGTGTTGCTGAATCAGAAATGATTTGAGGACTAGTAAAGCAAATTTGATTAGAAGATCAACTTCCCAAACCTTCAATGGACATTAACAATGGTAACATTGGATACCCACTAAAAGCTTTCTCTTCCTAATGGAAAGGGATCGGCCACAGTCAACTCGGTTGACCAAATGGTAAAGAGAAAGGCTAAGTCTGCGATAGTCACATGTACCATTCCCAAAGAGTTCATATGTTTCTCTTGCCAAAGGAAGGGGCATTGGTTGCGAATATGCCTATTTACCTGAAAGATCATAAGGTTGATCAAGTCAAGAAAGTTTGACTCTACTTCAGGTAAAGTCCACTATCTAACTCTGCTAAGTTTCTATTCTGAGATTCTTATTACATGATGTGACTGGGTCACATGTTGATGTTTTAAGAATCAAAGAAAAGTGAAGAAACTTAAAGAAAGTATATGCTGATTCTGATCGCGAAGATGGATTTCTATCGCATGGTTCGGTGATCAGAATTTTGAGCTATTGCTTAGGAGTTATGATATATTTCTTAGGAATAGATAACAACAAGGTTTTTATATGTATTTGCACTATAAGGATAAGTTTTTTCCGTAAAGTTTTAAAATAAAATAAAAAAGGTTTTAATTTTATATTTATTTTAAATATCCTTACAGTGACATTTGTGAAAAATGGCTGTTTATATATTTCCACTGATAGCAATTTTGGAAAATGGATTTGATTCTTTCCTTTGTGGTAGTGTCTAAATTTACCAAATAAGGAAAGATTCTCATCACCCAAGTTCTCAATTGGACCGAAACTTGGAATCATGCAAGTTGTATTGTATGATGAATGAGAATTTTCATCTTTGGAAAATTAAGATTAGTTCCTTGTTCACATATATATGTGAGCCAAGTGAAGGACTAAGGGATCGAGTACACATTCTTGTGCACTGGTCAAGTCCACCACAAAGTTCTCTAAGACTATTTGTCATGATTTACTAAATATTAGTAAATATGGTTATACTTACCAGTTTAAGTATAATTCTAAAACATTGGAAAAGCTTCGAGTATGGCAGAACGAATGAGAAGAATCAAATTTGGCAGAAAGATAAAAGTTTCTCAAATCTGAAAAAGATGGGAGAGTACTTTAGTATCATGTTTTGTGATCATCTTGATGATTAAGAAACCATATCACGATTGGTCTTCTAAGGACATCTTAGTGCATTCTTATGGCTAAGAAGAGGAGTCATGAATTGTTGAAATGGTTAAATCAAGAAGATGAGTCATACTTCGTTCCAAAACAAGTCTTAGAGTCTTACTCCAAGATTGTAATTTGAGTGACATATCTTAAAAGAAGGTTTATAACACTTGTCAAATGTAAGAGTAAAAGTGTCCTACTCTTTTACATTTGAAATTGGTAAGTTGTGATGTTTTGGATAAAACAAAACCAACTAAGGCCAATTGTGTGAAATGTTTGTGTTGATAAAGAATCAGCACTATCTCTTGAATATTTGGCAAGATAGTCTTATATGTCAAGAGGACAGTGCGAGTCTTAAAGATCCTGAAAGTATTTCAAGATCTAATCAAGAATAAAAACCTGTAGTTTGACACTAGCACACGACGTGAGGTTTATAACCTATCGTGTTGACATATTTCTATTTCTGTGCCCATTCCAGTTAAAGTTGGCTTTGCATATGAGTTCTGAGAGGTCTCAATTGGTTGCATACAACGTGGAAGCAATGGCAGGCCCTTGTGCTGCCAGGTGGCAAGAAGTTAAGACTACACAAGTTAAATCCATATGAGTTTGGATTTGTCATTAACTGTGTCTTGTGATTATGGTTTTGAGAAATTCACATGGGTAGGAACTCATACACCATAAAATCTAAGTGTCATAAGGTTTCTCTCCGATTCATGAAAATGATGGTGAGGAAACACTTTCACTAAGTAGATTTTAAGTAGATAACAATTGTGATATTTGCATTCTCAAAGTCGTTAGTGGAGCGCGTGTGGTTAACCGGCACACTAACATGGACTTGTGAGAAATGGAAAGGGTCTAAACAATTGAGACTATGATTACGACATCCCTTTTCATAGTTCTGAAATTGTTTAGACAGACATGTGTGCTATCTAAGGAAAGGTATATGTTTTTGATAAAGTTTTTATCAAAGCATCTTGTATCAGAAGTCTGGACTTTGGTAAGAAAGTCAATAAAGTATTAATTTTCTAGAATTCCAGCTGATTTCTGAATACATGTCAAAGCTAGTGGGAGCATAAGTGTTATGCTAATAATCATCATGTTAGTGGGAGTATGATAATTATGATAAGTGTTGCAAGTTAGTAATGTTAATTATAGAAACCAAAAGTTCAATTGGGAAAAGTTGTTTTACTATAATTAAGGGAGAGGAAATTGTACTTCATTTCAAATCTAAAAGCTTAGATTGAGGTTTTAATCATCTTTGGTCAAGGATATATATATGAATTTCATGTTGGAATGGATCAACATAAGGAAATTCTATATATGGGAACATTATTTGTGTTCTAAAATTCGATTATGATTACGACATCCCTTTTCATAATCTGAATTATGCGAACTTGGCAAGTAGAAATATTGTAGCAAAAGGACTGGTCTAGTATCATGTCTTTATGTGAGACATCATGAATCGTGTCCCATATGCTTCAGATATAGTATCATGTCATTATTCAGCGCGGGTGGTTACAGACTGTTAGGAGAGCAGCTTTCGGATTCTTCGGAAAGAGGTGAGTCTTCTCACCATACCAATGGGTCTATGGCACCAAGGCCAGCCCATTTTATGTGATGTGGTACACTAACTGTAGTAGTGATATTCTTAGATTAGGTTTCTAAGCCCATAACTATTTTGGTATGTACTTGACCCGATTATAAGCATGGTCCTTTTGGGTTGCCTTCACCATAACAACTGATAGGATGAATTAAGGAGAAAGAGGATTTATTATGATTTACTAATATATTATATGAATAATATATTAAAAGAGAAATCATATTATTTAATTAATATTGATCAAGAATTTATTTATAATTAATTTTGTGATCAAAAGAGATTAATTAAATTAAGGGGACTGATACTGTAATTATAAGATAGTTACAGAGTTGGTCTTAAGATCCATAAGGAGGCAATGGACGAATTCTATATGAGAGTCCATATAGAAATCGTCCAAGGGGCCTTCTGGAAGGATCTTTGGGCTGCTTAAGGACTAAGCAACTGGATTAGGGTTTCCAAGTTGATAACCCTAGAAGCCTAACTATAAAAGGAACCCTCTAGGCCACCAAATTCGCCCCTAACCTTCTAAGATAACCCTTGGACGAGTTTTGTGCCTCCTCATCCCTCTCCTAAATCATCTTGTTGCTATTGATGTTTGTGACTCCATTAGAGGTGCAACATTTGAGGCACTAAGCTTTCAGAAATCAAGATCAAGAAGGTTTGTGATTGTTATTGCTACATAACAATCAAGGTAAGATCTAAACCCTAATTACATCTTAATTTCGATTATAGTATGCTAGATCTAGGGTTTATGAGCTTTGGATGATTATTGCATGTACAAGTAGATAAACTAGATCCAAAGCTTTAGGGTTTGCATGTGCACCATGGGATTGATGTAATGCTCAAAACCCATCAGTGGTATCAGATCCTAGGCTGTTTATCTAATGTATTTGATGCTAATGTGAATTATTCAAAGCTAGAAAATTTTCGTTTTTGCTTTTTGCTTGATTGCCACGAGGTGGTGAAAATCACCACGAGGTGGTGGGCCATCACGAGGTGGTAAAATCACCACGAGGTGGTGTCAGGTCAGATGGCAGATTTTTCAGATTTTTGACCTTAATTAGGTTAGGTTAATTACCATAAGTTGTTTTAATTGATTAAAATCGTTTTTTTTAATATGGTAATGAATATCCTCATCTAATTGAAGGACAATTGTCAAATTTTAAGATAATTACAAGATTATATGATATATTAGTTGTTTGTAAAATTTGATTTGTTTTATCTTGCCAAATTAAATTAAATTAGGTCAAATTTAGATAATCACTAATTATTTGATTAATTAAATTATTTGTAATTTTATCTAGAAGGTTTTGAAAGGTTTCAACACTTGCCCTCAAGTTTTAGAATTTGAATATTTGATTAAAAGTTTAATTTTGAAATATTAAATTCTAAGACCCTAGTATTTTGAAAAGTTCGAATTACACCCTTATGGTTTTATTAAATTAATTAAGTGTGTAATTAAAAGAGAGTTAATAGATCCATAATGTAATGGTTTATATTTAATAAAAATTAAAGGTATAATTTATTAGATTAAACCACCTAGTATTTTAAAAGTGTAAAATACACCCTTATAGTATATAAAATTAAAAGTTTAATATTATATATGTATAAGTAAAGAGTCAGTCTTACCGTTAGTAGGCCTCATTCACGAAGCTGGTCTATAAGGGGTGTTTAAGGAAATTGCCTATAAAATGGCGATTGAATGGGTATCCACTCTTACCCACCGCACTCTTGACTAGTGGAGGGTCATTAGCCGAACGGGTAGGATAGGACACAACCTTCCATTATAAGTATAATGAAACACGAAGTAACTAAACGATTTTATAAATTCCCAAATCTTAGTTACTTTAGGAAAAATGTGGAGTTGGTGCTAATCCATGAAATTGCACATTGCATCTTGTTGGTCGTTAGTGGAGCGTGTGTGGTTAACCGGCACACTAATATGGGACCAATGAAGGATGGCAATGGGTAGCTCGTAGATTATCATAAATCAATAGAGCGTGTGTGGTTAACCGACACATTGATTAGGTGATAAACATCTTCGAGAGTACCAAGCTAATTTGCATGGTTATCCACACCTTGTTTGTGATCCTCGGCATCCCAGTCACAAAATTGAAGGGCATAATCGTGATAAAACATGCCATTGAAAAGTTCAATGAATCTCAAAAGATCTAGGAGTTTCAATTCATTTAAAACTTAAATTTCTTTTTCGTTTTTCATGGTGGAAATTGGTAAATCGTCATTTACCTACCTTCAAATGTTCTGCAACTGGATTACGGCATCCCTCTTTCGAGTTGTAGAATATTGTGTTGGGTCCTAGACTTAATATCTCATTTGGGTGTTTTATTAAGGACTCAATCAACTAACTTGAATATCTCCCATTTGTAGATGTCAAAATCTAACAACTATGGTCTTCCCGAATCCTTTGGAAAAAGGTTTTACACATGAAGATGATGTTCCATGATTGGATTGTGGAAATGGAAATCATGCTTCACTTCCTTCAGTTCCTCCAATTATTCTCACTGACCCACAAGTTCGAAGACTTGAAAAGTTCAAGATCACTCAAATCCTATTGGCAAAAAGACATGAAAATGGAAAGTCTGTATGTGCTCATGTCTTGGATATGAAGTTGCATATTGATAGATTGGGAATGTTGGGTGTCGATGTCTCAAGGAAGTTGGTTGTTGACTTGATTCTTCAGTTACTTCCCGAATCATATAGTGAGTTCATTAGAGAGTACTATATGATGGACCACGACATGACCCTCATTGATTTGACTTATTTGCTTAGTGCTGCTGAATCAGCGATAGTTTGGCGTACTGGTCAAGCAAATCTGTCTGGTAAATCAATATCCCAAACTTCCATGGACATTGACAATGGCAACATTGGAAGTCCAGAAAGGTTTTTATCCAGGCAAGAGAAAGGCTAAGTATGAGATTGTCCCGTGTACCATTCCAAAAGAGTCTATTTGTTTCTATTGCCAAGAGAAGGGGTATTGGATGCGAAGCTGCTAGATTTACCTGAGAGATCGCGAAGATGGGAGAGTTAAGATGTATGACTCTGCTTCAGGTAACATCCACTATCTAACTCTATTAAGTTTTCTGTTTTAGATTCGTAACACATGATGTGATAAGATTTCATTTTGATGTGTTGTAGGATCGAAGAAAAGAAAGGAAGCTTAGAAGAAGAAGTGAGCTGAGTCTGATCGCGAATAAATGGATTTCGATCGCATGATTCGATGATCGGAATTTTCAGCTACTGCTTAGAGTTATGATAGATTGCTTAGGAATATGTAATAGCATAGTTTTCATTTGAATTTGCGTTGTAAGGACAAGTTTTCCGCACCTTTGTATAAATAAATAGATTTTGAGTTTTGTCTTATTTATATCTCCTTGCAATGTCATTTGTGAAAATTAATGCTTGTGTGTTTCTATTATAAGCAATATTAAGTGGATGTGATTCTTAGTTATGTTATATACGGTAGTGTCGAAATTTTCTAAGTAAGGAAAGATTCCCATCGCCCAAGTTTCAATTGGACAGAAGCTTGGAATCATATGATTTGAGTCATGTGATGTATGGAAATCTTGGTACTTAGGAAATTAAGACTAATTCCTTGTACGCAATGTCGTGCACTAGTCAAGTCCACCACAAATAACAATAAGATTATTCGTCATGATTTACTAAAAGTCTAGTAAATGTGGTTATGCTTATAAGATTAAGTGTAATTCTGAATCATTGAAAAGTTTCAATGAATGGCAGAACGAATAAGAAGAATCAATTGGGCAGAAAGATTAAAGTTTCTCCAATCTGAAAAGATGGGAGAGTACTTTAGTATCATGTTTTATGATCGTCTCATTGATTATGAAACCATATCACAATTGATCCTCTAAGTAAATCTTAGTGCACTAGTATGGCTAAGAAGAGGAATCAAGAATTGTTGAAGTGGTTAAATCAAAAGGTGAATCATACTTCGTTCCAAAATCAAGTCTTAGAATCGTACTCCAAGATTGTGATATTGAGTGACACGTCTTTAGTAAGTTTAAAACACTCATCAAGTGTGGAGTAGGAAAGGTTTTCTTATTCCTTCACATTTGAAATTTGTAAGTTGTGATGTCTTGGATAAGACAAATACCGACTAAGACCAAATGTATGAAGTGTTGTCTTGATAAGAATCCGCACTAACTCTTGAGTATTTGTTTGTTAAGAAATGTTTCTTAACAAGGGAATCTTATATGTCAAGAGGTTAGTGGGAGTCAAGATGATCTTGAAAAGTTTCAAGAACTAATCAAGAGTAAACCTATTAGACACTAGCACACGACTTGAGGCCTATAACCTATCGTGTTGACATATTCTTGTTTCTGTGCCATTCCAGTTTAGTCAACTATGCATGTGAGTTCTATGAGTTCTCAATGGGTTTCATAGAGGCAAGGCACCCTTGATCAATGTAAAATACATTCATAGGTATGGGTGAGCTGCTCAATAACTTGGAAGCAATGGTGGGAACCTTGATGACAAGACATTAAGAATGAACAAGTTCGGTCCATAAGAGTTTGGATTTGTCACAAACATTATCTTATGATTATGGTTATGACAAATTCACATGGATAAGATCACATACACCATAAAATCTAAGTGTCATAAGGTTTCTCTCCGTTTTCATGAAAATGATTGTGAGGAAACGCTTTCACTAAGAGAGATTTTAAGGAGATAACAATTGTGATATTTGCGTTCTCAAATTTGATTATGATTACAGAATCCCTCTTCATAGTTCGAATTGTGAGATTTGGGAATTAGTCTAAACATTTAGGACTTATTGCTATAAGTTCTGAATTAGTTTAGACATACATATGAGCTATCTAAGGAAAGGTGTATGAGTTTGAGACGCTTAGATAAAGGCTTATCGAAGCATATCGTATTAGAAATATGAACTTTGTAAGTCAATAAGTATTGATTTCTAGAAGTCCAACTGCTTTCTGAATACGTGTCAAAGCTAGTGGGAGCATAAATGCTATGTTGGTATGGATATAATTATCATGTTAGTGGGAGCATGATTATTATTTTAAGTGTTGCAAGTTAGCAATATTAATTATAGAAAACAAAAGTTTGACTTTGCAAAGTTGCAGGGGTTGAAAAGTTGTTTTGCTATATTTAAGGGAGAGAATATTATACTTCATTTCAAAATCTAAGAACTTGGATTGAGAAATTCTAATCAAATTTAGTCAAAGGTCATATATGGATATTATGTTGAAAAGGTTCAACTTAAAAGAATTCTATATATGGCAATATTATAGCGAGAGACTGGTAAAGTATCATGTCTTTATGTAAGACATTATGTACCATATCCCATATGCTTCGGGTATATGATCGATTGCATATGTTGTAATATTCGTCCGTTCTGATTTTCCGAATGCCTAGGGCATTAAGAGGGAAAAAGGAACAAAACCGGATATGACTAAAATTAATTAAACAACTATCAAGGACAATCTAAAGTTCGCCAAGGATTGGTCACTTATGGGCAGTTGGAAGTATTGTAATGGATGGACCATATCGACATTATTATGAATAGATATGATTCTATTTAGAATGAATTGTCATATGGAAAATATGGAAATGTTTCCATAATGGGAGTTGGATATTAAGAATCTATGTAGATTTGAAACTTTTATGTAAGAAGGATGTTCAAAGGAATCTACTTTGAATGTGAGACTTCATAGAGTACTTTGTAATTTCTTTGGCAAAGTCTTGGTGACTTTGGTGCTTTGACATTACAAAAGGGTCATTGCGTGAAATGTTTGAATGCAACACGTTCTAATAGTGGCAAGAATTTGATATTCTTACACTTATGATAAGGATTGGGAATTGTGAAATGAGCATCATTGGAAATGTGTTCATTTGATCTATTTCACAAAGTAAGGACCATTGGTAAACATAGTGTGCATGCTTGGAGCATGGGACAACTGTTGTTATAATTCAAGTAATAAGTTGATTATCCGAAACATTATACAATGAAAAATGTGTAATCGATATGGTGATTAAATAAAATGTGTTTTATTTATGCTCACAAGTTTGAGGCCATATTGGATTCGATTATTCCTGTGTTTCACTTCGCATGTTTTGACTTCCCGAATAATAAGATTATTCAAACCATCCATAGTCGCTCATACTTTGGAAGTAGGTATGAAAGAAGACTGTCATGAATTGGCTTGTAGATTGTCTAAAGTGTATTAGACATAGCAAAAGTCTGCTGCAACGTTCATGAGTACTTATGAATTAAGATTTGAGTATTGGATTAAACCCACGCTCACTTGAACCACTTCATGGATTTTATCACCAGTGATTAGCGAGACGATAATATCTTATATTCTTGAAACCGAGACATGTGAGTTGTAATTTACAAGTCGGTTGCACATTGATAATATGTAAACGCACCAGTAACTTGGTGTTATAAAACATATTGTTGTGTGTGATTTGATGAGTAGGTACAAGCGAGCATTTGAGTCGAATTTTATCCGTTCCTTTTACCCAAAGTGGGATAAAAGCGATATTTGTGGGCCCTTCGATGATTTAGGGATGACACCCTAAGCGCTTGGCCAAGACGGGACAAAGTTGATGTGTTCAATTGTAGTCTGTTGTCAGTCGTCATAAGTCGGAAATCGGGAAACAACACATGAACAGAGAGTATGATTAAAATCCATGTCTCAGCTCATACGATATCTAGAATGGAGGAATATATGATCCCTTATCTGAAGGATGCGGTTCTGATAAGATCAGAGTTGACAGCGGCTTTTGAAAGCTACGATTGCTGATCAGGTTCTGAAGTCGTACTTGCAAAATAGTTATTAGAGTTATCCAAGTGGGAGACTGTTGGATTAGATGTCTAAGCCCATAACTATTTTGGTATGTAGTTGACCCGATTATAAGCATGGTCCTTTTGGGTTGCCTTCACCATAGCAACTGATATGATGAATTAAGGAGAAAGAGGATTTATTATGATTTATTAATATATTATATGAATAATATATTAAAAGAGAAATCATATTGTTTTATTAATATTGATGAAGAATTTATTTATAATTAATTTTGTGATCAAAAGAGATTAATTAAATCAAGGCGACTGATATTGTAATTATAAGATAGTTACAGAGTTGGGCTTAAGATCCATAAGGAAGCAATGGACGAATTCTATATGAGAGTCCATATAGAAATCGTCCAAGGGGCCTTGTAGAAGGATCTTTGGGCTGCTTAAGGACTAAGCAACTGGATTAGGGTTTCCAAGTTGATAACCCTAGAAGCCTAACTATAAAAGGAACCCTCTAGGCCACCAAATTCGTCCCTAACCTTCTAAGAGAACCCTTGGATGAATTTTGTGCCTCCTCCTCCCTCTCCTAAATCATCTTGTTGCTAATGGTGTTTGTGACTCTATTAGAGGTGTAACATTTGAGGCACTAAGCTTTCAGAAGTCAAGATCAAGAAGGTTTGTGATTGTTATTGCTACATAACAATCAAGGTAAGATCTAAACCCTAATTACATGTTAATTTCGATTATAGTATGCTAGATCTAGGGTTTATGAGCTTTGGATGATTATTGCATGTACAACTAGATAAACTAGATCCAAAGCTTTAGGGTTTGCATGTGCACCATAGGATTGATGTAATGCTCAAAACCCATCATATATGTGGTATGATAGTTAGCTTTATGCTAAGTGGTATGCTAGTGATTATGTGATATTTTCATGGAAGACCCCGGGGGTAGCCCGTAGCAGTTGAATATAAGACCTTATAGGGGAGCCCATGACATTCCTAGGTAAAGACCATGTGGGGGAGCCCATTGCATGATGGTATAAGACCTTGGGGGGGGGGGGGGGGAGCCCACGACATCCTTATATGTTTATGTATGTGTTATGTAGTATGATAGATACTTCTGTGATATATGATATGTGTGATTATGTATGTTATTGCATGGAAGACTCTGGGGGGAGCCCGTGGCAGGTTGATATAAGACCATGTGGGGGAGCCCATCGCATTCCTAGGTAAAGACCATGGGGGGAGCCCATGACATGAAGGTATAAGACCTTGGGGGGAGCCCACGGCTTCCTTATATGTTAGTATGCATGGCTTATGAGGTATATGTAGCTTTTATAGCTAATATGATATGTGTTGTGTGGATTGTGTGTGGGGTATGCTCTGGGGGACTCACTAAGCATTAGCTTACAGTTTGTGGATTTGTTTCAGGTACATCTAAGCCCAAGGGCAAGGGCAAGGCTTGATGGCGCGACGTGCACTCTCACTCGGGCATTTTATGGGACACTATGATATTTTGAAATAAAGTTAAATTTGATATGGTCTTGAAAACAATTATAACTTGTTTTTGTGGATGATGGAATTGTGTTTTGGATAATTAAAAATGAAAAAAATTATTTTGAAAAAAAATTGGGTCGTTACATGACTCATTTTTCTTGTGAAACGTAATAATTATACTTTTGAATAATTATATGGTTCTTCTGAAATGACAGTGTGGTTTTGTGACTCCCAAACTATACCAATTATAGTTTATTATGAATGTCTTGTTACTTCCATGTATATAAGTGTAAATTTAAACATATATATATATATATATATATATATATATATATATATATCCACAAGTTAACGTGTTTAGATGCCTTAAAATATTTATTTCATATCATTTACTTCCAACACAAGTTTATGAAAAGTTTGTATGATAAAGTAAATATTTTTTTTAGCTTCTTTTTAACGATATTTTTAGACAAAACTCACAAAGTTAGGGTCATAAATTTGTTAGGACCACTTTTTGTACAAAACTCTATATTTACATAAAATAATAGGTTTTTGTGTTTTCTCTTTTTCTTTGTACAACAAACTCCTAGGTATTTTGCGTAGTTTCCCAAAATATATGAACAAAACAACATATTTTAGTTATATTCCACAAAAATAGTGTAACTCTTAGGTTATAACCATTTTTGCTTGAAAAATCATATTTTGTTCATGAAAACTGTATTCTTTTTATTTTGGTGATTATGACCCCTTTCTTAAGAAAAATATGTCATGTTAATACTTATTTTTCATAGTTTTGTGTTTCAAACCAACATACCACATGTAAAATTTTCGAGTAATTAGTATATACCACATTTCATGCAAACAACACTTTGTTCATAATTCATAAACATGAAGAAGAAGCTTGCACAAACACTTGAACTATTATGCAAGGTTTACTTGTATTCCCCCCCCCCCCCCCATAAAACATGAAAATAATGAAAACAAGGGGTATGAACTCACCTTGAGTGGATTTTTGTGGGTAGTTTGAAGTGAAAAGATGAAGATTTCGAGCCTAGCTTCTTGAGTGAAGTTGATAATATTCTTTGGAGGCGTGGTTTTCCTAAGGGTTTCACACGTGATAATGTGTGTAAAAATGATGAAATTAACTTAAAAATGAATAGAAACACTAGAGATTCACGAAAATGCTTACCAAAAACCCTAGGACCAGCTTGGAAATGATGATTCTTGAAGGAAATCAGACCTGTTCTTGAGTGGAGGAAGAAGTGGAGGTAAGAAGCAAATGGTAAGAGTGGGAAAAACCCACTCTCGACCGAGGATTAAATGGGGGAGGGAGGAGATTCTTTTCTAGTTATGTGTTGGTTAATTACATGTCTTGCATGGAGACTTGGGGGATACTTGCATGCTCAACATGGAGGTATGTTGGATAAGAGGGTTTAAATTTAGGAGGTCAAGTCATTAGGTCAAACCTTGGATTCTCCACCCAAACCGAGATCCTCTTACTGAGGAGGGGTCCTCGGGCTTAGGGACCACTGAGAACAGTGGGGTTTTCGGTCCAGCTTGGCAGCCTTGCACGGTCTTCGGTTGAGGAGGGTTTCTCGGTTGCGAGGGTTCTCGGCCAAGAGGCCTCTCGGTCTTGAAGCTTCTTGGTCCCAAACTTAAAACATTCTTTATGCAAATTGTAATTTCTAGAAAATTTTGATCTATCTCATTAAATTTTCAAATGTTTATTACAACAAGATTGTGATGTGGTTTTATACTATCTATAGATACACCTTGCTTGATCAAAATTTCCTAGTTGTCACATCATCCCCCCGTTAAAGGGAATTTTGTCCCGAAATTAGAGTAGGCACTCATGAACTGGGGAAGATATGTGGGTACTTTTGTTTCATTTTATGTTCGCGTTCCCAGGTGAACTCGGGCCCTCATCTGGCGTTCCATTGGACCTTCACAATGGGGATGCGACTTTGTTTCGTTCTTTTGACTTCCCTGTCCATAATTTCAACAGGTTCCTGTACGAAGTGTAAACTCTCATTTACCTCGATTTCGTGGAGTGGGACCACCAGAGTCTCATCGGACAGACACTTCTTGAGGTTGGACACATGGAATACAGGATGTACATTGCCGAGCTCTTGTGGTAGTCGAAGCTTGTAGGCTACCTGGCCGATCCTAGCAAGGACCTCGAATGGACCGATATACCTTGGGTTTAGCTTTCCATGTTTTCTAAAGCGTATCATTCCCTTCCAAGGCGAGACCTTTAAAAGTACATGGCCACCGACCTGGAACTCCAAAGGTTTGCGCCGCTTATCTGCATAGCTCTTTTGTCGATCCCGGGATGCTTTTAAGCGCTCACGGATTTGGACGATTTTCTCCGTGCTTTCCCATATGATTTTCGGGCCTGTGATCGTGCTATCAGGTACTTGTCCCTTTGTAAGCTGCGTGTCGCCCACTTCGGCCCAGTACAAAGGTGATCTGCACTTGCATCCGTAAAGGGCTTCGAATGGAGCGACCCCAATGTTGCTGTGATAGCTGTTATTGTAGGAGAATTCGACAAGTGGCAAGTGGGCATCCCATTCTTTACTAAAGTCTATCACACATGCCCTCAACATATCTTCCAGTGTCTGTATGGTCCTCTCGCTCTACCCTTCAGTCTGAGGATGATAGGCGGTGCTCATATCAAGTTGTGTTCCCAAGGACTTCTGTAGGGACTACCAAAACCGTGAGGTGAATCTACTATCTCTTTCGGAGATAATAGATATTGGCACACCATGCCGTCGCACTATTTCTTTAATGTACGTCCTTGTAAACTTCTCCATCTTGTAGGTCTCCATTATTGGTAGGAAGTGTGCGGATTTTGTTAACCTGTCAACAATGACCCGGATGATGTCAAGCCCACCCGCTGTCTTGGGCAGTTTGGTTATGAAGTCCATGGTTATCCGCTCCCACTTCCACTCGGGTATGTCTGGTTGCTGAAGTAAACCCGAGGGCTTTTGATATTCTACCTTGACTTTAGCGTAAGTCAAACACTTTCCCACATAGATAGCGATCTCTGCTTTCATGTTCAGCCACCAATAAAGTTTCTTCAGGTCCTGATACATCTTGTCAGAACCAAGATGAACAGAGTAATTTGTTTTGTGAGCCTAATTCATGAAGACGTCTCTGTACCCTGCAAACTTCGGTGTCCAAATCCGATCCATGAGATAGTAAGCTCCGTCATCCTTGACCGCAAAATTCTTCTCCATTCCATGCAAGGCTTCACTCATGACATTTTCAGGTTTTAAGGCTTCCAGCTGGGCCTCTTTGATCTGTGAAGACAGGTGAGAATGGATGGTTATGGGTTAGTGTCTTTACTCGGCGACCCGAGTATTCTTTCCGGCTCAGGGAATCTGCTACCACGTTGGCCTTGCCCGGGTGATATCAGATCTCGCACTCGTAGTCGTTCAGTAGCTCTACCCATCACCGCTGCCTCATGTTGAGCTCCTTCTGGTTTAGAATGTGTTAGCGGCTCTTATGATCCGTGAAAATGGTGCACTTTGTATCGTAAAGGCAGTGCCTCCAGATCTTGAGAGCGAACACTACCGCTCCTAGCTCGAGGTCATGTTGGTGTAGTTCACCTCGTGGATCTTTAGTTGTCTTGACGCGTAGGCTATGACCTTTCCTTGTTGCATGAGTACGCAGCCTAATCCTTGATTGGATGTGTCATAATAGACCACGAAGTCTTCCATCCCTTCTGGGAGAGACAAGACCGGGGCACTGCATAGAGCTTGTTTCAAGGTTTGGAAGGCAGCCTCTTGTTTCCTCTCCTAGATGAAGGTTACACCGTTCCGAGTTAGAGCGGTGAGCGGCTTAGCGATCTTGGAGAAATTCTGTATGAACCTCCTGTAGTAACCAGCGAGGCCTAAGAATTGCCCGATCTCCGTTGGGGTTCTTAGTGTTGCCCAGCCTTCGATTGCCTTGATTTTGGAAGGGTCCACATGTACCCCTTCTACGCTGACCACATGACCTAAGAAGTCCACTTTTCGGATCCAGAATTCGCATTTAGAGAACTTTGCATACAGCTTCTTTGCCCTTAATGTTTCCAAGACTTGCCGCAGGTGTTGACTGTGTTTTCCTTACTTCGTGAGTAGACTAGTATGTCATCGATGAATACTATCACGAATTTGTCTAGGTAAGGTCGACACATCTGGTTCAATAGGTCCAAAAATGCCGCAGATGCATTTATTAGACCGAAATGCCTCACTACGAATTCATAGTGACCGTAGCGAGTTCGGAATGCGGTCTTGGGGATATCTTCCTCTCGGACCCGTAGTTGGTGGTACCCGGATCTTAGATCTATCTTTGAAAAGTAACTTGATCCTTGTAACTGGTCAAATAGGTCGTCGATTCGGGTAAGGGGGTATTGATTTTTGACGGTGAGTTTGTTTAGTTCTCGGTAATCGATGCACATGCGGAACGATCCGTCCTTCTTCTTTACGAATAAGACCGGAGCTCCCCAGGGCGAGAACCTTGGCCTTATGAACCCCTTGTCCTGTAATTCGCTCAGTTGACTGGAAAGTTCTTGCATCTCTGTAGGTGCTAGTCTGTATGGCGACTTGGCGATTGGCGTGGCTCCAGGTATGAAGTCGATTCTAAATTCAACTTGTCGTTCGGGGGGTACTCCCGGGAGGTCTTCGGGGAATACATTGGGGGAAGTTGCAGACCTCCGGGATGTCCCTAATGTTCCTTTCTCCTCTCTTCTTATCGACAATGTGAGCTAAAAAGGCGTGGTTCTTCTTGTGTAAGCACTTCTGGGCCTTGATACACAAGATGATTCAGAGGTTCGTACTTTGTTTGTTACCGTATATGACCAAGGTTTCGTTGTTTGGTAGGTGAAGGCGAACGACCTTTTTTTACCACATAATGTCGGCTCAGTGAGGACTTAGCCAGTCCATGCCGATGATGACATCAAAACTCCCTATGGTAACCGGCATTAAGTCGATTTGGAAGGAGTGGTTATTCAAAGTTAGTGTGCACCCTACGAATACATCATTTGTTGTTTCAGTTTTCCGTTGGCCATTTCCATGGTGAATATTTCGTTTAGTGTTTGAGGGTTTTGCTTGAGTAGATTTTTAAACTTATGACTCACAAAGCTTCTCTCCGCACCACTATCAAATAGTATGCATGCATAAATGTTATTGAGGAGGAACGTACTGGTGACCACTGTTGTATTTTTCATCGCTTCCTCGTGTCCTATCGCTAGGACTCTTCCCGTTGCCCCAACATTTCTGTTGTTGGCCTTTAGACAGTTCCTCTTGTAGTGGCCCGTTTCCCCACAACCATAGCACGCTTGGCTCACCCTAGCATTAGTGGTTTGGGTGGCCTATTGTGTGGTTGTTCTGTAGTATCGGGTAGTGTGCCCCTTCCTGTTGCAGTTTGTACAGTGCATTTCCCGGCAGGCACCATTTTGGTGAAAATTGCACTTGTCACACTTTGGGAGGGTACCGACATATGGCTTGGTAGGTGCTGGTGCGGCAGGGGCGGTAGCGGCATGAACCGCCATGACTTGTTGTTTCTTTGCGGGCTCCTGGGTTGTTTCCCCCTTCTTCTTGTTTTCGAATTTCCTCTTGTTATCACTTCCTTTTTTCTGTTCGGGGACGGGAGTCATTATGCCTTATCGTACTCCAGGATCAATGAGCCTTTGAGCGAGGCGCTTGGCGCTATCAAAATTTGATGGGTTGGCAGCAATTACATTCCCCTGAATCTGGGGAGATAGCCCCCCAGATGAAACGTTCTACCTTCTTGCTCTCCGAAGTGATCATTCCATGGCATAGGATTGCCAGGTCGCTGAATCTGGCGGTGTAGGCTTCGATGTCAGAGCCGTTCATAGTGTGATTCCAAAGCTCATGTTCTACCTTCTGTACCTTGCCCCTTGGGTAGTACTCTTCGAGCATCATGATATTGAGATAATCCCAGCTCACCGAGTTCGCCACCGGGAGTGTTAGGGCTTTGATGTGGCCATTACACTACGAAAGGGCCCTATCAGAAAGAGTGCAGGCTGCAAATTTGACTTTGCTCTCCTCTGGGCAGGCACATATTTCAAATACTGATTCCGTCTTCTCGAACCACCGAGTCAAAGCAATGACACCACTGCTTCCATTTAATGGCTTGGGCTTGCAGTTTGTAAAGTCTTTGTAAGTGCATTCTCTTGGTTGCCCTTGGTTTTCGCTTTGATTGGAGCTGTTATTCCCATTTCCGCCTCCGTTGCTGTTACTACTGATTTGGGCAACAATAGCAACCACAACAACTGTCATTGCAGCTTGGAACACCGCAGAGTCCATTTGTCCAAACTGGTTCATTTTCTCAAATTCGGATTTTAATGCCTTTTTTGTAAAGCAACATGAACTGAAATAAAAAAAATTCAGCTCGATCCCAACTAGGGGTTGCCACCCCTTGGACCCCGTTTCCAGCAGTGTTGGCCCCGAATCCCTATCGGTTCAGGGGCTTCGCCCCTAAATAGTAGTTTACTTTTAACCAAGAAAAACTTAAACAAATATGCACTCCGCACCACCTTAACATTTTTAATATTTATGAAGATGACATTTATCAACAAATTAATCTCATTACAGTTAAATAATATTAGTGATAGAAATCACCAACAATATCCATGTTATCAACAATTTATGACCAAACATCAAACCATTATGAACTGTTGTCGATCCTCAAGACGACATCAAATTCATCGATAATATTAATACAATAATTACAATCGACATATCACAATGAAGAGAATCAATGAATTATATGAGATAAAGATTAGTGAAAATTTTCTTTGATGAAGTAGAATCTTGAAACAACGTAATATCACTAAATTGACATATTAATCCTTAATTAACCATCCAAACTAGTTAAGAAAGATGAATTGATGACGATTAGGAGTATATATTCAATCAATAGAAACTTAAACAAATATAATCGAATAGAATCATGATACATAAGCTGAGAATGAGAATCAAGCTGCAATATATATGTTTTACAGAAAAATCGAACGAATAAATCGATCAGATGTAGATATGAAGTTCTGAATATAGTTTGAACGTAGTTTGGGTTTAATGGATCATAAAATTAGGCCAAAAACATATAAATAGTGATGAATCATTGTAACAAGAATGAATAAAATCATATTTGAACCATAATTCATTTTTATGACGATAAACAGTAGCATAAAATTAAGAACACAGATTCCAAGAGTTTGAGACTAACTAATCATTGAACTGTGATTCAATTATGTTCAAAAGTTGTCAAAATCAATGTCGTTCCTTGAACTAATCACTTAGATCTTGAATGCACGAATCTATACCAATTATGAGGACATGAAACCTAGATTTACCATGCAGAGTGTGAAGAACAACAAAATCAACACAATGATTTTGCTGTTAAAAATGTAATTGATTATCTTGAAGGAAAGTTAAATAAGGGATATTGATCAACATCTACATAAATAACTATCAATCAAGACAATACATATAGATAGGGTTGTAAATGAACCGAACGAACATGACCGAGGGTTTGCTCATATTCGTTCGTTTAAGTTAGCTGAACAAACAAACGAACACAAACAAATAAACGAATGAGTTTTATTATCCGTGTTCGTTCGTTTAACAAATTACATTGTTCATGTTCGTTTGTTTATGTTCGTGAACATGTTAAACGAACATAAATGAACGAAGATTAAAAAAATATTATAATTGAACATAAATGAACATAAACGAACATATAATATAGTAATGTAATCAAACATAATTGAACATAAAAGAAACTTAAATGAACGACCATATACAAACATAAATGAACAATAGAGATGAACATTCACAGACATAATTGAACGAACGAGACCATTGTTTGTGTTCGTTCATTTAACTAAACGAACGAAAATTTGTGTTCATGTTCGTTCATTTATTAATTAAACGAACATAAACAAACTTTTCGACGAACGATTCACAAAATGTTCTTTGAACGTTCGGTTCGTTTACACCCTTGCCTATAAAACATCTCTAAGCACACCTATAAATGAATATAACATTGGTATTTATAGGTGTGAAGACAAGTCTCTCTCAACTCACGATTTGTCATCTTCTATAAATATCTTTACATCCAATAAGGTTACATTACAAAATGCTCCAGAATATAATCAAACAGCGTCTCCAAGTATTCAGAAGGATATTGTCCATTTATTTGCACAAGAAGTACTCAAATGTATTTTGAAGACACTATCGATGATGTATTTGATGTTTTTAGTTGATGAGTCTAGTGACACATCCAAGTCTCAAGTTTAAAGGGTAACAAAAAAGTCACTAACGATAGAAGGTGCTACGAATAATGATAGATCCAAGTGAGGTATGAGACTACGTCATTGCAGAGAATGAGGTTGAGTTCAGACTCTTAACAAAGTTTGGAGACATCTAAGCAACAAAGATGTCATGAAACCTTTCTTATATGATCTAAAGGTAGTTCTGCCTAAAATGAAGAATAATGGTTTATATTTTGGAGCTTCATGAAAAGGTTTTTTAAAGCATTGCCATATTAGCCCTGAGATAGAACACAAAGGTGGCATGTGATGTGCGGGGGTAAACCGGAGAGGTCATAATGTTCTTGGTTTAAGCTCATATGATACTGTCAGATCAGTCTCTTCTTGTTCACTCATATTAACTAGGGTTTAATCTTCATGACACCTATGTGACATCATTTTTTTGAGTGAAATGAAACCGTCCAACTTAGTGGGCCATTGGTGGAACTTTAATAGGATTATAGCAAGTTGACAATTTTTTGTTCCCACATTGGTGGGTGGAAGAACAAAAAGTGTGTTTATAAGAGTTTTCTCTTCTTAAACCTTCAAATGATTTAGTGAAGGTTAAGGGGTGGGACAAGCCCACACACGCATTGACTTATTGGATGAACTCGTGGAAACCTCTAGGTGGTGTATACCTCACCTATAATTATAATTCTTCTGCATTTTCGGGTCTTCAATTTCGTTTATTGATTCTTCCATAACTATTGGGAAAAACGATAATCTACATTGCTTAGAGCCTAGAGCGACGTAAAAACCTTTAAAGACATGAGTTGTGTAGTATCAACTTATCAGATATTAGCAAAAATCAAGTTGGTTTTAATTTTTGGTCTCACACTTTTAATTCATTCGACATCAAGACATTCTCCATCTACTTTTCTTACAATCAGATCTGTTCACAAATGATCAAACTAATTTATGGTCAAACTTGGTAAACAAATAATAATAATAATAATAATAATAATAATAATAGTAATAATAATAATAATAATAATAATAATTAGATATTATTATTTGTGATGAATTGGCATATAACTCTCAATATTATTTGCCAGTTTATCTATGTTAGATATAATAATGATTCGATATTTGTTCTTAACACTAATCGTCATATTATTTATTATGTTGTTTAAAATATAACAAATGGAGCATGGAACATGAATGAGGGTTAATTAAACCCATGTAGACATGAAGTATGTAATTAGACTAAAAATGAACTTGAGGATGACCTTAATCAAAGAGCTTGGTATTAGGGGTGTAATTGGTATGGTAGCAGTCATTTTTTCACTAAACTATGTAATGTACAAATTGTAGTTGGTACAAAAATTTTGCTATCACTACCGTACCAAGTATAGTTGATACCAACTTCTTTGGCTACCAATAAGTTCGGTTGGTACATGTTGGTAATGGTATATACCAACATGTATGGGGGTTTTGTGGATGATGATTTCCGTGTTCTTGAGCATTGTGAAACTTGAATGATGGTTTTGTGAATGAAAGTTTTATAATGGTTGAGATTGAAAATTCGATCCAAAATGATTTTTTAAATTTCTACCATGAGTTTATATAAGTTAAAGTGGTAGAGGAAATTTGGACACGCCAACAAAAGTTTAAAACTTCAAACTTTACTAACAAAATAAGTGGCGGAAAAACTTAACCCTGAAGTTCACATGCAGCCTATTGGATCTAAGTTTTCTCTATTGATAGCTATAATCTATGAACATCAAAGAAACCTAGGAATACCATATGATTATCGAAATTCATAAAGGGATTAGAGTTTATATACCTTTTAATTATTGTTGTAAATAATCATTAAAATCCTTCTTGAACAAGCTCTAAAAAGCAAACACCGGAAATCACGTGTCTCTAATGGTTTGTACCAAAACCTAGAAATTAGAATACTTGAGGAGAGAAAAGAGGGGGTGGTTTTCGGCTATTCTCTTAAGGTATTAAGTGGCCAAAAATTATAACGTAAAAACCTCTATTTATAGCTGATAAGAAAACCCTAGACAACCCTTATTTGAAATAAAATAATATTATTTCAAATCTTGCATTTCTAGTTTCCTTATTATCCATATTATCTATATTTCGTATGGAATAATCTATAAACCCTAAGGAGCCTTCAGAATTTCGGCCAACCTTAGAATGTTCCAGAATCATTCTCTTCTTCAACTATTGAACAATTACAGCTTAGGTCCTTGCACTTTTAATTAATCCAATTAATCCCAAAATTAATTCCAATTAATTATTAATTAAATAATACTATTTCTAATTAATATATTAATCTCATAATATTAATATATTAATCTCATAATATATTAATAAATTATTTATTGCTATTTATTAATTATATAATAAACCAATAAAACAACCTCTCTCTCCAAAAGTCATTCTAGTCGGTTAATAGATTTGAGGGCAACCCAAAATGACTTTGTTTTTAATTAAAGTATATACCAATTTAGTTATTGGCTTAGACACCTAATATAACAGTCTCCCACTTGGATAAGTCTATAACTTCAATTAAAGTATATACAAATTTAGTTAGTGCACCTTCCAAAGCAACTGCCAGACTCTGATCTGATCAGACATCGGTCCTAAGATAAATGATCAAATATCCCTTTGTTCTACACGATATCATATGGACATGATACATGGATTACAATCAATCTCTTCCCGATTTCCTGATTTGTGATGACCTCATAAGACTACCAATTGAACACGTCATTTTAGTCCTGGCTGGGCCTAATACTATAATGTCAACACCAAATCACCGATGGTCCAAAAGATATCAAATTTTCTATTAGGGAAAAAGGAATGAATAAATTTCGACTCATATGCTTGTATCTTGTACTCACCAAATCATGTATGACGCTACATTTTATAACATCACGTTACTGATGTGTTTTCATAACACCAATGCACAATTGACTTGTAAATTAAAACTCATATATCTCCATTTCAAGAATATAAGATATTATCACCTCAGAATTTCTCGTGATATAATCCATGAAGTAATTCTCTGAGCGTGAGTTTATTCAATACTCAAAATCTCAATTTTCTAAGTACTCATAAATATTGTAGCAATCATTGAAATGTCTAATATCCATAGACAATATACAATCTTTTCATGACAGTCTTAATTCACTACTTACTTTTAAAAGTATGAGTGATTGTGGAATTTAGAATAATCAAATCATTCAAGAAGTAAAACATGCAAAACGAAACACAAGAATAAATAATTGAAAAAGGCAGTAACCATACTCACAAATAATCTTTATTATTTAATCACCAAATTCAATTTCATTTATTTTGTTACAAAGTTTCAAACTATCAACTAACTACTAGAACTAATATCATCTCTCAAGCCTATGCTCCTAGCATGCTGGTTATGTTTAACCCTACTCAGAGCCTTCGTGAAAGGGTCTGCAATATTATATTCTCAGGATACTCTCTTCACCAAGAGATGACCTTCTTCAACCCTATGTATGATGTAATGGTACTTTCTATTAATATGTTTGGATATACCATGATCCTTTGGTTCTTTAGTTAAAGCAACTGCGCCTTCATTATCACAGAAAAAGTTCCAATGGCTCTTGAATGGTCGGGACTACTCCAAGATCACTGATGAAGTTCTTCAACCAATCCACCTCCTTTTATGCCTCAGTCGCTGTGATATACTCTGATTCACAACTAGAATCAGCCACCGTATCCTGCTTGGAACTTTTACAAGTCACCGTTCCACCATTTAACACAAACACCCAACCCGAATAAGAACAAAAGTTGTCTCAATCTGTCTAAAAGTTGGCGTCACTATATCTAGTCACTCTTAACGTATCACTGTCACCAAGGACTAGAATCATATCCTTCGTCCTTCATAGATACTTAACAATGTTCTTTATTGCAGTCTAATGAGCTCTGCCAGGATTGCTATGAAATCGGTTAACCATGCTCAAAGCATAACACAGGGTGATTACATGTCATATCATACATGATTGAACGTATAGATGAAGAATATTGCACTCGACTCATATAAGCTATTTCTTCATCTATACTAGGGCTTTGAGTCTTACTCAACTTGGCATTACTCTGAATATGCAGTTCTCCTTTCTTGGAATTTTCCATACTAAATTGTTTTAGTATTTTATCCAAGTATGTACTTTGACTAAGACCAATAACTCCTGTCTTTCTAACCCTCAGAATCCTTATCTTAAGAATATAGGCTGCTTCCCCTAGATCCTTCATGGCAAAACACTTCCCAAGCCAAGATTTCACTTCTTATAAGGTCGGAAGGTTGTTTCCCATAAGGAGTATGTCATCAACATATAATACTCGAAAATTTACTATACTCCTACTAGCTTTGATATACACCCAAGATTCATCCTCGCTCTTAGAGAAACCAAAGTCTTTGACTTTCTCATGGAAACAAAGATTCCAGCTGCAAGACGCTTGTTTTAATCCATAAATGGATTTATCAAGCTTACACGCTATATTAGGAAACTTTGCATGTACAAAACCCTATGGTTGGCTCATGTAAACATCCTCAACCAACTTCCCATTAAGGAAATCATTTTTAACATCCATCTGCCATATTTCATAATCATGAAAGGCAGATATGACAAGCTGTAACACTTGAATCTTTGCATGTTTCATTATTGCCCTTTGTTATTTTGAAACTTTCATTTTTGTTCCTTGTGTAGTACACGGTGCGTACCACATGGTATGCTTAGCGTACTGATGCAAGGTGGGATCGGGACTCCAGACACATACACATGGCGTACGTTCCATTTAGTGAAACCCTAATTTATGGGTTTAGACACTATATAATCTCACTTATGGCTCATGTTACCCTCATTTCTCAGCCTCCACTGACCTTATAACCTCATTTCGAAACCCTAGACCTTTGCATTGTGTTTTGAGCTCATTGTGTGCTTCTTGGTTTGTTTTGGTTCATTATCAAGAATAAGGAGTTTGGTGGAAGATTGTTGATCAAGGAAGAGCTTGTGGATCATGATTCTCTCCATTTCCAACTTGTTTGAGGTAAAAAGCTATGATCTTGTTCATTAAAAGTTTAGATCTAATTTATATGAGTTTTGGACCCTTTTTGGCCCCATGAATGAGATATAGTGGTTTGACACCACTCCAGGAGCTATGAGTTGCCACTCTTGGTGTTTCTGAGGTTCAAAGTACATAAAGTTGGCACCTTTTGGGTTTAGAATCATCCATGCATGAGATTGTTTCCATTTAGTGAAAGTAAAGTGCTATATCTTGAAGTTGGGTCCTTTTCGGGCATGCAAAGTCACCAAGTCAGTGACTTGATGGTTCTAGACGCTTGTTAGGGATTAGATCTGTGGTTTGGACTTCTGGTCTTAAGCATTAAGTGCTTAAAGTAGGTTTTGGCTTAATGGGTGAGTACGTTGGGCGTACAAGTATGTACGCACGGCGTACAAGCTATTTAGTGTGTATGCTTAGCGTACAGCTGAGTACTCCCCGCGTACTCAGTCTATTGGGTTTTGTGTTTTGGGCCTCAAGGTTGGGATTTTCTTTTGGGCTTAAGTGCTTGGGTTTTTTTGGGCCATTTGAGTGCAAGTGTTTTTTACTAGGATAATGGGTGGGCTTTAGGGTAAGGCCCATGTAAGGGTTTGTGACCAATTTAGAAAATTGGGCCAAGTATGGGCCTTGAACGGTTAGTTGGATTTTAGGCCTTTTAGATTATAGGTTTGGGCGTAAGTCTTGATAGCTTGGGGATTCGTCGGTTCGCAACAACAGCGAGTGTAGGATCTTTTATCTGTTGATTGAGGTGAGTTTCCTCACTGGATTTAACGAGTCTAAGGCACCAATGTTGACCCTTATTGTTTATGTTAGGATGATAGGAGTCTGTGTGACCCTTGCATTTCTTATGTGCTGCTATGTATACCGGGCATGGCTCAATGTCGGGCGAGGCCCGATGACTGAATCATATGCTATTGTTTTATGATCATTGTATGTGTTAGCATGATTATGATATATATTGTATGTGTATAGCGGGTGGGGCCCGATGTTAGGAGGGGCCTAAGAATAACATATATGTATACAAAGTAGGGCTCGATAGAGGGCAGGGCCTGAAGGAGGGCAGGACCCGATGGAGGGAGGGGGCCAGTATGTGATTTATTATGTAATGTATGGGGTAGTTTGGGGAACTCAATAAGCTTTGTGCTTACGGTTTTCAGACTATGTTTCAGGTACTTCTGGTTCCATGGGGAAGAGCTCGGGATGACTGCATTGCACACACCACCTAGTTCCGCTTTTGTGATTTTCTCTGATTTGAGATGATGTTTGATACACTTATTTTATTTGGATTGTATCGATGATGCTTTTGGAATACTGTTTTTATTAAATTAAAAATGAAATTTTTGGGTCATATTTTTGGGACGTTACACAAGCATTATTCTAATAGACTTTATCTTGCGACAAGGTTCATGATCAACCAAATTCCAAACTTGGCTGTCATACATGGACTGAATTTCATTTTCCGTTGCCTCTTTCCATTTGGAAGCCTCATGGCTCATCATCACTTCCTTGTAGTTAGTTGGCTCATCCAAATTCACTAGTATACCATCACTGATAAGCATGTCACCATCTGAAGTTATATGGAAACTATAGAACTCAAGTAGCATGCCAACTCTACTGGATCGATGAAGAGGTAATGAATTGTCAATAGGCTCAACAGGAGTCTCATCCTCTGGTTGAGAGCTAGTGTCTTCTAACGTTCCTTCATCGATTGATTCTGGAATTTGTTCCAAATCAATAACACTCCCACTGTCCACTTTGAATATAAGCTCTTTCTTGTGAAAGACTCCTCTTCGAGCTACAAAGACCATGTTCTCACTAGGTCTATAGAACAAGTATCCAAAAGATTATTGTGGGTAGCAAATAAAAATACATCTCCCACTTCTAGGTTCTAGCTAGTCATGAGTCTCTCGTCTAACGAAAGCTTCACAACCCCAGACCTTGATATGTGCTAATGAGGGAACTTTACCTGTCCATATCTCGTGAAGAGTTTTGTCAACCTTTTTAGTAGGGACATGATTAAGGATATGGGTGGTTGTCTCTAAGGCATATCCCCAGAAAGAAATAGGAAGGGAAGCTCGACTCATCATGGAACGGACCATGTCTAACAAGGTCCGATTATGCCTCTTAGCCACACCATTAAGTTGTGGTGTCCTAGGAGGAGTCAACTGTGAAGCTATTCCACATTCTTTGAGATCATCGTGGAACTCGATTGTAACGTCCCAAAAACAATTATAAAGTTTCTCATTGGAAGTCTATCAAATCATTCATCAATTGTTAAAAAATCAAACACCAAGTCATAATATTCATGTAACAACCCAAAAACCAGGATAACATTTTTCATTTTAAAAAAAGAAGTTCAGTCATTAAATTGTTCCAAAAACCATTACATAATAACTATGTCAAATCATCAGAGTAACAACATCAATAAGTACGTAAAATTATGAGGGGAGAATGTTGTGCCATCACATCGGGCCCTTTCCCTTAGTGCCAAAAGTACCTGAAAACATAAATACAAACTGTAAGCAAAATCTTAGTGAAATTTCCCCAAGTACCACATACCCTACATAAATAAAATAGTGTTATAGGCCAAACCATAGTCTTACAATTAATTCCCTGCCGAGGTCCAAATCCTGATCTTCCATATAATTACTAGGGGTCAGATCTTGGTCTTTCATACAATTTCCAGGGGATCCTGGTCTTTCATACACATATCAGAAATATAGGTATCACCCTATATCACAAATAATGGGTCGGCCTTGGTGCCTTCGACCCATTGATACAGTGAGAAAACTCACTAAGCTTTTGCATACAGTTAGTATTTATGTTTTCAGGTACTTCCGACACTAAGGGAAAGGGCCCGACGTGATGGTACAACATTCTACATTCACCATTTTCCGAACTTATTGATGTTGTTACTCTGATGATTTGACATAGTTATTATGTAATGGTTTTTGGAACAACTTAATGACTGTACTTCTTGTTTAAAAATGAAAAATGTTATCCTAGTTTTTGAGTTGTTACAATTCAAAGCATCATAGTACAATTATTCATAATGCGGAAATCATGAGGGGAGGATGTTGTGTCATCACGTTGGACTCTTCCCTTTCGAACCGGATGTACTTGAAACCATAAACATAAACTGTAAGCACAAAGCTTAGTGAGTTCCCCAAAGTACCACATATGAAAACATACAATTGGGCTTAACCCTAGGGTATAACAAAACTCGATATACATATATGGGCTCCCGCCCTGGGGTGTTTTTCAACCTGATCAACACATATGGGCCCCGCCCTCGGGCTTCGCCCTGGGGTATCTTTCAACCCGATCATACAATAGTGGGCCCTTTCCTTGTGTCTATTTAACCCCAAACATACGATAGTGGGCCCTTCCTTGGGGTTCATTTCAACCCATCATAAAAACTTATGTAAACCAAACAACAACTATTATCCTAAGTAACACAATAATGGGCCGACATTGGTGCCTTCGACCCATGGATATAGTAAGAAAACTCACCTCACAGATAGATGAGAAAACTGAATAGCACGTTGCTCCGAAATCAACTCTACCATTCACCTTTATAAATTTAGTGACACAATCTCAGACTACCGATCAAAATACCCAAAATACCCCTAGGTCAAATCTTGGTCAAAATCTAGGTCAAAATCAACCGAGTCAACCAAGTCAACCCGGTCAGTACGCTATGATACTTAACACATACGTGGGGCATACTGCACCTTTAACCAACTACGAAGTGCTGACCACGTATGCGCAACGTACCCTTTGGTACGCCCAGCGTACGCGGTTGCCATCCACTCAATCCATTAAGTGCTTAATCCTTAAGCACTTACATCCAAAATCCAGATCTAGACCCTAAAAGGTGTCCATAACCATAAAGTTTCCAACTATATGGTTTTTCATGTCTATTAAGACCTTATCATCAAAAACCCTAGCTTCTTGAGGAGATTTTGGTGGTTATTTTTCCCTTTGTGAAGGAAGTAAAGAATATTGAAGGTGCTTTCCTTGGTGAGGAGTCTATAGATCTAGAATCATCACCATTTTTGCAAGACGTTGGAGGTATCAAGTTCATACCTTGGCTTGTTAATGCTTAGATCTCTTTATGGCTTGATTTGTTATGATTTTTACCTTTTTGGGTTGGTGGATGAGTTAAGTCGTTTGAAGGACTTATTCTTTTCGATCTAAGCTTATTAGGAGTTCCTTGAGCATAAATGTGCCAAGTTTATGGGGTATTGGGTCTCATGCATGCATTAAGTCACCCATTAAGTCATTTTTAAGCTTAAGAGCTTCATTTAAACATGCATGAACGTAAAGTTAGCAACTTTACGTGATAATCCATCTCAAGAATTTCAGATCTACGTTTTGGAGCAATGTGTTAAGGGTTTAAGGGCTAAATGTGAGGGATGGATGAAAAAGAGGAGTACGCTAGGTGTACAAGCAAGTACGAGCAACATACAAGCCCCAAAGCATGTACGCTTAGCGTACAACTGAGTACGCCCCGTGTACTCAGTCTTTTGGGCTTCACATCTTGGGCTTTGAGTTTGGGCCATTATATTGGGCTTAGATGCTTGGGGTCTTGTTGGGCCATCTGAATGCAAGTGTTTGAACTAGGAAAAATTGGTAGGCCTTAGGGTAAGGCCCATGTAAGGGTTTGGGCCTAATTTGGAAAATTGGGCTATGTTTGGGCCTAGGATGGTTAGTTGGTTTTTGGGCCTTTTAGATTGTGACCTTAGTCTTGGACTAAACTAGGTAAGGGGTAAAATGGTCTTTATACCCTATGTTTAGATTGATGGTTATAGATTGGGATCCAATTGTTAATTGGATGTTATTTGATATTTATAGCTCGGGGATTTATCAGATCGGCAACTAGGGATTATTAGTGTGATTCAGCAGTGCGAGGTGAGTTTCCTCAGTGGGTTTAGCAGGTCGAAGGAACCAATGCGGACCCATGATTATGCTATGTTATTATGCTAGTTATCTGCATAACTCTTGAACGTCTTATGTGATTGTATGCTTACTGGGCGGGGCCCGATGACCATTTAGTATGTTATGTATCTTTGTGATTATTGCATGTGTATGTGTTTATCCGATATATGTTATATGTATGCCAGGCGGGGCCCGATCTGTATATCAAGCCTGGCTAGATGCCGGGTCGGGACCACTATGTGTTTATTATGTATGATATGTGGTAGTTTGGGGAACTCACAAAGCTTTGTGCTTACGGTTTTCAGTTTATGTTTCAGGTACTTCTAGTTCAAAAGGGTTGGGCTCATGATGATTACAGGGCACACACCACCTCGTTCTGCTTTTTGTTATTCACTCTGATCTGACATGATGTTGATACACTTATTTTATGTGGATTTTATTGATGATGTTTTGTACTGATTTTATTAAATTAAAAATGAACTTTTTGTGTCTTATTTTTGGGACGTTTCATAAAGGTTGGAGCTTTATACCCCCAAAAGGTGCACAAGGGAGTGAAGATGTTGGATCCAAGGCGTTAAGTGAAACACTACCACTTCAAAGCTCTTCCTTCACCTCCAAAAGCTTGAAAATTGCACCAAAAGACTCTCCGAGGTTCAAAATGCACTCACACACTTTAGGGTTTCGAAATGCGGAAGGAGGCTAGAGTTAAGAGAGTGTATGAGGCCATAAAGATGTTTAAATAGGGTCCAAACCCTACAAATTAGGGTTTGCACCCTGTCTACATGCACCCAACGTACGTAAGCTATGCCCAAAAATTACGAAAATACCATTAGGGACCAAATTTGCAATACAATCAACAACCAAGGGTCAAAAAAGGAAATTCCTAGAAATAAAGAGGTTACATCGATACGAAGATACTCTTCACCTCTATCAGATCGGAGCATCTTTATCTTCCTGCCTAATTGATTCTCGACCTCGTGTCTAAACTCCTTAAACATTTCCAAGGTTTTTGATTTATGTTTGATTAAATAGATATACCTATATCTGCTATAATCATCCGTAAAAATCACGTAGTTTCGAATTGCATCTGTTGTAGCAGATATGAAGGTTCCACCCACATCTGTGTGTATGAGATCCAACAAACCCTCATCTCTTTCTAAAGACCCAGTGAAAGGTGATTTTGTCATCATACCCAAAAGACAAGACTCACATTCATCATCTGACCTTAAGTCAACTGATTTCAACACTCCATCTTTTGGAGTTAGGCGATGTGTTTCTTGTTAATGTGTCCAAGACAACAATCCCACAAGCATGATTTGTCTACACCATTAGATGAATCAGTATTGAATACATTATTACCTAAGCTATCAACACAAATCACAGTTACATACACACCATTACATGGTAAAGCTTCAAACATGAAAACACCATTTTTATAAGCTAAAATCAAACCGCTCATATCATTAAAAGTGTATTGAAAACTTGTCTGAATAATGCATGAAAAGAAATAATGATTCACGTCATTTCTAACGAATAACAACAATTAATCAAATCTATCCTAACATCACCACCGAGCACAAGACCATAAGTTCCAATCTTGTTAATAAGAGAAGATTGCCTATTCCCCATGATTAGATTTGTTCTTCCATGCTCCACCTCTTCACTTTCTCTTAGCCCCTTCAAATAAGAACAAATGTGAAATCCACATCTTGTATCAAGGACCCATGAACGAGTAAGTTGTGAGTTACTAAATTGAATTGTAACATCCTGACTCCCAGGTATAAAATTTAAAGCTTTATATATTCATATTTTAGACCTACTTGACGAGTTGGATTCCCCAACTCGTTGTGTAGAGGCGGATCAGGCCGCGTGGTTTATGGAACCTACTCAACGAGTTGGTAGACCCCAACTCGACGAGTTGAGGTTGTGCATGAAAACCTTAATTTTTAGGGTTTGCACCCCATTTAAAGGACCTCAAGTCCTTCTCCCAGCCTCCTTACCACCTTTTCACGTCCAGAAGCAAACCCTAAGCGAGCTAACCCTATTTTAAGTGTGTGAGAGGCTAAAAGTGTGTGTTTGGTGCATTTATTGAAGAGACTTGAAGATTTAGAAGCTTGGAACGAGAAGGAGCTTGTAGATCCAGCATCTACTTCGTTTTGGCTTTCATTTGAAGGTAAAAAGTCATTACCTTGATCATTGTATTGATAGATATCTTCATTCCAGAGTTTAGGGCCATTTCTAGCTTAGTCTTGAAGTATTTCTAGTTTTGAGCACGATTTGAAGTTGTAACTTCAGATCTGGATTCCTCTAGGCCCTTATGGACATAAAGTCTCAAGCTTTATGAAGCTTTGGCCCTCCTCCCTGTCCAAAGCCTCTTCCTAAGGCTAGTTTTCAGTGCTTTAGCTTATTGAAGCCTTGCATGCACATAAAGTTAGCAACTTTACGTGGTAACTACACCATAGGAAGCTAGATCTACATTTTGGAGCCTTGGTTTCTCTTAAAAGCATCTGAATGAGAAAAGGACTGAAGGAACTCAACGAGTTGCATAGTCAACTCGACGAGTTGGATGACGGTTTCCCGCTTTCTGGATTCTGCATGAACTCGACGAGTTAGTAAGATAACTCGACGAGTTGGGTAGGGTTTTCCCAATATTCTGATGTTGTATGGACTCGACGAGTTGTTTGGTAACTCGACGAGTTGACTCGAGTCTTCGATCGAAGAGTTCCGAAGGAAATCGACGAGTTGGGTCAACATGGACTGTTGACCAAGTTTGACTTTGAGGGTACTTTGGTAATTTGGGTCTTGATGGAATTGGTCCTATGATGATTGTAGGTGTTTGAGTTTGGAGCTATGTTTGGGAGTTGACATTATCATCTAGTGCTACTTGTGAGGTGAGTTCTTCTCACTATATCAACAGGGTCTAAGGCACCAAGGCCGACCCTTTATGATTTGTATCCTAGTTATAGGATGATGCTATGATTAGTGTGATGGGTTTTATGCATAAGAACAATCCTATGTGCTCATACAAACCCTAATGCTTGGATCTAGGTTTCTCTATTGTAGATGTTTTGAATCCAAGACTTGCAAACCCTAATCTAGCATACATAATATCAAAATAACAAATAACATCAGATCTAGATGTTTACCTCTTCAATAGTAGCCTGAATCTTCTTTTCTTGAGCTTAGAATCACAATTGTAATTCCTCTATGTTGGATTAGGTGTCTAAGCCCATAACTATAATTGGTATGTACTTGAATTGATAGCAGCACAGTCCTTTTGGGTTGCCCTCAACCTAGCAACTGGACATGGAAATTATGAAAGGAGAGATATTAATTTATAAGATTAATAAATTAATATATATATATATATATATATATATATATATATATGATTTATTAATATGTTAATGGATTAATATATTAATTAGAAATCATTATGTTTAATTAATTGTTAGCCAGAAATTAATCAGAATTGATTTTGGGGTTAAAAGAATTAATTATAAAGTGCAGGGACTAGTTTGCAATTAACTAATAGTTAAGTGGAAGGTTCCAGAACCCCCTTGGAAGAGGGTGGACGAAATCTTTAGGGGAAACCCTAATAATTTCGTCCATAGGGGTTTGGATAAGGCCCTTGGGTTTGCTTAGGCCCTAAGCAAAGGATAACTAGGGTTTCCCTTAAACCCTAGATCCCTCAGCTATATAAGGAGCCTCCTGGTTCATGTTTTTGGTCACTCTTTCTTTTGAAGAAACCCTAAGGCCGAGATTTTGCATACTCCCTCTCCCCTCTCTCTTCTACTTTCCTTCTTGCTAGTTTGGGTGTGATTCCATTAGAGGCATTACACTTGTGGTGCTAAAGCTTCCAAGAAGATCAAGATCAAGATCAAGGGAATATCAATTGTTTGCTATAACAATTGAAAGGTATGTAAACCCTAAACCCTAGTTTGTTAATTTCGAAATTAGCCTCTCTCCTCTAGGGTTCTTGTTTTGCAATTCAAAGTTGTATGTTCAATAGTTAAAACATAGATCCAAGTAGGTTGCATGTGAACTTAGGAATTGTTTTCTAGTTTATTTGTTGTACCTAAAACCCATCAGTGGTATCAGAGCCATTGTTGTTTTAAATTGAATTGCTACAATTGTTGAATTGCAAATTAGGGTTTATAGCTATTAAACCCTAAAGGCCATAATTTGCGATTTCTAGGGTTTTGGATCAAAGGGTTTTTTCGAAAACCCTAGCCTCCAAAGAACCCTAATCGAAATTAGGGTTAGGGTTTTGAAAACCCTAGCCTCCTCCCTTGTAAATTTCGAAATTTGCTTAGAAGTTTTAGGGTTTCTTGTTTTGGATAATTGTTACTTAATTAGATTAATTGGATAATTATCCTTACCCTATTTTTCGAAATTAGAGGGATAAGGATTAGGATTAAATTAATTGATTAATTTAAATAGATAATCCTTACAAGATTTAATAATTTGATTAATAGTTAATTAAAAGATAAATATTAAATCTAGTTAATTGGTTTATTTAAATTTAAATTTAATAGCTTAAATTTCGAAATTTATAAACCCTTGAAGTTTTAAAATGTTTTAAAACACACCTTATATATATTATAATTAAAAGTTTAATATTATATATATATAAGAATTTGGTCAGTCAAATCGCTAGTATGCCTCATTCACGAAGCTAATCTATAAGGGGGTATAAGGAAACTGCCTATAAAATGGTAGTTGAATGGGTGTCCACTCTCACCCACCGCTTCCTTGATTAGTGGAGGGTCGTTAGCAGAACGGATTTGATAGGACAACTACTTCTCATTAAAAGTATAATGATATTAAAGAAAGTACTAGAACATTATTTTCAAAATCCCAACTCTAGTTACTTTAGGAAAAATGTGAAAAGTATGCTAATCCATGAAATTGCACATTATGCTTTATTGGTCGTTAGTGGACCGTGTGTGGTTAACCAACACACTAAAAGGCACCAATAAAGAGTAGTAATGGGTATCTCATAATTGTCATTTTGATGGAGCGTGTGTGGTTTACCAGCACATCAATAGTTAATGATAAAGACAATGAGGTTACCAAGCACATTTGCATGGTTATTCACATCTTGTTTGTGATCCTCGGCATCCCAGTCACAAATAGAAGAGCATAATCTGAGATTAAAACATGCCATTGAATAGTTTCAATGTATCTCAAAAGAATTAGGAATTTCACTTCGTTTGTTTCGTCTAATGGTGGAATTGGTGAATCGTCATTCGCCTACCTTTATGAAATTTGCACTTGGATCTCGGCATCCCATTTCTAAGTTGTGAATCTTCATAGTTGGATCCTAACCTTGATATTATATCTTTGGGTTATTCTATTAAGGTATCTTGAAATCTAACTAAAACTTTCTTTCTTTTCAGATGTCTACTCCTGGAAATACTTCTGCTTCGTCCTCCTCCAACCAAAACTTCTCTTTGCTCAATATATGCTCCAAAGTCGTTATGGATGGCTCAAACTATAACGATTGGATGCGCAACATCAAGATGGCTCTTCGTTTCGAGAATAAAGAATATGTTCTTGAAAAGGAGCTCAAAGAGCTTGATGAGAATGAAGCTACTCCTGAGGATCTTGCTGCCTACAAGAAACATTACGATGATGCTACCAAAGTGGCATGCATCATGGTGGCAACTATGTCCCCAGAACTGCAGAGGTACTATGAGGACTACTGGCCTTTCGAGATGAACAAGGACCTTATGGAAAAGTACCATAAGCGAGCTCGTCAAGAAAAGTTCGAAGTAGTCAAGTCACTCATGGCTTGCAAGATGAAAGATGGGGAGTCGGTAGTGTCACATGTGCAAAGAATGCAACGCTACATAGAGCGTTTGGTCAAGCTCAATATTCACTTTGATGAGGAATTGGCCATTGACATGGTCTTGAACTCACTTCCTGAATGTTATGGTCAGTTTATTCTAACTTACCATTTGAACAATACTGAGCAGACCTTGGCCCAATTGCACAACTTGTTGCAGACAGTTGAGGCAGGGATGAAGGGTAAAAGTATACCCTCCACACATGCGAGTGCCCCTATTTTGGCTATTGGACAGGGATAGGGGAAAAAGAGGAAAGGTCCTCCCAAACAAAACTGGAAGAGCAAGGCTCAAGCTGGGTCATCTAGTAATGGCCCTAAGGCTAAGCCCAATGGTTCCACTCCCCATGTTTCTGATCCAAAAGAGGCAGTTTGCTTTTACTGCAACCAAAAGGGGCATTGGAAGAGATCTTGCCCACAATATCTGCAAGATATCAAGGATGGCAAGGTAAAGCCATCTTCGGCAGGTATTTACACTATTTCTGCTAATAACTCATTATCTTCTCGTTCATGGGTCCTTGATACAGGATGTGGTTTTCATATCTGTTCTGATTTGCAGGGTCTAAAGGAAAGTGAGGAGATAGAGCGAGGAAGGATAAACCTGATCATGGGAAACAGAAAGTCTTCACCAGTAACCAAGATCGGAGTTTATCAGCTTCTGCTTAGTAATGATGTTAGATTAGATTTAATAAATTGTTGCTATTCGTCTGAGATGACGAGAAACATTATTTCATTTCATGCATTGTTCAGACAAGGTTTTACATATTCTTTTAATGATTTGAATGGTTCAATTTCTGTTTATAAGAATGGTGTTTTTATGTTTAAAGCTTTGCCTTGTAATGGTGTGTATGAAACAGTGACTTGTGTTGATAGCCTAGGAAATAGTGTACTTAATATTGACTTGTCTAATAGTGTAGACAAGGCATGCTTGTGGCATTTTCGTCTTGGAAACATTAACAAGAAACGCATAGCCCAACTCCAAAAGGATGGAGTGTTGGAATCATTTGACCTAAAGTCAGATGATATGTGTGAATCTTGTCTTTTGGGAAAGATGACAAAATCACCATTCACAGGGTCTTGTGAAAGAGGTGAAGGTCTGTTGGATCTCATACACACAGATGTGTGTGGGCCCTTCAGATCAACTACAAGAGATGCTAATCGATTCTATGTGACTTTCACTGACGATTATAGCAGATTTGGATATATCTACTTGATCAAGCATAAGTCAGAAACTTTTGAAATGTTCAAAGAGTTTAAGCATGAAGTCGAAAATCAATTGGGCAGAAAGATAAAGATACTTAGATCCGATAGAGGTGGGGAGTATCTTAGTATCGAGTTTAACGACTATCTGAAAGAATGTGGGATAGTCTCACAATTGACTCCTCCTAGGACACCACAGTTAAATGGTGTAGCTGAGAGGCGCAATCGAACCTTGTTAGACATGGTTCGTTCTATGATGAGTCGGGCTTCGCTTCCTATTCACTTTTGGGGGTATGCCTTAGAGACAGCCGCCCACATCCTCAATCTTGTCCCTACAAAGAAGGTTGCCAAAACACCTCACGAAATGTGGACAGGGAAAGTTCCCTCGTTAGCACATATTAAAGTCTGGGGTTGTGAAGCTTTCGTAAGACGAGAGACTCACGACAAGCTAGCAGCTAGAAGTGAGAAATGTGTTTTCATTGGTTACCCAAAGCAGTCTTTTGGATATTTGTTCTACAGGCCTAGTGAGAACGTGGTCTTTGTAGCACGAAGAGGAGTCTTTCTTGAAAGAGAGCTCATATTCAAAGAGGACAGTGGGAGCACTAATGACCTTGAAGAAATTCAAGAGTCAGCCAATGAAGGAACCTTAGATGACACTAGCACTCAACCAGAGGAAACAGTTCCTGTTGAACCAATCGATAACTCATTACCTCTTAGAAGATCCACTAGGGTGAGTGTGCCACCTGAGTTGTATGGTTTTCATATTACTTCAGATGGTGACACATTCATAAGTGACAGAACACTGGTAAACTTAGATGAACCAGTCACTTATAAGGAAGCAATGGCAGGCCCAGAGGCTTCCAAGTGGAAAGAGGCAATGGACAGCGAGATTAAGTCCATGTATGACAACCAAGTTTGGAATTTGGTTGATAGTGCACCAGGTCGTAAGACAGTTGGGTGCAAATGGATCTTCAAGAAGAAGACAGACATGGATGGAAATGTGCACACATTCAAGGCTCGACTGGTTGCAAAAGGTTTCACTCAAACCCCAGGGGTTGACTATGATGAGACCTTCTCGCCAGTGGCTAAGATTAAGTCTATTAGGATATTGCTCGCCATAGCTGCCTTTCATGATTATGAAATCTGGCAGATGGATGTCAAAACTGCTTTCCTTAATGGGAAGTTGGCTGAAGATGTTTACATGAGTCAGCCAGAGGGTTTTGTTGATGCAAAGTTCCCCAATAGAGTGTGCAAGCTTGAGAAATCCATTTATGGATTGAAACAAGCATCTCGCAGTTGGAATCTTTGCTTCCATGAGAAAGTCAAAGAGTTTGGTTTCTCTAGAAGTGAAGATGAGTTTTGTGTGTATATCAAGGCTAGTGGGAGTATAGTAACTTTTCTGGTGTTGTATGTCGATGACATATTACTCATTGGTAACGACGTTCCAACCTTGAAAGAAGTTAAGTCTTGGCTTGGAAAGTGTTTTGCCATGAAAGACTTTGGAGAAGCTGCCTATATTCTTGGGATTAGAATATTGAGAGATAGAAAGAAGAGACTAATTGGACTTAGTCAGAGCACATACTTGGATAAGGTACTAAAGAGGTTTAGTATGGAAAATTCCAAGAAGGGAGAGCTACCTATCCAGAGCAATACCAAATTGAGTAAGACTCAATGCCCGAGTACAGATGTTGAAATAGATGACATGAGTCGTGTACCTTATGCTTCCGCTGTCGGATCGATCATGTACGCTATGACATGTACTCGTCCTGATGTGGCATTTGCTTTGAGCATGGTCAGTCGCTATCAGGGTAACCCAGGTAGAGCTCATTGGATAGCAGTTAAGAATATACTCAAGTATTTGCGAAGGACAAAGGACTGGGTCCTTGTGCTTGGTGGCAGTGATACTTTGAGAGTAGATGGTTACAATGATGCCAGCTTTCAGACGGATAGAGATAACTTCCGTTCTCAGTCGGGCTGGGTGTTTTTACTGAATGGAGGAGCAGTTACTTGGAAGAGTTCCAAGCAAAATACGGTGGCTGATTCTACTTGTGAATCAGAGTACATATCAGCAAGTGAAGCGTCGAAAGAAGCAGCTTGGTTGAGGAACTTCATCGGGGATCTCGGAGTTGTTCCAACCATCCAGGAGCCTATGGAACTGTTCTGCGATAATGAAGGAGCGGTTGCCTTGACAAAGGAACCGAGAGATCATGGTAAGACCAGACATATCGACAGAAAGTACCATTTCATCAGACATAGAGTTGAAGAAGGCCATCTTATAGTAAAGAGGGTGGCATCTGAAGATAACCCAGCAGATCCTCTCACAAAGGGTCTGAGTAGGGCTAAGCATATTCAGCATGCTCGGAGCATAGGACTGAAAGATGATATTAGTTTTAGTAGTTAGATTAGTTTTTGAAACTTGTAACAAAGTAAATGTAATTGACTTTTGGTGATTAAATAATAAAGTATTATTTATAAGTTTGGCTACTACCTTTTGTCAATTGTTTATTATTGTGTTTCATTTTTGCATGTTTTACTTCCTGAATAATGAGATTATTCAAACTCCACAGTCGCTCGTACTCTTGGAAGTAAGTAGTGAATTAAGACTGTCATGAATTGGATTGCAGATTGTCTAAGGATAGACATGGCAATAGAATTGCTGCAATGTTCATGAGTACTCAGAAATTGAGATTTGAGTATTGGATAAACCCTCGCTCAGAGTATCACTTCATGGAATTCATCACGAGTAATACTGAGACGGTAATATCTTATAATCTTGAAACGAAGATATATGAGTTGTAATTTACAAGTCGGTTGTGCATTGGTGATACGAAAACGCATCAGTAACTTGGTGTTATAAAACGTATTGTCATGCATAATTTGATGAGTAAAAGATACAAGCATATGAGTCAACGTTTATTCGTTCCTTTTGCCTTAACAGGAAAAGCGATATCTGTGGGCCCCTCGATGATTTGTTGTTGACTTATGTGCTGGGCCCAGCCAGGACTAAATTGATGTGTTCGATTAGAAGTCCTTCATCATCACAAATCAGGAATCGGGAAACATAGATTCTGGACAAAGAGATTGATTACATTCCATGTCTTTTGTCTGGGGGTATCAAGAAGAACGAAGGATTATATGATCACTTATCTTAGGACACGTAACTGACTGGGTCAGAGTTCGGCAGCAGCTTTTTGGAAGCTACAATTTGCTGGTCAAATTTAGAAGGCATACTAGCAATTATAGTTACAGACTTATCCAAGTGGGAGACTGTTGGATTAGGTGTCTAAGCCCATAACTATAATTGGTATGTACTTGAATTGATAGCAGCACAGTCCTTTTGGGTTGCCCTCAACCTAGCAACTGGACAAGGAAATTATGAAAGGAGAGATATTAATTTATAAGATTAATAAATTAATATATATATATATATATATATATATATATATGATTTATTAATATGTTAATGGATTAATATATTAATTAGAAATCATTATGTTTAATTAATTGTTAGCCAGAAATTAATCAGAATTGATTTTGGGGTTAAAAGAATTAATTATAAAGTGCAGGGACTAGTTTGCAATTAACTAATAGTTGAGTGGAAGGTTCCAGAACCCCCTTGGAAGAGGGTGGACGAAATCTTTAGGGGAAACCCTAATAATTTCGTCCATAGGGGTTTGGATAAGGCCCTTGGGTTTGCTTAGGCCCTAAGCAAAGGATAACTAGGGTTTCCCTTAAACCCTAGATCCCTCAGCTTTATAAGGAGCCTCCTGGTTCATGTTTTTGGTCACTCTTTCTTTTGAAGAAACCCTAAGGCTGAGATTTTGCATACTCCCTCTCCCCTCTCTCTTCTACTTTCCTTCTTGCTAGTTTGGGTGTGATTCCATTAGAGGCATTACACTTGTGGTGCTAAAGCTTCCAAGAAGATCAAGATCAAGATCAAGGGAATATCAATTGTTTGCTATAACAATTGAAAGGTATGTAAACCCTAAACCCTAGTTTGTTAATTTCGAAATTAGCCTCTCTCCTCTAGGGTTCTTGTTTTGCAATTCAAAGTTGTATGTTCAATAGTTAAAACATAGATCCAAGTAGGTTGCATGTGAACTTAGGAATTGTTTTCTAGTTTATTTGTTGTACCTAAAACCCATCACTCTAATGGATCACAAACACCACACAAGCAAGAAGGCAATTATGAGAGAGGAGAGATGATGCTAAAATCGGCCCTAGGGTTTCTCTTGGGAACCAGTGTCCGAAAATTGGAGCCTTGGGGTCTTATTTATAGTGCAGACTGCTAGGGTTTCAGTCTAAACCCTAATGGATACCTTAGCCACCAAGTAGCCCAAGGAACCTTCTGGAATAAGGCCCTTGGACGAAAATATGATGATCCTTCATCATAATTTCGTTCCCCCTTAGTCCATTAGGTTTCCCAGCCCAAAACTCAACTATCACACATTTGACAGTTTATGCCCCTTTATTTAATTAATCTCTTTTAGTCACCAAATTAATTCCTAATTAATTTATGACTAATACTAATTAAATAAATATGATTTCTCCTTTAATATATTATTCTTATAATATATTAATAAACCATAATATCCTCTCTCTCATATCAAATTACCTTGTCAAGTTGCTTTGGTGAAGGCAACCTAAAAGGACCATGCATAACCGGGTCAAGTACATACCAAATATAGTTACGGGCTTAGACACTAATCCAACAGTCTCCCACTTGGATAAGTCTAGTAACTATATCTCACATACGACTTCAGGATCTGGTTAGCAATCGTAGCTCTTATATGCTTCTGTCAACTCTGATCAAAATCCTGTCCTTCAGATAAGGGATCGTATAATCCTCTGTTCTAGATATCATGCTGACAATACTCATTATCCAACATTTTGTTTCTCGATCTCTGATTTATTCGACATAGAATTTAGTTGAACACATCAACTTCATTCTGACCGGGCCCGACACATAAGTCAAAATAAATCATCGAGTGGCCAAGATATCGCTTTTATTCTCTTAGAATAAAAGGTACAGAAAAACTTCGACTTATATGCTTTTATCATTTACTAGCTAAGTCACACACAATAATGCGTTTTATAACATCAAGTTACTGATGCGTTTTCGCATTATCAATGCATAATCAACTAGCAAACAACAACCATATCTCTAGGTTTAAAGATTATATGATATTATCATCTTGCGATCACTTATGGTAACTTTCATGAAGTGATACTAGCAAGTGTGGGTTTATTCCAATGCTCAAAACAAATTTCATAAGCACTCATAAACTTCGCAGCAAACCTTTGCTATGTCTAAAACCTTTCAGACAATCTACAAACAAATTTATGACAATCTTCTTTCATATCTACTTCCAACATATGAGCGATTGTGGACTGTTCGAACAATCTTATTATTCAGGAAGTCAAAACATGCAAAATTGGAAATAACAGATAAATAATCAACACAAGATAGTAACTTTCTTATAAATAACACACCTTTATTTAATCATCAAAATGTTGAATACAAAATTATCCATTACAAATTTCCTACCTATCTAATCTAAACTAATATCGTCCTTTAGTCCAACGCTCCTAGCGTGCTTCAAATGCTTAACCCTACTCAGTCCCTTTGTAAGGGGATCTGCTGGGTTATCTTCTGACGATACCCTCTTCACAACGAGGAGTCCCTCTTCTACCCGATGTCTAATAAAATGGTATTTCCTGTCGATATGTCGAGATCTGACATGATCTCTTGGTTCCTTGGTGAAGGCAACCGCTCCTTCATTATCACAGAAAATTTCCATAGGCTCCTTTATGGATGGCATAACTCCAAGGTCTCCAATGAAGTTCTTCAACCATATAGCCTCCTTTGACGCTTGGCTTGCCGCAATGTACTCTGATTCGCACATTGAATCAGCCACGATCTCTTGCTTGGAACTTTTCCAAGTCACTGCTCCTCCGTTCAGGGTAAAGACCCAGCCTGACTGCGATCGGTAATTATCCCGATCCGTCTGAAAACTAGCGTCACAGTACCCTCGCACCCTTAAGTCATCACTCCCACCGAGGACTAGAAACCATTCCTTGGTCCTTCGTAGGTACTTAAGAATATTCTTGACAGCAATCCAATGCGCCCTACCAGGGTTCCCTTGATATCCGCTGACCATGCTCAAAGTGAAGGCCACATCAGGGCGAGTACAGGTCATAGCGTACATAATCGAGCCAACTGCGGAAGCGTAAGGTACTCGGATCATATCAGCTATCTCTGCCTCTATACTTGGGCTCTGAGTCTTACCCAGTTTGGTATTGCATTGGATTGGTAACTCCCCTTTCTTGGAATTTTCCATACTAAAACATTTTAGTACCTTTTCCAAGTATGTATCCTGACTGAGTCCTATCAGTCGCTTACTTCTGTCTCTCACTATCCTTATTCCCAGTATATATGCAGCTTCTCCGAGGTCCTTCATAGCGAAACACTTCCCAAGACAGGATTTGACCTCCTGCAAGGTTGGAATGTCGTTTCCTATGAGTAGTATGTCATCGACATACAATACGAGGAAGCTCACTATACTCCCACTGGCCTTGACATACACACATGACTCATCTTCGTTTCGCAGAAAACCAAACTCTTTGACCTTCTCGTCAAAACAAAGATCCATCTGCGAGATGCTTGCTTTAATCCATAAATGGATTTCTCAAGCTTGCACACTCTATTTGGATGCTTCGCATCGACAAAACCCTCTGGCTGATTCATGTAAACATCCTCAGCCAACTTCCCATTTAGGAAAGCGGTTTTTACGTCCATCTGCCAGATTTCATAATCATGAAACGCAGCTATTGCGAGCATTACCCTAATAGACTTTATCTTGGCAACTGGCAAGAAGGTCTCATCATAGTCAACTCCAGGAGTTTGAGTAAAGCCCTTCACGACCAATCGCGCTTTATAAGTATGCACTTTCCCATCCATGTTTGTCTTCTTCTTGAAGATCCACTTGCATCCGACTGTCTTACGACCCGGTACATTATCAACCAAATTCCAAACTTGGTTGTCATACATGGACTGAATCTCGCTGTCCATTGCCTCTTTCCATTTAACAGACTCTGGGCCTGCCATGGCTTCCTTGTAGCTATTAGGTTCGTCCAGATTTACTAGTGTACTATCACCAATAAACGTATCCCCGTCATTAGTAATATGGAAACCATAAAACTGGGGTGGAACAATAACTCTACTCGAACGTCTAAGAGGTAAGGACTGGTCAATTGGTTCAACAGGAGTTTCCTCCTCAGGTTGAACGCCAGTGTCAGAGGTTCCTTCATCTCCTGACTCTTGAAGATCTTCAAGGTCAATCTGACTCCCACTGTCTCCTTAACTTATGAGTTCTCTTTCTCTGAAAACTCCTCTCCTAGCAACAAAGACAACATTGTCACTTGGTCTATAGAAGACATAGCCAAAAGACTTCTGTGGATAGCCGATGAAATAACACTTCTCACTACGAGGTTCTAGCTTGTCGTGAGTCTCTCGTCTTACAAAAGCTTCACAACCCCAAACGTTGATATGTGCTAACGAGGGAGCTTTCCCTGTCCACATCTCGTGAGGTGTCTTGACAACCTTCTTGGTGGGAACTAAGTTAAGGATATGGGCGGCAGTCTCTAAGGCATACCCCCAGAATGAGATTGGTAACGAAGCACGACTCATCATAGAACGAACCATGTCCAACAAGGTTCGATTACGTCTCTCAGCCACACCATTCAATTGTGGCGTTCTAGGAGGCGTCAATTGTGAAACTATTCCACATTCTTTTAGATAGTCGTGAAACTCAAGACTTAGGTACTCTCCTCCTCGATCAGATCGAAGCATCTTGATTTTCCTGCCCAGCTGATTCTCCACTTCATTCTTAAACTCTTTCAACTTTTCAAAGGTTTCTGACTTTTGCTTGATCAAGTAGATATATCCATATCTGCTATAATCGTCTGTAAAAGTCACGTAGAAGCGACAAGCGTCCCTTGTGGTGGATCTAAAGGGTCCACATACATCTGTATGTATGAGATCCAAAAGACCCTCACCCCTTTCACATGTACAAGTAAAGGGTGACTTGGTCATCTTCCCAAGTAAACAAGATTCACACACGTCATCGTCCCTAAGGTCGAATGACTCCAAGACTCCATCCTTTTGGAGTTGGGCTATGCGTTTCTTGTTAACATGGCCAAGGCGACAATGCCACAAGCATGCTTTGTCCAAACTTGTGGACGAATCAATATTCAAAACATCATTTCCTAAATTATCTATAATTAACACAGATTCATAAATCCCATTACAAGGTAATGCATTGAAATAAAAGACACCATGCAAATAAGCATTAATAGAACCATTACTATTATCAAACGAATATCTGAAACCTTGTCTAAACAATCCATAAAAAAAATGATGTTCCTTGCCATATCTTGCGAATAGCAACATTTATTTAAATCTAGTCCTAACCCATTACTCAACACTAAGGAATAAACTCCGATCTTGGTTACTGGTGAAGATTTCTTGTTTCCCATGATCAAGTTTATCCTTCCATGCTCCACTTCCCTACTTTTTCTTAGCCCCTGCAAATCAGAACAAATGTGGTAACCACATCCAGTATCAAGGACCCATGAAGTAGCAAGTGATGAGTTATTATATTTAATTAAATACATACCTACAAAGGTGGGCTTTATCTTCCCATCCTTAATATCCTGCAGATATTTAGGGCAGCTTCGTTTCCAGTGGCCCTTCTGGTGGAAATAGAAGCACTCTGCTTCCTTGGGGTCAGAAGAGGGCTTAACAGAACCTGCTTTGGTCCCACTAGAAGAGGAACCATCTTGGGTCTTACCCTTATGGTGGCTCTTAGAAGGAGCCTTCCTCTTATTTCCCTTTCCTTGGCCAATTGCCAACACAGGAGCAACTACAGTAGAGGATGATGCAATAGATTTGTCCTTGAGGTTGCTCTCAGCTGTCCTCAGGAGCCCTTGAAGTTTACTCAGGGTGACCTCTTCTTTGTTCATATGGTAGGTCATTCTGAACTGGTTGTAGCAGGAAGGCAAGGAGTGGAGGATGATGTCGATAGCCAAATCCTCATCAAACTTAACATTAAGTTTGAGAAGACGATCAACATACCTTGGCATTCTTTGCAAATGAGCAGTTAGGGATTCTCCACTCCCCATCCTAGCAGTGATCATGTTGGTGATGATCTCATAGCGCTCTTGCCTCGCGCTCTGGTGGTACCTATCCAGCAAATCTTGGTGCATCTCATATGGATACATGTCCTCATAGGACTTTTGGAGTTCGAGGTTCATGGTGGCCAACATGATGCAATGAACTTTCTTTGCATCACGCTCGTGGGCCTCAAAGGCAGCCATCTCTTCAGGAGTAGCTTCTTCTGGGTTGATCTTTTCTAGCTTCTCGTCGAGGACATATTCTTTGTCCTCGTAGCGAGTTATCATGCGAATGTATCTCATCCACTCGTTGAAGTTCGAGCCATCAAATGTCACCTTTTGACATAGGTTCATCAACGAGAATGACCCAGAAGTGTTGTTGTTTGCGTTTGCGTTAGACATCTGAAATAGAAAGGAACAAAGTTTGATTAGAAATGAATCCCCAATTAAACACCCAAATGAGAAATTAGGGCTAGGATCCAACAACATTATTTACAACTTAGAAAAGGGATGCCGTAATCTAAAACATAATAATTTGAAGGTAAGTGAATGACGATTCACTAATTCTCACCATGAAAAACGAAAAGAAATTAAGTTTTAAATGTATTTGAAAATTCCTAGATTTCTTTTGAGATTCATTGAACATTTAAATGGCATGTTTAAATCTCGATATGCACTTCAAATTTGCGACTGGGATGCCGAGGATCGCAAACAAGTTTGTGAATAACCATGTGAATCAACATGGTGCACTCAATGTCTTCATCACCTAATCAATGTGCTGGTTAGCCACGCACGCTCCATTGATCTATGATAAAACATCGAGCCACCCTTTGTCACCAATGTCAATCCCAAATTAGTGTGTCGGTTAGCCACGCACGCTCCACTAACGTTTGACAGGGGTACAAAGTGTAATTCCATGGAATAGCATCATTTTCACATTTTACCCTAAAGTAACTAAGATGGGAATTTGAAAAACATTGTAGTTACTTTGATATATCCATTATACTTATAATGAGGAATTAAGTGCCCTATCCTATCCGTTCGGCTAACGACCCTCCACCAGTCAAGCAAGCGGTAGGTGTGAGTGTACACCCATTAAGCACCATTTTATAGGCAGCAATCTTATACCCACCTTATAGATTGGCTTCGTGAATGAGGCCTACTAGCAATAAGACTAGCTTATTCTTATATATATATATATATATATATATATATATATATATATATATATATATATATATATATTAATTAATCTTGTAATAATATAGTAGTATAGGGTTGAATTTTAAACTTGTAAAATTCTAAGGATTTGAAATTTAAATCATTCAAAATTAAACTTTTAATCGTAAAATTTAAATTTCAAAACTTGAGGACAAGTTTTGAACTTTTTCAAAACACAAGGGATCAAATAACAAATAACATAAATTAAACAATTCATTTTATGATTATCTATATTTGACCTAACCCAATTTTAGTCACAAGATAATTACCAAATAATTCAAATAATCCATATTTATCATATAAAGAAACTATTATTCAAAAGATTTGAAATTATCTTTTGTTTTGGCAGGGATAATCATTCAAACATAATAAAATTCAGATTTTATCTTCAAAAAACGATTTAGGCATTAATCCCATGACAAAACAGCAACAAAATCCCGAAATATCCTCTGCCTGATGCACAGACTCGCCGAGTCCAGATACTGACTCGCCGAGTCCAGATACTGACTCGCCGAGTTGAGTCGGGCAGAGGAAAAAAAAACGATTTTCAACAATTAAACAGTTAAAGCATCACATACAACAGAAACCAATCAAGGCTCTGATACCACTGATGGGTTTTATGCATAAGAACAATCCTATGTGCTCATACAAACCCTAATGATTGGATCTAGGTTTCTCTATTGTACATGCTTTGAATCCAAGACTTGCAAACCCTAATCTAGCATACATAATATCAAAATAACAAATAACATCAGATCTAGATGTTTACCTCTTCAATAGTAGCTTGAATCTTCTTTTCTTGAGCTTAGAATCACAATTGTAATTCCTCTAATAGATCACAAACACCACACAAACAAGAAGGCAATTATGAGAGAGGAGAGATGATGCTAAAATCGGCCCTAGGGTTTCTCTTGGGAACCAGTGCCCGAAAATTGGAGCCTTGGGGTCTTATTTATAGTGCAGGCTGCTAGGGTTTCAGTCTAAACCCTAATGGATACCTTAGCCACCAAGTAGCCCAAGGAACCTTCTGGAATAAGGCCCTTGGACGAAAATATGATGATCCTTCATCATAATTTCGTTCCCCCTTAGTCCATTAGGTTTCCCAGCCCAAAACTCAACTATCACACATTTGACAGTTTATGCCCCTTTATTTAATTAATCTCTTTTAGTCACCAAATTAATTCCTAATTGATTTATGACTAATACTAATTAAATAAATATGATTTCTCCTTTAATATATTATTCTTATAATATATTAATAAACCATAATATCCTCTCTCTCATATCAAATTACCTTGTCAAGTTGCTTTGGTGAAGGCAACCCAAAAGGACCATGCATAACCAGGTAAAGTACATACCAAATATAGTTACGGGCTTAGACACTAATCCAACATAGTGATATGTTAGATTTGTATCCTGTTATAGGATGATGCTATGTTAGCGATCTGTTAGATCGGTATCTTGGTCATAGGATGATGCTATGTTAGTGATATGTTAGATATGTATCCTGGTATATAGGATGATGCTATGATTAGTGATCTGTTAGATCTGTATGCTTATTTGTACATGCTAGCTAGCGTATGATATTATGTGTTATGTGTGTGATTGGAGGTGGGTTGAGGTGGTCCTGCTTTGTGCTCTAGGCCAAGATACCCATGGCAGCCCAGATAGACTGCAGACCCGGTATGGCGTACTAGTTAGGCCGAAGGCCCGGAGAATGGTCCAGACAGGCTGAAGGCCCGATAGGGCGGATCAGACATGCTGAAGGATATGAGAGTGGGCTAGATAGACTGAAGGCCCGGTGAGGGCGGTCCAGTCATACTTAAGACTCTGAGAGTGGACCAGATAGACTAAAGGCCCGGTGAGGGCAGACCAGTCGTACTGTAGACTCTATATATGCATGAAATTTGTATGATATTGTTATGGTTTGTATGACGTTGGTATTTTTGGGGGAACTCACTAAGCTTCGGGATTACAGTTGTTGATTTTGTTTCAGGTACTTCAGATTATCGCGGGAAGGCGAAGGCGTGATCGTGCACCTCCTCATCTTTTTATGATTTGATTTCTGGGATACTCTGACATGAAACTATTTTGAAAACAATTTCTAATAATTATTGGCTTTTGAATGTTTTAAATAGTTTTAAATTGGCATGACTTTTATGGATGTTACAAGTTGGTATCAGAGCCTTGGTTTGAGTGAATTGGAGGAACACCCGTGTGAATCCAGTCTCAAACTAAGGACAATATTTTTAAAATGATTTTCAAATGGTTTTCAAAATACTAAAGGAGGATGCATAAGTGTACGATATGTCGAAGCCAGTAAGTAGACCCCAAAATACCTTACGGTTATTTGATATTGTGATATGTTAGAACAGCATGCTAGTGATAGGCTAGGGATCTTCAGGAATTGCATGATAGAATTGCCTGATTATATGATGCATGATAGCCTAGGGTTCTTTTATATGAAATTGACATCATTACTGTAGTTGCTTAGTGTATGCATCAAGGTCATATATAACTAAGATCTTATAGCCTGAAAATGTTTGGTTTAGCCTTATTTCCTGTTCTTGTTTGATGAAGGGATTATGGTAGGATCATGTATTCGAAAGTCTATAGGGTCCAGCGTTATGTATGGCTAGCATACACGAGTGTTGCAGGGTTGGTCGAAGTTTCATGGATGAGTTGTGCGGGATCAGTTAGCCAGTTATGAGATATTTAGCCTTCCTCTATGAGTGAGGATTGAGCGCTCACATATGATTATGTATATTGTTATGGCATTGTGATGACACTTGAGACAAATATGGGTAGGTGTGGAAGGTAGTATGGGCCCGTACTACTGAAAGCACAGGACCCATATGCGTAGCATGGAAGTCACAACTCCTAGGGATTTGTTGGGAGTTGGTTCCCTGTTATTATATGGAATATCTGATATCTCCCTGGTATATTTTCAGAATGGTGGTTACGCGGATTTTTGTGACCGGATCCGGATCGAGATCAGGGGATGGCAGTTAGGGTGCACCAGCAGAGCCCGTGACTATCAATCAGTTGAGGCCAAACGAGTTGGACGCCAGGATTCGGGAGATCCTACATGATGAGGTTTCTACACTATTCAGGGCTCAGTTGCCGGATATCTTTAGGTCTATCAAGACCGCTATGGTGGAGTACTTTGATGAGCGTTATGCATCCATCACTGAGACAGCTGCCGCTGTAGCTTCCGCAGCCGTAGCAGCTGCAGGCAGTGGGGCAAGTCGGGTTTTCCAGTATCGGGACTTTGATAACACGAAGCCCCCGACTTTTGATGGGATTTAGGACCCGATCGTAGCCATGAGGTGGCTATCTAACATGGAGGGATGTTTCTTCACATGCTCATGTCCTACTAACCAGAAGGTCAGATGTGACCTGAACCTATTGAGGTTCGGGGCAAAGGATTGGTGGAGGTTGATGATAGGGTCGCATACTGATGAGCTGAGAGCTGCAATGACATGGGATCAAATTAGGGAGATGTTTCGCTCCCACTACATACCACGGGTCGAGTGAGAGCGGCTAGCTCAAGAGTTTTTGGATTTGAGGCAGTATGCAGAGTCAGTGAAGGAGATTACCCATATGTTCACTAAGAGTGCGATGTTTTTCCCAGAGTTTTCTTCCGAGCAGGCTCAAATGACACGTTATCTGAGCATGTTCAAGACTAACATCCGACAATTTGTTTCTACCCAGCATTATGATACACTACTGGAGTTATAGGAGGCCGCTAGGCGGCGTGAGCTTGAGATCGAGTTACGGTTGCGAGAGCAGAGGCTGGCCCCGACGCAGTCACAACCGGTGCCGAAGCGGTCTAAGACCGCCGATTCTAAGTCTGGAGGCCAGTGTAGCTGCACTTTTGGAAAGTATGGGAAGGGTCATTCGGGGGTTTGTCAATCAGGCAGTGGGTGCCGCAAGCGCGGCAAGGAGCGGCACTTTGCGAGGGATTGCCGCCATTTATCCCCGGTTCAGGATATGAGGATTTTCTACCACTGCAATCAGGTTGGTCACGTGAAGACCAACTGTCCATTACTTGCTGCCAGGCCGACGCATGCTCCAGCGCCGGATACACGGAGGATTACTGACGGAAGTCAGGGTAGAGCAGGGCCCCCGAGGGCTCAGGGACGCGCCTTCCAGCTTACAGCCGAGGAGGCCAGAGTAGCATCAAATGTGGTTGCTGGTATGATTTCTATCTCTCATCTTGTTGATTATATTTATTTTGTGCTTATATGTGTTGTACCCATGTTAGGTACATTCTTAGTGAACTCCTTGCCTACTTTGGTATTGTTTGACTCTGGGGTGTGTCGGTCTTTTGTCTCGCAATCTTTTAGTAGGGAGTTCGGTTTTCCTTTAGGAGAGCTAGAGTATCCGTTGCGAGTCTCCATCGCTAACGAACACGGGATTTCTACTTCTTCAGTTTATCGGGGTAGCGTTCTGGAGATCTGCGGGGTATCCTTCCCGATTGATTTGATTACGATTCCCATAGGGGAAGTCTGTGTCATAATGGGTATGGATCGGCTGAGTCAATTCGGTGCCATGATCGACTGCGAGGGTCAGCGTGTGGTAGTTGAAACCCCAAGTGGGGGAGAACTCGTTATCTTCGGCGAGGGCACCAAGTTGGGTTTAGGATTTTGTTCAGCCACCAGGGCTCGACAATATATTCAGCACGGGTGTGTAGGCCATTTAGCGTACATGGTAGATACACAGGACATTGATCAGGTCTCGGTTTCAGAAATTCCAGTCGTCAGGGAGTTCGCTGAAGTGTTTCCGGAGGAGTTACCTAGAATGCCTCCGGAGAGGCAAGTCGAGTTCAGGATCGACCTTGTGCCAGGTGCGGCCCCTATCGCCAAGGCGCTCTATCGATTGTCACTACCAGAGATGCAGGAGCTGTCATCTCAGCTACAGGAGCTGCTAGGAAAGCAGTTCATTCGTCCGAGCAGTTCTCCGTGGGTATCATCGATTCTCTTCGTGAAGAAGAAGGAAGGTTTACACCAGATGTGCATTGACTACCGGGAGTTAAACAAGTTGACGGTGAAGAACCGCTATCCACTACCATGGATTGATGATCTCTTTGATCAACTATAGGGAGCATCTTGGTTCTCCAAGATAGATTTGAGGTCCGGGTATCATCAGGTCAGGGTACGGGAGGAGGACATGGAGAAGACCGCGTTCCGGACTCGTTATGGACATTACGAGTTCGTAGTGATGCTGTTTGGGCTCACCAATGCGCCAACTATATTTATGGACCTGATGAATCGGGTATGCAGAACGATTCTTGATCGATCAGTCATTGTGTTCATAGATGACATCTTGGTGTATTCCAAGACCAGAGAGCAGCATGGGGAGCATCATTAGGAGCTATTGGGAGTCTTGAGACGAGAACTACTTTATGCCAAGTTCTCGAAGTGCGAGTTTTGGTTACGAGAGGTTCAGTTCCTTGGACATCTCATTAACCAGGAGGGGATTTTGGTCGATCCGACCAAAATCGAGGCGGTTATGCAGTGGGAGGTTCCAAAATCTCCCTCGGATAACAGGAGTTTCTTTGGATTGGAAGGGTACTGCTGGAGATTCATACATGATTTCTCCAAGATTGTAGTACCCCTCACTCGTCTGACGAGGAAGGGGTGGATTTCTGGTGGGGCCCTGAGTAGCAGAGGGCAATTGAGACCCTACGACAGCGACTTTGCGAGGCTCCAGTCTTGACACTTCCGGAGGGAGTTGAGGATTTTGTAGTGTTCTGTGATGCATCCATCACAATACTGGGAGCGGTCCTCATGCAGAGAGGACGGGTGATAGCCTACACGTCGCGACAGTTGAATCCGCATGAGACGAGATACCCCACGCACGATTTGGAGTTGGGAGCGGTAGTATTCGCTCTCAAGATTTGGAGACATTATCTCTATGGGGTCCGTTGTACCATATACATGGCCCACAAGAGTTTGAGACACATCATGGATCAGCTGAACCAGAACATGAGACATCGTAGGTGGCTGGACGTAGTCAAGGATTATGACTGCGAGATCTTTTACCATCCGGGTAAAGCGAACGTTGTGGCGGACGCCCTAAGCCGCAAGTCGGCTGGATCTTCTATTCCAGCGACATGTATGAGGATATCAGTGGATTCTCCACTTGTGAGCTTGATCAGGGAAGCCCAGGCTGAGGGTGTACGACAGGAGAACTGGAAGCTTGAGAGGATTAGGGGCGAGATCACCAGATTCATGCAGGATAGGCAGGGATTGTTGACCCATTGTGGTCGGGTATGGGTCCGATGTCTGGTGGGGTCAGACAGATTGTACTGGAGGAGGCTCATAAGTCTCGCTTCTCTATTCACCCAGGGGCCACCAAGATGTGTCGGGATTTGAGTTTGAGCTACTGGTGGTCGTGCATGAAGCGGGAGATCGCTTGGTACGTCGAGAGATGTTTGACCTGCAGGATGGTCAAGGCCGAGCACCAGAGGCTGCATGGCAAGCTGCAACCTCTAGAGATTCTCATGTGGAAATGGGAGCAGATCACGATGGACTTCATCACTGAATTTCTGAGAACGGCAAAGGGTTTCGACGCTATGTGGGTCATCGTGGATCGATTGACCAAGAGTGCCCCTTTTCTGCCCATTCAGGAGAGTTCATCGGCCGAGAAGTTGGCCGATATGTATATAAGTTACGGGCACGTGGCTGCATTTTAGTACAGCTTACCATACGCAGACAAACGGTCAGAGCGAGCGGACCATTCAGACCCTCGAGGATAAGTTACAGGCTTGCTTTATTGACTTCGGTGGGAGCTGGGACTGCCACCTACCCCTTGCAGCGTTTTACTACAACAACAACTTTCACTCCATCATTGGTGCTCCACCTTATGAGCTGTTGTATGGACGGAGAGGTCGCACCCCAGTCTGTTGGGGCCAGGTTGGTCACAGGGTGATGGGTCGGACCAAGGTAGTTTTGCAGACTACCGAGATGATTCAGCAGATCAGGCAGCGGTTGCAGACTGCTCAGAGTCGGCAGAAGAGTTACGCCGACCGGTGCCGATCTGAGTTGGAGTTTCAGGTTGGTGGCATGGTACTACTGAAGGTCTCACCCTAAAAGGGTGTGATTCGCTTCAGGAAGAGGAGGAAGTTGGTGTTTAAGCCCATAACTATAACATGTATGTACTTGACCCAATTGTAGCATGGTCCCTTTTTGGGTTGCCTTCACCAGTGCAATTTGATAGGAAGGTTTTTTGAGAATAAGGTTATTTGTGGTTTATTAATATATTACAAGTATAATATAGGAATATTATTTAATTAGTATTGATCAAGAATTAATTTGGAATTAATTTTGTGATCAAAAGAGACTAATTAAATATATGGGGATTGATTATGTAAATCAATGATTCTTGTAATGTGGGCTAATGATCCATGACTATATGGTTGGGCTAAACCAATAAGATAATCCATGGAGGTTAAGCCATGGAGCATAAGAATGTGAAAAGTCATGGAGCATTAGGGTTTACAAAGTGTAACCCTAGTGTTTGCCACATTATAAATAGTCCACCCATAAGCCAAAATCGGTTACACACTCTTTGGAGTCAAGTATCTTATTCTCCTAAAACCTCCTCTTGCATTTTGGTGTTTATGAACCAATAGAGGCATCACACTTGAGGTGCTCAAGCTTTCAAAGGTCAAGAACTCTACCCTATTCAAGCGGTAAGCATCCAAACTAAGTTTTATATTATATAGCTTCAATTATATGCTAGCTAGGGAGAATGCTTTGCAAAATTGAAAATTCATGTATAATTAGAGAAAACATAGATCCAAAGTATTTAGGGTTGCATGTGCACAATAAGAGTGTTATAGTTCTCAAAACCCAACAGTGGTATCAGAGCCTAGGATTATTTTCTATTATATTTGATGCTTACTAGTTTTTCAAAGCTGAAAAATTCGAAAATTTTGCCTCTGACTGGTGAACTCGCCGAGTCCATGAACAGACTCGACGAGTCCACTCAGTAACAGAGCAACTCGGCGAGTCCAGTTCATGTACTCGACGAGTTGAAGGCTCTGTGTGCAGAATTTCGAGTTTCTTGATCTGGTTTCGATTTGGAACACTACCACAAACTGTTTTGGATCATTGGAAATGTGTTCTTTATGATATGGTAGTGCTTGTACTTATCCAACCACAAGATAATTGTCAAAGTTTTAAAATAATTGTTGTTTTTATATGATAAACAAATTGCTTTCAAATTGTTGACTAGAAATTATCTTGATTATGAGTTTAGTTAGATCATAGATTATGAGATCATTGCCTCCAAGATCACAACCAAAATGAAGGGTGGTGAGCCCATCACGACCCACTTGCAGAATATGCAGAGATTCGTGGACCGCTTGCTTAAATTAAATGTTAATTTTGATGAAGAGTTGGCCATAGAAATTATTCTACACTCTTTACTTTCTTGTTATGATCAGTTTCGTATGGCTTATCATATGAACAAGGAAGAGGTCACTCTTAGCAAGCTTCAAGACATTCTTAGGACTGCAGAAAGCAACCTGAAAGGCAAAAAGATTGTGTCTACTCCTACTACTACTTCTACCCCTGTTCTAGCAATCGAACGTGGGAAGGGAAAGAAGAGGAAGGCTCCCTACAAGATCTGCAAGGGAAAGTCTCTTGATGGATCCTCTTCAAGTGGGACCAAAGCTGGTTCTGTAAATCCCTCTTCCAACCCGAAGGAAGCAGAGTGCTTCCACTGTCATGATAAAGGGCACTGAAATGAAGCTGCCCCAAGTACTTGTAGGACATTAAGGATGGGAAGATCAAACCCTTCTTTGCAGGTATTTACACTATTCAATCTAATAACTCATCACAAGCTAATTCTTGGGTCCTTGATACAGGTTGTGGTATTCACATTTGTTCTGATTTGCAGGGACTAAAAAGAAGTAGGGATGTGGAGCACGGGAAGATAAACCTAATCATGGGAAATAGGTATCAGACCCCTAGCCGACGGCGGAATCGCCGGGCGAGTGACAAAAATCGAATATCACAAACATAGCGTATATCAAACATTAAACAACCACTTAAAGTTTTACATCACATACAACATAATTATATCTTATTTTGTTACATGTTTCATGACAAATCTTCAACGATTCAAAAAGAGGACATAAAACATAATTTATAACAAAAACAAAAGACGATGATTCCATACTCCTTGCGTGGATTTCTTGCCTTAATTTCCTGAGAATACATGGTAAAATACGTCAACAATAATGTTGGTGAGTCCTACAGGTTTTGACTCCATATATTCTTAGAATAACAAAAGATTTTTATAAAAAGAATTTAATATAGAGATAGAAACCTTTACCCTTTTCAAAACATAATTTGACAATTTCTCACCGAGAAATGATTATTTTACTCTTGCATAGGTTGAACCAACTTAGTAGTAAATGAGTCTCTATCATATTATCGGTGGTCGTTTTTATTGATTTAAGAACGAAAGGAATATTAGATGATGTCATAACCGAACTCTTGACACTAAACTTTATTATTGCACCGACACCATGATAGGGCGCACGTGCTAAAGTCATTCACCCCGTTGTAACACGGGGTAATGTTCGATAATGCTAACGTCAGCGCCAAAATTCATCTCGTCAGACGTAGTTGTAGCTAGCAACTCCAGGCGGGCGGTCGTACCGTATAAGATCAATGTTATGACACTTATACCTAGCGTTAGTCGTTCCCTCGAGGATTAACGGTTATTTGACGGAAGGTCTCTACTAAGTATTGTGAAATTAGCCTTTGCGAAACCGGATAAGAATACTCGAACGGATTGGGTTCGGTATTCGCAATAGGTATGATGAACCTATTTGGAATGGGTATAATAAACCCTCAAAGAATAGGTATAATGAACCTATGTGGAATGAGTATGATAAACCCACAAAGCATAGGTATAATGAACCTATGCGGAATGGGTATAATAAACCAACAAACAATAGGTATAATAAACCTATACTCGGAATTCTTAAAACTACAAGAATTTATTATTCCAGATACGAATTTGATATCGTGTTAACGTAATAGTTAATTTTTGAATTTATCCAAGTTTGGATCGACCGGGAACCTACATTCCCCATATTTTATATAACTCATGCGAGGTTATTTTTAATACGTTCAAATTTTGGAATAATGATCAAATCTTTAAATGTAATACTCGATAAGTATTTATTTCTAACGACTTTTATACCGAACTTTTATGATGTAATCAAACCACATTAACCTTTAACATACTAGGGTTAACTCCGTAATTTACTAAAACTGATGTCTATATATAATTATTCACTTAAGTTTATAATCATGTTAAGTTTAACATGATTATTGTTTTAATACGATCCAAAGTCCTTAATAGTTATTACACATATTAGAAATTCTAATGTATTAGTATAATATAACTATGACAATTTAATCCTCCAGGTGTATTTTTAAGTTTATTTCCTTTTCATATATAAACTTTTGCATAAGTATTTATATCGCTTTAGTTATCATAAATATTCAGAAAAAGCTACACGGAATATATATATATATATATATATATATATATATATATATATATATATATATATATATATATATATATATATATATATATATATATATATATATATATATATATGTATTTACATTTTCTCCACTTGTTTATAACCATGGTTTCAAAACTCAATGCCATATTAATTCGTCAACTCTCTTCATACGTATTTATACACCATCTATAATAATTTGTATAATCCAAAATCGTTTGATTTAAATCCATTTTGGTTATCAAATATTGATCAATAAAACATGTATTCTCCCCCAAACAATGATATCAGAAATAAGGGGCCATAGAACTCACGTTAGTTGCGAGAGTCGGAAGTGTCGGGAAGCTCCTGTTCTAAGCGGGATCTGGAACGGGAATCTTGGAGTCGACCTAAACATCACATGGCAAAAAACTAATGGAATCAGGAACTATACACACCTGACTAGGACCAAACCCGCCACCGGGATCGTCCTGTCGGAAACGGTTCAGACCATCGACCACCATGGCAGGTGCTGTTGGCACATCCCCTGTGAACAAACCCAAAACAACCGTAGGCTACATCTTTCTAAACTCTCTCATCTTATTCAGTATCATAACATACAATATATATACACGACCTAGCTGCCTACTCCACTTTTAAAGGGAACAACTTCTACCTAGTCAAAGCAATAAAACAGGAGCCAACTAAACCTATCTAAACTATACTAAATATCTACAAAATAAACGTGGCCTACATGGCCTTTACCAACATTCTCCCCCTTAATCCAAACTATTCCTGTCAAACTTATCTCTTTCTCTCAGTCTCTCTTTCTAAGGTAAACCATCGGTCTTGTTTACCTCCTTCGGTATTCGGTGGTCTTCGGTCTAGTTGCCACCCAGTCTTGAAGCTTCTCATTCGGTCATGCTTCTTTCTTTCATTCTTCCACCAAATTAAAGTTATCAAACTTGCTGCCTGCTTTCATTCCTCTCAACATGCCTGCTTGTTTTCTTCCTCAACAGCCGTCTGCTGCCATCTCCGGGATCGAAACACCATAGCCAGACCTTCATCAGTCGATACCACTGTGAGCCTTTAATGCCACAGCAGAACTGGAATACATCACAACCAAGCATCACTCTAGTTTCATCCTCCTTTTTCTTTCTTCTTTCCTTCAACCATCCCACACATACTTGTAGGTGAACAATGTTCCCATCTTCTGATCATACAGATCAACATTGTTCTCGTCTTCTGATCACACATATCCATTTTTTTCATGATGACTTGCTTTACCACACAGATTAGCTTCACCACACAGATTGCTTTCTTCTTGGTTCACCCAGAACTTGGATTCCGCACACAGCTTTCTTTCAAACCCTTAAACTCTCACAGATTGATCTCCAACACTCAATCATTCATCACACAGAAGCAAATTTAATCACACAAATTCTGGTTTTGAACTTGGCTCACACAGAGCTTGGCTTTCACTGGACTCTATGGTTCAAATAGAACCTCTTCATGATCCCACGATCTTCATACAAATGGATCCACAAACGCCAACCATTCACCACAGGTTTCATCAGAACCTACCTCCCTGGTTAGCTCTGATACCAAATGTTGGAAATCAGCCTTCCTTAACCCTCCTGCAAACAACCCCAGAACATACACCCTGATAACGACTCTCATATATTGCTCAAGGTTATTGGGTTTTCTCACTTCTATATTACTTTCAACAAGAAAACTTATTACACTGTTAATGAAAACTATCTAACCTATTTATAGACTACATGCTAAATACAATAAAAATAACAAACTACCTAGCCCACGTACACCTTTATTGTCTCCATAAAACCTGCCATACATATATATCTCACAATACGCGGTCAACCAAAGACTCAGTAAACCCACTAACTCTTCTTTATTTACTTATTAACCCCTGAGACTAAATCAAGCAGGACCATGATCTGTGACCCATAACTCGATCCATCTCCATGCACTTAACCCATCAAGATTACCCTAACATTCCCTACTGTTCACGGTGGTTGATGGACGACTTTTGATCAGAGGAGGTAGGGAGTTACCTGGGACTGATGGAGGAGCAAGTACAGGATGAGTAGAAGCTATTTGAGAGTCAAACAAGTGAAGGCAGAAGGAAGAATGGAGGTGATCGCTGCTTCTTCTTCTCTGGTGAACTGTACCAACTGGGTCTGTTTAGGGTCGGGGTTGCTTTAAATGGTCATGGCGGTGGTTTGGTGGTGATTGGGTCAGCTTATCATTGCATGTAGCAGGCAGAAGAGGGACCGGGTTTGAGAAGGCAACAACCTCGGTTGTTGCTGGGTTTTCTTCTGGTGATCAGGAGGGAAGACGAGAGTGAGCGAGTTTGATAAGATGAAGGGAGAGATGAGTGAAGACTTTCAATGATGAGCTATATAGCTATGAAGCTTCTCCAAATATTTTTTACAGCTGTGGATCATGTAAGATATTTGATTGTACGATGCAATATATGCATGATTTTGTTCAGGTGCAAAATATGTGAGTGTGTGTGCAGCTTAAGGAAAATCGTGAGAGGGAAGGAAGATGAGTGAGGTGGGGTCTTGACTGGTTGAATGCAGCCTTAGTGGTTTTAACTCCTCGGATCTTCTATGATCTAGTTGCACTAATGTGATCTATTTGAGAGATTGGTAATACCATTGTAATAGTTCCCTAAATCTCAACAAATGAAGTTCCTGGATTTGAACTAAATGTATATTTGGATGAGAGATAGGGTACGTGTGAATGGGGGGGGGGGGGGGGGGGGGGGGGGGGCATAGCTAATGTCATTATGTACAAATAGTATTTGCTTGTGGATTCAGGTGGTACTATGGCTCCTCACACATACACAAGTTGGTGGGACATACTGTAAGTGTGAGTTAAATGATGTAGGAGTAAAGAAATTTAGAAATGGAAGAAAGTAGGCACTGCACATTCTTGTAATTTGATGGATTCATATAAATTTCAGCATGTGGTTAGTACGAAGGCTCCTAGAGGTCATAATACATACACATAATTTACGTGTATAATTGTTTTGAGGGATCATGTCTATGTATTTGTTGATATTCTTATAAGTATAATACTTTGATGTAGAAAGGATCGTTCCTACATTACACTTATATGTGACTCAAATTTATTATATATATTTAATATCATTACTTGAAATCCATATATGGCTTTTTCATAAAATCATTTGTATAAGTTTATGCCCCTTTTAAGATCGATTCTATTTCGACATACGTATTTGTATACATACGTCCGTTAATTGTTGATATATAATTAGTCCTTAGAATTTCCACCTAGTCGATATATAAAACCATTGCATATTTATAGGGTTAATGTAACGACATTTATCATATATATATATATATATATATATATATATATATATATATATATATATATACCATGTGCCTATTACGTTGATTTCACGCACACATTGCTACCTCTCGCATAAATTTACTATTAACATGTTTATAATCGATTAATCGTTATAATATCATTTAAACTTGTTAAATACACCACGACTAGACATAAATTCGGTTTGGTTCTAGTAGCGTCACACGAATTGACCGACCACATTTGATCTGAATTTGACGGTTGTTATAATAGGAAAGTGTCGCATGTGACCAAGATTGGAGTTTATTCTTAATTGCTTAGTAATGGTTTTAATTTAGATTGGAATAATTGTTGTTACTCGGCCAATATGGCGAGAAATGTTATTTCCTTTCACAGTTTGTATAAACAAGGTTTTACCTTTTCTTTTAATAATGAAAATGGTGGTATTTGTGCTTATTGTAATGGTGTATTTTATTTTGAAGCATTACCTTGCAATGGCATATATGAAACTGTGATGATTGTAGATAACTTAGGAAATAATGTGTATAATATTGATTCTTCCAATGATTTGGATAAGGCATGCTTGTGGCATTGTCGTCTTGGACATGTCAAAAAGAAGCGCACAGCCCAACTCCAAAAGGATGGAGTTTTGGAGTCATTCGACTTAAAGTCGGATGACACTTGAGAATCTTGTTTACTTGGAAATATGACCAAGTCACACTTCACTGGTTCTTGTGAAAGAGGTGAAGGTCTGTTGGATCTCATACACACTGATGTGTGTGGACCATTCAGAACCGCCACAAGGGATGCTAACCGCTTCTATGTGACTTTTACTGATGATTATAGTAGATATGGGTATATTTACTTAATCAAGCATAAATCAGAAACTTTTGAAAAGTTCAAAGAGTTTAAGCAAGAAATGGAGAATCAATTGGACAGGAAGATAAAGATGTTGCGATCCGATCATGGAGGAGAGTATCTTAGTATCAAGTTCCTTGACTATCTTAAGGAATGTGGAATTGTTTCACAATTGACGCCACCTAGGACACCACAGCTTAATGGTGTGGCTGAGAGGTGCAATAGAACCTTGCTAGACATGGTTCGTTCCATGATGAATCAAGCTTCATTAGCTATCTCATTCTGGGGGGTATGCCTTAGGGACTGCCGCTCATATCCTTAATCTAGTCCCTACCAAAAAGGTTTCCAAAACACCTCAAAAGATGTGGACAAAGAAATTTCCCACATTAGACCACATCAAAGTTTGGGGTTGCGAGGCTTTTGTGAGAAAAGAAACTCACGACAAGCTCGAACCTCGGATTGAGCGATGTATTTTCATCGGCTATCCACAGAAATCCTTTGGATATCTCTTCTATAGACCGAATGAAAATGTTATCTTCATTGTGAGGATAGGAGTCTTTCGCGAGAGAGAACTCATAGGCCAAGGATACAGTGGGAGGCAAATTGACCTTGAAGAGCTTCAAGAGTCAAGCGGTGAAGAAACCTCAAACACTAGCAATATACCTGAGGAGGAAACTCCGGTTGATCCAATTGACGAGTCCTTACCTCTAAGGCGTTCCATTATAGTTAGAAATACACCTGAGTTTTATGGTTTCCATATAACTACTAAAGGTGATACATTTATCAGTGATAGCATACTGGTAAATTTCGATGAACCTAACAACTACAAGAAAACAATGGCAGGCCCCGAGTCTGCAAAGTGGAAAGAGGCTATGGACAACGAGATTTAGTCCATGTATGACAATCAAGTTTGGAACTTGGTTGATAATGTACCGGGTCGTAAGATAGTTGGGTGCAAATGGATCTTCAAGAAGAAGACCGACATGGATGGGAAGTACACACATATAAGGCGCGACTGGTTGCGAAGGGCTTTACTCAAACTCTAAGAGTTTACTATGATGAGACATTCTCACCAGTAGCGAAGATTAAATATATAAGGTTGCTAGCCATAGCTGCATTTCATGAATATGAAATATGGAAAATGAATGTCAAAACCGCTTTCCTTAATGGAAAGTTGGCTGGCGATGTTTACATGAGTCAGCCAAAGGGTTTTGTCAATGCAAAGTACCCTAATAGAGTGTGTAAGCTTGAGAAATCCATTTATGGATTGAAGCAAGCATCTCGTAGATGGAATCTTTGTTTTGATGAGAAAGTCAAAGAGTTTGGATTTTCGAGAAACGAGGATGAGTCCTGTCTATATGTCAAAGCTAGTGGGAGTTTATTGAGCTTTCTGGTATTGTATGTAGATGGCAAACTGCACATAGGAAACAACATCCCAACCTTGCACGAGGTTAAGTCCTGGCTTGGGAAGTGTTTCGCTATGAAGGACCTCGGAGAAGATACCTATATCCTAGGGATAAGGATATTGAGAAATAGGAGTAAAATACTAATAGGACTTAGTCAAAGTATCTACTTGGGCAAGGTGTTGAAACGTTTCAACATGGAGAACTCCAAGAAAGGTAACCTACCTATCCTAACCAATACCAAACTAAGTAAGACTCAGAGTCCGAGTACAGAGGCTAAGATAACAGAGATGAGTCGAATACCATATGCTTCCGCAGTTGGATCGATCATGTATGCTATGACTTGTACTTGCCCTGATGTGGCCTTTGCCTTTGAGCATGGTCAGCAAATATCAAGGGAACCCTGGTAAAGCTCATTGGACCTCAATTAAGAACATTCTAAAGTACCTACGGAGCACTAAGGACTGGTGTAACGCCCCGACTCTCAGGTAATAATTTTAGGGCGTTAATGTTCACAAATTGCAAGGTCTACTCAATGAGTTGGATGCCTTGACTCATCTAGTAGAAGCGGATTGGGCCACGTGTTTAAGTGACCTACTCGCCGAGTCTAAGATAGGGCTCGACGAGTAGGAGTTGAATGATGAAACCCTAATTTTCGAGGTTTTGCACCCTATTTAAAGGATCATAAGCCTCCTTCAGCCACCTTACAGCCTCTTTAGAGTCCAGAAAACCTTAATCCGTGTGTGTGCTTCATTCTTGTGTGTTTTAAGCTTTGGAAGGTGGATCTTTATACGAAGAGCATTGAGAGCAAGTGGCTAGAAGCAAGGAACATGTGGGGATATGTGATCTACCTCAGTTAGCATCTTTTGGAAGGTATCAAGTCGTTATCTTGACCTCATTTCATTCTAGATCTCATTTGGTTAAAGATTAGGGCTTTTCTAGCATAATAAGAAGCTATTCATAGGTATGAGCTAAGATCTGAAGTTGTAACTTCAGATCTGAACTCTCTTTGGTCTCTAAGTCTATAAAGCTCTCAGCTTTAGCAAGTATGAACCTCTCCTTAAGTGAGAAACTCCATTTCAAGCTTGGTTTTGACATTATAAGACTTTAGAGCCTTGCATGCATGTAAAGTTTGCAGCTTTACGTGATAAGCATGCATTGGGAAGCTGGATCTGTAATATGGAACCTTAAAATGGCTTAAAAAGCATCTGAATGGATATTAGACTGAAGGGACTCGGCGAGTTGCATGGTCAACTCGGCGAGTCCGATGAAGATTGTCGTGCAAGGACTTCTGTATGGACTCGGCGAGTCAGTGGGGTGACTCGGCAATTCAACTTGGGTTTTCCCAAAGTTTGGACACGCTTGAACTCGGTGAGTTGTAGGAAAATCGACGAGTCAGTGGGGGGTTTTCACAACTACTCGAGTTCTGGAAGGACTCGATGAGTCAGTGACTGCACTCGACAATTCGGGTCAACATGGATTGTCGACCTTGATCGTTGACTTTGACTTTGGCCAAGGGTTATATATTTGATATCTGGGGCATTTTGGGAAGTTGGAAAGTTATGAGTTTGGATCTTTGGTGGTTATAGGTGTTGGATTTTGGGCCAGTTTTCAGGAGCGCGTTTTCGTGGTTCAGTTCGGCATTGCAAGGTGAGTTATCCTCACTGTACTCAACGGTCTAAGGCACCAAGGCCGAACCTTTAATTTGTTATTGGAATTATTACTGTTGTGATATGTTAGATCGGTATCCTAGTAGATAGGATGGTTATATGTTAGTATGATCTGTTAGATCGGTATCCTGGTAGATCGGATGTGGTTATGCTTAGTGACCTATAGTTGGTCAGACTGTCTGCATGCTAGTTGCTATGCTAGTTAGGTAGATCTGTAGGACTACCTGTGTTGTTATGTGATTATCTGTATGCGCATTAGTTGTGTTATATGTTGACATATTATGTGGGGTGGGTTGAGATGATATTGCTCCGTGCGGTAACCAACAAACCCGGGAGCATTCCAGATACGGGCTTAGGGAGACTCATACTGTGGGCTCGGGAGCATTTCAGATACGAGCTGAGGGAGACTCGTATTGTGGGCTCGGTGGCAATCCAGATGTGAGTTGTGGGCCCATAAGGCAATCCAAACTCACATTATCGGCCCAGGGGTAATCCAGTCTGTAAAGCTGTGGACCCAGTACATGCTGTTATTTGTATATGTGATACGTGAAGTGTATCGGTATGTTGGCATTCCAACCCGATGGTTGAGGGCATGGGGTATGCCATCCCGACGGATGATTGGACCTATAGTATGTTGTTTATTATTATATGTGTATTGTTGTGTGTATGGGTATTTTTGGGGTAACTCACTAAGCCTTCGAACTTAAATTTTCAATTATTTGTTTCAGGTTCAGCGGATGACCGCGGGAAGGCGAAGGCATGACCGTACACTTCCTCGATTGATGATTATGATTTATGGGAACTCTGATGTTTAAACTATTTTGAAAACAAATTGTAATAACTGAATGCTTTTAAATGATTTAAAAATTTTTAAATTGGCTCGAATTTTATGGATTTTACAAGTTGGTATCAGAGCCTTGGTTTGAGTGAATGGGAGAAACACTCATGTGAATCCATTCTCAAATCAAGGAAGGATTTTCAAAATGATTTTCAAAATAAGTAATGGAGGATGCAAGTGTACGATCAGCCGGAGCCAGTAAGTAGGCCACAAAATACCATACGGCTATTTGATTATGTGATATGATAGAACATCATGCTAGTACTGGGCTAGGGATATTCAGGAATTCCATGATAAAATTGCCTGATTACATGATGCCTGCTAGCCTAGGGTTTTCCGTTAAATGAGATTGACATCATTATTGTAGTTACTTGTGTATGTATCGCGGCTGTACATAATTAAGATCTTATAGCCCGATAATGTTTGATTTGGCCTTAGGTTCTGTTCTTATTGTTTAGGGCTTAGGGTAGGATCAGATACTCGAAAGTCTATAGGGTCCAGCGTTATGTATGGTTAGAATACACTAGTGCTGAAGGGTTGGTGGAAGTTTCATGGATGGGTGGGTAGAGAGAGGCTGGGAGGCCAGTTACGAGATATTTAGCACTCCTCTAGGAGTGAGGATTGAGCGCTCGCTATGATTATGTATTTTGTTAGGGCGTTGTGATGATACCAGAGACAAATATCGGTAGGTGTGGAAGTTAGTATGGGCCGTACTACTGAAAGCACAGGACCCATACGGGTAGCAAGAAATTCACAACCCCTAGGGTTGGGTTGGGAGTTGGTCCCCTGTCATTATATGGGTTATCAAAGATCTTTCTGGTGTTTTACCAGAATGGTGGTTATGAGACGTCTTGAGACTGGATTCAGGGTAGGATTGCGAGCAGGCAACCAGGATAGGCCAGCATTTTCAGGGGATCATGTTAGTGATATCATCCGGGAGGAGGTGATCGAGATTTTTCGAGGGCAGTTTCCAGAGATGTCGGGTCTATTAAGACCGCCATGGTTGAGTATTTCGACGAGCAATATGCAGCCATTGTCGAGACGGTTTCCACGGCAGTTTTAGCAGCTGTAACGACGGTAAGGGGAGGAGCTAGTCGACCTTTCCAGTACTGGGACATATTCTGATGAGCAGAGGGCTGCAGTTACTTGAGATTAGGGAGGTATTCTGTACTTATTATTTTTTTTGCGGGCTGAGCGGGAGTGGCTATCACAGGAGTGTATGGATTTGAGGCTTCGGTAGTTCTGCTCGAGGCCGGAATGTGAGTCGCGGGGACTCTAGAAAAGAGTGATGATTATGTTCAGCTGGGGTTTTGGCAGCTGGAAGTGGAGTGGTTAATTCATGGATTGGGCTGTCTTTTATAGGGCAAGGATTGTGCCCTTTCAGTTTTCGAGCTCGAAGGAGTAAGCAGGCTTGTGACCCCAGGATCAGGTTGTATTTCAGCTCAGGGTCAGTTGGTTGCAGGGATTGGCGACATTATTTCAGCGCCGGTGAGCGCAGGTGGGTCGAGGTGGCACAAGTATTTTGTGAGGTCCGGTTCGCCTTGGATCTGTTGTATCAGGTGGTAAGGATTGATTATGCAACCTATCGTAATGTTGGGATTGTAGACTATACTTTGGGAATATTTTGTAGCCCGACTTAGGGTAGAGGTTGCGTCAGCTACTGCAGTTCAGCTGTGAACGTTTGAGCGGGAAACTTGTTTGGAACACCTTTGGAAAAGGGGGTATTGTGTGGGAGGTCTGTGGACAGGGTCCCACAGGATGGTAATTTAGCATTGTCAGGATTCAGTGGTTTTAGTAATCGTTATTGATTGGCGGATGAAAGCGCCAAAGGAAGTATATCGTTGCTAAGGTATTAGTTGGATTATCTATATTTTGGTCTTCAAGATTCGAATGTGGGATCATTCAAGCATTAGTGATTGTCAGTTTCACTAGGATTCAGGAAGTGCTCATCTGGTTCTTAGAAGTGTGTGATCATTTGGGATTGGCCAGTAATGGAGCACAAGTTGGTAAGAGTTGGTTGTTATCGAATCGATTGTTGGAAAGGGAGAAAGATTGGGAATTCTCCAATTTTCATGTATTGTGAAGACTTAGTCGAATCAAAGTGGGGGAGAATCGTCCCGGGATTCGGAAGCGGGAGCGGTTTCAAAACTGGGATAAGTTTTGCATCCTTGTTAGGAAGAAAGGCGGCCCAAGTGGCAGTTTGGTTTGAGGGTTTTGTGAGTTGGGAGTTCGGTAAAACTCCCCAGCATGTGTATCGCTTCTTCTCGGTGCTTAATAGTAGAATTTGGGGAATCATTTTGGGGTTCCAGTCATGAATTGAGTTCAGTTCGGGGGTTCAGTTGAGTGTGTGATAGACTCTGAGGGTATTTGGATTGATAGATTGAAGGTAAGGTATCAGACTGCGGTTGCGTTAGAGTGAAAGTGTTGTAAGACTGCGGGGGTAGCCGTAGCATTCACTAGCGGTCAGATGGTGTGGGAAGTGTTGTGAGATTGCGAGATGATTTGTAGCATTCACAGATTCTTTCAGATGATTAGGTCAGGGTGGGCCTGTTCGCAAGATTGTGGGTAGACCATAGCATAATCGGAATCAGGAAAACGGTAGGCCGTTGGAGACCGGACATGATGTAAGACTACAATATTCTGGTAGCATTCACTTTTCGTATCTGATTTGATGGCGTCAGGTTGGCAGGCTATTATGATTGAATGGATCAGAAGGATTGGTGAAACCAAGAGTGGCGATATAGTTAGGGCGGTTATTGCTAGTCGAAGTTTCCTTCGGGAGTCGTGTAGGGCGACTGTGAGATTAGTATTGGCTCAGCAACCGGACAGGACTTCGGTATCCCATATAAGTTGGGACCGGGGAGGTCTCAGTGGACTTCAAAAGCAACCAGAAGGCAGCCTACTTTTCGGTCAGTTTCTGTGTTCAGGGCGGTATTGACGACTTGGGTTTTCAGGTGTGCGAAAAGTATATGTATGTGTTTGTAGATCTGTGTGCAGGTATTGAGTATGCTGGTATGCTATAACAATCAGTAGGTCTGTCCCCAAGTATTGAACATGCTGATGGACTATGCTGAAGACTTTGTATGGGTTTTGTTAGTTTTATGATCAGATTCTGAGAATATATGTGTTATGGGGTAGCAACTTGTTCTGCAAGTGGATAGTGTAGGGTGAGGTTTCAGCACTGTGACACTTGTTGGCATTGTGAAGGACATTGATTAGGCCTTATTGGGAAATGGAGGAGGTGAGTGTCTCCAAGATGGAGTGTTGGGCATCTGAAGCGACGACAGCGGTGTCGATAGGTTATCGGGAGCATTCCAGTCATGAGCTGAGGGCCGGAGAGGGCATACCAGATTCGTACTGTGGGCTCAAAGGCAATCCAGACCTATGCTGAGGACCATGTAAGGATATTCCATTCATAGGCTGTGGGCATAAAGATTATGTTGGTTATGTCGCTGGTAGGAGCGCGTTCGGATTGGATGTATTGTTGAGATTCGGGGGAGTTGCACTCGGTTGTGACGAATCAGAGGATGGTGGATGAGATGCACAGATAGATCCTTGGATCTCAAGTTATGAGTAGACCCGAGTTATGTCATAGAGGTATTCCAATCTAGAGTATTCCATCCTGAGGATGACCGGACCCTATGATTGATTGGACCTGCTATGTTTGGTATTCCAATCCGAGGGTTGATTGGGCCAACATGTGTGGGGATACAAGGGTATTCCATCGTAGGGATGTCTGGACCCGTCGTAGGCATGCATGGTATTCCAGCCCGAGGCTGATTGGGCCAGGCATGAGTGTTCGTGTTTATTAGTGGATTGATTTTTGTATGATATTTTGGGAACTGAAGGACGCATTATCCTGTCAGCACAAAGGGGTTCGCTTCAGGAAGAGGGAAAGTTGGGTTTCTGATACTTTGGATCATCAGGATTTTGTTAGGTTGGCAAAGTGGCATGTAGGATAGAGCTTTTGAAAAGGGTCGGTTGGATTCACATCGCCTTTCACGTTTCACAATTGCGGAAGTGCATTATGGATGAGGAGGCAGTAGTATCTTCGGATGACATTCAGGTCGATGAGCGCATGAATTATGTTGAGAGCTCCATTGCCATTCTGGAGAGGAAGGTGAAGGTTCTGTGAAGCAAAGAGATACCTTTGGTAAAGGTACAGTGGGAGCACCGAAGAGGGTCCGAGTGGACGTGGGAGCCGGAGGCGGAAATGCTGGAACACTATCCAGGGTTGTTCACCACAGCAGACTTCGAGGACGAAGTGGAGTTCAAGTGGGGGAGAATTGTAACGCCCCGACTCTCAGGTAATAATTTTAGAGTGTTAATTTTCATAAATTTCAAGGTCTACTCGACGAGTTGGATGTCCTGACCCGTCGATTAGAAGCGGATTGGGCCACGTGTTTAAGTGACCTACTCGCCGAGTCTAAGATAGAACTCGACGAGTAGGAGCTGAAGGATGAAACCCTAATTTTCGGGGTTTTGCAGCCTATTTAAAGGATCATAAGCCTCCTTCAGCCCCCTTACAGCCTCTTGAGAGTCCAGCAAACCCTAATCTGTGTGTGTGCTTCACTCTTGTGTGTTTTAAGCTTTGGAAGGTGGATCTTTGTAAGAAGAGCTTGGTGAGAAAGTGGCTAGAAGCAAGGAACGTGTGGGGATCTGTTATCTACCTCAGTTAGCATCTTTTGGAAGGTATCAAGTCGTTATCTTGACCTCATTTCATTCTAGATCTCATTTGGTTAAAGATTAGGGCTTTTCTAGCATAATAAGAAGCTATTCTTAGGTATGAGCTAAGATCTGAAGTTGTAACTTCAGATCTGAACTCTCTTTGGTCTCTAAGTCCATAAATCTCTCAGCTTTACCAAGTATGAACCTCTCCTTAAGTGTAAAACTCCATTTCAAGCTTGGTTTTGACATTATAAGACTTTAGAGCCTTGCATGCATGTAAAGTTTGCAACTTTACGTGATAAGCATGCCTTGGGAAGCAGGATCTGCAATATGGAACCTTAAAATGGCTTAAAAAGCATCTGAATGGATATTGTACTGAAGGGAATCGGCGAGTTGTACTGAATATTGTCGTGCACGGATTTCTGCATGGACTCGGCGAGTCAGTGGGGTGACTCGGCGAGTCAACTTGGGTTTTCCCGGAGTTTGGACACGCTTGAACTCTGTGAGTTGTAGGAAACTCGACGAGTCAGTGGGGGGTTTTCACGACTACTCGAGTTCTGGAAGGACTCGACGATGCAGTGACTGCACTCGACGAGTCGGGTCAACATGGATTGTCGACCTTGATCGTTGACTTTGACTTTAGCCAAGGGTTGTCTATTTGACTTCTGGGGCATTTTGGGAAGTTGGAAAGTTATGAGTTTGGACCTTTGGTGGTTATAGGTGTTGGAGTTTGGCGCAGTGTTTCAGGTGCGTGTTTTTGTGGTTCAGTTCGGCATTCCAAGGTGAGTTATCCTCACTGTACTCAAGGGTTTAAGGCACCAAGGTTGGATCTTTGATTTGTTATTGGAATTATTACTGTTGTGATATGTTAGCTCGGTATCCAGGTAGATAGGATGGTTATATGTTAGTATGACCTGTTAGATCGGTATCCTGGTAGATCGGATGTGGTTATGCTTAGTGACTTATAGTTGGTCTGATTGTCTGCATGCTATTTGTTATGCTAGTTAGGTAGATCTGTCGGACTACCTGTGTTGTTATGTGATTATCCGTATGCGTATTAGTTGTGTTATATGTTGACATATTATGTACGGTGGGTTGAGGTGACACTGCTCCGTGCGGTAACCAATAAACCCGAGAGCATTCCAGATACGGGCTGAGGGAGACTCGTACTGTGGGCTCGGGAGCATTCCAGATACGAGCTGAGGGAGAATCATATTTTGGGCTCGGTGGCAATCCAGATGTGAGCTCTGGGCATGGAAGGCAATCCAGACTCACACTATGGGCCCATGGGTAAACCAGTCTGTAAAGTTGTGGACCCTGTACATGTTGTTATTTGTATATGTGATACGTGAAGTGTATCGGTATGTTGGCATTCCAACCCGATGGTTGAGGGCCTAGGGTATTCCATCCCGACGTATGATTGGACCCATAGTATGATGTTTATTATTGTATGTGTATTGTTGTGTGTATGGGTATTTTGGGGGTAACTCATTATGCCTTCGAGCTTACATTTTTAGTTATTTGTTTCAGGTTCAGCGGATGACCTCGCGAAGGTGAAGGCGTGACCGTACACTTCCTCGATTGATGATTATGATATCTGGGAACTCTGATTTGTAAACTATTTTGAAAACAAATTGTAATAACTGAATGCTTTTAAATGATTTAAAAAGTTTTAAATTGGCTCGAATTTTTTGGATGTTACAACTGGATCCTTACCCTCGGTGGGAGTTATGACTTGAGAGTGACAGGGTATAGTGACACCAGCTTTCAGACCGACAGAGATAATTTCCGCTCTCAATCGGACTGGGTGTTTACCCTAAATGGAGGAGCAGTGACATGGAAAAGTTCCAAGCAGGAGACTGTAACTGACTCAACGTATGAATCAGAGTACATAGCAGCAAGCGAAACATCGAAGGAGGCAATATGGTTAAAAAACTTCATTGGAGACCTTGGAGTTATTCCATCCATAAAGGAGCCTATGGAGATTTTCTGCGATAATGAAGGGGCAGTTGCCTTAACCAAGGAACCGAGAGATCATGGTAGATCTAGGCATATCGACTAAAAGTACCATTTCATAAGACATCAAGTAGAAGAAGGGCACCTCGTGGTAAAGGGGATATCGTCAGAGGATAACCCAACGGATTCTCTTACAAAGGGACTGACTTGGGTTAAGCACTTGCAGCATGCAAGGGGCATTGGGCTAACGAACGATATTAGTTTTAGTGGTTAGATAAATAGAAACTTGTAATAGCTAAATTGTAACTGACATTTGATGATTAAATAAAAAGGAAATTTATTTATAATTAAAGATTACTGTCTTGTGCCAATTATTTACTATTGTTTCACTTTGCATGTTTTGACTTCCAGAATAATAAAATTATGATTATTATTATTATTATTCAAACTATCCACAGTCAATCAAACGTTGGAAGTAAGTATGAAAGAAGATTGTCATGAGTTGGCTTGTAGATTGTCTAAGGAGTTAGACATAGCAAAAGTTTGCTACACCATTCATGAGTGCTCCTGAAATAATATTTGAGTATTGGAATCAACCCGTGCTCACCTGAATCACTTCATGGAATTTATCACGAGTGATTATGAGACGATAATATCATATAGTCTTCAAACCAAGATATATGAGTTGTTGACTACGATTCGGTTGTGCATTGATGGCATGAAAACACATCAGTAACTTGATGTTATAAAACGTGTCGTTGTGCATGATTTGATGAGTAGTTAGTACGAGCATATAATGTCGAAGTTTATTTGTTCCTTTTATCCTAAGAGGACTAAAAGCGATATCTTGGGCCCCTTGGTGATTCTGTATTGATTTATGTGTCGGGCCCGATCAGAACTAAATTGATGTGTTCAGTTATGTTCTATGTCAAACAAATCAGAAATCGGGAAACAAACTGTTGGACAATAAGTATGACATTGTTCCATGTATTTTTCTAGCTGATATCTTGAGAACAAAGGAGTATATGATCCCTTATATAAAGGATGCGTCACTGAATGGGTCAGAGTTGACAGCGACTTTTCAAAGCTTACAATTGCTAAGTCGGATCCTGAAGTGCATTAGCAGTAATAGTTATTAGACTTATCCAAGTGGGAGACTGTTGGATTTGGTGTCCAAGCCCATAACTATAACTGGTATGTAGTTGACCCGATTGTAGCATGGTCCATTTTTGGGTTGCCTTCACCAGTGCAATTTGATAGGAAGGTTTTTTGAGAAAAAGGTTATTTGTGATATATTAATATATTACAAGTATAATATATTAATATTATTTAATTAGTATTGATCAAGAATTAATTTGGAATTAATTTTGTGATCAAAAGAGACTAATTAAATATATGGGGATTGATTATGAAAATCAATGATTCTTGTAATGTGGGCTAATGATCCATGATTATATGGTTGGGCTACACCAATAAGATAATCCATGGATATTCCATGGAGGTTAACCCATGGAGCATAAGAATGTGAAAAGTCACGGAGCATCAGGGTTTACAAAGTGTAACCCTAGTGTTTGCCACATTATAAATAGTCCCCCCATACGCCAAAATCGGTTAAACACTCTTTGGAGTCGAGTATCTTATTCTCCTAAAACCTCCTCTTGCATTTTGGTGTTTGTGAACCAATAGAGGCATCACACTTGAGGTGCTCAAGCTTTCAATGGTCAAGAACTCTACCCTACTCAAGAGGTAAGCATCCAAACTAAGTTTTATATTATATAGATTCAATTGTATGCTATCTAGGGAGAATGCTTTGGAAAATTGAAAATGCATGTATAATTAGAGAAAACATAGATCCAAAGCATTTAGGGTTGTATGTGCACCATAGGAGTGTTATAGTGCTCAAAACCCAACAATTGGGACCCCGATACATAGGGCCATTCAGGATTATTGCCAGGGCCGGCAAGGTGGCATATAGACTGGATCTTCCGGAGGAGCTTAGTCAGATTCATAGCACTTTCCACGTTTCATTGTTGCGGAAGTGCATATTAGACAAGGATGTGGTCGTGTCATTAGATGATATACAGGTCGATGAGCACCTGAATTACGTGGAGAGGTCAGTGGCCGTTCTGGAGAGGAAAGTGAAGGTTCTACGGAACAAGGAGGTACCTTTGGTAAAGGTACAATGGAAGCATCAGAAGGGATCCAAGTGGACTTGGGAGCTGGAGGCCGAGATGTGGGAGCACTATCCGGAGTTGTTCACCGCAGCAGACTTCGAGGATGAAGTCTAGTTCAAGTGGGGGATAATTGTAACATCCTGACTCCCAAGTATAAAATTTAAAGCTTTATATATTCATATTTTAGACCTACTCGATGAGTTGGCTGCCCCAACTCGTCGTGTAGAGGCGGATCAAGCCGCATGGTTTATGGAACCTACTCGACGAGTTGGTGGACCCCAACTCAACGAGTAGAGGCTGTGCATGAAACCCCTAATTTTTAGGGTTTGCACCCTATTTAAAGGACCTTAAGTCCTTCTCCCAGCTTCCTTACCACCTTTTCACGTCCAGAAGCAAACCCTAAGCGAGCTAACCCTATTTTGAGTGTGTGAGAGGCTAAAAGTGTGTGTTTGGTGCATTTATTGAAGAGACTTGAAGGTTGAGAAGCTTGGAACGAGAAGGAGCTTGTAGATCCAACATCTACTTCATTTTGGATTTCATTTGAAGGTAAAAAGTCATTACCTTGATCATTGTATTGATAGATCTCTTCATTCAAGAGTTTAGGGCCATTTCTAGCTTAGTCTTGAAGTATTTACGGTTTTGAGCACGATTTGAAGTTGTTACTTCAGATCTAGACTCCTTTAGGCCTTTATGGACATAAAGCTTCAAGCTTTATGAAGCTTTTGATGGGTTTAGAGCATACTAACACTCCTAAGCTGTTCATGCAACCCTAAATACCTTGGATCTATGTTTTCATTATTATACATACAAACTTGAAGTTTCCAAGGTATTACCCTAACTAGCATAGAAAACTTTGATACATAGTGAATAAAACAAGTTAGGAAACATACCTTTTGTTGTGGCTAATTGCTTGGAGCTTTAAGAGCTTAGCACCAATAATGTGAATGCCTAAAGTGGAATCACAAATCACCACCAACACTTTGGAAACTTGGAAGAGAACTACAATGCTCACAAAATCGGCCTCTCCTTGTTAAATCACTAGGGTGCCTTTTTCTAGAACCAAAGGGCTTCTTATATAGTGTGCACATTAGGGTTACACCATGTAACTCATGACTTTCCACATCCCTCATGATGCATGGGTTTTATCCTCCATGGAGCACCCATGGGTTAAGCCCATCATAAGGAATCATGGATCACTAGCCCACATTATAAGAATGAACGATTTACACAATCAATCCCTATATATTTAATTAGTCTCTTTTGACCACAAAATTAATTCCAAATTAATTATTGATCAATACCAATTAAATAATATGATTTCATATTAATATATTATAACTAGTAATATATTAATAAATCATACATATCCTCTTCTCAAAGTCCAAATTGTTCTTGTGAAGTGCAACCCAAATGGACCATGCTAAATCGGGTCAAGTACATACCAAATATAGTTATGGACTTAGACACCTTATCCAACAACTTTGGCCCTCCTCCATGTCCAAAACCTCTTCCTAAGGCTAGTTTTGAGTGCTTTAGCTTCTTGAAGCGTTGCATGCACGTAAAGTTAGCAACTTTACATGGTAACTACACCCTAGGAGGCTAGATCTACAATTTGGAGCCTTGGTTTCGCTTAAAAGCGTCTGAATGAGAAAAGGACTGAAGTAACTCGAAGAGTTGCATAATCAACTCGACGAGTTGGATGAGGGTTTCCCGCTTTCTGGATTTTGCATGAACTCGGTGAGTTAGTAAGATAACTCGACGAGTTAGGTAGGATTTTCCCGATATTCTGATGTTGTATGGACTCGACGAGTTGTTTGGTAACTTGAAGAGTTGAATCAAGTTTTCAATCGAAGAGTTTCGAAGGAACTCGACGAGTCAGTAGATGAACTCGACGAGTTGGGTCAACATGGACTGTTGACATTGACCGTTGACTTTGACTTTGAACAATGGTTGACCAAGTTTGACTTCTGAGGGTACTTTGGTAATTTGGGTCTTGCTGGAATTGGTCCTATGATGATTGTAGGTGTTTGAGTTTGGAGATGTGTCTGGGAGCTGACATTATCATCCAATTCTACTTGTGAGGTGAGTTCTTCTCATTATATCAACAGGGTCTAAGGCACCAAGGTCGGCCCTTTATGATTTGTATCCTGGTTATAGGATGATGCTATGATTAGTGATCTGTTAGATCTGTATCATGGTAATAGGATGATGCTATGTCAGAGATCTGTTATATCAGTATCCTGGTCATAGGATGATGCTATGTTAGTGATATGTTAGATCTGTATCCTGGTATATAGGATAATGCTATGATTAGTGATATGTTAGATCTGTATGCTTATTTGTACATGCTAGCTAGCGTATGATATTATGTGTTTTGTGTGTTGTTGGAAGTGGGTTGAGGCGGTCCTGCTTTGTGCTCTAGGCCAAAATACCCTGGTCGTCCCGGATAGACTACAGACCCAGTAGGGTGTACTAGTCAGGTCGAAGACCCGGAGAACGGTCCAGACAGGATGAAGGCCCGATAGGGCGGACCAGACATGCTGAAGGATATGAGAGTGGGCCAGATAGACTGAAGGTCCGGTGAGGGCGGTCCAGTCATACTGAAGACTCTGAGAGTGGTCCAGGCCCGGTGAGGGCGGATCAGTCGTACTGTAGACTCTATATATGCATGTTGTTTGTATGATATTGTTATGGTTTGTATGGCGTTGGTATTTTGGGGGAACTCACTAAGCTTCGGGCTTACAATTGTTGATTTTGTTTCAAGTACTTCAGATGACCGCGGGAAGGCGAAGGCATGATCATGCACGTCCTCATATTTTTATGATTTAATTTCTATGATACTCTGACATGAAACTATTTTGAAAACAATTTGTAATAACTATTGGTTTTTGAATGTTTTAAAAAGTTTTAATTTGGCATGACTTTTATGGATGCTACATGAATATTGTATATACCTGCCGATGATGGTTTGACCTTGCCTTCCTTGATTTCTTGCAAGTATTTAGGGCAACTTCCAATGGCCCTTTTCATTACAGTAGTAACAAGTTGTCTCTTTGGGGTTACTAACAGCAGGAATATCTGAACTAGGCTTTGCCTTTGACCAACTGCTAGACGATCCGGATTGGGCCTTGCCCTTCCAGTTCCATTTAAGATTAGCCTTCCTCTTCTTTCCTCTGTTTTGCCTAATGGCAAGGACGAGAGCAATTGTAGCAGAAGGGACTTGATTCTTCTTCATCCCTGATTTCAGTTGTGTGCGACATGTTGTGGAGTTGGGCCAATGTGGTATCTGTGTTGTTCAAATGATAAGCCAAGATGAACTAATCATAACAAGGTGAAAAGGAGTTAAGGACCATGTCCATGGCTAACTCCTCATCAAAATTCACATTGAGCTTTTCACGATGCTCCACATATCTCTGCATTCTCTGCACATGATTGCAGACAGACTCTCCCCCTTCAACTTGCAATCCATTAACACTTTGAGAACCTCATAATTTTTTTGATGCACTCTCTTGTGGAACCTTTCCGCAAGATCCAAGCCCATCTCATATGGCCAATAATCCTCATAGAAATTTTGCAACTTTGGTACCATGGTTGCAACCATGATGCAAGCGACCTTTGTTGCGTCGTCATAGTGTTTCTTTTAGGTGGAAAGCTCTTATGGAGTAGTAGTTGACTCATCGACTTCGATTATAGGTTTTTCAAGGAAATATTCTTTGCCCTCATATCGAAGAGTCATTTTGAGATTTCGCTTCCAGTCCATGTAGTTTGGCAGTCATTTTATATCATACTTTAATATGTCGACGAAATGTGACAAGTATTAAAGTATTAAAGTATAATATACTTTTCATCGACATATTAAAGTATAATGGCAGTCATTTTATAGGTCGCTTCCTTATACCCCCTTATAGAATGGCTTTGTGAATGAGGCGTACTAGCGATTTGACTGACTTGTCTTATACATATAATATATTAAAGTTTTAAATAGTATATATAAGGTGTATTTTAAAACTTTTCAAAATACAAGGTCTAAATATTAATTATTTAAATTAGATGTTTTAGTTAGTTAATATTAAACCAATTATGATTTATCTTTATCTTTTAATTAAATAATTAATTAAATCAATTAAATCATTTAGGGATTAAATAATTATTTAAATTAAACAATTGATAAAATAATTCAAATTTAATCATAACTAGGTGGGAAACCCCGCTATGCGGGGTGTGAATTTGTTCATATTGTTGGTCGTCTTCTCATCGGTTATGTGTGTTGTGTAACGGAGAGATAGCAATATTGTAAAAAACGTAAAGTTATAATTATACACAGAATAGAAAAGGTGTAGCTTTTGTGTTAAAGCATAGTACATTGCATTACAAACGCATAATAGTCAAAGTAGGTCAAAGTCTAAGAAATCCATAAACATCTTCAACTCTTGTTTGTAATCTCTACAAAGTGAAAAATATAATGCAGTAAAAATGCATTCATATAACTTTATGTTTCGGACTGATGAAAGACATAGACATGGGAGGGGGTATGTTGGTCAAGTATTCACAAAGCATGACGACACATATCAATAATCTAAACATTGAAAAATTTTCATCTTACCTGTAACATGGAACCCAATGCGCTCAAAGATTGTGTTCAAACAATGGCGATTTTGGCCCATAATGACTTAATTTCTATCATAAAAAAGAAATATCGGAGAATATTACCACGAATGTAATCCGATCGTCTTTTACATATTAGAAAGTTTAATTACATTAATACGTGCTTGTTGGGATCTTCTTGAAACGAAATTATAGTCGTACAATGCTGTTGATCAAAATAACAGTAATTCGACAAACATTAAAAGAGTATAGAAAAGATAATATGATGTGTAACAAACAACAGTAGCTCTCATGTTTTTGCAAACATTGTTTCAATACTTCGAAGTTGCATCAGAAATAAAGTTGAAAAGTTTTGGAAATGAATGTATTTTTGAAGTACCTGTAATGCAAGACCTCGGTTGTCAAGAGCCTGAAACGAATTTTGTCACGAAGTTATAAGTTATAACCAATGAAAAAGACATTGTTTAAAAATAAATAGACAATGATGAGCGAAGAAGTGAAACTCTGGAATGAAATTGTCAAATAATAGAAATATGATGGAATTATAACATGTCACGCATTTGGTCGCATGAAATAGATTGGAATTCAATAATAAAGATTAATACTTTTAAGTTTTTGGTCATATCTAAATACTTTTTGTTTGCTGTAAAAATGTATAATTGAATTTTTTTGCATTTATAAATCAAGGGTAGTTTGGTCTTTAAAATAAAAGGGAAGTAAGGAACTGAATTTCTTCTACCCTCCCCTAGGTATGGTGAAACCCATCAAAATTTCAATTTAAAGAATTCCAATCGAGTTGAATTCCATCCATTTGGCAACCAAATACCCTATGGAATGTAATCACAAATTCCAATTCCACCGAATCCGAAAAGCAAACACACCCTAAGGATTTCTCAAGTGGAAGTATGATTCACATGTGGCCTGACTGAAACGAACAAATAATGGGAACCCAAATACATAATGTGTGTGATATTTTAACTAGTCTTTAGTCTGAAGATAGAGAGTATCAGTGTTCTTTTCAACCACAAACTCAATAGACGAGAATCTGATAGAGAGCTTAACTTTATACTTTTAGGGTCTCCTATTTTATCAATATAAACCTGTAATTACAATGATTAATTTTCATGAAACTTACTGACAGTTAAATTTTAACTACATAGGTGTATACCTTGGTTAGATGATACCCCATTTCCAGTATAATGTTGACCAGGCCCATGGCAGACTCATGTGATATGTGATTGAAAAATATTTTTTTAAAAAAATTACTTGCCTGACCTAAGATGACGGGAAGTCCTTGTCATGAAGAAATGCGATCAATTTAGGAGCTGGAGATGTATATTTGTTGTTGTCACTAACTCTTCCTCATCCTCCACTCTGTAAATAAAAAATGAACATGTTTAGAGATAGAAAGTTATGAGTAGAATTCAATATTATATTAGAAAACAAATTACTAACAAAATGGAATGGGCATCATGAATATAAAATGAATTTGTATCGGGCGGGTGGAGGACAATGGGATAACTAATAACATGACCAAGATTATAAAAATAACAAATACAATATTTTAATTTAGAAAAATAATATATCAAAATCATGTAAATATAATAATTTTGTGAAAGTTACGGGAAGATGTAGAACTTGAACTTCCTTGTTTGTTTGCTTTTCTTTTTGTTTTGGCTTCTAAAATAGCTATGCATGGTAAGTAGTTGACCATAGGAGTGGATTTTGCTTTTCATCAACAGAGGTCCTCATCATGTGTCTAAACGAGTCTGTAGATAAAACTGTTGTGATCCCTAATATGCTAGCCTACACATTTCATTTCATAGGTCAACATCTACATACTTCAAACTGTAATAACAAATCAAAAATCTGGAAATTACCAGCAAAATAGACAATGTAGATACATCCACTTATACCACAGAGTAACACTATCACAGATTGCTTGCCTTCTAAGATTCTGTAAAAAAAATTATGATTAAATTTGAATAGAATACATTATATATTACTATATTTAAAGAAATACCTGCAAGCTAAACCCAAATCAGCTCTGTGATAAAATGTGATTAATAAATATTCTAACAGTTTTGTAATAGTTCAGGTAAACCAAAAAAAATTATACTAAGATTTATGCGGTTTCTTTTTTTAAATTAAAGAAACTTCATATTTTATTGAAAATATATGTAAATATCAAATAAAGGCTTTTATCTTATCATTTTCGACATTTGTAGGGACTTAAAAAAAATAAACTTTTATTGAAGTATTTGTGAATCAATTTGAAAGATATCCGTTTTTTTTTAATTTAATAAATGGATGGGCGAAATTCTTAGAAGCTAAGGTGAGCCATGGCCTCTCAACTTTTTGGGCCTACCAAATGTTAATTTTGACGAAACCCATGGTAGCTAAAGTGTACCCTAAGCATTCGACTCTGATGATTTGAAAGAGCCTTTGGCTAATCTGGTAAGAAAAGCGAATTATATAAGGTTATTGAATGAGGTTGTGTAATGGAAAAATAAAGACAGATACATACACGCAACAGTGCATCAGAAGTGCTGAGCAAAGCATCAGCCTAATCCCAAAAACATCATACCATTCATGATATCCATCTAACCAATCTTGTAAGTTTAAATAGAGGTTTGACCATCAGCGTCAGATGCAACAACTACAAAATTATTTGAATCTGTGAAACCCCTAAAATTGTAGAATAAGATGATGAATACAAAGACAAAAAATAAAATTCTGGAAATATAGAACCGACCTTCCATATATTCATCATTATAAAAGGTAAAAATTGTAATAAACCCCTAAAATTTTGAGTGAAATCACACTTACCTTATTTTGAATCTCTGAGAATTCCGACAGTAAACACTGGATCGTTGTCGGATCTGACCAATCTCACAAACGTGACTTTAGTGGAGAAAAGTAGGAAGAGAAGTGATTTAGGATTTGATTGATATTGTGGTTACCGGTGGTTCTGAAGATGGTTGGTGCGGTGGCAGACATCCTCGTTCCTGATTTTTAGGGTTTTTTTGGTAGCAATGGTTTTCTTGAGAGAAGCCTCCGATGTTGCATCGCCGGCGGTGGCGAGGTAGTTCGTCGCCGGTAGCTGAATGGTTGGAAATGCGTCAATCTTTTTCAATCAACGGTAGATGACGGAGGTGTCGACCGACTCAAGCACAAACGGTGGATTTTCAATCAACACAAAATCTGATACTTGATGGTAACGGGTAAGCCAGACAAAAACCCTACAAAATCAGAAAAAAAAACTTTATGTAGCATATCTAAATTGCGAGGAAGCATCGACGGGTGACGGGGATCGCCGCTTTGAGAGATGTTTAGAGGAGTGATGGTGAAAATAAACCCTAAGAGACCTTGTACACGAACTGAAGCAGACGGTGGTGATGGCGGTGCTCAATCGCTTCTAAAGAGAAACAGTCACCGGAAGGATCGAGATAAAGAAGCGGTGGGAGATAAAAGGGAGACGGTGGAAGGATCGGGAAGTAAAAGGCGGAACCCTGTGGTAATAGTGACACAAATGCAACGATGATAAACACGTGTCTAAAGAATATACACAATTCCATAAAATGCCCACGAAGCCGAAATTGCAACGAAACCATAAACAGGGGGCCATTTCTGCCAACCTCTTACGAACTTTACTGTTCCTAAGGGGTGCACAACTTTAATATATATATATATATATATATATATATATATATATATATATATATATATATATATATATATATATATATATATATATATATTAATCCAAACCCTCCTAATTTTTGAAAAAAAGGTTGGGTTTATTAGGTTTTAATTATTCAAATTTTAAGGCTTTTAAAATAACAATTAAGGAAGCTAGATAAAACCCTAAAAGGGCTCCCTTATTTTCAAAATAGGGTTAGGGAGGCTAGGGTTTCAAGAAACCCTAGCCAAGTCGAAAATCATGTCCATTAGTGTTTAATTTCTATAAACCCTAATTTTGATATATTCACTATTATGCATGACCAAATAGAAAACCTATGTCTCTGATACCAATGATAGGTTTTATAGGTTACAAAAAAATATGTGACGGAAAAACTTAACCCTTAAGTTCACATGCAAGCTATTGGATCTAAGTTTTCTCTATTGATAGCTATAATCTATGAACATCAAAGAACCTTAGGAATACCCTATGATTATCGAAATTTATAAAGGGATTAGGGTTTACATACCTTTTTATTATTGTTGTAAATAATCAATAAAATCCTTCTTGAATAAGCTCTAGAAAGAAAGCACCAGAAATCTCATGCCTCTGATGGTTTGTACCCAAACCCTAGCAATTACAACACTTGAGGAGAGAGGAGAGGGGATGATTCTTGGTTGTTATCTTAAGGTATTAAGTAGCCGAAAATTGTAAGGTAAAGGACCCTATTTACAGCAGATAGGAAAACCCTAGAAAACCCTTATTTGAAATAAAATAATATTATTTAAAATCTTGCACTTATCTGGTTTTGTTACACCCTGTTTCGAATCGTTTCCCATTGCGGGGTGGTGATCAAGGAGTGGGAATTGGCAGACTAAGGACCCTTGAAGAATTGAGGTTTCGACACATTTGGAGGTGGATGACGTAATTTGGATGATCCAGGTATTCAGTTTGTATTTTAGAGCCAATGGGTTTTTTGGTAATATGTCAGGTTGGGATTTTATGGAAATTGGATGTTTGTTTGGGAAATTGTAAGGCAAGTATGAGTTGATTAATGTGTACGACTTCTCAGTACCTTTTCCTGGATATATGGATCGTCGGAATCGTATTTATAACGAAGAAGGTGTTGCCTTCGCAATATGTTGGGGTTTGAGGGGAAACCCTAGTACGCGGGATATACTGATGCAAGGGGAATTATGTTGGGCATAATGTGGTGTACGCTTCGTGTACTGTGAGGGTTGGATCGGGGTGCGAGACCTCGTACAATGGGCGTACGAGGAGTACGCGGCGCGTACGAGGGGATAAGTGAAAACCCTAATTTTGATGTTGTACCCTATTTAAGCACATTAAGTCTTTAGGGCTGGGCTCTTTACCAGCCTCCAAGTCCCCCAAACCCTATAAATCGTTCCTTAGCTTCCATGGTGGTGCTTTTGAGCTCATTATGTGCATCTTGGTGTTTTTGGTTCATATTCAAGAGGATGGAGTTTGGTGCAAGGTTGTGGATCAAGGAAGAGCCTGTGGATCTTGATTATTTGCTTCATTTCCAACTTGTTTGAGGTAAAAAGCTTTGAACTTGTTCATTGTTGGCTTATATCTATTTTATATGAGTTTTGGTTCCTTTTTGGTCCCAAGAATGAAATCTAGTGGTTTGGTACCACTCCAGGAGCTATGAGTTGCCACTCTTGGTGTTTCTGAGGTCCTAGATTCATAAAGTTGTCTCCTTTAGGGTTTAGAATTCCCCATGTATGAGATTGTGTCCATTTGGTGGTAGTATAATGCTATATTTTGAAGTTGGGTTCTTTTGGGGCATGCAAAGTCACCAAGTCAGTCACTTTATGGTTATAGTCAATTATTTGGACTCAGATCTGGGGTTTGGATTTCTGGACTTAAGCATTAAGCGCTTAATGGAGTTTTTGGCTTAATGGATGAGTACGTTGGGCGTACAAGTCTATACACGCAGCGTACAAGAGAAATAGCGTGTACGCTTAGCGTACGGCTGAGTATGCCCCGCGTACTCAGTCAGGTGGGTTTTTGAATTTGGGCTTCAAGTTTGGGCTTTCTTTTGGGCGTTGGTGTTTGAGTTCTTAATAGGCCATCTAAGTACAAGTGTTCTGGACTAGGAAAATTGGTTGGTCATTAGGGTAAGGCCCATGTAAGGAGTTTGGGCCCAATTTGGAAAATTGGGCCATATTTGGGCCTTGGTTGATTATCTGGCTTTTGGGCCTTTCAGATTGGGAGTTTGAGCCTTAGTCTTAGACCAAGCTAGGTTAGGGATAAAATGGTATTTTTACCCCGAGTATGGATTTATGGTTAGGGATTGGAACCCAATTGTTGATTGGGTGTTGTTTTGATATTGATAGTTCGGGGATCTGTCAGCCATCAACCAGGGATCGTCTGTGTGGTTCGGTAGTGTGACAACCGTCAAAATTTTGAGACAGTTCTGGATTTGGATAAACTTAGTTGCACGTATAGGCACGACACATACTATACTTAGTAACTAGAAGCGAAGTTATAACCTACAAGAAACTTGGAAACAATTAGAAAGAATTGATAGTGTACTTAGATTTCACATTGATACGTGACTTCTATAGTTACTTTAACCGTAACAACTATTCAAATTCCGGTCATTCCTTGACTTGAACACCTTTTCATGAATCATATACACACATCATGCACTTGACCTAGTAGTAGAAATTAGTTCCGAGTCTCGTAGGAACTTAAGTCAAAGTTGAAAACTAGGGCTAGTATACTTGATTCTTCGATTTCACTTGAATCATAAAACTGCTACATAGAATGCCAATAATCCAACAAAAATGAATTACAAACATTATTTTTAACTAAAAAAGAGTTATAAAACTCTAACATAATTTGAAGTCTCAAAGAATTCAATTTATTTTGATATCCAAAGATTAACAAACTCCTTAAAACTCTAAAAGCCTGAAAACCTAAATTTTTATAAATCTAACATCATAATTTATAAAAATGGTTATGAACCATATAAAAACATATTAGAATAGTTAAAATTTTGGAAAATATAATCAAGGAAATAAATTTTGGATCATTAATATTCAACCTTAGTTTCTAAGCCAAAAATCCAAGTGTTATAATTTTTTTTATTTAAAATGCATATTTTTATTGGAAATAAGTTTATAAAAAATAAAATAAATAAGAGGGAAATGATTTAAATGTATAAATAAAAAGAGAATCTCCCTCCTATCTCTCCAAAATTCGGCCATACACTCTCCAAGAGAGCCCTTCCCCAAAATCATAATCACTCTCACTCTCTCTCTCTCTCTCTCACACACTCTATCTCTCTACTTTTATCTCTAAAAACTTCTCTCTCCTTCTCCCTAACAAATCCAAACATAGATGAATAATCCGTAGGAGAGATTTACCCACTCTATTTTTCATAAATCAAGTTACAATTCTGGAGGTTAGTGTATGATTTTGGTGGAGTATAACCCCAAAGAGATGACACGAGAGATGAGCTATCTAGAGAGATATAATCTCTATTTTCTCACATTTCCTCTCTCTAAAAACTCCATTTTCTTTCTCCATTAATCAGCCCCAAAATCCACAAAATTTTCAATTTTAGATGGTCTTTTTGAAGCCACACATCATAGAAAAGGTAAAGCATATACATCTTTAGAAGATCCATAATAATTTTTATAAGTTTTCTTGTTATCCCTCTTTATTTGCGACATATTTTTAGTATCTTCTTCATCTTCATCTTTCTTCATGATAAAATCTTATGCATGTTCATCTTTCTTCATGATGGTGGTATATTTTCACCAAAAACATATTGCATGTTACGAAACGGTGAAGATGCATGACCTAAACCTATGTCAAACCAAGGAAATGAACATTTCTATAAGTTTTGATGTTCATCAACCACATGCATCTGATTTTTCTTCTTAAAAATACCATTTTCAACAAATAAAGTTAATGAATGAACTTCAAACCATAATGCATGTGATGAACTCAAGCTTAAACGCTTGATGTTCAAAGTTCATTGCTAAAAAGGCTTTTAAATATGTTCATAAAAGATTTTAATCCACAAAAATATGTAAAACTTTGATTCCGTACAAACATAATTTTTCATAGAAACCCAGTGATATATTAAGATGATCTGGAAAGTTTCATGTATTTATTCATTTTTCTTGATTTATTGTAATTTTTGCAAGAAAATGAGGCCATAAATCACATAAAATACTTACTAAGGTCAATAAATCCTATAAAAATTCGTGGATGATCCATAACATGAACAAACATCCCTCACGAAGTTTCATCAAATTTTGTTACAGGTTTCTATGATTTTTGATTTTATTTATTATTAACTCAAATAAATAATAAAACCAAGTTCCGAGATATTAAAAGGTAATTTAAGAATTTTCGCATCTTCTAGATAATGTGTAATACTTAGAAAATATTTGGGAATTTTTCACAGCTTATTCCTAATTTTCCATGATTTTTGTTTACTTAATGGACTAAAAACGGGAAAAAGATAGTTTCTCATATCCAAAATTCATGAAAATATATCAGGAAATCTTATACTATGTTAGGATGTCAAATAAAAAGTTTAGTAACTTTTCTCTACTGTTTGCTATTTTCTTCCTATTTTCTTAAAATTAAACATTCATAAATCCAAAAATTGGATTCCACTATTTACAAATAACTCTTGATATTTTCCCATATTATATACAATATCAAACAATTTTACAAAAATATTTAGGAATTATATTAACTGTTCACTATTTATTCTAATTTTTTTATTAAATGAACATAAATTATGAAAATCGGACTCCTATATATGAAAATCACCTTTGGGGTTTTTCCCCGATTATAAATGTTTAATAAAAGTGGAACACCAAGTTTGGAAAATTTTGCAAACTGTTTTCTAATTATCTTCATTTTTGTTAGAATAAACACACAAAAATCATAAAATCGGGTTACACTATTTGAAAATCAATTTTTGTATTTTTCCCAGCTTATGTACACTAGATATGAGTTTTACAAGAAGTTTGGTAATTTTCATTTACTGTTTGTTAATTATTCATGAATTAATTCTTATTTAAATTAATAAAACAAAGAAAAATATCTAAACTATTTGGAAACCAACTTTTATATTTTTCCCAACTTTTATATGTCTAATTACAAAAAGATTGGGGAAATTTATTAACTGACTGCTATTTTTCATGAATTTGTATTAATTTAGAGGATTAAATATAGGGAAAATGGTTATACATATCTAAAATGCATGAAACATTTTCTGGAAATGTTTTAGTGCAATTGGAACACAAATAAAAAGTTGTGTGATTTTTAGTTGACAAAATTGCAAAAATGGTCACGTGGTATGCAAATTTTTGGGGTTTTAGTCCAAACCCCGATTTTTTTGGATGCATGGTCCTTTTGGAGTGGTTTATATGTGGAATTGGACACCGGACTTAACTCCCGTTAAAAAGGATTTGTTAACCCCCTCATATGCCTCACATGTGAGGGAATATCCGTCATTTCATATGTAAGGGACCATTTTTGCATAAACCTTTTTTTTTGGCTAATTTTGACCTTTACCCCTCATTTACTTTCCCTAACACCCGTCAACTCCCCAACTCCTTCCTTCTTGCTTCTGCTCCATTGAACCTGCAAAAAACTCTCGTCCTTATCCAAACAAGTTAATCGACGTAACACATACAAGGCTATACGTTTAATTTGAAATAGTGTACGTACTGTGGCAGATCAGACAAAAACATGAAATTGTTGACGTATCAGCCGTATATGGTAAGTTGTTCTGTTTTCTTTAACTTTCATATTTTGCATTTTCTAATTGATTTAGAACAAAATATGCAAATTTTTGACTTTGTTATCATGTACAATTTTGGATTATAGTGGGTGCACCCACATGGTTTAGTATTAAGCTTCATCAGGGTGGGAAATTTACTAAGTTACCTGATATAAAGTACATTTGAGGTGAAGTGTGTTATGTTGATTATGTGGACATAGATGAGTTTTCTGTACATGATCTTGATGCCATAATGCTTGACCTAGGTTACCCAGACCCACAGATGATTGAATTCACCGATGAATCACCAGTGATATACTACCATTTTAGGATACCCAATGGTAACTTTCAATTTGGTCTTAGAGCTTTAGGGAATGATCAGGATGTGATCAACCTTTCTAAATACATTGCACATAACAAGCTAATTGAGGTGTACACAAATCATGGGAAGACAAATTTACTGACTTACTTCATGTCTCCAAATGCAAACGGTAAAGTTGTCATTGACGAATTACCAGAAAATGATGATCAAGGGGCTGAAGTAGAGGGCCAGAGTTCATGTAGAATCTCCATCGAAAAATATGAACCATGCTAATGATGAGCCTATTAGTGAGTACTTGTCTCTGATTCTTTTTGGGAGTAAGAATGATACTTTCTCACCAGAGTATACAAGGGGTAGAGTTGGGAATTCCAAAAGAGGTGAAGGTTCTTGCAGCAAGAAGCTTAATTTAGATTATATTGATGAGGGTGTTCAAATATCAAAGGAAAAGAATGATGATCAGGATGGTTCAACTGATGTTCTGGAGGCAGCAACTTCTGTTCATATTGATGAGATGGATGGTGTTGGGGAGGCTATAACTGGTGTTAAGGAGGCATCAACTGTTGTTGAAGGATGCTATAACACCCCCTGTTAATAATGATGATCAACAATTAAATGAGCTATTTGATAACCATATTGACAATTTGATTGGAAGTGAAGAGGATGATGCAGAGTATGAAGGGGATGGTGAAATATCCCAAAAAAACAGTCCAAAAATTTCTTTTTAATTTCATTAATAAAACCATAATTCAACCATCATCATATAGAATAATCCATAAATAGTGTATCTCAAAACATTATATCGAATACTGTATCAAAATCATGTAAAAATATCATAGTCAATCTCCCAGGCTAGAAATATGTGGTGTGTGCCATGCGATCATCCCGACTCCTTTCCTTTGCAAGCTGAAGTACCTAAAACCAAACTGAAAACTGTAAGCACGAAGCTTAGTGAGTTTCCCCCAAGCTACCACATACAATACACATAATCTCTTACTGGGCCTAGCCCACTGCCTCGGGCCCCGCCCGACATCAGACGAATCCGGCATCGGGCCCCGCCCGGCATGGGACCGAGGTCCGACATAACTTGGGCCTAGCCCCTGCATCGGGCCCCGCCCGGCATCAAACCGAAGTCCGGTATACATATCATATCAACAGGCATAAGATAAACATAAACATAAACATAACATGAAAGCTAACATTCCTCGGGATTGCCCCGACATCGGACCAAAGTCCGGAACACATAATCAGACACATGCAAGAATCACGCAGACATCAAGCATACTAACTTCCTCATGCTTGCCCCGACATCAGACCGAAGCCCGGAACATAAAATCTACATCGGGCTAACCCCGACACATACAATCACACATAAAATCTACTCGCATGTGAGGAATCTATGATGGCTGCTCCCACAACTCCCCGGCTAGCTCTATACAATAATACTTAGTCAGAAAACTGAGAATCCCTCTAAGGGTAAAATTACCATTTTACCCCTGCTCTAACTTTGGACCACATCCAAGGTTCAATTCCAACTAATCCTTCTAAGTCCACTAATGGCCCACTAAGGCCCACTAATGGCCCAATTTTCTAAATTAGCCCCAACTTCTCAAATGGGCCTTCCCTAAGCCCAATCATGTCCTTGGTCCAAAATCTGACTTCTGATGGCCCACTAAGGCCCAATAGCTGATAAGTCCAATAGTTGGCCCAAACCGAGGCCCAAAAGGTAAAAGCCCAATACTGTTTAAGTACGCGGGGCGTACTCCTCTGTACGCAGCACATACCTGGTGTATGGCGTGTACGATGCGTGTACTGGCTGGTACGCCCAACGTACTACCCTGTTAAGCTACTTTTCACATTAAGCACTTAATACTCAACTCCAGAGGCTATAACTACAGATCCAAGTCCTTTTCAACGTCCTAATCCATAAAGTCGATCATTGGTGGCTTGAAACCCAGCAAATGAGCCCAAACATAGAACAATAGCAACTAACTCCATAAAAATGGCTAGATCTCATGCATGGTTCCATAAAAGCTTCAAAGATTGAAACTTTACTGCTAAAGGAATGCTTTAAGCTCCAAGGGTGGCAACCCTAAGCTCAAAAACGAAGTTGCATGATAAAAATCCATCCTTTGGACCTAAAAAGGTCCAAAACTCCATAATCCTAGATCTAAGCTTGTAAGAGGAAAGTTGGAAGCTTTATACCTCCTTTGAGTGCCAAAAGATGAAATAGTTCCAGATCCTTGAGCTCAAGATACTCAAGTTCTACTTCTCCAACTCCTCTTCACTTCTTCCAAGCTCAAATGATGGTCGTTACAATTCACCCCCACTTGAATTAGACTTCATTCTCAAAGTCTGATACATCCGAAAACAACTCCGAGTAGTGCTCCCTCATCTCCTCCTCGGGCTCCCAGGTCTACTCTGAGCCCTTGCGGTGCTGCCACTGCACCTTCACCAGCTCGACTTTCTTTTTCCTCAGCTCTTTCGTCTTCTTGTCGAGGATAGCCACTGGTCTCTCGATGTAGTTCAGTCTATCATCCACCTGAATGTCCTCTAAAGGTATAACAACTGACTCATCTACTAAGCACTTCTGCAACTGAGAAACATGGAAAGTGTTGTGGATCTGGCTGAGCTTTGCCGGAAGATCCAGTCGATATGCCACCTTGCCAATCGGGCTATAACCCTAAAAGGACCGATGTACCTAGGGCCCAACTTGCCCCGCTTCTGGAACCGGATGACACCTTTCCAAGGTGACACCTTCAGGAGTATCATGTCGCCTACCTGAAACTCCAAGTCTAAACGCCGCTTGTCAGCATAACTCTTCTGTCGACTCTGAGCAGTCTGGAGCCTGCTCCAGACCTGCTGGATCCTCTCTGTGGTCTTGAGTACTACCTCCGTACTCCCCATGACCCTCTGACCGACTTCACCCCAACAGATTGGGGTCCTACACTTCCTCCCGTAAAGCATCTCGAAGGGAGGTCGGTTTATACTGGCGTGGTAACTGTTGTTATACAAAAATTCCGCTAACGGAAGATACGTATCCCAAATGACACCGAAATCCAAAATGCATGCACGAAGCATGTCCTCGAGAGTATGAATCGTCCTCTTGCTCTATTCGTCGGTCTGGGGGTGGAAAGCGGTGCTGAAGTGGAGATGAGTACCCATCTCGTCGTGAAACCGCTTCCAAAATCTAGAAGTAAAACAGACATCTCGATCTTACACCACCGAGGCTGGCACTCCATGACGTGCCACTACCCCTCGCACATAAATCTCGGCCAATTTCTCGGTCGATATGCTCTCCTGGATCGGGATAAAGTGAGCGCCCTTGTTCAACCGATCCACGATGACCCATATCGAATCAAACCCACGTGCGGTCCTGGGAAGCTTAGTGATAAAATCTATAGTAATGTCCTCCCACTGCCACACGGGGATGTCTAACGACTGCATCTTGCCGTGAGGTCTATGGTGCTCTGCCTTGACCATCCTGCAGGTTAGTGTGACATCCCCATTTTCACGGCCAGAAAAAACCGATTTGTTTATGCTTCATTTTGAAAATCAGAGTAACATTTTTAAAGAAAAGATTTGCGGAATTTGTTCCTAGAAAAACATGATAAATACGTTATCAAAGCACCTCCGAAGAAATTTATGTTATTCATTTTAAAACATTGGGATCTCATCGTCAATACAGAAACATAAGCATAAACAAAACTTACATTCATTATCACTAGTGATTTATGTCTCCTTAATCTCTCAGTGTAATGTAACTTCATATTGACACCTGTGATACAAATAAACTGAGTGGGTCAGGTTGGGAAACCTGGTGAGTACATAGGGTTTTCAACCCACAATAATATAATTATTATGTTTAATCATCAAATAATCAACCCAATTACCCATCTCCAATATCTTCTTTACTCTTAAGGATTTACCCTAAGAATCAGCTATTCCTCGTTCATTCTTTCCTAAGGATTATCCGAAGAAATCGGCACGAAGTCCATCGTCGCCACGGTTTACCCAACAGGCACTAAGTCCATAGTCACCAGGGTTTAGGCACTAAGTCTGCATAGTCGCCAAGGTTTATACAACAGGCACTAAGTCCATAGTCACCAGGGTTTAGGCGCTAAGTCTGCATAGTCGCCAGAGTTTATCTCGTTTATTGACAATATTATTTTCGAGAGTTCACTCGCAATACATGTCAATGGGTTTTTAGGGTACACCGGGTGAACACATCGTTCACAACACCTACAGGTTACGAGCCTGCTAGTGTCCCACTGAACTGTCTAAAATAGTCTGTGGTTGTCATCCATACTCTGCTAGATGACGGGGCCAACGCTTGGGTAAAAGGCTTCTCTCATTGTTCACCTCTCACCCTTATCTCATGGTCTATATCACCTCTCATCTCATCATCCAACTTATATTTCATCTACCCATCCTTTACCCATCATAATTATAGGTATAAAATACAAATACAGTTTAAAACAATTAAAACATGTATATTTTTGTTCATCAAACATAAATATTAAGTACACAGATAATATGCACACATAGCACGTAATGTATATTAAATACTTCATATCTATGTGTAAGATGAAAGTAACTATGCACTCATTTGTTAAAATGTTGATTCCAAACTCGGACAACGCTTTGCTTCTTAACAATATAATTTCCTTCGACGAAACCTAGTATTATTACCACTAGATTTTAGTCTAATATTTATTGCGACTAATTATTAGTCTAGATTCGTCATTAACTCAGGGTCTACTTCATGTTCTATCAAGTAAGGATCAGTCAGGCAGGACAGTTGGGTGGCAGGACCATTTCGGTATATAGCTTTTCTGAAATCCTACAACCAAACCCAACATGATCATTCTAGACACCTCTCCTGTAAGTAGTTCAATGAGTATAACGACTTTGAATCACTGATAAATTTTATTTATAGGTTCATAATAATGATACTATAAGCTATATTTAAAGTAGGGTAGCATAACTTACTTAGCTAGGAGTCGGACTTTGTAGGGGCAGAAGTTCGTCGCTGAATCTTTCTAAGAAAGATTCTTGCAGCGCTTCAGCTTTGACCTTACTATACTAAAAACTACAGAAAGAGAAGTCGAATCACGAGGGACCGAAATGCTCGGGGGATAAGAAGAGAAAGAATCTTGAATCAAGAGAATGGTGCAAGAAATATGAGAGCTAGAGGCTCTTATTTATAGTGATTGAATTTTCAAAAACTAACATCCATAGTTACTTAATGACCTTATAGTTATATAAACGACTAAACACTCATTTATAATACTATTTTAAATAGATTTAATGATATTTGTACTATACTAATGTCGAAAGTACTCAACACTAGTCTTATAACGGCCACATCGTTGATACCTTTCTAATGATATATACATATGTATATATATGTATACGTATATATGATTTACACTTTATTTTAATACATAAATATGCTATTAAAAATTATAACTCATTCATACGAACTCCGTTTTTGACGTTCTTTATATCCATGTGTAGCTATCGACGAGATCTACAACTTTCGTTTAGACTCCGTCGGCTAATTTTGAATTTATATTTTTGTCCATATTTTTATAAAATTAAATGATTTTGCTAAAATCACAACTCTCTCGTACGGACTCCGTTTTTCGCATTCTTTTTCTCAAAATTCATATTTTAAGGAGTACTACGATTTTCTTTTTGGTCGCATTAGTTAAAAGTCAACCATTGTCTTCGTAGCTTTTTACGCCATATATTCGTCGTGCGCAGCTGACTTTTATATCTTATAAAAATCATATCTAATTATACGGATTCGGATTTCGACGAAATTTATATTTTCGGGATGGGGACGGCGTGTACTTCCTAAATATATAATAATATATATGTTTTGGCGCATTTATTTTTACGATTTACGGACGATTCCACTGATTTTTTCCTATTTTATTATATTATAATAATCATGAAACATATAATATTCAAATAATTCTTCTTTGTTACGTCAAATAGGTTACAATTGTTAACCCTAACTATTACTTTGGTTAAGATTATTTATCCTAGATAATAAAAAAAAACATTTTTAATGCTTATTATGTCTTAATTGAGTAGCCCGAATCTGTGGGTGTTACAGTTATCTCCCCCTTAGGATGATTACGTCCCGGAATCATAAAAAAAACAGGGCTTGTATAATGACTCCCTTCATTTCCTTTCCATCCTAGGTGGTAATCGTAACTCTTATGTCCTTTCAAATGAGTATCTAACTCTAGGACTCCTTGACTACTGGCGGTGAGCAATCTTGCACCCGCTCTTTATCCTATGTTGGACTTTCAATCTTAACCTTCGACTTACAAACTCAATCCTTATTGGAGACTCATGCTCTTTCTTAAACATACTTAAATTAAGATAAGTTCTTTACTTCGATTACTGTAACAGACCGATGGGACATGTTCTAATGAGATCTCGTCATATGATGCAACGCTTAGATTCAGGTCTTTTAGAGTCAAATTCCAGCACGGAATATACATTCCTTCATGTTCTAACGTGATATAATCACATTCTAGCATGTAGCACTTCTAGCTACAATCTTCCTACCTTAACAACGGTTGTGATACTTCTATTGATCGCTTCGATTATCTTTCACTTCAATCTTATGATTTAGGTCAGATGCTACATCGATCTTGGTACTTTGAACCACATAACATATTCATCTTAGTCGGACTCGATTTGATATGAACACTAGGGTCGGATTAACAATCATCTTCTTAGTCATTACCGAAACGATGGTAACGATAGACATGAACAAAACAGAATCAATTACTAGTGCCTTGGTAACCTTGTGACTTTCCCTGATCCAAGCATGAGTCCTGTGCTTCCGATAGTATAGGCCTCTACTACCATTCACACATACTCATACTCGTCTCAAGTATTGTCTCGCAGTTCTCCCGTACTAGACGTATTATTTATTAGACACATTCTAAAGGCAAGATATCACTCTTACGATATCTTCCGATAGGTATCATTCACTATCGTAAGCCTTCTCATTTCCTCCATTTACTCAATTCACTACGAGTCCTCACCATGATGTTCTGCAAACCAAAGCAGTCGTTTGGTGTATCGAGACGAGAATATAGATAGAGGAAGTTTTAGATGTGTAATCCTCCTAATTACTACGAAAAGTTATATGCCAGTTCTAACACCGTAATTAAACGTTTAGAAATCTGAACACATAAAATTTCCAGATCCGGTCGGCAGCAGACCATAGATCCGATCAAATGATGGCATAAAGCATCACAAATCATTTAGCACATAAATGCATTTTAGGCGTCTTCCCTAATTAAGCTAGTGCTTGTGTCTATTCAGGTGTACTACCTAAAATATATTAGACACACTCATCACAATCATCGCTTAGCATTCTAAGTTTAAGTCTAGAAATAAATCCTTATTCCTAGTTCGCTTAAACTAATGCTCTGATACCAACTGCGACATCCCCATTTTCACGGCGAGAAAAGACCGATTTGTTTATGCTTCATTTTGAAAATCAGAGTAACCTTTTTAAAGAAAAGAGTTGCGGAATTTGTTCCCAGAAAAATATGATAAATACGTTATCAAAGCATCTCCGAAGAAATTTATTTTATTCATTTTAAAACATTGGGATGTCATCGTCAATACAGAAACATAAGCATTAGCAGAACTTACATTCATTATCACTGGTGATTTATGTCTCCTTAATCTCTCAGTATAATGTAACTTCATATCGACACCTGTGATACAAATAAACTGAGTGGTCAGGTTGGGAAACCTGGTGAGTACATAGGGTTTTCAACCCACAATAATATAATTATGATGTTTAATCATCAAACAATCCAACCCAATTACCCATCTCCATTATCTTCTTTACTCGTAAGGATTTACCCTAAGAATCACCTATTCCTCGTTCATTCCTTCCTAATGATTATCCTAAGGAATCGGCACGAGGTCCATCATCGCCATGGTTTACCCAACAGGCACTAAGTCCATAGTCACCAGGGTTTAGGCACTAAGTCTGCATACTCGTCAGGGTTTATACAACATGCACTAAGTCCATAGTCACCAGGGTTTAGGCGCTAAGTCTGCATAGTCACCAGGGTTTATCTCGTTTATTGACAGTATTATTTTCGAGAGTTCACTCGCAATACATGTCAATGGGTTTTTAGGGTACACCGGGTGAACACATCGTTCACAACACCTACAGGTTGCGAGCCTGCTAGTGTCCCACTGAACTGTCTAAAATAGTCTGTGGTTGTCATCCATACTCTGCTAGATGACGGGGCCAACGCTTGGGTAGAAGGCTTCTCTCATTGTTCACCTCTCACCCTTATCTCATGGTCTATATCACCTCTCATGTCATCATCCAACTCATATTTCATCTACCCATCTTTAACCCATCATAATTATAGGTATAAAATACATATACAGTTTAAAACAATTAAAACATGTATATTTTTGTTCATCAAACATAAATATTAAGTACACAGATAATATGCACACATAGCACGTAATTTATATTAAATACTTCATATCTATGTGTAAGATGAAAGTAACTATGCACTCATTTGTTAAAATGTTGATTCCAAACTCGGACAACGCTTTGCTTCTTAACAATATAATTTCCTTCGACGAAACCTAGTATTATTACCACTAGATTTTAGTCTAATATTTATTGCGACTAATTATTAGTCTAGATTCGTCATTAACTTAGAGTCTACTTCATGATCTATCAAGTAAGGATCAGCCAGGCATGACAGTTTGGTGGCATGACCATTTCGGCATATAGCTATTCTGAAATCAAACAACCAAACCCAACGTGACCATTCTAAACACCTCTCTTGTAAGTAGTTCAATTAGTATAACGACTTTGAATCACTGATAAATTTTATTTATAGGTTCATAATAATGATATTATAAGCTATATTTAAAGTAGGTTAGCATAACTTACTTAGATAGGAGTCAGACTCTGCAGGGGCAGAACTTCGTCGCTGAATCTTTCTAAGAAAGATTCTTGCAGCGCTTTAGCACTCACCTTACTATACTGAAAACTACAGAGAGAGAAGTCGAATCACGAGGGACCGAAATGTTCGGGGGATAAGAAGAGAAAGACTCTTGAATCAAGAGAATGGTGCAAGAAATATGAGAGCTAGAGGCTCTTATTTATAGTGATTGACTTTCAAAAACTAACCTCCATAGTTACTTAATGACCTTAAAGTTATATAAACGACTAAACACTCATTTATAATACTATTTTAAATAGATTTAATGATATTTGTACTATACTAATGTCAAAAGTACTCAACACTAGTCTTATAACGGCCACATCGGTGATACATTTCTAATGATATATACATATGTATATATATGTATACGTATATATGATTTCTACTTTATTTTAATACGTAAATATGCTATTAAAAATTATAACTTGTTCATACGAACTCCGTTTTTGATGTTCTTTATATCCACGTGTAGCTATCGACGAGATCTACAACTTTCGTTTAGACTCCGTCGGCTAATTTTGAATTTATATTTTTGTCCATATTTTTATAAAATTAAATGATTTTGCTAAAATCACAACTCTCTCTTACGGACTCCGTTTTTCGCATTCTTTTTCTCAAAATTCATATTTTAAGGAGCACTATGATTTTTTTTTTGGTCGCATTAGCTAAAAGTCAACCATTCTCTTCGTAGCTTTTTATGTCATACATTCGTCGTACTCGGCCGACTTTTATATCTTATAAAAATCATATCTAATTATACGGATTCGGATTTCGACGAAATTTATATTTTCGGGATGGGGACGGCGTGTACTTCCTAAATATATAATAATATATATGTTTTGGCGCACTTATTTTTACAATTTACAAACGATTCCACTGATCGTTTCCTATTTTATTATATTATAATAATCATGAAACATATAATATTCAAATAATTCTTCTTTGTTACATCAAATAGGTTACAATTGGTAACGCTAACTATTACTTTGGTTAAGATTATTTATCGTAGATAATAATAATAAAAAGAACATTTTTAACGCTTATTATGTATTAATTGACTAGCCTGAATATGCGGGTGTTACAGTCAGGCATCTCTCTACGTACCAAGCTACATCCCGTTTCATGCAGGGCCACCAGTAATCGGGTCGAATATCTCTGTACATCTTTGTTGCCCCCGGATGGATGGAGAACCTCGACTTATGGGCCTCATCCATCAAAACCTGTCGTACTCCGCCCCAGTACGGAACCCAGACCCTCCCATGCAGGGTCAACAACCCTCGGCTGTAATAATCAAACGAGGCCACCCGACCCACAATCCTCTCGCACTTCTGACACTCCTCCTTTAGGCCCTCAACCTGTGCCTCTCTAATCTGCTCCAACAATGGAGTAATCACTGTCATCCTCAGACAAATGTCTCGAATCGGGGCTACTACCGCCTTGCGGCTCAGGGCATCAGCCACCACATTGGCCTTGCCCGGGTGGTAAAGGATCTCACAGACATAATCCTTCACCACGTCCAGCCATCTACGTTGCCTCATGTTCTGATTCGGCTAATCCATGAGGTACCTCAAACTCTTGTGGTCCGTTTAAATGGTACAAATGACCCCATAGAGGTAATGCCATCAAATCTTGAGGGCGAAAACCACAGCCCCCAACTCTAAATTGTGCGTCGGATAGTTAGCCTCGTGAGGCCTCAGCTGCCTTGATGCATAAGCTATCACATGACCCCGTTGCATCAAAACAGCTCCCATGCCTGTGATCGAAGCATCACAATAAACTACGAAGTCATCAACTCCCTCCGGCAAGGTCAGAATCGGTGCCTCGCACAATCGCTGCCTCAGAGTCTCGAAGGTTGCCTGCTGCTCAGGCCCCCAGCGGAAAACCACCGACTTCTTGGTCAGTTGGGTCAAAAGAACTGCAATCTTGGAGAAGTCCTGGATATATCTCCTGTAATAACCCGCTAGACCCAGAAAACTCTGAATCTCATATGGAGACCTTGGAATCTCCCACTGCATTACGGCCTCTATCTTGGCCGGATCGACCAGAATACCCTTCTGGTTGACGAGATGCCCAAGGAACTGCACCTCGCGGAACCAGAACTCACACTTGGAGAACTTTGCAAAAAGTCTCTCCCTCCTCAGTGTCTCCAACACCTCCCTCAGGTGCTCCTCATGCTGCTCCTGCGTCTTGGAGTAAACCAAGATGTCATCAATGAAGACTATTACAGACCGGTCCAGCATCGGTCTGCACACGCGGTTCATGAGATCCATGAACGCGGCCGGAGCATTGGTGAGCCCAAATGGCATCACCACAAACTCATAATTACCATAGTGAGTCCTAAAAGTTGTCTTTTGTACATCATCGTCCCTGACTCGCATCTAGTGATACCCTGACCGTAGATCAATCTTGGAGAACCAAGATGCTCCCTGAAGCTGATCAAACAAATCATCTATCCTCGGAAGTGGGTAACGGTTTTTCACCGTTACCTTGTTCAGCTCCCGATAGTCTATACACATGTGATGCGTCCTTCTTCTTCACAAACAGGATCGGGGCTCCCCATGGTGAACTGCTCGGCCAGATGAAACCCTTGTCTAGCAGCTCTTGCAGCTGCGTAGACAACTCCTGCATCTCGGGAGGAGCCAACCGATATGGTGCCTTGGCTATCAGAGTCGCACCAGGGACTAGGTCAATCCTAAACTCGACCTGTCTCTCCGGAGGTATCCTAGGTAAATCCTCCGGGAATACATTCAGGTACTCTCGCACTATCGGTACATCATCAACTGTCGCCTTACCCTTATCCTGGGTATCCATCACATAAGCGACATAACCTGTGCAACCCTGCTGAAGGTAACACTTCACCCTCACTGCTGAACATACGACTTATCCGCGTTGTGGCCTCTCACCCTGAATCACTAACCCTCCACCACTAGGAGTCTGAACCCTCACTATTTGTTGCTCGCTGTCGATCACTGCCCCATTGGGGCTCAACCAGTCCATACCAACTATAACCTTGTTCCCTCGCAGGGGAATAGGAACTAGATCCACTGGAAACTACTCGTCAAACAACTGAAGTGTACAACCTCTGTGAACTCTCGTAACCCTAACAGTCCTATCATCTGTTATCTCAACATCAAGTGGGCAATCCAGCTCCCCCGGAGCACTACTAAATCGCTTGCTAAGCGGTAGCGACACAAAAGATCGGGTGGCACCCGAATCAAACAGTACCATAGCGGATATGTCGTTCATTAAGAACGATCCTATAGACAAACACACAAACATGAGTAATAATCAGAAATAATAAAAAGATAATGGGGAAGATACATACCCGTAACCACATCAAGGGCTGCACGTGCCTCCTCTGCTTCCAACTGGAAGGCTCTGCTCTTCGCCGCTGGCGCCTCTGCCCGGCCCTGACGGCCGTCTGTAATCCTCAAAGTGGTAGGAGCAGGTGCCACCACCTGTCCTGCTGCTGCTAGACTCGAACACTGGGACTTTTTGTGTCCCCTCTGATTGCAATGAAAGCAAATCAGCTCAGATGTTGTAGTGGTGGTGGTAGTAGCTGTACAATCCGTGCTCATATGCCCATTTCGGCCGCACTTGAAGCAGCTGGAACTCCCTGCCTTCCACACCCCATCGTGCAACTTGCCGCATTTTCCACAACGGCTGCGGCCCTGCTGGCTCCTAGACATGTGGTCAGACACCTTGGGCTTCTTTCCCGAGCCCTCCATGCCAGACACTGCCTTTGGCTTCCTCTTCCTCTCCATCTCCAAATCAATCTCCCTCTCACGAGCCTGCGCTATCATATCCTCTAGTGTCTTGAAGCTGGATCGGCTCACAAACTGTCTGATATCACTCCTCAGCATCTCATAGTATCGGTTCTTTTTCATCTCCTCGTCTGCCACGTACTGCGGAACGAGAAGGGCCCTCTCCCTGAACTTGGCGGTAATCTCCGCCACTGTCTCAGTCGTCTGTCGTAAATCCTGGGACTCCCTAGCTATCTGCTGCACCTCTATCACGGGTGCAAAATCGGCTCTGAACCTAGCTGAAAAGTTAGCCCAGGTCATGACATCCAATACGGTATCATCTCCAATGGCTCGTCCGGCCTCCTCCCACCAATCTCGTGCCATGTCCTTCAGAAGACAGGACGCAAGTCGGACCTTGTCCCCCTCGGGACATCTGCTGGTGCGGAATGCGTTGGCGACATCCGCCAAACATCTGGTACTCGTAATGGGGTCCCGAGCCCCATGATAGTCGGGAGCTCCACATGCTCTGAACTCCCGGAAGGTAAGTGTGCATGACCCTATCATGGCCGCAATCTCAGTGCGAAAAGCGCTCAGCTTCTCATCCAGAAGCTCTAAAATACCCTCCTTGACCGATCCAAAGATCACATGAGTCTGCTCTAGAATGATGTGTGTAACCTCAGACGAAATAAACTCCCTCGTCTGCTCATCCATCTGCACGGATCCAGAGCCCGAGCCTGATCCCTCACCTGAAGTGTCAGTCGGCATAGAGCGTAGAACCACCATACTGAAAATACACCATAACAAACATTAGTATACTCATCAAATCTTGAGGGATCTAACATACTACAAGTTTCCTGGATTCATCTCAGCCCTCCTTGATTTGAGTACGGATGCTCTGCTTTCAGTAGTATGGGCCCATACTATCTTCCACATCTATCCGTACTTTCCTCAAGAACTTTCTTGACTCCACCAAGTCCCTTCTACTACTACTATTGTTGATCTCATACTAAACTCTTCCTAGGCTTGCCCTAGGGTAATCACCAACCCACTCTCCGCCATCAGCTTCATAAGAAGTCCCTTCTATCTCCCCCTAACTAGCTCGCAAATACTATTACATATCACTAAGACTAGATAATTCTTCGAATGAGAGGTTCTACCCTACAACGGTTAGACTCAAACGAGAGTTGCGAAATAAGGCTAAACCTAACCTTCTGAAATTATTTAATCCTCGCAATATGTAACTTAACATATTTGTTTACTAGTTAGTAAAAGATAACCAGAACTCCTAAAAGCACCAAGCAAGCAGCATTCGAGCATCGAGTAAACATAATCAAGCATATCTCTCTCAGGCTATCCGTGACTAATCTGTACTAGCATGCAGTTCATAAAGATGAGATACATATAACAAGAACGTAAGGCATCCTTCCTAGATCCTTAGTCCTAAACTAGCATGCAATTCTCATAACGCTGATAATCATAACATAACATAAACTTGTATGGGTAATTTGGGACTACTTACTTGAGCTCGGCTGATTGCATGCAGCACACCCTTTTTCTCTTTTCAAAATTCTTTTCTCTTTTAGAAATTCTTTTGTAAAACTGATTTCCTTTTGAAAACTTTCATACCATGTCCTTAGTTTGAGTTCAGACACACCCGAGAGTGTGCCCGAATCCCTCAAACCAAGGCTCTGATACCAACTTGAAACATCCCAAAAATACGGTCCAAAAAATTCTTTTTAATTTCATTAATAAAACCATAATTCAACCATCATCATATAGAAAAATCCATAAATTGTGTATCTCAAAACATCATATCGAATATTGTATCAAAATCATGTAAAAATATCAGAGTCAATCTCCCAGGCTAGAAATTTGTGGTGTGTGCCATGCGATCATCCCGAGCCCTACCCTTTGCTAGCTAAAGTACCTAAAACCAAACTGAAAAACTGTAAGCACGAAACTTAATGAGTTTCACCCAAGCTACCACATACCATACATATAATCACTTACTGGGCCTAGCCCACTGCCTCGTGCCCCGCCCGACATCGGACGACCCCGGCATCGGGCCCCTCCTGACATCGGACCGAGGTCTGACATAACTTGGGCCTAGCTCCTGCATCGCGCCCCGCCCGACATCAGACCGAAGTCCGGTATACATATCATATCAACAGGCATAACATAAACATAAACATAAACATAACATGAAAGCTAACATTCCTCGGGCTCGCCCCGGCATCGGACCAAAGTCCAGAACATATAATCAGACACATGCAAGAATCACGAAGACATCGAGTACACTAACTTCCTCGGGCTTGCCCCGACATCAGACCGAAGTCCGAAACATAAAATCTACACCAGGCTAACCCCGACACATACAATCACACATAAACGGGCCAACCTTGGTGCCTTAGACCCGTTCCTATAGGAGAAGACTCACCTCTCAAACTGGATGTTGAACTCGCGTGTGAGGAATCTCTGCTAGCTGCTCCCACAAATCCTCGGCTAGCTCTATACAATAATACTTAGTCAGAAAACTGAGAACCTCTCTAAAGGTAAAATGACCATTTTATCCCTACTCTAACTTTAGACCATATCCAAGGCCCAATTCCAACTAATCCTTCTAAATCAACTAATGGCCCACTAAGGCCCACTAATGGCCCAATTTTCTAAATTGGGCCCAACTTCTCAAATGGGCATTCCCTAAGCCCAATCATGTCCTTGGTCCAAAATCTGACTTCTGATGGCCCACTAAGACCCACTAGCTGATAAGTCCAATAGTTTGTCCAAACCAAGGCCCAAAAGGTAAAAGCCCAATATTGTTTGAGTATGCGGGGTGTACTCCTCTATACGCAGCGTGTACCAGTTGTATGGCTTGTACGCTGCGCGTAGTGGCTGGTACGCCCAACATACTACCCTGTTAAGCTACTTTTCCTATTAAGCACTTAATACTCAACTCCATAGGCTATAACTACAGATCAAAGTCCTTTTCAACGTCCTAATCCATAAATTCGATCACTTGGTGGCTTGCAACCCATCAAATGAGCCCAAACATAGAACAATAGCAACTAACTCCATAAAAATGGCTAGATCTCATGCATGGTTCCATAAAAGCCTCAAAGATTGAAACTTTACTGCTAAAGGAGTGCTTTGAGCTCCAAGGGTGGCAACCCTAAGCTCAAAAACGAAGTTGCATGATAAAAATCCATCCTTTGGACCTAAAAAGGTCCAAAACTCCATAATCCTATATCTAAGCTTGTAATAGGAAAGTTGGAAGCTTTATACCTCCTTTGAGTGCCAAAAGATGAAATAGTTCCAGATCCTTGAGCTCAAGATACTCAAGTTCTTCTTCTCCAACTCCTCTTCACTTCTTCCAAGCTCAAATGATGGTCGTTACAGATGGAGAATCCGAAGAGGGTAATCCAGAGTATGAAGAGGATGATGAATCTCAAGAAAGTGATCCACAGTATGAAGATGATGATGAATCTCAAGAAAGTGATCCGTAGTATGAAGAGGAAGCGAAACAAATAGAAGATGAAGATCAAGTGGATGACATAATGGATGTGGACAAAAATATACAAGATGTGGATGTGGACAGGGGAGACTTCACCCTCAAATGTTGAAAGTGATGTGGAAGGATCATGTATAAATGGTGTTCATGGGCATGAACCTGGAGATATGGAAATGCTCAACAATGAGGAATTCAAATCTTTGGATGAAGGACCTGACCAAGACAAAGAGAGAAGAGCTCTTATCAAGAATTTGGGAAAATAAAAAAGGTGCAGCCTTGGGGCAGTACATAAACAATCATTTTCAGTTGGAGATAAATTTAAAAGTAAAAAGGAATTAAAGGAGGCAGATGATGTGCATGCACTAGAATCAATGTAGAGGTGTTGTACCTGTCACCACTAAAGGCCAAGTGGGTAGTCAAGCTACAACTTCAAAAAGAAAGGGTAACGAAGTAAAGACACAAAAAGTAACATGTGGTTGGTATATTCATGCATCTAGGTCAAACCCTGAATCTGACTGGTTTATAAGGACCTTAAACCAAACGCACACATGTTTGAAAACAAGGAAACTCAGGGCTTGTACTGCTTCTTTAATCAGCAAGAAAATCCTTGATCAAGTTGAGGAAAATCCAGATATACCTTTGTAATCCATATAGGATCACTTTCAAAAGACCTACCAGGTGGGTATTTCGATGGACAAGGTGTATTTTCTAGAGAAATTTACAAATGGGTTCACAAGGTGTATGTCACACCCCCGAACCAGACGGCGGAAAACGTCTGGGGGCTTGTGCGTGACTTCATCTTGTAATATCATCACAATGTATATAATTGAAACGAGACAACACCATCATCATACATATCAAAATACAACCAACATTGTTTACATCAAGTATAGTATCATAAATTACATGCCAAAATATTCAATGTATGATGATGACAAAATACGACAAATTCCACATGTTCTTGTTGACCTTTCCGCTTAACGATTCTCTGAGAATACAAGTTATTTTGAAAATGTCAACATATATAATGTTGGTGAGTTCATAATCATGTTTGAATGAAAAGTTTTGTATTGTTCGTAAAACACCAGAAAATCCGATATTTTCTGAAAAATGGTTTAAAAGTGTTGTGTCAAAATCAAGTACTAATGCATGTGTGTTTTCTGTTTTTGGAATGTATAAAAATGTAATCCGAAAAAATTCTATAATTTTTCTGTTGTAAGTAGATGGTATTGTTTAACTGTATGTTTCCCCAGAAAATCCTATATTTTATGTTTATAAAAGTGTCGTGGTCTCAAAACCCTAAGACCGAATATCAATGTATGTATGTTTTTGTATCAACAAGATTCTATATGTATTCCGTAAAATTATGATGGACAGAATCTCTATGTGAGCCGTTTTAACCATACATGATTATTACGAATTCGCCCATCGTGGCGTTTTCAGGTGCCGACTTGTTTAAGGTAAGGTTTCTCACCCTAGATTAGCCTAGTCTAACTGTAGCGAACAGCTCAGGTGAGGGGTGTCACCCCATATAGATCTATACAAAAACTTTCGCTCTCCCTCCAAGAGACTCTGGTTATAACTACATGCTACGATTGTACACTCGAGAGGTGTCAACCGACATGTCTCACTAGCATCCTTAGCTGTCTTTACGCAAATACTGTATTATGTTATATATAATGTTTCCGTGTACGTTTTATGTTTGAAAAGTCCAACGAGTATGTATGTGAATGTACGAGGCCCAACAGACATGTAGAAGGACCACTAAGGCCCAATAAACATGTAATGTATAATCCAGGCCTATTAAGCATGTAAATGGGCCACTAAGGCCGAATAACATGGATTGTAAGTATTAGGCCTATTAAGCATGTAAAAGGGTCACTAAGGCCCAATAACATGTAATCGATGAATTTGGTTCGTTTGTTATTACATTGTTTGTTTAAGCTTGATTGTTTTCTAAACTGGCATAAAAAATCCACTTTTTGTAATGATGACATTTTTGGCCCATTAAGCCGAAACTTTACAATTTAGGCATATTTTGGATAAAATTGACACTTTAGGTCCCTTAAGACCAAAAGTTTACACTTATGGGCTTATTTCAAATAAATTGACATTTTTAGCCCACTATTATTAAAAATTGCATTTTCGACCCAATATCATGAAAATTGACATTTTCGGCCCAATTATATAAAAATTGACATTTTCGGCCCAATTTAATACTATTGACAATTTCAGCCCTTTTTAACCGAAAAACAACATTTTTGGATCAACTTTGTTTAAAATGACAATTTAGTCCACAAAAGTCATTATTTTTCCAAGTTTTGGCCCTGAAAACCGTGGAGGCCCAATTAAAGCCCATTTTGTGAAAAATTTACTCTTTTGACCCTTCGTAAAACCATAATGTCATAAAAACCCATTTTTATACAAAAATGACTCTTTGGTCCTTGAAAAACCGTAAGTATAGTAAAAGCTTCATCCTTTTGTTTTCTTGTCAAAAATGGTCCCTTTACAAGATTTTGTTTAGTTTTTCAACATCCTTAACATGTTTAACACTTTCATCTTTATGGTAAGTTGTATAAAGTGTTTTAGTTTACAAATATTGTCAAGACTTGATAGAGTTTTCGAGATCTATGAAGTTTCTTCACATAATCACAACATATAACTTAGAAAACACACATAAACATGCACAAATACATAGATCTATCACATATGCAACTTGTATCCTCCCCCAAAACATAGTAAAACTTAAAAACAAGGGGTATGAACACACTTTGGGTTGTTGTTCTCGGTTTGATGAAGAGTTTAAAGAAGATTTTCGGCCCTAGGAGTTTCCTTGAGGAGTTTTCGAAATCTATGAAGTTCAAGAGTATAGATCATAAAATGATGTGGGTTAGGAAGAGATTTTTGATGAAATCTTGAAGTTAAACCATAGGTTTAGGCAAGGAATTACCAAGAGTAATGAACTTGATGAAAAACCTCTTGTAAACACACACCAAAGTCACGAAAATGACAAGGGAAGTGAGGGAATTTTTCTTGAGCTTGAGAGGAATTATGAGAGAGTTTAAAAGTGAAAATGTGTGTGTTTGTGGGTTCTCTCGGGCGAGGATTAAGAAGAGAGGGGAGGGAGTTGATTTTGGTTATTACATGATGGGTTAAGAAGTCCTAGCCTAGATTACCACTAAACAAAAATTAGGTGTCAAGCTTGTAATTTACTTGATTTTTTTACCAATATGTATATATATATATATATATATATATAGATATGTATGTGTGTGTGTGTGTGGGCCGAGATTTTTGGAGAAAGGAAAAGTTTTGGGCCCTACTTGCTTGATTTCGAAATCATAAGGCCCAAATGGATGGTTCTCGGCCCATTGGGCCCTTATGAGGGTTCACGGTGCAATAGGATAAAAGGAATGGAGTTTATGGCCCATTAGGGCTAATGAAATCATTTATGGCCCAACATGGCCCATTAGGGATAAAATGAACTATTCCAGACCCACATGACCCAAAATGTTTTAGTTTCATGAATGTGGGTCCACTTAGATCCCAAATAGGGTTCCTTGGCCCAAAATAGTCAAATTGAAAGTTTATTGGTCCATTAGGCCCAATAAGAGAATCCTAGTCCATATTAACTTGAACAAGGATTTCTAGGGTTTTCAATCCATAATTGAACATATGAGATGTATTGTATTAGGTTTTGAACTTAAATCAAGAGTTTGGATTCAAATGGATGGTTTCATGTTATCATATAGCATGATATTCACTTAGAGTACACGCCTTACAATAGGTGATGTTTACATGAGAATAGAATTTCCTAGCTAAAAATGCTAGTTGTGACATCATCCCCCCGTTAGAGGGAATTTCGTCCCGAAATTCTTTCGAAAGGTAGGATCATGAAGGAGAGAATAAGTGAGGGTACTCCTGCTTCATCTGGTCTTCGCGTTCCCATGTGAATTCCGATCCATGCTTGGCGTTCCATCGAACTTTCACAATCGGAATGTGGCTCTGCTTCGTACGCTTCACTTCTCTGTCCATAATCTCGACTTGTTCTTCGACGAACAGGAGATTCTTGTTTATTTCGATTTCTTCTAGAGGAATGAAAAGAGTTTCATCTGATAAGCACTTTTTCAAATTCGAGACGTGGAACACGGGGTGTACGTTGCTGAGTTCTGAAGGTAGCTGCAACTTATAAGCTACCGGACCAATTCGGGCAAGGATCTCGAACGGTCCGATGTATCGCGGGTTCAGTTTTCCCCGTTTCCCAAAACGAATCATCCCTTTCCAGGGAGAAGCCTTCAATAGCACCCGCTCACCGACTTGGAATTCCAGAGGCTTTCGCCGTTTGTCAGCATAGCTCTTTTGTCGGTATCGCGATGCTTGAAGTCGGGCTTTGATTTGGATTATCTTTTCGGTCGTTTCTCGAATGATTTCTGGCCCTGTGAGAGTGATGTCTGGTGATTGTCCTTTTTCTAGTTGGGTGTCACCCACCTCAGCCCAACATAGTGTCGATCTACATTTACGACTGTATAACGCCTCAAAAGGAGCAACCTTGATGCTCGTGTGATAACTGTTGTTGTATGAGAATTCAACCAAAGGCAAGTGGGTATCCCATGAGTTGCCGAAATCAATCACACAAGCTCGGAGCATGTCTTTGAGTGTTTGGATGGTTCATTCGCTTTGGCCATCGGTTTGAGGGTGGTAAGCGGCGCTCATGTCCAGCTGTGTTCCCATAGCCTTCTGGAGTGACTGCAAAAATCGTGAGGTACATCTACTATCTCGATTCGAGATAATAGAAACTGGCACCCCATGAAGTCTTACGATCTCTTTAATGTAGATTCGTGTCAACCTTTCCATATTGTAAGATTCTTTTATTGGCAGGAAATGAGCGGATTTAGTTAACCTATCGACGATTACCCAGATAACATCCAATCCGTCTGTCGTCTTAGGTAATTTGGTCACCAAGTCCATAGTAATCCTTTTCCATTTCCACTCGGGTATTACTGGCTGTTGTAATAGTCCCGAGGGCTTTTGGTATTCCACTTTCACCTTGGCGCAAGTGAGACACTTGCCCACATAAGTAGCGATCTCTGCCTTCATATTTGGCCACCAATAATGTTGCTTTATGTCCAGGTACATCTTATCCGAACCCGGATGGATAGAATATCGCGTCTTGTGGGCTTCGTTCATGATCATTTCTCTGAATTCCCCAAGTTTAGGGACCCAGACTCTATTCATGTAGTAGTAAATTTCGTCCTCCTTGGCTTCAAAGTTCTTGTCCATCCCACGCAGTGTTTCATGTGCGATTATCTCCGGCTTCAATGCATCTGTTTGGGCTTCCTTGATCTGCGAGGTTAGGTGGGATTAGATGGTTATTGATAGGGTTTTCACCCGACGACCTGAGTACTCTTTTCTGCTCAGGGCATCAGCTACCACGTTAGCCTTGCCCGGGTGGTACTTGATCTCACACTCGTAATCATTTAGCAGCTCAACCCATCTTTGCTGCCTCATGTTTAACTCCTTTTGGTTTAGAATGTGTTGGAGGATTTTGTGATCGGTGAAGATGGTGCACTTTGTACCGTAGAGGTAGTGCCTCCAAATCTTTAGGGCGAAGACCACAACTCCCAGGTCGAGATCATGAGTGGTGTAATTTACTTCATGCGTCTTTAGTTGCCTGGATGCGTAAGCTATCACCTTTCCACGATGCATGAGGACACATCCTAACCCTTGATTCGAAGCATCGCAGTAGACTACGAAATCTTCGGTTCCCTCCGGTAAGGATAGCACTGGTGCACTACAGAGGGATTGCTTCAAGGTTTGGAAGGCGGCTTCTTGCTTTTCCGTCCAGTTGAAAGGCACACCCTTTTGTGTCAATGCGGTAAGGGGTTTGGCCATCTTAGAAAAATTATGGATAAACCTTCGGTAGTAGCCTGCGAGACCCAAGCATTGACGAATTTATGTTGGTGTTTTCGGAATCGCCCAACCTTCAATGGCCTTTATCTTGGAAGGATCTACGTAAATCCCCTCCTCACTGACTACGTGACCTAAAAAGTTTACACTGCGGATCCAGAACTCGCATTTGGAGAGCTTCGCATATAATCTTTCAACTCTTAGGGTTTCCACGATTTGACGCAGATGTTGACCATGCTCTTCTTTGCTTCGAGAGTAGATAAGAATATCGTCGATGAAGACAATCATGAATTTATCAAGGAATGGGCGGCAGACTCGATTCATTAGGTCCATAAATGCAGCGGGGGCATTTGTTAGACCGAAGGGCATCACGAAAAATTCGTAATGACCGTATTGAGTTCGAAAGGCAGTTTTTGGAATGTCCTCTTCCCGAATTCGGAGTTGATGATAACCGGATCTCAGATCTATTTTTGAGAAATAACTAGCTCCTTGAAGCTGGTCAAATAGATCGTCAATTCGAGGAAGTGGGTATCGGTTTTTGACAGTGAGCTTTTTTAATTCTCTATAGTCGATGCACATTCTGAAGGATCCGTCCTTTTTCTTGACAAACAATACCGGAGCTCCCCAGGGTGAGAAGCTTGGTCGGATGAATCCCTTGCTCAGCAGCTCGCTTAGTTGGCTGGATAACTCCTGTATTTCGGCGGGAGCTAACCTGTAGGGTGATTTGGCAATTAATGTGGCTCCTGGTATTAGGTCGATTCGGAATTAGACCTGTCTTTCTTAACTTCCGCTTCCCCTGCTTTGGCACCCTTTTTGTTGCCATGGTCATATAGTTTCTTGGCTAGTCTTTTTGCACTATCATACGTGGTCGGGTTTGCTGCTATCACATTCCCTTGGATTGGCTCGGTCAATCCCCAAATAAATCTTTCAATCTTCTTCCCTTCAGATGCGATCATTCCTGGACACAAGAGAGACAGCTCACTAAACCTTGATATGTAAGCATTGATGTTAGAGTTTTGAACCGTGAGGTTCCACAGCTCTTTCTCCATTTTCTGGATTTCTCCCCTTGGTCAGTACTCGGCCAACAACATTTCCTTAAGCTCCTCCCATGGCATAGTGTTCGCCACCGGGATGTCATGGCCTCCACGTGACCATTCCACCAAGAGAGAGCTTGATCGACGAATGTTCAGGCCGCAAACTTGACCCTGCACCCCTCCGGACATCCGCAGATCTCAAATACTGATTCCACCTTTTTTATCCATCTTTTCAGGGTTATTACGCCTCCCGTCCCGTTGAAGGTTCGGGGCTTGGCGTTTGTGAAGTCCTTGTAGGTACAGGTTCTTGTGGGTCCGTGATTTGTTCCATGATTTGTGCTTCCGGTTCCCTGCCCGTTACCTTCACCGTTGTTTCCGTTGCGAATCTGTGCCAGTGGTGCAGTGACCGCAGCTGACACTGCCGCTTGGAATGCGGCTGAGTTTATTTCTGGTGGCGTCGGTGTCGTGTTCTTTCCGCGGTTTGGTCTTTGAGGCATATTTTTGTCATGGAACGGAAAGATGTTGAGTATCCAATGTATTTAGTTTCACGATTTCTTGGTTATAGCACAATGTCAGTGATTCGGTTGTGTATAAGTGAGTGAATGCATACAATCAACATATAGTAAAAGTAATAGAACACATAGCAGATAAAAACATCATGATAAAATATATAGTCATTTTTATTAATGATAATCTTTTGACTACATGAAAATTTGCCTATATAAGGCATACAATACGTGTAGTTAAATAAAATTCGATAGAGTAACGACTCCATGAGTAGTGTAGTCACTTAATCATGTAGTCGATATACATAGGGTAGTACATAAAAGAAAACCATAACAGCGGTACGTGAATGGGTACTAGTTGCGACGGGATGGGTCTGGTGGTACTGACAACGAGGTAGATGCACCCTAAAGTCTAGCTAGGTGGTGCTCGGCAGCCTGAAGCCGGGCTTCCAATGCTGTCTGGCGCGCCTGGTAGTCCCTGACTACCTCATGTGTCATCCTCTCTACGCGCTCAACTGCGGCTCTCATGGCCACCATCTGGCCAGCGGTTGCATGTGCCTGTTCGTCGATATCGTGTATCCTCCTTACTATCACAGGAAAGGCTCGATCGACGGGTCCATCGTGACTCACGTCGTAGTAGTCCTGGTTCATACCAAATGGGGGTCGCACCCCTTGTTGGCGACTCCATCTCCAGATGTCATGTGTCCATGGAGGGGTAGGACCATTGGGGCCCATCCTGTATGGGGGCACCCTGGCCATGTACGGCGTATTTATGACTTCGGACCTCGTGTCCGAGTCATCAGCGTCGCTGCCATCAGCTTCCTCCTCGTCTGAGTTAGCTACCGGTTCTGCCGGTCCTCCTATGGGCTCTTCATCGGGCTCTTCCTCTGGTTCCGACCATCCACCATTCCCCTGGTTAGGGAAATAGGGGTCTCCAGGATGATGAAATCCGGGTTTAATCATGGTGTTCAATTTCCTCCAGAGACTTTTAGTGTTATAGTTTTAATATATACCTAGGTCCCATTTTATTCAGATTGTTTTAGTCCCATTGTATTTATAGTTTCATATCAAGTATGATTAGATATGCCAGTTCACTATAAACAATGCTCTGATACCAATTTGTCACACCCCCGAACCAGACAGCGGAAAACGTCCAGGGGCTTGTGCGTGACTTCATCTTGTAATATCATCACAATGTATATAATTGAAACGAGACAACACCATCATCATACATATCAAAATACAACCAACATTATTTACATCAAGTATAGTATCATAAATTACATGCCAAAATATTCAATGTATGATGATGACAAAATACGACAAATTCAACATATTCTTGTTGACCTTTCCGCTTAACGATTCCCTGAGAATACAAGTTATTTTGAAAATGTCAACATATATAATGTTGGTGAGTTCATAAGCATGTTTGAATGAAAAGTTTTGTATTGTTCATAAAACACCAGAAAATCCGATATTTTCTGAAAAATGGTTTAAAAGTGTTGTGTCAAAATCAAGTACAAATGCATGTGTGTTTTCTGTTTTTGGAATGTATAAAAATGTAATCCGGAAAAATTCTATAATTTTTCTGTTGTAAGTAGAAGGTATTGTTTAACTGTATGTTTCCCCAGAAAATCCTATATTTTCTGTTTATAAAAGTGTCGTGGTCTCAAAACCCTAAGACCGAATATCAGTGTATGTATGTTTTTGTATCAACAAGATTCTATATCTATTCCGTAAAATTATGATGGAGATAATCTCTATGTCAGCCGTTTTAACCATACTTGATTATGATGAATTCGCCTGTCATGGCGTTTTCAGGCGCTGGCTTGTTTAAGGTAAGGTTTGTCACCCTAGATTGGCCTAGTCTAACAGTAGCGAACAGCTCAGGTGTGGGGTGTCAACCCGTATAGATCTATACACAAACTCCCGCTCTCCCTCTAGGAGACTCTGGTTATAACTACAGGCTAAGATTGTACACTCGAGAGGTGTCAACCGACATGTTTCACTAGCATCCTTAACTGTGTTTACGCGAATATTGTATTATGTTATATATAATGTTTCCGTGTACGTTTTATGTTTGAAAAGTCCAACGAGTATGTATGTGAATTTACGAGGCCCAACAGACATGTAGAAGGACCACTGAGGCCCAATAAACATGTAATATATAGTCCAGGCCCAATAAGCATGTAAATGGACCACTAAGGCCCAATAAAATGTAATGTATAATCCAGGCCTATTAAGCATGTAAATGGGCCACTAAGGCCCAATAACATGTAATCGATGGATTTAGTTCGTTTGTTATTACATTGTTTGTTTAAGCTTGATTGTTTTCTAAAATGGCATAAAAAATCCACTTTTTGTAATGATGACATTTTCGACCCATTAAGCCGAAAATTTACAATTTAGGCATATTTTGGATAAATTTGACACTTTAGGTCCCTTAAGACCAAAAGTTTACACTTATCGGCTTATTTCAACCAAAATGACATTTTTAGCGCATTATTATTAAAAAAAGCATTTTTGACCCAATATCATGAAAATTGACATTTTCGACCCAATTATAAAAAAATTTACATTTTCGACCCAATTATATAAAACTTGACATTTTCAGCCCAATTTAATAAAATTGACAATTCCAGCCCTTTTTAACCGAAAAACAACATTTTTGGCTCAAGTTTGTTTAAAATGACAATTTAGTCCACAAAAGTCATAATTTTTCCAAATTTTGTCCCATAAAACCGTGAAGGCCCAATTTAAGCCCATTTTGCGAAAAATTTACTCTTCTGGCCCTTCGTAAAACCATAATGTCATAAAAACCCATTTTATACAAAAATGACTCTTTGGTCCTTGAAAAACCGTAAGTATCATAAAAGCTTCATCTTTTTGTTTTCTTGTAAAAAATGGTCCCTTTACAAGATTTTGTTTAGTTTTTCAACATCCTTAACATGTTTAACACTTTCATCTTTATGGTAAGTTGCATAAAGTGTTTTAGTTTACAAATATTGTCAAGACTTGATAGAGTTTTCGAGATCTATGAAGTTTCTTCACATAATCACAACATATAACTTAGAAAACACACATAAACATGCACAAATACATAGATCTATCACATATGCAACTTGTATCCTCCCCCAAAACATAGTAAAATCGAAAAACAAGGGGTATGAACTCACTTTGGGTTGTTGTTCTCGGTTTGATGAAGAGTTTGAAGAAGATTTTCGGCCCAAGGAGTTTCCTTGAGGAGGTTTTCGAAATCTATGAAGTTCAAGAGTATAGATCATGAAATGATGTGGGTTAGGAAGAAATTTTTGATGAAATCTTGAAGTTAAACCATAGGTTTAGGCAAGGAATTACCAAGAGTGATGAACTTGATGAAAAACCTCTTGTAAACACACACTAAAGTCACGAAAATGACAAGGGAAGTGAGGGAATTTTTCTTGAGCTTGAGAGGAATTACGAGAGAGTTTGAAAGTGAAAATGTGTGTGTTTGTGGGTGCTCATGGCCGAGGATTAAGAAGAGAGGGGAGGGAGTTGATTTTGGTTATTACATGATGGGTTAAGAAGTCCTAGCCCAGATTACCACTAAACAAAAATTAGGTGTCAAGCTTGTAGTTTACTTGATTTCTTTTTTTTTACCAATATGTATATATATATATATATATATGTGTGTGTGTGTGTGTGTGTGTGTGTGTGTGTGTGGGGCGAGATTTTTGGAGAAAGGAAATTTTTGGGCCCTACGTTCTTGATTTCGAAATCATGAGGCCCAAATGGATGGTTCTCGGCTCATTGGGCCCTTATGAGGGTTCACGGTGCAATAGGATAAAAGGAATGGAGTTTATGGCCCATTAGGGCTAATGAAATCATTTATGGCCCAACATGGCCCATTAGGGATAAAATGAACTATTCCAGACCCACATGACCCAAAATGTTTTAGTTTCATGAATGTGGGTCCACTTAGATCCCAAATAGGGTTCCTTGGCCCAAAATAGTCAAATTGAAAGTTTATTGGTCCATTAGGCCCAATAAGAGAATCCTAGTCCATATTAACTTGAACAAGGATTTCTAGGGTTTTCAATCCATAATTAAACATATGAGATGTATTGTATTAGGTTTTGAACTTAAATCAAGAGTTTGGATTCAAATGGATGGTTTCATGTTATCATATAGCATGATATTCACTTAGAGTACACGCCTTACAATAGGTGATGTTTACATGAGAATAGAATTTCCTAGCTAAAAATGCTAGTTGTGACAGTGTATTTTCTAGAGACATGGAAAAAAGTTTATTCATTTAAGGTGGAGCCAATTAAGGGGAAATCCATGTGGCCAAAAATTGAATGCCCCACAAAGCTAATCCCCCTCCACATCGCACACAGGTGGGAAGGCCTAAGAAAAAAAAGAAGACAAAGTGAGGGTGAAAGGTTAATCAAAAAGCAGATGGCAAGTCAAGGTGATGGAGTGAATGCTACACAAGAAGGAGGTTCCCAAAGACCAACAAATGATGGAGTGCAGAAGCTATCAATGAAGCATATCAGTGTTACTTATAGAAAATGCAAGAACAAAGGACACAACTCTAGGACCTGTAAAGGGCAAGGTGGGAATCAGTCCAAGAAGTAATGTGTCATGTTTGGGGTTTTCTGTGATTTTGATTGGTTATGAAAGCTTGGTTGTTATGTTTACACTATTTTGTTGAAAACTTTTGGTTTGTTGTTATGAAAACTTGGTTGTTATCTTAGGTATGGTAATGTGTCCCTTTTGGTCATGTTTAGAATCTTTGGTTGTTATGTTTAGAAACTTTGGTTGTTATGTTACAAATCTTAATGAAATGTGCATTTTGGTTATGTACAATTGGTTCTAATGTATACATTTTGGTAATATATTCATACCATTTCTATTCATGTGTTAATTCTGATACATTCATACCATTTTGGTAATACATTCATACAATTTTGGTAATACATTCATATCATTACACTTATATCATACCATACATATATCATTAACATCATAAGTCACTACAAACATGATCAAATAAAATTACAACAAAAGGACCATTTTTTCCCTACTAATACCCTTCACAGACCAAAACATGATAACTCTAACCCCTACACAGACCAAATACAGAAGATAACAATCACAAAAAAAAAAAAACCAAGTTCCAAACACGTACATTTTCAGCTTCAAATTGGCATCCTTCATTTCTTTGCAATTTGCCACCAACATGTTGTTCCTGCATATCAGTCCATTGCATTGATCCTCTAGCATGCTCACACTTCTAACCAACTCATTGCACCGTTCCTACACTGAATTCAAATTTCTTAGCAGACCAGGTATGATGGCTTTAGCCCTAGCACACATTGGGGGATCAAGCCACTCGATAAACCCACAAATGGAATCATTCATAAGGCATGCAAAAAATCTCATTCCTGGATTCAAAGGGGTCCAAGACGTTTTCACCACAACAAGTTTTCCACGTAAAACATAGAACCATTATTGTTGTAACAGAGCTCAAGAAGAAGAAGGGTAGAAAAAAGAGGCGTTGGGGAAAAAGATAGCAACAGTGGAGATCTTTAAAAGGAATTAAGCCAAAAAACGGTTATGCAAAAATGGTCCCTTACATATGAAATGACGAATATACCCTCACGTGTGAGGCACATGAGGGGGTTAATAGATCCTTTTTAATGGGAGTTAAGTTCGGGGGACCAATTCCATATACAAACCACTCCAAAATGACAATGAATCCAAAAAACTCGGGGTTTGGACTAAAACCCCAAAAATTTGCATACCACAAGGACCATTTTTGCAATTTTGTCTTTTTAGTTACTATTTGCTATTTAATTAGAATTCCTTGATGTAAAACCAACTAAATTATGAAAGCCACGTTTTATTATTCAAAAGTAGCATTTAATAATTTTCCCAGTTTAGGGATGCTGTGAAACAGTTACACAAAAAGTCTAAGAATTTTTCATGTTCATTTACTATTTTTTCACGATTTCAAGAAATTAAAATGGTGAAAAATAGTTAGACAATAAAAAATTCAAGAAAAATTATCTTAAGGTCTTTGATTTCAGTTAAAACTGAAATACAATGTTTGGAAAATTTTGGAAATAAATTGATTTAGTTTTTGAACAATTAATCATTGAAACACCTCCTAAAATGTTAAATTTTAACATTTTCAATAATTGGGATTTCCACTTGAATTTGTTATACAACAAATTGATTCATAGAAATCTAAATTTCACAGAAAAATGTTTGTAACTTAACAATATTAATTTTTTATACAATATTGGCATAATTCTATTGTAGTAGTAAGTATACTAGTATTATATTTCAATTAGAGACTCATTGTGTGTAACATCGTTGTAGGATTCGATAGTGGTACGTGTGGAGTGTAGTTCAAAGCACCATTTTCATTATCCCAAAGCATTGTGAGTATTCACGCCTCCCCCTATTTTTAGTTTTTACGTTTTGGGTTTTAAAAGCATGTCCAAAAACTGTTTATTGTTCGTTGTATTTAATTTGACTTGTATCAAACTTGGTTGCAACATTTTGTTGTGTATATATATGCTATTGTTAATTCATGAGGCCTTATTGCGTTTAAGTCCCTGGAATCAGTTCACACAACTCATTAACTCATTTGAGCCCATGGTCATTATGGATAGCGCTATTAGGAGGTAGACAACTCCTCACTCGCACGATTCGCTTGAATGAATTTTACCATATTTCTCCCTATGTCAGCGATAAACATAGCATTCAAGAGGGCATTCGGTCTTAAGCTTGGGTTGTGAACTCATGATTTGACCACCACACACATTCAAACTTTGTTTCTCTTGTTGATAATGAACTTTATTTCTCATGATAACAACGAAATTTATTTCTTTTGATAACAATGAACTTGTTTACTCATTCTAGCAATAACTTCTATTACTGGAAACTGTAATACTCTTTTTAGCAATGAACTTCCGTTTTTGGAAACTTATGTCAATATTCTGATTTTCATGATTTAAAACTATGTTATGTTATAAACCTGTGAACTCACCAACTATTTCGGTAGTTGACCGCTCATTTTACATGCTTTTTCAGGAATCATCTAGTAAGAGGCACCTAGAGACACATCACTTGTAGAAGCATTCACATGTGTTACATTTGTTTTGTGTATTGTAACTTAATTAAACGTTGTTCAAACTTATTGTAAATTATAATGCTTTTAATACTATGGTTGGTGTTGTCTTTTAACTTTTGCTATGAGACCCATTGTATTGTCGCGTTTCGTGTTTCCGCTTTAGCGGGGTGTGATAGGCAGTGCGAGGTGAGTTTTCCTCACTGTACTTACGGGTCGAAGGCACCAAGGCCAACCCTTTGGATTTGATATCCTATTATGCATGCTATTTCTCTGTAGCGATCTGTTAGATCGGTATCCTGGTATATAGGATAATGCCATGTTTAGTGATCTGTAGATCTTCCCGATTGTCTGTTGACTGGTTATATGTTGATTGATGGTTAAGGTTTTACTGCTATGTGTGTGAGCAAACAGACCGAGGGAATTCCAACCCGATGGTTGCATGGACCCGATGGTATTCCATCCCGAGGATGACTGGACCCGTTGTATATTGGCATTCCAACCGATGGTTGATTGGGCCTTGTCACAACTAGCCTTTTTAGCTAAGAAATTTTGTCTTCATGAAAAGATCAACTCTTATATAACTTGTAATAAAAGCTGATGTCAAGTGCTATGCTCAATCAAAATCAACCATTTGAACCCAAAATTCCTGAGTAAAGTTCAAAACCTAATTAAATACATCTCATATACTCAAATATGGGTTGAAACCCTAATAACCCGGTTCACCTTTGAATGGACCAGGACCATCTTATTAGGCCTAATGGGCCAGTAAACTCTCAATTTGATTACTTTGGGTCAATGAACCCTATTTGGACCTTAAATAGACCCATATTCATTAAATAATAGCATTTTGGGCCATAAGACTTCTCATGGGCCTTTATGGGCCGTGAACCACTCTCTTGAACAATGATGGGTCATAAACCCATCTCTTTATTTTAATTGGGCCGTAAACCCCATTCCTTTAATCATATTGGGCCGTAAACCCTATAAGAAGGACCCAATGGGCCGAGAACCATCTTATTGGGCCTATTATGTCGAAAATGTTCAATATTAGCCCAAGTTTTTCCTTTTGCTCTTACTTCTACCTCTCATTTTCGGTATATATATATATATATATATATATATATATATATATATATATATATATATATATATATATATATATATATATATATATATATATATATATATATATATATATATGGGGAAATTTGTAGGGGAGACACCTTACCATTGCATGGTGGGTATCCATGGAAACTCATACCTCTAGGCAAGTCTTGTCACTCCTTCCCCATCTTCTTCTTATTCTCGGCCTAAGCAACTCACCACCATCTTCATTCCCATTTCAAACTCTCTAAGAAATTCTCTCTAATCTCTCAAGGAAACAAAGAAAAATCCTCCCCTTTTCTCTCTAAAAACCGTGTTTTGTGTGGGTTAGCTCAAGGTGGATCATTTCAAGATCACTTACTAGGTAATTTACTTCACCATTAAGTGGGTAAATCCATATTATGTTTAGATCCTTATCAAAACATCTCAAATCTTGTGTTATACTCCTAGAATCATTATACTTTTCGAGGAACCTCTCAAGGAAGTGTGCTAGGCCGAAACCTCTTTCAATCTTCTACCAAAAACCGAGATCTTCAAACCAATGTGAGTTCATACCCCCTATTTTCGGTTTTTACTATGTTTTAGGGGAGAATACAAGTTGTTTTGTGTAGATCTATGTGTATATGCATGATTATGTGTGTTTTTCATGTTATATGTTGTGTTATGTGTTTAACTTTTGGATCTTTAATTGAACATGAAGTTTATCACTTAGATCTTCATAAAAACCATGAGAAAAGTATGTGTTGTTTTATATATTACATGTAAACTTGTAGATCTAAGATTTTACACTTAAAATAGCAAAAACAAGTGTTGTGTTCAAACATCTATACCCTAAACTCAAAAATCAGCTTTTAACAGAAACGTTTTGGACTAATTATAGGCTGTTTTGACCACCTTAATTATAATATTTTTCAAAACTGTTTTACATGAAAAACGCTTAGGTTTATAACTTTAAAATGACTACCCTCACGCGTTCATAAGATTTTTCTACAATGTTTGGCGATTTTTACAAAACTGTCTATCATTTCAGGAATGATTTCGGACCAGTATGTGAAGATGAACATTTTCACACTGGTTTGAGGCCATTAAAAATTATAATAAAAATTATGAACAAAGTAGACTCATTTTCTAAACTCCCGGAGTTTACGGATCCAAATTTCGACTTACGATAATTTTCCTATAATTTTTCTAAAAAAAGCGAGAGAAAAGTCAAAAACAAGGAATTGTTTTTATCACACTAAAAACACTTATATTTGTGTTAGATGCAAGTTTATATGAATTATATATACTTTTAAAATATCTAGACATGTTAACTTATATGCATTTATATATATATATATATATATATATATATATATATATATATATATATATATATATATATATATATATATATATATATATATGATTATATAAATTGTCTTGACAAACAAACGTAATAAACTATATTTAGTATAGTTGAAGGTCGCAAACCACACTTTCAAAGGACACACAATTATTTAAAGGCATAATTATCTTATTTGCAAGTAAAACGGGTTAAATACGACATTCACATCCTTATTGGGCCTGGAAATAATATACATGTTTAATGGGTCTTAGTTGTCCTTTTACATGTATATTGTGCCCGGGATATACCTTCACGTCCTTATTAGGCCTGGAAATAATATACATGTTAAATGAGTCTTAGTTGTCCTTTTACATGTATATTGGGTCGGGATATATATTCTCATTCCTTTTTGAGCCTGAAAATAATTTACGTGCTTAGTGGGCCTTAGTTGTCAACTTCATGTTTATCGGGCCTGGAATACCTTATATGTTTTTCTTTTTCGCGTAAATTCGATTAAGGATCTAGTGGTACATTGCATTTGACACCTATCGAGTGTACAACCATAGCCTGTAGTTATAACCAGAGTCTCCTGGAGGGAGAGCGGGAGTTTGTGTATAGATCTATACGGGGGTGACACCCCACACCTGAGCTGTTCGCTACAGTTAGACTAGGCCAGTCTAGGGTGACAAAAACCTTATCTTGTTCCGTCGGCGTCCGAAAAACGCCAAGACAGCCGAAATTGTCATTATCTAGTATGGTTATAACGACTCACTTAGAGGAATTAACGTTATAAAATTTACGGGAAACCATTTTCTCTTTTCTTTTTGGGATAACATGGTAACATACTCGCGCTGGTACTCAACCTCGGGTGTTGAGATTTCAGCATTCTCATAGGAAGACAACATCGGGTTGTCTGGGTTCATTCTCTTTATACTCTCGCAAACATTAACACACATGCATTAATACAAGATCAGACACAAACGTTTCAAATATTTCAAACTGTTTTTCAGAAAATATCGGATTTTCTGGTGTTTTACAAAGCAATACAAAACCTTTTACTCAAACATGCTTATGAATTCGCCAACATTTTTATGTTCACCTTTTTAAATTAATGTATTCTCAGGAAACCGTTGAGCAGTTTGGTCAGCAAGATTACATGGATAGTTTGTTATGTTTTTGTTTCCATCATACTATGAATGTTTTGGCATGTAATATTGAAATACAATATTTGATGTAAACCAATGACAGTTGATGATGATGTTATGATTCAATTATATACTCTGTGATGATACTACAAAAATGAAGTCACCCAAGCCCCCGGATGTTTCCGCCGTCTGGTTCGGGGGTGTGACAGGCATGGGGTATTCCAACCCGATGGTTGATTGGACCCGATATGATTGTAGGGGATGGTGAGACTGGGCTGCTTTGTGCATCAATCAATAGGCCTGGTGTATTCTAATCCGATGGTTAATTGGACCTGACATGTTTGGTATTCCAACCTGAGGGTTGATTGGATCAAACCGCATATGATACGAGTGTATTTCATCCTAGGGAAGACTGTGCCCATCGTGGACATGCTTGGTATTCCAGCCCGAGGCTGATTGGGCCAGGCATGAGTAGTTGAGCATGTTATTTGTATATGTTATATGTTGGTGAGTTGGTAGTTTGCGGGAACTCACTAAGCTTTGTGCTTACAGTTTTGGTTTATGGTTTCAGGTACTTCAGAGAATCATGACAATACGAAGGCATGACTGTAAACATCCTGATTTTATGTCATTGATCTTGGGAGACACTGATTTTTAAATAATGTTTTGGAAACACTAATTTTGTAAACATTTTTATTAGTAAAAAGGGTCGTTTTGAAAAGTTTAAAATTGTTGGGATGTTACAAGTTTCCTTATTATCCATATTATCTATATGGAGTAATCTAGAAACCCTAAGGATCCTTCAAAATTTCGGCCAACCTTAGAATATTCCAGAATCCTTCTCTTGTTCAACTATTGAACAGTTACAACTTAGGTCCTTGCACTTTTAATTAATCAAATTAATTCCAATAAATTGCTTATCAATTATTAATTAAATAATACTATTTCTAATTAATATAATAATCTCATAATACATTAATAAATTATTTATTGCTGATTATTAATCATATATTAAACCAATAAAATACCCTCTCTCTCCAAAATTCATTCTAGTCAATTACTAGATTTGAGGGCAACACAAAAGAATTTTGTTTTTAATTCAAGTATATACCAATATAGTTATTGGCTTAGACACATAATCTAGTTATATATATATATATATATATATATATATATATATATATATATATATATATATATTGAATTGGTTAGTATGGTACTACCGTGGTATTGAAAATTTTATACCACTACTGTACTATGACTACAAAATTGGTATGGTACTACCAACCAATCATGTTGGTTACCAAACATCTAGGTTACCAACATTCTTGGCTCGGTTGGTAACATGTTGGTTGGTTTTCTGTGGTACATATTTTCCAGCCTTACTTGGTGTGGTGGTAATTTTTATTGGTTCAGGTACATTTGCTTTAGCCAAACTACTTGGGAAAGTTGATGTTGTACTTATGATATAAGCTAATTGTATACGTATCCCCCACTTGCATGTTGTACCTTCTTGTGTGAGTGGATGAGTGTGTGTGTACCTATATGTTTGACATTTTAATATGAGTGAGGTGGTCCATATAGTAGTGCCCTTTTATATACTTTACATGAGATGGTTTGTGTAAAGATGGGTGGTACATGTGGAAAATTTTAATAAATAAACCAATTTGAAGTCTGGGAAAAGTAAAAAATAAGACCCTTCGAAATAATCAATAATTATTTTCATTTTAGGTAAAGAAGGATGGCACCTGTGGAAAATTTTAATAAATAAAAAAATTAATACAAGCACGTTGGATACTCCTCATCTATGGAAAGAAAAAGACCCTGAAACAAGCTGTGAAAGCAAACAACCTAACAACTATATAGAGCATATTGCATCAATATTGGACATCTAAAGAATGAACTTAACGTAATGAGTTATCATTGTTTTTATCTGGTTGTGAATGATAGGGGTGTAATCAAGAGGATTCGGGTCGAGTACTGTCAAGCTCGAAACTCGACACGACTTTGAAACTTGGGCTTGAAAGTCGACTCGAGCCTCAATTTCAAACTCACGCTCGAGTTTGATAAATTAATGGTCACTATCGAGGTCGGCTTGACTCGACTTGAGTAATTATTAAAAAGACAAGATTACATTAAATTGAAATATAAATATAACTAAGCTCATGAGAATGACTCGACTCAGGTCGATTATGTAAAATATGAAAAAAATTAAAGGGTCAAGTATAAATATAATTAAGCTCGATTAAGCTTCACAAGACGAGTATTTCAATACTTGAGCTTGACTCAAAAATATACTTGAGTAGCTCGATCTCGACTCAAATTGAACCGAGTCAATTTAAAGTATTTTTCTAGTCGATATTGAGTATCTCACGAGGTGGCTCGACTCAGTTAATACCTCAAGGAACTTCATTCAATGAAGACTTTGAGTACCCGACAAGTGTTTTATCGTTTAAAATTACCTTCCCACCATTTATGAGATTCATGTTATTTATGATCTTAGGCATGTGTTTCTTTGTCTGTTTAGAGGTGAAAAGATTTTCGTAAAGAGAACAAAAGGTCAGATTTGAGTATCGAAAGATAGTTTGTATAGAAAGATCCTGACGTTAATAAAGTTAAACAACACATTTTCTATATGAATTGAAAAGTAATGTCCAATTCACTCCATGTACATGTCATAAAGGCATAAAGCATAAGCAACATATAATATATATATATATATATATATATATATATATATATATATATATATATATATATATATATATATATATATATATATCATACATACTTATAAAGCTAGCATTTTTTCTTGAATCTCATGCATTATATATATATATATATATATATATATATATATATATATATATATATATATATATATATATATATATCATACATACTTATAAAGCTAGCATTTTTTCTTGAATCTCATGCATTTGAAACCCCCTTTTTTAAGTTCCTCAAACCACATTCATTCGAAACCCCCTTTTTTAACTAATGCAACTCAAAAGTTTTCTTAATTATGATTTAACACTCAAAAGTTTTAAAACTTATATTATGTTTAATTAACATTTAGTGAAAAGTTTACTATAAAAAGGTCAATCTTTTGTGTCTTTTGTGTTATATAAAATCTTACATGTAAGAAGGATTTGAAGATATTTTGATTCAAAATTTTTCATATAGTTGAAGCATTCACGATCCAAATATGATGATTTGAAGAAATGAGTTATGTGGCATCGATGGTAATTGTAATATGATTTTTTCTTTCAACCAAAACAAATGAAGTTTTTCTATTCTTTCTTTATATTCAGTTTCTCATTTAATCTTTATATGTGAATTGTGTGTATTACTCAATCTTGAATGTGACTATCCAAACATCAATGTTTTTCTTGGAATATCTTTCTGATTCTTCTTTTTCAAGCAAAATATTTTGATTGCAGGTTAGTGAAGAATTGTCATCAAGTTTCTATGGTTGAATGGTGTTAAATGAAGAAAGAAGATTCATAAAATGGATATAGGTATTTTTTGTTTAAGCATAGTTGACGAATGTTAGTTTTTTCTTTTGATTTAAATGTATGTTTATGTAACATCTTTATTTATATATTCAACCACCCAATGCTCTTATTTATTTGATTGTAGTTTTCTTATTTTGATTAATTAAAAAGATATCACAATCATGAAATCAGATTATAATAACACATAAAATACATTAATTTAGTAGTAATTTCAAATCATAAACAATCGTATATGCAGATTATGTTGCAAAATCTCAACAAAAATTGACATTTTCATCAAAACATGCAAAATCGAGAGCATGAGAAAAATCTAAAAATCAAAAATCAAGAAATATCAGATTCGATTATTCGAATTTAGATGGTGAACCTCACTTATTTTAGTCTCCAACAATCAACAACATTCATCTAAATGATCTAAAGATTTCAGAAAGGAAACGGATGGCGTTTGTTTTTCCCCTTTTTTCACTTCATAAAGAACTTCAGAGTTCAGAAAGAAATCGGATTATCAAAACTTAAAAAAAATTGCGATGACATTTATATTTTTCCTTTTTTTAACAGATTAAGGCTAAAAAATAGGCTTTCAAAGTATTAACACTATATAATAGCTCTAAAATGTATGGCTTACGCATTTTGGGACCGGGGCGATCGGTCAGTTTCATCTGATTATTGGGCCGGCCATGTATGTTAGTAACAAACAATTAACAATACATACATGTATAGATTGAATGGGGTAACTCATAGAATTGACTGTGTTATTTGGCTAATTGTGAATTATAGATAAAAAGTGCAATCTGAGTTTTTAATATTGAATAATCAATGAGTTTAAATCAATAAAACAAAATGGACAGTTTTATGTGATGATTATAATTATATCAAAGGGATATTTAGTCACAATTTTGATCAGGCCAATTAATATTGAGTAGGTATGACCTTACAATTGGTTATTCTTGAGTTTGCTTACTTATGATTTTAGTACATAAAACAGTGTAGAAATATATACATGTATTCAAGGTTTCTAATAGCGTGAGGCATGACATGGTGCAATGTCAAACCTCTAGTTTTTACGACCTATTACGTTTTTCAAGGAGTGACTCAAAGCGACAATTTTTGTATATAAAAGAGAGAGAGAGAGAGAGAGAGAGAGAGAGAGAGAGAGAGAAATCACATAATTATAGATTTGTATTGAATATAATAACTTTTTAGAAGATTTATATCAATACCTTATAACAAAAAGTTACCAAAAAAAACTCTAGTGTTTCATGCCTGATTAGAAAAAAGCAAAAGGAAAAAGAGAAAAACGTGTCTTGAAAAAAACTCACGCCTTGATAAGCCTTGGTACGCACCACGATTAACCTCACCACCATGAAAGTTTTCGAGACGGTATATCCATGCCTTGTCACCATGACATGTCTTATATAATCGATAGTTGAAAGACCCAAACTTGATAGACAAACTTTGAATCAATGTTCAGGAGTGATTATAATGAATTAGGTTTCCAAATGCATAAACAATTTGAATCATTAATGAATTCCTATCTTGGTATTTTTTTTTCTTTTGCCTTTAATATGAACATTAGCCTTCGTACAGAAAGTTAAATTTTGATAAATTGGAATATGCACAAGACTATTAGATATATTATATATTGTAATGGAAGCAAGATGTTTGAGGTTGTGATAGTATTGAAACAAACTTGTTTGTTAACGAATCTAAGGAACTTAATGGATAAAGTTTCCAACTTTATCCATATCCCTAACCCAAACTCAAACCTTAACTCCTAAATGTTCCAAAAATGGCTTGAATCCTTTGCGTGGCAATGAAGGAGTTCAAATATGCACTTACTAGACTCCAAACAGGTCTAAAAATCACCAAGATCAAGCATATGGTTTGGGAGTTCTCCAAACTACAAGAACTTCAAGGAAAAGAACCTAAAGGGATCAAAATCTCTTCCCAAGACTAGATCTATGCATGAAAGTGAATAAAGCGGGGAACTTTAAAACATACAAAGCAAATAGAGGGTCTAAAAGGTGGAAAATTCAGCTAAAAATCACTCCTCCAAATTCCACAAGCTTTCTTCTTCTTCAAAACTCTCAAAAACACATCAAAATTTCTCAATGGCACAAGGGGAGGTTAGTGTTACATTATGGAGATGGAGACAATGCTAAAAGAGAACCCTAAAAGTTAGCACCACTATATATGTTAGGAAGTAAAGCGGATAACTAACAAAACTATAAGAACACAATACATAATATTTACGTAGTTCGGTCAAGGTGACCTACGTCGACGGGCAGGAAAGGAGTATCATTTTATTTCAGATCTCTCAAACAGAGGTTACAAGTACAATTACACAAAGATTCGCCTATCACTCTAGAATTCAAGATACAAAATGACCTATCATGCATCCTTATTTATACTTGAGGGATCAGACCTAAAACCCTAATGGGCCAAACCCATTGGCCCAAAGGTGTCAACCAATCACAGTCCGTCGTGCAACATCTTCTAGAAAATTATTCCATATCATGCAACCCATTAGCATTAGCAACACATATGATGGAGCACCTTGTGCCATAATGGAGCATCATGATGTACAAGTGACACATCATGAACACTAATGGCCCAACATCCATCATGGTGGCACAACATGGTGTAATACTTGAGCAATACCAACTTCTGAGCATCCTTGAATGATATTGAGCATCATAGAGGACTTCATAGCATACTTGGCTCAATAAAGGATCAAGACGGTCCATCTTGCATCATGATGGCGCAACAAGTGTATGGATGGCGCAACAGGCTTCAAGTGTGGCGCAAGAACTTCTAGGTTGGAGCAAGATCACCACATTGGCGCAACAGGAACATGCATGGCGCAACAACATACTCCATGGTGCAATAGGAGTACCCCATGGCGTAAGAGGGAATATCTTGGCGCAAATAGAGTGCCCTTGGCGCAACAACATCCTTCTTGGCCCAACCCTTCAACAAATGGCGCAACACAGTCCCCTTGTTGCCCCTTTACACTCCCAAGTGCTCCAAACCTCTTCCAGATGCTCCAAACCTCCTTCTGTATGATATGTTCCTTTGGAACTTGATCCATTCCTTTGTCAGACGATCCATTCCTTTCTTAGATGATTTGTTCCTTTCTCACATGCTCCACGAACCCCAAGTGCTCCATTTTAGTTCCAAGTGCTCTAAATGCTCCATGAGCATGATCCAAATTCTCCATAAAACATGATCCAAATGTTCGAGTCACATTTAACAATATAGGGTTTAAGGCCTGAGACCTAGGGTTTTGGGCTGTGAGAACTTCATGTCACAACCAATACATGGTCGTGTTATTACTTATCAACGTGACACATATTGCGACATTTAGAAGTCGTGTCGCGCTTAGCCAGAAACCCCAATTCTCAATCTTAATTTAATTTAATATGAAAGCAAATCGTCCCAGGAAAGTAGGTGTTACATTATATTTCCTGTATAATAAATGACATGGTTGGATTGTTTTGTCAGTTATGATACTGATATGGTTGGAACCGTTTTGTCGGCTATGATACTGATGTGGTTAGAATGACATATTGGTTTGAGAACCATTCCCTTTTATTGGTATTAAAGGCGGTATCATGTGGATTATTTCAGAATTAGATTAAAGTGGTTTGGGGATCCCGAATTTAGTCAGCTGGGTTATGTAGTATAGTTTTATATGCATTGAGTGGCATTAAATACATGTATCATATTGGTAAATAATTTTGACATACTTTTTATTGTGTGGTTATTTAACTATAGTAATATACTATGAATTATTTTACCCTTATTCATAAAATCTTAAGCTTACTCGTTTGTTGTTTTTGGCATATACTACATGTACGGATAGCAATTGAAATTGCATTAGTAGAAGACTATGCTTAAGTGAAAGAAGACAAGGTAAATACTAGTGAAGTAGCGTCCCCTTACATGTAAATGTAGTATATAATTAAGTACTTTTGGCGAATGTTGAGGTTGCAAGTTGTATTCGACAATTGTGAGCTTAGTATAACTAGTGTTTTCTATATATTTCATGACTGGAAATTATAGTAGGCTTTCTTACGGATATGTTGTAATTATATAGAGGTCATGCCGAAACTTTGGTAGAATTAAAAAAAAAGATGGGTCAATTTTCGTTGAAAATGAAGATATCACATTTTTATGACAAAATGTGTTTTCCTTACCATGAACACACCTTTCCTATGGTTTAGAACAACTTTAGCAAACGAGTCTGTAGTTTGAACTTGAGTTGCTTAAGTTGGTCTATTTATCAATTTGAGTCTTTTGTGTGTTTCAGCTAATTACGTCATTAGTTGAGAATGCTCTTCAATTATGATTTTCATGGGGGGCGTGTTCGACAAAAGTAGCTAGTAGCGGGTAGCGGTTAGATGTTAGCAGGTAGCGGGTAGCGTTTGATTTGGTGCGCTTTTGTTGAAAGCTACTCCATGTAGCTTTTGATTTTGGAGTGTTTTGTTTATGTTAAAAGCTAAACACTCTGGTCATCGTACGATGCTTTTTTCTTTTTTACTAGCGTTTTCTTAAAAGCTAGAAGCCAGAAGCTCCCAAACGATGTGTGCCGAACACGCCCGTTATCTCTAGTCGATATTCAAATGGTCTTGAGGAAAACCTTTTCAATTGTTCATGTTTTAACTGTAAATATATGTGGCGCCCAAGATTATCTCTCCAAAAGAGCCCTTATGGAGAGAAGGGGAACTCCAACATATATAACCACTTATAAGAGTGTGTTTCATCGATGTGGGATACACTAACACTCCCTATCAGATTCGGAGGCTCGATGAAGATAAATAGGGATGTGTTAAACCACGGGGGTGTCGGACGTCAGCTCTGATACCATGAATCATCGCAGTAACGAGCAGAGCCCGCGTCGACCTTTTATCTAATAAATGCATCCCTTCCAGAAGTCGGGGTTTGTTGCACGTATTATCTCTAGAATTACTACGGTTATCCGAGTAGCAGATACCATCAATCAAACTATAATTGATTTAATGAGCCATTCGTAGTTTCGCAGTCTGAATTCGTTCATACCTTAAATATACGCTATTGGAGCTGGAATTACCGCAGCTGCTGGCTCCAGACTTACCCTCCTTCTGATTCCATGTAAATATATGTGGAGCCCAAGATTATCTCTCCAGAAGCGCCCTTGTGGAGAGAAGGGGAACTCCAACATATATAGTCACTTATAAGACCGTGTTGCATCGATGTGGGTTAACATTAACATTTTGGGTTGGTCTAAGTCCTTAATTGTTTCAACTTTACCAATATAACATTAACCAAACGACTTGGCCTATTTTCACATAGACTATTTATAAGTATATTCCTAACTTTTTGTCTAAATGTTAATCATCAACCAAATCTATATGATGTATTTTAGGGCGTGTTCGACCAAAATAGCTGGTAGCGGGTAGCTTTTAGCTGATAGCATTTTGTTATGCTACGTGAAGTAGCATTTAAATTTGAAGTGTTTTGTTTAAACTAAACATTAGAAGTTTGTAGTGTCAAACAAAGCTTTCTGTTCAAAACGGAGCACTTTTTGAAAAGCTAGAAGTTAGAAGCTCTCAAACGCTCCCAAACGTTCCGTGTCGAACATGCCCGTAGACTTACATAATTTCCATTAACACATCCAGCATAGTAAAAGATGGAAAATATTATGCCTTTGTTGTTTCAACTTCACATATTAAATGTAATAAATGTAAAGGCAAATGACTCGGAAGTCATTTGGTTATCAATTTGTTTTCATTTTGACATTTCGATTTTTTATTCCAAAATGACTCACTTTATATTTTTTTTGTTGAATTGAACATCACTTTATCAAAAAAAAAAAAAAAAAAAAATCAATATTGACTATTTTACTAGTAACCTTCCGGTTACCCGGTTTGCCACACACTAAAGTGATGTCCAATTTGAAAAAAAAAATGATAAAATGATGTTTGATTCGAAAACAAATGATAAAGTGATGTTCGATTTAGAACAAAAGACTAATAATAAAATAATTTTTTTATCATTTGCACTAATTTTCTTTTATTAGGTCTAATAAATTGAAATATTGGATGATATTTCATTTATGATTTGATATGACAGGTTTAAAAAAAATAGTATTAATGTCAGAGATTTCCATTTTTGGGTAATGTCCCAACACTTAATTGTAAACCGTACTTAATTTTAACCGAATTTTATTTCGTATCAATTAACTAAAAATGGGTTATCTCTTTGGCGAGTTACAACAACTTCCTGAGGTGTAAAGCAAAGCAAGTGTCGCCCCTATAGCTCAGTGGTAGAGCGCCAGTCTTGTAAACTGGAGGTCTGTAGTTCGATCCTGCATGGGGGCAATATTAATTTTAGAGTTTTTATTTTATAGCGTACCTTTCTATTTTTCAAATTCAAATTCTTTTTGCTTTATTTCAACCCTTTTTTATTTTCAAATTGAAATCTTTTTTATTTGTAATTCCAATGAATATGCTTTCTTGCTGATTAATGCTCGTAAAACACTTGATTTTGGGCATAATTCGTAGGGTTTACTTATTGTTGCCATTAAAAACGATCAACTAAACAATTAATTGCATCTAAAAGTGGTGTTCCATGCAATCTAGTCAATTCGTTTCCAAGTTTTGTTGGATTTGAAGGATTGTTTTTTCCAAGTTTATGATGTGATGGTATCATACTTGGTTCAAATAGCCTCATTTCTGTCCAATTATTTTGTTTCCAAGTATAGATAATAAGCAAAAAAAAGGTAGATTCTTGATGCAATGGTGCCATGGGTAGGGTATAAAGTCAGGTGTGATCTAAGAATCTTTCTTTACAAACCAATGGAAACCCTAGATTTGTTGGGCTCCATAATGCCATGGTAGGATAAGTAGAGAAGTAGAGAACTTAACTTTAGAATGATGTCATAGAGTAAAAACACGAGATTGATGTTAAAAGGGTAAAACATTAGATGATTTGTCTCACTAAAAAGTATGTCATGGTAATTTGCTCTTGATCTTGGTCTCTGCAAAAAAAAAACGTTAATGTCTTTCTCATCACCATCACAAACATTGACCCTAAAAAACTTATCCACTCACATTTGGTCTAATTTTATTCTATGTAATAAATAGTTAAATACAATCTTAGTACACCAGCATCAATACTGCTATGGTGCATAATATGGCTGCGTAAAAGGCACATGCACTTTATTATTTAGGGAACATCACTTTTAACGAAGTGAAAAATGCCCAAACATAAATAAAGGCTGGACATTTTTCTTCCAATTGCAAGAATTTGATTGTGAGTTTCTTCCCATTTCACCATATGGTATGGGTGCAATCACGCTTCCATGTATTTACTGGCATGCATGTTGTAGGTTGACATTCAAGATTTTTTACGAGTGTATGCATTATCATATCATTTTTGGGAGAAACATACTAAAAATAAAATATTGACTTATTTATACTCAGAGGGTGTTTGGGTAAGCTTATTTCAAATGATAAGCATTTTTTAACTTATAGTTTATTAGTTTATAGCGTTGTCAAAACGGAGCTTTTAAAAAGTATTTGGATTAGCTTATCCGATGTCAAAATGCTATAAGTTGATAAGTTATTTTTAGTGTTTGACAAAATGACTAAAAAAAAGGCTTCTTAGAGATTTTAGACAAGTATAAGTTATAAAGAGTTTTGATAAGTTAGGAGTTAATAACTTATCAGAAATGACTTATCTCCGGTACTACACTGTTATAAATTGTTTTTAGAAAATAGTTTATCCAAACACTAACTTATACCGGTGTGGAACCGGTAATAAGTTAAAAAAACTCTTTTTTTAAGTTTAGCCAAACACCCTCTTATTTATGTAATGAACTTACAACGAAAGGAAGTTGAGTCTTATTAATTCATGCATTTATGCTTCAATTCATTATAACTTTTTTACCGGTTTATTTACACATAAATCGATTAGAAGTCTACTTTATTACATAAATTAGAAAAACACCGATAACAAATTAGAACAAAACATAAATCGGTAAGTTGTTAGTGTATAGAAAATTATGTATAATTGTGTTTTATGTTAGATATTACAAATTTACTTGTATATGGGCCTACCCATATAGTTGCTAGGGTTTACGGTTATAAGTTGTAACGCCCGTGTTTCTAGGCTAAACATTAATGATGATGTAATAGTATAGGCCAACATTTGTAACTTCTTTTGAAATAATAAAATGTATTATTTGATTATTATGTGTTTTATGCTTAATTATTATGATTTAATAAGTTAAGGATAGAAATAAGCGTCGAAAATAAATTTTAAATAAAGCCGATATATATGAAGAAAGTTGTAGTGGTTGAAACAAGGATTCCGGAGATATAAAGAATACAGAAATCCGAGTTATAACGAAGAAGTTATGCTTTTCGAAGTTTCGCGACAGAACCGACACGACACTGTGTGACGTAAAATAAATGTTAAATAAAGCCAATATCTATGAAGAAAGTTGTAGTGGTTGAAACAAGGATTCCAGAGATATAAAAAAATACCGAAATCCGAGTTATAACGAAGAAGTTATGACCCGTTGAAGTTTCGCGACAGAACCGACACGACGCTGTATGACGTAAAACGTGAATTTACGATAAAGTGTTTTTTAGCCTTAGTGATCTAAATGAAAATCGTAGTATACGTTAAACCGAGAGTGTGCATAAAAAGAATGTCCAAATCTGACTTCGTATGAGCAAGTTATTAATTTTCTAAGATTTGGCATAACAGTATGCAGCCAGAAACTCGAATTTTAGATCGAGTGACTTTTAGCCGAAAAAACCTAAATGAGAATCGAAGATCTTGTTGATAGTAGTTCAACGGTAAAAAGACAGACCAAAACGGACGTCGGATGAAGAAGTTATGAATTTTTAACGGACTTTTCCTGTTCCGGCCTGTTAAAAATATAACTTTAAAAATAAAGTCAAAATTTGCCGACGGAGTCTAAACGAAAGTTGTAGAGCACAGTCTCACCTACGCGTGGATATAAAGAACGTCAAAACGGAGCTCGTATGAAAGTTACGAATTTTTGAAGTTTGAAAATTCGGAGTACGCCCAGCGTACTCGTGTAAGTGTTCCGGAGTTAGTCACCCTCCCTACTTATTCGCATGAGAGCCACGTGTCGTAGCCTTGACGCGTCCGATATGATCCCTTAGTACGCCCAGCGTACCCGATCTACGCCCAGCATACTGGCTGAAGAAGGAGTACGCCCAACGTAATCTAAAGTTACGCCCATCGTAACTCGAGCTTTCAGCCCCTATAAATAGCGGACGATTTCAGCCGATTTTTGGTTACAAAATTTCATTCTCTCACACTATGCTTTCTTGAATGTTGCAATAAATACCCCCAAGCCTATTATATTATCCTAGCATCATAAGCAAGTCCCGGAGAGCCCGAAGATCCCAAGAAAAAGAGTTTTCGAGACGAAACTCTGCCCGCGTGAAGCCCGGTTTTTTGAAAAACATCTCGATTTTATCGGAAACGATCGTTTTAAGAAACGAAGTGTTGCCCGATTATCGATAAATAAGGTGAGTGTATAGTCACTTTCATCTTATACATAGATATGAAGTATTTTTCTATAAAATATGTGCTATGTGTAATTATATTGTTTTTTTATTTGAAATGAGTGTTGAATAAATGTTTTATACAATTTTTAAACTGTATATGTATTTTTATTTACAAATATGTTGGGTAAAACATGGGTAGATGAAATATTTGATGTGTGTTAAAATGATGAGAGACCTCGATATTGTTGTTGTTTCAGTCATCTAGCGGAGTATAGATGACGACCACAGACTTTTCTAGACAGTCTAGTGGAACGCTAGCATGCTCGCAACCTGTAGGTGTTTGTGAACTTAGTGTTCAATGGTATACAGTATATTCCATCCCCCACATGGTTGCCTTATTTGACATAAATTGCTGAGGAATCCCTAAGCAGTGTTGTCACCTCGATGAAAATCCTTAAGCTAGGTCCCTTATGATAGGTGTTTAGGGACGTAAAGTGAGGATCACGGAAACGAGTAATCAGGGTTATTTTTGGTTGATAAAATTAATAAATTTATTATTGGTTGATGAAATTAATAAATTTATTATTATTTGTGGGTTGAAAACCCAATATGCTCACCAAGCTCACAAGCCTGACCCACTCAGCTTTTTATATTACATGTAGTGGACCCAGGGCATAGTTGGATGATGATGAGAGATTTTTGGATTAGGTCAGTAGATGTAAATATCTGTTGTAAGGCTTATAATGTACTGTTTATGCTTTTGGTCTGTATCGGAGCATGACATCCCGAGGTTTTGATATATAATGAAAATATATATTTCTTTAAGAAATATTTTGATAAATTTTTATCATGTTTTGTTTTGGGAACAAATTCCGCAACAACTTTTTGAAGATTACTCTGATTTTATTTTAAAAAGCATAAATGAAATCGGTCTTTTCTGGCCTAGAAATTTGGGGATGTCACATAAGTATTAGGAATATCGTCATTGACCTAAACGGAAACGAATTCCTTAAGAAGCTGTTACCCATTGAGTTGAATGGTTTCGACATCGTTCTAGGAATGGATTGGCTTAGTGCCAATGATGTCGAAATACTGTGCAAGAAAAAGATAGTAAGGGTAAATCCGGCTGGAAAAGAATCGTTTATGGTATACGGAGATAAACGCAGAGTAAATTCTGGAGTCATTTCCGTAATGAAAGCCAATAAATGTTTATCTAAAGGATGCACCTCATACTTGGCATTCGTGATTGATGCTAAGAAGGAGAAAAAGGATATGCAAAATATACCAATAGTGTGTGACTATCCGGAAGTTTTTCCCGCAAATCTTCCTGGATTGCCCCCTGATAGACAAGTGGAGTTTAGAATAGACTTGTTACCAGTAACAACACCAATAGCAAAAGCAGCATATCGATTAGCACCGACAGAGATGAAGGAGCTCATGACGCAACTTCAGGAATTGTTGGACAACGGTTTCATTAGACCTAGTTCATCGCCCTGGGGAGCTCCGGTGTTATTCGTAAAGAAGAAAGATGGTAGCATGGGAATGTGCATAGATTACAGAGAGCTGAACAAGGAAACAATAAAGAAAAAGTACCCGTTGCCAAGGATTGATGACCTGTTCGATCAGCTGCAAGGTTCGAGCTATTTCTCGAAGATCGATCTTAGGTCAGGATATCATCAGCTAAAGGTAAGAGAGCAGGATATTGAGAAAACTGCATTTAGAGCAAGAGATGGACACTAGGAGTTCTTGGTTATGTCGTTTGGACTAACCAATGCTCCAGCAGCATTCATGGATTTGATGAACAGGGTTTGTAAACCATTCCTCGATAAATCTGTGATAGTGTTCATAGATGATATTTTGATTTATTCAAAAAGCAAGCAGGAGCATGGCAAGCATCTGTGAGAACTGTTAGAAGTTCTGAAAAAGGAGAAGTTGTATGCAAAGTTCTCTAAATGTGAGTTTTAGATTCAAGAAGTCCAATTTTTGGGTCATGTGGTTAACCAAGAAGGGATAATGATTGACCCAGCGAAGATTGAAGCTGTGATGAAGTGGGAACAGCCGAAAAGTCCCACAGAGATCCGAAACTTTCTAGGATTAGCTGGATATTACCGAAGGTTTATCCAAGGCTTTTCTTCGATAGCTGCTCCATTGACAGTTTTGACCCACAAAGGAGCTACTTATACTTGGAGTGAGAAGAAAAAGGAAGCATTCGAGAAGCTAAAGAAGAAATTGTGTGAACCACCGATTCTTTCTTTACCTGAAAGAGTGGAAGACTTCGCAGTTTATAGCGATGCATCTGGACTTGGGTTAGGTTGTGTTCTGACCCAAAGGGATCAAGTAATAGCATATGCATCGAAACAATTGAAAGAGCATGAAAAGAACTGTCCCACTCATGATTTGGAGTTGGCAGCGGTAGTATTCGCCCTAAAGATATGGAGGCATTATCTTTATGGCACAAAGTGCAAACTTGTGACAACTCGAAATTTTTTGCCTCGTAAGTCCATCCATTCAAGTCAACCGAGTTTCAGACTCGTTTCTGCTATTAGTTAGCATTGTTTAGAGTCTGCTTAAGGGTTCTAAGCTCAGTACATTTATGCATTGGGTTTAAGGATGTGTCAGCTAAAGTTCTTCGCGTTGAAATCGAGCCGAACACTCCATCCAAGGGAGTGTACGGCCGTACACATGAGTGTACGACTGTACACCCATGTTGGCCGTACACCACCCCCATATGTAGGGCATCCCCTTCATTTCAAGTCATTTCTTCAGTTTCCAAGTCAAGAACTTCAGTTTTCTCTCAAGTATCATCGAGTTCTTCATCCTAGATCTTCAAAAACGTAAGTGTTTCTTCCCTCTAGTTGTTGTTATCCTTCTTAATCATGTATTACCCTTTGATTTCATCCATGGAAATCATATTTTTAGGTAGATCTTCAAGATCTTCATCTTTCACCAAGAACACCAAGAACACACACTTGTTCTTGGTGGCTGTGAACACCCTTTTGAGCCTCCAAATTGTAAGTATCCTTTCACTATGCTTAGTACACGTTAGGATCTCTTGTTAAGCACCCAAGAATCGATCAAAACTCAAGAACATCAAGAGTGTACGACCGTACACTCCATCTATGGCCGTACACCTTTGTTAAGACCATAATCTAAGGCTTAGAACACTTTCTAGTCACTTGGTACCCCTTAGAACTCTTGAACCCTTGAACCCCTTTGAATCAAGACCCAAAATGCATCCATCTTAGAGGGTGTACGGCCGTATACACTTGGTATGGCCGTACACACCTCAAAACCCTCCAAAATGATAGTTTTGCTCATCCTCTTGTTGTGCATGTGCCACACTGGCTTCCCCATGGATCAAACACCCTTTTCTTATGCATGTTTACCATGAGTGTACGGCCGTACACTCCATGGCCGTACACCCATTGTGACATCCCCTAATTTCTCGGCCAGAAAAGACCGATTTATTTTATGCTTTTTAAAATAAAATCAGAGTAATCCTTTTAAAAGATGTTGCGGAATTTGTTCCCAAAACCAAATATGATAAAAATTTATCAAAACTTTCTTTAAGAAATATATATTTTTATTTCATATCAAAACCTCGGGATGTCATGTTCCGATACAGATCAAAAGCATAAACAAGACATTATAAGCCTTACAACAGTTATTTACAACTACTGACCTATAATCCAAAAATCACTCATCATCATCATCCGACTATGCTCGGGGTCCACTACCTGTAATATAAAAAGCTGAGTGGGTCAGGCTTGGAAGCCTGGTGAGCATATAGGGTTTTCAACCCACAATAAATAAATTTATTATACTTAAACATCAATCAATCAACCAAATTTCCCCAACCCCATTATCTTATTTATTTCTTAAGGATTTACTATAACATCCGGAATTCCAGGTATCATATTTTAATTATTTAGTTTGTGTCAAGAAGAGGGACTCGACGAGTTGACGCCTAGACTCGTCTAGTAGGATCGCGATTGCTGACTGGATTTAATGAATTGACTCAACGAGTCGGCAAGTTGACTCGACGAGTCCGCGCTGTGGATAGAAACCCTAAATCCTCAGGCCTGTGCCCTATTTAAGGGATCTTATGGCCCTCATTTGCGGCCACCTTCACCCTTGAGAGCACCAGAGAACCTAAGAGTTTTGTGAGTGAGAAAAGAAGCCATTTTCATCATTTCTAGTGTGATTTTGCAAGAAAGAAGGAATGAGGGCAAGCTAGGCAGATTGAGGAGCTCAGATCTACTACCATTTGATCAGAAGTGGCTGCTATAGGTATAAATCTATGCTCATTCTCGTGTATATGGTGATCTACTTGAATTTAGGGTTTTCTTATGCGTTCTTTAGCTTGGATTCGAAGCATATGAGGTCCCAAGGTGGAATTCTTCTTAGATCTGGACCTTAAAAGGTCCAGAGAGTCCTAACTATCCTGCTTTATGCTATTCCTTTAGAGATATGGACCTAGGTTGCCATTTTAGAAGCTATTTCCCCAAAAGAAACCCTATGAGTGTTGCATGAGTGTAAAGGTTGGACCTTTACGTGATTATTGTGTATTGGAAGGTTAGATCTATAGGTTAGAGAAGCAGATCTGACCTCAGAAGGTCTTTTGAGTGTTGCCATGGAGGTAACTCGCCGAGTCCATAAGGGGACTCGACGAGTCGAGTCGGGTTGCCCCGCGTTTTGTGACCAGTGGTAACCCATCGAGTGAAAGGTTAACTCGACGAGTCGAGTGAGGATTTATGAGGATTAAAAGGACACGCATGGACTCGCCGAGTCACACGAGTGCACTTGACGAGTTTGGTCAAAGTTTGACCGTTGACTAGAGTTGACTTCAGTTGACCTTAGGGTTTTGGTCAAGCTGGTTCAGGAGAGGTCGGGGAGGGGTAGAATGGTCTTCTACCCATTCTTTAGAAATGAGGACAAGAGAAAGTATTGATTAGAGATGTTATTATGTTGATAGGAGGAGGCTAGGTCGGGTTATCGAGCACGAGAGGTTATCTGACATCGTACGAGGTGAGTCTTCTCACTATACTTTACCTAGAGTGGTAATTATGTGTGACCGGAAGGTCTTATGTGCTATGATGAGTATGTGATGTATGTCGTTATATGATATGTATGTGCTATGTTATGTTATGAGTATTATGATATGGACCGGAAGGTCAACGGTGTATGGACCGGAAGGTCAAGATGATACGGACCGAAAGGTCAGAGAAGTGGGACCGGAAGGTCTATCAGGATTATGGGACGGAAGTCCCCTGAGACACAAGGACCGGAAGGTCTTGTAGAGCTATAGCCTTGAGTGGCGTATGTGCGTATGTGGTATTTTGGCGAACTCACTAAGCATTTATGTTTACCGTTTATGTGATATGTGTTTCAGGTACCAGCGAGGATCGCGGGAAGGCGCCGGCATGATCTGTACACATTGATGGAGTTTTATGTATTTGAGATCTTGGGATTGTTTTATTTGGAGGACATGTGTGACATTGGATTTTGATACTTATTATGAATGAAATTATGTTTTAAAAATGAAAAAAAATTGTGTTGGAAATTTACGTTGTTACATTTACCCTAAGATTCAACTATCACTCACTCCTAAGGATTCATCCTAAGGAATAGGCACGAAGTCACATCGTCGCCAGGGTTTATACAACAGGCACTAAATCCATAGCTGCCAGGGTTTATACAACATGTGCTAAGTCCATAGCTCTTATTTATCGACAATATTATTCACAGGAATCTCCCTGTCATACATGTCAACGGGTTTTTAGAGTACGACTGATGAACATATAGTTCACACACTTACAGGTTGTGAGCCTGCTATTGTTCCACAGATCATCCAGAATAGTCCATGGTTGTCATCCATACTCTGCTGAATAACGGGGGCCAACGTTTGGGTAAGGGCTTTTCTCATATTTCACCACTCACCCTCAACTCATGATCTATATCACTGATCATCTCATTTATCCAACTCACCTTTCATCACACACCCACCATTTCATCTACCCATGTTTTACCCAACATTTTTGTAGATAAAAATACATATACAGTTTAAATTATTTAAAAACCTGTATAAATCATTCCTTCAACATCCATCTCAAATAAACAAACATTATATATTCACACAGCATGTATTTTATATAATATACTTCATATCTATGTGTAAGGTGAAAGTAACTACACACTCAGTTGATTTAATGATAATCGGGCAACACTTCGTTTCCTAAAACGATCGTTTTTAATAAACCGGGAGTTTTATTGAGAAACCGGGCTCTGCAAGGGTCGGGCTTCGAAACCGAAAAGATAATTTTCTCAGGCTTCTTGGGCGCTTCGGGACGTGTTTCGGGTGCTATAATTGATACCGGGGCTTTGGGGGATGTCAAGATAGTAAAAATATTGAAAAAGGGGTGAAAAGGGACAATTTTCCAAAATTACCTGATCGGACGGCTGGGAGGAAGCCACGCTGCAGTAGATGCAAAGAGTAGTCACATGGCTCGCACATGCGAGGGTCCTGCTGGAGGCTTTTGATTGGACTGAAGTCTAGGGTCCGAGGAGGAGGTTCGTGGCACACCTGCGAGGCTCGGACACGTCAGGAGGAGGCACGCGTCGGACTCCCATTGGACCGAAGTTCGGATGCGAGGGCAGGCGACACGCCTCGCCAGGAGGCCTCGGGTGACTCAGCAGTTCGGACACGTGGCACGTTTTGAGCGAGGGTGACGTGGCTTTTCCGGGTGAAGCTTATATATGCGAAATTTCTCGAGTTTTGTGCCAAAATCTTCTAAAATTCATAACTTTCGCATACGAGCTCCGTTTTTGACGTTCTTTATATGCACACGTAGGTAAAATTACGCTCTACAACTTTTGTTTAGACTTCGTCGGCTAATTTTGAATTTAGTTTTTATATTATTATTTTTAACAGACCGGGACAGGAAATCCGTTAAAAATTCATAACTTCTTCATCTGATGTCCGTTTTCGTCTGTCTTTTTACCGTTGTACTACTATTTACGAGACCTTCGATTCTTGTTTAGGTCGCGTCGGCTACAAATCACTCGATCTAAAATTCGAGTTTTTAGCTGTCTACTGCTAAGCTGGAACTTGGAAAAATCATAACTTCCTCATACGAAGTCATATTTGGACGTTCTTTTTATACATACTCTCGGTTTAACAAACACTAAGACTTTCGTTTAGATCACTAAGGCTAAAAAGTATTTTATCAAAAACTCACTTTTTATGACTTTCGGCATCGTGCCCGTTTTGTCGCGAAACTTCGACAGGTCATAACTTCTTCGTTATAACTCGGATTTCGGCATTCTTTATATATCCATAATCCTTGTCACGACCACTACAACTTTCTTAATAAATATCGACTTTATCTAATATTTAGTTTCGACGCTCATTTTTTACTCTTAATTAATTAAATCCTAATAATTAAGCATAAAACACATAATTCACATAATAATCACATAATTCCTCTTTATTTCTTCAAAATGAGTTACAAAGGTTAACCTAGATTATTATGTCAACATTAATGCCTAGCCTAGAAACACGGGCGTTACACCCATGGCCGTACACTCCTCATTGTGGTCGTACACACCCCTTAGATGAATTACGGGTGATTCTAACACTTATTCCAAGTGTTTCCTAGTCCCTAAGGGTGTTTCCTTGCATGTTAGTTGCTTTTAAACACTAAATTCATGGCAATATATGCCATATATGTCATTTAGGACTCGTTTGTGTCTCGGGACTTCATTCGTGGAACTTCTCATCCTTACGCACATATTCGATTGAATCACCCACATAAGGTGAGTTCATACCCCTATAATCAATCTTTTAACTGTTTTAAATGCTTTTAGGGGGGGGATACAAGTTGAACACAATGATAATTGTGTAATTGTTTTGTTATAAACATCTTTTAAAGGATTGCTTATGTATTTATAAGTGATCAAAACATTTCAAAAACTCTTTTAAAATTATGTTACTTTATAGTTTACAAAACTCCGTTTTTAAAGTATAATCATAACTTAATAGATAAAATGAGTTTTTTCTTCAAGTCAATAACAGTTCAAGTAAACATACTAGTAAACTATAATAGGTATAGTTTAGAGGTTCAGTTCACACTAGACACTAGAACAGAGAGAACATACTAGACACTAGAACAGGGAGAACATACTATAAAGAGAAACAGGGAGGAAGATACAATACACGATAACAGAAAGAACATACTATATACTATAACAGAAGAACATACTAAATTATACCAATGATCACTAACACATTGTTCTAAACAAAAGGTGATAATAAATTGGGTATACAACAATACTATAACTTTAATATGAGTTATTACATGGCTTAGCAATTCGTTTGCTGAAGTTGTGTTTTGTAACCAGAATCTCTTGCAGGGAGAATGTATAGTATGGGTACAACCACATCACATTATGACCTTAATAAAACAAACTAGTTTTAAGGTAGCCAGTACATTCAGTAGAAAGGGGCCCATAATGCTAACTTTATGATTCCTTAGTTTATACATCAAGGATATATATTAATCAGATCCAACATGTAGTAGGATGTGTGCTTTCCGCTTCATTTCCTTGTTTGGTTGTGGGCTTAGAGCAGATTCACCCAACCAACTATCTATCTGATCTTATATATATATATATATATATATATATATATATATATATATATATATATATTCCGTATACACTAAGTAATCATAAGGAGTACCAGGTATGGGTCAGGTCCTAGTACACTAACTCAATACAACATTTTCTATTACAAAAACATACTTTTCAAGTAAAACAGTTGGTAGACAAAACTAGAAACTTACCAGAAAAAGGGTTTAATCCATTTTATTAAACCAGTATAACATAAAGGACCTTAGGTGGTTAATTCTATAATACCTTAGTTTATACATCAGGTTTATATATAATTAATACCCGATAGGTAGTTGGATGTGTGCTTTCCGCCTTACTTCCTGTTCCTTGTTTGGTTGTGGGCTTAGGCAGATTCACACAATCAACTATCCGTTCGATATTAGGTTATATATAGCTTGTATAAACTAAGTGATTATAGAAGGAACTATTGTGGTTACTATTTTTACTAAAGGAAATAAGGGTTTAATCCATTTTATTAAACCAGTATAACTTAAAGGACCTTAGGTGGTTAATTCTATAATACCTTAGTTTATACATCAGGGTTACATATAATTAATATTCGATAGGTAGTTGGATGTGTGCTTTCCGCCTCATTTCCTGTTCCTTGTTTGGTTGTGGGCTTAGGGCAGATTCACACAATTAACTATTTGTTCGATGTTAGATTATATATAGCTAGTATAAACTAAGTGATTATAGAAGAAACTACTGTGGTTACCATTTTTACTAAAAGAAATAAGGGTTTTCTTAAAGAATGTTTTCATCAAATATAAAGAAACTATTACAGTTAACTCCGTGAGTACCAAGTGAATACGCCAGGGTTATATGCAATGATGATCTAACAAACAATGGGATGTGTACCTTCCGCCTCATTCGCTGTTCCTTGTTTGGTTGTGGGCTTAGGGAAGATACACACAATCGATTATTTGTTTACTCTGGGTTTTATATAATTGGTATCCATTTAGTACTCATAGAAAGGATTGTAGAGTCGTTTTTACTTATCTTTCATCAAAGCAGGAAATATAGGATTTTCTGGAGGAACAGGCGAACTTTTCTAAACAGAACTTACAACTTACTTACATCACTAAAATCTTATGAACTCACCAGCTTAAATGCTGATATTCGCTTTCAATAACTTGTATTAACAGGAGACCAGTAGACAGGTACGCGTACTAGGATTCAAAAGATGGAGCATAATAGCTTCATGTCTTTTTGTTATTTACTTTGTAGTCTATGTTATGTGAACCACACACTTTGTAAACACTTTCTTTCTAATGAAATGGTTGTTTATTACTTTGATTACTATGATGTATGACTTGTGATACTAAACATGACGTCCTCCACCCCCGAACGTTTCCGTCGTTCCGGTTTTGGGGTGTGACAAAACTTTTCACTGATCATAAGAGTCTTCAATATCTCTTTAATCAGAAAGTATTGAACATGAGACAACGACGCTGGCTAGAGTTGCTTAAGGATTACGAATGTGAAATCCTTTACCACCCTGCTAAAGAAAATGTTGTAGCTGATGCTTTAAGAAGAAAAGTGAGCCTTGAAAAGAAAAGGGCAAGAGCATTAAGAATCGAAGTTGTCTCAATGATTGTAAAAAGTATCAAGAAAGCTCAGATAGAAGCTTTAGAGAAAAATGACCGAAAGGAAGAACGTTTGGGCAAAACGTTAGTCTTCGATATAAACGGTCAAGGACTGAAGGTATTCCAAGATAGGATTTGGGTACCTAAGACGGGAGGAATAAGAGATCTTCTGATGGAAGAAGCTCACAAGACCATGTACTCGATTCATCCTGGCAGCACAAAGATGTATATGGATCTGAAACCCTACTACTGGTGGCCGAAGATGAAGCTCGATGCTGCAAAGTATGTGGCTGAGTGTGTGACATGTGCGAGGGTTAAGGCACAACATCAGAAACCGTATGGGAGTTTATAACCTTTAGTTGTACCCATGGGTAAATTGGAAGACATCACCATGGATTTCATGACTAAACCGCCTAGAACGAAAAGCAGTCACGACATGATTTGGGTGGTCGTTGATCGGTTTACTAAAAGTGCACATTTCATACCAGCCAATGAGAAGTGGTCTATGGAAAAGCTTGCAAAGGTTTATGTGAAAGAGATAGTGAAAGCTCATGGAGTTCCCCTGACGATTGTGTCAGATCGCGATAGTCGTTTCACGCCGAGGTTTTGGAGAAGTCTACAAGAGGAATTGGGTACGAGGTTGTGTCTAAGTACAACCTACCATCCGCAAACCGATGGTCAGAGCGAACGAACGATTCAAACATTGGAGTATATGCTACGAGCATGTACCATGGAATTCCAAGGTAACTGGGATGAACATTTACCTTTAGTAGAAGTTTCCTACGATAATAGTTACCACTCGAGCATCAAGATGACACCTTATCAAGCTTTGTATGGACAAAAGTGTCAAACGTTGCGTTGGCTTGAAGCTGGAGAAAAGCAGTTTATGGGACCTGAGATAATCCATCAAACTGTTGAAAAGTTGAAAGTGATTAGGGAAAGGATGTTAGCAGCTCAGGATCGTCAAAAGAGCTATGCTGATAAGAAAAGACAACCGATAACATTCGAAGTTGGAGATTTGGTTTTACTTAAATTCTTGCCATGGAAGGGACGTATAAGATTTGGTAAAAGAGGAAAGTTGACTCCAAGGTTTATTTGACCGTTTAAAGTTCTTCAGAGGATTGGAAACCAAGCTTACAAGCTAGAACTACCAAAAGAACTAGATGGAACTCATAACACTTTCCACGTGTATTATTTGAGGAATTTCACGGGAGAAGTTCTAGATATAATTCCAATTTTTGAATTAAAATTGGATGAAAGTAGGAAGCTAATTGAAGAACCAGAGGCAATCGTTGACCGTAAGACTAAGAAGTTGCAACAAAAGATGGTCGATTTAGTGCTTGTGCGATGGAAACATACGAATGGGCCAAATCTCACCTGGGAAACGGAGAGTGACATGATGAGTCGCTATCCGCATTTGTTTGTTGATGTATGATTCCGGTGACGGAATCATTCTAAGGGGGGAGAGAATTGTAACGCTCGTATTTCTAGGCTAGGCATTAATGATGATATAATAGTCTAGGCCAACCTTTGTAACTTGTTTTAAAATAATAAAATGTATTATTTGATTATTATGTGTTTTATGCTTAATTATTATGATTTAATAAGTTAAGGATAGAAATAAGCGTCGAAAATAAATTTTAAATAAAGCCGATATATATGAAGAAAGTTGTAGTGGTTGAAACAAGGATTCCGGAGATATAAAGAATACAGAAATCCGAGTTATAACGAAGAAGTTATGCTTTTCGAAGTTTCGCGACAGAACCGACACGACACTGTGTGACGTAAAAAGTGAATTTACGATAAAGTGCTTTTTAGCCTTAGTGATCTAAATGAAAATCGTAGTATACGTTACACCGAGAGCGTGCATAAAAAGAATGTCGAAATCTGACTTCGTATGTGGAAGTTATGAATTTTCTAAGATTTGGCATAACAGTATGCAGCCCGAAACTCGAATTTTAGATCAAGTGATTTTTAGCCCAAATAACCTAAACGAGAATCGAAGATCTTGTTGATAGTAGTTCAACGGTAAAAAGACAGACGAAAACGGACGTCGGATGAAGAAGTTATGAATTTTTAACGGACTTTTCCTGTCCCGACCTGTTAAAAATATAACTTTAAAAATAAATTCAAAATTTGCCGACGAAGTCTAAACAAAAGTTGTAGAGCACTGTCTCACCTACGCGTGGATATAAAGAACGTCAAAAACGGAGCTCGTATGCGAAAGTTACGAATTTTTGAAGTTTGAAAACTTGGAGTACGCCCAGCGTACTCATGTAAGTGTTCCGGAGTTAGTCACCCTCCCTACGTCTTCGCATGAGAGCCACGTGTCGTAGCCTTGACACGTCCGATATGATCCCTTAGTATGCCCAGCGTACCCGATGTACGCCCATCGTACTGGCTGAAGAAGGAGTACGCCCAACGTAATCTAAAGTTACACCCAGCGTAACTCGAGCTTTTAACCCCTATAAATAGCGGACGATGCCAGCTGATTTTTGGTTACAAAATTTCTTTCTCTCACCGTATACTTTCTTGAATGTTGCAATAAATACCCCCAAGCCTATTATATTATCCTAGCATCATAAGCAAGTCCCGGAGAGCCTGAAGATCCCGAGAAAAAGAGTTTTCGAGACGAAACTCTGCCCGGGTGAAGCCCGATTTTTGGAAAAACATCCCGGTTTTATTGGAAACGATCGTTTTAAGAAACGAACTGCTGCCCGATTATTGTTAAATAAGGTGAGTGTAGTCACTTTCATCTTACACATAGATATGAAGTATTTTCTATAAAATATGTGTTGTGTGTAATTATATTGTTTGTTTATTTGAAATGGGTGTTGAATAAATGTTTTATACAAGTTTTAAACTGTATATGTATTTTTATCTACAAATATGTTGGGTAAAACATGGGTAGATGAAATATTTGATGTGTGTTAAAATGATGAGAGGCCTCGATATTGTTGTTGTTTCAGTCATCTAGCGGACTATAGATGACGACCACAGACTTTTCTAGACAGTCCAGTGGAACGCTAGCATGCTTGCAACCTGTAGGTGTTTGTGAACTTAGTGTTCAATGGTATACAGTATACTCCATCCCCCACATGGTTGTCTTATTTGACATAAATTGCTAAGGAATCCCTAAAGCAGTGTTGTCACCCCGATAAAAATCCTTAGGCTAGGTCCCTTATGATAGGTGTTTAGGGACGTAAAGTGAGGATAACGGGAACGGGTAATCAGGGTTATTTTTGGTTGATGAAATTAATAAATTTATTGTTGGTTGATGAAATTAATAAATTTATTATTATTTGTGGGTTGAAAACCCTATATGCTCACCAGGCTCCCAAGCCTGACTCACTCATCTTTTTATATTACAGGTAGTGGACCCAGAGCATAGTTGGATGATGATGAGAGATTTTTGGATTATAGGTCAGTAGATGTAAATATATGTTGTAAGGCTTATAATGTACTGTTTATGCTTTTGGTCTGTATCAGAACATGACATCTCGAGGTTTTGATATATAATGAAAAGTTATATTTCTTTAAGAAATGTTTTGATAAAATTTTATCATGTTTTGTTTTGGGAACAAATTCCGCAACAACTTTTTGAAGTTTATTCTGATTTTATTTTAAAAAGCATAAACGAAATCGGTCTTTTCTGGCCGAGAAATTTGGGGATGTCACATAAGTATTCATAGTTTGGGATTCAAAATGTAATCACTTTCATAACAGTCTGGTAATAGAAAAGAGTTCTCATATTCTTGACTATGGATATAGGTCACATCGATTGAACCGCGTTAAACCCTTGTGTCATTTCATTGCTTTATTTTGCTTTCTTGCGTAACAACTAACAAGTGGTATTAGAGTTAGATTCGAGCGACTACATCTGTTGATTGAAGGATGTTGTCTTATAAATTCGATTTGGAGAAGTTCAAATGGATCGAATGATTTCACGTTGTGAAAATGTGAAGATGGACACCCTTTTGGTGCAACAGGGTTGTGCGACGACATTAAAAAGAGACATAATTACCGAAAAAGTTGGCGGTGGATGCAAAGGTGGATATTCTATCGAAAACACATAGTATGATTTTGTTATGTCTGACTGATGAAATATCACAGGAGGTTGTAGATAAAACGGCTACTGTTGAGATTTGGGAGAAACTCTATGACAAGTATCAAAATAATTCTCTCACGTATTGACTATATCAGAAACAACATTTGTATACCATCTAAATGTTTGATAGTACTTAGGTAAAAGACCATCTTGATACCTTCAATTGTATTATCTCATATTTACAAGGTGTTGAAGTTAAGATTGACGATAACGATCAAGCTCTTATATTGTTATGTTCCCCACAAAATTCGTATGAGAATTTTGTTGATATCATGTTGTATGGTAGAACAAAGATTATTGTTAACGATGTGAAAGATTTTTTATTTTCTAAAAAACTAAAACAAAGGGCTTTTTCAAGTGAATATGTATCTAGCTCATGTAGGTTTCCATGCATGGGAAGGCAACATAGAGAGATGGTGGAAATCAGGAAAGTCATGTTCCAAATCTAAAGCTTCGGATAAGATTAAATGTTATAATTGCAAGGAAAAGGGGCACTACATAAGAGATTATCCACAATTAAAGATAGTAAATTTCAAGGCTAGATAAAGCAATATTAATAGTAATGTTGTGGTTCAAGAGAGTTTAGAAGAAAGAGACACATGAGGCGTTTTGACTGTATGTGCAACTAGTTCTATAAATCTTTGGATCTTGGACTTTGATGCATCTTTCCATATGACTTATAATCATGATATGATTCGAATATTTTAAAGAATGAAGTGGAACGATGAAGATGGGTGATGACAGCATGTGTGGTATCAAGGGAACTGGCATGATGTAGGTCAAAATGCATGATGACATGGTCAGAAAACTCTATTGTTGGTATGTTCCTGGTCTTCGTAAGAACCTAATTTCTTTTGGCACTTTGGCCAAACATGGACTAAAGTATTTTCGTGAAGAAGACTTTGTAAAAATCTGTAAATGTGCTTTTGTAGTTATGAAAGGAAAGTTGCAACATGAAATTTATTTTCTAGAAGCCAATATAATCAGAGGAACACAAGTTGTATCCCAATTCTCGGAACAACATAATGACATGACATAGTTATGGCATCATAGATTGGAGCATGTGAGTGAGAATGGTATGAATATCTTGAGTAGACAGGGCTATGTGGTGGAGAAATAACTAAAAAAAAGTAAAATTTTATGAGGTTAGTATCAAAGGAAAGAAACACACGACGAAGTTCAGTTCTAGTCAACACATAAGCAAGAAAATCCTCAAATATGTTCACTTGGATTTATGGGGTCCTTCTCCGGTGACATCTCATCGTGGATGCTCATAATTTGTTACTTTCATTGATAAGTATTCAAGGAAGATCTGTTTATACTTTCTAAAGACAAAGGATGAAGTGTTTATAAAGTTGAAGGAGTGGAAGACTATGGTTGAAAACCAAAGGGAAAAAAGTCAAGATACTTAGAACTAATAATGGGTTAGAGTTTTTCAATATAGCATTTGAAAACATCTTCAAAACGAATGGTGTAGCAAGACACCTCAATATACGACACATGCCACATCAGATCGAATAAATAGAACACTGATGCAACATGCTAGGATCATACGGCTATTTGCTGATTTATCGAAGCAATTTCGAGAAGAAGCAGTCAGTATTTCTTGTTTTTGGTGAATAGATCTTCATCAACTTCAATTGAAATAAAGACTCCTAAAGAGGAATGGTCCAATATACCTTGTGATTATTCTGGTTTACATATTTGGTTGGCTTTCATATGCTCATGTTAATGATGGTAAAATGGAGTCGAGGGATATGAAGTGCATTTTTCTTGGTTATCTAACTGGAGTGAAAGGTTATTGAATTTGATGTACAAAAGAAAGAAGGACTCTTAACTTTTTTAATTCGAATAGATGTGAGAGATGAGAAAGTACAACTCTTTCGGGGAAACATGATCAGGGTGCTAGCCAGAAGGTGGAGTTTGTAAGACAAACTCCAGATAGATTGGGGATAAATGAGAAAGAACAAACCGAAAAGGAATAACATAGACAAGATATGGCATCCCTAATTTTCTGTAACATCCCAAAAATAAGAGAAATTTTTGTTCATTTTAAAAGCGCAACCCACAAGCCCAAAAGTTACCAAAACATTGTTTACAAGTCATAATAAGTGAAAACATCAAAACAAGTATCGATCGACATAAACTACATAATGATGTGTACAATCACGCCTTCACCTTTCCCCGCTCATCAGAAGTACCTGAAACATTGAAATCCAAACTGTAAACCAAAGCTTAGTGAGCTTCCCAAAATACCCTACACCAAAACAAATACATATACAAGACAAACATGCAAACAGGGTTTGTTGGTCGTTGACCTCAACCCAACCATATCGAGTTGGTTGGTTTATAGTACGAAGCAATTACACCTCAACTCAACCATCTAAGGTTTGTTGGCACATGGCTTCAACCCAATAATCCAGGTTTGTTGGCACGTGGCCTCAACCTTACCATACCAGGTTTGTTGACCTCCAGTCTCAACCCAACCATATCGGGTTTGTTGGCTTGTGGCCTTAACCTAACCACACATATGTCGACATATATATACAAACAATTAACACATTGAACTATCATAGCAATCCTATACCTTAGGATACATAAACTGTAGCACCCGATTCTTAGTACGTATTCAAATTCAAGAAATTTGGGATTTACTCTAAGACTCGGCGAGTTGGAGGCCCAACTCGTCGAGTAGACTTGACATTATGCGGGAGTTTTAGTAACCTACTCGATGAGTCAGGGGACCGACTCGACGAGTAGAATCTGTCTGGACAAAACCCTAATGTTCAGGGTTTGCACCCTATTTAAACAACTTTTCTTGCCTCAACCCAACCTCCATCGTTCCTCCCAACCCAGAGAAACCCTAACTCGAAACCCTAAGCCCTTATTGGGTGTTCTTGAGATTTTTGGTGCCTTTTTGGTGTATTTGAAGTTGAAGAAGAAGAAGGAAGCTTGGAAGTTCAAGTGGAAGTTAGTAGATCTATAGGTTGTGCCCCAATTCCAGCTCACTTGAGGTATAAAGCTGAAACCTTGACTATTATTTGCTTAGATCTTGATTTGGGGCTATTTTCTACCTTTTTCCTAATCCTTAGTGAAGCTATAGTCGGAATTGTGTGCATAAGTGGGTTTGTGCTTCAGATCTGGAACCATTGAAGGTTCCCATGGCATAAAGGTGCCAACTTTATGGCCATGGGAGACCCATGCTTCATATATATACCTCTTTTATGGCTTTTTGAGCCAAAAACCACATGCATGGACGTTAAGATTGGAACTTTACGTATGAAATGGACCCTAGGAGGTCATATCTACGGTTTTGATGCATCGAGACCCATTGTAATCGAATGTATAGTTTTGGACAAAGAGGGACTCGGCGACTCGGGACGCTTTTTCCCCAAAACGTCTTCTGGAAATGGTTTAGATTGAGTGGAAAGAGCACTCATCCTGTTAGGGGTTTGTCTTGGACCTGGAAATCATAGGACTCGGCGAGTGTATGAACAGACTCGGTGAGTCCAAGGCAATCTCCCAACTCATGAAGATGGACTTGACGAGTTGTTCATACAACTCGGCGAGTCATCGACTGAACACGTTCGTACGAGGGAAATGAACTCGACGACTTCAAAGAGAACTCATTGAGTCGATTGAAGATGGTCCCGATATTATGAGTGAAGAAGGACCTGTCGAGTTGTTGCTAGACTCGACAAGTAGAGTCAGGGTTTTAACATTTTATGGAAAAGGGGACTCGACGAGTTGGCGGGCCACAATGCCGGCCCATTTAGTTTATGTATGGTAGGAAGACCTGGGGGTTAGCCCTAGGCATTACGCATGAAATACCAGGAGGAGGCTCCTGGCATACAGTATGTTATTATGTATGGTAGGAAGACCCAGGGGTTAGCCCTAGGCAACATGTATAAAAGACCAGGAGGTGGCTCCTGGCACACTGTATGCTATGAAAGACTAGGAGGTGGCTCCTGGCACAGTGTATGCTGAGTAGCCTACTAGAGTAGTATGTATAATTGTCTTTGTGATGCTTGCATGGAAGACCAGGGGGTAGCCCTTAGCACTTGTCTGTAAGACCCAAGGAGTGGCCCCAGGCTTGATAAGAAAGACCACGTGCGGCCCGTGGCATAACAGCAAGACTATGTTTGGCACATAGCACCTTAGTTGATTATGGATATGTTTGTTATGTATGGCTTATGGTTACGTATGGCATGTATGGGTCAGTTGATATGTATGGTATGTGGTATCTGGGGAACTCGCTAAGCTTCGTGCTTACGGCTTTCAGCTATTTGTTTCAGGTACAAATGCTTTTCCAAGGAAGGAGCTCGGGGCGATCACAGCGCATCACACCATTTTTTCCGCACTAGATGATCTTTGGGATTTAAAACTCTGATAATTGTTTTATTAAGAATGTTATTAAATGATTGAGCAAAATTTATTAAGTAGTTTTTAATTAATCAAAACAAAATTTTTGGTCTTAAATTTTGGGATGTTACAAGTTGGTATCAGAGCCTTGGTTTGAGGGATTCCGGCACACTCTCGGGTGTGTCTGGACTCAAACTGAGGACTTGATATGAAAATTTTCAAAAGGAACTTGAAAAGTATTTGAAAAGAGAAAAGAACTTTGAAAAGAACAAGGTGTGTGATGCATACAATCGACCGAGCTCAAGTAAGTGGTTCCCAAAATACCAAAACATGTTTATTATGTGATATGATATGATTAGGTGATTAGCATGCTAGATTAGAGATAAGGATCTAGGAAAGATGCCTTTGTATGTTTATATGAGCTTGTAGAATTGATCAGCCAGTGGTAGGATAGCCTGTTTAGGTTATGCCTGATTATATGAGCCTTGAATTATATGTTAGTATAAATTCTTGATTAGAGGATACAACAGTTTGATTGGAATGCACGAATGTTCCTTGCTTTGTGCTATTGGGGTTCTAATTAACTTTAACTAACTAGTAAACGAATATGTAAGTTACATATTACGAGGACTAAATAATTTCAGAAGGTTAGGTTTAGCCCTATTTCGCAGCACTTGTATGAGTCCAACCGTTGTAGGGTAGAACCTCTCATTCGAAGAATTATATAGTCTTAGTGATATGTAATGGTATTTGCGAGCTAGTTAGGGGGAGATAGCAGGAACTTCTTATGCAGCTGATGGCAGAGAGTGAGTTGGAGGATACCCTAGGGCAAGCCTAGGATGAGATTAGTGTTGGGACTTGGTGGAGTCGAGGCAATTCTTAAGGAAAGTACGGATATATGTGGAAGGTAGTATGGGCCCGTACTACTGAAAGCAGAGGATCCGTACTCGAGTCAAGGAGGGCTGAGATAAAATCGGGGAACTTGTAGTGCGTGTGTGATTCCTCAGCAGCGATGAGTATTTTGATGATAGTTACGTTATGACTGATGCAGTATGGTGACGCTATGAGGTAGACCAGTGGGCACTTCAAGTACCGAGGAGGGATCAGGCTCGGGTTCAGGAGCCGAGCAGCGCGGGGAGCAGATGAGAGATTTTATATTAGCAGAGATTACGTGCAGCATATTGGATCAGACTTTTGTGATCTTTGGTACAGTCAAGGATGGGATTTTGGAGCTTTTGGATAGCCGCCTCAAGGCCTTCTGGGCCGAGATTGCTGTGGGGAAGTTAGGGGCTCCTCTAGAGCCCAATGTTTATGGACCTATGGATCCCTCAATAGGGAGGATCCCGTTATTAGCTCTTGTCATCAGGGATCGGAGGTGGGTTACGCACCTTGTCTCCAGGAGAATCCGCTACATGATTGGATCGTTGACGAGGTTTCGCGAGCCATACGCGAGAAGTTACCCAATGTTATCGAGCATGTTACTGATAGGGTAACCGCTAGGTTTCAGGGTCAGTCAGGGGTTATTCAGGCGGCTGATGGGATGGTCGGGGTAACTCGGGAGTAAGAGTTTGGTTCGGATGTGTAGTTAGGGAAAAAGAAGCAGACTTCTAGTCAGGCTCAACGATCTGTGCAGTCGGACGCTGACATAGCTGACGCCAGAGACCCAAGTAGTCGTAGTGGATGTGCAAGGGGTAAAGATGTGCACAGCAGGTCGCAGTGCGGTAGGTGCGGACGGAAGGGTCATCTCCGTCGAAAATGCACATCGAAGGAAGAATTGTGTCTCCGTTGCCATCAGCCTGGTCATTTCAGGGCAAATTGCCCCCGTATAGCGGTTAAGGCAGCTCAGGATTCATCGCAGATGCTTCGACGGAGAGGGGGAGTTCAGGTTCCAACGCCCATGATTCCGCAGGATGTCAAGATCGAGCTGCAATAGACCGCTGGTATGTATTTCAAATCCAGCTTATGTTTATGATTTTATTGTTATGGTACTGCATCGATGTTAGTAAGTGTATTTCAGCATATTATGTTTCCTGCTTATGAATGAGTTGTATGCCATCTGCATACCATGGATGTTAGAATAGTAGTTCAAAGATGATTCCCTTTAGAGCAAGTTCTCAGGATGCAGTCACTGTAGCAAGTGTCTGTGTGTGTGTGTGGGGGGGGGGGCTCGGAAAGTGTTCTGTTAGCCTTCAAGAGTATGTATGAGTTATCTCCCTACTTGTATTCGGATTATATTGTGGAAAATGTCATATGCCAAATGCATACCGGGAATTATGAGCAGCTAGCGTAGGGTCAAATTCCCTTTCTAGTTTGGACGCATTCAGTGTTATTTTGGGATACGGTCGAGATCGATTCAGGGGAATTATGTGACGGTCTGAGGTCGGGCTTCAGCAGGGTCCATGGAGTGGTTATCCGCCATTGTCAGTATTCGGTGAAGAATAGTCTTTATGCCAGGAGTAGTTCGTGGGAGCATCAAGATAAGCAGTTTATCGCTGAAGAAGTTGCTCCGAGCATCGGCAAATTAGACCTTAAGGTTGAGAGGGACATCAGGCTAAGCTTATGGGATTATCAGTATTGGGGATGCAGAAAGTGTTCATCTAGTATTCGGTAATCGTACGGTATTTGGGGTGGGCTAGTGACGGATAGCTACCAAGATTAAGGCGATGGTAGTTGTCATGCCTATCGTGTAAGGGAGGAAGAAATGGAAATCCTCGGATTTTCGCGTGCCGTAAAGACTTAGTTGAAGCTAAGTGGGGAGAAACAATCATGTTACAGGAGCAGGAGCGGTTTTGAAACTGGGATAAGTTTCGCTCTCTTGTCAGGGAGAAAGACGGCCCAGGCGGCTGTATGAATTAAGGATAGTGTGAGTTGGAAGTTCAGAAAACTTGCCAATGGTGAGATCGCATTCTCGTGATGTCTAATAGCAGGTTTCAGAAGAATCGGTTGGGAGTTTTAGTTAGGACATGAGTACAACTTGGGGTACTAGATTGTGCTTGTATGCTCGATTATGGGTAGTCAGCGAAAGACCATGGGCAGCGGTCGAGTCAATGTGGAAGGTGTTGTAAGACTACGATTTAACCGTAGCATCCACTAGCTGCCAGTCGGTATGGAAGGTGTCGTCAGACTACCGGATAGCCGTAGCATTCACCAGTGGTCAGATAGTATGAGAAGTGTGGTAAGACTGCGGGGTGAACCGTAGCAATGGTTAGCAGATAGTGTAGGAGGTTTGTAAGACTATGGGGTGGCCCGTAGCGTTCACTAGTTAGCAGATAGAGTAAGGGCATTGTAAGACTGCGGTATGGCTCGTAGCATTCGTATATTAGTATAGTTAGACTGCGGTGTGGCCCGTAGCATTAGTATAGTTAGACTGCAGTGTGGCACGTAGCATTAGCATAGTAAGATTGCGGAGTGGACCGTAGCATTAGTCGGCAGATAGTGTAGAAGTGTGGGGAGACTGCGGGGTGGCCCGTAGCATTAGTTGGCTGGTAGCGCAGAAGTGTTGTAAGACTATGGGGGTGGCCCATAGCATTCACTAGTTGGCAGAACGAGTATAGTAAGACTGCGGGGTGGCCCGTAGCATTCGTCGGAACCTATTTGACAGTACGAATGTATCAGATGCGTGATTCGCTGGCAGGGTTTTTTCAGAGAGTTTAAGATAGGGCAGGGTAGCCACTCAGATGTGAGTAGGCCACATTACGATTGGATTCAGAAGGCGGTAGGTCATTGGAGACCAGGAGTGATGTAAGACTACAACGGTTTTGGTAGCATTCACCTTTAGTAGTAGATTCGCTGGCAATGAATAGTCAGACAGTATGATCGGGAGGGTCAGCATGAATGTTGGAGCCGTGAGTAAGAGTGTGGATCGAGGGGTTTCGATAGCTGAAGTTCTTCGGAGGTCGCTGGAAGCGGCTGAGAGATTGTGCGTGGAATTAGTAGCCGGTGGGAGTCCGGTAATACAAGTAATGTCAGATCAATTGCCGAGCAAGGTAGTATCAGTTCATCCGAATAGTGGTTAAGAGACAGCAGGATGTTCGGATGGAAGGGAGTACTGTGAGGAACCTTGTGCGCGAATTAGCTCACCAAACTAAGTCACTTACAGACGGATTGAATAATCTCAGAGTAATGGGTTTGACCCTGTAGAGCAGCTCTCGTATGAGTCTAACCGTTTCGGGGATGAATTTGCTACTCGAAGGATTATCTGAGCCCTCTATCAAGTATCAGTATGCTACAGCTAGTTATGGACATGGATTTCGTTCTGATGATAGAGTCGAGATAATCGACACTGGGGAGTGTGCATTGGTCAGTTACTCGATGAGGTTTTGGCATGGTAGTTTTGGAATATAGGCGGTCCGTCAGGGAGACAGACCAGCATGGGATTCAGACTTTGGGGAGACAAAAATGACTTGCGGAAGCTCGAAGTTCTGTTTGGTTTTAGGATGTGGTCCGTGTAAATTGCACGATTCAGCAGTGGTGCCTTTAGGGGATATTCAGGAGGGTGACAAGCTGAGTTACAACGAGCGGCCAGTAGCTATTGTGACAACCCAAAATCTTCATTTGTATAATCTCTACAGTTAAACACTTCATATGATATAAAAAAAACATTTCAGTACATTTTTGGCCAGATTTAAGTCCGTTTGGGTGTTTTGTTTTATTTTTCGTCAAACGATTAAATAAAAGGAAGTGACGTTATTAGTGACGTGTAGCAAACAAAACAATCAACACCTTAGCTAGGTGTTTACGGCCAAACAAGAGGTGTTTGGGCCGTAAACACCATTTTCCCAAGAACTCATGCATATAGCATGAGTTTACACACCTTTTCCTCATTTTCCACTTCCCACCTCAAGAACACCAAGCTTTTTCTCTCAAGTATCATAAGTTCATTTCTTCAAATCCGCCAAAATGTAAGTGTTTCCTTCCTAGATTCGTTCATACAACACTTAATCTAGTGTTTATACATCATTTCATCCATGGATTCTTGGTTTTTACTTAGATCTTCAAGTGTTCTTCAAAACACCAAGAACACCAAGAACACACACTAGTGTTTTTGGGTCCTAAACACTCTTACAAGCTTCATATAAGTAAGTATACTCCTTCTAGCTAGTTATTTGCTTAGTATACTTGTTAATCCATGGAAAATCATCCAAATCCCCAAGAACATATGTGTTTACGGTTTGGGGATCTCCCAAAACTGTAAACACCCCCAAATGGTGTTTTGATGCCCCTAACACCTTCAAATGCTTGGATAAAGGGCTAGAAACTTGCATGCATGAGCTGGAAACGCCAAAACACGAAAAGGTTGAAGCATACATGAGTTTACGACCGTAAACTCATGGGTTTACGACCGTAAACCCAAGTGTTTACGACCGTAAACTCTCAAGGATGGTCCAAGGACCGTAAACTCCAATGAGGGGTCCTTTTGTGCCCTAACCACTTCCTAAGTCTTTGTTTCGAACTTAGAACCTTTCCTTGTGAGATATAGGACTTTGAAACACACAAATGCACCATTTCCATGAGTTTACGGCCGTAAACTCATGGGGGAAATGGTCCAGAAACCGTAAACACACATAAGGACTACCAAATGAGGAGTAAACTCCAATGTGAGGCCATACTCTCCTTAGATGCAACCCTTAGCACTCCTAGCACTTGAAACAAAGTGTTTTCATGCATTAGAGTGTCTTTACTTGATTAATTAGTGATTAAATAACTAATTAGATACATTTATGTATCACTACATGTTACATAGGATCCGTGTGTGTGTTCAAGTCCTCACTTGACACCTAGCATCCTAGCCGGCACTTCCATCCACTCCATTCACTGCAGGTGAGTTCATACCCCTAAATCAACCTTTTAAATGCTTTTATGGGGGGGGGGGATACAAGTTGAACTGTTATAGTTATTGTATCAATCACATGTGATTAATAACTAAAACAGACTACATGATTTATTGCTACTTTCAGATTTCCATCAAAACTTTGGGTTTTCAAGTGTTTCAAACCTTTTATCAAAATTCTTTAAATGCTAAAACTGTTTTCAAACTCTTTTAAACTTGTTTTATCTTCAAAACCATATCTATACTAATATATATATATATATATATATATATATATATATATATATATATATATATATATATATATATATATATATATATATATAAGACTTGAATTCTTAGTTATATATCATATATATTTGTGTTAGATATATCACAAATATATTCTTAGTTATATATCATATATATTTGTGTTAGATATATCATATATAGCTCACCTTATTTCCTGTTCCTCGTTTAGTTGTGGACTTAGGGTATTCGGTTATTTGTCCGACTGTCGTTGAATTCTTAGTTATATATCATATATATTTGTGTTAGATATAAAAGTCTTCACTTCAGTTCGATACCTTTGTGTAACAAAGGCATGCAACCAACATTACTATTTAACTATAATAGGTATAGTTAAGGATAACTACTCATTACTACTATTACCATGACACCTACCAGGGTCAGCACATTAATGAGTCAATACATGCTAAATACTATACAAAGAAGAATACTATATACTATACAAGAGAACACTTTATACAATATACCAGAAAATACATTATACAATATACAAGAGAACATACTATAATTAGAATGTGACATACTACTTCTCGATACGACACTTCACAATGGTATCACCGTGTAACCAGAGTCTCCTGGAGGGAGAGCGGGCATTGTGTGTATAGATCTATACGGGACAGACACTCCCACATCCCGACTGCTAGCTACAGTCCCAGCCGAAAGGCCAAGGGGTGACAGAATGTCACATTTCTACATATGACTCGGAGGGTCATCGGTTATTCGATCGTCAATCAGCATGGTTACATACGAGTTCACATTCAGACCTTTAATTAACTCTTTAAGAATCAAAGGCAAAACGGATTCCCCGAGGTGTATTGTACATTTAATACTACCTGGAATCTGCATTTTCATTACATTAAGCCGGCAGTGACACTGCTGGGGTAAAGCATTATTTTCCCAATTACTTTATATGAATGAAGTCTAAAACTATATTTTCATACTGATAGTTTCACTGGGAAAACTTTTACATTTTCAAAGGATCAAACATGCAACCAACCGGGTCTTGGTAGAAGACTACTTTTACTGGAAAATATAGGATTTTCTAGGGAGCATACTATTTTCAAACGTTGAAGTCAGTTATTATACTACATTGTTGTAAACATTTTTATACAAGCAATGACAATAAATACTTATGAACTCACCAGCTTTATGCTGATAAACTCTTTCAAAATAACTTGTATTCTCAGGTCATCAATAGACAGGTACAGATGCAGCTTTTGAGAAGATGGAGCACATATAAGACTCATCTTTTATTTTGATTATACTTTTGGTGTCTTACAAACTGTACAGAACACACTTGTATTACAATTATTATATTAATGCAATGGATGTTGTTGCTTGTCTTTACTATTATGCATTGTGATGATACTGTACATGACGTCCTCCACCCCAGAACGTTTTCGCCGTTCTCGGTTTTGGGGTGTGACAGTTATCCTCGACAGGAAGTTGAAGGATCTGAGGAAAAAAGGGTGGAGCTAGTGAAGGTGCAATGGCAACACTGCAAGGGTTCAGAATGGACTTGGGAGTCGGGGGACAGGACGAGAGAGCACTACCCGGAGCTTTTTCCGGATTCGGCAGCAGACTTCGAGGACGAAGTCTAAAATAAGTGGGGGAGATTTGTAGAACCCGGTTCTTGGTATGTATTCAAATTCAAGAAATTTGGGATTTACTCTAGCACTCGACGAGTTGGAGGCCCAACTCGTCGAGTAGACTCGACATTATGCGGGAGTTTTAGTAACCTACTCGACGAGTCGGGGGACCGACTCGACAAGTAGAAGTTGTCTGGACAAAACCCTAATGTTCAGGGTTTGCACCCTATTTAAACAACTTTTCTTGCCTCAACCCAGCCTCCATCGTTCCTCCCAAACCAAAGAAACCCTAACTCGAAACCCTAAGCCCTTATTGAGTGTTCTTGAGATTTTTGGTACCTTTTGTGTGTATTTGAAGTTGAAGAAGAAGAAGGAAGATTGGAAGTTCAAGTGGAAGTTAGTAGATCCAGAGGTTGTGCCCCAATTCCAGCTCACTTGAGGTACAAAGCTGAAACCTTGACTATTATTTGCTTAGATCTTGATTTGGGGCTATTTTCTACCTTTTTCCTAAGCCTTAGTGAAGCTATGGTCGGAATTGTGTGCATAAGTGGGTTTGTGCTTCAGATCTGGAACCATTGAGGGTTCCCATGGCATAAAGGTGCCAACTTTATGGCCATGGGAGACCCATGCTTCATATATATACCTCTTTTATGGATTTTTGAGCCAAAAACCCCATGCATGGACGTCAAGATTGGAACTTTACGTATGAAATGGACCCTAGGAGGTCAGATCTACGGTTTTGATGCCTTGAGACCCATTGTAATCGATTGTATAGTTTTGGACAAAGAGGAACTCGACGAGTCACTTGGGTGACTCGGTGAGTCGGGACGCTTTTTCCCCAAAACGTCTTCTGGAAATGGTTTAGATTGAGTGAAAGGAACACTCAGCCTGCTAGGGGTTTGTCTTGGACATGGAAATCATAGGAATCGGCGAGTGTATGAATAGACTCGGCGAGTCCAAGGCAATCTCCCAACTCATGAAGATGGAGTCGACGAGTTGTTCATACAACTCGTCGATTCATCGACTGAACACATTCGTATGAGGGAAATGAACTCGACGAGTTCAAAGAGAACTCGGCGAGTCGATTGAAGATGATCCCGATATTATGGGTGAATAAGGACACGTTGAGTTGTTGCTAGACTCGACAAGTAGAGTCGGGGCTTTAACATTTTATGGAAAAGGGGACTCGACGAGTTGGCGGGCCAACTCGGCGAGTCGAGTCAACTAGATGTTGACTTTGACCAGGGTTTGACATTGATTATTGGCTTGGACTTGGGTTGACTCTTGTAAGAGGGTTATGATTATGGATTAGTAATCGAGAAGGGTTGTTGTGTAGGGATTGAAGAGTTGAGACGAGCTGATTTCCGTGCCGAGGATCGTGCTGACGCTACACGACATCGAGGTGAGTCTCTTCACTGTTTGTATGGGTCTATGGCCACAATGCCAACCCATTTAGTTTATGTATGGTAGGAAGACCCGGGGGTTTGACCTAGGCATTACACATGAAAGACCAGGAGGAGGCTCCTGGCACACAGTATGTTATTATGTATGGTAGGAAGACCCGGGGGTTAGCCCTAGGCAATATGTATGAAAGACCAGGAGGTGGCTCTTGGCACACTGTATGCTATGAAAGACCAAGAGGTGGCTCCTGGCACACTGTATGCTGAGTAGCCTAGTAGAGTAATATGTATATTTGTATTTGTGATGCTTGCATGGAAGACCAGGGGGTGGCCCTTGGCACTTGTCTGTAAGACCCAGGGAGTGGCCCTAGGCTTGACAAGAAAGACCACGTGCGGCCCGTGGCATAACAGCAAGACTATGTTTGGCACATAGCACCTTACTTGATTATGGATATGTTTATTATGTATGGCTCATGGTTACGTATGGCATGTATGGGTTAGTTAATATGTATGGTATGTGGTATCTGGGGAACTCGCTAAGCTTCGTGCTTGCGGCTTTCAGCTATTTGTTTCAGGTACAAATGCTTTTCCAAGGAAGGAGCTCGGGGCGATCGCAGCGCATCACACCTTGTTTTCCGCACTAGATGATCTTTGGGATTTAAAACTCTGATAATTGTTTTATTAAGAATGTTATTAAATGATTGAGCAAAATTTATTAAGCGGATTTTAATTAATCAAAACAAAATTTTTGGTCTTAAATTTTGGGATGTTACATAAACTCAATAAATGGGTCGGCCTTGGTGCCTTCGACCCATTGGTATAGTGAGACAACTCACCTCACGATCAAGAAGTAACTAGATAGAACTCTGAAACACACTCACTGGCTCTACTGCCCGCCTAAACAATAAACTGAGACCCAATTCGAAATATTAGACTACTATACTCCTAAAAAGCCAATAATCAAACTTGGTCAACGTTCAACGGTAAAAAAGTCAACGCTCCAAAGTCAACATAGACCGAGTACGCCTTGCGTACTCAACTAGTACATCCCACGTACTCTTGATCCTGATCGGGCTTCCAACAGCGTACGCCCAACGTACATCCAGGTACGCCCAACGTACGAGCTGGCTTAAAATTCCAACTTTTAAGGACTTAATCCTTTAAGTCATTTTGTCCAAGTCTCAGATCTAGTCTTAAAAAACATCCAAAACCATAAAGTTTCCAACTTTATGGTTTTACATGCCTATAACAAACCCAACATCAAAACCCTAACTCTTCTTAACCACTAAAGATCTTAATGACTTGCATGGAAGAATTTCAGGGGCCAAGATCATATTTTTATGACTCAAAATATGGAAAAACGTCCAAAAGGACATCCCAAATCTTCTATAGCATGCCATGCACAAGAAATACCATATTTGGGGACAAAAGCTCATATTATCACCATGCAAGCTAGATCTAACAACTTAATCATCAAGGTGAGAACTTTATATCTTCTGGAGGTTGAGGATGATGCAAGACTTCCAGATCCAAGCTTGCTTCTAGCTTCCAAGCTTCACCACCACCTTCTTCTTCCTTTGAAACACACAAGAACACACTTTCAAGGCTCAAAATGCAACAATGGGGCTAGGGTTTTCACGAGGCAATGTTTCAAATGATGGAGGATAGAAATTTCAATAAGGGAATGCGAATTAAGGTGCAATATATAGGGTCCAAACCCTAAAAATTAGGGTTCGTGCCGAGACGGAGTACGCCCTGCGTACTCAGAGTACACCTAACGTACTCCTTGAAACGACATGGTTTCCACTTAACCCCCTTACGCTCAGTGTACCATCAAGGTACGCCCTGCGTAAGGGCCAAAGTTGTCAACTTTCTAAATAAAAGGACTAGGAGGGAAAATTTACCTAGGCTCGACTGTAACAATTCTCCCCCACTTAGATCAGACTTCGTCCTCGAAGTCCGCAGCAGTGAACAACTCTGGGTAATGCTCCCTCATTTCTGACTATGGCTCTCAAGGCCACTTGGAGCTCTTCCATTGACGCTAATGCACCTTGACCAATGGAACCACGTTGTTACGCAAGGCCTTCGTCTTCCGATCAATAATCACTATCGTCCTCGCAATGTAGTTCAGACGCTCGTCGACTTGGATATCATCTAGCGGTACTACCGCCGTATCGTCAACCAAGCATTTTCGTATCACACCCCGAACCAGGACGGCAGAAACGTCTGGGGGCAGATGACGTCATTGTATAGTGTCATAACAATTGAATATGAATGAAACATAGCAACCAAACATCATACACTAAAAGGTACCAACATACATTGTTTATAGATTGTATTTGTTCACAAATTTACACAAAAGTGACATAATATATGATGTTCCAAAATGTAGCAAATATCCAAATCCATAGCCCAAATACCTGCTCACTGAGTCCTTGAGAATACAAGTCGTTTTGAAAAGCGTCAACTAAAACGTTGGTGAGTTCATAAGCATATTTTTATAAAAATCTTTGTAACATCTTTGATTGTAATAATTTGTGAAGCCCCAAGAAATCCGATATTTTCTGTGAAAAATGGTTTGTAAGTCTCGTTCTAAAACTGTGAATAACTGCATGCGTGTCCTTTGTTTTATTTTATTTGTAATTAAAAAGAGTGTGTGTTCCTAGAAAATCCCATATTTTCTGTTTTATGAAAAGCTGTAGTCTTAAAACCCTAAGACTGGAGTGGTGATAGTAAGATACAAAAGTGAAGCATAGTTTTATATTTTATAAAACCAGTGAAGTGTATAATCTCGTAAATCCAGAATAACATTGTTAATCTCTATGTGAGTCGTTACAACCATGCTTGATACGACTAAAATCCCTATCATGACGTTCTTCAGGCGTCGGTTTCGGTAAGATATTTGTCACCCTAGATTGGCCTCGTCTAGCTGTACTGAACAGCTCAGGTGTGGGGGTGTCAACCCCGTATAGATTTATACATAATTACCTCACTCTCCCTCCAGGAGACTCTTCTTATAACTACAGGACTTACGGTGTACGCTAGGTAGGTACGGCGAAGGAAAGTCACAGGTGACTTAACAGATTTACGCGAACTTTGACTCCCATTATTGAATAATGAAAATAACATTACTAGTGTAAATTCACGACTGCAGTTTTATGATGCTTGTTTTTCTCTGTCGTAATAATTCTGTTTTGTATACCGTTTTAATTAAATTATTTATAAAACTTTTTATAAATAATCGTTAATGGACTTGTCTACTTGTAATATATGTTGTGTAAATAGCATAATCCTCTAAGTATTCAAACTATTAAAATGGTGACAACATATTACGACTATTTTACTAGTAAAAGTTATTTTTAGTAAAACAATCAAGTTTTGTAGTTTGTTTAAGACACCAAAATTTAGTTTAGGAGTTTTGTAACACAAAATATACTATTTTGGTGTGACTCTAGCATGTCACAATTTTTACAAAAATACTTATAGAAATCTTGAAATTTATTATATTCCATTATTTGTGTAAGTATAAATGTTAAAATTTCATATGACCAAAAGTTAACCATTTTAAAGTGTAAACCCATATTTTCACCATTTTGAGTGAACAAACATATCCACAAAACTTTTATAGCACAAAAATGTTATTAACATATACTTTAGATTTTTAACATATATTAAGAAACTTTTTAGTTGAGAACTTGTTTCATCTTCAACCCATGACTATGATCCATGAGACTATCCAAAGGATAAACTTAATCTAGCAACATGGATCTTGTAAATCTCGAGTTTATGGAGTGTTAGCATGAGGCATTCAACATTTCAACACAAGTAGTTACATAAACACACAAGTGCATGCAAATATACAAAGATTTGAAGAAAAACGTGACTTCTATTCCCCCCCCCCCCCCAAAACAAATGGATGAAAAATACGAAAATAGTGCGGTATGAAGCTCACCTAGAAGATTTCGAGTGGTAGAAGAAGAAGAAGAAGGAAATTTCGAGTCTATCTTGTCTTGGAGAGGTCAGTCGAAAATGGTGTTCCAAAGGCTTAACACAAAACACAATAAGTGTGTAAATGGAATGTTCTTAGCATAAACATGTAATAAAACACTTTGAGTTTGACACGGACTTACCAAGAAGCCTAGGATCGGTCTTTGATGATGATGATGCTTGAAATTTTTTGAGAGACTAAGGAGGGTGTTCTTGAGAGCTAAGTGAGGAAAAATGAGGTTTGTTAAGTGTATGTGTGTGTGTGTGTTCGGTCGCATAAGAGAGGGAGGGGGAGAGAAAGTTTGTTTGACTTTGTGATAGAAGATGGGATGTGCATGGTTATATGGGGGTCAATAGCTTGGTTGCATGCTAGATAAGAATGAGGTGGCAACGTAATTTTTTTTCCATCCCTTTTTCCTTTTTTTTTGTTTTTGCTTAAGCCAACCGACCCAAGAGGGTTCTCGGCCCAAAGGGTGGCCCAAAAATAGTGGGCTTCAATTTTGGCTTGGCCCAATAAAAAATTTCGGCCCAAAAGGAGGGTTCAATAGAGTTTTTCGGCCTAACAAGGCCCATTGAAGTGTTTTCGGCCCAGTGGAAGGCCCAATAGTGGTTTTCGGCCCACTAATGCTCAATAAAAGGTTTTCGGCCCAATAAGGCCCAAATAAAAGCTCTCAGCCCAATAAGGCCTAAAGAAAAAGCTTTCGGCCCAATGTAAATCCCAATAGAAGTTTTCGGCCCATTAGGGCCCAAAGAAAGGTTTTCGGCCCAATAAGACCAAATGGAGAAGTTATCGGCCCAATAGGGCCCAATGAAGAAGTCTTGGTCCAATAGGGGTTTTGGACTGAGAATTCTTGGGCTAAGGCCCAAAATCGATTGGACTTAACTATTGGAATCAAGTTTTGGACTTGCATGAGGCTATTTCAACTCTGTTCACAATGTATGTACGTATGAACTTAAATGGCATTATAGTTTGAATTTCACTATCTTGATGAAATAGAGTTACATAGAAGGAATGGTTTCGTACAAGAAGTCTAAATCTCAACCCTAATTTGTTGGTTGTGACATTTCGTAACTGAGAAACATAGAAAGTGCTATAGATCTGACTGAGCTCCTCCGGTAGATCCAACCTGACATTTCGTAATTTGTTGGTTGCATTTTGACCCTTGGTTTTTAGAAAGATTGCAAGAATGGCCCAAAGTAGCATTTTGGTAATTTTGGCCAGGAGGTTAGCACGTTGAGCATACGTTGTGTATGCTAGGCGTATTGGGGAGGACCCTAGTACGCTGGGGGTACAACGTGTACACAGGACGTACGTGGTAAATCCTCAAACCCTAATTTTTAGGGTTTTATCTATATATAAGCATCATTATCTCTCATTTCTCATTCCCTCATTAGCCTCAATCTGAGAAAAACGACCCTCTAGCTAACACTATGTGAGAAGAGTACATCCTGAGTTTATCTTTGTGTTTTGTGGTATTCTTGAAGAAGAAGAAGAATGTGGTGAGATGAACATGGAGCTTGAAAGCAACGTGGAACTGAGATTATCTCTTTCTAGCAACCTCCAGGAGGTAAAAAGTTGATAACTTTATCACCCTATCTTTTAGATCTAGCTATTTCTTCATTTAGGGCACTTTTGGTCCCAAATATGTTGATTCTTGAGCATAGCATGCTCTTAACCAAATAAGTAATCCTTTCAGACCTTATGACGGGTCTTGAGTCAAAACAATGTGGTTTGGATGCTTAGTTTTCCTCAATGCATGCTCTAGAAGGTCTTAAGGCATTAAGATGTTGAGATTTTGTGTATTAAGAACTTAATCAACATGCAAAGTCATAAAGTTGGAAACTTTATGACTCTTAGCGGTAATTTGGCGTAGGATCTGAAAGATGGACGTAATAGCTGAATGCATTAAGCTCTTATTGAGAAAATGAGGTTCTGAACGTATGTTGTGTGTACCTCAGCGTACGTCGTGCATACTTGGTCAATCTCGCGACTCCGGTCAAGGCCCGAGTATGCCCAGCATAGAAGTTGAGTACGCCCCGCATATTCGGCTAAGTGGAGCAAGTTGATTCCTTGACCCGTTGACTTTCTCTTTGACTTTGACAAGGGTTGACCATGTATGAATTAAGGGTATTTTGGGTATTTTGAGCTATAGTTAATATTTTGTCTCTATCTGTTGAATAGGTTACCTGTAGAGCCGATATTTGGAGCAGTGTATTGATTCAGCTATTCGTCATACTGTGAGGTGAGTTTCCTCACTGATTTGGGGGTCAAAGGCACCAATTTCGGCCCCTTACTTATGTATCATGGTATCTGGGATGTTGCTATACAGTAGTAATCTGTAGTTTTTCCTGCTTGTCTGTTAACTAGTTATATGATTATCTATTGTTCGATATACATTATTTTGTGCATGTCGACATGGTGTGGTGGGGTTGATATTGTACTCTTTATGATGTAAGTCAATAGGTCAGGGAATTCTAACCGTAAGGTTGTGGGCCAGGGCATTCCAACAGGAGGGTTGTGAGCCAAGGGTAATCCAACCAGGAGGTTGTGGGTGTTGGGTTTTAGTTCAAAATTGTTTCCTAAAATAGAAAGATATGGCAACGGAAGACTTAAAATTTTGAACATAACATAACATTTTACACCCACCAAGGATCTCCTTGCAATGTTTGGAAAGAAAACAAGCACCAAAGAGGAAGAAGTGTTTAACAACCTTTGTAGACTTTGAATCCTTAAGGGGAGGCTTGGAAGATGATGAAGAATGTGGAACCTTTGAGACACCAACAATGACTCAACTTGATGTAGATGCTAGTCCATAAACTCTTAACCCCTTAAGCTTTAAGTTCATAACCAATATGAACTTAAATAGGGCATGAAAAATGCATGTATTCTCTTCATGCAAAAGCAAGACTAGAGAGAGTGAGAGAGGGTCATAGTTTCAGCCATTCTTCAAAAGAATGACTAGCCTCAAGTGTAAGCCTCAACCTTGTATTTATAGTAGTAGCAATACCCTACCTTTTGAATAAACTATTCAATAGACCTTACTCTTATTTCAATAATCAAAGAGCCATTCTCTCATTTAAATAATAAAAAAGCTATACTCTTATTTAAATATTCAAAGAGTCATTCTCTTATTTAAATAATCAAAAAGCCATACTGTTCCTTTTGTACTCTTATTTTTTATAAATAATAAAAGGAAGAAGGCAAAAGCTTTATATTTTATAAAACAAGTTTATAAAATATAAACTTTAACTTTTTGGTAAAAGACAAAAGAATTTGTCTACTCCAAAATGTTCTGCAAGACTTATTAATTCATACCATATGAATTATATATAATGTTACTTGCTAATGAAAATTATTATTTCCTAGAAATAAATAATTTCCAATTTAATTATAATAGTTTATTGGATATTTATTAAAACCAATTTCTAATAAATAATCAATTGTATCAAATTATTGTTAGTGTCACCCATTAGTATCATATGTTAATTAGCAATATCACTTTAATATGACTCTTGAGCATACTAGACCTTTCAATCTCCCACTTGCGTAAGATTCATATTAGAATGATATAGACAATGGTGAACGTCTAGCAACATTTCACTGCTCCTAACAACATACGACTTTGTGCCATTTTATCAACGCCCAATTCCCAAAAAGCTGAAAGCTACAATTGGTGTATAAGGTAAGTTTATCAGTTATCCCTTTGCTACAAACATCATGTTGAACATGAGATAGTGATCGCGATCAATCTCATTAGTTGTTCAACTTTTAGTAAGGCGCCTTAGATGTTTAACTCTCAACACATAAGAGGGACAAATCCCATCTTGACTACATAAGCTTCTTGCATAGTTCACACAATACTTGAAAATGGTTTTTATAACTGCCCGGTTAAGGAACAACATTTAACCATATCAAATCATAGTACTCCCTACACTTAAGTCCCACTATGTATCTCAGGTGTTAAGGATACAAAGATAGTACATTTTAATCAAGATCCATGAGATGATCTTGATGAGGGTCAGTTCAATACTAGTTCTCTGACAAGTACCTATGAAACTTGGTTACAACCACTTGCCTACTTTCATCTAGTGAGAGTCAACCAATCCAATTCATATTATTCTTACTTTATAATTGATCCCACAATTATAACCGACTATGAACATTTAGAATAATAACATTATTCATGGATTAAACATGTTAATATAGAACACAAGTATTAATGTGATGACTATATCCCAATATATCATAAAATTATCTATCAGTTGTTGTTATAATGTTCCAATATCCAAATACCAAATCAAAATCAAAATCCCATTTCTAGAATAATAAATTCTTACAGCTGAAGTGTGACCATTCATACTTAGCTCCAAAGAGAGACTTTATCAATGGGCCTGTCAAAATTTTATTTCTGTGACTTCTGTGAATACTATCATCTCCATACTTAACTTTACTCTAAGTATAGTTAAATTTGTTGGAGAATATGATTGGTGTTCTTTTGTGACATAGAGTCTCTTAGCTTGATTAAGTATACTCTCGAAGTCACAAAGATTTCTATGTGATCCTTGAATGGAAGAGATCAACATAGTTTTTCAATGATCTCATTCATCCAATCATATTTGAATTCAACTTCTAAAGTAGTGTATTCTTATTATGTAGTAGATTGTGTCATTATGTTTTGCTTGGACCTCATTCCAACAAGACTTACCCTTCATTCCATAATGAAGTAAAAATCCAATTATAATTCATAATTATTTATACATGTTTAGAAATCAACATCTTGTGTAGCTCTTTCCATAAAGATCCTTTGTAAACTGATTGTCTCGTATACATTCTCTTAGTTCTTCTAAAGTACTCTTAGAATGCTCTTTTAGTCATCCAGTGACTTAACCATGTATTTAATTAGTATCCTATGACATGCTTACCGCATGATCAAATACCATGTCCTATGCATAATATGTCATAAATGATGAATTCATTTGCCAGGAAAATAGAATATAAATCATTTCATCTAGTTCAAGCCTATGAGCTATGTACTTTTGAGGCTAGCTCAAAATGGTGCCATATAAAAATGTTAAGAATTCTCCAAAAGAATCTTGTGACTTGATCCCTTTCAAGATATTGCCAATATATGTATAAGGACATGAAACTTTTAACATTTATTTTATCTATCCCTTATAGTTTTCACATTCCAAGAATGTATCTTCTCCTTACTAAGTTTTTCATTTTAGAAACACTTTTCGAGTCAAGGTGAAAACGACCTTGCTTAGTCAGAATGTGATTTCAAATGATTAAGTATGTCTCATTCATACAATATTAGGAATTTCACTATGCTCCCACTAGCTCTTAGTAAATACACATGTTCTATTCATTTTTATATAAAACATACCTTGTGGTTTTATATAAAATGATGATTATAACATTTAGTTGTTTGATTTATATCCTCAAGTGAATCTCAAGCTCTAAACATTTTGTTAGGATAACATGGATTAAGAAAACCTCAAGCTAATCTATATAGATATTGTGACACCAGTCAAATTTTGGTCAAAAATAAATTGATCAATAATCGTAATTGGGATGAACCAAGTGGTAGATTTTATAACAAGGTTTCCAAAAATATAAAGAACACTGAAATCTGAGTTATAACGAAGAAGTTATGACCAATCGAAAATCCGCGATAAAACCGGCAAAACACTGTTCAGTGTAAAAAGTGAATTTTAGATAAAAGACTTTTTAGCCTTAACAATCTAAATAAAAGTTGTAGAATATGTTAAACCGAGAACGTTCATAAAAAGAACGTTAAAATCTGACTTCGTATGAGGAAGTTATGATTTTTCTAAGTTTCGGTTTAGCAGTAGACAACTAAAAATTCGAAATATAAATCGATCGATATTTAGCCGATGCAACTTAAACGAGAATCGAAGGTCTCGTCAAAAGTATCACAACGCTAAAAAGACGGACGAAAACGGACGTCGGATGAAGAAGTTATGAATTTTTAACGGATTTCCTGTCCCGGTCTGTTAAAAATAATAATATTAAAAATAAAGTCAAAATCAGCCGACGAAGTCTAAACGAAAGTCGTAGAGTATAATTTTACCTAGGCGTGCATATAAAGAATGTCAAAAAGGAGCTCGTATGCGAAAGTTATGATTTTCGCAAGTTTTTGGCACAAAAATCAAGAAAAATCTTAAAAACCGGGCAATTTCGCATAGGTGGCTTCGGGCACGTCACCCTCGCATGCAGCCTCCACGTGTCACCTCCTGATAGGACCGAGCTTCGTTGTGTCGCCTTCTGATTTGACCAAGTCCGCGGTCCAATAAACATCGGACACCTTCGCAGGAGACACCCTGCGGACACTCCTCGGATGCCCTCGGACCCTCGTGCACTCCTCCCATTGGACCGAAGTCCGGACCAGTCAGAAGCTTCCACGTCCGAAGCCTCGCCCCGTGTACACTTCGCATGTCCAACGCGTGGCTGCTGACTCCTTCTTCGCTTCGCCAGCTGTCCTCCTCGGCCGAACCCTCGCACCCCTATATAAAGGGTGCGAGTCTTCTCGGATTTGAAGGATTTTTCACCCCAAAATTCACCCAATTTCACATTTTCACCCCCTAGACTTTCTCACGACCCGCCAAGGCCCCGGTATCATGTCTAAACCCCGAAGCAAGCCCCGGAGCCCCGGAATTCTCGAGAAGTTATCCTCTCTCCAGTCGAAACTCTGCCCGATTTGAGCCGGTTTCTCGTCAAATAAACTCCTTTCCGGGAAACGAAACGCTGCCCGGATCACTGCTTATCAAAGTGAGTTCATACCCATATAATATACCTTTTTAAATGGTTTTATATGCTTTTCAGGGGGGGAATACAAGTTTAACACAATATTAAATTGTGTTAATAACTCTTTGTGTGATGTTTCCGTATGCTTTTAAGAATTACCAAATACTTTCAAACTGATTTAAAGTCATGTAAACTCCGTTAAATTCTTTGAAAAATGTTTTATAAACTATTTCAAATTATAAATGCCAAAATCATGTTTATATATGTATAAATATATAAATAAGATTTGAAGGGCTTAGGACTAATCAAGTATCTTATTTCCTTTTCCTTGTTTGGATGTGAAATTAAGGTTGTATTATTTGTTCGAAGGTCGTTTCCTTCTTAATTTTATATATATATATATATATATATATATATATATATATATATATATATATATATATATATATATATATATATATATATATATATATGAGTATAATAGGTTACTCCTTTTGGTATCATTACCTTTGTATCAGCCTGAGCAAAGGTGTTCATCCATGAGAAATCATGCTAATCAGATAGAACATATAAATTATAATAGGTATAATTTATGATTCAAAACTAAATATACAAGTATGATTCACGACTGTATACTTTCCAAGGAAATTACCAAAATTCATTCAACTATACCAAGATATGTATAATACCTTTAACATATGAACAACATATTAAAGAAGTAAAGATACATCATACCGGGCTTGCATTAACAAAGGTACGATACAGAGTACCAGAGTTAGCAATCACGAGTAATAATACATCATATCGGGTTTGCATTAACAAATGTACGATATACAGAGTACCAGAGTTAGCAATCACGGGGTAATAATACATCATACCGGGTTTGCATTAACAAAGGTACGATATACAGAGTACCAGAGTTAGCAAACACGAGGTAATAATACATCATACCGGGTTTGCATTAACAAAGGTACTATACAGAGTACCAGAGTTAGCAAACACGAGGTAATAATACATCATACCGGGTTTGCATTAACAAAGGTACTATACAGAGTACCAAAGTTAGCAAACACGAGGTAATAATACATCATACCGGGTTTGCATTAACCAAGGGTACGATACAGAGTACCAGAGTTAGCATTCACAGGGTAATAATAATACATCGTAAATATCGTTGAAACAATAAATTTGTGAGACCCTTCACGGTGTACCTATCTAAGTACGACTTTTAAGTCCTGAACTATTAACTAGAATCTCTTGTAGGGAGAGCGTGAATTTGTGTATAGATCTATGTGGGACTGACAATCCCGCACCTCTACTATTCGCTACAGTTTGGCCGGCAGGCCTAGGCTGTCAAATATCATACCATTCTGACGCCTGAAGAACGTCGCCGCAGGCATATCATTCATATTAGTATGGTTAATAGAACTCACATGGATAAAACAACGAGTGAATTACTAAGTAATATACTTCTCTTAAAACAGTAAGAAAAGATAATTACATCCCGACCAAATATACCTTCTGTAGTTTTTACTTACAGTAAAAGCTACGTATCATGAAATCAAGTATTGTACTTCTGGTTTTGAACATTTAAAACCACAAGGCAGTATTATGGATAATACAATATTTTCCAGGATTAATACTAAGGTTTTTACTATAGAACAGATATAACTAAGAATACTTTTAAAAAGGAAACGGTTTATGGGATTAAACCACTTATCAAATGGAACTTAGTCATTCAATCTCTATAAACTAGTATAACATAAAAGACCTTTAGTGGTTAATTCTATAATTCCTTAGTTATTACATCAGAGTTATACATAAGTAATATCCGATTAACAGTGAAATGTGTGACTTCCGCCTTACTTCCTGTTCCTTGTTTGGTTGTGGGCTTAGGGCAGATACACCCATTTGACTGTCCATTCGATATTGGGTTATATATAAACAGTATAAACTAAGTAATTACAGAGGGAAACTATTGAGGTTATCAGTTAATCACCTCAGGAAATATAGGATTTCCTGGAGAAACCAGTGAACTTATCCAATGAACTTAGGGTATACTTAACAGAACTAAAATACTTATGAACTCACCAGCTTAAATGCTGATATACTCTTTCCAAATAACTTGTATTCTTAGGAATCCAGTAGACAGGTACACTCCCAAAGCTTTTGAGAAGACTACCTAGTACCTTACCACGACTCTTGTCTTCTACTGTACCTACTTTGGTGTTTGAATATGTAATGTTTAAACACTTATGTAAAACTTATACTTATTAATGCAATGGTTGTTTGTACTTTGATTACTATATTGCATGTGTTGTGATACTTACCTAAAGTCCTGCGCCCCCGAACGTTTCCGTCGTTCTGGATTGGGGGTGTGACAGATTAGTATCAGAGCATTGTTTATAGTGAACTCAGTATATCAGTCATAGAAGATATACAACTATAAACCCAATGCGATAAAAACACTCTGACCAAGAGTTATACTTTAAAAATATAACAATATTTTATAAAAGTATAAGTACATGCAGAGTATATATACTAGAATGAGTATCACAAGAAGAACAAAACAAACGTATTTGGATGTTGGACATTGCAGTTAAACCTAGACAGTGACGTAATCATATATGGGATCAATATAGCCTGATCAACTATATTCATCCGAGATATGACCAACATGTGTTTGGGGAGTGATTGTAGTGTTGCAACTGGTTTAAAACTTACCTAAGCACAAGAAGAATTCTAGAACCAAACATAAGGATTAAAATACTATGGGAGTATTTTAGGACGCTATAACAAGAAGATTGAAAACTTGTCAAGTTCTTATATCTAGAAGTCCAAGAATCAAACTCATAACTAAAATAACATGGAGGTATGTTACATACCTTTGGGGAAATGTTAAAAAGATCTTTTCTAATAAGTCTATAATTACTAAGTGGATACGTTAAGGTTATATATAGCCGAGATTTTATAGACTTAGAATATGTGATTTTCACTCTACTTCCTTTTCCTTGTTTGGATGTGGTTTTAGAGTAGGATTACTTATTCAAAGGTCTATTTGATCTGGATTATATATAATCGGTATACACCATGTGATTATAGGAGGACCAGGAAGGATCACCTTCGTAAAAATTCAAATTTTCTCATAGATTCTTTAGACATTCCCATTCTCGTATAAACCCGTTAGATAAACATAGTTACTCCAGCAATCAATAGAAGAGTCAAGGAGGATCCAACATAATTTCATTAGGAGAATCCCAAGAAAGAAACATATGAGAAGTAAATAAACTATAGAAATCATTTAGTGCCCTTACCCTATTAAGGACACCAATGAGAGATTCGCATGAACTTCCGAGATTCAAAATCTTCATTACGAAGTAATGAGGATCAGTGTCAGAATCGGAAGTAAGACAGCCCGGTAATTCAATATACCTACAGAGGAGAAGGACACCCTATAGATACTTGGAGAGAACAAATCATTACCACCCAGAATAGAACGGAGAACAAAGGAAAACCACGCATGATTCATGTGAAGTGTTTGAGCACCTTTTCATCTAAGTAATAACTAGTAAATCAATTCAACCTAGTGAGTTAGTGATTTCATTACTCACATTAGGTTTTGAGTTTATCCTCTTTTCCGGTCACGGCTAATAACAATAAATCAGATCACGAAATCTTAATTGATAGTGATTACTTCTCAAATTCATAAGTCTATTTTATGTAGACACTGTTATGAATTATTTTTGAATATTTTCGAAAATCAGGAAACGATATCCACCAAACGAAGGTAACTTAGTTCGGATGATACTCGATTCATAACCATTCTAGAAACGTATTTATGTTCCTTACCAGGACTGCATCATAGGGATGCAGGTCGAATCATTAAGAACAATATAACAAAACGAAAGATTTATACGTAGATATCAATGGCTAGAATACATCTAGAGACAACTATCGTCGCTCATGAGCTCATTTTATTATCTTGTAACAGAATCATGCCTCCAAAGAAATGTAACCAACCCACCAGCGAAACACCAATCCTTCAGATAGATGTGGCTACGTTTCAAGCTGCGGTCACAGCAGCTGTAGCAGCTGTCATGGCACACCTTAATGCTAACAATGCAAATGTTAGTAGTAATGCTATCGGTAACCCCGATCGTGGTGATGGCCAAGTACAGCAACGAGCACCTACTTGTAAGAACACCTTGAACCTTAAGACTAATATCCTGAAATGAAAGTTCGAGAACAAGAAAGGGAGTTGTTCAACTCAAGAACCTAACAGAGGGCAACGAACTAGGGCAGTCAATACCCCTATCAGCCCTGTTATTCTAGCACCGACTAAGCCGTATTTAGGAAACCTCCCACACTGCAGCAAGTGCAACTACCATCATCATGGAGTTTGCCGAGAGCTGCATTGTAATAGATGCAACTTGAAGGGGCATATCGTCCGCATCTGTAGAACTCCGGTTGAGTTCATCACTTCAACTACCGATGTTGGAACCATTCCCATATGTCACCTTTGTGGTGAAATAGGACATTACAAGAGGGAATGTCCAACAGAGAAGAACGACGGGGGAGCAGGAGGATTTTGATCCCAATACATGGGAAAGCATCAAAGAACCCTGCTATATTTTGGTACGCTTCCAAACCCCGATAACTATCTATAATTATGATTGCTCTTCCGTTCAAATTAAATCACAACAATTATATAAAATTTGAAACCCTAACAGGTAAGCTATGATGACTTAGTGTATACATAGGGGTCATTTATAATTAAGATTTGTAGACTTAGAGTGAGTAACCCGACCTCATTTCCTGTTCCTTGTTTGGTTGTGGATTTAGGGCAGGGTTGCTCAGTCAAAGGTCTTACCAATCTTAATTATACATGACTTGTATTCACCAAGCGATTATAGAGAGACCTAGTAAGGATCGTTTCATGAAAGTTCATAATTTCAAATTATCAGAACCCTCGTATTGGTAGTACCCGCCAATTTGGAATCAAAAAGGGGTTCGTAGCGATAATAACAGAATAAAGCAAAAAGCGCTGAAAACTTACGTACATAGGATATCATCCTAGTAATCATTCCTCCCAGAACGACTTAATATCTATTTTGTCGAGAAAATTCTGACATCCTCATTCGACATGGTTTGGCCTGGCCCTTACCATGTGAAAATACTTATGCTGTGTAAGAGAACTTTTTCCTTAATCAGCCGTAAGATGAAATTCTTCCAATCCATAACGCAAAACCCTTAGGTTGTCTCTCATTTCAAAACTTCAGAAGTACCCATACGAAGGGTACCACGCCATTCTAGCCTACTCAGTAGACAAGAAACTTCAAACGAAAAGCACCGAAGTAGTCATAGAAGTCAGTAACTACCGAAGTACCTCAATAGATCTCATAGGAAAATCATTGTACCACAGATCAAGTTCAAGAATAGAGACTAAGAACTCATTAAGTTAATCTATCGCTGCTAAGTGTATACACGAGAGTGGTATATAAGTTAGACTTAACAATATTAAGGATGTGTGGTTCCGCCCTATCTCCTGTTCCTTGTTTGGTTGTGGACCTAGGGCAGAGTCACCCATCCGAACGTTTTGTGAAATCTAAATTATATACGACTTGTATACACGATGTAATGGTGGATGAGCCAAGTATGAGTCTGATCATGAACTTCGGAGCAAAAGACAGCATCATGTATTCTACCAGGTGGAATTCAACATGAGACCACAACAAGGGGTCGAGCTACTAAATGACTACGAATTCGAATTCGTTATCATCTCGACAAAGCCAATATAGTAGCTGACACCCTAAGTCGGAAATGTTGGGTTTTGAGCATTCTAACACTCCTATGGTGTACATGCAACCCTATAAACCTTGGATCTATGTTTTCTCTATTATACATGCAAATATTAACTATTCCAAGGTTTCATCCTAACTAGCATATTATGAAGCACCTATACTACAAAGTTCTAGTTAGATGACATACCAAATAGTGTGGAAGCCTCAAATGGAATCACAAATCACCAAAACACCTTGGAAGAACTTGAGAGAATATGTATGCACACTAAAATTGGCCCACTCTTATTTTCACACACTTGTGCCAATTTTGTGAGCCAAGGACCCCTTTATATATTATGGAGGATTAGGGTAACATACATGTAAACTCTAATACCCATGACCTTTCATTTACATAGGATCCATGGGTTAAAAGCTCCATGGACCATCCATGAAAGCTTAGCCCAACCTAAATGAACTTGGCCCATTCCATATATATATATATATATATATATATATATATATATATATATATATATATATATAAGAGTCCATATTTAATTAGTTCTTTTTGATCACTTAATTAATTCTAAATTAATTCTTGATCAATATTAATTAAATAATATGATTCCATATTAATATATTAGAACTTATAATATATTAATATAAATCATAAATATACTATTCTCAAAAGACTATCCATATAAATTGTGCCAGTGAAGTGCAACCCAAATGGACCATGCCGGGTCGGGTCAAGTACATACCAAATATAGTTATGGACTTAGACATTAATCCAACAGGAAAGAGTACCCAGGTCATAGTGCCAATCATTGACTATGATAACCTATTCAAATCTCTCCACACAAAGTAATGAGGCTCAACAGGAAGCCTTGAAACCTGAAAATGTGGTAAGTAGAGAAGATAACTAGAACGTGTGAGTGCACAATATTCCAATATCTGTTATCTCCGCTGAGATAATAGAATCATCTCCCAGTTAAGGCAGTCACTCAAAAATCTCTGGAAACTAGAGTATTCATGAGCTTATGTGATCGACTATGGTAAAGAATGGCATACCCATTTACCAATTAGTCGAGTCCTTTATCATGCTAGCAATTAAGTTGCTCCATTCAAAACCTTCTGTGGTCACAAGTGCAGATTCTATCTGCACTGGACTAAATTAGGTAATACGCAACTAGCTAGAGATCCAATTTCCACACAGCACCTTCGCTGATATGGAATTCATCCGAGAAACTACCAAAAACAAAATACGAATCGGGAAGCGCCATAAAGCTTCCAAAGTTAATCAGAGAAGCTACGGCTTCGATAAAAGAAAACCCTTGGAATTCCAGGATTGATGACCTTGTCATATGAAGGTCTCACCCTGGAAGGACAAGATACGCTTGAGAAAGCGTGGAATACAAAATTCAAGGTACATAGGACCATTTGAGATTCTTACTAGAATCGGTCTTGTACTTTTAAACTTAAACCACCACAAAAACTTAATAACATTCATCCCATCTTTCACATATCTAATCTAAAGATGTGTCTATCCGATGAAACACTTGTTATTTCACTCGATGAAATCAAGTTAAATAAAAGTCTACACTCTGTAAAAGAATCAATGAAAACCATGGATAGGGAAATCGAAAGAACCAAGCAAAGTCTTATCCCGTTAGTGAAGGTTCGCTAGATTACAAACCAGGGACCTGAATTCACTTGGGAAGGAAAGATTAGACCTGGTCCATGAGTATCACTTTAGAATTAATTTCGGGACGAAATTCCCTCTAACGGGGGGATAATGTGACACCAGTCAAATTTTGGTCAAAAATAAATTGATCAATAATTGTAATTGGGATGAACCAAGTGGTAGAGTTTGTAACAAGGTTTCCAAAAATATAAAGAACACTGAAATCCGAATTATAACGAAGAAGTTATGACCAATCGAAAATCCGCGATAAAAACCGGCAAAACACTGTTCAGTGTAAAAAGCGAATTTTCGATAAAAGGATTTTTAGCCTTAACAATCTAGATGAAAGTTGTAGAATATGTTAAACCGAGAACGTTCATAAAAAGAACGTCAAAATCTGACTTCGTATGAGGAAGTTATGATTTTTCTAAGTTTCGGTTTAGCAGTAGACATCTAAAAATTCGAAATATAAATCGATCGATATTTAGCCGATGCAACTTAAACAAGAATCTAAGGCCTCGTCAAAAGTAGCACAACGGTAAAAAGACAGACGAAAACGGACGTCGGATGAAGAATTATGAATTTTTAACGGATTTCCTGTCCCGGTCTGTTAAAAATAATAATATTAAAAATAAATTCAAAATCAGCCGACGAAGTCTAAATGAAAATCGTAGAGTATAATTTTACCTACGCGTGCATATAAAGAACGTCAAAACAGAGCTCGTATGCGAAATTTATGATTTTCGCAAGTTTTTGGCACAAAAATCAAGAAAAATCATGAAAACCGGGCAATTTCGCATAGGTGGCTTCAGACACGTCACCCTTGCATGCAGCCTCCACGTGTCACCTCCTGATAGGACCGAGCTTCGCTATGTCGCCTTCTGATTCGACCAAGTCCGTGGTCCAATAAGCATCGGACACCTTCGCAGGAGACACCCCGCGGACACACCTCGGATGCCCCTCGGACCCTCGTGCACTCCTCGGATGCCCCTCGGACCCTCGTGCACTCCTCCCATTGGACCGAAGTCCGGACCAGTCAGAAGCCTCCACGTCCGAAGCCTCACCCCGTGTACACTTCGCATGTTCGACGCGTGGCTGCTGACTCCTTCTTCGCTTCGCCAGCTGTCCTCCTCGGCCGAACCCTCGCACCCCTATATAAAAGGTGCGAGCCTTCTCGGATTTGAAGGATTTTTCACCCCAAAATTCACCCAATTTCACATTTTCACCCCTAGACTTTCTCACGACCCCCCAATGCCCCGGTATCGTGTCTAAAAACCGAATCAAGCCCCGGAGCCCCGGAATTCTCGAGAAGTTATCCTCTCTCCAGTCGAAACTCTGCCCGATTTGAGCCGGTTTCTCGTCAAATAAACTCCTTTCCGGGAAACGAAACGCTGCCCGAATCACCGCTTATCAAAGTGAGTTCATACCCCTATAATATACCTTTTTAAATGTTTTTATATGCTTTTTAGGGGGGGAATACAAGTTTAACACAATATTAAATTGTGTTAATAACTCTTTGTGTGATGTTTCCGTATGCTTTTAAGAAATTACCAAATACTTTCAAAATGACTTAAAGCCATGTTAAATCTTTAAAGTCATGTAAACTCCGTTAAATTCTTTGAAAAATGTTTTATAAACTATTTCAAATTATAAATGCCAAAATCATGTTTATATATGTATAAATATATAAATAAGATTTGAAGGGCTTAGGACTAATGAAGTATCTTATTTCCTTTTCCTTGTTTGGATGTGGAATTAAGGTTGTATTATTTGTCCGAAGGTCGTTTCCTTCTTAATTATATATATATATATATATATATATATATATATATATATATATATATATATATATATATTATACATATATGAGTATAATAGGTTACTCCTTTTGGTATCATTACCTTTGTATTAGCCTGAGCAAAGGTGTTCATCCATGAGAAATCATGCTAATCAGATAGAACATATAAATTATAATAGGTATAATTTATGATTCAAAACTAAATATACAAGTATGATTCACGACTGTATACTTTCCAAGGAAATTACCAAAATTCATTCAACTATACCAAGATATGTATAATACCTTTAATATATGAACAACATATTAAAGAAGTAAAGATACATCATATCGGGCTTGCATTAACAAAGGTACGATACAGAGTACCATAGTTAGCAATCACGGGTAATAATACATCATATCAGGTTTGCATTAACAAAGGTACGATATACAGAGTACCAAAGTTAGCAATCACGGGGTAATAATACATCATACCGGATTTGCATTAACAAAGGTACGATATACAGAGTACCAGAGTTAGCAAACACGAGGTAATAATAATACATCATACCGGGTTTGCATTAACAAAGGTACTATACAGAGTACCAGAGTTAGCAAACACGAGGTAATAATACATCATATTGGGTTTGCATTAACAAAGGTACTATACAGAGTACCAGAGTTAGCAAACACGAGGTAATAATACATCATATTGGGTTTGCATTAACCAAGGGTACGATACAGAGTACCAGAGTTAGCATTAACAGGGTAATAATAATACATCGTAAATCTCGTTGAAACAATAAATTTGTGAGACCCTTGACGGTGTACTTATCTAAGTACGACTTTTAAGTCCTGACCTATTAACCAGAATCTCTTGTAGGGAGAGCGTGAATTTGTGTATAGATCTATATGGGACTGACAATCCCGCACCTCTACTATTCGCTACAGTTTGGCCGGCAGGCCTAGGGTGTCAAATATCATACCATTCCGACGCCTGAAGAACGTCGTTGCAGGCATATCAGTCATATTAGTATGGTTAATAGAACTCACATGGATAAAACAGCGAGTGAATTAATAATTAATATACTTCTCTTAAAACAGTAAGAAAAGATAATTACATCCCGACCAAATATACCTTCTGTAGTTTTTACTTACAGTAAAAGCTACGTATCATGAAATCAAGTATTGTACTTCTGGTTTTGAACATTTAAAACCACAAGGTAGTATTATGGATAATACAATATTTTCAAGGATTAATACTAAGGTTTTTACTATAGAACAGATATAACTAAGAATACTTTTACAAAGCAAACGGTCTATGGGATTAAACCACTTATAAAATGGAACTTAGTCATTCAATCTCTGTAAACTAGTATAACATAAAAGACCTTTAGTGGTTAATTCTATAATTCCTTAGTTATTACATCAGAGTTATACATAAGTAATATCTGATTAATAGTGAAATGTGTGACTTCCGCCTTACTTCCTGTTCCTTGTTTGGTTGTGGGCTTAGGGCAAAAACACCCATTTAACTGTCCATTCGATATTGGGTTATATATAAACAGTATAAACTAAGCAATTACAGAGGTAAACTATTGAGGTTATTTGTTAATCACCTCAGGAAATATAGGATTTTCTGGAGAAACCAGTGAACTTATCCAAAGAACTTAGGGTATACTTAACAGAACTAAAATACCTATGAACTCACCAGCTTAAATGCTGATCTACTCTTTCCAAATAACTTGTATTCTCAGGAATCCAGTAGACAGGTACACTCCCGAAGCTTTTGAGAAGACTACCTAGTACCTTACCGCGACTCTTGTCTTCTACTGTACCTACTTTGGTGTTTGAATATGTAATGTTTAAACACTTATGTAAAACTTATACTTATTAATGCAATGGTTGTTTGTACATTGATTACTATATTGCATGTGTTGTGATACTTACCTAAAGTCCTCCGCCCCCGAACGTTTCCGCCGTTCTGGTTTGGGGGTGTGACAGATATCATCTAGTAGATGTCTATAAGGAAAAGCGGTATTTCTTGAAATGTATTTACTATATCTCATATTAAGAATATGAATTTATAGTAAATAATATCCTTCTTGATCTAATCGTAGATACTTGTGAAAAAGGTTTGATCAAAGTCAATGGCATGAGTATGATGAGGACCAAAGTCAATGACATCAGTATGAGAGAATCCTTTTACTACAAGTCTTGCTTTAAATATGTAAGGTTATCCATGTAATTTATTCTTTCTAGAAGAACCATTTTCTCCTTCTAGCGTTGCTATAGGGATAAATTTTAATCAAGCTCATACTTGATTCTCATACATAGATTTCATCTCATGTTAATGACTCTAAGTCATTTATCAGATTTGAGATCTGACATAGCATCTTGGTATTTGATGGATTTTCCAGAAACCATCAATAAAAGCTCATCAATGAGAGATTCCACATTTCTCAAGTCATAGATAATTTCTACCACTTATTCTTGGCGGGTTTGCATATAAAAAAATCTAAGCCACATTTAGAGTATTATACAAATACGTATTTAGTAGATTTTGGGTTTAGAAGATTTAGTCCAACATCGGCCTCAAATCCATAAAACATTAAGTAAGATGAGGATTGAGCCTTTCCATACTAAATCTTATAAAGTGTTTAATATACTTATTTGTTGGTATTTGTATTCAAGATACAATTAATAGTGATTGAAGTATTATCCCAAAAATATTAAAGGAGGATATTTCTACCGATTAGAAAGTAAATCATACCAAGTAAGATTTAATTCGTCCTTTATTATCATTAAGGCCTTAGATGGTTCTTACCGGTTTGTATCTCAACTTTCAAAACCTTCAACAAAGATTTCAAAATTATGTTTTACCACATAAAATATAATTAAAACTATTATAGTTGTTAATAAAGTTGATTTGGTATCTTGTGCTTATTCTCAGGCATTCATTAGAAAGGAAGTCATACACCAAAGTGTATAGTTCCTCAATTATTTTCTCTACACTTTAGTGAAAATATCATTAGGAATCCTTTACATATAAATAAGGTTCACATATGTCAAATAAACTATATTATTTTCCTTCAAAGATCCCTTTCTTGAAGTTAGCATATATGAATGTCATTTATGTAATAAAGATAACAATGTCAAAGATGAGTTTGATTTAAAACAAGTTTAAGTCAAAAGTGCTTGTATATAGACCTTAATTTTATTTATAAAAATGTTGATATTTACTTTACAATTCTATTAAGAGATCTACTCTCATAAATAAAAGTTAATCATTTCAGAATATGAATATTGTCGTTATGAAAAACGATTGAGTAAATTATCAAACAATTGAATAAAATAATTGAGAGATAAATTTAGACATGCTAAATTAAAACATACATTGTTCCAAAACAAATATTGTTTTACATTACAAGTAATTTATGTTCTAAGCATAAATAAAAAACTAAAATTCGAGAGTGTAGTTCTAACTTGGCTATGCTCAGCTGGTTACTCATCAGTATATATCTACAAGCCATTTACAAATATTAGATAAACATTAAGTACCAAGTACTTAAGTGTTATATGAAAAGTATGAGTTCTAGATAGTAGATACCTAAACTACTAGTCTCTTCCAGACTTTCTTACAGATAATAGGGACAGTTCCTCAGTGTCCAGTTTCTTCACAAAAGAAACAATATCCATTTATGTGGCCTTTAGTAGATTTCTTGGGCTTAAATGTGTTCAGTCCTTTAAACATGGTCCTGTTAGATCATACTAGGTGACTCTTTTAGCCTTGCATTATTCCAATGTTTAAACTAGCTTTAAATAAAATATCATTGTATTTATTAGAATATTTATTGACCTATTATATCATCAGATATATGTTTAAATTATCCAAGTCATCCTAGAAGTCATGAATAACTATTCCTAGCTTGATGTTAGAAGAATCTTTAGCATCACAGTGATGCTTTTACTAGGTATCATGTTCAGGTTTATTGCTCAAAGCAAATAGTTTATGACTAAGACCTTTAAGTGTATACAATTTCATATATCTCACGAGATTGTCTCTTAAGACATAAACCCATTCATTGAAGTTATATCTATTGAATGTTATCGTTTCATTAAGTCATTAAAGGAAATGACAATTCATGATAATGAGAATTGATTACTCAACTACAAAATTTTAACAAAATTCATTTAGTATTTTCAATATTTAATCTTCAATAATTAATACCCTTTTAGTTTCCAAAAACATTAATTCAAAGTCTAGGATCCAAGTTGCAAAACAAATAAATGGTTAGGTATCCTTTACATCATCCATTTGATTTCAACCTGGTAGATATCGATTATAATTTATATATTGCTATATAATTCCTAGATTTATGGGATCTCTAATAACAAATTTAACTAGACATGTTTGATCCCATTTATGCCTCAGAACTCTCTTGCTTAGGTATCCTTTATCACAAAATATTTCCAATCAAATCGTCCAATTTGAAAACCTTGTGTAATCGACCTATAACTTGGTTATAGAAATCGTGAAGACACCCCGGCCATCAAAAGATAACACTAAGCGGTTAGGTATCCTTTATCCCACTAGTGCATACAAGAGATGTGCGAGTGTTCTTCAAAAGGATTTCATAGATTTGAGATTTGTAAAAAAAGGGTCTTTATATGTTTTATAATTCTAGTTTAAAAACATGCGATATCAAGTTTATTACATGCATATAATAAACCATGATATCAATTTTCAAAAGAAAATCACTTTTAAAGGTTCTATATAAAAAGCTAGTTTTTATATAATTTGACACAGTTCAATTTTAATAACCGATATTAAGTTTGAGTGCATTTGAAGCTTTTATATCTTTAATAAAACTTCATTTTATTACTTATATATTTGGAGTTTGTATAAGTTAAAAAAATCAACATTTCAAAACTTATAATGGAGTATTTCAAAATTTGTCGTTATTGACGAATTTATAAAACCGGGTTTTATTTTAAAATAATAACTTGTTACATTTTATGTCTAATTTTAAAAACCAAACTCCATGTGATGTTTATTTTGTCTAAAATTATTTTAGCATGTGAAAAACTAATTTATCAACCACACATAATAATTGCATAAAATAAACAACACAAACATGCATAAAAAGATATGTGCATAAACATAACAAACTAATGATATTTTTGTGAGCCAACACAAAAGATGCCAAGTCCATTCCTAAAGGGACATTTAAGGGGACCAAAAAGCTTATTGTAATGTTGTTGTAGAAGCTCCCACTTGAGTAAACACCCATTGCTTGCAAAAGATTGAAAAATCTTTTTTAAAGGAAAAATTCAACCACATGCAACACTTTTTAGAAAAGGGTTATAGAAAGTGTTGCATTAGGTCAACAAATCTTTAAAGAAATGCCTACTATTGACAACATTTATGACACTTTTCAGAAAGTGTCATCTTTCTGCTCAGCACTTATGTAGTCACGAAAATTGCCTTTTTGTCTTAAAAAAATGGCCCCAACTTCATTTCTTGTTACATCTTAATACAAATAAATGATTTCTAAAAACTAATCTATTATTTTAAAAAATAACCAATAAAATTAATTTATTTAAATATTACATACCATATGAATAAATAAATTATTACAACCATTTTTTTAACAAAAAAACGACAAACACAAGAACACAACAATCATAATGGTCCTTGGCCAGTTTATGCATATTATACAAACCAACATACACATAAAACAACATTTGTTTTTCTAAGACAACTTTAAATGACAAAAGATGCATGAAACTTTTGTCACATAAAATAACAAATTTAAAGTTGTCATAGAAAATATGTATGAACTTGTTTTTATACAAAAACAAGTTATCCATATTCTCCAAAAACTAAGATTTCCAAAAATCAAAAAATCTAACCAAACTTGAAAGGTGGCTTTGATACCAATTGTTGGGTTTTAGTTCAAAGTTTTTTCATAGACTAGAAAGATATGGCAACGAAAGACTTAAAATTTTGAACATCACATAACATTTTATACCCACCAAAGATCTCCTTGCAATGTTTGGAAAGAAAACAAGCACCAAAGAGGAAGAAGTGTTTAACAACCTTTGTAGAATTTGAATCCTCAAGGGGAGGCTTGGAAGATGATGAAGAATGTGGAACCTTTGAGACACCAACAATGACTCAACTTGATGTAGATGCTAGTCCATAAACTCTTAACCCCTTAAGCTTTAAGTTCATAACCAATATGAACTTAAATAGGGCATGAAAAATGCATGTATTCTCTTCATGCAAAAGCAAGACTAGAGAGAGTGAGAGAGGGTCATAGTTTCAGCCATTCTTCAAAAGAATGACTAGCCTCAAATGTAAGCCTCAACCTTGTATTTATAGTAGTAACAACACCCTACCTTTTGAATAAACTATTCAATAAACCATACTCTTATTTAAATAATCAAAGAGCCATTCTCTCATTTAAATAATCAAAAAGCCATACTCTTATTTAAATATTCAAAGAGCCATTCTCCTATTTAAATAATCAAAAAGCCATACTCTTCCTTTTTTACTCTTATTTTTATAAATAATAAAAGGAAGAAGGCAAAAGCTTTATATTTTATAAAACAAGTTTATAAAATATAAACTTTAACTTTTTGGTAAAAGACAAAAGAATTTGTCTATTCCAAAATGTTGTGCATGACTTATTAATTCATACCATATGAATTATATATAATGTTACTTGCTAATGAAAATTATTATTTCCTAGAAATAAATAATTTCCAATTTAATTATAAGAGTTTATTGAATATTTATTAAAACCAATTTCTAATAAATAATCAATTGCATCAAGTTTTTGTTAGTGTGACCCATTAGTATCATATGTTAATTAGCAATATCACTTTAATATGACTCTTGAGCATACTACACCTTTTATTGGGCCCACTATGTATTGGGCATTCCAATCGTAAGGTTATGGGCCGGGGCATTCCAACTGTATGGTTGTGGGACAGGGGTAATCCAACCAGGAGGTTGTGGACTCGTTATCTGTTTGATTATATGTTTGTGTGATGGTAATTTTGAGGAAATCACTAAGCTTTGGCTTACAATTTTAGTTTATGGTTTCAGGTACTTCTGAGGACCGTTGGAAGGTGGATGCGTGATCGTACATAGCTTCCAGTTTTATCACCGGATCTTGGGGAAAAACTTTAATTTGAAATTATACTTTTGAAACAAAGACTATTTCGTAAACAATATGGATTCATGGTTGGTTTTAAAGTTTTTAAAATTTATTTTCATTTTGGAGTGTTACAAGTTGGTACCAGAGCCTTAGTTTGAGAGAATTGGATGAGCATTCGTCTGAATCCAGACTCAAACTGGGGAACTGCAAAAGTTTTTAAAATGATTTTCAAAAAAAAAATTGTTTTCAAAAGTAAACAAGGAAGGATGCGATGTGTACGATCAGCCAGAGCAAGAAAGTATACCCCAAATTACCCACACTATTATTTGCTATTATGTTATGATAGAACAACATTCTAGTGATTGGCTAGGGATCTTCAAAAATTGAATGATAGAATTGCCTGATAATTGATGCCTGATAGCCTAGGGTTTCTTTCTTGTATGGAATTGACATCATTAATATAGTTTCTTAGTGTACACATCATAGTTATACATCACTAAGATTCTATACCCTGAGATTGTTTGGTTTAGCCTTATTTCCTGTTCTTTTTTGATGAAGGGCTTAGGGTAGAATTAGGTATTCAACTGTCTATATGATCCAATGTTATATATTATTAGCATACACGAGTGCTGCAAGGTTGGTGGAGGTTTCATGAATGAGTTATGCGGGGTCAGCCGACCAGTTGAAGAATGCCTAGCCTTTCTCTAGGAAGTGAGAATAGGATGTATGTGTATTCTAGTGTGTACTGTTAGGGTCTTTGTGACGATCTTCTGAGACAAATACAGGTAGGTGCAGAAGTTAGTATGAGCCCGTACTATTGGAAGCACAGGACATGTACACATAGTAGGGAAGTCACAACCCTTAATGTTTAATTAATTGGAATAGCTCCTATGATATGAATTGAACTTTATCTGATAGTTTATGGTTCATTTCAGTATGGTGTTCATAAGGGGATCTGGATCATGAGAAGGAGCGAGTGGCCAGGATAGGCCATGGATGAATGAGGATTAGGTCAGGGAGATGATTCATGTTGAGGTTGTTACTATTGTCTTGGGGCAGATACCAAAGTTTTTTTGGGTTTATCAAGACCACTATGATGGAGTTCATTGATGACCGATACACTACACTTTCAGAGGCTACTGCTGCTGCAGCCACCGCAGCCATCGCTGGTGTAGGGATTTGAGAGGGGAAAGCCTTCCAGTACCGGGACTTCGATAGTACGAAGCCACCGACTTTTGATGGATTTTAGGATCTAATTGTTGATATGAGCTGGCTGTCAGATGTTGAGGGATGTTTCTTTACTTGTTCCTGCCCAGCTGACCAGAAGGTCAAGTGCGCTGTGAACCTTCTTCGGTCTGGAGAAAAGGACTGGTGGAGGTTAGTGACTAGCTCATACACTCTAGAGCAGAGGGCTATTGTGACTTGGGAGCAATTCTCTGAGATGTTCCGCTCGAGATATGTTCAATTGGTCGGGGGGGGGGGGGAGAGGTTAGCTCATGAGTATTTCGATCTGAGTCAGAGGACTGAGTTGGTGACTGAGATCACCAAGATTTTTACAGAGAGATATATGTTTTTGTAACATCCCGACTCCCAAGTATAATATTTATATATTTATTTTTAGGGTTGATTGAGTGACTCGACGAGTTGAATGCCCAACTCGTCGAGTAGAGTCGGATTTGGCCACGTGAGTTTGATGACCAACTCGACGAGTCAGAGAGCCAACTCGCCAAGTTGGCGCTGTGTGAGGAAACCCTAAATCCCCAGGATTGGGTCCTATTTAAAGGACCTTAAGCCCTCATTTTCACCTCACCAGCCACCCTACTCCCCTGTGTGAAACCCTAATCGTTTTAGTGAGCTAAGAGAGAAATAGAGAGGCTAATCTTGTGGTTTTAGTGCACTTTTGGTGGAGAAATGAGGAGCACCAAAGCTTGGATCAAGAGGAGGCTTTTGGATCCAGAGATTCTTCAGAGATTTACTTCAGTTGGAACCTCAGATCTGGACTGTAGGAGGCCTTGTGAGTCCAAAGACCCGAGCTTTATTGAGCTAGAGGCAAGCTCTTGTGCATCTAACCCTTGTTGGAGCTTGTATTGGCATTATGAGCCTAATATGTCATGCATGAACGTAAAGCTTGCAGCTTTAAGTGATATTCGAGCCTTGGGATGCTAGATCTAAAGTTTGGAGTGGTAGATCTGCCTTTAAACGTCTAAATGAGATATAGACTGAATGGACTCGCCGAGTCAATGAGCTGACTCGACGAGTCGGCTAGGGTTTTCCCCGATGAGTCTGGACATGAGTAACTCGGCGAGTTGATGAGACAACTCGATGAGTTAGGTTTGGTTTTCGTGAATTTTCTAAAGGAACAAGGGGACTCGGCGAGTCACATAGGTTCACTCGACGAGTAGGGTCAACATGGATTGTTGACTCGAGTGTTGACTTTAGGGTTTGGTCAAGGCAGGGATTATTGAGACCATGGAGGGGTAGAATGGTCTTTTACCCATCCCAAGAGTTACAGAGAGAGAATAGCCTTTAGTTTATTTAGAGTTGTGATCGAAGTGTTAATTAAACATAATTATCATATGTGTTAGGTGGAGGCTAGATCGGTGATTCGTGTACGAGATTCATTTGCTTCTTTACGAGGTGAGTCTTCTCACTATACTTACCTTGAGTGGTAATTTGTGTGACCGTAGGGTCTTGTATGCTATTATTGAGTATTGTGATATCATGCATTATGTATTTGTGATTTATGTTGTGTATTATTCTGATCTTTACTAAGTTAGGACCGGAGGGTCCACCCGAGTTGTGGGACCGGAGGGTTCCACTGAGACACATTGACCGGTGGTCTTATTTGAGATATAGCCATGAGAGGCTAATTAGATGTGTGTGGTATTTTGGGGAACACTCTAAGCTTTGTGCTTTCCGTGTTATATGATATGTGTTTCAGGTACTTCTCAGGATCGTGGGAAGGCGCCGGCTTGATTGTACACACACTTGAGATGGAGTTTATGTTTTGTGGATCCTGGATTTTATCAAACGATTTATGATATTTGTGTTTGACAATTTGACACTTGTGATTTTTGGAATGCGATAATGAGAATTATGTGTTTTAAAAATGAAAAATCTATTTGAAAATTTACGGTGTTACAAGTTGGTATCAGAGCCCATGTTTGAGGGATTCGGATGTACTTTCGGGTATGTCTGAACTCAAACTGAGGATTTGAGAAAAAATTTCAAAGAGAAACGATTTTCCAAAATGAGTAACGAGTTTTTTTTTTAGAAAGATGATGAGGAGCAGTGTGTACAATCAGCCAGAGCCTGAATGGTGATTCCCAAAATACCATTACTTGTTTGTATTATGAGATATTTATGAGATATTAGAGTTGCATGCTAGAGGATAGGCTAGGTACTTCAGAATTTAGAGCTAGAGTTGCCTGATTCATGATGCCTTAGCCTAGGGTATGCTACTGAGTGATCCTATATGCTATTTTCTCTATGTGAACTCAGTGGGAGACATAGCAGGAATCTTTTAGAGAGAGTTGAGTGATCTAGGAGAGATACCTAGATGAGCATAGAGGAATCTACCGAGAGAGTAGTTTGATATTCGTGAGGGATAGAGTACTGTGAATTAGGATCCTAGGAGGAGGACTTGGGATGACTACAGATTGGTGTGGAAGGTAGTATTGGGCCCGTACTACTGAAAGCACCAAGATCTGTATGCAACCCAAGTAAGAATCCTTGGGATACTAAGGAGCATGTAGGGGCGGGGAATATAGTGTGAGTATGCTCGAATGAGTCTCTCATTATTTTCGTGTTGTGGTTCAGAGACATTATGGTGGGTACACGCCACAAAATAGGGAGCACCAGTGGTACCAGTGACGAGGAGATCTACATGATCATCCATGCTAAGGTGGGCACAGCTATCCGCGAGGCGATACCAGAGATGTTTGGGTCTATTAAGACCACGTTGATTGAGACCTTCAAGACCGCAGGGTTTAATGGACTCAGGATCCGATTGCTGCTATGAGATGGATCTCCGAAATTAAGGGGTGTTTTTACACGTGTTCATGCCCAGAGCACCTGAGGGTCCGGTTCGCGCTGAACCAGCTTCGCTTGGGAGCGAAGGACTGGTGGAAGTTTGTGACTGCCAGCTTTACTCCTGCTGATCATGCTGCAGTGACATGGGAGAGGTTTACACAGTTGTTCCGAGGTGAGTATGTTCCCCGATGGAGAGGGAACGGTTGGCCCAGGAGTTTCTGTCTCTCAAGCAGAAGATAGAAACTGTGACCAAGATCACGAGGATGTTCCATGAGAGGGCGTCGTTTTGCCTTGAGCACGTGTCAACTGAGTAGGCACGTGTGAGCCGATATTTGAGCATACTGAGGAGGGATATACGAGAGTTCGTGGCAAACTCATCATACCAGACATTGGCTGAGCTTCAGACCAATGCCAGGCGCAGGGAGATTGAGCTAGAGTTATTGGCTAGGGAGGAGGGGGAATCTCAGGCGAGATACCGGAGACCAGTGCAGTCGCAACCGGCGACGAAGCGGGCAAAGCCCGCTGATACGAGGGTTGGGGGCCAGAAGGGCCGAACTTGTGGCAAGTGCGACAAGAGTCATGAGGGATCGTGTCGGGTAGGGATTTGCTACAAATATGGCAAAGAGGGGCACCTGGCGAGGGATTGCCCCAAGGGGTTTGCAGTCTGCTTTCACTACAACCAGATCGTCCATCGGAAGGCCGAGTGCCCTCAGCTCATTCAGCGATCAGCCCAAGGTTCCGCTCCTGCTGCTTTGCGAGCTACTGATAGTCGACCAGCGAAGGTCGAGGCACCGAAGGCTCGTGGGAGAGCTTTTCAGCTGACAGCGGAGGAGGTCCGCGCAGCACCTGATGTCGTGGTTGGTACGTATTTCATTGTTCCTGTTATTTTGAGATTTGTTTTGCTTATATTGTGTTGTATATAGGTAATTTTCATGTGAGTTATGTACCTGCTTTGGTGTTATTTGACTCGGGGGAGATTCGATCCTTCGTGTCTTTAACTTTTAGTCGTCACATCATTGTCAGGCGAGAGGTGTTGAGTCGACCTATGAGGGTTTCTATATCTGACGAGCATGCGGTTTCTGCCATTGATGTATTCCGAGGATGTGTATTAGAGATTTTTGGTGTTGATTTTCCAATAGATTTGGTACCGATAGCCATGGGTGATGTCTATGTCATAGTGGGCATGGACTGGTTGAGTCGGTTCGGAGCTGTGATCGACTGTGAGCGTCAGATGGTGACCATACGACATCCCAGTGGGGGAGTGATTACGGTGTATGGCGAGGGTACCAGATCTGGATCAGCTTTTTGCTCTGCTGCCAGAGCAAGACAGAGTCTACAGCAGAGTTGTATGGGCTTTTTGGCGTACGTGATGGATACGTGGGTTGCTACAGAGAGGCCGAGTTCTATCTCCGAGGTTCTGATAGTGTGTAAGTTTCCAGATGTTTTTCCCAAGGAGTTGCCCGGTGTGCCTCCCGAGAGGCAGGTGGAGTTCCGGATTGATTTGGTTCCGGGTGCGACGCCTATTTCCAAGGCACCTTATTGCCTTGCGCCACCATATATGCAGGAGTTATCCTCACAACTCCAGGAGCTGCTGGGGAAGGGTTTCATCAGACCGAGTAGCTCTCCGTGGGGAGCACCGATCCTTTTTGTCAAGAAAAAGGATGGCACACCGGATGTGCATCGATTACAGAGAGTTGAACAAGCTGGCGGTCAAGAACCGTTATCCACTACCGAGGATCGATGATTTATTTGATCAGTTGCAGGGGGCATCTTGGTTTTCCAAGATTGATTTGAGGTCTATATACCATCAGATGAGAGTCTGCGAGGAGAATATCCAGAAGACGGCCTTAAGGACTCATTATGGGCACTACGATTTTGTGGTGATGCCTTTCGGACTCACCAATGAACTGGCAGCATTCATGGACCTTATGAACCGGGTGTGTAGGCCCATGTTGGATCGGTTGATGATCGTGTTCATTGACGATATTCTGGTATACTCGAGATCCAGAGAGCAGCACGAGGAGCATCTTCGGGAGATTTTTGGAGTATTGAGGACGAAGAGGCTTTACGCCAAATTCTCCAAGTGTGATTTCTGGTTACGAGAGGTCCAGTTCTTGGGACACCTTGTTAATCATAATGGGATTTTGGTCAACCCGGCCAAGATTGAGGCAGTTATGCGATGGGAGGTGCCGAGATCCCCATCCGAGATCAATAGTTTTCTTGACCTGGCAGATTACTACCGGAGATTTATCAAGGATTTCTCCAAGATTGTCGTTCCTCTCACGAGATTGACCAGAAAGGGGGTTACTTTTTCCTGGGGGCTCGAGCAGTAGGCCTCATTCTATACTCTTCGCCAGAGATTGTGCGAAGCGCCAGTGTTAGCCCTTCCCGGGGGAGTGGAGGACTTCGTAGTTTACTGTGATGCATCTATATCAGGGATGGGAGTCGTGTTGATGTAGAGGAGACACGTGATTGCATATGCATTGAGGCACTTGAAGCCTCATGAGACGAGGTATCCCACCCATGATTTGGAGTTGGGGGCGGTGGTGTTCGCCCTCAAAATTTGGCGCCACTATCTGTATGGTGTTCGGTGTACCATATACACGGACCATAATAACCTAAAATGCCTAATGGATCAGCCCAATCTGAATATGAGACAGAGGAGATGGTTGGATGTAGTGAAAGACTACGACTGTGAGATCTTATATCACCCAAGCAAGGCTAATGTGGTAGCCGACGCCTTGAGCCGAAGAGCATAGAGTGCTCCGATCCGAGACATGTGTATGAGGATGACGATGATGAATCCAGTCTTAGATACCATCCGATAGGCCCAGGTGGAGGCCGTGAGACCAGAGAACTGTAAGAGAGAGCGAGTGATTGGGCAGATTCCTGAGTTTGAGACCGATTGTCGTGGGCATATGACCTATCATGGACGGATTTGGGTGTCATACATGGGTGGATGTAACGACGTAAATTTTAAAACAATTTTTCATTTTTCAACACAATAAAACTCATATAATATTCTCAAAATCTCATGTGTATCAAATTTCATCACAATAAAACATATCCCAGAATCTCAAAACCATAATCCTCTGCCAGTGTGTACAAATCATGTCGGCACCTTCCCGCGATCCTCGCTAGTACCTAAAACACATATCACATAACACGGTAAGCATAAATGCTTAGTGAGTTCCCCAAAATACCACATACAACACATAAGCCACTCGAGGCTACAACTCGATAAGACCCCCTGGTCAATGTGTCTCAGCGGGACCCTCCAGTCCCGTAGCTTGTTGGACCCTCTGGTCCGGTCTAGCTCGTTGGACCCTCTGGTCCGGTCTAAATCGTTGGACCCTCCGGTCCGGTCTAAATATCACATAGCATACATAAATCACAATACACATAATCTCAAGTAAACACATAACACATAAGACCCTCCGGTCTGCACATGGATACCACTCTAGGTAATGTATAGTGAGAAGACTCACCTCGGGTAATCTCGGTAAGTCTCAAACTCGAAATACTGCTCTAGCCTCCACCTAATCACATAAAGTAATTTACCTCTAATTAACAATGATTCTCAAGGCTAGACTAATCCCTTCCTATAATCTCATAGAAGTGGAAAAGACCATTTTACCCCTCCAATGGTCCAAATGTCCACTTGTTGACCAAACCCTAAAAGTCAACAAAAGTCAACTCCAGTCAACAGTCCAACTTGACCAGACTCGTCGAGTGCACTCGGGTGACTCGGTGAGTCCATGTGTGTCCTCTGAATCCTCATAAGGTCTCACTCGACTCGTCGAGTTAACCTTTCACTCGACGGGTTACCACTGATCACGAATCGCGGGGCAACCCGATCCGACTCGTCGAGTCCCCTTATGGACTCGGCGAGTTTCCTCCATGGCAATACTCATTTGACCTTCTGAGGTCAGATCTGTTTCTCTAACTTATAGATCTGGCCTTCTAACACCCAAAAATCACATAAAGGTCTGAACTTGGGGCTAATGCATGGTGTATTTTGCTCTATACATCATTATGACTCCATTGAAGCTTCATAGCTTCAAGGTTCCAAAGTTACTCACTCAAAGCTACCTACTTTTTGGTTCTCTGGACCTCACAAGGTCCAGATCTACAGAACAACCCGAAAAAGGGTTTGGATGCACCCAAAACCCCATCCAAATGGTGATACAAGCTCTAACTCAACAACCAAAGAAAATCTATTCAAACACCAGGGAGACAAGAGCTTGTACCAGATCTGAAGCTTGAATGAAGATGAAGCCGATCCACCAACTCTCCTCTGAGATCCTTGCAACACTCTTGACCTTCTTCTTCAAAGAAATGACCTCCAATTAGCCTCTTTCCTCTCTAACTCACAATAACTCTAGGGTTTCTCTCAAGGGACGAAGACACTGGTGGGGAGGGCCAAGGAGGCTATAAGTGCCTTTAAATAGGCCCAAGCCCGAAAGAATTAGGGTTTCTGCCAACAGCGCTGACTCGGCGAGTCAGCTTGTCGACTCGTCGAGTCCATACATTTTCCACGTCACCAAGTCGCGATCCTACTCGACGAGTTAAGGCGCCAACTCGTCGAGTCACCCCTCATAACTTAGAAAATAATCTCATTTTATCATACCTGGAAATTCGGATGTTACAGTGGAGCTCGACGTATTTTGATGGAGGAGGCCCATCGGTCGAGATTCTCGATCCATTCGGGAGCTACCAAGATGTATTTGGACTTGAAGAGGGATTATTGGTGGCCATGTATGAAGAGAGATGTGGCATGGGTAGTCAAGAGATGCTTGACCTGTCGTCAGGTCAAGGCAGAGCACCAGCGACCACATGGCTTGTTGTAGCCTTTAGAGGTTCCCCAGTGGAAGTGGGAACAAATTTCTGAGGAATTTATCACCAAGTTACGGAGAACCGCACGAGGTGTCGACGCGATATGGGTGATTGTGGACCGGTTGATGAAGAGTGCTCACTTCCTTGCTATCAGTGAGAGATCTTCTGTAGAGAAATTGGCTGAGATTTATGTGAGAGAAGTGGTGGCTCGGCATGGAGTGCCGACATCGATAGTGTAAGATCGGGGTGTGCGTTTTACTTCCAGGTTCTGGAAGAAGTTTCATGAGGAGTTGGGTACCCGGTTGCACTTCAGTACCGCATACCACCCACAGACAGACGGGCAGAGTGAGTGGACAATTCAGACGCTGGAAGACATGCTGCGTGCATGTGTTATGGACATCGGAGGAAGTTAGGATACTTATTTTCACTTGGTTGAGTTTTCACACAACAACAGCCATCATTCCAGTGTTGGCATGCCTCCCTTTTAGCTCTTATATGGGAGGAGGTATCGGACTCCCATCTGTTGGGAAGAGGTAGGGAAAAGAGTGATGGGTAGCATCGAGATAGTGCTCAAGAAGACCGAGCAGATTCAACAGGTCAGACAGAGGTTACTGACGGCCCAGAGTTGTCAGAAGAGCTACGCAGACCGGCGACGATCCGAGCTAGAGTTTCAGGTTGGAGATTTTTTCCTCCTGAAGGTATCCCCGTGGAAGGGGGTGATCCGATTCAGGAAGCAGGGAAAGTTGGTTCCCAGATATATCGGTCCTTTCAGAGTGTCTGCCAGAGTGGGGAAGGTAGCTTATCGGTTGGAGCTACCTATAGAGTTGAGCCAGATTCATAACACCTTCCACGTGTCCCAGTTGAGGAAGTGTGTAGCCGATGAGACGGCAGTTTTACCCTTAAAGGACATTCAGGTATATGCTAGCCTGAATTTAATTGAGAGACTGAGAACAATTTTGGATTGAAAGGTTAAGACCCTAAGGAACAAGAAGGTGCGACTGGTTAAGGTGCAGTGGGAGCACCGCAGGGGATCCGAGTGGACTTGGGAGCCGGAGTCCGAGATGCGCGAGCAGTACCCTGAGTTTTTTCCGGAACATGACTTTGAGGGCGAAGTCTGATTCAAGTGGGGAAGAATTGTAACATCCCGACTCCCAGGTATAATATTTTTATATTTATTTTTGGGGTTGATTGAGTGACTCGACGAGTTGCATGCCCAACTCATCGAGTAGAGTCAGATTTGGCCACGTGGGTTTAATGACCAACCCGATGAGTCAGAGAGCCCACTCGCCGAGTTGGTGTTGTGTGAGGAAACCCTAAATCTCCGGGATTGGGTCCTATTTAAAGGACCTTAAGCCCTCATTTTCGCCTCACCAGCCACCCTACTCCCCTGTGTGAAACCCTAATCGTTTTAGTGAGGTAAGAGAGAAAGAGAGAGGGTAATCTTGTGGTTTTAGTGCACTTTTGGTGGAGAAATGAGGAGCATCAAAGCTTGGATCAACAGGAGGCTTTTGGATCAAGAGATTCTTCTTAGATTTGCTTCAGTTAGAGGTAAAAAGATGCTAACTTGATCATTTCCTTATGAGATCTTGGTTTAGGGAGTTTTTAGGGTTTTCTCCCATTCAAGTGGGGAAGAATTGTAACATCCCGACTCCCAGGTATAATATTTTTATATTTATTTTTGGGGTTGATTGAGTGACTCGACGAGTTGCATGCCCAACTCATCGAGTAGAGTCAGATTTGGCCACGTGGGTTTAATGACCAACCCGATGAGTCAGAGAGCCCACTCGCCGAGTTGGTGTTGTGTGAGGAAACCCTAAATCTCCGGGATTGGGTCTTATTTAAAGGACCTTAAGCCCTCATTTTCGCCTCACCAGCCACCCTACTCCCCTGTGTGAAACCCTAATCGTTTTAGTGAGGTAAGAGAGAAAGAGAGAGGGTAATCTTGTGGTTTTAGTGCACTTTTGGTGGAGAAATGAGGAGCATCAAAGCTTGGATCAACAGGAGGCTTTTGGATCAAGAGATTCTTCTTAGATTTGCTTCAGTTAGAGGTAAAAAGATACTAACTTGATCATTTCCTTATGAGATCTTGGTTTAGGGAGTTTTTAGGGTTTTCTCCCATCCATCTTGTGTCATTGAGTTATTTGAGCATGGCTTGTGGTTGGAACCTTCGATCCGGACTATAGGAGGCCTTGTGAGTCTAAAGACCCGAGCTTTATTGAGCTAGAGGCAAGCTCTTGTGCATCTAACCCTTGTTGGAGCTTGTATTGGCATTATGAGCCTAATATGCCATGCATGAACGTAAAGCTTGCAGCTTTAAGTGATATTCGAGCCTTGGGATGCTAGATCTAAAGTTTGGAGTGGTAGATCTGCCTTTAAACGTCTAAATAAGATATAGACTGAATGGACTCGCCGAGTCAATGAGCTGACTCGACGAGTCGATTAGGGTTTTCCCCGATGAGTCTAGACATGAGTAACTCGGCGAGTTGATGAGACAACTTGACGAGTTAGGTTTGGTTTTTTCGATTTTTCTAAAGGAACAAGGGTACTCGGCGAGTCACATAGGTGACCCGACGAGTCGGGTCAACATGGACTGTTGACTCGAGTGTTGACTTCTGTTGACTTTAGGGTTTGGTCAAGGCAGGGATTATTGAGACCATGTAGGGGTAGAATGGTCTTTTACCCATCCCAAGAGTTAGAGAGAGAGAATAGCCTTTAGTTTATTTAGAGTTGTGATTGAAGTGTTAATTAAAAATAATTATCATATGTGTTTTGCTTGTTTATGAGGTGAGTCTTCTCACTATACTTACCTTGAGTGGTAATTTGTGTGACCGGAGGGTCTTGTATGCTATTATTGATTATTGTGATATCCTGCATTATGTATTTGTGAATTATGTTGTGTATTATTCTGAGCTTTACTGAGTTAGGACCGGAGGGTCCACCCGAGTTGTGGGACCGTAGAGTTCCACTGAGACACATTGACCGGGGGTCTTATTTGAGATATAGCCATGAGAGGCTAATGAGATGTGTGTGGTATGTTGGCGAACTCATTAAGATTTGTGCTTACCGTGTTATGTGATATGTGTTTCAGGTACTTCTCAGGATCGCGGGAAGGCGCCGACTTGTTTGTACACACACTTGAGATGGAGTTTATGTTTTGTGGATCCTGGATTTTATCAAACGATTTATGATATTTTTGTTTGACAATTTTACACTTGTGATTTTTGGAATGCGATAATGAGAATTATGTGTTTTAAAAATGAAAAATCTGTTTAAAAATTTACAATTTTATCCTGAGTTTTTTTGCTTTTGATTAAGCTCAGATGACCCGGTACTTGAGAAAACTCAAGACGGATATCCACCAGTTCGTATCCACACATTGCTATGGTATACTTGTTGAGTTGCAGGAGGTTGCTAGGAGGGGGAGATTGAGATGGAGCTCCAGGTGAGAGAAAGGAGGCAAGCTCCGGTTCAGACACAATCTTGCGACGAAGCGGTTCAAGACCGCTGATTCGAGGTCGGGAGGGTAGAGGGGCCGCACTTGTGGTGGGTGTGGCAAGGTTCATGACGGTATTTGTGGATCTACATCTGGGTGCCATAAATGTGGCAAGGCGAGGCATTATGCCAAGGAGTGCCATTAGTAGGCTCTAGTACCGAGGACCAGGATTTACTATTACTAAGACCAGGTGGGCCATGTGAAGGCCCAATGCCCTTTGCTTACTGCTAGACCGGCGCAGACTCCAGCGTCGGCTATTCTGAGGATCACTGATGGGAGCCAGGGCAGGCTGGAGCCCCTGAGGGCTAGGGGTCGCGCTATTCAGCTCACGGTATAGGAGGCCAGGGAGGCCCCAAAATCATTACTAGTATGTTTCTATTTATCATTATGTCGATTATTTTATGGTATGCTTATGTTTATGTTTATGTAGGTACATTCTTAGTGAATTCTTTATCTGCTCTTATGTTATTCAACTCGTGCGCGAGTTGGTCCTTTGTGTCTCGGTCTTTTAGTAAGGATTTTGATATGACCCTTAGCGAGTTGGAGTGTCCACTGGGGGTTTCTATCGCCAACAAACATGGGATTTCTGTATCCAGAGTGTATCAGGGTTGTGTCTTGGAGGTTTTCGGGGTGCCTTATCCGATTGATTTGATTCCCATCCCCATGAGGGATGTGTGCGTGATAGTGGGGATGGATTTCCTGAGTAGGTTTGATGCTATGATTGATTGCGACGGTCAGCGAGTAGTAGTTCAAACTCCAAGTAGGGAAGAACTGGTCATCTATGGAGAGGGTACTAGGGTTGGATCAGGGTTTTGTTCGGTGGCCATGGCTCGACGGTATATTCAACATGGGAGTGTGTTTTATCATTCCTATGTGGTTGGTACTCGGGCTGGGGAGAAGGTCTCATTTTCAGATGTGCCAGTTGTCATGGAATTTGTTGATGTGTTTTCGGAGGAGTATCCTGGTGTGCCTCCTGAGAGACAGGTTAAGTTCAGGATTGACCTAGTGCAAGGTGCGGATCTGATTGCCAAGGTTTCGTATAGTTTGGCACCGCCCAAGATGTAGGAGTTATCCTTTTAGATTCAGGATCTGTTAGGAAAGCAGCTCATTAGACCGAGCAGTTCGAAGTAGGGAGCACTGATATTGTTCGTCAAGAAGAAGGATGGTTCACAATGAATGCACATTGATTACCGGGAGTTGAACAAGTTGACGGTGAAGTACCGATATCCCATTCCATGGATTGGCAACCTCTTTGATCAGTTGTAGGGTGCATGTTGGTTCTCCAGGATTGATCTGAGGTTCGGTTATCAGTAGGTGAGGGTGAGAGAAGAGGATGTTGAGAAGGGTGAGAGAGGAGGATGTAGAGAAAACAACATTCCAGACTCGTTATTGGCATTATGAATTTGTGGTGATGCCATTTGGCCTCAGTAATGCGCCTGCGGTGTTTATGGATTTGATGAATCGGTTATGCATGCCGATGATCGATTGATCAGTTATTGTTTTTATTGATGATATGTTAGTGTATTATAAGACTAGAGAGCAACATGAAGAGCACCCCCGAGAGCTTTTAGGAGTGTTGAGGAGAGAATGGTTGTATGTCAAATTCTCGAAGTGTGAGTTTTGGTTACGAGAGGTCCATTTCCTGGGACATCTCATTAACCAAAACGGGATTTTGGTCGATTCGGCCAAGATTGAGGTCATGATGTAGTGGGAGGTTCTGAAGTCTCCCTTAGAGATCAGGAGTTTCTTGGGTTTGGCGGGTTATTGTCGGAGGTTTATCCAAGATTTCTCCATGATCGATGTACCCCTCACTCGTCTGACGAGAAAGGGAGTGGATTTCTGATGGGGCCCTGAGAAACAGATGACATTTGAGACACTGCGACAGAGGTTATGTGTGGCCCCGGTGTTCACCCTTCTGGAGGGTATCGAGGATTTTGTTGTATATTGTGATGCATCCATCATGGGTTTGGGGGCGGTTCTTATGCAGAATGGACGAGTGGTTACATATGCATATCGACAGCTAAATTTGTATGAGGCATAATATCCTACTATTGGGGGAAGTGGTATATTCCCTCAAGATTTGGAGACATTATCTATATGGGGTTTGTTGTACCGTTTACACATATCACAAGAGTTTGCGATATATTATGGACCGGACGAACCTGAACACGAGGCAGCGCAAGTGGTTTGACGTGGTCAAGGATTATGACTGCGAGATCCTTTACCATCCGGGTAAAGCGAATGTGGTCACGGATGCTTTGAGCCGCAAGTTGACTGGATCTTCAGCTGGGGATATGTGTATGAGGATATCCATTCATTCTCCACTTTTGGGTGTGATCATAAGGGCACATGCAGAAGGACTCAAGAATGAGAACGAGAAACAGGAGAGGATCAGGGGCAAGATCAATAGATTTTTCACCGATAGTAGGGGATTATTGACCCGGTGTGGTCAGGTTTGGGTTCCAATTTTTGGTGGGATCAGGTAGATATTTTTGGAGGAGGCTCATAAGTCTCGCTTTTCGATACCCTCAGAGCCACCAAGATGTATTGAGATTTGAGACTAAGTTATTGGTGGCCGTGTATGAAGAGGGAGATAGCATGGTATGTTAAGAGGTGCTTGACCTATAGGATGGTCAAGGCCGAGCACTAGAGGCCACATGGAAAGTTGTAGCCTTTGGAGGTTCCCATGTAGAAGTGGGAATAGATCACCATGGATTTTATCACCAAGCTACCGAAGACTGCCAAGGGTTTTTATGCTATATGGGTCATCGTGCATCGATTGACCAAGAGTGCCCACTTTTTGGCCATCTAGGAGAGCTACTCGGCCGAAAAGTTAGCCGATTGTATGTTCTAGATATTGTTGCTCATCTGGTGTTCCGGTCTCCATTGTATCAGACTGAGATGTTCATTTCACATCCTAATTATGGCTGAAGTTCCACGAGGAACTAGGTACGAGGCTGTATTTCAGCACTACTTATCATCCGTAGACTGACAGCCAGAGCGAGCGGACCATCTAGACACTTGATGATATGTTGCAGGCTTATGTCATATATTTTGATGGGAGTTGGGATCCGTACCTACCTCTTGTGGAGTTTTCCTACAACAACAGTTATCACTCCAACATTGGTGCCCCACATTTTGAGCTATTGTATGGTCGGAGATGTCATACTCCGGTTTGTCAGGGAGAGGTTGGTCACAAAGTCATGGGAAGGACTGAAGTAGTCCTCCAGACCATGGAGCTTATCCAACAGACCAGGCAGAGATTGTAGACCGCATAGAGCCCGCAGAAGAGTTATGCCGACCAGCACCGATCATAGTTGGAATTTCAGGTCGACGATATGGTACTAGTGAAGGTCTCACCCTGGAAGGGTGTGATACGCTCTAGGAAGAAGGGGAAAATTGGGTCCCCGATATATTGGACCATTCTGTGTGATCGCCAGGGTAGGTAAGGTGGCCTACTTGTTGGATTTGCCAAGTGAGCTCAGTCAGATCCACAACACTTTCCATGTTTCACAGTTACGATAGTGCGTGTTGAAAGATGAGGCAATGGTCCCTTTGGATGACATTTAGGTCGACGGATGCCTGAATTACATTGAGAGGCCGATAGTGATAATGTAGAGAAAGATGAAGGTTTGTGCAACAAGGAGATACCTTTGGTAAAGGTTTAGTGGCAACATTGGAAAGGCTCCGAGTGGACCTGGGAGCCGGAGGCGGAGATCCAGGAGAATTATCCTGAGTTGTTCGCGGAAGCCGACTTCAAGGACGAAGTCCAGTTCAAGTGAGGGAGAATTGTAACATCCTAATGATGAGGTATTTTCGATTTTAACCCTAAGTATGAAAGAATATTGCATTTTGACCTCTGGGTTTGAGAAAGATTGCAAGAATGGCCTAAAGTGGCATTTTGGTAATTTTGGTTAGGAGGTTAGTATGTTGAGCGTACGTTGTGTACGTTAGGCATACTGGGGCGGACCTTAGTACGCTGGGCATATACCGCGTGTGCAGGGCATACGTGGTAAATCCTCAAACCCTAATTTTTAGGGTTTTCTCCATATATAAGCATCATTATCTGTCATTTCTCATTCCCTTATCAGCATCCAACTGAGAAAAACGACCATCTAGCTAACCCTAAGTGAGAAGAGTGCATCTTGAGATTATATTTGTGTTTTGTGGTGTTCTTGAAGAAGAAGAAGGTGGTGAGAAGAACTTGGAGCTTGTAAGCGACTTGGATATGAGATTATATCCATGCTAGCAACCTCCAGGGGTAAAAAGTTCATAACTTGATCACCCTATATTGTAGATCTATCCATTTCTTCATTTACGGCACTTTTGGTCTCAAATATGGTGATTCTTGAGCATGGCATGCTCTTAACCAAAGTCGTCCTTTAAGACCTTATGACGGGTCTTGAGTCATAAAAATGTGGTTTGGATGCTTAGTTTTCCTCCATGCATGCTCTAGAAGGTCATAAGGCATTAAAATGTTGAGATTTTGTGTATTAAGCAATTAATGGACATCCAAAGTCATAAAGTTGGAAACTTTTGGACTCTTAGCAGTAATGTGTCCTAGGATCTTAAAGATGGTAGATGGACGCCGCGCGTACCTCAGCGTACGCCGCGCGTACGTGGTCAATCCCCCAACTCCAGTCAAGGCTCGAGTACACCTCGCGTACTCGGCTGAGCGGACCAAGTTGACTCCTTGACCCGTTGACTTTGACTTTAACTTTGACCATGGTTGACCAAGTTTGACTTAAGGGTATTTTGGGTATTTTTGAGATAGAGTTAAGCTTTGGTCTCTATCAGTGGAATAGGTGACCTGTAGAGCCGGTATTTGGAGCAGTGTATTAATTCATATATTCGTCAGACTGTGAGGTGAGTTTCCTCACTGTTCTTGGGGGTCGAAGGCACCAATGCCTGCCCCTTTGGTTATGTATCCTGGTATCTAGGATGTTGCTATACAATAGTAATCTATAGTTATGCATGCAAGTCTGTTAACTGGTTATATGATTATTTATTACTGGATATATGTTATTTTGTGCATGTCGACATGGTGTGGTGGGGTTGAGACCGTACTGCTTTGTGATGTAAGTCAATAGACCGGGGCATTCCAACCGTAAGGTTGCGGTCCAGGGCATTCCAACCGGAAGGTTGTAGGCCTGGGGTAATCCAACCAGGAGTTTGTGGACCCGTTATGTATTAGTCATTCCAACCATAAGCTTGTGGGCCAGGACATTCCAACCGTAAGGTTATGGGCCGGGGCATTCCAACCGTAAGGTTACGGGCCAGGGGTAATCCAACCAGGAGGTTGTGGACCCGTTATATGTTTGTGTGATGGTACTTTGGGGGAAATCATTAAGTTTTGGATTACAGTTTTAGTTTATGGTTTCAGGTACTTCCGAGGATCTTGGGAAGGCGAAGGCATGATCGTACATAGCTTCCTTTTTTGTCACCAGATCTTGGGGAAAAACTCTGATTTGAAATATCACTTTTGAATAATGACTATTTTGTAAACAATATTGATTCATGGATGGTTTTAAAATTTTTTAAATTTATTGTGATTTTGGACTGTTACACAACTGCTAGGCCACCTTGCCCACCTTGGCAATCACACGAAATGGACCAATGAATAAGGGTCCCAACTTCCCCCGCTTCCTGAAAACCATATCCCCAACCTGGAACTCCAGCTCCAAACGTCGACGGTCTGCATAACTTTTCTGTCGTCTCTGAGTTGTCTGCAGTCTCTGTCTAAGCTGTTGAATCATCTTTGTAGTTTGGAGCACTACCTCAGTGCTCCCCATGATTCTCTGCCCGACCTCACCCCAACATATCGGGGTGCGACACTTCCTCCCGTAAAGGAGCTCGAAAGGAGGTGCACCAATACTAGAGTGATAACTATTGGTGTACCAAAATTCTGCCAAAGGAAGGTAGGTATCTGTGACAACCCGAAATCTCTGTCTGTAAGTCAACTCAATCAATCAAAAGTCAGGCTTGTTTCTGCTATCTATTACTGTGTTTAGATTCAGTTTGAGGGTCTCTAAGCCAAGTGCACTTAAGGGTTGAATGTTGGGAAGCATTATCTTGGAATCAATAGTTTACACTCGAGCCTGAAACACCTTCAAAGGGGGTTCACGGCGGCAAACTAGGTTCACAGCTGTGAACCCATGCTTGGGCCGTGAACCACCTATTGGATAAGGTGTCTAAGTCCATAACTTTATTTGGTATATATTTGATCCGACCCGACATGGTCCATTTGGGTTGCACTTCACCCGAACTATTGTATGGTTAAACCTTTGAGAATTGTATGTTTATGATTTATTAATATATTATAAGTTATAATATATTAATATGAAATCATATTATTTAATTAGTATTTGATTATAAATTAATTTAGGATTAATTTGGTGATCAAAAAGATGACTAATTAAATATGGGCTCTTGTATTTATATAAGTGTGGGCTAATACTCATTTGGAATGGGCTTGGCATGCATGGGATTCCATGGATAGTCTATGGAGCTTTTAACCCATGCATCCTTGGAAAGGAAGAGTCATGGGTATTAGGGTTTACATGGATACAACCCTAATTCCCCACACTATATAAATGGGCTTATGATGCTTGAAATGGCACTACTAAGTGTGTGTGTAAGAAGGTGGCAATTTCTACAAGCAAACATACACTCTCATAGTTTTTCCAAAGTTTGTGGTGATTTGTGATTTCCATTTGAGGCATCCACATTATTGGTGCTTGGCTCTCAAACTCCAAGAAATCAACTCACTATTGAAAGGTATGTAATTCATCTAGCTTTTATGTTTAAAGTACCCCATGCCAAGCTACATAGGTTATGAACCTTGGAAAAACAAATTTGCATGTATTCATAGTAAAACATGGATCCAAGGTTTCTAGGGTTGCATGTACACCATAGGAGTGTTAGGATGCTCAAAACCCTTCGGTGGTATCAGAGCCTAGGATTGTTTTTTTGAATACTTGATGCAAACTGTTGAAAAAATCGAAAAATTGAGCTGTCTGGGCAGTGGACTTGCCGAGTCCATGGGGGACTCAACGAGTCCAAGTGAAAATTCATCCTACTCGTCGAGTAGGTTCCTGCACTCGACGAGTAGGAGGCTCTGACTGCAGTTTTTCGACTTTTGCTGCTGGAAATGGACTAGAAACAATACCCTAAACTGTTTTGGTGTTTTAAAACTTGTTTTAGATGGTGTAATGATTATGCTAATCCATTTACAATGACTAATATCAAAATTATGTGTTTTATATGTGTTCATATGATTCTTGAAGTTTTGATATGATATTCATGTTCTTATGAGTTATTGTTAGATCAGAGGAATTACTTGCTAAATTGTTTAATGATTAATTCTTGATCAATTATGTGTTTTAATGGAATCCATAATTTTTCCTCAAATTATGAATTTCCAAAGGTCAGTTTCTTTAATGTACATTTAAAACACATAAGGTACATAAAAATGAAGAGTCTTCACTTTTATGAACCATTAACTCATAAGTTATGAAATGAAAAGTTTTGAATAGTTTCAAAACTTTCCCTCAAGTTTTGGAATTTGTAAAAACACACACACTTTAATTCCAACCCTTAGGATTTTAAAAGTTAAAATTCAACCCTTATACTATTATAAGATTAATGGTTAATATTTATATATATGTATAAGATCAAGTCGTTTTACCGTTAGTAGGCCTCATTCACGAAGTCGGTCTATAAGGGGGGTATAAGGTTGTTGCCTATAAAATGGCAGCTTAATGGGTGTCCACTCTCACCCACCGCTTCCTTGATCGGTGGAGGGTCGTTAGCCGAACGGTTAGGTCAACGACTTTAATTCTCATTAAAAGTATAATGATTATTATAAAGTAACTAAATGTTTTTTTTATAAATTCCCAATCTTAGTTACTTTAGGAAAATGTGAAAATGGTACTAACCCATGAAATTCACACTTTGTACCTTAACACGTCGTTGGTGGAGCGTGTGTGGTTAACCGACACACTAACTTGGACTAGTAAGGATAACAAAGGGTGACTTAATGTTTATCATAGATCGGTGGAGCGGGTGTGGTTAACCGGCACAACGATTAGGTGATAATATTAAGGGTACCTAGTGAATTTGCATGGTTATTCACACCTTGTTTTGTGATCCTCGACATCCCAGTCACAAAACCTGAAGGGCACAATCGAGATTGAAACATGCCATTGAAAAGTTCAATGAATCTCAAAAGAATCTAGGAATTTCAAAACCAATTAAAACCTAATGATTTATTTCGTTTTCATGGTGGAAATTGGTGAATCGTCATTCACCTACCTTCAAATATGTTATAGCTTAGATTACGACATCCCTCTTCTAAGTTATAATATATTATGTTGGGTCCTAGCCTTAATATTACATTTGGGTGTCTTATTAAGGACTACTTATATCTAATCTAAACTTGTCTTTCTTCTTTTCAGATGTCTTCCAACAATGCTTCGGGTTCTAACCCTACCGGCTCCTTCTCTCTCATGAACCTTTGTGGGAGAGTCATCTTCGATGGTTCAAACTTTATGGATTGGATCCGGAACATCAGGATGGTCACTCGTTACGAGGACAAGGAATATGTCCTCGACAAGGAGCGTAAGGAACTCGATGAGACTACTGCTACTCCTGAGGAGATCGCTGAATACAGGACACATGAGAGAGATGCCACCAAAGTGGCATGCATCATGATGGCCACGATGACAGCCGAGCTCCAAAAGTCTTATGAGGACTATTACCCTTTTGATATGCACCAGGACTTGATGGAGAGGTACCATCAGAGTGCTCGTCAAGAGCGGTATGAAATAATCTCCTCCATGATAACAACCCGGATGAAGGATGGTGAACCCATCACGGGCCACATGCAGAAAATGCAAAGATATGTGGATCGTTTGCTGAAACTGAATGTGAACTTCCCAAAGGAGTTGGCAATTGATATCATTTTGCCCTCCCTACCCTCGTGTTATGATCAATTTCGCATAACATACCACATGAACAAGGAGGAAGTTACACTCAGCAAGCTTCAAGGACTTCTGAAGACCGCCGAAAGTGGTCTTAAAGGTAAGTCGATTGTTACTCCTACTCCTACAGCAACCCATGTTTTGGCTATCGGGAAAGGCAAAGGGAAGAAGAGGAAGTACCCTTCGAAGGGTACCAAGATAAAGTCTCTTGATGGCTCCTCATCAAGTGGAACCAAAGGTGGTTCTGCTACTCCTTCTACCATCCCTAAGGATGATGATTGCTTCTATTTCCAGAATAAGGGGCACTGGAAGCGAAACTGCCCAAAGTACTTGCAGGATGTCAAGGATGGGAAAGTGAAACCATCCCATGCAGGTATTTACACTATATTGTCTAATAACTCACCATATTCTAACTCTTAGGTCCTTGATACAGGTTGTGGTATTCACATATGTTCTTATTTGCAGGGCCTAAGAAGAAGTGAGGATGTAGGATGGGAAGATAAACTTAATAATGGGGAATAGGAAGGCTTCACCTGTTACCAAGATTGGAATTTATACTTTGTTGCTAAGTAGTGGGTTAAAGTTAGATTTGAATAAATGTGTTTACTCGTCTGAAATGGCGAGGAATATTATTTCTTTTCATGGTTTGTACAAACAAGGCTTTACCTTTTCGTTTGATAATGAATGTGGTAGTATTAATGCTTTCTTTAATAATGTTCTTTATTTTAAAGCATTACCTTGTGATGGTGTGTATGAAACTGTGTCGGTTGTAGATAACCTAGGAAATAATGTGTTGTGTATTGATTCCTCTACTAGCTTGGATAAAGCATCATTGTGGCATTGTCGTCTTGGACATGTAAGCAAAAAACGCATAGGCCAACTCCAAAAGGATGGAGTCCTGGAATCATTTGACCTAAAGTCAGATGAGAGTTGTGAATCTTGTTTGCTTGGGAAAATGACAAAATCACTCTTCACTGGTACTTGTGCAAGGAGTGAGGGTTGTTGGACCTTATACATACTGATGTATGTGGACCCTTCAAAACCGCCACAAGGGATGCTAATCGCTATTATCTAACTTTTACTGATGATTATAGTAGATATGGTTATGTCTACTTAATCAAGCATAAGTCAGAGACTTTTGAAAGGTTTAAATAGTTTAAACAGAAAGTAGAAAATCAATTGGGCAGGAACATTAAGATGCTTCGATCCGATCGAGGTGGTGAGTATCTTAGTACATAGTTCCTCAACTATCTTAAGGAGTGTGGGATTGTCTCACAATTGACACCTCCCAGGACACCACAACTGAATGGTGTGGCTGAGAGGCACAATCGGACCTTGTTGGACATGGTTCGTTCCATGATGAGTCGAGCTTCACTACCAATCTCTTTTTGGGGGTAGGCCTTGGAGACTGCCGCCCATATCCTTAATCTAGTCCCTACAAAGAAGGTTGCCAAAACACCTCGTGAGATGTGGACTGGGAAAGTTCCCAACTTGGATGACATTAAGATTTGGGGTTGCGAGGCTTTTGTGAGGCGCGAGACTCACGATAAGCTCGAACCTCGAAGTGAGAGGTGTATTTTCATCGGCTATCCACAGAAATCCTTTGGTTACCTCTTCTACAGACCCAGTGAGAATGTGGTCTTTGTGGCAAGGAGAGGGGTCTTTCGCGAGAGAGAGTTCTTAAGCCAAGGAAACAGTGGGAGGAAAATTGACTTTGAAGAAATTCAAGAGTCAAGTGGTGAAGGAACCTCAAACCCTAGCAATCAACCTGAGGAGGAAACTCCTGTTGATTCGACTGACGAATCTGTACCTCTGAGGCGTTCCACAAGAGTTAGGAATGCACCTGAGCATTACTATGGTTTCCATATTACTGCGGAAAGTGATACACTTATCAGTGATAGTACACTGGTAAATCTGGATGAACCTAACAGCTACACGGAAGCCATGGCAGGCCTGAGGCTGCTAAATGGAAAGAGGCTATGGACAGCGAGATACAGTCCACGTATGACAATCAAGTTTGGAACTTGGTTGACAATGTACCAGGTCGTAAGACAGTCGGGTGCAAATGGATCTTTAAGAAGAAGACTGACATAGATGGGAATGTACACACTTATAAGGCACGACTAGTTGCAAAGGGCTTTTCTCAAACTCCGGGAGTTGATTATGATGAGACCTTTTCACCAGTAGCAAAGATTAAGACTATTAGGGTTATGTTAGCCATTACTACATTTCATGACTATGAAATATGGAAAATGGATGTCAAAACCGCTTTCCTTAATGGGAAGTTGGCTGATGATGTTTACATGAGTCAGCCAGAGGGTTTTGTCAGCACAGAGTACCCTAATAGAGTGTGTAAGCTTGAAAAATCCATCTATGGATTGAAACAAGCACCTCGCAGATGGAATCTTTGTTTCGATGAGAAAGTCAAAGATTTTGGCTTCTCGAGAAGTGAAGATGAGTCATGTGTATATGTCAGAGCTAGTGGGAGTATAGTTAGCTTCTTGGTGTTGTATGTGGATGGCATACTGCTCATAGGAAATGACATCCCAACCTTGCAGGAGGTGAAGTCCTGGCTTAGGAAGTGTTTTGATATGAAGGACCTTGGAGAGGCTGCCTATATCTTAGGGATAAGGATATTAAGAGACAGGAGTAAAAGACTAATTGGACTTAGTCAGAGTACCTACTTGGATAAGGTGTTGAAAAGGTTCAACATGCAGAATTCCAAGAAAGGAGAATTACCGATCCAAAGCAATGCTAAACTGAGCAAGGCTCAGAGCCCGAGTACAGAGGCTGAGATAGCTGAGATGAGTCGATTACCATATGCTTTCGTTGTTGGCTCAATCATGTATGCTATGACATGTACCTGCCCTGATGTGGCCTTCGCTTTGAGCATGGTCAGCAGATATCAGGGGAAACCTGGCAAGGCTCACTGGACTGCGGTAAAGAATATTCTCAAGTACCTGTGGAAGACTAAGGATTGGATCCTTACCCTTGGTGGGAGTGATGACTCGAGAGTAGTAGGGTATAGTGATGCTAGCTTTCAGACTGATAGGGATAACTTCCGCTCTCAGTCGGGCTGGTTCTTTACTCTAAATGGAGGGGCAATCACTTGGAAGAGTTCCAAGCAGTAGACGGTAGCTGATTCGACCTATGAATTAGAGTACATAGCAGAGAGTGAAGGATCAAAGGAGGCGATATGGCTGAAGAACTTCATCGGAGACCTTAGAGTTGTACCAGCTATTAAGGAGCCTATGGAAATTTTATGTGACAGCAATAGTGCGGTTTCCTTAGCCAAGGAATCGAGAGATCATGGTAGATCCAGACACATTGACAGAAAATATTACTTCATAAGACATAAGATAGAAGAAGGACTCCTCGTGGCAAAGAGGGTATCATCAGAAGAGAATCCTGCAGATCCCCTCACGAAGGGACTAACGAGGGCTAGGCATTTACAGCATGTGAGGCGCATCGGGCTGAAGGATGATATTAGTTTTACATATTAGATAGCTATTTCTGAAACCTGTAAAATGTAATCGACATTTGATGATGAATAAAAGGTGTGTTTATTTATGAGTAAGGTGTTACTGTCTTTTGTCAATTATTTACTATTGTTTTAGCTTTGCATGTTTTGACTTCCAGAATAAATTACTTTATTCAAACTTCCACAGTCGGTCATACGTCGTGTGACAACTCGAAATTTCTATCTGGTACAACCATTCACCTCATTAAAAGTCAGATTTGTTTTTTTTTTTTGCTAACTTTTAAGCTGTTTGGAGTCATTTTGAGTGTTCTAAAGCCTAATACTTCAAGAGGTAAATATAGGAAGTATACTTTAGAGTTTGTTGTGCATCATTTATGTCTTAAAACTCCAAGAGTTTGGAGTTTACGGCCCCAAACATGGAGTTTACGGCCGTAAACTCTAAAGAGTATAAATATGACACATAGTAATTTTTGGCTCATTCTTCACCTTCCAAGCTCAAGAACACCCACATTCTCTCTCAAGTATCATAAGATCTTCTTCCAAATTTTCCAAAAATGTAAGTGTTTCTTCTCTTGATTTGTTGATACAACACTCCATCTGGTAGTTATACATGATTTCATCAATGAAATCTTCTCTTTTTCATAGATCTTCAAGTGTTCTTCATTTCACCAAGAACACACACTAGTCTTTTTGGACCTTAAACACTCTTACAAGCTTCCTATAAGTAAGTACACCCCTCTCTACTAGTTATGTGCTTAGATTACTTGTTAAACCATTGAAAAACACCAAGAATCCCCAAGAAAACATGGGTTTACGGCCAAGGCAATCTCCTTGGACCGTAAACACCAAAAAGTGGTGCATATGTGCCACCATTACCTTCTAGGGCTTGGATATTGGACTAGAACCTTGCATGCATGAGCTAAAGACCTTAAACCACGATATGATAGGAGTTACCATGGGTTTACGGCCGTAAACCCACTAGGACCGTAAACCCTAAACCGTAAACTCCATGGGAGTTGGTCCATGAACCGTAAACCCTAATAAGGGGGCCATTATGAGCCCTAGTCCCTTCTAAAGCCTTGGAACCAAGTCTAGATCACTTCCTTGAGGAGTATAGGACCTCAATCAAGCAAAAGAATCAAGCACACATGAGTTTACGGCCGTAAACTCTACAAGGTGGTGCAATTGTGCCACTATTACTTCCTAAGGCTTGGACTTGATCTTAGGATACTTAAACTTGACTTGTATGACCCTAAAACACAAGATGGTACTAATTACCATGAGTTTACGGCCGTAAACTCATGGGTAAAGTGACCATTGACCGTAAACTCATGTGGTGTTACCATATGGGCAGTAAACTCCAATGTGAGGCCATACTCTCTTTAGATTCAACCCTTTTGTACTTCTAACACTTGAATCAAAGTGTTTCCCATGTCCTAGGGTGTCTTTGCTTGTGTAATTAGTTGCTTAAACACTAATTAGATACGTATATGTGTCATTATATGCTACATAGGATCCGTGTGTGCTCAAGTCTTCACTTGACACTTAGCATCCTATCCGGCACTTCCATCCAAATCACTCACTACAGGTGAGTTCATACCCCTTAATCAACCTTTGAAATGATTTTAAATGCTTTTATGGGGGGGAATACAAGTTGAACTATTAAGTTATTATATCAATCACATGTGATTAAGAACTGTCAATCAAATAAATTTTTGCATGTTAAACTGTTTCATTCAGCTAAAGGTTTTCATATATTACTTTCAAATATCTTTTAAAGTATTATAATCTCTTTTTAAATTACTAAACTTTTATCAAAGTCTTTTAAACTTATATTCTTGTTAGATTCATGTCTATATAGATATAGTTATATAAGTAGGGTTTGAAGGACTTAGGACTGATAGCCCGCTTTATTTCCTGTTCCTTGTTTGGTTGTGGACTTAGAGTATCCGGTTATTTGTTCGAGTGTCGTTGAAGTCCTAGTTATATATTATGTATATCTGTTTAGATATTAAAACTCTTACTCCAGTTCAGCGTCTTTGGGTAGAAAAGGTACCTAGATAACCTCTCAAGTAAACTATAATAGGTATAGTTTAGAAATCAACAATAACTTTTATGAGGAGAAACTAGCTATATCAATATTCTAAAATATGTACTTTTAGTAAAAAGAAACGTATATAGCAATCAAAACACGAGATACATCCTCATGACGCGGATTTCACCGTTGTCGAGTTGGTAACCAGAGTCTCCTGGAGGGAGAGCGGGCATTGTGTGTATAGATCTATACGGGACAGACCATCCCACATCCTGACTGCTAGCTACAGTCCCGGCCGACCAAGCCAAGGGGTGACAAATGTCACATTTACTTCGACGCCAGCAGGTCATCGTGTTTACATCCGTCAATCAGTATGGTTACGAGTATTTCCATATTTACCTTATAATTCATGGCCTTAAGGTAAGTAGTACCCCGGTAGTCCTACATATAGAACTAAGGTACTATAATGTTTTCCCTAATACATTAACTTAGAACGTTTTGATATAAAATGATAATGTAAAACTATATTATGATAATGATAGTAACATTTGGGAAAAATTCTCTTTAAACATAAAACAGTCAAGTCTTGGTAGAAGACTGCTTTTAGTAAAGAAACTCATTCTCTTTAAACATAAAACAGTCAAGTCTTGGTAGAAGACTGCTTTTAGTAAAGAAACTCATTCTCTTTAAACATAAAACAGTCAAGTCTTGGTAGAAAACTGCTTTTAGTAAACAAACTCATTCTCTTTAAACATAAAACAGTCAAGTCTTGGTAGAAGACTGCTTTTAGTAAAGAAACACATTCTCTTTAAACATAAAACAGTCGAGCCTTGGTAGAATACTGCTTTTAGTAAAGAAACTCATTCTTTTAAAACATGAAACAGTCGAGTCTTGGTAGAAGACTGCTTTTAATAGAAAATATAGGATTTTCTGGAGGGAATTCAATGAGATTATTTTGAGGAAAAATATGTATTTATATCAATGTCATTAAAATACTTATGAACTCACCAGCATTAAAATGCTGATCCTCTCTTTCAAAATAACTTGTATTCTCAGGTCGCCAGTAGACAGGTACACTCTGGAAGCTTTTGCGAAGTCAGCCTTGTACCGAGCTGCACTTTATGTTATTCTCTATATCTACTTTTGATGTTGTTGCTAAATGTAACCTATGTAAAAACTTATACTATTAATGCAATGGTTGTTATACTTTGATTACTATACTGCATGTGTTGTGATACTTGACATGACGTCCTCCACCCCAGAACGTTTCCGCCATTCCAGTTTTGGGGTGTGACACGTCGGAAGTAGGTATGAATTAAGACTGTCATGAATTGGGCTTGTAGATGACTAAAGGTGTTTAGCCATAGCAATGGTTGCTACAACATTCATGAGTGCTCATAAGTTCTGAGTATTGGAATAAACCCACACTCACTTGCATCACTTCATGGAATTTATCTCGAGTGATCGTGAGACGGTAATATCATATAAGTCTTCAAACCTCGAGATATGGGTTGTTTCCAATGAGTTGGTTGTGCATCGATTGCACGAAAATGCATCAGTAACTTGATGTTATAAAATGTGTCTTTGTGTATAATTCAACAAGTAGTAGAACAATTATATGAGTCGAATGTTATCTATTCCTTCTAGTCCTTGGAGGATTAGAAGCGATATCTGGGCCCCTCGATGATTTTGTTTTTACCTATGTACCGGGCCCCGTCAGAACCTAATTGATGTGTTCAATTTAGTTCTATGTCAAACAAATCGGAAATCGGGAAACAAACTGCTGGACAATAAGTACGATGTTGTTCCATGTATTTGTCCAGCTGATATCTTGAGAATATAGGATTATATGATCACTTATCTAAAATGGCGCTTCATAGTTCAACAGAGTTTTAAGAGCTACGATTAACGATTGGTTCCTGAAGTAATATAGGCAAATATAGTTATTAGACTTATCCAAGTGAGAGACTGTTGGATAAGGTGTCTAAGTCCATAACTTTATTTGGTATATACTTGACCCGACCCGGCATGGTCCATTTGGGTTGCACTTCACCCGAACTATTGTATGGTTAAACCTTTGAGAATTGTATGTTTATGATTTATTAATATATTATAAGTTATAATATATTAATATGAAATCATATTATTTAATTAGTATTTGATCATAAATTAATTTAGAATTAATTTGGTGATCAAAAAGATGGCTAATTAAATATGGGCTCTTGTATTTATATAAGTGTGGGCTAATACTCATTTGGAATGGGCTTGGCATGCATGGGAGTCCATGGATAGTCCATGGAGCTTTTAACCCATGGATCCTTGGTAAGGAAGAGTCATGGCTATTAGGGTTTACATGGATGTAACCCTAATTCCCCACACTATATAAATGGGCTTATGATGCTTGAAATGGCACTACTAAGTGTGTGTGTGTGAGAAGGTGGCGATTTCTACAAGCAAACATACACTCTTATAGTTTTTCCAAAGTTTGTGATGATTTGTGATTTCCATTTGAGGCATCCACATTATTGGTGTTTGACTCTCAAACTCCAAGGAATCAAATCACTATTGAAAGTTATGTAATTCATCTAGCTTTTATGTTTAAAGTATCCCATGCCATGCTAGATAGGTTATGAACCTTGGAAAAACAAATTTGCATGTATTCATAGTAAAACATAGATCCAAGGTTTCTAGGGTTGCATATACACCATAGGAGTGTTAGGATGCTCAAAACCCTTCACCACCCTCCATATTATGGGATTCACACATTTTCTCCTCACGTCTTTAAGCTCCAGCCGTGAACATCCCCATTCTCTCTCAACTATCTTCAACCGTGATCACTCCTAAAGGCCTCAAAACGTAAGTATTTCATCCCTTACTTGTTCATGCTTAGAAACCCCTTGGTTCTAGCCTTGATTCATCACTTTTCATCACCATCTTCAAGGTCTTCAAGAGTTCATGGCCGTGAACCCTTCATAAGGGTCGTGAACCCTTCATAAGGGTCGTGAACGCTTCAAATGATCTTGGGTCGTGAACACCTCATGAGGCCGTGAACTCGTAGAGTTGGCCGTGAACCCTCCTTGTGTGGCCGAGATCATCATTCAACCGTCCAATTGTGGGTCTAGCACTTCATTTAGAGTGTTTCCTACATCCTTAGGTTGTTTCCTATGCATGTTAGTAGTTATAAACACTAATCGTATGCACATATATGTGATTATATGCTTAATAGGATTCATTTGTGCTTGGGACTTCTCCTAGTTTGCCAAGCACCCTAACTTTTTCATTCATCCAAGTCACTCACAATCAGGTGAATTCATACCCCTACATCTTTACTGTTTTTAAAGTTTTCAGGGGGGGAATACAAGCCAAACATTATTGATCTTGTGAAATTATACAAAAAAGGATTTCAATACACTTAGAACTGATGCAACCTTACGGTTTCCATACTTATATAAAATATTTAGATATTTTATCCCTTTTGTATTATGCTGAGCATAGGGGAAGTTTTCAACATAATCGTATAATTTTCAGTGCAAAACATGAATTGAATACATTAACGAACATATAAACTATAATAGGTATAGTTTATGGAACAATTATCTTAACAATGTACAGAACATAGATTCAATGCGATCAAACATATAAGCTATATAGAGTATAGTTTATGAGATACATATACAGAAAGTTAAATTCAATGGATTCATTTTATTCTACATCTAATCGTTAGTATAGCATTTTATGAGTGAGCATTCTTCGCGTACTTACTTAAGTACTAACAAAAGTCCTGAGATTATAATCAGAGTCTCCTTGTGGGAGAACGTGAGTTTGTGTATAGATCTATACGGGATTGACAATCCCGCACCATAACTGTTAGCTACAGTTAGGCCGGCAGGCCTGGGTGACAAAGTTATTTCGATTCCGACACCTGAAGAACGTCGTTCAGGCAATTCAATGGTCAAGTATGGTTATAACAACTCATAAATTTGGTACTAAGAGTATACGATTAATGTACGAATAGTAATAACTTCAACTAGTTTTATTATAAAGTAATAGAACAATTATACATATTAGAGTTTTCAGAGTTTTCCGAACTTACTATACATACTGATGATAGCCAGGGTTTTCATGTAAAAGGGGATTTTCCCATTCAAAGCAACAAAGCACAACACAGTTAAGGGTAACCAGGCATACAAACTAATACATCATGAGATTCAGTAACAAGAACACACATGATAGAAAATATTGGATTTTCTTGGAAATATACAAACATTTTCATTGATTCATTAACAGATTTTCCTTACAAAAACATGCTTATAAACTCACCAGCTTAATGCTGATACTCTTTCAAAATTGTGTGTATTCTCTGGAAACCAGTAGACAGGTACCTCCCGTAGTTTTTAAGAAGACGGAGCGTATAGAGTCACGTCTTTTACATTTTGTTATACTTTTGATGTATATAAATATGACTCAAACAGATGTAAATATTTTACTTATTCAATGTAATGGTTGTTTTTACTTTGATTACTATGATGCAATTGTTGTGATACTATACATGACGTCCTCCACCCCGAACGTTTCCGCCATTACGGTTTGGGGGTGTGACAGTATCCCAACTCCCACCAAAACCAATAATGAAAGCCCTCAGCATATCCTCTAATGTCTGAATCATACGCTCACTCTGACTGTTGGTTTGAGGGTGATAATCAGTGATGAAATGTAACCTCGTACCCAACTCCTCATGAAACTACTTCCAAAACCTGGAAGTAAAACGAACATCCTTGTCTGATACGATGGAAACCGGCACCCTATGACGAGAGATCACCTCCCGGACGTAGATATCTGCCAATTTCTTGGTCGATGAACTCTCTTGAATCGCAAGAAAATGTGCACTTTTGGTCAATCTTTCAACAATCGCCCAAATAGCATCAAAACCGTGGGGAGTCCGGAGTAACTTTGTGATGAAATCCATAGAAATCTGCTCCCATTTCCAAACGGGAATCTCCAAGGGTTGTAGCTTTCCGTAAGGTATCTGGTGCTCAGCTTTGACTTTCCTGCAAGTCAAGCACCTCTCTACATATCCTGCAATCTCCCTCTTCATGCATGGCCACCAATAGCTAAGACTCAAGTCCCGGTACATCTTGGTCGCACCAGGATGTATAGAAAGTCGAGACTTGTGAGCCTCATCCATCAAAATTTGTCTTACGGCCCCAGTACCCGGAATCCATACCCTACCACACTATGTTGACAATCCTTCGTTGTCCCTGACAAAAGTAGCAAACTGCCCTTTGATCTTCTTTTTCTTCTGGTTCTCCTCCTTGATTCCCTCCGTCTGTGCCTTCCTAACCATCTCTAAGATTGGGGAGGAAATCGTCACTCTCATACACAACCATCCACTGGGTTCACTCACCACCCTACGACTCAGTGCGTCGGCCACCACGTTAGCCTTACCTGGGTGGTACAATATCTCACAATCATAATCCTTAACCATGTCAAGCCACCTCCTCTGCCTCATATTCAGATTAAGCTGGTCCATGAGGAATCTCAAACTCTTGTGGTCCGTATAGATGGTGCAACGGATCCCGTACAGGTAATGTATCTAAATATTGAGAGCGAAAACCACGGCCCCCTAACTCCAAATCATGAGTAGGGTAGTTAGCCTCATGAGGCTTCAATTGTCGTGTTGAATAAGAAATCACTCTACCCTGCTTCATAAGTACCACGTCTATCCCTATGATGGAAGCATCACAATATACTACCACATCCTCAACGCCCTCTGGAAGGGTCAACATTAGTTCCTCACACAATCTCTTCCATAAAGTCTCAAATGTCGACTGTTGCTCAGGCCCCCAAACAAAATCCACACCCTAATTAGTCAGATGGGTGAGAGGAACAACAATCTTGGAGAAATCCTGGATGAATCTATGATAATACCCAACTAAACCCAGAAAACTCCTGATCTATGAGGGAGTCGTCGAAATCTCCCACTACATAACTGCCTCCACCTTGGCCGGATCGACCAATATTTCATCCTGATTAACGAGGTAACCCAAAAACTGAACCTCACACAACCAGAACTCGCACTTGGAGAACTTGGCATATAGCCTCTCCCTCCTCAGAACTCTTAGGAGTTCCTAAAAATTCTCCATATGTAACTCCTTGGTCTTAGAGTAGACCAAAATATCATCGATGAATACAATAACGAAACGATTGAGCATCCGTTGACACACCCTATTCATCAGATCTATGAATGTTGCCAGTGCGTTGGTGAGCCCAAATGGCATCACCATAATCTCATAATGACTATAACGAGTGCGAAAAGTTATCTTCTCCACATCCTCCTCTCTAACTCTCATCTGATGGTACCCTGACCTCCAATCAATCTTAGAGAACCAAGATGCACCCTGCAACTGATAAAAAAGATCATCAATCCTCGGGAGTGGATAACGATTTTTCACTGTCAACTTGTTCAACTCCTGATAATCTATGCACATATGATGGGTACCGTCCTTCTTTTTCACAAATAGAATCGGTGCTCCCCAAGACAAACTGCTCGGTCGAATGAACTGCTTTCCCAACAGCTCCTGAAGCTGAGAGGACAACTCCTGCATCTATGGAGGTGCAAGGCTATAAGGTACCTTGACGATCGGGGCGGAACTAGGGATCAGATCGATCCTAAACTCCACCTGCCTATCCGATGGTATACCAGGCAAATCCCCCTAGAATACATATGGGAAATCCCGAACTATCGGAACATCGAATACTGAACGAATCGACTTTACACGAGTATCTACCACATATGCCAGGTAGCCTGAGCACCAATGTTGAATAAACCTCCATGCCCTCGTTGTTGAGTAGATGGTTGAACCAACCCTGGTACCCTCACCATAAATGGTCAGCTCTCCCCCACTTGGGGAACGAAGCACCACAAGTTGTCTCTCACAATCAACCTGAGCCCTAAACTGGCTCAACCAATCCATCCCAACAATAACACTGACATCCTTCATGGGAATCGGAACCAAGTTGATCGGATATACCACTCCAAAAATGTCCAAGGTACAATCGCGTAAATTGAATATTAACCAAATTAACCAAATTATGACTTTTTACATTCTAAATTGAAGTACAAACACTAAATTACATGATGAAAATAGAATCAAGTAATTCTGACTTCATATGAGTGAGTTATGCGCATTTTAAAAGCAGGACAGATTCCAAAAAAAAATGTTGAAACAAAAAATACGCAACATTGATATGTTGTCTTCCAGGGTCTATAGTTGATTCAGTATCTAACCAAAATATGTGTTTGTACATGTCTAAAATGAAGTACAAACGCCAAATTATATGCTACAAAAAAATCAAATAATTCCGACGTCATATGAATGAGTTATGCACATTTAAAAAAAGGAATAAATTCAAAAAAACTAAAAACGTGCGGAAATAGAAAAAACGCAACATCGATATTCTTTCTTTCGGGACATGTGTCCGATTCAATATCTAACCGAAATACATGTTTGTACAGTCAAAAATGAATTACAAACTCCAAATTACATGTTGAAAAAAATCAACTAATTTCGACTTCATATGAGCGAGTTATGCGCATTTTAAAAAACAGAAAAAATGTCAAACCGTTTCCGGTTTTTAAAACCGGGACCGGTTTTCATAAAAATGGAGAACCGGTAACCGGACCTTATTACCAATTCCGGTTCCGGTTCCAGTCCGGTTCCGATTCGGTTCCGGTTCCAGCGGTTCTAACGTTCATCCTTACTCACTCATATGAAGTTGGAATTACTTGATTCTTTTTTCATCATGTAATTTAATGTTTATACTTCAATTTAGAATGTAAAAAGTCATAATTTGGTTAAATATTGAATCATTTACAAGCTCCAGAAGATAACATATCGTCTACAACATTTCAACCGATTCTAGTTTGAAAAATAACCAGAAAACCGGGACCGGAACCAGAACCGCTGCTAGAACCGGCGGTCCGGTTCCCGGTTCTTATAATATAGGAAAACTGGTTCCGGTTCCGAACCGGTCGGGTTCTAAAGCTCATCCCTACATGTCATCTACATATGTTATTGTATGTACTAACCTGGTATGGTTTATGTAGTCAGCGTGGTAAGCAGGTTTATGAGTAATTCGAGAAAAGCTCACAAGAAAGCGATCAACTGGATTATGCGATACTTGAAGGGAATGACTGAAATTTGTTTGGTTTATGATCCTAACCCATTAAATAATGTATTGGTTGGTTATGAAGATTTGGAGCATGATGGTGATCTGGTGAAAAAAAATCACTAACATGCTATGCATTTACTTTATTCAGATGTCTATAAGTTGGATGTCAGCATTACAAGCTATTTATGGCCTTGTCTACAACTGAAACATAGTACATACCAATGCTTGGAGGAATAAAAGAGTGTATATGGTTAAACGGTCTTATTCAAAGTCTTGGGTTAAAGATGGAGAAAAATATCTTTTTTTTTTGTGACAATCAAAGTGCTTTATGTCTTGCAAAGACAAAACATATTGATGTAAAGTTGAATTTCATTCGGGATGTTTTGGAAAAAGAAAGGTTCTCTATTCAAAAAACATATACTAAGAAGAGTTTGATCAATATGTTGCCAAAATCGTTACCTATAGAGAAGTTCAAGCATTGCTTGGACTTGGTAGATGTTTGCAAGTGGTAAGTCCCTTCAGGGCAAACCGACAAAAAGAGGATGATTCTTGAAAATCACTGATGGTTGAAGCAACTTAAGGCAAAGTAAAGATTGTTAATTTATGAATTAGAATTTTGGTGACCTGGATAAATAACTTGACCCGAACGGTGACCCGAACGGAGTGAAGAAAACCTGAATAACAATTTTGAAGGGATACATGTTTGGAGTAGGTTGATGACTGTTATTCCCGAAGCCGTACACGAAAAACACTTATCCCATGGGGTGCGAAAGGACATAGCCCCATGATATGTACTTGTTTAGTCATTACAAATTTACTTGTATATGTTAAGGCCATAGTTGCTAAGTTTTATGGTTATAAGTATGGGTACTTAGGGATTCCAAATGTAATTGTAACAATCTTACAATAGAAAGAGTTTTCTTGTTTCCACCCATCGACATATGTCACATCGATCAAACCACATTAAATTCTTATATCGTTTTATCTGTTTATTTTGCTTTAACATCAATAAAAATAACATCAATAAAAACATATAACCTCGATACACAAATAAATTAGTGACCCAATGCATTGTCAATAAATTATGTACGTCTCTATTGTGAAATTATAAGTTTACAACCAAATAAAAGTCAAAAGGATCCCACCATTTTCCATCATGTTTGGTTAGGTAGGAAGATGGACCCCCTACCCTTACCATTACCCCACCCTCCTCAAAGCACATTCACTATATACTTATTATGAGGGCTTTTCATGCCTATATCCAAGGCCTCACGCTCCATCATTTGAAATTTACTTATGCTGAACGGTTTGAGCTACAAGTTTTCAAGAAAACGAGAGATGCCTAATGAATTGAACGATAGTGATATGTGAATATGACACATCATAAAAAGAATGGGATCAAAATCATGACATTTTTTTTCTATTTTTTTTTCTCTTGGGTAACAATGATGAATTTCTTTGTCGATATACAAGTGTAAGTTTTTGTACGACTTCAAAGGACATAATGTTTTGACTTGTTCTTTAATATATGGTTTTATAATTATGTGAGGAATATCATCTTCACGATACTCGATACATAGATAGTAGACTTTTGAACATCGATCATACGATGAAGAAAATGATCAAATGAGAGCGGAGATCTAACAAGTTATATAGTTATAAGTTATAATATAATAAATAAAATATATTGATAATTTTTATCAATTAATTGTAGTTTTATGCTAAAACCAAATCCTTTGGAACGTTCTCTTCCAAATGGTGAAGATCCACGTTATTCCGAAGATAATTCAAACATGTGTTTTATGTATTGTTTAGTTTCTTTTTATTATTTACACAGTGCCCAATTTTTTTTAATTATATATTTTTATTTAAAAATAAAAAATTATAATAAAGATAAGGACTTTTTTTTTCTTATTCGTCTTGGGCCTTTAACAATATTTAATTTTTCAGGACTGACGTTGTCTCTTCTCGAACATAGGTTAAATTCGAAATTGATTAGATTTTTTTTCTAAAAACTAAAAAAATAAATAATAAGCTTATATATTAGAAAAAAAAATACACTTTTCACTGGACCTAATAAAAAATTATAGCGATTACTTAAATGTCTAAAACAATGATGGAAACATAATTTCAAGTAGGGGTATGCGCGGTGCGGTTTGGTGCGGTTTAGAGCTAAAACCGCACTGCACATGCGGTTTGAGTTATTTAGAAACCGCAAACCGCACCGCGAACATTTAAAACTGCATTATGCGGTGCGGTTTGGTGCGGGCGGTTTATGCGGTTTACATGCGGTTTTGCGGTTTGAGTAATTATTTACATTAAATTTAATCACAATACTATCATTGTCGTCACTAACGGGTCACTAAGTGGTCATTAAGAAATTTGGTGGTCATAAAATTGTGGTCATTAACTACTTATGAATATACATAAGTTAAGAAAACATAGTGTATAAAATAATGGTCACTGAATGTTAGTTGAAAATGAATTTGAGACAAAAAAATATGGTCATTCCATTAAATTTTGCATTAAATTTTGGATTAATTAATATTACATTTCAAAAACTTAAGATAATATCACTAATTTAGGACCTGTCAAATTATTTTCGAATATATATATATATATATATATATATATATATATATATATATATATATATATATATATATATATAATCATTAATTGATTTTATCAATGCGGTACGGTTTAAACCGCAATTTTGTAATCGTAAACCACAAACCGCACCGCAAGTGTTTTAAAAAGCGTTATGCGGTGCGGTTTGGTGCGGTGCGGGCGGTTTATACGGTTTGTGCGGTTTATTGCACACCCCTAATTTCAAGTAATAAAGGTGATGCCAAAAGAAAACAAAAAACTTATAAAAGATGCTAGTATTTTTTTAAATAACTCGACAAAAAAAATGTTATTTCTTAGCCAAAAAAATTAAAATATATTTATTTAAGTCAGTTAACTAGATTTTTTAAAAGTTTATCTATCTATACATTCATATATTAATCAAGAAAAATGACCAAAATAAATGATGTACCACATTTTCAAGTTATATAAGGCTGGAGGGAGTGGCCTCGCCACCCCTCACGCCAACAACCTCGTCAAGAGACGCTGTACCACTCCTCAATATTCGCCATGAAGCTCATTAGCAGGAGTTCGCCAAGGGTCTAGCGAGAGGAAAGAGAAAGAAATGGAACAATATGATTGGCAAATGAGTTTTTTTCCATGAAATTGAAATTTCCAAGTTAAAGAAAAGAGAAATATTATCAATTTGGTCGTCAGGTAGCAAACCAGGAAGATGACACAGATTTCATAATTTGGCATTTTTGGTCCCTTGATTTTAGCTTTATGACAGTTTCAACCCTAACTTACAACTTCTTTTACAACATAAATTTCTAGAATTGGCATAAAACCCCCTGCAAAATTTTATTGTAACTTTTTTAATTTAATATGAAATATTGTGTTTTAAAAAATATAATTGATTTGATATTAATTGTTTGTGGTTTAAAAAAAATTATTTAAAAAAAATATAATTTAATTAATTTTGAAAAAGAAAAAAATTGGTGTGCTAGGAGTGTTACCACTCCTTATAAAATGCTAAGATTTAGGTATTAAGACAAAAAGATGACGTGACATGCAAAAAAGTGATGTGACAATGTGCTACACTCCCTGCTAGTTTCACAACATGTCATATTAATGTTGTGATTTTTTTTCCATAATAATGTATCACAATGTATGTTGTGAAGTACAAGACCATTGCGAAATATTTTTAAGGGAATTTCGATTATGATTTGTCATTTAGTTTAATTAGGTTTCGTAATAAGTCTGTAAATTTGTAAATTTTCTAAAATCAATGCCAAATTACCCAATTTTGTCTATAGTAGCCATTGAAGCTTTATAACCAACTTACACAAACTCGACTCCATTACATCTCTTTCAAATATTTTCTTTTTAAAAGAAGTTATAAGAACCTCAATAATGCCTAACAAATACAAATATCTTTGTGAAGACAATGATAGCGACTTTTGATTAACAACATATTTCCTATTTTTTCGGCGAATTAGAATGCTACTCTCTCGGTGGGATCTCCTTGGCCAGCAGACAACGATTCGTGAAGGCGAATCTGTGGTGTAATTGCATTTTCAGATTTTGGTTCGGTGACTCGAGCATAATCAGCTAGAGTTTTTAGCGAAGGATTTTGACAAAATCCTATTTGGTGAACTATTATACATAACATCATGTTTAGACAAAGGAGATTTTTCCCGTTTTTTGAGGCTTCAATCTATTTCACGCGAAAGCAAATGACCAGAAGCTATTATTGATGGCGACGACCGTGACATTCTCATTTTCACAGTCAGTAAAGTCTTTTTTATTTATGTTTATTTTAAAATATAGTTTATTTATAATTGCGGAATTTGTCTCATAAAACGTATTTATGAATAAATGTTTTTCTTTGATTATTAAAAAATTGGGATGTCATAACTTATACAAAAAACACAAGGATAAACTTAATCATTTCTGACCTCACAACATCTAATGGCCTACGTTTCTTCGAATCTCTCATCAGATCCAAACATCAAATACATTCGTATCGATACTTATGATACAAAGAAACTGAGTGGGTCAGTTGAGAAACCTGTTGAGTACATAGAGTTTTCAACCTACAATAATATAATTAATTTGTTTAATTATTTATTTCAAATCAATAATTAACCCAATTACCCATCTCCATTTTCTTCTATCTTCATCCCTAAGAACTTATCCTAAAGATCATCATAGTCATCGTTGCTGACAGTACTGTTTTAAGGATTTCTCCGCAATACATGTCAGTAGATTTCCTTCTATATTCATTCCTAAGGATCATCATAATCATCGTTGCTGACTATTTCATGGATTTCTCCACAATACATGTCAGTAGGAAGCAGAGTACATCAAATGGGCACAAAGTCCATCACCTACATGTTATAAACCTACATGTGTTCCACAAGACTGTCTTGAATAGTCTGGTGGTCGTCACCTATACTCTGTTAGATGACTACATTGTTAGTACACTAGTACCATTCCTACATCGTTAATACACTAGTACCATTTATACATCGTTAGGATACTAGTATTATTTAAAGTCGTGGCCTATTATCATCGTTTTCATCTCGCATCATCTATCACCCTCAACATTTTATTCATCCCTCATCAACCATTACTACCTAATAAATATTATAGGTATGAAAATACACATATGGTAAATCATATAAAAATCATCTTATATTATTTCATCTAACACGGAAAATTTTGATCATAGATAATAAGCACATACAACATTCAATTATCTAAATACTTCATATCTATTCGTAAGATGAAAGTAATTATGCACTCACTTGTTAAAGTGGATGGCTAGAAAGTTGGGCAGTGCTTCACTTCAGCACTTAGTTTTCCTTTGATGTGACATAGGTTTAATTATCACTAAGTATTAGTCTAATATTCTTTGTGACTAATGATAGTCTAGATTTCTTAACAATCCCAATGTCTACATCAAGATCTATCAAGTAAGGAGCAACTAAGTAAGATCATGCGGAGGTAGGGTCCGTTTGGTATGCAGAGTATACGATTTGGAAATCCCATTTTAAACACCTCGCTAAATGTAGCCTAGACATCAACCCTGTAAGTAGATCAATCAGTATAATGACTTGGAATTACTAATGAATCTTTTTTATAAATTCATAGCAACGACTATGAATATAAATATAAGTTACACTGAAAACAATATAAGTGTAGCTTAACTTACAAAGATTTTTCAGACCAAAGTTCGAAAATTGCAGTGGCAGAACATCAAATTGATATCTATTAATTACTAGGCTTTCAGGGACCTCAGAGCTTGCCAAAATAACCTAAATACTAAAGAATTTTTGGGCCAAATGCAGAGAAATTTGAGATCGAGAGTGAGTTGGAAAGGTGTGAGAGAAGAATGGAGCACTTGCAAGCTATTTATAGTTTTTAGGAAAGGCACATCGCGCAAGACAGGTGCGCGCCGCTTCTTGCCGTGGTCGCTACTCCTCGCAATTAATGGGTGGAGCTACGTGGCAGAAGGGGTAGGTACAAGTTGTATCTTTAAAAATCCATGTCTCGCTCATACTAGCTCTGTTTTTTACGTTCTCTATATCCACGCGTAGGTACTTTCGAGTACTACAACTTTCATTTAGACTTCGTCGACTAATTCTCATCCGATCTTAAATTTAACAGTCTACGAAGATTATACTAAAAAGGACCATGTAAAATTCATAACTTCTTCATATGGATTCCGTTTTTTACTGTCTTTATATCGATGTAATTTTATTAACGATATCTTTAACTCTCGTTTAGATTGTTTCGACTTAAAATCAATCGATTTGAATTTTGATTTCTGTACCCACACTACTGCGCCGAAACTTCGAAAAATCGTAACTTCCTCATATGAAATCAGATTTTGACGTTCACTATATGCAGGCTCTCAGTTTTATAGTTACTATGACTTTCATTTAGATTTCTTAGCTAAGAAGCAACATATCTAAAATTCAATTTTTACGACGAGCATAGTCGTGTCAGTTTAATCACGAAAATTCGAATGAGCATAACTTCTTCGTACGAAGTTGGATTTAGAGTCCTTGTATGTACGAAATCATTGTCACGTATACTATAACTTTGGTTAAGATTATTTATCCGAAATAATCTTCTATCAAAAAGTCATTTTTATCGCTTATTACATCTTAATTGTCTAGCCCGAATCTGTAAGCCTTACAACGACCAAGCAGAGGTACCATTTTTCAGATTCGTTGAGCTAGTGAGTTGATTAGGACAATCAAAAGCGGATCAACGACGTAGAGTGTGAAATCCCACCGAAAGAGTAGCTCCACCGATTCCAATTCCAAATCCCACTGAAGCTCCATGAGGTGCTTCTATACCTTTAAATCCACAAACCACAGTAATGAACATATGTGGAGTTCTACACAACTTGCAACCGATTGTCGAGGAATTTGAAGCTTGATGTTGGTGGATGTTTTACAAGTGAAGCATAAAAAGGAACATAGTTTTGTTGGACCTACGTTAGGTTTCAGTTAATAACCTATCGACAACGTGGAAGTGACAAGGACTGTGTGGCTCCTCGCCAGTTGTGACAAATACGCTTAAGAACTTGAAAATGAGTTAATAATTTAGTGTTTCCTCTATCTAACTAGTAAACAAATAATAATATTATGCACCTTTGAAAACAAAAATGAAAACTTTATAAGGCTATAATGATATTATATATTAAAATTTTATGAATTATTAAGTTGACATTTAAGTATTACAAAAAAAACTTAACGGAAAAGATGAATAATTGTGGATGCTATAAATAATGATAAAGTGCTTTGATTCTTTTATATAATCTGAATAAAAACGGATAGAGTAAAAAGTGAGGGAGATTGGATTCAAATTTAATAAGAGAAAATTGAATTTATTTAAATATGGAAAAAGAAGGTGAAAGCATCCATGCGCAGAGAGCAAAGGGTGCCCCACTCCCACCCCCTTTCATGGCCTCGGCTCCCATCCCAACAGCCGTCCACCTCAAAAGCTCCCTCAAATATCATTCTCTTCCTCACCGCAATTCAATAAAATAATCGCCGTTTTCCCCTTTTCCCCGATGATTTCCGGGGAACATTACAGTCTGCCACCACCATTATTCAATCTCATCACTTCATCTTTTTCATCGATCAACAACTAACTTCTTATACCACACAAACACTTGTGTAACGGAAAGAGGTAGATCAATATGGGTGGGATGACCTCATCCATGGCGGCGAAATTCGCATTCTTCCCGCCCAATCCACCTTCGTATAAGCTAGTTAAAGACGACCTCACTGGTTTACTCCTTCTCAGTCCTTTTCCTCACCGGGAAAACGTCGAAGTTCTTAAACTAACCACTCGTCGAGGATCGGAGATCGCTGCTGTGTACGTGAGACACCCTATGGCTACTTCAACTGTTCTGTATTCTCATGGTAACGCCGCCGATCTAGGTCAGATGTATGAGCTCTTCATCGAACTCAGTATTCGGTTAAGAGTAAATCTCATGGGGTACGCTTTTCTATCTCAAAACCCCTTAATTTTACTCTCTCTACGTTTTTTCCATTTCTCAATTTCCAGATTTGGATACACATTCGTCGCTGTCAAGTACTGTTTTATTCATTACTAAACCCTAATCACTTCGAATTGCGCATTCAATTTAGTGATTAAGAAGTTATTTGCATTCCTAGATCTCATGGTGATTTGCTTCTTGTGTTCTGTTTATGCCAAGATATCTGTTTTGATGACTGTATCCTCTAGTATTCTTTCAATTTTTGATCGGATTATTGTTTGTGTCTTCTAGGGTTCTTTCAATTTGAGATCAAATCATTAAAAAAATGTAAACTACTAATCCAATTTCTATCTTTCCATTAAATCTTGAGTTATATTCAGTGCATTTCTACTGTAGATTATACTTTTCATTTGATTTAAATTGTTATCACGTTACTTTTTTCTAAATCCTTCTTGCAAAAACATACTTTTTTGCAATTCCATTTTATTCTACTTTGTTGTTAATCATAAACTGCACGCTAGAATCATCCTTCAACATTATCTTGTTCAAAATCTTAATAACTTGATTAGGAGTAAATTGCATCATTAAAAAATCGGTTACTAAAATTCACTTATGATTCATGAAATTGAAAATAGTCAAAAGACCATGGAAATATTCACCAAAAAACATACATTTGCGTGATATTTATCTCATTTTCTACATCTTTCCTAAAATTTATAGTTTTGATTGAAGCATTTACTAGGTGATCAACAATGGAGATACATTAAAAGAATGTAATTTTTGCAGGTATGACTACTCAGGATATGGACAATCTTCGGGGAAGGTGAGCAAATTTGGAAAATTCATAGTCAAAATGTTTAAAAAAATTTAGGAGGTGTTTGGATGCATGTTTAAACTAATGTTGCAACAATCAATTTTGAGTTTTTTTGGTAAAAATGATTATAGTTAAAACAACCAAAAGACCAAGTAAGAAGCTGATTTGAGAAAATTGTTTATCATGATAAATGTAAAATTATTTACCTATTCTTAGCTTTAAATCGACTAATCAGCTGACATGACAACCTTGTACTGTATCTGAACTGATTCGAAGAGACAAAAATTGCAATTTTTTGTCTCACCCACAAATATAGAACAAGGTGCGACAGAGACTTCCTCTTGATCACGCGTGTGCAAAAGACGTAAATATCCTCCTTATCAGCAACATCAACAAGAACGCTAGAAAGCTTGTTAGTCTATTCATGTTCTGTCTTGTTTTGTCTTTTCGTGTCCAGTAAAGTCATGTTCTGTTAAATCATGCTTTATTTTGTTCTGTTTTGTCTTGTCCTGTCTGTTTTGTTTATAAGCCTGTATCTTTTGTGTGGTGCAGCCAAGTGAGAATAACACATACGCGGATATCGAAGCAGTTTATAAGTGTCTCGAAGAGAGCTATGGAACAAAGCAAGACGATATCGTCCTTTATGGTCAATCCGTTGGAAGTGGGCCCACATTAGATTTAGCAGTTCGCCTTCCTCGATTAAGAGCAGTCATACTTCATAGTCCGATACTCTCAGGATTACGAGTCATGTACCCTGTTAAACGCACATATTGGTTCGACATTTATAAGGTTAATTACATTTTTTTTCTTAAATTCCATTTTATCATTTTTAAATAATAAAAATAATCACATTTAAATCACTTTTCTTCCATTTTTTCAGAACATCGACAAAATCCCAATCGTCGATTGCCCCGTTCTCATCATTCATGTAAGTTCGCAAATCCCTTTATTTGATTGATCAAATAGGTTGTGTTTTTTCTGTATTTTGTCATATTTATAATGTAATCTTTATAGTTTTATTAACTTTGTTGAAAACAAATATTGTATTTTTATCTAAATGGACCTTTGTCTAGTCCTCATCTACTTTGGAATTATATGATTTCTTTTTTCTTCTTTATATTATATTATTAGCAACATCTGACTTCCATTATTTGGTCTTTGGAGTTTTCTAGTTCATGGCCCCTACCCCTACCCCACCCCCCACCCACCATGCTCTGCTTATCATGTTATGCCCTTGATTCAATGTCTCAACTAATGTCTAAATGATTGCTAGCTTCCCTTTTTAATGATTAAATGTTAAAAAATTCTTAAAAGAGACTTAAATGATGTTGCTTGCTATATGTGGCAAAAGGGCATTGTTGGAATTTGGATATATTGGGTAAAAACTGTAAAGTATCAAAATGTGTAATTTTTTAGGTCAAAATTAAATCATGGTTAATTTGTCAACTCTGTCTAATTTCTTAGTTTCACAAATCAATAATTTAAAGTAAGTTGTAATTAATAGCCTAATACTTTATTCGCAATAAATTTACATTTTCATTATTAAAATAAATCATTTCTTTAATAATCATTTATTTTAACTGGTTGAAATTCTAGGGCACAGCGGATGAAGTGGTTGATGTATGTCACGGGAAGCAACTTTGGGAGCTTTGCAAAGAGAAATACGAACCACTTTGGATCGAAGGAGGAAACCACTGCGATCTCGAGCTTTATCCCGATTACATCCGCCATCTGAAGAAATTCATCTCAACGATCGAGAAATCGCCGCCGCACAGACACAGCAGTTCGCGGCGGAGCACCGATCATCATTTTGAACCACCACGGCGGAGCACCGACGTGTTTGAGGCATCGAGAAAAAGCACAGATCGACGAGAGAAACCGAGGAAAAGCACCGAGAAACTGAAAGCGCAATCGATTAATGTGGAGAAGTTGGAGAAGATGAGGATGTCGTTTGATCAAATGGAGAGATCGAGAAGAAGTGTTGATGTGAATGTGATTGAGAAGACGAGAAAGAGTGTGGATGTTCAACAGCTGGAGAGAGGGAGAAAGAGTGTTGATCGGATGGATAGAATACGAAGTGGATAGAATCTTCATAGAAGGTGTTGTGATTTGATTTGGTGTTTATTTAAACTAAAAAAAAAATGTAAAATTTAAGCATGGTTTGATTGATGTTTGTTTGGCATCATATGTTGTTGGTTGTATTTATTCCATATCTTTTTTTTTTTTTTTTTTTTTTTTTTTTTCTCTTTTTAAACTACTAGTTTCACTATTACATGAAATGAGAAAGGTTGTGGTGGTATACATTTCGATTATTCAATAAATTCATGCCAAAATGAGTAAACACTATGGGAAAGTTTGTTTTGATGAAATAAAATGATCAAAAAGGACTCATGAGGTACTATCTTTTCAATTCGATGTTTTTTGACACACTTTGGATGTTAATTGATCTAATACATCTATTTAATATTTACTACAATGTCATTTATACTATAATATCCATCGAGTGTCTCAAAAATCAAAATCGAGTAACAAATTATTCAAAGTGTTAAAATACACTCATGATTGAAAAATAGTTAGTGATAAGATAAGTTATTACTAATTTTGTGCAAAATGTATTATGTTGATCTATAATTCGTTGGATATGTAAAATTGACCAAACTTGATATATTAGTTCAAAACACACCCTCAACCATTTCAAACCAACATTGATGGCATAAACTCCACTTTTACGGCCACTACCTTAGTTAAATGGAGAATGATTTATTTTTTAGAGTTAATACATAATTTTGTGGTCTACCATGGTAAAACAAAATATTTCTTATTGATTGATAACTTAAAATTCAATGTACCCGTCTAGAAAAACAGTTATAGTTGGACTAATGGAGAAATCTACCATTAGCAAAAAGAAATAGGTGATATATAAAAAGCATGTGCTTAAATTCTATTGGTTACACTCATAAGTCATCATGAAAATCTAAAGTCAATTTTCTTAGTGCCGACAAAAGAAAATACATTCTTTGCATAGAAAGCATATGAACATACTATAGTTCCACTATTTTAGTATATCCAAACAAACATACTATTAGGTTCCACTATTTTAGTATATCCAAACAAGCCAAAAATATGTGTTAGGATAAGGTTTTAGTAGATTATATTATAGAATGTCCAGTGAGTTTGATTTCTCTGTAAAATACTAGGTTTGCCCAATATGTTTATGTCCGATCTATAGTTTTTTAATAATTGTAATTAACGAGAACAGATCATTATGGGAAATTATCATATTAGTATGGTATCATAGCTAAAATAAGATCTCTAATTTCATTAGGTCTACCAAAAAAACCTAATGAAATTACAAAAATTTAACTACTTGAATCTTTCAACTTGCGTGAATTTTTTTTGCTCGAGCTTTACCATTGTTTTTTCATCAAGATGTTAGCAAGCTCTTCCAACTTTTTCTTTTTAGTTCATAATTCCTTAAATAATTTTACATACTTGGAAATTTGTGCAATTGTTTCAACCAAAGGATTATTATCATGTTATTTCTTGAATAAACCCATAAATGTGCCATATTGAGAATCCAATTTGTCATTCCTTTGTCAAGTTGGGAACGAAGAATAGTGTCATATGGGTTCAACAAAGTGAAAACCAAGGTGGGATACTTGTGGTACTTTGTGAGAATTTAGGTCGTACTTGGTCTAATGAGAAATTAAATTCGAATTTGACATGCAGAAATGATAACCACACAATCGACACGATATGATTTGAGTGGTTAAGAGATATATTTGATCATGATGATGAATTACAAAAAGGGATTAGATCTAGTCCACAAAATAACTCCAGTCATTCTTCTCTATGACTACATCTCTCAAGTGCACTCTACAAATGATATGAAATTCACTATATATAAAGATGCATGTACATGTCACACACACACACACACACAAACACACGCACACACACACATACACACACACACACACACACACTCTCTCTCTCTCTCTCTCTCTCTCTCTCTCTCTCTTTCTCTTTCTCTCTCTCTAGTCACAAGGCATAAAACCCACATGTCTAAATGTGTATTCCAATTCTTCTCTTTGACATCCTCCATAAAAAACTTTGCACCCAACATTCTTCCCCTCAAAGTTCGGAATATATGATGAGACGCTATGTAACGCCCCGTTTATTTAAATAAATTAATAAATATAAGTCCCAGACTAATTTGTGAAGAATTTTTAAAACTCAAGGGTTAAAAGTGTACATTCGGGACTTGAATTGAAAAGAAGTGAAGGCTTAAGGGTTTATTGGTAATTTAGGGATCTATTATGAAAGAATTTAGGAGCTGGGGTCTAATGTGTAAATAAAGGAGCAAATTTAAAGGAATAAGGGAAGGGAGGGCTGGAAGTGTATTTTATGGAAAGTTGAAAGAAACCAGGGTATATATACCCATCACTCTTCGGGAACCCTAACCCTAGGAGCCTTAGCAACCGCAACCCCCCTTGTATCCCCTCCGTCGATCACCACATTTCCCCTCTGGACTCCCGTTGTCGCACCATCATCATCATGGAGGTCAGAAGCCACCAACGGCCACCATCTGCCGGCGAGAGTGTGACCGCCACTGTTCCATCGCCTCTCCGCGTTTCCTTATTCTTCCGCTTTCTTCTACCGCCACCTGCTGTGTCGCTAGAGTACCGAAGACCGCTACACTGCCATGGAGGGTCGCCTTTGCAACGTTGCTGCTGGAGAATCGCCGAGACTGAGAAAGCTAATGGTGTTCGTCACCGTGCAAGTCGTGAATGGAAAGGAGCTCTCGGTTTGGACCATCGCCTCCCACCTACGTCTGTTTCTTCACTCTTTCTGTGGCCGACATCGAGTACGTCAGTGGGAACCGGTGGTGGGTGTTGGTCGTCGTTTGCCACCCGTGGTGGCTGAGTCGGGAAGCTTCAGTCTCTAGATCCCGATTAAGGGCGAGTGCGTGTGGATTTTCAGCTGGGAAACAAGGGAACCGCCGCCACCACCTCGCGGTGGTGGCTGTCACCGCAAAAAGTCACCGTTAGCTGCTGCCACTGCCTTCTCTCGCCACTTCTAGGAGGGTGGTTGGATCCGGTTGCAAGATTATAGCGTGGTTGGGTTCGTTTGCAACAGAAAACGTATGTGTGTGTGTTTATTGCAGTTAGGTGATGTTTGGCCGAAATTCTTGAAGAACAGCCACCACCACCACCGTGAGGTGGTGGCTGCCGCCACGAGCCACCATTGGCCACCATGGTATGGCTGTGTGTGTATTAGTTAGTGTGTGTATTTTGGATAAAAGCCTTGTAATTGTAATTGCATGGAATAATGAAAATAATAATAGTAACCACCACCATAGGGTGGTGGCCGCCGCCGTGAGCCGCCATTGGCCACCACTACCCGAGGCGGTAATGGGTGGTGCCCCGCAAGCAAGCCCTAATGGACCTAGCAAGACCTAAATGGGCTTAAAGACTTATTTGGGCCATGTTTGAGTGAAAAACCCTAATTGCAAGTATTTGGGCCTTGGAATTATTGGACCCACTTTTGGGCCATTTAGATTGGATTGTGTATTAAGCCCAATTTCTCCATATCAATTATCTAGTAGAGTAAAGGACTTAATGGATTAAGTCCTTAATGGGCTAAGTGAGAAAACCCTAATATTCACTTGGGCTTTGTGTTGGGCCATCCAAGAATAATCAAATGGACTAGAGTGATTAGTTGGACTTTAGGGTAAGTCCCATATGAAGGATTGGGCCCAATTTGGAAAATTGGGCCATAGATGGGCCATAGTTTGGGCCTAGATGGTTGTATGATATTGGGCCCTTAGAATGAGACATGTTGGACTGGACTGAATAATTGGGCCTTAAGGGAAGTCCATGTAGAGGTTTGGGCCCAATTTGGAAAATTGGGCCATAGTTGGGCCTTGGTCCATTATTACACTTTTGGGCCTTTGGTTTGGGCCTTGGGCTGGAGTCAAGCTAAGATAGGGGTAAAGCTATCTTTTACCCAAGTATGGACTTATGGTTATGAGTTGGAACCCAATTATTAATTGGGTGTTATTTTGGTGTTGACAGTTCGGGAATCTGTCATCCAGCAGCTGGGGTTGAGTCTGCGGGATTTCAGCAGTGGGGATTATGTCTATGGGACTTCAGCAGTGTGAGGTGAGTTTTCCTTCCAGTAGGAACGGGTCTACGGCCACAATGCCGGCCCGTTTAGTTAGCAGTAGTCCCAGACTTCGGTTCGATGCAGTAGTGCAGTGTGCTTGATGTCTTTGTGATTCAAGCATGTCCTTGTGTTATGTGTTATGGACTTCGGTCTGATGTAGTATGCAGTATATGTGTTTATGCTAGTAGTTATGATTATGCTATGCTATGTTCAGTCAGTTCCGGACTTCGGTCCGATGTAGAGGGCAAGGCCCTGGTTAGTTCCGGACTTCGGTCCGATGCAGTTTCCGGACTTCGGTCCGATGCAGTGGGCGAGGCCCTAGTTAGTTCCGGACTTCGGTCCGATGCAGTGGGCGAGGCCCTAGTTAGTTCCGGACTCCGGTCCGATGCAGTGGGCGAGGCCCTAGTTAGTTCCGGATTTCGTTCCGATGTAGTGGGCAAGGCCCTAGTCAGTTCCTGACTTCGGTCTGATGCAGTGGGCAAGGCCCAGTATGTGCTTTATATGTTATTGTATGGTGTGTGGTAGTTTGGGGAGACTCACTAAGCTTCGTGCTTACAGTTTTCAGTTTTGGTTTCAGGTATTCAGTTTTCAAAAGAGGAGCTCGGGAAGATTGCAGTGCACACACCATTTGTTCAGCCTGGGATGTTTATACTCTGATATACTTGACAGTTGTTATAATATTTTGAGATACATTGCTTATGATTTTTATATGATGTTTATCGACTATGGTTTTTATTATTAAATGAAACGAAATTTTCAGACTGTGTTTTTGGGATGTTACACGCTAAAAACCAAATCAGCTACTAGCAAATAAGAAGTCCATCCGTGACATCATAATGAGCAGAAATGTAACATCATGTTTCGAATTGTTCCCATTTTGAATTGGCGATCAAAGGATTAAGTGCTATCAAGCTACGGATACCTGAGGGGTTGGGTTTCAGACCCACTTGGAGTTGGACAATGTACCTTGGATTGATCGGGTATTCCTGTGTTTTTGGATCAAAGGGTATTTCGGAAATTTGTCAGCTCGGGTTTTTATGGGAAGTGGATTCTATTTCGGGATATTTTATGGCAGGCAGGAATTGTTAATAGTGTTGAGTTTCTCGATACCTTTCTATGGATATATGAATGGTTGGAATCAAAGTTGTATCAAGTGAGTTAGGATCTTCGGAAGAATTAGGGTTTTGGGAAAAGCACTAGTACGCGGGGCGTACCAAGGTGGTACGCAGGGCGTACCGAAGAGAAAGAACTACGTGAGGCGTAGCTAGGAGGAACGCGTGGCGTATTGCGAGGTTGGAACGGGGTGAGCGACCTCGTATGCGAGGCGTACAAGAAGGTACGCTGGGCGTACGAGGGTCAGATTGAAAACCCTAATCTTAGCGTTGTCCCCTATATAAGTATAATGTTAAGCCTCCTTCTTCATTCTAAGTCAGCCGCACCCTCTAAAACCCTAGAAATCGTCCTTAATCATTCATGGTGGAATTTTGAGCTTATGGAGTCCATTTTTAGAGTGTTTGGTCCATTTCCAAGAAGGTGGAGTTTGATGCAAAGATGGGGATCAAGGAGAAGCTTATGGATCTGGCTTTTGTGACTCATTTTCAGCTTGATGAAGGTATAAAGCTTTGAAATTGATCATTGGTGTCTTAGATATACCATTTATGGGTTTTTGTTCATTTTGGTCCCAAGTATGAGATCTATTGGTCTTGATTTCATTCTAGGAGCTTTGAGTTGCCCATCTTAGTGTTTCTGACGTCCAAGGTCCATAAAGTTGGCACCTTTAGAGTTTAAGACCATCTATGTTGCGTTTGAGCCATTTCCATGAAAGTAGAATGTTATTTGGTCTTTTTGGGGCATGCAAAGTCACCAAGTAAGTGACTTTATGGGTTTAGACGTTATTTGGGACTCAGTACTGTGGTTTGGAGTTAAGGTTTAAGCATTAAGTGCTTAATGGCAAAAGTGGGACTAAGAGGGAAGTAAGTTGGGCGTACAAGCCAGTACGCGCATCATACAAGCCATTAAGCAAGTACGTGCAACGTACATCTGAGTACGCCCTGCGTACTCAGTTAGATTGGACTTCGCGTTTATGGGCCTCGGGTTGGGCCATTTCTTGGACTAAGTTGCTATGGGCCTTCGTGGGCCAATTGGGAACATGTTTATGGACTAAGGAAATTATTGGGCTTTAGGATAAGGCCCATTGAAAAGGCTTGGGCCCAATTTGGAAAATTAGGCCATAAGTGGGCCATAATTGGGCCTTGATGATTATGAGATATTGGACCATCGGAATGCCAAGTGTTTGGACTAGAATAAATGGTTGGGCCTTAAGGTAAGATCATGAAGAGGTTTGGGCCCAATTTTCCATATGTTGGGCCTTGGTTTATTATTTGGATTTTGAGCCTTCAAAGTGGGAGTTGGGCCTTGGTTTTGAACCAAGTTAGGTTAGGGGTAAAATGGTCCATTTACCCCAATTATGGATTTAAGGTTATGCATTGAAACCCAAATGGTTAATTGGGTTTTGTCTTGATGATTGACAGTTCGGGGATCGGTCAGCCAGCAACCAAAGATTTATTTGCGGGACTTCAACAGTGTGATGTGAGTCTCCTCACTATACCAATGGGTCGAAGGCACCAAGACCGGCACATTTATCTAGTTGTGATGATTATTGCGGATGTGCTATCGATACATTATGTATTTATGTGAAGACCATGCGGGGGTTCCCATGGAAATTAGTTATATGTGGTATGCTAGTTGATTGTGTGGTATTTGGTATGCTAGTTGTCTTTGTGATCTTGCATGGAAGTCCCCGGGGGGTTCCCGAGGCAGTTAGATATAAGACCATGTGGGGGTTCCCATGACATTCCAGGCTAAGACCATGTGGGGGTTCCCATGGCAGTGGACTAAGACCATGTAGGGGTTCTCATGGCACCCGATGTAAGACCTTGGAGGGTTTCCATGACATCCTTATATGTTTGTATGCATGGTTTATATGGTAGTTGTTTAAGACCATGAGGGGGTTCCCATGGCACCCGGTGTAAGACCTTGGAGGGTTTCCATGGCTTCCTTATATGTTTATATGCATGACTTATGTGATTAATATGGTTTATATGATTATGTGGATTATGTGGGGTATACTCTAGAGAACTCACTAAGCTTCGTGCTTATAGTTTTGTTTATGGTTTCAGGTATCATTGTCTTGGAAAGGAAGGGCCGACTTGATCGCAGCGCACACACCCGTGTTTTCTGCAATATGTGATTTTGGGACGAACTCTGATAAATGTTTTTAATTAGCAATGTTTTTGGAATGCTTGGATTTAGAAGATATATGTGTTTTGACTATAATAAAAATGAAAATTTTACCCTTGATTTTTAGGTCGTTACAAGAAATGATGAAGAAATCCAAAAACTCCAATCTTCTATGGCCGTTAAGCAACGATGGGCTCTAGGATATGTAACAATGTAGAAAAAGCTCCAAAGGGAATAATTAACGCGAGCTATCGAAAGCAATCCTAAAAATATGTCTTTGTAGGGAAATCCATAACAAATACCCACTTCAAATTAAGTATTACGAATCAATTCTATGCTCCTCAAATCTTTTTAAGAACCCCCCTTAACATCACATCACTTCAAAATAATTATGAAGAACATTCGCTAAAGGTATGAAGATCTAAAAACACCATATAACAAATCAAGATAATGATTTTCAATCAAACTTGATCAAGAAGAACCAAAATTGTGTCAATAACGTGTGCAATAAATCGCAAAAAAATAAATGCCAATATGCACATTGAGACACCAAAAATACTAGACTTCTATAATTCCTTTTCAAGCTTCACCAAAAATTGCGATGCTGAAAAGTCACTATCTTCTTTCGAATGCCCTTACCAAATTCTCCCTCTTTTTATAATCAAAATATGATTATAAAGCCTTCAAATGAGCACGTGAATGTGCACAAATAAGATGTATCAATGCTATACTCCCCCTCGACAAGTGGAATAAACGTGAATGTTCAAATTCGAATAAGTCGAAAAAATTAATAATTTCGGAAATTTGACTTTCCGGACCACCTTTTACTTGAACCGAAATCCAGTATGTACTGTTCAAGTGAAATATGTTTGCGAAAAAATCAGATTTAATCAACCCGAACATCAACCCTTGAATGTTGTAAACTTTTCTGAATATGGATCAAAACTGCTATGATTCTGAAATTACGGGGACCAAATGTGTAACTATGTATTATCTTCCTCATTTGAGTTATGTTTGGCGTACTAGCTGAAAAGCAAACTGTTAAATAAAAAGCAATCTAATAGCTGAAAAAGTAGCTGATAAAAAATGACGTTTGGTAAAACTAGCTGAAAGATATAAAATGACATTTAAAAGAATGTGTTTCTATAATTAATTAAGGGGTATATTTGGAAAATTAAAAAAAAAGCTCATAAAAAGCTAGTCTAAATAGCTTTTTAAAAAGTTAGCTTATAAGCTACTTTTTGGTTTGCCAAACATGACAACTTAAAAAAACTCAAAAAAGAAGCTAGCTTATCAGCTAGTTGTGGCACGCCAAACACAACCTTGATCTAGTTATAAACGAGACACAACAACAACGATACAAACCCAACAATTAGTTCCGATTACGATTCCTTTGTTCTGATTGCTAGTCATTGGTTCCAACTGTGAGTCCCATCATTGCAAAATAGATCAACTACAAAGCATCAATACGATTGTAAGACCCATCAATGCGAATGCTAGTTCTAAATGCGAGACCAACAAATAAAATTACAAGTCCCTCACACCAACTTTCTTAATTCCAACTTCCTTCGTTCTGATGGTCTTAGGAGCTTCGTACTGTTTTTCTTTATCAAATGTTAAACATAGCAAATACGCAACATTCATTCCAATTAACCTCATAGTCGCATCAATTGCCTTCACAATTTTGATTTTTCTCAATTCGATCGATATCCGAGCCTTATATGTTTTCTTCCAAATCAAATCTGATTAATTGGGCAACTTTGATTCATTATACTTCTTATTTCCAAATCAAAATATACGATTCGATTTTCAGTTTTCTAATTTCCTGGAATTCGATTTCGGTTTGGTTCCCAGACCATGCTCACCCCTAAATTTCTATAGACCTTTATGTATAGTATGACCAAAAAGAGGATTTTATTATGCAAATTGAATGGAAAATTATAAAAAAAAATCATATGAGCGTCTAAATTTGATGAAGGTAATGCTAAACTCAACCTTGTGATCAACAACCAACATCGATTTAAGAAAATTAAAATTCTAGGTTGTCTCTTTGTTTGGGGCTAAAAGATATAATTGCTTCCATTTCAACAACAAGAAACAAAAGTTACATATTTACACAATCTTACATCAAAAATGAAAGATGTAGCATCATCATATTTCATGATGTCATATGAGTTATCATCAAGTGGTGTCAAATTATCAAGCGTTTCACATTTGGTATTTCACTTTGTTAACTATTAGATTGCGTTTTTATTTCATGATTATTTATATGAAACACCCAAGAATATAATTTTGATGGATGAAGCTTCAGAGGGCAACTTTACAAGGACACATGACAACCAATTGTGGTGTCAAATTCTAAAGCTTTATGAAAATTTGAACACCTTATGTACGAGAGTCTTCTTCCTTTTTGCAGAAAGTCTAAGCCTTCTTTTAATCCAAGAAATATTATATTGTTATTAAAGACGAAGTTAGTTTGTTAGTACAAACGTTCACATATAAATGTTCCCCATGATAACAACAAACTATGCAGTTAAGTGTAGTAACTTACAATATCCAAAGAAATAGTCACACCCTTAACGGAAAGTATAACATCGTCTCGAGGATATGGGAGTAGCAGTTCAATACTTTATAGTTTTCCATATGAAGTAACTCCTTAATTTTGGTTTTTTTGTGCATGTAATTATTCATTAGTAATATATAACTAAGCACACATATGATAATATGAAAACAATATACTTATATAAAATACTAAAAATTATATATGTATATAAAAGTTTACCACTTCCATAAAGTGGAATCATAATGAACGTAGTGGTTATTTGAATATAGCATATCATTCCTTTGAGTATGCCAAACATGAACATGAAATGTCATGACTCATTATGTTATATCGCTCATTCCATTACGTTGTTTATTCCAATACATTATACTAAATAGACCCCCAAGAGCGTGTTTGGTTTGCAAATTACGATGGAATTGGAATTAACATTCCCTCCCGTGGCGTGTTTTGTTGCTAACATTCCCTCCCATGTGTTTTGTGGATGGAATCCTTCAAAATTTCTTCGGATTTAACGATTCAAAGGGGGTAAAAGGGATTCAATTTGATTTTTCTTAAACACCAAAATACCCTTGTGTTGACCACACATGTGACTGATTCTGTCATGTGTTTGGTTGGTAAGAATATTTGAAATGGAATTGAAATACATTGTTTTTAAAATTCTTTTTTTTTTCTTGTTATAATCTCCTTCCATAGATATCTTTTATTCTAAAAAATAATCTATGAACCAAACAACCTGAAATGGTTTGAAATGGGATAAGAGTAAGTTACCTTATTGTAATTAAGCCCATCACCTCACCACTATGGTTTAGAGCATGTGTTGCACTCTCAGCCTGTAAGATCCAACCATGATTACTCCATTTATAAAAAAAGAACTTGACATGAAGTAGTTATAAGTTTTGTGAGCTATTTTTGGCGTGTTGCAATCTTAGTCTATAAGATCCAACCATGATTAACACCCTTTTAAAAAATAAACTAGATAAGAAGTAGATATAAGTTTTGTGGGGATTCTTTATGATAAGCATCGGGAGTGGCATCTACATCTTTTACACAGAAGTCAAGAGCAAGTCCACATAGGTTCCACGTTTCTAGTGGTAAGATTTATGGAGTCTTGAACAAATTAACAAGTTCCTAAGAGTTCAAGGGCCATAAATGTAACTTGAAAAATATTAAACAATTCAATTGTTTAATATTGAATGGAGGTACGGCAAATCAATTGTTTATTATTGGACGCATTTTTTGCATGGTCGGTAATGGACGGCCGCAATATTATATATTCACAATATGTGAATTGAAGGAAAATTTTGGACGGCAATTTGTGTAAACAAAAGAAAGTACGGCTCTCTCTCCTATATATATATATATATATATATATATATATATATATATATATATATATATATATATATATATGTGCGATGTAACCCTTTGTATGTGTGCATCAAATATAACTTGTAGAGTTATAAATTGTAATCTTATTGAGTTAATAAGAAAATCTAGTTGCAGCCCGTGGACGTAGGATTTACATCAAATCCGAACCACGTAAAATCCTTGTGTTCTTTATTGCTTTATTTTTCGTGAGTTTGTGAGTGTGTGACAGTGTGTTTCCGCTGCGTGTACCCGGTCCGATTCCTAACAACTGGTATCAGAGCCTGGTTAGCGAGGTTTGGAGGGTACGATCGTTTTTTTTATCACGCACGAGTGTACCTGATTTGTATCTTGTTTTTCGTAATGGCTGAAGACAAGATTATAATCGAAAGGTTCAATGGTTCTGATTTTAGCCGGTGGAAAATGCAATTAGAAGCATTGCTATGTCAGAAAGACTTGGACATGGTACTCGGAGACAAACAGGAGAAAATTGAAAAAGCTGCTGAAGATGCGTGGAACTCAAAGGACAAGAAAGCCAAGGCGGTTATTACATTGTCGTTGACGAAGAGCGTTGCTTTCAACATCATGAATGAAACCACGGCACGTGGTATGATGGAGGCTCTGTCAAATATGTATGAGAAACCATCGGCGGCTAACAAGGTGTTCTTGATGAAGGAGCTGTTCACTACAAGGATGAATGAGGAAGGCTCAGTTACGGTTCACATTAACAATCTAAATTCAATTCTGTCCAGATTATCATCTGTGGGAATTAAATTTGATAATGAGACTCAAGCTTCGCTGCTACTAGCTTCTCTACCTGATAGCTGGTCCGGAACAGTTACTGCTATTACGAGTTCCGTGGGGACCAGTGGTATGACTTTTGAAGGGGTTAGAGATTTGGTTCTAGGCGAGGATATCAGACGCAAGAATCAAGGTGGATCTTCCTCTTCTGATTTATTAAATATCGGAAGAGGTAGAGGGAATAGCAGGAATAGTGGAAGCAGTGGGAGTCGGGGAAAAAGTTCTTCTAGAACTTTGAAGAATGTGAAATGCTGGAACTGTCAAGAAGTGGGACATGTTAAGAGTCAATGTCCAAAGAAAGAATTGAACATTGCTGGTGCTGAGAGTGTGTCTGAGGATGATGCATTGATACTCAGTATGGAAAGTTCTGTAGACTCTTGGGTCATGGATTCAGGGGCTTCGTTTCACGCCATGGACAACGGGGAAACGATGGTGAATCTAAAAGAAGGAGATTTTGGGAAGGTACGGTTGGAAAATGACGAGGTGCTTCAGGTAACGGGCATGGGAGATATTGATCTGGTTACTTCATTGGGAACTACATGGAACCTGAAAAATGTCAAGGTGATTCCGGAGCTGAAGAAGAAATTGATTTCTGTTGGTCAGCTGGATAAACAAGGACTGGAAGTAAGGTTTGGTGGTGGTAAATGGATGGTGGTCAATGGTAATTCGGTGATTGCTCAAGGTTTGAAGCGTGGGTCATTGTATATGGTTGAGGTACCTGTTGAGGGAAGTATGACCATCCCGATTAAGCAAGACAAAATCTGGTTCGCTAAATCTACGGCTAAGAGAGTTCATTTTGCAAACATGAATTCTGAAGCCAAGGGGATGTTAGCTGAACGAGTCGGAAAGTCTAAACCAGTCAGGAGATTCTGTGACAGTGGGAGCACGGGGCGTGTTCCGGATACAGTTACAAAGAGCCGTTGGGTTTTGAAGACTAAGACTGAAAATTTCTCTCCTGTTGGATGTTTGCTATGTTTGGAGAGTGTTAGTGGTCCTCGGTGTATCTCTGGATCCGGTGGAGTGTCCAAACCAGTTGAGACAGAGGATGAGTCGGTGGTGGGATTAGCCACGGCTGAGTTGGAGCTAGTGGGAGCTTCAACTGGCCCTTCTAGTAATTGATGATGAGGGGCGGCTGCAACTAGAGAAATCAGACTAAGTTTTAGCTTGTTCATTGGAACTGGAAGCCTAAAAGGAGTTGGTTGTTTTTTTTAAGATTACTGGAGTAATTGAGAGTTGAATGGCGGAGAAAAGCTAAAGTTGTTCAAGCCTCCAAGTGGGAGATTGTTAAGATTTATGGAGTCTTGAACAAATTGACAAGTTCCTAAGAGTTCAAGGGCCATAAATGTAACTTGAAAAATATTAAACAATTCAATTGTTTAATATTGAATGGAGGTACGGCAAATCAATTGTTTATTATTGGACGCATTTTTTGCATGGTCGGTAATGGACGGCCGCAATATTATATTCACAATATGTGAATTGAAGGAAAATTTTGGACGGCAATTTGTGTAAACAAAAGAAAGTACGGCTCTCTCTCCTATATATATATATATATATATATATATATATATATATATATATATATATATATATATATATATATATATATATATGTGTGCGATGTAACCCTTTGTATGTGTGCATCAAATATAACTTGTAGAGTTATAAATTGTAATCTTATTGAGTTAATAAGAAAATCTAGTTGCAGCCCGTGGACGTAGGATTTACATCGAATCCGAACCACGTAAAATCCTTGTGTTCTTTATTGCTTTATTTTTCGTGAGTTTGTGAGTGTGTGACAGTGTGTTTCCGCTGCGTGTACCCGGTCCGATTCCTAACATCTAGGTAGGACAAAAATCTCTAAATATTTGTCACATTGACATAAGTCCCAGTTCAAGGCACACCAATTTATATATTATAATATATAATACAATTAAAAAGGGGCAATTAGAAGGAAATGCTTAATATTGGTAAGCTTCTCCCGTATGAGTTAATTTTAAGGGGACTGACACTGAATGTTACAATATATACTACCATTATTGGTGATTTAGGTCATTTAGGTCACATTACTTTTGTTCTCCTATACGGAGGAAGGAAGATGTGAGCCTAACAGTCACCTACAATGTTCTTATGTCAGGGCTTGTTAAGTACCTTAAGTACCGACAATATGAACTTCTAAATTGGTCATGGAGGAGATGACAATGAAAGGAATATGTATTGATAATTCAACTTTTATACTATTAGTATTGTTTTCTAAAAAAAGATAGAGCAGATAAATATGCATCAAAAAATGTGGCGCAAAAGGTATAAATGAATGCATAAGTTGTTTAGTGTGATTTACAACTCGTTATAATAATAATAATGTATGTATATTGTTTTGCTAACCCATTACTATTGTTTATGTTTAGTTCGACCATCAATGAGAAGTTAGTTGAAATGTTGTCTTCATATTGTATGTATTAGATGGTGAATATTAGTATTATAGTTTTGTGTGATCTTTATCTTGTTTTAAGCAGGTTTGGGAAGACGATGTCACATGGTTTTTTGATATGTTTTTTAGAGGTCCATAATTTTTTAGTACAAGATTTTGAAAAGTCGGATGCATTGCAATTATTAATAAGATGTTAACTTAATTTGCATTTCATAAGTTTACCCCCTGAAGTTGCTTCATAGCGATTATGATAATCACTCGAAGTAACTTCAGGGTGTAAACCTATGAAATGAAAATAAAGTTAACAACTTATTAACAATTCAAATGCAATAGAGTTTTTAAAATCTTGTTGTAACACCCGATTCCTGGTACGTATTTAAATTCAAGAAATGTTGCGATTTACTCTGGGACTCGGCGAGTTGGAGGACCAACTCGTCGAGTAGACCCGACTTTGATCGGGGGTTTAAGTGACCTACTCGACGAGTCGGAAGATTGACTCAACGAGTAGGAGCAGTCAGGACAAAACCCTAATATTTAGGGTTTGCACCCTATTTAAACAACTTATCTCCTCCCATATCAGCCTCCATCGTCCCTCACACTTCCAGAAGACCTTAAACTGAAACCCTAGCCTTGTTTGAGTGCTCTTAAGCCATTTTTGTGCATTTTTGGTGGTTGTGAAGCTTGAGAAGAAGGAAGGAGCTTGGGAGTTCAAGTTGGAGCTAGAAGATCCAGAGATTGTGTTCCATTTCCAGCTCATTTAAGTTAAAAAGCTTCAATCTTGACTTTCCATGTGTTTAATCAACTTAGGGCTTGGATTTTGGTATCTTTAGGGCATTTCTAAGCCATTTTCGGGTTGTGGGGTGTAATCTGGGACATGGCTTCAGATCTTGGACCTTGGAGGGTTCTCATGGCATAAAGGTGCCAACTTTATGGCCATGAGAGACCCATGCATCTTGTAGAGCTCCTTTTATGGCTTTTTGAGCCAAAGGCCCCATGCATGTACATCAAGTTTGAAACTTTACGTATAAAAGGGACCCTAAGAGGCCAGATCTATGGTTTTGACGCGTTAAGACCTGTTATAATCGATTGTATAGTTTTGGACATAGAGGGACTCGGCGAGTTGTTCTTGGGACTCAGCGAGTCGGGGTGTATTTTCCACAAAATCCTTTCTGTTTATGGACCAGTTGTTAAGATCGAAGGTTTACCCAGTTGTTTAGATTCACTTGGGACCTGGGAATCATAGGACTCGACGAGTGGATGAACAGACTCGGCGACTTCAAGGTAATGTCCCAGCCACATGAAGACGGACTCGGCGAGTTCAAAGGGAACTCGGCGAGTCATAGACTAAACATCTTCTTATGGATGAAGATGAATTCGGCGAGTTTAAGGACGAACTCGGCGAGTCGGTTGAAGATTGTCCGATGTGTTGTTGCAGGTGAACTCGTCGAGCCCTTGCTAGACTCGACGAGTAGGGACGGAATTATGGCTTTTGTGGATATGGGGACTCGACGAGTTGACGGGCCAACTCAGCGAGTCGAGTCAACCAAAAGTTGACTTTGACCATGGATTTGACTTTGACTTTGACTTGGATTGAGTGACCCTTGTAAGGGTTATGAGTATGAGTTGATAACTTAAAAGAGTTGTCGTGTAGGGATTGAGGAGTCGGGGAGAGTCGATTTCCACACCGAGATCAGCACAGACACTACACGACTTCGAGGTGAGTTTCCTTCTAGTAGGGGTGGGTCTACGGCCACAACGTCTACCCATAAGTGAGAGTGTTGGATAGATGATTATCTTTGTGATAATTATCTAGGATTGATATGTGATATGCCAACTGTACTTGATATGATTAATGTGCTTGATATGATTATTGTGCTTAATATGTGTTAGAAGTAGTAGGGGTGAAATAGTCCCCGGTTACTGGTTGAAAGATAGCGAAGGGGAGGTTAGTTCCCAGTTACTGGTTGAAAGATACCGAAGGAGAGGTTAGCTCCCAGTTACCGGTTGAAAGATACCGAGGGGGAGTCCAGCTCCCGGCTATGCCTGGCATTTACCGGTTGAAAGATACCGAGGATTATGCATTATTTGGTATGGGTATGATGGGGGAACTCACTAAGCTTTGTGCTTACGGCTTTTAGTTTTGGTTTCAGGTACCTCTTCATCTAAGGGGAAGGAGTCGGCGGTGTAGCAGCGTATTACACACACACACACATGATTTCTGCATTGAGTTTTCTGGGGTTGTACTCTGATTTTTATTACTATTGATGATATGGTTTTGAGACACGTTGTTACGGTTTTATAAATTGATATGACATTGGCAATGTTTTTGGTAAATTATTTTACAAGTTACTTAATTAAAAATGAAATTTTCGGTCTTGAAAATTGGGATGTTACAAGTTGGTATCCGAGCCTTGGTTTGAGGGATTCGGACACACCTTCGGGGGTGTCTGGACTCAAATCGAGGACTTGAAGGATTTTTACAAGAAAATAGGTTTCTAAAAGCTAAGTTAAAGAATTTTGAGAAAGAACGGGGTGTGTGATGTGTGCGACCGGACGAGCTCAAGTAAGTTTTCCCCAAGATACCCATACTTGTTACGTTATGTTATATGATATGATTATGAGAACTGCATGCTAGATTAGGGCTAAGGATCTAGGAAGATGCCTTGTATGCCTGTTATATGATTCTGAGAACTGCATGCTAGAATAGAACTAAGGATCTAGGAAGGATGCCTTATATGCCTGTTGTATGAGCTTATTGAGCTGTATGCTAGGGCTGTTAGTCAACAGTATGAAAGCCTAATTAGGTTATGCTTGATTTGGTTACTCAATGCATGAATGCTGCTTGCTTTGTGCTATAAGGGTTCTGGCTAGCTTTAACTAACTAGTAGGCGAATATGTAACAGTATTCGCAAGCTAGTTAGGGAAAGGTGGTAGGGACTCCTAGTGCAGCTAATGGCAGAGAGTAGGTTGGAGGGTGTCCTAGGAAAGCCTAGGATGAGCTTAGTTGGGAAGTTGTATTAGTAGAAAGGGACTTGGTGAAGTCAAGGAAGTTCTTGAGGAAAGTACGTATAGATGTGGAAGGTAGTATGGGCCCGTGCTACTGGAAGCAGAGGATCCATACTCGAATCAAGGAAGGCTGAGATAGAACCGGGAAACTTGGAGAGTGTGCGAGACCTCTCGAGGATATGTATGATCCTGAAGTTTATGTGTTTATTTTCAGTAGGGCGATTACACGGCATGGAGCAGGATCTGGGTCAGGATCAGGGTCAGGCTCGGGTGCGGGATCCGAGCAGGTTGATGACGGTTTTGTTGGATAAGATGTCTAAGTCCATAACTTATTTGGTATATACTTGACCCGACCCGGCATGGTCCATTTGGGTTGCACTTCACCCAAACTAGTTATGGATAAATTTATGAGAGTTGTATACTTACGATTTATTAATATATTATAAGTTATAATATATTAATATAAAGTCATGTTACTTAATTAGTTTTAATCTTGAATTAATTATGAATTAATTTAGTGATTAAAAGGAAGACTAATTAAATCATGGGCTATTATATTTATATGGTGTGGGCTAACACTCATTTGGAATGGGCTAAGCTTATATGGAAGTCCATGGATGATCCATGGAGCTTTTACCCATGGATCCTTGGAAGAGGAAAAGACATGGGTTATTAGGGTTTCACCCTAACCATGTACACTATATAAACAAGCTTATGTTGCATGAAAAAGACACTAATGTGTGTGTAAGTGTGGTGGCCAAAATCAAGAGTTAGTATACTCTCTCATACATTTTCCAAGTTTGTGGTGATTTGTTATTTCCATTTGAGGCATTCACATTATTGGTGCTTGGCTCTCAAACTCCAAGGAATCAACAATCAACAAAAGGTATGTAATTCATCTAGTTCTTTTATGGTTAAAAGTACCCCATGCCATGCTAGATAGGTTATAAACCTTGGAAAATAATATTTTGCATGTATCTTAGACAAACATAGATCCAAGGTTTAATAGGGTTGCATGTACACTTAGGAAGTGTTAGAATGCTCAAAACCCAACAGGTTTACGTGAGTTCATCACGTCTGAGATCACTAGAGGTATCCTTCAGTCGACCCCTATCATTTTCGGGTCGATCAAGGAGGGGATTGTTGAGCTGATGGAGGATCGCCTCCAAGCATTCAGGAGTGACGTGGCGTCCAGCCAGTCGGGTACGCGCACTCTGTCCTTCAAGGACTTCTGGAGGAGTGGTGCGCCGGACTTTCACGGGGTGAAGGACCCCATGGTGGCCAGGAGATGGATTGCAGACATCGAGTCTGCGCAGTTGACGAGCTTCTACCTGGAGGGGTCGAAGGTCCGCTTTGTTGCGGGTTGTTTGAGGGATCGAGCTAAAGATTGGTGGGAGTTAGTGGGTGATTCACTGGGGCCCCCAGCCATTGAGGCTATGACTTGGTCAGATTTTGTGACCAGGTTCAGGGCTGCGTTTGCGCCGGATGTGGAGCTTCAGCAGCTGGCCAAAGAGTTTCTTGATATGAGGCAGACTACTGAGACTGTGGCGGAGATCACCGCCAAGTTCCGGGAGAGGGCCTTGTTGGTACCTCAGTACGCAGGGGATGAGGAAATGCGGAAGACCCGCTATCATGATATGTTGAGGGCTGACATTAGGGAGCATGTCAGCTATTCTGCTTGCCCGACTCTGGATTCCATGATTGCCAGGGCAAGTGAGAGGGAGATTGATTTAGAGCACCTCGGGAAGAGGAAAGAAAAGATAGGACAAGTTGCTGGGGTTTCAGGGAAGAAACCCAAGGGATCCGACACTAGGTCGAAGGGCCAGCAGGGCCGGGACCGCTGCGGGAAATGCGGTAGGTCACATGAGGGAGTTTGCCGCACTGGGTCGGGATCAGGTTGCTACAAATGCGGTAAGACGGGGCACTTTGGCAGGGATTGTACTGCCCCCGCCCCCACAGTTCAGACATCAGACCTGATTTGCTTCCATTGCAATCAGAGGGGCCATAAAAAGGCCAACTGCCCCGGGTTGTCAGCAATAGCGCCGGTGGTGGCGCCGACTCCAGCGACAGCACGAGTTGCAGATGGCCAGAAGGTCAAGGCAGAGGCTCTAGTGGTACGGAGCCAAGCATTTCGGTTGACAACCGAAGAGGCACACGTCGCACCCGATGTGGTGACGGGTATGATTTCTTCTCTCTAAACTTTTATATTATGTCGCTGTGATTTTGATATGTTATGTTATGTTATGTGCTCTGTTTAGGATTGTTCCATGTGAACGGTATTCCAGTTCAGGTGTTATTTGATTCGGGTGCTACCCGATTGTTTGTCTCTCTTGCTCTTAGCAAGAGGTTTCCTGAGTCCTCGGGCATGTTGGATTGCCCTCTAGAGGTCGAGATTACGGACGACCGGTCAGTGCGACCATCAGAGGTTTTCAGGGATTGTGTTTTGAGATTGTTCGAGGAGCGCTATCTGGTAGACTTGGTTCCCATACCTTTGCGGGGGAACAAGGTTATTATAGGCATGGATTAGCTAAGCCCCAATGGGGTGGTGATCGACTGCGCCCAGCAGTTGGTGCGGATCAGGACCCCAAGAGGGGGAGAGCTGGTGATTCAGGACGAGAGGCCACAGCGAGGACCAACCTTATGTTCAGCAGCGAGGGCTAGGCGCTACCTCCAGCAGCGTTGCGCATGATATGTCGCCTATGTTATGGATACCCCGGAGGCGGGTAAGGCGACGGTGGGCGATGTGCCAGTGGTACGAGAGTTCGTGGACGTATTCCCCGAGGAGTTGCCTGGGATACCTCCGGAGAGGCAGGTAGAGTTCAGGATCGACTTAGTTCCTGGTGCGGCTCCGATAGCCAAGGCACCGTATCGGTTGGCTCCTCCTGAGATGCAGGAGTTGTCTACACAGCTGCAGGAGCTGTTAGACAAGGGATTCATTAGACCGAGCAGTTCACCCTGGGGAGCCCCGATTTTATTTGTGAAGAAGAAGGACGGGTCGCACCGTATGTGTATAGATTATCGGGAGCTGAATAAGGTAACGATGAAGAACCGTTACCCACTCCCGAGGATTGATGACCTCTTTGACCAGCTACCGGGAGCATCTTGGTTCTCCAAGATTGACTTGCGTTCAGGTTATCATCAGATGAGGGTCAGAGAGGAGGATGTGCAGAAGACTGCTTTTCGGACGTGTTATGGTCACTATGAGTTCGTGGTGATGCCTTTCGGGCTCACCAATGCTCCTGCCGCGTTCATGGATCTCATGAACCGTGTGTGTAGACTGATGTTGGATCGGTCTGTGATAGTTTTCATCGATGACATCTTGGTTTATTCCAAGACGCAGGAGCAGCATGAGGAGCACTTGCGGGAGGTTCTGGATACTTTGAGGAGGGAGAGCTTGTATGCTAAGTTCTCCAAGTGCGAGTTCTGGTTGCGCGAGGTGTAGTTTCTTGGGCACCTTGTCAACCAGAACGGGATTTCGGTTGACCCGGCCAAGGTGGAGGCCGTGATGAGGTGGGAGGTTCCGAGGTCTCCATCTAAGATTCGGAGCTTCCTGGGACTGGTAGGCTATTATTGGAGATTCATTCAAGACTTCTCCAAGATATTCGTGCCCCTGACCCGGTTGACGAGGAAAGTCGTGGTCTTTCGCTGGGAGCCTGAGTAGCAGGCCGTATTTAAGACGTTGAGACAGAGATTGTGCGAGGCACCAATCTTAGCCCTGCCGGAGGGCATGGTGGATTTTGTAGTATATTGCGATGTGTCCATCTCGGGTTTGGGCGCAGTATTGATGCATAGAGGGCATGTTATCGCTTACGCTTCGAGGCAGCTGAAGCCTTACGAGGCGAACTATCCGACACATGATTTGGAGCTGGGGGCTGTTGTTTTCGCCCTCAAGATTTGGCGTCATTACCTCTATGGGGTTCGTTGTACCATTTACACGGACCACAAGAGCCTGAGGTATCTCATGGATAAGCCAAATCTGAATATGAGGCAGCGTCGGTGGCTCGATGTGGTGAAGGATTATGATTGCGAGATCCTCTACCACCTGGGGAAGGCCAATGTCGTGGCCGACGCGCTTAGCCGCAAGGCAGCACCGATCATGGATATCTGTATGAGGATGACGGTTGTGACTCCGCTGTTGGAGCAGATTCGGGAGTCCCAACAGGAGGCCATGAAGGAGGAACACCATAAGAGTGAGCGTATTGTGGGTCAGTTTTCCTCCTTTGATTATGACCGCAGTGGATTGTTGACGCTACACCGTAGAGTGTGGGTTCCATATCATGGGGGTGTGCGCCAGGTATTGATGGAGGAGGCACACAAATCCAGGTTTTCTATTCATCCCGGGGCGACGAAGATGTACAGGGATCTTCGTCTTGATTATTGGTGGCCCTGCATGAAGAGGGACGTAGCCTGGTTTGTTGAGAGATGCCTGACCTGTAGGAAGGTCAAGGCCGAGCACCAGAGGCCGTACGGCAAGACGCAGCCGTTGGAGGTCCCGTTGTAGAAATGGGAGGATATCACTATGGTTTTTATCGTTGGAGGATATCACTTTCAGGACCACGCGAGGGGTGGATTTGATTTGGGTCATCGTTGATCGATTGACCAAGAGCGCCCATTTTATTCTGATTCAGGAGAGCATTTCGGCCGAAAGGTTGGCCGATATCTATATCAGGGAAGTAGTGGCGCTGCACGGGGTGCCAGTCTCGGTGATTTCCGACAAGGATGTGCGGTTCACTTCCAGATTATGGAAGAAGTTTCACGACGAGTTGGGTACTCGTCTGCACTTCAGCACTGCTTTTCACCCGCAGACGGATGTTCAGAGTGAGCGGACCATCCAGACTGTGGAGGACATGCTGCGGGCATGTGTTTTAGACTTTGGAGGGAGTTGGGATACCTACCTTCCTTTGGCCGAGTTCTCCTACAAAACATATATCATGCGAGTATTGACTGTCCTCCTTTCGAGATGTTGTATGGGAGGAAGTGCAGGACCCCGATATGCTGGGGTGAGGTTGGCCAGAGGGTCATGGGGAGTACCGAAGTGGTACTTAAGACTACAGAGAGGATCCAGCAGGTTCGGAGCAGGCTTCAGACTGCTCAGAGTCGGCAGAAAAGTTATGCCGACAAGCGTCGATCAGACCTGGAGTTCCAGGTCGGGGATATGGTACTCCTGAAAGTGTCGCCTTAGAAGGGCGTCATTCGATTCAGGAAGCGAGGCAAGCTGGGCCCAGGTATATTGGACCTTTCAGGGTTGTAGCCCGGGTGGGCAAGGTGGCATATAGGCTGGACCTTCCAGCCGAACTCAGTCAGATTCATAGCACTTTTCACGTCTCCCAGTTGCGGAAGTGTCTAGTGGACGATTTAACAGTGGTACCTTTAGAGGATATTCAGGTGGATGACAGCCTGAACTACATCGAGCGGCCAGTGGCGATCCTTGACAGGAAGTCGAAGGATCTGAGGAACAAGAGAGTGGAGCTAGCAATGGTGCAGTGGCAGCACCGCAAGGGCTCGGAATGGACCTGGGAGCCGGAGGACGAGATGAGGGAGCACTACCCCGAGCTTTTTCCGGACTCAACAACAGACTTCGAGGACGAAGTCTAAAATAAGTGGGGGAGATTTGTAACACCCGATTCCTGGTACGTATTTAAATTCAAGAAATGTTGCGATTTACTCTGGGACTCGGCGAGTTGGAGGCCCAAATCGTCGAGTAGACTCGACTTTGATCGGGGGTTTAAGTGACCTACTCGATGAGTCGGAAGACCGACTCGACGAGTAGGAGATGTCTGGACAAAACCCTAATATTTAGGGTTTGCACCCTATTTAAACAACTTATCCCCTCCCATATCAGCCTCTATCGTCCCTCACACTTCCAGAAGACCTTAAACTGAAACCCTAGCCTTGTTTGAGCGCTCTTAAGCCATTTTTGTGCATTTTTGGTGGTTATGAAGCTTGAGAAGAAGGAAGGAGCTTGGGAGTTCAAGTTGAAGCTAGAAGATCCAGAGATTGTGTTCCATTTCCAGCTCATTTAAGGTAAAAAGCTTCAATCTTGACTTTCCTTGTGTTTAATCAACTTAGGGCTTGGATTTTGGTATCTTTAGGGCATTTCTAAGCCATTTTCGGGTTGTGGGGTGTAATGTGGGGAAATGGCTTCATATCTTGGACCTTGGAGGGTTCCCATGGCATAAAGGTGCCAACTTTATGGCCATGAGAGACCCATGCATCTTGTAGACCTCCTTTTATGGATTTTTGAGCCAAAGGCCCCATGCATGTACATCAAGTTTGAAGCTTTACGTATAAAATGGACCCTAGGAGGCCAGATCTATGGTTTTGATGCGTTAAGACCCGTTATAATCGATTGTATAGTTTTGGACATAGAGGGACTCGACGCGTCATTCTTGGGACTCGGCGAGTCGGGGTGTATTTTCCACCAAATCCTTTCTGTTTATGGACCGGTTGTTAAGATCGCAGGTTTCCCCAGTTGTTTAGATTCACTTCGGACCTGGGAATCATAGGAATCGGCGAGTTCAAGGCAATGTCTCAGCCACATGAAGACGGACTCGGCGAGTTCAAAGGGAACTCGGCGAGTGATAGACTAAACATCTTCTTATGGATGAAGATGAACTCGGCGAGTTCAAGGACGAACTCGGTGAGTTGGTTGAAGATTGTCTGATGTGTTGTTGAAAGTGAACTCGTCGAGCCCTTGCTAGACTCAATGAATAGGGACGGGATTATGGCTTTTCTGGATATGGGGACTCGACGAGTTGACGAGCCAACTCGGCGAGTCGAGTCAACCAAATGTTGACTTTGACCATGGATTTGACTTTGAATTTGACTTGGATTGAGTGACCCTTGTAAGGTTACGAGTATGAGTTGATAACTTAGAAGAGTTGTCATGTAGGGATTGAGGAGTCGGGGAGAGTCGATTTCCAAACCGAGATCAGCGCAGACACTACACGACTTCGAGGTGAGTTTCTTTCTAGTAGGGGTGGGTCTATGGCCACAATGGCGGCCCACAAGTGAGAGTGTTGGATAGATGATTGTCTTTGTGATAATTATCTAGGATTGATATGTGATATGCTTACTGTACTTAATATGATTAACGTGCTTGATATGATTATTGTGCTTAATATGTGTTAGAAGTAGTAGGGGTGAAATAGTCCCCGGTTACCGGTTGAAAGATACCGAAGAGGAGGTTAGTTCCCAGTTACCGGTTGAAAGATACCGAAGGTGAGGTTAGTTCCTAGTTACCGGTTGAAAGATACCGATAGGGAGTCCAGCTCCCGGCTATGCCTGACAGTTACCGGTTGAAAGATACCGAGGATTATGCATTATATGGTATGGGTATGATGGGGGAACTCACTAAGCTTTGTACTTATGGTTTTTAGTTTTTGTTTCAGGTACCTCTTCATCTAAGGGGAAGGAGCCGGCGGTGTAGCAGCGCATTACACACACATGATTTCCGCATTGAGTTTTCTGGTGTTGTATTTTGATTTTTATTACTATTGATGATATGGTTTTGAGACACGTTGTTTCGGTTTTATAAATTGATATGACATTGGCAATGTGTTTGGTAAATTATTTTACAAGTTACTTAATTAAAAATAAAATTTTCGGCCTTGAAAATTGCGATGTTACACTTGTACTAGAAATTCGTAAACCTCTTGAAAAAACCATATCAAAACACCATATGACATCCTTTTTACTACCCAACTTAAAACAAGATAAAAATCACACAAAACTCTCATACTAATATTCATCCTCTAATACGTACAATATAAAGACAAAGTTTGAACTACCTTCTCATTAGCATTCGTGCAATACACACTCCTTGCACAAGTTTCCCTTTCATGGCCAAACTAAACACATAAAATAGCAATCGGATTAGCATAGTAGTATACATACTGCAATGTCCTGAATTTCAAGGAAAATTTTTCATTTTTATTTATTCAAAACATAATTTATATTACATATTAATTATAAAAGAGAGTTTTAGCGGAAGTATTGAATATATTATATTAATGCCTTCGATGCAAGTATAGTCATGCGTGAGCCTTTCCTCGGTCAGAAGAACAACCTGAAAAGTAGTTAATCAAAAACTATATGTCGAGGTTTAGTGAATTCCCCAAGATACTATATGCCACAATATATATACAATGCATACACATAACGGCCTTCAACATAAATCTGGTCCATCCCTTTTTGACTTCAGCATAAAGCTGGTCCACACATTAGCCTTCAACGTAACGCTAGTCTACCCGTGATTTTTGCCCTTCAACATAAATCTGGTCCGTCCTCAGCTCCTATATATATATATATATATATATATATATATATATATATATATATATATATATATATATATATATATATATATATATATATATATATATATATATATATATATATCAATACTCATCTAATAGGCAATCAGTTCAACTAGATAGGCAACTAACTAAGCTAGTTGTAACACTTGAAGTTGGTAAATGTCACACTTAATCTCTATTTTAAAAAGTTTGCAATTTGGTCCTTTTGGCTAGTACTTGGGGCGTACTCTATGAGTAAGCTTGGCAACTAGCTGAAGTTTGATCACGGGCATTGACCACGTACGCTGGACATACGTGGGTTACGTTGGGCGTATGCTGGCTAGGGGAAAACCCTAATTTTTAGGGTTTGTGCCCTATTTAAGCAACATTAACCCACCTCTTGGACATTTTAGACCAGTCTCCACATCCTCAAACCCGAATTTCATCCCTCAGCCTTTGTGTGGTGCTTTTGAGCTCTTGTGAAGCATTTTTTGGGTGTGTTTTATGCATCTTGAAGAGGAAGGGGAAGATTGAAGACTCATCCTTTGGAGAAGAGATTAGAGATCCAGCTTTAGCATCTCTATTTCATGGATTTTGAGGTATAAAGTCCATAACTTGTCAACTCATTTCATAAATCTTCTCCTTGGCTTGTTTATGGTCATTTTAGTCCCTTTTGGATAGTCCTTGTGAGATAAGGCCGTTTCTAGAGTCTAACCTTTTAGATTTGCACATATTAAGGGTTCCTTAAGCATAAAGATGCAAACTTTATGGTGTTTATGGACTCATACATGTGTTAAGTCATTTGTTATGCTCTTTTGAGCTCTAGAGCCCCATTAAGCCATGCATGCACGTAAAGTTGCCAAGTTTACGTGACAAGTCATCTTTTGGGTCAAGATCTGAGAGTACGGAGTAGAGGCTGAATGGATTAAGAGCTTTATGATGTCGGTTGGCCAACTGGGGAGTATGTTGGGCGTACAAGCTGGTACGTTGCGCGTACCAGCCCCAGAGTGTGCATGCTAAGCATACAAGCTGAGTACGCCCAGCATACTCAACAGATGGGCTTCGGAAGTTTGGGTTTCTCAGCTTTGGGCCATGTTTGGACTTTAGATGAATAGAGCCTTGTTGGGCCATCAGGTTTATTTTGGGTTGATGCCTTTGTTTTGGGTTCACTTGGATGAAGGCCCACGAAGGGACTTGGGCCTAATTTGGAAAATTGGGCCATAATTGGGCTTTGGGTGACAATTTTGGAATTGGGCCTTTTAGTCTAGTTGGTTTGGGCTTTGGTCTTGGACCAAGCTAGGTAAAGGCTAAAATGGTATTTTTCCCCTAATTTAGACTGGTGGTTATGGATTGGAATCCAATTATTAATTGGATGTTATTTTATGATTAATAGCACGAGGATTTTAGCGGGCCATCAGCTAGAGATTTATTTGTGAGATTCAGTAGTCCGATGTGAGTTTCCTCACTGTGTTTAGGGGGTCGAAGGCACCAATTCCGACCCATGGTTTATTATGATAGGATGCTAGATGTCTGCGTGAATCTTGCATGTGTATGTATTGGTATGTATACCGAGCGGGGCTCAATGCCGGGAGAGGCCCAATGAATCTATTGTATGCCATTGACTTTGTGATTATCGTACGTGTTAGGAAGGGCCTAAAGAATGACAGATCTGTAACTTGAGTGGCGCTCGATGTCGAGCGGGGCCCGAGGCCGAGTGGAACTCGATGCCGGGCGAGGCCCAATGTAGGGCGGGGGCCCAATATGTGTTTATTATGTATGGTATGTGGTATTTTGGGGAACTCACTAAGCTTTGTGCTTACGATTTTCAATTTATGTTTCAGGTACTTCTGGTGCAAAAGGGAAGAGCTCGGGGTGATTGTAGTGCACACACGATTTAGTTCCACATTTTCATGATAACTCTGATAATTTGTGATGCTTTGATACATTTGATCCTTTTGAGATTTATGATGATTTTTTGGGATAATTTTTTATTTAATTGAAAAATGAAATTTTTTGGTCTTAGTTTTGGGACGTTACTGATGGGTTTTATGCATAAGAAACAATCCTATGTGCTCATACAAACCCTAATGCTTGGATCTAGGTTTCTCTATTGTACATGCTTTGAATCCAAGACTTACAAAACTAGATCTATCATATATAATTCGAAATTATCATAAAGAAAACAGATCTAAGTGGTTTACCTCTTTCAAGTAGCTTGAATCCTTTGTAATCTTCTTGATCTTGAGCTTAGAGTCACAATTGTAACTCCTCTAATGGTTCACAAACCCCACAAGAAAGAAGGCAATATGAGAGAGGGTGAGAGGTGCTAGAAATCGGCCTTAGGGTTCTCTTAGAATGAAGTCTAGCCGATTTCCATAGCCTAGGGGTCTTATTTATACTTGCAGGCTACTAGGGTTTCAGTCTAAACCCTAATGGATAGCTTAGCCACCAAGCAGCCCAAGGAACCTTCTGGAATAAGGCCTTGGACGAAAATATGATGGATCCCCATCATAATTTCGTTCCCCCTTAAGTCCATTAGGTTTCCTTAACCCAAAACTTAACTATCATACATTTGACAGTTTATACCCCTCTATTTAATTAATCTCTTTTAGTCACAAAATTAATTCCTAATTAATTTATGACTAATACTAATTAAATAAATATGATTTCTCCTTTAATATATTATTCTTATAATATATTAATAAGCCATAATATTCTCTCTTTCTCCTTAAATTACCTTGTCAAGTTGCTTTGGAGAAGGCAACCCAAAAGGACCATGCACAACCGGGTCAAGTACATACCAAATATAGTTACGGGCTTAGACACTATTCCAACAGTCTCCCACTTGGATAAGTCTAGTAACTATATCACACATATGACTTCAGAATCCGATTAGCAATCGTAGCTCTTATACTTCGCTGTCAACTCTGATTAACTTGTCCTTCAGATAAGGGATCGTATAATCCTCCGTTCTAGATATCATGCTGACAATGCTTATTGTCCAGCACTTGTTTCTCGATTTCCGATTTGTTTAACATTGAATTTAGTTGAACACATCAACTTCACTCCGACCGGGCCCGACACATAAGTCAAACCAAATCATCAAGTGGCCAAGATATCACTTTTATTCTCATAGAATAAAAGGAACAGATCAACTTCGACTCATATGCATCTATTATTCACTAATTGAATCATGCACAATAATACGTTTTATAACATCAATTTACTGATGCGTTTACACATCATCAATGCATAACCAACTAGCAAACAACAACCATATCTCTGAGTTTTAAGACTATATGATATTATCGCTTTGTGATCACTTAAGGCAAAACACCACGAAGTGATACCAGCAAATGCGGGTTTATTCCAATGCTCAAATCATATTCATAAGCACTCATGAACTTTGCAGCAAACCTTTGCTATGCCCAAAACCTTTTAGACAATCTACAAACAATTCATGACAGTCTTCATTCATATCTACTTCCAAAATATGACCGACTGTGGACTGTTTGAATAATCCTATCATTCAGGAAGTCAAAACATGCAAAATTGAAACAATAGATAAATAACCAACACAAGATAGTAGCTTTACTCATAAATAACACAATTTTATTTATTCGTCAAATGTCAAGTACAAACTATCTATTACACGTTTCCTATCTAATCCAAACTTATATCATCCTTCAGCCCAATGCTGCTAGCATGCTGCAAGTGTTTGACCCTACTCAGTCCCTTCGTAAGGGGATCTGCTGGGTTTTCTTCTGATGATACCCTCTTCACAACGAGGAGTCCCTCTTATACCCGATGTCTGATAAAATGGTATTTTCTGTCGATATGTCGAGATCTACCATGATCTCTCGGTTCCTTGGTCAAGGCAACCGCTCCTTCATTATCACAGAAAATTTCCATCGGCTCCTTTATGGATGGCATAACTCCAAGGTCTCCAATGAAGTTATTCAACCATATAGCCTCCTTTGACGCTTCGCTCGCCGCAATGTACTCTGATTCGCATGTCGAATCAGCTACGGTCTCCTGTTTGGAACTGTTCCAAGTCACTGCTCCTCCATTTAGGGTAAAGACCCAGCCCGACTGCGATCGGAAATTATCCCGATCCGTCTGAAAACTAGCGTCGCTGTACCCTCGTACCCTTAAGTCATCACTCCCACCGAGGACTAGAAACCATTCCTTGGTCCTCCGCAGGTACTTAAGAATATTCTTAACCGCAATCTAATGGGCTCTACCAGGGTTCCCCTGATATCTGCTGACCATGCTCAAAGCGAAGGCCACATCAGGTCGAGTACAAGTCATAGCATACATGATAGAGCCTACTGCGGAAGCGTAAGGTACTCGGCTCATATTAGCTATCTCTGCCTCTGTACTCGGGCTTTGAGTCTTACTCAACTTGGTATTGCTTTGGATTGGCAACTCCCATTTCTTGGAATTTTCCATACTAAAACGCTTTAGTACCTTGTCCAAGTATGTATCCTGACTGAGTCCTATCAGTCTCTTTTCGCTGTTTCTTACTATCCTTATTCCCAGAATATAAGCAGCCTCTCCGAGGTCCTTAATAGCAAAACATTTCCCAAGCCAGGAGTTGACCTCCTGCAAGGTTGGGACATCGTTTCCTATGAGTAGTATGTCGTCGACATACAATACGAGGAAGCTCACTATACTCCCACTGTCTTTGACATATACACAAGATTCATCTTCGCTTCGCAGAAAGCCAAACTCTTTAACCTTCTCGTCAAAACAAAGATTCCATCTGCGAGACGCTTGTTTTAATCCATAAATGGATTTCTCAAGCTTGCATACTCTATTTGGATGCTTCGCATTGACAAAACCCTCTGGCTGATTCATGTAAACATCCTCAGCAAACTTTCCATTAGGGAAAGCGGTTTTCACGTCCATCTGCCATATTTCATAATCATGAAACGCAGCTATTGCAAGCATTACCCTAATAGACTTTATCTTCGCAACTGGTGAGAAGGTCTCATCATAGTCAACTCCGGGAGTTTGAGTAAAGCCCTTCGCAACCAATCGCGCTTTATAAGTATGCACTTTCCCATCCATGTCCGTCTTCTTCTTGAAGATCCACTTGCACCCGACTGTCTTGCGACCCGGTACATGATCAACCAAATTCCAAACTTGGTTGTCGTACATGGACTGAATCTCGCTATCCATTGCTTCTATCCATTTCGCAGACTCCGGGCCTGCCATGGCTTCCTTGTAGCTGCTAGGTTCGTCCAAATTTACTAGTGTACTATCACTAATAAATGTATCCCCTTCAGTAGTAATATGAAAGCCATACAACTGGGGTGGAACACTAGCCCTAGTGGAACGTCGAAGAAGTAAGGACTCGTCAACAGGTTCAACAGGAGTTTCCTCCTCAGGTTGAGTGCCAGTGTCAGAGGTTCCTTCATCGCTTTGATCTTGAATCTCTTCAAGTTCAATTTGCCTCCCACTGTCTTCTTGGCTTATCAACAATCATTACAGATTCATAAATCCCATTACAAGGTAATGCATTGAAATAAAAGACACCATTCAAATAAACATTAATAGAACCATTACTATTATCAAAAGAATATCTGAAACCTTGTCTAAACAACCCATGAAATGAAATAATGTTTCTTGCCATATCTGGCGAATAGCAGCAATTGTTTAAATCTATCCCTAACCCATTACTCAACACTAAAGAATAAACACCGACTTTGGTCACAGGCGACGATCTTCTGTTTCCCATAATCAGGTTCATCTTTCCATGTTCCACCTCCCTACTTCTTTTTAGGCCTTGCATATCAGAACAAATGTGGTAACCACACCCTGTATCAAGAACCCATGAAGTAGAAAATGATGAGTTATTAGATTTAATAGAATACATACCTGCAAAGGTGGGCTTAATCTTCCCATCCTTTATATCTTGCAGATACTGAGGGCAGCTTCGTTTCCAGTGACCCTTTTGGTGACAATAGAAGCACTCTGCTTCCTTGGGATCGGATGAGGGTTTAGCAGGGCCTGCTTTGGTTCCACTTGAGGACGAACCATCACGGGGCTTCCCCTTATGGTGGCTCTTACATGGAGCCTTCCTCTTTTTACCCTTTCCTTGACCTATTGCCATCACAGGAGCGGCCACAGCAGGGGATGGTGCAACGGATTTGTCTTTGAGGTTGCTCTCAGCAGTCCTCAAAAGTCCTTGGAGCTTGCTCAAGGAGACCTCCTCCTTGTTCATGTGGTAGGTCATCCTAAACTGGTTGTAGCAGGAGGGTAAGGAGTGGAGGATTATGTCGATAGCCAAATCCTCATCAAACTTAACATTAAGTTTGAGAAGACGATCAACATACCTCTGCATTTTCTGCAAATGAGAGGTTAGGGATTCTCCACTCCCCATCTTAGCGGTGATCATGTTAGTAATGATCTCATAGCGCTCTTGCCTCGCGCTCTGGTGATACCTGTCCAACAAATCCTGATGCATTTCATACGGATACATGTCCTCATAGGACTTTTGGAGTTCGAGGTTCATGGTGGCCAAAATGATGCAGTGAACTTTCGTAGCATCACGCTCGTGGGCCTCAAAGGCGGCCAGCTCTTCAGGAGTAGCAACATCTGGGATGATCTTTTCAAGCTTTTCATCGAGGACATATTCTTTGTCCTCGTAGCGTGTGATCATGCGAATATACCTCATCCATTCGTTGAAGTTTGACCCATCAAATGTCACTTTCTGACACAGGTTCATCAACGAGAATGACCCAGAAGCGTTGTTGTTGTTGTTGTTGTTTGCAGACATCTGAAAAGAAAGCAACAAAGTTTGATTAGAAATGAATCCCTAATTAAACACCCGAATGAGAAATTAGCGTGTGATGGGTTTTATGTATAAGAAACAATCCTATGTGCTCATACAAACCCTAATGCTTGGATCTAGGTTTCTCTATTGTACATGCTTTGAATCCAAGACTTACAAAACTAGATCTATCATATATAATTCGAAATTATCATAAAGAAAACAGATCTAAGTGGTTTACCTCTTTCAAGTAGCTTGAATCCTTTGTAATCTTCTTGATCTTGAGCTTAGAGTCACAATTGTAACTCCTCTAATGGTTCACAAACCCTACAAGCAAGAAGGCAATATGAGAGAGGGTGAGAGGTGCTAGAAATCGGCCCTAGGTAAAATGAAGTCTAGCCGATTTCCATAGCCTAGGGGTCTTATTTATACTTGCAGGCTACTAGGGTTTCAGTCTAAACCCTAATGGACAGCTTAGCCACCAAGCAGCCCAAGGAACCTTCTGGAATAAGGCCTTGGACGAAAATATGATGGATCCCCATCATAATTTCGTTCCCCCTTAAGTCCATTAGGTTTCCTTAACCCAAAACTTAACTATCATACATTTGACAGTTTATACCCCTCTATTTAATTAATATCTTTTAGTCACGAAATTAATTCCTAATTAATTTATGACTAATACTAATTAAATAAATATGATTTCTCCTTTAATATATTATTCTTATAATATATTAATAAACCATAATATTCTCTCTTTCTCCTTAAATTACCTTGTCAAGTTGCGTTGGAGAAGGCAACCCAAAAGGACCATGCACAACCGGGTCAAGTACATACCAAATATAGTTACGGGCTTATACAATATTCCAACAGTTACAAGTTGGTATCAGAGCCTTAGTTTGAGGGATTCGGACATATTCTCAGGTGTGTCTGAACTCAAACTGAGGATTTGGTAAAGAATTTTTTCAAAAAGAAATGTTTTAAAAGAAAAGGGTTTTCTAATACAAGAAAGGGGTTTGGTGAATGCAATTGATTGAGCTCAAGTAGTTTTCCCAAAATACCCATACATGTTATCTGATATGATTTGAATTGTGAATCTGTGAATCACATGCTAGTTAGGGCTAAGGATCTGCTCAGTACTTGCATGATAGAATGCTAGGAGAGATGACTTTGTATGCCTATTGTATGAGCTTGTAGACTTGTATGCTAGTACTGATCAGTTACTGATAGGATGTCCTGATTAGGTTATGCTTGGTTATGATTACTCGATACTCAAATGTTGCTTGCTTTGTGCTTTTTAGGAGTTCTCACTAGTTTCATCTAACTAGTAAGCGAATATGTTGGGTTACATATTACTAAGACTAGATAATTTTAGAAGGTTAGCTTTGACTCTATTGCGTAGTTCTTGTTTGAGTCCAACCGTTGTAGTGCGTGTAAGGTCCTCAATACAAGGATCTTAACCAGTGATCAATCAAACAATCAAACAAAGTAAGAAATGAGTAGAAGAAGAATAAGGATCAAGCTTTCACACGTTAATAACTGAAAAACGTCAGATACAACTTGATGACCGTAAACTCAACTGACTGACAACCACCCTGACAGATTCTGACAAGCTATATATATAGGAAGACAGACTGTAAACCTGATTACGGTCAGGCAGACCGTAAACAGGTTTATGGTCACAGCATAACGTAAACACAGTTCTGACCATAAACACTCCAATCAACATAAACAAAATCCCTATAACATCTATACATTCAATTTCCTAGCCCAAACCACAAAATAAGACCTTTCGATCTCCCCCTTGGTTTGGGAATAGCTTGACTTAGTCCTTGTCAACAAGAAGAACATCTGATTTGCCCATCGCCCCGTTCCACATCCTTTTGTTGATGATATCAGCAACCATAGAAGTATACTCTTTAGCAGCTGGCTCAAAAATGTCTTCTGCAACCTTGATCTGATGAAGGTTCAAATGATGAATATCCCATCTCCCAAACTGAAACAGATCTCTTTTGTCATATAATCGAATGCATCCATCTTTAAGTTTTATGACAGCAGAGGGTGTAGTTTCATCAAAAACCCAGTAGAGCATGGACGTCAATGATCCATCTGGATAATTCTGAAGCACAGGAATCTGTTTTACTTGACTGGTAGCAGGCCACATCACAGTTCGAATAGGAAGTTTAGTTTTGGGATCAAGTACACTTGGGTATAGTTTGATGATTGACTCTGCAGTATTCATTGAAGGAAAATCCTTTACCACTTGATTTTCCAAAAAGAGCTTGAATTGTGTTGCCTTGGAATTTTGTGAAGGATTTGCAAAAGGAGCTTTTGATAATTCTGAAAGATCAACCCTGGTCCAGGAATGGAAATCATGAAAATCTTTATAGTATTCTGTGTTGCCACTCTTGCGTCTCACGAGCCACATGTCTAGCGTATCATGAAATCCCCATGAGACGATTCCTGACCTATCACCATATGTGTCTCTAAAACGTTTTTCTTGAAGGTCCGTGACGGTGATTTTTGGCTGATCTCCAGGAGCATTTTGATCTGAGCTCCTTTTAAACAAGAGTTGACTTTTCTCAGCTGCTTTGGCCAATTTGGCACGTTTCAGAGCTACGACATTTGGAGCTTGAACTGGCTCCACTTCAAAACGATCTACAACTCGAGATGTTTGAACAGGTGGTGGCACAACCGGGGGAGCTTGGGAAGGCAGATGTATCCTTGACTCATAAACAGAGGACTTAAACTTGTCACCAAGTTCCTCTTCCAATTTCTTCTTCAAATCAAAGTAACTGGCAGTGAGGAGACTAAAATGAGTCTGAAGATCGAAAATTTGTTTTGTCTTTAGTTATTTATCAGCTTCAAGATCATCAATTTGAATAATAAGCTGAGCATTGTTGGCCTCAAGATCAGCTATTCGAGTGGCGTGATGGCTGATTACAAGATCATTTTCAATAATCTTCTGGTTCAGGACACTAATTTCTTTTCTAAGCTCGGGCACAGACGGATCATCATCTCCAGAGTAGCTTTCCTCTAAAGATATACCTTTTCCATGAGAGGAAGGCATTGAACTTCATTACTGAGCCATATGCATTGCCAGCCTCTCAGAGGCAGCATCGTGTGAAGGCCTGGTAGGAGATGATCTCTGACCGGCTGATGAACCGCCAACTTCATGAATTGAGCTTGGACCTTCTTGTGTTGGAACGGATGATGCAGAGACAAAAGTAGTTGAAAGAGGAATCACAGGTGCTTGAGCGTGTTCAGGAGTGAGCACTCTCGGCCTTGGATCATGTCTTCTTTTTTTCAATGGAGGCTGGGAGGTCAGAGTCGTCAGTGGATCACTCACGAGAGGCTCAGTGGTAGGAACAACATTATCAAGGGGAGGAATCCCTGATGATGTATCCATTGGAATTGAAGTATCATCCATCTGGATGGAAGTAGGAAGCGTCGTCTCTCGAACATCTTCTTTCTCCCTTATCTCCGTTGCTTGATGAGCAACATCATCGATATTGTCAAAAACATTGTCGAGTTCATCATTTGGCAAAAGGTTGTCATTGACTCCAAAATTCATAGGAATATCATCTTTGTCAAAACCCGATAAATCAATATTTTCAAGAGAAACATGTTCTCCTTCTTCAGTTTCAGTCAAAACCTCCATTGTTCCTTCACTGTAGTCACTATCAACCCGCACATATTGTAAATCATGTTCTTCGGCCACAATAGCACTAGGTGTGACCACATTCTCTTCATTATCAGAGACCGGAATCATATCATCTTCCGGAATGACATTTTCTTCAGATGAGACACGCTCTGATGATCCATGAGATTCATAAGCCTCACCAGAGTCAGCGAACATACCAAACTTTTCAAGAGGACACTTTCCTTGAAAGTTGATCTTTCCTTTCCTGTTTTGCTTGATAAGACCTACTGTGTTCGGTCCAAGGGACTTCATGTCAAGAGTGTCTCCAGTCTTGATAATCTCCGAAAATTGTTCATCAATAAACGCTTGAACAAATCTTGGATACAACAAGAATTTCTCCCTGACCTTTCCGTTGGCATTAGCAGACATTTCTTCAAATATAAACCTTGAGAAATTACAGTCAATTCCTGCAGCCAGAGCAATGATGGCTTGAGTGTTACGAGAGGAAATCTCATCAAATCCTGACGTTCTCCCAGATATGCAGCTCACAGAAACATGAGCCAGAAACCTCCAATAGGGTGGAAGCAGCTTCTTGATTGTTGGTGGAAAGTCGCCTTCATAACCCATCTTGATCAAAAATCTTTCAATCTGGCTGGCCTCAATCTCAGTAGGAAAGGATGATTGATCATCAATCTTGAGAGCATCCCGGATGAACTGCTCAGTAATTATCACCTTGCACTTTTTGACAGTGGCTTGAATAGAAATCACACCATCATCTCCTTTCATCACTTTTGTAGAACTCCAAAATTCTTTTATCAATCCTTGAAAGATGGTTGGGTTTACAGTGAGTGCAGTAGCCAGGCAGCAATTCCTTAATCCATGCATCATTGATCTAAACTCTGCATGAGAAGCAGGAGGGTTAGCCAAGATGATAGCCACATTGTGACTGTCTACGAACTTCATGCTTGCCATCTTATCCTGCACAAACCAAGCCAAGTGAGAAAACCTTTGATTTAATAGTTCAATTTTTGTTTTTCTCATTGAAACAAATTAAATTGGCCTTGGAAATGATAAAAATCAAATTTTATTGGTTAAGGACAAGTTTATGGTCAAAATGGTCAAGACCGTAAGCTCAGACTGTAAGCTCAGGACCGTAAACTCAGGACCGTAAACTCAGGACCGTAAGCTCGGCCCCTAAGCCGACCGTAATCCGTTTTGGACCGTAAGCTCGGCTGTAAGCCGTTTTGGACCGTAAGCTCGGCTGGACCGTAAGCTCTGGTCTGACCGTAAACTCGCCAACAGTTCGTTTTTAGACGATTAAACCCTGAAAACTCAACGATTTGATGCGAGATTTGCTTTGCTAGGATCGAAATCATCATACCTTTGAGATACAACGAGCAATTTCAGAAAAATCACACAAAAAATAGATAAGAGAGAGAAAGAGCAGTATACGGTCGAGTATGAAAAAGTGAAGGAGAAGGGGATTACGGAGGAGAACTCTTCCTTTTATACCAGACCCATGCCCGAGTCCAGTACCCATGGGCTGTATCCGAATTTCATAAACATGAAGCCCAAAACTCAAAAGAATTTTTTTAAAAATAAAACATTTTGAGGACTAATAAAATAAAACTAAAATAAAATAAAAATAAAATGAATGAAAAATAAATGATTTCTAACAAAAAATTTAATTTTATCATCCTAAAAATAATAAAAAAATAAAAAAAATAAAATGAAACAGAATAAAATTGAAAATTAAAGCTAATTTCACCTTCACTACTGTTAATAATAATTTTATGATGTGGGATCAAAGTTGTTAGACATCTTTTGTCCATTTGTCGGTACCTCCCCTGTCATGAATAGATCTGGTCGATCACCGGTATTGTGGTCCACTTAAGCACGAAAAATTGTGAGAAAATTTTGACATTCTATAAGTGACACGACAATTTGAACCTATGTTCCTAGATAAACTTCCTAAGGACCATTCTACTGACGACGACCAAGGATATTGTTGTCCACCTAAATTGAGCAGCGAGATCTACAGACAACCTATAATTATTCAATTTTAGTTGTACTAGAACGTGTTTCCCGCTTCCTAATATACCCCAATAATCAAGGACTTCCGAGATACTCCTTACTTTAGGTGAGCAGACAATTATTCGTAGAGATGATAGATTTAGAATGCATATGTTGTACACCCAGGTCGGATCTCTTCTAATCACGTAGAGGGTGAAACATATGACTGACTAGAGTTTTTAGAGGGATTGAGAAGTAGAATGGTGCATATATTGTGTACCAAGTCGGATTATCTATCACGCAAAGGAGACAACATATGGCTAACAGATAGATAGAATTGCATAGATAAGAAGATGCAGAGAGATAGAATTGCATATGTTGCAGTCTAAGTCAGATGTATTTCAATCGCGCAGAGGAGGCAACATATGACTAACAGTAAGAAGGAAAGAAAACAATTTTCTACAGACCTAATTTATCGGAATTCCCCAGTTGCCTCGTCAATACCAGAATTAAGGACATGAGTCCGTACATCAAGGAAAAATTACACCACAATTCTAGATACGGGTTCTTTTAATGTGACCGGTAGATTCCCATGTATATCTCCGTGCTCAACCTACCCGAGCGACATATTGTCAGACAAAATGGAACTATCTAGGTCAAGATTTGTGTCACACCCCCGAACCAGACGGCGGAAACGTCCGAGGGCTCGCGTGACTTAAATTGAATATCATCACAATGGATATAAATGAATCAGAACATAAACATCACCATGCATCAATACATTACAACTTATATTTTGGTCACATCCAGTACATTGTTTTAAATATTACACATCCATAACATAAATTGTTTAAGAGTTTTCAAAAATAGCTTCCTAACATACTTGATATTACCCTGCAGCTTACCTGCTACCTGAGAATACAAGTTATTTTGAAAAACGTCAACATATGAAATGTTGGTGAGTTCATAAGCAGGGTTGTGATAAAAATGATTTGTGTAGTTTATAAAACCCAGAAAATCCGATATTTTCTGAAAAGACAATTGTTTACCAAAGTGTGAAGATCCATAAGTTGATGCATGAATGATTTCAAAACGTGTATAAAAGGGAGTTTTGTATTATAGTTATAGAAAAATACAAGCGAATGGTGTTGATTTCCTCGAAAAACCCGATGTTTTCCGATAACATAAAATGTAATTGTTTTTCGAATTGCTATACCGCCACAACGAATGATTTTGATTACTGATGTTTTCCGATAACATAAAATATAATTGTTTTTCAAATTGCTATACCGCCACAACGAATAATTTTGATTACTCTTCCTTGATTACTCGGATGGTATTGGATTTAATTAATTATGTGAGTCGTTATAACCATGCATAATAATGACTAGTTCGTCTGTCTTGGTATCCTAATGTATGCCGGGATTGATCTTAAGATTTTGTCACCCTAGACTGGCCGAGTCTAACTGTAGCGAACAGCTGAGGTGTGGGGGAGTCACCCCCGTATAGATCTATACACAAACTCTCGCTCTCCTTCCAGGAGACTTTGATTATAACTACAGACTACGAACGACCCTTAGAGGTGTCGCCCGCTATTACTCACTTAATCCAAACAAAATTGATTACTGTTGATTAACGACCTGAATTTGTTTACTTTGATTTCAAATAAGCCTAACAGACACAGAGAAGAGGGAAACAAAGTCCTGCTAATTACGCGTGTTATTTAAGGCTGTTGGTTATACGAAGGACACATTGGCCCATTTCATATTTGATTAAATTTGGACCTTACTAGCAATGCTAATGGGCCACCAAGGCCCAATAGCACATATAAGCCATTGAGGGTCCCTTAAACATGTAATTGAGTCACAAGAGGCCCAATAGACATGTGTTATTATTGTCGAACCCAAAAGTCACGTTAATGGGTCACAAAGGCCCATTAAGCATGATTGAGATCTTTCAAGTCCAACTATTTGAATAATTACGTGTTTTAGGTATAATATAATGGTCGGAAGTTTGATTGAAAAATTGTTAAAATCTCAACGGCACGAAACTTGTCGGTTGTTTATAACGATATTTGAAAATATATGTATATTTTTCATTCTATTTTCATAAGTTGTAATGTGGTATTCTTTTTAACCCAAATATCTTAAAACCAAAATAATTGACTCAAAATATTGATTTGACCCATTCAACCCTTTCTTTAATAAAAATGACAATTTTAGTCCCTTACATAAAGAAAAGACATTTTAGGCCCTTAACTCATTTTCTTGACATTTTTGACCCATAGACTTGTTTAAATAAAGGTTTTTAGCCCAAAATTTACTCTTTGACAGTTTCAGCCCTTCCAGCAAAGAGTTTTTCGGTAAAAGTCCAACTTTTTCGCATCTTTTACAATTTTGGCCCAATTACCAAAAACTTTACATTTTTGATCCTTTTTGGAAAAGAAAAGTATTTTAACCCTTGAAATAGTTTTGTTTACTCCTTTTTCCCCCTGTTTTGAGAATTGTACCATTTTAGTCCCTTGAAAATCATAATTTCGCAATTTTTGGGCCTATAGGCCGAAAAGCCCAAAAATTAGCCCATTAAGCTACAAATTACCTTTCTTGTCCTTTAAAGAGTATGATATTCATAAAAACATTTATTTTTACTGTTTTGACTCTTTTAGTCCTTAAGAAAATCGTGAATGACAACTTTTAACTCAACTTTTAGTTGTTTGACAAATTTAGCCCAGAAATGAGCTTTATGTTACATTTTGTTTATTATGACTTAAGCTAGAAACTTTTCATGACTTGTTCTATAAAAAGTATCTTAGATCATGTTTATTTCCTCTTTTGTGCCATAGATCTCGAGATTTCTTCCCTTTTTGTTACATATTTACCACATAAACACATAAAATCACACATACATACATGAAATCATACATAACATACACATACACATAGATCTACACATTTTACTTGTATTCTTCCCCATAAAACTTATGAAAACCGAAAAGAGAGGGGTATGAACTCACCTTCTCTAGTTGCTCACTGTTTTGAAGGAAGAAATGAAGAAAATTTGGTCCTAGCAAGCCTTCTTGGAAGATCTTTGGTTAAGAGGAGATTTTTGATGAAATGAAGTAATTAGATCATGGATTTAAGCATCAACTTACCTAAGATGATGACTCTTATGGAAAACCCTACTTGAAAAGCTCTTAAATCTCGAAATTTTTGAAGGAGAAGTGAAGGAGTTGTAGTGTGTTCTTGAGAGTGTTTAAGTGAAATAATTATGTGTGTGTGTGATACTCTCGGCCGAGAGTAGTAGTAGAAGAAGAGAGAGAGAGAGATGAAAGGATGTGCATGGAAACATGTGAAATTGCATGTTCTAGCCGAATGAGCGATCACTCATAACAATCTCTGATAAAATGAATTTTGATGTCAATGTGCTTGGTTTTTGAATGTTTGACTGGATTTTTAGCAATCTGAATCGCAGCCTCATTGTCACAAAAAATAGGGGTTTCTTGATAATTCAAACCGTAATCCAACAGCTGATGTTGGATCCATATGACTTGAGAGCAACAAGCAGATGCAACACCATATTCCGCTTCTGCTGTTGAGGTTGAGACAGTGTGCTGTTTCTTGCACTACCATGACACCAGTCGGTCACCAAGGAATTGACACCCTCCTGAAGTTGATTTCCTGTCAAGCTCACAACCTCCATAATTACTGTCAGCAAAAGCATATAAATAAAATTCAGAATTTTTCGGATACCAATGACCCAATTTTGGGCTGCCTTTAAGATACCGAAAAATTCTTTTGACAGCAATAAGATGTGAAAGTTTAGGATTAGCCTGATAACGCACGCATTGACAAACTGTAAACATAATGACTGGTCGACTTGCAGTTAAATACATCATCGAACCGATCATCGATCTGTGGTGAGTTTGATCTACGGATTCACCATCAGTATCTGGAGTCAGCAGGGATCTCTCCGCCATCGGTGTCAGGGCAGGTTTTGCATCTCTAAATCCAAACTTCTCAAGCATATCCTCCACATACTTTGCTTGATGGAGCAGGATCCCGGTTGATCTTTGTTGGACCTGAAGCCCCAGAAACATGGCCATCTCTCCCAACGAACTCATATCAAACCTCATCTTCATAACGCCTTCAAACTCTTTGCACAGTTGCGGACACGTAGACCCGAAGATGATGTCGTCAACATAGATTTGCACCAAGATTTGATCCGCACCAACATGCTTTATGAACAAGGTTTGGTCGATTGTTCCTCGCGAGTAGCCATGTTCAAGAAAATGCTTTGTGAGAGTTGCATACCATGCTCTAGGAGCTTGATGCCAATCCATATAGAGCCTTTTCTAACTTGTAGACATGGTTGGGAAACTTCGAGTTAACGAACCCTGGTGGTTGATCAACATAGATTTCTTCCTTCACCTTGCCATACAGGAAAGCAGTCTTGACGTCCATCTGATATACTGTGAAGTTCATGTAGGAAGCATAAGCAAGGAAGATACGGATAGCCTCCAAGCGGGCTACCGGAGCATAGACTTCAGTGTAATCAAGACCCTCGATCTATCTGAACCCACGAACAACCAACCTAGCCTTATTTCGTACAATTATCCCTGAATCATCCTGCTTATTACGAAAAACCCAACGTGTGTCAAGAGACTTCTTGCCCTTGGGTAACTCAACCAGCGTCCAAACCCCAAGCTTTTCAAATTGATTCAGCTCTTCATGCATAGCATCTACCCAGCTGGGCTCATTCAAATCCATTTCTACATTCTTTGGCTTAATTTGAGAGATAAAGCAAGAATAGAGACATGTATTGACATCTCCACTCTGACTTCTTGTTTTCACACCATCGCCCAGCTGGCCAATGACATTCTCGATCGGATGATCGCGTTGAATACTAGAGGGGATGTCCTGGATGATATCATTGAGTGAAACGGGAAGATTATGAATGTTGATAGCTCCATCATTTGTTGAGGACTCCACTGCAGATGAATCAGTCTCATTAGTTGGATTTGCCTCAAACTCATCAGCAATTTGTTCAGGAAATAGTAGTTCCATAAGTGTTTGAGTAACAATGGAAGCATCTCTGGTCATGAACTCTCTTTCAACAGAAGTGAGAGGTGTAGCATCAGCATCTGGAGCAATTTGTTGACTTGAAGATTCTGGAGAAGCAATTGGAACAGATGACTCCACCGAAGGATTAATAGAAGAAACCATTGGCGGTCTGTAAACAACCTCTTCATCTTCGTCTTCAATTACATTCTTCGAGCCAAAAGTAGAACCAGTTAGGTCATCAGATGACACACAAAAAGATTTGAATAATGATGTGTAATCGAACAACTAATCAGGACCCACTCTAGCATCCGTTTCATTCTCCTCCAACCAGCGCACATCAAAGGATTCCACAATTTGCTTTATCTTCTTGTTGTAGATCCTATATGCAGTGCGAGTAGCATACCCCACGAAATAACAGTCATCAGCTTTGGCATTAAATTTAGGGTTGGACTCCAGGTGAAGAAGGGTGCAAGGACAACCAAATACGCGGAAGTAGCTGACTGATGGCTTGTGTCCATATAAAATTTCATATGGAGTCTTCATCTGGGCTTTGTTGATCAAGACACAATTTTGAACATAGCATGCAGTGTTGATCGCCCTAGCCCAAAAGAAGACAGGAAGCTTGGAATCACAGAGCATCGTCCTTGCAGCGTCTTGCAGCGTTCAATTTCTCCGCTCAGCAACACCATTTTGTTGGGGTGTGCGAACGGAACTATATTGACGCACAATTCCCTTTTCTGCGCAAAAGTGATCAAGAACTGCATTCTTGAATTCTGTTCCATTATCAGTTCGTAGCGCCTTCACCCGGTAGTTTGTTTGATTCTCAATCATCACAATAAACTTCTTGATCAGATCAGCAATCCCAGCTTTGTTGGATAAGAAGAAGACCCACGTAAACGCGAGAAATCATCTATCACAACCAGACAGTATGAATTTATGTTGACGATTAGGACATTGACCGGACCAAATAAGTCCATGTGCAACAATTGGAGCACTTGACTAATTGAGTTAACCTATTTTGGCAGATGTGGTTTTTGATGATGTTTACCCTGGGCACATGACACACATTTCTCAAAAGTTATGAAGTCTCTGACTGGAAGACCACGGACCATTTCGTTTTTTGCAAGACGATTCAGGTTCTTTGCATTGGCATGCCCGAGTCTTAAATGCCACAGCATAGCATTTTGTTCGGAGACCTTTGAAAGGAGGTGACTTGATCAGGGACGTTGCTATTCATGTCAATTATGTAGGCATTTCCATCTCGATTTGATTTAACAAGAATCCATTCTTCCGGGATGACAATGCCAGGCTTTAAGATCAGACATTCCTTATCAGTGAAGTGGGTTGAATAACCTTTGTCGCATATCTGAGAAACGCTCAACAAGCTATGTTTTAACTCGGGAGCATAGTTGACGTTCTCGAAACTAAGCACTTCATTAGACATGGTTCCTTTTTGAGTGATTTTACCACCTTCTCCGCCCGCAAAGGAAACAAATCCTCCATTAAAAGTCGGAATGTTGTTCAATTGGGAGATGTCTCCTGTCATATGCCGGGAACAGCCGCTATCGACATACCAAGGTCTGACGACATTCCTCCGTAACTGTCCCTGCAAAATGAGCGGAATTATTGAGATTTGGGGACCCAAGTCATTACAACCCTAGGTTTACCCTTGACAATCACAGATTTATCTTTTGAAACTTTTGTTTTTGAATTTTCACTTAAAACACTTTTAGAGGTTGATGATGATTGGCTGGAAACAGATTTGGGCACCCATTGAAATTTAGGTTTTTGAAAAGACACACGTGATTTTGAAATGTTTTTCTGTATCACCCGGTATCAGAAAAGCCAAGAAAGGAAAGGAAAACCCTAAGTCAAAGGGGGGTAAACTCGTCGAGTCCAAGGAAGAACTCGACGAGTCGGAGCGGGATCCGGGTGCAAGTTAAGTGACCGACTCGACGAGTCGGAGAGTGGACTCGGCGAGTTAGGTCTGGGTTAGGAAGCCCTAATTCTGGGACTTGGTGCCCTATTTAAGCGTCTTATTCTCTTCCCTAGGGTTCATTACAGCCTCTCTCGCCCAGAACCCCAAAACCCTATCCACCCAACTTCATTTTTGGAGCTTTTGGTGAAGATTAAGGTCCATTGGAGTGGAGTTTTAAGGCTTGGGAGAAAGGAGCAAGGAAAGAACTGTAGATCCAGCCTTCACATCGAGTTGGCAACTGTTAGAAGGTAAAAGTCTGGACCTTGAGCTTTCAATTGATAATCCCCTTTCTAGCTTGCATTTTTGTCAATTGGATCATTTCCAAGTAGAATCCGAGTATTAAGCCTTTGTGGATGGTTTGGACAACAGATATGGACACTCTTGAGCTTTAGAAGCTCAAAGTAGTTGGCTTTATTCAGCTAAGGTCCCATTTCATGACCTAGGTCTTGTTGGAAGCATTGGATTAAGTGTTTTGGCCCCATAACACCTTGCATGCACGTAAAGTTAGCAACTTTACGTGCAATGCTAGCACAAGGAGTCCAGATCTATGAGTTGGAGGTGTTGGGATGGTCTGTAATTGACAAAATAGAGATGTCACAAGATGGACTCGGCGAGTCACTTCTTGGACTCGGCGAGTCGGGTCGCAAACCCAAACCCTTCTGTTTATGATACAGATCAGTGAGTGGAGTTAGTAAAGGATTCAGCCAGTCTGTGTCCGTGATGGACATGAATATCATGGTACTCGACGAGTTCAAGGAGGAACTCGGCGAGTCCAAGGCAATCTTCTTAGCTGATGAAGATGGACTCGGCGAGTTGTAGAACAACTCGGCGAGTCGGTTGAAGATAGTCCCGAAGCGTTAGATAAAGGAGAACTCGTCGAGTTCTCGCTAGACTCGACGAGTGGAGTCGAGGCTGTTTGGGATTGAAGAGCATGGAGTCGGCGAGTTGGTAGAACAACTCGGCGAGTCGAGTCAACTGGAAGGTTGACTTTGACCAGGACCTTGACCAGAGTTGACTTAGTTGACCTCTGGAGGACAGTTTAGGCTAAGTTATATTATTTGGTGTTGGTAGCTCGGTGAGCTAGGAGAGCAGCGCTTCAGAGAATAGTCGATTAGCAGCCAGAGGATTATCAGCAGAGTTCAGCAGTACAGGTGAGTTTCCTTCCAGTAGGAACGGGTCTACGGCCACAATGCCGGCCCGTTTAGTTAGCAGTAGTTCCGGACTTCGGTCCGATGCAGTAGTTCAGTGTGCTTGATGTCTTTGTGATTCAAGCATGTTTATGTGTCAGTTAGTCCGGACTTCGGTCCGATGCAGGGGGCAAGGCCCCAGTTAGTCCGGACTTCGGTCCGATGCAGGGGGCAAGGCCCCAGTTAGTCCGGACTCTGGTCCGATGCAGGGGGCAAGGCCCCAGTTAGTCCGGATTTCAGTCCGATGCAGGGGGCAAGGCCCCAGTTAGTCCGGGCTTCGGTCCGATGCAGTGGGCAAGGCCCAATATGTGCTTTATATGTTATTGTATGGTATGTGGTAGTTTGGGGGAGCTCACTAAGCTTCGTGCTTACAGTTTTCAGTTTTGGTTTCAGGTATTTCCGGTAGCGGAGAGTACAGCTCAGGATGATCGCATGGCACACACCATAACTAGTCAGCCTGGGATGTTTTACTCTGATAAGAAGATTATGTTTGAATTCACATTATGATTTTATGTTATGATTTATGTTATGAATCGACAATTGTGGTTTAAGTAATGTTTTTAAAACGAAATTTTTGGTCATGATTTTTGGGTCGTTACAAGTTGGTATCAGAGCCTTGGTTTGAGGGATTCAGGCGCACTCCCGAGTGTGTCTGAACTCAAACTAAGGAAGTGGTATAAAGTTTTCAAAAGAAAAGAGTTTTATAAACGCAAAAAGAAACTTAAAAAGGAAAAGAGTTTTAGAAAAAGCAAAAAGAATTTTTAGAAAGAAAAAGAACTTTGAACAGAGAAAAAGGGTGTGGTGCATGCAATCAGCTGAGCTCAAGTAAGTACTCCCAAATTACCCATACAAGTTTGTATTATGATTATCAGTTTCAGTTTCAGTAGAACAGCATGCTAGAATAGGACTAAGGATCTAGGAGGATGCCTTATGTGCCTGCTATATGTGTTTCAGCTTTATTAGAATTGCATGCTAGTATTGAGTAGACAGTAGTAGGATAGCCAGTTTAGGTTATGCCTGATAGTATGAGCCTAACATTGTATGCTAGTACAGTTTCTCGTTATGAGAATAGATTTGCTTGAGTAGTTTCCTGTGTCCGAATGCTGCTTGCTTTGTGCTTTGTGGGACTCTGAGTGATGGGAGTTAGCCATTAGGTGAATACGTCACGTCACATGTGATCAGGGTTGAATAATCTCAGAGTGCTGGATTTGGCCCTATTGCGCAGCTCTCGTTTGAGTCTAACCGTTGTAGGGACGAGTCTTTTACTCGAAGGATTATCTGAGCCTCGTCACATGTGATGGTATTCAGGTGATGACTAATTGGCATTACAAGGAGGCCTTCAGCAGCTGAGGACTGGTTTGGGTAGAGTCAGAGATTTGCCTAGGGTAAGCCTAGGATGAGAGTAGCAGAGATCAGTAGTAGTAGAAGGGACTTGGTTGAGTTAAAGTAACTCTTGAGGAAAGTACAGATATATGTGGAAGGTAGTATGGGCCTGTACTACTGAAAGCAGAGGATCCGTACTCGATTCAAGAGGGGCCAAGACGAAACCAGGGAAATTGTAGAGTGTGTGAGATCCCTCAGCAGCCATGAGTATTCTGACAGTTAATGCGATATGTTTTCAGCATGGTAATGTTGCGCGAGATACTAGTTGGCAATTCAGGTGCCGGGGAGGGATCTGGCTCAGGCTCTAGAGCCGGACAGCTTGATGAGCAGATGAGAGATGTCGTTTCCGCAGAGATTATGCGCAACATCATTGATCAGACTCCTGTGATATTCGGTTCGGTTAAGGAGGCAGTTGTGGAGCTTTTGGATAGCCGCCTAGGGGCCTTTCGGGCCGAGATTGTAGCAGAGCGGGTGGGGACTCATCTGGAGCCCGAAGCTTGTGGACCTCTGGGATCCTTCTGGAAGGAGGATCCTGCCCCTAGCTTTTGTAGTTTGGGGTCAAAAGTGAATGGTGCACCATGTTTTCAGGGGAGTCAATTACAGGATTGGATTGCTGCAGAGGTTTCGTGGGCCCTCCGCGAAGAGTTACTAGACACCATTGGGCGTGTCACCGTTAGAGTGGTTGCCGGAATTGAAAGGCGGGCCTCAGCTATCCAGGCGATGGGTGAAATGGTCACTGTGACCCGGGGACAGGAGATTGGTTCAGATAGTCAGCTGAGGAAGAGGAAGCGGTCTTCCGGTCTAGTTCGGCAAGATGGGCAGATGGACACTGCCGGAGTTGGTGTCAGGGACCCGCAGGGTCGAGATGGTTGCACGAGGAAGGAGGGAACACGGGATGACGTGCGCAGCAAGTCTAAGTGCGGCAGATGCGGATGGAAGGGTCATAGATGCCAAGAATGCACAATAGAAGTAGAGTTATGCCATCGTTGCAATCAGCCTGGTCATGTCAGGGCAAATTGCCCCGCTCAGCGGATGGGGCAGCCTCAGTATCATCGCAGGCCTCAGAAGGAAGGAGGATTCTAGGGTTCTTTAGAGCAGGTTGTGGGTATGAATCTTCCTCTCTCTATCAGCTTATGTTATGATTTTATTGTTATGGTTCTGCATCAGTAAGGATAATGATATTTCGGAATTTTGTGGCCTGCTTGTGATTGAGTTATATGCCATCTGCATACCTTGGATTTGGAATGATAGCTGGAGGACGTCCCCTGTAGAGCAGGTTACTTCGGATGCAGTAACTGTAGCAAGTATGAGTAAGACTCGATAGTATCTCACTACCTTCGGGAAGGTGTAGTTCGGGTATAGATCGGTTATATTCCAGCACGAGGATCACCTGAGGGAGGTGCTAGAGACTTTGAGAAGGGAGAGACTTTTGCAAGGTACTCCAAATGTGAGTGCTGGTTGTGCGAGGTGTAATTTCTTGGGTACCTTGTCAGTCAGAAGGGTATTCTAGTCGTTCCGGCTAAGGTAGAGGCCGTGATACAGTGGGAGTTTTCGAGGTCTCCAATTGAGATTCAGAGCTTCCTAGGTCGAGCAGGTTATCACCGGAAATGTATTCAGATTCTTGGAAGTGGTGTGACCTTTTGGATTGGTTAGTAGTGACACACTAGCAATGACAAACCTGGTTTTCAGCAGATTGGGCATAGAATGGTAAGAAGGATTGAGGATCCTTCCAGCATTGTGTGCTGTAGGACGTTAGTTGAATCAAAGTGGGGGAGAACCATCCAAGGATTCAGAAATAGGAGCAGTTTTGAAACTGGGATAAGTTTCGCATCCTTATCAGAAAGGAAGACAGTCCAGACAGATGTGTGGTTTGAGGATAGTGTGAGATGGAAGTTTGGAAAAACTTACCAGTAAGGAGATCGCATTCCCGTAATGATTGCCAACAAGCCTTAAGGAATCAGGTTGGGGATTCCAGTCAGGACATGGGGTCAGTCTTGAATGATAGGTCGTAGGTGTACTCATTGTCGGATGTGTTCGAATCAGTAACCAACGAATGAGATAGTGTTAGAGTGTTGTAAGTCTGCGGGTGTAGCCGTAGCATTCACTAGCAGCCAGATAGTGTTAGAGTGTTGTAAGTCTACGGGTGTAGCTGTAGCATTCACTAGCAGCCAAATAGTGTTAGGGTGTTGTAAGTCTGCGGGTGTAGCCGTAGCATTCACTAGCAGCCAGATAGTGTTAGGGTGTTGTAAGTCTGCGTGTGTAGCCGTAGCGTTCCCTAGCAGCCAGATAGTGTCAGAATGTTGTAAGTCAGCGGGTGTAGCTGTAGCCTTCACTAGCAGTTAGGTAGTGCTAGAGTGTTGTGAGACTGCGGGCGTAGCCGTGGAATACACTTGGCTGGTAGACAGCATGAGCGCGTTGTCAGGACGCGGAAGGAACATTAGCCCCAGTTCGAGTGTAGCAGTAAGGATGTGGAAATCCACGAAGTGGGTTTCAGAATTATCTGGATGGATTAGACCGAGTTGAGCCAGTGATAAGACTGTAGGAATGCCACTGCAGTTGTGAGATCGAGGAAGCAATGGATTGCTTCAGGTTACTTGTTATATAAGGCTACAATTGGTCATGTAGCAATCGCGTTTAGCTGTGGGTTGGTAACCCCATGATTCGACGTGTGGAATCGAACAGTTAGATCAGAAGGCCGCTAGGGCCACAGTGGCAAGATAACTAGTAGTTGTTAGTTTCAGAGAAGGATTTCGTTCAGAAGTTGTGTGAGGCGACTAAGTAGGGAGTCATTGGGGCTCCGCAGTCGGGTTAGAACCCGATATTTCAGATGGCTGACGTATGAATTGAGACCAGGAAGGTCTCGAGAGATATTGGAAAGCAGCCATGTAGCAGCATACCGTTCCAGGCAGTTCAGTGCTTCAGGCAGATCGGTGTTCCAGGCAGTTCAGTGTTTCAGGCAGTTCAGTGTTCATGCAGTTCAGTGTTCAGGCAATTCAGTGTTCAGGCAGTTCAGTGCTTCAGGCAGTTCAGTGTTCAGGCAGTTCAGTGTTCAGGCAGTTCAGTGTTCCAGGCAGTTCAGTGCTTCAGGCAGATCGGTGTTCCAGGCAGTTCAGTGTTTCAGGCAGTTCAGTGTTCATGCAATTCAGTGATCAGGAAGATCAGTGTTCAGACAGTGTTGGGTCTCCAGCAGAAATGGTATTTTGGATTTTCATGGATAGCTTGGGGAGTGGCAAGTCACTCATAGCACGATTATCTGAGTTATGGCCAAGTATAAGTGGATCGCAGGGATAAGTAGATCTGCGAATTCTGTTGTTCTAGTGGGAACCTGGAGTAGTCAGCAGGTAAGGAATGATTTCGAGGATGAAATCTAATTTAAATGGCTGGAGAAATGGAGAGCATGAAAGAAATGTTCTTCGCAGTGGCAGGGGAGATGGTTAGTTACGGAGAGTTGCCTTGGGGAAGCCAGAAAACGCTCAAGGAAAAGAGGGTGAGTCCCTAGGATGTTCATCATAAGTACCCGGGGAGTACCAGATGCATGGTCAGTTGGGTAAGTTGTGTTCTCAGGATTGTTGAGAATTAGAGTGCACTCAAAGTGAATAGCTGCAAGAACTAATTTTATTCTGAGTAACCGGGCGGAAGGTCCAGGGAAGTGGTCGGCCAGAGTTATACTCAGCAGGCAAGGGTAATGCGAACGGATTGTAGGACAGTTGGCCGTAGCGGACTTCGAGGACGAAGTCTAGTTTAAGTGGGGGAGAGTTGTAACACCCGGTATCAGAAAAGCCAAGAAAGAAAGGAAAACCCTAAGTCAAAGGGGGGTAAACTCGTCGAGTCCAAGGAAGAACTCGACGAGTCGGAGCGGGATCCGGGTGCAAGTTAAGTGACCGACTCGACGAGTCGGAGAGTGGACTCGGCGAGTCAGGTCTGGGTTAGGAAGCCCTAATTCTGGGACTTGGTGCCCTATTTAAGCATCTTATTCTCTTCCCTAGGGTTCATTACGGCCTCTCTCGCCCAGAACCCCAAAACCCTAGCCACCCAACTTCATTTTTGGAGCTTTTGGTGAAGATTAAGGTCCATTGGAGTGGAGTTTGAAGGCTTGGGAGAAAGGAGCAAGGAAAGAACTGTAGATCTAGCCTTCACATCGAGTTGGCAACTGTTAGAAGGTAAAAAGTCTGGACCTTGAGCTTTCAATTGATGAATCCCCTTTCGAGCTTGCCTTTTTGTCAATTGGATCATTTCCAAGTAGAATCCGAGTATTAAGCCTTTGTGGATGGTTTGGAGAACATGTCTGGACACTCTTGAGATTTAGAAGCTCAAAGTAGTTGGCTTTAGTAAGCTAAGGTCCCATTTCATGACCTAGGTCTTGTTGGAAGCATTGGATTAAGTGTTTTGGCCCCATAACACCTTGCATGCACGTAAAGTTAGCAACTTTACGCGCAATGCTAGCACAAGGAGTCCAGATCTATGAGTTGGAGGTGTTGGGATGGTCTGTAATCGACAAAATAGAGATGTCACAAGATGGACTCGGCGAGTTAGTTCTTGGACTCGGCGAGTCGGGTCGCAAACCCAAACCCTTCTGTTTATGATACAGATCAGTGAGTGGAGTTAGTAAAGGATTCAGCCAGTCTGTGTCCGTGATGGACATGAATATCATGGCACTCGACGAGTTCAAGGAGGAACTCGACGAGTCCAAGGCAATCTTCTTAGCTGATGAAGATGGACTCGGCGAGTTGTAGAACAACTCGGCGAGTCGGTTGAAGATAGTCCCGAAGCGTTAGATAAAGGAGAAATCGTCGAGTTCTCGCTAGACTCGACGAGTGGAGTCGAGGTTGTTTGGAATTGAAGAGCATGGACTCGGCGAGTTGGTAGAACAACTCGGCGAGTCGAGTCAACTGGAAGGTTGACTTTGACCAGGACCTTGACCAGATTTGACTTAGTTGACCTCTGGAGGACAGTTTAGGCTAAGTTATATTATTTGGTGTTGGTATCTCGGTGAGCTAGGAGAGCAGCGCTTCAGAGAATAGTCGATTAGCAGCCCGAGGATTATCAGCAGAGTTCAGCAGTACCGGTGAGTTTCCTTCCAGTAGGAACGGGTCTACGGCCACAATGCCGACCCGTTTAGTTAGCAGTAGTTCCGGACTTCGGTCCGATGCAGTAGTTCAGTGTGCTTGATGTCTTTGTGATTCAAGCATGTTTATGTGTCAGTTAGTCTGGACTTCGATCCGATTCAGGGGGCAAGGCCCCAGTTAGTCCGGACTTCGGTCCGATGCAGGGGGCAAGGCCCCAGTTAGTCCGGATTTCGGTCCGATGCAGGGGGCAAGGCCCCAGTTAGTCCGGATTTCGGTCCGATGCAGGGGGCAAGGCCCCAGTTAGTCCGGGCTTCGGTCCGATGCAGTGGGCAAGGCCCAATATGTGCTTTATATGTTATTGTATGGTATGTGGTAGTTTGGGGGAGCTCACTAAGCTTCGTGCTTACAGTTTTCAGTTTTGGTTTCAGGTGTTTCCGGAAGCGGAGAGTAGAGCTCGGGATGATCGCATGGCACACACCATAACTAGTCAGCCTGTGATGTTTTACTCTGATAAGAAGATTATGTTTGAAGTCACATTATGATTTTATGTTATGATTTATGTTATGAATCGACAATTGTGGTTTAAGTAATGTTATTAAAACGAAATTTTTGGTCATGGTTTTTGGGTCGTTACATTTTCTGTTCTTTTTGCTCTGAGCATCTGGAGTTTTGACCATTACTGGTTGAAAATCCAGATCCTCCTTTTGACGAAACCGATCTCGGCTTAGCTTTTTTCGATTTTGGAAAATTATTTGTGACTTTATATTTAAAAACCTGTCTGTTTGGTTGAAAAACTGCCCTTTTCGTGTTATCATTTGCCTTCCATTCATCATCTCGAGGACGAGATCTCGAGGACTTTCTAGTTGAAGACCTTCCACGAGATTCGTTCTCTCCTCTTGGGGACAAGAAATGCACAAACACTCGATTGAAACAGTTTCGAGCAATATGACCTGAAGTACCACAATTAAAGCATATTTGCTTATTATTACTAGACTTGGTACCATTCTTATCAGATTTCAGGCTTTTATTATCTTTTCTAACATTTCCACATTTGCAAGTGCACGTATTAGATTGTGTCACAAATGTAGAAGATGTAGATGCACTCGAATCAGATTTTGCAAATTTTTCAAAAACAACATCACAATTTTCAAAAACATTAGTATGAGACATCACATCATCACAAACAAAATCATCAGTTTTAGAATTTGACACAGACTCATCACACATTTGAACACCAAACTTAAACACCAAATTATTTGACTCAAACTTCTCAGCCTCTTGCTCCCCCTGGATTACTGACATATCTGCACTTGAAGTAGAAATGTTAGTATCCAAAACCCTAACAATAGGTCCTGTAGCCTGTTCAGCAGCAGGTTTGCCATAAACCATATAAGGTTCTCTGTCGATCGCTTTTTTTTAAAGGAGTAACATAATATGAATGATTAAATGGAGCGGGGACACTCTCATATCCTATTCCTATTGGTCTTTGGTCCCTCCACTGCATTTGTTCCTCGATTATTTTTGCAACCCTTTCGCTTGACACATCAAATTTTTTAAAATTAAAATCAGCATTTTCAAAACGGATTTTCAATGTGTCAAGTTCAGCGGTCACAACAGCAAGTTTTCTTTTAATATGATCATAATTCTCACACTTGTTGCTGTAATCTTCTTGCAATTTCTTGAAATCTTTTATTTTGCTCTCTAATTGAGTTTTCAGAGGTTTCTGACTTTTCCTGAGGGTATAGCATTCATACTTAAGGTCCTCATTCTCTCTCTTAATTATCTCAATTTGGTCACGTAAAAATTGAACAGTTTTAATACAAGATTGAGAGCAACCTATTTCACTGACCTCTGGTTTAGCAGAATCTGGTGTGGACTGAACCATAAATGCAAATTGAAGATTCATCATTTCCGCCTCAGGATCCGTTTCAGCTTCTTCTTCCGCACCATCATTGATCTGGGCAAGATGATCATTTTCAGGTCCTGAAATGTTCAGGGCGTGAATTTGATCTCCCCAATCAAATAATTGAGCCACCATAGCAAGATTTGATGTCTGATTGTTGACAGTAGATTCCCTGTTGTTGTTTACCGGTACCAGAGTTCGTTCAGTATTTTCTGTTCTATCTGGTTTTGGACATTCTCTGGCGAAATGTCCAGGTTCATGACAGTTATAGCACCGCAACTTTCCCTTATTAAATCCCACCTTCTTGTCAAAATTCATTCCCCAGTTGTTCCTTCCGGTTTTCTTTGCAAACTGTTTTGCTCTAAATACTACCATTGCCATTTGCCACGTGATATCCATTTCTTCAACATCTTCTGGATGAATTTGATCCAGATCAGCAAACGACAATTGAGGGGAAAGTTCTCCAGCTACAAAAGCATTATAACAATTCACAAGTCCAGTAGCAAGGGCCAGATTTTCATCATTTTCTTTAGATGTCGGAGCTTGAGAAGTATTTCCAGGAGTCTGAACATATGCAATTGAAGATGAACCAGCTTGTTGAAAATAAGTTGGAGTTTGAGAAACTTGAACGTTTTGCACAGATGGAATCACATGTGATGTGGGCTCATGAGCAGGGAAGGGCTGAACTTGAGGAGTAGCGAAGGATGAAAAGGCATTGTTGGATTGAATGCCAAGATTAGCAGAAGAATATGAATTAACGTGATTAATTTCTCTCTGCTTGTCATCTAGATCACAAGCTTTAATAATCGCCATTGTCTCAGCTAGGCTCAACCGATTCAGATCTTTAGACTTCTTTATTACAGATACATTCATATCCCAAGATTTTGGCAACGAATTCAGCAATTTCTTGTTGATTTCGGATTTTGTAACCAGAACGCCAGCAGAACTCATCTCAGTGGTGAGAGTGATGAACCTTTGCAGTTGAGTTTCAAGAGATTCCCCCAAGACATAATTGAACATGTTGAACTTTTGTCTTAACATGTCTTGACGACTTTGCTTCATATCTTCATTCCCTTCATATACTTCAATCAACGCTTCCCATAACGCTTTTGCAGAAGTGTAATCACAAAAGCTTTGTGCAATTTCTGGGGACAGAGCCATGGTAAGAGTGGCAAGTGCCTTTTCTTGTTCTTTAACTTTTTCAAAATCATCATCAGTATAGTTTTCAACTTGCTTGTCTGTAACAGTTCCATCTTCAAGTGTTGTGGTGATGCGAATTGGTCCTCTCAAGATGCTTCTCCAAATTTTGAAATCCTTCATCTTAATGTATTTTTCAATGCGATACTTCCACTCAGGAAAACCTTCAGCGGATAACAATCTAGGAATGTGTGAGGTGGTACCCATGATGGCATCCAATTCATGATGACCAGACATAGTTTGAGATTCCATTTTTTTGTTTTTGATTTTGTTGTTTTGTTTGTTTTTTTTTAGTTAGAAATCTAAAAAAAACTTGAATCAAAAGGCTAGATTACGATTGAAAAACTTTTGACCATAAACACAGTTTACGGTCGAGAATACGGTTGTGAATACGGTTGTGAATACGGTTGAGAATGCGGTTGAGAATACGGTTGGAGTTTACGGTTGATGAAGATTGTTTGTATACGGTTTCTGAAGATCTTGAGATTACGGTTGAAGTAGAGTTCACGGTTGTAACTAATTTGACCGTAAACACTCAGATTTCGACGAAAACACAGATTTTAAAGCTGAATTGATTCCCTGCGCTATGAAAACACTAAACCAAGCTTCAAATGCAGACGAACACAAACCTATTGAGATCGTAAACGTGAAAAGAAGTGAGTTGACACCGGTTTAAGCTCTGATACCAATTGTAAGGTCCTCAATACAAGGATCTTAACCAGTGATCAATCAAACAATCAAACAAAGTAAGAAATGAGTAGAAGAAGAATAAGGATCAAGCTTGCACACGTTAATAACTGAAAAACGTCAGATACAACTTGATGACCGTAAACTCAACTGACTGACAACCACCCTGACAGATTCTGACAAGCTATATATATAGGAAGACAGACCGTAAACCTGATTATGGTCAGGCAGACCATAAACAGGTTTACGGTCACAACATACCATAAACACAGTTCTGACCATAAACACTCCAATCAACATAAACAAAAGCCCTATAACATCTATACATTCAATTGCCTAGCCCAAACCACAAAATAAGACCTTTCAGTGCGAGACATCTCATTCGAAGAATTATCTGCTTTTGGTGATATGTAATTGTATTCATGAGCTAGTTAGACGAAGTTAGCGGGGGTTTCTTCTGAAGCTGATGGTAGAGAGTGGTGTGGAGTTTGCCCTAAGAAAACCTAGGAGAAGATGTAGTGCTGGGAGCCTTATCTTTTTTAGGGTTAATTGTATGGATATAAAGTGACTTGGCGGATTTATGGCAATACTTAAGGAAAGTACGGATAGACGTGGAAGGTAGTATGGACGTGTACTACTGGAAGCAGAGGATCCGTACTCAAGTCAAAGAGAGTTGCGATGAAACCAGGAAGCTTTAAGAGTTTGTGATCCCTCGATATATATTTTGATCCATATTCTAATGGTTTATATGGTTTAGTTTCAATATGGTGACTCTGTGAAGCAGACCGGTTGGCAGTTCTGGCACTGAGGAGGGCTCGGGCTCAGTTTCTGAAGACGGGCAATTGGATGATTAGACGAGGGAGTTCATTTCGTCTGATATTGCGCGTTGAATTCTTGAGCGGACTCCTGTGACCTTTGGTACGGTCAAGGAGGGCATTCTGGAGATTTTGGATGAGTGTTTGAGCTCCTTTGGTTCTGAGATGGTGGCCTTGGTAGGAGTGCATTATTTGACCTTCAGGGATTTTTTGGCATGTGGGGCTCCGGTATGGGGAGAAGGACCCAATAGCGATTAGGCGATGGTTAGCATATGTTGCTAACGCTTTGTTCACCAGCAGTTGTCCCGAGGGGGCAAATGTCAAACTTGCTTCCTCTCTTCTGAAGGACAGGGCACGAGATTGGTGGGAGGAGTTTGGGCGCTCCGTTGCTGATGAGGCTGATGATTCGATGTCATAGGATGATTTTATGACGAGATTCAGGGCTAAGTTTGCACCGGTGATTGAGGTGCAACAATTGGCGCGAGAGTTTCAGGATATCCGCTAGACTACTGAGACGGTGGATGACATCACCATGATGTTTTAAGAGAGGACACTTTTGGTTCTGCGGTTTATGGCGGATGCAGAGATGAAGAAGGTGAGGTATCATGAGATGTCGAGGAGCGATACTCGGCAGTTTGTGATCCAATCCAGTTGCAAGACACTGGAGGATATGATAGCGAGAGCGCAAAAGAGGGATATTGATATCGATATGGAGAGGAAGAGGAAGTCGGATCAGGCTCAGGTTTCAGGGGGAGTGGGTAAGAGGTCCAAGGTTCAGGATTCGAGATCGAGGGGCCAGCAGGGTCGGAACCGCTGTGGGAAGTGTGGCAGAACGCATGAGGGACCATGCAGGGTGGGAGGTTCGGCCGCTTCAAGTGCGGTCGGATGGGTCATTATAACAAGGATTGTACTACTACCACCAGCATGTTAGGATATGATCTGATTTGCTTTCATCACAATCAGAGGGGCCATAAGATGGCCCAATGTCCGAGTTTGGATGCAGCAGGACCGGTGTCAGCGCCTACTCCTGCAACTCTATGGATTACTGACGACCGCCTGGGCAAGGCGGATGCACCTGTGGCGAAGAGCAGGGTTTTTCAACTGACAGCTGAGGAGGCTCGTTCAGCTCCGTATGTGGTGACGGGTATGTATCTTCTTCTTATCTATTTATTTATATTGAATTGTCTGCTTATATTTATGTGTTTTGTTTTAGGATCGTTCCTTGTGAACTTTATTTCTGTATTGGTCTTGTTTGATTCGAGAGCTACTCGATCCTTTGTATCGCTTGGGCTTAGCAAGAGGTTTGTCGGGGCTGAAGGGGAGCTGGATTGTCCTTTGGATGTCGAGATTGCAGATGATCGATCTGTCCGGGTAGCAAGGGTCCATTGGGGTTGTATTTTACAGTTGTTCAGCGAGCAGTATCTGGTCGATTTGGTTCCCATTCCTTTGCGTGGTAACAAGGTTATCGTCGGCATGGATTGGTTGAGACCTAATGGGGCAGTGATCGATTCTGAGCAGTAGTTAGTTAGGATTCAAACCCCAAGTGGGGGAATGTTAGTGGTTTAAGGAGAGTTAGTGATTCGAACCACCACCTTAGGATCTGATCTGATTTGATTTCATCGCAATCAGAGGAGCCATAAGATAGCCCAATGTCCGAGTTTGGATGTGATGAGTTAAAAACTCTTAAGATCGATTAGATTCAAACAATTAAAACAATAAAGAACAGAATATGATTAAAAGTCCCAGCCTCAGAAGAGCTTGATGAAGAACTGCTACTGTAGAGGCTATGTAGGGTTTACAATGACACGATTAGCAAATACACGATGCATGCATGCACCTTAAATAGTAAAACCCTAATTAATAAACACGGGTTGACAGGCCGAACCCGGATACACAAAATACTAAATAAAGGCCCAAAAGACGCAACACTAAAATACTCAACAATCTCCCATTTGCGTCGATTGAGGCGAGAGTCCTTCAAGGCTGAGTTCGCTTTTTCACTTCAAAAACTTTTGGAATTACGCCCAGTAGAACCTTGCGAACTTGGATATACCATAAAATCATATCCGAGAAGCATTTGTTGTCACCTTTGTTGTTCCCTTTGTGCTTATTAACGAAGTCCAGGACATACTCCAGGCAGGCAGTGGTGAATAAGTGCTTATCACAGAGAAAGAAGCACGCCTTGTGAAAGTTTGCATCTGTTCATTCCTTCAAATGGAATGTGATGCACCATCCTTCCTTTTGAATCTTCCTAAGTTTCATTTTGTCAAAACCTTCAGGGACTTCCTTGGGGAGTACACTTGGTTTTCTTCGCAATACATCAGCAACCTCAACATCCATATGCCCAACCTCATGAATGTATGAAATAATTATTTGCTTGAGGTGAGCAACAACAGGCTCATATTTCTGTCCATCTCTCAACAAGAAGTTGTAAAGCACGATCCAGTCATAATGATTAAGGCATGATAGATCAGCGAGGGTAAACTCAAAGACGTGACTGGATGAACCTCTCATAACCTTACACTTCGCATTTGGGAAGCTATCGGTTTCAAGTGGACCGGTGACCTTCACAACAGTAATCTTGTTCGCACCCCACATCTCGTATTGTGGCTTCATATGCTTGAGATAAAACGAAAAAAAATAAGTGGTCTGCACCGCTATCTGTTGTTGGAGCATTGGCTACTTTCATAAAGCTACGAAACCGGAAAGCTTTCGGAGTGATCGGAAGGTCCAGCTACGAATCTTGTGTGTTCTGAAGATCGAATGACACAACTGGTTCCAACTAATACTGACTCGACATACCCACAACTTCTCTTTGAATACGCTTCAGAGTCCACACTGGAAATAAGAGCTTTCGGCTCTCCAACGTGAGCTGAGCTTCTCGTTCAACTTTTTCCTTCTCTTCAGTCTCACAAATGATCCTTTGATGCTCATTCAGTTGAACTTCACGTTCATTTCTTCTTTTCAGCTCATGTTCATCAAGCTCTTCATCTTCACTGTTGTCAACAATTGGTTCTTCATTGAACAACTTCTCTTTGCCTTTAGAATCCGAAGCTACATTACCCTTCGGTTCTTTTTCAGATTTGTGCTTGGGGTTTTCCTTCTGAGTTAACTTCACATTTTCTCCCCCTTGTTTTGGAATAGAGCCCGACTCCGAAACACCCTGAATTTGGTTCAACATTGCGAACACCGGCCTTAATTTTTTGGATAAATGCTTCCTGACAGAGATCGTGATCATTGAGTCACGAGTCTCAATGATGTCAGATAGCAGATCATTCGCATCGACAACACAACTCTTGATAACAGCCCTTTCTGACAGAAGCTCGGTGATTTGTTTTTCAGCCTGCTCGAGCTTGATAGGGAGAACTTTCTCGTTTGCAGTTTTCTCAGCGAGCTGATCCTTAAGACTGTTGTCAGACACCAAGTCATCTTGAAGCTTTTAAAGTTTAGAAGAAATGGCGGTTTTAAACTCCGATTGATCAAACTGTATGCCAATGTGAACGACTTCAAGCTTTGTCCTTTCAGAGCGAAGAGAGGTTCAAGACTAGAAATAACTTCATTGGCCTTCGTGGTGTTAGAGTTGGATGAACTCTGAAATTTATCCATGAACAAGCGAGCATCTGTAATTATTTTATCGACTTTTTCGGTCGTTTCGTTGCACACTGAAGCAGAAGCATCAAACGCCTTGTTCATCTTTTCAAGGTTGGCGGAGTGCTCCTTCGTAAGGGTCTCGAGAATGGACTTCAACCGATGCTTGTGAACAATTATCAGTGGATGATGCTTTAGAGGCTTGGAGCAACGAGTCCAGTTTCTCATTTATCGCTTTTAGTTGCCCTTTTGTGACAGGAGCTTCATCATCACTTGCAGTCCGAATGTTGAATGGACTATAAGTGAATCATGCGAAGTCTTCGTCACCATCATCACCATAGATTGTGTCTGGATCATCTAGGCAGAAAGGAGAGACAGGCGGAGTGGAATGACCAACTGTGAATCAAGAAGCACCTGCCCCTACATCAGATGCGTTGAGAGTTACTGTAGGTTTAACAGTGGAGGTAGAAATGGTGGCGGTGGAATCAGTAAAAATTGGGGTTTGGGTTTGCGAAACCCCCACAGATATTGGTGGGCAAGGGGCGATAGTGATTGGATTTGAAGTAGTGGTAGTTGGAGAAGGGACAGAAAAATCTTCAAAGAAGTCATCTGTAATTGGAACAGAAGTTGGGATCTTAAATGTTACCTTTGGATTCATAGAGACAGCTTGCGAATCCTTAGGTTGAGATGTAGTGTCTACCTCGTTTTCGTTGTGAACCTCCTCCTGAATTCCAATCTCTGAAATCGTGTGTGAATCTGAATCTCCATGGTCACTCATTTTTGGACCTCTTGGTTTTCGAGCCGCTTTCTTGATCTTCTTCTTTTTAGGAACTTGAGGGGGTTCGGAGGTTCCTTCATTAGACTTTCGTTTACGACCCTTCTTTGGTGACTGAACAGTTTCAGAAATACCAACTTTCGTACCCTTAAGATTTCCTCCTTTCTTGGGTTGATCTGCTTCGTCAAGTATCTTTTGAAATTCTGCAGAAATAGAACGAATGCTTGATAGGGGTTGAGTGTGATAGTCTTGCAGTACCTCGCTCACAGCAGGAACATCTCGAAGCATTGCTTCAGGAATAGAACCGATAAAATTGAATTTGGAGTTATCAGCGAGAATGATGTTCTTTGTGTGAAAAGTTGGGATCGCAGCCAAAGAAGAACCTTCCACATAGGGAATGTTAAACTTGTTAATCGCCCTTTGAACAACAATGGACCAGAAGCGAGCACATGAGATTTCATTGTGTCGAGTGGTTGAGAGAGTGCTTTGTATGAAATGTGCTCAGAGAATTGAGCCGTAGTCCAAGTTGATTCCGGAATAGATTCCGTACATCATTGTCAAGTAGAATTTGCTCGCACAGTTGAAGCCATTGACCCGTTCAGAGAAACTCTTGAAGAGCAACTTGAATAAGACATTCCACATCGGCGACAAGTTGGGAGAGTGCAGAACCTCGATTTCGTGATGTGGGTTTTGTGGTTGTGGATTTCGAATGAGACCAGTTCTTCTCCTTTGGTATAACCTGCAGTGGAATAAGCTCTGGAGAGATGTACCAGAGGAACAATCTCAGTTTTGGTTAGCGTGATGACGAGCAGGGAGTACTTCAGGCACTCGACGATTGGTTGGAGAAACCCATCGTATTTTGTCGGGTCAAGATCAAGGATCATATTCTGATTGGCTTTTAGGTTGAGGATTGAGGATTGGGCCACATTTTCTGAAGGAGTCTCTGAAGAAGTTGCCATTGAAGCTTTGATGAAGAAGACGATGAACAATAGAGAGGTTTAATCGCTGGAACTCTTTGAGGGTCTTTAAAAGCGGTAATAAATATTGAATCACTAAAAGTTCTTTATACGGTTTGTTTGATGAGATAAATCCGGACGTATGGTGTATCGGTTGCTGAAAAGTCCCCTAAAAAGGCGTGACTGACAGCTATGATGCATGGCAGACGGCATCATATCAACGACGTTTTAAATCATCAACGTTTTAAATTCTAGCGCCCAATCTTATCCGTTAGGATGCCGCGTCAGAGACGCGCTTTCTCAGTTGAATCAGTTATGAACTTTCGCAGTTGAGTCAGTAATGGACTTTCGCAGTGATGTGACATTAACAAGTCTGTGAAACTAAACATAAGAGTAAGTGCCACGAACCAGACTTTGAAAAATCACAAGGATCTTCGTGCGAGAGTGTGCCAAAGATAAAGAAATAAATCAAATTTTTTATGGGATATTAATGATGTCGTATAAAGACACAAAGCATTGGATCCCGGGCAACGATCTCTTCCTTTGGAGTCAAGAGAGACTCTAAAGTGTTTGTGTGGTTTCCCGTTGAATTACGATCACTAGTTTGTTAAGAAACAGTGAAAGGCATCTTTTGATTAGGCTTTAAGGGTGGTTTACTCTTCAACCAAACTACGAAACTTGATATAAGTCTGAATGTTCGGATGAAGTAATTGTTTGACCAGTGTAGTCATTTGAACAAGTAAGCTTTGGAATTATTTTAAGTGACAAGGATTCACATAGAAATCTCAAGAAAAATAAAAACTGGATCTATTAGGAAGAAACGTCTTAGGTCTAGAACGTCTCATTAAGATCATAAAAAGAAAAAGAGATTTCCTGGTAATGACCACGAAAGTGGACATTCATTAATTCCAAGGTGAAATATCTAGAACATGTTTATTGTTCGCCGTCAATTCGTATATATGTGTTGGATTTTGGGTTTCACTTAATTCGTGGTGATAACGAATTTAAGATCATAAACATAGAATTGGTTATAACCATAAACCTCAGTGGTAACTTCTGAGAGTCTCAAGAGTTACATTTGTGAATGCGAAAGATGATGAAGAAATTTTATGAGGTGGTTCCAAAGAAAGAATGTACCTCTGCTGTGCGAAAGTGACAAAGAAGGTAACTCTTAACTCGATGTGAGAAGAGTCAGGTAGCTCTTGACTTATGTGAATAAACAACCTTATTGGGAAGAAACGATTGGTGTTATCGACTCATTAAGGCTTCTACATAGAAAGTCTTTGAGGCTTTGGTCGACATGCAACTACATTCTTCTAGGGACACTTAACTAGTGCAAAGTTTCAGAATTTATACCTGCCCCATCATTCGCAAGTGAGATCACCAAGATGTTTGTCTTAAAACCTGCTCAATTGGCCATAATTTGATGATAAAAATAAATAATGAAAATAAAGAAAATATTTTTGTATTTTTGTTTTTCAAAAAAAAAAACAGAAAGAAATAAAATAATTTTGGATTTTCGTTTTTTTGAAAAAGAAATAAAAACAGAAAGAAATAACAAGAAATAAAGAAAATGTACAGAGGATACAAGAAAATTCCAAACCATGAATGAACAGTTGACTGCGAGTCACTGCGAACATTCGCACCAATTCGTAGTGTGAACAGTTGGTTGCGAGTCACTGCGAGCGTTCGCACCAATTCGCAGGACAGAAGATGACTGCGAGTCACTACGAGCGTTCACACCAAATCACAGGCCAATCAAAAACTTATGACCGCGAAGGTGGTTTCGGAACAGAGTCAACCTCTATCATTCCTAAGCCTTGAAGAATGTGATTGAATGATTGTTCAGGCAAGGCATTTGTGAAGATGTCGGCTAACTGATTAGCGGATCTTACAAAGTGTATCTCGAGATTTCCATTTTCCACATGATCTTTGATGAAGTGATACCTCAGTGCTATGTGTTTCATCTTTGAGTGTTGCACTGGGTTATGACAAATGCGAATCGCGCTTTCGGAGTCGCAATATAAGGGGATTCGATTCATGTTGATGCCATAGTCATGAAGTTGACTCTGAATCCAAATTACTTGTGAAGTGCAGGAGGCAACAGCTATGTACTCTGCTTCAGCAGTCGATAGGGAGACACATGTTTGCTTTTTAGATTACCAACTTACGAGTTTTCCATCAAGAAATTGGCATCCTCCCATTGTACTTTTTCTATCCAGACCGCAACCTCCAAGATCAGCATCCGAAAATGCTTGCACAAAGAAACCTGAACCAGAGGGGTACCAAATACCTAATGAGTATGTTCGCTTGAGATACCTGAAGATGTCCTTAACAGCTGTCATGTGAGGTTCGCGGGGATTAGCTTGAAACCTAGCACAATAGAAAACAGAAAACATGATATCTGGACGACTAGCAGTTAGATACATCAATGACCCTATCATTTGACGATAAAGAGTCATATCAGCTGCTTGTTTATCCAGAGATGGGGTTAGTTTCGTTCCGAATGCCATTGGAACCTTTGGTTTTGAATCTCCCACCATTCCAAACTTGGAGAGTAAGGTCTTTGTATAAGCCTCCTGATTTATAAAGATACCTTCCTGACTCTGTCTTATATTCAAGCCAAGAAAAAAGTTAATCGGACCCATGGAGCTCATCTCAAATTTAGTTTCCATCAGCTTTCGGAACTCAACTGTTAAGCTGGGGTTAGTTGATCCGAAGATGATGTCATCAACATAAATTTGGACAATCATCAAATGGTCACCGTCTTTCTTGCGAAAGAAGGTTGGGTCGACTGATCCTTGTTTAAATTTAGCTTGTTTTAGAATACGAGTTAGAGTTACGTACCAGACCCTTGGAGCTTGCTTTAGACCGTAAATTGCCTTGTCTAGAATATAACAGTGGTTCAAATACTTTTCGTTTATGAACCCGGGTGGTTGTTCCACATACACTGTTTCTTTGAGTTCCCAATTTAGGAATGCACACTTGACGTCCATATGATAAACTTCAAAGTTCTTGTGTGCTGCATATGCCAGAAAGATGCGAACTGATTCTAACCTTGCAACGTGTGCGAAGGTTTCTTCGTTGTTGATGCCCTCTTCCTGACAGTATCCTTGTACTACGAGTCGCGCCTTATTTCTTATCACATTACCCTCTTTATCCATCTTGTTGCGAAAAAACCCATTTAAGACCAACAACAGATGCATCATTTGGTGTGGGAATGAGTCTCCAGACCTTGTTTCATTCGAATTCATTGAGCTCCCCCTTCATAGCTTGCACCCAATCAGAATGATCAAGAGCAATCTGAATATTTTTGGGTTCAATTTTTGAGATAAACGAATTGAACATGCAAAATTCCACTTTGGAGAATAGTGCAGTTCGTTTTGCCTTTTGTTGAGCTCTCGTAAGAACACCTCAAGACGATTCTCCTATGACTTGAGTTTTAGGATGATATTCGGTCCATTTAACCAATGGAAGGTAATTTGGATCATATGAAGGATCCAATTCTGCATTCACTTCTTCGAAATCTGATTGTACATCCGAATCATCATTTGCATTTCTATCCTCCCCCTCGAATGATGTATATATGTTTTCTTCTGGATTCGGACTCTCCCCCTGGAAAGGTGGCTCTAAGCTGACTTCATGGGTTTCTTTCTCCCCTTGAACATGTGTATCAGATGGGGAGGTTGAGGTAGAATCCTTACGGAACATTCGCATCTATAGGTGGAACAGAAACTTCAGGATCTTTCGTAGTTATGTGTTCCTGTTCGATTTCTTTTGCAGCATTGTTAATGATTTTCTTCAATTCATCTTCCTTATTGTCTGCTGCTCTGGAATCTGAGGAGATTTCCTTCTCTGGCTCATCGAATAGATTCAGCAACTCTTCGTAAAGATTGGAGAGTGGAATGGTAGCAGGATTCGGTTTAGGAAAGATCTCTTGTGATGGACTGTCATTCTTCTAAAACTTCTTCATGTAATTATCGTCGAACGTAACATAGTAGGTTTCTTCAAACTTTTTGGACCTTTTTTTAAGAACCTTGTATGCTTTAGAGGTTAGAGAATACCCGAGGAAGATACCTTCGTCTGCTTTCACATCGAATTTATTCCTTTGTTCCTTTGAATTGAAGATAAAGCACCTGGAACCAAAAACATGGAAAAACTTGACATTAGGTTTACGATTATTTATAATTTCGTATGGGGTGACAGAGAATCACTTATTGAGGATGGATCTGTTATGTGTGAAACAAGCTGTCCCAATCGCATCAGCCCAGAAGTAGAGAGGTAGATTCGCAAAGGAGAGTATGGTTCTTGCAGCCTTGCACAAAGACCGGTTTCGCCTTTCAACGACCCCATTCTGTTGTGGGGTATAAGGAGCCGAAAAGTTGTGCGAAACTCCTTTCGCAGTCAGAAATTCTTCAAACACATGATTTTTGAATTCCAACCCGTTGTCGCTGCGAATGTTGCGAACCAGCTTTCGTAGTTGAAACTCTATCTGCTTTATAAATTCTTTGAGCTTGGGAGTGGCTTCAGATTTCTGCTTAAGAAAATACACCCAAGTGAATCGGGAAAAATCATCTACAATAACGATAATATACTTATTACCACCAACTCTTTCAATTGCAGGAGAACCACAAATATCGATATGCAAAAGTTTAAGTGGTTCTATGACTTTCGTATTCACGATTGTTGGATGAGTCTTCCTACTCGGCTTTCCTATTTCGCAGGCTGCACAAAGATGTTCTTTATCGTACTTCAAGAGGGGTAGTCCTCACACATGATCACCAAGAACTAGCTTGTTGATGTCTTTGAAGTTTAGGTGCGAAATTCTACGATGTCATAGCCAACTGTCATCTGATGAAGTTTTCGCTAGTAAACAGATAGATGGCTTCCCTTTGATAGGTTTCATGTTGAGAGGGAACATATCGCCTTTTGGTTTATACTTTAAGAGAACATTCTTTGATTTCTTTTCGATGATCTCAAAACCCTCATCGTCAAACGAAACTTTCAATCCTGTGCCAACAACCAGCTGCGAAACACTGATCAGATTGTGTTGCAAGCCTTCCTCATATGCCATTTTGCGAATAGATAATTCTCCATTTGTGATCATCCCATAACCTTTTAATTCTTCGAGTGAGTTATTGCCGAACTTCACTCTTCCGCCATCTTTTAGTGCTCTCAACTCTCGTAGTTCCTCCTTCCTACCTATCATGTGACGCGAGCAGCCACTGTCGATATACCATTCCAAGTCAAACTGCTCATCACATATTACCTGTGAAAGTTAAGCAGATTTAGGAACCCAAAGTTGTTTTCTGCACAGGTTTCATATGATTTTGAAAATATGGTTTTTGAGAAACCTTTTGATGCGAGACCATAGGGGCATGATTTTGTTGAAAAGTCTTAGGTTTCGCAGATGAAGAGACTTTCGCATTTGGATGGGATTTTTCTCTATGAACGAAGTTGGAAATATTAAACTGCCAGAACTGCTTTCTTTCCTTAAGATTCTTGTTATATCTAGAATTCCTTTGGCGTTTTTGAGCTGTGAACTGCTCTGAGTATTTGTGAATGTTGGCCATAGGTTTTTGCTTTCTGGTAGGGGTTTCGGTCCGAACTGACGATGTATCACTTGGAACACTCTTAGTTCCACTTGGAATTCCCTTTTCGTATCGGCTCTTCGTTTTCCATGAGTCCATTTCAGACAAACCTTTGGTTTCATCTACATTGTCTATTGGAGCAGAACAGAAGAACTCATCACAACCATCTTTGTTATTATCGTCTACCATCGACGTTAATTCAGCTGTTTGATTTTTGTTCAGTCCTTTAGTTGTAAAGACTTGGTTTGGAACAGTTTGAACTTTTGGGAAAACAGTTGCTTTAGCTTTTAAAACTTTAGTTTTTTTTTCAGAAACACGTGCGAACTCAACTGAATTTTCAGAAATTAAGACGTTCGCAGGTATAGTTTTGCTTTTGATAAATTCTGAGCAGTTAACCTCATCCTCTACAGAGATTTCACTCATATCACTTTCATCATCAAATTCAGGAACATTTTCAACATTTAGTTTATTTTCAGAATTTAACTTGGTGTTTAGTGATTCAAATTTCTAAACAATTTTGGTTTTAATTTGCTCTTTGTCTTTTTCATCTAAAAGCTGTTTATGCATGTTTTTGTGATCTTTGGACTTTATGAATAATTCAATTTTGTTAAGTCCTACTCTGTATGCATCTGAGGTTTCATCTGAAGAAATGATGGATTTGCACCTGTAACAATCGGCGTTGATTTCGTCCTCTTTCAACTCAAGGAAGGGTAAAATCATCTTGTTGATTTTCTTTCCAATTTCACAATTAAAATGCAACTGAGTGATATTGAAATAAAGTCTTTTGGCAATCAAACAAAAAATATTACGATGTTTTAAAAGACTCAAATTATCCCTCTGTAAATAAATTGACTCATCCCTAGACTTAGACAAATCAGATTCCAACTTTTCAATCCATATGCGTCTCTCTTTACTTTTCGATGAAATCCTGCCGAGTTGATCGATTAAGTTAGAATTTGTTAAGCGAGTTTGTTTTAAACAATCACTGAAACTTGAAAATGTGTATTTTAAGTCGTTCATTTCAGTTTCATATCTTGATATAGGAATATGCAAAGATTCAAGAATGGAGTTTACCTTGTTGATGACCTGTTCGCATTCACTTATTTTCTCAGGAACAGGTTTCGCTACGAAACAACTATTTGCGACATGGTCACCATCAGTAGCATATCCCTCATTCCAGACACATCATTCGTCACCATCAGGCATCTACCATCAAAATGTGAAACCTCTTCTTTTGCAACGAAACTCCTTCCATGAGTCGGCCTGTGAACTTCTTCGTCTTCAGAGTCGGTTGACCAGACTTCAACCCTGCCAAACTCTTCAACATCATTATTTTCATGCACAAGTAAAACAGGTTTAGCATCAACATTAGCTTTCTTCTTCTTGATTTCCTCCAACTTTCTGAGGAAATAAGCTTCATCGTCCTCTCCCTCTTTCTTCTCGTTCATCCTTCTCAACATGCACTCCTTGGCAAGATGCTTTTTTCCATGACAATAGTTGCAATCATATCCGGAGTCACCAGCGAGATTCTGTTCCTTCTTCAGTTATTCCTTTTTAGAGCTATTTTCACTCTCATCTTTAACCTTATCAGAACTGTAGCTGCCTTGCCAGTTTCGGTTCTTGTTGAGAACGAATTTCTTCTTTGCAAATCTCTTTGGATTTGACACCATCGGTGCGAACTCTTCCTTAGAAAGTTCACAATCGGAGAGATCAAACTCTGAATCATCACCATCTACAACCTTTTTACTATTTTCAATGAGGAACAGTGATCCCATCCTAAATAACCTTTCCTTCTTTCTTCACTTCATCCTCATGTGACATCAGTATTCCAACCATCATCGCCAACGTGTAGTTTTTGAATTGCTCATGTGCTTTTACAGTTGAAACGACAGCTTTCCACTCAGATCGAATTCCATTCATGAACGTGACCTTTTTCTCGATTAGTTCACGTCCAATCTTATGCTTCATCATCCTACTGAGAAGATTATTATAACGATTGAAAGTTTGATCCAAACTCTGTTCTGGCTTTTGTATAAACGCTCCAAACTCAGAGAGCAATAGAGTCTGAGTAGATTGCCCGAGATTAACATCAGTTTAGTACAATTCCTTGAGCCTATCCCATATGCCTTTTGCAGTGTCATACGAACTAACCATATGAAAAGTGTCTGGTGGTAAGGAAAACCTGATGATCCTCATTGCTTTAACATTTCTTATCAGCCTGTCCTTCTCAGCTTTTGATACGTCTTTTACGTCAAGAAGAAGTTGGTTATAGTCAGTTTGAGTTTTAATAACTCTTCTTGTTCCTGTATGAGCAAACATATGAACAGTTATGGCTTCCCAGATTAGATAACCATTTTCTTCAAGCCCTAGAACATAGTCTTCAAAGTGTAGCGCCCACACTTCATAATCACTGGGAAGAAGAATAGGGATCCTGGTGGTCGATCCAATGCTGCTAGAAAGATTTATAGAGTTAACTTGAGAGTTGTCTGACATATTTAGATCAAGAAAAACCTTTATGAATCAGATGTGTAAAGTAGAAACAGTTTTAGGGTAATATGAAGATCAAGGTATAGCCTCAATAACTGAGATGACGGCTAACCCAGATCATATAAAAGCGGAAACCCTAAGAACTCTTTTAACAGAAGAGATGCGTATAGATTACACAGTCTCCTTCTCTGATACCAATTGATGAGTTAAAAACTCTTAAGATCGATTAGATTCAAACAAGTAAAACAATAAAGAACAGAATATGAATCAACGATATGTCGAATGATTAAAAGTCAGAGCCTTAGAAGAGCTCGATGGAGAACTGCTACTGTAGAGGCTATGTAGGGTTTACAATGACACGATTAGAAAATACACGATGCATGCATGCACCTTAAATAGTAAAACCCTAATTAATAAACATGGGTGGACAGATCCAACAGACTAAATACTCAATAGGATGCAGTAGGACTGGTGTCAGCGCCTGCTCCTGCAACTCTACGGATTACTGACGGCCGCCTGGGCAAGGCTGATGCACCTGTGGCGAAGAAGAGGGGTTTTCAACTGACAGCTAAGGAGGCTTGTTCAGCTCCTTATGTGGTGACGGGTATGTATCTTCTTCTTATCTCTTTATTTATATTGAATTGCATGCTTATATTTATGTGTTTTATTTTAGGATCGTTCCTTGTGAACGATATTTCTGCATTGGTCTTGTTTGATTCGGGAGCTATTCGATCCTTTGTGTCGCTTGGGCTTAGCAAGAGGTTTGCCGGAGCTCCAGGGGAGCAGGATTGTCCTTTAGATGTCAAGATTGCAGATGATCGATCTGTCCGGGTAGCAAGGGTCCATCGGGGTTGTATTCTACAGTTGTTCAGCGAGCAGTATCTGGTCGATTTGGTTCCCACTCCTTTGCATGGGAACAAGGTTATCGTGGACATGGATTGGTTGAGACCTAATGGGACAGTGATCGATTGTGAGCAGCAGTTAGTTCGGATTCAAACCCCAAGTGGAGGATAGTTAGTGGTTCAGGGAGAGAGAGCTCAGTGTGGGCCGATTCTATGTTCAGCAGCGAGGGCCAGACGTTATATTCAGCAGGGTTGTTCCGAATTTGTTGCCTATTATATGGATACCTGTGATAAGGGTAAGGCGATTGTGGATGATGTGCCGATTTTGCGGGATTATCCGGATGTGTTTAGGAGGATTTTACTAGGCTGCCTCCGGAGGGGCAGGTCGAGTTCAGGATTGATCGGGTTCTAGATGCGGCTCCGATAGCCAAAGCACCATATCGGTTGGCTCCTCCCGAGATGCAGGAGTTATCTACACAGCTGCAGGAGCTGTTAGGCAAGGGATTCATTCGACCGATCAGTTCGCCGTGGGGAGCACCGATCTTGTTTGCGAAGAAGAAGGATGGGTCTCATTGTATGTGCATTGACTACCGGGAGCTAAATAAGGTAACGATGAAGAACCGTTATCCACTCCCGAGGATTGATGATCTGTTTGACCAACTTCAGGGTTCATCTTGGTTTTCCAAGATTGATTTGCGTTCGGGTTATCATCAGATGAGGGTTAGAGACGAGGATGTGTAGAAGACACCTTTTCGGACTCACTATGGCCATTACAAGTTCATGGTGATGCCTTTTGGGCTCACCAATTCTCTAGTCGCGTTCATGGATCTCATGAACCGCGTATTCAGGCTGATGCTGGATCAGTCTGTGATTATATTCATTGATGATATCTTGGTCTATTCTAAGACCCAGAAACAGCACGAGGAGAACTTGAGGGAGGTGCTAGAGACTTTGAGGAGGGAGAGAATTTTCTCAAAGTTCTCCAAGTGTGAGTTCTGGTTGCACGAGGTGTAGTTTCTGGGGCACTTTGTCAACCAGAATGGTATTCTGGTCGATCCATCCAAGGTCGAGGTCGTCATGCGATGAGAGGTTCTGAGGTCTCCATTTGAGATTCGAAGTTTCCTTGGTCTAGCAGGTTATTATCGGAGATTCATCCAGGATTTCTCCAAGATAGTTGTTCCTTTGACTCGGTTAACAAAGAATATGGTTACCTTTCGCTGGGGGCCTGAGCAGCAGACAACTTTTAAGACCATAAGACAGCGGTTGTGTGAGGCACCGATTTTAACCCTGTCGGAGGGTATTGAGGATTTTGTGGTATATTGTGATGTGTCAATCATAGGTTTTGTGGGCAATGATGATGTAGAGGGGTCGCGTGATCACCTACGCTTCAAAACAGTTGAAGCCTCATGAGACGAATTATCCGACGCACGATTCAGAGCTGGGGGTCGTGGTTTTCGCCTTCAAGATTTGGTACTTGTTTAAACAATTGATAAAACTTAGAGTACAAACACACAAATAAGCCTAAGATACAAGTTTTGCAACTCGTATAAATACATATATACCTATATATTTTAGTGTATGTGTGAGATATATTGGAACTACCAAGTTTGATAACCGTCTATACAGTCATAGCATAATTGTAGTCGGAATATATATGTTATTTTTATTAGTTGTATTATCTTAACAAAATAACATATGTAAATATTAATGTTTAAAATGATTTTTTTTACTTAACATGTAAGCGTTTAAACAATTATTTCTAAAACTGGTAAAGTATTTACACAAAACAATGATTTTTATGTGTATTTTGTTTGATAAATATTACTTAGTACACGTACTACCATGTACAGACGAGGGCCAGACGTGAAACACAGAGGGCAGGATCATTTTGGCAATTAAGCTGTTCTGAAATCCAACAACACATGCGGCCCTTGAAACCAGATTCCCCGTACCGTAAGTAGAAGAGTAGTAAATAATTTTTTTGTGTGATTTATATTGCATAAAAATGGTGATGTTGTTTGTTTAAACTATATATATATATATATATATATATATATATATATATATATATATATATATATATATATATATATATATATATATATATATATTACAAGTAGTACATGTACCCCCCCCCCCCCCGAAAATATGTAAAAGTAGGGCCGTAACACTAACCTTAACGTGTGGTGGATGATTTGTTTCGAGTATTTGACGCGACAAATCGAGAAGTGTTGCTTAGATAATGAACCATTGAGATTTATTTAGTTTCCTATGAAATTTTTAACATAAATTAATGTGGAAAGTGGTTGGGTAATTTAACCAAAGTATAGGGTCCATGTATAAATTAAATGGACTTAATTTGTTAAGTTATTTCCAAACAAGGACCAAAAATGATTCATATAATTTATAAGATTAAATCTTGCACTTATTTTGCAAATAAATCACAAGATAGGGTTAAATATAAATAAAGGAAATATGAGTTTGGGCTTTGGACTTGATTTTATAAGAAATTTCCAAGGGAGGGATATTTGTGGACATTTTAAATGATAGTTTAATGTTTTAGGACTAGATTTGTCACTATTTATCATATGGGGGTTATAATAATTAATTTAAATAAAAGGAATAGCCAAAGTCGTACAAGTCTGAAAGTGGGGGGAGGGGGGGTAAACATATTAAATTTGCAATAAGTTTGGTATATAATTGACTTTTAACAGGAGGAATCCTCCTGCCTCTCGTCGAACGTTACACACTGTCACACCCCCGAACCAGGACGACAGAAACGTTCGTGGGCGGATGACGTCATTGTATAGTATCATAACAATTATATATGAATGAAACATATCAACCAAACAAAATATATTAAAAGATACCAACATACATTTTTTACATATTGTATTTGTTCATCAATCACACAAAAGTGACATAAAGTATGAAATTCCAAAATGCAGCGAATCCGGTTCTTAGGTACCTGCTTACTGGTTCCCTGAGAACAAGTCATATTGAAAACCGTCAACATTAAATGTTGGTGAGTTGATAAGTATATGTGTATGAAAAGATTTGTAACATCATTGTTTGTAGTAGTTTGTATGACTCCAGCAAATCCGATATTTTCTACGAAAATGGTTTGTAAGTCTCGTTCCAAAACTGTGAATATATGCATGCATGTCCTTTGTTTTCCTTTGTTTGTAAATGTAAAGCGTTTGTCCCCATAAAATCCAATATTTTCTTATAAGTAAACTGTAGTCTTAAACCATAAGATTAGAAGCGTAAGTGATTGTATAATGAAAAATTATATGTAGTTTTATATTTTAATAAAACCGGTGAAGTGTAGGCTTCCTGTAAATCAAGATAGTATTGTTAATTCTCTAAGTGGGTTCTTATAACCACGCTTGATATGAATATTATGCCTGAACGATGTTCTTCAGGCGTTTGAATAAGTAAGATATTTATCACCCTAGACTGACCCCGTCTAGCTGTAGCGAACAACTTTAGGTGCGGGGGTGTCAATCCCTGTATAGATCTATACACAACTATCTCGCTCTCCCTCCTGGAGACTCTGGTTATAATGCAGGACTTGGAATGTACACTAGGTAGGTACGATGAAGACGATGTCTCGCTAGAGCCTTAACGGATTTACGCGAACTTTGACTCCCATTATTGAATAATGAAAATAACATTACTGGTGTGAATTTATGACTGAAGTTTTATGACACGCGTTTTCCAGCTTTTATGACATACAGTTTATTTCTTATGCTTTAAAAGCTTTATGATGGGCAGATTATGACACGCAAATGTTTCTGTCATAGTTTCTGTTTGTATATCATTTTGGTTAAATTATTTATAATACTTTTTATAAATAATCCTTAGTGAATATGTCTAGATATAACATATATTGTGAAAATAGTATAATATCTCAAGTTTTAAGCCATCAAAAATAGTGACAACATAGTTACGACTATTTTACTAGTAACTTAATTTTAGCAAAATATCAAGCTTTGTGGTTTGCTTAGCATACCAAAATGGGTTTGAAAGTTTTGTAACACAAAATATTTTATTTTTGGTTGTGACTGTAGTAAGTCACGATTTTTACAAAATACATATAATAACTTTGAGATCTATTATCTTCAAATATTTATGTAAAATATAAGAGTTAAAATGCATGTGTCCAAGGGTTAAACATGTTTGCACATAACACCCATATTTTCGCCATTTTGAATGAAAAATCATGAACACAAAACTTTTACAACACAAAGACGTTATCAACATTTATTTTATGATTTTATCACATGTTAAGAACCTTTTTATTCAAGAACTTGATCCATTTTCAACCCATAACTAAGATGCATGCAAATATTCCAAAGAGTAAACAAGATTTGACTTGTATTCCCCCCCCCCCCCCCCCCCCAAAGTATGAAAAACACGAAAAGATAGGGGTATGAAGCTCACCGTTGTATTTTTCGTGTGATAGGAAGAAGAAGAAGAAAGAAGTTGTTGAGCCTAGCTTTGTGTAGCTTGAAGACCACTCGAAAATGGATGATGTTCCAAGAAGCTACACATGAAATATGTGTAAACATGGAGTTCTCAACTTGAACATGCAAACACACTAGAGTTTTACAAGGAACTTACCTAGTTCTTGTGAGTTTCTTGAAGAGAGAACCCTTGGGGATGGCACACACACATGAGAATTTGAGAGAGAATGAGAGAAGCTTGTGAGTGAGTTTGAGAGAAATGTTTAGTGTGGGGTGGGGATGGGACCGGTCGCAACATAAGGGGGGAATGGGTTGACTTTGTTGATGTTTGATGTGAAGCTTGCTTGGAAGTATGAGGGTCCATAGCTTAGTTGTATGTGGGATAAAAATGAGGTGGCAAATTTTTGTAAATTTCTTTTTTCTCTTTTTTTTACATATATCCTAACCGAAACCCTATAGGGTTTTTGGCCTTCATGGTTTCTTAATGGGTTTTCGGTCAATTAAAGCTCAAAGGTAGACGAGTTTTCGTTTTGGAGTAAGCATGGGCTTTTTGGGTTTGAATGGGACCAATAAAAGGGTTTTCGGCCCAATAAGGCCCAAGAAAGAGTTTTTGGCCCAATAAGGCCCAAGAAAGAGTTTTCATCCCAATTAAGGCCCAAGAAAGAGTTTTCGGACCAATAGGGTGTTGGGCCGAGAATTCTTGGACCAAGGCCCAAAATTGATTGGGGCTAGCTATTGGATCGAGTTTTGGGGTTGCATGAGGCTATTTCAACTTGATTCACAATGTATGCACGTAAAAATTTAAATAACATTGTAGTTCGAATTTCACTAATTTGATGTTACAAGGTTACATAGAGGAATTTGTTTTGTACATGAAGCACCATCTCAAACCTAAATTTGCTAGCTGTGACATCATCCCCCCGTTAGAGGGAATTTCGTCCTGAAATTCTTTCGAAAGTAGTCTTCAAGAACTAAGGAAAAGATGGGGGTACTTCGGCATCATTTGGTCTTCGCGTTACCAGGTGAACTCTGGTCCTCGTTCGGCATTCCATCGGACCTTCACAATGGGAATGCGACTTTGTTTTGTTCGTTTCACTTCTTTACCCATAATTTCAACTGGTTCCTCAACGAAATGGAGATTTTCATTCACCTCAATTTCGTCAAGCGGAACAACGAGAGTCTCATCAGATAAGCATTTCTTCAGGTTTGACACATGAAAGACAGGGTGTACATTGCTGAGTTCTGGTAGTAACTGCAGCTTGTAAGCCACCGGACCAATCCTAGCAAGGATTTCGAATGGTCCGATGTATCTTGGATTCAACTTTCCCCGCCTTCCAAAGCGTACCATCCCTTTCCACGGAGAGACCTTTAGCAGTACGCGATCACTGACTTGGAATTCTAGGGAGCTTCTGTCGTCTGTTAGCTTAGCTCTTATGTCGGTCTCGAGATGCCTGAAGTCGCTCCTGATCTGAACGATCTTTTCAGTTGTTTCCCTGATAATCTCGGGCCCAGTAAGAGTGTTGTTTGGTACCTGCCCTTTTTCCAGTTGAGTATCCCCCACCTCAGCCCAACAAAGGGGTGATTTGCATTTTCGCCCTTATAAGGCCTCGAAGGGGGCAACCTTGATGCTTGTATGATAGATATTGTTGTACGAGAATTCGATTAGGGACAAATGGGTATCCCATGCTTTGCCAAAATCTATCACACAGGCTCGGAGCATATCTTCCAATGTTTGGATGGTCCTCTCACTCTGGCCATCTGTTTGGGGATGATAGGCAGTGCTCATATCGAGCTGAGTTCCCAACGATCTCTGGAGTGACTGCCAAAATCGTGATGTAAATCTGCTATCCCTGTCAGAGATAATAGATTTTGGCATGCCATGCAGTCTTACAACTTCCTTTATGTAGATCCGGGTCAGCTTTTCCATTTTATATGTTTCCTTTATTGGCAGGAAATGGGCGGATTTGGTCAACCGATCGACAATCACCCAGATGGCATCCAGCCCGTCTACCGTCTTGGGCAATTTGGTTATAAGATCCATTGTTATTCGCTCCCATTTCCACTCGGGTATCTTCGGTTGTTGTAGGAGGCCTGAGGGCTTTTGATACTCTACCTTAACCTTAGCACAAGTCAGGCACTTACCCATGTAGGTAGCAATTTCACCTTTCATATTCGACCACCAATAATGTTGTTTGAGATCCAAATACATTTTGTCGGAACCCAGATGAACGAAGTACTTTGTCTTGTGTGCTTCATTCATGACCACGTCTCTGAACCCACCAAATTTTGGGGTCCAGATCCAGTCCATGAGGTAGTAGGTTCCGTCCTCTTTGATCGTAAGATTCTTGTCCATCCCACGCAAGGCTTCGGTTGCGATGTTTTCCGGCTTCAAGGCTGACAGTTGAGCCTCCTTGATTTTTGAACACAAGTGGGAGTGGATGGTCATTGTTAGCGTTCTTACTCGGCAACTAGAGTACTCTTTCCGGCTTAGGGCATCAACCTCGACATTGGCTTTGCCCGGATGGTACCGGATCTCGCACTCGTAATCGTTCAGCAACTCGATCCATCGTCGCTGTCTCATGTTTAGTTCCTTCTAGTTCAAGATATGTTGGAGGCTTCTGTGGTTTGTGAAAATCGTGCACTTTGTACCATAGAGGTAGTGCCTCCAAATCTTTAGCGCAAACACGACTGCTCCCAATTCCAAATCATGTGTGGTATAGTTCACTTCATGGGTCTTTAGTTGCCTTGACGCATAGGCTATAACCTTTTCCGCGTTGCATAAGTACACAGCCTAGTCCCTGATTGGAAGCGTCACAATATACCATGAAATCTTCTGTCCCTTCTGGGAGAGACAAGACAGGGGCGCTGCATAAGGCTTGTTTCAAAGTTTGGAAGGTAGCCTCTTGTTTCTTCTCCCAGGTAAAGGGTACACCCTTCTGAGTTCGGGCGGTTAGTGGCTTGGCGATCTTGGAGAAATTCTGAATGAACCTCCTGTAGTGACCAGCGAGGCCTAAGAATTGCCTGATCTCCATTGGAGTTCTCGGGGTTGCCCATCCCTCAATTTCTTTGATCTTGGATGCGTCCACATGTATTCCCTCTTCACTAACCACGTGTCCCAGAAAATCTACCCTGCGAATCCAGAACTTGTACTTGGAAAATTTCGCGTACAGCTTCTCTGCCCTTAGTGTTTCCAAAACTTGCCGCAAATGTTGACTGTGTTCATCATTTCTTTATGAATAGATGAGTATATCATCGATAAAAACAACCACGAAGTATTCAAGATAGGGTCGGCAGACTCGGTTCATCAGGTCCATAAATGTTGCAGGTGCATTCGTCAGACCGAAGGGCATTACTACGAACTCAAAGTGGTCGTAGCGAGTCCGGAAAGCAGTTTTGGGGACATCTTTTTCTCAGACTCGTAGCTGGTGATATCCGGACCTCAAATCTATATTTGAAAAGTAACTTGCTCCTAGAAGCTGGTCAAATAGATCGTCGATCCGGGGAAGAGGGTATCGATTCTTGACGGTGAGTTTTTTGAGTTCACGGTAATCGATGCACATACGAAACGACCCATCCTTCTTCTTTACGAATAAGACCGGAACTCCCCAGGGTGAGAATCTTGGTCTTATAAACCCCTTGTCCATTAACTCACTTAATTGACTGGAAAGCTCTTGCATCTCCGTAGGAGCTAATCTAGACGGCGACTTGGCGATTGGTGTGGCTCCGGGTATTAAGTCGATTCGAAATTCGACTTGTCGTTCAGGAGGTATTACCGGGAGGTCTTCAGGAAATACGTCTGGAAAATCGCACACCTCCAGGATGTCTTTGATGTTCTTCTCTTCCTTCTTTTTATCCACCACGTGGGCTAGGAAGGCATGGTTATTTTTGTGCAAGCACTTCTGTATCTTGATGCACGAGATGAGACGGAGGTTCGTACCGGGTTTGTCGCCATATATAACTAGGGTTTCATTGTTGGGTAGGTGAAGGCGAATGGCCTTCTCGTATCACATAATATCGGCACGGTGGGGGCTTAACCAATCCATGTCGATGATCACATCAAAACTCCTAATAGTAACCGACATTAAGTTGATTTGAAATTAATGATTATTAAGTGTTAACGTGCACCCTATGAATACGTCGTTGTGTAACATCCGGATTCCCAGGTATCTTATTTTAGTTATTTACTTTGGGTTTTATGGAGGGACTCGGCGAGTAGACGCTCAGACTCGCCGAGTAGGATCGCGAGTTCTTGACTGGGTTAATGACGGGACTCGACGAGTAGATACGTGGACTTGGCGAGTCCGCGCTGTAAAGTGAAACCCTAAATCCCCTGGCCTGTGCCCTATTTAAAGGCCTTTATGGCCTCCATTTGCGGCCAATGCACCCCAGAGAAACCCTAGAGAGAGCAGTAAGAGAGTTGAGAGCAAGAAGAGGCTAATACATCACTTTTGGTGTAGTTTTGCTAGAAGGGATAAGGAAACACCCATCTAGAGCGTGAAGGGAGCTTGGATCTGGGCTAATCATCTTGAGAGTTCATCTCTGGAGGTATAATCCCTTCTATTTCGTGTTGATATGATAGATTTCATGATTTTTGGCTTTTTGTCTCCATTTTATGTAAGATCTAGTGAGTATGAGGTCCCCTTTGTGTTAATAGCATCAGATCTAGACCATGAGAGGTCCATAGAGTCACTATCCCTCAGCTTTATGCAAGCAAATGAAAGATTGGGGACTAGGTTGCCATTTTTAGAGTTATTTCTCCATTTATGACTTGTTGTGGGTTGCATGCACGTAAAGGTTGCACCTTTGAACATTTGAAGGGTAGATCTGATAGTTAGGGAAGCAGATCTGACCTTAGGAGGTCATTTGAGGATGAACATGGAGGCAACTCGCCGAGTCCATAAGTGGACTCGACGAGTCGAGTCGGGGTTGTCCCGCGATTCATGACAGGTGTAACCCGTCGAGTGGAAGGATGACTCGACGAGCCAAGAGAGGCTTAAAGGATTCAGAGGACCCGCATGGACTCGCCGAGTCGCCCTTGTGCACTCGACGAGTCGGGTCAAAGTTGACCGTTGACTTTCGTTGACTTTAGGGTTCTGGTCAAGACTGATTCAGGAGAGTTCAGGGAAGGGTAGAATGGCCTTCTACCCAATCTGTAGAGATGAGATCATGAGAGAATATTGATCGGGGATGTTATCTGAATAATAGGAGGAGGCTAAGTCGGGACGTTGAGCACGAGAGTTTATCCGACTTCATTGAGGTGAGTCTTCTCACTATACATTACCTAGAGTGGTATTTATGTGTAGACCAGAGGGTCTTGTATGCTATGTGTATATATGAGATTATGTGCATTGTGTTATATGTATGCTATGTGTTGTATAGACCGGACCGGAGGGTCCAACGATATAGACCGGACCGAAGGGCCCAACGATATAGACCGGACCGAAGGGTCCAACGCCACAGACTGGACCGAAGGGTCCGACGAGCTATGACCGGACCAGAGGGTCCAACAAGCTACGGGACTAGAGGGTCCCGCTGAGACACATCGACCGGAGGGTCGTACTGTAGCCTCGAGTGGCGTATGTGTTGTAAGTGGTATTTTGGGGAACTCACTAAGCATTTATGCTTACAGTTGTTGTGTTATGTGTTTCAGGTACTAGCGAGGATCGCGGGAAGGCGCCGACATGATCCGTACACACTGAGAGGATTTATGTATTTGAGGATCTTGGGATTTGTTTATTGTGATAACATGGGATACATTGGATTACTATGATATTTTATGAATGAAAGTATGTTTTTTTAAAATGAAAAATTGTTTTGGAAATTTACGTTGTTACACGTTGGTTGTTTCTGTTTTCCCGTTAGCCATTTCCACCGTGAAAGTTTCGTTTAATTTTTGGGGATTTTGATTGAGTAGATGCTTAAACCTATGAATCACGAAACTTCTTTCTGCCCCGCTATAAAACAAAATGCTTGCATAGATGTTGTTGAGGAAGAACGTACCAGTGACTACCGTCAGATCTTTTACAGCCTCCTCATGTCCTATCGCTAGGACTCTACTTGTTCCACCTGCATTTCGATTGTTGGCCTTGGGGAAGTTTATTTTGAAGTGGCCAGTTTCTCCGCACCCATAACACGCTTGACTTGCCCCAGCGTTGTTGGTTTGGTTGTTCGGTTGTGCCGACGACTTGCAGTATCGGTCTGTGTGCCCTTTCTTGTTTCAGGTCGTGCATTGCATCTCCTTGCAAGTTCTGTGGTTTTGGAAGGGGCATTTGTCACACTTCGGCAGGTTACCGACATATTGCTTTGTAGGAGCTGATGTGGCATGAGTAGTAGCGGCGTGAACCGCCACTATTTGTTGCTTTTTGGAGGGTTCCTGGGTTTGATGCCCTTTTCTCTTGTTTCCCAAATTCTTCTTGTTATCATTTCCTTTCTTCGCTTCAGTGGCAGAAGTCGTCGTGCCCTTTGGTGCCCCATGGTCATAAAGCTTTTGCGCGAGACGTTTGGCGCTGTCGAACGTTGTTGGGTTTGCTGCAATCACATTCCCTTGAATCGGGGGAGTTAACCCCCAAATGAAACGTTCGACCTTGTTACTCTCATAGGTTATCATTCCTGGACACAAGAGTGCTAGATCGCTGAACCTGGAAATGCAAGCCTCAATGTCGGAGTCCTTTACGGTGAGATTCCACAGTTCCTGTTCTAACTTCTATACTTCACCCCGGGGGCAGTACTCGGAGAGCATCAGAATCTTGAGGTCCTCCCAACTCATTGAATTTGCCACTGGGAGATTCAGGGCCTTGACATGGCCGTTCCACCATGTAAGGGCCCTATCTGCAAAGGTGCAAGCTGCAAATTTCACCTTGCTCTCTTCAGGGCAAGCGCATATCTCGAACACCGATTCAATTTTCTCAAACCACCGCGTTAGCACGATTACTCCTCCGCTTCCGTTAAAAGGCTTAGGCTTGCACTTGGTGAAATCCTTGTATGTGCATTCTTTTGGTTGACCTCGGTTGTCTCCCTGGTTGGAGCTACCTGTACCATTCCCGCTCCATGTATTGGAGCTACCTGTAACAAAAAAAATGCAATGGTCATGTGTTTGTTATGATTGATCGACGACACAAATATACATAATGAAGGTGATGGTTTAAATAAATTGAAAGTTTGAAATCAGGAGGTTTATAACCTCCTATTGTTTACGTTGAGCATGGCAACACACAAAAAAAATACATGGTCTTGTGGTTCGGTTGTTTTAATCGAAGAAGGGTAAGCACCAAGGAACAAAAGGATGGTGGAGGTTACTTACATCAGGTGGAGGTGACAGATGACGGTGGTGGCAGCCTGCATAAACGGTGGCAGTGGGTGGCGGGTGGTGGCAGTGGGGTGATCGGGGGTGGTTCCGGGGGCCATTTTGCATCCGATTCTTCCTCATTTTGGACTATTAATGGTTAGAAGAGGGGGCTGATGGGTTTAAATGACCAGAAGGGGGTTATAAGGAGGTGTTTGGGTGGTCGTGGTGGTGGTTTTAGGTGGTGAAATGGTGGTTTATAATGGTGTACACCAAGAGAGATTAGAGAGATTTTGGGAGAGATTGTTAGAGAGATAGAGATCAAGAGTGAGAGAAGAGAAGTTGAAGGTTGAAGTGTGATTTCGGAGGTGATATAAGCTTCCTTTTTTATAGCCAAGAATGTCCGCACACAAGCTTGATGAAGCCATACCTCCAACTCACTCTTGTACCTTTGGTGAAGCTTGCACACAAAGAAGGATGGGGGAAGGAAAGAAGAACGTGGGGAAGAAGTATAAGGGAATGAAATCTGGACTTTGTAGCTTCTTGGGTCACATGTCGTCCCCACATGGGGTTGTACCCCATTAAATGCCCAAAGACACTCCAAATCGGGTGCATTGGGATTTGTGCATCGATAAATTTTTTTTGAAATTAGCGTTAGATAGAGTTTAATTCAAGGATTTTGTAACATCAAACAGATAAATTTTTGGAGTTACGGATCTCCGGGAAATTGCGTTTGAAGTTTTGTGTCTTAACGGCTCGCGGTGTCCGTTTTCGTGACTTTTGTAAATATTTTCTGAAAAATTATTTCGAGTGTAAAGTTAAATAATATACTATAACTTTAGTCCAAAAACACTCTCGGAAATCCCGTCGGTAAAGAGTAAATGCCTCAACGAATCGATTCGGTTTTACACGATTAAAGAAAAAACAGTGTTTTACTGTCTCTTTTCTTAGAACTATCGTATATTTTGTATACGAACTCCGTTTCGGACGTTCTTTATACTTTCGGAAACAGGGGAATATGTACTATAATATTTTAATGTTTGTTTTGCTCACAACTGCTTAATACGAAATTTCAGTTTTTCAGACGCATTAATTAGCGTTGTCGTTTAAGCGGTTTGATTCTGTTTACAGTTTACACATTTGGAAGTAATGTATCATCTGACATCATGTAATAATTGAAATAAAATTATTTATTTTACTTTAGATGCACTAAAACTCAATAAGTCAGATTATCACGAGATTCACGATGAATTGGCCGACTATACTTTTTGCCCTAAATTTCGGGATGTCACAACTTCATTGATAAAGTTTTCTAGAAATAACTACAGTGTTTGGTGAGTAAAGAGAGGGAGATGACTACATCATGGTGTAAGCCAAGGCCTAGCTCTTGGGTTGGCTTGCTGGGATGTGATTATCCATTCGAAGTTTGATCACATTGCCTTTGCCTCGGATGTGCCTTATCTGAATCTTTCTCCTTGCTCTAGGGGTAGTGGTGCGAACTGCACACACTCCAGGTCCAAGGGATGATTCCTCCATACTGAACTCTTGGGATGCCAATTCCACATTGGTGCATTTTTGTGGTCCTGCTTGCATGTTCCTTGGTGGCGCTTAGCTGGCCGTAAGGTGTGCGCAGCTGGATCCATCCTTTTCTAGCGCCCAGTCTTCTGCTTGGGAGCTTTCCACTTTCATACACCAAATGTGGTGATTTTTGGCGTTTTCCCTGTAGGTAGTCTGGCTGAGTCTAACGACCTCGTGTTTCTCATTAAGCGTGTTCATGTTTACACATTGCTTCGCTTTGTTGATGGTTGCACCAAAGTTTGGCACTCGCAACGGCCTATTCTAAATTCCAAGTGTTGACATCGTTTTCGCACCTTGTGTCAGTTTGAAGGGTATTCCTTCGACACCAGTGTTTGGGGCCTGGCGATGGAGCTAAGACATTGTTGGTGGTTCTACGAACCAAGCCTTTTTCGATTCTGATGGATGCTTACCTTTTGTCCGCCTAATGGGGCGGCCGGGGGTGACTCGAGAAAACCTGGCTCCTCCTGGGGTGACGAGGGGTGGCCCTATGATGTCGATACCCCCCATTAAGCATAATGGCCAATGGGAAGGATATAATGCAAAAAGTTAAAAATGATGAATAAAAACCATCTAGTAAATACGTATGTATAATTATCAGCGCTATGTTTATGTATATGATAATGTATTCTACACATATGACATAAACCTCCACAGTCCCCCACCCACCCTTGAAAAATTGGTACTATATGATCATAGAACCGAATTTACAGGTCTGAATCCTATAGCTAAATCGGTCTTGATCACCTACATATAGTCGAATTTCGATTCTACTATTGGTCTTGAGCTATTTATCTTAGGCCGAGTGCAAAAAAAATAAAAAAACCCGCCTAAAATGAGATCTATATTAAAGTTTCCTAAATATTGTATACTATGCTGAAATGGAAACAAAAAAGAAAATAGAAAGGCTCGGTAAACGGCCACATAAAAGTTTATCCAGACTCACCATTTCGTCTAGAGAACTATTATTAATCAACGAACCAAGGAACCAATCCAAAGCGGCGAAATTTAAAGCGATCAACGGCAAAATGAATGGTTGTAGACTTTTACAATGGACGCACATGCACCAAATTATAACAAAACTCAGTTCCTTTGTTTCGTTTAAATTTTTTTTAAACCATGTTTTTTATCGGAAAAAAAACAGAGTATACCGTTGTTCACGATTTTTCGTCCCATTTCCAAAGAGATCCATGATTATATATAAAAAACAAATTTTTTTTTTGAAAGAAACACACTTCATTTTCTTTATTGAAAAATTAAGGTCTATTTTTTTATAGAAAAAAATTAATAAATATACCAAAATTCATGTTTTTTGTACTTTTTAAACATAGATTCATATCCATGTAAAAAAAAACGATATTTCAGTTCAGATTCACATTGTGAACCTGTTCGTATTCATATTGTGAACCTGTTCAGATTCATATTGTGAACCTTCTCAAATTCACAGTGTGCATAATACTAAGTCAGATTCACAATGTGAATCTGAACTGATCGAGCTTTTTCACATTGTGAATGTTGAAAATTCAAATATTTACAGTTTAGATTCACAGCGTGAATCTACACTGTACGAGTTTTTTTTTTTTTTTTTTTTAAGTCGGTGTTGATGTTTATTAATAGAGTACAAAAAATTAATATTTTTGGTATAATTAGTTTTTTTTTATAAAAATAAACATAAATATTGCAAAAACTAACAAAATGAAGTGAGTTTTTTTCGAAAAAAAATCGTTTTTTATATATCAACATGGATCTCTATGGAAAGATGACGAAAAATCGAGAACAACGGTATATTCGGTTTTTTTTTTGATAAAAAATCTGGTCTAAAAAAAATTTAAAAAGAAAAAAAGAGGTGGGTTTTTTGGTAAGGAGGTGAATTTTTTGGTATAATCCGGTGTGTGTGCGTCCAATATAAAAGTGTACATCTATTTCCTTGGCCGTTCATCATTATGATTTTCGACGCTCACAATTGGTTCCTTGTTAATTATGGTTATCTATTGAACATCACCATTTATATATATATATATATATATATATATATATATATATATATATATATATATATATATATATATATATATATATATATATATAGGTTTAGGTTCTATGGAAAACAAAAAACCCTAAAAATCATAAAAATGCAAAAAAAAAATACTTAGAGATCACAAAACTTTTTTTTGAATTTTTTTATGAAAAAATCGCTGTTTTTAATACAAAATCGCTAAAACTTTTTTTGAAAAAAAACCTCTTTTTTTTTACTAAAAAAAATTGATTTATTATTTTTTTTTCAGCGATTTTATTAAAAAAGTTGCGATTTTTTCATAAAAAAATTCAAAAAAAAGTTTTGTGATCTCTAATATTTTTTTTGTGCATTTTTAGGGTTTTTTTTGTTTTCCAAATAACTCTTCCCTAAAATTTTTTTGTGATCTCTAAGTATTTTTTTTATGCATTTTTATGATTTTTAGGGTTTTTGTTTTCCATAGAACTTAAACCTATATATATATATATATATATATATATATATATATATATATATATATATATATATATATATATATATGTATATATAGGTTTAAGTTCTATGGAAAACAAAAACCCTAAAAATCATAAAAATACATAAAAAAAATACTTAGAGATCACAAAAAAAAATTTGAATTTTTTTTATAAAAAATCGCAGTTTTTTTTTAAAATTCGCTGAAAAAACCGATCCCAAGAATATTTAATTTCTCATAAATAACCGATCCCAAGAAAAAAATATACAATATTATTCTACAGCATATAAAAATGGAGAATGTTATTTTGACATGCTTCTTTCTTCTTGTGTGCGTCTCCGCATCAGGTTCGAAACAACATATCTTCTATCATTTCCCAAATCCGTGTATCTATTACAACTTTACAAGTATACAAGAATTGGGATATATATATAAGCATGATATAAGTTTTGTCATTTTTTTATTTTATATTATATCAAATGATGATATATTGTTTATATTGTTTATCATGATTAGGTTTCACAAGATTTCCATCGAAGCCAAAACTCACCCGGTATCCTCCGAGTGGGCCTTCAGCTCCTGGCTACCCATGCCAAACTGATGGTCAATGCCAAATGTACTGTTCATGTGATATGAGCGAGCAACATTGTAGAAATAGTTATTGTTATTGTGGCGACACTCGTTGCTATACAAATTAAGTCGATATGTTTAATATTTTAATCAGGTTCAATAATGAAATTAAAGTTTAATGATTATTACTCATTCGTATAGAACCTAAATCAGGAACTTCAGTTACATCCTCGTTTGTATAAATCTTGGTTTCCGGTGATCGGTACCAACAAAAATTAGTGAGGGTATATTTTTTAATTTGAAATTATAAATAAGTAAATAATCGAGAATACAATATTGCAAAAATAATAGTCTAGGTTAGAGTATTAGAATAGATTTAGATCGGTGTGGTAAAACCAAATGAATAAAAAACATATACTATGTCTAAATGGGTAAAATAAAAATTTTGGGGATTCTAATGAATTAGCGAAGCCGTTTGGATAAAATATCGATTTTTTTCATAACAGCTAGTTGTGGAAAATCAGTTTTATACTTTTATCTAATTAAAAAACCGTATTCAAAAAACCTTCATTGATAAAATAACCGTTTTCAAAAAATCTTCGTTGCTTAAAGTCATCGACGTTGTGCACATCAAAGGTCACCGAAAGTTTTGCTGCAGAAACCTATTTCATGTTGGATATTGAGTTTCTTCTTTGAAATATCAATGTTTGTTTCATCGCATGAAGCTTCACATATTTATGGGATTTTTTTTGTGCCCCATAAAGATTTTGTTTGTTTTGTTGTTACCATGTACAAGCAGGTTTACTAGGAGTGGTTAATCTATTAAAGGATTCGCGAAAATAGTTGGTAATTTTTAAATATATGAAATTAAATAAAAACTAAAAGATAAAAAGCTTTCAAAAACTATTTAATGTAACTTATGTATTTAAAGTTTTTTTTGTCTAAAATTAAAAATTAAAAGTATGCCAAACGAAGTTTTTTTTCGAGCATTTTATTAAAACATATCAAAAGGTAAGTGTAAAACATTTATTATGTCACTAGTACCAAAATGACATATGGTGACGGTTTTTGAAAACAAAGTTGTTATGGTTATGAAATTATGTCACTAAAAGTTATTAACTAAATTAATCTTAGTAATGTTTTAATCAAATGTTAGTTAAAACCCTCACCATTGTAATCTATGTTCACATTTTTATTCACTTTTTTTATATAACATGTGTGACAAATACTACGCAATAATCACAGTCAATTATTGTAATAAAGTATCATCAATTGTCACGATTTAAAATTATTTTTCTGTTTCTAAAAATAAGAATATTTACAATAAAAGAAAAAAAATGTGACTATAAGTACCTTCTTTGAATTATGTAAAAATCATGATAGATTTGGAACATGTTTGATTTAACAACTTGAAGATTTTTTTATTTTTGTGATTTTTTCATTGAAATTGTGAAACTTAATAAAAACCTATCTTTAACTGACAAAAATAATCCTCCAATTCTTTTTGGCAATTCGCTAATTGAAAAAATTTAGAGTTTTTTCACAAAAAATAAAAATAAAATCAAAATATGTACATTGATTTTTAAGAAAATTGACATTTTAATAATCATAAGACTTAATGTAAAATAAAGTTGTATATAAATAATATTTTCATTAGCTTCTTTTTCGACAACTATTGTGTTTCATATATATGGAAAATTATCTTTACTTCCTACATATTCTAATAATATTAATGAATATTCTTATTAAAAACGTAAATTTATTTAAAGACGATATTTCATTCCAACTTTTATAGCTGAACAAAAAGGAAAGTACTTAAAAGTAAATAAACGAGTCAAATCCATAATTTAAGGTGATGATTTGATTTATCTTAAAAATGACAGGAAGGATACAATCAATACCTTCCAAAATCTCATCTTCCCAATTCCATCCCTCGACTATATAAATAAGCGATCCCAAGAAGAAAATATACAATATTATTCTACAGCATATAAAAATGGAGAAGGTTATCTTGACATGCTTCTTTCTTCTTGTGTGCGTCTCCGGATCAGGTTTGAAACAATATCATTTCCCAAATCCGTGTATCTATTTACAAGTATACAAGAACTGGGATATATATATAAGCATGATAAAAGTTTGTTCATTTTTATTTTATTTTATACAAAATGATGATATATTATTTATGTTGTTTATCATGATTAGGTTTTTCAGGATTTCCATTGAAGCCAAAAGTCACCCCGTCTCCACCGAGTGGGCCTTCAGGTCCTGGTTACCCATGCCAAACCGATGGTCAATGCCAAATGTACTGTTTGTGTGATGTGAGCGAGCAGCATTGTAGAAATAGTTATTGTTATTGTGGTGACACTCGTTGCTAATACAAATTAAGTTGTTATGTTTAATATTTTAATCAGTTTCAATATTGAAATTAAAGGTTAAATGGTTATTACTCATTCGTATAGAACCTAAATCAAGAACTTAAATGACATCCTTGTTTGTATAAATCTTTGTCCTGCTGATCAGTACAGACAAAAGTTTGAGAGGGTAAATTTTTTTAATTTGAAATTGAAAATCAGGAAATAATCGAGAATATTGCAAAAAAAAAAAAAAAAAAAACTACTCTAGATTAGAATTTCGAGCAGTGTGGTAAAACCAAATGAGAATCAAAAACATATACCAAGTCTAATTTGGTAAAATAATAATTTTGGGGCTTCTGAATTCTGATGCATGAGCGAAAACGTTTGGATATAACAAGTTTACATCTTTGGTCCAAAACCCACAAAGCCCAAAATATTTGTGATTATAACTCAAGTTTTGAAATAATAAGTTGGGAAATCTTCGGAAAAGTCCTAATATTTCGTCCTAATTTACGAAAAAGTCCCAAACTAAAATTGGTTTATGAAAAAGTCCTGATTACCGGAAAAAATGACGATTTGACCCTTTTTTTCCGGTTTGTCGGTTTCAATACTTACCCGGTTTCATTAAAATTTTACCATAATTTTCATTAAAGTCCCATTATTTTACCATAATTTGGGACTTATTCGTAAATTATGGTAAAATAATGGGACTTTATTAAAACCCGGTAATTAATGAAACCGGTAAATCGGGAAAATAGGGCCAAATCGTCGCTTTTACCGGTAATTGGGACTTTTTCGTAAACAAATTTTAGTTTGGGACTTTTTCGTAAATTAAGGTAAAATATTGGGATTTTTCCGGAGATTTCCCTAATAAGTCATTCCTACATTTTATAAACTTGGTAGTCTATTGTTCATTAAGTGGGTTAACCCTTTGGTTAATTCATTTTGCCAAGTTGACCCTTTTAGTCCTTTAACTTTGAAAATGTTATAATTTTTACGTCTAACTTTCTAAACATCATATTCACTAACGATATCATTATACCTTGATGATTTAACTAAATAAATCATTTTTAATTTATTTACTTTATTAATTTAAAATTTTGTTTTAAAATTTTAAGATGTTAAAACGTACTCTTTGCACTCGTAGCTTAAGGAAATACTCAAGGTATGAATCCGGTCCAGGTAATTCTCGGTTAGTTTCTCCTTAGAGAGGATCGAGATGAGTGAGAAGTTCGAGTTTGAAGGAGGTGGAGCAGGAGGAGGAGGATGATTGTTGTTGTCATTCGACATCTACTAGACGAAAGAGGTTTAATTAGTTTGAATTTATCCCTAAAGTAGTTATTAACCTTAAATGAATTATTAACATGGGTAAAACTCATATCTGACATTATGATGTGTAAAAGGATATCGTAAACATACAACATAGTTATTTATGTAGGAAATGCACTTTTCAGTTTCAAACTTTTGAAACTCCTAGATCATTTGAGTTCACCAAAAGTACCACACACAACCAAACATATAGCAACATGCATGTATGATCCTTCAACCTGACTGGACCGCCTCGTAGGCCTACAACCTATTTGGACCGCTCTCCGGGCCTTCGGAATAGACCTTCTCGCAGGGCCTACAGCCTATCTGAACCTCCTCGGGTATCTTGGCCTTCAACACAAAGCATTACTGCCTCAACCCAACCACAATATGTTGACATATACAACAAATAACCATAAACACATATCCAACAGTGCAAGTACTATACATGTCTACCAATCTATCATATAACCAGCAGAACATTACGCTATATACCAGGATCCAGTGGGCCGACATTGGTGCCTTCGACGCACAAGTACAGTGAGGAAAACTCACCTCACAGTCTGAAAGATAGTTGAACAAGTCACTGCTCCAAATTCTGACTCGACCGATCACCTATACAATAAACAGTGACCTAATCTCAAACTACTATTCAAATTACCCAAAATGCCCTAAGTCAAACTTGGTCAAAGGTCAAAAGTAAAAAAGTCCCAACTCAACACAGACTAAGTACGCCCTGCTTACTTAGTCACTACGCTTTGCGTATAGATGCCTTTCCAGAAAACGAGACTCTCTACCAGTACGCGTTGCGTACCCTAAGGTACGCCCATCGTACTTACATCTATTTCACCTTCTTCTTTAAGTGCTTAATCCATTAAGACCCTATGTCCAGAACTCTGATCTAGTCCCAAATATCATTCTAAGTCATAAAGTTTCCAACTTTATGACTTTTCATGGCTAGAAGGGGTCCAAAAACAAAACCCTAACTTATTACACAAACCCAACTTTCATAACTCTTGCATGGAGGAAAGAAAGGGACCAAGATCACATTTTTATGATTCATAACACTCAAAAACATTTGAAAGGAAAGCTCCTTTGGTCTAGAGTAAGCCGTACTCATATTTACCAAGATCATGGGACCAAAATGCACAAAAACTCAAGAACTAGCAAGATCTAAAGAAACATTCATCAAGTTCCAAGCTTTATACCTTCTAGGGATGCTTGAGGGTGAGATACTTATGTATCTAAGTTGCCTTGAACTTCCAAGTTGATCTACCGTCTTCTTCCTCTTTCACGAGCATAAGAACACACACGTTCAGGCTAAAAACATATGTATAAGAATTAGGGTTTGCAAGGAATGTTTTTGGGAGATGGAGGTTGATGAGAAGAAGGTCTAAAAGGAGTTAAGTCCTTTATATATGGCTCAAACCCTAAATAATTGGGTTGTTCACATCTGACGAGTACGACATGTGTACTTGTCACACCCCCAAACCAGAACGGCGGAAACGTCCGGGGGCGGATGACGACTTTGCACAGTATCATAACAATTGAATAGTAATGAAACATAGCAACACAAACATTAATACATTTAGATTTAGAGTATTACATTGTTTACAAACACAATTGTTCGAAAGTCGAATACAAATAACTGAAAAGTAATTAACGTGAGATAACGACGCCGACCCTCATGAAGGGTTGAGTACCTGCCTGCTAGATCCCTGAGAATACAAGTCGTTTTGAAAAGCGTCAACTAAAAAGTTGGTGAGTTCATAAGCATATTTGTAGGTAAAACGTTGTAATATCTTTGTTCATAATACGTTGTGAAACTCAAGAAAATCTGATATGTTCTATAAAAAGTAGTTTGTGAGTCTCGTTATAAAATCCGTGTAAAGTTGCATGTATGTTCTTTGTTTTCCTTTGTTTGTATAAAAAATAAGGTGTTCCCAGAAAATCTTATATTTTCTGTTATGTGAAAAGTTGTGGTCTTAAAACCCTAAGACCGAAGTTGTGAGGTTAGTTTGCAGAATATACGAAACATAGTTTTGTATTTTATAAAACTGCTGGGGAGTAAATCCTTCACTTGAAAAGTATAAATATATAGTTCCAGAAATATCCAGTATTTTCTAAAAGGTGAACTGTGGTCTTAGACCCCAAGACCGAGATGGAAGAAAGTATAATACGAAAAATAGTTTATGGCCTCATTTCTTTTAATAAAGCTAATGAAGTATAAGCTTTCCGTAAATCAGGTCTTAAAATCCCAAGACCAAGATGGAGGTGTATATTGTACCGAAAATAGTTTATAGTTTCATTTATTTAAATAAGACTAATGAAGTATAAGCTTCCCGTAAACCAAAAATCGTTTTGTTTATCCCTATGTGAGTCGTTATAACCATACTAATATGACTGATATGTCTGGCTTGCCGTTTTATAGGCGTCAGTTTCATCGAAAGATATTTGTCACCCTAGACTGGCCTAGTCTAACTGTAACGAACATCTCAGGTGTGGGGTGTCAACCCCGTATAGATCTATACATAAACTCCCGCTCTCCCTCCAGGAGACTCTGATTATAACTAACAGGACTTACCGCGTACGCTAGGTAGGTACGACTAAACGCATCTCACAAGAGCCTCAACAGATTTACGTGAATTATGACTCCTTTTTCTTGTAAAAACAGGATAGTTATACCTTTAGATGATTAAAAGCGTCTTTGAAAATGTAGTTCGTGGTTTCCAAACTATACCGATTATAGTTTAACTTGTTGGTTTAAAATTATTTATATACCCTTTATATAAAAGGTACAGGTGTGTTCCAACATGAATAATATGAAATCAAAACATATTACTTGGGTATTAAACCCACTAGATTTGTAAGTGACTATACTGTACCAAAGTTTACTAGTAAAACTATCTTTCAATAAAAATTCCCCAAAGCCATGTAGTTTACAGATCTTAGCTTACCTTATGATTTTATAACATTGATCATGTTAGTTTTGCTGATAAATATATGCATATCACCATATTTATATCAAAACTAGAAAATACCATAACTTGTACAAATAATAGTTTATCCTTAACATAAGGGTGAAAACTTATAGTTATTTGTGGAATAAACAAAGTTTGACTTGTATTACCCCCCCCCCCCTAAAACATAGAAAAACTTGAAAATATGGAGGTATGAAGCTCACATTGGTTTGGTTTGGTGGATGATTTGAAGAGATGTTGAGAAGTTTCCAAGTTCTAACTCTTGAAGAGTTTGATAAAATCTTTGAACCTTAGAATATCCTAAGAATATTAACACATAATTTTATGTGTAAATATGATGAGAAAAACAAAATCTTATGTAGAATCACTAGCCAAAACTTGAAATACTTACAAGGATCTAGGGATAATACTTGAAGAATATTGAACTTGAAGATTCTAAGCTTGTTCCTGTGGAGGTATGAAATGTTTGTTAAGTGAAGTGAAGAAGTATGAAATAATCATAGAGTAAAATGGGGGATTGGGGAGATCTAGTGAGGATGTTCTCGTTTAAATAAAGGAAGTACGGTTGATATGAAGTTGCCTTGAGGGTTGTTGGTCATTTTATGGAAGTATGGTGGTTCCTTCATGTTTTACTAGGATTTCGTTGGAAACTGGAGAGATATCAAGTACTAGAGTCAACCATATTTGTCTTATTCCTTTCCTTATCCGTAAACACCACAAAATGCTGGTGTTTACGCCCAAGATGTTTCATAGGAAGGTGTTTACGCTCAAACATCACATCCTTAAGGTGTTTACGCCCCAATTGTGCCTTCCCTTTTAAGTTTACGGCCATAGTGCTTCTTAGGATGGAGTTTTCGCCTAAGGTGTGGTCCACCATGGAGTTTACGCCCAAAGCTTGCCTCCTTAAGGAGTTTACGGCCAAGTATGGGTTGCTTATGGTGTTCACGGCCAAAGGATGGCCCATTAAGGGGGTTTATGGCCAAGCATGAATCCTTTAATGTGTTCACAGTTCTTGGGTGGTTTCCTTAGGTGTGCTTAAGTTTTTAGCTAGTATGTATTCAAGGGTGATGGCCTTAGTGGGATATTGTGCTAAAACTTCCATACAAGGTGTCTAATGTGTGTTTTCTTGTTAACTAGACAAAGGTACATTCAATCATGGTTCCACAAAACTGTTACACATATTTATCCATATATGTTGGCTAAAGTCATTATTCTTATGGCCTTCCATGTTCTGAGGTGGTTGGGAGAATGATCGACCCAAGTAGGTATTCCTCCAGATCTAGGACCTATAGGGGCTGATATGACATAAAGGTGCAAACTTTATGACATTGGAGCCCCCATGCAAGATAGAGTGTCATATTAGCCTTTTTAGCCCTAAAAGGACATGCATGTGGGGAAAGGTGGGAACTTTACGTGTCCAAGTAGTGTTAGGGGTTTAGATCTGAGGTTGTAAGCTTTAGTTTGGTGTATGGATGGCTTAAGGACCAAGTTTTAGGTCCCAAGGAATTAAGGTTTGAGCTAAACCCTTTAAGAAGAGGTATTAATGGGTAAAGTCAGAAACTTTACCCTTAAAAGGGCATTTTTAGGGCTTATGTGAAAAATGAAGCTTGGATTTGAAGTGTAGGGGCTTAATCCTTTAAGATAGCCCAAACAGACAGGGAAACTCGGTGAGTCCAGAAAGGGACTCGACGAGTTGAAGTCGGGTTGTCCCGATTCTATACCAGTTAGAACTCGACGAGTCTGTGAAGGGACTCGACGAGTTAACTCGGTTGGTTACGAGTCTGAGTAGTATAGGAACTCGTCGAGTCAGGATGTAACTTGACGAGTTGAGTCCGCTGGGAGTTGACCTTCACTTTGACTTTGACCAGGATGTTGACTTTGACCAGGGGTAAAATGGTCATTTTACCCTATCAGATTTTGATTAAGGATTATTGTGAAATTTATAGTCGGGGAGTCGTTGGAGCAGCCGTCAGAGATTCCTCACATAAGATTTCACATCTAGCATACGAGGTGAGTTCTCCTCCAGTAGGACGGGTCTAAGGCACCAAGGCCGAACCGTATATGCATGTTTAGTAGCTGAGTGTGGGCAAGACTCGTATCTCCCAGTTAGCCGAGTGTGGGCGGGGCCAATATCTCATAGTTTAGTTTGAGCATGGAATTATGACTGATTGATAGATTTAGTTATACTTGTTGTCTATGTGATACTTGTATGTATGTTTAGTAGCTGAGTGTGGGCGGCGCCCGTATCCCATAGTAGATGAGTGTGGGCGGGGCCCGTATCTCATAGTAGCTGAGTGTGGGCGGGGCTCGTATCTCATAACCAGCAGAGTGTGGGCGGGGCCCGTATCTCCAAGTTAGCAGAGTGTGGGCGGAGCCCGTATCTCCTAGTTGTATGTTATTTGGTATGTGGTAGTTTGGGGAGACTCACTAAGCTTCGTGCTTATAGTTTTCAGTTTTGGTTTCAGGTACTTCCGGTAGCAAAGGGAAGAGCTCGGGATGATTGCAGTTCACGCACCATTTGTTCCACCTGGGATGTTTTAGACTCTGATATTTTGACATATGATTTTGATACAATATTTTCTGATGATGATTTGAGATACATTACTTATGTTTTATGAGATGATGGATGGTATTTATGGTTTTATGAATAATTAAAAACGAAAATTTTGGACCGTATTTTTGGGATGTTTCAAGTTGGTATCAGAGCCTTGGTTTGAGGGATTCGGGCACACTCTCGATTGTGTCTGAACTCATACTGAGGACTTGGTATGAAAAAATTTCAAAAGAAAATCATTTTTATAAAAAGAACTTTGAGAAAAAGAAAAGAATTTGAAAAGAGAAAAGAACTTTGAAAAAGAGAAAAGGGTGTGGTGCATGCAATCAGCCAAGATCAAGTAAGTACTCCCAAATTACCCATACAAGTTTATGTTATGATATGTTTATGAGAAATGCATGCTAAATTAGGACTAAGGATCTAGGAAGGATGACTTATGTGCCTATCATATGTGTATCAGCTTGATGAGAATTGCACGCTAGTTTAGGACTAAGGATCTAAGAAGGATGCCTTATGTGCCTGTTATATGTATCTCAATTTTATGAACCACATGCTAGTACAGAGTAGTTGGTGATGGCCTAAATGAGATATGCTTGATTAGGATTACTCGATGCTCGAATGCTGGTTGCTTTGTGCTTTTAGGAGTTATATTTATCTTTTACTAACTAGTAAATGAATATGTTAAGTTACATATTACAAGGACTAAATAATTTCAGAAGGTTAGGTCTAGCTCTATTGTGCAACTCTTGTTTGAGTCCAACTGTTGTAGGGAAGGATCTCTCATTCGAAGAACTATCTAGTCTTAGTGATATGTAATAATATTCACGAGCTAGTCAGGGGGAGTTAGCAGGGAATTCTTATGCAGCTGATAGTGTAGAGTATGTTGGTGATTACCCTAGGTCAAGCCTAGGATGATTTTAGCATGAGATCAACACTAGTAGTAGAAGGGACTTGGTGGAGTCGAGTCAGTTCTTGAGGAAAGTACGGATAGATGTGGAAGGTAGTATGGGCCCATACTACTGAAAGCATAGGATCCGTACTCGAATCAAGGAAGGCTGAGATGAATCCAGGAAACTTGTAGTACGTGAGATCCCTCGAGTTATGATGAGTTTACTGATGATTGTTATGGTGCATTTTCAGTATGGTGACACTACGCACTACGCCAGGCGGCAGCTCAGGCGCCGGAGAGGGATCAGGCTCGGGCTCTGGAGTCGGGAAGCTGGATGAGCAGAAGAGGGATTTCATCACGTCTGAGATCACACGCAACATACTAAACCAGACTCCTGTGATCTTTGGATTAGTCAAGGAGGGCATCATGGAGATACTTGATGAGCGGTTGGGTGCATTCCACACCGAGATGGCGGCCATGATAGGGGCACGCTCACTGATATTCAAGCAGTTCAGGGCTTGCAGAGCTCCGGGTTACCATGGGGCTCGGGACCCCATTGCGAGTACCAGATGGTTGGCGGATGTCGCCAACGCATTCCGCACCAGCAGATGTCCCGAGGGGGACAAGGTTAGACTTGTTGAATTAGTGTCTAAGTCCATAAATATATTTGGTATGTACTTGACCCGACTCGGCATGGTCCATTTGGGTTGCATGGCATCGGGACAATTGGATAGACAAGATGAGGAAAGAAAGGGATACTAGCGATTTATATTAATATATTATAAGTTCTAATATATTAATATATAATCATATTATTTAATTAGTATTGATCAAGGATTAATTTATAATTAATTAAATGATCAAAAGGAACTAATTAAATATGGACTCTTAGATATATATATGTGTAGTGGGCCAAGTTTATTTAGGTTGGGCTAAGCTTTCATGGATAGTCCATGGAGCTTTAACCCATGGATCCTATGGAAATGAAAGGTCATGGGTATTAGGGTTTAACCCTAAACCTCCACACTATATAAAGAGTCCAATGGTGCATAAAATTTGTGCTAAGAAAAATGACTAGTTCATAGTTGTGAGGGCATAACCGTTTTTATGAGATGTAAACCAAGTATCCTTTATTCCTTAGTTATTCCAAATGTTCATGGTGTTGTGTGAACCATTTGAGGTGTCACACTTGGGGCACTCGGCTCTTAAGCATCAAGGAATCAAGCTACATAAAAAGGTATGTCTTCTAACTTGTTTTATTACCCAAGTATCAAAGATTGTATGCTAGATAGGGTAATACCTTGGAATATTCATATTTGCATGTATAATAGAGAAAACATAGATCCAAGGTATTTAGGGTTGCATGTACACTTAGGAGTGTTAGAATGCTCAAAACCCAACAGTGGTATCAGAGCCAGGTTTGTTTTCTTGTTATACTTGCAAAAATGGCTGAAAAATCGAAATTTGTTGCTGTCTGAACAGCAGACTCGCCGAGTCCATGAAGGGACTCGACGAGTCCAAGGAAAAAAATCATCCAACTCGCCGAGTTGGTTCATGCACTCGACGAGTTGGACCCCCTGACAGCATATTTTCGACTGTTTTGGCTGGAATTGGACTAGGAACATTACCCTAAGCTGTTTTTCAACTTATAAACCGGTTTTTGATGTGGTAATGTTCATGCTAATCCAATTTCAAAGATAATTGTAAATAGATTCATGTTTTGTATTAGTTTAAGGATTAGGCTAATTACATGAAAAGTTTGATTTGTATTCTCTTGTTCTTATGAGTTGCTTAGATTAATAGAAAAAGTTATGTGAAAAATGTGTTTTCAATCCAAATTAATCTAAGAGTTGGTTCTAAAATGTGTTTTTGTAACTTGTCCTCAAGTTATATGAAAAGTCACATTTAAGATTCATAAAACTCATAAAGTTTTCCATAAGTTATGAATAAGGAAGTGTCACATTCTTTTAATGGTTTAATGTCTTCCATAACTTGTCCTCAAGTTATGGAACTTGAAGAGTTTTTTAATTAAAACTACTTTAAACACATAAGTTATGGAATTGAAAAGTTTTTGAATAGTTCAAAACTTTCCCTCAAGTTTTGGAATTTGAAAAGTTTTCTTTCATGAATACTTTAATTCCAAATTAAGCCCTTAGGATTTTAAAAGTTAAAATTCAACCCTTCTACTTTATAATATTATAAGTTAATATATATATATATATATATATATATATATATATATATATATATATATATATATATATAAGAGCAAGTCAGTCTTACCGTTAGTAGGCCTCATTCACAAAGACGGTCTATAAGGGAGGTATAAGGTTACTGCCTATAAAATGGCAGTTTAATGGGTGTCCACTCTCACCCACCGCTTCCTTGACTGGTGGAGGGTCGTTAGCCGAACGGGTAGGGCAAGGACTATAATTCTCCCTTCATTAAAAGTATTAATGATAAATACTAAGTAACTAAACACTTATAAATTCCAAATCCTAGTTACTTAGGAAAATGTGAATAAGGTGCTAACCCATGAAATTACACTTTGCACTTTGCTTAAGTCGGTTAGTGGAGCACGTGTGGTTAACCGACACACTATCTTGATTTAACAAGGTAGGGAAAGGGTTTCTTAAATTTTATCATAGGCCGGTAATTTGCATGGTTACTTCACACCTTGTTTTGTGATCCTCGACATACCAGTCACAAAACCTGAAGGGCACACTTGAGATTGAAACATGCCATTGAAAAGTTCAATGAATCTCAAAAGATCTAGGAGTTTCAAATCCAATTAAAACCTAATAAATTATTTCGTTTTTCGTGGTGGAAATTGGTGAATCGTCATTCACCTACCTTCAAATATTTTATACCTTGGATTACGGCATCCCTCTTCCAAGTTATGAAATAGTTTGTTGGGTCCTAGACTTAATATTTCATATTGGGTGTTATATTAAGGACTTTGAATCAACTTTCTTGAATATCTCCCAAAAGAAGTCTAGTTCAAACATCTGTGATCTTCCCAAATCTCTTGGAACCTTACTTCCTCCACCTCCTCCAATTATTCTCCCCAACCCACAAGTTCAAGATCACTCAAACCCTATTGACAAGCAAGGTCTATGTATGCTCACATCTTGGAGATAGAGTCACATATTGACAAGCTGGGAGAGTTGGGTGTCAAAGTCTTAAGAAAGTTGGATGTTCCATCACTTTCTAAGTCACAAAGTGAGTTCCTTTGGGACTACTATGAGATAGACTATGACAAGACCCTTAATGATCTTATCTATTTGCTAGGTGCTACTGAATCATAAATGATTTTAGGCCTAGTAAAGCAAAATTGATTAGAAGATTAACTTCCCAAACCTTCAATGGACATTGACAATGGTAACATTGGATACCCAGTAAGAGCTTTCTCTTCCCAATGTAAAGGGATCGACCATAGTCAACTCGGTTGACCAAATGGTAAAGAGAATGGCTAAGTCTGAGAGAGTCCTACCAAAGGGTCCATATGTGTCTATTGCCAAAGGAAGGGGCATTGATTGCGAAGCTGCCTATTTATCTGAAAGATCATAAGGTTGATCAAGTCAATAAGTTTGACCCAACTTCAGATAAAATCCACTATCTAACTCTGTGAAGTTTCTATTCTGAGATTCTTGTTACATGATGTGACTGGGTCACATGTTGATGTTTTAAGAATCAAAGAAAAGTGAAGAAACTTAAAGGAAGTATATGCTAATTCTGATCGCGAAGATGGATCTCGATCGCATGGTTCGGTGATTAGACTTTTTGAGCTATTGCTTAAGATTTGTGGTAAATTGCTTAGGAATAAGTAACAACATAGTTTTCATATGCATCTGCATTGTAAGGATAAGTTTTTCCGCAAGCTTTAAATAAAAGAAAATTTTGATTTTATTTATTTTAAGTATCCTTACAATGGCACTTGTATAAAATTGTTGTTTATATGATTCCATTAATAGCAACATTGGAAAAATGAATTTGACTTTGTCGTTTGTGGTAGTGTCATAATTTACCAAATAAGGAAAGATTCTCATCACCCAAGGTTTCAGTTGGATAGAAACTTGGAAATCATGCAAGTTGTATAGAATGATGAATGAGAATTTTCATCTTTGGAAAATTAAGATTAACTCCTTGTTCACATGTATACGTGAGTCAAGTGAAGGACTAAGGATCAAGTACACATTCTGGTGCACTGATCAAGTCCACCACAAAAGATCGATAAGACTATTCGTCATGATTTACTAAAGTTTAGTAAATATGATTATACTTACAAGTTTAAGTATAATTCAGAAACATTGAAAAAATTTTGATGTATGGTAGAACGAATTGAGAAGAATCAAATTAGGCAGAAATATAAAAGTTTCTTAAATCTGAAAAGATGGGAGAGTACTTTAGTATCAGGTTTTATGATCATCTTAATGATTAAGAAACCATATCACAATTGGTCTTCTAAGGACATCTTTGTGCATTCCTATGGCTAAGAAGAGGAGTCATGAATTGTTGAAATGGTTAAATCAAGAATATGAGTCATACTTCGTTCCAAAACAAGTCTTAGAGTCATACTTCAAGATTGTAACTTGAGTGACACATCTTTAAGAAGGTTTATAACACTTGTCAAATGTAAGAGTAAAATGTGTTCTACTCTTGTACATTTGAAATTGGTAAGTTGTGATGTTTTGGATAAAACAAAGACCAACTAAGGCCAATTGTGTGAAGTGTTTGTCTTGATTAGAATTCACACTATCTCTTGTATATTTGACAAGAAAGCCTTATAGGTCAAGAAGACAGTGGGAGTATAAAATATCATGAAATAGTTTCAAGAACTAATCAAGAATAAAACCAGTATTTCATCAGTTGCACACAACTAGAGGTTTATAACCTATCGTGTTGACATTTCTGTGCCCATTCCAGTAAAGTTGGCTATACATTTGAATTCTACATGTTCTCAATTGTTTGCATAACTACTTGGAAGCAATGGCAGGCCCTGTAGTTAAGATTGCACAAGTTCAATCCATATGAGTTTGAATTTGTCACTAACATTGTCTTGTGATTATGGTTTTGACAAATTCACATGGATAAGAACACATACACCATAAAATCTAAGTGTCACAAGGTTTCTCTCCGACTCATGAAAATGATGGTGAGGAAACACTTTCACTAAGTAGATTTTAAGAAGATAACAACTGTGATATTTGCAGTTCTCAAAGTCGTTAGTGGAGCGTGCGTGGTTAACCGGCACACTAACATAGACTTATGAGAAATGGAAAAGGTCTAAACAATTAAGACTATGATTATGGCATCCCTTTTCATAGTTCTGAAATTGTTTAGACACACCTGTAAGCTATCTAAGATAAAGTGTATGAGTTTGATAAAGTCTTATCAAAGCAATCTCGTATCAGAAATCTGAACTTTGGTAAGAAAGTCAATAAAGTATTGACTTCTAGAAGTCCATCTGTTTTTTGGATACATGTCAAAGCTAGTGGGAGCATAAGTGTTATGATAATAATCATCATGTTAGTGGGAGCATGATAATTATGATAAGTATTTCAAGTTAGCAATGTTAATTATAGAAAACAAAAGTTTCAATTCATGAAGTTGCAGGGGTTGAAAAAGTTGTTTTGCTATAATTAAGGGAGAGGATATACTTCATTTCAGTTCTAAAGGCTTAGATTGAGACCTTAATCATCTTTAGTCAAGAATATATATATGAATTTCATGTTGGATTGGTTCAACTTAAGGAAATTCTATATATTGCGTTCTCAAAATTCGATTATAATTACGACATCCCTCTTCATAGTCAAATTTTGAAAACATTGCAAATAAAATATTGTAGCAAAAGACTGGTCTAGAATCATGTCTTTATGTGAGACATCATGAATCGTGTCCCATTTTCTTTGGGCACAGGATCGATTGCATGTGCTATAATATTTGTCCTTTCTAAATTTTCCAAATGCCCAGAGGCATTAAGAAGGGAAAAGGTCTAGAATTGGATATCACTAAAATGATTAAGCAATTGTCGAGGACAATCTAAGGTTTACCAAAGATTGGTTGCTCGGGGACAGTTGGAAGTATAGTGCTAATTTTGGAAGGACCATGTTGACATATTCTGAAAAGAAGCATCTCTTGTTCAGAAGTGACAATGAATAATGAGAATATGGAGTTGTCTCCATAGGTGGAAGTTATCTGTGTAAGATTAGAAAAACTTAATGCAAGAAGCATGTTCAAAGCAATGTACTTTGAATATGAGACTTAGTTTATATGAAGTTGATTTCCATTACCTTATAATGACTGTTGACAAGTCTTTGTGACTATGTACATATTCATTACGAGAGGGTCAGTGCATATAAGTTTAAAATCTAACAGATTTCGGTAAATGATAGGAATTTGGAATTCTTACATTTTCGATAAGGATTTGGGAGTGTGAAATTAGAATCATTTAAATTATCTTCAATTGGTTTATTTCACAAAGTAAGGATCATAGACAAACAACGAGTGCTTACTTGGTGTATGGCAAAGCTATTGTTTAGAAGAACATAGTGTACATGCTTGGAGCATGGGACAACTAGTGTTTTTAATTCAAGTATAAAGTTGATAAAAACCGAAACAATGAATAATGAGTAATCAGTATGGTGATAAATAAAAAGTGTTCTATTTATATTCATAGGTTTTGATACCATACTAGAATCAATTATTCTTGTGTTTCATTTTTACATGTTTTGACTTCCAAAATAAACTAGGTCATTCTTCCCGAAGGACTAAGTTATTCAAACCATCCACATTCAGTCATATGTTGGAAGTAGATATGAATCAAGACTGTCATGAGTTGGCTTGTAGATGTCTAAGATGTTGGACATAGAAAAGAGGTGCTACAACACTCATGAGTGCTCATAAGTTCTGAGTATTGGATTCAACCCGCGCTCATTTGAATCACTTCATGGATTTTATCACGAGTGATCATGAGATGATAATATCTTATATTCTTCAAACCTAGAGATATGAGTTGTTACTATAAGTTGGTTGTACATTGATTGCGCAAAAAAGCATTGGTAACTCGATGTTATAAAACGTGCTTTTGTGTATGGTTCAACAAGTAGTAGAACAAGCCATATGAGTCGAAGTTTATCCATTCCTTTTACCTTCGGGATAAAATCGATATCTGTGGGCCCCTCGATGATTTAGTGATGACAAATGTAAGTGCTCGGCCGGGCCTGGACTGATTTGATTTGTTCAATTAGTCAGTCGTCATAAATCGTAAATCGGGAAACAACAAATGGACAGAGAGAATGATTTATAATCCATGTCTCAGTCCATATGATATCTAGAATGGAGGAATATATGATCCCTTATCTAATGGACAAGTCATTGACGAGATCAGAGTTCAGTTACAACGTCAGAGTTCAACAGCGGCTTAAAGAGCTACAATTGCCAGTCGGTTTTTGAAGTCATACTCAATAATAGTTTTAGACTTATCCAAGTGGGAGACTGTTGGATTAGTGTCTAAGTCCATAACTATATTTGGTATGTACTTGACCCGACTCGGCATGGTCTATTTGGGTTGCATGGCATCGGGACAATTGGATAGACAATATGAGGAAAGAAAGGGATACTAGCGATTTATATTAATATATTATAAGTTCTAATATATTAATATATAATCATATTATTTAATTATTATTGATCAAGGACTAATTTATAATTAATTAAATGATCAAAAGGAACTAATTAAATATGGACTCTTAGATATATATATGTGTAGTGGGCCAAGTTTATTTAGGTTGGGCTAAGCTTTCATGGATAGTCCATGGAGCTTTAACCCATGGATCCTATGGAAATGAAAGGTCATGGGTATTAGGGTTTAACCATAAACCTCCACACTATATAAAGAATCCAATGGTGCATAAAATTTGTGCTAAGAAAAATGACTAGTTCATAGTTGTGAGGGCATAACCGTTTTTATGAGATGTAAACCAAGTATCCTTTATTCCTTAGTTATTCCAAATGTTCATGGTGTTGTGTGAACCATTTGAGGTGTCACACTTGGGGCACTCGGCTCTTAAGCATCAAGGAATCAAGCTACATAAAAAGGTATGTCTTCTAACTTGTTTTATTACCCAAGTATCAAAGATTGTATGCTAGATAGGGTAATACCTTGGAATATTCATATTTGCATGTATAATAGAGAAAACATAGATCCAAGGTATTTAGGGTTGCATGTACACTTAGGAGTGTTAGAATGCTCAAAACCCAACAGTGGTATCAGAGCCAGGTTTGTTTTCTTGTTATACTTGCAAAAATGGCTGAAAAATCGAAATTTGTTGCTGTCTGAACAGCAGACTCGCCGAGTCCATGAAGGGACTCGACAAGTCCAAGGAAAAAAATCATCCAACTCGCCGAGTTGGACCCCCTGACAGCATATTTTCGACTGTTTTGGCTGGAATTGGACTAGGAACATTACCCTAAGCTGTTTTTCAACTTATAAACCGGTTTTTGATGTGGTAATGTTCATGCTAATCCAATTTCAAAGATAATTGTAAATAGATTCATGTTTTGTATTAGTTTAAGGATTAGGCTAATTACATGAAAAGTTTGATTTGTATTCTCTTGTTCTTATGAGTTGCTTAGATTAATAGAAAAAGTTATGTGAAAAATGTGTTTTCAATCCAAATTAATCTAAGAGTTGGTTCTAAAATGTGTTTTTGTAACTTGTCCTCAAGTTATATGAAAAGTCACATTTAAGATTCATAAAACTCATAAAGTTTTCCATAAGTTATGAATAAGGAAGTGTCACATTCTTTTAATGGTTTAATGTCTTCCATAACTTGTCCTCAAGTTATGGAACTTGAAGAGTTTTTTAATTAAAACTACTTTAAACACATAAGTTATGGAATTGAAAAGTTTTTGAATAGTTCAAAACTTTCCCTCAAGTTTTGGAATTTGAAAAGTTTTCTTTCATGAATACTTTAATTCCAAATTAAGCCCTTAGGATTTTAAAAGTTAAAATTCAACCCTTCTACTTTATAATATTATAAGTTAATATATATATATATATATATATATATATATATATATATATATATATATATATATATATATATATATATAAGAGCAAGTCAGTCTTACCGTTAGTAGGCCTCATTCACAAAGACGGTCTATAAGGGAGGTATAAGGTTACTGCCTATAAAATGGCAGTTTAATGGGTGTCCACTCTCACCCACCGCTTCCTTGACTGGTGGAGGGTCGTTAGCCGAACGGGTAGGGCAAGGACTATAATTCTCCCTTCATTAAAAGTATTAATGATAAATACTAAGTAACTAAACACTTATAAATTCCAAATCCTAGTTACTTAGGAAAATGTGAATAAGGTGCTAACCCATGAAATTACACTTTGCACTTTGCTTAAGTCGGTTAGTGGAGCGCGTGTGGTTAACCGACACACTATCTTGATTTAACAAGGTAGGGAAAGGGTTTCTTAAATTTTATCATAGGCCGGTAATTTGCATGGTTACTTCACACCTTGTTTTGTGATCCTCGGCATACCAGTCACAAAACCTGAAGGGCACACTTGAGATTGAAACATGCCATTGAAAAGTTCAATGAATCTCAAAAGATCTAGGAGTTTCAAATCCAATTAAAACCTAATAAATTATTTCGTTTTTCGTGGTGGAAATTGGTGAATCGTCATTCACCTACCTTCAAATATTTTATACCTTGGATTACGGCATCCCTCTTCCAAGTTATGAAATAGTTTGTTGGGTCCTAGACTTAATATTTCATATTGGGTGTTATATTAAGGACTTTGAATCAACTTTCTTGAATATCTCCCAAAAGAAGTCTAGTTCAAACATCTGTGATCTTCCCAAATCTCTTGGAACCTTACTTCCTCCACCTCCTCCAATTATTCTCCCCAACCCACAAGTTCAAGATCACTCAAACCCTATTGACAAGCAAGGTCTATGTATGCTCACATCTTGGAGATAGAGTCACATATTGACAAGCTGGGAGAGTTGGGTGTCAAAGTCTTAAGAAAGTTGGATGTTCCATCACTTTCTAAGTCACAAAGTGAGTTCCTTTGGGACTACTATGAGATAGACTATGACAAGACCCTTAATGATCTTATCTATTTGCTAGGTGCTACTGAATCATAAATGATTTTAGGCCTAGTAAAGCAAAATTGATTAGAAGATTAACTTCCCAAACCTTCAATGGACATTGACAATGGTAACATTGGATACCCAGTAAGAGCTTTCTCTTCCCAATGTAAAGGGATCGACCATAGTCAACTCGGTTGACCAAATGGTAAAGAGAATGGCTAAGTCTGAGAGAGTCCTACCAAAGGGTCCATATGTGCCTATTGCCAAAGGAAGGGGCATTGATTGCGAAGCTGCCTATTTATCTGAAAGATCATAAGGTTGATCAAGTCAATAAGTTTGACCCAACTTCAGATAAAATCCACTATCTAACTCTGTGAAGTTTCTATTCTGAGATTCTTGTTACATGATGTGACTGGGTCACATGTTGATGTTTTAAGAATCAAAGAAAAGTGAAGAAACTTAAAGGAAGTATATGCTAATTCTGATCGCGAAGATGGATCTCGATCGCATGGTTCGGTGATTAGACTTTTTGAGCTATTGCTTAAGATTTGTGATAAATTGCTTAGGAATAAGTAACAACATAGTTTTCATATGCATCTGCATTGTAAGGATAAGTTTTTCCGCAAGCTTTAAATAAAAGAAAATTTTGATTTTATTTATTTTAAGTATCCTTACAATGGCACTTGTATAAAATTGTTGTTTATATGATTCCATTAATAGCAACATTGGAAAAATGAATTTGACTTTGTCGTTTGTGGTAGTGTCATAATTTACCAAATAAGGAAAGATTCTCATCACCCAAGGTTTCAGTTGGATAGAAACTTGGAAATCATGCAAGTTGTATAGAATGATGAATGAGAATTTTCATCTTTGGAAAATTAAGATTAACTCCTTGTTCACATGTATACGTGAGTCAAGTGAAGGACTAAGGATCAAGTACACATTCTGGTGCACTGATCAAGTCCACCACAAAAGATCGATAAGACTATTCGTCATGATTTACTAAAGTTTAGTAAATATGATTATACTTACAAGTTTAAGTATAATTCAGAAACATTGAAAAAATTTTGATGTATGGTAGAACGAATTGAGAAGAATCAAATTAGGCAGAAATATAAAAGTTTCTTAAATCTGAAAAGATGGGAGAGTACTTTAGTATCAGGTTTTATGATCATCTTAATGATTAAGAAACCATATCACAATTGGTCTTCTAAGGACATCTTAGTGCATTCCTATGGCTAAGAAGAGGAGTCATAAATTGTTGAAATGGTTAAATCAAGAATATGAGTCATACTTCGTTCCAAAACAAGTCTTAGAGTCATACTTCAAGATTGTAACTTGAGTGACACATCTTTAAGAAGGTTTATAACACTTGTCAAATGTAAGAGTAAAATGTGTTCTACTCTTGTACATTTGAAATTTGTAAGTTGTGATGTTTTGGATAAAACAAAGACCAACTAAGGCCAATTGTGTGAAGTGTTTGTCCTGATTAGAATCCACACTATCTCTTGTATATTTGACAAGAAAGCCTTATAGGTCAAGAAGACAGTGGGAGTATAAAATATCATGAAATAGTTTCAAGAACTAATCAAGAATAAAACCAGTATTTCATCAGTTGCACACAACTAGAGGTTTATAACCTATCGTGTTGACATTTCTGTGCCCATTCCAGTAAAGTTGGCTATACATTTGAATTCTACATGTTCTCAATTGTTTGCATAACTACTTGGAAGCAATGGCAGGCCCTGTAGTTAAGATTGCACAAGTTCAATCCATATGAGTTTGAATTTGTCACTAACATTGTCTTGTGATTATGGTTTTGACAAATTCACATGGATAAGAACACATACACCATAAAATCTAAGTGTCACAAGGTTTCTCTCCGACTCATGAAAATGATGGTGAGGAAACACTTTCACTAAGTAGATTTTAAGAAGATAACAACTGTGATATTTGCAGTTCTCAAAGTCGTTAGTGGAGCGTGCGTGGTTAACCGGCACACTAACATGGACTTATGAGAAATGGAAAAGGTCTAAACAATTAAGACTATGATTATGGCATCCCTTTTCATAGTTCTGAAATTGTTTAGACACACCTGTAAGCTATCTAAGATAAAGTGTATGAGTTTGATAAAGTCTTATCAAAGCAATCTCGTATCAGAAATCTGAACTTTGGTAAGAAAGTCAATAAAGTATTGACTTCTAGAAGTCCATCTGTTTTTTGGATACATGTCAAAGCTAGTGGGAGCATAAGTGTTATGATAATAATCATCATGTTAGTGGGAGCATGATAATTATGATAAGTATTTCAAGTTAGCAATGTTAATTATAGAAAACAAAAGTTTCAATTCGTGAAGTTGCAGGGGTTGAAAAAGTTGTTTTGCTATAATTAAGGGAGAGGATATACTTCATTTCAGTTCTAAAGGCTTAGATTGAGACCTTAATCATCTTTAGTCAAGAATATATATATGAATTTCATGTTGGATTGGTTCAACTTAAGGAAATTCTATATATTGCGTTCTCAAAATTCGATTATAATTACAGCATCCCTCTTCATAGTCAAATTTTGAAAACATTGCAAATAAAATATTGTAGCAAAAGACTGGTCTAGAATCATGTCTTTATGTGAGACATCATGAATCGTGTCCCATTTTCTTTGGGCACAGGATCGATTGCATGTGCTATAATATTTGTCCTTTCTAAATTTTCCAAATGCCCAGAGGCATTAAGAAGGGAAAAGGTCTAGAATTGGATATCACTAAAATGATTAAGCAATTGTCGAGGACAATCTAAGGTTTACCAAAGATTGGTTGCTCGGGGACAGTTGGAAGTATAGTGCTAATTTTGGAAGGACCATGTTGACATATTCTGAAAAGAAGCATCTCTTGTTCAGAAGTGACAATGAATAATGAGAATATGGAGTTGTCTCCATAGGTGGAAGTTATCTGTGTAAGATTAGAAAAACTTAATGCAAGAAGCATGTTCAAAGCAATGTACTTTGAATATGAGACTTAGTTTATATGAAGTTGATTTCCATTACCTTATAATGACTGTTGACAAGTCTTTGTGACTATGTACATATTCATTACGAGAGGGTCAGTGCATATAAGTTTAAAATCTAACAGATTTCGGTAAATGATAGGAATTTGGAATTCTTACATTTTCGATAAGGATTTGGGAGTGTGAAATTAGAATCATTTAAATTATCTTCAATTGGTTTATTTCACAAAGTAAGGATCATAGACAAACAACGAGTGCTTACTTGGTGTATGGCAAAGCTATTGTTTAGAAGAACATAGTGTACATGCTTGGAGCATGGGACAACTAGTGTTTTTAATTCAAGTATAAAGTTGATAAAAACCGAAACAATGAATAATGAGTAATCAGTATGGTGATAAATAAAAAGTGTTCTATTTATATTCATAGGTTTTGATACCATACTAGAATCAATTATTCTTGTGTTTCATTTTTACATGTTTTGACTTCCAAAATAAACTAGGTCATTCTTCCCGAAGGACTAAGTTATTCAAACCATCCACATTCAGTCATATGTTGGAAGTAGATATGAATCAAGACTGTCATGAGTTGGCTTGTAGATGTCTAAGATGTTGGACATAGAAAAGAGGTGCTACAACACTCATGAGTGCTCATAAGTTCTGAGTATTGGATTCAACTCGCGCTCATTTGAATCACTTCATGGATTTTATCACGAGTGATCATGAGATGATAATATCTTATATTCTTCAAACCTAGAGATATGAGTTGTTACTATAAGTTGGTTGTACATTGATTGCGCAAAAAAGCATTGGTAACTCGATGTTATAAAACGTGCTTTTGTGTATGGTTCAACAAGTAGTAGAACAAGCCATATGAGTCGAAGTTTATCCATTCCTTTTACCTTCGGGATAAAATCGATATCTGTGGGCCCCTCGATGATTTAGTGATGACAAATGTAAGTGCTCGGCCGGGCCTGGACTGATTTGATTTGTTCAATTAGTCAGTCGTCATAAATCGTAAATCGGGAAACAACAAATGGACAGAGAGAATGATTTATAATCCATGTCTCAGTCCATATGATATCTAGAATGGAGGAATATATGATCCCTTATCTAATGGACAAGTCATTGACGAGATCAGAGTTCAGTTACAACGTCAGAGTTCAACAGCGGCTTAAAGAGCTACAATTGCCAGTCGGTTTTTGAAGTCATACTCAATAATAGTTTTAGACTTATCCAAGTGGGAGACTGTTGGATTAGTGTCTAAGTCCATAACTATATTTGGTATGTACTTGACCCGACTCGGCATGGTCTATTTGGGTTGCATGGCATCGGGACAATTGGATAGACAATATGAGGAAAGAAAGGGATACTAGCGATTTATATTAATATATTATAAGTTCTAATATATTAATATATAATCATATTATTTAATTAGTATTGATCAAGGACTAATTTATAATTAATTAAATGATCAAAAGGAACTAATTAAATATGGACTCTTAGATATATATATGTGTAGTGGGCCAAGTTTATTTAGGTTGGGCTAAGCTTTCATGGATAGTCCATGGAGCTTTAACCCATGGATCCTATGGAAATGAAAGGTCATGGGTATTAGGGTTTAACCATAAACCTCCACACTATATAAAGAATCCAATGGTGCATAAAATTTGTGCTAAGAAAAATGACTAGTTCATAGTTGTGAGGGCATAACCGTTTTTATGAGATGTAAACCAAGTATCCTTTATTCCTTAGTTATTCCAAATGTTCATGGTGTTGTGTGAACCATTTGAGGTGTCACACTTGGGGCACTTGGCTCTTAAGCATCAAGGAATCAAGCTACATAAAAAGGTATGTCTTCTAACTTGTTTTATTACCCAAGTATCAAAGATTGTATGCTAGATAGGGTAATACCTTGGAATATTCATATTTGCATGTATAATAGAGAAAACATAGATCCAAGGTATTTAGGGTTGCATGTACACTTAGGAGTGTTAGAATGCTCAAAACCCAACAAGAATTGCGTCATGCCTTCTGAAGGAAAGGGCACGTGACTGGTGGGAGGAGGTTGGGAGAGCCATTGGAGATGATGCAGTTTTGGATGTGATGACCTGGAGTGATTTTTCGACCAGGTTCAGTGCCAAGTTTGTACCCGTGATTGAGGTGCAACAGCTAGCTAGGGAGTTCTAGGATCTTGAGTAGACGACAGAGACTGTGGCGGAGATCACCGCCAAGTTTAGGGAGAGGGCCCTTCTTGTACCGCAGTATGGGGTGGAAGAGGAGATGAAAAAGGTCTGATATCATGAGATGTTGGTGAGTGACATTCGGCAGTTTGTGAGCCGATCCAACTGCAAAACACTGGAGGATATGATTGCCAGAGCTAGAGAAAGAGTTATTGATTTAAAGATGGAGAGGAAGAGGAAACCAGATGTAGCATCTGGTATGGAGGGTTTGGCAAAGAAGCCCAAGACAGATTCCTGAGAGAAGGGCCAGCAGGGCCGAGGTCGCTGCAACAAATGCGGTAGGTCGCACGAGGGGACGTGCAGGGCGGGTGGTTCGGGTTGTTTTAAGTGCGGCCAAACTGGGCATGTGAGCAAGGATTGTACTGCTGCTTCTACCACCACTACCACCACATTATATGATCTGATTTGCTTTCAGTGCAATTAGAGGGGCCATAAAAGGTCCCAGTGTCCGAGTTTAGCAGCATCAGGGAAGGTAGTGGCACCCGCCCTGCCACATTGAGGATTACAGACGGCCGCCAGGGCCGGCCAGAGGCGCCAGTGGCGAAGAGCAGAGCCTTCCCGTGGACAGCAGAGGAGGCACGCGTAGCTCCTGATGTTGTTACAGGTATGTATCTTCTCCTTATCTCTTTATTTGTATTGATTATTGCTTATGTTCATGTGTTTGTTATAGGATCGTTCTTAGTGAATGGTATATTGTGACACCAGTCAAATTTTGGTCAAAAACTAATTGATCAAAAATTGTAATTGGGATGAACCAAGTGGTAGAGTTTGTAACAAGGTTTCCAAAAACATAAAGAACACTGAAATCCGAGTTATAACGAAGAAGTTATGACCAATCGAAAATCCGCGGTAAAACCGGCAAAACACTGTTCAGTGTAAAAAGCGAATTTTCGATAAAAGGATTTTTAGCCTTAACAATCTAAATGAAACTTGTAGAATATGTTAAACCGAGAACGTTCATAAAAAGAACGTGAAAATCCGACTTCGTATGAGGAAGTTTTGATTTTTCGAAGTTTCGGTTTAGCAGTAGACAGCTAAAAATTCGAAATATAAATCGATCGATATTTAGCCGACGCAACTTAAACAAGAATCGAAGGTCTCGTCAAAAGTAGCACAACGGTAAAAAGACAGACGAAAACGGACTCGGATGAAGAAGTTATGAATTTTTAACGGATTCCCGTCCTGGTCTGTTTAAAATAATAATATTAAAAATAAAGTCAAACCCAGCCGACGAAGTCTAAACGAAAGTCGTAGAGTATGATTTTACCTACGCGTGCATATAAATAACGTCAAAAACGGAGCTCATATGCGAAAGTTATGATTTTCGCAAGTTTTTGGCACAAAAATCAAGAAAATCTTGAAAACCGGGAAATTTCGCATGTCACCCTTCCGACACGTCATCATCACGTGCAAACCTCCACGTGTCATCTTCTGGTTGGACCGCGGTACATGTGTTACCTCCTGAGTGGACCGCAGCCGAGGTCCAATGAGCTTCGGACAGCCTCGCATCGGACACCCCGGAGACACCCCCTTCGCATACGTGTCAGTCTTCTATTGGACCGAAGTCCGGTCCAATCCGAGCCTCCCATCTGCGAGCCTGCGGTCCGAAGTAAGCCAGAAACCTCGCCACCTGTCCGACGCGTGTCACCTTCGCACAGCTTTGGGTCCGAACCTTCGGACTATATATAGCATGCGAGGGCTTCCGAAGAAACCCCATTTTTCACCCCAAAATTTCCCCTTTTTCACATTTTAGCCCCGGAAACTTTCTCACGACCCCCGAAGGCCCCGGTATCGCGTCTAAAGCCCGAAGCAAGCCCCAGAGCCCCGAAATTCTCGAGAATTCATCCTCTCTCCTATCGAAACTCTGCCCGGTTTGAGCCGGTTTTTCGTCAAACAAACTCTTTTCCGGGAAACGAAACGCTGCCCGAATCACCGCTTATCAAAGTGAGTTCATACCCCTATAATTTACCTTTTCAATGGTTTTTAAATACTTTTTAGGGGGGAATACAAGTTTAACACAATATTAAATTGTGTTAATAACTGTATGTGATAATAATCACACAAAATGATTCCGTATGCTTTTAAGAATTATCAAATACTTCCAAAATAACGTGAAGCCATGTTAAATCTTTAAAGTCATGTAAAAACTCCGTTAAATTCTTTGAAAAATGTTTTATAAGCTATTTCAAAGTATAAATGCCAAAATCATGTTTATATATGTATAAATATATAAATAAGATTTGAAGGGCTTAGGACTAATGAATTATCCTATATCATTTTCCTTGTTTGGATGTGGAATTAGGGTTGTATTCTTTGTCCGAAGGTCGTTTCCTTCTTAATTATATATATATATATATATATATATTATACATATATGAGTACCAAAGGTTACTCCTTTTGGTATCTTCACCTTTGTATCAGGCTGAGCAAAGGTGTTCATCCATGAGAAACCATGCTAATCAGATAGAACATATAAATTATAATAGGTATAATTTATCATTCAAAACTAAAGATACAAGTATGAATTACAACTGTATACTTTCCAAGGAAATTACCAAAATTCATTCAACTATACCAAGATATGTATAATACCTTTAATATACGAATAACATATTAAAGAAGTAAAGATACATCATACCTAGTTTGCATTAACAAAGGTACGATACACAAAGTACCAGAGTTAGCAATCACGAGTAATAATACATCATACCGGGTTTGCATTAACAAAGGTACGATATACAGAGTACCAGAGTTAGCAATCACGGGTAATAATACATTCTGTCGGGTTGGCATTAGCAAAGGTACTATACAGAGTACCCGAGTTAGCAAACTCGAGGTAATAATACATCTTACCAGGTTTGCATTAACCAAGGGTACGGTACAAAGTACTAGAGTTAGCATTCATCGGGTAATAACAATAATACATCGGAAATCTCATTGAAACAATAAATTTGTGAGACCCTTCACGGTGTGCTTATCTAAGTACGACCTTTTTAAGTCCTGAACTATTAGCCAGAATCTCTTGTAGGGAGAGCGTGAATTTGTGTATAGATCTATATGGGACTGACAATCCCGCACCTTTACTGTTCGCTACAGTTTGGCCGGCAGGCCTAGGGTGTCAAATATCATACCGTTCCGACGCCTGAAGAACGTCGCTGCAGGCATTTCCGTCATATTAGTATGGTTAATAGGACTCACATGGATAAAACAACGAGTGAATTACAAAGTAATATACTTCTCTTATAACAGTAAGAAAAGTTAATTACATCCCGACCAGATATACCTTCAGTAGCTTTTACTTACAGTAAGAGCTATATATCATGAAATCAAGTATTGTACTTCTGGTTTTGAACATTTAAAACCACAAGGCAGTATTATGGATAATAGAATACTCTCCATGATTAATACTAAGGTTGTTACTGTAGAACAGATATAACTAAGAACACTTTTACCAATGAAACGGTTTATGGGATTAAACCACTTTTACAAATGAAATGGTTTATGGGATTAAACCACTTATACAAAGGAAACAGTTTATGGAATTAAACCACTTATCAAATGAAACTTAGTCACTCAATCTTTGTAAACTAGTATAACATAAAAGACCTTTAGTGGTTAATTCTATAATTCCTTAGTTATTACATCAGAGTCGTACATAAGTAATGTCCGATTGACAGTGAAATGTGTGACTTCCGCCTTACTTCCTGTTCCTTGTTTGGTTGTGGGCTTAGGGCAGATACACCCATTTAACTATCAATTTAATATTATGTTATGTATAATCAGTATAAACTAAGTAATTATAGAGGAAAGCTATTGAGGTTATCAGTTAATCACCTTAGGAGATATAGGATTTCCTGGAGAAACCAGTGAACTCATTCAAAGAACTTAGGGTATACTTAACAGAACTAAAATACTTATGAACTCACCAGCTTAAATGCTGATCTACTCTTTTCAAATAACTTGTATTCTCAGGAATCCAGTAGACAGGTACACTCCAGAAGCTTTTGAGAAGACTACCTAGTACCGTACCGCGACTCTTGTCTTCTATTGTACCTACTTTAGTGTTTGAATATGTAATGTTTAAACACTTATGTAAAACTTATACTTATTAATGCAATGGTTGTTTGTACTTTGATTACTATATTGCATGTGTTGTGATACTTACCTAAAAGTCCTCCACCCCCGAACGTTTCCGCCGTTCTGGTTTGGGGGTACGACATATATCAACCTTGGTACTATTTGATTCGGGTGCCACCCGATATTTTGTGTCGCTCGCGCTCAGAAAGTGATTCGTAGGAGCTCCGAGGGAGCTGGATTGCCTACTGGATGTGGAGATAGTAGATGATAGGACCATTAGGGTTGCGAGGGTTCACAGAGGTTGTACACTACAGTTATTCGATGAGCAGTTTTTAGTGGATTTGGTTCCTATTCCCCTGCGAGGGAATAAGGTTATAGTGGGTATGGATTGGTTGAGCCCCAATAGGGCAGTGATCGACTGCGAGCAGCAACTAGTGAGGGTTCAGACTCCTAGTGGGGGAGGGTTAGTGATCCAGGGCGAGAGGCCATAGCACAGACTAGTTTTATGTTCAACAGCGAGGGCGAGGCGTTATCTTCAGCAGGGTTGCACAGGTTATGTCTCCTATGTTATGGATACCCGTGATAATGGTAAAGCAACAGTAGATGATGTACCGGTCGTGCGAGAGTACCCGAATGTATTCCCAGAGGATCTACCTGGGATACCTCCGGAGAGACAGGTTGAGTTCAGAAATGACTTATGTCACACCCCCGGACCAGTCGGCGAAAACGTCCTGAGGCGGATGACTTCATTGTGCAGTATCATAACAATTGAATATAAATGAAACAGAGCAATCCAAACATCATACGTTGAGATAACAAAATTACATTGTTTACATATTGTATTTGTCCTTCGAATTACACAAAAGAGACATAAGCAGAAAAATCCAAACTACATAAATAGTCTTGCATCTGCGTCCCCTTGTTACCTGCTTACCAGATCCCTGAGAATACAAGTCATTTTGAAACGTGTCAACTAAAAAGTTGGTGAGTTCATAAGCATTTTTGAATAAAATCGTTTACACTTGTTTAGAATCGTTCTCATTGTACTTTCAGAAAATCCGATATTTCTATGATATCGTTTGAAACCTTGCTTTGAAAATCATGGATGTATGTGTGCATGTCGTTACTTTTGTTCATCCTTATAAGGAATGATTTTGAAAAGTAGTGAAATTTATAAAGGCGGGCTGTGTTCGAGGATAGTTCTTTTGTATAGTACTAGTTAACCGTTTCTAGAAAAATCCCTTATTTTCAAAAAGAGAATATGGTTGAAAATCTTGTTCCTCTTATCGAGTAAAATTGAGTGTGCGTTCTAGTTTATCGTTATCGAAATCGTAGAAAAAAAAATTTCTCCAGAAAATCCTATATTTTCTGCTATAAAATATTCGTCAGTTCTAGTTCCAACTATGTATATGCGTGGGCTAATTTATCGTTATCAATATTGTTTACAAATGTTTTCCATAGAGTCCTACGCTTTTTAAATTGTAAAATAGCAGTATTACGACTCTATACTTGTTAGGAGAAAAAATCAACATGGCAATTGTGGACATTCTACGCGATGAAAAAGGACAGTCGACGCAACAAATGCGGACCATCACCTGTCATGCGTAGTATAGTTAACGCAACGTGCCAAAATTTATTTATGAGGTTTTCCTTACATAAATTTCTAGGTGACATAACATATTCTAGTGAGTCGTTATAACCATACTAATCTAACGGAGTGCTTGTTTTGGCGTTTCTCAGGCGCCCTCGGTTTGGAAAAGACATTTGTCACCCTAGACTGGCCTGTCTAGCTGTAGCGAACAACGAAGGTTCGGGGTGTCAACCCCGTATAGATCTATACACAAATTCCCGCTCTCCCTCCAAGAGACTCTGGCTATAACTCCTTACAGGACTTTATACGCACACTAATATTTTTATATTTAGGTACTTTTGAGATTTGTCTGACTAGAATATTAACAACCTTTTGAGCAATCGTTAGAGATCCATTATTTGTTAAATAAATAATGAAATTCGTACTCATTAAATAGAAATATGGTTCTCGTTCCATATCGTTGATTGTGCTCGTTAACTGGGTGCTCGTGTTCGTTCCTTTTCGTTTATTGAAAAATTAAGCCATTTTAGTCAAGAGAAAAAGTGTCAAGTTATAATTTGTATAAATTTATAACTGCCGTTTATGACACACGTTTTCTACTTTATGACATATAGAACATTACTTATGTCCTTGGAGGTTTTACGATAGCAGTTTATGACATGCAAATATTTTTGTCATGAAAACTCTATTTTCGTATGTTTTCCTTGATAAAATTATTTATATTAAATATTCATAAATAGTCACAAGTAGTATGTTAATCTGGTAAAAGCCATGAGTATGACATAATATTCCAAGATAACCCTTGTGTTTATGTTTGGTAAAAAATGATCGAAAATACTGTTATGTCCATACTTTAGTCATTTCCAAGGTATTTTGCCCAACAACTTGTTTAAGCAAATATTAAAATAAATCCTTATAGTTGTTGATATAAAAATTTCGTGGTTTATACTTGGTAACATACTAGTTCTTGATTCCAAACTTGAATTGTGTGATATAATCCAAACTCTTGAGACTTAACCAAAATCTCGAGTTTTTGGACTATTTACAAGAGTTTTCATACTTAAACACATGTAAGATGGCATGCATACACAATAAGCAAATAAACCATGATTTACACAAGACTTTGACTTGTATACTCCCCCAAAAACAATAAAGACTTAGAAAAAGGTGGGGTATGAAGCTCACCTTGAGTTAGTTGATGAGTTGTTTGGAATGATGGAGTGAAGATCTCAAGCTTAGACCTGTGGCTGAGATGAGGAATCTTCTTGGGAGGAATGTTGTCCTAAATGTGATCATCACATATTATTATGAATAAAATAATATGGATTCATTTTGAAAATTTCATAACATGTTAGATGAGTGGAGGAACTTACCTAAAACTCTAGAGAGAAGTTGAGAAATCTTGCTTTCAGCAAGATCCTTGATTTTTGCTCCTGGGAGGAGTATATGAGAGAATAGGAGAGAAGTGAGAGGAAATGTGAATCCCCATTTTCTTTTTACTGTGGTTGCTTTAAGAGTATAAGAAAAGGAGGGAACTTTGGTGCATGAGGATCTGATGGTTCATGCATGGATATCTGGTGGTTAAAACATTGGATACTGTGATTTGCATGGGAAATCGAAGCGTTACATCAAATCACAAGGCCAAACCTCCTTCTCCTTATCTTGATTTAGGATAAGATTTTCAGAAATCTTAAACTTTTATTTTATGTAAATATGATTAAAATAATTAATTTTGACATAAAATAGGTGTTTAAGGGGTCTAATTAACGAAAAACACGAGTTTGGTGGAAATACCGACGTCAAAATGTCTCAAAATGTAGAAATGGCCCGAAATAGACAAAAATCTAGAGTGTAGTCTAGAGCCTGCGAGGGTCCGAAGTCTAATTCCAATTTCCGGAGTCATTCTCAATGTTCCGGAGTCATCAGGCGAGATCCGGAGTGACCTTGTCGAATTCCGAAGTCAGGTGTTCAGTGGTCCGGTCCGGCCAGGGATTTCCGAAGCGAGGCAAGGCAAGGCGGGTTTTCTGGAGCAGAACCGAAGGGTCCGAACAAGGTGGTTCTGGAGCAAACTAGGTGTCCGGATGAGAGGCTTATTCCGAAGTTGATGATTCCTCTTGGTTCCTCATAAGGCATTCCGGACTAAGAGGGTTCCGGACAAGAGGTTCAGGACCAAGAGGGTTCCGGACGAGAGGTTCAGGGTTCCTCATAAGGCATTCCGGACTTAGAAGGTTCCGGACAAGAGGTTCAGGGTTCCTCATAAGGCATTCCGGACTAAGAGGGTTCCGGACAAGAGGTTCAGGACCAAGAGGGTTCCGGACGAGAGGTTCAGGGTTCCTCATAAGGCATTCCGGACTAAGAAGGTTCCGGACAAGAGGTTCAGGGTTCCTTATAAGGCATTCCAGACTAAGAAGGTCCTATTGGGTTTTCTCCTCCGGTTTTGGGTTGTTTTCGACTGAGGAAGGTACATAGAGAGATTTGGGAGAGATTCCACATACTTGGAGAGATTTGGGAGAGATTTCATATTCTTGGAGAGATTTGGGAGAGATTTCACATACTTGGAGAGAATTGGGAGAGATTTCACATACTTGGAGAGAATTGGGAGAGATTTCACATACTTGGAGAGATTTCTCATGTGGGAGAGATTTCACATACTTAGAGAGAATTGGGAGAGATTTCATATTCTTGGAGAGATTTGGGAGAGATTTCACATACTTGGAGAGAATTGGGAGAGATTTCATATTCTTGGAGAGATTTGGGAGAGATTTCACATACTTGGAGAGAATTGGGAGAGATTTCAGATTTCACATACTTGGAGAGATTTGGGAGACGTTTCACATACTTGGAGAGAATTGCACTCCATCTTTCCATGATCCATTAGGAACCATAAAGTACACTTTTAATGTGTTAGCACAAGTCTCATAATAATTATTGCTTACATGAGGACGGAATTTCCTAGCCAAAATGCTAGTTGTGACAACTTAGTCCCTGGTGGGGCTCCGATAGCCAAGGCACCATATCGATTGGCTCCTCCCGAGATGCAGGAGTTGTCTACGTGGCTGCAAGAGCTGCTAGACAAAAGATTTATCAGGCCGAGTAGTTCACCATGGGGAGCCCCGATCCTATTTGTGAAGAAGAAGGATGGGTCGCATCGGATATGCATAGACTACCGGGAGATGAATAAGGTAACGGTGAAGAACCGTTATCCCCTCCCAAGGATTGATGATTTGTTTGACCAGCTACAGGGTGCATCTTGGTTCTCCAAGATTGATCTGCGATCGGGTTATCACCAGATGTGAGTTATAGAGGAGGATGTGCAGAAGACGACTTTTAGGACTCGCTATGGTCACTATGAACCGAGTGTGCAGACCGATGCTGGATCAGTCTGTGATCGTTTTCATTGATGATATCTTGGTCTATTCCAAGACTCAGGAGTAGCATGAGGAGCACCTGAGGGAGGTGCTGGAGACACTGAGAAGGGGGAGACTTTTTGCAAAGTTCTCCAAGTGTGAGTTCTGGTTGTGCGAGGTGCAGTTTCTTGGGTATCTTGTCAACCAGAAGGGTATTTTGGTCGATCCGGCTAAGATAGAGGTCGTGATGCAGTGGGAGGTTCTGAGGTCTCCAACTAAGATTCAGAGTTTTCTTGGTCTAGCGGGTTATTACCGGAGATTCATCCAGGATTTCTCCAAGATTACTGTTCCTTTAACCCAACTGACGAAGAAGTCGGTGACATTCTGCGGGGGGCCTGAGCCGCAGGCAGCTTTCGAGACTCTCAGACAGCGGTTATGCGAGGCACCGATTTTGACTCTGCCCGAGGGAGTTGATGACTTCGTGGTTTACTGTGATGCGTCGATTACGGGCATGGGTGCAGTTTTGATGCAGCGAGGTCATGTGATAGCTTATGCTTCGATGCAGCTGAAGCCTCACGAAGCAAACTATCCGACGCATGATTTAGAGCTGGGAGCCGTGGTTTTCGCCCTCAAGATTTGGCGGCATTACCTCTATGGAGTCCGTTGTACCATTTACACGGACCACAAGAGTTTGAGGTACCTCATGGACCAACCGAATCTGAACATGGGGTAGCATCGGTTGTTAGATGTTGTGAAGGATTATGATTGTGAGATCGTTTACCACTCGGGCGATGCCAATGTGGTGGCCGACGCCCTGAGCCGCAAGGCGGTGACGACTCCAATTTTAGATATATGTTTGAGGATGACAGTGATTACTCCATTGCTAGAGTAGATTAGAGAGGCGCAAGTTGAGGGCCTGAAGGAGGAGTGCTAGAAGTGCAAGCGGATTGTAGGCCGAGTGTCCTCGTTGGATTATGACATCCGAGGGTTGTTGACCCTGCATGGGAGGTTCTGGGTTCCGTACTGGGGCGGAGTACGACAGGTTCTAATGGATGAGGCACACAAGTTGAGGTTCTCCATCCATCCTGGGGCAATGAAGATGTATCGGGATCTTCACCTTGATTATTGGTGGCCCTGCATGAAGCGGGATGTTGCTTGGTACGTGGAGCGGTGCTTGAACTGCGGGAAGGTCAAGGCCGAACATCAGTGTCCCCACGGAAAAATGCAGCCGTTGGACATTCCCGTGTGGAAACGGGAAGATATCACTATGGATTTCATTGCCAAGCTTCCGAGGACCGCACATGGAGTAGATTCGATATGGGTCATCGTGGATCGGTTGACCAAGAGTGCTCATTTTATCCCGATCCAAGTGAGCATCTCGGCCGAGATATACGTGCACAAGATAGTGGCACGACATTGAGTGCCTGTCTCGGTGGTGTCAGACCGAGATGTTCGTTTCACTTCCAGGTTTTGGAAGCGGTTTCACGAGGAGATGGGTAATCGTCTCCACTTCAACACCACCTTCCACCCTTAGATAGACGATCAGAGCAAGAGGACGATACAGACTCTCGAGGACATGCTACGCACATGTGTTTTGGATTTAGGTGGCAGTTGGGATACGTTTCTTCCGTTAGCGGAATTTTCGTATAACAACAGTTACCATGCCAGCATAGACCGACCTCCCTTCGAGATGCTCTACGGGAGGAAGTGTAAGACCTCAATTTCTTGGGGCGAGGTCGTTCAGAGAGTCATGGGGAGTACTGAGGTAGTACTCAAGACTACAAAGCGGATCCAGCAGGTCCGGAGTAGGCTCTAGACTGCTCAAAGTCGGCAGAAGAGCTACGTCGACAAGCGGCGTTCAGACTTAGAGTTTTAGGTGGACGATATGGTCCTCCTGAAGGTGTCACCTTGGAAAGGTGTCATCCCGTTTCGGAAACGGGGCAAGCTGGTCCCCAGGTACATTGGTCCTTTCAGGGTTATAGCCCAGGTGGGCAAGGTGGGGTATCGGTTGTATCTACCAGCAAAGGTCAGTCAGATCCACAACACTTTCCATGTTTCCCAGTTGCTGAAGTACTTAGTGGATGATTCATCGATTGTGCCCTTGGAGGATATTCAGGTTGACGACAGCCTGAACTACATTGAGAGGCCAGTGGCGATTTTGGATCGCAAGATGAAAACCTTGAGGAACAAGGTTGTTCAGTTAGTGAAGGTGCAGTGGCAGCATCGCAAGGGTTCAAAGTGGACATGGGAGCCCGCGGAGGAGATGAGGGAGTACTACCCGGAGTTGTTTTCAGACGCAGCAGACTTCGAGGACGAAGTGTAATACAAGTGGGGGAGAATTGTAACGCCTGGTTTCCGGTATACATTTACTCATTAATTTATTTATTTTAGGAGGGTAACTCGACGAGTTGGTGGCCCTAACTCGTCGAGTAGAGGGGCAGAAGATGCGCGGAGTTTAAGCTATCTACTCGACGAGTCAAGAGCCCTCGACTCGGCGAGTAGATCGGACAGAATGAAACCCTAATTTCGGGGTTTTTCACCCTATTTAAGCTCCTTAACCCCCACACCTTGGCCTCATTTCCATCATTCATGTCCCAACCCCTAATCCACGAAACCCTGGAGCTTTATTTGAGAGTGTGAGCTATTTTGAGTGATATTTGTGTACTTTTGTAGCTTGTGGAAGAAGAAGAAGATAGATGGCTCAAGAGGGAAAGAGTAGATCCAGAAACAACACTCCATTTTCTACATTTTCTGGTAATCAAGTTTCTATTTTGGCTATTAGTTCATTAGATCTCTTTATGTCCTCTTTATGTGGGTTTTTGGTCCAACAGTGATAACGTTTGGAGAATGATCGACCCAAGTGGGTATTCTTCCAGATCTTGGACCTAGAGGGGTTGATATGACATAAAGGTGCAAACTTTATGCCATTGGAGCCCCCATGCAAGCCATAGAGTGTCATATTGTCCTTTTTAGCCCCAAAAGGCCATGCATGTGGGGAAAAGTGGGAACTTTACGTGTCCAAGTAGTGTTAGGGGTTTAGATCTGAGGTTGTAAGCTTTAGTTTGGTGTATGGATGGCTTAAGGACCAAGTTTTAGGTCCCAAGGAATTAGGGTTTGAGCTAAACCCTTTAGGAAGAGGTATTAATGGTTAAAGTTAGAAACTTTACCCTTAAAAGGGCATTTTTAGGGCTTATGTGAAGTATGAAGCTTGGATCTGAAGTGTAAGGGCTTAATCCATTAAGATAGCCCGAACAGACAGAGGAACTCGGCGAGTCCAGAAAGGGACTCCATGAGTTGAAGTCGGGTTGTCCCGATTCTATGCCAGTTAGAACTCGACGAGTCTGTGAAGGGACTCGACGAGTTAACTCGGTTGGTTACGAGTCTGAGTAGTATAGGAACTCGTCGAGTCAGGATGTAACTTGACAAGTTGAGTCCGCTGGGAGTTGACCTTCACTTTGACTTTGACCAGGATGTTGACTTTGACTAGGGGTAAAATGGTCATTTTACCCTAAGAAGGATTATCAGATTTTGATTAAGGATTATTGTGAAATTTATAGCCAGGGAGTCGCTGGAGCAGCCGTCAGAGATTCCTCACACGAGATTTCACAGCTAGCATACGAGGTGAGTTTTCCTCCGGTAGGACGGGTCTAAGACACCAAGGCCATCCCGTATATGCATGTTTAGTAGCTGAGTGTGGGCGAGGCCCGTATCTCCTAGTTAGACGAGTGTGGGCAGGGCCCGTATCTCATAGTTTAGTTTGAGCATGGAATTATGACTGATTGATAGATTTAGCTATACTTGTTGTTTGTGTGATACTTGTATGTATGTTTAGTAGCTGAGTGTGGGCGGGGCCCGTATCTCGTAGTAAATGAGTGTGGGCGGGGCCCGTATCTCATAGTAGTTGAGTGTGGGCAGGGCCCGTATGTCATAGCCAGCAGAGTGTGGGCGGGGACCGTATCTCCAAGTTAGCGGAGTGTGGGCGGGGCCCGTATCTCCATGAATGTGGGCATGACCCGTATCTCCTAGCTGTATGTTATTTTGTATGTGGTAGTTTGGCGAGACTCACTAAGCTTTGTGCTTACAGTTTTCAGTTTTGGTTTCAAGTACTTCCGGTAGCAAAGGGAAGAGCTCGGGATGATTGCAGTGCACACACCATTTGTTCCACCTGGGACGTTTTAGACTCTGATATTTTGACATATGATTTTGATACAATATTTTATGATGATGATTCGAGATACATTACTTATGTTTTATGAATGATGGATGGTATTTATGGTTTTATGAATAATTAAAAATGAAATATTTGGACTGTATTTTTAGGATGTTTCACAGCCCCTCCAGCCACTAACATTTTCGGATTAGGCCCATTATTTACCAAACAACCCTTCGTCATGAAATTATTTACATTTTAAGTCCAATTGATACAATTTAGACACCAAATTCCTGAAATTATAACATTTAACTCCCCTGCTAACACTGATCAATTATTACTACTTTAGGGCTATTATTTAATCATTTTATTTATTTAATTTTATTTATTTATTTATTTATTTATTTATATTTTTATTTATTTTATTTTAAATGGAATGTTACATCACTCATGGAACTTCTGATGGGTTATAAGCATAACATCATTCCTATGGTGTTCATGCAACCCTAATTGCTTTGATCTAGGTTTTTCTAAGTAAACATACAACATTGAATACCAAAGCAATAAACCCTAATTAACTAGCATACAAATCTGAAAAACACATATGATTAGGGTTAGAAAGTTTACCTTGATTGTTATGTAGCAATAACAATCACAATCCTTCTTAATATTGACTTCTGAAAGCTTAGTGCCCCAAGTGTTGCACCTCTAATGGAGTCACAAACACCATGAGCAACAAGATGAACAAGGAGAGAGGGAGGAGGCACCAAAAACATCCTATGGTTTCTCTTAGAAGGTTAGACACGTTTTTGGGAGCCTTAGGGGTCCTTATATAGTTGTGAGGGCTGCTAGGGTTTAAGGTGAAACCCTAATTTTCTACTTAGGCCTTAAGCAACCCATGGAGTCCCTCTAGAAAGCCCTTAGACGAAAATCCTATGGGCTTTCCATAGATTTCGTCCAATGCCCTTTCCATCGGAATCCATAGCCCAATTTGCAACTATCACATAATTGCAATATCAGTCCCCTTTATTTAATTAATCTCTTTTAGCCACAAAATTATTTCTTAATTAATTCTTGACTAATATGAATTAAACAATATGATTTCTCTTTTAATATATTATTCATATAAATAAATAAATAAATAAAGCCACCAAGACTAATCCTTATAAGTGTAAGAATACCAAATTCTTGCCACTATTAGAATATGTTAGATTCTAATATTTTATGCAACGATCCTTTTGTAATGTCACAGCACCAAAGCCACCAAGACTTTGCCAAAATACTCTATTGGAGATTGTTACAAGGCAATTCCATAGATATGAAGTCTCACATTCAAATTACATTCCTTTGAACATCCTTCTTGCATAAAAGTTTCTTATCAAGACATAGATTCTTATCGTCCAACTCCCAATATGGAAACATTTCCATATTTTCCATACGATAACTCATTATTAATAGAATCATATCTAATCATAATAATGTCATTATGTTCCATTCAATACGTTACTTCCAACTGCGCACAAGCGACCAATCCTTAGCGAACCTTAGATTGTCCTTGACAGTTGTTTAATCAATTTAGTCAAATCCGGTTCTGATCCTTTTCCCTCTTAATGCACTAAGCATTTGGGAAATCAGAATGGTTAGATATTATAGCATATGCAATTGATCCTATACCCAAAGCGTATGAGACGCGATTCATAATGTCTTACATAAAGACGTGATACTTTACCAGTCTCCTGCTATAATATTTCTATTTGCCATATTCTCATAATTTTGATTATGAAGATGGATGCCGTAATCATAACCAAATTTTGAGAACGCAATTATCCTTTCCATATATAGAATTTCCTTACGTTGAACCATTTCAACATAACATTCATATATATTTGACTACATTTGACTTAAATTTCTCGATCCAAGCTTTTAGATTTTGAAACGAAGTATAATATTCTCTCCCTTAATTATAGAAAAACAATTTTTTTCAACCCCTGCAACTTTGCAAAGTGAAACCTTTTGTTTTCTATAATTAATATTGCTAACTTGCAACATAATAATCATGCTCCCACTAACATGATAATTATTACTTTTACTAGCATAACACTTATGCTTCCACTAGCTTTGACATGTACTCCGAAAACAGGTGGACTTCTAGAAATCAATACTTACTGATTTCCAAAGTTCATATTTCTAATACGAGATGCTTCGATAAAACTTTATCAAGCTTCTCAAACTTATACACCTTTCCCTAGAAATCTCATATGTGTGTCTAAACCATTTTAGAACTTATAGGAATAAGTCTTAAATTTTCAAACTAATTGCCAAATCTCACAATTCGAACTATGAAGAGTGATGTCGTAATCATAATCGAATTTGAGAATGCAATTTACACAATCGCTATCTCCGTAAAATCTTCCTAGTGAAAGCGTTTCCTCACAATTATTTCCATGAAGGAGAGAAACCTTATGACACTTAGATTTTATGGTGTATGTGTTCCTATCCATGCGAATTTGTCATAACCATAATCATAAGATAATGTTCGTGACAAATCCAAACTCTTATGGACAGAACTTGTTCATTCTTAATTTCTTGCCATTAAGGGTCCTACCATTGTTTTCAAGTCTTTGAGTAGCTCACTCCTACTTATCAATGTACTTTCCATTGATCATGGTGCATTTCCTCTATGCAATCAATTGAGAACTCGTAGAACTCATATGCATAAGTAACTTTACTGGAATGGCATAGAAACAAATTTGTGTCAACACGATAGGTTACAAACCTCAAGTCGTGTGCTAGTATCTAACAGGTTTACTCTTGATTAGTTCTTGAATCTTTTCAAGATCATTTAGACTCCCACTGACCTCTTGACATATAAGATTATCTTGTCAAGAAACATTTCTTGACAAACAAATACTCAAGAGTTAGTGCGAATTCTTATCAAGACAAAACCTACATACAATTGGTCTTAGTTGGTCTTTGTCTTATCCAAGACATCACAACTTACCAATTTCAAATGTACAAGAGTAAGAAAACCATTTTTCTACTCCACATTTGATGAGTGTGTTCAACCTTTTCTTAAGACGATGTCACTCAAATCACAATCTTGGAGTACGACTCTAAGACTTGATTTTGGAACGAAGTATGATTCGCCTTTTGATTTAACCATTTCAACAATTACTGATTCTTCTTCTTAGCTATACTAGTGCACTAAGGTGTCCTTAGAGGATCAATTGTGATATGGTTTCATAATCAATAAGATGGTCATAAAACATGATACTAAAGTACTCTCCCATCTTTTCAGATTGGAGAAACTTTTATCTTTCTGCCTAATTGATTCTTCTTATCCGTTCTACCATTCATTGAAACTTTTCAATGATTCATAATTGCACTTAATATTTTAATCATAACCACATTTACTAGACTTTTAGTAAATCATGAAGAATAATCTTATTGTTATTTGTGGTGGAGTCAACTAGTGCACAACATTGCGTACCAGATCTCCTAGTCTTTCACTTGACTCACATACTTATGTGAACAAGGAATTAATCTTAATTTTCTAAGTACCAAGATTTCCATACATCACATGACTCAAATCATATGATTCCAAGCTTCTGTCCTATTGAAACTTGGGCAATGGGAATCTTTCCTTACTTAGAAAATCACGACACTACCATAAATAACACAACTAAAAATCACATCCACTTAATATTGCTTATAATAGAAACACAAAAGAATCAATTTTCACAAATGACATTGCAAAGGGATATAAATAAGACAAAACTCAAAATTTATTTTATTTATAAAAGGTGCGGAAAACTTGTCCTTACAACGCAAATTCGAATGAAAACTATGATATTACATATTCCTAAGCAATCTATCATAACTCTAAGCAGCAGCTCAAAAAATCCGATCTTCGAATCATGCGATCTAAATCCATTTCTTCGTGATCAGACTCAGCTCACTTCTTCCTTTAAGCTTCCTTTCTTTTGTTCGATCCTACAAACATCAAAATGTAATCTTATCACATCATGTATTAAGAATCTAAAATAGAAAACTTAATAGAGTTAGATTTACCTAAAGTAGTTCATACATCTTGACTCTCCATCTCTTAGATCTCTCAGGTAGTCAGGGCAACTTCGTAACCAATGCCCCCTCTTTTGGTAGTAGAAACATATGGATTCTTATGGAATGGTACACGGGACTATCTCAGACTCAGCCTTTCTCTTGCGTAGAGAAAACTTTTCTGGACTTCCAATGTTGCCATTGCCCATAAGAAGGTTGGGATATTGATTTACCAGACAAATTTGCTCGACCAGTGCGCCAAATTATTGCTGATTTAGCAGCAATAAGCAAATAAGTCAAATCAATGAGGGTCACGTCGTGGTCTATCATATAGTACTCTCTAATGAACTCACTATATGATTCGGGAAGTGACTGAAGAACCAAGTCAACAACCAACTTCCTTGAGACATCGACACCCAACATTCCCAATATGTCAATATGCAACTTCATATCCAAGACATGAGCACATACAAACTTTCCATCTTTGTGACTTTTTGCCAATAGGGCTTGAGTGACTTTGACTTTTCAAGTCTTCAAACACGTGGGTCAGGGAGAATTATTGGAGGAGGTGGAGGAAGTGAAGCATGATTTCCATTTCCACAATCCAATCGTGGAACACCATCTTCAAGTGGAAAACTTTTTTCAATGGATTCAGGATGACCATAGTTGTTAGATTTTGACATCTACAAAACGGGAGAAATTCAAGTTAGTTGATAAAATCCTCAATCAGTGTTGCAGAAATCGGCCTTGGCGGCCGATTAATCGGCGATTAATCGCTTGGCGGCCTCGAACCGATTACGATTAGGGTGCTTGGCGGAAATTGGTGAAAATCGGTCAAACTCGGGCTTGGCGGTCCTTGGCGGCCTTGGCGGTCCTCGGCGGTCATAGGCGGGAAATATTTAAAAAATTCAAAAAAAAATAATTTTCAAATATTACACAAAAATTTTAAATTTTTAAATTTTTAAGCTTTCAAATTTTAAAATATTATACTAAAATTTTTAAAATTTCAAAATTTTAAAATTTAAAATTTCCAAATACTTAATTTTTTAGGAAATATTAATTTTTTAAATAATTTTATTAATAATTTAGGGTTCCTGATTAATCGCCGATTAATCCCCGCCGAGTCTGATTAATCGCTTATCGCCAGTCGACCGCCGAGCTACCGCCGAACGATTTTTACAACCTTGTCCTCAATATAGCACCCAAATGAAATATTGAGGCTAGGATCCAACACAATATTCTACAATTTGGAAGAGGGATGCCATAATCCAATTTGCAAAACATTTGAAGGTAGGTAAATGACGATTTACCAATTTCCACCATGAAAAACGAAAATTGAAAATTAGGTTTTAAATGAATTGAAACTCCTAGATCTTTTGAGATTCATTGAACTTTTCAATGGCATGTTTAATCTCGATTATGCCCATCATGTTTGTGACTGGGATGCCGAGGATCACAAACAAGGTGTGGATAACCATGCAAATATACTTGGTACCCCCAATGTTACAGTCACCTAATCAATGTGCCGGTTAGCCACACACGCTCCATTGATCTATGACAAACATCGAGTCACCCTTTGCCCCCTTCGCTAGACTCAAATTAGTGTGTCGGTTAACCAGACACGCTCCACTAACGTCTTGGCAAGGGTACAAAGTGTAATTTCATGGAATAGCATCAATTCCATATTTTTCCTAAAGTAACTAAGATTTGGGAATTTATAAAAGTGTTTAGTTACTTCGTATTTCATTATACTTATAATGGAAGGTTGTGTCCTATCCTACCCGTTCGGCTAACAACCCTCCACTAGTCAAGAGTGCGGTTGGTAAGAGTGGATACCCATTCAATCGCCATTTTATAGGCAATTTCCTTAAACACCCCTTAGAGACCAGCTTCATGAATGAGGCATACTAACGGTAAGACTGACTCTTTATTTATACATATATAATATGTTAAACCTCTAAATGTTATATAGTATAAGGTGTATTTTATACTTTTAAAAATACTAAGTGGTTTAAACTTATTAATAAATTAGACCTTTAATTTGATTAATCTTAAACCATATAATTATGATTTATTAATTATCTCTTTTAATTAAAAATTTAATTAAATTAATTAAATTAATAAACCATAAGTGTGTAAATTGAACTTTTCAAAACTTTAGGGTTTTAGAATTTAATATTTCAATATTAATACCTTTTAATTAAAATTAAATTCCAAAACTTGAGGACAATTTTTGAAACCTTTCAAAACATTAGGGTTTAACTATTTAAATTTCAAAAACTAAACTTTTAAGCTCAAATTTAAACTATAAAACCTATAGGGTGCAATTTGAAATTTTTACAAATTACTAGGTTAAATATTTGATTAATAATAATCCTATATTATCCATATTTAATCAAATCCATCAATTTTGATGAGGATAACGATTCCAAACTTTAAAAATCGGATTTTGGCAAGAAAAACGAGTTTTGGCAATTATCCTCAATAAAATCTGGCTAGAAAATCGGAATTCCCGGCACCAGATCCTTGGACTCGTTGAGTCCACTTTGGAACTCGTTGAGTAGGACCTACTCATCGAGTCCATACAGGGACTCGGCGATTCTGGCATACAGAAACCAAAAAATTCGATTTTCAAGATCTTTGGTGGTTCACTTTTGCATCTATTTATTAGAAAAACGACCTAGGCTCTGATACCACTGATGGGTTATAAGCATAACATAATTCCTATGGTGTTCACGCAATCCTAATTGCTTTGATCTAGGTTTTTCTAAGTAAACATACAACATTGAATGCCAAAGCAATAAACCCTAATTAACTAGCATACAAATCTGAAAAACACATATGATTAGGGTAGAAAGTTTACCTTGATTGTTATGTAGCAATAACAATCATAATCCTTCTTGATCTTGACTTCTGAAAGCTTAGTTCCCCAAGTGTTGCACCTCTAATGGAGTCACAAACACCATGAGCAACAAGATGAACAAGGAGAGAGGGAGGAGGCACCAAAAACGTCATGGGGTTTCTCTTAGAAGGTTGGACACGTTTTGGGAGCCTTAGGGGTCCTTATATAGTTGTGAGGGCTTCTAGGGTTTCAGTTGAAACCTTAATTCTCTGCTTATATAGTTGTGAGGGCTGCTAGGGTTTCAGGTGAAACCCATGGAATCCCTCTAGAAAGCCCTTAGACGAAAATCCTATGGGCTTCCCATAGATTTCGTCAAATGCCCTTTCCATTGGAATCCATAGCCCAATTTGCAACTATCATATAATTGCAATATCAGTCCCCTTTATTTAATTAATCTCTTTTAGCCACAAAATTAATTCTTAATTAATTTTTGACTAATATGAATTAAACAATATGATTTCTCTTTTAATATATTATTCATATAATATATTAATAAATCATAATTATTCCTCTTTCTCCTTAGTTCATCCTATCAGTTGCTATGGTGAAGGCAACCCAAAAGGACCATGCTCATAATTGGATCAAGTACATACCAAAATAGTTATGGGCTTAGACACCTAATCCAACAACTTCCACCAACCCTGCAATCATTCGTGCATGCTAATTATACATAACGTTGGATTCCATAGACAGTAGAATACTTGATGCTACCCTAAGCCCACAACTAGACAAGGAACAAGAAATAAGGCTAAATCAAACTTTCTTAGGCTATAAAATCTTAGTTATGTACAACTATGATGCACATACTAAGCAATTTCAGTAAATATGTCAATTCCATCTAGCATACAAGAGATTCTCCTAGGCTATCAAACATCATACATCAGGAAAATCTATCATGCAATGCCTGAGGATCCCTAGCCTACGAACTAGAATGCAATTCTATCATATAATCATCATAAGCAAATAATAATGTGGGTATCTTGGTGTATACTTTCTTACTCCGACTGATCGTACACATCTCATCCTTCATTGGTTACTTTTAAAAACAATTTTGCAAATAATTTTGAAAACAATTTTGAAACCAATTTTGAAAACTTTACAGATCCTTAGTTTGAGTCTAGATTCACACGAATGCTCATCCAATTCTCTCAAACCAGGGCTCTGATACCAACTTGTAACATCCCAAGATCAAGGAAAAAAAATTTCATTTTGAAACTAATGCAATATCCAAAAACATCACAAAATCATAGTTTCCAAAAGTCATAAAACAAGAATTAGAGTATCCCCAAAATCATAATCTCATAAAATCCAGGATGATGTGCATGATCAAGTCTTCGCCTTGCCCCTGTCCTCTGAAGTACCTAAAACCATAAATTAAACCGGTATGCCAAAATTTAGTGTGTTCCCCCAAATTACCACACATAACCAAACCGATAACAACATGCATGCATGAACCTTCAGCCTGACTGGACTGCCTCACATGCCTACAACCTATCTGGACCGCTCTACGGGCCTTCGGCCTGAATGGACCACCTCACAAGGCCTACATCCTATCCAGACCTCCCCGGGTATCTTGGCCTTCAGCACAAAGCAAGACCGCCTCAACCTAACTACAATATGTTGACATATACAACAGATAACCATACACACATATCTAGCAGTACAGGTACCATACTGGTCTACCAATCTATCACATAACAAGCATAACATTATCCTATATACCAGGATATCTAATCCAGTGGGTTGGCTGGTGCGTTTGACCCACAAGTACAGTAAGGAAAACTCACCTCACAGTCTGAAAGATAGTTGAACAGATCACTGCTCCAAATGTTGACTCGACCTGTAACGTCGTGATTTTTACCATAATTTTTTTTTTCTTTTTAAAACATTTATTTAACAGAATACGTTAGCAGAAGACTTAGTTTTTTTTAAATCAAAACATTTTCAAAACCACAACGTTACTTCGAAAACTCAAACATAATTCCAAACCATTAAACTGTAAACAAAAGTATTTTTAAAGTAAATAATCAAAAACATGTCCAAGAGTGGTATCGTTAATACAAATCTACTACCCATAAGAACCCCTCTCACCAAGGCCAATCTTCTAAACTGGCTGTACCAATCATGAGACACAAAAGAGAAAAGATACAAGTGTCAGCCCCTGTTGAGTGAGTTCATGAAGTTGCATGTAAAACATACAAACCCCAAATTGGTCAATCATTCATTTTATGATGAAGCATAAAAATGATAGACAAATACCACTTAGAGAATGACTGCATATTATAATTATTCAGTCACATATTCAACCGCATACATGCATATACGTTTAACCACAATTCTACCACATAACATATATGATAAACCAAATACAACATAAGCAACCGCATAACATATAAATAATCACATTTCATATTTAAGCAACTTTTAATTGTTCAACCTTTTGTTAATAATCAACCTTTGTTATATATTCAACCTTTTAATATGCAACCAACCTTTTGTTACATGTTCAACCTTTTATTAACAACCAATATTTGTTATATATTCAACATTTTAATATGCAACCAACCGTTTGTTACATGTTCAACCTTTTATTATATCTATCCAACCGATTGATAGAAAAGTGTCTCTTAGTGCTACCTAACCCAAGAGAAACACCCCGTTCACTACTTGTGTGCACGGCCAGCCGAATGCTCTAAGTGGCTCATGACTTCCACCCGAAACACCAACCCCGTGACTCCACTTTCGCTACTTCGACTTTGCAAAGTACAAGTACCCCACGGTGTCGTTCAGGATCGGTACAAACGGTGCCAATTCCACCGATACACCTCCCGATTCCCACGTGATGTTTGCGCTGGCCGCGAACGAGGGACGAACATCACTCCAGCCCACAAACACCGAAGTTCCCGCAAACCATGTGTCACACGGTCATCTAGAAAGACCGGCAACTAATCACCGTTGTGGCTATAGCTCTTCCTATAGGTACTCTTTCAACCTAGTAGGCATCCTCAATGATCCGGATAATGTTTTAGGCAAAGATCATGAACTATCCACACCCTCTACGCATAACCCCGCAATGTCATTTATTCATTAAGCAAGTCATATAATGCATACCATATGAATGTGTATTAAACATGCAATGTATTCATAACCAGCACATCAAAAGACGACATACATCATATTTCAAGCAACTTAAGCTAGCATGTTATATACATCAAGTTCATCAAAGTGTAAGCAACATAGCAATTAGGTCATAACATGGCATTAGCACAAAGCATATATTAGCATCACAAATATCATATCATCATCAAGCACACGTAATGTCATGGTCATCCTAAAGTGAATCAAATCACCATCTACGGGTTGCACGTTTCAATCATGCAACCTTAGTGAGTTAAAACTATGAACTCACCTTTAGCCTTGAAGAAATCCTCCTTCTATTCCAAGTCTTGAACTTACTTGAAATTCTCAAGGCTCCACCTAAACACCACACATAACATTCAATTAACAAATAAAGTATATGTTTCAAAAATACAACTTTATTCTAACTTTTATATTAATTTTTATATTTTCCCTGCCCGACCCCCGTTCAGTGTTTTAAGCATAAGACGTAATCTACAGCTCCAATTGGGATGACATTGGACATTCTGGAAACTAGACGCGATTTACTAGAACTTCATGAGACAGGAGCATCTTCCAATTCTGCCCAGATTAGCAGCTATGGCTCTCGGAAGATAGGGAAAAGTTGTTGTGCAAAATTCTAACATTCACCAAAAATCACTATATGCTTCAAGACTTTAGGTAAATGATTATAGTTGCTCAATTTTACACACAAGATGATTGAATGATATTATTAAGACATAAATTGTGTACTTTATGAGAATATCAAACAGATGACACAAAAATGTTAAGAGCAGAATGCCTAAACATGTAAACGAACATTTAGAACAAAGTTCCAGATTTTGACCCGTAACATCCATTTGTTCAAAGACATTTTAACACCACTTAAACCTGTAAAAATTTTATCTTTATTCTATATTCAGGTAGTTCATACTTTTATCTTTAAAAGTACTACTCGCACAGGTCCAACCGATTTTTCTACAATTTTCTATGAATTTTACAAGAGAGCATGTCCGTGCAGCTAATTTCCGACCAGTCAGTGAAAAAGACAATTTTTACCTTGGTTAGGAACAATATCAGATTCTGGGAAAAATCATGGACAAACTAGACACAAAATTTAAACTCTTAGAGTTTACGGATCATCAATCCGACTTCTGATGATTTTCTACATTTTTTCCAAAACAGGGACAGATTGGTAATTTTTCAGAATTTCCCAGCAATGCATTTTGAGGACTTTTTGACCACTTAACCCATTAAGTCACCACCCAAATCGACCACATTGCTGAAAAACAGGTTTAAAACAGTAGCAATATAACATGGGAGTAAAAATTTAGTTTCACCCTCCGACCATGGTCCAAAGTACATTGTCTTTAAAGGAAAGACAACATATGATGTTAAAAGAGAAATACCATCTTGGGTTTGAATTTCTCCTACCAATTCACCATATATGAATACACTTGGAAACTATTTTAAGGACCTTTTGGAGGGTCCAACCCATAGTCATTCACCAAAAATTCCCTCATGAATATGAGATGACAAAAGCATGAGTTATGACACCAAAAGAGAGCATTTGACTTCACCAATTCAACCAACTCTCGGTCACCAACACCAACCCTTAAAAAGAGTTTCTGGGAGGATTTTGACAGAAAAATATTCAAGAAATTGCCTTACCAAAGATTGAAATTCGCCCACTTGATAAATCATAAGGTTTGAAGTATTAGAAATCATGATTATTGACACCAATTGGAAGACAATTGAAGTAGAACTACATGAAGAATGAAGAAAGAATCAAGAATTACCAATTGGAAAGATCGATTTGATTCTTCAATTTTCGTCCCCCTCTGTGAAAGTCGACAACCCCACAACCCTTACCGACTTTCTCTCTTGTGGTCACCAATTCCCGCACGCCTTCCTCACGATCCAACTATTCTTTTTTTCTTCGTTCCTTCTGCCGATCGACGAGCAACACAAAAAATAATAGGGACGATACTCATTGATCGAACATACGTGGCCCAAGAAAAACGTCGGACTCCTCATTACACCTCATAATCACGTCGATTGATTTTTATGGAGGTTTCAATTTGATTTTACAATTACGTCCCTTTTTTATTTTATTTTTCTCTTTTAGATGATGGACGCACAACACCCAAATCAGTTGGGACGAGGCTTCCTCTAATCGTGCATATAAGCCCAAGAAAACGTATGAATCCCGATGGACGCAACCTTAAGGTAGCGTTTGGTAGATGGAACAGAACTGGACTGAACGGAACAAAAAATTTCGAAGAATGTTTGGCATGGATGGAACAAGAACAAAAGAGGTTGTTGACTAAGTCAAATGGGACAAATTCTAAAAAACTTAGTCCTACTTAAAAAGATGGAACATAGTGGGACAAAAAATATTTGACAAAAATACCCAATCTTCTCTTCCTCGTTCATCGTTTCTTCCTATACATTTTTTTTCCTGTTAACATTTTTCTATCGCCTCTTACAATTTTCTATTGTTTCTTCAAAAAGGTTTCAAGAAGAAAAAAAGAATCGTTTATAACAGTGAGTACAACAACAAATTATTTCATTGGTAATAATTGTCTCTTTTTATATATTATATTTTAAATTTGATTGGTGATGCATCTTCCAAGAACTATCTTAATTTTTCTTCATCTTTTTTCTTTATAAAATCAATGATTTATACCTCTTATCCAAAGCAACCGCCAAAGCAAAAGCAATTCCAAATTCCAATCTAATACACATACGAGTAACTTTCAATAAGGTTATTAAAACGTAGGTTGTAAGCATTATACTATAAAACAGGTTAGAAACGGTTTATGAAAATTTTGATAAATTTCAGGATAATTTAGTAATTTACAATTTAGTTCCGTTGAGTCCTAGCTTTGCCAAACGCTATACAAATCTATTAGTTTAGTCCAGTTCAGTTCTGTTCCATCCCGTTCAGTCCGATCCTGTCCAGTTATGTTCTTGTACCAAACACTACCTAAATGCTATTTAGGTGATTAGAAGAGATTTTAAATCCCAAATTACATCATTTACCCCTAACTTTGCTCCTTTGCTCATATTCCACCCTCTAATTTTGTTTGAATTAATTCTAACCTTCACTTATATTAAACATTTTGTTTATATAATTTAATTTAATTATATAGTTTATAAATTTGATTAATTCTTTTAGCTATTACTTAACACCATTTTACCTTATAATTTTAATTTTATATTCTTAGAATATAAATAACTATACAAGTCGTGTAATGGTAAACTAACATCGTTAACAACATGATTTTCAGGTCGTTACACGACCGATCACCTATACTATAAACAAGGAACTAATCTCAAACTACTATTCAAATTACCCAAAATTCCCTTAGTTCAAACTTGGTCAAATCCCTGGTCAAAGGTCAAAATTCAAAAAGTCCCAACTCAACACAGACTGAGCACGCAATGCGTACTCAGTCACTATGCTTGGCGTAGAGATGCCTTCCCAAAAAACAGGACTCTCCACCAATACACACTGTGCACCCTAAGGTACGACCAACGTATTTACGTCCATTTCACCTTCTTCTTTAAGTGCTTCATCCATTAAGACCCTACGTCCAGAACTCATATCTAGTCCCAAATATCATTCTAAGTCATAACGTTTCCAACTTTATTACTTTTCGTGGCTAGATAGGGTCCAAAAACAAAACCCTAACTTATTACACAAACCCAACTTTCATAACTCTTGCATGGAAGAAAGAAAGGGATCGAGATCACATTTTTATGGTTCCTAACACTCAATAACATCTGAAAGGACAACTCCTTTGGTCTTGAGTAAGCCATATTCATATTTACCAAGATCATGGGACCAAAATGCACAAAAAATCAAGAACTACCAAGATCTAAAGAAACATTCGTCAAGTTCCAATCTTTGTACCTTCTGGGGATGCTTGAAGGTGAGATACTTCTGGATCTAAGTTGCCTTGAACTTCTAAGTTGATCTACCACCTTCTTCCTCCTTCACAAGAATAAGAACACACACTTTCAAGCTCAAACACACACACCAAAGAATTAGGGTTTGCAAGGAACATTTATCGGAGATGGAGGTTGATGTGAGGAAGGTCTCAAAGGAGTTAAGTCCTTTATATATGGGTTAAACCCTCAAAACTTGGTTTTTACAGATATGACGAGTATGCCATGCGTACCCATGAGTATTCCCAACGTACTCTCATGCATCCGTGATCCTTTTTACTGAACTACGCCATATGTACACCCCAAGTATGCATGACGTAAGGACTATTTTTGAAACAATTTTTATAATTTAAAAAATAATGGAAATACCTAATTGGTTGGGTGTTACATAAATATTCATATTTGAATTCTTATTAAATAATAATTCAAAATAATTATAAATTTTTATATTCAGATTTAAAGAACTAAACTGTCACACCCCCGGACCAGACGGCGGAAACGTCCGGAGGCGGGTGACTTCATTGTGCAGTATCATAACAATTGAATATAAATGAAACAGAGCAATCCAAACATCATACATTGAGATAACAAACTTACATTATTTACTTATTGTATTTGTTCTTCGAATTACACAAAAGAGACATAAGCAGAAAAATCCAAGCTACAGCTAAAAGTCTTGCATCCGTGTCCCTTGTTACCTGCTTACTAGATACCTGAGAATACAAGTCGTTTTGAAAAGCGTCAACTAAAAAGTTGGTGAGTTCATAAGCAGTTTTGTGTATAAAATCGTTTACACTTGTTTAGAATCGTTCTTGTTGTACTTTCACAAAATCCGATATTTTCTATGAAATCGTTTGAAGTCTTGCCTTGAAAATCATGAATATGTGAATGCATGACATTACTTTTGTTCATCCTTATAAGGAGTGATTTTGAAAAGTAGTGTGGTTTGTAAAAGCGAGCTGTGTCCGACAATAGTTCGTTTGAATAGTAACAATCAATCGTTTCAAGAAAAATCCCTTATTTTCAAAAAGGAAATATGGTTGAAAATCATGTTCCTCTTATCGAGTAAAATTGAGTGTGTGCTTTCCAGTTTATCGTTATCCAAATCGTAGAAAAATCGTTTTCCCCAGAAAATCCTATATTTTCTGCTATAAAATAATCGTAAGTTCTAGTTTCCAACTATGTATATGTGTGGGTTAGTTTATCGTTATCAAAATCGTTTACAAACGTTTTCCATAGAGTCCTACGCTTTTTAATTTGTAAAAATAGCAGTATTACGACTCTATACTTGTAGGAGAAAGAATCAACATGGCTATTGTGGACATTCTACGCGATGAAGAAGGACAATCAACACAACAAATGTGGACCATCACCTATCACGAGTAGGACAGTCAACACAATGTGCAAAAGTTTATTTATGAGGTTTTCCTTACATAAATTTCCAGTTAATATAACATATTCTAGTGAGTCGTTATAACCATACTAATTTGACGAAGTGCCTGTTTTGGCGTTTCTCAGGCGCCCTCGGTTTGGAAAAAGACATTTGTCACCCTAGACTGGCCTGTCTAGCTGTAGCGAACAGCGAAGGTGCGGGGTGTCAACCCCGTATAGATCTATACACAAATTTCCGCTCTCCCTCCAGGAGATTCTGGCTATAACTCCTTACAGGACTTAGACGTACACTAATATTTTTATATTTAGGTACTTTTGAGATTTGTCTGACTAGAATATTAACAACCTTTTGCGCAATCGTTAGAGATCCATTATTTGTTAGATAAAAAATGAAATTCGTACTCATTGAATAGAAATATCATTCTCGTTCCATATCGTTGATTGTGCTCGTTAACTAGGTGCTCGTGTTTGTTCCTTTTCGTTTATTGAAAAAAAATAAGTCATTTTAGTCAAGAGAGAAAAAGTGTCAAGTTATAATTTATATAAATTTATAACTGCCGTTTATGACACGCATTTTCTGTTTTATGACATATATAACATTACTTATGTCCTTGGAGGTTTTATGACAGCAGCTTATGACATGCAAATGTTTCTGTCATAAAGGCTCTATTTGTATATTTTCTTGATGCACCCTTTTATGTTGAATATTTATAAAATACTCCCTGATAGTTTGCAAAATAGTCACAAAGTTTCTATTTTCGAAAATCACTAGAAATGGTGTCCACTTAGTAAGGTTCCTTTTTACAACTTTTATCTTTAGACATGAAAGCATAGATAAGGGGTTAAGTTGGACACACTCAATAGTTGGGAGGCTCTTTTGCACAAAGTATCCTCTGTTCTTTATGAAATTGAGAAATCCTATGTTCGTGAGTATATTACTAAAATATTAATTTAATAATATTTCACACACACATACAATCATACGTATATAAGCAATTCTTCAAGTATTTAGGCAAGATTTGACTTGTACTCTCCCCCAAAAACATTAAAATATTGAAAATGTGGGGTATGAAGCTCACCTTGAGTTAGTTGAGGAGTTGTCTGGAGTTAAGGAGTGAAGATCTCAGGCTTAAACTCTTGGCTGAGATGAAGAACTTCCTTGGGAGAAAGTTATCCTAAAGGTGTTTTTTTTTCACATATTATTATGAATAAAATAATATGGATTCATCTTGAGATATTATAAAATATTAGATGAGTGGAGGAATTTACCTTACAACTCCAGGGAGAAATTGAGAATTTTGTTTTCAGCAAGTTCTTGTTCTTGCTTGGAGATGAGTTTTGAGAGGAAATGAGAAAAGTGAGAGAGAAAGTGGAGTCTCAACTCCTTCACTGTCGTTGCTTTGGAGTATAAGGAAAAGGAAAGGAATCTTTGATGCATGGGGATCTGGTGGTCCATGCGTGGATATTTGGTGGGTAAAGCATGGAATACCGTGATTTGCATGGGAAATGAGGAATTTTATTAAATCACAAAGTCAACTTCCTTGTCCTTTTCTTGATTTAGGATAAGGTTTTCCTAAATCCTAAACTTTTATTTTATGAAGAATATGCTTAAAATAATTAATTTTAGCATAAAATAGGAGTCTAAGGGGTTTAGGATAGGAAAAATAAGAGTTTGATGTAATTTCCGGCCTCAAAATGTCCTAAAATGGTGAAAAGGTCCGGAAATGGCAAAAATCCGGAGCTTAGAAGCGAAATCCGAAGTCATTATGAAATTTCCGGAGCAAGGGAGTAAATTCCGAAGCAAACAGTGAAGTTCCGGAGCAAATCTCGCAATTCCGGAGTGCTCTTCTCGGATCCGAAGCCGCATGATCAATTCCGAAGCCATCTTCCAAATTCCGGAGTCATGCGAGTGAAGTCCGGTCCGGCCAGCAGTCTTCCGAAGCGAAGTTCCGAAGCAAGAAGGGGGGGGGGGAAGTTCCGAAGTGGTGAGTCCTCTTGGTTCCTTAGGAGGCATTCCGGACTAAGAGGTTCCGGACCAGGAGGGTTCCGGACCAAGAGGGTGTTGAGTGTGAAGCCATTGGGTTGGTCAAAAGGCAGAAAACATGGCAGAAAACATGGAAGAAAAGCAAGTCAAAAAGGTGGAAAAGGAGAGGTGATCCATATTTCCCGGATGCATGTTTCATGGCTGCTTTTCTTGTTCAATTGTTTACTTCAGACTCTATATATGAGTCTCATCTGTATTGTAAAAATAAGCAACAAAGAGTGAGTGCAGATTAGCACCAAGAAATATAAACTCCTAGTTACCGGTGGACGTAGGTCAGAGAAGGACCGAACCACGTTAAATCCCTCATGTTCATCCTTGTGTTCTTGTTTTTCGTGAGCTGTGTGTGTGTTTAGAGTCGTGTGTTAAGTGTCTCGATCCTAACAAGTGGTATCAGAGCAAGGTTTTAGCTTCAGAAGGTGATTTTCAGTTTTTGGTCAAAAAAAATTTTCGTCAAAAACGATTTTGGTGTATACCGTTGGAAAGGTCTCGTTCCGAAGATTCCGAAAATATTTTTTTCTGAATTTTTTGACCACCGGAAGACGTCCAAATCGCCGGTCAAAGGTTGCCGGAATAGTTACCGGAAAAAAAACCAGTTTCGCCGGAGAAGACGACACTGTAGCACCGAAGTTCCGCCGGAGAAGACGACACTGTAGCACCGAAGTTCCGCCGGAGAAGACGACACTGTAGCACCGGAGTTCTGCCGGAGAAGACGACACTGTAGCAGGCACTGTAGCACGACGTCAGCGGTGACGTCAACAGAACTGTAGCAAGCACTGTAGCACGACGTCAGCGGTGACGTCAGCAGGAACTGTAGCAACACTGTAGCAGATTTGAAAAATTGCAGTTTAGCCCCTGAACTTTCAGAAAATTGCAGTTTAGCCCCTGAACTTTCAGAAAATTGCAGTTTAGCCCCTAATCTTTCAGAAAATGGCAGAAAACAGTAAGCTTCAGATTGAGAAGTTTGATGGGAAAGATTTTGGTTGGTGGAAGATGCAAATTGAAGATTTGCTCGTGCAGAAAGACTTGGACGCAGTTTTAGGTGAAAAACCGGAGGCGATAACACAGGCAAACTGGGAGATTTTGGATAAGAAGGCCAAGACATTTATTAGACTGACGTTGTCAAAGGATGTTGCCTTCAACATTTTGAAGGAGACCTCGGCAAAGGGAATCATGGAGGCATTGTCTAATATGTACGAGAAGCCGTCGGCAGCAAATAAAGTCTTCCTGATTCGGGAGCTAGTCAACACGAGGATGAGGGAAGGAAGTTCAGTTACAGTACACATCAACAATTTGAACTCGATTTTATCCAGACTTGGGTCAGTGGGAATAAAATTTGAGGACGAAATTCAAGCTTTACTACTGTTATCATCATTACCTGACAGTTGGTCCGGAACAGTTACAGCCGTTACTAGTTCCTCAGGATCGAAAGAGCTCACTTTTGAGGGAATTCGGGATTTAATTCTAGGCGAAGACGTCAGACGAAGAAATTCTGGGGAATCATCAAGTGAACAATTGAATGCGGTCAGAGGTAGAAAAAATAACAGAGGTAGTGGGAGCGGGAACAGGAGAAGGAGTCAGTCGAGGACTCGAAATGATGTGACTTGTTGGAACTGTAAAGAGGTTGGACATTTCAGGAATCAATGTCCAAAAGACAAGAAAGAAGTTAACGCTGCAGTAGACCATTCAGATGATGATGTTTTGATCTGTAGTGTGGAGAGCAATGTGGATTCCTGGGTTATGGATTCGGGTGCTTCATTTCACGCTACCCACAGCCGTGAAGCACTGCAGAATCTAAAAGAAGGAGATTTTGGTAAGGTAAGACTGGCGAACGATGAGGTTCTTGATGTGACGAGCATAGGTGACTTAGTTTTGAAGACTCCAGTTGGTCCATGGACTTTAAAGGATGTCCGGGTAATTCCAAGTCTGAAGAAACAATTGATTTCTGTTGGGCAGTTGGATGAACAGGGACACGAGGTTAAGTTCAGGAATGGGCAGTGGAAGGTTGTCAAAGGAAATCTTGTGATAGCTCGTGGACATAAGAAGGGTTCATTATATATGGTCAGATTACCATCTGAGGGAGTAACCATCCCAGTTCAGAAGAAAAACAAAATCCGGTTCATAGAGTCTCGTGGACAGAAGAAGGTTTGCTTTGCAGATGGCAAACCCAGAGTCACAGGTCAGATTCAGGTTGAACGTGTTTGGAACGGTTCAGAAAAACCAGTCAAGGGCATTCATAGCAGTGGGAGCAAGGGTTGTGCTTCAGCTAGAATACCCAGAACACAGTGGGTTAAGAGAACCAGTATTCCATCTGTAAAAGTCTCTCCAGATTATCTGCTTCATATGGAGAGTGTCGTTTGTTCTCAAGATGTTCCAGGATCGGGCAGTTCATTTCAGTGGGAGCCGGTGGAGACAGAGAACAGGTCAGTGGCAGACTTAGTCATGACTGATGTGTTGGAGCTAACGGAAGCTTCAACTAGCCTTCAGGTAAATTGAAGAGAAGGCCAGGGTAACTAGGAAGGAGTCAAGATCAAAAGTTTTTACAGAAATACAGATACACAGTTGAAGCTATGGTGAAGATTGTTTCGTGGCTTCAAGTGGGAGATTGTTGAGTGTGAAGCCATTGGGCTGGTCAAAAGGCAGAAAACATGGCAGAAAACATGGAAGAAAAGCAAGTCAAAAAGGTGGAAAAGGAGAGGTGATCCATATTTCCCGGATGCATGTTTCATGGCTGCTTTTCTTGTTCAATTGTTTACTTCAGACTCTATATATGAGTCTCATCTGTATTGTAAAAATAAGCAACAAAGAGTGAGTGCAGATTAGCACCAAGAAATATAAACTCCTAGTTACCTGTGGACGTAGGTCAGAGAAGGACCGAACCACGTTAAATCCCTCGTGTTCATCCTTGTGTTCTTGTTTTTCGTGAGCTGTGTGTGTGTTTAGAGTCGTGTATTAAGTGTCTCGATCCTAACAGAGGGTTCCGGCCAAGAGGGTTCCGGACCAAGAAGTTTAGGACGAAGAGGAGTCCGGACCAAGAGGGTTCCGGACCAAGAGGTTCCGGACCAAAAGGGTCCTTTTGGGGTTTCCTCTTCCGGTTTTGAGCTGTTTTCGACTAAGGAAGGTACTTAGGGAGATTTGAGAGAGATTTGAGATTCGAGGAGAGATTTGGGAGAGATTTCACATACTTGGAGAGATTTGGGAGAGATTCACTATTCTTGGAGAGATTTCGCATATGGGAGAGATTTGGGAGAGATTCACTATTCTTGGAGAGATTTAGCATACTTAGAGAGATTTGGGAGATATTCACTATTCTCGGAGAGATTTCGGATACTTAGAGAGATTTGGGAGAGATTCACTATTCTTGGAGAGATTTCGCATACTTAGAGATATTTGGGAGAGATTCACTATTCTTGGAGAGATTTGGGAGAGATTCACTATTCTTGGAGAGATTTCGCATTCTTGGAGAGATTTGGGAGAGATTCACTATTCTTGGAGAGATTTGGGAGAGGTTTCACATACTTGGAGAGAATTGGGAGAGGTTTCACATACTTGGAGAGAATTGGGAGAGATTCACTATACTTGAAGAGATTTGCATTCTAACACTTTATGGCTCCTTAGGAACTCATATTGTACACTTAGAAGTGTTAGCAAAAGTCTCACAATAGTACTTACTTACCTGAGGACAAAATTTTCTAGCCAAAAGTGCTAGTTGTGACATAAACTAATATTTTAAGCAAAAGGCTTATCTCCTGTTTTTGAAAAACAATCAAAATTCGGAATTTGATAACTCACTAGATGTGCCGTGTTTAGCAGGGGGCGCGTCGCGCCTATGACTAGTAGATTTCATGATCTTTGATTTTACAAAGTTTCTGCAATTAACTAAAAGCTATTAGGCTCTGTTACCACTATTGAGTTTTATTAGCATCAATACACTATCTAAAGGTAGCGAAAACAATCAAGATTTACCTAAGTGTACATAAACTATAAGATCTAGGTTTTATTACTTATAGCAAAGAACTTTAAAAATCAACTAGAAAGAAACATATTAACCTCTTGATTGCTCGATTGTGATCTCGTATGTGCTAGTGGTTGCAATGGATGAAGGATCCAAAGTAGAACCCCTCTAATGTAGTGATACCCACAAACACCAAAAGCAAAAGGAACAAACCCTAGATTACGGTTTATATGAAATTCATTAACCCTAAGAGGGGGGTTATGAATTTTGTCCACTATGAGAGAGAGAGAGAGAGAGATAGATAGATAGATAGATAGATAGAAATAGAGAGAGAGAGAGAGAGAGAGATAGAGTGTGTATGTGTGTGATAGAGAGAAAGGACGAAAATATAAGAAGGAATCAACACATTGGGTTTAACCCTAACAATCTATTTATATGGTATAGATAAATCCTTAAGAGATTCAAACTTTTCATGATAATCCTTACCTTATCCAAGACTTACCATATCCCTATCAGGGACCCTATCAAAATTGTTCATCATAAGGTATACACAAGCTTCTGGAATATTTTGATTAATCTCTTGGACTAATTAATGTTCAAACTCTTTAATTAATTAAAATAATTTAATTAATTCTAAAATAATTTCCAATTAATTTATTAATCCCTTAATAAATTAATAACTTGTTTATCTGAATTTCCTTATTGCTTATTGGGTCATGAGGCGAACCCAAAAGGACCCTAATTAGAAATATTACCAAATAGTTAGTAACATTGGATACTATTTCCAACAATACTTTCTTCTTCATCCAATTCCTGTAAAAAGGGAAGGTCACAAATGACAATTGAGATAAAATAAAGGTTAATAAATAAACATAAAGTTATTCCATAAATGAAAAAATGGGAAAAGGCTCATTAACTTAGGTGATCAAGAGAAAATGGAGGGGGGTGCAAAAAAAAAAAGAATGCAACACAAAGTGCTTAGACATGATGCAAGAGAGAGTAAACATATACAAAGCTAACCTGCATAAAAAGGAGAAATGTGGAAATCTATCGGTAAAACAAGAGAACTTGTATATAAGGGCATACCTCATTAGTAAACAGTTACTTGTTTAATCTGATGTACAAATCACTTGAACAACCTCAATGTGATTTTGAACTGAAATAAAGAGGCATAAAAACATACCTAGTTAAAGAATGTAGCTTCCCTAAACATGCACAAACATTTTCAAATTTTAAAATTGGGAAATCAAGCAACAATTTCAAATTTAAAATGTTAGTATTCATTTGCATATGAGAAATCAAAACTCCAACAACCCCTTAACTCTTTACTCCTGTTATTTGAAATCAAGAAGCCCTTTACTCTATGTTATACGAATAGAGTAAAACAAAAAAGGTTATATGATCAAAGAAGAAAGAACTACCAACTTGGAAAAGGGATTTGAATATAAAAATACAAACATAGGAATCAAAAGGCAAATATCAAACCTGAGAAATCAGCAAGACCACGGTGAGGTAGTAGGTCAGCTATTCAGTGGTGGTAGTGAAGCCTCTAAATAATGATGACGACCATGGATTGTAGAAAAGAGTATAGATAATGGTTCTAGAGAGAGGGTTAGAGATCGCTCCAGTTGAATTTCTCTTTCTCTTTTTTGTTAGTCCCCGATGTTCGAAGGTGGTGAAGTCAATGTTGATTGGCGGCTGCTTTACGGTTTCTAGATCGATGGAGGAAGAGATAGAGACAACTAAGATGGGAAACTATGATGGTTAGGGTTTAGAGTGATAGAGATGAACCCATGATGAATTTGGAGAAAACATTATCTAGAAGTGGAGCAACAAATCCCTCTCATTCCTTCGTACTTATAGTTGTTATTTAAACAAGCCTCTAACTTTCAGCTAAGAAAATACCGAGGTATTGGAAAAGATAAGAACGTCGGGTCAAAATGAAAATGAGATCTTTTATATATTGAGGAACCAGATCAATAAGACGATAATATTTGACTATTGAAGTATGAAATTTATTATGTATTAGATACTTCTAGGTATTGTATTATCATTTGGATGACTTAAAATTACAATATTATCATATTGATGGTTGTTGTAATTTCAGTCTAAAATTTAAACATATTAAAATTATATTATTATTATACTGAACCTATTTTTAAAAAACCAAAATTTATTTATATATTATATTGATTAGACATCAACAAGTTACATTAATTTCTATTTTCAAGGCATTCATCATTTATCCATACAAAACAATACAAAATATAATCATTTATCCATACAAAACGGGGAGTGGTGCTTGACTAACCAAGCTCCACCTCAACCATCTTCATTTCTACTTCTTTTTGCTGAAGTTCATGCCAAACAGAAGGAATGAAATAAAATAAAAGAGAGGAGGTTCCCGAATAGGGAGAAGAAATGAGGGGAAGAAGAAAATAAACTCACCACAATCCTACCGAGTTTGGTCATCGAACTCGTCAAGCCGAGTTGATGGCCCGATCTTCATCGAGTCCACGTTGGCAACTGCCGAGCTTCACCAAATCAACACCGCTTGGCCTAAGGGATATTTTTTGGAAACGGCAAATGATTAAACGGAAGCCTACTCGCATATTTCAACGAGCACTCCGGGTTCGAGCTTCTTTACAGACAAAAAAACATGTCTTTAATAATCCAACATGGTTGCAACATTAGTTATTTGGAGTTATATGTTCATGTGTACCATTTGACCAATCAAATTTACTATTCCAATTAAGTTTACTTTAAAATTAATTAAATAATTAAATGGTAACTTACATGAATTATGTATTCTTTAATTAAAAATATGTTTGATTATTTGACTTCCAAAAGCCAAAATGGAGTTAGTTGATAACACAGTAATGAAATAGTAACTTACCGATTTCACGAGATTGCATGGTTGTACCTTACGATTCATATATTTTACGAGATTGTATATATTCCTTAAAACAAAACAAGTTATAGTTGATAAATTAAACATTTAAAATAAACAAAACAATATCGAAAAAAAAACATATAAACAATAACAAACAAGATATACAAAATTTAACTTTATCATAAAAAAATATAAATGTAATCACGACTATCTAATCACATTTGTTTAGGATAATCAAATATTCAAAAATTTAAACAAAGATAAATTCTAAAAAGATGATTTAATAAGTCAATACATGATTCAAAAAAAATGTCGCAGGATTTTGTGGCTATCTTAACTCTACTCCTCTCACGGATTCCTTTGAACTGTTTTTCTGTTACTGGTGATAAGAACTAGCTCCGCCACCCAACTCCGCTATCTCCGGTACCATCATGAACTATATAAACACCTCCAACACCACCACTTCAAATCATCGCTCTTCGAAATAAACATTTTTTTCTCTAACTCCAATCTTAGAGAAGTCTCTGCAGTTCTTAAACTCAACAAACAACCCACCTTCTTTCTTTCCCATTTTCCGATGGCTCGCCATATGGTCGTTCTTGCTCTCCTCGCCGTCGCCCTAATCGGCTTCGCCTCCGCCGACAGTCCCAGCCACTCCCCTGCCTCCTCCCCATCCGTCGCCCATTCACCCCATTCAAGCAAAGCCCCACCAACCCACACACCGAAATCCGCACCGTCACCAAAACCCGTTAAGAAGTCACCGGCACCGGCGCACACACCAAAATCCGGCAAAACGCCTTCCCACCCAGCTCCAGCAAGCTCCGCCGGTGAACCACTATACAGGAAGGCATCTCCACCTGCTCCATCGAAGCTCAAATCCGCCACCCCATCCCGTTCACCAGCATCTGTTGCGGCACCAGCAGACGCACCGTCGGCCGGAGCTAGCTTAAAGGCTTCTGCAGCCTCCGGCGCCATTGCTTTGGCGAGTTACTTCTTTTTCTAGATTTTTAAGTGATGATTTTGATGGGTTTTTTTAGGAGATGGTTAACATAAAGGAAAACACATATAGGTTTGAATGTGTGTTTCTTTTTATTTTTGTTTTGTTTCGGATTTTGAATTTGGCATTCTTTTATATGTAGCTCGTGTAATGTGGGCCCATTTTTATGAATTATGAAATGCCATCGTTGGTGAGCTCTTTTCAATATATCATCGTCTCTATTTCTTTTACTTATTTCAGTATATATAATTTTTGATTTTTGATTTAGAACACAATTTAACAATCAAAAGTTGAATATAGATTTTATTCGGTTTGGCCTTTAGTTATCGAAAAGTTCTGAGATTAAATAATTGTTTGATTTTATTCGGTAAGTAAGGTGATTTAAAATAGTGAATGCTTAAGATGGTGGTATTTTAGTCATTTTACACCACATAAAAGTCACGCGTATCTATTAAAGTTTCGTCCTTTTAGGCTTTTATTAAAAGTGCCATTTAAGGGTATGTACATAAGGTTTTTACATGAATTTTTGTTTTGGCTGTGGACTCAAATTTACTTTCTTTTTACTTTTCCGCTTGAAGTCGAACCATTAAGAAAATCAGCTATAAAATATTATTGTTAATGAAAAGAAAATTATAAACCAAAATATCATACAAAGGTGTTATATTATTCGAAATTAATTGGATCGAATGTATTTTTTTTTGTTTATATTAGTTTATTTGAACTTTTTCTTATAATTGTAGTTATATTTTTTAGTTGTATCTAATATACAATCACTTAATTTTTTAGTTGTATCTAAATCCATTCGGCTATCCTGCATTTAGACCTTATTTACGGGAAAAAACAATTGTGTGGTGAATCTAGGCCCTAGTCCGAACTAACTAGAGGTTCGGTTTCAATTTGCATGATTTAACCGGGGCATTGTTTGTTGGGAGTTCCATAAAGACGTAAGAGTTATGTAATGACATAATGGGTAATGCTGTTATTTTAAGATCCGGTCTCCGTATTTTTGTATCATGTGCGGTTCCCTCTCATCCGGTAAATATAAATGTAAAACACATATTAAAATCATAAACAACCATGATATTTTGTGTGACATATCCCTTTCGACCAGGGCCGGTCTATTGTTTTTTACTACCTGGGGTGAGATAAAAAAATTATGCCCTTATATGTGTACCGTACAATAACAAAAACATATAATCAAACAAATGCAGTAATTTCTAATATAAAAAATGCAGTAATTTTAATATCAAACAAATAATACAAACAAAATATACAAAAAATCATCTAAAACGATGTCTTCGTGTATTTTTTGAAGCGAAAACATATTTTATTTTACAATAATCAATATTTTTTTAAAAATCATTTTCAATACTTAAAATTGTTAATCCATTCAATATTTTTTGAGTCATGGTACTTCGGAGATACGATTTCAAAAGCTTCAATTTTGAAAAACTTCTTTCCACGGAAGCAACCGTAACCGGCACCGTCAATAATATCCTATATGCAACCAACACATTAGGGAATATATCCATTCTTCTTGCATACTCCATTATTTGAATAGATGTCCAAGGACTTCGACTTTTGTATGCTTCATCCGGCAACATTTTCTGCAAAAAATTTAACTCAATGAATAAACCATCTCCATCAATATCATAATCTTCACCATTTTTCAAATTGGACTCAAGATTTAAACAACATTTCTTTAATTCATCATCAACTAAAGAAACTAATTTGGAACCATCAAACAAAAAACCAAATATCATTCATAATATTGCATTTGTTCAAATCTACTTTTCAATTGAACAAAAGTCATATCAACAAGAATAAAAAAATAATCCCTTTTAAATGCTTCTTGAGAATATTGGTGTTCTCTTTCGATATTTGGAATTTCATCAAAATATTTTTTTTCTTTTTTTATTGCGTTTTTGAGGAAATTCGGGTTTAGCTTTAACACTATTTGTTATTTCTTTTGCTTCGGTGATAGCAAAGTCAAACCCACTTTCCCTATATCCTTCAAAATAATTAATTAACCCCTCTAAATTTTTTACAGCAACATCAAGAAGCATTTCTTTGGATTGTAACTTTTTGCTTACCAATTTAATTTTGTACAAAATATTATACCATATAACTAAACTTAAAATAAATTCAAAACTAGAAAATTCACCATTTACTAGTGAATTAGCATCTCTACACACTTGTCCATTATCACTTATTTTAGATAATTTTTTTAAAGCTTTTCTTATTTGATAAAATTATGTTTTTATTGCTTTAACACATTCAATATGACTTTCCCAACAAGTAGTTGATAATGATTTAGGTGTTAGATCATCAATAAACTCAAGTAAAACACTCTATCTTTTGGTTGAATTAGAAAAAATATTATAAATTGTTTGACATGTACCAAAAAAAGTTTTTGCCTTTTGGCAAGAATTTGTCATATCACACAAAACCAAATTTAAACTATGACATCCACAAGACATATAAAAAGCTCTATTATTTATATCAAGCAATCGTTTTTGAACACCTTGGTGTTTACCTTTCATATTTGCCCCATTATCATACCCTTGACCACGAACATAATTAATATCCAAATCAAGAGATTTTAGGACATCTTGTAAAACATTAAAAAGACCTAGACCGGATGTATCTTCTACAATTATAAACTCTAAAAAAAACACTTCAACTTTTAATGGAACACTTTCCAAATCTACACATCTTATAATTAAAGTCATTTGTTCTTGGTGACTAGCATCCGAAGTGCAATCAAGAATTATAGAAAAATATTTTGCATTTTGATTTTTTTAATAATTGCACATTTTACCTTGGATGCTAACATTTCAATTAATTCATTTTGAATTTTATGACTAAGATAATGATTATGTGTTTCTTTGTCTTGAATCATTCGAAAATGTTCTTTCATTACCGGATCCCACTCCGCAATCGATTCAATTACACTTAAAAAATTGTCATTTGAGTTTTCATAAATTTTTTCATTTGTACCACGAAAAGCCAAGTTATTTTTTGCTAAACATTTTACAATAGAAATAATTCTAACCATAGCTTCTTTCCAATGTTCGGTATCTTTTTTTTTTATCATTTCTTGAATTTCTTTGTCAATTGTTTCGTTTTTATTTAACCTAATTTGCGTTTCATTCCATGTTCTTAAATTATCCATATGATCGGAACTATTTTCATGTTGTTTTAATGTTTCACTAAGATGATTCCAATCTTTAATTCTTTCGGTTGCCAAACTACTTTTAGTTCGAACGGTTTTAAACAACTTACAACAAAAACAAAAAACTTTATCAAGTTCTTTTGAATACACTAACCATTTTCTATCAAAAGAATCACCACTTCTTAATTTCCGAATAAAATAATCAAATGAAAAATGTCTACCAAGTGAATCTTTTGGAAAAACTGTGTTGATATCAACTTCTCTATTTGGCCCTTTTTCTATTAGTAAATCTTTCATTTTTTAATCTAAATCGTCCCATACTCTAGGATCAAAAATATTAAAATCACTTGGTTTATCTTTATCAAAAAAATCATTTTTTTCAAAATCATTGGAAATATCAACCGAATCATTGGAAGTACTAGGTGGAACATTAAAATTATTAACCAGATCATTAGAATTTTGATTTCTAACAAAATATATATTCAAAGACCCTCTTAATTGATTAGCCTCTTCTTGTTCTTTTCTTTTTTGTTTTCTATTTTGAGCACCCGATGGTTGTTTTCGGGAAACATGTTTAAAAATCAGCAAATCTAGTTATAAAAGCGAAGCAAAGAAAAAAAATCAATAAATCTAGTTATAAAAGCTAAGCAAAGAAAGATACAACCTGACCAAAGTTTTCGTTTTTATTTCCCACTTTGAAGATGTCTATAATCTGAAAAACAAAACATAAAATCAGAAATACAAATCCATTTTCAACAACTACTGACTAATAGCACTACAATGAAATAAATATATACCTTTCAAGAGACTAAAATAAACAAAAATCAGCCTCCCAAGTCCTGGTTCACATCACAGAAACAAGAACAAACTTTAGAAAAGTAATTCACAAATTTGTATCATAAACAGACCATAGTAATCAGAAACTATACCTGAAGTAAACCATAAATCTCATATACAAACAACAGAATTTGATGCTTGAATTTGTATTAGAAACAAAAGATGACTTTTTTTATTGTAATCCAACTGATGAAATCCAACAGGTAATAAAAAAAATTCTTGAATCCTAAAACAAACAGATGATTGATGGCTGCAAGTTTAGAGGTGATAGATTGATGCAACAGGTTTGGTGTTCAAACAGAAATTAAAAAAAATCACTTGAAGAAAAGTAGAAAACTTACCCTAATCAGTTGAAGAGCAGAAGATGAGAAAAGAATTCAGAAACCGAGAAACCACACAGGTCTTTCGTTCCTACAGCAAATCACAATAATCAATTAATCATATTAAGAACAAAGAACCGGTGATTGATGGCAGCAAGTTTACGTATTTAGCAAAATCACAATTAATTGAAGAAAACTCACCCAAAAATCTAGTGGATGAGAATGAAGAATAGAAATCGGCAATCAGGTTGTGTCTCCAGTCTCCGGGTTGTGTTTGATTTCTCCAGTCTTCGGGTTGTGTTTGATTACTTCGAACTCAGTAATTAGAAATCAAGAATCAGAGATGAAGATCGATTGAATGTATCAGACTATCAGTTTTAGAGAAGATTGAATAAGAAATTGAGAGGAAGGAATGGGAATCGACAAATCATACCACAGAAAAAATACTTCAGTCGATTTGAACGTTCGTCGACTCCTCGATCTCCCCACTGTCCGATTTTCAAATTTTTTAGCTTTTTCATTTGACGATTGTGTTCTCACAATTCGCGCTCAAGAATCGGTAGTGATGCCCCAATGTTGCCGATTGTTGTTTATTATTGAATTGGAGTAATTGGACTAAATTTTTGGGCCAAAATTATATATATATATATATATATATATATATATATATATATATATATATATATATATATATAGTAGGTTAAACCCGTGGAACCCACGGAAGTTAATTTTAAATAGAATTAAAACCCGTTGAAATCCGTTTTAAAAAGAAAAAACAATATTAATAATTCAAAATCATAATGACTAACTAAATATTTGCAATAAAAAAATATCAAAATCGTAATAACTACCTGAATATTTAAAATAATATATTGTTTAATGTAAAAAAAATAATATTTAACTTAAAAGGAAGAATATATATATATATTTTTAGAATCTCTTTCACTTTCTTCCCTACAATTTTCTTCACTTAATGCCTTTTTTTGTAAAAATGTGGGTTTAATATCTAATATGTTAAATATAAAATAAATGTACAAACATATATAAATAACGAAAAGTAAGGAAAACGAATTTGTTAAGAATAACCGTAACATGAATGAACCAATCACACGCTTAATTAACAATTACAACTGAAATTGTAACTAAAACTTTTAAAAAACAAAATAAAATATTTAAGTAGATCTTTTCTTATAAATACACAATTATATATAATATTTGACACAAAAAATTGATTGATAACTTAAACTAAACATAACATTTAATTAATTATAATTCAACATTAAGGAATGAGAGACTAAAAAACTTATATAGTTATGAACATTTACATTTACCTTTTGTTGTACTTTTTAAAATTGTTTAAAGATGTATTGTATATTGATAGAAATAAATAAACAAAGAAAGATGTAATAAAGAAAAGTTAAAAGAGTTAACAAAGAAAAAACTGGGAAAAAAAATGTTTTCCACATGAAGTTCTAACCTTCTAAACATTTTCTCATTTTTTTTTGGCATAATCACTAAAATGACAAAGATTAGTGGTTCCATTTTAACAAATAGAACACAATATATGTTGATACTGAATAAAACTTGGAACAATTGACGTAAGATCATATCTTGTTGCAAGATTACATTTTTGCACATCAAGCCTTCATCAAGAATTGATGTTATCACATGTACCATTATCACCAAATTATGGTTTAACTTTTAAGACATGCAATTTGATTATTATTTAAAAAAAAGACATCATTCCTATATGGAATTAATCCATTATTTTATTTTGTATAGCTTGGCTACGTACGTAACTGCATCACATATAATGATTGCCACCTGAGTTAACAAATCCTTTTAGTTAAGCTTTCTAATATAAGGAGGCTATCCTTTCTTTTATCAACTAAAGAATCTCTTAAAACCAAGTATTGTACAAAATAAAGATAACAACATCCATTTCCATCTTAGGACAAGAACCTATAGAATTAAATTCTAGATTTAATTGATCAAATATCATGTCAGGCTTAATATGCATACACAAAATGCCAACTCCAAGTAAATAATAAAAAAGGAAATTGGAGGAAGAGAGAACCAAGATTAATTAAAATTAACAAAAGAGAAAAAACAGAATATGATTCAACTGTATCATGTTGATTAAAATACATTAAATAGGAAAGAGACACAAGGCACATACATGCACACTATTCTTCTTGCATATGGTGGATATAAGCTTTGGTATTGGATTATTTTCCTTGTGTCCACTGGTTTGATGGCAAAAACAAAGAAATTACAAGAAAAATTCTAAAATCAGGCAACAAAACCAATAGACACACTAAACCAAAACATGTACATAGAAAATACATGCTCCATCATCATCTCCGTTGAGGAATGAGCCTGCCATATTGGATTGCAGGGTTGTCTGGCGAATCTGGATTCCACCTCAAAACAACCTCTGTAGTAATTTAAAAACCTCATTTTTAATATATTACTATGTCATAGAGTAGTAGACAATAATTCATACCTCAATGGGATTAACATTACTTTTAAAATCCTTATTGTAGCTTATCATCTTCAGGTCGTAGTTTCTAGAATCATACCATAATACTTTCAACTTTTTCCTTATCATCACCATCATTATTTTTGTAATGAACACCATCAGTCATAAGGGTAAGTTTGTCATTTTGAATGAATGTTAGCAAATCTTTGTATGATTAATCTTATCATGCATCAAAGAATGCAAGAATAAGACCATTAAATACATCATGCATCAAACAATCAGACTTACATCATGCCCAAAGCAAATGTTGCAGCCATTGACACTATGTTTTGAATAGATACTTAATTACTGAAAGCACAATTCCAAAGGGATAAAGTAGACAACACAGTCAATTTCACATGTACTAACAATAACTATTACTCCATTCCCATAAAAAGATATATTATGACCTCTGAGGTCAAATTTATAACGCCTCAAACTCAATTATCAGCTTTTTATCAATTTAATCAAATTGTTCTAAAGAACATTGTAGATTTTATTGCATTTTTTATCAGGTTGTACTTTGATTGGGTTTTTTCAAGAACTGAAGCTTGATAGAAAGGAACTGGAGTGTGAATATTATTAAAGGGTACATTTGGATTCAGTTTAACAATTTTATCAAGCAACAATAAGGCATAAGCGAAAGTATAAAAGTAGGACAACTTCAAAACAAACTATTGTCCAACTCCAGATGTTATAACTTATATGGAATTTTAATTCTTTTACATTTTAAACAATCAAAACCGAGTATATTTGAGAAATTATAACTTTCGCTGTTTCACATATTTATTTATTTTTCATTTTTGACAACATACAAGACAAAATCAAGTACTCACTATGAAATTAGACATTTCATCAAACAGTTAACCTACAAACTTAAAAACTAAAAGTTTCATCAAGCAAATTTAAAATATTCATCACCTGTACTGTAAATTGGAAGAAGATGAATGATAATTATACTAACCTCAATTTTTGAAACTGACAATGGTTTCCAGAGTTCGTGGATAATAGTTTTCATTACCATGTAATCTCTTCTTGGCATCCTTCCGGGCTCTACTCAACAAAAAGCTTTAATAAAAACATAATACCAAAAGAGTAGCATAAAAAGTAATTAAACTGCATTTTTGTAGAAACTATAAAGAGAAAGGAAGAAATAGAGATTAAAGGTGCACAAGTAGATTAAAGGTGCTATGGAATTCCTGATCTTTTGCTATCGCATTCGAAATTGATCGCGGATAATTTGGTATATCAACTGAAACGTCAATATATAACTTTAATTCGGAAAAAAAATTGAAAGTACAATGCCATTTATTGTATACTTGTGAAGTTTTTTTTTTCGTTTTTTCCTGTAAAAGATGTAGAATTTCAAGGGCAAATCAGTCACATAAAACAAATCAATATACCTTCATATGAAAAAACTGTTAAAAATCAAATTTTTATAAAGTACAATGACATATTCAACATATTTTTTAATGTTTCATTGATTAATTTATTTTTCTATATAAAATGCAGAAAAAAAAGATAATATGATAGAAATGTGATTGATTATAAAACTCAATGGCTAAGAGAAGATCTATGTTCTATAAATGAACTGGAAGTAAAACTCAATGGCAGCTTGAGAGTTTACATAAATCAATGCGAATGGATTAGGAAAAAAGCTTGATCTTTCTTAGAATTTTATCCCCTTTTATTACATCCAATGTTTGGACTGCCATAATATAGTCTTGAATCATGAACATCAAGTAGCTCTTATAGGGACAAAAAAGTCCATTGTTGCCATTATAAGCTTGCATATGCATCTAAATTTAAGCCAAATGTAGTAGCTACCAAAAACACAATTGTTTCAGTAACCCAATTGGAAAAATAGTCAGTCCCCAATTTTAATTTTATCCTTAAGGAAGAGCCAAAATCAATGGAAGCTTGTACATATTCCTTGGTGAAAAAAATATAGAAAGTTGAGAGATGAAGTATGTGACCCAATCTTCCGTAATTAGAATAACGGTAGAATACTGGAATTAATGTGGATCAAATATATATGATCAAGTCAATCCCCCACCCCCTCAGAAACTTAAGAAATGTCAAATTGACACAAATGCCCATGTTACCACTTAAACTTGAAAGATTTATTCTATTTATGCCTTTAATATGGTCTTAAGCACATAAAAATTACAATTTTTTAAGAAATTCATTCTGGCGTGATAAGATTGCATAATTTTCATTTGCCCATCTTTTTTACTTTCATTTCCAATTTTACTTTTTTTAAGAAAATCACAACAACCTGGTGAGATTGTCTCAAGCTTTTTTGACTCACTTACCAAAAAATTAGGTTGATTTAGATTAGTATTTTATATTCATCCACATACCAGATGAGCAATTTTACTAATTCTTTTCAAATCAAATGAGTGAAATAAAAAACTTATTTAAGAATCTAACACATCAGTACTTACTAAAACTTTGTACTTTAGTTTTAATTACAAGGAAATAAATACTTTAACTTTCTCCACAGAGAGATTCTTGTGAAAATTATGATTAGCACTGTTAAAAATCACGTTTTTATTAATGAATGTTCGATTTAAGTTTCTAGTTTATCAAGAACTTGTAAAAAGAAATATACATTGTGGAATCTAAGTAAGTCTTAAACTTTTCTAAAGTATATATATTAAGAATATCATACTAAAAGCCCTAATTTTAAAATATAATCATATGAATTGGCAAAGTAATCGATAGCAAAGACTGTATATGTTTAAAAATTATCCATTTGAATGTAAGTAACATAACTAACCTGTCTCTAACATTAAGTTCTTCGACATTAGCTAACAGGCGTTGAACTACAACAACATGAGAAAAAGAGAGATTAGGGCAGATGTGTTAATAATGAGAGACATCGAGAAATCTCAGTGAGGATGGACAGAAAATAGGGTTGGAAATTGAAAAGACTAAGAAGAAGAATACGAATTCACCTTGTTATAAAACCAAGACAAAAGATGATCTGAGCCGACCATTTTGTTTCTTTGCATAAAAAAATCCAAAGGATGAACAAGAAACGCCAGGATCCAACACCATCGAGAACACCAAACACCACAAAATCACCACCGTAACACCTATTAGTGCCACCAATCGCAACCCTTAAGCCACCATCACTACCAACCATCCAGCACCATCACCTTCTACCTACCACCTCCTCTATCTAAAAACAGTGGTATACCTCACTTTCTCATATGTGTTATTACTACTGCCAACACCACAAACCACTTGCCACTTTAATACCATTCTTTTACCACTATTGCTCAAGCCGGATTTCACCATGGAACCAATCGAACCAAGAGAGAAACGAAATAAGGAGAAAGGGGCCCATAATTAGGGATTTCAAAAATGATATTCAGATTTCACCTCTCATAGAGGTTGAAGAAATAACGGGATTAGGGATGGAGATTTTAAATTGGCAAAATTTAAGGAAATCAATAGAAGAGTTTCTGATTTTAAAGAAATCATAGGGTCATTTTCGGAAAATCACTTTGAGAGAATAGGCGGGAAAAGAAGCTTGGGAAGGGGCTAAGTGATTGCCACGTGGCATATTAGTACTGTTTTATTAGGATAGGGGATATATATATATATATATATATATATATATATATATATATATATATATATATATATATATATTACTTGCTGTATAGAAAATATGCCCTAATTTTTTTGATGCCCTGGGCTTAAGCCCAACTTGCCCATGTAGTTGGGCCGGCCCTGCTTTCGACCAATGTATTTTGCTTCTTCAGATTGTGGAACTGATGCCATGTGTTCCATCTATAGCGCCAATACAATCCTACAAATAAAAAAAATATCATTATTAATTCATTTGTAAATTGTGAGTAAAATTAAAGTAACTAGAACATTAGATTATATATTGAACATTTGATAATACTTTGGACTCTATAATATATATTCGGGTACGACATTATTATAGTTAGTGGTTGGCTTGATTATGTCAGCATTCATCTTGAGAACGGCTGCCAAAACTGTAATAAAACGCCTATGAATTGTTTCCCCCGAATGATTAAAAAATTCATGTAGCAATTTATTCGTACATCCATGAGCCAAAGCTATTAAGAAGATTTCCTACCGACTGTTCAACATAAATATGATGTGTTCCTTTCAACCTGTAATTTGTAGCAAGATCAAAACATAATTGTCTAAATATTGGTATGTGCAGTCTAAACATATTGTAACACCACCTACCACTCACATTTAAAATGTCATTAATAAATACGTTCCTTGTGTGATCCGATGTGTGACATGGAATACGTGTGTTACGTATCTTATGAACAATTATTATCCTTGTGACAGCTAATCCACATAATCTTTTGAATTCTAAATCCTCTTTCATACAATATTCTTCATTATCATCATATGAATCAGAGTCATCACTATCCATCCTACATAATAACAGATCATGTCAAAAATAATATATAATGTTAAATGGTAACACATCATATAAAATGCCAAGTACATAACATCAAACAATAACACATACAAGGATAAAACACATAATGTCAAACGAGAACACATAAAAGGATAACACATAATGTCAAACGAGAACACATAAAAGGATAACAAATAATGTCATACGAGAACGCATAAAAGGATAACACATCAATTGTTCAAGCGACACATCAATTCTTCATAAGTAACTTAAGGAACTCCATCTTCGCATCGTTAGTCGTTGGAAACATAAAAGCTTCCAGATTTTTCTTTTTGAAGAAGACAAGTAATGCTTGTGAATATTGTGTTGAACCTTCATTGAAACTTGGAAAAGTGACCAAAATGTTCATGCAATCTGATAGTGTTGGAGAGGGATTAGTTGGTGGAAAAGTTTGTATGCTTTTTGTTAATAGGGCATCCAATACAACTTCCAGTTTTTCCTCAAGATATGAACTTTTAGTCTTGGTTGAACGGTTGTTGGAAATATCCTTAGACTTTTTCCTTTTACTCGAACTAGTTTGAAAACTTGGAAAAGAAGGCTCATCATCATCTAAATTGATTTCCTCATTATCTTCATTTCCCTCCATGTTTTCTTCACATTCATCATCGTTTAGAAATTGTAATGGAGTCATGAGTGATCTCCAGTAGCAATGGAATCCCGAAACAAAGGATTATATTATGTCTTATATATAGACAAATCTGTGCCCCTAAATTTGGCGAAGTCTTTATCAACCTACAAGATAAACATATGACGTTTAATTCATAGATTTCACTACGAATGATTAAAAATAATGGTAAATGTTACCTTTATTTTCTCATCCCACTACTCAGGTGATGCATCTAATAAGATTCTTGTCCCACCGGTTCCAGTTTCAAGCCTTATTAAGCAGTCATAAAGTTTCCATTCTTTTTTCAAGTTGTCCCATTTGTTTTTAATTTGTTTTGGAGTAAAGACTTTGCATGCTTCTTCCTGCATGCCATTCTCTAAATTCTCCCACCCAAGCTTATTGAAATGAGTACTGGGTCTATGCCCATTTTCTTTTCAGTCAAGCACAATTTGATATACTTCATGGAAGTCTCATTATCCCAAACAACTTTTGGTTTATTTTTTTGACGTAAGTGTTTCACAATTAACAACATTTTCGTTCATTTTCTGAAAAATCAGATTCATAATCAATCAAACAACTTCACAATCATAAATCATAACAATCAAAAGGATTCAATCAGCTATACTCATCAAATATGCTCCAATATTGAAGCTGGAATTATGAAGCAACAACACATCAGTTTCAAAACAAGTTCAAAATCAGAAATCATAACAATCAATATGTCAAACAAATACAATTAAAAATCAGCCTGTAAACTATGAAACAGATTGAGAAACTACAAAATCAGAAATCATATGATTTCAACAATCATTCACAAAAACTAAGGATGATCGATCAAAAAAATATGCAAAATCAGCTTTAACATCATATTCAACAATCAAATTCAACAAGCAGTCACAAAAATAAGAAAGCAAGGCGATGGAATATGATTGCAGGAGATTTAATCGATCAAAAAGAGATTATGAAATCCTTCACAAAGATTATGTAATTATGGGTGTCCCTTTTTCAAAGAATTTCCATTTGTTGTTGTTACCTATGTTTATTATATTTATGAAATGGATATACATAGTAGTGTTTTCAAACCTGTGACGCCAAAAGTTTTCATGTGCGACTTGAAATCTATTTATAGGATATTGTCGCCTTGGACACATTAAGAAGAAATGCATGAACATAATTTGAATTAGAAATAACTTTGTATTCAACTGACTATAGTCACTTGTTTTGTGTGAGTCTTGTGATATGTTCAAGTTAAATTGCCAAGGATCTACTAGGATACATACATATGATATATGTTGGCCCTATAGAACGATGTTTGGAAATAGTGAAAACTACTTCATTACATTTACTACCATATATTTTTTTGTTCCTACTCATTTAGAAATTATCATAAAACTTTTTGAATTATTTAAAGTCTTCCCAAAATGAAATAGAGAATCATCTTGGTAAACTATGAAATCAATTCGATCAGATTATCGTAGTGAGTATTTGGTTCAAGAGTCTCCAGATCATTTGATGAATTATGAGATTGTCTTATAGTTCTTTTCACTTGAACACCACAACATGATAAGGTGTTTGAAATAGTGATATCAGACTATATTATATATGATTTGATCCATGTTAAATTTAACCATCCTTGGAGATTAATACCTTAGAGTATGCATTGTGCATTCTTCACAGATTCCAACTAATGAAGGTGATTAAGACACTATAATAGTTTTGCATTAGGAAAACTTCATATGGTTGTCTTACTTAAGAATCTAGAATTATGAAGCACACGTACGATATACTACTTATGCAAACCTAATATTATCAGATATATTATGGAGATTTTCTTTTACATACCAACCAACAAAAAAGTTGTTTGGTGTGTAAATTGATGAGTAACTAGAGAGATAAATTTTTACAAAAGACGAGTGACAGGTTGGTATATCTTGGAGAAATCCAACAACCATATTATACCACACCTTCTAACGTTTCAAGAAGAAAAAATGTTAGGTCCATGCACTTTTTTTATAGAGGTGCATCAAAAGAAAAAAACACCAGGCATTCAAGTTTTAATAGAATCTATGATTGGATCAAGAAGTAATATAAGATTTATATTAGGTCTGTTTAATATCAAGAAACTTCCTACATGATAATAATTTGATACTGGGTTTTAAAAAAATGAATGCATAAATTTTGTACTTAAAGAACAATCAAGTCTAATACTTATTTGATATTCTATAAGCATCAAGTTTTTTTTATAAAATAATTTTAATGTAAAAGAATCATATGGACGATGAAGTAGATACTTGTACGTTTGATCTGATTCAATCCCTTTTCCAAAAGTATAATATATAAGGAAAATTTTCTTCTTTGATAATAATAAAATTGGTAATATAGATGTCTATTGTTCATTTTCTCAATACATATTATCAAGCATGACACACTTTTTTAAAAATACATTTTTGAATGGTCACCTTGGTGAGGAAAGATTCATTGGTCCGTCAAAATGATTTTGGAAGTCTATATATCATAATGAAATGTACATGCTTTATATGAATCAAGCATCTATGAGTATATCCAGAAGAAGATGAAGAGTGTTAATCTTACGCTAGACAAAGAGCTGTAGGTTTTCATCGGATCTAATAGGAGCACTACCACCTTCACATATAGTAACCATATATATATATATATATATATATATATATATATATATATATATATATATATATATATACACACACGCTTAATTTTGATTATGCTATTATTATATATTAAATTTGGTTTACTTTATTCATTATAATTGACATTGTTTTTGTTTGGATTTAGATTATATAATGATATTGTAACACCACAAAATTTTCAAACTTTAAAATGCTATGGTTTAAACAAAATCATTATGGGTATTGACCTACATTTAACAAAACCAGTCCCACAAAAACATCTATGATTAAAACATTGGGTGTTACCATTAAGCATCATACAAACCATAACAAGCAAATAAGAATTACATCGATATCATTTAAGAAGGAACTTAACAAGTTCTACTCCACTCTCTGTCTCGTAACTTCTATCTTCTATATATCATCTTTTTCTCCTTAATTAAAACCTAGGATACATGGCATTAAAAAGTGATATGTAGGTCAAAAATTTATCGTGAGCTATGCGGGTTTGTGAACCAAAACATTTATCTTATTTACATTAAAAACATTTCATCTTTGGAAAACATATTTCAATAAACATTTTCCACAATTCGTTCCATATCAAAACATTTCCTTAGTTATAACATAATAAAAAAGACAATTCTTTTCACATTTCATTCCTTCTTTCATTAAGGGCTAATTCTGGTGTTACATTGTTGCCATTTTTATACTTAGGGCCTAGAAATATCTCCAAGTCTATACCAAGGTGGAAAGAACAAAATCAGTCCACCATAGCATCATTTCCGTGAGGGCATCAATCTCGCAAAGGGGAGGCGCCGGCCCGATAGAGTGTAACTTGAAGTTATCACTCTAATGTTTAATTGTAACATACGCTTGTCCCAAATAACCAACTTCAACTACTTTCTTAATCATAAATTTGCAATTCCATTTCTTGTCCCATTTTAGACTTTTACTAAAAGTCAACCGTGTCCCGTTTTAGCTAAATGTTTGTTAAAAATTTAAATACTTAATTCACTTCATTCCCTGGCGTTTTTAACTCATTACCAATGATACTAAAAGAGTACAAACTTGATTTTGAATAGCTATCATATGTATACCAAGTAATTTTCATTTTTATACTAGTTGTTTGACTTTGATAGAAAAGTTAAAGGTGTCAAAAAATTTCGTTATCTATTAACATACTTTAAACTCTTTCACAACTCTTATCTGATGCAAGTTATATGTTCATTAAGTCCTTAACTCACCCAGATCCTTACCATATTTCACAAAACCCCTTCATGGTTCCACCAAGCTCGTGTATGTATCATGTGTTTATAATAGTACAGGCCCTATACTATTATATTCATATCATATATACCTGACCTTGACTTCATCAGTTAGGAGATTTGATCCATTGGTTTAGACTGTATATACCCTAGTCATACTTCCATTACTCACTTTAGAAGCACTTAATTTAGCATTCTACAAGTTCATCTAACTTGTCTAAAGCTTCATAATCATCTAGAATTTCAATTCCTTTCTATCACTTGTTGCACAAGATTCTATTAGACTCAAGGAATAGCAATCCTAAAATCCTATGACTCATTCATACTTTCCATAAGCAAAGTCTAAGCCTAGGAGTGGAATAATCCAATCCTTATTCGCCTAAACTATGGCTCTGATACCAAACTGTAACACCCTAAAATTTTCAAACTTTTTCAAACTTAAAAATGATGTGGTTTAAATAAAATCATAACGAGTATTGACCCAAATTTAAAAACTAGTCCCACAAAAACATTTATGACTAAAACATTAGGTGTTACCATTAGTCATCATACAAACCATAACAAACAAATAAGAATTACATCGATATCATTTAAAAAGGAACTTAAAAAGTTCTACTCCATTGTCTATCTCTTAACTTCTATCTTCTATCTTTTATTTATCATATTTTCTCCTTAATTGAAACCTATGATACATGGCATGGAAAAGAGATACGTAAGAAAAAACTGGCGCGTGAGCTACTCGGGTTTGCGACCCAAAATATTTATCATATTTACATTAAATACATATCATCTGTGCAAAACATATCTCAATAGACGTTTTCAACAATTCGTTCGATATCAAAATATTTCATTAGTTATAACATAATTCAAAAGACATTTCTTTTCACATTCCATTCCTTCTTTCCTTAAGGTCTAAGTCTGACGTTAAACCATTGTTATTTTTATACTTAAGGCCTAGAAATATCCCCAAGTCTATACCAAGGTGGAAAGAACAAAATCAGTCCACCGCGACATCATTATGTTAGGACATCTACCTCGCGAAGGGAAGGTGACAGCCTGATAGATTCCTTTATATCCCGTTGCGGGGATATCATCGCTCGAGCAATATATTCATTTCATTACTTTCCGTGCTTTACACTTTTCATACATTATCATATTTTCCTTCCATGCTTTACACCTTCTATGTATTAGTATCAAAATACTTATTTCAAAAGTAAAGCACATATATTCCCAAAATAGTTTGAAACAAATTATCAAAAACATTTATTCTTTCAATATATTCATTACTTGAAAAAACATTCTTGCCTTCAAGGCATTCTTTACTTTCAAAAATTTTCTTGCCTTTAAGGCATTCTTTCAAAACATTCTTTTGAAAATCATTTTCACACTTCCATTTCAAAACATTTCATATATCAAAGCATTGGTATTTTATTATCATAAAAATAATTTTGCTATGTAGCTCAAATTAGGAAAATGCCAACACATACTTACCTCAGTCACTTGAAGGTTGGCTAGTCCTCTTCGATCCTTAGAGCAACACTCTCTAATAGAACCTATATAACATGAACATAAGTCGTTAAAATGACCAAAATACCCCTACAAGGGTTCTCCATTTTCCTAAGCTTTAATATAATAAAGGTATATGTTTAAAAGGTTTCGGGAATGTTTCAGAACATCAAAGTGAAAAACAAGAGTTTTTGGGACAATGTTCACCGTATTTACAGTAGGGTCTACCGTAATTGGGGGAGATTTTACTGTAACCCTACGGTGAACCCTACTATGCTCCAAAATGTGTAGTTTTTTCTCATTAAATCTATTTACTTCACATTGTTCTTGAATGCCCTTTCTAGTTCACTTTGTATAAATTATATGGGTTCTCACACATGGTTACGAAGTGTTTTATCATCCTAAAACACTCTTCTTAACTCCTTAAGTTCTCATTGAACACCCTTTAAGATCATTTCAATCCTCAAATTCCACAAGAAGTGTTATCCTTTCTATTGTTCACTTGAGCATTCCAAAATTCAGAAAGATTGTTCCCAACTTATTGTATACTCAAATGGGTGTTGTTAAGTACATAAAACCACAATCAATCTGATTTTATGTACCTAATGTAACTATGGAATCCTCAATTCCATTTCATGTTCCCAAATTACCCTTGGGCCAAAACGATCACTAGAGCTAGAACTTCATATAAATTAATGATATGATTAATCCATAATGATTTAATTATATAAATCATCTTTTATTATTTACTTTATTAATTTAAGAACCTAGGCTTAAATTTCTAGAATGTTACATATATTATTTGAGTCTCATATTTTGATTGCATGCATACATGCATCGGGTTGGGTTTAGACTTGAAAGGTCCATATCTTAGATAGATTGGATAAAGAATGGAGGGAAGCTAGAAAGACTGAGAATGATGATATAGTTTGAGAATGTTTGTGTTGGGTTTTTATTTTAAAAAATACTTTCTAAAACTCAAGATTAGCAACGGAAGCATTTTAAGTTTGAATACTGGTATGTGCAGTCTCAACAATGGGGTATTTATATAGTGTGCTAGGGGTGAAGGTTTGTTGGATCTTGTACACACAGATGTGCGTGGACCCTTCAGAACCACCACAAGGGATGCTAACCGCTTCTATGTGACTTTTACTGATGATTTTAGTAGATATGGATATGTCTACTTAATCAAGAATAAGTCAGAAACATTTGAAAAGTTCAAGGAGTTTAAACAGGAAGTGGAGAATCAGTTAGGAAGGCACATTAAGATGCTTCGATCCGATCGAGGTGGTGATTATCTTAGTACAGAGTTCCTTGACTATCTTAAGGAATGTGAGATTGTCTCACAATTGACACCTCCCAGGACACCGCAGTTGAATGGTGTGGCTGAAAGGCGAAAATCGAACCTTGTTGGATATGGTTCATTCCATGATGAGTAAAGCTTCGCTACCAATCTCATTTTGGGGGTATGCCTTAGAGACTGCCGCCCATATCCTTAATCTAGTCCCTACAAAGAAGGTTGCCAAAACACCTCATGAGATGTGGACTGGAAAAGTTCCCAATCTAGATCACATCAAGATCTGGGGTTGCGAGGCTTTTGTGAGGCGTGAGACTCACAATAAGCTCGAACCTCGAAGTGAGAGGTGTATTTTCATCGGCTACCCATAGAGATCCTTTGGTTACCTCTTCTACAGACCCAGTGATAATGTGGTCTTTGTAGCAAGGAGAGGAGTCTTTCGAGAGAGAGAGTTCATAAGCCAAGGAAACAGTGGGAGGCAAATTGACCTTGAAGATTTCAAGAGTCAAGTGGTGAAGGAACCTCAAACCCTAGCAATCAACCTGAGGAGGAAACTCTTGTTGATCTGACAGATGAGTCTGTAACTCTGAGGCGTTCCACGAGAGTTAGGAATGCACCTGAGCATTACTATGGTTTCCATATTACTGCAGAAGGTGATACACTTATCAATGATAACACACTGATAAGTATGGATGAACCTAACAGCTACACGGAAAGAGGCTATGGACAGCGAGATACAGTCCATGTATGACAATCAAGTTTGGAACTTGGTTGACAATGTACCAGGTCGTAAGACAGTAGGGTGCAAATATATCTTCAAGAAGAAGACCGACATGGATGGTAATGTACACACTTATAAGGCGCGACTGGTTGCAAAGGGCTTTTCTCAAACTCCGAGAGTTGATTATGATGAGACCTTTTCACCAGTAGCAAAGATTAAGTCTATCAGGGTTATGCTAGCCATTGCTGCGTTTCATGACTATGAAATATGGCAAATGGATGTCAAAACCTCTTCCCTTAATGGAAAGCTGGCTGAGGATGTTTAAATGAGTCAGCCAGAGGGTTTTGTCAGCGCATAGTACCCTAAAAGAGTGTGTAAGCTTGAGAAATCCATCTATGGATTGAAACAAGCACCTCGCAGATGGAATCTTTGTTTCGATGAGAAAGTCAAAGAGTTTGGCTTTTCGAGGAGCGAAGATACGTCCTGTGTATATGTCAAGGCTAGTGGGAGTATATTTAGCTTTTTGGTATTGTATGTGGATGACATACTACTCATAGGAAATGACTGTTGGGTTTTAAGCATTCTAACACTCCTATGGTGTACATGCAACCCTAAATACTTTGGATCTATGTTTTCTCTATTATACATGCAAATATCAATTATCCAAGGTATTACCCTAACTAGCATACAATCATATATACTAGGATAACAAAAACTAGATAGAATACACACCTCTTTGTTGTAGCTGGATTCCATGGAGCTTAAGAACCTAGTGCCTCAAGTGTGACACCTCAAATGGTTGACACAACATCATCAACATTTGGAATAACCGTGAGAAGAGATACTTCACTCTAGAAATCGACTTGCCCATTTGTGTATGCACTAGTGCCAATTTCACCAACCAATGGGGTCTTTATATAGTGTGCACATTAGGGTTACATCATGTAACCCATGACTTTACCTATTCCTTATGCTCCATGGGTTTTAACCTCCATGGAGTATCCATGGGTTACCACATGGGTTAAACCCAACATAAGGAATCATGGATCATAAGCCCACATATATAAGAATGAATGATTTACACAATCAATCCCCATATATTTAATTAGTCTCTTTTGATCAATAAATTAATTCCAAATTAATTCTTGATCAATACTAATTAAAGAATATGATTTCATATTAATATATTAGAACTTATAATATATTAATATGTCACATATATCCTCTTCTCACAAAAGGTCTATCCAAATGTTCCGATGCCATGCAACCCAAATGGACCATGCCGGATTGGGTCAAGTATATACCAATTATAGTTATGGACTTAGACACTAATCCAACAGTCTCCTACTTGGATAAGTCTAATAACTATTATTGCAAGTACGACTTCATAACCCGACTTGCAATCGTAGCTCTTAAAAGCCGTTGTTGAACTCTGAACAAATCATTGACGCGTCCATTAGATAAGTGATCATATATTCCTCCATTCTACATATCATATGGACTGAGACATGGATTATAATCATTCTCTCTGTCCATTTGTTGTTTCCCGATTTTCGATTTATGACGACTGACTAATTGAACAAATCAAATCAGTCCAGGCTTGGCCAAGCACTTAGGGGGGCCATCATTAAATCATCGAGGGGCCCACATATATCGCTTTCATCCCTTTAAGGGTAAAAGGAATGGATAAAATTTGACTCATATACTTGTACTAACTACTTGTTGAATCATACACAAAGGCACGTTTTATAACATCGAGTTACCAATGCATTTTCATGTAATCAATGTATAACCAACTCATAGTCAACAACTCATATCTCTAGGTTTGAAGAATATAAGATATTATCGTCTCATGATCACTCGTGATAAAATCCATGAAGTGAGTCAAATGAGCGTGGGTTTAATCCAATACTCAGAACTTATGAGCACTCATGAATGTTGTAGCAACTCTTTGATATGTCCAACACTTTAGACATCTACAAGCCAGCTTCATGACAGTCTTTATTCATATCTACTTCCAACATATGACCGACTGTGGATGGTTTGAATAACTTAGTCATTCAGGAAGAACGAGCTAGTTATTCTGGAAGTCAAAACATGCAAAGTGAAACACAAGAATAATACTAATCCTATATGGCCCCAACACTTTGAGTGTAAATAAAACACCTTTTATCAAAGCACCATATTGATTACTCATTATTCATTGTATAATGTTTCGATTTATCATCTTAATACTTGAATTAAAACAATAGGCATGCAATGCTCCAAGCATGCACACTATGTTTGTCCAAACAATAGCTATGCCATACTCCAAGTATGCAAACTATGTTTTTCTAATGATCCTTACTTTGTGAAACAGATCGATTGACAATATTTCAATGATGCTCATTTCACAATCCCAGTCCTTATTGTAAATGTAAGAATACCTAATTCTTGCCATTTACTGTAATCTGTTAGATTCTAAACTTATATGCAATGATCCCCTTGTAATGATTATTCCCGAGTCATAAAGACTTGGCAACAAACATTACAAAGTATTCCAATGGAGATCAATTCCATTGGAAACTAAGTCTCACATTCAAAGTACATTCCTTTGAATATCCTTCTTGCATTAAGTTTTCTAATCTTACACAGATTTAAAGAATAACTTCCACCTATGGAAACATTTCCATATGCCCATTTTGACTATCACTTGTGAACAAGAGTTGCCTCTTTTCAGAGTATGTTAATATGGTTCTTTCCAAAGTTTAACACTATACTTCCAACTGTCCCTGAGCAACCAATCTTTGGTAAACTTTAGATTGTCCTCGACAATTGCTTAATCATTTTAGTCATATCCACTTCTAATCCTTTTTCCCTCTTAATGCCCCAGAGATTTGAAAAATGGATGAATATTATAGCACATGTAATCGGTCCTATACCCGAAGCATATGGGACACGACTTACATAAAGACATGATAATTTACTAGTCCTTTGATTTGCCATTTTATTTTCCATGTTCTCACTATTCAGATTATGAAAAGGGATGCCATAATCATAATCAAATTTTATAACGCAAATAATGTTCCCATATATAGAATTTCCTTATGTCCAACATAACATTCATATATATATATATATATATATATATATATATATATATATATATATTTGACTAAATTTGATTAAAATCTCATGATCTAAGCTTTTAGATTTGAAATCAAGTACAATTTTGTCTCCCTTAATTATAGCAAAACAACTTTTTCCCAATTGAAACTTTTGTTTTCTATAATTAAAATTTGCTAACTTGCAACACTTATTATAATTATCATACTCCCACTTGCATGATGATTATTAGCATAACTCTTATGCTCTCACTAGCTTTGACATGTACTTAGAAATCAGCTGGACTTCTAGAAATCAATACTTTATTGACTTTCTTACCAAAGTTCAGATTTCTGATACAAGATTGCTTTGCTTTGATAAGCCTTTATCAAAATCATACACCTTTCCTTAGATAGCTCACATGTTTGTCCAGACCTTTTGCCATTCTCACTAGTTAGTGTGCCGGTTAACCATACACGCTCCACTAACGACATGAAAATGCAAATATCACAATTGCTATCTACTTAAAATCTACTTAGTGAAAGCGTTTCCTCACCATCATTTTCATGAATCGGAGAGAAACCTTATGACACTTAGATTTTTATGGTGTATGTATTCCTATCCATGTGAATTTGTCAAAAACATAATCAAAAGACAGGGTTAGTGACAAACCCAAACTCATATGGACTGAACTTGTTCAATCTTAATTTCTTGCCACTTGGCAGCTCAAGGGCCTACCATTGCTTCCACATTGTTATGCAAACAATTTGAGAACTCATATAACTCACAAGCATAGTCAACTTTAACTGGAATAGGCATAGAAATAAGAATATGTCAACACGACAGGTTACAAATCTCAAGTCGTGGGCTAGTGATTAACAATACTCTTGATTAGTTCTTGAAACTATCTCAAGATCTTTTAAGACTCCCACTGTCCTCTTGACATATAAGATTCTCTTGTCAAGAACCATTTCTTGACAAAACAAATATTCAAGAGTCAGTGCGGATTTTTATCAAGATAAACACTTTTCACAATTGGTCATAGTTGGTTTCTGTTTTATCCAAAACATCACAACTTACCAACTTCAAATGTACAAGAATAAGAAACATGTTACTCTACATTTGATAAGTGTTATAAACCTTTCTTAAAATTATGTCACTCAAGTTACAATCTTAGAGTATGACTCTAAGACTTGATTTTGGAACGAAGTATGATTTATCTTTTGATTTAACCATTTCAACAGTTCATGATTCCTCTCCTTAGCCACACAGATGCACTAAGGTTTCTTTAGAGGATCAATTGTGATATGGTTTTATAATCACTAAGATAATCATAAAACAAAATACTCAAGTACTCTCCCATCTCTTTAGATTGGAGAAACTTTTACCTCTCTGCCTTATTTGATTCTTCTTATCTGTCCTGCCATACATTGAAACTTTTCAAATGTTTTAGAATTACACTTAAACTTGTAAGTATAACCATATTTACTAAACTTTAGTAAATCATGACGAATAATCTTATCATTCCTTGTGGTGGACTTGACCAGCGCACAACCAAGTGTACCCAATCCTGTAGTCCTTCACTTGATTCACACATACATATGGACAAGGACTTAGTCTTAATTTCCCAAAGATAAAAATTCTCATTTATCACACAATACAAGTTGCATGATTCCAAGTTTCTATCCAACTGAAACTTGGGTGATGAGAATATTTCCTTATTTGGTAAATTATGACAATACAACAAATGAAAGAATCAAATCTATTTCCCAATATTGCTTTCAACGGAAACATATAAACAACAATTTTTCACAATTGCCATTGTAAGGATACTTAAAATTAATAAATCAAATATTTTTTTTCTTTTTATTTTAAAACTTGCGGAAAAATCTTATCCTTACAATTCAAATACATATGAAAACATGTTGTTGTCTATTCCTAAGCAATATATCATAACTCTTAAGCAGCAGCTCAAAATTCTGATCATCGAACTATGCGATCGAAATCCATCTTCGCGATCAAAATCAACATACTCTTTCTTTAGGTTTCGTTTGATTCTTTAAAAACATCAAAATGTAATTAGATTACATTATGTATTAAGAATCTACAAAAGATACTTAATAGAGTTATGTCACATCCCCAAACCAGAACGGCGGAAACGTTCAGGGGCGGAGGACGTCATGCTCAGTATCATAACCATAGTGAAGAAAGTAAGCACAACCATCATAAATATAATTTAAAAGGGTTACATCATTTCAAAAGTACATGTTTCCAAATAAATTACATATGATGTCAAAATATAGCAAAAGAATCTACGCCTTAGCGTCTTAACTTCAGAAATCTTGTGATTTCCGGTATTACTGATTACCTGAGAATACAAGTTGTTTTGAAAGAGTATCAGCATAAAGCTGGTGAGTTCATAAGCAATTTATGAATGAAAAATGAATGATGTTCCTTTTTGTTTGTTACAAGTTTGTTTCCAGAAAATCCAATATTTTCTAAAGGTTTGTTATAGCCTTAACTGAACCAAGACTTAGTGTATGTAAGTAAATCATCATACTTATGTGTGTGGTTTTATATTTGAATAAAACTCCTTTGTGAAAAATCTTAGAATTCCTGTGAACTGTGTGTTTTGTTAATACCCCATGTGAGATGTTATAACCATGCTTAAGACTCGTGGGCCTCGTATACGACGTTCTTCAGGCGTCGGAATGTTATGACGATTGTCACCACAGACCTGCCGGTGTAGCTGTTGCAAGCAGCTTAGGTGCGGGTTTGTCAGACCCAATATAGATCTATACACAACTATCACGCTCTCCCTCCAGGAGATTCTGATTATAACTACAGGACTTTTCTGTGGTACTTAGGAGTACCCCGAAGGAGAATGTCTCACAAATTTATTCATTAACAAGTTCACGTAGCATGTAATGAAATACTTGTTTTGTAAATCGATTGTGTTACTGTTTTCTTTGTTAAGCGAAGTGCTTAAACTATACCTATTATAGTTTATCAAAAGTGTTGTGTGCTTGAATGAAACCTTGTTATGCATGTCTTTTTATTTCAATAAAATGAAAATGAAAATACAAAGCGTAAATCGTACACACCTTGCTCAGCATGTTACAAGGTGTGAATAACTTTTAAACATGTTTTTGACAGTTTTATCCTTAACTTTCACTGTTTTAGAATATTCATAGTAAAATCATAGTAATTCGAAAACTGAATCCGTAAACTCCAAGTGTTTGGAAAAAAGGTCTACTGTATCCATAAATTTTCCTATAATTTTTGGTGGTCTCAAACTAGTGTGAAAATGTTCATCTTCACAACCTGGTCCGACTTTGATGCTGCAGTGATAGGCAGTTTTGTAAAAATCACCATAAATTGTAGAAAAATCGTATGGAGATGTGCAAGTAGTCATTTTAAAGGTATAAACCTGAACTATTTTCATATTAAACAGTTTTGAAAAATATTAAGTCTAAGTTGGGTAAAATAGTTCGTGAACAGGTCACAACTTTTCTGTTGTAAGCTGTCAAGTTAAGTTTCAAATATGTTTTGGTGTTTTTAACTTGTATCCCCCCTCCCCCCCTGAAAACTAAAGAAAAATGGAAAATGTAGGGGTATGAACTCACCTTGAGTGATTTCTAAAAGAGTGGAAGGTTGAAGTCGAGGAGTATCAAGTCAAGAACACTTGATGAACACGTGGAAGCTTGGATGATCCTAAGAATGATTTTTGGTGTTAAGATATGAGTCGATGATCCAAGAGTGTTATCAAATTATGGAATAACACTGGAGTTTAGATGGAATACTTACCAAAAAGTGTAGTAGTAGCTCAAGAACACTTTCACAAAGTGGTGGGAAGTAGAGAGAAAATGAGGCTCTTTTGGTGTTTTGAGAAGTGTAAGTGTTTGAAATGATCAAGTAAGCCAAGAAATCCTCCAGGGATTTCTATATATATTGAAGGTTGCTGGAGCAACTTGTAAATTTAAAGTGATGTTTGCCTTGGTTTGTGTGATGTGAATAAGGTTGGCTAATGAGAGGATGACACATGGAGGCAAGTGGGCACACTTGACCCACTTGTGGGGTAGAATACTTCTCTTATTATAAAATAATGACTTTTAATTAATAAATCCTTGAGAAATAAATAAAATATGAGTTTTGGGGGTTTAAAATGGTAAAAATATGAATTTGGTGAAAAAATCCCGTCAAAAACGTCAAAAACGGGCTTAGGAAGCGAAAGTAGTCGAAAACTGGGCATTATGGACCGAACCTGCGAGGCTTGGCTCTTAGAAGGTGAGAACCGAGAGGAAGGGAGAAGGAACCGAGAGAAGGGAGAAGGGACCGAAGGTGGGGGTCTCGGTCCGAAGTGGTGAGGGAAGCGAAATAGGCCGAGCCCTCGGTCTATTTCGGTTGTAGCAAGGTTCGGTCCTGCTGAGGCTCGGTCCGAGGAGGGTAGTTTGCTTTTGACAAGTTCGCCTCTGACATCTTCGGTTCCTAAGAGGTTCGGCTCTAATAGAAGGGTTCGACTCTAAGAGGTTCGGTTCCTAAGAGGTTCGGTTCCTAAGAAGGGTTTCGGCCGTAATTTGCTGTTTTTATATATAACTCTCCGTTTCAAGCGGTTTTTGGCCAAGTTAAGGGTCGGGATGACTATAAAAAGTTGAGAGAGATTTGGGAGAGATTTCACATACTTGGAGAGATTTGGGAGAGATTTCACATACTTGGAGAGATTTCACATACTTGGAGAGATTTAATCTTAGCCATTATTATCGTATAATCTCGTAATGCAAGGTTCGTGAATCCCGTTATGCTTCGTTTATGATTGTTTTAAGTCCCCGAAAGGGTCCTTAGTCGTGTTTTGATGCGTTTAACTCCCTTTTTAGGGTTTTTACATTGCTAAACACATAGATTCTTCGAGACACTTGAATTCTTGACATACAAATGCACATTTTTATACATAGAATAACTTGTAGCATACAAATACTAATTAAGTTTGACCGGTTTGACTTGTTGACTTTGACTTTGACTTGGATTTGACGGTTGTCACAATATCCCCCAGTTAGAAAGAATTTCGTCCCGAAATTTGCATTTTGAGTGGGACTTCAAGGGTTGAGGAATAGATGTGGGTGCTTTTGTTTCATTTGGTCCTCACGTTCCTAAGTAAATTCGGGTCCTCGCTTGGCGTTCCACCGGACTTTTACGATGGGAATGCAACTTTGTTTCGTCGATTTGACCTCTTGGTCCATGATTTCGACAGGTTCCTCTACGAAGTGGAGGTTCTCATTGATCTCTATTTCTTCCAAAGGAATGACAAGGGTCTCATCAGACAAACATTTCTTCAGGTTTGACACATGAAAGGTAGGATGAACGTGATTGAGTTCCTGTGGTAATCGTAGCTTGTATGCCACCGGGCCAATCCTGGCGAGGATTTCGAATGGTCCAATATACCTTGGATTTAGTTTCCCACGTTTTCCGAAACGTATTAAACCCTTCCAAGGTGATACTTTTAGAAGTACTTGATCTCCAACTTGGAACTCCAAAGGTTTTTGTCTCTTGTCCGCGTAGCTCTTTTGTCGGTCTTGCAAAGCCTTCATTCGTTCTCGAATTTGGAGGATCTTTTCGGTTGTTTCCCTTATGATCTCCGGCTTCGTGAATGAGGCCTACTAACGGTAAGATTGACTTTATCTTATACATATCTATCTAATTAAAATTATAATAATAGTATAAGGGTTGAGTTTTAAACTTTTAAAATTCTAGGGTTTGATTTGGAATTAAAGCATTCATAAGGGGTAAACTTTACAAATTCCAAAACTTGAGGGCAAGTATTAAAACTATTCAAAAACTTTTCAATTCCATAACTTATGTATTTAAAGTAGTTTTAATGAAAAAACTCTTCAAGTTCCATAACTTGAGGACAAGTTATGGAAGACTTTAAAACATTAAACAAAATGAGACTCCCCATTTTTCATAACTCATGGAAATCTTATGAGTTTTAATAATCATAAATGTGACTTTACATATAACTTGAGGACAAGTTACAAAAACACATTTTATGAATGACTTTTAGATCAATATGGATTGAAATAACATTATCTCATAACTTTTCTATTAATCTAAGCTAACTCATAAGAACAAGATAATTCAAATCATCAATCTTCAAGAAATTAGCATGAACATAAAACTAATACAAATCTTGAAATTATGACAATTATCTTTGAAATTGGATTAGCATGAATATTACCACATCAAAACAAGTTTATAAGTTCAAAAACAGCTTAAGGTAATGTTCCTAGTCCAACTCCTGCCTTAAAATTCGAAAATATGCTGTCAGGGGCTTCTACTCGTCGAGTGTATGAACCTACTCGACGAGTAGGATGAATTTCTTCATGGACTCGGCGAGTCCAGTGCCCAGACAGCCAGAAAATCGATTTTTTTTTCAGCTTTTTAAGCAATTTGCATCAAGTATAATTGAAAACAAGCCTAGGCTCTGATAACACTGTTGGGTTTTGAGCATTCTAACACGCCTATGGTGTACATGCAACCCTAAATACCTTGGATCTATGTTTTCTCTATTATACATGGAAATATCAATTTTCCAAGGTATTGTTCTAACTAGCATAATATAAAGTACATGTAATATAAAATTTAGTAGAAATACATACCTCTTTGTTGTAGCTTAATTCCATGTAGCTCAAGAGCCTAGTGCCTCAAGTGTGACACCTCAAATGGTTCACACAACATCATCAACATTTGGAATAACCATGAGAAGAAGATACTAGACTTGTTACTCTATGAAATCGGCTTGCCCTCTTGTGTATGCACTAGTGCCGATTTCACCAACCAATGAGGTATTTATATAGTGTGCATATTAGGGTTAAACCATGACTTTACCCATTCCTTATGTTCCGTGGGTTTTAACCTCCATGGAGTATCCATGGGTCACCACAAGGGTTAAACCCAACATAAGGAATCATGGATCATAAGCCCACATATATAAGAATGAATGATTTACACAATCAAATCCCATATATTTAATTAGTCTCTTTTGATCACTAAGTTAATTACAAATTAATTCTTGATCAATACTAATTAAATAATATGATTTCATATTAATATATTAGAACTTATAATATATTAATATGTCACAAATATCCTCTTCTCACAAAAGGTCTATCCAAATTGTTCCGATGCCATGCAACCCAAATGGACCATGCCAAATCGGATCAAGTACATACCAATTATAGTTATGGACTTAGACACTAATCCAACAATTGATTGTACGAAAATGCATTGGTAACTCGATGTTATAAAACGTGCCTTTGTGTATAATTCAACAAGTAGTAGAACAAGCATATGAGTCGAAGTTTATCTGTTCCTTCTTGGATTAGAAGCGATATCTGGGCCCCTCGATGATTTTGTGTTGACCCATGTACCGTTCCCGGTCAGAACTAAATTTATGTGTTCAACTAAGTTCTATGTCAAACAAATCAGATATCGGGAAACAAACTGCTGGACGATAAGTAAGACATTGTTCCATGTATTTGTATGGCTGATATCTAGAACAGAGGATTTATCTAAAATGGCGCTTCATAGTTCCTCAGAGTTTTAAGAGCTACGATTGCCGGTCGGTTCCTGAAGTCATGCTTGCAACTATAGTTATTATACTTATCCAAGTAGGAGACTGTTGGATAAGGTGTCTAAGTCCATAACTATATTTGAGATGTACTTGACCCGACCCGGCATGGTCCATTTGGGTTGCACTTCACCCGAAGAATTTATATGGATAATCTTTTGAGAATAGTATAAGTCATGATTTATTAATATATTATAAGTTCTAATATATTAATATGAAATCATATTATTTAATTAGTATTGATCTAAAATTAATTTAGAATTAATTTGGTGATCAAAAGTGTGACTAATTAAATATGGACTCTTGTATTTATATAGTGTGGGCTAATGCTTATTTAGAATGGGCTAGGCTTGCATGGTAAGTCCATGGATAGTCCATGGAGCTTTAACCCATGGATCTCATGGAAATGAAAGGTCATGGGTATTAGGGTTTACATGGATGTAACCCTAATCCACCACACTATATAAAGGAGTCCTTGGCACTTGAAATTGGACTAGTTTTGTGCGTGAGAACTAAGGGTGGCCGATTTCAAGAAGAGTTCTAATATTCTCTCAAGTTTCCAAGGTTTGTGGTGATTTGTGACTTCCATTTGAGGCATCCACATTATTGGTGCTAGGCTCTCAAACTCCAAGCAATCAACAACTACTAAAAGGTATGTAACTCTACTAGCTTATTATGTTTTAAAGTTCCCAATGCCATGGTAGTTAGGTTAAGAACCTTGGAAAAACAAATTCGCATGTATCTTAGTAAAACATAGATCCAAGGTTTCTAGGGTTGCATGTACACCATAGGAGTGTTAGAATGCTCAAAACCCATCATAAACGCCCCTACTCGACGATTTGGACTCCCAACTCGCCGAGTCCATGCACCAAAAACCCTAAAATTAACTAAATCAAATAATACCTGGAACAGGTGTTACAAGTCTCCCCCACTTGAACTAGACTTCGTCCTTGAAGTCTGCTGACCTAAACAAATCCGGATAGTGCTCTCGCGTTTCCTCTGCCGGCTCCCAATTCCATTCGTAGCCCCTCTGATGCTGCCATTGCACCTTTATTAGCCATACTTCCTTATTCCGAAGAACCTTGGTCTTCCTATCAAGGATCGCAACGGGCTTCTCGATATAGTTCATGCTCTCATCCACCTGAAGATCGCCCAATGAAATGACTGCGGACTCGTCAGGGACACACTTTCGAAGCTGTGACACATGGAAGGTGTTGTGAATCTGGCTAAGCTCATCCGGTAGCTCCAAGCGATAAGCTACTTTGCCCACCTGGGCCAAAATCCTGAAAGGGCCTATGTATCGGGGCCCTAGCTTGCACCTCTTCCTAAACCTGATGACTCCCTTCCATGGCGAAACCTTTAGTAATACAAATTCCCCCACCTGGAACTCAAGATCCGATCTCCACCGGTCAACATAAATTTTATGACGACTCTGCGTGACCTGCAGCCGGTCGCGCACCTGCTGAATCAACCTAGTAGTCTTCAGCACTACCTCAGTGCTCCCCATGACACGGTGTCCAACCTCGTACTAACTGATATGGGCATATTTAGTTATAAAATTCATGCATTATCTTAATACTTTATGTTGTTTTTGTCTCATTTAATGAAAAAAAGGTGCTTAATTAGTTTAATATTTCATTTTCAGCAATAATGACATGCTCGGAAGGAAAAGGAAGCGGAACTAGCGATTGGAGGCTTGGATCTTGGAGTTTGAAGAGAGAAGGATGTTGCTGGACAGCTTGACCCCTCGTCAGTGTTTTGTCCATATCTCATGAACCGTAACTCCGATTGAAGAGATTTAAAATGTTCTGAAAACTAGACATAATTTTGGACGACTTTCGTGTTTTGAAAAAATGCTGATTCCAAACGGACTCGACGAGTTAGGCATCAACTCGACGAGTTGGGCATCAACTCGACGAGTCAGGTCGAACTTTCGCGATTCTGGACGCTAACTTGCCGTGCATAGGTTTTAAGTGACGGACTCGACGAGTCACCTCTGTTTTGTGAAAATTTGTATAAAGGGCATTCCTGCCCGATACCCTAGCATAGAGAAGAAACCCTTGGAGGAAAGCTGTGATTAGAAGACCTGCTAAGGCGCTGGAAGTCAGAGAATCAACCCTAGATCCAATTTTGAGAAGAATCAAGGAAAATTCAAGTCCATTCTTACTTATTCTTTAAGTTGAACTATGTTTGAGTTACTTGACTTCGTTTTTGATCTTAGTTTTACTGTAATCATGAGCTAAAACTATTATCTTCTATTTAGGATAGATGACTTTATGATTATGGTATGATTTTATGGTTGGATTGATTTAATTTGGTGCTCATGTTTTGCTAAGATTGTTAAAGAACCTTATGTGTTAATTATAACTATTATTCTGTTAATCAACCAGTATATTAAGTTGCATGACCATCTCTTAATTGCTAATCTCATATGATTTATGTGAAAACATTGTTATATGCCTAGGAATAGCGAACGTGAAGCTAGGGTTAATAGAAAATAGGTAAGTTAATGTGTGAGCTTGTGTGACGAACCATCAACAAGAGATTAATTGAACGACCAAATTAATTAACCACTACAAGTCTTACTTAACCCGAATCAATAAAATAGAAAACCTGTTAATTTAATAAACTGGCCACTGTTTGAATTGATTTGTTTTCTAAGGATTAGAAATAGCGAACGTGAACCTAATCGCACTAATCGGTAGCCAATGAAAAGTTAATCCATTGCACTTGCCATAAAATCAACCATAGGAATAATGGATTCAAACCTAAACAAAAGTCTCCTTTACCATTGAATTTAGTTGATTTTTACTCTCTAGCTGTTATTTGTTTTGTTTGAGTTTTAGTTAGATATTTAAGTTTTGTAGTCTTGCAAAACTAGAGAAAACCCCTTCTTTTATTATTTGTTTTTAGATAGTACTAGTAGTTAATTTAAAATTTACCGTTCCCTGAGTTCGATACCCTGCTTACTAAAAACTATACCACCAATTGACAGGTACACTGCCTATTGTGTGTCAAATTTACATTAGAAAAGTAGGATTAAAACTAGTTCGTTTTACACACATCAAGTTTTTGGCGCCGTTGCCGGGGAACGGTTCTAAAATTTATTTTAATTGCTAGTATTATCGATCCTTTGTGTGAGATTTATCTCATATAAAGTTACGATTTTTTTTGTTTTAATATTTATTATGTATTTTCCAAATCTTGATGCTTTTGATGCTTTTCTTGAGGAAGTAGTACATGAAATTGAGCAAGAAGATGGGGAGTGTGATTCAGATGATGATTTGAAGGAATTTGGAAGATGGTTAGATAACATCTGGCCCAACACACAAAATCAATCTGAGTCACAAGAGCTAAATTTACAAGATGAAGAATTTAATCCAGAAAAAGATTTGGAGGAGCTGGAAAGGTTGCTAGCAGAGAGGTCAGACGAAGAACAAGAACAAGCTGAATTGCAGGAACCAAGTTGTTGTTTGACCATTACCACGACATGGCCCCCTGTTCTTCCGGTTTGTATTTCGAAGCATAGGGTGATGATTCCAACTTTGGAGAAAGTTCTGAAGCGCGATCCATTTCTGATTAGTACCCGACCGGTCCCAACCCTTATCAAGATTCTTGGGTTTTACAAATTCAAGCTTGTTTGGCCAATTTTAGAAGCAAAGAGCCAAATTTTACAATTTGGTCCAAAGAAAATATTCAATGCAACGGATGGATTGGCATTGAGTTTATTGGAAGTTTATTAAGTTGGGAGTCCAGCTAAAGACTCACATAAAAAGAAGCGCTTGCGGGAGGCAACCCGTCATTAGAGTTTGCTTTTCTTTTTCTTTCTAAACTTCTAGTATTTAGGGATAATTTAGGATTTTTATTTTAATTTTTTTATTACTTGGTATTTGTTTTTGATCTTTTCAGAATATAGGGCGAGGGATAGAATGAACGAATAAAGCGTGAGGAATAAAACGTAGGATCGAGTCTAAAATGAGTAGAATGGGAGAATTGAGTCTAATTACGAGTCGGGTAATTAAACAGCTGAAGGGATGTGCTTTTACTGAAGAAAAATGAGGGGGAATATTGCTATAATAATCTCCTCAAACCCCATAAACAAACCTGAAGTAGGAGCTAATTTTATTTACTCAGTGTAGAAAACTCGTCGAGTTCCATTCAGATACTCGACGAGTCCATGCGAAAAAACCCGACTGTTACCACTTTTATTGACTTAACTCGGCGAGTTTACTATTAACTCGACGAGTTACTCTTTCTCTTACCTTCAAGATTGGCGATTTGATTCCATTCGACATGGGCATTGCTTATATTTTTGAAGATCATTTCCGAGCATTTCCAAGAAGCTTTTTCCTCGATATTTTGGAGCTGTCAACCACACGAGACGAATGACACCCAATGCATGGATGAGCTGTTCCCATGTCTAAAGTCAGCTGAAGATGGAGGTTTAAATGAAGAAGATCAACCTCGCAACTACTATCCCAGGGGAGTTTGTTCCAATTCCCACTTCTTTTTATTGTTCTTTATCATGCATAATATGCAATGGGGACATTGCATAAATTAAGTGTGGGCTAGGGGGTTGGTTACATTAGTTGAAATTTTAGTTAAAATTTGAAATTTTTGCATAAATATTACTAGGATTAATTTAGGAAATCTTGGTAAAAGTAATTAGGATTCCATGCTAGTGTTATGTTTGATGATTGCATGAAGACCCAAATGTTTAGTTGAGCCTATACACCTTATAATGCATTTGTGACCCCCTTTATTCTAGTGAAATCATGGGACAAAAACACAACCTCGCTTAGTTTGAGGGATGAAATATGTTTAGCATCGTGTACTTGAAATGTATCCAGGAAAACTAATACTTTAATCAATAAAGGTTGAAGTTGAGTGCCCTTGCTTAAGCATGTAGGTATTGAGTGAAAAAAAGTGAGTTACATGTAAAAAAAAGAGAGAGAATTACAAGAAAAGTTGTAAGAATTTTGGAGCAGTTAAAGTGAAGATCAAAATATCAAAATTCCGAAGATTCAAAAAGTTGAAGATACCAAAAATCAAACAAAGAAGGTGGTGAATTCAAAGAAATCAAAGATCAAATTATCAAAGAAGTGAAGAATTCCAAAGAGCTCCATAGTGGTATCGAAAAAAGTTGTAATTTTTTCTAGATTATGTATGCTTGGGTTGCTTGACCAAAAATACCTTGAGGTTAGGAAGTTTTCTGCGGATGGATTCGGAGGGATGCATAAAATGAGCGTTGTTCAAAAGAAGTGGGCGAGTGTTTATGAGGATTGTAAGTATTTAGGATTAAGGGGGGTCCTTAGGAAAATTTTTAGACATAAATGCATGCGTTGCGGTCTTGACATAATGGTTGGGTTTGATTGGGATTGTCGTATGTGATATTGGTGTGCTAAAATTCAGTTTTGCTTGGGGACAAGAAAAAGTCAAGTGTGGGGTATTTTGATATGGGCATATTTAGTTATAAAATTCATGCATTATCTTAATACTTTATGTTGTTTTTGTCTCATTTAATGAACAAAAGGTGCTTAATTAGTTTAATATTTCATTTTCAGCAATAATGACATGCTCGGAAGGAAAAGGAAGTGGAACTAGCGATTAGAGGCTTGGATCTTGGATTTTGAAGAAAGAAGGATGTTGCTGGACAGCTTGACCCCTCGTCAGTGTTTTGGCCATATCTCATAAACCGTAACTCTCATTGAAGAGATTCAAAATGTTCTGAAAACTAGACATAATTTCGGACGACTTTCGTGTTTTGAGAAAATGATGATTCCAAACGGACTCGACGAGTTGGGCATCAACTCGACGAGTCAGGTCGAACTTTCGCGATTCTGGACGCTAACTTGCCGTGCACGAGTTTTAAGTGACGGACTCGCCGAGTCGGTCACTGGACTCGACGAGTCACCTATGTTTTGTGAAAATCTATATAAAGGGAATTCCTGCCCGATACCCTAGCATAGAGAAGAAACCCTTGGAGGAAAGCTGGGATTAGAAGACCTGCTAAGGCGTTGAAAGTCAGAGAATCAACCCTAGATCCAATATTGAGAAGAATCAAGGCAAATTCAAGTCCATTCTTACTTATTCTTTAAGTTGAACTATGTTTGAGTTACTTGACTTCGTTTTTTATCTTAGTTTTACTGTAATCATGAGCTAAAACTATTATCTTCTATTTAGGATAGATGACTTTATGATTATGGTATGATTTTATGGTTGGATTGATTTAATTTGGTGCTCATGTTTTGCTAAGATTGTTAAAGAACCTTATATGTTAATTATAACTATTATTCTGTTAATCAACCAGTATATTAAGTTGCATGACCATCTCTTAATTGCTAATCTCATATGATTTATGTGAAAACATTGTTATATGCCTAGGAATAGCGAACGTGAAGCTAGGGTTAATAGAAAATAGGTAAGTTAATGTGTGAGCTTGTGTGACGAACCATCAACAAGAGATTAATTAAACGACCAATTTAATTAACCACTACAAGTCTTACTTAACCCGAATCAATAAACTAGAAAACCTGTTAATTTAATAAACTGGCCACTGTTTGAATTGATTTGTTTTCTAAGGATTTGAAATAGCGAACGTGAACCTAATCACACTAATCGGTAGCCAATGAAAAGTTAATCCATTGCACTTGCCATAAAATCAACCATAGGAATAATGGATTCAAACCTAAACAAAAGTCTCCTTTACCATTGAATTTAGTTGATTTTTACTCTCTAGTTGTTATTTGTTTTGTTTGAGTTTTAGTTAGATATTTAAGTTTTGTAGTCTTGCAAAACTAGAGAAAACCCCTTCTTTTATTATTTGTTTTTAGATAGTACTAGTAGTTAATTTAAAATTTACCGTTCCCTGAGTTCGATACCCTGCTTACTAAACACTATACCACCAATTGACAGGTACACTGCCTATTGTGTGTCAAATTTACATTAGAAAAGTAGGATTAAAACTAGTTCGTTTCACACACACCACTAACAAACCGGAGTCATGCACCTCTGACCATATAACATCTCGAATGGAGCTCGATCGATATTGGCATGATAACTGTTATTGTACGAAAACTCTGCCAATGGGAGGTATGAGTCCCAACTCCCTCCAAAATCCAATACGCATGCTCGAAGCATGTCTTCCAGCGTTTGGATCGTCCTCTCTCTCTGGCCATCAGTCTGGGGGTGATACGTCGTACTAAAATACAACTGAGTGCCCAGTTCCTCGTGGAACGTCTTCCAGAATCTGGATGTAAACCGAACATCCCTGTCCAAGACTACCAACACTGGAACCTCGTGTCTAGCCACCACCTCTCGTACATAAATATCTGCCAAATTCTCTGCGGATATGCTATTAGGGATCGGAAGAAAGTGGGAACTCTTCGTTAGTTTGTCTACGATCACCCATATGGCGTCCACACCCCTTGCCGTCCTAGGTAACTTCGTAATGAAGTCCATAGTGATCTCTTCCCACTTCCACATGGGAATAGGTAGCAGCTGAACCTTGCCATGAGGCCGCTGATGCTCGGCCTTGACCTTCCTGCAGGTCAAGCACCGCTCCACAAACCAGGCGATCTCCTGCTTCATGCAGGTCCACTAGTAACTCAGCCTCAAATCTCTATACATTTTTGTAACCCTGGATGTATAGAGAATTTGGACTTGTGCGCCTCCTCCAGTATCTTCTGTCTCACTCCTCCAGTCACCGGTACCCATACTCGGCCACATTGTGGCAATAGACCATGAATATCCTTAACAAACAAAGGGTACTGCCCACGAATCCGCTCTATCTTCCAGTTCTCCTTCTACACCCCCTCGACTTGAGCTTCCTTGATCAAATCCAACATTAGAGCTTCCTTGATCAAATCCAACAATGGAGAGATCGCAGTCATCCTCAAACAAACGTTTTCAATCGGGGAACCTGCCGCCTTGCGACTCAATGCATCGGCCACCACGTTGACCTTCCCCGGATGGTATATGATCTCTCAATCATAAGCCTTCAGCACATCCAACCACCTCCTCTATCGCATGTTGAGGTTCTGCTGATCCATCAAATACTTCAGACTCTTGTGATCAGTATAGATAACACCTCACCCAGTACAAGTAATGCCTCCAAATTTGAGGGAAAACACCACTACCCCCAATTCCAGGTCGTGAGTGGGGTAATTCTCCTCATGAGGCTTCAAATGCCTCGAGGTGTAAGCTATCACATGCCCTCTCTGCATCAGTACCGCACCTAACCCTGAAATCGACGTGTCACAGTAAACCACCAAATCATCTAACCCTCGGGTAGCACTAATATCGGAGCCTCACATAATCTCTGTCTCAGGGTTTCAAAAGCTAACTGCTGATCCGTACCCCAAAGAAATGTCACATTCTTCTTGGTTAAGCCGGTCAACGGCACAACAATCTTGGAGAAATCCTGGATAAATCTTCGATAATAGCCCACTAAACCCAAGAAGCTACGGATCTCGGAAGCATTCTTCGGTACTTCCCACTTCATCACTGCTTCAACCTTCACTGGATCAACCGAAATACCCGCCTGGTTGATGATGTGCCCCAAAAACTACACCTCCCGCAGCCAGAAATCACACTTGGAGATCTTTGCATAAAGCTTCTTCGCCTTCAGAGTCTCCAGTACCTCCCTCAAATGCTGCTCATGCTGCTGCCTGGTCTTAGAATAGAACAGGATATCATCAATAAAAACGATCACCGACCGATCCAACATCGGTCTACACACCCGATTCATGAGATCCATGAACGCAGCCGGGGCAGTGGTGAGCCCAAACGGCATCACCACAAACTCATAATGCCCATACCGAGTTCTGAAAGCCATCTTTGGTATATCCTCATCCTGAATCCTCATCTGATGGTAACCCGAGCGAAGATCAATCTTGGAAAACCAAGACGCACCCTGCAACTGATCAAATAAGTCATCGATCCTTGGTAACGGATAACGGTTCTTCACCGTCCGGTTGTTCAACTCTCGATAATCAATGCACATCCTGTGCGACCCATCCTTCTTTTTCACAAACAAGATCAGACCTCCCCACGGGTAACTGCTCGGACGAATGAACCCTCGGTCTAGCAGCTCCTGAAGCTGCATAGATAACTCCTGCATCTCGGGTGGTGCTAGTCGGTATGGTGCCGTCGCTATCGGAGCGACACCTGACACCAACTCAATGCGAAACTCCACCTGCCTCTCCGGAGGCACTCCTGGTAACTCTTCGGGAAAAACATCCCAAAATTCCTGTACAACCGGCATACTGCCCACATCTGTCGTGCTCTCAACCCTCGTATCCGGGATATAAGCCAGAAATCCCATACATCCCTGCTATAGAAATCTCCTTTCCCTCGCAGCCGAACAGAGGGTCGGTCCCTGCGAGGCCCTCTTACCATGTATAACCAGTTCTCTCCCACTTGGGTTTCGAACCCTCACTAACTGACGCTCACAATCGATCCTGGCCCCACTGGCCCCCAACCAATCCATCCTGATAATCACATTCAACCCTCACAACGGTATCGGAACCAAATCAGCGTGAAACCTCTCTCCAAGCACATTCAGGACACAGTCCCGATACACCCTCGCAACACTCACAGTGCGGTCGTCTGCAATTTCTACATCGAGCGGGGAATCCAAGGTTCACGGCGCATCTCGGAACTTCTTGCTAAGTGCAAGAGACACGAACGATCGGGTAGCACCCAAATCAAACAAAATATGAGCCGACATACCATTAACCAAAAAGGTCCCTATACATATGTACAATGCACACATAAGCAATATAAGTAAATAGTGAGCAAAGAAGGATAAACACGTACCATCCACAACACCTGGCGTTACCCGAGGCTCCTCGGTAGTCAGCTGAAATGCGCGACTCTTCACCGCTGGAGCATCCGCCTTAGCAGGGAGGCCATCCGTAATCCTCATCGTGACGGGCGCAGGCGCCGCCACCGTTCCTCCCCCTCCCTGCAACCTCGGACAATCGGCCTTTTTATGGCCAACCTGATTGTAGTGGAAACATATCAATCCCTTCTTGGGGTAGTCTCTGCTCACGTGGCCTGGTTGACCACATGTATAACACACAGGGTTCGTCCCCCGACAAGCTCCCCCATGAGATCTCCCAAATTTGGCACACCTGCTACGGCCCTGCTGGCCCTTACTAGAGGTATCCGAGGTCTTAGGCTTTTTAGCCTGACCTACTGCTGCTTGTGCCTGCTCAGGCTTCCGCTTGGTGCGGAAGTCCAACTGCATTTCCCGCTCGCGGACCTTTTCCACCATCTCGTTCAGGGTTTTTCACCCTGTAAAGATCACAAACTCCCGGATATCATCCCTCAGCATAGAATGATATCTCGTACGCCTCATATCCTCATCCGTAGCGTACTGTGGGATCAACAAAGCTCGCTCCCGAAATTTGGCGGTGATCTCCGTCACAGTCTCGGTGGTCTGCTGGAGCTCCTGGAACTCCCTCACCATTCGTTGCACCTCAATGGGTGGTGCAAACTCCAAGTAGAATCGCTGAACAAACTTGGCCCATGTCATCTCAGCCACACCGGCTGCTCCCACCTAAGTAGCCACCCCGCCCCACCAGTCTCGGGCTCTGTTTCTCAACATGCATGAAGCGAAACCCACCTTTGTCGCATTCGAGCAAGAACTCGTGCGCTGGGCGTTCTTGATATCCGCCACCCAGCGTCGGCTAACAATGGGGTCCCTGACCCCGAAAAACTCTAGCGCTCCACACACCTTGAACTCCCGAAACGAGGGAGTTTGGGCCCCGATCTGTCCTGCAGCAATCTCGGCTCTGAATGAATTGAGCCTCTCCTCCATAATCTCCATAATCCCCTCCTTGACCGTCCCAAAGATCACTAGGGTAGCGTCAAGGATGCCCTTCATAACCTCGGCTGCGATGATCTCGCGCAGCCTCTCATCAATAGGCTTGGTACCACTGCACGATCCAGATCCAAATCCCGATCCTGATCCTGATCCTGATCCCCTTTTCCCAAATTGTGTCATCACCATGCTGAACTGAAATTTCATAAACCATAATAATCAGGACATATATATATATATATATATATATATATATATATATATATATATATATATATATATATATATATAAGGGATCTTCCCACACTGGTCCTCCTTAGAGCTGGCAGATCTAACATCGGTTCGGGTACGGGTCCTGTGCTTTTAGTAGTACGGGCCCAATACTACCTTCCACACCTACCTGTACCTTTCCCCAAGGCTCTACCTCAGAACTCCATTTCATCTCAAATAACCATACCCCACAAACTATCGCATATCTCAAATCCTAGGCTGCCCTAAGATTTTCCCTACGCACGTCAATCAGACCAATCATACAGGTTGCCTTTATGCATGCAAATTATACACAAAAAAGGATCAAATAGACTTTCGAATAAGAGATTCTACCCTAGGACCACAACCAGACAAGGAACAGGAAATAAGGCCAAATCAATCATTCTAAGGCTATAAACTCCTAACCATATACAAGTTTAGAAGCATACACATAACAAGTTTCATACGTTTATCAAGCTCAAATATCAGTATAACATGGCTAACATATTGGGAAACTACTTACTTGGCACGGCCGATCGCGCGCGTTGCACTCTCTTCTTTTCATTTCTGAAAAGTCTTTAACTTTTATTTTGAAAATAATTTTATCATTTCCTTAGTTTGGTTCTGACACACCCGAGTGTGTGCCTGAATCCCTCAAACAAAGGATCTGATACCAACTTGTAACGACCCAAATTTTCAAAAGAAAAATTTTCATTTTCAGATAAGCAAACACATTTAAATAATTTAATAAATCCAATTGTAATTGTTTTCAAAACATATATCAAATACAACTTTTATTCCAAATATCAGAGTGTCCATAAAAACGCCTGGGATAGAGTGCACGCCGCGCCATCACGCCTTGCCTTTGCCCTTGAGATCTGAAGTACCTGAAACAAATCCACAACCTGTAAGCTAATGCTTAGTGAGTCCCCTAGAGCATACCCCACACACAATCCACATAACACATATTATAATAGCTATAAAAGCTATCTCTACCATATAAGCCATGCATACAACATACAAGGAAGCCCTGGAAACCCTCCAGGGTCTTACACCTAATGCCACGGTAACCCCCACGTGGTCTTATCTGCGATGGGAACCCCCACATGGTCTTCCTGCCTTGGCAAACCCCCACAAGGTCCGCCTGCCTTGGGAACCCCCACAAGGTCTTTACTACCAAACAAGACATAAGGTATACTATACAAGCAGATATGCTAGGATACCATGGAAACCCTCCAAGGTCTTATACCAAATTCCACGGGAACCCCCACATGGTCTTCCATGAAAATGTCATACTATCATATCGCATAATTAATCAACAATCCGCATCACATAAAATGGGCCGGCCTTGGTGCCTTAGACCCATTGGTATGGTGAGAAGTCTCACCTCTCAAAGGCTGAACTGGTAAGCTGAATTCAAATATATCCCACATGCTGCTCCTTCTCAACTGCCTATAATCATCAAGTGCTTACTTAACGCAATCCCATAAATACCCTTAGATCAACCCTGGTCAACGTCAAGGTCAAGGTAAAAGTCCACAATCAAGGTCAACAGTCCATGTTGACCTCGACTCGTCGAGTATAACCAGCCACTCGTCGGGTTCCTTGCTTAACTCATCAGCTCGCCGAGTCACTTTAGTGACTCGTCGAGTTCCTTAATGTTCACGGCTTCAAACTCTCAACTGCAAACCCCTGGTCGTAAAGTCTTTGGCCGTAAACTCCTTGGCCGACTCGTTGAGTTGATTAAAGGACTCGGCGAGTTCCTTTAGTCCTTCTCATTTTCGGCCTTTTCCAGTGGAATCTAGAGTCCCAAACTTCAGATCTAGCCTTCCTTAGTGTAGATGTCACGTAAATTTGCAAACTTTACGTGCATGCAAGGCCTCACATGGCCATAACACCAAAACTAGTCTTCATACAAGGTTCTTGTGCATGGAAAGGGGCTGAATTGCATATAGGGAGCAACTTTATGCCATTGGGGACCTAAAGAGGTCCAGATCTGGGATCATAAGTCCAGATTCAAGCTTGACTCCATTTTTCCCAAAAATGGTCATTCACTTCCAAGGAAATGAGATCTAAACAACTAGAGGTCAAGGTCATGACTTTTTACCTTAGAATGGTGACCAATACAGTGTAGATGCCGAATCCACTGCTTCCCTTCTTGCTCCTTCTTCTAAATCCCTTCTTCAACACTCCAGGTTTGCTAGACCAAGCTCTTTTTCTCACTCAAGGGGGATTACGGCCGCAAACTACTTTATGTAGGGCGATAAGGTGCTAGGGAAGGCCACAAGGGCGGTTAATGATCTTTATATAGGGGCAAACCCCGAAATTAGGATTTTCTCTTTATAGCTCCAACTCGCCGAGTCGGACTTCCGACTCGCCAAGATGGTCTCGATCCGTGTCCATGATTAAACACCCCTACTCGATGAGTTGGACTCCCAACTCGCCGAGTCCATGCACCAAAACCCTGAAATTAACTAAATCAAATAATACCTGGAACAGGTGTTACAGCCAAGTTTTAATTAGTGTGCACTTTGTGAATACTAATTTCACCTCTTCTAACTTCATCTTGAATGTACTTCAACCTTCGGTTAATGTTCTTGGTCTTTTGATGTCATATGGGTTCTGTAGCTAAATCAATGGCACCGTCATTGTCACTAATGGAAGGAACAACCCCTAGATCTCCAACAAATTTCTTCATCCAAGTAGCTTCCTTTGCAGATTCTGAAGCAACAATATATTCTGACGTTGTAGTGGACTGTGCGATAACAATCTGATTGTAACTCTTCCATGATACTAAACCCCAACAATAATAAATACATATCCTATTTGTGACTTACCATTATTGCGATCTATTTGGAAAAAAGCATCGTTGTAACATTTCTCACTTAGATCTTCTTCAACACCTCGATAAACATGGACCATATCCTTAGTTCTTCGTAATGTGCTTAGATCTTCTTCTGCACCTCCATAAACATGGACCATATCCTTAGGTCTTCTTCCACACCTTCATAAAATGGACCATATCCTACGTAAATTCCTAATTTTCATAATAAATTTTTCATTTTTAAAATAGAATAAACACCCATTTTCGTAAAGATATATCCAGGGAAAAACCATTTACTCATAAACCATAATTCAAAATCATAGTTATAAGGGAAACAATGCGAATCTCAAATCAAAAAGCTGATGATGTGTGTGTACCGTCGCACCTTAACAAAATGGACTAAAATGAAGGAACTTTCATGGAACTATAACACCAGAAAATATGCCAAAATAACAAATAACAAGATTTAGAAATCCAAAGATCGAGTTAGGAACTTTATACTCACAATGTTCCAAAATGAAGTAACTTTGATGGATCTATAACACCCGGCTAAAATAAAGCACACCCAAAGATTTTTTCTACAAAAGAGGGTACTTCATATTAACCAAAATACAAGTCATCATCATGTTTATATCAAAATAAATTATACAAGATCGAGCCAGGTTTACAATTTTAAACAAAAAAACAACATATTCTAATATACTGTGGCTACTCCTCCTTGCTCTTTCGTTTATCCATATAACTTGTACATGCAATCAAGAAACATCAACAAAGGTAAGCTCAAAGGCTTAGTGAATAATGATCAATGTTTAACTCAAATCACCTATATTTATATTCATATGAAAATATCCTTTAATTTATTAACATACTATTTTACTCAATTACTCTAATCATGATACAATCATAATACTCATTCAAGAAATAATCTCTTATAACCCAATATTTTTGTCTCACAAAGATCAAATTATAATGATAATCGTTATCTTTTTATGTATTGATGTCTTCTACATGAATAAACCTAATCATCTCTCATGAGCTTAGCCATGTAAGTCTCATATTCTCATTTTGGCAATTCTCATTGAATCGATCTTCTATGTGAAATGATCTAATCATCTCTCATATATCCATTATTTAAATCTTTATGATCTCCACTAAAAAGTCTCTTTTACTGATCATCTACATAATGAAATCCAATCGCTTGACATGGATTCATCATGTAAATCACATACACTCGATCAAAAGTTCTCACTCATATGCATTTCATCCATAATCAACAAGCTTCTTATCGAAGGAATCATAATAATCTAAAATAATATTATCATTAATATTCATTTAAACCATAAAAATGGTCAAGAATTACCATCTTGTTTATGGTCAGTTTGGATGACATTCCAAGCTTTTGACCTCCTTATTTACACCTTTTTCATGATTTCCTATTCATAATAAATTCATGTTCAGCATTGATTAAGTCAATACTCAAAAAAGTTCACTCTGTCAATTGTATAATGTCAATAACATTATAATTTACCACTTAATGGCTTAACCTATTAGGTCATATTTTCCATTAAAAAGTTCTTGATCTCATAAGTTAAGATTTTATCTCAATTCCATTCATAATCAAATGTGGATGTTTACAAATAATAATAGGTAAACTACTTTCAACCAAGTCGCGATATATCTCTTCCACGCCGCAGTTATCCCAAAGTGCATTACATATACTGTTCATTTACGTAACTTAAATTACCACTTCGAGACCATGTTGTGGTCTCATCTTTACCACACCGTGGTTTTGGAAAAAATGTATTTTCCTTCACATTTAGTCATATAGCTATTATTATTACTTGTACTTTCACTCTATGAAACTCATTCTAACTAAGGAGAGCACATAATATTCTTATTGTAATCATACTCATACATTATACTACAAGTTCTCAAATGGGGTATTATCGGATCTATACTTTATCCTTCCTTCATTGACACCATGATAACTTCAAGATGTTCATACTTCACTCTAAAATGCAGAAATAAGCTCTCAAATCCACTAGAAGCTCAAGAATGAGAAATAGAGAGTGTTTTAGGGTTTCTGGGAAATCCTCCAAAGGGTCATGGAGGCTAATATATGTCGAAGCCTAAGGGGTTAATGGCCTTTATATAATCCAAACACCCTAATAAAATGATCACCCTAATGGGCTAGAAGCACGTCGCGCTTCATAAGAGGCGCTCTGTGCTTCTTACGATTAATTCAAGAATTTCAGATTTTTCAGCAAATGCGGTATATTGATTCCTGCTTTCTCCATCCTTCTACTTCCTTATAGACTATAAAACCCCCACTTAAAATATGGAAAAACATCATCAGAAAATGGATGATACAATTTAGAAATCTTCAAAACTTGAAAACCTCCCATAGACCATTTGGCAAACGTATCTGCCAAATACTTGAATCATGATTCCTTATTCATCACAACCTTACCCAAAGGGTGAAATACAATCGGATTCAACTAATTCACGAACCTCAACTACTCTCAGAAAAGTTCTCCTAAACATTCAAAACAAGATCCTAAGCCTTAAATAAAACTGAATATATATCCATCAAAGCGTAACTAAATCGGTAAAACTCTTAAATCTAGAGGAGAATTCCAAAACCACCAAAAATAATACCACAAACTTGATCAAATCAACCTAAAAACCAACCCTGTCGATGTGACATGAAAAGCTAGACCTTGCGTAGACCCAAGGTCACACCTGATTTTTTTTAACAAAGTTATTGCAGCATCCAAACTTTCACTATCCTAAGTCAAGCGCCAAACCTGAGCTTGCTAGAAATAAAAATCCCATAACCAAAATCCAAGTGTATACACACTCGGAAACCTAGATATATAACTGAAAAAACCTTGATAAAAGGTCGACACACCAACTACACCTTCAAACATTACTGCTCGAAACCATTAAACGACCCCCATATGCTGGCGTGGAATGGAATGACCAATCGATAAAAAATGAATAGACAAACTAAAATCTATTGATCTAATATATTTCTGAATGAATCCCGTATGAAAATACTCATACTAAACTTTGAATTTGATCAAAAGATCAACCACTGTCCATCCTGACCATAGATAATCGACCCATATCGTGCACTAACCATGTTCTCTTTATCCTACACACAACCTGATTGACTCAAATGCTCCACTATCAAGATCCCTAGCACTTACGAAAGGAACTAATTGTTGGATTAGGTATCTAAGCCCATAACTATAATTGGTATGTACTTGACCCGATAGTAGCATGGTCCTTTTGGGTTGCCTTCATCGGAGCAATTTAATAGGATGGATATTTGAGAAAGTGGTTATTTTTGATTTATTAATATATTTTATGAATAATATGTTAATTGAGAAATCATATTATTTAATTAGTATTGATCAAGAATTAATTTGGAATTAATTTAGTGATCAAAAGAGACTAACTAAATTTATAGGGGTTGATTTGGTAAATCAGTGATACTTATAGTTTGGGCAAATCCATGTTGATTAGGCATGGACTAAACCTATATGAGAGTCCATTAGGGTTTTGTAACATCCCAAAATTTAAGACCAAAAATTTCATTTTTAATTAAGTTATTATAAAACCAATAGTATAAAAACATCTGTAATAACATCACATGTCAAGACCAAAGTGTCAATAATCAAAACATGTTATCATAAAATAATATGAGAGTGTAATCTCAAGGATCTCATGTGCGGAAAATCATAGTGTGATGTGCTGCGATCAAGCCGGCTCCTTTCCTTTGAAAACGAAGTACCTGGAACCAAAACTGTAAACCGTAAGCACGAAGCTTAGTGAGTTCCCCCATCATACCACATAACATACATAACACATACTGTATAACATAACCGGGTACTGGCTACCCCTTCGGCCTCTTTCAACCGGTAACTTGCCTAGCATATCAGGGTGTTGGCCTACCCCTTCGGTCCTGTCGACTGGTAACTTGCCTAGCATACCAGGGTGCTGGCCTACCCCTTCGACCCTATCGACCGGTACCTCGCCTAACATATCAGGGTGCTGGCCTACCCCTTCGGTCCTTTCGACCGGTACCGGGGACTATTTCACCCCTACTCTACCACATAGCATCCGAGTGCATAAACATATAAATCATATACTGCCTAGCTTTTGTGGGTGCTGGCATACCCCTTCGACCCTATCGACCGGTACTGGGGTCTATCATACCCCTCCTATCACATATCACATAACATCATAGCATACTAGTACATAATCATACCAGATAGCAACATATTAGATAATTATCATATAGACAATCATCTGTACTGTGACTCTTACTAGTGGGATGGCCTTGGTGCCTTAGACCCAATTCTACTGGAAGGTAACCCACCTCACACTGTTGAAGTCCTGTAGACAAAACTCTAGCTGCTGGATGACAGGTTCTCAAACTATCAATCATCAAAATAACACCCAATCAGTAATTGGGTTCCAACATATACCCATAAGTCCATGCTTGGGGTAAAAGGCTACTTTACCCCCAACATAGCTTGACTCAAGCCCAAGGCCCAATCCAAAGGTCCAAAAGTCAACTATAAGTCAAAGCCCAACATATGGCCCAATTTTCCAAATTCGGCCCAAACCTTTACTTGGTCTTATTCTAAGGCCCAACTATTTAGTCCAGTCCAAACATTTGGCATTTCTACTGGCCCAATATCTCATAATCATAAAGGCCCAATTATGGCCCATCTATGGCCCAATTTTCCAAATTGGGCCCAAACCACCACATGAGCCTTACCCTAAAGCCCATCCATAATTCTTAGTCCATATGATTATTCTTGGATGGCCCATCAATAGCCCAATCACCAAAGCTCAATAGAAAGGCCCAACTTAAGGCCAAGTGAAATTAGGGTTTTCACATAAAATGACGATTAGGGTTAAGTGTTTCTCACTCAAGCCATTAAGGACTTAATCCATTAAGTCCATCAATCTACTAGACAAGTCATATGGTGTGGTCGGGCTTAATATATAATCCAATTCAAATGACCCAAAATACAGGTCCCGATAAGTCCAAGCCCTTAATTCCAAAATTAGGGTTTCCAACCCAATCATAGCCCAATAGGCCCAAAACTAAGTCTTTTGATCAATTAGGGTTTTATTAGGCCCATTTGGGTTTCACTAGGCACATTAGGGTTTCGTTTGTAACACCCAAAAATTTCAAACAAATTTAAACTTTTAAAACATGTCAAGTTCAACAAAGCATTACAACTTTGTTTTCAAAATATTATTTATCAGAGTATTCCCAGAAACATAAACATAATATGGGGAGCTGTACGATCATGCCTTCGCCTTGCCACGATCCCCTGATGTACCTGAAACAATAAACTAAAACTGTAAGCCCGAAAGCTTAGTGAGTTACCCCCAAAATACCGATACACATACAGTCCACATAACCATATCAGTAATAACATATCATAACAAACTGAAACAACATGCAATGGGTCCACAGCTTTACGAGCTGAATTACCCCCTGGGCCCTCAGTACGAGTCTGGAATGCCTACCGGGCCCTCAGCTCGTATCTGGAATGCCATCGAGCCCTCAGTACAAGTCTGGAATGCCTATCGGGCCCTCAGCTCATATCTGGAATGCTCTCGAGTCCTCAGTATGAGTCTGGAATAATCATATAACATCATAGGTAGTCCTACAGATCCACCTAACTGGAATAACCACTAACATGCAACACTGACTCATACTCAACATCCAATACTGCTAGGATAACACACCCAATGGACCGACCTTGGTGCCTTAGGCCCCTTAGTATAGTGAGGATAACTCACCTCGCAACTGTCGTCTGAAACTAGAAAGCTCGACTCCCAGATCACCCACGCGAACTCCCCCACCTATAGCTACCATAAAACCCTTTTTCATAAGTTTCCAAATTACCAAAATACCCTCAGAAGACAATTGGTCAACTCTTGGTCAAAGTCAAAGTCCACAGTCAAAGTCAACAGTCCATGTTGACTCGACTCGTCGAGTGTAGTTCACCGACTCGTCGAGTCCTTCCTGAACTCGAGAAGTCGTGAAATCCTTGATTGGCTCTTCGAGTTCCCAGTTAACTCGTCGAGTTCATACGTGTCCAAGAATTGGGAGAAACCCTAGCCGACTCGCCGAGTCTTCGAACGACTCGCCGTGTTCAAGGCAATCTTCAACGGACTCGCCGAGTTGTTCATCCAACTCGTCGAGTTCATGACCATCTTCAACGGGCTCGCCGAGTTGTTCATCCAACTCGCCGAGTCCTTGCATACCTTTATCCATGCAGACGCTTTTTAAGCCATGACAAGGTTCCAGATTACAGATCCAAGCTTCTAAGGTATGTTTATCACGTAAAGTTGCAAACTTTACGCACATGCAAGGCTCTAAAGGCCCTGAATGACCAATCTAAGCCTCTAATGGAGCTTTACACCTTGGGAGAGTCTCATCCTTGCACAAGCTGGAAACTTTATGGACTAAGAAGCCCAAGGGAGCTCAGTTCTGAAGTTACAACTTCAGATCTTAGCTTGCACACAAGAATAGCTTCCATTCATACCATGAAAACCCTAGAATTTGTCCAAAGAGGGGATCTAGAATGAAATGAGGTCAGGGTAACGATTTATACCTTCCAGAAGATGCCCAATAGGATAGATTTTAGATCCCACAAGCTCCTTGCTTCTGAATACTTGCTCTCCAAGCTCCCTTCTCCACAAAATCCTCTTCCAAACTCAAAAACATACAAATGGAACACACACACTCGATTAGGGTTTGAGAGGGACAAGAAGCAGTAAAGGGGAGGCTGGGGGAGGCCAATGATCCTTTAAATAGGGTGCAAAACCCCGAGATTTAGGGTTTCATCTGCCAACTCCTACTCGTCGAGTCCCTTCTTGGACTCGGCGAGTAGGTCATTAAAATATGTGGACCAAACCGCTGCTACTCGACGAGTAGGGCAATCAACTTGTCGAGTAGCCCTTGAAATCAAGAAACTCACACATTAAATCAATACCTGTGAATCGGGGCATTACAATTCTCCCCCACTTGAACTAGACTTCGTCCTCGAAGTCTGCTGCAGCGAATAACTCCGAGTAATGCTCCCACATTTCAGCCTCCGCCTCCCACATCCACTTCGACCCCCTCCGATGCTCCCACTGTACCTTCACCAAAGGTATCTACTTATTCCTCAGAATCTTCATCTTTTTCTCAAATATGGCCACAGGCCTCTCTACGTAAATCAAGCGTTCATCAACCTAAATATCATCCAGCGGCACCACCTCCTCTTGATCCATAATGCACTTTCGCAGCTGCGAAACGTGGAAAGTACCGTGGATCCGACTAAGCTCCTCCGGTAGCTCTAGCCTGTAAGCCACCTTGACAACCACGGCAATGATCCTGAATGGCCCAATGTAACGGGGACCTAATTTTCCTCTCTTCCTGAAGCGGATCACACACTTCCAGGGTGAGACCTTCAGGAGAACCATATCACCTACCTGAAATTCTAGCTCAGATCGGCGTCTGTTGGCGTAACTCTTCTGCTGACTCTGAGCGGTCTGCAGTCGCTTCCTAATCTGCTGAATCTTCTCGGTAGTCTGCAAGACTACTTCCGTCCGTCCCATCACCCTGTTTCCAACCTCACCCCAACAAATTGGGTGCGACATCTCCGCCCATACAACAGCTCGAAAGGCGGAGCGCCAATGCTGGAATGATAGCTGTTGTTGTAGGCAACTTGGTCAATCGATCCACGATGACCCATATAGTATCAAACCCCTTCGCCGTCCTCGGCAACTTGGTAACAAAATCCATCGTGATCTGTTCCCATTTCCACATGGGAATTCTCCAGGGGCTGCAGCTTGTCATGCGGCCTCTGATACTCGGCCTTGACCATCCTATAGGTCAAGCACCTCTTGACATACCAAGCGATTTCTTGCTTCATACATGGCCACCAGCAACTCAACTTAGGTCTCTATACATCTTGGTGGCCCCTAGTTGAATAGAAAAACGAGACTTGTGAGCCTCCTCCATGACTGTCCGTCTATCCCCACCAGACATCGGAACCCAAAACCCGACCGCATCGGGTCAATAATCCCCGGCTATCCTGCACACACCGAGTGTTCTCACCCTTGATCCTCTCCAGCTTCCAATTTTTCTGGTCGCATGCCCTCAACCTGGGCGTCTCTGATCAGACTCACAAGCGTAGAATCCACCGCTATCCTCATACATATAATAATCGGCTTATAAGCACAAATACTTATACCTGGACCAATCAGCCTCGGGCTGGAATACCAGGCATGCCTACGACGGGTCCAGTCATCCCTAGGATGGAATACCCTCCTATCATGCACATGTTTGGTCCAATCAACCCTCGGGTTGGAATAACAAACCTTTCAGTGCCACTCAATCGTAGGGTCTGGTCATCCTCGCGATGGAATACCCTAGATTGAAATACCACTTTATACGTAACTCGGGTCTAACTCATAACTTGAAATCCAAGGACCTATCCTTGCATCTCATCCAAAATCCTCTGATTCGTCACAACTGAGTAACACTCATCTGAAATACCGGGTTCCGGCCCGGTCGCGGAGCTAAAGGATTCCCACATAGTTGCCTCACATGACTTCCGAACGAAATCCTTCCCTGGAACTAGTTGGCACTAGATATCATGCCTCTGCGACTCTAACAATCTGCTGATCCAACCAATCGAATCCATGCATCAAATCCTGACGTCACCAAATCCAGGGCTAAAAGTGATTGCTAGCTGACCAACGGTAGACTTATATCACAATGACCTTAAGCAATTCCTTGCTCCCTTGATCTCTTAACTGTAGTGGCATTCCTACAGTCTTATCGCTGGCTTAACCAGGTCTAATCCCTCTGGGGAAACCCATAACCAATCTGTGGATTTCCATATCCTCACTGCTACACCCCAAATGGTGGATACTATTGTTCCCTCCACGTCCTAGCAACGCGCTCATACTATCCACCAACCTAGCGAATGTTGCGGCTACACCCACAAACTTACATCGCTCTAGCACTATTTACTGCTAGTGAATGCTACGGCTACCCCCCGCAGTCTTACAACACTTCCATACCGGTCGAACACGTGCTCGACCTAACACACAACTGAACTTAATTCATGGCTAGAATCCCATCCTGTTTTTACCCAAGTTCTGCTATCAAGTGCCGAGAAGACGAGATTCACATGATGGGGAGCTTTACCGAACTCCCAACTCACACAACACTCAAACCAAGCAGCCACTTGGGTTCTCTTCCTTCCTGACAACGATACGAAACTTATCCCATTTTCAAATCCGATCCTGCTTCTGCATTCCGGTTCGATTCTCCCCCACTTAGATTCAACTAAGTCTTCACAATACATGGAAATTTGATAATTCCCAATCCTTCTTACTTCCAACGATCGATCTGATGACAACCAGACCCCACCCACTAGTACTCCTTACTAGCTGCCCCAAATGATCACACGCTTCTAATAACTAGATGAACACTTCTTGAATCCCAGTGAAACCGACAGTCCCTAATGCTTGGATGACCCCACGTTCAAGTCCTGGAGACCAAAAGATAGATGCTCCAACTAATACCTCGTCGACGGGTTACTTCCCTTGGCGCCTTACTCCGTCAACCACCAACGACTGCTAGAACCACTGAATCCTGACAAAGCTGAATAACCATCCTGTGGAACCTTGTCCATAGACCTCCCACATAATACTCTTCTTCCTAAGATGCTCCAAACAAGTTTCCCGTTCTCGGGCTCTAGAATCATTCTCTTCAGGGTTCGCACCCTGACTCACTTACCAGCTTAAACATCCACAGCTGAACTGCAGCAACCGAAACAACCTTTGCCCTAAACCGGGCTACAAACCAGTCCCAAAACAGAGTCTGCAATCCCAAAAGTGCAATAGACCGCACAATCAATCCTTACCACCTAATAATAGAGATCCAAGGCAAACCGAACCTCACAAAATACTTATGTCACATCGACCCACCTGCGCTCACCGACGCTGAAATAATATCGCCATTCCCTGCAACGAACTGACCCGAGCTGGAATACAGTCCGATCCTTGGATCACAAGCCTGCTCACTCCTTCGAACTCGAAAAACTGAAAGAGCACAACCCTTGCCATAGATGATAAATGTCTAATCAATCACTCTACCTCCCATCTTCTAATGAATCCCTGAACTCTAATCACCTACAATTCTTTGATAATAAAATTTATCCCGACACCTCCAATGTCCTAACAACTCATGAAACTCCGCAACACATAGATCAGACAGGACGTGCAACTAACCCGAAATTACTGCTTATCCATATTCAACAATATTACCAGACAAAAATAAATACCAATCATGGACGATTGACCACAATATTATTACAGAATGGGGGTTTTCCAATTACATACCAGAGACTTCTTGCGGCTCGACCTTGACCTCCTGAGGAACGATGACCGCTGGAATTTGAATTCCTTCCGTCCTCAACACAGGACAGCTGGACCGGAAATGACCTGGCTGGTGACAGTGAAAGCATATCTGATCCTTCTTGCAATCCCTTTGCACATGCCCTCTCTCCCACACTTGTAGCACTTGAATTTGTGACAAGCAAATCCGTGGGTTCCCCCACACTTGACACACACCTCCTGACCCTCCTGACTTCCAGTACTTAGGTTAGCTGTCTCCAACTCTTCGTCCTCTGCTGAAAAGTCCCTCCTCTTCTTTCCTAGTTGTGACCCCACCACCGACACTCCCCCAGTAGCCATCCCGGTAGCAACATCTCTCACAGATTGCAACGCTGCAACATGCTCCTCGAACTTGGCGATCACCCTGGCGGTGACCCGGTCCACGACACCGAACAATTATTCTCGCAAAATCTGAGAAACCTCCATGGAAATCATCTCCCGTATCTAATCGAAGGACAATACCGGCCTACCCTGGCCACTCGCTCCCGATCCTGATCCGGATCCCGCCTCAAATCGATTCGCCATCACCATACTAAACATATACCAGAAAGATATCAGATAATCCACATACACGACGGGGAACCTACTCCCAACCAAACCCTAGGGGTTGTGACTTCCTCGATACGCGTATGGGTCCTGTGCTTTCAGTAGTACGGGCCCATACTACCTTCCACACCTACCCATATATGTCTCAAGTATCACCACAACACCCTACAATATACATATACATAGCGAGCGATAAATCCTCACTCCTAGAGGAATGCTAAATATCTCATAACTGGCCTCCCGACCTCTCACTACCCACCCATCCACCAACTGCCACACGACCCTCCATTGGTGCCAGTTAACTATTGCATGAATACAATCACATACCACATGACTTAAACAATCTTAGACTAAAAGATTTAGCGCCACAACGGTTGGACTCAGACAAGAGCTGCGCAGCAGGACCATATCCCTTACCCTAAGACCATTTAACCCATGTAGCATGTGACTTAGAGTATTCACCCAATAGTTAGTTCACACGCGAAAGAGTCACAAACAATCAGTTGAGGTACTCTACATAAGATAAGGCATCAAAGATCAGGCAATTCTATCATACGAGTCCTGAGGATCCCTATCTTATTACTAGCATGCTGTTCTAACATATCACATAATATTAAATAACTTGTATTGTATTTTGGGGTCTACTTGCTGGCTCCGGCTGATCGTACACCCTGCATACTCCTTTACTTATTTTGAAAACCTTTTGAAAAATCCTTTTGAAAATCCTTTCCTTGATTTGAGACTGGAGTTACACGAGTGTTCCTCCAATTCACTCAAACCAAGGCTCTGATACCAACTTGTAACACCCAAAAATTTCAAACAAATTTAAACTTTTAAAACATGTCAAGTTCATCAAAGCATTACAACTTTGTTTTCAAAATATTATTTATCAGAGTATTCCCAGAAACATAAACATAATATGAGGAGCTGTACGATCATGCCTTCGCCTTGCCACGATCCCCTGATGTACCTGAAACAATAAACTGAAACTGTAAGCCCGAAAGCTTAGTGAGTTACCCCTAAAATACCGATGCACATACAGTCCACATAACCATATCAGTAATAACATATCATAACAAACTGAAACAACATGCAATGGGTCCACAACTTTACGAGCTAGATTACCCCCTGGGCCCTCAGTACGAGTCTGGAATGCCTACCGGGCCCTCAGCTCGTATCTGGAATGCCATCGAGCCCTCAGTACAAGTCTGGAATGCCTACCGAGCCCTCAGCTCATATCTGGAATGCTCTCGAGTCCTCAGTATGAGTCTGGAATACCTACCGGTCCCTCAGCTCATATCTGGAATACTCTAGGGTTTGTTGGCTACCGCACGGAGCAGTACAACCTCAACCCATCCCACATAACATGTAACATATAACATAACTACTGAGCATCCAATAATCATATAACATCATAGGTAGTCCTACAGATCCACCTAACTGGAATAACCACTAACATGCAACACTGACTCATACTCAACATCCAATACTGCTAGGATAACACACCCAATGGACCGACCTTGGTGCCTTAGGCCCCTTAGTATAGTGAGGATAACTCACCTCGCAACTGTCGTCTGAAACTAGAAAGCTCGACTCCCAGATCACCCACGCGAACTCCCCCACCTATAGCTACCATAAAACCCTTTTTCATAAGTTTCCAAATTACCAAAATACCCTCAGAAGACAATTGGTCAACTCTTGGTCAAAGTCAAAGTCCACAGTCAAAGTCAACAGTCCATGTTGACTCGACTCGTCGAGTGTAGTTCACCGACTCGTCGAGTCCTTCCTGAACTCGAGAAGTCGTGAAATCCTTGATTGGCTCTTCGAGTTCCCCTTTAACTCGTCGAGTTCATACGTGTCCAAGAATTAGGAGAAACCCTAGCCGACTCGCCGAGTCTTCGAACGACTCGCCGTGTTCAAGGCAATCTTCAACGGACTCGCCGAGTTGTTCATCCAACTCGTCGAGTTCATGACCATCTTCAACGGGCTCGCCGAGTTGTTCATCCAACTCGCCGAGTCCTTGCATACCTTTATCCATGCAGACGCTTTTTAAGCCATGACAAGGTTCCAGATTACAGATCCAAGCTTCTAAGGTATGTTTATCACGTAAAGTTGCAAACTTTACGCACATGCAAGGCTCTAAAGGCCCTGAATGACCAATCTAAGCCTCCAATGGAGCTTTACACCTTGGGAGAGTCTCATCCTTGCACAAGCTGGAAACTTTATGGACTAAGAAGCCCAAGGGAGCTCAGTTCTGAAGTTACAACTTCAGATCTTAGCTTGCACACAAGAATAGCTTCCAATCATACCATGAAAACCCTAGAATTTGTCCAAAGAGGGGATCTAGAATGAAATGAGGTCAGGGTAACGATTTATACCTTCCAGAAGATGCCCAATAGGATAGATTTCAGATCCCACAAGCTCCTTGCTTCTGAATACTTGCTCTCCAAGCTCCCTTCTCCACAAAATCCTCTTCCAAACTCAAAAACACACAAATGGAACACACACACTCGATTAGGGTTTGAGGGGGACAAGAAGCAGTAAAGGGGAGGCTGGGGGAGGCCAATGATCCTTTAAATAGGGTGCAAAACCCCGAGATTTAGGGTTTCATCTGCCACCTCCTACTCGTCGAGTCCCTTCTTGGACTCGGCGAGTAGGTCATTAAAATATGTGGACCAAACCGCTGCTACTCGACGAGTAGGGCAATCAACTTGTCGAGTAGCCCTTGAAATCAAGAAACTCACACATTAAATCAATACCTGAGAATCGGGGCGTTACAATTCTCCCCCACTTGAACTAGACTTCGTCCTCGAAGTCTGCTGTAGCGAATAACTCCGAGTAATGCTCCCACATTTCAGCCTCCGCCTCCCACGTCCACTCGGACCCCCTCCGATGCTCCCACTGTACCTTCACCAAAGGTATCTCCTTATTCCCCAGAATCTTCATCTTTTTCTCCAATATGGCCACAGGCCTCTCTACGTAAATCAGGCGTTCATCAACCTGAATATCATCTAGCGGCACCACCTCCTCTTGATCCATAATGCACTTTCGCAGCTGCGAAACGTGGAAAGTACTGTGGATCCGACTAAGCTCCTCCGGTAGCTCTAGCCTGTAAGCCACCTTGCCAACCACGACAATGATCCTGAATGGCCCAATGTAACGGGGACCTAATTTCCCTCTCTTCCTGAAGCGGATCACACACGTCCAGGGTGAGACCTTCAGGAGAACCATATCACCTACCTAAAATTCTAGCTCAGATCGGCGTCTGTCGGCGTAACTCTTCTGCCGACTCTGAGCGTTCTGCAGTCGCTGCCTAATCTGCTGAATCTTCTCGGTAGTCTGCAAGACTACTTCCGTCCGTCCCATCACCCTGTGTCCAACCTCACCCCAACAAATTGGGTGCGACATCTCCGCCCATACAACAGCTCGAAAGGCGGAGCGCCAATGCTGGAATGATAGCTGTTGTTGTAGGCAACTTGGTCAATCGATCCACGATGACCCATATAGTATCAAACCCCTTCGCCGTCCTCGGCAACTTGGTAACAAAATCCATCGTGATATGTTCCCATTTCCACATGGGAATTCTCCAGGGGCTGCAGCTTGTCATGCGGCCTCTGATACTCGGCCTTGACCATCCTATAGGTTAAGCACCTCTCGACATACCAAGAAATTTCTTGCTTCATACATGGCCACCAGCAACTCAACTCAGGTCTCTATACATCTTGGTGGCCCCCAGTTGAATAGAAAAACGAGACTTGTGACCCTCCTCCATGACTGTCCGTCTATCCCCACCAGACATCGGAACCCAAAACCCGACCGCATCGGGTCAATAATCCCCGGCTATCCTGCACACACCGAGTGTTCTCACCCTTGATCCTCTCCAGCTTCCAATTTTTCTGGTCGCATGCCCTCAACCTGGGCGTCTCTGATCAGACTCACAAGCGGAGAATCCACCGCTATCCTCATACATATAATAATCGGCTTATAAGCACAAATACTTATACCTGGACCAATCAGCCTCGGGCTGGAATACCATGCATGCCTACGACGGGTCCAGTCATCCCTAGGATGGAATACCCTCGTATCACGCACATGTTTGGTCCAATCAACCCTCGGGTTGGAATAACAAACCTTTCAGTTCCACTCAATCGTAGGGTCTGGTCATCCTCGCGATGGAATACCCTAGATTGAAATACCACTTTATACGTAACTCGGGTCTAACTCATAACTTGAAATCCAAGGACCTATCCTTGCATCTCATCCAAAATCCTCTGATTCGTCACAACTGAGTAACACTCATCTGAAATACCGGGTTCCGGCCCGGTCGCGGAGCTAAAGGATTGCCACATAGTTGCCTCACATGACTTCCAAACGAAATCCTTCCCTGGAACTAGTTGGCACTAGATATCATGCCTCTGCGACTCTAAAAACCTCCTGATCCAACCAATCGAATCCATGCATCAAATCCTAACGTCACCAAATCCAGGGCTAAAAGTGATTGCTAGCTGACCAACGGTAGACTTATATCACAACGACCTTAAGCAATTCCTTGCTCCCTTGATCTCTTAACTTTAGTGGCATTCCTACAGTCTTATCGCTGGCTTAACCAGGTCTAATCCCTCTGGGGAAACCCATAACAATTCTGTGGATTTCCATATCCTCACTGCTACACCCGAACTGGTGGATACTAGTGTTCCCTCCACGTCCTCGCAACGCGCTCATACTATCCACCAACCTAGCGAATGTTGCGGCTACACCCACAAACTTACATCACTCTAGCACTATTTGCTGCTAGTGAATGCTACGGCTACCCCCCGCAGTCTTACAACACTTCCATACCGGTCGAACACGCGCTCGACCTAACACACAACTGAACTTAATTCATGGCTAGAATCCCATCCTGTTTTTCCCCAAGTTCTGCTATCAAGTGCCGAGAAGACGCGATTCACATGATAGGGAGCTTTACCGAACTCCCAACTCACACAACACTCAAACCAAGCAGCCACTTGTTTTGTCTTCCTTCCTGACAACGATACGAAACTTATCCCATTTTCAAATCCGATCCTGCTTCTGCATTCCGGTTCGATTCTCCCCCACTTAGATTCAATTAAGTCTTCATAATACATGGAAATTTGAGAATTCCCAATCCTTCTTACTTCTAACGATCGATCTGATGACAATCAGACGCCACCCACTAGTCATCCTTACTAGCTGCCCCAAATGATCACACGCTTCTAATAACTAGATGAACACTTCTTGAATCCCAGTGAAACCGACAGTCCCTAATGCTTGGATGACCCCACGTTCAAGTCCTGGAGACCAAAAGATAGATGCTCCAACTAATACCTCGTCGACGGGTTACTTCCTTTGGCGCCTTACTCCGTCAACCATCAACGACTGCTAGAACCACTGAATCCTGACAAAGCTGAACAACCATCTTGTGGAACCCTGTCCGTAGACCTCCCGCATAATACTCTTCTTCCCAAGATGCTCCAACCAAGTTTCCCATTCTCGGGCTCTAGAATCATTCTCTTCAGGGTTCGCACCCTGACTCACTTACCATCTTAAACATCCACAGCTGAACTGCAGCAACCGAAACAAACTTTGCCCTAAATCGGGCTACAAACAACTCCCAAAACAGAGTCTGCAATCCCAAAAGTGCAATAGACCGCACAATCAATCCTTACCACCTAATAACAGAGATCCAAGGCAAACCGAACCTCACAAAATACTTATGTTACATCGACCCACCTGCGCTCACCGGCGCTGAAATAATATCGCCATTCCCTGCAACGAACTGACCCGAGCTGGAATACAGTCTGATCCTTGGATCACAAGCCTGCTCACTCCTTCGAACTCGAAAAACTGAAAGAGCACAACCCTTGCCATAGATGATAAATGTCTAATCAATCACTCTACCTCCCCTCTTCTGATGAATCCCTGAACTCTAATCACCTACAATTCTTTGATAATAAAATTTATCTCGACACCTCCAATGTCCTAACAGCTCATGAAACTACGCAACACATAGATCAGACAGGACATGCAACTGACCCGAAATTACTGCTTATCCATATTCAACAATATTACCAGACAAAAATAAATACCAATCATGAACGATTGACCACAATATTATTACAGAATGGGGGTTTCCAATTACATACCAGAGACTTCTTGTGGCTCGACCTTGACCTCCTGAGGAACGATGACCGCTGGAATCTGAATTCCTTCCGTCCTCAACGCAGGACAGCTGGACCTGAAATGACCTGGCTGGTGACAGTGAAAGCATATCTGATCCTTCATGCAATCCCGTTGCACATGCCCTCTCTCCCCGCACTTGTAGCACCTGAATTTGTGACAAGCAAATCCGTGGGTTCCCCCACACTTGACACACACCTCCTGACCCTCCTGACTTCCAGTACTTAGGTTAGTTGTCTCCAACGCTTCGTCCTTTGCTGAAAAGTCCCTCCTCCTCTTTCCTAGTTGTGACCCCACCACCGACACTCCCCTAGTAGCCATCCTGGTAGCAACATCTCTCACAGATTGCAACGCTGCAACATGCTCCTCGAACTTGGCGATCACCCTGGCGGTGACCTGGTCCACGACACCGAACAATTCTTCTCTCAAAATCTGAGAAACCTCCATGGAAATCATATCCCGTATCTGATCGACGGACAATACCGGCCTACCCTAGCCACTCGCTCCCGATCCTGATCCGGATCCCGCCTCAAATCGATTCGCCATCACCATACTAAACATATACCAGAAAGATATCAGATAATCCGCATACACGACGAGGAACCTACTTCCAACCAAACCCTAGGGGTTGTGAGTTCCTTGATACGCGTATGGGTCCTGTGCTTTCAGTAGTACGGGCCCATACTACCTTCCACACCTACCCATATTTGTCTCAAGTATCACCACAACACCCTACAATATACATATACATAGCGAGCGATAAATCCTCACTCCTAGAGGAATGCTAAATATCTCATAATTGGCCTCCCGACCTCTCACTACCCACCCATCCACCAACTGCCACACGACCCTCCATTGGTGCCAGTTAACTATTGCATGAATACAATCACATACCACATGACTTAAACAATCTTAGACTAAAAGATTTAACCCCACAACGGTTGGACTCAGACAAGAGCTGCGCAGCAGGACCAAATCCCTTACCCGAAGACCATTTAACCCATGTAGCATGTGACTTAGAGTATTCACCCAATAGTTAGTTCACACGCGAAAGAGTCACAAACAATCAATTGAGGTACTCTACATAAGATAAGGCATCAAAGATCAGGCAATTCTATCATACGAGTCCTGAGGATCCCTATCTTATTACTAGCATGCTGTTCTAACATATCATATAATATCAAGTAACTTGTATTGTATTTTGGGGTCTACTTGCTGGCTCCGGCTGATCGTACACCCTGCATCCTCCTTTACTTATTTTGAAAACCTTTTGAAAAATCCTTTTGAAAATCCTTTCCTTGATTTGAGACTGGAGTTACACGAGTGTTCCTCCAATTCACTCAAACCAAGGCTCTGATACCAACTTGTAACACCCAAAAATTTCAAACAAATTTAAACTTTTAAAACATGTCAAGTTCATCAAAGCATTACAACTTTGTTTTCAAAATATTATTTATCAGAGTATTCCCAGAAACATAAACATAATATGAGGAGTTGTACGATCTTGCCTTCGCCTTGCCACGATCCCCTGATGTACCTGAAACAATAAACTGAAACTGTAAGCCCTAAAGCTTAGTGAGTTACCCCCAAAATACCGATACACATACAGTCCACATAACCATGTCAGTAATAACATATCATAACAACCTTAAACAGCATGCAATGGGTCCACAACTTTACGAGCTGGATTACCCCCTGGGCCCTCAGTACGAGTCTGGAATGCCTACCGGGCCCTCAGCTCGTATCTGGAATGCCATCGAGCCCTCAGTACAAGTCTGGAATGCCTACCGGGCCCTCAGCTCATATCTGGAATGCTCTCGAGTCCTTAGTATGAGTCTGGAATGCCTACCGGGCCCTCAGCTCATATCTGGAATACTCTAGGGTTTGTTGGCTACCGCACGGAGCAGTACAACCTCAACCCATCCCAGATAACATGTAACATATAACATAACTACTGAGCATGCAATAAGCATATAACATAATAGGTAGTCCTACAGATCCACCCAACTGGAATAACCACTAACATGCAACACTGACTCATACTCAACATCCAATACTACTAGGATAACACACCCAATGGGCCGGCCTTGGTGCCTTAGACCCCTTAGTATACTGAGGATAACTCACCTCGCAACTGTCATCTGAAACTAGAAAGCTCGACTCTCGGATCACCACGCGAACTCTCCCACCTATAGCTACCATAAAACCCTTTTTCATAAGTTTCCAAATTACCAAAATACCCTCAGAAGACAACTGGTCAACTCTTGGTCAAAGTCAAAGTCCATAGTCAAAGTCAACAGTCCATGTTGACTCGAATTGTCGAGTGTAGTTCACCGACTCGTCGAGTCCTTCCTGAACTCGAGAAGTCGTGAAATCCTTGATTGGCTCTTCGAGTTCCCCTTTAACTCGTCGAGTTCATACGTGTCCAAGAATTGGGAGAAACCCTAGCCGACTCGCCGAGTCTTCGAACGACTCGCCGAGTTCAAGGCAATCTTCAACGGACTCGCCGAGTTGTTCATCCAACTCGTCGAGTTCATGGCCATCTTCAACGGGCTCGCCGAGTTGTTCATCCAACTCGCCGAGTCCTTGCAGACCTTTATCCATGCAGATGCTTTTTAAGCCATGACAAGGTTCCATATTACAGATCCAAGCTTCTAAGGAATGTTTATCACGTAAAGTTGCAAACTTTACGCACATGCAGGGCTCTAAAGGCCCTGAATGACCAATCTAAGCTTCCAATGGAGCTTTACACCTTGGGAGAGTCTCATCCTTGCACAAGCTGGAAACTTTATGGACTAAGAAGCCCAAGGGAGCTCAGTTCTGAAGTTACAACTTCAGATCTTAGCTTGCACACAAGAATAGCTTCCAATCATACCATGAAAACCCTAGAATTTGTCCAAAGAGGGGATCTAGAATGAAATGAGGTCAGGGTAACGATTTATACCTTCCAGAAGATGCCCAATAGGATAGATTTCAGATCCCACAAGCTCCTTGCTTCTGAATACTTGCTCTCCAAGCTCCCTTCTCCACAAAATCCTCTTCCAAACTCAAAAACACACAAATGGAACACACACACTCGATTAGGGTTTGAGGGGGACAAGAAGCAGTAAAGGGGAGGCTGGGGGAGGCCAATGATCCTTTAAATAGGGTGCAAAACCCCGAGATTTAGGGTTTCATCTGCCACCTCCTACTCGTCGAGTCCCTTCTTGGACTCGGCGAGTAGGTCATTAAAATATGTGGACCAAACCGCTGCTACTCGACGAGTAGGGCAATCAACTTGTCGAGTAGCCCTTGAAATCAAGAAACTCACACATTAAATCAATACCTGAGAATCGGGGCGTTACAATTCTCCCCCACTTGAACTAGACTTCGTCCTCGAAGTCTGCTGTAGCGAATAACTCCGAGTAATGCTCCCACATTTCAGCCTCCGCCTCCCACGTCCACTCGGACCCCCTCCGATGCTCCCACTGTACCTTCACCAAAGGTATCTCCTTATTCCCCAGAATCTTCATCTTTTTCTCCAATATGGCCACAGGCCTCTCTACGTAAATCAGGCGTTCATCAACCTGAATATCATCTAGCGGCACCACCTCCTCTTGATCCATAATGCACTTTCGCAGCTGCGAAACGTGGAAAGTACTGTGGATCCGACTAAGCTCCTCCGGTAGCTCTAGCCTGTAAGCCACCTTGCCAACCACGACAATGATCCTGAATGGCCCAATGTAACGGGGACCTAATTTCCCTCTCTTCCTGAAGCGGATCACACACGTCCAGGGTGAGACCTTCAGGAGAACCATATCACCTACCTAAAATTCTAGCTCAGATCGGCGTCTGTCGGCGTAACTCTTCTGCCGACTCTGAGCGTTCTGCAGTCGCTGCCTAATCTGCTGAATCTTCTCGGTAGTCTGCAAGACTACTTCCGTCCGTCCCATCACCCTGTGTCCAACCTCACCCCAACAAATTGGGTGCGACATCTCCGCCCATACAACAGCTCGAAAGGCGGAGCGCCAATGCTGGAATGATAGCTGTTGTTGTAGGCAACTTGGTCAATCGATCCACGATGACCCATATAGTATCAAACCCCTTCGCCGTCCTCGGCAACTTGGTAACAAAATCCATCGTGATATGTTCCCATTTCCACATGGGAATTCTCCAGGGGCTGCAGCTTGTCATGCGGCCTCTGATACTCGGCCTTGACCATCCTATAGGTTAAGCACCTCTCGACATACCAAGAAATTTCTTGCTTCATACATGGCCACCAGCAACTCAACTCAGGTCTCTATACATCTTGGTGGCCCCCAGTTGAATAGAAAAACGAGACTTGTGACCCTCCTCCATGACTGTCCGTCTATCCCCACCAGACATCGGAACCCAAAACCCGACCGCATCGGGTCAATAATCCCCGGCTATCCTGCACACACCGAGTGTTCTCACCCTTGATCCTCTCCAGCTTCCAATTTTTCTGGTCGCATGCCCTCAACCTGGGCGTCTCTGATCAGACTCACAAGCGGAGAATCCACCGCTATCCTCATACATATAATAATCGGCTTATAAGCACAAATACTTATACCTGGACCAATCAGCCTCGGGCTGGAATACCATGCATGCCTACGACGGGTCCAGTCATCCCTAGGATGGAATACCCTCGTATCACGCACATGTTTGGTCCAATCAACCCTCGGGTTGGAATAACAAACCTTTCAGTTCCACTCAATCGTAGGGTCTGGTCATCCTCGCGATGGAATACCCTAGATTGAAATACCACTTTATACGTAACTCGGGTCTAACTCATAACTTGAAATCCAAGGACCTATCCTTGCATCTCATCCAAAATCCTCTGATTCGTCACAACTGAGTAACACTCATCTGAAATACCGGGTTCCGGCCCGGTCGCGGAGCTAAAGGATTGCCACATAGTTGCCTCACATGACTTCCAAACGAAATCCTTCCCTGGAACTAGTTGGCACTAGATATCATGCCTCTGCGACTCTAAAAACCTCCTGATCCAACCAATCGAATCCATGCATCAAATCCTAACGTCACCAAATCCAGGGCTAAAAGTGATTGCTAGCTGACCAACGGTAGACTTATATCACAACGACCTTAAGCAATTCCTTGCTCCCTTGATCTCTTAACTTTAGTGGCATTCCTACAGTCTTATCGCTGGCTTAACCAGGTCTAATCCCTCTGGGGAAACCCATAACAATTCTGTGGATTTCCATATCCTCACTGCTACACCCGAACTGGTGGATACTAGTGTTCCCTCCACGTCCTCGCAACGCGCTCATACTATCCACCAACCTAGCGAATGTTGCGGCTACACCCACAAACTTACATCACTCTAGCACTATTTGCTGCTAGTGAATGCTACGGCTACCCCCCGCAGTCTTACAACACTTCCATACCGGTCGAACACGCGCTCGACCTAACACACAACTGAACTTAATTCATGGCTAGAATCCCATCCTGTTTTTCCCCAAGTTCTGCTATCAAGTGCCGAGAAGACGCGATTCACATGATAGGGAGCTTTACCGAACTCCCAACTCACACAACACTCAAACCAAGCAGCCACTTGTTTTGTCTTCCTTCCTGACAACGATACGAAACTTATCCCATTTTCAAATCCGATCCTGCTTCTGCATTCCGGTTCGATTCTCCCCCACTTAGATTCAATTAAGTCTTCATAATACATGGAAATTTGAGAATTCCCAATCCTTCTTACTTCTAACGATCGATCTGATGACAATCAGACGCCACCCACTAGTCATCCTTACTAGCTGCCCCAAATGATCACACGCTTCTAATAACTAGATGAACACTTCTTGAATCCCAGTGAAACCGACAGTCCCTAATGCTTGGATGACCCCACGTTCAAGTCCTGGAGACCAAAAGATAGATGCTCCAACTAATACCTCGTCGACGGGTTACTTCCTTTGGCGCCTTACTCCGTCAACCATCAACGACTGCTAGAACCACTGAATCCTGACAAAGCTGAACAACCATCTTGTGGAACCCTGTCCGTAGACCTCCCGCATAATACTCTTCTTCCCAAGATGCTCCAACCAAGTTTCCCATTCTCGGGCTCTAGAATCATTCTCTTCAGGGTTCGCACCCTGACTCACTTACCATCTTAAACATCCACAGCTGAACTGCAGCAACCGAAACAACCTTTGCCCTAAATCGGGCTACAAACAACTCCCAAAACAGAGTCTGCAATCCCAAAAGTGCAATAGACCGCACAATCAATCCTTACCACCTAATAACAGAGATCCAAGGCAAACCGAACCTCACAAAATACTTATGTTACATCGACCCACCTGCGCTCACCGGCGCTGAAATAATATCGCCATTCCCTGCAACGAACTGACCCGAGCTGGAATACAGTCTGATCCTTGGATCACAAGCCTGCTCACTCCTTCGAACTCGAAAAACTGAAAGAGCACAACCCTTGCCATAGATGATAAATGTCTAATCAATCACTCTACCTCCCCTCTTCTGATGAATCCCTGAACTCTAATCACCTACAATTCTTTGATAATAAAATTTATCTCGACACCTCCAATGTCCTAACAGCTCATGAAACTACGCAACACATAGATCAGACAGGACATGCAACTGACCCGAAATTACTGCTTATCCATATTCAACAATATTACCAGACAAAAATAAATACCAATCATGAACGATTGACCACAATATTATTACAGAATGGGGGTTTCCAATTACATACCAGAGACTTCTTGTGGCTCGACCTTGACCTCCTGAGGAACGATGACCGCTGGAATCTGAATTCCTTCCGTCCTCAACGCAGGACAGCTGGACCTGAAATGACCTGGCTGGTGACAGTGAAAGCATATCTGATCCTTCATGCAATCCCGTTGCACATGCCCTCTCTCCCCGCACTTGTAGCACCTGAATTTGTGACAAGCAAATCCGTGGGTTCCCCCACACTTGACACACACCTCCTGACCCTCCTGACTTCCAGTACTTAGGTTAGTTGTCTCCAACGCTTCGTCCTTTGCTGAAAAGTCCCTCCTCCTCTTTCCTAGTTGTGACCCCACCACCGACACTCCCCTAGTAGCCATCCTGGTAGCAACATCTCTCACAGATTGCAATGCTGCAACATGCTCCTCGAACTTGGCGATCACCCTGGCGGTGACCTGGTCCACGACACCGAACAATTCTTCTCTCAAAATCTGAGAAACCTCCATGGAAATCATATCCCGTATCTGATCGACGGACAATACCGGCCTACCCTAGCCACTCGCTCCCGATCCTGATCCGGATCCCGCCTCAAATCGATTCGCCATCACCATACTAAACATATACCAGAAAGATATCAGATAATCCGCATACACGACGAGGAACCTACTTCCAACCAAACCCTAGGGGTTGTGAGTTCCTTGATACGCGTATGGGTCCTGTGCTTTCAGTAGTACGGGCCCATACTACCTTCCACACCTACCCATATTTGTCTCAAGTATCACCACAACACCCTACAATATACATATACATAGCGAGCGATAAATCCTCACTCCTAGAGGAATGCTAAATATCTCATAATTGGCCTCCCGACCTCTCACTACCCACCCATCCACCAACTGCCACACGACCCTCCATTGGTGCCAGTTAACTATTGCATGAATACAATCACATACCACATGACTTAAACAATCTTAGACTAAAAGATTTAACCCCACAACGGTTGGACTCAGACAAGAGCTGCGCAGCAGGACCAAATCCCTTACCCGAAGACCATTTAACCCATGTAGCATGTGACTTAGAGTATTCACCCAATAGTTAGTTCACACGCGAAAGAGTCACAAACAATCAATTGAGGTACTCTACATAAGATAAGGCATCAAAGATCAGGCAATTCTATCATACGAGTCCTGAGGATCCCTATCTTATTACTAGCATGCTGTTCTAACATATCATATAATATCAAGTAACTTGTATTGTATTTTGGGGTCTACTTGCTGGCTCCGGCTGATCGTACACCCTGCATCCTCCTTTACTTATTTTGAAAACCTTTTGAAAAATCCTTTTGAAAATCCTTTCCTTGATTTGAGACTGGAGTTACACGAGTGTTCCTCCAATTCACTCAAACCAAGGCTCTGATACCAACTTGTAACACCCAAAAATTTCAAACAAATTTAAACTTTTAAAACATGTCAAGTTCATCAAAGCATTACAACTTTGTTTTCAAAATATTATTTATCAGAGTATTCCCAGAAACATAAACATAATATGAGGAGTTGTACGATCTTGCCTTCGCCTTGCCACGATCCCCTGATGTACCTGAAACAATAAACTGAAACTGTAAGCCCTAAAGCTTAGTGAGTTACCCCCAAAATACCGATACACATACAGTCCACATAACCATGTCAGTAATAACATATCATAACAACCTTAAACAGCATGCAATGGGTCCACAGCTTTACGAGCTGGATTACCCCCTGGGCCCTCAGTACGAGTCTGGAATGCCTATCGGGCCCTCAGCTCGTATCTGGAATGCCATCGAGCCCTCAGTACAAGTCTGGAATGCCTACCGGGCCCTCAGCTCATATCTGGAATGCTCTCGAGTCCTTAGTATGAGTCTGGAATGCCTACCGGGCCCTCAGCTCATATCTGGAATACTCTAGGGTTTGTTGGCTACCGCACGGAGCAGTACAACCTCAACCCATCCCAGATAACATGTAACATATAACATAACTACTGAGCATGCAATAAGCATATAACATAATAGGTAGTCCTACAGATCCACCCAACTGGAATAACCACTAACATGCAACACTGACTCATACTCAACATCCAATACTACTAGGATAACACACCCAATGGGCCGGCCTTGGTGCCTTAGACCCCTTAGTATACTGAGGATAACTCACCTCGCAACTGTCATCTGAAACTAGAAAGCTCGACTCTCGGATCACCACGCGAACTCTCCCACCTATAGCTACCATAAAACCCTTTTTCATAAGTTTCCAAATTACCAAAATACCCTCAGAAGACAACTGGTCAACTCTTGGTCAAAGTCAAAGTCCATAGTCAAAGTCAACAGTCCATGTTGACTCGAATTGTCGAGTGTAGTTCACCGACTCGTCGAGTCCTTCCTGAACTCGAGAAGTCGTGAAATCCTTGATTGGCTCTTCGAGTTCCCTTTTAACTCGTCGAGTTCATACGTGTCCAAGAATTGGGAGAAACCCTAGCCGACTCGCCGAGTCTTCGAACGACTCGCCGAGTTCAAGGCAATCTTCAACGGACTCGCCGAGTTGTTCATCCAACTCGTCGAGTTCATGGCCATCTTCAACGGGCTCGCCGAGTCCTTGCAGACCTTTATCCATGCAGATGCTTTTTAAGCCATGACAAGGTTCCATATTACAGATCCAAGCTTCTAAGGAATGTTTATCACGTAAAGTTGCAAACTTTACGCACATGCAAGGCTCTAAAGGCCCTGAATGACCAATCTAAGCTTCCAATGGAGCTTTACACCTTGGGAGAGTCTCATCCTTGCACAAGCTGGAAACTTTATGGACTAAGAAGCCCAAGGGAGCTCAGTTCTGAAGTTACAACTTCAGATCTTAGCTTGCACACAAGAATAGCTTCCAATCATACCATGAAAACCCTAGAATTTGTCCAAAGAGGGGATCTAGAATGAAATGAGGTCAGGGTAACGATTTATACCTTCCAGAAGATGCCCAATAGGATAGATTTCAGATCCCACAAGCTCCTTGCTTCTGAATACTTGCTCTCCAAGCTCCCTTCTCCACAAAATCCTCTTCCAAGCTCAAAAACACACAAATGGAACATACACACTCGATTAGGGTTTGAGAGGGACAAGAAGCAGTAAAGGGGAGGCTGGGGGAGGCCAATGATCCTTTAAATAGGGTGCAAAACCCCGAGATTTAGGTTTCATCTGCCAGCTCCTACTCGTCGAGTCCCTTATTGGACTCGGCGAGTAGGTCATTAAAATACGTGGACCAACCCGCTGCTACTCGACGAGTAGGGCAATCAACTTGTCGAGTAGCCCTTGAAATCAAGAAACTCACACATTAAATCAATACATGAGAATCGGGGCGTTACATCGTTAGTCGGGCACCACCCACTACCACCTCGGGTAGTGGTGGTCAACGACAGCTCACGGCGGCGGCCACCACCTGACGGTGGTGGTTATGGTTTCTAGTACATTTTTGTCCAAGCATCCAAAAAGCAACTGAACGCAGGCAAAAGCACACCGCCACCCAACACGGCGGTTGGTGGCGGCCGCCACCACCTTACAGTGGTGGTTAAGAGTATTCTTTTCATTATTATAGCCACTAATTATAATTTACAATGCTTTAACCCAAAATAAACAGACACACAAAAAGATAATCACACACACAACCACCCTTGTGGTGGCCGGCGGTGGTACGTGGTGGCAGCCACTACCTCACGGTGGTGGTGGTGGCTTTCTTGGTTTTCCGGTAACAAAAACACACACACGCCCTCATAACAGAAATACACACACTAAGCACGAGTTTTGCTCGGAAATGAACACGACCACCCACCTCACGGTGGCGTACGAAGTTGACAACAAGATAACGACCACCATGGTGGGCTGCCATAGTGGTCCCCGTGATGTTTCCGGATAAAAGAGAGCATCCACATATGTATTCGGCTAGGAGAAACAACCCGCCTGAACTAGGACGCTGAATGCGCATCCACGCAGCCACAACTGGTGGCAGACGGCAACCAGAGCACTCAAGAAGATTGTCGCTTGGAGCGGCGGTGGTGACGGGCGTAGCTGAGCGTAGTGAGCGAGGAACAGAGAGAAGATGCGACTAGGAACGACGGTAACGGCACCCGCGACGATGGATGGAAGGCAGCAGCAACGGCTATCGGCGACGAAGAAGTGAGGGCAACGATCGATCGGTGATTTTGTCGGCAGCAGGTTCGTGGTTGGCTTTGGTGGCTGAGAGACTCCATGCTTGTCACACCCAAAAACCGTGATGGTTGAATCGTTCCGGGGTGGAGGACGTCATGCGTAGTATCACAACAATTGTATCATAGCAAGCATAGTAAATACAACTAGACATTGAATACATATGTGAAAAAGGTTTACATTGTTTAATACATAGTTTTATTCATATCAAAAGTAAAATAGACAGACGCGACTCTAACGCTTCGTCTTCTCCGAACTCCTGGAAGTACCTGTTTACTAAATCCCTGAGAATACAAGCAGTTTTGAAAGAATATCAGCATAAAGCTGGTGAGTTCATAAGCATTTAGTTTTAGTGAGAAAATGTTCTTTGAATCCATTTGAAAAGTGTTCTTAAAGAAAATGCTGTATTTTCTTATGAAAAGCGGTCTTGAAAGAGTGTCTATTAGTAGAAAATAAACCATCAGTTTTAGAAAACATGTTATCTGTCCTAGAGGTAGAGTTGCCAATTTAGAAGTCCTTGATTACTTATCAGCATATATAAAAGTAGTTATATTACTTAAAATAAAACAAATGAAGAATAGAGTCCGTAAACAAAGTTAGTTTATACTTATTTGCGAGTCGTATGACCATACTTGATATGACCGAGAGACCTTTATAACGTTCTTCAGGTGTTAAGCTAAATGACATTTGTTCACCACAGGCGTGCCCGCCTAAATGTAGCTAGCAGTTCTGGTGTGGGATTGTCAGTCCCGAATAGATCTATTCACAAATATCACGCTCTCCCTCCAGGAGACTCTGGTTATACTGAGATAGGATTTATCACTATACACCTAAGGGTACAGTATTGAAGTAGAGCCTCACAATTATGTATAATCTAGTTTACTAGCGAGAAACAGTATAAAACAATGATTATCCTTGAATAATAGTACTTTATACTCTTGAGAAAATATATAACATAAACTAAATCTGCCATAGTTTATATATATTCATTTATGAAATCTGATTAGGTAGAGATGCCTAGAGGGTTATCCCAAACTATACCCGTTATAGTTTATTAGAGTTGATATAGAGCTGCTTTGTAAAAACCTTTCTGAAAGCTATGAAGTTAGATTTCCAAAATAGTAGTTTCCCTTATGCTCAACATATTACAAAAAGAGATAAAATATCCGAATATGTTATTAACGCGGAAATCGTTGGACTGCATTAATAAGTTTAAAACTTAATAAAATACTTTGAGTTTGGCTTGTATCCCCCCCACCCTGAAAACATTAAAAACACGGAAAATGTAGGGGTATGAACTCACCTTTGGAAGATATTTCGAAGGTAGATTCGCGTAAGCACAAGAAGTTCCACAACTAAATTACCGAGACACAACGAGTCCTAAATGACAATTAGAGACATATATAGCCATGAATATAGTGTTCAGAAGCAACTAAATGCAAGGGAACCCCCTTAGGGACTAGGAAACACTTGAACCAAGTGTTGGAATCACATGTGATTCACCTAAGGGAACTGTACGGCCCATATGAAGTGTGTGCGGTTGTGGGTGTGCGGCCAGGTGGCGTGTGCGGTTGCACACAAGAGTGTGCGGCCGTACAGAGGGTGTGTGTGGTTGCACACAGGAGTGTGCGGCTGTACAGAGGGTGTGTGCGGCCGTACACAGGGGGGTGCAGCCATACACCCTTCATATATGCCCCAAGAGTCGATTTTTCAGCGTTTTAAGGTTCAAACCAAGTCCAACTAGAAGATAGGGAATCAAACTCTCACTTTGTAGGTTCTTTGAGGTGTGTACGGCCACCTTATGAAGGTGTGCGGCCGTACACCTTCATGTGATGAAGAACATGATGAACTTTGATGATTAAGGGCTTAGATAAATGGGTCCTTCATATATGATAAGCTAGGTGATGGAAAACTCACGTTTTTGAGGCCTTGAGAGCGTTCTTGGATGAAGTTTTTAGAGAGAGAAAGTAGAGAGAGAAAGTAGAGTGCAGCCAATTGAAAGGAATGAGTGAAGGGGGTCACCCTATATAAATAGGGAGGAATGTGCGGCTGGAGGATGGGTGTGCGGCCGTACACTCATGTGTGCGACGGTACACTCATGTGTGCGGCCGTACACTCATGTGTACGGCCGTACACACCTTCCAAGAGGGTGTATGACCCGGTTTTCTCATTATGGGACGTGCTGACTCATTCCTAAACTCAACCTTGGTCAAATGCAAGATTAGAACACTTAAACGGACCCTTAAACGGTGATAAAAGGTGACAGAGTCGAGTTTATCCTTGATAGAAGTTTCGGGTTGTCACATTATCCCCCCGTTAGAGGGAATTTCGTCCCGAAATTCAAGAATAAAGATGTACTCGTGGACTTGGAAATGATGGGGATACCTCTATTTCCCCGAATCCTCGCGCTCCCAAGTGAAATCAGGACCCCGCTTGGCGTTCCAGCGGACCTTCACTAATGGGATGCGGCTCTGTTTCGTACGTTTGACTTCCCAATCCATGATTTCGACAGGTTCTTCCACGAAGTGTAGACCCTCGCCTAATTCGATCTCGTCGAGAGGAATCACATGTGTCTCATAGGACAGACACTTCTTTAGGTTGGACACGTGGTACGTTGCTGAGCTCTCGTGGTAACTGGAGTTTGTCTGCTTACGGGACCGATCCCAGCAAGGATCTTGAATAGTCCTACGTATCTTGATTTTAGCTTTCAACGCCTCCTGAAGCGTATCAAGCCTTTTCTAGGGCGAGACCTGCAAAAGACACGTCCACCAATCTGGAACTCCAATGGTTTTTGTCTCTCATCGGCGTAGCCCCTTTCGTACGATCTTTTCGGTCGTCTTACGGATGGTTTGAGGACTTGTGCGAGTGTTGTCGGGGACTTGACTCTTGACTATTTGTGTGTCGCCCACCTTAGCTCAGCACAAGGGGATCTGTACTTACGACCATAGAGGGCTTCGAAGGGTGCAACCTCGGTACTGGAAAGGTCACCGTCGTTTGCAAGAAGTTCAATTAAAGGTAGATGAGTGTTCCACGACGCATCTTCAATCGTATGGATTGCCTTCTTACTCTGTCCATCTCTTTGTGGATGATATTCTACACATGAATACTTTTGGGTTTCAAACAGAAGTGAACCTTTTCGAGGTTTGCATCTAGTTGTTGTTACAAGCGACGAGAGTTTTGCGTTTGAACATTTTAAAACAAAAGGGGTTTGGGTATTACATAGACTCGGTCGGACTAAGCGAGATGTCGTCGTAGAATCGCGCGTTAAGTTTGGTTGGAAGGGTCGTTTTGTAAGGACACTGCTGCCCTTGGGTGAATGTCTCTGGTGTTTTCTGTGTCTGACTCGAAGTTAACCGGTATTAGTAACACGAAGGTTCTGATGTTTTGAAGCTATGAGCTTTCATTAAATGGTTCTTACTGGATCTCTCTATGATCGTTTGGAGTACACAAACCGTGTATAATTACAACTGACTCTAACGTATACACTAGGCTACCATAATTTGCTTATTAGAGCTTTAAACCTTATACGAATTATGTGATTCAATCCGGACGAGAAAGTAATCACAATTATGAACAATTATCGGGGTTTTTTTTAAAAACGTACCAAAACAAGGCAGGGTCCTTCGATGCTTCCTCCTTCACTGAGGTCAGACTCCTCCGGTTTCCTCATTGTTCTTTTCTGTTGGGCAGTCTATTGTGGAGTGTCCCATTTCGCCACATGTACAACACACTTGAATTGTGTTAGCATCGGTAATAAGAGAAATGTGTTGAGTCGGAGTCTTCGCGAAGCGAGCTTCCTTTCCATTCTTAGCCCTTGGACAATTCCTTTTGAAATGTCCTACACTACCACAGAGGTAACAGGTTGGGCTAGCCCCAACATTGGCATTCAGAGTGACGAACTCGACTAGGGTCCTACATCTTCTGGAGGTGTGCCCTTTCCTGTTGCATGTGGTGCAATGCAGCACTCGACAGACTCCATAATGATGGTAGTTGCATTTGCTGCAGTGCGGGAGGTTTCCGAAGTAAGATACGGTTGGGGTTGGAACAACGGGGCTGACTGGGGTATTGACTGTCCCAATTCATTGCCTTTCAGTAGGTCCTTGGGTTGAACAACTTCATTCGAACTTTCGCTTCGGGATGTTAGGTTGGGGATCAAGGGTTCCCTTTCCAGTAGGCGCTTGTTGTTGAGGTTGGTTAACACCAAGGTTTGGACTGTCATTAACACATCCACCCATATTTGTGTTGTTAGCGTTAAGAACAGCTAGGGCGGCTGCTACGGCTGCTGTGACAGTAGCTTGGAACGTAGCTGAATCCATCTAAAGGATTGGGGTCTTACCGGTGGGTTGGTTACGTTTCTTTGGAGGCATGATCTGCTACATGTCAAGAAAAGAAGCTTGTGAGCAATAATGGTTGCCTCTGGATGTATCCTAAATGTTTATCTATGCCTTGAGATTTCCCGTTTTGCTTATCTGACCCTCATTGATTCGACCCACATCCCCATGATATGGTCTTAGCAAGGATAGAAAAGATTTGAGCACACAAAGTTCACATACAATAAGTTTACGAACTCCTGGTTGCTCAGCTCATCGGGCTGGCTGAGTAACTCTCATATTTTCGTTGGCTCTTGACGATATGGAGATTTGGCTATAAGGGTAGTTCCGAGGATCAAGTCGATACGGGATTCAACTTGGCACTCGGAAGAAATCCCTGGAATGTCTTTGGGGAAGACATTGGGAAAGTTGCAGACTTCGAAGATGCTCTCGAGGTCTTTAACTTCTTGCGTCTCATTAACAACATGAGCCAGAAATGCATAGCATTCCTTCCGTAGATGCTCCTAGGCTTCGACGCATCAAATGATACTAAGGTTGGAACAGACTTATCACTGAAACTAGTGAGGACTCCGTCAGAAGGAAGATTGAGACGAATTGCTTTCACGAAGCAAAGGTCATCGGCACGATGGGAGACTCATTCTTCCTATGCCGATTAGGACATTGAAGCTTTTCGTGGAGACTGATATGAAATTGATGGGGAAAATGAATAATCGTCTAAGCACATCTTATGATTCATGTTTTGAGGACAAAACAGTGATGGGACCTTGATAAAGTTGCTCAATTTGAATGCTACCGATCTAAGGTATACTTTTGACAATAATAATCTTTAACTGAAATATGATTGTTGTCACTATTGTTGGCATTGATATTACACAGAGTTCAGAATATTTGACCTAGGAGTAGGTCTACATCATACCAACAGAGGAACAATTTGACAATATAAAGAACTAGTGAATCAGTACTTGGAAGACAGGAATGTTTACAGGGAAAAGAGTTACTTAGAGCATAGGTATGAAAGCTATTCTTTAAACCAAAGGAAGGATGAGTAGAATATCTCCTACTGGCGACTGGCATTCCTCGGGCGAAACCTTAAGTTAGCCAGCTGGCGCTCCATGTCAAGCAGGCGGCTCTCGTATACTGATTGACGTGCTCGGAGCTCTACGACTTCAGCTCGAGTTGCAGCTAGCTCTTGCTGTTGGGTTTCGTTGTCTCTCAAAATCCTCCCATAAGCAACCTCGAGACTGCGAATACGGTTTGTGTTGGCATCCGAGTCTGCCTCGAGTTCCACAGTTCGTTGAATGGCCGCCACGTTCATTTCGACATTGCGGGCCACTCGGCGGACTATGATTGGAAGGGCTCTATCTGCGGAGCCTCCTCCGTCCACATTGTAGAAGCGGTGATCCCCATTGTACGGACAGGGTTGGCCTTGTTCGTGACTCCACCTATCCAGGCTTCCGACCCACATAGGCGTTGGGCCTTCGAGTACAAGCTGAGGGTTGGGAGTTGGTATTGGGGCCACTGGGGGTAAGTTCTCGACTTCTGGTTCCGAGTCAGTCTATTCAGGAAATGGTTCGGCAATGTCATCGTCAAAAGGGATTTCATGGTTTCCTTCTAGCTCTGGTTCGATCCATCCACCATCTCCATGGTTGGGAAAGTACGGGTCGCCAGGAAGATGGAATCCAGCCATGCTATCTACGCGAGGTGAGGGTAAAGGAATAGTTAATAGGCATAGGATCTAATAATACTTCCAATGTATTATAGCTACATAATTGATTCTTGAAAGGTGGATCCTTGGGTAAGTTTTCGGCTTAGTCGTTATTGCATCCTAAAATACTCCTATAGTATTTTAATCCTTATGTTTGGCTCTAGAACTCCTCTAGTATCTAGTTAAGTTTTAGAGTTGCTGTAACACCATAGTCACTCCCAAGCACATGTTGGTCATGTCTCGACTGAATATAGTTGATCATGCTATATTCACCCTAGACATGATTACATAACTGCCCAGGTTTAACCGCGATGTCCAACATCCAAATACTTTTGTTTTGTTCTACTTACGACACGGATTCTGATACTCGGGTATACTTATATACTTTTATAAAAAAATACTTGTATTTTGAAAGTATACTTTTATTTTAGAGCACTTAGGCCCTTCAGTATTTATAGTTGTATACCATGAAAGGTTCGGTATACTTAGTTCGCTATAAACAAGGGCTCTGATACCAATCTGTTACACCCCGAAACCGTGATGGCGGAATCGTTCCGGGGTGGAGGACGTCATGCGTAGTATCACAACAATTGTATCATAGCAAGCATAGTAAACACAACCAGACATTGAATACATATGTGAAAAAGGTTTACATTGTTTAATACATAGTTTTATTCATATCAAAAGTAAAATAGACAGACGCGACTCTAACGCTTCGTCTTCTCCGAACTCCTGGAAGTACCTGTTTACTAATTCCCTGAGAATACAAGCAGTTTTGAAAGAATATCAGCATAAAGCTGGTGAGTTCATAAGCATTTAGTTTTAGTGAGAAAATGTTCTTTGAATCCATTTGAAAAGTGTTCTTAAAGAAAATCCTGTATTTTCTTATGAAAAGCGGTCTTGAAAGAGTGTCTATTAGAAGAAAATAAACCATCAGTTTTTGAAAACATGTTATCTGTCCTAGAGGTAGAGTTGCCAATTTAGAAGTCCTTGATTACTTATCAGCATATATAAAAGTAGTTTTATTACTTAAAATAAAACAAATGAAGAATAGAGCTAGCAGTTAAGCTAAATGACATTTGTTCTTCAGGTGTTAAGCTAAATGACATTTGTTCACCACAGGCGTGCCCGCCTAAATGTAGCTAGCAGTTCTGGTGTAGGATTGTCAGTCCCGAATAGATCTATTCACAAATCTCACGCTCTCCCTCCAGGAGACTCTGGTTATACTGAGATAGGATTTATCACTATACACCTAAGGGTACAGTATTGAAGTAGAGCCTCACAATTCTGTATAATCTAGTTTACTAGCGAGAAACAATATAAAACAATGATTATCCTTGAATAATAGAAAATATATAACATAAACTAAATCTGCCATAGTTTATATATATTCATTTATGAAATCTGATTAGGTAGAGATGCCTAGAGGGTTATCCCAAACCATACCCGTTATAGTTTATTAGAGTTGATATAGAGCTGCTTTGTAAAAACCTTTCTGAAAGCTATGAAGTTAGATTTCCAAAATAGTAGTTTCCCTTATGCTCAACATATTACAAAAAGAGATAAAATATCCGAATATGTTATTAACGTGGAAATCGTTGGACTGCATTAATAAGTTTAAAACTTAATAAAATACTTTGAGTTTGGCTTGTATCCCCCCTGAAAACATTAAACACACGGAAAATGTAGGGGTATGAACTCACCTTTGGAAGATGTTTCGAAGGTAGATTCGCGTAAGGACAAGAAGTTCCCCGACTTAATTATCGAGACACAACGAGTCCTAAATGACAATTAGAGACATATATAGCCATGAATATAGTGTTTAGAAGCAACTAAATGCAAGGGAACCCCCTTAGGGACTAGGAAACATTTGAACCAAGTGTTGGAATCACATGTGATTCACCTAAGGGAACTGTACGGCCCATATGAAGTGTGTGCGGTCGTGGGTGTGCGGCCAGGTGGCGTGTGCGGTTGCACACAGGAGTGTGCGGCCGTACAAAGGGTGTGTGCGGTTGCACATAGGAGTGTGCGGTCATACAGAGGGTGTGTGCGGCCGTACACAGGGGGTGCGGCCGTACACCCTTCATATATGCCCCAAGAGTCGATTTTTCAGCGTTTTAAGGTTCAAACCAAGTCCAAATAGAAGATAAGGAATCAAACTCTCACTTTGGAGGTTCTTTGAGGTGTGTACGGCCACCTTATGAAGGTGTGCCGCCGTACACCTTCATGTGATGAAGAACATGATGAACTTTGATGATTAAGGGCTTAGATCAATGGGTCCTTCATGTATGATAAGCTAGGTGATGGAAAACTCACGTTTTTGAGGCCTTGAGAGCGTTCTTGGATGAAGTTTTTAGAGAGAGAAAGTAGAGAGAGAAAGTAGAGTGCAGCCAAATGAAAGGAATGAGTGAAGGGGGTCACCCTATATAAATAGGGAGGAATGTGCGGCTGGAGGATGGGTGTGCGGCCGTACACTAATGTGTGCGACCGTACACTCATGTGTGCGGCCGTACACACCTTCCAAGAGGGTGTATGGCCCGATTTTCTCACTATGGGACGTGCTGACTCATTCCTAAACTCAACCTTGGTCAAATGCAAGCTTAGAACACTTAAACGGATAACGGTGATAAAAGATGACGGAGTCGAGTTTATCCTTGATAGAAGTTCCGGGTTGTCACAATGCTGGCGACTAGAGAGGTCACGGGTGGTGACTCAACGTCTTCAGCGACAGCAGAATGACACGGTGGTGGAGGCATAAGGGTGGCAACGGCGCCGCATATCGAAGGAGTGAGAGTGGCGGCTGCTGCTCCCTCTTTGGGTTAGTGTTCCGGAATGGTGACGAGTTTATAGACCCAGTCCCCTTAATCTAGTTTCCATAATGGCAAATATAGCCCCTACTTTCCCTTTTTCTTTAAAATTCAGTCCATATTTTACCATTTTAACCCCATCCATCCAAAAACCCTTCAAATCAAGTCCGAAATTTACCAAGCAGCCCCTCTTTCTATAAATAGTTTTCAATTGAAGTCCTTATGTTACCATTCAGCCCCTAAGCCTCCAAAATCTCTTCAAATTAATTTTGAATAATTTACCAAGTAGTCACTGCCTTCATAATTATTTACTAAACCAATCCGAAACTTACACTTTTAACCCATGACTTCTAAAATTGTGACAGTTAGCTCCTCGAGACCAACACCGTGCTATATAATAATTGATTTTAGGGCTAATATTAATTAATTAATTAATTTATTTAATAAACGGGGTGTTACAGGTTTAGTCCAAAGGTCCATCAAATATGAAGAGTCATGGTGAATTAGGGTTTACATGTATGAAACCCTAGGAATTCTACACTATAAAACTAACCCCCTAAGCTCCCTAAAATCATTCCCAAGCTTCCAAGATGAAACCCTAGCTCATTTTTGTGCTTCCTAACCTCTCTCTCATAAGCCTTCTTTTGCATTTGGTGTTTGTGACTCATTTGAGACATCAAATTTGAGGTTCTAAAGCTTTTGAAAGGCCAAGAACTACAAGCTACAACAAGAGGTATTCATCTAACTAGTTTTTATATTGTATATCTCAAATTACATGCTAGCTAGGGTGTATGCTTTGGATGAAATGATACTTCATGTATAATTTTAGAAAACTTATATCCAAAGCATCTAAGGTTGTATGTGCACCATAGGATTGTTATAGTGCTCAAAACCCATCAGTGGTATCAGAGCCTAGGGTGTTTTCTGCTATATTGATGCAATTGTTTGATTTTCAAAGCTAAAAAAATGTCATTTCTGGCCACTGACTGCTGGACTCATCGAGTCCCATATGGGAACTCGATGAGTTGGATCATATGTGATGAACTCGTCGAGTCCATGCCATGAACTCGACGAGTAGCATCGTCTGCTTGTAGATTTTCGAGTTTTTTTGGCCTGTTTTGGATTAGGATCATTACCACAAACTGTTTTGACTGTTAAAATTCGCTTTTTATGATATGGTAATGATTATTCTCATCCAATTCAATGAAGATTGTCAAATTTTAATATAATTACTTGATTTTTTGAAAAACTAATTATTTGTAGAATTGACTTGAATCATCTTGCTATATGAAATGAGGCTAGGTCAATTATGTGATATAGTAAATTGTATGATAATTTAATTGTTTTAAAATTGATCTAAGAAGTTTTGAAAGGTTTCAAAACTTTCCCTCAAGTTTTGGAATTTCAAAGGTTTTAACTTTGAAATATTTAAATTCTAAACCCTAGAGTTTTAAAAGTGTAAAATTCAACCCTTATACTATTATAATATTAAAAGTATAATATTTATATATATGTAAAAGACAGTCAGTCTTACCGTTAGTAGGCCCCATTCACGAAGCTGATCTATAAGGGGGTATAAGGAAATTGTCTATAAAATGACAATTGAATGGGTGTCCACTCTCACCCACCGCTCCCTTGACTAGTGGAGGGTCGTTAGCCGAATGGGTAGGATAGGACATTAATTATCATTAAAAAAGTATAATGATAATTATAAAAGTAACTAAATGTTTTTTTCTAAATTCCCAATCTTAGTTACTTTAGGAAAAATGTGAAAATGGTGCTATTCCATGAAATTGCACTTTGCACCTTGCCAACTGGTTAGTGGAGCGTGTGTGGTTAATTGGCACACTAATTTGGACTAACAAGGGTGGAAAAGGGTAGCTCGATGTTTTTCATAGATCAAAGGAGCGTGTGTGGTTGACCGGCACATTGATTAGGTGATAAATGACATCGAGAGAACGAAACATATTTGCATGGTTATTCACACCTTGTTTGTGATCCTCGCTATCTCAGTCACAAACTTGAAGGGCATAATCGATATTAAACATGTCATTGAAAATTTAAATGAATCTCAAAGGTCTAGGAATTTCATAAAACTTAATTCTTTAGAATTTTAGATTTTGGGTGGTGAAATTGGTAAATCGTCGTTTACCTACCTTCAAATATTTTGCAATTGGATTACATCATTCCTCTTCCGAATTGTGAAATATTGTGTTGGGTCCTAACCTTAATATTTCATTTGGGTGTTATATTAAGGAATTTCTATCTAATAAAACTTGTCTTTCTTTTTCAGATGTCTACTTCAAACAATGCTTCAAATGCTTCTGGCTCTTTCTCCCTCATGAACTTATGTGGGAGGGTCATCTTTGATGGGTCAAATTTCAATGACTGGATTCGAAACATCCGCATGGCCATTCGATACGAGGAAAAGGAATATGTCCTCGATAAAGAGCTAAAGGAGATTGATGACAAAACTGCTACTCCTGAACAATTGGCTGAGTATAGGGCTCATGAGAAGGACGTGACAAAGGTTCCTTGCATCTTGCTGGCCACTATGACTTCTGAGCTTCAGAAGTCCTATGAGGACTTCTGGCGTTTTGAGATGCACCAAGACCTGATGGAAAGGTACCATCAGAGTGCTCGACAAGAAAGGTATGAAATCATTGCCTCCATGATAACAACAAAAATGAAGGATGGAGAGTCCATCACGGCCCACTTACAGAAGATGTAGAGATATGTGGACCGATTGTTGAAGTTGAATGTCAACTTTGATGAAGAGTTGGCTATCGACATTATCCTACACTCTTTACCTTCTTGTTATGATCAGTTCAGTATGACTTATCATATGAACAAAGAGGGAGTCACTCTGATCAAGCTTCAAGACCTTTTAAGAACTGCTAAAAGTAGTTTAAAAGGCAAGTCTGTTGTACCCGCTCCTACTACTGCTGCCCCAGTCCTGGAAATTAGACATGGTAAAGGGAAGAAAAGGAAAACTCCTTCAAAGAATCATAAGGGAAAGTCTCGTGATGGAGCCTCTTCTAGTGGGTCCAATGGTGGTTCTGCTACTCCCTCGTCCAGTCCAAAGGGCACTGGAAACGAAGCTGCCCTAAATACTTGCAGAACATTAAGGATGGGAAGATAAAGCCCACCTTCGCATGTATTTACACTATTCAATCTAACAACTCATCACATGCTAATTCTTGGGTCCTTGATACAGGATGTAGTTTTCACATTTGTTCTGATTTGCAGGGTCTAAAAAGAAGTAGGGATGTGGAGCACGGGAAGATGAACTTGATCATGGGGAATAGGAAAGCGTCGCATGTCACCAAGATTGGAGTTTATTCTTTATTGCTTAGTAATGGGTTAGGACTAGAGTTGAATAATTGTTGCTACTCGTCTGATATGGCGAGAAACATTATTTCTTTTCATGGTTTGTATAAACAAGGTTTTAGATTTTCATTTAACAATGAAATTGGTTCTATTAATGCTTTTTATAATGATAAATTTTATTTTGAAGCATTGCCTTGTAATGGTGTATATGAAACGGTGATGGTTGTAGACAACTTAGGAAATAATGTATTGCATATGGATTCGTCCAATGGTATGGACAAAGCATGCTTTTGGCAATGTCGTCTTGAACATGTTAACAAGAAGCGTATAGCCCAACTCCAAAAGGATGGAGTGTTGGAGTCATTTGACTTAAAGTCGAATGACACGTGCGAATTTTGTTCGCTTGGAAAGATGACCAAGTCACCTTTCACTGGTACTTGGGAAAGAGGTGAGGGTTTGTTGGATCTCATACACACGGATGTGTGTGGGCCCTTCAGATTCGCCACAAGGGATGATAACCGCTTCTATGTAACCTTTACCGATGATTACATCAGATATGGATATATCTACTTAATCAAGCACAAGTCAGAAACCTTTGAAAAGTTCAAAGAGTTTAAGCAAGAAGTGGAGAATCCATTGGGCAGGAAGATAAAGATGCTCCAATCCAATCGGGGTGGTGAGTATCTTAGTATTGAGTTCCACGACTACCTTAAGGAATGTGGAATTGTTTCAATATTGACACCATCTAGGACACCACAGCTGAATGGTGTGGCTAAGAGGCGCAATCGGACCTTGTTGGATATGGTTCATTCCATGATGAGTCGAGCTCCGTTACCTATCTCATTTTGGGGGTATACCTTAGAGAGTGCCGCCCATATCCTTAATCTAGACCGAACTAAGAAGGTTGCCAAAACACCTCACGAGATGTGGACAGGGAAAGTTCCCTCGTTAGCACATATCAAGGTTTGGGGTTGCGAGGCTTTCGTAAGACAAGAGACTCACGACAAGCTAGAACCTCGTAGTGAGCGTTGTATTTTCATCGGCTATCCACAAAAATCCTTTGGATATTTGTTGTATATACCTAGTGAGAACGTGGTCTTCATAGATTGTAGGGGTGTCGTTCATGAAAGAGAACTCATATGCCAAGAGGATAGTGGAAGGCAAATTGACCTTGAATAGCTTCAAGAATTGAGCGATGAAGGAACCTCTAACACTAGCGATCAACCTGAGGGTGAGACTCCTGTTAAACTGGTTGACCAGTCCGTACCTCTGAGACGTTCCAGTAGAGTTAGTGTTCCACCTGAGTTATATGGTTTTCATATAACAAGTGAAGGTGATACGTTTATCAGTGATAGCACACTGGTAAATTTGGATGAACCTAACAAATACAAGGACGCCATGGCGGGCCAAGAGTCTGTGAAGTGGAAAGAGACAACGGATAGCGTGATTCAGTCTATGTATGACAATCTAGTTTGGAACTTGGTTGACAATGTACCAGGTCGTAAGACGGTCGGGTGCAAGTGGATCTTCAAGAAGAAGACCGACATGGATGGGAAAGTACACACATATAAGGCGCGATTGGTTGCGAAGGGCTTTACTTAAACTCCTAGAGTTGACTTTGATGAGACCTTCTCACCAGTAGCAAAGATCAAATCTATAAGGGTTATGCTACCCATTGCTGCGTTTCAAGATTATGAAATATGGAAGATGGATGTCAAAACCGCCTTCCTTAATGGGAAGTTAGCTGAAGATGTTTACATGAGTCAGCCAAAGGGTTTTATATATGTAGAGTACCCTAATAGAGTGTGTAAGCTTGAGAAATCCATTTATGGATTAAAGCAAGCATCTGACAGGTGAAATCTTTGCTTCGATAAGAAAGCCAAAGAGTTTGGTTTTTCGAGAAGCTTTCTGGTATTGTATGTGGATGACATACTACTCATAGGAAACAACGTTCCAACCTTGGAAGGAGTTAAGTCCTGGCTTGGGAAGTGTTTCGCTATGAAGGACCTCGGGGAAGCTGCTTACATTCTTGGGATAAGCACATTGAGAAATAAGAGTAAAAGACTAATAGGACTTAGTCAAAGTACCTACTTAGACAAGGTGTTGGAACGTTTCAACATGGAGAATTCCAAGAAAGGAGAATTGCCTATCCAGAGCAATACCAAACTGAGTTAGACTTAGAGTCCGAGTACCGATGCCGAAATAGCAAAGATGAGTCGAGTACCATATGCTTCCACCGTTGGCTCGATCATGTAAGCTATGACATGTACTCGCCCTGATGTGGCTATTGCTTTGAGCATGGTTAGTCGATATCAAAGGAATCCTAGTAGAGCTAATTGGATAGCGGTAAAGAACATTCATAAGTACTTGCGGAAGACTAAGGACTGGGTCCTTACCCTAGGTGGGAGTGATGACTTGAGAGTGACAGGGTATAGTGACGCCAGATTTCAGACCGACAGAGATAATATCTGCTCTCAGTCGGGCTGGGTATTTACCCGTAATGGAGGAGCAGTAACATGGAAAAGTTCCAAACATGAGACTGTAGCTGATTCAACGTGCGAATCAGAGTACATAGCATCAAGGGAAGCGTCGAAGGAGGCAATATGGCTAAAGAACTTCATCGGAGACCTTGGAGTTGTACTAGCTGTAAAGGAGCCTATGGAAATTTTCTGTGACAACGAGGGTACGGTCGCCTTAACCAAAGAACCAAGGATCATGGCAGATCCAGGTACATTGACAGAAAATATCACTTCGTAAGACATCGAGTAGAAGAGGGACTCCTCGTAGTGAAGAGGGTATCGTCAGAAGATAACCCAACAAATCCCCTTACGAAGGGACTGAGTAGGGTTAAGCATTTGCAGCATGCTAAGAGCATTGGCCTAAGGGACGATATTAGTTTTAGTAATTAGATAGACAGTTAGAAACTTTTAATAAATAAATGTAATTGACATTTGATGAATAAATAATAAAGGTTTTATTTATAAGTAAAGTTTACTGTCTTCTATCAATTTTTTATTTTATGTTTCATTTTTTGCATGTTTTGACTTCCAGAATAATATGATTATTCCAACTATCCACAGTCGATCATACATTGGAATTAGGTTATGAAGTTAGACTGTCATGAATTGTCTTGTAGATTGCCTAAGGTGTTTTAGACATAGCAAAAGTTTGCTACAAACATTCATGAGTGCTCTTGAAATAAGATTTGAGTATTGGATTAAACCCACGCTCACATGAATCACTTCATGGAATTTATCGCGAGTGATTGTGAGACGATAATATCGTATAGTCTTCAAACTAAGATATATGAGTTGTTGATTACGAGTTGGTTGTACATTGATAGTACGGAAATACATCAGTAACTGGAAACGTGTTGTTGTGTATAATTTAACAAGTAATTGGTACAAGCATATAAATCGAAGTTTATCTGTTCCTTTTATGCTAAGATGATTAAAAGCGATATCTTGGGCCCCTCGATGATTTTGTTTTGACTTATGTGTCGGGCCCGGTCAGGACTCAATTGATGTGTTCAATTAAGTTCTAGGTCAAATAAATCAGAAATCGGGAAACAAATTGATGGACAATGAGTATGAATTTATTCCATGTCTGTCCACACGATATCTTCAAGAACAAAGGATTATATGATCACTTATCTAAAGGACGCGTTATTGATTGGGTCAGAGTTCGACAGCGGCTTTTGAGAGCAACGATTGCTAATCGGATTTTGAAGTTGCATTGGCAGTTATAGTTATTAGACTTATCCAAGTGGGAGACTATTGGATTAGGTGTCTAAGCCCATATATAAATGGTATGTACTTGACCCAATAGTAGCATGGTCCTTTTGGGTTGCCTTCACCGGAGCAATTTAATAGGATGGATATTTGAGAAAGAGGTTATTTGTGATTTATTAATATATTATATGAATAATATATTAATTGAGAAATCATATTATTTAATTAGTATTGATCAAGAATTAATTTGGAAATAATTTAGTGATCAAAAGAGACTAATTAAATTTACAGGGGATGATTTGGTAAATAAGTGATACTTATAGTTTGGGCTAATCCATGTTGATTAGGCATGGACTAAACCTATGTGAGATTCCATTAGGGTTTAGTCCAAAGGTCCACCAAATATGAAGAGTCATGGTGAATTAGGGTTTACATGTATGAAACCCTAGGAATTCCATACTATAAAAGTAACCCCTAAGCACCCTAAAATCGGCCCCAAGCTTCCAAGGTGAAACCATAACTGATTTGTGTGCTTCCTAACCTCTCTCTCATAAGCCTTCTTTTACATTTGGTGTTTGTGACTCATTTGAGGAATCACATTTAAGGTGCTAAAGCTTTTGAAAGGCCAAGAACTACAAGCTACAACAAGAGGTATTCATCTAACTAGTTTTTATATTGTATATCTCAAATTACATGCTAGCTAGGGTGTATGCTTTGGATGAAATGATATTGCATTTATAATTTGAGAAAACTTAGATCCAAAGCATCTACGGTTGTATGTACACCATAGGATTGTTATAGTGCTCAAAACCCATCACTAATGACCATGAAGAGTTCCTCGCCCAATAGCTTTCTACTATGAGCATAACACATGTGTCCCTCAAGAAATAAACCTGACGGAAATTTGCTTGGCACTCACAATCTGACCAATCCTTTGTAATGTTCCCAAATTTAGGCAAGACATTTAATATATAATATATAATCTTAATTAAAGATGTAATAGTAATAATGAATATCATATGGATATAAGGAGCACTTAAATATGACTTCTTATGAAGAAGCTATGCTTCTTTGAAGTTTTGCGATTAAACCGACATGGCTATGCGCGTCGTAAAAAGTGAATCAAAGACAGGTTGCTTATTACCCTAAGTAATCTAAACAAAAGTCGTAGTAATCGTAAATGCAAGAGCATGCATATAGAGAATGGAGGTCGTATGAAAGAGTTATGATTCCATCGATATAAAGAGAGACGTGCGACACAGAAACTGAAACTAAAATCGATCAATTGTTAGGCAAATCAATCAAAATGAGAGTTGAAGATCTCATCGATATGATTACATCGATATAAAGACAGTCGAGATCGGAGGTCGTATGTGAGAGTTGTGATTTTAATTTATACGAACTTTAACATTCTAAGTCTGTTAAAAATATAACTTTAGAAATAAAGTGAGAATTAGCCGATGGAGTCTAACTGAAAGTTGTAGTACACATCAATAGCTATGTGTGGATATAAAGAACATAAAAAATGAAGCTCATATGAAAAAGATACAACTTTTTGAAAAATAGTATATTTTCACGCACGCAGACAAGGATTGCGGCTCGCTTCTGACAACTAATGCGGCCCACACCAAATCAGCCACGTGTCAACCATCAAAAGGAGCCACATCAACTCCCCGAAAAGAGGTACATCACGCCTAGTCAAAAGGTGCATGGTGCGCCTAGAAAAAAAGGTGTGCGGAACGCCCCTAATTCCAGCTATAAATAGGTGCGATTTTCATTCTTTTCCCCATAAAATTTCCATCCAATTCCTTTGGAACCCTCTCGCACCCCTAATCCATTTACTCCCTAGTTCCTAAATACTTTAGTGACGCCCTACGGTGCCAGAGATCCGGAGAAATAGAAGTTCTAGGGTTACAGTTTTGCCAGCACAATTACCAGTTCTTATCAGAAAACTTTGTAAGTTAAGCTGCACTTATCCTAATTCAAGTGTGACTTATATTTATAATCATAATAGCTATTATGAACAAATAAATAAGATTTATCAGTGATTCCAAGTCATAATACTAATTGATCTACTTACGGGAGTGATGTTTAGGCTGGATTTACTGAGGTGTTTAAAGTGGGATTTCCAAATAGTATACTCTATATACCAAACAGACCCTACCTTCGATAAGATCCTACCTTATTATTCCTTATTATATATATATATATATATATATATATCATGATTTAGACATAGGGATTATTGAGGAATCTAGACTATCATTAGTCATGAGGAATATTAGACTATGACTTAGTGACATTCGTACCTAGGTCACATCAAAGGAAAAGTCAAGGTGTTAGGGTGAGCGCTGCCAAATTCACTAGTCATCCACTTTCATCATGTGAGTGCATAGCTACTTTCATCTTACACATAGATATCACGTAAATAGATAATTGAGTGTTATATGTGCTTATTATATATGATCAATATATTCCATGTTAGATGAAATAATAGAAGATGATTTATCTGTATGTGTGCTAAATAAGATGATTTTATTTTAAATAACCATATATGTATTTTATTTTATTGGGTAAAAAGGGTTGACATAGAGAGAGAGACAGATAGAGAGAGAGAGAGAGAGAAAGATGAGATAATGGTGAGAGACCATGCCCAACATAGCACTATTGTACTACTAAGACCAGATAAAGAGAGAGAGATGAGATTAGGGTAAAAGACCATGCCTACCACAACACTATTGTACTATTAAGATCGGTCATCTAACAAAGTATTGATGATGACCACAAACCCTTCTAGACAGTCTAGTGGAACATTAGCAGACTCAGAATCTATAGGTGTTATTGAACCATGTGATGCGAGAGTATGGATTGTGTGTTCATTCGAGTACTTTATCCCCCTCATGGTTGCCTTATTGACATATACTGCTAAGGAATCACCAAGGCGACATTATCTACTCATTGATACAAAGATCCTTTAGGATAGGTCCCTTGAGATTATCATTCTAGGATTGAATAATGATAATAACAGGAATCGGTAATCATGATTAATTTGTTTCCTATAATATATTTACAATAATATAATAATAATATTATCGGTTGAAAACTGTATGTGCTCACCAGGTTTTCCAAAATGACCCACTCAGTTTGTATGTATCAGAAGTATAAAGACTTAAGCCACTGGAACATGATTAGGATGCTGAGTGATTAAGAGGCACCCCACAATAACATTCGGGACCATTAGGCCCTTACGCTATAACTTATGTATTTGTATTGATTTTGACATCCTTATGATTATATTTGATAAAATATGTGTTCTCAAAAAGATTTTATATATTGGGATTTTCCGCAAATTAAGTATCATGATCATTAAAACGTAAAGAAAATTTCTTTTTGGTTCTGAAAATTAGAGGATGTCACAGTTGGTATCAAAGCATTGGTTTAAGCGAACTAGGAATTTAGAAAATTTATAAGCTTAAACATAGAATTTAGTATAAACGGTGAGGTGTGTGATAACATGCTTTAGGATAGATCCCTAAATTGTTATAGACATAAGCATTAGCATACTATAGGAGATGCCTTAATTTCTATTATATACTAGATAATATATATACATATAGTAATTAGTATATTACTATGCTAAACTACTCAAACCTACAAGTATAGAACGACATGACGATTACAAGGAGCGGTAGAGTCATCAATAATGAAGGAGGTCTAACACCTCAAAAGCTCGGAGCAGGAGATGCATAGTTCACGATGAATGAAGTTCAGTTGATGATGAAAACCTTGCTAGATCAACAAAAGTGTGAATTTAGAGAACTCCTAACTCAGGAGCTAGCTAACGCTAGAGGTGGAGTACGAGTGGTCAATTAACCAATAGTCATTGAGCGAGTTAAAAATGGACTAGTTCCTACTCATGAAACAATGGTCCAGGAAGGAAACACTGACTCTAAAAATTATTAAGGACTACTAGAGGTCCGGGGGGAATGATGAAACCAGAGGAAATTGCAAGTATAAGGACTTAATGAATTGAAAACCGTCATCTTTTAATGGGAAGGAAGATCTAATTGGAGTAATGGATTGGATTTCTGAGATGGAGCTAGCCTTCATAACATGTGTCTGCATGGAAAAGTTACATACCGCTTATGTGATGCGACAATTTAAAGGCTCGACTGTTCGTTGGTGGAACGCATTAGGGAAAACCATAAGTCCGAACATAACACTGCAGCTGACATGGGAAGAATTCTTGAACCACTTCAAGCGTAAATTCTGCTCAGCTGAGAACATGTTGGAGTTAGAGAATCAATTCCTAACATTGAAAAAGGGAATCGTGACTATTGATGAGTATACCAATGGTTTCACTGACAAAATGGAGTTCTCCCTATGCATTGTCCCAGACAAACTAAAAAATATTGATAGGTGTGACAAGGGACTATCATGGGAGTACTTTGTGCCAGTTAAATAGGCACATACCTTTGACGCATCCATATGGAATGCAAGCTCTGTTGAAAGCATGATCAAAGGGAGATCCGCCGACAAAGCTGAAGTTGGGGAAAAGAGGAAGAGAGAAGGATCCATAAAATCCAAGAAAAAGAATAGATTCTCAAAGCCAGACCCTAGCGAAGAGAAGTCCGGGGGTCACAATGAGGCAAATTGATGAAATTTTTTCAGAAAGAAGCACTTTGGAAAGTGCACTAAAGAAGTGACTTGCTTCAAATTTGGGAGGGCTGGTCACTATGATAATGATTAGAAGGCCGAGTAGGAATCTTGTTTTAAGTGTGGAGAAGCAGGACATTTCTAGAAGGACTACCCAAAGAAGAAAGGAGTTGGAAGACCGAATTTTCCGCCAAAGCCACATGCGAGAGCATTCTAGATGATCCTGGATGCAACAAGATATTAAGCATCTGACGCCTGAGGAAAAAAAAAAGAAGGAAGCCACTTCTCCAAAGTCAAGATATGAAGCACTCATCCTATATATATAGTAATAGGATGTGTATCCTGATGTAAGAGGCATGAAGTATGAATAATTATTGTAATTTTTTTAGAAGTTATAAAATCCATTATTATGTTACATTGTTCACTTGTGACAATAAGAAATTACAATTTCAACATAATGGGTTGGTTAAACTGAATGGGGTAGAACAAATTCTGGTATAATGTGCCTTGTAGACAGGACACTACATGAGAAAGAATTTGTACATAGAATTTGGGGAGTAAAATCGCAGATGAAGTTACGTTGTTTTAAACTATCAAAAATAGAAGGGTAGAACCTACCACTATGAAGGCAACATTCTCGTAGAATCTAGGAAAAAAATTTATACATGCTTGATTAGACACATTTATATATGTTAATTGCATATGTGATTTTATGTGTAGTAAATTGGGAACTACGTGACAATTCTTTGACTGGGTATGAGGAGGTGTGAAAGGTAGTAGAGGCCTATACTACCCATACCATAGGACTCACACTTGGATTAGGAAAAGTCATGAGGTTACTAAGACACTAGCAGTTGAGTTCATTTTCCTAATTTTCGTCGTTACCATCGTTTTGGTAATGACTAAGAAAATGAATGTTATCCTGACCACAGTGGTCATAACGAATCAAGTTCGATTAAGATAAATCAGTGAATTAAGTTACACGGTTCAGAGAACCACGATTAATGTAGTCTCCGACTTTAGTTAAAATATTGACGGAAAAGATAATCGAAGAGATTGGCAGAAGTGTTGCAACTATCATTAAAGAATAAGCAACCCGAAGCTTGAAATGCGACAAGGCATGATGTAATTATATCACCGTAGAACATGAAGGAAGGTATCTTCCGTGATAGAGTTTGACTCAGAAAGTACTGATTCTAGCCATTGGATCATGCAATGGAAGGTCATTAGGGTATAACCATTCAGTATGTACGATAGCCAAAGTAAAGACCTTATCATGGATTGAGTCTGTTGGAAAAGGAGCAAGAGTGTCCAATGAAGGTTGAATTTGAAACTAGAAGGTTAGGACTGGAGGTCTAAAGGAGAATGAATAAAAAAATACAAGGTTGTGTACTGCCAATAGATTAGAAGTCCAAGAGTTTGATACTCATTTGGAAGGACATAGGGGTTATGGTTATTACATAGGATGGAATGGTGACGTGAGGAATCATTATAGAAGCCTCGTTTTGTTGATGATTCCGGAGTGTAATAATCCTAAGGGGGAGATAATTGTAACACCCACAGATTCGGGCTATAAATTTAAGATATAATAGATAATCTTAGCTAAATAGGTAATAGTCGTAATGAATATCACGTGGATATAAGGAGCGCTTAAATCAGACTTCGTATGAAGAAGTTATGCTTCTGCGAAGTATCGCGATTAAACAGACATGACTATGTGCGTCATAAAACATGAATCGAATACGTGTTGCTTATTAGCCTAAGTAATATAAATGAAAGTCGTAGAAATCGTAAAAGCGACAGCGTGCATACATAGAACGTCCAAATCTGACTTCATATGAGGAAGTTATGATTTTTCAAAGATTCAGTGCAACAGGGTACGACACAGAAACTAAAATTAAAATCGGTCGATTATTAAACAAAACCATCTAAATGAGAGTTGAAGATCTTGTCAATATAAAGACAATTGTGAACGGAGGTCGGATAAGAGAGTTATGATTTTTATACAGACTATAAAAGTTTAAGCCTGTTAAAAATATAACTTTAAAAATAAAGTGAGAATTAGCTGACAAAGTCTAAATGAAAGTTGTAGTACTCATCGATAGCTACGCGTGGATATAAAGAACATAAAAAACAGAGCTCATATGAAAAAGATAAGAATTTTTGAAAAATAATAAATTTTAGCACGCAAAGAAAAGGAGCGCAGCGCGCTTCTGACAGCCGACGCGGCCCACACCAAATCTTCCATGTGTCAACCATCGAAAGGAGCCACGTCACTACAATGATAAGAGGTGCGATACACCTAGTTAAAACGTGTGCGGTGTGTCAATACAAAAGGTGTGCGGCACACCCCCTTATTCCAACTATAAATAGGTGCGGTTTCATTCTTTTCTTCACACAATTTCCATCCAATTCCTTTGGAACCCTCTCGCACCCTAGTCTCTTTAATCCTTAGTTCCCGACTCCTTTAGCGAGGCCCTACGGCATCATAGAGCCATAGAAATAGAAGTTCTCGGGTCAGAGTTCTGTCTGGGCAATCACCGGTTCTCATAAGAAAACTTTGTAAGTTAAGTAGCGCTTATCCTAATTCAAGTTTAACTCATATTTATAATCATAATCATTATTATGAACCTATAAATAAGACTTATCGGTGATTCCAAGTCATAATATTGATTGATCTACTTATAGGAGTGACGTCTAGGCTGGTTTTAGTGAGGTGTTTAAAGTGAGATTTCCAAACAGTATACTTTGTATACCAAACGGACCCTACCTTTGATATGATCCTATCTGGTTATACCTTGTTTGATATATCTTGATGTAGATAGGAGGATTATTGAGTAATCTAGACTATCATTTGTTAAGAGGAATATAAGACTAAGACTTAGAGACATTCGTACCTAGGTCATATCAAAGGAAAAGTCAAGGTGTTAGGCGGAGCGCTTCCAAATTCACTAGTGATCCACTTTTATCATGTGCTTATTATCTGTAATCAAGATTTTTAGTGTTAGATGAATAATATAAGACGGTTTATCTATATATGTGGTAAATAAGATGATTTTATTTGAAATAACCATATATATTTTATTATACTGGGTAAAAAGGATTGACACACACAGAGCGAGAGAGAGAGAGAGAGAGAGAGAGAGAGAGAGAGAGAGAGTGCAACAAAGATAAGATAATGGTGAGAGACCATGCCTAACATAGCACTACAGTACCACTGAGACCAAGTAAAGAGAGAAATGAGATTAGGGTGAGAGGCCATGCCCAACACAGATCCTTTAGGATAGGTCCCCATCATTGCCTATTTACATATACTTCTAAGGAATCTCCGATGCAGTATGTTCTACTCATTGACACAAAGACCCTTTAGGATAGGTCCCTTGAGATTATCATTTTAGGATCAAAGAGTAAGAATAATGGGAGTGAGTAATCGGGATTAATCTGTTTGGTGTAATATATTTAAATCAATATAATAAATATATTGTAGGTTGAAAACCCTATGTGCTCACCAGGTTTCCCAACCTGACCCACTGAGTTCGTATGCATCATAGATATTAAGACTTATGTATCTGTATTGATTGTGATATCCTTAGGATTATATATGAGAAAAATATTTGTTCTAAAAAAGATTTTATATACTAGGATTTTCCGCAAATGAAGTATCATAATCTTTAAAGCGTAAGGAATTTTTTTTTTTGGTTCTGAAAATTATAGGATGGCACATCCTTGAATACTCCATGACCATGACGGACTCCGGCGGATCCTTGAGAAACGCAATGATACAAATTCTTAACCATAAGCACTTTGATGGTAGTCTAATTTCTTTCTCTTATGAAGCAATAAATCTAAACCAAAAACCTCGCATATTTGAACCATATATTGCTCTGACCCATTGTACTTAAACCGCAAAATCTAACAGTCTGTTGATCCTTCGATCAAAATATTAACTTCTCCCACACTTAGGGTTCGAACCACCATCGACTAACGTCTTCAAACAACAAAGCCAAAGACCGACTCAATCGGACACCTACCAACCTTGACTCTCAGAGTGCATACCATGGAATATGATAAACCTTCGAATAATAATCATCCAATCGTGAGGAAACTATGAATCTCATATGGAGAGCTCGGATCCTCTCACAACATTGCTTCCATTCTTAGCAAAGCCGAACATGATACCATTTGATTGGCGAGGCACCCTAAGAACTGAACCTTGTGCCATTAAAACTACATTCTAAGAATGATCCATGGCCTTACACTCCTATGAAACTTCAAAAATCTGATGTAGAGGCTATAATAATGACTCCAATATACCCAACATAACAATAGAACTCTCTTACCCAAAACAAAAAAATCTCGATACTACCTTATAATAAGTACCCCTTTGTGTCCTTCATCCGCTTGTCTCCACAACTAAGGCTCCCTAAACCTGCTGAGCGAAATGACAAAATCTTGAATTTTCTAATCCGTCGGTGGTGCTTGGCAGCACCAGTTCCCTCTTCCTCTGTCAGACTTCCAGTCTGACCTTCGGAATTGAATTCTTAATCTACAACGAAGACAACCAATCTTTTCAAAACTGGATCGAAGGCTCGACTTATGCTATAATCTTCTCTTTGGCCAACGAACCAAAGAACAATCAATCTTGAATATCCTTATACTGAAAGACTTAAATAATTTTAAAATGAACCAGACTTTATCCCTTACGACAGAAACCAATGCAAAGAACACTATTCCTTTCTTCTATCTATCAACTAACATGCATCCGATCTCTTCTCCCTCAAGCACATAAGGTTGGAAGAACATTATCCCTATTATATTAAACGACACCCCATGCCATCGATCGACCACCCGACCTTTGGCTACAATCGTCGAGTCGATTATCATAGTTGCTTCTTACTTGGGCCCTGTAAATCAAACTGGAACTACTTCGAACAAGTTCCTTGAGTCCTTAGAATCAACTTAATTACACATGTTTTCACCATTCATACCAAGTCTTCCAAGGCCACTTAGACCCGAACAACTACCAGATTCATCCCTATCCTAAGCAGCCATAACCGAAAGACCAATAGAGATGGAAACATGATACAACTAACCCTAGTGTTATACCATACTTTTTGCTATTAACCATCTCCCTAGTAACTTTTCATCTCTTCCTGGTCCATTTACGAATCATGTGCTTCCGGTAGTATGGACCCATACTACCTTCCACACCTATTTGTACTTATCCCAATAATTCTCTTAAAGTTCCCAAGTTGCTACACACCACTACCACTAAAAGTTCTATACACATACGCAAAAGATCCACTGAGCACAACCCTCTAATATTTCTAGACTCTCTTTCTAGGATTCTTCTCACCCACGCTCCCGTACTGTTAGAAATCTCTACCAACATTGACGGTCACCTCGTGTATGCAAGTCATACATAATCTAGGATTAGATAGACAGTTTAATAAATGATTATACCCTAAGCCTACAACCAAAAAAAGGAACAAGAAGTAAGGCTAAATCAAGCATTCTAACATTATAAAATCCAAATTATATACAACCAAGAAGCATACACTTCCCAATTAACGATATCAGTCTAAACTTCGAGTAGCATAACAGAAGCAATATCCTAGGCTACTGGGCATCAAAAAATTAGGAAATTCTATTGTGTAATTACCGAACGGATGTTTAGCCTATCAGCTATCATGCATTTCTAACAATTCACATATCAACAAATATATAAAAAGTATGAATATTGTGGGAGATCACTTTCCTTGAGCTTCGGATGACTGTAGACATCACATCTTCTTTTCCCTTTTAAAATTCATTCCTTTTCAAAATGTTTTGTAAAAATTCTTAGATCCTTAGTTTGAGTTAGGAATTGCATGATTGCTCATCAAAATCCGTCATAACAGCGCTCTGATACTACCTTGTAACCTCCCGGTTTCCAGAATAAATTTTTCATTCTTAAAATAGAATAAATTCCTATTTTTGTAAAGATATATTCAAGTCAAAACCATTTAATCATAAACCATAATCCAAAATCACAATTATAAGGAAAGCAATGTGGAATATCGAATCATAAATCTATTGATGTGTGTGTACAATCACGCCTATACATTCCCATGAAGTAATAAAATACCTTTAAAAAATTTAATCCACAATTATACTTAGTGAGTTCCATAAAATATCACCTACAACATAGCACAACTAAACATATATAACATCTATGGGTTATCAACAATCATGATTCATCAACGACTCAGATGGTGCATATCAAGGTTATCAGCAACCCCGAATCATAAACGATTCTAGTAAAACAATTTGGGTTATCAGCGACCCTGAGTGATCAACGATTCACATACATCAATTTGGTTTATCAGCAACCCAAATTCATTAGCGAATCTAACACAACAATTTGGGTTATCGGCAACCCTAATTCATCAACGACTCACATACAACAGTTTGGGTTATTAGCAACCCTGAGTCACCAACGACTCATATTCAACAATTTGGGCTATCAAGAATCCTGAGTCATCAATGAATCACATATAACACATGATATAAGTAATAGAGTGAGAGTACTCACCTTGTAAACAGAACGGATAACCACCATAGCACCCAGATACTAACAAATCGGTCTCACCCAACACCTAGTCATCAAATCAAAGGTCAACCTCAACTATGACCTAAAACAATAAAGTTTGACCCAATGTCAAACTTAGTCAAAAGGTCACATTTTGGTCAAAAGCATGACACGCTCTCTCTTGGGCTCCCCACACCCACAAATGGACAAAACGTTTAGGTTTTTGGACAAAAACAAGTGTGCTCTTGTAACACTAGTCAAAATAGGTCAATAGACAATCACATGTGATTATGCCAATCATGTAATGTGATTTTGTTAAACTAGTAACGTGATAAGAGTGTAATGTAGTGCATCATAAATTCTAATACAAATATGAACCTTCTTTATCATACAACTCAAAGTATACGTCCATACGATTCCAAAAATATAGAGAATGTCTGAATCCGACTTCGAATGAAGAAGTTATGATAAACCGAATACTATAAATATCTATAATAAGAGGAATTTAAAATAGACTTAGAAATAGATATTTGAGTCTAAAATAGAGTTTTAGTACTTGTAAATACCTACGTGTGCATATAAAGAACGTCAAAAACGGAGTTCGTATGTGAAAGTTACGACCTTCCGAAGATTCAGCTGTTAGAAACCCTAATCTGACTGAGCTCACGACGTGAGCACAAAACTCACAACGTGAGAAGTCATTTATCCACATCTTGGAATCTAGAAGGTGTGTGACGAGGCTGCGAGGGGATAAGATCCAAGTTCACGACGTGAGCAAGGATATCCCACGACGTGATGAGTCACATGACCACCTTCCGAAGTTAGGGACACAAATGGCAAGTCTACGGAGATAAGATCCAAACTCACGACGTGGGCCTTATAAAACCCACGACGTGGGGATCTAAAATCCTTACTATAAATAGCAGGTCCGACTTCAGCCATTCTTACACCAAAACTTCTTTCTCCTCTCTCCTTTGCTGAAGCCATCTTGCATCCCGAGCCCCAACGACCTTGTACGCTGACCGTTTCTGCTTAGATTACATAAAATCACGCTACTAGGGTGAGTTTCACGGCCCCACTTTCTAATATTTCGGGCGAAAACGCATGCTAAATATTATATATATGTTATTATTATGTCTATATCATAGTATATTAGTATCAACGTAGATAGTTATAATAACCGGGATATAGTTATTTCGTATCTGAAAGTATACAACTATCGTAAAGTTGTTAGCATGTTATAGTTAAAGTAGTATACTAATGTAGATCTTGAGTTATACTTAGGATTCTATATATATATATATATATATATATATATATATATATATATATATATATATATGTATATACATATATATATATATATATATATATATATATATATGTTGTGTGCGATATAGTTCCGAAGTTATATTCGGAAGTTCTATATGTTAATTTATAAAGTATGTTGTTATTGTTAGTTTTATGACAAGATAAAACTTGGTATATTATATGTTGTTGTTGTTATTGGTTTTATGTCAAGATAAAACCTGGTTTTACTTCAAGTTATAGCCGTTATACTGCCTAAATGTTATGAAGTTAGGAGTAATGTTTTAAAGCATAGTCTAGTAACTTAGGGTTTTAGACATGAAAATGCTTTTGTTGTTAGAGCTATAGGAAGCTGTCGAAGTCTACATGAGTAATTGTATTCATCAACTAAGATTGGGGATCTTAGCGGAAATCCTCTGAACTGTAACCGTTAATCCCGTGTGAGCGAGGATGTCGTGTATAATTAGTATACGGGTTGACCACCCCACTTGTGACTGTTAGCTACAGTCAACCATAAGCAAGTGACGAACTATGCTTTTACTTGTTATTGTTTCGGCGTCGATGAAGCATACGGTGTTGTCCTCATGGAAATCATGAGTGGGTTGTCCTCATGGAAATCATGAGTCGGTTGTCCTCATGGAAATCATGAGTGGGTTTTCCTCATGGAAATCATGAGTGGGTTTTATCAGAGGTATTATTGTTGGATAAGGTGTCTAAGTCCATAACTATTTCTGGATTGTACTTGACCCGACCCGGCATGGTCCATTTGGGTTGCATGGCATCATGCATTTGGATAGACTTAATGAGAGAAATAACACTTGTGGTTTATTAATATATTATAAGTTTTAATATATTAATAGTATTATTTAATTAGTATTGATCTAGAATTAATCTAGAATTAATTAAGTGATCAAAAGGTGACTAATTAAATATATGGGTTGATTATGTAAATCATCCATAACTTGTATAGTGGGCTAAAAGGCTCCATGGATTATCAAGTTGGGTTAAACCCATTGGATGCTCCATGGATTCTCCATGGGAGTTACAAACCCATGGGTCATGGAAATGAAGAGTCATGCCACATTAGGGTTTACATGGTGTTACCCTAGATGTGACACACTATATAAAGACTATGTTACTCACCAAAATCGGCTACACTAAGAACAAGAGAGGGCAAGGCCGAGTTTTCAAGTGTTCTACATATCTCTCAAAGTTATTCCAAAGCATTTGATGTTGTGTGAAACATTTGAGGCATCACACTTGGGGTGCTAGGCTCTCAAGGTTTCAAGGAATCATAACAACTACAAGGTATGTAATTCTAGCTATCTTTTATATTATAAAGTTCCCCATGTATGCTAGATAGGTTTATGAACCTTGGAAAAAGTATTTTGCATGTATTTTAGGCAAACATAGATCCAAGGTTTTCTAGGGTTGCATGTACACTTAGGAGTGTTAGAATGCTCAAAACCCTTCAGTGGTATCAGAGCCTAGGCTTGTTTGTTTGATACTTGATGCAAAATAGTGAAAAAAGTCGATTTTCTTGCTGTCTGCAGCATGAACTCGCCGAGTCCATGACCAAATTCATCCTACTCGTCGAGTAGGTTCGTGCACTCGACGAGTAGGAGCCTCAGAATGCAGATTTTCGAATTTTGCTACTGGAAATGGACTAGAAACATTACCCTAAACTGTTTTGGTGTTATGAAACTTGTTTTAGATGGTGTAATGGTTGTTCTAATCCATTTACAATGGCAAATATCAAAATTCCATGATTTATGTGTTCTTGAAATTTTGATATTCATATTCATGTTCTGATGAGTTTAGATGATCATAGGAATTATTTGTAACTTCTTGCTAGTTTTAATTCTTGATCATTATGTGTTTTAATGGAATCCATAATTTGTCCTCAAGTTATGGATTACCAAAAGTTTTATCTTTTAAAGTCCATTAAAGAAACACATAGGTTACATAAAATGAAGAGTCACTCATTTTAATGAACCAATTAATCTCATAAGTTTTGAATTGAAGAGTTTTGTAAAGTTACAAAACTTGCCCTCAAGTTTTGGAACATGTAAAGTCATCTTAATTAACTTTAGTTCCAACCCTTAGAATTTTAAAAGTTAAAATTCAACCCTTATACTTTATAATATTATAAGTTTAATAATATATATATATATATATATATATATATAAGATCAAGTCGTTTTACCGTTAGTAGGACTCATTCACGAAGCCGGTCTATTAGGGGGTATAAGGTTGTTGCCTATAAAATGGCAGTTAATGGGTGTCCACTCTCACCCACCGCTTCCTTGACTGGTGGAGGGTCGTTAGCCGAACGGGTAGGACAATGACTTAAAATTCTCATTAAAAGTATAATAATTATTATAAAGTAACTAAATGTTTTTATAAATTCCCAATCTTAGTTACTTTAGGAAAATGTGAATAAGGTGCTAACCCATAAAATTACACTTTGCACTTTGATTAAGTCGTTAGTGGAGCATGTGTGGTTAACCGGCACACTAACTTGGACGTAACAAGGTAGGCAAAGGGTGACTTAAGGTTTTACATAGGTCGGTGGAGCGCGTGTGGTTTACCGGCACATCGATTGAGTGAAAAACATTAAGGGTACCAAGTAATTGGCATGGTTACTTCACACCTTGTTTTGTGATCCTCGGTATCCCAGTCACAAAACATGAAGGGCACACTCGAGATTGAAACATGCCATTGAAAAGTTCAATGAATCTCAAAGAATCTAGGAGTTTCTAAAAACCAAATAAAACCTAATACTTTTATATTTCGTTCTTCATGGTGGAAATTGGTGAATCGTCATTCACTTACCTTTCAAATATGTTTTAGCTTAGATTACGGCATCCCTCTTGTAAGTTATAATATATTGTGATTGGATCCTAGCCTTAATATTACATTTGGGTGTTTTATTAAGGACTATCTTGATATCTAAACTAAACTTGTCTTTTGTTCTTTTCAGATGTCTTCCAACAATGCTGCTACTGGCTCAAACCCTACTGGCTCCTTCTCTCTCATGAATCTTTGTGGGAGAGTCATCTTTGATGGATCCAAGTTTACTGATTGGATCAAAAACATCAGGATGGTCACTCGCTGTGAGAACAAAGAATATGTTCTCGACAAGGAGCTTAAGGTGCCCGAGCAAACTGCTACTCTTGAGGAGCTTGCTGAATATGAGGCACATGAAAGAGATGCTACCAAAGTGGCATGCATCATGTTGGCCACTATGACAGCCGAGCTTCAAAAGTCCTATGAGGACTACTATCCTTTTGAGATGCACCAGGATTTGATGGACCGCTACCATCAGAGTGCTCGTCAAGAGCGATAACAACCCGAATGAGAGATGGTGAACCCATCACTGGCCACGTGCAGAAAATGCAAAGGTATGTGGACCGTCTGATGAAACTGAATGTGAACTTCCCAGAGGAGTTAGCAATAGATATCATTTTGCACTCCTTACCATCGTGTTATGATCAATTCCGCATGACATACCACATGAATAAGGAAGAAGTCACCCTCATCAAACTTCAAGGACTCCTAAACACCGCAGAATCAGGTCTTAAAGGTAAGTCGGTTGTTACCACTCCTACTCCTACTCCAAACTCTGCACCTGTCCTGGCAATCGGGAAAGGTAGAGGGAAGAAGAGGAAGAACCCTTCGAAGGGTACCAAGGGTAAGACCATTGATGGCTCCTCTTCAAGCGGAACCAAGAAAGGTTTCGTCACTCCTTCTGCTGACCCAAAAGAGGCTGAATGCTTCTATTGCCATGAAAAGGCACACTGGAAGCGGAACTGCCCAAAGTACCAGCAAGATTTGAAGGATGGGAAAGTGAAACCCAACCATGCAGGTATTTACACTATATTATCTAATAACTCACCTTATTCTAACTCATGGGTCCTTGATACCAGTTGTGGTATTCATATTTGTTCTGACTTGCAGGGACTAAGAAGAAGTGAGAATGTGGAGCATGGAAAGATAAACTTGATCATGGGGAATAGGAAACTTTCACCTGTCACCAAGATTGGAGTTTATACTTTGTTGCTAAGTAGTGGGGTTACTTTAGATTTGAATAAATGTTGTTATTAACCAGAAATGGCAAGAAATGTTATTTCCTTTCATGCTTTGTACAAACAAGGTTTTACCTTTTCTTTTGATAATGAAGTTGGTGGAATAAATGCTTTCCTTAATAATGTGTTTTATTTTAAAGCATTACCTTGTGATGGTGTGTATGAAGCTGTGTCTATTGTAGATAATTTAGGAAATAATGTGTTGTGTATTGATTCTACTAATGATAATAACTTGGATAAAGCATCATTATGGCATTGTCGTCTTGGACATGTAAGAAAGAAACGCATAGGCCAACTCCAAAAGGATGGAGTCTTGGAGTCATTTGACCTAAAGTCAGATGATAGTTGTGAATCATGCTTACTTGGAAAAATGACATAGTCACCCTTCACATGTTCGTGTGATAGGGGTGAAGGTTTGTTGGATCTAGTGCACACGGATGTGTGTGGACCCTTCAAAACTGCCACAAGGGACGCTAATCGTTATTATGTGACTTTTATAGATGATTGTAGTAGATATAGATATGTCTACTTAATCAAGCATAAGTCAGAGACTTTTGAAACGTTTAAAGAGTTTAAACAGGAAGTCGAGAATCAATTTGGCAGAAATATTAAGATGCTTCAATCTGATCATGGTGGTGAGTATCTTAGTACAGAGTTCCTCGACTATCTTAGGGAATGTGGGGTTGTCTACCAATTGACACCTCCCAGGACACCACAGTTGAATGGTGTAGCTGAGAGGCATAATCGAACCCTGTTGGACATGGTTCGTTCCATGATGAGTCGAGCTACGCTACCAATCTCATTTTGGGGGTATGCCTTAGAGACTGCCGCCCATATCCTTAATCTGGTCCCTACAAAGAAAGTTGCCAAAACTCCTCATAAGATGTGGACTGGAAAAGTACCCAAACTAGACCACATCAAGATTTGGGGTTGCTAGGCTTTCGTAAGGCGCGAGACTCACGATAAGCTCGAAACTCGAAGCGAGAGGTGTATTTTCATCGGCTACCCACAGAAATCCTTTGGTTACCTCTTCTACAGACCTAGTGAGAATGTGGTCTTTGTAGCAAGGAGGGGTGTCTTTCGAGAGAGAGAGAGAGAGAGAGTTCATAAGCCAAGGAAACGGTGGGAGGCAAATTGACATTGAAGAACTTCAAGAGTCAAGTGGTGAAGGAACTTCAAACCCTAGCAGTCAACTTGAGGAGGAAACTCCTGTTGATCCAATTGACGAGTCTGTACCTATGAGGCGTTCCACGAGAGTTAGGAATGCACCTGAGCATTACTATGGTTTCCATATTACTGCAGAAGGTGAGACCCTTATCAGTGATGAGACACTGGTAAGTCTGGATGAACCTAACAGCTATGCAGAAGCCATGGCAGGCCCCGACTCTGCCAAATGGAAAGAGGCAATGGACAGCGAGATACAGTCCATGTATGACAATCAGGTCTGGGACTTGGTTGACAATGTACCAGGTCGTAAGACAGTTGGGTGCAAATGGATCTTCAAGAAGAAGACCGACATGGATGGTAATGTACACACTTATAAGGAACGACTGGTTGCAAAGGGCTTTTCTCAAACTCCAGGAGTTGATTATGATGAGACCTTTTCACCAGTAGCCAATATTAAGTCTATTAGGGTCCTGTTAGCCATTGCTGCATTTCATGATTATGAAATATGGCAAATGGATGTCAAAACTGCTTTCCTTAATGGAAAGTTGGCTGAAGATGTTTACATGAATCAGCCAGAGGGTTTTGTAAGTACAGTGTACCCTAATAGAGTGTGTAAGCTTGAGAAATCCATCTATGGATTGAAGCAAGCACCTCGCAGATGGAATCTTTGCTTCGATGAGAAAGTCAAAGAGTTTGGCTTTTCGAGGAGTGAAGATGAATCTTGTGTATATGTTAACGCTAGTGGGAGTATAGTTAGGTTTTTGGTATTGTATGTGGATAACATACTACTCATAGGAAATGACATCCCAACCTTGCAGGAAGTAAAGTCCTGGCTTGGGAAGTGTTTCGCTATGAAGGACCTAGGAGAAGCTGCCTATATTCTAGGGATAAGGATTCTGAGAGACCGGAGTAGAAGACTAATTGGACTTAGTCAAAGTACTTACTTGGATAAGGTGCTGAAGAGGTTCAGCATGCAAGATTCCAAGAAAGGAGAGTTACCCATCCAGAGTAACGCTAGATTGAGTAAGACTCAGAGCCCGAGTACCGAGGTTGAGATAGCAGAAATGAGTCGAGTACCTTATGCTTCTGCAGTAGGCTCGATCATGTATGCTATGACCTACACTCGTCCTGATGTAGCCTTTGCTTTGAGCATGGTTAGCAAGTGTCAGGGGAACCCTGGTAAGGCTCACTGGACGGCTGTAAAGAATATCCTCAAGTACCTGCGAAGGACTAAGGATTGGGTCCTTACCCTTAGTGGGAGTGATGACTTGAAAGTTGTAGGGCATAGTGATGCTAGTTTCCAGACTGATAGGGATAATTTCCGCTCTCAGTCGGGCTGAGTCTTTACCTTAAACGGAGGAGCAATTTCTTGGAAAAGTTCCAAGCAGGTGACAGTTGCTGATTCAACTTGCGAATCAGAGTATATAGCGGCAAGCGAGGCAGCAAAGGAGGCGATATGGATAAAGAACTTCATTGGAGATCTTGGAGTTGTACCAGCTATAAAGGAGCCCATAGAGATTTTCTGTGATAGTGAAAATGTTGTTGCCTTAGCAAAGGAACCAAGGGATCACGGGAGATCCAGACACATCGACAGAAAATATCATTTTATCAGACATCGTATAGAAGAAGGACTCCTTGTGGCAAAGAGGGTATCATCGGATGAGAACCCGGCAGATCCCCTCACGAAGGGACTGGGCAGGGTTAAGCATCTCCAGCATGCAAGGAGCATAGGGCTGAAGGATGATATTAGTTTTAGTAGTTAGATAATTTCTGAAATTTGTAAAGTGTAATTGACATTTGATGATGAATAAAAGGTGTGTTTTATTTATGAGTAAAGTGTTGCTATCTTGTGTCAATCGTTTACTATTATTTCTTTTGCATGTTTTGAATTCCAGAATATTTATGTTGTGTTTTACATATTATTCAAATTATCCACAGTCGGTCATATGTTGGAAGTAGATATGAATTAAGACTGTCATGAGTTGGTTATAGAGGTCTAAGATGTTGGACATAGCCTCAACACTCATGAGTGCTCATAAGTTCTGAGTATTGGATTCAACCCACGCTCGCTGGTATCACTTCATGGAATTTATCTCGAGTGATCACGAGACGGTAATATCATATATGTCTTCAAACCTAGAGATATGACTTGTTGACTATGAGTTGGTTATGCATTGATCGTGCGAAAACGCATTGGTAACTCGATGTTATAAAATGTGCGTTTGTGTGTGATTTAACAAGTAGTAGAACAAGCATATGAGTCGAAGTTTATCTGTTCCTTCTTGGATTAGAAGCGATATTGGGCCTCTCAATGATTTTGTTTTGACCTATGTACCGGGCCCGGTCAGAACTAAGTTGATGTGTTCAATTAAGTTCTATGTCAAACAAATCGGAAATCGGGAAACAAACTGTTGAATAATAAGTAAGACATTGTTCCATGTATTTGTCCGGCTGATATCTAGAACAGAGGATTATATGATCACTTATCTTAAATGGCGTATCATCATCTTCTCAGTTCCGAGAGACCTTGAAAAGAGCTACGATTGCTGATCGGTTCCTGAAGGCATACTTGCAGTTATAGTTATTAGACTTATCCAAGTGGGAGACTGTTGGATAAGGTGTCTAAGTCCATAACTATTTCTGGTTTGTACTTGACCCGACCCGGCATGGTCCATTTGGGTTGCATGACCTCATGCATTTGGATAGACTTAGTGAGAGAAATAACATTTGTGGTTTATTAATATATTATAAGTTCTAATATATTAATAGTATTATTTAATTCGTATTGATCTAGAATTAATCTAGAACTAATTAAGTGATCAAAAGGTGACTAATTAAATATATGGGTTGATTATGTAAATCATCCATAACTTGTATAGTGGGCTAAAAGGCTCCATGGATTATCAAGTTGGGTTAAACCCATTGGATGCTCCATGGGAGTTACAAACCCATGGGTCATGGAAATGAAGAGTCATGCCACATTAGGGTTTACATGGTGTAACCCTAGATGTGACACACTATATAAAGACGATGTTACTCACCAAAATCGGCTACACTAAGAACAAGAGAGGGCAAGGCCGATTTTTCAAGTGTTCTACATATCTCTCAAAGTTATTCCAAAGCATTTGGTGTTGTGTGAAACATTTGAGGCATCACACTTGGGGTGCGAGGCTCTCAAGGTTTCAAGGAATCATAACAACTACAAGGTATGTAATTCTAGCTATCTTTTATATTATAAAGTTCCCCATGTATGCTAGATAGGTTTATGAACCTTGGAAAAAGTATTTTGCATGTATTTTAGACAAACATAGATCCAAGGTTTTCTAGGGTTGCATGTACACTTAGGAGTGTTAGAATGCTTAAAACCCTTCAATTATGTCATAGCAGCAGTTACAGGCTCATGGTAGAAAATTGTTATAATTATACTTTGTCATATACAAGTATTAATGTTAAGTATAAGTTTCCCCCTACTTATTCCTTAGGTACTACTTGCATATTAAGTAGATAATTATACCTAACACACATACTTGTATAGAATTGAAATAGATTTATACGTAGCGGTTTTACTCGTATAGAATTGAAATAAGATTTATACATAGCAACTTTCGTTTGTATGGAATTACAAACACTTATGTTTATAGTATATGAGGGTTATACGTAAACTAATTATTTGGTAAGTAAACTTTTATACCTAAGATATATATACTAAAAATTGGAGAGTCAAAATGATACTTTCAAACCTATACTTTTGAACTTGGAAAATGTATTATTTTATGGAGTCAAAACCTGTGAACTCACCAACTTTATGTTGATGTATTTTAAATTGCATGTGTTTTCAGGAAGTTGATAACTATGATACGAGAAATGACGTTACACCGCCCGGTGTTTCCGCCGACGGCCGGGGTGTGACAGATTGGTATCAGAGCTATTAACTATAGTGAATTAGTACTTTCTTAGGAAAGCACGACTATAGTTTAGGGCTTACTCTGTTAGGTTTAGGTATATTCCTTAGCCTACAATATAAAGTATTAGTAATTATACTACTGAAGGACTACTTACGGGAGCGGTGACAAGGATAGACATGTCGATTTGGGTTGCTGGATTTCAGAACGGCTATATGCTAAAATGATCCTCCCCTTTCGACTGTCCTGACTAGCCGGTGCCTTATCAGCTAGACCTGAAGTAACAAACAATAATTTATAATACTCGTGAATACAACAAACACAAAGATATAGAGTTATGTATGAACTCAGTCCCGCGATGAGAACACATGTATAACCCAATAATATAGAAAACCTAAACCCTCGATAGCAATACAACACAATGTTTTAGGTCAAACTCCATAATCGAATTTTATTGTACATGGGCTGAACCACAACTAAACGTAGACTGATCACCTATGTTTAATAATGGTTAGACCGATGCACAACTAAAATTGGATACGTTGTTTGATAGACTAAAACACCTGAAGATTCTAGAAGATTAAAGATAGATCTCAGATCAGGATAACATCAACTCGGAGTACAAGAAGACGATTTTCCGAAAACAATATTTAGGACTCGGTATGGTCATTATGAGTTCCTAGTTAAGCCTTTGGATTGACCAACGCTCCAACAATGTTCAAGGACCTCATGAATAGTGTTTGCAAACCGTACTTGGTTAAATTTGTGATAGTAGTTATCGATGATATATTGATATATTCACAAACAAAGAAAGAACACGGTCAACACTTGCAAATAATCTTAGGAACTACTAAGAAAAGAAAAGTTGTACGCCAAATTCTTCAAATGTGAATTTTGGATTAGAGAAGTACAATTTTTAGGGCATGTGGTTCGCAACAAAAGGGATTCATGTCGAACCCTCCAAAGTTGAAGCAATCAAGAATTGGGAAGCACCGAAGACGCCAACAGAAGTGCGTCAGTTCCTAGGACTTGCTGGCTATTACCGTAGATTCATAGAGAATTTCTCCTAAAATTCCAATTCGCTTACAACACTAACCCAGAAGGATACGAAGTTCAACTGGGAAGACAAACAAGAAACTGCATTTTCAGAAACTGAAGCAAATGTTGTATAGTGCACCAATCCTACCCCTTCTAGACGGGACAGAAGATTTAGTCGTATACTCCGACGCATCAAATCAAGGATTGGAATGTGTGTTGATGCAATGAGGAAAATTTATCGCCTACGCATCACGATAACTTAAGGTACATGAGAATAATTACAATACCCATGACCTTGAATTGGGAGCTGTAGCTTTTGCACTGAGAATTTGGAGACACACAATTGGCCAGAGAACGTATAGGCGATACCTTACGCACTGGACCAGAAATAATCCACGAGACAACTCAAAAGATCGTGCAAATTAAGGATCGATTAAAGGCAGCATGTGATCGTCAGAAGAGCTATGCTGACGTAAGACGTAAGCCTTTGGAATTCTAAGTTTGAGATAGATTAATGTTGAAGGTCTCTTCTTGGAAAGGCGTGATTCGATTCGGGAAACGAGGCAAACTAAACCCACGGTATATAGGACCTTTTGAAATTCTAGCAAGAATTGGTATTGCCGCATACCAAATGAAGTTACCTCAAGAGCTAAGCAATGTACACGATGTTTTTCACGTGTCAAATCTCAAAAGATGTCTTTCCGATGACACTCTTGTTATACCTCTCAAAGAGATACAAGTTAATACGAAACTCAACTTTGTAGAAGAACATGTTGAGATCATGGATCAAGAAGTCAAACGATTAAAGCAAAGGCGTATTCCCATAGTGAAAGTTCGATGGAACTCTTTAGGAGGACCTGAATTTACTTGGGAACGTGAAGATCAAATGAAAGAAAAATACCCCAAACTGTTTGACAAAACCCCATCCCTAAGATAAATTTTGGGACGAAATTATTCTAACGGGGGGAGAATGTAACACTAGTCAAAATAGGTCAATAGACAATCACATGTGATTATGCCAATCATGTAATGTGATTTTGTTAAACTAGTAACGTGATAAGAGTGTAATGTAGTTCATGATAAATTCTAATACAAATATGAACCTTCTTTATGATACAACTCAAAGTATACGTCCATACGATTCCAAAAATACAGAGAATGTCTGAATCTGACTTCGAATGAAGAAGTTATGATAAACCGAATACTATAAATCTCTATAATAAGCGAAATTTAAAATAGACTTAGAATTATCTATTGGAGTCTAAAATAAAGTTGTAGTACTTGTAAATACCTACGCGTGCATATAAAGAACGTCAAAAACGGAGTTCGTATGTGAAAGTTACGACCTTCCGAAGATTAAGTTGTCAGAAACCCTAATCTGACTGAGCTCACGACGTGAGCACAAAACTCACGACGTGAGAAGTCATTTATCCACATCTCGGAATCTAGAAGGTGTGTGACGAGGCTGCGAGGGGATAAGATCCAAGTTCACGACGTGAGCAAGGATATCCCACGACGTGATGAGTCACATGACCACCTTCCGAAGCTAGGGATGTAAATGGCAAGTCTACGGGGATAAGATCCAAACTCACGACGTGGGCCTTAAAAAACCCACGACGTGGGGATCCAAAATCCTTACTATAAATAGCAGGTCCGACTTCAGCCATTCTTACACCAAAACTTCTTTATCCTCTCTCCTTTGCTGAAGCCATCTTGCATCCCGAGCCCCGACGACCTTGTACGCTGACCGTTTCTGCTTAGATTACATAAAATCACGCTACTAGGGTGAGTTTCATGACCCCACTTTCTAATATTTCGGGGGAAAATGCATGCTAAATATTATATATATTTTATTATTATGTCTATATGATAGTATATTAGTATCAACGTAGATAGTTATAATAACCGGGATATAGTTATTTCATATCTGAAAGTATACAACTATCGTAAAGTTGTTAGCATGTTATTGTTATAGTAGTATACTAATGTAGATCTTGAGTTATACTTAGGATTTTATATATATATATATATATATATATATATATATATATATATATATATATATATATATATATGTTGTGTGCGATATAGTTCCGAAGTTATATTCAGAAGTTCTATATGTTAGTTTATAAAGTATGTTGTTATTGTTAGTTTTATGACAAGATAAAACTTGGTATATTATATGTTGTTGTTGTTATTGGTTTTATGCCAAGATTAAACCTGGTTTTACTTCAAGTTATAGCTATTATACTGCCTAAATGTTATGAAGTTAGGAGTAATGTTTAAAAGCATAGTCTAGTAACTTAGGGTTTTAGACATGAAAATGCTTTTGTTGTTAGAGCTATAGGAAGCCGTCGAAGTCTACATGAGTAATTGTATTCATCAACTAAGATTGGGGATCTTAGCGGACATCGTATGAACTGTAACCGTTAATCCCGTGTGAGCGAGGAAGTCGTGTATAATTAGTATACGGGTTGACCACCCCACTTGTGACTGTTAGCTACAGTCAACCATAAGCAAGTGACGAACTATCCTTTTACTTGTTATTGTTCCGGCGTCGATGAAGCGTACGGTGTTGTCCTCATGGAAATGATGAGTGGGTTGTCCTCATGGAAATCATGAGTGGGTTTTCCTCATGGAAATCATGAGTGGGTTTTATCAGAGGTATTATGTCATAGCAGCAGTGACAGGCTCATGGTAGCAAATTGTTAGAAACATTATACTTTGTCTTATACAAGTATTAATGTTAAGTATAAGTTTCCCCCTACTTATACCTTAGGTACTACTTGTATATTCAGTAGATAATTATACCTAACACACATACTCGTATAGAATTGAAATAGATTTATACGTAGCGGTTTTACTCGTATAGAATTGAAATAAGATTTATACGTAGCAACTTTCGTTTGTATGGAATTACAAACACTTATGTTTATAGTATATGAGGCTTATAGGTAAACTACTTATTTGGTAAGTAAACTTTTATACCTAGGATATATATACTAAACATTGGAGAGTCAAAATGATACTTTCAAACCCATACTTTTGAACTTGGAAAATGTATTATTTTATGGAGTCAAAACCTGTGAACTCACCAACTTTATGTTGACGTATTTTAAATTGCATGTGTTTTCAGGAAGTTGATAACTATGATCCGAGAAATGACGTTTCACCGCCCAGTGTTTCCTCCGACGGACGGGGTGTGACAGCTCTAGAAAATACTAAAAGCCCAACGTGACAAATAAAAGTGTCACACTTTGGATTATTTCACAAGCTAACTTGACTTAATCCATTAAGTCAAAACTCTATATTCCAAATCTGAACTCTAACAAGGTCTAAATGGATAAACTTTCCAAATTTATCAGTTAATAGGTACCACAACATCCAATATCTAGACTTTTGCACTCCAAATGACATAAAACACTCCCAAGACTTCCATGGCTTGAAGAAAAGGCTAAAGGTACAAACTTTGTTAATCCAATAGGTCGAAGGGACATTTCTACGAGCCCAAATGGTGTTGGATTTTCTTCATCTCCAAGATCACCAACAAAATGGATAAAAATGTGCCAAAGCATCAAATAACAAGATCTAATAATCCAAATATCAAGTTAGGAACTTTATACTCACAGTGTTCCACAAAATGAAGTAACTTTGATGGATTTATACATGCTCCTTCCTTCAATGACACCATGAGAATTTCAAGATCTTCATACTTCACTTAAAAGTGGAGAAATAAGTTCTCAAATCCACCACAAGCTCGAGAATAAGACAGAGTGTGTGTTAGGGTTTCTGGAAAATCCTCCAAAGGGTCATTGAGGACCCTAGGGGGTTATTGGACTTTATTACTCCAAAAACCCTAATAAAACGCTTACCCCATTTGGCCGGAAGTGCTTCATGCCTCTTAAGAGCCGTTCCGCTCTTCTTACGATTAAGTCCTAATTTTTTCAGATTTTTCAGCATATAGGGTAAATGGCTTCTTGCTTCGCCCCATCCTTCTACATCCTTATGGACTATAAAACCTCCACTAAAATTTGGAAAAACATCATCTAAAGTTGGATGATACAATTTAGAAATCTTTAAAACATGAAAACCACCCATAGACCTTTTAGAAAACACACCTGCCAAATACTCGAATCAGGATTCAGGTGTTATATTAATGACTATCTCCTAGATTTTTTTTGGTACCTGCTTGTCATGCTCAAAGTACACGTTACATCAGGTCTAGTATAATACGTGGCATATACGATGGATCCAACTGCCAAGACATATAGAACTTTACTCATGTTCTCTAGGTCATCCCTTGTGCTAGGAATTTGAGATGAACTCAATATTATGTTATACACCATTGTTATGAATCCTCTTTTAGTGTATTAAATCTTGAATTGCTGCAAGACTTTGTTATTGTATGTACTTTGACTAAAACCTATTAATCATTTTGATATATCTCTATGGAACTTTATACAAAGAATTTATGCTGCCTCACCTAGATCATACATAGAAAAACACTTTCCAAGCCAAGACTTTACACCTTTCAAAGTCGGAATGTAATTTCCCATGATAAGTATGTCATCCACGTATACAACTAGAAAGGTAACAGATCTCCCAATAGTTTTCTGATAAATACAAGATTCATCTCCATTTTTTATGAAACCATACTTTCCGATTTCATCATTGAAATGATGCTTCCAATTTCAAGATTCTTGTTTTAACACATAGATTCATCTCTTGAGTTTACACACTTTATTAGGATTCTTTTGATCAACAAAACCTCCGGTCTAAACCATACAGACATCTTCTTCTAAGTGTCAATTTAGAAAAGAGTTTTTGACATCCATTTGTCCTATCTCATAGTCATAATATGATGATATGACAATTAGTATCCTAATTGATTTAATCGTAGCGACTGGAGAAAAGGTTTCATCATAGTAAACTCTATAATTTTGAGTGAATCGTTTTGTAATAATTCTTGCTTTAAATGTTCGTAAATTACCATCAATGTCAGCCTTCTTCTTGAAGATCCACTTACTCCCAACGGTCTTAACATGGGGATGAAGTTCAACCAAGTCCCAAACTTGATTCTCTTGCATGGATTGCATCTCTTCATTCATGGATTCAAGTCATATGTTAGATTCAGGATTTTCCATAACATCCTGGTAACTGATGTGCTCACCAAAAGTCACCAGTATGAAGCATTCATCAATGAGAAATCCATACCTCTCAGGTTCTAACCGAATCCTATCAGATCTACAAACGCCTATTGTTTGATTAATTTCATGAAGAACTATTTATTCATATTCAACAATTTCTTGTTAACTACTAGTGCTAACTTGAGTTGCATCGGGTTGTGGTTCTTGATCTTCTTCAAGTTCCAAGTGCCTCCACTAGCTTTACCCATTAGAAACTTGATTTCCAAGAATTCAACTTTTCATGAAATAAATATATTGTTCTCACTTGGGATGTAGAAGTAATAACCTAAACAGTATTTAAGGTATCCTATAAAAATGCATTTGGTAGATATAGGTTCAAGTTTACTTGAAGCTTCCTGTATTACATAAGCTTCACAACCCCAAACCTTTAAATGAGATAAGGATGGAGGTTTTTCAGACCAAATCACATAAGGTGGTTTATCTACCTTTTTAGTTGGAGCCATATTCAAAATACGAGTGTCGGTGGGTAAGGCATAACTCCAAAATGATAAAGGGAGTGTACCTCTGCTCATCATAGATCAAACCATATCAAGTAAGGCTCGATTCCTCCTCCGAGGCACAAAATTATGTTATGTTTTTTTGGGTGTAGTAAGTTATGAGATAATCCCACGACTTCTAAGATGATCTTGGAACTCTTGGCTCAAGATTCCTACAAAATATACACAAGCACTAGCATATTATAGGAAAATGTGTTAATTGCAGTTATGTGCTAAATAAATATTTGTAGTTAGTAAGTAAATTATTATTGTACTAAACTAGTTATATCTATGAGTATAGAATGAAATTACAATAACAAGGAGCTGTAGAGTCGTCAATAACGATGGAGGTCCAGCACCTTAAAACGCCGGAGACGGAGCTGCTCTTTTCACTATATACAAAGTTTGATTGATGATGTAATTCATGCTTGATCAACAATGACATGACTTTAAGGAAATTTTGACTCAGGAGCTAGCGAATGCTAGAGGTGGAGTGCCAGTGTTCAATGAACCAGTGATCAATGTGCTAATAACCAATGAGTTGTTAAATGATGAATAGATTCTTACTCATGCAACATCGGTTCAGGAAGGAAACAATGACTCTGACAGTAATCAAGGACCACCTCCCCTACCAGAAAGACTAGAGGACCAGAATAATGATGATTTCAGAATATTAGGCAAGTATAAGGACTTTATATCTTGCAAACCAACATCATTTAACGGGAAGGAGAATCCAGTTGGGATCATGGACTGGACTTCTAAAATGGAGCTAGCCTTCATTACATGTGGTTGCATGGCCAAGTTATAGACCACTTATGTTGTTCATCAATTCAAATGTGCAGTTATTCGTTAGTGGAACACATTGGGAAAGACGATTAGCCCTTACAAGCCACTACAACTAACATGAGAGGAGTTTCTGGTACACTGCAAGCGCAATAAACCAATTAAAATTTAATCTTTATCTTTTAATTAACAAATAATTAAATTAATTTAAATCTTATGAGGATTAAATAATTATTTACCATTAACTATTAATCAAATAATTTAAATTCAATCATAATCCCTTTCCATCTAAATTTTCGAAAATCAAGGGATAAGGGTTATCCAATTTTAATTATTCTATTTTAAACAATTAAAAGAAATAATTATCAAATAAGGAAACCCTAAAAACCCTAAAATTTTCACAAATAAGGGTGGGGGCTAAGGTTTCAAAAACCCTAACCCAAGTCAAAATTTTATATCCTTAGGGTTTAATTTCTATAAACCCTAATCTTGATTTATTCAACTATTATGCATAGTCAATTGAAAACAATGGCTTTGATACCACTGATGGGATTTATAGGTTACAAAAATCATATTTTGGCGGAAAAACCTAAAACATAAGTTCACATGCAACCTAAAGGATCTATGTTTTCACTATTGAATGTAATAACCAATTGAACATCAAGAACCCTACAAGAACCCAAATCTTTGCGAAAATAACAAAAGAGTTTTGGGTTACATACCTTTTGATTATATGAGTAGATAATCAATTACAATCCTTCCTGTAGTCACTTGGAAGCTATCACCAGAATTCTCGTGCCTATGATGGTTCACACCCAACCCTAGCAACAAAGAGGCTTAAAGAGAATGTTCGAGATGGAAATTTTGGTTATGCCTTGGAAGGGGCCGAAATTTTGAATCCCTTAGGATCTATTTATAGTTGAACTAGGAAACCCTAGATAACCCTAATTTAAATATTATATTAATATCTCAAATTAGGTAATTATCTACTTTTTAATTATCTATAAACGATATTCTAGAAACCTTATATTCCCTGCATAAACCGTCCACCCTAAGGGAGAAAGGTTTTGGAACCTCTTGTTGAAGTATTGAACAATTACAGTTAGACACCTATACTTTTAATTAATTCAATTAATCCCAAAATTAATTCCATTTAATTTCTGAGTACTTATTAGTTAAATAACACTATTTCTAATTAATATATAATTTCCACAACATACTAATAAATTCATTTAATGCTATTTATTAATCAAATAATAAATCAGTCTTCTCTCTAAAAGTCATCATATTCAATTACTAGATTTGAGGGCAACCTAAAAAGACTTTGCTAATAATTCATGTATATACTAATTCAATTATTGGCTTAGACACCTAATCCAACAAAAGGGCCAAACATACTAGATGCAGTTAGATAGTACCAAAGATAAGAAAACATACCATACTATCTATTATCTGATTTTGTAGCATTCTTCATATCTGGATGATTGTATAAGATATCTTCTTCTTCTTTTTCTTCTTTTTCTTTTTCTTCTTCTTCTTCTGATTTTTAAGTTTCTGAATAGTGATTGAACTTTTGAACCTTCAACAGATCTTAAAACAAATGTTTTAGCATGCTCTGATACCACTTGATGGCCCCAAAACCCTAACACGTGTGTATAAATCTAATAGAAATGCAGAATAATAACACATGTATTTGATAAATAAAAACAAATTTTATTTATCATTTTTTTCACTAAGAAAAATGTTCTCACAAAGAGAACGAGTACAATGATTCAGAACTCACCAAGAACTATTAATCTACTCTACATAAACTCTGTATCTCAAAAACAATACAAATCACCAACTCTCAACTAATGAGAGAGGCTAGTATATATACTAGTCTAGACCTAGGAGATAAAACTTCTACAGATTCATCAGATCTTCTAATTAAATCAAATTCCTGATTTGATGGGATTGAATCTTCAAGATAAATATAGATCTGGTATTTTGAGGAATATATCAGATGAGATCTTCTGAATACTTCTTCGCCGAGTAAATCTGATCAGGTCCATATTCGGACATCAGCATCAGCACGCCATACTTTGATCAAGGCATCAACGTTAGGGAGTCACGCTGATTAGGGCATCAACATTAGCATCAGGAAGTCATCTATTGATCAGCTTCAGCTTCAGCTCAAGTAGCTTCAACTTCAACATATAGTGTACGAACATCAATGTACATCAGTCTTAAGCTTATCAGCGTCAGGGAGTCATGTTGATCAAGGCATCAAAGTCAACGTTAGGAAGTCATCCATTGATAAGCTTCAGCTTCAGTTCAAGCAACTTTAACTTCTACAGATAGTGTATGACCATCAGTGTGCATCATTCTTCAGCTTATCAACATTTCATATGATCAATGTGTCATTAGTGTAAGTACTTCAGCGTATGGACACACTGATCAGTCTTCAGTGAATGATGCTCTTCGTGCTGATAATACTTTCTGTTCCTTTGGTGTTGATAGTGTCTTCAGTGTCTTTTGGTCATCATGGGATGATATTCATCATCAATGTAAACATGATACCTTCAGAGACTAGTTCCAGATCTGATCAGCTAGGGCAATTCAAATTTGTTCTTCAGTCTTTAATATATGAACTTCCATCGGCATATTTTCATATTAACTAGATGCACAAACTCTGACATATCAGCTTACGAATTAGGAGTTAGGGCTTAAAGCTAATGGCTTATGTTGGGACACATATTTGTATAGATTTGATGATACAAAATGTATATACATTGATATTCATACACTATATGTTGAAGCTTACGAAATAGGAGTTAGGGCTTAAAGCTAATGGCTTATGGCTTAAGGCTTATGGATTAGGAGCTTGGGTCATAGCTTATGACTTGTGAACTATGACTTATGATTAGCTTATGTCTTAGGCCTTATGGCTTATACCTTATGAATTAGGGATTAGAACTTATCCTTAGGGCTTGTGGCTTATGGATTAACGACTAGGGCTTATGACTTATGGCTTAAGGCTTCTTTCTTGTGGTTTGTAGCTTATGTATTATGGCTTATGGCTCATGGCTTATGTCTTTTGGCTTTTAGCTTTTGGATTTTGGCTTTTGGATTTTGGCTTTTGGCTTTTGGATTTTGGATTGTATAGTCTTATGTCTTGTGGCTTATAGTTTATGGCTTTTGGCTTTTGGCTTATGACTTAGGGTTAGTGCTTAAGGTTTAATGCTTAAGGTTTAAGGTTTAAGGCTTATGGGTTATAGGTTATGGATTAAGGCTTAGGGCATATGGTTTGGGACATAAAGGTTTTTTAAAATTAAGCTTAATAATCTAAGGCTTTTAGTTTATGGATTAGGGGTTAAGGTTTGGGACTTGTGGGTTATGGCTTATGGTTTATGAGTTAGGGCTTAAGGATTATGACATATGGCTTATAACATGTGGCTCAATGGTTAAGGTTTATAGCCTAGGGCTTAAAGCCCATTCCCATATGCCTATACCGACGCATACCCCAACCCACCTCCACACCACACACCACACACCTACACCCACCTACCCATAAACCCAACTTTAAGCTCACCTCGCCCCACATCCATATCACACTCCCACGACCACCCACCCTCACTCTATATAACCTACACTACCCACCTACACACTTGGCCTATACACCACCCAACATATACCTTACCGCCACCCACCCTGACCATTATACCTACATAAATACCCACACCCACACTGACGCGTACCTTACTCCCGGTAACTCGATTTTTTCACAAATCAAGCTTTGTGTAGCAAAATAAAAATATTTATCTTGTTATTTAAAATTTATAAATATTAATAGATATCTAGGTTTTAAAATTATGATTACATTACACAATTATTATTTTTAAGATAATAATAATAACAAGTATTATAAAATAAAATTATATAATTAACAAAATTATTTATTAGAAAATTAAATATTTATTTTTCTAAATTTAAGATAGATAAATTTGTATAGATTTCGGTATTCCCTCGTATGTTTTTAAAATATTTTGAATTTCCCAAACATAATTAACCTATCTATCTTAACCCTTAATGGTTTTAAAATATTTTGAATTTCCCAAACCAAATTAACATATCTATCTTAACCCTTAATAAACTCAAATATCTCTAACCCTATCGATCGGTAACCACCAAGTTCCATTCGTCTTCACACAATCCTTCGACTCTATCACCAACCTCTGTCTCCAAAAAGCTCACGTCCCCTCTTCGATTTTTATCCTTGAAAAAGTTCGAACCTCCCTGAAGATGAAGCAAAGCACCTGCTACAACAACCAGAGATCGATCCATATCTGGATCTTGAAACAACATACGTATCCCAACTTTCCTTTACATGGGAGACATTTCAATGTCAGTATACTCAACTAAGCCACATTCAATCTGAAAATTCCAAATGTTATAACTATAGCGCACAACAGTTTTAGCAGGAATATATCAGGTGAATCTCATTGGGCATTGGGTATTGCTTCTATGTGAATATCCTACTTATTGAAACCCTAAGTTTTGGTGAAACCACTCTTACTCCGTCATCGGTGCTCTAAAACTAAATACCATCACCGCACTTTCAAGTCTTTCCGTTGTTGTCCATTTTTCCCCGTCGTCCTCCCCCACCAAAGCCGCCACATTTGCTTTATTATCCTCAACCGTGCTTTTCGTACAATTAGGTAATCCCTCACCGTTTTCTTCCTCCTTCGTCTTCTCCTCAAAATGTTCCTTTTTCTTTTGATTGACATTAATGATGCTGGAGTCATATAGGTTTGCAGTGATCTCCTGGACGATTTAGATAAAATGAATCGTCATGGCGTTGGTAAGGTTCTGATTTTCACTTCCTTTGATACTTTGGAATTTAATTATTATGACAACCCTTCTTCAGATTTTGAAAAGAATTATTGTTGTTATCCCGTTTCTTTAAAAAGTTTTTATTGGTTAATTTGTATAACGACATCATGATGAAATGCCTTTTTTTTATCTTATGCAGTCTCATTTGGAGAAAGTTGATAAAAGTAAGTTTATTTGTGCAATTTCTATTGTGACAACCCGAACCTTTTTCAGTCAACAAAAGTCAAATCCCATTAAATAAAATTTCGAATTTTATTCATTTTGTCAAACTTGTCAGGGTTGAAAACAACTTAGTTTATATAAATTAAATTTATATAAGTGTCGGGTCTAAACTCGTGTGAAAAATCAAGTTTTTCTTCGAAAATCAACCAAGTCTCAGCAACTCGGTGTTTACGGCCGCAATCGTGTTCTCGGCCGTAAACCATTCACGGCCGTAAACCGTGCACGGCTGGGTGGACCCCACCAGCGACCATGAACCCAGCCTATATATACGTGTTTTCACCCTCATTTTTACTTTTCTGTCCGAAAACACTACTTTCTCTCTCTAAAACCATCAACCGAAAACTCAAGTTTTCTCTTCATCTATCACCCAATCCACCTTAGAACTTGTTTTAAAGCATCAAACATTCATCCTTTCATCAAATAAAACACTCCTATTCTTGAGTTCACGGCCGTAAACCCTTCAAATCTTTATATTTCACCAAGAATACCAAGAACAGACCGTAAACCATTCAAAGGCCGCAAACCATTCAGGGGCAAAAATCAGTTCACGGCCGAGAACAGTTCACGGCCAAGAACAGATCACGACCGTAATCCTTTCACGGCCGCAATCAGCCGCAATTAGAATCTTGGCTGTAAACCCACTTTTTCCACTTCGATCGAGTCTCGGTAACATTCCTTAACCAATAGGAAGTGTTTTCTAAAACTTTATCTAATGGGTTCGCTAATTTAAATGCAAATATGTGTTTAATTATTATTAGGATTCCGTTAATTTCGCGTGCAACAACTCGAGGATCCTCATTCCTGTCTCTTTGTCCGACACTTAAAAGCAAACAACAGTGAGTTCATACCCCTACACTTTCGCTGTTTTTAACATTTTCAGGGGGAGAAATACAAGCAAAATATAAAGAAATTTTATGACATTTATATCAAGGATTTAAAACTTATGAAATTGATTCCATCAAAAGATCATTACATTTTATAAAACACTTACATATTTTATCCATTTTGTATAATGTTGAGCATAAGGGAAGCTTTCCATATTCAACCATAATTGTAAAAGTTTTCAGAATAATACACGGATTTAATACATTAACAAACATGTAAACTATAATAGGTATAGTTTAAGGAACAATTACCTTATCAATGTACGAAATATAGATTCAATGCGAACAAACATATAAACTATATAGGGTATAGTTTATGGGTCATATTAACAGTCATTTAAATTCCAATGATTCATTTTATTCTACGCTTAATCGTTAGTATAGCATTTTATGATTGAGCATATTCGCGTACTTATCTAGGTACTAACAAAAGCCCTGAGATTATAACCAGAGTCTCCTAGAGGGAGAACGTGAGTTTGTGTATAGATCTATACGGGACTGACAATCCCGCACCGCAACTGTTAGCTACAGTTAGGCCGGCAGGCCTGGGTGACAAAGTCATTTCGATTCCGACGCCTGGAGAATGTCGTTCAGGAAATCCAATGGTCAAGTATGGTTATAACAACTCATAAATTTGGTAATAAACATTACGATTAATGTATGAATGGTAATAACTTCAGTTAGTTTTATTTTAAATAATGGAACTACTATACATACTGGAGGATTCCAGGGTTTTTATACAAGAACAAAGTATACATTACTGGTGATAGCCAGGAATTTCATACACATTTATAGAACACAGTAACGAACATACACCTCGGTTTTAGGATTTAAGACTACTTTTCAAAACTAAAGAGAATATTGGATTTTCTTGAGAGCATGTAAACAATTTACAGATTCACAGACAAGTTTTCATTTCAAAAACATATTTATGAACTCACGAGCTTTAATGCTGATAATCTTTCAAAACCGCTTGTATTCTCAGGGAATCAGTAGACAGGTACTCCCACAGGCTTTTGAGAAGACGGAGCTTATAGTGTCTCGTCTTTTATAATTTTGGTTATATACTTTTGGTGTATATAAACTATGTATCAAACAGATGTAAATATTTTACTTATTTAATGTAATGGTTGTGTTTACTTTGATTACTATGATGCAATTGTTGTGATACTATACATGACGTCCTCCACCCGTGAACGTTTCCGTCGTTCCGGTTTGGGGGTGTGACAGATTGGTATCAGAGCAGTTGTTTATAGTGAACTAAGTATACCGAGCCTTGCATGGTCTGCAACTATAAACGCTAAGGGGCCGAAGCGCTCTAACTAAAAGTATACTTTTAAAAATCTAAGTATTTTATAAGAAGTATACAAGTATACATACATACCAGAACCAGTATCACAAGAAGAACAAAGCAAAAGTATTTAGATGTTGGACGCTGTTGTTAAACCTGAGAAGTTATGTATTCATATGTGAAATAAATATAGTCTGATCAACTATATTTATTTGAGATACGACCAACATGTGTTTGGGAGTGATGGTGGTGTTGCAGCAAGTCTAAAACTTACCAAAATCCATTCAAAAGAGATCAATAGAACTGAGCACACAACCTAAAATACTATAGGAGTATTTTTTCTAGAGCCAAAAACATTATAGACATTTCATTCCAAGTGTTGCTATTTATCTTTCTAGCGATCTTTTACTTGTATTAGTAGACTTCTTCTGTAAAATCGCTTAATAGAACACTTTATTTATCAGGTTGAGATATATCTTTTTCTATATCACCTGACTTCCGACCATTATAGAGGTCTTATCTTCCTTTTTCTCATGAATCATTTTAGAGAAAGATGCCTCCGAAGAAGAAGTCCAACCGAAAGAAAAACGATCCTCCACCACCGCCACCTCCTCAGTTCGATCCTGTTATGTTTTAGGCAGCAGTTACAGCCGTTGTGGCTGCCGCCATGTCGTAGATCAATTCTGGCGGCACTAGTAGGTTGGGTAGTGGTACCCACCCCCTTAATCCCGATGGTGGCCAGGGACACCCGAGGGAGTCTTCCTACAAATACTTTATGAACGCGAAACCCAAAACCTTTGACGACAATGGAGGTGTCATTGCCCTAACTCGTTGGTTCGAGAGGATCGAATCAATTTTCGAAATCTGTGCGTGCCCCGAGGCAAGCAAGGTGAAGTTAGCCGCCTGCAGCTTCACCGATAGAGCACTGACTTGGTGGAATAGCCGAGTCAAATACCTAACTCTTCCAGTAGCCAATGCCATGGGTTGGGAGAACTTGAAAGAGCTAATGTGCGGAGAGTACTACCCACGGGGTGAGATGCGGGAGCACGAGCTCTGGAACCTAAAGATGAAGGGTTCTGACATTGCTACTTACACTGCTAGGTTCAATGACCTGGCTCTTCTGTGTCCCGGGATGGTCACCCCGGAAAGCAAGAAAATTAAGAGGTACATATGGGGATTGACACCCCCAACTCAAGGGAACGTCTTGGCTCCTAAACCTCTCACGTTTGACAGCGCTAAGTGTCTGGCGTAGACTCTGATCGATCATGGGGATAATCATGAAACCGTAGCAGCCGTTCCTGAGACACCCAAGGAGAGTGGTGGAAAGAAAAAGTTTTGTAATACGCGCAAGGGACGGTCTTCGCAAGAGCCCTCCAAGAAGCAACAGACTGTGGCAGTCCACGCTGCTACCGTCCCTGCTGTTGTTCCCACTACTCCAACAACTCCCAGTCATTATGCTGGAAACCTACCTCTATGTAACAAGTGCAACTTCCATCACTTGGGAGTTTGTAGAGAAATGCAATGCGACAAATGTGGCAGAAAGGGGCACACAACTCGTTTCTGCAAGACACCAGTCCAACCAACCAATCAGGCATCTGGAGCTGGATTAGGCCAAGCTTGATATGGTTATCCAGAAATCGGGCACTTCAAGAGAAATTGCCCCAAGGAAACAACTGCTGGCAACACAGGGAAGGTGCTAGCAATAGGCCAGGAGGAGGCAGTTGCTGATCCCACCGTAGTTACGGGTACGTTCCTCCTCGACAACTCTTATGCATGCATTCTTTTTGATAGTGGTGCGGAGAGAAGTTTTGTTAGTCATGCATTTAAACATCTACTCAAGCATAAATCCCAACCTTTAACCGAAACATTCACCGTCGAGATGGCTAATGGAATGAAAGAGAGCACTAACGACGTATTCATAGGCAGTACTCTTACCTTAAACGACCATTCTTTTCCAATCGACCTCATGCCAGTTTCTATAAAAAGTTTCGATGTCATCATCGACATGGGTTGGTTGAGCCCCAATCATACTGATATCCTTTGTTATGAAAAAGCCATTCGCCTCAATCTGCCATCTGGCGAAGCCCTCATTATCTATGGTGATAAACTCAGCACGAACCTTCGTATCATTTCGTACATCAAAGCCTAAAAATATCTGCGAAAGGAGTGTCATGCATTCCTAGCCCATGTCATCAATGAAAAACAGGAAGTTAAAGACCTCGAGAGCATCCCCAAAGTCAGCAACTTTCCTGATGTCTTCCCCGAAGATCTTCCCGGAATTCCTCTCGAGCGCCAAGTCGAGTTCCAAATCGACTTAATCCTTGGAGCTACCCCCGTAGCTAAATCCCCTTACCATCTAGCGCTGGCAGAAATGTAAAAGTTATCCAGTCAGCTCAATGAACTACTCAACAAGGGATTCATCAGACCAAGTTCCTCACCCTGGGGAGCCCCAATCTTATTTGTGAAAAAGAAGGATGGGTCCTTTCGGATGTGCATAGATTATCGCGAACTGAACAAGCTTACTATCAAGAACCGTTACCCCTTACCCAGAATCGACGACCTCTTCGATCAACTCCAAGGAGCCATCTACTTCTCAAAGATAGACCTAAGATCAGGGTACCATCAACTACGAGTCCTGGAGAGTGATGTTCTAAAAACAGCTTTCCGAACTCGGTATGGTCACAACGAGTTTGTAGTAATGCCCTTTGGTCTAACCAACGCACCCGCGGTATTCATGGATCTGATGAATCGGTTCGTGATAGTATTCATAGATGATATACTTGTCTATTCTCGGAGTGAGGAAGATCACAGACAGCATTTGTGGCAAGTTCTGGGAACTCTAAGGGCGGAGAAACTATATGCAAAATTCTCAAAGTGCGAATTCTGGATCAGAAAAGTAACTTTCCTCGGTGACGTGGTTAGCAAAGAAGGCATACACGTGGACCCTTCCAAAATTAAAGCGATCGAGAATTGGTCAGCACCGATCACACCCACAGAAATCCGTTAATTCTTGGGTCTGGTTGGCTATTATCGCAAGTTTATCCAAAATTTCTCTAGGATTGCTAAGCCTCTTACAACCCTGACTCAGAAAGGTGTAACCTTTAGTTGGGGAAAACAACAAGACACTGCGTACCTATCTTGTCTCTCCCAGAAGGGACGGAGGACTTCATAGTCTACTGCGATGGATCCAATCAAGGGCTAGGCTGTGTGCTTATGCAGCGAGGAAAGGTTATTGCCTATGCCTCGACACAGCTAAAGACACATGAAGTCAATTATACTACTCACGATCTTGAGTTGGGAGCAGTGGTCTTCGCACTGAAAATCTGGAGACATTACTTGTACGGTACCAAGTGCACTATCTTCACCGACCACAAAAACCTACAACATATCTTTGACCAAAAGGAGCTTGATATGAGGCAACGACAATGGGTAGAGCTACTCAATGATTACGAGTGCAAAACTCGCTATCATCAGGGCAAGGCCAATGTAGTAGCGGACGCCTTTAGCCGGAAGGAATACTCAGGTCGTAAGGTGAAGGCACTAACCATGACAATCCATTCGCATCTGGCCACACCAATCAAAGAGGCTCAGCTAGAAGCCTTAAATCCATATAATGTGGCAGATGAAGCCTTGAGAGGAATGGACAAGAACTTCGAAATCAAGGGTGATGGGGTTCGTTATTTCATGAACCGAATCTGGACACCAAGGTTCGGTGGGTACAGATATGTGGTCATGAATGAAGCCCACAAAACTCGATATTCTGTTCACCCAGGTTCAAATAAGATGTATCTGGATCTCAAAAAGCTGTATTGGTGGTCAAAGATGAAAGCAGAAATTGCTAGCTTCGTGGGCAAGTGCATGACTTGCGCCATGGTGAAGGTGGAATATCAAAAGCCCTCAGGTCTACTTCAACAGCCATAAATACCTGAGTGGAAGTGGGAACGACTCACAATGGACTTCATTACCAAACTGCCCAAGACCCCGAGTGGCCATGACACTATCTGGGTTATCGTCGAAAGATTGACTAAGTCTGCCCACTTCCTGCCAATCAAAGAAACATTCAAGATGGAGAGACCGACCCAAATTTACATCCAAGAAATAGTTCGACTGCATGGTGTGCGTGTTTCCATTATCTCTGATCGAGATAGCAGATTCACCTCGAGATTTTGGTAGTCATTGCAGAAGGCTCTTGGAACTAAGCTGGATATGAGCACATCTTACCATCCATAGACTGACGGGCAGAGTGCGAGAACCATTTAAACCCTAGAAGACATGCTGAGAGCGTGCGTTATCGACTTTGGTAAGTCGTGGGATACCCATTTACCATTGCTCGAATTCTCTTACAACAACAGCTATCACACGAGCATTAAGGCTGCTCCATTCGAAGCCCTCTATGGCTGTAAGTGTAGATCTCATCTATGTTGGGCTGAGGTGGGTGACACACAGCTAGCCAAAGGTTAAGTCCCTGATAGCACTCTCACTGGCCCAGAAATCATCCAAGAAACCATAGAAAAGGTCGTACAAATCTGGGAATGACTAAAGGCTTCAAGAGATAGACAAAAGAGCTACGCCGACAAAAGACGAAAACCTTTGGAGTTCCAGGTTGGCGACCGCGTTTTGCTAAAGGTCTCACCCTGGAAAGGCATGATACGCTTCGGAAAGCGTGGAAATCTAAATCCGAGATACATTGGGCCATTCGAGATCCTCGCCAGGATTGGCCCCGTAGCTTACAAACTCCGTTTATCCTAAGAGCTTAGTAACGTACATCCCGTCTTTCACGTGTCAAACCTCAAAAGGTGTCTATTCGACGAGACTCTTGTAATTCCACTCGATGAAATCGAGTTCAATGAGATTCTTAACTTCATCGAAGAGCCAGTCGAAATTATGGATAGGGAAGTCAAATGAACGAAACAAAGTCGCATCCCGATAGTGAAGGTTCGCTGGAATGCCAAGCAGGGACCTGAATTCACTTGGGAGCGCGAAGACCAGATGAAACAGAAATATCCGCATCTCTTTCCCTAGTCCATAATTGTATTCGTTTTAGAATTTCGGGATGAAATTCCCTCTATCGGGGGAATGATGTGACAACCCGAACCTTTTTAAATCAACGAAAGTCAAATCCCGTTAAATAAAATTTCATATTTTATTCATTTTTTCAAACTTGTAAGGGTTGAAAACAACTTAGTTTATATAAATTAAATTTATATAAGTGTTGGGTCTAAAATCGTGCGAAAAATCAAGTTTTTCTTCGAAAATCGGCCAAGTCTCGAACAACCCAGTGTTTACGGCCGCAATTATGTTCACGGCCGTAAACCGTGCACGGCTGGGTGAACCCCACCAGCGACCATGAACCCAGCCTATATATACATGTTTTCACCCTCATTTTTACTTTTGTGGCCGAAAACACTACTTTGTCTCTCTAAAACCATCAACCGAAAACTCAAGTTTTCTCTTCATCTATCACCTAATCAACCTTAGAACTTGTTTTGGAGCATCAAAAATTCATCCTTTCATCAAATCAAACACTCCATATTCTTGAGTTCACGGCTGTAAACCCTTCAAATCTTTATATTGCACCAAGAACACCAAGAACAGACCGTAAACCATTCAAAGCCCACAAACCATTCAGGGGCAGAAATCAGTTCACCGCCGAGAACAGTTCACGACCGAGAACAGATCACGACCGTAATCCTTTCACGGCCGCAATCAGCCCCAATCAGAATCTTGGCTGTAAACCCACTTTTTCCACTTCGATCGAGTCTCGGTAACATTCCTTAACAAAAACCAAGTGTTTTCTAACAATTTATCTAATGAGTTCGCTAATTTAAATGCAAATATGTGTTTAATTATTATTAGGATTCCGTTAATTTCGCATGCAACAACTCGAGGATCCTCATTCCAGTCTCGTTGACCGACACTTACACGCAATGAGTTCATACCCCTACACTTTCGCTGTTTTTAACATTTTCAGGGGGAGAAATACAAGCAAAATATAAAGAAATTTTATGACTTTTATATAAAGGATTTAAACAGGATTTGAAACTTATGCAATTGATTCCATCAAAAGATCATTACATTTTATAAAACACTTACATATTTTATCCCTTTTGTATAATGCTGAGCATAAGGGAAGCTTTCCATATTCAACCATAATTGTAAAAGTTTTCAGAATAATACACGAATTGAATACATTAACAAACATATAAAATATAATAGATATAGTTTCTGGAACAATTACCTTATCAATGTACGAAACATAGATTCCATGCGAACAAACATATAAACTATATAGGGTATAGTTTATGGGTCATATTAACAGTCATTTAAATTCCAATGATTCATTTTATTCTACGCTTAATCGTTAGTATAGCATTTTATGAGTGAGCATCTTCGCGTGCTTACCTAAGTACTAACAAAAGCCCTGAGATTAACCAGAGTCTCCTGTAGGGATAACATGAGTTTGTGTATAGATCTATATAGGACTGACAATCCCGCACCGCAACTGTTAGCTATAGTTAGGCCGGCAGGCCTGGGTGACAAAGTCATTTCAATTCCGACGCCTGAAGAACGTCGTTCAGGCAATCCAATGGTCAAGTATGGTTATAACAACTCATAAATTTGGTACTAAACATTACGATTAATGTATGAATGGTAATAACTTCAGTTAGTTTTATTTTAAATAATGGAACTACTATACATACTGGAGGATTCCAGGGTTTTTATACAAGAACAAACTATACATTACTGGTGATAGCCAGGAATTTCATACACATTTATAGAACAAAGTAACGAACATACACCTCAGTTTTAGGATTTAAGGCTACTTTTCAAAACTAAAGAGAATATTGGATTTTCTTGAGAGCATGTAAACATTTTATAGATTCACAAACAGGTTTTCATTTCAAAAACATATTTATGAACTCACCAGCTTTAATGCTGATACTCTTACAAAACCGCTTGTATTATCAGGGAATCAGTAGACAGGTACTCCCACAGGCTTTTGAGAAGACGGAGCTTATAGTGTCTCGTCTTTTATACTTTTGGTTATATACTTTTGATGTATATAAACTATGTATCAAACAGATGTAAATATTTTACTTATTCAATGTAATAGTTGTGTTTACTTTGATTACTACGCAATTGTTGTGATATTATACATGACGTCCTCCACCCGCGAATGTTTCCGTCGTTCTGGTTTGGGGGTGTGGCATCTATTCCATCACTTCTTTAAGTTTCGAATTCGTTGTAGATGACGGTTTCATATACATTCCATATTGGGTACGTGATATGATTCGTTCTTTTATATATTAACATAAAAAAATACTACATATCCAATTCTTTATTTTGATTTTTTCATCTTAGATGATGGAGAACATGCTGTTACAATGAGATATCATAAATGTGAAGAATGCCAGTTTATCAAAGGAAACTTATTTGAATCTGAGCCTTACACTATGGATTTTCTTGATATAACCAACCCAAAAGCCATGTTATTGTTTTATGATATTGTATTTCCTTGCATTTAATCATTCTTTTTTGTTCATATTATATGCACATGGGATTTTCTAATATGTGCCCTAAGGGCACATATAAGAAGCATTAATTGAAATATTAATTATAAGAAATATTATTATAATTAAATGTGATAAATATTAATTATGTATAATATTATCATAATTAAATGTAAATTAATTAGTTATAAAGAATATTATTTATAATTAATATTTATCAAATTTAATTATAGTAATATTTGTTATAATTAATACTTCATTTAATGCTTCTTATATATGTCCTTAGTGCACATGTTAGAAAATCCCTATGGACATACTTTTCACATTTTATCTTGTTTTGAATTTCCAGCTTAGAGACTTCATTAAGAAGTTATTCTTGTTTAACAACAGGTGATACAATCATGGTGCCAATAAAAACAAGAAGTTTTATATTGATATAGATGAAACTAAACCATCAGTTGTAATAAGTATACTTGAAGCAGATTGTAAGGTCGATTTTGCACCACCTTTCGATTATAAAGAACCTGAAAGACCTATTAAATCTACGACATTGCGAGTTTATTATATTTTATTAAACGGACTTGTGGCATAAACTATTACATAAATGGTCTTTGTAGCATGATACTTTTACATAAATAGTCCTTACTGCAGAATCTGCTACATAAATTGTCCACGTGGTAGAATTTGTTACATAAATGGTCCTTATGCAGAATCAGTTACATAAATGGTCCTCATGGCAGTATACTGTTACATAAATGATCTTCATCGGCTCTGTACTTGTGAGTGACCAAACAAAAAATTTCCCAATTTACCATAAGTTTGTTTTGTAATAGTTACAACTAACCATCATTGTTAGAAAACATGTCCGGACCCTCAAATTCATATAGATAAATAAGTTGGTTGGGACTAGGCCCAGGTTGTTAGAAAACATGTCATGACCCTAAAATTCATATAGACAAAATACTTTGTCATAGTACATGGACAGGTTTGTTTGTTCTGTTATATATTTTTAATTATTTGTTTTTCTTTTAATCATTTTGTTTAAATGTTAGACGATACATACAAATTGTGTTGCTATAGGTACCGACTACAACTTCAAGTAAGGAGGGTAAAATTGCCAACCCTAAAAAGCGCAATGTATCTTACATACCACCTGTGGCGTTGAAGACAAGGAGCATGTTTAATAGGAGGAATAATTAATGTAGCTTTCATTTTATGACATACATTTTATTTTCTATTTGTATAGATGCTAGGAATATTTAGATTACAATATTTTTATATATTATTTAAGTCGGCTATATGATTAATGTTATTTTCTTCTATTCCTGTCTACTCCTGTAATATAAATGTGCAAAATTTTAATATAATCGTCGCCCATTCAGAAATATTACCGAATGTTAATTAGAACCATGATCACAAAATTAAATGTGACTAAAGGGTTACAAATAGCCACACCAATTAGATAAAATGCAATGATTTTAACAATTAAGTGTCGCCAAAAGCAACCAATGATCAAATTTTTTAATTTATGATTTTTTTATGTAATTAAATGATATCATACATCACGATTTTATGTAAAAGAATGTAAGTAAAGGTAACAAATAGCCACATCATTTAGAAATAATGTGTTGCTATAACTAATATACAACGATGGTTTTAATAATTAAGTGTCGCCAAAAGAAACTAATGGTCACATTTTTTTCTGTATGATTTTCTTTATCACTAAATGATATCATATGTCACGATTTTACATAAAAGCATGTAACTAAAGGTAACAAATAGCCACATCATTTACAAACAATGTCTTGCTATAACTAATATACAACGATAGTTTTAGCAACTAAGTGTCGCCAAAAGCAACAAATTGTCACATTCATTTCCTTATGTGGCTAAATGATATCATATGTTACAATATAACGTAAATAAATGTCACTAAAGGGTAACTAATAGCCACATGATTTAGAAAAAGGTGTTGATATACATACTATTCAGTTATGGTTTTAACAATTATGTATGACGAAAGCAAACAATGGCCACATTTTTTTTGTTATGTGATTTGTTCATGTGACTAAATGATTTCATATGTCACGCTTTACCGTAAATAAATGTCACTAAATGGTACCAAATGACCACATCATTTAGAAAACAAGTGTTGCTATAAGTAATATTCAACGACGCTTTGCACAATTATGTATTACTAATACCTAACCAGTGGTCACATTATTTTCTTTAAAAGTTTTCTTTATGTGACTAAATGATATCATACATCACGATTTAACATAAATTAATGTGAATAAAAGTTAAACAATAGCCACATCAAATATAAAGTAACCATGGTTAACACCAACTCGTCTCACGTTATATGTGACTAAAATGTAGAATATAACAATGCTAGAATGATGAATTTCAATGTGCCCGTAAGACACCTATGGTGTCATGACATATGGTCATACTTTTGACAAAAAAAATAATTGTGACGGTAGGATACAATCCCATTTTTTAGGCCTTAAAAAGTGTGGCCGCAATTCATTTTTGTTGTAGTGTGGCCGATTCTGGTGCTAACATAAATTTGATGCTATAGTCATCTTACAAGAAGCTTGATCTTCCAGAGTTGAAGCCTACAAGAATAGTTATCCATATGGCCAACTGATCGGTTACGTATCCACGAGGCATAATAGAAGACTTACTTATTAAAGTTGATAAATTCGTTTTTTCTGGTCGACTTTATTGTCCTCGATATGGAAGAAGAGGGTGATATTCCCATCATTCTTGAAAGGCCATTCCTTAGTACCGCCTAATCCCTCGTAAATATTCATGATTCGAAGTTAACATTAAGAGTGAGATCCGAATCGATCACTTTTGGAGTCGATCAAACGAAGTCCTTACAATCGACCGACGACGAGGTGAAATTAAAAATGAAAACAGAAGACGATGAGGTACTTAATGAGCCTTTGGAAATAGAAAATCCAATGGAGGAAGGAAGAGAAAAGAGTGTTGAACAGCGCACCTCACGACGTGGTGAAAACGAGACCACGTCGTGGCTTGACGATTCTTTGCATTTTGAGTCGATACCAGATACTCCACCATGACGTGGTGACATTAATAACCATGATGTGGTGAACCTGTTTGAGAATATTCATATTCTAGTTACCACATTTCTGACTCCAAAAAATTTCAGACTTTTAATCGAAACTTTAGAGCCAAAAGAATGCCAAAAATTTGGGAGTTCCGATGCAAGTTTGGATGATAATGGGAAAGTTACTACACATGGTGCGGAAAAAGTTGAAAAATCATTTAGGAATGCAAATAAGAAAGGTGCTACAAAGAAGGGCAGGATTAAAGTTAAAAAGAAAGATAAAACAGAAACTAGAACAAATCAAAAGAAAGATGAAGGCAAGAGCTTGAAAAAAGAAGAAAGATAATTCAAAGAAGGCGTACCAAAGAAGAGTTGCAACATATAAACGAAGAATGGTTGAGTTGAAACTTAACAATGAGATTCCCCCTCCAGTCGATACAACGTAGAACGAGAATGAGTCTGACCCATGACTCCACAAAAAGAAACGCTTTGCAGGAGGCAACCCGACATTTGGTTTGCATTTTTATTTATCGTCTTAATTTTAATTTTTAGATTTTAGTTTTTATTTTTAGTGATTGAATGAGTTTTCTGTCTTGATTATCAAATACCACTTTAATGTGTTTTTCTAGTTTTGATGTATTTCAGGAAAATAAGACGAAAAAGAAGGCAAAAGGCATGACAAACAAATAAGTGGCGGGGTACACATTTTACATATATAGAGCAAAACCGAGGAGTCTATTGAGCTATCAATGCTACATATGGAGAAAACTGATACGAGGGACTAGTCGAGAGCCTGCTCAACTTCTGATTGGTCGATTATTTTTAGCAATTTACCATTATCTCACAACTTATTTTCCCGATATTTGAAGAGTAGAACACGACAATCCTATCTTCGTGTTTCGACGATATTTTAAATCACAAGCTTATTCTCAGAAGACCGCTTCATGCCAATTCTCACTATGCGTTGCGAAGAATCTTTTTACGTGATTAATCTCTAGTTTGTTCCAGAGACCACGTCGTGGTCCACTATTTACCACGACGTGGCAACACCCCATTCAGATTATTTTTTAGCGTTGAAGTTTAGTTGTCTGCCTGTTATTTTGTTGCCAAGAGTCCGCTGTTTTCAGCAATGATGTTCAAATTTCGGAGTGTTCCAGTAGACAAATTCAAGCTTAGTATCGACAAGCAATCCATGACAATCATCTGATCTCGCAACTACATAACCAAGGCGAGTTTGCTCCTTTTCTCACCTCTTTTATTTTATAAGTTTTTAATTGTATTTATACAATCAGAGTATTGTATAATTTAAGTATGGCATAGGGAATTGAAAAAGGAAAAGAGCATGTTAGATTGAAATAAAATATAAAAATGGTAGATAAAAAAGTAAAAAAAATAAAGACTTCAAAAATGGTCTAAATTAGAAAAATCTAGAAAATTAAAATTTTTATTGCGTTAGAACTAAGTTTTTTAGTATTGTGTGAGATAATTTGATGTGAATTTAAAGGTTTTGTTGAGCCAGATTGTTATAATATATTTGTGGCTTCCCATGAGATAAAAACGCGAACTTATGTAGTGTGAGGGACATAAAATTTTTTGCATCGTGTACTGAAATGTATATAGGAATTTATGTAGTCACTGCACTCTTGACTAATAGCTTTAACCAATAAGGGTTGCGGTTAAGTTCCTTTGCTTAAGCATATTTTTCTTTTAGGTTTTTAGTTTGAGAGAAAAAAGTGAGTTATGAAAGAAAAAAAATGCAAAAAATTGTGAAAAAGAAAACAAAGAGATAAAAATAGAAAAGAAAAAAAAAAGTTGTTCAAAGTTTTTGAGTGAATAAAAGCTATCAAAGTATGAAGATCTTGAAGAAAGTGAAGAAATAAGGCAAATTGCCAAATGCCAAGGGCTTAGTAGTCAAAGTTATAATTTATATTTCTATGTTATTTTTATCATATGTATTCTTGGGAACTTAACAAAAATACATTGAGGTTCAGAAAGTTTTCTGAGGATGTATTCGGAGGAATGCATAAATGAATATTATTCAAAATAAGTGGAGAACGTCTATGAGGATTGTGAGTATTTATAGCCAAGGAAGTAATTAGGATCTAGACACAAATATATGTATTGAGGCGAGATAGAATTGGTGAATTCTAATTGGGTTATTCAATGTGATGTTAGTGAGCAAAGTTTTGATATAGCATAATAACAATCTAGTTTGCTTGAGGAAAAACAAAATATAAGTGTGAGGTATAATGATATTGCCCTATTTATAAATATATTTTAGGCAATTTTCATAAAATATTTGATTAAAATATTATATTTTAAGATATATGATACGTAATACGCTTGAAAATGTTAAATTACAGTTAAAATCGAAGCTGGGATGCAAAAAAAGGAAAATAAAGCTGAAATTGTGCAAAAAGGATGTTGTTGGACAGTTTGTGTAATGCCCGTGTTTCTAGGCTAGGCATTAATATTGACACGATAGTCTAGGTTAACCTTTTTGACTCATTTTGGAGAAATGAAAAGGAATTATGTGAATATTATGTGTTTTATGTGTTTTATGCTTAATTATTAGGGTTTAATTAATTAAGACTAAAAATAAGCGTCGAAAATAAATATTAGATAAAGCCGATATTTATTAAGAAAGTTGTAGTGGTCGTGACAATGATTACGGATATATAAAGAATGCCAAAATCCGAGTTATAACGAAGAAGTTATGACCTGTCGTAGTTTCGCGACAAACCGGCACGGTGCCGAATGTCGTAAAAAGTGAGTTTTTGATAAACTACTTTTTAGCCTTAGTGATCTAAACGAAAGTCGTAGTATTCGTTAAACCGAGAATTTCAATAAAAAGAACGCCAAAATCTGACTTCGTATGAGGAAGTTATGATTTTTCTAAGTTTCAGCTTAGCAGTAGACAGCTAAAAACTCGAATTTTAGATCGAGTGATTTTTAGCTGACACAACCTAAACGATAATCGAAGGTCTCGTCATTAGTAGGACAACGGTAAAAACTCTGACAAAAACGGATGTCGGATTAAGAAGTTATGAATTTTTAACGAATTTCCTGTCCCGGTATGTTAAAAATAATAATATAAAAATTAAATTCAAAATTAGCCAGCGAAGTCTAAACTAAAGTCGTAGAGTATGCTTTTACCTACGCGTGCATATAAAGAACGTCAAAAACGGAGCTCGTATGCGAAAGTTATGATTTTCGCAAGTTTTTGGCACAAAAATCAAGAAAATGTGGAAAACCGGGAAATTTCGCTGAGTCACCTCGGACACGTCATCCCTCGCATGCGAGGCCTCCACGTGGCACCTCCTGATAGTACCAAGCTTCGCATGTCGTCTTCTGATTGGACCAAGTCCGCGGTCCACTCATATTCGGACAGCCTCGCAGGAGACACCCCGTGGATGCTCCTCGGACACCCCCTTCGCATGTGTGTAGCCTCCTGATTCGACCGAGGCTGCTGACCAATCCGAAGCTCGCATCTGTCCGTCCGAGCCTCGCCCTGCTGCCACCTGGTCCGAGCCTCGCAGACACGCGCCCCTCCCTCCTCGCTTCGGATCCAACCCTCGCTGCTATATATAGTGGTGGCTGCGAACCCTCCCGGCTAGAAATTAAGATTTGGCATTTTTCACCCTCTTTTCAATATTTTTACTATTTTCACGTCCCCCGAAGCCCCGGTATCGATTATAACCCCCGGAATACGTCCCGAAGTGCCCGAAGACCCGGAAAATTTATTTTTTCGGTTTTGAAGCCCGGCCTTTCGCAGAGCCCGGTTTCTCAATAAAACTCTCGGTTTTATTAGAAACGAACGTTTTAGGAAACGAATTGTTGCCCGATTATCATCAAATCAAGTGACTGTATAGTCACTTTCATCTTACACATAAATATGAAGTATTTTATATAAAATACGTGATATGTGTATATATGTTGTTTGTTTATTTGAGATGGATGTTGAATGAATGTTTTATACATGTTTAAAATGATTTAAAATGTATATATGTTTTATCTTCAAATATGTTGGGTAAAACATGGGTAGATAAAGTATGAGGGATAAAAGTACAGTATAGATGTACGTTGGTAGCTATAAATTTAGTACAATATAGATGTACTTTGGTAGCTACGGATTTAGTATGTTGGCAGCTATGGACTTAGTGCATGTTGTATAAACCTTTGCGATGATGTGGCTTCGTGCCTATTTGACATAAATTGTTGAAGGAAAACAATGTTGTCACCCCGGTGTTTGTTTTATTTGACATAAATTGTTGAGGGAAAGCAATGTTGTCATCCAGGTGTTTGTTTTATTTGACATAAATTATTGAGGGAAAGCAATGTTGTCATCCAGGTGTTTGTTTTATTTGACATAAATTGCTGAGGGAAAGAAATGTTGTCACCCCGGTGATCGTTTTATTTGACATAAATTACAGAGGAAAGCAATGTTGTCACCCTATTGGTTGCCTTATTTGACATAAATTGCTGAGGAAAGCAATGTTGTCACCTTATTGCTTGTTTTATGTTAGGTTGTCTTGTTTGACATAATTTGCTGAGGAAAGCAAAGTTGTCACCCCGATGGTTGCCTTATTTGACATAAATTGCTGAGGAACCTCCGAAGCAATGTTGTCACCCCTAATTAAAATCCTTAGGCTAGGTCCCTTGTGATAGTTGTTTTAGGGACGTAAGGTGAGGATAACGGGAATGGGTAATTATGGTTGTTTTTGGTTGATGAAATTAATAAATTATTTGTTGATTGATAAACTTAAAGAGTTTATTATTTATTATTGGTTGAAAACCCTATATGCTCACCAGGCTTTCAAGCCTGACCCACTCAGCTTTTTATATTACAGGTAGTGGACCCCGAGCATAGTCGGATGATGATGATGAGTGATTTTTGGATTATAGGCCTATAGTTATAAATAACTGTTGTAAGGCTTATAATGTCTTGTTTATGCTTTTGATCTGTATCGGAACATGACACCCCGAGGTTTTGATATAAAAGGAAATTATATATTTCTTAAAGAAAGGTTTTGACAAACTTTTGTCATGTTTTGTTTTGGGAAAAAATTCCACAACATCTTTAAAAAAGGATTACTCTGATTTTATTTTAAAAAGCCTAAACGAAATCGGTCTTTTCTGGCCGTGAAATTGGGGATGTCACAGTTGGTATCAAAGCATTAGTTTAAGCGAACTAAGAAATTGTAGGATTTCTAGACTTAAACTTAGAATGCTAAGTGATGATTGTGAGATGAGTGTCTACCATATTTTAGACACGAGCACTAGTTTATTTTAGGAAAGATGCCTAAAATGCTTTTATGTGCTAAATGTTATATGTTTGCCATATATGATATTAATTGTTCGGATCTATGGTCTGTTGCCGACCGGATCTAGAAACCTTATGTGTGTAGGATTCTAAGCGTATGATTACGAAATTAGAACTAACATATAACGTTTCGGAGTGATAAGGAGAATTTAAATACATTTAAATTCACCTAATTTGGCGTATAGATTATAATGGCAAGAACCCGAAGTGGAGCTGGAAATGTAAATAGAAATCAGCAACCTCAACCCCAAGTGGTGGAACAGGTGCCTATAGTAGGAACTGCACCAAAACTACGAACTATGATTCAGAACATGTTGGCTGAACAAATGGAGGAATTGAGGCAAATGTTGTTGAACAACAGGGATGAACCTTCAGTTCCTGTTGAACAACGTGAATTAAATGACGATCGATCTGAAGAAGGGAATAATAGCAGATCGGTTGGTCATAGTAAACCGCTTGTGGTTGGGAGAAATAACCACGAGGATAGAATGGAGAGAAATGGGTGCAAGTATAAGGACTTTATGACTTGCAAGCCATCGACCTTCACTGGAAAAGAAGATCATGTCGGAGTAATGGACTGGATCTCGGAAATGGAGTTGGCTTTCATGACTTGTGGTTGCCAAGGAAAGTTACAGACCACATTTGCAGTACGTCAGTTCAGGGGTAGTGCTGCTCGTTGGTGGAACACTCTGGGGAAAACCCTAAGCCCTAATGAGCCACTGCAACTGACTTGGGCAGAGTTCTTGGTGCACTTTAAGCGCAAGTACTGCTCGACCCAAAATGTGCTTGAGTTAGAAAACCAATTTCTAACGTTGAAGAAGGGGAGTATGACCGTTGATTAATATACGAATAACTTCACAGACAAAATGGAGTTTGCTTTGCGTATTGTCCCAGATGAGCTGGCGAAAATTGACAGGTACGCAAAGGGACTTCCATGGGAGTATGCGCTGCCAGTACGTCAGACACTTACTTTGGAGACAGCTATCTGGGCTGCCAAGTCTGTTGAAGATATGATTAAGGGGAGAGCCGCCAGCAAGGTTGAAGTTGGCGAGAAAAGAAAGTTTGAAAGGACTTTCGGGTCCAACGAGAAAAGAAAATTCTCGAAGTCTGGAGGAGGAGAAGGTGAAGCAAAATGGTGCGAGAAGTGCAAAAAGAAGCACTTCGGGAAATGTAGCGAATAGGTGACCTGCTACAAGTGTGGAAAGACTGGGCATTATGCCAACGAGTGTCCATCCAACAAGAGGATGTGCTATCGATGTAACGAGGAAGGGCGCATTTCGAAAGACTGCCCAAAGAAGAAAGAGGCAGCAATGCCCAATGTTCCACCAAAACCAAAACCAAAGGCATTCCAAATGATCCTTAATGAAGAAGATGGAAATACAAGGGATCAGGAGTAAGGACCTTATATTCCCAAAGCTAAGATATAAAGTAGCAATGCAGTTAGTAACTTGTGGTGTAGCCTATTAGAGGCGTAGTATAGTGTAAACTCGAACCTCTATGTAATTATTTTAAGAAATAATATATATAAACCCTGGTTTTGTCATCTGATGAATTGAATGACTACGTGAAATTCTTGTATGGTGACTTGGAGAACTGCAAAACAATACTTGGGACGAGTAGGAGTAGGTGTGAATGGTAGTAGAGGCCTATACTACCGAAAGCACAGGACTCGTACTTGGATCAAGGAAAGTCACAAGGTTACCAAGAAGCTAGAAATTGATTTTGTTATTGTTCGAGTACTTCATTACCTTCGTTTCGGTAGTGACTAAGCAGATGATTGTTATTCCGACCCTTGAGGTCATATCAAATTGAGTCCGACTACGATGAGTTTGTTACGTGGTTCAGAGAACCAAGTTCGATGTAGTAGTTAACTTAAGCCGAATTGAAGTAAAGGATGTTAGCAGCTCAAGATCGTCAAGAGAGATATGCTGACAAGAAAAGACAACCGATATCATTAGAAGTTGGAGATTCGGTTTTACTTAAAGTCTTGCCATGGAAGGGACTTATAAGATTTGGTAGAAGGGGAAAGTTGAGTCCATGATTTATTGGACCATTTAAAGTTCTTCAGAGGATCGGGAATCAAGCTTACAAGCTAGAATTACTGGAAAAACTGGAGGGTATTCATAACACCTTTTATGTGTGTTATTTGAGGAAGTTCGCGGGAGATGTGCCCGACATAATTCCCATTTCTGAATTAAGGTTGGATGAAAACAAGAGGTTAATTGAAGAACCTGAGGCAATCGTTGACCGTAAGACTAAGAAGTTGTGACGCCAGATGGTCGATTTAGTGCTTGTGCGTTGGAAACATACGAATGGGCCAAATCTCACCTGGGGAAAAACGGAGAGTGACATGATGAGTCGCTACCCGTATTTGTTTGCTGATGTGTGATTCCGGGGACGGAATCATTCTAAGGGGGAGAGAATTGTAATGCCCGTGTTTCTAGGCTAGGCATTAATATTGACACGATAGTCTAGGTTAACCTTTGTGACTCATTTTGGAGAAATGAAAAGGAATTATGTGAATATTATGTGTTTTATGCTTAATTATTAGGGTTTAATTAATTAAGACTAAAAATGAGCGTCGAAAATAAATATTAGATAAAGCGTATATTTATTAAGAAAGTTGTAGTGGTCGTGACAAGGATTACAGATATATAAAGAATGCCGAAATCCGAGTTATAACGAAGAAGTTATGACCAGTCGAAGTTTCGCGACAAACCGGCACGGTGCCGAATGTCGTAAAAAGTGGATTTTTGATAAACTACTTTTTATCCTTAGTGATCTAAATGAAAGTCGTAGTATTCTTTAAACCGAGAAGTTCGATAAAAAGAACGCCAAAATCTGACTTCGTATGAGGAAGTTATGATTTCTCTAAGTTTCAGCTTAGCAGTAGACAGCTAAAAACTCGAATTTTAGATCGAGTGATTTTTAGCCGACACAACCTAAACGAGAATCGAAGATCTCGTCATTAGTAGGACAACGATAAAAAGTCTGATGAAAACGGACGTCGGATGAAGAAGTTATGAATTTTTAACGGATTTCCTGTCCCGGTCTGTTAAAAATAATAATATAAAAATTAAAGTCAAAATTAGCCGACGATGTCTATACAAAAGTCGTAGAGTATGATTTTACCTACGCGTGCATATAAAGAACGTAAAAGACGGAGCTCGTATGCGAAAGTTATGATTTTCGCAAGTTTTTGGCACAAAAATCAAGAAAATGTGGAAAACCGGGAAATTTCGCTGAGGCACCTCGGACACGTCATCCCTCGCATGCGAGGCCTCCACGTGGCACCTCCTGATAGGACCGAGCTTCGCGTGTCGTCTTCTGATTGGACCAAGTCCGCGGTCCACTCACATTCGGACAACCTCGCAGGAGACACCCCGCGGATGCTCCTCGGACACCCCTTCGCATGCGTGTAGCCTCCTGATTCGACCGAGGCTGCTGACCAATCCGAAGCTCGCAGTTGTCCGTCCGAGCCTCGCCCTGCTGCCACCTAGTCCGAGCCTCGTAGACATGCGCCCCTCCCTCCTCGCTTCGGATCTAACCCTCGTTGCTATATATAGTGGTGGCTGCGAACCCTCCCGGCTAGAAATTAAGATTTGGCATTTTTCACCCTCTTTTCAATATTTTTACTATTTTCACGTCCCCCGAAGCCCCGGTATCGATTATAACCCCCGGAATACGTCCCGAAGTGCCCGAAGACCCGGAAAATTTATCTTTTCGGTTTTGAAGCTCGGCCTTTCGCAGAGCCCGGTTTCTCAATAAAACTCCCGGTTTTATTAGAAACGAACGTTTTAGGAAACAAATTGTTGCCCGATTATCATCAAATCAAGTGACTGTATAGTCACTTTCATCTTACACATAGATATGAAGTATTTTATATAAAATACGTGATATGTGTATATATGTTGTTTGTTTATTTGAGATGGATGTTGAATGAATGTTTTATACATGTTTAAAATGATTTAAAATGTATATATATTTTATCTTCAAATATGTTGGGTAAAACATGGGTAGATAAAGTATGAGGGATAAAAGTACAATATAGATGTACGTTGGTAGCTATAAATTTAGTACAATATAGATGTACGTTGGTAGCTACGGATTTAGTATGTTGGCAGCTATGGACTTAGTGTATGTTGTATAAACCTTTGCGACGATGTGACTTCGTGCCTATTTGACATAAATTGTTGAAGGAAAAAAATGTTGTCACCCCGGTGTTTGTTTTATTTGACATAAATTGCTGAGGGAAAGCAACGTTGTCATGCAGGTGTTTGTTTTATTTGACATAAATTACTGAGGGAAAGCAATGTTGTCATCCAGGTGTTTGTTTTATTTGACATAAATTGTTGAGGGAAAGAAATGTTGTCACCCCGGTGATCGTTTTATTTGACATAAATTACAGAGGAAAGCAATGTTGTCACCCTATTGGTTGCCTTATTTGACATAAATTGCTGAGGAAAACAATGTTGTCACCTTATTGTTTGTTTTATGTTAGGTTGTCTTGTTTGACATAATTTGCTGAGGAAAGCAAAGTTGTCACCCCGATGGTTGCCTTATTTGACATAAATTGCTGAGGAACCTCCGAAGCAATGTTGTCACCCCTAATGAAAATCCTTAGGCTAGGTCCCTTGTGATAGTTGTTTTAGGGACGTAAGGTGAGGATAACGGGAATGGGTAATTATGGTTGTTTTTGGTTGATGAAATTAATAAATTATTTGTTGATTGATAAACTTAAAGAGTTTATTACTTATTGTTGGTTGAAAACCCTATATGCTCACCAGGCTTTCAAGACTGACCCACTCAGCTTTTTATATTACAAGTAGTGGACCCTGAGCATAGTTGGATGATGATGATGAGTGATTTTTGGATTATAGGCCAGTAGTTATAAATAACTGTTGTAAGGCTTATAATGTCTTGTTTATGCTTTTGATCTGTATCAGAACATGACACCCCGAGGTTTTGATATAAAAGGAAATTATATATTTCTAAAAGAAAGGTTTTGACAAACTTTTATCATGTTTTGTTTTGGGAACAAATTCCGCAACATCTTTAAAAAAGGATTACTCTGATTTTATTTTAAAAAGCATAAACGAAATCGGTCTTTTCTGGCCGTGAAATTGGGGATGTCACAGTTTGACCCCTCATCAGTGTTATGATAACAAGGCTTAGGATGTTGCTAGTTATTTTATTCTGTTTTAATAAAATTATGCCATTCTATAAAAACTAAGAAGTTGCAAAACGCTAAACAAACATAGAAAAGTTCATAAGCTTACATGGCGAAGATCGAGTAAGAAAGCCGAAGAATTGAAAACATGTGGGTTTATGAAACCCATAGATGAATAAATTTGGAGAGGATAAATGAAGAAACAAAGACAAGTTGAAACATGAGCACGTTGGATAAAAGCAAGCAAATATAGATATATAATAATGTTGTCGGACAACTTAACCACGTCTTAATGTTTTGACGATGTCTAATACATCTTAACTTGATTTAGGCGATTCAAGATTATCCGGAGAGAAGACACAATTATACACAACATTGGTGTTTTGAGTATTCTAAAACTTGGTTATTATATGGCCCAACAAAGAATAGGGAGTAAAAGCATTGGATATATTTACTTTGCGTTTGTATTTTTTATCATATCCAACTACTTGTAATTATTACGATTAAGGTTGTTTAAACAGTTCCGAAAAGTATAAAATATGTACGAATTTTATGTTTTGACTTTTCATTGTAACGGTATTTATCGTCGTCAAAATCAGGGTTGAAAGTAAAGAATAAAAGTTGATGCTGAAAAAATGCCCAACAGAAAATCGATGTGAATTTTTAAGCACAAATTAAAATCAAATGGGTCGTTCGAGCGTTATAAAGCACACCTTGTTGGTAATGGACGTTCTCAATAGGTTAAAATTGATTGTCATGAGACTTTTAGCATGATTGTAAAATCGGCTTCCATATGCACAAGTCTAAGCCTTGTTATGTCACACACCCAAACCGGAACGGCGGAAACGTTCGGGGGCGGAGGACGTCATGTACAGTATCACAACAATTGAATAATAGTAATCAAAGCAACCACAACCATTATATTAATAGTATAATGTTTACATTGTTTTCAAATCATAAACAACTGACTTCAAAAGTAAATAGCAAGTAAAGACTCGAAGTTACTATGCTCCGTCTTCTTGAATCCGGTGTGTGTACATGCCTACTAATGTCCTGAGAATACAAGTAGGTTTTAAAAGAGTATCAGCATAAAGCTGGAGAGTTCATAAGCGTTTTGTTTTAGAAAATAGGTTCTTTGTTCTTTTGAAAAGAGCGTTATATTTCTCCAGAAAACCTTATATTTTCTGATGTAGTGAATATTAAGTAAAAATGATTCTTACTAGTTCCTCCTGCGAGTACTTAGTGCATACAAATCATATACAATCCAGATCGAATAAACAATCGATTGTGTGGTTCTGCCCCAAGCCCACAACCAAAAAAGGAACAGGAAATGAGGCGGAGGCCACACATTCCACTGGTTATCGGATCCTTATGTACATAATCCTGAAGTATTCACTAGATACTTACAAAGTTAACTGTTTTGATCCTTTGATATCTTTTGAAAGTGTTCCTCACGAAAATCCATTATTTTCTTATTAAATGCATGATTAACCAATTCTTTTTATAACTACTTAGCTCATACTAGCTATGTATAAACCAATATCGAACAGACGATTGATTGTGTGGATCTGCCCTAAGTCGACAACCAAACAAGGAACAGGAAATGAGGCGGAAACCACACATTCCATGGTCTATTAGACATTCTTCATACATAGCTTGGATGCATAAACTAAGGAATTACAGAATTAAAATGAATGTTCATTAGTGAAATGATAAGTCGATTGTTTGTAGAGTACTGATGTTTACCCTGTAAAATCCTATATTTTCCCTAAGTGTAAGTTATTGAATCATCTGTTCCAAACCGAATAGTATAAGCATCTATGATACTTATATTGTTTAAGCATTGTTCTGTTTGAAAACCAGTATGTTCTATATAAAAACCTTTGTATGAAAACCTTTGTATGAATACCTTTGTATGAAAACCTTTATATGAATACCTTTCTATGAATACCTTTGTATGAAAACCTTTGTATGAATACCCTGGCTACCACCAGTATGTATAGTATGTTCTGTAAACTGAAAGTGTTGTTAATACCCTCCTGTGATCACTTAGTACATACGAGTTATAGAAATCTAGATCGAACAGACAGTCAATTGGGTGATTCTGCCCTAAGCCCACAACCAAAAAATGAACAGGAAATGGGGCGGAGATCACACATCCCACTGCAAGTCGAATGTTAATTTCATATTACCCTAGTGTACATACTAAGTCATCACATAGTTACTAACCCTGTTGTCTGTTTGTTAGGTATATTATTACGTGAACGAGTCGTTGTTTCCCCTGTGAGTTCTTATAACCATGTTGATGGACGAATACCTATACAACGTGCTTCGGACGTCGAAAACTGAAAATGACGTTTGTCACCCCCGATTGATTGTAGCGAATAGTCAGGGTGCGGGATTGCCAGCCCCGTATAGATCTATACACAAACTCACGCTCTCCCTCCTGGAGACTCTGGTTCCTAAGAAGTCGTATCTCACACTGTAGTTCTCTCAACGAATCCACGAATAATACTATGAAAACCCCTTTTTGTTATTAACATGAATCCTTATAAAATAATATCTTTTATTTCATAATTCATAAGTTTGTTTCCTTTGTTCTGAAAACTGTGTTTGTAATGTTTGTATCTTAACATGTTTTGGAAAACTGATTTCAAGTCTAGTAGTAACGATGTATACTATGCATCTAAGTTCTATGTTCAATGTATGCTAATGATAGGAAAATATAATAAACCAAATTATATTTTTAAACAAAAGATTACTTGTGCTTTTACTTGTATTCCCCCCTTAAAACATTAAAAACTCGGAAAATATAGGGGTATGAACTCACCTGTAGTGAGTGATCTGGAAGCTAAGATAGCTATAGGATGCTTGAGCTCACAAATGAAGTCCTGAAGCACTGTTGGATCCTATAAGGCATATATTCACATATATGTGTATTCAATTAGTGGTTATAACTACTAACAAGTATAGGAAACCACCTAAGATTGTAGGAAACACCCTAAATGAAGTGTTAGGCTCACAAATGGAAGCTTGGAAGGGGTTTACAGCCACCCAAGGATGGGTTTGCGACCGTATAGAGTTCACGGCCTCATGAGGTGTTCATGGCCCTATGACTCTATGAAGGGTTCACGACCCTTATGAAGGGTTTATGGTCGTGATCCCTTCAAGTTCATGAAGATTGTAATAAATCATGAAGGATCAAGGCTAGGATCTAGTAATGTTTCAAGTATAACAAGTTCAGGGTTGAAACATTTAGGTTTTTGGAGCTTTGGAGGGTTCACTGGCAAAGCTTTTTGAGAGAGAGTGGGGGTGTTCATGGTTGGGAGGAGGAGAAATGAGAAGAAAATGAAGTCACTCATATATATATATATATATATATATATATATATATATATATATATATATATATATATAGGAGGGGGTTCACGGCCGTGAACACCTTGTGAGTGATTTTCTGGTTCGAATCTAACCTCCCGATCTCAAGCTAACTCATCCTAGCATCCATTCATACATTACACTAGGCTTAGAAACTCTCAAACAGACCCTGAACAGGGCTAAAAGGTAACAGAAACGAATCTGACTTTCATTGATCGATATGGCTTATAGATAGAGATTCCGGGTTATCACATCATCCCCCCGATAGAGGGAATTTCGTCCCGAAATTTGGATTCCGAGTCGTTGGTTAATGATAAGAAAGAGAGGTGGGTACTTTGGTTCCATTTAACCCTCGTGTTATTCAGTGAATTCAGATCCTCGCTGGGTGTTTCAGCAGACCTTCACTGTTGTATATGTTGTCCTAGTCTGCGAAGGGTGTGTATGTTTGACTTGCTCGTCTATGTTCATCCAACTGGTAGGATGTCCATTCGTAGTTATGAGCAGCTTTTGTCCTAAATTTCATGGTAGGGCTTATACCTAGTTCATCTATCATCGGCTTGCGTACACAAGTCGTATATAATTAAGATTGATGAGGCGGTCGGATTTGTGGCTCTGCCCCAGGTCCACAACCAGACAAGGAACAGGAGATAGGGCGGAAACACACATCTTAAGCCCGTAGAATCTTAATTATATACCATCCTCTCGCAATACACAAAACATTGATAGGCTAACCGTATTCGTCCCTAGCCTTTGAGCTTGAACTTGACTTGCTGCGTAATTGGTATCTCCCAAGTGATCTGCTGGAAATACTTAAGGAAGGTTATAGGAGGATACCGTACTCCTCGCATGAGTACTTCGGAGGTCTGAAGCGAGAGACAATTCTGAGGTTCACATCTAGTTTGTCGTTATGAGTGACGAGAGTTTTGTTATTCGGTCGGTTTAAGGCGAAGGGTCTACTCGGTGACACATGGGTTTGGTATAACGTAGACTTAGTCAGACTAAGCGGAATGACATCGTAGGCTCGCGTGTTAGGTTAGTTCGGAAGGAGTGTGTTGTTAGAACATTAGTGCATCTGCGTGTGTATGTTTCTAGTGCTTTCTGTTTTTGACCTTGTTATTACTACTACAAATGTTTTGCGTTGTATTAAGTGTACTAACTGAAAGATTGTTCTAGTGAATGATACTTGATATTATGGTCCCTATCCAGTCTCTCTATAATCGCTTGGTGTCTACAAGTCATATATAATTAAGATTGATAAGACAGTCGATTGAGTGACTCTGCCCTAAATCCACAACCAGACAAGGAACAGGAAATAAGGTGGAATCACGCACTCTAAGTCTATACATTCATAATTATATATGGCCCTAATGTTTACACAAAGTCATTATAGCTTACCAGAAAGACTATTTAGTTTCTACATAAACTATGTGCTTTGATTAGACGAGGAAGAAATTCTTATAGTTAGGATCTAGTTGGGAAATGTACCGCTGTTTTCGCGTGGTTCCAGGGTAGACTCTCCTGCAGTGATCATTAGTACTCTTCCTTCTTCACCAGGGTCTCTGGCCAATGGACAATCTCTCCTGTAGTTTCCCGTTTCACCATATTCATAGCAGGTCTGACTTACTTCCTCAAATGGGACCTGAGAGATTGGTCGTGTCGGTGCCCTACAGAAGTGGATGGTGTGTCCCCTTCTGTGGCAGTTCTTGCAATACAGCTTCTGACACCTTCCGGTATGATGGAAGTTGCACTTATTACATTTAGGGAAAGTTCCTGCATAACGACTGCCTGGTGCTGAAGTGGTTGGTGTCGTGGCAGCATAGGCTGCACCCGTCTGTTGTCCCTCGGGGGGTTCTTGTGCTGATTGTCTCTTCTTCCCGCTCTCGGTCCTTTGTTTATCATCACCTCCTTTGGTTGACCCATGAACGGGGTCCATTATGCCTTGGCGGATCCCATAGTCCACCAATGTTTGAGCCAGACGTTTGGCACTGTCAAACGTAGGAGGTTTTGCTGCTAATACGTTTCCTTGGATTGGAGAAGGTAGTCCTCAAAATGTATCTCTCTACCTTCTTGCTCTCATGGGTAACCATCCCAGGGCACAGTGCAACTAAATCACTGAATCTATCGGTATAGGCTTCTATGTCTGAGCCTGCCATGGTAAGATTCCACAGCTCATGCTCTAGCTTTTAGACTTCGCCCCCCGGGCAGTACTCTTCCAACATCATCTGTTTTAGATTTTCCCAGCCCATTGCATTTGCTATCGGAAGAGTCAATGACTTGACATGGCTATTCCACCATGTAAGGGCTCTGTCAGAGAAAGTGCAGGAAGCAAACTTCACCTTGCTCCCTTCTGGGCACGTGCATAACTCGAAAATCGATTATGTCTTTTCGAACCATCGCATTAGAGCGATGACTACCCCACTTCCATCTAAGGATTTGGGTCCACAAATCATGAAGTCTTTGTATGAGCACTCTGTTGTGTGTGAGTGGTTAGAGTTGTTGGTTCCACTACCCGATCCACCGGTACCACTTGCATTGATTTGAGTCATGATAGCTGTCACTACGGCTGTTACTGCCGCCTGAAAGACAACCGGGTCACACTGAGGAGGTGGCGGTGGTGGTGCGTTGTTCTTGTTTTTGTTCGACTTCTTCGGCGGCATCTTTCTGCCATAAGGTTTAAAAGATGAAATGAGGGTAAGTCCATAGTGGTTACAAGTCGAGTGTTATCTGAATCAAAGTTATCTTAGTTCTGAGTGTTTCATGTTCTGACTCTTGGAGCAATTCATAACAGAGGTCTATGCAACAATGACTTATGAATTTGATAGTGAATACCCTCTTAATGAAGTTCTGGGACTTGATTTACTGTTACTAGCTGATATGAAAAAGTCGATAAGCCTAACACATAGTGTGAGCAGTGTAATCACTAACTCACTAGATCATATTAGTTAGTTAATTATTAGTATGACGTATATTGTGCTCTACCACCTTGCGCGTATCGGGAGGGGTTTTGTCACACCCCCAAACCAAGGATGGCGGAAATGTCCGGGGGTGGAGGACTTCATGTATAGTATCATAACAACAATTGTAATAGTAATTCAAGCAAACACAACCAACATATATATAATTGAAAAAGTTACATCATTGTATGAATTACATGTTTACGAATCAATTACAATATGTTGACAAAATATGAAATAGTAGACGCCTTAGCGTCCCATCCTCAAAAGCAATTGGTTACCTGTTTAATGATTTCCTGAGAATACAAGTTGTTTGAAAAAGTGTCAACACAAAGGTTGGTGAGTTCATAAGCTTTTGTTTGGTATTATTAAAAGTCTTTCGTTTGTAAAAGTAGTATTTGTTTTAGAAAAATCCAATATTTTCCTTAAAATGTATATGTAGTCTTAAATCCAAAGACCGAAATGTATAAGTAACTTTTCTTACTTATAATAAATAATGTAAGTTTAAATCGACATAAACTCGTTTAATTTTAATGAAGTTCCCGTAAATTCCAATATTCATTAATACTTTATGTGAGTTTATTAAAGCCTTTTCTTGTAAAAGTAGTGTTCGTTCCAGAAAATCCAATATTTTCCTTAATGTGTAAATGTAGTCTTAAAACCCAAAGACCGAAATGTACAAGTAGTGTTCGTTCCTTATAGTAAAACAATGCAAGTTTAAATCGACATAAACTCGTTTGATTTTAGTGAAATCCCCGTAAATTCTATGTTTGTTAATACCACATGTGAGTTATTATAACCATGCTATGACCTAGTTGGCCTGAAACGACGTTCTTCAGGCGTCGGAAATGTTATGACATTTGTCACCCCAGACCTGTCGGTCTAGCTGTTGCATGCAGCTAAGGTGTGGGTTTGTCAGACCCAATATAGATCTATACACAAGTATCACGCTCTCCCTCGAGGAGACTCTGGTTATAATACAGGACTTATTTGTAAATTGAATCGAATGTCTCACAGAAGTCATTAACGAATTTACGTGTAGTGTAATGAAAACTTGGTACCGTATGGCCGTACCTTGCTTAATGAAAATCTTCTTTGTATAAATGTACCCTTTTTAAATGTATGTGTTATGTAATGTATCATAAAGTCATTAACGGAATTACGTGTTATGAAAACTTGGTACCGTATGGCCGTACCTTGCTTAATGAAAATATCCTTTGTATAAATGTACCCTTTTTAAATGTATGTGTTATGTAATGTTTCATAAAGTCATTAACGGAATTTCGTGTTATGAAAACTTGGTACCGTATGGTCGTACCTTGCTTAATAAAAATATCATTTGTATAAATGTACCCTTTTTAAATGTATGTATTATGTAATGTATCATAAACTATACCTATTATAGTTTATCAACCAAGGGTAGTATGTAGTAATGTATGCAAACTATATTCAAAATAGTTTATTAAATGTTTGAATGTATCGGTTGTACTTTGATTATAATCACTTGTTATTCTTTATATTTTATATGTCCAAATCCATTTGTAAACTGATGTGTGTCTAAATATTAAGATAAAATGTCATATATTGCAATAACATATTATCACATAAAGATATACACCTTGCTCAACATGTTACAAGGTGAAATGAAATTGACAGCAACTTTTTGTTGTATACAGTTTCTGTTACTGTTCTTATTTTATTTTGGGTTTTTCCGTTAACATAACCCATGCCGTTAATAAAATTTATTTTATTTTGGGTTTTTCCGTTCACCTTCAAATTAAATAATTCATTTAGAATTATTATTATAATTTCCTATGTGTCGAAACGAAATATTTATTTGAGTGAAAACACTCTCAATAATCTTTTGAAAATTTCTAGACTATGACTAGTGCGGGTAATGGTTATTTACCCGGGTAAAATATTAAGCTCCGTTTAATGCCGGTATTGGGTGTATTCTCACCGGGTCACTAACTCTAGTCATATATAAAGAATGAGTGGGCACTTTTGAGCCCTTTTCCCCACTTCAACTTTCTCTCTCTACTCTCTCTCTAGAAATCGAACTCTCTCAAGAAATCTTCACTTTCAAGCTCCAATTTGGTAAGTGATCCTTCCTAACTAGTTGTTTATCCTATCATGCATGCAAATCTATGTTTGAACTTCCCAAAAATCACCAAAAGTATGTGTTTACGGTTTGGGGGAGCCTCCCAAAAACCGTAAACTCCTTCAATGGGGGTTTTGAAGCCCCAAAACCCTTCTAAACCTCTTCTAATGCTTAGATCCTTACATGCATGGAGTTAGAACCACAAGATCATGAATTTTTGGCCATAAACATGAGTTTATGGTTCTTGAATGTTCAAGAACCGTAAACACCCTTTCATGGGGTTTTGATGCTCCTTAACCCTTCCAATGCATGTCTAATGGCCTTGAAACTTGCTTGGATGATCTTAGAACCCTAAAAGCATGTCCAAATGAGCATAAACTTGAGTTTACGGTTTGGGAACATCTCCCAAAACCGTAAACACCTTCCAAGGGTGTTTTAATGCTCCAAACACTTTGCATGGCTTGTATTTGAGTCTAGAACTTGCATGAATGGCCTACAAACCACCAAAACACATGGAAAATGGACAAACATGGACAAGGGTGGGTTTACGGCCGTAAACCCATGAGTTTACGACCGTAAACTCCCCAAGGGTGGTCCAAGGACCGTAAACCCTAATTCCTAGGCCATTTCATGTCCCGATCACTTCCTAAGCCATGGAATCAACCTTAGAACCTTCCCGTGTGCAAGATAAGGTCATTGATCAACTAAGAACACATCACCCATGAGTTTACGGCCGTAAACTCATGGGGTATGTGGTCTTTGGACCGTAAACTCCCCTAAGGGTTTACACTTGAAAAGTAAACACCTTATCTAGGCCCTACACTCCTTAGATACAACCTGTACCATCCCTAACACTTGAATTGAGGTGTTTTCGTGCCTCGGAGTGTATTATCCTGCTATCTTAGTAAATCAAAGTCTAATTAGATACAATTATGTATCTCCTCATGTTACATAGGAACCTCACGCGTGTTCAAGCCCTAAACTGATACTTAGCATCTAAGTCGGCACATTCTCGTCAGGTGAGTTCATACCCCTACACCATTTTCTGTGTTTTTCATGTTTTCAGGGGGGGGGGGGAATACAAGCAAAAGTACAAGGAAACTTGTACTCAAATCTATTATTTCGTATAACATAACTACATGTTCAATATGTTTTAAACATTGAAATCCGCATTAACCAACCGTCTAACTCGTGGAGTTAGTTTTCAAAACCAATTGTGAAACTCATTATAAAATGTTACATTTTTACATTTCACAAGGATTTCATGTCATTTCATAAACCGGGATTTTCTATACTATTACTTGTAAAGTTCATTATTCTTATGATTGGAGACACGTCCTCGGTAACACTCCACATGGATACGAGAGTGGAGGACTACTCCCGTAACCAGAATCTCTTGGAGGGAGAGCGTGACTTGAGTGTATAGATCTATACGGGGCTGACTACCCCGCACCCTGCTGCTAGCTACAGTAGGATCGTCGGGTCCATGGTTGACAAAAGTCATAAAATGATGATGGACTTCTTATTGCCATATCTAGTCTATCGTATGGTTATGGACTTCTTATTGCCATATCTAGTAATAACTGTCTTTGATTACTACTAGTTCACTACTTACTTATTAGTTTTGTGTACGTGTCAAAACTAACATACTTACCACGGGATAACTAGTCATTCAGTATGCTTCACTTAATCGATACAAGTATGGTAGATACTTGTACACATCATTTCAGAATCGATAACCAGCGAATATTTTTCATAAGAAAACATAGGGTTTTCTTGGGATAACGTAACTTTTCATAAACAAGGTTGTATGGTACATCTAACGAGAAATCAAATCATATTTTCATAAGGAAACTTGCAGGATTTTCTTAATTCAAATTGTGTAACAAAGGGATAACCAAACTACTTTTATAAGAAAATACGGGATTTTCTTGGATATCAACTGTTCATGAAACTAAAGGAAACTGAATCTTTTTTTCCAAAAAACAAACCGCTTATGAACTCACCAGTTTTATGCTGATATTTTAAAACTGCTTGTATTCTCAGGGCATCCATAGACAGGTACTCCTACTAACTTTTTGGAGAAAACGGAGCATATAGAAGACTCGTCTTTACTTTTGTTCTAACCAATGTATCTAAGAAAACTTGTAGTACTTTATTTTCAAACAAATGTAAAAACTTTCTCATGTAATGTAATGGTTGTGTTTACTATGCTTGCTATGTACATTGGTTGTGATACTCTACATGACGTCACCCCGCCCCGGAACGTTTCCGCCATCGGTTTCGGGGTGTGACAGGCCCCATTGTATTTATAGTTGTATATCTTTTACTGGTTGATATACTAAGTTCACTATAAGCAATGTTCTGATACCAATCTGTCACACCCCCAAACCAGAACGGCGGATGTTCGGGGGCGGAGGACGTCTTGTACAGTATCACAACAATTGAATAATAGTAATCAAAGAAACCACAACCATTATATTAATAATATAATGTTTACATTGTTTTCGAATCATAAACAACTGACTTCAAAAGTAAATAGCAAGTAAAGACTCGAAGTTACTATGCACCGTCTTCTTGAATCCGGTGTGTGTACCTGTCTACTAATGTCCTGAGAATACAAGTAGGTTTTGAAAGAGTATTAGCATAAAGTTGGTGAGTTCATAAGCGTTTTGTTTTAGAAAACAGGTTCTTTGTTCTTTTGAAAAGAGCGTTGTATTTCTCCAGAAAACCTTATATTTTTTGATGTAGTGAATATTAAGTAAAAATGATTCTTACTAGTTCCTCCTGCGAGTACTTAGTGCATACAAATCATATACAGTCCAAATCGAATAAACAATCGATTGTGTGGTTCTGCCCCAAGCCGACAACCAAACAAGGAACATGAAATGAGGCGGCGGCCACACATTCCACTGATTATCGGATCCTTATGTACAAAATCCTGAAGTATTCACTAGATACTTACAAAGTTAACTGTTTTGATCCTTTGATATCTTTTGAAAGTGTTCCTCAAGAAAATCCATTATTTTCTTATTAAATGCATGATTAACCAATTCTTTTTATAACTACTTAGCTCATACTAGCTATGTATAAACCAATATCGAACAGACGATTGATTGTGTGGATCTGCCCTAAGTCCACAACCAAACAAGGAACAGGAAATGAGGCGGAAACCACACATTCCATGGTCTATCAGACATTCTTCATACATAGCTTGGATGCATAAACTAAGGAATTACAGAATCAAAAATGAATGTTCATTAGTGAAATGATAAGTCGATTGTTTGTAGAGTACTGATGTTTTGAGTTCTTAAAGTATCCTTTGTAGTGTGTTATTAGGTTTGTTAGATTTGTTGCCCATCCTGACCATCCCCCGGTATATGCAAGTCAATTCCCGGACAGATATAGTTGATCAGGCTATATCCTTCCCAGACTTAATCCACATATACTAAGGCATACTCAAAATGTTCAACTCTTCTTCTTTTGCTTTATGTTTTCGCTAGTTATGATACCATGCGAACATGTAATGTATGTATGTATACTTTAATCAAGAAAATCATTTATTTTCTAAAAGTATATTTATTTAAAAAATGCACAAATCAGAGACTATTAGTCCCAATTGTGTTTATAGTTTGTATATCTTATGTGGTTTGATATACTTAATTCACTATAAACTGTGCTCTGATACCAATCTGTCACACCCCCAAACCAAGGATGGCGGAAATGTCCGGGGGTGGAGGACTTCATGTATAGTATCATAACAACAATTGTAATAGTAATTCAAGCAAACACAACCAACATATATATAATTGAAAAAGTTACATCATTGTATGAATTACATGTTTACGAATCAATTACAATATGTTGACAAAATATGAAATAGTAGACGCCTTAGCGTCCCATCCTCAAAAGCAATTGGTTACCTGTTTAATGATTTCCTGAGAATACAAGTTGTTTGAAAAAGTGTCAACACAAAGGTTGGTGAGTTCATAAGCTTTGGTTTGGTATTATTAAAAGCCTTTCGTTTGTAAAAGTAGTATTTGTTTTAGAAAAATCCAATATTTTCCTTAAAATGTATATGTAGTCTTAAATCCAAAGACCGAAATGTATAAGTAACTTTTCTTACTTATAATAAATAATGTAAGTTGAAATCGACATAAACTCGTTTAATTTTAATGAAGTTCCCGTAAATTCCAATATTCATTAATACTTTATGTGAGTTTATTAAAGCCTTTTCTTGTAAAAGTAGTGTTCGTTCCAGAAAATCCAATATTTTTCTTAATGTGTAAATGTAGTCTTAAAACCCAAAGACCGAAATGTACAAGTAGTGTTCGTTCCTTATAGTAAAACAATGCAAGTTTAAATCGACATAAACTCGTTTGATTTTAGTGAAATCCCCGTAAATTCTATGTTTGTTAATACCACATGTGAGTTATTATAACCATGCTATGACCTAGTTGGCCTGAAACGACGTTCTTCAGGCGTCGGAAATGTTATGACATTTGTCACCCCAGACCTGTCGGTCTAGCTGTTGCATGCAGCTAAGGTGTGGGTTTGTCAGACCCAATATAGATCTATACACAAGTATCACGCTCTCCCTCGAGGAGACTCTGGTTATAATACAGGACTTATTTGTAAATTGAATCGAATGTCTCACAGAAGTCATTAACGAATTTACGTGTAGTGTAATGAAAACTTGGTACCGTATGGCCGTACCTTACTTAATGAAAATCTTCTTTGTATAAATGTACCCTTTTTAAATGTATGTGTTATGTAATGTATCATAAAGTCATTAACGGAATTTCGTGTTATGAAAACTTGGTACCGTATGGCCGTACCTTGCTTAATGAAAATATCCTTTGTATAAATGTACCCTTTTTAAATGTATGTGTTATGTAATGTTTCATAAAGTCATTAACGGAATTTCGTGTTATGAAAACTTGGTACCGTATGGCCGTACCTTGCTTAATGAAAATATCCTTTGTATAAATGTACAATTTTTAAATGTATATATTATGTAATGTATCATAAACTATACCTATTATAGTTTATCAACCAAGGGTAGTACGTAGTAATGTATGCAAACTATATTCAAAATAGTTTATTAAATGTTTGAATGTATCGGTTGTACTTTGATTATAATCACTTGTTATTCTTTATATTTTATATGTCCAAATCCATTTGTAACTGATGTGTGTCTAAATATTAAGATAAAATGTCATATATTGCAATAACATATTATCACATAAAGATATACACCTTGCTCAACATGTTACAAGGTGAAATGAAATTGACAGCAACTTTTTGTTGTATATAGTTTCTGTTACTGTTCTTAGAAAATTTATAGAACAATCATCAAAGCTCTAAATCCAAATCCTCAAATTCTGAGAGTTTGGAATATGAGTCTAGTTTGTTCGTAAATTTTATCATGATTTTTAGTGATCTCTAACAGAGGTGAAAATGTTCATAATCACAGACTGGTCCGGGTTTGCCTCTGAAATGATAGGCAGTTTTGTAAAAATCACCATAAATTGTAGAAAAATCATATGGAGATGTGCAAGTAGCCATTTTAAAGCTAAGAGTTTGAACTACTTGCACCTGGAACAGTTTTGAAAACTAAAATATTTAAGTTGACCAAAACAGTCCGTGATCGAAGTTCATCTTTTCTGATGTAATCTGATAGAAAACGTTTAATTGTGTTCTTGATGATTTTACTTGTATTCCCCCCTTAAAACTTAAGAAAAAAATGTAAATGTAGGGGTATGAACTCACCTTATGTGATTTCAGTAGATGAAAGTGAGATAGAGGAAGTGTTCAACCCAAGAACACTAAGAAGATGTCTTGATGATTCTTGAATCTAACACCGAATAAGATGGAATTTGTGTAAGATATCAATGATTTGAGTAGAATGGAGTTTAATAATTACGTGAATGATGAATATACTTACTAATTGAAGAAAGAAATCCCAGAGAAAGCCTTGAAGTTGAGAGAAAAGATGAGAGAATTTTGGAGAGTGTTCTTTCGTTGTTAAGTGTAGAATGAAAGGACTTTATGGAGAATGAGGAGAGAGGATCAATCCTCCAGCTCTTAGAACATGGGAAGAGCTGGAGATTGGGTGTAAAGGTCCACTAAGGTGACAAGGAGTAGTGGGAAAGAGTGGCTGATCATAGAGTGAGGTGGTGGTGGTTTGCTTTTGCCATAAATTAAGGAAAAGCAAATATTCCCTCAATAATTAGTTCAACCACTAATTCTTTTAATATATTTTTATAAAAACCCTGGAGATTTATATATTTTGGGGCCTTAGTTTATAAAATAAAGTTTTGGGTGAAAATCCCACGTTAAAATAATGAAAAACGGAGTTAAAACGAAGTCGTAGTCGAAAAACCGGTAAAAAGGGGCCGTCTGCGAGACCTCTCGCATGGGCTCTCTGAGAGGCTTCTCATGCGAGGCTTCTGTCCTGAGAGGCTTCTAATGAGAGGCTTCGGTCCTGAGAGGCTTCTCATGAGAGGCTTCGGTCCTGAGAGGCTTCTCATGAGAGTTTTCGCTTCTAATAGGAGGGTTTTGGTTCCTTAAGGTTATTTTACCCGTTTTTACCCCGTTTCAAGTGGTTTTTAACCCGGTTAAGGGTCGGGATGGCCCGAATGATTACAAAAAGTTAAAGTAACTTTTGAGAGAGATTTGGGAGAGATTTCAAATAGAAAGAGATAGAGTGAAAACGATTTAGAGAGGTTTCGTTTGTGATTAATTTGAGTGTCCGGCTTCACAACGCAAGGTTCGTAAACCCCGTTAAACCGTGTTTTAGTGTCGTACACACTCCCGATGAGTGTGCAATAATTTTTTTATCGTTTTGGTTCAATGTTTACTCCATTTGAGACTTAGGAAATTCAACACACGAACTTTCCAAATAATGTTTCTCTCATTAAAATATTGCATTGTACAGTAATTACATAGTGTAAACCCTAATATACAAGGGTTAATTGAGTCGATTGGTTTTGACTTGTTGACTTTGTTTGACTTTGACTTGACTCAATTTTGACGGTTGTCACAGGTTTCCTGTCCTAGTTATGATGGTCCTGAATTCAAATGTGGGGGTTTGTTGTCTGTGGACTCTCTTATGGTTTTCCTATTCTATGTAGATCATGCTTCGGGTTTTACCACAGATCTCCATCACTTTCTGATGGAAGATTTGCCTCCTCGTATGATTCCTTATTGACTTCTCTGTTGGTGGTTGTAGTGAAGTGGCTATCTATATCTAGGTTGTTTGCGCGAGAATGGGAATGACTAAAGAATCCTATGAGATTAAATAAATCGTTTCTTCTGAAGTTATTGATGATCCAAACTGGGTCCTCCTATAGTCAAGCAGTGCATGCAAGCTATATATAACCAAGATCAAATAGACCTTCGAGTACATGATCCTACTCTAAAACCACAACCAAACAAGGAACAGGTAGTGGAGCGAAGATCACCAATTCTAAGTCTATAAGATCCCAATTATATATAACCCCGGACGCATGCACTTCGCAACTATAGACCTGCCAGTAAAGGTCTTTTAGTTCTCATATAAGTTTGTTATACTGCCTAAAATACTCCTATAGTATTTTATCTTTATGTTTTGTTCTAAGGATACTTTGTATATAGAGTTAGGTAAGTTTTAGACTCGTTGCAACACCACTATCACTCTCAAACACATGTTGGTCGTATCTCAAATAAATATAGTTGATCAGGTTATATTTATTCCAGATATGAATACATAACTGCCTAGGTTTGACTGTAGTGTCGAACATCTAAATACTTTTGTTTGTTTTGTTCTTATTGTAATACTTGTTCTTCTCATGTATGCTTGTTAGTATACTTCTCGTAAAATACTTATATTTTAAAAGTATACTTTTAGTCAGAGCACTTCGGCCCCATTGTATTTATAGTTGTATATCTTTTACTGGTTGATATACTAAGTTCACTATAAACAATGTTCTGATACCAATCTGTCACACCCCCAAACCAGAACGGCGGATGTTCGGGGGCGGAGGACGTCTTGTACAGTATCACAACAATTGAATAATAGTAATCAAAGAAACCACAACCATTATATTAATAATATAATGTTTACATTGTTTTCGAATCATAAACAACTGACTTCAAAAGTAAATAGCAAGTAAAGACTCGAAGTTACTATGCTCCGTCTTCTTGAATCCGGTGTGTGTACCTGTCTACTAATGTCCTGAGAATACAAGTAGGTTTTGAAAGAGTATTAGCATAAAGTTGGTGAGTTCATAAGCGTTTTGTTTTAGAAAACAGGTTCTTTGTTCTTTTGAAAAGAGCGTTGTATTTCTCCAGAAAACCTTATATTTTTTGATGTAGTGAATATTAAGTAAAAATGATTCTTACTAGTTCCTCCTGCGAGTACTTAGTGCATACAAATCATATACAGTCCAAATCGAATAAACAATCGATTGTGTGGTTCTGCCCCAAGCCGACAACCAAACAAGGAACATGAAATGAGGCGGCGGCCACACATTCCACTGATTATCGGATCCTTATGTACAAAATCCTGAAGTATTCACTAGATACTTACAAAGTTAACTGTTTTGATCCTTTGATATCTTTTGAAAGTGTTCCTCAAGAAAATCCATTATTTTCTTATTAAATGCATGATTAACCAATTCTTTTTATAACTACTTAGCTCATACTAGCTATGTATAAACCAATATCGAACAGACGATTGATTGTGTGGATCTGCCCTAAGTCCACAACCAAACAAGGAACAGGAAATGAGGCGGAAACCACACATTCCATGGTCTATCAGACATTCTTCATACATAGCTTGGATGCATAAACTAAGGAATTACAGAATTAAAAATGAATGTTCATTAGTGAAATGATAAGTCGATTGTTTGTAGAGTACTGATGTTTTGAGTTCTTAAAGTATCCTTTGTAGTGTGTTATTAGGTTTGTTAGATTTGTTGCCCATCCTGACCATCCTCCGGTATATGCAAGTCAATTCCCGGACAGATATAGTTGATCAGGCTATATCCTTCCCAGACTTAATCCACATATACTAAGGCATACTCAAAATGTTCAACTCTTCTTCTTTTGCTTTATGTTTTCGCTAGTTATGATACCATGCGAGCATGTAATGTATGTATGTATACTTTAATCAAGAAAATCATTTATTTTCTAAAAGTATATTTATTTAAAAAATGCACAAATCAGAGACTATTAGTCCCAATTGTGTTTATAGTTTGTATATCTTATGTGGTTTGATATACTTAATTCACTATAAACTGTGCTCTGATACCAATCTGTCACACCCCCAAACCAAGGATGGCGGAAATGTCCGGGGGTGGAGGACTTCATGTATAGTATCATAACAACAATTGTAATAGTAATTCAAGCAAACACAACCAACATATATATAATTGAAAAAGTTACATCATTGTATGAATTACATGTTTACGAATCAATTACAATATGTTGACAAAATATGAAATAGTAGACGCCTTAGCGTCCCATCCTCAAAAGCAATTGGTTACCTGTTTAATGATTTCCTGAGAATACAAGTTGTTTGAAAAAGTGTCAACACAAAGGTTGGTGAGTTCATAAGCTTTTGTTTGGTATTATTAAAAGCCTTTCGTTTGTAAAAGTAGTATTTGTTTTAGAAAAATCCAATATTTTCCTTAAAATGTATATGTAGTCTTAAATCCAAAGACCGAAATGTATAAGTAACTTTTCTTACTTATAATAAATAATGTAAGTTTAAATCGACATAAACTCGTTTAATTTTAATGAAGTTCCCGTAAATTCCAATATTCATTAATACTTTATGTGAGTTTATTAAAGCCTTTTCTTGTAAAAGTAGTGTTCGTTCCAGAAAATCCAATATTTTTCTTAATGTGTAAATGTAGTCTTAAAACCCAAAGACCGAAATGTACAAGTAGTGTTCGTTCCTTATAGTAAAACAATGCAAGTTTAAATCGACATAAACTCGTTTGATTTTAGTGAAATCCCCGTAAATTCTATGTTTGTTAATACCACATGTGAGTTATTATAACCATGCTATGACCTAGTTGGCCTGAAACGACGTTCTTCAGGCGTCGGAAATGTTATGACATTTGTCACCCCAGACCTGTCGGTCTAGCTGTTGCATGCAGCTAAGGTGTGGGTTTGTCAGACCCAATATAGATCTATACACAAGTATCACGCTCTCCCTCGAGGAGACTCTGGTTATAATACAGGACTTATTTGTAAATTGAATCGAATGTCTCACAGAAGTCATTAACGAATTTACGTGTAGTGTAATGAAAACTTGGTACCGTATGGCCATACCTTACTTAATGAAAATCTTCTTTGTATAAATGTACCCTTTTTAAATGTATGTGTTATGTAATGTATCATAAAGTCATTAACGGAATTTCGTGTTATGAAAACTTGGTACCGTATGGCCGTACCTTGCTTAATGAAAATATCCTTTGTATAAATGTACCCTTTTTAAATGTATGTGTTATGTAATGTTTCATAAAGTCATTAACGGAATTTCGTGTTATGAAAACTTGGTACCGTATGGCCGTACCTTGCTTAATGAAAATATCCTTTGTATAAATGTACAATTTTTAAATGTATATATTATGTAATGTATCATAAACTATACCTATTATAGTTTATCAACCAAGGGTAGTACGTAGTAATGTATGCAAACTATATTCAAAATAGTTTATTAAATGTTTGAATGTATCGGTTGTACTTTGATTATAATCACTTGTTATTCTTTATATTTTATATGTCCAAATCCATTTGTAACTGATGTGTGTCTAAATATTAAGATAAAATGTCATATATTGCAATAACATATTATCACATAAAGATATACACCTTGCTCAACATGTTACAAGGTGAAATGAAATTGACAGCAACTTTTTGTTGTATATAGTTTCTGTTACTGTTCTTAGAAAATTTATAGAACAATCATCAAAGCTCTAAATCCAAATCCTCAAATTCTGAGAGTTTGGAATATGAGTCTAGTTTGTTCGTAAATTTTATCATGATTTTTAGTGATCTCTAACAGAGGTGAAAATGTTCATAATCACAGACTGGTCCGGGTTTGCCTCTGAAATGATAGGCAGTTTTGTAAAAATCACCATAAATTGTAGAAAAATCATATGGAGATGTGCAAGTAGCCATTTTAAAGCTAAGAGTTTGAACTACTTGCACCTGGAACAGTTTTGAAAACTAAAATATTTAAGTTGACCAAAACAGTCCGTGATCGAAGTTCATCTTTTCTGATGTAATCTGATAGAAAACGTTTAATTGTGTTCTTGATGATTTTACTTGTATTCCCCCCTTAAAACTTAAGAAAAAAATGTAAATGTAGGGGTATGAACTCACCTTATGTGATTTCAGTAGATGAAAGTGAGATAGAGGAAGTGTTCAACCCAAGAACACTAAGAAGATGTCTTGATGATTCTTGAATCTAACACCGAATAAGATGGAATTTGTGTAAGATATCAATGATTTGAGTAGAATGGAGTTTAATAATTACGTGAATGATGAATATACTTACTAATTGAAGAAAGAAATCCCAGAGAAAGCCTTGAAGTTGAGAGAAAAGATGAGAGAATTTTGGAGAGTGTTCTTTCGTTGTTAAGTGTAGAATGAAAGGACTTTATGGAGAATGAGGAGAGAGGATCAATCCTCCAGCTCTTAGAACATGGGAAGAGCTGGAGATTGGGTGTAAAGGTCCACTAAGGTGACAAGGAGTAGTGGGAAAGAGTGGCTGATCATAGAGTGAGGTGGTGGTGGTTTGCTTTTGCCATAAATTAAGGAAAAGCAAATATTCCCTCAATAATTAGTTCAACCACTAATTCTTTTAATATATTTTTATAAAAACCCTGGAGATTTATATATTTTGGGGCCTTAGTTTATAAAATAAAGTTTTGGGTGAAAATCCCACGTTAAAATAATGAAAAACGGAGTTAAAACGAAGTCGTAGTCGAAAAACCGGTAAAAAGGGGCCGTCTGCGAGACCTCTCGCATGGGCTCTCTGAGAGGCTTCTCATGCGAGGCTTCTGTCCTGAGAGGCTTCTAATGAGAGGCTTCGGTCCTGAGAGGCTTCTCATGAGAGGCTTCGGTCCTGAGAGGCTTCTCATGAGAGTTTTCGCTTCTAATAGGAGGGTTTTGGTTCCTTAAGGTTATTTTACCCGTTTTTACCCCGTTTCAAGTGGTTTTTAACCCGGTTAAGGGTCGGGATGGCCCGAATGATTACAAAAAGTTAAAGTAACTTTTGAGAGAGATTTGGGAGAGATTTCAAATAGAAAGAGATAGAGTGAAAACGATTTAGAGAGGTTTCGTTTGTGATTAATTTGAGTGTCCGGCTTCACAACGCAAGGTTCGTAAACCCCGTTAAACCGTGTTTTAGTGTCGTACACACTCCCGATGAGTGTGCAATAATTTTTTTATCGTTTTGGTTCAATGTTTACTCCATTTGAGACTTAGGAAATTCAACACACGAACTTTCCAAATAATGTTTCTCTCATTAAAATATTGCATTGTACAGTAATTACATAGTGTAAACCCTAATATACAAGGGTTAATTGAGTCGATTGGTTTTGACTTGTTGACTTTGTTTGACTTTGACTTGACTCAATTTTGACGGTTGTCACAGGTTTCCTGTCCTAGTTATGATGGTCCTGAATTCAAATGTGGGGGTTTGTTGTCTGTGGACTCTCTTATGGTTTTCCTATTCTATGTAGATCATGCTTCGGGTTTTACCACAGATCTCCATCACTTTCTGATGGAAGATTTGCCTCCTCGTATGATTCCTTATTGACTTCTCTGTTGGTGGTTGTAGTGAAGTGGCTATCTATATCTAGGTTGTTTGCGCGAGAATGGGAATGACTAAAGAATCCTATGAGATTAAATAAATCGTTTCTTCTGAAGTTATTGATGATCCAAACTGGGTCCTCCTATAGTCAAGCAGTGCATGCAAGCTATATATAACCAAGATCAAATAGACCTTCGAGTACATGATCCTACTCTAAAACCACAACCAAACAAGGAACAGGTAGTGGAGCGAAGATCACCAATTCTAAGTCTATAAGATCCCAATTATATATAACCCCGGACGCATGCACTTCGCAACTATAGACCTGCCAGTAAAGGTCTTTTAGTTCTCATATAAGTTTGTTATACTGCCTAAAATACTCCTATAGTATTTTATCTTTATGTTTTGTTCTAAGGATACTTTGTATATAGAGTTAGGTAAGTTTTAGACTCGTTGCAACACCACTATCACTCTCAAACACATGTTGGTCGTATCTCAAATAAATATAGTTGATCAGGTTATATTTATTCCAGATATGAATACATAACTGCCTAGGTTTGACTGTAGTGTCGAACATCTAAATACTTTTGTTTGTTTTGTTCTTATTGTAATACTTGTTCTTCTCATGTATGCTTGTTAGTATACTTCTCGTAAAATACTTATATTTTAAAAGTATACTTTTAGTCAGAGCACTTCGGCCCCATTGTATTTATAGTTGTATATCTTTTACTGGTTGATATACTAAGTTCACTATAAACAATGTTCTGATACCAATCTGTCACACCCCCAAACCAGAACGGCGGATGTTCGGGGGCGGAGGACGTCTTGTACAGTATCACAACAATTGAATAATAGTAATCAAAGAAACCACAACCATTATATTAATAATATAATGTTTACATTGTTTTCGAATCATAAACAACTGACTTCAAAAGTAAATAGCAAGTAAAGACTCGAAGTTACTATGCTCCGTCTTCTTGAATCCGGTGTGTGTACCTGTCTACTAATGTCCTGAGAATACAAGTAGGTTTTGAAAGAGTATTAGCATAAAGTTGGTGAGTTCATAAGCGTTTTGTTTTAGAAAACAGGTTCTTTGTTCTTTTGAAAAGAGCGTTGTATTTCTCCAGAAAACCTTATATTTTTTGATGTAGTGAATATTAAGTAAAAATGATTCTTACTAGTTCCTCCTGCGAGTACTTAGTGCATACAAATCATATACAGTCCAAATCGAATAAACAATCGATTGTGTGGTTCTGCCCCAAGCCGACAACCAAACAAGGAACATGAAATGAGGCGGCGGCCACACATTCCACTGATTATCGGATCCTTATGTACAAAATCCTGAAGTATTCACTAGATACTTACAAAGTTAACTGTTTTGATCCTTTGATATCTTTTGAAAGTGTTCCTCAAGAAAATCCATTATTTTCTTATTAAATGCATGATTAACCAATTCTTTTTATAACTACTTAGCTCATACTAGCTATGTATAAACCAATATCGAACAGACGATTGATTGTGTGGATCTGCCCTAAGTCCACAACCAAACAAGGAACAGGAAATGAGGCGGAAACCACACATTCCATGGTCTATCAGACATTCTTCATACATAGCTTGGATGCATAAACTAAGGAATTACAGAATTAAAAATGAATGTTCATTAGTGAAATGATAAGTCGATTGTTTGTAGAGTACTGATGTTTTGAGTTCTTAAAGTATCCTTTGTAGTGTGTTATTAGGTTTGTTAGATTTGTTGCCCATCCTGACCATCCTCCGGTATATGCAAGTCAATTCCCGGACAGATATAGTTGATCAGGCTATATCCTTCCCAGACTTAATCCACATATACTAAGGCATACTCAAAATGTTCAACTCTTCTTCTTTTGCTTTATGTTTTCGCTAGTTATGATACCATGCGAGCATGTAATGTATGTATGTATACTTTAATCAAGAAAATCATTTATTTTCTAAAAGTATATTTATTTAAAAAATGCACAAATCAGAGACTATTAGTCCCAATTGTGTTTATAGTTTGTATATCTTATGTGGTTTGATATACTTAATTCACTATAAACTGTGCTCTGATACCAATCTGTCACACCCCCAAACCAAGGATGGCGGAAATGTCCGGGGGTGGAGGACTTCATGTATAGTATCATAACAACAATTGTAATAGTAATTCAAGCAAACACAACCAACATATATATAATTGAAAAAGTTACATCATTGTATGAATTACATGTTTACGAATCAATTACAATATGTTGACAAAATATGAAATAGTAGACGCCTTAGCGTCCCATCCTCAAAAGCAATTGGTTACCTGTTTAATGATTTCCTGAGAATACAAGTTGTTTGAAAAAGTGTCAACACAAAGGTTGGTGAGTTCATAAGCTTTTGTTTGGTATTATTAAAAGCCTTTCGTTTGTAAAAGTAGTATTTGTTTTAGAAAAATCCAATATTTTCCTTAAAATGTATATGTAGTCTTAAATCCAAAGACCGAAATGTATAAGTAACTTTTCTTACTTATAATAAATAATGTAAGTTTAAATCGACATAAACTCGTTTAATTTTAATGAAGTTCCCGTAAATTCCAATATTCATTAATACTTTATGTGAGTTTATTAAAGCCTTTTCTTGTAAAAGTAGTGTTCGTTCCAGAAAATCCAATATTTTTCTTAATGTGTAAATGTAGTCTTAAAACCCAAAGACCGAAATGTACAAGTAGTGTTCGTTCCTTATAGTAAAACAATGCAAGTTTAAATCGACATAAACTCGTTTGATTTTAGTGAAATCCCCGTAAATTCTATGTTTGTTAATACCACATGTGAGTTATTATAACCATGCTATGACCTAGTTGGCCTGAAACGACGTTCTTCAGGCGTCGGAAATGTTATGACATTTGTCACCCCAGACCTGTCGGTCTAGCTGTTGCATGCAGCTAAGGTGTGGGTTTGTCAGACCCAATATAGATCTATACACAAGTATCACGCTCTCCCTCGAGGAGACTCTGGTTATAATACAGGACTTATTTGTAAATTGAATCGAATGTCTCACAGAAGTCATTAACGAATTTACGTGTAGTGTAATGAAAACTTGGTACCGTATGGCCATACCTTACTTAATGAAAATCTTCTTTGTATAAATGTACCCTTTTTAAATGTATGTGTTATGTAATGTATCATAAAGTCATTAACGGAATTTCGTGTTATGAAAACTTGGTACCGTATGGCCGTACCTTGCTTAATGAAAATATCCTTTGTATAAATGTACCCTTTTTAAATGTATGTGTTATGTAATGTTTCATAAAGTCATTAACGGAATTTCGTGTTATGAAAACTTGGTACCGTATGGCCGTACCTTGCTTAATGAAAATATCCTTTGTATAAATGTACAATTTTTAAATGTATATATTATGTAATGTATCATAAACTATACCTATTATAGTTTATCAACCAAGGGTAGTACGTAGTAATGTATGCAAACTATATTCAAAATAGTTTATTAAATGTTTGAATGTATCGGTTGTACTTTGATTATAATCACTTGTTATTCTTTATATTTTATATGTCCAAATCCATTTGTAACTGATGTGTGTCTAAATATTAAGATAAAATGTCATATATTGCAATAACATATTATCACATAAAGATATACACCTTGCTCAACATGTTACAAGGTGAAATGAAATTGACAGCAACTTTTTGTTGTATATAGTTTCTGTTACTGTTCTTAGAAAATTTATAGAACAATCATCAAAGCTCTAAATCCAAATCCTCAAATTCTGAGAGTTTGGAATATGAGTCTAGTTTGTTCGTAAATTTTATCATGATTTTTAGTGATCTCTAACAGAGGTGAAAATGTTCATAATCACAGACTGGTCCGGGTTTGCCTCTGAAATGATAGGCAGTTTTGTAAAAATCACCATAAATTGTAGAAAAATCATATGGAGATGTGCAAGTAGCCATTTTAAAGCTAAGAGTTTGAACTACTTGCACCTGGAACAGTTTTGAAAACTAAAATATTTAAGTTGACCAAAACAGTCCGTGATCGAAGTTCATCTTTTCTGATGTAATCTGATAGAAAACGTTTAATTGTGTTCTTGATGATTTTACTTGTATTCCCCCCTTAAAACTTAAGAAAAAAATGTAAATGTAGGGGTATGAACTCACCTTATGTGATTTCAGTAGATGAAAGTGAGATAGAGGAAGTGTTCAACCCAAGAACACTAAGAAGATGTCTTGATGATTCTTGAATCTAACACCGAATAAGATGGAATTTGTGTAAGATATCAATGATTTGAGTAGAATGGAGTTTAATAATTACGTGAATGATGAATATACTTACTAATTGAAGAAAGAAATCCCAGAGAAAGCCTTGAAGTTGAGAGAAAAGATGAGAGAATTTTGGAGAGTGTTCTTTCGTTGTTAAGTGTAGAATGAAAGGACTTTATGGAGAATGAGGAGAGAGGATCAATCCTCCAGCTCTTAGAACATGGGAAGAGCTGGAGATTGGGTGTAAAGGTCCACTAAGGTGACAAGGAGTAGTGGGAAAGAGTGGCTGATCATAGAGTGAGGTGGTGGTGGTTTGCTTTTGCCATAAATTAAGGAAAAGCAAATATTCCCTCAATAATTAGTTCAACCACTAATTCTTTTAATATATTTTTATAAAAACCCTGGAGATTTATATATTTTGGGGCCTTAGTTTATAAAATAAAGTTTTGGGTGAAAATCCCACGTTAAAATAATGAAAAACGGAGTTAAAACGAAGTCGTAGTCGAAAAACCGGTAAAAAGGGGCCGTCTGCGAGACCTCTCGCATGGGCTCTCTGAGAGGCTTCTCATGCGAGGCTTCTGTCCTGAGAGGCTTCTAATGAGAGGCTTCGGTCCTGAGAGGCTTCTCATGAGAGGCTTCGGTCCTGAGAGGCTTCTCATGAGAGTTTTCGCTTCTAATAGGAGGGTTTTGGTTCCTTAAGGTTATTTTACCCGTTTTTACCCCGTTTCAAGTGGTTTTTAACCCGGTTAAGGGTCGGGATGGCCCGAATGATTACAAAAAGTTAAAGTAACTTTTGAGAGAGATTTGGGAGAGATTTCAAATAGAAAGAGATAGAGTGAAAACGATTTAGAGAGGTTTCGTTTGTGATTAATTTGAGTGTCCGGCTTCACAACGCAAGGTTCGTAAACCCCGTTAAACCGTGTTTTAGTGTCGTACACACTCCCGATGAGTGTGCAATAATTTTTTTATCGTTTTGGTTCAATGTTTACTCCATTTGAGACTTAGGAAATTCAACACACGAACTTTCCAAATAATGTTTCTCTCATTAAAATATTGCATTGTACAGTAATTACATAGTGTAAACCCTAATATACAAGGGTTAATTGAGTCGATTGGTTTTGACTTGTTGACTTTGTTTAACTTTGACTTGACTCAATTTTGACGGTTGTCACAGGTTTCCTGTCCTAGTTATGATGGTCCTGAATTCAAATGTGGGGGTTTGTTGTCTGTGGACTCTCTTATGGTTTTCCTATTCTATGTAGATCATGCTTCGGGTTTTACCACAGATCTCCATCACTTTCTGATGGAAGATTTGCCTCCTCGTATGATTCCTTATTGACTTCTCTGTTGGTGGTTGTAGTGAAGTGGCTATCTATATCTAGGTTGTTTGCGCGAGAATGGGAATGACTAAAGAATCCTATGAGATTAAATAAATCGTTTCTTCTGAAGTTATTGATGATCCAAACTGGGTCCTCCTATAGTCAAGCAGTGCATGCAAGCTATATATAACCAAGATCAAATAGACCTTCGAGTACATGATCCTACTCTAAAACCACAACCAAACAAGGAACAGGTAGTGGAGCGAAGATCACCAATTCTAAGTCTATAAGATCCCAATTATATATAACCCCGGACGCATGCACTTCGCAACTATAGACCTGCCAGTAAAGGTCTTTTAGTTCTCATATAAGTTTGTTATACTGCCTAAAATACTCCTATAGTATTTTATCTTTATGTTTTGTTCTAAGGATACTTTGTATATAGAGTTAGGTAAGTTTTAGACTCGTTGCAACACCACTATCACTCTCAAACACATGTTGGTCGTATCTCAAATAAATATAGTTGATCAGGTTATATTTATTCCAGATATGAATACATAACTGCCTAGGTTTGACTGTAGTGTCGAACATCTAAATACTTTTGTTTGTTTTGTTCTTATTGTAATACTTGTTCTTCTCATGTATGCTTGTTAGTATACTTCTCGTAAAATACTTATATTTTAAAAGTATACTTTTAGTCAGAGCACTTCGGCCCCATTGTATTTATAGTTGTATATCTTTTACTGGTTGATATACTAAGTTCACTATAAACAATGTTCTGATACCAATCTGTCACACCCCCAAACCAGAACGGCGGATGTTCGGGGGCGGAGGACGTCTTGTACAGTATCACAACAATTGAATAATAGTAATCAAAGAAACCACAACCATTATATTAATAATATAATGTTTACATTGTTTTCGAATCATAAACAACTGACTTCAAAAGTAAATAGCAAGTAAAGACTCGAAGTTACTATGCTCCGTCTTCTTGAATCCGGTGTGTGTACCTGTCTACTAATGTCCTGAGAATACAAGTAGGTTTTGAAAGAGTATTAGCATAAAGTTGGTGAGTTCATAAGCGTTTTGTTTTAGAAAACAGGTTCTTTGTTCTTTTGAAAAGAGCGTTGTATTTCTCCAGAAAACCTTATATTTTTTGATGTAGTGAATATTAAGTAAAAATGATTCTTACTAGTTCCTCCTGCGAGTACTTAGTGCATACAAATCATATACAGTCCAAATCGAATAAACAATCGATTGTGTGGTTCTGCCCCAAGCCGACAACCAAACAAGGAACATGAAATGAGGCGGCGGCCACACATTCCACTGATTATCGGATCCTTATGTACAAAATCCTGAAGTATTCACTAGATACTTACAAAGTTAACTGTTTTGATCCTTTGATATCTTTTGAAAGTGTTCCTCAAGAAAATCCATTATTTTCTTATTAAATGCATGATTAACCAATTCTTTTTATAACTACTTAGCTCATACTAGCTATGTATAAACCAATATCGAACAGACGATTGATTGTGTGGATCTGCCCTAAGTCCACAACCAAACAAGGAACAGGAAATGAGGCGGAAACCACACATTCCATGGTCTATCAGACATTCTTCATACATAGCTTGGATGCATAAACTAAGGAATTACAGAATTAAAAATGAATGTTCATTAGTGAAATGATAAGTCGATTGTTTGTAGAGTACTGATGTTTTGAGTTCTTAAAGTATCCTTTGTAGTGTGTTATTAGGTTTGTTAGATTTGTTGCCCATCCTGACCATCCTCCGGTATATGCAAGTCAATTCCCGGACAGATATAGTTGATCAGGCTATATCCTTCCCAGACTTAATCCACATATACTAAGGCATACTCAAAATGTTCAACTCTTCTTCTTTTGCTTTATGTTTTCGCTAGTTATGATACCATGCGAGCATGTAATGTATGTATGTATACTTTAATCAAGAAAATCATTTATTTTCTAAAAGTATATTTATTTAAAAAATGCACAAATCAGAGACTATTAGTCCCAATTGTGTTTATAGTTTGTATATCTTATGTGGTTTGATATACTTAATTCACTATAAACTGTGCTCTGATACCAATCTGTCACACCCCCAAACCAAGGATGGCGGAAATGTCCGGGGGTGGAGGACTTCATGTATAGTATCATAACAACAATTGTAATAGTAATTCAAGCAAACACAACCAACATATATATAATTGAAAAAGTTACATCATTGTATGAATTACATGTTTACGAATCAATTACAATATGTTGACAAAATATGAAATAGTAGACGCCTTAGCGTCCCATCCTCAAAAGCAATTGGTTACCTGTTTAATGATTTCCTGAGAATACAAGTTGTTTGAAAAAGTGTCAACACAAAGGTTGGTGAGTTCATAAGCTTTTGTTTGGTATTATTAAAAGCCTTTCGTTTGTAAAAGTAGTATTTGTTTTAGAAAAATCCAATATTTTCCTTAAAATGTATATGTAGTCTTAAATCCAAAGACCGAAATGTATAAGTAACTTTTCTTACTTATAATAAATAATGTAAGTTTAAATCGACATAAACTCGTTTAATTTTAATGAAGTTCCCGTAAATTCCAATATTCATTAATACTTTATGTGAGTTTATTAAAGCCTTTTCTTGTAAAAGTAGTGTTCGTTCCAGAAAATCCAATATTTTTCTTAATGTGTAAATGTAGTCTTAAAACCCAAAGACCGAAATGTACAAGTAGTGTTCGTTCCTTATAGTAAAACAATGCAAGTTTAAATCGACATAAACTCGTTTGATTTTAGTGAAATCCCCGTAAATTCTATGTTTGTTAATACCACATGTGAGTTATTATAACCATGCTATGACCTAGTTGGCCTGAAACGACGTTCTTCAGGCGTCGGAAATGTTATGACATTTGTCACCCCAGACATGTCGGTCTAGCTGTTGCATGCAGCTAAGGTGTGGGTTTGTCAGACCCTATATAGATCTATACACAAGTATCACGCTCTCCCTCGAGGAGACTCTGGTTATAATACAGGACTTATTTGTAAATTGAATCGAATGTCTCACAGAAGTCATTAACGAATTTACGTGTAGTGTAATGAAAACTTGGTACCGTATGGCCGTACCTTACTTAATGAAAATCTTCTTTGTATAAATGTACCCTTTTTAAATATATGTGTTATGTAATGTATCATAAAGTCATTAACGGAATTTCGTGTTATGAAAACTTGGTACCGTATGGCCGTACCTTGCTTAATGAAAATATCCTTTGTATAAATGTACCCTTTTTAAATGTATGTGTTATGTAATGTTTCATAAAGTCATTAACGGAATTTCGTGTTATGAAAACTTGGTACCGTATGGCCGTACCTTGCTTAATGAAAATATCCTTTGTATAAATGTACAATTTTTAAATGTATATATTATGTAATGTATCATAAACTATACCTATTATAGTTTATCAACCAAGGGTAGTACGTAGTAATGTATGCAAACTATATTCAAAATAGTTTATTAAATGTTTGAATGTATCGGTTGTACTTTGATTATAATCACTTGTTATTCTTTATATTTTATATGTCCAAATCCATTTGTAACTGATGTGTGTCTAAATATTAAGATAAAATGTCATATATTGCAATAACATATTATCACATAAAGATATACACCTTGCTCAACATGTTACAAGGTGAAATGAAATTGACAGCAACTTTTTGTTGTATATAGTTTCTGTTACTGTTCTTAGAAAATTTATAGAACAATCATCAAAGCTCTAAATCCAAATCCTCAAATTCTGAGAGTTTGGAATATGAGTCTAGTTTGTTCGTAAATTTTATCATGATTTTTAGTGATCTCTAACAGAGGTGAAAATGTTCATAATCACAGACTGGTCCGGGTTTGCCTCTGAAATGATAGGCAGTTTTGTAAAAATCACCATAAATTGTAGAAAAATCATATGGAGATGTGCAAGTAGCCATTTTAAAGCTAAGAGTTTGAACTACTTGCACCTGGAACAGTTTTGAAAACTAAAATATTTAAGTTGACCAAAACAGTCCGTGATCGAAGTTCATCTTTTCTGATGTAATCTGATAGAAAACGTTTAATTGTGTTCTTGATGATTTTACTTGTATTCCCCCCTTAAAACTTAAGAAAAACATGTAAATGTAGGGGTATGAACTCACCTTATGTGATTTCAGTAGATGAAAGTGAGATAGAGGAAGTGTTCAACCCAAGAACACTAAGAAGATGTCTTGATGATTCGAGAATCTAACACCGAATAAGATGGAATTTGTGTAAGATATCAATGATTTGAGTAGAATGGAGTTTAATAATTACGTGAATGATGAATATACTTACTAATTGAAGAAAGAAATCCCAGAGAAAGCCCTGAAGTTGAGAGAAAAGATGAGAGAATTTTGGAGAGTGTTCTTTCGTTGTTAAGTGTAGAATGAAAGGACTTTATGGAGAATGAGGAGAGAGGATCAATCCTCCAGCTCTTAGAACATGGGAAGAGCTGGAGATTGGGTGTAAAGGTCCACTAAGGTGACAAGGAGTAGTGGGAAAGAGTGGCTGATCATAGAGTGAGGTGGTGGTGGTTTGCTTTTGCCATAAATTAAGGAAAAGCAAATATTCCCTCAATAATTAGTTCAACCACTAATTCTTTTAATATATTTTTATAAAAACCCTGGAGATTTATATATTTTGGGGCCTTAGTTTATAAAATAAAGTTTTGGGTGAAAATCCCACGTTAAAATAACGAAAAACGGAGTTAAAACGAAGTCGTAGTCGAAAAACCGGTAAAAAGGGGCCGTCTGCGAGACCTCTCGCATGGGCTCTCTGAGAGGCTTCTCATGCGAGGCTTCTGTCCTGAGAGGCTTCTAATGAGAGGCTTCGGTCCTGAGAGGCTTCTCATGAGAGGCTTCGGTCCTGAGAGGCTTCTCATGAGAGTTTTCGCTTCTAATAGGAGGGTTTTGGTTCCTTAAGGTTATTTTACCCGTTTTTACCCCGTTTCAAGTGGTTTTTAACCCGGTTAAGGGTCGGGATGGCCCGAATGATTACAAAAAGTTAAAGTAACTTTTGAGAGAGATTTGGGAGAGATTTCAAATAGAAAGAGATAGAGTGAAAACGATTTAGAGAGGTTTCGTTTGTGATTAATTTGAGTGTCCGGCTTCACAACGCAAGGTTCGTAAACCCCGTTAAACCATGTTTTAGTGTCGTACACACTCCCGATGAGTGTGCAATAATTTTTTTATCGTTTTGGTTCAATGTTTACTACATTTGAGACTTAGGAAATTCAACACACGAACTTTCCAAATAATGTTTCTCTCATTAAAATATTGCATTGTACAGTAATTACATAGTGTAAACCCTAATATACAAGGGTTAATTGAGTCGATTGGTTTTGACTTGTTGACTTTGTTTGACTTTGACTTGACTCAATTTTGACGGTTGTCACAGGTTTCCTGTCCTAGTTATGATGGTCCTGAATTCAAATGTGGGGGTTTGTTGTCTGTGGACTCTCTTATGGTTTTCCTATTCTATGTAGATAATGGTTCGGGTTTTACCACAGATCTCCATCACTTTCTGATGGAAGATTTGCCTCCTCGTATGATTCCTTATTGACTTCTCTGTTGGTGGTTGTAGTGAAGTGGCTATCTATATCTAGGTTGTTTGCGCGAGAATGGGAATGACTAAAGAATCCTATGAGATTAAATAAATCGTTTCTTCTAAAGTTATTGATGATCCAAACTGGGTCCTCCTATAGTCAAGCAGTGCATGCAAGCTATATATAACCAAGATCAAATAGACCTTCGAGTACATGATCCTACTCTAAAACCACAACCAAACAAGGAACAGGTAGTGGAGCGAAGATCACCAATTCTAAGTCTATAAGATCCCAATTATATATAACCCCGGACGCATGCACTTCGCAACTATAGACCTGCCAGTAAAGGTCTTTTAGTTCTCATATAAGTTTGTTATACTGCCTAAAATACTCCTATAGTATTTTATCTTTATGTTTTGTTCTAAGGATACTTTGTATATAGAGTTAGGTAAGTTTTAGACTCGTTGCAACACCACTATCACTCTCAAACACATGTTGGTCGTATCTCAAATAAATATAGTTGATCAGGTTATATTTATTCCAGATATGAATACATAACTGCCTAGGTTTGACTGTAGTGTCGAACATCTAAATACTTTTGTTTGTTTTGTTCTTATTGTAATACTTGTTCTTCTCATGTATGCTTGTTAGTATACTTCTCGTAAAATACTTATATTTTAAAAGTATACTTTTAGTCAGAGCACTTCGGCCCCATTGTATTTATAGTTGTATATCTTTTACTGGTTGATATACTAAGTTCACTATAAACAATGTTCTGATACCAATCTGTCACACCCCCAAACCAGAACGGCGGATGTTCGGGGGCGGAGGACGTCTTGTACAGTATCACAACAATTGAATAATAGTAATCAAAGAAACCACAACCATTATATTAATAATATAATGTTTACATTGTTTTCGAATCATAAACAACTGACTTCAAAAGTAAATAGCAAGTAAAGACTCGAAGTTACTATGCTCCGTCTTCTTGAATCCGGTGTGTGTACCTGTCTACTAATGTCCTGAGAATACAAGTAGGTTTTGAAAGAGTATTAGCATAAAGTTGGTGAGTTCATAAGCGTTTTGTTTTAGAAAACAGGTTCTTTGTTCTTTTGAAAAGAGCGTTGTATTTCTCCAGAAAACCTTATATTTTTTGATGTTGTGAATATTAAGTAAAAATGATTCTTACTAGTTCCTCCTGCGAGTACTTAGTGCATACAAATCATATACAGTCCAAATCGAATAAACAATCGATTGTGTGATTCTGCCCCAAGCCGACAACCAAACAAGGAACATGAAATGAGGCGGCGGCCACACATTCCACTGATTATCGGATCCTTATGTACAAAATCCTGAAGTATTCACTAGATACTTACAAAGTTAACTGTTTTGATCCTTTGATATCTTTTGAAAGTGTTCCTCACGAAAATCCATTATTTTCTTATTAAATGCATGATTAACCAATTCTTTTTATAACTACTTAGCTCATACTAGCTATGTATAAACCAATATCGAACAGACGATTGATTGTGTGGATCTGCCCTAAGTCGACAACCAAACAAGGAACAGGAAATGAGGCGGAAACCACACATTCCATGGTCTATCGGACATTCTTCATACATAGCTTGGATGCATAAACTAAGGAATTACAGAATTAAAAATGAATGTTCATTAGTGAAATGATAAGTCGATTGTTTGTAGAGTACTGATGTTTTGAGTTCTTAAAGTATCCTTTGTAGTGTGTTATTAGGTTTGTTAGATTTGTTGCCCATCCTGACCATCCCCCGGTATATGCAAGTCAATTCCCGGACAAATATAGTTGATCAGGCTATATCCTTCCCAGACTTAATCCACATATACTAAGGCATACTCAAAATGTTCAACTCTTCTTCTTTTGCTTTATGTTTTCGGTAGTTATGATACCATGCGAGCATGTAATGTATGTATGTATACTTTAATCAAGAAAATCATTTATTTTCTAAAAGTATATTTATTTGAGAAATGCACAAATCAGAGACTATTAGTCCCAATTGTGTTTATAGTTTGTATATCTTATGTGGTTTGATATACTTAATTCACTATAAACTGTGCTCTGATACCAATCTGTCACACCCCCAAACCAAGGATGGCGGAAATGTCCGGGGGTGGAGGACTTCATGTATAGTATCATAACAACAATTGTAATAGTAATTCAAGCAAACACAACCAACATATATATAATTGAAAAAGTTACAGCATTGTATGAATTACATGTTTACGAATCAATTACAATATGTTGACAAAATATGAAATAGTAAACGCCTTAGCGTCCCATCCTCAAAAGCAATTGGTTACCTGTTTAATGATTTCCTACAAGTTGTTTGAAAAAGTGTCAACACAAAGGTTGGTGAGTTCATAAGCTTTTGTTTGGTATTATTAAAAGCCTTTCGTTTGTAAAAGTAGTATTTGTTTTAGAAAAATCCAATATTTCCCTTAAAATGTATATGTAGTCTTAAATCCAAAGACCGAAATGTATAAGTAACTTTTCTTACTTATAATAAATAATGTAAGTTTAAATCGACATAAACTCGTTTAATTTTAATGAAGTTCCCGTAAATTCCAATATTCATTAATACTTTATGTGAGTTTATTAAAGCCTTTTCTTGTAAAAGTAGTGTTCGTTCCAGAAAATCCAATATTTTCCTTAATGTGTAAATGTAGTCTTAAAACCCAAAGACCGAAATGTACAAGTAGTGTTCGTTCCTTATAGTAAAACAATGCAAGTTTAAATCGACATAAACTCGTTTCATTTTAGTGAAATCCCCGTAAATTCTATGTTTGTTAATACCACATGTGAGTTATTATAACCATGCTATGACCTAGTTGGCCTGAAACGACGTTCTTCAGGCGTCGGAAATGTTATGACATTTGTCACCCCAGACCTGTCGGTCTAGCTGTTGCATGCAGCTAAGGTGTGGGTTTGTCAGACCCAATATAGATCTATACACAAGTATCACGCTCTCCCTCGAGGAGACTCTGGTTATAATACAGGACTTATTTGTAAATTGAATCGAATGTCTCACAGAAGTCATTAACGAATTTACGTGTAGTGTAATGAAAACTTCGTACCGTATGGCCGTACCTTACTTAATGAAAATCTTCTTTGTATAAATGTACCCTTTTTAAATGTATGTGTTATGTAATGTATCATAAAGTCATTAACGGAATTACGTGTTATGAAAACTTGGTACCGTATGGCCGTACCTTGCTTAATGAAAATATCCTTTGTATAAATGTACCCTTTTTAAATGTATGTATTATGTAATGTATCATAAACTATACCTATTATAGTTTATCAACCAAGGGTAGTACGTAGTAATGTATGCAAACTATATTCAAAATAGTTTATTAAATGTTTGAATGTATCGGTTGTACTTTGATTATAATCACTTGTTATTCTTTATATTTTATATGTCCAAATCCATTTGTAAACTGATGTGTGCCTAAATATTAAGATAAAATGTCATATATTGTAATAACATATTATCACATAAAGATATACACCTTGCTCAACATGTTACAAGGTGAAATGAAATTGACAGCAACTTTTTGTTGTATACAGTTTCTGTTACTGTTCTTAGAAAATTTATAGAAAAATCATCAAAGCTCTAAATCCAAATCCGCAAATTCTGAGAGTTTGGAATATGAGTCTAGTTTGTTCGTAAATTTTATCATGATTTTTAGTGATCTCTAACAGAGGTGAAAATGTTCATAATCACAGACTGGTCCGGGTTTGCCTCTGAAATGATAGGCAGTTTTGTAAAAATCACCATAAATTGTAGAAACATCATATGGAGATGTGCAAGTAGCCATTTTAAAGCTAAGAGTTTTAACTACTTGCACCTGGAACATTTTTGAAAACTAAAATATCTAAGTTGACCAAAACAGTCTGTGATCGAAGTTCATCTTTTTTGATGTAATCTGATAGAAAACGTTTAATTGTGTTCTTGATGATTGTACTTGTATTCCCCCCTTAAAACTTAAGAAAAACATGTAAATGTAGGGGTATGAACTCACCTTATGTGATTTCAGTAGATGAAAGTGAGATAGAGGAAGTGTTCAACCCAAGAACACTAAGAAGATGTCTTGATGATTCGAGAATCTAACACCGAATAAGATGGAATTTGTGTAAGATATCAATGATTTGAGTAGAATGGAGTTTAATAATTATGTGAATGATGAAGATACTTACTAATTGAAGAAAGAAATCCCTAGAGAAAGCCTTGAAGTTGAGAGAAAAGATGAGAGAATTTTGGAGAGTGTTCTTTGGTTGTTAAGTGTAGAATGAAAGGACTTTATGGAGAATGAGGAGAGAGGATCAATCCTCCAGCTCTTAGAACATGGGAAGAGCTGGAGATTGGGTGTAAAGGTCCACTAAGGTGACAAGGAGTAGTGGGAAAGAGTGGCTGATCATAGAGTGAGGTGGTGGTGGTTTGCTTTTGCCATAAATTAAGGAAAAGCAAATATTCCCTCAATAATTAGTTCAACCACTAATTCTTTTAATATATTTTTATAAAAACCCTGGAGATTTATATATTTTGGGGCCTTAGTTTATAAAATAAAGTTTTGGGTGAAAATCCCACGTTAAAATAATGAAAAACGGAGTTAAAACGAAGTCGTAGTCGAAAAACCGGTAAAAAGGGGCCGTCTGCGAGACCTCTCGCATGGGCTGTCTGAGAGGCTTCTCATGCGAGGCTTCTGTCCTGAGAGGCTTCTAATGAGAGGCTTCGGTCCTGAGAGGCTTCTCATGAGAGGCTTCGGTCCTGAGAGGCTTCTCATGAGAGGCTTCGGTCCTGAGAGGCTTCTCATGAGAGTTTTCGCTTCTAATAGGAGGGTTTTGGTTCCTTAAGGTTATTTTACCCGTTTTTAACCCGTTTCAAGTGGTTTTTGACCCGGTTAAGGGTCGGGATGGCCCGAATGATTACAAAAAGTTAAAGTAACTTTTGAGAGAGATTTGGGAGAGATTTCAAATAGAAAGAGATAGAGTGAAAACGATTTAGAGAGGTTTCGTTTGTGATTAATTTGAGTGTCCGGCTTCACAACGCAAGGTTCGTAAACCCCGTTAAACCGTGTTTTAGTGTCGTACACACTCCCGATGAGTGTGCAATAAATTTTTTATCATTTTGGTTCAATGTTTACTTCATTTGAGACTTAGGAAATTCAACACACGAACTTTCCAAATAATGTTTCTCTCATTAAAATATTGCATTGTACAGTAGTTACATAGTGTAAACCCTAATATACAAGGGTTAATTGAGTCGATTGGTTTTGACTTGTTGACTTTGTTTGACTTTGACTTGACTCAATTTTGACGGTTGTCACAGGTTTCCTGTCCTAGTTATGATGGTCCTGAATTCAACTGTGGGGGTTTGTTGTCTGTGGACTCTCTTATGGTTTTCCTATTCTATGTAGATCATGCTTCGGGTTTTACCACAGATCTCCATCACTTTCTGATGGAAGATTTGCCTCCTCGTATGATTCCTTATTGACTTCTCTGTTGGTGGTTGTAGTGAAGTGGCTATCTATATCTAGGTTGTTTGCGCGAGAATGGGAATGACTAAAGAATCCTATGAGATTAAATAAATCGTTTCTTCTGAAGTTATTGATGATCCAAACTGGGTCCTCCTATAGTCAAGCAGTGCATGCAAGCTGTATATAACCAAGATCAAATAGACCTTCGAATACGTGATCCTACTCTAAAACCACAACCAAACAAGGAACAGGTAGTGGAGCGAAGATCACCAATTCTAAGTCTATAAGATCCCAATTATATATAACCCCGGACGCATGCACTTCGCAACTATAGACCTGCCAGTAAAGGTCTTTTAGTTCTCATATAAGTTTGTTATACTGCCTAAAATACTCCTATAGTATTTTATCTTTATGTTTTGTTCTAAGGATACTTTGTATATAGAGTTAGGTAAGTTTTAGACTCGTTGCAACACCACTATCACTCTCAAACACATGTTGGTCGTATCTCAAATAAATATAGTTGATCAGGTTATATTTATTCCAGATATGAATACATAACTGCCTAGGTTTGACTGTAGTGTCGAACATCTAAATACTTTTGTTTGTTTTGTTCTTATTGTAATACTTGTTCTTCTCATGTATGCTTGTTAGTATACTTCTCGTAAAATACTTATATTTTAAAAGTATACTTTTAGTCAGAGCACTTCGGCCCCATTGTATTTATAGTTGTATATCTTTTACTGGTTGATATACTAAGTTCACTATAAACAATGTTCTGATACCAATCTGTCACACCCCCAAACCAGAACGGCGGATGTTCGGGGGCGGAGGACGTCTTGTACAGTATCACAACAATTGAATAATAGTAATCAAAGAAACCACAACCATTATATTAATAATATAATGTTTACATTGTTTTCGAATCATAAACAACTGACTTCAAAAGTAAATAGCAAGTAAAGACTCGAAGTTACTATGCTCCGTCTTCTTGAATCCGGTGTGTGTACCTGTCTACTAATGTCCTGAGAATACAAGTAGGTTTTGAAAGAGTATTAGCATAAAGTTGGTGAGTTCATAAGCGTTTTGTTTTAGAAAACAGGTTCTTTGTTCTTTTGAAAAGAGCGTTGTATTTCTCCAGAAAACCTTATATTTTTTGATGTTGTGAATATTAAGTAAAAATGATTCTTACTAGTTCCTCCTGCGAGTACTTAGTGCATACAAATCATATACAGTCCAAATCGAATAAACAATCGATTGTGTGATTCTGCCCCAAGCCGACAACCAAACAAGGAACATGAAATGAGGCGGCGGCCACACATTCCACTGATTATCGGATCCTTATGTACAAAATCCTGAAGTATTCACTAGATACTTACAAAGTTAACTGTTTTGATCCTTTGATATCTTTTGAAAGTGTTCCTCACGAAAATCCATTATTTTCTTATTAAATGCATGATTAACCAATTCTTTTTATAACTACTTAGCTCATACTAGCTATGTATAAACCAATATCGAACAGACGATTGATTGTGTGGATCTGCCCTAAGTCGACAACCAAACAAGGAACAGGAAATGAGGCGGAAACCACACATTCCATGGTCTATCGGACATTCTTCATACATAGCTTGGATGCATAAACTAAGGAATTACAGAATTAAAAATGAATGTTCATTAGTGAAATGATAAGTCGATTGTTTGTAGAGTACTGATGTTTTGAGTTCTTAAAGTATCCTTTGTAGTGTGTTATTAGGTTTGTTAGATTTGTTGCCCATCCTGACCATCCCCCGGTATATGCAAGTCAATTCCCGGACAAATATAGTTGATCAGGCTATATCCTTCCCAGACTTAATCCACATATACTAAGGCATACTCAAAATGTTCAACTCTTCTTCTTTTGCTTTATGTTTTCGCTAGTTATGATACCATGCGAGCATGTAATGTATGTATGTATACTTTAATCAAGAAAATCATTTATTTTCTAAAAGTATATTTATTTGAAAAATGCACAAATCAGAGACTATTAGTCCCAATTGTGTTTATAGTTTGTATATCTTATGTGGTTTGATATACTTAATTCACTATAAACTGTGCTCTGATACCAATCTGTCACACCCCCAAACCAAGGATGGCGGAAATGTCCGGGGGTGGAGGACTTCATGTATAGTATCATAACAACAATTGTAATAGTAATTCAAGCAAACACAACCAACATATATATAATTGAAAAAGTTACATCATTGTATGAATTACATGTTTACGAATCAATTACAATATGTTGACAAAATATGAAATAGTAGACGCCTTAGCGTCCCATCCTCAAAAGCAATTGGTTACCTGTTTAATGATTTCCTACAAGTTGTTTGAAAAAGTGTCAACACAAAGGTTGGTGAGTTCATAAGCTTTTGTTTGGTATTATTAAAAGCCTTTCGTTTGTAAAAGTAGTATTTGTTTTAGAAAAATCCAATATTTCCCTTAAAATGTATATGTAGTCTTAAATCCAAAGACCGAAATGTATAAGTAACTTTTCTTACTTATAATAAATAATGTAAGTTTAAATCGACATAAACTCGTTTAATTTTAATGAAGTTCCCGTAAATTCCAATATTCATTAATACTTTATGTGAGTTTATTAAAGCCTTTTCTTGTAAAAGTAGTGTTCGTTCCAGAAAATCCAATATTTTCCTTAATGTGTAAATGTAGTCTTAAAACCCAAAGACCGAAATGTACAAGTAGTGTTCGTTCCTTATAGTAAAACAATGCAAGTTTAAATCGACATAAACTCGTTTGATTTTAGTGAAATCCCCGTAAATTCTATGTTTGTTAATACCACATGTGAGTTATTATAACCATGCTATGACCTAGTTGGCCTGAAACGACGTTCTTCAGGCGTCGGAAATGTTATGACATTTGTCACCCCAGACCTGTCGGTCTAGCTGTTGCATGCAGCTAAGGTGTGGGTTTGTCAGACCCAATATAGATCTATACACAAGTATCACGCTCTCCCTCGACGAGACTCTGGATATAATACAGGACTTATTTGTAAATTGAATCGAATGTCTCACAGAAGTCATTAACGAATTTACGTGTAGTGTAATGAAAACTTGGTACCGTATGGCCGTACCTTGCTTAATGAAAATCTTCTTTGTATAAATGTACCCTTTTTAAATGTATGTGTTATGTAATGTATCATAAAGTCATTAACGGAATTACGTGTTATGAAAACTTGGTACCGTACGGCCGTACCTTGCTTAATGAAAATATCCTTTGTATAAATGTACCCTTTTTAAATGTATGTGTTATGTAATGTTTCATAAAGTCATTAACGGAATTTCGTGTTATGAAAACTTGGTACCGTATGGCCGTACCTTGCTTAATGAAAATATCCTTTGTATAAATATACCCTTTTTAAATGTATGTATTATGTAATGTATCATAAACTATACCTATTATAGTTTATCAACCAAGGGTAGTACGTAGTAATGTATGCAAACTATATTCAAAATAGTTTATTAAATGTTTGAATGTATCGGTTGTACTTTGATTATAATCACTTGTTATTCTTTATATTTTATATGTCCAAATCCATTTGTAAACTGATGTGTGTCTAAATATTAAGATAAAATGTCATATATTGCAATAACATATTATCACATAAAGATCTACACCTTGCTCAACATGTTACAAGGTGAAATGAAATTGACAGCAACTTTTTGTTGTATACAGTTTCTATTACTGTTCTTATAAAATTTATAGAAAAATCATCAAAGCTCTAAATCCAAATCCGCAAATTCTGAGAGTTTGGAATATGAGTCTAGTTTTTTCGTAAATTTTATCATGATTTTTAGTGATCTCTAACAGAGGTGAAAATGTTCATAATCACAGACTGGTCCGGGTTTGCCTCTGAAATGATAGGCAGTTTTGTAAAAATCACCATAAATTGTAGAAACATCATATGGAGATGTGCAAGTAGCCATTTTAAAGCTAAGAGTTTGGACTACTTGCACCTGGAACAGTTTTGAAAACTAAAATATTTAAGTTGACCAAAACAGTCCGTGATCGAAGTTCATCTTTTCTGATGTAATCTGATAGAAAAAGTTTAATTGTGTTCTTGATGATTTTACTTGTATTCCCCCCTTAAAACTTAAGAAAAAGATGTAAATGTAGGGGTATGAACTCACCTTATGTGATTTCAGTAGATGAAAGTGAGATAGAGGAAGTGTTCAACCCAAGAACACTAAGAAGATGTCTTGATGATTCGAGAATCTAACACCGAATAAGATGGAATTTGTGTAAGATATCAATGATTTGAGTAGAATGGAGTTTAATAATTATGTGAATGATGAAGATACTTACTAATTGAAGAAAGAAATCCCTGGAGAAAGCCTTGAAGTTGAGAGAAAAGATGAGAGAATTTTGGAGAGTGTTCTTTAGTTGTTAAGTGTAGAATGAAAGGACTTTATGGAGAATGAGGAGAGAGGATCAATCCTCCAGCTCTTAGAATGTGGGAAGAGCTGGAGATTGGGTGTAAAGGTCCACTAAGGTGACAATGAGTAGTGGGAAAGAGTGGCTGATCATAGAGTGAGGTGGTGGTGGTTTGCTTTTGCCATAAATTAAGGAAAAGCAAATATTCCCTCAATAATTAGTTCAACCACTAATTCTTTTAATATATTTTTATAAAAACCCTGTAGATTTATATATTTTGGGGCCTTAGTTTATAAAATAAAGTTTGGGTGAAAATCCCACGTTAAAATAATGAAAAACGGAGTTAAAACAAAGTCGTAGTCGAAAAACCGGTAAAAAGGGGCCGTCTGCGAGACCTCTCGCATGGGCTGTCTGAGAGGCTTCTCATGCGAGGCTTCTGTCCTGAGAGGCTTCTCATGAGAGGCTTCGGTCCTGAGAGGCTTCTCATGAGAGGCTTCGGTCCTGAGAGGCTTCGGTCATGAGAGGCTTCTCATGAGAGTTTTCGCTTCTAATAGGAGGGTTTTGGTTCCTTAAGGTTATTTTACCCGTTTTTACCCCGTTTCAAGTGGTTTTTGACCCGGTTAAGGGTCGGGATGGCCCGAATGATTACAAAAAGTTAAAGTAACTTTTGAGAGAGATTTGGGAGAGATTTCAAATAGAAAGAGATAGAGTGAAAACGATTTAGAGAGGTTTCGTTTGTGATTAATTTGAGTGTCCGGCTTCACAACGCAAGGTTCGTAAACCCCGTTAAACCGTGTTTTAGTGTCGTACACACTCCCGATGAGTGTGCAATAATTTTTTTATCGTTTTGGTTCAATGTTTACTGCATTTGAGACTTAGGAAATTCAACACACGAACTTTCCAAATAATGTTTCTCTCATTAAAATATTGCATTGTATAGTAATTACATAGTGTAAACCCTAATATACAAGGGTTAATTGAGTCGATTGGTTTTGAATTGTTGACTTTGTTTGACTTTGACTTGACTCAATTTTGACGGTTGTCACATCATCCCCCCGTTAGAAGGAATTTCGTCCCGAAATTTGCATTTGACTGGGACATCAAGAGTTTGGGAAAAGATGTGGGTATTTTTGTTTCATTTGATCTTCGCGTTCCCAGGTGAACTCAGGCCCTCGTTTAGCGTTCCAACGGACCTTCACGATGGGAATACGACTTTGTTTCGTTCGTTTGATTTCCCGATCCATGATTTAGACTGGTTCCTCCACGAAGTGGAGATTTTTGTTAACTTCGATTTCGTCGAGTGGTATTACGAGTGTCTCACCAGACAAACACTTCTTTAGGTTCGACACGTGAAATGTGGGATGTACTTTGTCGAGTTCCTGAGGTAATCGAAGTTTGTATGCTACTGGCCCAATCCTAGCAAGGATTTCGAATGGCCCGATGTACCTTGGATTTAGTTTCCCGCGTTTGCCGAATCGTATCATTACTTTCCAAGGGGAAACGTTTAGTAGTACACGATCACCCACCTGGAATTCTAAGGGTTTGCGTTGTTTGTCTGCGTAACTCTTTTGCCGATCTCGAGACTCTTTTCCCTTATGATTTCAGGGCCAGTGAGGGTGCTATTAGAGACTTGTCCTCTAGCTAGCTGTGTATCCCCCACCTCAGCCCAACACAGGGGTGATCTGCATTTGCGACCGTAAAGAGCTTCGAATGGAGCGACTTTGATGCTAGTATGATAGCTGTTATTGTAGGAGAATTCGATAAGCGGTAGATGGGTATCCCATGCTTTACCGGAGTCTATCACACAAGCTCTTAACATGTCTTCCAACGTTTGAATGGTTCGTTCGCTCTATCCGTCGGTTTGTGGGTGGTAGGCCGTACTCATGTCAAGCCTAGTTCCCAAGGATTTTTGTAGAGACTGCAAAAACCGTGAGGTAAATCTACTATCTCTATCGGAGATAATGGATATCGGCACACCATGGAGTCATACAATCTCTTTGATGTACGTTCTAGTCAGCTTCTCCATCTTGTCGGTTTCTTTTATCGGTAGGAAGTGTGCTGATTTGGTCAATCTGTCTACGATTACCCATATGGTGTCAAGCCCGCCCGATGTCTTAGACAGCTTGGTTATGAAGTCCATGGTTATTCGTTCCCACTTCCACTCAGGTATATCCGGCTGTTGTAATAGCCCGGATGGTTTCTGGTATTCGATTTTGACCTTGGCGCAAGTCAGGCACTTGCTCACATAGGTAGCAATCTCAGCTTTCATGTTCGGCCACCAGTATAATTTCTTGAGGTCCAGATACATCTTATCTGACCCGGGATGGATGGAGTATCAAGTCTTGTGTGCTTCATTCATGACGACGTCTCGGAGTCCACCGAACTTCGGTGTCCAAATCCGGTTCATGATATAACGTGCTCCATCATCCTTGACTTCTAAGTTTTTATCCATTCCCCTTAATGTCTCTCCTGCCACCTTTTCTGGTTTCAAAGCTTCCAGTTGAGTTTCCTTGATTTGTATGGTCAGGTGGGAATGGATTGTCATTGTTAAGGATTTTACTCAGCCGCCCGAGTACTCCTTCCTGCTTAGAGCATCGGCCACTACATTGGCCTTTCCCGGATGATAACGAATTTCGCACTCGTAGTCATTCAGCAACTCTACCCATCTCCTCTGTCGCATGTTGAGCTCTTTCTGATTGAGGATATGCTGAAGACTTTTGTGATCAGTGAAGATAGTGCATTTCGTGCCGTAGAGGTAGTGTCTCCAGATCTTCAAAGCGAATACTACTGCTCCTAATTCCAGGTCGTGTGTAGTATAATTAACCTCGTGCGTCTTAAGCTGTCTTGATGCATACGCGATAACCTTCCCTCTCTGCATGAGCACACATCCGAGGCCTTGATTCGAAGCATCACAGTACACTACGAAGTCTTCGGTTCCCTCTGGGAGAGACAAGATCGGTGCTCTGCATAGGGCTTGTTTTAACATTTGGAAAGCAGCTTCTTGTTTCCAAGTATATGACCGTTTGTAAAAGTTTCACACATACTAATTGTTGGATTAGTGTCTAAGTCCATAACTATTTTGGTATTTACTTGACCCGATTGTGAGCATGGTCCTTTTGGGTTGCCTTCACACTGGTGACTAGACAGGATGACAGTTGAGGAGAAAGGTTGATTAGGGCATAAATATGATTTATTTATTATATTATATGATTAATATAATAATTTGGAATCATATTATTAATTAGTATTTAATCAGAAATTAATTAGGAATTAATTTCGGGATTAAAGGAATTAATTAAAAGTACAGGGGCTGTTTTGTAATTATTTGATAGTTGAGACTTTGGGCTATTGGATCACTTTTATTAAGGCTTGAACGAAAATCCTAGAAGGATCTAGGAGTTTTCGTCCAAGGGCTTAAGGAAAGGAGTCCATGGACTTGCTTAGGCCCTAAGCTAAGGGATTAGGGTTTTCACCTTGAAACCCTAGCTAGCCTCAAGTATAAATAGAACCCTAAGGCACTAGAATTCGTCCAAGCCTTGGGAAACCCTAAAAGGGACGAATTTTAGGGCAAGATATCCTTCTCTCCTCTCTCCCATATTCATCCTTTCACCTAGTGTGTTTGTGAGCCATTAGAGGTACTACACTTGTGGTACTTGCTTTCAAGAGCTAAGGAAATTCAAGGAACTAGTTGTTATTACTACATAACAACAAAAGGTATGTATTCTATTCTCCTATGTCAATTTTGAAAATAGTAGATGCATGCTAGGGTTCTTTTGTGTTCATAAAGTTGTATAACTAATAGTGAAAACATAGATCCAACTCTAGGGTTGCATGCACACATAGGATTGTTTGTATAAAACCCCATCACTAATTTAGTCGGGACATAATTAATATATTTATGTTTTAAAAAGATCTTTATCGGTTACTTCATTAGTTGCAAAGTGCATACCAGTCATATGTGATTAAGATATAATAGTCCTTCGAATAGATGACCCTAACTCCAAGACCACAACCAAACAAGGACAGGAAGTGAAACAAAGATACATAAATTCTAAGTCTATAGCATCTTAGTTACATATGACCTTAGCGCATCCACTTAGCAGCTATTGATCTATAAATAAAGACCTATTTAATTCTCAGATAATTTATTATAGTAACACAAAATACTCTTATAGTATTTGTAAATGTTTAGTTTTGAGTTTTTAAAGTATCCTTTGTAGTGTGTTATTAGGTTTGTTAGATTTGTTGCCCATCCTGACCATCCCCCGGTATATGCAAGTCAATTCCCGGACAGATATAGTTGATCAGGCTATATCCTTCCCAGACTTAATCCACATATACTAAGGCATACTCAAAATGTTCAACTCTTCTTCTTTTGCTTTATGTTTTCGCTAGTTATGATACCATGCGAGCATGTAATGTATGTATGTATACTTTAATCAAGAAAATCATTTATTTTCTAAAAGTGTATTTATTTGAAAAATGCACAAATCAGAGACTATTAGTCCCAATTGTGTTTATAGTTTGTATATCTTATGTGGTTTGATATACTTAATTCACTATAAACTGTGCTATGATACCAATCTATCACACCCCCAAACCAAGGATGGCGGAAATGTCCGGGGGTGGAGGACTTCATGTATAGTATCATAACAACAATTGTAATAGTAATTCAAGCAAACACAACCAACATATATATAATTGAAAAAGTTACATCATTGTATGAATTACATGTTTACGAATCAATTACAATATGTTGACAAAATATGAAATAGTAGACGCCTTAGCGTCCCATCCTCAAAAGCAATTGGTTACCTGTTTAATGATTTCCTGAGAATACAAGTTGTTTGAAAAAGTGTCAACACAAAGGTTGGTGAGTTCATAAGCTTTGGTTTGGTATTATTAAAAGCCTTTCGTTTGTAAAAGTAGTATTTGTTTTAGAAAAATCCAATATTTTCCTTAAAATGTATATGTAGTCTTAAATCCAAAGACCGAAATGTATAAGTAACTTTTCTTACTTATAATAAATAATGTAAGTTTAAATCGACATAAACTCGTTTAATTTTAATGAAGTTCCCGTAAATTCCAATATTCATTAATACTTTATGTGAGTTTATTAAAGCCTTTTCTTGTAAAAGTAGTGTTCGTTCCAGAAAATCCAATATTTTCCTTAATGTGTAAATGTAGTCTTAAAACCCAAAGACCGAAATGTACAAGTAGTGTTCGTTCCTTATAGTAAAACAATGCAAGTTTAAATCGACATAAACTCGTTTGATTTTAGTGAAATCCCCGTAAATTCTATGTTTGTTAATACCACATGTGAGTTATTATAACCATGCTATGACCTAGTTGGCCTGAAACGACGTTCTTCAGGCGTCGGAAATGTTATGACATTTGTCACCCCAGACCTGTCGGTCTAGCTGTTGCATGCAGCTAAGGTGTGGGTGTGTCAGACCCAATATAGATCTATACACAAGTATCACGCTCTCCCTCGAGGAGACTCTGGTTATAATACAGGACTTATTTGTAAATTGAATCGAATGTCTCACAGAAGTCATTAACGAATTTACGTGTAGTGTAATGAAAACTTGGTACCGTATGGCCGTACCTTGCTTAATGAAAATCTTCTTTGTATAAATGTACCCTTTTTAAATGTATGTGTTATGTAATGTATCATAAAGTCATTAACGGAATTACGTGTTATGAAAACTTGGTACCGTATGGCCGTACCTTGCTTAATGAAAATATCATTTGTATAAATGTACCCTTTTTAAATGTATGTGTTATGTAATGTTTCATAAAGTCATTAACGGAATTTCGTGTTATGAAAACTTGGTACCGTATGGCCGTACCTTGCTTAATGAAAATATCCTTTGTATAAATGTATGTATTATGTAATGTATCATAAACTATACCTATTATAGTTTATCAACCAAGGGTAGTACGTAGTAATGTATGCAAACTATATTCAAAATAGTTTATTAAATGTTTGAATGTATCGGTTGTACTTTGATTATAATCACTTGTTATTCTTTATATTTTATATGTCCAAATCCATTTGTAAACTGATGTGTGTCTAAATATTAAGATAAAATGTCATATATTGCAATAACATATTATCACATAAAGATCTACACCTTGCTCAACATGTTACAAGGTGAAATGAAATTGACAGCAACTTTTTGTTGTATACAGTTTCTATTACTGTTCTTATAAAATTTATAGAAAAATCATCAAAGCTCTAAATCCAAATCCGCAAATTCTGAGAGTTTGGAATATGAGTCTAGTTTTTTCGTAAATTTTATCATGATTTTTAGTGATCTCTAACACAGGTGAAAATGTTCATAATCACAGACTGGTCCGGGTTTGCCTCTGAAATGATAGGCAGTTTTGTAAAAATCACCATAAATTGTAGAAACATCATATGGAGATGTGCAAGTAGCCATTTTAAAGCTAAGAGTTTGGACTACTTGCACCTGGAACAGTTTTGAAAACTAAAATATTTAAGTTGACCAAAACAGTCCGTGATCGAAGTTCATCTTTTCTGATGTAATCTGATAGAAAAAGTTTAATTGTGTTCTTGATGATTTTACTTGTATTCCCCCCTTAAAACTTAAGAAAAAGATGTAAATGTAGGGGTATGAACTCACCTTATGTGATTTCAGTAGATGAAAGTGAGATAGAGGAAGTGTTCAACCCAAGAACACTAAGAAGATGTCTTGATGATTCGAGAATCTAACACCGAATAAGATGGAATTTGTGTAAGATATCAATGATTTGAGTAGAATGGAGTTTAATAATTATGTGAATGATGAAGATACTTACTAATTGAAGAAAGAAATCCCTGGAGAAAGCCTTGAAGTTGAGAGAAAAGATGAGAGAATTTTGGAGAGTGTTCTTTGGTTGTTAAGTGTAGAATGAAAGGACTTTATGGAGAATGAGGAGAGAGGATCAATCCTCCAGCTCTTAGAATGTGGGAAGAGCTGGAGATTGGGTGTAAAGGTCCACTAAGGTGACAAGGAGTAGTGGGAAAGAGTGGCTGATCATAGAGTGAGGTGGTGGTGGTTTGCTTTTGCCATAAATTAAGGAAAAGCAAATATTCCCTCAATAATTAGTTCAACCACTAATTCTTTTAATATATTTTTATAAAAACCCTGTAGATTTATATATTTTGGGGCCTTAGTTTATAAAATAAAGTTTGGGTGAAAATCCCACGTTAAAATAATGAAAAACGGAGTTAAAACAAAGTCGTAGTCGAAAAACCGGTAAAAAGGGGCCGTCTGCGAGACCTCTCGCATGGGCTGTCTGAGAGGCTTCTCATGCGAGGCTTCTGTCCTGAGAGGCTTCTCATGAGAGGCTTCGGTCCTGAGAGGCTTCTCATGAGAGGCTTCGGTCCTGAGAGGCTTCGGTCCTGAGAGGCTTCTCATGAGAGTTTTCGCTTCTAATAGGAGGGTTTTGGTTCCTTAAGGTTATTTTACCCGTTTTTACCCCGTTTCAAGTGGTTTTTGACCCGGTTAAGGGTCGGGATGGCCCGAATGATTACAAAAAGTTAAAGTAACTTTTGAGAGAGATTTGGGAGAGATTTCAAATAGAAAGAGATAGAGTGAAAACGATTTAGAGAGGTTTCGTTTGTGATTAATTTGAGTGTCCGGCTTCACAACGCAAGGTTCGTAAACCCCGTTAAACCGTGTTTTAGTGTCGTACACACTCCCGATGAGTGTGCAATAATTTTTTTATCGTTTTGGTTCAATGTTTACTGCATTTGAGACTTAGGAAATTCAACACACGAACTTTCCAAATAATGTTTCTCTCATTAAAATATTGCATTGTATAGTAATTACATAGTGTAAACCCTAATATACAAGGGTTAATTGAGTCGATTGGTTTTGAATTGTTGACTTTGTTTGACTTTGACTTGACTCAATTTTGACGGTTGTCACATCATCCCCCCGTTAGAAGGAATTTCGTCCCGAAATTTGCATTTGACTGGGACATCAAGAGTTTGGGAAAAGATGTGGGTATTTTTGTTTCATTTGATCTTCGCGTTCCCAGGTGAACTCAGGCCCTCGTTTAGCGTTCCAACGGACCTTCACGATGGGAATACGACTTTGTTTCGTTCGTTTGATTTCCCGATCCATGATTTAGACTGGTTCCTCCACGAAGTGGAGATTTTTGTTAACTTCGATTTCGTCGAGTGGTATTACGAGTGTCTCACCAGACAAACACTTCTTTAGGTTCGACACGTGAAATGTGGGATGTACTTTGTCGAGTTCCTGAGGTAATCGAAGTTTGTATGCTACTGGCCCAATCCTAGCAAGGATTTCGAATGGCCCGATGTACCTTGGATTTAGTTTCCCGCGTTTGCCGAATCGTATCATTACTTTCCAAGGGGAAACGTTTAGTAGTACACGATCACCCACCTGGAATTCTAAGGGTTTGTGTTGTTTGTCTGCGTAACTCTTTTGCCGATCTCGAGACTCTTTTCCCTTATGATTTCAGGGCCAGTGAGGGTGCTATTAGAGACTTGTCCTCTAGCTAGCTGTGTATCCCCCACCTCAGCCCAACACAGGGGTGATCTGCATTTGCGACCGTAAAGAGCTTCGAATGGAGCGACTTTGATGCTAGTATGATAGCTGTTATTGTAGGAGAATTCGATAAGCGGTAGATGGGTATCCCATGCTTTACCGAAGTCTATCACACAAGCTCTTAACATGTCTTCCAACGTTTGAATGGTTCGTTCGCTCTATCCGTCGGTTTGTGGGTGGTAGGCCGTACTCATGTCAAGCCTAGTTCCCAAGGATTTTTGTAGAGACTGCAAAAACCGTGAGGTAAATCTACTATCTCTATCGGAGATAATGGATATCGGCACACCATGGAATCATACAATCTCTTTGATGTACGTTCTAGTCAGCTTCTCCATCTTGTCGGTTTCTTTTATCGGTAGGAAGTGTGCTGATTTGGTCAATCTGTCTACGATTACCCATATGGTGTCAAGCCCGCCCGATGTCTTAGACAGCTTGGTTATGAAGTCCATGGTTATTCGTTCCCACTTCCACTCAGGTATATCCGGCTGTTGTAATAGCCCGGATGGTTTCTGGTATTCGATTTTGACCTTGGCACAAGTCAGGCACTTGCTCACATAGGTAGCAATCTCAGCTTTCATGTTCGGCCACCAGTATAATTTCTTGAGGTCCAGATACATCTTATCTGACCCGGGATGGATGGAGTATCAAGTCTTGTGTGCTTCATTCATGACGACGTCTCGGAGTCCACCGAACTTCGGTGTCCAAATCCGGTTCATGATATAACGTGCTCCATCATCCTTGACTTCTAAGTTTTTATCCATTCCCCTTAATGTCTCTCCTGCCACCTTTTCTGGTTTCAAAGCTTCCAGTTGAGTTTCCTTGATTTATATGGTCAGGTGGGAATGGATTGTCATTGTTAAGGATTTTACTCAGCCGCCCGAGTACTCCTTCCTGCTTAGAGCATCGGCCACTACATTGGCCTTTCCCGGATGATAACGAATTTCGCACTCGTAGTCATTCAGCAACTCTACCCATCTCCTCTGTCGCATGTTGAGCTCTTTCTGATTGAGGATATGCTGAAGACTTTTGTGATCAGTGAAGATAGTGCATTTCGTGCCGTAGAGGTAGTGTCTCCAGATCTTCAAAGCGAATACTACTGCTCCTAATTCCAGGTCGTGTGTAGTATAATTAACCTCGTGCGTCTTAAGCTGTCTTGATGCATACGCGATAACCTTGCCTCTCTGCATGAGCACACATCCGAGGCCTTGATTCGAAGCATCACAGTACACTACGAAGTCTTCGGTTCCCTCTGGGAGAGACAAGATCGGTGCTCTGCATAGGGCTTGTTTTAACATTTGGAAAGCAGCTTCTTGTTTCCAAGTATATGACCGTTTGTAAAAGTTTCACACATACTAATTGTTGGATTAGTGTCTAAGTCCATAACTATTTTGGTATTTACTTGACCCGATTGTGAGCATGGTCCTTTTGGGTTGCCTTCACACTGGTGACTAGACAGGATGACAGTTGAGGAGAAAGGTTGATTAGGGCATAAATATGATTTATTTATTATATTATATGATTAATATAATAATTTGGAATCATATTATTAATTAGTATTTAATCAGAAATTAATTAGGAATTAATTTCGGGATTAAAGGAATTAATTAAAAGTACAGGGGCTGTTTTGTAATTATTTGATAGTTGAGACTTTGGGCTATTGGATCACTTTTATTAAGGCTTGAACGAAAATCCTAGAAGGATCTAGGAGTTTTCGTCCAAGGGCTTAAGGAAAGGAGTCCATGGACTTGCTTAGGCCCTAAGCTAAGGGATTAGGGTTTTCACCTTGAAACCCTAGCTAGCCTCAAGTATAAATAGAACCCTAAGGCACTAGAATTCGTCCAAGCCTTGGGAAACCCTAAAAGGGACGAATTTTAGGGCAAGATATCCTTCTCTCCTCTCTCCCATATTCATCCTTTCACCTAGTGTGTTTGTGAGCCATTAGAGGTACTACACTTGTGGTACTTGCTTTCAAGAGCTAAGGAAATTCAAGGAACTAGTTGTTATTACTACATAACAACAAAAGGTATGTATTCTATTCTCCTATGTCAATTTCGAAAATAGTAGATGCATGCTAGGGTTCTTTTGTGTTCATAAAGTTGTATAACTAATAGTGAAAACATAGATCCAACTCTAGGGTTGCATGCACACATAGGATTGTTTGTATAAAACCCCTTCAGTGGTATCAGAGCCATTGGTTTTGTTTTCAATTAGCTTTATTCAAATGTATGAACTTGACATATTAGGGTTTATGGCTAATAAACCCTAGAGGCTTGATTTTCGAAATTAGGGTTTCTAAACCCTAGATTTCGAAATTTTTGGTAAGATTTCCTAAACCTTTTTTTTTCTTTGGCCCCAAGATTTCGATTTTAGGGTTGTCTAACCCTAGAATTTCGAAATTGCCTCTTTCCCCATGATTAGATCCTAAATTTTAGGGATTTGGATATTGCCATATCTTGTAATTATCCTTTAAATGTTTAAATTTGGTAATTAAAGATTTTGAATATCCCATCCCATAATTTCGAATTCTAGGGGATTTAAGGGATTAGGTTAAATTAATTGTTTAATTTAAGAGATATCCTTACCAAAGTAAAAGATAATTGTCAAATTAATTAGATAATCATTTCTTTATGTGATAAACTTGATTTATTTGAATTATTTGATAGATTATCTTGCAAGAAATTGAATTAGGTCATATTAAGATAATTACTAATTAATTGGTTAATTATTATTAATAATTTGATCTAGAATGTTCTTGCTTATGTTTTGAAAAGTTTCAAAACTTGCCCTCAAGTTTTGGAATTTAAAAGTTGATTAAAAGTTTAATTTTGAAATGTTAAATTCTAAAACCCTCGTATTTTGAATAAGTTCAAATTACACCCTTATGGTTTTGGAAAGTTAATAAAACCACCTACTATTTTAAAAGTATAAAATACACCCTATACTATATATGTAACATTAAAAGTCTAATATTATATATATGAGTAAAAGTCAGTCTTACCGTTAGTAGGCCTCATTCACGAAGCTGGTCTATAAGGGGTGTTTAAGGAAATTGCCTATAAAATGGCGATTGAATGGGTATCCACTCTTACCCACCGCACTCTTGACTAGTGGAGGGTCGTTAGCCGAACAGGTAGGATAGGACAGAAACCTTCCATTATAAGTATAATGAAGTACAAAGTAACTAAATGCTTTTACAAATTCCCAAATCTTAGTTACTCTAGGATAAAATGTGAAAGTGATGCTAATCCATGGAATTACACTTTGTGCCCCTGTCAATCGTTGGTGGAGCGCGTGTGGTTAACCGGCACACTAATTTGGGATTGACATTGGCGACAAAGGGTGGTTCGATGTTTTATCATAGATCAATGGAGCGTGTGTGGCTAACCGGCACATTGATTAGGTGATGAAGACATTGAGTGCACCATGTTGGTTCGCATGGTTATTCACAAACTTGTTTGCGATCCTCGGCATCCCAGTCGCAAAATTTGAAGTGCATATCGAGATTTAAACATGCCATTGAAAGGTTCAATGAATCTCAAAAGATCTAGGAGTTTTCAATTCATTTAAAACTTAAATTTCTTTTTCGTTTTTCATGGTGGGAATTGGTAAATCGTCATTTACCTACCTTCAAATATTCTGCAACTAGATTACGGCATCCCTCTTCTAGGTTGTAGAGTATTGTGTTGGATCCTAGCCTTGATGTTTCATTTGGGTGTCACATCAAGGATTCTAATCAACTTAACTTGGATTTTCTCCCGTTTTGTAGATGTCAAAGTATGACAACTATGGTCTTCCCAAATCCCTTGGAACAAGCTTTCCAAATGAAGATGACGTTCCACGATACGATCAAGGAAATGAGAGTCATGCTTCACTTCCTCCACCTCCTCCAATTATTCTCCCTAACCCACAAGTTCAAAGGCTTGAAAAGTTCAAGCTCACTCAAGCCCTATTGGCAAGTAAACACGAAGATGGGAAACCTGTGTGTGCACACATCTTAGAGATGAAGTCACACATTGATAGGTTAAGGATGAGGGGTGTCGATATCTCAGAAATGTTGGCTGTTGACTAGGTTCTTCAGTCACTTCCTGAATCATATAGTGAGTTCGTTAGAGAGTACTATATGATGGACCATGACGTGACCCTCATTGATTTGACCTATTTGCTTATAGCTGCTGAATCAGAAATGATTTGGCATGCTAATCGAGTAAATTTGTCTGGCAAATCAAACTCTCAAACTTCAATGGAAATTGAAAATAGTGACATTGGAAATCCAGAAAAAGGTAAATTCTGAGATAGTTCCTTGTGCCATTTCAAAAGAGTCCATCTGCTTCTACTGCCAAGAGAAGGGGCATTGGAGACAAAGCTGCCTTTTTTTTTACCTGAGAGATCTAAGAGATGGGAGAGTCAAGACGTATGGCTCTACTTCAGGTAAAATCCAATAACTAACTCTATAAGTTCCTATTCTTTGATTTTCAATACATGATGTGATAAGATTACATTTTGATGTTTTGTAGGATCGAAGAAAAGAGAGGAAGCTTAAGGGAAGAAGTAAGCTGAATCTGATCGTGAAGAAATGGATTTCGATCGCATTGCTTGAAGATCGGATTTTTGAGCTACTACTTTAGAGTTAGAATAGATTGCTTAGAAATTGAAATAGCATAGTTTTCATTTGAATTGCATTGTAAGGACAAGTTTTTCCGCAATAGAATGAATTTTGATTTCGTCCTATCTATTTATCCTTGCAATGGCATATGTGAAAATGGATGTTTATGTATTTCTAATTTTAGCAATGTTGAATTGGATGTGATTCTTGATTATGTTATTTGTGAAATGTCGAGGATTTGCCAAATAAAGGAAGATTCTCATCACCCAAGTTTCAATTGGACAGAAACTTGGAATCATACAACTTGGTTGCGTGATGAATGAGAAACTTCATATTTTGGAAATTAGACTAATTCTTTGGCAAAGTGTCAAGAGAAGGACCAGGAGATCGAGTACACTAGGTTGTGCGTTGATCAAGTCCACCACAAGAGTGATAAAGATATTCATCATGATTTACTAAAGGTTAGTAAATATGATTATACTTATAAGATTAAGTATAATTCTGAGTTGATTGAAAGAGTTTAAATCAATAGCAGAACGAATAAGAAGAATCAAGTAGGCAGAAAGATAAAAGTTTCTCTATTCTAAGAAGAAGGGAGAGTACCTTTTATTGTGTTTTATGATAAGTCTTAATGATTAAGAACCATATCTCAATTGATCCTCTAAGTGAGTCTTAGTGCAATTGCATGTCTAAGAAGAGGAATCAAGAATTGTAGAAATGGTTAAATCAAGAAGTCAATCATACTTCGTTCCAATATCAAGTCTTAGAGTCAAGATTCTGACATGAGTGACAAGTATTAAGTAGGTTTATAACACTCGACAAATGTGGAATTTGGAAAAGTTTTCTTATTCTTGCACATTTGAAATTGGTAAGTTGTGATGTCTTGGATAAGACAAAGACCAACCAAGACCAATTGTGTGAAGTGTTGAACTTGACAAAAGGCTACACTAACTCTTGAATATTTGTTTGTCAAGAAATGGTTCTTGACAAGAGAATCTTATATGTCAAGGAGTCAGTGGGAGTCTTAATGGTCTTGAAAAGTTTCAAGAACAAATCAAGAGTAAACCTAGTTGATCATCACTAGCACACGACTTGAGGTTTAAAGCCTATCGTGGATGACATACTCTTTTTCTGTGCCATTCCAATTGAGTTAATTATGCGTGTGAGTTATATGAGTTCTCATTTGAATGCATAAAGACAAAGCACCTCGATCAATGGAAAGTACATTGATATGAAAGGGTGAGTTGCTTGGAAGACATGGTGGGCATTCATGTTACCATGAGGCAAGAAATCAAGATTGAACAAGTTCAGTCCATAATGTTTTGGATTTGTCGCAAACTTTCGTTTTGACAAATTCACATGGATAGGAACACATACATCATAAAATCTAAGTGTCAGGAAATGCTTTCACTAAGAGAGATTTTAAGAAGATAGCAATTGTGAAAATTGTATTCTCAAATTCGATTATGATTACGGCATCCCTTTTCATAGTTCGAATTGTGAGATTTGGCAATTGATCGGAACATTTGGGACTTAGTAACATAAATTCTGAATTGTTTAGACACACATGTGAGCTATCTAAGGCAAAGGTGTATGAGCTTAAAAAGCTTAGATAAAGGCTTATCAAAGCATTAGGTATTAGAAATATGAACTTAAGGAATTCAATAAGCATTGTTTTCTAGAAGTCCAATTGTTTTCTGAATACATGTCAAAGCTAGTGGGAGCATAAGTGTTATGCTGGTAAGAAAATAATCATCATGTTAGTGGGAGCATGATTATTATGGTAAGTATTGCAAGTTAGCAATATTAATTATAGAAAACAAAGATTCACTTTGCAAAGTTGCAAGGGTTGAAAAGTTGTTTTGCTATAATTAAGGGAGAGAATATTATACTTCGTTTCAAAATTCTAAAGCTTAGATCGAGAAATGTTAATAAATTTAGTCAAGGATACATAGTGCATTCTCAAAATTCGATTATGATTACGGCATCCCTCTTCATAGTTTGAATTGCGGGAACATGGCACATAAAATATTATGGCAGAAGGCTGATAAAGTATCACGTCTTTATATGAGACATTATGCATCGTGTCTAATACGCTTCGGGTATGGGACCGATTGCATATGTTATAATATTTGACCATTCTAAATTTTCCAAATGCCTAGGGCATTAAGAGGGAAAAAGGACTAGAATCGGTTTTGACTAAAATAATTAAACAACTATCAAAGGACGGTCTGAGGTTCACTGAGGATTTGTCGCTTGTGAGTAGTTGGAAGTATAGTACTGGATGAACTATATTGACATTATTATGAATAGATAAGATTCTATTAAGAATAAGTTGTCATATAGCAAATATGGAAATGTTTCCATTAATGGGAGTTGGATATTAAGACTCTATGTAGATTAGAAACTTTTATGCAAAAGGATGTTCAAAGGAATGTACTTTGAGTGAGAGACATCACATCTATAAAATTGTTTTGTAACAATTTCTGATAGAGAACTTAGTAATTTCATTAGCCGGGTCTTGGTGACTTTTGTGCTATGACATTACAAAAGAATCATTGCATAAAGTGTTAGAATCTGACATATTCTAAAAGTGGCAAGAATTTGGTATTCTTATACTAATAATAAAAAAAAATTGGGGATTGTGAAATGAGTTTCATTGGGAAAGTTTTTCAATTGATCTATTTCACAGAGTATGGACCATAGGAAACCAAAGTGTGCATGCTTGGAGCATGGGACAATTGTGGTTATAATTCGAGTAATAAGTTGATTGTCTGAAACAGTAAACAATGAATAATGAGTAATCAATATGGTGTTTAAATAAAAGTGTTTTTATTTACGCTCAAAAGTTTTGGGGCCATATAGGATTAATATTATTATTGCGTTTCACTTTGCATGTTTTGACTTCCAGAATAACTAGGTTATTCAAACATCCACAGTCGGTCATACGTTGGAAGTAGGTATGAAGGAAGACTGTCATGAATCTGTCTGTAGATTGTCTAAAGTGTTTAGACATAGCACAAGTTTGCTGCAGAGTTCATGAGTGCTTTGATAAGATTAGAGTATTGGATTAAACCCACGCTCATTTGAATCACTTCATGGTTTTATCACGAGTGATTGGTGAGACGATAACATTGTATATTCTTGAAACCGAGACGTGTTAGTTGTTATTTGCTGGTCGGTTGCACATTGACAATAAGTAAACGTACCAGTAACTTGGTGTTATAAAACTTATTGTTGTGTGTGATTCGATTAGTAGGTGCAAGCAAGCATTTGAGTCGAAGTTTATCCATTCCTTTTACCCAAGGTGGGATAAAAGCGATATCTGTGGGCCCCTCGATGATTTACTGATGACAAAGGAAAGTGCTCGGCCGGGCCAGGACTGATTTGATTTGTTCAATTAGTCAGTCGTCATAAATCGGAAATCGGGAAACGACACATAGACTGAGAGAATGATTTCAATCCATGTCTCATGTCTATACGATATCTTGTAGAATGGAGGAATATATGATCCCTTATCTAAAGGACACGCGTATCTGATAAGATCAGAGTTGACAGCGCTTTTGGAAGCTACGATTGCTGATCAGGTTCTGAAGTCATACGCAAAATAGTTATTAGACTTATCCAAGTGGGAGACTGTTGGATTAGTGTCTAAGTCCATAACTATTTTGGTATTTACTTGACCCGATTGTGAGCATGGTCCTTTTGGGTTGCCTTCACACTGGTGACTAGACAGGATGACAGTTGAGGAGAGAGGTTGATTAGGGCATAAATATGATTTATTTATTATATTATATGATTAATATAATAATTTGGAATCATATTATTAATTAGTATTTAATCAGAAATTAATTAGGAATTAATTTCGGGATTAAAGGAATTAATTAAAAGTACAGGGGCTGTTTTGTAATTATTTGATAGTTGAGACTTTGGGCTATTGGATCACTTTTATTAAGGCTTGAACGAAAATCCTAGAAGGATCTAGGAGTTTTCGTCCAAGGGCTTAAGGAAAGGAGTCCATGGACTTGCTTAGGCCCTAAGCTAAGGGATTAGGGTTTTCACCTTGAAACCCTAGCTAGCCTCAAGTATAAATAGAACCCTAAGGCACTAGAATTCGTCCAAGCCTTGGGAAACCCTAAAAAGGACGAATTTTAGGGCAAGATATCCTTCTCTCCTCTCTCCCATATTCATCCTTTCACCTAGTGTGTTTGTGAGCCATTAGAGGTACTACACTTGTGGTACTTGCTTTCAAGAGCTAAGGAAATTCAAGGAACTAGTTGTTATTACTACATAACAACAAAAGGTATGTATTCTATTCTCCTATGTCAATTTCGAAAATAGTAGATGCATGCTAGGGTTCTTTTGTGTTCATAAAGTTGTATAACTAATAGTGAAAACATAGATCCAACTCTAGGGTTGCATGCACACATAGGATTGTTTGTATAAAACCCCATCACTAATTTAGTCGGGACATAATTAATATATTTATGTTTTAAAAAGATCTTTATCGGTTACTTCATTAGTTGCAAAGTGCATACCAGTCATATGTGATTAAGATATAATAGTCCTTCGAATAGATGACCCTAACTCCAAGACCACAACCAAACAAGGACAGGAAGTGAAACAAAGATACATAAATTCTAAGTCTATAGCATCTTAGTTACATATGACCTTAGCGCATCCACTTAGCAGCTATTGATCTATAAATAAAGACCTATTTAATTCTCAGATAATTTATTATAGTAACACAAAATACTCCTATAGTATTTGTAAATGTTTAGTTTTGAGTTTTTAAAGTATCCTTTGTAGTGTGTTATTAGGTTTGTTAGATTTGTTGCCCATCCTGACCATCCCCCGGTATATGCAAGTCAATTCCCGGACAGATATAGTTGATCAGGCTATATCCTTCCCAGACTTAATCCACATATACTAAGGCATACTCAAAATGTTCAACTCTTCTTCTTTTGCTTTATGTTTTCGCTAGTTATGATACCATGCGAGCATGTAATGTATGTATGTATACTTTAATCAAGAAAATCATTTATTTTCTAAAAGTGTATTTATTTGAAAAATGCACAAATCAGAGACTATTAGTCCCAATTGTGTTTATAGTTTGTATATCTTATGTGGTTTGATATACTTAATTCACTATAAACTGTGCTCTGATACCAATCTATCACACCCCCAAACCAAGGATGGCGGAAATGTCCGGGGGTGGAGGACTTCATGTATAGTATCATAACAACAATTGTAATAGTAATTCAAGCAAACACAACCAACATATATATAATTGAAAAAGTTACATCATTGTATGAATTACATGTTTACGAATCAATTACAATATGTTGACAAAATATGAAATAGTAGACGCCTTAGCGTCCCATCCTCAAAAGCAATTGGTTACCTGTTTAATGATTTCCTGAGAATACAAGTTGTTTGAAAAAGTGTCAACACAAAGGTTGGTGAGTTCATAAGCTTTGGTTTGGTATTATTAAAAGCCTTTCGTTTGTAAAAGTAGTATTTGTTTTAGAAAAATCCAATATTTTCCTTAAAATGTATATGTAGTCTTAAATCCAAAGACCGAAATGTATAAGTAACTTTTCTTACTTATAATAAATAATGTAAGTTTAAATCGACATAAACTCGTTTAATTTTAATGAAGTTCCCGTAAATTCCAATATTCATTAATACTTTATGTGAGTTTATTAAAGCCTTTTCTTGTAAAAGTAGTGTTCGTTCCAGAAAATCCAATATTTTCCTTAATGTGTAAATGTAGTCTTAAAACCCAAAGACCGAAATGTACAAGTAGTGTTCGTTCCTTATAGTAAAACAATGCAAGTTTAAATCGACATAAACTCGTTTGATTTTAGTGAAATCCCCGTAAATTCTATGTTTGTTAATACCACATGTGAGTTATTATAACCATGCTATGACCTAGTTGGCCTGAAACGACGTTCTTCAGGCGTCGGAAATGTTATGACATTTGTCACCCCAGACCTGTCGGTCTAGCTGTTGCATGCAGCTAAGGTGTGGGTGTGTCAGACCCAATATAGATCTATACACAAGTATCACGCTCTCCCTCGAGGAGACTCTGGTTATAATACAGGACTTATTTGTAAATTGAATCGAATGTCTCATAGAAGTCATTAACGAATTTACGTGTAGTGTAATGAAAACTTGGTACCGTATGGCCGTACCTTGCTTAATGAAAATCTTCTTTGTATAAATGTACCCTTTTTAAATGTATGTGTTATGTAATGTATCATAAAGTCAGTAACGGAATTACGTGTTATGAAAACTTGGTACCGTATGGCCGTACCTTGCTTAATGAAAATATCCTTTGTATAAATGTACCATTTTTAAATGTATGTGTTATGTAATGTTTCATAAAGTCATTAACGGAATTTCGTGTTATGAAAACTTGGTACCGTATGGCCGTACCTTGCTTAATGAAAATATCCTTTGTATAAATGTACCCTTTTTAAATGTATGTATTATGTAATGTATCATAAACTATACCTATTATAGTTTTTCAACCAAGGGTAGTACGTAGTAATGTATGCAAACTATATTCAAAATAGTTTATTAAATGTTTGAATGTATCGGTTGTACTTTGATTATAATCACTTGTTATTCTTTATATTTTATATGTCCAAATCCATTTGTAAACTGATGTGTGTCTAAATATTAAGATAAAATGTCATATATTGCAATAACATATTATCACATAAAGATATACACCTTTCTCAACATGTTACAAGGTGAAATGAAATTGACAGCAACTTTTTGTTGTATACAGTTTCTATTACTGTTCTTAGAAAATTTATAGAAAAATCATCAAAGCTCTAAATCCAAATCCGCAAATTCTGAGAGTTTGGAATATGAGTCTAGTTTGTTCGTAAATTTTATCATGATTTTTAGTGATCTCTAACAGAGGTGAAAATGTTCATAATCACAGACTGGTCCGGGTTTGCCTCTGAAATGATAGGCAGTTTTGTAAAAATCACCATAAATTGTAGAAAAATCATATGGAGATGTGCAAGTAGCCATTTTAAAGCTAAGAGTTTGAACTACTTGCACCTGGAACAGTTTTGAAAACTAAAATATTTAAGTTGACCAAAACAGTCCGTGATCGAAGTTCATATTTTCTGATGTAATCTGATAGAAAAAGTTTAATTGTATTCTTGATGATTTTACTTGTATTCCCCCCTTAAAACTTAAGAAAAACATGTAAATGTAGGGGTATGAACTCACCTTATGTGATTTCAGTAGATGAAAGTGAGATAGAGGAAGTGTTCAACCCAAGAACACTAAGAAGATGTCTTGATGATTCGAGAATCTAACACCGAATAAGATGGAATTTGTGTAAGATATCAATGATTTGAGTAGAATAGAGTTTAATAATTATGTGAATGATGAAGATACTTACTAATTGAAGAAAGAAATCCCTGGAGAAAGCCTTGAAGTTGAGAGAAAAGATGAGAGAATTTTGGAGAGTGTTCTTTGGTTGTTAAGTGTAGAATGAAAGGACTTTATGGAGAATGAGGAGAGAGGATCAATCCTCCAGCTCTTAGAACATGGGAAGAGCTGGAGATTGGGTGTAAAGGTCCACTAAGGTGACAAGGAGTAGTGGGAAAGAGTGGCTGATCATAGAGTGAGGTGGTGGTGGTTTGCTTTTGCCATAAATTAAGGAAAAACAAATATTCCCTCAATAATTAGTTCAACCACTAATTCTTTTAATATATTTTTTATAAAAACCCTGGAGATTTATATATTTTGGGGCCTTAGTTTATAAAATAAAGTTTTGGGTGAAAATCCCATGTTAAAATAATGAAAAACGGAGTTAAACCGAAGTCGTAGTCGAAAAACCGGTAAAAAGGGGCCGTCTACGAGACCTCTCGCATGGGCTGTCTGAGAGGCTTCTCATGCGAGGCTTCTATCCTGAGAGGCTTCTAATGAGAGGCTTCGGTCCTGAGAGGCTTCTCATGAGAGGCTTCGGTCCTGAGAGGCTTCTCATGAGAGGCTTCGGTCCTGAGAGGCTCCGGTCCTGAGAGGCTTCTCATGAGAGTTTTCGCTTCTAATAGGAGGGTTTTGGTTCCTTAAGGTTATTTTACCCGTTTTTACCCCGTTTCAAGTGGTTTTTGACCCGGTTAAGGGTCGGGATGACCCGAATGATTACAAAAAGTTAAAGTAACTTTTGAGAGAGATTTGGGAGAGATTTCAAATAGAAAGAGATAGAGTGAAAACGATTTAGAGAGGTTTCGTTTGTGATTAATTTGAGTGTCCGGCTTCACAAGGCAAGGTTCGTAAACCCCGTTAAACCATGTTTTAGTGTCGTACACACTCCCGTTAAACCCCGTTAAACCATGTTCAATGTTTACTGCATTTGAGACTTAGGAAATTCAACACACGAACTTTCCAAATAATGTTTCTCTCATTAAAATATTGCATTGTACAGTAATTACATAGTGTAAACCCTAATATACAAGGGTTAATTGAGTCGATTGGTTTTGACTTGTTGACTTTGTTTGACTTTGACTTGACTCAATTTTGACGGTTGTCACAGGTTTCCTGTCCTAGTTATGATGGTCCTGAATTCAACTGTGGGGGTTTGTTATCTGTGGACTCTCTTATGGTTTTCCTATTCTATGTAGATCATGCTTCGGGTTTTACCACAGATCTCCATCACTTTCTGATGGAAGATTTGCCTCCTCGTATGATTCCTTATTGACTTCTCTGTTGGTGGTTGTAGTGAAGTGGCTATCTATATCTAGGTTGTTTGCGCGAGAATGGGAATGACTAAAGAATCCTATGAGATTAAATAAATCGTTTCTTCTGAAGTTATTGATGATCCAAACTGGGTCCTCCTATAGTCAAGCAGTGCATGCAAGCTGTATATAACCAAGATCAAATAGACCTTCGAATACGTGATCCTACTCTAAAACGACAACCAAACAAGGAACAGGTAGTGGAGCGAAGATCACCAATTCTAAGTCTATAAGATCCCAATTATATATAACCCCGGACGCATGCACTTCGCAACTATAGACCTGCCAGTAAAGGTCTTTTAGTTCTCATATAAGTTTGTTATACTGCCTAAAATACTCCTATAGTATTTTATCTTTATGTTTTGTTCTAAGGATACTTTGTATATAGAGTTAGGTAAGTTTTAGACTCGTTGCAACACCACTATCACTCTCAAACACATGTTGGTCGTATCTCAAATAAATATAGTTGATCAGGTTATATTTATTCCAGATATGATTACATAACTGCCTAGGTTTGACTGTAGTGTCCAACATCTAAATACTTTTGTTTGTTTTGTTCTTATTGTAATACTTGTTCTTCTCATGTATGCTTGTTAGCATACTTCTCGTAAAATAGTTATATTTTAAAAGTATACTTTTAGTCAGAGCACTTCGGCCCCATTGTATTTATAGTTGTATATCTTTTACTGGTTGATATACTAAGTTCACTATAAACAATGTTCTGATACCAATCTGTCACACCCCCAAACCAGAACGGCGGATGTTCGGGGGCGGAGGACGTCTTGTACAGTATCACAACAATTGAATAATAGTAATCAAAGAAACCACAACCATTATATTAATAATATAATGTTTACATTGTTTTCGAATCATAAACAACTGACTTCAAAAGTAAATAGCAAGTAAAGACTCGAAGTTACTAGGCTCCGTCTTCTTGAATCCGATGTGTGTACCTGTCTACTAATGTCCTGAGAATACAAGTAGGTTTTGAAAGAGTATTAGCATAAAGTTGGTGAGTTGATAAGCGTTTTGTTTTAGAAAACAAGTTCTTTGTTCTTTTGAAAAGAGCGTTGTATTTCTCCAGAAAACCTTATATTTTTTGATGTAGTGAATATTAAGTAAAAATGATTCTTACTAGTTCCTCCTGCGAGTACTTAGTGCATACAAATCATATACAGTCCAAATCGAATAAACAATCGATTGTGTGGTTCTGCCCCAAGCCGACAACCAAACAAGGAACATGAAATGAGGCGGCGGCCACATATTCCACTGATTATCGGATCCTTATGTACAAAATCCTGAAGTATTCACTAGATACTTACAAAGTTAACTGTTTTGATCCTTTGATATCTTTTGAAAGTGTTCCTCAAGAAAATCCATTATTTTCTTATTAAATGCATGATTAACCAATTCTTTTTATAACTACTTAGCTCATACTAGCTATGTATAAACCAATATCGAACAGACGATTGATTGTGTGGATCTGCCCTAAGTCCACAACCAAACAAGGAACAAGAAATGAGGCGGAAACCACACATTCCATGGTCTATCGGACATTCTTCATACATAGCTTGGATGCATAAACTAAGGAATTACAGAATTAAAAATGAATGTTCATTAGTGAAATGATAAGTCGATTGTTTGTAGAGTACTGATGTTTACCCTGGAAAATCCTATATTTTCCCTAAGTGTAAGTTATTGAATCATCTGTTCCAAACCAAATAGTATAAGCAATTACCCTAGTTATATTGTTTAAGCATTGTTCTGTTTGAAAACCAGTATGTTCCGTATAAAAACCTTTGTATGAAAACCTTTCTATGAATACCTTTGTATGAAAACCTTTGTATGAATACCTTTGTATTAATACCTTTCTATGAAAACCTTTGTATGAATACCCTGGCTACCAACAGTATGTATAGTATGTTCTGTAAACTGAAAGTGTTGTTAATACACTCATGTGATCACTTAGTAGATACGAGTTATAGAAATCTAGATCGAACAGACAGTCGATTGGGTGATTCTGCCCTAAGCCCACAACCAAACAAGGAACAGGAAATGGGGTGGAGATCACACGTCCCACTGCAAGTCGGATGTTAATTTCATATTACCCTAGTATACATACTAAGTCATCACATAGTTACTAACCCTATTGTCTGTTTGTTAGGTATATTATTAGGTGAACGAGTCGTTGTTTCCCCTGTGAGTTCTTATAACCATGCTGATGGACGAATACCTATACGACGTGCTTCGGAAGTCGAAAACTGAAAATGACGTTTGTCACCCCCGGTTGACTGTAGCTAATAGTCAGGGTGCGGGATTATCAGTCCCGTATAGATCTATACACAAACTCACGCTCTCCCTCTAGGAGACTCTGGTTCCTAAGAAGTCGTATCCCACACTATAGTTCTCTCAACGAATCCACGAATAATACTATGAAAACCCTTTTTTGTTATTAACATGAATCCTTATAAAATAATATCTTTTATTTCATAATTCATAAGTTTGTTTCCTTTGTTCTGAAAACTGTGTTTGTAATGTTTGTATCTTAACATGCTTTGTAAAACTGATTTCAAGTCTAGTAGTAACGATGTATACCATGCATGTAAGTTCTATGTTCAATGTATGTTAATGATAGGAAAATATAATAAACCAAATTATATTTTTAAAGACAAGATTACTTGTGCTTTTACTTGTATTCCCCCCTTAAAACATTAAAAACTCAGAAAATATAGGGGTATGAACTCACCTGTAGTGAGTGATCTGGAAGCTAAGATAGCTATAGGATGCTTGAGCTCACAAATGATGTCCTAAAGCACTGTTGGATCCTATAAGGCATATATTCACATATATGTGTACTCAATTAGTGGTTATAACTACTAACAAGTATCGAAAACCACCTAAGATTGTAGGAAACACCCTAAATTAAGTGTTAGGCTCACAAATGGAAGCTTGGAAGGGGTTTACAGCCACCCAAGGATGGGTTTTCAGCCGTATAGAGTTCACGGCCTCATGAGGTTCATGGCCTCATGAGGTGTTCACGGCCCTATGAATCTATGAAGGGTTCACGGCCCTTATGAAGGGTTCATGGCCGTGATCCCTTCAAGTTCATGAAGATGGTGATAAATCAGGAAGGATCAAGGCTACGATCTAGTAATCTTTCAAGTATAACAAGTTTAGGGTTGAAACATTTATGTTTTTGGAGCTTTGAAGGGTTCACGGTCAAAGCTTTTTTGAGATAGAGTGGGGGTGTTCATGGTTGGGAGGAGGAGAAATGAGAAGAAAATGAAGTCACTTATATATATATATATATATATATATATATATATATATATATATATATATATATATATATATATATATATATATATATATATATATATATATAGGAGGGGGTTCACGGCTGTGAACACCTTGTTAGTGATTTTCTGGTTCGAATCTTACCTCCCGATCTCAAGCTAACTCATCCTAGCATCCATTCATACATTACACTAGGCTTAGAAACTCTCAAACAGACCCTTAACAGGGCTAAAAGGTAACAGAAACGAATTTGACTTTCATTGATCGAGATGGCTTATAGATAGAGATTCCGGGTTGTCACATCATCCCCCCGATAGAGGGAATTTTGTCCTGAAATTTGGATTCCGAGTCGTTGGTTAATGATAAGAAAAAGAGGTGGGTACTTTGGTTCCATTTAACCCTCGCGCTATTCAGTGAATTGAGATCCTCGCTGGGTGTTTCAGCAGACCTTCACTGTTGTATCTGTTGTTCTGGTCTGCGAAGGGTGTGTATGTTTGACTTGCTCGTCTATGTTCATCCAACTGGTAGGCTGTCCATCCGTAGTTATGAGCAGCTTTTTTCCTGAAGTTCATGGTAGGGCTTATACATGGTTCATCTATCATTGTCTTGCATACACAAGTCGTATATAATTAAGATTGATGAGGCGGTCGGATTCGTGGCTCTGCCCCAGGTCCACAACCAGACAAGGAACTTGAGATAGGGCGGAAACACACATCCTAAGCCCGTAGAATCTTAATTATATACCATCCTCTCGCAATACACAAAACATTGATAGGCTAACCGTATTCGTCCCTAGCCTTTGAGCTTGAACTTGACTTGCTGCGCAATTGGTATCTCCCAAGTGATCTGCTGGAAATACTTAAGGAAGGTTATAGGAGGATACCGTACTCCTCGCATGAGTACTTCGGAGGTCTGAAGCGAGAGACAATTCCGAGGTTCACATCTAGTTTGTCGTTATGAGTGACGAGAGTTTTGTTATTCGGTCGGTTTAAGGCGAAGGGTCTCCTCGGTGACACATGGGTTTGGTATAACGTAGACTTAGTCAGACTAAGCGGAATGACATCGTAGGCTCGCATGTTAGGTTAGTTCGGAAGGAGTGTGTTGTTAGAACATTAGTGCATCTGCGTGTGTATGTTTCTAGTGCTTTCTGTTTTTGACCTTGTTATTACTACTACAAATGTTTTGCGTTGTATTAAGTGTACTAACTGAAAGATTGTTCTAGTGAATGATACTTGATATTATGGTCCCTATCCAGTCTCTCTATAATCGCTTGGTGTCTACAAGTCATATATAATTAAGATTGATAAGACAGTCGACTGAGTGACTCTGCCCTAAATCCACAACCAGACAAGGAACAGGAAATAAGGTGGAATCACGCACTCTAAGTCTATATGTTCATAATTATATATGGCCCTAATGTTTACACAAAGTCATTATAGCTTACCAGAAAGACTAATTAGTTTCTACATAAACTATGTGCTTTGATTAGACGAGGAAGAAATTCTTATAGTTAGGATCTAGTTAGGAAACGTACCGCTGTTCTCAGGTGGTTCCGGGGTAGACTCTCCTGCAGTGATCATTAGTACTCTTCCTTCTTCACCAGGGTCTCTGGCCAATGGACAATCTCTCCTGTAGTTTCCCGTTTCACCATATTCATAGCAGGTCTGACTTACTTCCTCAAATGGGACCTGAGAGATTGGTCGTGTCGGTGCCCTACAGAAGCGGATGGTGTGTCCCCTTCTGTGGCAGTTCTTGCAATACAGCTTCTGACACCTTCCGGTATGATGGAAGTTGCACTTATTACATTTAGGGAAAGTTCCTGCATAACGACTGCCTGGTGCTGAAGTGGTTGGTGTCGTGGCAGCATAGGCTGCACCCGTCTGTTGTCCCTCGAAGGGTTCTTGTGCTGATTGTCTCTTCTTCCCGCTCTCGGTCCTTTGTTTATCATCACCTCCTTTGGTTGACCCATGAACGGGGTCCATTATGCCTTGGCGGATCCCATAGTCCACCAATGTTTGAGCCAGACGTTTGGCACTGTCAAACGTAGGAGGTTTCGCTGCTAATACGTTTCCTTGGATTGGAGAAGGTAGTCCTCAAATGTATCTCTCTACCTGCTTGCTCTCATGGGTAACCATCCCAGGGCACAGTGCAACTAAATCGCTGAATCTATCGGTATAGGCTTCTATGTCTGAGCCTGCCATGGTAAGATTCCACAGCTCATGCTCTAGCTTTTAGACTTCGCCCCCCGGGCAGTACTCTTCCAGCATCATCTGTTTTAGATTTTCCCAGCCCATTGCATTTGCTATCGGAAGAGTCAATGACTTGACATGGCTATTCCACCATGTAAGGGCTCTGTCAGAGAAAGTGCAGGAAGCAAACTTCACCTTGCTCCCTTTTGGGCACGTGCATAACTCGAAAATCGATTATGTCTTTTCGAACCATCGCATTAGAGTGATGACTCCCCCACTTCCATCGAAGGATTTGGGTCCACAAATCATGAAGTCTTTATATGAGCACTCTGTTGTGTGTCAGTGGTTAGAGTTGTTGGTTCCACTACCCGATCCACCGGTACCATTTGCATTGATTTGAGTCATGATAGCTGTCACTACGGCTGTTACTGCCGCCTGAAAGACAACCGGGTCATACTGAGGAGGTGGCGGTGGTGGTGCGTTGTTCTTGTTTTTGTTCGACTTCTTCGGTGGCATCTTTCTTCCATAAGGTTTAAAAGATGAAATGAGGGTAAGTCCATAGTGGTTACAAGTCGAGTGTTATCTGAATCAAAGTTATCTTAGTTCTGAGTGTTTCATGTTCTGACTCTTGGAGCAATTCATAACAGAGGTCTATGCAACATAGACTTATGAATTTGATAGTGAATACCCTCTTAATGAAGTTCTGGGACTTGGTTTACTGTTACTAGCTGATATGAAAAAGGCGATAAGCCTAACACATAGTGTGAGCAGTGTAATCACTAACTCACTAAATCATATTAGTTAGTTAATTATTAGTATGACGTATATGGTGCTCTACCACCTTGCGCGTATCGGGAGGGGTTTCCTGTCCTAGTTATGATGGTCCTGAATTCAGCTGTGGGGGTTCGTTGTCTGTGGAATCTCTTATGGTTTTCCTATTCTCTGTAGATCATGCTTCGAGTTTTACCACAGATCTCCATCACTTTCTGATGGAAGATTTTCCTCCTCGTATGATTCCTTATTGACTTCTCTGTTGGTGGTTGTAGTGAAGTGGCTATCTATATCTAGGTTGTTTGCGGGAGAATGGGAATGTCTAAAGAATCCTATGATATTAAATAAATCGTTTCTTCTGAAGTTATTGATGATCCAAACTGGGTCCTCCTATAGTCAAGTAGTGCATGCAAGCTGTATATAACCAAGATCAAATAGACCTTCGAATACGTGATCCTACTCTAAAACCACAACCAAACAAGGAACAGGTAGTGGAGCGAAGATCACCAATTCTAAGTCTATAAGATCCCAATTATATATAACCCCGGACGCATGCACTTCGCAACTATAGACATGCCAGTAAAGGTCTTTTAGTTCTCATATAAGTTTGTTATACTGCCTAAAATACTCCTATAGTATTTTATCTTTATGTTTTGTTCTAAGGATACTTTGTATATAGAGTTAGGTAAGTTTTAGACTCGTTGCAACACCACTATCACTCTCAAACACATGTTGGTCGTATCTCAAATAAATATAGTTGATCAGGTTATATTTATTCCAGATATGATTACATAACTGCCTAGGTTTGACTGTAGTGTCCAACATCTAAATACTTTTGTTTGTTTTGTTCTTATTGTAATACTTGTTCTTCTCATGTATGCTTGTTAGCATACTTCTCGTAAAATACTTATATTTTAAAAGTATACTTTTAGTCAGAGCACTTCGGCCCCATTGTATTTATAGTTGTATATCTTTTACTGGTTGATATACTAAGTTCACTATAAACAATGTTCTGATACCAATCTATCACACCCGCAAACCGGAACGGCGGAAGTTCGGGGGCGGAGGACGTCTTGTACAGTATCACAACAATTGAATAATAGTAATTAAAGCAACCACAACCATTGTATTAATAGTATAATGTTTACATTGTTTTCGAATCATAAACAACTAACTTCAAAAGTAAATAGCAAGTTAAGACTCAAAGTTACTATGCTCCGTCTTCTTGAATCCGGTGCGTGTACCTGTCTACTAATGTCCTGAGAATACAAGTAGGTTTTGAAAGAGTATCAACATAAAGCTGGTGAGTTCATAAGCGTTTTGTTTTAGAAAACAGGTTCTTTGTTCTTTTGAAAAGAGCGTTGTATTTCTCCAGAAAACCTTATATTTTTTTGATGTAGTGAATATTATAAGTAAAAATGATTCTTACTAGTTCCTCCTGCGAGTACTTAGTGCATACAAATCATATACAGTCCAAATCGAATAAACAATCGATTGTGTGGTTCTGCCCCAAGCCCATAACCATACAAGGAACATGAAATGAGGCGGCGGCCACACATTCCACTGGTTATCGGATCCTTATGTACATAATCCTGAAGTATTCACTAGATACTTACAAAGTTAGCTGTTTTGATCCTTTGATATCTGTTGAAAGTGTTCCTCAAGAAAATCCATTATTTTCTTATTGAATGCTTGATTAACCAATTCTTTTTATAACTACTTAGCTCATACTAGCTATGTATAAACCAATATCGAACAGACGATTGATTGTGTGGATCTGCCCTAAGTCCAGAACCAAACAAGGAACATGAAATGAGGCGGAAACCACACATTCCATGGTCTATCGGACATTCTTCATACATAGCCTGGATGCATAAACTAAGGAATTACATAATTAAAATGAATGTTCATTCATGAAATGATAAGTCGATTTTTTGTAGAGTACTGATGTTTACCCTGGAAAATCCTATATTTTCCCTAAGTGTAAGTTATTGAATCATCTTTTCCAAACCAAATAGTATAAGCATCTACCATACTTATATTGTTTAAGCATTGTTCTGCTTGAAAACCAATATGTTCTGTATAAAAACCTTCGTATGAAAACCTTTGTATGAATACCTTTGTATTAATACCTTTGTATGAAAACCTTTGTATGAATACCCTGGCTACCACCAGTATGTATAGTATGTTCTGTAAACTGAAAGTGTTGTTAATACCCTCCTGTGATCACTTAGTACATACGAGTTATAGAAATCTAGATCGAACAGACAATCGATTGGGTGATTCTGCCCTAAGCCCACAACCAAACAAGGAACGGGAAATAGGGTGGAGATCACACATCCCACTGCAAGCCGGATGTTAATTTCATATTACCCTAGTATACATACTAAGTCATCACATAGTTACTAACCCTATTGTCTGTTTGTTAGGTATATTATTACGTGAACGAGTCGTTGTTTCCCCTGTGAGTTCTTATAACCATGCTGATGGACGAATACCTATACGACGTGCTTCGGACGTCGAAAACTGAAAATGACGTTTGTCACCCCCGGTTGAATGTAGCTAATAGTCAGGGTGCAGGATTGTCAGTCCCGTATAGATCTATACACAAACTCCCGCTCTCCCTCCAGGAGACTCTGGTTCCTAAGAAGTCGTATCTCACACTGTAGTTCTCTCAACGAATCCACAAATAATACTATGAAAACCCCTTTTTGTTATTAACATCAATCCTTATAAAATAATATCTTTTATTTCATAATTCATAAGTTTGTTTCCTTTGTTCTGAAAACTATGTTTGTAATGTTTGTATCTTAACATGTTTTGTAAAACTGATTTCAAGTCTAGTAGTAACGATGTATACCATGTATGTAAGTTCTATGTTCAATGTATGCTAATGATAGGAAAATATAATAAACCAAATATATTTTTTTAAACACAATATTACTTTTGCTTTTACTTGTATTCCCCCCCTTAAAACATTAAAAACTCGGAAAATATAGGGGTATGAACTCACCTGTAGTGAGTGATCTGGAAGCTAAGATAGCTATAAGATGCTTGAGCTCACAAATGAAGTCCTGAAGCACTGTTGGATCCTATAAGGCATATATTCACATATATGTGTATTCAGTTAGTGGTTATAACTACTAACAAGTATAGGAAACCACCTAAGATTGTAGGAAACACCCTAAATGAAGTGTTAGGCTCACAAATGGAAGCTTTGAAGGGGTTTACGGCCACCCAAGGATGGGTTTGCGGCCGTATAGAGTTCACGGCCTCATGAGGTTCTCGGCCTCATGAGGTGTTCACGACCCTATAAATATATGAAGGGTTCACGGCCCTTATGAAGGGTTCACGGCCGTGATCCCTTCAAGTTCATGAAGATGGTGATAAATCATGAAGGATCAAGGCTAGGATCTAGTAATCTTTCAAGTATAACAAGTTTAGGGTTGAAACACTTACGTTTTTGGAGCTTTGGAGGGTTCACGGTCAAAGCTTTTTGAGAGAGAGTGGAGGTGTTCACGGTTGGGAGGAGGAGAAATGAGAAGAAAATGAAGTCACTCATATATATATATATATATATATATATATATATATATATATATATATATATATATATATAGGAGGGGGTTCACGGCCGTGAACAGGTTTGTGGCCGTGAACACCTTGTGAGTGATTTTCTGGTTCGAATCTAACCTTCTGATCTCAAGCTAACTCATCCTAGCATCCATTCATGAATTACACTAGGCTCAGAAACTCTCAAACAGACCCTTAACAGGGTTAAAAGGTAACAGAAACGAATCTTACTTTCATTGATCGAGATGACTTATAGATAGAGATTTCGGGTTGTCACATGTTATCTCCAAAGTTATAGCAAATACATACATTTGATATCAAAAACGCTTTTTTTTATACAATCTCTTTCAATTTACTGTATATATTCACGAACCAATGGGTTTTCATGATGCTTCTCATCCCGGTCACGCCTCATGTTTCGTAACAACATTTTGGTAATGTTGATAGCACCATCGGTTTCAAGCATCGCATCTGTGATCACTGCCTTTTTATATACAAACATGGCAATGATATAACGTATTTCTTACTTAATATCGATGACATATTCACCACCTACCACAGATCTTGATTGATGACTTCCAAGATAGGTGCATCCGGCAACCTCCAACTAAATCGACTAGGGGGTCTATTAGACATATCTTTATGTATTTTGTATTTATCTTATAGGTATTGTTAGGCTAGTCTATGGAATACTTTCCCTTTTTCCAAAATTTTGTTGTATGTATAAATATTGGACTATTGGTATTGTATGTATAAATATTGGTGCTTTGTTAACGAGAAGATCAACTTTTCCATTCTATCGGACACAAGTGTTTTCACTCTAATACTACAATCTAATAAACCTTAAGGACTTAAGGTAAGATATTGATACCTAATTTCGTGGATTCCATCAAACTTACAAACCAAATACAGTCCAATTAATTTTAACATGTACGTAATAAATGAAAAGTATTGTGTCATCACGTGCAAGTCATGAAAAGAGCTCAAAAGGTACGTAGTAGCATAAAGCCATGGGGTATGTCAGCCAACCCACCCCATCTACTCTTATCTACGCATCCAAACGAAATCTCCGAAATATCCAAACCCCCTCCAATCAAATCACCCCACGTCCCTCTTCTTCAATCTTCTCATATAAACCACACTGCTGACTACAAAAGCTCACCCCACCCCCACCCCCACCCCCTTCCCCTTTCACCTTTTTCAACCCCTCTACTATGATCACCAAAGCCTCCAAACCTTCTTCACGTAAAACTAGAACTAAACGCCGTAAACCCAAATACTTAAGCCTCCGTCTTCAGCTTATCACCACCACTCCACCACCAATGCCCACCACCACCACCACCCACGACCATGACAATAAACAACTCATCAATCTTTTCCCACTGCACCCCGAAAACCTAGTCGAACAAGATAAACTAGACGAAGAACATAACATGGCCTGTCTATTCTCGTCTTGTGATGACGACGGAGCTGCCACCACCCTCACCGGAATCCTGTGCTCCGACGACGAAGATGAAGAGAACACCAACAACCCATCTCCTTCTTCGGTTAACTACGCCGACGAGGAGGTGGAGCTTGTACGGACGGCGATGAGGAGGAATAAAACCGAGAGGGATCGTCATGAGAAGTGGGTTTGTTATTCGGAGGTTGTGGAGAAGAAGAAGGTGATTAGAGGGATGTCGTCGTCGTCTTCATCATCAACATCATGTAATCATACTAATCATCATCGGAGTAAATTAGTGTTGAAGCTTGATTATGGTAAAGTTATGGATTCTTGGGTCAACAAAGGTCCACTTTATATACATAAGAATTCGGATCCGGATACTCCACAACCGCAAACTGTACCCGATCTTCAAGATGATGACTTCTTTTTTCCATCTTCCACCTCTCTTAATGTGAGTTCCCTTCTTCCCTTTGCATTTCATACATATACATATACATACATACATATATGCATGTATAATTGTATACATGCAAGTAATCATTTGTGTGTGAGTTATACAACTTAGAAGAGTCATGATTAGATTGCATGTTATAATACATAATTAAAAGATCCAACATTTAGTTTTTTTCTAAATTTTTAGTCGACAAAATATATGTTTGCAATAATTATGGTCAGTTTATGTCATTTTCGTACAGCATATGAATTATTGTGGAATATTATTTCGATCATGCTACTATTTCATCGCTCAGTCTAGAAAATAGTGACAATTGATTTGACACTAAGTTTATTAGAATATTTATAATGTTATTAATTTTAACATGATTAAAGTTAAAGAATTTTTGTGTTACAAATTTGAAGTTACTAATTTTAAGCAATAAGGGTTGTCGGTGAATCGGTGTTCTGAGAATCTTGAATATTTTGGACTTAACCAGTCAAAGATCTGATTACATGCTTACATGAAACGATAGGCTTGTGCAATTTCCAAATGCGATTTATGTAAACGCTTTTTAATGTACATATGATGTTGCCTATTGTACAAGTAGCAATATAAAAGTTGTGCTTTTAGGAATTTGATCTCTGGAAATGGGTTAATTTTAACATGTGTGTCAATTGATGACTTGTGACCCCACCACTGTTGGCACTTTATTGCTCCGTAAAGTTGTACGGTACAAGTCCCTAGTGGAATTAAGTTTGTTCAAGTTAAGCTCCTCCACTTTTCAATATGTCGACAATGCACCCCAAAAGTTTGAAAAATTATTGTGGTGGTTATCATAGGACATTGTACTTTTTATTTCTTGCTGGTATAGTTTTATCTTTTTTTTTTCAATGCAATTCATATATATGTGGCTCATCTTCTCAATTTATTTTTTTTAAAGATTATATATTGGGGGTGGCAATTATCGTAATGACACAAAACACAATATACATTTGACATCTAAAGAAACGGGTATGGATTGATCTTAAGCAGGTCCAACACATTTTTAGGTTGATTCACTTAACCTGTATAATAAATGTGTGGTGTTCGGGTAGGTAGAGAGGTCATTCGGTCAACTCGCCAACCTTTTAATTATATTAAGTTAAAAAAAACATATTTTTCATTTTTTAATATGTGATGCCCTAAATTACATAACCCTAAAAATAAATCCATTTAAAACACCGACCAATCCTTGAACTCTTAGTCTCGTTCTCTCTCACATTTTGAATTTGTAATGCCATAATTCTAACCCTTTCCACATTCAATGACTCCAGATTGCAAGAATCGACATTTTTTAATATAAGATCTTCTAACAGTAACTTTTTTTTATGAATACAAGCTTTATTGATTTAAATTAAACACAAATTATTTATAAGTAGTTTGAAATAGGTTAATCACGAAAGAAAAATGATGTATACATATTCTTACACAACGGTGACCCGTGAACATAAATGTGACCATGAACATGATTATACCCATCAAACCCATATAGTTAAACATGTTATGTGGATCATGCCTATGTTTGAAAGATATGGATTATGTTGAACCATAATGTTTAATTATACACGTCATGTCCGAGTCATGTTATCTCATCCACCAACCCCCAAATTAGATGGAGTTTTCAGTGTACAATCTTTTACTATGAAAAAAGTAAAAATATTATTTTATATTAAACAAAACAATTTAAATATGTCGCTATTTTTTTTTTTTTTGCTTTTAACCTAATTTCTAATAAGATAACCTCTAAAGTCATGCTCAGATAGAGTTATTTAGACATTAATTTTGTCCATGTTACTTTGTAAAGTTGTAAGATACAAGCTCCAAAGACATTATGGGCACATTGCACCACATAAACTTGAAAAATAAATGTGTCACCATGTCTAATTCTTAACAGTAAATACATCTAATATTAAGTTTCTCATTATTGTTATGTTATGTATAGGGCATCACACATGATGAACGAGACAATGGTGGCAATGGAGGGTCATGGACAGTTCCCGAAATGACACACATTGAAAATACAGACATTGGCAGAGGAGAGGATGCATTACAAGCGGTGGGGTCCAGTGCAATGATTCAACATAGAGAAGCTAGTGTCCAGAGATACAAAGAGAAAAGACGCAACCGTTTATTTGCTAAAACCATTCGTTATGAAGTAAGAAAGTTGAATGCTGAGAAACGCCCTCGTATTAAGGTAATATATGTCTCTTTCTATATAATGTATTTTCTATTCTTGTTAAATAGTTTAAGTCTCGTTTTAATATCATTCTATTTTTTTTTATCGTTTTAATTTGCAGGGAAGGTTCGTGAAAAGAAACTGAATGAGATACTTTTTATTATTTTTCTGAGTTACAATTTAACTTAAAGACCTCCTTTAGAATGGAATTACGTATTTTGGACAATGTACATATGTATTTGTATTTCAAAATTAAAATAATAATGAAAAACGTTACATTTTATTAATAAAACTTATAAATTGTCACATTCTTACCAGACAAACACAAAGAAAAAAACAATAGCAAACGTGTTACATGAGCCATCAAGCTTCCCATTCGGCAAAATGAAAACCAGCCAAATTTGAGAAATGGGACCACGAGGAATTATTAGTACGAGAGCATGAAATTTAATTTAAAATAAAAAAAGTTTTTACTTTTTGCAAATATTACTCTTTTTATATGTTGGAGGCATTAGGGATGAAGATGAGATGAAACCGGTATTCGAGATTCTCGAATACCGAATCGTGTGGAAAGTCGATATTGATAACTGAAGAGAGAACTGACATTACAGGTATCGATACTGGGAATGATACTAGGTTTTGGTACTAGTATTGGTTCCGACTGTATTAATCCCGAATTTCGTGATTTTAAAATACTGAATATCGTCTTATATTATCATAAACGGTGTAGATTCGATATCAGTAACGGTTTGATAATGATTTAGGTTGGAAGTTTCAGTATTTTTGCTTCCCCCTAAGAGGTAGGTCAAGTCACATAGATTCTTTAGAACTATTAAAATGATTTATTATATCACATGGTTCTTGATGATACAAATATAGTTGACACTTGTGACTTCAACTACCTTCGATTCTATTTAAACGATATTATGCTAGATGTTATGTTTTATACAAATAGATGGATTCATTTTTGTTAGGTTAAAAACAGTATCAAATATTATTCTTATTGTTTAACATATTATTATAATTACGTACTTTTTTCATTTCAAAACATAAGTTGGTCATTGAACTAAAAGAACATACATGAAAATATTTAAAGTTTCGATGAGGTATGGCAACTAGGCCTTACGAGATTAAGTTCTTCAAGATATAATTTATCCCCAGAGATATTTGGTATGCATGTGATTGGACTTTTAAAGATTATATACGTTTAAGTATCATCCAATAAACAATTAGAAGTGCATCGACAAGAAAACACCAAAACCATGCTTTACGTGTTTACTTGGGTTTATATGAACTTGATTAAAAAAATATAAAATCATGAAGTATAATTTAAATTTATGATATAGTTTATTTATAGCTAGAAGCTACAATTATAAATATATAAAAAACCAAATTCTCATGTGTCTAGATTTGCTGTAGCTAAAAGTGCCAATTTGTATGCACAATGTACAAGTTATCATAGCAGCCAACTTTTTTATCTCCAAAAATCGAATTCTCATAAGTATCTAGAATTAATGTAATTGCCTATTTGTATGCACGATGTACAAGTTATCAAAGCAGCCAGCTTTTTTTTTTTATCCCCATTTACTATGTCGACTTCTTCAACCTTCTTTATTAAAATAATTTACATATTTGACTAATTTATACATTATATAAAAATATAAATTTCATCCTACTTTAGAATGTAGACATGCAAATTAATAAAAAAAAATTACTACACCAATACTATATTGTATTTAAGAAATACTCTAAAATCTTGACTTTTTGCATTAGAAAAAAATTGAAATATATATGGATCATGTAAGATTAAAACGGTATGGTGACCATTTCTTATATATATAAGAATTCAAGAAAGTGTGATATTGAATCAATTGTAACTCCAAATACACAAAAATATACTACGTAATAACCCTCGGTAACGCGTGGGTTCACTTACTAACATCATTTTATAAGTTTCAATTGTTCAAAACATAAATGGGCCATGTGTGTCCCTTTGTTGTTTGTATAGTTGCATGCGAAATTGTGAATAGTGGGCGTCTTAAACTTGCAATAAAAGCCGTTTTATTAGTTTTAATTGTGATAATGGGCTTTGCAATTCTGCAATATAAGCGGTTTCATTAGTTTTAGAGAAACTGCTAAAAATGGTTCCTACGGAATTGTCCCTTTGTTGGTTATAGCTAGAAGCTATAAAATCATTTTATAAGTTTTACATGTTCAAAACATAAATGGGCTATGCTTGTCCCTTGCTTGTTGTTTGTATAGTTGCATGCGAAATTGTGATTAGTGAGCTTTTGAAACTTGCAATAAAAGCCATTTTATTAGTTTTAATTATGATAATGGGCTTTGCAATTTTGCAATAAAAGCTGCTTCACTAGTTATAGTGCTATAATTCAATGGTAATGTTGAAAGATAAATTATGTTATAGGATTCTCTATTTGGATGACCAGGGTTGCGAGCCCTATTCTTTGAATATATGAGATTGAGCTAATAGCTAAAGAGGTTAGGTTGTTAAGTAGTTGTGATATGGAGTTTAATTAACCTAGTGACAAACAGTTACTAAGGTTAATTCCTAGTGTATTGGGACAAGTCCTAGGAACTTGGTATATAATCCAAATAGATTTTGGCAAATGGTTGACTTGTTGAACAACACAGATTAGAGGCCAAAACAGAAGTTACTTTTCACTAACTGGCCATGTGAGTGGATGTGGAGATTTTGTGAGTTTGTAGCAAATGAATTTTTTGTGTATGAATGTTTGATATTAAGTGTTTTAACGCTTAAGTGATTATCTTCTCAAGTTTAGATTAAAAAGAGCATTGCTAGTAGTTTTAGCATACATTATGTTTATTGGTTACATATTATTGTTACTAGTTCTGATATGAAAATTTTAGCATGTCATACGGTTGATACCAATTGTTGGGACACTTGATATTATTATGTGTACAATTGTAAATGAGCTTGTTGGGACAGTTGATATACTCCACAATGAATATTGAAGATTACAGTTTGGGATACATGACAATTATCTAGATTTTATTTCATGTATGTACTAATTGTCAATGAATGTATTCGTGATAAAGAAATTATTGACGTGTTATGGTCACATGTCACTTAATGTTAGGTTATGATTATAGTTCTTAGGGTCGAGGGTGTGGAGCATGGCATGTCATGCTGCCACGTTATCTTTAAAGCCACTCCGTGCTTGTCATGTCAATTTTGCCACACAACATAAATGACATGCCATTTTCAAGTGTTGGGTCAAGTTGGTAAAAGTAGAAAAAAAAATTAAAAAAAATTGTCATTGTGTTAGTTGTTCATTAATTATTAGTATTAGAAAATTTGATCAAGATAACTAATCACATTATAATTCAGTAACCAACTAATAGATCCATTGCACTATTAACGAAGTTAATCATGATTTTGAGAAGTAATCAAATCTAAACTTGAGTACCTGAAGTGATTCGTTTCCTATAAGTTTATATAGTTAGCTTAGTTTAGTTCAGTTTTATAAATAAAACCCCCTCTTTTATTGCTTTCGTTTATTTAGTGTACCTTATAATCTAAAACTTCAAATTAATTCAATACCGTTTCCATTGAGTTTGAAACCCTTACTTATCAAAACCATACTATACTCGATCGGGTTTACTGCCTGTAAGGTGTGGTTTAGATGCGATAGACTGGAATTATAAATAAAAAAAGTAGTGCATTAAAAATAACACATCAATTTTTTGGCGTAGTTGTCGGGGAACAGTTTTCAATTGATTTGGTTTGTTTGTTTATCGTTATTTGTTTTTAATTATTAGTTTTAATTTATTTTTATTTTTATTTTTATTTTCGTTGATTTATAGTCAAGAAGGTTTTTGTTGTTTTGTGCAGGGATTCGTGATCATACGCATTGTTTGATTTATCTTTTTTCATGGGTTTCGATATTGCAAGCGATTAGGGAAATCTTGACTTATTTAGTCTACTACTTTGGTGATTTGTCCAACTCAATCCTCGAGGCGTAGTATAGCAAGACGTATCGTGGTGGTTAAGTGGAAGACCGAACTCTTGCTACTCTTGACTAGTTGGGTCAATTATTGTTCTACTTATTAGTTAATGGTGCAAAGAAAACAAAGGAAATAGCCTAGCAGGTCCCGAAAGTTTTTGTTTTCCCAAACCACTTCTTGCATGTGAAACATGCCAAAATTTTCAATAATTTTAAACTATTCAAAACGGTTCTTTTACTAATAAAATGTTTACAAAAATCGTGTTCTCAAACATTATTTGAAAATCAGTGCCTCCCAAGATCAATGACATGAAATCAGGATGTGTACGGTCATGTCTTCGCCTTGTCACGAATCTCTGATACACCTGAAACCATAAACCAAAATCTATAAGCACAAAGCTTAATGAGTTTCCCCCAAAGTACCAACACACAATATGTAACACCCTGTTCTGAAAGTATCCGCTTATGAATTTCAAAGGCCAAGGCTAGGGGTGTTTTGGTCTTTTATGGGTCTTGGGTTTTATTCGAAAGGTTTTAAGGCTTGGGTATGTAGTCAGGAGCGTAGGGCTTCTCGCCACCTTTTCGTGGGTATAAAGTTCATCGGAAACGGGCTTAGAACGAAGGATTTATAGCACTTTGAAGTTATTGGCAATATTGGTCCTTAATGGAGAAAGATGGCAAGAAAGGACCATGCATGCAAGGTGGCCATCGCAAGAGTACACCCAGCGTAGGCTCGGGTATGCCCATCATATAAAGGAAAATGATCGCGGGTGCGGAGGAGCATACGCCCAGCGTACGCTCAGAGTTCCCAAACCCTAATTTTATGGTTGAAACCTATATAAAGAACCTTATGTCTCGAAGGCCAGCCTCCATTTCCACCCTACAGGAGCTACTACAAAACCCTAATCCATATTTGAGTGTTTTGGATCTTAGAAGGTCACTAGAGAAGCATCTTGGTGTTGTGAATCCATTTTCCAAACAAGAATGGAACAAGGAAAGGTGGTGGTTCAAAGGAGAGGTTGCAGATCTGGGATTGTAGCTTCATTTCTAGCCATTTCAAGGTATAAAGATCTAAACTTGGTGATTATCTTCTTAGATCTCTTAGATTGAGTTTTTGGACCATTTTGGTCCAAAGGTTGAAGCTTTGTGGTTCAATCCGATTTCTAGGACTTGGAGTTGCTACTCTCTATTCTATATGAGTCCCTAAGGCAGAAAGTTGCCATCTTGAATATCTTATTGGGTTTATGCATGAGTTAAGAGCATTTCTATGTGAATGGAATATCATTTTTGGAGTTTAGTCCTGATTGGGGCATGCAAAGTTACTAAGTCAGTGACTTTATGGATTAATACGTTGAAAAGGACTTGGATTTGTGTTTGTAGCTTTTGGAGTAGAGTATTAAGCACTTAATGGGAAAGTGACTTAACAGGGGGAGTACGCTGAGCGGGCATGCAGGTACGCCCAGCGTACACACCATTTGGCTAGTACGCTTAGTGTACATAGGAGTACGCCCATCGTACTCATCAGATTTGGGTTTGGCTTGTTTTGGCCTCAGTTTGGGCCATGCAAGGGATTTTGGTTCTTTGGGCCTTAGTGGGCCATCAGAAGTAAGATAATGTAGGCCAAGAATATGTTTGGGCTTAGGGTAAGGCCCATTAGAGGGATTGGGTCCAATTTAGCAAATTGGGCTATTACTGGGCCACTAGTAGGCTTGGGAAGCCTACCTAGTGTTGGGCCTTTATATGTTATGGTTTGGGTCTTAGTTATGGACCAAGTTGGACTAGGGGGTAAAATGGTCATTTTACCCTAAGGAGGATTATTGTTTTGGACTAAGTGATATTTTGGTATTGATAGCTCGGAGAGCCGAAAGAGTACCAGTTCAAGGAATTGCCAAATAGCAGCCGGAGGAGTATCAACAGGGTTTCAACAGTGCGAGGTGAGTCTCCTCACTGTGTGCATGGGTCTACGGCCACAATGCGGACCCATTTAGTTTATGTATGGTAGGAATACCCGGGGGTTAGCCCTAGGCATTGTATGATAGTATGTTTCCGGAGCAAGGTCTGATGTCGGGGCAAGCCCGAAGAATGTTAGTATATTAGTTATACATGTTGTCTATGTGATACTTGTATGTTCCTGGTATGGAGGTGAGTGGGGGCGAGGTCCCGCATCTCATCACTAGCTGAGTATGGACGGGGTTGCGTATCTTATTAGCAGCAGAGCAGGGGCGAGGCCCGAGATAGGAGAGAAGTGAGTGTGGGCGGGGGCCCGTATCTCACTATCAGCAGGAGTGTGGACGGGGTTCCATGACTCATCAGTAGCAGGACATGGGCGAGGCCCAAGTTAGGCGAGGCCTTAGGACATGAATACAGTAGAGTATGCTTGCTTATTGTGCTAGTATGTTTATGTGATTGTATATGTATAGCGGGCGAGGCCCGGAGACAGGCGAAGCCTAAGAGACAGATCTGTATACCGAGCGGGGCTCGATGCCGGGCGGGGCCCGATGCAGTGGGCAAGGCCCAATATGTGTTATATGTATGGTATGTGGTAGTATGGGGAACTCACTAAGCTTCGTGTTTACGGTTTTCAGTTTTGGTTTTAGGTACTTCTAGTAGCAGAAGGAAGAGCTCGGGTTGACTGCATCGCACACACGATGATGTTTTAGCCTGTGATGTTTTACTCTGATATGATATGTTTAGACACGATACTCTGATTAAATATGTTTTGAATGAATGGTTTGACAATTATGGATTTTATTAAGGTTTTAAAATGAAATTTTTTGTCATGATTTTTGGGATGTTACAAGTTGGTATCAGAGCCTTGGTCTGAGGGATTCGGATACACTTTCGGGTGTGACTGAAGTCAAACTGAGGACTTGGTATGAAAATTTTCAAAGAAAATCGTTTTTTATAAAAAGGAACTTTGAGAAAAAGATAAGAATTTTGGAAAAAGGATAAGAAAAAGGAACTTTGAGAAAAGATAAGAATTTTGGGAAAAAGAGAAAAGGGTGTGGTGCATGCAATCAGCCGAGCTCTAGTAAGTTCTCCCAAATTACCCATACAAGTTTATGTTATGATATGATTATGTGATCAACATGTTAGTTTAGGGCTAAGGATCTAGGAAGGATGCCTTGTATGCGTGCTATATGCGTTGATTGAGCTGCATGCTAGTATTGATTAGTCAGTGGTAGGATAGCATGTTTAGGTTATGCCTGATTATATGAGCTTTATGAATTGCATGCTAGTACAGATTCCTGATTAGGGGATAGAACAGCTTGATTGGATTATGTGGTTAGTTTTCCCAATGCCCGAATGCTGCTTGCTTTGTCCTATTAGGAGTTCTAGTTATCTCTAATTAACTAGTAAAAGAATATGTTAAGTTACATATTGCAAGGACTAAATAATTTCAGAAGGTTAGGTCTAGCCCTATTCCACAGCTCTCGCCTGAGTCCAACCGTTGTAGGGTAGGACCTCTCATTCGAATAATTATCTAGTCTGAGTGATATGTAATGGTATTCGCGAGTTAGTTAGGGGGAGATAACATGAATTTATTATGCAGCTGATGGTAGATAGCGAGTTAGAGGATACCCTAGGGCAAGCCTAGGATGAGAGTAGAGCTGGGAGCAGTGTTAGTAGCAGTGAAAGGGACTTGGTGTAGTCGAGGCAATTCATGAGGAAATACGGATTGATGTGGAAGGTAGTAGGGGCCCATACTACTGAAAGCAGAGGATCTGTACTCGATTCAAGAAGGGCTGAGATAAAACCAGGGCACTTGTAGTGCGTGTGTGATCCCTCGGTAGTGATGTGTATTCTGATGGATGTTATGGCATGTTTTCAGCACGGTGACGTTGCGTGAGAGACCAGTGGGCGGATCAGGCACCGGAGAGGGATCATGCTCGGGTTCAGGAGCTGAGCAGCTCGGGGAGCAGATGCGAGAGTTTATTTCAGCCGAGATTACGCGCATTATACTGGACCAGACTCCTTTGATCTTCGGTACAGTCAAGGAGGGGATTTTGGAGTCTTTGGATAGCCTCCTCGAGGCCTTCCGGGCCGAGATCGCTACGGGGCAGTTAGGGGTTCCTCTGAGACCCAATGTTTATGGGTCTCTGAGATCCCTCAGCAGGGAGGGCTCCGTTGTCAGCTCTTGTCATCAGGGATTGGAGGTAGGTTACATACCTTGTCTCCAAGAGAGTCCACTATACGATCGGATCGTTGTGGAGGTTTCGCGAGCCGTACGCGAGGAGTTACCCGATATTATTGAGCGTGTTACTGATAGGGTAACCGCTAGGTTTCAGGGTCAGTCAGGGGCTGTGCAGACGGTTGATGGGGTAGTCGGAGTAACTCGGGAGCAAGAGATTGGGTTAGATGTGCAGTTAGGGAAAAGGAAGCGGACGCCAACATCAGGACGATTGAAAGAAGGTGGAAGGTCCGACTCGGCTGACTTGGGTGTTGGAAGTCAGGGAGATCTTGAGGTTTTTGGCAAGTGTGGGGGAACCCATAGGTTTGCTTGTCACAAGTTCAGGTGTTTCAAATGTGGAGAAAGAGGGCATGTACATCGGGATTGTAAGAAGGATCAGATATGTTTTCATTGTCACCAGCCAGGTCATTTCAAGTCCCGTTGTCCTATTTTGGAGGTGGAGGGAGTTCAGGCTCCAGTGCCTATGGTCCCGCAGGAAGTCAAGATCGAGCCGCAAGAGATCGCTGGTATGTAATTCAAATTCAACTTCTATTTATGATTTTATTGTTATGGTACTGCATCGATGTCAGTAAGTGTGTTTCAGAATATTATGTTTCCTGCTTATGATTGAATTATATTCCATCTGCATACCATGGATGTTAGAGTAGTTGTTCGAAGATGTTTCTGTTGGATTAATGTCTAAGTCCATAACTATAATTGTTAAGACTTGACCCGACCCGACATGGTCCATTTGGGTTGCATGGCATCATGCATTTAGATAGACTATAATGAGAGAAATAACACTTAAGGTTGGTTAATATATTATAAGTTCTAATATATTAATAAGGTTATTTAATTAGTATTGATCAAGAATTAATTTGGAATTAATTAAGTGATCAAAAGGAGACTAATTAAATATATGGGTTGATTATGTAAATCATTCATTCTTATATATGTGGGCTTGTGATCCAAGATTCCTTATGTTGGACTAAGTCCATGGGGTGACCCATGGATACTCCATGGAGGTTAAAATCCATGGAGCATAAGGAATGGGTAAAGTTATGAGTTACATGGTGTAACCCTAATAGCCACCATATAAAAGAATCACATGGCTCAAGAAATCGTGCACTAATGTGTGAATATGAGGGCTAGACGATTTCAAGGAGTGTTCCATTTCTCTCAAGTCATTCTATGTGCATTTGGTGTTGTGTGAACCATTTGAGGTGTCACACTTGGGGCACTAGGCACTCAAGCTTCATGGAGACAAGCTACATCAAACAAAGGTATGTATTCTATCCATTTGATTACCCAAGTATCAAGTATTGTATGCTAGATAGGGTAATACCTTGGAAAGTTCATAATTGCATGTATAATAGAGAAAACATAGATCCAAGGTATTTAGGGTTGCATGTACACTTAGGAGTGTTAGAATGCGCAAAACCCAACAGTGGTATCAGAGCCAAGGCTTGTTTTCTTGTTATACTTGCAAAATTAGCTGAAAAATCGAATTGTATTAGTTTAAAAGTTATGCTAATTACTTGAAAAAAAAATTGATGTGAATTATCTTTGTTCATATGAGTTTATTAGATTAATAGAAAAGTTAATTGATTATGTGTTTTCAATCCATTTTAATCTAAGAGTTGATTCTAAAATATGTTTTTGTAACTTGTCCTCAAGTTATATGAAAAGTCACATTTAAGTTTCATAAAACTCATAAAAAGTTGGCAATGGTTACAAAAATGAAGAGTCTTGTCCTCATTAAATGGTTTTATGACTCCATAACTTGTCCTCAAGTTATGGAGGTTCAAGAGTCACTTCATTAAATGATAAAATGTGTAACCTTAATTAGTTTCATAAGTTACAAAAATAAAGAAAAGTTACATTCTTTTATTAGTTTAAAGTCTTCCATAACTTGTCCTCAAGTTATGGAACTTGAAGAGTTTTTTTTAATTAAAACTACTTTAAACACATAAGTTATGGAATTAATTAGTTTTGAATATTTTCAAAACTTGCCCTCAAGTTTTGGAATTTGTAAAGTTTTCCCCATGAATACTTTAATTCCAAGTTAGAATTTTAATAGTTAAAATTCAACCCTTATACTTTATAGTATTATAAGTTAATAATAAATATATGTATAAGAGCAAGTCAGTCTTACCGTTAGTAGGCCTCATTCACGAAGCCGGTCTATAAGGGGGGTATAGGGTTACTGCCTATAAAATGGCAGTTTAATGGGTGTCCACTCTCACCCACCGCTTCCTTGACTGGTGGAGGGTCGTTAGCCGAACGGGTAGGACAAGGACTATAATTCTCCCTTCATTAAAAGTATTAATGATAAATACTAAGTAACTAAACACTTATAAATTCCCAATCTTAGTTACTTAGGAAAATGTGAATAAGGTGCTAATCCATGAAATTACACTTTGCACTTTGTTTAAACCGTTAGTGGAGCGTGTGTGGTTAACCGGCACACTGACCTGGATTTAACAAAGTAGGCAAAGGGTAACTTAATATTTATCATAGTATCGGTGGAGCTCGTGTGCTTAACCGGCACATCGATTGAGGGGTAAATATTAAGGGTACCAAGTATATTTGCATGGTTACTTCACACCTTGTTTTGTGATCCTCGGCATCCCAGTCACAAAACCTGAAGGGCACACTCGAGATTGAAACATGCCATTGAAAAGTTCAATGAATCTCAAAAGATCTAGGAGTTTCAAATCCAATTAAAAACCTAATTACATTATTTCGTTTTTCATGGTGGAAATTGGTAAATCGTCATTTACTTACCTTCAACTATTTTATAACTCGGATTACGGCATCCCTCTTCCAGTTATAAATAGGTTGTTGGATCCTAGCCTTAATATTTCATACTGGGTGTTATATTAAGGACTTTAGATCAACTATCTTGAATATCTCCCAAAAGATGTCTAGTTCAGACATCTATGATCTTCCCAAATCTCTTGGAACTTTACTTCCTCCACCTCCTCCAATTATTCTCCCTAACCCACAAGTTCAAGGTCACTCAAGCCCTAATGGCAAGCAAGGTCTATGTGTGATCACATCTTAGAGATGAAGTCACATATTGACAAGCTGGGAGAGTTGGGTGTCAAAGTCTTGAGAAAGTTGGATGTTCAATCACTTTCTAAGTCACATAGTGAGTTCCTTTGGGACTACTATGAAACAGACTATGACATGAATCTTAATGATCATATCTATTTGCTTGGTGCTGCTGAATCAACAATGATTTGGAACGATAGTAAAGCAAATTTGATTAGAAGATCAACTTCCCAAAAACTTTATGGACAATGACAATGGTGACACTGGAAATCCAGAAAAAGCATTCTCTTCCCAATGGAAAGGGATTGGCTATAGTCAACCCGGTTGACCAAATGGTAAGGAGAAAGGCTAAGTCTGAGATAGTCCCATTACCAAAGGGTCCATATGTTTATTTTGCCAAAGGAAGGGGCGTTGATTGCAAAGCTGCCAAGTTTACCTAAGGATGTTAAAGTCAATAAGTCTGACTCTACTTCAGGTAGAGCCCATTATCTAACTCTGTTAAGTTTCTATTCTAAGATCCTCATTACATGATGTGACTGGGTCACATGTTGATGTTTTAAGAATCAAAGAATAGAGAGAAAGCTTAAAGGAAGTATATGCTGATTCTGATCGCGTAGGTGGATTTCGATCGCATCAGAATTTTGAAGTTGTTACTTAGGAGTTATGATATATTGCTTAGGAATAGATAACAACAAGTTTTTCCGTATGCATTTGCACTATAAGGATAAGTTTTTTCCGCAAAGTTTTGAAATAAAATAAAAGTTTTTAATTTTATATTTATTTTAAATATCCTTACAAGTGGCATTTGTGAAAAATGGTTGTTTATATGATTCCATTGATAGCAATATTTGGAAAAAAAAGGACTTGATTCTTTCGTTTGTGGTAGTGTCATAATTTACCAAATAAGGAAAGATTCTCATTCCCAAGGCTTCAGTTGGATAGAAACTTGGAATCATGCAAGTTGAATAGTATGATGAATGAGAACTTTCAAGCATTGGAAAATTAAGACTTGTTCACATGGATGTGTGAGTCAAGTTAAGGACTAAAGGGATCGAGTACACATTCTTGTGCACTGGTCAAGTCCACCACAAAGCTCGTTAAGACTATTCGTCATGATTTACTAAATTTTAGTAAATATGGTTATACTTACAAGTTTAAGTATAATTCTGAAACATTGGAAAAGTCTCAATGTATGGCAGAACGAATGGGAAGAATCAAATTAGGCAGACGGATAAAAGTTTCTCAAATCTGAAAAGATGGGAGAGTACTTTAGTATCATGTTTTGTGATCATCTTAATGATTAAAGAACCACATCACAATTGGTCTTCTAAGGACATCTTAGTGCATTCTTATGACTAAGAAGAGGAGTCATGAATTGTTGAAATGGTTAAATCAAGAAGATGAGTCATACTTCGTTTCAAAACAAGTCTTAGAGTCATACTCCAAGACTATAAGTTGAGTGACATATCTTAAAGAAAGGTTTATAACACTTGTCAAATGTAAGAGTAAAAGTGTCCTACTCTTGTACATTTGAAGTTGGTAAGTTGTGATGTTTTGGATTAAACAAAGACCAACTAAGGCCAATTGTGTGAAGTGTTTGTCTTGATAAAGAATCCGCACTATCTCTTGAATATTTGGCAAGATAGTCTTATATGTCAAGAGGACAGTGGGAGTCTTAAAGATCCTAAAAAGAATTTCAAGAACTAATCAAGAATAAAACCTGAGGTTCTTCACTAGCACACGACTTGAGGTTTATAACCTATCATGTTGACATATTATGTGCCCATTCCAGTTAAAGTTGGCTTTGCATAGGAGTTCTGAAAGTTCTCAATTGGTTGCATAACAACTTGGAAGCAATGGCAGGCCCTGTACTGCCAGGTGGCAAGAAGTTAAGATTGCATAAGTTCAGTCCATATGAGTTTGGATTTGTCATTATCCTTGTCTTGTGACTATGGTTTTGACGATTCACATGGATAAGAACACATACACCATAAAATCTAAGGGTCATAAGGTTTCTCTCCGATTCATGAGAATGATGGTGAGGAAACACTTCCACCAAGTAGATTTGAAGCAGATGACAAAAGGTCTAAACAATTGAGACTATGATTACGGCATCCCTTTTCATAGTTATGAAATTGTTTAGACACACATGCATGCTATCTAAGGAAAGGTGTATGATTTTGATAAAGTTTTATCAAAGCATCTCATATCAGAAATCTGAACTTTGGTAAGGAAGTCAATAAAGTATTGATTTCTAGAAGTCCAGCTGATTTCTGAGTACATGTCAAAGCTAGTGGGAGCATAAGTGTTATGCTAATAATCATCATGTTAGTGGGAGCATGATAATTATTGTTAGTGTTGCAAGTTAGCAATGTTAATTATAGAAAACAAAAGTTTCAATTCGTGAGGCTGCATGGATTGAAAAAGTTGTTTTGCTATAATTAAGGGAGAGGATATACTTCATTTCAGTTCTAAAGGCTTAGATTGAGACCTTAATCATCTTTAGTCAAGAATATATATATATGAATTTCATGTTGGATTGGTTCAACTTAAGGAAATTCTATATATTGCGTTCTCAAAAGTCGATTATGATTACGGCATCCCTCTTCATAGTCAAATTTTGAAAACATGGCAAATAAAAATATTGTAGCAAAAGACTGGTCTAGAATCATGTCTTTATGTGAGACATCATGAATCGTGTACCATTTGCTTTGGGTACAGGATCGATTGCATGTGTTATAATATTTGTCATTTCTAAATTTTTCCAAATGCCCAGAGGCATTAAGAAGGGAAAAGGTCTAGAATTGGATATGACTAAAATGATTAAGCAATTGTCGAGGACAATCTGAGGTTTACCAAAGATTAGTTGCTCAGGGACAGTTGGAAGTATAGTGCTAATTTTGGAAGGACCATATTGACATATTCTGAAAAGAGGCATCTCTTATTCAGAAGTGATAGTCAAAATGAGAATATGGAGTTGTCTCCATAGGTGGAAGTTATCTGTGTAAGATTAGAAAACTTAATGCAAGAAGCATGTCCAAAGCAATGTACTTTGAATATGAGACTTAGTTTCCATGGAGTTGGTCTCCATTGGAATACCTTATAATGACTGTTGACAAGTCTTTGTGACTTTGTACATATTCATTACAGGAGGGTCAGTGCATATAAGTTTAAAATCTAAACAGATTTCGATAAATGATAGGAATTTGAAATTCTCACATTTTTCGATAAGGATTTGGGAGTGTGAAATTAGAATCATTGAAATTATGTTCAATTGGTTTATTTCACAAAGTAAGGATCATAGACAAACATAAATTGCATACTTGGTGTATGGCAAAGCTATTGTTTAAGAAAAACATAGTGTACATGCTTGGAGCATGGGACAACTAGTGTTTTTAATTCAAGTATAAAGTTGATAAAACCGAAACAATGAATAATGAGTAATCAGTATGGTGATAAATAAAAGTGTTTATTTATATTCATAGGGTTTGATACCATATTTGATTCATTTATTCTTGTGTTTCACTTTGCATGTTTTGACTTCCAGAATAACTAAGTCGCTCTTCCTGAATGATTAAGTTATTCAAACCATCCACAGTCGGTCATATGTTGGAAGTAGATATGAATCAAGACTGTCATGGGTTGGTTTGTAGAGGTCCAAGTTGGTGGACAAAGTGGTGCTACAACACTCATGAGTGCTCATAAGTTCTGAGTATTGGATTCAACCCGCGCTCATTTGAATCACTTCATGGATTTTATCACGAGTGATCATGAGACGATAATATCTTATATTCTTCAAACCTAGAGATATGAGTTGTTACTATGAGTTGGTTATACATTGATTGCACGAAAACGCATTTGGTAACTCGATGTTATAAAACGTGCCTTTGTGTATGATTCAACAAGTAGTAGAACAAGCCATATGAGTCGAAGTTTATCCATTCCTTTTACCTTCGGGATAAAAGCGATATCTGTGGGCCCCTCGATGATTTAGCGATGACACATGTGAGTTCTTGGCCAAGCCAGGACTGATTTGATTTGTTCAATCAGTCAGTCATCATAAATCGAAAATCGGGAAACAACAAATGGACAGAGAGAATGATTATAATCCATGTCTCAGTCCATATGATATCTAGAATGGAGGAATATATGATCCCTTATCTAATGGACAAGTCATTGACAAAGGTCAGAGTTCATCGACAAGGTCATAGTTCGACAGAAGCTTTTGAGAGCTACGATTGCTGATCGGTTCCTGAAGTCATACGCAATAATAGTTTTAGACTTATCCAAGTGGGAGACTGTTGGATTAATGTCTAAGTCCATAACTATAATTGGTAAGACTTGACACGACCCGGCATGGTCCATTTGGGTTGCATGGCATCATGCATTTGGATAGACTATAATGAGAGAAATAACACTTAAGGTTGGTTAATATATTATAAGTTCTAATATATTAATAAGGTTATTTAATTAGTATTGATCAAGAATTAATTTGGAATTAATTAAGTGATCAAAAGGAGACTAATTAAATATATGGGTTGATTGTGTAAATCATTCATTCTTATATATGTGGGCTTGTGATCCAAGATTCCTTATGTTGGACTAAGTCCATGGGGTGACCCATGGATACTCCATGGAGGTTAAAATCCATGGAGCATAAGGAATGGGTAAAGTTATGAGTTACATGGTGTAACCCTAATAGCCACCATATAAAAGAATCACATGGCTCAAGAAATCGTGCACTAATGTGTGAATATGAGGGCTAGACGATTTCAAGGAGTGTTCCATTTCTCTCAAGTCATTCCATGTGCATTTGGTGTTGTGTGAACCATTTGAGGTGTCACACTTGGGGCACTAGGCACTCAAGCTTCATGGAGACAAGCTACATCAAACAAAGGTATGTATTCTATCCATTTGATTACCCAAGTATCAAGTATTGTATGCTAGATAGGGTAATACCTTGGAAAGTTCATAATTGCATGTATAATAGAGAAAACATAGATCCAAGGTATTTAGGGTTGCATGTACACTTAGGAGTGTTAGAATGCGCAAAACCCAACAGTTTCCCTTAAGAGCAAGTTTTCAGGATGCAGTCACTGTAGCAAGTGTGAATGGGGCTCAAGAGGTGTTCTGTCAGTCTTCAAGAGTGGTTCAGATTTGGTATTGGTTAGTTTTGGAGCTCTAGCAGTGGTAAGCGTTAGTTGTCAGCAGATCGACCCTTGAGACGGTGAGAAGGATTGGGAATCCCTTCCAAGCTGGGAGCTGTAGGGCGTAGGCTCTAGTGCCAGCTACTTTGAGGATCACAGTTGGGAATCAAGGCAGGGCGGACCCCCCCCCCCCCAGGGCTCGAGGTCGTGCTTTCTAGCTCACTGTCGAGGAGGATAGAGCAGCTCCCGATGTTGTGACTGGTATATTTATATCCATTATTTTGTTGATTATGTTTTGTGTTATGCTTATATGTGCCTCTGTTAGGTATGTTCCTAGTGAACTCTTTAACTGCTCTTGTGTTGTTTGACTTGGGTGCGATTCGGTCCTTTGAATCTCGATCATTCGGTAGAGAGTTTTCTATGCCTATTGGGGAGTTTGAGTGTCCGTTGCTGGTTTCTATCACCAACGAAAATGGGGTTTCTGTGTCATCAGTGTATTAGGGTTGTGTATTGGAGATCCTCGGGGTGCCTTATCCGATCGATCTAATCCCTATTCCCGTGGGGGATGTTTGCGTGATTGTGAGTGTGGATTGGCTGAGCCGGTTTGGTGCCATGATTGATTTTGAGGGCCAACGAGTGGTACTTTGAGCCCCAAGTGGGGGAGAACTGGTTATCTATGGAGAGCGCACCAGGATGAGTTCAAGGTTTTGTTCAGCGGCCAGGGCTCATCAGTATATTCAACATGGGTGTGCGGACTACTTGGCTTATGTGGTGGATATGCGTGTTGGGGATCAGATTTCAGTTGCATAGGTCCCGGTTGTCAGGGAGTGTGACAATCCGAAATTTCTAGCTTGTATAAACATTCAAATTTATCAGAGTTAGTCTTGTTTGTTAACTTTTAGCCCTATTTGGAGTCTATTCGAGTATTCTAAACTTAGTACATCAAAGGAATCAATGTTAGGATGAATTGGTTGAAGTTCTAGTCATGAAGCAAACCAAAAACCTCCTCAAAAAGGAGTTTTCGGTCAAGATCTTTGGGTTTTCGGTCATAACTCCCTTATACATATATATTTCATGATCATTTTGATCATTCTTTCCTTTACAAGTCAAGAAAACTTCCATTCTCTCTCAAGTATCATCGAGCTCTTCATTCCAATCTTCAAAATTGTAAGAATTCCTTTCATCTAATTTGTTGATACAAAGCTTTATCTAGTACAACCCTTTGATTTCATCCATGAAATCATCTCTTTTGGGTTAGATCTTCAACAACACCAAGAACACACACTAGTGTTTTGGTCCAAAATCAACTCTATTAGCCTCTAAAACGTAAGTATTACTTCCCTATACTTGTTATCTAGTTGAAACTCTTGATTTAGGGCCTTGAAATCATCATTTATCCAAGAACAAAAGGTGTTTTCGGTCTAGTGCATCTCCTTAGACCGAAAACCCTTATGAAGGGTGCAAAATGACTTTAAGCCTTTCCTAATACTTAGTATTGAGTCTAGAACAATTCATTGATTGTGGAAAGCCCTTAAAAATCACCAAACATCATGAGTTTTCGGCCAACCATTTGGACCGAAAACCCTTTTGGGCTGAAAACCATTTGGACCGAAAACCTCTTTGGACCGAAAACCTCTTTGGACCGAAAACCCTTTGGGCCGAAAACCTCAAGAAACATACTACTTCGACCGAAAACTCCTTTAAGTGGCTATACAACCCTTTTATGCAATCCTAAGTGATTGTAACACTTCCATTTAAGGATTTCTTAGTCCTTAAAGTGTTATTCTTTACCTGATTAGTTGAGTAAACACTAATTGTATTCATATATGTGTCTTTATATGCTAAATAGGATCCGTGTGTGCTCAAGTCTTCACTTGACACTTAGCATCCTTTTTCCGATCTTACATTCGCATCACTCACTTCAGGTGAGTTCATACCCCTTAATCAACCTTTTAAATGATTTTAAATGCTTTTATGGGGGGGGGGGGATACAAGTAGATACATTATATATTTATTATATCAATCACATGTGATTAATGACTATCAAACATATGGATTTTCTTACTTTTCAAACTGGTTTATCAAACAAACTACTTCAAAATGTTTATCAAACACTTTTACATGTTAAACTCTTTATCAAACTTGTTTCTTTATGCCAAACTGCTTTCAAATCGTTTTATGAAATGACATCAAGTCATCAATATTTATTAAAACTCTTCAAAAGGTTTTACAAAACTTCTTTGTCTTTTAAACTAATATATTTTGTTAAATGTGTATCTATGTAGATATAGTTATATAAGTAGGATTCAAAGGACTTAGGACTGATAACTCACCCTACCTCCTGTTCCTTGTTTGGTTGTGGTCTTAGGGTATCGGTTGTTTGTCCGAAGGTCGTTTGAATCTTAGTTATATATTATGTATATGTGTATAGATACAAAAGTTCCTTCTTTCAGTCCAATACCTTTGGGTAGCAAAGGTATACAAACATGTTCATTTATACAAACAACATTGCTAGTAAACTATAATAGGTATAGTTTAGGAAGTTACAAATACTATTACTAGAACAATGAAACATACAATGAGTCAGTTCATTCATGAGTCATAACATATAATGATGAGAAACAAACGATAACATACAGAGAGAACATACATACATACTAGATAGAGAGAGAGAGAGAGAACATACAATACAGCTAGTACATACTATACATTATACAAGAGAACATACTATTATGAGAAACAGAGAGAACATACATACATACTAGACAGAGAGAGAACATACAATACAACTAGTACATACTATACATTATACAAGAGAACATACTATTATGAGAAACAGAGAGAACATACATACATACTAGACAGAGAGAGAGAGAACATACAATACAGCTAGTACATACTATACATTATACAAGAGAACATACTATTATGAGAAACAGAGAGAACATACATACATACTAGACAGAGAGAGAACATACAATACAGCAAGTACATACAATACATATACAAGAACACTACAATAGTTATGTGAGCCACGTAACGGGGCATGGCATCACCTGCCATGGCTCGTTTTGTATCCAGAGTCTCCTAGAAGGAGAGCATTGAATATGTGTATAGATCTACACTGGATTGACTATCCTACACATTGCTGCTAGCTACAGTGGGACTTTCAAGTCTACGGATGCCAAATGTCATTTCTTCCGACGTCTTTCATCGTCGTGTTTTTAGTCAATAGTATGGTACAGGCATATCACATGGTACTTTAAATAACAATTGGTTTAAGGTAGTTAGTACAGCAGTAGTTACTTAATACAACACTACAGTACTATTTTATTTCCCCATTGCATTCACTTTGTGATATTCTCACAATGAACAGTAATGAAAAAACTATATTTTTGGTTAATGATAATTAGAATTGGGAAAATACATACTCTTACAAGAGATACACATACAAACATTTGATGCCTTGGTAGAAGGCTACTTTTAGTAGAAAACATAGGGTTTTCTAGGAGATACAAACATTTACAAACATTTACAAACATTTACAAACATTTACAAACTTATACATCAAGTACTTACAAACACTTTCATACAAACAATGACACTAAAATACTTATGATCTCACCAGCTTTAAAGCTGATAAACTCTTTCAAAATAACTTGTATTCTCAGGTCACCAGTAGGCAGGTACCGGTGCCAGGTTTTTGAGAAGATGGAGCTCGTTCAAGACTAATCTTTTATTTTGATTTACATTTTTAGTGTCTTATACACTTCACAGAACACACTTGCATTAAATTATATTATTAATGCAATGGATGATGTTGTTGCTTGTTTACTACTATTCATTGTTGTGATACTATACATGACGTCCTCCACCCCCGAACGTTTCCGCCGTTCTGGTTTTGGGGTGTGACAGGGAGTTTGCGGATGTGTTTCCGAAAGAGTTACCCGGTGTGCCTCCCGAGAGGTAGGTTGAGTTCAAGATTGACCTTGTGCCACGTGCGGCCCCGATTGCCAAGGCGCCGCCTGAGATGCAAGAGTTGTCATCTTAGCTATAGGAGCTGCTAGGGAAGCAGTTCATCAGGCCGAGCAGTTCTCCGTGAGGAGCACTGATACTGTTCGTCAAGAAGAAGGATGGTTCACAATGGATGTGCATTGATTACCGGGAGTTGAACAAGTTAACGGTGAAGAACCGTTATCCCCTTCTGTGGATTAACGACCCCTTTGATCAGCTGTAGGGTGCATCTTAGTTCTCTAAGATAGATCTGAGGTCTGGGTATCATCAGGCCAGAGTGAAAGAGGAGGACGTGGAGAAGACCACATTCCGGATTCGTTATGGGAATTACGAGTTTGTGGTGATGTCATTTGGGCTCACCAATGCGACTGCAGTGTTTATGGATTTGATGAATCGAGTTTGTAGGCCGATGCTCGATCGTTCCGTTATTGTGTTTATTGATGATATATTGGTGTATTCCAAGACCAGAGAGCAGCATAATGAGCATCTGCGCGAGCTTCTGGGGGTTTTGAGGTGAGAACGGCTTTATGCTAAGTATTTACAAACATTTACAAACATTTACAAACTTATACATCAAGTACTTACAAACACTTTCATACAAACAATGACACTAAAATACTTATGATCTCACCAGCTTTAAAGCTGATAAACTCTTTCAAAATAACTTGTATTCTCAGGTCACCAGTAGGCAGGTACCGGTGCCAGGTTTTTGAGAAGATGGAGCTCGTTCAAGACTAATCTTTTATTTTGATTTACATTTTTAGTGTCTTATACACTTCACAAAACACACTTGCATTAAATTATATTATTAATGCAATGGATGATGTTGTTGCTTGTTTACTACTATTCATTGTTGTGATACTATACATGACGTCCTCCACCCCCGAACGTTTCCGCCGTTCTGGTTTTGGGGTGTGACAGGGAGTTTGCGGATGTGTTTCCGAAAGAGTTACCCGGTGTGCCTCCCGAGAGGTAGGTTGAGTTCAAGATTGACCTTGTGCCACGTGCGGCCCCGATTGCCAAGGCGCCGCCTGAGATGCAGGAGTTGTCATCTTAGCTATAGGAGCTGCTAGGGAAGCAGTTCATCAGGCCGAGCAGTTCTCCGTGAGGAGCACTGATACTGTTCGTCAAGAAGAAGGATGGTTCACAATGGATGTGCATTGATTACCGGGAGTTGAACAAGTTAACGGTGAAGAACCGTTATCCCCTTCTGTGGATTAACGACCCCTTTGATCAGCTGTAGGGTGCATCTTAGTTCTCTAAGATAGATCTGAGGTCTGGGTATCATCAGGCCAGAGTGAAAGAGGAGGACGTGGAGAAGACCACATTCCGGATTCGTTATGGGAATTACGAGTTTGTGGTGATGTCATTTGGGCTCACCAATGCGACTGTAGTGTTTATGGATTTGATGAATCGAGTTTGTAGGCCGATGCTCGATCGTTCCGTTATTGTGTTTATTGATGATATATTGGTGTATTCCAAGACCAGAGAGCAGCATAATGAGCATCTGCGCGAGCTTCTGGGGGTTTTGAGGTGAGAACGGCTTTATGCTAAGTTCTCGAAGTACGAGTTTTGTTTATGAGAGGTCCAGTTCCTTGGGAACCTCGTTAACCATGATAGGGTTTTGGTCGACTCGGCCAAGATCGAGGCCGTGATGCAGTGGGAGGTTTCGAAATCTCCCTCAGATATCAGGAGTTTCTTTGGTTTAGCAGGGTACTATCGTAGATTCATTCAAGATTTCTCCAAGATTGTGGTACCCCTCACTCGTCTGACGAGGAAGGGGATGGATTTCCGATGGGGACCTGAGCAGCAGTCGGCGTTTGAGACTCTTTGGTAGAGGTTATGTGAGGCCCCGATTTTGACCCTCCCAGAGGGAGTTGAGGACTTTATGGTATTCTGTGATACATCCATCACCGGTTTAGGGGCAGTCCTAATGCAGAGAGGACGGGTGATTGCTTATGCTTCGCGGCAGCTGAAGCCTCACGAGACGCGATATCCCACTCATGATCTAGAGTTGGTGGCAGTGGTTTTTCCCTCAAGATTTGGATACACTATCTTTATGGGGTCCGTTGTACTAGCTAAACGGATCACAAGACATTGAGGCATATCATAGACCAACCATACATGAACATGAGGCAGCGCAGGTGGCTGGACGTAGTCAAAGATTATGGCTACAAGATCCTTTACCATCTGGGTAAAGTGAATGTGGTGGTGAGTGCTTTGTGCCACAAGTCAGATGGGTCTTCGGAAAGGAAGATGTGTATGAGGATATCAGTGGATTCCCTGCTCAGAGTCGGCAGAAGAGCTATGCCGACCGGCACTAATCCGAGTTGGAGTTTCAGGTCGGCGACATGGTATTGCTGAAGGTCTCACATTGGAAAGGTGTGATATGCTTCAGGAAGAGGGGGAAGTTAGTTCCCTGATATATTATGCCTTTCGGAGTGATTTCCAGGGTTGGCAAGGTTGCTTACAGATTGGAGCTACCTGAGGAGCTCAACCAGATTCACAGCACTTTCCGTGTTTCGCAACTGCAAAAGTGCATATTAGACGAGGATGCAGTGGTTTCCTTGGAAAACATTCAGGTGGATGAGTGCCTAAACTATGTCGTGAAGCCGGTGGCTATTCTGGAAAGAAGGATGAAGGTCTTTCGCAACAATGAGGTACCTTTGGTAAAGGTACAACGGCAGCATTAGAGAGGCTCCGAGTGGACCTGGGAGCCAGAGGCTGAGATGCGGAAGCATTATCCAGAGTTGTTCACCGCAACAGACTTCAAGGACGAACTCTAGTTCAAGTGGTGGAGAATTGTAACATCCTGATCTTCAGGTACTTCAAAAATAATCCCTAAGTCCAAGAAATTATGTTTTGAAACCCGAGTGGTAATTTCATAATTAAGGCAGGATGGGTACGCCATGCGTACATGTGTATACGATGGGCGTACACCTATGTACACGGGACGTACTAACATCAGGAGGAAAACCCTAATTTTTAGGGTTTCAGTGGTAATTAAGCAACATTAAGCCTAATTTTCCCTCACCTCTCCAGCCTCCATTTCCTTTGAGACGTTTTTGCAAACCCTAGCCCTTTGAGTGTGTGTTTTGAGCTTAAGTGTGTGTGTTCTTGGTTTGTTGAAGGAGGAAAGAAGATACATTGAGGAGCCTTGGTGTGGAAGCAAGCTTGTGGATCAGGGAACTTTGCCTTCTTGAGAAGCTCCAGAAGGTATAAAGTTCATTGCTCGATAACTTGTTTGCTAGATCTCATTTTGGGTGTTTTTATGTCACTTTTTGGTCCAAAAGATCCCATCTTTTTCATGGTTTGTACATATCATATTGGGTTGTCCTTTCAGACCCTAGAAGGGGTCCTAATCCATAAAAATGAGGTCCCAATTGTTAGTATTGATTCATGCATCTTGTAAAGGGTCTTAATGGATTAAGACCTTGTGTTAAGCACTTTTTGGGCTTGTAAAGTCATAAAGTTTGAAACTTTATGACTCTAGAGTGCATTTGGATCGTAGATCTGAAATATGGACTAAAGTGCTTAAGCCATTATGCACTTATTGGATTTTGGAGTTTGCGAGGGTACGCCCCACGTACATGGGAGTACGCCCCGCATACTCGGTCAACCACCTTGATGGTGGTCTTCTAAGAGGCTTCGTGTACACTAAGCATACCTCCAGGCTATGCCCCGTGTACTCGCTTGGGTCAGCTCTGTTGAGTTGACTCGGTTGGGTTAACTCAGTTGACTTAGTGGGTTTCACCAGTTGACTTTGACCAAGTTTGACCTCGAGGGTATTTTAGGATTTTGATGGAATTAGTCACTTGGTGGAATAGGTATCGGTTAGAGAGAGCTGAGATTCGGAGTTAGACCTTATCGATTCTGCTCAGTTTGTGAGGTAAATTTTCCTCACTATACTTCGGTTCGAAGATACCAAGGCCGTCCATTCGTTTGATAACCTGATATTTGTTGATATGCTGAGTATGGAATAAATATTCATGGTAGATTGTATATGATAGTCTGGTAGATCGGTAGGACTACCCGTCATATTGTCTGTATGATTATTTGTATATGTTAGTATCTGTTATATGTTGACATATTGTGTGGGTTGGGTTAAGGTTGTACTGCTCCGTACGGTAGCCAACAAACCCTGGAGCAATCCAAATATGAGTTGAGGGTCGGGTAGGGCATGCCAGATTCATACTGAGGTCTCATGATCATGCCAGACTTGTACTTAGGGCTTGGTGGTATTCAGTTTGAGGGCTGATCTGGTCGGGGAGCAAGCCAGACATAAGCCATGAGCCCTAAGGGTAAGCCAAACTTATGGTGTGGGCTCAGGGGTAATCTAGTCTTTTAGTTGTGGACCCATTGCATAATGTTATTATATAATTGTTGGTACTTTGGGGGAACTCACTAAACTTTGGGCTTACTGTTTTGGGTTATCTTTCAGGTACGTCAGATGACCGCGGGAAGGCGAAGGCATGATTGTACACCTGCTCATGTTTTGATTTATGATTTTGGGAAAACTCTAATATTAAACATGTTTTGAAAACTATATTGTAAACAATGATGATTTGTGGATTGGTTCTAAAAGTTTAAATTTTTCATGATTTTTATGGGTGTTACATAATACCTAAGTAGCTAGTTAGTTCACCAAGGTCCAACATTTCAAATTGCAATGCCATTAGTCTCTTGAATGTGTTTATAAACTCTAAATGTGTCCCTGTCATGAATAAATAATCTATATAGACCGCGATGATGATAAATTCCCCATTGGTCATCCTTTTATGAACCACATTCTCTTGTAAACGTCGTTGGTAACCCATTTTATTTAAAGTGTTGTCAAGCTTTAGGTTCCACACCCTTGGGGATTTCCTTAGACCATATAAAGCTTTTTCCAACTTGTAGACTTTACTTTCTTCTCGTATTTTCACAAAACCTTCAACTTCACAAACATATAGTTCTCCCTTTAACTTACCATACAAAAATATCATTTTTATGTCCAATTGATAAATCTTCCATCCTTTCCTGGTTGCGAGAGCAATCAATAGTCTTATTGTCTTGAGACGAGCTGCTGGTGTGAATACTTCATCAAAGTCAACACCTTGTTCTTGTAAATAGCCTTTAGCAACTAGAAGCGCGTTGTACCAAATAATCGAACCATTTGTATTCATCCTAATTTTTAATAACCATTTTAACTCGATATGATTAACATTTTAGGTGGAGAAAATAATTTCTATTTGTTATTTTTCTCAATCTAGTCAATCTTGGCCTTAATAGCTATGATCCATTCTTTTTTCGTTTTGGATTAATTATAGTTTCTTGGATCCTCTTCAAGTGTTAACATTAAATGATCGACATTCAACTCGAAGTCATTTAACATTCTGGGCATCACTGAAAATACAAGTGGAGCGTCGAAGCGGGACAAAACCTTCATCATTATTATGTTCATCATCATATTATGTTGGACTGTTGTTTGTGTGTACTGCGCTATCACTATGATCCGTTTGGGCCTGATCTATGGGTTGTACAGTTTCAATTGCAGATGGGCTTGGTCCTCTATTTTGAGCTCGTTCCATGGCCAAGTCTTTTTTCATCATAGATTGCGTATGCACTTACAATAATTTTCTTTTCTCACTAATTGTATAGGCAGAATCTGATGGGTTTTCTAGGTTATGAACCTCAAGAACCTTAAGGTAAACCTATTATAAACGAAATATAAATAAGATTAGGTTTATATATCTTTGATTTGTTGTAGTAAACAAATCACTTCAATCTCATGTGTTTGTTGGTCTTGGAAAGGTAGCACCAAAAGGATGATTCCTCTAATCGCTCTCACACCCAAAAATGAAAACCCTACAATGAGGAGGAGATGGAAATATGAGGGAAATTTCGTTCCGATGCCTTTAGGTAATGCGGTGAAAGAAAATTGGAAGCCAAGGGTCCTATTTATAGTTTAGCTGACTTGCAAGTAAAGCAGGAATTGAATTGATTAAATAATAGATTTAATCCTAATTCAATTCCTTTCCGTTTATGCAACCAGGAGGCTTCCACAAACCCTAGGAAACCCTCCAAAACTATCTATACCATGGAGGGTTCTACAATTGGTTCTTTTGTTCAACTATTAAACAATTACAATTCACCCCTTGCACCTTTAATTAATTCCAGATTAATTCTGGTTAATAATTAATCAATTCTAATTGATTTCACATTAATTTATTAATCATATAAATTAAGAAATCAATTATTTAATAATTGATCTCATATTAATTTAGTAATCACATAATAAATCAACAAATCAACTATCTGTTTCTAATTAATATATTAATCACATAATATATTTACAAATCATTTTCCCATAATTTACAATTAGTTTATTAATTATATATTAATCTAATACATTATACTTCTCTCTCCTAATATCATTTCTAACTATTTTTGGTTATTAGGTCAACCCAAAAAGGACTTTGTTTTTAACAACAAGAGTATACCAATTTAGTTATTGGCTTAGACACCTTAATCCAATAGTCTCCCAATTGGATAAGTGTATAACCATAATTGCAAGTATAACCTTGAGCTAAAAAACAAAGAGTGCTTTCCAAGGCCACTGCGAAACTCTGATTCAAATCAAACATTGGCCCTAAGATAAGTGATCAACTATTCCTTTGTTCTACAAGATATTGTATGAACAAAGTCATGGATTAAATGATCAACCTCATGTTCATTTGTTTGTTTCCCGATTTCCCAATTTGTGATCAAATTTAAGACTACAAAATTAAACATATCAATTCAATCTAGACCATGCCTGGTTCTTATAGATCAACAGAAATCACCGAGGGGCCCATATATATCGCTTTTCCTGTTAGGGCAAAAGGAATAATTTACTTTGACTATATGGTCATACAATTTACATATCAAATCACACATTGAATAACCCTTTCTAACATCAAGTTACGAGATGCATTTGAGCAAACCAATACACAACTGATTTGTAAACTATGAACTATATATCCTTTTGCTTTAAGAATAGAAGATATTATTGTCTTAGAATTACTTGTGATTGAATCCATGAAGTAATCTCTAAGCGTGGGTTTTTCCAATACCTAAAATCTCTATTTTCAAGGTACTCATGAATATTGTAGCAATTCCAATTGCAATGTATTAACCTCAATCTACGATCAATTCATGACAGTCTTAATTCACTACTTACTTGCAAAAGTATGAACGAAACTGGAATTTTGAATAATATTATAAATTACTCAGGGAAGTAAAACATGCAAAGTGAAACACATTAATAAATTATTTGACCATGGTATCATACCCATTGATTATAAATAAATCTCTATTAATTAATCACCATAAAAACTATGGATTCATTCATTGTATAATGTTTTGAGTAATCAACTAACCACTTGAATTAAATAACATCAGTCATGCCATGTTATAAATATGCATATTATAACTCTCGAAGGTCCTTCCTTTATGAATAGATCAAATGGACGTTAGTATAATGATTCTCAATTCATGATTCCAAATTCTTATCACTATCTAAGATGTACTGAAATTTCATCTTTACATGCATTGACTTTCTTTGATGTCAAGGTTCTTATGCCACAGAGAGTGAGAATTCATTACAGAATGTTCCACTAGAACTTGTTACAAGAAATAATTCCATAATTATGAAGTCTCAAATTCAAGTTACACTCCTTGAACACTTCTCTTGCATTAAAGTTTCCAACTCACATGTATATTTTCCAAATATTATGGAAACATTTCCATATTCCCTGGATCTTCCAGCCGAGCTTAGTCAGATTCATAGCACCTTTCACGTCTTCCAACTGCGTAAATGCTTGGTAGACGACTCTGCAGTGGTACCACTCGAGGATATTCAGGTGGATAATAGTCTGAACTACATAGAGCGACCGATAGCCATTCTAGATAGGAAGACGAAGGCGCTGAGGAACAAGGAAGTAGAGCTGGTGAAGGTGCAGTGGCAGCACCGCAAAGGCTCGGAATGGACTTGGGAGCCGGAGGATGAGATGAGAGAGCACTACCCTGAGTTATTTTCAGCAGCGACAACAGACTTCGAGGACGAAGTCTAATTCAAGTGGGGGAGATTTGTAGCATTCGGGATTTTCCAGGTATTAATATTGATTATCTTAATTGAAGTATGGAATGGTTTGGTTTGGGCTTGACCTTTGGGATTTTTTTTAGTGGGCTTAGGAATCTTCGTACGCGGGGCGTACATTGCCATGTACGCCCAACATACTCGTGACAGTGAACCGCGGAGGCCATGCACGTACGACCAGCGTACCAGGAGTACGCCCAGCTTACGTGTGCAGCCCCTTAAACGCTAAAATTTAGGGTTTACTCCCTATATAAAGAACATTACCCCTATTTGTTCAGCCTCCCTTCACCCTTATACAACCTCCACGAAAACCCTAGCCTACTTTTGTGTGTTCTTGTGATTTGGGAGCTATTTGAGAGAATTTTGGTGTACTTTTGGTGCTTTGGAAGAGAAAGGAACTTGAAGAAGGAGCAAGGATCCACCAAGAGCTTGTAGATCCAGAAGATTAGCACCATTTCTGACTTATTTGAGGTATCAAGTTCCAACCTTGGCCATTATATTCTTAGATTTGTTTATGGGGGTGTTTAAGCTTACTTTTGGACTCCATTGTTGAGGCTTCTTACATCTTAATGATTTTAGACCATAATAGCTGTCCTTTTGGGCTCTTAGAGGCACTAAGAGTCATAAAAATCGGACCTTGGTGGTTAAGCCACAACCATGCAAGTGTTAGTGGGTCTTAAAGTTTGTTGAAATGTAACATCCGGATTCCTAGGTATCTTATTTTAAGTATTTATTTTGAGTTTTAAGGAGGGACTCGACGAGTAGGCGCTCAGACTCGCCGAGTAGGATCGCGAATTCTTGTCTGGATTAATGAGGGACTCGACGAGTCGATGTGTGGACTCGGCGAGTCCGCGCTGTAAAGTGAAACCCTAAATCTCAGGGCCTGAGCCCTATTTAAAGGCCTTTATGGCCTCTATTTGCGGCTACCAGTCCAGAGAGAGATACCCTAGCGATTGTGAGCGAGTTGTGAGAGACTTTGAGCCTTTTTGATCATTTTTGGTGTGATTTTGCAAAGGAGAAAGTGTTTCCAGCAAGGGGAGGTCAAGAGGATTGCATTTCAGTGGGTTTTCGGCTTGGATCTTCAAGTTTGAGGTAGCTATTTGATCCTATCCTTCTGTTTTGCTTAAGGGCATTGAATTTAGGTTTTTCTATACCCTTTTATGGCTTGTTTAGTTATGTATAGTGTCCCATTGAGTGCTAAACTCTAGATCTGGACCTTTTGAGGTCCAGAGAGCCTGAACCATGCTGCTTTTTGTGGTTCTATGGAGGAAATGGACATAGGTTGCCATGTTAGAAGGGATTTCACCGAAATAAGCCTTGGGAGCATTGTATGTGTAGCAAGATTCGACCTTTACGTGTTTATTGGTCATGGGGAAGTCAGATCTATAGATTAGAGAAGCAGATCTGACCTCAAGAGGTCAGATGAGTGTTGTCATGGGAGGAACTCGCCGAGCCCATAAGGGACTCGACGAGTCGAGTCGGGTTGCCCCGCGATTCGCGACCGGTGATGACCCGTTGAGTGTAGGGTTGACTCAGCAAGTCGAGTGAGGACCAGGGGCGAAGAGGACATGCATGGACTCGCCGAGTCACACGAGTGCACTCGGCGAGTCTGGTCAAAGTTTGACCGTTGACTTTTGTTAACTTTTAGGGTTTGGTCAACAATTGGACTTGTGGACCATTGAAGGGTAAAATGGTCTTTTAGCCTTCTTAGAGGATATGGAAGAGACTAGTCTAGCCTGTAAAGCCGTTATTGATTCGAGATAATTGTTTATGTGTTTAGGCGGAGGCTAGATCAGTATACGTGTGCGAGATTATCCGAGATAGTCGAGGTGAGTCTTCTCACTATACTGTACCTAGAGTGGTACCTATGTGTAACCGGAAGGTCTTGTATGCTATGAGATGTAAGTGCTATATGCTGTTATGTGATATGTATGTGTTATGTATGTTATGTATGACATGGACCGGAAGGTCAGGAGGTTACGGACCGGAAGGTCGATACGGGTAGGACCGGAAGGTCTACCGGGATTCGGGACGGAAGTCCCCTGAGACACTTGGATCGGAAGATCCTACAGAGTTATGACCTGGATAGGCGTATGTGTTGTATATGGTATTTTGGGGAACTCACTAAGCATTTATGCTTACAGTTGTTGTGTTATGTGTTTCAGGTACTAGCGAGGATCGCGGGAAGGCGCCGACATGATCCGTACACACTCATAGAGATTATGTTTTGAGATTCTGGGATTTGTTTGTTATGATAACATTGGACACAGTTGTTTGATATTGTTTTGATGATTGAAAATATGATTTAAAAATGAAAAATTGGTTTTGAAAATTTACGTTGTTACATGAAAGGACCAAAATCATATTTTGACCCCTACCATGCATGCAAGCACATAAAGTTCGTGACTTTATGGTTTACGAGGTCTTAAAGGACATGGATCTGCATTTTGGACGTAAAGACTTAATGGATTAAGTCATGAATGAAGTCCCAAATAAGTTGGCCAGTACGCTGGGCATACTCCCTGGTACGCCGCACGTACTGGGTCAACTCCCATTTCTAGTCAAGGCCAGCGTACGTTGGGCGTACGTGGCAAGTACGCCGTGCGTATGCATGCGGAATGAATGTTTTGGGCTTTTGGGCATTAAGAAAATGGGCCTGGACTTTTGGGCCCCGTGGCCCACTATGAAGTATAATTCTGGATTTGGGAATCTGGAATTAGAATATTGGGCCTATTGGGCCATAATTGGACCCTTTGGAATTATTATATTAGGACATGAAACTTTTTGGGCTCATTTGGGGGTTAAGGACCAATTCGGAAATTGGGCAATTAGTGGGCCCTTAGGGAGACCTTGATGGGCCATGGGAGGGCTGGGCTTAATAAGCTAGAATCGGGACATATGAATGTTCCAATCGGACCAAGGGGTAAAATGGTCAGTTTACCCTAAGTGGTGTAATAGATGCTGACTGAGTATTATGATGATTATGATAGCCGGGAGTCATCGGAGCAGCTGTTACCTTCCATTAAAAGTGGGTCTAAGGCCACAATGCCGGCCCACTAGTAGGAGTTCGTAATTAGATAATTGTCTGTGTGATAATTATTTGGTATGTCACTATCTGTTATGTTATATGTGCCAGTATGTTATGATTTTATGTGGTAGTGGTAGGGGTGAAATAGTCCCCGGTATCCGGTTGAAATAGACCGAAGCGGAGGCCAACACCCAGATATGCTAGGCAACTATCCGGTTGAAATAGACCGAAGGGGAGGCCAACACCCAGATATGCTAGGCAACTATCCGGTTGAAATAGACCGAAGGGGAGGCCGGCACCCAGATATGCTTGGCTAGATATGTTATTGTATGGTATGTGGTATGATGGGGGAACTACTAAGCTTCGTGCTTATAGTTTACAGTTTTGTTTTCAGGTACCTCTTCAGTGAAGGGGAAGGAGCCGACACGGTAGTAGCGCATCGCACACACATGATTTCCGCACTATGATGACCTTGGGATTGTACTCTGACATTATTATTACTCAAGGATATGTTTTTATGACATTTGACTTATGGGTTATGAGTTTGATATGATATCGATGTTGTTTTTCAGAAATGGTTTTTATTAAATTATTTAGTCAAAAACGAAATTTTTGGTCTTGAAAATTGGGATGTTACAAGTTGGCATCAGAGCCTTGGTTTCAGGGATTCGGACACATCTTCGGGGGTGTCTGGACTCAAATCGGGAGTTGAAAGATTTTTGTAACGAAATAATTTTCTAAAATTTAAAAAATAAGGAGTTTTGGGAAAGAACAATGTGTGTGATGCGTGCGACCGGCCGAGCTCAAATAAGTTTTCCCCAAGATATCCATACATGTTATGTTATGATGTGATATGATTATGAGAATCGCATTCTAGATTAGGGCTAAGAATCTAGGAATGATGCCTTATATGCTTGTTGCCCTTGTATGAGAACTGCATGCTAGATTATGGCGAAGGATCTAGGAAGACGCCTTATGTTCCTGCTATATGTGCTTATTGAATTATACGCTTGGTATGGTTACTCAATGCTCCAATGTTGCGTGCTTTGTGATTTTAGGAGTTTTAGTTATCTTTAGCTAACTAGTAAACGAATACGTTAAGTTACATATTGCAAGGACTAAATAATTTCATAAGGTTAGGTCTAGCCCTATTGCGCAGCTCTTTTCTGAGTCCAACCGTTGTAGGGAAGGGCCTCTCATTCGAAGAATTATCTGGTCTTAGCAATATGTAATGGTATTTGCAAGCTAGTTGGGTAAAGGAGGCAGGAATTCCTTCTGCAGCTGATGGCGGAGAGTAGGTTGGAGAGTTACCCTAGGGTAAGCCTAGGATGAGATTAGTGCAGAGATCAATAGTAGTAGAAGGTAATTGGTAAAGTCAAGGCAATCCTTGAGGAAAGTACGCATAGATGTGGAAGGTAGTATGGGCCCGTACTACTGGAAGCAGAGGATCCGTGCTCGAGTCAAGGAAGGCCGAGATGGAACCAGGGAACTTGTAGTGTGTGAGACATCTCAAGGTTATGTATGACCCTGGCTATTATGTGTTTTGTTTCAGAATGGTGGTGATTACGCGACATGGAGGAGGAGGGGGTTCTGGATCAGGATCAGGCTCAGGATCAGGTTCGGGATCAGGTGCCGAGCCAGTTGATGAGGGACTACGTGGGTTCATTGCTTCTGAGATCACTAGAGGCATCCTTGAGTCGACCCCGGTGATTTTCGGGTGGATCAAGGAAGGGCTTATAGAGCCGATGGAGGATCGCCTCAGGGCGTTTAGGAGTGACCGGGCGGCTAGCCAGTCAGGGGCGCACACACTGTCCTTTAAGGACTTCAGGGGATGCGGTGCGCCAGACTTCCACTGGGTGCAGGACCCCATTGTTGCTAGGAGATGGATTGCGGATGTGGAGTCTGCTCAGTTGACTAGCTTCTGCCCTGAGGGGTCGAAGGTTCGGTATGCTGCTGGATGTTTGAAGGACAGGGCTAGAGATTGGTGGGAGTCGGTTGGTGATTGTTTGGGAGCCTCAGCAGTTGAGGCTATGACCTGGTCTGACTTTGTGACTAGGTTTAGGGCTGAGTTTGTGCCGGTTGTGGAGCTTCAGCAGCTGGCCAGGGAGTTTCTTGATATGAGGAAGACGACTGAGACGGTGGCGGAGATTACCGCCAAGTTTCGAGAGAGGGCTTTACTGGTGCCTCAGTATGCAGGAGATGAGGAGATGCGGAATACCCGCTATCATGATATGTTGAGAGTTGACATCCGGGAGCCTGTCAGCTACTCAGCCTATCCGACACTAGATTCCATGATTGCGAGGGCGAGGGAGAGGGAGATTGATATAGAGCACCTCCGGAAGAGGAAGGCGGAGACTGAGTGGGTGACTAGGGTTTCGGGGAAGAAACCCAAGGGATTCGAAGCTGGGTCGAAGGGCCAGCAGGGCCGGGGCCGCTGTGGGAAATGCGGCAAATCGCATGAGGGATTATGCAGGACTGGGGGACTGGGATGCTACAAGTGCGGCAAGACGGGGCACTTCAGCAAGGATTGTACAGCCCCTATCCCCACCATTCCGACGTCGGAGTTGTTGTGTTTTCACTGCAACCAGCGAGGCCATAAAAATGCCAACTGCCCGAGATTGACAGCAGCAGCGCCAGTGGCGGCTCCAGCTCCAGCGACCCTGCGGATCACTGATGGCCGAAAGGGTAAGTCGGAGGCTCCAGTGGTGAGGAGCCGAGCCTTCGAGTTGACTACCGAGGAGGCACGCGCTGCACCCGATGTGGTGACGGGTATGATTTCTTCTCCCTAGCTTTTATTATGTGTTCTTTATGATATTTATGTGCTATGTTATGTGTTTTTTTAGGATCGTTCCATGTGAACGGTATTCCAGTTCAGGTGTTGTTTGATTTGGGTGCTACCCGGTCATTTGTCCCTCTTGCACTTAGCAAGAGGTTCCCTGAGTCTTCGGACATGTTGGATTGCCCTCTAGAGGTCAATATTTATGACGACCGATTAGTTCGAGCATCAGAGGTTTTCAGAGATTGTGTTTTGAGGTTGTTCGAGGAGCGCTATCTGGTAGACTTGGTTCCCATACCATTGCGTGGGAACAAGGTAATCATCGGTATGGACTGGTTGAGCCCTAATGGGGTTGTGATTGACTGCACGTAGCAGTTGGTATGCGTCAGGACTCCAAGTGGGGGAGAACTGGGGATTCAGGGCGAGAGGCCACAACATGGACCAGCCCTATGCTCAGCAGCGAGGGCTAGGCGCTACCTTCAGCAGGGTTACGCCGGATATGTCTCCTACGTCATGGATACTCGGGAGGAGGGTAAGGCGACTGTGAGTGATGTGCCGGTGGTGCGAGAGTACCCAGATGTATTTCCATAGGAGTTTCCTAGAATACCTCCGGAGAGACAGGTGGAGTTTATGATCGACCTGGTCCCTGGTGCGGCCCCGATAGCTAAGGCACCATATCGGTTAGCTCCTCTCGAGATGCAAGAGTTGTCTACACAGTTGCAGGAGCTGTTAGACAAAGGATTCATCAGACCGAGCAGTTCACCCTGGGAAGCCCGAATTTTGTTCGTGAAGAAGAAGGACGGTTCGCATCGGATGTGTATAGATTACCGGGAGCTGAACAAGGTAACGGTGAAGAACCGTTATCCACTCCCGAGGATTGATGATCTTTTCGACCAGCTACAGGGGGCATCTTGGTTTTCCAAGATAGATTTACGTTCAGGCTACCATCAGATGAGGGTCAGAGACGAGGATGTACAGAAGACTGCGTTCCGGACTCGCTATGGCCACTATGAGTTCGTGGTGATGCCCTTCGGGCTCACCAATGCTCCTACCGCGTTCATGGACCTCATGAACCGCGTATGCAGACCGATTGTAACGCCCGTAGATCCGGGCTAGTCAATTTAGAGACGATAAGCATCAAAAATGAATTTTTGATGGAAGATTATTTAGAAGGATTAATCTTAACTAAGTTGTAGTATATGTTACAAGGATTTCGTACATATAAAGAACGCCGAAATCCGAGTTATAACGAAGAAGTTATGACATGTCGAAGTTTCGCGACAGAACCGGCACGACACAGCGCGACGTAAATAGTGAATTTACGTTAGAGCGATGTTTGGCCTTAGCAATGTAAATGAAAGTCATAGAATACATTAAACCGAGAGCGTGCATAAAAAGAACGCCCAAATCTGACTTCGTATGAGGAAGTTATGATTTTTCGAAGTTTCGGCTTAGCAGTGTACAGCCCGAAGTTCGAATATGAGATCGAGCGATATTTAGCCGAAACAATCTAAACGAGAATTGAAGATCTCATCGATAGTAGTCCAACGACGGAAAGACAGACGAAAACGGACGTCAGACGAAGGAGTTATGAGTTTATAACGGAGTTTTCCTGTCCCGGCCTACTAAAAATAATATAAAAATAATATAATAAAAATAAAGTCAAAATTAGCCGACAAAGTCTAAATAAAAGTTGTAGGTCTTGTTTTTACCTACGCTTCGATATAAAGAACGTCGAAAACGGAGTTTGTATGCCAAAGTTATGGATTTCTGAAGTTCGGGGCGCGAAACCCCAAAACTGTCAGAGACCACGGCGTGAAATCAGTGGTCACGACGTGGCATGTCTTCTGACGCCTCCTGGAGTCTACCAGACCCAACTTGCGATGACGCATGCAGTGACGATCAAGCCCACGATGTGAAAGTACTGTTCACGACGTGGAAAATGAGAAATTTGCCCTATAAATAGAAATCAAGGGCCAACCGATTATGGTTGCTCCATCTCTTCTCTCCCACTCCCGATACACTCTCTAAGCCCTATTTTAACCCCCCGAAGCCCCGGTATCAACCCCGAGACCCGAAGCAATTCCTGAAGCCCGAAGATCCCGAGAAGAAAAGAGTTTTCGAGCTGAAGCTCTGCCTGCGAGAAGCCCGGTGTGTGAAGATCTTCTAGTTTCACCGAAGAAATACTACTTCTACAAGCCGTAGTGCTGTCCGATCATCTTCTGATCAAGTGAGTGTACAATCACTTTCTTCTATCACATAATTATGAAGTATTTGATATGAAATACGTGTTATGTGTACATATTGTTGTTTATATGTGAGAATGCATATTCACTTTCTTCTAACTCATAGATATGATTTATTTTCTATGAGATACGTGCTAGGTGTTATATATTGTTTGTCTATTTGAGATGGGCGTGGAAATTGATGTTTTATATAAGTGTTAAATGATTTAAACTGTGTAAGTATTTATATCTACGAAAATGTTGGGTAGAACATGGGTAGATGGGATAGTTGGTGTGTGATGGAAACTGGTATGAGTAAACCTTGGTGACTATGGAGTTAGTGCCTATTGTATAAACCTTGGTGACTATGGAGTTAGCGCCTACTGTTAAGTAAACCTTGGTGACTATGGAGTTAGCGCCTATTGTATAAACCCTGGTGACTATGGAGTTAGCGCCTACTGTTAAGTAAACCTTGGTTACTATGGAGTTAGCGCCTACTGTTAAGTAAACCTTGGTTGTAACACCCAAAAATTCCAACCAATTTAAAACATTTTATTTCATTCAAAAACCATTAAGTTCATACATCTTGTTTTCAAAATAGTTTAGACATCAGAGTATCCCCCAGAACCATATCACATAAATCATAAAACATGAGGAGCGGTACGATCACGCCTTCGCCTTGCCACGATCTCCTGAAGTACCTGAAATAATAAACTGCAACTGTAAGCCCGAAAGCTTAGTGAGTTTCCCCCAAAGTACCCATACACACATAAACATACGCATACAACAAAGAACAACATACTATGGGTCCAATCAACCTTCCGGTTGGAATACCCATGGCCCTCAACCATCGGGTTGAAATGCCTACATATTATGAGCCCAATCATCCTGCCGGGATGGAATACTCTCGGCCCACAACTATCGGGTTGGAATGCCCATACACCTATACGTACAACAATAACTACTATGGGTCCAATCATCTCGCAAGATGGAATACCCCAGGCCCCTCAACCATCGGGTTGGAATGCCAACATACTATGAGTCCAATCATCCTACCGGGATGGAATACTCCTGGCCCACAACCATCGGGTTGGAATGCCCCACTTCCTATACATACAATAACTACCACTATGGGTCTAATCATCCCTCGGTATGGAATACCCCAGGCCCCTCAACCATCGGGTTGGAATGCCAACCTACTACGAGTCCAATCATCCCACCTGGATGGAATACTCCTGGCCCACAACCATCGGGTTGGAATGCCCCTACACTAGCAAACATGCACACATAACAGGCAACCACATAACACTCTACAGAACCAACATACTAGGGCCCTATCATCCTACCGGGATGGAATGCCTTCTGCTACTGCTCAACATACAAATCCCGCAGGTAACCTCCTACCAACGTACATAAGGCAAGACCAACTACAAGTCTATGAATATAACCACTACCCAACTACCAGGGTGCTGATCCAACAAAACTTACCACCACTTAACTACCTTGTCCTCCAGGATACTAAGCTAACAGAGCATAACATCATATCATTATCCTATCTACCAGGATACTAGCAAGCATATCATCACATAAGCATAACAAGCTCTAAACAACAATTCAAAGGGCCGACCTTGGTGCCTTAGACCCTTGAGTACAGTGAGGATAACTCACATGAAGAACCGAACCACGAAAGCACACTCCCAAAGCACTGCTCCAAACCCCAACACCTATTGCCATCAATGGACCATTGACATAAATAACCAATTACCATAACACCCATGAAGGTCAAAGTCAAAGTCCAGGCCAAAGTCAAACTTCATGAGTGACTCTACTCGCCGAGTCAACCCGTTACTCGTCGAGTCCTTATACTCTGAAAACTCTTAGAACACGACTCAACTCGCCGAGTCACCCCAAGACTCGTCCAGTGCAACAATCTCCGAGTCCCATCCTGCTCAATTCACCGAGTCACCTCCCGACTCACTGCTTCGAGGTTTAACCAGAAGAGATTGGGGTTCTGCGACCAGACTCGCCGAGTCCACGAACAGACTCACCGAGTCCAAGGCAATCTTCAACAGACTCGCCGAGTTGTTCTTCCAACTCGCCGAGTCCATACACATGTTCATACAACTCGTCGAGTACACCCATGTGACTCGCCGAGTCTCTCCAGTTCTCAATCCATATAGTGGCTTTTCGAACCATGCAGGGGCTCCAATCCATAGATCTACTCTTCTACAGTCTAACCCTCACATAAAGTGGCAAACTTTACTTGAAACCAAGGAGATATAGGCCCAAAACACTCTAGGGCTAGGGTTAAGGACTAGGGGGCTTCACCAACAACTCTTAGACAGGAGCTTTATGACATTTTGGACCATCACAAGCCTAGATCTGAGGTAGCAACCTCAGATCTAAGCCTCTAACTCGAAATATCTCTCAATCATACCAAAAATGCCCCAAATCTCAAATGATAAAAGATCTAGATGCAAAAGAGCCCAAGCAACAAATTATTACCTCCAATATAAGCTCTAACTGAAGTAGATCCCGGATCTACACCACTCCTTTGCAGCAAGCCTCTTGATCTTCAAGCCTCTTTCCAAGATTTCCTCCTCCAAAGCTCTATTCTCTCTAATAATGGAGGCTCACTCGATTTTAGGGTTTCTGGATCTCAAAAGGGTAGTAAAGAGGCTAAGGGTGGGTTATAATGTTCTTTATATAGGGGAAAACCCCCGGGATTAGGGTTTTCTCTCTACAACACCAACTCGTCGAGTCCAAGCCGCAGACTCGGCGAGTTGGCCACTTAAACCGCGACAGAATCCCGCTCCGACTCGGCGAGTAAGCAGGCCTACTCATCGAGTCCCTTTCCTTAATTTACACTTTAAGCCCTTCAATAATACTTTTGGAATTTGGGATGTTACAACTCTCCCCCACTTAAATTAGGCTTCGTCCTCGAAGCCTACTGTAGTATACGCTTCAGAACAAACCCCCTTGCACTGTAGACTCCGATATCTCAATTAACTCAGGTTCTTGCAAACCCTACTACTACATCTCTCTTACAATGACTTCTTCTCGCGTGACATCCTTGCCACTACTCCAAGCCGACCATCAGCCTTTCAACTCAATAGCACCACATATCAACCACGTATCACCCGATGATACTATCCCTTCATATCAGGGACGCACTTCCGCGCCTTGTGAATGCTAGATACCACAATCACCCACTGAGCTCTGCTGAGACACTACTCCATCTTCCTTCGCCCAAAATTGGCGATAACCCGGATAACTTGCAACCTGGAACGAATCCTGTTCCCCCTATGAATCTATCCCTTATGCGCTGACAGGATACTGCATCCTTCAACTCCCATTATCAACTAACTATAACACGTAACCACTCGTACCTGGCCCAATCAACATCGGGCTGGAATACCAGGCACGCCTATAACGGGTCCAGACATCCCTGGGATGGTATACCCTTGCATCCTCATGTATGTTTGGCCCAATCAACCCTCGGGTTGGAATACCAAACACACCAGGTCCAATCAATCATAGGGTCCGGTCATTCTCATGATGGAATACCTCCACATACATAACTCAAACCTACAACCATACTCGGAACCAGGGACCTTGTCCTTGCGTCACCCTCGAACCCCTCGATTCGACACATCTGAGTGTAATCTACTCACATCTCCTTATCGCGATCTCTAGGTCCTCGACCTTTGACTGGAATATCCTCACACAGTCCTCAGCACCGGTCTAGACTTCTCCCGAGTCTGTTAACCTGCTATCTCATCTTCCTCTGACCAAATATCCAATCTGGAACTACTATCCTCCTCCTTTTCCAAGGAGACTGAAAAATGCCTACGCACCATCCAACATTGCCACAGCGACAGAACCTCACTATACATCACTCCTTAGCGGCGCACACCGCTAACTCATAACATGCATACGTACTCAGAGACTGATATCATAACCAGCAAGCCAAACATAGTATGCCGCATTTCCTCAACATTTCCACCATTCGGGGATAACCCCACTAGCCTCTATCACGTAGTAGCACCCTCACTACTTGCTCAAAGATCCACGATACATGCAAAGTCCTTACTATAACTGAACCGCCTCGATGCAACACTCCAATAACCAACAATCAAACTGCGTCAGGCAGCCTTCTACAACCAGCGGCTCACCCGAGAATTTCCAATTCTCCCCCACTTAGAGCACTAGCTACTATTCACAGGCGGCGAAGCTGGCATGCTGCTCAAACGAACCTAACTACTACACCGATCTTCAAGGAACCTGAGTTCCGGCTGACACCTCTGGCGCTGCCCTGATCTCCTTGGTCACAAGCTGATAAGAACGCCCTGGAGCCTTCGGAGGCTCTGCTCGACCCTGACTCCCGTCAGTAAGTCTCAAAGTGGCTGGCGTTGGGGCCTGCACTGACCTGGCAGCCAGCAGAGGACACTGGGCCTTCATATGGCCCACCTGATCACAATGATAACAAAGTCAGACTCCTGCCGCTGGAGTTGACTGCCTGCAATCTCTGGCTATGTGGCCCTCCTTGCCACACTTGTGGCACCCCGAAGAAGAACGAAAACTTCCCTCGTGCACCTTGCCGCACTTCCTGCAAGTGCGACTCCTCTGACCTCCCTGTCAATAATCAGCGGGCCTCATCCGCTTCGGTGCAGGCTGTGACTGCACCGGGGCCTGCCTCTGCACTCTCAACTGGAGCTCAATCTCTAACTTGCGCCGCCTAGCGGCCTCCTGCAACTCCAACAAGGTACTACACCTCTATGTGGATATGAACTGCCTGATGTTCGTCTTGAGCATGCTCAGATATCGAGTCATCTGAGCCTGCTCCGAAGCAAACTCAGGGCAAAACATCGCCCTCTCCGTGAATATCTTGGTGATCTCCATCACCGACTCAGAATCTTGCTTCAGCTCCAAAAACTCCTGAGCCAATCTCTCCCGCTCCACCCGCAGAACATAGCGAGTACTGAACATGTCTCGGAACTGGTCCCAAGTAACCGTAGCTCTCTGCGCATCAGAATACGATCCCGTGGTCAACCTCCACCAATCCTTCGCCCCAAGCCTCAACAGGTTCAGAGCACACCTCACCCTCTGATCAGCAGGGCATGAACATGTGAAGAAACATCCCTGCACATCTGACAACCATCTCATAGTTACAATCGGATCCTGAACTCCATCAAAAGTAGGGGGCTTCGTATTGTCGAAATCCCGATACTGAAATCCCCGACTGGCTCCTCCCCCTGCCGCTGCCACAGCCGATGCGGCTGCCGCGGCCGCTGTCTCTGCCAGAGCTGCATAGCGCTCATCAAAATACTCAACCATGGCGGTCTTGATCGACCCAAATAGTTCCGGTAACTCGGCCCGGAACATAGCAGCAACCTCCTCATGCAGGATCTCCCGAATCCTAGCATCCAACTCATCCGTCCTCATCTGACCAACAACCTCGGGTGGTGCTGATCCATCCTGACCACCCTCTTCCGATCCTGAATCGGATCCTGACTCGACATGTCTCGCATCCGCCATACAACAATAAACCACAAGAACCTCAGATACCTCGCATAACCGCCGCGAACTAACCTCTAACCAACAACCTAGGGGATGTGACTTCCTTGACACGCGTATGGGTCCTGTGCTTTCAGTAGTACGGGCCCATACTACCTTCCACACTGTAACATCCCACTTTTCAAGTCCAAAAAAATTTCTTTTTTAATTATGTCACACCCCCAAACCAAGGATGGCGGAAACGTCCGGGGGTGGAGGACTTCATGTATAGTATCATAACAACAATTGTAATAGTAATTGAAGCAAACACAACCAACATATATATAATTGAAAAAGTGACATCATTGTATGAATTACATGTTTACGAATCAATTACAATATGTTGACAAAATATGAAATAGTAGACGCCTTAGCGCCCCATCCTCAAAAGCACTTGGTTACCTGTTTAATGATTTCCTGAGAATAAAAGTTGTTTGAAAAAGTGTCAACACAAAGGTTGGAGAGTTCATAAGCTTTTGTTTGGTATTATTAAAAGCCTTTTGTTTGTAAAAGTAGTATTTGTGTTAGAAAATCCAATATTTTCCTTAATGTGTAAATGTAGTCTTAAAACCCAAAGACCGAAATGTACAAGTAATTTGTCATATTTATAGTAAAACAATTCAAGTTTAAATCGACATAAACTCGTTAAATTTTAATGAAGTTCCCGTAAATTCCAATGTTTATTAATACTTTATGTGAGTTTATTATAACCATACTCTGACCAAGGTTGCCTAAAACGACGTTCTTCAGGCGTCGGAAATGTTATGACATTTGTCACCCCAGACCTATCGGTCTAACTGTTGCATGCAGTTTAGGTGTGGGTTTGTCAAACCCAATATAGATCTATACACAACTATCACGCTCTCCCTCAAGGAGACTCTGGTTACAATACAGGACTTAATGGTAATTTGAAGTAAATGTCTCACAAAGTCATTAACGGAATTACGTGTTATGAAAACTTGGTACCGTATGGCCGTACCTTGCTTAATGAAAATATCCTTTGTATAAATGTACCCTTTTTAAATGTATGTGTTATGTAATGTATCATAAACTATACCTATTATAGTTTATCAACCAAGGGTATTATGTAGTAATGTATGCAAACTATATTCAAAATAGTTTATTAAATGTTTGAATGTATCGGTTGTACTTTGATTATAATCACTTGTTATTCTTTATATTTTATATGTCCAAATCCATTTGTAAAATGATGTGTGTCTAAATATTAAGATAAAATGTCATATATTGCAATAACATATAATCACATAAAGATATACACCTTGCTCAACATGTTACAAGGTGAAATGAAATTGACAGCAACTTTTCGTTGAATACAGTTTCTGTTACTGTTCTTAGAAAATTTATAGAAAAATCATCAAGGCTCTAAATCCAAATCCGCAAACTCTGAGAGTTTGGAATATGAGTCTAGTTTGTTTGTAAAGTTTATCATGATTTTTAGTGATCTCTAACAGAGGTGAAAATATTCATAATCACAGACTGGTCCGGGTTTGCCTCTGAAACGACAGGCAGTTTTGTAAAAATCACCATAAATTGTAGAAAAATCATATGGAGATGTGCAAGTAGCCATTTTAAAGCTAAGAGTTTGAACTACTTGCACCTGGAACATTTTTGAAAACTAAAATACTTAAGTTGACCAAAACAGTCTGTGATCGAAGTTCATCTTTTCTGATGTAATCTGATAGAAAAAGTTTAATTGTGTTCTTGATGATTTTACTTGTATCCCCCCCTTAAAACTTAATAAAAACATGTAAATGTAGGGGTATGAACTCACCTTATGTGGTTTCAGTAGATGAAAGTGAGAGAGAGGAAGTATTCAACCCAAGAACACTAAGAAGATGTCTTGATGATTCGAGAATCTAACACCGAATAAGATGGAATTTGTGTAAGATATCAATGATTTGAGTAGGATGGAGTGTAATAATTATATGAATGATGAAGATACTTACTAATTGAAGAAAGAAATCCCCGAAGAAAGCCTTGAAGTTCTTGAAGTTGAGAGAAAAGATGAGAGAATTTTGGAGAGTGTCCTTTGGTTGCTAAGTGTAGAATGAAAGAACTTTATGGAGAATGAGGAGAGAGGATCAATCCTCCAGCTCTTAGAACGTGGGAAGAGCTGGAGATTGGGTGTAAAGGTCCACTAAGGAGACAAGGGGTAGTGGGAAAGAGTGGCTGATCATAGAGTGAGGTGGTGGTGGTTTGTTTTTGCCATAAATTAAGGAAAAGCAAATATTCCCTCAATAATTAGTTCAACCACTAATTCTTTTAATATATTTTTATAAAAACCCTGGAGATTTATATATTTTGGGGCCTTAGTTTATAAAATAAAGTTTTGGGTGAAAATCCCACGTTAAAATAATGAAAAACGGAGTTAAAACGAAGTCGTAATCGAAAAACCGGTAAAAAGGGGTCGTCTGCGAGACCTCTCGCATGGCTGTCTGAGAAGCTTCTCATGCGAGGCTTCTGTCCTGAGAGGCTTCTAATGAGAGGCTTCGGTCCTGAGAGGCTTCGGTCCTGAGAGGCTTCTAATGAGAGGCTTCGGTCCTGAGAGGCTTCTCATGAGAGGCTTCGGTCCTGAGAGGCTTCGGTCCTGAGAGGTTTCTCATGAGAGTTTTCGCTTCTAATAGGAGGGTTTTGGTTCCTTAAGGTTATTTTACCCGTTTTTACCCCGTTTCAAGTGGTTTTTGACCCGGTTAAGGGTCGAGATGACCCAAATGATTACAAAAAGTTAAAGTAACTTTTGAGAGAGATTTGGGAGAGATTTGGGAGAGATTTCAAATAGAAAGAGATAGAGTGAAAACGATTTAGAGAGGTTTCGTTTGTGATTAATTTGAGTGTCCGGCTTCACAACGCAAGGTTCGTAAACCCCTTAAACCGTGTTTTAGTGTCGTACACAATCCCGATGATTGTGCAATAGTGTTTTATCGCTTTGGTTCGTTGTTTAGCACTGTTAAGGCTAAGGAAAATCAAACACATGAACTTTCCAAATGATGATTTCTCATTAAAATAGCGAATTGTATAGTGATTACATAACGTAAACCCTAACATACAAGGGTTATTGGAGTTGACCGGTTTGACTTGTTGACTTTGTTTGACTTTGACTTGACCGAAATTTGACGGTTGTCACATCATCCCCCCGTTAGAAGGAATTTCGTCCCGAAATTTTCATTTTGACTGGGATTTCAAGAGTTTGGGAAGAGATGTGGATACTTTTGTTTCATCTGATCCTCGCGTTCCCAGGTGAATTCGGGTCCTCGTTTAGCGTTCCAACGGACCTTCACAATGGGAATACGACTTTGTTTCGTTCGTTTGATTTCCCGATCCATGATTTCGACTGGTTCCTCCACGAAGTGGAGATTTTCGTTAACTTCGATTTCGTCGAGTGGTATTACGAGTGTCTCATCAGACAAACACTTCTTTAGGTTCGACACGTGAAATGTGGGATGTACTTTGTCGAGTTCCTGAGGTAATCGAAGTTTGTATGCTACTGGCCCAATCCTAGCAAGGATTTCGAATGGCCCGATGTACCTTGGATTTAGTTTCCCGCGTTTGCCGAATCGTATCATTCCTTTCCAAGGGGAAACTTTTAGTAGTACACGATCACCCACCTGGAATTCCAAGGGTTTGCGTCGTTTGTCTGCGTAACTCTTTTTTGCCGATCGCGAGACGCTTTCAGTCTTTCTCGAATTTGAACGATCTTTTCTGTGGTTTCCCTTATGATTTCAGGGCCAGTGAGGGTGCTATTAGAGACTTGCCCTCTAGCTAGCTGTGTACCCCCCACCTCAGCCCAACACAGGGGTGATCTGCATTTGCGACCATAAAGAGCTTCGAATGGAGCGACTTTGATGCTAGTATGATAGCTGTTATTGTAGGAGAATTCGATAAGCGGTAGATGGGTATCCCATGCTTTACCGAAGTCTATCACACAAGCTCTTAACATGTCTTCCAACGTTTGAATGGTTCGTTCGCTCTGTCCGTCGGTTTGTGGGTGGTAGGCCGTACTCATGTCAAGCCTAGTTCCCAATGATTTTTGTAGAGACTGCCAAAACCGTGAGGTAAATCTACTATCTCTATCGGAGATAATGGATATCGGCACACCATGGAGTCATACAATCTCTCTGATGTACGTTCTAGTCAGCTTCTCCATCTTGTCGGTTTCTTTTATCGGTAGGAAGTGTGCTGATTTGGTCAATCTGTCTACGATTACCCATATGGTGTCAAGCCCGCCCGATGTCTTAGGCAGCTTGGTTATGAAGTCCTTGGTTATTCGTTCCCACTTCCACTCAGGTATATTCGGCTGTTGTAATAGCCCGGATGGTTTCTGGTATTCGATTTTGACCTTGGCGCAAGTCAGGCACTTGCTCACATAGGTAGCAATCTCAGCTTTCATGTTCGGCCACCAGTATAATTTCTTGAGGTCCAGATACATCTTATCCGACCCGGGATGGATGGAGTATCGAGTCTTGTGTGCTTCATTCATGACGACATCTCGGAGTCCACCGAACTTCGGTGTCCAAATCCGGTTCATGATATAACGTGCTCCATCATCCTTGACTTCTAAGTTTTTATCCATTCCCCTTAATGTCTCCTGCCACCTTTTCTGGTTTCAAAGCTTCCAGTTGAGCTTCCTTGATTTGTATGGTCAGGTGGGAATGGATTGTCATTGTTAAGGATTTTACTCGGCGGCCCGAGTACTCCTTCCTGCTTAGAGCATCGGCCACTACATTGGCCTTGCCCGGATGATAACGAATTTCGCACTCGTAGTCATTCAGCAACTCTACCCATCTCCTCTGTCGCATGTTGAGCTCTTTCTGATTGAGGATATGCTGAAGACTTTTGTGATCAGTGAAGATAGTGCATTTCGTGCCGTAGAGGTAGTGTCTCCAGATCTTCAAAGCGAATACTACTGCTCCTAATTCCAGGTCGTGCGTAGTATAATTAACCTCGTGCGTCTTAAGCTGTCTTGATGCATACGCGATAACCTTCCCTCTCTGCATGAGCATACATCTGAGGCCTTGATTTGAAGCATCACAGTACATTACAAAGTCCTCGGTTCCCTCTGGGAGAGACAAGATCGGTGCGCTGCATAGGGCTTGTTTTAACGTTTGGAAAGCAGTTTCTTGTTTATTTTCCCACTTGAATATCACACCTTTCTGCGTCAACGTGGTGAGTGGTTTCGCAATCTTGGAGAAGTTTTGTATAAATCTTCGGTAGTAGCCAGCAAGCCCAAGGAATTGTCGAATTTCGGTTGGCGTCTTGGGTGCTGACCAATTCTCGATTGCCTTGATTTTGGAGGGATCCACATGTATGCCTTTCTCACTTACCACATGGCCAAGGAAATCCACTTCTCTAATACAGAATTCACACTTAGAGAACTTAGCATAAAGCTTCTCCGCTCTTAGTGTCTCTAGCACTTGGCGTAGATGTAGGCGATGCTCTTCTTCGCTTCGCGAGTAGATCAAGATATCGTCGATGAATACGATTACAAACTTGTCTAGGTAGGGTCGACACACTCTATTCATTAGGTCCATGAATACCGCAGGTGCGTTTGTTAAACCGAAGGACATCACCACAAACTCGTAGTGCCCATAGCGAGTTCTGAATGCAGTTTTGGGAATATCTTCTTCTTGAACTCGTAGCTGATGGTAACCTGACCTTAGGTCGATCTTTGAGAAGAAATTTGCTCCTTGGAGTTGGTCGAAAAGGTCGTCGATTCGGGGTAGAGGATATCGGTTCTTGATGGTGAGTTTGTTTAGTTCCCGATAGTCGATGCACATGCGAAAGGATCCGTCCTTCTTCTTTACAAAAAGGACTGGTGCTCCCCAAGGTGAGAAGCTTGGTCTGATGAACCCTTTGCTCAAAAGCTCGTTCAACTGACTGGACAACTCTTGCATTTCTGTTGGTGCAAGGCGGTATGGAGCTCTGGCTACGGGGGTAGCTCCGGGTACTAAGTCAATTCTGAAATCGACTTGTCGTGCGAGTGGTACACCAGGAAGATCTTCTGGGAACACATCCGGGAAGTTACACACTTCGGGGATGTCTTTGATGTCTTTCACGTCTTGTTTCTTGTCTACTACGTGGGCCAAGAAGGCGTGGTACTCCTTCCGGAGATACTTTTGGGCTTTGATGCATGAGATGATTTGTAAATTCGCACTAGGTTTGTCACCATAGATGAGAAGGGTTTCGTCATTTGGTAGATTGAGGCGAACGGCCCTTTCGTAACATAGAATGTCGGCACGGTGAGGAACTAACCAATCCATCCCGATGATTACGTCGAAGCTTTTTATGGTGACCGGCATCAGTTCAATTTTAAATGTATGGTTGTCTAGAGTGAGAGTACACTCTGAGTATATATCGCTAGTGCGTTCTACTTTCCCATTTGCCATTTCTACTACATAAGTATCCTTTAGTGATTGGGGATTTTGTTCAAGTAATTGTTTATATTGGTGGCTCACGAAACTCCTCTCCGCTCCACTATCGAATAGTACGCATGCATAAGAGTTATTGAGGAGAAACGTACCTGTAACCACCGTGGGATCCTCGACTGCTTCCCCATGTCCCATTTCCAGGACTCTTCCTACTCCACCAGCATTAGGGGCTTGTGCTTTGGGGCAGTTTCTTTTGAAGTGACCTGCGTCTCCACAGTTGTAGCAGGTTCGGGTTGCCCTCGTACTGGCGACTTGGTTGATTGGTCGAGCCGGCGCTTTACAGAAACGAGCAGTGTGCCCCTTCCTGTCGCAGTTGTTACAGTGCATCTCCCTACAAGCACCATTGTGGTGAAAGTTGCACTTGTTGCACTTGGGTAGGGTTCCAGCATATGGCTTCGGTGGTGCAGTAGTGGCAGCATTAGTGGCAGCATGGACAGCAACAGTTTGTTGCTTCTTAGCGGGGTCCTGTGTTGGTTGGCTCTTCTTTTGGTTCCAGAACTTCCTTTTGTTGTTTCCCCCTTTTGATTGATCAGTGGTGGTGGTTGTAGTATTATGACCAGCTCGGTGGTCAACAAGTTGTTGTGCCAGCTCCCTGGCACTGTCAAAAGTAGTTGGCCTTGAAGCCAGGACACTACTTTGCACTTGGGGAGACAGTCCCCAAAGGTATCGCTCCACCTTTTTCTCCCCCGGAGTAACCATTGTTGGGCAGAGGAGAGCCAATTCATTGAATCGGGTGGTGTAGGTTTCAAGGTCGGAGCCCGTCATCCTGAGGTTCCAAAGTTCTTGTTCCAGCTTTTGAATCTCACCTCTCGGGCAGTACTCCTTCATCATCAACGTTTTTAGTTCTGCCCAGGTTATGGAGCTAGCCACTTCGAGAGTAAGTGAATTAATCCGGCAGCTCCACCAAGTAAGGGCCCGGCCGGTGAAAGTGAAGGCTGTGAACTTAACTTTGCTCGCTTCGGGGCAAGAGCACACCTGAAAGACTACTTCGGTCTTTTCAAACCATTGCATTAAAGTGATGACTCCCCCGCTCCCATTGAATTTGTCGGGTTTGCCATTGGTGAAGTCTTTGTAGGAACACTCTCTTGCACGCCACGTACTGTCTTCGTGGTTAGAGTTTGTAGCACCCGATCCAGAATCACCAGCTCCGTTTGTCCCTATCTGCGATATTGCGGCCGCTACGGCTGCTGTTACTGCAGCCTGGAACATCGCAGGATCAAACTGTGGAGGCAGCGGCGGAGGAGGTGTTGCTGTGTTGCCGGAAGGTCTTGGTCTTCTCCTTGGCGGCATGGTTCTGTCATAAGTCGTAAACCAATGTACTTTTAGTAAAAGTATATTTATAGGAAGAGAAATCTTTTATACATAAAGTATATTATTACGTTGTTTTCCAGTATGTTTACGATACATACGATTTTATACTTTTAATTGACCCAATACATTGGGTTATGAGGTAAAATGAAAGTATAAAATATTTTATTTGAGTTTCCTTGTTTCCAAGTATATGACTGTTTGTAAAAGTTTCACATATACTAATTTAGTCGGGACATAATTAATATATTATATTTTAAAATGATCTTTATCAGTTACTTATTTAGTTGCAAAGTGCATAACAGTCATATGTGATTAAGATATAATAGTCCTTCGAATAGATGACCCTAACTCCAAGACCACAACCAAACAAGGACAGGAAGTGAAACAAAGATACATAAATTCTAAGTCTATAGCATCTTAGCTACATATGACCTTAGCGCATCCACTTAGCAGCTATTGATCTATAAATAAAGACCTATTTAATTCTCAGATAATTTATTATAGTAACACAAAATACTCCTATAGTATTTGTAAATGTTTAGTTTTGAGTTCTTAAAGTATCCTTTGTAGTCTGTTATTAGGTTTGTTAGATTTGTTGCCCATCCTGACCATCCCCCGGTATATGCAAGTCAATTCCCGGACAGATATAGTTGATCAGGCTATATCCTTCCCAGATTTAATCCACATATACTAAGGCATACTCAAAATGTTCAACTCTTCTTCTTTTGCTTTATGTTTTCGCTAGTTATGATACCATGCGAGCATGTAATGTATGTATGTATACTTTAATCAAGAAAATCCTTTATTTTCTAAGAGTATATTTATTTGAAAAATGCACAAATCAGAGACTATTAGTCCCAATTGTGTTTATAGTTTGTATATCTTATGTGGTTTGATATACTTAATTCACTATAAACTGTGCTCTGATACCAATCTGTCACACCCCCAAACCAAGGATGGCGGAAACGTCCGGGGGTGGAGGACTTCATGTATAGTATCATAACAACAATTGTAATAGTAATTGAAGCAAACACAACCAACATATATATAATTGAAAAAGTGACATCATTGTATGAATTACATGTTTATGAATCAATTACAATATGTTGACAAAATATGAAATAGTAGACGCCTTAGCGCCCCATCCTCAAAAGCACTTGGTTACCTGTTTAATGATTTCCTGAGAATACAAGTTGTTTGAAAAAGTGTCAACACAAAGGTTGGTGAGTTCATAAGCTTTTGTTTGGTATTATTAAAAGCCTTTTGTTTGTAAAAGTAGTATTTGTGTTAGAAAATCCAATATTTTCCTTAATGTGTAAATGTAGTCTTAAAACCCAAAGACCGAAATGTACAAGTAATTTGTCATATTTATAGTAAACAATGCAAGTTTAAATCGACATAAACTCGTTAAATTTTAATGAAGTTCCCGTAAATTCCAATGTTTATTAATACTTTATGTGAGTTTATTATAACCATACTCTGACCAAGGTTGCCTAAAACGACGTTCTTCAGGCGTCGGAAATGTTATGACATTTGTCACCCCAGACCTATCGGTCTAACTGTTGCATGCAGTTTAGGTGTGGGTTTGTCAAACCCAATATAGATCTATACACAACTATCACGCTCTCCCTCAAGGAGACTCTGGTTACAATACAGGACTTAATGGTAATTTGAAGTAAATGTCTCACAAAGTCATTAACGGAATTACGTGTTATGAAAACTTGGTACCGTATGGCCGTACCTTGCTTAATGAAAATATCCTTTGTATAAATGTACCCTTTTTAAATGTATGTGTTATGTAATGTATCATAAACTATACCTATTATAGTTTATCAACCAAGGGTAGTACGTAGTAATGTATACAAACTATATTCAAAATAGTTTATTAAATGTTTGAATGTATCGGTTGTACTTTGATTATAATCACTTGTTATTCTTTATATTTTATATGTCCAAATCCATTTGTAAACTGATGTGTGTCTAAATATTAAGATAAAATGTCATATATTGCAATAACATATAATCACATAAAGATATACACCTTGCTCAACATGTTACAAGGTGAAATGAAATTGACAGCAACTTTTCGTTGAATACAGTTTCTGTTACTGTTTTTAGAAAATATATAGAAAAATCATCAAGGCTCTAAATCCAAATCCGCAAACTCTGAGAGTTTGGAATATGAGTCTAGTTTGTTCGTAAATTTTATCATGATTTTTAGTGATCTCTAACAGAGGTGAAAATATTCATAATCACAGACTGGTCCGGGTTTGCCTCTGAAATGACAGGCAGTTTTGTAAAAATCACCATAAATTGTAGAAAAATCATATGGAGATGTGCAAGTAGCCATTTTAAAGCTAAGAGTTTGAACTACTTGCGCCTGGAACAGTTTTGAAAACTAAAATATTTAAGTTGACCAAAACAGTCCGTGATCGAAGTTCATCTTTTCTGATGTAATCTGATAGAAAAAGTTTAATTGTGTTCTTGATGATTTTACTTGTATCCCCCCCTTAAAACTTAAGAAAAACATGTAAATGTAGGGGTATGAACTCACCTTATGTGGTTTCAGTAGATGAAAGTGAGAGAGAGGAAGTATTCAACCCAAGAACACTAAGAAGATGTCTTGATGATTCGAGAATCTAACACCGAATAAGATGGAATTTGTGTAAGATATCAATGATTTGAGTAGGATGGAGTGTAATAATTATATGAATGATGAAGATACTTACTAATTGAAGAAAGAAATCCCTGAAGAAAGCCTTGAAGTTCTTGAAGTTGAGAGAAAAGATGAGAGAATTTTGGAGAGTGTCCTTTGGTTGCTAAGTGTAGAATGAAAGAACTTTATGGAGAATGAGGAGAGAGGATCAATCCTCCAGCTCTTAGAACGTGGGAAGAGCTGGAGATTGGGTGTAAAGGTCCACTAAGGAGACAAGGGGTAGTGGGAAAGAGTGGCTGATCATAGAGTGAGGTGGTGGTGGTTTGCTTTTGCCATAAATTAAGGAAAAGCAAATATTCCCTCAATAATTAGTTCAACCACTAATTCTTTTAATATATTTTTATAAAAACCCTGGATATTTATATATTTTGGGGCCTTAGTTTATAAAATAAAGTTTTGGGTGAAAATCCCACGTTAAAATAATGAAAAACGGAGTTAAAACGAAGTCGTAGTCGAAAAACCGGTAAAAAGGGGCCGTCTGCGAGACCTCTCGCATGGCTGTCTGAGAAGCTTCTCATGCGAGGCTTCTGTCCTGAGAGGCTTCTAATGAGAGGCTTCGGTCCTGAGAGGCTTCGGTCCTGAGAGGCTTCTAATGAGAGGCTTCGGTCCTGAGAGGCTTCTCATGAGAGGCTTCGGTCCTGAGAGGCTTCGGTCCTGAGAGGCTTCTCATGAGAGTTTTCGCTTCTAATAGGAGGGTTTTGGTTCCTTAAGGTTATTTTACCCGTTTTTACCCCGTTTCAAGTGGTTTTTGACCCGGTTAAGGGTCGATATGACCCAAATGATTACAAAAAGTTAAAGTAACTTTTGAGAGAGATTTGGGAGAGATTTGGGAGAGATTTCAAATAGAAAGAGATAGAGTGAAAACGATTTAGAGAGGTTTCGTTTGTGATTAATTTGAGTGTCCGGCTTCACAACGCAAGGTTCGTAAACCCTGTTAAACCGTGTTTTAGTGTCGTACACAATCCCGATGATTGTGCAATAGTGTTTTATCGCTTTGGTTCGTTGTTTAGCACTGTTAAGGCTAAGGAAAATCAAACACATGAACTTTCCAAATGATGATTTCTCATTAAAATAGCGAATTGTATAGTGATTACATAACGTAAACCCTAACATACAAGGGTTATTGGAGTTGACCGGTTTGACTTGTTGACTTTGTTTGACTTTGACTTGACCGAAATTTGACGGTTGTCACAAATTAACTGTCTCATAAAAACATTCATAAGAAAATACTGTGAAAACACATCATCTCATAAAACAATTTATCATGTCTGAAAACCCAAGTCATAAAATAATAACATATCAGAGTACAATCCCAGAAAACTCCATGCGAAAATCATGTGTGTGTGTGATGCGATGCTACGCCGCCGGCTCCTTCCCCTTAGACGAAGAGGTACCTGAAATCAAAACCAAAACCGTAAGCACAAAGCTTAGTGAGTTCCCCCATCATACCACATACCATACAATATCATCGGTATCTTTCAACCGGTAATCATCGTCGGTATCTTTCAACCGGTAATCATCATCGGTATCTTTCAACCGGTAATCATCATCGGTATCTTTCAACCGGTAATCATCATCGGTATCTTTCAACCGGTAACTGTCATCGGTATCTTTCAACCGGTAACTGGGGACTATTCCACCCCTACCACTAGCATACACAACAAGATATAAACATACAGTCAGGCATATCCGGGTACTGACCTACCCTTCGGTCCTAAGGACCGCTGTCAGGGAAACTAATCCCTATTATACACGTAACATATCATACAGATAAAACTCATGACCAAAGCACGTAACCAGACCAAGATAATTATCACAAAGACAATCATCTTCTAAATACCCCTCTTTGGTGGGCCGACATTGTGGCCTTAGACCCACCCCTACTGGAAGGTAACTCACCTCGTACGAGTAGCTGCTGATAATCTATGCGGGAAACCTCTGTCCGCTGCTGCTCTGGAAATCCTCCGGCTACAATCCCCACAAAACACTCAGTCAGAATCTGATATCTACTCTTAGGGTAAAATGACTATTTTACCCCCAACCAAGTCCAAGTCAAATTCAACTTCCAGTTGACCCGACTCGCCGAGTTGGGCCGTCAACTCGTCGAGTCCCTTCCCTTTACTCGTCCTTATCCACGACTCGGCTCGTCGAGTTTGGCAATGACTCGACGAGTTCCCCTTCTTTACGAACATCAATGAACCTTCATCCGACTCGCCGAGTCGTATGAACAACTCGTCGAGTTCACCTTCAACTGATGAATAAGTCCTGACCTTGACTCGCCGAGTTGTATGAACAACTCGTCGAGTTCATCTTCAAACATAAGAAGATTGCCTTGGACTCGCCGAGTCTGTTCTAGTACTTGTCGAGTCCCATGAACTCCAGGTCTAAAACTAAGTTCAATGCGTTGGGTCACTCTTTCTTTCCTGCTACAACCCTTCTAACACCCAACTGAGTTCTTTGACCCTCAACAGATATGGGACTCAAAGCCTTGGACTCGTCGAGTCCCAAGAACGGACTCGCCGAGTCGATAAGATCCACACCCTAAATCCTCGATTTCTGATGTACAACACTTGTCCAAATGATAGATCCAAGCCCCTAAGCTCGATCTAGCACGTAAAGTTACGAACTTTACGTGCATGCATGGGACTTCTGAGCCAAAAAGGCTCTAAACTGGCTCTTTTGTTGCATGGGGCCTTCCTTGGGTGCAAAAGAAACCCAAATCTGCCTTGTGAATCTCCCCAAGTGCTAGATCCGAAGTCTTGACCCCCAACTTTGTTTGCAATCATGGTTGGCTACCTCATATGGCTTAAAAAGCCCTAAATCTTCCCCAAAAAGGGATCTAACAAACAAGCAAGCAAGGTACAGACTTTATACCTTTCAAAGACTACAAAATATGAACCAAACTCGAATCCTTCAGTCTCCTCTTGATCCTTCTATGTTCTTCCTCCTTCCTTGAGATCAAAACCCACAAAAATCACTCAAAAGCCTTAGATCTTGCACCAAAACACTTAGGGTTTGCTATGGAGGGTTTCTGGCAGCATAAAGGGGCGATGGAGGCTGTATAAGGTTGTTTAAATAGTGCGCAAACCCTCAGATTAGGGTTTTGTCCAGTCAGAGCCTACTCGTCGAGTCCGGGACCCGACTCGACGAGTCCATCACTTAAATCCCGCGTCTCATCCCGCTTCTACTCGGCGAGTTGGGCCTTCAACTCGCCGAGTCCCAGGCCAAAAATGCAACATTACTTAAATAAAATACATACCAGGAACCAGGTGCTGCACACACCTACCCATATTTGTCTCAAGTATCACCACAACGCCCTAAGCACAAACATACATAGCAAGCACTCAGTCCTCACCCCTAGAGGAATACTGAATATCTCATATCAAACAATTCTATCATGCAATTCCTAAAGATCCCTAGCCTAGTACTAGCATGATGTTCTTACATATCACAATATCAAATAACCGTATGGTATTTTGGGGTTACTTACTGGCTCTGGCTGATCGTACCCTCTGCATCCTCCTTTACTTATTTCAAAAACCTTTTGAAAATCATTTTGAAAATCTCTCCTTGATTTGAGACTGGATTCACACGAATGTTCCTCTAATTCGCTCAAACCAAGGCTCTGATACCAACTTGTAACACCCAAAAATTCCAACCAATTTAAAACATTTTATTTCATTCAAAAACCATTAAGTTCATACATCTTGTTTTCAAAATAGTTTAGACATCAGAGTATCCCCCAGAACCATATCACATAAATCATAAAACATGAGGAGCGGTACGATCACGCCTTCGCCTTGCCACGATCTCCTGAAGTACCTGAAACAATAAACTGCAACTGTAAGCCCGAAAGCTTAGTGAGTTTCCCCCAAAGTACCCATACACACATAAACATATGCATACAACAAAGAACAAAATACTATGGGTCCAATCAACCTTCCGGTTGGAATACCCCTGGCCCTCAACCATCGGGTTGGAATGCCTACATACTACGAGCCCAATCATCCTGCCGAGATGGAATACTCTCGGCCCACAACCATCGGGTTGGAATGCCCATACACCTATATGTACAATAATAACTACTATGGGTCCAATCATCTCGCAAGATGGAATACCCCAGGCCCCTCAACCATCGGGTTGGAATGCCAACATACTATGAGTCCAATCATCCTACCGGGATGGAATACTCCTGTCCCACAACCATCGAGTTGGAATGCCCCACTTCCTATACATACAATAACTACCACTATGGGTCCAATCATCCCTCAGGATGGAATACCCCAGGCCCCTCAACCATCGGGTTGGAATGCCAACCTACTACGAGTCCAATCATCCCACCTGGATGGAATACTCCTGGCCCACAACCATCGGGTTGGAATGCCCCTACACTAGCAAACATGCACACATAACAGGCAACCACATAACACTCTACAGAACCAACATACTAGGGCCCTATCATCCTACCGGTATGGAATCCCTTCTGCTACTGCTCAACATACAAATCCCGCAGGGAACCTCCTACCAGCGTAAATAAGGCAAGACCAACTACATGTCTATGAATATAACCACTACCTAACTACCAGGGTGCTGATCCAACAAAACTTACCACCCATGTGACTCGCCGAGTCTCTCCAGTTCTCAATCCATACAGTGGCTTTTCGAACCGTGCAGGGGCTCCAATCCATAGATCCACTCTTCTACAGTCTAACCCTCACATAAAGTGGTAAACTTTACGTGAAACCAAGGAGATATAGGCCCAAAACACTCTAGGGCTAGGGTTAAGGACTAGGGGGCTTCACCAACAACTCTTAGACAAGAGCTTTATGACATTTTGGACCATCACAAGCCTAGATCTGAGGTAGCAACCTCAGATCTAAGCCTCTAACTCGAAATAGCTCTCAATCATACCAAAAATGCCCCAAATATCAAATGATAAAAGATCTAGATACAAAAGAGCCCAAGCAACAGATTATTACCTCAAATATAAGCTCTAACTGAAGTAGATCTCGGATCTACACCACTCCTTTGCAGCAAGCCTCTTGATCTTCAAGCCTCTTTCCAACATTTCCTCCTCCAAAGCTCTATTCTCTCTAATAATGGAGGCTCACTCGATTTTAGGGTTTCTGGATCTCAAAAGGGTAGTAAAGAGGCTAAGGGTGGGTTATAATGTTCTTTATATAGGGTACAACCCCCGGGATTAGGGTTTTCTCTTTACAGCACCAACTCGTAGAGTCCAAGCCACAGACTCGGCGAGTTGGCCACTTAAACCGCGATAGAATCCCGCTCCGACTCGGCGAGTAAGCAGGCCTACTCGTCGAGTCCCTTTCCTTAATTTACACTTTAATCCCTTCAATAATACTTTGGAATTTGGGATGTTACATTGGTGACTAAGGAGTTAGCGCCTATTGTATAAACCTTGGTGACTATGGAGTTAGCGCCTACTGTTAAGTAAACCTTGGTGACTATGGAGTTAGCGCCTATTGTATAAACCTTGGTGACTATGAAGTTAGCGCCTACTGTTAAGTAAACCTTGGTGACTATGGAGTTAGAACCTATTGTATAAACCTTGGTGAATATGGAGTTAGCACCTACTGTTAAGTGAACCTTGGTGACTATGGAGTTAGCGCCTGATAGCTATGGATTTAGTACCTGAGATATAAATGTTGGTAACTATGGACTTAGTACCTGATAGATAAACTTTGGCAGCAATGGACTTCGTGCCAATTCCTTAGATAAATCCTTAGGAATGAATGGATGAAGGATAGTTGATTCTTAGGGTAAACCCTTAAGAAATAAAGGAGATATGGGGATGGGTGTTTGGGTTGATTGTTTGATGATTGAATATAATAAATGTATTATTGTGGGTTGAAAACCCTATATGCTCACCAGGCTCCCAAGCCTGACCCACTCAGTTTTCTTTGTATCACAGGTATCGATGCGAAGACCCATTTCACTGAGAGATTAAAAGAGATGTAAATCACTAGTGTAAATGAATGTATGATATGTTTATGCTTATGTGTCTGTATCGGAACATGACATCCCGAGGTTTTATTATTAAATAAAAATACATTCTCTTTGAGAAATGTTTTGATAAGTTATTATCATATCTTGTTTTAGGAACAAATTCCGCAACCGTTTTCTTTAAACGATCACTCTGATTTATAAAACAAAGCATAAACAAATCGGTCTTTTCTGGCCGTGAAATTGGGGATGTCACAGTTGGTATCAGAGCATTAGTTTAAGCGAAATAGGAATTTGTAGGATTTCTAGACTTAAACTTAGAATGCTAAGCGATGATTGTGAGATGAGTGTCTACCATATTTTAAGTCACGAGCACTAGTATATTTTAGGAATGATGCCTAAAATGCTTTTATGTGCTAAATTTTATATGTTTTCCATATTTGCTATTATTTGTTCGGATCTATGGTCTGTTGCCGACCGGATCTGGAGACCTTATGTGTTTAGGATTCTAAGCGTTTGATACGATATTAGAACTAGCATGTAAACGTTTCAGAGTGATAAGGAGATTTATACGTCTATCGTAAATAAAGCTTTCTTATCTTAAATTCTCGCCCGGTACACCGAACGTCTGCTTGGGTGTACAAAACGTTATGGTGAAGACTCGTAGAGAATTGAGTAAATGGAGGAAATGAAAGGCTTATGATAGTGAATGACACCTATCGGAAGATATCGTAAGAGTGGTGTCTTGCCTTTAGTTTATGTCTGATAAAATAACGGAACGCTTAGAGGAGTATGGTATGTCTGAAGTACACCTTTGATTGGCAGGATGATGGAACAATTCGTGTAATTCTTGAAGTTGTCCCATAATCTGGAATTTCCATCACCAACCAAGTTGAAGTAGAATTGATGAGTGAAGATGCGCATGGAAGAAGTCCTAGTAGAGTCTAGGATTTTTTTTTTGATTAATTGGACACATTAGTATGTGTTAAATTGTTTGGTGATTTTAGGACTTGGGGACTGCGAGACAATACTTGGGACGAGTATGAGTAGGTGTGAATAGTAGTAGAGATCTATACTACTGGAAGCACAGGACTCACGCTTGGATCAGGGAAAGTCACAAGGTTAGTAAGAAGCTAGTGATTGATTCCGTTTTTATTCAAGTATGTTGTTACCATTGTTTCGGTAATGACTAATGAGGTAATTGATATTCTGACCCTAGTGGTAATATCAAATTGAATCCGACTACGATGAGTTTGTTACATGGTTCAGAGGACCAAGTTCGATGTAGCATTTGACTAAAGTCAGAAGATTGAAATCAATGTGGTTATTGGTAACGCGCTCGTTGTTAAAGAAGTTAGTAGCTAGAAATACTACATGCTAAAATGTGATTATAGCACATTAGAATATGAAGGAAGGTATATTCCATTCTGGAATTTGACTCTAAGAGACCTGAGTCTAAACGTTGCATCATACGATGAGAGGTCATTAGAACATGACCCATCGATCTGTTACAATAGATAAATGAAAGTACTTATCCTAAGAAGAAGAAGGAGTCCTCAATAAGGATTTATTTTGTAACTCGTAGGTTACGATTGAAAGTCCAACATAGTACGAAGGGCAGGTGCAAGATTGAGCATCGCCTGCGGTCAAGAAGTCCAAGAGTTAGATACTAATTCGAAGAAACATAGAAGTTACGATTATTACCTAGGATGAAAAGATAACGTATGGAATAATCATACAAGTCCTATTTTCGTTGATGATTCCGGGACGTAATCATCCTAAGGGGGAGATAATTGTAACGCCCGTAGATCCGGGCTAGTCAATTTAGAGACGATAAGCATCAAAAATGACTTTTTGATGGAAGATTATTTAGAAGGATTAATCTTAACTAAGTTGTAGTATATGTTACAAGGATTTCGTACATATAAAGAACGCCGAAATCCGAGTTATAACGAAGAAGTTATGACCTGTCGAAGTTTCGCGACAGAACCGACATGACACAGCGCGACGTAAATACTGAATTTACTTTAGAGCGATGTTTGGCCTTAGCAATGTAAATGAAAGTCATAGAATACGTTAAACCGAGAGCGTGCATAAAAAGAACGCCCAAATCTGACTTCGTATGAGGAAGTTATGATTTTTCGAAATTTCGGCTTAGCAGTGTACAACCCGAAGTTCGAATATGAGATCGAGCGATATTTAGCCGAAACAATGTAAACGAGAATTGAAGATCTCGTCGATAGTAGTCCAACGAAGGAAAGACAGACGAAAACGGATGTCAGACGAAGGAGTTATGAGTTTATACCAGAGTTTTCCTGTCCCGGCCTACTAAAAATAATATAAAAATAATATAATAAAAATAAAGTCAAAATTAGCCAACAAAGTCTAAACGAAAGTTGTAGACCTTGTTTTTACCTACGCGTCGATATAAAGAACGTCGAAAACGGAGTTCGTATGCCAAAGTTATGGATTTCTGAAGTTCGGGGCGCGAAACCCCAAAACTGTCAGAGACCACGACGTGAAATCAGTGGTCACGATGTGGCATGTCTTCTGACGCCTCCTGGAGTCTACCAGACCCAACTTGCGATGACGCATGCAGTGCCGATCAAGCCCACGATGTGAAAGTACTGTTCACGACGTGGAAAATGAGAAATTTGCCCTATAAATAGAAATCAAGGGCCAGCCGATTATGGTTGCTCCATCTCTTCTCTCCCACTCCCGATACACTCTATAAGCCCTATTTTAACCCCCCGAAGCCCCGGTATCAACCCCGAGACCCGAAGCAATTCCTGAAGCCCGAAGATCCCGAGAAGAAAAGAGTTTTCGAGCTGAAGCTCTGCCTGCGAGAAGCCCGGTGTGTGAAGATCTTCTAGTTTCACCGAAGAAATACTACTTCTACAAGCCGTAGTGCTGTCCGATCATCTTCTGATCAAGTGAGTGTACAGTCACTTTTTTCTATCACATAATTATGAAGTATTTGATATGAAATACGTGTTATGTGTACATATTGTTGTTTATATGTGAGAATGCATATTCACTTTCTTCTAACTCATAGATATGATTTATTCTCTATGAGATACGTGCTAGGTGTTATATATTGTTTGTCTATTTGAGATGGGCGTGGAAATTGATGTTTTATATAAGTGTTAAATGATTTAAACTGTGTAAGTATTTATATCTACGAAAATGTTGGGTAGAACATGGGTAGATGGGATAGTTGGTGTGTGATGGAAGATGGTATGAGTAAACCTTGGTGACTATGGAGTTAGCGCCTATTGTATAAACCTGGTGACTATGGAGTTAGCGCCTACTGTTAAGTAAACCTTGGTGACTATGGAGTTAGCGCCTACTGTTAAGTAAACCTTGGTGACTATGGAGTTAGCGCCTATTGTATAAACCTTGGTGACTATGGAGTTAGCGCCTACTGTTAAGTAAACCTTGGTGACTATGGAGTTCGCCTACTGTTAAGTAAACCTTGGTGACTATGGAGTTAGCGCCTATTGTATAAACCTTGGTGACTATGGAGTTAGTTCCTACTGTTAAGTAAACCTTGGTGACTATGGAGTTAGCGCCTATTGTATAAACCTTGGTGACTATGGAGTTAGCGCCTACTGTTAAGTAAACCTTGGTGACTATGGAGTTAGCGCCTATTGTATAAACCTTGGTGACTATGGAGTTAGCACCTACTGTTATGTGAACCTTGGTGACTATGGAGTTAGCGCCTGATAGCTATGGATTTAGTACCTGAGAGATAAATGTTGGTAACTATGGACTTAGTACCTGATATATAAACTTTGGCAGCAATGGACTTCGTTCCAATTCCTTAGATAAATCCTTAGGAATGAATGGATGAAGGATAGTTGATTCTTAGGGTAAATCCTTAAGAAATAAAGGAGATATGGGGATGGGTGTTTGGGTTGATTGTTTGATGATTGAATATAATAAATGTATTATTGTGGGTTGAAAACCCTATATGCTCACCAGGCTCCCAAGCCTGACCCACTCAGTTTTCTTTGTATCACAGGTATCGATGCGAAGACCCATTTCACTGAGAGATTAAAAGAGATGTAAATCACTAGTGTAAATGAATGTATGATATGTTTATGCTTATGTGTCTGTATCGGAACATGACATCCCGAGGTTTTATTATTAAATAAAAATACATTCTCTTTGAGAAATGTTTTGATAAGTTATTATCATATCTTGTTTTGGGAACAAATTCCGCAACCGTTTTCTTTAAACGAACACTCTGATTTATAAAACAAAGCATAAACAAATCGATCTTTTCTGGCCGTGAAATTGGGGATGTCACACCGATGCTGGATCGGTCTGTGATAGTTTTCACTGATGACATATTGGTTTACTCGAAGACACAGGAGCAGCACGAGGAGCACTTGCGAGAGGTGTTGGATACCTTGAGGAGAGAGAGCTTGTATGCCAAGTTCTCCAAGTGTGAGTTCTGGTTGCGCGAGGTGTAGTTTCTTGGGCACGTTGTCAATCAGAACGATATTTTGGCTAACCCGGCCAAAGTAGAGGCCATGATGAGATGGTAGGCTCCGAAGTCTCCATATGAGATTGGGAGTTTCCCAGGATTGGCGAGCTATTACCGGAGATTCATTCAGGATTTCTCCAAGATAGCCGTACCCCTGACCCAGCTGACGAAGAAAGCTGTTCTTTTTCGCTGGGGGCCTGAGAAGCAGGCAGCGTTTGAGACATTGAGACAGAGACTATGCGAGGCGCCGATCCTCGCCCTGCCTGAGGGCGTGGAGAATTTTGTGGTATATTGTGATGCGTCCATCTCAGGGTTGGGCGCGGTATTGATGCAAAGAGGGCATGTTATCGCGTATGCTTTGAGGCAGCTGAAGCCTCACGAGGCGAACTACCCGACGCACGATTTGGAGTTGGGGGTGGTTGTCTTCGCCCTCAAGATTTGGCGACACTACCTCTATGGGGTCCGTTGTACCATTTACACGGATCACAAGAGCCTGAGGTACCTCATGGACCAGCCGAATCTGAACATGAGGCAGCGCCGGTGGCTAGATGTGGTGAAGGATTACGATTGTGAGATCCTCTACCACCCGGGGAAGGCCAATGTGGTGGCCGATGCTCTTAGCCGCAAGGCTGCCCCGATCAGAGACATTTGCTTGCGGATGATAGTGGTGACTCCGCTTTTGGAGCAGATCCGAGAGGCCTAGCAGGAGGCTATGAAGGAGGAACATCGGAAGAGCGAGCGTATTGTTGGACAGGTTTCCTCCTTCGACTATGATAGTCGTGGGTTATTGACTCTACACCGTAGGGTGTGGGTCCCGTATCATGGAGGTGTGCGCCAGGTTCTGATGGAGAAGGCGTACAAATCTAGGTTTTCTATTCATCCCGGGGCGACGAAGATGTATAGGGATCTTCGCCCTGATTACTGGTGGCCCTGCATGAAGCAGGATGTAGCATGGTATGTAGAGTGGTGCTTGACCTGCATGAAGGTCAAGGCCGAGCACCAGAGGTCACACAGCAAGATGCACCCCTAGATATTCCCATGTGGAAATGGGAAGATATTACCATGGGTTTCATCACCAAACTTCCCAGGACCGCGCGGGGAGTGGATGTCGTATGGGTCATCGTGGATCGGTTGACCACGAGTGCCCATTTCATACCGATCCAGGAGAGCAATACGGCCGAGAAGCTGGCCGATATTTATATTCGAGAGGCTGTAGCCCGACACGGCGTGCCAGTATCTGTGATTTCTGACAGAGATGTTCGGTTCACTTCCAGATTCTGGAAGAGATTCCACGACGAGTTGGGTACTCGTCTGCACTTTAGCACCGCTTTTCACCCGCAGACGGATGTTTAGAGCAAGCAGACCATCCAGACTCTGGAGGATATGTTGCGGGCATGCTTTTTAGACTTCGGTGGTAGCTGGGATACCTACCTTCTGTTAGCTGAGTTCTCCTACAACAACATCTACCACACGAGTATCGATCGTCCTCCCTTCGAGATGTTATACGGGAGGAAGTGTAGGACCCCGATTTGCTGGGGCGAGGTGGGGCAGAGAGTCATGGGGAGTACCGAAGTGGTACTCAAGACTACGAAGAAGATCCAGCAGGTCAGGAGCAGGCTTCAGATAGCTCAGAGTAGGCAGAAAAGTTATGCCGACAAGCGTCGTTAGGACCTGGAATTCCAGGTCGGGGATATGGTCCTCCTAAAGGTGTCACCTTGGAAAGGTGTCATCCGGTTCAGGAAGCGGGGTAAGTTGGGCCCCAGGTACATCGGTCCTTTCAGGGTTACTGCCCGGGTGGGCAAGGTGGCATATAGGCTGGATCTTCCAGCCGAGGTTAGTCAGATTCATAACACCTTTCACGTCTCCCAACTGCGGAAATGCTTGGTAGACGACTCTGCAATCGTACCACTCGAGGATACTCAGGTGGATAATAGCCTGAACTACATAGAGCGACCGATAGCCATTCTAGATAGGAAGACGAAGGTGTTGATGAACAAGGAAGTAGAGCTGGTGAAGGTGCAGTGGCAGCACCGCAAAGGCTCGGAATGGACTTGGGAGCCGGAGGATGAGATGAGAGAGCACTACCCTGAGTTATTTTCAGCAGCGGCAACGGACTTTGAGGACGAAGTCTAATTCAAGTGGGGGAGATTTGTAGCATTTGGGATTTTCCAGGTAATAATATTGATCATCTTAATTGAAGAATGGAATGGTTTGGTTTGGGCTTGACCTTTGGGCTTCTTTTAGTGGGCTGAGGAACCTTCGTACGCGGGGCGTACATTGCCATGTACGCCCAGCGTACTCGTGAGTGTGAACCGCGGAGGCCATGCACGTACACCCAGTGTACCAGGAGTACGCCCAGCTTACGTGTGCAGCTCCTTAAACCCTAAAATTAAGGGTTTACTCCCTATATAAAGAACATTACCCTTATTTGTTCAGCCTCCCTTCACCCTTATACAGCCTCCACGAAAACACTAGCCTACTTTTGTGTGTTCTTGTGATTTGGGAGCTATTTGAGAGTATTTTGGTGTAGTTTTGGTGCTTTGGAAGAGAAAGGAACTTGAAGAAGGAGCAAGGATCCACCAAGAGCTTGTAGATCCAGAAGATTAGCACCATTTCTGACTTATTTGAGGTATCAAGTTCCAACCTTGGCCATTATATTCTTAGATTTGTTTATAGGGGTGTTTAAGCTTACTTTTGGGCTCCATTGTTGAGGCTTCTTGCATCTTAATGATTTGAGACCATAATAGCTATCCTTTTAGGCTCTTATAGGCACTAAGAGTCATAAAAATCGGACCTTGGTGGTTAAGCCACAACCATGCAAGTGTTAGTGGGTCTTAAAGTTTGTTGAAAGGACCAAAATCATGTTTTGACCCCAACCATGCATGCAAGCACATAAAGTTCGTGACTTTATGGTTTACGAGGTCTTAAAGGACCTGGATCTGCATTTTGGACGTAAAGACTTAATGGATTAAGTCATGAATGAAGTCCCAAAGAAGTTGGCCAGTACGCTGGGCATACTCCCTGGTACGCCGCGCGTACTGGGTCAACTCCCCGTTCTGGTCAAGGTCAGCGTACGTTGGGCGTACGTGCCAAGTACGCCGCACGTATGCATGCGGAATGAATGTTTTGGGCTTTTGGGCCTTAAGAAAATGGGTCTGGACTTTTGGGCCCCGTGGCCCACTATGAAGTATAATTCTGGATTTGGGAATCTGAAATTAGAATATTGGGCCTATTAGGCCATAATTGGACCCTTTGGAATTATTATATTAGGACATGAAACTTTTAGGGCTCATTTGGGGGTTAAGGCCCAATTCAGAAATTGGGCAATTAGTGGGCCCTTAGGGAGACCTTGATGGGCCATGGGAGGGTTGGGCTTAATCAGCTAGAATTGGGACTTATGAATGTTCCAATCGGACCAAGGGGTAAAATGGTCATTTTACCCTAAGTGGTGTAATAGATGCTGACTGAGTATTATTATGATTATGATAGCCGGGAGTCATCGGAGCAGCTGTTAGAGGTTACTTCCCGTGAGATTCGACACTCAGCTTGGCGAGGTGAGTTACCTTCCATTAGAAGTGGGTCTAAGGCCAGAATGTCGGCCTACTAGTAGGAGTTCGTAATTAGATAATTGTCTGTGTGATAATTATTTGGTATGCCACTATCTGTTATGTTATATGTGCCAGTATGTTATGATTTTATGTGGTAGCGGTAGGGGTGAAATAGTCCCCGATATCCGGTTGAAATAGACCGAAGAGGAGGCCAGCACCTAGATATGCTAGGCAACTATCCGGTTGAAATAGACCGAAGGGGAGGCCGGCACCCATATATGTTTGGCTAAATATGTTATTGAATGGTATATGGTATGATGGGGGAACTCACTAATCTTCGTGCTTACAGTTTACAGTTTTGTTTTCAGGTACCTCTTCAGTGAAGGGGAAGGAGCTGACACGGTAGCAGTGCATCACACACACATGATTTCCGCACTATGATGACCTTGGGATTGTACTCTGACATTATTATTACTCAAGGATATGTTTTTATGACATTATTTGACTTATGGGTTATGAGTTTGATATGATATCGATGTTTTTTTTAAGAAATGGTTTTTATTAAATTACTTAGTCAAAAACAAAATTTTTGGTCTTGAAAATTAGGATGTTACAGTTTCACTATGGTCCTTCCCAAATAATGTCATACTTCTAAATGTCCACAAGCAACCAATCTTGGGTAAAACATCAGAATGTTCTTAACAATTGTTTAACAACCTTAGTCACACAAAATTCTAATCCTTTTCACACAATGCTCTAGGCATTTGAAAAATTAGAATAAGTGAATATTTTAGTATATGTAATCGATCCTATATCCGAAAGATATGAGACTCAACTCATTATATCCTATACAAGGATTTAATATTTGTATAATTCCTAGCTATTATATTTCTATGTATGGAAGCTCCTATGTTAAAACATTTTAACATGATATTCATATATGTCTTTGACTAAGTTCTATTAAACAATACGTTCTAAAACTTTAGAATTGAAATGAAGTATGAGTGCCTTGTCCCTTAACTCCACTATAGTGAAACATTTTCCAAACATTGAAATTTGAAAAAACAGAGACATTGTTCCCTACGAATAATATTGTCAACATGCAATACTAGCATAACAATTATGCACCCACTAGATTTGACATGTACCCAGAAATCAATTGGACTTATAGAAATCAATACCCTTTAACTATTTTAAGGAAGTGTAGATTTCTTTTATGTAATGCTTCGATAAGTCTCCAATTAGACTTCTTAAGCTAATACACCTTAGTTGGATAATGTGTGTTTGTGTGTTTAAACCCTTTCAAGACTGACAGATATATCTCTCGAAAGTACAAACAATTCCATGCCATTCCTCACAATTCGAAATATGAAGAGGGATGTTGTAATGATATGGTGAATTTGAGAATGCAATTTACACAACTAATATCCATATAGATCAGATCTTCAAAATCTATTAGCGAAAGTATTTCCTCATAACCATACTCATGAAATAGAGCGAAACCTTTTGCCATTTAGATTTCAAGGTGTGTACATTCATGTCTATGTGAATCTATCAATTCCAACCTATAGTCATAAAACAAGGTTTAGGACAAACCAAAATCTAATCCAGTTTTTCTTCATGGACTGAACTTCGCTATTTTTAATTCTTGCCTTCTGACAGCTCAAGGGCGTACCAGTGCTTCCTTGTAGTTAGTAGCTCATCCACATTGATCAGTATAATTTCACTGACGAACGTCCTTTACCTTTTGCAGTTAAATGAAGATCATAGAACTCATAAGAATTGCCAACTCAACTGGAAGTGCTCATAAATTAGAATATGTCAATTAAACACACCATGTTATAAACCTCAGGTCGCGTGCTAGTGAACGAAAAGGATCATTGTTGGTTGACTCTTCTAAGTTCTCAACATCAATACGAATTCCACTAAACTCTTGACATATAAGTTTCTCTCTCAAGGAACATTCCTTGAAGAGCTAAAACAAATATTCAAAAGTTCATGCAAATTCCTGAAAAGAAAACACTCCATAGAATAGGTCTCAGTTTATCTTATGTTTCTCGATCAATGGAAACATCAAAACTCCAATTATAAATGTGCTACAGTATGGAAAATATTTTTACTCCACATATTCTGAGTTGTTATCATCCTTCTTAGCTTGGAACGAGTTTCAAGATACGATTTATAGTTACTAGAGCATGGATCTAAAATTTGATTGGAACAAAGTATGACTCATCTATGATCAAACCATTTCCAACAATTTTCGATTCCTATTCTTATTCATTCAATTTCACTAAGATGTTCTTTGAGGATTAATTTTGATACAATTCCACAATTACTTAGATGATCATAAAACATGATACTATAGTACTCTATTTTTTCCTTTCAGTCTGGAGAATCTTTTATCATTCTGCCTAATAGATTCTTCTATTCATTTTGTCACTCTTTGAACCTTTTCAAAAGTGTTAAAATTTTATTTAATCTTATAAACATAATCATGTTTGCTGAAGCATCAGTAAATCATGACGAATAGAGTTATCGTCCCTTGTCGTGGATCTAAAGAGTACATGTCCACATGTACTAGATCCATTAGTCCTTCACTTGCATCACATAAACATGCGAAGAACAAATTAGTCATAATTTTCCAATGAGAAAGATTCTCATGCATCATGCAATTTCGAATTGTATGACTCCAAGTTTCTATCTAATTGAAACTTGGTGATGAGATTTCTTTTCACTTGGTCAAAAATGATAATGCCACAAGCACGTTCTAGAAGAATCAATATCCACCATTAATCGTCGTTATTAGAAACATAACCTATACTTTCATAAATGTCATTGCAAGGAAATACAAATAAGGCAGTTTCATAAATAAAAACTTCATTATATTGCTAAAAAGAAAATTGGAATTTTTCCTTACAATGCATAAAATGAAAAACTATATTTCTAGATATCACCGAAGAGTAATAGAAATCTATTAAATTTACCTAACTCCCTAGTAGTAGCTCTAAATTCTGACTATCGAACCATGTGACCAAAGTCCATTTCTCACAATCACATGTAGTTCACTTTGCTCAAGCTTCCTTCTTTCTTTTAGATTCTGCAAAATACCATCAAAATGTGATTATCACATTATGTATTAAGAGTCTAAGAATAGGAACATATGGAGTTAGATATTGGATGTACATGAAGTAGAGTCACACAAATTAACATTACTATCTCTAAAATCTTTTAATTATTTTGGGCAGATTTGCTTCCAATGTCCCCTAAATTGGCAGTAAGAATAAACGGACTCATTGTGGTCAACATGTGGAACGATCTCAGAACAATCCTTTCTCTTTACCATATGATCAACGATTTGACCTTGGTCGATCACTTTCAATCGGGAAGAGAAATCTTTTCTTGATCACAAATTTTATCATTTTCAATTTCCATCGAAACCTTAAGATTAGACCCTATAAGCATTTCTGTTTCAGTTGTGTTCTTAAGCATTTATGCTTCATCAACGATCAACATTTGGGTCAGATCAATTAGGGTCACATCAAGATTCATCATATGAAAGTTCTTAATGAACTAACCATATGACTTTGTAAGCGAAAGATGAAGCAAATCATTGGCTTGCTGCTTTGGGAATACAAGACCCATTCTCTCTAATGTTTCAATGTACGATTTCATTTTCAGAACATGCACACACACAAAATTTCCATGTTTATGTTTACATGGAAATTGGGTTTGAGTCGTTTCATATCTTTCAACTTGAGGAAAACGTGTTGTTGGGAGAGTCACAGGAGGAGGAGGTGGAAGAGTTGAAGAAAGAAGATGTCCAATTCCACCATTTCCTATGGAAGGGAAAACAATTTCACCTTGACTTGAATGTAGAATAAGATCTCCAGAAGATTGAGGAAAATCATTTCCATAACAACGAGGAAGACAATTTCTATCTTCATAAGACATCTAAAGTTAGGAGAAGAAAGAATTCAAGTTAATTGATTTTAATCCTCAATTATTAACCCATAAATTAAATTAATGCTAGGATCCATATTTTCATTTCATAATATGAAGAGGGATGTCATAGTCATATCATGTAACTATTTTAGGTAGGTAGAAACATTTCACAAATTTTAATCACATGAAAATCCTAGATCTTTTGAGATTCATTGAGTCATATCAATGGCATATTTAATCTCAGATTATGCTCTTACCAATTGTGACTAAGATGCTGGGGATCACAATTAAGATGCAAATAACCATGCAAACCCGCTCAAACACCCTCGATCGATTTATAATCTCCCATTGATGTGTCGGTTAACCACACATGCTCCATCAACAATTATAAACATGATTTGTTTCATTATTTCATCTTTATAGTCCGAAATTAGTGTGTTGGTTAACCACAAACGCTCCACTAACGACTCATAAAGAAATGATGTGCATTTTCATGGATTAGCATACACTTCACATTTTTCCAAAAGTAACTAGAGTCGGTATTTATATAAAAGGTTCTAGTGGTTTATAGCATCATACATTTAATGAGGTTACGCCCTATCAAATCCATTTAGTTAACTACCCTCCACCATACAAGGGAGTGATGGGTGAGAGTGGACACACATTCAACAATCATTTTATAGGTCGTTTCCTTATACCCCATTATTGTATGGTTTTGTGAATGAGACGTACTACCGATTTGACTGAATTTTCTTATCTGTATAGTGTATTAAACGTTTAATCATATATAGTATAAGGTGTATTTTAAAACTTTTCAAAAATACTAGGTTTAAAATTAATTTTCAAAATTCACAATTAATTAATTTTAGCCAATTAATGATTTACCAATTATCCTTTAATTAACCAATTAAATTAAATTAAATCAATAAGGATTTAAATAATTATCTTCGATTAAACAATTAATAAGATCAAATTTAAATTACTAGGGATTAAATAATTATCTTCAACTAAACAATTAATACAATAATTTAAAGTTAATCCTAATCCTAAGAACTCTTCTAATTTTCAAAAATAAAGGTTTGAGGTTACTATGTTTTTAATTATCCAAATTTTAAAGCATTTAAAATTGTGATTAAGGAAATTAGAAACCCTAAGGAATACAGATCAATTTTTGAAAATAAGGGGTGGAGGCTAGGGTTTCAAGAACCCTAGCCTTTTACGAAAATTTCAAGCCATTAGGGTTTAATTTCCACAAACCCTAATTTTGATCCATTTAATATTATGCACAATCAAATAGATAAGTAAGGGTCTGATACCACTAATCGGTTTTCTAGGTTATAAAAAAATACATGTAAGCGGAAAAACACTTAAACCCTTAAGTTCACATGCAACCTAGAAAGGAAATATGTTTTCTCTATTGATAGCAATAAACTATGAACCTCAAGAAACCTATTATAATCGAAATATGCATAGGATTACGATTACATACCTTTTATTTGTTGATGTAAACATCACTTCAATCCCTTGTGTTTTTTAGTTTTAGAAAGCTAGTACTAAAAGGATGATGTGTCTAATGGCTCATACCCAAAACCAGAAACCCTATAATGAGGAGGAATTAGGAGATATGAGGGAAATTTCGTTCTGATGCCTTTAGGTAATGTGGTGAACAAAAATTGCAAGCTAAGGGGTCCTATTTATAGTTTAGGTGACTTGAAGGCAAATCAAGATGTGAATTGATTAAATAATAGATTTAATCCTAGTTCAAGTCCTTTTCTTTTATGCAACTAGGAGGCTTCCACAAACCCTAGGAAACCCTGCAAAACCGACCATACCATGGAGGGTTCTAAAATTGCTTCTTTTGTTCAACTACTGAACAGTTACAATTCACTTCTTGCACCTTTAATTAATTCCAGATTAATTCTGATTAATAGTTAATCAATTCTAATTGATTTCACATTATTTTGTTAATCATATAAATTACGAAATCAATTATTTAACAATTGATCTCCATATTAATTTATTAATCACATAATAAATCAACAAATCAACTATTTATTTCCAATTAATATATTAATCACGTAATATATTAACAAATTATTTTCCATTAATTTCTAATTAGTTTATTAATTATATAATAATCTAATAAATTATATTTCTCTCTCCTAATATCATTTCTAGTTATTTTTGGTCATGAGGGCAACCCAAAAAGTAATTTCCTTTTAACTACAAGAGTATACCAATTTAGTTATAAGCTTAGACACCTTCATCCAACAGAATCCTCCCGAATTTGGTTCCTTTTCAACATACACCAATGGACAAGACCGATCATCGAGTTTCTTCAAATGTTTTGAGAGTATCTCTCATATGTAATAGAACCAAATACTTTTAGGCCTTCAAGGTTTTGTTTTTCACAATAAAATTTCTCAAATGGCTTAACACCTATCAATGCTCGTGTAAGAGTTCAATTTAGGATGAACATTGCATGATGAACCATTTCTCCCCATAAGTAGTTTGGTATATCTTTTCTTTCATTTGGCACTGAGTCATCTCGAGTATAGTCTGATTTCTCCATTCAATTGTTTCAGGTTGTTGATGTGCGTAAGGAGCCGTCAACATACGTGCTAGCCCTTCTTCATCATGAAAATGGTTCAATGCATGCGATATGAAGAAATCCTTGATCTCTTTAACGGTTCATTTTTCTATTGGTGTCTTGAATCTTTTAATAATTCCAGATGTGTCGCCTTTGTGCTTCAAGAGAAAAGACCACATATATCTAGATTAATCTTCAGTATGTACTAAAATAAAAATGTTACCTGCTTCAGTGGGGGGATCAACCGGTCCACAAATATCTCCATGCACCATCTTGAGGATATTAGTCGCTCTATGTTTAACTATCTTTGGAAACAATTGCTTCATTTGTTTATCAACCATACAAGATTAACATAGTTGGTCTTTATGTTTAATAATCGGTACCCCTTTAGCTAGCTTGTGTATCAAGTTAACCACTACAAAATTGATGTGAACAAGTCGTGTGTGCCATAGCCATGATTCCTCATGAATTTTGGCTTGTAAAAAATATGGTTTTCTAACTTTTAATTGAATTTTATAGAGGCGGTTTGCACTTTTTGGGACTTTCATAAGTAATCTTCTGTCTCCATCTTGCATGCTTAGGAATCTCCTACTATTCGAATGTCAAAACTGGATATTGTAGATTATCCAAGGCTTATTACATTACTACGAAGGGATGGAATGTAATAAATATACTTCATCAATTTTTTCTCGCCATTTTTTCCTTCGAACAAAATTGATCCTTTTCCTTTTATGCTTAGACACAATCCATCTCAAAATCTCACCCTTACAGTTGTTTGTTTATTTAATTAGAGAAGTACAAGTAGTTACCGATCATGTGATTGCTCGCACCACTTTCTAAATACCAAACACCGTCTTTATCAGTGATTGAATTCGAGCTTTGGAGGGATGAATTTGACTATATGTCTTCGTTCAAGAACACCATTTCTTGAATTGCATTCATCATAAAGGACGTCCCTTCTTCGTGAATCTCCTACTTGTGTCTCGTTAAAGTTTGCCTCATGGTTTTTGGTTCGATCTGGTCATCTTGAAGCCAAGTGTTGGTACTCATCACAATGATAACATTGGATATTTGAGAGATCTTGTTGCTCACATTGTTTTCCTTTTTGCTTTTGATCATCTCGATTTGTAGGAGCTTCTATGTGTGTCACAACTAGCAATTTAGCTAGGAAATTCTAATCTCGTGTAATCATTCAACTACTGTAAGGCAAGTGCTCTAAGTAAATCTCACTCAATGCTCATTTGGATTCATCAATTATGTTCATCAAAGAGTCTGAAAACCCTAAAACCCCAGGTTAAGTCCATTATGGACTAGGATTTCTTATTGGTCCTAATGGACCAATAAGCCTCCAATTTGACTATTTTGGGCTTAGGACCCTTAAATAGGCTCTAATTGGACCCACTTTCATGAAACTTAACATTATGGGCCATAATGGGCTTAAAATGGATTAGTTCACCTTCAATGGGCCTTGTTGGGCCATAACAAATCTACTTAGCCCTAATGGGCCATAAGCCCATTCTTTTATACAATTTGGGCCTTGAACCATCCTATGGGCTTAATGGGCCAAAAACTTACTTAATGGGCTTTACGTTTTCGAGCAAGACCAAGAACGAACCCAACTAGCTCACTTCTTTCTTCTTTGGCCCAAATATCGGCCCATGTGTAAAAAAAAAGAATGGACAATTAAACATAAACATGCCACCTCAATATTGTTTAATGGTTAATTAAGAAATTGTTCAACATGTAACAAGGCAAGGATCTCATGTCTCCATGCACATCACCTCACCTTCTCTCTTCTTCCCTCTTCTTTTCTTCTCGGCCGAGACCACACACCCACACCACCATCTTCAATTTACTTTAAACACTCTCCAAGAATTACTCCCTCTCCTCCATATTTTCGCAAGTTGTGGGTCTCTTAAAGAGATTTTTTCATCAAGATCATCATATTAGGTAAGATCTTTACAAACCTAAGTTGGATTCTCACATCTTTACTCTTAAATCACTCCTCTTACCACCTTATTTTCATGAATCATACTCTTAAAACTTCCTAGAATTCGAGGATCCCATCAAAGAAACAAGCTAGGCCGAAAACAACATCATCTTCTCATATCTTCTCATCAAAACCGATCCATCACCCCAAGGTGAGTTCATACCCTCTTGTTTTTCGGTTTTGACATGATTTTTGGGGGAGAATACAAGTAAAATGTGTAGATCTATGTGTTATATGCTTAGTATGTGTGATTTCTTTGGTTATTGGTGTGAAAAATGTGATAATACCTGATATATTTCGAAATCTATAGTATAAATGAGAAAGACTCATAAACAAAAACATATCAAACAACATACTTCAAGGAACTAAGTGTTTTTATGTATAAGAAAGGAAAAACAAAGCAAAAGATTGTATAAGTATCATTTTTGCAAAATAACAAAGTATTGGGAAAGAGGATGACATATTCGGTTATATAAAGGTAAAAATGATAAATACTAGCTTATAATTGGGTTTTTATGATAATAATACTTTTCAAGGGGCCAAAAATATAAATTCTAGCATTTGGGCCTAAACAATGGGCCTCACGGTTTTGGGCCCAAAATGCGAAAATTATAAACACTAAGGGCTAAATTTTCTTTAATGCAAAACTCGACTCCAAAACTGGAAATGGATAGAAATAAAGGCTAAAAACGACATTTGTTGTTAAAATGGACTAAAAAAGCAAAGTTTTTGGAAATTGGGCCAAAAATGTAAAACTTACGGAATTTTGGCCAAAAGTGTAAACGTTTTTACAAATAAGTGCTGGAAATGGCAAATACAATAGTTTTGGGCGGAAATTATTATTTAAATTATGTTTGGGCCGAAAATGTCAAGAAAAATGGCTAAAGGACCAAAAATGTCAATTTTCATCAAAAGGGACTAAAAGTGTCATTTTTATTAATAAAGGGGCTGAAATGGTAAAAATCAATATTTTTGGGTCAAATAGGCTAATATTTAATTTAGTGGGTCAAGAATATTAAATTTATAACGCATGGTTTTTAAAATGTTTATATATATATATATATATATATATATATATATATATATATATATATATATATATATATATATATATATATATATATATATATATATATATATAACCAAAGCTTCGTTATACATCAAACGTCAAAGTATTTTTAACATCGCGAATAAACATTTGGTATACAACAAAACCTACACTACGAACTTAAATTCGATAAACAGATAAATGATACAATGATTGGGCCCAAAATCTTCTATTCGTGCTATTGGGCCTTTGTGGCCCAATTTCATGATTATTGGGCCCAATATATTCAAACATGTTTATTGGGTCTTGGTGACCCAATTACATGCCCAATGGGCCTTTATCAGCTTTAACATGCTATTGGGCCTTAGTGGCCCATTTGCATTGCTAATATAGCCCTAAACATTCATCATATGCTTAATGGGCTATAACGTGTCCGTAGCATACTCGACAGCCTATAATAACATACATGATTAGTGGGCCACCGTTGTCCTCTTTCGTGTCTGTTAGGCTTACGTCATATTCACGTAAACATCAATCGGGTTGTAAACCAATGTTATTCAATTTCAATGGGATTTAGTGAGAAATATCGGGTGGCACCAACAAGTGTCGGCCGTAGCCTGTAGTTATAATCAGAGTCTCCTGGAGGGAGAGCGAGAGTTTGTGTATAGATCTATATGGGGGTGACTCCCCCACACCTGAGCTGTTCGCTACAGTTAAACTAGGCCAGTCTAGGGTGACAAAATCTTGATCAAAACCGACGTTTGGAAAAATGCCAAGACAGGCGAATTAGTTACTATTATGCATGGTTATAACGACTCACATAGAGATCCGTTACCGTATTTTCATTCTTGGGAAAGCAAATTCGTACATGGTGGCCATACAAAGTGATTTATACGATCATACAAAACTATCATACTATTTAAATTGGAAAACATCGGGTTTTCCGGGAAACGTCATTACTCACTCCTACATACATCAACTACAATACAAGAAACAATTATGAAATTCATTCATTTTTACATGTTTTGAAATCACATACATATACACATATGGGATCGTCACATCTTTTTCGTAAACAGTGGTTGTTACAGAAAATATCGTATTTTCTGGGTTTTTCAAACTATACCAACTACCTTTTATATCAAACATGCTTATTTAACTCACCAACATTATATATGTTGACCGTTTTTCAAAATAACTTGTATTCTCAGGTAACCGTTAGAATGAAGAATCATCAAGTGTGTTTCTGAAATTTCTTTTGTGAAATGTCAATCATCAAACAATTTATGTTTTGGATTATGTAATGTAAACAATGTACTTGATGTGAATAATGTCAGTTGTAATGTATTAATGCATGGTGATGTTTATGTCATGTTTCATGTATATTCATTGTGATGATATTTCAATTTAACTCACATGAGCCCTCGGACGTTTCCACCGTCTGGTTCGGGGGTGTGACATGTTGGTATCAGAGCTTTGTTTATAGTGAACTAGCATATCTAACCATACATGATATGCAACTATAAACATAATGGGAATAAATAACTCTGAACAAAAATAAAATTTCATACTTATGTGCTTATATTAAAAACAACAATATAACAACATTTAAAAGTCTTTGGAGGATTCGAACATTTTCGATTGTGCTCGGACAGTTATGAAGCCGTATTGGGGGTAAATGTAGCCTGATCAACTACATTCACCCAAAGTACGACTGTCATGTGCCCGAGTGTGATTGTGATGATCGATGAAACAAAACTCAAATTTTATGCCCAATAAGAGAAAACATATAAGATCCAACTTAAACTAACTAAAATACTAAAGGAATAGTCTATGTGTAAATACTTATGCACTTTCCTACAGACGCTATGGCAGGATTTCATCTTCCCGGGGACCCCTACTTCCCCAGACAAGGGAATGCAGGATGGCTCGAACCTGAAGAACCCGAAGAAGACCCCGAGGAGGAGCCTGCAGAAGAGCTTGAAATGGAAGTAGAGGGCGGACCTGTCGAGCCGGTGGTAGACTTGGAAGAAGAAGAACCCGAAGAAGACCCCGAGGAGGAGTCTGAAGAAGAACCTGAAGTGGAAGTTGAGGGCAGACCTGCCGCGCCAGTGGTAGACTTGGAGGAAGAAGAACCTAGTGATGACGACGATGGTGATTCGGACGCGGAATCCAAAGTCATCAACCCACCCTACCCGATTAGGGTGCCCGCTCATCGGATGGGCCCAAATGGCCCCACGCCTCCACGGGGTGTTGATATTTGGAGATGGAGCAGGCAGCAGGGGTAGCGGCCCCCATATGGGATGGCCAGGGAATTCTATGATCTGAGAGATGGACGGCCAGCCGACCGGGCATTTCCTGTCATGGTGAGGCGGTTACGGAACACTAGCGACCTAGCCCAAGACACAGCCGAGCAACTGAATTAGATGCGAGCCGCAGTGGCAACAGCGGAACGAGAAACTCAGGAAGTAATCCATAACTTTCATGTACGTCAAGCAATTTGGGAGGATCGACTACGAGCCACATAACGACATGTGGCGCGTCTTCAGGGCGCATCCACATCATCAGCCCCACCACCCGACACATCTTGGCGCACTCCGGATCAGTAGACCCCTCTACTAGTGTTATGTTTCTTTTATACGCACTACGTTATGTACTGCCGACTCTATGTTTAAGTGATCACACTACACATAGAGTCGTTATGCTGCCAAACTTTGTACCCTTATGTATGCCCTTTCGGGCAAGTTTTCATATATTAAAGCGGATATTATTAGTGAAATATGTCATGTGTTTTCTTTATTTCATGTTATCACAGGAATTCGCCTCATAACCAAAACAACCTATATACTCTGTGGATAAACTTAATAATTGTGCCAACTCTACGATTACTCGATATCATAAATACATCATGAGGATGTAAGTGGACACATTGTGAATCATATGACGGAACACGAGGTTTATATAATACAACCAGAGATGACCATCGTTGCTTATGATTTTACTTATCATCATGCAGCAGAAAATGTCATCCCACAAGGATAACAAGCATGCCCGTGAGACACCAATCATGCGGATGGATTTTGCTACATTCCAAGCTGCGGTAACAGCTTCCGTAACCGCTGCTATGGCACAACTCAATGCTAACAACATCAACAAGGGTGGAAATAGTGTCGACCACTCCAGCCGAAGTAACAACCCCGAAAACCAACGAGTGACAACTTATCAAGGCACTTCAAACCCCAAACCTAAGAGCAGGAAGTGAAAGTCTGGGGGTAAGAGAAAGGGGCAGCCAACCCAAGGATCCTCAAAGAAACGACGTGTTGTAGCTGTCCCTATGGCCATGACACCTGCTACATCGATGCCAGCGAGACCATATGATGGAAGCCTCCCAAAATGCAACAAGTGCAATCTCCATCATCAGGGAGCCTATCGGAAGCCATATTGTAATAAACGCAACAAGAAAGGACACACCACCCGATCCTGCAGATCTCGACCACAACAGGACCAACAGCCAAACAACAACAACAACAACAACAACGGAAACAACAATGCTGGGGTCCGCCACACCTGCTATGGATGTGGGAGAATCGGGCATTCCCGCCGGAACTGCCCCAACGATTATAACCAAGGAAATCCAGAAATGGGAAGGATCCCGATTATGGGTCAAGGCGAGAAAATTTAGGACCCAACGGTTGTTACTGGTACGTTCCCGCTTAACAACTCTTTCTCTTGCATCTTATTCAATAGTGGAGCGGAGCGAAGCTTCGTTAATAACAAATTCAAACACTTACTAGTACGACGACCCCAAAAGCAAGTCGAAGCCTCCACGGTGGAGGTGGCTAATGGGAAAACCAAATCAACCAAAGATATTCATGTAGGGTGCACCTTAACATCAAACAACCATTCATTTCAAATAGATTTCATACTATTAAATATTAGGAGTTGTGACGTGATGATCGGCATGGATTGGTTAAGCCCCACCATGCTGATATTATGTATCACGAGAGGGTCGTTCACCTTCACCTCCCCAAAACGCTAATAATCTATGGTGATAAAACCTCGCACCGATCTTCGCCTCATTTCGTGCATCAAGGCACAGAAGTGCCTGCACAAGAAGAACTATGTGATCCTCGCCCACGTTGTAAATAAAACCAAAGAAGAAAATCAAGGCATACCAGTGGCTTGCGACATCCCGGATGTATTTCCTAGAGATTTTCCAGGGATACCTCCAGAAAGACAGGTTGAATTTCGAATCGACCTAATACCAGGAGCCACATCAATTGCTAATTCACCCTAAAAGTTAGCTCCCGCCGAAATTCAGTAGTTATCCGGTCAATTAAGAGAATTGTGGAGCAAAGGACTCATCAGACCAAGCTTCTCACCCTTGGGAGCCCCAGTCTTGTTCGTCAAGAAGACGGATCCTTCAGGATGTGCATAGACTATATAAAGTTGAATAAGCTCACTATCAAGAATCGCTACCTACTCCCTCGGATTAACGACCTATTTGACCAGCTCCAAGGAGCTAATTACTTCTCCAAATAGATCTAAGATCAGGTTACCATCAGCTCCGAGTCCAAGAAGTGGACATTTCAGAAATTGCTTTTCAAACTCGTTACGGCCATTTCAAATTAGTTGTGATTCCATCCGGTCTATCGAATGCCCCAACGGTATTCATAGACCCCACAAACCGAGTTTTCCCAACCATTCCTAGCCGACCTTTTATTTATTTTCCTCGATAACATACTCGTCTGCTCACGAAACAAGGACAAACATTGTCAACGCCTACGATCTGCCTCGAAGGCATCGAAACTAGGGAATACCATGAAGGAAGCACTGCGTGGGATGGATAAAACTCTCGAAGTCCAAAAGGGGACGAAACTTGTTACAATGATTGGATTGAGCGCTATCTAGGTGATCGTCGATAGATTAACTAAGTCCACTCATTTCCTGCCAACAAAAGAATCTTACAAGATGGAAAGATTGACTAGAACCTACATCAAGGAGATAGTAAGACTTCATGGAGTCCTAGTATCTATTATCTCGGATTGAGGCAGTAGGTTTACTGCACGGTTCTAGCAGTCGCTACAGAAGGTAATGGGAACACGATTAGACATGAGCACTGCCTACCACCCTCGAACGAATGGACAAAGCAAGTGCACCATCCAGACGCTTGAAGACATGATTAGAGCCTATGTGATCGACTTCGGAAAGTCTTGGGACACCCACTTACCTCTGATTGAATTCTCATACAATACCAGTTATCACACGAGCATCAAGGTTGCTCCTTTTGAAGCGTTATACGGTCGCAAATGCAGGTCACCTCTATGCTGGGCTGAGGTGGGTGACTCTCAGCTAGCAAAGGGGCAGGCACCAAGCAGTACTCTAACAGGACTAGAGATCATCCGTGAAACAACTAAGAAGATAATTCAAATCAGAGCTCGGCTTCAAGCATCGCGAGACCGACAGAAGAGCTACGCTGATAAATGGCGAAAGCCTCTGGAATTTCAAGTCGGAGATAGGGTGCTATTAAAAGTCTCTCCCTGGAAAGGGATGATTTGTTTCGGGAAACGGGGGAAACTAAACCCACGATACATTGGACCATTCGAGATTTTTGCCCGAATCGGTCTAGTGGCCTATAGGCTGCAGCTACCTGCGGAGCTCAGCAACATACACCCCGTGTTCCATATTTCCAATTTGAAAAAGTGCTTATCCAACAAAACTCTTGTTTTTCCCTTGGAAGAAATCGAAATCAACGAGAATCTCCTGTTCTTGAAGAACCAATTGAAATCATGGACAGTGAGGTAAAGCGTACTAAGCAAAGTAGTATTCCAATTGTGAAGGTTCGATGGAACGCAAAGCGTGGACTGGAATTCACGTGGGAACGCGAGGACCAAATGAAGCAGAAGTACCCTCACCTATTCTCGCATCTTCAAACCTAATTTTCAGAAAAATTTCGGGACGAAATTCCCTCTAACGGGGGGATGATGTCACAACTAGCAATTTACCTAGGAAATTCTAATCTCGTGTAATCATTCAAGTACTGTAAGGCAAGTTCTCTAAGTAAATCTCACTCAATGCTCATTTGGATTCATCAATTATGTTCATCAAAGAGTATGAAAACCCTAAAAACCCCGGGTTAAGTCCATTATGGACTAGGATTTCTTATTGGGCCTAATGGACCAATAAGCCTCCAATTTGACTATTTTGGGCTTAGGACCCTTAAATAGGCTCTAATTGGACCCACTTTCATGAAACTTAACATTATAGGCCATAATGGGCTTTAAATGGATTAGTTCACCTTCAATGGGCCTTGTTGGGCCATAACAAATCTAATTAGCCCTAATGGGCCATAAGCCCATTCTTTTATACAATTTGGGCCTTGAACCATCCTATGGGCTTAATGGGCCAAAAACTTACTTAATGGGCTTTATGTTTTCGAGCAAGACCAAGAACGAACCCAACTAGCTCACTTCTTTCTTCTTTGGCCCAAATATCGGCCCATGTGTAAAAAAAAGAATGGACAATTAAACATAAACATGCCACCTCAATATTGTTTAATGGTTAATTAAGAAATTGTTCAACATGTAACAAGGCAAGGATCTCATGTCTCCATGCACATCACCTCACCTTCTCTCTTCTTCCCTCTTCTTTTCTTCTCGGTCGAGACCACACACCCACACCACCATCTTCAATTTACTTCAAACACTCTCCACGAATTACTCCCTCTCCTCCATATTTTCGCAAGTTGTGGGTCTCTTAAAGAGATTTTTTCATCAAGATCATCATATTAGGTAAGATCTTTACAAACCTAAGTTGGATTCTCACATCTTTACTCTTAAATCACTCCTCTTACCACCTTATTTTCATGAATCATACTCTTAAAACTTCCTAGAATTCGAGGATCCCATCAAAGAAACAAGCTAGGCCGAAACAACATCATCTTCTCATCAAAACCGATCCATCACCCCAAGGTGAGTTCATACCCCCCTTGTTTTTCGGTTTTAACATGATTTTTGGGGGAGAATACAAGTAAAATGTGTAGATCTATGTGTTATATGCTTAGTATGTGTGATTTCTTTGGTTATTGGTGTGAAAAATGTGATAATACTTGATATATTTCGAAACTATAGTATAAATGAGAAAGACTCATAAACAAAAACATATCAAACAACATACTTCAAGGAACTAAGTGTTTTTATGTATAAGAAAGGTAAAACAAAGCAAAAGATTGTATAAATATCATTTTTGCAAAATAACAAAGTATTGGGAAAGAGGATGACATATTCGGTTATATAAAGGTAAAAATGATAAATACTAGCTTATAATTGGGTTTTTATGATAATAATACTTTTCAAGGGGACAAAAATATAAATTCTAGCATTTGGGCCTAAACAATGGGCCTCACGGTTTTGGGCCCAAAATGCGAAAATTATAAACACTAAGGGCTAAATTGTCTTTAATGCAAAACTCGAGTCCAAAACTGGAAATGGATAGAAATAAAGGCTAAAAACGACATTTGTTGTTAAATTGGACTAAAAATGCAAAGTTTTTGGAAATTGGGCCAAAAATGTAAAACTTACGGAATTTTGGCCAAAAGTGTAAACTTTTTTACAAATAAGTGCTGGAAATGGCAAATACAATAGTTTTGGGCGGAAATTATTATTTAAATTATGTTTGGGCCGAAAATGTCAAGAAAAATGGCTAAAGGACCAAAAATGTCAATTTTCATCAAAAGGGACTAAAAGTGTCATTTTTATTAATAAAGTGGCTGAAATGGTAAAAATCAATATTTTTGGGTCAAATAGGCTAATATTTAATTTAGTGGGTCAAGAATATTAAATTTATAACGCATGGTTTTTAAAATGTTTATATATATATATATATATATATATATATATATATATATATATATATATATATATATATATATAACCAAAGCTTCGTTATACATCAAACGTCAAAGTATTTTTAACGTCGCGAATAAACATTTGGTATACAACAAAACCTACACTACGAACTTAAATTCGATAAACAGATAAATGATACAATGATGGGGCCCAAAATCTTCTATTCGTGCTATTGGGCCTTTGTGGCCCAATTTCATGATTATTGGGCCCAATATATTCAAACATGTTTATTGGGTCTTGGTGACCCAATTACATGCCCAATGGGCCTTTATCAGCTTTAACATGCTATTGGGCCTTAGTAGCCCATTTGCATTGCTAATATAGCCCTAAACATTCATCATATGCTTAATGGGCTATAACGTGTCTGTAGCATACTCGACAGCCTATAATAACATACATGATTAGTGAGCCACCGTTGTCCTCTTTCGTGTCTGTTAGGCTTACTTCATATTCACGTAAACATCAATCGGGTTGTAAAACAATGTTATTCAATTTCAATGGGATTTAGTGAGAAATATCGGGTGGCACCAACAAGTGTCGGCCGTAGCCTGTAGTTATAATCAGAGTCTCCTGGAGGGAGAGCGAGATTTTGTGTATAGATCTATATGGGGGTGACTCCCCCACACCTGAGCTGTTCGCTACAGTTAAACTAGGCCAGTCTAGGGTGACAAAATCTTGATCAAAACCGACGTTTGGAAAAATGCCAAGACAGGCGAATTAGTTACTATTATGCATGGTTATAACGACTCACATAGAGATCTGTTACCGTATTTTCATTCTTGGGAAAGCAAATTCGTACATGGTGGCCATACAAAGTGATTTATACGATCATACAAAACTATCATACTATTTAAATTGGAAAACATCGGGTTTTCCGGGAAACGTCATTACTCACTCCTACATACATCAACTACAATACAAGAAACAATTATGAAAGTCATTCATTTTTACATGTTTTGAAATCACATACATATACACATATGGGATCGTCACATCTTTTTCGTAAACAGTTGTTGTTACAGAAAATATCGTATTTTCTGGGTTTTTCAAACTATACCAACTACCTTTTATATCAAACATGCTTATTTAACTCACCAACATTATATATGTTGACCGTTTTTCAAAATAACTTGTATTCTCAGGTAACCGTTAGAATGAAGAATCATCAAGTGTGTTTCCGAAATTTCTTTTGTGAAACTTCAATCATCAAACAATTTATGTTTTGGATTATGTAATGTAAACAATGTACGTGATGTGAACAATGTCAGTTGTAATGTATTAATGCATGGTGATGTTTATGTCATGTTTCATGTATATTCATTGTGATGATATTTCAATTTAAGTCACACGAGCCCTCAGACGTTTCCGCCGTCTGGTTCGGGGGTGTGACAATGTGACTATGGTTTTGGGTGTTACCCTGACCACGTTCACCGCCACGACCATGACCTCAATAGCATTAACCAAGACCTATACCTCTTTATGATTCGTTGTTCTTGTTGGACGATTCGACCTTGGAATAGAGCAATTTACCTTGTGTTTCGAATGCTTATCCTCACATTTGATCCTTTCTTCGTATGTTTTTAAGCGACCAACCACGTCCTCAAAACCTATCATTTTAAGGATCAAGATTTGCTTAAGAGTTGCTACAGTATGAACAAATCACCTAGGGAGGCTCGTAAGAAACTTCTTCGTAAGCTTCTGCTCTGCCATAACATATCCTAGTGAAGCAGATTTTGAAGCCATCCCAGATAATTTTGCAGTGAAATTGTCTATTGTACTGGTATCACTTATCTTAAGGTTTTCAAATTCTGCGATTAATATCTGAATTCTCGCTTCCTTCACTCGATCATCCCCAAATCTCGAGTCTTAATCGCATCCCATATCTCCATCCCTATTTTGAGATTTCTGATTTGGAGTATCGGATCTTTCGGTATCGATTGGAACAATAATCCTTTCACGATATTGTTCTTGTTTGAATCGTTTGAGCTTGGATCAAGAGCATCCCATACTCCATGGATTCCAAGTAACACCTCTGTACGCATCCTCCAGATTGTGTAGTTAGTTGATGTTAAAATTGTACATTGAAACATCAACAAGGTTGTTTCCTTTGTTGTCGGTTGTGAAGAACTTCTTTCTCTTGTCATCATCGAATGATAACTGCTTTACCCTTTGCTATGATACCAATTAAAGCTAAACACGAAGTAAGGAACAATAGTATGTTGTATAAACTCGCAAGTAATTTATTGAAGAAACTTATAACTCAAAACCCCAATACAATGTTTAAAGGATCCTATAGAACATATATATAATGAACAAACATATCACAAAAAATATGATGACTAAGAACTTTTATTGAAGTAAAAAATAACTCAAAAACTCCAATCAATCGTTTACAAGATCCTATCGAACATATATATACCGAACAAACATATCAGCAAACATTTAAGACTTTCCTTATATAACATTCTTTATTGCTCAAGGAAACTAGGAAACCATGGACAACACTCCAAGACTTGAACAACACTCCAAGCTATCAAATTTTGGGCCGAAACACGCCAGCTAGCCACATTGGTCTCAGACAATTCGCCAACAGTTTATACTAGAAACGAGATTGAGGACATGAGGAACCATATCAAACAACTATATATTTTTGGTGAAAAGTACTTTTAGGTTCATAAAAATAGTTTTTGTCTTTGTCCGGAAAAAAAATATGTCTACTACATTTGATATAATCATTTTTTGCAATTTGCATTATTTGTCCTATGAATTATGGCTACAACATATCGTGTGAAAATTATGATCCGCAAACTGTTTGATGGTAAACCGGTATTGCCTTGAATCTGGTCTCAACCTTTTGTATACAAGAAACTAAGTTGGTTTTTTATAAACAAGAAGTCACCCCCTCATCTTAGATTATCTACCCCACCATTTTTTCCTATTTAATTAATAGTTTTTTTAGGTAAAACAGAGACCAAACACGTAACAAAAAAAACAGTAGGGATCAAGCACATAACAAAAACAAACAGTACAGACCTTCCGAGTTAAAAAAATAAGTTAGGAATCAAACGCGCAAATTACGCCAGACCATAGGGACCATTCATGTAATTTACTCTCAACAATATTATCTTTTCCTTGTCATGTCTTCTTGTTTTTTTTAACCCGCAAGCCATGTTTTCTTGTTTTGCAGTTTTGTTGGTCATAAGTTGTCTTTTTTTTCATAATCCAGTGTTGCTTCTTTCGGATCAACATAGTTGTGAGTTCGAATCTTCAATGCATAGTTTTTATGTCACTTTTTTTTGCTTCTTTATTTAATTAACCCGCAAGCTATATATGTTCTCTACTTAAAACACTTAGAGATTGTTAAACAAGTCTTAAAATCTGGTATTAACGTAGATTTTGTTACTTATAGATAACCAATTTTAGTTTTTGAGACTGACAGTGTCTACCTAAAATGTTAATTAAATAAACTCCTACTTATATATTATCCAAATATTACAATCTCTAAAATATAAAGTGCATAAATCCGTGGCCCCCTTTGATACATTAAGGAGGCATGCGCAAGGAAAGCAACCTTTCTTCGAGTCATAGGTGATAGGACCTCTCAACTTGGTACTACTCAAAATTGGGACCAGCCTCCCTTTTTATGTTATGGGGTCGGGGACACTCATTCATTATTACATTTTCATATAGTTAAATTATAGGGATAATGACTTAAAAGGGTAACATATTATTCGATTTGTACACATTTAGTCACTGAGTTTTTTTTTCGTCCACATTTACCCCTTAAACTTGTTAAACTGTACACATTCAGTCCTTATGACCTGTTACTCCAGGTTAACCGGGAAAAATGACTTGATAAGGTAATATATTTTTCATTTTGTACACATTTAGTTCTTAATATTTTTGTACATATTTAGTCCTTAACATTTTTTTTTTTTTTCAAAATAAGTCCTTTTTTTGTACTCATTCAGTACTTATGAATGATTTTTTTAGGTTTTTTTCACGACATCTTACGTGAGACAATCATTGATGAGGTGCTTGGGGTTGTTGATGTTTATGTCCAATGCGATCTCGACTGCTTGGTTGCGTAAGTCTTGTGGTTTGGCTTAGGTATTGTATTTTGAACATCGTAACTTCTTCATACGATATCAGATTTTAGGGATCTTTATCCACGTGTTCATTTTTTGAGTCTACTACAACTTTCATTAAGATTACTCCCGTTAAAATGTAATATATTTTTACTAACGATTTTATAAAAAAAACATACATACATGCATTCATAAAAAACGTATGGACAGGGGAAGACGCAGTAATACATAGTAGGTGTTGCCGAGATGAAATAGGTGTTGCCGATACATGGAAAATAGGTATAAACGTAAAAAATAAAGCGAAAATTTTTTCACTACGAACATAAAAAACAGGTGTTGTTGGTGCAACACCGGGACCATACTAAATCCGCCACCGCGTATGAATATAAAAATCGTAAGTAAAAATATATTATTTTTTAATGGGAGTAATCTAAATGAAAGTTGAAGTAGACTAAAATACGAACGTATGGATATAAAGATCGTTAAAATCCGAGATCATATAAAGAAGTTATGACATTCAGAACACATGACCTAAGCAACCAAGTAGTCGAGATCGCGATGGATATAAGCATCAAAAGCCCCATACACCTCATTAATGAATGTCTCACGTAAGATTTCTTGAAAAAAAAACTAAAAAATCATTCATAAGTACTGAATGAATACAAAAAAATGACTTATTTTGCAAAAAAAAAAAAAAAAAAAAGGCTAAATGTGTACAAAAATATTAATGACTAAATGTGTACAAAGTGATAAATATATTACCCTATTAAGTCATTTTTACCGGGTAACCTGGAGTAGCCGGTCATAATGACTGAATGTATACAGTTTAACAAGTTGAAGGGGTAAATGTAGACGAAAAAAAAACTCAGTGACCAAATGTGTACAAATCGAAAAATATATTACCCTTTTAAGTCCTTATCCCTAAATTATAAGAGTTATTAATAGTAACTTTATATTTTTATAATTATGTTATTTTTATTATTTTTGTAGTTGTTTTAATCAGATTACAAAATAATAGTTATATCAGGTGAGATGTCTAACACATAATATAAGAACGTGTTCTTTTGTCGTTCTTTTGTTCTAGATGAAGGATCGGTACAAACATTTTTCATGCTCGATGTAAAAAAAAATAAAAAAAAAATGCTTCTAGCCATCTACGAATTTTTTTTGAGTTACATAATGAAAAAATTATTTTGCTAAAACTTGAACCTAGGTCTTTTAAAATAAAACTGAACCATTATTGTCAACAATTCATAGCTAAAATTATTTTTATACTGTAACGAAAAATTGCTTTGTAAATTTATAAAAGCATACGATTGAAACGAATGGAACTTATGGCATTTCATTTGAAAAAGATAAGCATCAGCTATATGTGCTGAGAGAACAAGAAATTAATTAACAGACATAAATAAATATATAAAAAAAATAGTTGAAATGAACTTTTTTATTAGGTCTTACTAGTTTATGATTATAAAACCACAGTTACAAAATTAATTAAACTTTTATAGTAAAAACTCAAAAAGGTAAATATCATTATAGTCCAACCAACTTATGTGTTTTGGTTTAAAAGTTCCTTCATGTTTTTTTGGTGGTCTAAGTATCTAAACTTTCATTTTACATGTTTAAAAGGGGAACCACCACATTTGTTTCCGGTTTACCGGTTACAATATATATTTGGCTTTTCTATATATATTTTTTTTAAGTTCAAATTTAAAACAAATTCATGTAGCTTTTTTCTTAATTTTTGGGGTATGTCGGTACAAAGAAAAGAAGGGGAACGCAACCCTCCTCTTCAAAGAATGGATTGTCCGATTGAATTTGTTATCTGAAAAAAAAAGGAAACGTTCCCATCTTCTTCGTCTGTAACTGGAATACCATTTCCTTTTGTGGTCGCTACCAAATTGGGTGGTGGCGCAGAGATGTTGTTTTTTTAATGATGGATGTCATCGTCTTGGCTTGATTGCAGTAGTCGATGAGTTCGTCTGACCCACCGATCTTTCTATGATATCTACATCTGCATATATACCAAGTTCATTTAATGGGTATTATACTCTTAAAATCCATGAACAAGGTGAAACAGAAATAGATCTCAGATTCAAACTTGGTGGTGGGTTATGATTCTCTCTGATTGATTAGATTTCTTGGCTGCATCTTCTTCCCGGTAGGCCCCGCCACCACTCCAAAAGGGATGGCACACTTGCTGACTTCGACTTTTGTGTGTGGCCATACGAGCATCATCGATTCCTTCAGGATCGGTGTTCACCATCTCCGTCGTCATTTTGGGTCTCAAAAATGGAAGCTTTGTGTGTGTGTCTGTGTGTTTCTACAGTTATCGGAATCGATGGGTCTGTATGGATTTGGGCGAAATCTAAACGGGGTTAATTAGGTTTTAGAATCGGAATCACATAAGTATGTGTGTGATGTACGTATGCTTTTGAGTTGCAGGTATTACAGAGAAAGAATATGTGTTGAACGAAGATGATAGATGATGATGAAGAAGAAGAAGAAGAAGAAGAAGAAGAAGAAGAAGAAGAAGAAGAAGAGAGAGAGAGAGAGAGAGAGAGAGAGAGAGAGAGATTAATTGATGATGTGATAGTGACTAGCGTAATTAACCTGCTGATTAGGAAGGGGGTTCACTGGGTGACCCCTTCATTTTTCTCGAAGGGACATTTTGAACCCTAAAAACATGAATGCATACCCTTATAACACAAAAAAATAATAATAAAAGGGACCTTTTAAACCAACATACGTAAGTTGGTTAGGCTTCAGTGACATTTACCCAACTCAAAATTATTAATCAATTATTTTAAATAAATTATTAATTAAGAGATTTTTTTAGTTATATAAATTTTAATCATTGATTTAAATAAATATGTGAAATTATATAACTTTATAATTTGTATTATTTTTATTTTAATTTTAATTTTAATGTTATTATTTTAATTTAAAATGAAAAATTAATAAATTGACAACTGATATGCATTAATTAGGAGACATAATAGGATGACACACGTCAAAAGGAGAATAAAATATACATTAATTAGGAGGTCTAATAGAATGACACGTGTCAAAAGGAGAATAAAACTATTATTTTATTAGAATAGGAAGATAGGAAGATTTATATTTGTTTTCGTTCAATTTAATATGTCCGATAAGATTTTAATGGTTTTATTTAACATGTTTAATCAAGTTTCTATAAAATCTGGTCGATTTGTCCGGGTCCAAAAATAACCATAAAATTGATTCCAGTTAAACCATCTCTTTTATTAGTTTAAGGTGCAGCCGGCCGACGACGAATCGGCTTTTAAAACTTTAGTACAACAAGATTTATTTAAAAATATAAAAAATCTATTTATTTATTATACAAAAAAGAAGAGAACTCATAACCGAATTTAAATTTAAGGGAAATTGAGTATCCTTGTAAATGAGTATTATAATAAAAATAACAAACATAATTTTTTTTTAAAATTACCACTTTCTTCGGAATATTGTATTTCGGAGTAGGTACGATCAACTTGAAGTTGGGGTCGTTTGCAGGTATCGAGTCTAGAATATGACAATCGTATGTTCCGGACAGAAAAGTGTATTCCATATAGTTAAATTATGGTATTTGTGTGTTATTTGTTCCTTATATTCAGTATATTTGTCTGTATCTTCATTAGTGTTCTTTGATGGTTTTCGTAATCTAGAAGAATGAGTATGTATACGGATTTTTTTCGAGTGTCAGTTTCTAGTGGAGGACAATAACGTCGTATCGAGGGATCTATGCAGTATACTGCTCCAGACTACACATGCTTTGGTGTAGATATAAGCAATGACATCAACTTCATTGGGTTAATTACATTGGTTGCTTCCTAGCAGTATGCATGGATGGTAATGACCAGATCCTTCTATTGTATTTGGTGTTGGGAAAACTGAAAGTGGGGAGTTATGGATATGGTTTTTATCAAGATTCAAAAAATATATCTTCTTTGGCTATCACATCAGATAGAGGAAATTCAATTGAAATGGTCATTCAAGTTGTGTCCCCGAACACATATTACAGACTATGTTGTCAGCATTTGTTGGTGAATATTAGAAAAAAGATCGGTAAACAAGAGAGAACAAAGATTTTGTTTTGGAAGGCTGCAAAAAGCATACCAATAGTCTGATTTTTAAAGAAAGTTTGGGTAGGGTACGTCGTGCACTAAATGAAGACTATCGTACATAGCTAGACATAATCGATTATGAGAAATGGGCACGATCATGTTTCCCTATGGTGTTGGAAATTTTAGTATAAATATTTATATTTTTACTAACTTTGGACACATATAAATATATGCATATCTTGTATATATATATGATTAACTCTAAGTGCGTTTGTGTTCTTCTCCGTGAGAGCTTCGAAACGATATATCATATGTCCAAAATGGAGCATATGTGAATGACATATCGATACCAGATTGATTAAAGAAGATATGAGGTGACTGACCAAATGAAAAATGGAATAGTAAACTTGGAATTTCATTGATTCACGTTTGGGAAATGGAAATTGTCTGGCATATCTTGTTCTCATTCTATGACAGTTTACAAGGAATTGAGACATCAACACTGCAGTACATGCGTATCATCATACTTCACAATGGAAACATCTCGATGAATATATATAGAGGTTGTGTTTCATGTTCCAGTTCCAGTTAAATACAAAGAACCGAACGAATTCATGGTTATATTACCACCATTGATGGACAAACGAAAAGCTGGATGACCACAAAACCATAACTGTATTCATTCCTAAGGTAAAGGTTCGATTATGAGAAAATGCAGTCGTTACCAAAGCATCAGTCACACAAGCAGAAACTGTGACACTCAGTTTCTCGCAGATTCAACAAAAGGTGAATCTTTAAGTAGGAGCAAGTCAAGTGTCAAAAGTAACGTTAAGTCTAAGAGTAGATCTAATGTCAAAAGTAGTCAACAATATGATACTGTCGATATAAAAATCTTGTAGTGATGTTCGTATGAAATTAAAATATTATATAAATTGTTGTTTGGTCTGATATACTACTTTTTTCTACATCATGATAAGGAAATTGTTTAAAACATACACAAGAAAAAACCACAACTCAAATTTTAGGGTAATATGCAACATCTATCTAAGGGGCACTCTTAATCTACCACAAAGCAACACGCTCCTGCTGAGTAGGCTGCAACAATTCATTGGGTGGACGCTTCATAAAACAATATATAAAGGTTAAGGTTATGTTATTTTCTCATAACAACTTATAGATTATAAGATGAACTAAGCTACATACATTTGTCACATCAAGAATACGCTCACAATCAGCAGCATGTAAACGCGACATCACAGGGTATGCAACTACCCGAGGGATAACACCCGGTATAGGGAACCAACTATAGTACTATTGGGTAATGTCTACATGATCTAAATCTATAAAATTAACATGTCAAACAACTAACCAACATAATAAAGTTACAATACTAGTTTCTTAAAAAAATATTATGAAACATAGTGAACATACCTTAAATGCATAGACAAATCTATGCACAGTATATGTAGGTCTACTTCTGACTCTTAGCTCAATGGGTTTCAAATGCCCCTCAATCTTATCAAAGATAGGACGCAGTTGTTTGTAAGTGAAATCACATATTAGTCTACCCCATGAATACATGTGTCAACAATTATTTGATATATTGTAAATAATTGTATACCTGCTAAAATCGTCTAACTTAGTGAAGAATTCAAGAATTTCATTAATAAGTGGTTGTCAAGGGTACTACCCACAAAATCACTGCTCTAGATATACACCAGGGAGACTTTCCAATCATCTACATCATCTAGATGATGAAGTAAGTCATTTAACACATGTAAAAGGTCAGCCAATCTCACCAAATGTAAAGGCGACACAAAATGAAAATACATGTTGTCTGAACTGGGAAAAAGAAGAACTATGGGGAAATAGTCCCTGAACCGCAAGCCACTAATCAGGCAGAATGCTTTGCTGTCGAAACAAATCTGATAGTCGTGTACTGAAAATAAAAGCTCTTATAGGTCAAATGGAGGTAAAGTAGTGTATTCCTTGCACATAAAATGGTGAAAAAGTAAGGGATGACATTCCATACTCGTCAACATGTGAACATAATCACCAGAACATGATGCCTTATATATCACTGCACAAACTAGTTTGTGTTGTAACCGGGCCATGATTTCATGCCCAAGTTCAGGTCTAGAGGTTGTAGTAAGAACCGCTTCGTATGTTTTGTCATGCTTCAATCAAAGGGATCATTAATTAGTCATTTGTAAGTATGTTCTGGAGGACATTCTGGAATATCATAATCCGTATCAACACATTCCAGATGACAATTTCGGATCAACATTTCGGATAAAAATATTGAGGATCCACATTCCATAATTGTTCTTTGTATTCAGGACATGATATACACATTTTGGATTCCTTCCAGACAAGTCAAAATTAGGATATTTCTAAGATTTGTTGATCTAACATACATATATAACCAAATGTAATCATATAATTGTCCTTAAACCAAAAAAAATCACAAAAAAACAAATAATACCTATATAAGTGTATTAATTATCTAGGTTTTAACATATAATCTAAAATAAAGACATTACTGTGAAGATTTCGAAACTTACATATAAAAATGATACTCTTCATTGCTAGAAGAAGACATTTCTATTTGAATTTAATAGTTCGGAATTACTTACTTCGAAATGGAGTCCAAAATGTAGTCTGATATGAGTCAGTTCAAAATGAACTCTAGAATGGTATTTATAAGGGGGCCACAATACCAGGTCAGATCTTATACCCATTATCGATTTCGACATACGGGTCCGAAATGACCCATTCCGGACTTTGTGGTCATTTTGCAAAAACATAAAATGTATGGTTATTGTTTTTAAAGTTACATCAGAAAGTGGTTAGATTACTAAATTTCTCTAAATTTAAATATAATAAGCTAGTTTTTTCAACTATAATAAAATATGATATTTGAGTGATAATTTTAAATATTTTTTATTTATTGTCTAGAACTATTAGGTTTTTAACAACAAAAATTAGGTGATGAAATGTTTATAAAATAAGTTATAAAGAAAAAATTTTGATGAAAGTGTAGTTTTTGGATACCAATTTTATATGAAGTTAATTATGTAACTTTTAACTAATTATATAATTACAACAAAAAATCATTTTATACAAATAAAATTCATCTTTTGATTATTACAATTTGAATTTGATTTATAATATACCTATATCACACTTCATTTGTTCAATACAATCAATATTTATTTTTTGTTTTAGAAAACTATATTTCTCGCTATTAATCGTAATTATAAACTCATTTATAAATAATTCTTCATAAGGTTTTTATAAATGTGTTATTATATGTATCCTTCCTAACTCACATAGTCAAACATGGGAGGGTACACAAAGACTCAAACACTTACACATGGGGATAGAACAAAAAATTAGGGGTATGTATAATATACATTTAGCCTTTTATAATGAAAAGATCGCGAATTTGAAATATATTAAGATTATGCACAAATAAGTGAAAAGCTTAAAAAATACTTTGGTTTTAAATCATGTTAAATAATTAAATTGAAATACAAGCCATTATCTATATAAAATCTAAATTAAGAAGAATTTTGTTAATTTTTCAAAAACACAACATTTCAAGGTCATAAGATTTGTCTAATTTGACGATATTTTCAAAAAACAGCCTTTGGTAAGCAATCGTTTTCTTTTGGCGTGTCATTTGATTAAGAGAGGTGCTTGGGTGGGCTAACATTATGGTTTCTAATGATGGGTTTTTTGGGTTGCTCATATATCCTTCAATTTATTGTGCATATTGTAACCGGTTAGACTGTTCAGATGTCTGCTTATCAATCTAGGATGTTAGCTGATGGTTGTTTTTGATTGAAACTTGCTTTCGGGTGTTAATGTTGAAGAGGTCTATGATATTACTATCTCTCATATTTTCTATACAAATTATGTTATCTTTATTGGAGATCAGAATGACTTGAATATTGCTACCATTATTAGATTGTTACATTGTTTTCACTTGCCTTTTGGTCTCAACAGAAATTTGCATAAAAGCAAATTTTGGGCATTTGGGTTCATATTGCGGAGGTAGAAATATGCCTAGACTTGACTCTTGGCATGTAGACCCGAGGATAGTCTAGTCTGATGACTGATTGGACCCAGCATAAATGATTGTATATGTTATATGTTTATGTGATGGTACTTTGGGGGAACACACTAAGCTTCATGCTTACGGTTTAAATTTTGTGTTTCAGGTACTTCAGATGCACATGGAAAGCACAAGGATGATCGTACACATCCTTCGACAATATATACTTTTGGAGATTTATGATGATAATAATTTGGGACACTCTAATATATGATTTCTACTTTGAGAGAAATGTTTTGTAAACGATTGGTTTGATTTGGGTTTTGTCAAAAAACAATGATTTCTCTTGATTTGAAAATGAAAAATTTTACCTTGATTTTTGGGACGTTACATTATTACCAGATTGTCATAGATATTAATAACTTATAGCATTATAGGTTAATACTTGTTAGATGTGTTACCCGTCGGTTGGATCGCCAGTTGGATAGCTGCTAGTCATCGGAGTAATTGTTTAGGTGAGTTACCTCACTATACTATGTATATCAATATATATATCTATGTATGTTAGAATATAAGAGTTTGTAGGTTAGAGCCGAAGTATAGTCTTTATGTGCTTACTTTTATGTACTGGAGTTATTCATTATGGTTAAGTGAGTAGTTGATGGCGGAACGACGACAGGTACGAAGCCTATAGACTTGTGTTGCCGACAAAATGGCAAGTTGGCCGTAAGTCTAGATACACGTATTATTGTTGGATCGTCGAAAGGTCGTGAACCATTGTTTGTATGCATGTATATGTATTGTGATACATGGTACTTTGGGGGAACTAACTAAGCTCCATGCTTAACTAGTTGATAACAAATGATTTTAGGTAATTCTTTAGATCACGAAAAGGGCAAGGCTTGACTATACACGTGCATTGGCATCATGTTTTCCGTATAATTTAATTATACTCTGATTTGAATGAGATGTTGTTAAATGAAAAAGAAAATTTTATGGGAATTAGGACGCTACAGAATCTGTAATATGTAGGGATCTCATTCTAGAATAGTCTTAACCCTAGTATAAAAGTTACACAAGGGTTGCATGTAAAAGTATGTCACTTTGTGCATTCTCTCTTTGTGAGAGTTCTTAATCAAAATTGGTTTTTGAGTATTTATTATTCTTAGTTGTTTATTGGTTGATATATCTTCTTATTAAGGTCTTTCATCTACCAATGAATCTTGTCACATTACATGTTGTTTAGATGTATTTATTTTTATAATGTTTTTTTTACACAAACACACACCTGAAGTGTATATTAATAAACATTTATCTCAAATAGTTATTTGAAGCGTATAATAATAAAATTTTATCTGCAATTACAAATAATATTAAGTAACCATTATTGCATGGAAGTTGAAGATGTAGTGTAGAAAATTCTGAATTTCCATGTGATGTTACTGTAACAGCCCAAAATTCACGCCCAAAAATTTCATTTTTATTTAAATAACTCATAAAAACATCCATTAGAAAATACTATGAAAACACGTCGTCTCATAAAACAATATATCATGTCTGAAACCCAAGTCATAAACTAATAACATATCAGAGTACAGTCCCAGAAAACTTCTATGCGGAAAATCATGTGTGTGTGATGCGATGCTACGCCGCCGGCTCCTTCCCCTTAGACGAAGAGGTACCTGAAACCAAAACTGAAACCGTAAGCACAAAGCTTAGTGAGTTCCCCCATCATACCACATACCATACAATATCATCGGTATCTTTCAACCGGTAATCTTCGTCGGTATCTTTCAACCGGTAATCATCATCGGTATCTTTCAACCGGTAATCGTCATCGGTATCTTTCAACCGGTAACCATCATCGGTATCTTTCAACCGGTAACTGGGGACTATTCCACCCCCTGCCACTAGCATACAATAACAAGATAAAAGCATACAGTCAGGCATATCCGGGTACTGACCTACCCTTTGGTCCTAAGGACCACTGTCAGGGAAGCTATCCCTATCATGCACGTAACATATCATACAGATATAACTCATAACCAAACACATAACCAGACCAAGATAATTATCACAAAGACAATCATCTTCTAAATACTCCTCATTGGTGGGCCGGCATTGTGGCCTTAGACCCACCCCTACTGGAAGGTAACTCACCTCGTACAAGAAGCTGCTGATAATCTGTGCGGGAAACCTCCGTCCGCTGCTGCTCCGGAAATCCTCCGGCTACAATCCCCACAAACACTCAGTTAGAAACTGATATCTATTCTTAGGGTAAAATGACCATCTTACCCCCAACCAAGTCCAAGTCAAAGTCAACCTCCAGTTGACCCGACTCGTCGAGTTGGGCCGTCAACTCGCCGAGTCCCTCACCCTTTACTCGTCCTCATCCATGACCCCACTCGTCGAGTTGGGCCGTCAACTCAACGAGTTCTTCTCTCATATGAACATCACATGAAAACTCATCCGACTCGCCGAGTTGATGAACAACTCGTCGAGTTCACCTTCATCTGATGAACAAGTTCTGTCCTCGACTCGCCGAGTTGATGAACAACTCGTCGAGTTCATCTTCATCCTTAAGAAGATTGCCTTGGACTCGCCGAGTCCCATGAATTCTAGAACCATAGCTTAGTCCAGAACGTTGGGTCACTCCCCGGGACTCCCTAAAACCTTTCCACACTCAACTGGGTCCTTTTGACCCTCAACTGATATGGGACAGAACCCCAGGACTCGCCGAGTCCAAGAATGGACTCGTCGAGTTGGTCACATCCTCTCACTAAATCTTCGATTTCTGATGTACAACCCTTGATCAAAAGATAGATCTATGCTTCTACAATCGATCTAGCACGTAAAGTTACAACCTTTACGTGCTTGCATGGGACTTTGAGCTCAAAAGGTCCTAAAACAAGCTCTTACAATGCATGGGGCCTTCTTTGAGTGCAAAAGCCACTCCTTTCTGCCTTGTAACCCCTCTAAGGACCTAGATCCGAAACATCAACCCCAAACCATGCTTGGAATCATGGTTGGTGACCAAAATGGCTTAGAAAAGCCCTAGAACTCCACAAAATGGGATCTATCAAAAGAACAAACAAGGTATAGACTTTATACCTTCTGTAGACTGCAAATGATGCTCAAAATTGGATCCTTCTAGCCTCCTCTTGATCCTTCAAGCTTTTCCTTCCTTCCTTGGGTCACAAAAGCACCAAAATCACTCCAAATGTCTTATATTGCTTCAATAACGGCTAGGGTTTCAATGAGAGGTGTTTGGGAGCATAAAGGGGCGATGGAGACTGGATAAGGTCATTTAAATAGGGTGCAAACCCTTGGATTAGGGTTTTTGTCCAGACAGTGTCTACTCGCCGAGTCCGGGACCCGACTCGCCGAGTACATCACTTAAATTTCGCGTCCCGTCGCGCTTCTACTCGGCGAGTTGGTCCTTCAACTCGCCGAGTCCAAGGCCAAAAATGCAAAACACTTAGAAAGAAATACGTACCAAGAACCATGTGCTACAGTTACTATCTGTTATTTATGAGGAAACGAACTCATGATACCCATGTGATGCAATCCTCTGTTTTGAATTAAGAAATTGTAACCTCTTTCAATGATTTTAACTATGTACTTAACTTGCATTTGAAATTGACTTTATTCCTTTATGTAATAGTTACTATATAAACATGATCATTTGCTTTATATCAACTCAGGCTTTGTGTTGTACATAATGTCTACCTTCTACTCAAAACAAGAAATTATGTTTTTCATACATAAGATATCACATACGATATGGAACAAAGAAAAAGTACAATAACATCCTTAGCAGATATTATAAAAGTTACTGAGGAGTAGATGCATATTTAGGGGAAACTTTTCTCATATCATGCCTCTTCAAACATGTGAGATCCCCAATTTTCATAACCGAAAAAGAAATTAGTTATTCTTTCAAAAATTATAATGTATTTATTTACAGAAAATCACATTATATTACAACATTTTGAGTACAAATGAATGTCTCAAAAAAATAAAACTTCAAGGATGTCACAATTGATACACAACATATGTTACAACGTAAAGATCTAACAGTCCTGAACACAATTGCAGGTCTTTTCTTCAATCACTCAACATCCTATTTAAGTCTTCGACATTCTAAACACCACTACCTATGATGCATATAAAATGAGTGGGTCATGTTGGGAAACCTTGTGAGATACATAAGGTTTTCAATCCCATAATGTTTTAACAATAACTATTCATATATCTGAAACCTGCAAAACCAAATGTTATCATCAACACAAATATATCGTATCTATAAGACAATCTACCACATACCATCGATCCTCAAATATTGATCCTATACAATGACCTTATGTAATTTGTACAAAAGGATCACTGTGAACAACAAGTTGACTATGCTGCTTCGGGGATTCATTAGCAGCCGACGAGGATCAATAAAGATACAAAAATGAGAGGAATGGAGTACTCGAATGATAATATAATCCCTATCACTATATTAGTATAAAGGAATGAAGTACCTGAATAAACATATAGCCCTTTTCCCTGGATCAATATAATTCATTAACACCATAAGACAATTAAGACAGGGGTGGTCATCTATACTCTACTAGATGACTTTGACATGCCTAGCAGTGGTCTGGCCCCAAGGTATTATTGAATAGAGTTATACCCTCAGACACACCAGCAGTCGAAAAGAAAAGAAGGGGGAATACTAAAATAGTACTTCGGTATGCTCCCATACCCTGTCACGTAATATTTTCGAAAAAGTACTTCATATGAAATAGTACTTCTAGCACAGAATAGTACCCCATCACATGTACTACCTGAGAAACAAAGTCCTACTCTCTGTTTCGAGCTCACGCACACCCCAATATAAAAACTACCCAATGTTAAAATTTAATTAAACTAAACATCCCTTTAAGTCTTAGGGTATAACTAAACAATTTTTAATACCCATAATCATCCTAAAGATCCTTCCTATGTAATATCTTTACAATACAGGGTAAGTCTAAATCTCTTCAGCCTAACTCAAACTAAGAATCCTTTATAAGTCTCATCTCATTACTAGGCAAGACTACAACGCTTAATATCAATTCCCAATACCAACTTTGTTTAAGAAACACTATCCTAATCTAGTGTATACATTTAACATAGAGTGTCAGGTATTAATATGTATTTACTTTCTCAAAGATAATAGTTCTATTATTATTATTATTATTATGATTATTATTATTATTATTATTATTATTATTATTATTATAGTCATGTAATAATATTATATACATCTTAAAACATATAGAACCATATTTGGTTCGCACAAAGTATAGTATCAAATATACATTTATAAGCATATAATTCATATATAAACTTTCAACTTATATTTAATACCTTTAATAATACTTGTATTAAAATCATGTTCATGAAGGTAACTATGCACTCATATAACTGAGGTGGAAGATCTTTGGGAATCTCTAGCCTCTCGGCTAACACTTCAACTTATCCCTTTTAACAACCTAAATACAAATATTACTATACTTCAGTATTCATTCGTATTTATACTATTTCCCGGATTCCTCACAAATCCCAATGAATACATTGAGATCTATCAAATAAGGAACAACCAGGTAAGATCATATCAGAGGTAGGGTCGTTTGGTATACAGGGTATACTATTTGGAAATTTCACTTTACACATCTCACTAAATCTTGCCTAGACGTCATTCCCCTAAGTAGATCAATCAAAATTATGACTAGAATCACTAATAAATCTTATTTATAGATACATAATAATGACTACGAATATAAATATAAGTTACATTTAAAGCGTAGTAAATGCAAATTTCTAGCAAAAACTGGGACGTCAAGGTTAAAATCTCGACTCAGAAGCTTCTTTTCATCGGGCTCCTAGATATTTCATAGCCTCACTAACGTTATTGGAAACTTGGGAGTATTGGGGCTATAGAGCAGAAGAGTTTTTAGAGGATTTGTGGATGAACGATGTGAGGAAATGAGCTGAACTTGCAACTATATATAGAAGATCGTGGGAGCCGTGTCGCACCTATCCAAGCTGCACACCACATCCTGGCTTCGTGGCTCCTGCCAGACGCTGCCACATGTCATTCTCCTAGTGGTCCACATTGCCTTTCTGGGTGTCGACTCCGACTTTGCCACGTATCAAATTTTCGATAAGTTACGTGTCGGCATTATATGGTGCCACATCACTATGTCGGTTGAAGAGTTCAGTCGCTACCTTTCCACATGGCGTGCTATTGGGCCGCCACGTCATCACACATGTATTTTTTGAAATCTTCAAATGGCCATATCTTTCGCATATCAGCTCTATTTTCTACGTTCTTTATATCACAAGAATCCTTTCAACAAGCACTATAACTTTCCTTTAAGTCTCAACAGCTAATTCTCACTCTATTTTAAATTCATATTTTTATTGATATTATACCATTAAAGTTCGTGCGAAAATTGTTATTCCTTCATACAAACTCCGTTCTCGACTGTCTCTATATCGACATAATCGTATTTAAGATATCTTGAACCCACGTTTACATTTTTTTGGCTAACACTCAAGCGATCTAAATTTCGATTTTTGTGTTGCACACTATTGTATTAAAACTTCGAAAAATCATAACGTCCTCATACGGAGTCATATTTGGACGTTCTTTATATGCCACTTTTGCTTTTATAATTACTACGACTTTCATTTAGATTACTTAGGCTAATAAGCAACATATATTTGCTTTATATTTTACAACACATGATGTCATATCGGGCTGAACATGAAACTTTGAAAGATCAAAACTTCTTCATATGAATTCAGATTTGAGCATTCTTTATACTCACGGAATCCTCATCACTTCTACTACAACTTTCATCATCATGATTATGTATCCTAAATAATATTTTATAAAAAATGTTATTTTTATCTCTTAGTGATAAAAAGTTTATATAGTCTGTAACACGCAAGCCTAACAATTATCCTCTTATAGGGCTGAACATGACACTTTGAAAGATCATAACTGTTGGATTAGTGTCTAAGTCCATAACTATTTTGGTATGTACTTGACCCGATTATTAGCATGGTCCTTTTGGGTTGCCTTCACCATAGAAATATGTAGGATGAATTAAGGAGAGAAAGGTTTAATTATGATTTATTAATATATTATGAGAATAATATATTAAAGGAGAAATCATATTGTTTAATTAATATTAGTCAAGAATTAATAAAGAATTAATTCTGTGGCTAAAAGAGATTAATTAAACTTAGGGGTCTGGAATTGTAATTATAGGATAATTGCAATTGGGCTATGGATCACCTTGGAATAATAGGTTGGACGAATTCTATGGGGAAGCCCATTAGAAATCGTCCAAGGCATGTTCCAGAAGGGGTCCATGGGCTGCTTAGGGCTTAAGCAGTCAAATTAGGGTTTCCTTGTTGGATAACCCTAATAGCCTAAGTATATAAGGAACCCTTGGGCACCAAAAACGTGGCTATCACTTGGATTAGGGTTTCCAGCCGTTTTTGGTGCCTCCCCTCTCTTCTCTCCTTCATCCAATTGTTTAGTGATGTTTGTGACTCCATTAGAGGTGCAACACTTGAGGCACTAAGCTTTCTGAAGCCAATCAAAGCAAGGAATTGATTGTTATTACTATATGACAATCAAAGGTAATTACTAAACCCTTATTTCAGTTCTTATATGATAGATCTAGGGTTTATAGCTTTGGATATTCAATTGCATGTTCATTAGACAAACTAGATGCAAAAGTTATTAGGGTTTGCATGTACACCATAGGAATGATGTATTGCTCGAAACCCATCAGTGGTATCAGAGCCTAGGGCTGTTTGTTAGTGAATTTGATGCTTGATTGATCGATTTTTGCATGAAAAACGAAGTTTTTTGCCCTCTGCCTTTCTGACTCGGCGAGTCAGTGGATGAACTCGGCGAGTCCAGTCCCTGACTCGGCGAGTCCTTGGATATGGCAGCCTATTTTTGCGATTTTCTTGCCTATTTTGCTGTGGGATAATTACCAAAATAGTTTTTATCAATAAAATCCGAATTTTATGTATATATGGTGATTATCCTTTCCAAAATAGAAGATAATTATCAAAATTTAGATAATCTTTTGTTTTATTAGATAAAGATTGATTATTTGTAATTTAGATTTGAATTATCTTGTGAAAAAGTTTCAATTTTCCCCTTTAGGTTTTATAGTTTAAATTTGAACGTAAAAGTTTTGTTTTTGAAATTTAAATAGTTAAACCCTAATATTTTGAAAAGTTTCAAAACTTGCCCTCAAGTTTTGGAATTTAAATTTAATTTTGAAATATTTAAATTCTAAACCCTAATGTTTTGAAATGTTTCAAAACTTGCGCTCAAGTTTTGGAATTTAAAAGTTGATTAAAAGTATAATTTTGAAATGTTAAATTCTAAAAACCCTCGTATTTTTGAAAAAATTCAAATTACACCCTTATGGTTTTATTAATTAATTAAGGTGTATAATTAAAAGAGATTTAATAAATTCATAAAGTTTTGGTTTAAATTTAATTAAAATTAAAAGTATAATTTATTAAATTAGACCACCTAGTATTTTAAAAGTGTAAAATACACCCTATACTATATATAACATTAAAAGTCTAATATTATATATATGTATGAGTAAACAGTCAGTCTTACCGTTAGTAGGCCTCATTCACGAAACTGGTCTATAAGGGGTGTTTAAGGAAATTGCCTATAAAATGGCGATTGAATGGGTATCCACTCTTACCCACCGCACTCTTGACTGGTGGAGGGTCGTTAGCCGAACGGGTAGGATAGGACGAAACCTTCCATTATAAGTATAATGAAGTACAAAGTAACTAAATGCTTTCACAAATTCCCAAATCATAGTTACTTTAGGCAAAATGTGAATCTGTATGCTAATCCATGGAATTACACTTCACACCCTTGCCAAACGTTAGTGGAGCGTGCGTGGTTAACCGACACACTAATTTGGGGTTGACATTGGTAGTGAAGGGTGGCTCGATGTTTATCATAGATCAATGGAGTGTGTGTGGTTAACCGGCACATTGATTAGGTGATAGTATCATTGAGTGCATCACGTAGATTCGTATGGTTATTCACACCTTGTTTGTGGTCCTCGGCATCCCAGTCGCAAATTTGAAGGGCATAATCGAGATTAAACATGCCATTGAAAAGTTCAATGAATCTCAAAAGATCTAGGAGTTTCAATTCATTTAAAACTTAAACTTCATTTTTGTTTTTTTCATGGTGGAATTGGTAAATCGTCATTTACCTACCTTCAAATATTCTGCAACTAGATTACGACATCCCTCTTCTAGGTTGTAGAATGTTGTGTTGGATCCTAGCCTTGATGTTTCATTTGGGTGTTACATCAAGGATTCTTATCAACTAACTTGAATTTTCTCCCATTTTGTAGATGTCTAAATCTTACAATAGTCTTCCCAAGTCCCTTGGAACAAGCTTTCCAAATGAAGATGACGTTCCATGATACGATCAAGGAAATGAGAGTCATGCTTCACTTCCTCCACCTCATCCAATTATTCTCCCTAACCCACAAGTTCAAATGCTTGAAAAGTTCAAGCTCACTCAAGCCCTATTGGCTAGTAAGCACGAAAATGGGAAACCTGTGTGTGCACACGTCTTGGAGATAAAGTCACACATTGACAGGTTAAGGATGTTGGGTGTCGAGATTTCAGGTGAGTTGGCTATTGACTGGGTTCTTCAGTCGCTTCCTGAATCATATAGTGAGTTCGTTAGAGAGTACTATATGATGGACCATGACGTGACCCTCATTGATTTAACCTATTTGCTTATAGCTGCTGAATCAGCAATGATTTGGCATGCTAATCAAGCAAATTTGTCTGGTGAATCAAGCTCCCAAACTTCGATGGACATTGAAAATGGTGACATTGGAAATCCAGAAAAGGTAAATTCTGAGATAGTTCCTTGTGCCATTCCAAAAGAGTCCATTTGCTTCTACTGCCAAGAGAAGGGACATTGGAGACGAAGCTGCCCTGTTTACCTGAGAGATCTAAGAGATGGGAGAGTCAAGACGTATGGCTCTACTTCAGGTAAAATCCACTAACTAACTCTGTAAGTTCCTATTTTTTGATTCTTGACACATGATGTGATAAGATTACATTTGATGTTTTTGCAGGATCGAAGAAAAGAGAGGAAGCTTAAGGAAGAAGCGTGCTGAATCTGATCATGAAGAAATGGATTTCGATCGCATGGATTCGAAGATCAGATTTTTGAGCTGCTACTCTAGAGTTAGGATAGATTGATAAGAAATATGTAATAGCATAGTTTTTCAGTTGAATTACATTGTAAGGACAAATTTTTCCGCAATAAAATAAGTTTTGATTTTGTCTTACTTATTTATCCTTGCAATGGTGTGTATGAAAAATTGATGTTTAATTGTTTCTATTATTAGCAATAATGGATTTGATTCTTATTATGTTATTTGTGGAAATGTCGAGAATTTGCCAAATAAGGGAAGATTCTCATCGCCCAAGTTTCAATTTGACAGAAACTTGGAATCATACAACTTGGTTGCGTGATGAATGAGAAACTTCATATTTGGAAATTAGACTAATTCTTTGGCAAAGTGTCAAGAGAAGGACTAGGAGATCGAGGACACTAGGTTGTGCGTTGATCAAGACCACCACAAGAGTGATAAAGATATTCGTCATGATTTACTAAAGTTTAGTAAATATGGTTATACTTATAAGATTAAGTATAATTCTGAGTTGATCGAAAGAGTTTCAATCAATAGCAGAACGAATAAGAAAGAATCAAGTAGGCAGAAAGATAAAAGTTTCTCTATTCTAAGAAGAAGGGAGAGTACCTTTTATTGTGTTTTATGATAAGTCTTAATGATTAAAAACCATATCTCAATTGATCCTCCAAGTGAGTCTTAGTGCATTTGTATGTCTAAGAAGAGGAATCGAGAATTGTAGAAATGGTTAAAATCAAGAAGTCAATCATACTTCGTTCCAATATCAAGTCTTAAAGTCAAGATTCTGACATGAGTGACAAGTCTTTAGTATGTTTATAACACTCAACAAATGTGGAATTTGGAAAAGTTTTCTTATTCTTGCACATTTGAAATTGGTTAGTTGTGATGTCGTGGATAAGACAAAGACCAACCAAGATCAATTGTGTGAAGTGTTAAAAGGCTACACTAACTCTTGAATATTTGTTTGTCAAGAAATGTTTCTTGACAAGAGAACCTCATATGTCAAGGAGTCAGTGGGAGTCTTAATGGACTTGAAAAGTTTCAAGAACAAATCAAGAATAAACCTAATTGATCATCACTAGCACACGACTTGAGGTATATAACCTATCGTGTTGACGTTATCTTGTTTCTGTACCATTCCAGTTGAGTTAATTGTGCATTTGAGTTCTATGAGTTCTCATTTGAATGCACAAAGACAAAGCACCTTGATCAATGGAAAGTACATTGATATGTAGGGGTGAGTTGCTTGGAAGACATGGTGGGCACTCGTGTTACCATGAGGCAAGAAATCAAGATTGAACAAGTTCAGTCCATATGGTTTTGGATTTGTCGCAAACCTTCGTTTTGACAAATTCACAGGGATAGGAACACATACATCATAAAATCTAAGTGTCATAAGGTTTCCCTCCTTCTTGAAAATGAGTGTGAGGAAATTCTTTCACTAAGAGAGATTTTAAGAAGATAGCAATTGTGAAAAAATTGTATTCTCAAATTCGATTATGATTACGGCATCCCTTTTCATAGCTCGAATTGTGAGATTTGGCAATTAGTTTGAACATTTGGGACTTAGTAACATAAGTTCTGAATTTCTTTAGACACACATGTGAGCTTTCTAAGGCAAAGGTGTATGAGGTTAAGAAGATTAGATAAAGGCTTATCAAAGCATTAGGTATTAGAAATATGAACTTAAGGAATTCAATAAGCATTGTTTTCTGGAAGTTCAATTGTTTTCTGAATACATGTCAAAGCTAGTGGGAGCATGAGTGTTATGCTGGTAAGAAAATAATCATCATGTTAGTGGGAGCATGATTATTATGGTAAGTATTGCAAGTTAGCAATATTAATTATAGAAAACAAAGATTCACTTTGCAAAGTTGCAAATGTTGAAAAGTTGTTTTGCTATAATTAAGGGAGAGAATATTATACTTCGTTTCAAAATTCTAAAGCTTAGATCGAGAAATGTTAATAAATTTAGTCAAGGATACATAGTGCATTCTCAAAATTCGATTATGATTATGGAATCCCTCTTCATAGTTTGAATTGTGGGAACATGGAACATAAAATATTATGGCAGAAGGATGATAAAGTATCACGTCTTTATGTGAGACATTATGCATCGTGTCCAATACGCTTCGAGTATAGGATCGATTGCATATGCTATAATATTTGACCGTTCTAAAATTTTCCAAATGCCTAGGGCATTAAGAGGGAAAAAGGGACTAGAATCGGTTTTGACTAAAATAATTAAACAACTATCAAAGGACGATCTGAGGTTCACTGAGGATTTGTCGCTTGTGAGTAGTTGGAAGTATAGTACTGGATGGACTATATTGACATTATTATGAATAGATAAGATTCTATTAAGAATGAGTTGTCATATGGCAAATATGGAAATGTTTCCATTAATGGGAGTTGGATATTAAGAAATATGTCTAGATTAGAAACTTTTATGCGAGAAGGATGTTCAAAAGAATGTACTTTGAATGTGAGACTTCACGTCTATGGAATTGTCTTGTAACAATTTCCGATAGAATACCTTGTAATTTCATTAGCCGGGTCTTGGTAACTTTTGTGCTATGACATTACGAAAGAATCATTGCATAAAATGTTAGAATCTGACATATTCTAAAAGTGGTAAGAATTTGATATTCTTATATTAATAATAAGGATTGGGGATTGTGAAATGAGTTTCATTGGAAAAGTTTTTCAATTGATCTATTTCACAAAGTATGGACCATAGGAAACCAAAGTGTGCATGCTTGGAGCATGGGACAATTGTGGTTATAATTCGAGTAATAAGTTGATTTTCTGAAACAGTAAGCAATGAATAATGAGTAAAACCAATATGGTGTTTAAATAAAAGTGTTTTTATTTACGCTCAAAAGTTTTGGGGCCATATAGGATTAATATTATTATTGCGTTTCACTTTGCATGTTTTGACTTCCAGAATAACTGGGTTATTCGAACCTCCATAGTCGGTCATACGTTGGAAGTAGGTATGAAGGAAGACTGTCATGAATCTGTCTGTAGATTGTCTAAGTGTTTAGACATAGCACAAGTTTGCTGCAGAGTTCATGAGTGCTTTAATAAGATTAGAGTATTGGATTAAACCCACGCTCACTTGAATCACTTCATGGTTTTATCACGGGTGATTAGTGAGACGATAACAATGTATATTCTTGAAACCGAGACGTGTGAGTTGTCATTTGCTGGTCGGTTGCACATTGATGATAAGTAAACGCACCAGTAACTTGGTGTTATAAAACTTAGTGTTGTGTGTGATTCGATTAGTAAGTGCAAGCAAGCATTTGAGTCGAAGTTTATCCATTCCTTTTACCCAAAGTGGGATAAAAGCGATATCTGTGGGCCCCTCGATGATTTAGTGATGACACCCTAAGCGCTTGGCCAAGCCGGGACTAAGTTGATGTGTTCAATTGTAGTCTGTTCTCAGTCGTCATAAATCAGATGTCGGGAAACAATACATAGACAGAGAGAATGATTTAAATCCATGTCTCATGTCTATACGATATCTTGTAGAATGGAGGAATATACGATCCCTTATTTAAAGGACACGCTTATCTGATAAGATCAGAGTTGACAGCAGCTTTTGAAAGCTACGATTGCTGATCAGGTTCTGAAGTTATGCAAAATAGTTATTAGACTTATCCAAGTGGGAGACTGTTGGATTAGTGTCTAAGTCCATAACTATTTTGGTATGTACTTGACCCGATTATGAGCATGGTCCTTTTGGGTTGCCTTCACCATAGCAATATGTAGGATGAATTAAGGAGAGAAAGGTTTAATTATGATTTATTAATATATTATGAGAATAATATATTAAAGGAGAAATCATATTGTTTAATTAATATTAGTCAAGAATTAATAAAGAATTAATTCTGTGGCTAAAAGAGATTAATTAAACTTAGGGGACTGGAATTGTAATTATAGGATAATTGCAATTGGGCTATGGATCACCTTGGAATAATAGGTTGGACGAATTCTATGGGGAAGCCCATTAGAAATCGTCCAAGGCATGTTCCAGAAGGGGTCCATGGGCTGCTTAGGGCTTAAGCAGTCAAATTAGGGTTTCCTTGTTGGATAACCCTAATAGCCTAAGTATATAAGGAACCCTTGGGCACCAAAAACGTGGCTATCACTTGGATTAGGGTTTCCAGCCGTTTTTGGTGCCTCCCCTCTCTTCTCTCCTTCATCCAATTGCTTAGTGGTGTTTGTGACTCCATTAGAGGTGCAACACTTGAGGCACTAAGCTTTCTGAAGCCAATCAAAGCAAGGAATTGATTGTTATTACCATATGACAATCAAAGGTAATTACTAAACCCTTATTTCAGTTCTTATATGATAGATCTAGGGTTTATAGCTTTGGATATTCAATTGCATGTTCATTAGACAAACTAGATCCAAAAGCTATTAGGGTTTGCATGTACACCATAGGAATGATGTATTGCTCGAAACCCATCAATAACTTCTTCATATGAATTTAGATTTGAGCATTCTATATACTCACGAAATCCTCTTCACTTCTACTACAACTTTTATCAAAATTATTTATCCGAAATAATCTTTTATCAAAAATGTTATTTTTATGTCTTAGTGATAAAAGGTCTATATAGCTTGTAACGCGCAAGACTAACAATTATCCTCTTAAGAGATTTTAATTATTCAATAAAATGAATAAATATGACTAAAACATCTAGCCCTAACTTACGATCATTACAAAACATGTCCGTGGCAGAAGCCTTAGTGATGTGAAATTGACAGTCTTTTACAATAAACTTAATACAAACAAACCAAGCTGAAACTATCAATCACTAGACAGTTACCTAATTATGAATAATATAGCTAGGGTAAGTAAGGTTATCGAACTCAAGGAGACTATACGTGTACTGATAAATATGATCTAAACTAATTAAATTAAAGAGGGAATTTGATATGTGATTAACCTTAACTAAAATCTTAATACTTCAAACAATTTGTTCAAAGAAGTAATAACAAGTTCAAACAAATAATAATAAAAAAATACTTTTTCTTAGATTTTGATTCACAAAATGATTATGACTGATTCATACAAAGTGCAATGGAATTAGCAAATATGCATTGATTCATAAATTAATTAATTCAAACTTAATATCCTTAATCATACATTTCCAAGTTATCTAGCACTAGTGATAGCTTTCCTAGATCCATTACATTAATTTGTACTACAAAAGACTTAATAGATATGATTAATCCCAAGTATAGTGGTGACTTCTCAAATTATCTAAATTAATAGTACAATCACAAACATTAAATCAATACTTCTATGTCTAACCTCGCTTCTTACTCTGTAGTCATCACTGCAACCTGAACTGTGGAGTTCAGGGTTGTAAATTGTCGGCCACAATATGATACAAGATACATAATTTGAACCTAATATGCACTCAGTTACATAGACATAAAACTACCAATATTAATGTGCATGGATCATTAGTCAAGAATTCATAATAAATTGAATAACTACTAATATTCCTTTCAAATGTATCAATTCAAAATAAAATTCGATCATCTACATCTAAACAAAATTGGAACTTAGCCCATAAACTAACTAAGAAAAAAAAGAAAACCAAAGAAATCTAATATACAATAAACCCAAACTCATTGAGAGCCTCTTTATTACAGTTCTTTAGCCTTCTTACGTATATTCTTTTTTTTATATCATCAAGGTATGATATCATCCTTTTCTCCTTCTAGATGAATTAAAGGGTCTATTTATAGCCTTTTTATGAACGATAGTAATCACGATGCAATATCATAAAATTGGTAACTATCTTTAAATTCTTCAAAATCATCATAATATTCTTCATGAAAATTTCGAGATATCTTCCTTGTTCACTAAGCCATGAAATTATGCTCGATGTTTTCTCTTTTCAGTTTCTATTTCATCAACTTGTCATTTTCAGCTACCAAACATAAATATATAACAATTAAGCATCTGTTGTCCTATTTTAATTAAAAAAATACCACAAAAAGTATATGAAATGTTCCTAAATATGTGTATAATTTAGGATGCATCAAAATACCACACACTTGGTGTTTGCTTGTCCTTAAATAAACATAGAATCATTCAGATCAAATTATATGCTTTACTTAAATAGTGCATAATATAACCCTATTCCCAATCCACTAACTATATCTAGCCTCAATGTGTATATTTGTGTCTAAATCCTAATAACTTTCCCAAATTTAATACTCATAGATACTGCAAGAAAGTGATTGATCCATCTGATGTGAAGGTCATCCGAGCTTTTGGTATGATCTAGCAAGTCTATTATATGATGAAGTGATGCTATCCGAAGAAGTTGTTATCCGAGAATGTCTGTCATCCAAGAATGAACTTATTCTTTCCTTTAGCATGTTGTAGATTATGGATTAGGATCATCAGGGATCTTTTTTCAGTTTTACTATCCTGTTGATGAACGTTTTGGTACTCCATCCTTTGTTCCATTAGATCTTAACATGTATGTTAGTTTCTTAAAATAGGCCAGTCAACTTCATTGTAAGATGCACCTAAACGAACATTTATTATAATCAATTAGATTTCTACTCAAACATTCTTCTTGTTTCTTATTTATTACTTGAAGTTATTTATTCCTTGTGTTTACTTAGTGCGTTTTGATACAAGTTAATATTCAAGTCTTTGACTGGATTATTTCATATTTACACTAGAACTTACCTTATTAGCCTTATTTTTATTCACAACTAATATCAGATCCTATGTGGTTATCCTTTGAATCGATTTGACCAGATTATCATTGCACAAGAACATCTTGGTGTTCATTTGTATTTCTAAGTCTACCAGATAAAAGTTCTTTATATATACCTCTGTCATACTTAAATTTTAAAACATAACAATGGCTAATCCTTTGTACTTAATGCACATATCCAATAATGTAGGTTTCCATACACGAATCCCGTTACTAGTGGTTGAGGAATATGATCATTGGAAGATAAGAATGGTACATTTTTTAATTTCAAAAGAAAAAGGGAAATAAATCTAGAGATCTGTAATAGAAGGTCCTCATGTTCCAGTTTGAATAGTGATCAGAGATGTAGCTGCTCAACTTCTTGGTCAAGAATAACTCATCAATGCTCTACTTATAGCTCTTGATATTGAGAAGATGCATTCAGATGATCTTTCCTTCTCAATGATGATATTTGACATCCCTCCACATTTTTTTGAGCATATCAAGTTATGAAAAAGTACCAAGGAAATATGGGATACCCTCAAGAATTTGCTGGAAGGATCTGAAAATATCAAAAACAAGAGATTAACTCTTTTTCAAAGCAATGGTTCCTTGAAAAGGTTAACTCTTTTTCAACTTTTGATGAACTTCAAGGTCATGAATGCAATGTTGCACAAACTCTCAGGTGGTCTACTTGAACTTGTCAATGGCTAGTCCTTTGTACTCAATGCCACTGTGTACAGGGAAGTTGAAAAATATTGGTCCTCTAAGTATGAAAGAAAAAGTAATGGTTAAAGAAATATATTCCTTATAGTAAGAGAAAGTATTAAGTGTGAGTCTAAATACTGGTTTTTGGATCTTATGATGATGATGATGATGTTAGCAACCCTGTGGAGCGAAACTACTGCTACATGGCTTCCAATGACCCTCCTGGTCACATCATTATTTAGCAAGCATGTCATGTACCCTCTTTACATAATGTCGATTTAAAATTTTGTGAGCCATACTTAACTAAAATTGAATCAGATTTAGTAGAAGCCCTTAAAGCCTATCAATTTGAACTAAATGACTGACGGGAGATTTACAATGAAGACATGAATCTTAAGATTGATTCTCTAGAGAGATAACGTGTAATAGATACGGATGAATGTATTATTACTAATGAAAAATGTGAAATGTCTATTAAAGAAAGAAATGTGTTCATAGTCGATAATATTATATCATTGGACCTGAATCATTATTAAAACAAGTCCCAAGGATTATGAGTCTTTGTATCTTATGTTTCTCCTCGAAATAACTGTATCATTGAGAAACTTGTAAGTGGTATTTCTGGACACGACTCGAAACAATCCATTAAAGTCACTGGTTTCGTATATGCCACCATTGATAGTAACTATGACTAGGAGATCTTTTTGGAAAACCAAAAAAGCCATTTCCCTAGTTCCTCAAGTCTCTCAACAAATCCCTTCAGCCATAGTTAAGTCAAAATTCTCATGTATCAAATCGATTTTCAATAATCTGACGATAGGACAAACCTCTAAACAACCAAGAATCAACATAAATATATTTATAAAAAAAACCTTAGTTAAAAAAAAGGACATTGTTCATTTTAAAGTTGAAGCCAGACATACTTTAAGCTCCAAAAGAAACTCTACGATCAAATGTGAGTTTATCCCAAAAAATTTGAAACCAAAATCACAAATACTTATTTCATTTGTCTCAACCAGAAATCACAGAAGTTTTGTTCCAATCAAAATACTTAATAGAAAATATGATCATTCTATTTCTGAATCTCCATATTCAAATGACTCTAGTCCTTCATTTTGTTTGAGATCTAGGTATGTTTTGGAAGGCTTATCTCGGAAACCAAGTCTTTTTGTGATGACTCTCCTTTAAAGAGTAAACCATCAAAAACAAATGTTTCCTTGTCCCCTGATATGTTTTTTAAAATTATGAATAAAAGAAAACAACTAATGATTTCGTCAGAAATACTTGTCCTTTCAGAATCTCATCCGAAAAGGAGTTGAGAGATAAAAAAATGCATTTATATTAAAGATCGTTGTGGAAACCATTTAACAAATAGAATATGATTTTTGGATAAATGAAAAGAATTTGACCTTCTTCATCTTTCCGGAGTCATCTAGGACCGAGCCATTCAAGACAAAAATTATATTCGAGACAAAAATCATATCTGAGACAAAACCAAAATATGCTTACAAAGACAAGGCGAAGGCTCTCCTCATAAAAAAGTTCCTAAAAGCTCTAAATCTCTCTGATTTTGTAGGAACTATGTATAGAAGAATAAGATACAATATGGTATATTGATAATGCTTATTCCATGTACATGACTGGCAAGCAAGAGTTCTTGTGTTAGTAGAAACTAACTCCAAATGGTGGTTTTGTAACATTTAAAGACAACTCGAACAGTACCATGCGAGGCTATGGCATCCTGACCAATGGCAATTTCTTCATTCAAAATTTAGCTTATGTTCCTAGGCTCAAACACAATCTTATCAATGTAGCCCAGTTGTCTGACACAACCATTTTATGGAATTCGACATCATGTATAGCTACTCTATGACCGGCGACCGATCAAAATTTATTATTCAATCCGATCAGAACAAAAATATGTATGCTTTGGATATAAACCTCATTATCGAAAAACCACAAATTTGCGTTCTGTCCAAAGCAGTTCCTGACGTAATCTGGTTATCAAGAAACATAATCAATCCCTTTATCATATGAGGAGTCGTTTGATCCAAAGAAAGACGAGCTGAAAAGGATACAAGAAGATTTGGGTTATCAAGTAGCTATCAAACTTCAAGCAGAAAAAGAGTGTCTGACTACGCTTGAAAGAGAGCAGACTGATGCATTGATAAATGAAATGGTTTTTGGTTCATGTAAAATTGTTGATGATGACATGAGATAGTTCTATTGGAGGATGAGGAGATGATTATGATGATGATGATGATGATGATGATGATGATGATGATGATGATGATGAAGACGAAGATGATGGCAAGATTATTTTCACTACTTTCGGTGATAAGAAGAAAGAGTACCTCCTGTATTCCATTACTTGGCGATGACATCAGGTTGCTCCTCGATGAAGAATACACACCTAGGTTCTCTTTTCAACTCCACACATCCAGTAAACTTGCTTTCTATTAGAAAATGGTGTGAGAACAAGAGAGAAACTAACAACAAATATCGGGAACCATATCTTGCCATCCGCGAATATATGAATTGTTTGGTTGCAGAATTCAGTAGGATTGATGGTGAATTCTATGATAAATAGAACCAGATACTCCTCTCCCTGAGCCATATACTACTCTTCACAACACCGAGAAGAGATACTATGGAGTAACTAGTTATCCAGAGGTTGGACTGATCTTTCGTCACAAGTCCTTGGGAAAATGTTTCTTTAGACTTCGTGAAAAGCATATTTGGTCAAATCCTATGATTTTTGGATTCAATGATGTTGCCAATCGTTCAACCAACTGCTCATCTGAAGTCAAAGATCAATTCATTATCGAGCTCAACTGGGTACTAACTATTAGGAGATTTTAGCAAAGGTGTTTAGAGTTTGTTGATCTGAATTGAAACAATTACTACTGATGTTTACTTAGCGGGGGGGGGGGGGTGTTCAAACACAAGAAGTGACCATAACAAAATGAAAATTGATAGTATATAATTCGTAGATATCATCTCATTAGCATACAGGTCCTTATAGTTGGATTACACTTTATCGTACTTTATTGTTTTTTTATTTATGGCATATCCAGATTAGGTATAGTCAGATGTACTATGTACTTTATTTTTTACTTTTGTATTATCTTAGACCCATGCTTTAAAGATTTGACAGAACATGTCGTATTCTGGTTGCCTATAAAAAACACCATGTAACGTCTTGTTAAGACACCTAATCTTTTTCATTAATATTCAGTATATCTTGTTCTCCATCTACATGCTTTTAATGTTTCACTCTTAGTTCTGTGTTTCCTTAGATGTTATTTACTTATTCCACATTTCATTTTTCATGATTGTTGGACCTTAAACTGATCTTAACATTAGCAACAGCTGAGAGTATTGCTATCCTCTATTTTCAAACTGCATTTATTATGTTTGATCTGTTTGGCACCTTTTTCATACTTTCATGATCCATCTGCTAAACATAATGAATTTCTCTCTCAAGTTTAATTCTGGTACAAAGGGTTGAAGTTTCCATAGATAAATATGTTATTGTTAACTGGATTTATAGAAGTGTAATTTTAGGGATAAGTAATAGTGTATGCTGATCGTAATTTTATATAAGAAACATACATGGTTTCCAGAGTCTTTAGGTTTTGATGAGACATTCTTGTGTCTACACACTTTGAGAGTGTAAACACAATGATTGAATGTAATTATTGGAAGCATAAACTATTATTTATGTGAAGCATTTACTTTATTTGTGACATTTGGGTTAGAATACCGTCTTGACCTCTCTTTAGCGTCCTCTCACTCACTCACTTACTCACTCACTCACTCACTCTCTCTCTCTCTATATATATATATATATATATATATATATATATATATATATATATATATATATATATATATATATATATATATATGTGTGTGTGTGTGTGTGTGTGTGTGTGTGTGGGGCGCGCGGGGGGGGGGGGGTCTTGTCGTCCCTCTTTCAGCATGTCAACTAACACAATTTCTGATTAATACTACAAACACTACATGGCTTTTTTGTTTTTTCGAAATCATGTAATGGGAAACTGATGCACCACAATAGGTTGATGATGGATAGCAAAGTTTTACTTCAATCTAGCCAATAAAGGAAGAGGGAACAACTTGAGGCAATTAAAGATAAAACACATTATGAGGTCATGAGATTGGCAATAACATTCTATTTTGCACAAAACTATACAGACAATGTTCTTATTGGGTGTCTAGAAAAGGTTTTAGGATGTTTTGAAGAAAAAAAAGAAACATCTCAATGTTTTTGTTTTTTTTCTAAGATAATCTAATACGTTGATATGTATTTAAGTTTTTCTTTGAATATAAATAAATAAAATATATTTTTTATGTATTATTAGTAAACCGGTGTTCGAAGAAGAAAGGAAACATCCGATGCTTTTTAAAAAAAAATAATCTAATATTTTAATATATATTTATGTTTTTTATTTAAATATAAATAAATAAAATATTTTGTTTATCTATGGTTGGTTGGTAAACTGGTTTGAAGATCAATATAGGCCCATCACTTAATCTAATAATATATGTGATCACATTGACATAGGTGTATAACTTCATCAATAATTACAAATATAGATATATAAAAAATTATTATACCAATATCATCTTTGTTTGGTACATGTGCACACGATTCATTTATTTTTAAAAGCGTGTGAATGTTTTGGCAATGACATTAATAGGCATAAAAAAGCTGTTTTTTAAAGAAAATATGAATAATGCCCACTTTCTACCGATTAAATACTAGGAAGACACACAAACATTCATCAAGATACCTATACCAGTACTAGTACTAGTAATTTCAAACTAGTAAATATTATGATGCAGCTAATACGGTTATACACGTGTACATCATAAATTAAAATATGTACATAGTTCTGGGATTGAAAACTTTGGATCTAGAATACATACAAACCTGTAGTAGCTTTCCGGTTAATCGATACTTGTCGACTAAAGATAAAATGATAAAACAAAACACTAGTCAACATACAAATAACTCCAATCTTTTACTTTAAAAGTTGGTGTTAATAAGATAAGGTAATTTCCTAAATCCAAATTACATACATATTGCTGATCATCTCTATATAGTGATTGTACGATAAGGAGCTACCATGAGATTTGCTGCAAGTTTCCTCTCCTTGGTGGCTGGATCTTGTAACATCAACACTTTGTCTTTCTCTCTAACCCCAACCATATGTAGATATTCCCCATCCTCTCTCTCTTTCCCTTTGAACAATAGTCTTTGCTCTTTTGGCTCCAAACTAGTCACCATTGATAATATCATCTTCAATTCTCCTATAGAAAGGGAAAAAATACATTTAGAGGTCATGACAACGACAGTTATTTCGAAAATGACATACAAAAATTGTACCAACAAACTGATCATGTGTTGGAAAAATGAAACTTGTTAGTGGTTATAGACGACTTACCAAAAGTTGAAGTGGATTGGATGGATATATCATACCACTGCGAACCAGTTGCAACTCTAACTACCATAATCTCTTCTTCGATGCTTTCCTCTTTGATCTCTCTCTTCTGAACAAGCATCCCACCTGGTCGTACTTCCCATTTGACTTCTACGCCAGTTGTTGTGCCACAACTTTGGAGGCTAACCCTACTGTTGTTACTATCGTTGTCATCGTTGGCCTTAAGACAACGTAATTTGGAAAAGCTCCTAGACAATTTTATTGACCTAAACTTTATCATTATCATCTCTTGGTTTGGTGATGTCTTTCTTTTTGTATATGTTTGTGAAAATGAAAGGTGTGGAGTTGGTAGTTATATACAAATGGTGAAGTTGGAAGTAATAAGGACAAAATTGGGTACCTAACAAAAAATAAAATATTCCAGGGGTGTAAGTTGTCATTTCCTTTTATAAGGTTTATTTGATATGGTTGAAGCACATGGGGCGGGCTTGGAGGGTTGCTTAATTGGCGGGACCGAACATTTTAATTGTATATAAATTTGATATTATTAGGTATATTTTTCTATATTTCTAATTTGGAATACACGTAAAAGTAATAATATATTTTTTTGATTATTTATTACAAAATTCTAACATAAAAATTAAATAATTATATAAATATAGTTTAACTACAAAATAATTTTCATTCGTACATTTTATATAAACAATTATGTAAAATGTAAATCCATAGTTGTAACATAAAAAGGTAAAATTGGCATATTATAATACATAGATAAGTTATGTAAATTTTTGACATCTAACTATTTTATATATTTAAAATCAAAAACATATATCATCCTCTCTAATAAATGAATGTTTTTTTTTTGTCGTTTGTCACTCTTATTCAATTTCTCAAATATTATTTTGTGGTTATTTTGTATTAATTTTTTTTTCCACATGTCATTTTATGAGTTTTTATATTTTATTAAATTCAACATAATATTTTATTAATAAAGTTACCTTTTAATTTTAAAATTCTTAAAGTTAAAGCTCATTAATTTCTTTTAGTTATTTAAATTATTTGTTTAAATTTAAAAGATAAAAAACATTTTCATTATAATAATTCATTATTTTTCTTATTTTCTTATAAATTGAAAGTTTTTCAAATATTTTGACATTTATATTTAACTTTTTTTTATATAAATTAACTCATGTAATACATGAGTCTCACAACTAGTTTTACTATATGGAATGGTAAACAGTCACATATATTTATTTAAAATAAACATATATCATATATAATATGTTATCGATCATTTCATGGTTTCAGTGCCAATGTTACTTCAATGTGATATCCATGTCACAATTAATATGTATTTAAATTTTATTATAGTTTTCTTTAAATTAAACAAAATAAAAACGGGATGAACAATTTCATCTTTGAAGATAATGATCGAAATGAGATTATTTGTTAAGACTTGTTCATCATCGAAATTTAGATTGAAATCAAGTATAACAAATGTGATGTACTAGTTCAATATTGTTGTTACTAGATCAACAAAAATATATCTTTTATTTGGATTGAGATGTCAAATTTAAATTTGATCGCCTAGGTTTTATGGTTTACAAGTATTTGTTTCTTACAAGATTAAATCATAGATGATAGATCCAAGTCTTCTATGTTTAAGGATTTCAAATCTTCAAATGAAGCAATTACAAAAGGGTTTTAGGGTTGAAGGTGAAACACATAATATAAAGACAAAGAACGGAAGATAGAGATAAGAAATTCCCATCGTTGAAAGATGAACGAGGGTTTCGCCTTAGGGTTTATATTCGGAAGATTATTATGTTCATGGGTTACATGGTTTACAAGTGTTGTTTTAGGGAAAATGAATTATCAGGGTAATTCCATTTTCGTTTTGTTTACCTTTATGCATTTTTTTTACATATTTCATTTAACTTGTTAAATGTGTATATATTACCATTGTCACATGTGTACAAAAAAATGAAGTTATATTTTTTTGGAACCTGCCAATAAATTATATTAAAAAACAGGAGAAAAACAACACCACTAACAAGTGGCAAGATGACAAGCATGATAAAAAGTTTAACAAAAAGGAAAGAAATAAAAGATAGATTACACATTAAGAATGGGGCATTGAGACCAGTCTGCTCATAATAAATCCCCCCTTGTTACTACTGTTTTCAACCCACAAGAAGGTCAATGATTTGATGATATCAGTAACTTTGGTAGGTGGTAGTCGGTTGTTATTAAATATTCGACCGTTCCTTGCTTTCCAAATGCTTCATAGTGTATCGTAATATATTCTGATTAATAACTTATTCCTCTTTAGATATGTGCCCCATCTAGCAGCATAGTCTAAAACATTAAGAACCATAAGAAAATCTTCCATAGGAACGTTACACCACCTTAATATCCCTTCCATGTCCTTTTTGAAAATAGGCATCTTACTAAAGTATGATCAGCACATTCATCTGACTCCTCATACATTCGGCATATCAAAGATTCCAAATATACCCATCTCTTTGAGAGCTCCATTGCAGTTGGTATTGTTCCCATTTTTCCCTCCATATGAAACACGTAACCTTTAGGGGGATTGCTTTGAGCCAATAGAATTTTCCATTAGAGAATAGGGGAAATAGTCCCATTTCTGTCTAAGAGCTCTCACCGTGAATGACCCATCAAGGGTTAGTCTACATCTCAAGGTAGCTCCATTAGGAACTGATTGTTTAGAGAGCACGGTGGATACATTGTTATATTTTTTCATGAGATCCTTACTAACTCTTGTAATATTGTTCCACACCCCTAGTAAAGTCTTCTTTGAATAGCAATCATCAGGTTTAGAACGAAAATTATGCAATACAATAATGATGTAACGTCCCAAAATTTAAGACAAAAATTTTGATTTTAATTATAATAAAATCGTCATCCATAACATTTTCATAAAAGCATAAAGGAAAATCAAAGTAAGTCAATCAATCATTTCAATACATCAGAGTCATATAAAACGGAAGTCATGGTGTGTGTGTGCGATGCGATCACCCCGCGCTCTTCCCTTTCGAACCGGAAGTACCTGAAACCATAACCATAAAGCTTAGCGAGTTTCCCAAAATACCACATACCATTCATATCAAACATATAATAGGCCCCGCTCGAAATAGATCTGTCAGAAATATGAAATGGGCCCCGCCTCATCACATTCATCAGGCCCCGCCCGATATACATATAAATACATACACATGCAAGAATCACAAAGATAAATAACATACAATATACTCATCAGGCCCCGCCCAGTATACATATCAAATATCATACATGCAAGAGTCATGCAGACAACTAGCATCCTAATGATAATAAACCATGGGCCGACATTGGTGGCTTCGACCCGCCAAGCACAGTGAGAAAACTCACCTCACAGTCAGACGAAATAGTTGTAACCCCACGGTGCTCCAAATACCAACCCTACCGATCACCTTTTCGATAGAAAATGACCAAAACTCAGTCACCAGCTCAAAATACCCCAAATTACCCTGAATCCAACCCTTTGGTCCAAAAGGTCAACAATTCAATGGTCAAAGTCAAAGTCAACGGTCAACATACCAACAGTTGACCCTCACGTCGTGACTAACCCTTGGTCACGTCGTGAGAATACAATCGGACAGGTTCCAGCTCAAACTCACACCAACTCAGCAACTCGAGCGATTCTACTCAAAATAAGTCGTCACGACGTGAGCCTTCCTTGGTCACATCATGCGCTTCAAATGGTCAAGTTTTGCAAGAAAAACCATTCTCACGTCGTGACACTCCCTATGTCACGTCGTGAGCATAGTCTGATGCCATATCCTGATGTTTTGAGTGTTTAATCCATTAAGTCTTCAACCCCAACTCTTCCAGAAGCTAAAGGGGACTCCAAATCTCAATAAAAGTGATTGCTTAATGGACATGCATGCCCCACGCATGTCCTAAACCCAACTTAGGTCAAATGGAAAGAAATGGTCCTAAACCCAATAAGGCCCAAACCTCACTTCTTTAAAGCCCCAAAGCCAATACATAACCGAATTTATAGTCCTTGATCCTGAATCACAGAATGATCTGAAACAGGGTGTTACAAATGACTTTAGCCCACAACAGATCAGGCTCAAATCTTCATCTACACCACTATTTCATTATATGACAAATATTTAGGGATTTGATTTTTCCGACTCCTACACCCCCAGAGTCTTTTGATGTAGTCACCTTGTCACACGAGGTCCAGTGGATTGTCATCTTTTCAGCTGATCCACCCCAAAGGAAATTTTTTCGAATATTTTCTAATGTTTCAATAACTCCCTCAGTGGCCATGAATAATGAGAGGTAGTTGGTTGGAAGATTACCTAAAACTGATTGGACTAGTGTTAACCTAGCCCCGAATAAGACGGTTTTAGACTTCCACTTTGATAAGTAGGCTTGGAATTTGTCGATAACCAGTCATTTTTTCTTCAAATTCATGTTGGCTCCAAATGGGACTCCAAGGTAAGTGAAAGGGAGTGAAGAGGTTGACATCCAAGATGTTTGACCCAGTTTGAAGTTTCTTGCATCTCAGCTCCAACACCAAAGACTCTTGAGTTATTGAAGTTAACTCTTTGTCCCGATGATAAGTGGAAACAATAGAGGATTTTGTCTAAGTTGTTGGTGTTTTAGTTCGAAAATTCCCCAAGAAATAAGGCATCATCTGCGTATAACAGATGAGCTATTAAGGGGCCCCCGTGTGGCAACTTAATTCATTGTAATATACCTTGATCACACGCAGGTCTCATCGTAACACTGGTGGTTGTCGAGGCCAACAAAATAAATACCCTAAATATTACACACTAAAATAGTGTATAGTGGTAAAGGGATCGTATCCACGGGGATTGGTTCAATTTAAATCTCTATGTAAATCACTTGTTCAAGTACTTGTAAAAAAAAGTGAAAGTAAAATGGAGGGGGTTTAATTCTTTTGGATTGTTTGACAAAATTAAAACTAGCTAGAATGTAAATGTGGCAAATAGACAAGTAAAAGATTTTATTAAATTCAATGAAGTGGAATTGGTTGATTTTGGGATACACCACATGGATGACATAGTTGACTTATCATTAGACTAAAAGGAACAACACTAATCGGTTTAACTTGACTATAACAATTCATAAGCACAAATTACCTCAACTCTTCTTAGATATTAAAATGGTTAGAGGAGCTCTAACACATTCCCTTAATTAAAGTCACAAAATCAATGAAGCATATAATCTTATGAAAATCAATTAGCTTTGAGTTCTAAGAGTCACCAAGTCCATAAGATAATCAAATGCTTACATTATCATTATGGAGGAAACATTACCATGGTTTAAATGAAAAGAAAACAAACATAGAAACCATTTGTTTCTTACCAATCTCAAAGTCCATTACTTAACCAAGAAATTGATCAACAAAAATATATGTTTATTCTTCTAAGCTCATGATCAAAGATAAGCAAACATAAAAAGATTAAGCCTCCAATGATGGCCCAACGCTCCTTCAATCCTCCATAGCTCGAGTCCTTGTTTAAAGATTAAGCCCAACACGCTTCTTGCTTATATTGACACCGAGCCCAATTGCACCACCTCAAGTTCACAAGCAATCCACAAGCCTCCAATTGTCCCGTACTCCTTCCATACCTCCAGTAATGAATAATCTTCAGTAAATCCTGCAAATAAGCTCAAAAGACTGGACAGCACCCGGTAAAGGAGAAAAATAACAAAAAGAGAAAATATGCATGAAGATTAACTAAAATGAGATGGAATGTGCTAAAATAAACTATAAAAAGAAGTAAATAAAATGAAACTATCAAATCACCCCAAGCCATTACTTGTCCTCAAGTAAGACAAGACTAAAATGAACTTGTGATGAACTATCCTAAAAAATAAAGAGGAATGAACATCTTAGGTAGAAATTCACAACACGCCCAAAAAATAAAAACATATAATCCATTTTTAGGGGTAAGAACCACTTTAAGGGAAGAGCCTTTGTTACCTTTCTAGCAAGGGATACATGTTGATGAAGATGCAAAACAAGAATGCATAGTTCAGTAGTATGGTTTATGTGACATTGTTTCGTGGTCCGATCTAGCCCACTAGCCATAAGAAAGTGTCCCTCGGTTAGAATGTTCCTCACTCCTCAGAACTTCAACCCCACGTCAAGAAATAAAACCTAGAAAAAGATAACTCGGGCCAAAAATGGCAAGGAATGAGCTATGTACAAAAGTTGGCAAACTACAATCATCTAGAAGAGTAAATGCTTCCACCAAAATAAGATCCAAGTAGAATAAAGAGTCGAGCACGCGATGAGTGAAGGGCGCCATCGTGGTTGCCAACAAAAATGATATCTAACTAGAAAAACATCAAACTAGAAACAAATTACATAAGCTAAAATCCGAAAAAGGCTAAACATCTACAAAAGCAAACAAATGGACACAACTCCGTGGCCCGACCTTTTCTTTTATTTATTTATTTTTATTTTATTTATTTTTATTATTATTTTTTCACTCGAAAACCCCAAGGACATGTTACAAATACAAAACTTAAGACACAAAGAGTAAAACCTAAAAAAATATAACTACATTCGCATTTTATGATTGCGATAATATCCGACTTTTCAAAACCATTTTTTTTAAACTAGACTTCTAAAGACTAGAACCAACAAACATAAGGTTCAAATTTCACGAAAGATCAAAATTTGACTTCTCCAAACAAGTTGGTTACATATGAAATTTCACGTACACAAACTAAATACTAGACTTTATTGAAATTTTTGGTAAATTGACGCAAAAATTTTCGAACGACACTTTTGAAACAATTTACTTTGACTCACAAAACAAAACAAAACTGGAAAAAATTGGCAGTTGTCTCTCTCTCTCTCTCTCTTTTTTTAGGCTCACTTTTTTGGTTTACCACAGGAGTTTTACAAGTATAGCCTGAAAATAAAAATACAAAACTATATACAACTATAAGCAGAATCTAAGTCTAACCCAAACAAGAGGCCAAACGAGCACAACTACACTAAGGCTAATTCGAGATCAAGTGGGAAAATGTGTCTAAATCATAAAGTAATGAGATATGATGTGAATTGTAGCTGTTAGACACTAAAGATTTCAAAATAGCAAGATCTATCTTTTATTCCTTTCTTTGGGGTTTGATTGTGGCTTGTGAGGAAAATTCAGGTGAGGGACTAGTCGGCTCGAGGCTAAGTTGTCCCCCTACTTATGCCACACTTGACATGAGTCGATTCATATGCACAACTACTTGCACTCTCTCCCCACGTATATATAAGAGAAGAAGCAACAACTGAAAGTCCCTAAGAGCGATTCTTACTTGTTATGTGAGTTTAAGGCTAAATGCTATGCAACCTAATTAAAATGCATGAAAAATCAAAAAGAAAAGGGAATACCCCACCCCAAGCTTAAGAACAATCATTGTCCTCAATGCTTAAGGCGAGGTGGAAGTACCTAGACCGGGGGAGTGGGAGGAGGATATGGGTATTGGGGGTAGGGGTAAGGGTAAGGTGGAGGTGGATAAGGGCGGGTGGGTGGAGGGTATGGATAGGGAGGAGGAAGTGGGACATTCTCGATATGGTTTTGTGATTGGTGCCACCCCCACATATGGTGCATCTGTTGGGACATGATTTGGTTGGAGACACAAAGAGCCTCGAACCGTTCGGAAAAATTGGGGGGAAGCGGGTAATATCCGTGAGGTGCTTGGGGCTGGGCGTGCTGTGGACCATGGGTGGGCTCATCGCCGGGCTCGTCATCCACATGCATCTCGTCATCATCTTGATCCTGGAGCGCATCCTCATTGACTGACTGAATGATGGTCCTCGCGAGTCTCCACTGAGTGCGATCGTGGAAGGTGAAGTTGGCGACTCGAGGGTCGGGAAGAATGAGATATCCGACCCCTTGAGGACAATACCATGTAAAACTACTCCTGTTCCTACGACGAATGTGATGCATGTTTGTGAGAACCCGCTCATCCAAGAGAATTTTGTTGTCGACGGGCGTGTAGTCGTCTGAAAGCTCGATGTCAAGACCGTGGGCTAAAAGGGTGACAAATCCTCCAATACAAATATCACCAGTTGTTTTGGCTCTCATGAGTGCGCATTTGTGAAAAAAGAACGAGGCAAAATCCGGGATCAGTGGGTTTTCACGTCGCGTCATGCACCAAAGGAAGAAGAGCTTATTTTTTGTGACTTGGCCGACTTCTTTGCGGGCAAAAACAGTGCACACCAAGATACGTTGGACAATGCGGAGGCACAGGTGAATGATGGAGGTCGCCTTATCGCGACCGGCACATGAAAAGATCCCCTCGGTGATTTCCATCCAAAAGGTCTCGTGGTTGAACTCGGCGGGCAAGACATCGAAAACCGTGAATGTGTTCGAGGAAGGTAAGCCGAAGATGTTGTTTATTATTTCAAAATCAATGTACACCCGGTCCCCCATAAGTTGGAATGCAACTTTTTTCCTCTCGATGTCTAACCCTCAGTCGGCAAGGAACTCTCTAGTAGGGAGCTCGTAAGTGTTTGCCATGAGTTCGAGAAGGTTTTCCCACCCAATGTTACAGAACAATTGAGTGACCCCCTCAAGGACCCCTAATGAAATGAGTGTGGGTTTGCACACAAATTTGCACACAAATTTGGTGGAGGTAACATTTCTAGGCAAACTCTTCCTGTAATTTTCAGCCGCCTTGGCATCCCGAAATCTTGGAATGTCGGGTTCATCATTTTGAGCTCTAGCGGGGGCTTTGCCTCGGGCGGCAGCTGAGCGTTTTCTAGATGTGGACATGGTCTACCTGCAAGAAAAATGACAACGACACGAACCACAACCCTAACAAATGGTATTTCAATTCCAATCACCAATCGACTCCCTATGGACTTCTAAAATGATTCAACACTCAATGCAAGAAACATTATCAAGACTCAATTGATGCAATGTCCTATAAATTGTTGTTCTAAAACATGCATATTGGTCAATTAAAGTCAAGGAAAGAATGTAGCCGTTGGTGATCACGACTTTTCAAGGTTAAAAATTTGTGCGCGAAAATTCGGGATTTGAAAATCTTGCAACAGTCCACCCCAAGCTTAAAGCTTCGCTCAATACCCCGTGAGAAGCACTTTGCCGCGAAAACCCGAGAAATCCGGCAACGGCTTGAGATTCCGGTGAAATTTTTCGGCGAGGTTTGAGGGATATTTTTAGTGGGGTTCGTAGCCTTGACCAAGAGGAGCACAATGGTGGTGTCGGAATCGCGAGAGGTGACCGGAGTTGGTCGGAAAGTGGCCGGAAAGTGGTGGTGGCGGCGCCCGAAATTGCAGCAATGGATCAGACCGGATTTTGGGTGGGGTTTGTAGAGCTCGAAAAATGGAAGAGAATGGCGGTGGTTTCACGTAATTCCTACTGGCGGTTTGACGGGAAATCGAGTTTTAGTGATGGAGGGGAGGTTGTTTTAATGGAGTTTAGGGAAGAGAAGTAGAAGAAGTGAGGAAGAAGATGTCGGCTGATGGCTTCTATTAGGTTTAATTTGCGGTCAAACGTGGTCAAAACCGAGTCAACAAAAGTCAACACCTCACGCGGACGCGTCTGCGAGTACACGCGGTCCTCGTGAATTAACCTGGAGCAGTTCTATTTGCGATTCTTATACGCGGACGATTTGAAGGGGTATACGCGGTCCGTGTTAATAACCCACGGGGACGGACCCACGAGTACACGCGGTCCGCGTGAATTGGCTAAAAACGGTCCATTTGTTTGACATTTCACGCGGTAATCTATCCGAGCACACGCGGTCCGTTTGTATAAACACGCGGACGGCTCTTCGAGTATACGCGGACCGCCTAAAATTTTCTGTAAACCCCCCACTCTTGAAGATGGACGCGGTCATTTTCAGGGGTGATATGCGGACCATTTGTTTATACACGCGGACACACCCCCGAGTACACGTGGTCCGCGTGTATCCTGTTGCAATTTTCTCAATTTTCGCCCTTTGACCAAAACGAATACCGGGCCTTAAAATCCAACACTCTTTTACTGCAAGAAGGAAGAAGACATCTAGGACATTTGTATTAAAACTTTCATAGAAAGGTTTCAAACGATGTCCATTCCCTTTAAAGATTTGCCCCGTTTCTTCACTTTGGATCCCAACCGCTCCGTTCTCAAAGACTTTTAGCACAACAAATGGACCTATCCATCTTGACCTCAATTTTTCGGGAAATAATTTCAATCGCGAGTGGTAAAGCAAAACCCTATGTCCCGGCTCAAAATGCTTATGGGTAATGGACTTGTCATGGAAAAGCTTCGTTTTCTCCTTGTAAATGCTCGAGTTTTCATAAGAGTCGTTTCTCAATTCTTCCAACTCTTGAAGTTGAAGCTTCCTATACCTTCCCGCCTCATCAATGTTTAAGTTGAATTGCTTGACCGCCCAAAATGCACGGTGTTCCAATTCCACAGGAAGATGACATGGTTTTCCAAAAAACTAATCTAAATGGAGACATTCCTATCGGGGTCTTGTAAGCGGTCTGATAGGCCCACATGGCATCATCAAGCCTCAAACTCCAATCCTTTCTTGTCGGGTTCACTATTTTCTCAAGAATACTCTTCACCTCGCGATTCGAAACCTCCGCTTAGCCATTCGTTTGAGGGTGGTAGGCGGTAGATACACGGTGGGTCACGTTGTACTTTCTTAGCAAAGCCTCCACCATCTTGTTGCAAAAATGTGTCCCTCTATCACTAATCAAAGCCCTAGGCACACCAAATCTCACAAAGACATTAGATTTTAAAAAGTCGATAACCGTTTTGGCATCATCCGATCTTGTGGCTTTGGCATCAACCCATTTAGAGACATAGTCAACCGCGAGCAATATGTAAACGTTGCCAAATGATATGGGAAATGGGCCCATAAAATCAATCCCCCATACGTCAAAAATTTCACAAACAAGGATTGGATTTTGGGGCATTTGGTTCTTTTGTGAAATGTTCCCCGTCCTTTGGCACCGATCACAACTTTTGCAAAACAAATAACAGTCGCGTGACATGGTTGGCCAAAATAGCCCACACTCAAGAACCTTTCTCAAAGTTCGGTTAGGTCCGAAGTGTCCCCCACAAGCAAATTCATGGAAAAATTGTAAAATTGATTGATTCTCTTGTTGGGGTACACATCACCTAATAATTTGATCGGGACAATGTTTCCACAAATAAGGTTCATCCCACACATAGTATTTTGCATCATTTTACAATTGATCTTTTTGAGCACGTGTGAATGTGTCGGGATACCTTTTCGTGACCAAAAAGTTAAGGATATCCGCATACCAAGGAGTAGATTGAGTAAAGGAAAGGAGATGCTCATCCGGAAACTCGTCCCGCAACGGGAGAGGAGTCTCATTTGAAGTAATTCGGCTTAGGTGATCGGCAACAAGATTCTCGCATCCAATCTTGTCCCGGATTTCCAAATCTAATTCTTTTAATAGTAAAATCCACCAGATGAGTCTTGGCTTTGCATCTTTCTTTGTCATTAAGTACTTGAGAGCTGCGTGATCCGAATACACAATAACTTTGGTGCCAAGTAAATATTGCCTAAACTTCTACACAGCGAACACTATGGCCAATAGCTCCTTCTCCGTGGTAGAGTAGTTGCTTTGAACATTGTCTAGTGTTCTCGATGCATAGTAGATCACATGAGAGGCTCTTCCATTCTTCTGACCCAAAACGGCGCCTATTTCATAGTTTCTTGCATCACACATGATCTCAAAGGGGAGATCCCAATTTGGTGCTTGCATGATGGGAGCGGATGTAAGCAACTCTTTGAGCTTGTCTAAAGCTTCTTTGCACGCCTCATTGAACTCAAATCAACATCTTTTTGCAAGAGTTGGCACATTGGTCATGTTATCTTTGAAAAGTCCTTGATGAATCTCCGGTAGAAACCTGCATGGCCCAAAAAAGAACGAACTTCTCAAACACAAGTCGGGTAAGGTAAGCTTTGAATAACATCAATCTTGGCCTTATCTACCTCAATTCCTTTCTTTGACACAATGTGACCCAAAATAAGACCTTGACTCACCATAAAATGACATTTTTCAAAGTTTAAAACCAAATTTGTTTCAATACATCTTTTCAAAATTTTGGTGAGATTGGTCAAACACTCTTGAAAGGAGTTTCCATATACCGTAAAATCGTCCATAAAAACCTCAATTATGTTGTCGACATATTCGGAAAAGATACTAACCATGCAACGTTGAAAAGTGGCCGGGCGTTACACAATCCAAATGGCATTCTATGGTATGCAAAAGTGCCAAATGGACATGTAAAAGTTGTCTTTTCTTGGTCTTCCGGTGCCACCGGGATTTGGTGAAAACCGGAATATCCGTCTAGACAACAATAATGAGATTTTCCGGCCAACCTTTCTAACATTTGGTAAATGAAAGGTAATGGGAAGTGATCTTTTCTTGTGCTTGCATTGAGTTTGCGGTAGTCAATACATACTCTCCACCCGTTTTGCACGTGGGTGGGGACCACCATACATTTGTTGTTCTCGACCACCATGATCCCTGTCTTCTTTGGCACGACTTGGACCGGGCTCACCCATTTGCTATCCGAGATTGGATAGATTATTTCCGCATCTAAGAGCTTCAAAATCTCTTTCTTGACCACTTCCATCATTGACGGATTCAACCTTCTTTGCGCATCTCGACTCGGCTTGCATTCATCCTCCATCAAGATCTTGTGCATACAAGTGGAGGGGCTCAATCCCTTGATATCCGCAATCGTCCATACCATGGCTTCTTTATGTTCCTTCAACACCTTGAGGAGTTTCTCTTCTTCATATTCGGTTAAGTGAGTTGAAATGATGACCAGAAGAGTCTCGTTGTTTCCCAAGTACGCATACTTCAAGTGTTGAGGAAGGACCTTTAATTCTAATTCTGGTGGTTGAACAAGGGAGGGCGGCAATAGTGTGTGAGTTTGAGGTAATTCAATTTGCTTCACACTAAATTGAGTGGTTTTCTTGATCTCTAAATTGTTGACCAATCTTTAAACTTCCGGGTCTAAGTAGAGCTTCAACTTCTTGGCTAATTTTCCACAATCAAATCCTTTGCTCAAAATCATCTCCAACATGTCACCATTAGACAACTCGAACAACTCTTGGGTTAATGGTTCGACAACATCAATAAAGCACAAGGATGAAACATCACTACGATATCTCATAGCATCATAAATGTTAAAACTTATTGTTTCACCATCAAACTCCATTGTTAAGCTTCCCGCATACACATCAATCTTTGTTCTATACGTCTTCAAAAATGGTCTCCCAAGTAAAATTATACCCGACTTTGAGGACACTTGTTCATCTAGATGAATCACATAGAAATCCGCCAGGAAGACCAATTGGTTCACTTGCACTAGGACATCTTCCAAAATACCTCTAGGAAAGACACTTGATTTATCCGCAAGAGAGATTATGACACCGGTTTCACTTAAAGGACCAACATTCAATGATTCATACACCGAATAGGGCATGACATTAATAGAAGCACCAAGGTCAAGCATGGCACTACTAAAAGTGACATCTCCTATCTTGCAAGGAACCGTAAACATTCCCGGATCTTTGCACTTAGGTGGAAGCTTCCTTTGTAAAACCGCGAGTTCATTTTTGTTCATTGAGATTTTCTCATTTCCCTTCAGCTTTCTCTTGTTGGTGCAAAGCTCTTTCAAGAACTTTGCATATCTAGGAATTTGTTTGATTGCATCAAGTAAAGGAATGTTTACTTCCACCTTTCGGAAGGTGTCCAAAATCTCTTTCTCCTCCATGTTCTTCTTTGAAGTTGCAAGTCGGGAGGGGAATGGCGGTTGAGTGGCTATTGGTGTCACTAGAGGGGTAGTCTTCTTTGGGGCTCCGACTTGTGCATCATTCTTGACAACGGGATCCTCAACGGGATTGATCTCTATTTCTTCCTCCTCTTCTATTGGCTTCTTCTTTGAACTACTTTCTCCGGCTTGTTTGCCACTTCTCAAGGTCACCACATTGAGATTTGGGTTCTTTTCGGTTTGAGAAGGCAATTTCCCACGGGACTCCAATTTGCTTATGGATGTAACTATATCTCCCATTTGTGCTTCAAGGTTGGAGATACTAGTTCTTGTCTCTTTTTGGAATTGCTGGGTACTAGTGGCTAAGGATTTGACAATGTCTTCAAGAGACATTCTGGAGCTACTTGGTTGGGATTGAGGGGGTTGTTGATGATGATGTGGAGGATGCGGTTTGGGTTGATAGTTTGGTTGTAGATGTTGGTAATGAGGTTGTGGTGGTGGATAGGAAGGTCTAACCAATGCATTTTGAGGCAATTGTATTGGGTTGTAGCTCATGTTGGATTTGGCTTCCAACTTGATTTATATGCATTTTGGTAACCGGATGGCTTGTTGTGGTAGTTTTGGAACTCTCCCGTGGCATTTACATGTTCCGCATCTTCTTGAAGAATGGGACACATATCTGTAGGATGTCCCATTGTTGCATATATTCCACAAACCATCACTTGTGGAGTTTGTCCCATGGCTAGCTTTTGGACAACGGAGGTTAGATCTTTGATTTGAGACTCTAGGCTTTGTGTTCCCACTTCATTGACTTTTTGTTGAGTTCCTCTCTTCATATCTTGGCGAGGGCCAAAATGTTGTGAATTTGCGGCTATGGTGTTGAAGAGTTGTCTTGTTTGTTGTGGAGTTTTGCTAAAGACATCTCCACCACTTGAGGCATCAACTAGTCTTCTTTCCATTGGTAACAATCCCTCATAGAAGTGTTGGATGAGGAGTTGTTCCGGAATTTGATGTTGTGGACAACTATAGCACAAGTTGTTGAACCTCTCCCAATAATCATGAAAAGACTCATTTTGACCTTGACGGATTCCACAAATCTCATTTCTAAGACTTGAGACTCTTGAAGCGGGATAGAACTTATCAAGAAAAGCTATTGCCATGTCGGTCCATGAGTTGATTGACCCCGGTGGAAGATAAAATAACCAATCTTTTGCTCTATCGGCCAATGAAAAGGGGAATGCCCTTTGCTTGATTTGGTCATCGGTTGACCCTTGTGGCTTCATACTAGTGCAAATAATGTGGAACATCTTCAAGTACTTATGAGGGTCTTCATTCTCCAATCCATGAAAAGTTGGGAGGTGATGGACTAAACTTGACTTCAACTCCGAGCCTCCTTCCAAAACCGGGTATTGATACCGGTTGGATTTTGTGTAACATCGGTTTCCATCATTTGCCTCAAAGTTCTCTCGGGAACTTCTCCTCCGTCCGCCATTGCAATTGGTTCAATAATGGGTGGATTTTGTTGTAGGGGTGGTGTTTCGGGAATTTCTTGGCGAGGGTCGGGACTAGAATCGGGTTCCGTGTCACTTGATGAAGCGGGTTCAACCTCCGGATCCCCGTGAGGGTTGGAAGTTTGACCACGTTCTATTCGCTTTTCCTTCGCCAAACGCCTTGCTTCTTTTTCAATTTCCGGATTGTAAATCAAGTCACCTGTACGCTGAGATCTGGGTATAGAGAAACAAATTGATTAAAAATAATACAATCCTCGGCAACGGCGCCAAAATTTGGTGGTTGTCGAGGCCAACAAAATAAATACCCTAAATATTACACACTAAAATATTGTATAGTGGTAAAGGGATCGTATCCACGGAGATTGGTTCAATTTAAATCTCTATGTAAATCACTTGTTCAAGTACTTGTAAAACAAAAGTGAAAGTAAAATGGAGGGGGGTTTAATTCTTTTAGATTGTTTGACAAAATTAAAACAAGCTGTCACACCCCCAAACCGAAACGGCGGAAACGTTCGGGGGTGGATGACGTCACGTATAGTATCACAACAATTGTATCATAGCAATCATAGTAAAAACAACCAAACATTGAATACATATATGAAAAAGGTTTACATCTGTTTGATTCTTGTTTGTATACATCAAAAGTATGAGCAAAAATATAAAGACGTGAATCTACTTTGCTTCGTCTTCTCAAAACTCCAGGTGGTACCTATCTATTGATTTCCTAAGAATACAAGCAGTTTTGAAAGAGTATCAGCATAAAGCTGGTGAGTTCATAACCGAGGTTATGTAGCAAAATCTATTTATGAATTTATAGAAAGGTTTGTAATGCTTCCAAGAAAATCCAATATTTTCTTAAGTTATGAAAAGTAGTCTTAAACCCTAAGACCCAATGTAACTTCGTTATTGAATTCTGTTCTTATATTTAAAAGTACTTGCATGAAATCCCTGGCTACTATCAGTAACGTAAGTACCATATAGTATGAAAACCCTGGTTAACACCAGTATGTATAGTAGGTTTAATTACTTAATTTAAACCATTGAAGGGTGAAATCTCGTAAACATATGATTAGTTTATACTTATGGTGAGTCGTATAACCATGCTTGATATGACCTAGAGACCTTTACAACGTTCTTCCAGTGTTTGTTAAATGACATTTGTCACCCCAGGCATGCCTGCCTAACTGAAGCTAGCAGTTTAGGTGTGGGATTGTCAATCCCGGATAGATCTATTCACAAATCTCACGCTCTCCCTCCAGGAGACTCTGGTTATACTAGGATAGGATTTACTTCGGTACACCTAAGGGTACAGTTTTAAAGTAGAGCCTCACAATATTGTACAATCTAGTTTACATGTAATTCTGAAGTATTTTCTTGTATTAGAATCCATTGGATGCGGTATACAGTAGTAATTATACTTAGATAATTATTAAATGTCATGCCCTAGTAGTAAAGAATACCATAAACTAAATCTGCCATAGTTTATATGTTTAGTGGTGAATAACTCTGAACTCGTAAAAGTTATGTTTTGAAAACCCCAAACTATACCTATTATAGTTTACATGTATATGATGTGAATATTGAATCTGAAAAACTATGCAATTTTGGTTGGATTGTTGAAAACTTCCCTTATGCTCAACATAGTACAAAAGGGATATATGAAAATCATTGTCTGAATCAATTGCATGAGTTTTATACTTGGTAAAATTCCTTTTGTAATAGTTTTCAAAAGCATTTGTGTTAGGCTTGTATCCCCCCTGAAATCGTAAAAGCGTAGGGGTATGAACTCACTGTTGTTGTGTGGAAACGTCGACTGGAAATGAAGATCCTCGGTTTGTTGTACATGGCACCTAACGGAATCCTAATATCAATAATTACATATATGTATCTAAATTAGCGATTTCGTTAGATAAAGTGTTAGAAAAACACTTGCTTTGGTTAAGAAATGTTACCGGGACTTGATCGAATCGAGGAAAGTGGGTTTTCGGCCAAGAAGCACCACTTAAGAAGTGTGTACGGCCGTGAACCGAGTTTACGGTTACAAGGAGAGTTTACGGTCGTCAGGCTGTTTACGGCCGTGAACGAGGGTTTACGGTCTTTGAAGATTGGTCGTAAACAGGTTTACGGCCTTTGAAGATTGGTCGTAAACTCAAGAACAAGGGCGTTTGTTTTCACGTAGAACGTGCTCCAGATGCTTCCAATCGACCCCAAGTGATGATTTTTGGTGTTTTTCGGAAGAAAAGGGGCGTTTTAGGAGTTTACGGTCAGAGGTTCTAGAGAGAGAATGAGAGAGTTTCCGGTTAAAAGTGTTCAAATGAGGGTGGGGGTCTGATATTTATAGGGGATTTTGTGGTCGGTGGGTGGGGTCCACTCGATGCTGGCCGCAAACGAGTTTACGGCCGTAAACAGGTTTACGGCCGTGAACTCCAGTCAGGCTGTGAACGTGTTGTTTTTCGAGAATAATTCGAGTTTCGCACGGTTTTGGTTCTGACTCGCATATATAAATTTAATTATATAAAACCAGATGATTTCCTAGATCATAAGTTCGACGGAAGGTTAATAAAACCCAAATTTTATTAACGGAAATCAAATAACAGAAGCAGGAAGAGTTTCGGGTTGTCACATCATCCCCCTGATAGAGGGAATTTCGTCCCGAAATTCAAGACTAGAGATACAAATTAAAGACTTGTAAAAATATGAGGGTACTTCTGTTTCATTGAATCTTCACGCTCCCAAGTGAATTCAGGTCCCCGCTTGGCATTCCAGCGAACCTTCACTATCGGGATGCGACTTTGTTTCTTTCGTTTGACTTCCCGGTCCATGATTTCAACTGGTTCCTCTACGAAGTGTAAGCTCTCGTCTAGCTCGATCTCGTCGAGGGTAATCACAAGTGTCTCGTCGGACAGACATTTCTTTAGATTCGAGACGTGGAAGAGAGGATGTACGTTGCTAAGTTCTTGAGGTAACTGGAGTTTGTATGCTACGGGACCGATCCTAGCGAGGATCTCAAATGGTCTGATGTATCTTGGATTCAGCTTTCCATGCTTTTCGAAGCGTATCATGCCTTTCCAGGGTGAGACCTTCAAAAGAACACGGTCACCAACCTGGAATTCCAAGGGTTTTCGTCTCTTATCGGCGTAGCTCTTTTAATCGTTCCCCGATTTGTACGATCGTTTCGGTCGTCTCTCGGATGATTTCAGGACCCATGAGAGTGTTGTCGGGGATTTGACCCTTGACTAGCTGTGTATCACCCACCTCAGCCCAGCACAGAGGGGATCTGCACTTACAGCCATAGAGGGCTTCGAATGGCACAGCCTTGATGCTGGTATGGTAGCTGTTGTTGTAAGAAAATTCGACCAAGGGCAAATGAGTGTCCCATGATATGCCGAAATCAATGACGCAGGCTCTCAACATATCTTCCAATGTTTGAATTGTTCTCTCACTCTGGCCATCTGTCTGTGGATGATAAGCCGTGCTCATATCCAGCTTAGTTCCAAGAGCCTTCTGTAGCAATTGCCAGAATCTCGAGGTAAACCTGCTATCTCGATCGGAGGTAATGAATACAGGTACACCATGAAGGCGGACTATTTCTCGAATATAGATTTGTGTCAGTCTCTCCATTTTGAAGTTTTCCTTGATTGGCAGGAAGTGGGCGGATTTAGTTAGTCGATCGACAATTACCCAGATGGCATCGTGCCCACTCGGAGATCTGGGTAACTTGGTTATGAAATCCATTGCAATCTTTTCCCTATTCTACTCAGGTATTTCCGGCTGTTGAAGTAGACCTGAGGGCTTTTGATATTCTACCTTCACCTTGGCGCAAGTCAGGCAGTTGCCCACGAAGGTAGCGATTTCTGCTTTCATGTTCGGCCACCAATAGAGTTGTTTGAGATCCAGATACATCTTATCTGAACCTGGGTGAACGGAGTATCTAGTCTTATGAGCTTCATTCATGACAACCTCCCTGTAACCACTATACTTTAGGGTCCAGATCCGGTTCATGAAAAAATAAACTCCGTCTACCTTGACCTCTAAGTTCTTTTCCATTCCTCTCAGGGCTTTATCCAGCATATTCTCTGGTTTTAAGGCTTCCAGCTGAGCCTCTTTGATTTGCGCGGATAATTAGGAATGGATGGTCATTGTCAATGCCTTCACTCTACGACCTGAATACTCCTTTCGGCTGAGGGCATCTGCTACCAAATTGGACTTTTCGGGATGATAGCGTATTTCGCACTCGTAATCACTAAGTAGCTCTACCCATCGCCATTGTCTCATGTTTAACTCTTTCTAGTCAAGGATATGTTGTAAGCTCTTATGGTCGGTGAAGACAGTGCACTTGGTTCCGTAGAGATAATGTCTCCAAATCTTTAACGCAAAGACCACTGCTCCCAACTCTAGATCGTGAGTTGTGTAATTGACTTCGTGGGTTTTCAGCTGCCTCGAGGCATAGGCGATAACCTTTCCTCGCTGCATGAGCACACAACCTAGGCCCTGAATGGATGCATCACAGTAGACAATGAAGTCTTCCGTCCCTTCGGGCAGGGACAAGATACGTGCGCTGCATAGGGCCTGCTTCAATGTTTGAAACGCAGTGTCTTGCTTTTCTCCCCAACTGAAGGTTACACCTTTCTGTGTCGGGGTGGTTAAAGGCTTAGCGATTTTGGAGAAGTTTTGGATAAACCTGCGATAATAGCCAGCGAGACCCAATAATTGACGGATCTCTGTGGGCGTCTTCGGTGCCGACCAATTCTCAATCGCTTTGATTTTGGAAGGGTCTACATGTATGCCTTCCTCGCTAACCACGTGACCAAGGAAGGTTACTTTTTTGATCCAAAACTTGCATTTTGAAAATTTTGTATAAAGTTTCTCCGCCCTTAGTGTTTCCAACACCTGTCTCAAGTGCTGTCTATGATCTTCCTCACTCTGAGAGTAAACAAGTATATCATCAATGAACACAATTACAAACTTGTCTAGGAAAGGGCGGCACACCCGATTCATCAGATCCATGAATATCGTGGGTGCGTTGGTTAGACCGAAGGGCATTACTACAAACTCGTAGTGTCCATAACGAGTTCGGAATGCTGTCTTGGGAACATCATTCTCGTGAACTCGTAACTGATGGTACCCTGATCTTAGGTCTATTTTAGAGAAGTAATTGGCTCCCTGAAGCTGATCGAAGAGGTCATCGATTCTGGGTAAGGGATAACGGTTCTTGATGGTAAGCTTGTTCAGTTCTCGGTAGTCAATGCACATCCGAAAGGATCCATCTTTCTTCTTCACAAATAAGATCGGGGCTCCCCAGGGTGAGGAACTCGGTCTTATGAGTACTTTGCTAATCAGCTCATTGAGTTGGCTGGATAACTCTTGCATTTCTATCGGCGCTAGAAGGTATGGAGATTTAGCTACAGGAGTAGCTCCGGGGACTAAGTCGATAGGAAACTCGACCTGGCGCTCGGGAGGAATTCCTGGAAGATCTTCGGGGAAGACATCAGGAAAGTTGCAAACTTCGGGGATGCTCTCGAGGTCTTTAACTTCCTGCTTTTCATTAACGACATGGGCTAGGAATGCTTGGCATTCCTTTCGCAGATATTTCTAGGCTTGGATGCAGGAAATGATACGGAGGTTTGAGCTGAGTTTATCACCGTAAACTATGAGAGTTTCGCCCGAGGGTAGATTGAGATGGATGGATTTTTCGTAACAAAGAATATATGCACGATTGGGGCTCAACCAATCCATACCAATGATAACATCAAAGCTTTTTATAGAGACTGGCATAAGATCGATGGGGAAGGAATGATCGTTTAGGGTAAGGGTACAGCCTATGAATATGTCGTTAGTGCTTTCTTTCTTTCCGTTAGCCATCTCGACAATAAATGTTTCAGTTAAAGGTTAGGATTTACATTTGAGTAGGTGTTTGAATGCATGACTAACAAAACTCCTCTCCACACCAGAATCGAAAAGAATGCATGCATAAGAGTTGTCAAGGAGGAACGTACCCGTAACAACGGTAGGATCAGCGACCGCTTCCTCCTGGCCCATAGCTAGTACCCTCCCGGTGTTGCCCGTTGTTGATGCTTTAGGACAGTTTCTTTTGAAGTGCCCAACCTCCCCACAGCCATAGCAGGCTTGACCAACGCCTGCCCCAGGAGCCTGTTTGGTTGGTTGAACGGGTGTCTTGCAGTATCGAGCCGTGTGCCCCTTCTTTCCACAGCTGTTGCATTTCAGTTCACGGCAGGGTCCGTGATGATGAAAGTTACAATTGTTGCACAGAGGTAGGTTTCCAGCATAACCACCAGTAGGAGCTTGGGTGGGTGGAACAGTAGCTGGAGTAGCAGCAGGAGTAGTAGCAGCATGGACTGCCAATGTTTGTTGTTTCTTGGAGGGCTCCTGCGAAGACTGCCCCTTGCATTTGTTCCAGAACTTCTTCTTCTTCTCTCCACTTTCCTGTTGTGATTTGGAATCGGCTGTCACCTCATCAAGATCGACCCCATGATCTATCAGAGTCTGCGCCAGGCACTTGGCGCTATCAAATGTAGTGGGCCTAGCGGCCAAAACATTTCCTTTGGTTGGGGCCGTCAGTCCCCAGATGTACCTCTCAATCTTCTTGCTTTTCGGGGTGACCATCCCCGGACAGAGGAGAGCCAGATCATAGAATCTAGCTGTGTAGGCAGCAATGTCAGAACCTTTCATCCTCAGATTCCAGAGCTCATGCTCTAATTTTTGCATCTCGCCCCTCGGGCAGTATTCCGTTAGCATGAGTTCTTTCAAGCTCTCCTAACCCATGGCATTGGCGATCGGCAGGGTTAGGGATTTGACTCGACCATTCCACCAGGTCAGTGCTCGGTCGGTAAAGGTGCAAGAGGCAAACTTAACCTTGTTTGCTTCGGAACAGGCGCATATTTTGAAGATAGATTCGATCTTCTCAAACCATCGAGTCAGGGCAATAACACCTCCGTTGCCGTCGAAGGATTTGGGTTTCGCGTTCATGAAGTCCTTAGAGGAACACTCCTTTTGATGTCCCTGATAACCGTGGTTCTGGGGATGAGTACCACCTCCGGATCCACCATAGTTTCCCTGATTGACTTGCGCCATTGCTGCAGTCACGACGGCGGTAACTGCTGCTTGGAACATGACAGGATCAAACTGAGGAGGTGGCGGTGGCGGTGTAGGGTCGTTGTTCTTCCTGTTGGGTCTTTTCCTGGGAGGCATCTTGTTCTAAAAAGAATGAAGAAAAAGAGGATGATAAGTCCTCTAGAATTTTAGAATCAAGAGATATAACACAAGAATATATCTCAGTCTGATAGATAAAGTGTTCTACGAAGCGATAATTAGAGAAGGGTTACTAATGCAAGTAAACTATCGCTAAGAAGAAATATGTAGCAACACTTGGAATGAATATCTATATTGTATTTGGCTCTAGCTAAAATACTCCTATAGTATTTTAAGTTGTATGTTTTGTTCTATCGATACCTGATGTATATATACTTGGTAAGTTTTAGGATTGCTGCAACACCACAGTCACTCCCAAGCACATGTTGGTCATGTCTCGAATAAATATAGTTGATCAGGCTATATTGACCCTAGACATGATTACATAACTGCCCAAGTTTAACCACAGTGTCCAACATCCAAATACTTTTGTTTTGTTCTACTTATGGCTCTCGTTCTGTTATGTATGTATACTTGTATACTTCTTATAAAATACTTATATTTTAAAAGTATTCCTTTAGTTCAGAGCACTTCAGCCCCTTAGTGTTTATAGTTGTATACCATGTAAGGTTCGGTATATTTAGTTCACTATAAACAAGAGCTCTGATACCAATCTGTCACACCCCCAAACCGAAACGGCAGAAACGTTCGGGGGTGGATGACGTCATGTATAGTATCACAACAACTGTATCATAGCAATCATAGTAAACACAACCAAACATTGAATACATATATGAAAAAGGTTTACATCTGTTTGATTCTTGTTTGTATACATCAAAAGTATGAGCAAAAATATAAAGACGTGACTCTACTTTGCTTTGTCTTCTCAAAACTCCAGGTGGTACCTGTCTATTGATTTCCTGAGAATACAAGCAGTTTTGAAAGAGTATCAGCATAAAGCTGGTGAGTTCATAAGCGAGGTTATGTAGCAAAATCTGTTTATGAATTTATAGAAAGGTTTGTAATGCTTCCAAGAAAATCCAATATTTTCTTAAGTTATGAAAAGTAGTCTTAAACCCTAAGACCCAATGTAAGTTCGTTATTGAATTATGTTCTTATATTTAAAAGTACTTGCATGAAATCCCTGGCTAATATCAGTAACGTAAGTACCATATAGTATGAAAACCCTAGTTAACACCAGTATGCATAGTAGGTTTAATTACTTAATTTAGACCATTGAAGGGTGAAATCCCGTAAACATATGATTAGTTTATACTTATGGTGAGTCGTATAACCATGCTTGATATGACCTAGAGACCTTTACAACGTTCTTCCAGTGTTGGTTAAATGACATTTGTCACCCCAGGCATGCATGCCTAACTATAGCTAGCAGTTCAGGTGTGGGATTGTCAATCCCGACTAGATCTATTCACAAATCTCACACTCTCCCTCCAGGAGACTCTGGTTATACTAGGATAGGATTTACTTCGGTACACCTAAGGGTACAGTTTTAAAGTAGAGCCTCACAATATTGCACAATCTAGTTTACATGTAATTCTGAAGTATTTTCTTATATTAGAATCCATTGGATGCGGTATACAGTAATAATTATACTTAGATAATTATTAAATGTCATGCCCTAGTAGTAAAGAATACCATAAACTAAATCTGCCATAGTTTATATGTTTAGTGGTGAATAACTCTGAACTCGTAAAAGTTATGTTTTGAAAACCCCAAACTATACCTATTATAGTTTACATGTATATGATGTGAATATTGAATCTGAAAAACTATGCAATTTTGGTTGAATTGTTGAAAACGTCCCTTATGCTCAACATAGTACAAAAGGGATATATGAAAATCGTTGTCTGAATCAATAGCATGAGTTTTATACTTGGTAAAAGTCCTTTTGTAATAGTTTTCAAAAGCATTTGTGTTAGGCTTGTATTCCCCCCTGAAAACGTTTAAAAATCGTAAAAGCGTAGGGATATGAACTCACTGTTGTTGTGTGGAAACGTCGACTGGACACGAAGATCCTCGGTTTGTTCTACGTGGCACCTAACGGAATCCTAATATCAATAATTACATATATATATATATATATATATATATATATATATATATATATATATATATATATATATATATATATATCTAAATTAGCGATTTCGTTAGATAAAGTGTTAGAAAAACACTTGCTTTCGGTTAAGAAATGTTACCGAGACTTGATCGAATCGAGGAAAGTGGGTTTTCGGCCAAGAAGCACCACTTAAGAAGTGTGTACGGTCGTGAACGGAGTTTACAGTTACAAGGAGAGTTTACGGTCGACAGGCTGTTTATGGCCGTGAACAAGGGTTTACGGTCTTTGAAGATTGGCCGTAAACAGGTTTACGGCCTTTGAAGATTGGCCGTAAACTCGAGAACAAGGGCGTTTGTTTTCACGTAAAACGTGCTCCAGATGCCTCCAATCGACCCCAAGTGATGATTTTTGGTGTTTTTCGGAAGAAAAGGGGCGTTTTAGGAGTTTACGGTCAGAGGTTCTAGAGAGAGATTGAGAGAGTTTCCGGTTAAAAGTGTTCAAATGAGGGTGGGGGTCTGATATTTATAGGGGATTTTGTGGTCGGTGGGTGGGGTCCACCCGACGCTGGCCGCAAACGAGTTTACGGCCGTGAATTCCAGTCAGGTCGTGAACGTGTTTTTTTTCGAGAATAATTCGAGTTTCGCGCGGTTTTGGTTCCGACTCGCATATATAAATTTAATTATATAAAACCAGATGATTTTCTAGATCATAAGTTCGACGGAAGGTTAATAAAACCCAAATTTTATTAACGGAAATCAAATAACAGAAGCGGGAAAAGTTTCGGGTTGTCACACTAGCTAGAATGTAAATGTGACAAATAGACAAGTAAAAGATTTGATTAAATTCAATGAAGTGGAATTGGTTGATTTTGGGATACACCACATGGATGACATAGTTGACTTATCATTAGACTAAAAGGAACAACACTTGTGAATCGGTTTAACTTGGCTATAGCAATTCATAAGCACAGATTACCTCAACTCTTCTTAGATATTAAAATGGTTAGATGAGCTCTAACACATTCCCTTAATTAAAGTCACAAAATCAATGAAGCATATAATCTTATGAAAATCAATTAGCTTTGAGTTCTAAGAGTCACCAAGTCCATAAGATAATCAAATGCTTACATTATCATTATGGAGGAAACATTCCCATGGTCTAAATGAAATGAAAACAAACATAGAAACCATTTGTTGCTTACCAATCTCAAAGTCCATTACTTAACCAAGAAATTGATCAACAAAAATATATGTTTATTCTTCTAAGCTCATGATCAAAGATAAACAAACATAAAAAGATGTTTAACTAGAGAACATTTCCATAAACTTTAAACACAAGGTAATAATAGTCTTCAAAACAACCAATCATCCATGGGATTAAACCCTAATCAATCAAATGAAAATCTAGCCAAGCATGGCCAAAATGAAAGAAACGCAATATAGTTTAGTGGTACCAAACATTGTTCTAGTTGCAAGATGGAAAGAAATTACACCAATCTTCTAAATCATTCAATTCTTCCAAAGCCTTCTTGAGAGCAAAATGGAGTCCTCCTTCCAAGTGTTCATGTTGAAAAAATGCTTCAAATCTCCAGTAAAAAGGGTTCATTTCCGGATTTAAAAAGTTCCCAAAAGCTACCCACCAACCTTCCACAAATAGAGTCAACAAGTCAAAACCTGGGTTCACTTCACCACTATTCACGCGGACCGCGTATGGTTCCACGCGGACCGCGTGGGTCACGCTGAATGCATGCCTTGGCCCATTAAAAATGCAATCCAGCCCAATCTTCTAATTTATGCTCCAGCCCACATGCATAATTCTTGGTAGCCCAATTGTGCTATTCCAAAGCCTCCAATGATGGCCCAACGCTCCTTCAATCCTCCATAGCTCGAGTCCTTGTTTAAAGATTAAGCCCAACGCGCTTCTTTCTTATATTGACACCGAGCCCAATTGCACCACCTCAAGTTCACAAGCAATCCACAAGCCTCCAATTGTCCCGTACTCCTTCCATACCTCCAGTAACGAATAGTCTTTAGTAAATCCTGCAAATAAGCTCAAAAGACTGGACATCACCCGGTAAAGAAGAAAATAACAAAAAGAGAAAACATGCATGAAGATTAACTAAAATGAGATGGAATGTGCTAAAATAAACTATAAAAAGAAGTAAATAAAATGAAACTATCAAATACTTAGACATTTCATCGATGCAATGAAAAGGAACAGAGAGAGTGGATCTCCCTATTTAAGCCCTTTGAAGATCAAGAATTATTCAGTAGGACTTCCATTAACAAGTACTAAGGATTTGGAGGATACACGACAACCTATTATCCGTGATCACATTTTATTACCGAACCCCATGTGCATAAGATTCGATTCAAGGAATTTACGGTTAATTGAGTCGAATGCCTTATCGAAATCCACCTTGAAAATAAGGATATTATTTTTAGCTTTCTTTGCCCATGAGCAGATTGTGTTCACCTAGCAGGGGCCTGTCAAGTATGTTCATGCCTTCAACATATGCTAATTGCACTTCATGAATACAATGCCTCATGACGTTTTTAATTCGAAGCGATAGGATTTTGGAAATAATTTCATAAATGCACGTAATAAGACTCTGAAATCACTAATAAAAAAAAGGTCTTTAATTTTAGGAACTAATGGAATAAATGAGGTCTTACAGAAGGAGTCTAACTTTCCATGTCGCTCAAGGTGCTTTACAACCGCCGCTTTGTCACCAAGAAGGATCTCCCAATACTTGTTGATGAATTTAAACGTAAAACCATCTAGTCCAAGGGCCTTTTCGTTTCCACAGGCCCAAACCGGTGTCTTGATTTCATCCAGGGAGATGGGAAATTCCAATGTTTTCATGTCATCTTGTGATATTTTCTTGAAGTATCAACTGACCAACTTCGGTTTAATAGACCACTTTTTCTTGAATTTATCATCCAAAAATGAAAAAACCTCTTGTTTTATACTTTTGGGGTCAGTACACCATTCTCCATTGATAAATAAGCCATTGATTGTATTTTTATGGTTGTTTTTGTTTATATGACCGTTAAAAAAACCTTGTGTTTTCGTCTCCGTTAACCGCCCATTTAATCCGATATTTTTGTTTAATGTCGAGGATCTTGATTTTTTCCATCTCAGCAATCGTTTTCTACCTTGTATTTCTAGCATCGATTTCTTCATCAGTTAACAGTCTTGATTCGGCTTCAAAATCGAGATGGTCCATCAATTTCTTAAGTCGAATGAGTTCTTCCTCCTCTTTTGAGTGATCAGTAATTCTCCATTGTTTCAATCTGTCCTTGATGTGTTTGAGCTTGGCAGCCAAGTACATATCAGGGGTGTCATATCCGAGAAAAGTGTTCCAATAGGATATAAAGACCTTCTCGAACCCATCCCTCATCATCCAAGAATTGAAGAACCTAAATGGGGACGAACCAAAGTCACATCGAGACGAAGACAGAAGAATTGGGCAGTGGTCCGAAAGTTCTCTAGGAAGAGCTGTAACTATGATATAAGGGGAAAGGTCAATTAAAAGTAGGACAGACAAAGAACCGATCTAGTTTACTGAGTTTTAGATCTGCATTGTGAAAACAAGTGAATCGATGACCCCCTATTTTTATGTCTCTAAGCCTCATCTGGTGTATGAAATTATTAAAGTCTCTAGCGGTTCTTGGGCACAAATTTGAGTTGAATCTCTCCTCCTACTGACGTGCGGCGTTAAAGTCTCCCTTCATAATCTAAATACCAGGTTTTGAGTTCTTTATGTCAATTAACTCCTTCCAAAGTGATGCTTTATCTAGTTTCGATTGAGGCCCGTACACATTAGCAAAGATCATGGGTGTTGGAATGGCATTCCAAAATCCAATATTAATAAGATAGTGTCTGAAAGAGATAACCTCCAAAGATGTGAACATATTTTTGTCCCAAACATTAAGCAAGTCACCAGATCTCCCCGATGAGTTGATACCTATAGCACTATAATGATCTGAATCCCAACATTCCAAAACATCAATGTTCTCAGCATCTAGTAATTGAGTTTATCTAAGTACCAAGGTGAACAAATATTTTAAAAAAAAAATCCTAACATTTTTTATAATTGTTACAACATTTTTAAGATATTTTTTCCTTATACGTTTTTCTAATACAATATTTTACACTCCGTTCATAAACTTTTTAACTTTTCTTTATACTTTCATATATTTTTATATAACTGCTTTTAAACTAGGTATTTTTTAAATGTTCTAAACTTTTTGTTACATATTTTTTTAAATATTTTTATACAACTTTTTAATAATTTTCATAGAACCATTTTTAAACTTTCTTTTACAACATTTTTAAAACGTTTAATAGGTTTTCTATAATTTTTTATACATTTTTAGAACATTTTAAAATACTTTCGTTAAACACAAGTTTAGAATGTTGTATTAAAAAATTTTAAAAGTTTATAAACTTCTAGTTAAAAGGTATATATATATATATATATATATCTTTTAATAAATTTAAAATATTGACATTTTAGTTTTGTTTTTTTGTTTTTTATTTGCTACGTAATATTTTGATTTTAGTTTTTTAGTCCACCATACATACTTATTGTTATATATTTAATTTATTTAATTTTATTGTTAGATACTATTTATTTTTTAAAAATATTTTGTATGCTTTAAAAACAAAAGAAAAATAAATAAGAGGCTATATACATATTTCACAAAAATAAAAATATATTTATTAATTAAAAAGAAAAATTAAGAATTCAACAATGATTAATTAATTAATATTGATGATAGTAAGTTTTTGTTAAAAATAATTAAGTAGAAAATTAATTTGTCAAATCAAAAGGCTATAAATGGGATAAATAATCAATCTATATGGATGCTTTAAGCAAGTGATGTCCAGCCTAGCTGGGTTGATGCACCGGGTTTTATATACATGTGGGGTGTGAGGTTGGGAGTTCGATTCCCTTAAACTACATCTTGTGGTGCCACATGTGGGGAATTTTTCCCTGGAAATCCCTATGTGGGATAGGTTTGCCCTGTAAAGGAGCTCGAACTCGGGGTGCTCGTTGAAATATTGCGAGTAGGCTTCCACTTAATTCATTTGCCGTTTCCAATATATATATATATATATATATATATATATATATATATATATATATATATATATATATATGGATGCTTTAAAAATACACTTAGAAACATGTTCACAGGCAATTTTTGTTTTTTGTATACATTTTACCATCAGACTTGTTAAATGTGTTCACATGTTACCATTTCCGCATGTTACCATTTCCGCTTGAGATAGCCGTTGACAATGGTAATATGTAAACACATTTAATAAGTTAAATGGTAAAGTATGTACAAAGGAAATTGTCTAACTGTGAACAAAGCGAAAGATAATTACTCTGATAAGTCATTTTCTCTTTTTTTATTAGCGTTTCTTTTTTAGCTATTTTTACGGTATGCAACATACTTTTTATTGAATATTGTTTGTTTATTTAGAAAACCTTAAACCTAAGAAAGTCCGCACGTCCTTTTTTATAGAAGACAAGGATTTTTTTTTCTAAATCCCATAGATCTTTTTTAACCTTAAAAAAACAGCCCTATTCTTTTCCACACTTCTTTCTTAAGTTTTTCTTTCCACCTACACCACGACCTCTGCCACCGCCACTACAACCACCTTCTCCATCCACCCCTCCACCACTTCCGATAACACCACCGTTACCTCCTCAGCTGCCACCACTACCAACACCACCCCTTTCGGCACAAGCACCACCACCTTTTCCACTTCATCTACGACCATCTCTGACACCGTCAACTCGAACACCACCTTTAATAACTCTGCCACCTCCACCACCACCACCTTGCCACCTTATCCACGCTAAATCATCACTACTACCATCACAACGACCATTATTGCATCCACTGCCAACATTGTCGTTCCCGCCACCACCAGCTCCACTATCGCCACCACCACCACCGCCACCACCACAATCGTCTTTAACTATCATCTATAAATCACTCTGGTTATTGTGTTTATACAAATATGGTTTTTTGTTTTATCATCTATAATAAATATTGTTTAATATCATTAATACAACTTGCATACTTTAAAAAACACATATTTTTTTGTAGATTGTAGAAGTTTAGTCCACATGCTCTTCTGTCGATGTAGTTTACAAGACCCATACATTTACCTTTTAAAAAAACCACCTTAGTCTCCATCAACAAATAAACGAATTAGAAGATGGGGATGAAGACCACTTTGATTTTTTTATTTTTTTTAACAACCATATATTATTTAAAAGAACTAGGAAGGAGCTAGAAAGAAAAATCAATTACAAAGAGTCATAAAGAATAGGATTTTGCAACCACTATGACTGAAGACCAGTTTGATTTCAAAGATCATTTCAGTTTATATGTAATCTATGTGAGTCAGGTGACTTCGATTAGACCAGACCAACCCAAAGAGGAAAATATATTTTAGATAGATGCATGCTCGTTTATCAAAATCAATATTTTTCTATACCAACGTAATATTTTGAAAAATATGCAAAGGCTAATTTTGATTTTAATATAGCATATCAACAAGAACAAGCCTCCATAGTGATCAACAATATATAAAAAAAACTTTGTTTTTTTAAGACAACTTTTGGTGAAAAAATGCATGTAAACTTTTGTCACTAAATAATAACAATTATAGAGTTGTCACATAAAATATGTATGAATTTCCTTACAAAAACAAAACCATCCATATTTTCCAAAAACAAAGATTATACCAAATAGTCAAATAATCTAACCAAGCTTGCACAAATGACTCTGATACCAATTGTTAGGTTTTATTCAAAATCGTTTTTCCAAAAACACTAATAATAGAAATGGAAATCTAAAATTAGAATAAACTTAAAACTCTTTTTAACCCACTAATGATCATTTTGCAAAGCGTGGAAAGATTAAATAAAATAAATAAGGAAAAGTGTTACAACATTTGAAGACTTTGATTCTCATGGGAGATGGAAGTTGATGAAGCGATGCATGAAGCTCCAAAAGAGAAGCTCTTTACAAGTATCCAACAAGAAATGATAAACCACAAAAGATGTTAGTCTTCGCTTGTATATAATTTGTTCTTAAGCCTAAAGACATATACCAAATAAGTTTTACGGAGAAGAAACTTACAAGCACTATAATACTTCACTACACCAAGCAAGAAGGAGGAGAGGGGAAAGCCTAAAGGCTCTCGATTTTAGCAACAAAAGAGAAGAAGAAAAGAATGAAACACTAAACTAGTTTTTGCACAATACTTTTTTTTACATACTTGTCGATTTTTACTAAGTCAATGCAAACAATGAAGGAAAGCATGGGCTACATATGACAAGTATGGAATGAAAGAAAAAACCAACACACAACCTCTTCTCCAAGAGAAGAAGTTGCGAGTTTGGCATGAGAAAGTCAAGACCAAAGTGTGTGTTATAATCCATCTTATAGCTAGTTACATTGCAACTAAAAGGTTAGTCTAACTACCCAAAAATTTGTACACAACACACACACACACACACACACATATATATATATATATATATATATATATATATATATATATATATATATATATATATTCATACCTTATGAATATAACTAGTTTTTGTTTTGTTTTGTTATTATTTCCTAGAACCAATAATTCTCAATATGTTGGTAAAATATATTTTCATAAAATAATGATTTTCTAATTATATACAAGTGTTAATTATATATATTAATAATCAGATTACTTTAATAAATAATCAATTTGTAGTAACTTGCTATAACGTGTGAACCAATAGGATCATATGTCATTAACAAATATGATTCTATAATAACTTTTGGACATAAAGATTTTTCATATTGTACATGTCAACTTTCTGATGAATTGTTATTGGACCTGCCATTTGGCTACTCCCTTCAAAAGGCTTTATTAGTCACGCACCCATTTTGTTTCTATTTCACTACCGGTCGAACACCACCCTATTATTACAAATTACTAGGTTAATGCCCGTGTAAAACACGGTTTAACAACTTAAATAACAAAAATAATATATTGTAAATGACTTATTATAAAAATATAAACAGCGAAATTCAAATCTATGTATATAAATAAAAACTAATAAATCAAAAAACAAATAATATTTAGATTGTAAACTGATATTTTAGTGAAAGATCAGACTATCATATTTAAAGTGTCTAATTTCATGAGGATCTTTTTAATGAATTATTCATGGTTATATGGGATGCCCCATATCAAAGCTCAAATTTATCAAAGACGAATTCAAATCTCTTCTTTATAATAGATAGAGAAGAATCGAAGGTTTCCAAAATAAAGAAGTGAAATTTAGGGGAGATAAGCGAATTAACTTTGTAGAAGCTATTTTGAGGAAATCATAACCCCTGATTTATTGAGATTTTGTTTATGAATGTATACTTATTATAATAGTTTGAAATTTAAATTTAAGAAATTTTAAAACTTGAAGGACATTGAGTAGTTCAATTTTAAAAGTTTTTAGGTTTAGGAGATGCCATGTGGCAATAAATTGGCTTTTTTATTATAACACTAGGCGAATGGCCACGCGTTGCGCAGAATACAATTATAAATTTAAAATATATGTTGTTTAAATATAAAAATGTCATAGTTAACTTTGATATAATAATTCTTATACTAATTTAGTATAAAATATTAATTATTTTGAATTATATGATCATATTAAATCTATTAAAACTATATAAGCTTAATCGTCTCAGTGGACTCTATCAGCATGTTACTCATAAATAAAATTAAATAGAGTATATAAATTAATGTTATTTATATTTGTTGTTATGATTAATTAGTTTAAAAAAATAGATTTTAAAAACTACATTTGATTAGCTTTTTAATTTCTATTACTGTAGTTATTTAAAACATCAAACATTGTTTTTGTTTTTAAAAGTAACAATATTACTTTTAACTAGTATCGTTGTAAGTTATTTGTAAGATACTTATTTAGAAATTATTAATGTTTATAAAAATAGTTTTAGGAAATATTTTAATTGATTTCGGATTACAATTTAGTTCTTACGTTTAACAATATAATTTATAACTTATAACTATTTACAAAATAGTCATTGGATTTTCTTTAAGTTTAATTGAAATTTTCATTTAAGTTAGTACTTTAACACTGTATTTAAATTAACAATTTAAGTATTTTATACAAATTATTCAAAAGTTGTGACTTTAAACTGACAATTTAAGAAATAAAATATCAAAACTAAGTATAAGTAAAATATGTTAATTTAATATTCAAGTTTAGTTAATTTTAGGATTACAATTAGCGTTTTACACCTATTTAACATTATTAATCAATGTATAATCATTATTAGAAAGAAATTCAAAAGTAATGAGAGTTTCAAATACATGCGCTAAAAAGAAAAATATGTCTTTCATATTTACATGAAAAATTTAAAATATTCACGACTTTTACTTAGTTACTTTTTTGAAGCGGTACAAAACAAACGATAATATTTAACATATCTAATTAAATATTATCTACATCAGAGTATATAACATATGATCGATAACATGTATCTGATCTAATATATATTAACGATTAAAACACAACATACAACAATTTTATTAAAAGAATCCAAAACCAAGAAAAATATATAAATAATTAGTATATAACAAACTTACAAATTAAAAGCTATAATATAATAATATATCTCGAAAAGTGGTCATAAGACCTCAAACCAACAAAAAAACCTTTAAGTATGTTTTCTTTATAAAGTTTGTATGTGATTTGCATGCATGTCTACCAAAAAGATTGATCCTTTTATAGTAAACGTTTCATTAAGTGCTTATTAATCATAATATAAGTTATAAAACCTTTGAGTATTAAATCATTATTAAGAAGACTTTTGAGTTGTATTAGTTAAAAGATGGGGGTTTCAAATGAATGTGGTTTGACCAAAAATGTTTCTATATAGTCTTGGGAGTTTCAAATGCATAAGGTTCAAGGAAAAATGCTAGCTTTATAAGATACTAGGCGTAACCTCGCGCGTTGCGCAAGAATGCATTTAAGTGGTTAAAACAATTATGGGAAAAAATAGAAATATGTTGAAATTTAAGTTTTTAGTCATGTTTTGGGCATTAACCGAATTATCAAATAATATAAAAATCCATCAACTTATATTTTGATACCATCTAATATAGTCCATACCTTATAAACTTTGTTTTTACTTTATACTATCCAATATATATTATAAGTTTTTGTATAACATTCATATAATCTACTTTTCTTATATCCGATAATATTTTTTGGATAAAATAAGAAATAAGTTGTTTTGAATGAGCTATTAATAAACAATATTGAACTAATAAACTTTGTATTACACTATTTATATTACACCAAAACATCCAAGGTTTCATATATGAACTTTCAAATATTAAACATTGAAATTAAGAATGAAATCATACAAAATATATCATTATACATAAATGACATCAAGAGTTTTAAAGTAAGTCGATTAGTAAATATGATATTTAATTTTAATTACATATTTTGCAAGGCGTACGCTTGACTTTATGTTGGTGCGCCGAGAATCTTCTTCCTTAATTTGTACCTAAAAAATTAAGGTGAATAGAAATATAAAATATATATTACTAATCATTAATATAAATAATTAAAAAGGGTATGTGGATCTCCTACCACCGGTTAAAGACAACATACCTCACTAGTGGTATCGATTCCTATATAAAATTGAAGTAGTCATTCTATGTACACCTTTTTTTCTAATTACATAAACAAATATGAGTAACCAAACATAAAAATATTATCTTTATGTAGGAAAAATATTTTAGTTAACTAACAAATTAAATAATATAATTGTAAGAGTTAGGAGTTTCAAAACATTAATATTTTTATTGATCAATCAATTAAGTAACTGTGACATCCCCATTTTCACGGCTAGAAAAGACCGATGTTGTTTATGCTTTATAGAAATCAGAGTAGTTCTTTTAACAAAAATGTTGCGGAATTTGTTCCCAGAAAAACATGATAAATACGTTATCAAAGCATTTCCTAAGAAATGTATTATATTCATTTTAAAACATTTGGGATGTCATCGTCAATACAGAAACATAAGCATAAACAGAACGTACATTTATTTACACTAGTGATCTACATCCCTTTAATCTCTCAGTGTAAAGTAGCTTCATATCGACACCTGTGATACAAATAAGCTTGAGTGGGTCAGGTTCGGAAACCTGGTGAGTACATAGGGTTTTCAACCCACAATAATATAGTTAATTTGTTTCTTCACATAATACATGTCAAACAATTAACCCGATTGCCCATCCCCATTTTCTTCATTTAATATTCCCTAAATAATTATCTTAAAGGTCATCTCCTATATCGTATTTACCTCTCATCTCTTTACATCATATTTCCTTATATGTTCGTTCCTAAGGACTTTTCTTGAGGATCATTGCCTACATCACATAATCAGTAATGATTCGGGGATTACCCCCTCAATACGCACCTACTAAGGGTTGGAGCATCATCACATGAATAAGTAGTTACAACATCTCCTGAACTCGTAATTCATAGTAAGAGTTAGAGTATCATCACATGAATACGTAGTTACAACATTGCCTGAAATCGTAATTCATCACCTACAGGTTATGAGCCTGCTGGTGTTTCCACGAGGTTGTCTAGAATAGTCTGTGGTCGCCATCTATACTCTGGTAGATGACTACATCTCCACATTGTCGAACAAGGTTATGGTATCTTTCATCCTACATCCCCAATTCATCATCACCTATCTATCCTCACCTAATTATCATCACCTTCCTATCATCACCTATCTCTCATCATTTTATTTCATTATACACCAACTATTTCATCTACCCATGTCATACCCAACATATTTGTAGATATAAAATACATATACAATTTAAATCATTTTAAAACATGTATAAAATCATTCATCCAGCATAGACAGCAAGTATTCAGATAGTATGCACACATAGCACGTAATTTATATAAAATACTTCATATCTATGTGTAAGATAAAAGTAACTATGCACTCACTTGATTAGGTCGTGACTCGGTAGTCGGACAGCGCTTCGTTTACTTTAAAATAATTTCCTTCGACGAAACCTAGTATTATTACCACTAGATTTTAGTCTAATACTTACCGAGACTAATTATTAGTCTTATTATTATTATTATTATATAAGCGTTTAAACAATACTTTCCAACCACTATGTACAGACAGGGGCCAGACATAAAACACCGGAGGGCAGGACCATTTTGGCATATAACACTTCTGAATCCAACAACCCTATGCGACCCTTTAAACCAGATTCCCCGTACCGCGAGTAGTTAAAAAGATATTATAACGACACTTATATAAATTATAATAATAGCTCAAATATTTATTATACGTTCATAATAACAATACTAATTTTAAATATAAGCTATATTAAAATAGGTAAGCATAACTTACTTACAATGGGGTTTTAGCTAGGAGTCGGGCTCTGCAGGGGCAGAACTTCATCGCTGAATCTTTCTAAGAAAGATTCGTGCAGCGCTTCAGCGCTCACCTTACTATACTAAAACTACAGAAAGAGAAGTCGAATCACGAGGGACCGAAATGCTCGGGGGATAAGAAGAGAAAGCCTCTTGAATCAAGAGAATGGTGCAAGAAATATGAGAGCCCAAGCCTCTTATTTATAGTAATTGAATTTACAAAAACTACCCTCCATAATTACTTAATGACCTTATAGTTATATAAACGACTAAACACCCCTTCATAATACTATTTTAAATAGATTTAACGATATTTGTACTAAACTAATGTCGAAAGTACTCAACACTAGTCTTATAATAACCGCATCGTCGATACCTTTCTAATGATATATACATTTGTATATATATGTGTACGTATATATGATTTATACTTTATTTTAATACGTAAATATGCTATTATAATTTGTAACTCGTTCATACGAACTCCATTTTTGACGTTCTTCATATCCACGCGTTGGTATTTACAAGTACTACAACTTTCATTTGGACGCCGTCAACTAATTCTCATTCTATCTCAGATTTACAAAACTGTATCTAATTTATCGCGCTCGAAGAGTAGGGACCAAGTTTCGTCCATATCTTTAACACACGAGCTCCACTCTCGACATTCTTTATATCCACGCGTAGGTAAAAACAAGATCTAAAACTTTCATTTAGACCCCGTCGGCTAATTCTCGACCGATCTTAAATTTAACAGTAGGAGGAGATTATACTGTTAAATGTCCGCGTAAAATTCATAACTTCTACATACGGACTCCGTTTTCGTCTGTCTGTTTACCGTTGAGTTCCTATTAATGAGATCTTCAACTGTCATTTAGGTCGCGTAGGCCAAAAACCGCTCGAACTAAAATTCGAGTTTCGGGCCGTGCACTACTATGTCAAATCTTAGAAAATTCATAACTTCCTAATACGAAGTCAGTTTTGGGTGTTCTTTTAATCGACGCTCTCAGTTTAACATATTCTACGACTTTCGTTTAGATTACTAAGGCTAAAAAATCTTCTACCGTAAATTCACTATTTACGTCTCCCGGTGTCGTGCCGGTTTTGCCGTAAAACTTCGACGGGCCATAACTTCTTCGTTGTAACTCGGATTTCGGCGTTCTTTATATGTATGGAACCCTTGTAACATATACTACAAATTGGTTAAGATTAATCCTTCTAAATAATCTTCCATCAAAAACTCATTTTTGATGCTCATCGTCTCTAAATTGACTAGCCCGGATCTGCGGGCGTTACAATTATCTCCCCTTAGGATGATTACGTCCCGAAATCATCAACGAAACACGGCTGTATAATGACTCCGTATGTTATCTCTTTATCCTAGGTAATAATCGTAACTTTTATGTTCCTTCGAATGAGTATCTAATTCTTGGACTTTTCGACTGCAGGCGGTGCTCGATCTTGCACTTGCTCCCTGTCTCACGTTAGACTCCAAATTATGACCTTCAAGTCACAATCTCGATCCTCACTGGATACGAACTTAAGATAAGTTCTTTTATTACTACAATGGACCGATGTGTCATATTTTATTGACCTATCATCGTATGTTGCAGCGCTTAGACTCAGGTCTCTTAGAGTCAAATTCCAGAACAGACTATACCTTCCCTCATGTTCTATTGTGATATAATCACATCTTAAAATGTAGCATTCCTAGCTACAAGCAACTATCGCGATACCTCTACCGATCGCTTTGATTGTCTTTCACTTCAAGCTTCTAGCTTAAGGCAGATGCTACATCGGACTTGGTCCTCTGAACCATTTAACATACTCGTCTTAGTCGGACTCAATTTGATATGACCACCAGGGTCAGATTAGCAATCATCTTCTTAGTCATTACCGAAACAATGGTAATGACATACATGAATAAAACGGAATCAACTACTAGCTTCTTGGTAACCTTGTGACTTTCCCTGATCCAAGCGTGAGTCATGTGCTTCCGGTAGTATAGGCCTCTACTACCTTTCTCACCTACTCATACTCGTCCCAAGTATTGTCTCGCAGTTTTCCAAGTTACTATCACAAAAACAATTTCAACACATACAAATGTGTCCAAATAATCATAAAATTTTCCTAAACTCTAGTAGGACTTCTTCCATGTGTATCGTCAATCATCCATTCTGCTTCTACTCGGTTGTCAGACAATGGGATAAGTTCATGGATTATACCAAAAATCTTTCTTTTTGCTAATCGAAAGTGTACTTCTCCTATAATAGACGTCTTATTTATTAGACGCATTCTAAAGGCAAGATATCACTCTTACGATATCTTCCGATAGGTATCATTCACTATCGTAAGCCTTCTCGATCATTTCCTCGCTTTACTCAATTCACTACGAGTCTTCACCATGATGTTCTACACACCAAAGCAGGTGTTCGGTGTATCGAGACGAGAATATAGATAGAGGAAGATTTAGACGCGTATTTCTCCTTTTTACTCCGAAAAGTTACATGCCAGTTCTAACACCGTAATTAAACGTTTAGAAATCTGAACACATAAAATTTCCAGATCCGGTCGGCAACAGACCATAAATCCGATCAAACGATGACATCATAAAGCATATAAGGCAGCATAAATCACTTAGCACATAAAAGCAATTTAGTCATCTTCCCTAAATAAGCTAGTGCTTGTGTCAATTCCGGTGTATTACCTAAATTTTATTAGACACACTCCTCACAATCATCTCTTAGCATTCTAAGTTTAAGTCTAGAAATAAATCCATATTCCTAGTGAGCTTAAACTAATGCTCTGATACCAACTGTGACATCCCCATTTTCATGGCCAGAAAAGACCGATTTTGTTTATGCTTTATAGAAATCAGAGTAGTTCTTTTAATAAAAATGTTGCGGAATTTTTTCCCAGAAAAACATGATAAATACGTTATCAAAGCATTTCCTAAGAAATGTATTATATTCATTTTAAAACATTTGGGATGTCATCGTCAATACAGAAACATAAGCATAAACAGAACGTACATTTATTTACACTAGCGATCTACATCCCTTTAATCTCTCAGTGTAAAGTAGCTTCATATCGACACCTGTGATACAAATAAGCTTGAGTGGGTCAGGTTGGGAAACCTGGTGAGTACATAGGGTTTTCAACCCACAATAATATAGTTAATTTGTTTCCTCACATAATACATGTCAAACAATTAACCCGATTGCCCATCCCCATTTTCTTCATTTAATATTCCCTAAAGAATTATCTTAAGGGTCATCTCCTATATCGTATTTACCTCTCATCTCTTTACATCACATTTCCTTATATGTTCGTTCCTAAGGACTTTTCCTGAGGATCATTGCCTACATCACATAATCAGTAATGATTCGGGGATTACCCCCTCAATACGCACCTAGTAAGGGTTGGAGCATCATCACATGAATACGTAGTTACAACATCTCCTGAACTCGTAATTCATAGTAAGGGTTAGAGTATCATCACATGAATACGTAGTTACAACATCGCCTGAACTCGTAATTCATCACCTACAGGTTATGAGCCTGCTGGTGTTTCCACGGGGTTGTCTAGAATAGTCCGTGGTCACCATCTATACTCTGGTAGATGACTACATCCCCACATTGCCGAACAAGGTTATGGTATATTTCATCCTACATCCCCAATTCATCATCACCCATCTACCCTCACCTAATTATCATCACCTATCTCTCATCATTTTATTTCATTACACACCAACTATTTCATCTACCCATGTCATACCCAACATATTTGTAGATATAAAATACATATACAGTTTAAATCATTTTAAAACATGTATAAAATCATTCATCCAGCATAGACAGCAAGTATTCAGATAGTATGCACACATAGCACGTAATTTATATAAAATACTTCATATCTATGTGTAAGATGAAAGTAACTATGCACTCACTTGATAAGGTAGTGACTCGGTACTCGGACAACGCTTCGTTTACTTTAAAATAATTTCCTTCGACGAAACCTAGTATTATTACCACTAGATTTTAGTCTAATATTTACCGAGACTAATTATTAGTCTTATTATTATTAGTATATAAGCGTTTAAACAATACTTTCCAACCACTATGTACAGACAGGGGCCAGACATAAAACACCGGAGGGCAGGACCATTTTGGCATATAACACTTCTAAATCCAACAACCCTATGCGGCCCTTTAAACTAGATTCCCCGTACCGCGAGTAGTTAAAAAAATATTATAACGACACTTATATAAATTATAATAATAGCTCAAATATTTATTATAAGTTCATAATAACAATACTAATTTTAAATATAAGCTATATTAAAATAGGTAAGAATAACTTACTTACAAGGGGGTTTTAGCTAGGAGTCGGGCTCTGCAGGGGCAGAACTTCGTCGCTGAATCTTTCTAAGAAAGATTCGTGCAGCGCTTCAGCGCTCACCTTACTATACTAAAACTACAGAAAGAGAAGTCGAATCACGAGGGACCGAAATGCTCGGGGGATAAGAAGAGAAAGCCTCTTGAATCAAGAGAATGGTGCAAGAAATATGAGAGCCCAAGCCTCTTATTTATAGTAATTGAATTTACAAAAACTACCCTCCATAATTACTTAATGACCTTATAGTTATATAAACGACTAAACACCCCTTCATAATACTATTTTAAATAGATTTAACGATATTTTTACTAAACTAATGTCGAAAGTACTCAACACTAGTCTTATAATAACCGTATCGTCGATACCTTTCTAATGATATATACATTTGTATATATATGTGTACGTATATATGATTTATACTTTATTTTAATACGTAAATATGCTATTATAATTTGTAACTCGTTCATACGAACTCCATTTTTGACGTTCTTTATATCCACGCGTTGGTATTTACGAGTACTACAACTTTCATTTAGACGCCGTCAACTAATTCTCATTCTATCTCAGATTTATAAAACTGTATCGAATTTATCGCGCTCGAAGAGTAGGGACCAAGTTTCGTCCATATCTTTAACATATGAGCTCTACTCTCGACATTCTTTATATCCACCCGTAGGTAAAGAGAAGATCTAAAACTTTCATTTAGACCCCGTCGGCTAATTCTCGACCGATCTTAAATTTAACAGTAGGAGGAGATTATACTGTTAAATGTCCGCGTAAAATTCATAACTTCTACATACGGACTCCGTTTTCGTCTGTTTGTTTACCGTTGAGTTCCTATTAATGAGATCTTCAACTGTCATTTAGGTCGCGTAGGCCAAAAACCGCTCGAACTAAAATTCGAGTTTCGGGCCGTGCACTACTATGTCAAATCTTAGAAAATTCATAACTTCCTAATACGAAGTCAGTTTTGGGTGTTCTTTTAATCGACGCTCTCAGTTTAACATATTCTACGACTTTCGTTTAGATTACTAAGGCTAAAAAATCTTCTACCGTAAATTCACTATTTACGTCTCCCGGTGTCGTGCCGGTTTTGCCGTAAAACTTCGACGGGCCATAACTTCTTCGTTGTAACTCGGATTTCGGCGTTCTTTATATGTATGGAACCCTTGTAACATATACTACAAATTGGTTAAGATTAATCCTTCTAAATAATCTTCCATCAAAAACTCATTTTTGATGCTCATTGTCTCTAAATTGACTTGCCCGGATCTGTGGGCGTTACAATTATCTCCCCCTTAGGATGATTACCTCCCAGAATCATCAACGAAGCATAGATGTATAATGACTCCGTACGTTATCTCTTTATCCTAGGTAATAATCGTAACTTTTATGTTCCTTCGAATGAGTATCTAATTCTTGGACTTCTCGACTGCAGGCGGTGCTCGATCTTGCACTTGCTCCCTATCTCACGTTAGACTCCAAATTATGACCTTCAAGTCACAATCTGGATCCTCACTGGATACGAACTTAAGATACGTTCTTTTATTACTACAATAGACCGATGTGTCATATTCTATTGACCTATCATCGTATGTTGCAGCGCTTAGACTCAGGTCTCTTAGAGTCAAATTCCAGAACAGACTATACCTTCCCTCATGTTCTATTGTGATATAATCACATCTTAAAAGGCAGCATTCCTAGCTACAAGCAACTATCGCGATACCTCTACCGATCGCTTTGATTGTCTTTCACTTCAAGCTTCTAGCTTAAGTCAGATGCTACATCGGACTTGGTCCTCTGAACCATTTAACATACTCGTCTTAGTCGGACTCAATTTGATATGACCACTAGGGTCGGAATAACAATCATCTTCTTAGTCATTACTGAAACAATGGTAATGACATACATGAATAAAACGGAATCAACTACTAGCTTCTTGGTAACCTTGTGACTTTCCCTGATCCAAGCGTGAGTCATGTGCTTCCGGTAGTATAGGCCTGTACTACCTTTCACACCTACTCATACTCGTCCCAAGTATTGTCTCGCAGTTTTCCAAGTTACTATCACAAAAACAATTTTAACACATACAAATGTGTCCTAATAATCATAAAAATTTCCTAGACTCTACTAGGACTTCTTCCATGTGTATCGTCAATCATCCATTCTGCTTCAACTCGGTTGTCAGACAATGGGATAGCTTCATGGATTATACCAAAAATCTTTCTTTTTGCTAATCGAAAGTGTACTTCTCCTGTAATAGACGTATTATTTATTAGACGCATTCTAAAGGCAAGATATCACTCTTACGATATCTTCCGATAGGTATCATTCACTATCGTAAGCCTTCTCGATCATTTCCTCGCTTTACTCAATTCACTACGAGTCTTCACCATGATGTTCTACACACCAAAGCAGGTGTTCGGTGTATCAAGACGAGAATATAGATAGAGGAAGATTTAGACGCGTATTCCTCCTTATTACTCCGAAAAGTTACATGCCAGTTCTAACACCGTAATTAAACGTTTAGAAATCTGAACACATAAAATTTCCAGATCCGGTCGGCAACAAACCATAAATCCGATCAAACGATGACATCATAAAGCATATAAGGCAGCATAAATCACTTAACACATAAAAGCAATTTAGTCATCTTCCCTAAATAAGCTAGTGCTTGTGTCAATTCCGGTGTATTACCTAAATTTTATTAGACACACTCCTCACAATCATCTCTTAGCATTCTAAGTTTAAGTCTAGAAATAAATCCATATTCCTAGTGAGCTTAAACTAATGCTCTGATACCAACTGTGACATCCCCATTTTCACGGCCAGAAAAGACCGATTTTGTTTATGCTTTATAGAAATCAGAGTAGTTCTTTTAATAAAAATGTTGCGGAATTTGTTCCCAGAAAAACATGATAAATACGTTATCAAAGCATTTCCTAAGAAATGTATTATATTCATTTTAAAACATTTGGGATGTCATCGTCAATACAGAAACATAAGAATAAACAGAACGTACATTTATTTACACTAGTGATCTACACACCTTTAATCTTTCAGTGTAAAGTAGCTTCATATCGACACCTGTGATACAAATAAGCTTGAGTGGGTCAGGTTCGGAAACCTGGTGAGTACATAGGGTTTTCAACCCACAATAATATAGTTAATTTGTTTCTTCACATAATACATGTTAAACAATTAACCCGATTGCCCATCCCCATTTTCTTCATTTAATATTCCCTAAAGAATTATCTTAAGGGTCATCTCCTATATCGTATTTACCTCTCATCTCTTTACATCACATTTCCTTATATGTTCGTTCCTAAGGACTTTTCCTGAGGATCATTGCCTACATCACATAATCAGTAATGATTCGGGGATTACTCCCTCAATACGCACCTAGTAAGTGTTGGAGCATCATCACATGAATACGTAGTTACAACATCTCCTGAACTCGTAATTCATAGTAAGGGTTAGAGTATCATCACATGAATACGTAGTTACAACATCGTCTGAACTCGTAATTCATCACCTACAGGTTATGAGCCTGCTGGTGTTTCCACGGGGTTGTCTAGAATAGTCCGTGGTCACCATCTATACTCTGGTAGATGACTACATCTCCACATTGCCGAACAAGGTTATGGTATATTTCATCCTACATCCCCAATTCAGCATCACCTATCTACCCTCACCTAATTATCATCACCTTCCTATCATCACCTATCTCTCATCATTTTATTTCATTACACACCAACTATTTCATCTACCCATGTCATACCCAACATATTTGTAGATATTAAATACATATACAGTTTAAATCATTTTAAAACATGTATAAAATCATTCATCCAGCATAGACAGCAAGTATTCAGATAGTATGCACACATAGCACGTAATTTATATAAAATACTTCATATCTATGTGTAAGATGAAAGTAACTATGCACTCACTTGATAAGGTGGTGACTCGGTACTCGGACAACGCTTCGTTTACTTTAAAATAATTTCTTTCGACGAAACCTAGTATTATTACCACTAGATTTTAGTCTAATACTTACCGAGACTAATTATTAGTCTTATTATTATTATTATATAAGCGTTTAAACAATACTTTCCAACCACTATGTATAGACAGGGCCAGACATAAAACACCGGAGGGCAGAACCATTTTGGCATATAACACTTCTGAATCCAACAACCCTATGCGACCCTTTAAACCAGATTCTCCGTACCGCGAGTAGTTAAAAAGATATTATAACGACACTTATATAAATTATAATAATAGCTCAAATATTTATTATACGTTCATAATAACAATACTAATTTTAAATATAAGCTATATTAAAATAGGTAAGCATAACTTACTTACAAGGGGGTTTTAGCTAGGAGTCAGGCTCTGCAGGGGCAGAACTTCGTCGCTGAATCTTTCTAAGAAAGATTTGTGCAGCGCTTCAGCGCTCACCTTACTATACTAAAACTACAGAAAGAGAAGTCGAATCACGAGGGACCGAAATGCTCGGGGGATAAGAAGAGAAAGCCTATTGAATCAAGAGAATGGTGCAAGAAATATGAGAGCCCAAGCCTCTTATTTATAGTAATTGAATTTACAAAAACTACCCTCCATAATTACTTAATGACCTTATAGTTATATAAACGACTAAACACCCCTTCATAATACTATTTTAAATAGATTTAACGATATTTGTACTAAACTAATGTCGAAAGTACTCAACACTAGTCTTATAATAACCGCATCGTCGATACCTTTCTAATGATATATACATTTGTATATATATGTGTACGTATATATGATTTATACTTTATTTTAATACGTAAATATGCTATTAAAATTTGTAACTCGTTCATACGAACTCCATTTTTGACGTTCTTTATATCCACGCGTTGGTATTTACGAGTACTACAACTTTCATTTAGACGCCATCAGCTAATTCTCATTCTATCTCAGATTTACAAAATTGTATCGAATTTATCGCGCTCGAAGAGTAGGGACCAAGTTTCGTCCATATCTTTAATTCGGACATTCTGACAGAATACGTTTACGAGTATATTAAAAAATAAAAATATTATTGAACCATAAATAATAAAAATATTCTTGAACCTATTTCTTGATCATGAATTTTAAAACTTGTTGTAGAATAACAAATTTTTGAAGAATCAATTGAAAAATAAAAACAAAAAATACACTGTTTCTTATAGAATATGGGAAAGAAAACATCAAAATCTAACAACGACTAATACATTCTAAAAGAATAATGTGGTCCGTTTCAATTTTGTGGTCCGTTCTTCAAGCATCAACTTCTGTGATTCCAAAAGAATTGGAATTCGTCATTCCATTCCAACAGAATTGGAATTCGTGATTCCATTCCAATAGAATTGGAATCTCACCAATATCATCCATTGAATCATCTTTATAAACATACTTGATACCTTTTCAGAATTTAACCTTGTCAATATCCTGCACTGTCCACATAAATGAAGTGTTAAATCAGGAAAAAAACATAAATTGAAATATGAATCAATTCATAAAATGCAGCCAAAAAACTGCTCATTCTGATATGCATATTAGTCCTAAATAAAATTAAACCACTAAAGGATGTCATCTTATAGAGCCTAACGAGACTATCTTAGTAGATAATATAAAAAGAGCTAACACCATCTTGGGATGACATATAGAGTCCTACTCACAAAATTGTTGCACCTCCAACAAACCAATGTACTTTATCTCTACTTCAAAACGTTCTGATGCTGCTTCTGAACTATGCATAGATGATAGATGAATTGCTAAATTAACACCATCTTGGGAGCAAATGGAGTACAAATTGATGCCTGTTTAAGCTGAATTGCTAAATTAAAACACTACAAAATACTAAAAAAAAATCAAAAATTTTACCTGTAATTTGCACAAACAACTTTTCCAGTAACAACACAACACTAGTACACAACACATATTTATGAATGCAATTAGCTATTTCAAAGTAAGTGCTTAAAGAACTAACCTCCCTTATGCAAGCTACATGCAAGCTACAGAGTACGAGAAACAGAGAATGAAAAGAATTGAAAAGAACAAGGCGAGAATGAAAGCAATGGGTTTAGACACAATAGCGTCTTCGTTTATGGGTTCGGTTCCTATTTCTCGAAACGCAAACAAAAAGGGCAAAAAGAAGGTGGGTTTGGAAGACGATGAGGAGTATAAGCCACCTGTTGAGGATGAGGAATTCAGTTTTGCAAGTGAATCAGATGGTGACGAGTTCGTCGATGGAAATTGATGCAAATACGAGGCAGCAGTCGCCTCGCGTTCTTCCTGTCGATGGAAGATTATAGCCAGAGTGATGGTGGTGGCTGTTGGTGTTCGGTGGCGATGGTGGCTGATGGTGTTGGTCGGCAAAGGGGCAAGCTCAAGCCTCTTATCTTTTTTGATCATCGGCATCGACGACTAGGGTTAATAAAGAAGAACGATGTGTGAATTAACACGACCCGGAAAATACTCTCTCCTCACGAATCGACCGACTATGCACTGCCTGTGAGCTTATGATGCCTTCAGCTTCTTCCCCAATCCGAAATAGCCCTGTGTCCTCCGCCATCGACGGTATCTCCATTGCCGTAATACTTGTAGGTTTTATAAACAAGAGAAATTAGGTTAAAAGTCAAATACCATAATTATAGGGATTATTTTTGGTAGTTACTAAACAAATTACTATATTACCCTTATTTATTTATTTAATTATTTAATTTTTTATTTAATTTTGATTGGCCCACATTTATGCATACAATAACACAATAATTAGTTTAAACAAATGAACCTAGCTATCTCTCTCTCTCTCTCTCTCTCTCTCTATATATATATATATATATATATATATATATATATATATATATATATATATATATAAAGAGAGAGAGAGAGAGAGAGAGAGAGCTAGGTTCAAATGTTTTAGCAAGTATTGTGTGCATGTATGCACCAATGAGAATTCAAGAAAAAAATAAATCATTAATGTAAAAAAAAGGGTAGATGAGTCATTTTGTTTTTATAAACTAAAAATAAATTCTTATATATTTGGTATATCCCTTAAATCACGTCTACTATTGTTTGAGTTGTTTAAAATCATCGTATCCACAACCCTAAATGCACAAAGAGGGGACGTGTCTTCTTCAACAGATCGGGAATAAGGAACGATCGAATGGGAGCAGTCAAAAATCAAGGGCACTAGTGAGGGTCAAACAGATTCGCAAGGAGGGCTGAGAAAGGGACTTCGGTCCTCATCGTCGTCTTCATCAGATCGAGAAGGCATCAGGCGATTTTCACGTTCGTTTTTCCAGCGCCGTTTGTTCCTCTGGTGGCGGATTAGCTCGTGGCTGGTCTTAATCTGTTCGTCTCTTCTTCCTTATTCCGTGGATATTGTTGGTGTTGTTCTCATGGAGGGGGTTCCTCCTGATTTGGAACCTGATGTTATTATGAAAAGAAAGGGGAAAAATGCGAACCCGAGAAACAAGCTGAAAATCGATTCTATAGAGGCTTCTAAGTTGCCGTCTGATCCTCTGAAAGCTAAATCAGTCACTCTTCTTGTCAATAAGTTTGAATCAGAAGTGAAATCTCCTATGATAAAAGGATCGAGTGATGTGAGTAAATCTGAAGGCCCTAGGTCTGGAGTGAATTTGGTGGATTCCCTTTTGGATGCTGGATGTGATGCGATTTCTATTGAGAATAAGGGCTTGGGATTGTCGAATGGTTCTGAGGGTGCTGTGATGGGATCGAAGATTTCTTCTAAAGTGGTTATGGCTGATATCGCTCGTTCTCCAATGGTTAATCATGTCATTCGCAATCCAATTAAGAAGGAGGACGGAGTGATATAAGGTTTGAGCTCCCCTGTGCTTGAATTTGAAAAAGACATTGAGCAACCAATTATTTATTTAGTGCCTACCAACTGTTTGTTAAAAATCCTAAGAGACAAGATTTTTGTTTTTCATGTTTTTCACAGGTTTCAAGATTGGCCAAGGGATAAGCTGTCATTATTGAGAATTTAAAGAATTTAACCTTGTGATATGCATTCTGTCAGAATTACTAGCAACACATGTTTTATGTAATTGGTTAAAAAGATAATTAATTTGTCTGTGTATTATTTTGGTTCAATTTGTGATTTTGAATTTCAATTTCTATTGTCCCTCGTTATTGTATTTTTGAAATCTAAAATTATATTAGCAGTAAATACAATACTTTTGAATGTATTCTATGTATTCTATCAGAATGTATTCTACCAGAATAAAATCGATGTATTCTGCCAGAATGTATTATATGTATTCTGTCATATTCTATGTATTCTACCAGAATATATTAAGTGATAGTTAATTGCAAGTAACATGTTTTTAACAATTATTGGTTTTTGTTTTATTTGTGATAGGAATGGCTGGAAGAAGACGTTGAAGACCTAATATGAATAACTTGAAGAATGAATAAAGTTTGATCATACTCACAATTTAAGAATGTTGTTATTTTTTAAGAATTTTAATCATTTTTGTTGATATTCTTTTAGAATATGTATAATTATATTAAAATGTATAAGGATTTTAGTCTGTAAAAATATGTATGAATTTTGTATTTAAGTTCGGATGTATAAGAATATATTAGAATGTTTGTTATTTTTCAACATCTGATTCAAGAATTTTGTTTTTCTTCAATAATATTCTATTAGAATAAAATTATGAAAGAGTATCATTCTAACAAAAAATATTCGGACAGAATAAAATCGGTAAAAATTGAAATTGAATTAATTAAAAAATTCAGATTTTTTTTTAAATTAGGAGAATTAATCATCCCTAAAAATCCGAAAATTTCCTTTAATAAATGTAGTTAATTGTCTAAAATACCCTTTTGCTAAAAATTGTGTGATTATATGGTACATGTTACCCCATTGTAATATCATACACTCTCAAATCATGTCCATTGATTAATTTCATCCGTTGGTCCATATCTGTGTATTCTAGCACACAATAGTTAGTAAAAACAAAATAACCTAAGCCTATATATATATATATATATATATATATATATATATATATATATATATATATATATATATATATATATATATATATATATATATATATATATATATAGATGAAGATGAACATGAAGATTTGGTCAAAAATAAATCTTAATTTTACTACTTGGTAAATATGACAAGGATATGGTCTGATGCATTTTTTAGTTGTGATATGGTCTGATGCATTTTTTAGTTGTTTTTTCTTTTGCTTTCTAAATATAGGAAAAGACCATTTTTGTTACATTTCACGTATCAATATCTTATAGTTTTTTTTTTTTTTTTTTTTTTTTTTTTTTTTTTTTTACTAGTAAATATATTTGAATGATGTAATTAGCTAGACATTTATACGTTTAACTACTTTCTAATAAAATTTAAAGTACATCTCATATTTAAATTGTAATTAAATTTATATAGTTTATTTTAATTAGTTTCCAGCAAAAATACCAATCAACTACAATTAAGTTGTTTTAGTTTGAAGTTGATAATTTATAAAGTCGTATGACAATTTAAGAAACTGTGATACGATATAGTAGTTTAATCAATATTTCTGATACATATGAAAAACACGTAAGCAGCGAAACGTGGGCTCATATACTAGTAGAAAACAAATTATAACCTAAAATAACAAGTTAAAGTTTCCACTTTCCAGAGAAAAAAACAAATAAATCAAATTTAATATAGAATAGGATTATATCTAAAGCATAAAAGAAAACATATTATAAAACTACGAGTCATGTTATTTAATTTTTATTATGGTATGGTCCAAAAGACATTTGCATATGTTTTTGTAATTTGAGGTAACATTAATAACTTTTTGCCCATAACTTATGGTCTTGAGACCTCCTTTTGTCGGCCTTTAACGTATGTCGGGTTATTTTGTTATTCGTATATCTTCTCGCCGGTTCCAAAAAAACAAAAGTACAACTATTTTAAGCTGATAATATTCAATATTTATAAAACAAAACAAAACTACAAAGAAGACGCATCAAGAAACTGGAACATTCAGTAATTAACATATGTGAGAGAGAATGGTCATCTAATCATTTACTATATATGTCGTGAAAACTGCAACAGAGCAATAAAACTTGTAAAGAAGGAAAGGAGGAAAGTCTTTTTTTTTTCTTCTTTTTTATTTTATTATTATTATTATTTTTTGCATTAACATTTTTTTTAGTCATCAGATGTAAATAATGTTTTTGTAAAGATTAAATATAATATTGAGATCGGAAGGTTTTTGTATAAGTCAATTTGTAGTGACTCACACTGAACAAGAACCCAGATCGATGCTTCACACATCGTATACTATTTGTTGTTTATCTAGATATGCATGTGCATATATAGTTATGAAAGATATTGAAAGATGTTATGAACCAGTCTGGATTTTTTTGTAGTGTGATGTTGTGATTATAAATGCTTTTAGAGGAATAAAATCTATCTATGCCCATAATTCAATACTTTTGGCAAGATTTGGTTTGGTATCTATTTTGAGATCTCTTAATCTACACAAAATCATCTCCAAGATACTGTCTTTTTTTGTCATTTGGTATGATAGAGATTAATTTTTGTATATTTATTGAAAATAATTTTTATATAATGGTATTGATTTTTTTAGGGTATCTATGGCTAGTTTGTTTGACAATTAGAGTATCTATAATGATGAGTTCAATAAGACAGTTGAATGATGTGACAACTCTAGCTTCATTCAATGTATGAAAATGTGCCATTGTAATATGTCACATTGAAATTCAATGGTTTTTGAGTTCAATGGGAGAAAAAAAAACTTTTTAATCCTCTCTTCTAATAAAACATTACCCAAAATGCTACGTGACATTCCCTTAGCACCTCCACCTTGAATTTTCCCGCTAAAAACATGAAAGTGAATTTCCGACTTTGCCTATCCATTCGATAAATTTATTGTCTTCCTTCTTTCTAAAATTTTCAAATTTGAAGTTTCAATTAAACCATATATATCTGCAAAAAATTTGGAAAAAAATTTGTGTTACACTCTATCATACTCTATCTACGGAATATCAACCCCAAGAAATCAGGACAATCAATTTGAATTCCATTTAATAACTATAAAATAATGAAATATCATCTCTTTCTAATTTAAACATTTAAACATTCCTAAATTACCGATATTTCTATCACAAAAAAAAACAGGGTTTACAGTTTCCATTCGTATATATACATATACACGTTTACATGTTTACATTCTTCCTGTTTCAATTCCTATTTCAATTCTACATCAGAGATCAGAGATCAAATATTCATCATCTGTTTAGCTATTCTACATTGTTCTTTTTTACTTTTTCAAGTTGAATCCTCCTTACATTTGCAGAAATACTACAATCATCAAACAGTAAAGGAATCTGCTTTGTCTGTTTGGTAATAATTTCCAATCTTGACTTTATATATCATATAATCGTTTTTTCTTCACTGTTTGTACATTCAACAATTATTCGTGTTTTGTGGAGTACAATATCACGTACAACTCTTCTCATAAAAGTGGTGTTTGTTCATTGTTTGAATATATATACATCTACAATATCATGAATGATTAAACTTGAAAGTTTTTTCGTTTAATATATCCGTTTTACCCTTAATTGATTGGTAAACTTAATACAACACATTCATGTTCTTTCATCTTATGAAGGCGTCAGTATGAATGAAGTTTATGTACAACACGACTTCATCAGATTCATCAGATTTGGACCATTTTACCCCTAACAATTCAAGTAAAAGTATAATTTTTTAGCATAAAAGTTTTTGCATTTTCATATATGTTTCTTACAAAAAAGCAGAAAAAAGATTTTATGAAAGTACAATGCTATAATGTCCATTTTAAGATTTTCTGGAAAATGGTTGGAATGTATGCAAAAAATAGAATTTAAGCAAAAAAAAAAATGGTTATTATTATCATACAACAGCCTTAGTGTAACATATAATTTTCTAAAACAACAATGTAAAAAAAATATTTAATACACATACTCATACAAACTAAAAGTAAAAAACATCACATAAAACAATCCGATGTTGACTTTCTTGAAGCAAAATTACTATGTAAAATGATCACTTTCTCTTTTACAATGATTAGTATCTTTATCAATAAATTTTCGTGATCAATGAAACTTTTAAACAACAATAATTAAGGAACTTGATTTGCTGTTAATAGCATTATACTTTCACATCACTTCATATAAATTTGATCTACTTTTTAATAAATAACCTTCTGTAATTCGCTTATTTTGTTTATTTTTGGTTAAATATACAAGTTTTTTTAATTGCAAGGTGAAATGGACCATATTACTCCTATACATGAGATAGACTCAATCAAGGACGATTTTACAATTAATGTTCAGATCATACGTCTTTGGACTCAAAAGTCAAAATATGATCCAAACAACACATACTCGATAAAAATGATTCTGATGGACGAGGAGGCATAAGATGCATATATTCAATTATTATTTTTGTAAAAATTTATTCATCTTCATAAACCATTATATTTAAATAATTGTTATTTGTTGCTTTTTTAGGGAAGTAAAATTCATGCATTTTGTGTCAAGAAATGGTTTTCAAAATTCCAGCGCTATCTTAAAGAAGATCGTTCAATATACGTCGACAAACCAAACGTGACACCAAATATTTCAAAATTTAAGTGTTAGGGTGCAACGTCACGCTTGGATGTAATTAGTGCTTACCCTCTTGTTTGTGTAATGAGTTGTCTTTCCTATAAATAGGAAGTGAGTGACACTCATTTATGTAATGATCATGTTGGAGTGTTAGTTTTAGAGAGAGAAATAGCAAACCCATTTGTACTCTTTCTATCAAAAACTAATGAGAGCTTAAACCCAAATTTAGATTTGTATGATGATTCACTAGATCTTTCATATTCCGCATTTGTCATCATAATCAACATCACTACAATTGGTATCAGAGTGGGTGTTCTTAATTTGATCAAGAATTGATTCATGATGACATTTTTGAGTTGGTGATTCTTCATTGTGTTTTGATCTCCATGTTTACAGAGTGTTTTGTGTTCTAGAAATCGAATTTTTCCTTGATTTGATCCATAATTCGATTTTCTCTCTCTAGAATACTTGTTTGTGTCACTTTCTCTCTCTAGAAAACCCATTCAAAATCACTTTCTCTCTCTAGAAAAACTCAAGATCTTATTGATTGATCAAAGATGGTGGACTTGTCGTATGATTCTTGGGTTGTGATCGTTGAAGATGTCAAATACAAAGTCAAAGAAAATCTATTTTTGGGTTATTGTTAAGCGGGTTGATTTCATGGAGTAATAAGGTTTCTTATGGATGTTTGAAGGATGATCATGGAAGCTTGATATTTCAACCTGTTGGGATATTAATTCTTTAATGATCGATTAGATTCAAATAGATTTTAAACAAGAAACAGATTAAAACTAGAACACAATGATGACTCAAAATATGCTGAATGATTCAAAAGTCACGCCTCAGAAGAACTCGATTAAGAATTGCTACTGTAGAGGCGTGATTAGGGTTACAATATGATAAATTCTAAAGTTATGAAACACGGTGCATGCATGCACCTTAAATACTCTAACCCTAATAAATGAAAGACGAGTGGACAGGCCCAACTCGTTTACAAAATAAACAAACTAAATAGCCCATTGACGCAACACTTTATTCCCAACAATCTCCCCCTTTGCGTCAAAAGAGCGAGAGTTCTTCAAGTCTGAGTTCGCTTCTGTACCTCATAGACTTTCAAAATGATGCTCAATAAAGTCTTGTGAACTTGAATGTACCATTGAATCATGTCGAAGAAGCATTTCAAATCTACTTTGCTGTTGCCCTTGAATTTGGTGACCACGTCCAAAATAAACTCAAGACAGGAAGAAGTGTACAAATGTTTATCAGGGAGATGGAAACAGGCCTTGTGAAAATCTGCATTACTTCGTTCTCTAGCCTGAAATACCACATACCATCCGTCTTTGTAAATCAACCCTATCTTCAACTTCTCAAAACCTTCTGGGGATTCTTTATGGAGAACAGAGGGCTTCCTTGGTAGTACAACAACTACCTCCACATCCATATTACCTACCTCTTGAATATAGGAAGTTATCATCAGTTTGAGATGTAGGATAACAGGTTCGTACTTATGTTCATCTCTCAGCAATAAGTTGTAGAGCATGATCCAGTCGTATGGGTTGAGACACGGTTGGTCTGCGAGAGTGAATTCATGAACTTGACTTCCAGAACCTCTGACAACTTTGAAATTTGTATTTGGGAAACTGTCAGTCTCAATTGATCCAATGACCTTCACTGCCGTTATCTTGCTCGCACTCCAAGTCTCGTACTGGGGCCTCATGTGCTTAAGATAGAACGAGAAGAGGAGATGGTCAGCTCCGCTGTCAGTAGATGGGACGTTCGCAACATTTACAAAGGAGAGAAACTTGAATGCCTTCGGTGTTATTGGAAGATCCAGTTGTGAATCCTGTGTGTTCTGAAGCTCAAACGATACAACTGGTTCTAGCCAATATTGTCTTGGTAAGTCTACAGCTTCACTCTGAATTCGTTTCATTGTCCACTCAGAAAACAAGAGCTTCCTGCTTTCAAGTCTGCCCTGAGCTTCTTTTTCTGCTTTTGCTTTCTTTGTAGTATCACGAATTATTCTCTGGTGCTCATCCAATTCAGCTTCACGAGCTTTTCTCTTTTTGAGTTCGTCTTCATCCTCTTCATCTTTACTATTTTCAATAATTGGGTCATTGCTAAAAAGTTTTGTTTACCCTTAGGCTCAGAATCGCTTTTGACAGTGTGCTCGGCTGAAGGTTTTGGGTCATCCTTCTTGGATTGTGACTTATCTTCTACCCCTAGTGTCGGAATGAAGGATTTCTCCAAAACACCCCATATCCTACTTAGCATAGTTATAGCAGGACGAAACTTGTCATCTAGATGCCTGCGAATTGAGATTGTGAGGATTGGATCATGAGAATCAAGAATGTTGGAGAGCAAGGCATTCACATCCGCAACACAACTTTTAACCACAGCTTGCTCAGACTGAAGATCTTTGATCTCTTGGTTTGCATGAGCAAGTTTGGCTTGGTAAACCTTGACTGCAGTGGTGTGAGCAGCAATTTGGTCCATAACAGAGTTTTCAGCTGCCAGAGTCTCAGCAAGCTTAGTTATCTTCGTAGAAATAGAAGCTTTGAAGTCAACATTATCCTGTTACAGCCTAGCGCGAATTTGTAAAAGAGCTTCCTTCTCCGTTCGTAACGAGTTTTTAAGACCCATGATCGCCTCATTAGCCTTAAGTGTGTTTGACTCAGCAGATGATTGAAGGGAAGTCATGAAGGTCCGAGCTTCAGAAAGAAGTTTTTCCATTTTGGTAGCCATCTCAGTACATAAAGCAGTAGAATCTGAAACTGCCTTATTGGCCTTATCCAAATTGGCCTGATGTTCCTTTGTAAGTGACTGAAAGAAGGCTTCAATGGCAGCCTTAGATTAAGCATCAGAAGAAGAGTTACGAGAAGAATTGATCAACGAGTCGAGCTTCTCGGTAAGAACATTGAATTGGCGTTGAGTAACCGGAGCCTCATCATCACTGTCAGCCCTGATGTTGAATGGAATGAAGGTGAAGCCTACTAAGTCTTCTTCATCATCACCATGAATCATGTCCGGTTCAGTTTGGGGAAGAGGAGAAATGGGTGGTGTATTGTGACCAGTTGGGAAACCTGAAGGTTCAGCCCCCGCATCAGTTGCGTAGGCCGAAACAGGAGGTTCAACTGATGTTTTGGGTGTGGTGGTTGACTCAGTAAATAAGGGAGTAGAGAGATAAATTATACTCGGAGGTTGAGATGAAACTGGTGGAGGGCATGGAGCAATAGTGATTGGTGTAGTGGTGGTGTCAGGTGAAGGAGGAGGAGATGGAACAAAATCATTATGAGGGGGTGTCACTGTATGGACTGGAGAGTTGGGATGCGAATCTTAATGCTGTGACACATGCTCCTCACTGCGAACATCAGATTCGCTTTCGATTGTGGTAGGGGAGCGTGGCTTTCTTGCTTGTTTCTTCACCTTTCGCCTTTTTGGTGCAGATGGTGCAGCGTGGCCCTTTTGCTTCTTAGGGTTCGGAGCTTTAGCCGATGGACCCTCTTGAGCACCTTTCGTCTTTTCCCCATTCTTTCCCCCTTTTGTCCTCCTTTCTTAGGTTTGTCTGCTTCAACAATAATGGATTGCATTTCAGGTGTGAGGGGACGAAACCCTGAAGCAGAAAGTTTCTTGTAGCCTTCCAAAATCTTGCTAGACACCGGCACATCACGGAACATCGCCTCCGAAATTGATCCAATAAATGAAAACTTAGAGTTTTCGGCAAGAATAATCCCTGTTGTGTGAAAAGTTGAGATAGAGGCCACCATAGCATCCTGCATCACCAGAATTTTATATTTGTCTCTTACCCATTGGACAATGACTGTCCAGAAACGTGCATAGGAGATCTCATCGTGACGTGTTGTTGAGTGGGTGCTTTGAACAACTTGAGCCCAGAGAACAGCCATAAATTCGATGTTGAGACCTATATAAACACCATAGATGATCGCCATGAAGAGCTTACTTGCGCAATCGGACCCTGTAACCCTTTCAGAAAAGCCCTTGAACAGCAGAGTGAAAAGCCCATTCCCTTGGGGCGGTAGGTTTGGTTTCCGAAACTTGGAGACGGCGGTTAGGGTTTCTTTGTAACCCATCTGGTAAAACATCTCCAAAAGAGCAGCATTTGTGACATGTTCTGGGTTGATCATGCCCTCTGCTTGAGGAAGCCCTAGGATTGAGCAGAATCGGGTTTTGGAGATGGATATTTTCCAGTTATAGATTTCAAATGAAATCCTCTGATCCTCTTTAATGAAACTTGCAGACGAGTAAACCTTTAACAGAAGAGACATCGGAACAGCTTCCATCTTCGTCAGAGCAATAACAATAGGGGAGTACTTCAAACATTCGACGATTGGAAGAAGATAGCTGTCGTATTTGCAAGGATCAAGATCAATCACCAGGTTTTGGTTAGGCTTGATTGCAAGAAGTGATGAGTGTGCGGTTTGATCATGAGCAGAAGAGGAAGCCGCCATTGTTGAGTTCTTGTAAAAGAAGATGATGAACAGTAGATTGCTTTGATCGCCAAATTTTTTTGAGAGAGATTGAGAGTGTTGATGAGAGATGAAGCGCCAAAAACCTTTATACCGTTTGTTTGGTGAGAGAAATCAGGAGAGAGAGTGTGACGGATTTTGAAAAGACGCATGAAAAAGCGCAATTTGACAGCTGTGACGTCAGAAACGTGTGTCAGGCGGCGGTAAAGTAGGCGACCGTTCAAATTATCACGCGCCCAAAACAAATCTTATCTCTTCAAGTATAGCCGTTTCAAATCCTCCTCTTGTGCAGTTATTACATAGACATGACATTCGCAGCGAAACATGAACTTTCACATTGAAACTTTATTAACCTGTGAAAGTAAGAGCAACCATGAGAACCACGGACCAGACTTTGGAAAATCACTGTGATTTTCGTGCAAGAGTGTGCCAAAGATAAAGAAATAAAGCAACATGAATTTATGGGATATTAGTGATGTCTTATAAGACACCACACTGTGGATCCCGGACATAGATATCTTCCTTCGAAGTCAAGAGAGACTAGGAAGTGTATGTGTGGTTTCCCGTTGAAATACGATCAATTGTTTTTGAAGAAACATTGAAAGGCATCTTTCGTTAGGCTGACTGTGTGGCTTTATCTTCAACCAAACAACGAAACTTGATATAAGTGCGAATGTTGGATGAAGCACTCGTGTGACCAGTGCAGTCAGTTGAAGGAGTAGGTTTGGAATTTGTTTAGTGGCTTGGATAAATCTAGAAATCTCAAAAAATAAAACCTGGATCTCTTGGAAAGAAATGTCTTAGGTCTAGATCATTTCATTAAGATCTCACAAAAGAAAAAGAGATTTCTTGGTACGGACCACGAAAGTGGACATTCGTTAATTACTGGGTGAAAATCTAGAACGTTTAATTGTTCACCATCTTGAATATTGGTTCTCACTCAGCTCGTGGTAGTACGAAACTAAGATCATTAACACAGATGTTGTGCAACCATAAACCTCAGTGGTAATTTCTGAGAGTCTCAAGGGTTGCGATCATGAATGCGAAAGTGATGGAGAAAAATAGAGGTGGTTCAAGAAAAAAACGAATGTACCTCTGCTATGCGAAAGTGACCAAGCAGATAACTCTTTACTCGATATGAGAAGAGTAAGGTAGCTCATGACTTATGTGAAATGAGAGCCTAATTGGGAAGAAACGATTGGTATTATCGATTCATTAAGACTTTAGTATAAATTCGTCGAGGCTTTAGACAACATGCAACACCATGCTTCTAGGGACACTTAGCTAGTACAAAGATAGAGAATTCATACCTACCCCATCATTCGAAAAATTTTTTTTGCCTTTAAAACAACACAAACAAGAGAAACCAAAATAACAAAAAAAAATTTCGAAATTTAATGGTATTTAAAAAAAATAAAAAGATAAAAATATTTTTGGTTTTTGAAAATTTAGAAATAAATTTTTTTTTTGTATTTTTGTCTTGCAAAAAAATAATTAAAAGAATAAAATAAAAATAAACGAAATAGAGAGAAAACAAACATAACCGAAAACGAAAATATACATAATATACAAAAGGATACAGGAACATCCGAACCACAAATGAACAGTGGACTGCTAGTCACTGTGAGCGTTCACACCGATTCGCAGTGTAAAAGTAGACTGCGAATTACTGCGAGCATTCGCACCGATTCACAGTGTCAAAGCAGACTGTAAATTACTGCGAGCCTTCGCACCGATTCGCAGCGATAACTTTATGAAAGCAAAAGTGGTTTTGGAACAGATTCAGCTTCCATCATTCCTAGGCCTTGAAGAATTCTATTGAAGGTTGTCTCAGGTAAGCCTTTCGTGAATATGTCAGCTAACTGATCAGCGGATCTTACGAAGTGTACTTCAACATTGCCATCTTCCACATGATCCTTGATGAAATGATACCTCAGTGCTATATGTTTCGTCTTTGAGTGTTGCACTAGGTTATGACAAATGTGAATGGCACTTTCGGAGTCACAATAGAATGGGATTCGTTTCATGTTCAGGCCATAGTCACGAAGTTGACTTTGAATCCATATTACCTGCGAAGTGCATGAGGCGGCATCTATGTACTCTACTTCAGCAGTTGAGAGGGATACACAAGTTTTCTTTTTCGACTGCCAACTTACGAGCTTGCCATCCAAGAATTGACATCCTCCTATTGTACTTTCCTATCTAACCCACATCCTCCTAGATCTGTATCCGAAAAGGCTTGCACAAAGAAACCAGACTTTGATGGATACCATATTCCAAGTGATGATGTTCGTTTTAGGTATCAGAATATGTTCTTGACAACAATCATGTGAGGTTCTCGAGGATTCGCTTGGAACCTAGCACAATAACAAACGGAAAACATAATATATGGTCGACTTGCAGTTAGATACATTAAATAACCTATCATTTGACGATAAAGCGTCATATCTGCAGCCGATTTATCCAGAGATGGAGTGAGTTTCGTTCTGAATGCCATGGGGATTTTCACATTTGAGTCTCCTAACATCCCAAACTTTGCAAGTAGATTCTTCGTGTAAGCTTCCTGGTTAATAAATATACCTTCCTGACTCTGTCTAATGTTCAATCCAAGGAAAAAGTTAATAGGACCCATGGAGCTCATCTCAAATTTTGTTTCCATTAACTTTCGGAATTCAGTCGTTAAGCTTGGATTTGTTGATCCGAAGATAATGTCATCAACGTATATTTGGACAATCATTAAGTGGTCACCCTCTTTCTTTTGAAAGAAGGTTGGGTCAACCGAACCTTGTTTAAAATTTGACATTTTTAAGAAGCGAGTGAGAGTTTTGTACCAGGCTCTTGGAGCTTGCTTCAGACCGTAAACATCCTTGTCAAGAATGTAACAGTGATTAGGATACTTTTCGTTTACGAACCCAGATGGCTATTCCACATACACTATCCCTTCAAGTTCTCCATTCAAGAATGCACATTTGACATCCATCTGGAATACCTCTAAGTTCTTGTGCGCTGCATATGCCAAGAAGATGCGAACGGATTTCAGCCTTGCAACTGGTGCGAAGGTTTCTTCGTAGTCAATACCTTCTTCCTGGAAATATCCCTTGACAACGAGTCTTTCCTTGTTTCTGATCACATTTCCTTCTTTATCCAGCTTATTGCGAAATACCCATTTCAAACCTACAACTGATGCATCAGGCGGAGTGGGAATCAACCTCCAAACCTTGTTTCGTTCGAACTCGTTGAGTTCGTCTTGCATCGCTTGCACCCAATCAGAATGATCAAGAGCAACGTTAATAGTTTTCGGTTCGATCTTTGATACAAACGAATTAAACATGCAAAATTCCACTTTAGAGAATAATGCAGTTTGTTTCGCTTTTTTCTGGGATCTCGTAAGTACTCCGGCGGATGACTCGTCAATGACTTGGGTTTTCGGATGGTCTCTTGTCCATTTGGTCATTGGAGGGTAATTTGGATCAAGGTTTGGATCCAATTCTACGTTCACTTCTTCGAACTCAGATTGCACATCCGAATCGTCATTCGTATTATTATTCTCCCCTTGAATGATGATTGGTCTTCCATTTTAGGAATTGGATTCTCCCCCTCGAATGGATTGTCTTGAAACAAACGTGGAGAAGAGTTCTCCCCCTGGAGAGGTGAGTCCGGTGTAGAGGTAGATTGAAAACCCTCCCCTTGGATTGGAGTGTTCGTATCTTGTGGTGTAGAGTGCTCCCCCTGAAAGCTTGTACTGGCAGTTGAATCAGAATCCTCTTTCTGGAATGTAATATGCGTGTCTCGAGGGACGTTCGCACTTGGTGGCTGTTTGTGCATATCCTTCTCCGCATCATCAATTATTTTCTTCAATTCATCCTCTTTTTTGTCAGTTGCTTTTGATTTGGATGAAATAGCCTTCTCTGGGTCGTCAAAGAGTAACATGAATTCCTCATAAAGTTGGAGAGAGGAATCGTGGATGGACATAGTTTCAAAAAGATCTCCTTTGATTGACTATCATTTGACTGAATCCTCTGCAAGTAGTTGTCGTCAAACGTGACATAGTAGGTTTCTTCCATTTTCTTGGATCGTTTGTTGAGAACCCTATATGCCTTGGAAGTCAGCGAATATCCTACAAATATACCATGTTCAGCTTTCGCATCGAATTTGTTTCGTTGTTCCTTGGAGTTGAAGATGAAACACCTGGAACCAAATACATGGAAAAACTTATTGTTAGGTTTGCGATTATTTATTATTTCATAAGGAGTGATAGAAAATCGCTTATTCAGGATAGATCTATTTTGGGTGAAGCACACAGTTGTAATCGCATCCGCCCAGAAATAGAGAGGCAGACATGCGAAAGATAACATGGTTCTCGCAGCTTCGCACAAGGATCGGTTTCTCCTTTCAACTACACTGTTATGTTGTGGAGTATAGGGAGTAGAAAATTTGTGTGAAACTCCCTTTTAAGCAAGGAATTCTTCAAACGCTTGGTTTTTGAATTCTAGACCATTGTCATTGCGAACATTGCGAACCAGCTTTTGTAGTTGAAGCTCAATTTTCTTGATAAAGTCCTCGAGTTTTGGTGTTGCTTCAGATTTCTATTTAAGAAAATACACCCAAGTGAAACGTGAAAAATCATCGACTATCACAAGAATATACTTACTACCACCAACGCTTTCAATTGTAGATGGTCCACAAAGGTCAACATGTAGAAGTTCTAGAGGTTCATGGACTTTCGTGTTAACTATGGTAGGATGACTTTTTCTGCTTTGCTTCCCCATTTCACAGGCTGAACATAAGTGATATTTATCAAATTTCAGGAGAGGAAGTTCTCGCACGTGATCACCAAGAACCAGCTTGTTGATGTGTTTGAAGTTGAGGTGCGAAAGTCTTCTATGCCATAACCAGCTTTCGTCACAGTGAGCTTTTGTTAGTAGGCAAATGGCAGGCTTCCCTCGTATCAGATTCAAATTTAACGGATACATTTCTCCTTAATGCTTCGACTTAAGAAGGATTGCTTTGGTTTCCTTTTCTATGATTTCAGACCCTTAGTCGTCAAAGGATACCTTTAAACCTGTCCCTACAACCAACTGCGAAACACTGATGAGGCTGTGTTGTAGGCCTTCTACGTACGTCACTTTATGAATAGAAAACTCTCCATTCATTATCATCCCATAACCTTTAATTTTTCCAAAAGAGTTTTTTCCATACTTCACATTTCCACCATCTTTGAGAGCTCGAAACACTCGCAATTCCTCCTTCCTGCCAGCCATGTGACGTGATCAGCCACTGTCGATGTTGTTGGATTAGATGTCTAATCCCATAACTATTATTGGTATGCACTCGACCCAAGAGTAGCATGGTCCATTTGGGTTGCATAACATTGTCACACCCCCAAACCAGAATGGCGGAAACATTCGGGGGTGGGTGACTTCACGTAGTATCATCACAGTTGAATATTTGTAAAGAAAGTAACACAACCATCATAAATATAATAAAAGTTACATCGTTGCATGTAATACATGTTTCAAAAGAATATTACAAATATGATGATTTAAAATGTTTTGATAACAAACGCCTTAGCGTTCCTTCTCCAAAAGCCGATGGTTACCTGTATTACTGATTCCCTGAGAAATACAAGTAATTTTGAAAAAGTGTCAACAATTAAGTTGGTGAGTTCATAAGCGTTTTTGTACTAAAATTTGTATGTCTTTCGGTAAAATAACTGAACGTGTTTTCCAGAAAATCCAATATTTTCTATATATGTGTGATAGTTTGAAAAGGTTCCAAAGGCTGAAATGCAATAGTATCTTTCATGCTAAAATGGTGAAAGTGGATTTATACATATATAATGTAACACTGAATGCATTTAAGAGTCTCGTAAATCAAAATATTTCGATATTCCATGTGAGATTTATAACCATGCTATTGACCCAGACTGCCTGTAACAACGTTCTTCAAGCGTTGTCGTGTTATGACGTTTGTCACCCCAGACCTGCCGGTCTAACTGTAGCTAACAGTTTAGGTGCGAGATTGTGAATCCCGTATAGATCTATACACAAGTATCACGCTCTCCCTACAAGAGATTATGGTTTATAATACAGGACTTGAAATGCGTACTCGAGAGTACGGTGAAGCCGGATGTCTCACAAAACTTAGTATCAATAAATTTACGGAATGAAAAGTCCACATTACTTGTAAATAAAAGTATTTCCTTTTTATCGTGTTTATGTGAAGTTGTCATGAATATTTCGTAAACTATACCTATTATAGTTTTTCAAAGGTGTTTTCCATTTGGTGATAAAAACTTGACGTAATACCAACTTTGCATGTAAGGTGTAACTTGGGTATTAACGTTGTTTAACATTTATAAGCAGGATGTAAGTAAAATATTCGAAACCATATACAACGGTACGTATTTCAACCTAAGTTTTTCTCGTGTTTCACTTGTATTTCCCCCCTAAAACATGAAAAAGACGTGAAAATGTAGGGGTATGAACTCACCTGGAAAGTGTGATGATTTGAAGAAAACGAGACTTTACTCGGGTAGCGCTTGGACCGGGAAGTGGTAAGTTTCTTGGGATTCTCGGAGCTTCGGACCTTCGTCGGAACTTGGATATGTAACCGGGGTGTCGGGGTCGTCTCGGGATGCTAAACGTAGAGTAGAAGTGAGAGAGAATAGGGAAATGAGCAAGGTAAGTCGGAACCCTCGCATCTTATTTATATGGGCTGGTCATGGTGTGAACGCGGGGCGTTCCTGCTGGGTACGCAGGGCGTTCGCCCTACGCAGGGCGTTCCCCTGAACGCAACGCGTTCTGAAGCTGAATTACGTCATCGCTTACGAACCTCGGATGTGACGGCGAAGAGTCAGGTCTGCGAGCACGAACGCGGCGCGTTCCCTCGGAACGCAGGGCGTTCCCTTCGGACCCGCCTCGAAGTGTGTGCCCAAACTTTGTAAAATCTGTAACTTTTGTGTACGAGCTCCGTTTTCGACGTTCTTTATACGCACGCGAAGGTGAGAATATACTATTCAACTATCGTTTAGACTCCATCGACAAATTTTGACTTTATTTTTAATAATATATTTTTAACAGGTCAGGACAGGATAAATCCGTTAAAAATTCATAACTTCTTCATCTGACGTCCGTTTTCGTCTGTCTTTTTACCGTTGTCTTACCATTGACGAGATCTTCGATACTCGTTTAGGTCGTGTTGGCTAAAAGTAGCTCGATCTCTATTTCGAGTTTTTAGCTGTGTACTGTTGTTCCGAAACTTAGAAAAATCATAACTTCCTCATACGAAGTCAGATTTGGGCGTTCTTTTTATGCATGTTCACAGTTTAACCTGATCTACGACTTTAGTTTAGATACCTAAGGCTAAAAAGTATTTTATTGAAATTTCACTTTTTACACTTGACAGTGTTTTACTAGTTGTGTCGCGGATTTTCGATTGGTCATAACTTCTTCGTTATAACTCAGATTTGAGTGTTCTTTATATTTCTGAGAACCTTAACGCGATATCTAACACTTTCTGTATCCCAATTGAGACTTTAGAACACTTCATTTTTGACGCTATTTTTATTGATTCAAAATAGTTTATAATATTTGAATTTTTGAACATTACATTGACTCGAAATATCGGGTTGTCACATCATCCCCCCGTTAGAGAGAATTTTACCCCGAAATTTTAATCTAAGATAGAGTTTATGGACTAGGAAAAAGATGTGGGTACGTTTTTTTTCATCTGATCCTCGCGTTCCCAGGTGTATTCAGGTCCTCGCTTGGCATTCCAACGGACCTTCACAATGGGTATGCGGCTTTGTTTAGTTCTTTTAATTTCCCGATTCATGATCTCTACTGGCTCTTCTACGAAGTGGAGACTCTCGTTGATTTCAATTTCGTCCAGAGGGATGACGAGGGTCTCATCGGATAAGCACTTCTTTAGGTTCGACACGTGAAAGGTAGGGTGTACGTTATTGAGTTCCTGCGGTAATCGAAGTTTGTACGCCACCGGGCCGATCCTGGCAAGGATCTCGAATGGTCCGATATACCTTGGGTTTAGTTTCCCATGTTTTCCAAAACGTATTAAACCCTTCCAGGGTGAGACTTTCAATAGTACCCGGTCCCCAACCTGGAATTCCAAAGGTTTCCGTCTTTTATCCGCATAACTCTTTTGTCTGTCTCTTGAAGCCTTCAGTCGTTCTCGGATTTAGACAATCTTCTCTGTATTCTCCCTTATGATTTCCGCTCCAGTGAGAGTGCTGTCGGGTACTTGACCTCTTGCTAGTTGCGTGTCACCCACTTCAGCCCAACACATGGGTGATCTCCACTTACGGCCGTAGAGGGCTTCAAATGGAGTGACCTTGATGCTAGTGTGATAGCTATTGTTTTATGAGAACTCAACCAATGGTAAATGGGTATCCCAAGCTTGACCAAAATCGATCACACAAGCTCTTAGCATATCTTCCAAGGTTTGAATGGTCCTCCCACTCTGACCGTCGGTCTGTGGGTGGTAGGCGGTACTCATGTCCAGTCTCGTTCCTAGAGATTTTTGTAGTGACTGCCAGAACCTCGAGGTGAATCTACTATCTCGGTCCGAGATAATGGATATTGGTACCCCATGCAGTCGTACAATCTCCCTGATGTATGTTCTAGTTAGTTTCTCCAGCTTATTTGTTTCCTTTATTGGTAGGAAGTGCGCGGATTTGGTTAACCGGTCGACGATCACCCATATGGTGTCAAGTCCACCTTCTATCTTGGGTAACTTGGTTATAAAATCCATGGTTATCCGCTCCCACTTCCACTCGGGTATTTCCGGTTGTTGCAACAATCCAGAGGGCTTTTGGTACTCTACCTTGACTTTGGCGCAAGTCAGACATTTGCCTACATAGGTAGCGATTTCGGCTTTCATGTTTGGCCACCAATACAGGTTCTTGAGATCTAGATACATCTTATCCGATCCAGGATGTATGGAGTATCGAGTCTTATGGGCTTCATTTATGACAACATCTCTGAATCCGCCAAACTTTGGCGTCCAGATCCGATTCATGAAGTAACGAACTCCGTCATCCTTGACTTCAAGATTCTTATCCATTCCTCTTAAGGCTTCATCCACCATATTTTCGGATTTCAAGGCTTCTATTTGAGCTTCCTTGATTTGTGTGGACAAGTGTGAATGGATCGTTATAGTTAAAGATTTCACTCGGCGGCCCGAGTATTCCTTTCGGCTGAGGGCATCAGCTACTACATTAGCTTTCCCGGGATGATAACAAATTTCGCATTCGTAATCATTTACTAGTTCTACCCATCGCCTTTGTCTCATGTTGAGTTCCTTTTGATTGAGGATGTATTGAAGGCTTTTATGATCGGTGAAGATTGTACATTTCGTGCCGTAGAGATAGTGCCTCTAGATATTTAGAGCGAAAACGACTGCTCCTAGTTCGAGATCGTGCGTGGTATAGTTGACCTCGTGCGTGTTGAGTTGTCTCGAGGCGTATGCGATGACCTTCCCTCGTTGCATTAGGACACATCCAAGTCCCTGGTTTGACGCATCGCAGTAGACCACAAAGTCTTCTGTTCCTTCTGGCAAAGATAATATAGGTGCGTTGCATAGGGCTCGCTTTAGTGTTTGGAATGCAACGTCTTGTTTTTCTCCCCAGCTGAAGGTTACACTCTTCTGAGTCAGGGTGGTAAGTGGCTTAGCAATCTTCGAGAAGTTTTATATGAACCTCCGGTAATACCCAGCGAGGCCCAAGAATTGTCGGATTTCTGTTGGAGTCCTTGGAGTTGTCCAGTTCTCGATTGCCTTGATTTTGGAAGGGTCCACGGGTATCCCCTCCTTGCTGACCACGTGACCTAGGAAATCTACTTTCCAAATCCAAAATTCACACTTTGAGAATTTTGCGTATAGCTTCTCTGTCCTTAATGTTTCTAAGACCAGATGGAGGTGTTGGCTATGTTCCTCCTTGCTCCTTGAATAGATGAGTATATCATCTATGAACACGATCACAAATTTGTCCAGGAAAGGACGACACACTCGGTTCATCAAGTCCATGAACACCGCCGGTGCATTTGTCAATCCAAAGGGCATCACTACAAACTCGTAGTGACCATAGCGAGTTCGGAATGTCGTTTTGGGAATGTCTCCTTCCAGGACTCACAGCTGGTGATACCAAGATCTTAAATCGATCTTTGAGTAGTAGCTCACTTCTTGTAGTTGGTCGAACAGATCGTCTATGCGCGGTAAGGGGTATCGGTTCTTGATCGTGAGTTTGTTCAGTTCCCGGTAATCGATTCACTTGCGAAAAGATCCGTCCTTCTTCTTTACGAACAGAGCCGGTGCTCCCCAAGGTGAGAAGCTCGGTCTGATGAATCCTTTGCTTAGAAGCTTGTTCAGTTGGCTGGATAATTCCTGCATTTCTGCCGGTGCTAGATGGTACGACGATTTTGCTACTGGGGTAGCTCCGGGAATCAAGTCGATCCTGAACTCAACTTGACGTTCTGGTGGGACTCCTGGAAGATCTTCAGGGAAAATGTCGGGGAAATTGCAGACTTCCGGAATGTCTTTAATGTCTTTCACTTCTCGTTTCTTGTCTACCACGTGGGCTAGGAAGGCATGATATTCTTTGCGAAGGTATTTTCGGGAATTGACGCAAGAGATGATTTGTAAATTGGTACCGGGTTTATCCCCATAAATGATAAGAGTTTTGCCGATTGGCAGATTAATGCAAACGGCCCTTTCGTGACAAAGTATATCGACATGGTGAAGGTTTAACCAATCCATACCGATGATGACATCAAAACTTCTTATAGTGATCGGCATTAGATCGATTTGGAACGAGTGTTCATTTAAATCTAACGTGCAGCCTATGTACATATCGTTTGTGCTTTCTGTCTTACCGTTTGCCATTTCTACTGTAAAGATCTTATTAAGTGCTTGGGGTTTTTGATTAAGTAAGTGTTTGAATTTATGACTCACGAAACTTCTCTCCGCACCACAGTCAAAGAGTATGAATGCATAAATGTTGTTGAGGAGAAACGTACCCGTAACCACTGTGGGATCGGCCATTGCCTCGTTCTGCCCTATTGCCAGCACTCTTCCTACGCCGCCAACATTCTTTGCCTTAGGCCAATCTCTCTTGTAGTGCCCAGTTTCCCCACACCCATAAATGCCTGGCTCGCTCCAGTACCAGGAACTTGGGTGATTGGTCGCGCTGGTGCCTTACAGAAACGAGCAGTGTGCCCTTTCCTGTCGCAGTTTTTACAGTGCATCTCCCGGCAATTCCCGTTGTGATGGTAATTGCATTTGTTGCACTTTGGTAGGTTTCCAGCATATTGTTTTACCGGCGTAGGGGTAACAGGGACAGCAGTGGGGGAAGTAGCGGCATGGACCACCACTATTTGCTTCTTTGAAGGTTCTTGCGAAGTTTGACCTTTCCTCTTGTTCCAAAACTTCTTCTTCTTGTTGTTGTTGGCATTGCTGTTATTGTTGTTGCTTCCTTTGGTTGGGTCTGGGATGACGGTCGTGACATCTTGGCAGACCCCATGATCGATGAGGGACTGTGCCAGTTGTTTGGCACTGTCGAACGTCGTGGGTTTGGAAGCTAGAACACTTCCTTGAAGCTGGGGCGACAGCCCCCATACATACCTTTCCACCTTCTGACTTTCTGGGGCCATCATCCCTGGGCATAGTATTGTCAAATCACTGAACCTATTCGTATAGGTTGTGATGTCCGAGCCCACCATAGACAATCCCAAAAGCTCCTGTTCAAGCTTCTGGATCTCGCCCCTTGGGCCCTACTGTCGCAGTAGCATTTGCTTCAGGTTCTCCCAACCCATGGAGTTTGCCACTACCAGAGTTAGTGACTTGACGTGTCCATTCCACCACGTTAGGGCTCATTCGGAGAAAGTACAGGCGGAAAAATTTACTTTGCTCTCTTCGGGGCATGAGCATATCTCGAACACGGCTTCCGTTTTCTCTATCCATTGGGATACAGCCATTACTCCCCCAATTCCATTAAAGGGGATGGGTTTGCTGTTGGAGAAGTCCTTATAAGTACATTCCCCGGAACGTCCCTGGTTTTGGCCATTAGTAGAGCTATTTATTCCTCCCCCTGATCCGTTGTTACTCATTTGAGCCATTGCTGCAGTTACGGCAGCTGTTAGAGCGGCCTGAAAGGTAGCAGCATCCATCGACGGAGGTGGAGGTGGTGGTGGTGTTGGTGCTCCTGTAGTATTGAAGCGTCGAGGATTTCTTCTTGGTGGCATGATTCTGCCATAAGTTAAGATACGAATTCTTGATAAGTCTTCAGAAATGATTATGGAAAGTCTTAGTATCCTATGTTTTGCGCTCCGAACATTACCGAAATTTGTAAGTGAAGGGGAAACTTTCAATAATAATTGTGTGATTTACTTAGTATCTAAAGAACTTAATGGTATACTCAAGGAAATAATAAATGCGTGTCATTCTCATTGATATTAATATTTGACACAACGATCAGGAAAATTTGACCTTACATGGGTCTAGGGTACATCAATGATAAAGGGAAAATTTGACAGCATTCGGGCCCCCGAATTGTGTACTCACAATCCGTCGGGTTTACATTTAAAGGAAAGAGTAACCCCAACACTTAGTCGATAAGTATATATATATATATATATATATATATATATATATATATATCACGTACTTCTGGCGCTATATATATATATATATATATATATATATATATATATATATATATATATATATATAGCGCCAGAAGTACGTGATCTACTCCGAGCGGGTGGCACGCTGCGGACCATGATATCTGTTTGTGGAAGTCTGAACTCGGGCTACTTGACGTTCAGCCTCGATGATGCGCCTCTCCATTGTGGCTTGGTTTTTACGGAATTCCCTTACTTCGGCTCTAGTAGCAGTAATGTCCTTCTGAAGGGAAAAGGTGTGCTCTATTGTCCGCTCATGTTCTTCGTCCAGACGACGAAGACGTACCGCAGTGACAGCAGCGGTGGCCCCAATGTCCAAGAGTTGGCTGGCATTTACTCTTTCCTGCTCGCCTTGGTTGGCAATGCGACGAACCATGACAGGGAGTGCCCTGTCAGTCGAACCCCCGTTGTTGAGGTTATAAAAGCCTCGTGTCATGTCGTAGGGTGGGCGTTGCCCTTGCTCCCTGCTCCATCGCTTCAGATCCACAGCCCAGCGGGGCGTCGGGCCCTGGAAGTTCCTTTGGGGATTTGCTGCTCCTCGGGGAGGATTGTAGACCTCGGGTTCCGAGTCAGTGCTCCCACCATCTCCTTCCTCTCCTGACTCTTCATCTGGGTCTTCCTCGGGATCCTCTTCGGAATCCTCTTCTGGCTCTTCCTTGGGGATCTCTTCGGGATCTTCCTCTGGGTCCTCCTCAATCCAGCCTCCATTACCCTGGTTAGGGTAGTAGGGATCCCCGGGAATGTGAAATCCTGCCATTTTGTCTAGACGAGAAATAGAGGCAAGAGAATTATATAAAAATTTTGGAGTAAAAGGTAACTTTTGATAAATAAAATTTTTATTTATTTGACGATTCCTAATTTTACCTAAATATCGAGGTTCGCATGATTATTATAGTTCTTATGGTATTATAAAATACTCCAATAGTATTTCAAATTTGTAAGTTTGATTCTAGTATTTCGTTTGGTAAGTTTTCGACTTGTTGCTCACTACGACCATTCCTCGACATACGTTAGTCACATCCAGGATAAATATAGTTGATCAGGCTATATTTATTCTCGATCTGCTTACATACCCCGAGGCCTAATCGTAGTGTCACAACTTGCCTTAATACTTTTGTAAAATTTTAGTTATGATACGAGACCGATGCATGCGTGTACTTATACTTTTATATAAAAAAAATACCATTTTAATTTATTAAAAGTATCGTTTATGAAAACGTTTTGTCAGAGGGTTTTAGTCCCTTTGCATTTATAGTTTGTATATCTTATGTGGTTCGATATACTTAGTTCACTATAAACAATGCTCTGATACCAATCTGTCACACCCCCAAACCAGAATGGCGGAAACATTCGGGGTGGGTGACTTCACGTAGTATCATAACAACTGAATATTTGTAAAGAAAGTAACACAACCATCATAAATATAATAAAAGTTACATCGTTGCATGTAATACATGTTTCAAAAGAATATTAAAAATATGATGATTTAAAATTTTTTGATAACAGACGCCTTAGCGTTCCCTCTCCAAAAGCTGATGGTTACCTGTATTACTGATTCCCTGAGAAATACAAGTAGTTTTGAAAAAGTGTCAACAATTAAGTTGGTGAGTTCATAAGCGTTTTTGTACTAAAATTTGTATGTCTTTTGGTAAAAATAACTGAACGTGTTTTCCAGAAAATCCAATATTTTCTATATATGTGTGATAGTTTGAAAAGGTTCCAAAGGCTGAAATGCAATAGTATCTTTCATGCTAAAATGGTGAAAGTGGATTTATACATATATAATGTAACACTGAAGGCATTTAAGAGTCTCGTAAATGAAAATATTTCGATATTCCATGTGAGATTTATAACCATGCTATTGACCCAGACTGCCTGTAACAACGTTCTTCAGGCGTTGCCGTGCTATGACGTTTGTCACCCCAGACCTGCCGGTCTAACTGTAGCTAACAGTTTAGGTGTGGGATTGTCAATCCCGTATAGATCTATACACAAGTATCACACTCTCCCTACAAGAGATTATGGTTTATAATACAGGACTTGAAATGCGTACTCGAGAGTACGGTGAAGCCGGATGTCTCACAAAACTTAGTATCAATAAATTTACGGAATGAAAAGTCCACATTACTTGTAAATAAAAGTATTTCCTTTTTATCGTGTTTATGTGAAGTTGTCATGAATATTTCGTAAACTATACCTATTATAGTTTTTCAAAGGTGTGTTCCATTTGGTGATAAAAACTTGACGTAATACCAACTTTGCATGTAAGGTGTAACTTGGGTATTAACGTTGTTTAACATTTATAAGCAGGATGTATGTAAAATATTCGAAACCATATATAACGGTGCGTATTTTAACCTAAGTTTTTCTCGTGTTTCACTTGTATTTCCCCCCTAAAACATGAAAAAGACGTGAAAATGTAGGGGTATGAACTCACCTGGAAAGTGTGATGATTTGAAGAAAACGAGACTTTACTCGGGTAGCGCTTGGACCGGGAAGTGGTAAGTTTCTTGGGATTCTCGGAGCTTCGGACCTTCGTCGGAACTTGGATATGTAACCGGGGTGTCGGGGTCGTCTCGGGATGCTAAACGTAGAGTAGAAGTGAGAGAGAAAAGGGAAATGAGCAAGGGAAGTCGGAACCATCGCATCTTATTTATAGGGGCTGGTCATGGTGCGAACGCGGGGCGTTCCTGCTGCGTACGCAGGGCGTTCCCCCTACACAGGGCGTTCCCCTGAACGCAGCGCGTTCCGAAGCTGAATTACGTCATCGGTTACGAACCTCGGATGGGACGGCGAAGATTCAGGTCTGCGAGCACGAACGCGGCGCATTCCCTCGGAACGCAGGGCGTTCCCTTCGGACCCGCCTCGAAGTGTGTGCCCAAAACTTGTAAAATCCGTAACTTTCGCGTACGAGCTCCGTTTTCGACGTTCTTTATATGCACGTGAAGGTGAGAATATAGTCTTCAACTCTCATTTAGACTTCATCAGCAAATTTTGACTTTATGTTTAATAATATATTTTTAACAGGCCGGGACAGGATAAATCCGTTAAAAATTCATAAGTTTCATCTGACGTCCGTTTTCGTCTGTCTTTTTACCGTTGTCTTACCATTGACGAGATCTTCGATAGTCATTTAGGTCGTGTTGGCTAAAAGTCGCTCGATCTCTATTTCGAGTTTTTAGCTGTCTACTGCTGTTCTGAAACTTAGAAAAATCATAACTTCCTCATACGAAGTCAGATTTGGGCGTTCTTTTTATGCATGCTCACGGTTTAACCTGATCTACGACTTTCGTTTAGATACCTAAGGCTAAAAAGTATTTTATTGAAATTTCACTTTTTACGCTTCACAGTGTTTTACTAGTTGTGTCACGGATTTTCGATTGGTCATAACTTCTTTGTTATAACTCGGATTTGAGTGTTCTTTATATTTCTGAGAACCTTAGCGTGATATCTAACACTTTCTGTATCCTAATTGAGACTTTAGAACACTTCATTTTTGACGCTATTTTTATTGATTCAAAATAGTTTATAATATTTGACTTTTTGAACATTACATTGACTCGAAATATCGGGTGGTCACAAACATCAGGACAATTTGTTAGGATTGACTTTTGAGAAGAGGTTACATATGATTTATTAATATATTATAAGTTCTAATATATTAATATGAAATCATATGATTTAAATAGTATTGATCACGAATTAGTTTGGAATTAATTTAGTGATCAAAAGAGACTAATTAAATCTATGGAGACTAATTATGGTAATTGGTTATATTTATATGTGTTGGGCTTATGATCCATATTGGACTAAGTTTATGTATGGATACATAAAGAGTTGGGCCACATGAACCATGGATCATAAAACACATGGGTATAGATTTGGGTTATACCCATGACTCTTGGAATCCTACATATAAATATAAGCTCCATAACCTAAAAATGATATACTTCTAGTTGTTGAAGTTCATGGAGGTGTTTTTTGGTGCATGAATATTTTCTCTCAAGAGTCACCTTTGTCCTAGGTGAGTTGTGATTCCATTTGAGGTGCAACACTTGGGGCACCAAGTTCTTAAAGGCCAAAGTCTTCCCTAGAAACATCAACAACATCAAGAGGTATGTCTAAAACTTGTCTTATTATACATATGTTATTTGTATGCTAGTTGTAGGCTTAAAGCTTTGGAAACCATATGCATGTATAATTAGAGAAAACATAGATCCAAAGCTTTTAGGGTTGTATGTGCACCATAGGATGTTGTAGTATAAAAAACTCAACAGATGTACCATTCAAAGTCAAACTGCTCGTCATGTATTTTCTACGAAAATCAAGCAGATTTAGGAACCCAAAGTTGTTTGATTTGATTCTTTACAAACTCTTTTTCAACTTTCTTTGAGTTAGTTTCCGATTCTTTAGTTGGGATTTTATAGTCTGAGACTAACTTTCCTTTTCCTTTAGCCTCTTTGGATGAAGCTTTCATGGGTTCACATCGACGAGGTTTTGGTTTCTCCACAGGCTTCTTTGAAAAGGCAGGTTTTAGAATAACTTTTTGTTTAGAATCCTGTGGACTACGAAAGTGATGGTGCGAAGGAGCTTTCGCATTTTGATTTGAAGGCTTTTGATTTCGAACAAAGTTGGGATTTTGGGATTGCCAAAACTGCTTCCTTTCACTGAGATTTCTTTGATATCTCGCATTCCTTTTCCGTTTTTGAGCTACAAGTTGCTCTGAGGATTTGTGGATGTTTGCCTTGGGTTTTGACTTTCTTACATGAGATTCGTTCTTCACTGATGTAGGTTCGGTTTGAATGTCCTTGGTTCCACTTGGACTTCCTTTCTCATAGCTTGAGCGATTGTTCAGTGGTTCTGCCACATATCTTCCTTTCACTCTCCAAGAGGTATTTTCTGACAAACCTAAGGTTTCGTCTGCATTGTCTATTGGAGCGGACCAGAAGTACTCATCACATCCAGCTTTGTTGTCTTCATCTACGAGGGATGTTAATTCGACTGTTTGGTTTTTATCCAGTCCTTTAGTAGCAAATACTTGGTTAGGGACAGTTTGCACTTTAGGAAAAACCATTGCTTTAGCTTTTAAAATTTCAGGTTTATCTTGAGAAATACGTGCGAAGTCAACTGATTTTTCAGAAATTAAAGCTTTCGCAGGTTCAGTTTCATTTTTCACAAATTATGAGCAATCAACCTCATCCTCTACATAAATTTCCCTCATATCACTTTCCTCATCGAATTCAGATGTATATTCAACATTAATTTTATTATGTGAACTCAATTTGGCACTCAATGAGTCGAACCTTTGTATAGCATCAGATTTTATTTGCGTCATGTCATTTTCATCCAACAGTTGTTTTAACATGTTTTTATGGTCTTTGGACTTAATGTATGATTCAATTCTTTCCAGTCCTACCCTGTAAGCATCAGAAGTTTCGTTAGACGAAACAATGGATTCACACTTATAACAATCGACGTCAATTTCGTCTTCCTTTAATTCAAGAAATGGTAAGATCATCTTGTGAATTTTCTTACCAATCTCACAATCAAGGTGCAACTGAGTAATATTGAAATAAAGCCTTTTAGCAATCAAACATAAAATGTTACGTTGTTTCAAAAGCATTAAATTGTCTCGTTGCAAATAAATCAATTGATCCCTAGACTTAGACAAATCAGACTCAATTTTCTCTATCCATATGCGCCTCTCATCACTTTTCGAAGAAACCCTGCTGATTTGATCGGTTAGGTTAGTGTTTGTCAAACGAGTTCTTTTTAAACTATCGCTAATGCTTGAAAAGGTGAATTTTAAGTCATTTAATTCAGTTTCATATCTAGACACATGTATATTTAGAGATTCAAGAATAAGATTTACCTTGCTTATCATCTGTTCGCATTCATTGATTTGTTCAGGAACTGGCCTTGTTGCGAAACAGCTATCATCTCCTCTTCCACCATCAGGGGCATTTCCCTACATCTGTGACACCTCATTTGTTACCATCAAGCATCTTCCTCTGAACTGCGAACTCTCCTCTTTCGCAACGAACGCCTTGTCATGCATGGGCCTACGAACCTCGTCATCTTCAGAATCAGTGGACCAAACTTCCACTCCTCTAAACTCATTCTGATCATCATTTTCCTGCACAATTAAACCAGACATAGATTTATCAGTATTCTTTTTCTTCTTGATCTCTTTGAGCTTTCGCATGTAGTAAGTTTCATCATCTTCTCCTTCTTTTTTCTCATTCAACCTTCGCAACATGCATTCCCTGGCCAGGTGGTTTTTACCATGACAGTAGTTGCAGTCATAGCCAGAGTCACCCATGAGCTTCTTCTCCTTCTTGTCTTCCTCCTTTTGAGAACCGTTCGCACTTTCCTCTTTTACCTTCTCCGAACTATAGTTACCCTGCCAGTTTCGGTTTTTGTTGGATGGAAACTTCTTCTTTGCGAACCGCTTTGGTTTCGACATCATTAATGCATATTCTGATGGGTTTTGAGCATTCTAACACTCCTATGGTGTACATGCAACCCTAGAAACCTTGGATCTATGTTTTCTCTAATATTCATGCAAATTTGATTTTCCAAGGTTCTCATCCCAACTAGCATCACATGGGGTACTTGTGATATAAAAAACTAGTAGAATTACATACCTTTGTTGTTGCTTGGATTCCTTAAGACCTTGTGAGCCTAGCACCCCAAATGTGATGCCTCAAATGTTTCACACAACACCACAACTCTTGGAATAACTTGAGAGAAGAACAATTTGATCACAAAATCGGCTAGCCCTCCTTGTCTTGTAATAGTTGTCAATTTTGCTCCATATGAGGTTGCTTATATAGTATGTCACATGTAGGGTTACACCATGTAAACCCTAATGTGCATGGCTTTTAATTTCCCCATGATCCATGGGTTACAACCTTCATGGAGCATCCATGGAGCACCCAATGGGTCCTAGCCCAATCTAATGAATCATGAACCATAAGACCACTACATAAGAATGAATGATTTACAAATCAATCCCCATATATTTAATTAGTCTCTTTGTGATCACAAAATTAATTCCAAATTAATCCTTGATAATACTATTTAAATAATATGATTTCATATTAATATATTAGAACTTATAATATATTAACAAACCATAAGTGTCCTTTTTCTCATTGTATCTATCTAATTGTTGAGATGCCGAGCAACCCAAATGGAGTATGCCAAGCCGGGTCAAGTATATACCATATATAGTTATGGACTTAGACAGCTTATGCAACATATTCTTCATTCGTAAGCTCATATTCTGAAAGATCGGACTCAGAACCTTCTTCTACAACTTTCTTGACCTTCACAACTAGGGCCAGAGATCCCATTCCTGATACAACTTTCGCTTCTTTTGTTACCTCATTTTCATGTGCCTTCAGGATTCCAACCAGCTTTGCTAAAGTATAATTTTTGAACTGCTCATGCGCCTTGACCTTTGAAACTACTGCCTTCCACTCAGATCGAAGCCCATTCATATGTGTGACTTTTTGTTCGATTACTTCACTTCCAATACCATGTTTCATCATCTTACTGAGAAGATGATTGTAGCGATTGAATGTTTGACTTAGACTTTCTTCAGGCTTTTGTGTGAAGGCACCAAACTCCGAAAGCAGGAGTGTCTGAGTAGAGTGTTCAAGATCTGAATCAGTGGAGTAAAGTTCCTTGAGCCTATCCCAAATAGCTTTTGCAGTATCACACAAACTAATTGTTGGATTAGTGTCTAATTCCATAACTATAATTGGTATGTACTTGACCTGATTGGGCATGGTCCATTTGGGTTGCACTTCACCGAAACAATTTATATGGATAGTCTTTTGAGAAATAGTATGTTTATGATTTATATTAATATATTATAAGTTCTAATATATTAATATGGAACCATATTATTTAATTAGTATTGATCAAGAATTAATTTAGAATTAATTTAGTGATCAAAAGGAACTAATTAAATATGGAATCTTATATATAGTATGCGCCAAGTTCATTTAGGTTGGGCTAAGCTTGCATGGATAGTCCATGGAGTTTTAACCCATGGATCCTGTGGAAATGAAAGGTCATGGGTATTAGGGTTTACATGGATGAAACCCTAATCCTCCATACTATATAAAGAGGTCCTTGGCACTTGAAATTGGCACTAGTGTGTGAGTACAAAGGGTGGGCCGATTTCTAGAAGTGCTTGCTATTCTCTCAAGTTTTCCAAGGTGTTTTGGTGATTTGTGATTCCACTTGAGGCTTCCACACTATTGGGCCTAAGATCTTAAAGTTCAAGACTTCAAGCTACATCAAAAGGTATGTCATCTAACTAGGCTTTTGTAGTATAGTTGCTTCATATCATGCTAGTTAGGATGAAACCTTGGAATATCAAATATTTGCATGTATAATAGAGAAAACATAGATCCAAGGTTTATAGGGTTGCATGTACACCATAGGAGTGTTAGAATGCTCAAAACCCTTCAGTGGTATCAGAGCCTAGGCTTGTTTTCTTTTATACTTGATGCAAATTGCTAAAAATCGAAGTTTGTATGCTGTCTGGACAACTGACTCGCCGATTCCATTAAGGGACTCGACGAGTCTATGCCTAAATTCATCCAACTCGTCGAGTTGGTTCATGCACTCGACGAGTTGGAACCCCTGACAGCATATCTTCGAGTTTTAAGGCTGGAATTAGTCTAGAATCATTACCTTAAACTGTTTTGGACTTATAAAACCTGTTTTTGATGTGGTAATGATTATGGTAAACCAATTTCAAAGTTGTTATCAAAATTTCAAGCTTTATGTGTGTTTATGTAATTCTTGAAATTGTTGATATGATTGTTCATACACTTATGAGTTTTGGTAGATCATAGGAATTATTTGTAAATTGTTGTTAGTTAATTCTTGATCTAAATGTATTTTAATGGAGTCCATAATTTGTCCTCAAGTTGTGGATTACCAAAAGTCATTTCTTTTAAAGATTTATTAAAATGCATAGGTTACAAAAAGTGAAGAGTCTTTTTGTTTTATGAACTCCATAACTTGTCCTCAAGTTATGGATGTTCAAGAGTCTCTTCATTAAAGTTTTTAAAACCTTAATTAAACTCTTAAGTTATGAAAATCCAAAAGTTTTTGAATAGTTCAAAACTTCCCCTCAAGATTTGGAATTTGTAAAGTCTCACACACACTTTAATTCCAAACCCTAGAGTTTTAAAAGTTAAAATTCAACCCCTATACTTTATAGTATTATAAGTTAATAAAATATATATATATATATATATATATATATATATATATATATATATATATATATATATATATATATATATATATATATATAAGAGAAATTCAGTCTTACCGTTAGTAGGTCACATTCACGAAGCCAGTCTATAAGGGGGTATAAGGTTGTTGCCTATAAAATGGCAGCTTAATGGGTGTCCACTCTCACCCACCACTTCCTTGACTGGTGGAGGGTCGTTATCCGAACGGGTAGGACAAGGACTATAATTTTCATTATAAGTATAATGATAAATATAAAGTAACTAAACCTTTTATAAATTCCCAATCTTAGTTACTTTAGGAAAATGTGAATTTGGTGCTAACCCCCCATGAAATTACACTTTACATTTTGCTTAAGTCGTTAGTGGAGCGCGTGTGGTTAACCGGAATGCTAACCTGGATTTAACAAGGTAGGAAAAGGGTAACTTAATGTTTATCATAGTATCGGTGGAGTGTGTGTGGTTAACCGGCACATCGATTGAGTGGTAAATATTAAGGGTACCAAGTATATTTGCATGGTTATTCACACCTTGTTTTGTGATCCTCGGCATCCCAGTCACAAAATTTGAGAGGGCACAATCGAGATTGAAACATGCCATTGAAAAGTTCAATGAATCTCAAAAGATCTAGGAGTTTCAAATCAAATTAAAAGCTAATAAATTATTTCGTTTTTCATGGTGGAAATTGGTGAATCGTCATTCGCCTAACTTCAAATATTTTATAGCTTGGATTACGACATCCCTCTTCCAAGTTATAAAATATTGTGTTGGGTCCTAGCCTTAATATTTCATATTGGGTGTTATATTAAGGACTTTAAATCAACTATCTTGAATATCTCCCAAAAGATGTCTGGTTCAGACAACTATGATCTTCCCAAATCCCTAGGAACAAGCTTTCCTAATGAAGATGATGTCCCATGGTTGGTTCATAGAAATCATACTTCTCTTTCTTCACCTCCTCCAATTATTCTCCCTAACCCACAAGTTCTTGAATAGTTCAAGGTCACTCAAGCCCTATTGGCAAGCAAGGTCTATGTGTGCTCACATCTTGGAGATGAAGTCACATATTGACAAGCCGGGAGAGTTGGGTGTCAAAGTCTTGAGAAAGTTGGTTGTTCAATCACTTTCTAAGTCACATAGTGAGTTTCCTTTGGGACTACTATGAAACAGACCATGACATGACCCTTAATGAGCAAATTTGATTAGAAGATCAACTTCCCAAACTTCCATGGACATTGACAATGGTAACATTGAAAATCCAGAAAAGCTTTCTCTTCCCAATGGAAAGGGATCGGCCATAGTCAACTCGGTTGACCAAATGGTAAAGAGAAAGGCTAAGTCTGAGACAGTCTCGTGTACCGTTCCCAAAGAGTCCATATGCTTATATTGCCAAAGAAAGGGGCATTGGTTGCAAAGCTGCCCTATTTACCTGAAAGATCATAAGGTTGGTCAAGTCAAAAAGTTTGACTCTACTTCAGGTAAGTCCACTATCTAACTCTATTAAGTTCCTATTTGGAGATTCTTATTACATGATGTGGGTGGGTCACATGTTGAAGTTTTAAGAATCAAAGGAAAAAAAAGGAAGCTTAAAGAAGAGTAAGCTGATTCTGATCGAGAAGATGTATTTCGATCGCATGGTTCGGTGATTAGAATTTTTGAGCTGTTGCTTAAGAGTTGTGATAGATTGCTTAGGAATAGATAACAACATAGTTTCCATATGCATTTGCATTGTAAGGATACGTTTTTTCTGCAAGTTTTAAATAAAAGGAAAGTTTCATTTTTATTTATTTTAAAATATCCTTACAGTGGAATTTGTGAAAAAAATTATTGTTTATATGATTCCATTAATAGCAACATTGGAGAATGGATTTGATTCTTTCGTTTGTGGTAGTGTCATAATTTACCAAACAAGGAAAGATTCTCATCAACCAAGTTTTAGTTGGATAGAAACTTGGAATTATGCAAGTTGTATTATATGGTGAATGAGAATTTTCATCTTTGTAAAATTAATACTAGTTCCTTGTTCACATGTATATGTGAGTCAAGTAAAGGACTAAGGGATCGAGTACACATTCTTGTGCACTGGTCAAGTCCACCACAAAGATCAATAAGATTATTCGTCATGATTTACTGAAGTTCAGTAAATATGGTTATACTTACAAGTTTAAGTATAATTCTGAAACATTGGAAAAGTTTCTATGTATGGCAGAACGAATGAGAATAATCAAATTTGGCAGAAAGATAAAAATTTCTCAAATCTGAAAAGTTGGGAGAGTACTTTAGTATCATGTTTTATGATCATCTTAATGATGATGAAACCATATCACAATTGATTCTCTAAGGACATCTTAGTGCATTTGTTTGACTAAGAAGAGGAATCGTGAATTGTTGAATCGGTTAAATCAAAATATGACTCATACTTAGTTCCAAAACAAGTCTTAGAGTCATACTCCAAGATTGTAACTTGAGTGACACATCTTAAAGAAAGGTTTATTAAAACTAGTCAAATGTAAGAGTAAAATGTGTTCTACTCTTGTACATTTGAAGTTGGGTAAGCTGTGATGTTTTGGATAAAACAGAGACCAACTTAGGCCAATTATGTGAAGTGTTTTTCTTGAATATTTGTTTGTCAAGGAATGGGTCTTGGAAAGAGAGTCTTATATGTCAAGAGGACAGTGGGAGTCTAAAAGATCCTGAAAGAGTTTCAAGAACTAAACAAGAATAAAACCTGTAGTTTATCACTAGCAAACGACTTGAGGTTTATAACCTATCGTGTTGACATATTCCTATTTCTGTGAGCATTCCAGTTGAAGTTGGCTTTGCATGTGAGTTCTGAGAGTTCTCAACTGGTTGCATAACAACTTGGAAGCAATGGCAGGCTCTTGTGCTGCCAGGTTGCAAGAAGTTAAGACTGTACAAGTTCGGTCCATATGAGTTTGGATTTGTTATTAACCTTGTCTTGTGATTATGGTTTTGACAAATTCACATGGAAAGGAACACATACACCATAAAATCTAAGTGTCATAAGGTTTCTCTCCGATTCATAAAAATGATGGTGAGGAAACGCTTTCACTAAGTTGTCGCACCCCAAAACCGGAACGGCGGAAACGTTCTGGGGCGGAGGACGTCATGTACAGTATCATGACAATGCATAATAGTAAACAAGCAACAACATCCATTGCATTAATAGAATAATTTTAATACAAGCGTGTTCTGTATAGTTTATAAGACACCAAAAATATGAGTCAAAATAAAAGATGAGTCTTGAATGCTCCATCTTCTCAAAAGCTTCATCGGTACCTGTCTACCGATGACCTGAGAATACAAGTTATTTTGAAGGAGTTTATCAGCATTAAAGCTGGTGAGTTCATAAGTATTTAGTGTCATTGCTTGTATGAAAATGTTTGTAACAACGTAATGTAAGTGAATGCTTGTAAAAGTTGCAATTGTTTGTACTTCCTAGAAAATCCTATATTTTCTACTGAAATGTAGTCTTCTACCAAGGCCCGTCTTTTGTATGTCTGTTCATTTGTAAAGGTATGAGTTTTTCCCAAGTATAACTATCATTATCAAAGTATAATTTTCATTAACATATATGTGAGAAGATCACAAAGTAAGTGTAATAGGGAAAATAATGTTTTACCTCAGCAGTGACACTGCTGGCTATAAAGTAATAAAATACAGACTCCAGGTAGTATTAAATGTACAATACACCTCGGGGAGTCTTTTTGCCTTTAATCCTTAGTCGGTTAATTAAAGGTTTAATTGTGAACTCGTATGTAACCATGCTGATCGACGACTGAATAAAGGATGACCCTACGGTGTCATATGTAGTGAGGTGACATTTTGTCACCCCTTGGCCTTATCGGCTGGGACTGTAGCTAGCAGTCGGGGTGTGGGAGTGTCTGTCCCGTATCGATCTATACACACAATACCCGCTCTCCCTCCAGGAGACTCTGGTTACAATATGATACAACACTGTCTCGTTATATCCTTAAATAGCGTGTCACATTCCAGTTATCGTATTCTAATGTTTGTATAGTAAGTCATAGTGTAGTAATGTCCTCTCTGTACTAGTGTATAGTATATTCTCTTATATAGTGTATAATATGTTCTCTTGTATAGTGACTAGTGTGTATTGTATTTCGTTGTAGTATGTTTGTGATGACTTGTAAATGTACTAACTCTTGAATGCTTCGTTGTACTAGTAATAGTGAGTAGTAATCTCTTAAACTATACCTATTATAGTTTACTAGTAATGTTGTTTGTATGCCTTTGCTACCCAAAGGTATTGAACTGAAGTAAAAGCTTTTATATCTAAACACATATATATGATATATAACTAAGGTTTCAACGACATTCGGACAAATAACAGGATACCCTAAGTCCACAACCAAACAAGGAACATGAAATAAAGTGAGCTATCAGTCCTAAGCTCTTCAAATCTTACTTATATATATATGTCTATATAGACATGAGTTTGACAATAATATAAGTTTAAAAGAGTTTGATAAAGGATTTAGCATTTAAAAGAGTTTAATAAAATGTTTTGAAGTGTTTGAAATCCATAAGTTTGATAACAATTTGACAGTAATAGAAAATCTTTCTGTTCATTCTAGTTATTAATCACATGTGATTAATGTAATAACTAGAATGTTTCAACTTGTATTCCCCCCCATAAAAGCATTTAAAGTCATTTCAAAGGTTGATTAAGGGGTATGAACTCACCTGTAGTGAGTGGTTTGGATGGAAGTGTTGGATAGGATGCTAAGTGTCAAGTGAGGACTTGAGTACACACGGATCCTATTTAACATATAATGACACATATATGTATCTAATGAGTGATTAAAAAACTAATTAAGCAAGTATAAACACCCTAGGACATGGAAAACACTTTGATTCAAGTGCTAGAAGTGCAAAGGGTTGTATCTAAGGGTTGTAGGGCCTCACATTGGAGTTTACGGCCCATGGGTTCACTGCCCAAAGTGTTTACGGCCCATGGGTTTACGGCCCAATGAGTTTACGGCCGTAAACTCATGGTATCTTGTACCATTTTGTGTGTTTAAGGTCCTATGTTCTTCCTTGAGGTGTTCTAGACTTAGATCCAAGGCTTAGGAAGGAGTTGTGGCAACATTGCACCACTAATTAGGGTTTACGGCCAAGGGAGATTGCCTTGGCCGTAAACACCCTTTTTTTCAAGATTTATTGATGTTAACAAGGTGTTTAACAACTGATTCAAGTATACAACAAGTTAAGGATAGTGTACTTACGTTTTGAAGGCAAATGGGGGTGTTTTCGGCCCAAAACACTTAAGTGTTCTTGGTGTTCTTGAGGATCTTGAAGATCTAGACTCAAAAGATGAGAATTGTGGATGAATTCGAGAGTGAATCAAGAAGAAGAGATGTATTACCACATAGAGGGAAGGAATCACTTACATTTTTGAAGTTTGGAAGCAAAAGTCTCAAGATCCTTGAGAGAGAATTCCGAATTCTTGGGCTTGGAATGGTGAAAATGAAGGAAAAATGACTAAGGACCATATATATAGCATGGTGTTTACGGCCGTAAACTCATGGTTCCTGGCCGTAAACACCTCTTTAGAGGGTTTATGGTTTGCTTGATAGTTTACAACTTCAATGGACACTTCCTATCACTCATTCTTTGGATATACTAGGCTCGGAATGCTCAAAGAGACTCAAAATAGTGCTAGAAGTTAGCAGGAACAAGTCTAACTTTGATTGGATTGAATGGTTTGTACAAGATTGAAATTTCGGGTTGTCACATCATCCCCCGTTAGATGGAATTTCGTCCCGAAATTACAGTTTAAGCAACTAAGTTATTACAAATAACTAAGCGAAAAGATGAGGATATTTCAATCTCATTTGATCCTCTCGCTCCCAAGTGAATTCCGGTCCCGCTTGGCATTCCAGCGAACCTTCATTATTGGGATACAGCTTTGCTTCGTTTGCTTGACCTCTCGGTCCATGATCTCTACAGGTTCTTCCACGAAATTGAGGCTCTCGTTGATCTCGATCTCGTCGAGTGGGATTACAAGAGTCTCGTCGGATAGGCACTTTTTCAAGTTCGAGACGTGGAAAGTAGGATGTACTTTACTAAGCTCGTGGGGTAGGTTGAGTTTGTAAGTTACAGGGCCGATTCTAGCGAGAATCTCGAAAGGCCCTATGTATCTTGGATTTAGCTTTTTACGCTTTCCGAAACGTATCAAGCCCTTCCAGGGTGAGACTTTCAAAATTACACGGTCTCCCACCTGGAATTCCAAGGGTTTCCTTTGTTTGTCTGCGTAGCTTTTCTGTCGGTCTCTAGAGGCTTTCAATCGTTCACGAATCTGAACGATCTTCTCTGTCGTTTCCCGAATGATCTCCGGACCCGTGAGAGTGCTGTCAGGAACTCGTCCTTTAGCTAACTGAGTGTCACCCACCTCAGCCCAGCACAGAGGGGATCTGCACTTTCGGCCATAGAGGGCTTCAAATGGAGCAGCCTTTATGCTCGTGTGATAACTGTTGTTGTAGGAAAACTCGACAAGGGGTAAATGAGTATCCCATGCCTTCCCAAAGTCGATCACACAGGCTCGTAACATATCTTCCAAGGTTTGGATAGTTCTCTCACTTTGTCTGTCGGTCTGTGGATGGTAGGTTGTACTCATGTCCAGCCTCGTTCCTAAGGAGCATTGTAGCGACTGCCAGAATTTCGAAGTGAATCTACTATCTCTATCGGAGATAATGGAAATAGGGACACCATGCAGTCGTACTATCTCCCGAATGTATGTTCTTGTGAGCTTCTCCATCTTGTCGGTCTCTTTGATGGGTAGGAAGTGCGCGGACTTGGTCAATCTGTCGACGATGACCCAAATGGTATCAAGTCCACCCGTTGTCTTGGGTAACTTGGTTATGAAGTCCATTGTGATCCGCTCCCACTTCCCCTCTGGTATCTCTGGTTGTTGTAGTAGACCTGAGGGTTTCTGGTATTCGACCTTGACCTTGGCGCAAGTAAGGCATTTACTCACGAAGGTAGCAATCTCTGCTTTCATGTTAGGCCACCAGTATAACTTTTTAAGATCCAGATACATCTTATCTGAACCTAGGTGGATGGAATATCGAGTGTCGTGTGCTTCGGTCATGACCAAGTCTCTGAAGCCACCGTGTCTCGGTGTCCCGATCCGGTCCATGAGATATAAAGCTCCGCCACCCTTGACTTCCAAGTTCTTATCCATCCCTCGTAGGGATTCAGCTGTCACCTTTTCGGGTTTCAAGGCTTCGAGCTGAGCCTCCTTAATTTGTGTGGACAGATGCAAATGGATAGTCATAGTTAATGACTTGGCTCTTCGACCAGAATACTCTTTCCGAGTTAGGGTGTCTGCTACTACGTTGGCTTTACCCGGATGATAACAAATTTTGCATTCGTAGTCATTGAGTAGTTCGACCCACCGCCGTTGTCTCATATTGACCTCCTTCTGGTTGAATATGTGTTGTAGGCTTTTGTGGTCTGTAAAGATAGTGCTTTTCGTACCATACAGGTAGTGTCTCCAGATCTTCAGAGCAAACACAACTGCTCCTAATTCGAGATCGTGAGTGGTGTAGTTGACCTCGTGTGTCTTCAGCTGCCTTGAGGCATAGGCAATGACCTTACCTCGTTGCATCAGAACACAGCCGAGCCCCTGGTTGGATGCATCGTAGTATAATACAAAGTCTTCTATCCCTTCGGGGAGGGATAATATCGGTGCGGTGCATAAGGCTCGCTTCAGCGTTTGAAACGCGTTCTCTTGTTTCTCTTTCCAGTCAAAGGCCACACCTTTCTGGGTCAATGTCATAAGAGGTTTCACAATTCGAGAGAAGTTCTGTATGAACCTGCGGTAGTAGCCAGCGAGGCCAAGAAATTGAGGAATTTCTGTAGGCGTCTTTGGTGCTGACCAGTTCTCAATAGCTTTAATTTTGGATGGGTCCACGTGGATTCCTTCTTTGCTAACCACGTGTCCTAAAAATTCGACTCTTCGGATCCAAAATTCGCATTTAGAGAACTTTGCATAGAGCTTCTCTGCTTGTAGGGTTCCTAGGACTTGTCGCAGATGATCACTATGTTCCTCCTTACTTCGAGAGTAGATAACTATGTCATTGATGAAAACGATGACGAACTGATCCAAGTAAGGACGGCATACTCTATTCATTAAGTCCATGGATACTGCGGGCGCATTAGTCAATCCAAATGGCATCACTACGAACTCGTAGTGTCCGTAACGAGTTCCGAAGGCTGTCTTCGGAACATCCGCCTCAAGCACCCGTAACTGGTGATACCCGGATCTCAGATCAATCTTAGAAAAGTAGCTCGCCCCTTGCAGCTGGTCGAATAAATCGTCTATGCGAGGAAGAGGGTAACGATTTTTGACCGTAAGCCTGTTGAGTTCCCTGTAATCAATGCACATGCGGAACGATCCATCTTTCTTCTTCACGAATAAGCCCGGTGCTCCCCAGGGTGAGAAGCTTGGTCTTATAAAGCCCTTGCTGAGCAGTTCGTTAAGTTGACCGGACAGTTCTTGCATCTCTGCAGGTGCTAGACGATAGGGCGATTTGGCTACGGGGGTAGCCCCTGGAACTAAGTCGATTCTGAATTCGACTTGACGTTGGGGGGGTAATCCCGGTAGTTCTTCTGGGAAGACGTCGGGGAAATCGCGTATTACGGGGAGGTCTTTTAGGTCTTTTGTTTTCTGGTTCACATCGACTATATGAGCAAGGAATGCACAATATTCCTTTCGTAGGTATTTCTGGGCTTGCATGCACGAGATGATACGAAGATTTGTATTGGGTTTGTCTCCGTAGATCAACAAGGCTTCGTTATTCGGCAGGTTTAGACGGACTGCTTTCTCGAAACACAGAATATCGGTACGATGAAGACTCAACCAGTCCATGCCCACAATGACCTCGAAACTCTTGATTGCCACGGGTATGAGGTCGATTGGAAACAAATGATTATCTAGAGTGAGGGTACAACCTATGTAAATCTCTTTAGAACTCTCTGTCTTTCCGTTAGCCATTTCTACGACGAAGGTTTCTTTTAGTGCTTGCGGTGCTTGATTAAGTAAGTGTTTAAATTTTTGGTTCACGAAGCTCCTTTCTGCTCCACTATCAAATAGGATACATGCATATGAGTTATCGAGGAAAAATGTACCCGTGACTACTGTGGGGTCTGCCACGGCTTCATTGTGGCCAATAGCAAGTAGTCTCCCTGCTCCTCCCGTATTCCCAGCTTTAGGGCAGTTTCTTTAGAAGTGCCCTGTCTCGCCGCACCCGTAGTAGGCCTGGATCACTCCTGTACCAGGGACCTGAGTGATGGGTTTGGGTGGTGCTTTGCAAAACCGGATAGTATGGCCCTTCCGGTCACAGTTGGTGTAGTGCAATTCCCGGCAGGGGCCGTTGTGATGGAAATTGCACTTTGTGCACTTGGGTAGGCTCCCTGCATATGGCCTTGCTGGTACAGGGGCAACAGGAGTTGTGGCAGCACGAACAGACACAACCTGTTGGTTCTTGGAAGAGGGCTGAGTTTATTTGCCCTTCTTTTGGTCCCAACGCTTTCTCTTGTTGTCGACCGCTTTGGTTGGTGCTGAGACAACAGTTGTAGTTGTTGTTGGAGGAGAAGGAACCTCGTGATCGATAAGCCTTTGGGCCAATTCCTTGGCACTATCAAAGGTCGCAGGGTTCGATGCTAGAACGTTCCCTCGATACGGGGGCACCAAACCCTAGATGTATCTCTCGATTTTCTTGCTTTCGGTGGGGACCATGTTGGGACATAGAGTTACCAGGTCGCTGAATCTGGCCATATAAGCCACTATGTCGGAACCCTTCATCTTAAGGTTCCACAGCTCCTCTTCGAGTTTCTGAACTTCGCCTCTCGGGCAGTACTCCTTTGCCATTAGATCCTTCAGTGTCTCCCAGCCCATAGCGTTAGCTGCTACCAATGAGAGTGATTTGACATGGCCATTCCACCATGTCAGGGCCCTTTCGGTGAAGGTGCAGGCAGCGAATTTTATCTTGCTTCCTTCGGGACAAGAGCTCATCTCAAAGATTGCTTCCATTCTTTCGATCCATTGGGACAACGCAATGATCCCTCCGGTTCCGTTGAAGTACGCTGGTTTGCAGCTGATGAAGTCTTTATAGGTACACTCTCGTGTACGTGGTTGGATTTCACCATGGCTAAAGTTGGTGCCCGTTCCAGCTCCACTAGCACCACCAGAATTTACTTGAGCCATGGCTGCGGTCACAACTGCGGTCACAGCTGATTGAAACATCACCGCATCGAACTGTGGAGGGGGTGGTGGTGGTGGAGTTTGATTTACAGGCGTGCCTCTGGTCGGAAGCTTGCGAGGCGGTATCTTTTACTGAAAGTTGATAGGGATAATGATAGTAGTAAGAATCAACTGTAAGTATGATGAGAGTGATTCATGGACTAAATCACCATAGTCCAACCATCAGATAGGGACATAACAATAGAGTAGGGAAACACAAGAGTAAAGACTTTCCAATAGATTAGATAACTGCCAATATTACTGGTATTAATGATGTAAATGAGTTCGGGAAATATGACCTAACAGTAGGTCTTACATCAAACCATAAGGGAAAATGTTGACAGCTTAGAAATCCCGTTAAAGTACTTGAAAGATAGGAATATTTTACAGACATGTTCTACATAGGCACAGAAAAGAAAGGCTATTCCTTAACCCAAAAGAAAAAGATGAGTTGACATCTTCTACTGGCGACGGGTATCCCCCGGGCGAACCCTCAGATCTGCCAGTTGACGTACAACTTCTTGAAGATGTCGCTCATGCGCCCTCTGACGCACTCGGAGTTCTATGACTTCAGCTCGGGATGCAGCTACTTGTTGCTGCAGAGCCTCATTGGTTCTCCTAGTCCTTTCCATAGCCTCTTCGAGTTGGCAAATGCGGACCGTGTTAATGCCAGAGTTGGCGTCAATCTCCATGACTTTGTCGATGGCTGCCCGACCTTGCTCGACATTCCGAGCAATCCTACGGACCATGATGGGTAGGACTCGGTCAGCGGAGCCTCCCTCGCTTAGGTTGTAAAAGATTCGGTCTCCATTGAAGGGTAATGGTTAACCCTGTTCATCACTCCAACAGTTCAAGTTTGTCGCCCACAAGGGTGTGGGGCCTTGAAATGCCGGTCGGGGGTTGAGGTTTGGGACTGGAGCCTCTTGGGGCAGGTTGTTGACTTCTGGTTCGGAGTCAGAACCATCCGAAAAACCTTCTGCGAGGTGATCATCCAAAGGGATTGGATGATCCTCTTCTGGCTCATCATTGAGCCACCCACCATTGCCTTGGTTGGGAAAATACGGATCGCCGGGGAGACGGAAGCCAGCCATGTTATCTATGCGAGAAAAGGGGGTATAAGAATCTTATAATAATAGACGTACTAATTAAGATAATTATAAGACGATCCTTACTAGTTACTTCAATACTTGCATAGTGCATACCAGTTACATGTAATCAAAACAGGATAGACCTTCGAATAAGTGACCCTAACTCTAAATCCACAACCAAACAAGGAACAGGAAGTAAAGCAAAGGTCACAGATCCTAAGTCTATAACACCTTAGTCACATATAACTTTAGCGTATCCACTTAGCAACTATTGACCTACTAGTAAAGACCTTTTTATTTCTCAAATAAGTAATTATAGTAACACAAAATACTCCTATAGTATTTTAGGTTTATGTTCTATTCTAATGTTCTCGTTGTAGTGGTGTTGGTAAGTTTTTAGACTTGTTGCAACCTCACAACCACTCTTAGGCACATGCTAGTCACTCCTCGGAAAATATAGTTGATCAGGCTATATCCTCCCAGGTTTGACTATATGTATCTAAGCCTAATCGTGTTGTTCAACAATCGTAATACTTTTGTTCTGTCCTAATGACACTGATTTTAGTATGAATGCAGGTATGTATACTTAGTTAAATATTTTATTATTTAAAAGTATAAACTCTTGGTCATAGTATTTTAATCCCGCTGTGTTTATAGTTTGTATATCTTTTGTGGGTTGATATACTCGATTCACTATAAACAATGCTCTGATACCAATCTGTCGCACCCCAAAACCGGAACGGCGGAAACGTTCTGGGGCGGAGGACGTCATGTACAGTATCATAACAATGCATAATAGTAAACAAGCAACAACATTCATTGCATTAATAGAATAATTTTAATACAAGCGTGTTCTATATAGTTTATAAGACACCAAAACTATGAGTCAAAATAAAAGATGAGTCTTGAATGCTCCATCTTCTCAAAAGCTTCATCGGTAGCTGTCTACTGATGACCTGAGAATACAAGTTATTTTGAAGGAGTTTATCAGCATTAAAGCTGGTGAGTTCATAAGTATTTAGTGTCATTGCTTGTATGAAAATGTTTGTAACAACGTAATGTAAGTGAATGCTTGTAAAAGTTGCAATTGTTTGTACTTCCTAGAAAATCCTATATTTTCTACTGAAATGTAGTCTTCTACCAAGGCCCGTCTTTTGTATGTCTGTTCATTTGTAAAGGTATGAGTTTTTCCCAAGTATAACTATCATTATCAAAGTATAATTTTCATTAACATATATGTGAGAAGATCACAAAGTAAGTGTAATAGGGAAAATAATGTTTTACCTCAGCAGTGACACTGCTGGCTATAAAGTAATAAAATACAGACTCCAGGTAGTATTAAATGTACAATACACCTCGGGGAGTCTTTTTGCCTTTAATCCTTAGTCTGTTAATTAAAGGTTTAATTGTGAACTCGTATGTAACCATGTTGATCGACGACTGAATAAAGGATGACCCTCCGGTGTCATATGTAGTGAGGTGACATTTTGTCACCCCTTGGCCTTATCGGCTGGGACTGTAGCTAGCAGTCGGGGTGTGGGAGTGTCTGTCCCGTATAGATCTATACACACAATGCCCGCTCTCCCTCCAGGAAACTCTGGTTACAATATGCTACAACACTGTCTCGTTATATCCTTAAATAGCGTGTCACATTCCAGTTATCGTATTCTAATGTTTGTATAGTAAGCCATAGTGTAGTAATGTCCTCTCTGTACTAGTGTATAGTATATTCTCTTATATAGTGTATAGTATGTTCTCTTGTATAGTGACTAAAATGTATTGTATTTCGTTGTAGTATGTTTGTGATGACTTGTAAATGTACTGACTCTTGAATGCTTCGTTGTACTAGTAATAGTGAGTAGTAATCTCTTAAACTATACCTATTATAGTTTACTAGTAATGCTGTTTGTATGCCTTTGCTACCCAAAGGTATTGAAATGAAGTAAAAGCCTTTATATCTAAACACATATATATGACACATAACTAAGGTTTCAACGACATTCGAACAAATAACAGGATACTCTAAGTCCACAACCAAACAAGGAACAGGAAATAAAGTGAGCTATCAGTCCTAAGCCCTTCAAATCTTACTTATATAAATATATATGTATAGACATGAGTTTGACAATAATATAAGTTTAAAAGAGTTTGATAAAGGATTTAGCATTTAAAAGATTTTAATAAAATGGTTTGAAGTGTTTGAAATCCATAAGTTTGATAACAATTTGAAAGTAATAGAAAATCTTTCTGTTCGTTCTAGTTATTAATCACATGTGATTAATGTAATAACTAGAATGTTTCAACTTATATTCCCCCCCCCCCATAAAAGCATTTAAAGTCATTTCAAAGGTTGATTAAGGGGTATGAACTCACCTGTAGTGAGTGGTTTGGATGGAAGTGCTGGATAGGATGCTAAGTGTCAAGTGAGGACTTGAGTACACACGAATCCTATTTAACATATAATGACACATATATGTATCTAATTAGTGATTAAACAACTAATTAAACAAGTATAAACACCCTAGGACATGGAAAACACTTTGATTCAAGTGCTAGTAGTGCAAAAGGTTGTATCTAAGGGTTGTAGGGCCTCACATTGGAGTTTACGGCCCATGGTTTCACGGCCCAAAGTGTTTACGGCCCATGGGTTTACGGCCCAATGAGTTTATGGCCGTAAACTCATGGTATCTTGTACCATTTTGTGTGTTTAAGGTTCTATGTTCTTCCTTGAGGTGTTCTAGACTTAGATCCAAGGCTTAGGAAGGAGTTGTGGCAACATTGCACCACTAATTAGGGTTTACGGCCAAGGGAGATTGCCTTGGCCGTAAACACCCTTTTTTTCAAGATTTATTGATGTTAACAAGGTGTTTAACAACTGATTCAAGTATACAACAAGTTAAGGATAGTGTACTTACGTTTTGAAGGAAAATGGGGGTGTTTTCGGCCCAAAACACTTAAGTGTTCTTGGTGTTCTTGAGGATCTTGAAGATCTAGACTCAAAAGATGAGATTTGTTGATGAATTCGAGAGTGAATCAAGAAGAAGAGATGTATTAACACATAGAGGGAAGGAATCACTTACATTTTTGAAGTTTGGAAGCAAAAGTCTCAAGATCCTTGAGAGAGCATTCCGAATTCTTGGGCTTGGAATGGTGAAAATGAAGGAAAAATGACTAAGGACCATATATATAGCATGGTGTTTACGGCCACCATGGGTTTACGGCCGTAAACTCATGGTTTCTGGCCGTAAACACCTCTTTAGAGTGTTTATGGTTTGCTTGATAGTTTACAACTTCAATGGACACTTCCTATCACTCCTTCTTTGGATATACTAGGCTCGGAATGCTCAAAGAGACTCAAAATAGTGCTAGAAGTTAGCAGGAACAAGTCTAACTTTGATTGGATTGAATGGTTTGTACAAGATTGAAATTTCGGGTTGTCACATAAGTAGATTTTAAGTAGATAGCAATTGTGATATTTGCATTCTCAAAGTCTTTAGTGGAGCGTGTGTGCTTAACCAGCACACTAACATGGACTTGTGAGGAATGGCAAAGGTGTAACCAATTGAGACTATGATTACGGTATTCCTTTTCATAGTTCTGAAATTGTTTAGACACACATGTGAGCTATCTAAGGAAAGGTGTATGATTTTGATAAAGTTTTATCAAAGCATCTCGTATCAGAAATCTGAACTTTGGTAAGAAAGTCAATAAAGTAATGATCTCTAGAAGTCCAACTGATTTCTGAGTACATGTCAAAGCTAGTGGGAGCATAAGTGTTATGCTAATAATCATCATGCAAGTGGGAGTATGATAATTATGATAAGTGTTGCAAGTTAGCAATATTAATTATAGAAAACAAAAGTTCAATTGGGAAAAGTTGTTTTGTTATAATTAAGGGAGAGGAAATTGTACTTCATTTCAAATCTAAAAGCTTAGATCGTGAGATTTTAATCAAATTTAGTCAAGTATATATATGAATGTTATGTTGGAATGGTTCAACATAAGGAAATTCTATATATGGGAACATTATTTGTGTTCTAAAATTCGATTATGATTACGGCATCCCTTTTCATAATCTAAATTGTGAGAACATGGCAAATAGAAATAGAAATATTATAGCAAAAGACTAGTCTAGTATCATGTCTTTATGTGAGACATCATGAATCGTGTCCCATATGCTTCAGATATAGGGTCGATTTCATGTGCTATAATATTCATCTGTTCTAAATTTTTCCAAATGCCTAGAGTATTAAGAGGGAAAAAGTACTAGAACTAGATATGACTAATTTGATTAAGCAATTGTCGAGGACAATCTAAGGTTTACTAAAGATTGGTTGCTCAGGGACAATTGGAAGTATGGTGTGAATTTTTGGAGAGGACCATATTGACATATTATGAAAAGAGGCAACTCTTGTTCAGAAGTGATAGTCAAAATGAGAATATGGAAATATTCCCATAGGTGGAAGTTATTCATTAAATCTGTGTAAGATTAGGAAACTTAATGCAAGAAGGATGTTCAAAGCAATGTACTTTGAATTTGAGACTTCGTTTCCATGGAATGATCTCCATTGGAATACTCTGTAATGACTGTTGACAAGTAGTTGTGACTTTGTGCATAATCATTACAAGAGGATCGGTGCATAAAAGTTTAAAATCTAACAAGATTTTGGTAAATGGCAGGAATTTGGAATTCTTGCATTTGCGGTAAGGATTTGGGATTGTGAAATGAGCATCATTGAAATATTGTCAATTGATCTGTTTCACAAAGTAAGGATCATAAGACAAACATAGTGTGCATACTTGGAGTATGGCATAGCAAGAGTTGCTACAACATTCATGAGTGCTCATAAGGTCTGAGTATTGGATTAAACCCACACTCATTTGACTCACTTCATGGATTTTATCACGAGTGATCATGAGACGATAATATCTTATATTCTTCAAACCTAGAGATATGAGTTGTTGCCTATGAGTTGGTTATACATTGATTGTACGAAAACGCATTGGTAACTCAATGTTATAAAACGTGCCTTTGTGTATGATTCAACAAGTAGTAGAACAAGCATATGAGTCGAAGTTTATCCATTCCTTTTACCCTTAAAGGGATAAAAGCGATATTTGTGGGCCCCTCGATGATTTAGTGATGACATCCCGAAGTGCTTGGCCAAGCCTGGACTGATGTGATTTGTTCAATTAGTCGGTCGTCATAAATCAGAAATCGGGAAACAACAAATGGACAGAGAGAATGATTATAATCCATGTCTCAGTCCATATGATATCTAGAATGGAGGAATATATGATCCCTTATCTAATGGACAAGTCATTGACTAAGGTCAGAGTTCGACAACGACTTTAAGAGCTACGATTGCTAGTCGGGTTGCAGAGTCATACGAAATAATAGTTTTAGACTTATCCAAGTGGGAGACTGTTGGATTAGTGTCTAATTCCATAACTATAATTGTTATCTACTTGACCTGATTGGGCATGGTCCATTTGGGTTGCACTTCACCGAAACAATTTATATGGATAGTCTTTTGAGAATAGTATGTTTATGATTGATATTAATATATTATAAGTTCTAATATTAATATGGAACCATATTATTTAATTAGTATTGATCAAGAATTAATTTAGAATTAATTTAGTGATCAAAAGGAACTAATTAAATATGGACTTTTATATATAGTATGGGCCAAGTTCATTTAGGTTGGGCTAAGCTTGCATGGATAGTCCATGGAGTTTTAACCCATGGATCCTACATAAATGAAAGGTCATGGGTATTAGGGTTTACATGGATGAAACCCTAATTCTCCATACTATATAAAGAGGTCCTTGGCACTTGAAATTGGCACTAGTGTGTGAGTACAAAGGGTGGGCCGATTTCTAGAAGTGCTTGCTATTCTCTCAAGTTTTCCAAGGGGTTTTGGTGATTTGTGATTCCACTTGAGGCTTCCACACTATTGGGGCTAAGCTCTTAAAGTTCAAGACTTCAAGCTACATCAAAAGGTATGTCATCTAACTAGGCTTTTGTAGTATAGTTGCTTCATATCATGCTAGTTAGGATGAAACCTTGGAATATCAAATATTTACGTGTATAATAGAGAAAACATAGATCCAAGGTTTATAGGGTTGCATGTACACCATAGGAGTGTTAGAATGCTCAAAACCCTTCACTAACTAGACGAAAGGTATCGGCGGGCAATGCGAATCGAATGATCCTCATTGCCTTAACATTGTTGATTAGTTTGTCCTTTTCATCTTGTGGAACATCCTTCACATCGAGAAGTAGTTTGTTATAATCAGATTGAGTCTTAATGACTCTTCTGGTTCCAGTGTGAACAAAATCACCCGGAGTGATAGCATCCCCCCATAAGATAACCATTGTGCTCTAAACCAAGAACATAATCTTCAAAGTGAAGCGCCCATACTTCATATTCATTGGGAAATACAATGGGGATCCTAGTTGTTGATCCAATGCTGCTAGAAAGATTTATGGAGTTGATGTGAGAATCGTCGTGCTGCATGATGATATTTTCTTTGAAACCTGTTAAGCATCAGATGTGTAAACTCAAATAGTTTTAGGGAAATATCAAGATCACTGAACTCCGTCACGATAACTTATAATAACGATTGAACAAGATCCTATATTAACGGAAACCCTAATAACTCTGTAAACAGAAGAGATGCGTATAGATTACATAATCTCCTGCTCTGATACCAATTGTTCGGATATTAATCCTTGAATGATCGATTAGATTCAAAGAGATTTAAACAAGAAACAGATTAAAACTAGAACACAGCGATGACTCAAAATATGATGAATGATTCAAAAGTCACGCCTCAGAAGAAATCGATTAAGAATTACTACTGTAGAGGCGTGATTAGGGTTACAAGATGATAGATTCCAAAGTTATGAAACACGGTGCATGCATTCACCTTAAATACTCTAACCCTAATAAATGAAAGACGAGTGGATAGGCCCAACTCGTTTACAAAATAAACAAACTAAATAGCCCATTGACGCAACACTTTATTCCCAACACAACCACTTTGTAAGATTGAATGGTTGACTAAATATGCCTTGTCCACATTAATCCATAGTAGAGATAAAAAGGAAGGAGAAGAAAGAGATTTGTTTAATAAGAAATACATTTCTCTTAGTGAAGACCCAAATAATCTTCATGCTCTTAAGTTTGTTGAAGTTCAAGACTATGGAGTTCATTGTGATGTTCTTGATGTTCTTGAAGTTCATGACAAGAAGATTCAAGTTAATTCTCATGAAGATGGAAAAGTTTTATGCTCGATTGGAGTTCAAACCGATGATATTTTGTGTTCTTGCGATTCGTTTGAAATAATAATTCCTTATCGAAAGTCGTTAATCCAAGAAATTTACAAGTATCAGACTCCAAAAGATTTGATTCAAACTTGCAAAGTTGAAGTTGTCAAGAATGAATGTGTTCTTGAAATCAAATCTTCAAGATGCAAAAGGATGAGAAAGAAAAGAAGAAGAATATTAAACGGAAGAACAAGCGGATTTACTCACAAAAATCGTCAAATGTTGTTGTGAAGCCGAAATCTGTGAACTAAATTTGGGTTCCAAAGCAAAAATCTCTAAATGGTGCATTGAATTTGAAGTCAAAACCCAAAAGTATTGATGGTTCTTATGAAGATGTTCTTAGATCGTTGAAGAACACGGAGAACGAGTTGTACAACACGCATCGTAGGTGGTACAATGTTCAAATTGGAGATTTTCTCGTTCCAACAAAAGAACCAGGATCTTCTAATTCGTTCGTTGCAAATGGAACTCGGATCGTCAAAAAAGTATCTCAAATTCTCAAATGGATTCCAAAACGTACATGATTCCAATTCATATTTTGTGTTTTTCATTTTTGATCGATTTGTCTCATTGGATCAAATCCGTTTCTACCCCACTGATTGATCCAATTATTTTTGTTTAGATCAAAACCAAAATCAAAATCATTTTTTTTAGTCTTAATGTTACTGTTCTTGTAATTCATAATTGAGCCCAACTCCAATTTATTTGAAATTCACTATTCATTGAGCCCAAATCATAAGTCCGATACTGTTCATCTGGATTGAGTTTGTATTCATAAACTTAGTCTGATCCTTCGTTTTTGGTTATTCTTAATTATTGTTCCACTTTTCTTCATCGGAGTCAAAATATTAAACAAAATCAATGATAGTAGTCAAAACTGAAATTTCGAACTTATTATTAATGATTTGAAATCGAAGATTCATTGCTTTGAAATCGAACATGTTTTTGGAGTTAGATTTCGATGGAGTATCTGTATTCTTTTGTGTCAAAGTTGATTTCGTTGTTAGATCGTTAGTTTGAATTGAGAATAAGTGAAATCGAAATGAAGACTGAAAATCGAAATCGATTTGATTAACAAAAAGAACTTGGAATCGAAAGTCAAAAGTAGACTGGGATTACTTGGTGTCGTTCAATATTTCGAATGGTTGATTTGTTGAAAACAAATTCTTGAGTGGATCAATATAAAATTCGATGGGTTGCAGTTCAATAACGAAGGGTTGCTTTGTGATATCGACTGGGAAGGATGGAAAATCGAAGTGTTTGAAGTTGTTGATGTCAATTTTGTTATGCGATGTTCGAAGGATCGATCATTGATTCGATTTTGGGGTCACTGTAATGATAACGAAGTAGTGGAATGATGTCAATAGTCAAAGGTGAAAGAAATTGGAGTGGATGTGTAGAACGAAGAGTGATTTGGAGTCGATAGTTCGATGGCTTGTTGAATGAAAACCGAAGGACGAGCAGATGGTCGATGGGATCGTTTTTGTTATGGATAGTTCAATTTTGACTTCGCTTTTGTGTCAACATCTTGATAATGAACAGATTATCGAACTCAGTTGCTTGGGTTAGAACGTTTCGAATGATGGGGTTAAGGATCGATGGTTTCTATTCCTTGATCGCAACTGGAAATTGATGATTTGATATCTAGGTGGAATGATTAAAAGTGAAGGCTGAGTTTTGTTGCTTGATTACTAACGAAAGGGAAGAAGGATAGATAACGAAGGGTTGAAAAATCTGTGATTGAATTCAATTTTGGGGTCTCACTGTTTTTGCAGACTTCGCTTTTGAAGATTTTGTTTTTGTGATGACGAACAGGTTGTATGGGTTGTAGTTCGTTAGCGAAGTCTTGAGGTCAATGACTATTTGTTAAAAGCGAAGCAATGGACTTCGTTGACGAAGTCTTTGAGACGAAAAGCGAAGGGTTTGGAGTGACACTCATTTATGTAATGATCATTTTGGAGTGTTAGTTTTAGAGAGAGAAATAGCAAATGCATTTGTACTCTTTCTATCAAAAACTAATGAGAGTTTAAACCCAGATTTATTTACCCCCATGTGTTCATGATTTGTATGATGACTAGATATTTCATATTCCGCATTTGTCATCATAATCAACACCACTACAATAAGTTTATTGATCCAGAAAGAAAACTTAACTTTTACCTCGATACAACTGTTAAAGCTTGTGAAAACTTTTCTAGATCTTCACACGACTTTGATTTTGTTGACTTCAATACGATCGTTTCGAAAAACATCCGGGAGTCAAACTCTTTTGGTTAGTTCATTTAATATTAACATTTGTTATATAACATCCTAATTCCTTTCTTTGGACAAAAAATTGATCATTTTTATTAACTTAAGCCTATATTTTGTTGCTTTTGTAGATATTATTGGACATATTTTTGAATATGAGAGTATGGATACCTCTGAACACGATAAATCAAAACATAGAATGCCACATCTTCAAGATATAGAATATTCACGATTATTACATTCAAATAATACAATTTCTTTTATAGTATACCTGATATTAGTTCATTGTTTCAGGGATACTAAGCTTAAAGTAACTTTGTGGGGTCAGAATGCCTACTACATGTGTGATTTTCTTGATAACAATAACAACCTTGCTCCAGTTGTTGTTATTGTTCATTTTTCCAAAGTGAAGCTTATTAATTGTTTGTAATTATTTTTAACAACCATTTTCTAAAATTTTATACATAATTAAATAACCAATTTTTTTGCAAGTCGTCCTTTTTTATCCATCTACTTTTATGTTAGTAGGTTGTTCATAAACAATGATACATGAAATTACAAGCTACAAAAACAAGTACTTTAATGTATACTTTCCTTTGTATTTTCATCAACAATAAGTTTGTTGATCCGGAAAGAAAACTTAACTTTTACCTCGATACAACTGTTAAAGCTTGTGAAAATTTTCTACATCTTCACACGGCTTTGATTTTGTTGACTTCAATACGATCGTTTCGAACAACATCCAGGAGTCAAACTCTTTTGGTTAGTTCATTTAATATTAACATTTGTTATATAACATCCTAATTCCTTTCTTTGGACAAAAAATTGATCGTTTTTATTAACTTAAGCCTATATTTTGTTGCTTTTGTAGATATTATTGGACATATTTTTGAATATGGGAGTATGGATACCTCTTAACACGATAAATCAAAACATAGAATGCCACATCTTCAAGATATAGAGTATTCATGATTATTACATTCAAATAATTCAATTTCTTTTATAGTATCCCAAATATTTGTTCATTGTTTTTTGGATACTAAGCTTAAAGTAACTTTGTGGGGTCAGAATGCCTACTACTTGTGTGATTTTCTTGATAACAATAACAGCCTTGCTTCAGTTGTTGTTATTGTTCAGTTTGCCAAAGTGATGTTTATTAATGGTTTGTAATTATTTTTAACAACTATTTTCTAAAATTTTATATGTAATTAAATAATCAATTTTTTTGCAAGTCATCCTTTTTTATCCATCTACTTTGATGTTAGTAGATTGTTCATAAAAAAATGATATCCATGAAATTACAAGCTACAAAAACAAGTACTTTCATTCATACTTTCCTTTGTATTTTCAAATTTAATTTTTTCATACTATAATAAACTTATTTCCTTTCTTTTTTATAAATGAACAGATTGGTTTCTCAAAATCAACAACAACTTTCATCAAGTGGAATCAAGATGATTGCATCAAAACAAGACACAGAACACGATGACTTTCTGAAAATCATTTGTTTTCTAACATTGATGATTTGTTTGAACCTTTAAAGGTACTTTACATTATTTTTAAAGTTGTTAGTTTAATAAACTTTTATTTTCATATTTTAAAAGTGTAACAACCATACAAAGTATATTGTTATAACCGGCCTAACATACACTTTCGCAAACTAACATTTATTAACATTGAACATTATTTAAATTTTCAGGAAAAAACGGTCATTATTGTTGGTACTATTTAGGGAATACGTCAAAACATACATTGGTATTACCTTGCTTGTAGCAAATGCAAAAAGTTATCAAGAGAAAAACGGTCTCCTACTGATAAGGTTGATGGTTCTTATGAAGTGACCGAAATCGTTACTTATGAATGTGCTAATCCTATATGCAAAAATATCCAAATTTCGGTTATTCCATGATATTACATATTTATTTCACATAATAACAATATAACTTTATTATATTTGTGTAATATAATATAATTTTATAGTTTATTTAGATTTAAAATCCCACTTCGGGTTCAAGACAACACAAGAACCTTAACTTTAACCTCAGTTGGTCAAGAAGCAAAGAGTTGTTCAAATTCACAGCTAAAGAGTTGTATGAAAAAGACAAGAAGGTATTATTTTATAGTTGTTAATTACTTATTTAAGTTATATATTACATATTTTACATACAATTTTTCTAACAATATTTATTTCTATTTTAGCTTGGTATCAGTTTGGATTTGTTTCTAACGGAGTTGAAAGTTGTGGTGGACAAAAGGTTGACAATTAAGATTGATATTACAAGTTACAATGTCAATAATAAAAGTAATCTTTATCGGATTGCAAGATTAACTGTGAATACATAAATAATTGATGAACCGGAAAAAAGAATCTTATTCCACAGGTTTTTTTCAACACTTATGTTTATTTTTTACCCAATTAACCCAACTATATCTGAATCAATAGCATTTTGTTTTGTTCTTATGATGCGACCTGGTAACTCTAATTCATTCCTGATTGGTTCTTCTGATATTGGTTCCCAAGAGACCAAACTTCTCTAATTCATTGGTTCCCAAGAGACCAAAGTTCTCCGGGTTGTGCTTTTTAAATTATAATTCTCAAATATTTTGTTTTAATGTATAACAACTAACTAAAATTTTTTTAGGGTTCTTTTTCACAGACAGGTGAAAATTTAACACCATGTGCCAGGGACAACTCAACTCAACAAGTCCTACAAAGTTGATTTCTACACCAACTGACTTGAAAAGAAACCTTCCTACATGCATATATATTGATGAAATGGAGAATTTGTCTACTTCTAAAACTGCTCGATTGTCACCACAAGATAAACAACCAATGCCACTTTTGTACCCAAGAAAGAAAAGTAAATACGTTTTATTTCTACAAACAATCTTAGTTGATGGTTAATTTTGTTTCCGCATCATAGACTCCTAAGCCTTTTATATTTTTAACTTGGTTGGTTTTGAATGGGTTTTTTTTGGGATTTGATGGTTTTCATCTTTGTTTCTTGAAAGTACATTGGGGTTTTTTGTCAGTCCTATAATGTCGTTTGCTATGTTATTTTCTTTTTGGTACAATTGATTTTGGAGTACATTGCTTTTTTCTCCCAACTTATGGAAAAATTACCTTCATATGTGTGTTTTGGCAGTTAGTTATATGTTTAATTTTACATATCACTTTCTTTGGCAGTTAGTTATAAGTTAAACAAAAACATCGCTTGCTACATAATAGTAGTGAAGTGAAAGGGTAAAAATGACATTTTTATTGTTACTTGGAAAATTCAGTAATTATTGAGTTACTATATTTAAAATTTATGCATGAACTTAATGAAAGACCAATGAAATTATACCTGTTCAAAAATAACTCCAAGTTTGCCAACAACTAATTTCCCATCATCTCGGGGTAACCACAATTGTTCCCACATAAAATCATAAAAGTAACATGGTTAGACAGAGGGTAAAAATGTTGTCTTTAACCTCAAGGCCACTTCCATGTCAGAACAGCCATGGAACGTGATCGAGAAATGCATCTACAATACCCATCAGCCTACCCCAGTCAAATTTTCCTACTTAAATGTTTAAGTGAATTTCCGAAATTTCCCATTACCTCCATTAAACTCCCAACTCAGCAAAATCAGGAACGTGATCTACTTTTCAATTTAAACTCAATTAAAAAAAAATCAAACTCAATTTTAGAAAACGCCTTCACCCGTTTTCTATGCATTTAAAAACCAAACAAATCAGGGTCAAAATGAAAATTCATAAATCAAATCAAAGATATCACTAAAATTCATACTCAGTTAATTTCGTCCATTTAACTTATTTCCTCCTAATTTTCTGCAATCCCTTTTCAACTCAAATCCTATCTATAATTAAAACTTATTTATAATCTACTAAATCCAATAAAATCAGCAACACGATAATATCTAATACAATTTCAACAACAATAAAATCATAAAATCAATGATTATATTGCGAAGATATTCAAAATTTAATTTTATATCTATAAATATACATGTATACGTGAAATCCATCTTTTTTAAATTCATCATTCGTCTTCTTCCTATTTCAAGTGCATCTACAAAAGCCTCTTTCGTCTTTGTCACCTCAATTAGCTTCATACAGGTTCAAGGCATCAGGTGTGTTAATTTTTACAATTCATGCCAACTAAACCTCTCTTTTTACTTCTAAACCTATAGGAATTCCAAATTTTAACAAACAAATACATCGACTATGTTATGGTTTTGGTATTAAATGATCTAATTAGGAAAGCAGTAACAAATAAAAATATGTTGCTATTTTTTATTGTTATTGTCTTGATCATGTAATGAATAGCAATAATGCAATATACTTTTGATTTCAATTATATTTTATTCTTATTAAGGGAAAAATACAAATTACGATGCTATCCATTTGTTGTTTGTATATGTATGTTTATTATTTTGTAAAATGTATATTTTTTATAGTTTTTAGTCAAAATGACCATTTTGATTAATAAATCCACTTCAATTATTTATTAATTTTAAACTGCGACATTGTCGAAATGGTCCCTTTTACTTTTACTGTATAGCTTCCTACTTCAATAAATATACCATATCTATCTATTTGTTTTAAAGGACAAAAACATTAACTTTGTTATGGTTTTGGTATTCAAGGCTCAAATCAACAAAGCAGTCACAAGTCTATATTTTCTGTTATTGTTCTGATAATGCAAGAAATAACAAAATTTTCAAATATTATGTTTGCAGAATATGTCTTTAGGTAAGAAATTGTACCTAAAAAACATCGACCAACTCGAAGACGATACCCATATTAAAGTTCGAGTACTAAAGATATGGAACTTCATAAAAAATAATATTATTCTATCAATGGAGATGGTTGTCATGGATGAAGAGTTTGCTTGGTACAAGTATTTTATTTTGGATATTTAGAATTTTTGGTTTAGGTATGATTGGGTAGACACTTTGACTTGATTTCACATTTTTTTTTTAATTTCTGTATGGTTTAAGAAGACAACTTCGTTTGTGTACTATAGCAACGTGCTTCTTAATTTATTATTAAGGCATTATAGGGTGAAACATATAACCAATTATACCACTTAAAATTGCTTTGTATCAAAATGAGATTGCTATAACCGGTTAAATTTTTCAAAGTAAAATGGTGTAATAGGAACAAATGAAGTCGAATAATATGATAGATAAATCTATTAAAATGTGTTGGGGGGGGGAGAGAGAGAGAGAGAGAGAGAGAGAGAGAGAATTTACTATAATACCAGGAGATGATGCGTGGATGATGTCCGACTTGAACTTTTAACTTCATTGATGATTCCAGGGCTCGACGCAAGGGAAATCGATTCTTGTATCTAGACACGTACCTGTTATATAGATGAGATAGCAGCAAATGAGACTTGATCAATTTGTTTAAGTGATGATAACAATTAAGAATAACATATGTTTATTTGTATATATATATATATATATATATATATATATATATATATATATATATATATATATATATATATATATATATATATATATATATGTTCTTTCTAATTTTTAAACACTCTTATGCAACTAAATGGCTTTATATATATATATATATATATATATATATATATATATATATATATATATATATATATATATATATATATATATATATATATATATATATATATATATATATATATAAAAAGCCATTTAGTTGCATAAGAGTGTTTAAAAATTAGAAAGAACATATATATATATATATATATATATATATATATATATATATATATATATATATATATATATATATATATATATATATATATATACCATAATGTGCAAATCCAAATGACTTTAAAGATATATACAGAGATGAGGTATAATGTGCATGATTTGGGGATGACACATATTTCCAATTAAAACAAGTTTCATAGATGTTATGTCGAAAGGGAGTCTATATAATATAGATAGCAACATATCATATTAAGTGAGATGTTTTCAAAACTGGAATTATTAAAAAAACTTAACGTCACTTTATAAATAAGTTTTTAATCAGGTTTTAGATAATGAAAATTCTAGTAAGTGGATTTTAATAAATTTTATCGCTTCACGTCATTGTCGTTGATATGGTATCAATATCTAACCCTTAATCAAGAAATTCAGCCATACTACATAAATCAATTCTGGAATAAATTTAAGAAATGTGTCCAAAAATGAACTTTTCTGAAAAATATATACACAGACCTATTTTATTTCACATAATAATCTTTTCCTCATCTTTAGGATAAAGTGGGATGTCTTTCTTCTTGTAATTCTCATAATCTCTAAGAATAATCTTTTCTTTGTAAGTCTAATATGATACGACTATGAATACGATCAAGCAAAAAATGCCAATATTTGCCATAACATATATTTTCTAATTGTGGTACTAACCACTAGAATCGCAGATTATAATTACTTGAGAACCGCATTATGTTTGTGATGAATAACATCAAATTCACAACATATCAATCCAATTTTTGGCAAGAACATGACAATATATTACAAGTTGACTTTCTACCTAACAACTTGACATTCTCTTGACACAGTTTCATAATAGCTTAAAAATAGCTTCCCATTGGAATAATTTTTTTTTCCAAATATATAGATTACTTGCATGTTAATTAAGCCAAGAAATAATGGGATGTTTGATCTCGATTCTTCACTTAGTAGAGAAAAATACAAAAAAATAAATAATTTTTTATTATTTTCACCGAGATTCATGCATGCTTAACAACAATTTTTTTAATAGTTTCAAAATTTTAAAACAGATTATCTTTCCTTCCACAAAATTTCAAAAACAAAAGATCAAACCTAAATTAAAAGATTATAAAACCCTAACCTTCTTTTAAGTTGTTTACTTTGATGCGTTGTTACTCTACTGATAGTACACACTTTTTGCATTCTTGATTCATGCTGTCCTCTCCACTGCCTACTATAGGTACACAATTCTTTACTTCTGAAAAATCGATACTTTCTGTGAAGATTGAAGTCGATTTCTAGGATACGTTTGCCTCCGATCCCCAATTTTGTGAGTTTAACAGATCCACAGAGATAAACGAATAAGCCTTACCCCACCAATGTGTTTTTGTTATTGATTTCTAGCGATAGAGAATTGCGATTGTAATGTGTGTTTGTGCGTCAGACAAATACAAAGATAAAGAAGAGTACATTGAACAAAGATGTCTTATCTTCGAACTAAATAAAAATCCAATTTATTCTCCATCACTTACTTCTCCCTGAATTACATATATGCTCCATGTTGAAGTCAATTTGCGTAAATGGTCACCGTTTCACAATAATTGACAAATATTACATTAACTAGTGAATGTTTACCAAAAATTTATGTACATTTTTATTTAGTATCATTCGCTTTTTTTTAAACTAATATTTATTTCATGTTCAATCCTTATCATGTACTCTACTAAGTCTAAAAAAAATTAAATAATTTCTACTTTAATAATAGAAAAACATATATTTATGGTGTTGTGTTTACATCATACATATATTAACTGTGTTTAATATAAATATTATTTGTTTATATTTTATTTTATCAATGGTATATAAATATAGGATAAATAAACTTTTTATATTAGGGTATATAAAAAAAATAAAAAATACTTATATGTAATCATATTACAAGAATTGACCGACTTACAGACTTGTATAACACAAATTGCAATTATATGTAAAGTATTAGCATAATGTTAGTTTATATGTTATTTTCCTTTAATTTAATCATATTGTTTATTGCCTATCATCTTATTTTATCAAGTAATTGTTGTTATTTATTCAGATTGCAAATATATCATGAAGTCGTTTAATTCTAAAAAGAGTAGAAAATTAAATAGTTTTTATTTAGATAACAAAAATAACATTAATTTGTCTACTACATCAATCCAACAAACTTCAACCGCTACAAATGTTATTACTTCAGCTTACAACGATACGTTTTTTCTTTAACATTTTTTTAAAAAAGATTTTGTTACAAAATTTTAAGCTTTAAATAAATCTTTTAATAACATAAAAATATGATCATATATTTTCATATTATATAAATAAAAACTTTTATAATTTCTATATAAATGTATATATATATATATATATATATATAGTTAAATTCATATTTAAATAAATATAATATCATCCGGAAGCAATTTCGTAATCAAACAATAACATGTACTATTCTAACACTAATCCGTATTAACATAAAAGGAAAAAAACAAATAAATTTTCTACTTCATCGTCCGCTGAAGATTCATCATCTGCAATATTTGTTAACAATTGTTACAAAGGTTCATTTCTTTCTTCACTATTATTATTATTGATTATATATTATTATGAAAAATTTAATGTTAACAAAATTTCAATTATTTATTATTTTAAATTTTATATCAACATAATTGTTTACATTCTTATATATTTTATATCATATACTTTTATTCCTTGTACAGAAACAAACAATAATATGTACTACTTGAAAGCAACAGAGAAAAGAAGACATAGAAAATTATATTTGGATAATAAGAGATCGAAGAAAATGAATACACGATCAAGTGTTATTAATCCATCTACTGCCCATGTCTTAAAAACATGGATAACTGTAATTTTCTTATTTTATTTTTCACTTTTTACACTTCATTTACCTATATAAAAAATACATACATTCTCATCTTTTTATATTATTCCCCTATACTAATATGAAATTTTACATTCTAATTTTATTTTATAACAGATGTCTTCAATTTTATAACAAGTTATTATTTACAGATCAATTAAAAAGCATTGTTCATCAAAATGAAATGTTCATTCCTATAAATCACGTGGAAACTAAAATACACCCCTACAATCTTCTCCTCCATATATAAATGTTAGAATTCCGTTATCTAACATTTCAAATGGTAATAATTTTTGTTTTTAAGATTTACTTTTAACCACTTTGAAATAAATTTATATATCCTCACTATTTTTTTCCAGCTAATATTAGTAACTACGCCACTTCAACGTTACCAAATAAAATATATTACTTTGTACTTTCTAATGGTATGACATCGAGAAATGCATCTACAATAATTGGTTCTTCATCATCAATCAAGTTAAATCCAGGATGTTATAAATTAAAAAGAAAGTCCAAACATTTATCTCTTATTCCATTGACTGACTTGACATCAGATGTAGAAAATATACATGAAGTCATTACTGAAAACCTAATAGTTGGTATTTCCAAATGTAATCAATATATACCCATTTTCCTTTTTTGTTACAACTAAAATACCGTATTGTATATAGATATAAATTAAATATTTTACTTATACGACATTATTTTTTATAGAATATTTGGATCATGGTGATCAAATTGTTGTATGTCAAACATGTCATGAAAAGATATAAAAAAATGAATCCATTAGAGGAAAACAAAAAGAGAACACAAATTATTCATTATGTTGTGGTTATGGCAAGGTTCAACTACCAAATTTAAAGAACGCACCACCAACTTATGAAAGAATGTTTTGAGCAAAGGATTCTAAAAGCAAAAACTTCATCAAAAACATTTGACGTTACAATTCAATGTTTTCGTTTATGTCGATGGGTGGTAAAATTGATTTTTCAATCAATAGAGGAAACGCTCTATAGATTTCCAGACTTGGTTGCCAAAATTATCATAGTATTGGAAGTCTTTTACAAGCAAATGGATCGCAACCAAAATTCTCTCAGTTATACATTTATGATACCGAGAACAAAATTTCAAATAGACAAAGATGCTTTGGGTATATTTTCAAACTTCTTATTCATACTTAATTTTAATCCTTTTCTATTTTTGTACTAATATTATGTATACATTCATTTTTTTAGTCGGGAAAACATCAGTCTACATCAATTGATAATTATATTATTGAAGATTTGAAGGTGATGTTAGATTCAAATAATGTCTTGGTTAGCTCTTATAGAATGGGAAGGGATACTTTTCAGAAAAATCCTCAAGTTGCTATGAAGTTAAGAATTATCGGGAGAATGGATCGAGATGGAAGGACATATAACCTACCAACTGCTTGTGAGGTTACCACTTCAATTGTAGATGACATTTTTTATTCATTTGAAAATAGAGATATCGTTGTTCAAACGAAATCGGGATTTCTACAACGTATCAGTGAATTGCATCATTCTTATCTTCCTCTCCAATATCCAATACGATTTCCATATGGGGATGATGGTACGTTGACATTCTTCATATAGGTGTTACATCTACAACCAACAACAAGCGGGCGAAATGTAAAATAAGAGAATTTTTCGCTTTTAGAATTCAAGACAGGGATCATTCGTTCTCACCGATTCTTAATTCAAAAAGGTTGTTTCAACAATTTTTGGTTGATGCGTCTAATATGATTGAAAGTGGGAGATTGTATTACATATGTAGGAAACAACATGTTCTTAGATGCAATTCTTATGAGAGTTTATGTAAGCAAAAAGCTCAAGGAACTACAAATATCTCCAACGTCGGCCAAAAATTTGATATTACCTTCATTATTTATTGGTGGTGCGCGCTATATGCTACAAAACTATTTGGATGCCATGTCTCTATGTAAATGGTTTGGATATCCTGATTTCTTCATTACCGTTATGTGTAATCCCAAATGGCCTGAGGTTAAAAGGTTTCTTAAGGATACTTCACTTCAACTAGAAGACAGACCTGATATACTATGTAGGTTGTTCAAGATCAAGCTTGATGCATTTATTAAAGACCTAAGGGAGAATCACATTTTCAGCATAGTTCAAGTAGGTATTTAAAATTATGTTTTTTCATAATTGATAAAAGTTTATGATTTTTATTTTATATTATTTATATTTTTGCTTACAGTCTAATAATATTTTATTTTGTGCAAAGTATTTTGCAGATGGTTATATAATTGAATTTCAAAAAGAGGTTTGCCACATAGTCATATATGTCTATTTATGCATTCTAACTACAAGCTACCCACTGTTGAATTTATCGATCCAATAATTTCCGCCGAGATACCAAACATAGATGAAGATCCAGAATTGTATTCACTTGTGAATGAGTTCATGATTCATGGTCCATGTGGAGCTGAAAATATCAATTGTCCATGCATGGTGGACAAAAAATGCTCTAAAAACTTTACAAAGCAATTCTGTAATCATACGTCTGTTGATCAGAATGGTTTTCCCTTATATAGGAGAAGAAACCATGGTCATTTAGTCCAAAAATTGGGTGTGAAGTTGGATAATAGAAATGTTGTCCCCTACAACAAATATCTATTGAAAATATATCAGACACATATTAATGTTGAATGGTGCAATTAGGGATCTTCTATAAAGTATTTTTTAAATACATAAACAAGGGACCTGATAGAGCTACAGTTTCCATTGTACGAAGCAACAATGATTGTGATAATAATGATGCGGTCGATGAAGTAAATGAGGATTACGAATGTAGATATTTATCAGCATGTAAAGCATCATGACGAATTTTTAAATATGTTGTTTATTACAGGTATCCTTCTGTGGTTAGACCGCCTTTTCATCTTCCTGGTCAACCACAGATTGTATATGGGGAAGACGATGATATTGACAATGTTCTGGACAAAGCTTCTGTTGCTTCTTCAATGTTCGCAGCTTGGATGAAGTGTAATGCAATTTATCGTGATGCACGAAAACTTACGTATGTTGAATTTCCTTCAAAGTTTGTTTGGAAATGTGGTGATAGGATTTGGAAGCCACGGGAAGTAGGAAAGTGCATTTGTAGAATTCATTCGGTTTCACCTAATCTAGGGGAAGCTTATTTCTTAAGGATTCTGTTAAATAAAGTGAAAGGTCCGAAATCATTTGAAGAAATTCGCATAGTAAATGGTGAAGAATAATATTCTTTTAGAGATGCTTGTTATGCAGGTATTATAATTTTTTTCATTATTATTTATTTTAAAAGTAAATTATTTATTTTTAAACATACATTAAATAATATTTTAATTATAAATAAATATTGTTAATAATATTTTTAATTAATTTAATATTTGTCCTCCATACTTATCACTCAATGAAGATCATCTTAAGAACTTAACTTTGTTTGAAATAGAACAAGTTTTACTTCGGAACAACTCCAATCTCAAAAAATATAAAAAGATGCATTTCCCGGACGTTGATTCTGTTTCTTCTTCAAACAATCGACTTATCACCGAGGAGCTAGATTATGACATCCCCGTTATAAAGACTGAGTTTGATCGTATGTTTCTTGCATTGAAAAATGAGCAACGTGACATTTTCCTTGATATCATGAGTGCAATTAAAGAAAATAAAGGATGTGTCTTCTTTATTTATGGTTATGGTGGAACTGGTAAAACGTTTTTGTGAAAGACAATACCTGCAACAATTAGATGCAAGGGTCATATTGTTTTAAATGTTGCTTCAAGTGGGATTACTTCATTAATGTTGTTCGGAGGTAGAACAACACACTCTGGATTTATAATTCCATTTGAACTTACTGAGGATTCTATTTGTAAAATAAATCCAGATAGTGACCTCGCTAGCTTATTGAGAAAAACCTCATTGATAATTTGGGTTGAAGCACCTATGGTCCATAAGCATGCATTTGAAGCTTAAGATCGATGTTTGAAAGATATATTAAGGTGTGAAAAGTCTAGCAACTCAGATATTCCGTTTGGAGGGAAAGTTATTGTTTTTGGAGGAGATTTCATACAAATTCTACCTGTTATTCATGGTGGGAGTAGACAGAACATTGTTAATGCTTCTTTGAGTTCTTCATATTTATGACAACAATGCAAAATCCATAAATTAACAAAAAACATGAGGCTAACTATTGGAAGAGATCAATCTGCTATAGAAAAAATTAGAGATTTTTTAGAATGGCTATTAGATATAGGAGAAGGCAAACTTGGTGATCTGAGTGACGGTGAAACAGTTATTAATATTCCGGATGATATTCTCATTAATGATCCACATGATCCTATAGGTTCATTAATCCATTTTGTATATCGTTCGATTTTGGAAAAGCGAAACAATACAAATTATTTTCAAGAACGAGCAATACTTGCTCCAAAGAATGAAGTGGTTCAGGAAATAAACGACAGTTTGCTATCGAAGTTTCTAGGAGATGAGGTTGAATATTTAAGTTCAGAATAGTATATGCCAATACGAATTTGTCAATGAGGAGTTTGATGAAAATCTATATTCACCTGATGTTTTAAATGGTCTGAAAGTATTGGGTTTACCAAACAACAAGTTAGATTTAAAAATCGGTGTTCGAGTTATGTTACTGAGAAATATTGATCAGAAAAATGGCTTATGTAATAGGACAAGACTCCAGGTGATATCATTGGGAAAACATGTTATTGAGGCACATATTATATCTGGAACTAATATTGGAAACTTTACTTTTATTCCAAGAATGTATTTAACTCCATCACAACAAAAAATTCCTTCAAATTCCGAAGAAGACAGTTTTCATTGGTTGTATGTTTTGTTGGGTTTTTATTCAAAAATCCGGTTTCACAACTGGTAAAAATGACAACGGAAGCTTTAAAAATGTTAAATAAAACTAAAACTATTTTACCCACTAAGGATCATTTTGGAAGAGTTAGGAAGATTAAAAACAACCATAGGAGAGAAAGCATAACAACCTTTGAAGACTTTGATCCTCATGGGAGGTTGGAAGTTGATGAAGCGTGGCATGAAACTCTAAAGCAAGAGTTCTCTATAAGTATCCACCAAGCAAGATTAGAACCATTAAAACATACTAGTATTCATTTGTAATTTGTTGTTCATAAGCCTTTGAAATATATACCAAATATTTGTTCAAAGGTGAAGCAACAAAGGGGCTTTGTCTAGCATCAAAATGCAAGAGAATGGAGGAGAAGAAGAGCTTGTAAAGCACGAAATTGGCAGCCCTCTTAGAGCTCCTCAAGCCCACGGTTTTCATAGCCAAAAGGAATAAGAAGAATATGCAAGAACATGTCTCAAAAGCCTTCCAAGCCCTTCTTTATATAATGGCCATAAAGTGTAAGGGGGACAATAATGTAAAAGCAGGGACAACATTATTTCAAGCATGGTATGTAAAATAGACAAGGCATGCATGTCTTGTCTCCTCCCTTAAATTTTCGAAAAAGATGTCTCCCATGAGACAAAGTTTGTCTCATGGCTAGTTATTACTTTTATATATATACATATATGTTATCTTTATAAAAATCAATCATTTTTATAAAGAATTCCCAATATATATATATATATATATATATATATATATATATATATCTTATTTTATTTTATATAAAACTATATTTTATATAAATTGAACTAGCGCGCACAGGAAAGAGAGAAGAACGACAACAAGATATCAACAGCCCCAAGGAAGTCTTTATAAAGTTATAAATATAACTTATAAATAAGCATACTTTATGATATATTTCATAAGTTGTTATTTCTCCAATAAATATTATTTCCACAAATAATAAATTCTCAATTAGTAAAATATTATTTCTATGAAATAATAATTTTCCAATTAAATACAAGTGTTGATATATTTATTAATAATCAAATTATACTAATAAATAATCAATTGACGGTAACTTGCTATATGGTGTGACCCTATAGGATCATATATTATTAGCAATATCATTCTATAATGACTCTTGGGCATATTATATCTTTCATGTTTTGCAATGACTATTAATAAGAGTCAATGACACTCGTTATCCAAGGTTGGTTTGTTTCTCAAAGATCATGTCTTTTCACATGGCCAATTGTATGTTGCCTTATCTAGAGTTCAAAGTAGAGAAAGATTAAAATTGTTAATTTTAGATAAGGATGGTAGTCTCATAAATAAAACTTCTAATGTTGTTTATAAGGAAGTTTTTGGGAATTTATAAACAATTTTTTTGTATCATCTTTTATTTAGTTTTTGTAAATCACAGTTCATCCATCATGTTAATTAATTTATTTATAATACTTTATTGTATTTTATTTATTTATGCTAATTACAATATCACTATTCTTCATTTTTTCTAAACTTTGATATCTTTTTTTATTAGACAATCAAAATTATAATTCTATTTCAAATTTTATCAACCGTGGATTTCCACGGGTTTAAACCTAGTTCTTAAATAAATATAATAAATTAGCTTTTGTAATATTTCATTAAATTTTTTAGAGTTCAGTGCATTGTAGAAACAAATTTATAGAGTTTTATGGAATGTAGAGTAATGATGTGTTAATCCATTGAAATCTTTGGAGTTCAATCCATTATGGATATCCTTATAGCACATCACAACTAATACATCAACTTGAACACGTCCCATTTGGGGAACATGGCTAAATTCTTATTTGCAAGGTATAAATCGCATTTAATACGTGTTAAAATGTGACTTAAGCATTTGTAAATCAAGTTAGAGCACCTAGAATTAGAGTTGTAGCATTTTGTGGCATTCCGGAGAATCCCGATGAAGCTTCAGCAGGTGGGCCCCATGAGCATCAGGATTCTCCTGCAAGACACCAAGATATGCCCTTAAGGACACAAGGTGCGCCCCATGCATTACCAAATGTGCTAGGGGCTTCATTAGATTCATTGTAGATTGGTGTTGGTCCAAATGTGATATTGATGTGTTGTTGGAATGGTGATGCAACCTTTATAAGAAGGATGCCCTCCTTATGGTGCAAGATACGTCCTTTCCTGCATAATACACCCCCTTTTATTTGTGATTATGCACTAGAGTGTTTCAGATGTTCCAAGGATGCAGTACTGGTGAATGTCCTCATAGAGGATGCCCTTATGGAGCATGTTGTTCACTCATGGATCATCATGCACCCCCATGCCACATAATGCACCTACATGGCATCATGGTGTGTAACGACCCAAATTTTCAAATAAATTTTTTATTTTTAATTAACCAAAACATTCCCATAAAATATGAAATATCAATGACAATTGTTTTCAAAATCCATAACATCAACGTTTTATTTCAAATATCAGAGTGTCCCATCAAACCAAATGCCGAAGAGTGCATGTCGCGCCATCAAGCCTTGCCCTTGCCCTTAGGCTCAGATGTAGCTGAAACAAATCAACAAACTGTAAGCTAAAGCTTAGTGAGTCCCCAGAGCATACCCCACACAATCCACATAATCACATAATCCATATTAGCTATAAAGCTACATAAACCACATAAGCCATGCATACAACATATAGGGATGTCGTGGGCTCCCCCCAGGGTCTTACTCCAGGATGACATGGGCTCCCCACATGGTCTTACACCTAAGTGCTATGGGCTTCCCCATGGTCTTTAATAGGAAAGCCATTGGCTCCCCACATGGTCTTACATCCAAGTACCATGGGATCCCCCATGGTCTTTAATAGGAAAGCCATGGGTTCTCTACATGGTCTTACATCCAAGTTCCATGGGCTCCCCCATGGTCTTTTATACAAGTATACCACATATACAACTAACATACCTCCTAGCATCAACTAGTGTACCACATATCATAAAATGTGTCGGCCTTGGTGCCTTCGACCCATTGGTATGGTGAGGAGACTCACCTCTCAAGAATGCTGAACTGATAAGATAAGATCAGACGAGTCCCAACGCGTAGCTCCAACTCAACTGCCTACAATTATCATGTGGCCAACTTGTCAAAATCCTAAAATACCAGAAATATCCTCAAAGTCAAACTTGGTCAATTATGGTCAAAGTCAAGGTCAACAGTCCATGTTGACCCAACTCGTCGAGCGCATCTAGCAACTCGTTGAGTTCCTTTAGTGTTCAGAAAAACCGGGGAAAACCCTAACCAACTCACTGAGTTATCTCATCAACTCGCCGAGTTACTCGTCAGACCGAAAATGGGAAAAACCCGATCCAACTTGTCGAGTTATCTTAGGTGTGTTATAGTGCTTAAAACCCAACAGTTGTAGGTAAACTTCTTCCTTCAGTTCTTCATTTAGAAAGACAATTTTTAGATCCATTTGATGCACTTTGATGTTCGTGTGTGCCGCATACGCTAAGAAAATGTGTATTGCTTCCATTCTGGCTATGGGGGCATATGTTTCATCGTAGTCAACGCCTTCAAGTTAACTTTACCCCATAGCAATTAGTCGGGCTTTGTTTCTCACCACTGCACCGGACTCATCTAGCTTGTATTTATATAGCCATCTTGTACCGAAGATTGTGTGGCCTTTTGGCTTCGGTACCAGTTTCCACACTTTATTTCTCTCAAACTCCTCTCAAACTCAACTAACTCCTCTTACATTGTGGTGATCCAGTCGGGCTCCATGAGTGCTTTTTTTATGGTTCGAGGCTCCACTAAGGACATGAAAGCTGCATAATGTCAATGGTTAGTTAAATCATTAGAGGACGAGTTTGGATACATGCAGATGGGTTTCCGATGATTTGACCCGGTGGGTGATCCTTCGTCCAAATGTGAAGACGAGTTTGTTGGTGATCTGCAACTGCGGTTGGGGGAATATATTCAAGATCAGAGGACTCTGTGGTTGGAGAAGGTAGTACCCCTCGACTTGGGAGCAGCCCACAGATGTATCTTGGACTATAGGAAATAGAATTGCGGCTGTTGAAGGAGGTTCCCTCTGAATTGAAGATTGGAGTTCCCCGTGAACCGAAGACGGTTCCCCTTGAACCGATGACATCGGTTCCCCCTGGATTAATGAATGAGTGATAACCCTTGAATCTGATCTTTTGTCAATGTTCTCAACTTCTTCATCCTCAGAGCCTGAAGAAACATTTAATTAGATAGTGACTCTGCGAGTAGAAACAGGAGCTGTATCTTTTAGTACTAGAACCTCGATGGTTGTCATTGGAACCGGAGTTGAACTTTCCCCCTCAACCGGCAAGGTGGAAGTATTAATTGACAAGTCTTCAGAGAAGGTTGGGCCAGATACCTCAGCATGTTGTTGTTGTGCTACCGGAGAAACCAGGATTTCAGAGAGATGAGATGTGTCTGCAGGGTCAAAAATATCATCATAATTGATTTCAACTATGTTCAGTGGACCCGAAGAGGCTGGGATATCACTTTCCAGGATAACATCTGTTTCCTTTGAAGGAGCAGTGTTGCGGACATAATAGTCATCAAATTTGACATCGAAGCTTTCGACTATCAGTCTTGTACGTCTAATGAGAACCCTATAGGCCACTTTGTTGGTAGAATAGCCAAGAAAAATGCCTTCATCTGATTTCGGTGCAAATTTGTTAAGGTGATCCTTGTTGTTGATCACAAAACATCTGCAACCAAAAATGTGGAAGAATCGAACACTGGGTTTGCGGTTGTTGAGACCCTCATAAGGAGTCTTGTTAAGACGTTTGCAAATGATACTTCAGTTTTGAACAAAGCACGCAGTTACCTATGTTTCTGCCCAGAAGTAAAGAGGAAAGTTGGAAAAGTTCAACATCGATCTAGCTACTTCGACCAATGTGCGATTTTTTTGCTCTACTACTCCATTTTGTTGCGGTGTGTAGGGTGCTGAGAAGTTGTGACTGATGCCTTTGGAAACCAAAACACTGTTCAAGAGTTGATTAGTGAATTCGATTCTATTGTCACTTCTTATCCTTCTTACTAGTATCTTGATTTGGAGATTTATTTCTTTTATGAAGTTGATCATGATCTGCGGTGTGTCGGATTCGAGTCTCAAGAAGAAGACACAAGTGAAGCGAGTAAAGTCATCAACTATAACCAGAATGTATTTCTTGAGATGAAGTATGGCTACGGTAGATGGACCGTAGAAATCAATGTGAAGTAGTTCTAAAGGTTCAACGATTGAAGAATCAACAATCATAGGATGGCTTCCATTTGTTTGTTTTCCACACTCACAAGCTGGGCATAGTGTATCATTGTTATATTTCAAGATGGGGAGGCCACAGACCAGTTCTTCAGTGACGAGGTTGTTGATGTGTCTGAAGTTGAGATGAGCTAGTTTGCGGTGCCATAACCAGCTTACTTCGGATACTGCTTTTGATAGGAAACACAACTGCGGTTTGCCAATGATCAGTGAGACATCCAAAGGATACATTGTCCCTTTGGCTTTGGACTTGATCAAGCAGGTGTTTCTATCATTTATCATTATGTAGCAATATTCACTATCAAATTCAACTCGATGACCAACTTTGCATAGTTGGCCCATGCTGATCAAGTTATGCTTGAGGCCTTCTACGTAAGCGACCTTTTGAATTGTGAAACTTCCCATGGTTAGTACACCATAACCCTTTATGATTCTATTTGCATTGTTTCCAAAAGTAACATGTCCGCCATTACAGATTGGGCTCAAGTCGCGAAGGTATTCTAACCTTCCGGTCATGTGCAAGGAGCATGCACTATCAATTAACCACTCGTCTTCTTGTTCCTCCTTGCACATCGCCTGAAAAATAATTGGTTAGTTTGGGCACCTAAACAAGTTTGGAGCCCGTGGTCACATGAGAAATTTTCTTAATGGATGAATGCACGTGTAACTTAGGAATAGATTGTTTTTCAGTTTTTGAACCTAGTCCAGGGTGTTTCACAACTTTTGGGGTGTTATGAGGTTGGGTTGCACGTGACATTTTTAGTGGGTAAAAACCAAATGAGTGGTTTTTCTTGTATATCCAGACACCGTACTTTGTCAACGGTCTGGAGGGTATGGTTGGAGACTTGTGACCGGTCCTTGGGTGGTGTTTGGCTGCAGTGCCCTTGGGACTTGAAAAAGTTTTGGTACATGAACTACTCCTAGGTTTTGACCTGGTGACAGACTGATGTGATTTTGAAGGTTCGGGAGTTGGCAAAATACCTTTCTACTTTGGATCGTTTAAGGAATATTGTTGAAAAGACGTGACTTGCTTTTGGAATTTTGCAGGAGTGTTTAAAAAATATTTTTTCACAGTACATTCCGTTTTTTATCCTTTTACTGCCGTAAGTTTTGAAAGATTTTTGGCAGCAGTGGGTTTTTCAAAATTCTTTTGATTTGAAAACTTGGCTTGTTTGAAAGTTTTGTTTTTGAGATCAGTATCCCGCTTTTTACCTCAGGATCTGAGTTCCTCTTTGAAAGCCAACTTTGCTTGAGTTTTTGGAGAAACGCAATCAGAAACATTTAACTGCGGTTTCTTGAAAACCTTTGAATGAGTATAAAATCGAGGACTTGAGTCATCCGAGCTAGAAAGTTCAGGACTTTGAGAACATTGGCCAAATTCACAATTTCCAATTGGTAATTCATGAAGAATGGGTTGAATAGTCACTGTGCTTTCGACTGGGGTCTGCGGTCCAGATGATTGAACAATGGTAGAGTATGTCAAGGATGGTTTTTTGTTGGGACACATTATGGAAGGCAAGGGTGGGCAATTTACAACTAATTATGGTCCTTCCATAGTGATTTCTTCATCTACATCGAAGTGGATTGAGAATCGGGACGAATTGTGCTAATGATGGGTAATTGATCACTTGGATTACCCGAGGATTCGGGAAAAATTTCCTCAATGACACAATTGTTACTCAGTTCGTGAAGTCTACCGAAGTAACATTTTATGTATTCGGGAAATGTTTTATCATTGAATGGGAAATGAAATTCACGATCCGGTGGGACATATGGACGATCAGCATTGAACCGGGGAGTAGAGTTTTTGTAACAACCCAATATTTTAAGTCAATGTAATGACCTAAAGTCAAGTATTGTAACCTATATTGAGATGATAATAGAAATAGCGACAACATGAAATGTTCAAAAATCTCAATGAGAATGTACTAAGTGGTAGACATCCTAACAAGGTTTTCAAAAATATAAAGAACACTAAAATCCGAGTTATAATGAAGAAGTTATGACCAATCGAAGATCCGCAACAAAACCTGTAAAACACTGTCAAGCATAAAACGCGAAAATTCAATAAAATACTTTTTAGCCTTAGGTATCTAAATGAAAGTCATAGATATCATTAAACCGTGAACATACATAAAAAGAACGTCAAAATCTGACTTCGTATGAGGAAGTTATGATTTTTCTAAATTTCGGATACAGCAGTAGACAACTAAAAACTCGAAATAGAGATCGAGAGACTTTTTGCCGACACAACCTAAACGAGATTCGAAGACCTCAACAATATTAACACAACGGTAAAAAGGCAGACGAAATCGGACGTCGGATGAAGAAGTTATGGATTTTTAACGGACTTTTCCAGTCCCAGCCTGTTAAAAATATAATATTAAAAATAAAGTCAAAACTAGCCGACGGAGTCTAAACAAGAGTTGTAGAGAATAATCTCACCTACGCATGGATATAAAGAACGACAAAATCGGAGCTCGTATGCGAAAGATATGAATTTCCGAAGTTCGGGACACGAAACCCCACACTGTCAGAAACTCACGACGTGAGCCAGAAGCTCACGACGTGAGCTAGTGACTGATGGGTGCCAGGGTCGGGCTATCATACGTCGAGTCTACGTAAGGGGATAAGAACGAACTCACGACGTGAGCCACTCCATGCTCACGGCGTGAGCTCCAAAAATGCACCCTATATAAAGGATGCGAGGGCTCTGGGTTTTGGTTGCTAATTCACTACTTTCTCTCCCAAATTTCGTACTTCTACACTCTCGAGACTACCTCGACGCCCCGGTTTCATATACAAGCTCTGAAGGAAGTTCGAAGCCCCGAGATTTCCGAGAAATCGACTTCTTTCCGGTCGAAGCGCTGCCCGAGCAAAGTATCGTTTTCATCAAAATCGTCACTTCTACCAAGTGAGTTCATACCCCTATCACTACACTTTCAAATGTTTTTAAATGCTTTTAAACACTTTTAAGGGAGGGGAATACAAGTAAACACATGGTTAAACTCGTGTGAAAACATCAATCTTTTCCTATACTTTCATACTATCGTATTAACTATCATATGAAGTTGTTAACATGCAAAACATCACACATCACAACTTTACCCTCATGGGATACAATATGTTTTATAAATAGAAATATGTTTTATTTATCTGCTTGCATAACATATCATGAGAAGGGTAATCATTTTGGACATAAACATATACATTTCAAAATACGTGACCTAATTGAGAATATGTGAGTCATTCGTCTTCATCGTACCTATCAAGGTATACAAGAAAGCCCTGTTTTATAATCAGAGTCTCCGCCCGGAGAACGTGATAAGTGTGTATAGATCTATACGGGACTGATGATCCCGCACCCTGACTGTTAGCTACAGTCCGCGGGGTGACAAATATCATAACGTTTTGACGCCTGAAGAACGTCACTACAGGCAAATCCATCATAGTACGGTTATGAAAACTCACAGAATAGACAATTATTATGGTATTATGTTTTTGCGGGACAAGTAATATTACAGTTATTTTTACGTGAAAATACAAACTTCTTATAGTTTTGTTTACTAATAAAACTATACATCATTATTTTAAGTATGACATATTTACTTACAAGTTACAGTCTTAGGCATTTGAGACTGCTCCTCACTTTTACGAAAATATAGGTTTTTCGTGGTTCGATACATTCATTTCATACAAACAACGATTCATAACTCCTTTTATGAGAAAATATCGGATTTTCTGGAAAACAAATGTAAACTTTCGAATGGCATACATTTACACAAATATCTACTTATGAACTCACCAACTTAAATGTTGACACCTTTTCTTTGAAATAAGTTGTATTCTCAGGGAGTCGCTAAACCAGGTTAGCAACTGCTTTTGGGGACTAATGCTCTGGCGTTAGTAACATCTTTTGGAACATCATATTGTATTTGACTTTTGAAACATGTAATACAACAATCATGTAAACTTTTCAAATATATGTTATGGTGGTGTGTACTTTCTTTACTATTCAACTGTTATGATATTGTACATGACGTCCTCCGCCCCCGAATGTTTCCGCCATTCAGGTTTGGGGGTGTGACAGATTGGTATCAGAGCATTGTTTATAGTGAACTAAGTATATCAAAACCATTTATTTTGTTATACAACTATAAACACAACTGAACAAAAACACTCTGATTAAGAGACATACTTTTAAAAATATAGTTTTATTAAATGTATACATGCATACATTACATACAATAACAATATCATAAGGAAAACAATATAGAAGTATTATAGATGAGTTGTGCTCTACAGGTATGCCTTGGAATATGTAATCGGTACTGGGATAAATATAGCCTGATCATCTATATTTATCCGAGAGCCGACTAACATACGTCAGGGAATATTTGTAGTGGACGACAAGTCTAAAACTTACCAAACATACAATCTTTAGAATCAAACATTACATTTAGAATACTATAGGAGTATTTTGTAAATGCAATAGTTTAACCTTGATGTTCAAATTTATATGCTTTAGTGTTTAGACAATTCTCATATCCCTGTTCTCGTACAGACACAATGGCCGGATTCCACCTGCCAGGGGACCCTTACTACCCAAACCAAGGTAACGGAGGCTGGGTGGAAGATGATCCAGAAGAAGATCCCGAGGAAATTGTGGATGAAGAGGAAGAAGAAGAGGAACCCATGGAAGAAGAAGAAGAGTCAGAGGGGACCGATACAGAGCCTGAAGTGTACAATCCCCCACCAGCCGTCCGACCTCCTGCAATCAGGAGAGGTTTTCAAGGACCTACCCCCTTGTGGGGAAACCTCATTCACCAATGGAGCCGACAACAAGGAGTGCGCCCTCCATACGGGATGTGCCGAGACTTCTACGACGTTAGCAATGGAGGTTTAGCCGACGGGGCAATCCCTGTCATCATGGATAAAATAGCTAATCAAATCGACCAGTCAAGGATCTCGATGACCCGGATTCGAGAAGTCAATGCAACGACACAAAGCAACACTGTTGATATATGTCGCCTAGACGAACTACATGATGACACCCTAGTTCACACCAGGACACTACAGGGCCAAATGGATGCAACCCTCGCCAAGATAAGAGAAATGAGGGAGCTACAAGTCATCAATGAGAGGCGACTAATGGGAGCCAAACACTCGGAAGCAGAGTCTAGCTCTAAGCGCAGTACGCATCGCAAGTAGTGCTTGCACAACTCCAAATTTTGTTATAGACTAGGACGACGGCTAAATGTTTTACTTCTGTTAACTTTTGGCACTGTAGACCTGTAGACAAGGTCAAAATTTTCCAACATTACGGTGTATCCACTATATATATATATATATATATATATATATATATATATATATATATATAAGTATTTGCTTTGCACGTAATTCCTTGGATATCGCTCAAATTCATCGGGTTATCTGTAATTGTAGAAACTACTACTATGAATCGAACACAAATCACTGTTAAGTCAAATCTTAATACATAAAGAATTTAATATAGTTCAACTCTTTAACACTCGACTTTCATTCATCAAAGACTTATTGCCTTTCATTGTTAATTCTTTGGCAACAAGATTCCTCCTCGCATATCTGGCAGACGCGTCAACAATGCAACACCAACACCACCGCCACCACCTCCACAATATGATCCCGTCATGGTACAGGCTGCTATCACTGCAGCAGTAGCAGCTGGTCTTACTCAAATAAACTCTAACAGCGCTGGCGGAGCTGGAAGCAGTACCAACCACTTGAATCGTGGCACTGGCCATGGTCATACCAGGGAATGCACATACAAAGAATTTTCAAATGCAAAGCCAAAGACATTTAATGGGGTAGGAGGAGTCATTGCACTTATGCAATGGTTCGAGAAGACCGAAACGGTCTTCGAGATCTGTGCATCCCCGAAAATAAGCAAAGTCAAGTTCGCTGCTTGCACTTTCTCTGATCGAGCCCTCACCTGGTGGAAGGGCCATGTGAAAGCCCTATCTCTCCCAATTTACAAATGCCATGAACTGGGAAGATCTCAAAATCTTGATGCTGGAAGAATACTGCCCGAGGGGTGAAATCCAAAAGTTAGAGTAGGAGCTGTGGAACCTAAGGATGACTGGATCAGACCTAGCCACTTACACGGCCTGGTTCAGTGATTTGTCAGCCTTGTGCCCAGGAATGGTAAACCCGGAACCGAAGAAGGTGGAGAGATACATCTGGGGATTATCACCCCAGATCCAAGGTCATGTCCTGGCTTCTAACCCAATCATGTTTGACAGCGCGAAGCGCTTGGCTCAACGATTGATGGATCATGGTGTTAAACAGGGTACTATTACCGTTGCTTCTGAGCCACCGAAGGAGGTAGAGGACCGAAGGAAACCCTGGAACAAGAGAAAGGGGCAAACCACACAGGAAAACCCTAAGAAACAACAAATAGTGACAGCCCACACTGTTACTGTCCCGACCACCCCACCACCAACAAAGCCGTACATCGGCAACCTGCCGAAGTGCAATAGATGCAACTTCCATCATCACAGACCTTGCCATGAAATGCATTGCACTAGGTGCAACAGGAAGGGACACACTGTCCGTTTCTGTAAGGAACCGACCCAACCGGCCGCTCCAGCCACAAATGTCGGAGTAGGCCATACTTGTTACGAGTGTGGAGCAACGGGGCACTTCTGAAGGGACTGCCCGAAAGAAAACAACAGGAATGCTGGTGGAGGGGGCAGAGTATTCGCAATGGGCCAAGAGGAAGCCATTGCCGATCCCACGGTGGTTACGGGTACGTTTCTCCTCGATAACTCTTATGTATGCATTCTATTTGATAGTGGAGCGGAGAGGAGTTTCGTGAGCCACAATTTTAAAAATATACTCAAACAAACACCCCAGTCATTAAGCGAAACATTCATAGTAGAAATGGCTAACGGAATGACAAAAGGCGCTAAAGAAATATACTTAAACTGTACCCTCACGCTAAACAACAATTCTTTTCCAATCAACCTCATGCCAGTTTCAATAAAGAGTTTCGACGTGATCATAGGCATGGATTGGCTGAGTTCTCATCGTGCGGACATTTTATGTTACGAAAAGGCTATTCTCCTTAATCTGCCAAATGGCGAAACCCTCGTTATTTATGGCGATAAACCTAGTACCACTCTTCATATCATCTCCTGTGTCAAAGCTCAAGGAATGCCATGCGTTCTTGGCACACGTCGTAAATGTGAAGTGAGGAGTAGAAGACATCAAGAGCGTGCCTGACGTCTGTGATTTTCCCAATGTCTTCCCCGAAGATCTTCCAGGAGTACCTCCTGCAAGACAAGTCGAGTTTAGAATCGACTTAATTCTTGGAGCCACCCCTGTAGCCAAAGCACCGTATCGTTTAGCCCTAGCAGAGATGCAAGAATTATCCAGTCAACTGAACGAACTGCTCAGCAAAGGATTCATCAGACCAAGCTTCTCACCTTGGGGAGCACCAGTGTTGTTCGTGAAGAAGAAAGACGGATCGTTCAGAATGTGCATCGACTACCGAGAGCTAAACAAACTCACCATTAAGAACCGGTATCCCCTGCCACGAATAGACGATTTGTTCGATCAACTGCAAGGGGCAAATTACTTTTCGAAGATCGATCTGAGATCGAGTATCACCAACTACGGGTCCTGGAAAGTGATATTCCTAAGACGGCTTTCCGAACAAGATACGGTCACTACGAATTTGTAGTGATACCTTTCGGACTAACCAATGCACCCGCCGTGTTCATGGAATTACTGAATAGGGTATGTCGTTCGTTCCTGGAAAAATTTGTGATCGTATTCATAGATGACATACTCATTTATTCAAGGAGTAAAGAAGAACATGGCCAGCACCTGAGACAAGTCTTGGAGACACTACGAGCAAAGAAGCTTTACGTAAAGTTCTCGAAGTGCGATTTTTGGATTAGGAAAGTGGACTTCCTAGGTCACATGGTCAGCAAAGAGGGAATCCACGTGGACCCTTCCAAAATCAAGGCAATCCAGAATTGGTCAGCACCAAAGACGCCAACCGAAATTCGCCAATTCCTAGGACTTGCTGGCTATTATCGCAGGTTCATACAAAATTTCTCCAGCATTGCAAAACCCCTTACCTCCCTGACCCAGAAGGGTGTAGCTTTCAACTGGGGAGAAAAACAAGATGTTGCATTTCAAACCCTGAAGCAAGCCCTATGCAGCGCACCCATTTTGTCTCTCCCAGACGGGACAGAAGACTTCATAGTATACTGCGATGCGTCCAATCAAGGGTTGGGTTGTGTGTTGATGCAACGAGGAAAGGTTATTGCTTACGCCTCACGACAACTAAAAACACCCGAGGTCAACTACACCACTCATGACCTAGATCTTGGGGCAGTAGTGTTCGCCTTGAAGATTTGGAGGCACTACCTATACGGAACAAAGTGCACCATCTTCACGGACCACAAGAGCCTTCAACCCATATTCGACCAGAAGGAGCTAAATATGAGACAACGACATTGGGTCGAATTACTCAACGACTACAAATGTGAAATTCGTTATCATCCGGGTAAAGCCAATGTAGTGGCGGATGCCCTAAGTCGAAAGGATTACTCCGGTCGAAGAGTGAAAGCACTAACCATGACAATCCATTCACGCCTGTCAACACAAATCAAGGAAGCCCAACTAGAAGCCTCGAAACCAGAAAACATGACAAGTGAAGCACTTAGAGGAATGGACAAGAATCTGGAAATCAAGAGTGACAGAGTTCGTTACCTCATGAATTGAATCTGGACACCGAAATTTGGTGGATTCAGAGTGGTGGTCATGAATGAATCACACAAGACTCGATACTCCGTACACCCAGGTTCAGATAAGATGTATCTGGATCTCAAACAACTCTATTGGTGGCCAAACATGAAAGCAGAGATTGCTACCTACGTTGGCAAGTGCTTAACTTGTGCCAAGATCAAGGTCGAACACCAAAAACCCTCAGGTCTACTCCAGCAGCCCGAAATACCGGAGTGGAAGTGGGAGAAGATTGCCATGGATTTCATAACCAAACTACCCAAGACGCAAGGTGGTCACGATACCATTTAGGTGATCGTCGACAGGTTAACCAAGACTGCTTACTTCTTGCCAATCAAGGAGACCGATAAGATGGAAAGACTGACAAGGACTTACATCCGAAAAATCGTGCGACTTCACGGAGTGCCGATATCTATTATCTCGGACAGAGATAGCAGATTCACATCACGATTCTGGCAATCACTGCAGAAAGCCTTGGGAACTAGGCTTGATATGAGTACAACCTATCACCCACAAACTGACGGACAGAGTGAGAGAACTATCCAAACCCTAGAAGACATGTTACGGGCTTGTGTAATAGACTTTGGTAAAGCATGGGACATCCACTTACCATTAGTTGAGTTCTCGTAAAATAACAGTTATCACACTAGCATCAAGACTGCTCCTTTTGAAGCCCTCTACGGCCGCAAGTGCAGATCACCTCTGTGCTGGGCGGAAGTGGGTGACATGCAGTTGGCGAGAGGCCTAGTCCCTGATACCACACTCACTGGTCCGAAAATCATTAGAGAGACGACTGAGAAGATCGTTCAAATCCGTGAACGACTGAAAGCCTCACGGGACAGGCAAAAGAGCTACGCCGACAAGAGACGAAAACCCTTGGAATTTCAGGTTGGTGACCGTGTCCAGTTAAAGGTCTCACCCTGGAAGGGCATGATACGCTTTGGGAAGTGTGGAAAACTAAACCCAAGGTATATTGGACCCTTCGAAGTTACTGCGAGGATTGGTCCAGTAGCTTATAGACTCCAACTACCACTCGAACTTAACAACGTACATCCTGTGTTTCACGTGTCTAATCTAAAGAAGTGTCTATCTGATGAAACCCTTGTAATTCCACTTGAGGAAATTGAATTAAACGAAAATCTTAACTTTGTGGAAGAACCCGTCGAGATCATGGATAGGGAAATCAAACGAACAAAGCAGAGTCGCATACCAATAGTGAAGGTTCGCTGGAATGCTAAGCGGGGACCTGAATTCACTTGGGAACGAGAAGACCAGATGCAACAAAAGTACCCACATCTCTTCCCTAGTCCATAGACACTTACCATGTAAATAATTTCGGGACGAAATTCGCTCTAACGGGGGGATGATGTAACAACCCGATATTTCAAGTCAATGTAATGAGCTAAAGTCAAGTATTGTAACCTATATTGAGATGATAATAGAAATAGAGACAACATGAAATGTTCAAAAATCTCAATGAGAATGTACTAAGTGTTAGATATCGTAACAAGGTTTTCAAAAATATAAAGAACACTAAAATCCGAGTTATAACGAAGAAGTTATGACCAAATCGAAGATCCGCAACAAAACCTGTAAAACACTGTCAAGCATAAAACACGAAAATTCAATAAAATACTTTTTATCCTTAGGTATCTAAATGAAAGTCGTAGATATCATTAAACCGTAAACATACATAAAAAGAACGTCCAAATCTGACTTCGTATGAGGAAGTAATGATTTTTCTAAATTTCGGATACAACAGTAGACAGCTAAAAACTCGAAATAGAGATCGAGAGACTTTTAGCCGACACAACCTAAACAAGATTTGAAGACCTCAACAATAGTAACACAACGGTAAAAAGCCATACGAAATCGGACGTCGGATGAAGAAGTTACGGATTTTTAACGGACTTTTCAAATCCCGTCCTGTTAAAAATATAATATTAAAAATAAATCAATACTAGCCAACGGAGTCTAAACGAGAGTTGTAGAGCATAATGTCGCCTACGCGTAGATATAAAGAATGTCAAAATCGGAGCTCGTATGCGAGAGATATGAATTTCCGAAGTTCGGGACACGAAACCCCACACTGTCAGAAACTCACGACGTGAGCCAGAAGCTCACGACGTGAGCTAGTGACTGATGGGTGCCAGGGTCGGGCTATCATATGCCAAGTCTACGTAAGGGGATAATATCGAACTCACGATGTGAGCCACTCCATGCTCACGACGTGAGCTCCAAAAATGCACCCTATATAAAGGATGCGAGGGCTCCGGGTTTGGTTGCTAATTCACCACTTTCTCTCCCAAAATTCGTACTTCTACCCTCTCGAGACTACCCCGACGCCCCGGTTTCATATCCAAGCTCTGAAGCAAGTTCGAAGCCCCGAGATTTTCGAGAAATCGACTTCTTTCCGGTCGAAGTGCTGCCCAAGCAAAGTATCGTTTTCATCCAAATAGTCACTTCTACAAAGTGAGTTCATACCCCTATCACTACACTTTCAAATGTTTTTAAATGATTTTAAACACTTTTAAGGGAGGTGAATACAAGTAAACACACGCTTAAACTTGTGTGAAAACATCAATCTTTTGCTATACTTTCGTACTATGGTATTAACTATCATATGAAGTTGTTAACATGCTAAACATCACACATCACAACTTTACCCTCATGGGATTCAACATGTTTTATAAATAGAAATATGCTTTATTTATCTGCTTGCATAACATATCATGACAAGGGTAATCATTTTGGACATAAACATATACATTTCAAAATACGTGACCTAATTGAGAATATGTGAGTCATTCGTCTTCATCGTACCTATCAAGGTATACAAGAAAGCCCTGTTTTATAACCAGAGTCTCCGCCCGGAGAACGGGATAAGTGTGTATAGATCTATATGGGACTGATGATCCCGCACCCTGACTGTTAGCTACAGTCCGCGGGGTGACAAATATCATAACGTTTTGACGCCTGAAGAACGTCGCTACAGGCAAATCCATCATAGTACGGTTATGAAAACTCACAGGATAGACAATTATTATGGTATTATGTTTTTGCAGGAAAAGTAATATTACAATTATTTTTACGTGAAAATACAAAGTTCTTATAGTTTTGTTTACTAATAAAACGATACATCATTATTTTAAGTATGACATATTTACTTACAAGTTACAGTCTTGGGCATTTGAGACTGCTCCTCACTTTTAGGAAAATATAAGTTTTTCGTGGTTCGATACATTTATTTCATACAAACAACGGTTCATAACTCCTTTTATGAGAAAATATCGGATTTTCGGGAAAACAAACGTAAACTTTCGAATGGCATACATTTACACAAATATCTACTTATGAACTCACCAACTTAAATGTTGACACTTTTTCTTTGAAATAACTTGTATTCTCAGGGAATCGCTAAACCGAGTTAGCAACTGCTTTTGGGGACTAATGCTCTGGCGTTAGTAACATCTTTTGGAACATCATATTGTATTTGACTTTTGAAACATGTAATACAACAATCATGTAAACTTTTCAAATATATGTTATGGTGGTGTGTACTTTCTTTACTATTCAACTGTCACACCCCAAAACCGGAATGGCGGAAACGTTCGGGGGTGGAGGACGTCATGTTTAGTATCACAAGATATGCATTATAGTAAGCAAGTAATGAACAACCATTTCATTAGAAAGAAAGTGTTTACAATGTGTGTGTTCACAAAACATAGAATTCATAAGCAAATAACAAAACAAGACTTGAAGCTATTATGCTCCATCTTCTGAATTCCCAGCACGAGTACATGTCTATTAGTCTCCTAAGAATACAAGTTATTTGAAAGAGTTGATCAGCAATTAAGCTGGTGAGTTCATAAGATTTTAGTGATGTAAGTAAGTTGTAAAATGTAGTTGAAAATGTATGTGAAAGATGTAGTAAGTTGTAAGTTCTGTTTAGAAAACTTCGCTTGTTCCTCTAGAAAATCCTATATTTCCTACTTTAATGAAAGATAAGTAAAAATGACTTTACAACCCTTTCTATGAGTACTAAATGGATACAAGTTATATAAGACTCAGAGTAAACAAACAATCGACTGTGCGCATCTGCCCTAAGCCCACAACCAAACAAGGAACAGGAAGTAAGGCGGATAGCACACATCCCATTGTTTGTTATATCATTGTTGTATATAACCCTGGCATATTCACTTGTTACTCATGGAGTTAATTGTAATAGTTCCTTTATATTAAATGAAAAGATTCTTTAAGAAAACCCTTATTTCTTATAATAAAATGGTGACGACAGTGATTACTTCTATAATCACTTAGTTTATACTGGCTATATATGATCTAATATCGAATAGATAGTTAATTGGGTGAATCTGCCCTAAGCCCACAACCAAACAAGGAACAGGAAGTAAGGCGGAAAGCACACATCCAACTACATGTTGGGTATTAATGATATATAACCATGATGTATAAACTAAGGTATTATAGAGTTAATCACCTAAAGTCCTTTAAGTTTATACTGGTTTAATAAAATGGATTAAACCCTTTATTGGGAAGTTTCTAGTTTTGTATACCAAAAGTTCTGATTTGGAAAATATGCTTTGTACTAGAAAACTGTGCATTGACTTTGTGTCCTATGACTTGACCCATACCTGGTACCCTTATGATGACTTAGGTAGTGTTTGTTTTTTGTCTGCAGATCTGCGTGGCCTCTTCTGTCTGCGCCGCGCAGACCACGCGCAGACATTAGTCTTCGCAGACTGTTTGTTTTTTTGAAGACTGTAGACCAAAAAATGTTTGCGCGCCCTCTTCTTGGCGCAGATGTGGACCAGAGTCTTCTAACATCTTCAGACATCTTCTAGCCTAAAAAAAATATATATCTTTATTTTTTTTAAGTTTTTTTTTTAATTTATATTTTTTCCAACTTTATTAATGGTAAACAATTTGAAAAAAAATTACAAAACTTAAAAAAAAAACGTTCGACGATACAAACATGATATTTTTGAGAAATTTATAAATAAAGATTTATTACAATAATAGTCATTGAAGTTGTTTATATAAATATAAAAAAAATTATAATATATTCTTATATATTTTTGCCAAATTTTGTAAAACATTATTTAATACAGTATCGTCAATTTCTTGAGAAAATATTTCTGGTACGTTTTTAATGGATTTAATTGAAAAAATCGAAGTTTATTTCCATCCATTTATGTATCAAATTCTTTGATCACTAATTATAATGTTTAGTTATAAATTTGCAACCAAAGTTCTTGATTTTTATCAAATATATACGTTAATTCATATCATTTTTATTTTTATTTTTTATACAATAATACATAAAAGTTGATCTAGATTCATTAATCATTTATAACAAAGTCATAAAAATATTAAAAAATCACTTTGAAGTTTAAAAAAATCAGTTAATTTAGATTTCAGTTTATTTCAGTAGCCCGCAGATGTTAAAAAAACAAACAGTCTTCTTTTTTCAGACTGCAGACGTTTGGTCCACCTCTTCTACTGCAGAGGTCTACAGATGTGGTTCGCAGACTGCATACATTTTACCTCAAAAAAAACAAACAGCACCTTAATGTATACTGAACATATATATCTAAAATCGAATAGATAATAGATTGAGTGAATCCGTTCCAAGCCCACAACCAAACAAGGAACAGGAAGTGAAGCGGAGAACACACATCCAATTATCTGCCGGATCCTATTGTTATATATATATATATATATATATATATATATATATATATATATATATATATATATATATATATATATATATCCTTTGATGTATACATTAAGGAATCATAAGATTAGCATTATGGTCCCTTTCTACTGAATGTACTAGACTCGACTGTTCTGTTTGTCTTTTGTAAAATGACATACGGATGTACTGATGACCTTAAAACATGTTTGATTTATACTGGTCATAATGTGAAGGCTAGTACCCCTACTATACACTCTCCCTGTCTAGAGATTAAGGGAACCAAACGCGACCTCTGCAATCAATTACAAGCCGTGTAATTCACATTAAAGTTATATGATAATGTATACCCAATATAACTATCACATTTTGTTTAGAACAATGAGTTAGTGATTCATTGGTATAATTAGATCCTGTAGTAGTTCTATGCTATAGCAACTTAATATGTTTGTTCTGTTTGTTTCTCATCATAGTATGTTCGTTCTGTTATCATGTATTGTATCTAGTATGGACTGAATCTCTAAACTATACCCATTATAGTTTACTAATGTTTTTCTTGAACTGTTGTTGAAAAGACTAATTTATCTACTAAGTTATGCTTGTACTTTAAAAACGGAGTTTTGCTAAACTATGAAGTAACATAACTTTAAAAGAGTTTTTGAAATGTTTTGATCACTTATAAAAGACGTAAGTAACCCTTTGGAAGATGTTTATAACAAACAATTACACAATTATCATTGTGTTCAACTTGTATTCCCCCCCTTAAAAGCATTTAAAACAGTTTAAAAGATTCATTATGGGGTATGAACTCAGCTGATGTGGGTGATTCAAGCAAATATGTGCGTAAGGATGAGAAGTTCCACGAATGAAGTCCCGAGACACAACAAGTCCTAAATGACATATATTGGCATGAATATAGTGTTTATGAGCGACTATATGAAAGGAAACACCTTCCGAGACTAGGAAACACTTGGAATGAAGTGTTGAATCACATGTGATTCAACTAAGGGATGTTTAAGGTCAAGAAATGGTGTTTACAGCCATGGGTTTACAGCCAAGGGAGTTTACAGCCGTAAACTCATGGTCAAACATGCATAAGAGGGTGTTTGAAGGCTAGGGAAACTTGAAGGAATTTTGCTCTACACAAGGATGAGAAAGACCAATTTAATGAAGGCTTTTGATGACTTTACGGCCAAGCAAGGAGCTTACGGCCGTAAACTCATGGACATTATGAAGTGAGTGAGGTTTAAGGTCCTATACTCATCAATGAATGGTTCTAGGTCACAAGCTTTACACCTAGAAGGGTTTATGGTCCATACATGCTATATCATTGAGTTTACGGCCAAGGAAGATCTTGGGCCGTAAACTCAAGATGTTCTTGGGAAAATGTATGTTTCAAGGGTGTGATTCAAGGCTTCCTAGTAGATATGAAGTATAATGAAGGAATACTTACGATATGGAGGCTTGAAAGGGTTGATTTTGGCCAAAAACACTAGTGTGTGTTCTTGGTGTTTCTTGAAGATCTAAGAAAACATGATTTCCATCGATGAATCATGAGGATGAAGCTAGTTAAGAAGGATTAACAACAAAATAGAGAAAGAACACTCACACTTTTGAAGATCTAAGCTGAAAAGTTGGATGATACTTGAGAGAGAATGGGACTTTCTTGACTTGGAAATGAGAATAATGAAGAATATGAAGGATATGAGACTTAAGGAGGAGTTTACGGCCCACCTTGAGTTTACGGCCGTAAACTCAAGTGTTGTGGCCGTGAATTCTTTTTGAAGAGTTTAAGTCTTGATTTGTTGGACAGTGTCTCTAGCAAGTTCATTCTAACACTCATTCCTTAAGTGTACTAGGCTTAAAACTCCTTAGAATGACCTTTATCAAGGCTAGAACTCATTACCAATGAGCCTGACACTCACTTGGGTTGACTGACTGAGTTTTCAAAGCAAAAAATTTCCGGGTTGTCACATCATCCCCCCGTTAGATGGAATTTTGTCCCGAAATTAGCTTTCTTAGCAGTACTACTGGGGTTATGCTCCTCTGATTTGCAGAATACCTACTCGTAGACCTGGCAACTTTGCCCTGGTGTTCATGATAGGATTCGTACTTGGTCCATCTATCATTACCTCGTGTATACAAGTTGTATATAGTTAGGATTAGTAAGACGGTCGGATGTGCGACTCTGCCCCAGGTCCACAACCAAACAAGGAATATGAGATAGGGTGGAAACACACATACTAAATCTGCATAATCATAATCATATACCACCCTCACGTATACCCTGAATAGTGATAGGTGGGCTGTATTCATCCATAGCCTCTGTGCTCGAACTTGGCCTGTTGGACGAGTGGTATTTCGTGACGGTCTGCGGACATCTGACGATAAGGCTTCGGAGAACAAAGCACTCTTCGCACGAGCACTTCGGGGTTTAGAATACGAAAGATAAAACTGAGGTTTAGGTCGGACTGTCGATATGAATGACAAAAGTTTCGAGAACTTGCCGATCGAGGCGATAGAAACATATGAACTTAGTATGGTGAGGACCACGCCAATTCATGACGAATGATAGTAACAGACTCTTTACTGAACAAAGTTTTGGCCAAATTGAAAGAAACGTCTGTTATACGATGATGTATCCCTAGTATGTTCGACAATGTACTCCTAGTATGTTCGACAATGTACTCCTAGTATGTTCGTCAATGTACTCTTTGTAAATGATCCAGGGCTTTCTGTTTACCCTTTGATGTTAACACACCTACGTATCGTACCGCTATGTGCGCATACATACGAATGAAAGTGCGTTGATAACTGGTGATGATACTTTATATCATGATCCTCCTCGGTACCACTACAATCGCCTGTCATATACAAGTTATGAATATTTAAGATGAATAAGACAGTCGACTGAGTAACTCTGCCTCAAATCCACAACCAAACAAGGAACAGGAATTAAGGCGGAATTTACTCACTCTAAGTCTGCAACATCTTAGTTATGCACAACCCTGATGTATATGTTCAGCCATCGTAGCTTCTCTAAACGGATCTTTTAGTTCTCTTGAATACTGTGATCTATTTCAATATGTGAGTTATTATAATTACTTTTTAAGTGTTTTCCCCAAGTTTTAATCTTATATGAATATAAATTAATTTTCAAAGTAACTACTATTTCGAAAACGTACCGCTGCTCGTTGACGACTCCGGGGTAGATTCTCCTGCAGTGATCATCAGAATGCCTCCATCCGCTCCTGAGTTCTTTGCTATCGAGCAGTCCCTCTGATTGTGTCCAGTCTCACCACAGCCATAACAGGCTTGGTTTTCTTCAGCTCCGGGGACTTGGGAGATCGGTTGAGCCGGTGCCCTGCAGAAACGAACTGTATGTCCCTTTCTGTGGCAGTTCAGGCACTGCATTACCCGGCATACTCCGGTGTGGTGATAGTTGCACTTTCCACACTTCGGGAGGGTTCCATCATATCGACTGGCAGGTGCTGGAGTAGTAGGTGTTGTAGCGGCGTACATAGTACTCGCTTGTTGCTCTTGCGGGGTGTCCTGTGTTGTTCACTTCTTCTTCCTCTTGTTCCCCGACTTCTGATTATAGTCCTTTCCCTTTAATGGCTCGGGAACAAGGACTTCCAGACCATGGCGGACTCCATGATCGATGAGTCGCTGGGCCAGGCGTTTGGCGCTATCGAATGTGGCTGGGTTAGAAGACAACACATCTCCTTGGGTCGGAGTAGTCAGACCCCAAATGTATCGTTCTATCTTCTTGCTCTCCAGGGTAACCATCCTGGGGCATAGTGCTGCCAGGTCACTAAACCTGTCAGTGTAGACCACTATGTCTGAGCCGACCATCTTGAGCTCCCATCATTCTTGTTCCAGCTTTTGTACTTCGCCCCTTGGGCAGTACTCTTCCAACATTAACTCTTTTAGGTCTTCCCAACCTATTGAGTTAGCCACTGATAGGGTCAGTGACTTAACATGGCTGTTCCACCATGTTAGGGCTTTGTTGGAGAAGGTGCAGGCAGCAAACTTCACTTTGCTCCCTTTTGGGCACGAACAGATTTCGAAGACCGAATCTGTTTTCTCGAACCATCGCATCAGAGCGATGACTCCACCATTCCCATTAAAGGAAAGGGGTTTGCAATTGGTGAAGTCCTTGTAGGAGCACTCTCTCGAGCGCACAGGGACCTCACCTTGAGTAGAATGAACAGGTGTTCCACCTACTTTAATGAAAGATAAGTAAAAATGACTTTACAACCCTTTCTATGAGTACTAAATGGATACAAGTTATATAAGACTCAGAGTAAACAAACAATCGACTGTGCGCATCTGCCCTAAGCCCACAACCAAACAAGGAACAGGAAGTAAGGCGGATAACACACATCCCATTGTTTGTTAGATCATTGTTGTATATAACCATGACGTATTCACTTGTTACTCATGGAGTTAATTGTAATAGTTCCTTTATATTAAATGAAAAGATTCTTTAAGAAAACCCTTATTTCTTATAATAAAATGGTGACTACAGTGATTACTTCTATAATCACTTAGTTTATACTGGCTATATATGATCTAATATCGAATAGATAGTTAATTGGGTGAATCTGCCCTAAGCCCACAACCAAACAAGGAACAGGAAGTAAGGCGGAAAGCACACATCCAACTACCTGTTGGGTATTAATGATATATAACCATGATGTATAAACTAAGGTATTATAGAGTTAATCACCTAAAGTCCTTTAAGTTTATACTGGTTTAATAAAATGGATTAAACCCTTTACTGGGAAGTTTCTAGTTTTGTATACCAAAAGTTCTGATTTGGAAAGTATGTTTTGTACTAGAAAATTATGCATTGACTTTGTGTCCTATGACTTGACCCATACCTGGTACCCTTATGATGACTTAATGTATACGTGTAACATCCGGATTCCCAGGTATCCTATTTTAAGTATTTTATATTGAATGTTAGAGGGGGGACTCGGCGAGTAGGCGCCCAGACTCGCCGAGTTGGATCGCGATGTGTTGGCCTGATTTAATGAACGACTCGGCGTGTCCAAACGTGGACTCGGCGAGTCCACGCTGTTTAATGAAACCCTAATTTCTCGGGTTTGGGACCTATTTAAGGACCCTTATAGCCACCATTTGCGGCTACCAGACCGTTGAGAGAAACCCTTATAGTGCTTGAGCGTTTGAGAGAGAGAAGAAGCCATTGTTGGACCTTTGTGGGTTGGTTTTGCAAGAAGAAGTTGATTCCAGCTTAGAGGAGGCCAAGGAGGTTGCACATCTGTGGTTTTCAAGCAAAGGGCATCATCTTTAAGGTAGCATATCAATCCTCTTTCTGTTTTGTTAAAGAATCCATGGATCTAATGTTTTCTATACCCTTTATTGGGATGATTTGTTGGAGATATGGTCCCTTATCATGTTTAGGCTTCAGATCTGGACCCATAGTGGTCCAGAGAACCTTATCCATCTTGCTTTATGATGAGATATGAAAGAAATGGACTTAGGATGTTGTATTTGGGGCTAAATCATCAAGTAGAGTCATTTGGACGTTGCATGAGTATCAAGTTCGAACCTTTACGTGTTTATTGAGCTTGGGAAGGTTAGATCTATGGATTAGAGGAACAGATCTGACCTCAGAAGGTCATTTGAGTGTGAGCATGGAATGAACTCGCCGAGTCCATGAGCAGACTCGATGAGTCGAGTCGGGTTGCCCCGTGACTCGCGACCTGTGACGACCCGTGGAGTATAAGGTTGACTCAGCGAGTCAAGGGAGGACCAGGGGCGTAGAGGGCAGGCGTGTACTCGCCGAGTCACCCTAGTGCACTCGGCGAGTCGGGTCAAAGTTGACCGTTGACTTTCGTTGACCATAAGGTTCTGGTCAAGGCTGATTCAGGAGAGTTCAGGGAAGGGTAGAATGGCCTTCTACCCAGTCTGTAGAGATGAGATCATGAGAGAGTATTGATCGGGAATGTTATTTGAATAATAGGAGGAGGCAATGCGGGACGTTGAGCACGAGAGGGTATCCGACTTCATTGAGGTGAGTCTTCTCACTATACTGTACCTGGAAGGGTACCTATGTGTGACCGGAAGGTCTTGTATGCTATGATGTATGTGCTATATGCGGTTATGTGATATGTATGTGTTATGTATGCTATGAATGATAAGGACCGGAAGGTCAAGATGATATGTATGTATGTGCTATGTATGTTACGTATGGTAAGGACCGGAAGGTCGAGATGATATGGACCGGAAGGTCAAGAGGGTACGGACCGGAAGGTCTACCGGGATTTGGGACGGAAGTCCCCTGAGACACATGGATCGGAAGATCCTACAGAGTTGTGGCCTGGAAAGGCGTATGTGGGGTATGTGGTATTTTGGGGAACTCACTAAGCGTTTATGCTTACAGTTGTTGTGTGATGTGTTTCAGGTACTAGCGAGGATCGCGGGAAGGCGCTGGCATGATCCGTACACACTTATGGAGTTTATGATATCGAGATCTTGGGACATGTTTTGTTATGTTACAGTGGACACATTATGTTTTTATGATTATCGTGTGAATGAATGTATGTTTTTAAATGAAAAATTATTTTGAAAAATTACGTTGTTACAAGTTGGTATCAAAGCCTTGGTTTGAGGGATTCGGGTGCATCTTCGGATGAATCGGAACTCAAACTGAGGAATTGAGGAAGTTTTTCATAAAATAAACAATTTTTCTAAAAGAGTAAAAGATTTTGAGAAAGGCAGAAGGAAGCAGTGTGTACGATCAGCTAGCGCCCGAACGGTGATTTCCTAAAATACCCTTACATTATGTGTTATGAGACATGTTATGATATGATATGCATGCTAGAGTTGGCTAGGTATTCATATTAGGACTAGAGTGGCCTGATTTTGTGATGCCTTAGCCTAGGAAGGATTTTGCTGCTATGTGATGCTTGAGAGCGAGTAGGTAGCAGTGAGGAGCTGATGAGAGGTCTACCGAAGGGTAGCCTATGCCAGTGAGATATAGAGTACTTGTGATTTGGGATCCAAGGAGGAGGACTTAGGGTGAATACTGATGCGGTGTAGACGGTAGTATAAGGCCCGTACTACTGAAGACACCGGAGCAGTGCGCACTCTAAGTAAGAATCCATTGGGTACCAAGGAACAAGTAGGGTTGAGTTATCGAGTGCGAGTATGCTCGAGCGAGTCTCTGATATTCTTATGTTGTATTTCAGAGACATCATGGTTGGGACACGCCACATACCTGAGTCGAGCGGCGTGAGTGAAAAGGAGCTTCGTCAGATGATCCACAATGAGGTGGCGGCGGCGATCAGGGCCGAGATTCCGGAGATGTTTGGGTCTATCAAGACCACACTGATTGAGACTTTCGATGAGCGGTACACCGCGTTGACTGAGGCTGCTGCTGCTGCAGCTACTGCAGCTGTGGCTGCTGCCAAACCTCAGGGAGGTGACTCGTTATTGCTTCGAGAGTTCAACAACACGAAGCCACCAGAGTTTGATGGGACGCAGGATCCGATCGCTGCGATGAGATGGATTGCTGATATCGAGGGATGCTTCTACACGTGTTCATGTCCGGAGCATCTGAGGGTACGGTTCGCGTTGAACCAGCTTCGCTTGGGAGCGAAGGATTGGTGGAAGTTCGTGACGGCGAGCTTCACTCTTGCGGAGATTTCAGCGGTGACCTGGGAGAGGTTCACCACCATGTTCAGAGACGAGTATGTTCCCCCGGTGGAGAGGGAACGGTTGGTACAGGAGTTCTTGACCCTCAAGCAGGGTACTGATTCGGTTACTGTGGTTACGAGGAAGTTTCATGAGAGGGCGGTGTTCTGCCCTGAGCAGGTGTCTACTGAGAAGGCACGTATGAGCCGGTATTTGGGTGTTTTGAGGAGGGATATACGGGAGTTCGTGTCGAACTCGACTTACCGGACATTTGCTGAGCTCCAGGCAAATGCCCAGAAGAGGGAGATTGAGTTGGAGACTCAGGCCAGGGAGGAGGCCGAGTCTCAGAGGATAGATCGGCGGCCGGCACAGTCTCAGCCGGCAGCCAAGCGGGCCAAGTCCGCTGATACGAGATCTGGACATGATGGGGTCTGTCGATCGGGTGCTTGCTACAAATGTGGCAAGGAGGGGAATATCGCCAAGGATTGCCCCCAAAGGATTTATGGTTTGCTTTCATTGCAACCAGACTGGCCATCGGAAGGCCGAGTGCCCGCAGTTACATCAGGGATCAGCACAGGGATCTGCCTCTGCTGCTAGGGTTACCGAGGTTCGGCCAGTGAAGGCCGAGGCACCGAAGGCTCGTGGGAGAGCTTTCCAGTTGACAGCGGAGGAGGTCCGCGCAGCGCCCGATGTTGTGGCGGTATGTATTCCTTATTTATTTATGTTACGTTGAGATATTGTGCTCATATGATGATATGCGTAGGTACTTTTCTTGTGAGTTCTGTACCTGCCTTAGTGTTATTTGACTCGGGTGCGAGTCGATTGTTTGTGTCGATAGCGTTTAGTCGGCACATCAGTAGCAGGCGAGAGGCGTTGAGTCGACCTCTGCGAGTTTCCATAGCTGACGAGCGAGCGGTGTATGCTACGGAAGTGATACGAGGATGTGTACTCGAGATCTTCGGTGTTGAGTTCCCGATAGATCTGGTCCTGATAGCGATGGGGGACGTGTGTGTCATAGTGGGCATGGATTGGTTGAGCCGATTTGGGGCTGTGATAGACTGCGAGCGACAGTTGGTGACAATACGAGACCCTAGTGGGGGAGTACTTACGGTGTACGGCGAGGGTACCCGATGTGGGTCAGCATTCTGTTCGGCTGCCAGAGCGAGACAGAGTTTACAGCAGGGCTGCAGCGGGTTTGTAGCCTATGTGATGGACACACGAGAGGCCGCTGGGAGGCCGAGTTCGGTGGATGACGTTCCGATAGTGCGCGAATTCCTGGATGTTTTTCCCGAGGAGTTGTCGGGTGTGCCTCCTGAGAGGCAGGTGGAGTTCCGCATTGAGTTGGTTCCGGGGGCAGCGCCTATCGCCAAGGCGCCTTATCGCCTTGAGCCGCCAGAGATGCAGGAGTTATCCTTGCAGCTTCAGGAGCTGCTGGGGAAGGGGTTTATTCGACCAAGTAGCTCGCCATGGGGAGCGCCGATCCTTTTTGTCAAGAAAAAGGATGGTTCACACCGGATGTGTATTGATTACCGGGAGTTGAACAAGTTGACGGTCAAGAACCGTTATCCATTACCGAGGATCGACGATTTGTTCGATCAGTTGCAGGGAGCATCTTGGTTCTCCAAGATCGATCTGAGGTCTGGATATCATCAGATGAGAGTGCGTGATGAGGATACCCAGAAGACGGCGTTCAGGACTCGTTATGGGCATTACGAGTTCGTGGTGATGCCTTTCGGGCTCACCAATGCACCAGCAGCATTCATGGATCTCATGAACAGGGTGTGTAGACCGATGTTGGATCGTTCGGTGATCGTGTTCATCGACGATATACTGGTGTATTCGAGATCTAGAGAGCAGCACGAGGAGCATCTGAGAGAGATTCTCGGGGTATTGAGGATGTAGATGCTTTATGCCAAATTCTCCAAGTGCGAGTTTTGGTTACGGGAGGTCCAGTTCTTGGGGCATCTCGTCAACCATGATGGGATTTTGGTCGATCCGGCCAAGATTGAGGCGGTTATGAGTTGGGAGGTGCCGAGATCTCCCACCGATATCAGGAGTTTTCTGGGATTGGCCGGCTACTATCGGAGATTTATCCGAGATTTCTCCAAGATTGTCGTGCCTCTCACCAGGTTGACCCGGAAGGGTGTTGCTTTTTCATGCGGTCCGGAGCAGCAGACCTCGTTTGACACACTTCGCCAGAAGTGATGCGAAGCCCCTGTGTTAGCCCTCCCGGAAGGGATGGAGGATTTTGTGGTGTATTGTGATGCATCGATATCGGGGTTGGGTGTTGTGCTTATGCAGAGAGGGCATGTGATAGCGTATGCATCGAGGCAGCTGAAGCCTCATGAGACGAGGTATCCCACCCACGATCTGGAGTTGGGGGCAGTGGTGTTCGCCCTCAAGATCTGGCGTCACTATTTGTATGGGGTTCGGTGTACCATATACACGGACCACAAGAGCTTGAAGTATTTGATGGATCAGCCCAATCTGAACATGCGTCAGAGAAGATGGTTGGATGTGGTAAAGGATTATGATTGTGAGATCCTGTACCACCCGGGCAAAGCTAATGTGGTAGCCGATGCGCTGAGCCGTAGGGCGGAGAGTGCCCCGATTCGAGGAACTTGTATGAGGTTGACAGTGATGACCCCGGTGTTGGACACCATTCGGGAGGCCCCGACAGAGGCCGTGATACCGGAGAACCGCAAGAGGGAGCGGGTGATCGGGCAGGTGCCCGAGTTCGTTACCGATAGTCGAGGGCTGATGACCTTTCAGGGTCGGATTTGGGTGCCGCATGCAGGCGGGGCACGTACCATTCTGATGGAGGAGGCGCATAGATCGAGGTTCTCGATCCATCCCGGGGCCACGAAGATGTATTTGGAATTGAAGAAAGATTATTGGTGGCCCTATATGAAGAGGGATGTCGCGTGGTTTGTTGAGAGGTGCTTGACCTGTTGCAGGGTTAAGGCCGAGCACCAGCGTCCGCATGGCAAGTTGCAGCCGCTTGAGGTTCCCCAGTGGAAGTGGGAACATATTTCCATGGATTTCATCACCAAATGGCCAAGGACCGCAAGGGGTGTCGATGCAATTTGGGTGATCGTCGACCGGCTGACGAAGTGCGCGCATTTTCTTGCTACCAGTGAGAGCTCTTCTGCTGAGAGGTTGGCAGAGTTGTATGTGATAGAGGTGGTATCGCGTCATGGAGTACCGATCTCGATTGTGTCTGATCGAGATGTACGTTTCACTTCCAGGTTCTGGAAGAAGTTCCACGAGGAGTTGGGTACGAGATTGCATTTCTGTACTGCCTACCACCCACAGACGGACGGGCAGAGTGAGCGGACGATTCAGACGCTCAAGGACATGCTTCGAGCATGTTTGTTGGACTTCGGGGGAAGTTGGGACACGTACTTGCCGTTGGCTGAGTTCTCCTACAACAACAACCACCATTCTAGTATTGGCATGCCTCCCTTCGAGTTGTTGTATGGGAGGAGGTGTCGGACTCCCATTTGCTGGGGAGAGGTAGGGCAGCGCGTAATGGGTAGCACTGAGATAGTGCTTCAGACGACAGAGCAGATACAGCAGGTTAGACAGAGGTTACTGACGGCTCAGAGTCGTCAGAAGAGTTATGCGGATCGGCAACGATCCGAGCTGGAGTTCCAGGTGGGAGACTTCGTACTCCTGAAAGTATCTCCTTGGAAAGGAGTGATCCAATTCAGGAAGTTGGGCAAGCTGGGGCCCCGGTACATCGGTCCATTCAAGGTGACCGCGAGGGTGGGCAAAGTAGCATATCGGTTAGAGCTACCTGCGGAGTTGAGCCAGATTCATGATACCTTCCACGTGTCCCAGTTGAGGAAGTGTATAGCCGACGAGTTGGCGATGGTACCACTAGAGGATATTCAGGTGGATGCGAGCCTGAATTATGCGGAGAGGCCAATCGCGATCCGGGATCAGAAGTTCAAGGTTCTGAGGAATAAAGAGGTGTCACTGGTGCAGGTCCAGTGGCAACATCGGAAAGGGTTCGAGCTGACCTGGGAGCCGGAGTTGGAGATGCGGGAGCAGCATCCGAAGTTGTTTGTCGAGCAGGACTTCGAGGGCGAAGTCTGATCCTAGTGGGGGAGAATTGTAACATCCGGATTCCCAGGTATCCTATTTTAAGTATTTTATATTGAATTTTAGAGGGGGACTAGGCGAGTAGGCGCCCAGACTCGCCGAGTTGGATCACGATGTGTTGGCCTGATTTAATGAAGGACTCGGCGAGTCCACGCTGTTTAATGAAACCCTAATTTCTCGGGTTTGGGACCTATTTAAGGACCCTTATAGCCACCATTTGCGGCTACCAGACCGTTGAGAGAAACCCTTATAGTGCTTGAGCGTTTGAGAAAGAGAAAAAGCCATTGTTGGACCTTTGTGGGTTGGTTTTGCAAGAAGAAGTTCCAGCTTAGAGGAGGCCAAGGAGGTTGCACATCTGTGGTTTTCAAGCAAAGGGCATCATCTTTAAGGTAGCATATCGATCCTCTTTCTGTTTTGTTAAAGAATCCATGGATCTAATGTTTTCTATACCCTTTATTGGGATGATTTGTTGGAGATATGGTCCCTTATCATGTTTAGGCTTCAGATCTGGACCCATAGTGGTCCAGAGAACCTTATCCATCTTGCTTTATGATGAGATATGAAAGAAATGGACTTAGGATGTTGTATTTGGGGCTAAATCATCAAGTAGAGTCATTTGGACGTTGCATGAGTATCAAGTTCGAATCTTTACGTGTTTATTGAGCTTGGGAAGGTTAGATCTATGGATTAGAGGAACAGATCTGACCTCAGAAGGTCATTTGAGTGTGAGCATGGAATGAACTCGCCGAGTCCATGAGCAGACTCGACGAGTCGAGTCGGGTTGCCCCGCGACTCGCGACCTGTGACGACCCGTGGAGTATAAGGTTGACTCAGCGAGTCAAGGGAGGACCAGGGGCGTAGAGGGCAGGCGTATACTCGCCGAGTTAACCTAGTGCACTCGGCGAGTCGGGTCAAAGTTGACCGTTGACTTTCGTTGACCATAGGGTTCTGGTCAAGGCTGATTCAGGAGAGTTCAGGGAAGGGTAGAATGGCCTTCTACACAGTCTGTAGAGATGAGATCATGAGAGAGTATTGATCGGGAATGTTATTTGAATAATAGGAGGAGGCTAAGTCGGGACGTTGAGCACGAGAGGTTATCCGACTTCATTGAGGTGAGTCTTCTCACTATACTGTACCTGGAAGGGTACTTATGTGTGACCGGAAGGTCTTGTATGCAACGATGTATGTGCTATATGCGGTTATGTGATATGTATGTGTTATGTATGCTATGAATGATAAGGACCGGAAGGTCAAGATGATATGTATGTATGTGCTATGTATGTTACGTATGGTAAGGACTGGAAGGTCGAGATGATATGGACCGGAAGGTCAAGAGGGTACGGACCGGAAGGTCTACCGGGATTTGGGACGGAAGTCCCCTGAGACACATGGATCGGAAGAACCTATAGAGTTGTGGCCTGGAAAGGCGTATGTGGGGTATGTGGTATTTTGGGGAACTCACTAAGCGTTTATGCTTACAGTTGTTGTGTGATGTGTTTCAGGTACTAGCGAGGATCGCGGGAAGGCGCCAGCATGATCCGTACACACTTATGGAGTTTATGATATCGAGATCTTGGGACATGTTTTGTTATGTTACAGTGGACACATTATGTTTTTATGATTATCGTGTGAATGAATGTATGTTTTTAAATGAAAAATTGTTTTGAAAAATTACGTTGTTACAATACTGAACATATATATATATATATATATATATATATATATATATATATATATATATATATATATATATCTAAAATCGAATAGATAATAGATTGGGTGAATCCGTTCCAAGCCCACAACTAAACAAGGAACATGAAGTGAAGCAGAGAACACACATCCTATTATCTGTCGGATCCTATTGTTATATATATATCCTTTGATGTATACATTAAGGAATCATAAGATTAGCATTATGGTCCCTTTCTACTGAATGTACTAGACTCGACTGTTCTGTTTGTCGTTTGTAAAATGACATACGGATGTACTAATGACCTTAAAACATGTTTGATTTATACTGGTCGTAATGTGAAGGCTAGTACCCCTACTATACGCTCTCCTTGTCTAGAGATTAAGGGAACCAAACGCGACCTCTGCAATCAATTACAAGCCGTGTAATTCACATTAAAGTTATATGATCATGTATACCCAATATAACTATCACCTTTTGTTTAGAACAATGAGTTAGTGATTCATTAGTATAATTAGATCCTGTAGTAGTTCCATGCTATAGCAACTTAATATGTTTGTTCTGTTTGTTTCTCATCATAGTATGTTCGTTCTGTTATCATGTATTGTATCTAGTATGAACTGAATCTCTAAACTATACCCATTATAGTTTACTAATGTTTTACTTGAACTGTTGTTGAAAAGACTCATTTATCTACTAAGTTATGCTTGTACTTTAAAAACAGAGTTTTGCTAAATATGAAGTAACATAACTTTAAAAGAGTTTTTGAAATGTTTTGATCACTTATAAAAGACATAAGTAACCCTGTGGAAGATGTTTATAACAAACAATTACACAATTATCATTGTGTTCAACTTGTATTCCCCCCTCCCCCCCCTTACTCAATAAGTGATTCTACCTTAAGCCCATAACCACACAAGGAACAGGAAGTAAAGCAGAGTCACAAATCCTAAGTCTATAGAATCCTAATCATATACAACCCTAACGTATACACGTAGCAAGCATAGATTACTAGCAAGGATCCTTAGTTTCTATATGAATGACGTGATTATTCCATATGATGAAAAAGCAATTGGTGAGTATTTCTAGAGTGCTTTCTATCTGGTTGATTATTATATCTACTGTGTAAGTTTCATTAAGTTTGAGAAATTCATGTTTTTGTTGTGTTTCGAAACATATGGTCGATAAAGCTTTTATCAGCACCAGTATTATTCAATACTGAAGCCTAAACATTGTTGATATGAAACATACCAATAACTACAGGCGGTTCCTGGAGAGCATCTCCAACAGTGATCATGAGTACCCTTCCATTGCCACCCTGATTCTTCAGTTTCGGGTAGTCCTTCCTAAAATACCCAGGTTGATTGCATTCAAAACTGTTACGACTTCCTTTTTCCGTAGTGGTTGGGGTTTTTCTATAGTGCCTCGAGATATGACCCCTCATGAAACACATGTTGCAGATTATCTCCCTGCAATTTCCAACATGATGGAAATTGCACTCGATACAATGAGGTAAAGTCCTAGGGTAGGACTTAGTTGGGGTGGGAGTGTTGGTAATTGCGGCATAGACAGCTAAAGGTTCTGGTTCAGTTTTGTGATGCTTGGATTCCCCCTTTGATTTCCCATGAAGCTTCCTTTTGGTACTTCCAGTATGGCTCTTTTCTGCTGGTGGGGCCATGGTACCCTGACGGGTACACTGCTAAATCAATTGCTAGACTAATTGCTTAACACTATCAAAAGTGGATGGTCCAAATGCAGTAACCAGACCTTGGACTGATGATGCTAGTCCCCGTATGTATCTCTCAATCTTCTTATCTTCCGAGGGTACCATTCCTGGGAAAAGGTTAGCAAGGTCATTGAATCGGGAGGTGTAGGCAGCTATCTCAGATCCTTGCATGGTCAGATTCCAAAGCTCCTGCTCCAGGGCTTGGATTTCTTGTCGGGTGCATTATTCTTTGATCATCATTTGCTTCTCTGGTTCCCAACCCATAACATAAGCTTCAGCTATTCCCATGGACTTTGCATGGTTATTGCACCAAGTTAAGGCAGAGTCCATCATCGTGCATGTAGCGTACTTGAGCAGGTAGTCATCGGTCACAGACTGATATGAAAAACTGCCTCAGTCTTTTCTATCCAACGGGATAGACCAATAGCTCCTTCATTGCCGTAGAAGGATCGAGGTTTGCAGCCTGTGAATTCCTTGTAGGAGCAGTGTCTGGGGTTGTTTTGGTGAGTCATTGGAGTTCCACTTGCACTATTCCTAGTGTTTCCGTTTCGGGCTGCCTCATATGCTGCCAACGTTGTAGCAATCCCTTGTACAAGCATGTTTTGCATCATGGTGAGGTCCATTTGGAAAGTTTGGTTTACATTTGTTACTTCTGGTGCTCCTCCATGGTTTGGAGTTTCCGCTGATGTTTGAGTTACTGGTGGGGCTTTCTTTCGGTTGCCTCGGGGAGTTGGAAGTGGACAAACTCATGGTTCCTTTCGTAGAGGTATTGTCCTAAACGTTTAGAAAAGACACACTTCAGTTGTGTATACTACTTAATCATAACAAGCATGTAAGAATTGTATTGCATGATAGTCTATTAGTATAATTTATTCCTGTAATCCCCTAGATTTCCAAGTTATAGAGTAAGATTGATTCCTGAAATCCTATCAATTTTCAAATGACAGGGGAAAGGTGATTGGTTCATAAGTCCTCTAGATTTCTAAATGATAAAAGGGGGTCTAAGGTACTAGGTTGCTGCAGTGAATCTGGAGAACATTCTTCAATCTCTAAAACTCTCAACCGTTGTAGTCTGTCAAACTCCTTGCTCAAGGTTGGTTGTGCACTGGCCCGACCATAAATAACATAGGTGCGCGTTCCAGGTTTATTTAGGGTATGGATTATGTACGATACTAACCTTAGTTGAGGCGTTTGACCTAAAGGCTTGAGTTGGTAGTTTTAGTTGAAGGGATGTTTAAAATTTTATTAAGTGTTCTCATCGCGGGTCAGAGTATATATAAACTTTTATATATTATGGTTGGTGGGATTTGTAGTATTATTAATTTTTGTTTTATACCTCCCAACTACCGAGCACAGACGAGGGCCAGACATGAAGTACCGTAAGTAGTCAAGAAGTAGTGTTATTATTAATAATACTTTTATTAGAAGCTAATTTGCTATAGTTGTTTTCCTTTTTCGAGGAAACGAGTTCTCTATAGCCAATTTAGCTCTGATACCATTCTGTTACACCCCCGGCAAAGGCGGAACATGCTGGGAGTGCGACTAAGTTCATGGATCACAGATAAACAGAATATATAGCACAATTACAACGATAAACAAAACAACATTTGTATTTCATCATTAAGTTTGAATACAGTGTTCTTACATATAATAATAGTATAGTAGTTGCCTTAAACAGGTAAGCAGATAAGAAAAACTAGATATCTAGGTCGTCTGTAATCCATGACCAATCTTCTGTCTGAACGCTTGTTTAATGATCTCCTGAGAATACATGTAAGTTTGAGGGTCAACACAAAGGTTGGTGAGTGTCACAAGTTTTCTAAAATAATGATACTTTTAATTTGATCTAAAAAGTATTGCCTTTGTTGTATGTAAAACTATGTTTGGAAATGTTTGATAAAGATAGAAATCTAAACTGTGGTTTCTAGATAATGAAATCTAGTTAAAGTTTATAGTGACAAAATTGTACGGATAACGGATAAACAGACATTCAGATATACGTATAAAGTTACTTTTCAAGGTTATACTTAGCAACCACAGATACGGATAAACGAATGGAAGAAAAGTATAATTGATAAGCATAAGCATAAAAGTCTACGATACTTGTTTAAACAGTTGATAAAACTTAGGGTAGTGTACACAAGCACATATAAGAGCCTAAGATACAAGTTCTATAACTTGTATAAATATATAAACTTATATATTTTTTTGTATGTATGAGGTATATTGAAACTACCAAGTTGTAACACTCACCTTAAAGTGCGATTGACGATTTATTTTCTATAATGGATGTGAAAAGGTCGAGATGTATTGCCGTGAACGCGATATTCCGAGATAAATATGTGGAAGCGATTGGGTATTTTGACTAAATACAAAGACTTATTAATTTTCCAAGTATTATTATTTCAGAATTTATTTAAATAATTAGTTAGTTAAATAAATTTTATCTAAAAATTTAATTTAATATTTTCCAAAATTTAGTTTAATCCAAAGTTTAAATCAAAATTTATTTAATCTAATAATCTGTTTAAACAATAATAAATCAATATTTTCTAAAAAAAATTATTGAATGGTATATTTTGATCTAGGGTTCATTTTGAAAAGGATTGTCAATATAGGGTAGGTTTTATATATTTCAATTTATCTTTTGAGGGCTTGGGACCAAATTTGTAAATGATTTTCCAAAACAGGGGTTAAGTATGTATTTTTAAAACTACATTGGAGTTTCAGGACTTAATTTGTTGGGGTTTCTGGTAGAGGGCCAATTCTGGATAAATCCCAAGGAGTTCAGGTTTAATATCTGATTTACTTCAAGTGGGGTCAAATCCGTAAATATCAGCAATCTTAGGGGTTATTTTTAAATAAAATAAATTTAGGATTGCACAGGAACACTTGATTCACACAGGAGGCTTATATCTCCTGTGTATCCAATGGCCATCACACGAAGAAACGAGGAACGCGAAAAAAAAATCGGTCATGTGGTTATGATCGATCGACGAAAAATATACCAACAATTTAAAGGATGTTTGGGTGGTCACTTACAGCGGAAATGGGTGGCAGATGGAGGTGAGAGGTAGCTTGCGGTGGTGTGTGATGATGATGATGACGGGAGTCCGACAGCCTCCTGCTCCCGGGTTTTTCTTGGTTTTCCGGCGAAGGTGAAGACAGAGGAAGGTGGGGGACTTCTCAAGGCAGTAACCCAGCAGCAATGGGGGGTGTCGTCGGTGGTTTTTCAGTGAAATAGAAGGGTGGCAGTGACGTGTTCGGTGGTGATAACAGGTGGCCGACAGCCTCCTGCTACCGGTTTTTCTTTTTCGTTTTTTTAGGGGTTTTTGATGGAAGGGAGATGGAGAGACCTTTGGGAATTGAAATCAGTAGCAAACCGAGCTTGGAGAGCAGGGCCGGCCCAAGGGCTGGGTGAGCTGGGGCACAGCCCAGGGCAACACCATATTAGGGGGATCAGTTCTGATCCACTTATTTTGATCCACCAAGTCCAAGGCTAGTAGGGCATCACCACATCGGCAAAAGAAAACTAATACGTCAGGTCGCAAACGCCATTTTAAAACATCAGAAGACGAGGAGACACGCCAATTCAGGAAACGAGGAGACATGGCTATTTCACGCAATCAGACTTTGCCATCGCCCCTCAGACTTGCTCTCATCGAAGGGTTTAAAGGATTGCTGCTGGTTTTTGTTGGAGAATTTTGCCCTCAGTTGTATTGATCTCTCTAATATGGAAGTTTAAAGTCTGATGTTATTTTGGACTCTGTGACCTTTTGCCCTTTACTCTGATGGTGTATTTTCTTTTCTTTGGTGGTGTTGTCGTTGCCTTCAGTTTTTTGGCGTATTGGCAAAGATGGTTTAATGACCTTTTTCCCTCGACAATCTTGTATTTTAAATGGTTGTTGGTACATTTCCTTGAAAACTTGACTTATCTGCCCCTTGATGATTGTATTTTGTACATTTCTAATGAATTTCCTGGAAGTTTTTGTGCTTTTCTTAAGTAGAAAATCAGGAGTTTTGACCATTATGCCCTTGTTCGGTTTTAATGGCTGATGGTGTCATATACTCATATTGGCTTTTAAAGTATTGATGGGCTAACCGGTGGTATTGGTTATTCTTACTTACAATCAAATCAAAACTTGAATGGTACTTTTGATGAGGCTTTAAGAGTTCAATGCTATTATTTGATGGTTGAAGATTTGAATACCTGCTACACTAGTTACCTCTCAAATTGATCTTCTCTCTTTCGAAATTTAATGATTCTGCATGTTTTGAGTCATTGATGTGCATCTCAAACTTATTGTATCTTTGTCCACCTCCCCACTTGCTCTTTTTATTTATTTATATTCGTTTGTCGTCCAAATAGGAAAAGACTATTCCAATGGTCATAAATGTTTAGATGTTTTAAACTCATCGACTAGAAGTCAAATCTGTGTTTTTTATTTAGATGAACATACAAATAACACATTTAATTGCTCTTTATTTTGCATTTCAGTTATTATATTTCATTTTTAAACTTTTAGGATTGATTCTATTTATCAGTACATGGGTTGCTTGTTTCCTAATGGTTAGAGCCTTATTCAATATATGAATCCCACGTTAAGAACCAAAGTGGTTATGCTGATAAAATTAAAGATGAAAGTGATATGTTATACTAGTATATTCTAAAATAACATATTTAATTGCTATTTATTTTTTTCTTCAATTATTATATTTCATTTTTATGACTATTTGTTATTGTAGCTCTTGATTGTTTGTATTTACATTTTTCTTGCAGCATTGGATAGTTAGTTGGGGTTTTGATTGTCTCATGTAGTTGCGTCACCTCCCCACCAAAGAAGGAGAAGGGAAGGGATAGGGCAATTTTGAGAATAGAAAATCAAATTTACCGAGTCTTAACTCATAAAATAATATATATTTTTGTTCAAAAAGTGCATGAGAACACTGTATTAGATGTTTTTGTAAGTTATTGTTCTGATAATAATATTTAATACAGTTTCTATTTATAATTTTTTTCTATATATGTGTTTGGTTTGTTGTTTTATATAGAAGATAGGGGCATGATTTAATTATTTTGCCCAGGGCATTCAAAACCAATGGACCGGCCCTGTTGGAGAGTCGTTTTCACAGTAGTGGTAGTGGGTTGACGGGTGGTGGTAGTGGGGTGATCAGGGGTGGTTCCGGGGGTTGTTTTGCTTCCAGTTCTTCCTCTTTTTGAGCTAATTGTCAACAAAAGGAATGCTTGGAGTGATGTAGCTGCTTAATGGGGTTATAAGGGTGGCATAATGGTGGGTTTTAGATGTTAGAATGGTGGTTTTTGGTTGGTTGTGGGTGGTATACCGGGAGAGGGATTGGAGATAGTCTAGAGAGAGATTGAGATTGAGAGAAGTAGAAGAGAAGATGGAGGTTGTGCTGTGTGTGTTTTGAGGTTCCATAAGCCCCATTTTATAGTAAAACCACACACATAGACATTCTCTTTGAAGCCATGCTTCCAACACAATGATGAATTTCTCTCACTTACTCGGATCGTCAACAAAGATTTCAATGCCGATTCCCGAATACTATGAGCAATGAACTGAAAGGATGAAGGACTATCTGAATGGAATCGACGAAGATTTGATGTGATCTATCAATAAAGTTCAATTTCTTACAGAGATGCTTGTTAGTCTTGGAACTGCTGCTACGAATGATGATATGATCACACAAGGAAACAAGATGAAAGTGATTGATAAGAAATGTATACGTGAATTATGTGGTGCTCTTCCACCAGTAGTTTACAACTATGTTCATGGATGTTCTACAACCATGCAGATTTGGGATACCTTGACTGAAAAGTATGAAGGTAATGAGAAGATGAAGAAGAGTTTTGTAAAGCAGTGCTTGCTAGAGTTGCGAGAATTCAATCAAAAAGACAATGAATCAATTGAATTGTACTATGATCGATTTAATGAACTTATTTTCAAGTGTTCTCGATACGGAGTGACTCTTTCATCCATGGAGTTCAATCTTACTTTTCTTATGTGCTTACAAAAGGAGTGGAGAAACATCAGTTTGATGATTAAGACTCAAGAAAGTTTTGATGGTTACTCTCTTGCAAATCTATATAATGTCTTAAAAACACATGAAAAAAATCAATGACATTGCTAAAGAAAGTAAACTGAGTCTTGGAGAGCCATTAGCTTTGGTATCGAAAGTTTCAGGTAAGGAGTATGAGTCTGAAGAAGAAGCCAAATATAGCGAAGATGGATTCCGATTCAACTCTGATGATGAAGCAGTCACATACTACTCGAAAAACAAAGTGAAGAAATTCTTCAAGAAGCCTTTCAATGGAAAGTTTAAGAACAATTCTGAGAACAAGAGTGTGTCTTCGACGTAAAAGGTATGAAAGATGAGTCGAAAATGGAGAAGAAAGAAGTTAAGAGTCCATATAAGAAGATGAAGGAGTTGAAACCTAAAGGAGACTCAGGTTATGATTGTAACTACTACAATGGGTTGAATCATTTGGAAAAACACTCATGCTCAGGAAGAAACAAGAGAAGAAGCAGAAAGTTAAGGACGAGGCATATTATGTTGATAATATTGAGGAGATTAGAGCTCGAACTAAGGGTGTCTCTCTGATTGCTAGAGGAGATGACGAAGAAGAGGGAACTTATTAGATCTGGTCTTCTGGATCAGATGATGATGAGATACGAAATCCGACTCATGGGGCCATGTATGCGAAATTTGAGGAAGATGAAGAGGAGAAAGTTGTTTTGGATGAGATGAGTAAAGAGGAAGAGATTACTGGCCAGTGTTTTGTGTCCACTGACTAGACTAAATCACTGATGGATGCTAAGGTACGTGATCTTCTTAACTCATTTAAAATTCCTTCATCTTCTTATAATGATATATTGTTTGAGTTTCATAACACGTGTGCTTATCTTAATGACATCTTAATCTCCATGAGTAGTGAAGCAGAAAAGTCCAAGTCCCAATTATATGAAGCGAGAAATAGACTCGAAGAGAAGAAGGGACTAGTGGAATCTCTTGATTTTAGAATAGCTAATCTATTAATAGAAAGAGATTCACTTATAATGGACAATTCGATGCATATTAAACAAAGAAACATATATTGTAATTCTGCTAAGCATTTGTATGGTAAAGTAACATAATTTTATCACTCAGCTGACATATGCGATGAGCATCATTGGAAATTGCTTTCTTTTCTTTCATATAAAAGAGAACAAATTGATGAAACAACATATGCCAATGAAAGTAATATTGTTGACTTCGATAAAATTCTAATGGACTCATATGCATATGGTATAGTAAATATAAATGATTGTTTGAATGCTGATGATCTTGTGTATATTGTGAATGAGACCTTAACTAAAAACGAACAAGTCAAATTTTTGAACATGGCTAAGAAGTCGACACTTGGATCTCAACAAAATTATGCTGATATCGAAAATAATTTTGACAATATCAGTGAAATTGAGGAAGAGGAATGTGTCAATTGCTCATGATTGTCGATCATTAATGTTAATTCATTGGCTAAAGGCAAAAAAATGTGATAATTCAATGTCGAAAGTAAACAATGATCAACCTTCAACATCCAAAGTGTGTGTTCCTCATGATCATGTTGTGGTTGAAGATTATGTAAGTGATGAGGATGAAGTTTCGAACGAGAAACCAATTCCAAGAGTTGTGGTCGAACAAGTCTTTGACAACTCTAAGGAGTATTTGAATGTGTTGAAAAAAAAAGGAAAACATTATCTTAGATTGAAGCCAGTGGTTTATTATAGGTTCAAGGATTCAGAAGAAGTTGTGTTTCCAAATCATGTATTCATCAACAAAGGAAATGGTGATAATGTGTCTCCGGAATTGAAGAAATTGGTAAAAGAAGACAATGAAGGTGTGACGAAAGAACGATTTTATTCGAATCAAAACACAATCGAAAATGGTTTGAACAAAAATTCAAAAACTTTTCATCAACAAGATAGACTAAAACGTGTTTGGGCTATGAAAACAGGAAAAACAGTTAATGATAATAAAGACAAAGAAAAAGGTGTTGATTCTTTAACCAATGATCCAAAACGTCAAATTGTCAAAATACAAACTTTCGAAGAAAGAATTTAAAAATTGGCTTGTGATGAAGAAATTTTCAAATTAAAAGCACAAAATAAAACCTATTGGAAAAATGTAAAAGCTTTCACAACCAAAAGGTTTTTCAACAAAAATCCTCTGAATCAGCCAAGAAGTTTTCACAAAATGCAAAGAACTTTCAAAACAAATAATCTCAAAAACACAATGGTTTTCAAAAGAGTCGAAACTATGTCCAAAATCACTTTCGACCAAATGATTTTCAAAGAAACGTTAAAATCTTAGACAAATGAGTTTTGTTCAAAACCATGATCAAAGGATTTTTGGTCAAAGTAATGGAAATGGTAACTTTGCTCATAATAATGGACAAAGTAATTTTGTTTAAAATCATGGACGAAGTAATTTTGGTCCTAATCATGTACAAAGAAGTTTTGATCAAAATAGAAAAGTTTTTCAACAAAATGGTATTGGTTATCAAAACCATTATCAAAATCTTTTCCAAACTCATCCAAAAAGGTCATTTCCCAAAAGAGAAATTGAAAAAATGGAAGTTAAAGGAAAGAAAAGTGAACCATACAAACCTAAAAATCCACATTTTTCAAAATCCCGATTCGAAACAAAAGATGAAAGAATCATTTGCAAAAGGTAGAAGTGATGTTAAGAACTTGAATCATTGGCTTGAGGGAAAAGGAAAACCATATCAGTCAGGAAAGTATTCTCAAGAGAAAATTCAATTTGCTTATGAGAAGTACTTGAATGTTTTGATGGATGGAAGTATTTCATCTCAAGAGTCTATTCCAAAAGTGCGAAAGTGGAATGGAATTCCAAAGAAGAAAAGTGACGCATTTCAGAAAATGGATGAAAAAGTGAAAATTAATGTTGAACCTTTCCCATTGCATGATTACATTTCGATGCCAAAAGCCAATGAAATTGACTTAATTGACGGTTTCAAATCGAAAATTTGTAATTAGGTCTTAGGTTCTTCATTGCATAATGTGTTCCAAACTAATGTCCAAGGACCCAAAAGGTCTTGGGGCCCTAAAATTTTCTAAATGATCACAGGTTCTATGTGATGAACAATATGACGAAAACTGGTGTATCGATAGTGGATGCTCGCGTCACATGACTAGAAGGAAGGAGAATTTGCGAGATTTTCAAAAGTTGGACAATGCTGGATTTGTCAAGTTTCGAAACAACAAGTGTAAATTCAAAGGCTATGGAAAAGCAAAGAATGAAAAATTCACTGTGAATCGAGTTGCCTATGTTGAAGGACTAAAGCACAATCCGATTAGTGTTTCACAACCAGTTGTTGGCACTGGTAATCAGGTTCTCTTTGATGAGGAAGGAAATATTATCTCTAACAAGGAAACAAAGGAGATTCTACTGAAGTCGAAACGAAAGGGAGACATGTTCACTCTTGACTTGAAACCAATTGTGCGTGGTCCATCAGTATGTTTGCTATCGAAAGCATCCTCCGATATCATCTGATTATGGCATCGACGTCTTTCTCATCTTAACTTCAAAAATCTAACCAAACTTGTTCTTAATGATCTTGTTCGTGGTTTACCTGTTTTTAAATTTGACAATGACTCTTTGTGTGTTGCATGTGAACAGGGAAAACAACATCGTAAAGGTCTTCCAATCATCATAAATTCAAACATTATCGAACCTCTGGAACTTCTTCACATTGACTTGTGTGGACCTTCGACTATTAAGACTCTTAATAAGAAGAAGTACATATTAGTTATTTTTGATGATTTTTCCAAGTTTACTTAGGTTTTCTTTCTTCGACAGAAGTTTAAAACTGCTCAAGTGATGATTGTTTTTATCAAGAACATCGAATTGAGTTTAAAAAGGAAAGTACGAAAGATAAATAATTATAATGGAACGAAGTTCAAAAATCGAATTCTAGGTTCATTTTTGAATGAACCGTGCATGTCTCATAATTTTTCGTCTCCATACACACCGCAAAAAATGGTGTTGTCGAAAAGAGGAATATTTCCTTGTGTGAAGCGGCAAAAACTATGCTCATTTATGCGAACTTGCCTCAATACTTTTGGGTAGACGTTGTTTGGACTCCCTGCTTTACGTAAAATCGTTCTTTCATTCATCTTCATTTTAATATCACACCTTATGAAATAATAATCAAAAGGAAACCTAATTTCGAATTTTTCCATGTTTTTGGATGCAGATGTTTCATCATGAATCTCAACGATAATCTTTCTAAATTTCAGTCGCAAGCTGATGAAAGAATATTCTTGGGATATTCTCAAAAATCTGTAGCCTATAGAGTGTTGAAGAAGCGAAAAAGGAAGTTAGAAGAAACTTTCAACCTCACATTCGATGATCATTATGTTAAAAGAATTGAACATCGTTTCGTTCAAAAATCAATTATTGATGAATCAAATGTTGAATCTGAGCAAATACATACTTATGATATTGATCTTGATTTAAATTTTGGTATTCCTAATAGGCCCATTGATGCTGAACTCCATGCAGATGATAATCAAGTTCCTGAGGCATCGAAACACTCTGATGATTCAACAGTCACAAATGAAGAAAATGAATCACATTCTTCATCGACCAGAGTAATTGTAGAAAGAATACATGTTTCGACTGATGATCAAGTGGAGGGGGAGCACTTGAATTCGACGTCTCAAATCGAAACACATGATTTGTATGTTGAGGGGGAGCATATTCCTACCTATGCTGATGTCGAGGGAGAGTATCACATCTCAAATGCATTGGTTGAGGGGGAGCCAAGTGGATCAAATCATGATAATGGTAATGATCAAAATAATCATTTTCATGATGTAACTGATAATAACTCAATTGCAGGAGAAGGTTCAGAAGCTGATGACATCTTTGAAGATGCATCTTTAGACTTTGATCCTGCATATCCACCGATGGACAAGTGGACAAGAGATCATCCGAAAGAACAAATTCTTGGTGATCCAAATTTTGGTGTCTTGACTCGAGCCCAGATTCGATCAGAAATGAGGTGTTGAATGTTCATCAAGAATTTTGTATGTTTAATTTTTTCATTTCGAAATTAGAACCAAAAAAAGTAAATATTGCATTAGAACACTCTGATTGGGTTGTTGTAATGCAATCTTAACTTGCTGAATTCGAACGAAAAAAGGTTTGGAGATTGATTTCTAAACCAAAAGATGTTTCGTTAATTGGTCTAAAATGGATTCTTAAGAACAAAACTGACAAAGAAGGCAATATTATTCGAAACAAAGCAAGGTTAGTCATAAAAGGTTCTTCTCAACAAGAAGGCACTGATTATGAGGAAACCTTTGCCCCTGTCGCGAGACTCGAGGCTGTACAAATTTTTCTTTCCTATGCAGCTTATAAGGATTTCGACGTCCATCTGATGGATGTCAAATGTGTATTCCTCAATGGTGTTTTGGAAGAAACGATGTATGTCGAATAGCCACCGGGTTTCGTTAATGATAAGTATCATGATCACTGTTATATTTTAGACAAGTCCGTTTATGGGTTGAAACAAGCACCTCTTGCCTGGTATGCAACTCTAACAAATTTTCTGAAAATTGCTAAATTTAAACAAGGATCAGTTGATCCTACTTCATTTCAAAAGAAAGTAGGGGATCATCTGATGCTCGTTCAAATTTATGACGATGACATTATCTTTGGTTCGACTGATCCTTCATTGTCTAAGGAATTTGAGGAACTCATGAAAAGTCATTTCGAAATGAGTATGATGGGTAAAATCAATAACTTTTTAGGTTTACACATTCATCAAAGCAGGGAAGGAGTTTTTATCAATCGAGAGAAATATACTCGAAATCTGCTTGAAAGGTCTGGCATGAAGAATAACAAGAAGTCAAAGTACCTATGGCAGTTGGCACGTGCTTAAGTCCTTCATTGGATAAACCTATTGTGGATCTAACGACGTATAGAAGCATGATCGGTTCGATTTTGAATTTAACTACAAGTTGACCTCATATAATGTTTTTTGTATGTAATTATTCTAGGTACCAATCGAACCCCATCTTTCTGCAGTAAAGAATATCTTTCGATACCTCAAAGGAACAGTTTCGTCTGGATTGTGGTATCCTTCAAAGACTGCATTTTTTATCCAAGCATTCTCTGATGCGGACATGAGTGGATGTCAGTTCGATTGAAAGAGATCAATAGGAGGGTGTCAATTATCGGACATGAAACTTGTGAGCTGACAATCGAAAAAGCAAACTTGAGTTTCGATTTCGATTGTTGAGGCAGAGTATGTTGTTGATGATGTGCGCACATCACAAGTGATTTGGATTTAAAGCCAATTGCATGATTATGCAATCAACATGAAGAAGATACCTTTGTATTGCAATTCACAAAATGCAATTCGAATTTGTCACAATCCGATCCAACACTTGAAAATAAAATATATTGCTCTTCGGTATGATTTTATCAAAGACCACGTTGAAAATGGAAACATTGAAGTCCATTTTATCAAAACAATAGAACAACTCGCTGACATTTTGACAACCTGTAGATGAAAAATCATTCTTATGGATTTTGAATGGTTTGGGTATGATGGAAGGATGTTCAGTTTCTTATTCTCATTGAATCTAACTTGAACATAAGTTTTATCTTACTTTCGATTGTTATTGTTACTTTCGATTAACAGGTATTTCTTTCATGTGTTTTAACTCAATTTTGACTGTTTGTGTTCTGTTCAGAGGTTATTGTTCATATTCAGCATTCGAATGGCTTCGCATTCGACTTCCTTCTGAAATGTTCAGTGCATGATTCTAATTCACGTCTGGTGAGAGAGCTTCGACACTCAACTTATTTTTGACAACTGCTAGACTATGGATCGAACGCATCTAGGCAACATCTTTTTGCTTGTTTATTTTTCTTTTTGCTATGTTTTTCTAACATCAAAAATCCAAAAAGATTTTCTTATTTTTGTTTTTGCTTTTTCAACAACTAAACAAATTTCTAAAAAATTTTCTTATTTTTTTCTTTGTTTTTCAAAAAAAAATGAAAAATATATTATTAAATTTGTTTTCTTTGATAAATCCAAAAAACACCAAAATATTGTCGTTGAAGTCTCATTGTAACAATATGATGCTATTTCGCATGCCAAATGAACATATTCATCAAGGGAACATGTATTACTCAAAATTATGTACTGGTTAAGTGTCCCTAGAAGCATCTTGTTGCATATTGTCCTCTAAGGATTAAAGACTCTATGTGTTCGAAGCCTTAATGAAAATTTTCACGTGAAAGTTTCTTCCCAATTAGGCTATATTCACATTAGTCGACGAGCTACCTTACTCTTCTCATGATGAGTAAAGAGTTTTCTGCTTGGTCCAATTTTTTAAGCAGAGGAACAATGAGTTCTTTCACCAAATCTTTTTCATCAAAACTTATTGTATCTTTGTCCACCTCCCCACTTGCTCTTTTTATTTATTTATATTCGTTTGTCGTCCAAATAGGAAAAGACTATTCCAATGGTCATAAATGTTTAGATGTTTTAAACTCATCGACTAGAAGTCAAATCTGTGTTTTTTATTTAGATGAACATACAAATAACACATTTAATTGCTCTTTATTTTGCATTTCAGTTATTATATTTCATTTTTAAACTTTTAGGATTGATTCTATTTATCAGTACATGGGTTGCTTGTTTCCTAATGGTTAGAGCCTTATTCAATATATGAATCCCACGTTAAGAACCAAAGTGGTTATGCTGATAAAATTAAAGATGAAAGTGATATGTTATACTAGTATATTCTAAAATAACATATTTAATTGCTATTTATTTTTTTCTTCAATTATTATATTTCATTTTTATGACTATTTGTTATTGTAGCTCTTGATTGTTTGTATTTACATTTTTCTTGCAGCATTGGATAGTTAGTTGGGGTTTTGATTGTCTCATGTAGTTGCGTCACCTCCCCACCAAAGAAGGAGAAGGGAAGGGATAGGGCAATTTTGAGAATAGAAAATCAAATTTACCGAGTCTTAACTCATAAAATAATATATATTTTTGTTCAAAAAGTGCATGAGAACACTGTATTAGATGTTTTTGTAAGTTATTGTTCTGATAATAATATTTAATACAGTTTCTATTTATAATTTTTTTCTATATATGTGTTTGGTTTGTTGTTTTATATAGAAGATAGGGGCATGATTTAATTATTTTGCCCAGGGCATTCAAAACCAATGGACCGGCCCTGTTGGAGAGTCGTTTTCACAGTAGTGGTAGTGGGTTGACGGGTGGTGGTAGTGGGGTGATCAGGGGTGGTTCCGGGGGTTGTTTTGCTTCCAGTTCTTCCTCTTTTTGAGCTAATTGTCAACAAAAGGAATGCTTGGAGTGATGTAGCTGCTTAATGGGGTTATAAGGGTGGCATAATGGTGGGTTTTAGATGTTAGAATGGTGGTTTTTGGTTGGTTGTGGGTGGTATACCGGGAGAGGGATTGGAGATAGTCTAGAGAGAGATTGAGATTGAGAGAAGTAGAAGAGAAGATGGAGGTTGTGCTGTGTGTGTTTTGAGGTTCCATAAGCCCCATTTTATAGTAAAACCACACACATAGACATTCTCTTTGAAGCCATGCTTCCAACACAATGATGAATTTCTCTCACTTACTCGGATCGTCAACAAAGATTTCAATGCCGATTCCCGAATACTATGAGCAATGAACTGAAAGGATGAAGGACTATCTGAATGGAATCGACGAAGATTTGATGTGATCTATCAATAAAGTTCAATTTCTTACAGAGATGCTTGTTAGTCTTGGAACTGCTGCTACGAATGATGATATGATCACACAAGGAAACAAGATGAAAGTGATTGATAAGAAATGTATACGTGAATTATGTGGTGCTCTTCCACCAGTAGTTTACAACTATGTTCATGGATGTTCTACAACCATGCAGATTTGGGATACCTTGACTGAAAAGTATGAAGGTAATGAGAAGATGAAGAAGAGTTTTGTAAAGCAGTGCTTGCTAGAGTTGCGAGAATTCAATCAAAAAGACAATGAATCAATTGAATTGTACTATGATCGATTTAATGAACTTATTTTCAAGTGTTCTCGATACGGAGTGACTCTTTCATCCATGGAGTTCAATCTTACTTTTCTTATGTGCTTACAAAAGGAGTGGAGAAACATCAGTTTGATGATTAAGACTCAAGAAAGTTTTGATGGTTACTCTCTTGCAAATCTATATAATGTCTTAAAAACACATGAAAAAAATCAATGACATTGCTAAAGAAAGTAAACTGAGTCTTGGAGAGCCATTAGCTTTGGTATCGAAAGTTTCAGGTAAGGAGTATGAGTCTGAAGAAGAAGCCAAATATAGCGAAGATGGATTCCGATTCAACTCTGATGATGAAGCAGTCACATACTACTCGAAAAACAAAGTGAAGAAATTCTTCAAGAAGCCTTTCAATGGAAAGTTTAAGAACAATTCTGAGAACAAGAGTGTGTCTTCGACGTAAAAGGTATGAAAGATGAGTCGAAAATGGAGAAGAAAGAAGTTAAGAGTCCATATAAGAAGATGAAGGAGTTGAAACCTAAAGGAGACTCAGGTTATGATTGTAACTACTACAATGGGTTGAATCATTTGGAAAAACACTCATGCTCAGGAAGAAACAAGAGAAGAAGCAGAAAGTTAAGGACGAGGCATATTATGTTGATAATATTGAGGAGATTAGAGCTCGAACTAAGGGTGTCTCTCTGATTGCTAGAGGAGATGACGAAGAAGAGGGAACTTATTAGATCTGGTCTTCTGGATCAGATGATGATGAGATACGAAATCCGACTCATGGGGCCATGTATGCGAAATTTGAGGAAGATGAAGAGGAGAAAGTTGTTTTGGATGAGATGAGTAAAGAGGAAGAGATTACTGGCCAGTGTTTTGTGTCCACTGACTAGACTAAATCACTGATGGATGCTAAGGTACGTGATCTTCTTAACTCATTTAAAATTCCTTCATCTTCTTATAATGATATATTGTTTGAGTTTCATAACACGTGTGCTTATCTTAATGACATCTTAATCTCCATGAGTAGTGAAGCAGAAAAGTCCAAGTCCCAATTATATGAAGCGAGAAATAGACTCGAAGAGAAGAAGGGACTAGTGGAATCTCTTGATTTTAGAATAGCTAATCTATTAATAGAAAGAGATTCACTTATAATGGACAATTCGATGCATATTAAACAAAGAAACATATATTGTAATTCTGCTAAGCATTTGTATGGTAAAGTAACATAATTTTATCACTCAGCTGACATATGCGATGAGCATCATTGGAAATTGCTTTCTTTTCTTTCATATAAAAGAGAACAAATTGATGAAACAACATATGCCAATGAAAGTAATATTGTTGACTTCGATAAAATTCTAATGGACTCATATGCATATGGTATAGTAAATATAAATGATTGTTTGAATGCTGATGATCTTGTGTATATTGTGAATGAGACCTTAACTAAAAACGAACAAGTCAAATTTTTGAACATGGCTAAGAAGTCGACACTTGGATCTCAACAAAATTATGCTGATATCGAAAATAATTTTGACAATATCAGTGAAATTGAGGAAGAGGAATGTGTCAATTGCTCATGATTGTCGATCATTAATGTTAATTCATTGGCTAAAGGCAAAAAAATGTGATAATTCAATGTCGAAAGTAAACAATGATCAACCTTCAACATCCAAAGTGTGTGTTCCTCATGATCATGTTGTGGTTGAAGATTATGTAAGTGATGAGGATGAAGTTTCGAACGAGAAACCAATTCCAAGAGTTGTGGTCGAACAAGTCTTTGACAACTCTAAGGAGTATTTGAATGTGTTGAAAAAAAAAGGAAAACATTATCTTAGATTGAAGCCAGTGGTTTATTATAGGTTCAAGGATTCAGAAGAAGTTGTGTTTCCAAATCATGTATTCATCAACAAAGGAAATGGTGATAATGTGTCTCCGGAATTGAAGAAATTGGTAAAAGAAGACAATGAAGGTGTGACGAAAGAACGATTTTATTCGAATCAAAACACAATCGAAAATGGTTTGAACAAAAATTCAAAAACTTTTCATCAACAAGATAGACTAAAACGTGTTTGGGCTATGAAAACAGGAAAAACAGTTAATGATAATAAAGACAAAGAAAAAGGTGTTGATTCTTTAACCAATGATCCAAAACGTCAAATTGTCAAAATACAAACTTTCGAAGAAAGAATTTAAAAATTGGCTTGTGATGAAGAAATTTTCAAATTAAAAGCACAAAATAAAACCTATTGGAAAAATGTAAAAGCTTTCACAACCAAAAGGTTTTTCAACAAAAATCCTCTGAATCAGCCAAGAAGTTTTCACAAAATGCAAAGAACTTTCAAAACAAATAATCTCAAAAACACAATGGTTTTCAAAAGAGTCGAAACTATGTCCAAAATCACTTTCGACCAAATGATTTTCAAAGAAACGTTAAAATCTTAGACAAATGAGTTTTGTTCAAAACCATGATCAAAGGATTTTTGGTCAAAGTAATGGAAATGGTAACTTTGCTCATAATAATGGACAAAGTAATTTTGTTTAAAATCATGGACGAAGTAATTTTGGTCCTAATCATGTACAAAGAAGTTTTGATCAAAATAGAAAAGTTTTTCAACAAAATGGTATTGGTTATCAAAACCATTATCAAAATCTTTTCCAAACTCATCCAAAAAGGTCATTTCCCAAAAGAGAAATTGAAAAAATGGAAGTTAAAGGAAAGAAAAGTGAACCATACAAACCTAAAAATCCACATTTTTCAAAATCCCGATTCGAAACAAAAGATGAAAGAATCATTTGCAAAAGGTAGAAGTGATGTTAAGAACTTGAATCATTGGCTTGAGGGAAAAGGAAAACCATATCAGTCAGGAAAGTATTCTCAAGAGAAAATTCAATTTGCTTATGAGAAGTACTTGAATGTTTTGATGGATGGAAGTATTTCATCTCAAGAGTCTATTCCAAAAGTGCGAAAGTGGAATGGAATTCCAAAGAAGAAAAGTGACGCATTTCAGAAAATGGATGAAAAAGTGAAAATTAATGTTGAACCTTTCCCATTGCATGATTACATTTCGATGCCAAAAGCCAATGAAATTGACTTAATTGACGGTTTCAAATCGAAAATTTGTAATTAGGTCTTAGGTTCTTCATTGCATAATGTGTTCCAAACTAATGTCCAAGGACCCAAAAGGTCTTGGGGCCCTAAAATTTTCTAAATGATCACAGGTTCTATGTGATGAACAATATGACGAAAACTGGTGTATCGATAGTGGATGCTCGCGTCACATGACTAGAAGGAAGGAGAATTTGCGAGATTTTCAAAAGTTGGACAATGCTGGATTTGTCAAGTTTCGAAACAACAAGTGTAAATTCAAAGGCTATGGAAAAGCAAAGAATGAAAAATTCACTGTGAATCGAGTTGCCTATGTTGAAGGACTAAAGCACAATCCGATTAGTGTTTCACAACCAGTTGTTGGCACTGGTAATCAGGTTCTCTTTGATGAGGAAGGAAATATTATCTCTAACAAGGAAACAAAGGAGATTCTACTGAAGTCGAAACGAAAGGGAGACATGTTCACTCTTGACTTGAAACCAATTGTGCGTGGTCCATCAGTATGTTTGCTATCGAAAGCATCCTCCGATATCATCTGATTATGGCATCGACGTCTTTCTCATCTTAACTTCAAAAATCTAACCAAACTTGTTCTTAATGATCTTGTTCGTGGTTTACCTGTTTTTAAATTTGACAATGACTCTTTGTGTGTTGCATGTGAACAGGGAAAACAACATCGTAAAGGTCTTCCAATCATCATAAATTCAAACATTATCGAACCTCTGGAACTTCTTCACATTGACTTGTGTGGACCTTCGACTATTAAGACTCTTAATAAGAAGAAGTACATATTAGTTATTTTTGATGATTTTTCCAAGTTTACTTAGGTTTTCTTTCTTCGACAGAAGTTTAAAACTGCTCAAGTGATGATTGTTTTTATCAAGAACATCGAATTGAGTTTAAAAAGGAAAGTACGAAAGATAAATAATTATAATGGAACGAAGTTCAAAAATCGAATTCTAGGTTCATTTTTGAATGAACCGTGCATGTCTCATAATTTTTCGTCTCCATACACACCGCAAAAAATGGTGTTGTCGAAAAGAGGAATATTTCCTTGTGTGAAGCGGCAAAAACTATGCTCATTTATGCGAACTTGCCTCAATACTTTTGGGTAGACGTTGTTTGGACTCCCTGCTTTACGTAAAATCGTTCTTTCATTCATCTTCATTTTAATATCACACCTTATGAAATAATAATCAAAAGGAAACCTAATTTCGAATTTTTCCATGTTTTTGGATGCAGATGTTTCATCATGAATCTCAACGATAATCTTTCTAAATTTCAGTCGCAAGCTGATGAAAGAATATTCTTGGGATATTCTCAAAAATCTGTAGCCTATAGAGTGTTGAAGAAGCGAAAAAGGAAGTTAGAAGAAACTTTCAACCTCACATTCGATGATCATTATGTTAAAAGAATTGAACATCGTTTCGTTCAAAAATCAATTATTGATGAATCAAATGTTGAATCTGAGCAAATACATACTTATGATATTGATCTTGATTTAAATTTTGGTATTCCTAATAGGCCCATTGATGCTGAACTCCATGCAGATGATAATCAAGTTCCTGAGGCATCGAAACACTCTGATGATTCAACAGTCACAAATGAAGAAAATGAATCACATTCTTCATCGACCAGAGTAATTGTAGAAAGAATACATGTTTCGACTGATGATCAAGTGGAGGGGGAGCACTTGAATTCGACGTCTCAAATCGAAACACATGATTTGTATGTTGAGGGGGAGCATATTCCTACCTATGCTGATGTCGAGGGAGAGCATCACATCTCAAATGCATTGGTTGAGGGGGAGCCAAGTGGATCAAATCATGATAATGGTAATGATCAAAATAATCATTTTCATGATGTAACTGATAATAACTCAATTGCAGGAGAAGGTTCAGAAGCTGATGACATCTTTGAAGATGCATCTTTAGACTTTGATCCTGCATATCCACCGATGGACAAGTGGACAAGAGATCATCCGAAAGAACAAATTCTTGGTGATCCAAATTTTGGTGTCTTGACTCGAGCCCAGATTCGATCAGAAATGAGGTGTTGAATGTTCATCAAGAATTTTGTATGTTTAATTTTTTCATTTCGAAATTAGAACCAAAAAAAGTAAATATTGCATTAGAACACTCTGATTGGGTTGTTGTAATGCAATCTTAACTTGCTGAATTCGAACGAAAAAAGGTTTGGAGATTGATTTCTAAACCAAAAGATGTTTCGTTAATTGGTCTAAAATGGATTCTTAAGAACAAAACTGACAAAGAAGGCAATATTATTCGAAACAAAGCAAGGTTAGTCATAAAAGGTTCTTCTCAACAAGAAGGCACTGATTATGAGGAAACCTTTGCCCCTGTCGCGAGACTCGAGGCTGTACAAATTTTTCTTTCCTATGCAGCTTATAAGGATTTCGACGTCCATCTGATGGATGTCAAATGTGTATTCCTCAATGGTGTTTTGGAAGAAACGATGTATGTCGAATAGCCACCGGGTTTCGTTAATGATAAGTATCATGATCACTGTTATATTTTAGACAAGTCCGTTTATGGGTTGAAACAAGCACCTCTTGCCTGGTATGCAACTCTAACAAATTTTCTGAAAATTGCTAAATTTAAACAAGGATCAGTTGATCCTACTTCATTTCATAAGAAAGTAGGGGATCATCTGATGCTCGTTCAAATTTATGACGATGACATTATCTTTGGTTCGACTGATCCTTCATTGTCTAAGGAATTTGAGGAACTCATGAAAAGTCATTTCGAAATGAGTATGATGGGTAAAATCAATAACTTTTTAGGTTTACACATTCATCAAAGCAGGGAAGGAGTTTTTATCAATCGAGAGAAATATACTCGAAATCTGCTTGAAAGGTCTGGCATGAAGAATAACAAGAAGTCAAAGTACCTATGGCAGTTGGCACGTGCTTAAGTCCTTCATTGGATAAACCTATTGTGGATCTAACGACGTATAGAAGCATGATCGGTTCGATTTTGAATTTAACTACAAGTTGACCTCATATAATGTTTTTTGTATGTAATTATTCTAGGTACCAATCGAACCCCATCTTTCTGCAGTAAAGAATATCTTTCGATACCTCAAAGGAACATTTTCGTCTGGATTGTGGTATCCTTCAAAGACTGCATTTTTTATCCAAGCATTCTCTGATGCGGACATGAGTGGATGTCAGTTCGATTGAAAGAGATCAATAGGAGGGTGTCAATTATCGGACATGAAACTTGTGAGCTGACAATCGAAAAAGCAAACTTGAGTTTCGATTTCGATTGTTGAGGCAGAGTATGTTGTTGATGATGTGCGCACATCACAAGTGATTTGGATTTAAAGCCAATTGCATGATTATGCAATCAACATGAAGAAGATACCTTTGTATTGCAATTCACAAAATGCAATTCGAATTTGTCACAATCCGATCCAACACTTGAAAATAAAATATATTGCTCTTCGGTATGATTTTATCAAAGACCACGTTGAAAATGGAAACATTGAAGTCCATTTTATCAAAACAATAGAACAACTCGCTGACATTTTGACAACCTGTAGATGAAAAATCATTCTTATGGATTTTGAATGGTTTGGGTATGATGGAAGGATGTTCAGTTTCTTATTCTCATTGAATCTAACTTGAACATAAGTTTTATCTTACTTTCGATTGTTATTGTTACTTTCGATTAACAGGTATTTCTTTCATGTGTTTTAACTCAATTTTGACTGTTTGTGTTCTGTTCAGAGGTTATTGTTCATATTCAGCATTCGAATGGCTTCGCATTCGACTTCCTTCTGAAATGTTCAGTGCATGATTCTAATTCACGTCTGGTGAGAGAGCTTCGACACTCAACTTATTTTTGACAACTGCTAGACTATGGATCGAACGCATCTAGGCAACATCTTTTTGCTTGTTTATTTTTCTTTTTGCTATGTTTTTCTAACATCAAAAATCCAAAAAGATTTTCTTATTTTTGTTTTTGCTTTTTCAACAACTAAACAAATTTCTAAAAAATTTTCTTATTTTTTTCTTTGTTTTTCAAAAAAAAATGAAAAATATATTATTAAATTTGTTTTCTTTGATAAATCCAAAAAACACCAAAATATTGTCGTTGAAGTCTCATTGTAACAATATGATGCTATTTCGCATGCCAAATGAACATATTCATCAAGGGAACATGTATTACTCAAAATTATGTACTGGTTAAGTGTCCCTAGAAGCATCTTGTTGCATATTGTCCTCTAAGGATTAAAGACTCTATGTGTTCGAAGCCTTAATGAAAATTTTCACGTGAAAGTTTCTTCCCAATTAGGCTATATTCACATTAGTCGACGAGCTACCTTACTCTTCTCATGATGAGTAAAGAGTTTTCTGCTTGGTCCAATTTTTTAAGCAGAGGAACAATGAGTTCTTTCACCAAATCTTTTTCATCAAAACTTCTTTCACGATCACATGTTATACTTCATATCCTCGACATCTCTAGATAAAATCTACCAGAATGTAGATATGTCAAAAATCGGTATTTATGATCCAGAGTCTTTCTTCTGTGATGATGGTGAAACCTAACAAATCTAACTATCAAAGAATTGACGGTGAACAACATTGTTCAAGATTTTCGTGAAACAAATGTTTCCTTGTACCATTTCGATATTCAAAATCCCATTCCATCCGAATTGGGTGATCTTGATAAAATGCTCTAACACCAAGACGTTTTTGCCCAAAAAGATACAGTATTTTAATTTTCTTTTGGAATGAGATTTTTGTATCAATATTTTTTTTTGAACTTTTGTCACTAAAAATCATCGCCAGCCATACTTTTTCTTGATTACACTGGTCATCCAAATAATTTTGCTCAAATGAGTCACACTTATGTTTAGTTGTGACTTTGTGCAAAATTGAAGCCGCCTCCGAAAGCAAAGAAAAAGAAGCCCTTCGATGCTCATCAACGAGTATTCGTTCGACTTCATGGGATACCAAAAAAACAATTCTTCATCTCTATTGATGTCGAATGAAGAGATCTTTGCTCAATATCATTTTTCTTTCGTATCAAATGAAATTTGATATCACTATATCAACATTTTGTTTTAATTGCTTCTATCTCATTCTTTGACACATAAACGCACAAAAATCCTTGAGGTTTTGGGTATTACCAACTCAAAACTTAGATTTTAAAAAGTCTAGCATATGATTTCGCTTCCAAATCCCAAAAGCGAATGAGCTCAGCCTCCATGCCGAAGAATTGGTCTTACCATGGTGTCAAATTACATGGTGTACTTGTTTGAGGAACAAAACTTTTCATGGTTCTTATCCAATTATGAATAGCGAAAGATTCGATGGAAGTGACGGTTCAGGATTTCACGGGAATCAAGGAGACCGTGATGATCACTTTTATGACGTGGAGCTTTTTACAATGCCGGTTAAGTGATCAACACAATACATGACATTTTCTTAACGGATACCATTTCAAATTTAAACATACCACCGATTATAAAAGGAACATGATTATTTCCTTATCGAACTTTATGCTCTCTGATCAAACCTCAAAGAACCCTAAGTATTCATCGTTTCTAAATTTCTTCAAAATTCTCTGCAATGGTTGCTTCTCATCACAATGCTGATGCAACAACTAGTAATGATGAAGAAGTCTCACAACCGATGATAAAGATCCAAAACACTAATCTTCGTCTACTTCCATCCATTGATCAATACCCGGAGGCATTACAGATGCTTTTTCAAACTTTGAGTAAAATTTGTACTCTCGATTACACTTTCCTCATCGTTTGTAATTCCGATGAAATGGTTTTCTCTTGTTGCTTCAAATGTAGTGTTCAACAAAACTACTAAAGTGGTTATGTACTAAGCTCTCGAATTCAAAACATAGAAGCTTATTCAAAAGCAGTTTGCTCAAATCCTGAAATTTCCGACCTTAGGTGCTTTTAATGAAGTTACAAATGATAAGGTGGTTCATATGTTCAATGAAATGGGGCATCAACCTACCCTCACTGGAAGCAGTCATTTTAAGAAGTCTAGTCTTCCCTGTATTTTCAGTTTTTTGTTTGGGATTGTACTACGTTGTTTAACAGGAAGAAGCTCTGGGCTCGACAAAGCTAAACTTGAAGTATATTCAGTCATATAAGGATTGTATTATAGTCTGAATGTGGATTATGCTTCACATCTTTGGGAAGAGTTTGGAACTTCGATCTCACACATGAATCTAACAAATGGTGTTTCGAATGCTTAATTTTGGAGCTTAATTTTATAAGAGGTTTATGATCAAGAGAATATTTTTGTTCCATCAGATGTCAAAACTGTTGAGTTTCCAATAATTAATGCTCCAAGGATTTTTGTGGATGATCCTACTATTTTTCCCAATGTTGCTCGTATTTTGGATTCAATGCTCAAGCTTGTGGATCCTAAAAATTAGTTGCTGGTGTAATAATTCGCCTCTATTGATTCATCTACTCCAACTGGGGGTCTTCCACAAAAGAGGGTAGAAGGACCATCTAAAGCTTCAAAGGCTTCAAAGAAGTAGAAACCAATTGAAAAACCACAATCTGTGGTGGAGGAAATTGTCAAAGAAACCATACCCATGAAAACTAGGGTTCTTAAAAGAACGAAGAATCCAACAAAGAAACCTTCTGTGTCTTTAATCAACACAACTACACAAGAACCTGTTGTCACAACTAGCATTTTAGCTAGGAAATTCTATTCTCGTGTAATCATTCAACTATTGTAAGACATATAATCTAAGTAAATATCATCAAGTGCTCATTTGAATTCATCTCTCATGTTCAACAAAGAGTCTGAAAACCCTAAGAATCCCGGTTTAAGTCCATATTGGACTAGGATTTCCTTATTGGGCCTAATGGACCAATAAGCACTCAATTCAACTATTTTGGGCTTGGAAACCCTAATTCGATTCTAAATGGACCCAATTCACAAAATCTATAACATTTTGGACCATTTGGGCCTAGAATGATTCATTCTAACCCTAAAAGGCCTTATTGGGCCATAGCTAACCTAATTAACCTTAGTGAGCCATAAACCCATTCTTTTATCCTATTTGGGCCGTGAACTATCTAATAAGCCCATTGGGCCGAAAGGTAATCATCGGGCCTCATAATTTTGAGTAAAGGCAAGTCAAGACCCAAACTACTCCACCCTTTCTCCTAGCCCAAAACTCTCGGCCCAACACATTAACAAAAAAAATGAAAAATGAAATGGAGGGGGGGGTTGACTTTGGAGGTGCCACCTCCATATTGTTCACCATGTAACAATGTATGGCGTCCCATATTTCCATGCAAAGTCACCTCACATTTCTCTCCCCTCTCTTCTTGATATCTTGGCCGAGAGCAAAGACACACACAAACACATACTTCCTTTTCAAGACACTCTCCAAACACTCTCAAAGATTATCCTCCTTCCTCCAAGATCTTGAAAATTGCTAGAGTTCTAAGCATCTTCATCAAGTCATTCCAATCTTTGGTAAGTTTTTGTCAAACATAAGTATCTTCTTCCATCTTAACATGAAAAACTCCTTCTTACATGGTTTAATTCCATGATCACACCTTAGAAGCTTCATAATCTCGAGATCCACTTCAAGGTGTTGTTAGGACCAAAAATCCTTTCCATTCTTTCTTCAAAAACTGAAACATCAAAGAAAAGGTGAGTTCATACCCCCTTGTTTTCGGTTTTACATGATTTTTGGGGGAGAATGCAAGTAAAATGTGTAGATCTATGTGTTATATGCATGTCTTGTGTGATTTCTTAGTTTATTTTGTAAAAATATGTTAGATCTTAGCAAATCACGACATCTTGAATAATATTGAGTCAAGATCCATGAACTAAGACACCTTATACATCATATTATCAAGTTAAAAGTGTTATATGCTCAAGATATAAAAATCTAAGGCAAAAACTTTGTTAAAGGTCAAAAATTGTCAAGAGAACAAAAGATAAGGGTAAAAAGCGACATTTATGTTTTTATAAGGATGAAACAGGTTCTACTTGTATAAAAATGGATTTTTACGAAAAACATGCTTTTCAAAGGGGCAAAAATGTAAATTTTAGCTTAATGGACCAAACTTTTGGGCCTCACGATTTTGGGCCCAAACTTGCGAAAAAAGGGAAAGTTTTGGGACTAAAAATGTTATTTGAGCAAAATTTGAGTTATAAATGTAAATAAACCAAATTTAGGGGTGAAAATAACATTTATTTCAAATTGGACCAAAAATGTAACTTTTAATAAAATTGGGCCGAAAGTGTAAATTTTTACAAACAATGGGCTGAAAATGCACTTTTCTGCAAAACTGAACCTTAAATGTCAAAATATATATTTTTGGACTAAAACCGTGAATTTCTAGACATTTGGGACAAAATTACAAAGATTTTATAAATTATGGACTAAAGTGTTATTTTACAAAACTTTGGGCCTTAATTGAAAATTTGAGGCTTATTGCCCAAGTTCATCGTTTTTACAAAAGAGAACTTTTATATTCAATTCGGTAAACCTCGAACTAAAACAATCAACGAAATACTAACAAACGGACGAAATACATCGATAACAATTTTATTGGGCCTAATATTCACATTACATGGCCAATGGGCCTTAAGGGCCCATCCAAGTGTATATTGAGCCCAATATTTTCCATGACATGCTTATTGGGCCTTGCAAACCGTTTACATGTTAATTTGGGCCTGAGTCATGGGTCACATGTTTGTTGGGCCTTTGTGGTCCATTTACATGCCTATTGGGCCGAAATTATCCACTTACATGCTATTGGGCCTTTGTGATCCACTTACATGCTAATTGGGCTTGGACTGAAATTCACATGCTTGGTAGATTGTAACTATACCTTTTCATAACTATTTAACTTCATATACCTATACATGTACCTTTGGATTAATAACCTACAACATGTACGTAAACATTAAACATAGTACGAAAGGTTGAGAATCTAGTGAGACGTGTCGGTTGGCACCTTTGAGTGTACAATCGTAGCTTGTAGTTATAATCAGAGTCTCCTGCAGGGAGAGCGAGAGTTTGTGTATAGATCTATACGGGGTGACCCCCCACGCCTTAGCTGTTCGCTACATCTAGACTAGGCCAGTCTAGGGCGACAAAACCTTGAGCAAATACCGGCATTTGGAAAAATGCCAAGACAAACCTAGTCATTATCATGCATGGTTATAACGGCTCATATAGAGATTCTAATACCAATTTAACATTTCGAAGATTAACCCTTCGATTGTGTCAATACAAAACAACTTAGTTAACGATACAAGAACCTCGACATTATAACAAATCAGAAAATATCGGATTTTCTGGGGAAATACTAATATTCAATTATCACTTATTTACAATACAAAGAAATCTAAACTACATTTATATATGTTACTACTACGAAATTCACACATGCATTTATACTAGATTTTCACATCATTTTCGGTCACTTTAGAGAAAATATCGGATTTTCTGGGTTTTTACAAAGGATACAAAGACTTTTATTCAAACATACTTATGAACTCACCAACATTATATATGTTGACAGTGTTCAAAATAACTTGTATTCTCAGGTAATCGTTAAGCAGGAAGATTTTTAAGTATGCATGGTTTTATTTTATGTAACATCGCTCCTCGTACTATTAATACTTTGAACTTATGTAATTTATAACAATGTACTTGATGTGAACAATGTTGGTTGTAATATGAAATGTTGGTGATGAATGTGTTATGTTTCATGTGTATTCATTGTGATGATAATTCAATTGTTAGTCACACGAGCCCCCAGACGTTTCCGCCGTCTGGTTCGGGGTGTGACAGGTTGGTATCAGAGCAATGTTTATAGTGAACTAGCATATCTAACCATACATGATATGCAACTATAAACACAATGGGACTAAATAACTCTGAACAAAACCAAACATTTCGCACTTATGTGCGCATATTAGGATGATAACCTAACAATATTTAATAAAAGCTTTTGGAGGAAATTGAACATTATGATTAAACCTGGGTAGTTATGTAGTCATATTAGGGATAAGTATAGCCTGATCAACTATATTTATTCAGAATATGACCAACATGTGTTCGGGAGTGATCATAGCAGGAAATGAATCCAAAAGCCTACCTCACTCTCCAATAACTCTAGGAACCCATAATCTAAATAATTAAAATATACTATAGGAATAACCAAAACATGATTTATTTACGCACTCTCGTGCAGTCAGTATGGCTGGTTTCCTCCACCCCGGAGATCCTTATTTTCCCAATTAGGGAAATAACGGATGGCTAGAAGAATCCGAAGAGGAACCTGAAGAGAATCCCGAGGAAGAGGAAGAACCGGAAGAAGAAATCGAAGAGGGACCTGCGGAACCTATGGCAGATGTTGAAGAAGAAGAGTCTGGGGATGACATCGAGGATGTTTCGGACGCAGAGTCCGAAGTCATCGACCTACCATACCCAGTGAGGGTGCCAGCTCACTGAATGGGCCCTAGTGGCCCTACTCCCCCCCTGGGGTATCGAAATTTGGAGGTGGAGCAGACAACAGGGACAGCGACCCCCGTTTGGCATGGCTCGAGAGTTTTATGACGTGAGGGATGGAGGACCGGCTGACCGAGCACTTCCAGTCATGGTGAGACGATCGAGGAATACTGGCGATCTGGCTCAGAGCACCGACGATCAGATGCACCAGATGCGAACTAGGGTTGAGCGGGCAGAGCAGGAAACGCGTGAGGTTATCCGGGAATTCCACATGAGGCAGGTGAGGTGAGAGGCTCGACTTCGAGACGCGGAGCGACAGGTGGCTCGCATTAAGGGAGCATCTACTTCCTCAGCACCACCCCCTCGTACATCCCACCATGACTAGGACCAACCGTATCTATCTTTAGTACTATGTCTATGTGATCTATGCTATGTACTATCGACTCTATGTTTAAGTGACCACACTACTCATAGGGTCGTTATGCTGCCGGATTTTATATTTCCCCCATGTACTGCATGACTTCTGGAAAATTTTCATGTATCAAAACTATTAATATTAATGAAAATGCTTTATGTTTTATCATGATGTTGTCTTCTGCTATGTGTTTTATTTTCCTTGTTTTATGTTAATGCATGAAACTACTTAAATACACACACTATACGCCTAGTCTATGGGATCCCAAACTCGCAAAACAATAGGCACTCAACATCTTTCCATTCCATGGCAGAAAGATGCCTCAAAGAGCCAATCGTGGAAACAACGTAACGCCGACCCCACCTGAGATAAACTCGGTTGCATTCCAGGCAGCAGTGTCCGCTGCGGTCACTGCAGCACTTGCGCAGATTCGCAATGGAAACAACGAAGAAGGCAATGGGCAGGGAGTCGGAAGCACAAATCAAGGGATGATCAACGGAGCCGCTCGAACATGCACCTACAAGGACTTTACCAATGGCAAACCTCGGACCTTTAATGGGACAGGAGGCATAATAGCCCTTAAGCGATAGGTCGAGAAAGTAGAATCCGTTTTCGAAATCTGCGGGTGTCCGGATGAGTGTAAGGTCAAGTTCGCAGCCTGCACTTTCATTGACCAAGCCCTCTCCTGGTGGAATGGCCACATAGACGCCATGACGCTCCCGGTGGCGAACGCGATGCCCTGGGAAGAACTTACGAAAATGATGCTGGCTGAATACTGTCCAAGAGGCGAAATCCAGAAGATGGAACAAGAGTTGTGGAACCTCACGGTTTAAAACTCTGACATCGACGCATACACATCCAGGTTTAGTGAGCTATCTTTTCTGTGTCCTGGAATGATCACCTCAAAAGGGAAAAAGGTTGAGAGGTTTATCTGGGGATTGACTACACCTATACAAGGGAATGTCATTGAGGCAAGCCCTGAGACGTTTAACAGCGCCAAGAAACTGGCCAAGAAATTGTATGATCATGGCAACAAGAAGGGTGCCAAAACAGCAGAAGCGGAGGTCAAGAAAGAAGGTGACAACAAGAAGGGGAAAAACAACAAGCGAAAGGGAAAGAAAAACTAGGAATCGTCTAAGAAGCAACAAACGGTGTCCGTCCATGCTGCAACACAAGCTACCACCACACCACATGCTCCAGCCTCATCCACGCCAAGTACTCCAAAGCAGTATTCAGGAAATCTTCCCAAGTGTAACAAATGCAACTTCCACCATCATGGGGAGTGCAGAGAGATGAATTGCACAAGGTGCAACCAGAAGGGCCATACAGAAAAGTATTGTAGGGCTCAACTTCAACAGAACCAGATGACAAACAACAACAACAACAACAAAAACAACAACAATAACAACAACACCAATGCTGGAGCCAGTTATACCTGTTACGGATGTGGGAAAACCGGGCATTTCAGGCGAAACTGACCCAACGTGAACAATCAGGGGGCAGGAGCAGCAGGGAGAGTGCTGACAATGGGTCAGGATGAAGCAGTGCAGGACCCAGCCGTTGTCACTGGTACGTTCCTACTTAACAACTCGTATGCATGCATCTTATTTGATAGTGGGGTGGAACGAAGTTTTGTTAGTAATAAATTCAAACACTTGCTAAATCAACAACCCCAGAAGCTCAACGAAGCCTTTAAGGTGGAAATGGCTAATAGGAAAATGGAAACAACCAAAGATATCTATACAGGATGTACGTTAACACTAAACAACCACTCCTTCCAAATAAATTTGATGCCAATAAATATTAGGAGTTTTGATGCGATCATCGACATGGATTGGTTAAGCCCCCATTATGCCGATATTATGTGTCACGAGAAGGCCGTTCGCCTTCATCTTCCTAATCATGAAACCCTAATAATCTACGGAGATAAACCCGGCGCAAACCTTCGCCTTATCTCAAGTATCAAGGCACAAAAGTGTCTACAAAAGAAGAACTACGCATTCCTTGCTCATGTGGTGGATAAAACCAAAGAGGAAGCGAGCATTCACAACATCCCAGTGGCGTGTGACTTCCCGGATGTGTTTCCAGAAGATCTTCCGGGAATACCCCGAGAACGACAAATCAAATTCCGAATCGACCTAGTGCTTGGAGCCACTCCAATCGCCAAATCACCCTATAGGTTGGCTCCTGCTGAAATGAAAGAATTATCAAGCCAACTAAGCGAACTCCTGAATAAAGGATTCATCAGACCCAACTTCTCGCCATGGGGAGCTCCGGTTCTTTTCGTTAAAAAGAAAGATGGATCCTTCAGGATGTGCATCGACTATAGGGAATTAAACAAACTCACCATCAAAAACCGGTATCCACTCCCACGAATCGATGATCTATTTGACTAGCTTCAAGGAGCTAGTTACTTTTCAAAGATAGATCTGAGATCCGGTTATCATCAAATCAAAGTACGAGATGAGGACATTCCTAAGACTGCTTTCCGAACTCGTTATGGTCATTACGAATTCTTCGTAATGCCCTTCGGTCTAACAAATGCCCCCGCTGCATTTATGGACCTCATGAATCGAGTCTGCCACCCATTCCTTGATAAATTCATAATTGTTTTCATCGATGATATTCTCATGTACTATCGAAGCGAAGAAGATTATAGCCAACACCTCCAACATATTTTAGAAACCCTGCGGATTGAAAAGTTGTATGCGAAACTCTCCAAGTGCGAGTTCTGGCTCCGCAGTGTAAACTTTCTGGGCCATGTAGTCAGTCAGAAAGGAATACATGTGGACCGCTCTAAGATCAAAGCAATCGAAAACTGGGCAATTCCGGCACCGCCAACAGAAATTCGCCAATTCTTAGGTCTTGTAGGCTACTACCAAAGATTCATTCAGAACTTCTCCAAGATAGCCAAACCCCTCACCACATTGACGCAGAAAGGCGTACCCTTCAACTGGACCGAGGAGCAAGAGCTTGCCTTCCAAGCCTTGAAGCAAGCCCTCTGTAGAGCTCCAGTGCTATCTTTACCGGAGGGAACTGAAGAGTTCATAGTTTACGGTGATGCTTCAAATCAAGGTTTAGGTTGTGTCCTCATTCAACGAGAGAAGATAATTGCTTATGCATCCAGACAACTGAAAACTCATGAAGTAAATTACACCACGCATGATCTCAAACTGGGGGCAGTGGTCTTCGCCTTGAAAATTTGGAGGCACTACCTATATGGTACCAAGTGCACCATCTTTACGGACCACAAGAGCCTCCAGCACATTCTAAATCAGAAGGAACTAAACATGAGGCAGCGAAGATGGGTTGAGCTGTTAAATGATTATGAGTGTGAGATCAGATATCATCCAGGCAAGGCTAATGTGGTAGCCGATGCCCTGAGCCGAAAGGAGTATTCAAGTCGTCGTGTGAAGACTCTGTCAATCACCATTCAATCTCATCTAGCCTCACAAATCAAAGAAGCCCAACTGGACTCTTTGAAGCCGGAGAATGTCGCTAGTGAATCACTGCGAGGAATGGAGAAGGAGCTCGAACTTAAGGACGACGAAACCCACTACTTCATGAATAGAATCTGGGTTCCCAAATTGGGGGATTCAGAGAGAAAGTCATGCATGAAGCCCACAAGACGCGATATTCTATTCATCCGGGGTCAGATAAAATGTATTTGGATATCAAGCAGCAATATTGGTGGCCTAATATGAAGGCAAAGATAGCCACTTTCGTGGGCAAGTGTCTTACTTGCGCCAAAGTGAAAGTGGAATACCAAAAGCCCTCGGGACTATTGCAGCAACCAGTGATACCCGAGTGGAAATGGGAAAGGATTACTATGGACTTTGTGACCAAATTGCCAAAGACAGCAGACAGATTGGATGCTATCTGGGTAATCGTCGATAAAATAACAAAATCTGCTCATTTCCTGCCAATAAAAGAATCCTACAAGATGGAAAAGCTGACTCGAATCTACCTCAAGGAGGTTGTGAGACTCCATGGAGTGCCAGTATCCATTATCTCGGATCGAGATAACAGGTTCACTTCAAGATTATGGCAATCTCTTTAGAAGGCAATGGGAACGCAGCTAGATATGAGCACTGCCTACCACCCACAGACGGATGGTCAGAGTGAGCATACTATCCAGACACTCGACGATATGCTCCGAGCTTGCGTGATTGACTTCGGCAAGTCATGGGATACCTATTTGCCTCTGATCGAGTTCTCCTATAACCACAGTTATCACACAAGCATCAAGGTTGCTCCCTTCGAGGCTCTTTATGGTCGTAAGTGCAGATCGCGCCTATGTTGGGCTGAGGTGGGTGACACTCAACTAGCAAAAGGGAAATCGCCAGCCAGTGCTCTTACAAGACCCGAAATCATCCGTGAAACGACAGAAAGGATAGTCCAAATCAAAGCTCGACTACAAGCATCGCAAGACCGACAGAAGAGCTATGCTGACAAGCAGCGAAATCCATTAGAATTTAAAGTCGGGGATCGCGTGCTGTTAATGGTCTCTCCTAGGAAGGGAATGATTCGGTTTGGGAAATGAGGAAAACTGAACCTGCGATACATTGGACCGTTCGAGATTCTTGCCCGGATAGGTCCTGTGGCTTACAAGCTGCAGCTACCTGCTGAGCTCAGCAACGTACACCTAGTGTTCCACGTCTCAAATCTGAAAAAATGTCTATCAGATGAAACCCTTGTCGTTCCTTTGGAAGAGATTGAAGTAAAAGAGAATCGCCTGTTCGTCGAAGAACTAGTCGAGATTATGGATAGGGAGGAGAAGCGTACAAAGCAAAGTCGCATTCCGATTGTGAGGGTTCGATGGAGCGCTAAACGTGGACTTGAATTCACGTGGGAACGTGAAGACCAAATGAAGCAAAAGTACCCTCACTTATTCCCTCCTTCGTAAACCTAGTTTTCAAAAGAATTTCAGGACGAAATTCCCTCTAACGGGGGGATTATGTCACAACTAGCATTTTAGCTAGGAAATTCTATTCTCGGGTAATCATTCAACTATTGTAAGACATATACTCTAAGTAAATATCATCAAGTGGTCATTTGAATTCATCTCTCATGTTCAACAAAGAGTCTGAAAACCCTAAGAATCCCGGTTTAAGTCCATATTGGACTAGGATTTCCTTATTGGGCCTAATGGACCAATAAGCATTCAATTCAACTATTTTGGGCTTGGAAACCCTAATTGGATTCTAAATGGACCCAATTCACAAAATCTATAACATTTTGGACCATTTGGGCCTAGAATGATTCATTCTAACCCTAAAAGGCCTTATTGGGCCATAGCTAACCCAATTAACCTTAGTGAGCCATAAACCCATTCTTTTATCCTATTTGGGCTGTGAACTATCTAATGAGCCCATTGGGCCGAAAGGTAATCATTGGGCCTCATAATTTTGAGTAAAGGCAAGTCAAGGCCCAAACTACTCCACCCTTTCTCCTAGCCCAAAACTCTCGGCCCAACACATTAACAAAAAAAACAATGAAAAATGAAATGGAGGGGGGTTGACTTTGGAGGTGCCACCTCCATCTTGTTCACCATGTAACAATGTATAGCCTCCCATATTTCCATGCAAAGTCACCTCACCTTTCTCTCCCCTCTCTTCTTGATATCTCGGCCGAGAGCAAAGACACACACACACATACTTCATTTTCAAGACACTCTCCAAACACTCTCAAAGATTATCCTCCTTCCTCCAAGATCTCAAAAATTGCTAGAGTTCTAAGGATCTTTATCAAGTCATTCTAATCTTTGGTAAGTTTTTGCCAAACACAAGTATCTTCTTCCATCTTAACATGAAAAACTCCTTCTTACATAGTTTTATTCCATGATCACACCTTAGAAGCTTCATAATCTCGAGATCCACTTCAAGGTGTTGCTAGGACCAAAAATCCTTTCCATTATTTCTTCAAAAACCGAAACATCAAAGCAAAGGTGAGTTCATACCCCCTTGTTTTCGGTTTTACATGATTTTTGGGGGAGAATGCAAGTAAAATGTGTAGATCTATGTGTTATATGCATGTCTTGTGTGATTTCTTAGTTTATTTTGTAAAAATATGTTAGATCTTAGCAAATCACGACATCTTGAATAATATTGAGTCAAGATCCATGAACTAAGACACCTTATACATCATATTATCAAGTTAAAAGTGTTATATGCTCAAGATATAAAAATCTAAGGCAAAAACTTTGTTAAAGGTCAAAAATTGTCAAGAGAACAAAAGATAAGGGTAAAAAGCGACATTTATGTTTTTATAAGGATGAAACAGGTTCTACTTGTATAAAAATGGATTTTTATGAAAAACATGCTTTTCAAAGGGGCAAAAATGTAAATTTTAGCTTAATGGGGCAAACTTTTGGGCCTCACGGGTTTGGGTCCAAATTTGCGAAAAAGGGAAGGTTTTGGGACTAAAAATGTTATTTGAGCAAAATTTGAGTTATAAATGTAAATAAACCAAATTTAGGGCTGAAAATAACATTTATTTCCAAATTGGACGAAAAATGTAACTTTTAATAAAATTGGGCCGAAAGTGTAAATTTTTACAAACAATGGGCTGAAAATGCACTTTTCTGCAAAACTGGATCTTAAATGTCAAAATATATATTTTTGGACTAAAACCGTGAATTTCTAGACATTTGGGACAAAATTACAAAATTTTTATAAATTATGGACTAAAGTGTCATTTTACAAAACTTTGGGCCTTAATTGAAAATTTGAGGCTTATTGGCCAAGATCGTCGTTTTTACAAAAGAGAACTTTTATATTCAATTCGGTAAACCTCGAACTAAAATAATAAACGAAATAATAACAAATGGACGAAATACATCGATAACAATTTTATTGGGCCTAATATTCACGTTACATGGCCAATGGGCCTTAAGGGCCCATCCAAGTGTACATTGAGCCCAATATTTTTCATGACATGTTTATTGGGCCTTGCGACCCATTTACATGTTAATTTGGGCCTGAGTCATGGGTCACATGTTTGTTGGGCCTTTGTGGTTCATTTACATGTCTATTGGGCCGAAATTATCCACTTACATGCTATTGGGCCTTTGTGATCCACTTACATGCTAATTGGGCTTGGACTGAAATTCACATGCTTGGTAGATTGTAACTATACCTTTTCATAACTATTGAACTTCATATACCTATACATGTACCTTTGGATTAATAACCTACAACATGCACCTAAACATTAAACATAGTACGAAAGGTTGAGAATCTAGTGAGACGTGTCGGTTGGCACCTTTGAGTGTACAATCCTAGCTTGTAGTTATAATCAGAGTCTCCTGGAGGGAGAGCGAGAGTTTGTGTATAGATCTATACGGGGTGCCCCCCACGCCTTAGCTGTTCGCTACATCTAGACTAGGCCAGTCTAGGACGACAAAACCTTGAGCAAATACCGGCATTTGGAAAAATGCCAAGACAGGCAACCTAGTCATTATCATGCATGGTTATAACGGCTCATATAGAGATTCTAATACCAATTTAACATTTCGAAGATTAACCCTTCGATTGTGTCAATACAAAACAACTTAGTTAACGATACAAGAACCTCGACATTATAACAAATCAGAAAATATCGGATTTTCTGGGGAAATACTAATATTCAATTCTCACTTACTTACAATACAAAGAAATCTAAACTACATTCATATATGTTACTACTACGAAATTCACACATGCATTTATACTTGATTTTCACATCATTTTCAGTCACTTTACAGAAAATATCGGATTTTCTGGGTTTTTACAAAGGATACAAAGACTTTTATTCAAACATACTTATGAACTCACCAACATTATATATGTTGACCGTTTTCAAAATAACTTGTATTCTCAGGTAATCGTTAAGCACGAAGATTTTCAAGTATGCATGGTTTTATTTTATGTAACATCGCTCCTCGTACTATTAATACTTTGAACTTATGTAATTTATAACAATGTACTTGATGTGAACAATGTTGGTTGTAATATGAAATGTTGGTGATGAATGTGTTATGTTTCATGTGTATTCATTGTGATGATAATTCAATTGTTAGTCACACAGCCCCCAGACGTTTCCGCCGTCTGGTTCGGGGGTGTGACACATGTAGTCGAAAGTGTTGAGCCCTAGGATGTTGAAACTTAAATTCCTATTTCTTTTTAGGGTGGTCCAAAGAAGGTTGGAAAAGCATAATTTACCAGGAAGGGTGTTCTATTTCATGAAGTATCGGTTCCTGGATCACCGGTCTCCATGAAGCGTCGAGCAATTGATATGGCACAAAAGATAAACAAGAAGAAACATGAAGTTCAAGTACCACTTGAGAATCTGAAAGTCGAAAATGAGCATGACAGTAACAGTGAAAGCAAGACATTCGAGTCGAGGATTTTTATATTGGTTCTCCTCGAAGGGAATCTCCTATCAAGTCGAATTTTTAGTAGACATGGAATCCTTTTGTCAATGTAAACATATCTAATATAGATACAAACATAAATTCGAGTGATCAACAAAACACCAATATCCCTGAGAAGGCAATTGTCAAACCATCCTGCGTTTCGAATACCGATTCCGATCAGGAGGGGTCGAAACTCCATACATCACTCCAGACTTATCTAATAAGAGCAAAAATGTCAAAATGGATGAATGGATGCACAACATTGTATCAACTGTCACATCTACAGTCACAACTTCAACAACTATACCACCATATTCATCACCTATTCCCACTTCCGTTCCAGTTTTGATTATATCACCAACATTTTCTGGTATCATGCAAGAACCTATTTCCACTCTCTTTTCATCTCAATCCACTCAAAAGTCACAACACAAAAATGAAGATGATGATGAAGATGTCATGGTGTCTTTTGCTGATCTTCAGTTTGATCCAGAGGACGAGAATATTCCTGATGAAATGATCATGTCAGGAAAACAATTCAAAATATTATATTCCAAAATTAATTCGACATTACAGTTCTTGGCTGATACAGATAGCAAGTATTCTCTGAGTAGCGTCGAAGTCAAACATCATCTCAAAGCTCAAGAGTCTAGACTGATAGATCTAATCGATGATGTTGACAAACGAAATGATAAACGAGTTCTCAATCACTCTTGAAATCTTAATGGTGAAGTTTCTAAGCTTCATGATGTTTCAAAAGAATGTCATGAGCTTTTTGCAAAACAGCTTGAGGTAACAAAAGTCTGTTTATAGACTCAGATATCTGATATTTGAATGATGTTGGAATCTGAAGTTAAATTTTTTGCTGAAAGTTCTTCGACACTACATAAGAAGATGGATACGGTAGCTGAAGGGTCAACCCACTTTATTGAAGACATCACTTCTTTCAACAAAGATTACACGGTTGGTCTTCAAGACAATATGAAAGGGGATGCTCAATTATTTGCTAAAGTTGAAGAGTTATTAACTGAAATGAAAACCTTTCTTTGGGCACAATGGACGATTTCTCCAGAATACATTTCTCAAATAGTTTCTAATATCGAGACAATCATTAAGGGTGAACTGGATCCGATCAAGAGGTTAGTTCTTCGACTTCCAATAAATGCTCCCCATGCTATGCAAGTGTTAGAATGGGAAGAAAAAGGGGAAGGAGGTGTTAGTTCGTCAAAAAATACAGGTGATAATTCTGTAGTTGTGGTGGGAAAGGTGATAAGTACTCAAATCCCAACAACTATTTCAACGAAGCCCACAACTTCAACATCTACAACAACGACGATGATAACTTTAGCAAATGGAATCTCGATAAATGAAGGATCAGGAGGTTCGAGTTCAATCCCTAACAAATCAAATTCGAATTTTGATCCAAATGATAAAGGGAAATCAATCTCAATTATTCTATCAAAAGAAGAGAAGAAAAAGCAACAAGCCATCGATATCGAAATTCAGAGGCAGATAAATTGCATACTAAGGCGAAGAGCAACTGACCCACATGGCTTGAACAAGGGTGATCCCAACAAGAAGTGGTCTTATGAAACAATAGAAGATATTGTTGCTATTGGATTGAATGACGATTTTTGAAAAGTGCTAAAGAACAGCTACGACACAGAAAAATCTGATTTTAATCAGCTTGACTTTCCGATCAATCATATGTTGTTCACTTCTTCACAATTCAAGATTGTAGACAACTTCAAAGATAAGGAAGAATTTAGAAAATTGAAGATTCCCTTTTATGTAGTCTTGGGGAAGAATGAAGAAGAGGTGTGGTCTCTAGTGAAGATAAAAAAAGTGATGACCATTATTCGTGATAGCATATTTGAAGGTCTGCTAAAAAACTTTCGTTATATTGTTGTAAGAGAAAATAACATTGTTTTGAGTTCACAAAAGAAGATTTTCCATTGATTAACTTGAATGTTTGATTAGGGTCACAAAGATTTTGACAACTGTTGATGTGTTGAAGATAACAGAGACCAACAAGGATGATTTTGTTATTAGGTTTGCTCATATCAAAATCTTTCTTGATAACTACTATGACTATATGGCGATCACAGATATTGATCTTTCCATGGCTATTAAAAAGCCATCAAAAGTTCCTCAGACGCTTTTAAGGGGAAAGCTAAATATTGATGATTATGAAGATGGTGAAATTATTCATCAACCTCTTGGTGATGTGTTTCTTGGAAAGAACAAGAAAGCATGAATGACAAAGTTTTTGTTTCAAATTAGTAATAATGAGAGATACATAAAATCTCAGTATATTGATCTCCTTATTCGAATCACCAATTATAGGAAGAATGACAGTGAAGACAAAGCTAAGATTCGAAAAACCATTATATAGTATATGGATATTCGAAGAGAACTTCTACAGACTTTAAAGCTAATTGCTTAACTTTCGACTACTCGCACTAAGGGGGAGATTGTTGGGGTCCAATGTTTATAGCGAAGAGTCGAATATACTTTGAGTCTATAATGTGTCGAATGATGTATGACTTCAATGCTCTATCTATTTTAAAAGTCATAGTTGTTTCAATACTTTGATGTTTAGTCCTTGTAACTTTTTGTGTATATGATGTACCCTATAAAAAGGGTAGGTGCATAGAGTAGAGTAATGTGCGAACGCTAGCTGAATTCTCTCCTGTACTCTTGTACTCATTCAGACTAAATCAAGCGAAACAAATATTATTTACATATTTTGTTCGTTTACAGCTTTGATTGTCTTAATCGATCTATAACTCACTATAGTTATTTATATCCATGCATAGCTATCGAGGAGATCCACAAGTTTTGTTTAAACTATGTTGGCTAATTCTCATTTTATTTTCAAAGTTATATTTTTAACATGCTTAGATTGTTAAAGTCCGTGTAAACTCATAACTCTTCCGTATGGCATCCGTTCTCGACTGTCTTTAAATCAACGAAACTGTATCTACGAGATCTTCAACTCTCGCTTAGATTGTTTTGGCTAACAATCAACCGATTTCTATATTGGTTTCCATGTCATGCATTTTTGTGTTGGAACTTAGAAAAATCATAACTTCCTTATATGTAGTTAGATTTGGACGTTCTCTATATGCACACTCTCTGTTTAACGACTACTATGACTTTCATTTAGATTCTTTTCCCTAAATAATCTTCTATCAAATATTTATGTTTATCACCATCATGAATAATTATCCTATTATTCTTTAATCATCAAGCCCTATCTTGCGGGCGTTACAGTCTTGTGATAAATTTTGATAAACGTCTGCACCTTTGATCATATGTTTAAAAATATAGTTTGTACATATTTTTTAGTTTGATACTCTCCAATATATAACTCACAGTGAAACATATTTTTCAAACGTACCTAACGTGATTTGTATATGAGAAGTGGCCGACCGATGACAACTATATCAACCTCAATGATTATCTAAGGCTGAACGAGCGTGATCTCTTCTTCTGTAGTCCATAATTGGGGTTGAGTCAAATCAATAATTCATGTCAAGTCATATCCATCTTTCTTGTCATAGATTCCTGACATTTCAGACTCACAGACACATATTTCGGATACATAGTAGCACATATAAATTCTAGAGATATATTTCGGACAAAATGTGTAATGTCCCAAAAATTAAGACTAAAAGTTTCGATTTTTAAATTAATAAAACCATTATCCAAAACAATATCATAAAAACCATAGTGAATTAGAGTGTATCATACAAGTATATAAGAGTTTTATAAAATGTTGAACAATGTGGAGTGTGCACTGTAGTCATCCCGAGCTCTTCCCTTTCGAATAGAAGTACCTGAAACATAAACTGTAACTGTAATCACAAGCTTAGTGAGTTCCCTAAAAATATCACATACCATACGTATCGAACAAGTAATGGGCCGCACCCATCATCGGCCCCCATCCGGTATCGAGCCCCACTCGGTAAACAAATCTGTCAGTCATCAGGCCCCGCCTGGCATCGGGCCTTGCCCGGTATACATATAAACAAATAAACATATAATCGTATAAACACATGCAATAATCACAAAGATAAATATCATACATGATAGTCATCGGCCCCCGCCCGACATCGAGCCCCGCCCGGTAAACATATAACCATATATCACATGCAAGAGTCACGCATACAACTTGCATCTTATAAATAACAAACCATGGGCCGACATTGGTGCCTTAGACCCGCTAAACGCAGTGAGTAAAGTCACCTCACAGTCTGAAAGAATAGCTGCACCAATCACTACTCTAAAAGTTGTCTCTACCAGTCACCTATACAATTAATAGGAACCCAAGTCTCAGACTATAAATTAAATTACACAAAATGCCCTTAGGTCAAACTTGGTCAACCCTGGTTAAAGTCAAAATCAACAGTCAAGGTCCAAAAGTCAATATTTCTTCCCAGCGGAGTACGCCCTGCTTACCAATAGAGTACGCCCGACTTACACCGATGTTGACCAAAAGCGGGGTGCTGACCGCATACACACAGCGTACCCCCAGGTACGCCCAACGTATGCAGCCCATTCCCAAAACTCCATTAAGAGCTTATTTGATTAAGCCCTTACATCCAAAACTCAGATCTAAGCCCAAAATGACGTCATAAGTCATAAAGTTTCCAACTTTATAACTTTGCATGACTATAAAGTTTAATGTCCAAAACCCTAAGTTCTTAATCGAATAAGACATCACAACTCTTGTATAGAAGGGGTACAAGGGCCAAGATCACATTTATATTATTCATAATAGCTCCATAATGGATAAAGTTTCCAACTTTATCCATTCGAAAGTTCCCAACAAACAATATCTAAACTTTATGCACTTAAAGTGACCAAAAGCTCATAACACCCAAAACTAGCTAGATCTAACAATTCCACCATCAAGATTCAAACTTTATACCTCTAGAAGAAAGATCAAGGTGAACAAAGTCTGGATCTACAAGCTCCAATGTAACCAATACTTCTTCAATGGATTCCTTCTTCTCCAAGGTGCACCAAGAACACTCCAAATAACTTAAAACATCTTCTTTTTGCTCATAAGGCTCAATCTAGGGTTAGGGTTTCAAGAGAGGGTGTTGGAGAGGTGGAGGCTGAGAATAGAATGGGTTTGGGGAGTTAAGGAGCTTAAATAGGGCTCAAAACACGAAAATATGGTTTGAACACTGATCGCGTATGCCCAACGTACTCAATTTATGCCCATCGTACTAGGGATTCCCTAGTACGCCCAACGTACACGTTGAGTACGCCCAGCATACGCGGCTCAGCCCAAAACCGCCCTAACTTCAAACAGTCTTAATTTCTTTATTTCAACTCCGTTTTCGATGATCTTTATATCCACATAAAGGTATTGAGAAGCACTACAACTCTATCAACTCTACTTTGCCTTAAAATTCACATAACTTAAATCCAATATTCATAAAAGACTCGAACTATCACTTTACGGTTATACCCTTAGGCTCCAAAGCACCAACCGAATTCTGAGATCACCTAATCTAAATTACCCATACTCAAAGGGGGATCTAGGTCTCTTTCCCAAAGGCCCTAAGCCTTATGATAACCGGCCCTCGGGTCACAGACCCGAATTATGAAACAATTCGAAATAGGGTGTTATAACTCTCCCCTACTTACATTAGATTTCTTCCTTGAAATGATTCCTTACTACTTCCTTAGTCGCTAGGCGATCCTGTAAACTTCCTGAATTCTGATTAAGACAAAAAAAATCACCCCATACCGACGACTGCCTCCCATACCTGCCATCCATGCTTCATCTTGGCAGAAATTATGTAAACCTCCGGGTGAATGAACCTTAACATTCTGCCCTCATCCCAAAAGAAAGAAGCCCAACTGCCATGCCTGAGAGTTGAAACAACTACGTTACTCTTGTCAACTAGAAGACATCATAACACCGCGATAACCACTCAAAGCAGGAACTTCGTGAATACATGAACCCATCAATTTAAACCCCAAAAGATTATTCCCTAGGACTACTGACCATTCATTCGTGACACCCACCCCCTAGTCCTTGCCTAGGAATACCAGTCTACTATGCAGAAAGAATGCTCAAAATATACCGATAGTGAATTACACCAAATCCCCAATTTGGAGTTTACGCCTAACAACTTCAAATACGCGCTTGACTTCCTGACAAGTCATCACCAACCTGCTGATACCATGAGTATAAGGACTGTCAATCCAAAAATTCTCATGCTACATCCAGATCCCATGACAGCTCAGGTGTACCCCCACATGACGAATAGTTCGAGATATTCATATTGGACTTCATGGTTCGAGGTTCCATAACGGATGCCCAACATTGGTAACCGAACTTCTAATAGACATCCCTCAAGCAACCAAATTTCATAATGCAAACACTCTGCTAGCGGCTAATGGGGCACCGCTATCATTCCTAACAACCTTTAACTGCCCACATGATCCAAACCAGCTGGTCACCGAATCTCCCGACTCTCACAATGCACTAACACCCAAATAAGCCAAGAAAGCTAACGATCCTAGCAATCAATTCGCATCACTAAGAGTCCCACAAAGCACAAATCAAGCAACATTCAGACAATGAAAAATCTACCCAACATACACTAATCAAGCCATTCTATCCACTTATCAAATATACATACTAGCATGTGATACTAAAGCTCATACAATCAGGCATATAAAGGCATCTCTCTTATTATGAAATACTGAGCAGATCCTTAGCCCTAATCTAGCATGCAATTATCATAATCATAGCATATATCATAATAAACATGTATTGGTATTTTGGGAATCACTTACTTGAGCTCGGCTGATTGCACGCATCACACCCCTTCTTTGATTAGAAATTCCTTTTTAATTAAATGTTTATTTTATAAATTTTTTTACCAACCCTTAGTTTGAGTTCAGGCACAACCGAGAGCATGCCCGAATCCCTCAAATCAAGGCTCTGATACAAACTTGTAACATCCCAAAATCAAGGGTAAAAAATTCATTTTTATTATAATCAAAACACATATGTAACTTGATCCAAACAGTTAAAAGCATTTCTAAATAAAGTAATTATCAGAGTTAAATCCCAAAATCTCATAATGCGGAAAAACACGGGTGTGTGTGCTGCGATCAAGCCGAGCCCTTCCCTTTCGAACCGAAAGTACCTGAAACCAAAAACCACAAACTGTAAGCACAAAGCTTAGTGAGTTCCCCAAATATCACATACCGTACATAACATGCAATAATGAGATAAGGGCCCCGCCCACAATCAGATAACAGTAAGATACGGGCCCCGCCCAATAAGATACGGTCCCCGCCTACACTCGAATAATAATAAGATACAGGCCCCCCCACACTTAGATAATAATGAGATACGGGCCCCGCCCACACTCAGATAATAATGAGATACGTGCCCCGCCCACACTCGAATAATGGGGCTCGCCCAATGAGATACGTATACAAGTACATACAAGTATCACACAGACAACAAGTATAACAACATAACCATATAAGGGTCAGCCTTGGTGGCTTAGACCCGCTAAACCAATGCGGAAACTCACCTCGAATGCTGAAGCTCACTGAAAGAAATCCCTAGCTGTTGCCCTGACGACTCCCCGAGCTATCAATACCGAAATAGCACCCAATTAGCAATTAGGTTCCGACTATGATCCATAATCGATAATCGGGGGTAAAATGACCATTTTACCCCTGACCCAACATGAATCAAAACTGAGGCCCAAACCCAAAACATAAAAGGCCCATACCAAAAGATCCACAAAGGCCCACTAATGGTCTAATTTTCGAAATTAGACCTAACCCCATATGGGCCTTATCCTAAGCCTATAATTTCCTTAGTACAATTCAGATTACCTCAAGTACCCCTTGGGACAAACTTGGTCAAAGACAAAAGTTAAAAAGTCACGATCAACAATCCATGTTGATCCAACATGTCGTGTTGTCCCTTCAACACGCCGTGTTTCTCCATTAACTTTGAAAGGAGAAAAACCAACCCAACACGATGAATTGGCCTACAAACTCGTCGAGCTCGCCCAAGACCCAACAACTTAATACATTAAGCTGCCTTCGTCGAATCCAAGAGCTCAAAAGCTTAGATCTCGACCAAAATGAGATCTAGAAGGGTAAAGTTTCCAACTTTACCCCTAGAAACTACCGAAATGGATCCAAACCTAAACCCTAGACTTAAGAGATTGAGGGCTTAACCATTAAGCACTTAATCTTCAAAGACAAAGCCCCAAATTGTAGATCTGACACCCTAGAGCTGGAAGACCATGTAAAGTTGCCAACCTTACATTCATGCATGCCTAGGAGAAGCTCAAATGCTCAAGAAGGGCTTAATTAGGGACTTAATGAATGCATGAAGCCCTTAAATCCATAAAGTTGGCACCTTTATGCCAAAAGAGTCCATGAGAACCCCAAATCTAGAAGAACAAGGCTTTGGGACGTCCTAATCCCAACATCCATCCAATTCATGGCTAAAACATAACAATTTAACCCAAAAGAGAGATCTAAGCATCTAGCCATCAAGATAAGAACTTGATAACTCAAACTCCTTGCAAAATGGGTAGAGGTTCTAGATCCAAGACATCCTTCTCCAAGCTTAGAAACTTCAAGATCTCCTAACTCCTTCAAAATGCACAAAATAAACACCAAACTTTCTTCCAAGGCTCAAATGCGTGACAATGGAGGCTACAACTCGATTTAGGGTGTTGAAAACAATGGAGGCTGATAAGGAGGCCAAAAAGGGACTTAAGGCCTTTAAATAGGGTGCAACACCCTAAAAATTAGGGTTTCCTTCCCAGCTACCAACACGCTGAGTTGAGGTGTCACATCCCCAAACCAGAACGACAAAAATGTTCGGGGGTGGAGGACGTCATGTACAGTATCACAACAATTGTATAATAGTAATCAAAGCAAACATAACCATTACATTGATTGATTATAGTGTTTACATCTGTTCAATAGATGGTTTTTATGACATAAAAAATGTATAACAAAAGTATAAAAGACGCGACTCTAAAAGCTCCGTCTTCTCAAAACCTGCGGGTGTACCTGTCTACCGGTTCCCTGAGAATACAAGTGGTTTTGAAAGTGTATCAACATTTAAGTTAGTGAATTCATAAGTATGGTTTTGTAATGAAATCTTGTCTTTGAATCTGTGAAAATGTTTGTATGTTTCTCAAGAAAATCCAATATTTTCTTTAGTAGTGAAAAGTAGCGTTAGACCTTAAGACCAAAATGTATGTTTTTTACTGTATTATGTAATTGTATATGGATATATTTGTATGTATGCCTGGTTACCACCAGCTGTTTTGTATTGTTTTGTATGAAAACTCTTGTATGAAATCCCTGGATACCGCCAATAGTTATGTAAATTAAGGTACTGTATGAAAACCTTTGTATGAAATCCCTGGATACCACCAATAATGTATATTATTGTTCTGTATGAAAACCTGGATATCACCAGTAATGTATAGTAATGTTCTGTATGAAAATCCTGGATACCACCAGTAATGTATAGTAATGTTCTGTACGAAAACCCTGGATACCGCCAGTAATGTATAGTAATGTTTTGTATGAAAACCCTGGCTACCATGAGTAATGTATAATAGTTTTATTACTTAAATAAAACCAGGTGTTTGTATTCCCTGTAATCCTCCAGTTGTAGTGTATAGTAGTTCTATTACTTAAAATAAAACTAATTGAAGAGTTGAGTTCCCGTAAACTTATGGTTAGTTTATATTGTTGTGAGTTTCGTATAACCATGCTTGATATGACCTAGTGACCTGTACGACGTTCTTCAGGCGTCAGAAACGTTATCACATTTGTCACCCCATGCCTGCCGGCCTAACTGTAGCTAACAGTTCAGGTGTGGGATTGTTAGTCCCGTATAGATCTATACACAAATCTCACGCTCTCTCTATAGGAGACTCTGGTTATATTGTATAGGATTTAGTTCCATACCCTGATGGGTACAACTAATGTAGTAACCTCACAACCCTGTATTAACTAGTTTACGTGTAGTGTTGTAGTGTTCTCTTGTACTTGAAACTGTATGTATAATTTGTAGAGTAAAAATATTTATACTTAAATAATTATTTAGTATTGTACCCTTGTATTCGGAAAATAGTATTTTATACCATAAACTATATCTACCACAGTTTATATGTTCGTTTCTGTAGTATCAAAATAATTATACTTAAATAACCAGACGGCGGAAACGTTCAGGGGCTTGGTGTGACTTCATTTTTGTAGTATCATCACATAGTATAAAATTGAAACATAACATCATCATCATCACACATGTAATATTACAAATGTCATTGGTTTACATCAAGTATTGTATTTCAATATTACATGCCAAAATATGATGAAACAAAACATAACCAAATATCCATGAATTCTTTCTGCCCAACCTTCTCAACGGTTTCCTGAGAATACGAGTTAATTTAAAAAGGGCAACATAAAAATGTTGGTGAGTTCATAAGCATGTTTGAGAAAATGATTAGTATAACTTTATAACCACCAGAAAATCCTATATTTTCTGAAAACAGTTTAGTAAGTTTGCGTCCGATCTTGTATTAATGCCTGTGTGTTAATGTTTACTATAATGCAAAAAGAGAATGGTGAGAATGACGAAGAGAATGTAAAGAGAATGCCCCCAGACAACCCGATGTTGTCTGCGAAAGAGAATGCTGGTATTATCAACCCCCGAGGTTGAATACCAGCGTGAGTATGTTACCGAGTAATCCAAAGAGAAAAGAGAATGGTTTCCCGTAAATTTTATAATGTTAATTCCTCTAAGTGCGTTATAACTATACTAGATAATGACAATTTCGCCTGTCATGGCGTTGTTAGACGCCGACGGAATAGAATAAGGTTTTTGTCAGCCTAGACTGGTCTAGTCTAACTGTAGCGAACAGCTCAGGTGTGGGGTGTCACCCCCGTATAGATCTATATAGAAACCCCCGCTCTCCTTCCAAGAGACTCTGGTTATAAATACAGGCTACGATCGTACACTCAATAGGTGTCAACCGACACGTCTCACTAGATCCTTAATCAAAATTTACGCGAAGAGAAACATATAAGGTACATTCCAGGCCCAATGAACATGTAAGTGGAAAACTAAGGCCCACTATGCATGTAAATCATTTCTAGGATCGAAAGGAATGAGATTATATATATGCACGGGGCCCAATATATATGTAAAAGGACAACTAAGGCCCATTTAACATGTATATTATTTACAGGCCCAATATGCACGTAAAGAGAATCCAAGGTCCGTTGAGCATGTAAATGGGTTAACAAAGCCCAATAAACATGTAAAGAGTATACAAGACCTATCAAGCATATAAATGAGTCACTAAGGCCCAATAAACATGAGAATGACGTAATTAGCCCGTTTGTTATTATATTGCTTGTTTTAGCTCAATTATTTACCAAAATGACATAAAAGACCACTTTTTGTAATCATATATATTGATATATATATGAATGAACATAAGTTAACATGTCTAGATGTTTTAAAAGTATGCACAAGTCATATAAACTTGCATCTAACAAAAGTATAAGCACCTTTAGCATGATAAAAATAATTTCCTTGTTTTTGACCTTTCTGTCCATATTTTTAGAAAAATTATAGAAAAATCACCGTAAGTTAAAATTCGGATCCGTAAAATCTGAGAGTTTGGAAAATGAGTCTACTTTATTCATAATTTTTATTAAGATTTGTAATGGCATCAAACCAGTGTGGAAATGTTCATCTTCACAGACGGGTCCGAAATCATTACTGAAATGATAGGCAGTTTTATAAAAATCGCCACAAATTGTATTAAAATCGTATGAACGCGTGCGAGTAGTCATTTTAAAGGTATAAACCTAATCTTTTTGTATGTAAAACAGTTTTGAAAAATATGATAATTAAGGTGGTCAAAACAGCCCGTAATTAGTCCAAAACGTTTCTGTTAAAAGCTGATTTTTGAGTTTAGGTTATAGATGTTTGAACACAACACTTGTTTTTGCTATTTTGAGTGTAAAATCTCAGATCTACAAGTTTTCATGTAATATATAGGACAACACATGCTTTTCTGATGGTTTTTATGAAGATCTAAGTGATAAACTTCATGTTCAAGTAAAGATCGAAAAGTTAAACACATAACACAACATATAACATGAACACACATAATCATGCATATACACATAGATCTACACAAAACAACTTGTATTCTCCCCCAAAACATAGTAAAAACCGAAAATAGGGGGTATGAACTCACATTGCTTTGGATATTTCGGTTTTTGAAGAATATTTAAGTGGTTTTCGGCTTTAACAAGCTTCCTTGAGGAGTTTTTCGAGATCTATGAAGTTCTAAAAGCATAGATCATGACATGATGTGGGTTAAGAAGAGATTTCTATAGTAACTTAAATCAAAAGTTTTTGAGTTTCACAAGCACTTACCAAGGATGTATGAGCTTTGATAGAGAGTCCTTGATGTACTCTTGAATCTCACGAGAATTTGGAGGATGGAGAAGAGGGTTTCTTGTGCTAGAGAGAGTTTGAAGTAAGTGGAAGTGAAGAGAGGTGGGGAAAATGCTTCTTGGCCGTGAACAAGAAGAAGAGTTAGAGAAGAGAGTGAGAAGTAGGATGTGATGTGTATATAGATATGTGATTTCATGGATATTTGTTGTGTAATTTGCATGGATAACCACCATGAAAACTTAGGTGACACTTCTAATATCCCATTGTTTTTTTTTTTTTTTTTATATGTGTGGGCCGTGAATGAGGAGGAAAAGAAAAGAGAAGGAGAAGTTTGGGCTCTCATTGAACATTTTCGAGGTCATAGGCCCAATCATGAAGATTTTCGGCCCATTGGGCCCTTCTTTTGGGTTCACGGCCCAAAGGTATGAAAGGATGGGGTTTATGACCCAATCACCATGAGAAGATAGGTTTACAACCCATCATAGTTCAATAGGGTGGTTCATGGCCCATAAAGGCCCATGAGAATAAGTGAGTTATTTTAGGCCCAACATGGCCTAATTGCTATGGTTTGACGAATGTGGGTCCAACTAGAGCCCAAATGGCTTTCAATTTCCCAAAATCAGCAAATAGAAGGTTTACTGGCCCATTTGGCCCAATAAGAGGATCCTAGTCGATACTAGATTCGAACCGGGATATGTAGGGTTTCAGACCCATACCTAAGTATATGAGATGCATTGTATTAGGTTTTGAACTTCAGTCAGGAGTTTTGATTCAAATGGATGATTTTGATTGAGCATAGAGTATGATATCCACTTAGAGTACAAGTGTTCCAATAGTTGTTGTTTACATGAGGACACAATTTCCTAGCTAAAAATGTTAGTTGTGACATCATCCCCTCGTTAGAGGGAATTTCGTCCCGAAATTCTTTTGAAAGGTAGGATCATGAACTAGAGAATAAGTGAGGGTACTTCTGCTTTATCTGGTCCTCGCGTTCCCATGTTAATTCCGGTCCATGCTTAGCGTTTCATCGAACCTTCACAATTAGAATTGGACTCTGCTTCGTACGCTTCACTTCCCTATCCATTATCTCGACCGGTTCTTCGACGAATTGGAGATTCTCGTTTATTTTGATCTCTTCCAGAGGAATGACAAGGGTTTCATCTTTTAAGCACTTTTTCAAGTTCGAGACGTGGAACACAGGATGTATGTTGCTGAGCCCCGTAGGTAGCTGCAACTTATATGCCACCGGGCCAATTCGGGAATGAATCTCGAACGACCCGATGTATCGCGGATTTAGTTTTCCCCATTTCCCAAAACGGATAATCCCTTTGCAGGGAGAGACCTTTAATAGTACCCGATCTCCGACTTGGAATTCCATAGGGTTTCGTCGTTTGTCAGCGTAACTCTTTTGTCGGTCACGTGATGCTTGGAGTCGGGCCTTGATTTGAATTACCTTCTCTGTAGTTTCTCGAATGATTTCTGGTCCTGTAAGAGTACTGCTTAGTGATTGCCCTTTTGCCAGCTGGGTGTCACCCACCTCAGCCCAGCAGAGAGGCGATCTGCATTTGCGACCATATAAGGCCTCAAAAGGAGCAACCCTTATACTCGTGTGATAGCTGTTGTTGTACGAGAATTCAATCAAGGTAAAGTGGGTATCCCATGACTTGCCGAAATCGGTCACACAGGCTTGGAGAATGTCTTCGAGTGTTTGGATGGTTCGTGCGATCTTCCCATCGGTTATAGGGTGGTAAGAAGTGCTCATGTTTAGTCGTGTTCCCATTGCCTTCTAGAGTGACTGCCAAAATCGTGAAGTAAATCTACTATCACGATCCGAGCTAATTGATATTGGCACTCCATGAAGTCTCACGATCTCTTTTATATAGATTTGTGTTAATCTTTCCATCTCGTATGATTCTTTTATTGGCAGGAAATGGGCGGATTGGTCAATCTATCGACAATTCCCTAGATAGCATCCAATCCATCCGCTGTCTTAGGTAATTTGGTTACGAAGTCCATAGTAATCCTTCCCATTTCCATTTGGGTATCACTGGCTGTTGTAATAATCCCGAGGGATTTAGATACTCCACTTTCACTTTGGCACAAGTGACACACTTGCCCACGTAAGTGGGTATATCTGCCTTCATATTCGGCCACCAATAATGTTGCTTAATCTCCAGGAACATCTTATCCGAACCTGGATGAACGGAATATCATGTTCTATGAGCCCCGTTCATGAATATCTCTCTAAATCCCCCAAGTTTAGGAACCCAAATTCTATTTATGAAGTAGTAAGTTCTGTCCTCCTTGGCTTCAAGTTTTTTATCCATCCCACGCAGTGTCTCATTTGTGGCGTTCTCCGGCTTCAATGCATCTGATTGGGCTTCCTTGATCTGTGAGGTTAGGAGGGAGTGGATGGTTATCGATAGTGTCTTCACCCGGCGACCTGAGTATTATTTCCTACTCAGGGCATCGTCTACCACGTTAGTCTTTCCAGGGTGGTACTTGATCTCACATTCGTAATCATTCAGCAGCTCAACCCACCTTCACTGCCTCATGTTCAGCTCCTTTTGGTTTAGAATATGCTGGAGGCTTTTGTGATCAGTGAAGATGGTGCACTTCGTACCATAGAGGTAGTGCCTCCAAATCTTTAGGGCGAAGACCACAAATCACAGCTCGAGATCATGGGTGGTGTAATTTACTTCATGCGTCTTCAATTGCATGGATGCGTAAGCTATCACCTTTCTACGCTGCATAAGGACACAGCCTAAACCTTGGTTTGAAGCATCGCAGTAGACTACAAGGTCTTTGGTTCCCTCCGGTAAGGATAGCACTGGTGCACTATAGAGGGCTCGCTTCAAGGTTTGGAAGGCAGCTTCTTGGTTTTCCGTCTAGTTGAAAGATACACCTTTTTGTGTCAAGGTGGTGAGGGGTTTGGCTATCTTGGAAAAATTCTGGATAAACCTTCGGTAGTAGCCCGCGAGACCCAAGAATTGTTGAATTTCTGTGGGTGTCCTCGGAATCGCTCAGCCTTCAATGGCCTTGATTTTGGAAGGATCTACGTGAATCCCTCCCTCACTGACTACGTGACCCAAAAAGTTTACACTGCGAATCTAGAACTCGCATTTGGAGAGTTTTGCATATAATTGGTCAGCCCTTAGGGTTTCCAAGATTTGACGGAGATGTTGACCATGTTCCTTTTTGCTTCGGGAGTATATAAGGATATCGTCGATGAAGACGATCACGAAATTATCAAGAAAGGGGCGGCAGACTCGATTCATGAGGTCCATAAATGCTGCAGGGGCATTTGTTAGACCGAAGGGCATTACAACAAATTCGTAATGACCGTATCGAGTTTGGAAAGCAGTTTTTGGGATATCCTCTTCTCAGACTCGAAGTTGAGGATAACCGAATCTTAGATCTATTTTGGAGAAATAACTACCTCCTTGAAGCTGATCGAATAGATCGTCAATCCGAGGGAGTGGGTATCGGTTTTTGACAGTGAGCTTATTTAGTTCCCTATAATCGATGCACATCCTGAAGGATCCGTCCTTTTTCTTGACAAACAATACCGGAGCTCCCCAGGGTGAGAAGCTTGGTCTGATGAATCCTTTGCTCAATAATTGGCTTAGTTGACTGGATAACTCTTACATTTCGGCGGGAACTAACCTGTATGGTGATTTGGAAATTGATGTGGCTTCTGGTATGAGGTCGATTCAAAATTCAACCTGTCTTTCTGAGGGTATTCCTGGAAGGTCTTCTGGAAATACATCCGGGAAGTCGCATGCCACTGGGATGTCTTTAATGTTTACTTCTTCTTTGGCTTTATCCATAACGTGAGCGAGGAATGCGTAGTTTTTCTTGTGCAGGCACTTTTGTGCCTTGACGCACGAGATGAGATGAAGATTAGGGCCAGGTTTATCACCATAGATTATTAGGGTTTCATGATTGGGAAGGTGAAGGCGAACGACCTTCTTGTGGCACATAAAGTCAGCATGGTGGGGCTTAACCAATCCATGCCAATAAGCACATAAAAGCTCCTAATATCTACTGGCGTCAAATTGATTGAGGATGAATGATTATTTAACGTGAGAGTGCACCATATGTATATACCTCTTCTGTGGTTTTGGCTTTTCCATCATTATCGTGGGGGTAGGCAGGAGTGTAGTGTCTTTCGCCTAAATGTTAGCGTGCCTAGTTGTTAAAGAGTGTTCGAGGATTTATTGTTATGGTTGAAAGAGTTTTTATTCAGTTGAGATAACAATTTGGTGATTCTTAATTGATCTGGTAAGGTTTGATGCTTAACTATTGTTGTTCGAGAACGTACCAAAAATTTAGGTATGATTCCTTTTTGTTTCTTCACGTCCAATTGCTAAACTCCTCCTATTTCCATGTCATTACTCTTTGTTGGATACTGGCTTTATTCCAGATACAAAGGTTGGAGTGGTGCGCTGGGCTAGAGTCTTGCAGTAACGGGCGTTGTGTACTTTCTTGTTGCATCTATTGCAATACAGCTTCCAGCAGGCTCCTTTAGGATGGAAACTGCACTTGTTGCATTTCGAAAGGCTTCTGGCATATGGTCTTGCTGGTGTTGATGTAGTAGGTGTCATGGCCGCATGGACAACATCAACATATTATTTCTTCGAGGACCCTTGAGCTGGATTTCCCTGTATCTCACTTCCAGACTCTCTCTTCCTGCTTTTATATTTGGGGTTTGGAGTGCCTTGATAAGTTGTCACTCGTTGGTTTCCGTGGTTGTTACTTCGGTTGGAGTTGTCGCCGCCATTTCCACCTCTGTTGTTGTTGTTTGCGTTGAGTTGTGTCATAGCAGCGGTTACGACAGCTGTTACAACAGCTTGGAATGTAGCAGAGTCCATCTGCAGGATTGGTGTCTCACGGGTATGCTTGTTATCTCTGTGGGATGACATTTTCGGCTGCATGACGACAAGCAAGATCGTAAGTAACGATGGTCATTTCTGGTTGTACTCTATAAATTTCGCGTTTTGTTGTATGATTCACAATGTTTCAACCTACATCTCTTTCATGTATTTATGGTGGTAAGTAATCTTAGATTTTGCACGAATATTAAGTCTATCCATAGAGTACATAAATTATTTTGGTTTCGAGATCCTTGAGTATCTAGCAATTTCGGGGGTTCGGTTGTGCATATAAGTGAACTCATGCAATAACATGAAATAGGGAAAACACATAATTGTTTGTTCAGTAATTACCATCTTAGCACACGAAAGAGAATCATAACGAATAGTAGTGGGGGGGGGGGGGGGTGGAGCTGATCCTAATCGTAGGTGGATGCATTTGGTGGTGGTGCTCAGATGCTAAAATATTGCGTCACAAGGTCAGCCAATTCACTCATCTCTCGAGTGATCTCTTTATTCCTTTTCTCTACTTGCACTGCTCCACAAAGAGTGGCTACCTCTTCCTCTAAGAGGCGTAGTCGGTCGGTGAAATCCTCTGGTGCTGCGGGATGGTCCTGTATCATCTCTGAAGAGTGAGGCTCGCTAGGGACTTCCTCAATGTTCCCTTCTTCTTCTATCTCCTCATCGGATTTCTCGTACTCATAGTCTGTCTCCACATACTCCTCAGGTCCTAAACCTGGATCTGCCCCTTGAACCAAAACAGGTTCTCCTTCGATTAGCCTATTGGCTACCAGGGTCTGATAGTAAAGGACACCTTGTTAGAATTCTTCCATGATGATTTTCGCGAGAAACGGAGGGGTGAGAAGTGTGTGAGGAGAATGTATGTAGATAACATTCCAAATATTCCTATAGTATTTTAACTGTTTATGTTTGAGTTCCTTAAAGCTTCTTGGATACCAGGTAAGTTTCTAAATTCATTGACCACCATGATCACTCCCAAACATATGTTGGCCGTATTTTGAATAAATATAGTTGATCAGGCTCTATTTATCCCCAATACAACCACATAACTGTCCGGGTTTAACCACGATGTTCAATTTCCTCCAGAGACTTTTAGTGTTATTGTATTGATGTACACCTAGGTATGTATTTTATTTAGAGTGTTTTAGTCCCATTGTATTTATAGTTGCATATCTTGTATGATTAGATATGCCAGTTCACTATAAACAATGCTCTGATACCAATCTGTCACACCCCCGAACCAGACGGCGGAAACGTCCAGGGGCTTGGTGTGACTTCATTTTTGTAGTATCATCACATAGTATATAATTGAAACATAACATCATCATCATCACACATGTAATATCACAACTGTCATTGGTTTACATCAAGTATGGTATTTCAATATTACATGCCAAAATATGATGAAACAAAACATAACAAAATATCCATGAATTCTTTCTGCCCAACCTGCTCAACGGTTTCCTGAGAATACAAGTTAATTTAAGAAGGTCAACATAAAAATGTTGGTGAGTTCATAAGCATGTTTGAGAAAATGATTAGTATAACTTTGTAACCACCAAAAAATCCTATATTTTCTGAAAATAGTTTAGTATGTTTTTGTCCAATATTGTATTAATTCATGTGTGTTAATGTTTAATAGAATGCAAAAAGAGAATGGTGAGAATGACGAAGAGAATGTAAAGAGAATATAAAGAGAATGCCCCAAGACAACCCGATGTTGTCTGCGAAAGAGAATGCTGGTATTATCAACCCCCGAGGTTGAGTACCAGCGCGAGTATGTTACCGAGTAATCCAAAGAGAAAAGAGAATCGTTTCCCGTAAATTTTATAATGTTAATTCCTCTAAGTGCGTTATAACCATACTAGATAATGACAATTTCGCCTGTCATGGCGTTGTTAGACGCCGAAGGAATAGAATAAGGTTTTTGTCACCCTAGAATTGTCTAATCTAACTGTAGCGAACAGCTCAGGTGTGGGGCGTCACCCCCGTATAGATCTATACACAAACCCCCACTCTCCCTCCAAGAGACTATGGTTATAACTACAGGCTACGATCGTACGCTCAATAGGTGTCAACCGACACGTCTGACTAGATCCTTAATCAAAATTTACACGAAGAGAAACATATAAGGTACATTACAGGCCCAATGAACACGTAAGTGGACAAATAAGGCCCACTAAGCATGTAAATCATTTCTAGGCTCAAAAGGAGTGAGATTATATACATGCCCCGGACCCAATATATATGTAAAAGGACAACTAAGGCCCATTTAACATGGATATTATTTACAGGCCCAATAAGCACGTAAAGAGAAACCAAGGTACGTCGAACATGTAAACGGGTCAACAAAGCCCAATAAACATGTAAAGAGTAGACATGACCTATCAAGCATATAAATGGGTCACTAAGGCCCAATAAACATGAGAATGACGTAATTAGCCCGTTTGTTATTATATTGCTTGTTTTAGCTCATTTATTTATCAAAATGACATAAAAGACCACTTTTTGTAATCATATATATATTTATATATATATGAATACACATAAGTTAACATGTCTAGACATTTTAAAAGTATGCATAAGTCATATAAACTTGCTTCTAACAAAAGTATAAGCACCTTTAGCATGATGAAAATAATTTCCTTGTTTTTGACCTTTCTGTCCCTGTTTTTAGAAAAATTATAGAAAAATCGTCGTAGTTTGAAATTTGGATCCGTAAACTCTGAGAGTTTGAAAAGTGAGTCTAACTTATTCATAATTTTTATTAAGATTTGTAGTGGCCGCAAACCAGTGTGAAAATGTTCATCTTCACAGACTGGTCCGAAATCATTCCTGAAATGATAGGCAGTTTTGTAAAAATCGCAAAAAATTGTAGAAAAATCGTATGAACACGTACGAGTAGTCATTTTAAAGGTATTAACCTGAAATTGTTTCATGTAAAACAATTTTGAAAACTATTATAATTAAGGTGGTCAAAACAGTCCGTAATTAGTCCAAAACGTTTCTGTTAAAAGCTGATTTTTGAGTTTAGGTATTATAGATGTTTGAACACAACACTTGTTTTTGCTATTTTGAGTGTAAAATCTCAGATCTACAAGTTTAAATGAAATATATAAGACAACACATGCTTTTCTAATGGTTTTTATGAAGATCTAAGTGATAAACTTCATGTTCAAGTAAAGATCCAAAAGTTAAACACATAACACACCATATAACATGAAAAACACACATAATCATGCATATACATGAAGATCTGCACAAAACAACTTGTATTCTCCCCCAAAACATAGTAAAAACCGAAAATAGGGGGTATGAACGCACATTGCTTTGGAGATTTCGGTTTTTGATGAAGATTGAAGAGGTTTTCGGCTTTAACAAGCTTCTTTGAGGAGTTTTTCGAGATCTATGGAGTTCTAAGAGCATGGATCATGAAATGATGTGGGTTAAGAAGATATTTATGGAGTAACTTAAATCAAAAGTTTTTGACTTTCACAAGCACTTACCAAGGATATATGAGCTTTGATGGAGAGTCCTTGATGTACTCTTGAATCTCACGAGAATTTGGAGGATGGAAAAGAGGGTTCTTGTGCTAGAGAGTGTTTGAAGTAATTGGAAGTGAAGAGAGGTGGAGAAAATGCTTCTTGGCCGTGAATAAGAAGAAGAGGGAGAAAAGAGAGAGAGAAGTAGGATGTGATGTGTATAGAGATATGTGATTTCATGGATATTTGTTGTGTAATTTGCATGGATAACCACCATGCAAAACATAGGTGGCACTTCTAATATCCCATTGTTTTTTTATATATGTGGGCCGTGAATGAGGAGGAAAAGAAAAGAGAAAGAGAAGTTTGGGCCCTCATTGAACATTTTCGAGGTTATAGGCCCAATCATGAAGATTCTCGGCCCATTGGGCCCTTCTTATGGGTTCACGCCCCAAAGGTGGTGAAAGGATGGGGTTTACGGCCCAATCACCATGAGAAGATGGGTTTACGGCCCATCATAATTCAATAGGGTGGTTCACGGCCCATAAAGGCCCATGAGAATAAGTGAGTTATTTTAGGCCCAACATGGCCCAATTGCTATGGTTTGACGAACCTGGGTCCAACTAGAGCCCAAATGGGTTTCATTGGCCCAAAATCAGCAAATAGAAGGTTTACTGGCCCATTAGGTCCAATAAGAGGATCCTAGTCCATACTAGATTCGAACCAGGATATTTAGGGTTTCAGACCCATAGCTAAGTATATGAGATGCATTGTATTAGGTTTTGAACTTCACTCAGGAGTTTTGATTCAAATGGATGATTTCGATTGAGCATTGAGTATGATATCCACTTACAGTACAAGTCTTACAATAGTTGATGTTTACATGAGGACATAATTTCCTAGCTAAAAATACTAGTTGTGACATATGTTATGTATTGTACTGAAAACTTTGCAATTATGGTTGTATGTTGAAAATACCCTTATGCTCAGCATGCTACAAATGGGATAAAAATATCTGAATATTTTTATAAAATGTAGTGATTTCTCGGTTTGTATCAATTGCAATAGTTTTTAATCTGTTTGAAATCCTTTGTATAAAAACACAAAAATCCTTGTGTTTTACTTGAATTCCCCCCTGAAAACATTAAAAACAGTGAAAATGTAGGGGTATTAACTCACAGTTGTTTATGTGTACGTGCTGGACAGCGAGACTGGAAAGATGACCATCGAGTTGACGTACACGGAACTAACGGTATCCTAATAATATTTAAACATATAATTTTATTTAAATTAGCGAAACTATTATTTAAAGTGTTAGAAAACACTTGTTTTTGTTTTAGGATATTTACCGAAAATTGCACAAGTGTTGAAGGGTTTTCGGTTCCAAAGAGTTTTCGGCCGAAAACGGTTCTTGGCCGTAAACGGTTTGCGGTCCTGAGCTGTTTTCGGTCACTTGAAGACATGAAGGCTGTTCTTGGTGTTGTTGGTGAAAAATACAAAGATTCAAGGGATTGTTCTTGAATATGTGAACGTTCTTCGATGATACTTGAGAGCAAAATGAGAGTATTTTCGGGTGGAAATGTGAGAAAATGACTAAGTTTTCGAGTGAACAACTTATATACGGTTGGGTTTTCGGCCAGAAAAGGGGTTTTCGGCCGCAAAGAGAGTTTTGGGCCGCAAACAGGGTTTTCGGCCGCAAACAGTTTGCTGTCACGAGGCTTTGCGGTTTCAAGGGAAAAATCTAGGTTTTTCAAGTGTTTTTTATTCCGAAAACTTGTATAAACTTATATAAACTTTATTTATATAATTTAAATTATTTTCTAATCTTTATGAACTCAACGAAATATATAAAGACTCGAATTTTATTTATCGGATTTGACTTTTGTTGACTCGGAAAGTAACGGGTTGTTACATTATCCCCCCGTTAGAGGGAATTTCGTCCCGAAATTATTTCTATAGAGAGTACACTATGGACTAGGGAAAAAGATGTGGAGACTTTTGTTTCATTTGATTCTCTCGCTCCCAAGTGAATTCAGGTCCGCGCTTGGCATTCAGCGAACCTTCACTATTGGTATGCGACTTTGTTTCATTCGTTTGACTTCCCTATCCATGATTTCTACTGGTTGTTCCATGAAGTTAAGGCTCTCATTTATCTTGATTTCATCGAGTGGAATTACAAGAGTCTCGTCGGATATACAATTCTTTAAGTTTGACACGTGGAAGACGGAGTGCATGTTTTTAAGTTCTTGTGGTAGACGAAGTTTGTAAGCTACGAGGCCGATCCTAGCGAGGATCTCGAATGGCCCGATGTACCTTGGATTTAGCTTTCCACGCTTTCCGAAGGGTATCATGCCCTTCCAAGGTGAGACCTTCAACAGAACGCGGTCACCAACCTGGAATTCCGAAAGTTTTCGTCTCTGGTCTGCGTAGCTCTTTTGTCTATCTCTCGAGGCTTTAATTCGTTCTTGGATTTGTACAATCTTTTCTGTGGTTTCTCGAATGCTTTCCTGGCCAGTGAGAGTGCTATCAAGAACTTGCCCCTTAGCTAGCTACGTGTCACCCACGTCAGCCCAACATAGAGGTGATCTTCACTTACGGCTGTAGAGGGCTTCGAATGGAGTAGCCTTGATGCTAGTGTGATAGATGTTGTTATATGAAAAACTTGACTAGTGGAAAATGGGTGTCCCATGCTTTACCAAAGTCAATCACACATGCTCTCAGCATGTCCTCTAGGGTTTAAATGGTTCTCTTACTCTGCCCGTCAGTTTGAGGATGGTAAGCTGTGCTCATGTCCTACTTAGTTCCAAGAGCCTTCTGAATTGACTGCCAAAATCGTGAGGTGAATCTACTATCCCTATCCGAGATAATAGATATGGGCACACCGTGCAGTCGTAGTATCTCTCGGATGTAAGTTCGGGTCAGCTTCTCCATCTTGTCTGTTTCCTTGATTGGCAGGAAGTGGGAAGATTTGGTTAATCTATCGACGATTACCCAAATGGTATCATGACCACCTGACGTCTTGGGCAATTTGGTTATGAAGTCCATCATAATCCGCTCCCACTAACACTCATGTATTTCTGGATATTGAAGTAAACCTCAGGGCTTTTGGTATTCTACCTTAACTTTGGCATAAGTTAGACACTTGCCCACATAGGTAGCAATCTCTGCTTTCATGTTTGGCCACCAATACAGTTTCTTGAGATCCAGATACATCATATATGAACCTGGGTGAACGGAATATCGAGTCTTATGGGCTTCATTCATGACAACGTCTGTATAGCCACCAAATTTTGGTGTCCAGATCCGATTCATGAAGTAACGAACTCCGTCACCCTTGATTTTTAAGTTCTTCTCCATTCCTCTCAAGGCTTCGTATGCCACATTATTCAGTTTCAAGGCTTCTAACGGGGCCTCCTTGATCTGTGTGGACAGATGGGAATGGATTGTCATGGTTAGTGCCTTCACCCGACGACCTGAATACTCCTTTCGACTAAGGGCATCTGCTACTACATTGGCTTTACCGGGATGATAGCTAATTTTTCATTCGTAATCATTGAGTAGCTCTACCCATCGTCGTTGTCTCATGTTAAGTTCTTTCTGGTCAAAGATATGCTGAAGGCTTTTGTGGTCGGTGAAGATAGTGCACTTGGTACCATAAAGGTAATGTCTCCAGATTTTTAGTGCGAAGACCACTGCTCCCAACTCAAGATCGTGAGTAGTGTAGTTGACTTCGTGTGTCTTTAGCTGTCTCGAGGCATAGGCAATAACTTTTCGTCGCTGCATAAGTACACAACCTAACCCCTGATTGGATGCATCGCAGTAAACTACGAAGTCTTCTGTCCCTTCTGGAAGAGACAAGATAGGTGCGCTGCACAGGGCTTGCTTCAGAGTCTGGATCGCAGTGTCTTCTTGTTCTCCCCAACTAATGGTTACACCCTTCTAAGTCAGGGTAGTAAGAGGTTTAGAAATTTTGGAGAAATTCCGTATAAATCGGCGATAGTAGCCAACAAGACCAAGAATTGACGGATTTCTGTGGGTGTTCTCGGTGCTGACCAATTCTCGATTGCCTTTATTTTGGAAGGGTCCACGTATATGCCTTCTTCGCTAACCACGTGACCAAGGAAATTTACTTTCCTAATCCAAAACTCGCACTTTGAGAATTTAGCGTAAAGCTTCTCTGTCCGTAAAGTCTCTAGAACTTGTCTCAAGTGCTGACTATGTTCTTCCTCACTTCGTGAATAGATGAGTATATCATCTATCAATACTATCACAGACTTGTGTAGGAAAGGTCGGCACACCCGATTCATTAGATCCATGAATACTGCGGGTGCGCCGGTTAGACCAAAGGGCATTACTACAAACTCGTAGTGACCATAACGAGTTCGAAATACTATTTTGGGAACATCATTCTCCTGGACTCGTAATTGGTGATACCCCGATCTCAGGTCTATCTTCGAAAAGTAGATGGCTCCTTGGAGTTGATCGAAGAGGTCATCAATATACGGAAGAGGGTATCGGTTTTTAATAGTGAGCTTGTTTAGTTCGCGATAACCTATGCACATTCGGAAAGATCCATCCTTCTTCTTAACGAACAGGACCGGTTCTCCCCAGGGTGAGAAGCTTGGTCTAATGAATCCCTTACCAAGCAATTCATTTAGTTGACTGGACAATTCATGCATCTCCGCTGGAGCTAGACGATTCGGGGATTTGTCTACGGGGGTAGTTCCAGGGACTAAGTCGATTCGGAACTTGACTTGGCATTTAGGAGGAACTCCTGGAAGATCTTCGGGGAAGATATCAGGAAAGTTACAGACTTTGGGGATGCTCTCTAGGTCTTTAACTTCTTGTTTTTCGTTGACAACATCGACTAGGAATGTGTGACACTCTTTTCGCAAGTATTTTTGGGCTTTGATGCAAGATATGATGCGAAGGTTCGAACTGAGTTTGTCGCCATAGATAACAAGGGCTTCGCCATTTAGTAGATTAAGGCGAATGACTTTTTCGTAACAAAGAATATCAGCACGATTGGGGCTCAACCAATCCATGACGATGATGACATCAAAGCTTTTTATGGAGACCGGCATAAGGTCAATGGAAAATGAGTGGTCGTTTAGAGTAAGGGTACAGAATATGAATATGTCGTTAGTGCTCTCTTTCTTCGCGTTAGCCATCTCGACGATGAACGTTTCGTTTAATGATTGTGGTTTGTGTTTGAGTAGGTGTTTGAATTTGTGGCTAATGAAACTCCTCTCCTCACCACTATCAAAGAGTATGCATGCATAAGAGTTATCGAGTAGGAACGTACCCGTAACTACGGTCGGATCAGCCACTGCTTCCTCCTGCCCCATTGTCAGGACTCTCCCTATGTTGCCATCATTTCTTGCCTTCGGGCAATCCCTCTTGTAGTGCCCAGTTTCACCACATCTATAGCATTCTTGGCCTACTCCAGCTTCGGGGGTTTGGTTGGTTGGTTGTGCTGGTGTCTTGCAAAAACAGGCTGTGTGCCCCTTTTTGTTGCAATTATTGCACTGCATCTCATGGCAAGGCTCTTGATGATGTAAATTGCATTTATCACACCTCGGCAGATTCCCAGTGTATCGACTGGGAGGTGTTTGAGTAGTAGGAACGACAGTAGGAACGGTAGCAGCGTGGAGTCTTGGCTATCTCCATGGGCTGTTCAGGAAATGTCCGTCACGGTGTCTTGGCTATCTCCATGATCTATCAGTGTCTATGCCAGACGCTTGGCACTGTCGAAGGTAAGCGGTTTAGCAGCTAGACCATTCCCTTGGGTTGGGGGAGTTAGTTCCTGATTGTATCTTTCCACTTTCTTGCTCTCCGGGGTGACCATCCCGGGACAAAGCAGATCCAAGTCACTAAACCTTGCAGTGTAAGCAGCGATGTCGGAACCCTTCATCTTCAGGTTCCAGAGTTCCTGCTCCAGTTTCTGCATCTCACCCCTCGGGCAGTATTCAGCGAACATCAGTTCTTTCAAATCGTCCCAACTCATAGCGTTGGCTATCGGGAGAGTTAAGGATTTGAATTGCTGTTCCACCACGTTAGAGCTCTATCGGTCAAGGTGCATGCTGCAAATTTTACTTTGCTAGACTCGGGGCACGCACAGATCTCGAATATTGATTCGGTCTTCTCGAACCAACGAGTTAAGGAAACGACACCTCCAGTTCCATCGAATGCTTTGGGTTTAGCTGTTGTAAAATCCTTGTAGGAACACTCCTTCGTAAGTCCTTGACTACCTACGAGGTTAAGGGGATGGGTACCATGTCACACCCCCGAACCAGACGGCGGAAACGTCCGGGGGCTCGTGTGACTTAAATTGAAATATCATCACAATGCATATACATGAAACATAACATAAACATCGCCATGCATTAATACATTACAACTGACCTTGTTCACATCAAGTACATTATTTACATTACAACATCACAGAACATAAGTTGTTTAACGATTGACATTGCACAAAAGAGATGTTGAGAGAAAAACTTTGAGACACACTTGAACAAACGTTAGAACAAGTATATTGCGGAATAGTTAATCTCGAAGGATCTAAAAGCTCAACAATAATATTAATAAGTTAGAGTTAGATAGTTAGAGAGTTAGTTGCGGAAATGTAGAGAAATGGAAATGACAACAATTGCTATATCAAAAATACACATAAGTTGATTCATAACGAGGAATACACTCAAGCCAAGTTAATAAGTGAGATGAAACTTAGTGATTAAGTCACAAGAGACTTGCTTCGAAGAGAGATTGTAATCAGTTATATTCTAGTAAGATTTGAGAGTAAGAAGTGATGCGTAGATGGAGAGATAGAAAAAATAGCTTCAGAGATGTGTATTCAGATTACTTGATAATAAGTGAGAATGAGCTCTATTTATAGAGACTCAAGAAGTTACATTTGATTCACTCTCTAAGAGTAGCCATGCAAGGCATACTGGACAATAGAGAGTATTACAGAAAGACAAATAGACTAAGTAAACTAAGAATGGCTGCGGTTGACTAAATGACTTCGGATGCGGTTGCTGAAGAGGGAGCTTGACTGCGGTAGCTGAAGTTCAAGAGGGTCACTTTTCATGATTCAACAACTTCCCCCTAAGTGACCTCTTTAACTTTTGTTCAGCTATCAAGTTTAAGAAACCTGATCAGGATCCACCAAAACTTCCTGACGTTTTCCAACCAAATGATCCTCCTTAAAATCTCGAACTTGAATTTGGCAGTTGTGTGCTTTGATCTCTCAACTGCGGTTCGACAGATTTCAAGTTGCTTCCTGGTGAGGCGATTCATGGCAGTCATAGGAATAAAGTATTTGACTTTATCGGTCTTCCTTTTGAAAATGACTCCGAGTTCAGGGAAGTTGGTTGAACCTAAGGATCTTTCTTGATAGCCTTTGGTAGGCATTGGTGCAGGATCAAGTGGAGGTAGATTGATCTTCTTGGCAATGGTGGGGTAGATGTCTGCGTCGATTTTAGAAAAATCACAAATAGTCTCCTTCAAAAACGTACTAGCTCTTTCAAGCGCTATCTTCATCTTTGGGTGCTTCTCCGAATTGTTCTGGAACACCTTTTCTATGAGAAAGACTTCTTCAGGATTCATGCAGGGGAAGTCAGCTTGGGTGCGGACATAGTCGTGTTCCCTTCTAGTGAGAGTGTATTGGATGAAGTCTGCCTTCATGAACTTCCGGAGCTTGTAGTTTTTGACTGCGAATGATCTATCGTTAGACCATATTTTCTCAATGGGAGAGGCATGCTTTGCATAAAAAAGGTTAAGTCTCTCGAATTCCATTGGCAGTCTTTTGTGATCTGGAAGGCTGCGGTCGAACTGCTCAAACACTGTGAAGTATTTAGCGTCTGGGGAGATTGGAACATCACAGTAGCCATCCGAAGGGGGTTCAACATATGTGAGATATGGTTGGTAGTCGTCATCCAGCAGTCTACGGTTGGGATTGATCCAAGAGTTTATCAATGATTCATCCATGACTGTGTCAAAACCGCATTCTCTCCATATAAGCTCAGCAAGTTTAGCTGCTTTCCAGTCTTTTTTCTTTTGTGTGGTGGCAGGGGAGTCATTAGAGCTTGGAGAGGACATGTGATCCACCAGATTTTTGAAGTGAGGGGGAGTCTTTGGTTTCTCAGGAGTGATCTCCTTTTGTGGTGGAGTATGATGAGATGGTTGCGGTGTAGGAATTCTTTCTGTAATGATGGGGGGAGTCTGATGAGATGGTGGTGGTGAGGGTTGCGGTGTAGGAATTTTTTCTATAGTGATGGGGGGAGTCTGATGTTGTGAGATGGAGTGATTGGAGTGATGGACTTCTTCTTCACTACTTCCCCCTCTTGAGGAATGCAACACAGGAGCTTCCTCAAGCCATTTTCTGAGTCCATCAACTTTGGCAAAAACTTCCTGAAACTGGGCTTTAAGGGCATCTGCCAGTTGTTGATTGTTGGGGATGGTGGAGTTGAATAGTAGCCTGTGAATTTCCTTTGTGAGTTGAAGGATTTCAGGGCCATGGAAGTTGGTTGACAGAGATCGTTGCAGGTGGTTGATAGTAGCTTGAAGGACTGAGATAGTGGACTCATATGCAATGTGAGTCTCAACTATCAGCTTTTGAGATTGGGAGGATTGGTCCGCAATGGCTGCTTGTAGATCTTTCTTGATTGCGGTCACCTCAGAGATGAGGCGTTCTGCAGCAGCCATGAATTCCTTGTGATCTGCTTGACGATTGTTATCCAGGGACCGAATTCCCATTTCGACCTTGAGAGAAATTCTTTCAGCAGCCAATATCTCACGAGTTTCCAAGCGCTTTATTCTTTCGATCAATGACTGCGGTCCGGGTGTGTCTTCCGGTTGCGGTTGAGTTGGCTTGACCGCAGCAAGAATTTGATCGACCTTTGCTTGCAGGCTCAAAAATTCTTTCCTTGTTACAACATTCTTCTTCTTCTTCTTCTTCTCTTTGGGCTTGGAAGTTGAATGGTGAGAGCCACTGGATTCTTCTTCTTCATCAAACATCATAAGATCATCATCATAGGGAGAGGGTTGATTTACCTCCTGAAGATCAACATCATCAAAACCGAAGGTGGGAGCAGAGTTGACTTCTATTGCGGTTCCTTCGTCTTGTGAGTCTTGAACAGGTTGAGTTGGAGGGATTTTGGAAGCACTGGCACCGTTATGAGTGGACTGGGCCTTTGCGGATCGTCACAGCCATCTCAGACATCGAATCTTGGACCTTTAGTATGGTGGTTACGGTATTGGCATTGTTAATCGCGTCTGCCCAATACTTAGCCACAGATTGGATTTCCTGTTCCTTTTGTTGCTGTTGCTTGATTTGTTAATCTTTGCGTGCTTGGAATGCCCTACGGAAAGCGACATATTTTTTGATGTCGGCCTCAGACACGGGAGTGTAGTGCAACCATGAGTCATTAGATTCTTCTCCGTCAAATCCTTGAAATCACACCGAAGTGTCCTTCGGGTCCACGGATCCTTACACATTTGTGCTCACCGTGCCTAAACCACCTGTTACTGATGTAAGCAGAGTAGGATTTCCTGAGCTTCCTCGGTCTCCTTGACCCGTAGTCAAGTTTGGCCTCAGCTCAGTTTCGGCAAGGGCGGAAGAAATGCCCTGCAGTTGGTAAGGTGTTTGTAGTGTTTGGGTTACGTTCAAGAGGATGGATTTCAACTCCTCGGGAGAAAAGAAATGAAGTCGGGAAGCCCTGGAGACCTTAGGGCAAGAACCAGTGTTATCCTCTTGGGATTGAACTGGTGGGGAGTCTCCACGTTGCGGTGAAACAGACTCATTTTCTGAGCCTGAGTGGTATTCGATTGTGGTGTTGAATGGGTCTGCGGCCGCCCCAAGGACTACCGGAGCCTTTTGAGAGGCTAGGGTATCAGTCCGGTCGCGTATTTGGTCAGTGGGATTGGTTTTTCTTTTCTTAAGGATGGCAATTGGTTGCGCATCCTCATCAGAGTCACTATCATTTGTGGGTGCGGTTGGTTTGGTTTTGCATTTCTTTGAGGGTGCGGTTGGTTTGGGAGCATCTTTCTTTGGGGTTCTTTGTTTCTTGGAGACATTGCGGGGGCCTTGATGAGTTGAGGCCAATTTCTTTCTTCTTTGAGAAAGATTGGAGAGAGTAGTGGAAGATGGGATTGCGGTACTTCCAGGGGTAATGATTGCGGATGGGGTTGGAAGAGGCGGGGTAGGAGGGTATGGGGCAATACCTTCCGTAGCCTCAATATGATCTGAGACATCAGTAGTCTCAAGATCAAGAGTGGTGAGAATGTGGGTTGGAAGTCTTCTAATTGGTCCAAAAATAGATTGATCAGATGAGGGATTGTACCTTTTGAGATCCTTGGTGACAAAGTAGTTGATGTCGTTGCCCATGCTGATTCCTGCGTCCGCATGGAAATTTGAAATGCAGAGGGACCAGAACCTTGCAAAAGTAAGTTCGGTAGGGTTATCCCTTGGGCTCTCCTTGGGAATGTATTGCAGAAAATCATCCCATAGAATCTGACCGTAGTTCACGTCATGGCCTGTGAAGATACTCCATACCAACTCTAGGAGTTTGAGTCCCATATTATCCGTGCCTCCGGTTCTGTCGGATAGACTGCGGATGACAAAATGGCAAACGAATTGCCAGACCACAGGCAATTGGTTTTTCTTGAATTCTCCAATGCCTTTGATTTTCTTCTGATATCCCATTTGGTAAAGTGCAGAAGTGATGTCCGCTATGGATGGAGTAAAAATCTTGATGGAAGGATGAATAAGAAGGTTAATGGCAGAAAGAAACTTTTCTTTAGACAGGATGACCAAAGAATAGTTTACTAGGTTAACATGCACTTCTTGTGGGTTCTCGAGTGGTCGATAGGCTGAAAAGGCACATTTGAATAGGGTTGAAAGTGGAACAATGTCTGTAAACGAATCGAAGGGGCCAAACAGGGGGTGATTGTTCAAGAACTTGATCATCAGCTTGATTGAAGCATTGTAAGATGAATGATCTTCGAATACCACTCTGAAATTGCTTGATGCAATCGTGGGAGTGGGATGTCTTGAAGCAGAGTCTGAACCAGTAGGGTTCATTGATCCAGAAGCTTTGGATTGTTTCTTAGATACACCCGATTTCACCATTGTAGCAGTTTGAGAGAAAGTGAAGAAACAGAGTACGAAAATGGAGAGAGGATTCAAAGTTCAGAGAGCGTAAACTGTTCTTGGGGAAGAAGAAAGGTTTTTATAGGGGCTTATGGAAGCGGGAAACGTTTTTTTTACCCTAGGTGAAAAAGGATAACGTAAAAAAAATTGGGGGTTCTTTTGATTTTGGAAGGTGAAATCTCAGCCACAAAATATGAAAAGGTTTAAATTTTTTTGAGATTTTACCAAAAAGGGGTTTTCATTTAATGAAATGTCAGACGTACAACATCACGTCTGGTGATCGTGTGGTGAGGGTTTGTTTGATCTGTTGTGCAAAAAGAAGTTGTAACGAATTGGACGTGCTGGGTAAGATGAAAAGACAGATTAAGGATTTGTTTATGGAAAAACGTTCTTTTTGTCATCATACCTAAAATAGGTCTGACACAAGGTTTATTCAAAAAAGGGAGGGGAGAGTTTCTCAAGGAATGTTTTTTATTTAATGTATTATTTAGTGAAGGATCATTAAATAGCACACCATGATTCAAAGATTAATGAAATAGTTGAGAAGTTATTAATGTGATTGCGGATGGAAACTTCATTGCGGATGGATCCTTTGCTATTGCGGATGGATCATTCATTGCGAATGGATAGATGTATGACTGCAGTAGAAGAACTGAGGAGAGCACTTGTACAAGAAGTTAGTAACAACAAACAATAAGGACCAGTGAAAGATAAATATGATATATGGTTGCGGTACATAGACTGCGGTACACAGGATATACCAAAACCATCTATCATAAGTAACTTCAGTTAGGACCGCAACTGAGACCAAGGATGGTCTGCGGTACCTATCAATTCAAGAAGAACTGTGGGTCCGGATTCATCATTCCTAACATTTGTAAGAAAGTGTTGAGCTTTATAAAGTCAATTTCCTTTGTGAACACATCAATAATCTCCTCATGAGTATGGACAAATATGAGTTCAATGTTACCTTTCAGGATGTGGTCTTTGATGAAGTGATACCGTAGTTCAATACGCTTGGTCTTGGAGTGCTGAATAGGATTGTGAGAAATTGCTATAGCACTTTCAGAGTCACAGTAAATTGGTATCCGTAGCATTTTGTATCCATAGTCCATAAGTTGTGTCTTCATCCATAGAACTTGTGAACAACAGCTGGCTGCGGCCACATATTCAGCTTCTGCGGTACACAAAGATACACAACTTTGTTTCCTTGATGACCAGCTGACGAGTCTTCCACCCAGAAATTGACATCCACCTGAGGTGCTTTTTCGATCTAGTCTGCATCCGGCATGATCCGCATCTGTGAATGCTTGAAGGCTGAAGTCATTGCCTGCAGGGTACCATAATCCAAGCGACTTGCTTCCTTTCAGGTACCGTAGTATTTTTTTGGCTGTGGTCATATGTGACACTTTTGGGTCAGCCTGATACCTTGCGTATACACCTGTAGCAAAGACAATGTATGGCCTGCTTGCAGTGAGGTACATCAAAGAGCCTATGGTACCTCTATAAGTCTTGTAATCCACAGATTCGCCTGAGGGATCAGCAGAGATCTTATATCCGAAGGCCATGGGGACCTTAGCCGAAGAACAGTTGTCCATAGAATATTTCTTTAACAGTTCAGTGGTGTATTTCTCCTAATGAATGAATATCCCTTGCGGAACTTGTTTCACTTGAAGTCCTAGAAAGAAGTTAATCTCTCTATTCATGCTCATTTGGAATTTGTTGGTCATGAGCTTAGCAAATTCTTCCACCATTCCTTGATCAGTTGATCTGAAGATGATATCATCCACATATATTTGTACAAGCATGAGGTGATCACCATTTGCTTTTCTAAATAAAGTGGGATCAATCACTCCTCTTTTGTATCCGGATGAGACAAGAAATTCAGAGAGAGTCTCGTACCACGCTCTTGGGGCTTGCTTCAGACCATATACTGCTTTTTCAAGTTTGTAGCAGTAGTCTGGGAATTCAATACTTTCAAAACCTGGAGGTTGCTGAAGATAAACCTCTTCTTTTAATTCCCCATTGAGAAAGACACCTTTTACATCCATTTGATGAACCTTGATATTCTTGTGGGCTGCGTATGCTAGGAAGATTCGAATAGCTTCCATGCTTGCTACCGGAGCATACGTTTCATCGTAGTCAATGCCTTCAAGTTGACTATATCCCTTTGTAACTAACCTTGCCTTGTTTCTGACTACCGCACCAGATTCATCCAGCTTGTTTTTGAATACCCATCTAGTACCAACAATGGTGTGACCATGTGGCTTCGGGATGAACTGCCACACTTTGTTTCTTTTGAATTCTTCTAGCTCTTCTTGCATTGCGGATATCCAATCAGGTTCTAGTAATGCTTCTTTGATCGTTCGGGGCTCGACCGAGGACATAAATGCTGTGTAGTGACAATGATCATATAAGTCCTTGGAAGATCGAGTCTGGATACATGCGGATGGGTTGCCAATCATTAGACCTGGTGGGTGGTCGTTCGTCCATACGTGTAGACAGGGTTGCAGATGATCAGCAGCTGCGGTAGAGGGAATGTCTTCGATATCAGAAGACTCTGCGGTTGGAGATGGCAGTTCCCCTGGACTTGAGAACATCCTGCGGAATCATCTTGGATTGTTGGAGCGAGAATGGAATTTTCTTGAGCAGTTGGAAGAGGTTCCCCCTGGATTGCTGATGGGAGTTCCTCTGGAACCTGAGAAGGTTTCCCCTGGACTGCGGATGGAAGAGTGATAATCCTAGAGTCTGTTCTTGTGTCAATGTTCTCTATGTTATCATCATCCGAGTTGGAAGAAACGTTGGATGGTAATGATTCTCTACGGATGGGAACTTGAGCTACATCAAGTACTGGAACCTCGATTGTTGTTGCTTGATCCGGAGTAGAGCTTTCCCCCTCAACCGGCAAGGTGGAAGTATTGATAGATACTACTTCGGATAGTGATGGACCAGATACATCAGCGTGCTACTGTTGAGCTTCTTGAGACACAAGAACTTCGGATAATTTGGCTGTTTCTACAGGGTCGAAGAGATCGTTATAGTTGACTTCAACTAAGTTTAATGGACCCGAAGAGACAGGAATATCACTTTCCAGGATTACTGTGGTTTCAGTGGATGGAGGGGTGTTGCGGGTGTGATAATCATCAAATTTCACATCGAAGCTTTCAATGATCAACCTTGTGCGTCTAATGAGAACTCGATAAGCAACCTTGTTAGTGGAGTAGCCAAGGAAGATGCTTTCATCAGACTGCGGTGCAAACTTGTTAAGATGATCTCTATTGTTGATCACAAAACATCTACACCTAAAGATATAAAAGAAGCGAACATTTGGCTTGCGGTTGTTAAGGCCCTCATACGGTGTTTTATTGAGGCGTTTGCACACAATGCTTCGGTTTTGAACAAAGCATGCGGTGGCTACTGCTTCAGCCAAGAAGTAGAGAGGAAGGTGTGCGAAGTTGAGCATGGATCTGGCTGCTTCTACTAGAGTGCGGTTCCTTCTCTCTACTACCCCATTTTGTTGAGGTGTGTAGGGAGCTGAGAAGTTGTGAGTGATGCCCTTGGACACCAAGAAACTGTTGAGGAGATGATTAGTAAACTCGGTTCCATTATCACTGCGGATCCGTCGTACCGGCAGCTTGATCTGAAGTTCTATTTCCTTGATGAATTTGATGAGAATCTGCGGTGTTTCTGACTTGAGTCTGAGAAAGAAAACCCATGTGAAGCGTGTGAAGTTATCTACTATAACCAGTATGTACTTCTTGTGATGGAGACTGGCTATGGTGGATGGACCGTAGAGATCAATGTGCAGGAGCTCTAGTGGTTCAGAAATTGAAGAGTCAATCACCATGGGGTGACTTGCTTTGGATTGCTTTCCATATTCACATGCAGGACAGAGAGTATCATTGCTGAACTTGAGAATAGGGAGTCCTCTGACTAGTTCTCTAGTGGCCAAATTGTTGATATATCTGAAGTTGAGATGAGCTAGTTTACGGTGCCATAGCCAACTGACTTCAGATACGGCTTTGAATAGGAAACATAACTGCGGTTTGCCTATGATCAGCGAGACATCCAGATGATACATAGTACCTTCAGATCAAGATTTGATCAAACATGTGTTCCTATCACTTGTCATTACATAGCAAAATTGATCATCAAATTCAACTCGATGGACTGCCTTACATAGTTGGCCAACACTGATGAGATTGTGTTTAAGGCTTTCTACGTAAGCAACCTTTTGAATAGAAAAGTTCCCCGTAGTGAGAACACCATAACCTCGGATGACCCCATTCGCATTGTTGCCGAATGTGACATTTCCACCGTTGCAAATTGGCCTGAAATCCCGAAGGTATTCTAACCTTCCGGACATGTGCAAGGAGCAGACACTGTCGATTAACCATTCTTCTTCTTGTTCCTCCTTGCACAAAGCCTGAGAATTACACGGTTAGTTTAGGCATCCAAACTAGTTTGGAGCCTGGGACAACAGATGAGTTTCTGAATGATGCATGGGCCGAGATTGCAGGGACTGGTTTCTTGTCAACTTTTAATCCTAGTCCTAGGTGTTTGTGTAGTTTTGGAGTGTTGTGTGTTTTTGAAAAAGTACGATGTTTCTGACTCCAACTAGATTTGACATAGGATGAATCTTTTTGGCAGCTACATTGACATTGACAGGTTGAGATTTTGTCTTTTGTTCTGACACCTGATTTGGTCAGCGGTCTAAAGGATGAGTTGGGCTTGTGACCGGTCCGAGGTTGGTAATATCTAACATGAGTGTTGTTGGACTTTGAAAAAGTTTGTTTTGAAAAAGGTTTAGAACGTGTAGATCTTTGGGTCCTTTTCGTTGGATTTAGTAGAATACCCTTCCACTTGTTAAAATTTTGATGTGACTTTAAAAGTGTTGGAGTGGGTAAGATACCCTTCCATTTTGGGTCATCTGAGGAGTAGATTTGAAAACAATTGTTTCGAAAGGACTTTACACTCTTTTGGGTTGTGTCAGATGAATTAGGAATGACTGTTGAAACTGTACATTCCTTTTTGTATGTTTTCTTGATGGGAGAGTTTTTCGAAAAATAGTGTGAGAAAACAAATTTTTCTAGAATTTTGGACTTCGGAAATCTGATATGCTTCTTGTTTTTCGAAAAAATTTGTCTATTTGTGCCTCGGGATCGAATTTCATCTTTGAAAGCCTTTTTTGCTAAAGTTTTCGGGGAACTGCAGTCTTTGATGTTCAACTGCGGTTTCCTGGAATTCTTAGACAAATTTTGAAAACGTGGGCTTGAGTCGTCCGAACTTGAAGATTCAGGGGTTTGAGAGCATTGACCCACTTCAAAATTTTCTATGGGTAATTCATGATGAATTGGCTGAAGAGTCACAGTTCCTTTTACTGATGACTGCGGTAGTGATGATCTGACGACCGCAAAATAAGTCTGAGTTGGGACTTCAGTGGGACTTTTGTGGGACTTTTGACTCCAGTGTGAGACACTCCGGTCTGAGGGAAAAGATGGGAAGTCTTTCGAGACTTCGGGGCCCTCAATGACAATTTCTTCATCAACTATAGATGAGGTTTGAGAATTTGGGTAAATGGTGCCACAGATAGGAATTTGATCATTTGTGTGACCCGAAACCTCAGGCACAATTTCCTCAATGACACAATTATTGCTTAGATTATGCAGTCTACCGAAGTGAGTTTTGATGTCTTCGGGAAAGGTCTTGTCATTGACTGGGAAATGAAATTCTCGGTCTGGAGGGACGTACAGTCTGTCTTTGTTGAACCGGGGTGAGGAATCCATTGCGGTAGGATATCCATTTGACCAACCCCAATTGTATGTATTGTCCATGGTTCCATTATTTACCAAATTTTCAATAGCTTCACTTTCATTGAACAATTTTTCGATTAAAAGATTTAAGCAGACAATTTCACTCTGAGCTAAATCTCTCTGGTTCAAAGCTATCTCTAATTGTGTTTCACTCAACATTCTTGCATCTTTTTCTAACTCTAAGTCCTTTTCTAACATAGCCATTTTGAGTCTTTTGTTATCCAGTCGTCCTCTCACATGGAACATCTCTTGGAACGCAATGTTCTTCTTATCTAAGGCTTTGTTATAGTCTGTAAGGACGGCAACACACGTGTCATTAAGATCATTTATGAAAGGTTGACAGTCATGCATGCTATAGTTTAGAGTTTGGATCATGAGTTTTACCTGTTCGATGATCCTTAGGGTTCCATCCTTTGCCATGTAGCAATAGTTCTTTTCCAGCTTTGTAGACCCATCATCATCCGCAGTTGCCAGCATGCAGATTTTCCCTTTTCCTTTGACACTGCTGATGGCTTCATCTTCTTCTCCGGATGACCAAACTTGATGGTCTCTTTTGACATGGGCTACGTATGCCCTTGCTTTTTCCTTATCTTCCAAATCTTGAGCCATTCTAAGGTAGAATGCTCCGTCTTTTACTACATTGGCCTTACAATCTCTTGCAAAATGGTTCTCTTTGTTGCATTTGTGGCAAATCACAACATCAGTCTTGTCTTCTGAGGGAGTACCAGAGTCAGTGGTTTGAGTAGACTGCGGTGCCTCCTTTGGTTGAGTATTTTGAGATTGCGGTGGTGGATGAGAACTTTTGGGACATCGAGGATGGTTATTCTGCGGGTTGAAGTTACGATTGAATGGAGGTTTGTTGAACTGTTGATTCTTGCGGAAGGATGGAGGTGGTAGACGGTTGAACTGTTGGCTAACTAGGGCAATAGCCTTCTGAAATTCTTCTTCATCATCATACTCTGAGTCAGCTTCGTATGACTGCTGTGGAGTGTCATACGAGGGAGAGTAAGATTGATTATGTGGAGCTTGTGCTATGAGAGCAAGTGGTCCTCCGAAGTCAGCACAGTCTTTGAGTACGGTGGATTCTTGTGCTTGCAGTTCTCCATAGAGCTTGTAGAGTGACAAAGAATGAATCTTTCTATCGCCTTGGACTATCATCTTAGCCGTAGTCCAATGTCTTCCCAAACCATTAAGAAACTGAAGATTTGTTTCATGGTTACTGCGGATGGTGCCCGCATTGGATAACTTCGTGACTATCAGGTTGAACCTTTTGAAGGAGTCTTCTAAACTTTCGCCAGTATGAGCTTTGAAGTTGTTGAACTCATTGAGTGCGATTGTAAGCTTCTTGTCTTGTGCTTGTTCTGAGCCTTCGTACATATTCTTGAGAACTTCCCAGATCTCTTTTTCTGATTTGCAGTTTATGATAATATCGAAGTTGTCAGGAGCAACTCCACAAGAAATTTCATAAAAAGCAACAACATCATTTTCCATTTTATCGAGATCATCCTTGGTGGGACGGTTCATGACTGGTTGAGTTCCTCCTAGTCTGGTTGTAGTGCCGTCAGTTTGGACTGGTGTAAGAACTGTGATATGAGGTCCTTCTTCTACGGATCGCCATACATCTCTACCAAGTCTCCTTAAGTATCTTTCCATTCTTTGGACCAGTGATGATATTCATTTGCTACCAGTATTGGGGCTCGATTAGAACCACCAACACTGTTGGAAACATTCAGAGATAAAGATTGTGCCATTTTTCCTTGTTTTTTTTGAAGTTTTTTTTAAGAGATGAGTTTCAGTGGTATAGAAGGCCCTTTGAAAATTAGAGTTCCGTTTTCAAAAAGCAACCATTATGGCTCTGATACCAATTGTTGAGAGAAAAACTTTGAGACACACTTGAACAAACGTTAGAACTAGTATATTGCGGAATAGTTAATATCGAAGGATCTAAAAGCTCAACAATAATATTAATAAGTTAGAGTTAGATAGTTAGAGAGTTAGTTGCGGAAGTGTAGAGAAATGGAAATGACAACAATTGCTATATCAAGAATACACATAAGTTGATTCATAACGAGGAATGCACTCAAGCCAAGTTAATAAGTGAGATCAAACTTAGTGATTAAGTCACAAGAGACTTGCTCCGAAGAGAGATTGTAATCAATTATATTCTAGTAAGATTTGAAAGTAAGAAGTGATGCGTAGATGGAGAGATAGAAAAGATAGCTTTAGAGATGTGTATTCAAATTACTTGATAATAAGTGAGAATGAGCTCTATTTATAGAGACTCAAGAAGTTACATTTGATTCACTCTCTAAGAGTAGCCATGCAAGGCATACTAGACAATAGAGAGTATTACAGAAAGACAAATAGACTAAGTAAACTAAGAATGGCTGCGGTTGAGTAAGTGACTTCGGATGCGGTTGCTGAAGAGGGAGCTTGACTGTGGTAGCTTGTTGGCTGCGGTAGCTGAAGTTCAAGAGGGTCAGTTTTCATGATTCAACAAGAGATTTCAGAAACACGCTTGATGATTCTTCATTCTAACGGTTACCTGAGAATACAAGTTATTTTGAAAACGGTCAACATATATAATGTTGGTGAGTTCATAAGCATGTTTGATATGAAAATAGTTTGTATTGTTTGTAAAACCCAGAAAATCCGATATTTTCTGTAACAAAAACTGTTTACGAAAAAGATGTGATGATCCCATAAGTGTATATGTATGTGATTTCAAAACATGTAAAAATGAATGCCTTTCATAATTGTTCCTTGCATTGTAGTTGTTGTAGGTAGAAGTGAATAATGTCGTTCCCCGGAAAACCCGATGTTTTCCAATTTAAATAGTATGATAGTTTTGTATTATTGTACGAATCACTTTTCATTGTCACAGTGTATGAATATGATTACCCATGAATACTTAGATGGTAATGGATCTCTATGTGAGTCGTTATAACCATGCATAATAATGACTAATTCTCCTGTCTTGGCATTTTTCCAAACGCCGGTTTTGATCAAGATTTTGTCACCCTAGACTGGCCGAGTCTAACTGTAGCGAACAGCTCAGGTGTGGGGGAGTCACCCCCGTATAGATCTATACACAAACTCTCGCTCTCCCTCCAGGAGACTCTGATTATAACGACAGGCTACGGCCGACATTTAGTGGTGCCACCCGTTATTTCTCACTAAATCCTAATGAAATTGAATAACCTTGTTTTACAACCCGAATGATGTTTACGTGAATATGAAGTAAGCCTAACAGACATGAAAGGGGACAACGGTGGTCCACTAATTATGTATGTTATTATAGACTGTCGAGTATGCTACGGACACGCTATAGCCCATTAAGCATATTATGAATGTTTAGGGTCTTATTAGCAATGCAAATGGGCCACTAAGGCCCAATAACATGTTAAAGCTGCTAAAGGCCCATTGGGCATGTAATTGGATCACCAAGACCCAATAAACATGTTTGAATATATTGGGCCCAATAATCATGATATTGGGCCACAAAGACCCAATAGCACGAACAGAAGATTTTGGGCCCAATCATTGAATCATTTATAGTTTATCGATTTTAAGTTTGTAATGTAGGTATTTGTTGTATGCTAAATGTTTATTCTCAATGTTAAAAATACTTTGACGTTTGATTTATAACGAATCTTTGGTTATATATATATATATATATATATATATATATATATATATATATATATATATATATATATATATATATATATATATAAATATATAAACATTTTTAAAACCATGCGTTATAAACTTAATATTTTTAACTCAATTAATTAATATTAGCCTATTTGGCCCAAAAATATTTATTTTGACCATTCCAGCCCCTTTATCTATAAAAATGGCACTTTTAGTCCATTTTTATGAAAATTGACATTTTTGGTCCTTAAACCATTTTTCTTGACATTTTCGACGCAAACTTTATTTAAATAATAATTTCAGCCCAAAACTATTGTATTTGCCATTTCCAGCCCTTATTTGTAACAAGTTTATACTTTTGGCTCAAATTTCGTAAGTTTTACAATTTTGACCCCAAAATCAAAAACTTTGCATTTTTAGTCAAATTTTTGCATCAAAGTCATTTTCAGCCCCTGAAATAGTTTATTTACGTTTTAGACTCATATATTGATAAATTTACAACTTCAGCCCCCAAAACTCTTCATTTTTCGCAAATTTTAGGCCCAAAAACCCATGAGGCCCAAATGTAAGCCCAATAAGCTATAATTTATGTTTTTGACCCCTTGAAAAGTGTTATTTTCATCAAAGTCATATTTTTATGTAAATAATACTATTTTATCCTTATAAAACCGAAAATATCATATTTTATCCAAATCTTTGTTATTTTTGCAAAAAATGACACTTATAAAGATTTTTGGCTTTGTTTTCACTTCTTAAGCCTAAAGACTCTTAGATCTTTGAAGTATGTTGTTTATTATGTTATTTGTTTATGTATCCTTCACACTTTAGCCATAAATCTCGAGATATAACAAATAATATCACATTTTCACAACACAAACCAAAGAAATCACATATAACATGCACACACACATAGATCAACATATTTACTTGTATTCTCCCCCCAAAAACAAGTAAAAACCAAAAACAGGGGGGTATGAACTCACCTTGCTTAGTTTTTCTCGGTTTTGAAGAAGAAATGGAAGAAGTTTTGAACTTTAGCAAGCTTTCTTGAGTGATTTTCGGACTTAGAAGGTTTCTAAGAGTTAGTTCATGAAGTAAAGTTATGTAAGAAGGAGTTCTTAACATTAAGATGGAAAATAGATGTTTGTGTTTAATAACAACTTACCAAAGGTTGCAAAACTTGTGAAGATCCTTGAGAACAAGCAAATTTTGAGATTTTGATGAAAGAAAGAAGGTGTTCTTGAGAGAATTTGGAAGTGTTTGAAAAATGAATTATGTGTGTGGGTGTGTTGATGCTCTCGGCCGAGAGTTAAAGAGGGAGAGGGGAGGATTTCCAAGTGGGTTATTGCATGATGGATTAGGTGTAACGCCCCGGTTTTTCTCGGTACGTTTGGTTATTTTAATTTAATTATTCTTGTAACCTCGGGTTAATTTATTCAACCAAGGTCTGATTTGTTATGTTATTGGACTCTTTTGATCATCTTGTAAACTCCTTTTATTGAAGTCCATGGGCTATGGGCCTATTTGCAAAGTCCATCTAGTAAAGAGTACTTAATGTGTTAATTGAGTCATTTGGAACACACACAAGAAAAACACTCTAAACCCTACTCTCTCTCTCTCTCACATCGTCCTTCTCTCTCTCTTTGGGATCAAGAGCAGCCAAGGGGGTGTTGTTTGGAGCTTAATTCTTGTTCATTTCCAGCCTTGATTCATATTGGTATGAAAGTCCTTATCATTTCTTACAACTTGATTCATAACCTTGTTCTAGTTTTATGATTTCATATTCACTTCTTCTCCTTCTTATTTGATTTGTATCTCTTTTGTTATTTGCAAAGAATTGTATGTTATACATCATCTCAAGATCCTATCTTCACCCCATATATGGTGGATGATGGATCTAGGGGATTACATGTTGCAAAAGATCATGGAAACCCTAAAAGGGAGAATGGTGATTTTATGTGCTTTATGTTCATTTTCATGTTGATTATTATTACAATCTTGTGGCAAAATGAAATCCTAATGATACCTAACCCTTTTTAGTACCACCATGATCATGGGGACTAAATTGGGATGATGAACACATCTTAAAATGTGTTTCAAAGGGGGAAGGATGGATAAGCCAAAAAGGAATCACGGGTGGCTACGATTCTGTTTTCCATCAGATCTATGGTCGTTTTGTAAAACTCATATCTTGAGCTATAGAACTCAAAAGGACCCCACACCAGTTCCCAAAGTTCACAAATTGAGTTGGCTAACTTTCTTAAGCAGGCCAACCTCACTGATAAGGAGTTTATCTATGGGAAAGAATGACATCTTTGCTGTTAGGTCTGATACGGGTCTGTTCTGATATGTCATTTTGTTTTCATCATTTCTAAGGGTTGGAAAAGGATCAAGAGTGATTCCAAGTTTCTATATGTTCCTGATATTATGAATTTAAAATCTGGAGCAGATGGGGTGTTATTTCAAATTATAAATTGGTTAGAATGGATCCACACTCCAGATCAGTGGGCAGTCACCAGATATTGCTAGTGTTGTGATTGTCCACAATGTGAATTTTATATCTGGAGTTTGGGAGATGATTTTGATTCAATTCCAACTATGAGACTTTCATTTGTTTGTCCTTTACTTCTCTGAATTTTGGTTTGGAGGAATTCTACTCACAATATGGGTAGAATTGGCCAACATCACTTTACTGTATTGTTGGAGACAGAAGTGATACACCATTTTGTAAAATTCATATTTAATTCATCTTTTGGAGTTAGAAGGAGTTCTTTATAGTTCTGGAATCCTGAGCAATCATAGTTTCCTACAAAATTTAGTTAAAGCTATGTTTCTGTTTTAGATTTTGGAGTAAATCCGTTTTGAACAGCAGGTCTGTTTTAGAGACCTTGCTGTGATTACTCTTTTCTCAACTCATAGCTTCATTACTTCTCCTTTCTAACCTTTAGTTCTTCTTAGGTGAGGTTTTGAAGTTTGCTCAAGCTTGGTAGCATTATTTGATTGTTAGCTATCCTTACTACTCACTCAAGGTGATTTCTCTCACACCGTTGTATTGATGTTTGCGTTTGCTAGTTAGCTCGTGTGTGATTATTTGAATTTATTATAAAGGCATGCTATATAACCATTGTTTTAATTCGTACATGTGCACTGTATGTAACTAATTATGGATATGGGGACACACCCAAAGGATACGGATTTACCGGTGCGGTGGGTAGGTAAGATCACCAACGTTATACTCATCGTGAGGTGCGGTGATTAGGGCCAAATGATACGGGTTCCTCCCGGTGCGGTTCAAACCTACAAGTCCTTCCTGTATTATAGGCATTGATTCGTTCTTTACCCTTATCATATAATTATAATTGGAAAATGGATTAGGGTTAGTAAATATGAATGTTAGTACAATGTCTGTGTTTGAATTCACTAAGCTTTGTGCTTACGGTTTCCCTTATAACTTTTCAGGTGTTAAGATTAAAGAGGCTAAGGCTTGACATGGAGCACCGGGACATCGCTACTAGTTATTTTTGTTGGGACCTTATTATTATTATTACTTCCGCACTTATTTTATATGATTATTAAGTTGATAGATTATGTTATGACTATTTCAGTTGTTTTAATTTAATTTAAGATGCGTTTTAAAAGTTTAAAATTTTTGCAATAATTTGGGTGTCACAAGTTGGTATCAGAGCCACAGTTTGAGGGAACTAGGCATTCTTGTGGATGTTCTAGACTCAAATTTGAGGCTCTATAAGAGTTTATTTTCTTTTTAAAATATTTTTCAAACTTTCTGAAGACTAGTAGTGGAAGATGCCGCGGTGTGCCAGTCGGCCAGCCAAGTAAGCCTTATTTCTTATGTTAAATGTTTATGTTAAATTGTTGACTATGAATTGGATTCTACTAGTCTTAAAATGTTAGATTACACACTTATTTAGTGTTAACATGTGAGAGAGTTGTAAAATTAACGGCTAGAGCGAGCTGGAAATTTTGAAACTAGACGCGAATGCGAAATTGGAACTTGTGTGGAAGGTAGTAGAAGGCCCCCTACTATTTGAAACATCGGTGCCGGTTTCGGGTCGGGGCAAGGTTGAGAAATTTTCGGCAAGATGAGTGTTTCTTCTTCCTAGAAATATCTAGGCTGAATTATTTCTAAATATTTTCCTCCTTCTACGGATACAGATGGCTCCGCCTGCTCGACTTAATCAGCTCCAAATGGAGCAAGTTAGGGGGATTGTCGCTGAGGAATTCAATAACGCTTTCAACGAACTAATCCTGGGTGTGACCAATGACATAATCAACCAAGTCAGTGCTCTTCTGGATGAGCACCTCGCAGCTATTCCCAGGGGAGCGTTACCGGCTCCGCCCGTTCGGGATTCGACATACTACTTCGAGAAGTTCAGCAAGTGTAGCCCTCCTCTTTGGAACGGTGAATCCGACCCAGTTGCTGCTAAGCACTGGGTGTCAGATGTTGAGGGCGCCTTCATGACTGTTGGGTGTCCGGACTAGTAAAAAGTTGTGATCGCCATGAATCAGCTGCGAAAAAGGGGAAAGACATGGTGGAACACCATCACCGCTCTATTAAACGAAGAAGAAGTGAGGGCCATGTCTTGGGCCTAATTTGTGGAGAGGTTCGAGGCACAATATGTGCCTAAGGTGGAGCAGCAGCGGATGCAGCAAGAGTTCATGGCGTTACAGCAGACTACCGAGTCCGTTAGCGACCTGAACGCCAAGTTCTTGGAGATGCTATCTTTTTGTCCCTCGTTTGCTGGGAACGAGGCCTGGTTGGTCAGCCGATACACTGCCATTCTACGTACCGAGATTCGGGAATTCGTTAGCATGCAGGAGTTCCCGACTTTATCCGCGATCATGGATGCAGCGAGGAGGAGGGAAATCAAGTTGCAGACCCAGTCCAAGAGTAAGGCCAATGACACCTCTTCCAAGACATCCGGAGATGACCAGAAAAAGCAAAAGCAGGGTGGTAAGTCAAGGTATGAGTACAGGCCGTCTTCAGGTCAGGGCGAGAAAAATCCGTTGATATGCTACAACTGCAAAAAGCCAGGGCATCATTGGAAGAATTATAGGGCTCCCCCTGCGAGTGCAGTTCCTCAGATTACTTCTGCTGCTCCCGTCTGCTATCACTGTAACGAGACGGGACACAAGAAGCCCGAATGCCCGAAGTTGAAGGCTGGTAAAGGAGACGGGGGTACAAATCCTGCAATTGCATCGTCTTCTAAGGGACCCACTATGGTGACACGAGGTCGTGCTCACCAGATGACTGCGGATGAGCCGATGATTACCGCGACAGTGGCAGGTAAATTTCTTTTTTTTTTCCTTTCTCTCCACCCTTGCATTATTTAATAAATGGTAGTTAGAATTGTTTACATGATTGTATGTGGTGAATCAGGCACTTACTTGCTACATTCCGAGCCTGCTGTTGTTATGTTTGATAGCGGTGCTACCCATTCTTTTGTATCTCTCACGTTTATTAATCGTTTGGGGCGTAGTATCGGAAAATTGGCTCGCCCAATGGTTGTCGAAGTTGCCGACAACCGCACTATTTATGTCACCGATGTTTATCGGGGTTGCACTCTCGAGTTTTCTGGAGTTGAATTCCCCATTGATCTTATCCCTATTGCGATGCGAGAGCTCTGCGTTATCGTAGGCATGGATTGGCTTGATGCGTTTGATGCGGAAATCCACTGTCGTAAGAAGCAAGTTCGTGTTCGAAACCCTAGAGGTGGAGAACTTATTATTTAGGGGGACATTCCCCGCCTGGCCATGGCTTCTTGCTCTTCTGCTATAGCACTAGACGACGTTCCTATCGTTTCCGACTTCAGCGATGTCTTTCTGGAGGAACTCACTGTTGGATACGGTGTATAAGTCCATAACTATTTCTGGTATGTACTTGACCCGACCCGACATGGTCCATTTGGGTTGCATGGCACCATGCAATTGGATAAACTAAAATGAGAGAAATAACACTTATGGTTTATTAATATATTATAAGTTCTAGTATATTAATAATATTATTTAATTAGTTTGATCAAGAATTAATTTAGAATTAATTAAGTGATCAAAAGATAACTAATTAAATATATTGGTAGATTATGTAAATCTTCCATATCTTATATAGTGGGCTAAGAGGCTCCATGGATTATCAAGTTGGGTTCCACCCATAGGATGCTCCATGGATGCTCCATGGGAGTTACAAACCCATGGGTCATGGAAATGAAGAGTCATGACACATTAGGGTTTACATGGTGTAACCCTAGATGTGTCAACACTATATAAGAAACCCATTCTCCACCAAAATTGGCTACACATAAGAAACAAGAGGGCTAGGCCGATTTTAGAAGTGTGTATTCTCTCTAAAGTCATTCCAAAAGCATTTGGTGTTGTGTGAAGCATTTGAGGCATCACACTTGGGGTGCTAGGCTCACAAGGTTTCAAGGATCATAAGCAACAACAAGGTAAGTTATTCTATCTTTCATTCAAGTTAAAATTTGTTCCCCATGTATGCTAGATAGGAATATAACCTTGGAATTCAACTTTGCATGATAATTAGACAAACATAGATCCAAGGTTATTAGGGTTGCATGTACACTTAGGAAGTGTTAGAATGCTCAAAACCCATCACTCCCTGGCTTGCCACCTATTCGGCAAGCGGAGTTTCGTATTGATTTGGTGCCAGCTGCGACTCCGGTAGCGAAATCTCCTTACTGCTTGGCACCACCTGAAATGAAAGAGCTCCAAGATCAACTTCAAGAACTAAGTGATAAAGGGTTTATACGGCCAAGTTGCTCGCCTTGGGGTGCTCCTATTCTCTTTGTGAAGAAGAAAGACGGATCCCATCGAATGTATATTGATTATAGGGTGCTAAACAAGCGCACGATAAAGAATAGGTACCCGTTGCCACGTATTGACGATCTTTTCGATCAGCTTCAGGGAGCATCTTGGTTTTCCAAGATTGATTTACGTTCTGGTTACCATCAGATGCGGGTTCGTGAAGAAGACATTGAGAAAACAACATTCCGTACTCGTTATGGGTACTTTGAGTTCGTGGTGATGCCTTTTGGGCTCACCAATGCACCTGCAGCGTTTATGGATCTCATGAACCGGGTATGTAGCCCGATGCTTGACCGTTCGGTCATAGTGTTCATAGATGATATCTTGGTCTATTCTAAGAGCAAAGAGGAGCATTAGCAACACCTTCGGGAGATTCTGGAAACTCTGGCAAGAGAAAGGCTTTATGCTAAATTCTCAAAATGTGAATTTTGGTTGGAAGAAGTTCAGTTCTTGGGGCATGTGGTAAAGAAACACGGTATTAAGGTCGATCAAGCGAAGGTTGATGCGGTTAAGCAATGGAATATTCCAAAAACACCTTCTGAAATTCACAGTTTCTTGGGTTTAGCCGGTTATTACCGGAGGTTCATTGAAAAATTTCTCTAAAATCGCCTTGCCACTCACCCGATTGACCAAGAAATCAGTGAAATTCGTTTGGGGCCCGGAGCAGCAGTTGGCGTTTGATGAGTTGAGGAAACGATTGTGTGATGCTCCGATTTTGGCCTTACCTGATGGGGTTGAGGATATGGTGGTTTACTGTGATGCATCGCTTCAGGGTCTTGGTGCCGTGTTAATGCAACGAGATAGGGTGATAGCCTATGCCTCCCGACAGCTGAAACCCCACGAACGAAACTACCCCACTCATGATTTGGAGCTTGGGGCTGTTGTTTTCGCTCTTAAGATTTGGAGACACTATCTCTATGGAGTGAAGTTTATCATATAAACTGACCATAAGAGTCTGAAATATTTCTTCGAGCAGCGGGATTTGAACATGAGGCAGATCAGATGGTTGGATGTGGTAAAAGATTATGATTGTGAAATTCACTACCGCCCCGGTAAAGTTAATGTGGTAGCTGATGCTCTCAGTCGTAAACAATCTGCCGAACCAATTCGAGCTAAGTGTCTCCGGATCATGATGGTGTCGTCTTTGTTAGATCTGATCCGGGACGCCCAAAAGACGGCAATACTGGAGGAAAACATCAGGCGTGAGAATATTGGGAAAGAGTTGCCTAAGATGGAACGAGACGGGCGGGGTTTGCTGACTCGCTACGGTAGGGTTTGGGTTCCATATACCGGGGGAAATCGGAAAACCCTAATGGATGAGTCTCATAAGTCAAAATTTTCTATCCATTCTGGTGCTACTAAAATGTACCGGGACCTTCAGGAGGCTTACTGGTGGCATGGAATGAAGAATGATGTGGCTCGATTTGTGGAAGAATGTATGACCTGTCGGAAGGTCAAGGCGGAACACCAGAAACCACATGGGAAGTTGCAACCATTGGAGATTCCTGAATGGAAATGGGAGCATCTAACCATGGACTTCATTACAAAACTTCCTAGAACTGCCCGAGGAGCCGATACGATATGGGTGATTGTTGATCGTTTGACTAAGAGTGCTCACTTTCTGGCTACAAAGGAGAGCTCATCGGCAGAGAAATTAGCCGAGATCTTTGTTCGGGAGATTGTCTCATTACATGGGGTGCCCGTTTCTATCGTCTCCGATCGGGACACCCGATTTACTTCTCGGTTCTGGAGGAAGTTTCAAGAGAAGTTGGGCACACGATTACATTTTAGCACCGCCTTCCATCCGTAGACAGACGGGCAGAGTGAGCGGACGATTCAGGCCTTGGAGGACATGCTTAGGGCATGTGCGATTGATTTTGGGGGTAGTTGGGATGACCATCTACATCTAGCTGAGTTTTCTTATAACAACAACTATCACTCGAGCATTAAAATGCCTCCGTATGAAGCCTTGTACGGGAGGAAGTGCAGAACGCCCGTTTGTTGGGGCGAGGTTGGGCAGAGGGTACTTGGGAGTACCGATATCGTGCTACGGACTACGGAGAAAATCCAAGTGATTCGGGATCATTTGGTCACAACGAGGAATCGTCAGAAAAGTTATGCCGACAAAAGACGCTCCAATCTTGAGTTCCAGGTGGGAGATTATGTGTTGCTCAAAGTCTCCCCCTGGAAAGGTGTGATTCGATTTCAATAGCGGGGAAAGCTCGGACCCCGATTCATTGGACCCTACAAGGTCATAGCCTGTGTGGGAAAGGTGGCTTACCGTTTAGAGCTGCCTGACGAGCTTAGTCTAATTCATAATACGTTCCACGTATCTCAGTTACGAAAATGCGTTGTTGACGAGACCGCTGTGATACCACTGGAGGACATACAGATTGACGAGCGTCTCAATTATGTTGAGAAACCAATCGCTATTTTAGAACGAAAGACGAAAGCTCTCCGCAACAAGACTATAAACATGGTTAAGGTGCAGTGGCAACATAGGAAGGGTTCGGAATGGACTTGGGAATCGGAATGCAAGATGCGGGCTCATTATCCGGATCTGTTTCTAGGCGTTGACTTCGAGGACGAAGTCTATTCTTAGTGGGGGAGAGTTGTAACGCCCCGGTTTTTCTCGGTACGTTTGGTTATTTTAATTTAATTATTCTTGTAACCTCGGGTTAATTTATTCAACCTAGGTCTGATTTCTAATGTTATTGGACTCTTTTGATCATCTTGTAAACTCCTTTTATTGAAGTCCATGGGCTATGGGCCTATTTGCAAAGTCCATCTAGTAAATAGGACTTAATGTGTTAATTGAGTCATTTGGAACACACACAAAAAAAACACTCTAAACCCTACTCTCTCTCTCTCTATCACATCGTCCTTCTCTCTCTCTTTGGGATCAAGAGCAGCCAAGGGGGTGTTGTTTCGAGCTTAATTCTTGTTCATTTCCAGCCTTGATTCATATTGGTATGAACCTCCTTATCATTTCTTACAACTTGATTCATAACCTTGTTCTAGTTTTATGATTTCATCTTCACTTCTTCTCCTTCTTATTTGATTTGTATCTCTTTTGTTATTTGCAAAGAATTGTGTGTTATACATCATCTCAAGATCCTATCTTCACCCGATATATGGTGGATGATGGATCTAGGGGATTACATGTTGCAAAAGATCATGGAAACCCTAAAAGGGAGAATGGTGATTTTATGTGCTTTATATTCATTTTCATGTTGATTATTATTACAATCTTGTGGCAAAATGAAATCCTAATGATACCTAACCCTTTTTAGTACCACCATGATCATGGGGACTAAATTGGGACGATGAACACATCTTAAAATGTGTTTCAAAGGGGGAAGGATGGATAAGCCAAAAAGGAATCACGGGTGGCTACGATTCTGTTTTCCATCAGATCTATGGTCGTTTTGTAAAACTCATATCTTGAGCTCTAGAACTCAAAAGGACCCCAAACCAGTTCCCAAAGTTCACAAATTGAGTTGGCTAACTTTCTTAAGCGGGTCAACCTCACTGATAAGGAGTTTATCTATGGGAAAGAATGGCATCTTTGCTGTTAGGTCTGATCCGGGTCTGTTCTGATATGTCATTTTGTTTTCATCATTTCTAAGGCTTAGAAAAGGATCAAGAGTGATTCCAAGTTTCTATATGTTCCTGATATTATGAATTTAAGATCTGGAGCATATGGGGTGTTATTTCAAATTATAAATTGGTTAGAAGGGATCCACACTCCAGATCAGTGGGCAGTCACCAGCTTTTGCTAGTGCTGTGATTGTCCACAATGTGAATTTTATATCTGGAGTTTGGGAGATGCTTTTGATTCAATTCCAACTCTGAGACTTTCATTTGTATGTCCTTTACTTCTCTGAATTTTGGTTTGGACGAATTCTACTCACAATATGGGTAGAATTGGCCAACATCACTTTACTGTATTGTTGGAGACAGAAGTGATACACCATTTTGTAAAATTCATATTTAATTCATCTTTTGGAGTTAGAAGGAGTTCTTTATAGGTCTGGAATCCTGAGCAATCATAGTTTCCTATAAAATTTAGTTAAAGCTATGTTTCTGTTTTAGATTTTGGATTAAATCCGTTTTGAACAGCAGGTCTGTTTTAGAGACCTTGCTGTGATTACTCTTTTCTCAACTCATAGCTTCATTACTTCTCCTTTCTAACCTTTAGTCCTTCTTAGGTGAGGTTTTGAAGTTTGCTTAAGCTTGGTAGCATTATTTGATTGTTAGCTATCCTTACTACTCACTCAAGGTGAGTTCTCTCACACCGTTGTATTGATGTTTGCGTTTGCTAGTTAGCTCGTGTGTGATTATTTGATTTTATTATAAAGGCATGCTATATAACCATTGTTTTAATTCGTAAATGTGCACTGTATGTAACTAATTATGGATATGGGGACACCACCAAAGGATACGGATTTACCGGTGCGGTGGGTAGGTAAGATCACCAACGTTATACTCATCGTGAGGTGCGGTGATTAGGGCCAAATGATACGGGTTCCTCCCGGTGCGGTTCAAACCTACAAGTCCTTCCTGTATTATAGGCATTGATTCGTTCTTTGCCCTTATCATATAATTATAATTGGAAAATGGATTAGGGTTAGTAAATATGAATGTTAGTACAATGTCTGTGTTTGAATTCACTAAGCTTTGTGCTTACGGTTTCCCTTATAACTTTTCAGGTGTTAAGATTAAAGAGGCTAAGGCTTGACATGGAGCACCGGGACATCGCTACTAGTTATTTTTGTTGGGACCTTATTATTATTATTACTTCTACACTTAATTTATATGATTATTAAGTTGATGGATTATGTTATGACTATTTCAGTTGTTTTAATTTAATTTAAGATGCGTTTTAAAAGTTTAAAATTTTTGCAAAAATTTGGGTGTCACATTAGGATCATAATCTAGATACATGAGGTATAATTAGTATGGAAATCCCATATGTAAAAATGAGGTGTCAACCTCTTTCCCATGCAAATTTCTCTTTTTTTTTGTTAAGTGATGTTGGGCCGAGAGTTTGGGCTAGAAGAAAGAGTTGAATAGTTTTGGGCCATTAATTGTTTTAGTTTGAAATTACTAAGCCAAAATTATTACTTTTCGGCCCATTGGGCCCAATCTAGGTAAAACAATCCATTTTAGGCCCACTTGGCCCAAAATGCTAAGTTTAATGAATGTGGGTCCATTTAGAGCCCATCAAGGGTTCTAATCCTAAAATAGTCAAATTGAAGGTTTATTGGTCCATTAGGATCAATAAGAAAATCATAGTCCATAATGGACTTAAACCGAGATTGTTAGTGTTTCCAATCTGTAGTTGACTATTTGAAGTGTTTGTATAGAGTTTTTGGGCTTTTCAATTGTATTTTGATGGAAGTTTGTTGTCATTGAATAAACATCATGCATGCTTCCAGATTTTGTTTACAATTTTGTCTTTGTTAATGTTTACAAAAACATAGAATTTCCTGGTTGGGACATACCACTACTCGACCCGCTAGTGCCGCTGTTATTCATCTGCGAAATGGCGGCAGCCACAACGGCGGTTACTGCTGCTTGGAAGACATCAGGGTCAAATTGGGGTGGTAGTGGCGGTGGTGGATTTGTCGAAGTGCTGCTTTTCTTTTTGTTGGAATTCTTTGGAGCCATCTTTCTCAAAAATAATTAAAGAGAAAGTAACGATAAGTCCTCTATAGGGGTCATGAGTCCGGTGATAATGAACGAGGAATATCTTATCCTGACAGTTATAGTGTTCTATTAAGCGATTTACAGTGGAGGTCCACTAATACAAGTAAACAATCACCATGAAATTAATAGCAACATTTGGAACGAATTTGTATAGTGTGGTTCGTGCTTGATCCCCCTATAATCACATAGTGTACACAATCTATATATAACTAAAATCAAATAGACCTTCGACTAAGTGATCATACTCTAAGTACACAACCAAACAAGGAACAAGAAGTAAAGTTAAACCACCTATTCCGAGTCTATGAAATCTTATTTATATATAACTTAGATGTATACACTTAGCAATTATAGATCTATTGGTATGAGTTCTTTCTTTTCACGTGTTTGGCTCTAGTGTTGTAGTCTATAAAATACTCCTATAGTATTTTAACTGTATGTTCTGTTCTATAGTTTCCTTTGTATAGACTTTGGTAAGTTTTAGACTTGTTGCAACACCACTATCACTCCCAAACATATGTTGGTCATATCTCAAATAAATATAGTTGATTAGGCTATATTTATCCCAGATATGGTTACATAACTATCCAGGTTTAACCGTAGTGTTCAACATCTAAATACTTTTGTTTTGTTCTTCTTGTGGTACTGCTTATGGTATGTATGTATACTTGTATACTTCTTACAAAATACTTAGATTTTAAGAGTATACTTTTAGTTCAGAGCGCTTCGGCCCTATAGTGTTTATAGTTGTATATCATGTAAGGTTTGATATATACTTAGTTCACTATAAACAATGCTCTGATACCAATCTGTCACACCCCCAAACCGGAACGGAGGAAAAGTTCGGGGGCGGAGGACGTGATGTAGAGTATCACAACAATTGTGATGAATTCTTCATCAATTGGTATCAGAGCAGGAATCATAATCTGCGATCTGATTTTCACTCTGTTTCAAAAGGTTTTTGAATAAAATTTATGGTTCAAAAAGTTCCGCACCTTTTTACATGAAAAAGCGTTCTAGATCTTCAGTTGTGATTTGATTCTGCAACTGATTTGTTGAATCGAGTGTTCTACTTGATATCTCTGATAAATTCAACAATTTGCTTTCATATTCTCTTTGATTTATCAAAAATTCTCAAAACTTTTCTTCCGTACATCAATGGCGAACTTCAATCTCAAGTCGATGACTTTATACTCTCACCTGCTAGGATCTTCAACTAAGATTCCTATGCTCATTCTGGAATACTATGATCAGTGGTCTGATCGTATGCAAGATTACTTGAATGGACTTGATGAAGAGCTTTGGTCTTCCATCTCAGGGAATGTTACTCCTCTGACGAATCTTCAACCTATCGGATCTTTGTCTGGTACTACAAGTGTTGATGCTCAAACTGATCGAATGAAGAAACTTGAAAAACGATGCATAAGGGAGTTACGTGGTGCATTGCCTCGAGTTGTGTATAACTATGTCAGAAGTTGTAAAACTGCAAAAGAAATCTGGAACAATCTTAAAGAAAAGTTTCAAGGTAGCGAGAAGACGAAAATCAATTCAGTTAAGCACTGTTTGATTGAGTTGAAGGATTTCAAGCAAAAAGATGGTGAAACGATTGAAAGTTACTATGATAGGATGAACGAGCTGATTTACAAATGCAATCGTTATGGAATCACGAGGTCTGCTATGGAATTAAATCTCATCTTCGTTATGGGACTCTGTAAAGAATGGAGGAGTGTTAGCATGATGGTGAAAAATCAATAGAGTTTCGACACATCTTCTTTGAATGATTTGTACAATCAACTGAAAACTCACGAAAGCAAAGTGAACAAAATGGCAGAAGAGTCGAAGCTTAGTCTGGGAGGTCCATTAGCACTTGTCTCTAAAGTGTCTGAAAAGGAAGCAGTCGAAAAAGGTGATTCTGATGATGAAGAGGGGTTTATCATGATTTCGGATGATGAGGCAATAGCTTTTTACTCAAACAACTGAGTCAAGAAGTTTTTCAAGAAACCGTTTAATCCAAAGGTGAAGGAAAAGGAGGTTTCGTGAACAAGGCTGCAGGAGAGGAGAAGAAGAAGTATGAGAAGAATAATGGGAAGGGTGATGAGGAGAAGAAACTGAAGAAACTGAAAGGAGATTCTGGTATGGATTGTCATTATTGCAACGGAGCAAATCAGCTAGCAAATGATTGCATGCTTCGTTAGAAGGATGAGAAAAAGAATAGAGTAAAGGACGAAGCGTATTATGTGGAGAGATTGGAAGAGGTGCGTACGAAGGCGAAAAATTTATCTTTGGTGGCTCAAGGTGAACAGGAGAATGATGGCACGTATCAAATTTGGTCTTCGGGCTCCGATGATGACGAAATGCGTAATCCTACGCATGGAGCCATGTATGCGAAGCTGGAGGAAGATTCAGACGAAGAGGTGACGGGCCGATGCTTTGTGTCAAAGTCTGCTGATAAATCTCCAATGACTACGAAGGTACATACTATTCTTCAGTCTTTCAATATTCCTTTAAGTGCATATGATTCTGATCTAATTGGTTTTGATGATATTGTTGCTTATTTCGATGCTTTGGTTGTATCTGCTAGCAATGAGGCTAAGAAATCAACTTCTCAGTTGATAGAAGTTCAGAAGAAGTTAGATGCCAAGAAAATAAAAATAGAGAGTTTAGAGTTGCAAATTATGAACATTATGTGTGATAGAGATTCGTTGTCTAGTGATGTAAAACTCTTATTAGCTCAACGAAACTTATATTGTAACTTTGCTAAATGACTCTATGGCAAATTAACTGCATAGCATCATTCGTGTAGAGTTAGCAAGGAGCAACATAGGAAATTATTACCTTTTCTAGCATATGAGAGAGCGAAGGTTGATAATATTTCGTATGATTGTGAGAAAAATATTGTTGAGTTTGACAAAATTCCTGATGATAGATATGCTTATGGAATTGTCAAGATTGACGAATGTCTTGATTCAAGTGAATTAGTTAACATTGTGAATGATACTTTGACAAAATCAGAACAAATCAAAATTTTGAAAAAGACTGAGAATTCAACATCTGATTCTCAATCTAATTTTGCCGATATTGAAGATAACTCTGACAATATTAGCGAAATTAGTGATATTGAGGATGTTGATTGTTCTCAGTTGTCTGTCATTAATGTTGCATCAAAATCTAAAGGAAAAGAAAAACTTAAGGATTTGGTGGATAAGATTGACACTGACAAACCTTCAGCTTCGAAAGTTGGTGTCCTGATTTTGTGGATATCCGAGATAGTCAAACGGATATCAGTGATGACGAAAATGATGAAGACGATTCGCTCAAACAGGTTTCATCAAACAAAGATTCGAAAGAAACTGAAATTCCACGTGTTGTTGTTGATCAAGTGTTTGGGGACACTGAAAATTTCGACAAAGTGTTGTCTGAAAAAGGAGCCTATTATTTGGAAACAAATCAAGTGGTGTATCCAAATTTCAAGTGTACTGATGATGTTGTATGTCCAAATCAAGTGTTTGTCACTACTGGAAATGTTGATAACATTAAACCAGAATTCACCAAAATGGTCAAAGATGACAACAAGAAAATAACAGACGGAGGATTCTTTTCAAATCAAAGCACTGTTGAAAATAATCTCACAAAGAATTCGTATGTTTTTCAAAGACAAAAACCACAACGCCAATGGGTTGAAAAATCGAAAGTTGTGAAAGAAGTTACAAAAGAGGTTGTTGTGGAAATGAAATTGTTGTCAAATTAAATTCCAAAGAATTTAAAGAACAAATTGACAAGTTTTCAAAAGAAAATGCAATTTCAAAAAGACAAGCTCGAAAAAAGATTTTTTGGCAAACCGTGGAGTCTCGAAAGAAACAAAGTGGTTTGACCTTGAAAACGACTGAAAACACAAAGACTAAATCTGTTCAGAACAAGTCTTCAAATTCAGCATTTTATTCAGATCAAAAGAAAAATCCCGCTCAAACAAATAAAACTAAATCTGAATTTTATCCAAAAACAAATTCTTCGAAAGTTCCAAAAACAACGTTTTTCAAAGATAACAAAAATACCTCAAAGGGTGTTCAAAATCAATCTTCAAAACAACGATTTTCTTCCAATTAACAAATAAGATATTCTCAAACACAAAAACGTCACAATCGTTTTTCTCAAAATACAAGTGTTGGAAACAATGATGGAAGTCGATATGCAATGACATTTCGTCCTCAATCAAATGTTGATTTCTTCCCACAAAAACCGAATATTTCAAATCCTTCAGGGAAACAAACCTTAAAAGTTTCGTACACAAAAGGTTTGTCTTGTGACAAAAACATCGATCATTGGCTTGAAGGAAAAGGACGAATGTATCAATCAAGGAAATTCTCTCAACAACAAATTCAAGAAGCTTATGAGAAGTATGTGAATAATTCGTCAACTGAAAGTTCATCTTCAACAGATTCGAATATTTCAGTAAAAACCTGGCAACCGGTTTTGAAAGAAAAGCATGTTCATACACAATCTAAAAAGACGAAGGCATGTGTCAATGACAATCCCAAACTACCAAAAACTTATGTTTCTGTTCCTTTACCTAGTGATGTGGACTTAATTGATAGTCTCAAAACTAAAGTTTGTGAATGGGTTAAAAGTTCTGCATTTCATTCTGTTTTCAAAACTAATTTCCAAGGACCCAAACTGCCTTGGGTACCTAAATTCTTTCATTGATCGCAGGTGCTATGTGACGAGCAATATGATGAGAAATGGTATATCGATAGTGGTTGCTCACGTCACATGACTGGACGAAAGGAAAATCTGAGAGATTTTCGAAGCTTGGAAAATGCAGGTGTTGTGAAGTTCGGAAACAATCACAAGTGCCAGGTAAAAGGATATGGAAAAGTCACGAATGGAAAGTTTACTGTTAATCGTGTGGCTTATGTAGAAGGTCTTCAACATAACTTGATAAGTGTTTCACAACTTGTTGTGGGCACTGGTCATCAAGTGGTGTTTAACGAAGAAGGCAGTATTATCTCAAAGGTTGAAACAAACGAAGTGTTACTAAAGTCAAAACGTTATGGCGATATGTTTACTCTTGATCTAAAACCAATCATCGGCAAACCCTCAGTGTGCTTACTTTGGAAAGCTTCCTTTGACATCAGCTGGCTATGGCATCGTCGTTTATCACATTTAAACTTTCGAAATTTGAATAAATTGGTTGTTGATGATCTTGTTCGAGGTTTACCTGTACTAAAGTTTGACAATGACACCTTATGTGCAACTTGTGAACAAGGGAAACAGCATAGGAAAGGACATCCAATTGTGATAGATTCGAAAATTGTGGAACCGTTGGAACTTCTTCATATTGACCTTTGTGGACCATCAACTGTTGAAACTCTCAACAAGAAACGGTACATTTTGGTTATTATTGATGATTTTTCTCGATTCACTTGGGTGTATTTTCTCAGGTTAAAATCTGAAGTCGCTCAAACAATGATTGATTTTATCAAGAAAATTGAGATGAGTCTGAAAAAGAATGTTTGAAAAATAAAAAGTGATAATGGCTCTGAGTTCAAAAACAATATGCTGGATTTGTACTTAATCGAGAAAGGGATTTCGCATAACTTTTCGTCACCATATACACCACAACAAAATGGTGTAGTTGAACGAAGAAACAGGTCACTTTGCGAAGCAGCCAGAATAATGTTAACATATGCGAATCTTCCGCAATATCTATGGGACAAAGCAGTGTCAACAACATGTTTTACTCAGAATTGTTCTTTTATTCATCGACGTTTTAATATCACACCGTATGAAGTTATCAATAACCGAAAACCAAATGTTAAAATTCTTTCATGTGTTTGGTTGTAGGTGCTTTATAATGAATCTCAAGGATAATCTTTCGAAATTTCAAGCGAAAGCTGACGAAGGAATATTTTTGGGATATTCGCACAACTCGGTGGCATACAGGGTGTTGAATAAGCGCACACGGAAAGTCGAAGAGACATTCAATCTTACTTTTGATGACTATGATGTCAAACAAGTTGAAAAGGATTTCGAACAAAAGCCAATTATTAATGAATCTGAAATTGTGAATTCATCTGATTTTGATTATGATTTAATTTTTGGTGTTCCTAATAGGGTTGTGGATGCTGAAGTTCATGCGAATGATAATCTTCACTCTGAATCTTCGAAGCATACTACTGACTTGGATATTCCTCAAACTCTTGCTGATAGGATTTCAACAACAAATTCTCTAGAAGTTGGCGAAAGTATGCATAATAATCCAGTGAAGGGGGAGCACTTGGATTCGAATACTCTGGTTGAGGGGGAGCATTCTTTCGAGGGGGAGAATGGGAGAATGGATGAAGTTGTTGAGGGGGAGCATCTGGTTGAGGGGGAGCATCAGAATGATAATTATGTCGAAAGTAGACATAATGATGATGAGACGATAAGTCTTGATCAAAATGATGAATTTCACGAAATACATGATAATCTTTCTGTTGAGGGATCAGAAAATGAAGAGATGTACGAAGATGCACCTTTGGAATTTGATCCGGAATATCCACCGTTAGAGAAATGGACAAGGATTCATCCGAAAGATCAAGTCATTGGGAATCCTCAAGATGGAGTATGAACAAGAGCTCAAATTCGTGCAAAGAATGAGGTATTAAATACTCATCAAGAATTTTGCATGTTCAATGTTTTCATCTCGAAGATAGAACCAAAGAGAGTTAAGGTTGAAATGGAACACTCAGATTGGGTTGTTGCAATGCAATCCGAACTGGCTGAATTCGATAGAAACAAGGTTTGGAGATTAATTCCTAAACCTGAAAATGTTTCGATTATCGGGTTAAAATGGATTTTGAAAAACAAAACCGACAAGGATGGAAATATTGTACGAAATAAAGCACGACTAGTTGTAAAAGGATATTTGCAACAAGAAGGGATTGATTATGAAGAAACCTTTGCCCCTGTCGCAAGACTCGAGGCTGTTCGAATATTTTTAGCTTATGCAGCTCACAAGGATTTCGATGTATATCAAATGGATGTGAAATGTGCTTTTCTCAATGGTGAACTTGAAGAAACTGTTTACGTTGAACAACCTCCAGGTTTCGTAAATGAAATGCATCCTGATCATGTGTACATTTTAGATAAGCTGTATATGGGTTAAAACAAGCACCAAGAGCATGGTATGCAACTCTTACCAATTTCTTAAAACAGTCGAAATTTAAACAAGGATCAGTTGACCCCACATTATTTCGAAAGAAAGTTGGGAATCATCTAATGCTTGTTCAAATTTATGTAGACGATATTATTTTTGGCTTAAATATTTATGCTTTGTCTAATGCTTTGTCTAGTGAATTCGAAAATTTGATGAAAAACCAATTTGAAATGAGCATGATGGGTAAAATCAATAATTTTCTTGGCTTAAATATTTATCAAAGCAGAGAAGGCATTTTCATCAATCAGGAAAAATATACCAGGAATTTGTTCGAAAAGTTTGGAATGACAAATAGCACGAAGCTAAGAGTACCAATGGCGGTTGGCACAAGGCTATCACCTTCATTAGAAACGCCTGCAGTTGATCTTACCTTATACAGGAGCATGATAGGTTCATTACTTTATCTTACTACACGTAGACCTGATATCATGTTTTCTATATGTAATTGTGCTAGGTCTCAAGCAAATCCACGAGAACCACATTTAACTGCTGTGAAGAATATCTTTCGTTTTCTCAAGGGAACAATTTCGTTAGGATTGTGGTATCATTCGAAATCAGGATTCTTCATTCAGGCATTTTCAGATGCAGATCTTGGAGGGTGTACTTTGGATCGAAAAAGTACAAGTGGTGGTTGTCAATTTATAGATGGAAAGTTGGTTAGTTGGCAGTCAAAGAAGTAGACGTGTGTTTCAATTTCTACTGCTGAAGCTGAATATGTTGCAGCTGCTGCTTGCACATCACAAATTATCTAGATCCAGAGATTGGGAATGATCGAAGCAAGTTCAGTTCCAGGAATGATTTTGAATGTATAAAAGTGAAGTGTTATACAAATGTGTCGATTCAGAGGCTATCATTATTCATTTAGAGGCTTATAGTATTAACCATTCAGAGATTACTGTTCATAGTCAACGCTTCGATACCCTTCGACTTCGTCACATTGCACATTTTGGTTTGGGGTAACACTTTTCATTAGTTTGTTAAATTTTCGTCTGTCTGTCAAAATTTTCGTTAGTTTACAAATTTTTGTTTGTGTGTAAAAACATTTTTGCTTAGCTAGTATCTTAGTTTTATTTTCGAAAAATCAAAAACTACAAAAAGATTTTATTTTGTTTTGTCATTTTATTTTTGAAAAATCAAAAATTCCAAAAAGATTTTCTTTTGTTAATTGTTCTGTTTTTCGAAAAACTTACAAAAACACAAAAATATTTTCGTTGTTTTCGAAAAATCAAAAATATCAAAAAGATTTTTCTTATTTTGTTCTTTGTCTTTTATGTGTGCATATTTCACGAAAGTTATACAAGGGTCATGCTTGTGTTTCTCTGGGAAGGTACACTTTCGACAACTTTGTATTAGTTAGACTGTCCCTAGAAGCATGCTGCAGCATGTCGACCCAAGCCTCCATAGACTCAATGTGTGTTTATGAAATCCTTAATGAAATCTTTCATACGAAAATTTCTTCCCAAGTCAGGGTTATATTCACATTAGTCAAATGAGCTACCTTACTCTTCTCAAATGAGTTATGAGTTGTCTGTTTGGTTCAATCATAACAGAGGTATCAATGTTTTCGTGAACCCATCTTTTTCATCACAAAATTCTAACACATTTCACACACAATGACATATGTCCGAGAGGTCATCGATCAAACCAATCATGAATTAGGCATATCAAACGTCTGTGTTCATGATCTAACATCATGAGACCGTGATGGAAGTGAAACCCAACCTTCCGAACCCTTATAAGGAATTGACGTGGAACCTTGTTCTAGTTTTGACGAAACATTTGTTTCTGTACCACTTTTCGAAACTCCAAATCATATTTATTTTTTTATGAGTGGTCTTGATCAAACTATCGAAGCCCACGATGTTTGTTACCCAACAGGATCCAGTATAATTTTTTTTTCATGAATATGATTTCCGTATGAGTTTCATTTGATTTCGAAGTCACTTTCAAAATAATTCAAGGCATACTTGTCACTGACTACACTGGTCAAACAGGTAATTTCGGTTACAATTACTCACCTTATGTTTAGGTTGATATATAACGAAATTGTAAACCACCCATGAAGCCTTTTAAAAGAAGCCCTTCGATACTTCTCTATAAGTATTCGATTGTAATTCACGGGAACATACACACGCAGTTGATTATCTCTCTTGATAATTAACGAAGTAACCTTTGCCCGGGGTTTATCTGCTTTTGTGTATAATTTTTTTTTTGAAATCACAGATCCAAATTTTCGTTAATTTGCTTCTTATCTTATCTTTGGCACACTGCACTCACGAAATCCTTGAGGTTCTGAGTAATACCAACTCAGGCTGATGATTTCGAACATCTGGCATATGACTTCGCTTTTCATCCTAAAAGTGAAAGAGCCTTACCTCCATCCGAAGGTTCCTGACGGTTACAATTCAGTTGGGATAAACGAACAGACTGTTTGAAAAGACGTTTTGTATTCAGTCCGGGTGTCAAGGCGATGTGACAGCTCCTTTTTGACGCATGACTACTTTATCGGCAGAGTGGTACGAGATTCAAGGTGCCACGTCGGATCTCATTTAATGCCAATCTCGCTTCAAATTCAAACACTAGGGTTACATATAAAAGGGGAATCAAATGGTTTTATAAGTTTACGCTTTTAAACGTAAAATTCCTAAATTCTCTCTGCAAATTTCTGATTGTTCTTCAAAGATTCAACAAACCCTAGTCATGGCCAATTCTACTGATCTTAATGTTCCTTCACAAAACACTGAAGATGTTACTTCAGCACCGATCATGAAGATTCAAGGCATGAACTATCAAGTCGAAGAGGATGTTTCTCTTTATCCAGGTGAATTGAAGATGTTGGTAGTCGCACTGAAAAACTCTGTTCTATCGACTGCCATGTTCAATTCCTTTGCTGTTCCACTTTCATGGCTTTCACAAGCAGGCTCCACTACTACTTATAGCAAAGCAGTGGATATCATCACTTTCCAACTGGTGAATGAAAAGAAGATACGACTATCCAAGAAGATTTTTTGTCAGATTCTTGATATCCCTAATTCTCCACTGTATACTGATCTTTCTTCTACTCAAGTTATACACATGTTTAATGAGATGGGTCATCAACCCCCACTCACCAAGATCAGTGATTTCAAGAAGTCTGGACTTCCAACTGTTTGGAATTTTTTTTTCGGAATCTTTCTACGCTGCTTGACTGGTCGTAGTGTTGGATTGGACAAAGGTCGAATGGAGGTGTATGCGATGGTAGCTGGCTTGTACTATGATATCTCTGTGGATTACTCAACATAGCTGTGGAAGGAACTTCAGAAGAGTGTTGAAAACATGAATGTTGTCCAAGGAATTTCGTGCGCAAAGTATTGGAGTTTGATTCTTCGATATTTATATGCCAAAGAAGGCATTGAGATGCCTGCTGGTGAGGAGACAGCTGAATTCATCAAGTATCAATTTCCGAAGGAGGTTACTGATGATGCTGAAATCTTTACGCACATTGCAAGGTTTCCAGATGCAATGTTACAACGTGTTGATCCAACCAACTTGGTTCTTATGGAGTATTTGGAAACAACTTGGTTCTTATCGAAGAAGGATGCAACAACTACTCCTGAAAAACCTGTTCAGGAGCCAAAGAAAAAGCCATCACCAAAGAAACAGACAAAGCCAGAAGCACAAGTTTCGATTATTGTGGTTGAGTCAGTCGAGCCTGTTGTTGATGAACAAGCAAAAGAAACCATCCCATCAAAATCAGGTATCTTTCGAAGAATAAGGAAGAAGTCTCGTGGTTCACGAATGTTTTTAGATGGCTCGTTTAAGTCTTCTACTATGGTTCGTAAACCATATCTGAATCACCAAGGAATGCTTATTCGTGAGGTTCCAGTTCCTGTTTCTCTTTCATCAAAGAAACGAAGAGCTGAAGATGTGGCTACTCGTATTTCCAAGAAGAAGTTAAAGAAAAGAAATATGGCTCTTCAAGAGGAATCATCCAAATGGGAGAAAGTTCCTGAAACTCCTGAAGCTACTATTCTCCAATCCACATGTACTCCTGAGAAGACTGAGGTCATACCACCCGAATTTTTGTTAACTGAGTCAGTTACTGAGGAGGTTCGAACTTCAGACATCCTTACACACGTATCTGATACGGTTGTAAATGTCACCATGGGTGAATGAGAGTCCAATAAAGAAGTTTGTGTTTCAACTCCAGGTATTCCTGCACCTTCTGTAAAGGATACTTTCGTTTCCTTACCTCCTTTCATTGTTCCTATTTCGAACACTACCAATTCACCCACTTTTGAAACCATTCTCACTCGACCAATCACTACTTTGTTCTCATCACAAACCACTGATCCACTTCAATCTACTGATGACACTGATATTGAAGAAGGGAGATTTGGAGGTACATTTAAAGAGTTGGAGTTTGATGAAGAAGAAGAACCTTTCCCCGAGAATATGTTAATGACGATGAAGCAATTTAAGATTCTGAATAAGAAGATGAATTCGATTATTCAGTCTCAAGCTGACATGGGGGGAAGTCAATCTATTTCAATTTTCGAACTTGATGTTATGCTCAAAGCATTCGAAGCCAGGATGGTTAATAAAGTTTCTGGAATGATTCAAGATTCTAAGTCTCGAATCTTGGAGAAGGTGGATCAAAATGATAAGTGTAACGAGTTACGTGTGAAATCTCAATCTTCGAGTTTTCAGGGCGAAGTTCAAGATTTACGAAGGGTGGCTAAAGAACGACATGTCTTGTTTATTAAAGATGTGAAGCAAGTACGCGAAGATGTCAACTTCAAGCTTCAAGAACTTCGTGAAGATATGCTCAAAGAGATTGCTAGTGCTCAGAAAGACTATGCATCTCTCAATCAAAAGGTGGATATTATTTGTGATGCTGTCACAAAGTATGTAAAGAATTATGAAAACTTGAGTCCTCAAGTAACTCAACTTTCTACGGATAACAGCCGAAGCTTTGTTGAGCTTAGTACTTTGTTAAACGAGTTGAAAGACTTGTCTGTCCAGCCTATTTCCTCTTCGATAATCACACCAGAATTGTTATCCCAAAAGTTTTCTCAATTCGAAGTTGTTCTGCATAAACAGTTGGCTCCTTTGTCTAAATTTTCAAGTCTTCTACCAACAGATGCCCCACCTGTTGTCATAGGGGTGCAAAGGGGAGAAAAGAAGGTTGATGATGCGAAACCTGATGAAGCTGTTAAGACTGTTGGGAAAAAATTTCAAACAAAGATTCCTTCAATGAAGATAATAGTCTCAACTGCTGGGCCTGTTACTTCAACAGTTGTTACCACAATGCCAATTTCCACGATGCAAATTCCAAGGCCAATTTCTAAAGGAATTATGATTGGGGAAGGTGGTAGTAGTTCGAAGCCCAAAGAAGTTGTTGATAGCTCTTCGATCAAAGACAAAGGAAAAACAATTTTGATCGAAAAGTCGAAAGAGGAAAAGAAAGCTGAAGTTGAAGCTGAGTTGGAGAAATTAAGAGTGGTTCAAAGCATTTTAAGTCTTCGTGCAAATGATCCACATGGGATGAACAAGGGTGATCCTGCTAAGCATTACAACTATGAAACAATCGAAGCAAAAGTTGCATATAATCATATGTATGCTTTTGAGAAGAAACCGAAGCAAAGCTATGCTGTTGTTAATTCTGATTTGAAACAACTGGATTTCCCGGTGAATGAAATGATGTTCATCATGGCTCATTATAATATTGCTGAGAAATTTGATAATGAGGATGATTACACATATATGAAGCTCAGGTTTCATGCTGTTCTAGGGAAACTTCCAGAGGAAATATGGTCAATTATGAAGATAAAGAAGGTGACCAACATTAAGAAGGATGTTTTGTTCGAGAACATGATGCAGAACCTTCGTTTTTATGTTGCAAGGGAGAATGGTCAGGAATGTGATTTCTCTGTAGCTGATTTTCCATTGGTGAACTTGTATGATCTTATACAAGTTGCATTACTTTTGAAAGATAAAGATGCTTTGTATCTTCGGAAACTGATCCAGACGTTTTTCGTCTTGGTCGTGCCCATATCAAAATATTCATAGATAACTACTATGAGTGTTTGGCCCTAACTGATGTGGAGTTGGCAACTACGAAGGGATTGGAAGTGAAAGTACCCATGGAACCAACGAAGACTCACCCTAAGTTAAAGAAGTATGCTGATGGGGAAATTTGTTTGAAGCCATTCGGTTTGGTCTTCGCAGGGAAGCATAAAAATGAGAAGGCCAAGAGATTCTTATTTCAAGCATGCGAAGTAGAGAGATATACGACGTCCCAGTATACGAACTTTATTGTTCGTATGAATAGCTGCAAGAAGAATAATGAAGGGGACAAGAAAGAGTTGAAGAGGATTATTTCCTGGTACTCAGAAATCCGAAGGGTGATGCTGTATGCTATACAGATTCTTTTGAACTGAAGAAGGTCGACATTATTACAAAGAGGGAGAATGTAAGGGTCGAAGACCTATTGTAATATGTCGAAGACTTAAGATTATTTTACAAGGCATTTTTGTAACGAAACGTATTGTTTTAGTCCTTGTAATTTTTTGTGTGTGCTTTCATGTTTACTATAAACAGGGACATTACTTAGAGTTAGATAAGAGTCTTAGATGAACTTGTCTTTTTTCTCTCTGTAACATTTGAAAGCATAATAGAGCTGAAACCAGATCATATTTACATCTCTTGTTCAAACTACATTTTCGTTACTCTGATTTCTTTAAGATTGGAGCCCAAGATGGATTAAATCACTTTGATACTTTCACTGTGTTAATTCTTCATCTTATGCATCAACAGGTTGTACACTCTCATCTTGGTCATCGATCTTGAGTTTGATTCGTTTATTTTTGTTCATCAATATGTTCTCGTTTTCAGTTTGAGTTCAGATGGTATTGGAATCGAATCAACTGGTTGATGATTCAAACGTTTTGACGAAATCTCTTTGTCGTTGACTTCTTAGAGTCAAAATTAGTTTGAGTGATTTCGTTCTTTCACTTCTGATATCAAGATTGAGTTGATTTCAAATGGGTTGAGGGTCGAAATGAATTAATAGAGACGAATACCATTTGAATGGTCTCAAATTGATCTGGATTTAGATGTATTTGGTTTTTGATTTTGAAGAGTAAGTTTGTGGTTGAAGTAGGTGTCGATGTCTAAAAATTGAAAGTTGAACGATTTGAGATGTTGAAGTTTTGGAGTCGAATTGAAACTGATTGTGTTTTGATAGAAGAAAGTTAAAGCGAAAGTCAAAATCGGATTCTTGATGAATTTGAAATCGATTTCTCTTTTGGTGGTCTTGGTTTGAGACGTCTGGGAAGTTAAACTGGAAATCGATGTTTGTACATTCAAATTTGTAATTAGACTTGAGAAGTCTGGAAATCGATGACTGGGATACTTTGGATTCAAAGAATGAAGATTTACAGTCAATATTCGAAATTTTGGGAAGTGATGTTGATTTTGGAGTCGTTGATGTCGAGGGATATCTAAACTAGAATCGATGGCTTGGAATTGTGATATCGACTGTGATGGGTAAGAAAAAGCGAAGGTCTGTTGATTTTGGAATTTAACAGCGACGTCTCGATGATGCATTGTCGATGGTCGAGTATTGGTTTGGGGATGAACAAGAATTGTTGATTTGGAGTCAAACGAAGTCTTGAATGATATTGAGTTTGTGTGTTGATGAATTTGGGTCCGATATTTCGAAGGGTTACATGATCGATTTGGGTTTACTGGATGTAATTTTGTCACACCCCAAAACCAAAATGGCGGAATCGTTCGGGGGTGGAGGACGTCATTTTTAGTATCACGAGATATGTATATGGTAAGCAAGTAATGAACAACCATCTCATTTCGAAAGAAAGTGTTTACAATGTGCGTGATCATAAACATAGAATTCATACACAAAAAACAAAACAAGACTTGAAGCTATAATGCTTCATCTTCTGAATCCCCAACACGAGCACCTGTCTAATAGTCTCCTGAGAATACAAGTTATTTGAAAGAGTTGATCAGCAATTAAGCTGGTGAGTTCATAAGAGTTTAGTGATGTAAGTAAGTTGTAAAGTGTTGTTGAAAATGTAGATGTAAAATGGTGTTGAAAATGTAGTTGTAACATGTAGTTGTAAAACGTTGTAAGTTGTAAGTTTTGTTTTGAAAAGTTCGCCTGTTCCTCTAGAAAATCATATATTTCCTACTTTGATGGAAGTTAAGTAAAATGATACTACAACCCATTCTATAGGTACTAAGTGGGTACAAGCTATATATGACTCAGAGTAAACAAACAATCGATTGTGCGCATCTGCCCTAAGCTCACCACCAAATGAGGAACATAAATTAAGGCAGACAGCACACATCCCATTGGTTGTTAGATCATCGTCGTATATAACCCTAGTGTAAACACTTGTTACTCATGGAGTTAATTGTAATGGTTCCTTTATATCTAATGAAAAGTTCTTTAAGAAAACCCATATTTCTTATAATAAAATGGTGACCACAGTGACTACTTTTATAATAGCTTAGTTTATACTGCTATATATAATCTTATATCGGATAGAAAGTTAATTGAGTGAGTCTGCCCTAAGCCCACAACCAAACGAGGAACAGGAAGTAAGGCGGAAAGCACACATCCAACTACCTATTGGGTATTAGTTTTATATATAAACATGGTGTACAAACTAAGGTATTATAGAGTTACTCAGCTAAGGTCCTTTAAATTGTACTGGTTTAATAAAATGGATTAAACCCTTTATTGGGAAGTTTCTAGTTTTGTATACCAAAAGTACTGATTTTGGAAAGTAAGTTTTGTACTAGAAAACTATGCTTTGACTCTTTGTCCTATAACCTGACCCATACTTGGTACCCTTATGATGACTTAATGTATACTAAGCATACATATATATATATATAATCGGGTAGAAAATAGATTGGGTGAATTCGTTCCAAGCCCACAACCAAACAAGGAACAAGAAATTAAGCGGAGAGCACACATCCTATTACCTGTCGGACCCTATTGGTATATATATATCATGTGATGTATACATTAAGGAATCATAAAACTAGCATTATGGTCCTTTCTTTTAAATGTAGCCTTCTACCAAGGCATCTTCTGTTACGTGCTAGACTCGACTGTTCCGTTTGTCGATTGTAAAAATGTATATTTTCCCTAGTTTATAACTATCTTGACTCGAAAATAGTTTGAGTTTGACTTTCAAGTGGTACCGTCACTTTATGAAAGAAAGGGAATTGTAAGTACATAGTTGTCGTTTATAATGACATGCGGATGTACTAATAACCTAAAAACATATTTTTTTTATTACAGTTATAATGTGAAGGCTAGAACCCTTACTATACGCTCTCCCTGTCAGGAGATTAGGGGAACTAAACACGACCTCTGCAAATTCTTGCAAGCCATGTAATTCACATTAAAGTATATCATCATGTATACCCAATATAACTATCACCTTTTGTTTAAAACAATGAGTTAGTGATTCATTGGTATAATTAGATCATGTATGTGTGTTCTCATGCTATAGCAACCTAACTTGTTTGTTTTGTACTGTATCTTGTACGTTCTGTTTGTTTCTAGTAATTGTGTGTTCTCTCTGTATGGTATTGTTTGATTCTCTTCACTATCTGCTCTGTATGGTATTGACTCTTTGTGTGCTTCATTGTACAAGAAGTAATGAATAGCATTCTCCTAAACTATACCTATTATAGCTTACTAATGTTCTACTTGGACTGTTATTGGAAAGACTCGTTTATCTACTAAGTTATGTTTGTACTTTAAAAACAAAGTTTTGTTTAACTAGAAAGTAACATAACTTTAAAAGAGTTTTGAAATGTTTTGACGACTTATAAATGACATAAGTAACATTTTGAAAGATGTTTATAACAAACATTTACACAATTATCATTGTGTTCAACTTGTATTCCCCCCCTTAAAACAGTTAAAACAGTTAAAAGATTCATTACGGGGTATGAACTCACCTGATGTGGGTGATTCAAATGCGTATGCGTGTTAGGATGAGAAGTTCCACGAATGAAGTCCCGAGACACAATAAGTCCTAAATGACATATAAGGACACATATTGACATGAATATAGTGTTTATAAACAACTATATGAAAGGAAACACCTTCCGGGACTAGGAAACACCTTGATCAAGTGTTGGAATCACATGTGATTCAACAAAGGAAAGTGAAATGGCAGTAACATGAGTTTACGGTTTAGGGTTTACGGTCCTAATGGGTTTACGGCCGTAAACCCATGGTAACTTCTACCATTTGGTGTTTTAAGGTCTAACAAGTCAAGGTTAAGCATACTATGATCAAGTCCAAGCCTTAGGAAGTAATTGTGGCACCATTGCACCACTGTTTAGAGTTTACGGCCCATGGACCATTCCTCATGAGTTTACGGCCGTAAACTCATGGTCAAAAATGGCTAAGTGTTGGTTTGAAATCTAGGGAAACTTTAAGGACTTTTGTTCTACACTTGTATGAGAAAGACCACCTCAAATGAGGCTTTTGATGAGTTTACGGCCCAAAGGGGTTTACGGCCGTAAACTCATGGTCATTGTGAACTTGAGTGAAGTTTAAGTTCCTTCAAACATCAAGGAAGGGTTCTGGGTCACTTGCCTTGCATCCTATAGGGTTTATGGCCCTAATGGCCACCAAAAAGGGGTTTACGGTCTTGGGAGTTTACGGCCGTAAACTCCCTTTGATCTTGTGTTCTTGATGTTTTCAAGTCTCTAAGCATGGATACTAACTAGATATGAAGTATAGGGGAGTGTACTTACGATCTAGAAGCTTGAAATGGTTGATATTGGCCAAGAACACTAGTGTGTGTTCTTGGTGAAACTTGAAGATCTAAGAAAACATGATTTTTATGGATATCATGAGGATGAAGCTAGTTAAGAAGGATTATCAACAAACTAGAGAAAGAACACTTATGATTTTTGAAGATCAAGCATGAAGATCGGGATGATACTTGAGAGAAAACTCATGTGTTCTTGAAGGGAAAGTGAAAGAATGAAGAAAAGTGAAGGAAATGAACTTATATGGAGGAGTTTACGGCCTACATGAGTTTACGGCCGTAAACTCCACAGGATGGAGTTTAGGGCTTGAATCTTGTATTGTGGCCTTTAGCAGATAAAATCCAACACTTATTCATAAGTGTACTAGGCCTAAACTCCTTAGAAAGACCTTTAACCCGGATAGAACTCAGTACTAATGAGTTTGACACTCATTTGAGTTGATTGACTGGGCGTTAAATTTAAAATTTTTTCCGGGTTGTCATAAATTTTGAAGGGATGAATGATTTTAGGTGTCGATTCTCGTTGCCTATCAGTTAAATGGTCTATGGTAATTGCTTTGGTATGAACTCTAAAAACGAAGCCTTGCTGGTCGCTGTGTAGACGAACTGATAAAAAGTCGATGCAAATGGATTGATTGTTAACGAAACCTTGTTTTGGTGATTGAAAAAGGGAAGACATGCTGATTAACGAAATTAGGGAAATTAATGAAACCTTGTTTTGGTGATTGGATGAATCTAACGAAGGGGAGAGAGAAAGATTTCGTACGAAGGGTGCTGAGGATTTCGTACGAAGGGTGCATATGATTTTGTACGAAGGAGTAATTAAAACTAACGAAGGGGAAGGAAAACACGAAGTTTCGAAAATGGTCCCTGGTGTTTTGATTGTTTTGCATATGATAAAAGCTTCGTTAGTTTTGAAGACAAAGGGAAAAGTTTCGTAAGCAGTCCCTATAATTTCGACAATTTGGCAACAAGTATCTAATTTCAACAAAGGACTGTTTTTGCTGAGAAATTGAAGAATGTTTATTTCTGGTCCATGCAGTATGTGCGAATTTACGCTTTATGCCCAGTTTCGCAAATGGGATATATTTTCACATATTAGGCTGGTTTTGGCGCAATGGGTCCCTGAAAGTTTTAGAAAGTGACAATTTCTACCCGGTTTTTGAAAAATCTTACAACTTTCACCCAAAAAGTCAAAATTTTTCATAAATTGGAAATTTTTTGTGCCTTTTTCGTGATTGTTTTTCCGTGCAAGATTTTTGGTGTTTCATTTTTGGCACACATCAAGGGGGAGTTTTGTAAAGTTCATTCCTAGAGCGCTTCTCACCCTTAATGGGTTTTATAATCATTTTTTGATTATAAAAAGGGGGAGAATGATGGGTATTCGAAGCGGATCTTTCATTTGCGGATTTGAAGACCGGTGTTTACTTTGAGGGGGGGTTTGGTCTTGATCGCGCGTGCTCATTGGAGATTCAAGCAGGACATCCAATCTTAACTTTGAGGGGGAAAATGTAACGGTGCAAAGTCACTCTTGGATGTTATGAGGGCTTACTCCTTTGATTGTGCATAATGAGTTGTCTTTCCATTATAAGGAAGTGAATGACACTCATTTTATCTAATGAACATTTTGAGAGATTAGTTTAGAGAGAGAATTTGCAAAACACATTTTGTACTCTTTCTATGAAACTAATGAGAGCTTAAAAGAATTATTTAGATCTTGTGTTCATGTTCTTGATTTTACTTGATGATTCACTAAACCATTATTAATTCCGCACATGTCATCATAATCAAACCACTACAAATTGTATAATAGTAATCAAAGTAAACACAACCATTACATTGATTGAATATAGTATTTACATCTGTTCAATACATAGTTTGTATGACATCAAAAATATATAACAAAAGTATAAAAGACGCGACTCTAAAAGCTCCGTCTTCTCAAAACCTGCGGGTGTACCTGTCTACCGATTCCCTTAGAATACAAGTCGTTTTGAAAGTGTATCAACATTTAAGTTGGTGAGTTCATAAGTATGTTTTTGTAATGAAATATTGTCTTTGAATCTGTGAAAATGTTTGTATGTTTCTCAAGAAAATCCAATATTTTCTTTAGTAGTGAAAAGTAGCCTTAGACCTTAAGACCAAAATGTATGTTTGTTACTGTATTCTGTAATTGTATATGGATATCTTTGTACGTATGCCTGGTTACCACCAGCTGTTTTGTATTATTTTGTATAAAAACTCTTGTATGAAATCCCTGGATACCACCAATAGTTATGTAAAGTAATGTATTGTATGAAAACCTTTGTATGAAATCCCTGGATACCACCAGTAATGTATAGTATTGTTTTGTATGAAAACCATGGGTACCACCAGTAATGTGTAGTAATGTTCTATATGAAAACCCTAGATACCGCCAGTAATGTATAGTAATGTTCTGTATGAAAACCTTGGATACCGCCAGTAATGTATAGTAATGTTCTGTATGAAAACACTGGCTACCACTAGTAATGTATAGTAGTTTTATTACTTAAAATAAAACCATGTGTTTGTATTCTCTGGAATCCTCGAGTTGTAGTGTATAGTAGTTTTATTACATAAATTAAAACTAATTGAATAGTTGAAATCCCGTAAAATTATGGTTAGTTTATCCTGTTGTGAGTTTCTTATAACCATGCTTGATATGAACTAGTGACCTCTACGACGTTCTTCAGGCGTAGGAAATGTTATGAAATTTGTCACCCCAGGCTTGCCGTCCTAACTATAGCTAACAGTTCAGGTGTGGGATTGTCAGTCCGTATAGATCTATACACAAATCTCACGCTCTCCCTCTAGGAGACTCTGGTTATATTGTATAGGATTTAGTTCCGTACCCTGATGGGTATAGTTGAAGTAGTGCCTTACAACCATATATTAACTAGTTTATGTGCAGTGTTGTAGCCCTCTCTTGTACTTGAAACTGTATGTATAACTTGTAGAGTAAAAATAATTATACTTAAATAACTATTTAGTATTTTACCCTTGTATTCAGAAAATAGTTTTGTATACCATAAACTATATCTACCATAGTTTATATGTTCGTTTCTGTATAAGGCTCTTGAATTAGTAAAATCGTGTAATGTATCCCAAACTATACAAATTATTGTTTGTATGTATGTTCTCGTTTCATGTATCGAATTCTGTAAAAGTTCTATAATGTTTCCAAACTATATCGACCATAGTTTGATTGTATGTTATGTACTGTACTGAAAACTTTGCAATTATGGTTGTATTTTGAAAACTACCCTGATGCTCAGCATGTTACAAAAGGGATAAAAATATCTGAATATTTTTATAAAATGTAGTGATTTTTCGGTTTGTATCAATTGCAAAAGTTTTTAATCTGTTTCAAATCGTTTGTATAAAAACACAAAAATCCTTGTGTTTTACTTGTATTCCCCCTGAAAACATTAAAAACAGTGAAAATGTAGGGGCATGAACTCACAGTTGTTTATGTGTATGTGCTGGACAGCGAGACTGGAAAGATGACCCTCGAGCTGACATATGCAGAACTAACGGTATCCTAATAATATTTAAACACATAATTGTATTTAAATTAGCAAAACCATTAATTAAAGTGTTAGAAAACACTTGTTTTTGTGTTAGGATATGTTACCGAAAATTGCACAAGTGTTGAAGGGTGTTCGGTTCCAAAGAGTTTTCGGCCGAAAACGGTTTTCAGTCGTAAACAGTTTACGGTCCTGAGCTGTTTTCAGTCACTTGAAGATTTGAAGGCTGTTTTTGGTGTTCTTGGTGAAAAATATGAAGATTCAAGGGATTGTTCTTGAAGATGTGAACGTTCTTAGATGATACTTGAGAGAAAAATGAGAGTATTTTCGGGTGGAAATGTGAGAAAATGACTAAGTTTTGGAGTGAACAACTTATATACGGTTGGGTTTTCGGCCGGAAAAGGGGTTTTCGACCGCAAAGAGAGTTTTCGGCCGCAAACAGGGTTTTCGGCCGCAAACAGTTTGCTGTCATGAGGCTTTCCGGTTTCAAGGGAAAAATCTAGGTTTTTCAAGTGTTTTTGATTCCGAAAACTTGTATAAACTTATATAAACTTTATTTATATAATTTAAATTATTTTCTAATCTTTAAGAAATCAACGAAATAAATAAAGACTCAAACTTTATTTATCTGATTTGACTTTTGTTGACTCGGGAAGTAACGGGTTGTTACATGATGCACCTCAACACGATGTGTTGGTTCATTTAATCCTCGCGATTCTCCCATTCTAGACACGTTGTGTTGGTTCCTCCAACACGCCGTGTCTTACCCGAAATAGGTTTATTCCCAACAATTTCTCCTCATGATTCCGGGTGTTACAATTGTGTGTTCATTCGAGTGCTCTATCCCCTCATAGTTACCTTAGTGATATGTATTGTTAAGTAATCCACGAAGCAGTGTTGTCTACTCGTTGTTACAAAGATACTTTAGGATAGCTCCCTTGAGATTATCATCTTAGGGTTAAAGGTTGATGTAACAACCAAACATCAGGTATCTTCCTTTTTGAACTAAAAGTATAATTATATTGCAAAATTGGTCCTTACGTTAAGCGTACTTGGGGCGTACGCTTGGAGTTTGTCGCACCCCAAAACCGGAACGGCAGAAACGTTCTGGGGCGGAGGACGTCATGTAAAGTATCATAACAATGCATAATAGTAAACAAGCCACAACATCCATTGCATTAATAGAATAGTTAAATACATGTGTGTTCTTTTGTAAGGTTTAAATGACACCAAAAAAAATGTATACATCAAAATATAGACGAGTCTTGGATCCACTCCGTCCTTCAAAAGCTGCATGGGTGTACCTGTCTTACTGGTTCCCTGAGAATACAAGTTATTTTGAAAGAGAGTATCATCATAAATGCTGGTGAGTTCATAAGTATTTAGTGTCATTTAGTAGTCAAAAGTAATGTTATGTTTGTATTAAAACCTTGAAAAGTTTGTAAAGTTTTCCCAGAAAATCCTATATTTCCTGCTTATAAATAAGGTAGCCGTCTACCCGAGGCCCAACTGTTTTACATGTTTGTTCTTGTATAAAAATGTAATGTCTGTATATGTATTTGTAATAGTAGGAAAAATATAGTAGTAATTTATTACTGTGCAACAATATGTTTTCTCCCAATCATTCCTATTCTCTACTAGGAAAATAGTATGTTCTACCTCAGCAGTGACACTGCTGACTATTAAATGATAAAAAATGAAGACTCAAGGTCGTATTAAATGTACCATACTCCTTAATGAGTCATATTGCCTTTAATTGACAATTAAAGGTTTAGATGTGAATTAGTTTGTAACCATGCTAATCGACGGCTGAATACTTAACGACCTTATGGCGTCATAAAATAGTGAGGTGACATTTTGTCACCCCTTGGCTTTACCGGCTGGGACTGTAGCTAGCAGTCGGAGTGTGGGAGTGTCTGTCTCGTATAGATCTATACACACGATGCCCGCTCTCCCTCCAGGAGACTCTGGTTACAAAGTGATACAACAATGTATTGTTGTATCATGAAGTAGTATTTCACATTTAAATTATCTTATATTAGTGTTTGTATAGTAAGTCATAGCGTAGTAATGTTCTCTGTGTACTAGTGTATAGTATATACTCTTGTATAGTGTATAGTGTGTATTGTTTCTCATTATAGTAGGTTTGTATCGCCTCATAAATGAACTGACTCTTGTATGTTTCATTGTACTAGTAATAGTGAGTAGTAATCTCTTAAACTATACCTATTATAGTTTGCTAGTAATGTTGTTTGTATGCCTTTGCTACCAAAAGGTATTGAACTGAAGTAAAAGCTTTTATATCTAAACACATATCTAGGATATATAAGTAAGATTTCAACGACATTCGGACAAATAACAGGGTACTCTAAGTCCACAACCAAACAAGTAAAGTGAGCTATCAGTCCTAAGTCCTTCAAATCTTACTTATATGAATATATCTGTATAGACATGAGTTTGAAAATAATATGAGTTTAAAAGAGTTTGATAAAGGATTTAGCATTTAAAAGAGCTTGATAAAATGTTTTGAAGTATTTGAAATCCATAAGTTTGATAAGAATTTGAAAGTAATAGAAAATCTTTCTATTTGTTCTAGTTATTAATCACATGTGATTAATATAACAACTAGAATGTTTCAACTTGTATTCCCCCCCCCCCCCATAAAAGCATTTAAAATCATTTCAAAGGTTGATTAAGGGGTATGAACTCACCTGTAGTGAGTGGTTCTGACGTGTGGTTAGAAGAGGATTGCAGAGTGTCAGGTGTAACCTTGAGCACACAATGATCCTAATAGACACATAGAGACATGTATGTGTATGAATTTAGTGTATAGACGACTAAATAAGAAGGGTAACACCCTTATTGGCTAGGAAACTCTAAGATTTATGGGATACAATCACATTTGATCGCATAACTAGGGTATATGGCCACCCTATAGAATTTACGGTCAAAGAGGTATGACCATTGGAGTTTTCGGTCCAAGTGTTCACGGTCCTTGGAGTTAACGATCTTAGTGTTTACGGTCCGATGACCTTACGGTCATGGAGTTCATGGTCTAAGGAGATTCAACCGTAAACTCATCAAATCTTGCACAAATGATGGTTTTCAAGGACTTCATTCAAAGGCGTCGGATTCTAGGGACCATGCTTAGCCTTAGGAAGGGTAAAGGCTATAAGAACACCCTTTATAAGGGTTTACGGTCTATGAAGATTCATAGACCATAAACTCTTTTGTTCAAGTAAAGAGTGATGATCTTAAGTCCAAAATGAAGGATTGTAACTAGATTCATGAAAGGGAAGATGATACTTACGGTTTTGAAGGCAAAGAAGGTGTTTTCAGTCCAAAACACAACCGTGTTCTTGAGGATCTTTGATGATCTAGATAAAAGATGAAACTCTTGGATGAATCAAGATTGAAACATGGATTTAGGAAGGATCTAACACACAAAGAAGGAATCACTTACTTATTCTTGAAGATTTGGAAGCAAGAGTTTATGCTTTTTGAGAGAGAATCGGTTCTAAGGCTTGAAGGAGGGAAAAGAATGGCTGAAGTGGTCACCCTCCATATATATAGGGATGGGTTTACGGTCACCATGACCGTAAACTCATTGGTCTTGATCGTAAACTCCCTTTTTGAGGAGGTTTACGGCTGCAGGCAGTTAAGAACTTAAGCTGCTATTCCCAAACTCTTATTCCTTTGATGTACTAGGGTTAGAACACTCAGAACATGTTCCAAACATTGATAACTGGAAGCCAAATGAGTCTAACACTGATAGGTTTAATTAATTAAACAAGCTTGAAAATTTCGGGTTGTCACATCATCCCCCCGTTAGAGGGAATTTCATCATGAAATTAGAGTTTAAGCAACTAAGTTATTACAAATAATTAGGTAAAAAGATGAGGAAATTCGGGACCTCGCTTGGCATTCCAGCGAACTTTCACTATCGGGATACGGATTTGCTTCGTTCGTTTGACCTCTCGGTCCATGATCTCTACAGGTTCTTCCACGAAGTTAAGGCTCTCGTTGATCTCGATCTCGTCGAGTGGGATGACAAGAGTCTCATCGGATAGACACTTTTTCAAGTTCGAGACGTGGAAGGTAGAATGTACGTTGCTGAGTTCGCGGGGTAGATTGAGTTTGTAAGCTACAGGGCTGATTCTAGCGAGAATCTCGAAAGGCCCTATGTATCTTGGATTGAGCTTCCCACGCTTTCAAAAGCGTATCAAGACCTTCCAGGGTGAGACTTTCAAAAGAATGCGATCTCCCACCTGGAATTCCAAAGGTTTCCTTCTCTTGTCAGCGTAGCTTTTCTGTCGGTCCCTAGAGGCTTTCAATCGTTCATGAATCCGAACGATCTTCTCTGTCATTTCCCGAATGATCTCCGGACCTGTGAGAGTGCTGTCAGGAATTCGTCCTTTAGCTAACTGTGTGTCACCCACCACAGCCCAACACAGAGGGGATCTGCACTTTCGGCCATAGAGGGCTTCGAATGGAGCAACCTTTATGCTCGTGTGATAGCTATTATTGTAGGAAAACTTGACAAGGGGTAAATGACTATCCCATGCCTTCCCAAAGTCGATCACACAGGCTCGCAACATATCTTCTAAGGTTTGAATAGTCCTTTCACTTTGTCCGTCGGTCTGCGGATGGTAGGCTGTACTCATGTCCAGCCTCGTTCCTAGGGAACTTTGTAGCGACTGCCAGAACCTCGAAGTGAATATACTATCCCTATCAGAGATAATAGAGATAGGAACACCATGCAGTCATACAATCTCCCGTATGTATGTTCTTGTGAGCTTCTCCATCTTGTCAGTTACCTTGATGGGCAGGAAGTGTGCAGATTTGGTCAATCTATCGACGATGATCCAAATGGTATCAAGTCCACCCGTTGTCTGGGGTAACTTGGTTATGAAGTCCATAGTGATCCGCTCCGACATCCATTCAGGTATCTCCGGTTGCTGAAGTAGACCTGATGGTTTCTGGTATTCGACCATGACCTTGGCGCAAGTAAGGCATTTACTTACGAAGGTAGCAATTTCTGCTTTCATGTTAGGCCACCAGTATAACTTTTTAAGGTCCAGATACATCTTATCTGAACCAGGGTGGACGGAATATCGAGTGTTGTGCGCTTCGGTCATGACCAAGTCTCTGAAACCACCGTGTTTCGGTGTCCAGATCCGGTCCATGAGATATAAGGCTCTGCCACCCTTGACTTCCAAGTTCTTATCCATCCCTCTTAGGGATTCACCCGCCACATTTTCGGGTTTCAAGGCCTCGAATTGAGCCTCTTTGATTTGCGTGGACAGGTGCGAATGGATAGTCATGTTCAATGATTTAACTCTTCGACCTGAATATTCTTTCCGACTTAGGGCGTCTGCTACTACGTTGGCTTTACTCGGATGATAACGAATTTCGCATTCGTAGTCATTGAGTCGCTCGACCCACCGTTGTTGTCTCATATTGAGCTCCTTCTGGTCGAATATGTGCTGTAAACTTTTATGGTCTGTAAAGATAGTGCTTTTTGTACCATACAGATAGTGTCTCCAGATCTTCAGAGAAAACACAACTGCTCCTACTTCAAGATCGTGTGTGGTGTAGTTGACCTCGTGTGTCTTCAACTGTCTTGAGGCATAGGCGATGACCTTACCTCGTTGCATCAGTACACAACCGAGCCCCTGGTTGGATGCATCGCAGTATACTACGAAGTCTTCTATCCCTTCGGGGAGGGATAGTATCGGTGCGGTGCATAAGGCTCGCTTCAGCGTTTGAAACGCCTTCTCTTATGTCTCTTCCCAGTCAAAGGCCACACCTTTCTGGGTCAATTTTGTAAGAGGTTTCGCAATTCGAGAGAAGTTCTGTATGAACCTGCGGTAGTAGCCAGCGAGGCCTAGAAATTGACAAATTTCTGTAGGCGTCTTCGGTGCTGACCAGTTCTCTATGGCTTTAATTTTTGAAGGGTCCACATGGATTCCTTCTTCGCTAACCACGTGACCTAAGAATTCGTCTCTGCGGATCCAAAATTTGCATTTAGAGAACTTTGCATAGAGCTTCTCCGATCGTAAGGTTCCTATGACTTGTCGTAGATGATCACTATGTTCCTCCCTACTTCGAGAGTAGATAAGTATGTCATCGATGAAGACGATGACGAACTGATCCAAGTAAGGACGACATACCCTATTCATTAAGTCCATGAATACTGCGGGCGCATTAGTCAATCCGAATGGCATCACTACGAACTCGTAGTGTCCGTAACGAGTTCGGAAGGTTGTCTTCGGAACATCCTCCTCAAGCACTTGTAACTGGTGATATCCGGATCTCAGATCAATCTTCGAAAAGTAGCTCGCCCCTTGCAGCTGGTCGAATAAATCGTCTATGCGAGGAAGAGGGTAACGATTTTTGACCATAAGTTTGTTGAGTTCCCTATAGTCAATGCACATACGGAACAATCCATCTTTCTTCTTCACGAATAACACCGGTGCTCCCCAGGGTGAGAAGCTTGGTCTTATAAAGCCGTTGCTGAGCAGTTCGTTAAGTTCACCAGAAAGTTCTTGCATCTCTGCAGGTGCTAGACGATAGGGCGATTTGGCTACGGGGGTAGCCCCTGGAACTAAGTCGATCCTGAATTCGACTTGGCGTTGGGGAGGTAATCCCGGTAGTTCTTCTGGAAACACGTCGGGGAAGTTGCGTAATATGGGGAGGTCTTTTAGGTCTTTTGTTTTCTGGTTCACATCGACTATATGAGCAAGGAACGCACGGTATTCCTTTCGTAGGTATTTCTGGGCTTGCATGCACGAGATAATACGAAGGTTTGTACTGGGTTTGTCTTCGTAGATCAATAAGGTTTTGTTATTCGGTAGGTTTAGACGGACGACTTTCTCGAAACACAGAATATCGGTACGATGAAGACTGAACCAGTCCATGCCCACAATGACGTCGAAACTCTTGATTTCCACGGGTATGAGGTTGATTGGAAATGAATGATTATCTAGTGTGAGGGTACAACCTATGTAAATCTCGTTAGAACTCTCTGTCTTTCCGTTAGCCATTTCTACGACGAAGGTTTATTTTAGTGCTTGCGGTGCTTTATTAAGTAAGTGTTTAAATTTTTGGTTCACGAAGCTCCTTTCTGCTTCACTATCAAATAGGATACATGCATATGAGTTACCGAGGAGAAACGTACCCGTGACTATTGTGGGGTCTGCCACTGCTTCATTGTGGCCAATAGCAAGTAGTCTCCCTGCTCCTTCCGCATTCCCTGCTTTAGGACAGTTTCTTTTGAAGTGCCCTGTCTCGCCACACCCGTAGCAGGCCTAACTTACTCATGTACTAGGGACCTGGGTGATGGGTCTTGGTGGTGCTTTGCAAAACCAGACAGTATGGCCCTTCCGGTCGCAGTTGTTGTAGTGCATTTCCCGGCAGGGGACGTTGTGATGGAAATTGCACTTAGTGCACTTGGGTAGGCTCCCTGCATATGGCTTTGTTGGTACAGGGGCAACCGGAGTTGTGGCAGCACGGACAGCCACAACCTGTTGGTTCGTAGAAGAGGATTGAGCTGATTTACCCTTCTTTCGGTCCCAACGCTTTCTCTTGTTGTCGGCCGCTTTGGTTGGTGCTGAGACAACAGTTGTAGTTGTTGTTGGAGGAGAAGGAACCTCGTGATCGATAAGCCTTTGGGCCAATTGCTTGGCGCTATCAAAGGTTGCAGGGTTCGATGCTAGGACGTTTCCTCGATACGGGGGTACCAAACCCCATATGTATCTCTCGATTTTCTTGCTTTCGGTGGGGACCATGTTGGGACATAGGGTTACTAGGTCGCTGAATCTGGCTGTATAAGCCACTATGTTGGAACCCTTCATCTTAAGGTTCCACAGTTCCTCCTCGAGTTTCTAAATCTCGCCCCTCGGGCAGTACTCCTTTGCCATCAGATCCTTCAGTGTCTCCCAGCCCATGGTGTTAGCCGCTACCAGTGAGAGTGATTTGACATGACCATTCCACCATGTCAGGGCCCTTTCAGTGAAGGTGCAGGCAGCAAATTTTATCTTGCTTCCTTTAGGACAAGATCACATCTCAAAGACTGCTTCTATTCTTCCGATCCATTGGGACAGCGCTATAATCCCTCCGGTTCCGTTGAAGAACACTGGTTTGCAACTGATGAAGTCTTTATAGGTACACTCCCGTGTATGCGGTTGGATTTCACCATGGTTAGAGTTGGTGCCCGTTCCAGCTCCACTGGCACCACCAGAATTTACTTGAGTCATGGTTGCGGCCACAGCTGCGGTCACAGCACCGCATCGAACTGCGGAGGAGGTGGTGGTGGTGGAGTTTGGTTTACAGGCGTGCCTCTGGTCGGACGCTTGCGGGGCGGCATCTTTTACTGAAAATTCATAGAGATGGTGATAATAGTAAGAATCGATTGTATGTATGATGGGAGTGATTAATGGGCTAATCGCCATAGTCCAACTACTAGAATGAGTGTATGATTGAAATAGAGACACCACAATAGAGTAGGGAAATGCAAGACTAGAGACTTTCCAATAGATTAGCGAACTGCCAATATTACTGGTATTAATGATGTAAATGAGTTCGGGAAAAATGACCTAATAGTAGGTCTTACATCAAACCATATAGGGAAAATGTTGACAGCTTAGAAGTCTAGTTAAACTTCTTGAAAGATAGGAATATTTTACAAACAAGTGCTACTTAGATCATAGATAAGGTAGGCTATTCCTAAGATCAAAAGAAAGATGAGTTAGGCATCTTCTACTGGCGACGGGTATTCCTCGGGAGTACCCTCAGATTTGTCAGTTGACGTACTACGTCTTGAAGATGTCGCTCTTGAGCTCTCTGGCGCACTCGAAGTTCTATAACTTCAGTTCGAGATGCAGCTAGTTGTTGGTGCAGAGCCTCATTGGTTCTCCTAGTCCCTTCCATAGCCACTTCGAGTTGGCGAATGCGGACCGTGTTAACGCTAGAGTTGGCGTCAATTTCCATGACTCGGTCGATGGTTGTGCGACCTTGCTCGACATTCCGAGCAATCCTGCGGACCATAATGGGCAGGACTCGGTCAGCTGAGCCTCCCTCGCTTATATTGTAAAAGTTGCGATCTCCGTTGAAGGGTAAATGTTGACCCTGTTAATGGGTCCATTGGTTCAAGTTTGTCGCCCACAAAGGTGTGGGGCCTTGAAACGCTGGTCGGGGGTTGAGGTTTGGGATTTGGGCCTCTTGAGGCAGGTTGTTGACTTCTGGCTCGGAGTCAGAACCATCCGAAAAGCCTTCTGCAAGGTAATCATCCAAAGGGATTGGATGATCATATTCTGGCTCTTCTTTAAGCCATCCAGCATTGCCTTGGTTTGGGAAGTATGGGTCGACGTGGGGATGGAATCCACCCATGATATCTACGCTAGAAAATGGGTATAAGAATCTTATAAAATAGACGTACTACTTAAGATAATTATAAGATGATCCTTACTAGTTACTTCAATACTTGCATAGTGCATACCAGTTACATGTAATCAAAACAAGATAGACCTTCGAATAAGTGACCCTAACTCTAAATCCACAACCAAACAAGGAACAGGAAGTAAAGCAATGGTCACAGATTCGAAGTCTATAACACCTTAGTCACATATAACCTTAGCGTATCCACTTAGCAACTATCGACCTACCAGTAAAGACCTTTTTAGTTATCAAATAAGTAATTATAGTAACACAAAATACTCCTATAGTATTTTAGGTTTATGTTCTGTTCTAATGTTCTCGTTGTAGTAGTGTTGGTAAGTTTTTAGATTTGTTGCAACACCACAACCATTCTTAGGCACATGCTAGTCACTCCTCGGAAAATATAGTTGATCAGGCTATATCCTCCCAAGTTTGAATATATGTCTCTAAGCCTAATCGTGTTGTCCAACAATCGTAATACTTTTTTCTGTCCTAGTGACACTGTTTTTAGTATGCATGCAGGTAGGTATACTTAGTTAAATATTTTATTATTTAAAAGTATAAACTCTTGGTCAGAGTATATTAATCCCATTGTGTTTATAGTTTGTATATCTTTTATGGGTTGATATACTCGATTCACTATAAACAATGCTCTGATACCAATCTGTCGCACCCCAAAACCGGAACGGCAGAAACGTTCTGGGGCGGAGGACGTCATGTATAGTATCATAACAATGCATAATAGTAAACAAGCAACAACATCCATTGCATTAATAGAATAATTAAATACATGTGTGTTCTTTTGTAAGGTTTAAATGACACCAAAAAAAATGTATACATCAAAATATAGACGAGTCTTGGATCCACTCCGTCCTTCAAAAGCTGCATGGGTGTACGTGTCTTACTGGTTCCTTGAGAATAAAAGTTATTTTGAAAGAGAGTATCAACATAAATGCTGGTGAGTTCATAAGTATTTAGTGTCATTTAGTAGTTAAAAGTCACGTTATGTTTGTATTAAAACCTTGAAAAGTTTGTAAAGTTTTCCCAGAAAATCCTATATTTCCTGCTTATAAATAAGGTAGCCTTCTACCCGAGGCCCGACTGTTTTACATGTTTGTTCTTGTTTAAAAATGTAATGTTTGTATATGTATTTGTAATAGTAGGAAAAATATAGTAGTAATTTATTACTGTGCAACAGTATGTTTTCTCCTAATCATTCCTATTCTCTACTAGGAAAATAGTATGTTCTACCTCAGCAGTGACATTGCTGACTATTAAATGATAAAAAAATGAAGACACAAGGTCGTATTAAATGTACCATAATCCTTAATGAGTCATATTGCCTTTAATTGATAATTAAAGGTTTAGATGTGAATTAGTTTGTAACCATGCTAATCGACGGCTGAATACTTGACGACCTTCTGGCGTCATAAAATAGTGAGGTGACATTTTGTCACCCCTTGGCCTTACCGGCTGGGACTGTAGCTAGCAGTCGGGGTGTGGGAGTGTCTATCCCGTATAGATCTATACACACGATGCCCGCTCTCCCTCCAGGAGACTCTGGTTACAAAGTGATACAACAATGTATTGTTGTATCATGAAGTAGTATTTCACATTTAAATTATCGTATATTAGTGTTTGTATAGTAAGTCATAGCGTAGTAATGTTCTCTCTGTACTAGTGTATAGTATATACTCTTGTATAGTGTATAGTGTGTATTGTTTCTCATAATAGTAGGTTTGTATCGCCTCATAAATGAACTGACTCTTGTATGTTCATTGTACTAGTAATAGTGAGTAGTAATCTCTTAAACTATACCTAGTATAGTTTACTAGTAAGGTTGTTTGTATGCCTTTGCTACCCAACGGTATTGAACTGAAGTAAAAGCTTTTATATCTAAACACATATATAGGATATATAACTAAGATTTCAACGACATTCGGACAAATAGCAGGGTACTCTAAGTCCACAACCAAACAAGGAACAGGAAATAAAGTGAGCTATCAGTCCTACATCCTTCAAATCATACTTATATAAATATATCTGTATAGACATGAGTTTGACAATAATATGAGTTTAAAAGAGTTTGATAAAGGATTTAGCATTTAAAAGAGCTTGATAAAATGTTTTGAAGTATTTGAAATCCATAAGTTTGATAAAAATTTGAAAGTAATAGAAAATCTTTCTGTTTGTTCTAGTTATTAATCACATGTGATTAATATAACAACTAGAATGTTTCAACTTGTATTCCCCCCATAAAAGCATTTAAAATCATTTCAAAGGTTGATTAAGGGGTATGAACTCACCTGTAGTGAGTGGTTCTGACGTGTGGTTGGAAGAGGATTGCAGAGTGTCAGGTGTAACCTTGAGCATACAATGATCCTAATAGACACATAGAGACATGTATGTGTATGAATTTAGTGTATAGACGACTAAATAAGAAGGGTAACACCCTTATTGGCTAGGAAACTCTAAGATTTATGGGATACAATCACATATGATCGCATAACTAGGGTATATGGCCACCCTATAGAGTTTACGGTCAAAGAGGTATGACCATTGGAGTTTACGGTCCAAGTGTTCACGGTCCTTGGAGTTAATGGTCTTAGTGTTTACGGTCCAATGACCTTACGGTCATGGAGTTCACGGTCTAAGGAGATTCAACCGTAAACTCATCAAATCTTGCACAAATGATGGTTTTCAAGGACTTCATTCAAAGGCGTCGGATTTTAGGGACCATGCTTAGCCTTAGGAAGGATAAAGGCTAGAAGAACACCCTTTATAAGGGTTTACGGTCTATGAAGATTCATAGAACGTAAACTCTTTTGTTCAAGTAAAGAGTGATGATCTTAAGTCCAAAATAAAGGATTGTAACTAGATTCATGAAAGGGAAGATGATACTTACGGTTTTGAAGGAAAAGAAGGTGTTTTCGGTCCAAAACACAACCGTGTTCTTGAGGATCTTTGATGATCTAGATAAAAGATGAAACTCTTGGATGAATCAAGATTGAAACATGGATTTAGGAAGGATCTAACACACAAAGAAGGAATCACTTACTTGTTCTTGAAGATTTGGAAGCAAGAGTTTATGCTTTTTGAGAGAGAATCGGTTCTAAGGCTTGAAGAAGGGAAAAGAATAGCTGAAGTGATCACCCTCCATATATATAGGGATGGGTTTACGGTCACCATGACCGTAAACTCATTGGTCTTGACCGTAAACTCCCTTTTTGAGGAGGTTTACGGTTGCAGCCAGTTAAGAACTTAAGCTGCTATTCCCAAACTCTTATTCCTTTGATGTACTAGGGTTAGAACACTCAAAACAGGTTCCAAACATTGATAACTGGAAGCCAAATGAGTCTAACACTGATAGGTTTAATTAATTAAACAAGCTTGAAAATTTCGGGTTGTCACAGAGTTGCTCATTAAAAAGGGTCGCGTGTGCATGTAAGTACATTGAGCGTACTTGAAGGGTGAAAATCCCTATTTTTTAGGGTTTGGTCACTATTTATGCATCCTTATCCTTCAAAACCCTTTCCTCCATCAGCCTCTATCTCCAAAAAAAACCCCCGTTTTAAACCCTAGTTCTTTGGTGTGTGATTTTGAACTTGAAAATAGTGTGTTCTTATGCTTGTGAAGGAGGAAGAAGGTGGTAGATCATCTGGGAAGCTGAAGGCAACTTAGATCCAAAAGCATCTCAAGGTATAAATCTTGGAACTTGATGAATATTTTCCTTGGATCTTGCTAGTTCTTAAGTTTTTATGCATTTTGGTCCCATAATCTTGGTGTTCGTGAGTATGGCTTACTATAAACCATAAGAGTTGTCCTTTCAGATGTTTTCGAGTGCTAGGAACCATAAAATTGTGATCTTGGTCCTTTTCTTCCCTCCATGCAATAGTTATGATGTTTTGGTTTGTGTCTTAAGTTAGGGTTTTGGTTTTTGGACTCCTTCTAGCCATGGAAATTCATAAAGTTGGAAACTTTATGACTTAGAATGATATTTGAGACTAGATCTGAGGTTTGGACGTGAAATCATAATGAAATAAGCACTTAATGAGAAAAAGTAGGCTCATATTGAGTACCCTGGGCGTATCTGGTGGTACGCTGCTGTAACATCCCAATTTTCAAGGCCAAAAGTTTCATTTTTAATTAGGTAGCTCGTAAAATAATTTACCAAAAACATTACCAACATCAAATCAGTTATTAAAATTGTAACAACGTGTCTCAAAACCATATCATCCATAGTAATAAAATCATAGTACATTCCGAAGAATATCATAGTGCGGAATCCGATATGTGTGTGTGATGTGCCGCTAACGCGTCGGCTCCTTCCCATTTGCTAAAGAGGTACCTGAAACCAAAACTGTAAACTGTAAGCACAAAGCTTAGTGAGTTCCCCCATCATACCACATACCATACAATAACATACTATCAGGCAATTCTGGGGTGCCGAACTACCCAGGTCAAGCCATTCTGGGGTGCTTGACGTACCCAGGTCAAGCCATTCTGGGGTGCTTGACTTACCCGTCGGCCTATTTCACCCGACCACCAGGGACTATTTCACCCCCTACCACTACCATATAACACACATACTCTGCCAGGCAATTCTTGGGTTCCTAACAACCCAGGTCAAGCCATTCTGGGGTGCTTGACTTACCCGTCGGTCCTTACGACCGACATCCAAGGACTATTTCACCCCTACTACTACCATATAATATAATAGCATAAACATACTGTCAGACAATTCTGGGGTGCCTGACCTACCCTTCGGTCCTAATGACCGAACTTGGGGACTATTCTCCCCCTACTACCACTATCACATATAACATATCATGCTAGCACATAAACATATCAGGTCGTAGCAAACCTTGATGAATATCACAAAGACAATCATCCAACATACAACTCCTACTGGTGGGCCTACATTGTGGCCGTAGACCCACCACTACTGGAAAGTAACTCACCTCGATGTCGCGTAGTGTCTGCACTGATCTCAATGTGGAAGTCAACTCTCCCCGACTCCTCAATCCCTACACAACAACTCTTCCAAGTCATCACATAGAATATACAACCCTAACCAGGGTCAACTCAAGCTCAGTCAAAGTCAACATTGGTCAAAGTCAACATCCAGTTGACCTGACTCGCCGAGTTGGCCTACCAACTCGTCGAGCCCATACTCCTCCAACCCGATACAATCCCTATCTTCGCTTGCCATCAGGACCATCTTCATCCGACTCGCTGAGTTCGACGTTGACTCGCCAAGTCCATCCTTAAGGTTGGGAGATTGCCTTGGACTCACCGAGTCTGTTCATACACTCGCCGAGTCCTATGATTCCCAAGTCTCTTTACGTGTATAAACAACTAAGGGACTTTCCATCGTAACAACTGGTCCATCCACAGAAGGGGTTTAGTGGTCAATACACCCCGACTCGCCGAGTCCCAAGAACGACTCGTCGAGTCCAACCTTGACCATTACTATACAGTTGATTTAAATGGGTCTTAACACCTGAAAACCATAGATCTGGCCTTCTAATGTCCAGTTTACATGTAAAGCTCCAAACTTGGTGCACATGCATCGGGTCTTTGGCTCAAAAAGTCATAAAAGGTGTTCTACAAGATGCATGGGGCTCTCATGGCCTTAAAGTCGGCACCTTTATGCCATGAGACCCCTCCAATGACTCAAATCTGAAGTTAAGATTCCATGAACACCTCACAAATCGTAAAATGGCTTGGAAAGCCCTAAATGTACCCAAAGTCCAAGCTTCTAAGGATGAATAAGCACATGGAAGACCAAGATAGGGGCATTTTACCTTGATTGAGCTGGATATGGACCAAAACCTCTGGATCTCCAAGCCTCAATTTGAACTCTCAAGCTTCTTCCTTCTTCTCAAGTTTCACAATCCACCAACTGCACCAAAATGGCCTTAGAACACACAAAAACGGCTAGGGTTTCGATATACAGCTCTCTGGGAGTGATAGGGGCGATGGAGGCCAAGATAAAGTGTTTAAATTGGGTGCAAACCCTAAATACTAGGGTTTTGTCCAGACAGCTACTACTCGTCGAGTCGTACTTCCGACTAATCGAGTAGGTCAGTTAAACCCCCCGTTCCAACAGTCGAGTCTACTCGACGAGTCCCAGAGTAAATTGTAACATTTCTTGGAAATTAAATACGTACCAGGAATCAGGTGCTACAAATCTCCCCCACTTATTTTAGACTTTGTCGAAGTCTGCTGCTGATTCTGGAAAAAGCTCGGGGTAGTGCTCCCTTATCTCATCCTCCGGCTCCCAAGTCCATTCCGATCCCTTGCGGTGTTGCCATTGCACCTTCACCAGCTCCACTCTCTTGTTCCTCAGGTCCTTCGACTTCTTGTCGAGGATCGCTACTGGCCGCTCGATGTAATTCATGCTGTCATCCACCTGAATATCCTCCAGAGGTACCACTATCGAGTCGTCCACCAGGCACTTCCGTAACTAGGAAATGTGAAACGTACTGTGAATCTGACTGAGTTCGGCTGGCAGGTCCAGCCTATATGCCACCTTGCCCACCCGGGCTACCACCTGGAAAGGCCCAATGTATCTGGGGCCCAACTTGCCCCGCTTCCTGAACCGGATGACGCCTTTCCAAGGAAACACCTTCAGAAGGACCATATCCCCGACCTGGAACTCCAGGTCTGATCGGCGCTTGTCGGCGTAACTTTTCTGCCGACTCTGAGCAGTCTGAAGTCTGCTCCTAACCTGTTGAATTCTCTCTGTCGTCTTGAGCACCACTTCGGTGCTCCCCATGACCTTCTGTCCGACTTCTAACCAACATATCGGTGTCCTACACTTCCTCCCGTACAACATCTCGAAGGGAGGACGATCGATACTCGCGTGATAGTTGTTGTTGTAGGAGAACTTGGCTAATGGAAGGTAGGTATCCCAGCTACCACCGAAGTCTAGAACGCAGGCCCGCAGCATATCCTCCAAGGTCTGGATGGTCCGCTCACTCTGGCCATCCGTCTGCGGGTGGAACGTTGTGTTGAAATGCAGACGAGTACCCAACTCGTCGTGAAACTTCTTCCAGAACCAGGAAGTAAACCGCACGTCTCGGTCCGAAATCACCGAAACAAGCACTCCGTGCCGAGCTACTACCTCTCGGATGTAGATTTCGGCCAACTTCTCGGCCGAAATGCTCTCCTGAATCGGTATGAAATGGGCACTCTTGGTCAACCGATCCACGATAACCCAAATCGAATCCATTTCCCGTGCAGTCCTGGGAAGCTTGGTGATGAAGTCCGTAGTAATATCTTCCCATTTCCACATGGGAATGTCTAGCGGCTGCATCTTGCTATGTGGCCTCTGGTGCTCAGCCTTGACCTTCCTGCAGGTCAAGCATCACTCTACGTACCAGACAACGTCCCCCTTCATGCAGGGCCACCAGTAATCGGGTCGAAGATCCTTGTACATCTTCGTCTCCCCGGGATGAATCGAGAATCGGGATTTGTGCGCCTCCTCCATCAGAAACTGGCGCACACCCCCATGATAGGGAACCCACACCCTGCGATGTAGCGTCAATAACCCACGACAATCATAGTCGAAGGAGGAAATCCGTCCCACAATACGCTCGCTCTTCCGATGTTCCTCCTTCATAGCCTCCTGTTGGGCGTCTGAGATCTGCTCCGAAAGAGGAGTCACCACCGTCATCCTCATGCAGATGTCTCTGATCGGCGCTGCCTTGCGGATAAGTGCATCAGGCACGACATTGGCCTTCATCGGGTGGTAAAGGATCTCGCAATCGTAATCCTTCACTACATCTAACCATCGACGTTGCCTCATGTTCAGATTCGGCTGATCAATGAGATACCTCAAACTCTTGTGGTCCGTGTAGATGGTACAATGGACCCCATAGAGATAGTGTCGCCAAATCTTGAGGGCGAAGACGACCGCCCCCAACTCCGAATTGTGTGTCAGGTAGTTCGCTTCATGAGGCTTCAGCTGAGATGGACTCTCTGCATCAACACCACGCCCAACCCTGAGATGGACGCATCACAATATACCACGAAATCCTCCACGCCCTCGGGCAGGGCGAGAATCAGCGCCTCGCACAGTCTCTGTCTCAACGTCTCAAATGTTGCCTGCTACTCAGGCCCCCAACGAAAAACAACGACTTTCTTCGTCAGCCGCGTCAAGGGTACGACTATTTTGGAGAAGTCCTAAATGAATCTCTAATAATAGCCCGCCAGTCCGAGGAAACTCCGTATCTCAGATGGAGACTTCGGAAACTCCCATCTCATCATGCCTCCACTTTGGCCGGGTCAACCAATATCTCGTTCTGGTTGAGAAGGTGTCCAAGAAATTGCACCTCGCGCAACCAGAACTCGCACTTGGAGAACTTGGCATACAAGCTCTCCCTCCTCAGGGTATCCAAAACCTCTCGCAGATGCTCCTCATGCTGCTCCTGCATCTTGGAGTAAACCAAGATGTCATTAATGAAATCTATCACAGACCAATCTAGCATCGGTCTGCACACGCGGTTCATGAGGTCCAGGAACGCGGCAGGAGCATTAGTGAGCCCGAAGGGCATCACCACGAACTCATAGTGGCCATAGCGAGTCCGGAAAGGAGTGTTCTGTATATCCTCATCCCTGACGGTAATCTGATGGTAGCCTCACCGCAAGTCAATCTTGGAGAACCAAGATGCTCCCTGAAGCTGGTCGAAGAAGTCATCAATCCTCGGGAGTGGGTAACGGTTCTTCACCGTTACCTTGTTCAGCTGTCGGTAATCTATGCACATGCAATGCGACCCATCCTTCTTCTTGAAAAACAGGATAGGGGCTCCCCAAGGCAAACTACTCGGCCTGATAAATCCCTTGTCTAACAGCTCCTGCAGCTGTGTAGACAACTCCTGCATCTCCGAAGGAGCCAACCGATATGGTGCCTTGGCTATCGGAGCCGCACCAGGGACTAGGTCGATCCTGAACTCCACCTGTCGCTCCAGAGGTATCCCAGGAAGCTCCTCTGGGAATACATCTGTAATCTCGTATTACCCGCCTCCCGGGTATCCATAACATAGGCAACATACCCAGCGCAGCCCTGCTGAAGATAGCGCCTAGCCCTCGCTGCTGAACATAGTGTTGGTCGGCGCTGTGGTCTCTCGCCCTGTACCAACAGCTCTCCCCCACTTGGGGTCCTGATCCGAACCAAGTGCTGCGCGCAGTCGATCACTGCCCCGTTGGGGCTCAGCCAATCCATGACTATAATCACCTTGTTCCCACGCAACGGAATGGGAACCAACTCTACCAAATAAGGCTCCTCGAACAACCTCAAAATACAGTCCCTGAAAACCTCTATCGCTCACACTGATCGATCATCCGCAATCTCGACCTCTAGAGGGAAATCCAACACGCCCGAAGACTCAGGGAACCTCTTACTGAACGCAAGAGAGACAAATGATCGGGTAGCACCCAAATCAAACAACACCTGAACTGGGATATCGTTCACATGGAACGATCCTAAACAAGACATGTCCTATGGCACATCAATATCATAAGCAACATAAAATAACAGCTAGGGAGAAGAAATCATACCCGTCACCACATCGGGTGCGGCGCGTGCCTCCTCGGTAGTCAACTGGAAGGCTCGGCTCCTCAGCACTGTAGCCTCTGTCTTGCCCTGCCGACCATCAGTGATCCGCAGGGTCGCTGGAGCTGGTGCCTTCACTGGCGCTGCTGCTGTCAACTGCGGGCAATTGGCCTTTTATGGCCTCGTTGGTTGAAGTGAAAGCACAACAACTCCGATGTCTGGGAATTAGGCACAGGGGCGGTATAATCTCTACTGAAGTGCCCCGTCTTGCCGCACTTGTAGCAGCCCGATGATCCCATCCTACAAACCTCCTCATGAGCCCTACTGCATTTCCTGTAGCGGCCCTGTCCCGACTGGCCCTTCGGCCTAGCGTCTGCTCCTTTGGACTTCTTCCCCGAAGCCCCAATAAATTGCCCCTCCTCCGCCTTCCTCTTCCTGATGTGCTCCAGGTCTATCTCTCTCTCCCTCGCCCTGGCAATCATGGAATCCAGGGTCGGGCATGGTAAGAAGCTGACATGCTCCCGAACATCAGCTCTCAACATGTCGTGATAGCGGGTCCTCCGCAGATGCTCATCTCCCGCATACTGGGGCACCAAAAATTCCCTCTCCCGGAACTTAGCGGTAATCTCTGCCACCGTCTCTGTCGTCTGCCTCATTTCTAGGAAATCCCTGGCCAACTGCTGAAGCTCCACAACTGGCGCAAACTCATCCCTGAACCTGGTCACAATGTCCGACCAAGTCATAGCGTCAATAGTCGAGGACCCCAACGAGTCACCAACCGACTCCCACCAATCCCTGTCTCGGTTTCTCAAACAACCTGCGACATATCGCACCTTCGACCCCTCAGAGCAGAAGCTCGTCAACTGTGCAGACTCAATGTTTGCAATCCATCTCCTGGCTGCGATGGGGTCCTTAGCCCCATGGAAATCCGGTGCACCACTTCCTCTAAATTCCTTGAAGGACAGTGTGCGTGAACCTGACTGGCTGTGTGCCATGTCACTCCTGAATGCCCTTTGGCGATCCTCCATCAGCTCTATGATCCCTTCTATGATCGACCCGAAAATCACCGGGGTCGACTGAAGGATGCCTATTGTAATCTCGGACGCGATGAACTCGCGTAGTCCCTCATCCACTGGCTCGGAACCTGCACCCGAACCTGATCCTGATCCTGAACCTCCCCCTCCATGACGTGTGATCATCACCATTCTGAAACATAACACGCAATCGTCAGAATCCTACATAAACCTCGAGAGGTTTCATACACTCTACAAGTTTCCTGGTTCCATCTCGGCTCTCCTTGATTCGAGTACGGATCCTATCCTTGTAGTAGTATGGGCGCATACTACCTTCCACATCTATCCGTACTTTCCTCAAGGATTGCTTCGACTTCACCAAGTCCCTCCTATTACTGTTGCACTCTTTTCCAATCTCGTCCTAGGCTTACCCTAGGGTATCTCTCCGACCTACTCTCTGCCATCAGCTTCATAAGGAACCCCTGATACCTTTACCTAACTAGCTCACGAATACCATTACATATTACTAAGACCAGATAATTCTTCGAATGAAAGGTCCTACCCCACAACGGTTGGACTCAAACAAGAGCTGCGCAGTAGGGCTAGACCTAACCTTCTGGAATTATTTCGTCCTCGCAATATGTAACTTAACGTACTCCCGAAGCACAAAGCAACAACATTCGGGCATTGAGTAACCCAATCCAATCGTACCCTATCCAAACTATCATATAACTGACTACTCAGTAACATCTCGCAGTTCAAAAGCACATATAGCGGCATATCAGGCATCTTCCTAGATCCTTAGCCCTAATCTAGCATGCATTTCTCATACATATACAATAGACATATAAGGCATCCTTCCTAGATCCTTAGCCCTAATCTAGCATGCAATTCTCATAATCATATCATAACATAACATGTATGGGTATCTTGGGGAAAACATACTTGAGCTCGGCCGGGAACGCACATCACACATCATGTTCTTTTTCAAAGTTCTTTTCTCTTTTCAAATTCTTTTCAAATTCCTTTATATGAAATGATTTTACTTTTGAAAATTTCCATACCAAGTCCTTAGTTTGAGTCCAGACACACTCGAGAGTGTGCCCGAATCCCTCAAACCAAGGCTCTGATACCAACTTGTAACATCCCAATTTTCAAGGCCAAAAATTTCATTTTTAATTAGGTAACTCGTAAAATAGTTTACCAAAAACATTAGCAACATCAAATCGGTTATTAAAATTGTAACAATGTGTCTCAAAACCATATCATCCATAGTAATAAAATCAGAGTACATTCCCAAGAATATCATAGTGCGGAATCCGATGTGTGTGTGATGTGCCGCTACCACGCCGGCTCCTTCCCCTTTGCTGAAGAGGTACCAGAAACCAAAACTATAAACTGTAAGCACAAAGCTTTGTGAGTTCCTCCATCATACCTCATACCATACAATAACATACTGTCAGGCAATTCTGGGGTGCCTGACTACCCAGGTCAAACCATTCTGGGGTGCTTGACTTACCCAGGTCAAGCCATTCTGGGGTGCTTGACGTACGCAGGTCAAGCCATTCTGGGGTGCTTGACTTACCCGTTGGTCTATTTCACCCGACTACCAGGGACTATTTCACCGCCTACCACTACCATATAACACACATACTCTGCCAGGCAATTCTGGGGTGCCTGACTACCTAGGTCAAGCCATTATGGGGTGCTTGACTTACCTGTCGGTCCTTACGACCGACATCCGAGGACTATTTCACCCCCTACTACTACCACATAATATCATAACATAAACATACTGTCAGGCAATTCTGGGGTGCCTGAATTACCCTTTGGTCCTAACGACCGAACTTGGGGACCATTCTCCCCCTACTACCACTATCACATATAACATATCATGCTAGCACATAAACATATCAGGTAGTAGCAAACCTAGATGAATATCACGAAGACAATCATCCAACATACAACTCCTACTGGTCGGCCGACATTGTGGCCGTAGACCCACCTCGATGTCGCGTAGTGTCTGCATTGATCTCAATGTGGAAGTCAACTCTCCCCGACTCCTCGATCCCTACACGACAACTCTTCCAAGTCATCACATAGAATATACAACCCTAACCAGGGTCAACTCAAGCTCAGTCAAAGTCAACATTGGTCAAAGTCAACATCCAGTTGACCTGACTCGCCGAGTTGGCCTACCAACTCGTCGAGCCCATACTCCTCTAACCCGATACAATCCCTGTCTCCGCTCGTCGAGTCTAGCAAGAACTCGACGGGTCCTCCTCCAATCATCATCGGGACCATCTTCATCCGACTCGCCGAGTTCGACCTTGAACTTGTCGAGTTGATCTCCCTCCTACGAATACATCCAGTCTATGACTTGCCGAGTTGTATGAACAACTCGTCGAGTCCATCTTCAAGGTTGGGAGATTGCCTTGGACTTGCCGAGTCTGTTCATACACTCGCCGAGTCCTATGATTCCCAGGTCTCTTTACGTGTCTAAACAACTAAGGGACTTTCCATCCTAACAACTGGTCCATCCACAGAAGGGGTTTGGTGGTAAATACACCCCGGCTCGCCGAGTCCCAAGAACGACTCACCGAGTCAATCCTTGACCATTACTATATAGTCGATTTAAATGGGTTTTAACACCTCAAAACCATAGATTTGGCCTTCTAATGTCCATTTTACACGTAAAGCTCCAAACTTGGTGCACATGCATGGGGTCTTTGGCTCAAAAAGTCATAAAAGGTGTTCTATAAGATGCATGGGGCTCTCATGGCCTTAAAGTTCACACCTTTATGCCATGAGACCCCTCCAATAACTCAAATCTGAAGTCAATATTCCATGAACACCTCACAAATCCAAAAATGGCTTGGAAAACCCTAAATGTACCCAAAGTCCATGCTTCTAAGGATGAATAAACACATGGAAGACCAAGACAGGGGCATTTTACCTTGATTCAGCTGGATATGGACCAAAACCTCTCGATCTCCAAGCCTCAGTTCGAACTCTCAAGCTTCTTCCTTCTTCTCAAGCTTCACAATCCACCAAATGCACCAAAATGGCCTTAGAACACACAAAAACAGCTAGGGTTTCGATATACAACTCTCTGGGAGTGATAGGGGTGATGGAGGCTAAGATAAAGTGTTTAAATAGGGTGCAAACCCTAAATATTAGGGTTTTGTCCAGACAGCTCCTACTCGTCGAGTCAGTCTTCCGACTCGTCGAGTAGGTCACTTAAACCCCCCGTTCCAACAGTCGAGTCTACTCTACGAGTTTGGCCTCCAACTCGCTGAGTCCCAAAGTAAATTGTAACATTTCTAGGAAATTAAATACATACCAGGAATCGGGTGCTACTGCTGCTCATAGTGGATGAAGGCCATATATTTTTGCTAATGACCTACTATGCCAAGCATAGTGACTGAGTATGTTGGACATACTTATTTTGTGTTGACCCTTTTGACTTTTTTACATTAAATTTGATCAGGAATTTGACCAAGTTCGACTTGGGAGTATTGTGGGTAATTTGAGTCGTACTTTTAGTTTAGGTTACCTTCTATTGTATAGGTGACCAGTAGAGTCAACAGTTGGAGCAGTGATCTGTTCAGCTATATTTCAAATTGTGAGAGGAGTTTTCCTAAATATACTTATGGGTCGAAGGCGCCAATGACAGCCTGCTGGATTATGTATCCTGGTATATTGGATTAATGTTATGCTGGTTAAATGATAGAGTGGTAGATCTATACGATTAATTGAGTTCACTAATTATGTGTTAGACTGGTAGATCTATACGATTACACGTACTTGTTGGTTATTGATTGTTATTGTATATGTCGATATGTTATGGTTTGTTGGGTTGAGGCGGTCCTGCTTTGTGCCGAAGGCCAAAATACCTGATGTGGTCCAAATAGACTGAAGGCTTGCAAGGCGGTCCAGTCAGGCCGAAGGCCCAGAGAGCAGTACATATAGGTTCTATTCCCTGGGAGGAGGTCCAGTCAGGCTGAAGGCTCATATATGCATGATGTAATCTATATGGTTGTGTGTGGTACTTTTGGGGAACTCACTAAGCTTTTAGCTTATAGTTTGATTGTTATGGTTTCAAGGTACTTCAGAGGACAGGGGCAAGGTGAAGCCTTAATCGTGCACATCCTTTGGATTTTTATGAAATTTGATTTTTGATACTCCGACTTATGATTATGACTTTTGGGAACTATGTTTTGTAAAAAATTATGATTTTTGTTTTGGTTTTGAAAATGAAAATTTTATCTTGATTTTTGGGATGTTACAAGTTGGTATCAGAGCCCTGGTTTGAGTTAATTAGATGTGTATTCATATGAATCTAGACTTCAACTAAGGATCTGTAAAAGTTTTCAAAAATGTATTTAAAAATTGTTTTCAAAAGTAACCAAGGATGGATGAGATGTGTACGTTCAGCCAGAGCAAGAAAGTATACCCCAAGTTACCTATACTGTTATTTGCTTATGATGATTATGATAGAAATGCATGCTAGTAGTAGGCTAAGGATCTTCAAGAATAGAATAATAGAATTGTCTAATGTAAGATGTCTGGTAGCCTAGGATAATTTCTTGTATGTTAGATGGAATTGACATCATTATTGTAGTTACTTAGTGTACGCATCATAGTTGTACATAACTAAGATTTTATATCATGAGAATCTTTGATTTAGCCTTATTTCCTGTTACTTGTCTGCTTTTGGGATCAGTGTAGAATCAAGTATTCGACTATCTATAGAATACAACGTTATATTGTTGGATTAGGTGTCTAAGCGAATAACTAAATTGGTGTAATGCCTGCAGATTCGGGCTAGACAATTTAGAGGTAATAAGCGTTAAAAATGAATTTTCGTTAGAAGAGTATTTAGGACAAATAATCGTAACAAAAGCTATAGTATATGTCACAAGGATTATGTACATATATAGAACGCTGAAATACGACTTATAACGAAGAAGTTATGACCCGTCGAAGATTCGCGATTAAACCGGCACGACTCTCTACGTAACGTAAAAAGTGAATTTTTGATAAATTACTTTTTAGCCTTAATAATCTAAACTAAATTCATAATATTGGTTAAACCGAGAGCGTGCATATAGAGAACGTCCAAATCTGACTTCATAAGAGGAAGTTATGATTTTTCGAAGTTTCAGCGTAGCAGTATATAGCTCAGAAATCGAATTTTCGATCGGTCAATTTTTAGCCAAAATGATATAAATGAGAATTTAAGATCTCAATAATTGGAGTTCAACTTTAAAAAGACAATTGAAAACAGAGTTCGTATGTAGAAGTTATGAATTTTACATGGTTGTTATGAGTGTAATCTTCTCATTCTGTTAAATTTAAAATTAATCGAGAATTAGCCGACAGTGTCAAAAGGTAAGTTGTAGATCTTGTCAATACCTATGTGTGGATATAAAGAACGTAAAAAATGGAGCTCTTATGCGAATGTTATGAATTTTTTAAGATTGGTTGTTTTACCTGCGTCCTACGCCACGTGTCAGCACCGGGCGAAGCCATGGTGCCTACGCAAGCTCACGACGTGAGAACCAAGTCTCACGATGTGAGATGCCCCCGGACAGCCTATAAATAGAGCAAAAAATCACTCCATTCTTCACACCTTTCAACTCCTTTCTCTCCCAAACCCCCCAAGGTCCTAAGACCTTTTCTCTAGCACCTCCTAGGTGTTAGTAGTGAAGCCCAGAGCACCGGAAAGCCCCAAGGAGATGAGCTTTCAGATCAGAAGTTCTTGTCACACCCCCAAACTGGAACGACGTAAACGTTCGGGGGTGGAGGACGTCATGTTTAGTATCACAACACTTGAATCATAGTAATCAAAGTAACAAGCAACCATTGTATTAACAGTAAAGTGTTTACAAAGAATTATTCACAAAAGATTGACTTCAGAAGTAAATAACAAAACAAGACATGAAGCTACTATGCTCCATCTTCTAAATCCCAGGGCGCGTACCTGACTACTAGTCTCCTGACAATACAAGTTATTTTGAAAGCGTAGATCAACATTTAAGTTGGTGAGTTCATAAGTATTTTAGTGATGTAAAGTAATTTGAAAGTTCTTTTAGAAAAGTTTGCCTATTCCTCCAGAAGATCCTATATCTTCTGATATGATGAAAGATAAGTAAAAATGGCTCTACAATCCCTTCTATGAGTACTAAATGGATACAAGTTATATAGAATCCAGATCAAACAGACAATCGATTGTATGGATCCACCCCAAGCCCACATCCGAACAAGGAACAGGAAATGAGGCAGAAGTCACACATCCCATTGTTTGTTAGATCTTCATTGTATATAACCCTGGTGTATTCATTTGGTACTCACGGAGTTAATTGTAATAGTTCCTTTATATTTGATGAAAACATTCTTTAAGAAAAACCCTTATTTCCTTTAGTAAAAATGGTAACCACAATAGTTCCTTCTATAACCACTTAGTTTATACAAGCTATATATAATCTAATATCGAACGGATAGTTAATTGTGTGAATCTGCCTCAAGCCCACAACCAAACAAGGAACAGGAAGTAAGGCGGAAAGCATGCATCCAACTACCTATCGGATATTAATGATATATAACCCTGATGTATAGACTAAGGTATTATAGAATTAACCACCTAAGGTCCTTTAAGTTATACTAGTTTAATAAAATGAATTAAACTCTTTACTTGTAAGTTTCTAGTTTAGCCTACTAAATGTTCTATCTGAAAAGTATGTTTTTGTACTAGAAAACGTTGTATTGAATTTGTATACTATGACCTCACCCATACCTGGTACTCCTTATGCTTACTTGGTGTAGACGGAATATATATAAAGCTATGATTGAATAGATAGTAGACTGCGTGAATCTGCTCTAAGCCCATAACCAAACAAGGAACATGAAATAAAGCGGATAGCACACATCCTACTGTTTGTCGGACCCGATTGATATATATCCCTGATGTATCTACCGAGGAATCATAAAGTTAGCTTTATAGGCCCCCTTCTAACTGAATGTACTAAGACTCGATTGTTCTATTTATCTTTTGTAATGATGTAAGTTTTCCCATGTTTAAGACTATCTTTCCTAGAAAATAGTTTGCATTACTTTTATGTAATAAGATCACTATATTAATTTAATGGGAAAATGAAAGTATACAGTAATGTTGTATAAAGTGACTACTGAAGCACTAACTACCTTAAAAACCAGTTTGTTAATTACGGTTTAAAATGTGATGTGGTTATAACCATACTGATATGACATGTGTTTAACACGACGACCTAATGGCGCCAAAACTGATGTGATATTTGTCACCCGCAAACTTGCAAGTCCTACTGTAGCTAGCAGCAAGGTGTGGGGTGTCAATCCCGTATAGATCTATACACAAATTCATGCTCTCCCTCCAAGAGACTCTGGTTACAAAACGCGACCTAGCAAGTATATTTCTAAGCCGTGAAGTAGTGGTTTCACATTATTGATATCTTGTTCTTGTTATAGTATGTTCCTCCCTAAACTTGCTATAGTATGTTCCTCCATGTACTAGTTATAATATGAACTGAACCCCTAAATTATACCTATTATAGTTTACTAGTATGTTTACTTGAACCGTTTCTGATTTGTAGAAAAGACTCGATTATCTACTGAGTTATGATTGTACCTTAAAAACAGAGTTTTATAAACAACAAAGCAACATAACTTTAAAAGAGTTTTTGAAATGATTTGATTACTTATAAAAGCATAAGAAATCCTTTAATGTGATGGTTATCACATATAAACGTTTACACAATTATCATTGTGTTCAACTTGTATCCCCCCACCTTAAAAGCATTTAAAACATTTAAAATATTGATTATAGGCGTATGAACTCACCTTATGTGGGTGATTCAATTGAAGATTCGCGTAAGGATGAGAAGTTCCACGAATGAATTCCCGAGACACAAACGAGTCCTTAATGACATATAATGGCATATATAGGCATGTAATTAGTGTTTAATACAACTAACATGCAAGGAAACTACCTTAGGGACTAGGAAACACTTGAAATGAAGTGTTAAAATCACATTTGATTGATCAAAGGGAGTTTACGGCCAAAGGAAAGTGTTCACGACCCAAATGGATGAATGGTTCATGGCCATGTGTGAATTCACGAAGGGTTCATGGCCCTATGAAGGGTTCACGGCCGTGAACACCTCAAGCTCATGAAGATGGTGATGAATTATGAAGAATCAAGGCTAGGATCTAGTAGTCTTTCAAGTATAACAGGATAAATGATGAAACACTTACGATTTGGGATCCCTTGGGAGTTCACGGCCACCAAGAACAAGTGTGTGTTCTTGATGTTCTTGCTGAAAGATGATGATCTTGAAGATCTAGACAAAAGTGGTGAATTCATGGATGAAATCATAGAGTTGTACTAGATCAAGAAGGATATCAAGGAACAAATAGAAGAATCACTTACAACGTGGACGAGAAATGGAAGTAATTCTTGATGATACTTGAGAGAGAATGGAAGTTCTTGAGTTGGGATTGTGAAGAATGGTTAAGAAATGATGGAAATCTATACTTAATGGGGATAGGTCACGACTAGAAGAGAGTTCATGGTCGTGAACTAGGTTTGCGGGCGTGAACCTCAAATGTTTAGTTCTCTGGTTCGGGTGCAGCCTTTTGATCTCGAGTTAATACTCCCTAATACTCAACCCTTGAGTGTACTAGGCTTAGAATTCATTAGAATGACCCTTAACAAGGCTAGAAGGCAATGGAATTAAGTCTGACTTTTGGTTGATTGGCTGGATTTACAAGATAAAAATTTTCGGGTTGTCACAGTTCTGCCCGCGCAGAGCCTAGCTTCTTGCTAAACCCCGTGTAACTGAGTTATGTTTACCATACTTTAAATATAACTTATGTTTAAGTTCATTATCATTATTATGAACCTATAAACATGATTTATCAGTGATTCCAAGTCGTTATACTGATTGATCTACTTACGGGGATGATGTCTAGGCTGTAATTTAGTGAGGTGTTTAAACCGGGATTTCCAAACACTATACTTCGTATACCAAATGGACCCTACCTACGATATGATCCTACCTGGTTGTTCCTTACTTCATAGATCATGAAAGTAGACTTTGAGTTAAAGATGAATCTAGACTAATAATTAGTCGCAATAAATATTAGACTAAAACATAGTGATAATTACACTAGATTACGTCAACGGAAAAGACAATTGCTAGAAGCGAAGCACTGTCCGAATTATGAATCATCACTTTAATAGGTGAATACATAGTTACTTTCATCTTACACATATATATGAAGTATCTACATAATTACATGCTTATGTACGTATTATCTTTGCTAAGAATATTGTGTTAGATAAGCTATTATGAGATGATGTAACTGATTTAATCATATAAGTATTATATACTTACAAATATGTGTTGGGTAGCGACGGGTGATGAGAAATAGGTGATGATAGAAAAGTGATGATAACTAGATGATGATAGAAAGGTGGTAATAGACAGGTGATGATAAATAGGTGATGTGAGATAAGAGATGATTAGGAGATGCCATGTCACACCCCGCTAAAGCGGAAACACAGGGCGTTGCAGTACAAAGGGTCTTATAGCAAAAGTTAAAAGACAACACCAACCATAGTATTAAAAAGCATTACAAATTTAGAATGGATTTTAACAACTTTTAAAAGAAATTACAATGTAATTGAAATACAACATGTGCGAATGCTCCTAAAATTGATGTGTCCCTAAGTGTCATCTTATAGACAAGTTCCTGTAAAAACATGTAAAATGAGCGGTCAACTACCAAAATAGTTGGTGAGTTCACAGATTAAAAATAATATTGGTTTCATGAATCGAAAGTATGTTGCCCAAATGAGATGCAACGTTTGCATAAACAAAAGTATATTGCAAAAATGAGTAAATAAGTTTGCATAAACAAAGTTCGTTGTCATCATGAGAGATAAAGTATGTTGCCCAAATGAGATGCAACGTTCATATTCTCATGGGAAATAAAGTTCGTTACTAAAATGAGTAAACAAATTTCATTGCTATATTGAGCAATCAAGTTCGTTGCCACAAGGGGCAAACAAGTTCATTGCTACAAGGAGCAAACAAGTTCGTTGCTAAGACACGTAAATAAGTCTCCAGTAATAAAATTTCGTTATTATAATGAGAAAAAAAGTTTATTGCTATAATAAGTAATAAGTTTGTATGTATATGAGCAAACAATGAGTTCACAACCAAGCCTATGACTGATGCCCAATCAAGATCTATGCTTATCCTTCCATAGATTAATATGGTATCATGTACTCAAGTAATCGGGTCAGTGAGGAGTTGTCAATTCCTAATAGCACTATCCATAATGACCATTGGATCAAAGAGTTAATGGTTGGAGTAAAGTGTAAGGGAAGGGACTTAAGACAATAAGGCCTCACGTTTCAAGTTTCATAGACATACATAGAAAAATATAGCAATCAAGTTTGATACAAATCAATTTAAATACAACAAACAATAAATAGTTTTTCGGACATGTTTTTCCACCCCAAAACATAAAGACCGAAAATAGGGGAAGGCGTGAGTACTCACAATGCATTGAGATGATGCAAATGATGCTATGATCTAAGTTCCTACATTGAGATGATGCAAATGATGCTTTGATCTAAGTTCCACTTGTATCACTACCGATTCCTATAATAATGGTATACACTAGTGAGTCTCTAATCAAAATCCCACACTAGCATACTTAAGTTCTACAATAGAATTATGCCAATATTGTGTCAAAATCTTGATAATGATATGTTACAAACATATTTTTGTGAAATTTAGATTTTTATGAATCATTTTGTTGTATAACAAACGCAAGTGGAAATCTCCATTATTGAAATGTTCAAATTTAACATTTTAGGTGGTGTCTCAATGATTAATTAATAAAAAACTAAATCAATTCAGTTCCAAAATTTTACAAACTTTGTATTTTAATTCTAACTGAAGTCAAAGATCCCAATACAAATTTTCTTGAATTTTTTATTTGTCTAACTATTTTTCACCATTTTAATTTCTTGAATAATCATAAAATCATGAAAAATAATAAACAATTAATAAAATTTACGAACTTCAAATTTTGGTTCTAACAGTAATATAGGGCTTCCAGATAAGTTTTCATGGATTTTAGATATGTATAACCATTTTTCCAATATTTAATTCTCTAGATAGACATAAATTCATGAAAAATAGCAATCAGTTAAGCAAATTCTCCAAACTTTGTGTACCACTGACATGCAATAGATATAATCTGTGAAAAATAATAAAATGTATTTTGAAACAGTTTAACAGAATTTTTATGATTTTTATGTATTTATTCTATCAAAAATAGAGATAAATAGAAAACCGTTTCAAAAAGTCCCCAAACTTTTTGTTCTACTTTTACTACATATATAAAATCTGGGAAATATATAAAAGTTGGTTTCCAAATAGTTTAGATATTTTCTTTGTTTTATTCACTTAAATAAGCATTAATTCGTGAATAATTATTAAACTGTTAAGGAGTGTACCAAACTTTTTGTATGCTTCATATACAGTGTACATAAGCTGGAAAAAAATACCATATGTGATTTTCATATACCGGAGTCCAATGTTTGGATTTATGTGTATTTAATCTTAGGAAAATAGAAACAAAATAGCATATAGAAAAGAAAAATCATCCAACTTTTTATATAGAATCCAAATGTAATATAAGATGTTCTTGTTAAGTTTCATAATTTTTGGATAAGTGTAGCTATTTTTCATCAATTTAATCCTTTAAACATTCATTAAATAGGGAAAAATAAGAAATTGTTTTGGAAAAATTTGAAAACTTTTTCATTGAGTCTTTATGATGTACAGAAGACGCGAAAATTATGAAATATGACTTTGGACATCATAACTGTATTTTGCTATTTATTTCTCTTCAACAAAAATAAATTATAAATCAACTAAAAATTGCCTTAAAAATATATGCAACTTCATGAAAAGTCATTACTCAGTGCATAAGTGGTATCCGGAATTTACTAGAATTTATTGACCACCAAAATTATTTTATACGAATTATTGTTCCATTTTCTTGCAAAATTAACAATAAATCGAGAACAATGATTTATTTTCTAAAACTTTCCAGATCCTCTTATTTTGTTGTTTGAATTCTGGGAAAAATCAGGTTTTATCAGAAAAGAAGTTTAGATATTTATTTATGAATAAATCCTTTATGAGCATTCTTAACAATGTACTTTGATAATCAAGCCTTTAAGCTTGATGTTCATCACATGCATTATGATTTGAAGACCATGTATGAACTTATTTTTGTTTAAAATGATGTTTCTAAATGAAAAACTTGAATGCATGTGGTTTTGGATCTTTAAAACTTGTAAAATTCAAGTTGATGGATTTGGTTTAGGTTTTAATCATTGTATTTCACCTTCTAACAACATGCATGTTGTTTTTGGGTGAAATCCTACCACCATCATCATTAAATTCGACATGCATGAACATGCATGTGAATAATCTCAAAGAAAAGTGTTTATGGAGAAGAAAAATGCAAGAAAATTTGATATTTTTGAAAGAAAAGTGAACAAAATGTAAGGAAGTTGATTTTACCTTGAAGATTAACTTCAAATGATGAATATTCTTGATAAAATGAGGGATATTTGCTGGAAAATTTGTGGGTTTTGGAGCTAATTTATAGAAGTAAAGAGTGGGGGTTTTAGAGAGAAGAAAAGAGAGAAAAGAGAGATTCTATCTCTATGGATAGCTCATTTCTCTCGTCATCTTTTTGGGCTTATACTCTACCAAAATCGTCCACCAAATTACTAAGATGCTTATGAACTCATGAAGAATGGACTGTAAAAATCTCTCCCACGGATTTGGCTTCTATGTTCGTCATCTTTAGAGAGAAGTGAGAGAGTAGTTTTTAAAGAGAGAAAGAGAAAGGTGGAGCGAAGGAATGAGTAAAATGATTACGATTAGGGAAGAGATGACTTAGGGGAAGAGATGTGAACATGATTTTGAGGAGAGAAGGTGTATTTTCCAGCATTAATTTTTTTATTTATATAAATTATAAGGTTTGGGGGTTATGTTTATAAAATATAAAATCTTGTATTAAATTTTATGACAATTTAGCTCTTATGGTCATAAGTAAGCTAATGTTTATAAATTATTGTCCATAATATAATTTAGGTCTCATGACATATGTAAATAATCAAAGATGTTATATATAATATAATATTTTGGGGGAAGTTTAAATTTTATAAAACTTACATTTATTTTATAAAATTTTGACACTTGTTTTAAGGTTTGGGTGTTTTGGAATATCACAACGGATGTAGAATATCTTGGATTGTTTTGAACCAAATAAAATTTTTTAACACCAAAATGAATTGAGTTTAATATTTAAAAAAATCAAATTTCTAAAAATAAAATAATTATATTTTGTCGAAAGTTACATAATTTGATTGAAATCAAATTATTGGCATTCTATGTAGTGGTTTTGAGATTCAAGTGAAATTGAAGTACCAAGTACACTAGTCATAGTGTCAACTTTGTCTTAAGTTCCAACGAGACTTGGACCTAATTTATACTACTAGTTCAAGTGCATGATGTGTCTACATGATTCATGCAAAGATGTTCAAGTCAAAGAATGAGCCGAATATGACTAGTCAAAGTATACTAGTCATAGTTTCAACTTTGTCTTAAGTTCATACGAGACATGGACCTAGTTTATACTACTAGGTCAAGTGCATGATGTGTCTACATGATTCATGCAAAGATGTTCATGTCAAAGAATAACCCGAATATGGATAGTCATTTCAGTTAAGTAGTTGTAGAATTCACATACCAATGTGAAATCTAAGTACACTATCCTTCGATTCTACTTGTTTCCAAGTTTATAGTAGTTTATAACATATCTCCTAGTTACAAAGTCTAGTATGTATCGTGCCTATGTGTGCAACTAAGTTTATTCAAATCTAGAACTGTCTCAAATTTGACAATTGTCACAGTCTCCCCCGGTTGAAAGAATTTCGTCCCGAAATTCAATTCGTGATGTATTGTATTAGAACTCGGCCGAATATAATTGTATAGTTGGAGAGGTGGTGACTTGAAGAGCTCTTTGATTATTTTAGGTTAATTCCTCAAGGGAAGAGCCCAACTTTTTAGCTATAATCAAATTAGTGTTTCCCGAATTCGAGTTGTACAGTCTAGATTGTGGGAATTGGGATTATGGAAATCATTATCCAACCATGGCGACCTAGTCGAAAAAGATTATCTAGTTAAATATCACTGAAATTAAAGAGCGTTATAAGTTTTTTGAAGCACCAACTGCATTAAGTGATAAGTTTGCATCGATTTTTAAGTCGCGTTCTCAATTAGCACTAAGTGTAAATTCGCTGTCTAATAAAGAAGAGATTAGGAACAATTTGTTCACTTGCGGGTTGGCTACTAAGTCCGGAAAAGGTATATATCGAAATAAGAAGGGGTAGCACGAATGAAAGAGAAGTGGTTGAGGGTAAGTTCCTAAAGATACGTACTAAGGGTAGGCAATGAAGTTTTGGTACATCTCAAATGTAAAGGCTATTTAAGTCCCGTCTACCAATGAAATTTCGAAATGATCGAGGATTTCTGAAGCTATAATTTCAACTACAGGTACTCTTACTATAATAGAAACATAATTGAAGAATATAGTTAGAGAGTCGTGGTTTCTAAGGAAGGCGGTGAAAGTTTATGATATTTTAGATCACATTATCTAGATAGCATTTTGAGTGTTTAGAAATGATAAGTAATCTCACTATTATCAAAATGTATAATAATTCCAAGAAAATGAAGATACATGTGCGGTGATCAAATGAAGTACTAAATAATACAATATTAGTTAAGGTTAAAGGTTTAAGTCGTCATTAAGGGAATTTGTATAGAAATATTTGTATTAAATTATTTGAGAAATTGTCCAATTAGGACAAATTCAAGTTTACGAGGAGTCAGAATATTTATCAAAACAAGTTTGAGAGTTTAGAAACTCACTAAAATATGCAAAGTAGAATGTTATTTTAAGAAAGGTGTAAAAATGTCGATCTTTGAAAATAGGGCATTCTTAGTTCAGTGATTCTACCAAAAACAATCATTTTAAGGATAGATAATCATAATATTTATAACTTTTTATGTTTTTAAGAAGAATAAATATAAGAAAATACATCCTTCACATATACTTTTCGGTTTTAGAAAAATGATAAGCACAAGGGTATTAATCTTGTGTATTAATTGTAAGGAAAATACAATGAAAATTACATTTTAAATCAAATTCCTAAATTTAGAACAAAAGAACAAATGTAAATAAGGATTACTCGTTTACAGTAGATTTCAGAAGAAAAAAAATGTATATGATAAAAGGCGCAATGGAATATATCAAAGTTAACCAAGTCAAAATTATACCTCATGATTATACGCGTATTAATCACTCAAAACGAAAAGGTAGAATTCTAGTGTGTACGCGTATGAACATGGTACTAAAGGAAGCAAAATAGAAAAAAACAAATTTAGACCATGTATTGTGTTATTATTAGGAGTGTGCAAGATCTCAAATCAGATAGAGAGCAATAAATAAAGTACGAGGGAAAGAAATGGAAGGTAGCACCAACAATGATTGCTATTGTTAAAATTTTAAGGACAATATCCGTAAGTAGATTTAAAACTTAGGTTGAGATATATTTCAAACTTCACCCTTTGATGTATGTTGATGGTTACATAGACATGAAGAAGTTTTAAAGTGTTTTCTACATAATAATGAGCTATCTATTAAGTTAAACTCCATTTGTGAAAAATAAGAAGCACTACAACTGGTAATTGAAAATCTGACAGTTTTGACCTTTTAGACTAGAGTCCAACAATGGTTCAAACGGATAAAGTAAAACTCAATACATTTAAAAGAATAACTACATTTTGTTAAAAGTGCATCACTAGAAATTTAAAAGTAAACACTAAGTTTTGAAATGCTGTAAATTTTAGAAACTTTATAGATTATAAAACTAATTTGAAATAAAATAAACAAATGAGGTATGTTTTGAAATGTAGGTATAGGTGATGCCTAGTAAACACGTTTGGAGTAGAAAGTTGTAAAAATATCATATTGGGTTTCATGAATACACATTTAAGTAAAGTATATTGCCTAAATAAGAAAGTAGTCAAAAGAGTCAAAACAAAAGTGGTTTGAAGATCTAATGAAGCTTTTACACATAATATGAACCTCGATGTCATATGTTTAAGTTTTGTAGCATAGAGTTTAAACACTTTTATAAAAGAAAATGTTTCTAAGTTTTTCGAAAACGTGTCAAAATGGTAAGCAATGTTTAAAATGGTTTATATGCCCTTTAAAAGCACATCTATCCATTGAAATGGATTTGAAATGAAATTGAAATAGCAAGGTTAAAACCAACATTGGTTAAATTGAGTTTTCGAGAAAAGTGTTAAGTTAAAGCAAGTTTTCATAAATGAAGCTTGTTGTTTTTAACGAGAAATATAACTTACATTGTTAGGAAAGGTCTAGTAAGTTGTATGAAGTGGTTATAAAGTATTTTATCGATGATAAATAAAAGCGATGAAGTGAAATGACTTTTCTACGGAAGATGAAGAAGTAAGGAATAAGTAGATTAGTGTAGCTGATCGTACCTAAATACTAAGGCGAGTACAAGGCGAGTACAAGGCGAGTATAGGGCGAGTACCGATATCTTTTCCCGAAGATAAAGGACAAGAAAAATTATGTGTAAAAAATTTTGTGGTGTCAGTGTAGTTTCATGACCTTTTATAGGGGTCAAAGGTTAAGTTATAGGTTTGGCGTTTGGCTCACGACGTAAGAGGATGTAATCCTTTATAATGATAGGAATGTTAGTAATGTTGCTAAGGCTCAAACAAATGAATGAAAATAATAAGGTTCGAAGGAGGATTCGAAAGTATAAGATGGGTGTGAAACATGTTACTAATTTGGAAAGTATAAGATGATGGTATACTTGTGATAATCACCAGTGCATCTGGGAGTCTCGAACTAAGACTTGTAAGTTTTGCCATAAGGGGGTATGGTTTGTGCTTTAATACAAGGTAAAGATGGTAGCGTAAGAACTACCTAATGAAAAGGTTTTGGGTTAAAGAGATATCATATGTTATGTTTTAAGCTCAAGGTGGAAACAACCGAAAGCTAAAATCGTAGCGTAGAAGAGAAGCCTCGTGTATCAATAGAAATGGCTTAAACCTCTGTGTTTCCTTGTGAGTCATATCAGGGATGCTCGCTAACGGTATCCAAGTGACTAATCGTGGCGACTCGTCTACCTTCAAACGCGATGCTCCAACTGTCATTTGTGTCGGTATCGGAACGCTTTTCCTCTTTGTAACTCTAGTACGAAGACGATTAAGAGGTAATAATGTATAATTGGTATTGGTTTCGACATAGGATTTTTTCTAGTGGCTATCTAGCTGCTAACCTTACGTCTAAAGTCAATACCTACCGAGGAATACTCATTCTCAGTACTAAGTATATTGCTACTAGAGTGGCTAGTGATATAACGTAACTGGTTAGCCTAGCACTTGATAAGTATAAGAATATTTCTAAATAAAGACATTGTAATAAAAGTGCACTTAGTTTTTAAGTGTACCTAGATGAATGCCTATAATATACAATGCCCGTACGCACACCAAAAAATTTTGTTTTTCAAAAGTTTAACTTGAAAATCGTTTTGAACATAATTCTACTAAAACCGTTTCTAGTCTCGCATTAATTTTCCTTAATTAAGCATAGTTGGCCAGGCTATACTTAATTAAAGTCTAATAATGCGTACTCGAATTAGTTATACCAGTAGTATGTTTTGAATTTTTTTGGATGTAGTTGTGCTTCTCCAAAGGAAAACTGGTATTCTCTATATCCTTCGACTCTGATACTATTTATGTCACACCCTGCTAAAGTGGAAACACGGGGCGTGGCAGTACAAAGGGTCTCATAGCAAAAGTTAAAAGACAACACCAACCATAGTATTAAAAAGCATTACAAATTTACAATGCGTTTTAACAACTTTTAAAAGAAATTACATTGTATTTGAAATACAACACATGCGAATGCTCCTAAAAGTGATGTGTCCCTAAGTTCCGTCTCATAGACGAGTTCCTGAAAAAGCGTGTAAAATGAGCGGTCAACTACCAAAATAGTTGGTGAGTTCACAAATTAAAAATAATATTGGTTTCATGAATCGAAATCAAGGTTTTGATATAAGTTTCCATAAATAAAAATATATTGCAAAAATGAGTAAATAAATTTGCATAAACAAAGTTCGTTGTCATCATGAGAGATAAAGTATGTTGCCCAAATGAGATGCAATGTTCATATTCTCAAGGGAAATAAAGTTTGTTACTAAAATGAGTAAACAATTTTAATTCCTATAATGATCAATCAAGTTCGTTACTACAAGGAGCAAACAAGTTTGTTGCTAAGACACGTAAATAAGTCTCCAGTAATAAAAGTTTGTTGTTATAATGAGAAACAAAGTTTATTGCTATAATAAGTAACAAGTTTGTATGTATATGAGCAAAATATAACAATCAAGTTTGACACAAATCAATTTAAATACAACGAATAATAAATAGTTTTTCGGACATGCTTTGCCACCCCAAAACATAAAGACCGAAAGTAGGGGTAGGCGTGAATACTCACAATGCATTGAGATGATGCAAATGATTCCTTGATCTAAGTTCCACTTGTACCACTACTGATTCGTACAATAATGGTATACACTAGTGAGTCTCTAATTGAAATCTAAAACTAGCATACTTAACTTCTACAATAGAATTATGCCAATATTATGTCAAAATTTTGATATTGATATGTTACAAACATTTTTCTATGAAATTTAGATTTCTATGAATCAATTTTTTGTATACAAATTCTAGTGGAAATCCCCATTATTGAAATGTTAAAATTTAACATTTTAGGTGGTGTTTCAATGATTAATTATTCAAAAACAAAATCAATTTAGTTCCAAAATATTCCAAACTTTGTATTTTAATTCTACCTGAAGTCAAAGATCTCAATATAAATTTCCTTGAATTTTTTATTTGTCTAACTATTTTTCACCATTTTAATTACTTGAATAATCATTAGATCATGAAAAATACTAAACAATTAATAAAATTTACCAAACTTCAGATTTTGGTTCTAACAGTATTAAAGGGCTTCCAAATAAGTTTTCATGGATTTTAGATATGTGTAACAACTTTTCCAACATTTAATTCTCTAGATAGATATAAATTAATGAAAAATAGCAACCAATTAAGAAAATTCTCCAAACTTTGTGCACTACTGATACGTAATAGATATAATCTGGGAAAAATGATAAAATGTATTTTCAAATAGTTTAACACGATTTTTCTAATTTTGGAGTGTTTATTTTATCAAAGAGATAAATAGAAAACAGTTTCAAAAATTCACGAAACTTTTGTTTCTACGGTTATTATATATCTAAAAGCTGGAAAAAATATAAAAGTTGGTTTCCAAACAGTTTACATATTTTCTTTGTTTTATTCAATTAAATAAGCATTAATTCGTGAATAATTATTAAACAATTAAGGAAAATTACGAAACTTTTTGTAAACTTCATATACGTGTACATAAGCTGGGAAAAATACCAAATGTGATTTTCATATACTGGAGTCAGATGATTGGATTTATGTGTATTTAATCTTAGGAAAATAGAAACAAAAAAGCATAAAGAAGAGAAAAATCATCCAATTTTTATATAGCATCCTAATGTATTATAAGATGTTCTGGTCATGTTTCATAATTTTTGGATAAGTGTAGCTATTTTTCATCAATTCAATCCCTTAAACATTCATTAAATCGGGAAAAATAAGAAATTGTCTTTTAAAATCTGGAAACTTTTTTACGGAGTCTTTATGACATATAGAAGATGCGAAAATTATGAAATACGGCTTTGGACATTCATAACTGTATTTTGCTATTTATTTCTCTTCAACAAAAAGAAATTAGAAATCAAATGAAAACGGCCTTAGAAATGCATGCAAACTTCATGAAAAGTCTTTAGTTAGTGCATAGGTGATATTTGGAATTTACCAGAAATTATTGACCATCAAAAGTATTTTATATTAATTATTGCTCTATTTTCTTGCAAAAATAATAATAAATCGAGAAAAATTATTTATTTTTTGACAATTTCCATTTCGTCTTATTTTGTTGTTTGGATTCTGGGAAAAATTGGATTTGAGCAGAAAAGAAGTTTAGATATTTATTTATGAATAAATACTTTATAAGCATTCTTAACAATGTACTTTGATAATCAAGCCTTTAAGCTTGATGCTCATAACATGCATTATGATTTGAAGAACATGTATGAACTTATTTTGTTTAAAATGATGTTTCTAAATGAAAAAGTTGAATACATGTGGTTTTGGATCTTTAAAACTTGTAAAACGCAAGTTGATGGAATTGATTTAGGTTTTGATCATTGGATTTAACCTTCTAACAACATGCATGTTGTTTTTGGGTGAAATCCTACCACCATCATCATCAAATTCAACATCCATGTGAATAATCTCAAAGAAAAGTGTTTATGGAGAAGAAAATGCAAGAAAACTTGATATTTTTTAAAGAAAAGTGAAAAAAAATGTAAGGAAATTGATTTTACCTTGAAGATCAACTTCAAATGATGAATATTCTTGAGTAAAATGAGGGATATTTGCTGGAAAGTTTGTAGGTTTTGGAGCTAATTCATAGAGGTAAAGAGTGGGGGTTTTAGAGAGAAGAAAAGAGAGAAAAGAGAGATTCTATCACTCTGGAGAACTTATCTCTCTAGTCATCTCTTTGGGCATATACTCCACCAAAATCATCCACAAAATTACTGAGATGGTTACGAACTCATTAAGAATTGACTGTAAAAATCTGTCCTACAGATTTGGCATCTATGTTCGTCAGCTTTAGAGAGAAGGGAGAGAGAAGGTTTTAGAGAGAGAAAGAGAAAGGTGGAGTGAAGGAATGAGTAAAATGATTAGGGTTAGGGAAGAGATGACTTGGGGGAAGAGATGCGAACGTGATTTTGAGGAGAGAATGTGTATTTTCCAACATTAATTTTTTTATTTATATAATTTATAAGGTTTGGGGGTTATGTTCATAAAATATGAAATCCTGTATTAAATTTTATGACAATTTAGCTCTTATGCTTATAAGTAAGCTAATGTTTATAAATTATTGTCCATAATATAATTTAGGTCTCATGACATATGTAAATAATTAAAGATGTTATATATAATATACAATGTTTGGGGGAAGTTAAATTTTATAAAACTTCCATTTATTTTATAAAATTTTGACACTTGTTATAAAGTTTGGGCATTTTGGAATATCACAATGGATATAGAATATCTTGGATTGTTTTGAACCAAATAAAATTTGTTAACACCATAATGAATTGAGTTTAATATTTTAAACAATCATATTTCTATAAATAAAATAATTATATTTTGTAGAAAGTTACATAGTTTGATTGAAATCATATTATTGGCATTCTATGTAGTGGTTCCGAGATTCAAGTGAAATTGATGTACCAAGTATACTAGTCATAGTTTCAATTTTGACTTAAGTTCCTACGAGACTTGGAACTAATTTATACTACTAGGTCAAGTGCATGATGTGTCTACATGATTCATGCAAAGATGTTCAAGTCAAAGAATGACCCGAATATGGATAGTCATTACAGTTAAGTAGTTGTACGATTCACATACCAATGTGAAATCTAAGTACACTATCCTTCGATTCTACTTGTTTCCAAGTTTCTAGTAGGTTATAACATAGCTCCTAGTTACAAAGTCTAGTATGTGTCGTGGCTATATGTGCAACTAAATTTATTCAAATCTAGAATTGTCTCAAATTTTGATTGTTGTCAAATGCCATAACCTTGACCTGCGATATTGCAATGTAGTCATCTACCAGAGTATAGATGGCGACCACTGACTAATCTAAACAAGTCATGTGGAAACACCGACAGGGTCATAACCTGTAGGTGATGAATTACGAGTCCAGGCGACTTAGTAACTACGTATTCATGCGATGAAACTCTAACCCTTATTGGACATGTATTGGGGGAGTAATCCTCGAATCAGTACTGTCTATGCGATGTAGGCAATGATCCTTAGGAACAAACATATAAGGAAATGTGATGTAAGGCAATGAGAGGTAAATACGATGTACAAGATGACCCTTAAGATAAATCTTTAGAGAAGAATAAATAAAGAAAATGAGGATGGGTAATTGGGTTAATTGTTTGACATGAAATATGTGAAGAAACAAATTAACTACATTATTGTGGGTTGAAAACCCTATGTACTCAACAGGATTCCCAACCTGACCCGCTCAGTTTATTGTATCACAGGTAGCAATATTAAAGATACATTATGTTGAGGGATTCAAGGAGATGTGGATCATTAGTGTAATTTAATGTAAGGCATGTTTATGCTTATGTTTCTGTATTGACGATAACATCCCAATGTTTTAATATAAATAAAATACATTTCTTCGGAAATGCTTTGATAATATCATTATCATGTTTTTTTGGGAACATATTCCGCAATATTATTCTTCAAAACAGATACTCTGATTTTAAAATAAGCATAAATAAATTTTTTAAAATGACCGTGAATTTGGGGATGTCACAGTTGGTATATACTTGAGTTACTAACAAAATCTTTTTGGGTTGCCCTCAAATGTGGTAATTGAATAGGATGAAATTTAGAAAGAGAAACTGATTTATTGGTTTATTATATGATTAATAAATAACAATAAATATTTTGTTAGTATATTATGAGAATAATATATTAATTAGAAAACATATTATTTAATTAAGAATTAATCAGAAATTAATTGGAATTAATTTTGGGATTAGTTGGATTAATTAAAAGTGAAATGACCTAAGTTGTAATTGTTTAATAGTTCAACTAGAGATGGATTCTAGAATAGTCCAAGGTAGGCCAAAAATTAGAGGCTTCCTTAGGGTTTTAGAATGTCCCTTGGAGAAATTCAGGAAACTAGATAATTACCCGATATCATTATTTTAATCAAGTAAGGTTTATCTAGGTTTTCCTTATCAGCTATAAATAGGGCTTTCCACCCTACAATTTTCGACATTGATGATTGCCAAGAGCCAGCCGAAATTTCCCCTTTCTTCTCTTCTAGTTTCCTAGTTGCCTAGGTTTTTGTGTGAACCATCAGAGGCACGAGATTTCTGGTGCTAGCTTCCAAGAGTTTTTCAAGAAGGATTATTTGATTTTTTACTACAACGATCAAAAGGTATGTAATCTTCTTTTATGAATTTCGAAATTAGCGAGGGTTATAGGGTACTAGCTGTTCAATAGAATGTTAGTTCAATAGTGTTATGAATTGATCTAATAGGTTCCATGTACCGGTAAGTGTATAAGTATCTATTCACATTAATGCATGTAAAATCCATCAGTGGTATCAACACGTATGGTTGTCTAATAATTGATAGTACATTGCTTGAACTTGAACAAAACCCGACATGGAGATTTGGCATAATCGTCTTCTGTCGCAGCACCACGTCGTGGTCCTCTTCTACCACGACGTGGGGATCTTTAGATCTGCGTTTTTCTTCGTTCTGCCAAATCGTGACAATCCTATACCACGACATGGTGAACCCTCTGATTAGCGAAATTGTTTTTTGCTTAATTCGAAATTGAATAGGATAATTACTTTAGATAATGTTTTTTTTAATTGTGTAAAACTGAATATTTATCTTTGTAATCAGATATACCATATCTTGACTTTGTGTATTATCCTTAAGAGTTTATTAATTTAATAAATTTTGTAGTTAAAAGATATAGATTAAATCAAAATTGGTTTATTTTTAAATTAAATTATTTTTACATTAATTTCAAAAATTTAAATTTAAACCTAGAATTTTAGAAAATTTTTAAAATACACCTTATATTATATGTATAATTAACAATTTTAATATATTATATGTATAAGACAAGTCAGTCAAATCGCTCGTATGCCTCATTCACGAAGCCATACTATAAGGGGAGTTTAAGGAAGCACCCTATACAATGGCTGCCCTTGGGTATCTACTCTTACCCACCGCTCTCTTGTATGGTGGAGGGGGTTCGCTAGTCGAACGAATTTCATAGGACATAGTCTCATTAATAAGTATAATGATCTAACGTATCTAATCTCTTTTTGAAAATCCCACTCTTAGTAACTTTAGGAAAAATGTGAAAAGTATGCTAATCCATAATTTTGCACATTATACTTTATATGTAGTTAGTGGAGCACGTGTGGTTAACCGGCATACTAGTAGTGACAATAAAGAGTAATAATGGGCATCTCGAAATTAGCAATGTTAATGGAGCACATGTGGTTAACCGACACATGAATTGGAGGTGATAAATGGCATCGAGAGTGCTAAGCATATTTGTATGGTTTTTCACATCTTGTTTGTGATCCTCAACATCCCAGTCACAAATAAAAGAGCATAATTTGTGAATAAACATGCCATTGATAAGATTCAATGCATCGCAGAAGATCTAGGAGTTTCATAGTACAAAATTGGTGAATTGCTTTTACCTACCTTCATAAATTCGCGATAAGATTATGAAATTCCTCTTCTTAGTTGTGAATTGTTATTTTGGATCCTAGCCTTAAATATTAATTTTCGGTTAAAATATTAAGGATTATTGATATCTAACTAAAACTATATTCTTTTCACTACAGATGTCTACTTTTAGTGATGCTTTTGTTTCTCAAAACTCTTCCCACAACTTTTCACTCCTCTCGATCATGTCCTCGGTGACATTGAATGCCACCAACTACAATGATTGGATGCGAAACATCAAGATGGCTCTTCGATACGAGGACAAAGAGTATGTCCTTGAAAAACAACTCATTGAAATCCATGAAGCCACTACTACTCCTGAAGAAATAGCCTCCTACAAAAAAATATTATGACGATGCGACTAACGTTGCTTGCATCATGGTTGCTACCATGATACATGAGTTGCAAAATTTCTATGAGGACTACTGGCCATACGAGATGGGCCTGGATCTTATGGAAAAATTTCACAAGAGAGCTCATCAAGAAAAGTATGAGGTCGTCAAAGGTCTTATGGCTTGCAAATTAAAGGAATGAGCGTTTCTCTTCAACCATGTGCAAAGAATGCAAAGATACATGGAGGGCCTTAAACGGCTTAATGTGAATTTAGATGAGGAGTTGGCCATTGGCATGATCCTTAACTCCTTGCCTCCTTGTTCTCTTCAATTCATTTTGGCTTATCATTTGAACAACACAGAGACCACACTGGCCTAACTCCACAACTTGTTGTGAACGGCTGAGTTAGGACTGAAAAAAGAATCAAACTCCTAACTCTACTAATGCTCCTATCCTTGACATTAGTTAAAACATAGCAAAATAAAGAAAATATGGTCCTAAGAAGAATTGGAATGGAAAGGCCCATGTTGGATCATCAAGAAATGACCCAAAAGCAAAGCCCAATTCTGACATTCCTTTTATTAGTGATCCCAAGGAGGCCGCTTGTTTCTATTGCAATGACAAGGGCCATTGGAAACAAAGCGGCCCCAAGTACTTACTGGACATCAAGGATGGAAAAGTGAATCCATCGCTGACAGGTATTTACACTATTCAAACTAATAACTCACAACCTACTCGTTCTTGGGTTCTTGACATTGTAGGGTACGAAATGTATAGTGAGAAGTCGAAATAGTTGTTAGTATATTTGGGAGTGATGTCATGTATTTTGAAGTGTATGTATTTTACAAGGGACATGTTGATGTCGAAGTCCGACGTCTAGTCCTTGCATATTTTTGTGCGTCTATAACACTCTATAAAGAGAGTAAGTATAGGGGTAGAAAGTGACGTTTTGGCTGTTCATCGTTGTATTCTCTCTCGAACTCGTGTACTCTTACAGACGATTAATGAGCCAATCGGATCTTATTTACATATCATGTTTTTTTGCTTTTAGTGATTAATTTCGTATTCTAAACTCGGTTTAAACTCTCTTCAATTTGTATCATAGCAGGATTCATTCAGTCAATTCCTGTTTTCTTGTACATTTTCAATATATTTGAATCGCTATTTCCGATTCAAAGTTTTCTGCATTATAGATTTAGAAAACTTGTGTCAATTGAATGATTTGTTTTAATTCTGCACTCAGTTTGTTGGATCGAGTGTTTCCTGATCATTTTCGAATTTATTCTTTGATTATATCTTTTTTCTGAAATCAAAAATCACTTTTGTCCGTACAAAAATGGCGAACTTCAACATGAATACGATGTCAAGTTTTTCTCACTTGCTTGGATCATCTACGAAGATTCCAATGTTCATTCTTGAATACTATGAGCAGTGGGCCGATCGAATGGAGGATTATCTCACTGGAATAGATGAATATCAGGTGTACCACAAGTGGAAACTATCATCCTGGAAGGCTTGAACAAGTTGGAATTGCTGGTTCTTCTACGGATGTTGCTATGCAAATAGATAAACAGATTGCGAATGATAAGAAATGCCTTCGAGAACTACATGGTGATCTTCTACCAGTAGTTTACAACTACGTTTGAAGCTTCAAGATAGCTAAGGAAATTTGGGACACGTTGAAAGAGAAATATCAAGGCAGTGAGAAGACCAAGAAAAGTTCAGTGAATCAGTGCTTGTTGGAATTGGGTGAGTTCAAGCAGAAAGATAACAAAACTATTGAGTAATACTATGATCATTTGGACGAGTTGATCTTCAAGTGTAGTTGTTATTGTGTTACTCATTCGACTCTGGAAGACAATCTGACTTTCCTGATGGGGTTGCAAAAGGAATGCAGGAACATAAGCCTGATGATCAAAACTCAATAGAGTTTCGACGATTATTCTTTAGCTGATTTGTACAACGTTCTTAAAGCCCATGAAAGTGAGATTAATGAGATTGCTGAAGAAGGGAAGTTAAGCATAGGAGGACCATTGGCTTTAATGTCGAAAGTGACTGCCAAGGATTCTGAAATTGAATTCGGTGAACAAGAGGATGTTGAAGAAGAAGGATTTTTGTTGAATTATGAGGATGAAGCGGTGACTTATTACTCGAATTATAAAGTGAAAAAGTTTTTCAAAAAGCCGTTTAATCCAAAGTATAAGAACATTAGTGAATTCAAAGGGAATATCTCAAGAGGTAAAGGAGCAAGAGTAGATTCGAAAGAAGAGAAGAATGAGGGAAAGAATGTGATTGAGAGGAAGCCATTAAAGCTAAAAGGGTATTCAGATCACTTGGCCAAAGACCGTATGTTGCGAAAGAAGAAAGAGAAGAAGGAGAGGGTGAAAGAGGAAGAGTACTACGCTGAGAAAATTGAGTTGAAGGCACGAACCAAGGGACTCTCCTTGATGGTGAAAGGAGGAGATGCGGTTGTAAGTCCCCAAAAATGCTTGATGTATTAATCAGATCCACTTGATGGTGCGGAATCCCAATCAAGTGGATGATGCAAGATGAGAGTGTAAGTCCCCAAAAATGCTTTTGCAGAATCCCTAGGGGGAGTGTATTGGGTCATAAGAAAATAAAGCTATAAACCGTGGAGCAATCTCGATACACACTCCATGAGTCTCATCTACATCTGAATTCGCTTTTCAAGACAACGAAAATTTTGAGATAAAAACAAAACTAAAGGAAAACTTAGCACATAAATTTTTTTTTGGATTTTTCATATTTTCTGAAAAAAATAAAACAGAAAGAAATTTTTTTTTTTTTATTTTTGAATTTTCTGAAAAAGAAATAAAACATAAATAACACTATTTTTGGATTTTTAATTTTTCTGATTTTTGTTTGATTTTAAAATTTTTTAATTCTCCCCCTTAAATTTGTGCATAGAGGAAAACTATGAATAAATTTAACAAAAACCAAAATGATAACTGAATTTAAGACTGATTTGGGATCAAAGTTGTCAGGCAATCCAATATCGTTTATCAGCACACGCCTACATGTTTAGACCTGGCCAATCACCGATATTGTGGTCCACTTAAACACAAAGGATATTTTTGACAAGTTGGACAGATAATAAGAGACAAGACATTATGATCTTATTCCTAAATGGACCAATTGGCTGGCGACGACCAAGGATATTGTTGTCCACTTAAATTTAGCAGCAAGGTCTATAGACAACTTTTAAGTAGTTCAATTTTAGATGCACTAGAACATGTCCCCCACTTCCTGATATACCCCGGTAATCAAGAACTTCCAAAGAATTCCTTACTTTAGGTGAGTATTCAATCATTAAGAGAGAAGTCAGATTTAGAAATGTATATGTTGTATCCCAGGTCGGATCTTCCGATCACGCAGAGGGGACAACATGTGACTAACACAGATAGAGGGATTGAGAGGTAGAATTGTTGCATATGCTGTGTTCCAGGTCGGATCTCTTTCAATCATGCATATGAGACAACATATGGACAACAGATAGAAAGAATTGAATAGATAAGAAGATGCATAGAGATAGAGTTGCATATGTTGCATTCCAGGTCGTATATGTTCCAATCGCGCAAAGGAGGCAACATATGTCTAACAGATAGAAAGCAAGAAAATAATTTCCTACATACCTACTTTATCAGAACCCCCCAGTCACCCTATCAGTACCGGAATTAAGGACATGAGTCCATACATCGAGGAAATGTTAAACCACAGTTCTAGATACATATGATTTTTAGTGTATCCTCTAGGTTCTCATGTTTATCTCACTTGTGACAACCTGAAATTTCTATTTGTACAAACCCTTCAGTCAAGAACTTCAAATAATAGTCAAATTCATTTCTATTAATTTTTAGCCGGTTTAAAGCCCGTTTGGGTGTTTTTAATATAAATTCGTCAAACGAACAAATAAAAGGAAGTATCTTCTAGGAGTAATGTGTAACAAATAAACATTTCACACCATAACAAGGTGTTTACAGCCAAACTTTGGGAGTTTGGGCCGTAAACTCCTCTTGGCCATGAACTCATGCTTAAGGCATGAGTTTACTCCTCATTTCCTCACTTCTCACTTCCAAGCTCAAGAACACCCACATTCTCTCTCAAGTATCATAAGATGTTCATCCAAAATTTCCAAAAATGTAAGTGTTTCTTCTCTTGATTTATTGATACAACACTTCATCTAGTAGTTATACATGATTTCATCCATGAAATCTTCTCTTTTTCCTAGATCTTCAAGTGTTCTTCATTTCACCAAGAACACCAAGAACACACACTAGTGTTCTTGGACCTTAAACACTCTTACAAGCTTCCTATAAGTAAGTACACTCTTCCTATCTAGTTTTGTGCTTAGATTACTTGTTAAACCATTGAAAAACACCAAGAATCCCCAAGAACACATGGGTTTACGGCCAAGGCAATCTCCTTGGACCGTAAACACCATTAGGTGGTGCATATGTGCCACCATTACTTCCTAGAGCTTGGATATTGGACTAGAACCCTTCATGCATGAGCTAAGGATCTTAAACCACGAAATGGTAGAAGTTACCATGGGTTTACGGCCGTAAACCCACTAGGACCGTAAACCCTAAACCGTAAACTCCATGGGAGTTGGTCCTTGGGCCGTAAACTCTAAAAGGTTGTGCAATTGTGCCACTATCACTTCCTAAGGCTTGGATTTGATTAAAGGGTACTTAACCTTGACTTGTAAGATCCTAAAACACAAAATGGTGCTAATTTCCATGAGTTTACGGCTGTAAACTCATGGGGGAAGTGACCATTGGCCGTAAACTCATGTGGTGTTACCATATGGGCAGTAAACTCCAATGTGAGGCCATACTCTCTTTAGATACAACCCTTTGGTACTCCTAGCACTTGAATCAAAGTGTCATTCATGTTTTAGGGTGTCCTTACTAGATTAATTAGTTGTTAAATGACTAATTAGATACATATATGTGTCATTACATGTTAAATAGGATCCGTGTGTGTGTACAAGTCTTCACTTGACACTTAGCATCCTATCCGACACTTCCATTCAAATCACTCACTGCAGGTGAGTTCATACCCCTTAATCAACCTTTTAAATTTTTTGAAATGCTTTTATGGGGGGGAATACAAGTTGAATCAAACTAGTTATAATATCAATCACATGTGAATTATGACTTGCAAACAAATGGATTTTCTATACTTTTAACTGCTTTGTCAACAAAACTACTTCAAGAGTTCCAACCCTTTGGGTAGCAAAGGTGTATATGCTAAGTCACTTATATAACATTACTAGTAAACTATAACATGTATAGTTTAGGAGTATACTACTCACTATTTCTAATACTATGAAACATACCAAGAGTCAGTTCATACATGAGTCAATGCATACTGTAAACAACACATACACTACACTATATAACTGAACATACTACACACTAGAAAGAGAGAACATACACTAATACATACTATTCCTACACACTAAATACTATACTAAAGAACATACTATGATGAGAATCAGGGAGAGCACACACTACACTAGTACAAACAATACATACACACTATAACCTAAATGTGAGGCACTACTTCGGGGCATGGCATCTCTGTCATGGCTCGACTTCTAACCAGAGTCTTCTGAAAGGAGAGCGAGAATTCGTGTATAGATCTATATTGGACTGACCGTCCTACACCTTGCTGCTAGCTACAGTGGGACCTGCAGGTCTTCGGGTGATGAATGCCTTACCATCTCGACGTATTTGAGGGTCGTGTTTCGCTAAGGTCGATCAAGTCTGGTTATAATTATATCACATTATAACTTAATTAACAATTGGTTTAAGGTAGTTAGTACAACAGTAGTCACTATAGTATCATACTACAATACTTCGTTATTTTCCCATTACATCTACTTTGTGATCTTCTCACATAAACAGTAATACAAGAACTATATTTTATTAAATGATAGTCCCATTTGGGAGAAATACTCACTTTTACAATAAACGAACATGCAATACCTGATATCTTGGTAGAAGACTACTTTTAAATAGAAAATATAGGATTTTAAAGGAGTTACAAACAATTACTACAAACATTTTTACAAACTTACACACTCAAACACTTACAAAGTTTTCATGCAATCGATGACACTAAAATGCTTATGAACTCACCAGCTTTAATGGTGATAAACTCTTTGAAAATAACTTGTATTCTCAGGTCATCAGTAGACAGGTACCGAGGCCAGCTTTTGAGAAGATGGAGCACTTTTCAAGACTCATCTTTTATTTTGATTCATATTTTTGGTCTCTTATAAATTGTACAGAACACATTTGTATTAAAATACATTATTAATGCAATGGATGATGTTGTTTGCTTGTTTACTATATTTCTGTGTTGTGATACTGTACATGACGTCCTCCGCCCCAGAACGTTTCCGCTGTTCCGGTTTTGGGGTGTGACAGATTGGTATCAGAGCATTGTTTATAGTGAATTGAGTATATCAACCCATAAAAGATATACAAACTATAAACACAGCAGTATTAAAATACTCTGACCAAGAGTTTATACTTTTAAATAATAAAATATTTAACCAAGTATACATACCTGCATTCATACTAAAATCAGTGTCACTAGGATAGAACAAAAGTATTACGATTGTTGGGCAACACAATTAGACTTAGAGACATATGGTCAACCCTGGGAAGATATAGCCTGATCAACTATATTATCCGAGGAGTGACTAGCATGTGCCTAAGGATGGTTGTGAGGTTGCAACAAGTCTAAAAAATTACCAACAGTACTACAATGAAAACATTAGAACAGAACATAAACTTAAAATATTATAGGAGTATTTTGTGTTACTATAATTTACTTATGTGCAAACTAAAAAGGTCTTTATCAGTAGGTCAATAGTTACTAAGTGGATACGCTAACGCTATATGTATCTAGGATGTCATAGACTTAGAATCTGTGACCTTTGCTTTACTCCATGTTCCTTGTTTGGTTGTGGGTTTAGAGTTAGGGTCACTTATTCCAAGGTCTATCCTGTTTTGAATACATATAGCTAGTATGCACTATGCATGTATTGAAGTAACTGATAAAGATCATATTATTATCATCTTAAGTAGTACGTCTATATATATAAGATTCTTATACCCCTTTTCTCGCGTAGATATCATGGCTGGATTCCATCTTCCTGTCGACCCGTACTTCCCAAATCAAGGAAATGTTGGATGGCTTGACTATGAGTCGGAAGATGACCATCCAATCCCTTTGGATGATCACCTCACATAAGGCTTTTCTGATGGTTCCGACTCCGAGCCTGAAGTCAACAACCTACCTCAAGCGGGTCAAGCCCCAACTCTCAACCCCCGACCAGCGTTTCAAGGTCCCACGCCCTTGTGGGCAGCAAACTTGAATCGCTCGAGTGATGAACAGGGTCAACCTTTACCCTACAACGGGGACCGAAACTTTTACAACATAAGCAAGGGTGGCTCAGCTGACCGAGTCCTGCCCGTCATGGTCCGTAGGATTACTCGGAATGTCGAGCAAGGTCGAGCAGCCATCGACCAAATCATGGAAATTGATGCCAACTCAGGTGTCAACACGGTCCGCATTCGCCGTCTCGAAGAGACTATGGAAAGGACCAGGAGAATCAATGAGACTCTACAGCAACATCTAGCTGCCTCCCGAGCTGAAGTCATAGAACTTCGAGTTCGCCAGAGGGCTCATGAGTGACACCTTCAAGAAATGGTTCGTCGACTGGCAGATCTGAGGGTTCGCCCGAGGATTTCCCATCGCCGGTAGAATATGTTTAGTACATCTTTTCTTTTGACTTAAGGAATAGCCTTTCTTAACTATGCTCTATGAAGCATTTGACTGTAAAATATTCCTACCTTCCCAGTACTTTGACTATAATTCTAAAAATTGTCAACCTTTTTCCCTTATGGTATGATGTAAGACCTACGGTTAGGATATTTTTCCCCGAACTTATTACATCAATAATACCAGTAATATTGACAGTTATATAATCTGTTGGAAAAATCTGTACTCTTGTGTTTCTCTACTCTTCTACCGTACTTTTATTTCAAAACATACACTCATTCAACTGTTGGACTATGGGGATTTAGCCCATGGATCACTCTCACTATGCTTACAATTGATTCTTACTATCATGTTCATCTCTTTAAACTTATAGTTGAAGGATGCCTCCTCGAAAATCAACAAGGCGTAATCCTCCGATTACTCCAACTCCAATACCACCACCTCCTCCAGTAATCGATACGGTGGCTCTGAATGCTGTTGTAGTTGCGGCAATGGCAACGTCCATGGCTCAATATCACTCCACTGGTGAACTCCTTGTGCGCTCGAGAGATTGCTCCTACAAGGACTTCACTAACTGTAAGCCAAAGCCCTTCAAAGGGACTGGCGGAGTCATTGCCCTCTCGCAATGGTTCAAAAAGACGGAGTCGATCTTCGAGATCTGCTCCTGCCCTGCAGCGAGCAAGGTCAAGTTTGCTGCTTACACCTTCGAAGAAAAAGCCCTGACATGGTGGAATAGCCATGTCAAGTCACTAACTCTTGTATTGGCTAACGACATGGGCTGGGAAACTTTGAAAGACCTCATGATCGAGGAATATTGCCCACGGGGCGAAATCCAGAGGTTGGAACAGGAGCTGTGGAACCTAACCATGAAGGGCTCCGATATAGTTTCTTATACTGCCAGATTCAGCGAGCTGGTGGCCCTCTGTCCCAACATGGTTCCCACAGAGGGAAAGAAGATAGAGAGGTATATCTGGGGGCTGTTGCCTCCAGTTCAGGGGAATGTTTTAGCTTCAAACCCCACTACCTTCGATAGTGCCAAGCGATTGGCACAACGTCTCATTGACCATGGGTTCCGTACCCCGTCATCAACAACAACCCTAGCCATCTCCGAACCTTCCAAACCCGCTGACAACAAGCGGAAGTTCTGGGATGACAAGAAGAAACAAAAAGCTGCCAAAAAGCAGCAGATTGTGGCGGTTCATGCCGCGATAGCACCGGTCGCTGCTGCTCCGATAAGGTAGTACGCGGGGAACTTGCCAAAGTGCAACAAATGCAGCATCCACCACAATGGACCCTGCCGGGAGTTGCAGTGTTCCAACTGCAACAAAAAGGGACACACTGTCCGCTTCTGCAGAGCCCCGACAAGACCAATCAACCAGGTTCCAGGGTCTAGTGTGACCAAGTCTTGTTATGGATGTGGCAAAACGGGCCACTACAAAAGGGACTGCCCCAAGGAAGGAAATGCTGGTGGAGCAAGAAGAGTCTTGGCTATAGGCCACAAGGAAGCAGTTGCTGACCCTACGGTGGTGACTGGTACGCTTCTCCTTGAAAACTCTTATGCATGCATACTATTTGATAGTGGAGCGGAGAGAAGTTTTGTGAACTATAAATTTTCATACTTACTTAAACAACAACCACGCACACTTAAAGAACCATTCACTGTAGAAATGGCTAATGGGAGGACTGAGAGCACTAGTAGCATATACCTAGGATGTACTCTAACTCTAAATAGCCATTCATTTCCAATCGACCTCATGCTGGTCTCAATTAAAAGTTTCGATGTCATCATCGGCATGGATTGGTTGAGTCTACACCGTGCCGACATCATGTGCTATGAAAAGGTTGTTCGCCTTAATCTTCCATCTAACGAAACTCTTATTATTTACGGCGACAAACCCGACACAAGCCTTAGCATCATCTAAGTATTCAAGCTCAAAAGTACCTACGTAAGGAATATCGTGCATTCCTTGCACACATTATTGATACGAGCCAAGAAACCAAAGACCTGAAAAACATCCGCGTAGTATGCGCCTTTCCCGACATCTTTCCAGAATAACTACCTGGGTTACCTCCGCATCGACAGGTCGAGTTCAGAATCGATTTAGTTGCAGGAGCTACCCCCGTAGCCAAATCGCCCTATCGCCTAGCACCGGCAGAGATGCAAGAGTTGTCGGGTCAACTTAACGAACTGCTCAGCAAGGGCTTTATAAGACCAAGCTTCTCACCCTGGGGAGCTCCGGTCTTGTTCGTCAAGAAGAAAGACGGATCGTTCCGTATGTGCATCGACTATAGGGAACTCAACAAGCTTACAGTCAAGAATCGTTGCCCTCTACCTCGCATAGACGATTTGTTCGACCAGCTGCAAGGGGCGAGCTACTTTTCTAAGATTGATCTAAGATCCGGGTATCACCAGTTCCGAGTGCTTGAAGAGGATGTTCCGAAGACAACCTTCCGAACTCGTTACGGACACTACGAGTTCGTAGTGATGCCATTCGGATTGACAAATGCGCCCGCAGTATTCATGGACTTGATGAATAGGGTATGTCGTCCTTACTTGGATCAGTTCGTCATCGTTTTCATCGATGACATATTTATCTACTCTCGAAGTAAGGAGGAACATAGCGATCATTTAGGACAAGTCCTAGGAACCTTACGATCAGAGAAGCTCTATGCGAAGTTCTCTAAATGCGAATTTTGGATTCGAAGAGTCGAATTCTTAGGACACGTGGTTAGTGAAGAAGGAATCCACGTGGTCACTTCCAAAATTAAAGACATTGAGAATTGGGCAACACCGAAGACGCCTACCAAAATTCGTCAATTTCTAGGCCTCACTGGCTACTACCGCAGATTCATACAGAACTTCTCCCGAATTGCGAAACCTCTTACAACATTGACCCAGAAGGGCGTGGCCTTTAACTGGGAAGAGAAACAAGATAAGGCATTCCAAACGCTAAAACGAGCCTTGTGCACCGTGCCGATAATATCCCTCCCCGAAGGGATAGAAGACTTCGTTGTCTATTGCGATGCGTCAAATCAAGGGCTCGGTTGTGTCCTGATACAACGAGGTAAGGTCATCGCCTATGCCTCGAGACAGCTGAAGACACACGAGGTCAACTACACCACTCACGATCTTGAGCTAGGAGCAGTTGTGTTTGCTCTAAAGATCTGGAGACATTACCTGTATGGTACAAAAAGCACTATCTTTATATACCACAAAAGCCTACAACACATATTCAACCAGAAGGAACATAATATGAGGCAACGACGGTGGGTCGAGCTACTCAATGACTACGAGTGCAAAATTCGTTATCATCCGGGTAAAGCCAATGTAGTAGTAGACGCCCTAAGTCGGAAAGAATATTCTGGTCGAAGAGTCAAATCACTGACTATGACTATCCATTCGCATCTATCCACACAAATTAAGGAGGATCAGCTCGAAGCTTTGAAACCTAAAAATGTGGCGGGTGAATCCCTGCAAGGGATGAAGAAGAATTTGGAAGTCAAGGGTGGTGGAGCCTTATTTCTCATGGACCGAATCTGGACACCGAAACACGGTGGTTTCAGAGACTTGGTCATGACCTAGGCGCACAACACTAGGTATTCTGTCCACCCAGGTTCAGATAAGATGTATCTGGATCTTAAAAAGCTGTACTGGTGGCCTAACATGAAAGCAGAGATTGCTACCTTCGTAAGTAAATGCCTTACTTGCGCCAAGGTCAAGGTCAAATACCAAAAAACCCTCAGGTCTTCTACAACAGCCAGATATACCAGAATGGAAGTGGGAGCGGATCACTATGGACTTCATAACCAAGCTGCCCAAGACAACGGGTGGACTTGATACCATATGGATCATCGTCAAGTCCGCACACTTCCTGCCTATCAAAGAAACAGATAAGATGGAGAAGCTTACAAGAACCTACATACGGGAGATTGTACGACTGCATGGTGTTCCCATATCCATTATCTCGGACAGAGATAGTAGATTCACTTCGAGGTTCTGGCAGTCTCTACAAAGTTCCCTAGGAACTAGGCTGGACATGAGTACAGCCTATCATCCACAAACCGACGGACAAAGTGAGAGGACTATCCAAACACTAGAGGATATGTTGCGAGCCTGTGTGATCGACTTTGGGAAAGAATGGGATACCCATTTGCCCCTTGTCGAGTTCTCCTACAACAATAGTTATCATACGAGCATAAAGGCTACTCCATTTAAAGCCCTCTATGGCCGAAAGTGCAGATCCCCTCTATGTTGGGTTGAAGTGGGTGACACACAGTTAGCTAAAGGATGAGTTCATGAAAGCGCTCTCACAGGTCCGGAAATCATTCGGGAAACGACAGAGAAGATCGTTCATATTCGTGAGAAATTAAAAGCCTCTAGAGACCGACAGAAAAGCTACGCAGACAAACGAAAGAAACCGTTGGAATTCCAGGTGGGAGACCGCGTTCTTTTGAAATTCTCACCCTGGAAGGGCTTGATATGCTTCGGAAAACGTGGAAAGCTAAATCCAAGATACATAGGGCCTTTCGAGATTCTCGCGAGAATCGGCCCTGTAGCTTAAAAACTCAATCTACCTAGCGAACTCAGTAACGTACATTCTACATTCCACGTCTCGAACTTGAAAAAGTGTCTGTCCGACGAGACTCTTGTAATCCCACTTGACGAGACTCAGTAACCTAAATGTGAGGGACTACTTCGGGGCATGGCATCTCTATCATGGCTCGACTTGTAACCAGAGTCTTCTGAAAGGAGAGCGAGAATTTGTGTATAGATCTATACTGGACTGACCGTCCTACACCTTGCTGCTAGCTACAGTGGGACCTGCAGGTCTTCGGGTGATGAATGTCTTACCATCTCGACGTCTTCGAGCGTCGTGTTTCACTAAGGTCGATCAAGTATGGTTATAATTATATCACATTATACCTTAATTAACAATTGGTTTAAGGTAGTTAGTACAGCAGTAGTCACTATAGTACATACTACAATACTTCGTTATTTTCCCATTACATCTACTTTGTGATCTTCTCACATAAATAGTAATACAAGAACTATATTCTATTAAATGATAGTCCCATTTGGGAGAAATACTCACTTTTAAAATAAACGAACATGCAGTACCTGATGTCTTGGTAGAAGACTACTTTTAAATAGAAAATATAGGATTTTCAGGGAGTTACAAACAATTACTACAAACATTTTTACAAACTTACACACTCAAACACTTACAAACTTTTCATGCAATCGATGACACTAAACTGCTTATGAACTCACCAGCTTTAATGCTGATAAACTCTTTCAAAATAACTTGTATTCTCAAGTCATCAGTAGACAGGTACCGAGGCCAGCTTTTGAGAAGATGGAGCACTTTTCAAGACTCGTCTTTTATTTTGATTCATATTTTTGGTGTCTTATAAACTGTACAGAACACACTTGTATTAAAATACATTATTAATGCAATGGATGATGTTGTTTGCTTGTTTACTATATTTCTGTGTTGTGATACTGTACATGACGTCCTCCACCCCAGAACGTTTTCGCCGTTCCGGTTTTGGAGTGTGACATCACTGCTCAATCTACCCAAGCATCATATGGTCAGTCCAAATGAAACTATCTAAGTCCATATTGTCAAGTCCTTTCAGTTGATAATCCAAGTCTAGTCATTTTGAGCCCTTCGTGCCTACCATCACATTGAACACAGAGTCTAGACAATTTAGCTTTAGTGCATTACACGAATATCAGATTTTCCTTTAACACTAAGCTTCATATCACTTCCCAAACAATACCGACAAACAAAAAAATATAAGAAAATAAAAAATTGTCTTCACACTAATCATTGTAAGAAAAAACTCAGGAGTATCGAGAAGAAAACTCAAACCGTAATTCACCAATGGAAGTTGCAACCAGATGATCTGAGAGTAGCACGCATAATTCAATCTCATAACAGATCCGAAAATTCTTCACATCGTTAAGCACAAACCCTATTTGTGATCCTCTCCTTTTCTTCCTTTCCCTCAAAGGAAACATACTCTCACTTAAAGTTCTGAGTGTTGTACAGTTGAGAGATGTTCCCTACCATGTGCTTGGAACAACCACTATCAATAAACCGAAGTCTGATGATATGCCTCCATTGCTGCTCCAGCACAGAGTGCGGTATTAATTGGTCTTTGGAACCCAGTCCATTTTGAAACTGGGTTGACCTTTTTCATCAACGCAAGGTACTCTCTCTCATAACATATCCTGCTTATCACAAACAGAAGATGAAGAAATGTTAGAATCATTTGATGATTTGGGAGTTTGAACCTTCGGTACCCATTTGTAGTCGAGTTTACCCATTTCTTGTTCGATCGCTTGGGTGCCTTATCGCTTACTTTGGAACTTGAAGCCGATTATCGAGATGACTTTGACCTAACTGGTCTTGATTTCACTGGAGCATCTCTTGACTTGGACTTCTTGGCCGACATTCCATTCTTTTCCTTGGGATTTTGATTCTTGGCCTTGGGAGTTGGATTCTTGCCCTTCTGCGCGTTCCAGTCACCATTACGCGATTGTGACCTTGAAGGGTTTCCTTTGAAAAATTTCCCTCTTTGCACGTTCTTCCATCCGTGTGTGTAGTAGGGAACATATGTGCGATTTTGACAATTTCTGGCAATATGTCCAGGTGTTCCATAGTGAAAACATGTCTTTTTTTCACGTAGGAGTCGTTTATTCTTTCCCCTGGTGGCGTACACTTTCCTTGTCTCTGATTGTTCCCACAAGCACAATTGAAACAAGTAGTCTGGTTCGCTTGTTTTGGTGGCCTGTATACACCAACATCATGTTGATTAGAAGTAACTGAGTTAGAAGCAACAGATTCAGAGTTCAAGGAGACATTGGTTTGACAGTCAGTAGAATTAACAAAACTACAACTAATTCTATTCTCCTTTTTCTCTTCTTCCACTACTTTATCTGCACAGGAAGTAGAAACATTAGAATCCTTCACCCCAACACTCTCAGTTGGCCCTGATTGTTTAGTTTTAACTAAAACTGGTACAAGAGGCTGGCCATACTGAGTGGGTATTTCTTCCTCATTGGTCTCAAGGGGTGTGGTATAGTTGTCATTTAAAGGAGGTGGAATACTATGATACCCTAGACCCTTGTTTTGATTATCTTTAAATGCTAGTTGTTTTCTGTCATCGATGCAACTACCTCACTTGACACATCAAATTTCTTAAAGGTAAAATCTATATCATTATATTTAGCTTTTAATGCATCAAGTTCGGCAGTCAAACTGACAAGCTGTCTCTTAACATAGCTATAGTTTTCACATTTATTGCTATATTAGTCTTGAATTGTTCTAAAGTCCTTGGTTTTGGCCTCTAGTTGTGCTTTTACGGGTTTTGGGCATTTCCTAAGTGTATATCCTTCATATTTAAGGTCCTCAGTTTCCCTTTTTAGCAAATAATTTTATTCACGAAGAAATTTAATCGTAGCTTCACAAGATTGAGAGCATGAAACTTCGTTGACTGGAATGTTTGAGGAACTCATTGTTTACCAAAAATGCCCTTTGACATGAAACCAAAAAAGTCAACCTTAAAAATCAAGTTTAAAAAGTCAAACTTAAAAGTCAAACTTGAAAAGTCAAACTTAAAAGTCAAACTGAAAAGCTAAACTTGAAAATTTAAAAGTTAAACAAGAAAGTCAAAGTTTAAAGTCAAAGGTCAAACTTGAAAGTCAATGTTAGTTTTTAAGGTCAGATGTCAATTTAGAAAGTCAAAAATTAGAAGTCAAAGCTTTGGGTAGAAAATGAAACCTTAAAATTCGAGAAATTAATTTTTGGGCCAAAAATGTCAAAATTGCGAAACTAGGATCGAAACAGCGAGACGACTTGAACTAAACCGGGAAAACGTTAAACATGTGGCATACTATATCAATTGGTAAGATCATGGGTTGTGTATGCGTGAGACCCAAGTTCGATCCTTACTCCACCCAGATTTTTATTGCTGACCACCTGCGAACCGAACACGTGCGAGGACCAAACACGTGCGCGACCTCGCACCAAAAACCCACCGAAGCCGAAAACCGTTTATGGCAGTAAACTCTTCGGACCGCACACACCGGTTGCGAACCCTCGTTTTCGGCTGCGAACTGCTGAACCGCAATTGAGTTTCCGGCTGAAAAATGCTCCGGATGCCCTAGCTGCCGGCCGCAAACCGCCGCCACCCCTCGCAGAAGCTTGCTGTTTGTGCCAAAATGGCCGCCGGAACTCGCGTTCTTTCAACTTTTTAGCACCAAAACTCGATCAAAACCTCTTTTTTATGAAAAACACGAAGAACAAACCCCCAATATTTTTTCCGAAACTATTCAAAAACATAAGATTCTTCAAGAAAAAGTGCAAAAACGCTCCAGATCTTGCCAAAAAGATTGATACAATCCAAGCTTTGACACCAACTGTAAGTCCCCAAAAACGCTTGATGTATCAATCATATCCACTTGATGGTGCGGAATGCCAATCAAGTGGATGATGCAAGATGAAATGGAGTAGAAGAAGAAGAAGAACTTGACGAATCTTCAATGTATTAATGATATGAATGATGATCCTACACAAGATTCACACACACACTTCTTCTATCTAACTTTTTCTATCTAGAACATGATATGAATGAATGAATGAGTGCTCCTCTAGAACGCCCCTCCCCTCTTAGACACCCATTAAACACTCCCCTAATGACAATTTATACAAATGGACCGAAAACCCAAGCCCACAACTAAAAAAAATAAATGCTTAGAAAAGCAAAGTATAAACCAATTTTTGACCCAACAGAGAGTGATGGGACATATCAGATCTGGTCATCCGGGTTTGATGATGAAGAAACGAGGAATCCTACCCACAGAGCAATGTCCGCTCAGTTCGAATAGGATGATTCAAAGGATCAGAAGGTCACTGGAACTTGCTTTGTCTCAACTGGAGCTGACAAATCTCCAATGACTACGAAGGTACATAATCTTCTTGAATCTCTTAATATTCCCTCTAGTACTTATCATGCAGTTTTAACAGATTTTGATGATACTCTTTCTTATCTTAATGCTATGTTGATTTCCGTGAGTAGAGCAGGTGAACAATTGAAATAATTACTATATGATATTCGAAATAAGATGAAGGTTATGAAGAGCATGATATAGAACTTAGAGCTTCAATTACAAAACATTACAATAGATAGGGATTTGGTTAAGAATGATACTATTTTGTTAGTTAAACAAAGAAATATCTTGTCACAACTAGCACTCTTGGCTAGGAAATTCCGTCCTCAGGTAAGTAAGGACTATTGTGAGATTTGTGCTAACACTCCTAAGTGTTCAATATGAGTTCCTAAGGAGCCATAAAGTGTTAGAATGCAAATCTCTCCAAGTATAGTGAATCTCTCCAAAATCTCTCCAAGAATAGTGAATCTCTCCCAAATCTCTCCAAGAATAGTGAATCTCTCCCAAATCTCCCTAAGTATGAGAAATCTCTCCAAGAATAGTGAATCTCTCCCAAATCTCCCTAAGTATGCGAAATCTCTCCAAGAATAGTGAATCTCTCCCAAATCTCTCCAAGTATGTGAAATCTCTCCCAAATCTCCCTAAGTATGCGAAATCTCTCCAAGAATAGTAAATCTCTCCCAAATCTCTCCAAGCATGTGAAATCTCTCCCAAATCTCTCCAAGTATGTGAAATCTCTCCCAAATCTCTCCATGTATCTAAAATCTCTCTCAAATCTCCCTAATTACCTTCCTTAGTCGAAAACAGCTCAAAACCAGAAAAGGAAACCCCAAAAGGACCCTTTTGGTCCGGAACCTCTTGGTCCGGACTCCTCTTGGTCCTGAACCTCTTGGCCGGAACCCTCTTGGTCCGGACTCCTCTTGGTCCGGAACCCTCTTGGCCGGAACCCTCGTGGTCCGGAACCTCTTAGTCCGGAATGTCTTCTAAGGAGTCAAGAGGAATTTCATCTCGGAACCTTCTCATCTTCGGACCTCCTCGCATGCGCCGGAAGGCTAGCCTGACTTCAGAATCCGAGAAGGCACTCCGGAATGCGACCATTGACTCCGGAACTTGAGAACCTCCTTCGGAACTCGTTCAGCGCCTCCGGAACCTCCCTGCCAACTACTTCGGAACCTCGCAGACCCTCCTCTCCCCTCCGGAATTAAACTTAGTGCTTTGGAACTTACCCTAGAGCTCCGGAATTTAGCATACAGCTTCGGAAATTGCCCTAGAGTTCCGGAATTCATTATTTAGCCCCGGATTTTGGACTATTCCGGACCTTTTTATCATTTTAAGATATTTTGAGGTCGGGAATTCCACCAAACTCGTGTTTTTTCTTAACTGAGACCCCTAAAACCATTATTTTATGCTAAAATTAATTATTTTAACCATATTTTTCATAAAATTAAATGTTGGGATTTAGGAAAACCTTATCCTAAATCAAGAAAAGGACAATATGATTGATTTTGTGATTTGATGAAATTCCTCATTTCCCATGCAAATCACAATATTTCATGCTTTACCCACCAAATATCCATGCATGGACCACCAGGTCCCCATGCATCAAAGATTCCTTTCCTTATACTCCAAAGCAACGACAGTGAGGGAGCTTAGACTCCACTTTTCTCTCACTTTTCCCATTTCCTCTCAAAACTCATCTCCAAGCAAGAACAAGAACTTGCTGAAAACAAATTCTAAATTTCTCCCTGGATTTGTAAGGTAAATTCCTCCACTCATCTAATATTTTATAATATTTCAAGATGAATCCATATTATTTTATTCATAATAATATGTGAAAAATCACCTTTAGGATAACTTTCTCCCAACGAAGTTCCTCATCTCAGCAAGAGTTTAAGCTTGAGGTCTTCACTCCATAACTTCAAACAACTCCTCAACCAAACTCAAGGTGAGCTTCGTACCCCACCTTTTCAATATTTTAATGTTTTTGGGGAGAATACAAGTCAAATCTTGCCTAAATACTTGAATAATTGCTTATATGCGTATGATTGTATGTGTGTGTGAAATATTATTAAATTAATATTTTAGTAATATACTCACGAACGTAAGAATTCCCAATTTCATAACGAACAGATGATACTTTGGTATAAAAGAGCCTCCCAACTATTGGATGTGTCCAACTTAAGCCCTTTATCTATGCTTTCATGTCTAGAATTAAAACTTATAAAAAAGAACCTTGATAAGTTGACACTTATTCTAGTGATTTTCAAAAATGGGAACTTTGTGACTATTTTTACAAACTGTCAGGGGGTATTTTATAAATATTCAATATAAAAGTTTGCGTAAAGAAAATACACAAATAGAGCCTTTATGACAGAAATATTCGCATGGAACTGTTATCATAAAACCTCCAAGAACAGAAGTAATGCTCTATATGTCATAAAACAGAAAATGTGTGTCATAACCGGCAGTTATAAATTTATACAAATTATAACTTGACACTTTTCTCGCTTGACTAAAATGACTTATTTTTCAATAAACGAAAAGAACGAACACGAGCACCTAGTTAACGAGCACAATCAACGATATGGAACGAGAACGTAACTTCTATTCAATGAGTACGAATTTCATTATTTATCTAACAAATAATGGATCTCTAACGATTGCTCAAAAGGATGTTAATATTCTAGTCAGACAAATCTCAAAAGTACCTAAATATAAAAATATTAGTGTACGTCTAAGTCCTGTAAGGAGTTATAGCCAGAGTCTCCTGAAGGGAGAGCGGGAATTTGTGTGGAGTCTCCTGAAGGGAGAGCGGGAATTTGTGTATAGATCTATACGGGGTTGACACCCCGCACCTTCGTTGTTCGCTACAGCTAGACAGGCCAGTCTAGGGTGACAAATGTCTTATCCAAACCGAGGGCGCCTGAGAAACGCCAAAACAGGCACTTCGTCAGATTAGTATGGTTATAACGACTCACTAGAATATGTTATATTAACTAGAAATTTATGTAAGGAAAACCTCATAAATAAATTTTGGCAAGTTGTGTTGATTGTCCTTCTTCATCGCGTAGAATGTCCACAATAGCCATATTGATTCTTTCTCATACAAGTATTGAGTCGTAATACTGTTTTTTTTTTTACAAATTAAAAAGCATAGGACTCTATGGAAAACATTTGTAAACGATTTTGATAACGATAAACTAACCCACACATATACATAGTTAGAAACTAAAACTTACGATTAGTTTATAGCAGAAAATATAGGATTTTATGGGGAAAACGATTTTTCTACGATTTCGATAACGATAAACTAGAACGCACAAACTCAATTTTACTCAATAAGAGGAACAAGATTTTCAACCATATTTCCTTTTTGAAAATAAGGGATTTTTCTTGAAACAGTTGATTGTTACAATTCAAAAGAACTATTCTCAGACACAACACGCTTTTACAAATCACACTACTTTTCAAAATCACTCCTTATAAGGATGAACAAAAGTAATGTCATACACACACATATCCATGATTTTCAAGGCAAGACTTCAAACGATTTCATAGAAAATATTGGATTTTATGAATGTACGATAAGAACGATTCTAAACAAGTGTAAACGATTTTATACAAAAATGCTTATGAACTCACCAACTTTTTAGTTGACGCTTTTCAAAACGACTTGTATTCTCAGGGATCTAGGAAGCAGGTAACAAGGAACGCAGATGCAAGACTTTTAGCTGTAGCTTTGATTATTTTCTGCTTATGTCTCTTTTATGTAACTCGAAGAACAAATACAATATGTAAACAATGTAAGTTTGTTATCTCAATGTATGATGTTTGGATTGCTCTGTTTCATTTATATTCAATTGTTATGATACTGCACAATGAAGTCACCCGCCTCCGGACGTTTCCGCCGTCTGGTCCGAGGGTGTGACATATTGGTATCAGAGCATTGTTTATAGTGAACTGGTATATCTAGCCATACAAGATATACAACTATAAATACAATGGGAGTAAAACACACTCTGCTTAAAAGTATACTTTAAAAAGATAAGTATTTTATAAAAGTATACATATCTACTAACACAGTATCATAACGAGAAGAAACCGAAAGTAACTAAAGGTTGAACACTACAGTCAAACCTGGGCAGCTATGTAATCGTATCTGGGATCAATATAGCCTGATCAACTATATTTATTTGAGATATGACCAACATGTGCTTGGGAGTGATGGTGGTGTTGCAACAAACCTATAACCTACCAACTATGAGTACAAGAGGATACTAGAATCGAACATCAAGTTTAAAATACTATAGGAGTATTTTTGGACACTATAAACTCCTCCCACACCTAAACTTTCCCCCGTATATCTCGTACCTCGATTCTCGCACAAACTAGTAGTTGAAATTCCTCGCCAAGACGTCTACTACCCTGTCACGGTAAATTACGGATGGGGCAAGGAGAGACCAGAGGAAGTCCATGAGGAAAAATCCAGAAGTGGATCCTAAGGAACACCAAGGGATGAATCGTGAAAGGGAGAATTTCGATTAAGAACCCAGCAAGGATAAAAGCGCCAAGGAAACCCTTGATAAGCTTTGCCCAACTGAGAGTAGACCCGAGACCCTTTCACCTTTCTTTTCCCAGATACATAAACACCCGATATAGGTACTCCTGGAATAGACATACCTAGAAACAAAACGATACCCACGCAAACACAAGTTGAGAAATTGGCTCCTATCCCATTTAGGGCGTAGCTCCAGAAAAGACAACCCGATCCACAATCGACGTGCACCGAACTCCGATAGCCAACGCCCTAACGAATCAGACATCCGTTTAAACCACAAGCAACCGAAGGTGACTCCCGGTTTCCAACTCTCTTTCTTGGAGTAATGGAAACTGTAGACAAGGCCCAGTATATAACAATGTGAATCCAATCCCCCATAAGTAACAAGAACACCATTCCAAATGCCTTGCGAAACCAACAAGTAGGACCAGAAAACTAGGCAGATCATGTACACTCCTCAAAAAGAGGAAATGGTCATTTGGAGACCACAACTCATAGCTATCGAGGCTAGGACGGCCTTAGTAGCGTAAGGAACACAAAAAGGGCACCCTTAATATAAGTGAAATGGCCAAGCACTTTGTGCGCCAAAAGAGGATCACCACACTACTCGCCTTAGGTTCATAATGCCCTTAATCGCAACCAGTAGTAGTAAACCAAGAGGAGTACATCCTCCAAGAATCCATACAACCGAATCTGTTAACTATAATGCTAGCTATGTGCTATTTTGACGGACTTTACGCCAGACAATACATGTTCCCACTCAATACCATAACTGCATCATGGGGATGTAGGTTGACACAATTAGCACATGTACGTTAAGATTATAGGAGTAAACCCATTTGAAACTAGCTACAAGTACTTACGAGCTCACTATTCGTGTGCAGTAGGGTCATGTCTTCCCATGGAGACAACCAGTACCCTGACGATGCACCGGTCTTGCGAATAGACTCCGCCACTTCCCAAGTCACTGTAACAGCGGTTGTGGCAGCCGTCATGGCATACTTTAATGCCAACGACACAAACGAAGTTGGAAGCAGTGTTGGTAACTCCAACCGTAACAACAACCAAGGAAACCAACGAAGAACAACTCCCCCATGCACTCAAGGACCTAAACCTAAGAACAAGAAACGAAAGTTCGGAGATGAAAAAGGAGGTAGTTCGACTCAGAGGCTTACTAAAAGGCAACAAACGGGACCAGTCTCTACCCCTGTTAACCCTACTCCTCCCACACCAAGACAATCATACCTTGGGAACAATCCACCCTGCAACAAGTGCAAATACCATCAATGGAGAGTCTGCCAGACATTTTGTTGCAAAAGGTGCAATAAGATGGGGCACACCTCCAGCCACTGTAGGGCCCCGGCCCCATGCGTCACGCCACCCCTCAACCCAGAAGTAAGTCCAGTTGTCACAAGTACGGTGCAACAGGACATTTCATGAGAGATTGTCCAACAGAGATGACTAACGCAGGAGTCGACAATTAGACAGGAGTCGACAACTAGACAGGAGTCGACGACAAGGAACCCTACCGCAGTTTTTGGTACGCTCCACGATAAACTTAAGCATCGAATTATCACTAAAAAAGTTTTTGGTTAATTAAAAACATAATCCAAAAACTATTGTCTCGTTAGAGCAAATCCTGTAAATTACAGGAAGCTAGGGATCCTTACGAATGTACCATGATGGTCCCGTATAAACGTTAATATCACCCATGGTTAGGATTCCGCGAACTAAGAACGTACGATTCCGCCTTACTTTCTGTCCCTGGGATGAATAGCGATTAGGACAAAACCACAGTGAACCATCTCTAAATATCCTAAGATCTTAAGTGCGTACGGTTAGGTCACAGCTATCTATAGCGGAAGGACCTGGCAGAATCCGGATTACGGATTCCCTTGCCTTATAGCAGCACCCTCGTGTCGCCAGAACGCCTAACAAGCAGAAACGAGATAGACCCAAAGGTAGCAACGAAAACGAAACTAGCAACGATAAGAACACAACATTAGAACACCTAAGAAGCAATAACTAGATAGACCCAATGGTAATAACGAAAATGAAACTAGCAACGATAGGAACACAAACACCAGAACTCCTAACAAGCAGAAAAGAGATACACCCAAAGGTAGCAACGAAAACGAAACTAGCAACGATAAAGAACACAACACTAGAACACCTAACAAGCAAAAACGAGATAGACCCAATGGTAACAACGAAAATGAAAGTAGCAACGATAAGAACACAAACACTAGAACTCCTAACAAGCAGAAACGAGATAGACCCAAAGGTAGCAACGAAAACAAAACTAGCAACGATAAGAACACAACACTAGAACACCTAACAAGCAAAAACGAGATAGACCTAATGGTAGCAACGAAAACGAAACTAGCAACGATACGAACATGAGAATAGAACACCCTGTCATTAATAGCAACCAATACTCCTCAATCGACGAAACAACAAGGAGTCCAATGCCACCAATTGGCACGACAGGCTTGATCCTCACCATACAAACCCCGAGCACTACCAATAGACTTTCTTCCTACTCCACCGGATAACAAAACTCTTTCAGCCGGTGACGGCAAATCCCTAGCAACCAGACACCTATGTCCTGGTGTAAGAATTGCCACACGCTCTTCCCTAGCCCCGATAAAGATTTAAAAATCAAGGAGCAAAAGGCATTAAGGGAATTCGAAAGGCTTCCAACCTTCCTCCAAAGGTTCCCAAAACCTCTTGGAAATCTCAACCATATGCTAAGCGGAGATAGAATCACCCCGACTCCTGGAACCACCCCAATAACCAAACACCCAATACCACTTAGCATAGTCACAAGATCAGATAGTGTCTGATCGCAAGATCGACAGAATAAATAAGCGAAACATCAGACCCAGTCCCTAACCACAGGAAGCACCTGTCTAACTCATAAGAGGGAAAGACGAAACTACCATAGGCACCACTGACTACGAGAAAGCCAAACAAACCCATCATCAAGGATCGATACTCCCTACCCCGAATTGGAAGTTCGCTCAACCACCAGCGAAGGAGCTGGCAAAGGCCGACCTACCATTAGCTTGGAAAAACCCTAGGGAGAAAACTCCCAAGATAATCTAAGGCTCATAAGGTCAACTGTATCACGCAAACTTAACCTTGGTGACCATAGTACCAACTCCTAAGACCTAGAAAACTCTACTTCTAGGACACCAGGATTTCGATCCCTAGAAGACCATTCAAAAGGTCTCGCCAAGAAAGGGCTTGGTAACTCATAGTATCCGATTAACCAAAGGAACCAAGCTAGGACATTTCCCATTTCATGGGCTCAACACACATAAGTGTAAGACCACCGAAACTCTAGAAAAAATTCCACTTGTCGAGGTCAAGATAAACACGAACCCACATCCCGAAAAGAAGCATGTGTAGTGGACATTGACAAAGTTTGGATGCCCACTTGCTTCTAATCGAGTATTCCTATGACAACAACTACCACTCGAACATAGGAGTTGCACCCCTCGAGGCCCTGTGTGGCCAGAGGTGCAGATCATCCTATGTTAGGCTGAGATGGGAGATACCCAGCCAACAAGATGACAAACGCCCAATAGCACACTCACTAGACCCGAGATTATTCGATAAACCACAAGAAGGATAGTTAAAACCCAAACACGACCCCAAACATCGTAACACCGACAAAGGAACTATGTAGATGACATCTTAAATCCTTGAAATCCCAAGTAGGGATTAGGGTATTATTTAAGAACTCCCCTCGAGGAAGAGTGACTCGATTTGAAAGGCAAGGTAAACTAACTCCCAATACACCAGACCATTCGAGATCCTCGCACGAATCGGTCCAGGTAACCTACGAACTCCAACTACCCTCCAAGCTTAGTAACACACACCCGTGTATTCCATGTATCGAACCTAGAAAGTGTCTATCGGACAACCCTTCCAGTCCCACTAGACAAGGTTTAGTGGACTAGAACCTCCTAATAGCTGATCAGTCTATCGAAACTATGGATAGAAAAGTTAGGCACACCAAAACAAAACCGCATCCCGATTGTGAAGGTTCGAGAGAACGCTAGGCCTGAGCCGGAATTCACGTGGGAGCGCGAAAACCAAATGAATCGAAAGTACCTTCATCTATTCCCATATTCATGACTCTATCTTTCGAAAGAATTTCGGGACGAAATTCCCTCTAACGGGGGGATGATGTCACAACTAGCACTTTTGGCTAGGAAATTTCGTCCTCATGTAAGTAAGGACTATTGTGAGATTTATGCTAACACTCCTAAGTGTTCAATATGAGTTCCTAAGGAGCCATAAAGTGTTAGAATGCAAATCTCTCCAAGTATAGTGAACCTCTCCCAAATCTCTCCAAGTATAGTGAATCTCTCCTAAATCTCTCCAAGTATGTGAAATCTCTCCCAAATCTCCCTAAGTATGCAAAATCTCTCCAAGAATAGTGAATCTCTCCCAAATCTCTCCAAGAATAGTGAATCTCTCCCAAATCTCCCTAAGTATGAGAAATCTCTCCAAGAATAGTGAATCTCTCCTAAATCTCCCTAAGTATGCGAAATCTCTCCAAGAATAGTGAATCTCTCCCAAATCTCTCCAAGTATGTGAAATCTCTCCCAAATCTCCCTAAGTATGGGAAATCTCTCCAAGAATAGTGAATCTCTCCCAAATCTCTCCAAGCATGTGAAATCTCTCCCAAATCTTTCCAAGTATGTGAAATCTCTCCCAAATCTCTCCACGTATCTCAAATCTCTCTCAAATCTCCCTAAGTACCTTCCTTAGTCGAAAACAGCTCAAAACCGAAAGAGGAAACCCCAAAAGGACCCTTTTGGTCCGGAACCTCTTGGTCCGGAACCCTCTTGGTCCGGACTCCTCTTGGTCCTGAACCTCTTGGCCGGAACCCTCTTGGTCCGGACTCCTCTTGGTCCGGAACCCTCTTGGCCGGAACCCTCTTGGTTCGGCACCCTCCTGGTCCGGAACCTCTTAGTCCGGAATGTCTTCTAAGGAGCCAAGAGGAATTTCATCTCGGAACCTTCTCATCTTCGGACCTCCTCGCATGCGCCGGAAGGCTAGCCTGACTTCGGAATCGGAGAAGGCACTCCGGAATGCGACCATTGACTCCGGAACTTGAGAACCTCCTTCGGAACTCGTTCAGCGCCTCCGGAACCTCCCTGCCAACTACTTCGGAACCTCGCAGACCCTCCTCTCCCCTCTGGAATTTAACTTAGAGCTTTAGAATTTACCCTAGAGCTCCGGAATTTAGCATACGGCTTCGGAAATTGCCCTAGAGTTCAGAAATTCACTATTTAGCCCCGGATTTTGGACTATTCCGGACCTTTTTATCATTTTAAGATATTTTGAGGTCGGGAATCCCACCAAACTCGTGTTTTTCTTAACTGAGACCCCTAAAACCATTATCTTATGCTAAAATTAATTATTTTAAGCATATTTTTCATAAAAATAAATGTTGGGATTTAGGAAAACCTTATCCTAAATCAAGAAAAGGAGAAAAGGATCGGTTTTGTGTGATTTGATGAAATTCCTCATTTCCCATGCAAATCACAGTATTCCATGCTCACCTACCAAATATCCATGCATGGACCAGCAGGTCCCCATGCATCAAAGATTCCTTTCCTTATACTCCAAAGCAACGACAGTGAGGGAGTTTAGACTCCACTTTTCTCTCACTTTTCTCATTTCCTCTCAAAACTCATCTCCAAGCAAGAACAAGAACTTGCTGAAAACAAATTCTAAATTTCTCCCTGTAGTTGTAAGTTAAATTCCTCCACTCATCTAATATTTTATAATATTTCAAGATGAATCCATATTATTTTATTCATAATAATATGTGAAAAATCACCTCTAGGATAACTTTCTCCCAAGGAAGTTCCTCGTCTCAGCAAGAGTTTAAGCTTGAGATCTTCACTCCATAACTTCATACAACTCCTCAACCAAACTCAAGGTGAGCTTCATACCCCACCTTTTCAATATTTTAATGTTTTTGGGGGAGAGTACAAGTCAAATCTTGCCTAAATACTTGAATAATTGCTTATATACGTATGATTGTATGTGTGTGTGAAATATTATTAAATTAATATTTTAGTGATATACTCACGAACGTAAGAATTCCCAATTTCATAAAGAACAGAGGATACTTTGGTATAAAAGAGCCTCCCAACTATTGGATGTGTCCAACTTAAGCCCTTTATCTATGCTTTCATGTCTAGAATTAAAACTTATAAAAAGGAACCTTGATAAGTTGACACTTATTCTAGTGATTTTCGAAAATGGGTACTTTGTGACTATTTTTGCAAACTGTCAGGGGGTATTTTATAAATATTTAATGTAAAAGTTTGCGTCAACAAAATACACAAATAGAGCCTTTGTGACAGAAATATTCGCATGTCATGAACTGCTGTCATAAAACCTCTAAGAACATAAGTAATGTTCTGTATGTCATAAAACAGAAAATGCGTGTCATAACCGGCAGTTATAAATTTATACAAGTTATAACTTGACACTTTTCTCGCTTGACTAAAATGACTTATTTTTCAATAAACGGAAAGAACGAACACGAGCACCTAGTTAACGAGCACAATCAACGATATGGAACGAGAACGTAACTTCTATTCAATGAGTACGAATTTCATTATTTATCTAACAAATAATGGATCTCTAACGATTGCTCAAAAGGTTGTTAATATTCTAGTCAGACAAATCTCAAAAGTACCTAAATATAAAAATTTTAGTGTACGTCTAAGTCCTGTAAGGAGTTATAGCCAGAGTCTCCTGGAGGGAGAGCGGGAATTTGTGTATAGATCTATACGGGGTTGACACCCCGCATCTTCGTTGTTCGCTACAGCTAGACATGCCAGTCTAGGGTGACAAATGTCTTACCCAAACCGAGGGCGCCAGAGAAACGCCAAAACAGGCACTTCGTCAGATTAGTATGGTTATAACGACTCACTAGAATATGTTATATTAACTAGAAATTTATGTAAGGAAAACCTCATAAATAAATTTTGGCACGTTGTGTTGACTGTCCTACACGTGATAGGTGATGGTCCGCATTTGTTGTGTTGATTGTCCTTCTTCATCGCGTAGAATGTCCACAATAGCCATATTGATTCTTTCTCATACAAGTATAGAGTCGTAATACTGTTTTTTTAGAAATTAAAAAGCGTAGGACTCTATGGAAAACGTTTGTAAACGATTTTGATAACGATAAACTAACCCACACATATACATAATTGGAAACTAGAACTTACGATTATTTTATAGCAGAAAATATAGGATTTTATGGGGAAAACGATTTTTCTACGATTTCGATAACAATAAACTAGAACACACAAACTCAATTTTACTCGATAAGAGGAACAAGATTTTCAACCATATTTCCTTTTTGAAAATAAGGGATTTTTCTTGAAACGGTTGACTGTTACTATTCAAAAGAACTATTCTCAGACACAACACGCTTTTACAAATCACACTACTTTTCAAAATCAATCCTTATAAGGATGAACAAAAGTAATGTCATACACACACATATCCATGATTTTCAAGGAAAGACTTCAAACGATTTCATAGAAAATATCGGATTTTCTGAATGTTCGATAAGAACGATTCTAAACAAGTGTAAACGATTTTATACAAAAATGCTTATGAACTCACCAACTTTTTAGTTGACGCTTTTCAAAACGACTTGTATTCTCAGGGATCTAGCAAGCAGGTAACAAGGGACGCAGATGCAAGACTTTTAGCTGTAGCTTGGATTATTTTCTGCTTATGTCTCTTTTATGTAACTCGAAGAACAAATACAATATGTAAACAATGTAAGTTTGTTATCTCAATGTATGATGTTTGGATTGCTCTGTTTCATTTATATTCAATTGTTATGATACTGCACAATGAAGTCACCCGCCTCCGGACGTTTCCGCCCTCTGGTCCGGGGGTGTGACATATCTACTGTCACTCAACAAAACGTTTGTATGCTAAGCTTACTGAATTGCATCATTCTTCTAATATTTTCAAAGAGCAACATCGAAAATTACTACCATTCTTAGCTTATGAAAGAGGAAAAGTAGATGCTTCTTCTTATGACTGTGAAAAGAAAATTTCTGAGTTTAATAAAGTTCCTAATGACTTGTATGCATATGGAATAGTGAAGATTGATGAATGCTTAAGTGTTGATGAACATGTGCATATAGTTAATGAATATCTAACTAAAAATGAACAAGTTAAAATTTTGAACATGACTTAGAATTCGACATTAGACTCTCAACAAAATTTTACTGATATCGAAGATGATTATGATAATATCAGTGAAATTGAGGAGGAAGAAATTGTTGATTGTTCTAAATAATTCTAGTTATTAATGTCAATTCGATGGAAAAAGGCAATGAAATATGTCCTGATTCAATGGCAAAGGTTAACAGTGATCAACCTTCTACGTCGAAAGTTTGTGATCCTTTTGATCAAGTTCTAGTGGAAGACTATGAAAGCGATAAGGATGATGTTTCGAATGAAACACCTATTCCTAGAATCGTTGTCGATCAAGTCTATGAAGAATCATAGTATTTTGAAAAGGTGTTGAAACACAAAGGTCCACATTATCTAGAATCTAATTCAGTTGTCTATCCATCATTCAGATGTACAGATGAGGTTGTATTCCCAAACGAAGTGTTTGTTAGTTCTGGAAATGGTGACAAGGTGAATCCAGAAATAAAGAAACTAGTTGAGGAAGATAAGAAAGATGTGACAAAGGATAGTTTTTACACAGTTGAAAATGGTTTTAACAAAAACTCAACAACTTTTCAAAGAAAAAAAACAAAAACGTGTTTGGGAATTAAAAACAGAAAAATCAAGTGTTGTTAATCAAACCAAAGAAAATGTTTCGAAATCTGAAAAGACCAAAACACAAGTTTTTAAGGAAAGTGTTGAAAAATTTGTTTGTAAGGTAGGTATTTTGACTACAAAACCTCGAAACAATGTTTATTGGAAAACTGTCAATGCTTTTCAAAAACAAAAAGTTTTTAAACGAAAATCAACTGAACATGTTAAGACAATTTCTCAAAATAAGATGTCTGTTAAAAAAAAACCATCTCAAAAGCAAAATAATTTTTCAAAAAGTCAAACTAATGTTCAAAATCAAGTTCGATCTCAAAATGTTCAAAAACAAGGAAATGGAAAATTTGTTCAAAATCAACGTCCAAGGAAATTTTAGTTCAAATCGTTAAAATGGAAGGTTTGCTCAAAACAAAATCAAAGGAATTTCTTTTTCGAAATAATGAACAAATTCATTCTAATCCAACTCATGGACAAATACATTTTCAACAAGATCAAAATGTTTTTAATCGAACTGTTGTTGGTTATAATAATCAATACCAAAATCGATTTCAAAATTCACCAAAACCGTCTTTTCTAAAACGAAAATTTGAAAAACTAGATGTTCAAGGAAATAATAATGAACCTTTTAAGCCCACAAATCTACACTTTCCAAATCCTGCGTCGAAGAAGAAGGTGAAAGCATTTTTAGCGAAACGAAGAAGTGATGTGAAAAATAACAATCATTAGCTTGAACGTAAAGGAAACAATATAAGTCGGGAAAGTACTCTCAAGAGCAAATCATGTCTACTTACAAGAGCTACTTAAATGATTCGATGTATGGAAGTCCATCATCATAGGAGTCAAATCCGTCTGTGAAAAAGTGGAAAGAAGTTCCAAGAAGAAGGATGAAGAAGATCAAACTGAGGATGGAATAGGGAAAATCAATGTTGAACCTTTCGCATCGAATGACCAAAAAGTTGTTGGGGACAAAAATTATTTTGAATGATCACATGTACTATGTGATGAGCATTGGTACATTGATGGTCGTTTCTCTCGTCACATGGCTGGATGAAAGGAGAGTTTGCAATATTATCGAAAGTTAGATAATGCAGAAGTAGTGAAGTTTGGCAACAACAACAAATCAAAAGTCAAGGGATATGGGAAGGTGATGGAAAATTCACAGTAAATATAGTGGTGTATGTCAAAGGCTTACAAAATAATTTGATAAGTATTTCGCAAATCGTTGTGGGCACTGGTAATCAAGTTGTGTTTGAGAGGAAGGAAGCACCATCTCCAACAGAGAAACAACATTGATTCTTCTTAAGTGGAAAAGGAAAGGAGACATGTTCACGCTCGACATGAAACCTATTGCTTCAGTTCCCTCTGTGTGTCTTCTATCCAAAGCTTCGTCAGATCTTAGCTGGTTATGGCATCATCGTCTCTCCCATCTGAATTTCAAAAATCTCAACAAGCTGGTTTTACATGATCTAGTTCGAGGCTTACCTGTAGTAAAATTTGATAACGATTTGTTGTTTGCTGCTTATGAACATGGAAAGAAACATAGATAAGGTCATTCAGTTGTCATCGATTCGAAGATCATTTGAACCTTTGGAAATTGTTCACATTGATCTATGTGGACCTTCGATTGTTGAGACTCTTAATAAGAAGAAGTACATATTGGTCAGTGTTGATAATTTTTCAAGGTTTACTTGGGTTTTCTTTCTTCGTTAAAAGTCTGCAACAACTCAAGTGATGATTAATTTCATAAAAAACATTGAGTTGAGTTTAAGGAAGAAAGTTCAACGAATTAAGAGTAACAATCATTCATAGTTCAATAATCAAATTCTTGATTCAATTTTGAATGAATTGGGAATTTCGCGTAACTTTTCATCTCCTTACGCACCGCAACAAAATGGTGTAGTCAAAAGGTAGAATCACTCTCTATACGAACCTGCAAGAACCATGCTTACATATTTGGGCAGAAGCTGTTTCGACGACATGTTTTACAGAAAATCATTTTTTATTCATCTTCGTTTCAACATCACACCTTATGAGATCATTAAGAAACGAAAGCCTAATGATAAATTATTTTATGTTTTTGGATGCAGGTGCTTTATAATGAATCTCAAGGACAATCTTTCTAAATTTTAGTCAAAGGCTGATGAAAGAATTTTTCTGGGATAATCACAACATTTCATTGCATATCGAGTGTTGAATAAACGAACGGGAAAGATCGAGAAAACTTTCAATCTTACTTTCGATTACTATCATGTCAAATGAGTCGAAATGTCCTTCGTACAAAAGCCAATCATTTCTAAAATGAATGATGACTCAGAAATTATGAATTCTTATGATGTTGACTATGATTTGATTTTTGGTATTCCAGATAGAGCGATAGATGCTAAAAATCATGTTGATGACAATCGTATTCCTGAAGAATTGAAGCATTCAGATGATTCGACTGTTACTAGGGAAGAAGATGTTTTTCATTCTACTTCAACTTCACAAGTTAATGTCGAACGCATACCGGTTTCGACGGGTGATCAAGTGGAGACGGAGCACTTGAGTTCGATATTACATGGTAATACTCAAGATTTAACTATTGAGGGGGAGCATGTGCAGAACAATGATGATGTTGAGGGGGAGCATCTCAATTCGAATCCATTCGTTGATGGGGAGCCAAGTGGATTGATCCCTGATAACATAAATGATCAAGCTAATGAGTTTTATGATGTCATTGACAATTTTTCGAATGAAGGTGAAGGATCCGAAGAGGGTGATGTATTCGAAGATGCACCTTTAAATTTTGACCCTGCATATCCACCAGTGGATAAATGGACACATAGTCATCCAAAGGAACAGGTTCTTGGTGATCCACATACTGAAGTCATGACACAAGCACAAATTAGAGTTAAAAATAAAGTACTCAATGTTCATCAGGAATACTGTATGTTTAACGTGTTTATTTCGAAACATGAACCCAAAACAGTAATGGTTGCATTAGAACACTTTCATTGGGTTGTTGCAATGGAATCTGATCTAGCAAAATTTGAAAGAAAAAATTTTGGAGGTTAATACCTAAACCAAAGGATGCATCGTTAATTGGGTTAAAAGGGATTTTTAAGAATAAGACTAATAAAGATGGTAATGTGATTCGAAATTGTGACAACCGTCAAAATTCGAGTCGGTTCTAGATTTGAATAAACTTAGTTGCAGATATAGGCACGACACATACTAGACTTAGTAACTAGAAGCTAAGTTATGACCTACTAGAAACTTGGAAACAATTAGAAACAATGGATAATGTGCTTAGATTTCACATTGATATGTGAATTCTGCATCTACTGAACGGTAGTGACTATCCTTATTCGGGCCACTCTTTGACTCGAACACCTTTTCATGAATCATATACACACATTATGCACTTGACCTAGTAGTAGAAATTAGGTCGGAGTCTCATAGAAACTTAAGTCAAAATTTGAAGACTAGGACTAGTATACTTGATTCCTCAATTTCGCTTGAATCTCGGAATCACTACATAGAATGCCAATAAACCGATAAAAATAAATTACAAACATTATTTATAACTATAAAAGAGTTATAATACCATAAGATAATTTAAAGTCTCAAATATTCTATTTATTTTGATATTCAAAGTTTATTAAACTCCAAAACCCTAAAAGCCCTAAAAACTCATATTTATAAACTTTAACCTTAAAAATCCTATAAAAACAATTATGAACCTTATAATATTATCTTATCATAATAATTATTATGAAATAAAATTCAATGAAAAATAAAGATTTAGTTATTAACATTTACCCTTGATTTATAAGTCAAAAATCAAGAGTTTTATGCATAAAAACTAGGTTAAGGTGCACATTTTATAAAAAGTTGGATATTTTTATAAAAGATTTGAATTTTTATAAAAGAAACAAGAGAGAGAGAGCCTCTCCTCCCCTAAAATCGGATCCCTCTCTCCCCATATCTCTCTCACACTCTCATTCTCCAACACACACACATCTCTCTTCTTTCTCTCTCTAGAAAACTCTCTCTACCTTCTCTCTACTTTTTCTCTCCAAACACCACTCCATTCTCTATTCCTCCCTCTAAGAACCAAGAAATTTTCCAGAAAATAAACCCAAGAACACTCCTCAAACTCGAAATCTTCATCATCTTGTGGTATTCTTGAAGGTAAAATCGATTTCTACTTCACTTTTCCTTCAAGTTTTGCTCTTTTTCTTACACTTTCTCCTTCTTCATCTTCTTAAAACTTGTTTTCTTTTTGTTAAAATGGTTTTTACAACATGATGGATGTGTTTTAACACCATGCATGTATGATAAACAAGGTTGCATGTTCATGATCTTAGTGCAAAAATCGATTTTAAGGATTAAAACATCAAACTCAAGTTAAGAGTTTTTGAGAAACAAAATTTTGTTCATAAATGGATGTATACATTTTGATAAGTTTTAATCTTTTGATCTCTGGAAACATGACTAAAATATGAGTTTATCATGATATATTTAAAATACTTGAAAAGATTTACTCAAGGAAATGATGAAAACCCACTTTTCTAACCAATCATCATGCATGCAATCTGCCAGATTTCTTTACCTGACTTTAAACTGTCATATCTCACTCATTTCTTAGCCAAAATTCGTGATTCTTTTTCTGAAATATAATATTTTGAGTTAGCTTTCAAACCCATCTGACCGCAATGGAAAATTCCAATATCTCGATTTTTACCAATTTTTACAAAAGTGTTGCTCAAACAGCACTTTCCTTATGAACATTTGTTTTGTGTTGCATGTTCAAAGGACTTATTCATCACTAAAAATCATTCAAAAATTATTTTAAACTCTTAATATCATGTATTAATAGGAACGAAAAGATATTGATTCAAAAGTCTTTGTAACATGTTGCAAAAATTGTTAAAGTAACATCAATAATCTTTACATAAATCACAAGAACCAAGTTTTCTCTATACATTTTATTGAGCCTTTAGGCATGGTTTTCAACATCAAAAATAAGAATACAATTTTTCATTGTTGTTAAATTGTATGAAGATGCATTCTGGAAATTTCAGCTCAATATATATTTTCTTTATTTTTATATGAAAATATTAAGAAAATAGAGTGTTAAATCATATAAAATACTTACACTAGTAAATAAATTCTGGAAAAATTCTTGGATGATTATTTAAGTTAATAAACATCTCCCATGAAGTTTCAATGACTTTTGTTACTGTTTAATATGGTTTTGAGTTTTCTTTTTGTTTAGCCCCAATAAATCATAAAACCACTTTAGACAAGTTGAAAAGGCTGTATAACAATTTTCGCAGCTTCTACCAGAGGTATAAGACTTAGAAAAATATTTTCAGAATTTTTCATAATGTATTCCTATTTTTCTCCGATTTTTGTATTTATAATGGACTAAAAATAGAAAAAATAGTTCTGCTCATCCAAAATTCATGCAAATTTACCAGAACACCTTGTAGTACATTAGGAGGCTACATAAAAATTTTGATGATTTTTCTCTTCTGTATACTATTTTTCTCCTATTTTCTAAGATTAAATACACTTAAATACACAAAATCGGATTTCAGTATATAAAAACCACATTTGGTATTTTTCCTAGATTATTTACTCTGAAAATGAAGTGTACAAAAAGTTTGGTAATTTACTTTAACTGTTTAATAATTATTCTCCAATTAATGATTATTTAAGAGGATAAAACAAAGAAAAATAGAAAGACTAATTGAAAAATATCTTTTATATTTTTCACAACTTCTAAATGTATAATAAAAGTGTTACAAAAATTTTGGGCAATTTTGGAAATTGTTTTCTATTTATTTCAATTTTTATTAGAATAAATGCTCAAAAATCATAAAATTGGGTTAAACAGTTTAGAAATCAATTTTTATATTTTTCCCAGCTTAATAATGTTTAATAACAGTAATACAAAAAGTTTGGGTAATTTTGGAAACTGATTTCTATTTTTCATGAATTTGTATCTATTTAGAGAATTAAATATACGAAAAATAGTTATACATATTCATACTCCATGAAAATTTATCTAGAAGTCTTTTGGTACATTTAGAACCAAAATCTGAAGTTTGGTAATTTTTATTAACTGTTTAGTATTTTTCAAGATTTTATGGTTATTCAAGAAAGTAAAACCGTGAAAAATAGTCAGACAAATCAAAAATTCAAGAAAATTTATCTTGAGGTCTTTCACTTCAATTAAAACTGAAATGCAAACTTTGGGAAATTTTAGAACTAAATTAATTTAGTTTTTGAATATTTAATCATTGGAACACCTCTTAAATTGTTAAATATTAGCATTTCAATAATGTGAAATTTCCACTTAAATTGTTATATAACAATTGATTCATTGAAATTTAATTTTCACAGAAAAATGTTTGTAACTTATCAATATTAAATTTTGACACAATATTGGCATAATTCTATTGTAGTAGTAAGTATACTAGTGTTAGATTTCGATTAGAGACTCACTAGCGAATACCATTATTGTAGGAATCGATAGTGGTACAAGTGGAACTTAGCTCAAGGCATCATTTGCATCATCTCAATGCATATTGTGAGTATTCACGCACTCCCCTATTTTCGGTTTTTATGTTTTGGGGTGGAAAAGCATGTCCCGAAAAACTATTATTTGAATGTTGTATTTAAATTGATTTGTATCAAACATGATTGCTATTTTATTGCTATGTCTCTCTATGTATGTCTATGCAACACGGAACATGAGAACTTATCGTACTAAGGCCCTTCCCTTATCTCTAACCATTAACTCTTTGAGCCAATGGTCATTATGGATAGCGCTATTAGGAATTGACAACTCCTCACTCGCCCTATTGCTGGAGTGCATGATACCATATTCATCTATGGAACGATAAGCATAGATCTTGATAGGGCTTCAGTCATAGGTTTGGTTGAGACTCATTGTTTGCTCATACACATACAAACTCGTTACTTATTATAGCAATAAACTTGTTTATTAATTATAGCAATGAACTTTGTTTCTCATTACAACAACGAACTGTTATTACTGAAAACTTATATACATGTTTTAGCAATGAAATTGTTTGCTCCTTGTAGCAACGAAATTGATTGCTCATTTTAGCAATGAAACTTGTTTACTCGTTTGAGTAACGAACTTTATCTTCCATGAGAATATGAATGTTGCATCTTATTTGGGCAACATACCTTATCTTTCATGATGACAAAGAACTTTGTTTTTACAAACTTATTTACTCATTTTAACAATATGCTTTTATTATTGGATACTTTTATCAAAACTTTGATTTCAATTCATGGAACCAGTATTATTTTGTTTATCTGTGAGTACTCACCAACTATTTTTATAGTTGACGCTCGTTTTACATGCTTTTTCAGGAATCATCGAGTAAGTGGCACTTAGGGACACTTCACTTTTAGGAGCATTCGCATGTGTTGTATTTCAATTTACATTGTAATTTCTTTTAAAAGTTGTTCAAACCCATTGTGAATTTGTAATGATTTTTAATAATATGGTTGGTGTTGTCTTTTAACTTTTGCGATGAAACCCTTTGTACTGCCACGCCTTGTGTTTCCGCTTTAGCGGGGTGTGACAGGAAATGGTATCAGAGCCGAAGGTTATAGAGAATACCGGTTTTCCTTTGGAGAACCACAACTATAGCCAAAAAAATTTCAAAATGTTTTAAAAATAATGAACATACTACTGGTATAACTAATTCGAGTACGCATTATTGGACTTTAATTAAGTATAGCCTGGCCAACTATGCTTAATTAAGGAAAGTTAATGTGAGGCTGGAAACGGTTATAGTAGAATTATGTTCAAAACAATTTTCAACTTAAACTATTGAAAAACAAAATTTTTCGGTGTGCGTACGGGCATTGCATATTATAGGCATTCATCTAGATACACTTAGAAACTAAGTACACTTTTATAACAATGCCTTTATTTAGGAAAATATTCTTGTCCCTTATCAAGTGCTAGGTTAACCACTTAAGTTATATCACTAGCCACTCTAGGAGCAATGCACTTAGTACTGAGAATGAGTATTCCTTGGTAGCTATTGACTTTAGATGTAAGGTTAGTAGCTAGATATACACTAGTAATAATCATAAGTCGAAACCTATACGAATTATTCCTCAATACCTCTTCATCGTCTTCGTACTAGAGTTACAACTATGAAAAAGCGTTTTGATATCGACACAGATGAGAATTGGAGCATCACGTAAGGAGGTAGATGAGTCTCCACTAAATAATCACTTGGATACCATTGGCGGGCATTCCGGATTCAAATCACGAGGAGATACGGAGGTTTAACCCATACGTGAGACCTTATTACTACGTTACGACTTAGCTCTAGGTTGTTTCCACCTTGAGCTTAAAACTTAACATAAGATGTCCCTTTGACCTCTATAAAAGGTCGTAAACTACATTGACACCATAAAAAGTTTTTCAAACAATTTTTCTTGTCCTTTATCTTTGGGAAAAAGACATCGGTACTCGTCTTATACTCGCCTTGTACTCGCCTTAGTATTTAGGTACGATCAGCTACACTAACATACTTATTCCTTACTTCTTAATCTTCCATCGAAAAATTATTTCGCTTCATCGGTTTTATTTATCATTGTCAAAATATTTTATAACCACTTCATTCAACTTAGTAGACATTTCCTAACAATGTAAGCCATATTCTCTCTAAAAAAAAAAAAAAAAAAAACTTTTGACAACTTGCATTAATTTAACACTTTTCTTCAAAACTCAATTTAACCAATATTTGTTTTAACATTCCTATTTCAATTTCATTTCAATCCATTTCAATGGATAGATGTGCTTTTAAGGGCATATACACCATTTTAAACCTTGCTTACCATTTTGACACGTTTTCGAAAAACTTAGAAACATTTTCTTTTATAAAAGTGTTTAAACTCTATGCTATAAAACTTAAACATATAACATTGAAGTCCTATTATATGTAAAAGCATCCTCGGATTTTCCAAACCACTTTTGCTTTGACACATTTAACCGCTTTCTCATTTAGACATTGTAATTTACTTTAATGTGTTTTCTCGAAAACACAACATGATATTTATGCAAATGTCTACTTCAAACATGTTTATAAGACATATATAACGCTTGTAATTCAAAACATACCTTATTTGTGTACTTTGCTTCAATATAGTTTTATAATCTATAAAGATTCTAAAATATAAAGCATTGCAAAACTTAGTGTTCACTTTTAAAGTTCCAGTGGCGCACTTTCGACAATGCACAATTATTCATCTAAATATGTTAAGTCTTTACCTTATCCGTTTTAAGCATTGTTGGACTCCGGTCAAAAAGGTCAAAACTGTCAGATTTTCAATTAGAAGTTTTAGTGTTTCTTCTTTTTCACAAATGGAGTTTAACTTAATAGATAACTCGTGAATTTTTAGCAAACCTTAGAAAACACTTTAAAACTTCTTCATTTCTATTTAATCATCAATATACATCACATATTGAAGTTTGAAATATATCTCAACCTGGTTTTAAATCTACCTATATGTATTGTTCTTATAATTCCAACAATAACAATAATTGCCGCCGCTACCTTCCTTTTTCTTTCCCCCGAACTTGATTTCTCGCTCTCTTTTTGATTTTAGATCTCGCACGCCCATAATAGTAACATAATCCATTGTCTAACTTTGTTTCTGTCTATTTTGCTTCTCGTGGTATCATGTTCGTATACATAAAGACTAGAAGTCTACCCTTTCGTTTTGAGCGATTAATATGTATATAGTCGTAAGGCATACTTTTGATTTAGTCAGCTCTGATATATTCAATTACACCTTTTATCATATACATCTTTTTTTTTTAAATCACAATAAACAAGTAATCCTTATTTACATTTGCTCTTTTGTTCTAAATTTGGAAACTTGATTTAAAATGCAAGTTTCATTGTATTTTTCGTTATAAGTAATACACAAGATGAATACTCTTATGCTTATAATTTTTCTATATCCGGAAAATATATGTGAAGGATATATTTCCTTATGTTTCTTCTTTTCTTTAAATACATCAAAATTTTTGAATTTTACGATTATCTATTCTCTAAATGATTGTTTTTCTAGAAACACTAAACTATGAATGCACTATTTTCAAAGATTAACATTTTTACACCTTTCTTAAAATAGTATTCTACTTTGCAATTTTCAGTGAGTTCCTAAACTCTCAAACTTGTTTTCATAAGTATTCTGACTCCTCGTAAACTTGAATTTGTCCTGACTTAGACAATTGGACAATTTCTCAAAAGTTTAATACAAATATTTCTATACAAATTCCTTTAATTACGACTTAAACCTTTAACCTTAATTAATCTTTATATCATTTTACTACTTTATTTGATCGCCACACATGTATCTTCATTATCTTGGAATTATTACACATTTTGATAATAGTGAGACTAATTATCATTTCTAAACATACATTTTGATAACAGTAAGATTTTTAATCACTTCTATACACTTACAATGCTATATACACAATGTGATTTAATTTATCATAAATTTTCTTCGCCTCCATTTGCACCAATGACTCTCTAAATATATTTATTCTTCGAATAAAGTTTTATTATTGTAAGAGTAACCGTAGTGGTAATTATAGCCTCGGAGATGCTCAATCATTTCGTAATTTATTTTGTCGACGACACTTAATTAGCCTTTACATTTGAGATGTACCAAAACTTCGTTGCCTACCCTTAGTACGTATTTTTAGCAACTTACCCTCAATCGCTTCTCTTTCATTCGTGCTACCCCTTCTTATTTCAAAATATATCTTTTCCAGATGTAGTAGCCAACCCGGAAGTGAACAAATTGTTCCTAATCTCTTCTTTATTAGGCGGTGAATTTACACTTAGTGATAATTTAGAACGCAACTTAAGGATCAATACAGATTTAACGCTCAGTGCAGTTAGTGCTTCAGCAAAACTTATAGCTCTCTTAATTCAGATAATATCTAACTAGATGATCTTTTTCGACTAGGTCGTCATGTTTGGATCATGATTTCCATGATCCTAATTTCTCGCAATTTAAATTGTAGAACTCGAATTAAGGAAACATTAATTTGACTATAGCTAAAGAATTGGGTTCCTCCTTTGAGGAAATAAACCCGAAATAATCAAAGAACACTGCAAGTCACCACCTCTCCAGCTATATAATTGTATTCGACTGAGTTCTAATAGAATACGTCACGAATTGAATTTCGGGGCGAAAATCTTTTAACCGGAGGAGAATGTGACAACCGTCAAAATTCGAGTCGGTTCTAGATTTGAATAAACTTAGTTGCACATATAGGCACGACACATACTAGACTTAGTAACTAGAAGCTAAGTTATGACCTACTAGAAACTTGGAAACAATTAGAAACAATGGATAATGTGCTTAGATTTCACATTGATATGTGAATTCTGCATCTACTAAACGGTAGTGACTATCCTTATTCGGGCCACTCTTTGACTCGAACACCTTTTCATGAATCATATACACACATTATGCACTTGACCTAGTAGTAGAAATTAGGTCGGAGTCTCATAGAAACTTAAGTCAAAATTTGAAGACTAGGACTAGTATACTTGATTCCTCAATTTCGCTTGAATCTCGGAATCACTACATAGAATGCCAATAAACCGATAAAAATAAATTACAAACATTATTTATAACTATAAAAGAGTTATAATACCATAAGATAATTTAAAGTCTCAAATATTCTATTTATTTTGATATTCAAAGTTTATTAAACTCCAAAACCCTAAAAGCCCTAAAAACTCATATTTATAAACTTTAACCTTAAAAATCCTATAAAAACAATTATGAACCTTATAATATTATCTTATCATAATAATTATTATGAAATAAAATTCAATGAAAAATAAAGATTTAGTTGTTAACATTTACCCTTGATTTATAAGTCAAAAATCAAGAGTTTTATGCATAAAAACTAGGTTAAGGTGCACATTTTATAAAAAGTTGGATATTTTTATAAAAGATTTGAATTTTTATAAAAGAAACAAGAGAGAGAGAGCCTCTCCTCCCCTAAAATCGGATCCCTCTCTCCCCATATCTCTCTCACACTCTCATTCTCCAACACACACACATCTCTCTTCTTTCTCTCTCTAGAAAACTCTCTCTACCTTCTCTCTACTTTTTCTCTCCAAACACCACTCCATTCTCTATTCCTCCCTCTAAGAACCAAGAAATTTTCCAGAAAACAAACCCAAGAACACTCCTCAAACTCGAAATCTTCATCATCTTGTGGTATTCTTGAAGGTAAAATCGATTTCTACTTCACTTTTCCTTCAAGTTTTGCTCTTTTTCTTACACTTTCTCCTTCTTCATCTTCTTAAAACTTGTTTTCTTTTTGTTAAAATGGTTTTTACAACATGATGGATGTGTTTTAACACCATGCATGTATGATAAACAAGGTTGCATGTTCATGATCTTAGTGCAAAAATCGATTTTAAGGATTAAAACATCAAACTCAAGTTAAGAGTTTTTGAGAAACAAAATTTTGTTCATAAATGCATGTATACATTTTGATAAGTTTTAATCTTTTGATCTCTGGAAACATGACTAAAATATGAGTTTATCATGATATATTTAAAATACTTGAAAAGATTTACTGAAGGAAATGATGAAAACCCACTTTTCTAACCAATCATCATGCATGCAATCTGCCAGATTTCTTTACCTGACTTTAAACTGTCATATCTCACTCATTTCTTAGCCAAAATTCGTGATTCTTTTTCTGAAATATAATATTTTGAGTTAGCTTTCAAACCCATCTGACCTCAATGGAAAATTCCAATATCTCGATTTTTACCAATTTTTACAAAAGTGTTGCTCAAACAGCACTTTCCTTATGAACATTTGTTTTGTGTTGCATGTTCAAAGGACTTATTCATCACTAAAAATCATTCAAAAATTATTTTAAACTCTTAATATCATGTATTAATAGGAACAAAAAGATATTGATTCAAAAGTCTTTGTAACATGTTGCAAAAATTGTTAAAGTAACATCAATAATCTTTACATAAATCACAAGAACCAAGTTTTCTCTATACATTTTATTGAGCCTTTAGGCATGGTTTTCAACATCAAAAATAAGAATACAATTTTTCATTGTTGTTAAATTGTATGAAGATGCATTCTGGAAATTTTCAGCTCAATATATATATTTTCTTTATTTTTATATGAAAATAATAAGAAAATAGAGTGTTAAATCATATAAAATACTTACACTAGTAAATAAATTCTGAAAAAAATTCTTGGATGATTATTTACGTTAATAAACATCTCCCATGAAGTTTCAATGACTTTTGTTACTGTTTAATATGGTTTTGAATTTTCTTTTTGTTTAGCCCCAATAAATCATAAAACCACTTTAGACAAGTTGAAAAGACTGTATAACAATTTTCGCAGCTTCTACCAGAGGTATAAGACTTAGAAAAATATTTTCAGAATTTTTCATAATGTATTTCTATTTTTTTCCGATTTTTGTATTTATAATGGACTAAAAATAGAAAAAATAGTTCTGCTCATCCAAAATTCATGCAAATTTACCAGAACACCTTGTAGTACATTAGGAGGCTACATAAAAATTTTGATGATTTTTCTCTTCTGTATACTATTTTTCTCCTATTTTCTAAGATTAAATACACTTAAATACACAAAATCGGATTTCAGTATATAAAAACCACATTTGGTATTTTTCCCAGATTATTTACTCTGAAAATGAAGTGTACAAAAATTTTGGTAATTTACTTTCACTGTTTAATAATTATTCTCCAATTAATGATTATTTAAGAGGATAAAACAAAGAAAAATAGAAAGACTAACTGAAAAATATCTTTTATATTTTTCACAGCTTCTAAATGTATAATAAAAGTGTTACAAAAATTTTGGGCAATTTTGAAAACTGTTTTCTATTTATTTCAATTTTTATTAGAATAAATGCTCAAAAATCATAAAATTGGGTTAAACAGTTTAGAAATCAATTTTTATATTTTTCCCAGCTTAATAATTTTTAATAACAGTAATACAAAAAGTTTGGGTAATTTTGGAAACTGATTTCTATTTTTCATGAATTTGTATCTATTTAGAGAATTAAATATATGAAAAATGGTTATACATATTCATACTCCATGAAAATTTATCTAGAAGTCTTTTGGTACATTTAGAACCAAAATCTGAAGTTTGGTAATTTTTATTAACTGTTTAGTATTTTTCAAGATTTTATGGTTATTCAAGAAACTAAAATCGTGAAAAATAGTCAAACAAATCAAAAATTCAAGAAAATTAATCTTGAGGTCTTTCACTTCAATTAAAACTGAAATGCAAACTTTGGGAAATTTTAGAACTAAATTAATTTAGTTTTTGAATATTTAATCATTGGAACACCTCTTAAATTGTTAAATATTAGCATTTCAATAATGGGAAATTTCCACTTAAATTGTTATATAACAATTGATTCATTGAAATTTAATTTTCACAGAAAAATGTTTGTAACTTATCAATATTAAATTTTGACACAATATTGGCATAATTCTATTGTAGTAGTAAGTATACTAGTGTTAGATTTCGATTAGAGACTCACTAGCGAATACCATTATTGTAGGAATCGATAGTGGTACAAGTGGAACTTAGCTCAAGGCATCATTTGCATCATCTCAATGCATATTGTGAGTATTCACGCACTCCCCTATTTTCGGTTTTTATGTTTTGGGGTGGAAAAGCATGTCCCGAAAAACTATTATTTGAATGTTGTATTTAAATTGATTTGTATCAAACATGATTGCTATTTTATTGCTATGTCTCTCTATGTATGTCTATGCAACACGGAACATGAGAACTTATCGTATTAAGGCCCTTCCCTTATCTCTAACCATTAACTCTTTGAGTCAATGGTCATTATGGATAGCGCTATTAGGAATTGACAACTCCTCACTCGCCCTATTGCTGGAGTGCATGATACCATATTCATCTATGGAACGATAAGCATAGATCTTGATAGGGCTTCAGTCATAGGTTTGGTTGAGACTCATTGTTTACTCATACACATACAAACTCGTTACTTATTATAGCAATAAACTTGTTTATTAATTATAGCAATGAAATTTGTTTCTCATTACAACAACTAACTGTTATTACTGAAAACTTATATACATGTTTTAGCAATGAAATTGTTTGCTCCTTGTAGCAACGAAATTGATTGCTCATTTTAGCAATGAAACTTATTTACTCGTTTGAGTAACGAACTTTATCTTCCATGAGAATATGAATGTTGCATCTTATTTGGGCAACATACCTTATCTCTCATGATGACAAAGAACTTTGTTTTTACAAACTTATTTACTCATTTTAACAATATACTTTTATTATTGGAAACTTTTATCAAAACTTTGATTTCAATTCATGGAACCAGTATTATTTTGTTTATCTGTGAGTACTCACCAACTATTTTTATAGTTGACGCTCGTTTTACATGCTTTTTCAGGAATCATCGAGTAAGTGGCACTTAGGGACACTTCACTTTTAGGAGCATTCGCATGTGTTGTATTTCAATTTACATTGTAATTTCTTTTAAAAGTTGTTCAAACCCATTGTGAATTTGTAATGATTTTTAATACTATGGTTGGTGTTGTCTTTTAACTTTTGCGATGAAACCCTTTGTACTGCCACGCCCTGTGTTTCCGCTTTAGCGGGGTGTGACAGAAATAAGGCAAGATTAGTTGTTAAAGGTTATTCTCAAACAAAGGAATAGATTATGAGGAAACCTTTGCCCATGTCGCAGGACTCGAGGTTGTTATAATTTTTCTTGCTTATGCAACACATAAAGATTTTGATGTGTATCAAATGCACGTCAAGTAAACATTCCTAAACGGTGTATCATAGGAAAAGATCTATGTCAAACAACCACCTGGTTTGTCAATGATAAGTATCTTGATTACTGTTATGTTTTAGAGAAGGATGTTTATGGGTTGAAACAAGCACCTCGTGTTTGGTACACAACCTTAACCAATTTTTTGAGAGTGCCAAATTTAAAAAAGGATCAGTTAATCCCACATTATTTTGAAAGAAAGTTGGGAATCACGTGATGCTTGTTCAAATTAATGTCGATGATATAATTTTTGGTCCAACTGACCCTTTTTAATCGAAGGAATTTGTGGAGCTTATGAAAATCAAGTTCGAAATGAGCATGATGGGAAAAATTAATAATTTTTTGGGTTTACATATTCGTCAAAGCAGGGAAGGCATCTTCATAAATAAGGAAAAATACACACGCAACCTACTTGAAAGATTTGGAATGTCGAATAACACAAAACTGAAAGTACCGATGGCAGTTGGAACACGCTTGAATCCTTCGTTGGACAAGCCAGCTGTGCATTTAACTATATATCGAAGCATGATAGGTTCGCTTTTACACTTAACTACGAGTCGACCTGATATCAAGTTTGTTGTGTGTAACTGTGCTCGGTACCAATCGAACTCGAGAGAACCCAATCTCAATGCTGTGAAGAACATATTTCGCTATCTTAAAGGAACAATTTCGTTGGGTCTTTGGTATTCTTCAAAGACAAGATTCTTTGTACAAGCTTTCTCAGATGCATAGCTTGGTGGATGTCAACTTGATTCAAAAAGCACAACAGGCGGATGTTAATTGTTGGATGGCAAATTAGTAAGCTGGCAATCAAAGAAACAAACATGTGTTTCAATTTCAATAGCAGGAGCAGAGTATGTGGCTGATGCAGGATGCACTTCTCAAGTTATCTGGATACAAAGTCAACTACACGATTACGCAATCAATATGACAAAGATTCCTTTGTATTGTGACTCGTAAAGTGCCATTCGCATCTTCCATAATCCAGTCCAACATTTTAAAACCAAACACATTGTTCTTCGCTATCACTTCATTAAAGACCATGTAGAAGATGGGAATATTGAGGTTCATTTTTTGGAAACAACGGATCAACTTGCAGATATATTTACAAAATCTTTAGATGAGAAATCATTTTTATGGATTTTGAATGGTTTAGGGATGATCGAAGCAAGTTCTGTTCCTGATTCTTCTTGATTGAAAAGATGTCGATTTGGTTGGTGTTTTACTAAATTGTTCAGACGTTACTGTTCATAATTCAATGTTCGCATACGTTCACTTTTGCAATTCCTCTAAATCTTTCTGACCATAATTCGCTTTGTGGGGGAAAAAGTTGTTCGATGTACATTATCTTTAGGAGTTGCTACTTCTTACATCGAACGTCACTGGTAACACTTTATAAGTTTGTTTTTGTTTGATTTCTTTCCAATATTAAAAAAATTCAAAAAGGTTTTCTTATTTTTGTCTTTAATTTTCAAAAACAAAAACCCAAAAAGATTTTCTTATTTGTTTTGGTATTTTGTTTTTCAAAAATTAAAAATCTAAAAAGATTTTCTTGTTTTTATTTCATATTCTGTTTAACCTTTTGTGGCTCATTGTAACAACATGTTGTGGTGGCTAATGCTCAACGATCATATTTAAAAGGGGAACAAGTATTATTTCGAAACTGATGGAAAATAGATCCTTCGATGCTCATTGATGAGTATTCGATTGTACTTCACAAGAAACCACGCAAGCAGTTCGTCATCTCTCTTGATGTCGAATGAAGAGATCTTTGCTCGGGATCCAACTGTCTTCGTATCAAGTGTTATTTGATATCAATAATCACACATATTTTTTTTTAATTTGATTCTCACTCATTCTTTGGTACACATTTGGAATTGAATCCTTGAGGTTTTGGGTAGTACTAACTCGAAACCTATATTTCGCATAATCTGGCATATGATTTCGCTTTACAAATCCCAAAAACAAATGAGACTTATCTCAAAGCCAAGGTATGGTATTCTCTTGATGTCGAAACCATAAGATGTTCTTGTCCCACAGTTTGAAACATGTGATGGTTCTTATCAGGTTGGAAACAACGAAAGATCTGATATACATGACGATTCAGTATCTCACGGGATTTGAGGAAATCGTGATTATCACTTTTTTGATGTGGTGATTTTTATGGCGACTAGTTCCATAACCAATGCAACATGTGGCAGTATCTTATTGGCTACTGGTTCAAATTTAAATTATCAGTCGAGTATTAAAGGAAATTGGTGGTGATATTTGCAGACTTTTTGCTCTCTTATCCAATTTTCCCTAAAATTCTCCAAAGTTCATCTTCTTCAAACAACCTTTGCAAACCTAACAATGGAGGCTCCTAATGCAAATTTTGATACTTTAAACAATACCAATGAAGAAAAAATTTCACAAACCTTGTTGAAGATTCCAAGTTCGAATCTTCGTCTACTTCCCACTTTTGATCAATATCCTGAACAATTATAGATGTTGATTTTAGCCTTAAATCACTCTGTTCTTTCAACTGTGTTATCATCATAATTTGCTATTCCATTGACCTGGTTATCTCTTGCTGGTTCAACGATGGTATTCAAGACAAAAACTAAGGTTGTTACATTCCAACTAACGAAAAACAAATTACGAAAGCTAACCAAGAAACAGTTTGCCAAAATTATGAAGCTACCATTCTTAGGTACTTTTTATGAAGTTACGAATGAAAAGGTTCTTCATATGTTCAATGTGATGGGTCATCAACCTGTTGTTACTGGGATTAGTTTTTTTCGCAAGTGTAGTCTTCTTTGTGTTTGGAATTTTCTCATTCGCATTATACTGCGATGCTTGACTGGTCATAGTTCAGGCTTAGATAAGGTGAAATTGGAAGTTTATGCGATGATTATTGGTATCTATTATGATTTGAATGTTGACTATGTTACTCAACTTTAGGAGGAGTTTGGCAAGGCTACTACTCACACCAATGTGTCGAATGGTGTTTCTTGTGCACGATACTGGAGTCCAATCCTCAAGGAGGTTTATGAACATGAAGGAATATTGGTTCCCTCAGAAGACGAAAAGGTTAAGTTTTCGACTTTGCAGGCTGCAAAATTTGTTTTTAATGATCAAGTCCTTTTTCCAAAAGTGTTGCTCACATTCTAGATGCGATGCTGAGGCAAATTGATCCAGCCGATGCAATTCTTGTTCAGTATTTGGCATCCATTAATACAAATGTTTCGGTTGGATTTCTTTTTCAAAAAGTGGTTGAGGGTTCGTCGAAGGTTGTTAAACCACAAACTATTCAAGAACATGTGGAGGAGGAAGTCTCTAAAGAAGTTATTCCTTCGAAGACTGGAATTCTGTAACATCCCAAAAAATTTCAACAAATTTTAACTTTTCAAAACAGCCGATTCACTAAAGAGTTATTTACAAAAATCATTGTTTCTAAAACATTATTTGAAGTAGGAATTGTTTACAGCATAGTTTTCAAAACAATATCATGATCAGAGTTTCCCATAAATCATAAGTTCCAAAAACACGAGGATGTGTACGGTCACGACTTCACTATGACACAATCCACCGAAGTACCTGAAACCATAAACCAAAACTGTAAGCACAAAGCTTAGTGAGTTCCCCCAAAATACCAATACATAACAAATAGAACAAATACAATAACAGCATGCAATGGGTTCACAACTAACATACTAGATTACCCCTGAGAGCACAACATAATTTTGGCTTGCCCCGTGGGCCCAAAAGTTATGCCTGGCTTGCTCGCTGGCCTGACCAGTCCTCAGACTGATTACAACTAAGCCCTCAGTACGAGTCTGGCATGCCCTCAACGACCTTGAGCTCGTATCTGGAAAGCTCATGACCCTCAATATGAGTCTAGCTTGCTCCAGGGTTTGTTGGCTGAAGCATAGAGCAGTACAACCTCAACCCAACCCACACAATATGTCGACACATAACAAATAATAACATATTCAGATAAACAGACAGTATCACATGTAGTCCTATAGATATACTAGACTAGCATATCAAGACTACCATATCAAAACTAACATGCATATAAATTCCACACTTAGGATATCAACAATATCATCTTATCAAACCAAAGGGTTGGCCTTGGTGCCTTCGACCCGAAAGTACAGTGAGGAAAACTCACCCTCGATTTGATCTATTGTTGATGAGTTCTCGACTCCGAATCCCAGCTCCAACCAATACCTACCCATCCAAATGACCAATAACCATTAAAATCCCAAAATACCCCTCAAGGTCAAACTTCGTCAAAGTCAAAAGTCAAAGTCAATAGTCCATGTGGACTACAATAAGGCGTGTTCCTCCCGCATCCAAACAGTTGGGAAAACCCCAGCCAACATTTCGTGTTGACTTGCAAACACGCCATGTTTGCCAGAGTTGCAGCAGTTTAATCCATTACACTACTTCCTTCGATTCCTAGAGCTCCAAAGCTGAGATCTGGACCAAAATGTTATGAAGGAGGATAAAGTTTCCAACTTTATCCTCTGGGACTACTCCAAAGGGTCCAAAACCCATCTATAAGGCTAGAAGATGCAAGGACTCAATCAATAAGCACTCAATCCTTAAAGTTGATGCCCAATGCTTTCCAAAAGAGGTCCTGGGACTAAAACCATCCCAAAGTTCGGTGCTTTATAGACATACATGTCCACTGCATGTCTTGAACCCATATTAGGTCAATAATGAGGATTATGAACTAATCCCAATGCATGACATCAAAACTCAACTATAAACCAGATCCAATACTCTACAAGGTCATCTTGACCTAGGGATTCATAAAGTTGCAAACTTTATGAGATCTAGCCCTTCAAACTCTCAAGAATAAGAAGCTAAAGGGACAAAACCAAAGATCTAGCAACATGGAATGAAAAATCAGATCTTGGACACTTACAAAGTTCCAGAAGAGTGCCAAGATTAAAGATGAGGTACTTGCTTGCTGGATCTTGCCTTCCTTCTTCCAATTTCTTCCTTCTTTGGCTCCAAAAACACCACACTAGATCACAAATGAGAGGGAAAGATGATTAGGGTTTCCTTGAAGGCTTGAGGTTTGATGGGGGATGAGGGTGAACAAACCCTAGCCATCTCATTCGTTTAAATAGGGAGAAAAACTTGGAAGATTAGGGTGTCATTTCCAGCGACCAACACACCGTGTTTCAGGAGGCTACACGCCGTGTTGCTGTTAATGAGACCCACGTCTTTTCTTATCTCGACACGTCGTGTTGGTGCCTCCAACACGCCATGTCCAATCCCCAAAAGGTGATTTATACCCAAAGTTGCTCCTCAAATTCCGGGTGTTACAACTCTCCCCCACTTAAATTAGATTTCGTCCTTGAAATCATTCCTCACTATCTCCTTTACCGGCTTAAACGGTCCTGACTGAACTCCCTGAACAATGTCAGACTCCAAGACAGACAACACCAATCAAAATTGCTCCCCCATGGACTCAACTCTACAGCCCGAACCAAACAACCTATCCAGCCTTCCAATAACCGAACCCACCCTTAGCAGAATTCTCCAAATACGAAGATGCATAAATCCTTAATCCCTTGTAGAAAACCATTTCTACTTTATCGAAACCTGAAATCTGGAGACTCAATTTTGGTCTGACTCCCCGACAGACCGCCCATGCTAAAGCACTGCTAATTCCATTCCAATTATCCCCCAAACTGACTACTCAACTTCTGATAACCTGAGGTTCCCACTAGAAAACAGAATCACGGATCATACGCGGCTGCAGACAACTCTCAGTTTCACACAACGTATTAGATATTCCTTCGAGAGAAATCTCATTCTGATGACAAAATTTCCAGGGATATAATGAACAACGGGAGACAAACTGGGAGATGAACCTTCTGGTGCGAACAAGACGCTGCTTCCTTTAACTCCAGAACTATCATACATATAACAACCAACTCACAAGCACAAACACTCATGCCTAGCCCGATCAGCCTCGGGCTAGAATACCAGGCATGCCTACGATGGGCCCAATCATCGTTGGGGAGGAATACCCTCGTATCGTAAGCATGTTTGGTACAATGAACCATCGGGTTGGAATATCAAACATGTCGGGTCCTATCAATCATAGGGCCCAGTCAACCTCGGGATGGAATACCCTATATTGGAATGCCAATATATACATAAGTTGGGTCTAAACTCATAACCCGAGATTTAAGAACCAACCCTTGCATTCCCCAGAGTCTCCTGATGCATGGAAACCCCTCACTAAACAGGAATACATAGATTTCCTCAATCGCCACTGAGACTACCAGTCTCACACCTGTTCTAGCAACCAGGTTCCTAAGAACCCGAATGACAAGTACATCCCAACCTAACATCCCTCTATTACGCCAATAATGCTTACACTACATCCTTCGCCTAGAACTCGCGTCTCACACCATGGTCAAAGGATTCTCAACCTCTTTCCACCGCCTTGCAGGGACCTAAACAACGTCCCTCTCAACGCTAACTGCACCCAATTCCTTTCATAGACTAGTTGCTACCAATGTCGAGCCTAATGCAATCATGGTCGCCCATGACCCGGGAACAGGATAACGGTTGCACCCTTGATCCAAATCAAAGGCTGCCAATCAAAAGAACAATGCGAAAAATTCAAACCAAGCCCCAAGACTATCTTGCCCAACCCATATACACACAATGAACTACCATCATGAAAAGTCTTAGGGAACCCATAACCTCATCCAAAAAAAGCAGAAATACCAGAGTTCTAACGAACAACGAACCTCCATCATTAACGGATGACAGTCTCAAGATCGATCGAAACAAGATTCCTTACTCGCCTGAGACTGAACATATTTCTCTAATAAACAAACAACTCGAGACGACATCTAAGTGATCTTGAATGCCACCCAACTCAAGCCTGCTATGACTAAAATTCCACACTATCATTGAGGGTAAGCATGTCCAGACACCAAAGGAACATAAAACATACTAAATTTGACGATAAGCTGTCACATCTATAGAACTTCAATGTCATACTAAAACCCTCAAAATCCTTTTTTGAATGACAAACGATGTGACCAACAATCGCGCACATGAAATTAAATCGAATGAACCAAAACCCTTGCGGGGATGAACACACTAAATCATGAAATTAATTCCTTGCTCGATTCTTACCCAAGCTAGACCATAATTAGAAATCCTTACACCCTGATGACAATTCCCTCCTCCACCTATACTCGATTTGAGTGATCTCACAGTTCCTTATCTATTCGTTGACATCTTAAAAGAAGCCACTAGCTACAACGATCTCCTTGACAAACCACTTTTCTGCTGAGACACAACCCATGAATCACCTGACCCACACATCCGAGCACCACCTACTATATGCCCTTGCCTTAACCAAATCCCAAACCGAGATTCGACCTACTCTCACCGCAAATCCCTATGAGTCATCCTTCCAATACCATAAAGTCGAATAGATCAATGATCTTCCAAATAGAATACCTAGTTTGCCCCCACTTAGGGTTCGAACTACCACCCAATGGTGTTGAAAACAACCCATAACTCAACCAGTTCAACGAATTACAACCATCCCTGACCCTGGAAGAATAACACATGCAGGCTGATCTTCCAGATAAGGATCAAACAAATCCTACGAGAATCCTACATTTCAGTTGAAGACCTTTAAAATTTCCCATTCATGACCACTTAACATTAAGGATTTCATGTATCCGCATCAGAACTACCGACTTACGATCCCAACACATCTACTCCTTGCTACCGCTGCTTCCCTGGCAACGATAGTGATTGAACCCAAAGGTTCTATCACAACTAGCATTTCTGTCTAGGAAATTCTATCCATGGATGATCAACTCTCAATGTATCTTGTAATTCAAAGTTTGATGATAAACGTAATAGTTATTCAAAAACAACTATTCAAATCAAAACTCTCTCGTGAAGCCGAAAACCTAATTCAATACATTCCATACACTCTACTTGGGGTTATACCCCTAAATTTTCCGGTTCAAACATTTATTGGGCCAAGAATCATTTATTGGGCCTAATGGGCCAATAAACTTACAACTTCATTATTTTGGGCTAAGAATCCTTATATGGGCCCTAATTGGACCTACATTCATTAAACTATAACATTATGGGTTATAAGACTTTTTATAGGCCTTATTGGGCCGTAAACAACCTTCTTGAATTTTATTGGGCCGTAAACCCAATTCCTTTATCATTTTGGGCAGTAAACCCACAAACAGGGCCCAATGGGCCAAAAGTATTCTATCTGGGCTAATATATTCTCCATATATGCTCAAGCCCAATACCCATCTCTTTTTCCTCCCCCTCCGCTCTCATTTTCGGTTTCATATATATATATATATATATATATATATATATATATATATATATATATATATATATATATAAAAGAGGGAATAATAAGATGATAATTATGGTGTTCCCACCTAATTTTTGTTTAATGGATTTCCAAGCAAATAACCCACATATCTCTAGGAGTAAACCTACATGTATTAACCAACTAAATCCTCTCCCCTCCCTCTCTCTACTTACGACCGATAGCCACTCTCCACCACCCACTTCAAATTGAAAAATATTCCTCTCTTATCTCTCTAAGAACTTCAAGAAGATCCTTCCCTTCTCTCTTCAAAATTCGTGTGTGCTAGTGTGTGAGTTCAAGAGCACTTCATCCAAAAATCCACTCATTTTACTAAGCTACTTCCATCCAAGAGTTTAAATTCATGTTTATGTTAAACTTACTTCTCTTAACACTTCATTTCGTGATTTATGATCTTAGAACTTCCTAAGCTTGAAAACTCATCTCAAGGAAGCATCTAGGCCGAAATCTCCTCCAAAATCTTCATCAAAACCGAATCCAAAACACCAAAGTGATTTCATACCCCCTATTTTTGGTTTTTACTTTGTTTTGGGGAAGAATACAAGTTTCTTTGTGTAGATCTATGTGTATATGCGTGTTTATGTGTGTTTTTCATGAAATGTGTTGTGATTATGTGTTGAAAACTTCATAAACTCAAAAGATATACTAAAACATGATGATGTTTGTAATATAAAACACTTGATGTTTGAAAGGATTAAAAACCTTTTGCGGAGGTTTGAAACAAAGAAAAACCGTGTAAGGGGCCAAAAATGGACAAAATGAACAAAAGTGAGGTTCTTATGTAACTCACGGTTTTTGAGAGGACTAAAAAGGGTTATTTTAAATAAAAATGGATCCTTATGATATTTATGGTTTTAAAAGGACTAAAAGTGTAAATTTTCACAAATGGGCCTCAATTTAGGCCTTCACGGCTTCATGGACTAATTTTGGAAATTTTTGACTTTTGTGGACTTAATTGTCATTTTGAACAAATTTGAGCCAAAAATGTTATTTTTCGGATTTATGGGCTAAAAATGACAAATTTTTTAAACTTGGGCCGAAAAAGATAATTTTATGCATTTGGGCCGAAAATGTAAATTTTCCTAAAATTGGGCCGAAAATGTTATATTTGACAAAAATTAACTAAAAATGTCATTTTATTTGATACAAGCCCTTAAATGTAAACTTTTGGTCTTAAGGGACCTAAAGTGTCATTTTTACCAAAAACATGCCTAATTTGTAAATGTTTGTCCAATGGACCAAAAATGTCAATATTACAAAAAGTGTGCCTTTTATGTCATTTTGGTAAACAATTGAACAAGAACGAACAATACAATGACAAACGAGTTCAATATGTTAAATTCACTCCTATTGGGCATGGAATGCACGTTACATGTCTATTGGGCCTTAGTGGCCCACTTACATGCTTATTGGGCCTGGAACACACATTTCATGTCCAATGGGCCTTAGTGGCCCACTTACATGCTTATTGGGCTTGGAATATACATTACATGTTGTTTGGGCCTTTGTGGCCCATTTACATGCTTGTTGGGCCTAATAAACTAAAATCATACACACAAACAATATACACTGTGCAATTCAATATTCGCGTAAATTCAGTTAAGACTCTTGTGAGACATTTCGTTTGTTCACACCTATTTAGTGTACAACCGTAGCCTGTAGTTATAACCAGAGTCTCCTGGAGGGAGAGCGAGAGTTTGTGTATAGATCTATACGGGGTTGTCACCCCACACCTGAGCTGTTCGCTACAGTTAGACTAGGCCAGTCTAGGGTGACAAACCTTACCTTAAACAAGTCGGCGTCGGAAAAACGTAATGACGGGCGGACCAGTCATTATCAAGTATGGTTATAACGACTCACAAATAAATTAACTCGACTGTAAAATTTACAGAATACATAGACGATTCTACAATTACAATTCTATACAAATACCAACTCATGGTCTTTGGGTTTTTTTTTTATTATTACCACACTTTTACGAGCAGAAAATATCAGATTTTCTGGGAAAAATATACATTATATGTCACCTTCTAATTACAAGAAAACATCAGATTTTCTGAAATACTCGTTTTATACATTTTTCAAAACAGGAAACACACATCCATAAATATATGACTCGATACAATACTTTCAACCATTTTCAAGAGAATATCGGATTTTCTGGTGTTTACACATTTATACAAAACTTTTCATACAAACATGCTTATGAACTCACCAACATTATATATGTTGACGTTTTCAAAATAACTTGTATTGTTAGGAAATCGTTAAGCAGGTGAGCATCAAGAATATGGGGAATTTGTTGCATTTTGTTGCTATTATAAACCTTTATATTTTGGGATGTAACTTTTGTAAACAATTACAATGATGTAAACTCAGTATTGCTGTATTATTTTTTCATGTGATGATGATACATGCTTTGTTTCAATTATATTCACTGTGATGATATTACAAGATGAAGTCACCTCAACCCCCAGACGTTTCCGTCGTACTCTTCGGTTCGGGGGTGTGACAGATTGGTATCAGAGCTTTGTTTATAGTGAACTGGCATATCTAATCATACAAGATATGTAACTATAAATACAATGGGACTAAAACTACTCTGAAAAAAATAAATAAAATACATACATATGTGTGCATCATTACAATAACAATAAGAGTCTTTGGAGGAATTGAACATCGTGGTTAAACCCGAACAGTTATGTAGTCGTATTGTGGATAAATAGAGCGTGATCAACTATATTTATTCAAAATATGACCAACATGTGTTTGGGAGTGATCATGGTGGGCAATGAATCTAGAAACTTACCATCTAATTATCAAAAAGTTTTAAAGAATCAAATGTAAACAATTGAAATACTATAGGAGTATTTTGAAATGCTATCTACACATACACTCCCCTACATACTTATCACCCCTGCATTTTCTCGCGCCATTATGGAAGAATTCCAGTAGACTGCCCTTTACTATAAGGCCTTGGTGGCCAATGGGTGGATTGAGGAGGAACCTGTTATGGTTCAAGAGGCAAATCCAGGGATAGGACCTGAAGAGTATTTAGAGACATACTACGAGTACGAGAGATCCAACGAGGAAACTGAAGAAGTAAGGAGCATTGAGGAGGTTATTAGTGAGTCCCACCCTTTAGGAATGATACCAGACCATTACACGACACAAGAATACCCCACTGATCGGACGCGCTCCTTGGAGGAGGAAGTTGCCACTCTCAGACAACAACTTTTCACAGCAGAAACCAGAGCAGCTCGAGCGGAGCCTGAGAGGGACGAAATCACTCGGGAGATGATTGAGCTGGCTGACCTGTTGGTGTGCCATTTCGGCATTTGAGTACCACCACCAGAAGCTTTCCTCCGCGACTAGGATCAGCTCCACCCCTCATCACTATTGATATGATTCTCTTTTATGTACTATTGTATGTAGGATCAGCTTTATGTTCAAGTGACTACACTACTCATAAAGCTGTTATGCTGTCCGATTATATATGTCTCTATGTACTGTACACCTTCCAAGGCAAATTTTCAAGCATTGTACTACCAAGATTATCATTAATGAAATCATTCTATGATTTAATTGTGATGTTGTAATTTGCTATGTGTCCTACTTTTCTTATTTCATGATATTGCATGAATTAGGTTATATGCACAACCGAACCATTGAAAATATTAGATACCAAAGGAACACGAAACCACAAACTACTATGTGCTCATCATCTTTCTGCTCCATGACAGAAGATGCCTCCAAGACTGAATCGCAGAAACAACAACATGGCACCACCACCACCACCTCCTCCAGAGGTGAACTCTGCTGCTTTCCAAGCAGCTGTCTCAGCTGCAGTCACAACAGCTTTGGAACACATTCAAACTAGGAACAATGGTGGCGGTAACGGCCACGGAACTGGAAGCTCGAACCAAGGAATGAACCAAGGTCCTACCAAGGTCTGTACCTACAAGGACTTTTCAAATTCCAAACCACGAACATTCAATTGAACGGGAGGCGTGATAACTTTAAAGCGATGGATGGAAATAATCGAGTCAGTCTTTGAGATTTGCGGATGCCCTGAGGAATGCAAGGTGAAGTTTGTAGCTTGTACGTTTGTCGACAAAAAACTTTCGTGGTGGAATGGTCATGTGGAAGCTAAGACACTCCCAGTGGCGAATGCCATGCCATGGGAGGAACTCAAAGAAATGTTGATGGCAGAGTACTGTCCCCGTGGGGAAATACAGAAATTGGAGCAGGAGTTATGGAACCTCACAATACAAAATTCAGATATCGAGGTTTACATCTCAAGTTTCAGTGAACTAGCCCTTCTGTGCCCAAGGATGATCATATCTGAAGGGAAGAAGATCGAGCGGTTCATTTGGGGATTAACTTTTCCAATTCAAGGAAATATGATTGCGGCGAATTCGGAAACTTTTGACAGTGCAAGAGGCTAACCCAAAAACTCTACGACATTGGCAACACGAAAGGAGCCAAAACCGCTGAAGCTGAGACCAAGAAGGAAGGGGATAACAAGAAAAACAAGGACAACAAGCGAAAGGGATGACAGAACCAAGGAAACTCCAAAAAGCAACAAACTGTAGCAGTCCATGCTGCTACCGCTCAAGTTGCGCCAGCTTCACAAACCACTACCAGGAAATACTCAGGAACCCTACCAAAATGTAACAAATGCAACTTTCACCATCATGGAGAGTGCAGAGAAATGCAGTGTACCAACTGTAACCGCAATGGGCACACCACCCGGTACTGCAGATCTCAACCCCAACAGAATAAACAGTCGAACAACAACAACAACAAAGACAACAACAACAACAACAACAACAAAAACAACAACCCTGGGGCCAGCCATACTTTTTATGGATGTGGAGGAACTGGACATTTCAGACGCAATTGACCCAAAGCCAACAACCAAGGGGCTGGAGGATCGGGCAGGGTCCTGACTTTGGGACAAGGAGAGGCAGTTCAGGACCCGATGGTTGTTACTGGTATGTTTCCCCTCAACAACACTTACGCATGCATTTTATTCGATAGTGGAGCTGAGCGGAGTTTCGTGAGTAATAAATTCAAACACTTACTAAACCAACAACTTCAGAAGCTAAGCAAAGCCTTCATGGTGGAGATGGCTGATGGGAAAACCGAAACAACAAAAGATATATACATAGGGTGCACTCTCACATTAAATAATCATTCGTTTCCAATGAACTTGATGCTAGTAGATATCAGGAGCTTTGATGTGATTATAGGTATAGATTGGTTAAGCCCCCACCATGCTGACATTATGTGTCACGAGAAGGCTATTCGCCTTCACCTCCCCAACCAGAAAACCCTAATAATCTACGACGATAAACCTGGCGCCAATCTTCGTCCTATCTCGTGTATTAAGGCACAAAAATACCTGCACAAGAAGAATTATGCCTTCCTCGCTCACGTTGTAGATAAGGCAAAGGAGTAAAAAAATCAAAGATATTCCAGTGACATATGACTTTCTGGATGTGTTTCATGAAGATCTTCCGGGAATACCCCCAGAGAGACAGGTCGAATTCCGAATTGACCTAATACCTGGAGCCACATCAATTGCCAAATCACCCTACATGTTAGCCCCTACTGAAATGCAAGAATTATCAAGCCAGCTAAGTGAACTTCCGGATAAAGGATTCATCAAGCCGAGTTTCTCGCCCTCGGAAGCTCCGGTCTTGTTTGTCAAGAAGAAGGACAGATCCTTCAGAATGTGCATCGACTATCGGGAGCTGAACAAACTCACTATCAAAAACCGATATCCACTCCCTCAGATTGATGATATATTTGACCAACTTCAACGAGCTAGTTACTTCTCCAAAATAGATCTAAGATCCGGTTATTATCAGCTCCTAGTCCGAGAAGAGGATATTCCAAAAACTGCTTTCTGAACTCGATACGACCATTTTGAATTTGTTGTTATGCCATTCTGTCTGACAAATGCCCCCGCAACATTTATGGACCTCATGAATCGAGTCTTCCGCCCTTTCCTCGATAACTTCGTAATCGTCTTCATCCATGATATTCTCATATGCTCTAGAAGTAAAGAGGAGCACGATCAGCACCTCTGTCAGATCTTGGGAACTCTAAGAGCTGAAAAGCTTTATGCAAAACTCTTCAAATGCGAGTTTTGGATTCACAGTGTGAACTTCTTGGATCATGTAGTCAGTGAGGAGGGAATCCATGTGGATCCTTCCAAGATCAAGGTTATTGAAGGCTGGGTGATTCCGAAAACACCAACAGAAATCCTACAATTCTTGGGACTCGCAGGCTACTACCAAAGGTTTATTTAGAACTTCTCCAAAATAGCCAAGCCCTTCACCACTCTAACACAAAAAGGCATACCCTTCAACTGGACAGACAAGCAAGGAGATGCTTTCCAAACCTTGAAGCAAGCCCTCTGTAGTGCCCCACTGCTATCCTGACCAGAGGGTACCGAGGACTTCATAGTATATTGCGATGCTTCGAACCAAGGGTTAGGCTATGTCCTTATGCAACGTGGAAAGGTGATAGCTTACGTGTCCAGGAAATTGAAGTCACATGAAGTAAATTACACCACCCATGATCTCGAGCTGGGAGCCGTGGTCTTCGTCCTAAAGATTTAGAGGCACTACCTCTATGGTACAACGTGCACCATCTTCACGGACCACAAAAGCATCCATCACATTCTAAATCAAAAGGAGCTGAACATGAGGCATGAAGATGGGTTGAACTGCTAAATGATTATGAATGCGAGATCAGGTACCACCCGGGCAAGGCTAACGTGGTAGCCGATGCCCTGAGCAGGAAAGAATACTCAGGTCGCCAGGTGAAAACTTTATCGATAACCATCCACTCTCATCTAACTTCTCAAATCAAGGAAGTACAATTGGAGGCATTGAAGCCGGAGAATACCGCTAATGAATCACTGCGTGGGATGGAGAAGAATCTAGAAGTCAAGGGAGACGGAGTTTACTACTTCATGGAACATATCTGGATCCCAAAATATGGAGGATTCAGGGATGTAGTCATGAACGAAGAGCACAAAACACGATACTTCGTCCACCCAGGTTCCGATAAGATGTACCTGGACATTAAACAACATTATTGGTGGCCGAACATGAAAGCAGAAATTGCCACTTACGTGGGCAAGTGTCTCACGTGTGCCAAGGTTAAAGTGGAATATAAAAAGCCATCGGGATTGTTACAACAGGCAGTAATATCCGAGTGGAAATGGGAAAGGATCACCATGGATTTCATAACCAAATTACCTAAGAAAGCAGACGGGTTGGATGCTATCTGGGTAATTGTCGATAGGCTAACTAAATCTGCCCATTTCCTACCAATAAAAGAGACGTACAAAATTGAGAGTCTAACACGAATCTATATAAAAGAAGTTGTGAGACTCCATGGAGTGCCAACATCTGTTATCTCGGATCGAGATAATAGATTTACTTCGCGATTTTGGCAGTCGCTCTAGAAGGCAATGGGAAAACAACTAGACATGAGCACTTCTTACCACCCTCAAACCGACGGCCAAAGCGAGCGAACCATTCAAACACTTGAAGATATGCTCCGATCATATGTGATCGATTTTGGCAAATCATGGGATACCCACTTGCCCTTAATTGAATTATCGTACAATAACAGTTATCACACGAGCATTAAGGTTGCTCCTTTTGAGGCCTTGTGTGGTCGTAAATGTGGATCGCCTCTTTGCTGGGCTGAGGTGGGAGACACCCAGTTGGTGAGAGGGCAAACACTGACCAACACTCTTACATGACCCTAGACCATTCGGGAAACGACGGAGAAAATAGTTTCAATCAAGGCACGACTCAATCTTCACGAGACCGACAAAAGAGCTATGCTGATAAACGGCGAAAGCCTCTCGAATTCCAAATGGGAGATTGGGTTCTATTGAAGGTCTCTCCCTGGAAAGGGATGATCCGTTTTGGGAAGCAGGGAAAACTAAATGCATGATACAACGGGCCATTCGAGATTCTTGCTCGGATTGGTCCGGTGGCATATAAGCTGCAGCTACCTGCGGAGCTCAACAATGTACAGCCCGTGTTTCACGTGTCAAATATGAAAAAGTGATTACCAGATGAAACCCTCGTTGTTCCCCTGGATGAGATCGAAGTACACGAGAATCTCCTGTTTGTCGAAGAGCCGGTTAAAATAATGGACATGGAAGTGAAGCTTACAAAACAAAGCCGCATTCCAATTGTGAAGGTTCGATGGAACGCTAAGCGTGGACCGGAATTCACATGGGAACGTGAAGACCAGATGAAACAAAAGTACCCTCACCTATTCTCTAGTTTTTAGTACTATCTTTCAAAAGAATTTTGGGACGAAATTCCCTCTAACGGGGGGATGATGTCACATCTACCATTTCTACCTAGGAAATTCTATCCATGGATGATCAACTCTCAATGTATCTTGTAACTCAAAGATTGATGATAAACATAATACTTATTCAAAAACAACTATTCAAATCAAAACTCTCTCGTGAAGCCCAAAACCTAATTCAATACATTCCATACACTCTACTTGGGGTTGTAACCCTAAATTCCCGGTTCAAACATTTATTGGGCCTAATGGGCCTATAAACTCACAACTTGATTATTTTGGGCTAAGAATCCTTATATGGGACCTAATTCGAACCACATTGATTAAACTATAACATTATGGGTCATAAGACTTTTTATGGGCCTTATTGGGCCGTAAAAAACCTTCTTGAATTTTATTGGGCCGTAAACCCAATTCCTTTATCATTTTGTGCCATAAACCCATTAAGAGGGCCCAATGGCCAGAAAATATTCTATTTGGGCTAATATATTCTCCATATATGCTCAAGCCCAATACCCATCTCTTTTTCCTCCCCCTCCCCTCTCATTCTCGGTTTCATATATATATATATATATATATATATATATATATATATATATATATATATATAAAGAGGGAATAATAAGAGGATAATTATGGTGTTGCCACATAATTATTGTTTAATGGATTTCCAAGCAAATAACCCACATATCTCTAGGAGTAAAACTACATGTATTAACCAACTAAATCCTCTCCCCTCCCTCTCTCTACTTACGGCCGAGATCCACTCCCCACCACCATTTTCACTTCAACTTGAAACATATTCCTCTCTTATCTCTCTAAGAACATCAAGAAGATCCTTCCCTTCTCTGTTCAAAATTCGTGTGTGCTAGTGTGTGAGTTCAAGAGCACTTCATCCAAAAATCTACTAATTTTGGTAAGCTACTTCCATCCAAGAGGTTTAACTTCATGTTTATGTTAAACTTACTTCTCTTAACACTCAATTCCGTGATTTATGATCTTAGAACCTCCTAACCTCGAAAACTCATCTCAAGGAAGCATCTAGGCTGAAATCTCCTCCAAACTCTTCATCAAAACCGAATCCAACACACCAAAGTGAATTCATACCCCCTATTTTCGGTTTTTACTTTGTTTTGGGGGAGAATACAAGTTGCTTTGTGTAGATCTATGTGTATATGCATGTTTATGTGTGTTTTTCATGATATGTGTTGTGATTATGTGTTGAAAACTTCATCAACTCAAAAGATATACTAAAACATGATGATGTTTGTATAATAAAACACTTGATGCATCTTATCATGAAAATGAAAGGATTAAAACATTTTGAGGATGTTTGAAACAAAGAAATACCGTGTAAGGGGCCAAAAATTGACAAAATGAACAAAAGTGAGGTTCGTATGTAACTCACGATTTTTGAGAGGACCAAAAAGGGTTATTTTAAATAAAAATGGATCCTTATGATATTTATGGTTTTAAAAGGACTAAAAGTGTAAATTTTCACAAATGGGCCTCAATTTAGGCCTTCACGGCTTCATGGACTAATTTTGGAAATTTTTTACTTTTGTGGACTTAATTGTCATTTTGAACAAATTTGAGCCAAAAATGTTATTTTTCGGATTTATGGGCTGAAAATGACAATTTTATTAAACTTGGGCCGAAAAAGATAATTTCTATGTATTTGGGCCGAAAATGTAAATTTTCATAAAATTGGGCCGAAAATGTTATTTCTGACAAAAGTTGACTAAAAATGTAATTTTATTTGATACAAGCCCTTAAATGTAAACTTTTGGTCTTAAGGGACCTAAAGTGTCATTTTTACCAAAAAGATGCCTACTTTGTAAATTTTAGTCCAATGGACCAAAAATGTCAATATTACAAAAAGTGTGCCTTTTATGTCATTTTGGTAAACAATTGAACAAGAACGAACAATACAATGACAAAGGAGTTCAATACGTTAAATTCACTCCTATTGGGCCCGAAAAACACATTACATGGCTATTGGGCCTTAGTGGCCCACTTACATGCTTATTAGGCCTGGAACACATATTTCATGTATAATGGGCCTTAGTGACCCATTTACATGCTTATTGGGCCTATAATATACATTACATGTTGTTTGGGCCTTTGTGGCCCATTTACATGCTTGTTGGGCTTAATAAACTAAAAACATACACGGAAACAATATACAGTGTGCATTTCAATATTCGCGTAAATTCAGTTAAGACTCTTGTGAGACATTTCGTTTGTTCAAACCTATTTAGTGTACAACCATAGCTTGTAGTTATAACGAGAGTCTGCTGGAGGGAAAGCGTGAGTTTGTGTATAGATCTATACGGGGTTGACATCCAACACATGAGCTGTTCGCTACAGTTAGACTAGGCCAGTCTAGGGTGACAAACCTTACCTTAAACAAGTTGACGTCAGAAAAACGTCATGACGGGCAGACCAGTCATTATCAAGTTTGGTTATAACGACTCATAAAGAAATTAACTCGACTGTAAAATTTACAGAATACATAGACGATTCTACAATTACACTTTTATACAAATACCAACTCATGGTCTTTGGCTTTTCCTTTTATTACTACAACACTTTTACGAGCAGAAAATATCGGATTTTCTGGGAAAAACGTAGATTATATGTCACCTTCTAATTATAAGAAAACATCGGATTTTCTGAAATACTTGTTTTGTACATTTTTCAAAACAGGAAACACACATGCATAAATACATGACTCGATACAATACTTTTAACCATTTTACTGAAAATATCGGATTTTATGGTGTTTACACATTTATACAAAGTTTTACATAAAAACATGCTTATGAACTCACCAACATTATATATGTTGACGTTTTCAAAATAACTTGTCATTAAGCAGGTGAGCATCAAGAATATGGGGAATTTGTTGCATTTTGTTGCTATTATAAACCTTTATATTTTGGGATGTAACTTTTGTAAAAAATTACAATGATGTAAACTCATTATTGTTGTATTATTTCTCGTGTGATGATGATGCATGCTTTGTTTAAATTATATTCACTGTGATGATATTACAAGATGAAGTCACCTCAACCCCCGGACGTTTCCGACGTACTCTTTCGTTCGGGGGGTGTGACAGGTTCTCTCATGGGCAACTACCGGTCCTACCTGAACAAATGCCATCATGCCCGAACTCCGACTTCGCTGATGAACTATTCCTGCTACTTAACCATACATCTTCCAATCCATACCCCTGAACTGGATCCACCAAAGGAACCAAAACAATCCACTGAACCACTAAATCTCGCCCAACATAATACGACCCACCGATGACTCTTTACATGCAAAATGACTTATGAAGATTCATAATACATAAATCAGGCAACACGGAGAACTAACCCGAAGGTAATACTTATCACTACCCAACAAGATTCCAGGGCAGATATAACACCGATCGAGAACAATTTAACCATAATATCAATACAGAATTAGGTGTCGAACTACATACCCGAGATTTCTAGTGGCTCGACCTTGACCTCATGAGGAACGATGGGTGTTGGGACATGAGCTCCCTCCACCTCCAAAGCAGGACAACTGGACATGAGATGACATGGCTGGTGACAGTGAAAGCATATCTGATCCTTCTTACAATCCCGTTGCACATTCCCTCTTTCCCCACACTTGAAACACCTGAACTTGTGACAAGTAAATCTGTGAGTTCCCCCACACTTGTCACACACCACATGATTCTCCCGACTTCCATTACATAGGTCAGCAACCTTAGTCTCCTCGTCCTCTACTGAAAGAGCGCTCCTCTTCTTTCCTAGTTGTGTCGACTCAACCAGACCCCCCCAACAGTCATCTCACTAGCAGCACCTCTCACAGTATGCGAAGATGCAGCTTGCTGCTTGAGCCTGGCAATTACCCTACCAGTGATTCGATTCACGACACCAGATAATTCTTCTTGCAAAATCTATAAAAGTTCTACTGAAATCATCTCTCCCATCTGCTTGACGGACCACACCGGCCTATCCTGGCCACTAGCTCCTGATCCTGGTCCAGATCTCGCCTCCAATCGCCTCGTCATCACCATACTGAACATAAACCATGGAGATATCAGAGGAAATGCATATCATACCAGGGGAGCCAATTTCCAAAAAAACCCTAGGGGTTGTGACTTTCTCGCTACGCGTACGGGTTTTGTGCTTTCAGTAGTACGGGCCCATACTACCTTCCACACCTACTCGTATTTGTCTGAGAGGATCATCACAATAACCCTACCAATTACCGCATACTAGCATAATTATACACGCTATCCATACTTCCAACAGGAATACGAAACATAAATTAATTGGCCGGATGACCCCACATAACTCATCTTACCACCAACTGCCACACGACCCTCCATTGGTGCCAGATAACTATCACATGAACACTATCACATACTGCAGAACTTAAACCATCTTAGGCTAAAGGACTCAATCCTACAACAGTTGGAATCAGACAACAGTTGTGCAACAGAACCAAATCCCCCACCCTAAGACCATTTAACCCATGTAGTATGTTACGTAGCGCATTCACTCGATAGTTAGTTCACACACGAAAGAGTCATACAACAATCAATAGGGTACTCTACAAGAGATAAGGAACCAAGTATTAGGAAATTCTATCATAAGATTCCTGAGGATCCCTATCCTATCACTAACATGCTGTTCTAATCGTAACATAACATAATACCAAATAACTATGTGGTAATTTGGGGTCTACTTACTGGCTCCGACTGATCGTACACATCGCATCCTCCTTGATTATTTTGAAAACCATTTGAAAATTGTTTGAATTTTTTTTCCTTAGTTTGATTCTAGATTCACACGAGTGTTCCTCCAATTCACCCAAACCAAGGCTCTAATACCAACTTGTAACATCCCAAACATTTCAACAAATTTTAACTTTTCAAAACAACCCATTCACTCAAGAGGTATTTACAAAAAAACATTGTTTCTAAAACATTATTTAAAATCAGAATCGTTTACAGCATAGTTTTCAAAACATTTTCATTATCATAGTTTCCCAGGAATCTTAAGTTCCAAAAACACGAGGATATGTACTGTCACACCTTCGCATTGCCATAGTCCAATGAAGTACCCGAAACCATAAACCAAAATTGTAAGCACGAAGCTTAGTGAGTTCCCCCAAAATACCAATACATAACAAATGCTATGAAGGAGGATAAAGTTTCCAACTTTATCCTCTGGGAATACTCAAAGGGTCCAAAACCCATCCATAAGTCTAGAAGATGCAAGGACTTAACCAATAAGCACTCAATCCTTAAAGTTGATGCCCAATACTTTCCAGAAGAGGTTCTAGCACTAAAACCATCCCAAAGGTTAGTGCTTTATAGACATGCATGACCAATGTATGTCTTGAACCCATATTAGGTCAATAGTGAAGATTATGAACTAAGCTCAATGCATGACATCAAAACTCAACTATAAGCTAGATCCAATACTCTACAAGGTCACCTTGACCTGGGGATTCATAAAGTTGCAAACTTATGAGATCTAACCCTTCCAAATCTCAAGAATAAGAAGTTAAAGGGACTAAGCCCAAGATCTAGCAACATGGAATGATAAAAATCGGATCTTGGACACTTATAATGGTCCAGAAGAGTGCCAAACTGAAAGATGAGACACTTGCTTGATGGACCTAGCCTTCCTTCTTCCAATTTCTTCCTTCTTTGGCTCCTAAAACATCACACTAGCTCACAAATGAGAGGAAAAGATGATTAGGGTTTCGTTTAGGGCTTAAGGGCTGATGGGGGCTTAGGGTGAACAAACCCTAGCCATCTCATTCCTTTAAATAGGAGCAAAGCCCGGAAGATTAGGGTGTCATTTCCAGCGACCAATACGCCGTGTTTCAGTAGGCAACACGCTGTGTTGCTCTTAAATGCGACCCTCATCTTTTCTTATCCCGACACGCCGTGTAGGTGCCTCCAACATGCCGAGTCCAATCCCCAAAAGGTGATTTATACCCAAAGTTTCTCCTGAAATTCTAAGTGTTACAAGTTCTCACGAGAACTAAGAAGCCAGTCAAGAGACCTCATCATTCTCCTATTAGGCCATCCATTCTAGAACTTGAAGTTGATACTACTACACAGCCCTAGGATGAGTCTTCACATACTAATTCTTCAAAAAAGGGTATAAAGAAAATTCGTCAACCTCAGTTTAACAGACGAGGTGTGCTATTTTGAGACATTTATGTTCCTGTTTCACATGCTTCGGAGAAACGTCGATCCATAGAAATGGTTCGAAAGATTCAGAAGAAGAAAAGACGACTTGAAGACCCACTTGACATAGTCACTATAGAAACAAATCATGGAAATGACAACGAAAGCTCTGATATTCGCATTGATGACTCTGGGCTTGGGTCACCTCGAAGGGATTCTCCTGCCAAGTCGATTTTCGAGGTGACTGGAAATCCTGGTGCAAATATAAATGTATCTATTATGGACAGAAACCCAAATTCGACTGATCCCACATCTACATTCATCCCTAAGAAGACCACGGTCATACCACATGAGGTTTCGTAAACTGGGTCCTATACGGAGGAGGTTCAAACCACATACATGAATGTGAACGTATCTGATATGAACATAAATGTAAAAATGGGTGAAGGGGTGTTGCACAATGAAGATTTTGGTACTTCAACTATTGAAACATCTACTATTCCTATCTCAATCATACTTTCATCTACCATGGAAACTTCAACACTAGACACATCAATTTCGTTACCAACATTCTCCTCGCATATCCCATATTCACTTCCTGTTTCCACCATATCACCAACTTATTCCACCATAATGCATGAACCCATTACTACTCTCTTTTATTCACAATCCATAGAAGTTGAGAGAATAGTTCAAGACGATGAACCAAATGATGATGACATCATGATTTCTTTTGCTGATTTGCAATTCGATCTAGAGGAGTATAATATTCCTGATAACATGATAATGTTAGGTAAACAATTCAAGATCCTCAACAACAAACTCAATTCCCTTTTACTGATCCAAGCACATACTGGGGGTCGAAATGTCATTTTTGGGGTCGAAATTGAGTACATGTTAAAGTCTCAGGAGAATCGTCTTAGAAGTTTGGTGGAAAATATTGAAAAGCAACAAGTTGAAAGGTTGGAAGATCATGCAAATCATTTGAATACGAGATTTAAAATCTTTGTGATGTTGCTATGGAGCGTCATGAACTTTTTGTTGAGCAAGTGAAGACTATGAAAGAGTCTGTTGACCTCAAGATGGCTGAACATAAATCGGAGATGGCTAAAGAGGGTGAGAAGATAGAGAAAAATTATTCCGTCCTACATGGAAAACTCGATATTGTTATTGATGCTATTGCGAAGCTGGGTGAATACAATCCCACTTATTCGACTAAGCTTGATGAGAAGTTAGAGAAGGATTCCCAAGTATTTGAAAAGTTAGAGGAATTCTTAAATAGTATCAAGGAATCCATTTCGAATGCTGCTGTTTCGAATCAATCTTTTGTTTCTCAAGAATTAATCTCTTAGTTGATTTTGTCTATAGAGGCTAATCTCAAAGCGAAACTTGCTCCCATCCTTGAGTTGGTTCTTCCCTTACCAACTAATCCTCCACCTGCAAAGCAAGTGTCACAAGGGGGAGAGAAAGGATATGGAGGTGTTGCATCTTTGAAAGATACAAATAAAGGAGATATTGTTAGGAAGGTGATGTCTACTCAGATAACTACTTCACTTCCAATTTCACTAACAACAACCTCAACAACAACCAAAACAAGACCTATTACGAAAGGAATCTTTATAAGCGAACGTCCTGGAGGTTCTGGTTCGACCTCAACGCCACCTCCTTCTAAAGATGATCAAGGGGAAAAAGGTAAAGGTGTTTTGGTCACTCCTTCAAAAGAAGAAATGAAAGAGCAACAAGCCTTAGAGATCGAAAGACAAAGGCAAATCAATAACATATTGAGGAGAAGGCAAAATGATCCACCAGTCTTGAATAAGGGTGATCCCAACAAGCATTGGTGTTATGAAACTATTGAGGAAATCGTTTCAATTGGGAAGTTTGAGTACTTTCGCAAAGTACCAAAGAAGAGTTATGAGGTTGAGAATTTTGATTTTAATCAACTTGATTTCCCAATAAATCATACGATGTACATATCTTCTCAATACAAGTTAGTCGATCACTTCAATGACAAAGAAGAATACAAAAGACTGAAGATTCGATTTCATGCATTCTTGGGGGAAAGTGAGGAGGAGGTATGGCCATCAGTGAATATCATAAAAGTGATGTCTATTTCGCATGAGAACTTGTTCAAAGGCACACTACAGAATTTTCACTATGCGGTTGTTAGAGGGAATAATGTGGTCTGTGATTTTTCAATTGTTGATTTCCCTTTGATGAACTTAAATGACTTGGTCACTGTGACAAGGATTCTAAACAATGTGAATGTTTCGAACCTGCCAGAAAATAACAAGGATGATTTTCTCACTGGCTTTGATCATATGAAGGTGTTCATTGGTAACTATTATGATTCCCTTGCAATCACTGATATTGAACTAGCTATGTGTTGTTTTGTTTTGAGCACTTTAACACTCCTATGGTGCACATACAACGCTAGATGCTTTGGATCTATGTTTTCTCTAATTATACATGCATTTTTCAATTTTCCAAAGCATACACCCTAACTAGCTTACAATTGGAGCTATATAACATAAAAACTAGTTTAGATGATTACCTCTTACATGTAGGGTGTAGTTCTTGACCTTTGAAAGCTTGAGTACCTCAAGTGTGATGCCTCTAATGTGTTACAAACACCAAATGCAAGAGGAGGCTTCAGAGAATAAGTTACTTAGCACAAAATCAATATCACTTTTCTAGAATCAAAGGGGTCACCGATTTTGGCTCTAGGGATGTGCTTTTATAGTGTGACAAATGCTAGGTTTACATCCATGCAAACCCTAATGCACCATGACCTTTCATATTACTTAGTCTCCATGGGTTAAACCTCCATGGGCTATCTCTTTGGTTTTGCCCATCCTAAATAATGATGGATCATTAGCCCACACTATAAGAATAATTGATTTACATAATCAATCCCCATATATTTAATTAGTCTCTTTTGATCACAAAATTAATTCCAAATTAATTCTTGATCAATACTAATTAAATAATATGATTTCTCAATTAATATATTATACTTATAATATATTAATAAATCATAAATAACCTTATTCTCAAAAGTCTATCCTATCAAATTGCACTGGTGAAGGCAACCCCAAAGAGCATGCTACTATCGGTTCAAGTACATCCTAATTATATTTATGGGCTTAGACACCTAATCCAACAGTCTCCCACGTGGATAAGTCTAGTACGTATAACTGCCAATGCAACTTTAAAATCCGATTAGCAATCGTAGCTCTCAAAAGCCGCTGTCGAACTCTGACTCAGTCAGTGATGCGTCCTTTAGATAAGGGATCATATATTACTCTGTTCTCAAGATATCTATGCGGACAAATACATGGAACATAGTCATACTTATTTTCCTGCAATTTGTTTCCCGATTTCTGATTCGTCTAACATAAAACATAACCGAACACGTCAATTTCGTTCTGACCAGGCCTGACACATAGTCAAAACAGAATCATCGAGGGGCCTAAGATATCGCTTTTATTCCTCTTAGGATAAAAGGAACATATAAACTTCGACATTATATTCTTGTACTAACTACTCATCAAATCGTGCACAACGACACGTTTTATAACATCAAGTTACTGATGCGTTTTCATGCCATCAATGCACAACCAAATCGTAGTCAACAACTCATATATCTAGGTTTGAAGATTATATGATATTATCGTCTCAAAATTACTAGTGATAAATTCCATGAAGTAATTCAGGTGAGCACGGATTGAATCCAATACTCAAATCTTATTTCAGGAGCACTAATGAATAGTGTAGCAAACTTTTGCTATGTCTAACGCCTTAGAGAATCTACAATCCAACTCATGATATTCTAGCCTCATTTCCTACTTCCAAAGTATGATCGACCGTGGATGGTTTGAATAAGCTTATTATTCTGGAAGTCAAAACATGCAAAGTGAAAAAATAGTAAATAATTGACACGAGACAGTAACTTTACTTCTAAATAAAACTCCTTTTATTTAATCATCAAATGTCATTACAATTTAGCTATTACATGTTTCTATTTATCTAAATACTAAAACTAATATTGTCCATTAGCCCAATGCCCCTTGCATGCTGCAAGTGCTTAATCCTAGTCAGTGCCTTCGTAAGGGGATCTGTTGGGTTTTCCTCTGACGATATCCTCTTCACCACGAGGTGTCCTTCTACTTGATGTCTTATGAAATGGTACTTTCTGTCGATATGCCTGGATCTACCATGATCTCTCGGTTCCTTGGTTAAGGCAACCGCCCCTTCATTATCGCAGAAAATATCGACAAGCTCGTTTATGGATGGTATGACTCCAAGGTCTCCGATGAATCAGCTACACTCTCCAACTTGGAACTTTTCCATGTTACTGCACCTACATTCAGGGTAAACAACCAACTCGACTGAGAGCATAAATTATCTCGGTCAGTTTGAAAGTTGGCGTCACTATACCCTGTCACTCTCAAGCCATTACTCCCACCGAGGGTAAGGACCCAGTCCTTAGTCCTCCGCAGGTAGCTAAGAATGTTCTTAACCACAGTCCAATGAGCTTTACCAGGATTCCCTTGATATCTGCTGACCATGCTTAAATCAAATGCCACATCAGGGCGAGTACAAGTCATAGCATACATGATCGAGCCAACTACGGAAGCATATGGTAGTCGACTCATATCCGCTATCTCAGCCTCTGTACTCAGACTCTGAGTCTTACTCAGTTTGGCATTGCCTTGGATAGGTATGTCACCTTTCTTGGAGTTCTCCATGCTGAAAGGCTTCAACACCCTGTCCAAGTAGGTACTTTCACTAAGTCCTATTAGTCTTTTACTCCTGTTTCTCAATATCCTTATCCCTAGGATGTAAGCAGCTTCCCAAAGGTCCTTCATAGCGAAACACTTCCCAAGCCAGGACTTAACCTCCTTCAAGGTTGGGATGTCATTTCCTATGAGTAGTATGTCATCCACATACAACACTAGAAAGCTAACTGTACTCCCACTAGCCTTGACATTCACACAAGACTCATCCTCGCTTCTCGAAAATCCAAACTTTTTGACTTTCTCATCGAAACAAAGATTCCATCTGCGAGTTCCTTGTTTCAAACCATAAATGGATTTTTCAAGCTTACACAATCTATTAAGGTACTTTGCATTGACAAAACCCTATGGATGACTCATGTAAACATCTTCAGCCAACTTTCCATTAAGGAAAGCGGTTTTGACATCCATTTTCCATATTTCATAGTCATAAAATACAGCTATGCCTAGCATAACCCTTATAGATTTAATCTTCGCTACTGGTGAGAAGGTCTCATCATAGTCAACTCCCTGAGTTTGAGTAAAGCCCTTCGCAACCAATCGCGCCTTATGTGTGTTTAGTTTCCCATCCATGTCGGTCTTTTTCTTGAAGATCCATTTGCACCCGACTGTCTTACATCATGGTACATTGTCAACCAAGTTCCAAACTTGATTGTCATACATGGACTGAATCTCGCTGTCAATAGCCTCTTTCCATTTTGCAGACGCGGGGCCTGCCACGGCTTCCTTGTAGTTGGTAGGTTCATCCAGATTTACCAGTGTGCAATCACCGATAAATGTATCACCTTCAGCTGTTATATGAAAACCATATAACGCAGGTGGAACACTAACTCTACTAGAACGCCTCAGAGGTACAGACTCGTTAATTGGTTCAACTGGAGTTTCCTCCTCGGGTTGAGTGCTAGTGTTTGAGGCTCCTTCATCGCTTAACTCTTGAAGCTCTTCAAGGTCAATTTGCCTCCCATTGTCCTCTTGGCATATGAGTTATCTCTCGCGAAAGACTCCTCTCCTCGCAACGAAAACAACATTGTCACTCGGTCTATAGAAGAGGTATCCAAAGGATTTCTGTAGGTAGCCGATAAAAATACATCGCTCACTACGAGGTTCGAACTTGTAGTGAGTCTCGCATCTCACGAAATCCTCGCAACCCCAAACTTTGATGTGGTCTAACGAGGGAACCTTCCCTGTCCACATCTCGTGAGGTGTTTTGGAAACCTTTTTGGTAGGGACTAGATTAAGGATATGGGCGGCAGTCTCTAAGGCATACCCCCAAATTGAGATAGGTAACGAAGCTCGACTCATCATGGAACTAACCATGTCTAGCAAGGTTCGATTGCGCCTTTTAGCCATACCATGAAGCTGTGGTGTCCTAGGTGGCGTCAATTGTGAAACAATTCCACATTCCTTAAGATAGTCTAGGAACTCGATACTAAGATAATCTCCTCCTCGATCGCATCGTAGCATCTTTATTTTCCTGCCCAATTGATTCTCCACTTCTTACTTAAACTCCTTGAACTTTTCAAAAGTTTTCGACTTATGCTTGATTAAGTAGATATAGCCATACCTACTTTAATCATTAGTGAAAGTCACATAGAAGCGGTTAGCATCCCTTGTGGCAGTTCTGAATGGTCCACACACATCAGTTTGTATGAGATCCAACAGACCTTCACCCCTTTCACAAGTACCACTGAAGGGTGACTTGGTCATCTTTCCAAGTAAATAAGATTCGCAAGTGTCATCCGACTTCAAGTTGAATGACTCGAAGACTCCGTCCTTTTGGAGTTGGGCTATGCGTTTCTTGTTGACATGTCCAAGACAAAAATGCCACAAGCATGCCTTTTCCAAAACATTAGACGAATCAATATTCAACACATTATTTCCTAGGTTATCCACAACCATCACAATTTCATATATACCATTGCAAGGTAATGCTTCAAAATAAAATACACCATTATAATAAGCAATAATACTACCAACTTCATTATTAAAAGAAAAGGTAAAACCTTGTTTATACAAACTATGAAAGGAAATAATGTTTCTCGCCATATCCGCCGAGTAACAACAATGATTCAAATCTAAATTTAAACCATTACTAAGGAATAAAGAATAAACTCCAATCTTGGTTACAGGAGACACTTTCCTATTTCCCATGATTAAGTTTATCTTCCCCTGCTCCACATCCATACTTCTTTTTAGTCCCTACAAATCAGAACAAATGTGAAATCGACAACCTGAATGAAAGAACCAAGAATTAGCATGTGATGATTTATTAGATTGAATAGTGTAAATACCTGCAAAGGAGGGCTTGATCTTTCCATCCTTTATGTCCTGCAAGTACTTGGGGCAGCTTCGTTTCTAGTGCCCTTTTTCTTGACAGTGGAAAAACTCTGCATCCTTCGGATTGGAAGAGGGATTAGCAAAACCAGCTTTGGTCCCGCTGGAAGAGGATCCATCAAGAGAATTTCCCTTACGGCTCCTGTAGGGATCCTTCCTCTTCTTTCCCTTCCCATGTCCAATTGCCAAAATAGGGGAATAAGTAGTCGTAGTAGGAGTAGACGAAACCGACTTGCCTTTCAAGTTGCTTTCTGCAGTTCTTAGAAGGCCTTGAAGCTTGCTAAGAGTGACCTCCTCCTTGTTCATATGATAGGTCATACGAAACAGATCATAACAAGAAGTTAAAGAGTGTAGAATAATATCTATGGCCAACTCTTCATCAAAATTGACATTCAATTTAAGCAAGCAGTCTACATATATCTGCATCTTTTGCAAGTGGGCTGTGATGGGTTCTCCATCCTTCTTTTTGGTTGTGATCATGAAGGCAATGATCTCATACCTCTCCTACTGAGCACTTTGATGGTATCTTTCCATCAAGTCTTGATACATTTCAAAAGGATAGTAGTCCTCATAGGACTTCTGCAGCTCATCAGTAATGGTAGTAATGATTAGACACGAAACCTTTACCGCATCCGTCTCATGAGTAGTATGTTCAGCGATCTGTTCGGGAGTAGCAGTGATGATATCAATCTCCTTAAGCTATTTATCTAGGAAATATTCTTTGTCCTCATAGCGAATAACCATTCGGATGTTTCGAATCCAGTCATTGAAGTTCGAGCCATCGAAAATGACCCTCCCACATAGGTTCATAAGGGAGAAAGAGCCTGAAGGGTTGGGTTGGAAGCATTGTTTGGGATAGACATCTGAAAAAGAAGAAGAACAAAGTTTAGATTAGATGATAATCCTTAATATTACACGCAAATAAAATATTAAGGCTAGGACCCAACACTATATATATATATATATATATATATATATATATATATATATATATATATATATTATTAAACATACAATATTATAAAGTATAAGGGTTGAATTTTAACTTTTAGAACTCTGGGGTTTAGAATTAAAGTTTCATTAGTGAGACTTTACAAATTCCAAAACTCGAGGGAAAGTTTTGAAACTTGTCAAAACTCTTCATTTCTATAAGTTATGAGTTTAATTGCATTTTAATGGATGAGACCTTTCATTTTCCATAACTTGAGGACAAGTTATGGAGGTGATTAAAAGCATTAAGATCAACATTTTAACTAACAAAAAATTATCAAGTAATTTATCTACGATCTAGTTAAACTCATAGGTCAAGATATTTCACATCAAAAATTTTAAGAAATTAGCCTAATCATATAAAGTAATACAAATCTTGAAATTTTGACAATTATCTTTTAATTGGATGGCATGATCATTACCATATCAAGAAAAAAGATTATATATTACAAAAAACAGTTTGTGGTAATGCTCCTAATCCAATTCTGGCCAAAAACTCGATAATCTGCAACCAGAGCCATCAACTCGTCGGGTGCAAGAACCTGACTCGTCGAGTTGGTCATTTACTGAGTGGATTCGTCGAGTCAGCCAGTGGACTCCGTGATTTCATCAGTCAGAAGCCAGAAAATCGATTTTTTCAACTTTGGAAAGCAATAAGCATCAAGTATAATAGAAAACAACCCTAGGCTCTGATACCACTGTCGGGTTTTGAGCACTATAACACTCCTATGGTGCACATACAAACCTAGATGCTTTGGATCTATGTTTTCTCTAATTATACATGCATTTTTCAATTTTCCAAAGCATACACCCTAACTAGAATACAATTGAAGCTATATAACATAAAAACTAGTTTAGATGATTACCTCTTATATGTAGGGTGTAGTTCTTGACCTTTGAAAGCTGGAGCACCTCAGATGTGATGCCTCTATTGTGTCACAAACATCAAATGCAAGAGGAGGCTTGAGAGAATAAGTTACCTAGCATAAAATTAATATCACTTTTCTAGAATCAAAGGGGTCACTGATTTTGGCTGTAGAGGTGTGCTTTTGTAGTGTGACAAATGCTAGGGTTACATCCATGCAAACCCTAATGCACCATGACCTTTCATATTACTTAGGCTCCATGGGTTAAACCTCCATGGACTATCTCATTGGTTTAGCCCATCCTAAATAATGATGGATCACTAGCCCACACTATAAGAATCATTGATTTACATAATCAATCCCTATATATTTAATTAGTCTTTTTTGATCACAAAATTAATTACAAATTAATTCTTGATCAATACTAATTAAATAATATGATTTCTCAATTAATATATTATACTTATAATATATTAATAAATTATAAATAACCTTATTCTCAAAAGTTCATCTTATCAAATTGCACTGGTGAAGGCAACTCAAAAGGACAATGCTACTATCGGGTCAAGTACATCCTAATTATAGTTATGCGCTTAGACACCTAATCCAACATGTGTAACACTGTGATTTTTCACCCAATTTTTTTTATTTTTAAAACATTTATTTAACAGAATATGTTGCGGAAGACTTATTATGATTATTTCAAAAACATTACCAATGTTGCTTTCATGTCAAAACAAACCTATCACAATTTAAAGATCACACAAACAAATTAATGAAAACCCAACATGTCCAAATGGTATCATAACTAAAGATACTAAATTAAAGTACTTAATGGGTACCATCCTCACCAAGGCATCATGTTAAGCTACTTGTTCCAATGCACAAAAACCAAAAAGCATAGAACAAGTGTTAGCATAATCTAAGTGAGTCAATATGGTACAGTGTTAAGAGAACACATATATCATGGATGGATTTACACAAAACATCCACACATAGTCAAAGACTCACTAACAAGACATACAACATCACACCACATAACAAAGACAGTTTTAGCTCAATTTATTTTAGTTCTTCTTTTAAAGATTCTTTTTTACTCTCCTCAACTCCATTGTAAGTAATTTTATCTTATCGATTCGCCGCTTAAATATTAATATATAATATTTTGTTTCTCCGCTTTACATTAATAATTACTCACCGCTTACCATTGTTGTAATTATTAAAGTAATACCTCTTAGTTAGGGTCTATTTATGCACATAAAAACCCCCAAATCAAGACCTCGTTCGCTACAAACGTAACCGGCATGACCCATTGCACAAAGTGAGGAGCGACCCTCACCCGTAATCATTGCTCCTGGTGTGTTGCGTTCGCTACTCCGACTTTGCATGTAAGTATACATGCGTTTTATTTAAGGATTGATACCAGCGGTGCCAATTCCAACAAGTTATACCTCCCAATTCCCACATGATGTTTGCGTCGATCCTACCGCTTGACCAACATCACTCCATTAACCTATATTTAGGTGAACCATGTGTCAGATTGGTTACCTAGAATAACCATCCGACTGGATTTCATCATAGAGCCATTATTAACTAACTTTCCTTGTAGAGTCAACCCTAACCAGCTATCCTCGTTGAGCCGATACTTCTTGGCAATCCCCGTAGATCCAACACCTATTGGCTTTCCTCGTAGAGCCAACCTTAGTTAGGTACCCCGAGGAGCCGACACCAATTGGCTTTCCTCGTGGAGCCAACACTACCCTTCGCCCCGCTAGTGCATTCCCCTTTTAATTTAATGTTAATTAATTAATTAAGGAGTTACACCTTTTACCCTTATCAATTAATCGTGTAAGTTTTATGAATTTACTTTTATTAACACATTACCTCTTTAAGGGTTCATTCTGTCACACCCCAAAACCGGAACGGCGGAAACGTTCGAGGGTGGAGGACGTCACGTACAGTATCACAACAAAGCATAGTAGTAAACAAGCAACAACATCATCCATTGCATTAATAATATAATTTAATACAAGTGTATTCTGAGAAGTTTATAAGACAACAAAAATGTAAATCAAAATAAGAGATGAGTCTTGATCGAACTCCATCTTCTCAAGACCTGGCATCTGTACCTGTCTACTGATGACCTGAGAATACAAGTTATTATCAAAGAGTTTATCAGCTTTAAAGTTGGTGAGTTCATAAGCATTTTAGAGTCATTGTTTGTATGAAAATGTTCGTAAATGTTTGTCTTATAAGTTTGTAGGTGTTTGTAGTAAATGTTTGTATATCCTAGAAAATCCTATATTTCTACTAAACGTAGCCTTCTACCAAGGCATCAAATGTTCCGTATGTTTGTTTCTTGTAAGAGTGTGTATTTTCCCAAGTGTGACTATCATTAACCAAAAATATAGTTTCTACATTACCGTTTATGTGAGAAGATCACAATGTGAATGCAATGGGGAAATAATATAGTATTGTAGTGTTGTATTATGATAACTACTACTATACTAACTACCTTAAACCAATTGTTATTTAAGGTATAATGTGATATGATTGCACCATACTATCGACTAATAACACGACGATGAAAGACGTCGGATGAAATGACATTTGGCACCCGTAGACTTGCAAGTCCCACTGTAGCGAACAACAAGGTGTAGGATAGTCAATCCAGTATAAATCTATACACAAATTCACACTCTCCATCTAGGAGATTCTGGATACAAAACGAGCCATGACAGGTGATGCCATGCGCCGAAACCGTGGCTCACATTTATGTTATAGTATTCTTGTATATGTATTGTATGTACTAGTGTAATGTATGTTCTCTCTGTCTAGTATGTAGTATGTTCTCTTTGTTTCTCATCATAGTATGTTCTCTTAGTTTCTCATAATAATATGTTCTCTTAGTTTCTCATAATAGTATGTTCTCTTAGTTTCTCATAATAGTATGTATTGACTCATGTATGAACTGACTCTTTGTATGTTTCATTGTACTAGAAGTAATGAGTAGCATCTTCCCAAACTATACCTATTATAGTTTACTAGTAGAGTTGTTTGTATGACTGCGTGTATTGAACTGAGATAAAAGCTTTTATGTCTTATACATATATACATAATATATAACTAAGGATCAAACGACACTCAGACAAATGACAGGGTACTCTAAGTCCACAATCAAACGAGGAACAGGAAATAAAGTAAGTTATCAGTACTAAGTCCTTCCAACCTTACTTATATAACTATATATGCATTCGACATGGTTTTGACAATATATAAGTTTAAAAGAGTTCAACGAAAAGGTTTGGCATGTAATAACAAGTTTGATAAATAGTTTAACATGTAAAAAAAGTTTGATAAACATTTTGAAGTAGTTTGTTTGATAAAACAGCTAAAAGTATAACAAATCCATTGTTTGCTAGTTACTAATCACATGTGATTGATATAATAACTATAATGTTTCAACTTGTATTCCCCCCCCCCCCCCCCCCCCGTAAAAGCATTTAAAATCATTTAAAAGGGATAGATTAAGGGGTATGAACTCACCTGTAGTGAGTGATACGGAAGTATGTTTGGAAATAGGATGTAGAGTGTCAGGTGAAACCTTGAGCACACACAAAGATCCTAATAAACATATAATGACATGTATGTGAATTTGATTAGTGTAAAAACAACTAATTATAAGGGATAACACCCTAATAGACTAGGGAACTCCTAGTTTGAAGGGATACAATCACATATGATTGCATAACTAGGGTATATGACCACCCTATAGATTTTACGGTCCAAATGGCATTAGCTAGGGTGTTTACGGTCCAAGTGGTTTACGGTCCAAATGGTTCACGGTTCAAGTGGTTTATGGTCCAAATGGTTCACGGTTCAAGTGGTTTACGGTCTTATGACCTTACGGTCTAATGACCTTAAGGTCATGGAGTTTACGGTCTGAGGAGATCCAACCGTAAACACACATTCTTTTGTGCATAGGATTATTTCCAAGCATTTCGAAGGTTTCTAAGTTCCATTCTAGGCTTTAGGAGTGTTCAATGGTCACAATGCATCATTTATAAGGGTTTACGGTCTAAGGAGATGCATAGACCGTAAACACCTTTTGTTCTTTGATGAATGATGATTTCAAGGTGATTTAACTAGTGATTCTAGTATATAACAAGTTAAGGGTAGTGTACTTACTTATTAAAAGCTTGTAAGGGAGATTAGAATCCAAGAACACTAGTGTGTGTTCTTGGTGTTCTTGGTGGAACGAAGAACACTTGAAGATCTATCAAAATGAAGAGATTTCATGGATGAAATCATGCATAACCACTTGATAAAGATATGTAACAACAAATAAAAGGATATAATTCTTACAATTTTGGAAGATCGAGATGAAGATCTTATGATACTTGAGAGAGTTTTCGAGATTTTTGGCTTGGAATTGTCAAAGTGATTGATAAATGACTAAGTGTCATATATATGAGTTTACGGTCACCATGACCGTAAGCTCTAAGCTTCTGACCGTAAACTCCTTTTGAGGAGTTTTACAGTTTGCTAGTTGGTTTGGAACATTAACTGATACATCCAAACACTGATTCCTTTGATGCACTAGGCTTAGAATGCTCAAACAGACTCTAAACAGTGTTGAAAGTTAGCAGAAACGAGTCTGACTTAGATTGAAGTGAATGGTTTGTACAAGATAGAAATTTTGGGTTGTCACATCATCCCCCCGTTAGAGAGAATTTCGTCCCGAAATTAGAGTTTAAGCAATTAAGTTACATGTAATTAAGCGTAAAGGTGAGGATATTTCAGTTTCATTTGATCCTCAGACTTTCAAAAGAATACGGTCTCCCACCTTGAATTCCAAAGGTTTCCTTCGTTTATCTGCGTAGCATTTCTGTCGGTCTCTAGAGGCTTTCAATCGTTCACGAATCTGAATGATGTTCTCTGCCGTTTCCCGAATGATCTCCGGACCGGTGAGAGTGCTGTCACGAACTCGTCCTTTAGCTAACTGGGTGTCACCCACCTCAGCCCAGCACAGAGGGGATCTGCACTTTCGGCCATAGAGGGCTTCAAATGGGGCAGCCTTTATGCTCATGTGATAACTGTTGTTGTAGGAAAACTCGACAAGGAGCAAATGAGTATCCCATGCCTTCCCAAAGTCGATCACACAGGCTCGCAACATATCCTCCAAGGTTTGGATAGTCCTCTCACTTTGTCCGTTGGTCTGTGGATGGTAGGCTGTACTCATGTCCAGCCTAGTTCCTAGGGAACTTTGTAGCGACTGTCATAACCTCGAAGTGAATCTACTATCTCTATCAGAGATAATAGATATGGGAACATCGTGCAGTCGTAGAATCACCCGTATGTATGTTCTTGTGAGCTTCTCCATCTTGTCAGTTTCTATGATAGGTAGGAAGTGTGCGGACTTGGTTAACCTGTCAACGATAACCCATATGGTATCGAGACCACCCATTGTCTTGGGTAACTTGGTTATGAAGTCCATTGCGATTCACTCCCACTTCCATTCAGGTATCTCGGGTTGCTGTAGTAAACCTGAGGGTTTCTTGTATTCGAACTTGACCTTGGCGCAAGTAAGACATTTACTCAGGAAGGTAGCAATCTCTGCTTTCATGTTAGGCCACCAGTATAACTTTTTAAGATCCAGATACATCTTATCTGAACCTGGGTAGACGGAATATCGAGTATTGTGCGCTTCGGTCATGACCAAGTCTCTGAAGCCACCGTGTTTTGGTGTCCAGATCCGATCCATGAAATATAATGCTCTGCCACCCTTGACTTCCAAGTTCTTATCCATCCCTCTAAGGGATTCACTCGCCACATTTTCAGGTTTCAAAGCATCGAGCTGAGCCTCCTTAATTTGTGTGGACAAGTGTGAATGGATAGTCATAGTCAATGATTTGACTCTACGACCAGAGTATTCTTTCCGACTTAGGGCGTCAGCTACTACGTTAACTTTACCTGGATGATAACAAATTTCGCAATCGTAATCACTGAGTAGCTCGACCCACCGTCGTTGTCTCATGTTGAGCTCCTTCTGGTCGAATATGTGTTGTAAGCTTTTATGATCTGTAAAGATAGTGTTTTTCGTACCGTACAGGTAGTTTCTCCAGATCTTTAGAGCAAACACAACTGCTCCTAACTCAAGATCATGCGTGGTGTAGTTGACATCATGTGTCTTCAGCTGCCTTGAGGCATAGGCGATGACCTTACCTCGTTGCATCAGAACACAACCGAGCCCTTGATTTGATGCATCGCAATAGGCCACAAAGTCTTCTATTCCTTCTGGGAGGGATAGTATCGGTGTGGTGCATAAGGCTCGTTTCAGCGTTTGGAACGCTTTCTCTTGCTTCTCTTCCTAGTCAAAGGCCACACCCTTCTGGGTCAAAGTCGTAAGAGGTTCCGCGATTCGAGAGAAGTTCTGAATGAACCTATGATAGTAGCCAGCGAGGCCTAGAAATTGACGAATTTCTGTAGGCGTCTTCGGTGCTGACCAGTTCTCAATGGCTTTGATTTTGGAAGGGTCCACATGAATTCCCTCTTCACTAACAACGTGACCCAGGAATTCGACTCTTCGAATCCAAAACTCGCATTTAGAGAACTTCGCGTAGAGCTTCTCTTATCGTAATGTTTCCAAGACCTGACGTAGATGCTTACTATGCTCTTCCTTACTACGAGAGTAGATGAGTATGTCATCGATGAAGAGAATGACGAACTGATCCAAGTAAGGACGGCATACCCTATTCATGAAGTCCATGAATATTGCGGGCGCATTAGTCAATCCGAATGGCATCACTACAAACACGTAGTGTACGTAACGAGTTCGGAAGGCTGTCTTCGGGACATCCTCCTCTACCACTCGCAACTGGTGATACCCGGATCTCAGATCTATCTTTGAAAAGTAATTCGCCCCTTGCAGTTGGTCGAACAAATCGTCTATACGAGGCAGAGGGTAATGATTCTTAACGGTAAGCTTGTTAAGCTCCCTGTAGTCGATGCACATACGAAACGATCCGTCTTTCTTCTTGGCGAACAAGACTGGATCTCCCCAGGGTGAGAATCTTGGTCTAATAAAGCCCTTGCTGAGCAGTTCGTTAAGTTGACCGGACAGTTCTTGCATCTCTGCAGGTGCTAGACGATAGGGCGATTTGGCTACCGGGGTAGCCCCTGGAACTAAGTTGATTCTGAACTCGACTTGACGTTGTGGAGGTAATCCTGGGAGTTCTTCTGGAAAGATGTCGGGAAAATCGCGTACTACTTGGATGTTCTTAATATCCTTCATCTCTTGGCTCGTATCGACAACATGGGCAAGGAATGAGCGACATTCCTTCCGCAAGTATTTCTGGGCTTGAATACTCGAGATGATACGAAGGTTAGTGTGGGGTTTGTTGCCATAGACTACTAGAGTTTTGCCAGACGGCAGATTAAGGCGAACAACCTTTTCATAACACATGATGTCGGCACGATGTAGACTCAACCAATCCATGCCGATAATGACGTCGAAACTTTTAATTGAGACCGGCATGAGGTTGATTGAAAATGGATGGCTATCTAGAGTTAGATTACACCCTATGTACATACTGCTAGTGCTCTCAGTCTTTCCGTTAGCCATTTCTACAGTGAACGGTTCTTTAAGTGCTCGTGATTGTTGCTTAAGTAAATGAGCAAATTTTTGGTTCACGAAACTCCTCTCCGCTCCACTATCAAGTAGAATGCATTCATAAGAGTTATCGAGGAGAAACGTACGAGTGACCACTGTGGGGTCGGCAACTGCTTCCTCGTGGCCTATAGCCAAAACTCTTCCTACTCCACCAACATTCCCTGCCTTCGGGCGGTTCCTTTTGTAATGGCGCACCTCGCCACAACCGTAGCAAGCTTGGCCCACTCCAGCGCCAGGGACTTGGTTGATTGGCCTCGCCGGAGCTTTGCAGAAACAATGCATTTTCCGGCAGGCTCCTCTGTGGTGGAAGCTGCATTTGTTGCACTTTGGCAAACTTCCAGCGTACTGCTTTACTGGAGCAGCAGCGGCAGGTGCTATCGCGTCATAAACTGCCACGACCTACTGCTTCTTGGCAGCTTTCTGCTTCTTCTTGTCATCCCAAAATTTCTGCTTGTTATCAGCAGCTTTGGAGGGTTCTGAGATGGCTAGGGTTGATGTTGATGACGGGGTACGGACCCCATGGTCAATGAGTCGTTGTGCCAACCGCTTGACACTATCGAATGTAGTGGGGTTTGAAGCCAAGACATTTCCTTGGAATGGAGGCACCAGCCCCTAGATGTACATCTCTATTTTATTTCCCTCCGTGTGAACCATGTTGGGACACAGGGCCACCAGCTCGCAGAATCTGGCGGTATAGGAAACTATGTCGGAGCCGTTCATGGTTAGGCTCCATAGTTCTTGTTCTAGTTTCTGGAATTCGCCCCTCGGGCAGTATTCTTCAATCATGAGCTCTCTCAGAGCTTCCCAACCCATAGAATTTGCCACTATTAGATTTAGTGACTTGACATGGCTATTCCACCATGTCAGGGCTTTTGCCTCGAAGGTGCATGAAACAAACTTGACTTTGCTCCCTTCTGGGCATGAGCAGATCTCGAAGATCGACTCTGTCTTCTCGAACCATTGCAAGAGGGTAGTGACTCCGCCAGTCCCTTTAAAGGACATTGGCTTGAAATTAGTGAAGTCCTTGTAGGAGCACTCTCTCGAGCGTATGTGGACCTCACCTTGAGTAGGTGGAACAGGTGTTCCACCTCCGCTGGCATTGGTAGAATGATATTGAGCCATGACTGTTGCCACAGCCGCAGCTACTGCGCTATTTAGAGCTGCCGTGTCGATTTGTGGAGGAGGTGGTGGTATTGGAGTTACTCGAGGATCGCGTCTCGTTGATCGGCGTGGAGGCATCTTTTAAACTAAAAGTTTACAAAGATGAAGATACTAGTAAGAATTTAATAGAGAGCAATGATGAGAGTGACTCATGGACTAACTCTCCATAGCCCAACAACACAATTGAGTAGTACGATTGAATGTAGATCTAGTACTAAAAGATGATAGCATTTGGATACTAATTTCCATGAGATTAGATATCTGTCAATAATACTGGTATTACAGATGTAACAAGTTCAGGAAAATGACCTAGAAGTAGGTCTTACATCAAACCAAGATGGGAAAATTTCGACAGGACTACGACCTAATCAAGACTTAACAGTTCTAAAGTCTTCACCAAGACATGAAATTAAACTAGAGTTTTACATAACTATGTTATATCCAAAAGAGAAAGTTGAGTAGGCTCTATCTACGACGAGAACCACTAGAATGAGTCCTTGACTCTGACAGACGGCGCTCTATGTCTCTCATGCGCCTTTCGGACATTGCCTACCGAGTTCGAAGTTCCCTGACTTCAGCTTGGGATGCAGCAAGATCTCTTTGCATAGCCTCATTGGTTCTCCTAGTCCCATCCAGAGCCTCTTCTAGATGGCGAACGCGGACCGTGTTAACGCCAGAGTTGGCGTCAATTTCCATGACTCGTTCTATGGTTGCTCGACCTTCCTCGATATTCCGAGCAATCCTACAGACCATGATGGGCAGGACTCTGTCAGCTGGGCCTCCCTCGCTTAGATTGTAAAAGCTTCGGTCTCCATTGAAAGGTAAGGGCTGACCTTACTCGTCACTCCAACGGTTCAAGTTTGTCGCCCACAAGGGTGTGGGACCTTGAAATGCTGGTCGGGGGTTAAGCTTTAGGATTGGAGCCTCTTGTGGTTGGTTATTGACTTATGGCTCGGGGTCAGAACCATCAGAAAGGCCTTCAGCGTGGTGATCATCCAAAGGGATTGGATAATCATCTGCTGGCTCTTCTTCAAGCCATCCAGCATTGCCTTTGTTTGTGAAGTATGGGTCGTCGTGGGGATGGAATCCAGCCATGATAACTACGCGAGAAAAGGGATAAAGAAATAATTAATAGACGTACTAATTAGATAATTATAAGATGATCTTTATCAGTTACTTCAATCCTTGCATATTGCATACCAGTTACATGTAATCAAAACATGATAGACCTTCGAATAAGTGAACCTAACTCCAAATCCACAACCAAACAAGGAACAGGAGGTAAAGCAAAGGTCACAAATTCTAAGTCTGTGATATCCTAGTCACATATAACCTTAGTGTATCCACTTAGCAACTATTGACCTATTAATAAAGACCTTTTTAGTTCTCAAATAAGTAATTATAGTAACACAAAATACTCCTATAGTATTTTAGGTTTATGTTCTGTTCTAATGTTTTCATTGTAGTAGTATTGGTAAGTTTTTAGACTTGTTGCCACATCACAACCATTCTCGGGTATATGCTAACCACTTCTCGGACCAACATAGTTGATCAGGCTATGTCACTCCCAGAACTGATCATACATCCCCGAGTCTACTTGTGATGTTCAACAATCGTAATACTTTTGTTCTGTCCTAGTGACATTGATTTTAGTATGAATGCATGTATGTATACTTGGCTAAATATTTTAGTATTTAAAAGTATAAACTCTTGATCAGAGTACTTTAATCCCGCTGTGTTTATAGTTTGTATATCTTCTATGGGTTGATATACTCGATTCACTATAAACAATGCTCTGATACCAATCTGTCACACCCCAAAACCGGAACGGCGGAAACGTTCGGGGGTAGAGGACGTCATGTACAGTATCACAACAAAGCATAGTAGTAAACAAGCAACAACACCATCCATTACATTAATAATATAATTTAATACAAGTGTGTTCTGAGAAGTTTATAAGACACCAAAAATGTAAATCAAAATAAGAGATGAGTCTTGATCGAACTCCATCTTCTCAAGACCTAGCATCGGTACCTGTCTACTGATGACCTGAGAATACAAGTTATTTTGAAAGAGTTTATCAGCTTTAAAGCTGGTGAGTTCATAAGCATTTTAGTGTCAGTGTTTGTATGAAAATGTTCGTAAATGTTTGTCGTATAAGTTTATAGGTGTTTGTAGTAAATGTTTGTATATCCTAGAAAATCCTATATTTTCTACTAAACGTAGCCTTCTACCGAGGCATCAAATGTTCTGTATGTTTGTTTCTTGTAAGAGTGTGTATTGACCCAACTGTGACTATCATTAACCAAAAATATAGTTTCTACATTACCGTTTATGTGAGAAGATCACAATGTAAATACAATGGGGAAATAATATAGTACTGTAGTGTTGTATTATAATAACTACTGCTCTACTAACTACCTTAAACCAATTCTTATTTAAGGTATAATGTGATATGATTGCACCATACTATCGACTAATAACACGACGATGAAAGACGTCGAAAGAAATGACATTTGGCACCCGTAGACTTGCAAGTCCCACTATAGCGAACAGCAAGGTGTAGGATAGTCAATCCAGTATAGATCTATACACAAATTCACGCTCTCCATCTAGGAGATTCTGGATACAAAACGAGCCATGACAGGTGATGCCATGCCCTGAAACCGTGGCTCACATTTATGTTATAGTATTCTTGTATATGTATTGTATGTACTAGTGTAATGTATGTTCTCTCTGTCAAGTATTTAGTACGTTCTCTTTGTTTCTCATCATAGTATGTTCTCTTAGTTTCTCATAATAGTATGTTCTCTTAGTTTCTCATAATAGTATGTTCTCATAGTTTCTCATAATAGTATGTTCTCTTAGTTTCTCATAATAGTATGTATTGACTCATGTATGAACTGACTCTTTGTATGTTTCATTGTACTATAAGTAATGAGTAGCATCTTCCTAAACTATACCTATTATAGTTTACTAGTAGAGTTGTTTGTATGACTGCGTGTATTGAACTGAGATAAAATCTTTTATGTCTTATACATATATACATAATATATAACTAAGGATCAAACGACACTCGGACAAACGACAGGGTACTCTAAGTCCACAACCAAACGAGGAACATGAAATAAAGTAAGTTATCAGTCCCAAGTCCTTCCAACCTTACTTATATAACTATATATGCATTAGACATAGTTTTTACAATATATAAGTTTAAAAGAGTTAAATGAAAAGGTTTGGCCTGTAATAACAAGTTTGATAAAGAGTTTACATGTAAAAGTGATTGATAAATGACTAAGTGTCATATATATATGAGTTTACGGTCACCATGACCGTAAGCTCTAAGCTTCTGACCGTAAACTCCTTTTGAGGAGTTTTACAGTTTGCTAGTTGGTTTGGAACATTAACTGATACATCCAAACACTGATTCCTTTGATGCACTAGCCTCAGAATGCTCAAACAGACTCTAAACAGTGCTAAATATTAGCAAAAACGAGTATCACTTAGATTGAAGTGAATGGTTTGTACAAGATAGAAATTTCGGGTTGTCACACATTCCATGCAAACATGTAATTTTATATAGTTATTACATTTTACATCGCACACTACTTTCATTCACAACACTTCTATAAAGATAATACAACACTAGGATGCTTGACCTAAAACATATTACACAAATATTTTCAAACAAGAAGTAACATTCTCACATCTCACACCAAGCAAAGAGGAGTCTAGCATGCAACATTCTAGATACAATTGCACATAAAGTATTTCATCATCATGGCATAATACTTAATAATCAAAAGGGGCACATACATCCTATATAACTAGTTTCATCCCATTCCATCTAAGATATGGGATACTCCTAACAATGCACTTTTAAAACCACAAAGTTGACTCACCTTTGCCAAAGATGTCACCAACTCACACTTCAAGTCTTGTAAATGTTGAACTATCACCCTTGCCCCTATTACAATACAAATAAATAGATTATTGGAGTTTTACAATGCCAAAGATGAAAAATTCATAACCTAAAAACACAAAATCATCTAACAAGAAAAGTTCCTGGTTTTGGACCAAAAACAACCACCTGTTTAGAGCTGTTTTAGCACACTTGAGACCTGTACAATTTATGTTTTTATTTCATATTCCAAAATTTCAGATTTTGAACTTTTCAGAAAGTACTTTTGAAGGTCCAAACTATTTTTCAACAATTTTATAGTATTTTTACAAAACTGCCTATCAATGCAACTAAATTCTGACCAGCTGATGAAAAAGGAGATTTTCACCTAAGTTGGGGGAAACAACATGTCCTAGAAAAATTCATGAACAAACTAGACCCAAAACTAAAATACTTAGATTTTACGGATCACCAATCCGACTTCTGATAATTTTTATATATTTTTCAAAACAGGGACAGATCAGTAATTCTTTCAAAATTTCCCAGCAATGCATTTTAAGGTTTAATTGACAACTTAAGCCATTAATCCATAAACAAAATCAACAATAAAGATGAAAATTGAGTTATTAATAGTAGCAACATGTCAAAAAGTTAAAATAACAAGTTCAACCTCAAACCATGACTAAAAGTACATTGTTTTTTATGGGAAAAACAATGTATGTTGCAAAAAAAGAAAACACAACTTGAGTTTGGGTTTTCTTCACCATTAAGACACATAAAAAGAAACCTAGGGAATGTTTTGAAGACCTTTTGTACGGTTCAAAACATGGTCTTTTTACAGAAAAAAATACTCACTATACTTGAGGTAGAAATCAACATGAGTTTTTGCAACAATAAAGAAGGTAATGATTCGAAAACTTTGAGCAATTCATGGACTTGATTAATAACATTTTTGAGATTGTTCATGACAATATTTTGAAAGCCACTAAACAACCAAAATACACCCAATAAGGATGAAAAAGTAACCACACATTGAAACAAGCAATTGAAATAGAAAACAATGTCTTAGTTTCATATTTTGAAGTGTAACACAATATATATATATATATATATATATATATATATATATATATATATATATATATATATATATCTTCAAAAAGTCTTTCATCGGATTTTTAGAAACTAGACTCGATTTCCTGCAATTTGATCTCTCTACAGCATTGTCCAATTCAAATCATATCGAGCTCTACAGCCCTCGCAAAACATATCAACAATTGTGTCCAGATTTCCAACTTTCACAAACATTACCAAAAAGTTCAAGGATTAAGACAAGGACTCGAAAAATAGAGATACATGGTAAGAAATTCATTTATACCTCTAAAAATGTGATGAATTTATATGAGAAGAAGCAAGGAATAAGTCTTGATCCCTACAATGAATCATCTCCCCTCAAAAGCACCAAAATCACCACTCCAACTTTTTTGGATCTTCATCAAATCTTCAAGTAAGGAAATGTTCTCAAGAACTCACTTGAATGTAGTGTGGAGGCTACCAATTAGGGTTTAATCCCGTATTTAGGGTAGCAGTTACTTAAATACATCATAACTTTCATTCTTGCACCCTAAAATGTGAGAAAATGACTCCATGACCCACATATATGATAAAGAATCATTTTCTTACAATTTGACCCCCATAACTTAAAGTTAAACAAAAGAAATGGTTAGATTAATAAATACACTTGAGTGAATACTGTTCACATTAATAGTAGAGATATTTGGGTTGCTACAATCATCCCCTCCTTTAAAATGATACCGTCCTCGGAATCAGATATCGATACGAACAACTTAGGGTAACAAACCTCCATGTCTTCAACCACCTAGGTCACTTATGAGCTGTACCCATTCTTCCTTTGGACCGTAACGAGCTTGACTCATTTCATTCATCGTTGCTTGATCCTTCTCCAGCCAACATATCTACCAACTCTCATTTCTTGTGCATCAACTACTTGACTCATAACTTGTCTATCAGCAAGAAATTTGGCTCTTAACCTGCCTCGATTGTCAAAATAGTTAATTTTCATCCAAGGAGAATCTTCCATTATCACCCTTTGACGGTTTTCAGTCGTAAATCTTTGACCCCTTCCACAAAAGATAACCATTGATTACCTTGATCCCTCTATCGCATGATCCAAGGGAAACCTCGCACCTCTTCACTAGTCACTTTCTCACCATAACGCGGAAATGTTGGAAATGAACCCTTCATTCATCTCTTCACAAAATAGACATAATCACCTTTCCTCTATGCATGATCACATCCCAAACAAAAATAGGATGTAGATGCTTATTTTCCATCATCTTGATCCTATTCAATCTTAGATAATTAATACCCATTAGCATTTATCGTCTTTCTTTTAACAAATTGGACAAACGCTTCAGAAGAGGAGGAAATGTGGTCGAATAACCCGCACTCAAACAACTTGTGAAGCTACGACATCATTACCGAATGAACCAACCTAAAATATTTTTTGGCTTTGGAGCCACACCAAAAATATCGTTAAACTAGAGATCTACATTAGATGGAGTTTATACACTCGACTACTCATCACAGAAAAACATCGCTATATTTCCTAGGAAACTCCACATCGAAGAGACTCACTGTCTTCCTTGAACTCTCAATCGTACGAGTCAAGAAGACCTCACATCACCTTGCTAGGCACTAGAGTGCCATCTTCAAAGAAATTATAGGAATGGATTCTAGAATAGATTTTTTCCCTCAAAAATACCCTCCCTCGACAAGCAGAATACGCACACACTTTTCAACGTAGAGAATTTCGGTCTGGTTGGTGGGAAGTCAAACTATACTGATGACAATATCGAACGACTAGATTCCAAAAGGAAGTCAATGTTAAGGAAAATATGGTCATCTACAATAATTCCACAAACATTAAACATCTTCGTACACCAAGGCTAGATCTCCTATAGTCGCATTACTATCTAACGTCATAATCAACAGACACTAGGTACATCAAAACGATCATAAAAGAAAACAATGACACAAAAAGCTCTATAATATAGACAACTTTTCCAAATATGAGTATCAACCACTAGGTCTTTGGATTTCATCGTGGTTCCCCCGTCCCAAATATATATCATGTGTTTATGATAGTATGGGCCCAATACTAACATTCACACCTATATATATTTTCTACTGGCATTACCATGAAGTCACCGTCCTCCTACGTTTAGGTTATAGATTTTTAGACCTATTTGGCATTCTAAATTCCATAACTTGCTAGAATCCTTAGGTCATATAAAGTTTCCCTTCCCAGTCTGTCGTCAACCATGAGAAACCAACAACATGCAAGGCTTGTCGAATTTGTCTAGTCAAATCATCAGTCTAAGATGATCTTCCATCTCCTCAATATGTCAAACACTATCAAAACTCTGATTGCTCTGGGATAACTAAGCTTGTGGGTCAAGAGCAATTCCCCCAACGTCGAGAGATATTAAAAATTATATGATCTGTGGGAAAGAAGATATGATGCTTCGATATCGAAAAGAAATAAATATACTAAAGGCATATAGAAAATAACATATAACTCTCAACACACACCCTCCCCCCCCCCCATAAGAATCTAAAGCAACCTAATTGCTAGTCTACACTGTGAGTCTGAACACCGGCCTCAGTATTCAGTCCGCTCACAACATGACATTGATGCCAACTTGTAAGACTGTGGTGTTTCACCTAAATTTTTTTTATTTTTAAAACATTTATTTGATAGAATTCGTTTTTGAAGACTTATTATGATTATTTCAAAAACATTACCAATGTTACTTTCATGTCAAAACAAACCCATCACAATTTAAAGATCACAAACACACATTAACGAAAACCCAACATGTCCAAATGGTATCATAACTAAAGATACTAACTTAAACTAGCCAATGGTTACCATCCTCACCAAGGCATCATGTCAAGCTACCTGTTCCAATGAACAAAAACCAACAAGCAGAGAACAAGTGTTAGCATAAGCTAAGTGAGTCGATATAGTAGAGCTAAGAGAACACACATATCATATATGGATTCACACAAAACATCCACACACAGTCAAATACTCACTAGCAAGACATAAAACATCACACCACATAAAAAGCACAGGTTTAGCACAATTTATTTTAATTCTTCTTTTAGAGCTTCTTTTATTAGTTATTCTCCTCAATGCCGTTGTAACTAATTTTATCTTATCGATTCGCCGCTTAAATATTAATATATATTATTTTGTTTCTCCGCTTTACATTAATAATTACCCAACGCTCGCCATCGTTGTAATTATTAAACTAATATCTCTTAGTTAGAGTCTACTTATTCACAACAAAAACCCCAAAGCAAGACCCCGTTTGCTACTAACGTGACGGGCATGACCCAATGCACTAAGTGAGGCGTGACTCTCACCCGTAATCATTTCTCCCGGTGTTCTGCGTTCATTACTCCGACTTTGCACATAAGTGTACATGCGTTTTTGTTAAGGACTGGTACAAGCGGTGCCAATTCCAACTAGTTTCACCTCCCAATTCCCATTTGGTGTTTGCACCTGTCCTACCGCTTGACCAACATCACTCTAGTTCACCTATCTTTAGGTGAACCATGTGTCAGATTGGTCGCCTAGAATAATCATCCGACTAGCTTTCATCGTAGATCCAACATTAATTGACTTTCCTCGTAGATTCAGCCCTAACTGGCTATCCTCGTTGAGTCGACACTACTTGGCTATCCTCGTAGAGCCAAAACTTATTGACATTCCTCGTAGAGCCAACCTTAGTTGGCTACCCCGAGGAGCCAACACTAATTGGCTTTCCTCGTGGAGCCAACACTACCCTTCGCCCCACTAGTGTATTCCCTGTTTAATTTAATGTTAATTAATTAATTAAGGAGTTACACTTTATACCCTCATCAAGTAATCGTGTAAGTTTTATGAATTTACTTTTATTAACACATTACCTATTTAAGGGTTCATTCCATGCAAACCTGTAATTTTATATAGTTATTACATTTTACATCACACACTACTTTCATTCACAACACTTCTATAAACATAATACAACACTACCATGTTTGTCCTAAAACATCTTAAACAAGAATTAACAAGCTCACATCACATAATGTTTATACACATCACTCAATCTAGCATGACCCTAACTCACATCTCACACCAAACAAAGAGGACTTTAGCATGCAACATCCTAGATACAATTGCACATAAAGTATTTCAACATCATGGGACAATACTCAATCATCAAAAGGGGCACATACATCCTAGATAACTAGGTTCATCCCATTTCATCTAAGATATGGGATACTCCTAACAATGTACTTTTAAAACCACAAAGTTGACTCACCTTTGCCAAAGATGTGACCAAATCACACTTCAAGTCTTGTAAAGGTTTAAGTATCAACCTTTCCCCTATTATATTTCAAATAAAAAGGTTATTGGAGTTCTACAATGCCAAAGATGACAAATCGATAACCCAAACACATAAATCAACTAACAAACAAAGTTCCCAGTTTTGGACCCAAAACAGCCACCTGTTTAGAGTTGTTTTAGCACAACTGGGACCTGTATAATTTTGGTTTTTATTTCATATTCCATAATTCCAGATTAGTTGCTTTTCATAAAGTACTTTTGAAGGTCCAAACGAGTTTTCTACAATTTTATATGATTTTTACAAAACCTCCTATCAATGCAACTAACATCTGACCACCTGATGAAAAAGGCGATTTTCACCTAAGTCGGAGGCAACAACAAGTACTGGAAATATTCATGGATAAACTAGACCCAATATTAAAACTTTTAGATTTTACGGATCAGCAATCCGACTTCTGATGATTTTTTTTATATTTTTTACAAAACAGGCACAGATCGTTAATTCTTTCAAAATTTTCGAGCAATGCATTTTAAGGGTTAATTGACAATTTAACCCATTAATTCATAACCAAAATCAACTATAAAAGATGGAAATTGAGTTCTTAAAAGTAGAAACATGTAAAAAAGTTAAAATAACAAGTTCAACCTCAAACCATGACTCAAAGTACATTGTTTTTTTATGGGAAAAACAATGTATGTTGCAAAAAATGAAAACACAATTTGGGTTTGGGTTTTCTTCACCATTGAGACACATAAAAAGAAACCTAGGGACTGTTTTTAAGACCTTTTGTATGGGTCAAAACATGGTCTTTTACAGAAAAAATACTCACTATAATTGAGGTAGAAATCAACATGAGATTTTGCAACAGTAAAGAAGGTAACGATTCAAAAACTTTGAGAAATTCATGGACTTGATTAATAACACTTTTGAGAGTGTTCATGACACTAAACAAAAAAAATACACCCAATAAGACTGAAAAAGTAACAACAAATAGAAACAAGCAATCGAAATAGAAAACAATGTCTTAGTTTCATATTTTGAAGCTTCATAGCCCGACCCTATTCAATATTTTGAGCGTAAAACAGAATATATAAATCCAAAAGGCTTTCATCGGACTTTCTGGAAACTAGACTCCATTTCCTACAATTTCATCTGTCTAGAGCATCGTCAAATTCAGATCATATCGAGCTCTACAGCCCTCACAAAACAGATCAATAATTCTGTCCAAATTTCCAACTTTAACAAACATCACCAAAAACTTCAAGGATTAAGACAAGGACTCGAAAAATAGAGATATATGGTAAGAAATTCATTTATACCTCTATAAATGTGATGAATTTACAGGAGAAGAAGCAAGGAATAAGTCTTGATCCCTACAATGAATCATCTCCCTTAAAAAGTACCAAAATCACCAGTCCAACTTCTTGGATCTTCACCAAATTTTCAAGTAAGGAAATGTTCTCAAGAACTCAGTTCAAAGTAGTGTGGAGGCTGCCAATTAGGATTTAATCCCGTTTTTAGAGTTAGGGGTTACTTAAATCCATCATAACTTTCATTCTAGGCCCCTCAAGATCAATCTGATCTCCGGTGCAGTGCCAATTGCTAAGATGTCGTATGGATTGGCACCACTAGAGATGCAGGAGTTGTCCTCTCAGATTTAGGAGCTATTGGGCAAGCAGTTTATCAGACCGAGCAGTTCGCCCAGGGGAGCAATGATTTTGCTTGTAAAGAAAAAGGACGGTTCGCACCGGATGTACATTGATTACCAGATGCTAAACAAGTTGACGGTAAAGAACCGTTACCCACTTCCTCGGATTGATGACCTCTTCGATCAGTTGCATGGAGCATCTTGGTTCTCCAAGATCGATTTGAGGTTAGGGAATCATCAGATGAGAGTTAGACAGGAGGGCGTGGAGAAGACACCGTTTCGAACTCGTTATGGTCATTACCAGTTCGTGGTGATGTCGTTTGGGTTCACCAACGCACCAGCGACATTATGGATTCGATGAATCAGGTAGGCAGGCCAATGCTTGCTCTTTTGGTGATTGTTTTTGTCGATGACATCCTAGTCTATTCCAAGACCTAAGAGTAGCATGAGGAGCACCTTTGAAAGTCGTTGGGAGTTTTGAGGAGGAGTGGCTTTATGCCAAGTTCTCGAAGTGTGAGTTCTGGTTACGAGAGGTCAAGTTCTTGAGACATCTCAAGTAATTGGGTCATCTCGTCAAGTAGAATAGGATTATGGTGGACTCGGTCAAGATTGAGGCAGTTATGTTGTGGGAGGTCCCGAGGTCCCCTTCGAAGATCAAATGTTTTTTGGGTTTAGCAGGGTATTATTGGAGGTTTATTCATGATTTCTCCAAGTTGGCTATACCTCTCACTCGTTTAACGTGGAAGGGAATGGATTTTCGATGGGGCTCTGAGCAGCAGGTTGCATCGAGACACTGAGACAGAAGTTATATGAAGCCCTGGTGTTACCCTCTCGGAGGGTATGCAACATTTTATTGTTTATTGTAATGCTTCTATCACTAGTTTAGGGGCAGTACTTATGTAGATAGGGAGGGTTATTACGTATGCTTCCAGGAAGCTGAAGCCGCATAAGGTTCGGTATCCGACGTATGATGTGGATTTGAGGGCGGTGGTGTTTGCCTAAAGATTTTGCAGCATTATCTTTATGGGGTCCGGTGTATCATCTACACAGACCACGAGAGTCTGAGATATCTGATGGATCAGTCGAATCTAAATATGAGACATCGTAGATGGCTTGACGTGGTGAAGGATTATGACTGCGAGATTCGTTATTACCCGGGAAAGTGAATGTAGTCGCTGATGCTTGGAGACGGCTAATACCTCTATCGGGGGCTTATGCATGTGGATTTCTATCGATTATACGCTTCTGGATTTGATTAGGGAGGCTCAGGACGAGGGAGTCAAGAAGGAAAATTTGAACCAGGAGTGAATCAAGGGTAAGATTGACAGGTTTTCTACCGATAGCCGTAGATTTTTGGCCTGATGCTATCGGGTTTGGGTACCAGATTTTGGCGGGATCAGGCACACTGTGATGGAAGAGCACATAAGTCTAGATTTTTTATACACACTAGATCCACAAAGATGTATCAACATTTAAGACTTAGTTATTGGTGGTCGTGCATGATGAAGGAGATAGTCTGGTACGTTGAGAGGTACTTGACATGTTGGATGGTTAAGAGCAATCACCAGAGGTTGCACGGAAAATTGCAGCCTTTACAGGTTCCCATGTGAAAATGGGAATAGATCACCATGGATTTTATCACCAAGTTACCCAGGACGACTAAGGGGTTTGTTGTGATATGGGTCATTGTGGACCATCTGACCAAGAGTGCCCACTTTCTAGCTATTCGGGATTGAAATTAGTCGATGTGTATATGTGCGAGATTATCGCTCGTCATGGTGTTCCAGTTTCGATTGTATCTGATCGAGATGTTCGGTTCACTTCTCTATTTTGGCAGATGTTCCACGAGGAACTTGGTACGATATTGCTCTTCAGCACCGCCTATCACCCGCAGACTGACCATCCAAACACTCGAGGATATGTTGAGAGCTTGTGTTATATATTTCTATGGGAGTTACAACTCCTACATTCATCTGGATGAGTTCTCCTACTGTTAGAACAAAGTTCTAGTAGGATCGATAGATTCTAAGCAGATAAACAATTAAAGACGTAATTAAGAACACATGAATGGCTTTAAAGATGTCGAATGATTAAACTTTAACACCTCAGAAGAGCTCGATTAAGAACTTCGACTGTAGAGGTGTTTAGGGTTACAAAACAATAATAATGATAATAAAGAACGTATCTAATGCATACATGCATGCACTATTTATAGTTTAACCCTACAAGATAATCACGGATGGACAGGCCCAATCCGGATATACAAAATAAGCCCATGACGCAACATATAATACCCAACAATCTCCCCCTTTGCGTCAATGGAGCCGAAAGCTCAATTCGGTTGAGCTATAGAAGACTTCTTGATGGTCTTGAACACCTTCGGTATGATGGCCAAAAGAGTATGACGAAACGTGATGTACCACCGAAGCATGTCCGTGAAGTTCTTCTTGTCTGCCTCAGAGTTCTACTTGCACCGATGGATGATAGTGATAATGTGCTCTAAGCAGTCTGTTGAGAACAAATGTTTGTCAACAAGAGCGAACAGAAAATGATTGGCTTCGCCTCTTGTGAACATCACAGTAAGATGTGTAGAATCAATTTGGCATATCCTCATTTTATTCACATCTCCTGGTTTTGCTGTTGGCTTTACAGTCGGTTTCTTATTCCTAACTTTCGCTATCTCCTGATCCATTGCAGCTACTTCATGGATATATGAGGCCAACATCCTCTTCAAATGATCCAGGATCGTTTCATATTCTTTCGGATTGGTGAGCATAATGTTAAACAACAGGATCCAATCATGAGGATTCAGATTTGGAAGATCTGCCAGGGAAATAACCGAAACCGAGTTTGCTGAACCTCGGGTTATTTTGAAACTAACATTTATGAATTTCCCAGCAGGCGAAGGTTTCAGTACCTTGACAATAACAATCTTCTGTGCACTCCATGTCAAGTACTGAGGCTGACCGAACTTAAGATAAAAGTCGATTAGTTCACCATCAACTTTAGGATGAGGGAAAGGAACTTCAACAGTCGAATCAAAGTAATGAAATGTAAATGCCTTTTGTGTTATAGGCATATCGAACTGTGAGTCCTTTGAATTTTCACAATCAAAAGAAGCGACAGGTTCCAGCCAGTAGACGCTTGGAAACTCTATTGCCTCCTTGATGAGTGTTTCTCTTGTCCAGATAGGAAACAAGACCTTTTTGCAGTTTATAGCATCTTGTCCAGCCAGTAGACGCTTTGAATTTTCACAATCAAAAGAAGCGACAGGTTCCTTGTTCCTACTTTCCCTTTCTTCAGCTTCCTTCGCAACCTGAAGGGTTTCATCCAATTCTCTGTCCCTTTTCTTTCTTTTTAGGGCCTCAACAACTGTCTCTTCTTCTTCATCACTGTCATCATCAATTCCCTTCTTCTTATTTTGGTTTCCGGAAACCGCAGCTTCATTACCCTTCGGTTCGGTTTTAACTGTGACCTCCGGTTGAGTAGCACGTTCTCCCCCTTGTTTTGGAGTGACGAATCTCTCTGAAACACCCTTCATTTCATGTAACATTGCAAGGGCAGGAAGAAGCTTTGTGGTCAAATGATTCCTGATGGTCAGAGTAAGGATAGGATCATGAGCACCAAGAAGGTTGGTAAGCATATCCTTGACATCCCCAGCACAGCTCCTGAATATTGCTCGCTCAGTCTTTAACAGTGAGATTTCCTTTTCAGCTTGAGCTAACTGCACTTTCTGAACTTCTATAGTAGAGGCTTGGCGTGCAAGATCTTCCTTTAACTCACTCTCCTTTGCTAAATCAGCTTGGAGTGTTTGAAGATGAGAAGTCACTGAGCTAATGAGAGAAGTGTTCTCAGCTTGAATGGAAGAACGAACAGTCTCAAATTTAGCTTGCTCCTCTTTTGGTGACTTGGATAAGGAATCAACGGAAGCATTTACTTTGGCTGTATTTGAATCAGCATGTCCTTTGAGTGATTCAAGAAATATCTGAGTATTGTGAACAATTTATGCAACGTCAGTAGTGGCCTTCTTGCAAGAAGAAGTGGAATCCTCAACAACCTTCGTTGATTTGTCAATAGCCCCAGTATATTACTCAAAAGCGATGTCCATAAAAGATTTCAGCACAACGTCGTTATAGGACTTGTTAGCGGCAAGCAGTCAATCAAGCTTCTCATCAATACTCTGTAGTTGTTGACGAGTGACAGGAGCCTCTTCATCATCGTCGGTGGGAAGCCGATAGGGACTGTAATAAGTCGAGTCAAACTCAACATTATGACCACCGAGAGTTGCACCAGAATCGTTTGAAGGTGAGGGTGAAAGATGGTTTAGAAGTAACAGGAGGTTCGGTTTCAGTATTCACCCCCGTATCAGATACGGTGACGTTTACTGTCGGTTGGGTTGTAGTGGTGGTAGTTACTTGGGAAATAATAGGAGGTGGTAAAGGAGTAGTAGAAATGGGTAGGGTACGAACTGGTGGTGGTGGTGGTGGAATAAAAGTGGTTGTTTCAGATGTGGTAGGTGGTGGAATAGGAGCAACCGAAATTGGAACAGTTGTTTTCGGTGGAGATGGAGGAGGTGTTGGAATCTTGTCAGTAAGAGGTTCGGTTGGAGTTGGTGATCGAGGAGGTGTGTTACCTCTCGGTGAGTCATGATGCTGAATTTCCTCTTCTTCATCCTCCTCATCGTTGTCTGAGCTCGAAGGGGAAGGACTCTTGGATTTCTTCGCCATCTTCTTAATCTTCTTTGGCTTAGAAGAATCACTCTTTTCAGACTTTCGCTTCCTAGACGTGGCAGGTTTAGATGAAGAACCTTCGGTCTTATCTCTCTTGGTAGTTACCCTTTTGCCTTGGTTTGCAGGTTTCTCCACAGCATCCAAAGCAGCTTGCTGTTCAGGAGTCAATACCCTCGGTTCCTTGGGAGGAAGCTTGCGATAATCAGCCATCACTATACTTTCGGCTGAGCACACCTGTACATCATCTCAGGGATGGAGCCATTGTGAGGGAACTTTGTGGGATCAGAGAAGATGATCTTCTTCGTGTGATAAGTAGCCACAGACAAGACCAGGGCATCCTTCATTACCGGAATTTGCAAAGAATCAATTGCCCTTTGCGTGATAATGGTCCAGAAGCGTCCACAAGAAATTTCAGAATGTCTCGTTGAAGTATTGAGACTTTGCACCACCTGTGACCAGACAATCGACCCATAGTCGAGATTTATCCCATTGTAAAGACCATATAGAATGGTCAGAAAACCCTTGCTGGTACCATCAGACCCAACACTCCTTTCCGCCAAACCCTTGTTGATAAGGGTTAGCAACCCATTCCATTACGGTGGTAAGCATGACTTCTTAACTTTCGTCACGGTGGTAAGCACATCAGTGTAGCCCATCTCGTAGAGCATCGAGAATAGTTGAGTTGTTGTGATGAAGTCAGGTGAGATTACAGACGAATACACAGCAAGCTGTAACAGTGAACAGAATCGCCATTTTGAGATTGAAGCCTTGTGAGAGAAAATTTGGAAGTAGATCCTCTCCTTGTTCTTATCAGATGAAGCAGTAGTGTAGACTTGTGATAAGAGTGACATTGGGACGGTTTCCACCTGTGTGAGTGCGAGAACTAGAGGAGAATACTTGAGGCATTTAACGACCTGGAGCATGTAGGAATCATACAGGAAGGGGTTTAGTTGAATGATCATATTCTGGTTGGGTTTGATCACGAGCAATGAAGACGATGCAGTTTGATCTTGAACAGATGAGGAAGTCGCCATTGTTGAGTTAAGGAAGAAGATGAACAGTTGCAAATCGCCTTGTGTATTGAGAGAATTTGATGCTTGTAAAAGAGACAAATGTAATTAGAAACTCTTTATATACCGTTGCCAGGAGAGAGAAAGAATCATCATGATAATGACGCGGTCACTGAAACGTCGCCTGAAAAAACGCGACGTGACATGTTGGTTTCTCCTAGGTATACGTCAGCACACGTGGGTTTAGGAACCGTTCAAATTCACGCGCCCAAAAGCTTATCCTCAATTCGTCGTTTGAAATTCAGCTTCGCTCCAAAAATTAAGATAACTACTGTTGTTCCAAAATCTAAACAATAAACGAACCAAAAGGAACAGTAACCAGAATGTTGGAAAATTACAAAAAAAAATTCGTGCAATATTGTGACAAATGATAAAGAAATAAAGCAAAAAGTGTATAGGATGTGAGTGATGTCTGTTAGAAGACATAAAGCAGATGATTCCGGGCATGAATATCTTCCTTCAAAGTCAAGAGAGACTTGAAGTGCTTGCTTGGTTTCCTGAGAAAATACGATCGAGTACTTGTAAAGAAACACCGAAAGGCTTCTTTTAAGTAATAGGTTAAGGGTGGCTTAGCTTCAACCGAACGTCAACTCTTAATATAAGACCGAACATTAGAAGAAGTACTTGTGAGACCAATGTGGTCTGTTGAACAAGTAGGTTGGATATAATTTCCTGTGACTAAAGATGGTATATAAATCTCAAAAACAAAAACAAACTGGATCTTTTTGGGAAGAAATGCCTTGGTGTGAGACAATTTCATAAAAGACCACTCAAAAATAAAATGAGATTTCATTAGGTAACAAGTAAGATCTTGAATATAATGATTCACCGTCAATTCATTGTTGGTGTTGGATTGGGGGTTTCACTCAGCACGTGGTATACGTATATAAGATCATAAACACAGATTTTATGTAAGCATAAACCTCGGTGGTAAAAGCCGAGAGTCTCAAGGGTTACAGTGGTGAACCGAAAGTTGATGGAGAATGTAAGGAGGGTGGTTAAAGAACCGAAAGTACCTCTGCTATATAAACGTGACACGGCAGAAAACTCTTAACTTATTTGAGAAGAGTAAGGTAGCTCTTGACTTGAGTGGACGTTAACAGCCTGATTGGGAAGAAACGATAGGTATAAATTGAATCATTAAGGCCTAGCTCTTAGTCTTAGAGGCTTCGGTCGACATGCAGCAGCATGCTTCTAGGGACTCCTAACTAGTTCAGATGAAAAGAATCATACCTGCCTTAGCTCCAAATTATGTTGCACTGAAGAACATGGGACCTATTTAAAAGAACAAACAAACAAACACACCACACAAACAAAACAAAAAACTTTTAAATCTTTTTTTTTTGGAGTTTTGAAATTTTCTGAAAAATAATAAAAACAGAAAGAGAAAAGTAAAAATATTTTTGGATTTTAGAAGTTTTCTGAAAAATAATAAAAACAGAAAAAACAAACAAAAATAAATTAACACAAAACACGCTTAAAAAAAATTAATAATAATAAAAAAATGAAAGAGAAAATAGAGTAAAAATAGACTTAAAAGAATAAACATAATGTACAACCGAAATCAAATCTTAGAAGAATGAAGCGAAATAAGCCGAGCGTTCGGTTCATTTCGGTTCCTGAAAATTCCGGAGCCGAAATAGACCGAGCATTCGGTTCATTTCGGTTCCCGAAAATTATGGAGCCGAAATAGACCGAGCGTTCGGTTCATTTCGGTTCCCGAAAAATCCGGAACCGAAATCGACCGAGCGTTCGCTCTATTTCGCTTGTCTAATTTTTAGAGAGAGATTTGAGGATTCGGTACCGACTCTGCTTCCATCATTCCCAAACCTTGTAAAATTTTATTGAAGCTTGCTTCCGGTAAGGCTTTAGTGAATATGTCAGCCAGTTGATCAAAGGACCGAACGAAATCTACTTCCACGTTCCCATCTTCTACATTGTCCTTGATGAAATGATATCTAATTGAAATATGCTTAGTCTTTGAGTGTTGCACTGGATTGTGACATACTTTTATCGCACTTTCTGAGTCACAATAGAGAGGTATTTTCTTCATACTTAGCCCATAGTCTCTTATTTGACTTTGTATCCATATTACTTGAGAGGTACAGGATGCTGCAGCTATATACTCAGCTTCGGCTGTTGAAAAAGACACACAGGTTTGCTTCTTGGACTGCCACCTAACAAGTTTACCATCAAGGAATTGGCATCCACCAGTTGTGCTCTTTCGATTCAGACTACATCCTCCAAGATCGGCGTCAGAAAAGGCTTGAACAAAAAAACCATATCTAGCAGGGTACCAAAGACCGAGAGAAGAGGTTCGCTTCAGATAACGGAATTTTTTTTTCACAGCCACCATGTGAGGTTCTCTTGGATTTGCTTGAAACCTGGCACAATAATAAACAGAAAACATAATGTCTGTTCTACTAGCCGTTAGATACATAAGAGACCCTATCATTTGACGATAGAGTGTTATGTCAACAGCAGGTTTTTCCAAAGACGGTGTTAATTTTGTGCCAAACACCATAGGAACCTTCACTTTCGAATCTCCCGTCATTCCAAATTTTGCCAGCAAGTTCTTCGTGTAGGCCTCCTGGTTGATAAAAATACCTTCTGATCCCTATCATATATTCAAACCAAGGAAAAAATTAATTGGACCCATTGCGCTCATTTCAAATTTAGTCTTCATCAACTTCCTGAATTTAGCCGTTAAGCTAGGATTCGTGGAGCCGATGATGATGTCATCAACATAAATCTGAACTATCATTAGATGTTCGCCTTCTTTCTTTCGGAAGAAGGTTGGGTCAACCGAACCTTGCTTGAATTTTGACATTTTGAGAAAGCGAGTTAAAGTTTTATACCAGGCCCTCGGTGCTTGCTTTAGACCATATACAGCTTTATCTAACACATAGCAATGATCAGGGTATTTCTCGTTCACGAATCCAGGTGGTTGCTCAACATATACCGTTTCTTCTAGTTCTCCATTCAAGAAAGCACACTTCACATCCATTTGGAAAACTTCGAAGTTTTTATTAGTAGCATATGCCAGAAAAATTCTAACTGATTCCAACCTTGCTACTGGAGCGAAGGTCTCCTCATAATCTATTCCTTCTTCTTGGCAATATCCTTTCACCACCAAGCGAGCCTTATTGCGTATTACGTTCCCCTCTTTGTCCAACTTATTTCTGAACACCCATTTTAAGCCAACCACCGAAGCATCCTTTGGAGTGGGAATCAACCTCCAAACTCGATTACGTTCAAACTCATGGAGTTCATCTTGCATAGCTTGTACCCAATCAGCGTGATCAAGTGCAGCATTAACCGTCTTCGGTTCGACTTTGGATATAAACGAATTAAACATACAGAATTTAACCTTAGAGAATAATGCAGTTTGTTTCGTTTTCAATTAAGAACGTGTTAGAACTTTCTCAGATGATTCACCAATTATTTGTGCTTTTGGATGGTCCTTAGTCCATTTCGTTAGAGGAGGGTAATTAGGGTCATAAGCTGGATCCAACTCTGCGTTTACTTCTTCTTCAAGTTCTGATTGATCACCTTCGTCAGTTGTATCCTCTTTCTCCCCCTAAAATGGCGAAGTGTAACCCTTGTCAGGTTCAGAGTTTTCCTCCTCTGTGGGAGTTGGATTCTCCCCCTCGATTGGACTATTATTGGGTGGGTCTGGAGTTGGATGCTCCCTTTCGCCTGGACTTTTATGGGTTGGAGATGGAATTGGATTCTCCCCCTCGAAAGACATATCGGTTGTCTTTGGTGCTGATGAACTCTCCCCCTTGAACATTGAGTTGTTGTTTGGAGGGTCAGTTGAGGGCTGACCACCAGTCGGTTTAGGAGGTTCATTTTCCATTTCTTTTGCAGCTTCATCTATGATCTTTTTGAGATTGTCGATTTTGTTGTCTGCTGCTTTCGCCTCCGAGTGTGCAGCCTTCTCAGGTTCATCAAATAGCCTTATGTATTCTTCAAACAGGTTGGAAATTGGAACCGAGACTTGTCCTGATTCATGAAATATTTCCCCCAAGGCACTTTCGCTTCTTTGAACTTTCTTCATGTAGTTATCATCAAAGGTTACATAGTATGTTTCTTCAATTCGTTTAGAACATTTTTTTAAAACTTTGTATGCCTTTGAAGTGAGTGAATAACCAAGAAAAATTCCCTCATCAGCTTTGACGTCAAACTTGTTTCGGTTCTCTTTGGAATTGAAGATTAAGCATCTTGAACCGAATGCGTGGAAAAATTTAACGTTGGGCTTTCGATTGTTCAGTATCTCATATGGAGTGATTGAGAATCGTTTGTTGAGCAAGGATCTGTTCTGAGTATAGCACGCGGTTGCAACTGCATCAACCCAGAAGTATAGTGGAAGAGAAGCGAAGCTTAGCATGGTTCGGGCTGCCTCACATAAAGAACGGTTTCGTCTTTCAACAATTCCGTTCTGTTGTGGTGTATAGGGGGCCGAAAAGTTGTGAGATATCCCCTTTTCAGCCAGAAAATCCTCAAAGTCTTTATTCTTGAATTCAAGTCCATTGTCGCTTCTGATATTCCTCACCAGCTTTCGCAGTTGCACTTCCACTTGCTTGATGAACGTCTTCAACTTGGGAGTTGCGTCTGATTTCTGTTTAAGAAAGAAAACCCAGGTGAAGCGTGAAACATCATCTACTATGACAAGAATGAACTTACTACCACCGAAGCTTTCGATTGCCGAAGGTCCACATAAGTCAATGTACAGAAGTTGAAGAGCTTCAACAATCCTTGTATTGATACGTGTAGGATGGCTCTTTCTGCTTTGTTTGCCCAACTCACACGTTGCACACAGATGTTCCTTATCAAACTTGAGAAGAGGAAGGCCTCGAACGTGATCACCAAGCACCAACTTATTAATGTCTTTGAAGTTCAGGTGCGATAGGCGTCGATGCCACAGCCAGCTTTCATCAATGTTCGCCTTGGATAGCAGGCATATTGCTGGTTTTCCTCGAATTGGGCTGAGATTTAAAGGATACATCTCTCCCTTGCGTTCAGACTTTAACAGAACCTTTTTAGATTGCTTCTCAATTATTTCTGAGCCCTCATCATCGAATGAAACCTTCAAACCTGTTCCCACAACTAATTGTGATACACTGATGAGGTTATGCTGCAACCCTTCCACATAAGCTACTTTTCGAATCGAGAAGTATCCGTTGGTTATCATTCCATATCCTTTGATTGTGCCATACGAGTTATTACCATACTTCACACATCCACCATCCTTTAGGGACCGAAACTCCCTCAGCTCTTCCTTCCTTCCTGTCATGTGACACGAGCAACCACTGTCTATATACCATTCGTCATCGAACTGCTCGTCACTAATCACCTGCAAATTCAAGCAAATTTAGGAACCCAAAGTTTCTTGGGCCCTGGTGAGTCTTTCAAAGAAAAAGGAATTGTAGTAGAAATATCAACCAAATAAGTTCTTTTTATTAGAGTAGATTGATCTTTTCTTTTGATGGTATACACCTTGATTTTGGTTTTATCTTGTTCAAATTTTGGTGTTTTCGATGGTGTGTTGTTAGATGGTTTTGGAATTTTCTTTTGAATCCTAGGGTTAGCTGACTTTTTCTTATTATTGAAATCAGAATCTGAATCAAGCTTTGCCTTTCCTTTGATGTCCTTCACTGAATTCGATTTTCTTTGGGGGTTGGAAGGATCGAAACTAGACTTTCGGTTGTTAGCCTTGACATTGGGACCGAAACTAGACGTTCGGTTCTGAGAGCTGGTGTTGGAACTGAAACTAGACTTTCGGTTTTGAGCTTTGGAATAGTAGGAATTTGGATTGAAATTTTCTTTTCCTTTTAGCTTTTCCTTTTCTTTGGCAATTGGCTCTTTAACGTAGTTGGGATTTTGAGATTGCCAATAACGTTTTCGCTCATTTAGATTTTTCATGTATCTTTGATTTCTTTGGCGTTTCTGTTCAGCTAACTCCTTCTGAGATTTGTGAATGTTGAAGCTAGACTTCGGCTTTTCCTTTTGAGTTTCGGTTGTCTTAGGAGGAACATTCGGTGTTATCTTTGGTTCTTTAGGGATTTCTTTTGTTCCACTTGTGCTTGGTTTGTCGAAACTTGAGGGTTTGTTGATAGGTTCAGCAACATATCTTCCTTTTACCCTCCATGAGTTATGCTCAGATAAGCCGATGGTTTCGTCTGCGTTATCAATAGGGGCTGACCAGAAGTAATCATCGCACCCTTCAGCATTGTCTTTGTCGACCATGATTTTCAATTCTGCTGTTTGTTTTTCAGTGACTCCTGTAACAGCATAGACCTGATTCGGCACAGTTTGAACCTTTTGGTAAACCATAGCTTTTTCTTTGAGTTTATGTGGCCTGTCCTTTGACAGGCGAGCGTATTCAATTGAATTTTCAGATATGAGGGGTTTCTCATTCTCGGTTTCGCTTTTCATAAACTCAGAGCAATCAACCATGTCTTCTACTGAGATTTCGCTCGTCTCACTTTCCTCATCAAATTCAGACGTATTTTCTATATTCATTTTATGTTCTGAAATTAATTTGGCGTTTGACGAGTCAAATGATTGAATGGTCTCGGACATAATTTTTATCCTATCCTTTTCATCTAATAGATTTTTGAGCATACATTTATGTTCCTTAGAGTCAATGAAGGTCTCTATCTTGTCCAGTCCGATTTTTTAAGCGATGGATGTCTCTTCTGAGGACACTATTGATTCACATTCAGCAATGACCTCATCCTCCTTAAATTCAAGGAAGGGTAAGATCATCTTATGAATCTTTTTCCCTATTTCACAACTTAAGTGCAATTGAGCAATATTAGTATATAAGCGCTTAGCAATTAAACAAAAAACATTCCTTTGTTTCAAAAACTTTAAATTGTCTCGTTGCAAATAAATAGTTTCATCCCTAGCCCTATTTAACTTCGTCTCCTTCAGCTCAATCCATATCCTTCTCTCCTCACTCTTTGAAGACACCCTGCTGAGTTGGTCAGTTAGGTTAGAGTTCGCTAAGCGAGTTTGCATGAGGCTACCACTTAAGTTAGAAAATTTAAATTTTAATTCATTTAATTCTTCTTCATAATTTGTTACTGGAACTTTAAGTGATTCAAGGATGGATTGTACATTTTTGATCAGCCGATCACAGTCGTTGATCTTCTCACTCACGGGCTTGGCTGCAAAGCACTTGTCCTCAGTCAGGTTCGGCTCCTTACTTTCACTTTCGGTTGATCTACCAGCTGTAACCACCAAACATCTTCCAGCCGAACTTGCATCCCTCGCCACATAAACTCTTCCATGCGTGGGATTTCTCACTTCTTCATCCTCAAAATCGGTTGACCAGACTTCAACGCCACCGAACTCATCTTCATCCCCATTTTCCTGTATAATTAAGGCATTCATTGAACTGTTAGTTGCCTTCTTTTTCTTGATATCTTCCAACTTTCGCATGTAGTACACCTCATCATCTTCACCATCTCTTTTCTCAGCCATCTTCCTCAACATGCAATCTTTGGCAAAGTGGTTCTTGCCGTGACAGTAATTACAGTCGAATCCAGAGTCTCCTGCAAGTTTTCTCTCCTTCTTGTCGTCATCCTCTTGAGAAGTATTCTTCACTTCATCTTTCACCTTCTCAGAACTATAACTTCCCTGCCAGTTTCGGTTCCTTCGTGCAAACTTCTTTGGATTGGTGACCATCATAGAATATTCTTCGCTTGTAAGGGCACACTCAGACATATCCGACTCCTCCTCTTCTTCTGCAACGCTTTTTCCTTTTGAAACAAGGGCCAATGATCCCACACCCGAAACTACCTTCGCCTCCTTGGTTACCACACTTTCATGGGACTTAAGTATTCCCACAAGTTTCACTAGTGAGTAAGATTTAAACTGTTCATTTGCATTCACTGTTGAAACCACAACCATCCATTCTGGTCTCAAACCATTCATGAAGGTTACTTTTTGCTCGATCAACTTCCTTTCTATACCATGCTTGATCATCTTGCTTAGGAGATGATTGAAGCGATCGAAGGTTTGTATCAGTTTCTCTTCTGGTTTCTGTTCGAAAACTCCAAATTCTGAGAGCAGCAAGGTTTGAATAGAGTGTTCTAGATCTTCATCGGTTGAGTAGAGTTCCTTCAACCTATCCCAGATTTCTTTAGCCGTCGTGTATGAACCAACTAACCGAAAAGTGTCAGATTCCGAAGCGAATCTGATCATTCTCATGGCCTTCACATTACATAACAACTTGTCCTTCTCATCTTGCGCCATTTTATCTACGTCCGCCACCAGCTTATTATATTCTTTTTGACTCTTCACAGTCGTGTTCGTTCCAGAATGAACAAACGGCCCAAGCGTGATATCTTTCCAGATGAGATAACCATTATCTTTAGATCCAACCACGTAATCTTCAAAGTGATGCGCCCATACTTCATAGTCTTGTGTGTAAAGAATGGGAACCCTTGTAGTGGATCCAATGCTGTTAGAGATGTTGATGGGATTAGTTTGAGAATCTTCGTGAGACATGGTGAGCCTTTCCTTAGAACCGCAAGAATCAGACGTGTAAACTTGAGATTAGGGTTTTATCAAACACTAGCGTTACCATCGACAGGAAGAAGACGACTTCTTTATATTCGATAAAAGCGGAAACCCTAAAGAATTCTTAATACAGAAGGATGTGTATAGATCACACAGTTTCCCGCTCTGATACCAATTGTTAGAACAAAGTTCTAGTAGGATCGATAAATTCTAAGCAGATAAACAATTAAAGACGTAATTAAGAACACAGGAATGGCTTTAAAGATGTCGAATGATTAAACTTTAACACCTCAGAAGAGCTCGATTAAGAACTTCGACTGTAGAGGTGTTTAGGGTTACAAAACAATAATAATGATATTCAAGAACGTATCCAATGCATACATGCATGCACTATTTATAGTTTAACCCTACAAGATAATCACGGATGGACAGGCCCAATCCGGATATACAAAATAAGCCCATGACGCAACATATAATACCCAACAACAACTATCACTCTAGTATCGGTGCACCTCCTTTTGAACTCATTTATGTGTGGAAGTTTCGTACCCCGATTTTTTAGAGGGAGGTCGGTCATAGGGTTATAGGGAAGATCGAGGTGGTACTTCAGATGACAGAGCTTATCTAACAAATCGGGAAGAGGTTGCTGACAACTCAGAGTCGGTAGAAGAGTTATACTGATAGTCGTCGATCCGAGTTGGAGTTCCTGGTTGGCGATATGGTTATTACTAAAGGTATCACCTTGGAAGCGTGTAATATGCTTCAGGAAGATGGGCAAGTTCGGGCCCCGATTCATCTGTTTGTTTCGAGTAGTGGCCAGAGTAGGCAGTGTGGTCAACCGACTGGATTTTCTTGACGATCTCAACCAGTTCCACTACACTTTCCATGTGTCTTATCTTCGGAAGTGTGTAGCTGATGATTAAGCGGTGGTCCCTTTGGATGATATTCAAGTTGATGATCGCATCAACTATGTCGAGTGGCCAGTGGTGATTTTGGATAGGAAGACGAAATCCTTGCGCAACAAGGTGGTATCATTGGTCAAAGTTTAGTGGCAACATCGGAAGGGTTCTGAATGGACTTGGGAACCCGAGGCAGAGATACTAGTGCATTACCCTGCGTTATTCTCAATGTGGGACTTCGAGGATAAAGTCTCATTCAAGTGGGGGAAAATTTTAACACCTAGATATAAGGTGTTTTCCTTTTTGACCAAAAAAGTATATTTATGTTGCAAAATTGGTCCTTACATCAAGCATACTTGGGGCATACGCTTGACATAACTCATTAAAAAGGGTTGCGTGTGCATGTGAATATGTTGGGCATACTCATGATTATGATGGGCATACTTGGCATGTGAGCAAACTCTAATTTTTAGGGTTTGAGCACTATGTAAGCATCCTTATCCCTCAAAACGCTTTCCTCCATCAGCCTCCATCTCCCAAAAAACGTCCCATGCAAACCCTAGTTCTTTGGTGTGTGATTTTGAGCTTGAAAAGAGTGTGTTCTAGTGCTTGTGACTGAGGAAGAAGGTGGTCCATCATCTTGGAAGCTCAAGGTAACATAGATCCAGGAGTATCTTACCCTAAAGAACTAGATAGAATGAAGGCATGTGAGGCGGTCCAGTCAAGCTAAGGGCTCATATATGCATGTTGTTATCTGTAGTAGTTGTGTGTGTGGTACTTTGGGGGAACTAACTAATCTTTCGCTTTCAGTTTAAGTTTTATGTTTCAGGTACTTCAAATGATTGGGGAAAAGAAAAGGCGTGATCGTACCCATCCTTTTGATTTTGTGATATTTTATTTTGGGATGCTATGATTCGTTTTTATTACTTTGAGAACTATATTTTGTAAATATTTATGGTTTTTGGTTTAGTTTCAAAAAAAGAAAACTTTACCTTGATTTTTTGGATGTTAAAGTGAGAATAAACCGGAATGGGTAATTGGGATTAAATCTGTTTGGTGTGTTAACTATACACTTAAACCAATAAAATAATAATATTTTGGGTTGGAAACCCTTGTGCTCACCAGACTCCCAAGCCTGACCCACTCTGTTTCTTCGTATCACATTTAGCGGTACGAAGGTACATGGATAGTGATATGATGAGAGATTCAAGTAGATATAAGTCATTAGTATCATAATAGATTGTAAGGCCTGTAATGACTTTGTTTATGCTTATATTTCTTTTCTGAGTTATCACATCCCAAGTTTTAATAATCAATGAAAAAACATTTTCTTCAGAAATACTTTTATGGGACAAATTTCGAAGTTATAAATAAATTTTGTGTTAAAATAAACATAAATAAAAAAGTCTTTTCTAACCATGATAATGAGGATGTCACAGTGATCACCTATTTTATTAAATTAAAAAATATATATATTTATTAATTAAAGGATATAGTAATGACTAATAAGTAAATATGTGATATTTAGACTTCTTTTTTGTGACCCACGAACCCACAAACTCGTATAATTAGATAGGTTATATGGGTCCTATTTGAGTTAAGGCTGAGCAAGATGACACATATACTTATATATGTGGTGTAAATATTGAGATTTTTGACCAGTAAACCTGAACACGACACGATTGTTACCCATACGTATTACATATGTGACCGGTTTACCGTGTAAAATCAAATATGTAAACAATTGCAATTTTTTTCGACTTAATTGCTAAAACTCAATTATGACTTCATTGAATATATGCTCAAAATGGAAAGACTTTTCTATAGATTTCATTAAAATATATAAATTATCATAACTTTTCTCCAATTATTGATCATTTTAGAAAAATTAATTAACTAATGTATATTCATCTTTGTAAAATACTTTATTAAACCATATATCTAATTAATATTATTTTCTAAACACACATCATATTTAAAAAGAAGTCAGAATAAAAGTTATACATCTAAAATCATATTTGATATAATATCATTATAAACTAAAATATAATATTATAATGTATAGAAGAGTCCATATGTAAATTAAAAGGTTAATCAATAATATATATATATATATATATATATATATATATATATATATATATATATATATATATATAATTCCTATTGTGAACAATAACCTATTGTTCACAATAGGAATTATATATATATATATATATATATATATATATATATATATATATATTGTATAATATATTATACAATATATATATATATATATATATATATATATATATATATATATATATATATATATATATATATTAATTCCTATAACTATTATGAACAATAACCTATTGTGCTTCATGTTTTTGCCACACTTCTTTTCCCGTTTTGACAGTTTTAGTCCCTAAACCCTTTTATTTGACAATTTTGAACCTTTTGTTTAATGGTTGTTCTATGATGGATACGTGTCAGGTGTGAGCTACTCTAACTTGGTCTTCAGAACACAAGTTTCAACTTATTGTTTCAATGTTTTTTTGGTCCAATGGAATCCTTCCAAAACACCAAACGCCTCGAATTTCTCCACACTCTTCAACCTCTCTACCAGCGCTTACACGCTATGCCCAAAATCAGTTATGCTAGAAGGCGAACATTCTAAACTATCTTGTCTCAACTCTGTGGTGGTCCTTTACTGGCCAATATATCAGTTCTTCACTACTCTACGGAATCCACGCCTTCCTTCTAATATCGATTTCTCATATCTTCTCTGAATTCGATTTCTAATGCTACGCTTAAATCACCATTGTCGTCCTTTATTGGCCATTGTAGCGGTCCGACGTGTTAATAGGTTCCACCGCCACATACATTATCCAACGAAAATAGTTTATCCTTACGAATAAACTTCCACTTCCTTCTTCTCCACTGGTTTATATCTTTCATTTGATTATGTTATCTTTTATAATTGTATGTGTCGATGGTCTATTTTGCCCCCAGACTTCTTTTCTGGGAATAAAGAGTAAGAATTGTACTTTAAAAATGAAGTTTACTAGTGCATAGGTGAATGGTTTCTTTCTCCTCACAGCTTGCAAGAGAGTGTCTATCATTTTTCCTCAAGTATTTTATAAACCTCATTTATATTTTATTGAGACAATATTTTGTGATGGTCGTATGGAGAAATTCTATTGGGTTCCTAGTCGCAAAGATTGAATTGGGGTTTGCACTGGTATTTCAGGTCTGATAATATTGCTAAAGATGGTTTTGTTAAGCTTGTAGATACATTCCCAGGTCAATCGATTGGTGAGTTTGTTGTTGAAATCCCCTTAGAAGATTTTTAATACTTTGTTTCTTTATTTTAATGGGTTTTTGTGTAATTTTCTTTGGTACTTTGAGAGCGATAATGTATGATGATGAGTCCTTCTAAAACCCTAAATGATATCACGTTCAGTTACTTGGTAATATTTTTTATGTGTGATAGAAATATGAACACATGCCAAGTATTTGTGTTTATGCTTCTAAGAGAACATTTTTTGGTTTTTATGATATAACATCGGTAACATTCAGGTCTTAGTGTGGGTGATCTCTTTATGTATAATTGAAGTATGAATTATCAATAGCATTAAGATTTATAAGCCATTTCATAGCTATGTAGGAACTTTTAATTGTGTCTCATCATATAACTCTGATGATGCCTTAAGATCTCTTTTAGTTTTTAATAGAAATTTTGTGAGAGTAGTGTTTAGAAACCACCAAAATTGTAATTTTCAATAGATTAAAAATAATCTAATATTTTCTTCTTTCAGGTTTCAAAATTTCAACTACTCAATATGCCGAAATACTGTCGGGTACAAATTATCATGGAAAACCACCATTTCTGGTGGATTTTGATGTTGTGGGTCACTCACCTCCACGGGTTTATTGTCACACCCCAAAACCGGAACGTTGGGAACGTTCGGGGGCGGAGGACGTCATGTTTAGTATCACAAGTCATGCATCATAGTAATCAAAGTAATAAACAACCATTGCATTAGAAATAAAGTGTTTACAAAGTATGTGGTTCACATAATATAGACTACAAAAGTAAATAACAAAACAAGACATGAAGCTACTATGCTCCATGTTCTGAATCCCAGTGCGCGTACTTGTCCACTGGTCTCCTGAGAATACAAGTTATTTTGAAAGCGTAGATCAGCATTTAAGCTGGTGAGTTCATAAGATTTTAGTGATGCAAGTAAGTTGTAAGTAAGTTGTAAGCTCTTTTAGAAAAATTCGCATGTTCCTCCAGAAAATCCTATATTTCCTGCTTTAATCAAAGACAAGTAAAAATGACTCTACAATCCTTTCTATGAGTACTAAATGGATACAAGTTATATAAAACCCAGATCAAACAAACAATCGATTGTGTGCATCTGCCCAAAGCCCACAACCAAACAAGGAATAGGGAATGAGGAGGAAGGCACACATCCCATTGTTTGTTAGATCATCGTTGTATATATAACCCTGGCGTATTCACTTGGTACTCACGGAGTTAACTGTAATAGTTCCTTTATATTTGATGAAAAGATTCTTTAAGAAAACCCTTATTTCTTCTAGTAAAAATGGTAACCACAATAGTTCCTTCTATAATCAGTTAGTTTATACTAGCTATATATAATCTAATATTGAACAGATAGTTAGTTGTGTGAATCTGCCCTAAGCCCACAACCAAACAAGGAACAGGAAGCAAGGTGGAAAGCACACATCCAACTACCTATCAGGTATTAATTATATATAACCCTGATGTATAAACTAAGGTATTATAGAATTAACCACCTAAGGTCCTTTAAGTTATACTGGTTTAATAAAATGGATTAAACCTTTTACTGGTAAGTTTCTATTTTTGTCTACCAAATGTTCTATTTGAAAAGTATGTTTTGTACTAGAAAATGGTGTATTGAATTAGTATACTATGACCTGGCCCATACCTGGTACTCCTTATGATTACTTGGTGTATACAGAATATATATATAGCTAAGATAAGATAGATAGTAGGTTGGGTGAATCTGCTCTAAGCCCACAACCAAACAAGGAACAGGAAATGAAGCGGAAAGCACACATCCTACTACCTGTCGGATCCTATTAATATATCTCCCTGATATATAAACTAAGGAATCATAAAGTTAGAATTATAGGCCCCTTCCTACTGAAGGTACTAGACTCGACTGTTCTGATTGTTGCTTGTAAGTTTTCCCTAGTTTATAACTATTTTAACGTGAAAATAGTTTGCATTAACTTTCAAGTGGAAATGTCACAATATGATAGTAATGGGAAAAATGTAAGTACACAGTTGTCTTTTAAATTGACATACTGAATTACTGATTACCTTAAAACTATTTTGTTTTATTAAGTTCATAATGTGATGTGGTTGTACCCATACTATACGCTCTCCCTAAAAGAGATTCTGGTTACAAAATGCAACTTCAGCAAACGAATTGGTAAGTCATGAAATAGTCTCACATTAAAGTTATCTTAATCTTGTATACCCAATTTATTATGACCTTTTGTTTAGAACAATGAGTTAGTGATCGTTGGTATAATTTAGTATGTTCTTCTGTTATAATGTATAGTATGTTCTCTTTGTTATAGTGTATAGTATGTCTCTTTATTGTATTGTATCTTCCTCCATGTTTCTCTTTTTAGTATGTTCTCTCTGTTCTAGTGTCTAGTATGCTCTCTCTGTTCTAGTGTCTAGTATGCTCTCTCTGTTCTAGTGTAAATTGAACCTCTAAACTATACCTATTATAGTTTACTAGTATGTTTACTTTGAACTATTATTGACTTGAAGAAAAGAGTCATTTTCTCTACTAAGTTATGATTCTACTTTAAAAACGGAGTTTTATAAACTATAAAGTAACATAACTTTAAAAGAGTTTTTGAAATGTTTTGATCACTCATGAACACATAAGCAATCCTTTAAAAGGTGTTTATAACAAAACATTTACACAATTATCATTGTGTTCAACTTGTATTCCCCCCCCCCCTTAAAAGCATTTAAAATAGTTAAAAGATGGATTATAGGGGTATGAACTCAACTTATGTGGGTGATTCAAACGAATATGCGCGTAAGGATGAGAAGTTCCACGAATGAAGTCCCGAGACACAAACGAGTCCTAAATGACATATAATGGCATATATTGGCATGAATATAGTGTTTAGAAGCAATTAACATGCAAGGAAACACCCTTAGGGACTAGGAAACACTTGGACTAAGTGTTAGAATCACATGTGATTCATCAAATGGGTGTATACGACCTAACCATGGAGTGTACGGCCATGGGTGTACGGCCGTGGAGTGTACCGCCGTACACTGACGGTAAAATATGCACAAAAGGGTGTTTGAACAATGGGGAAATTTATGGGTCTATTTCTCATCAAGACTTTGAATTAGGTTTTCATTTTGGAGGGACTTTGGGAGTGTTTTGAGGGGTGTACGGCCATGCAAGGGTGTACGGCCGTACATTCATTTTTTTCTTGAGTTATGGTCGTTTTTAGGGTGTTAAACAAGGTTTCCAAACGTATACTAAGCATAAGGAAAGGATACGTATGTTATGGAGGCTTGAAGTGGGTTCACAGCCACCAAGAACAAGTGTGTGTTCTTGGTGTTCTTGGTGAAAGATGAAGATCTTGAAGATCTACCCAAAAAGATGATTTCCAAGGATGAAATCAAAGGGTGATACATGATTAAGAAGGATAACAACAATTAGAGGGAAGAAACACTTACATTTTTGATGGTCTAGGATGAAGAACTCGATGATAGTTGAGAGAGAATCGATTTTCTAAGCCTGGAAGTTGTAAGAATGAAGAATAATGAAGGATACCCTACATATGGGGGGTGTACGGTCATCATGGGTGTACGACCGCACATTCCCTTAAAATGGAGTGTTCGGCTCGATTTCAACGCGAAGAAATTTAGCAACTCAATCCTATACCCAATGCTTGAATGTACTGCGCTTTGAACCCTTAAACAGACTCTAAACAATGCTAAAAGATAACAAAAACGGGTCTGACACTCGGTTGAATTGAATGGATGGACTTACAAGGCAAAAAATTTCGGGTTGTCACATCATCCCCCCGTTAGATGGAATTTCGTCCCGAAATTAGCTTTCTTAGCAGTACTACTGGGGTTGTGCTACTCTGATTTGCAGAATACACACTCGTAGACCTGGCAAATTTGCCCTAATGTCCATTATAGGATTCATATCTGGTCTATCTATCATTACCTCGAGTAAACAAGTCGTATATAACTAAGATTAGTTAGACGGTCGGATGTGCGACTCTGCCCCAGGTCCACAAACAAACAAGGAACAGGAGATAGGGCGGAAGCACACACACTAAATCTGCGTAATCATAATCATATACCACCCTCGCGTATACATTGAATAGTGATAGGTAGGCTGTATTCGTCCTTAGCCTTTGTGCTTGAACTTGGTCTGTTGAACGAGTGGTATTTCGGGAAGGTCTGCAGAACATATGACGGCAAGGCTTCGGAGGGCAAAGTACTCTTCTCATGAGTACTTTGGGGTTTTAGAATACGAGGGACAAAACTGAGGTCAAGGTCGGACTGTCGTTACGAATGACAAAGGTTTCGTGAATTTGATGGTCAAGGCGATGGAAACATATGAACTTAGTATGGTGAGGACCACGCCAATTCATGACGAATGATAGCAACAGACTCTTTACTGAAAAAAATTTGGCCGATTTGAAAGAAACGTTTGTTATACGATGATGTATCCCTAATGTGCTCGAAAATGTACGCTGTGTATACTTTCTAGTGCTTTCTATCTTCTCCTTGATGTTAACACTTCTACGTATCGTACTGCGATGAGCGAGTACAAACTGTGAAAGTGCTTTGATAACTAGTATCGATACTTTATACTACGATCCTCCTAGGTCCCATTATGATCGCCTGAAATATACAAGTTATGAATAATTAAGATGAATAAGACCGTCGACTAAGTAACTCTGCCCCAAATCCACAACCAAACAAGGAACAGGAATTAAGCTGAAATCACTCACTCTAAGTCTGCAAAATCTTAGCTATGGACAATCCTGATGTACATACTAAGCCATCATAGCTTCTCTGAACGAATCTTTTAGTTCTCTAGAATATTGTGACTTGTTCCGATAAGTGAGTTATTATAATTACTTTTAAGTGTTTTCCCAAGTTTTAATCTTATATAAATATAAATTAATTTTTAAAGTAATTATTATTTCGAATACATACCGCTGCTCGCTGGCGACTCTGGGGTTGATTCTCCTGCGGTGATCATCAGAATTCGTCCATCCGCTCCTGAGTTCTTTGTTATTGGGCAGTCCTTCCTATAGTGTCCATTCTCACCACAGCCATAGCAGGCTTGGTTTTCTTCAACTTCGGGGACTTGCGAGATCGGTTGAGTCAGTGCCCTGCAGAAATGGACTATGTGTCCCTTTCTGTGGCAGTTCAGGCACTGCATTTCCCGACATACTCCGGTGTGGTGGTAGTTGCACTTTCCACACTTCGAGAGGGTTCCAGCATATCGACTGGCATGTGTTGGAGTAGGAGGTGTTGTGGCGGCGTATATAGAACCCGTTTGTTGCTCCTGCGGGGTTTCCTTTGTTGTTCGCTTCTTCCTCCTCTTGTTCCCTGGCTTCCGTTTATAGTCCTCTCCCTTTGATGGCTCGGGTGCTGGGACTACCACGCCATGGCGGACTCCATGGTCAATGAGCCGCTGAGCCAGGCGTTTGGCACTATCGAATGTGGTTGGGTTAGAAGACAGTACATCTCCTTGAATCGAGGCAGATAAACCCCAAATGTAACTTTCTATCTTCTTGCTCTTCGAGGTAACCATCTCGAGGCATAGTGCTGCCAGGTCGCTAAACCTGTAAGTGTAGGCCCCTATGTCTGAGCCGACCATAGTGTGCTCCCATAATTCTTGTTCCAGCTTCTGAACTTCGCCCATCGGGTATTATTCTTCCAAAATCATCTCTTTTAGGTTCTCCGAACCTATTGAGTTAGCCACTGATAGGGTCAGTGACTTAACATGGCTATTCCACCATGTCAGGGCTCTGTCTGAGAAGGTGCAGGCAGCAATGTTCACTTTGCTCCCTTCTGGGCACGAACAGATTGCGAAGATCGAATCTGTTTTCTCGAACCATCACATCAGAGCGATGACTCCACCATTTCCATTAAAGGATTTGGGTTTGCAGTTCATGAAGTCTTTATACAAACACTCCCTTAGGTGTCCGTGAGTAACTCCAGGGTTGGTTAAGTGGGTACCGCTACCAGATCCGAAGGTACCACTTTCGTTGACGTGAGCTAGAGCAGCTGCCACTGCGGCTGATATCGCTGCTTGGAGAGCAGCAGGATCGAACTGTGGCGTTTGAGCTGGAGTTATTGGAGTAGTGCGTCTCGCTGATCGACGAGGAGGCATCTTTGCTAAAAGAATACAAAGATGAGATGGAATAAGTCTATAGTCGTGGTTTATAAGCCAAAAGCTGAAAGACTAAGCTATCCTAGTTTTGAGTGTATCTAGTTCTTACTTTCATAGGGTTCTGGAAACAATTCATAAAGGATTCTATACAAAATAAAATTTATGAATTAGAAATGGCTATCCTCGAACGAATATCTGTGACTTGAATAACTGTTAACAGTTGCACGAAAAGAAAATAATCCTAACACAGTGTGAGCAGTGTCTCTACTAGCTCATTAATTAAACAAGATTATTATTTATTAGTGTGATGCATAAGACGTTTTGGTTACTTCGGCTGATCCTTATTTGAAAACTTCTCAAGAACTTGCCCTTGTTCCTCTTTGACACTTCTTGACTGCTATGAGGTAGTGGTTACATCTATCTGGGTTTGTCGTGCGAGAATGAAAGTGTCTAAAGAATCTATGAGATTAAGTGAAACATTATGGGGTGATCCTTACCGAGTCCTCCTATAATTGCACAATGTATACAAGTTGTATATAATTTAAGATTAAATAGACCTTCGAATAAGTGATCATACTCCAAAACCACAACCAAACAAGGAACAGGTAGTGAAGCATAGATCACAAATTCTAAGTCTATAAAATCTCAATTATATAAAACCTTGGAAGTATACACTCCAAAATTATAGACCTATCCGTAAGGGTCTTTTAAATTATCACATAAGTTACTTATTTAGTGCCTAAAATACTCCTATAGTATTCTAATGTAATGTACTTGGTATGTTTTAAACTTGTTGTTTGTTATAGTATCATAAAATACTCCTATAGTATTCTAACTTTTATGTACTGATCTATAAATCCCTTAGGTAAGTTTTAAGACTGTTGCAACACCACATCACTCCCAAACACATGTCGGTCACATCTAGAATGAATATAGTTGATCAGACTATATTGATCCTAGCTATGATTACATAACTGTCCAAGTTTGACCGCACTGTTCAACCTTTAAATACTTCTATTCTGTTCTTCTTGTATTACCCCGCCTTAAAAACATTTAAAATAGTTAAAAGATTGATTATAGGGGTATGAACTCACATTATGTGGGTGATTCAAAAGAATATGCGTGTAAGGATGAGAAGTTCCACGAATGAAGTCCCGAGACACAAACGAGTCCTAAATGACATATAATGGCATATATTGGCAAGAATATAATGTTTAGAAGCAACTAACATGCAAGGAAACTGTGACAACCCGAAATTTCTATCTTGTACAACAGTTCAACCGAATCAAAGTCAAACTTGTTTTTGCTATCTTTTAGCATTGTTTAGGGTCTGTTTGAGTGTTCTAAGTATAGTACATTCAAGGATCGGGTGTTAGGAAGTATCTTCTTGAGTCCATTGAGCACTAATCAAGCCTCAAACTTCATCATGTGGAGTTTACGGCCACACCACATGAGTTTACGGCCGTAAACTCAAGGTGGTCGTGAGCTCATGGCCATATACATGATATTCCTTACTTATTTCCTCATTATTCACCATTTCAAGTCAAGAATTCGATTTCTCTCTCAAGTATCATCCGACTTTTCATTTAGATCTTCAAGTTGTAAGTATTTCTTCCTTTGATTTGTTGATTCCTTACACTATCTAGCAAAGATCATTGATTTCATCCATGAAATCTCTTCTTTTGGTTAGATCTTCAAGTGTTCTTCATTTTCACCAAGAACACCAAGAAAACCTACTAGTTCTTGGACCGTGAACCCCCTCCCAAGCTTCAAAAACGTGAGTATATCTTCTATCTCATAGTTAGGCTTGTTAAACTCTTGATTCCCTATCCTTGAATCATCTTAATGCATGAATAATGAGAGTTTACGGCCAGGAGCATCTCCCTTGGCCGTATACCCTTGTTAAGGCTAGAAGTTGGCCATAAAATCTTCTTAAAGGCTAGGATTGAGTCTAGAACACTTCCTTGATGCATGAGAGACCTTTAAAACACTCTTTGGCACAAGACTTCATCCGTTTACGACCGTAAGCACATAGGGCTGTAAACCCTATGGCCGTAAACACATAGGGCCGTGAACACTTGGCGGTAAACACCATAGTGTGGCCATAGACCCCTTAGAATCAATCCTTTGTGATTTTAACACTTCCATATAAGTGTTTCCTAAGTCCTAGGGTGTTTTCCTTACATGATTAGTTGTTTAAACACTAATTATATACATATATGTGTCATTATATGCTTATTAGGATCCGTTGTGCTCAAGGTTTCACTTGGCACTTAGCATCCCACAAAGCGATCTTTCATTCGTATCACTCACTGCAGGTGACTTCATACCCCTTAATTTACCTTTTAAATGATTTTAAATGCTTTTAGGGGGGGGGGGAATACAAGTACAAACATAATAGTTATTATATCAATCACATGTGATTAATAACTATCAAACAGACAGATTTCTTATACTTCAAACTGTGTTTTCAGACAAATTGCTTCAAATAGTTTTATAAACTCTTTCAAAGTTATATTTTGTCAAAAGCATATCTATATAGATATAGTTATATAAGTAGTATTGAAAGGACTTAGGACTGATAACTCGCCTTACTTCTTGTTCCTTGTTTGGTTGTGGACTTAGGGTATCGGTTGTTTGTCCGGAGGTCGTTTGAATCTTAATTATATATTATGTGTATGTATATATATATAAAAGTTCTTCGTTCAGTGCAATACCTTTGGGTAGCAAAGGTGTACAAACATGTTCATACATACAAACAACATTACTAGTAAACTATAATAGGTATAGTTTAGGAAGACACTAATACTATTACTAGAACAATGAAACATACAAAGAGTCAGTTCATTCATGAGTCAGTACATACTATAACGAGAGGCAATACTCACTATAAAGAGAAACAGACAGAACATACTATAATGAGAGAAAATACTCACTATAAAGAGAAACAGATAGAACATACTATAACGAGAGACAATACTCACTATAAAGAGAAACAGATAGCGAATACTATAATGATAAACAATACATACTAAATGTGACAACCGTCAAAATTCGAGTCGGTTCTGGATTTGACTAAACTTAGTTGCATATATAGGCACGATACATACTAGACTTAGTAACTAGATGTTAAGTTATAACCTACTAAAAACTAGGAAACAATTAGAAACGATGGACAGTGTACTTAGATTTCACATTGATATGTGAATTCTACAACTACTTAACTGTAGTGACTATCCATATTCGGGTCGCTCTTTGAATCGAAAACCTTTTCATGAATCATATCCACACATTATGCACTTGACCTAGTGGTATAAATTAGGTCCGAGTCTCGTAGGAACTTAAGTTAAAGTTGAAAACTAGGACTTGTATACTTGATTCCTCAATTTCGCTTGAATCTCGAAACCACTACATAGAATGCCAATAAACGGATAAAATAAATTACAAACATTATGTATAACTATAAAAGAGTTATAATACCATAAGATAATTTGAAGTCTCAAAGATTCAATTTCTTTTGATATTCGATGTTTAGCAAAATCCGAAAAACCCTAAATACCTACTTTTATAAACTTTAAACTCAAAAATTATATGGAAATAATTATGAAACTTACAATATCAATTTAAACATATTAAATTCATGGAAATATAATCAAGGAAAATAAAAATTAAATCATTAACATTTATCCTTAATTTATAAGCCAAAATCAAGATTTTATAAAAAAAAAAGAGAATTAAGTGCACATTTTATAAAAGTTTGATATTTTTATGAAGAATTTGAAATTTATAAAAATGGAAGAGAGGGAAACCCTCTCTCCTCCTTCATAAATTTCATTCTCCCCCTCTCCAATACACTCTTCCCCAAGACAAAAATCATTTTATCCTCCTACATACTCCACTTCTCTCTCACACTTCCTTCTCTTTCACTCTTCTCTCTCTCATAATCCACCACCATTTTCTCTTATTTCCCCCCCTCCAAAATCACGATATTTTCCAGAAAAATGAGTCTCAAGACACCAAAAATCATCTTCTTCAAGTGTTCTTCTTTACGTAATCACAAAAACCAAGCATTATCCCCTCATTTCCACTCATAATTTCACCATTTCATGCACATTTTTCTCCTTCTACACCATTCTATGGGTGGATTATGAACAATATGTTCATAACCATGATTTTTATGATGTTAGAGGTAGTATTTCACCCAAAACCCAACATGCATGTGATGATCTTCAAGGTTAGAGGCTTGATCATCAAAGTATGTTGTTATAAAGCTTTCAAATAGGCTTATAAAGAATTTATTACCAAATAAATACCAAAAGCTTTTTTTCTGATCAAATCCGATTTTCCCAGAATTCCATCAACAAAATGAGATGTTCCAAAAATTTTCCGAAAATAATTCATTTTTCTCGAATTATTATAGTTATTGTAAGAAGATAGGGCAATAATTCATATAAAATACTTTCTGAGGTCTATAAATCCTAGGTGAATTTGTGGATGACCCCTAAAGTAAATGATGACATCTCAGTAAGGTTCATCGATTTTTGTTACTGTTTGCTATGGTTTTGAATTTTCTTTTTGTTTAATTCAAATAAATCATAAAACCACCTTAAGGAATGTGAAAGGGGTATATAATAATTTTCGCAGCTCCTACCCTATGTGTAAGACTCAGAAAAATATTTTCAGAATTTTTCAGAATGCATTCCTATTTTTCCCCGATTTTTGTATTTATAATGGACTAATAATGGAAACAAATAGTTTTACTTATCCAAAATTCATGGCAATTTACCATAAACTCTTATAATATATTAGGAAGCTACATGAAAGCTTTGATGAATTTTCTCTTCCGTATGTTATTTTTCTTCTAATTTCCCAAGATTTAATACACTTAAATCCACAAAATACATAAAATTTGGTTAAATAGTTTATAAATCCGTTTTTATATTTTTCCCAGCTTCAAAATATTTAATAACAGTACTAAAAAAAGTTTGGGTAATTTTGGAAACTGTTTTCTATTTGTCTTCATTTTTATTCAAATAAATGCACAAAAATCATAAATATGGGTTAAACAGTTTAAAAATCTATTTTTATATATTTCCCAGCTTAAGTGTGTGTAATGACAATATTATAAAAAGTTTGGGGAATTGTCTTAACTGATTGCTATTTTTCATGAATTTTTATCTATTTAGAGAATTAAATATAAGAAAAATGGTTATACAAATCTATAATCCATGAAAATTTATCTGGAAGTCTTTTAATGCAATTAAAACCAAAATCTGAAGTTTGGTGATTTTTATTAAGTGTTTAGTATTTTTCATAATTTTATGGTTATTCAAGAAATTAAAATGGTAAAAATAATAGCTAGACATATCAAAAATGCAAGAAAAATTATCTTAGCATCCTTGACTTCAGTTGAAACTAAAACACAAAGTTTGGGAAATTTTAGAACTAAACTGATTTAGTTTTTCAATATTTAATCATTGGAACACCTCTAAAAATGTTAAATATTAGCATTTCAATAATGAGAAATTCCACTTCAATTTGTTATTCAACAAATTGATTCATAGAAATCTAAATTTCACAGAAAAATGTTTGTAACTTAACAATATTAAATTTTTACACATTATTGGCATAATTCTATTGTAGTAGTAAGTATACTAGTATTAGATTTCAATTAGAGACTCATTAGTGTGTAACATCGTTGTTGGAAAACGATAGTGGTACGAGTGGAGCGTAGTTCAAGGCACCATTTGCATCATCTCGATGTATTGTAAGTATTCACGCACTCCCCTATTTTCAGTTTTTATATTTTGGGGTAGAAAAGCATGTCCGCAAAAAAACTATTTATTGTTCGTTGTATTTAAATTGATTTGTATCAAACTTGATGGCTATATTTTGCTATATCTCTCTATGTATGTCTATGCAACACGAAACATGAGGCCTTATCGTCTTAAGTCCCTTCTCTTATACTTTAATCCAACCATTAACTCTTTGATCCAATGGTCATTATGGATAGCACTATTAGGAATTGACAACACCTCACTCGCCCGATTGCTTGAGTGCATGATACCATATAATCTATGGAATGATAAGCATAGATCTTGATAGGGAATCAGTCATAGGCTTGGTTGTGAACTCATTGTTTGCTAATATACATACAAAAATTGTTATTAATTATGGCAATAAACTTATTTATTAATTATAGCAATGAACTTTGTTTCTCATTATAGCAATGAACTTTTTTTCTCATTACAACATCGAAATTTTATTATTGGAAACTTATATACATGTTTTAGCAATGAAATTGTTTGCTCCTTGTAGCAATGAACTTGATTACTCATTTTAACAATATATTTTCATTTATGGAAACTTTTATCAAAACTTGATATCGATTCATGAAACCAATATTATTATTTTAATCTGTGAGTACTCAGCAACTATTTTTATAGTTGACGCTCGTTTTACATGCTTTTTCAGGAATCATCTAGTAAGAAGCACGTAGAGACACATCACTTTTAGGAGCATTCGCATGTGTTGTATTTCAATTTACATTGTAATTTCTTTTAAAAGTTTTTCAAACCCATTGTAAATTTGTAATGATTTTTAATACTATGGTTGGTGTTGTCTTTTAACTTTTGCTATGAAACCCTTTATACTATCACGCCTCGTGTTTCCGCTTTAGCGGGGTGTGACACTACACACTATACACTAGAGAACATACTACATACTAGACAGAGAGAACATACACTACACTAGTACATACTATACAAATACAAAATACTATAACATCAATGTGAGATACTACTTCATGGCTCGGCAAGATACTGTTGCGTCACGTTTTGTACCAAGAGTCTCCTAGAGGGAGAGCGTGAATTTGTGTATAGATCTATACGGGACTGACCCTCCTACACCTTGTTGCTAGCTACAGTGGGACCTGCAGGTCGATGGGTGACGAATGTCATATCATTTCGACGTCTCGAACGTCGTGTTATACTAGTCGATCAAGTATGGTTACAATCATATCACATTTTACCTTAATTAAACTAACAAGTTTAAGGTAGTTAGTACGCTGGTAGTTACCTAGATAAAACTACAATACATCTTTATTTTCCCACTTCATTCACATTGTGATCATCTCACATAAACGGTAATGAAAACTATATTTTGGTAATGATAGTCATACTTTGGGAAAACACACACACTTTTACAAAAGAACAAACATAGAGAACAGTTGAGTCTTGTTAGAAGACTACTTTAGTAGAAATATAGGATTTTCTAGGAAGTTTACAAACATTTACATCAAACACTTACAAACTTTTACATCAAACATTTACAAGTACATTCTTCAAACTTATGCAAACAATGACACTAAAATACTTATGAACTCACAAGCTTTAATGTTGATCTACACTTTCAAAATAACTTGTATTCTCAGGTCACCAGTAGACAGGTACCGATGACCAGGTTTTGAGAAGATGTAGCACGTTCAAGACTCATCTCTTATTTTGATTCATATTTTGGTGTCTTATAAACTATACAGAACACACTTGTCTTAAATTATACTATTAATGCAATGGATGATGTTGTTGCTTGTTTTACTATTATGCATTGTTGTGGTACTGTACATGACGTCCTCCGCCCCCGAACGTTTTTGTCGTTTCGATTTTGGGGTGTGACAGATTGGTATCAGAGCATTGTTTATAGTGAATTGAGTATATCAACCCATAAAAGATATACAACTATAAACACAACGGGATTAAAATACTCTAACCAAGTGTTTATACTTTTAAATAATAAAATATTTAACCAAAGTATACATACCTGCATTCCTACTAAAATCAGTGTCACTAGGACAGAACAAAAGTATTACGATTGTTGAACAACACAAGTAGGCTTGGGGATATATAATCAGATCTGGGAGTGATATAGCCTGATCAACTATATCTTTCCGAGAAGTTATTAGCATGTGCCTAGGAATGGTTGTGATGTTGCAGCAAGTCTAAAAATTACCAACACTACTACAATGAAAACATTAGAATAGAACATAAACTTAAAATACTATAGGAGTATTTTGTGTTACTATAATTACTTATGTGCAAACTAAAAAGATATATATTAGTATGTCAATACTTTTTGAGTGGATACGCTAAGGTTACGTGTGACTAGGGTGTCATAGACTTAGAATATGTGATCTTTGCTTTACTTCCTGTTCCTTGTTTGGTTGTGGACTTAGAGTTAGGGTCACTTATTCGAAGGTCTATCCTGTTTCGGTTACATATGACTGGTGTGCACTACGCAAATGTTGGAGTAACTGGTAAGGATCATCTTATAATTATCTTAATTAGTACATATATTAATTATTTCTTTTACCCCTTTTCTCGAGTAGATAACATGGTTGGATTTCATCCCCACGGCGACCCGTACTTTCCCAACCACGGCAATGATGGATGGCTCGGCGATGAGCCAGAAGAGAATCATGCGATTCCGTTGGACGATGGCTTCGCAGAGAATTTCCCGGAGGATTATGACTCCGAGCCCGAAGTTATTGATCAACCCCTAGTAGCTCCAAACCCAAATCCCCACCCTCATCCGACTTTTCAAGGCCCGACGCCTCTGTGGGTGGAAAGTTTGGAGACATGGAGTCACGAACAGGGTCAACCCATTCCATACAACGGAGACCGAAGCTTCTACAACGTGAGCGAAGGAGGCTCAGCGGACGGAGTCCTGCCTATATTGGTCCGCAGGGTTGCTCGTAACGAAATTCAGGGTATGACAGCCCTCAAGCGAATTGCTAAATTTGATGCCAATACAGGGATCAACACTATCCGCATTCGTCGTCTGGAAGATGCTAGCGAGAGAACTACGAGAGACCACGAGTCTCTTTTGCAAGAGCTAGCTGTGACTCGAGCTAAAGTCATAGAACATCGTGTGCGCCAGCGAGTCTATGAGCGACGCCTTATTGACATGGAGCGTCATCTGGCTGACTTAAGGGTTTGCCCAATGGGTTCCCGTCGCCAGTAGGGAATGCTCTGCTTGAATTTCCTTTTATCTAAGGATTAGCCTTCTTATCTATGCTATAAGTAGCACTTTTCCCTGTAATTTCCAGTTTACCTTAAGACCTTGAACTTTCAGTCTATTAGGTCTTTCTTCTGTCAAAATTTTCCTCACTTGGTTTGATGTAAGACCTACTTCTAGGTCATTTTTACTGAACTTATTACATCTGTAATACCAATATTATTGACAGATATATAATCTCATGGAAACTTTTATCCAAATACTTTCATCTTTCTAGTACTAGATTTATATTCAATCATACGCTCATTTGTTTTATTGGGCTAGGGAGAGTTAGTCCATGTTTCACTCTCACCATTCTTTCTCTTTGAATTCTTACCAATATCTTCATCATTTAAACTTATAGCTACAAGATGCCTCCACGCCAAATAACGAGGCGCAATCCTCCGGTAACTCCGAATCAAACCCCTCCTCCTCAACACAATTTGGAGGCAATCCAAGCTGCTGTGAATGCGGCTGTTACGGCAGCCCTAGCGCAATTCACCTCGACCTGTACTAGTGGGAGTGGGACTAATGTGCCTCCCACTATTTTCGAAGCTCCAGTGCGCTCTAGGGAGTGCTCGTACAAGGACTTCACTAGCTGCAAACCCAGCGCCTTCAATGGAACTGGCGGAATCATTGCCCTCTCGCAATGGTTCGAGAAGACGAAGTCGATCTTTGAGATCTACTCCTGTCCGTAAGGGAGCAAGGTAAAATTTTCTGCATGCCCCTTCCTAAGTGCAACAAATGCAGCTTCCACCACAACAGACCCTGCCGGGAAATGCAGTGCTCTAACTGCAATAGGAAGGGGCACACTGCCCGTTTCTGCAAGGCTCCAGCAAGGCCAATCACCCAAGCCCCCGGCGCTGGTGTGGGCCAGACTTGCTATGGATGTGGCGAGGTGGGCCACTACAAGAGGAACTACCCGAAGGCAGGGAATGCTGGAGGAGTGGGAAGAGTTTTGGCTCTAGGCCACGAGGAAGCAGTTTCCGACCCTACAGTGGTCACTAGTACGTTTCTCCTCGATAACTCATATGCATGCATACTGTTTGATAGTGGACCGGAGAGGAGTTTCGTGAATCAGAAATTTGCTCAATTATATAAGCAAAAATCACGAGCACTTAAAGAACCGTTCACCATAGAAATCGCTAACGGAAGGACAGAGAGCAGTAGCTGCATATACATAGGTTGTACACTAACACTAGATAGCCATTCATTTCCAATCGACCTCATGCCAGTCTCAATTAAAAGTTTCGACGTCATAATCGGCATGGATTGGTTGAGTTCTCATCGTGGCCAAATTATGTGTTACGAAAAGGCTGTTCGCCTTAATCTGTCGTCTAGCGAAACTCTAGTAATATACAGCGGCAAGCCCGACACGAACCTTCGCCTCATCTCGAGCATTCAAGCGCATAAATTCTTGCGAAAGGAATGTCGCGCATTCCTTACTCGAGTTTTCGACGTGAGCCAAGAGACGAAAGACATAAAGAACATTCAAGTGGTACGCCATTTTCTAGACATCTTTCCAGAAGAACTCCCAGGATTACCTCCACAACTTCAGGTCGAGTTCAGAATCGAATTAGTTCCAGGGGCTACCCCAGTAGGCAAATCGCCCTATCGTCTAGCACCAGCTGAGATGCAGGAGCTATCCAGTCAACTTAACGAATTGCTTAGCAAGGGCTTCATTAGGCCAAGCTTCTCACCCTGGGGAGCACCGGTCTTGTTCGTCAATAAGAAAGACGGATCGTTCCGTATGTGCATCGACTACAGGGAACTTAACTAGTTAACCATAAAAAATCGTTACCCTCTGCCTCGCATTGACGATTTGTTTGACCAACTTCAAGGCGTGAACTTCTTTTCAAAGATAGAACTAAGGTCCGGGTATCACTAATTACGAGTACTAGGGGAGGATGTTCCGAAGACAGCCTTCCGAACTCGTTATGGACACTACGAGTTTGTAGTGAGGCCGTTTGGATTGACCAATGCGCCCGCAGTATTCATGGACTTAATGAATAGGGTGTGTCATCCTTACTTGGATCAGTTCGTCATTGTCTTCATCGATGACATACTTATCTACTCTCGTAGTAAGGAGGAGCATAGTCAAAATCTGCGACAGGTCTTAGAAACGATGCGATCAGAGAAGCTTTATGCCAAGTTCTCGAAATGTGAATTTTGGATCCGAAGAGTCGAATTCTTAGGGCACGTGGTTAGCGAAGAAGGAATACACGTGGACCCTTCCAAAATCAAGGCCATTGAGATCTGGTCAGCACCGAAGACGCCTACAGAAATTCATCAATTTCTAGGCCTCCCTGGCTACTATCGCAGGTTCATTCAGAACTTCTCTCGGATTGCGAAACCGCTTACAAAATTAGCCCAGAAGGGCGTGGCCTTTGACTGGGAATAGAAACAAGAAAAGGCGTTCAAAACGCTAAAGCGAGCCTTATGCACCGCACCGATACTATCCATCCCATAATGGATAGAAGACTTTGTGGTTTATTGCGATGCATCCAACCAAGGGCTTGGCTGTGTTCTGATGCAACGAGGTAAAGTCATCGCCTATGCCTCAAGACAGCTAAAGACACACGAAGTCAACTACACCACACATGATCTTGAGTTAGGAGCAGTGGTATTAGGTCTGAAGATCTGGAGACACTACCTGTTTGGTACAAAGAGCACTATCTTTACAGACCACAAAAGCCTACAACACATATTCGACCAGAAAGAGCTCAACATGAGACAACGACGGTGGGTCGAGCTACTCAGTGATTACGAATGCAAAATTCATTATCATCTCGGCAAAGCCAACTTAGTAGCCGACTCCCTAAGTCGGAAATAATACTCTGGTCGTAGAGTCAAATCATTGACTATGACTATCCATTCACACTTGTCCACACAAATTAAGGAGGCTGAGCTCGAAGCTTTGAAACCTGAAAATGTGGCGGTGAATCCCTGAGAGGGATGGATAAGAACTTGGAAGTCAAGGGTGGCGGATCCTTATATCTCATGGATCGGATCTGGACACCGAAACACGGTGGTTTCATAGACTTGGTCATGACCGAAGCTCACAACACTCGATATTCCGTCCACCCAGGTTCAGATAAGATGTATCCGGATCTTAAAAAGTTATATTGGTGGCCTAACATGAAAGCAGAGATTGCTACCTTCGTAAGTAAATGCCTTACTTGCGCCAAGGTTAAGGTCGAATACCAGAAACCATCCGGTTTACTTCAGCAACCAGAGATACCGGAATGGAAGTGGGAGCGGATCACGATGGACTTCATAACCAAGTTGCCCAAGACAACTTGTGGTCTCGATACCATATGGGTGATCGTAGACAGGCTAACAAAATCCGCACACTTCCTACCTATCAAAGAGACTGACAAGATGGAGAAACTAACAAGAACATACATTAGGGAAATCGTACGACTGCATGGTGTTCCTATATCCGTTATCTCAGATAGAGATAGTAGATTCACTTCGAGGTTCTGGCAGTCGCTACAAAGCTCCCTAGGAACTAGGCTGGACATGAGTACAACCTACCATCCGCAAACCGACGGACAAAGTGATAGGATTATTCAAACATTAGAAGATATGTTGCGAGTCTGCGTGATAGACTTTGGGAAGGCATGGGATACTCATTTGCCCCTTGTTGAGTTTTCCTACAACAATAGTTATCACACGAGCTTAAAGGCTTCTCCATTTGAAGCCCTATATGGTCGTAAGTGCAGATCCCCTCTGTGTTGGGATAAGGTACGCGGCACTCAGTTAGCTAAAGAACGAGTTCCTGACAGTACTCTCACAGGTCCAGAGATCATTCGGGAAACGACGGAGAAGATCGTTCAGATTCGTGAACGATTGAAAGCCTCTAGACACCGACAGAAAAGCTACGCAGACAAGAGAAGGAAACTGTTGGAATTCCAGGTGGGCGACCGTGTTCTATTGAAGGTCTCACCCTGGAAGGGCTTGATACGCTTCAGAAAACGTGGAAAGCTAAATCTAAGATATGTAGGGCTTTTCAAGATTATCGCTAGAATCGGCCCTGTAGCTTACAAAATCAAACTACCTCGCAAACTTAGTAACGTACATTCTACTTTCCACGTCTCGAACTTGAAAAAGTGTATATCTAATGAGACTCTTTTAATCCCACTCGACGAGATCGAGATCAGCGAGAGCCTCAACTTCGTGGAAGAACCTATAGAGATCATGGACCGATAGGTCAAGCAAACGAAGCAAAACGTATCCCGGTAGTGAAGGTTCGCTGGAATGCCAACCGAGGACCTGAATTCACTTGGGAGCGCGAGGATCAAATGAAACTGAAATATCCTCATCTTTTCGTTTAGTTATATGTAATAGCCTAATTGTTTAAACTCTAATTTTGGGACGAAATTCTCTCTAACGGGGGGATGATATGACAGCCCGAAATTTCTATCTTGTACAACAGTTCAACCTAATCAAAGTCAGACTTGATTCTGTTATCTTTTAGCACTGTTTAGGGTCTATTTGAGTGTTCTAAGTATAGTACATTTAAGGATCAGGTGTTAGGAAGTATCTGCTTGAGTCCATTGTGCACTAATCAAGTCTTAAACTTCATCATGTGGAGTTTACGGCCACACCACATGAGTTTACGGCCGTAAACTCAAGGTGGGCATGAACTCATGGCCATATACATGATATTCCTTCCTTATTTCCTCATTATTCACCATTTCAAGTCAAGAATTCGATTTCTCTCTGAAGTATCATCTAACATTTCATTTAGATCTTCAAGTTGTAAGTATTTCTTCCTTTGATTTGTTGATTCCTTACAATATCTAGTAAAGATCAATGATTTCATCCATGAAATCTCTTCTTTTGGTTAGATCTTCAAGTCTTCTTCATTTTCACCAAGAACACCAAGAACACCTACTAGTTCTTGGACCGTGAACCCCGTCCCAAGCTTTAAAACCGTGATTATATCTTCCATCTCATAGTTAGGCTTGTTAAACTCTTGATTCCCTAGCCTTGAATCATCTTAGTGCATGAACAATGAGAGTTTACGGCCAGGAGCATCTCCCTTGGCCGTAAACCCTTGTTAAGGTGACTAGTTGGCCATAAACTCTTCTTAAAGGCAAGGATTAAGTCTAGAACGCATCCTTGATGCATGAGAGACCTTTAAAACACTCTTTGGCACAATACTTCATGAGTTTACGACCGTAAACACATAGGGCCGTAAACCCTATGGCCGTAAACACATAGGGCCGTGAATACTTGGCCGTAAACACCATAGTGTGGCCATACACCCCTTAGAAGCAATCCTTTATGATTTTGACACTTCCATATAAGTTTTTCCTAAGTCCTAGGGTGTTTTCCTTACATGATTAGTTGTTTAAACACTAATTATATACATATATGTCATTATATGCTTATTAGGATCCGTTGTGCTCAAGGCTTCACTTGGCACTTAGCATCCTACAAATCGATCTTTCATTCGTATCACTCACTGCAGGTGAGTTCATACCCCTTAATTTACCTTTTAAATGATTTTAAATGCTTTTATGGGGGGGAATACAAGTACAAACATAATAGTTATTATATCAATCACATGTGATTAATAACTATCAAACAGACATATTTCTTATACTTCAAACTGTATTTTCAAACGAATTGCTTCAAATAGTTTTAAAAACTCTTTCAAACATATATTCTGTCAAAAGCATATCTATATATATATATATATATATATATATATATATATATATATATATATATATATATATATAGTTATATAAGTAGGATTGAAAGGACTTAGGACTGATAACTCGCCTTACTTCCTATTCCTTGTTTGGTTGTGGACTTAGGGTATCAGTTGTTTGTCCGAAGGTCGTTTGAATCTTAATTATATATTATGTGTATGTATATAGATATAAAAGTTCTTCGTTCAGTTCAATACCTTTGGGTAGCAAAGGAGTACGGACATGTTCATACATACAAACAACATTACTAGTAAACTATAATAGGTATAGTTTAGGAAGTCACTAATACTATTACTAGAACAATGAAACATACAAAGAGTCAGTTCATTCATGAGTCAGTATACTATAACGAGAGACAATAGTCACTATAAAGAGAAACAGATAGAACATACTATAATGAGAGACAACACTCACTATAAAGAGAAACAAATAGAACATACTATAACAAGAGACAATACTCACTATAAAGAGAAACAGATAGAGAATACTATAACGAGAAACAATACATACTACACACTATACACTAGAGAACATACTGCATACTAGACAGAGAGAACATACACTACACTAGTACATACTATACAAATACAAAATACTATAACATCAATGTGAGATACTACTTCATGGTTCGACAAGTTACCGCTGCGTCACGTTTTGTACCCAGAGTCTCCTGGAGGGAGAGCGTGAATTTGTGTATAGATCTATATGTGACTGACCCTCCTACACCTTGCTGCTAGCTACAGTGGGACCTGCAGGTATACGGGTGACGAATGTCATATCATTTCGATGTCTCAAACTTCGTGTTATACTAGTCGATCAAGTATGGTTACAATCATATCACGTTTTACCTTAATTAAACTAACAAGTTTAAGGTAGTTAGTACATTGGTAGTTACCTAGATAAAACTACATTACATCTTTATTTTTCCATTTCATTCATATTGTGATCTTCTCACATAAACGGTAATGAAAACTATATTTTTGTAATGATAGTCATACTTTGGGAAAACACACACACTTTTACAAAAGAACAAACATAGAGAACAGTTGAGTCTTGGTAGAAGACTACTTTAGTAGAAAATATAGGATTTTTCTAGGAAGTTTACAAACATTTACATCAAACACTTACAAACTTTTACATCAAACATTTACAAGTACATTCTTCAAACTTATGCAAACAATGACACTAAAATACTTATGAACTCACCATCTTTAATGCTGATCTACGCTTTCAAAATAACTTGTATTCTCAGGTCACCAGTAGACAGGTACCGATGACCAGGTTTTGAGAAGAGGAGCACGTTCAAGACTCGTCTCTTATTTTGATTCATATTTTGGTGTCTTATAAACTATACAGAACACACTTGTATTAAATTATACTATTAATGCAATGCATGATGTTGTTGCTTGTCTTACTATTATGCATTGTTATGATACTGTACATGACGTCCTCCGCCCCCGAACGTTTCCGCCGTTCCGGTTTTGGCGTGTGACAGAAACACCTTTATGTACTAGGAAACACTTTGACTAAGTTTTAGAATCACATGTGATTCAACAATGGGGTGTATACGGCCTAACCATGGAGTGTACGACCATGGGTGTACGGCCATGGAGTGTACGGCCGTACACTCATGGTAAATTATGCACAAAATGGTGTTTGAACAATGGGGAAACTTGTGGGTCTATTGCTCATCATGACTATGAACTAGGTTTTCATTTTGGAGGGCCTTTGGGAGTGTTTTGAGGGGTGTACGGCCATGCAAGGGTGTACGGCCGTACGCTCCTTTTGTTCTTGAGTTATGGTCATTTTTAGGGTGTTAAACAAGGTTTCCAAACATATACTCAGCATAAGGAAAGGATACTTACGTTATGGAGGCTTGAAGAGGGTTCATAGCCACCAAGAACGATGTGACAACCCGAAAATTTTTAAAGTTTTGCCTTGTAAAGCCCAGCCAGTCAACTCTGCTGAGTGTCAGGCTCATTTATTCTATCATTTAGCCTCGTTTATAGTCCGTTTAAAGATTCAAAGCTCAGTACATTCAAGCATTGAGCATAGGAATGGATCGTGTAAACTTCTAGCACCAAAATCGAGCCTTACACTCCAACATCAGGAGTGTACGGCCGCACACTGGGTGTGCGGCCGCACACCCCTCTCCTGGTAGCACACTCATGTGTATAAGGTTGGTACTTAGCCTTCATTCATCCCTTTTCACCCTCCCAAGCCTAGAACTCGACTTCTCTCTCAACTTTCATCCGATTTTCAGCCTAGATCTTCAAGAATGTAAGTTTTCTTCCTTTGATTTGTTGTTAATCTTCTTAATCTAGTAACACCCTTTGATTTCATCCATTGGAAATCATGTTTTGGCTAGATCTTCAAATTTTCATCCATTTCACCAAGAACACCAAGAACACACACTTGTTTAGAACACTAGTTTAACACCTTAGAAATACCCAGAACTCAGTGTGCAGCCGCACATACAGGTGTGGCCGTACACCCCTCAAAACACCCTTAAAACACCCTCAAAACACCTCTAAAGCCTTCCATATTGTATGTACCATCCCCTAAGCTTGTTACTTACTAGATATGATCCATAGAAAACGTCCAAACGATGTTCATCAAGGAGTGTGCGGCCGCACACACTCCATGTGGCCGTACACCCCTTTATTTAGTGCTTAAGGGCCTCCAAAGTGCCTTTCTAGATTCAAAACTTGATGAGCATTAGTCCTACAAGCCTCCCTACCTTTGGAAAACATTTTTGTGCACTCATTACCATGAGTGTGCGGCCGCACACTCCCTGGCCGCACACTCATGGCCGCACAATCCTTCATGTGGCCGTACACTCCCTTTAATTGAATCACATGTGATTCCAACACTTGGTCAAAGTGCTTCCTAGTCCCATAAGGTGTTTCCTTGCATTTGGTTGCTTCTAAACACTATATTTATGTCAGTATGTGCCATTATATGTCATTTAGGACTCGTTAAGTCTCGAGACTTCATTCGTGGAACTTCTCATCCTTACGCGCATATTCGTTTGAATCACCCACATAAGGTGAGTTCATACCCATGTAATCAATCTTTTAAACGGTTTTAAATGCTTTTAAAGGGGGTATACAAGTTGAACGCAATGATGATTGTGTAATTGTTTGTTATAAATATTTTTAAAGGATTGCTTATGTCATTTATAAGTAGTCAAAACATTTCAAAAACTCTTTTAAATTTATGTTACTTTATAGTTTAACAAAACTCCGTTTTTAAAGTACAAGCATAACTTAGTAGATAAATGAGTCTTTTCAACAACAGTTCAAGTAAATTACTAGTAAACTATAAGGGGTATAGTTTAGGGGTTCAGTTCATACTATAAGTAGAAGATACTAAGATGCTAGATACAAGAGAAGATACTAAGATACTATAACGACAAGATACTAAGATACTATAACAGAACAAACATAATAAGGTGCTATAGCATGGGACAACTACAGGATCTAATAATACCAATTAATCACTAACTCATTGTTCTAGGCAATTAGTGATAGTTATATTGGGTATACCGGATCAAATAACTTTAATATGAATTGACATGTCATAGCAACTGGTTTGCGAAAGTCGTGTTTGGTTCCCAAAATCTCTTGTAGGAAGAGCGTATAGTATGGGTTCTATTCTTCACATTATGACCTTAATAAAACAAACATGTTTTAAGGTAACCAGTACTGTAGAATGTCAGTTCATAAGACAACTGAGTACTTATATTTTCCAAATACTTTCATATTGTGACAGTTCCACTTGAAAGTTAATATAAACTATTTTCGAGTCAAGATAGTTATAAACTAGGGAAAACTTACATTTTACAACCGACACACAGAACAGTCGAGTCTAGTACATTCAGTAGAAGGGGGCCTATAATGCTAACTTTCTGATTCCTTAGTGTATGTATTCAGGGATATATATTAATCGGATCCGATAGGTGGTAGGATGTGTGCTTTCCGCTTCATTTCTTGTTCCTTGTTTGGTTGTGGGTTTAGAGCAGATACACCCAGCCTTACTACCTATCCGATCTTAGATATATATATATATATATATATATATATATATATATATATATATATATATATATATATATATATATATATATGTTTCCGTATACACCAAGTAATCATAAGGGGTACCAGGTATGGGCCAGGTCATAGGACACTAATTCAATGCACCGTTTTCTAGTACACAAACATACTTTTCAAACAAGAACTTTTGGTATAAAAAACTAGAAACTTATCAGTAAAGGGTTTAATCCATTTTTATTAAACCAATATAACTTAAAGGGCCTTAGGTGGTTAATTCTATAAGACCTCAGTTTATACACCAGGGTTATATATAATTAATATCTGATAGGTAGTTGGGTGTGTGCTTTCCGCGTCATTCCCTGTTCCTTGTTTGGTTGTGGGCTTAGGGCAGATTCACACAATTAATACCTATTCGATATTAGATTATATATAGCTAGTATAAACTAAGTGATTATAGAAGGAACTACTGTGGTTACCATTTTTACTATAAGAAATAAGGGTTTTCATAAAGGATCTTTTCATCAAATATAAAGGAACTATCACTGTTAACTCCGTGAGTACCAGGTGAATACGTCATGATTATATACAACGAGGATCTAACAAACAATGGGGCGTGCGTCTTCCGCCTCCTTTCCTATTCCTTGTTTGGTTGTGGGCTTAGGGCAGATACACACAACCGATTGTTTGTTTACTCTGAGTTTTATATAACTTGTGTTCATTTAATACTCATAGAAAAGACTGTAGAGTCATTTTTACTTATCTTTCATCAAAGCAGGAAATATAGGATTTCCTGGAGGAACAGACAAACTTTTCTAAAAAGAACATACTACAACTTACTACAACTTTCTTACTACTCACTTACATCACTTAAATCTTATGAACTCACCAGCTTAAATGCTGATCTACGCTTTCAAAATAACTTGTATTCTCAGGAGATCAGTAGACAGGTACGCGCTCTGGGAATTCAGAAGATGGAGCAGTATAGCTTCAAGTCTTGTTTTGTTATTTACTTTGTAGTCTATATTATGTGAATAGCATACTTTGTAAACACTTTCTTTCTAATGAAATGGTTGTTTATTACTTGGTTACTATGATACATGTCTTGTGATACTAAACATGACGTCCTCAACCCCAGAACGTTTCCGCCGTTCCGGTTTTGGGGTGTGACAGATTGGTATCAGAGCATTGTTTATAGTGAACTAAGTATATCAACCGATAAAATATATACAACTATAAATACAATGGGGCCGAAGTACTCTGGATAAGAATATATTTTAATTATATAAGTATACCTTATAAAAGTGTACATACTTGCTTATACATATATACATACTAGAACGAGTATCACAAGAAGAACAGAACATAAGAAGCTAAAGGTTGAACACTATGGTCAAACCTGGATAGTTATGTAATCATAGCTAGGATCAATATAGCCTGGTCAACTATATTCATTCGAGATGTGAACGACATGTGTTTGGGAGTGATGTGGTGTTGCAACGGTCTTAAAACTTACCTAATACTAGTCAAGAGAATACTAGATCAAGTACATAGAGTAGAATACTATAGGAGTATTCTATGATACTATAACGCGATAATAAGTTTAAAACATACCAAGTACATTACGATAAAATACTATTGGAGTATTTTAGGCACTATACAAATAACTTATGTGATGACTTAAAAGACCCTTATGGATAAGTCTATAATCTTGCAATGTATACTCCCAAGGTTATATATAATTGAGATTATATAGAGTTAGAATTTGTGATCTACGCTGCACTACCTGTTCCTTGTTTGGTTGTGGTTTTGGAGTAGGATCACCTATTCGAAGGTCTATCTTATCTTAAATTATATACAACTTGTATACATTGTACAATTATAGGAGGACTCTGTAAGGATCACCCCATAATGTTTCACTTAAACCCCATAGATTCTTTAGTCACTTCCATTCTCACACGACAAACCCAGATAGATGTAACCACTTCCTCATAGCAGTCAACAGAAGAGTCAAGGAGGAACAAGAGCAAGTTCATGAGAAGCTTTCAAAGAAGGATCAACCGAAGTAACCAAAACGTCTTATGCGTCACACTAATAAATAATAATCTTGCTAACTTAATGACTTAGTGGAAACACTGCTCACTTTATGTGTTAGGATTAATTTCTTACATGCAGCTGGTAACAGTTATTCAGGTAACATATATTCATTCGAGGATAGCAATTCCAAATTCATAAAGTTTATTTGGTATAGACTCTTTTAAAAATTGTTTCCAGAACCCTATGGAAGTCAGGACCCGATACACTCAGAACTAGGATAACCTTGTCTTTTCAGCTTTCGGCTTGTGTCCATTGCTTTAGACTTATTTTGTCTCGTCTTTGTATTCTTTTAGAAAAGATGCCTCCTCACAGACCAAACATATGCAATACTCTGATAACTCCAACTCCACTGCCACAATTCGATCCTGCTGCTCTCCAAGCAGCGATATCCTCCGCAGTGGCAACTGCTCCAGCTCATTTTGGCGAAGGTGGTACCCTCGGATCTAGTAGGGGTACCCACTTAACCAACCCCGGAGTTACTCATGGACACCCAAGGGAGTGTTCGTATAAAGCCTTCATAAACTGCAAACCCAATTCCTTTGATGGAAATGGTGGAGTCATCGCTCTGATGCGATGGTTCGAGAAAACAGATTCGGTCTTCGAAATTTCTTCGTGCCCTGAAGGGAGCAAAGTGAAGTTTGCTGCTTGCACATTCTCTGATAGAGCCCTAACATGGTGTAACAACCATGTTAAGTCACTGACCCTACCAGTGGCTAACTCAATAGGTTGGGAGAACCTAAAAGAGTTAATGATGGAAGAATACTGCCCCTTAGGCGAAGTTCAAAAGCTGGAACAAGAACTATGGGAGCTCAAGATGGTCGGCTCAGACATAGCTTCCTACACTAACCGGTTCAGCGACCTAGCAGCTCTATGCCCCGGGATGGTTACCCTGGAGATCAAGAAGATAGAAAGATACATCTGGGGTCTAACTGCCCCGATCCAAGGAGATGTGTTGTCTTCTAACCCAGCCACATCCGATACTGCTAAACGCCTGGCTCAGCGGCTTATTGACCACGGAGTCCGTCATAGCGTGGAAGTCCCCGTTCCCGAGTCATCGAGGGAAGAGGACTATGGACAGAAGTCGGGGAACAAGAGGAAGAAGAAGCGAACAACACATGACACCCCGCAGGAGGAACAAACAAGTACTATGTATGCCGCCACAACACCTGCTGCTCCAGCACCTGCCAGTCGATATGCTGGAACCCTCTCGAAGTGTGGACAGTGCAACTATCACCACACTGGAGTATGCTGGGAAATGCAGTGCCTGAACTGCCACAGAAAGGGACACACAGTCCGTTTCTGTAGGGCGCCAGCTCAACCAATCTCCCAAGTCCCCGGAGTTGAAGAAAACCAAGCCTGCTATAGCTGTGGTGAGAATGGACACTACCAGGAGGACTGCCCGATAACAAGGAACTCAGGAGCGGATGGACGAATTCTGATGATCACCGCAGGAAAATCGACCTCGGAGTCGCCAGCAAGCAGCGGTACATTTTCGATATAGTAATTACTTTGAAAAATGAATTTATATTTATATAAGATTAAAACTTGGGGATAACACTTAAAAGTAATTATAATAACTCACTTATTGAAATAAGTCACAGTCTTCAAGAGAACTAGAGGATCCGTTCTGAGAAGCTATGATGGATTAGGATGTACGTTAGGGTTGTGCATAGCTAAGATTTTTCTGACTTAGAGTGAGTGATTACGCCTTAATTCCTGTTCCTTGTTTGGTTGTGGATTTGAGGCAGAGTTACTCAGTCGACCGTCCAATTCATCTTAATTATTCATAACTTGTGTATTCCAGGCGATCGTAGTGGTACCAAGGAGGATCGTAGTTTAAAGTATCAATACTAGTTATCAAAGCACATTCGCTGTATGTATGCGCACATCGCGGTACGATACGTAGAAGTGTTAACAACAAGAGGAAAACAGAAAGCACTAGAACATTTACAAAGAGTACATTTTCGAGCACACTAGGGAAGTACATCATTGTATAACAAACGTTTCTTTCAAATGAGCCAAAACTTTGTTCAGTAAAGAGTCTGTTACTATCATTCGTCATGAGTTGGCGTGGTCCTCACCACACTAAGTTCATATGTTCCTATCGCCTCGACCGTCAAGTTCGCGAAACCTTCTTCATTTGTAACGATAGTCCGACCTAAACCTCAGTTTTGTCTTTCGTATTCTAAACCCTGAAGTAATCATGCGAAGGGTACTTTTTTTGTTAGGGTCAAATTATATTGTAATATGTCGAAATCTTTTTTACCCTTCGTATGTTTTGTTAAGTTTATTTACTGAGGTGTATTTCGTACGAAGCTTAGTGGTCAATCCCTTAGTATTTTTTGTATGCTTTCACTGTTCCTATAAATATGGAACTTTACTAGAGTTAGATAAGAGTCTTTTACATAACCTGTCTATTTTCTCAGTAAAAGTTGAAAGCATAAATGAGCAGAAACCAGATCTTATTTACATTGTTTTGTTCAATCTGCATTCGTTTAACTCTGATTTTGATTAATACTTGATTCCACGATTCATCAATTGGTATCAGAGCAGGAATCATGATATGAGATCTAATTTTCATTCTGTTTCAAAAGGTTTTTGAATCAAAATTCTGGTTCAAAAAGTTCTGCATCTTTTGACGTGAAAAAGCTTTCTAGATCTTGAGTTGTGATTTGATTCTGCAACAGATTTGTTGAATAGAGTATTCTACTTTGTTTTTCTGTTCAGTTCAGCAATTTGCTCTCAAATTCTCTTTGATTTCTCATAAATTCTCAAAAAATTTCTTCCGTACATCAATGGCGAACTTCAATTTCAACTTGATGACTACATACTCTCATCTGCTAGGATCTTCAACTTAGATTCCTATGCTCATTCCTGAATACTATGATCAGTGGTCTGATCGTATGCGGGATTACTTGAATGGAATCGATGAAGAGCTTTGGTCTTGCATCTCAGGGAATGTTACTCTTCCAACGAACCTTCAACCAATTGGATCGTCATCCAGTACTACGAGTGTGGAAAATCAAAATGATCGTATGAAGAAACTTGAAAAATGATGCATAATGGGGTTGCATGGTGCATTGCCTCCAGTGGTGTATAACTATGTCAGAAGTTGTACAACTGCAAATGAAATATGGAATAATCTTAAAGAAAAGTTTCAAGGCAACGAGAAGACGAAAATCAATTCAGTTAAGCAATGTTTGATTGAATTGAAGGATTTCAAGCAAAAAGATGGTGAAACGATTGAAAGTTACTTTGATAGGCTGAATGAGCTGATTTACAAATGCAATCATTATGGAATCTCGACGTCTGCCACGGAATTCAATCTTACCTTTGTTATGGGACTCTATAAAGAATGGAGAAGTGTTAGCATGATGGTGAAAAATCAACAGAGTTTCGACACATCTTCTTTGAATGATTTGTACAATCAACTGAAAACTCACGAAAGTGAAGTGAACGAAATAACAGAAGAGTCGAAGCTTAGTCTGGGAGGTCCATTAGCACTTGTCTCAAAAGTGAGTGAAAAGGAAACTGTCGAAAAAGATGATTTTGATGATGAAGAGGGGTTTATAATGAATTCGGATGATGAGGCAATTGGTTTTTACTCTAACAACCGAGTCAAAAAGTTTTTCAAGAAACCGTTTAATTCAAAGGTGAAGCAAAGTGAAGGAAAAGGAAGTTTAGTAAACAAAGCTGCAGGAGAAGAGAAGAAGACGTATGAGAAGAATGATGCGAAGGGTGCTGAGGAAAAGAAAGAGAAGAAATTGAAAGGAGATTCTGGTATGGATTGTCATTATTGCAATGGAGCCAATCATTTAGCAAATGATTGCATGCTTCGAAAGAAAGATGAGAAGAAGAATAGAATGAAGGATGAGGCATATTATGTGGAGAGGTTGGAAGAGGTACGTACGAAGGCGAAAAATCTGTCTTTGGTGGCTCAAGGTGAACAGGAGAATGATGGCACATATCAAATCTGGTCTTCAGGCTCCGAATATGAGGAAATGCATAATCCTACGCATGGGGAAATGTATGTGAAGCTGGAGGAAAATTCAGACGAAGAGGTCAAGGGCCGTTGTTTTGTGTCAAAATCTGTTGATAAGTCTCCAATGACAACAAAGGTACGTAACATTCTTCAATCTTTCAATATTCCTTTGAGTGCATATGATTCTGAAATTGTTGCTTTTGATGATACGGTTGCTTATTTCGATAATTTGGTTGTTTCTGCTAGCAATTAAGCTATGAAATTAAGCAATCAGTTGTTAGAGACACAGAAGAAGTTAGATTTGAAAGTTGTGAAGATAGAATGTATAGAATTTCAAATAACAAACATAATGTGTGATCGTGATTCATTATCTAGTGATGTAAAACTTTTGTTAGCTCAACGAAATATCTACTACAATTCTGCTAAACGTCTATATGCGAAATTAACTGCATTGCATCATTCGTGTGATATTAGCAAGGAACAACATAGGAAATTATTACCTTTTCTAGCATACGAAAGAGCGAAGGTAGATAATATTTCGTATGATTGTGAGAAAAACATTGCTGAGTTTGACAAAATACCTGATGATAGATATGCTTATGGAATTGTCAAAATTGATGAATGTCTTGATACAAATGAATTGGTTAACATTGTGAATGATACTTTGACTAAGTCAGAACAAATCAAAATTTTGAAAAAGACTGAGAATTCGACATTTGATTATCAATCTAATTTTGCCGATATTGAAGATAATTCTGATAATATTAGCGAAATTAGTGATATTGAGGATGTTGATTGTTCTCAGTTGTATGTCATTAATGTCGCATCAAAATCTAAAGGAAAAGAAAAACTTAAGGATTTGAAAGTTAAGATTGACACTGACAAACCGTCAACTTCAAAATTTGTGATTCTGAGTTTATGGATATCCGAGATAGTCAAACGGATAGCAGTGATGATGATAATGATGATGACGAATTGTACAAAAAGGTCTCTTCAAACAAAGATTCGATAGAAAAAGAAATTCCTCGTGTTGTTGTTGATCAAGTATTTGGGGACACTGAAAATTTCGACAAAGTGTTTGTTACAACTGGAAATGTTGTTGATCGAGTTTACTGTTAATCGAGTTGCTTATGTCGAAGGTCTTCAACATAACTTGATAAGTGTTTCCCAACTTTTTGTGGGCACTGGCAATCAAGTGGTGTTTAACGAAGAAGGCAGCATCATTTCAAATGTGGAAACTAACGCAGTCTTTCTCAAATCCAAACGACATGGTGACATGTTTACTCTTGATATCAAACCAATCATCGGCAAACCCTCAGTGTGCTTACTTTCGAAAGCTTCCTCTGACATCAGCTGGTTATGGCATCGACGTTTATCGCATTTAAACTTTCGAAACTTGAATAAATTGGTTGTTGATGATCTTGTTCGTGGTTTACCTGTACTAAAATTTGATAATGATACATTGTGTGCAGCTTGTGAACAAGGGAAACAGCACAAGAAAGGACATCCAATTGTGATAGATTCGAACATTATAGAACCGTTGGAACTTCTACACATTGACCTTTGTGGACCGTCGATTGTTGAAACTCTCAACAAGAAACGGTACATTTTGGTTATTGTTGATGATTTTTCTCGATTTACTTGGGTACATTTTCTCAGGTTAAAATCTGAGGTTGCTCAAACCATGATCGAGTTGATTAAGAAAATTGAGATGAGTCTGAAGAAAAATGTTCGAAAGATAAAAAGCGATAATGGATCTGAGTTTAAGAACAATGTGCTGGATTCGTACTTAACAGAAAAAGGAATTTCGCATAATTTCTCTTCGCCTTATACAACGCAACAAAATGGTGTGGTTGAAAGACGAAATAGGTCACTTTGTGAAGCAGCGAGAACTATGTTGACATATGCGAATCTTCCTCAATATCTATGGGCTGAAGCAGTTTCGACAGCTTGTTTCACTCAAAATCGATCTTTCATTCATCGTCGATTCAATATCACTCCGTATGAAATTATCAATAACCGAAAACCTAATGTCAAATTCTTTCATGTTTGTGGCTGCAGGTGTTTTGTAATGAATCTTAAAGATAACATTTCAAAATTTCAAGCTAAAGCTGACGAAGACATATTTTTGGGATATTCGCACAATTCGGTTGCATACAGAGTGTTAAATGAACGCACAAGAAAAGTCGAAGAAACTTTCAATCTTACTTTCGATGATTATTATGTCAAACAAGTTGAAAAGCAATTTGAACAAAAACCAATTATTAATGAATCATCTGATGAAACTGACGAATCAAATTCATCTGACTTTGATTATGATTAAATTTTGTTATTCCTGACAGGGTTGTGGATGCTGAAGTTCATGCGAATGATAATCATCACTCTGAATCTTCGAAGCATAATGATGACATGGAAATTCCTCAAAACATAATAGATGTTAATTCAACAACGAATTCTCTTGGACTTGGCAAAATTATGCTTAATAATCCAAAGGAAGAATAGCACTTGTATTCGAATACTCTCGTTGAGGGGGAGCATTCTTTCGAGGGGGAGAATGGGAGAATGGATGATGTTGTTGAGGGGGAGCATCAAAATGATAATCTCGTTGAGGAAGAAAATGATACAATAAATTTTAATCAAAATGATGATTTTCATGATCTAAATGACAATGTTTCTGTTGTAGGATCTGAAAATGAAGAGATGTACGAAGATGCACCTTTGGAATTCGATCCAGCATATCCACCGTTAGAAAAAATGAAAAAAGACTCATCCAATTGATCAAGTCATTGGAAATCCTCAAGATGGAGTTTTAACAAGAGCTCAGATTTGTGCGAAGAATGAGGTATTAAATACTCATCAAGAATTTTGCATGTTCAATGTTGTCATATCTAAAATTGAACCAAAGATAGTTAAGATGGAAATGGAACACTCGGATTGGGTTGTTGTAATGCAATCAGAAGTGGCTGAATTTGAAAGAAACCAGGTTTGGAGATTAATTCCTAAACCTGAAAATGTTTCGATTGTCGGGTTAAAATGGATTTTCAAAAACAAAACCGACAAAGATGGAAATATTGTACGAAATAAAGAACGTTTAGTTGTAAAAGGATATTCGCAACAAGAACGAATTAATTATGAAGAAACCTTTGCCCATGTTGCAAGACTCGAGGTTGTTCGAATATTCTTAGCATATGCAGCTCATAAGGATTTTGATGTTTGTCAAATGGATGTGAAATGTGCCTTTCTCAATGGAGAACTCGAAGAAACTGTTTACGTAGAACAACCTCCAGGTTTCGTAAATGAAATACATCCTGATCATGTATATATTCTAGATAAAGCTGTATATGGTTTAAAAGAAGCACCAAGAGCATGGTATGCAACTCTTACCAGTTTCTTAAAACAGTCGAAATTTAAGAAAGGATCAGTTGACCCCACAATATTTCGAAAGAAAGTTGGGAATCATCTGATGCTTGTTTAAATTTATGTTGACGATATTATTTTTGGCTCTACTGACCCTGCTTTGTCTAGTGAATTTGAAAATTTGATGAAAAGCCAATTCAAAATGAGCATGATGGGTAAAATCAATAATTTTCTTGGCTTAATCATATGTCAAAATAGAGAAGGCATATTCATCAATCAAGAGAAATATACAAGGAATTTGCTCGAAAAGTTTGGATTGACAAATAGCACGAAGTTAAGAGTACCAATGGTTGTTGGCACAAGGCTAACACCTTCGTTAGAAACGTATGCGGTTGATCTTACTTTATACAACAGCATGATAGGTTCATTGCTTTATCTTCCTACAAGTAGACCTGATATCATGTTTTCTGTATGTTATTGTGCTAGGTATCAAGCAAATCCTCGAGTGCCACATTTAACAGCTGTGAAGAATATCTTTCATTATCTCAAGGGAACAATTTCGTTAGGATTGTGGTATCCTTCGAAAACAGGATTTTTCATTCATGCATTTTCAGATGCAGATCTAGGAGGGTGTACATTGGATCGAAAAAGTACAAGTGGTGGTTGACAATTTTTGGATAGGAAGTTAGTTAGCTGGCAGTCGAAGAAGCAAACGTGTGTTTCGATTTCTACTGCTGAAGCTGAATATGTAGCAGCTGCTTGTACATCACAAATTATTTGGATTCAAAGTCAGTTGAGAGATTATGCTGTTACTATGAAAAAGATTCCATTGTACTGTGATTCTCAAAGTGCTATACGCATTTGTCATAATCCAGTACAACATTCAAAAACAAAACATATAGCTCTTCGTTATCACTTTATCAAAGATCATGTGGAAGATGGAAACATTGCAGTTCATTTTGTAAAAACAACTGATCAGCTTGCTGCTATTTTTACAAAAGCTTTGGATGAAAAATCATTTGTTCGAATTTTTACAGGCTTGGGAATGATTGAAGCAAGTTCAGTTCCAGGAAGGATTTCGAATGTATAGCAAAGGTGTGTTATATAAATTTGTCGATTCAGAGGCAATAAGACGCCATTCAGTGGTTACTGTTCATAGTCAACGCTTCGACACGCTTCGAATTCGACAATTTGCATGTTGGTTGTGTGGTACAAAATTTTCGTTAGTTTGACAAATTTTCGTAAGGTTGTCCAATTTTCGTTCGTTTGTCAAATTTTCGTAAGAGTGGCAAATTGTAGTTTGTATACAAATTTTAGTTTGTTTGTAAAAATGTTTTTCGTAAGTTTGTATCTTAGTTTTCTTTTCGAAAAATCGAAAACTCCAAAAAGATTTTATTTTTGTTTTGTTGTTATCTTTTCGAAAAATCAAAAGCTCCAAAAAGATTTTATTTTCGTTTTGTTGTTCTCTTTTCGAAAAATCAAAAATACCAAAAAGATTTTCTTTTGTTAATTGTTTCATTTTTTCGAAAAATTCACAAAAACTCAAAAATATTTTTTTTTGTTGGAAAAATCAAACGTAACAAAAAGATTTTTGTTATTATCTTTTTTTCTTTTTCTTTGTGCAGATAACACAAACATTTTTTCAAGGGTCATGCTTGTGTTTCTACGGGATAGTAAACTTTCGACAACTATATACTAGTTAGATTGTCCCTAGAAGCATGATGCAGCATGTTGACCCAAGCCTCTGGAGACTCAATGTGTGTTTATGAAAGCCTTAATGAAATCTTTCATACGGAAATTTCTTCCCAAGTCAGGCTTATAATCACATTAGTCGATTGAGCTACATTACTCTTCTCACATGAGTTAAAAGTTTTATGTTTTGTCCGAAAATAACAGAGGTACAATTCGTTACTCAAAACCAATCTTTTTCATCCCAAAATTTCTTACACTTGCACACACGAAGACATATATCCAAGAGATCTTTGATTCAACCCATCAAAATTTAGATATATCAAAATTTTGTTGTTAATGATCTGACATCATGAGGCCATGATGAAAGTGAAACCCAACTTCATATCTTAATAAGGAATTGACGGGGAACTATGTTCTAGATTTGACGAAACATTTGTTTCAGTACCATTTTTCGAAACTCAAAATCATATTCTATTCTTATGCGTGATCTTGATCAAACTATCGAAACCCACGATGTTTGTTACCCAACAGGATCCAGAACAAATATTTTTTTATGAATATGATTTTTGTCTGAGTTTCATTTGCTTTCCACGTTACTATCAACATATTTCAAAGCATACTTGTCACTGACTACATTGGTCAAACAAGTAATTTCTGTTACAATTACTCACCTTATGTTTAGGATGATATGTAACGAAATTCTAAACCACCCAATAAGCCTAACAAAACAAGCCCTTCGATACTTCTCTGCAAGTATTCGATTGTAATTCATGGGAACATACACAAGCAGCTGATTATCTCTCTTGATAATTAATGAAGTAACCTTTGCCCGGGGTTTCTCTTCTTTTGTGTAGAAATTTTTTTTTACATCACAAATCCAAATTTTCGTTAATTTTTTTTTTATCTTTTCTTTGGCACACAGCACACACGAAATCCTTGAGGTTCTGAGTAATACCAACTCAGGCTGATGATTTTGACAGTCTAGCACATGACTTCGTCTCTAAACCCAAAGAGGAAAGAGATTAACCTCAATCCGAAGGTTTATGACGGTTACTATTCCTTGAGGTGAGACGAACAGACTGTGTGAGGAGACGTTTCCTGGTTTCAAGGCGGTGTGACAGTAACTTTTTGACTCATGGAAACTTTATTGGCAGACTGGTGCGACTTTTAAGGTGCCACGTTAGATCTCAATCAATGCCTATCCCGCGTTCAATTCAAATTTAAGGGTTACATATAAAAAGGGCATTTACGGATTCTTTATCTTTTTACGCTCACAAAAGAACTCAAATACCCAAATTCTCTTAGTTCTTCAAAGCTTCTAAACCCTAATCATGGTTGGCGTTGATTCTATTTCTCGAACAACTGAAGACATCACTTCTCAACCGATCATGAAGATTCAAATCACCAATTATCAAGTGGAAGGGGATCTGTCTCTATATCCTGAAGAATTGAAGATGCTCATTGTCGCATTAAAGAGTTCTGTTCTTTCCAAGGCGATGTTCAACTCATTCGTAGTTCCTCTCTCATGGCTTTCTCAAGCAGGATCCACTGCTACTTATAGCAAAGCAATGGATATCATCACCTTTCAACTGGTGAATGACAAGAAAATCCGTTTGTCCAAGAAGATCTTTTGTCAGATTCTGGATATTCATAATTCTCAACTTGTTACTGATCATACTTATGCACAAGTTGTTCATATGTTTAATGAGATGGGTCATCAACCCCCACTCACAAAGATTAGTGATTTCAAGAAGTCAGCTCTGCCAACTGTTTGGAATTTCTTGTTTGGAATTTTTCTTCGATGCTTGACAGGTCGAAGTGTTGGCTTAGACAAAGGTCGCATGGAGGTTTATGCGTGTCACACCCCAAAACCAGAACGACGAAAACATTCGGGGGTGGAGGACGTCATGTACAGTATCACAACAAGGCATAGTAGTAAACAAGCAACAACATCATCCATTGCATTAATAACATAATTTAATACAAGTATGTTCTGTGAAAATTTATAAGACATCAAAAATATAAATCAAAATAAGAGATGAGTCTTGAACGAGCTCCATCTTCTCAAAACCTGGCATCGGTACCTGTCTACTGATGACCTGAGAATACAAGTTATTTTGAAAGAGTTTATCAGCTTTAAAGCTGGTTAGTTCATAAGCATTTTAGTGTCATTATTTGTATGAAAATGTTTGTGAGTGTTTGAATGCATAAGTTTGTAAATGTGGTAGTAAAGTTGTAAGTGTTTACTTGTAGTAAAATGTTCGTTGTAAATGTTTGTAAACCGTTTGTAAAATGTTCGATGTAAATGTTTGTAAACCGTTTGTAAAATGTTCGTATCATCCTAGAAAATCCCATATTGTCTACTAAACTGTAGTCTTCTACCAAGACCCAATGTTCGGTTTGTTTGTTTGTAAGAGTATGTATTTTTCCCAAGTTTAACTATCGTTATCAAAATATAGTTTGTACATTATCGTTTAAAGAGTAAACGTTACAGGGTAAATGTATTAGGGAAAATATTATAAAGTTGTAGTTTTGTATGTGAAAACTACCGTAGTACTACTTACCTTAAAGCCAATGAATTATAAGGTAAGGTGAGATTTGTAACCATATTGATTGACGGCTGTAGGACATGACGATGAAAGACGTCGAAACAAATGTGACATTTGTCACCCCTTGGCTTGGTCGGCCGGGGACTGTAGCTAACAGTCGGGGTGCAGGATAGTTTGTCCAGTATAGATCTATACACATAATGCCCGCTCTCCCTCCAGGAGACTCTGGTTACCAACATGACAACGGTGGAATCCGCATCATGTAGAAGTAAATCTCATATTCTAAATGTTATGTTGGTGTATGTTCCTTCTGTTTACTTGTACATGTATATGTATATGTTCTCTTCTCTGTACTAGTATATGTATATGTTCTGGTGTGTTCCTCATAATAGTAAGTTATGTTTGTTTCTTATCATACTAAGTATTGACTCATGTATGAACTGACTCTTTGTATTTTTCATTGTACTAGAAGTAATGAGTAGTATCTTTCTAAACTATACCTATTATAGTTTACTAGTTGAATTGTTGTATAACTGAAGGTATTGAACTGAGAGAAAAGCTATTATGTCTTATACATATATACATAATATATAACTAAGGATCAAACGACACTCGGACAAACAACCGGGTACTCTAAGTCCACAACCAAACAAGGAACGGGAAAATAAAGTGAGTTATCAGTCCTAAGTCCTTCAAACCTTACTTATATAACTATATATGCATTAGACATGGTTTTGACAATATATATATATATATATATATATATATATATATATATATATATATATATATATATATATATATATATAAGTTTAAAAAGGAGTTTTGTAAAACCTCTTGAGGAGTTTAATAACAAATATTGATAACTTGATGTCACTTTATAAAATGATTTAAAAAGCAGTTTGGCATTTAAGAACAAGATTGATAAAGAATGTAACATGTAAAAGAGTTTGATAAATAGTTTGAAGTAGTTTGTTTGATAAAACAGTTAAAAGTATAGCAAATCCATTTGTTTGATAGTTATAAACCACATGTGATTGATATTATAACTATAATGATTCAACTTGTATTCCCCCCCCCCCCATAAAAGCATTTAAAAACATTTAAAAGGTTGATTAAGGGGTATGAACTCACCTGTAGTGAGTGGTTTGGATGGAAATGCTGATTAGGAGGCTAAGTGTCAAGTGAGGACTTAAGCACACACACAGATCCTATTTAACATATGATGACACATATATGTATCTAATTAGTGATTAAACGACTAATTAAACAAGTAAAGACACCTTAGGACAAGGAAAACACTTTGATTCAAGTGCTAGAAGTACATCGGGGTTGCATCTAAGGTTTGTAGGGCCTCACATTGGAGATTACGGCCCAAGTGTAAACCCTCATGAGTTTACGGCCCATGGGTTTACGACCCATGGTGTTTACTGCCCCTGGGTTTACGGCCCATGGTGTTTACGGCCGTAAACTCATGGTTTCTTTTACCATTTTGTGTGTTTAAGGTCCTATAATCATCTTGGAAGTGTCCTAGGCTTTGTTTCAAGGTATATGAAGGTGTTGTGGTAACTTTGCACCACTTAAATAGAGTTTACGGTCAAGGGAGATTGCCTTGGCCGTAAAAACCCTTTTGTTCCGGATTTCTTGGTGTTTTCCAGTTGTTTAACAAGTGATTCTAGTATGTAACAAGCTAAGGATAGTGTACTTACATTTTGAAGGCAAATGGGGGTGTTTTCGGCCCAAAACACTTAAGTGTTCTTGGTGTTCTTGAGGATCTTGAAGATCTAGACTCAAAAGATGAGATTTGTGGATGAAATCAAGAGTGAATCAAGGAGAAGAGATGTATTAACACTTAGATGGAAGGATTTACTTACATTTTTTAAGATTGGAAGCAAAAATCTCAAGATCCTTGGGAGAGAATTCCGAATTTTGGGGCTTGGAATGGTGAAAATGAAGAAAAATGACTAAGGACCATATATATATACTATGGTGTTTACGGCCACCATGTGTTTACGGCCGTAAACCCAATGGTTTTGGCCGTAAACACCTCTTTTGAGGGTTTATGGCTAGCTTGATAGGTTACAACTTTAGTTGGCACTTCCTTGTACTCATTCCTTTGATGTATTAAGTTCAGAATGCTCAGAAGGATTCTAAACAGTGCCGAAAGTTAGCAGGAACAAGTCTAACTTTGATTGGATTGAATGGTTTAAACAAGATTGAAATTTCGGGTTGTCACAATGCGATGGTGGCAGGATTGTACTATGATCTCTCTGTCGACTACTCTACACAACTCTGGAAGGAATTCCAAAAGAGTGTCGAAAACACGAATGTGGTTCAAGGCATTTCGTGTGCTAGGTATTGGAGCTTAATACTTGGTTATTTCTATGACAAAGAAGGAATTGATGTCCCTGCTGATGAAGAAAAGGATGAGTTTCTGAAGTATCACTTCCCAAAGAGAGTTTCGGATGATATGGAATTCTTCACACACATTGCTCGGATTCCTGATGCAATGTTAAAGAGGGCTGAGCCAACAAATTCGGTGTTGGTTGAATACTTGAAAACTATTAATCCAAATGTTGAGACTGGAAAATTATTGTCGAAAGAAGAAGCTGGTCCTTCCAAGAAGTCTAAACGTTCTAAAAAGGATGCAAAGGCTACACCAGAGAAGCGGGTGCATGAATCAAAGAAGTCTCATGAGAAGATTGTGCACGAATCCACGAAGTCTCCAAAGAAGCCTGAGACGGCTGACGTAAATGTTTTGATTGTTGTCATCAAACCAGTGGAACCTGTTGATGATACTGTAATGGCAGAGAAAATTCCTTCAAAATCTGGTGTTTTTCGACGATTGAAGAAAAGGACTAGGGGTTCACGAAAATCTTTTGATGGTATGTTAAAATCTTCTCCTTCTAATGTTCATAAACCACAACTCTCTCATCAAGGAGTCATTTTTCGAGAGGTTCCAGCTCCAGTTTCGCCTCTGTCCAAGAAACGTAGAGCTGAAGATGTGGCCAAACACATTTCAAAGAAGTAGAAATGGCAACGGAAGTTGGTTATCCAAGAGGAGTCTTCCGAAGAAGAAATAGTTCCTGAAACACCAGAACCAATTGTTTCTCAATTTGTATCTACTCCTGAGAAGACTATTATCATACCACCCGAAGTTTCGCTAACTGAATCAATTACTGAGGGGGTTCGAACTTCAGGCATTTTTACACATGTATCTGATACGGATGTAAATGTCAAAATGGGTGAGGGAGAGTCGAACAAAGAAGTTGAGGCTACTTCTCAAGGTATTCCTGTATCTTCAATACCAGATACTTTCGTGTCATTACCTCTTTTTTATTATTCCAAATACTACAAGTTCCCCAACCTTTAAAAACATTCTTTATCAACCCTTTACAACTCTTTTTCCATCTCAATCCACTGATTCACCCAAAATTGATTCGCCTGTTAAAACTTCACCTGTTGTTGAACCGGATACTGACAATGAAGGTTTTGGAGGCACGTTTGACGATTTACAGTTTGATGATGAAGAAGATCACTTTCCTGATCATATGTTGATGACGATGAAACAATTCAAGATTCTCAACAAGAAATTAAATTCTATTCTTCAATCTCAAGCAGATTTGGGGAGTAATTCGTCTGTCTCTAATATGGAAGTTGATAGTTTGCTGAAAACCTTCGAAGCAAAGGTGGTGAGTAAAGTCTCTGGAATGGTCCGAGATTCAGAGATTCGACTCTTGGAAAAGATTGATCACAATGATCAGAATTACAAATTAAGGGTGAATTCTCTAACTTCGATGTTTAGAGGGGAGGTAAAAGAATTCAAGCATTTGGTGAAGGAACGACATGTGTTATTCGTTCAAGATGTCAAGAAGGTGAGGGAAGATGTGAATTTGCAAATTCAAGAGCTTCTACAGGATATGCAAAAGGAAATCTCAATTGTGCAAAATGATTATGTGTCGATTAATCAGAAAGTTGACATTATTTGTGATGTTGTTACCAAATATGTCAAGTTGTACGAAGATTTGAGTCCTCAACTTACTCAATTGTCGACAACGGAAAATCAAAGCTTTGTGGAAGTGCTCAAGCTGCTGAAGGAGCTCAAAGATTTAACTGTTAAATCAGTTTCATCTCTGTTGATCACTCCGGACTTTTTGTCTCAAAAGTTCGTCCATTTCTCACATTTCTAGCCTTCTTCCAACGAATGCCCACCTGTTTTCACAGAGGTGCAAGGGGGAGAAAAGGAGGTTGGTGGTACGAAGGTTAGTGGCGAAGATTTGCATGCAGATGCAAAGGTTGTTGGAAAGGTGTTTTCTTCGAAGATTCCAATAACAAAACCAATCGTGTCAACTGTTGAGCCAGTTATTTCGACTGTTGTGACAACAATGCCAACTTCAAGACCAATTTCCAAAGGAATTATGATTGGGGAAGGTGGCAGCAGTTCAAAGCCTAAGGAAAGTATTGATAATTCCTCTGTAAAAGACAAAGGCAAAACGGTTATGGTCCAAAAGTCAAAGGAAGAAAAGAAAGCTGAAGCGGATGCTGAGGTTGAAAAGCTCCGAATTGTACAAAGCATAATGCGACTTCGTGCAAATGACCCACCTGGGATGAACAAGGGTGATCCTTCAAAGCATTACAATTATGAGACAATAGAGACGAAAGTTGCATATAATCATATGTATGCTTTCGAAAAGAAGCCAAAGAAAAGCTATGTTGTTCTCAACACAGATATGAGTCAGTTGGATTTTCCTGTCAATGAGATGATGTTCATTATGGCTCAGTACAAAATAGCTGAGAAATTGGACAATGATGATGAGTACACTTACATGAAGATCATATTTCATGTTGTACTTGGAAAACTTCCAGAGGAGATTTGATCACTGGTGAAGATAAAGAAGGTGATAAGCATAAAGCCAGATGTGTTGTTCGAAAATATGATGCAGAATCTTCGCTTTATTGTTTCGAGGGCAAATGGGCAAGTGTGTGATTTCTCAGTGGCTGATTTTCGTTTAATGAACTTGTATGATCTGATACAAGTTGCATTGTTGCTAAAGGATAAAGATGCTTCATATCTTCGAGAAACTGATCCTGAAGTTTTTCGACTTGGGTTGGCTCACATCAAGATTTCCATTGACAACTATTATGAGTGTTTAGCACTTACTGATGTTGAGTTAGCTACAGCAAAGGGATTGGCTGTAAAAGTGCCAATGGAACTTCCTTTAACTCAACCTGTGTTGAAAAAGTATGCAGACGGAGAAATATGTTTGAAGCCTTTTGGTATGGTATTTGCTGGGAAAGTTAAAAATGGGAAGGCTAAAAGATTCTTGTTTCAAGCTTCCGAAGTGGAAAGATATACAACATCCCAATATACGAATTTCATTGTTCGTATGAATAGCTGCAAGAAGAATAACAAAGGAGATAAGAAGGAACTGAAGAAGATAATCTCATGGTACACTGAGATTCGAAGGGTTATGCTGTATGCTATACAGATACTCTTGAACTGACTAAGGTCGACATTATTACAAAGGGGGGGATTGTTAGGGTCAAATTATATTGTAATATGTCGAAGTCTGTTTTAGCCTTCGTATGTTTTGTTAAGTTTATTTACTGAGGTGTATTTTGTACGAAGCTTAATGGTCAATGCCTTAGTATTTTTTGTATGCTTTCACTGTTCCTATAAATATGGAACTTTACTAGAGTTAGATAAGAGTCTTTTACAGAACCTGTCTATTTTCTCTGTAAAAGTTGAAAGCATAATGAGCAGAAACCAGATCTTATTTACATTGTTTTGTTCAAGCTGCTGAAGGAGCCCAAAGATTTAACTGTTAAATCAGTTTCATCTTCGTTGATCACTCCGGACTTTTTGTCTTAAAAGTTCGTCCATTTTGAAGCTATTTTACACAAACAACTTGCTCCTCTTTCTCACATTTGTAGCCTTCTTCCAACGAATGCCCCGCCTATTTTAACAGGGGTGCAAGGGGGAGAAAAGGAGGTTAGTGGTACGAAGATTAGTGGTGAAGATTTGTATGCAGATGCAAAGGTTGTTGGAAAGGTGTTTTCTTCGAAGATTCCAATAACAAAACCAATCATGTCAACTGCTGAGCCAGTTATTTCAACTGTTATGACAACAATGCCAATTTCAAGACCAATTTCCAAAGGAATTATGATTGGGGGAAGGTGGCAGCAGTTCGAAGCCTAAGGAAAGTATTTATAATTCCTCTGTAAAAGACAAAGGCAAAACGGTTATGGTCGAAAAGTCAACGGAAGAAAAGAAAGTTGAAGCGGAGGCTGAGGTTGAAAAGCTCCGAATTGTACAAAGCATTATGTGACTTCGTGCAAATGATCCACCTGGGATGAACAAGGGTGATCCTTTAAAGCATTACAATTATGAGATAATAGAGCCGAAAGTTAAATATAATCATATGTATGCTTTCGAAAAGAAGCCAAAGAAAAGCTATGTTGTTCTCAACACAGATATGAGTAAGTTGGATTTTCCCGTCAATGAGATGATGTTCATTATGGCTCAATACAAAATAGCTGAGAAATTTGACAATGATGATGAGTACACTTACATGAAGATCTGATTTCATGTTGTACTTGGAAAACTTCCAGAGGAGATTTGGTCACTGGTGAAGATAAAGAAGGTGATAAACATAAAGCCAAATGTGTTGTTCGAAAATATGATGCAGAATCTTCGCTTTATTGTTTCGAGGGTAAATGGGCAAGTGTGTGATTTCTCAGTGGCTAATTTTCCTTTAATGAACTTGTATGATCTGATACAAGTTGCATTGTTGCTAAAGGATAAAGATGCTTCATATCTTCGAGAAACTGATCCTGAAGTTTTTCGACTTGGGTTGGCTCACATCAAGATTTTCATTGACAACTATTATGACTGTTTAGCAGTTACTGATGTTGAGTTAGCTACAGCAAAGGGATTGACAGTAAAAGTGCCAATGGAACTTCCTTTAACTCAACCTGAGTTGAAAAAGTATGCAGGCGAAGAAATATTTTTGAAGCCTTTTGGTATGGTATTTGCGGGGAAAGATAAAAATGGGAAGGCTAAAAGATTCTTGTTTCAAGCTTCCGAAGTGGAAAGATATACAACATCCCAATATACGAATTTCATTGTTCGTATGAATAGCTACAAGAAGAATTACAAAGGAGATAAGAAGGAACTGAAGAAGATAATCTCATGGTACACTGAGATTCGAAGGGTTATGTTGTATGTTATACAGATACTCTTAAACTGACGAAGGTCGACATTGTTACAAAGGGGGAGATTGTTAGGGTCGAATTATATTGTAATATGTCGAAGTTTGTTTTACCCTTCGTATGTTTTGTTAAGTTTATTTACTGAGGTGTATTTCGTACGAAGCTTAATGGTCAATGCCTTAGTATTTTTTTGTATGCTTTCACTGTTCCTATAAATATGGAACTTTGCTAGAGTTAGATAAGAGTCTTTTACAGAACCTGTCTATTTTCTCAGTAAAAGTTGAAAGCATAAATGAGCAGAAACCAGATCTTATTTACATTGTTTTGTTCAATTTGCATTCGTTTAACTCTGATTTTGATTAATACTTGATTCCACGATTCATCATTTTCTTCCGAAGCCTTTTCGTCGTATGTTCCACAAACCTTTCCAAAATACCACTCGTCCAGCAGACCAAGTTCGAGCACAGAGGCTAAGGATGAATACAGCACACCAATCACTACTTAGTGTGTACGCGAGGGTGGTATATGATGATGATTACGCAGATCTAGTATGTGTGTTTTCGCCCTATCTCCTATTCATTGTTTGGTTGTGGACCTGGGCCAGAGTCGCACATCCGACCGTCTAACTAATCCTAATTATATACGACTTGTATACATGAGGTAATGATAGATGGACCGAGTATGAATCCTATCATGAACAGTAGGGCAAAGTTGCCAGGTCTACGAGTGGGTATTCAGCCAATCAGAGGAGCGCAACCCCTGTAGTACGGCTAAGAAAGCTAATTTCGGGACGAAATTCCATCTAACGGGGGGATGATGTGACAACCCGAAAATTTTTAAATTTTTTCCTTGTAAAGCTCAGCCAGTCAACTCCGCTGAGTGTCAGACTCATTTCTGCTATCATTTAGCCTCGTTTAGAGTCCGTTTAAAGGTTCAAAGCTCAGTACATTCAAGCATTGAGCATAGGAATGGATCGTGTAAACTTCTAGCACCAAAATCGAGCCTTACACTCCAACATCAGGAGTGTACGACCGCACACCCCTCTCCTGGAAGCACACTCATGTGCATAAGGTTGGGACTTAGCCTTCATTCATCCCTTTTCATCCTCCCAAGCCTAGAACTCGACTTCCTTCTCAACTATCATCCGATTTTCAGCCTAGATCTTCAAGAATGTAAGTGTTCTTCCTTTGATTTGTTGTTAATCTTCTTAATCTACTAACATCCTTAGATTTCATCCATTGGAAATCATGTTTTGGCTAGATCTTCAAATCTTCATCCATTTCACCAAGAACACACACTTGTTCTTGGTGATTTTGAGCCTTCTCGAGCCTCCGGATCGTAAGTACTCTTTCCCAATGCTTGAATCTTGTTTAGAACACTAGTTTAACACCTTAGAAATGCCTAGAACTCAAGAACACAAGGTGTGTGCGGCCGCACACACAAGTGTGACCGTACACCCCTCAAAACACCCCTAAAGGCTTCCATATTGTAAGTACCATCCCCTAAGCTTGTTACTTACTAGATATGATCCTTAGAAAGCGTCCAAACCATGTTCATAAAGGAGTGTGCGGCCGCACACACTCTGTGTGGTCGTACACCACTTTGTTTAGTGCTTAAGGGCCTCTAAAGTGCCTTTCTAGCTTCAACACTTGATGAGCATTAGTCCTGCAAGCCTCCCTACCTTTGGAAAACGTTTTTGTGCACTCATTACCATGAGTGTGCGGGCGCACACTCCTTCATGTGGCCGTACACTCCCTTTAATTGAATCACATGTGATTCCAACACTTGGTCAAAGTGTTTCCTAGTCTCGTAAGGTGTTTCCTTGCATTTGGTTGCTTCTAAACACTATATTTATGTCAATATGTGCCATTATATGTCATTTAGGACTCGTTAAGTCTCGAGACTTCATTCGTGGAACTTCTCATCCTTACGTGCATATTCGTTTGAATCACCCACACAAGGTGAGTTCATACCCCTGTAATCAATTTTTTAAACTGTTTTAAATGCTTTTAAAGGGGGGGGGGAATACAAGTTGAACACAATGATAATTGTGTAAATTTTTGTTATAAACACTTTTAAAGGATTGCTTATGTCATTTATAAGTAGTCAAAACATTTTAAAAACACTTTTAAAGTTATGTTACTTTATAGTTTAACAAAACTCCGTTTTTGAAGTACAAGCATAACTTAGTAGATAAATGAGTATTTTCAACAACAGTTCAAGTAAATTACTAGTAAACTATAAGGGGTATAGTTTAGGGGTTCAGTTCATAATATAACTAGAAGATACTAATATGCTAGATACAAGAGAAGATACTAAGATACTATAACGAGAAGATACTAAGATACTATAACAGAACAAACATAATAAGGTGCTATAGCATGGGACAACTACATGATCTAATAATACCAATGAATCACTAACTCATTGTTCTAGGCAATTAGTGATAGTTATATTGGGTATACCGGATCAAATAACTTTAATGTGAATTTACACGGCCTAGCAACTTGTTTGCGGAAGTCGTGTTTGGTTCCTAGAATCTCTGGTAGGGAGAGCGTATAGTATGGGTTCTATTCATCACATTATGAACTTAATAAAACAAACATGTTTTAAGGTATCCAGTACTGCAGAATGTCAGTTCATAAGACAACTGTGTACTTATATTTTCCAAATACTTTCATATTGTGACAGTTCCACTTGAAAGTTAATATAAACTATTTTCAAGTCAAGATAGTCATAAGCTAGGGAAAACTTACATTTTACAACTAACACACAGAACAGTCGAGTCTAGTACATTCAGTAGAAGGGGGCCTATAATTCTAACTTTATGATTCCTTAGTGTATGCATTCAGGGATATATATTAATCGGATCCGACTGGTGGTAGGATGTGTGCTTTCCGCTTCATTTCTTGTTCCTTGTTTGGTTGTGGGCTTAGTGCAGATACACCCAGCCTACTATCTATCCGATCTTAGATATATATATGTTTCCGTCTACACCAAGTAATCATAAGGGGTACCAGGTATGGGCCAGGTCATAGGACACTAATTCAATGCACCGTTTTCTAGTACACAAACATACTTTTCAAACAAGAACTTTTGGTATACAAAACTAGAAACTTACCAGTAAAGGGTTTAATCCATTTTTATTAAACCAATATAACTTAAAGGACCTTAGGTGTTTAATTCTATAATACCTCAGTTTATACACCAGGGTTATATATAATTAATATCCGATAGGTAGTTGGGTGTGTGTTTTTCGCCTCATTCCCTGTTCCTTGTTTGGTTGTGGGCTTAGGGAAGAGTCACACAATTAACTATCTATTCGATATTAGATTATATATAGCTAGTATAAACTAAGTGATTATAGAAGGAACTATTGTGGTTATGTGACAACCCAAAATTTCTAACTTGTGTAAATATTCAAATTTATCAGTGTTAGACTCATTTTTCTCCCAGTTATCACTGTTTGGGAACCTATTTTGAGTATCCTAACTCTAGTGAATCAAAGGAATTAGTATTTGGAAGTGTTAGTTTAAGTTCTAAACTACCTAGCAACTATAAACCTTCTCAAAAAGGAGTTTACGGTCAGAGTAACCGTAAACTCCTCCCTATATATATAATGGTTGATCATTTCAGCCATTCTTTTCACTTTAAACAATTCAAAGTCTTTCCCTCTCTACTCCCTCTCTACCTTCATCTAGAATCCTCAAGAAAACGGTTGTGTTTTGGACCCAAAACACCTTCTTTGCCTTCAAAAACCGTAAGTATCGTCTTCCCCTTCATGAATCGAGTTAAAATCCTTCATCTTGGACTTAAGATCATCACTCTTTGCTTGAATAAAAGAGTGTACGATCCTATGAATCTTCATAGACCGTAAACCCTTATAAAGGGTGTTCTTATAGCCTTTACCCTTCCTAAGGCTAAGCATGGTCCCTAGAATCTGACACCTTTGAATGAAACCCTTGAAAATCATCATTTGTGCAAGATTGATGAGTTTACGGTCTAGTGTATCTCCTTAGAACGTACACGCTTCAATGACCGTATATTCATGGGTCGTAAACCCATGGAACCGTAAACCCATGGACCGTAACCCTTATGACCGTAAGGTCATTACACCGTGAACTCGATGACCGTAAGGTCATTGGACCGTAAACACTAAGACCGTGAACACTTGGACCGTGAACTCGAATGGTCATACCTCTTTGACCGTAAACTCTATAGGGTGGCCATATACCCTAGTTATGCAATCATATGTGATTGTATCCCATAAATCTTAGATTTTCCTAGCCATTGAGGGTGTTACCCTTCTTATTTAGTCGTCTATACACTAAATTCACACACATACATGTCCATATGTGTCTATTAGGATCGTTGTGTGCTCAAGGTTACACCTGACACTCTGCGCTTCTCTTCCAACCACACGTCAGAACCACTCACTACAGGTAAGTTCATACCCCTACTCTTTTTCCGAGATTTTCATGTTTTCAGGGGGGAATACAAGCAAAAGTACAAGGAAACTTGTGCTCAAAGTATATTATTTTGTATAAGATAATTATATTTTCAGTATGTTTTTAAACACGGAAATCAGTTTTACCAAACGATTAAGAAATCAACTCGCAGAAACAGTTTTCAAAACTAGAGCAATGAACTTATGAATCATTTAGTAAAATGTATCATTTTATAAAGGATTCATGTTAATCATAAAAGGATTTTCTTTTTATATTATTACTTGTAAATTTGTTAGTCTAAGTGGGAGACACGACCTTGGTAACACTCCCACAGAATCAGAGTGTAGGACTAGCACTTGTAACCAGAGTCTCTTGTAGGGAGAGCGTGACTGTTGTGTATAGATCTATACGGGACTGAGAATCCTGCACCTTACTGCTAGCTACAGTCGGACCGGCAGGTCTATGGGTGACAAAGTCATTAAGAATATCGGTCGTTGCGGGCCATATCCAGTCAGTTATGGTTATAAAACTCACAATGTAGATAACATAGATTTACTTTCGTAATAATGAATCAAGTGAACTAACCTCAAGTGATAACCGATTTAATTACTGGAGGGTATTAATAATAATATCTTCAGGACTTAGTTCATCACGGTTTTCTTTTATTTATTTTCTAAAGCTAATGTACCTCCCTGGGTGTAACCAGGGTTTTTAAAAGAAAACTGATTTTATTAATACGAGTATGGTAGATACTTGCATGCCTCAGTTTAAAACGAATAATCAACCATCACCCTTTAGGGAAAATATAGGATTTTCCCAGGATAAACCGACTATTCAAAACGGATTTGTTTATCATGTAATCAACGGATATTCATATTCATTCCACGACACCTTGGATTGTACATATCTTGGTACGAATCTGGAAGCCATGGAAGGAATGGGTTTTGAAACATGCTTTTTATAAGAAAATATAGGATTTTCTCAAGAAACACTCTTCAAAAGAATCAAAGAACATTTTCCACCAAAACTAATTGCTTATGAACTCACCAGCTTTATGCTGATATTCTTTCAAACTGCTTGTATTCTCAGGAAATCAGTAGACAGGTACTCCTTGGATTTAGAGAAGCCAGAGCAATAATAGTCTTGTTTTTATACTTTTGATATGAACAAAATCATGTATTAAAACTAATGTAAACCTTCTTCATATATTTATTCAATGTTTGGTTGTGTTTACTATGCTTGCTATGATACAATTGTTGTGATACTACACATGACCTCAACCACCCCCGAACGTTTCCGCCGTTCCGGTTTGGGGGTGTGACAGATTGGTATCAGAGCTATTGTTTATAGTGAACTAAGTATACCGAACCTTACATGGTATACAACTATAAACACTAAAAGGGGCTGAAGTGCTCTGAACTAAAGGTATACTTTTAAAATATAAGTATTTTTACAAAAAGTAAACAAGTATACCTAGGTACCGGAATCAGTGTCATAAGTAGAACAAAGCAAAAGTATTTGGATGTTGGACATCGCGGTTAAACCTGGGCAGTTATATAATCATGTCTAGGATCAATATAGCCTGATCAACTATATTCATTCGAGACATGAACAACATGTGTTTGGGAGTGAATGTGGTGTTGCAGCAAGCCTAAAACTTACCTAGATACAAGAGGAGTTCTAGAGCCAAACATAAGGATTAAAATATTATAGGAGTATTTTAGGATGCTATAACAACTAAGCCGGTAACTTACCCAAGAATCTATTATTCAAGGATCAATCATGTAGCTATAATACATTGGAAGTATTATAGGATTCGATGCCTATTAACTATTCCTTTACCATCACCTCGCGTAGATAGCATGGCTGGATTCCATCTTCCTGGCGACCCGTACTTTCCCAACCAAGGAGATGATGGATGGATCGAGCCAGAGCCAGAAGGAAACCATGAAATTCCATTGGATGATGACTTCGCCGAACCATTTTCTGAAGAGACTGACTCAGAACCCGAAGTCGAGAACATACCTCAAGTAACCCCAATACCAAATCCTAACCCTCGAGTTGGATTCCAAGATCCAACGCCTATGTGGGTCGGTAGTTTGAATAGGTGGAGCCACGAGCAAGACCAACCCCTCCCATACAACGGGAACCGTAACTCCTACAATCAGAACGAAGGAGGACCCGCACACAGGGCTCTTCCAATCCTGATACGACGTGTGGCTCGCAATGTGGAGCTAGGTATGGCAACCCTTCAGCGAACTGTGGAGCTCGAAGCAGATTCGGACACCAGCACAGATCGCATTCGTCGTCTCGAGATTGCTCATGCAAGAGCTGTCAGGAACAAGGAAGCTCTGCAACGAGAATTAGCTATAACCCAAGCCGAAGTCACAGAGATCCGAGCACACCAGTCAGGGTACGAGAGACGCCTGCTTGGTGTGGAACGTCAACTGGTCGAATTAAGGTTTCACTTGAGGAGTACCCGTCGTCGATAGGGGGATACTCTACTCATCTTTCCTTTTTTGGTCTAATGAATAACTTTTATATCTATGTTCAGAGTAGCTCTTTTCCGTTAACATCTCTGCCTATTATGTTGCCAAGATTTTCTCCCTATTAGTATGACTTAGACCTACTTTTAGGTCAAGGTTTCCGAAATATGTGTAATCTCAGTTTTAGTTATGATGGCAACAATCATATTTCAGTTAAAGATTATCATTGTCAAAAGTATAGCTTAGATCGGTCGCATGCAAATTAAGCAACTTATCAAGGTCCTATCACTGTTTTGTCCTCTAAACATGTATCATAGGATGTACTTAGACGATCATTCATCTCAATCCTTCCATATGACCAAGTCCTCACTAGTTATAGTGATAAAATTTGTTCGAACCTTCGTATCATTTCCTGCGCCAAGGCACAAAAGTATCTGCGAAAGGGATGCCATGCATTCCTGGCTCATGTTATCGATGAGACGCAAAAAGTTAAAGACCTCGAGAGCATCTACGAAGTCTGCAACTTTCCTGATGTCTTTCCCAAAGACATTCCAGGAATTCCTCCCGAGCATCAAGTTGAATCATGTGTCGACTTGATCCCCGAAGCTACCCTAATATCTAACCCTTCATATCATCTAGAGCCGGAGAAAATGGGGGAAGTTATCTAGCTAGCTCAATGAGCTGAGCAACCAGGAGTTCGTAAATTTATTGTATGTGAATTCTATGGCGTTCAGATCTTTTATATTCTTGCTAAGACCACATGATGGGGATGTGGGTCGAATCAATGAGAATTAGATAGCAAAACGGGAAATCCCTATGCATAGATAAACATTTAGGATACATCCAGAGGCAACCATTGTTGCTCACAAACTTCTTCTCTTGACATGTAGCAGATCATCCATCCGAAAGAACGTAACCAACCCACCAGTAAGACACCAGTACTCCAGATGGACTCAGCCACGTTCCAAGCTACTGTTACAGCAGCCGTAGCAGCCGCCCTAGCTGTTCTTAACGCTAACAACCCAAATGGGAATGGGAACAGTTTCCACACCTCGAACTGTAGCAGCACACGAGGAAACCAACAAGGGCTTATTCAGGAGGGAACTCCAACTCCCAAACCTAAGAGCGCCAAATGAAAATTCTGGAACAAGAGGGAGCGCAAGCTGTCTCATAAATGTGCCAAGAGACAACAACCCGTGATAACTCCTACAACCACAACATCCGCCAGACCAGTGCCAACGCCAGTGCGGCGATATGCTGGAAAACTTCCAAATTGTGAGGAATGTAACTTCCACCATGTAGGAAAGTGCCGTGAACTTTGATGTAAGAACTGCAACAGACAAGGACACACCACACGATACTATAGGGCTCCTGCACAGCCAAATACCTCGATTTCTGGCGTACCGATGGGTCAGGTTTGCTACAATTGTAGCGAACCCGTACATTTCAAAAGGAATTGTCCAAGGATTAAGGATGGACAGGAAATTCGTTTCGTATAGACCCCGACTCAACACATCATTTCCACTACCGATGCTAACATAGTTCAAGTGTGCGGTACATGTGGAGAAATAGGACATCTCAAAAGAGACTGCCCCACAGAGAAAAACAATGAGGGAGCAGGAGGAGTCTGACCTCAGAAGATGAGGAAGCGTCGAAGGACCTTGCCATGTGTTGGTACGTTTTCGAAAAATCCCAATAATAGTTCGTAATTGTGATTACTTATTCGTCCGAATTAAATCACGGAATCTTTATAAGGTTTGAAGCTCTAATGCACAAATTACGATAGCCCAGTGAATACACTAGAGTCAGTTGTAATTATACGCGGTTTGTGTACACCAAACGATCATAGAGAGATCTAGTAAGAACCATTTCATGAAAGTTCATAGTTTCAAAATGTCTCAACCATCGTGTTAGTGATACCTGTTAATTTCGAAGCAACACAACAAACGCCAGAGATATTACCTCAGGGTCACCATTATGCTAACAAAACGATCCTTTCGGACGAACTTAACACGCAACTCTACGTCGCCATCCTGCTTAGCCCGACTGAATCTATGTCATACCAAACCCTTTTGTCTTGAATCGTCCGATCGCAAAACTCTCGTCGCGCGTAACGATAAACTAGATGCGAACCCCCGTAATTCCATCTCGCCTCAAACTCTCGAAGGTATTCATACAAGGAGTATGGTATCCAACCGTAACCTTCCTTAAGCACCCTTAACAGACCATTTTGGAAACACCCCTCACGCAACAAGTCAAGTTCAAGCACAGAGGCTAGGGACACATACGGTTAGCCTATCAATGTTAAATGTGCACGCGAGGGTGGTGTATAATTAAGATCCTGCAGACTTAGGATGTGTGTTTCCGCCCTATCTCATGTTCCTTGTTTGGTTGTGGACCTGGGGCAGTGACACCCAGCCGACCGTCTTATTAATCTTAATTATATACGACCTGTGTACATGAGACAATGATAGACGGACCAGGTATGAGTCCTACCATGGACTCAAGGACAAAGGTTGCTCAGAACTACGAAAGAACATCCTATCAGTTGGATGAACGTGGCCAGGCAACCCCAACCTAGACATCATTAACAGATCAGAATAGCAGATGCAGCAGTGATGACCTGCTGAGTCACCCAGCAAGGATTTGAATTCTCTAGAGAATGCAAGAGTTGTATGAAACCCAAGGGCTCTACCGATCCTGGAGAAATGTCGGTCCGATGAGACACTTGTGATCACCTTCATCTTTTTCTAAATCCAGGAATTTTATTCTGTGTTTGAATTTCGGGATGAAATTCCCTCTAACGGGGGGATAATGTGACAACCCGAAATTTCTAACTTGTGTAAACATTCAAATTTATCAGTGTTAGACTCATTTTGCTCCCAGTTATCACTGTTTGGGACCCTGTTTTGAGTATCCTAACTCTAGTGAATCAAAGGAATTAGTATTTGGAAGTGTCAGTTTAAGTTCTAAACTACCTAGCAACCGTAAACCTCCTCAAAAAGGAGTTTACGGTCGAGACCTTGAGTTTACGGTCAGAGTAACCGTAAACTCCTCCCTATATATATAATGGTTGATCATTTCAGCCATTCTTTTCACTTTATACACTTCAAAGGCTTTCCCTCTCTACTCCCTCTCTACCTTCATCGAGAATCCTCAAGAACACGGTTGTGTTTTGGACCGAAAACACCTTCTTTGCCTTCAAAAACCGTAAGTATCATCTTCCCCTTCATGAATCGAGTTAAAATCCTTCATTTTGGACTTAAGATCATCACTCTTTGCTTGAACAAAAGAGTGTACGGTCCTATGAATCTTCATAGACCGTAAACCCTTATAAAGGGTGTTCTTATAGCCTTTACCCTTCCTAAGGCTAAGCATGGTCCCTAGAATCTGACACCTTTGAATGAAACCCTTGAAAACCATCATTTGTGCAAGATTGATGAGTTTACGGTCTAGTGTATCTCCTCAGACCGTACACCCTTCAATGACTGTATATTCATGGGTCGTAAACCCATGGAACCGTAACACCATGGATCGTAAACCTTATAACCGTAAGGTCATTAGACCGTGAACTCCATGACCGTAAGGTCATTGGACCGTAAACAGTAAAACCGTAAACACTAAGACCGTGAACACTTGGACCGTGAACTACAATGGTCATACCACTTTGACCGTAAACTCTATAGGGTGGCCATATACCCTAGTTATGCAATCATATGTGATTGTATCCCATAAATCTTATAGTTTCCTAGCCATTAAGGGTGTTACCCTTCTTATTTAGTCGTCTATACACTAAATTCATACACATACATGTCTCTATGTGTCTATTCGGATCGTTGTGTGCTAAAGGTTACACCTGACACTCTACACTCCTCTTCCAACCACACGTCAGAACCACTCACTACATGTGAGTTCATACCCCTACTCTTTTTCCGAGTTTTTTATGTTTTCAGGGGGGAATACAAGCAAAAGTACAAGGAAACTTGTGCTCAAAGTATATTATTTTGTATAAGATAATTATATTTTCAGTATGTTTTTAAACACGAAAAACAGTTTTACCAAACGATTAAGAAATCAACTCGCAGAAACAGTTTTCAAAACTAGAGCAATGAACTTATGAATCATATAGTAAAATGTATCATTTTATAAAGGATTCATGTTAATCATAAAAGGATTTTCATTTTATGTTATTATTTTGTAAATTTGTTAGTCTAAGTTGGAGACACGTCCTTGGTAACACTCCCACAGAATCAGAGTGTAGGACTAGCACTTGTAACCAGAGTCTCTTGTGGGGAAAGCGTGACTGTGGTGTATAGATCTATACGGGACTGACAATCCCGCACCTTGCTGCTAGCTATAGTCGGATCGGCAGGTCTACGGGTGACAAAGTCATTAAGGATATCGGTCGTTGCGGGCGACATCCAGTCAGTTATGGTTATAAAGCTCATAATGTAGATAACAGAAATTTACTTTTGTAATAATGAATCAAGTGAACTAACCTCAAGTGATAACCGATTTAATTACTGGAGGGTATTAATAGTAATATCTTCAGGACTTAGTTCATCACGATTTTCTTTTATTTAGTTTCTAAAGCTAATGTACCTCCCTGGGTGTAACCAGGGTTTTTAAAAGAAAAATGCTTTTATTAATACAAGTATGGTAGATACTTGCATGCCTCAGTTTAAAACGAATAATCAACCATCACCCTTTAGGGAAAATATAGGATTTTCCCAGGATAAACCGGCTATTCAAAACGGATTTGTTTATCATGTAATCAACGGATATTCATATTCATTCCGCGACACCTTGGATTGTACATATCTTGGTACGAATCTGGAAGTCATGGAAGGAATGGGTTTTCAAACATACTTTTTATAAGAAAACCTAGGATTTTCTTGAGAAACATTCTTCAAAAGTATCAAAGAACATTTTCCACCAAAACTAATTGCTTATGAACTCACCAGCTTTATGCTGATATTCTTTCAAACTGCTTGTATTCTCAGGAAATTAGTAGACAGGTACTCCTTGGATTTAGAGAAGCCAGAGCAATAATAGTCTTGTTTTTATACTTTTGATATGAACGAAATTATGTATTAAAACAAATGTAAACCTTATTCATATATGTATTCAATGTTTGGTTGTGCTTACTATGCTTTTCTATGATACAATTGTTGTGATACTACACATGACGTCAACCACCTCCGAACGATTCCGCCGTTCCAGTTTGGGGGTGTGACAGGTTACCATTTTTACTATAAGAAATAAGGGTTTTCTTAAAGGATCTTTTCATCAAATATAAAGGAACTATCACAGTTAACTCCGTGAGTACCAGGTGAATACACCAGGGTTATATACAACAAGGATCTAACAAACAATGGGATGTGCGTCTTCCGCCTCATTTCATGTTCCTTGTTTGCTTGTGGGCTTAGGGCAGATACACATAACCGATTGTTTGTTTACTCTGAGTTTTATATAACTTGTGTTCATTTAATACTCTTACAAAGGACCGTAGAGTCATTTTTACTTATCTTTCATCAAATCAGGAAATATAGGATTTCCTGGAGGAACAGACAAACTTTTTTAAACAAAACCTACTACAACTTACTACAACTTTCTTACTACTCACTTACATCACTTAAATCTTATGAACTCACCAGCTTAAATGCTGATCTACGCTTTCAAAATAACTTGTATTCTCAGGAGACCAGTAGACAGGTACGCGCTCTGGAAATTCAGAAGATGGAGCAGTATAGCTTCAAGTCTTGTTTTGTTATTTACTTTGTAGTCTATATTATGTGAATCACATATTTGTAAACACTTTCTTTCTAATGAAATGGTTTTTTATTACTTGCTTACTATGATACATGTCTTGTGATACTAAACATGACGTCGTCCACCCCAGAACGTTTCCGCCGTTCCGGTTTTGGGGTGTGACAAACAAGTGTGTGTTCTTGGTGTTCTTGGTGAAAGATGAAGATCTTGAAGATCTACCCAAAAAGATGATTTCCATGGATGAAATCAAAGGGTGATACATGATTAAGAAGGATAACAACAACTAGAGGGAAGAAACACTTACGTTTTTTATGGTCTAGGATGAAGAACTCGATGATAGTTGAGAGAGAATCGATTTTCTAAGCCTGGAAGTTGTAAGAATGAAGAATAATGAAGGATACCCTACATATGGGGGTGTACGGTCATCATGGGTGTACGGTCGTACACCCATGTGTACGGACGGATACTCCCTTGGATGGAGTGTTCGGCTCGATTTCAACGCGAAGGCTTGAATGTACTGCGCTTTGAACCCTTAAACAGACTCTAAACAATGCTAAAAGATAGGAGAAACAGGTCCGACACTCGGTTGAATTGAATGGTTGGACTTACAAGGCAAAAAATTTCGGGTTGTCACATTTATCAAGCTCCTGATACCTCAAAACCTCTTCACCATAGGGGAAGGACATTATCTGAAATTCAAAAAAATTCAGGTTTGCCCAAGAATACAAAGCAACATATCCAAATTTATTTAAACTATGATGTTGTGGGACACTCAACTGCTAGAGACTATAGGAAAGTTGGGCATAAAGTGAAAGTGAGTTTAATTATAAAAAATCTTGAAATATATTCTCCTTTTTTATATAATTTTTTTGACTATTTTTTTCATATAGTTGTTGAATTTGTGTGACCAAAAATCAATATTGAGTGACATTGCTAATAATATATGATCCTATAGGGTCACACCTTTATCAAGTTGGCACATTTTGTATATTTATTATTAATATGATTATTTATAAATAATAACAATTCATGTATTTAATTATGGAATAATTATTGTTTTGTGAATATAATAACTATAAGAGAGTATAAGTAGTTAGTATCTTATATTTTATGAATTAATAAGTCATGCACAACCTTTTGGACTAGTTGGATTTTTTTTCTTTTACCTATAGACAAAGTTTATATTTTATAAACATTGAGTTTATAAAAATTGAAGAATCTTCCTTGTTTTATTAGGTTTGGCCGAAAGTATATATAAAGGAATGGAGGTTGCTTTTCAACCTCCATGCTTTGTCTCCCATGCTTCTAAAGGCTACAAATACTTTAGAGTGTTTTAATGTAAAACCTTTACCTTGCATGGAGTATATAAGAGTGTCTTATGCATGATAAATGAGCTAGTGTTTTACAAGTTGTTTAATATCTTCTTCTTCATTTATTCACCATAAAACCATAGGTACTAGAATCTCTCTTGTTATGATGTTTGGTGCTTTACTTTGGTGATTAGAACCTCCCTTGAGTTGTCTCCTTTAGTGCTTATTTGTGTTAAGCACTTAAAGTATTAATACACTCAATAATACAAGAAGGAACTAGCATTCCAAGCACCTTACTCTTGATGGCATATACACATATAGAAATCATATTCTTTGATTTTTCCTATCTTCGTCAAAACTCTAAAACAAAATGGGTTCAAAGGCTTCAGAGGTTGTCATTTTAAAAACTCTTTGTTTGTTATTTCATTCTAACTTATATAAATGGATCCTTGATTGTTTGGTTTTCTCTTAAACTACAAATAAACATGTTATTTTAAAAGACTTCTGTTGCCAGTTTTTATGAAAAACTAACTTATATTTTGTATCAAAGTCTATCAGAGGTATCTGAGTCATCTTTTATATGTTAGAATGATTTTTTTATGTTTGATAGTCTTTGTTTTTTGGAAAACAAACATGGATTTATTTTGGTTAAGAAAATCTATATTTGTCTTCTTTGACAATTTCTTGGTTAAAATTGTTTATTTTTATATATAACCATTTTTCATGCATTTTGGTTATATAGAAGTTGCCTTAGAAAAAACAAAGAGGTGTTTGTTATAATATTTAATATTTTGTTGTTATAAACATGCAATTTGGACCTTTGTGTTGTGTTTGGTTGATATTTATTTATTCATAAGATGTAATAGATAAATAGATATTTTTTCATTTGTTGATTTGTTGTAATAAATTAATAAACTACTTTTATTTCTTTTAAATGTAACAAGATGAAAAAAATGACATCCTTGAAGATGAATTAACCATTTGAGACCATAATCCCAACCATAAGCTTCTAATTTTGGTTTTGGGCTTAATTACAGTCTTAATGGTTTAAGTGCAACAACCTTTACAACATAAGATTTGAAGTTCTTTTACAAGCTAGAGTTGACTTGGCAAGTGGGAGCTTGAAGAACTTTTGAAATGTGCCTTAAGTCCTTTAGGAAAGACTTAATAACTTTTATGATGGCTCACAAAAATTATTACTAGACATGGCTTGCTTTATACATATTAAAATGCATGCATGTGAAGTTTAATTTTATGTTATTGTATGTTATGTTTGTTGCACGAAAATGGTTTTCACACACTAAATAAAATTTTAACATAAGATAATATCACTTGGATTTTGAGTAAAAAATATTTAAAAGATAACATAAGATGTTTATAAATTAATAGTTATAAAAACGTTTTTATCGGTTACCGGTTAAAAATCGATTTTTTGTTAAAAACAGTTTTATTGTAAAACTTATAAATACCCAACTTTAAACTATTTGGAATGGTTTAAAATATGCATAAACATTATATAAACTCCATGTCTTTATAATAAATAGTGAGCTTTTATTAAAAGGAGTAAAATCGGTTTATAATGTTATAACGGCTAATAATAAAACAAGTGATTATTTTTTGCGTCGAAACTTAATATATGATATTACTGTTTTAAATATAACCCAACATGTTGATATTATATTTTATGCATGCCAAATGAGATTTAAAACATATGTATAATCATCCAAGTTTTGGTTTATCAAATTATGACTTTTATCATACGTTGTATAAAATTGAGTTTATAAAATAAAATAAGTTTATTCAACAAATTCATGAAGTCATAAGATTTTGATTGTTAAAAGGAAATTTAAAATTGTGATTTTAAAATTCGTCTAAAACTCCAAGTCTTAAGTATAACATGAAATTATATTAAGACTATTACCGGTTCGTAAAACCGATCTACGACTAAACTTTAAAATAGCGGATTTTAGTTTATAATTGATCGTGGCTAATAGCAAATAAAATGAAGTTTTATTTTGCACCTAAAGAAATTCATAACAAGTTATATGAATTTTACAAAAGGGTACATGAATTGTTGGATGCATGCAATATTCATGAGACCATGTTTTTATAAACTATAATTGTAAAACATATGTAAAACTTTTTCTAAAATTGCAAGCAATTGTCGTCCTTTTGACGAAGTCTCATTATCATTTGTATGGTCTTAATGTCACATGACCACCTGGTCATTAGGATTGTCTTATGATGTCTGGGGTAGTTTTGTAGTTTCTAGTTTCTAAATGGTCACCTTGTCACTTGTTAGTTGCAATACTACAAGTGGTTTCAAGTAGGATGACTTGATCGGAATCTTGTGTGATAAAGGTCACCTAAGCATAAGAGGTATGATGCATAGATGGGATAAACATTCCATGTTAAACAATAGTTATTTATGATCACATAATTTAGGAGTTACATATTATATGCAATTGGTAATTGCTGCCTATCGAGTTTAATTAAGTTAATGGGATAAAGGTCACCTAACCATTTACTTGTTTCATTACTGTTTGATGATGATACTTTGATGGAAGTATTATTGTAATGATGTGTCTCACATCATAATGAGGTAATTAACCTTGACTTACAGAAAGTCTTGGATAATTATGAAACATATCAGATGTCTCATCAAGTAAAGCAGATATTCAATAAGAACACTAGAAAGTGCTTCAAGTTTGTTCAAGAATTGAAAAAAGGAAGACTAAGAGATTATGTACTCAAATAGACTTATTGTCCAGCTAAGGGATATACAGGATAAACCCAAAAATCAAGAAAGGAGTTAAATGATTAGTGTTGTTTTTATTGTGGAAGAAACTAGGAACTAAAAGAGGAATTGCTCCTCTAATCTCATCAAGCTAAAGAAGTCTAACTTGGACAAGACTTCAAATATCTATATGACTAACTACTTATGTTCCTATCATTCACATGAGTATGTTTACTTCATGTCACACTAATAATTGATATTTTGTGTTGATGATTGGAAGAAATAATCGATTGATTGCATAAGAATGGTATTTCGTGTTGAAGATATAACAAGTGATGTTATAGTCTTTATTTAAACAATAGATGTTTTTGTAGCTATTCTTATAGGGACATGTAATAGTTTTAATTTATGAATAAATCTAGATTTACTTATCGTTTAATGGATGTTTACATTCATGTTTTGAAACGATGTATTCTATGTTAAAGAATATTTTCTCATAATGTCATTTATGAAGTAAATCTGTAAGGTTTCATTAAATTGATAGTTCTGATCATGACACCTAAATAATCAAATGATATTTGATTCAAACTTATCTATGTCATAAATCATCATGACTATATAAATACGAAACACATATACCAACATCAAAAGGATGAAATTTTTGAAGGCAAATGATCTTGATTCATTTGATATATGTGAATCATATTTATATGGGAAAATGATTCACACGTGTATTTATCTAGTCAAAGGATTATACATAAGTGACGTATGTAATCTTTTCAATCCATGAATAGATTTGGTGATAGATACTTAATCAATTTCACTAACAACTCTTATTCGTTATTGTTGAAACGTTTGATTTCCTCATTTTGTTTCATAGTGAACATTGAAGTACAGCTTAATGAGATCATTATTAACCTCTCATCCTGATAAAGAAAATGAGTTTTGCAAACCAAGTCTTCTTGGAACATCTTAGTAGTTGTGAAATAGATTCACAACTCATTCCGTCAAAAACACTCACTTCTCATTAGTATGGTTCTTGTGGCACATGATCACTTGGTCACTTGGATCTATCTTATGATGTTAAAGGTAGCCTTCGAATTCTCTAGTGGGATAGGTTCAGCTGGCCACTAGCTGAATGTCAATAGTACAAGTTTTTGAAGAGGATAAAAATAGACCTTTCAGTCTACTATATGATGTTTTTTTAAAAGAACTATTTACTTTATAAAAATTTTGGAATTATGGTCACTGCAACAAATATATATATATATATATATATATATATATATATATATATATTGTTGGGTTTTGAGCATTCCAACACTCCTATGGTGTACATGCAACCCTATAAACCTTGGATCTATGTTTTCTCTATTATACATGCAAATATTCAATATTCCAAGGTTTCATCCTAACTAGCATAATTAGAAGTAACTATACTACAAGAATCTAGTAGAATGACATACCTTTTGATGGAGCTTGAAGTCTTGAACCTTTAAGAGCCTAGTGCCTCAAGTGTTGCACCTCAAATGGTTCACACAACACCAAGAACCCTTGGAATAACTAGAGAATAAGGATACTTAGGTTCACACTCATGAAATCGGTTTGCCCTCTTTGTGTACACACACTAGTGCTTAGCACCCAACATATGAACCGTATGGACCTCTTTATATATTGTGGAGGATTAGGGTTACATTCATGTAAACCCTAATACCTATGACCTTTCATTTCCATAGGATCCATGGGTTAAACACTCCATGGACTATCCATGAAAGCTTAGCCCAACCTAAATGAACTTGGTCCACCACATATATATATATATATATATATATATATATATATATATATATATATATATATATATATATATATATATATATATATATATAAGAGTCCATATTTAATTAGTTCCTTTTTTATCACTAGATTAATTCTAAATTAATTCTTGATCAATACTAATTAAATAATATGATTTCATATTAATATATTAGAACTTATAATATATTAATATAAATCACTAGTATCATTTTTCTCATTTTGTCTATCCAATTGTTCTGATGCCATGCAATCCAAATGGACCATGCCAAGTCGGGTCGAATACATACCAATAAAAGTTATGGGCTTAGACATCTAATCCAACAGTCTCCCACTTGGATAAGTCTAAAACAATTATTGCGTATGATTCCAAAACCCGACTAGCAATCGTAGCTCTTAAAGCCACTGCCGTACTCTGATCAAATCAATGACGCATCCATTAGATAAGGGATCATATATTCCTCCATTGTAGATATGATATGGACTGAGACATGGATTATAATCATTCTCTCTGTCCATTTGTTGTTTCCCGATTTCCGATTTATGACGACTGACTAATTTAACAAATCAAATTAGTCCTGGCTTGCCCAAGCACTTCGGGGTCTAATCACTAAATCATCGAGGGGCCCACAAATATCGTTTTTATCCCTCCAAGGGTAAAAGGAATGGATAAAGTTCTACTCATATGCTTGTTCTACTACTTGTTGAATCATACACAAATTCACGTTTTATAACATCGAGTTACCAATGCGTTTTCGTGCAATCAATGTATAACCAACTCATAGTCAACAACTCATATCTCTAGCTTTGAAGTATATAAGATATTATCGTCTCATGATCACTCGTGATAAAATCCATGAAGTGATTCAAATTAGCGTGGGTTGAATTCAATACTCAGAACTTATGAGTACTCATGAATGTTGTAGCAACTCTCGCTATGTCCAATACCTTAGACATCTAAAAATCAACTTCATGACAGTCTTGCCTTAATACCTACTTCCAACGTATTATCGACTGTGGATGGTTTGAATAACTTAGTCATTCGGGAAGAATGACCTAGTTATTCTGGAGTCAAAACATGCAAAGTGAAACACAAGAATAATTGATACCAATATGGTCTCAGAACTTATGAATATAAATAGAACACCTTTTATTTATCACCATATTGATTACACATTATTCATTGTATAATGTTTCAAATTTATCAACTTAATACTTGAATGAAAAAAATAGTTGGCCCATGCTCCAAGCATGTACACTATGTTTTTCTGAACACTAGTCATGCCATACACCAAGTATGCACACTATATTTGTCTATGATCTTTACTTTGTGGAATATATCAATTGGAAATAATTCCAATGATTCTCATTTCAGAATCCCAAATCCTTACCGCAAATGCAAGAATTCCAAATTCCTGCCATTTACCGAAATATTTTAGATTTTAAACTTATATGTACTGATCCTCTTGTAATGATTATGCACAAAGTCACAAAGACTTGTCAACAGTCATTACAGAGTATTCCAATGGAGATCAACTCCATAGAAATGAAGTTTCATATTCAAAGTACATTGCTTTGAACATCCTTATTGCATTAAGTTTTTCTAATCTTATACAGATTGAATAACTTCCACCTATGGAGACATCTCCATATTCCCATTTTGACTATCACTTCTGAACAAGAGTTGCCTTTTTTCAGAATATGTCAATATGGTCCTTCAAAAGTTAACACTATACTTCCAACTGTCCCTGAGCAACTAATCTTTGGTGAACCTTAGATTGTCCTCGACAATTGCTTAATCATTTTTGTCATATCCAATTCTAGACCTTTTTCCCTTCTTAATGCTCCTAGGTAATTGGAAAATTTAGAAAGGATAAATATTATAGCACATGAAATCAATCCTATACCCGACGCATATGGGACACGATTCATGATGTCTCAGATAAAGACATGATTCTAGACCAGTCTTTTGCTACAATATTTTTATTTGCCATGTTTTCATAATTCGATTATGAAGAGGGATGTCGTAATCATAATCGAATTTGAGAACGCAATATAGAATTTCCTTAAGTTGAACCATTCCAACATAAAATTCATATATATGCTAGACTAAATTGAAACTTTTGTTTTCTATAATTAACATTGCTAACTTGCAACACTTATTATAATTATCATACTCCCACTTGCATGATGATTATTAGCATAACACTTATGATCCCACTAGCTTTGACATGTACTCAGAAATCAGCTGGACTTCTAGAAATCAATACTTTATTGACTTTCTTACCAAAGTTCAGATTTCTGATACGAGATGCTTTGATAAAACTTTATCAAAATCATACACCTTTCCTTAGATAGCTCACATGTGTGTCTAAACAATTTCCAGAACTATGAAAAGGAATGTCGTAATCATAGTCTCAATTGTTTAGACCTTTGCCATTTCTCTACTTAAAATCTACTTAGTGAAAGCGTTTCCTCACCATCATTTTCTTGAATTGGAGAGAAACCTTATGACACTTAGATTTTATGGTGTATGTGTTCCTATCCATGTGAATTTGTCAAAACCATAATCACAAGACAAGGTTAGTGACAAATCCAAACTTATATGGACTGAACTTGTGCAGCCTTAACTTATTGCCACCTGGCAGCACAAGGGCCTGTCATTGCTTCCAAGTTGTTATGCAACCAATTGAGAACTCTCAGAACTCATATGCAAAGCCAACTTTAACTGGAATGGGCACATAAATAGGAATATGTCAACACGATAGGTTATAAACCTCACGTAGTGTGCTAGTGATAAACTACATGTTTTTATTCTTGATTAGATCTTGAAGCTTTTTCAAGATCTTTAAGACTCCCACTGTCCTCTTGACATATAAGACTCTCTTGCCAAGACCAATTCCTTGACAAACAAATATTCAAGAGATAGTGCAGATTCTTATCAAGACAAACACTTCACACAATTGGCCTAAGTTCGTCTCTGTTTTATCCAAAACATCACAACTTACCAATTTCAAATGTACAAGAGTAGGACACATTTTACTCTTACATTTGACAAGTGTTAATAAACCTTCTTTAAGATGTGTCACTCAAATTACAATCTTGGAGTATGACTCTAAGACTTGTTTTGGAATGAAGTATGACCCATCTTCTTGATTTATCCACTTCAACAATTCATGACTACTCTTCTTAGCCATAAGAATGCACTAAGATGTCCCTAGAGGATGAGTTGTGATATGGTCTCACAATCATTAAGATGATCATAAAGCATGATACTAAAGTACTCTCCCATCTTTCCAGATTTGAGAAACTTTTATCTTTCTGCCTAATTTGATTTTTCTCATTCGTTCTGCCATACATCGAAACTTTTCCAATGCTTCAGAATTATACTTAGACTTGTAAGTATAACCATATTTACTAAACTTTAGTAAATCATGACGAATAGTCTTATCGATCTTTTATGGTGGACTTGATCAGTGCACAAGAATGTGTACTCGATCCCTTAGTCCTTCACTTGACTCACATATGCATGTGAACAAGGAGTTAGTCTTAATTTTCCAAAGGTGAAGATTTTCATTCATCATACTATACAACTTGCATGATTCAAAGTTTCGGTCCAATTGAAACTTGGGTGATGAGAATCTTTCCTTTTTTGGTAAATTTAGACACTACCACAAATGAAACAAGGAGTTTCTTTAAGTTTCCTTCCCTTTGCTTGATCCTGCCAAACATCAAAATGTAACCGAGTCACATTTTCTATTAAGAATCATCAATAAGGAACTTAACAGAGTTAGATAGTGGACATACCCGAAGCAAAGTCAAACTTTTTGACTTGACCTTCTCTCAGATCTCTCAGGTAGTTAGGGCAGCTTCGCAACCAATGCCCCTTCCTTTGGCAATAGAACCATATGGACTCTTTGGTAATGGTACATGGGACTATCTAAGACTTAGCCTTTCTCTTTACCATTTGGTCACCCTAGTTGACTATGGCCAATCCCTTTCCATTGGGAAGCGAAGGCTTTTCTGGATATCCAATGTTACCATTCGCAATGTCCATGGAGGTTTGGGAAGTTGATCTTCTAATCAAATTTGCTTTACCAGTCCTCCAAATCATTACTGATTCAGCAGTACCAAGCCAATAGATAAGATCATTAAGGGTCATGTCATAGTCTGTTTCATAGTAGTCCCAAAGGAAAATCACTATGTGACTTAGAAAGTGATTGAACAACCAACTTTCTTAAGACTTTGACACCCAACTCTTCCGGCTTGTCAATATGTGACTTCATCTCCAAGATGTGAGCACACATAGACCTTGCTTGCCAATAGGGCTTGAGTGACCTTGAACTATTCAAGAACTTGTGGGTTAGGGAGAATAATTTGAGGAGGTGGAGGAAGTGAAGTATGATTTCCATGAGCCAACCACGGGACATCATCTTCATTAGGAAAGCTTGTTCCATGAGATTTGGGAAGATCATAATTATCTGAACCAGACATTTACAATGGCAGAAATTCAAGTTAGTTGATTTAAAGTCCTTAATATAACACCCAATATGAAATATTAAGGCTAGGACCCAACACAATATTTTATAACTTGTAAGAGGGATGTCGTAATCCAAGCTATAAAATATTTGAAGGTAGGAGAATGACGACTCACCAATTTCCACCATGAAAAACGAAATAATTTATTAGGTTTTAATTGGATTTGAAACTCCTAGATCTTTTGAGATTCATTGAACTTTTCAATGACATGTTTCAATCTCGATTGTGCCCTGTCAAGTTTTGTGACTGGGATGCCGAGGATCACAAAACAAGGTGGAAATAACCATGCAAATTTACTTGGTACCCTTAATATTAATCACTTAATCGATGTGTTGGTTAACCACACACGCTCCACCGATACTATGATAAACATTAAGTTACCCTTTGCCTACCTTGTTAAATTCAAGTTAGTGTGTTAGTTAACCACACACGGTCCACTAACGATTTAAGCAAAGTGCAAAGTGTAATTTTCATGGGTTAGCACCAAATTCACATTTTCCTAAAGTAACTAAGATTGGGAATTTATAAAAGGTTTAGTTACTTTATATTTATCATTACACTTTTAATGAAGGGAGAATTAGAGTCCTGTCAAACCCGTTCGGCTAACGACCCTCTACCAGTCAAGGAATCGGTGGGTGAGAGTGGACACCCATTAAGCTGCCATTTTATGGGCAGCAACCTTATACCCCCCTTATAGACCGACTTCGTGAATGAGGCCTACTAACGGTAAGACTGACTTGCTCTTATACATATATATATATATATATATATATATATTATTAACTTATAATACAATAAAGTATAAGGGTTGAATTTGAACTTTTAAAATTCTAGGGGTTGGAACTAAAGTGTTCTAAAGTAACTTTACATGTTCCAAAACTTGAGGGCAAGTTTTGAACAATTCAAAAACTTTTGGATTTTCATAACTTATGAGTTTAATTAAGGTTTTAAAAACTTTAATGAAGAGACTCTTGAACATCCGTAACTTGAGGACAAGTTATGGAGTCCATAAAACTATTTAAGAGAAAATATTCTTCAATTATGTAACCTATGGCTTTTTAATGGATCTTTAAAAGAAACGACTTTTGGTAATCCATAACTTGAGGACAAATTATGGACTCCATTAAAACACATTTAGATCAAGAATTAACTAACAACAATTTACAAATAATTCCTATGATTTACCATAACTCATAAGTGTATGAACAATCATATCAACAATTTCAAGAATTACATAAACACACATAAACTTGAAATTTTGATAATAACCTTGAAATTGGTTTACCATAATCATTACCACATCAAAAAATAGGTTTTATAAGCCCAAAACAGTTTAAGGTAATGATTCTAGACCAATTCCAGCCTTAAAACACGAAAATATGCAAACTGGAAGACCAACTCGTCGAGTTCTATAAGGAACTCGTCGAGTTCATGCTTTAACACATGAACTCGTCGAGTTTTCAGTTTGGGTGGATTCTTGGTTTTAAAAAATAAGTTGCATCAAGTATAACTGAAAACAAGCCTAGGCTCTGATACCATTGTTGGGTTATGAGCATTCTAACACTCCTATGGTGTACATGCAACCCTATAAACCTTGGATCTATGTTTTCTCTATTATACATGCAAATATTCAATATGCCAAGGTTTCATACTAACTAGCATAATAAGAAGTAACTATACTACAAGAATCTAGTAGAATGACATACCTTTTGATGGAGCTTGAAGTCTTAAACCTTTAAGAGCCTAGTGCGTCAAGTGTTGCACCTCAAATGGTTCACACAACACCAAGAAACCTTGGAATAACTAGAGAATAAGGATACTTAGGTTCACACTCATGAAATTGGTTTGCCCTCTTTGTGTACACACAGTAGTGCTTAGCACCCAACATATGAACCATGGACCTCTTTATATATTGTGGAGGATTAGGGTTACATTCATGTAAACCCTAATACCCATGACCTTTCATCTCCATAGGATCCATGGGTTAAACACTCCATGGACTATCCATGAAAGCTTAGCCCAACCTAAATGAACTTGGTCCACCACATATATATAAGAGTCCATATTTAATTAGTTCCTTTTTGATCACTAGATTAATTCTACATGAATTCTTGATCAATACCAATTAAATAATATGATTTCATATTAATATATTAGAACTTATAATATATTATTATAAATCACTAGTATCCTTTTTCTCATTTTGTCTATCCAATTGTTCTGATGCCATGCAACCCAAATGGACCATGCCAAGTCGGGTCGAATACATACCAATAATAGTTATGGGCTTAGACATCTAATCCAACATATATATATATATATATATATATATATATATATATATATATATATATTCCAACAAAACAAGTGGATTAAATACTTTCATTAGACTAAGGATGTAATGGTTTATACTTATCAAAAAGGTATGGAGTTTTAGAGCTTATGTTACACAATAAGCTTGACCACTCTAGCATCTACTAACTTTATTTATGTAGATTATCCTAAATGATTGTTTAGAATGAAGTTTATACTAATCCCACTAGTTATCATTCCATAAGAAAAGTGATAAGAAAGTTCTTTTTCTAAGTGGTATCAATTTGGAGCTTTAAGAGCTAAAGATTCATAAGCTAAATGCATCATAGTTTGGAACTAGCAAGTTTTCAACAATTGTTAAATCTGCTCAATTGGTTATCAGACCCTAACAAAAACACATAGAGATGCATTAATGTATGATTATCAAGTATAGGCTTGATTAATCTTCCTCTATATTATTGACTATAACGAGTAAGTGAGGTTTTTTAGGAGAAAACATACATGAATGAAAATCCTTCCAAGGTTTAAGCTAACATGTCAGTAAGAATCTTTTTTCTGATAAGATAATCACATAGTGTGATTTAATTATAAACCATGATGACTCTTGTGTTTATATGAACCTAGTAAGAGCGTAGTAACATTCATAGTCTTATATGTAGTCGACATACTAATTCTTGGAAGAAAGATCTATATAGATAGATCATGGGAACTTAAAGGATTAAGTAAAATTATATTAATTGTCAAGGATCTTAAACAGCTTAAGGTAAAGGACCCTAAGAGAGTTATCTTGTCAAATACCACATGACAGGATTTTGAGCAAAATCCTATTGCAAATGTTTTAAAGTAGATAATATGATTGTATTCCATATGTTGTTGCAGTTGGATTAATCATATATGTCATATTTATGCATAAAGACCAGATAAGTCATGTGCTTAGAGTATGTTGGTTGATACCATTATTATGACATCCCCAAGTTGACGGTCATTTAAAAAAAATATTTATGCTTAATAAAAAATCAGAGTATCCATTTTAAAGAATAATATTGCGGAATTTGTTCCCAGAAAACATGATAAAGATATTATCAACGAATTTCCGAAGAAATGTATTTGTTTATATTAGAACATTGGGATGTCATCACCAATACACAAACATAAGCATAAACAGACCTTACATTCCTTTACATTAATGATTTACATCTCGGTTAATCTCTCAGTGTAATGTAGTTTCGTATCGACACCCATGATACAAATAAACTGAGTGGGTCAGGATGGGAAACCTGGTGAGTACATAGGGTTTTCAACCAACAATAATATAATTATTATGTTTAATCATCAAACAATTAACCCAGCTTCCCATCCCCATTATCTTCTTTATTCTTAAGGATCTACCCTAAGAATCATCTATTCTTCATTCATTTATTCCTAAGGATTGTTCTAAGGAATAGGCACGAAGTCCATTGATTCCACGGTTTTCTAACAGGAATGAAGTCTGTAGCTATCGATGTTATCTCTTAGGCACTAAGTCCATGGTTGCCAATATTCATCTGTAGGGCACTAAATCCATAGCTGCCAATGTTCATTTGTAAGGCACCAAATCCATAGCTGCCAACGATCATCTATAGGGCACTAAATCCATAGATGCGAGGGTTTTTAGAGTACATCTGGTGAACACATCGTTCAAAACACCGAAAGGTTGCGAGCCTGCTAGCATTCCACTGGACTGTCTAGAATAGTCTGTGGTCGTCATCTATACTCTAGTAGATGACTGGATCATCGTTAAGGTCAAGGCTTGTCATCATCTTTCACCTCTCATCATCTGTATCATCTTTCATCTCTCATCATTCATCTCATCTTTCATCTACCCATCTTTAACAAATATATTTATAGGTATAAAAATACATATAAAGTTTAAATCAAGTAAAAAATGTATAAATCGTTCATCTAGTATAGATATCAAGAACACAGATAATAAACGCATATAGCATGTGTTAATATTAAATATTTCATATCTACGTGTAAGATGAAAGTAACTATGCACTTACTTGTTAAAGTGATGACTCAAAATTCTGGCAGCGCTTCGCTTTTATTAATTTTCTTTTCCTTCGACGAAACCTAGTATCATTATTACTAGATTTTAGTCTAATATTTATTGGAACTAATTATTAGTATAGATTTATCATTAACTCAAAGTATACTTTCATGATCTATGATGTAACGAACAACCAGGTAGGATCATATCGGAGGTAGGGTCCGTTTAGTATACGAAGTATACTGTTTGGAAATCCCACTTTAAACACCTCACTAAATCACAACCTACACATCATCCCCGTAAGTAGATCAATCAGTATTACAACTTGGAATCACTAGTAAATTTTTTTTATAGGTTCATAATAACGATAATGAACGTAAACATAAGTTATACTTAATGTAGGGTAAGCATAACTCACTTCTAAGGGGGTTTGGCAAAGAACCGGGCTCTGCGCACGCAAAACTTCTGAGCCGAAAGCTCTTATTCTCGGAGCCTTCTAACACTCAGGGACTCGCTACTAACACCTAGAGGTGCTAGGAAAAAACCTTGAGGGTTTGGGGGTGTTTGGGAGAGAATTGGAGTGAATAGGTGTGGGAAAATGAGAAGAAACGTGCTCTATTTGCATGCTCATAGAGTGTGTGTACGTTGGGCATACTAGATATGTACACTAGGCAAACTCAGTATGCGGGGTTTACATAGCCTTATGTGGTTCGTACTCAAGCCACGTGTCGCGATCTCGTTCCAAGCCGTGGGGAAGAAGGTGTGGCCCAAATCTTGCCACATGTCACTCGTATGCTACATCGAACTTGGTTCTCTAAACTATGTAACATGTCACTCATATATGTCATATTTATGTTGCTATGAGTGAATGTGCAGGTGTTATAATTTTCGCAATCACCAAGAAGGCTATGAGTGAATGTGCAGGTGTTATAATTTTCTCCCCCTTAGGATGATTACATCCTGAAATCATCAACGAGACAGGGCTTGTATAATGACTCCATACGTTATCTCAACATTTTAGGTAATAACCGTAACTTCTATGTCCTTTCAAATGAGTATCTAACTCGAGGACTTCTTAACTGTTGGCGGTGCTGAATCTTGCACCCGCTCTTCATACTATGTTATACTTTCAATTGTAACCTTCGAGTTACAAATCAATCCTTATTGGAGACTCCTGCTCCTTCTCAAACATACTTAACTTAAGATAAGTTCTTTACTTTGATTATCGTAACAGAACAATGGGTCATGTCCTAATAATTTCCAATCGTACGATGCAATGCTTATACTTAGGTCTTTTTGAGTCAGATTACAGAATGGAATATACCTTCCTTCATGTTCTAATGTGATATAATCACATTCTAGAATGTAGCATTTCTAGCGCCAAGTTTCTTACCTTCTTGGTGATTGCGATACTTCTATTGATCGCTTCGATTATCTTTCACTTCAATCTTCTGGGTTATGTCGTATGCTACATCGAACTTGGTTCTCTAAACTATGTAACATACTTATCTTAGTCAGAATCGATTTGTTATGACCAGTAGGGTCGGAATAACTTTCATCTTCTTAGTCATTACCGAATCCATGGTAACGATAGACATGAACAAAACAGAATCAATTACTAGCACCTTGGTAACCTTGTGACTTTCCCTAATCCAAGTGTGAGTCATGTACTTCCGGTAGTATAGGCTTTTACTACCATTCACACCTACTCATACTCGAACCAAGTATTGCCTCTAAGTTCTCTAAGTCACCACACAAGAAAAATCATATAGCAACATAGCACATCAGATCCAAAACCAAGGTTTATATTATTTCTTGAAACGATTATATAGATATTCAAGTTCACCCTACACTATGCCTATTATATTAGGCTACACCACATGATACTATCTATCTGGCTACTTCATATCCCGATCTTCGGATATATAGATGAAGGGTTTTAAGCATTCTAAGACTCCTAAGGTGTACATGCAACCCTAGAAACCTTGGATCTATGTTTTACTATGATACATAAAAATTTGATTTCCAAGGTTTATATCCTATCTAGCATACATGGGAAACTTTTTCAACATAAAAGTAAGCAAGAAAACATACCTTGTAGTAGTTTGGATTCCTTGAAAACCTTGTGAGCCTAGCACCTCAAGTGTGATGCCTCAAATGTCTCACACAACACCAAATGCACTTGGAATAACTTAGAGAGAAATGAAGAACACTTAGAAATTGTCTAGCCCGCACTTGTATATATTAGTGGCTGATCTTGGTGAAGAACATGAAGCTTATATTGTATGTTACAATTAGGGTTACACCATGTAAACCCAAATTGTCATGAATTTTCATTTCCATGACCCATGGGTTCAATAAACACCATGGAGCATCCCATGGGTTTTAGCCCAACTTGATAATCCATGAAGCATTAGCCCACTATATAAGTATGGATGATTTACACTATCAACCCATATATTTAATTAGTCTCCTTTTGATCACTTAATTAATTCCAAATTAATTCATGATCAATACTAATTAAATAATATTATTAATATATTAGAACTTATAATATATTAATAAACCTTAAGTGTTATTTCTCTCATTTTAGTCTATCCAAATGCATGATGCCATGCAACCCAAATGGACCATGCCAAAGCGGGTCAAGTACATACCAGAAATAGTTATGGACTTAGACACCTTATCCAACAGTCTCCCACTTGGATGAGTCTAATAACTATAACTGCAAGTATGACTTCAGGAACCGATTAGCAATCGTAGCTCTTTCAATGTCTCTCGGAACTGAGATGATGATGATACGTCATTTAAGATAAGTGATCATATAATCCTCTGTTCTAGATATCAGCCGGACAAATACATGGAACAATGTCTTACTTATTGTCCAACAGTTTGTTTCCCGATTTCCGATTTGTTTGACAAAGAACTTAATCGAACACATCAATTTCGTTATGACCGGGCCCTGTCCATGGGTCAACACAAAATCATCGAGGGGCCCAGATATTGCTTCTAATCCAAGAAGGAACAGATAAACTTCGACTCATATGCTTGTTCTACTACTTGTTGAATCATACACAAAGTCACGTTTTATAACATCGAGTTACCAATGCGTTTTCGTACAATCAATGTATAACCAACTCATAGGCAACAAGTCATATCTCTAGTTGAATAATATGAAATACAACATATGACCGACTGTGGAGAATTTGAATAATATGAAATACAACAACATTGTTGGGCTTATAGTGTTGCGTCATGGGCTCGGTCCTTAGCTCAATTTTGATTGCCGGTTTGGGCCTGTCCAACCGTGCATGTTTTTCTCTAGGGTTTAGTATTTAAGCTACATGCATGCAGTCTTTGAACACAACACACGCTTTGCTTTTTATTCTTTTTGAGTATTGTAAACCCTAGCTCGCCTCTACAGTGGAAGTTCTTCATAGAGCTCTGCTGAGGCGTGACTATATTTGAATCATAAGCATATTGTTGATTCTATTATTGTGTTTGTTTTGTTTGATCTTTATCTTTTACCTGTGAAAGATCTAATCGATCTGATATTAATTCTCATCAATTGGTATCAGAGCAGGAGACTGTGTAATTCATACACATCTCTTCTGTTGAAGAAGTTATCAGGGTTTTTCCGCATTGATTGATATTAATTGATCCGTCATTCCATATTGGCGTGTCTCATTAATTGTCAATCTTACCCTAAAGATAAATTACAAGTCTAATCTTAAACAGGTTATCGATTAAACTTCATCACAATGTCCATGGATGATTCGCAAACCAATCCAATCAACATCTCCAATAGTATCGGATCAACGACTAGGATTCCAATCTTGTACACTCAAGATTATGAGGTTTGGACATATCACTTCGAAGATTATGTGATTGGCTCAGAAGATGATGGGTACTTGATCTGGGAAGCTATCACTGTTGGCCCGTTTACTCGTACAAACAGCTCAAGAATTGTCAAAACTCAAAAGGAGTACAATCAGCTTGTGAGTGATGTGAAATACATTCCTCAAGACGAGAAAGATAAGTTTAAATGTAACATTAAATCCTTAAGAATGATTAGGTTTGCATTGCAGTCAGATACGTTTCGTTTGGTGAATTCTTGCACTACAGCTAAAGAGATATGGGACAGGCTAAAAGAATTGTATTCCACCGACGCAGATATGGAACATTCGATTCAAACTCTTTTGCTTTCAGAGTTTGGTGATTTCAAACAAAAGCCCGAAGAGAAACTGGTTCAGGCTTTTGATCGTTTTAATCATCTCTTGAGTAAGATGATAAAGCATGGGATCGAAAGGAAAGTTATTGAACAGAAAGTTACCTTCATGAACGGTCTTAGACCCGAATGGATGGCGGTTGTGTCAACAGTAAAGGCACATGAACAGTTTAAATCGTATTCTCTGGCGAAACTGATGGGAATTCTGAAATCCCATGAAAGTGCTCTGACTAAGGAAACGAGTGTGCTGTCTAGCTTGGGTTCGTTAGCCCTTGTTTCTAAAGGAAAAAGTTCTGTTGAAGAAGAGGAGGAATTAGATCTTTCTGACTATGATCTAACCAGTGAAGAGTATGCCCTGATGGTGTCTAATCCTAGAAAGTTCATTAAAAGGAAGTTCCCAGCCAACAAAAACCGAAATTGGCAGGGAAGTTAGAGCGCTGAAAAGGTCAAGGAGGAACCGAAGACAACATCAAAATCAGAAGAGTCCAAGAAAGAAGTAAAAATTGGTGGAGACTCAGGATTCGATTGCCATTATTGTGGAGGCAAGAATCACTTTGCCAAGGACTACATGCTGAAAAAGAGGGCAGAAAAGACAGATGATGACGATGAGGAAGCAAGCCTCTTAAGACGACTGGAGGAAATCAAGAAAAGAAAATCTGCTGCTAACAATAAAACTATGAATGCTTTGATTGTGCAGGATACAGACAACCGTGATGAATTCGGTGGTGTGGAAGTATGGTCCACAGACTCAGAGGACGAAGAAGTGAGAAAACCCACTCATGGTAAGGCGATGCTGGTAAAAGAAGAACATGCTTCTGGAAGGTGTTTAATGGTGACCGAAGGTGTATCCCAGATAAGAGAATATACCACTGATGGAGGAATAGAAGGCGAGAAGGAGCGAGAGGACAGGTGTTTTGCTGCGAAACCTGTTAGTGCCCATATCAATGAATGTGATGAGTTGATCAAGAAGGTACAATATATTCTTGCTTCTCTAAAAATACCTGTTAATGACTATGAAAAGGAACTAAATAACTTAAAATCAAATTTCTCTAGTATAAGTAGCAGTCTCTCTCAAACCCGTGTCACAAACTCTAACCTGACTGATGAAATTAGCAGGATATCGTCGAAGAGTGAGGAAAGGAGGATGTGGATTGAGCTGAAGGAAAAAGAGTTGATTAGGTCTAAGGATGAGTCGATTTATTTGCAAAGAGACAATCTTAAACTTTTAAAACAAAGAAATGTGTTTTGTTTGATTGCTAAAAGGCTTTATTTTAATATCACTCAATTGCATCTCAATTGTGAAATAGGAAAGAAGATACATCGCATGATTTTGCCCTTTCTTGAGTTAAAGGAGGATGAAATTGATGCTGAAGCATACAACTGTGAAAGCGTTGTATCATCTGATGAGATCTCTCCTGCATACAAAATCGGTCTTGATAAAATTGAATCCTACATAAAGTCCAAGGACCATAAGGACATGCTCAAAAATCTGTTAGATGAGAATGATAGATTGAAGTTAAGAGCCGAAACTGTACATAAATTTGACTCATTGAATGCCAAATTAAGTTCAGAAAATAAAATTGATGTTGAAAATGCATCTGAACTTAATGAGGATGATGATCTGAGTGAAATCTCGGTAGAGGATGTGGTGGATTGTTCTGAGTTTGTCAAAAGCGAAACTAAAACCTACAAAAATCTGATTTCTGAAAATTCAGTGGAATTCGCTCGTATGTCTAAAAACAAGACCAAAGTCCTTAAAGAAAAAGCAGTTGTGTATCAAACGGTACAATCCACTCCAAATCAGGTATACAAAGTTAATGGAGTAACTCAGCAACAAACAGCCGAACTGACGGCGATAGTAGCCGAAGATAATGCTGACGGATGCGATGAATTTTTCTGGTCAACACCTATTGACAATGCTGATGAAACAGTAGGTCTGTCACAGAAAACCTCATGGAGAGTGAAAGGCAAATATGTAGCCGAACCACTTAATGATCCTACTCGTTTTGACAAGCCGAGCACAAGTGGGACTAAAATGTACTCAGACGAGCAAGTAGTAATTTCAAACGAAACTAATTCACCTAAGTGCAAAGCTAATATTCAAAATTCTGAGAAAAAGGCTAACATTCACAGAAACCCAAAACAGGTGCGAGACAGAAAGCATCAAAGAAATGTGAGGTACAAGAAAAACCTTACCGAAAGGAAGCTGTTCTGGAGATCTCAAAATCCTAATTATGTTCGCTATGAAAAATCTTCTAAACAAAAGGAGGTAAGGAACAAAAAGGAAAGCACCGGTTCGCAGGAAGTAAGGAACCAAAAGGGAGGTTTCGGTCCCTCGACTGAAATGAACCGAAGGGAGAGCTTCGGTTCTGAGAACCACATCAACCGAAAGAACGGTTTCGGTCCTCAACCCAATAACAACCGAAAGAACGGTTTCGGTCCTCAACCCAATAACAACCGAAAGAACGATTTCGGTCCTCAACTCAATAGCAACCGAAAGAGCGGTTACGTTTCTCAACCCTGCAAGACCAATGAAATAAACAGAAGATCCAATGTCACTTCTAAACCTAACTCTTCTCGTTCTAATTCTTTCAAGGATTTAAAGGGGAAAGGAAAACTCTTTCCAGAAGATGACAGACGTCCAAAAGAAATCCAAAAGAATGCAGACGTCAACACCTCAAATCGTACGCCTGTCAAATTTAAGTCAAACAAAATTAAAGTTTTCACTATAAAACGAAAAGATGAAACAACTTTAATTAAACGCACTTATTTGGTTGATATTTCTCTTACTATTCCCTCTCTTGTAAAAGGCTCACAAGGACCCAAGAAACTTTGGGTTCCTAAATCTGCTTAATATTTTGCAGGTTATGCGTGACAAGCAGTTTGACGAAGAATGGTATATTGATAGTGGCTGCTCACGTCACATGACAGGCGGGAAGGAAGAACTGAGGGAGTTTCAGTCTCTCAAGGATGGTGGTATTGTGAAGTATGGCAACAACTCGTTTGGAACTATTAAAGGCTATGGAATGATTACGAATGGTGATTTCTCAATTAGAAAGGTCGCATATGTTAAAGGGCTTCAACATAACCTTATCACCGTATCACAGCTAGTCGTTGGGACTAGATTGAAGGTATCATTTGATGATGAAGGCTCAGAGATAGTCGAGAAGAAGTCAAATAACATTCTACTGAAATCGAAGCGAAAAGGGGAAATGTACCCTTTAAACCTCAATCCAATTCGAGGTAACTCACGAAGGCTCATTCAGATGAAAGCTGGTTATGGCATCGACGTCTCTCTCATCTTAATTTCAAGGATATAAACAAACTGGTTTTAGGAGATCATGTTCGAGGTCTTCCAGTTCTCAAATTCGACAAAGAACATCTATGTGCAGCCTGTGAATTGGGAAAACTGAGTAGACAAAGTCATCTCTCCATTATCAATACAAAAGTGATAGAGCCATTGGAATTATTGCACATCGATCTGTGTGGTCCCTCTTCCATTGAAAGAATTGGTGGAAATAAGTACATTTTGGTCATTGTCGACGACTTCTCTCGCTTCACATGGGTATTTTTCTTGAAGCAAAAATCTAAGGCTACTCCAAGGCTCAAGCTCTTCATAAAGCAGGTTGAAATTCAACTAAGGAAAGTTGTTCGTAACGTAAGAAGCGACAACGGCTTGGAATTCAAAAACAAAGATTTCGAAGATTTTCTTGCTGAGAAGGGAACGACTCATAATTTTTCAGCCCCATATACTCCACAGCAGAATGGTATTGTTGAAAGAAGAAACCGATCTCTGTGCGAAGTAGCTCGCACTATGCTAAGCTTCGCTTCATTGCCTCTGTATTTTTGGGCTGATGCTATCGCTGCCGCTTGTTACACTCAGAACCGATCATATCTAAACAAGCGATTCTCTCACACTCCTTACGAGATCTTAAACAATCGCAAACCGAATGTGAAATTCTTCCATGTGTTTGGTTCCAGGTGCTTCATCTTCAGTTCTAAAGAGAAGCGAAATAAGTTCGATGCTAAGGCTGATGAAGGTATATTCCTAGGTTACTCCCTGAATTCTAAGGCATACAGAGTTCTGAACAAGCGTTCTAAGAAGATTGAAGAAACATACTATGTTACTTTTGACGATAGATATGTTAAGAAGATGAAGGCAACCGAAAGTACAACTCAGGAAATCTTTCCAAAGACTGGTCACATAACAGCCCCAATTTCAAATCTTTTCGAGCAATACATGCTTCTTTTTGATGAGCCTCAAACGGCAATTAATTCTGAATCAACAGCGAAAGACAACAAGGTTGACACTCTAAAGCAAATTATTGATGATGCTGCTCAAAAGATGGCTGCTGATCATTCTAAAGCAACCGAGAGGCCAGTCGAAGGCGAACCTTCAAATGACCGCCCTTCAGTCCAGGGGGAGGGTCCGAATCCACAACAAGATCAAGGTCCTTCATTCCAGGGGGAGAATTCAACGTCACAATCATTTGGCTCAACCGAAAGTCCAAACGAAGGGGAGCATTCTAATCCAGAATTTGTGTCATCATTCGAGGGGGAGAGTACACATGTCAATGATGATACTTTATCAGAATTGGAAGAAGAAATCAATGCAGAATTGGATCCCTCTTGTGATCCAAATTATCCTCCACTTATTAAATGGACCAAAGATCATCCTCAGAGTCAAATTATTGGAGAATCTTCAGAAATGGTGTTAACTCGATCACAAATCAAAGCGAAACAAGCTGCACTCTTTTCTCAAGTAGAGTTTTGCATGTTCAACTCCTTTGTTTCCAAAGTTGAACCGAAGACCGTTACCTCCGCTCTTGATCATTCTGACTGGGTTCAAGCCATGCAAGATGAGTTGAATGAGTTTGAAAGAAACAAAGTATGGCGTCTTATTCCAACTCCAAAGGATGCTTTAGTTGTCGGTCTCAAATGGGTATTCAGAAATAAGATGGATAAGGAGGGGAACGTGATTCGCAACAAAGCTCGTTTAGTGGTGAAAGGCTACTGTCAAGAAGAAGGTATCGATTATGATGAGACTTTCGCTCCAGTTGCTAGATTAGAGTCTGTTCGTATCTTTCTTGCCTATGCTGCACACAAAAACTTTGAAGTCTATCAGATGGACGTCAAGTGTGCCTTTCTCAACGGTGAACTTGAAGAAACTGTGTACGTTGAACAACCGCCGGGCTTCGTGAACGAAAAGTATCCAGGTCACTGCTACATACTTGACAAAGCGGTATATGGCTTAAAGCAGGCTCCCAGAGCATGGTATGAAACTCTCACTCGGTTCTTAAAAATGTCTAGATTCAAACAAGGCTCGGTTGACCCAACCTTCTTTCGAAAGAGAGAGGGTAACCACCTTATGATAGTCCAAATTTATGTTGATGACATCATCTTCGGCTCCACGAATCCCAGCTTAACAGCTGAATTCAGGAAGTTGATGGAAACTAAATTTGAGATGAGCTCAATGGGTCCAATTAACTTTTTCCTTGGATTAAACATTAGACAGGGACCCGAAGGCATCTTTATTAACCAGGAGGCATACACCAAGACACTGCTAGCTAAGTTTGGAATGATGGGAGACTCCAGAGTTAAAGTTCCAATGGCTTTTGGGACAAAGCTTACACCTTCATTGGAGAAGCCAGCCGCTGACATGACACTTTATTGACAAATGATTGGCTCACTAATGTATCTCACGGCCAGCAGACCTGACATCATGTTCTCAGTTTGCTATTGTGCCAGATTTCAAGCCAACCCACGCGAACCTCATTTGCAAGCTGTGAAAAATATCTTTCGATATCCGAAGCGAACCTCCTCTCTCGGTCTTTGCTATCCGGCCAATTCAGGATTCTTTGTTCAAGCGTTCTCAGACGCTGAGTTGGGCGGATGTGGATTAGATCGTAAAAGCACCACAGGAGGATGCCAATTTCTAGACGGTAAATTGGTCAACTGGCAATCGAAGAAACAAACCTGTGTTTCTCTTTCCACGGCTGAAGCTGAATACATCGCTGCTGCCTCATGCACATCTCAGGTGATATGGATACAGAGTCAGCTTACAGATTACGGGCTAAATATGAAGAAAATCCCACAGTATTGCGACTCCGAAAGTGCAATTAGGATCTGTCACAACCCAGTGCAACACTCCAAGACTAAACATATCGCACTGAGGTATCACTTCATTAAAGATCACGTGGAAGATGGCAACGTCGAAATTCACTTTGTAAGGACAACTGATCAACTGGCAGATATATTCACTAAGGCACTTCCTGAAGCAAGTTTCACCAAGATTTTGCAAGGCCTAGGCATGATGGAATCGGAGTCAGTACCAAAATCGCCTTCGCTTCAATAAAGGTAAGAGGAGAAATAGAGTGAATCGAAATGAACCGAGCGTTCGGTCTATTTCGGGTTCGGTCTATTTCGGGTTCAGGTCGATCATGAACCGAAATGAACCGAGCGTTCGGTCTATTTCGGGTTCGGTCCATCTGAACTCGTTTGCTTCTTCTCTTAACAAGGCGTTTTATTTCTTTTCAGAAACCTTCCAAAAATTCAAAGACATTTCTGTTTCGTTGTTTGTTGGTTTGTGTGGTGTGTTTCTTTGTTCTTATTAGGTAATAAGAGAACCAGTAAATCAGAATATGGAACTAAGGCAGGTATATTTCTTTACTTCAGTACTAGTTAAGTGTCCCTAGAAGCATGCTGCTGTGTATTGACCAAAGCCTCGACAGATTCTGAGTAAAGCCTTAATGACTCGATAAATACAAATCTTGTCTCACCAATCAGGCTATAACATTTACTCTAATCATGAGCTTCCATACTCCTCTCAAATTGAGTTAAGAGGTTTTCTGCTTTGTCCATCAGTTCTAGCAGAGGCACTTTCGTTTCTTTTACCCACCTTATTTTTCTCCATCACTGATTTGTTTCACATTTTGTAACCCTTGAGACTCTCAGCCATCACCACTGAGGTTTATGGTTATACCAATTCTGTGTTGATGATCTTAAGTTCGTTCACCACGACTTAAGTAAAACCCAAAATCCAACTCCCTTACTGAATTGACGGCGAATACTTTAACGTTTGATCTATATTATGCACTTCTATGAAATCTCAATTTTCGTTTTGCGCGATCCTAATGAAAGTGCTTATTACCAAAGCTTTTCTTCCAAATGGATCCATGTTTTAATTTTTTCCAATTACGATTTCACCAAGTCACTGAATATGTTCCCTACGTACTTGTTCAATAGATTACATTGATCTAACAAGTACTTCATTCAGTTTCGGTCTTATATCTAGTCTCGAATTCATGAATTGAAGCGAAAGCCACCTGTTATGAGCCTTAGATTTAAAAGATGCCTTTCAATACTTCTTAACAAGTATTTGATCGTTATTTAATGGGAAGCCATACAAGCACTTTAAGGTCTCTCTTGACTTTGAAGGAAGAGATTCGTGCCCAGAATCAGTTGCTTTATGTTTTTTTTAAGACATCACAAATTATCTTGCACAAGTCGCTTTATTTCTTTATCTTTTACACTCTATGCACGAATTTTCTTTTCTCCAACAACTAATTCTATTGGTGGTGCTTCAATGATCGATAAACTTAAAAAGCGATGACGATTCATGTGAAATATGGGGTGACGATTGGGATAGAGTTAAGGCTGACTCAGCATTTCTCCAACCGTTAAGATAATTTGCAAAAGTGCTTTTTATGGAATGGCGTGTACAAAGGAAACGCCCTTTCTCTTTCATGCGTCATCACTGGGTATGACTACTGTTCATCCGTCAAATCAGGCGCCAGTTCAAATAACTCCAAGATATCAGCCGGATTTTTCTCTCTCCTACTTGTATGTATAAAAGGATTTGGCACGCTGCTCTTTACCCTTTTATCACTTTCAAAAATCTCGAAGAACAAAGGCGATTCATCTTACTGTTCATCTTCTTCTCCAAGTTTCTACAATGGCAGAATCTTCTTCAGTTCAAAATACCCCTGTTCTTGGAGGTGAGGACTTGGAATTTGATTCCAACTATTTCAGTCCTTACCGTGTCCAGAGTGATGAAGATGAAGATGCGCCTGTAACCAAGCGTCATCTCAAAGCAGTCAATGATAAACTTGATCAACTTCTTTCCTCTTCTTCCTCTGGGGATTATTCAGATGCTGCTCTCAAAGCATTATTTTCTTCTGTTGTAACAGAACATGGCGCATCCCTTTCTGCTGCAGCCAAGGCTATCGACGCCTCCACTTCTCAGTGTCAAAAGGCCTCGCTTGCAGTCGAGTCCTCCTCTAACGAATGCAGAGAGGCGACCGCAAAAGTCGACAAACTAATTTCTGAGGCTAACCTATTTCTAGATTCATTGCAGGCTGCTGCTCAAAAGAATGCTAAGACAGTAAATGATTCGGTTGCAAATCTTCAGCGTTCTCTAGCAACCGAACGAGCTAATCTTGAAGTTGCCTGAAAAGCCATTGAAGCTGCAAATGTCAATCTGCACGATAAAGTCAATGATCGCTTAACTCAACTGGAGGCAGAATTGGCAGTTGAAAATCGAGTCATGGATGAACTCGACAAGCGAACCTCTCAACTGAAAATCCAGAATCTCAAACTTTGTACTGCAACAGCTGAACTCAATGACTTGAAGTCTGAGAGGGAAGTTATTCGAGGCTCAGCTGCTGATGTTCACTCCATCTTACTTCACCTCCTTGAAGCTCATGATCCTATCATCACCATCACCACTCGTAGGCATTTGGCTGATAAACTTCGACCAGCCCTGGCCATTCTTAGTCGTATTGAGGGTGTTCCGGTGCCTGGTGTCCAACCGAAACCAGGGGGAGAGAAGAAGGTTAATGAAGCTTCGGTCAGTGATAGATGCAAGAAGAAGAAGAAGAAAATTGGTGACGATGATGATACTGATGATGCTATTGAAGATATTTTTAAACCAGATCCCTCTAATCCTTTTCAGAAAACAAAGGCATCTGATAAGGAACTTGAAGAAAAACTGATGAAGGAATCGTTAGAGCTTGAAAAAGAGCTTAAAGAAAAAGAGCTCCTGGAAAAGAAGAAGTCCATTTTTCCTGTGTGGACTCTTGATTCGCTTCAAAAGTGTGCTATCGATGAACCTTGTACACTGTGGCTTGAGCCTGTGATGTCGTTTGGGCTTGAAAACTCCAAGGATGCACAGTTTGACATGCCGATCACGCGAAAGGCATTCATCTTTCACTGCTTTAACTCAACTGTTTCTATTCCTTCTCCAGACCCGAAGGTTGATTGGGATCTTTTGGAATTCTATCTGGAGTTTGCTCAGCCACAGCACCTGACATGGAGCTTACAGAAGATTACTACAGTCAAGGTTCTGAAGCCTTACTCAGCAGGGAAGTTTGTCAATGTGAAATTCAAAGTGACTCGAGGCTCTGAAGGCTCGGTTCATAACTTCACCCTCGCTGATCTACCGAACCTCAATCCCCACGACTGGATACTTCTCAACAACATCCTGATGTCAAATCCACAGGAGTACCAGCCGATCATTGACCATATCAAGCGAATGCTTGTATGCTACATTCACGAAGTGGCGAAAATGGACCAAGAGATCGCCGCTGCCATTCACAAGTGTCCAACGATCAAACCTTCCGGCAGAATGGGCGATGTGAATGTTATGGTCAAGGGTAGAATCGAACCACGGTCTCACACAGTAATGTTTGTCAGAGACGAAAAGCAAAAATGTATCTTCGCTCTGTGTGATAAGCACTTATTCTCAACTGCTTGCTTGGAACATATCTTGGAGATTATCCACAAGTGCAATCAGAATTCTACAGCTGATAAGAAGTTGTTTACTGACATGCTACGATGGTACATTCAGTTTCGGCAAACACTTCTTGCAGTCATCCCTCGGATGTTCAAGGTTGTCAAGACTGTGAAGCCTACTCAAAGAAATTGATCTCTCGCCTCATTCGACGCAAAGGGGGAGATTGTTGGGCTTATAGTGTTGCGTCATGGGCTCGGTCCTTAGCTCAATTTTGATTGCCGGTTTGGGCCTGTCCAACCGTGCATGTTTTTCTCTAGGGTTTAGTATTTAAGCTACATGCATGCAGTCTTTGAACACAACACACGCTTTGCTTTTTATTCTTTTTGAGTATTGTAAACCCTATCTCGCCTCTACAGTGGAAATTCTTCATAGAGCTCTGCTGAGGCGTGACTATATTTGAATCATAAGCATATTGTTGATTCTGTTATTGTGTTTGTTTTGTTTGATCTTTATCTTTTACCTGTGAAAGATCTAATCGATCTGAGATTAATTCTCATCAAACATAATTATTCTGGAAGTCAAAACATGCAAAATGAAACGATAGTAAACGATTGACAAAAGATAACAACACTTTACTCATAAATAAACATAACTTTTATTCATCATCAAATGCCAATTACACTTTACACATTTCAAAGTTATCTAACTATTAAAACTAATATCATCCTTCAGCCCTATGCGCCTCGCATGCTGGAGATGCTTAACCCTGCTCAGTCCCTTCGTGAGGAGATATGCCGGGTTCTCATCCGATGATACCCTCTTTTCCACGAGGAGTCCTTCTTCTATTTCATGTCTGATGAAATGGTATTTTCTGTCAATGTGTCTGGATCTCCCGTGCTCCCTTGGTTCCTTCGCTAAGGCAACTGCACTTTCACTATTACAGAAAATCTCCATAGTCTCCTTTATAGCTAGTACAACCCCAAGGTCTCCAATGAAGTTCTTTAGCCATATAGCCTCCTTTGCTGCCTCGCTTGTCGCTATATACTCTAATTCACAAGTTAAATCAGCCACTCTCTCCTGTTTGGAACTTTTCCAAGAAATTGCTCCTCCGTTTAAGGTAAAGACCCAGCCTGACTGAGAGCGGAAATTATCCCTACCAGTGTGAAATCTCGCATCACTATACCCCAACACTCTCAAGTCATCACTCCCATCGAGGGTAAGAACCCAGTCCTTAGTCCTCCGCAGGTACTTGAGAATGTTCTTTACCGCAGTCCAGTGAGCCTTGCCAGGGTTCCCCCGATATCAGCTGACCATGCCCAATGCAAAGTCCACATCAGAACGAGTACAAGTCATAGCATACATGATCGAGCCTACAGTGGAAGCATAAGGTACTCGACTCATCTCAGCTATCTCAGCCTCTGTACTCGGGCTGTGAGTCTTACTCAGTCTGGTGTTACTCTGGATTGGTAACTCTCCTTTCTTGGAATTCTGCATGCAGAACCTATTCAGCACCTTATCCAAGTAGGTACTCTGACTAAGTCCAATTAGTCTTTTACTCCTGTCTCTCAGAATCCTTATCGCTAGGATATAGGCAGCTTCTCTAAGGTCCTTCATAGCGAAACACTTCCCAAGCCATGACTTAACTTCTTGCAGATTTGGGATGTCATTTCCTATGAGTAGTATGTCATCCACATACAATACCAAAAAGCTAACTATACTCCCACTAGCCTTGACATATACACAGACTCATCTTCACTCCTCGAAAAGCGAAACTCTTTGAATTTCTCATCGAAACAAAGATTTCATCTGCGAGGTGCTTGTTTCAATCCATAGATGGATTTCTCAAGCTTACACACTCTATTAGGGTACTCTGCACTGACGAAACCCTTTGGCTGACTCATGTAAACATCCTCAGCAAACTTTCCATTAAGGAAAGCTTTTTTGACATCCATTTGCCATATTTCATAGTCATGAAATGCAGCAATGGCTAGCATAACCCTAATAGACTTAATCTTTGCTACTGGTGAAAAGGTCTCATCATAATCAACTCCCGGAGTTTGAGAAAAGCCCTTTGTAACCAGTCGCGCCTTATAAGTGTGTACATTACCATCCATGTCGGTCTTCTTCTTGAAGATCCACTTGCACCCAACTGTCTTACGACCTGGTACATTGTCAACCAAGTTCCAAACTTGATTGCCATACATGGATTGTATCTCGTTGTCCATAGCCTCTTTCCGTTTAGCAGCCTCAGGGCCTGCCATGGCTTCCGTGTAGCTGTTAGGTTCATACAGACTTACCAGTGTGCTATCACTGATAAGTGTATCACCTTCAGCAGTAATATGGAAACCATAGTAGTGCTCAGGTGCATTCCTAACTCTTGTGGAACGCCTCAGAGGTACAGACTCTTCTGTCGGATCAACATGAGTTTCCTCCTCAGGTTGATTGCTAGGTTTTGAGGTTCCTTCACCACTTGACTCTTGAATTTCTTCAAGGTCAATCTGCCGCCCACTGTTTCCTTGGCTTATGAATTCTCTCTCTCTCTTGAAAGACTCCTCTCCTTGCTACAAAGACCACATTATCACTAGGTCTGTAGAAGAGGTAACCAAAGGATATATGTGGGTAGCCGATGAAAATACACCTCTCACTTCGAGGTTCAAGCTTATTGTGAGACTCACGCCTCACAAAAGCCTCGCAACCCCAAATCTTGATGTGGTCCAGATTGGGAACTTTTCCGGCCCACATCTCATGAGGTGTTTTGGCAACCTTCTTTATAGGGACTAGATTAAGGATATCGGCGGCAGTGTCTAAGGCATACTCCCAGAATGAGATTGGTAGCAAAGCTCAACTCATCATGGAACGAACCATATCCAACAAGGTTCGATTGCGCCTCTCAGCCACACCATTCAACTGCGGTGTCCTGGGAGGTATCAATTGTGAGATAATCCCACATTCCTTAAGATAGTCAAGGAACTCTGTACTAAGATACTCACCACCTCGATCGGATCGAAGCATCTTAATGTTCCTGCCCAACTAATTCTCCACTTCCTGTTTGAACTCTTTAAATCTGTCAAAGGTCTCTGACTTATGCTTGATTAAGTAGACATATCCATATCTACTAAAATCATCAGTAAAAGTCACATAGAAGCGGTTAGCATCTCTTGTGGCGGTTCTGAAAGGTCTACACACATCATTATGTATGAGGTCCAACAAACCCTCACCCTTTTCACAAGTACTACTGAAGGTGACTTTTTCATTTTCCCAAGCAAACAAGATTCACAACTATCATCTGATTTTAGGTCAAATGACTCCACGACTCCATCTTTTTGGAGTTGGCCTATGCGTTTCTTGCTTACATGTCCAAGACGACAATTCCATAATGATGCTTTATCCAAACTAGTGGAAGAATCGATACACAATACATTATTTCCTAGATTATCTACAACCGACACAGTTTCATACACACCATCACAAGGTAATGCATTAAAATAAAGAACATTATTAAAGAAAGCATTAATACCACCACTATCATTATCAAATGAAAAGGTAAAACCTTGTTTGTACAAACCATGAAAGGAAATAATATTTCTTGCAATTTCAGGCGAATAACAACATTTATTCAAATCTAATGTTAACCCACTACTTAGCAATAAAGAATAAACTCCAATCTTGGTGACAGGTGTGACTTTCCTATTTCCCATGATCAAGTTTATCTTCCCGTGCTCCACATTCTCACTTCTTCTTAGTCCCTGCAAATCACAACATATGTGAATACCACAACCTGTATCAAGGACCCAAGAATTAGAATAGGGTGAGTTATTAGACAATATAGTGTAAATACCTGCATGGTTGGGTTTTACTTTCCCATCCTTAACATCTTGCTGGTACTTTGGGCAGTTTCGCTTCCAGTGCGACTTTTCATGACAATAGAAGCATTCAACCTCTTTAGGGTTAACAGAAGGAGTGACGAAACCTATCGTGGTTCCACTTGAAGATGAGTCATCAAGGGACTTTCCCTTGGTACCCTTCGAAGGGCTCTTCCTCTTCTTTCCTTTGCCTTGCCCGATTGCCAAGACAGGGGCCGCGGTAGGAGTAGGATTAGTAACAACCGACTTACCTTTAAGACCACTTTCCGCGGTCTTCAGAAGTCCTTGAAGTTTTATGAGTGTAACTTTCTCCTTGTTTATGTGGTATGTCATGCGGAATTGATCATAACACGAAGGTATAGAGTCCAAAATGATATCAATTGCCAACTCCTCTTGGAAGTTCACATTCAGTTTCAGCAAACGGTCCACATACCTTTGCATTTTCTGCATGTGGCCCGTGATGGGTTCACCATCCTTCATCCTGGTTGTTATCATGGAGGAGATGATCTCATATCGCTCTTGACGAGCACTCTGATGGTAGCGGTCCATCAAATCCTGGTGCATCTCAAAAGGATAGTAGTCCTCATAGGACTTTTGGAGCTCGGCTGTCATAGTAGCCAACATGATGCATGCTACTTTAGTAGCATCTCTTTCATGGGCCTGATATTCAGCGACCTCCTCAGGAGTAGCAGACAGCTCGAGTTCTTTAAGCTCCTTGTCGAGGATATATTCCTTTTCCTCAAACCGAGTGACCATTCTGATGTTCCTGATCCAATCCATAAAGTTGGATCCATCAAAGATGACTCTCCCACAAAGGTTCATGAGAGAGAAGGAGCCGGTAGGGTTTGAGCCAGAAACAGCATTGTTGGAAGACATCTGAAAAGAAGAAAGACAAGTTTAGATTAGATATAAAGATAGTCCTTAATAAAACACCCAAATGTAATATTAAGGCTAGGACCCAACACAATATTTTATAACTTAGAAGAGGGATGTCGTAATCCAAGCTATAAAATATTTGAAGGTAGGTGAATGACGATTCACCAATTTCCACCATGAAAAACGAAATAAATTATTAGGTTTTAATTAGTTTTTGAAACTCCTAGATTCTTTGAGATTCATTGAACTTTTCAATGGCATGTTTCAATCTCGAGTGTGCCCTTCAGGTTTTGTGACTGGGATTCCGAGGATCACAAAACAAGGTGTGAAGTAACAATGCAAATTACTTGGTACCCTCAATATTTACCCCTCAATCGACGTGTCGGTTAAACACACACACTCCATCGATACTATGATAAATATTAAGTTACCCTTTGCCTACCTTGTTAAGTCCAGGTTAGTGTGCCGGTTAACCACACACGCTCCACTAACGACTTAATCAAAGTGCAAAGTGTAATTTCATGGGTTAGCACCTTATTCACATTTTCCTAAAGTAACTAAGATTGGGAATTTATAAAAACATTTAGTTACTTTATTTTTCATCATACTTTTAATGAAGATTTAGAAGTCCTTGTCCAACCCGTTCGGCTAACGACCCTCCACCTGTCAAGGAAGCGGTGGGTGAGAGTGGACACCCATTAAGCTGCCATTTTATAGGCAACAACCTTATACCCCCCCCCCCCCTTATAGACCGGTTTCGTGAATGAGGCCTACAAACGGTAAAACGACTTGTTCTTATACATATATAATTATTATTAAACTTATAATAATATGAAGTATAAGGGTTGAATTTTAACTTTTAAAATTCTAGGGGTTGGAACTAAAGTTTTTTTTAAAGAGACTTTACATGTTCCAAAACTTGAGGGCAAGTTTTGTAAATTTCAAAACTTTTCATCTTTCATAACTTATGAGATAATGGATTAATAAAATGAGAGACTTTTCATTTTAAGCAACCTATGTGTTTAATAATGGACGTTAAAAGGATGACTTTTGGTAATCCATAACTTGAGGACAAATTATGGATTCCATTAAAACACATAATGATCAAGAATTAAACATTCAACAAGTAATTCCTATGATCTATCAAGAACTCATAAGAACATGAATATTCCTATCAAAATTTCAAGAACATATGAACACATATAAACATGAAATTTTGATATTAGCCATTGTAAATGGATTAGAACAACCATTACACCATCTAAAACAAGTTTTAAAACACCAAAACAGTTTAGGGTAATGTTTCTAGTCCATTTCCAGCAGCAAAGCTCCAAACACTGCTCACTGGATGACAAATTCGTCGAGTTCATCAAGGAACTCGTCGAGTTCATGTAATAACTCATGAACTCGGCGAGTTTTTGGCCAGAACTCATCGAGTTTTCTTGTTTGGGCAGTTTTTGGCTTTTGAAAAACAAGTTTGCATCAAGTATCAAGTAAACAAGCCTAGGCCCTGATACCACTGAAGGGTTTTGAGCATTCTAACACTCCTAAGGTGTACATGCAACCCTAGAAACCTTGGATCTATGTTTTACTATGATACATGCAAATTTGATTTCCATGGTTTATATCCTATCTAGCATACATGGGAATCATTTTCAACATAAAAGTAAGCAAGAAAACATACCTTGTAGTAGTTTGGATTCCTTGAAAACCTTGTGAGCCTAGCACCTCAAGTGTGATGCCTCAAATGTCTCACACAACACCAAATGCACTTGGAATAACTTAGAGAGAAATGAAGAACACTTAGAAATTGGCTAGCCCTCAATTGTATATATCTTAGTGGCCGATTTTGGTAAAAAACATGAAGCTTATATAGTGTGTTACAATTAGGGTTACACCATGTAAACCCTAATTGTCATGACTTTTCATTTCCATGACCCATGGGTTCAATAAACACCATGGAGCATCTATGGAGCATCCCATGGGTTTTAGCCCAACTTGATAATCCATGAAGCATTAGCCCACTATATACGTATGGATTATTTACACTATCAACCCATATATTTAATTAGTTTCCTTTTGATCACTTAATTAATTCCAAATTAATTCTTGATCAATACTAAATAAATAATATTATTAATATATTAGAACTTATAATATATTAATAAACCTTAAGTGTTATTTCTCTCATTTTAGTCTATCCAAATGCATGATGCCATGCAACCCAAATGGACCATGCCAAACCGGGTCAAGTACATACCAGAAATAGTTATGGACTTAGACACCTTATCCAACAATAGATCCTCATTCCTGATCCCTTGCATCGTCACCTGCTTCATCATGGATCATCTGGAATGCTCTTTCCTTTTCCTTCGGCGGCGCATTCAACCTCATTGATTCATTTTTCTTCGGGTAATCTTTTAACATATGCCCCTTGTCTCCACATACGTAACATACCTTATCATTAAATGTACAATCCTTGGATTAGTGACCGATCCTACCACACTTATAACAAGTCACTTCTCCATAGCATCTCCCATAGTGCTTCTTTTTCCACTTTTCTTCATTGGTATACCCATACCCCTTGTTTTTGGGGTCATACTTTGGGAAACTATTTTTCTTTTCGGATCTTGAAGAGCCCTCAAACTTCCTCTTCTCGCCAACTTCAACCTTGTTGGTGGTTCCGCCTTTGATCATTTCTTCGACAGACTTAGCACCCTAGATGGTTGCCTCAAGAGTAGGTGTCAGACGTACTGGAACAGTTTACTCCCATGGTAGTCCCTTTGTATACTTATCGTTTTTTGTTACCTCGTCAGGGACGATGCGCAGTGCAAACTCCATCTTCTCTATGGAGGAATTGGTATACTCATCAATGGACATGTTGCACTTCTTCAACGCCAAAAACTGGTTCTCCAGCTCTAGCATATTTTGGGTTGATCAGAACTTGCGTTTAAAGTGTACCAAGAATTCTGCCCATGTCAGTTCTAGTGGCTCATTGGGGCTTATGATCTTTCCCAAAGTGTTCCACCAACGGACATCCCCACCCCTAAACTGACGCACAACATAAGTGATTTGTAGCTTGCCCTTGCAACCACATGTTATGAAAGATAGCTCCATTTCGGAGATCCAATCCCTAACTTTGATTGGATCTTCTTTCCCAACAAGAGTTAATGGTTTTCAAGTCGTAAAGTCTTTATACTTTCATTTGTTCCTTTCAGTTCCTTCATCCTGGTTATTTCTCCTAACCACTTGCGGTTCGGCTTGACTAACAGTCCTACTATAGTTTCCTTCTTCTGATTGGTTTCACAATGGGTATAGTAGGTCCATCCCAATTGAGCAACATTTGTATCATCTCCTCCTTTTGCTCCGCCATCATAGCCTGAATCATCGCTTGGACTCCTGCCATCGTGACTGGCTCGGGTGTAGCTGCTACCTCTAGTGCATGCTCAATCACTCGTGGCTCAAGTTGCTAGTTACCGTTTCCTAATCCGCTTCGAGTTCTCACCATGTCGATGTATACACAAAAATCAGACGTTCGGTGTGCAGTGACGAGAATTAAGATAGGGAAATCTTTACTTACAATAGACGTCTAAATCTCGTTATCATTTCGAAAAGTTATGTGTCAGTTCTCATACCGTAATTAAATGTTTAGAAATCTGAACACATAAATTTTCCAGATCCGGTCGGCAACATACCATAGATCCGATCAAACGATAACATCATAAAGCATATAAGACATATTATATGACAAATCATTTAGCACATAAAATTAATTTAGGCATATTCCCAAAATAAGCTAGTGCTCGTGTCTATTTAGTCATACATCGTATGTATAGCAGACAATCATCTCACAATCATCGCTTGGCATTCTTAGTTTATGTCCATAAATTTCCTAACAAATTCCTAGTTCGCTTAAACTAATGCAATGATACCAACGGTGACATCCCCAAGCTCACAGTCATTTAAGAAAGAGTATTTATGCTTATTTAAAAATCATAGTATCCATTTTAAAGAATAATATTGTGAAACAAATTCCCAGAAAACATGATAAAGATATGATCAAAGCATTTCTGAAGAAATCTATTTTGTTTATTTTAAAACATTGGGATGTCATCATCAATACAGAAACATAATCATAAACAGACCTTACATTCATTTACACTAATGATTTACATCTCCGTTAGTCTCTTAGTGTAATGTAGCTTCGTATCAACACATGTGATACAAATAAACTGAGTGGGTCAGATTGAGAAACCTAGTGAGTACATAGGGTTTTCAACCCATAATAATATAATTATTATGTTTAATCATCAAACAATTAAGCCAACTTCCCATCCCCCTTGTCTTCTTTATTCTTAAGGATCTAGCCTATAAATCATTTATCCTTCATTCATTCATTCCTAAGGATTTTCCAAAGGGATATGCACGAAGTCCATCTCTGCCAGGGTTTATCTAATAGGCACTAAGAATACAGTTGCCAATATTCATCTGTAGGGCACTAAATCCATAGCTACCAATGTTTATTTGTAAGTAACTACGTCCATAGATGCCAATGATCATCTATAGGGAACTAAATCCATAGCTTCCAGAGTTTTTAGAGTACATCTGGTGAACACATCGTTCAAAACACCTACAGGTTGCGAGCCGACAAGCGTTCCACTAGACTCTCTAGAATAGTTCCTGGTCGTCATCTTTACTTTGCTAGATGACTGGATCATCGTTCAGGTTAAGGCTTGTCATCATCTTTCACCGCTCATAATCTGTATCATCTTTCATTTCACATCATTCATCTCATCTTTTATCTAACCATCTTTTCCCAATATATTTATTGGTAAAAAAATACATATACAGTTTAAACCAAGTAAAACATGTATAAATCGTTCATCTAGCATAGGTATCAAGAACACAGATAATAAACACATATAGCATGTATTAATATTAAATACTTCATATCTATGTATAAGATGAAAGTAACTATGCACTCACTTGTTAAAGTGTTGACTCAAAATCCGGGCAGCGCTTCGCTTCTATTAATTTTCTTTTCCCTCGACAAAACCTAGTATCATTATTACTATATTTTAGTCTAATATTTATTACAACTAAATATTAGTATAGATTCATCATTAATTCAAAAGTCTATTTTCATGATCTATCAAGTAAGGAACAACCAGGTAGGATCATATCGAAGGTAGGGTCTGCTTAGTATATGAAGTATACTGTTTGGAAATCCCACTTTAAAAACCTCACTAAATCACAGCCTAGACATCATCTCCGTAAGTAGATCAAATAGTATAATCACTGATAAATCTTGTTTATAGGTTCATAATAACGATAATGAACTAAAACATAAGTGATACTTAAAGTAGGGTAAGCATAACTACTTACAAGGGGGTTTTGCGAAGAACCGGGCTCTATGCGGGCAGAACTTCTGAGCCAAAAGCTCTTGTTCTTGGAGTGTTCTAGCACTATGAGACTTGCCTTTAACACCTAAGAGGTTCTAGGAAAAAACCTTGAGGGTTTGGGGGTTTTTGGGAGAGAATTGGAGTGGAAAATGTGAAAAAACAAGCTCTAGTTATAGGCTGTTGGAGTGCCCGTACGCTGGGCGTACTGGAGGTGTACGTTGGCTATACTCAGTACGCGGGGCATACATAGCCTTACGTGGGTCATACTCAATCCGCGTGTCGCGATCTCGTTCAAAGCCGTTGGGAAGAAGGTGTGGCCCAGATCTTGCCACGTATCACTCGTTGGTTAATCCTAAACATTAATTATCTTCTAAATTCCGTAACTAGCGCATACGAGTTTTGTTTTTTCACGTTCTTTATATCCACACATATGTATCGATGTTGTCTACAACTTTCGTTTAGACTCCGTCGGCTAATTTCGAATTTATTTTTAAAGTTATACTTTTACAGGCTTAGACAGTTAAAGTCTGTTAAAAATTCATCCCTTTGTCGTCCAACGTCCGTTTTCATCTGTCTTCATATTGTTGAGCTCCTATTGCTGAGATCTTTGATTCTTGTTTAGATGGTGTCGGCTAAAAATCGATCGATCTAAAATTCAATTTCCGGGTTGCATAATGTTATGCCAAATCTCAGAAAAAAACATAACTGCCTCTAACGAAGTCAGATTTTGACGTTCTCTATTTGCACGCTCTCAGTTTAACGTATACTATGACTTTCCTCTAGATCGCTAAGGCTAAAAAGTATGTTATCGCAAACTCACTTTTTACGATAGACATCGTCGTGTTGGTTTTGTTGCAAAACTTCGACGTGTCATAACTTCTTCGTTATAAGTCAGATTTCAGCATTCTTTACATGCATGGAATCCTTGTGACATATACTATAGCTTGGTTAAGATTACTTACTCTAAATAATCTTCTATCAAAAATTCGTTTTTTGATGTTTATTGCCTCTAAATTGACTCGCCCGAATCTACGGTTGTTACAAGTATAACCCAAGAACATGTCTTTATGTGACTTATAGGTATATTCCTAATATGCGGAGTATTTGAAAGAAAGATTTGTTTAAGGCTTTTGCACATGTGCTAAACTTCCAAATAGATTGAGATGATTCTCAATCTCAATCGGACGTGTCCTCATTATGAATGAAAAGATAGTTACATGGATAGTGTTTCCATGTAGAGTTTAATTACAATTACACATCAGAGTTAGAGTACATTATGGGTTTGAGAACCACATACAAAGATGCTTACTGTATAGTTCATCATGACCATGAGTAATCCTATTACGCAAGTATTGGTATCTAAGTCATATTTAAGCATCTAATTAATTCTCAATAGTTTTCTTTATATATATATATATATATATATATATATATATATATATATATATATATATATAACTGAAAATGTTCGTATTCGCAATCTTTTTAGAAATCAAGTTTTTTCAAATTGACATAACAAAGATCCTTCATTAGCTAAAACATGAAACTCAAGCTGGTGCTATAGGGCCTTGTTAATATAAGTAGATGCATTTGATCGAAATTTAGTATTTGGATATTGGAACAATACAAGCAACATATATTGTAATGAGTTGAGATATTGGATATGATTCCTTCATTAAATAATCGTTGTGTTCCATATTAGCATGTTTAAATCCTTGAATAACTTGGTTATTCTAAATGTCTATAGTCATTCATAGTTGTGGGACCATCTATGAGGTAAGACTAATATGAGTGGATTGGTTGATTTTCATGGAGATGAAAATAGGAAAAGTTGCTACCAACTTTGTAGATACTCGATTAGGAGAATAAATATTGGACTTGACCTATATCAAAATCACTTTATGGATAGTAGTCAAGAGTGATGTTTTGATCAAGGTTGTATATTTGTATTCTTATACCTAAGATACGTATTTGGGAGTTGTTGTGTAGGAATTGTTGTGCTTTGACATGGTTTAACGTTGTGACGTAAAAGGCAGTCATAAGGGGTATCATTGGGTATGACATGAACTACATTGATGGGAATATGTAGTCAAGATGGGGTTTTTCCCTCTTATTCATTGAGAGTTAGACATCTAAGGCCTTACTCAATGTTGAACACTAAATGAGATTGATTGTGATCCATATCTCATGTTCAACATGATGTCCCAGACAAAGAAATATTTGATACCACACCTTTAGTAACAATTGTAACTTAGAGCACCGGGAATTGGCTGTTGATGAGATGAAACCCTTCATATGTTGTTAGGGTAATAGCTCGTTGCTAGATGTCAGCTATTTTCTATGTCAGTCTGTAATGAATCTTGTGCAAGTGGGAGATTGTTGAATCTATACTCCCTAGAATCATTATTAAGTGACATTGTAATCCTATAGGGTCATACCTTTTTCAAGTTGGCACATTTTGTATATTTATTATGAATAAATAATATCAATTCTGGTATTTAATTAGGGAATAATTATGGTTTTGTGAAAAATAATAATTATAAGTGAGTATAACTAGTTATTATTCCATATGGCATGAGATAATAAGTCAAGCACAACTATTGCACTACTTGGATTCTTTTGTATTTTACCTAAAGATAGTTTATATTTTATAAACTTTAACTTCATAAAAATTGAACAATCTTCCTTCTTTTATTAGGTATTGCCGAAAATATATATAAAGGAATGGAGGTTGCTTGTGAACTTCCATGCTTTGTCTCCCATGCTTCTAAAGGCTACGAATACTTTAGAATATTTTAATGTAAATCTCTTACCTTGCATGGTGTATATAAGAGTGCCTTATACATGAGAAATGAGCTAGAGTTTTTACAAGTTTTTACTCTTTTCTTCTTCATTTCTTCACCATAAAACTATAGGTAGTAGAAGCTCTCTTCTTTTGAAGTTTGTTGCTTTAATTTGGTGATTAGAATCTCCCTTGAGTTATCTCCTTTAGTTCTTATTTGATTTAAGCACTTAAAGGCTTAAGACACTCATGAATCCAAGAAGGAGCTAGCAATTAAAGTGTCTTACTCTTGATGGTGGATACACATAGAGAAATCATATTCTTTGATTTTTGTTGTCTTCATCAACCCCCCAAAACCAAGTGGGTTCAAAAGCTTCAAAGGTTGTCATTCTACAAACACTTTGGTTGTTTTTATTTTATTCCAACCTCTATAAATGGTTCCTTGATGGTCTAATTCTGTTATAAGCTACAAATAAACTTGTTATTTTTAAAGATTTTTGCTGTCGGTTTTTATGAAAAACTAACTTATATTTTGTATCAAAACTCATCATTAGTTAGGTGAACCCCTGCAGTTTCTAATTTGGGTACACCCTCTTCTAATCCTCAAAATGATTCACCAATCTATGCTAATTGCTTGTATAACCACACTTCATATGACATAGCCACCAAGAATAAAAGGTATTTTCTTTGAAGGGTACTTTTCAAATTCACAGTTTTGTGTTATTTGTATTTTTCGTTAAGGGTATAATTGCCTTCTTCATATTTTATAAGAGATCATGTTTTTAATTTGCATGATAAAAAAAACCTTTATCAAAGTTCATGTTAACTAATTAATCATAAATATATTCTAACCAAAAACATGCCAAACCCAAAGAACCAGAAAATAAAAAATCAGTGCACGACAACACAAGTCCCATGCAAAAAGGTTGACTATGAGTAGGATGACTAAACCGACTAAAGAAGTAAATATGCCTCTTAATTATCCCAAATCCCCACAAATTTATATTAAACAAGAATCAAGTACATCTCTGCTATATAAGATTATTCTCTAAAAAATCTTCATTGTGATTGCATTATATACTGCACAGTTCTATTACTGAAGTGTATTGCTTCGTACATTGGTAGAAAGCGTTTACTATGTGTGTGGTGAAGATGGTGGTGTTCGACTTCGTCCTTAATATGTTGAAGGTAAATCTTGGTCAAATATTCATATTTGACAAATATTTTTCATGTTTTTAAAAGCTGATTGTTTTTTTGTTAATTTTTAAAATCTACAGATGGTGTTCCTAATGCTGATTATAACAAGAGCTACAATAAAGAACATCACACTCACAAAGTGGTTACATGTAAACTTTAGAAATGGAATGTATTCCACTTGGTTCTAGGTTTGGTACATGTGACTCCTACAATAAGCAGAAAACCTTTTTTTAATGTAGCAGTTATGCAAGTACGCATAATAAGTTGACTTATCTTGAGTGGGTTAAGGGTCACAACCCTTTCTTCGACTCACATGTATATATTTGTTTACCCCCAATCCTATATCTTTTTAATTTTTATTTTTTTTACTCTTTAATAGTATTTTATTTTTGTTACATATTTCAAGCCACATAACTTGGTGGTTGATAAGTAAAAAAAGGAGGACGAATGTTTTATTGACATGATAAGGTGTAGATGGGGACTTCCATGTGTGTTGGACATTGTTGAATCATGAAAAGTGAACCTCTATCAATCCCAAGCAATCAAGTTCCGATGTCAGTTGAGTTCGAGATATGGTGGAGTTCCGAGATTGAGACCTAGTCCGAGATCAAGATGTTCCGAGATCCGAAGTCTGTTCACGCATTTAATGAAATTTGTCTTATCTTTGATGAACATTTCATAAGACTTATTTATGTGTATCTTTTAGATATCAGTTTGTCAAAAAGTGATTATTGTCCAGTCCTAAGAATGTTTTCTAGTTTGTACTATGTTCCTCCTCCACTATATAAGGAGTGAATGTTTCACCATTTTAAGGGATGTGAACGATTCAAGTGTTAATCCAAGAATAGCAAATATTCTCTTCACATCACTTTCACTTTCCTTCAAGTAAAAGTTCTTTCATTACATTCTTCTTGTTCTTTAAATATTTTTGCATTGATTATACTCAAGTTTACTTCATTTATTACTTGAATATTTTGTTGAATATTTACCTTCAAGTCCTAACTGGTTTACCATATTCGACTGGAACTCTATATTAAGAGCAGCCGTTGATCTTAAATATTAACTCAAGGTTTGAGTTTTCAAACCATGTCCTTGCGCATTGACTATCTTACTCACAAATGGTATCAGAGCTTGAATGGTTGTCCTTTGAATCCATAAAAATATATTATAGTTGATCTGAAATTACTTTGGTATTTCTATCATATATGTGTTCAGGATAAAAGTTCTTCTATATACCTCTTCTACTCTAATATCTTCACTTCAATGGATGCTACTAATTCTCAACAAATATATTCAATGCAAATAGTAAATAGATCGGGTTACCCTTATCGTGCCCCACTGCTAGTTGTTGAAGACTGTGATCATTGGAAATTCAGAATGGAAAGATTCTTACTTGGTAAGGAAAAGGGTTAAGAAATATGGAGATCCGTGAAAGAAAGTCCACTTGATCCGGTCATACAAATGGTGAGAGATGTCGCGGAAACTCTCATGGACCAAGAAGAACAACGCCCATCACCTCTCACTGCTACAGACATCGAGAAGATACATGCATATCAAGTTGCATTTTCCGAGATGGTGTTTGGTGTCCCTCCTTCCCTCTTTGAGCACATTAAGTTGTGTAAATCTGCTAAAGAGATTTGGGACACACTTCAAGATCTGTTCAAGGGATCAGAAAACATGAAGGATAAGCATTTGACTTCGGTTGTCAACGAGTTCGATACCTTCACCACCACTCCCGGTGAATCAGTTGCCTTGGCTTCCAATAGGTACCGAATCGTCATCTACAACATGACAACTCATGGGATTGTCCGAAATCCGCTATAATATAATCTCAAGTTCATCACTAGTTTTAGTAAAGGATGGGGAAACTTAAAATCGTGTGTTTAGAGTAATGGATCTCTGAAGAAGCTTAAGCTTTACCAGTTATTTGATGAGATACAAGGACATGAATCAAATGTTGCACAAACATTGAGAGAACTCTTAGGAGGTCCTCTAGCTCTTGTTATTTCTTTCGATCCTCATGTCTCGAACCCCTCCGTTTTGGACCCTTTCAAAGTTGTTATCCCACCCATTCCATATGTTCTGCCCACTCCACCAACTTTACCTGTTCCTACTAATTCCAATTATCAGTTTGATGGAGACCTCGATCCTAAAGCGACGGACTCCGAACTTCGCTTTCAAAAAGAGTTTGCTTTATAGTCAATGAAATAAAAGCTTCCATGGAATCCCACTCACAAACCATATCATAACCATTTCCAATCCCCTCACCAGAGTAATCCTCAACCGTTCACAAGCCTTCAGAGAACCCACGTGCTTATAACCCTAACATTTCTACACCAAGTCATCCCTCAGAATCCCACGATAATCTGAAGTCAGACAAACCCAAGATAGTTTTTCACAAGTTTGGTCATGTAAATCACTTTTCCAAAGATTGTATGGCTGATGCCACATAGAAACCAAAGATCAAGGATTTTTCATACTATGCACACCGAGCCCAAGAGATGGCTGCAAGTGAAAAAGCATTCGTCACCACTATGTAAAGAGATGTTGAAGGGTATTGGTCATCTGGAGATGAGGACGCTGTAAGCACCAGAAGAAACATGTGTCTTATGGCTGGACAACCAATTGAATGCGATGAAGGCTACTGGTCATCAGGATCATAAGGAGATGATGAGCCAAACTTTTGCTACATGGAAACCAACGATTCACCAGGTAGAAGCATCGTTCAATAGGTAAAATCTATGATTACTGATAATAATTTTGATTCATCTCTTTGTGATTCATATCTAACCCAGATCCAATCAGATATGACCATCATCCATAAAGCCTATGAGTCTACCATAGAAGTGAGTGAGAATATGGAAAGTGAACTGACTCGTCTTAGATTACGTTTCGAGGATAGGAAGCTTAAGATAGAATCATTAGAGAGAGAGCTCGTAATGTCTCTAGAAGAATGTATCTTTTTAAAAGACAAATATGAAATCACTTATTGTGAAAGGAATGTTTTAATTACTGATAACAAGCAAATGAATGCCAAAATTGATGCTTTTACATCATTGTATAGATATTCTTGAAGCCAATGAACGGATGACTCACAATTTTCGTCATCCTTGGTCCAAAGCACCTGTTCTCGAAAGCGAGTTTCCGAAACCTATTTCTCGTCCATTGAAGGAGTTACAAAATTTAACTTTTATGGGAGACATTCCGAACCGCAAGCATTCAGATACGCCTGTCTCACCACTGTCACCCTTCCTGAGACCACGGACCGGTTTCAATCTCTTATTCCTGAGTTTCAACCCACAGTTGTCAAATGTTCTGATTCCACACATCTTTCGCCTCTAATAAACCTGGACCTGAATCAGACCTTGGAATCATTCCCTAGCATCACCCATACTGTAGTTCCGATTCCGAACCTTAATCCTCCTAATATTTGTTTTTTTGAGAAAATAATCCTAGAGACAACTGGACATGACTCTGATAGATCAGATTTTGTTTGGGCCTCTTTAGATAGTGACGTTGAAGAAGAATTCTTAGGTAATTATTCATCTGACTCTTGTGTTTCTAATTCTCAATTGATTTCAAAAACAACCATTGTGCCAATCAGGCCTAAGTTTAGCAACCCATCTGCTGGCCAAACTTCCAAGTCATCATCTGACTCCAGGAGGAAACCTTCGTTAAATAGGAAAGATGTCACTAATCCTAAGATTGAAGACAAAAAAGCCCTCAAATTGGAAATTAGGTCAAGACATGATTCCAGATTCATTGAGGATTCCAAAAACAAAGTATCTCAGACTGTTAGCCCATCCACTATGTTGGGAATAAAACCGAGATGACGAATGCGGAATATCAAGAACAATCAAGAATCAATCACCACAATATGCAAGAAATCTGATAAAGGTTTTTCATGTATTGATTATGAGATGAACGTATAGTGAAAACCCTAATCTGGTCAAAATCTTTTACCAAAAGTAAACCTAATGATTATTTATAGGGAACAATAAATATATGCCATAAATATAAAATTTATGCCTAATATGAAACCAATGCCTTAGAAGAGCTCGATTAAGAACTTCTACTGTAAATGCATCGTAGGGAATCATAAAAATGATTAACCCTAAAAAGGCTTCCCTAAATAACCAAATATGCCAAATCAGTTTCAATATCTCAAATACTCAACAATCTCCCCCTAGATGTTGAAACTGATGAAGATCACGATTTCCGATCTTCTTGGCATTTCTCCCCCTAAATTGTGAGACTCATCAGTACATGGGGTCTTCAAAGCGAGAGAAATAGAAATAATCTTCCAAATACGAACTCCCCCTTGAATAATCATCACTCCCCCTTGAATCTTCAACAAATACCATGGAGAGAATCCGGAAAATTAAGAAGAATCACCAATAATCTTCAAAACTCGTCAGATTTGATGAAATAAATCCCTTTAGAATAAATGCAATCTTCAAAATTTAAAACCGGAAAAATAACAAAAAAATAATTTTGTATTTTTCGATTTTAAATTTAGACAAAAGAATAGAATAAGAAGCAAGAATTTAGAAGGGTTTAAAAAAGAATAAGACCAAAGAAAAGAATAAGAAGTGAAAATATTTTGGAAAGAAGGGATAAAAATGATAAAATCCCAAAAATATTGTGAAAAATCGGGATATGGGGATAAAGCTGTCAAGCCACACAAACTTCAGGGACAGGAAATGAAACGTTACTCATCATCTTCATTGAGTCAGATAACTTTTGACTTGTGAAGATAAATGGAAATTGCCAAGTTGTTCAAACACAGGGAACCGAAACTATAAATTAGCGGAAGTTTCAGGGACTAAGATTGTAAAACGTGTCATCTTCCCCGTTTAGACGAGATACAGCGATTTCTCTCTTTTATCAAAATTTCGGAATCCACGATCAACGCATTCATTCCGTCAACACCGATATAACACGAATCCAGGATGTGAGTTGCAAATCCAAGCTAATTCAAACAACAGACCTGTTCGTTCCCAAACTCACATTAGCGACTGCGAATCTGTTTTCACATCAATCCCAATCAAACTCAAAATCACAATAAATAACCCAGACTCAGATAATCACAGCAAATCGATTCAGTCTACGCATTCGATTGCACTCATAGAGGATAGCATCGTTCACAGATCAGTATTTCCAATTTTGGCTTTCTCAATTTTGACCATCTGATCGACAATTGTACGTCACAGGACCCAAAAATCTGATTTTAAACCTCCAATTCTGATTTGAACTCCCAATCGATATACCAATTCCCAAAGCCATTTTACGATTCGGATTCCGAGACCATTTATCATTTTAATTCCAAAATTGATTTCAAGAATAGAAATTGGTTCCGATTCTTGTTTCTGAGAGTGACGATTTTGATATCTAACAATTCCAGTTTCATTTTGGTGTCTTCTCTTTGATGCCAATTAATTTCGCTTCCTCATTTTGGAGTTTCGTTCCTCTCGCTTCAAAGCAATGAACCGAAAGCTAATGACAGGTTCGCTTCAATTTCAATTCCAGGTTCGCTCCTTCTGGTTCCGATTTCAAATCGACATGGACCGAAAGTCCTTAAGTTCGCTCCAATTTCATTCCCAAAGCGAAATAGACCAAATAGACCAAACGTTCGCCTATGAACAGTAGATTCGGGTTCGGTTCTTGTGAGTTCGGTTCTTAATCGGAGTTTCGCTTCTTAACTTGAGTTCGGTTCTTATTCGTGAGGTTCGCTTCTGTGAGTTCGGTTCTTAATCCTGAGTTTCGCTTCCAATTTCGTTGATGTTACACCCAAAGCAAACTTTCGCTTCAATAAGAAACATTCAAACTTGACTTCGCTTCATTAACTTTCGCTTCTAAACTTGAGTTTCGCTTGTGAATTGTAAGGTTCGTGTCTTTGAGTTTCGCCTCTGTACTCCACTGAACGAATTAAGAACTGCTTCACCGATTAGGAGACGAACAACATTTTTTTTTTCCGTTCGTCGATACCAGTTTGCAAAGAATGTGAATCATATTTCATCATAGTTACATAATTGACCCCTAAAGAATAAGTGAAGAATTAAATGCAGCCCAAAACTTCATCTTTTGAATTAAGCTTTTATTTCTTCAAAGTTCCAAACCAGCCCCTGCTAAAAGTACATATGACAGCTTGCATCCATTGTTCACTGCAACATGTCAGAATTTGACCCCCTTTCTGCAGAAAATGTCCTTTTAAGCCCATCTTTGTCAACTTTTTCAACATTTGTCAATTCCAATACTTAAAAAACCAATAAAATTTGATTCCTTCAACAAAATTTCATATCTTTGAACCAAATCCACCAGATTTCACCAAGATTTTGTCCCCATTTTTGTTTTTTTTTTGTTTTTTTTTTTTTATAAAGGAAAAAACTTTTATGGGACTTTTGGTACCCATTTAAGATTCAACATTGAAGTATGTTTCTTGAATAACCACTTATTTGAAGAAAATCTATCATCCTCTGAAAATAATACCCGCTTCTTAGTTGGAAAACAAAAATTTCCAAAAATTTCATTAAACCAACCAAATTCTCTTTTCTTTTCCTTCCAACTTCTAAGATTTTTAACTAAAGAAAAATGAGAATCAGAGATTCTTTGAGCATGCTTGACATCAACTTTTTCACAAGCATTGGGTACTTGTACCTTGGGCATCCAAACTTTCTTCATTTTACTCTTGTTCTTTCTCTTCTTCTTCCTTTTCTTATTTTTAGGCTTCAGAGACAAATTTCGGATCTGAACAACTTTTTCTTCTTTCTGAAACTGGACATTTGAAGACTTTGACACACAAACTTTTGGAGTTTGGTAAATTTGAATTTCTTGAAGAATTGGCTTTCTGTAAGGAATCATTCCTTCAAAGATATCATCAGAACATAAAGAATCATCTGTTTGAGTTCCAATAGAACAAAATGTCTTCACTTTCACGATTTCAGATGAATTTCTTCGAGATTCATCTTCTGAACAACTAAAATCGGATTGTAATTCATCTGAAACACATGAACCACTTGACTCCCCCTCAACAAGAACATCTGGAGTCATCTTTTCTTCAGAAACATGAGGAACATTATGAACTTCTTCTTTTTCTTTTTCAGCCCTTTTTATCTTCAACATATGTTTATGTTCCCGATCTAAATGTTCATAGATAACACGAAATTGTTCTACTATTCTCTCATTCTTTTGCAATTCACGTTCATCAACCCGTGAGTAATGATTTATTTTCTTATCAACAAAAGAATTATATAACTCAGTAACATTCCTCAACGTAGAATCACCAAGAACATGAAACAAAGTTGATTTGTTTACACCATAGATTGGTTTAGTGACCTTTAATCCAAGTTTTAAAATTGAGTTACAAAATAAAAGATCCATTAGATCTTCAACAAATGATAGAACTTGAAGAGAGAGAAAATATATCTGATAAAGATTCTAGAGAGAGAAAAACGGATCTGAAAGGGTTTTTAGTGAGAGAAAACAGATCTGAGATGGATTTTAGAGAGATAAAGTAGATCTAAACACGAAAATTCAAACAAACACAAAAATTTCTTCTAACTCTCTTCCAAAACTCGATTCAAGAACAAATCAGATGAAATATTGAGTTGAAGAAAACAGATCTGAACAAGATTTACAACAAAAAAACGAGATATAGACTTTTTCTTTTCAGAAAACTTACAAAACTTGAAGAACAAGGTGAGATTCATGATTCAATATCGCCATACACAAGATCGATTCTTGCAAAAATCGCTGAGATCTACAAGAACCCGCTCTGATAACACTTGTTGGGAATAAAACCGAGATGACGAATGCGGAATATCAAGAACAATCAAGAATCAATCACCACAATATGCAAGAAATCTGATAAAGGTTTTTCATGTATTGATTATGAGATGAACGTACAGAGAAAACCCTAATCTGGTCAAAATCTTTTACCAAAAGTAAACCTAATGATTATTTATAGGGAACAATAAATATATGCCATAAATATAAAATCTATGCCTAATATAAAACCAATGCCTTAGAAGAACTCGATTAAGAACTTCTACTGTAAAGGCATCGTAGGGAATCATAAAAATGATTAACCCTAAAATGGCTTCCCTAAATAACCAGATATGCCAAATCAGTTTCAATATCTCAAATACTCAACACACTAGGAACCACAACACATTTGCGCATGTTAAGATTCTTAAAAGGTCATCAAATCCTCCTAGTTCTGTAGTTCAAAACAAGGTTGCCAGTCCCATTCTGAAAAAGACTGTTGTTGATACCCATCCCACCAAAACTAACTCTTCCCGGACAGTTTCCTGTGTATTCATTGCTACATTTGATGGTACGATTTTCGAACCACAACAGCTTTCAAAACCAAATGTGCCATCAAAAGTAGCAAACAAAGAACGAGTAGCTAAGAACACTGTTACTCAAAAATTTTCAAATGATTCAAAACAAAATTTTGAGTGGAAAGTTAAAAGTGTTGAAAAAGAAACTGTAACTTCAAGTGACACTCTGATTCATACAACTGCAAAAACTGTTGGTACGAGAAAAGTTGTTCCCAAACAACCTGTTGTTGAATATGATTTCCGGATGAACGAAAAGACCATGGTTTTTTTCTTCTTTCCAAAAGTATCTCAGAACCAACCATCCGAGACTTTCATTGCTCAGTAGTCACAACCTAAGTCCAAAGCCCGTGCCCAAGTCCCAAAACCTAACTCGGAGCCTAAAAAATCTAAAATTCACTAATTTTGCAGGTACTCTGTGCTTCGGAACAAGATACAATATGGTATATTGATAGTGCTTGTTCCATGCACATGATGGGGAAAAAAGACTGTCTGTGTGATCTCAAAGTCTCACCAAATGTTGGCTATTTGACGTATGACAACAACTCTAATTCTTAGATCCGAAGTTATGGCATCCTCACCAATGGAAATTTCTCTGTCTCAAATGTGGCGTACGTAGCTAACCTGAAGCACAACCTGAGTAGTGTGGCTCAACTCACTGAATCTAACCGAAGAGTTAAGTTCTGAAAAAATCATAGCTACATTATGACAGAAGATCGGAAAGAATGTATAATTAAATCGAATCTCAACAAGAATATATATCCTCTAGACATCAACATGATCATTGGCAAGCCTCAACTCTGTCAACTCTCAAAAGCCGTTCCTGACGTCAGTTGGTTTTGGTAGTGGGGGCTTCCTCATCTACACTTCCAATATATGAATGATCTTGTTTCCGGTGAAATGGTTAGAGGTCTTCCATTCCTCAGGTTTGAAAATGATCACTTGTGTGCTGTGTGTGAATGTGGGAAGCAATCCAAGAAAGGTCATCCTATTATTATTGAAAAATCAATTTCGGAACCATTAGAACTTCTGCATATTGATCTTTATGGACCCTCCACAATAGAAAGTCTGCATCATAAAAAGTACATTTTTGTGATTGTTGATAATTTTACAAGGTTCACTTGGGTCTTCTTCCTTAGGCAGAAATCTGAGACAGCCTCCGAACTTATCAACTTTATCAAAGGAATTGAAGTTCTTGTCAAACTACCTCCAAGACGAATCCGAAGTGATAATGGCTCGGAATTCACCAATTTCACCATTGAGAAATTCCTCTCCGACAAAGGCATTGACTGCAATTTCTCTGCTCCCTACACTCCTCAACAAAACAGTGTGGTTTAAAGAAGAAACATAACTCTCGTTGAAGCTGCTCGATCGATGCCCAACTTTGAAAATCTTCCACTTTATCTCTGGGCTAAAGTTGTATCTACTGCCTGCTTCACTCAAAATCGAAGCATCATCAATCGACGTCTCAACATCACACCATATGAATGCATGAATGGTCCCAAGTCGAGTATCTCATTCCTACATGTCGTTGGTTGCAGGTGCTTTATCAAAAACAACCGTAATCAACTCACGAAGTTTCAACCCAAAGCCAATGAAGCAATCTTCCTAGGATACTCAACAAAATCCATAGTATATCGAGTTCTGAATCGTCAGACTCGTGTTCTTGAAGAAATTTTTGATGTCACCTTCGATGACAACTATGTTCGGAATTCTGGCCCAACCCATGTCACAACCCACATCATGGAGTCCGATGCTCCATCTCCAAAATGTCTGAATTCCCAAATTGTCCATGAAGTTGACTTTGACACCCTGTTCGGACCATCAGAAATAGCTCTTGATTCAGAATCTCGATCAAGACCGTCCTCATTAACCGCCGCTCCAATTTCCCAAAATGTTTTTGGTCTAAATCTCACTTTTCCTCCATTTGATTCTGATCCGATTCAACCTTCTCATGTTGAGGGGGAGAATAGTCTTCCCTCTCTTGAATCAAATGTTGAAGGATTCCAAGATGCAACAAATCAATTTGCCGAATTCGATCCTATTCTGAATAACATGAAGGCGATGCCAACTTCTTTGACTTTCCCAACGAAGACGACATAGATATCTCTGGTTCAAAAGTTTAGGGGGGGCATCATCCTCAAATTCAAACTGTTCAGGAGGAGCAACATAACCTCACTGTTGATATCGGATCATCCGTTACACAATAGCTTCCAAGAATACATATCTGGACAAAGGATCATCCTCCAAACTAGGTCATAGGAAATCTCAATGCTGGTGTTCAAACTTGCTTTGCTACTAACATAAAAACAAATGTCATTTCTCGGCATTTATCTCAATGGTTGAACCAAAATCCATCAAGGAAGCATTAGAATATGCTGACTGGATTACAACCATGCAAGAAGAGTTAGCAGAATTCGACAGAAATGAAGTGTGGATTCTTGTCCCTCCTCCTCAGGATCACCCTAATGTTGGTACGAAATGGGTTTTCCGAATCAAGCTAGATGACACTAGAGTTATTATTCTAAACAAATCAAGATCGATGGAAAAAGGATTCACTCAGATTGAAGGACTTGATTATGACGAGACCTTTGTTCCTGTTTCTCCTCTTAAAGCCATCAGAATCTTTTTTGCTTATGCAACTCATAAAGGCTTTAAACTTTACCAAATGTACGTCAAAAGTGATTTTGTTAATGTTGAACTAGATACTGAAGTGTATCTCCCACAACCCCTCGGTTTTGTCAATCTTTCTTATCCAAACTATTGCTACAAACTCCGACAAGCTGTTTATGGCCTCAAGCAAGCTCCTCGCGTATGGTACGAAACTCTCACCGAATTTCTCAAGCGTTCCGGTTCTCAAAGAGGAATTCTCGATCCTACCCTATTCCAAAGACCAAATGGAAAACATCTCATGCTAGTCTAAATCTACATTGACGATATCATTTTTGGATCCATGGATTCATCACGGGTTATTGATTTTGCCAAGTTAATGGTTAGTCGATTCCAAATGAGCATGAATCATGAATTAAGTTTCTTCCTCGGTGTCCAAGTAAAGCAAACCAACAGAGGAATCTTTATTTACCATGAAAAATACATTTTCGAGCTTCTCAATAAATATTCAATGGACACATGTGCGTCTGCAAAGGTTCCACACATGTGCGTCTGCAAAGGTTCCAATAGGTGTCAGACACAAGATCTTCACGGGCCCATCAGGTGTTGCTATCGATGAAAAGAAGTATAGGGGATTGATTGGATCACTACTCTACCTAACAACAAGTCCTCCGGACATAATGTTCTCTACATACCTGTGTGCCACATTTCAGGTCAATACAAAGATGTCTCACCTTTTGGCGGTTAAGCAAATATTCTGATACCTCAAAGGTACAAAGAGTCTCAGAATCTAGTATCCAGCAAATGAGAGTTTCCTCCTACAAGCATATTCCGATTCAAACTATGGTGGTCTTCACTTGGACAGAAAAAGCACCTCTGGTGATTGTCAATTTTTGGGTGGAAAATTGGTTAGCTCGTCATCTAAAAAACATAATTGCATTGCTCTTTCAACCGCCAAAGTGGAATACATTGCTGCTGCTAGTTGCATTTCTCAAGTTCTTTGGATGAAATCTCAGCTTTTGGACTATGGTTATCAATTTCAACAGATTCCAATCTATTGTGATTCTCAAAGTTCCATTGCGATTTCTCACAATCCAATTCCGCACTCCATGACGAATCACATCGATATTCGGTACCATTTTATTAAAGATCAAAGGAAACATTGAACTTATTTTTGTTGCTTCTGACGATGAAATTGCGGATGTCTTTACTAAGGCATTAGACGAAACCAAATTCAATGGGTTTCTGAATAAAATGGGTATGATGTTGCCTGATCCTCAATGCTTCCAAGAGGCTTGTTCTCTCTGATGGAAACACCAAAAAGTGAATTAATTCTGAAGTCAAAATCTTTTTCATCTCGGAATCAATTCCTCTCATAATAAATAGGATCATTTTACGTGTCTTTTTGTCTAACCTTTTCTTCTAGTTTTAAGTTGTACATCTTTCCTTATCCTTTGAAGTTCATGACCAATATATTCACATTGGTATTTTGCTTTGATCTCACCTCGGAATCTATCTCAAAGTGTGTTATGAAGTTCACCTCGTAATTCAAATCTGAAATGGTAATGTATATTCACCTCTTACCTCTGTCCAAGCTCTGACTCTCCATGTATTGGAATCTTAAATCTGTTTAAAAACGTCCTCTAAGATCTTCATACATTTTACCTCTGATATTCAGTCTGAGTCTGTGCAATCTCGAACTCTATATCATGTACACGTGTTCTCATTTTCTCCTCGAAGCATCTTATGACAATCTATCTCGGAACTTCCTTGTTCCGAGGTCACCCGTTTCAAGAGAAGTTAAAAGGTTTTTATTTCATTAAATTTTTTTTCTGAAATGTTTTCTTAAATGACTTAACGGTTATTTTTTTCAATGATTATCCTTAAATCCTAAATAATCGCGCTTTTTGCACACATCCGATAAAGTGCACATAATCTCAAACTGAAACGACGGTTTTCAATTTCGCACGTATTGCCATCGCATCTTTCGTCCTTGCCAGTTAAACGCATGCCATTTTTGGCAACACATTTAATTCGATCCATTTACCAATTGGGTATAATGATTACGCTTTTTCACAACCCGACCGGGATATCCAAACTATATAAAGATTTCAAATCCCAACTGTTGCTTTTTACGCTCTATTCTTCTTCTTCTCCAATATTCTCTCTGGAAACCTGTTCTTCAAGCTTCATACCTGCAACAATGGCCTCTTCACAAAATGCCCCAGAAACTCCAAAATCAGTCTCGGAGAAGAAATCCTCAGAAGGTTCCGCCTCATCCTCATCAACTAAACCCATTCTTCGTGAAACCACTCAACTCTTCTCACTCGATCCTATGGATTATGACGAATGCATTTGAGTGATGATTGAGTTCATCTCACGCCATCCCATCGCCATTCCTCTCACTAAAATCCTAAATCCCCAAATACTTCCTCGAATCCTTCATACTGCCTTCGAGAGGATTAAGATCCAAGATGGAGTTTTTGGAAACAAAAATCACAGATGATCGCATTGTTCCTTTGTCAAATAAAAACTTCCTCAAGACGATTGGAATACCAGAAAACCCCCAAGGATGTTACAGTGCAAGAACCAACGACAGAAGAGTTTCAGATGTTCCTCAACGAAATCGGGTATACAGAAGAGTTTAAGGCCAAGAAATTCAATAAATCAGTTGTTCCTGTCCTTTGGACGGTACTCATGCACCTCATTCTTCGAGGTCTTTCAGGAAAACATGGAGGTACTGATACAATGAGCAAACACTGGCTCTATGTGGTTTACAACATGTACTCAGGAAGGTCGAATGTCGTTGATTTAACCGATGTCCTAAGGAAAGACTTTCGGAAGTTTACCGTGAATAGAAAGCCATAAGAAATTTCTAGTATGAGGTTTTGGGCTCTTACACTTTAGTAACTCTACCGAGAGAGACAAGAGCCAATTCTGATCAACATAGAACCGAAAGATGTATTTCTCTTCTTTAAAGCTGTTAAGACATACAGACTTCCGAACCATTCGTCTTTCGGACCCACACGTAGACTGCCACAACACATGTTGGCTACTCTTCCACCCGATTCTCTTTTCTTGAAATATCATTTAGAGACTTCGACTATGTATGACCCAACACAGTCTTCCCCAGTCTATGTTGAACAACCCTCGGATGTGGTCAAACGAGTCTCGACTGGTGGCAAGAAAAAGAAGGCTGCTAAATGCAAAACATATCCTACTAAACCTAAAACCGAAAAGAGAGCCAAAGTCGATGCTTCCTCTCAAAAGGAATCACTTGATGACCTTCCGACTGACTATGGTCATCCGCTTACCCCCTAGGTCACTATTCCGAAGTACCCTTCGGAGCTTCAATAACGCATGCACACACACATGGGGAGTCACCACATGATCCACCCTCACCGTCCCAAAAAGGTCATGCCGGTGTTGACAAGAGTTCCTTGCACCTGCCTAGAACACACTCACGAGTCATCTTGGAAATCCCTCTTTCTTCCACACAAGAACGATCAGAGGCCCTTGCCTCGGATCCTAAGCTCTCTGAAGTTAGGGTTGTCCCTCTAACTTCAAGAGCCACAATTAGCCTGATACCTGGCTCCGGTAAAGGACAACCAGGTTCTAACGATGCAGATTGGACTGATTTTGTCAACAGGGCTCACACGAGACATCCAGATCTCGCTCGTTCTCAAGTTGAATCAAGTCTCATATGCATGAGAAATCGAGCCATTCAGAGCAACCAACCATTTATTGCTCCCACAGATGAGGTCACAGATCAAGAATTTGCATCCGAAGAAGCTCATCACACCACCACCGTCTCGGACAATCCTCCGAAGTCTCCTCATTTTGATACTTTTCAACCTCACCCGGACGAAGAACATTCGTCGGAGTTCATGTTAGATGATGACAACACATTCGTTGATGCTCCTCAAATCCTCTCTTCATTACATTAACTGCAAAAACCTTCATCATCAGGACCTGTTTATGATTTCGGACTGACGTCAAATTCATCGTAGCATGTTGCAGATAGATGACGAAGTCTAAGAAACACTTGGAGGTGAAACAGAAGAAATCCTCCCAAAGAAAATCAAATAGAGAATAATCCAACCTCTTCCGAACCTCCTGTCAACAAAAGTGCTGATAAATAAAAGTCTAAGAGTTCCACCTCGGACACTTGATCAATATATGAAAACATAGCTGGTCCATTCGCCGTGTTTGAACTCCGAGACAATGTTGCTGCAACTGTCTCCAAGGTAGAATCACTCGACAAATATGTGGCGAAGCTAGATTCCAAGATTGATGACAAGGTCTCCAACCTCAATACCAAGCTTGATGTTATTCTCAAGTCTCTATACGAGATGATGCAAACTGGGCGCTCGGAAGCAGAAAGGGTAGATCAACTTGATTAGCTCATCTCCCTATGTTTAAAGCATACTTTGGAAGAAGTTGAGCAGAAATACAACTCCAGCTTGGATCACCACATTGACACCACCTCTACCATGCTCAAAATCCACGAAGATATGATAAGTGCCACCAACGAGCTGATCAAGCAAAGCTATTTCCGACATGAGAAGCAGATCCAGAGGTTGGAGAAGGAAATTTAAAAGAAGGATGAACTTAATCTCATCATGCAGCAAGTCCTCAAAAAATTAATCCGAGCTTGTTGGAACATTATCGACGTTCCGAACAACAAGTTCGAAAAAATGCTCTCCGTCCTTTCCTCCTCGTTTGATCATCTAAAAGCACAAGCTCCTACTGCCAAAGCCTACGATGGTCTCACCAAGAAACTCAACATAAGCTTCCAAAAGGTATTCGAAAGGTTGTCCGAAGTCCAAGATACATCTCGACTTGGCAGACATTCTTTCATAGGAAGAGAAAAGGATATGGTCCGCTGTTACCAGGCCATCATCCTTGGCATGCGTTCTTAAAAGAAGTCGTGAAATGGATAGAGAAAATTCTAAGCTCATTGTCAATGCATTACAAGCCACCCAGTCTATACAGCCTCCTATTCCATCTCCAAGAATTGTTCCCATTGAAGAAGGTTCTCTTCTTCGGAAATCTGATGACATTCCAAAAGAGCCTCTGAGTCCTCCTCCTTCTGAGTTCATTATCACTGAAAACATTCAAAAAGTAATTTCTGCATTAAGCAAGACAAATCAAGACAAAGAAAGGACATTCAAGAAGTCCGAAGGCTGGTCACAAGCTCAAATTGATCAAGCACTTGAAGAGAGAATTCAGATCCAAGCTTTAAAATACAACCTCAATCCGATGTTGGGCATATCCCCACTCTTTCGAGAAGGGATAATTCATGAACATGACATTGTGACATTCATGTACGTTGATCTACCCACGCAAAATTCAGACCAACTCGATCTCCCAATCTCTCTCTTTGGAAGGTATTACATCAAGTTTGCTCCACTCCATCCCACCGATGATCCTCAAACAATAATCAGAACTGAGTAAGAGTGATTTAAGACATTGTATCTGTCAATGGTCGGCCTCAAAACGAAGTGTGGTCTTGGAAGAGAATCAGATTAATTGATGGGTTCGGAGGAAAGGTTCAGAGCAAGTTTGACATAAACTTCATGATGTACAAATACTACATTAATCGGAACAAAACAACCACCGTCACCATCACGGATATAGACTTCCCTTCCATCAATCCAAATGATGTTCTCATAATTTCTGCTCACTTCCGAAGTCGCCAGAATGATCAAATGAGCGTCACTTCTTACAGTTCCACAATGAACTTCCTCAAAGATTATGTTGCTTAGTTATGCCGATGTGATATCGAATTTGCGCATTTGTTCGTAATAAAAAAGGTTTTGGCCAAGATCAACGATGAACTACCTGCAGCACAAATTTTGGCAGCAAGGCCTATTGAGGAACCAGAGCTCAGATATGTCTACTTGCAGAAGAAGACCAACAAAAAGGATTTCTTTTGACTTCTTGACAAACACCTTGTTCCCTCCAAGATCCTCCAAAAGTTCATTGCCAATGTAGAAAAGTCTGATGATCTGGAGCATGTGAAGAACAAATTCATCAACCATCTCCAATGGTAACTGGAAGTCCGAAATTGGCTCTACAGAGCCTACTTGTTCATTACCGAAGAAGGCAACTAAGTTGACATGATTGCTAAGTTCACTTAGGGGGAGATTGTTGAATCATAAAAAGTGAACCTCTAGCAATCCCAAGCAATCAAGTTTCGATGTCAGTTGAGTTCGAGATATGGTGAAGTTTTGAGATTGAGACCTAGTCCGAGATCAAGATATTCCGAGATCCGAAGTTTGTTCACGAATTTAATGAAATTTGTCTTATCTTTGATGTAACAGTTCAAAGGATTTATTTATGTGTATCTTTTAGATATCAGTTGGTCAAAGACTGATTATTTTCCAGACCAAAGAATGTTTTCCAGTTTGTAATATGTTTCTCCTCCACTATATAAGGAGTGAATGTTTCACCACTTTAAAGGATGTGAACGATTCAAGTGTTAATCCAAGAATAGAAAATATTCTCTTCACATCACTTTCACTTTCCTTCAAGTCAAAGTTCCTTCATTACTTTCTTCTTGTTCTTTAAATATCTTTGCATTGATTATACTCAAGTTTACTTCATTTATTACTTAAATACTTTGTTGAATATTTACCTTCAAGTCCTAACTGGTTTACCAGATTCGACTGGAACTCTATATTAAGAGCAGACGTTGATCTTAAAGATTAACTCAAGGTTTTGAGTTTTCAAACCTTGTCCTTGCGTATTGATTATCGAACTCACAGACATAATAGCAACAAATAGGTTGTTGGTGACGACGGGGTAATACATTTATAATCTATAATGTTTGGTCTCATTTAAACTCATCAGCGAAATAGAATTCTTTTGTTGTATTAAATAAAGCTTTTGACTACATAACAGTTAAGAGATGTCCTTTAAAGATGTTAGATGATATGCATAACACGGGGTTCTTACAAGGTATGCTGCATTCTATTTATGGTTAAACTGCAAAAAATAGCAACATAATTTATATGATTTGTTGGAACGACCTTTTTGTTATTTGTTGTATAGAGTTATCTTTTTAGTCCTTATGAAGTCTGCGTTGGGTTGGATGGGAAGTGTTGGAATAAGGAAATTAATAGGAGAATTAAAGGGATTATAGAAAGGTTTTTTAGTGTTGGTGTGGTAATATGGAGCTTTTACTTTTTCTATCACATCATTGTACTTTGAAAAAACTATCCGAGAGACCACTTTAGCATCTTTACTTGAACAACATCCTGATCTGATCATTGTAGACTTCATTATACCTAATATTGTAAATGGTAAACATGTAATTTTATGATATAAAGATATATCAAATCATATTAGTTTATTCAGTCATCCACCATGTCATGTTATGCATATAATGTTGAATTGTATTGCAAAGCTAGAGTTCCTATTGTGATAGGAACTAGTGGTGGAGATAGGGATCTATTGTATAAAATAGTGGAGAAAGCAAAGCGTTATGCAGTCATATCTCCTCAAATGGGAAAATAAGTGAAAATTTTTTGTTTTTTATATTGATTGGATGTTTAATCTCATCTCATTTGTTTTTTTAGGTAGTGGCATTTCTTGCAACTACGTAAATAGCGTCCAAGCAATTTACTAGAGCATTCTCTGGATATAAACTAAAGGCGTTGTTTTTTTTTAACGTATGGACATATGTTCAAGATAATTATATAAAAAACAAGAGAATTATATTGATACCAAATAATAGTTACTTGTGATTTTAGTTTATATTACTCTTGAAATAAACATTAATTTGTTATTTAGGCTATGTTTAAACCAATAGAGTAAAATAGTCATTTACTAATATTCAGACAGTTCATTGAGACAAAAAGAAACAACCCTCTGATCAATGAAACGTGACTTTTCCCATTAAATCCTAACTTTATACATATCTCTCATCTTTTATTTTCCCAAACATGCCTTTAATTTCTTAAATAATTTTTTAAACATCATTTTTGTTCTTGAAACCAAACAGGTGTTGGAATCTCATCAATCAACAAATTTGGACACATCTGGAACAGCAAAAGCGGTCATCTCATGTTTCCAGAAGGTTGGAGTTTCCTTTCGTTAGGTTGGAGTTTCCTTTCGTTTAGATGAGGTATAAGGAGGCCATTTACATCTTTTGCATATACGAGAGATAAAATTTCAAATTCTTTTCACATCAACAATTTGTCCCAAACACGGTCCACGAACGTAGTACAATCTACTATGTTCTGTTATGTCATGTCATCTCATATCAAGTAACCAGAAATACTAATTCATATATTCATATTATTATTATTTTTAAAATCTTAAATTATTTTTCAACTTGAAATAAGATACAATTGATACGAGATCCAAAACAACAGATTGAAATGGTTGGTGTTCTAGAGGAGCATCTTAATGTACATGCATTCCATATGCATCATCTCATGTCATCAACTAATTAATTTTGAGCTAATTCCTTTATTAATTACATTAATTGGCCATGTTACATGCTTTAATAATGCAAATAGCTTCTGAGAAGATGGTCTTCATCATTGATTTGCTAAAATTGTCTCATGATGCTCCTGATGTCTTACACAACTGTGTTGACGTGCAAGGTTCTCAAGTTATATGCAAATATTTCAAAATTAAGACCACAGAAGAAGTGTTTGATGAGGCTACAATGCTATAGTCAATTTAAGTAGGATGTTATAATATGTAAATTTATGAAAGTACATTCATATTTCTTGATTTAGCAAAAAAAAACATTTTGTTTTGATATACTAATCATTCAAACATGCGTCAATGGTGCGGGTGACCTTCATCTAGTTATGAATGAAAAGATAAATATTAAAATAAAATTGAATAAGATTGAATGTAAAGCTTAAATATATAAAACAAAAACCTAAACTTAAAAAAAAAACCATCTAAGTTGATAATTATGATCACTTCAACAAAGCTTCAAAGGTACTTAATTCAATGGTATACTACTTTTTTTATCAGTTTCATTGTATATAACTAATCTATAGACGGTGCTATATAAGGGCGAAATGAGAAGCTTTTAAGGTAAAATTGTAAGTTGCCCTAAAAAAACAAAAATACACTACTATTTGTGGGAATTGTTTTTTTTTTTCTTCCTCTTACGGGTAAATAACAAAAAGAAAATTAAATGGGTTGGCAAAGCTCAATTTCTTAATTAGCCAATGTAGAATTAAGTGGGACTTGTCTATTTCACTGAATTTGTTCAAATCATATATAGGAAAGTTGATTTCATGGATCAAGTTCTTGTGATTTCACTACCGAAGGTTTTAGGTTGAAAACTAGTCATATTAATGAGTGCAGAGCTTTTTTCGAAAATTGTCAAAACAAAACAATGACATCTGATCGAGATTTTTAGGCTCGGACCAATATTATACACATGAGACAGAAAAAGAAAGGCACACAAAAGAACATTATCCAATCACCAATATTTTTTCCAAAAATTAATTTAATTAACAAAAAGATATTGAAATGAAAAGACATGTAACATATTAAGATAATATGATCCAATCAATTAAAAGAAAACATATGATATCATGTTCATGAACCAGACATGAACAAAAATACATAACAACCTATGTTAAGATTATCCACCACAAATGTTAACATTAAAATTAAAGAATCACTTAAACTATGTAATGATAATCATTACCATCTGCTCCTGCGTTGTACTCCGTAATTTGGGAAGAGGACTCAGACGTTGAGACTGGATTCATGTGCATGAATGGCGGCAATTCAGGTATCTCAAATGGAAGCCAAACCGTTGATGTTTCAGGCGTAAGGCTGAAATTTTCATAATCATAGCAGTCATCGTTCTCCCTCGTCACCAACTTCAATGTTTCTAAATTAGGGTTTTCTGATTGCATGTGAATACTATTTTGATCAGAAAATACAAGATCGTTGTAACCCATTGGGATCATCGTTTGTGATTCAGGTTGGAGGCTGAAATTCTCATAATCAGAGAAGTCATCATTCTCTCTCGACACAAACTTCAATGTTTGTGAATTAGGGTTTTCTGATTGCATGTTGAAACTATTTTGATCAGCAAATACAGGAACGTTGTAATTCATTGGGATCATCGTTGGTAATTCAGGTTGGAGGCCGAAATTCTTATTATCGTAGCAGTCATCATTCTCGTTCATAAGCAACTTCAGTATTTCTGGGATGGGGTTTGTTGGTTGCATGTTAAAGTTATTCTGATCAGTAAACAGATGTGAAGGATCAAAGATAGGATGGTTGTAGTTCATTGGCAAAGGGCTAGGGTTTGAGGATGGTGTAACGAAAGAACTATGAACATCAAGAAGGGTTCCAGGGTAGATAACGTGATGATCAAGATTCTTAATCTTGTCAACCTTGAGAGACTCAATCGTTCTTTTTACAAGATCGATTTTGCCTTGCAACCCAATAGCGAATTCCCTTAACTGCACTTCGGAGGAATTGTTCAAGAACTCAAACCACGTCGGGTACTTTGCTTCCATGTTCTTCTTTTTTTCCTTAGCAAGTTCTTGTTCAATCTTTATCTTTCTCCCGTTGAAAAAATCTGATAAACTAAAATATCGAATCTTCCCAAGATCCATACTTTTCTGCCGTTTGTAAAGATCAATCAAACCATTGACTTTACGGGGATCAGGAGGGAAGATTTCTGGTTCTTGTTGATCGATGGAGATGATCATGGAGACTTTAACATCGCAGAGGGTTGTGAGTTCAAGAGCCTTCTTGATTAGGCAATTTTTACGTCTGTGGAATGTCACTTTGCGCTTCTTGTTGTTGTTGATGGGTTCCATGTGTACTTTTGCTCGTCCCATGTCTTCCAATCTATGAACAGAAACACCAGTAAGTTCTAACTATTTATTAAGGAAGTTTAGAGACTTAGAGTGATGAGAAGTACAATATACCACTATATATACCAGTAACTTCAATATTGGTCAAGATGCAACACAGACGAGGGTTTGGAGAATAAATAGATGTCCGTAGTCTCCCTACACACACAGACAGAGACGCGTCATTACCTGTATTTGATTTTTCAAATAAAAGAATAAAAAAAAATTATCAAAATAAATTGACGATGTAAGAGCGATGATAGTGCGGTGAAGAAATAGATGTCCGTCTCCCCAGACACACCACACACACTGGCACACACATATACACTCTCATTTACTAGCGGATCAACAAGAAAATCTAACCGGGATCCATTATTGTTAAAAAAAAATCCATACAAGTATAAAATTGCTAAATTTACAAAAAAAAAAAAAAAAAAAAGTTGCAATATTTTTAGAAAAAAAAATATCAGTAGGGATGTTTGAAGTAAAAGTGGGTGCCAAAAGAGCTTTTTAGTAAAAATCAAATTTTTTGAGGGTATATGTGGTGGGACCCATGTCCGCCTCCGCCACTGCTCACACACAGAGATATTGTATTGATTTTGCAAACCGAAAGAATTAAAAAAAATCACGAAGTTACATCGAATGATAGCTTTAATTATGACCACAAAACAAAGTTTTTATTTATTATATATATGGATAAATTACAACCCTCTTAGGGAACAGTACTTTGGTCCCATAGGCTGATTTTTTTTTCTTTTCTACTTTATTTTTTGGCTGCTTATACATTTTTATATTGTTGGTGGATTACACGTGTTACTCCCTCCGCACTCATAAATCCGCCCTCATAAATTCTTTCAATCCTTCCAGATCATTCCACCGCTTAGCCCCGATCGATGTCAAAGGTTCTTTTGTCATTGATTTGTATAGAAGTCATCTACACCACCATCAATTTGGGATTTGTAGGTAAAGAGGCTTTGATTTCGGATTCAAACCGGTGGATTGACACCAGGTCCCATGTCCGCCTTCTCTACCCCTCATTTTCATTGATAGAACAATTCGATTTTAAAACCCTACTTATACTTGGTAGGGAAGATGTTTTTCGTTAACTATAGTAGTGATGCTATTGTTTTGTTTTGCAATTTATGCGATGGAATCCGATGCAGAAGGAAGCACACCCAAAATGTAACTGTGGTTTATCATTTAAGCACACCCAACCCAACCAGGTTTGTTAATTATTCTTGATCGTACCTTCTCTTTGGTAATTCTTGCCTGTGATTTTCATCTTACTCTGAGCGACACTATGTCGCTCCTGCTGGTGGTCAGGCACGACGTCGTAAGAGGGCATGAATGGCGACCGGCCACACTTGGTGTTTAGGAAGACACGGAAGAAAAGTCTAGATGATCGCCACAGCCGGTAGGTATGAAGACGACATGGGAAGCCGGAGGATTCGAAGTAAGTGGAATGGCATCTCTCTTTTGGTCAGTTTTTTTTAGAATGACTCATATAGCATCCCTTAATTTTTGCTCTTTATTTACTGATATTAGAGTTAACCAATTAATCATTGATTTCAGCTTTCAGGATCTTCACCTTCACACTTCACTGGACCTTCAAGTTGTGGTTGTCTAACAACTTTCTTCACTACTATTTTACTTTTTTTTTTGTTGAATGTTTTTGTAATTATTGATCACGGGATCACTATATCAATGGAATCTAATCACTATACCTGTAATCAAGCAATCATGTATGTTCCCCACATGTTTGCAAATATGTCTCATCGGGATTTTGTTCAGGTGATGGTTTCCTTACGACTTTTCATTGGTTGAAATTTGAAAAGAAACATGATTTTAAATTGACGTATTAATATCTATATTCCTCAGTGGTGCCCACGTCATATTGGAGAAACGGAAAGAGAATTTAAAGAACAACTAAAGATGATCAATGTTGTCATTGAAGTATAAGATGGTAGAATCCTAATGCCCACAACTCACCCTATGTATCTTCCTTATTCTTTCATTTATTTTGATTTATGTCCTTATACTCTTAAGCTTACATGAACAATCAAATGGATTCATGGTTCGGTAGTTGAAAAATAATATTGGTATTGAACACAAGGTTAGTAAATCCAGGCTTTCATGCGTTTTAATAAAATTATCAACAAATCCAGTGTTAATTCCATTTCTAGATTTACATTTATTTAATTCTTTGACAGGTTTTTTGTATGAAATTTATGAAGTTATTCCTTTTGGTTGCATAACAGTTACATTTACCAAATTTCACACATATTTTTTTTAATTTATGTACTTTACATCATAGGTTATGGGTGATGGAGAAGAATAAGGAGTCGTAAACATGGAATTTGAAGGATTCTATCCGTCAGGCAGGCAAGCATGATATTTGGGTTCTACAACTTCATCTCAACCCCAATGGTTATAGTGACAATTTGGTAAAACTCTTACAATCTCAACACGCCACAGAAAGAGGAAAGTACATTGTTGTTATTTACATTATATTATGTTATATATTATCCAAAGGAGTGGTCTAAAATGCAAATCTGTGGTTTTACAAAATTATAAGCTAAAGTTACCAAATTGCACGTAGTGGACATTACAAACACTTTGATTCTACTGAATTTGGCTTCACAAACAAAAGGGTATTTTAGACATTTATGTTATCTTTGCAGACCGACACTATGAAGTGGTATATTTAATCCATGAGAATACTAAAGAGGAAATTGAGAAAGTAAATCTTAAAATTCAAGGTGATCTTCCGTTCCATTCCTACTCAAAATTCATTATTTAGCTTATCATACGTGAAATCTGCCAAGTATTAGTCGAAATATATATATATATATATATATATATATATATATATATATATATATATATATATATATCTGCTGTAATTTTAATTTTTAACAATCGAAATGCATAACAAGTGTAGGATTTCTTTACGCCTGACCCATCAATCTTCATATTAGTCTTTTCGTTATTATTAATTCAGCAAAATTTTAACTAAGTATATCATTTGCTAACTATCCCATTTTGAAACTTGGCATTGGAATGCATATTTGGAATTGTTTAACCTGATGGCTTTTGTAAACCGCCTAAATCATGTGAAACCATATTTATAATGGTTTTGTGGCAGCGATTTTTAGCCACGTACCTCAAAGTTTTTTAGTGGAACTCCAGAGCAAGCAATCCCCACATATCTGAAACAGCTGCAGCAACAGAAAAAGGTTTGCCTTAATTATATGCAAAATATCATTCCTTCAGTATTCTTAATTTTCATAAATCTATTTGAAAATGTAGAGTTGAATGATGCAATTTATTTACATAATATGTGACCTTTTTCATGTATGGTTTAGATGGGGTTGCTGTACAAATGAATTTAAACGGAAAGCAAAAAAATATCTTATGCACTTAAATTGATGCAGATCAAATAGCCTTAAATTACATGAAGAAAGTTGAACACCCAAAGAATTTTCACATCTTTTAAGCTGTTGCGCTGCTGCCTTTGTTGACATAAAGTCTCAATTTATTATTTTGGTATTTTTAGTAGTTGTCTCAAACTTGAGGGACCTTGCTTGTTATTTCTTTAATTTGATGTTTGAGTTTTGCTTTTAAAACTCTCGTAGACGTCTTTTGTGGACAGAAGACTTATTTTCTTTTGCTGAATAAAATTAGGGGTTGGCTTTTTCCCTAATATTTGTGAGTTATCGGCATTCAATTGAATCAATGGTAGTTCTTTTTATTTATTATTTCAATTAGCCACGTACGTTGCATCAGAGTGGTATCAGATTCCAGCCCGGTCATGTGTTATGCCGCCTCGCAAACCTCGGAACGGTACCGCTGCGGCAACCATGGATGATGTTGATTTACGTAGGGTTAATGCAGATCTACGACGTCAGGTCGAACTTCTGACCCAACGACTTGATGCACTAAACCAGGAGCAAGACGACGACACCGTTACAGCAGAAAATCCTTGGTTTCATAGAAACCCTTCCCCTGAACGACGTGATCGTCATTGGGAACGTGGCTTCCGGGTGAATATTCCTGATTTCGATGGTGGTCTCAAGGGTGATGAGTTCGTTGACTGGTTATCACAGGTTGAAGAAACTATGGACTTTAAAGAAGTCCCGGACGACCGTCGTGTCCCGTTAGTCACGACCCGTCTACGTGGCCGTGCACAAGCTTGGTGGCAACAATTGAAACAGACTTGTATGCGTGCCGGTAAGGACAAGATTTCAAGTTGGGAGAAATTCAAGAAACATATCTGTGCTGCATTTTTGCCTTATAATTTTGAGCGAGAATTGTATCAACGCTTTCAAAACCTCCGTCAGGGCCCCCGCTCAGTTGATGATTACACCACCGACTTTTACCAATTGCTCGCTCGTACTGACCTCAACGAATCGCCAGTACAATTGGTTTCTCGTTATATTGGCGGCTTACGTCTACAATTACAAGATACTTTGAACATTTTGACCCGTTAACCGTTGCAAAAGCACATCAACGTGCTACTCAAGCAGAAAAACAGTTAGCAAGACGTGCAAATGTGAACTTTCGTCAACCTTCTAGTTCAACCGGTGCTACTGGTTCTTCCACTCCGCCTGGTCGAAAATCTACTGAACAAGGCCCACCCCCACCAGTTCGAGGTCCTTCACAAGGACGTCCATGAGGCGGTATACGTTGCTTTAGTTGTGGTGAGTCTCGTCACCGACAAGCCGACTGCCGTAAAGCACCCGTTGTTACACATGGACTCTTTACCAATGATATTGTTGAGGTTGATCCGGATCATATTGATGATAAACCCATCTATGATGATTACCCGTGTGATGAGGATGTCCATGCAGAATATGTTGCAGGTGATACCGGTCCTCTCTTGATGTTACGACGCACTTTCCTTACCCCGCGGACACCTGATCAAACAGAGTGGTTACGCCACAATTTATTCCAGTCAACTTGTACTATTGGTGGGAAAGTCTACACCTTTATAATTGATGCAGGTAGTTGTGAGAATGTGATTTCGGAGCTTACGGTTTCAAAATTGGGGCTTACTTAGGAAAATCACCCCAAGCCGTATAAGCTTGCTTGGTTCAGTAAATGTATTGATGTTACCGTTTCCAAACGTGTCATGGTGAGTTTTTCTATCGGTTCGACTTATAGTGATAATATCTATTGTGATGTCGTTCCGATGGATGCTTTTCATATCCTACTGGGGCGCCCTTGGCAATATGACCAGTCTGTTATACATGACAGTCGTACCAATACTTACTCGTTCATGTGTCGTGGAAAGAAAATTGTGTTAGTTCCGACTAAACCTCGTATGGGTTCTTCGGTAAGTGTTGCTCCACCAACTACTCTGTTGTCTCGAGTTCCTTTTTAAGCAGCCATGGAAGCATCTGGTGTAGTCTTTGTTTTATTTTGTGCCCCAGTGACTACAGCTAGCTCTGTTGTTCAACCTCCAGAGATTCAGTCATTACTGCATGAATTTTCTGATGTATTTCCTCAATCATTACCCTCGGTTTTACCACCATTGCGTGATATTCAACATCAAATTGATTTGGTGCTCGGTGCTGCACTACCAAACCGTCCCCATTATCGTATGAGCTCAATAGAACATAAAGAATTATGTAGACAGGTAGAGGACTTGCTTGTTAAGGGCCATATTCGTGAAAGTCTTAGTCCTTGCGTCGTACCAGCCCTACTTACTCCAAAAAAAGATGGCACTTGGCGTATGTGCGTGGATAGTCGTGCCATTAACAAGATCACAGTTCGTTATCGGTTTCCTATTCCCCGACTGGATGACTTGTTAGATCAATTGAGTGGCGCTTGCGTGTTTAGTAAACTGGATTTGAAGAGCGGATACCATTAGATTCGTATCCGCATGGGAGATGAGTGGAAAACTGCTTTTAAAACTCGTGAAGGCTTATACGAGTGGTTGGTGATGCCGTTTGGTCTCTCTAATGCTCCTAGCACATTTATGCGCATCATGAATCAGGCATTACGCCCTTTCATTGGAAAGTTTGTTGTAGTTTATTTCGATGATATTTTGATTTATAGTATCAATCCTACTGTACACCTTGAACACTTGAGAGAGGTTTTGTTGGTCCTTCGTAAGGACAAATTCTATGTTGCTGTTGCAAAATGTGTTTTTCTAACTGATTCGATTCAATTTTTAGGCTACGTGGTCTCCCGAGATGGACTTCGAGTTGACCCTAGTAAAGTTGTTGCCGTCAAACACTGGCCATGCCTACTTTTGTTACGGATGTGCGCAGTTTCCATGGTTTAGCATCTTTTTATCGACGTTTTATTCCACACTTTAGTGGCATTATGGCCCCGATTACTGATTGCATGAAGGGCACTTTATTTCACTGGTCCGCTGAAGCTGAAGACGCTTTTAATGAAATTAAGCATCGTTTGACCTCCGCCCCTATCCTCGTGCTTCTGGATTTTTCGCAACCATTTGAGCTTCATTGTGATGCCTTAAAAACTGGTATTGGTGCAGTTCTTAGCCAATCTGGACGACCTGTTGCTTACTTTAGTGAGAAGCTTTCGGGTGCTAAGCTTTGTTTTAGCACATATGATATGGAATTTTACGCGGTTGTTTAAGCCGTGAAACATTGGCGTCATTACCTTTTTCAACGCGAGTTTGTTCTTTATACTGATCATGACTCACTCAAACACCTTGGAAGCCAAGATAAAGTCTCTCATCGACATGCTTCCTGGCTTTCTTATTTGCAACAATTCACTTTTGTTATCAAGCATAAGGCGGGCATTTCTAATCGTGTCGCTGATGCTTTGATTCGTCGTCACAGTTTACTCACAGAAATGCGTGCTCATGTGCCTGGATTTGATTCATTTATAGACATGTATGCGGATGACCCTTTTTTCTCTCATGTTATTATCAAACTTCAGCAAGGTGATACTACCGACTTCTTACTGGAGAATGGTTTTCTTTTTCGCGGGGTTCAACTATGCATTCCAGATTGTAGTCTACGTGCGAAAATTATACATGAGCTACATAATGAAGGTCATGTTGGGCAGGATCGTACATTTCAGTTGATTGCACGATCATATTATTGGCCTTCCATGCGCAAGGAAGTTGGGAAATTTGTTGCTCGATGTCGTATTTGCCAGCTAGCAAAGGGTGTCGCGACTAATGCTGGGTTGTATATGCCTCTTCCTATTCCTATACAACCATGGTCTGATGTTAGTATGGATTTTGTTCTTGGTCTTCCCCGAACCCAGCGTGGGAACGACTCTATTTACGTGGTGGTCGATCGTTTTTCCAAGATGACTCACTGCATTCCATGTAAACGCACGACTGATGCTGTTCTTGTTGCCCAACTTTATTTTCGTGATGTATATCGTCTTAATGGTCTTCCCGCCTCTATAGTTTCCGACCCTGATACTCGGTTTGTGAGCCACTTTTGGAGGAGTTTATGGCGCATGGTCAACACCCAATTAAACTTTAGTAGTGCTTATCACCCCAGACGGACGGCCAGACTGAAGTTGTGAATCGTTCTCTAGGCAATCTGTTACGTAGTCTAGTGGGGGATCAACCTAAGTCATGGGATTTGAAGTTGCCACAGGCTGAGTTTGCCCATAATCATGCTGTTAATCGCAGCACAGGTTTTAGCCATTTTCAGGTGGTGTACGGCTTAACACCACGGGGTCCTCTTGACTTGCTCGCTTTGCCGAATAAAGTGCGACCACATACTACTGCCATGGATTTTGTCGCTCAACTGAACCAAATTCACCAACAAACTCACGCTAAACTTACTGCTAGCACTGTGAAATATAAGGCGCATGCTAACCAGAAACGTCGCGCTGTCGAATTCGAGGTTCGTGATTTTTTTTGGGCGATTCTAACTAAGGATCGTTTTCCTGCTCATGAGTATACTAAGCTTGCTGCTAAGAAGATCGGCCCAGTCGAAATTGTGGAAAAGATCAATCCTAATGCATATCGCCTTCAGCTGCTGAGTCATGTTCATACTTCTGATGTGTTTAATGTGAAGCACCTCGTTCCTTTTGTCGGTGATTCCTCCTCTGGCGATGATTTGGCTTCAGATTCGGGGTCGAATCTTCCCTACCCTGGCGGGAATGATGCAGATCAAATAGCCTTAAATTACATGAAGAAAGTTGAACACCCAAAGAATTTTCACATCTTTTAAGATGTTGCGCTGCTGCCTTTGTTGACATAAAGTCTCAATTTATTATTTTGGTATTTTTAGTAGTTGTCTCAAACTTGAGGGACCTTGGTTGTTATTTCTTTAATTTGATGTTTGAGTTTTGCTTTTAAAACTCTCTTTTGTGGACAGAAGACTTATTTTCTTTTGGTGAATAAAATTAGGAGTTGGCTTTTTCCCTAATATTTGTGAGTTATCGGCATTCAATTGAATCAACGGTAGTTCTTTTTATTTGTTATTTCAATTAGCCACGTACGTTGCATCATAAATTTCTTCAGTTAATAACCTTCATGCACGCATTGAGAGCACATATGCCCCTGATCCAAGCTCTTGGTATTCAAAGCCTTGCTCTTATTTTTGAACCTGATGTGATTGGTAAGAACTACTTGATCCATTAAGGAAAGTGTGTGTATTGTTGATTTGTACATATACGATTACTATTACTATTACTGAACTGATTTTTTTGAAAATTGTATTGGAACATTGGCCACAGTTTTATACTGCTTGGTGTGTTATAGCAAAGTATGTCCTGAACTACTTGAATGACAGGGTTTTTTTTTTGTTTTTTTTTCTAATCATTATCGGTATTTGTTTACTTTTATTTTGTTTAATGGCAGTTTCATTTTACAAATAATAACAAAGTACTTACATTTTTTACAGCTTGCTAAGATAATAGCAATGTAATTACATTTTTTTTACAATAATAGCAATGTGTTTGTATAATTTTTACAATAATAACAATGTACTTATTTTTTTTACAAGTAATAGCAGTGCATTTACATTTTTTTAGTAACAATTGGTTTTTCTATTGACTGAGTGGAAGCTCATGTAATTTGGAAGCATATGTAATTATGGGGAGATTTCACCTAAATCGATCGTTCGGACTACAATGTGGTTTAATTACAAAATTTTCAAATATATATTTTTTTCTCGAAAAACTAGAATTTAAAGCTGAAAATGCTAAAACTACTTTGTCTATTTATGTTATGAACAATCTGTTTAAAACCACTCATTCCTACTTGCTGTGCGATTCCTTTTTCCTCTTTTAACATATGCTTTATACGTCCAAGTCTATTTCTTTTTTACTTTAACTAAATAAAAACAGAAATTTCAAAAAAAAAAAAAAAAAAAAATTCTGTTAACTTTTACTTTCCAACTAGAAGTTTAAATGGATTACGTACAAGCAACTTGACATATGTTAGACCTCCATATTTTCTTTGACATAAGTTTAAATGGATTACGTACAAGAATTGAGATTCACACAAAAGTGGCCTTAGGACACAAAAACCCAGCCCAAACTAACTTGGTGCATTAAAAATTAGAGTTTGATGGGCTAAAAAGGGTAAACTCATCACACATGTATATCTTGAGAAAACTATTTTGTAATTAAAACATAAAAGAAGAGACTGTGTTCTAATGAATCCACTTACAATGATTTGATATGATAATACAATCACATACAAAAAATTCCGAATCCACACCTACAAACAATGGTCTTATCATCCGATATCAATGACCATTCCTTTCATTTCAATTCCATTCCATTCTTTTCTTTCCTTTTATGAAACCAACCAATTGACATTCTTTTTTGGACTTTGTAAAATTACCAACATTTAACATTACATTTTTTTATATGAACATGGGAAAAATTAGAGCCAGTATATATAATGCATTGTAAAGTTTGTTTCTATTTTCTGTTTTTAAATAAAAGGCTATGAAATACTCTCCAACCAACACAACTCCAACACCCGCAACGCAGGATTCTTCCCTAGTTTATTTAAAATTCTATGTCTCAAAAAAGTATTTACAAATTAATTGTATTTTGAAATATATATATATATATATATATATATATATATATATATATATATATATATATATATATATATTAGCCTTACGAAATGCTTCGATTCGAGTGATGTCCTATTTAACATCAAAAATTAGATTAATTATACTTTTAAATAAACAGTTAAATATATCATAACTTACTTCTTTAAAATAGGCATTGCAATATAAGCTCGACCCCCCTCTGTTTATAACTTGTTGCTCCATGAACTTCTTTGTTTGACGCCGCACGCTTTAAAAATTTGGGCGTTTGAAAATGTTCGACTGCCTGAGCCTATTTTTCACATGACATACCCGTGGGGGGGGGGGGGGGGGGAGGTTGTCTAATGCCATTGGGATATCTGTAGGTCCTCCAATATCCTTAAAATAAGTATGGGCTTTACTTTTCCGGGCTCTGTAAATTTTTGCAAGACTCGAATCAATGCTCCGCAACAACTGAGCACGCTCGGGATCCAAGTTAACCTTATCCAAATCAAAATTATTCTACAAATACAAAAAAAGTTAGTTAATTAAATACCAATCACAACTAAACCTAAAATATTATCCAAGTTACCTTTAGATGCATGACTGTTGCATTCCTTAAAGCGGGGAAAACATTGTCCCAACCAGATACCCTGAAAGGGATGTTCATCCACATATATCTCCCAATCTCATGTGAAAACCAATTAGCATGCTTCCTGACAAGGAAATATGTTATCTCCCTATCGAAATCCAAATCCACGAGCTTTCCCTTGTTTGCCCATATCAACTTTCCTAGCTCGATGTGTTTAAATAAACCCCTTCTAGTTATTTCCAACCGTTGGATTAGATGTAGATCAAGCGGACAGGGTTTGCAAATGGCATTTCACATGGATCGTGGTGGAAAGGTATTAGCAGCAACATTGGCCTTTAGCGGCGACAAGTAACGCAGAAACTACTTGTCGCCGCAATGGCCGGTGTCGCCGCTAAAGGCGTCATCGCTAATACCTTTATTTCTTGTAGTGTTCTGTCGTCTTCCTCTCCTTATGCTTTTTCAATGTCTATCACATCGCTCTTAATCTACGTTGATTTTCTTGTTCCACTTTACATTGACTCGCATGAATCGTGGATTCCTCATTCACTTATAAAGCTATAGATATGCAATTTTCTTCTTCCCCAAATGTTTACTTATATATTACTTCTAATCAATAATATCAAAAAAAATTATTCTCTATATCTTAATTAAAAATCTTATTTCCTATTTGATACTCTCTTGTATATTGAGTTGGAACCTCTTGTTGGATTAATGTCTAAGTCCATAACTATAATTGGTAAGACTTGACCCGACCCGGCATGGTCCATTTGGGTTGCATGACATCATGCATTTGGATAGACTATAATGAGAGAAATAACACTTAAGGTTGGTTAATATATTATAAGTTCTAATATATTAATAAGGTTATTTAATTAGTATTGATCAAGAATTAATTTGGAATTAATTAAGTGATCAAAAGGAGACTAATTAAATATATGGGTTGATTGTGTAAATCATTCATTCTTATATATGTGGGCTTGTGATCCAAGATTCCTTATGTTGGACTAAGTCCATGGGGTGACCCATGGATACTCCATGGAGGTTAAAATCCATGGAGCATAAGGAATGGGTAAAGTTATGAGTTACATGGTGTAACCCTAATAGCCACCATATAAAAGAATCTCATGGCTCAAGAAATCGTGCACTAATGTGTGAGTGTGAGGGCTAGACGATTTCAAGGAGTGTTCAAGTTTCTCTCAAGTTATTCCAAGTGTATTTGGTGTTGTGTGAACCATTTGAGGTGTCACAATTGGGGCACTAGGCACTCAAGCTTCATGAAGACATTCTACATCAAAGAGGTATGTATTCTATCTTGTTATATTTATTATTTTGTATGCTAGATTAGGATAATACCTTGGATGTTCATAATTGTATGTATAATAGAGAAAACATAGATCCAAGGTATTTAGGGTTGCATGTACACTTAGGAGTGTTAGAATGCTCATAACCCAACAGTGGTATCAGAGCCAGGTTTGTTTTCTTGTTATACTTGCAAAAGTAGCTGAAAAATCGAGTTGGATGCATATATTCGATTGTTTTGGCTGGAATTGGACTAGGAACATTACCCTAAGATGTTTTTGGACTTATAAACTTGTTTTTGATGTGGTAATGTTCATGCTAATCCAATTTCTAAGATAATTGTCATAATTTCAAGATTTGTATTAGTTTGTATGTTCATGCTAATTTCTTGAAGATTGATGATTTGAATTATCTTGTTCTTATGAGGTTCTTAGATTAATAAAAAAGTTGTGTGAAATAGTTGTTTTCAATCCATTTTAATCTAAAAGTTGATTCCAAAGTGTGTTTTTGTAACTTGTCCTCAAGTTATATGAAAAGTCACATTTAAGAATCATAAAACTCATAAAAGTTGGCAAAGGTTACAAAATGAAGAGTCTAGTTCTAATTAAATGGTTTTATGACTCCATAACTTGTCCTCAAGTTATGGAGATTCAAGAGTCTCTTCATTAAATTAAAAAAAAAAGTGTAACCTTAATTAGTTCCATAAGTTACAATAAAAAAAAATTATTTTTTTTTATTAATTAGTTTAAAGTCTTCCATAACTTGTCCTCAAGTTATGGAACTTGAAGAGTTTTTTTTTTTTTTTTTTTTTTTTTTTTTTTTTTTTATAATTAAAACTACTTTAAACTCATAAGTTATGGAATTAATTAGTTTTGAATAGTTTCAAAACTTGCCCTCAAGTTTTGGAATTTGAAAACTTTTCACTTATGAATACTTTAATTCCAAGTTAGCCCTTAGAATTTTAAAAGTTAAAATTCAACCCTTATACTTTATAATATTATAAGTTAATAATATTTATATATATATATAAGAGTAAAGTCAGTCTTACCGTTAGTAGGCTCATTCACGAAGCCGGTCTATAAGGGGGGTATAAGGTTACTGCCTATAAAATGGCAGTTTAATGCGTGTCCACTCTCACTCACCGCTTCCTTGACTGGTGGAGGGTCGTTAGCCGAACGGGTAGGACAAGGACTATAATTCTCCTTTCATTAAAAGTATTAATGATAAATACTAAGTAACTAAACTCTTATTAATACCCAATCTTAGTTACTTAGGAAAATATGAATTTGGTGCTAACCCATGAAATTACACTTTGCACTTTGCTTAAGTCGTTAGTGGAGCGTGTGTGGTTAACCGGCACACTAACCTGGACTTAACAAGGTAGGCAAATGGTAACTTAATATTTATCATAGTATCGGTGGAGCGTGTGTGGTTAACCGGCACACTGATTAAGGGGTAAATATTAAGGGTACCAAGTATATTTGCATGGTTATTCACACCTTGTTTTGTGATCCTCGGCATCCCAGTCACAAAACCTGAAGGGCACACTCGAGATTGAAACATGCCTTTGAACAGTTCAATGAATCTCAAAGATCTAGGACTTTCAAATCCAATTAAAACCTAATAAATTATTTCGTTTTTCATGGTGGAAATTGGTGAATCGTCATTCACCTACCTTCAAATATTTTATAGCTTGGATTACGGCATCCCTCTTCTAAGTTATAAAATAGTTTGTTGGGTCCTAGCCTTAATATTTCATATTGGGTGTCATATTAAGGACTTTAAATCAACTATCTTGAATATCTCCCAAAAAGATGTCTGGTCTAGACATTTATGATCTTCCCAAATCTCTTGAAACAAGCTTTCCTAAATGAAGATGATGTCCCATGGATACCATACTTCTTTCACCTCCTCCAATTATTCTCCCTAACCCACAAGTTCCTAAAAAGTTTAAGGTCACTCAAGCCCTATTGGCAAGGCAAGGTCTAGGTGTGATCACATCTTGGAGATGTAGTCACATATTGACAAGCCGGGAGAGTTGGGTGTCAAAGTCTTGAGAAATTTGGTGGCTCAACTACTTTCTAAGTCACATAGTGAGTTCTTTTGGGAATCCTATGAAACAGACTAAGACAAGACCCTTAATGATCATATCCATTTGCTAAGATCAACTTCCTAAAACGCTATGGACATTGACAATGATGACATTGGATATCCAGTAAAGCTCTCTCTTCCCAATGGAAAGGGATGGGCCATAGTTAACTCGGTTGACCCAATGGTAAAGAGAGAGGCAAAGTCTGAGATAGTCCCATTATCAAGGGTCCATAGGTAACTATTGCCAAAGGAAGGGGCATAGGTTACGAAGATGCCAAATTTACCTAAGGATATTAAAGTCAATAAGTTTGGCTCTACTTTAGGTAAAGTCCATTGTCTAACTCTATTAAGTACATGCTGATTCTGATCGCGAAGATGGATTTCAATCGCATGGTTCGGTGATCAGAAGTTTGGGCTATTACTTAAGAGTTATGATATTTATATTGCTTAGGAATAGATAACAACAAGGTTTTCATATGGATTGTAAGGATAAGTTTTTCCGCAAAGTTTTAAAATAAAAGAAAAAGGTTTTGATTTTGTTTATTTTAAGTATCCTTACAATGGCATTTGTGAAAAGTTGTTGCTTATAAGATTCCATTGATAGCAATATTGGAAAAATGGATTTGATTCTTTCGGTTGTGGTAGTGTCTAATATTACCAAATAAGGAAAGATTCTCATCACCCAAGGTTCAATTGGACCGAAACTTGGAATCATGCAAGTTGTATAGTATGATGAATGAGAACTTTCAGCTTGGAAAATTAAGACTAATTCCTTATGTGAATAAGGAAAGGACTAAGGGATCGAGTATACATTCTTGTGCACTGGTCAAGTCCACCACAAAAGATCAAGAAAACTATTCGTCATGATTTACTTAAGTTCAGTAAATATGGTTATACTTATAAGTTTAAGTATAAGTCTGTAGCATTGGAGAAGTTTCAATGTGAGACAGAATGAATAAGAAGAATCAAAGAATGGCAGAAAGATAAAAGTTTCTCAAATCTGAAAAGATGGGAGAGTACTTTAGTATCATGTTTATGATCATCTTAATGATTAAGATACCATATCACAATTGGTCCTCTAAAGTCATCTTAGTGCATTCTTATGACTAAGAAGAGGAGTCATGAATTGTTGAAATGGTTAAATCAAAAAGATGAGTCATACTTCGTTCCAAAACAATTCTTAGAGTCATACTCCAAGATTGTAACTTGAGTGACATATCTTAAAGAGGGTTTGTTAACACTAGTCAAATGTAAGAGTAAAAGGTTATCTACTCTTGTACATTTGAAATTGGTAAGTTGTGATGTTTTGGATAAAACAGAGACCAACTTAGGCCAATTGTGTAAAGTGTTAGTCTTGATAAAGAATCCGCACTATCTCTTGAATATTTGACAAGGGAGTCTTATATGTCAAGAGGACAGTGGGAGTCTTAAAGCTCTTGAAAGTTTCAAGACTTAATCAAGAATAAAACCTAAAGTCCTTCACTAGCACACGACTTGAGGTTTATAACCTATCGTGTTGAAATTTTTGTGCCTATTCAAGTTGGCTTTGCATAGGAGTTCTGAGAGTTCTCAATTGGTTGCACAACTACTTGGAAGCAATGGCAGGCACCTGAGCTGCCAAATGGCAACAATTTAAGATTGCACAAGTTTAATCAATATGAGTTTGGATTTGTCACTAACCTTGTCTTGTGATTATGGTTTTGACAAATTCACATGGATAAGAACACATACACTATTAAATCTAAGTGTCATAAGGTTTCTCTCCGATTCATGAAAATGATGGTGAGGAAACACTTTCACTAAGTAGATTTTAGCTAGATAGCAATTGTGATATTTGCATTCTCAAAGTCGTTAGTGGAGCGTGTGTGGTTTACCGGCACACTAACATGGACTTGTGAGAAGTGGCAAAGGTCTAAACAATTGAGACTATGATTACGACATCCCTTTTCATAGTTCTAAAATTGTTTAGACACACATGTGAGCTATCTAAGAGAGGTGTATGATTTTGATAAAGTTTTATCAAAACAATCTAGTATCAGAAATCTGAACTTTGGTAAGAAAGTCAGCTGATTTCTGAGTACATGTCAAAGCTAGTGGGAGCATAAGTGTTATGCTAATAATCATCATGTTAGTGGGAGCATGATAATTATGATAAAGGTTGCAAGTTAGCAATGTTAATTATAGAAAACAAAAGTTTCAATTCGTGAGGTTGCAGGGGTTGAAAAAGTTGTTTTGCTATAATTAAGGGAGAGGAAATTATACTTCATTTCAATTCTAAAAGCTTAGATTGAGATTTTAATCGTATTTAATCAAGGATATATATATATGAATTTCATGTTGGAATGGCTCAACATAAGGAAATTCTATATATGGGTCCATTATTTGCGTTCTAAAATTCGATTATGATTACGGCATCCCTTTTCATAATCTGAATTTTGAGAACTTGGCAAATTGAAATGGAAATATTATAGCAAAAGACTGGTTTAGTCTTTATGTGAGACATCATGAATCGTGTCCCATATGCTTCGGATATAGGATCGATTACATGTGCTATATTTATCCTTTCTAAAATTTTCCAAATGCCTGGGGCATTATGAAGGGAAAAGGTCTAGAATTGGATATGACTAAAATGATTAAGCAATTGTCGAGGACAATCTAAGGTTTACCAAAGATTGGTTGCTCAAGGACAGTTGGAAGTATAATGTTAATTCTGGAAGGACCATATTGACATAATCTGTAAGGAGGCAACTCTTGTTCAGAAGTGATAGTCAAAATGGAATATGGAAATGTTTCAAAGTTAGAAATTATTCAATCTGTGTAAGATTAGGAAACTTAATGAAAGAAAGATGTTTCCAAGGAGCTGATCTCCTTTGGAATGCTCTGTAATGATTGTTGTCAAGTCTTTCTGACTTCGTGCATAATCATTAAGAGGATCAATGCATATAAGTTTAGAATCTAACAGATTTCAGTAAATGGCATGAATTTGGAATTCTTGCATTTGCAGTAAGGATTTGGGACTGTGAAAAGAGGATCATTGGAGTGATGTTCAATTGATCTATTTTACAAAGTAAAGATCATAGACAAACATAGTATGCATACTTGGTGTATGGCATGACTAGTGTTTAGAAAACATAGTGTAAATGCTTGGAGCATGGGCCAACTATTGTTTTAAATTCAAGTATAAAGTTGATAAAACCGAAACAATGAATAATGAGTAATCAGTATGGTGATAAATAAAAGTGTTTATTTATATTCATAGGGTTTGATACCATATTTGATTCATTTATTCTTGTGTTTCACTTTGCATGTTTTGACTTCCAGAATAACTAAGTCGCTCTTCCTGAATGATTAAGTTATTCAAACCATCCACAGTCAGTCATATGTTGGAAGTAGATATGAATCAAGAATGTCATGGGTTGGTTTGTAGAGGTCCAAGTTGGTGGACAAAGTGGTGCTACAACACTCATGAGTGCTCATAAGTTCTGAGTATTGGATTCAACCCTCGCTCATTTGAATCACTTCATGGATTTTATAACGAGTGATCATGAGACGATAATATCTTATATTCTTCAAACCTAGAGATATGAGTTGTTACTGTGAGTTGGTTATACATTGATTGCACGAAAACGCATTGCTAACTCGATGTTATAAAACGTGCCTTTGTGTATGATTCAACAAGTAGTAGAACAAGCCATATGAGTCGAAGTTTATCCATTCCTTTTACCTTCGGGATAAAAGCGATATCTGTGGGCCCCTCGATGATTTAAAGATGATACATGTGAGTGCTTGGCCAAGCCAGGACTGATTTGATTTGTTCAATCAGTCAGTCATCATGAATCGGAAATCGGGAAACAACAAATGGACAGAGAGAATGATTGATAATCCATGTCTCAGTCCATATGATATCTAGAATGGAGGAATATATGATCCCTTATCTAATGGACAAGTCATTGAAAAAGGTCAGAGTTCATCGACAAGGTCAGAGTTCGACAGAAGCTTTTGAGAGCTACGATTGCTGATCGGTTCCTGAAGTCATACGCAATAAATAGTTTTAGACTTATCCAAGTGGGAGACTGTTGGATTAATGTCTAAGTCCATAACTATAATTGGTAAGACTTGACCCGACCCGACATGGTCCATTTGGGTTGCATGGCATCATGCATTTGGATAGACTATAATGAGAGAAATAACACTTAAGGTTGGTTAATATATTATAAGTTCTAATATATTAATAAGGTTATTTAATTGGTATTGATCAAGAATTAATTTGGAATTAATTAAGTGATCAAAAGGAGACTAATTAAATATATGGGTTGATTGTGTAAATCATTCATTCTTATATATGTGGGCTTGTGATCCAAGATTCCTTATGTTGGACTAAGTCCATGGGGTGACCCATGGATACTCCATGGAGGTTAAAATCCATGGAGCATAAGGAATGGGTAAAGTTATGAGTTACATGGTGTAACCCTAATAGCCACCATATAAAAGAATCCCATGGCTCAAGAAATCGTGCACTAATGTGTGAGTGTGAGGGCTAGACGATTTCAAGGAGTGTTCAAGTTTCTCTCAAGTTATTCCAAGTGTATTTGGTGTTGTGTGAACCATTTGAGGTGTCACACTTGGGGCACTAGGCACTCAAGCTTCATGAAGACATTCTACATCAAAGAGGTATGTATTCTATCTTGTTATATTAATTATTTTGTATGCTAGATTAGGATAATACCTTGGATGTTCATAATTGTATATATAATAGAGAAAACATAGATCCAAGGTATTTAGGGTTGCATGTACACTTAGGAGTGTTAGAATGCTCATAACCCAACACCTCTATGTATATTTACTCTTTTAAAACAAGTTACTTTGTACAACTTTTGAAGCTTTGGTATATCAAAATTCCTTCTTGAACCTTATTTGGCCTGAAATTCCTTTGTAGATGTATCATGAAATTGTTTGGGAAGAGTCATACGAGGTTGTTGAGGAGTTGTTGAGGCGTGATCGAGCGATAGATCAGATGCAGCAGACCATGCACGCTGTGGGTCTTCTACCCCCGGAGGATGATGAAGAGGAAGAACCACTCGAGGTTATGGCTGAGATCCGCTAGTTACCTGAGCGTGTGATATATGCCATTTATGCATCTTTTAGGGTAGCTATTATTTTCATTTAGCATCATATTTTGTACATTTTCGTGTCACTAGTTCAAATAATGTTAAGCTCATGTCTCTTATCAGAATTCTCATACTGCTAGTGTTTTTGTGTCGTTTTTAGATAGTTCGAGTAGAACGGTACTTTGGGAGTAGTTGTATGCATATTTAGAGCCTAAATGGAGTTGGAACTGAAGAATGATGCTAAGGAATGATTGGAATGCTTAAACTGAAGAATCGCGTCTGAATCGAATCGAAAAGTTATTTCTGCGATCGCATTTTTCGTTTCTGTGATCGTATAAATGTGTCGAGATTTTGAAAGGTCGAGAAAAGCCATCTAGAGAAAAAAACCAAAAACTGCGATCGTATTTTTACTTCTGCGATCGCATTTTTGTGATACAAATCTCGAAACTTCAGAAGTTGCATCGTACTTCGTTTAAGGGCAAATTTGGAAAAAATCTTCTAATCTACGGTCTTATATTTGATATTTACAATCACATTTTCTGCCAAATTGTTCAAAAAGATTTTGTCGTGCATATAAATTAGACCATCAGGATCATATTCGCATGAGAAATCGTTCCAGGCAATGAAATACGCATCTCAAGTCTATTTCTAACACTTTTCTACACTTTCTGAAGATATGGAGGCTGTTAATCATCTCCTACGCTTAGTTTAGAAGATTAATCAGCTAAGGTTTCTTTTTACTAGTTTAGATTCGTTTTTAGCCATGTATGGCTAGAACCCTAGTTTTTAGTTTTGCATTAGACTAATACTTTTCATTTGATTAGTTATCAGATTTGGTTTTCTTTGTGTGATTCTATCTAGTTGTTTCAGTTTTGAACATAATGAATGTTTGATTTTAAATTCTTTTTAGTCTGATCACCTAGCTAGGGTTTTATGATTCTAGTTAATCAGTTAATAGAATCCGTAATTGTTCTTGTCAACTGGTAATAAGTAACAAGTATCAGATTGGTTCCGTGTTTGTAATTTAACTATGATATAATCTAAAATATCACATCTTTACGCTTCCGAGCTTATGAAAAGTATTGGATACTACTAGGAATTTTATACAGAACATAATGCAACTTTTCTTATCTTAACTAAGAGCTTATTTAATTTAGACAGTAAAAAGTTAGGGTTAACTGAACAGCTTGTTTTGGTTAATTTAACTAGGTAAAAGAGATTATACTAGAGCCTATTAGTTTTTCTCAGTAACAGCTTAGATAGAACGCATTCTAAATAACCAGATCTGGGCTGATTGCATGATTAGGAAAGTTGCAATAGAACTGAATTCGTTTTTATTATTGAGTTTTATTTTCTTTATATTCATTGCATTTTTTAGCTTTTAGTTTAAATTAAAACCCCCTGTTTATAATTTCTAATTATTGACTAGAATGTGCCTAATGCAAAAAGGCATGGACCGTTAGGTTGTGTCCCTGAGGACTCGACTCTGCTTCCTTATGCTATCTTTTAGCGCAACCAACAGTGAAATATTATTTGCTTAATACGCCTACGACGTTGTGTTACCAAATTGGCGTCATTGCCGGGAACAAGGTTCTTTTAATAGTTTTATGCCACGAAATGTTTGTACAGGAACACCACTAGCTTTTAATCCTGAAATTGAAAGAACTGCAAGGAAACTGAAGAAAGAAGCAGCAAAGAATAAACAATCAGCTGGATTGTTTGGTTCATACTCTTCAGTACCCCCATATTCACCTTCTGATAACCCCTTTAAAACATACTCCCCACCATCCTTAGTTAAATCCAAGCAAACAAATCCTTCTGAAACCCAATATGAAAAATCTGAAACACCAGAACCTTCAAAATCTGAAAACCAGTCATGAGTGAAGTCGAAGAAGAAGCTGAGAAGGATCTCAGAGAATGGGTCACCAAAGAGGTCAATTAACAGCCTCTTCGCATTACTTTTCTAGAAGCCCATAACTTCGAGCTCAAATATGGACTGATACATCTTCTTCCAACATTTCGAGGTCTAGAAAATGAAGACCCACATAAATTCCTGAAGGAATTTCATGTGGTTTGTTCAGGAATGAAGCTACATATTGTCACACCCCCCTGTCAAGGCGGCATAACATGCTAGGTTATACAAGTTAGTTTGTGGATCACAGGTAAACTGAATATAAAACAAAAGTACAACAATAAACAAAACAACATTTGTATTTCATCTTGATGTTTGAATACATGGTTCTTATAGATAATAGTATTATACATGAATTTTCTTAAACATATAGGCAAACATAACAAAACTAGTACACTAGATAGCCTGAAATCCATGACTAATCCGTCCTGTGAATTTCTTGATTACTAATTGCATTAGAATACATGTAGTTATGAGGGTCAACACAAGGTTGGTCAGAGTTACAGGTTTTCTGCTAACAGCAGTGATACTTTTAAAAAGTCTAAAAAATATTTTCTTTGTAAGTAAAACCATACTTAAAACTCTGTTTGTAGTGAGTCTTTGAATAACCATTGAAAAGCAAAAGATGTCTTTACATAAGTAAATCCATACTGAAAACTATGTTGAGAGAAACCAAATCCATGATTTTGTAGTGAGAGAGATTCTAGTTAATGTTTATAGGAGTCCTATAACCGAGCTATGTGACTGAATGTACCCCCTACAATGCTTCATTGTACATCATATTAATGACAGTAGACACTTATCACCCGCTTCAACTAATCGGTCGAGGTTGTAGTTAGCAACTATAGGTGGGGATGTTAACCCCGTATATATCTATACATACATATCTCGCTCCGAAGATTAACAGTTATAGTAGTCTTGGTATGATAAGTGTGTAGACTTAGCTAATGAATCTAGTCTCATTAAAAAGCCCTTAGCTAAGTGATGTGAAGAGCTCTCAGCCCTAACTTATAAGCGGATAAGCTACTAGCATAATGAGTTGTATATAGTTTATAAAAGCCTAGTATATCGGGTATGTATGTATAGCGTAAGGTACTAGCTTTTATAAAGAGTTACATCTGAAAGTAGTGATATAAGTACATGTATAAGTTTTAAGTTATAATCTTTATAACTTATATATATATATATATATATATATATATATATATATATATATATATATATATATATATATATATATAAACATGCAAGAAATAAGTAAGTTTGATCTTTGAATACTATCAAGGTTTTGTCATATATATATATATATATATATATATATATATATATATATATATATATATATATATATATATATATATATATATATATTGTTGGGTCAAAAATATGGTTTATACTTTACTTTTCTAGGCAATTGTATTTTCGGTCATGTAATATGTGTTTGTAGTTGTGTGAGTGTACGACCAAAACATATAAATAGATTTAAGGGTGAGGAGTGCATGTGTGTGAGTGTACGGCCAAAAGAGAGAGAGGAGCTTAAGTGTGTGTAATCCAAGGTGTGATAGAGAGAGAAACTAGAGAGAAGAATAGAGTGTGTGTGAATCTCTTGTAAGGAACTTCATTCATATCATCAATACATTAGATTCATCTTATTCTTCTTCTCCTTCTTCTCTATTTTGATCCAATTGATTGGGATTCCGCACCATCAATTGGATCTGATTGATACGTCAGACAGATTTGGGACTTACAATTGGTATTAGAGTTTGGATTGTATCAATCAATTTTGGCAGATCTGGAGCGTATTTGATCTTATTTTTGAAGGGTTTTTGCGTTGTTGGATAGCTCTTGGCAAAATAGGGGGGGTTTGTTCTTTGTGTTTTTGATAAAAACGAGTTTTTGATCAAGTTTTGGAGCAAAAAGAGGTGAAAAACGCTGTTTTTCACGTCATCTGAAGCAGTGTTCTCGACCACCGAAGAAGGGTTCATGGCCACCTGAAGAAGGGTTCACGACCGTGAACCGAAGAAGCTTTTACGATCCTCGGTGGGTTTGCGGTCCGTGGTTCGTTGACGATCGAGAAGGGTTCACGGCTAGCCTCACACGTGTTCGGTCAGGCGAGTTTGCGGTGGGGCGTCTCATTCACGGTCTCGCACGTTCCCGGTCAGCCTCGCATTCTCGGCCAGCATCCTCACACGCGCGCGTTTATTCCTCGCAACATCAAATATTCAAAAGATTTTGGGGGTTGCCAGGATTCGAACCCGGGTCTCCCATTCTTTCCTCCCCTCCGTCTTACCAACTCATTTAGCTTGCTAGATGTTATTCTCCTTCCCAATTTAATTCATAAAGGCTCGCATCTTTGACCCTAGTTTCGCATTTTTAACACTTTTAGCCCAAAAGTAAATTTTTTAAATTTTAAAATTCCATTTTCAACCCAAAGTTTTTGACTTTTAATTTTTGAATTTTATTTTTGACTTTTGACCTTAAAAATTGACTTTGACTTCCAAGTTTGACCTTTGACTTTAAACTTTGACTTTCTCGTTTAACTTTCAAATTTTCAAATTTAGCTTTTCGGTTTGACTTTTAAGTTTGACTTTTTAAGTATGACTTTTTAAATTTGTTTTTTAAGGTTGACTTTTGAGTTTTTAGTCAAAGGGCATTTTTGGTAAACAATGAGTTCTTCAAGCATCCCGATCAATGAAGTTTCATGTACTCCATCTTGTGAAGCTACAATTAAATTTCTTTGTGAACAAATTGAATTATTAAAAAGAGAAAATGAGGACCTAAAGTACGAAGGTTATAGAAAATGCCAAAGACCTCTAAAAGAAAAATTAGAGATCAAGACTCAGGACTTTAGAAAACTACAGGAAGATTATAGTAATATGTGTGAGAGCTACAATTTTATCGAGAAACAACTTGCCATTATGACTGCCGAGCTTGACACATTGAAAAATAAGTTTGAAAATGTAGATTTTAATTTCAGAAAATTTGATGTGTCAAGTGAAGTAGTTGCGTAAATGATGGAAAATAGTTTGAGATTTAAAAATAACCAGCAAAAGGGTTTAGGGTATGATAAAGTTCCTCCTCAATTCAATCACAATTACACTTTCATCCCTAGGACCCAGGAAGAAATTGACAGAGAACCATATCTTGTGTATGGAAAACCTGGTGTATTTATGAAGGAAAGTGGTCCTAAGGTTGAGAGTACTAATGTTTCTACTTACTATGCAGATCCACCACTAAGTCATTGCAAGCAAGCAGCTGAAGAGAGTGTATCTGATAATAAAATTGTTTCAAAATCTGATGTTTTTGTTTCAAACAATGCTTCTTTTGTTTCTGACTCTAAAAATAATGTTTTGTCTTGTGCTGATTATGTGTCAAAGTCTGATGGCTCAATTTTTTTTGATATGTTTGATGATATCTTTGATAATTCTGCCGTGGTTGTGCCAGAAAGTGTTGAGCTGAACGATTCTAATGCTTTAATTTCTTGTTCAGGTAAAGTAGTAGAGGACGAGGACGAGGAGAACAGAACTAATTCTAGTTCTGCAAATTCTGATAATTGTCAAACCAATGACTCCTTGAACTCAGAATCTGTTGCTTCTAACTCATACTTCTGACAAACCTGCTGTTGGTAAATACCAAGGTTGTAGAAATCGCTCGACGTAGGCTAATCGGTGGACTCGGGTCAAGGGATTAATCGGCTAGGCGGAGATTAATCGGGGACCATTAATTATTAAAAAAAATATTAAAAAATTAAAAAAATATATCATTAATCCTAAGAATATAACATTAAATATAACATTAATAAATATAACATTATAAATTAAAAAAAAATTATTAAAAATTAAATAAATATATCATTAGTAACATGAAACTATGATTACAAATAAACCCTTTTGATTCTTAATACATCACATCTAAATAACCAACTACTGCATTGTAAATGTTGAGGGAACAAGAACATTTTAAGAAGCTTTCTTTCTTGGTCTCTCTCTTGGCTTCTTTGATTGATTTGTTTCTCCATTCCTTTTTGCTTTGATTCCTTTTTTCTTTGACTTTGAAGACTCTAATGAATGAGCAACAATGGCAAAGAACTAGATTGCAATTCTGATTTCAATTTAGATGGTATGCAATTTAGATTCTTGATTTCAATGGAGCACATTGTATGTAAAGAACTAGAATGCAAGTCAATGGTATGCAATTCAGATTCTTGATTTCAATGGTATGCAAAGAAAGCAAATCCAACAGATTAATTAAGTTTTACTTTTGGTACCTGATATATGTTTGAATGATGTAACATCAATTCAGGTGGTGCGCAATTTAGATTTCTGTGAATGTTGTTGGACCATCAAAGCATTGCATGACCAAAATCGATGAAATTTCTATTAAGCATTTACACAAACACTTAGCATGCTAGTTATCAAACAACCATATCAACCATATCACTAAAATTTCTCTTAAGCATTATATGACCAAAATCACTGAAATCATGATTCACAGTGATCAAACAACCATTTACACCAACATAGTAACAACATAATTTTGCCTTCAATCGAGTTTATGGATTTGTCTAAAACCTGTTTTAACAGCGAATTAAGTGTATATGAAGAACAAACCTTCATATAGATTGATGAATACTAAGCTGATTTTACCAATTTGAGTTAACAGAGAATCGATTTTACCAACAAAAAACACCCTAGCAACTAATCTGAGTATAGATTGAAGAACAAACCTTCGTAGATGATAAGGACTGGGTCATAGGGCTTCCGGAGTCATGGATGATTTCGTAGGAGAAGGGCAACAACTTTGAGTCGACAATGCGATAGCGAGGTTGGAGGGGGATGACAAACCAGAGCAAAAGGCGATATCGTGAACGGAGGAAGAAGATTTCAACTTTTTAATGTTTTACTTATTTTTTCGTTGAGTTGTGAGGGAATCGACTTTACCAATTGCCACGTTCGATCTAGCAGAAAACGCAATCACAGATCGAGTGAGTTTGAATTGAATCGATGGAGTTGTGAATCAATAGACCATCATGTGCAAAGATGTATAGAACCGTTACAAGTTTGTCATCCCACATCGGTGGTGGAAAAATAAACAAAGGCACCCATATCTTATAAAAGGAGACTTAGGCTCCTTTAAAAAATCAAACCCAATTACTCGGTGTGCTAGCTGGTTCTTTTGAGCCTGGTTAGTTGGACCGATTTGGCCCAATTTTGAGTCCGAGTTGGACCAATTTAGTCCGATTTGGACCGAGTTGGACCGATGTTGACAGATATTGACCAAGGCCGATTATTTTACCCTCTAGCCCTTAATCGTAGGCAGATGGAAGCCGCCAAGCGTCTAGGCGCCGATTAATCGGCCGCCTAGACCGATTTTTACAACCATGGTAAATACAAGCCACCAATTCAAGCTAAACAGAGTGCCTGTTGCAAGTGTGCTTGTGGGAAAAATCAGCGACAATGCAAGGACACACCACCAGGGGTAGGAAGAAACAATTCCTACGTGAAGAAAAAGACTTGCTTTCACTGTGGAACACCTGGACACATTGACAGAAGTTGTCCTAATCGTGCATATGTTCCCTACTTTGCACAAGGGTGGTAAAACGCACCAAGAGGGAGATACTTCAAAAGAAATACTTCAAGGTCACAATCGCGCAATGGTGACTGGAACGCGTAGAAGGCGAAAAATCAAACTTCCAAGGTCAAGAAGGGAATGCCGGACAAGAAGTCCAATCCAATAGATGCTCCAGTGAAACCAAGACCGGTTAGGTCAAAGTCACCTCGAAGATCGGCTTCAAGTTCGAAATCAAGAGACGAGGCACCCATTCGATCAAACAAGAAATGGGTCAATCCCGACTACAGATGGGTTCCGAAGGTTCAATCTCCTAAATCTTCTAATGACTCTAATATTTATTCATCTTCTGTTTTTGATAAACAAGATATGTCATGGGAGAGAGTTCCTTGCACAGATGACAAAGGTCAACCCAGTTTCAAAATGGACTGGGTTCCAAAGACCAACTAATCCCGCTCTCTGTCGGAGCAGCTATGGAGGCATATCATTAGACTTCGGTTTGTTGATAGTGGCTGTTCTAGGCACATGATAGGAAGCATCTCTCAACTGTACAACACTCAGAACTTTGTTTGAGAGTATGTGTCCTTTGCGGGAAAGGAAGAAAGGAGAAGATCACACATGGGGTTTTGTGCTTAACGATGTGAAGAATTTTCGGATCTGTTCTGAGATTATGCGTTCTGTTCTCAGTCCTTCTGGATGCATATTCAATCGGTGACTTACGGTTTGATTTTTCTTCTCGATACTCCTGAGTTTATCTTAAACTGATTTGTTTTGAAGACAATTTTTATTTTCTTATATGTCTGTTGGGAAGTGATATCAAGATAAAGTGATAATGGGCAGTCTAAACATGTGTAAGGGACTGAATCTGAATTGTCTAGACTCTGTGTTCAATGTGCTGGTAGGCATGAAGGATTTGACAGTGTGGATTTAGATAGGATCGTTTGGACTGACCATACGACGCTCGGGTAGATTGAGTAGTGAGATAAACATGGGAACCCATGGGATACACTAATTTAATACGCATCTAGAACTGTGGCTTAAATTTTCCTTGATGTACGGACTTATGTCCTTAATTATGGTTCTGATAGGGTGACTTGGCGGTTCTGATAAAGTAGGTCTGTAGGAAATTATTTTCTTGCTTTCTATCTGTCAGTCATATGTTGCTTCCTCTGCGTGATTGGAAGTGATCCGACCTGGATTGCAACATATGCAACTCTAATTCTATGCACCTCCTTATCTATGAAATTCTTTCTATCTGTTAGCCATATGTTGTCCCCTCTACGTGATCGGAAGATCCGACCTGGGAGACAACATATGCAACATTCTACCTCTCAATCCCTCTATCTCTGTTAGTCATATGTTGTCTCCTCTGCGTGATTGAAAGAGATCCGACCTGGGACACAACATATGCACCTATTTCTAAATCTGACTTCCTCCTTAATAATTGTTTACTCACCTAAAGTAAGGAGTTCTTTGGAAGTTCTTGATAACCAGGGTATATCGGGAAGTAGGGAACACGTTTTACTGCAACTAAAATTGAACAATTTAGAGGTTTTCTATAGATCTCACTGCTTAATTTAAGTGGACAACAATACCCGTGGTCGTCGTCAGCTAAATGGTATATTTGAAAAAAAATTGTCGATATCCTTCGTGTTTAAGTGGACCACAATACCGGCAACTGACCAGATCTATTCATGAAGGTGAAGGTACTGATAAACAAAGTTAAGACTGTCTCACAACTTTGATCCCAATTATTTTTGTTTTTGTTAAATTTGTTCATAGTTTTTCTCTATGCATAAATTTAGGGGGAGAATTAAAAAAAATTCAAAAATCAAACAAAAATCAAACAAAAATCAGAAAAGTAAAAATCCAAAAATAGTGTAATTTATGTTTTATTTCTTGTTAAAAAAAAATCAAAAATCCAAAAATATTTTTGATTCTGTTTTAATTTTCAGAAAATATGAAAAATCCAAAAATATTGTGTGCTAAGTTTTCTTTTAGTTTTGTTATGTCTTGAAAAGTGAATTCAGATGTAGATGAGACTCATGGAGTCTGTATCGAGATTTCTGAGCCAAGGCTTCATCCGTGATCATCAAAGAATTCTCATTCGAAGTAGCAAGAAATGAAAACTATTCTTTCAATATTCAATTTTTCTACCCCAGAAGCAAGGTGAAGCTGACTTGAAGATTATGTGATAGATTGCATTGAAGCATCCTCAATCAATTTGCTACTATTCTTGTACCTGCTGAGGTGATCCAGAAAATTAGGTCTCTCTGTTACTCTCTCTGATGATTCTCAAGCTCAAAGCGCTATCTTTCAAGAATCTCTACAAGAAGCCTCCTCACCCAATGTGCGTTCAGAGTAAAATTTTGAAGAAAATCCCAACTGTTCAAGGTGAAGTTATTTATTGAAGATTCATCAAGTTCATCTTGAAGCTGTGAAGAAATCGAAGATAAACGCTGAAGCCAAGCTCCCAATGAAGATTGACAAGAAAAGCCAACTACGTTTTTAGGGGGAGTTTCTTGGGTCAATTAGAAAAGAAAGCTATAAACCAAGGGGGAGATTGTTGGGTCAAAAATATGGTTTATACTTTACTTTTCTAGGCAATTGTATTTTCGGTCATGTAATATGTGTTTGCAGTTGTGTGAGTGTACGGCCAAAACCATATAAATAGATGTAAGGGTGAGGAGTGCATGTGTGTGGGTGTACGGCCAAAAGAGAGAGAGGAGCTTAAGTCTGTGTAATCCAATGTGTGATAGAGAGAGAAACTAGAGAGAAGAATAAAGTGTGTGTGAATCTCTTGTAAGGAACTTAATTTATATCATTAATACATTAGATTCATCTTATTCTTCTTCTCCTTCTTCTCTATTTTGATCCAATTGATTGGGATTCCGCACCATCAATTGGATCTGATTGATACGTCAAGCAGATTTGGGACTAACATATATATATATATATATATATATATATATATATATATATATATATGAAAAATAAAATAGGAAAATTAATTTAAAATGTCTTTTCTATCCATGTTTTAGAAAAATTCTAGAAAAATCATTGCGAGTCGGAATTAGGATCTGTAAGCACTCTTGGTTTAAAAATTGAGTCGGAATTAAGATCTTCTGAATGTGTGTGAGTAGTTCACGAAACGGTATCGATCTGAACTTCTTACATACAAAATAGTTTTGCAAACCCTAGGGTTTAATATGGGAAAACAGGTCTTGAATGAACCATAATTTTTCACATAAAATCATAGCATTTTGTAGTATGTTTTTAAAGAGTGTTTTTGCATAAAAGAAATATGTGAGCACCTGTATTCCCCCCTCCCCCCGAAATATATAAAAAATATAAAAAGGGGACGTAAACACACACATTTGATACGTGAACTTGGTTTAGATTCGAGATTGTGATCGTTTCCGAGAAGCACCTTGAGAAAACACAAAATAGCAACGACTTAAACGCGGGTTATTTTGCACTCAAAGTAACCCACAAAATAACAACAAAAACTTTGAGACTTAGACTTGGAACCACAGAAAAATGTCAAGCATAAGGTGCAAGGTGGTGGTGGTCGAAGGTGGGGCAGAAATAGGTGGTGCAGCAGTGGTTCTCGGCGGTTGAAAGCATCTCTGGTTAGGGGGTTTTTGGGCTGAGAAAAGAGAGAGGGAAATGGAAAGGGAGTAAGAGGATAGATGGCTGATGTTTTTGTGATGAAATGACGAGTCAATGGCATCAATTTATAGTCTCATGCATGGCTCACATGTCCATGCAAACCTCACTCCTTTGGAAATTCAAAGACATAAAGGCCCATGCTTATACTCTTGGTCAGATGTGCACACAATCAAGGTAAGGTGAAAGAAGAGAGGGGGATAGTGGTAAAAACTTGGGTAAGGGTCTAAGAGGGAAGCATTGGCTGATTTTTTATCATTCAAGCAAGCATGGTGGGGCGTAGTGATGTCACACATAGCAAAAAGTCCCAAAAATGCTTCTAAATTTACTTGAGGAAATCCCGAAGTCTAATATTTTATTTTTCGAAAGTGTCGTATGATAGAGTGGAGTTCAAGAATTCCTAAAAACCTAAACGGATTAGTTTTTTTGAGTTGTAGAACTCCGAGAAATTACGTTTAAAGTTTCGCGTCTAAATGACCCGAAACGTCTGATTTTTTGACTTTTGCAAATATTTTTGATAAAACTATTTCGAGTATGGAATTAAATATTAGAACATAGTATGAGTCCAAAAACACTCTTGGAATTTCTATCTGAGGTGTGAAAGTGCCTCAACGGATAGAAACGATTTTAACGGTTTTGAAGAAAATTAGTTTTATACTGGTTTGAGTACTTATAACGGTCGTATCTTTTCCATACGAACTATGTTTTGGACGTTCTTTATATTTTAGGAAACAGGAGAACATGTACTACGAAACTAGAATGTTTGCTTCACATACACTTATTTAATACAAGTTTTCTATTTTTCAGTATTAAATAGGATTATAGTTTGAGCTAATTGTTTCGTTTGAGATTTTCCACAATTGGAAGTAAGATACCATCTGGTATCTTATAATATTTTTATTGACACTATATATTATTCAAAATATGCCTTAAAGCTCAGTGAGTCATATTACAAAGAGGTTCGTGGTGAATTGACTATCTACGGTTTTAGACCAAAATTCTGGGATGTTACACATGCTGTTACAGAATATCAGATAAAGTTAAGGGCATTCCCCTTTTCAGTTCAAGACTCGGAGAAAGAATGGTTGTACGAGCTCCCATATGGTTCTATTAAGATATGTACAGAACCCACGAAGCTATTTTTAGAGAAATATTTTCCAGAAATGCGAGTTTCGAGTCTCAAAAGAGAAATCTTTTGTATCAACAAAAGGCAAAAGATAAGTTTTACATACTTACTAAGAGAGATTTAAAAAGTTGTTTGCTTGGTGCCCACAACATGGGATCAGTGATTATCAGTTGTACAAGAGCTTCTATGAAGGTCTAACACCCATGGAGCGAAGTTTGATAAATGCTTCCAATGGCGGTTTCTTAGGTGATGTGCCACCAATAGAAATCTGGGAGCTGATCGAGAAACTGGCGATACAGTCAAATCATGCTGGAAACGAGTATGAGTGGTATGCAGATCAGCCAAGGGGAGTAAAAGAAGTCAGCAACGCTTATCTAGAGTCCAAAATTTCCGGGTTGATGAAACTTGTTTTATTATTGACAAAAAAGAAAAAGCATTTGCGAAGAAACAGCGTGATATATACTTAAAAACTAAGCATCTAACATATATGTGTCCACTATTGAAAGAAGATATGGCTCCAATAAAAGCTATCGGAGGATACCAGCAAAAAAAAAACTTTTATCAGCCTTCAAATTTTTATCAGAACGGGAATTATCAGCAAAGACAACAATTTCAACATCCTATGGTTTTTCAGCAGGAGCCGAATTTTCAGCAGAACTTTCATAATTATCATCAGTAAAATTATGAGAATCTAAATTTTCAGAATCAATATTCAAATCAGCAAGCCAGTAGTTCCGGTGTGGACTTAGAAGATATTGTAAAAAGTCTTGCCACGAGCACCCAAGTATTCCTAAACGAAACCAGATCTAGTATAAAGAATTTGGAACAACAGGTGTCTCAACTTGCCACTTTTGTGGGTCGGCTAGAATCTCAAGGAAAGTTACCGGGGTACACTGAAAACAATCCAAAGCACAATGTGAGTGTTATTTCCTTGAGAAGTGGGAAGAGTTATACAGACCCATGAAAATCTTAACCAGAAAAAGAAGCTGAAGAAGAATATGAAGAAGATTTGGTTGATGAAGAAGCTAAAAAAGATGAAGGAACAGAAACCCCAAAACCAGCCAAGCCAAATCAGAAGGAGTACAAGCCAGTTATACCATTCCCATCCCGACTGAGAAGTACGAAGCAAGAGCGAGAGGACGAGGATATTATGGAAATTTTTCGTAAGGTTGAGGTAAATATTCGACTTTTAGATGTTATCAAACATGTCCCTTGTTATGCCAATTTTTAGTGGAATTACGTGTGTCGAAGAAAAGATTTAAAACTAATGAAACTTTAAAAGCTGGTGAAAATATTTCAGATATTTTGCAAATTTTTTCCACTAACCCCTACAGAAATCATCTTTCCATCCTTTTCTTTTTCCAAAAGCATTTTTCTTTTTAGTTTCTTCTCTAATGTTTCTTCAGCGGAAATCAGCTTCTCCTCTTCTTCCCCAATCTTACCTTTTTCTTGAAGCCCCTTCTTTGACGTTTCTTCAGATTTATCAGCTTTTGTTAACTTCTTTACAGCAACTAATTTATCTTTGTTTTCCCCAAGCTTTCCCTTTTCCAACTCTTCTGATGTGTCAGATAACTTCCCATCTATAAATATTTCTTGCATAGAGACATTCAAAAACTCACAACAGTCCTCACACAAAGGACTGTTGGTACCCAGATAACTAACAAAAAACTTTACCAGTTGAAAACTCATCATCATTCATTTTAACATTAACCATTTCCCATCAAACTCCACTGATATTGTGCATTTAGAAACATCTATTTTCGTTTGTATCTGATATGTCCAAATTACCCATGTCTAGAATGTAAAAATCAGCAGGAAATATCAAATTATTCACTTGGACAAGAACATCCTCTGTTACACCTTTTGGGTGTACTGTCGAGTGGTCAACCAATTGGATAATCATCCCTGTCTTTTTTAAAGTTCTGAATTTTAATTTTTCAAAAACAAAAAAGACATTCACTAAAGCCACTAAGTCAATCATGGCTTTTGGAAAATTAAGGTCACCCAATTTACAACGAATCGAGAAAACTCTTGGATCCTTGCACTTTAGAGGTAAACCCTTAGACGCCTTAAAAAGAACCTAGATTGAATAACCCTTTTCTTTCCTTAAAGTACTAAACCCTATAGTTTTTACGTCTTTTGAGGTTGGGAGGGAACTCTTTTTATATCCACACAATTTATGATCATTTTTTGAAGTATTGAAGATATGGTGGGCCAGAAAGTAAAATCCACGCCCAGTCAATGTAGTTGTTAGAAATGATACATCAGGCAACTTGAAGAAATTTGAAATTCAAAGACAAATCCAAGTCAAGTTCAAGTCAAAATCAAGAACCAAGCAAAGTTAAATCTGAAGAGTTGATCAAGACAAATAACACATATGGTATACTGAGTTAGGTCCCTCGATAGTGGAATCATAGGGGTAAGCTTGGATTTTATGTCCATGATGGAGCTTACTGCGTTTACTGGAATAGTTCGGAAATAAGGAGGGGTCGGTCAAGCTAAGTTTTTATAAAAGAATTTTCGTGAAATTATTTTTAAAAACACACTTTTTTCACAAATTTAATTCGGTGAAAAAATTATTTACTCAAGCTTGGTTTTGACTTATTAAACATGAATTCCGAATCTGCAATAAAGGTATTGAGACTGTCTCTAGGTAGTGATTTCATTGGAGCTTCCTCGGTGTGAACTCTGATCATGTGAAGGAAAAAAAGGAGTGAAGTATTTTTAGTTCAAGTTATTTCCTTTATTTTTTTCTACATTCTTTTTTAGTCATCTACATCTTTCCATTTGTTTGTAATGTTTAATCTTTTCATTACTTAAGGGCAAGTAAGGTTCAATCTTTAGGAGATTTGATAGATGCCATTTTATGCATCTTTTAGGGTAGTTTCTATTAGCATTTAGCATCATATTTTGTACATTTGCATGTCATTAGCTTGAGTAATGTTCAACTCATGTGTTTTATCATAATTTCTGTACTGCTAGCGTTTTTGTGTTGTTTTTAGTTAATTCGAGTGGAGCGGTACTTTGGGAGCAGTCGGATGCATATTTAGACCCTAAATAGAGTTGGAACTGAAGAAAGATGGTAAGGAATGACCTGGAATGCTTAAACTGAAGAATCGTGTCTGAATCGAGCCGAAAAGATATTTCTGTGATCGTATAAATGTTTCGAGGTTTCACAAGGTCGAAAAAAGCCATCTGGAGAAAAAAACCAAAAACTACGATTGTGTATTTACTTTTGCAATTGCATTTTTGTGATGCAACTCTCGAAACTTCAGAAATAGCATCGTAGTTCATTTAAGAGCAAATCGAGAAAAAACTTCACATCTGTGATCATATATCTGTTGGATTAATGTCTAAGTCCATAACTATAATTGGTAAGACTTGACCCGACCCGGCATGGTCCATTTGGGTTGCATGGCATCATGCATTTGGATAGACTATAATGAGAGAAATAACACTTAAGGTTCGTTAATATATTATAAGTTCTAATATATTAATAAGGTTATTTAATTAGTATTGATCAAGAATTAATTTGGAATTAATTAAGTGATCAAAAGGAGACTAATTAAATGGGTTGATTGTGTAAATCATTCATTCTTAAATATGTGGGCTTGTGATCCAAGATTCCTTATGTTGGACTAAGTCCATGGGGTGACCCATGGATACTCCATGGAGGTTAAAATCCATGGAGCATAAGGAATGGGTAAAGTTATGAGTTACATGGTGTAACTCTAATAGCCACCATATAAAAGAATCCCATGGCTCAAGAAATCGTACACTAATGTGTGAGTGTGAGGGCTAGACGATTTCAAGGAGTGTTCAAGTGTATTTGGTGTTGTGTGAACCATTTGAGGTGTCACACTTGGGGTACTAGGCACTCAAGCTTCATGAAGACATTCTACATCAAAGAGGTATGTATTCTATCTTGTTATATTTATTATTTTGTATGCTAGATTAGGATAATACCTTGGATGTTCATAATTGTATGTATAATAGAGAAAACATAGATCCAAGGTATTTAGGGTTGCATGTACACTTAGGAGTGTTAGAATGCTCATAACCCAACAGTGGTATCAGAGCCATGTTTGTTTTCTTGTTATACTTGCAAAAGTAGCTGAAAAATCGAGTTGGATGCATATATTCGATTGTTTTGGCTGGAATTGGACTAGGAACATTACCCTAAGATGTTTTTGGACTTATAAACTTGTTTTTGATGTGGTAATGTTCATGCTAATCCAATTTCTAAGATAATTGTCATAATTTCAAGATTTGTATTAGTTTGTATGTTCATGCTAATTTCTTGAAGATTGCCGATTTGAATTATCTTGTTCTTATGAGGTTCTTAGATTAATAGAAAAGTTGTGTGAAATAGTTGTTTTCAATCCATTTTAATCTAAGAGTTGATTCCAAAGTGTGTTTTTGTAACTTGTCCTCAAGTTATATGAAAAGTCACATTTAAGAATCATAAAACTCATAAAAGTTGGCAAATGTTACAAAATGAAGAGTCTAGTTCTAATTAAATGGTTTTATGACTCCATAACTTGTCCTCAAGTTATGGAGGTTCAAGAGTCTCTTCATTAAATTAAAAAAAAAGTGTAACCTTAATTAGTTCCATAAGTTACAATAAAAAAAAGTTATTTTTTTTATTAATTAGTTTAAAGTCTTCCATAACTTGTCCTCAAGTTATGGAACTTGAAGAGTTTTTTTTTTTTTTTTTTTTTTTTTTTTTTTTTTTTTTAATTAAAACTACTTTAAACTCATAAGTTATGGAATTAACTAGTTTTGAATAGTTTCAAAACTTGCCCTCAAGTTTTGGAATTTGAAAAGTTTTCACTTATGAATACTTTAATTCCAAGTTAGCCCTTAGAATTTTAAAAGTTAAAATTCAACCCTTATACTTTATAATATTATAAGTTAATAATATTTATATATATGTATAAGAGTAAAGTCAGTCTTACCGTTAGTAGGCTCATTCACGAAGCCGGTCTATAAGGGGGGTATAAGGTTACTGCCTATAAAATGACAGTTTAATGGGTGTCCACTCTCACCCACCGCTTCCTTGACTGGTGGAGGGTCGTTAGCCGAACGGGTAGGACAAGGACTATAATTCTCTTTTCATTAAAAGTATTAATGATAAATACTAAGTAACTAAACTCTTATTAATACCCAATCTTAGTTACTTAGGAAAATGTGAATTTGGAGCAAACCCATGAAATTACACTTTGCACTTTGCTTAAGTCGTTAGTGAAGCGTGTGTGGTTAACCAGCACACTAACCTGGACTTAACAAGGTAGGCAAAGGGTAACTTAATATTTATCATAGTATCGGTGGAGCGTGTGTGGTTAACCGGCACACTGATTAAGGGGTAAATATTAAGGGTACCAAGTATATTTGCATGGTTATTCACACCTTGTTTTGTGATCCTCGGCATCCCAGTCACAAAACCTGAAGGGCACACTCGAGATTGAAACATGCCTTTGAACAGTTCAATGAATCTCAAAGATCTAGGACTTTCAAATCCAATTAAAACCTAATAAATTATTTCGTTTTTCATGGTGGAAATTGGTGAATCGTCATTCACCTACCTTCAAATATTTTATAGCTTGGATTACGATATCCCTCTTCTAAGTTATAAATAGTTTGTTGGGTCCTAGCCTTAATATTTCATATTGGGTGTCCTATTAAGGACTTTAAATTGACTATCTTGAATATCTCCCAAAAAGATGTCTGGTCTAGACATTTATGATCTTCCCAAATCTCTTGAAACAAGCTTTCATAATGAAGATGAAGTCCGATGGATATCATACTTCTTTCACCTCCTCCAATTATTCTCTCTAACCCACAAGTTCCTAAAAAGTTTAAGGTCACTCAAGCCCTATTGGCAAGGCAAGGTCTAGGTGTGATCACATCTTGGAGATGTAGTCACATATTGACAAGCCGGGAGAGTTGGGTGTCAAAGTCTTGAGAAAGTTGGTGGCTCAACTACTTTCTAAGTCACATAGTGAGTTCTTTTGGGAATCCTATGAAACAGACTAAGACAAGACCCTTAATGATCTTATCTATTTGCTAAGATCAACTTCCTAAAACGCTATGGACATTGACAATGATGACATTGGATATCAAGTAAAGCTCTCTCTTCCCAATGGAAAGGGATTGGCCATAGTCAACTCGGTTGACCCAATGGTAAAGAGAGAGACGAAGTCTGAGATAGTCTCATTATCAAGGGTCCATAGGTAACTATTGCCAAAGGAAGGGGCATTGGTTACGAAGCTGCCAAATTTACCTAAGGATGTTAAAGTCAATAAGTTTGGCTCTACTTCAGGTAAAGTCCATTGTCTAACTCTATTAAGTACATGATGATTCTGATCGCGAAGATGGATTTCAATCGCTTGGTTCGGTGATCAGAATTTTGGGCTATTACTTAAGAGTTATGATATTTATATTGCTTAGGAATAGATAACAACAAGGTTTTCATATACATTGTAAGGATAAGTTTTTCCGCAAAGTTTTAAAATAAAAGAAAAAGGTTTTGATTTTATTTATTGTAAGTATCCTTACAATGGCATTTGTGAAAAGTTGTTGCTTATAAGATTCCATTGATAGCAATATTGGAAAAATGGATTTGATTCTTTCGGTTGTGGTAGTGTCTAATATTACCAAATAAGGAAAGATTCTCATCACCCAAGGTTCAATTGGACCGAAACTTGGAATCATGCAAGTTGTATAGTATGATGAATGAGAACTTTCAGCTTGGAAAATTAAGACTAATTCTTTATGTGAATAAGGAAAGGACTAAGGGATCGAGTATACATTCTTGTGCACTGGTCAAGTCCACCACAAAAGATCAAGAAAACTATTCGTCATGATTTACTTAAGTTCAGTAAATATGGTTATACTTATAAGTTTAAGTATAAGTCTGTAGCATTGGAGAAGTTTCAATGTGAGACAGAATGAATAAGAAGAATCAAAGAATGGCAGAAAGATAAAAGTTTCTCAAATCTGAAAAGATGGGAGAGTACTTTAGTATCATGTTTATGATCATCTTAATGATTAAGATACCATATCACAATTGGTCCTCTAAAGTCATCTTAGTGCATTCTTATGACTAAGAAGAGGAGTCATGAATTGTTGAAATGGTTAAATCAAAAAGATGAGTCATACTTCGTTCCAAAACAATTCTTAGAGTCATACTCCAAGATTGTAACTTGAGTGACATATCTTAAACAGGGTTTGTTAACACTAGTCAAATGTAAGAGTAAAAGGTTATCTACTCTTGTACATTTGAAATTGGTAAGTTGTGATGTTTTGGATAAAACAGAGACCAACTTAGGCCAATTGTGTAAAGTGTTAGTCTTGATAAAGAATCCACACTATCTCTTGAATATTTGACAAGGGAGTCTTATATGTCAAGAGGACAGTGGGAGTCTTAAAGCTCTTGAAAGTTTCAAGACTTAATCAAGAATAAAACCTAAAGTCCTTCACTAGCACACGACTTGAGGTTTATAACCTATCGTGTTGAAATTTTTGTGCCTATTCAAGTTGGCTTTGCATAGGAGTTCTGAGAGTTCTCAATTGGTTGCACAACTACTTGGAAGCAATGGCGGGCACCTGAGCTGCCAAATGGCAAGAATTTAAGATTGCACAAGTTTAATCAATATGAGTTTGGATTTGTTACTAACCTTGTCTTGTGATTATGGTTTTGACAAATTCACATGGATAAGAACACATACACTATTAAATCTAAGTCTCATAAGGTTTCTCTCCGATTCAGGAAAATGATGGTGAGGAAACACTTTCACTAAGTAGATTTTAGCTAGATAGCAATTGTGATATTTGCATTCTCAAAGTCGTTAGTGGAGCGTGTGTGGTTTACCGGCACACTAACATGGACTTGTGAGAAGTGGCAAAGGTCTAAACAAATGAGAATATGATTACGGCATCCCTTTTCATAGTTCTAAAATTGTTTAGACACACATGTGAGCTATCTAAGAGAGGTGTATGATTTTGATAAAGTTTTATCAAAACAATCTAGTATCAGAAATCTGAACTTTGGTAAGCAAGTCAGCTGATTTCTGAGTACATGTCAAAGATAGTGGGAGCATAAGTGTTATGCTAATAATCATCATGTTAGTGGGAGCATGATAATTATGACAAAGGTTGCAAGTTAGCAATGTTAATTATAGAAAACAAAAGTTTCAATTCATGAGGTTGCAGGGGTTGAAAAAGTTTTTTGCTATAATTAAGGGAGAGGAAATTATACTTCATTTCAATTCTAAAAGCTTGATTGAGATTTTAATCGTATTTAATCAAGGATATATATATGAATTTCATGTTGGAATGGCTCAACATAAGGAAATTCTATATATGGGTCCATTATTTGCGTTCTAAAATTCGATTATGATTACGACATCCCTTTTCATAATCTGAATTTTGAGAACTTGGCAAATTGAAATGGAAATATTATAGCAAAAGACTGGTTTAGTCTTTATGTGAGACATCATGAATCGTGTCCCATATGCTTCGGATAGAGGATCGATTACATGTGCTATATTCATCCTTTCTAAAATTTTCCAAATGCCTGGGGCATTATGAAGGGAAAAGGTCTTGAATTGGATATGACTAAAATGATTAAGCAATTGTCGAGGACAATCTAAGGTTTACCAAAGATTGGTTGCTCAAGGACAGTTGGAAGTATAATGTTAATTCTGGAAGGACCATATTGACATAATCTGTAAGGAGGCAACTCTTATTCAGAAGTGATAGTCAAAATGGAATATGGAAATGTTTCAAAGTTAGAAATTATTCAATCTGTGTAAGATTAGGAAACTTAATGAAAGAAGGATGTTTCCAAGGAGCTGATCTCCTTTGGAATGCTCTATAATGATTGTTGTCAAGTCTTTCTGACTTCGTGCATAATCATTAAGAGGATCAATGCATATAAGTTTAGAATCTAACAGATTTCAGTAAATGGCATGAATTTGGAATTCTTGCATTTGCAGTAAGGATTTGGGACTGTGAAAAGAGGATCATTGGAGTGATGTTCAATTGATCTATTTTACAAAGTAAAGATCATAGACAAACATAGTATGCATACTTGGTGTATGGCATGACTAGTGTTTAGAAAACATAGTGTACATGCTTGGAGCATGGGACAACTATTGTTTTAAATTCAAGTATAAAGTTGATAAAACCGAAACAATGAATAATGAGTAATCAGTATGGTGATAAATAAAAGTGTTTATTTATATTCATAGGGTTTGATACCATATTTGATTCATTTATTCTTGTGTTTCACTTTGCATGTTTTGACTTCCAGAATAACTAAGTCGCTCTTCCTGGATGATTAAGTTATTCAAACCATCCACAGTCGGTCATATGTTGGAAGTAGATATGAATCAAGACTGTCATGGGTTGGTTTGTAGAGGTCCAAGTTGGTGGACAAAGTGGTGCTACAACACCCATGAGTGCTCATAAGTTCTGAGTATTGGATTCAACCCACGCTCATTTGAATCACTTCATGGATTTTATCACGAGTGATCATGAGACGATAATATCTTATATTCTTAAAACCTAGAGATATGAGTTGTTACTATGAGTTGGTTATACATTGATTGCACGAAAACGCATTGGTAACTCGATGTTATAAAACGTGCCTTTGTGTATGATTCAACAAGTAGTAGAACAAGCCATATGAGTCGAAGTTTATCCATTCCTTTTACCTTCGGGATAAAAGCGATATCTGTGGGCCCCTCGATGATTTAAAGATGATACATGTGAGTGCTTGGCCAAGCCAGGACTGATTTGATTTGTTCAATCAGTCAGTCATCATGAATCGGAAATCGGGAAACAACAAATGGACAGAGAGAATGATTGATAATCCATGTCTCAGTCCATATGATATCTAGAATGGAGGAATATATGATCCCTTATCTAATGGACAAGTCATTGAAAAAGGTCAGAGTTCATCGACAAGGTTAGAGTTTGACAGAAGCTTTTGAGAGCTACGATTGCTGATCGGTTCCTGAAGTCATACGTAATAAATAGTTTTAGACTTATCCAAGTGGGAGATTGTTGGATTAATGTCTAAGTCCATAACTATAATTGGTAAGACTTGACCCGACCCGACATGGTCCATTTGGGTTGCATGGCATCATGCATTTGGATAGACTATAATGAGAGAAATAACACTTAAGGTTCGTTAATATATTATAAGTTCTAATATATTAATAAGGTTATTTAATTAGTATTGATCAAGAATTAATTTGGAATTAATTAAGTGATCAAAAGGAGACTAATTAAATATATGGGTTGATTGTGTAAATCATTCATTCTTATATATGTGGGCTTGTGATCCAAGATTCCTTATGTTGGACTAAGTCCATGGGGTGACCCATGGATACTCCATGGAGGTTAAAATCCATGGAACATAAGGAATGGGTAAAGTTATGAGTTACATGGTGTAACCCTAATAGCCACCATATAAAAGAATCCCATGGCTCAAGAAATCATACACTAATGTGTGAGTGTGAGGGCTAGACGATTTGAAGGAGTGTTCAAGTTTCTCTCAAGTTATTCCAAGTGTATTTGGTGTTGTGTGAACCATTTGAGGTGTCACACTTGGGGCACTAGGCACTCAAGCTTCATGATGACATTCTACATCAAAGAGGTATGTATTCTATCTTGTTATATTTATTATTTTGTATGCTAGATTAGGATAATACCTTGGATGTTCATAATTGTATGTATAATAGAGAAAACATAGATCCAAGGTATTTAGGGTTGCATGTACACTTAGGAGTGTTAGAATGCTCATAACCCAACAATATCTTATATCTGCGATTGCATTTTATGCCAACTTATTCCTGGAGCTTTTTTCTAGCATATAAATATGACCCTCATGATCAGGTGAGAGAGAGAGAGAGAGAAATGGTTCCAGGTGACGAAATACCATTTCAAAGGCGGTTTTTGACACTTTTTTACACTTTCTGAAGATGTGACGGCTCTAAATCATCTCCTACAATTAGTTTAGAAGATTAATCAGTTAATGTTTCTTTTTACTAGTTTAGATCTGTTTTTAACCATGCCTGGCTAAAACGATAGTTTTCAGTTATGCATTAGACTAGTACTTTTCATATGATTATTTATCAGATATAGTGTTATTTGTGTGATTCTATCTAGGTGTTTCAGTTTTGAACTTAATGAATGCTTGATTTTATATACATGTTAGTATGATCACCTAGCTAGGGTTTTATCATTCCAGTTAATGTGACAACCTGATACTCTGTAGTCAACAAAAGTCAAATTTCCGTTAAATAAAATTTCGAATTCTATTTGTTCCGTTAAGTTCCTTGTGGGTTAGAAAATAATCTAAAATATATAATTAGAAGTTATATAAGTTTTCGGAAACAAAAACACTCGAAAAATCAATATTTCCCTTGAAAAATCAGCAAACTCGTCCATCCATGAGTTTACGGCCGTAAACCCTTGGGCCGTAAACCCTTGCGTCGCGAACCTGTTTACCGCCGAGAACCCATTCCCGGCCGCAAACCCAACCGGTATAAAGGTTTTTCCCGGAGAGATTCTTCATTTTTCATCTTTTTCACCCAAAAAATATTTCAAGTTGCTCCCAAGAACCTCTCAAGAACATTCATATCTTCAAGAACAAACTTTCAAATCTTCAAGTTTTTCCTCAAGAACACCAACAACACCAAGAACACCAAGAACAACCTTCATATCTTCAAGGGCTGCAAACCTAGTTCGCAGCCGCAAACCAGTTCACAGCCGCATACCAGCTCACAGCCACAAACCCAGTTCACGGCCGCAAACAGCCTTGAGCCGAGAACCTTGGCTTTAAACCCTCTTTTTCCACTTCAAACAAGTCTCGGTAACATTTCCTAACCCAAAAACAAATGTTTTCTAACACTTTAATTAATGGTTTCGCTAATTAAAATACAATTATGTGTTTAATTATCATTAGGATACCGTTAATTCCGCGTACTCCAACTCGAGGGTCATCTTTTGGGTTTTGCTGACAAGCACGTGCACATAATCAACTGTGAGTTCATACCCCTACGCTTTTACTATTTTTAACGTTTTCAGGGGGAATACAAGCCAAACATAAAGAATTTTTGTGTTCTTATACAAAGGATTTCAACGGAATTAAAACTTATGCAATTGATACAACCGAGAGACCATTACATTTTATAAAATATTTAGATATATTATCTCTTTTGTAACATGCTGAGCATAAGGGAAGTTTTTCAACTTACAACCATAATTGCAAAGTTTTCAGGACAATACGTGAATCGAATACATAACATACAGGTAAACTATAATAGGTATAGTTTGGGATTCAACACTACAATACTATTTTTCTGAACACGAGAGTACAATACTAAATAATTATTTAAGTATAATTATTTTTACTCTACAAGTATCTATACAATTCAAGTACAAGAGAAGACTACAATACTATACGTAAACTAGTTAATACAGGGTTATGAGGCACTACTTCAATTGTATCCTTCGGGGTGCGAACTAAATCCTACCACAGTATAACCAGAGTCTCCTGGAGGGAGAGCGTGAGATTTGTGAATAGATCTATTCGGGACTGACAATCCCACACCTAAACTGCTAGCTACAGTTAGACAGGCATGCCTGTGGTGACAAATATCATACCGTTCCGACGCCTGAAGAACGTCGTAGAGGTCACTAGGTCATATCAAGCATGGTTATATCAAACTCACAACAATATAACTAACCAATGTTTACGAGATTTCATTCTTTATTAGTTTTATTTTAATTAATAGAACATACTATACATACTGGTGGTAGCAAAGGTTTTCATACAAAGGTTTTCGTACAAAACAACACCATACAGTACAGCCGGTGGTAACCAGGCATACAAACTAACATTTTCACATACTACTACAGAATACAGTAACGAACATACATTTTTGGTCTTAGGGTTTAAGACCACTCTGCACCACTAAAGGAAAATATTGGATTTTCTTGAGAAACATACAAACATTTTCACTGATTCGAAGACAGGTTTTCATTATAAAAACATACTCATGAACTCACCAACGTAAATGTTGATACACTTTCAAAATTGCTTGTATTCTCAGGGAATCAGTAGACAGGTATGCCCACAGGCTTTTGAGAAGACAGAGCTTATAGAGTCGCATCTTTTATACTTTCGTTATACTTTTGCTGTATACAAACTATATATCAAACAGATGTAAATACCTTATATATATATATTCAATGTAATGGATGTGCTTACTTTGATTACTATGATGCAATTGTTGTGATACTGTAAATGACGTCCTCCACCCCCGAACATTTCCGCCGTCTCGGTTTGGGGGTGTGACAGATTGGTATCAGAGCTATTTTTTTATAGTGAACTAAGTATATCAAACCTTACATGGTATACAACTATAAACGCTAAGGGGCCGAAGCACTCTGAACTAAAAGTATACTTCTAAAATCTAAGTATTTTATAAAAAGTATACAAGTATACATACACACTAGAAACAATATCAAAGTAAGAACTACATAAAAGTATTTAAGATAAGTCGGACACTACGGTTAAACCTGGATAGTTATGTAATCATATATGGGATAAATATAAGCTAATCAACTATATTTATCCGAGATATGACCAACATGTGTTTGGGAGTGACTGTGGTGTTGCAACAAGTCTAAAACTTACCCATATTCTATACAAAGAGAAGCACTAGAACAAAACGTAAAACTTAAAAATACTATAGGAGTATTTTATGGCATTATCACACTACACAATTTCATTTCACGTATTACTAACTCTCACCATTTAATGTCCGCGATTACTTGCTTATGTTAGTAAAATTCTATTGTAGATCGCTGGTAGTACTTTATAGAATCAGGTTATGTTGCGACTAGGACTAAGATATGCTTTGTTCGAATACCTGACTCTTGACCACTATAGAGGAATTATTGTCATTCCCTCTTGAATATTCTTAGATAAAGATGCCTCCAAAGAAGAAGTCTAACAGAAAGAACAACAACCCTCCGACAAATCTGCCGCCGCCACCTCCTAAGTACGATCCTGCTGTTTTTCAAGCAGCGGTGACAGCCGGCATGGCTGCTGCCATGTCCCAGATTAATGCTAGTGGCACTAGCGGGTCGGGTAGTGGTGCCAACCCATCAAACCTCGGTGACAGTCATGGACACACGAAGGAGTGTTCGTATAACGACTTCACAAACGCTAAACCTCTGTCTTTTGATGGCACTGGAGGTGTCATTGCTCTAACCCGTTGGTTCGAAAAGACTGAATCAATTTTCGAGATATGTGCATGCCCCGAGACCAGCAAGGTGAAGTTTGTAGCGTGCACCTTCACTGACATAGCACTAAATTGGTGGAATAGTCAAGTCAAATCCCTAACTCTTCCAGTGGCTAATGCCATGAGTTGGGAGGATTTGAAGGAGCTGATTCTGTGCGAGATGCAGAAGTTGGAGCAAGAGCTCTGGAATCTGAAGATGAAGGGTTCCGACATTGTTGCTTATACTGCTAGGTTGAGTGACCTGACTCTTCTGTGCCCCAGATTGGTCACCCCAGAGAGCAAGAAAGTTAAGAGATAAATATGGGGATTGACACGCCCAACTCAGGGGAATGTTTTAGCTGGTAAACCCCTCACATTTGACAGTGCCAAGCGTCTGGCACAGGCTTTAGTGGACAATGGGGATAGCCACAACCCTATGGCAGCCGCTCCAGAACCACAACAAGAAGGCAGTGGGAAGAAAAAGTTATGGAACAAACGCAAGGGCAAATCTTCACATGAGTCCTCCAAGAAACAACATATAGTGGCAGTTCATGCTGCTACCACTCCTGCTGCTTCTTCCACAACTCAGGAACCTGCCAGTAGATATGTTGGAACCCTCCCAAGGTGTGACAAGTGTAACTTCCATCATCACGGACCTTGTCGTGACATGCAATGCAACAACTGTGGCAAAAAGGGGCATACAACCCGTTTTGCAAAGCACAAGTCCAATTAACCAATCAGGCTCCTGGAGCTGGAGTGGGCCAAGCCTGCCATGGTTGTGGTGAAATCGGGCACTTCAAGAGGAATTGACCCAAAGCAACGACTGCTGGCAACATAGGGAAAGTGCTTGCAATGGGCCAGGAGGAGGCAGCCGCTGATCCCACCGTAGTTACGGGTACGTTCCTCCTCGACAACTCTTATGCATGCATTCTTTGATAGTGGTGCGGAGAGGAGTTTTGTCAGTCATGAATTTAAACACCTAATTAAGCATACATCCCAACCTCTAACCGAAACATTTACCGTCGAGATGGCTAACAGAAAGAAAGAGAGCACAAACGACGTATTCATAGGCTGCACCCTTACCCTAAACGAATATTCCTTTCCCATCGATCTTATGCCAGTCTCCATTAAGAGCTTCGATGTCATCATGGGCATGGACTGGTTAAGTCTTCATCATGCAGATACTCTTTGTTTCGAAAAAGCCATTCACCTCAATTTGCCCAATGGCGAATCTCATCATCTATGGCGATAAACTCAGCACAAGCCTTCGTATCATATCGTGCATCAAAGCCCAAAAATACCTGCGAAAGGAGTGCCATGCATTCCTAGCCCATGTCTTAAACAAAAAGCAGGAAGTTGAAGACCTCGAGAGCATCCCCGAAGTCTGCAACTTTCCTGATGTCTTCCCCGAAGTTCTTCCAGGAGTTCCTCCCGAACGCCAAGTCGAATTCCAAATCGACTTAATCCCCGGAGCTACCCCCATAGCCAAATCCCCTTACCGCCTAGCGCCGACAGAAATGCAAGAATTATCTAGCGAGCTCAATGAACAGCTAAGCAAGGGATTCATGAGACCAAGCTTCTCACCATGGGGAGCCCCGGTCTTATTCATGATAAAGAAGGATGGATCCTTCCGGATGTGCATAGATTATCGCGATCTAAACAAGCTCACCATTAAAAATCGTTATCCTCTACCCCGAATCGACGACCTCTTCGATCAACTCCAAGGAGCCAGCTACTTCTCAAAGATAGACCTGAGATCAGGGTACCATCAATTACGAGTCCATGAGGGTGATGTTCCTAAGATAACATTTAGAACTCGATATGGTCACTACGAGTTTGTAGTGATGCCCTTTGGTCTAACCAACGCACCCGCAGTATTCATAGATTTGATGAACCGGGTGTGCCACCCCTTCATAGAAAAGTTCGTGATAGTATTCATAGATGATATACTTGTCTATTTGCGGAGTGAGGAAGATCAAAGACAACACTTGAGGCAAGTGTTAGGAACTTTAAGGGCGGAGAAACTATACGCAAAATTCTCAAAGTGCGAATTTTGGATCAGAAAGGTAACCTTCCTCGGTCACAAGGTCAGCAAAGAAGGCATACATGTGGGCCCTTCCAAAATTAAGGCAATCGAGAATTGGTCAGCACCGAAGACACCCACAGAAATTCGTCAATTCTTGGGTCTTGCTAGCTACTATCGCAGCTTCATCCAAAACGTCTCCAGGATTGCTAAGCCTCTTACCGCCCTGACTCAGAAAGGTGTAACCTTTAGTTGGGGAGAGAAGCAAGACACTGCGTTCCGAACATTGAAGCAGGCCCTATGCAGCGCACCTATCTTGTCTCTTCCAGAAGGGACGAAGGACTTCGTTGTCTACTGCGATGCATCCAATCAGGGGCTAGGCTGTATGCTCATGCAACGAGGAAGAGTTATTGCTTATGCCTCGAGACAACTGAAGACACACGAAGTTAATTACACAACTCATGATATGGAGTTGGGAGCAGTGGTCTTTGCATTAAAGATTTGGAGGCATTACCTTTACGGAACCAAGTGCACTGTCTTCACCGACCACAAAAGCATCCAACATATTTTTGATTAAAAGGAGCTTAACATGAGGCAACAGTGATGGGTAGAGCTACTCAATGATTATGACTGTGAGATATGCTATCATCCCGACAAGGCCAATGTGGTAGCGGATGCCCTCAACCGGAAAGAGTACTCTGGTAGCAGAGTGAAGGCACTAACAATGATAATTCATTCCCATCTGTTTGCCCAAATCAGAGAGGCTCAGCTGGAAGCCTTGAAACCAGAGAACATGACGGATGAAGCCTTGAGGGGAATGAAGAAGAACTTAGAGATCAAGGGAGACGGAGTTTACTATTTCATGAAACGGATCTGGACCCCAAAGTTCGGTGGTTACAGGGAGGTTGTCATGAATGAAGCTCACAGAACTCGATACTCCGTTCACCCAGGTTCAGATAAGATGTATCTGGATCTCAAGAAGCTCTATTGGTGTCCAAACATGAAAGCAGAAATTGCTACCTTCGTAGGCAAGTGCCTAACTTGAGCCAAGGTGAAGGTGGAATATCAAAAGCCCTCAAGTTTACTTCAACAACCGGAAATACCAGAGTGGAAGTGGGAAAGAATTACAATGGACTTCATCACCAAATTACCCAAGACCCCGAGTGGCCATGACACTATCTGGGTAATCGTCGACAGACTGACCAAGTCCGCCCACTTCCTGCCAATCAAAGAAATATACAAGATGGAGAGACTGACCCGAACCTATATTCGAGAGATAGTAATATTGCACGGTGTACCCGTATCCATTATCATCGGGATAGCAGATTCACCTCAAGATTTTGGCAGTCACTGCAGAAGGCTCTTGGAACTAAGCTGGATATGAGCGCAGCTTACCATCCACACACCGACGGGCAGAGTGAGAGAACCATCCGAACACTAGAAGACATGCTAAGAGCGTGGGTTATCGAATTTGGCAAGTCGTGGGACACCTATTTGTCTCTGGTCGAGTTTTCCTACAACAACAGCTATCACACTAGTATTAAGGCTGCTCCATTCGAAGCCCTCTCTGGCCGTAAGTGCAGATCCTCTCTGTGTTGGGCTGAGGTGGGTGACACGCAGCTATCTAGAGGTCAAGTCCCTGATAGCACTCTCACTGGCCTTGAAATAATTCGAGAAACCACCGAAAACATCGTGCAAATTCGAGAACGACTAAAATCCTTCAGAGATATACAAAAGAGCTACGCCGACAAAAGACGAAAACCCTTGGAATTCTAGGTTGGTGACCGCGTTCTGTTGAAGGTCTCACCCTGGAAGGGCATGATACGCTTCGTAAAGCGTGGAAATCTAAATCCAAGATACATTGGGCCATTCGAGATCCTTGCTAGGATCGGCGTCGTAGCCTACAAACTTTGGTTACCCCATGAGCTTAGCAACATTCATCCTTTTTTCCACGTGTCAAATCTTAAAAAGTGTTTATCCGACGAAACCCTTGTGATACCACTCGATGAGATCGAGATCAATGAAAATCTTAACTTCGTGGAAAAACCAGTCGAAATCATGGATAGGGAAGTCAAAGGAACGAAGCAAAGTCACATCCTGATAGTGAAGGTTCGCTGGAATGCCAAGCGGGGACCTGAATTCACTTGGGAGCAAGAAGACCAGATGCAACAGAAGTATCCGCATCTCTTTCCCTAGTCCATAATTGTATTCATCTGTAGAAAGAATTTCGGGACAAAATTCCCTCTAACGGGGGGATGATGTGACAACCCGTTACATTCTAGTCAACAAAATTCAAAATTCCGTTAAATAAAATTTTGAATTTTATTTGTTCCGTTAAGTTCCTTGTGGGTTAGAAAATAATCTAAAATATATAATTAGAAGTTATATAAGTTTTCGGAAACAAAAACACTCGAAAAATCAAGATTTCCCTCGAAAAATCAGCAAACTCGTCCAGCCATGCGTTTACGGCCGTACACCCTTGGGCCATAAACCCTTGGGTCGCGAACCCGTTTACCGCCGAGAACCCATTCCCGGACGCAAACCCAACTGGTATAAAGGTTTTTCCCGGAGAGATTCTTCATTTTTCATCTTTTTCACCCAAAAACTCTCTCAAGTTGCTCCCAAGAACATTCATATCTTCAAGAACAAACCTTCAAATCTTCAAGTTTTTCCTCAAGAACACCAAGAAAACCAAGAACACCAAGAACAACCTTCATATCTTCAAGGGTTGCAAACCTAGTTCGCAGCTGCAAACCTGTTCATAGCCGCAAACCAGTTCACAGCCGCAAACCTAGTTCACGACCGTAAACCCAGTTCACGGCCGCAAACAACTTTGAGCCGAGAACCTTGGCTGAAAACCCTCTTTTTCCACTTCAAACAAGTCTCAATAACATTTCCTAACCCAAAAACAAGTGTTTTCTAACACTTTAATTAATGGTTTCGCTAATTAAAATACAATTATGTGTTTAATTATCATTAGGATACCGTTAATTCCGCGTACTGCAACTCGAGGGTCATCTTTCGGGTTTTACTGTCGAGTACGTGCACATAATCAACTGTGAGCTCGTACCCCTACGCTTTTACTATTTTTAACGTTTTCAGGGGGGAATACAAGCCAAACATAAAGAATTTTTGTGTTCTTTTACAAAGGATTTCAACGGAATTAAAACTTATGCAATTGATACAACCGAGAGACCATTACATTTTATAAAATATTTAGATATATTATCCCATTTGTAACATGCTGAGCATAAGGGAAGTTTTTCAACTTACAATCATAATTGCAAAGTTTATAGGACTATACGTCAATCGAATACATAACATACATGTAAACTATAATAGGTATAGTTTGGGATTCAACACTACAATACTATTTTTCTGAACACGAGAGTACAATACTAAATAATTATTTAAGTATCATTATTTTTACTCTAAAAGTATCCATACAATTCAAGTACAAGAGAACACTGCACTACTATCCGTAAACTAGTTAATACACGGTTGTGAGACACTACTTCAATTGTATCCTTCGGGTGCGGATTAAATCCTACCACATTATAATAGAGTCTCCTGGAGGGAGAGCGTGCGATTTGTGAATAGATCTATTCGGGAATGGCAATCCCACACCTAAACTGCGAGCTACAGTTAGACAGGCATGCCTGGGGTGACAAATATGATACCGTTCCGACACATGAAGAACGTCTTAGAGGTCACTAGGTCATATCAAGCATGGTTTTATCAAACTCACAACAGTATAACTAACCAATGTTTACGTGATTTCATTCTTTATTAGTTTTATTTTAATTAATAACACATACAATACATACTGGTGGTAGCCAGGGTTTTCATACAAAGGTTTTCGTACAAAACAACACCATACAGTACAGCCGGTGGTAACCAGGCATACAAATTAACATTTTCACATACTACTACAGAGGACAGTAATGAACATACATTTTTGGTCTTAGGGTTTAAGACCACTCTACACCACTAAAGGAAAATATTGGATTTTCTTGAGAAACATACAAACATTTTCACAGATTCGAAGACAGGTTTTCATTACAAAAACATACTCATGAACTCACCAACTTAAATGTTGACACACTTTCAAAATCACTTGTATTCTCAGGGAATTAGTAGACAGGTACGCCCGTAGGCTATTGAGAAGACGGAGCTTATAGAGTCACGTCTTTTATACTTTCGTTATACTTTTTTTGTATACAAACTATGTATCAAATAGATGTAAATACCTTATATATATATATATATATATATATATATATATATATATATATATATATATATATATATATATATATATATATTCAATGTAATGGTTGTGCTTACTTTGATTACTATGATGCAATTGTTGTGATACTGTACATGACGTCCTCCACCCCCGAACGTTTCCGCCGTCTCGGTTTGGGGGTGTGACAGTTAATCAGTTAATAGAATTCGTAATTGTTCTTTTCAACTGGTAATAAGTAACAAGTATTATATTGGTTCTGTTTTTGGGATTTAACTCTGATCTAAAGTGAAATATCATATCTTTACACTTTTAAGCTTGTGAGAAGTATTGGGTATTGTTGGGAAATTTACACAGAACTTAATGCAACTTTTCTGATCTTAATTAATAGCTTATTTAATTTAGACAGTAAAAAGTTAGGGTTAACTAAAGCGCTTGTTTTGGTTAATTTAACTAGGTAAAAGAGATTATACTAGAATCTGTTAGTTTTTGTCAGTACCAGCTTAGATAGAATGAATTATGAATAACCACATCTGGGTTGATTGCGATATTAGGAAAGTCACAGCAGAACCGAATTCGTTTTTATTATTGAGTTTTATTTAGTTTATTTTCATTGCAACTTTTAGTTTTTAGTTTAAATCAAAAACCCCATTTTTATGATTTATGTTTATTGAATAGAATGCGTCTGGTGTAAAAAGGCATGGGTCGTTAAACTGTGTCGCTAAGGATTTGACCTTGCTTCCCCGTGCTATCTTTTAGCACACCCTGTAGTGAAATATTATTTGCTTAATACGCCTACGACAATGTGTTACTAGAGAGAAGCAAGCAGCCCACCATGGATCGTGACGAGAGTCATGGTAGCTCGTTCAAGCCATTCATGGATCGCACAACCCCTGTCTTTTGGGGTGGAGTAGACTCGTCTGTGTGCATGCATTGGTTTGGCAAGATGAGTATGATATTCCATTCAGGCAACTTCACTGAATCTCAAAAAGTCAACTACGTAGTTTTGAAGATGGATGGCAAAGCCCTCAAGTGGTGGGAGGCGTTGGACCCGATTATTATTGAGGCTAATCGGCGTGCCATGACCTGTTAGATTTTTATCCAGATATTACAAGCATATTTCTACCCATCAGGGGGATGCGTAGGATTGAGCGTGAGTTTCTATCATTGGAGAAGGGGACCATGTCTCTTGAAAAGTACAACTCCATGTTTTCCAAGAAGCTGCAATTCATGAAGAGTTACTGCCCATAAGATGAAAAACATTTGGAGCATTGTGCAGAGGGGTTACCAGCCGAGTATCGGGTGACTGTTTGGCGACTACCATGGACGAGACCTTCAGGGTTGAGGTTGATCTAATTATACTAGGGTGTGCAGTTGCAAAGAGCATAGAGAAGAGAAAATCAAAGGGTTCATGTGGGTCCTCAAAGAAGTAGAATGCCCAGAAAAGGAGTGAACAACGGGTGTATTGCAAGCCATGCCCTTCTTCACATAGGGGTCCCTATAGAAGAAAGACTTTTAGTTGCAGACGATGCAGTAAGTTGGGACTCCATCATGATGATTGCAAGAGTCCCAATCCAATGTGTTTCAACTGTAGACATATGGGATATATTAGTACTCAATGCCCAAACCCGAAGGTTCAAGTAGGTGGTAATGAGAAAAAACAAAAAGTGCCTAAGGTAAAATCTTGTGCTTTCAATATAACAACTAAGAAGGTATGACACATTGATTAGGTAATATTTTTGTATTCTCTTAGTTAATTCTATACCGTGCTTATGTCGTATCTATGTATTTGTGTTATATGTGCTTTTGTGTTATTTGATGATAGTACTAGTAAATAGTTGATATCATTTCACTATTGTGCTCATTTGTGGTGTACCTCAAACTCTGTGAGTTTCGATGTTCGATATTGGTGAGGCCGTGGTTGCTTGGTTCACAATACGTGAAAAGTTTGATATGTGTAATATCCCTTTTGGTGAACATATTTTTCCTTTGACATTGATTTGTTTTGGAGTATAAGTCAATGATGCGATCTAGAAATAAAAGATGCAATCACATGGAGATTCTGGGGACGGAATCCTTTAAGGAGGGGTGAATTGTAACGACCTGAATTTACTGCTGTAAGTGATGTTAGCTCCTGTTAGACGAAATTTTATTTTCGGAATATTATTTCGGTTTTAAGGATATATAATGAAATAAATTAAATAAAAATGATGTGATTTAATATCTAAATGACTTTTTTTGAAACAAAAAACTAGCGAACCTACTCCTAAATACCCTATATGTCTCCTAAGCGACATGAACCCATTACCTCTCATTTGAGAGAGTCACTCATTACCGCTAGGCCAAAGGCCCTTTGGTAGTATGTAAAAGAATTAAAAAATAATTAAGATGAAATAATTTAATCTAGTGATTTTGTGGGAAAAAATAAGGTAAATATAAACCATTAAAATGTTTTATTGGAATGGAGGAGCGATATTGTCATTAAAACAAAACTGCAATGTCATGTAATCTAGGGTTAGGGGTTTAAGGAGATCATGGTTGAAAGATTGAGGGAATTAATTGAAAAAATAAATAGAAACTCTTGTAATTCAATCAACATGATTAACAAGATTAAAAGCTCGTTTGATTTTATTCACTTCCCATGTTTTGTGCGTACCCCTTATTAAGCATGATCAGAGAGTCAACCCAAATGAAATTAGAATCTTCTTGGTCTTTCGTTGATCAAAAGTAGAAGGAAAAGGAAGCGACGAGCGATAGAGGGGGAAGGTGGTCGTGAACCGTTGACACAAGGTAAGAGGGAGAGGATTGACAGGAATTATGGGGATTTAAAACTGTGAAATCGGCTCCTTCGTATTGACTGGTATGTCATGATTTGTCTCCCTCATATGATTCTACATCAATTGATGGTGTTTTGATAGGAATTATGAAGTTCTATTGGTTTGATTAATGTTCCAACTTCACTTATGGACAAATATCAGCCTATTGGTTATGTTCTTGGATTCTTTTTGCTGTCAAAATCCTTCTTAAAACAATATTTTATATGTTGTTAGTGGTGAATTGAGAATTAGTTAGAATTGTAGATAAATTGTATTCTATTTGTTGTCTTCAATCATGATTTTTTCACTCCAATTCTCCCGGATTCTTGTGAATAATTTCCTTCATATAAGATGTGACAACCCTAATTTCATGGCCTTTTTAAAAAAAATTATTTATGCTTATTTAAAACATTTTTTTATTGCAGAATTGGTCCTAAAATATCCTTGGCATGATATAATATCAAAATCAAGGGACTTTAGAAGAAATATTTTGATTTTATATCTTAAAAGCCTGGGATGTCATTACTATACAAAACATAATCATAAACATACCTTACACTAATTTACACTAATGATCTACATCTCATTTAATCTCTCAGCATAATGTACCTTTGTATCGTTACCTATGATAAAATAAACTAAGTAGGCCAGGTTAGGAAATTGGGTGAGTACATAGGGTTTCCTAAAGGACCTTTATCTGCCGAAACCTATATTCCTCAGATGATTAGGCATGGCAATATGATAATATTTTTCGAAAACATGATAGTACATTAGTACTTTAGACAAACACGACAGGCACGACCGTATAATAGTAATTATGATATGCACGACAGCACAATAGTATTTTCAATAGGCACAGCAGACACAACTTATTATTTTGCACATTACTCATTAACCTATCACAACCACTATCGCACACGGCTCTATCACGACCTCTCATTTATTATTTCACACGGCCCATTACTACCCACTCTTATTATTATGTATGATAAAGTATAGATAGTTTAACCAAGTAGTAACTAATCATGTTGCACGTATATATTAAACACAACCAGACATCACACATAGCATTTAATCAATTATAATTCTTGTATTAATGTGTAAGTTGAAAGTAACCATGCACTCACCTGACAAAAGTAGGTGACTCGGGGTTAGGGCAGCGCTTCGCCTTAACACTTCTCAAAGACAGAGTAATCTAAAAAAACCAGGAATTATGTGGACAGACCTCGGGCCTGAGAGCTTTTAACCGTTGACTATCTGACACTGTAGGGCCTTGCTAAAGTAACCAGAAACTATGGAGTATCGGGACTAACAACCACGAGATTTCCAGAGAGAATTAAGAGGAAATATGTGAGAAATGAGGTAGGAAACGAGGGTTTATATAGGCTAAAAACTGGTGTGTTTTGTGCACCTGGTCCCCAGCGTGCCGTGCACTTGGTCGGACCGGGTGACATGGCATCTTCTGGGTGGTGACACGTGTCATCTTTTTAGCTAGATTGTCAGTGCGCGTCAGGCATGCTGTCTGCACTCGCAGACGCGCATAAAAATTTCTAAGATCTTACAAAATTCATATCTTTTTTCATACGAGCTCCGTTTTCAATGGGCTTTATATTATCACGTAGTTATCGACGAGATCTACAATTTTCTTTCATACTCCTTTGGCTAATTTTGAATTTATTTTTAAAGTTCGATTTTGAATAGGATTAGATTGTTAAAGTGCGTTAAAAATTCATAACTCTCTTAGATGGTATCCGTTCTCGACTGTCTTTATATTGATGGGTAGGTAATGACGAGATTTTCAACTCTTGTTTAGATTGCTTTTCCTTACAATCAAATGATTTCAATTTCGGCTTCTGATCCGTATGCTGCTATGCTGAATTTTTGAAAAATCATAACTTCCACTCACAAAGTTAGTTTTTGGCATTCTCTATATGTACATAATCTTTTTCATACACATTATAACTTTGGTTAAGGTAATTTATCTTAAATAACCTTTTTTAATAATCTCATTTTTATCACTTATAATAACATAAGCGTCTAGCCCGAATCTGTGGGTATTACATGTAACACCCGGTTTCGAATCGCTTCATTATTCATGGCTGCGACCCGATCATCGGTTATCTTTAGGATAGGGATCTTGGGGAAGATGGATTTAGCCCTTTTTGGATGAGGGTGTTAAAGTCTAACTGATCCAAGTGTTCGATTGTAACAACCCGTTATTTTTAAATCTGTAAAAGTCAACAAAAGTCAATCACAAGCAATAAAAGTCAAACTTACTAAATAAAAGTCAATTTGTTAAATTGTTAAATTTATAAGATTTAAATATGAGTTAATAATGTAAAATAACTTTATTATATATGAGTATTTGATTTTTAGAATATAAATATCAAATTAGGCCGAAAACACTAAATCAAAGATCAAATGAACCGAAAACCTTCGCAATCCATATATCACCTTGGACCGAAATCGTGTTTGCGGTCAAGACCGCAAACGTGCGAAGTCTTATCCCCTTCGGACCGAAAACGAGTTCTCGGCCACAATCCCTTCAAACAACAAACCCTCCTCGGTGGGTTTCCCTTTTCGGCCGAAATCATTTCTCCTCGGGTAGAGTTCCACACCGAGAACCCCTTTCCTCGGATTCTGATCTTGGCTGAAATCACCTTAAAACCACCTATCTTTCCTTCATATTTAAAGCACATATCGACCATTTCCTACACTTTTAACCGAAAACTACGCTCATTTTCTCTCAAGATTTCCTTTCATTTACAAGAACCAAAAAACAAACTCAAGAAACAATTTATGTAACAACGTAAATTTCAAAACAATTTTTCACTTTTAAAGATATAATTTCATTCATAAGTATTCTCAAATCTCAATGTATCACATATCAAATCCATAAAAATACATCCCAAGATCAAAATGTATAAAACTCCAATAGTGTGTACTGATCATGCCGACGCCTTCCCGCGATCCTCACTGGTACCTGTAACACATAACACAAAACTCTGTAAGCATAAATGCTTAGTGAGTTCCCAAAAATACAACATGTAACACATATTAGCCACTCGAGGCTATAACTCTGTGGGCTCACTGGCCCTAACTCTGTGGACCCTCTGGTCCTAACTCTGTGGACCTTCCGGTCCTAACTCTATAAATTCTGGAATAAACACAGCATAAATCACATAGAAATAATGCAGTGCAACACATCACATACATATCATACAAGATACTCTGTCACATAACTCTACTTACCACTCAAGGTAAAGTATAGTGAGAAGACTCACCTCGGATAACTCGGAAACCCTTGAACTCGGAAATACTGATCTAGCCTCCGCTTAATCACATAAAATAATTACTCTAATCAATACGACTTTCAAAGACTAGGCCAATCTCTCTCTACGTTCTCTGAGGAGGGTAAAAGACCATTCTACCCCTCCAATGGCTCAAAAGTCCAAACATTGACTAAACCCCAAAAGTCAACGAAGTCAACTCTAGTCAACGGTCAATTTTGACCAGACTCGTCGAGTGCACTCGGGCGAATCGGCGAGTCTACGCGGGTCCCCTGAATCCTTCTAAGCCTCACTTGGCACGTCGAGTCCCTCCTCTACTCGTCGGGTTACTCTGCAACGAATCGCGGGGCAACCCCGACTCGACTCGTCGAGTCCACTTATGGACTCGGCGAGTTGCCCCCATAACAACTCTCAAATGAACTTCTGAGGTCGGATCTGCTTCTCTAAACTATAGATCTGACTTCCCCACGACCAATAACCACGTAAAGGTCGAAACTTGACTCACATGCAATGCACCCAGGGCTTTCCTTGGTGAATTGGCTTCTAAAATGGCAACCTAGTCTCCTTTCCTCCATAAACCAACATAAAGCAGAATGGGGAAGGCTCTCTGGACATCTATGGGTCCTTATTCAAGGTCTAACACAGCAAGGGACCATAAACTTAACTTTTCAAGCCCTAAAAGGTTATAGAAAACCCTAGATCATAGATCTTAACCCAAAACAGAAAGGGAGTTCGATTTGATACCTCAACAGTGTAGATCTGAACTTGAAAACCCTGGATCCACAGCTCCCTTGACCTCCTCTTACTGGAAACAACTTCTCCTTTGCTAAATCACACCAAAATCGATCAATATGGCCTTATCACTCTCTCAACTCGCTCCAGCTCTCAAGGGGCACTCTCTCAGGACAGGTAGCCGCATAAGAGGGCTATCAGGTCCTTTTAATAGGGCTCAGGCCCGGGGATTTAGGGTTTCAGCCCACAGCATGGACTCGTCGAGTCCCCCCTTTCCGACTCGTCGAGTCCGCTCATTAATCTAGTTAGCAAACGCGATCCTACTCGACGAGTCCAAGCGTCAACTCGTCGAGTCCCTCTCTTTTACTCAAAAACATGATCAAACATAATACATGGAAATCCGGATGTTACAATTCTCCCCCACTAGAATCAGACTTCGCCCTCAAAGTCTTGCTCCGCAAACAACTCTGGATGCTGCTCCCGCATCTCCAACTCCGGCTCCGAAGTCAGCTCGGACCCTCTCCGATGCTGCCACTGGACTTGAACCAAGGGCACCTCCTTGTTCCTCAGAACCTTGATCTTTCGATCCACAATCGCAACCAGCCTCTCAACATAATTCAGGCTCGCATCCACCTGAATATCTCCCAATGGCACCACCGCCGACTCGTCGGCTATACACTTCCTCAACTGAGACACGTGGAAGGTATCATAATCTGGCTCAACTCCGAAGGTAGTTCCAAACGATACGCTACACTGCCCACCCTCGCGGTCACCCGGAACGGACCAATGTACCGGGGTCCCAACTTACCCCTCTTCCTGAATCGGATCACTCCTTTCCAAGGAGATACCTTCAGGAGAACGAAGTCTCCCACTTGGAACTCAAGCTCGGACCGTCGCCTATCCGCATAACTCTTCTGGCGACTCTGAGCTGTCAACAACCTCTGCCTGACCTGCTGTATCTGCTGTGTCGTCTGAAGCACTAACTGAGTGCTACCCAACACTCGCTGCCCGACCTCTCCCCAGCAGATGGGAGTCCGACACCTCCTCCCATACAACAACTCAAAAGGAGGCATACCGATACTCGAATGGTGGCTGTTGTTATAAGAAAACTCAGCCAACGGCAGATACGTGTCCCAACTTCCTCCGAAGCCCAACACACATGCCCTAAGCATATCCTCGAGCGTCTGAATCGTCCGCTCGCTCTGAGCGTCCGTTTGTGGGTGGTATGCGGTACTGAAATGCAGCCTCGTACCCAACTCCTCATGGAATTTCTTCCAAAACCTGGAAGTGAAACGCACCTCCCGGTCTCACACGATCGAGATCGGTACTCCATGCCTTGATACCACCTCTCTCACATACAACTCTGTCAGCCTCTCCGCAGAAGAGCTCTCACTGATAGCAAGAAAATGAGCGATCTTCGTTAGCCGGTATACGATCACCCAAATTGCATCGACACCTCTCGCAGTCCTTGGCAATTTGGTGATAAAATCCATGGAAATCTGTTCCCACTTCCACTGGGGAATCTCAAGTGGCTGCAACTTGCCATGCGGTCGCTGGTGCTCGGCCTTAACCCTGCGACAGGTCAAGCACCTCTCCACAAACCATGCGACATCCCTCTTCATACAGAGCCACCAATACTCTCTCTTCAGGTCCAAATACATCTTAGTGTCCCCGGGATGGATCGAGAACCTCGATCTGTGCGCCTCCTCCATCAAAATGGTATGTGCCCCGCCCTCAAATGGCACCCAAATCCGACCCTGAAAGATCATAAGCCCTCGACTATCGGTAATGAACTCAGATACCTGCCCGATCACCCGTTCTCTCTTGCGGTTTTCGAGTCTCATGGCCTCTGCCTGGGCCTCCCGAATGGTGTCCAACACTGGAGTCATCACCTTCAACCTCATACAAATATCTCGCATCGGGGCACTCTCCGCCCTACGACTCAAGGCATCGGCTACAACGTTAGCCTTGCCCGGGTGGTACAGGATCTCGCACTCATAATCCTTTACCACATCCAACCATCTCCTCTGGCGCATGTTCAGGTTGGGCTGATCCATCAGATACTTCAAGCTCTTGTGGTCCGTGTATATGGTACACCGAACCCCATACAAATAGTGGCGCCGGATCTTGAGGGTGAACACCACAGCCCCCAACTCCAGATCGTGAGTAGGATACCTCGTCTCATGAGGCTTCAGCTGCCTCGATGCGTATGCTATCACATGCCCTCTCTGCATTAGCACCGCACCCAATCCCGATATCAACGCGTCATAATACACCACAAAATCCTCCATCCCCTCCGGAAGGGCTAACACTGGGGCTTCGCATAATCTCTGGCAAAGTGTCTCGAATGAGGCCTGCTGCTCCGGGCCCCAACTGAAAGCCACGCCCTTCCGGGTCAACCTGGTGAGAGGAACAACAATCCTGGAGAAATCCTTGATAAATCTCCGATAATAGCCGGCCAACCCCAGAAAACTCCTGATCTCTAAAGGGGATCTCAGCACCTCCCAACTCATCACAACTTCAATCTTGGCCGGATCGACCAATATCCCATTCTGGTTGACGAGGTGTCCTAGGAACTGGACCTCTCATAACCAGAAATTGCACTTGGAGAATTTGGCGTAAAGCCTCTCCGATCTCAGAACTCCGAGTATCTCCCTCAAATGCTCCTCTCTGGATCTCGAATACACCAATATATCATCAATGAGCACGATCACCGAATGATCCAACATCGGCCTGCACACCCTGTTCATGAGATCCATAAACGCCGCCGGTGCATTGGTGAGCCCGAAAGGCATCACCACGAACTCGTAATGCCCATAACGAGTCCTGACGGCTGTCTTCTGGATATCCTCATCACGCACTCTCATCTGATGATATCTAGACCTCAGATCAATACTGGAGAACCAAGACACTCCCTGCAACTGATCGAACAAAACGTTGATCCTCGGTAAGGGGTAACGGTTCTTGACCGTTAGCTTGTTCAACTCCCGGTAATCAATGCACATCCGGTGTGAACCATCCTTTTTCTTGACAAAAAGGATCGGCGCCCCCCACGGCGAGCTACTTGGCCGAATAAACCCCTTCCCCAGCAGCTCCTATAGCTGTGGTTATCCTGCATCTCTGGTGGCGCAAGGCAATAGGGCGCCTTGGCGATAGGCGCTGCCCCCGGAACCAAATCGATACGGAACTCTACCTGCCTCTCGGGAGGCACTCCCGGCAACTCCTCGGGAAAAACTTCCGGGAACTCACGCACTATCGGGACCTCATCGACCGACCTCGGCCTCTCTGCATCTACTTTCGTATCCACCACATAAGCCACAACCCCACTACAGCCCTGCTGTAGGCTCTGCCTCGCTCTAGTGGCCGAACAGAATGCTGACCCAGAACGGCTACCCTCGCCATAAACCGTAAGAACTCCCCCACTAGGGTCTCGTATGGTCACGAACTGTCGCTCGTAGTCGATAACCGCTCCAAACCTACTCAACCAGTCCATGCCCACGATGACACATACATCTCCCATCGCAATCGGGACCAAATCAATCGGAAACTCAACGTCGAAGATCTCGAGTACACATCCTCGAATCATATTCGTGGCATACACCGCTCTCTTGTCAGCTATGGAAACTCGCAGAGGTCGACTCAACGCCTCTCGACGGATACTGATGTGCTGAGTAAAGGCTAATGATACAAAAGATCGACTCGCACCCGAGTCAAATAACACCAAGGCAGGTACATAACTCACAAGAAAAGTACCTACGCATAACATAATATAAGCACAATATCTCAAACTCAAAATAAATACATGAAAGAATACATACCGGCCACGACATCGGGCGCTGCGCGGACCTCCTCTGCTGTCAACTGGAAGGCTCTCCCGCGAGCCTTTGGCGTCTCAGCCTTCACTGGCCTACTCTCAACAGCTCATACAGTAGCAGGGGCAGATCCCTGCGATGCTCCCTGTGCTGACCCCCGCAGCTGCGAACACTCGGCCTTCCGGTGTCCGGTCTGGTTGCAGTGGAAACAGACTGCAAACCCCTTGGGGCAATCCTTGGCCATGTGCCCCTCTTTGCCACACTTGTAGCAAGACCCTGCTCTACAAATCCCCTCATGACCCTTGCCGCACTTGCCACAAGTGCGACCCTTCTGGTTCCCTAATCTCGAATCGGCGGGCTTGGCCCGCTTGGCTGCCGGCTGGGACTGTGCCGGTTGCCGATCCCTCCCCTGAGACTCTGCCTCCTCCCTAGCCTGAGTCTCAAGCTCTATCTCCCTCTTCCGAGCATTCGCCTGAAGCTCGACAAATGTCTGGTATGACGAGTTCGCCACGAACTCACGGATGTCTCTCCTCAAAATGCTCAGATACCGACTCATGCGTGCCTGCTCGGAAGACACGTGCTCAGGGCAGAACATCGCCCTCTCATGGAACATCCTGGTGATCACAGTAACAGACTCAGTACCCTGCTTGAGGGTCAAGAACTCCTTGGCCAACCGTTCCCTTTCCACCGGGGGAACGTACTCATTACAAAACATAGCGGTGAACCTCTCCCAGGTCACCGCGGCAAGCTCTGCAGAAGAATAGTGCGTTGTCACAAACTTCCACTAGTCCTTCGTTCCTAAGCGAAGCTGGTTCAGTGCGAACCGAACTCTTATATGCTCCGGACAAGAACACGTGTAGAAGCATACCTCGATGTCCGAAACCCATCTCATCGCAGCAATCGGATCCTGCGTCTCGTCAAACTCTGGTGCCTTCGTGTTGCTGAACTCCCGAAACAGCAACGCATCACCACCCTGAGGGCTAGCAGCAGCAACAGTTATGGTAGCTGTAGCGGCTGCAGCCTCAGTAACTGCTGCGTATCTCTCATCAAAGGTCTCAATCAATGTGGTCTTAATAGACCCAAACATCTCCGACATCTCTGCGCGGATAGCCGCAACCACCTCCTCGTGGATCATCTGACGAATCTCCTCGTCACTCACACCGCTGGTCTCTGGTCTGTGGCGTGTCCTAACCATGATGTCTCTCTGAAATACAACATAAAAATATTAGAGACCTGCTCGAGCATACTCGTACTCGATAACTCAACTCTACTTGCTCTTCAATACCCTAAGGATTCTTACTTGGACTGCGCGCTGATCCGATGTCTTCAGTAGTACGGGCCTAATACTACTGTCCACACCGCATCAGTATTCACCCCAAGTCCTCCTCCTAGGATCCTAAATCCCAAGTACTCTAATCTCCTTAGGCATAAGCTATTCTCTAGCAGATCTCTCATAAGCTCCTCGCTGCTATCTACTCACTCTCAAGCATCTCCTAGCAGCAAAACCCCTAGGCTAAGGCATCACAAATCAGGCCACTCTAGTCCTAATAAGAACACCTAGCCTACTCTAGCATGCATATCATATTGTATCATATTTCATAACACATAGTATAAGGGTATTTTGGGAAATCACCGTTCGGGCGCTGGCTGATCGTACACACCGCTCTGCTCTGCTCTTTTAAAAACCTTTTACTCTTTTATAAAAATTTTGTTTTATTTTGAAAATCTCTCAAATCCTCAGTTTGAGTTCAGATACGCCCAAAGGAGCACCCGAATCCCTCAAACCAAGGCTCTAATACCAACTTGTAACAACGTAAATTTCAAAACAATTTTTCACTTTTAAAGATATAATTTCATTCATAAGTATTCTCAAATCTCAATGTATCACATATCAAATCCATAAAAATACATCCCAAGATCAAAATGTATAAAACTCCAATAGTGTGTACTGATCATGTCGGCGCCTTCCCGCGATCCTCACTGGTACCTGTAACACATAACACAAAACACTGTAAGCATAAATGCTTAGTGAGTTCCCTAAAATACCACATGTAACACATATTAGCCACTCGAGGCTATAACTCTATGGGCTCACTGGCCCTAACTCTGTGGACCCTCTGGTCCTAACTCTGTGGACCTTTCGATCCTAACTCTGTAAACTCTGGAATAAACACAACATAAATCACATAGAAATAATGCAGTGCAACGCATCACATACATAGCATACAAGATACTCTGTCACATAACTCTACTTACCACTCAAGGTAAAGTATGGTGAGAAGACTCACCTCGGATAACTCGGAAACCCTCGAACTCGGAAATACTGATCTAGCCTCCGCCTAATCACATAAAATAGTTACTCTAATAAATACGACTTTCAAAGACTAGGCTAATCCCTCTCTACGCTCTCTAAGGAGGGTAAAAGACCATTCTACCCCTCCAATGGCTCAAAAGTCCAAACATTGACTAAACCCCAAAAGTCAACGAAGTGAACTCTAGTCAACGGTCAACTTTGACCAGACTCGTCGAGTGCACTCGGGCGACTCGGCGAGTCCATGCGGGTCCCCTGAATCCTTCTAAGCCGCACTTGGCACGTCGAGTCCCTCCTCTACTCGCCGAGTTACTCTGCAACGAATCGCGGGGCAACCCCGACTCGACTCGTCGTGTCCACTTATGGACTCGGCGAGTTTCCCCCATAACAACTCTCAAATGACCTTCTGAGGTCAGATCTGCTTCTCTAAACTATAGATCTGACTTCCCCACGACCAATAACCACGTAAAGGTCGAAACTTGACTCACATGCAATGCACCCAAGGCTTTCCTTGGTGAAATGGCTTCTAAAATGGCAACCTAGTCTCATTTCCTCCATAAACCAACATAAAGCAGAATGGGGAAGGCTCTCTGGACCTCTATGGGTCCAGATCCGAGGTCTAACACAGCAAGGGACCATAAACTCAACTTTTCAAGCCCTAAAAGGTTATAGAAAACCCTAGATCATAGATCTAAACCCAAAACAGAAAGGGGGTTCGATTTGATACCTCAACAGTGTAGATATGAACTTGAAAACCCTAGATCCACAGCTCCCTTGACCTCCTCTTGCTGGAAACAACTTCTCCTTTGCTAAATCACACAAAAAATCGATCAATATGGCGTTATCACTCTCTCAACTCGCTCAAGCTCTCAAGGGGCACTCTCTCAGGACAGGTAGCCGCACAAAAGGGCTATAAGGTCCTTTAAATAGGGCACAGGCCCGGGGATTTAGGGTTTCAGCCCACAGCGTGGACTCGTCGAGTCCCTGCTTTCCGACTCGTCGAGTCCGCTCATTAATCCAGTCAGCAAACACGATCCTACTCGACGAGTCCAAGCGTCAACTCGTCGAGTCCCTCTCTTTTACTCAAAAACATGATCAAACATAATACCTGGAAATCCGGATGTAACAATTTACTTCCATTCTCTTACAAGTGTTGGTAAGTTTACTCCTAAAACTAGTATATTCAACACTTATATTACTTATATCATGTTAATCACACATTATTATGTGATTAAAAATCATTAGGATACAACATCTTTCCCGTGTCCTAGCCCGAAGTCACCATTTCTACCCGTTAACATAACCGTTATCACACGAAAGGTGAGTTCATACCCCTACGTTTTCATAATTTTTCATTGTTTTAGGGGGGGGGGGGGGGGAATATAAGTGTAACACAATAAAAATTGTGTTAATATCTAAATGTTTTCAATATTTTAGTAACTGTTGCCGTTGTTAAAAATATATATTTATATATGTATAAATTATATAATTACGGTTCAACAGGCTTAGAATTGATAATTTGGCTCCATTTCCTGTTCCTTGTTTGGTTGTGGGCTTGGGGTAGAATTATTTATTCGACTGTCTATTTAATCATAATTATATAAATATTGTATTTATATAAGTATAAAATCGTTTCAAATTTGTTAAACAAAAATATAATTTTTGCAAACTGTTTTAATACCATTTGGACATAAATATTGAATTTCAAGGAATAACCATATTATAGATTTTACAATTTAAACAAAGGTTTTCGTTACAGTAAAATACAAACATATAAACTATAATAGGTATAGTTTATTAATCTTACATATTGCTTTCAAAGTTCAGATTACAATACGGATAACAAACATATAAACTATAATAAGTATAGTTTATGAATCCAATGCACTACTTCACATATTCAGAATACATTACAAAAAACAGTTATATAAACTATATTAAATATTGTTTATGATATATACTTACAGTTTATCAATTACAAAGTAACTTTTCATTATTCTACACGTAACCGTCAATATAGCATTTGTGAGACATACTTCATGTACTTATTTAAGTACCAACCAAGTCCTGAAATTATAGCCAGAGTCTTCTGGAGGGAGTGCGTGACACCTGTGTATAGATCTATATGGGACTGACAATCCCGCACCTGAGCTACTTGCAACAGCTAGGTCGGCTGGCCTGAGGTGACAAATGTCGTACCATTTCCGACGCCTGAAGAATGTCGTGTTCAGGCCATCCTAGGTCATCAAGCATGATTATAATGAATTAAAATTTGGTATTGAACAATACTATTAGTGTATGAATAAGTAAACAACTTCACACAATTTTATTATATATTAATACTATAATACAATATTTTACAGTACAGTTGGTGAATCCAGGCTCTCACAATTACATAGTTTTTATACAAGTACAATTACAGAAAACTATTCCAGTACAAAGAAATCATACCTTTCATGGTTTTATGTGAATTTAAAACTACATTATACTATTTAGAGTACAATAACATTGACACGTTTTGAGTACAACACATTACAACAGAAAATATAGGATTTTCTGGGAAAACATACTTACATTTTCAAAGAACATATAATAGATTTCAGTTACAAACATGATTATGAAGTCACCAACTTACTTGTTGACACCCTTTTCAAAACTACTTGTATTCTCAGGAAATCAGTAAACAGGTACATCCACAGGTTTTTGAGAAGACAGAGCTTCATAGACTCATGTCTTTTAACTTTTTCTATACATTTTTGGTGTCAATATACAATGATTTGAACATATATGTAATAACTTATACTTTATCAATACATGGTTGTCGTACTTTGATTACTGTTATAAAATTGTTGTGATACTGTACATAACGTCCTCCGCCCCCAAACGTTTCCGCCGTTCCGGTTTGGGGGTGTGACACCGATAGTGTTTCGTAGCCCAAGGGCATAATCGTAATTTTTTATCTCAGTACTTCATGAATTTTAGGTTTTTTTTGAGGAGATTGAAGGGTATGATGGGTTGCTAGAAGTGTAGGGCTTCGTGTCACCTTTCCGTGGGTACAAAGTTCATCGGAAACAGACTTAGAATGAAGAAGTTATGGCCTTCAGAAGAATTTAGGGTTTTGGGAAAAACCCTAGTACGCGTGGCGTACATGGGGAGTATGCAGGGCGTACTTGTGGAAGGGAACTTATGCGGGGCGTACCTTGGCGTATGCTAAGCGTAGTCAGCAGACCTGGTCGCGAAGCTTCGTCCTCGTACATTGGGCGTACGAGGAGTGTCTAAACCCTAAATTTTGATCATGTGTACCCTATTTAAACATCCTTATTCCTTAGGGATGGGCTCCTTGTCAGCCTCTAAATCCCCAGAAACCCTAAAATCGAGTCTTAGCCTCCATTGTTGGGTGTTTGAGCCTTGGGTGAGGATTTGTTGTTCATTTTGTGGATCTAGAAGAAGAAGGAGGAACTTTAAGACTTATTGTTTGAAGGAAAGCTTTGAGATCCAAAATTTGCATCTCCTTTTGGTAGCTTGGGAGGTATAAAGTCTCAACCTTGTCTTTTCATTGCATAGATCTTCTTCTTGGTTTATTTTTGGTCATTTTGATGCTTTTGGTTCATGATTGGAAGTTTAAGTCATTTGTGAAGCTTATAATTGTAGATTTGGTTATATCATGGGTTCCTTGGGCATAAAGGTGCAAAGTTTATGGTGGTTTTGGTTCCATGCATGTATTAAGTCAAGTATTAAGCTCTTTTGAGCTCTACAGTCCCATTTAGACATGCATGCACATAAAGTTGGCAACTTTACATGATAAAACACCTTGGGGAAGTTAGATCTGAGTTTGGATCCAAATCTTAATGGGTTAAGTGCTTAAATGGAAAGTTGGCTTTGTGTTGGTGAGTACGCTTGGCGTACAAGTATGTACGTTGCGCGTACAAGCCTCCCATGCTGTATGTTGAGCGTACAGGTTAAGTAAGCCCCGCGTATTGTGACAACCCGAAATTTTCATTTGTATAAATTCTACAGTCAAACACTTCAAAAATTAGTCAAAAACATTTCGGTACATTTTTGGCCGGATTTAAGCCCGTCTGGGTGTTTTATTTTAATTTCGTCAAACGATTTAATAAAAAGGAAGTGTCGTTATGAGTGAGGTGTAACGAACAAAACAATCAACTCATTTACTAGGAGTTTACAGCCAAACAAGTGGTGTTTGGGCCGTAAACACCATTTTCCCAAGACTCATGCATATAGCATGAGTTTACACATCTTTTCCCCATTCTCCACTTCCCACCTCAAGAACACAAGGCTTTTCTCTCAAGTATCATAAGTCCATTCTTCCAAATCCACCAAAAGTGTAAGTTTTCCTTCCTAAATTCGTTCATACAACACTTAATCTAGTGTTTATACATCATTTCATCCATGGATTCTTGGTTTTTACATAGATCTTCAAGTATTCTTCAAAACACCAAGAACACACACTAGTGTTCTTGGGTCCTAAACACTCTTACAAGCTTCCTATAAGTAAGTATACTCTTCCTAACTAGTTATTTGCTTAGTGTGCTTACAAATCCATGGAATAAACACCAAAAATCCCCAAGAACATGTGTTTACGGTTTGGGGATCTCCCAAAACCGTAAACACCCCCAAAGGGTGTTTTGATGCCCCTAACACCTTCTAATGCTCGGATAAGAGGCTAAGAACTTACATGCATGAACTAAGAACCACAAAACACGAAAAGAATGAAGTGGCCAAGGGTTTACGGCCGTAAACTCTAGGGTTTACGACGGTAAACTCCCAAGGAGTGGTCCAAGGACCGCAAACTCCAAAGGAGTGCCATTTCGAGCCCTAACCACTTCCTAAGCCTTTGATTCAACCCTAGGACACTTCTTTGTGAAACATGAGACCTTGAAACACCCAAATGCACCATTCCCATGAGTTTACGGCCGCAAACTCATGGGGGGGAATGGTCCATCAACCGTAAACTCATATAGGGTGACCATTTGAAGTATAAACTCCATAGTGAGGCCATACACTCCTTAGAAGCAACCCTTAGCACTCCTAGCACTTGAAACAAAGTGTTTTCATGCATTAGAGTGTCTTTACTTACTTAATTAGTGATTAATTAACTAATTAGATACATTTATGTATCACTACATATTGCATAGGATCCGTGTGTGTGTTCAAGTCCTCACTTGACACCTAGCATCCTACCTGACACTTCCATCCAAACTACTCACTGCAGGTGAGTTCATACCCCTTAATTAACCTTTTAAATGTTTTTAAATGCTTTTATGGGGGGGGGAATACAAGTTGAATCAAACAAGTTATAGTATCAATCACATGTGATTTATAACTTGCAACCAAAAGGATTTTCTATATTTTCAACTGCTTTGCCAACAAAACTGCTTCAAATGTTTATCAAACTCATTTTCGTATTAAATTGTTCTAAAACTATTTCCAAACTCTTTTAAACTTCTTTTATTCCCAAACTCTATCTACACCAATATATATATATATATATATATATATATATATATATATATATATATATATATATATATATATATATATATAAGTAAGACTTGAAGGTCTTAGGACTAATAGCTCACCTTACTTCCTGTTCTTGTTTGATTGTGGGCTTAGGGTATTTTGTTATTTGTCCGACTGTCGTTGAATTCTTAGTTATATATCATCTATATTTGTGTTAGATTTAAAAGTCTTCATTTCAGTTCAGTGCCTTTGTGTATCAAAGGCATGCAACCAACATTACTATTTAACTATAATAGGTATAGTTAAGGATTACTACTCATTACTACTATGGCCATGACAACTACCAGAGTCAGCACAGTTATGAGTCAATACATGATAAAAACTATACAAAGAGAATACTATATGCTATCCAAGAGAACACTCTATACATCATACCAGAAAATACATTATACAATATACAAGAGAATATACTAAAACAGAATGTGACACACTACTTCTCGATACGACACTTCATTGTGCTATCACCGTGTAACCAGAGTCTCCTCGAGGGAGAGCGGGCATTATATGTATAGATCTATACGGGACAGACACTCCCACATCCCGACTGCTAGCTACAGTCCGAGCCGACTAGGCCTAGGGGTGACAAAATGTCACCATACTACGTGTGACCTGGAGGGTCATCAGTTATTCAATCGTCAATCAGCATGGTTACATACGAGTTCACATTCATACCTTTAATTAACACTTTAAGAGTTAAAGGCAAAACAGTCTCCCCGAGGTGTATTGTACATTTAATACCACCTAGAGTCTGCATTTTCATTACATTCAGCCGGCAGTGACACTGCTGGGGTAAAACATCATTTTCCCATTTCTTTACATTAATGAGGTCAAAAACTATATTTTCATAATAATAGTTTCACTGGGAAAATCTCCACATTTATGAAAGAACAAATATACAAACAATTGAGTCTTGGTAGAAGGCTACTTTTTACTGGAAAACATAGAGTTTTCTAGGGAGTATACTATTTTCAAACATTGAAACCAGATATTATACCACCTTGTTGTAAACATTTTTATACAAGCAATGACACTAAATACTTATGAACTCACCAGCTTTATGCTGATACTCGCTTTCAAAATAACTTGTATTCTCAGGTCATCAGTAGACAGGTACAGATGCAGCTTTTGAGAAGATGGAGCATATACCAGACTCCTATTTATTTTGATTATACTTTTGGTGTCTAACAAACTGTACAGAACACGCTTGTATTACAATTATTATATTAATGCAATGGATGTTGTTGCTTGTCTTTACTATTATGCATTGTTATGATACTGTACATGACGTCCTCCACCCCAGAACGTATTCCGCCGTTCTCGGTTTTGGGGTGTGACAAATTGGTATCAGAGCATTTTTTATAGTGAATCAAGTATATCAACCCATAAAAGATATACGAACTATAAACACATCGGGATTAAAACACTCTGACCAAGAATATATACTTTTAAATAATAAAATATTTAACTAAGTATATATATACATCCATTCATACAAAGGGTCAGTATCATACTAGAATAGAACAAAAGTATTAAGATTGTTGAACAACACAATTAGGCTTAGAGACATATAGTAAAATCTGGGTGGATGTAGCCTGATCAACTACATTTTCCTAGGAGTGAGTAGCATGTGCCTAAGAATGATTGTGGTGTTGCAATAAGTCTAAAAACTTACCAACACTACTATAAGAACATTAGAACAAGAATACTATAGGAGTATTCTGCATTACTATAATTTACATATGTGAGAACTAAAAAGGTCTTTACTAGTAGGGAGATAGTTGCTAAGTGGATACGCTAAGGTTACATGCAACTAAGATGTTATAGACTCAGAGTCTGTGACCTTTGCTTTACTTCCTGTTCCTTGTTTGGTTGTGGATTTAGAGTTAGGGTCACTTATTCGAAGGTCTATCTTGTCTTGATTACATGTAATTGGTATGCACTATGCAAGTATGGAAGTAACTGGTAAAGATCATCTTATAAGTATCTTAGATTAGTACGCCTATTAACTATTCTTTCCCCATTCTCGCGTAGATAGCATGGCTGGCTTCCACCTTCCCGGCGATCCGTACTATCTGAACCAAGGCATTGGAGGATGGCTTGATGAAGAGCCAGAAGATGATCACCCGATCCCTTTGGATGATCACCGTGCAGAAGGCTTTCCGGATAGCTTCGACTCCGAACCAGAAGTCAACAACCTACCCCCAGTAGCTCCAAACCCCAACCCCCGTCCGACATTTCAAGGTCCCACTCCCATGTGGGCAACAACCTTGAATCGATGGAGTGATGAACAGGGTCAGCCTTTACCTTTGAACGGAGACCGAAGCTTTTACAACATAAGCGAGGGAGGTTCAGCTGACCGAGTCTTGCCATTCATGGTCGGTAGGATTTCTAGGAACGTCGAACAAAGTCATGCAGCCATCGGCAGAGTTGTGGAAATTGACGCCAACTCTAACCTCAACGATGTCCGTATCCGCCAACTTGAAGAAGCTATGGATAGGACTAGGAGGGCCAATGAGGCTCTGCAGCAACAACTAGCTGCATCCCGAGCTGAAGTCATGGAACTCCGAGTGCGTCAGAGGGCGCATGAGCGACATCTTCAGGAAATTGTACGCCAACTGGCTGGTCTTAGGGTTCGCCCAAGGGTTACCCGTCGCCAGTAGGAGATGTCAACTCATCCTTCTCTTTTGATTAAGGAATAGCCTTTTCTTTTCTATGCTCGGTAGAGCGCTTGTCTGTAAACATGCTCGGTATTAATGATGTAAAATGAGTTCTAAACTGCCAACATTTTCCCTTATGGTTTGATGTAAGACCTATTGTTAGGTCATTTTCCCGAACTCATTTTACATCATTAATACCAGTAACATTGGCAGTTGACTACTATATGGGAAAGTCTATACTCTTATGTTTCCCTACTCTATTTGTTATGACTCTATCTGACAGTTGGACTATGGCGATTTAGTCCATGAAACACTCTCATGATACTCACAACCGATTCTTACTATTATCATCATCTCTATCAATTTTTAGTAAAAGATGCCGCCTCGTCCTCGTCCGACCAGGGGCAGACCTGCAACTCAAACTCCACCACCACCACCTCTTCCTTCGCAGTTCGATCCGGTGATGTTTCAAGCAGCTGTGACCGCCGCCATGGCTCAAGTAAACTCTGGTGGTGTTAGTGGAACGGGGACTGGCATAAACTGCAGCCAAGGTGAAATCCATCCGCGTGGACGGGAGTGCACCTATAAAGATTTCATTAGCTGCAAACCTACATACTTCAATGGAATCGGAGGGATCCTTGCACTGTCCCAATGGATCGAGAGAACAGAAGCGATCTTCGAGATGTGCTCATGCCCTGAGGGAAGCAAGATAAAGTTTGCTGCTTGCACCTTCACCCAAAGGGCCCTGACGTGGTGGAATGGCCATGTCAAATCACTCTCACTGGTAACAGCTAACGCCATGGGCTGGGACACACTGAAGGACCTTATGACAAGGGAGTACTGACCGAGGGGCGAAATTCAAAAGCTCGAGGAGGAACTATGGAACCTCAAAATGCAGGGTTCCGACATAGTGGCTTATACAGCCAGGTTCTGCGACCTGGTGGCTCTATGTCCAAACATGGTCCCCACCGAAAACAAAAAGATCGAGAGATACATCTGGGGTTTGGTGCCCCCGTATCCTGGGAACATTCTAGCTTCAAACCCTGCAACCTTTGATAGTGCCAAGGAATTGGCCCAAAGGCTGATTGATCATGAAGTTCCTTCTACTCCATCAGCAACTACAACCACCACCGCAACGCCAACCTACGCGACCGACAACAAAAGGAAGCGTGGAGACCGAAGGAGGGGCAAATCAAATCAATCCTCTTCCAAGAACCAACAGACGGTGGCTATCCATGCTGCCACTACTACAGCTGCCCCTGTACCGGCCAAAACATATGCAGGGAACTTACCCAAGTGCACAAAGTGTTCTTTCCATCATAACGGCCCCTGTCGGGAAATGCACTGCACTAACTGTGACCGGAAGGGCCATACCGCCCGGTTTTGCTGATCACAGCCCAAACCCATTTCCCAGGTCCCCCGTACAGGAGTAAGCCAGGCCTGCTATGGCTGTGGCGAGATAGGGCATTTCAAAAGAAACTGCCCGAAGGCTGGGAATGCAGGAGGGACTGGCAGACTACTTGCTATTGGCCACAATGAAGCAGTAGCAGACCCCACAATAGTCACGGGTACGTTCCTTCTCGATAACTCTTATGCTTGTATTGTATTCGATAGTGGGGCAAAAAGAAGCTTCGTAAACCAAAACTTTAAACACCTACTTAAACAATCACCGCAACCACTAAAAAAACCTTCGTCGTAGAAATGGCTAACGGCAAGACAGAGAGCTCTAACGAAATGTACATAGGTTGTACCCTTGCGCTAGATAATCACTCATTTCCTATCGACCTCATACCAGTAGCAATCAAGAGCTTCGATGTCATTGTGGGCATGGACTGGTTGAGTCTCCATCGTATCGATATTCTGTGTTTCGACAAAGCAATCCGTCTGAACCTGCCAAATAACGAAACCTTGTTGTTCTACGGAGACAAACCCAGTACGAGCCTTCGTATCATCTCAAGTATTCAAGCCCGGAAATATTTGCATAAGGAATATCGCGCGTTCCTTGCACACATCGTCGACACGAGCCAGAAAACAAAAGACCTGAAAGACTTCCCCGTGGTACGTGACTTCCCCGACGTCTTTCCAGAAGAGCTACCGGGATTACCTCCCCAACGTCAAGTCGAGTTCCGAATCGACTTAATCCCAGGAGCCACCCCCATAGCCAAATCGCCCTATCGTCTAGCGCCTGCTGAGATGCAAGAGCTGTCCGATCAACTTAACGAACTGCTCAACAAGGGCTTCATAAGACCAAGCTTTTCTCCCTGGGGAGCTCCGGTCTTGTTCGTCAAGAAGAAAGACGGATCGTTCCGTATGTGCATCGACTATAGGGAACTCAACAAGCTCACGGTCAAAAATCGTTACCCTCTTCCTCGCATAGACGATTTATTTGACCAACTCCAAGGGGCGAGTTACTTTTCCAAAATCGATCTGAGGTCCGGGTATCACCAGTTACGAGTACTTGAGGAGGATGTTCCGAAAACAGCCTTCCGAACTCGTTACGGGCACTACGAGTTCATAGTGATGCCGTTCGGACTAACCAATGCGCCCGCAATATTCATGGACTTAATGAATAGGGTTTGCCGTCCTTACTTGGATCAGTTCGTCATCGTCTTCATAGATGACATACTTATCTACTCTCGAAGTGAGGAGGAGCATAGTAATCATCTGCAACAATTCCTGGAAACCTTACGATCGGAGAAGCTATATGCGAAGTTCTCTAAGTGCGAATTTTGGATCCGAAGGGTCGAATTCTTAGGACACGTGGTTAGCGAAGAAGGAATCCACGTGGACCCATCCAAGATTAAAGCTATTGAGAGCTGGTCAGCACCGAAGGCGCCTACAGAAATTCGTCAATTTCTAGGTCTCTCTGGCTACTACCACAGGTTTATTCAAAACTTCTCTCGAATCGCAAAACCCTTGACTACATTGACCCAGAAAGGCGTGGCCTTCAACTGGGAAGAGAAGCAAGAGAAGGCATTCCAAACCCTGAAGCGAGCCTTATGCACCGCACCGATAGAAGACTTCGTGGTATTCTGCGATGCATCCAACCAGAGGCTCGGTTGTGTTCTGATGCAACGAGGTAAGGTCATCGCCTACGCCTCAAGACAGCTGAAGACACACGAGGTTAACTACACCACACACGACCTCGAATTAGGAGCGGTTGTATTTGCCCTAAAAATCTGGAGACACTACCTGTATGGTACAAAGAGCACCATCTATACCAACGACAAAAGCCTCCAACACATCTTCAACCAAAAAGAGCTCAACAAGAGACAACGACGGTGGGTCGAGCTACTCAATGACTACGAATGCGAAATTCGTTATCATCCGGGCAAAGCCAACGTAGTAGCAGACGCCCTAAGTCGGAAAGAATATTTTGGCTGAAGAGTCAAGTCATTAACAATGACTATCCATTCGCATCTATCAGCACAAATTAAGGAAGCTCAGCTCGAAGCTTTGAAACATGAACATGTAGCGGGAGAATCCCTGCGAGGAATGGATAAGAATCTAGAAGTCAAGGGTGATGGAGCCTTATATCTCATGGGCCGGATCTGGACACCGAAGCACGATGGCTTCAGAGACTTGGTTATGAAGGAAGCGCACAACACTCGATACTCCGTCTAACCAGGTTCAGATAAGATGTATCTGGATCTCAAAAAGTCATACTGGTGGCCTAACATGAAAACAGAGATTGCTACCTTCGTGAGTAAATGCCTTACTTGCGCCAAGGTCATGGTCGAATACCAGAAACCATCAGGACTACTCCAACAACCGGAGATACCTGAGTGGAAGTGGGAGCGGATCACTATGGACTTCATAACCAAGCTACCCAAGACAACGGGTGGACTTGATACCATATGGGTCATCGTCGATAGATTGACCAAGTCCGCACACTTCCTACCCATCAAAGAAACCGACAAAATGGAGAAACTCACGAGAACCTACATTAGGGAAATCGTACGACTGCATGGTGTTCCTATATCCATTATCTCCGACAGAGATAGTAGATTCACTTCGAGGTTCTGGCAGTCGCTACGAAGCTCCTTAGGAACGAGGATGGACATGAGTACAGCCTACCATCCACAGACCGACGGACAAAGTGAGAGGACTATCCAAACTTTGGAAGATATGCTGCGAGCCTATGTGATCGACTTTGGTAAGGCGTGGGATACCCACTTACCCCTTGTCGAGTTTTCCTACAATAACAGTTATCACGCGAGCATCAAGGCTGCTCCATTTGAAGCCCTCTACGGCCGGAAGTGCAGATCCCCTCTGTGCTGGGCTGAGGTGGGTGACACCCAGTTAGCAAAAGGACGAGTTCCTGACAGTACTCTCACGGGTCCGGAAATCATTCGAGAAACGACAGAGAAGATCGTTCAGATTCGTGAACGATTAAAAGCCTCTAGAGACCGACAGAAAAGCTACGCAGACAAACGGAGGAAACCTTTGGAGTTCCAGATGGGAGACCGAGTCCTTTTGAAAGTCTCATCCTGGAAAGGCTTGATACGCTTCGGAAAGCGTGGAAAGCTGAATCCAAGATACATAGGGCCTTTCGAGATTCTCCCCAGAATCGGCCTCGTAGCTTACAAACTCAATCTACCCCACGAGCTTAGTAACGTACATCCTACCTTCCATGTCTCGAACTTGAAAAAGTGCCTATCCGACGAGACTCTTGTAATCCCTCTCGACGAGATCGAGATCAACGAGAGCCTCAACTTCGTGGAAGAGCCTGTAGAGATTATGGACCGAGAGGTCAAACGAACAAAACAAAGCCGCATCCCAATTGTGAAGGTTCGCTGGAACGCCAAGCGAGGACCGGAGTTCACTTGGGAGCGCGAGGATCAAATGAAACTTAAATATCCTCATCTTTTTACTTAGTTATTGTGTAATAACTTAGTTGCTTGAACTCTAATTCGGGACGAAATTCCCTCTAACGGGGGGATGATGTGACAACCCAAAATTTTCATTTGTATAATTTCTACAGTCAAACACTTCAAAAATTAGTCAAAAACATTTCAGTACATTTTTGGCCGGATTTAATCCCGTCTGGGTGTTTTATTTTAATTTCGTCAAACGATTTAATAAAAAGGAAGTGTTGTTATGAGTGAGGTGTAACGAACAAAACAATCAACTCATTTACTAGGAGTTTACGGCCAAACAAGTGGTGTTTGGGCCGTAAACACCATTTTCCCAAGACTCATGCATATAGCATGAGTTTACACATCTTTTCCCCATTCTCCACTTCCCACCTCAAGAACATAAGGCTTTTCTCTCAAGTATCATAAGTCCATTCTTCCAAATCCGCCAAAAGTGTAAGTTTTCCTTCCTAAATTCATTCATACAACACTTAATCTAGTGTTTATACAACATTTCATCCATGGATTCTTGGTTTTTACATAGATCTTCAAGTATTCTTCAAAACACCAAGAATACACACTAGTGTTCTTGGGTCCTAAACACTCTTACAAGCTTCCTATAAGTAAGTATACTCTTCCTAACTAGTTATTTGCTTAGTGTGCTTACAAATCCATGGAATAAACACCTAAAATCCCCAAGAACATGTGTTTACGGTTTGGGGATCTTCCAAAACCGTAAACACCCCCAAAGGGTGTTTTGATGCCCCTAACACCTTCTAATGCTTGGATAAGAGGCTAAGAACTTACATGCATGAACTAAGAACCACAAAACATGAAAAGAATGAAGTGGCCAAGGATTTACGGCCGTAAACTCTAGGGTTTATGACCGTAAACTCCCAAGGAGTGGTCCAAGGACCGCAAACTCCAAAGGAGTGCCATTTCGAGCCCTAACCACTTCCTAAGCCTTTGATTCAACCCTAGGACACTTCTTTGTGAAACATGAGACCTTGAAACACCCAAATGCACCATTCCCATGAGTTTACGGCCGTAAACTCATGGGGGGAATGGTCCATCAACCGTAAACTCATATAGGGTGACCATTTGAAGTGTAAACTCCATAGTGAGGCCATACACTCCTTAGAAGCAACCCTTAGCACTCCTAGCACTTGAAACAAAGTGTTTTCATGCATTAGAGTGTCTTTACTTACTTAATTAGTGATTAATTAACTAATTAGATACATTTACGTATCACTACATATTGCATAGGATCCGTGTGTGTGTTCAAGTCCTCACTTGACACCTAGCATCCTACCCGGCACTTCCATCCAAACTACTCACTGCAGGTGAGTTCATACCCCTTAATTAACCTTTTAAATCTTTTTAAATGCTTTTATGGGGGGGGGGGGGAATACAAGTTGAATCAAACAAGTTATAGTATCAATCACATGTGATTTATAACTTGCAACCAAAAGGATTTTCTATATTTTCAACTGATTTGCCAACAAAACTGCTTCAAATGTTTATCAAACTCATTTTCGTATTAAATTGTTATAAAAGTATTTCCAAACTCTTTTAAACTTCTTTTATTCCCAAACTATATCTACACCAATATATATATATATAAGTAAGACTTGAAGGACTTAGGACTAATAGCTCACCTTACTTCCTGTTCTTGTTTGATTGTGGGCTTAGGGTATTTTGTTATTTGTCCGACTGTCGGTGAATTCTTAGTTATATATCATCTATATTTGAGTTAGATTTAAAAGTCTTCATTTCAGTTCAGTGCCTTTGTGTATCAAAGGCATGCAACCAACATTACTATTTAACTATAATAGGTATAGTTAAGGATTACTACTCATTACTACTATGGTCATGACAACTACCAGAGTCAGCACAGTTATGAGTCAATACATGCTAAAAACTATACAAAGAGAATACTATATGCTATCCAAGAGAACATTCTATACATCATACCAGAAAATACATTATACAATAAACAAGAGAATATACTAAAACAGAATGTGACATACTACTTCTCGATACGACACTTCATTATGCTATCACCGTGTAACCAGAGTCTCCTGGAGGGAGAGCGGGCATTATGTGTATAGATCTATACGGGACAGACACTCCCATATCCCGACTGCTAGCTACAGTCCGAGCCGACTAGGCCCAGGGGTGACAAAATGTCACCATACTACGTGTGACCTGGAGGGTCATCAGTTATTCGATCGTCAATCAGCATGGTTACATACGAGTTCACATTCAAACCTTTAATTAACACTTTAAGAATTAAAGGCAAAACAGACTCCCCGAGGTGTATTGTACATTTAATACCACCTGGAGTCTGCATTTTCATTACATTCAGCCGGCAGTGACACTGCTGGGGTAAAACATTATTTTCCCATTTCTTTACATTAATGAGGTCAAAAACTATATTTTCATAATAATAGTTTCACTGGGAAAATCTCCACATTTATGAAAGAACAAATATACAAACAATTGAGTCTTGGTAGAAGGCTACTTTTTACTGGAAAACATAGGGTTTTCTATGGAGTATACTATTTTCAAACATTGAAACCAGATATTATACCACCTTGTTGTAAACATTTTTATACAAGCAATGATACCAAATACTTATGAACTCACCAGCTTTATGCTGATACTCGCTTTCAAAATAACTTGTATTCTCAGGTCATCAGTAGACAGGTACATATGCAACTTTTGAGAAGATGGAACATATACCAGACTCCTATTTATTTTGATTATACTTTTGGTGTCTAACAAACTGTACATAACACGCTTGTATTACAATTATTATATTAATGCAACGGATGTTGTTGCTTGTCTTTACTATTATGCATTGTTATGATACTGTACATGACGTCCTCCACCCCAGAACGTATTCCGCCGTTCTCGGTTTTGGGGTGTGACACGTATTCAGCAGACCTGGGCCTTTTCATTTTGGGTTTCGGTTTTAGGCTTGGTCGTGTTGGGCCATGTTAGGCCACCTGGATTTTATGGTTAGGCTGTTGCGACTTGATGGACTATCTTGAGCCATATTTGGGCCTTAGATGTTAATTTTTGTATTTTGGGCCTTTGTTCATCTAGTTTGGGCCTTGGATTTGGGCCAAGCTTGAGGAGGTTAAAAATGTCTTTTACCCAAATTTCGACTCATAGTGTGAGTTAGGTGCTAGATGTTGATGGGTTGTAATTTTGGTTTCTGATAGCCTGTGGATTTTTGGATCTGCAGTCAGAGATTATTCGTGGGATCAACTGTTGATGGGGTGGTGTCTTGTTTTTAGCGGTTCGGGGATCTGTCAGCCAGTAGCCAGGGATCGTCTGTATGATTCGGCAGTGAGAGGTGAGTTCTCCTCACTATACTTTCGGGTCGAAGGTACCAAGGCCGGCCCATTGGTTAGATAACCTAATATTGTTGATATGCTTAGAATGGAATAAATATGCATGCTAGTCTTGATATGCTAGTCTGGTAGTTCAGTAGGACTACTTGTGATCATGTTTGCATGATTACATGTGTATGTTTGTTAGTTGTTGGCATATTGTGTTGGGTTGAGGTTGTATTGCTTCGTGATGTAGCCAACAAACCCTAGAGCTTTCCAGATATGAGTTGAGGACCGGGTAGGACATGCCAGACTCATACTGAGGGCTCATGTGCATTCCATATACGAGCTGAGGACCTGATTATTATGCCAGACTCGTACTGTGGGCTTGAGGGTGTTGGAGCAATCCAGATATGAGCTGAGGACCAGGTAGAGCATGCCATACTCATATTTAGTGCTTAGTAGCACCCCATATATGAGTTGAGGACCCGATTGGTATACCAAACTCGTACTAAGGGCTGGAAATTCGTATTGCAGTCAGATGACTGATTAGGTTGGAGCAAGCCAGACATAAGCTGTGGGCCCCGGGGGAAGCCAGACTTATGTTGTAGGCTCAAGAGCAGGTCAGATATGAGTTGTGGGCCTGTTAGGCAAGCCAGACTCATACTGTAGGCTCGTGGGTAATCCAGCCTCTTAGCTGTGGACTCAGTACATGTTGTTATTTGTATATGTTATCTGCTTCTGTGTTGGTACTTTGGGGGAACTCACTAAGCTTTGTGCTTACATTTTTGTTTATGGTTTCAAGTTCTTCAGATGATTCATGGTTGGGTGAAGGCGTGACTATACACATCCTTGGTTTTACAACAGATTGGATCTTGGGAGACTCTGATTTTAAATCATTTTTTGGAGACAATGTTTTTGTAAACACTTTTGTTAATAAATGGGTTGTTTTGAAAAGTTTTAATTTGCTAAAATTATTGGGACGTTTCAAGTTGGTATCAGAGCCTTGGTTTGAGTGAATTGGAGGAACACTTGTATGAATCCAGTCTCAAAATAAGGAAATGAATAGGTTTTTAAAATGATTTTCAAAATTGTTTTCAAAATAATCAAGAAAGGATGCGATGTGTACGATTAGCCAGGGCCGGTAAGTAGACACCAAATTAACAATCTGTTCCTTGTTAGTGTGATATGTTAGAACATCAGGCTAGTGATAGGCTAGGGATGTTCAGGAATTGCATGATAAATATGCTTGATTATATGATGCCTGATATCCTAGGGTTCTTCCTTATATGAAATTCACATCATTACTGTAGTTGCTTAGTGTATGCATCATAATTGTACATAACTAAGATTCTATAGCCTGAGAATATTTGGTTTAGACTTATTTCCTGTTCCTTGTCTGGTTGTGGGCTTAGGGTAGGACCGAGTATTCGACTGTCTATAGGATCCAGTGTTATGTATGGCTAACATTCACGAGTGCTACAAGGTTGGTGGAAGTTTCATGAGTGGGTGCAGTGTATAGCGGGTCAGCACGACGAATGATTACCCACTCTGGGGAGAGTTAGAGCAAGTTGAAGGTGCACCCGTGGTGCGGGGAGTTTGAGATCGAGGATTTCATATGAGGATCTGTCTGATTTTATTGTGTTTTATTGCCAGTCGACTTCTCTGCTCGAATGCTCCTTGCTTTGTGCTTTGTGGGACCCACATTTATGAAAGATAACCATCAAATGAATACAATAAAATTACAAGCTATGAAGATTAAATAATCTTTGAATTAAGGACTCAGACCTATTGTGCAGATCTTGTTTGAGTCGAATCATTGTATGGTTGGGTCCTTTAGTTGAAGGATTATTTAAGCTTGGTTGCATGTAATTGTATTCGTGAAGTGGTTAGCTAGCGTTGGTAGGAGTTCTTCAGCAGCTGATGGGAGAGGGGATGTGGGTGAGTCCTATGATAGCCTAGGGAGTATTTATTGCGGTTGTTTCACCGAGGAGTAGGTTTCAATAGTATTTTATGACTAGGATTTAGAACACCCAAAATGATTCTTGAGGAAAGTATGGATAGGTGTGGAAGGTAGTATTAGGCCCGTACTATTGGAAACATAGAATCCATACTCGAATCAAGGAAGGTTTTGGGGATTCTAAAGGCTGGTCAGGGAAGTTAGCCTGGTTAGATACCAAGATTCGCGGTAGTGTTTCTGTTCATGTCGATCTTTTGGTTGTGGCTGCTCAGGCATGCGGATGGACCTGGTAAGTGTTCTGAGCCCGAGTGGCGTTATTGATTTGGGTTGTTTGGTGCAGACCTAGTGAGCTTTGGTTTGAGGCCTCGAAGGTTTTGCTTGAGGCCGGGTATTCGAGTCGCAAGACTCAAGAAGGGGATGATGATTATGATCGAATTGGGATTTGCAACTGGAAGTAGGGTGGTTGATTGATGGATTGGAATGTCGTTATCTGTGGCAAGGGTTATGCCCTTGCAGTTTTCCAAGTTCGGAGAAGTAATGAGCATGCTCGTAATTTCCAGAGTCAGGAAGGGTAGTACCTGCTTAAGCTGGTTTGAGTTATGATTTGGTTTCAGCGCCACTGGGTGGTAGTTCGAGCCCTAAGTGGGGGAGAACTGGGATTCCTGGGTTGAGTATTTTAGCCGTTGAGGGATTTTCTAGTTTGATGTTTGGACTGTTGTTTTCCGATTAGTTGGGCAGATGTTGATTGATGAATCTTTTTCAGAAACGGGTATGTTCAGTTCCATGTGAGTCTTGATTCTCTGGATTAAGTGTCAATGTGTCCTTGACACCGGTGGTGGGGTTCATCATTCAGCAGAAGTTCTCTCGAAAGTCTAATTGTGTCACCCGAAATTCAGTGGTCGGCCCAATCTGTCATCAAGTTCAGTATGTTCTATGTTCCTTTGGTCTTTGGGTATGGTTACCCTCAATGGTGGAGTGAGAACTTGGTTCATAGCAGAATCTAGTTTTGGTAACCTTCAGGATCATCTTGGAAGTCTTCTCGAGCTATTTCTGTAGTGCTGGAATCCGTTAAGTCCCAATCAAGTATGGTATCTTGTTTCGACTGATCGTGAGGATGTTTTCTGTTATTGTTTGAGGTGTTATTTCGATTATTTATGGTAATTCTTCTATCTTTGGACGAGATTATGTGTTCCCTATGGATGTGTATGGTGGTTTTTCATTTGAGCTGGGCAAGATAGCATTGGAGCCCTTGATTCGAATTATTGTGCATGGTTCTTTTTGGTTATAGCCTTCGAATTGGACCAAGAGTGCAGCCGTTATCCTATTCTCGGGTCGTGTGCTGCCATGTTTTCATAAGGTTTTGCTTTGGTAGTATCATGGTTGTGCTCAACTGGCGTGGTAAAGGAGTTGATTAGGTCCCTTCAAGGTAATGGAATGAGGTAAGTATCTTTAGGCTCGGAGAGCTGGGTGAATGATGCCACGACGTAAAGGTTGGTGCGATATGAGGAGCATTCCAGATATGGGCTGAGGGCCAGGGAGGACATTCAAGACTCATGATGTGGGCCGGAGGCAATACAGACCTATGATGAGGACCTGGCAGAGGTATTCCAGTTATAAGTTGTGGGTCTAGTGAACATGGTTGTTCATTTCATCTGCTTGTGATACCATCGGTGTTGACGCACTGATGGGAGTCGGGTGAGTCACAAATCATATGGTTGGATAAGGGAAGCAGAAAGGGTTGTAGGGAGTATCATTCAGGAATCAAAAAGTCTGTGTGGTATGTATGCATTATATTTCTGGTTGTTCGCAAGATGTTGCTAGGGTTTTGGTTTTCACGTTGGGAATTGGTTGGGAAGTCCCAAGTCATAAAGTTCTTTATTAATGTCTCGAGTGGATGCCTAGGTGGGGGTACACCTGAGCCGATGAGGGATTGGATGTAACGCGAAAATTTTTGGGTTGATCATCTTTGCTCATCGAAGCAGTGGTTGGTAATGACCTAGCACAGAGTCAAGGGTTATTAAGGTTTTAGTACATCATATGGGTTGGTTTTGGGTGAAGTTCACGATTGATATGTTTTGAGGATCATTTATGCATGTTTTTGGTAGTGTCTCCAGTCAGGGACTGGGGGTAGATTTATAATTGGATGCTCATCAATTTTCGGGAAAAGTCTACAAGAAGATATTATTAGTCGACATTTCCGAGTGGACTTTTGGTGTAAACTCGCGTTGGGAATCGCGAGTGTATTCGTGCAAGGTTTATATTTAGGGAGATGTGGGTTAAGAAATCTGTATGTCAAGGCATTAGCTGGAAGGTTCAGGATTTAGCTTATTTGTCTGTGCTTGGGGATGGTTTTACTTGTATGAAGGTCGGGCGTGACCGTACACATCCTTGGTTTTACAACAGATTGGATCTTGGGATACTATGATTTTAAATCTTGTTTTGGAGACAATGTTTTTGTAAACACTTTTGTTAATAAATGGGATGTTTCGAAAAGTTTTAATTTGCTGAAATTTTTGGGATGTTTCATTACAATTATCTCCCCTTTAGGATGATTACGTCCTGGAATCATTAGCAAAAAAAAGGGATTGTATAATGACTCCACACGTTACCTCTCCATCCTTGCTAACAATCATAACTGTTGGAGTTATTAACAGTTGATGGTGCTTGATCCTATACCCGCTCTTCCTTCTAAATTCGATCTCCATCAGAGGCTCATGTTCCTTCTAGAGTAGCTTAATCTAAGACAAGGTAGTTACTTCCACTACTGCAACAAACCGAACAATCATGCTCTAATGATCTTACTTCACATGATTCAATGGCTATACCCATATCTCTTCGTGCCAGATTCTAGCATAGATGATACTTTCCTTTATATTCTAATGTGATATAATCACATTCTAGCATGTAGCACTACCAACTGCTTGATTTTAACGGTTATCGCTATACTTCTATTGATCGCTTTGATTATCCTTTCCTTCAATACGAAGTCAGAAGCTATATTGAACTTAATTTGTAGGTTAGTCGGACTCGATTCGATATGACCACTAAGGTCGGAATATCATTCATCTTCTTCATCATTACCGAAACAATGGTAACGACGGACACGAAGAAAATGAATTTGACTACTAATGCCTTAGTAACCTTGTGACACATCCTGATTCAAGTACAAATCTTGTACTTTCGGTAGTACGGGCGCATACTACATTCCACACCAACTCATACTTATCCTAGGAATTTGTCTACGAGTTCTTAAGTTACCATTCCTAAAAATCACAACAACAATTTAACATATATATATATATATATATATATATATATATATATATATATATATATATATACATAATATATATATATATATATATATATATATATATATATATATATATATATATATAAATGTAAATATAAATATGTCCAAGTAATCGTATATAACAAAATTTCCTGTAATCCACTAGGATCTCTTCCATGCATATCTTCCATAGCAATTCCATTTCCCAATCTTTGATATAAATTCCTTCTCGTGTATTGTCCAGCCTACAAGGCACACTATACCTGAATTTATTCTTAACCAATCTATTATTTTGAAATCATAATTTCTTAGTGTCACACAACAATGTTACATAACTAGAAAACTTAATAACTTTCGAAAATGATTGCAACATTCTGCTTTGCATCAAGGATCATTTGGAATGCTCGTGCCTTTGGTTTGGTGGCACATTCTGCTTTGCACCTTCCTTCTTTTTCGGATAGTCCTTCATGACATGCCCTTCTTTCCTACACTCGAAATACCCTTCCATCGTGCTTACACTCATCAGAATAATGAGCAGATCATCCTCACTTGTAGCAAGCCCCTTCTCCTTTGCATTTCCTAGCATGGTTCTTTCTTGCATTTATTGCACATGCTTGCTTCATTATTACTCACAGATTCTTATCGTCAGGGTTAGACCTTGAAATTTTAGTTTTCTTATCATACTTTGAAAGTTTTTCACCTTTCTCTTCTTGCCAACTCCAGTTTTGTCGGCGGCTCTCCTCTTGATCATGTATTCTACTGACCTTGCAGTGCAGATGGCTGCAATAAAAGTATGTGCTTGTTTAATCGGATCAACGTACTCCCATGGAAGTCCCTTGGCATACCTAATGATCTTTTCCGGTTCGTCCAGAACAATACGCAGGGCGAACTCCATTTTGTCAGTGAAAGCCTTTGTATACTCTTCGACTGACATGCTTCCTTTCTTCAGTGTTAGGAGTTGATTCACTAACTCCAACATATTTTCTGCTGAGAAGAACCTATACTTGAAGTGGGTCAAAAATTCTTCCCTTGTTAGTTTCATAGTCTTGTTAGGAATTAGGGTTTTTCCACTACGTATTCCACCAACAGATCACTACATCCTTGAAGTGCCTTACAACGTAGGTGGTCTGCTAGTTTCCTGTGCAACCGCAGGTTATGAAGGATAGCTCTATTTCTGAAATCCAGTCCACGACTCCTTCTAGATCTTCTTTTCCACTGAATGATGATGGGTTGCAAGTTGTGAAGTCCTTATACTTGCAGCAACCTCTAGGTTCCTCATTTCTTTGGATCTCTTAATCTTCTGGAGGAAGAAGTGGTCCTTGATGACTTTCTGAGTCATTGTTCATTTCCTGAACCGTTGTTGGATGAGAGGGAACTGGTCCATTTTTTACTCGTCCATCGACCATCGGTTCATTGACCACATGTAATCTACCCCTAGCGTTAACTATTCCTTGGGTTAGGAGTTCAATAAACTCACGTCCTTGTTGATCTAGCATGTTTTGCATCATCAATCGATCTTCATCCATTGGGGGCTGAGCATCTCATGCTCCAACATTTTGAGGTGTTGGGCCTCCTTCGTTATTGACGAATCTCTTGCTCCTAGTGATCATCATGTTTTCTATTCACCGAAGTAAATGTTTACGGTACCAAGAGGCGAGTTTATTAAGATAGGGGAGGTTTTAGTTATGTTTTGAAACATACATCCTCCTTTTCACTCCCAAAATTATATGTAGTTCTTAATATATTGTATATATAATTAGAATTTTGAACACATAAAATTTCTAGATCCGGTTGGAAACAGACCATAGATCCATTCATTTAACATCATAGGCAGGTATCCTAAAGTATGCTATAACATAAGTCATTTAGAACATAATAGAAACTTAGACATTTATCCGAAAGTATTCTAGTTCTTGAGTCATTTTAGGTAGACTACCACAAATAAAATTGACACTTACCTCACAATCATTACTTAGTATTCTATGTTTAAGTCTAGAAATCACCTAAAATTCCTACTTTGCTTAAACTAATGTTCTGATACCAACTGTAACATCCCTAATTTCATGGCCTTTTTACAACTTTTTATTTATGCTTATTTAAAATATTTGTTATTACAGAATTGGTCCCAAAATATCCTGGACATGACATAATATAAAAATCAAGGGATTTTAGAAGAAATATTTTGATTTTATATCTTAAAAGCATGGGATGTCTTAACTAATACAAAACATAAGCATAAACATACCTTACATTAATTTACACTAATTATCTACATCTCCTTTAATCTTTCAGCATAATATACCTTTGTATCATTACCTGTGTTACAAGAAACTATGTGGGTCAAGTTGGGAAACCCGGTGAGTACGTAGGGTTTTCAATCCACGATATTATAACCGGTAATTATATATTTTTTGGCAAAGAAATAACACAATTACCCATTCCTATTATACTCACTTCCTAATAATGATCTCGAGGGATCATTCCTAAAAGACCTTTATCAGCCGACACCTATACTCCTGAATCCCTTTGAAGTAGTTAGTGCTCTAATTGAGTGAGCCGTGGATCATATAGACGATTAGGCACGACAGTATGATAATATTATGGGTAAACTCGACAGTACATTAGTACTTTCGACAAACATGGCAGGCACGACAGTACAATAGTACTGTGGATAAGCACAACAGTCAAATAGTACTTTGGATAGACACAGCAGACATAACTTATTATTTTTCACTTTTCTCATTAACTTATCACAACCACTATCTCACACAGATCTATCACGCCCTGTCATTTATTATTTCACATGGCCCATTACTACTCAATCTTATTATTAAGTATGATAAAGTATAGATAGTTTAATCAAGTAATAGCTATATCATGTTGCATATATATACTAAACACAACAAGACAATGCACTTAGCATTTAAGCAATTAGAATACTTGTATCTATGTGTAAGTTGAAAGTAACTATGCACTCACCAGTCAAAAGTAGGTGACTCGGGGTTAGTGTAGCGCTTCGCCTTAACACTTCTTAAAGTCAAAGTAATCTAACGAAAACCAATAATTATGTGGGCAGAACTCTGGCCCGAGAGTTTTTAATCGTCAACAATCTTACACCGTAGGGCCTTGGTAAAGTAACCGGGAACTAGGGAGTATCGGGACTAAGAAACACGATAGAGTTCCAGAGAGAGCTGAGAGGAAACATGTGAGAAACAAGGCAGAAAACAAGGGTTTATATAGGCTGAAAATAGATGCGTTTCGCGCACCTGTTTGTTGGAGCATGAAAATGCTCTACAATGATGAGTATTTATTAGGTTAGAATATCCCTTGTATGGAAAACATATTCCCTCCACTAGTATATACAGTGGAGGCCATGGTTATTTGTTTGCAAGAGTGTATACTATGTAGACATTAGTTTAGAGAGACTTTTGGGTAGGGATTCTCCCTATCCATGAGAGTTGTTCGTGTAATATTTTGTATCTCTCTATCTATTCACTACAGTTTACTCATATATTTATGTTCTTCATTGTTCATACAACTATCTTCTTGATATTATGTAGACATTAGTTTAGAGAGAGTTTTGATGGGGATTCTCCCCATCCATGAGTGGTGTTCATGTATTACTTTGGATCTCGCTATCCATCTACTATAGTTTTTACTCACATATTATGTTCTATATTTGTTCATACACGATTATCTTCTTGATATTATTATTCCGCACCAATCCAATCAACAAAATGGGAACCTACACTGTTCCCCTACGCGCCATGTACTTTGTCAGGGTGAGTGACATGAGAGCAACTAGGTGGTGACATGTGTCATCTTTTGGCTGAAGTGACAGTGCACGTCGCGAATGTTGTCTCTGTGCGCGGACGCGTGTGAAATTTATTAATTTCTTGGAAAATTCATATATTCGTTATACGAGCTCCGTTTTCGACTGGTTTTATATCAACAGGTAGGTATCTATGATATCTATAACTTTCATTTAGATTTTATCGGATAATTTTGAACTTATTTTTAAAGTTGGATTTTTAACAGGCTTAAACTCTTAAAGTCTGTTAAAAATTCATAACTCTCTCATGTGGTATCTCTTCTCAACTTACTTTATATTGACGAGTAGGTGATGATGACATCTTCAACTCTCCTTTAGATTGTTTTTCGTACCAACCGACCAATTTCACTTTCAGTTTCTGAGTGTATGTTCCTATGCTGAAACTTTAAAAAATTATAACTTCCTCTCACGAAGTCAGATTTAGATGTTTTCTATATGTATGGAATCATTGTCACATACACCATTGTTGGATTAGGTGTCTAAGCCCATAACTATAATTGATATATACTTGAGTTGATAGTAGCACAATCCTTTTCGTTTGTCCTCAAAGCTAGCAATTGAACATGATGACTTTTAGAGAGAGAGATTAATTTATTATGTGATTAATAAATTAATATATAAAGTTTATTAATATATTATGAAAATAATATATTAATTAGAAATGGTATTATTTAATTAATAATTTATCATAAATTAATCAGAATTAATTTTGAGATTAATAGAATTAATTAAAAGTGCAGACTCTAAAGTGTAATTGTTCAATAATTGTACAAAAGGCTCCAGAACCATCCACATGGGTAGTGCACAGTTTTGGAGAGGATATTATAGGGTTTCTAGAATATTCCATATAGATAAATAAGGAGTTGGACAATTACTAATTTGAAATATTATTATTATATTCAAATTAGGGCGATCTAGGCTTCCTTGTGCCACTATATAAGGGACCTTAAGGCGTCCAAATTTTGGAACACCTTTTCTTAAAGAGATTGCTGAAATTTAAAGCATCCCCTCTTCTCTCTCCTAAGTCATTCTCTTGTTAGTTTGGGTGTGATTCAATTACAGACACAAAACTTGTGGTGATTGCTTCCAAGAGATCTACTTTTGAAGAATCATTGTTATTTGCTATAATAACAATTAACGAATGTAATCCTAAACCCTATATGATTTTCAAAAATAACCTAGGGTTTCTAGGGTTGTTATATGATGTTCATAGTTATAGGTTCAATTGTGAAAGCATAGATCATATTTAGGTTGCATGCAAACTTAACGGTTTTAAGTTTATTTGTTTTACCTAAATCCCATTAGTGATATCAAAGCGTTTGGTTTGTTTTCAACTGAATTTTCTATAATTGTTGAATTTGATCAATTAGGGTTTCTAGAAATTAAACCCTTAAAGGTTTACAATTTCGACAAGGGTTAGGGTTTTTTGAAACCCTAGCCCATCCCTTTGAATTTCGAAATTTGGCTTAGGGTTTTGAAACCCTAAACTTCCTCCCTAAGTTTCGAAAATCGAAAATTGAAATGTGGTTAGGTTTCCTAAGTTTCGAAAATTGAAATGTGATTAAAAGGGATAATTATAAAATTGGATAAATCCCATACCCGTTATTTTAGAAAATTTTGAGGGTAAGGATTAGGATTAAATTATTTGATTAATTTAATTTGTTAGTCCTTTAATTGATTTAATATATTATTAATAGATAAATATTATATGATTTGGTTTACTTTTTTAATTTTAAATTAATTGTTTATTAATTTCGAAATTTTAAATAGAATAAACCTAGGATTTTGAAAAGTTTTAAATACACCTTATTTATATTATTATTAATTATTAATATATTATATGTATAAGACTAAGTCAGTTAAGTCTCTTGTATGCGTCATTCACAAAGCCGATCTATAAGGGGGGGGGGGGTATAAGGAAAATGCCTATGAAATGGTAGTTGAATGGGTGTCCACTCTCATCCACTGCTTCCTTGATTGATGGAGGATTGTTAGTAGAACGGACTTGATAGGACATTAATTCTCATTAAAAGTATAATGATAATAAAAGGTACTAGAATTTTTTTTTTAAATCCCAAATCAAGTTACTTTTGAAAAAATTGTAATTTGTATGCTAACCCATGAAATTGCACATTACACTTTATAAGTCGTTAGTGGAGAGTGTGTGGTTACCCAGCACATTAATAGGGAAAAATAAAGAGTTCTAATGGGTATCTCATAAATTATCATTGTTGATGGAGCGTGTGTGGTTTACCAGCACATCAATTGGGATGATAAATGACAATGAGGTTACCAAGCACATTTTCTTGATTATTCACATCTTGTTTGTGATCCTCAGAATCCCAGTCATAAATAGAAAAGCATAATCTGATATTAAACATGGCATTGAATAATTACAATGAATCTCAAAAGACCTAGGAATTTCACTCAACTTAACTTCTTTTAAATTTCATTTTCTATTGGTGGAATTGGGAAATCGTCAGTTACCTACCTTTATAAAAATTTTAATTAGATTACGACATCCCTTTTCTAAGTTGTGAATTATATAGTTGGATCCTAGCCTTGATAATTTATTTTGGGTTACTATATTAAGGATTACTCTTATTTAACTAAAACTCACGTCCTTTTATAGATTTCTACTCCAAATGATGCTTCTGGCTCCTCCTCCTCCAACCACCATAAATTTTCCTTGCTCGCTTGTCATACCCCCGGACCAGACGGCGGAAACGTCCGGAGGCGGGTGACTTCATTGTGCAGTATCATAACAATTGAATGTAAATGAAACAGAGCAATCCAAACATCATACATTGAGATAACAAACTTACATTGTTTACATATTGTATTTGTCCTTCGAATTACACAAAAGAGACATAAGCAGAAAAATCCAAACTACAGCAAATATTCTTGCATCCGCGTCCCTTGTTACCTGCTAACTAGATCCCTGAGAATAGAAGTCGTTTTGGAAAGCGTCAACTAAAAAGTTGGTGAGTTCATAATCATTTTTATATAAAATCATTTACACTTATATAGAATCGTTCTCATTGTACTTTCAGAAAATCCGATATTTTCTATGAAATCGTTTGAAGTCTTGCCTTGAAAAATCATGGATATATGTGTGTGCATGTCATTACTTTTGTTGATCCTTATAAGGAGTGATTTCGAAAAGTAGTGTAATTTGTAAAAGCGAGCTGTGTACGAGAATAGTTCTTTTGAATAGTAATAGTCAACCGTTTCCAGAAAAATCCCTTATTTTCAAGAAGAGAATATGGTTGAAAATCTTGTTCCTCTTATCGAGTAAAATTGAGTGTGCGTTCTAGTTTATCGTTATCGAAATCGTAGAAAATCGTTTTCTCCAGAAAATCCTATATTTTATGCTATAAAATATTGGTAAGTTCTAGTTCCAACTATGTATATGTGTGGGTTAGTTTATCATTTTCAAAATCGTTTTCCATAGAGTCCTATGCTTTTTAATTTGTAAAAATAGCAGTATTACGACTCTATACTTGTTAGGAGAAAGAATCAACATGGCAATTGTGGACATTCTACGCGATAAAAAAGGACGGTCAACGCAACAAATGCGGACCATCACTTATCATGTATAGGACGGTCAACACAACGTGCCAAAATTTATTTATGAGGTTTTTCCTTACATAAATTTCTAGATGACATAATATATTCTAGTGAGTCGTTATAACCATACTAATATGATGGAGTGCCCGTTTTGGCGTTTCTCAGGCGTGCCCTAGTTTTGGAAAATACATTTGTCACCCTAGATTGGCCTGTCTAGCTGTAGCGAACAACGAAGGTGCGGGGTGTCAACCCTGTATAGATCTATACACAAATTCACGCTCTCCCTCCAAGAGTGAGACAACCCGAAATTTCTATTCTGTACAACCATTCTGTGACAACCCGAAATTTCTATTCTGTACAACCATTCAATTCAATAGAAGTCAGAACTGTTTCTGCTAACTTTCAAGCTTTTTGGAATAAGTTTGAGTGTTTTAAAGTTAGTACTTCAGGAGATAACAGGAGAGAGGATGCCCTAGGGTTTATTGTGCAACAATAATATCCCAAAACTCCAAGAGTTTGGAGTTTACGGCCTAAACAAAGGTGTTTACGGTCGTAAACCCTAAAACGGGGTATAAATATGACACTTAGTCATTATTTACCACTTTTCACATTTTCAAGATCGAAAACCCATTTCTCTCTAAAGTATCATCCGAGTTTTCTTCAAGATCTTCAACTTTGTAAGTGTTTCTATCCCTAAAAAGTTGATATCTTACTTAATCTACTGATCTTACATGATTCCATCCGTGAAATCATTCCAAAAGTGTAGATCTTCAAGTTTCACCAAGAACACACACTAGTGTTCTTGGACTTTTAGCACCTTTTCAAGCTTCTACCTAGTAAGTACTTCTATCCTAGTGTATTATAAGACTTGTTACACTTCTAATCATCAAGAAAACACCCAAGAATCAAAGGATCAAAGGTGTTTACGGTCCAAGAACACCTTAGACCGTAAACCCTAACAAAGGGGCCAAAGTGGCCCTAGTCCCTTACCAAGCCTTGGAAACTAGTCTAGACCCCTTCCTTGATGGGCTAGGAACTCAAAACAACGAAAAGACCATCAATCATTTGGGTTTACGGCCGTAAACCCGAAGAGAAGTGGTCCAGGGACCGTAAACTCCATAAAGGAGTGAAATGGTGCCCTAATCACTTCCTAAGGCTTAAACATGAAGTAATAATGCTTCTTATGACCTTTAAGGCTTCAAAACACAAAATGGTCAAAGTACCATGAGTTTACGGCCGTAAACTCATGGGTTTACGACCGTAAACTCAATGTGAGTTGGTCCCAAAGCCGTAAACTCCAAAAGAGTTTACCCTTGGACCCCAAACTCAATAACCAAGTCCTACAACCCTTAGATGCAATCCTTAGCACTTATAAGCACTTAAATCAAGTGTTTTACATGTCTTAGGATGTCTTAACTTGGTTAATTAGTTGTTTAATGACTAATTGGATACATATATATGTAATTATATGTTAACTAGGATCCTTGTGTGTGTTCAAATCTTCACTTGACACTTAGCATCCTTTACATTCCGTTCATCCAAACCACTCACTACAGGTGAGTTCATACCCCTTAATTAACCTTTTAAATGTTTTAAATGCTTTTATGGGGGGGGGGATACAAGTTGAACAATTATAGTTATTATATCAATCACATGTGATTAATAACTACCAAACAAGTGGATTTCTTACTTTTCAAACTGTGTTACCAAACTGTTTTACTTCAAATTGTTTTACAAACTCTTTTTCATACCAAATGCTTTTGTCAAACTCTTTTAGATGTCAAATACTGTTACTTAAACTCTTTTAAACTTATATTCTGTTAAAAGTATATCTATATAGATATAGTTATATAAGTAGGATTGAAAGGACTTAGGACTGATAGCTCACCTTACTTCATGTTCCTTGTTTGGTTGTGGACTTAGGGTATCAGGATTATTTGTCTGAAGGTCGTTTGAATCCTAGTTATATATTATGTATATGTATATAGATATAAAAGGTTACTTCTTTCCAGTTCAATACCTTTGGGTAGCAAGGGTATACAAACATGTTCATACATACAAACAACATTACTAGTAAACTATAATAGGTATAGTTTAGGAAGTTACAAATCTATTACTAGACCAATGAAACATACAATGAGTCAGTTCATACATGTGTCATAACTTATAGTGATGAGAAACAAACATAACTTATAGTGATGAGAAACAAACATAACTTATAGTGATGAGAAACAAACATAACTTACAGTGATGAGAAACAAACATAACTTATAGTGATGAGAAACAATCATACTACATAGTGATGAGAAACAAACAATACCATACAGAGAGAACATACATACAGGCTAGACATAGGAAGAACACACAATACAGCTAGCACATACATTACATATACATTATTACAGTTATGTGAGCCACGTAACGGGGCATGGCACCACCTGCCATGACCGCTTTGTATCCAGAATCTCCTTAATTGGGGAGCGTATGAGTTTGTGTATAGATCTATACTGGATTGACTATCCTACACCTTGATGCTCGCTACAGTGGGACTTGCAAGTCTACGGGTGCCAAATGTCATTTCTTACGACGTCTTACATCGTCGTTTTTCTATGAGTCGGTAGCAGGGTACATGTCGATCACATGGTACTTTAAATAACAATTGGTTTAAGGTAGTTAGTACAGCAGTAGTTACTTAATACAACACTACAGTACTATTTCATTTTCCCATTACATTCACTTTGTGAACATTCACACAATGAACAGTAATGTAAAAACTATATTTTTGGTTAATGATAGTCAGATTTGGGAAAATACATACTCTTACAAGAGACACACACACAGAGACTAGATGCCTTGGTAGAAGGCTACTTTAGTAGGAAACATAGGGTTTTCTAGGAGAATTCAAACTTTTACAAACTCATACAAACATCTTACAAACATCTTACAAATGCTTTCATACAAATACAGACACTAATATACTTATGATCTCACCAGCTTTAAAGCTGATAAACTCTTTCAAAATAACTTGTATTCTCAGGTCACCAGTAGACAGGTACCGGTGCCAGGTTTTGAGAAGATGGAGCTCGTTCAAGACTCATCTTTTATTTTGATATATATTTTTGGTGTCTATTTAACTTGAGAGAACACACTTGTATGAAATTATATTATTAATGCAATGGATGATGTTTTGCTTGTTTACTACTTTGCATTGTTGTGATACTGTACATGACATCCTCCACCCCCGAACGTTTCCGCCGTTCCGGTTTTGGGGTGTGACAGATTGGTATCAGAGCATTGTTTATAGTGAATCAAGTGTATCAACCCATAAAAGATATATGAACTATAAACACAGCGGGGTTAAAATACTCTGATAAAGAGTTTATACTTTTAAATAATAAAATATTTAACCAAGTATACATACCTGCATTCATACTAAAATCAGTGTCACTAGGACAGAACAAAAGTACTACGATTGTTGGGCAGCACAAGTAGACTTAGAGACATATGGTCAACCCTGGGAAGATGTAGCCTGATCAACTACATTATCCGAGGAGTAATTAGCATGTGCCTAAGTGTGGTTGTGAGGTTACAACAAGTCTAAAAACTTACCAATACTACTACAATGAGAACAGTAGAACAGAACATAAACTTAAAATACTATAGGAGTATTTTGTGTTACTTTAATTACTTATCTGAGAACTAAAGGCCTTTATTAGTATATCAATAGTTGCCGAGTGGATACGCTAAGGTTATATGTATCTAGGATATCATAGACTTAGAATCTGTGATCTTTGCTTTACTTCTTGTTCCTTGTTTGGTTGTGGGCTTAGAGTTAGGGTCACTTATTCGAAGGTCTATCCTGTCTTGGTTACATATGACTGGTATGCACTACGCAAATGTTGAAGTAACTGATAAAGATCATCTTATAATTATCTAATTAGTACGTCTATTTAGTTATTTCTTTATCCCTTTTCTCGCGTAGATATCATGGCCGGATTCCATATCCCCGGAGACCCGTACTACCCTAACAACGGCAATGCAGGATGGCTGGGAGAGGAGCCAGAAGATGATCACCCAATCCCATTGGATGATCACGAAGCTGAAGGCTTTTCTGATGATTCTGACTCAGATCCGGAAGTCAACAACCAACCCCCAGATGCTCAAGACCTAAACCCAAACCATCGTCCAACATTTCGAGGACCCACACCTCTGTGGGCCACAAACTTGAATAGATGGAGTCAAGAACAAGGTCAACCCATTCCTTACAATGGAGGCAGAAGCTTCTATAACCTCACCGAGGGAGGTTCAGCTGACAGGGTCCTACCCTTCATGATTCGTAGGATTTCCAGGAACACAGTACAAGGTCGAGCAACTATCGACCGAGTCGTAGAGATTGACGCCAACTCTGGCGTTAACACCGTCCGCATTCGCCAACTTGAGTCTACTCATGAAAGGACTCAGGTCCGCAATGCAGTTCTGCAAAGGGAACTTGCTGAGAGCCAAGTTGAAGTCAGGGAACTTCGAGCTCAGCAAGTAAGGTCCGATAGGCGCGTGAGGGACATAGAACGTCTTCTGTCGGAGTCAAGAACTCAGTCTAGTAGTTCTCGTCGCCGATAGAGTCTCATCGACTTCTCTTTTGGATATAACCTAGTTTGTGTAAAAACTCTAGTATAGTTTCCTATCTTTGTAAATCTTAGACCTGTTAGGTCTTGATTAGGTCGTAGTTCTATCAAAATTTTCCCATCTTGGTTGATGTAAGGCCTACTTCTAGGTCATTTTTCCCAAACTTGTTACATCTGTAATACCAATATTATTGACAGATACCTAATCTTATGGAAATCAATATCCAATTGCTATCATCTGCTAGTACAAGATCTTCGTTCAAACGTGCTATTCAATTGTGCTGTTGGACTATGGAGAGTTAGTCCATGAGTCATTCTCATCAATTTTTCTATTAAATTCTTATCAATATCTTCATCTTTGTAAACTTATAGTTGAAAGATGCCTCCTCGTAAATCAACAAGACGCAATCCTCCCGCACCGACACCACCTGCTCCTCAATTCGATACGGCAGCTCTAAATGCTGCTGTAGCTGTGGCTGTGGCTACAGCCATGGCACAATATCATTCTTCTGGTTCCACTGGAGGAGGAATCCCTGTCCTACCTACTCATGGTGAAATCCCTGTGCGCTTGAAAGAGTGCTCCTACAAGGACTTCACTAACTGCAAGCCATTGTCCTTCAAAGGGACATGCGGAGTCATTGCCCTCTCGCAATGGTTCGAGAAGACCGAATCGGTTTTCGAAAGCTGCTCCTGTCCAGAAAGGAGCAAGGTCAAGTTTGCTTCTTGCACCTTTGAGTCAAAAGCCCTAACATGGTGGAATAGCCATGTCAAGTCACTATCCCTAATAGTGGCAAATTCTATGGGCTGGGAAGCTCTAAAAGAGCTAATGGTTGAAGAGTACTGCCCGAGGGGCGAAATCCAAAAACTGGAGGAAGAACTGTGGAGCCTAACCATGAAGGGCTCCAACATAGTTTCCTACACCGCCAGGTTCTGTGAACTGGTGGCCCTCTATCCCAACATGGTTCCTACAGGGGGGAAGAAGATTGAAAGATATATATATGGGGGCTGGTGCCTCCATTCCAGGGAAATGTTTTGGCTTCAAACCCCACTACATTTGATAGTGCCAAGCGATTGGCACAGCGGCTTATAGACCATGGGATTCGTACCCCGGCTGCGACAACAACCCTGGCCATCTCAGCACCTGCCAGAACCGCTGATTCCAAGTGGAAGTTTTGGGATGACAAGAGAAAGACAACGACTGCCAAAAAGCAGCAGGTCGTGGCAGTTCATGCTGCGATAGCACCTGCCGCTGCTGCTCCGGTAAAGCAGTACGCTGGAAGTTTGCCTAAGTGCAACAAATGCAACTTCCACCACGTCGGTGCCTGCTGGGAAATACAGTGTTTGAACTGCAACAGGAAGGGGCACACAGCCCGTTTCTGTAAAGCTCCAGCGAGGCCAATCAACCAAGTCCCCGACACAGGAGTGGGCCAAGCTTGCTACGGTTGTGGCGATGTAGGCCACTACAAAAGAAACTGCCCGAAGGCAGGGAATGTCGGAGGAGTGGCAACAGTTCTGGCCATAGGCCACGAGGAAGCAGTTGCCGACCCCACAGTGGTCACTGGTACGTTTCTCCTCGATAACTCTTATGCATGCATTCTGTTTGATAGTGGAGCGGAGAGGAGTTTCTTGAACCAAAAATTTGCTCGTTTACTTAAGCAAAAATCACGAGCACTTAAAGAACCGTTCACTATAGAAATGGCTAAGGGAAAGACAGAGAACACCAGCAGTATATACATAGGGTGTACCCTAACTTTAGATAGCCATTCATTTTCGATCGATCTTAGGGCGGTCTCAATTAAAAGTTTCGACGTCATTATCGGCATGGATTGGTTGAGTCTTCATCGTGCCGACATCATGTGTTACGAAAAGGTTGTACGCCTTAATCTGCCGTCTGGCGAAACCCTAGTAGTTTATGGCGACAAACCCGGCACGAACCTTCATATCATCTCGAGCATTCAAGCTCAGAAATTCTTGCGAAAGGAATGTCACGCATTCCTTGCTCATGTGGTCGATGTGAGCCAAGAAACGAAAGACATTCTGAACATTCCAGCAGTACGCGACTTTCCCGACATCTTTCCAGAAGAACTCCCAGGATTACCTCCGCAACGTCAAGTCGAGTTCCGAATCGACTTAGTTCCAGGGGCTACCCCCGTAGCCAAATCGCCCTATCGTCTAGCACCTGCAGAGATGCAAGAACTGTCTTGTCAACTTAACGAACTGCTCAACAAGGGCTTTATAAGACCAAGCTTCTCACCCTGGGGAGCTCCAGTCTTGTTCGTCAAGAAGAAAGACAGATTGTTTCGTATGTGCATCGACTATAGGGAGCTCAACAAACTGACCGTCAAGAATCGTTATCCTTTGCCTCGTATTGACGATTTATTTGACCAACTTCAGGGGGCGAATTTCTTTTCCAAAATCGACTTAAGATCCGGATATCACCAACTGCGAGTGCTAGGGGAGGATATTCTGAAGACAGCCTTCCGAACTCGTTATGGGTACTAAGAATTCGTAGTGATGCCGTTCGGATTAACAAACGCACCCGTAGTGTTCATGGATTTAATGAATAGGGTGTGTCGTCCTTACTTGGATCAATTCGTCATCGTCTTCATCGATGACATACTTATCTACTCTCGAAGTAAGGAGGAACATAGTGAACATCTTCGACAGATCTTAGAAACACTTCGTTCTGAGAAGCTCTATCCGAAGTTCTCAAAATGCGAATTTTGGATCCGACGAGTCGAATTCTTAGGGCACGTGGTTAGCAAAGAGGGAATACACGTGGACCCTTCCAAAATTAAAGCCATTGAGAGCTGGTCAGCACCGAAGACGCCTACACAAATTCGTCAATTTCTAGGCCTTGCTGGCTACTATCGCAGGTTCATTCAGAACTTCTCCCGCATTGTGAAACCTCTTACAACACTGACCCAGAAGGGCGTGGCCTTTGTCTGGGAAGAGAAGCAGGAGAGAGCGTTCCAAACGCTCAAAAGAGCCTTGTGCACCGCACCAATACTATCCCTCCCCGAAGGGATAGAAGACTTCGTTGTCTATTGCGATGCGTCAAATCAAGGACTCGTATATGTTCTGATGCAGCGAGGTAAGGTCATCGCCTATGCCTCGAGACAGCTGAAGACACATGAGGTCAACTACACGACCCACGATCTTGAACTAGGAGCAGTTGTGTTTGCTCTGAAGATCTGGAGACACTACCTGTACGGTACAAAAAGCACTATCTTTACAGACCATAAAAGCCTACAACATATATTCGACCAGAAGGAGCTCAACATGAGACAACGACGGTGGGTCGAGCTACTCAGTGATTACGAATGCGAAATTCGTTATCATCCGGGTAAAGACAATGTAGTAGTTGACGCCCTAAGTCGGAAAGAAGATTCTGGTCGTAGAGTCAAATCATTGACTATGACTATCCATTCGCACTTGTCCACACAAATTAAGGAGGCTCAGCTCGACACTTTGAAACCTGAAAATGTGGCGGGTGAATGCCTGAGAGGGATGGATAAGAACTTGGAGGTTAAGGGTGGCGGAGCCTATTATCTCATGGATCGGATCTGGACCCCGAAACACGGTGGTTTCAGAGACTTGGTCATGAATGAGGTGCACAACACTCGTTATTCCGTCCACCCGGGTTCAGATAAGATGTATCTGGATCTTAAAAGGTTATATTGGTGGCCTAAGATGAAAGCTGATATTGCTACCTTCGTGAGTAACTGCCTTACTTGCGCCAAGGTCAAGGTCGAATACCAGAAACCCTCCGGTCTTCTACAACAACCGGAGATACCGGAATGGAAGTGGGAGCGGATCACTATGGATTTCATAACCAAGTTGCCCAAGACAACGGGTGGACTTGATACCATATGGGTCATCGTCGATAGATTGACCAAGTCCGCACACTTCCTGCCTATCAAGGAATCAGACAAGATGGAGAAGCTTACAAGAACTTACATTAGGGAGATTGTACGACTGCACGGTGTTCCCATATCCATTATCTCAGACAGAGATAGTAGGTTCACTTCGAGGTTCTGGCAGTCGCTACAAAGTTCCTTAGGAACTAGGCTGGACATGAGTACAACCTACCATCCACAAAACGATGGGCAAAGTGAGAGGACTATCCGAACCTTGGAAGATATGTTGCGAGCATGTGTGATCGACTTTGGGAAAGCATGGGATACTCATTTACCCCTTGTCGAATTTTCCTACAACAATAGTTATCACACGAGCATAAAGGCTGCTCCATTCGAGGCGCTCTATGGCCGGAAGTGCAGATCCCCTCTGTGCTGGGCTGAGGTGGGTGATACCCTGGTAGCTAAAGGACGAGTTCCTGACACCACTCTCATAGGTCCGGAAATCATACGGGAAACGACAGAGAAGATCGTTCAGATTTGTGAACGATTGAAAGCCTCTAGAGACCGACAGAAAAGCTACGCTGATAAACGAAGGAAACCATTGGAATTCCAGGTGGGCGACCATGTTCTATTGAAGGTCTCACCCTGGAAAGGCTTGATACGCTTTGGAAAGCGTGGAAAGCCAAATCCAAGATACATAGGGCCTTTCGGGATACTCGCTAGAATCGGCCCTGTGGCTTACAAGCTTAACTTAGCGTGCTAACTTAGTAACGTACATTCTACTTTCCACGTCTCGAACTTGAAAAAGTGTCTGTCCGACGAGACTCTTGTAATCCCACTCGACGGGATCGAGATCAACGAGAGCCTCAACTTCGTGGAAGAACCGGTAGAGATCATGGACCGGGAGGTCAAGCAAACGAAACAAAGTCGTATCCTGATAGTGAAGGTTCGCTGGAACGCCAAGCAAGGACCTGAATTCACTCGGGAGCGAGAGGATCAGATGAAACTGAAATATCCTTGTCTGTTTACTTAGTTATTAGTAACTACTTATTTGCTTAAACTCTAATTTCGGGACGAAATTCCTTCTAACGGGGGGATGATGTGACAAGCCGAAATTTCTATTCTGTACAACCATTCAATTAAATAGAAGTCAGAACTGTTTCTGCTAACTTTCAAGCTTTTTGGAATAAGTTTGAGTGTTTTAAAGTTAGTACTTCAGGAGATAACAGGAGAGAGGATGCCCTAGGGTTTATTGTGCACCAATAATATCCCAAAACTCCAAGAGTTTGGAGTTTACGGCCTAAACAAAGGTGTTTACGGCCGTAAACCCTAAAAGGGGGTATAAATATGACACTTAGTCATTATTTACCACTTTTCACATTTTCAAGATCCAAAACCCATTTCTCTCTCAAGTATCATCCGACTTTTCTTCAAGATCTTCAACTTTGTAAGTGTTTCTATCCCTAAAAAGTTGATATCTTACTTAATCTACTGATCTTACATGATTCCATCCGTGAAATCATTCCAAAAGTGTAGATCTTCAAGTTTCACCAAGAACACACACTAGTGTTCTTGGACTTTTAGCACCTTTTCAAGCTTCTACCTAGTAAGTACTTCTATCCTAGTGTACTATAAGACTTGTAACACTTCTAATCATCAAGAAAACACCCAAGAATCAAAGGATCAAAGGTGTTTACGGTCCAAGAACACCTTGGACCGTAAACCCTAACAAAGGGGCCAAAGTGGCCCTAGTCCCTTACCAAGCCTTGGAAACTAGTCTAGACCCCTTCCTTGATGTGCTAGGTACTCAAAACAACAAAAAGACCATAAATCATTTGGGTTTACGGCCGTAAACCCGAAGAAAAGTGGTCCAGGGACCGTAAACTCCATAAAGGAGTGAAATGGTGCCCTAATCACTTCCTAAGGCTTAAACATGAAGTAGGAATGCTTCTTATGACCTTTAAGGCTTCAAAACACAAAATGGTCAAAGTACCATGAGTTTACGGCCGTAAACTCACGGTTTTACGACCGTAAACTCAATATGAGTTGGTCCCAAAGCCGTAAACTCCAAAAGAGTTTACCCTTGGACCCCAAACTCAATAACCAAGTCCTACAACCCTTAGATGCAATCCTTAGCACTTATAAGCACTTAAATCAAGTGTTTTACATGTCTTAGGATGTCTTAACTTGGTTAATTAGTTGTTTAATGACTAATTGGATACATATATATGTAATTATATGTTAACTAGGATCCTTGTGTGTGTTCAAATCTTCACTTGACACTTAGCATCCTTTACATTCCGTTCATCCAAACCACTCACTACAGCTGAGTTCATACCCCTTAATTAACCTTTTAAATGTTTTAAATGCTTTTATGGGGGGGGGGGAATACAAGTTGAACAATTATAGTTATTATATCAATCACATGTGATTAATAACTACCAAACAAGTGGATTTCTTACTTTTCAAACTGTGTTACCAAACTGTTTTACTTTAAACTGTTTTATGGGGGGGGGGGGGGGAATGCAAGTTGAACAATTATAGTTATTATATCAATCACATGTGATTAATAACTACCAAACAAGTGGATTTCTTACTTTTCAAACCGTGTTACCAAACTGTTTTACAAACTCTTTTTCATACCAAATGCTTTTGTCAAACTCTTTTACATGTCAAATACTGTTACTTAAAATCTTTTAAACTTATATTCTGTTAAAAGTCTATCTATATAGATATAGTTATATAAGTAGGATTGAAAGGACTTAGGACTGATAGCTCACCTTACTTCCTGTTCCTTGTTTGGTTGTGGACTTAGGGTATCAGGGTTATTTATCCGAAGGTCGTTTGAATCCTAGTTATATATTATGTATATGTATATAGATATAAAAGGTTACTTCTTTCCAGTTCAATACCTTTGGGTAGAAAGGGTATACAAACATGTTCATACATACAAACAACATTACTAGTAAACTATAATAGGTATAGTTTAGGAAGTTACAAATCTATTACAAGACCAATGAAACATACAATGATTCAGTTCATACATGTGTCATAACTTATAGTGATGAGAAACAAACATAACTTATAGTGATGAGAAACAAACATAACTTATAGTGATGAGAAACAAACATAACTTATAGTGATGAGAAACAAACATAACTTATAGTGACGAGAAACAAACAATACCATACAGAGAGAACATACATACATGCTAGACATAGGAAGAACACACAATACAGCTAGCACATACATTACCTATACAGTTATGTGAGCCACGTAACGGGGCATGGCACCACCTGCCATGACCGTTTTGTATCCAGAATCTCCTTAATTGGGGAGCGTATGAGTTTGTGTATAGATGTATACTAGATTGAATATCCTACACCTTGCTGCTCGCTATAGTGGGACTTGCAAGTCTACGGGTGCCAAATGTCATTTCTTACAACGTCTTACATCGTCGTTTTTCTATAAGTTGGTAGCAGGGTACAGGCCAATCACATGGTACTTTAAATAACAATTGGTTTAAGGTAGTTAGTACAGCAGTAGTTACTTAATACAACACTACAGTACTATTTCATTTTCCATTACATTCACTTTGTGAACATTCACACAATGAACGGTAACGTAAAAACTATATTTTTGGTTAATGATAGTCAGATTTGGGAAAATACATACTCTTACAAGAGACACACACACAGACACTAGATGCCTTGGTAGAAGGCTACTTTAGTAGGAAACATAGGGTTTTCTAGGAGAATTCAAACATTTACAAACTCATACAAACATCTTACAAACATCTTACAAATGTTTTCATACAAATACAGACACTAATATACTTATGATCTCACCAGCTTTATAGCTGATAAACTCTTTCAAAATAACTTGTATTCTCAGGTCACCAGTAGACATGTACCGGTGCCAGGTTTTGAGAAGATGGAGCTCGTTCAAGACTCATCTTTTATTTTGATACATATTTTTGGTGTCTATTTAACTTGACATAACACACTTGTATGAAATTATATTATTAATGCAATGGATGATGTTTTGCTTGTTTACTACTTTGCATTGTTGTGATACTGTACATGAAGTCCTCCACCCCCGAACGTTTCCGCCGTTCCGGTTTTGGGGTGTGACAGATTCACTTCAATAGAAGTCAGAACTGTTTCTGCTAACTTTCAAGCTTTTTGGAATCAGTTTGAGTGTTTTAAAGTTAGTACTTCAAGAGATAACTGGAGAGATGATGCCCTAGGGTTTATTGTGCAACAATAAAGTCCCAAAACTCCAAGAGTTTGGAGTTTACGGCCTAAACATGATGTTTACGGCCGTAAACTCTAAGGAGTATAAATATGACACTTAGTCATTTTTATCACTTTTTCACCTTTTCAAGACTAGAACTCAAGATCCTCTCAACTATCATCCGATTTTCCTTCTTGATCTTTAACTGTGTAAGTGTTTCTTGTCCTAATAAGTTGATATCTTACTTAATATAGTGATCTTAGGTGATCCCATCCGTGAAATCATTCCATTTGTGTAGATCTTCAAGTGTTCTTAGTTTCACCAAGAACACACACTAGTGTTCTTGGACTTTTAACACCCTTTCTAGTTTCTACATAGTAAGTACTCTTACCTTGGCTTGTTATAAGGCTTGTTACACTTCTTAATCATCTAGAAAACACAAAGAATCACAAGATCAAAGGTGTTTACGGTCCAAACATGTTCTTGGACCGTAAACCCTAATGAAGGGGTCATTGTGTTCCCTAGTCCCTTACCAAGCCTTGGATACTAGTCTAGATCCCATCCTTGATGTGCTTAGGACTTTAAACATCAAAAAGACCATGAACCATTAGAGTTTACGGCTGTAAACTCATAGAGAAATGGTCCATGGGCCGTAAACTCTACAAAGGGGTGAAATGATGCCACAATCACTTCCTAAGGCTTAGACTTGAAGTAGGAATGCTTCATTATGACTTTTAGGACTTCAAAACACAAAATGGTGGAGTTACCATGAGTTTACGACCGTAAACTCATGGGTTTACGACCGTAAACTCCATGAGAGTTGGTCCCAAAACCGTAAACTCCAAAAGAGTTTACCCTTGGACTTTAAACTCAAATGCAAGGCCCTACAACCCTTAGATGAAATCCTTAGTACTTCTAACACTTGAATCAAGGTGTTTCCTAGTCCCGGAAGGTGTTTCCTTTCATATAGTTGTTTATAAACATGACATTCATGTCAATATGTGTCCTTATATGTCATTTAGGACCTATTATGTCTCGGGACTTCATTCGTGGAACTTCTAATCCTTACACGCATACTCGTTTGAATCACCCACATCAGGTGAGTTCATACCCCGTAATGAATCTTTTAACTGTTTTAACTGTTTAAGGGGGGGGGGGTACAAGTTGAACACAATGATAATTGTGTAAATGTTTGTTATAAACATCTTTCAAAATGTTACTTACGTTATTTTATAAGTTGTCAAAACATTTCAAAAACTCTTTTAAAATTTATGTTACTTTATAGTTATACAAAACTCTGTTTTTAAAGTACAAGCATAACTTAGTAAATAAACGAGTCTTTTAGTAACAGTTCAAGTAGAACATTAGTAAACTATAATAGGTATAGTTTAGGAGAATGCTATTCATTACTTCTAGTACAATGAAGCACACAAAGAGTCAGTTCTTACCTGAATCAAATAATACCATACAGAACATATAGTGAAGAGAATCAAACAATACCATATAGAGAGAATGTACAATATACAGTACAAAACAAACAAGTTAGGTTGCTATAGCATGAGAACACACATATATGATCTAATTATACCAATGAATCACTAACTCATTGTTTTAAACAAAAGATGATAGTTATATTGGGTATACATGGTCATATACTTTAATGTGAATTACATGGCTTGCAAGAATTTGCAGAGGTCGTGTTTAGTTCCCCTAATCTCCTGACCGGGAGAGCGTATAGTAAGGGTTCTAGCCTTCACATTATAACCGTAATAAAACAAATATGTTTTTAGGTTATTAGTACATCCGCATGTCATTATAAACGACAACTGTGTACTTACTTTTCCCACTTCTTTCATAAAGTGACGGTACCACTTGAAAGTCCAATTCAAACTATTTTCGAGTCAAGATAGTTATAAACTAGGGAAAATATACATTCTTACAAACGACAAATGGAACAGTCGAGTCTAGCACATAATAGAAGATGCCTTGGTAGAAGGATACGATTAAAAGATAGGACCATAATGCTAGCCTTATGATTCCTTAATGTATACACCACATGATATATATATATATATATATATATATATATATATATATATATATATATATATATATATATATATACGAATAGGGTCAGACAGGTAATAGGATGTGTGCTCTTCGCTTCATTTCCTGTTCCTTGTTTGGTTGTGGGCTTGGAACGAATTCACCCAATCTATTTTCTACCCGATTCTATATATATGTATGCTTAGTATACATCAAGTCATCATAAGGGTACCAGGTATGGGTCAGGTTATAGGACACAGAGTCAAAGCACAGTTTTTCTAGTACAAAACGCCTTTTCCAAAATCAGTACTTTTGGTATACAAAACTAGAAACTTCCCAGTAAAGGGTTTAATCCATTTTAAAGGGTTTAATCCGTTTTATTAAACCAATTCAAATTAAAAGACCTTAGGTGAGTAACTCTATAATACCTTAGTTTATACATCATGTTTATATATAAAACTAATACCCAGTAGGTACTTGGATGTGTGCTTTCCGCCTTACTTCCTGTTCCTTGTTTGGTTGTGGGCTTAGGGCAGATTCACTCAATTAACTTTCTATCCGATATTAGATTATGTATATCAGTATAAACTAAGCTATTATAAAAGTAGTCACTGTGGTCACCATTTTATTATAAGAAATAAGGGTTTTCTTAAAGAACTCTTCATTAGATACAAAGGAACCATCACAACTAACTCCATTAGTAACAAGTGAATACACCAGGGTTATATATGACGACGATCTAACAAACAATAGGATGTGTGCTATCCGCCTTAAAATTTGTTCCTCGTTTGGTTGTGAGCTTGAGGCAGATGCGCACAATCGATTGTTTGTTTACTCTGAGTCTTATATAACTTGTACCCACTTAGTACCCATGGAATGGGTTATAGTGTCATTTTACTTAAACTTCCATCAAAGTAGGAAATATATGATTTTCTAGAGGAACAGGCGAACTTTTCAAAACAGAACTTACAACGTACACCATTTTTACATATACATTTTCAACAACACTTTACAACTTACTCACATTACTAAAATCTTATGAACTCACCAGCTTAATTGCCGATCAACTCTTTCAAATAACTTGTATTCTCAGGAGACTTTTAGACAGGTGCTAGTGCTAGGGATTCAGAAGATGAAGCATTATAGCTTCAAGTCTTGTTTTGTTATTTGTTTATGAATTCTATGTTTTGTGAACTCACGCATTGTAAACACTTTCTTTTGAAATGAAATGGTTGTTCATTACTTGCTTACCATATACATATCGCGTGATGCTAAACATGACGTCCTCCACCCTTGAACGATTCCGCCGTTCCGGTTTTGGGGTGTGACAGATTGGTATCAGAGCATTTTTTATAGTGAACTAAGTATATCAACCGATAAAAGATATACAACTATAAATACAATGGGGCTTAAGTGCTCTGGATAATGATATATTTTTAGAATATAACTATAGGTTATAAGAAAATATACCTACTTGCTTATACATGTACATAATAGAACTAGTATCACGAGGAGAACATAACTAAAGTATTTAAAGGTTGGGCACTGTCGTCAACCTGAACAGTTATGTAATCATAGCTAGGATCAATATAGCATGATCAACTATATTCATTCAAGATGTGACCGACATGTGTTTGGGAATGATGTGGTGTTGCAACAGTGTTAAAACTTACCTGAACACTAGAACAAGTACATCCAGAGTTAGAATACTATAGGAGTATTTTAGTCCATATAAATAACTTAAGTGATAACCTAAAAAGACCCTTACGGATAAGTTTATAATCTTGCAAGGCATATTCCTAAAGTTTTATATATAATTAAGATCTTATAGACTTAGAATCTGTGGCCTACGCTTCGCTATCCATTCCTCTTAAGGGTGCAGTGTTGGAGTAGGATCACTTATTCGAAGGTCTATTTAATCTTCAATTATATACAAACTTGTGTACCTTGTACAATTATAGGAGGACACCGTAAGGATCACCCCATAAAGTTACCTTAAAGCTCATAGATTCTTTAGTCACTTTCATTCTCGCACGACAAACCCAAATAGATGTAACCACTTCCTCATAGTAGACAACAGAAGAGTCCAGGAGGAACAAGAACAAGTTCATGAGAAGTTTTTCAAAGAGGGATCAACCGAAATAACCAAAATGTCTTACACGTCACACTAATAAATAATAATCTGGTTAATTTAATGAGCGAGTGGAAACACTGCTCACATTATTTGTTAAGATTATTTTCTTACATGCAGCTGGTAACAATTATTCAGGAAACAGATATTCATTCGAGGATAGTCATTTCAAATTCATAGAGTTTATTAGATATAGACTCTTTTATGAATTGTTTCTAGAACCCTGTGGAAGTCAGGACCCGATACATCTAGAACTAGGATAACCTTGTCTTTTCAGCTTTCGGCTTGTGTCCATTGCTTTAGACTTATTCTGTCTCATCTTTGTGTTCTTTTAGCAAAGATGCCTCCTCGCAGATCTATCAGACGCACTACTCCGATAACCCCAATACCGCCTCCTTCGCAAATCGATATGGCAGCTATAAACGATGTAGTGGCTGCGGCTGCGGCAACAGCCATGGATCAATATCACTCCATCAGTACCAGTGGAGGTGGAACGCCTACTGATTCTACTCGAGGTGAGGTCCTCGTGCGCTCGAGAGAGTTCTCCAACAAGGACTTCACCAAATGCCAGCCATTGTCCTTTAACGGGACTGAAGGAGTCATTGCCCTCATGCAATGGTTCGAGAAAACAGAGTCAATCTTCGAAATCTGTTTATGCCCAGAAGGAAGCAAAGTGAAGTTTGCTGCCTGCACCTTCTCTGGCAAGGCCCTAATATGGTGGAACAGCCATGTTAAGTCACTGACCCTATCAGTGGCTAACTCAATAGGTTGGGAAAACCTGAAAGAGTTAATACGGGAGGAATACTGCCCGTTAGGCGAGATTCAAAAACTGGAACAAGAGCTGTGGGATCTCACTATGGTCGGCTCAGACATAGTGACCTACACTGACCGATTCAGCGAACTAGCAGCTCTATGCCCCGGGATGATTACCTCGGAGAGCAAGAAGATAGAAAGATACATTTGGGGTCTGACTGCTCCGACCCAAGGAAATGTGTTGTCTTCTAACCCAGCCACGTTCGATAGTGCTAAACGCCTGGCTCAGCGACTCATCGACCATGGAGTCCGCCATGGCGTAAAAGTCCCTATTCCCGAGCCATCAAGGGAAGAGGACTATAATCAGAAGTCGGGGAACAAGAGGAAGAAGAAGCGAATAACACAAGACACCCTGCAAGAGCAACGAGCGAGTACTATGTACGCCGCTACGACGCCTACTGCTTCAGCATCTGCCAATCGATATGCTGGAAACCTTCCGAAGTGTGGAAAGTGCAACTTTCACCACACCGGAGTATGCCGGGAAATGTAGTGTTTGAACTGCCACAGAAAGGGACATACAGTCCGTTGCTGCAGGTCACCGGCTCAACCGATCTCCCAAGTCCTCGGAGCCGAAGAAAACCAAGCCTGCTATGGTTGTGGTGAGACTGGGCATTTTCAGAGGGACTGCCCGATAATAAGGAACTCAGGCACGGATGGACACATTCTGATGATCACCGCAGGAGAATCTACCCCGGAGTCGTCAACGAGTAGCGGTACGTTTTTCGAAATAGTAATTACTTTTAAAATTAATTTATATTCGGATAAGATTAAAATTTGGGGACAACACTTAAAAGTAACTATAACAACTCACATGTTGAAATAGGTCACAGGATTCAAGAGAACTAAAAGATCCCTTAGAGAAGCTATTATGGCTTACCATATACATCAGAGTTGTGCACAACTAAGATGTTGCAGACTTAGAGTGAGTGACTCCGCTTAGGACCCCATTCCTTAACTGGTTGAGGATTTGAGGCAGAGTTACTCAGTCGACTGCCTTGTTCATCTTAAATATTCATAACTTATATATGGTAGGTGATTGTAGTGGTACCAAAGAGGATTATGATATAAAGTATCCCCACCAGTTAGTAGAGCACTTTTGTTCGTATGTATGCACACATAGCGGTACGATACGTAGGAGTGTTAACTTCAAAGAGAAAACAGGAAACACGGGAACAGTTACAAAGAGTACATGGTCGAACATACTAGGAGTACAGTATCGAACATACAAGGGATACATCGTCGTATATAAGACGTTTCTTTCATTTGACCAAAACTTAGTTCGGTAAAGAGTCCGTTGCTTTCATTCGTCATGAGTTGGCGTGGTCCTCACCATACTAAGTTCATATGTTTCTATCGCCTCGATCGGAAAGTTCTTGAAACTTTCGTCATTAATATCGAGAGTCCGACCTAAACCTCGATTTTATCTTTCGTATTCTAAACCCCGAAATACTCGTGCGAAGAGTACTTTGTCCTCCGAAGCCTTAACGTTAGATATCCGCAGACCATCACGAAATACCGCTCGTTTAGCAGACCAAGTTCGAGCACAGAGGCTAAGGACGAATACAGCCCACCTATTACTATTCAGTGTATACGCAAGGGTGGTATATGATTATGATTACGCAGATTTAGTATGTGTGTTTCCGCCCTATCTTCAGTTCCTTGTTTGGTTGTAGATCTGGGGCAGAGTCGCACATCCGACCGTCTTACTAACCCTAATTATATACGACTTCTATACACGAGGTAATGATAGATGGACCAAGTACGAATCCTATCATGAACAGAAGGGCAAATTTGCCAAGTCTAGGAGTGGGTATTCTGCCAATCAGAAGAGCGCAACCCCAGTAGTAATGCTAAGAAAGCTAATTTTGGGACGAAATTCCTTCTAACGGGGGGATGATGTGACAACCCGAAATTTCTATTCTGTACAACCATTCACTTCAATAGAAGTCAGAACTGTTTCTGCTAACTTTCAAGCTTTTTGGAATCAGTTTGAGTGTTTTAAAGTTAGTACTTCAACAGATAACTGGAGAGAGGATGCCCTAGGGTTTATTGTGCAACAATAAAGTCCCAAAACTCCAAGAGTTTGGAGTTTACGGCCTAAACATGGTGTTTACGGCCGTAAACTCTAAGGAGTATAAATATGACACTTAGTCATTTTTATTACTTTTTTACCTTTTCAAGACTAGAAATCAAGATCCTCTCAAGTATCATCCGATTTTCCTTCTTGATCTTCAACTGTGTAAGTGTTTCTTTCCCTAATAAGTTGATATCGTACTTAATCTAGTGATCTTACGTGATTCCATCCGTGAAATCATTCCATTTGTGTAGATCTTCAAGTGTTCTTAGTTTCACCAAGAACACCAAGAACACACACTAGTGTTCTTGGACTTTTAACACCCTTTCTAGTTTCTACATAGTAAGTACTCTTACCTTGGCTTGTTATAAGGCTTGTTACACTTCTTAATCATCTAGAAAACACAAAGAATCACAAGATCAAAGGTGTTTAAGATCCAAACATGTTCTTCGACCGTAAACCCTAATGAAGGGGCCATTGTGTGCCCTAGTCCCTTACCAAGCCTTGGATATTACTCTAGATCCCATCCTTGATCTGCTTAAGACTTTAAACATCAAAAAGACCATGAACCATTAGAGTTTACGGCCGTAAACTCATGGAGAAATGGTCTATGGGCCGTAAATCTACAAAGGGGTGAAATGATGCCACAATCACTTCCTAAGGCTTAGACTTGAAGTAGGAATGCTTCATTATGACTTTTAGGACTTCAAAACACAAAATGGTGGAGTTACCATGAGTTTACGGCCGTAAACTCATGGGTTTACGACCGTAAACTCCATGAGAGTTGGTCCCAAAACCGTAAACTCCAAAAGAGTTTACCCTTGGACTTTAAACTCAAATGCAAGGCCCTACAACCCTTAGATGCAATCCTTAGTACTTCTAACACTTGAATCAAGGTGTTTCCTAGTTCCGGAAGGTGTTTCCTTTCATATAGTTGTTTATAAACACTACATTAATGTCAATATGTGTCATTATATGTCATTTAGGACCTATTGTGTGTTGGGACTTCATTCGTGTAACTTCTAATCCTTACACGCATACCCGTTTGAATCACCCACATCAGGTGAGTTCATACCCCGTAATGAATCTTTTAACTGTTTTAACTGTTTAAGGGGGGGGGGGGGGTACAAGTTGAACACAATGATAATTGTGTAAATGTTTGTTATAAAAATCTTTCAAAATGTAACTTACGTTATTTTATAAGTTGTCAAAACATTTCAAAAACTCTTTTAAAAGTTATGTTACTTTATAGTTATACAAAACTCTGTTTTTAAAGTACAAGCATAACTTAGTAAATAAACGAGTCTTTTAGTAACAGTTCAAGTAGAACATTAGTAAACTATAATAGGTATAGTTTAGGAGAATGCTATTCATTACTTCTAGTACAATGAAGCACACACAGAGTCAGTTCTTACATGAATCAAACAATACCATACAGAACATATAGTGAAGACAATCAAACAATAACATACAGAGAGAACGTACAATATACAGTACAAAACAAACAAGTTAGGTTGCTATAGCATGAGAACACACATACAGGATCTAATTATACCAATGAATCACTAACTCATTGTTTTAAACAAAAGGTGATAGTTATGTTGGGTATACATGGTCATATACTTTAATGTGAATTACATGGCTTGTAAGAATTTGCAGAGGTCGTGTTTAGTTCCCCTAATCTCCTGACAGGGAGAGCGTATAGTAAGGGTTCTAGCCTTCACATTATAACCGTAATAAAACAAATATGTTTTTAGGTTATTAGTACATCCGCATGTCATTATAAACGACAACTGTGTACTTACTTTTCCCACTTCTTTCATAAAGTGACGGTACCACTTGAAAGTCCAATTCAAACTATTTTCGAGTCAAGATAGTTATAAACTAGGGAAAATATACATTCTTACAAACGACAAACGGAACAGTCGAGTCTAGCACATAACAGAAGATGCCTTGGTAGAAGGATACGATTAAAAGATACGACCATAATGCTAGCCTTATGATTCCTTGATGTATACACCACAGGATATATATATATACTAATAGGGTCAGACAGGTAATAGGATGTGTGCTCTTCGCTTCATTTCCTATTCTTTGTTTGGTTGTGGGCTTGGAACGAATTCACCCAATCTATTTTCTACCCGATTATATATATATGTATGCTTAGTATACATCAAGTCATCATAAGGGTACCAGGTATGGGTCAGGTTATAGGACACAGAGTCAAAGCACAGTTTTTCTAGTACAAAACGCACTTTCCAAAATCAGTACTTTTGGTATACAAAACTAGAAACTTCCCAGTAAAGGGTTTAATCCATTTTATTAAACCAGTTCAAATTAAAAGACCTTAGGTGAGTAACTCTATAATACCTTAGTTTATACATCATGTTTATATATAAAACTAATACCCAGTAGGTACTTGGATATGTGCTTTCCGCCTTACTTCCTGTTCCTTGTTTGGTTGTGGGCTTAGGGCAGATTCACTCAATTAACTTTCTATCCGATACTAGATTATGTATATCAGTATAAACTAAGCTATTATAAAAGTGGTCACTGTGGTCACCATTTTATTATAAGAAATAAGGGTTTTCTTAAAGAACTCTTCATTAGATACAAAGGAACCATCACAACTAACTCCATGAATAACAAGTGAATACACCAGGCTTATATATGACGACGATCTAACAAACAATGGGATGTGTGCTATCCGCCTTAATTTCTGTCCCTCGTTTGGTTGTGAGCTTGAGGCAGATGCGCACAATCGATTGTTTGTTTACTCTGAGTCTTTTATAACTTGTACCCACTTAGTACCCATAGAATGGGTTGTAGTGTCATTTTACTTAAACTTCCATCAAAGAAGGAAATATATGATTTTCTAGAGGAAGAGGCGAACTTTTCAAAACAGAACTTACAACGTACACCATTTTTACATATACATTTTCAACAACACTTTACAACTTACTCACATTACTAAAATCTTATGAACTCACCAGCTTAATTGCTGGTCAACTCTTTCAAATAACTTGTATTCTCAGGAGACTATTAGACAGGTGCTCGTGTTGGGGATTTAGAAGATGAAGCATTATAGCTTCAAGTCTTGTTTTGTTATTTGTTTATGAATTCTATGTTTTGTGAACACACGCATTGTAAACACTTTATTTCGAAATGAAATGGTTGTTCATTACTTGCTTACCATATACATATCTCGTGATGCTAAACATGACGTCTTCCACCCCAGAACGATTCCGCTGTTCCGGTTTTAGGGTGTGACAAGGAGACTCTGGCTATAACTCCTTACAGGACTTTAGACGTAGACTAATATTTTTATATTTAGGTACTTTTGAGATTTTTCTGACTAGAATATTAACAACCTTTTCAGCAATCGTTAGAGATCCATTATTTGTTAAATAAATATTGAAATTCGTACTCATTGAATAGAAATATTTTTCTCATTCCATATCGTTGATTATGCTCGTTAACTGGGTGCTCGTGTTCGTTCCTTTTCGTTTATTGAAAAATAAGTCATTTTAGTCAAGAGAAAAAGTGTCAAGTTATAATTTGTATAAATTTATAAATGCCGGTTATGACACGCATTTTCTGTTTTATGACATATAGAACATTACTTATGTTCTTGGAGGTTTTACGACAACAGTTTATGACATGCAGATATTTCCGTCATAAAGTCTCTATTTGTATATTTTCTTGACGCAAACTTTTATATCGAATATTTATAAAATATTCCCTAATAGTTTGCAAATAGTCACAAAGTTTCCATTTTCGAAAATTACTAGAAATAGTGTCAATTTATCAAGGTCCCTTTTTATAACTTTTATCTCTAGACATGAAAGCATAGATAAATGGGTTAAGTTGGACACACCCAATAGTTGGGAGGCTCTTTTGTACACAAAGTATCATCTGTTCTTTATGAAGTTGTGAAATCTTACGTTCATGAGAATATTACTAAAATAATAATTTAATAATATTTCACACACACATACAAACATACGTATACATGTAATTATTCAAGTATTTAGGCAAGATTTGACTTGTACTCTTCCCCAAAAACATTAAAACATTGAAAAAGGTGGGGTATGAAGCTCACCTTGATTAGCTTGCTGGGTGATTTGAAGAGTGATGAGGAAGTTTCCAAGCTCCAAAGCTTTAAAGATTCTTAAATCTTTAAAGGATTCTAAGAATAATTTTTTTTGTGTGTAAGTATAATGAAATCTTAGAATAATGTGAAGAATAATTATTCAAAGAGGATAAAATACTCACCAAAGAAATCTGGGAATTTCCTTTGAAGGGATGAACTTGAAGCTTAAAGGAGTTGAGAGTATTCTTAGGAGTTTTCTGAAAGTGAGAAATGAGAAGTGGGACTTGGGAAGGCAAAGGAGTTCACGTATCTAAAGGGAAGGATAAGAGTGACTTGACATTTGCATGGAGGGCTGGTGGGTAAAGCTTGTTATCCATGGATAATGTGTGGTTTACTGAGATTTGCATGGGGAATGAAGGATTTACATCACATCACAAAGTGAAACCCCTATATTTCCTTAGAATCTCCTTAACAATCTTGGGTATTATTTTATATAAATATGCTTAAAATAATTAATTTTGGCATAAAATAGGGGTTTAAGGGGTTTAGGATATGAAAAATATGAGTTTGGTGTGATTTCTGGCGTCAAAATGTCTTAAAATGATAAAAAGATCCGAAAATGATAAAATTCCGAAGTGTAGAAGCGAGTTCCGGAGTCCCCTTCTAGTTTCTGGAGTCAATATGAGAGGTCCGGAGTCAGGTTCATTATTCCGGAGTCAGCTTACAAGGTTCTGGAGCACTTTCTCAGATTTCCGAAGTCAAGCGCGAGATCAGGAGCGAAGCCAGCAGTCCGGACCGGAGGTGCGAAGCCGGTTGGACAATATGAAGCTGCCTCAAGCGAGATATTCTGGAGCCACTTCTTCCGAGCGTGCGAGATTGTCCGAAGCTAGGGGGGTTTAGAAGAAGTGAGTATTCTTAGTTCCTTAAGAGGCATTCCGGACTAAGAGGGTTCCAGACCAGGAGGGTTCCGGCCAAGAGGTTCAGGACCAAGAGGGTTCCGGACCAAGAAGAGTCTGGACCAAGAGGGTTTCGGACCAATAGGGTTCCGGACCAAGAGGGTCCTTTTGGGTTTTCTCCTTCGATTTTGGGTTGTTTTCAACTGAGGAAGGTATATAGAGAGATTTAGGAGAGATTTCACATACTTGGAGAGATTTGGGAGAGATTTCACATACTTGGAGAGATTTGGGAGAGATTTCACATACTTGGAGAGATTTGGGAGAGATTACATATACTTGGAGAGATTTCACATACTTTGAGAGATTTGGGATAGATTTCACATACTTGGAGAGATTTGGGAGAGATTTCACATACTTGGAGAGATCTGGGAGAGATTTCACATACTTGGAGAGAATTGGGGGAGATTTCACATACTTGGAGAGATTTGGGAGAGACTTCACATACTTGGAGAGAATTGGGAGAGATTTCACATACTTGGAGAGATTTGGGAGAGACTTGAGTTACATGGAGAGATTTGCACTCTATCTTTTCATGGTCCATTAGGGACCATAAAGTACACTTTTAACGTGTTAACACAAGTCTCACAATAGTTATTGCTTACATGAGGGCGGAATTTCCTAGCCAGAATGCTAGTTGTGACATCATCCCCCCGTTAGAGGGAATTTCGTCCCGAAATTCTTTCGATGGATAGGGTCTTGAGTATGGGAATATGTGAAGGTAATTTTGATTTATCTGGTCTTCGCGTTCCCATGTGAATTCCAGCTCACGTCTAGCATTCTCTCTAACCTTCACAATCGGGATGCGACTTTGTTTTGTGTTCTTAACTTTTCCGTTCATTGCCTTGATAGGCTGATCAATGGTTAGGAGGTTCTAGTTCACTTTAGTCTTGTCTAGTGGAACTTGGGAGGGTTTTGTCCAATAAACACTCCCTAGGTTCGACACATGAAACACAGGGTGTGCGTTACTAAACTCAGAGGGTAATTGGAGTTTGTAGGCTACCGGGCCGATCCGTGCGAGGATCTCGAAGGGTCTGGTGCATCGGGAATTTAGTTTACTTTTCCTTTCGACTCGTGTCATTCTTCCCCTAGGGGAGTTCTTAAATAATACCCCGATTCCTTACTTGGGATTTCAAGGTTTTTAAGACGTTATCTGCATAGCTCTTTTGCCGGTGTTACGATATTTGGAGTCGTGCTTGGGTTTGGACTATCCTTTCCGTGGCTTCTCGAATAATCTCGGGTCTAGTGAGTGTGCTATTGGGCGTTTGTCATCTTTACGGCTGGGTATCTCCCACCTCAGTCCAACAGAGGATGATTTGCACCTTTGACCACACAGGGCCTCGAGGGGTGCAACTCCTATGCTCGAGTGGTAGTTATTGTTATATGAATACTCGATTAGAGGTAGGTGGGTATCCCAAACCTTTTCGATGTCCATTACACATGCTTCTCTTCGGGATGTGGATTCTTGTTTACCTTGACCTCGACAGGTGGAATTTCTAGAGTTTCGGTGGTCTGACACTTATAAGCGCTGAGCACATGGAAGGTGAAATATCCAAAACTAGTTCCTTATGTTAATCGGAGACTATGAGTTATGAGGCCCTTTCTTGGCGAGGACTTTTGAATGGTCTTCTAGGGATCGGGATCCTGGTGTCTTAGAAATAGGGTTTTCTACGCCCTAAGGGTTGGTACTATGGTCACCAAGGTTGAGTTTGTGTGATGTAGTTGACCTTATGAGTCTTAGATCATCTTGGGAGTTTTCTTCCTATAGTTTTCCGAGCTAATGGTAGGTCGGCCTCTGCCAGTTCCTTGCTGTTGGTTGAACATGTCTCCGATTCGGGGTAGGGAGTATCGATCCTTGAGGATGGGTTTGTTTGGCTTATTCGTAGTCGGTGGTGCCTATGGTAGTTTCGTCTTTCTTCCTTATGAGTTAGATAGGTGCTTCCTGTGGTTAGGGACTGGGTATGATGTTTCCTTTATCTATTATGTCGATCTTGTGATCAGACACCATCTGTTCTTGTGATCGTGCTAAGTGGTATCGGGTGTTTGGTTATTGGAGTGGTTCCAGGAGTAGGGGTGATTCTATCTCTGCTTAGCACATGGTTGGGGTTTCCAAAGGGATTTTGGGAATCTTTGGAGGAAGGTTGGAAGCCTTTTGGATTCCCTTGATGCCTTTTGCTCCTTGATTTTTAATCTTTATTGGGGCTAGGGAAAAGTGTGTGGTATTTCTTTCACCAGGACTTACGTGTCTGGTTACTAGGGATTCGTTGTTACTGGCTGAAAGAGTTTAGCTATCTGATTGAGTAAGACGAAAGTCTGTTTGCAGAGCTCGAGGTTTGTAAGGTGAGGATCAAGTCTGTCCGTGCCAATTGATGACATTGGACTCCTAGTTGTTACATCGATTTGAGGAGTATTGGTTGCCAGGAACGACAGGGTGTTCTATATTCATGATCTTATTGTTGCTAGTTTTGTTTTCGTTGTTACCATTGGGTCTATCTTATTTCTGCTTGTTAGGTGTTCCAATGTTCGTGTTCTTATCGTTCCTAGTTTCATTTTCGTTGTTACCATTGGGTCTATCTCGTTTCTTCTTGTTAGGTGTTCTAGTGTTCGAGTTCTTATCGTTGCTATTTTCGTTTTCGTTGTTACCATTGGGTCTATCTCGTTTCTGCTTGTTAGGTGTTCTAGTTTTCGTGTTCTTATCATTGCTAGTTTCGTTTTCATTGTTACCATTGGGTCTATCTCGTTTATGCTTGTTAGGTGTCCTGGCGACACGAGGGTGCTTCTATAAGGCAAGGGAATTTGTAATCTGAATTCTGCCAGGTCCTTCCACTATAGATGGATGTGACCTAACCGTACATACTTAGGATCTTTAGAGATGGTTGACTGTGGGGTTCTGTCCTAATCGCTATTCAGCCCAGGGACAAAAAGTAAGGCGTAATCACACGTTCTTAGTTTGCGGAATCCTAACCATGTGTGATACTAACGTTCATATGGGACCATCATGGTCCATTCGTAAGGATCCCTAGCTTCCCGTAATTTACAGGATTTGCTCTAACGAGACAATAGTTTTTGGATTATGTTTTTAATTGACAAAAACTTTTTGGTGATAATTTGTAACAAACACATTCGGTTATCGTGTTATGTAATTTTAAAAGTGAATAATATTATGAAATATTATATAATTATGAGTATTGAGTTCTAACAGATAGTTTTTACTAGAAATGAAGTAAAACTATGTTTAGAATCATCCATAATGTTTTGGAAGTCTTATGAGATTCCGAACATTAGGCAAAATATCGAAATTTAACGAAAATATAAAATTTTAAATAAGTAAAATTTTATTATGGAGAGTTGTAAAGAATCACGTTAGAAACATTTAGGCGAAAACCTCATCGAAATCCGAGTTATAACGAAAAAGTTATGACTAATCGAAGATCCGCGACAAAACCGACATGGCGCCAAATGACGTAAAAAGTGAGTTTTTGATGAAATACTTTTTAGCCTTGGTGATCTAAATGAAAGTCGTAGTATTTGTTAAACCAATAATTTTGATAAAAAGAACGCCAAAATCTGACTTCGTATGAGGAAGTTATGATTTTTCTAAGTTTCAGCTTAGCAGTAGACATCTAAAAACTCGAATTTTAGATCGAGTGATTTTTAGCCGACACAACCTAAACGAGAATCGAAGGTCTCGTCAGTAGTAGTACAACGGTAAAAAGACAGACGAAAACGGACATCGGATGAAGAAGTTATTAATTTTTAACGGATTTTCCTGTCCCGATCTGTTAAAAATAATAATATTAAAAATAAATTCAAAATTATCCGACGAAGTCTAAACGAAAGTTGTAGAGCATAATTTTCCCTACGCGTGCATATAAAGAACGTCAAAAACGGAGCTCATATGCAAAGGTTATGGATTTTAGAAGTTCGGGGCTCAAAAATCAAGAAAATACTTGAAAACCGAGTAGAATCGCAGGGCTCAGCTTCGGCCACGTCGCCCTTCTCGCATACAGACGCGTGTCCGAGCCGGAGAACCAAGCGATGCGAGGTCCAATGGCCTTCCGACGCGTGCCACCTCCGTGTCAAGTCCGAAACGCGCCTGCTGTCCCGACCCTCACATCCGAGCCTCGCCCTTCTGTCGCGTGTACCGAGCCTCGCAGCTTCGCAGCCACCTGCCCTCTCCCTCTCGCTTCGGATCCGAACCTCGGCCCTATATAAGGGGTGCGAGACCTCCCGGGTAAATGTTGGAAAACTGTCACTTTTCACCCTTAAACCCATATTTTAACTACTTTCACTTCCCCCGAAGCCCCGGTATCATTTTTAACACCCGGAACACGCCCCGAAGTGCCCGAGAAGCCCGACAAATTTATCTTTTCGGTTTGAAGCCCAACCCTCGCACAGCCCGGTTTTCAATAAATCTCCCGGTTTTCAACGAAGGAAGTTATATTTAGAGTCGAAGTGCTGCCCAAATTACTATTTTAACTCCCGGTTATATCACGATGAGTTTAATATATAGGAACAATTGTATGTTATGTGTTATATGTGCTAAATGCTTTCCTGAGTTATTTTGGTTTTTATACTCTTGATCATGTAGAGCATGTCTCGTATCACTTCTGGTATTGGCTTTGAGCCTCTGGCCATGTAGAGCATGTCTCGTATTATTCTGGTATCGGATTTATGCATTTGGCCATGTAGAGCATGTCTCGTATCACTTCTGGTATTGGCTTTGTGCCTTTGGCCATGTAGAGAATGACTCGTATAACTTCTGGTATTGGCATAGGGCTATGTAGGGCTGAAAGCCTGTATATTCTAGCAAAATTATAATCAGAAATTGTATGTTTTCTGTGCCATTTGGGCCAAATTGTTATTGATGTATATCAAGTATGGAAATTGTTATGTCTCGTTGATTGTATATCTTTGAATCAAATCATTGATTGATATGGAAAGTTGGTCACATGATTCACATATGCCCTAGTTGTTTCTTGTTCCTCTTTGCTTCTGCCATATTGAAGTATATATATATATATATGGCATAACGTTATATTGTATCTATTATTGAGCTCACTAAGCGTCGCCGCTTACCTCTCTCAGTGTTTAAGAATTGCAGGAGATAAGCAAGCAGTATGGTTATATACTGTCGGAAGATGTAGAATAGTTTTTACTATTACTTTTGTATTTCGGTTTATGTTTGTAGAAAATTACAATATCCTGGGTAGTTATGTAAAATATTAAAACATAGTCGGTTTGTATCCAGTAGTTTGTAATCACTTTACCAATTTAAAATATTGTTTTTATGAATATGCATGTAGCATGTTTTGGAGTAACAATTGTCAAGTATGAAAGTTTGGGTCTTTCAGAAATACAAAAGTTTAGAAAGCGGTTCTTTCAATCATGGTATCAGAGCGGTGGTTTAAGTGAACTAAATTCCACGGATTGGTATTTAGACTTAAACCGTCAGAAGTTCAATATATGAACAGATTCATTAGGAGTATATGGATACAAACCATAGGACAGACTTAAGTAAACTATTAGGTAATAATAAATCCTAATATTCTAAAATACTATATTGCTCCAAATTTTCAGAAGAATGGCTGAACAGGAAGGTAGCCATACCCCTGAGGTGGGTAGAGGTCCTCAACCTGGTGAAGTAAATACTCCAGTATTACCTCGAGAGGAGCGACTCTTAGGTAAACTTACTGGTATAATTCGACAGACTCTTGAAGAACACAAGAAGAATAATGATAAAGACAAAGAGAAAGCCACTGGAGAATTTTCAAAAGGAGAGGTGAAGCATCCCTCGTTCAAAAATTTCAAGAGTAGTGGGGCTACGGAGTTTTCAGGTGTTCTAAATCCCATTGTTGCTCTTACCTGGATCCAGAACACAGAGAAAGTGTTTCGTATTTCTCATGTGGATAATGAAGACAAGGCTAATTATGCTTCTGCTATGCTCATCGAAGAAGCCTTGGTCTGGTGGGAAGCAACATGTGAAGCTCTCAAAGAGTATGACCAGGAGAGTTTATCCTGGGAGATATTCAAAACTCGTTTCCTAGAGAAGCATTGTCCTCTAGACATGAGGAGGAGATTGGAGTAAGAGTTTCTGGAGCTTAAGAAAGAAGGAATGACCGTGAATGAGTATGAAACTCAATTCAATCAAAGAGCACGGTTTGCCGCAAAGTATATCCCCACTGAAGACGATAAAATTCAGTTATTCTTGGATGGACTGCGGTATGAGATCTGCGATTTTGTAGCTAATCGGGATGTTCTGTCCTTTGACAAAGCTGTTGAGTATGTTCGAAAGCGTGAGCATGACTTACAGATACGTGGTGCCACTTTTTTTGTTCCAAAGCATCCACGTATCAATCAAACTGTTCATGTTTCCTCTATTCCACCAGCTCAATCTGTTCAATTTGATTCTAATACAAGAGAGTAATCTCAGAGCGCCATTCGTGGTCGCGGTAGATCACAATCTTTTTCTCTTCAGTCGACATCATGTATAAAATGTGGAAAGAATCACCAGGGCCAATGCATAACAGAAAAAATGGTGACCTGTTATGGATGTGGAGAAATGGGTCACATAAAGCCTGTTTGTCCAATGAAGAGTGTTACATGCTTTGCTTGTGGTGTTACGGGCCACAGGAAGCGTTTCTGTCCTACTCTTACTAGTCAAATGGCGGGAAGTCAAGCTTCCGTTTAACAACCAAGGAATACTCCAAAGCAGGAGGTGCAAATAGCTAAAGGCCATGCATTTCAGATTACCACAGAAGAGGCACGCGAGGACCCGAATGATGTGACGGGTACATTTCTTGTCAAATTTTAGACCTGCCCACATCTTATTTGATTCTGGTGCCTCAAATTCTTTTGTGTCTCATGAATTTGCGCTTTCTTTTCAAATTGCTTGCTATGCACTTGTGCAACCATTTCACGTAGATACCGTAGGAAGTGTATCATTACTTGCTGGTAAAGTCCATAGAGATTGTGTCATGGAAATTAAAGGTTATAGTTTTCTTGTTAACCTGATTCCATCTTCTTGCCCAACTTTGATAATATTCCCGACATGGAATGGTTATTAAAGAACACACTCAGGCGTGAAAAGTTTCTTTGTGAAAACATATGAATGGTGACTTGGGAACTGCGAGACAATACTTGGGACGAGTATGAGTTGGTGTGAATAGTAGTAGAGTCCTATACTACTGGAAGCACAGGACTCACACTTGGATCAGGGAAAGTCACAAGGTTACCAAGAAGCTAGTAATCGATTCTGTTGTTGTTCGAGTATGTCATTACCTTCGTTTCGGTGATGACTAAGAAGATGATTTTCGTTCAGACCTTAATGGTCGTAAAGAATCGAGTCCGACTAAAATAGATATGCGAAGTGAGGTGATTGGTTTAGAGAACCATGTCTCGTGTAGTGACGAAAATTTAGTCAGAGAATTGAAGAATGAGATGGTCAGACGGAAAGAACAATTCAAACGGTAGAAGATATGCTTTGTGCATATGTCTTGGAGTTGGTGCACGTCAAGTGGAAACACCATCGAGGCCCAAATTATAATTAGGAAAATAAGAATGAGATAAGAGCGAAATATTCCCAGTCATTTTTATCCTTATGATTTCGGGGACGAAATCCTCAAAAGGAGGAGGTATGTGTAACATACACGTTCGATTATCGTGTTATGTAATTTTAAAAGTGAATAATATTATGAAATATTATATAATTATGAGTATTGAGTTCTAACAGATAGTTTTTACTAGAAATGAAGTAAAACTATGTTTAGAATCATCCAGAATGTTTTGGAAGTCTTATGAGATTCCGAACATTATGCAAAATATCAAAATTTAACGAAAATATAAAATTTGAAATAAGTAAAATTTTATTATGGAAAGTTGTAAAGAATCACGTTAGAAACATTTAGGCGAAAGCCTCATCGAAATCCGAGTTATAACGAAGAAGTTATGACTAATCGAAGATCCGCGACAAAACCGACATGGCGCCGAATGACGTAAAAAGTGAGTTTTTGATAAACTACTTTTTAGCCTTGGTGATCTAAATGAAAGTCGTAGTATTTGTTAAACCGAGAATTTTGATAAAAAGAACGCCAAAATCTGACTTCGTATGAGGAAGTTATGATTTTTCTAAGTTTCAGCTTAGCAATAGACATCTAAAAACTCGAATTTTAGATCGAGTAATTTTTAGCCGACACAACCTAAACGAGAATCGAAGGTCTCGTCAGTAGTAGTACAACGGTAAAAAGACAGACGAAAACGGACATTGGATGAAGAAGTTATGAATTTTTAACGGATTTTCCTGTCCCGGTCTGTTAAAAATAATAATATTAAAAATAAAATCAAAATTATCCGACGAAGTCTAAACGAAAGTTGTAGAGCATAATTTTCCCTACGCGTGCATATAAAGAACGTCAAAAACGGAGCTCATATGCAAAGGTTATGGATTTTAGAAGTTCGGGGCTCAAAAATCAAGAAAATACTTGAAATCCGAGTAGAATCGTAGGGCTCAGCTTCGGCCACGTCGCCCTTCTCGCATACAGACGCGTGTCCGAGCCGGAGAACCAAGCGATGCGAGGTCCAATGGCCTTCCGACGCGTGCCACCTCCGTGTCAATTCCGAAACGCGCCTGCTGTCCCGACCCTCGCATCCGAGCCTCGCCCTTCTGTCGCGTGTACCGAGCCTCGCAGCTTCGCAGCCACCTGCCCTCTCCCTCTTGCTTCGGATCCGAACCTCGGCCCTATATAACGGGTGCGAGACCTCCCGGGTAAATGTTGGAAAACTGTCACTTTTCACCCTTAAACCCATATTTTAACTACTTTCACTTCCCCCGAAGCCCCGGTATCATTTTTAACACCCGGAACACGCCCCGAAGTGCCCGAGAAGCCCGACAAATTTATCTTTTCGGTTTGAAGCCCAAACCTCGCAGAGCCCGATTTTCAATAAATCTCTCGGTTTTCAACGAAGGAAGTTATATTTAGAGTCGAAGTGCTGCCCAAATTACTATTTTAACTCCTGGTTATTTCACGGTGAGTTTAATATATAGGAACAATTGTATGTTATGTGTTATATGTGCTAAATGCTTTCCTGAGTTATTTTGGTTTTTATACTCTTGATCATGTAGAGCATGTCTCGTATCACTTCTGGTATTGGCTTTGAGCCTCTGGCCATGTAGAGCATGTCTCGTATTATTCTGGTATCGGATTTATGCATTTGGCCATGTAGAGCATGTCTCGTATCACTTCTGGTATTGGCTTTGTGCCTTTGGCCATGTAGAGAATGACTCGTATAACTTTTGGTATTGACATAGGGCTATGTAGGGCTGAAAGCCTGTATATTCTAGCAAAATTATAATCAGAAATTGTATGTTTTCTGTGCCATTTGGGCCAAATTGTTATTGATGTATATCAAGTATGGAAATTGTTATGTCTCGTTGATTGTATATCTTTGAATCAAATCATTGATTGATATGGAAAGTTAGTCACATGATTCACATATGCCCTAGTTGTTTCTTGTTCCTCTTTGCTTCTGCCATATTGAAGTATATATATATGGCATAACGTTATATTGTATCTATTATTGAGCTCACTAAGCGTCACCGCTTACCCCTCTCAGTGTTTAACAATTGCAGGAGATAAGTAAGTAGTATGGTTATATACTGTCGGAAGATCTAGAATAGTTTTTACTATTACTTTTGTATTTCGGTTTATGTTTGTATAAAATTACAATATCCTGGGTAGTTATCTAAAATATTAAAACATAGTCGGTTTGTATCCAGTAGTTTGTAATCACTTTACCAATATAAAATATTGTTTTTATGAATATGCATGTAGCATGTTTTGGAGTAACAATTGTCAAGTATGAAAGTTTGGGTCTTTCAAAAATACGAAAGTTTAGAAAGCGGTTCTTTCAATCATGGTATCAGAGCGGTGGTTTAAGTGAACTAAATTCCACGGATTGGTATTTAGACTTAAACCGTCAGAAGTTCAATATATGAACAGATTCATTAGGAGTATATGGATACAAACCATAGGACAGACTTAAGTAAAATACTATATTGCTCCAAATTTTCAGAAGAATGGCTGAACAGGAAGGTAGCCATACCCCTGAGGTGGGTAGAGGTCCTCAACCTGGTGAAGTAAATACTCCAGTATTCCCTCGAGAGGAGCGACTCTTAAGTAAACTTACTGGTATAATTCGACAGACTCTTGAAGAACACAAGAAGAATAATGATAAACTCAAAGAGAAAGCCACTGGAGAATTTTCAAAAGGAGAGGTGAAGCGTCCCTCGTTCAAAAATTTCAAGAGTAGTGGGGCTACGGAGTTTTCAGGTGTTCTTAATGTTGGGTTTTTGAGCATTCTAACACTCCTAAGTTTACATGCAACCCTAAATACCTTGGAACTATGTTTTCTCTATTATACATGCAAATATGAATATTCGAAGGTATTACCCTATCTAGCATACAATCCTTGATACTTGGGTAATATAACAAGTTAGAATACATACCTTTTAATGAAGCTTCAAGTCTTGAACTTTAAGAGCTTAGCCCCAATAGTGTGGAAGCCTCAAGTGGAATCACAAATCACCAAAACACCTTGGAAAACCTTTAGAGAATATGGATACTTGGCTCACACTTATGAAATCGGTTATTGCCCTCCTTAGTGTATCCACACTAGCCACTCGCCTAATTTCATTAACCATTAGACCCTTTATATAGTGTGGAGGATTAGGGTTAAACCCTAATACCCATGACCTTTCATTTCCTAGGATCCATGGGTTAAAGCTCCATGGACTATCCATGAAGACTTAGCCCAACCTAAATGAACTTGGCCCACTACACACATATATCTAAGAGTCCATATTTAATTAGTTCCTTTTGATCACTTAATTAATTATAAATTAATTCTTGATCAATACTAATTAAATAATATGATTATATATTAATATATTAGAACTTATAATATATTAATATAAATCATAAATATACTATTCTCAAAAGACTATCCATATAAATTGTGTCGGTGAAGTGCAACCCAAATGGACCATGCCGGGTCGGGTCAAGTACATACCAAATATAGTTATGGACTTAGACATTAATCCAACAGTCTCCCACTTGGATAAGTCTAAAACTATTATTGAGTATGACTTCAAAAACCAACTGGCAATCGTAGCTCTTAAAGCCGCTGTCAAACTCTGATCCTGTCAACGAACTCTGACCTTTGTCAATGACTTGTCCATTAGATAAGGGATCATATATTCCTCCATTCTAGATATCATATGGACTGAGACATGGATTATAATCATTCTCTCTGTCCATTTGTTGTTTCCCGATTTCCGATTTATGATGACTGACTGATTGAACAAATCAAATCAGTCCTGGCTTGGCCAAGCACTCACATGTGTCATCATTAAATCATCGAGGGGCCCATATATATCGCTTTTATCCCGAAGGTAAAAGGAATGGATAAACTTCGACTCATATGGCTTGTTCTACTACTTGTTGAATCATACACAAAGGCACGTTTTATAACATCGATTTACCAATGCGGTTTCGTGCAATCAATGTACAACCAACTCATAGTAACAACTCATATCTCTAAGTTTGAAGAATATAAGATATTATCGTCTCATGATCACTCGTGATAAAATCCATGAAGTGATTCAAATGAGCGCGGGTTGAATCCAATACTCAGAACTTATGAGCACTCATGAGTGTTGTAGCACAACTTTGTCCACCAACTTGGACCTCTACAAGCCAACCCATGACAGTCTTGATTCATATCTACTTTCAACATATGACCGACTGTGGATGGTTTGAATAACTTAGTCATTCCGGAAGAATAACCTTGTTATTATGGAAGTAAAAACATGCAAAATGAAACACAAGAATAAATGAATCAAATATGGTATCAAACCCTATGAATATAAATAAACCACTTTTATTTATCACCATACTGATTACTCATTATTCATTGTTTCGGTTTTATCAACTTTATACCTGAATTAAAAACACTAGTTGTCCCATGCTCTAAGCATGTACACTATGTTTTTCTAAACAATAGCTTTGCCATACACCAAGTATGCACTCTATGTTTGTCTATGATCCTTTTCTTTGTGAACTAGATCAATTGAACATAATTTCAATGATTCTCTTTTCACACTCCCAAATCCTTGTCTTAAATGTAAGAATTCCAAATTCCTATCATTTATCGAAATCTGTTTAGATTTTAAACTTATATGCACTGTTCCTCTTGTAATGATTATGCACAAAGCCACAAAGACTTGGCAACAATCATTACAGAGTATTCCAATGGAGAGCAATTCCATGGAAATGATGTTTCAAATTCAAAGCGCATTGCTTTGAACATGCTTCTTGCATTAAGTTTCTTTAACCTTACACAGATTGCTTCCACCTATGAAGACAACTCTATATTCCAATTTTGACTACCACTTCTGAACAAGAGTTGCCTCTTTTCAGACTATGTCAATATGGTCCTTCCAATATTAACAGTATACTTCCAACTGTCCTTGAGCAACCAATCTTTGGTAAACCTTAGATTGTCCTCGACAATTGCTTAGTCACTTTAGTCATATCCAATTCTAGACATTTTCCTCCTTAATGCCCTAAGGCATTTGGAAAATTCATAAAGAATAAATATTATAGCACATGAAATCGATCTTGTACCCAAAGTAAATGGGACACGATTCATGATGTTTCACATAAAGACATGGTTCTAGACCAGTCTTTTGCCATAATAATTTTTTGTTTGCCATATTTTCAAAATTTGACTATGAAAAGGGATGTCGTAATCATAATCGAATTTTGAGAACGCAATATACAGAATTTTCTTAAGTTGAACCAATCCAACATGAAATTCATATATATATTCTTGACTAAAGGTGATTAAAATCTCAATATAAGCTCTTTAGAATGATTATAAACTCAATCTAAGCTTTTTAGAATTGAAATGAAGTATAATTTCTTCTCCCTTAATTATAGCAAAACAACTTTTTCAACCCCTGCAACCTCACGAATTGAAACTTTTGTTTTCTATAATTAACATTGCTAACTTGCAATACTTATCATAATTATCATGCTCCCACTAACATGATGATTATTAGCATAACACTTATGCTCCCACTAGCTTTGACATGTATCCAGAAAACAGCTGGACCTCTAGAAGTCAATACTTTATTGACATTCTTACCAAAGTTCAGATTTCTGATACTAGATTGCTTTGATAAGACTTTATCAAAATCATACACCTTATCTTAGATAGATCACAGGTGCGTCTAAACAATTTCAGAACTATGAAAAGGGATGCCGTAATCATAGTCTCAATTGTTTAGACCTTTTGCCATTTCTCATAAGTCAATGTTAGTGTGCCGGTTAACCACGCACGCTCCACTAACGACTTTGAGAACTGTAAATATCACAATTGCTATCTACTTAAAATCTACTTAGTGTAAGAATTTCCTCACCATCATTTTCATGAATCGGAGAGAAACCTTATGACACTTAGATTTTATGGTGTATGTGTTCTTATCCATGTGAATTTGTCAAACCATAATCACAAGACTAGGTTAGTGACAAATCCTAACTCATATGGGTTGAACTTGTGCAATCTTAACTTCTTGCCACTTGGCAGCTCAAGGGCCTTCCATTGCTTCCAAGTAGCTATGCAAACAATTGAGAACATGTAGAACTCAAATGTATAGCCAACTTAACTGGAATGGGCACAGAAATGTCAACACGATAGGTTATAAACCTCTAGTTGTGTGCTAGTGATGAAATACAGGTTTTATTCTTGATTACTTCTTGAAACCCTTTCAGGATCTTTTAGACTCCCACTGTCTCCTTGACCTATAAGACTTTCTTGCCAAATATTCAAGAGATAGTGTGGATTCTAATCAAGACAAACACTTAACACAATTGGCCTAAGTTGGTCTCTGTTTTATCCAAAACATCACAACTTACCAAATTCAAATGTACAAGAGTAGAAAACCTTTTACTCTTACATTTCACTAGTGTTAATAGACCTTCTTTAAGATATGTCACTCAAGTTACATTTGTGGTGGGCTTGATCAGTGCACAAGAATGTGTAATCGATCCCTTAGTCCTTTACTTGACTCACACATCCATGTGAACAAGTAATTAGTCTTAATTTTCCAATGCTTGAAAGTTCTCATTCATCATACCATACAACTTGCATGATTCCAAGTTTCTATCCAACTGAAACTTGGGTGATGAGAATCTTTCCTTATTTGGAAAATTTAGACACTACCACAAATGAAAGAATCAAATTCATATTTCCACTCTTGCTATTAATGGAATCATATAAGCAACATTTTTTTTTCCTTTTCACAAATGCCATTGTAAGGATATTTTAAAATAAATAAAATCAAATTTTTTTTCCCTTTTATTTTAAAAACTTTGCGGAAAAATTATCCTTACAGTGCAAAAGCACATGAAAAACTTTGTTGTTATCTATTCCTAAGCAATATATCATAACTCCTAAGCAACAGCTCAAAATTCTTATCACAGAACCATACGATCGAGATCCATCTTCGCAATCAGAATCAACATATACTTCCTTTAAGTTTCTTCACTTTTCTTTGATTCTTAAAACATCAACATGTGACCCAGTCACATCATGTAACAAGAATCTCAGAATAGAAACTTAACAGAGTTAGATAGTGGACTTTACCTGAAGTAGAGTCAATCTTCTTGACTTGATCAACCTTATGATCTTTCAGGTAAATAGGCCGTTTCGCAATCAATGCCCCTTCCTTTGGCAAGAGAAACATAGGGACTCTTTGGGAATGGTACATGGGACTATCGCAGACTTAGCCTTTCTCTTTACCATTTGGTCAACCTAGTTGACTATGGTAAATCCCTTTACTTGGGAAGAGAAGGCTTTTCTAGATATCCGTTACCATTGTCAATGTCCATGGTAGTTTGGGAAGTTGATCTACTAATCAAATTTGCTCTCCCATTGCTCCAAATTATTGCTGATTCAGCAGCACCAAGCAAATAAATAAGATCATTAAGGGTCATGTCATAGTCTGTTTCATAGTAGTCCCAAAAGAATTCCCTATGTGACTTAGAAAGTGATTGAACCACCAACTTTCTCAAGAGTTTGACACCCAACTCTCCCGGCTTGTCAATATGTGACTTCATCTCCAAGATGCGATCATACATAGACCTTGCTTGCCAATAGGGCTTGAGTGACCTTGAACTTGTGGGTTAGGGAGAATAGTTGGAGGAGGTGGAGGAAGTAAAGTTCCAAGAGATTTGGGAGGATCATAGATGTCTGAACCATACATCTTTTTGGGAGATATTAAAGATAGTTGATCTAAAGTCCTTAATATAACACCCAATATGAAATATTAAGGCTAGGACCCAGCAAACTATTTTATAACTTGGAAGAGGGATGCCGTAATCCAAGCTATAAAATATTTGAAGGTAGGTGAATGACGATTCACCAATTTCCACCAAGATAAACGAAATGTATTATTAGGTTTTAATTGGTTTTGAAACTCCTAGATTCTTTTGAGATTCATTGAACTTTTCAAAGGCATGTTTCAATCTCGAGTGTGCCCTTCAGGTTTTGTGACTGGGATGCCGAGGATCACAAAACAAGGTGTGAATAACCATGCAAATATACTTGGTACCCTTAATATTTACCCCTCAATCGATGTGCCGGTTAACCACACACGCTCCACCGATACTATGATAAACATTAAGTTACCCTTTGCCTACCTTGTTAAATCAAGCTAGTGTGCCGGTTAACCACACATGCTCCACTAACTGACTTAAGCAAAGTGCAAAGTGTAATTTCATGGGTTAGCACCAAATTCACATTTTCCTAAGTACCTAAGATTGGGTATTATTAAGAGTTTAGTTACTTAGTATTTATCATTAATACTTTTAATGAAGGGAGAATTATAGTCCTTGTCCTACCCGTTCGGCTAACGACCCTCCACCGGTCAAGGAAGCGGTGGGTGAGAGTGGACACCCATTAAACTGCCATTTTATAGGCAGTAACCTTATACCCCCCTTATAGACCGGCTTCGTGAATGAGGCCTACTAATGGTAAGACGACTTTACTCTTATACATATATATAAATATTATTAACTTATAATATTATAAAGTATAAGGGTTGAATTTTAACTTTTAAAATTCTAAGGGCTTAACTTGGAATTAAAGTATTCAGAAGTGAAAACTTTACAAATCCCAAAACTTGAGGGCAAGTTTTTGAAACTATTCAAAAATTTTCATTTCATAACTTATGAGTTTAATGGTTCATTAAAATGAAGACTCTTCATTTTTTATGTAACCTCTTATTCTTTAATAACACTTTTAAAGAAGTGACTCTTAAACATCCATAACTTGTGGACAAGTTATGGAGTCATAATACTATTTAATGAAAAAGACTCTTCATTTTTTTTATGTAACCTATGACACTTTTATGAGTTTTAAGATTCATAAATGTGACCTTTTATGTAACTTGAGGACAAGTTACAAAAACACATTTTATGAACTACCTCTAGATTAATTAGCATTGAAAACAACTAAAACACAATTTTTTTTCCATTAATCTAAACTAACTCATAAATCAAGGAAACATAAAACTTTTGGTAATCCATAACTTATGGAGGTTAAGATCACAACTTTAAAAAAAACTTTTGAGCTCCAAAATTTTATGACAAAATTTGTAACTCCTTAAAACATTTAGATCAAACTTTTAAAACTAATAAAATAATCATATCATTTTATCTTTTACTAAATTTGACCTAATTCAACTCATATAGCAAATGATTCAAATTTTATAAATAATTAGTTTTTCACAAAACAAGTAATTATCTTAAAATTTGACAAACTTCATGTTTTTTTTTTCTTTTTTTTTCAACTTTGAAAATCAAACATTTGCATGAATATAAAAGAAAACAACCCATGGCTCTGATACCACTGTTGGGTTTTTGAGCATTCTAACACTCCTAAGTATACATGCAACCCTAAATACCTTGGAACTATGTTTTCTCTATTATACATGCAAATATGAATATTCGAAGGTATTACCCTATCTAGCATACAATCCTTGATACTTGGGTAATATAACAAGTTAGAATACATACCTTTTAATGAAGCTTCAAGTCTTGAACTTTAAGAGCTTAGCCCCAATAGTGTGGAAGCCTCAAGTGGAATCACAAATCACCAAAACACCTTGGAAAACCTTTAGAGAATATGGATACTTGGCTCACACTTATGAAATCGGTTATTGCCCTCTTTAGTGTATCCACACTAGCCACTCGCCTAATTTCATGAACCATAAGACCCTTTATATAGTGTGGAGGATTAGGGTTAAACCCTAATACCCATGACCTTTCATTTCCTAGGATCCATGGGTTAAAGCTCCATGGACTATCCATGAAGACTTAGCCCAACCTAAATGAACTTGGCCCACTACACACATATATCTAAGAGTCCATATTTAATTAGTTCCTTTTGATCACTTAATTAATTATAAATTAATTCTTGATCAATACTAATTAAATAATATGATTATATATTAATATATTAGAACTTATAATATATTAATATAAATAATAAATATACTATTCTCAAAAGACTATCCATATAAATTGTGTCGGTGAAGTGCAACCCAAATGGACCATGCTGGGTCGGGTCAAGTACATACCAAACATAGTTATGGACTTAGACATTAATCCAACACTTAATCCCATTGTTGCTCTTACCTGGATCCAGAACACAGAGAAAGTGTTTCGTATTTCTCATGTGGATAATGAAGACAAGGCTAATTATGCTTCTGCTATGCTCGTCGAAGAAGCCTTGGTCTGGTGGGAAGCAACATGTGAAGCTGTCAACGAGTATGACCAGGAGAGTTTATCATGGGAGATGTTCAAAACTCGTTTGCTAGAGAAGTATTGTCCTCTAGACATGAGGAGGAGAATGGAGTAAGAGTTTGTGGAGCTTAAGAAAGAAGGAATGACCGTGAATGAGTACGAAACTCAATTCAATCAAAGAGCACGGTTTGCCGCAAAGTATATCCCCACTGAAGACGATAAAATTCAATTATTCTTGGATGGACTGCGGTATGAGATCCGCGATTTTGTAGCTAATCGGGATGTTCTGTCCTTTGACAAAGTTGTTGAGTATGCTCGAAAGCGTGAGCATGACTTACAGATACGTGGTGCCACTTTTTCTGTTCCAAAGCATCCACGTATCAATCAAACTGTTCCTGTTTCCTCTATTCCACCAGCTCGATCTGTTCAATTTGATTCTAATACAAGAGAGTAATCTCAGAGCGCCATTCGTGGTCGCGGTAGATCACAATCTTTTTCTCTTCAGTCAACATCATGTATAAAATGTGGACAGAATCACCAGGGCCAATGCAGAACAGAAAAAGCGGTGACCTGTTATGGATGTGGAGAAATAGGTCACATAAAGCCTGTTTGTTCAATGAAGACTGTTACATGCTTTGCTTGTGGTGTTACCAGCCACATGAAGCGTTTCTGTCCTACTCTTACTAGTCAAATGGCGGGAAGTCAAGCTTCCGTTCAACAACCAAGGAATACTCCAAAGCAGGAGGTGCAAATAGCTAAAGGCCATGCATTTCAGATTACCACAGAAGAGGCACGCGGGGACCCGAATGATGTGACGGGTACATTTCTTGTCAAATTTTAGACCTGCCCACATCTTATTTGATTCTGGTGCCTCAAATTCTTTTGTGTCTCATGAATTTGCGCATTCTTTTCAAATTGCTTGCTATGCACTTGTGTAACCATTTCACGTAGATACCGTAGGAAGTGTATCATTACTTGTTGGTAAAGTCCATAGAGATTGTGTCATGGAAATTGAAGGTTATAGTTTTCTTGTTAACCTGATTCCCATCTTCTTGCCCAACTTTGATAATATTCCCGACATGGAATGGTTATTAAAGAACACACTCAGGCGTGAAAAGTTTCTTTGTGAAAACTTATGAATGGTGACTTGGGAACTGTGAGACAATACTTGGGACGAGTATGAGTTGGTGTGAATAGTAGTAGAGGCCTATACTATTGGAAGCACAGGACTCACACTTGGATCAGGGAAAGTCACAAGGTTACCAAGAAGCTAGTAATCGATTCTGTTGTTGTTCGAGTATGTCATTACCTTCGTTTCGGTGATGACTAAGAAGATGATTTTCGTTCAGACCTTAATGGTCGTAAAGAATCGAGTCCGACTAAAATAGATATGCGAAGTGAGGTGATTGGTTCAGAGAACCATGTCTCGTGTAGTGACGAAAATTTAGTCAGAGAATTGAAGAATGAGATGGTCAGACGGAAAGAACAATTCAAACGGTAGAAGATATGCTCTGTGCATATGTCTTGGAGTTGGTGCACGTCAAGTGGAAACACCATCGAGGCCCAAATTATAATTAGGAAAATAAGAATGAGATAATAGCGAAATATTCCCAGTCATTTTTATCCTTATGATTTCGGGGACGAAATCCTCAAAAGGAGGAGGTATGTGTAACATACACGTTTGGTTATCGTGTTATGTAATTTTAAAAGTGAATAATATTATGAAATATTATATAATTATGAGTATTGAGTTCCAACAGATAGTTTTTACTAGAAATGAAGTAAAACTATGTTTAGAATCATCCAGAATGTTTTGGAAGTCTTATGAGATTCCAAACATTAGGCAAAATATCAAAATTTAACGAAAATATAAAATTTGAAATAAGTAAAATTTTATTATGGAGAGTTGTAAAGAATCACGTTAGAAACATTTAGGCGAAAACCTCATCGAAATCCGAGTTATAACGAAGAAGTTATGACTAATCGAAGATCCGCGACAAAACCGACATGGCGCCGAATGACGTAAAAAGTGAGTTTTTGATAAAATACTTTTTAGCCTTGGTGATCTAAATGAAAGTCGTAGTATTTGTTAAACCGAGAATTTTGATAAAAAGAACGCCAAAATCTGACTTCGTGTGAGGAAGTTATGATTTTTCTAAGTTTCAGCTTAGCAGTAGACATCTAAAAACTCGAATTTTAGATCGAGTGATTTTTATCTGACACAACCTAAACGAGAATCGAAGGTCTCGTCAGTAGTAGTACAACGGTAAAAAGACAGACGAAAACGGACATCGGATGAAGAAGTTATGAATTTTTAACGGATTTTCCTGTCCCGGTCTGTTAAAAATAATAATATTAAAAATAAAATCAAAATTATCCAACGAAGTCATAACAAAAGTTGTAGAGCATAATTTTCCCTACGCGTGCATATAAAGAACGTCAAAAACGGAGCTCGTATGCAAAAGTTATGGATTTTAGAAGTTCGGGGCTCAAAAATCAAGAAAATCCTTGAAAACTGAGAAGAATCGCAGGGCTCAGCTTCGGCCACGTCGCCCTTCTCGCATGCAGACGCGTGTCCGAGCCGGAGAAGCAAGCGATGCAAGGTCCAATGGCCTTCTGACGCGTTCCACCTCCATGTCAAGTCCGAAACGCGCCTGCTGTCCAGACCCTCGCATCCGAGCCTCGCCCTTCTGTCGCGTGTACCGAGCCTCGCAGCTTCGCAGCCACCTGCCCTCTCCCTCTCGCTTCGGATCCGAACCTCGGCCCTATATAAGGGGTGCGAGACCTCCCGGGTAAATGTTGGAAAATTGTCACTTTTCACCCTTAAACCCATATTTTAACTACTTTCACTTCCCCCGAAGCCCCGATATCATTTTTAACACCCGGAACACGCCCCGAAGTGCTCGAGAAGCCCAACAAATTTATCTTTTCAGTTTAAAGCCCAACCCTCGCAGAGCCTAGTTTTCAATAAATCTCCCGGTTTTCAACGAAGGAAGTTATATTTAGAGTCGAAGTGCTGCCCAAATTACTATTTTAACTCCCAGTTATTTCACGGTGAGTTTAATATATAGGAACAATTGTATGTTATGTGTTATATGTGTTAAATGCTTTCCTGAGTTATTTTGGTTTTTATACTCTTGATCATGTAGAGCATGTCTCGTATCACTTCTGGTATTGGCTTTGAGCCTCTGGCCATGTAGATCATGTCTCGTATTATTCTGGTATCGGATTTATGCATTTGGCCATGTAGAGCATGTCTCGTATCACTTCTGGTATTGGCTTTGTGCCTGTGGCCATGTAGAGCATGACTCGTATAACTTCTGGTATTGGCATAGGGCTATGTAGGGCTGAAAGCCTGTATATTCTAGCAAAATTATAATCAGAAATTGTATGTTTTCTGTGCCAATTGGGCCAAAGTGTTATTGATGTATATCAAGTATGGAAATTGTTATGTCTCGTTGATTGTATATCTTTGAATCAAATCATTGATTGATATGGAAAGTTGGTCACATGATTCACATATGCCCTAGTTGTTTCTTGTTCCTCTTTGCTTCTGCCATATTGAAGTATATATATGGCATAACGTTATATTGTATCTATTATTGAGCTCACTAAGCGTCACCGCTTACCCCTCTCAGTGTTTAACAATTGCAGGAGATAAGTAAGCAGTATGGTTATATACTGTCGGAAGATGTAGAATAGTTTTTACTATTACTTTTTTATTTCGGTTTATGTTTGTATAAAATTACAATATCCTGGGTAGTTATGTAAAATATTAAAACATAGTCTGTTTGTATCTAGTAGTTTGTAATCACTTTACCAATATAAAATATTGTTTTTATGAATATGTATGTAGCATGTTTTGGAGTAACAATTGTCAAGTATGAAAGTTTGGGTCTTTCATAAATACCAAAGTTTAGAAAGGGGTTCTTTCATAATTCGATGCTTAAGTTTATCGTGGAACGTACCAAAAGCTGTGGTAGGGTTCCTTGTCGTCTCCTCCTATCTAGTTGTCGACTCCTTTGTTAGTCATCTCCGTTGGACAATCTCTCTTGAAATGTCCTGCTGCACCGCACTTGCGACAAGCCGGACTCACTTCTGGGTTGCGGGTTGGAGTGACGTATGGGGCCGGGGCCCTACAGTAGCGGGAGGTGTGCCCCATCTTGTTGCACCTCTTGCAACAAAATGCCTGGCAGGCTTCCCAATGATGGTATTTGCACCTATTGCAAGGTGCATTGTTCCCAAGGTATGATTGTCTCGATGGGGGAGGAGTAGGCTTAGTGGGGGTAGGGACTGATTTCACTTGTTGTCTTTTAGTAGGCCTCTGAGTCGAACTGCCTCCTTTTTCATTTCCAAACTTTCATTTCTTGAGCTTAGGTTTAGGTTTTAGGGTGCATTGGTGAGTTGTTTTTCGTTGGTTTCCCTGGTTGTTGTTACGGTTGAATTTATCGATACTGTTTCCATTATTTGTTTGTGTTGTTGGCATTGAAGTATGCCATGACAGCTGCCAGCTGTTATAGTGGCTTGGAATGTGGTGGAGTCTATTTGTAGGACCGGTGTATCGTCAGGGTACTGGTTATCTCCATGGTAAGACATGACCATGTTGCACACAAAAAGTGAGCTCGTAAGTACTTGTAGCTAGTTTCAAGGGAGTTTACTCGTATAATGGTGTGAACCTACATCCCCATGATGCAGCTGTGATAGAGAGTGGAAACATATATTGCATGACGTTAAGTCTGTCAAAATAGCACATAGTTAGCAATATCGTTAACGGACTTGGTTGTATGGATTCTTGGAGGGCATACTCTGCGTGGTTTACTACTACTGGTTGCGATTAAAGGCATTATGCACCTAAGGCGAGTGGCGCGGTGATTCTCTTTTATCGCCATGGCGCACAAGGTGCTTGGCCTTTTTACTCCTATCCTGAGTGCTCTTTTTGGTGTTCTTTACACTGCTAAGGCTGCCCTAGCCTTGATTACAATGAGTTGTGGTCTCTAGATGACCACCTCCTCTTTTAAGGAGTGTAGATGGTCTGCATAGTTTTCTGGTTCTACTTGTGGGTTTCGCAAGGCATTTGGAATGGTGTTCTTGTTACTTGTGGGGGATCGGATGTACATTGTCGCACACTGGGCTTTGCTTACGGTCTCTCCATTACTCCATGACAGAGAGTTGGAAGTCGAGAGTCAATTCGGGTTACTCGTGGCCCATACGGGGGTGATGCTTGATTCGCGAGGGTGTTGGCTATCGGAGTTCGGTACACGTCGATTGTGGATCAGGGTGTCCTTCGTGAAGGTGCGCCCTAAATTGGATAGGAGCCAATTTATTAACTTGTTTTTGCGTGGATATCGTTTGGTTTCTAGGTATGTCTATTCCAGGAGTACCTATATGGGGTGTTTTGTATCTGGAAAGAGAAAGGTGAAAGGTTCTTTGATCTACTATCAATTGGGTAGAGCTTCGCCAAGGGTTTCCTTGGCGCTTTTATCCTTGCTGGGTTCTTAGTCGGAATCCTCCCTTGCACGATTCATCTCTTGGTATTCCTTAGGATCCACTTCCGGATTTTCCTCTTGGACTTCTTTCGGTCTCTCCTTGCCCTAACCGCAATTCACCGTGATAGGGAAGTAGAAGTCTTGGCGAGGAATTTCAACTACGTTGTTTGTGCGAGAATCGAGGTACGAGATATATGGGGAAAGTTTTAGGTGTGGGAGGGGTTTATAGTATCCTAAAATACTCCTATAGTATTTTAAACTTGATGTTCGATTCTATTATTCTATTGTACTCATAGTTGGTAGGTTTTAGGTTTGTTGCAACACCACCATCACTCTCAAGCACATGTTGGTCATATCTCAAATAAATATAGTTGATCAGGCTATATTTATCCCAAATATGATTACATACTACATAGGTTTGACTGTAGCGTTCAACTTTTAGTTACTTTTGTTTTCTTCTCGTTATGATACTGTGTTAGTAGGTATGTATACTTTTATAGAATACTTGTCTTTTTAAAGTATACCTTCAGGCAGTGTGTGTTTTAGTCCCATTGTATTTATAGTTGTATATCTTGTATGGCTAGATATACTAGTTCACTATAAACAATGCTCTGATAGCAATCTGTCACACCCCCGGACCAGACGGCGGAAACGTCCGGAGGCGGGTGACTTCATTGTGCAGTATCATAACAATTGGATGTAAATGAAACAGAGCAATCCAAACATCATACATTGAGATAACAAACTTACATTGTTTACATATTGTATTTGTCCTTCGAATTACACAAAAGAGACATAAGCAGAAAAATCCAAACTACAACTAATATTCTTGCATCCGCGTCCCTTGTTACCTGCTTACGAGATCCCTGAGAATACAAGTCGTTTTGAAAAGCTTCAACTAAAAAGTTGGTGAGTTCATAAGCATTTTTGTATAAAATCATTTACACTTATTTAGAATCGTTCTCATTGTACTTTCAGAAAATCCGATATTTTCTATGAAATCGTTTGAAGTCTTGCCTAGAAAATCATGGATATATGTGTGTGCATGTCATTACTTTTGTTCATCCTTATAAGGAGTGATTTCGAAAAGTAGTGTAATTTGTAAAAGCAAGTTGTGTACGAGAATAGTTCTTTTGAATAGTAATAGTCAACCATTTCTAGAAAAATCCCTTATTTTCAAGAAGAGAATATGGTTGAAAATCTTGTTCCTCTTATCGAGTAAAATTTAGTGTGTGTTCTAGTTTATCGTTATCGAAATCGTAGAAAACCGTTTTCTCCAGAAAATCCTATATTGTATGCTATAAAATATGCGTAAGTTCTAGTTCCAACTATGTATATGTGTGGGTTAGTTTATCGTTTTCAAAATCGTTTTCCATAGAGTCCTACGCTTTTTAATTTGTAAAAATAGCAGTATTACGACTCTATACTTGTTAGGAGAAAGAATCAACATGGCAATTGTGGACATTCTACGCGATAAAAAAGGATAGTCAACGCAACAAACACGGACCATCATTTATCATGTATAGGACGGTCAACACAAAGTGCTAAAATTTATTTATGAGGTTTTTCCTTACATAAATTTCTAGATGACATAACATATTCTAGTGAGTCGTTATAACCATACTAATCTGATGGAGTGTCCATTTTGGCGTTTCTCAGGCGCCCTAGTTTTGGAAAAGACATTTGTCACCCTAGACTGGCCTGTCTAGCTGTAGCGAACAGCGAAGGTGCGGGGTGTCAACCCCGTATAGATCTATACACAAATTCCCGCTCTCCCTCCAGGAGACTCTGGCTATAACTCCTTACAGGACTTTAGATGTACACTAATATTTTTATATTTAGGTACTTTTGAGATTTGTCTGACTAGAATATTAACAACCTTTTGAGAAATCGTTAGAGATCCATTATTTGTTAGATAAATAATGAAATTTGTACTTATTGAATAGAAATATCGTTCTCGTTCCATATCGTTGATTGTGCTCGTTCACTGGGTGCTCGTGTTCGTTCCTTTTTGTTTATTGAAAAATAAGTCATTTTAGTCAAGAGAAAAAGTGTCAAGTTATAATTTGTATAAATTTATAACTGCCGGTTATGACACACATTTTCTGTTTTAAGACATATAGAACATTGCTTATGTTCTTGGAGGTTTTACGACAGCAGTTTATGACATGCAAATATTTCCGTCATTAAGGCTCTATTTGTATATCTTCTTGACGCAAAATTTTATATCGAATATTTATAAAATACTCCCTGATAGCTTGCAAATAGTCACAAAGTTTCCATTTTCGAAAATTACTAGAAATAGTGTCAACTTATCAAGGTCCATTTTTATAACTTTTATCTCTAGACATGAAAGCATAGATAAAGGGGTTAAGTTGGACACACCCAATAATTGGGAGGCTCTTTTGTACAAAAAGTATCCTCTGTTCTTTATGAAGTTGTGAAATCTTATGTTCATGAGAATATTACTAAAATAATAATTTAATAATATTTCACACACACACACATACAAACGTACGTATACATGCAATTATTCAAGTATTTAGGCAAGATTTGACTTGTACTCTCCCCCAAAAACATTAAAACATTGAAAAAGGTGGGGGTATGAAGCTCACATTGATTAGCTTGCTCGGTGATTTGAAGAGTGATGAGGAAGTTTCCAAGCTCGAAAGCTTGAAAGATTCTTAAATCTTTAGAGGATTCTAAGAATAATTTTTCTTGTGTGTAAATATAATGAAATCTTAGAATAGTGTGAAGAATAATTATTCAAAGAGGATAAAATACTCACCAAAGAAATCTGAGAATTTCCTTTGAAGGGATGAACTTGAATCTTGAAGGAGTTGAGAGTATTCTTAGGAGTTTTCTGGAAGTGAGAAATGAGAAGTGGGACTTGGGAAGGCAAAGGAGTTCACGTATCTAAAGGGAAGGATAAGAGTGACTTGACATTTGCATGGAGGGCTGGTGGGTAAAGCTTGTTATCCATGGATAATGTGTGGTTTACTGAGATTTGCATGGGGAATGAAGGATTTACATCACATCACAAAGTCAAACCCCTATATTTCCTTAGAATCTCCTTAAAAATCTTGGGTATTATTTTATATAAATATGCTTAAAATAATTAATTTTGGCATAAAACAGGGGTTTAAGGGGTTTAGGATATGAAAAATACGAGTTTGGTGTGATTTTCGGCGTCAAAATGTCTTAAAATGATAAAAAGATCCGAAAATGACAAAAATCCGAAGTGTAGAAGCGAGTTCCGGAGTCCCCTTCTAATTTCCGGAGTCAATATGAGAGGTCCGGAGTCAGGTTCATTTATCTGGAGTCAGCTTACAAGGTTCTGGAGCACTTTCTCGGATTTTGGAAGTCAAGCGCGAGATCAGGAGCGAAGCCAGCAGTCCGGACCGGAGGCGCGAAGCCGGTTGGAGAATCCGAAGCTGCGTCAAGCGAGATCTTCCGGAGTCACTTCTTCCGGGCGTGCGAGATTGTCCGAAGCTAGGGGGTTCCGAATAAGCGAGTCTTCTTAGTTCCTTAAGAGGCATTCCGGACTAAGAGGGTTCTGGACCAGGAGGGTTCCGGACCAAGAGGGTTCCGGCCAAGAGGTTCAGGACCAAGAGGGTTCCGGACCAAGAGAGGATTCCGGACCAAGAGGGTCCTTTTGGGTTTTCTCCTTCGATTTTGGGCTGTTTTCAACTATGGAAGGTATATAGAGAGATTTGGGAAAGATTTCACATACTTGGAGAGATTTGGGAGAGATTTTACATACTTGGAGAGATTTGGGAGAGATTTCACATAGTTGGAGAGATTTGTGAGAGATTTCATATACTTGGAGAGATTTCACATACTTGGAGAGATTTGGGAGAGATTTCACATACTCGGAGAGATTTGAGAGAGATTTTACATACTTGGAGAGAATTGGGGGAGATTTCACATACTTGGAGAGATTTTGGAGAGACTTCACATACTTGGAGAGAATTAGGAGAGATTTCACATACTTGGAGAGATTTGGGAGAGACTTGAGTTACCTGGAGAGATTTGTACTCTATCTTTCCATGGTCCGTTAGGAACCATAAAGTACAATTTTAATGTGTTAGCACAAGTCTCACAATAGTTATTGCTTACATGAGGGCGGAATTTCCTAGCCAAAATGCTAGTTGTGACATCGCTAGCTACTCCAGAGTCATAATGGAAGGTTCCAATTTTAATGATTGGATGCAAAATATAAAGACGGCCCTTCGATTTGAGAATAAAGAGTATGTTCTCAAAAAGGAACTCAATGAGATCGATGAAGAGAATGCCACTCCTAAAGAATTAGCCTCCTACAAGAAGCACTACGATGATGCAACAAAAGTTGCTTGTAACACCGTAAATTTTCAAACAAATTTTTCAGTTTTAAATTCACATAAATGACATCTACACATTTTACAAAATCTCAATATATCAATTATCAAAACACGAGTTCACAATTATTTGAATAAAATCCAGGATCCACAAAGCATAACTTTTTCTCTGGTGTGTACAATCAAGTCGGCCCCTTCCCGCGATCATCGCTAGTACCTGAAACACACAACACAACAACTGTAAGCATAAATGCTTAGTGAGTTTCCCCAAAATACCACATACAACACATAAGCCACTCGAGGCTATAACTCGGTATGACCCTCCGGTCAATGTGTCTCAACGGGACCCTCCAGTCCCGTAGCTCGTTGGACCCTCCAGTCCGGTCTAGCTCGTTGGACCCTTCGGCCCGGTCTATATCGTTGGACCCTTCGGTCCAGTCTATATCGTTGGACACTCCGGTCCGGTCTATACAACACATAGCGTATATATATCACAATGCACATAACCTCATACATACACATAGCACACAAGACCCTCCGGTCTACACATAAATACCACTCCAGGTAATGTATAGTGAGAAGACTCACCTCGGATGGCGAACAAATCCTATAAATGCTGCTGCTACACTCCGGCTCCTATCACTAAGCCAAACCCACAATTAACCCCATTAGGATCTAAGACCAACCTTCTCATATTATGTTTAAACATCGTCTATAAATAACTCAAGTCCATTGGGCCCACCAAGGCCCAACCATGGCCCAATTTTCTAAATTGGGCCCAAACCCTCATATAGGCCTTACCCTAAAGCCCCTCTAAATATTCTAGTCCACATGACTGCTCTTGGATGGCCCATCAATGGCCCAAATACTAAAACCCAATAGGAAGGCCCAATCACAAGGCCCAAGTAAAAATTAGGGTTTTCACATAAAATGACGATTAGGGTTAAGTATTTCTCACTTAACCCATTAAGTCCATTATTCCACTAATATATCATATAATAAAATTGTCATGGGTTTTATCTTCAGTCCACTAGTCCAAACGCGGGTCCCAATAGGCCCAAATCAACAAACCCAAAATTAGGGTTTTCTAAACCCTAATTAGGATTTCTAGCCCAAGCACGAGCCAACACGATCCAATATTAAGTAATTAGGCTAATTAGGGTTCCACTAGGTCAACACCACCCACTGCCACCTCGGGCAGTGGTGGTCGGCGGCGGCTCCCGGCGCCAGCCACCATTTCTAACGGTGGTGGCTTGAAATCTTGACTCAAAATCACATGTCTCACTTTACACATAATGCACACATACACAGCCACCCTCCACAACGGCTGGTGGCGGCAGAAGACGGTGGCAGGGGGGCGGCAGCCACCATGGTTGGTTACCATGGTGGTTGCTAACGATTTCCGGCAGCTCAGACACACCCACACTCGATTGGACGCATTCCTTCGCCACTATAAGCTAAGTAAAGACCAAATTAACGCAGTGACACACACACATACTGCCACTGTCCTCACGGTGGCTGATGGCAGCCAAAAAGCTCAACGATAGGTGAAACGTCCGGAGCTACGACGGCGACGGGACTCGAGAAATGAAGAGAGAAGCAAAGGGAGTCATTATCGGCGGAAATAGATTCAACGACGACCACGAACACACCAACCACCGTGGTCTCCTACGATGGCGGTGTACGCAGTTGGCTCCAAGCTTCAGGATCCTCACTACGCCTCCGACAGCAACGCATGCTGAGGCGGTGCTCAACGTTGAGGCGGCAGTCGGCCTTGCCTGATCGGAACAGTGAACGGAGGGGTGTGGCGGTTGCTAAACATCATGTGCATGGCGGCTGTATAATTAGGGCTAGGGCTTGATACGAGATGCACGTAAGGAAGGGGTGCCGGGTCTAAATCCCGTGCCTCTATTCAACATTTTCTCTTTTTACAATACTAGCCCCTCCCCCACAAGATCTTTTAAAAACAGATCCAAAAGTTACCGTTTAGCCCTTTCATAACAAATTCCTTTCAACCTAAGTACATAATTTACCAATTAAACCCTGCCTTCTGGGATCCCTTTCAAATCAAGTCCAGAACTTACTCTTTTGGACCCCCCCCCCCCAAAATCCAAAATTATATCATTCGGTTCCCCACACCAACACCCCGCTAAATATTATTTATTTTAGGGATATTATTCATTAATAAATCTTTATCTACGTATTTATTCAAGAATCAGGATGCTACAACTCTCCCCCACTTAAATTAGATTTCGTCCTCGAAATCTTTCCTCACCATCTCTTTCACGCCCGATAACTTGAACGACGTGGCCACAAACCCGAGTATAAACCCAACCCTTCAACCCAATAGGGCTATCTCAACCAACTACATGTACACACCACGAAGTTCACTTTACTTCAAGCAATGCTACAACCGATCTGCAGTCACATATCATTTCCGACCTTTTTCGCCTAACACTCACTAACTCTATGGATGCTGCGATCCTTCTCGAACCAATCGAAATGACCGTCCCAGGTTTAGAACATCAGATGCAACCCAAAACCACTACAATTGAAAACCATCCGGAATCTGAAATCTCAACTCATCTATCCTTTACACAGATAGGGCCAGACTCAACTCGAGAGTCCTGTTCAACAGCAGAGTTGGAATCACTCATCTCCAATCAGATACTCGACTCACGACCTATGATCTACGAATCTACGCGTACATTACTTTCCAATTCCTTCTGAATTACGACAACCTCTTCCTAATTTGAGATATAATGGATCCCCACCATCATGGAGACCCCAGTCTCGCTCCTGATCCGGCCACCAGGTTCCCAAAGACTCAGTCGTCAAGGCTACCTAAGCCTAAGAACTCCTCGGTGTCATGCTCTAACCAGGGAATGCTATGGATTCCCGTAGTCTTACGATACTCTCACACTGACTAGTGAATGTTACGACTCCCTGCAGGCTGATATCACTTACTTACTCACTCGTGAATGCTACGGCTCCCCGCAGACTTACATCACTTACTCATTCACTCGTGAATACTACGGCTCCCCGCAGTCTTACATCACTTACTCATTCACTTGTGAATGCTACGGCTCCCCGCAGGCTTACATCACTTACTCACTCGCCATGGGCTCTCCCCATGGTTTTTCTCGGATAGTACCAAGTGATTACTCTCACCTGGATCCTTCCACTCTCTTACCACCCCACAATCTCATTATTAAGCCATCACCATCTTGCGCTCACTGAGCTCATGCTCCGCGATCCATCATGGTCAAGTGCACCCACCTTTTTCTGACGAAAAATTGTCGCAACAATGTACTTTCTCTCGATACAATTTACATTCTTGAACCATCCCTGACCGATGAAAATTAGTTGGTAGGTTCCCACTGGAACAATAGCTATTCGATATTCCACCTATCATATCATAAACTCGAGTCTCAAAATAATCCACTCAACTTAGGGCTTCATACTCGGATACCCTGATGCACCATCACAAAGGCTCATAGTGACTAGCTACAACCATCTATCTTCTTTTCGCACAACTCATAACCTCAAAATACTCCACTCACAAAGTGAAACACGGAGAAATCGTCAAGGGCTGAGATCACGTTAACGATCATCCGAAACCCCATCCTATTACTGATCAAAACCCATGCGAAGCTACTCATAATAACTCTGAAACTATTTGACCAATCAATTGCTGCTCCACCCGGAGTATAGATACAATCTATACATCAAACTATCAACTCTCAATAATCGAAACTGGACCTCGACGAACCAACCGCCTCGAACTCGACCATTGCAACCCTGAAGTGTCCTTAACCACAATAAGATCCCTGACCAACGGCCACTCGCCGTGGATACACTCGCTCTTCCCTGGACATGTACAATATGCACAATCTCGCTCTGCGCCTTGCCTCATCCACCACTAAACCCAAGTCTCACATGATCGTACCGCAGGTTCCTGAAACCCAATCCTATAACCCAAGTTAAACAGAGTGATGATCCTCCCAACAATAGACCACGTTCTCCCCCACTTAGGGTTCAAACCATCGCCCAATGTCTTACCCAATCAACCACACTACCGACTCGCTCTCCAGATGTAACATTCCCAACTCAGGGGACGTACCCCACAACACTCGATGACCTTTCGGAAAAAGACCAAATAACTCCATGTATCCCGAATCCCAGTTGAAATCCTTGGAAACTCATGACTGCCTCTAGTCATCCGAAATTTCATACCAACACACTACCGGACCTCTCAATTGTCCAAGGGGAACAACGAGGGCCTCCGCCCCACATATTTTTCTTGATTACTCGAAACTGCTGCTAACATCTGCCTCGCTATACTCAACTAAGGCGTACCCCCCGCCTCATTCATCTCAGTCCCCACTGATGAACCCTCTCGGTATATGAAATACCTTGCAACAGACTGACTACAAAATACTCCGATGAAGATGTCACAACCATATACTACCCCACATGATTAACCTCCAAGCTTCTGAAACCAGAAGCTCGATAGCTCTTTTGCTCCACATAAGAAACAAAATAGAGCAATTCTCGTCACGGAAGGTGATATCTCCATTACCAACCGTTTGCTCATCTCAAATCACAATCCCCCATAAAGCATCCTCTCTACTCATCTCTGAGTCTTGCGACTCCAACTGGTATCTTGCCATTAATAATCCCTCAGGAACTAACCCGATATCTGTCACACCCCAAAACCGAGAACGGCGGAATACGTTCTGGGGTGGAGGACGTCATGTACAGTATCATAACAAAGCATAATAGTAAAGACAAGCAACAACATCCATTGCATTAAGATAATAATTGTAATGCAAACGTGTTCAGTACAAATGTTAGACACCAAAAATACAATCAAAATAAAGTGGAGTCTTATGTGTGCTCCGTCTTCTCAAAAGCTGCATCCGTACCTGTCTACTGATGACCTGAGAATACAAGTTATTTTGAAAATGTTTATCAGCATAAAGCTGGTGAGTTCATAAGTATTTAGTGTCGTTTCATGTATAAATATTCACAATTATACATTGTAAAAGCAAGTTTCGGTGTTCGAAAATAGTATGAGCCCTAGAAAACCCTATGTTTTCCAGAAAAAGTAGTCTTCACCAAGACCCGGTGGTTTGTTTGTTCCTTTGATAATGTACAAGTTTTCCCAGTAGTTATTAGTTTGAAAATATAGTTTTAGACTTTATTCATGTATAGTAATGAGAAAAATGTTTTACCCCAACAGTATCACTGTCGGCCATATGTAATGAAATGCAGGCTCCAGGTAGTATTAAATGTACAATACTCCTCAGGGAGTCTGTTGCCTTTAATTCTTAAAGTATTAATTAAAGGTTTGAATGTGAACTCGTACGTAACCATGCTGATTGACGATCGAATCCCTTTGACCCTCCGAGTCATATGTAGATGTGACATTTTGTCACCCCTGGGCCTAGACGGCTCGGACTGTAGCTAGCAGTCGGGATGTGGGAGTGTCTGTCCCGTATAGATCTATACACATAATGCCCGCTCTCCCTCCAGGAGACTCTGGTTACGCGGTGATAGCACAAAGATGTGTCGTATCGAGAAATAGTATGTCACATTCTATTTTAGTAAGTTCTCTTGTATAGTATGTAGTGTTCTCTTTGTATAGTACTTAATGTTCTCCTAGTATAGTATATAGTGTTCTCTTGTATAGTATATAGTGTTCTCTTGTATAGTACATAGCATATATTGACTCACAACTGAACTGACTCTAGTAGTTGTCATGGCAATAGTAGTAGTGAGTAGTATCCCTTAACTATACCCATTATAGTTAAATAGTATTGTTGGTTGCATGTCTTTGATATCCAAAGGCATTGAACTGATATGAAAACTTTTATATCTGACACAAATATATAAGATATATAACTAAGAATTCAACGAGAGTCGGACTAATAACAAAATACCCTAAGCCCACAATCAAACAAGAACAGGAAATAAGGTGAGCTATTAGTCCTAAGTCCTTCAAGTCTTACTTATATAAATATATTGGTGTAGATATGGTTTGAGAATAAAAATAGTTTAAACGAATTTTGGAAAAATAGTTTTATAGTGATTTACACGAAAATGAATTTGGTAAGCATTTGAAAACAGTTTAATTGGCAATATAGTTGAAAGTATAGAAAATCCCTTTTTGGTGGTAAAAACAGTTAATAGTGTAGAAAATCCTTTCGGTTGCAAGTTATAATTCACGTGCGATTGTTACTATAACTTATTTGGTTCAACTTGTATTCCCCCCCCCCTATAAAACAGTTAAAAATACTTAAAAATGTTCATTTAGGGGTATGAACTCACCTGTAATGAGTGAAGTGGATGGAAACGTCGGGTAGGATGCTAGGTGTCAAGTGAGGACTTGAACACACACACGGATCCTATGTAACATGTAGTGATGTATAAAGTATCTAATTAGTTGTGTAATCGCTAATTAAGGGAGTAAAGGCACTTTAATGTATGAAAACACTTTGTTTCAACTGTTAGGAGTGTTAAAGGTTGTATCTAGGAGTGTATGGCCTCACTATGGAGTTTACACTTCACTTGGCCACACTTAAGTGTGTTTACGGTTGGGAGACCATTTCCCCCATGAGTTTACGGCCGTAAACTCATGGAAATGGTGAGTTTGTGTGTCTAAAGGTCTCATGCATCACAAGGAAGGCTCCTAGGATCAATTCGAGGGCTTGGGAAGTGATTAGGGTTCAATTGGGTACTCCCTTGGAGTTTACGGTCCTTGGACCACTCCTTGGGAGTTTACGGTCGTAAGCTCTAGGGTTTACGGTCGTAAACCCTTGACCACTTCTTGGGAGTTTACGGTCGTAAATTCTGGGGTTTACGGCCGTAAACCCTTGACCACTTCAACCATTTGATGTTTTGGGGTCCTAAGCTCATCTACACTAGTTTCATGTTCATCAAACAAGCTAAGGAAGGGTTTAGGGGCATCAAAACACCATTTGAGGTGTTTACGGTTTTGGGTTTACGGTTCTTGAATGTTCAAGAACCGTAAACTCAAGTTTATGGCCAAAAAGTCACGATTTTGGGTTCCTTAGTTCATGCATGCAAGTATCTAAGCTATATCTAAGCATTAGAGAAGGTTTGGAAGTGTTTTTGGGGCTTCTAAACCCCTTTTTGGGAGTTCACGGTTTTGGGAGGCTCCCCAAACCGTAAACACATGCATGTTGAGGCATTTGGATGATTCAAACTTGAGATGGCATGAATACTAAGTTTAACAACAAGTTAGGAAGATTACCTTTGATTTTTGAGGCTTGAAAGTGGTGTTCTTGAGCCAAACCCGATTTTAGAGAGAGAAAGTAGAGAGAGAAAGCTCCAAGGTGGGAAAAGGCTCTAAAGGTGGACACTCCTCCTTTATATATGCCTGCCTAGTGGGGACCCACCATACACTGTCGTTTAAACGGAGCTAAATGTTTTTACCCGGTAAACTAACCGTAACCCGACTTAGAAGCTTTTATTCCGTCATTATATATATATATTATTTTAATAACTCAAAACGAATTATTTTAATAAATAAAAGTTAACGGAAAATTTTAATAGAACTAACTTTTATTAACGGAAACGGGTTACAATGACGGAGTAAATTTCAGGTTGTCACATCATCCCCCCGTTAGAGGGAATTTCGTCCCGAAATTCAGAATTCAAGTAGTTACGTTATTACAACACAACTAAGCAAAGAGATGAGGATAGTTAAGTTTCATTTGATCCTCTCGCTCCCAAGTGAACTCTGGTCCTCGTTTGGCGTCCCAACGAACCTTCACAATCGGGATGCGACTTTGCTTCGTTCGTTTGACCTCTCGGTCCATGATCTCCACAGGTTCTTCCACGAAGTTGAGGCTCTCATTGATCTCGATTTCATCGAGTGGAATTATGAGAGTCTCTTCGGATAGGCACTTTTTCAAGTTCGAGACGTGGAAGGTAGGATGCACATTACTAAGTTCGCGGGGTAGGTTGAGTTTGTAAGCTACGGGGCCGATTCTAGCGAGAATCTCAAAAGGCCCTATGTATCTTGGATTCAGCTTTCCGCGCTTTCCAAAGCGTATCAAGCCTTTCCAAGGTGAGACTTTCAAAAGGACTCGGTCTCCCACCTGGAATTCCAAGGGTTTCCTCTGTTTGTCTGCATAGCTTTTCTGTCGGTCTCTTGAGGCTTTAAGTCGCGCTCGGATTTGTACGATCTTTTTGGTGGTTTCGCGGATGATTTCTGGACCGGTGAGAGAGCTGTCAGGAACTCGTCCCTTAGCTAATTGAGTGTCGCCTACCTCAGCCCAGCACAGAGGGGATCTGCACTTCCGGCCGTATAGGGCTTCGAATGGGGCAACTTTGATGCTTGTGTGATAACTGTTGTTGTAGGAAAACTCGACTAGGGGTAAGTGGGTATCCCACGCCTTACCAAAGTCGATTACACAGGCTCGCAGCATATCCTCCAAGGTTTGAATAGTTCTCTCACTTTGTCCATCGGTTTGAGGATGGTATGTTGTGCTCATATCCAGCTTAGTTCCAAGAGCCTTCTGTAGTGACTGCCAGAACCTCGAGGTGAACCTGCTATTCCGATCGGAAATAATGGACACAGGTACACCGTGCAGTCGGACTACCTCTTGGATGTAAATTCACGTAAGTCTCTCCATTTTGAAATTTTCCTTGATAGGAAGGAAGTGGGCGGATTTGGTTAGCCGGTCGACAATCACCCAAATGGTGTTGTACCCACTCGGAGATTTGGGCAATTTGGTAATGAAATCCATAGTAATTCTCTCCCACTTCCATTCAGGTATCTCTGGCTGTTGGAGAAGACCCGAGGGTTTCTGGTATTCGACCTTGACCTTAGCGCAAGTAAGGCACTTATTCACGAAGGTAGCGATTTCCGCTTTCATGTTAGGCCACCAGTACGATTTCTTGAGATCCAGGTACATCTTATCTGAACCTGGGTGAATGGAATATCGAGTGTTGTACGCTTCTTTCATGACCAAGTCTCTGAAGCCACCGTGTCGCGGTGTCCAGATCTGGTCCATGAGGTAGTAAGCTCCGTCATCCTTGACTACCAGATTCTTATCCATTCCTCGTAGGGACTCTCCCGCCACATTTTCCGGTTTCAAAGCTTCAAGCTGTGCTCCCTTAATTTTTGCGGGTAGATGCGAATGGATAGTCATGGTTAGGGACTTGACTCTTCGCCCAGAATATTCCTTCCGACTTAGGGCGTCTGCTACTACATTGGCTTTACCCGGGTGGTAACGAATTTCACATTCGTAGTCATTGAGTAGTTCGACCCACCGTCGTTGTCTCATGTTGAGCTCCTTCTAGTTGAAGATGTGTTGGAGGCTTTTGTGGTCGGTATAGATGGTGCTCTTTGTACCATACAGATAGTGTCTCCATATCTTTAGGGCGAACACGACCGCTCCTAGCTCGAGGTCGTGCGTGGTGTAGTTGACTTCGTGTGTCTTCAGCTGTCTTGAGGCGTAGGCGATGACCTTACCTCGTTGCATCAGAACACAGCCGAGCCCCTAATTGGATGCATCGCAATATACTACGAAGTCATCTGTCCCTTTGGGGAGGGACAGTATCGGCGCGGTGCACAAGGCTCGCTTCAGGGTTCGGAATGCCTTCTCTTGTTTTTCTTCCCAGTCAAAGGTCACGCCTTTCTGGGTCAATGCCGTAAGAGGCTTCGCGATCCGAGAGAAATTCTGAATGAATCTTCGGTAGTAGCCAGCGAGGCCTAGAAATTGGCGAATTTCTGTAGGCGTCTTCGGTGCTGACCAGTTCTCAATAGCTTTAATCTTGGATGGGTCCACGTGGATTCCTTCTTTGCTAACCACGTGTCCTAAGAATTCGACTCTTCGGATCCAAAATTCGCACTTTGAGAACTTTGCGTAAAGCTTCTCCGATCGTAGAGTTTCCAGGACCTATCGCAGATGATCGCTATGCTCTTCCTCACTTCTAGAGTAGATAAGTATATCATCAATGAAGACGATGACGAACTGATCCAAGTAAGGACGGCATACTCTATTCATCAAGTCCATGAAGACTGCGGGCGCATTGGTCAGTCCGAACGGCATCACTACAAACTCGTAGTGCCCGTAACGAGTCCGGAAGGCTGTCTTCGGAACATCCTCCTCGAGCACTCGCAACTGGTGATACCCGGACCTTAGATCAATTTTGGAAAAGTAACTCGCCCCTTGCAGTTGATCAAATAAATCGTCTATACGAGGAAGGGGATAACGGTTCTTGATTGTCATCTTGTTGAGTTCTTTGTAGTCGATGCACATGCGGAACGATCCGTGTTTCTTCTTTACGAACAAGACTGGTGCTCCCCAGGGTGAGAAGCTTGGTCTTATAAAGCCCTTGCTGAGCAGTTCGTTAAGTTGGCCGGATAGTTCTTGCATCTCAGTAGGCGCTAGACGATAGGGCGATTTAGCTACGGGGGTAGCTCCTAGAATTAAATCGATTCTGAACTCGACTTGACGTTTGGGAGGTAGGCCTGGCAGTTCCTCTGGAAAGATGTCAGGGAAGTCGCACACGACGGGGAAATCTTTGAGTTCTTTCGTTTTCCGGCTCGTGTCGACAACGTGTGCAAGGAATGCGCGATATTCCTTGCGTAAGTATTTCTGAGCTTGAATGCTCGAGATGATGCGAAGGATCGTACTGGGTTTGTCTCCGTAGATCATCAATGTTCCATGGTTGGGCAAGTTCAAACGGATGGCTTTGTCGAAACACAGGATGTCGGTATGATGGAGACTCAAACCGTCCATGCCTATGATGACATCAAAGCTCTTGATCGCTACTGGTATGAGATCGATAGGAAACGAATGATTATCTAGCGTGAGGGTACAACCTATGTAGATTTCGTTAGAACTTTCCGTCTTGCCGTTAGCCATTTCTACGACGAAGGTTTCTTTCAGTGATTGCGGTGATTGTTTGAGTAAGTGTTTAAAGTTTTGATTTACGAAACTTCTTTCTGCCCCACTATCGAATAGAATACAAGCATAATAGTTATCGAGAAGGAATGTACCCGTGACTACGGTGGGGTCTGCTACAGCCTCATTATGGCCAATAGCAAGTAGTCTACCTGCTCCTCCCGCGTAGCCAGCCTTTGGACAATTTCTTTTGAAATGTCCGACTTTGCCACAGCCATAGCAGGCCCGGCTCGCTCCCGAACTGGGAATTTGGGAAATAGGTTTGGGAGGTGCTCTGCAGAACCGGATGGTGTGGCCCTTCCGGTCGCAATTGGTGCAGTGCATTTCATGGCATGGGCCGTTATGATGGAAGGCGCACTTATCGCACTTAGGTAGATTCCCCGCATATGTTTTGGTGGGCACAGGGGCAGTAGGAGTAGTGGCAGCATGGACAGCCACTATTTGCTGGTTACAGGAAGAGGATTTGACTGATTTACCCTTCTTTCGATCTCCCCGTTTTCTCTTGTTGTCGGAGGCGTGAGTTGGAGCAGTAGTGATGGTTGTAGTTGTTGATAGAGCACGGGGAACTTCATGATCGATAAGCATTTGGGCCAACTCCTTGGCACTTTCAAATGTCGTTGGTCTTGATGATAGAACGTTCCCACGATACGGAGGCACTAGGCCCCCGACGTATCGCTCAATCTTCTTAGCTTCCGAGGGAATCATGTTAGGGCATAGGGCTACCAGCTCGCAGTACCGGGTGGTGTAAGCTACTATATCGGAACCCTGCATTTTGAGATTCCAGAGTTCCTCCTCCAATTTCTGAATTTCTCCCTTTGGGCAGTACTCTGTCATCATTAGGTCTTTCAGTGTATCCCAACCCATGGCGTTAGCTGCTACCAGGGAGAGTGCTTTGACATGGCCATTCCACCATGTTAGGGCCCTTTGGGTAAGGGTACAAGTAGCAAACTTTATCTTGCTCCCTTCGGGGCAGGAACACATTTCGAATACTGCTTCGGTTCTTTCGAACCATTGGGTTAGGGCGAGGATTCCCCCGGTCCCGTTGAAGTAGGTAGGCTTGCAACTGATGAAATCTTTGTAGGTGCATTCCCGAGCACGGGGGTGGGTTTCACCCTGGCTAGAGTTAGTTCCCATTCCACCTCCACTGGCACCACCAGAATTGACTTGCGCTAGAGCGGCGGTCACGGCTGCAGTCACGGCTGTTTGGAACAACACCGGGTCGAACTGCGGAGGAACCGGCGGTGTAGGTGGTGGGGGTGGAGCTCGAGTTGCGGGAGTTCTCCTGGTTGGACGCTTGCGAGGCGGCATCCTGTACTGAAAGATTACGAAAATGATGACAATAGTAAGAATTGGTTTGTAAACAGGATAAGAGTGTTTCTTGGACTAAATCTCTATAGTCCGAAAAACAAAAGGGGAATGTACTACTAGGTTAGGGACACCCAAAGCACAACTTCCCCATCGATTAGATACTGCCAATATTACTGGTATTACTGATGTATAATGAGTTCGGGAAAGAAAATGACCTAGCAGGAGGTCTTACATCAAACCATCAAGGAAAAATGTTGGCAGTTTCGTAGTCTGGCTAGAGTACTTCCAAAGTTAGGAATGTTTACAGGCATGTACTCTATCGATTATAGAAAAGAAGGCTATTCCTTAATCAAAAGGGAAGGATGAGTTGGCATCTTTTACTGGCGACGGGGATCCTTTGGGGCAAACCCTAAGATCAGCCAGTTGGCGCACAACTCCCTGAAGATGTCGCTCGTGCGTCCTCTGACGTGCTCGGAGTTCCACGGCTTCCGCTCGGGATGCGGTGATGCCATTTACGCGAGAATGGGGAAAGAAATTGATAGGCGCGCTAATCTAGATTACTTATAAGATGATTGTTATTAGTCGACCCAATATTTGCATAGTGCATACCAATTACATGTAATCGAAGCAGAATAGACCTTCGAATAAGTGACCCTAACTCCAAGCCCACAATCAAACAAGAACAGGAAATGAAGCAAAGGTCACAGATTCTAAGTCTATAACGCCTTAGTCACATGTAACCGTGGTGTATCCACTTAGCAACTATTGCCCTACTAGTAACGACCCTTTTAGTTCTCACATATGTTGTAACTAGAATGTAGAATACTCCTATAGTATTCTTGTCCTGATGTTCTTGTAGCAGTATTGGTAAGTTTTAGACTTGTTGCAACACCACAACCATTCTTAGGCACATGCTAGCCACTCCTAGGAAAATGTAGTTGATCAGGCTACATCCGCCTAGTTTTGGCCATATGTCTCTAAGCCTAACTGTGATGTTCAACAATCTTAATACTTTTGTTCTGTTCTAGTATGATACTGACCCTTTGTATGAATGAATGTATATATATACTTAGTTAAATATTTTATTATTTAAAAGTATATATTCTTGTTCAGAGTGTTTTAGTCCCGATGTGTTTATAGTTTGTATATCTTTTATGGGTTGATATACTTGATTCACTATAAACAATGCTCTGATACCAATCTGTCACACCCCAAAACTGAGAACGGCGGAATACGTTCTCGGGTGGAGGACGTCATGTACAGTATCATAACAAAGCATAATAGTAAAGACAAGCAACAACATCCATTGCATTAAGATAATAATTGTAATACAAACGTGTTCAGTACAAATGTTAGACACCAAAAATACAATCAAAATAAAGTGGAGTCTTATGTGTGCTATGTCTTCTCAAAAGCTGCATCCGTACCTGTCTACTGATGACCTGAGAATACAAGTTATTTTGAAAACGTTTATCAGCATAAAGCTGGTGAGTTCATAAGTATTTAGTGTCGTTTCATGTATAAAATATTCACAATTATACATTGTAAAAGCAAGTTTCGGTGTTCGAAAATAGTATGAGCCCTAGAAAACCCTATGTTTTCCAGAAAAAGTAGTCTTCACCAAGACCCGGTGGTTTGTTTGTTCCTTTGATAATGTACAAGTTTTCCCAGTAGTTATTAGTTTGAAAATATAGCTTTAGACTTTATTCATGTATAGTAATGAGAAAAATGTTTTACCCCAACAGTATCACTGTCGGCCATATGTAATGAAATGCAGGCTCCAGGTAGTATTAAATGTACAATACTCCTCAGGGAGTCTGTTGCCTTTAATTCTTAAAGTATTAATTAAAGGTTTGAATGTGAACTCGTACGTAACCATGCTGATTGACGATCGAATCCCTTTGACCCTCCGAGTCATATGTAGATGTGACATTTTGTCACCCCTGGGCCTAGACGGCTCGGACTGTAGCTAGCAGTCGGGATGTGGGAGTGTCTGTCCCGTATAGATCTATACACATAATGCCCGCTCTCCCTCCAGGACACTCTGGTTACGCGGTGATAGCACAAAGATGTGTCGTATCGAGAAATAGTATGTCACATTCTATTTTAGTAAGTTCTCTTGTATAGTATGTAGTGTTCTCTTTGTATAGTACTTAATGTTCTCCTAGTATAGTATATAGTGTTCTCTTGTATAGTATATAGTGTTCTCTTGTATAGTACATAGCATATATTGACTCACAACTGAACTGACTCTAGTAGTTGTCATGGCAATAGTAGTAGTGAGTAGTATCCCTTAACTATACCCATTATAGTTAAATAGTATTGTTGGTTGCATGTCTTTGATATCCAAAGGTATTGAACTGATATGAAAACTTTTATATCTGACACAAATATATAAGATATATAACTAAGAATTCAACGAGAGTCGGACTAATAACAAAATACCCTAAGCCCACAATCAAACAAGAACAGGAAATAAGGTGAGCTATTAGTCCTAAGTCCTTCAAGTCTTACTTATATAAATATATTGGTGTAGATATGGTTTGAGAATAAAAATAGTTTAAACGAATTTTGGAAAAATAGTTTTATAGTGATTTACACGAAAATGAATTTGGTAAGCATTTGAAAACAGTTTAATTGGCAATATAGTTGAAAGTATAGAAAATTCCTTTTTAGTGGTAAAAACAGTTAATAGTGTAGAAAATCCTTTCGGTTGCAAGTTATAATTCACGTGCGATTGTTACTATAACTTATTTGGTTCAACTTGTATTCCCCCCCCCTATAAAACAGTTAAAAATACTTAAAAATGTTCATTTAGGGGTATGAACTCACCTGTAGTGAGTGAAGTGGATGGAAACGTCGGGTAGGATGCTAGGTGTCAAGTGAGGACTTGAACACACACACGGATCCTATGTAACATGTAGTGATGTATAAAGTATCTAATTAGTTGTGTAATCGCTAATTAAGGGAGTAAAGGCACTTTAATGTATGAAAACACTTTGTTTCAACTGTTAGGAGTGTTAAAGGTTGTATCTAGGAGTGTATGGCCTCACTATGGAGTTTACACTTCACTTGGCCACACTTAAGTGTGTTTACGGTTGGGAGACCATTTCCCCCATGAGTTTACGGCCGTAAACTCATGGAAATGGTGAGTTTGTGTGTCTAAAGGTCTCATGCATCACAAGGAAGGCTCCTAGGATCAATTCGAGGGCTTGGGAAGTGATTAGGGTTCAATTGGGTACTCCCTTGGAGTTTACGGTCCTTGGACCACTCCTTGGGAGTTTACGGTCGTAAGCTCTAGGGTTTACGGTCGTAAACCCTTGACCACTTCTTGGGAGTTTACGGTCGTAAATTCTAGGGTTTACGGCCGTAAACCCTTGACCACTTCAACCATTTCATGTTTTGGGGTCCTAAGCTCATCTACACTAGTTTCATGTTCATCAAACAAGCTAAGGAAGGGTTTAGGGGCATCAAAACACCATTTGAGGTGTTTACGGTTTTGGGTTTACGGTTCTTGAATGTTCAAGAACCGTAAACTCAAGTTTATGGCCAAAAAGTCACGATTTTGGGTTCCTTAGTTCATGCATGCAAGTATCTAAGCTATATCTAAGCATTAGAGAAGGTTTGGAAGTGTTTTTGGGGCTTCTAAACCCCTTTTTGGGAGTTCACGGTTTTGGGAGGCTCCCCAAACCGTAAACACATGCATGTTGAGGCATTTGGATGATTCAAACTTGAGATGGAATGAATACTAAGTTTAACAACAAGTTAGGAAGATTACCTTTGATTATTGAGGCTTGAAAGTGGTGTTCTTGAGCCAAACCCGATTTTAGAGAGATAAAGTAGAGAGAGAAAGCTCCAAGGTGGGAAAAGGCTCTAAAGGTGGACACTCCTCCTTTATATATGGCTGCCTAGTGGGGACCCACCATACACTGTCGTTTAAACGGAGCTAAATGTTTTTACCCGGTAAACTAACCGTAACCCGACTTAGAAGCTTTTATTCCGTCATTATATATATATTATTTTAATAACTCAAAACGAATTATTTTAATAAATAAAAGTTAACGGAAAATTTTAATAGAACTAACTTTTATTAACGGAAACGGGTTACAATGACGGAGTAAATTTCGGGTTGTCACAATATCCCCCTCAGGGTATACCCCACTGAAACTCATCCGCCATGGCCCTCCGGCTCCACATTCTATCATATTTGATCCCAATCAGAATAACCGGTAACACCAGAAGCACTAACCGCCATGAATCATGGTACTCGAGCCACATGATCACTTCTTAATCTGCTACGGATCATGGTACTCGAACCATGTGATCACCTCTCATTCTGCTACAAATCATGGTACTCGAACCATGACATCACCTCTCCATCTGCTACAAATCATAGTACTCGAACCATGACATCACCTCTCGATCTGCTACAAATCATGGTACTCGAACCATGACATCACCTCTCGATCTGCTACAAATCATGGTACTCGAACCATGACATCACCTCTCGATCTGCTACAAATCATGGTACTCAAACCATGACATCACCTCTCGATCTGCTACAAATCATGGTACTCAAACCATGACATCACCTCTTGATCTGCTACAAATCATGGTAATCGAACCATGACATCACCTCTCGATCTGCTACAAATCATGGTACTCGAACCATGACATCACCTCTCGACCTGCTACAAATCATGGTACTCGAACCATGACATCGCCTCTCGATCTGCTACAAATCATGGTACTCGAACCATGACATCACCTCTCGATCTGCTACAAATCATGGTACTCGAACCATGACATCACCTCCCGATCTGCTACAAATCATGGTACTCGAACCATGACATCACCTCTCGATCTGCTACTTAGATTCTCCGGAACACTCCCTGCATCGAGTATGGGTCCTCTACTTTCAGTTGTACGAGCCCATACCTTCTGCACGGACCATCCCAGAGTCCCTAAGTAGCTGCTCAACCTTCTCAATCACCAATCTCGACACACGTGCTCGCTCCCCAGCGAAATGCTCTACTCTGTCAGCGTACTCATCTGACTAAAGTCACTTCCTAGGCTCTTCCTAGTTTCTCACACTTCTCCGCCATCAGCTGCTGAGAAACTCCTTATGATGCCAGTCATCTGCCTCCTGAATGTCGTCATATTCACTTGGTAGCTGACTCCCATCATCGGGAGTTCCACAAAGCACGAAGCAAGCAGCATTCGGGCATCGAATAAACACGTAAAACCCACTCTAGGTGATAACTCCACTTACTCTACTCATACTCAAAAGATATCACCGAACTCAGCAACTCTACCCCTCGCGGGTATCTAACTACTCTCTCAATAGGCTCCACAAATGCTCATCTAGGTATCTCTCCTAGATTACTCCTCTACTCAAATCCCTCTCTGAAAGGATTCCTGCTGGATACTCTCACTCAGCACATGCTCGAAAGTGCATCACAGTCAACAACAACTCCTAGGCTAAGGCATCACAAATCAGGCCACTCTAGTCCTAAAATATGAAATACCTAGCCTATCTCTAGCATGCATAATATCTCATAACATATCTCATAAATAACTCATACTACAAAGTAAGGGTGTTTTGGGAAATCACCGTTCGGGCTCTGGCTGATTGTACACATTGCTCTTTCTCGTTTTCTCTTAGAATCTCTTACTTATTTTTAGAAATATTGTTTCTTTTGAAAAATTTTCTGAAATCCTCAGTTTGAGTCCAGACATACCCGAAGGCGTATCTGAATCCCTCAAACTAAGGCTCTGATACCAACTTGTAACACCGTAAATTTTCAAACAAATTTTTCAGTTTTAAATTCACATAAAGGACATCAACACATTTTACAAAATCTCAATATATCAATTATCAAAACACGTGTTCACAATTATTTGAATAAAATCCAGGATCCACAAATCATAACTTTTTCTCTGGTGTGTACAATCAAGCGAGCGCCTTCCCGCGATCATCGCTAGTACCTGAAACACATAACACAACAACTGTAAGCATAAATGCTTAGTGAGTTTCCCCAAAATACCACATACAACACATAAGCCACTCGAGGCTATAACTCGGTATGACCCTCCAGTCAATGTGTCTCAACGGGACCCTCCAGTCCCGTTGCTCGTTGGACCCTCTAGTCCGGTCTAGCTCGTTGGACCCTTCGGTCCGGTCTATATCGTTGGACCCTTCCGTCCGGTCTATATCGTTGGACCCTCCGGTCCGGTCTATACAGCACATATCATACATATATCACAATGCACATAACCTCATACATACACACATAGCACACAAGACCCTCCGGTCTACACATAGATACCACTCTAGGTAATGTATAGTGAGAAGACTCACCTCGGATGGCGAACAAATCCTATAAATGCTGCTGCTACACTCCGGCTCCTATCACTAAGCCAAACCCACAATTAACCCCATTAGGATCTAAGACCAACCTTCTCATATTATGTTTAAACATGGTCCATAAATAACTCAAGTCCATTGGGCCCACCAAGGCCCAACCATGGCCCAATTTTCCAAATTGGGCCCAAACCCTCATATGGGCCTTACCCTAAAGCCCCTCTAAATATTCTAGTCCACATGACTGCTCTTGGATGGCCCATCAATGGCCCAAATACTAAAACCCAATAGGAAGGCCCAATCACAAGGCCCAAGTAAAAATTAAGGTTTTCACATAAAATGACGATTAGGGTTAAGTATTTCTCACTTAACCCATTAAGTCCATTATTCCACTAGTATATCATATAATAAAATTGTCATGGGTTTTATCTTCAGTCCTCTAGTCCAAACGCGGGTCCCAATATGCCCAAATCAACAAACCCAAAATTAGGGTTTTCTAAACCCTAATTAGGATTTCTAGCCCAAGCACGAGCCAACCCGGTCCAATATTAAGTAATTGGGCTAATTAGGGTTCCACTAGGTCAACACCACCCACTGCCACCTCGGGCAGTGGTGGTCGGCGGCGGCTCCCGGTGGCAGCCACCATTTCCAACGGTGGTGGCTTGAAATCTTGACTCAAAATCACATGTCTCACTTTACACATAATGCACACACACAGCCACCCTCCACATCGGCTGGTGGCGGCAGAAGACGGTGGTAGGGGGCGGCAGCCACCATGGTTGGCTACCATGGTGGTTGCTAACGATTTCCGGCAGCTCATACACACCCACACTCGACTGGACGCATTCCTTCGCCACTATAAGCTGAGTAAAGACCAAATTAACGCAGTGACACACACACATACTGCCACCATCCTCACGGTGGCTGATGGCAGCCAAAAAGCTCCATGACAGGTGAAACGTATGGAGCTACGACTGCGGCGGGACTTGAGAAATGAAGAGAGAAGCGAAGGGAGTCATTACCGGCGGAAATAGATTCAACGACGACCACGAACACACCAACCACCGTGGTCTCCTGCGACGGCGGTGTACGCATTTGGCTTCAAGCTTCAGGATCCTCACTACGCGTCCGACAGCAACGCATGCTGAGGCGGTGCTCAACGTCGAGGCGGCAGTCGGCCTTGCCTGATCGGAACAGTGAACGGAGGGGTGTGGCGGTTGCTAAACATCATGCGCATGGCGGCTGTATAATTAGGGCTACGGTTTGATACGAGATGCACGTGAGGAAGGGGTGCCGGGTCTAAATCCCGTGCCTCTATTCAACATTTTCTCTTTTTACAATACTAGCCCCTCCCCCACAAGATCTTTTAAAAACATATCCAAAAGTTACCGTTTAGCCCTTTCATAACAAATTCCTTTCAACCTAAGTACATAATTTACCAATTAAAGCCTGCCTTCTGGGATCCCTTTGAAATCAAGTCCAGAACTTACTCTTTTGGACCCCCCCCCCCCAAAATCCAAAATTATATCATTCGGTTCCCTACACCAACACCCCGCTAAATATTATTTATTTTAGGGATATTATTCATTAATAGATCTTTATCTACGTATTTATTCAAGAATCGGGATGTTACATTGCTTGCATCATAGTAGCCCCCATGACCCCTCAGTTGTATAGATTTCACGAAGACTATTGGCCGTATGAGATGAACAAGGACCTTGTGGAAAAGTTCCACAAGCGAGCTCGTCAAGAAAAGTATGAGGTGGTCATAGCCCTCATTTCTTGCAAGATCAAGGAGGGAGACTTTGTCTGTACCCATGTGCAAATGATGCAACAATACGTGGAGCGCCTTGTTAGGCTAAATGTGCACTTTGATGAGGAGATGGCTATTAACATATTCTTAAACTCCTTACCAAGTTGTTATGATCAATTCATCCTAACCTATCATCTGAACAACATTGAGACCAGCTTGGCTCAATTGCAAAACCTTCTACAAACAACTGAAGCAGGAATGAATTGAAAAGGAATAGCCTCCACTCCTACTAGTGCTCCAATCCTATCCTATCCATTAGACACAGAATGAGTAAAAAGCAGAAAGGTCCTCCCAAGAAAAATGAGAAGGGAAAGTCTCATGCAGGGTCATCCAGTATTGGCCCTAAAGGAAAGTCCAATTTAGATAATCCACCCTCTTCTGATCCCAAAGAGGCTATTTTCTTTTACTATAACGACAAGGGGCATTAGAAAAAAGTTTCCCGAAGTATCTGCAAGATATCAAATATGGCAAGGTGAAGCCAACTTCTGCAGCTATATACACTCTTTCATCTAATAACTCATCATCTTCTCATTCTTGGGTCCTTGATTCAGGATGTGGATTTCAGATTTATTCTGATTTGCATGGGCTAAGAAGAAGTGAGGAGGTGGAGCACGATAGAATGAACTTGATCATAGGGAATAAGCGATCTTCTCATGTTACCAAGAATGGAGGTCATAGTCTAGTGCTTAGTAATGGTGTTTGTTTAGATTTAATAAGTTGCTGCTACTTGTCAGAAATGACAAGAAACATTATCTATTTTCATGCATTTTTCAGACAAGGTTTTATATATTCATTTAATTATTTAAATGGTTCTATTTCTACTTATAAAAAATGGTGTTTTTATATTTGAAGCTTTGCCTTGTGAAAGAGTTAAAGGTTTGTTGGATCTTATACAAACAGATGTGTGTGGACCTGTCAGATCATCAACAAGGGATGTTAATCAATTATGTGTGACTTTTACTGATGATTATAGCAGATATGGTTATATCTACTTAATTAAGCATAAGTCAGAAACCTTTCAAAAGCTCAAAGAGTTTAAACAAGAAGTTGAGAATCAATTGTACAGGAAGATAAATATGCTTAGATCCGGTAAGAAGCAGAGAGTATCTTAGTATTGAGTTCCACAACTATCTAAGGGAATGTGGAATAGTTTCGCAATTGACTCCACCTAGGACACTGTAATTGACTGGTGTAGCTGAGAGGCATAATCGAACCTTGTTAGACGTGGTTACTTCCATGATGATTCGTGCTTTTCTTCCTATTCACTTATAGGGGTATACCTTAGAGACAGGCGCCCACATCCTCAATCTTGTCCATACAAAGAATATTGCCAAAACTCCTCACGATATGTGGAATGGGAAAGTTCCCTCGTTACCACATATCAAAGTTTGGGGTTGTGAAGCTTTCGTAAGACGAGAGACTCGTGACAAGCTAGCAGCTAGAAGTGAGAAGTGTATTTTCATTGGTTACCCAAAGCAGTCTTTTGGAAATTTTTTCTACAAAACTAGTGAGAACGTGGTCTTTGTAGCACGAAGGGGAGTCTTTCGAGAAAGAGAGCTCATATTTAAAGAGGACAGTGGGAGTACCATTGACCTTGAAGAAATTCAAGAGTCGACCAGTGAAGGAACCTTAGATGATACTAGCACTCAACTAGAGGAAGAAGTTCATGTTGAACCAATAGACAAGTCATTAGCTCTTATGCATTCTAGTAGAGTTAGCATGCCACCAGAGTTCTATGGCTTCCATATTACAACAGATGGTGACAGGTTTGTCAGTGATAGGATACTGATAAATTTAGATGAGCCAGGGAAGCAATGGCAGGCCCTAAGGCTACTAAAGGGAAAGAGGCAATGGACGGTGAGATCAAGTCCATGCATGAAAACCAGGTTTGGGATTTGGTTGATAATGTACTACGTCTAAAGACAGTTGGGTTCAAATGAATCTTCAAGAAGAAGACTAACATGGATGGAAAAGTACACGTCTTCAAGGATCGACTCGTTGCAAAAGGCTTCACTCAAACCCCTGGGATTGACTATGTTGAAACATTCTCACCATTAGCCAATATAAAATCTATTCAGATAATGCTCGCCATAGCAGCTTTTATGAATACGAAATTTGGCAGATAGATGTCAAAACTGCTTTCCTTAACTGGAAGTTAGCTGAAGATGTTTACATGAGTCAGCTACGGGGTTTTATAGATGAAAAGTATCCAAATAGAGTGTGCAAGCTTGAGAAATCCATCTATGGATTGAAACAAGCATCTCGCAGTTGGAATCTTTGTTTACATGATAAGGTCAAAATGTTTGGCTTCTCTAGGAGTGAAGATGAGTCCCGCATGTATATCAAGGCTAGTGGGAGTATAGTGACTTTTCTGGTGTTGTATGTCGATAACATACTTCTCATGGGAAACGACCTTTCAACTTTGCAAGAAGTTAAGTCTTGGCTTGGAATGTGTTTTTCCATGAAATACATTGGAGAAGCTGCCTATATTCCCGGGATAAGAATCTTGAAAGATAAAAAGATGAGACTAATCGGACTTAATCAAAGTATATACTTGGATAAAGTCTTAAAGAGGTTTAGTATGGAATATTCCAAGAAAGGAGAGCTACATACATAGAGCAATACCAAATTGAGTAAGACTCAAAGCCCTAGTACAAATGAAGAGATAGTTTATATGAGTCGGGTACCTTATGCTTCGGCTATAGGGTCTATCATGTACGATATGACATGTACTCACCCTGATGTGTCTTTTTCCTTGATCATGGCCAGTCGTTATCAGGTAAATCCAGGTAAAGCTCATTAGAAAGCGGTTAAAAATATTCTCATGTATCTGTGGAGGATGAAGGACATGCTTCTAGTCCTTGGTGGTAGTGATACATTGAGAGTAAGTAGATATAATGACGCCAACTTTCAGATGGATAGAGACAACTTCCGCTCTTACTCAGGCTGGGTGTTCACTCTGAACGGTGGAGTGGTAACTTGGAAGAGTTCCAAGAAGGACATGGTGGCTGATTCAACCTATGAATCAGAGTACATAGATGCAAGTGAAGCATCAAAGGAAGCGGATTGGCTAAGGAACTTTATCGGTGCCCTTGGAATTATCCCGACCATTCAGGAGTCAATGGAAATTTTATGCCATAATGAAGGAGCGGTTGCCTTTACTAAGGAACCAAGAGATCATGGAAAGTGTAGACATATTCACAGAAAGTACCATTACATCAGACATAGGGTAGAAGAAGGTCATCTCATCATGAAGAAGGTATCATCAGAAGAGAATCTTGTAGATCCTTTGACGAAGGCTCTGAGTAGGGTCAAGCACAGTCAGCATGCTAGGAGCATTGGTCTGAGAGGTGATATTAGTTTTAGTAGTTAGATAGTTAGTTTGAAACTTCTAACAAACTAAATGCAACTGACTTTTGGAGATTAAATAATATAGAATTATTTATTAGTTTGTTTACTACCTTTTGTCAATTGTTTATTCTTGTGTTTCGTTTTGCATGTTTTACTTCACGAATAACATGATTATTAAAATTCCACAGTTGGTCATACTTTTGGAAGTAGTGAATTAAGACTATCATGAACTGGAATGTAGATTGTCTAACGTTATTAAACATAGTAATAGTGTTATTGCAATGTTCATGAGTACTTAGAAATGGAGATTTAAGTATTGGATTAACGCACGCTCAGAGAATTACTTCATGGAATTTATCACGAGTAATTCTGAGACGATAATATCCTATGATCTTGAAACGAAGACATATGATTTGTAATTTACAAGTCAGTTGTACATTGGTAATGTGTAAACGCATCAGTAACTTGATGTTATAAAACGTATTGGCATGCATGATTTGATGAGTAAAGGATACATGCATATAAGTCAAAGTTTATTCATTCATTTTTCTCTAACGGGAAAAGTGATATCTTGGGGCCCCTCGGTGATTTGGTGTTGACTTAGAGTGCTGAGCCCAGACATGACAAAATTGATGTGTTCGATTAGAAGTCCTATATCATCACCAATCAGAAATCAGGAAACAAAGTCTTGGACAATGAGATTGATTTTGTTCCTTGTCTCATATCCGAATGATATTTTTCAGAATGGAGGATTATATGATCACTTATCTTAGGACGCATAACTGACTGGTTCAGAGTTTGAAAGCGGCTTTTGGAAGCTACAATTGTTAATCGATTCAGAAGTGATACTGGCAGTTATAGTTATGGACTTATCCAAGAGGGAGACTGTTGGATTAGGTATTTAAGCCCATAACTATAATGGGTATATACTTGAGTTGATAATAACACAATCTTTTTGGGTTTCCTTCAAAGCTAGCAATTGGAGATGATGAATTTTAGAGAGAGATTAATTTATTATATGATCAATAAATTAATATATAAAGTTTATTAATATATTATGAAAATAATATATTAATTAGAAACAATATTATTTAACTAATAATTAACCATAAAATTGTGACAACCCGAAATTTTCATTTGTATAATCTCTACAGTCAAGCACTTCAAATAATAGTCAAAAACATTTCAGTACATTTTTGGCCGGTTTTAAGTCCGTTTGGGTGTTTTATTTTTAAATTCGTCAAACGAATAAATAAAAGGCAGTGTCGTTATGAGTGAAGTGTAACAAACAAAACAAACAACACCTTAGCTAGGTGTTTACGACCAAGCAAGAGGAGTTTGGGCCGTAAACACCATTTTTCCAAGAACTCATGCATATAGCATGAGTTTACCCACTATTCCCTCACTTTACACTTTCCACCTCACTTTACCCACTATTCTCTCAAGTATCATAAGTTCATTTCTTCAAATCCGCCAAAATGTAAGTGTTTCCTTCCTAGATTCGTTCATACAACACTTAATCTAGTGTTTATACATCATTTCACCCATGGATTCTTGATTTTTACTTAGATCTTCAAGTGTTCTTCAAAACACCAAGAACACACACTAGTGTTTTTGGGTCCTAAACACTCTTACAAGCTTCATATAAGTAATTATACTCCTCCTAGCTAGTTATTTGCTTAGTATACTTGTTAATCCATGGGAAGAACATCAAAATCCTCAAGAACATATGTGTTTACGGTCAAGGGAGATCCTTGAACCGTAAACACCACAAAGTGGTGTTTATGTGCCCCAAACACCTTCTATAGCTTGGATAAAAGACTAGAACCTTGCATGCATGAACTAGAAACACCAAAACACGAAATGGTTGAGGAACCATGAGTTTACGGCTGTAAACTCATGGGTTTACAACCGTAAACTCAAGGGTTTACGACCGTAAAGTCTCAAAGGTGGTCCAAGGACCGTAAACTCCAAAGAAGGTCCATTTCGAGCCCTAACCACTTCCTAAGCCTTTAATTCAAACTTAGAACACTTTCTTGTGAAGTATAAGACCTTAAAACACACAAATACATCATTACCATGAGTTTACGGCCGTAAACTCATGGGGGAAATGGTCCAGAAACCGTAAACACATATAGGGTTACCATTTGAGGAGTAAACTCCAATGTGAGGCCATACTCTCCTTAGATACAACCCTTTAGCACTCCTAGCACTTAAAACAAAGTGTTTCTATGTCTTAGGAGGTCTTTACTTGATTAATTAGTTATTAAACAACTAATTAGATGCATTTATGCATCACTACATGTTACATAGGATCCGCGTGTGTGTTCAAGCCCTCACTTGACACCTACCATCCTACCCGGCACTTCCATCCACTCCACTCACTGCAGGTGAGTTCATACCCCTTAATTAACCTTTTAAATGATTTTAAATGCTTTTATGGGGGGGAATACAAGTTGAATATTTCTAGTTATTGCTTTAGTCATATGTGATTAATAACTAGAACAGACTACAAGATTTGCGACTGCTTTCAAATTGCCATCAAACTTTGGATTTTCAAGTGTTTCAAACCTTTTATAAAACTCTTTAAATGCCAAAACTGTTTTCAAACTCCTTTAAACTTGCTTTATTTTCAAACCCATATCTATACTAATATATTTATATAAGTAAGACTTGAAGGACTTAGGACTGATAGCTCACCTTATTTCCTGTTCCTTGTTTGGTTGTGGACTTAGGGTGTTCTGTTATTTGTCCGATTGTCGTTGAATTCTTAGTTATATATCATATATATTTGTGTTGGATATAAAAGTCTTCACTTCAGTTCAGTACCTTTGTGTATTAAAGGCATGCAACCAACATTATTATTTTACTATAATAGGTATAGTTAAGGATTACTACTCATTACTACTACTACAATGACACCTACCAGAGTCAGTACAATTATGAGTCAATACATGCTAAATACTATACAAGGAAAATACTATATACTATACAAGAGAACACTCTATACATTATACCAGAAAATACATTAGACAATATACAAGAGAATATAGTATAATTAGAATGTGACATACTACTTCTCGATACGACACTTCACAGTGGTATCGCCGTGTAACCAGAGTCTCCTGGAGGGAGAGCAGGCATTGTGTGTATAGATCTATACGGGACAGACACTCCCACATCCCGACTGCTAGCTACAGTCCCAGCCGAAAGGCCAACGGGTGACAAAATGTCACATCACTACATATGACTCGGAGGGTCATCAGTTATTCGATCGTCAATCAGCATGGTTACATACGGGTTCACATTCAAACCTTTGATTACACATTAAGAATTAAAGGCCAAACAGGCTCCCCGAGGTGTATTGTACATTTAATACTACCTGGAGTCTGCATTTTATTTCATTTAGCCGGCAGTGCCACTACTGGGGTAAAACCTTATTTTCCCAATTACTTTACATGAATAAAGTCTAAAACTATATTTTCTTGCTGATAGTTTCACTGGGGAAAACTTTTACATTTTCAAAGGATCAAACATGCAGACAAACGGGTCTTGGTAGAAGACTACTTTTACTGGAAAATATAGGATTTTCTAGGGAGTATACTATTGTCAAACATTGATATCAGCTATTATACTACATTGTAGTAAACATTTTTATACAAGCAAAGACACTAAATACTTATGAACTCACCAGCTTTATGCTGATACTCGCTTTCAAAATAACTTGTATTCTCAGGTCATCAGTAGACAGGTACAGATGCAGCTTTTGAGAAGATGGAGCACAGACAAGACTCCTCTTTTATTTTGATTATATTTTTGGTGTCTTACAAACTATACAGAACACGCTTGTATTACAATTATTATATTAATGCAATGGATGTTGATTCTTGTCTTTACTATTATGCATTGTTATGATATTGTACATGACGTCCTCCACCCCAGAACGTATTCCGTCGTTCCGGTTTTGGGGTGTGACAGATTTGTATCAGAGCTTTGTTTATAGTGAATCAAGTATATCAACCCATAAAAGATATACGAACTATAAACACATCGGGATTAAAACACTCTGACCAAGAAAATATACTTTTAAATAATAAAATATTTAACTAAGTATATATATACATTTACCCATACCAGTGTCAGTATCATACTAGAACAGAACAAAAGTATTACGATTGTTGAACAACACAATTAGGCTTAGAGACATATGGTCAAACCTAAGGGGATATAGCCTGATCAACTATATTTTCTGAGGAGTGACTAGCATGTTCCTAAGAATGATTGTGATGTTACAACAAGTCTAAAAACTTACCCACACCACTACAAGAGCATTAGAACAAGAATACTATAGGAGTATTCTGCATTACTATGAATTACATATGTGAGAACTAAAAAGGTCGTTACTAGTAGGACAATAGTTGCTAAGTGGGTACACCAAGGTTACATGTGACTAAGGCGCTATAGACTTAGAATCTGTGATCTTTGCTTTACTTCCTGTTCCTTGTTTGGTTGTGGATTTAGAGTTAGGGTCACTTATTCGAAGGTTTATCCTGTTTCGGTTGCATGTAATTGGTATGCACTATGCAAGTATTGAATCAACTAATAACAATCATCTTATAAGTATCTTAGATTAGTACGTCTATTAACTATTCTTTCCCCATTCTCGCGTAGATAGCTGGCTGGATTTCATCTCCCTGACGATCCGTACTATCCAAACCAAGGCATTGGAGGATGGCTTGATGATGAGCCGGAAGATGATCACCCAATCCCTTTGGATGATCACCTCGCAGAAGGCTTTTCAGATGGCTCCGACTCCGAACCAGAAGTCAACAACCTACCCGCAGTAGCTCCAAACCCCAACCCCCGTCCGGCAGTTCAAGGTCCCACTCCCATGTGGGCAACAACCTTGAACCAATGGAGTGATGAGCAGGGTCATCCGTTACCTTTCAATGGAGACTGAAGCTTCTACAACATAGGCGAGGGAAGTTCAGCTGACCGGGTCCTACCCATCATGGTCCGTAGGATTGCTCGGAACATCGAGCAAGGTTATGCAGCAATCGGCAGAGTAGTAGAGATTGATGCCAACTCTAACCTTAACACGGTCTGCATTCGCCAACTTGAAGTGACTGTGGATAGGACTAGGAGGACCAATGAGGCTCTGCAGCAACAATTAGCTGCATCCCGGGCCGAAGTCATGGAACTTCGAGTGCGTCAGAGAGTGCATGAGCGACATCTTCAGGAAGTTATACGTCAACTGGCAGACCTAAGGGTTCGTCCGAGAGACACCCATCGCCGGTAGAAGATGTCAACTCGTCTTTACTTTTGAATTAACGAATAGCCTTTCTTTCCTATGCTCTAGAGAGCACTTGTCTGTAAAATATTCCTAACTTTTAAAAGTACTCTAGCTAGACTTTTAAACTGCCAACATTTTCCCCTGATGGTTTGATGTCAGACCTACTGTTAGGTCAACTTTCCTGAACTCATTTTACATCAGTAATACCAGTAATATTGGTAGATATCTAATCTATTGGAAAGTTCTTACTCTTGTGTTTCCCTGCTCTATTGTTATGTCACTAACTAACAGTTGGACTATGGCGATTTAGTCCATGAAACACTCTCATTGTACTTACAATTGATTCTTACTGTTATCATCGTTTCTATAAAATTTCAGTAAAAGATGCCGCCTCGCACGCGTACGACCAGAAGCACGCCTGCAAGTCAAACTCCACCACCACCACCCCCTCCACAGTTCGATGCGGTGATGTTTCAAGCAGTTGTGACTGCATCTGTGACCGCAGCTATGGCCCAAATAAATTCTGGTGACGCAAGTGGAGCTGGAACGGGCACTAACTCTAGACATGGTGAAATCCACCCACGTACATAGGGGTGTACCTATAAGGATTTCATGAACTGCAAACCAACATTCTTCAATGGGACCGGAGGAATCATTGCACTGTCCCAATGGATCGAAAGAACTGAAGCCATCTTCGAGATGTGCTCGTGCCCCAAAGAAAGCAAGATAAAGTTCACTGCTTGCACCTTCACTGAAAGGGCCCTGACATGGTGGAATGGCCATGTCAAATCACTCTCTTTGGTAACGGCCAACGCCATGGGCTGGGGCACACTGAAAGACCTTCTGACAAGGGAGTACTGCCCTAGGGGCGAAATCCAGAAACTCGAGGAGGAACTCTGGAACCTCAAGATGAAGGGGACCGACATAGTGGCTTATACAGCCAGGTTCTGGGACCTGGTGACTCTGTGTCCTAACATGGTCCCCACCGAAGGAAAGAAAATTGAAAGATACATATGGGGTTTAGTGCCCCCGTATCGAGGGAACGTCCTAGCATCACACCCTACGGCCTTTGACAGTGCCAAGGAATTGGCCCAAAGGTTGATTGACCATGAAGTTCCTTACACTCCATCAGCAACCACAACGGTTGCCACTGCACCGACCAAGACATCCGACAACAAAAGGAAGCGGTGGGACCGAAAGAAGGGTAAATCAGCCCAATCCTCTTCAAAGAACCAACAAACGGTGGCTGTCCATGCTGCCACTACTCCTGCTGCCCCTGTACCAGCCAAAACATATGAAGGGAGTCTACCCAAGTGCACCAAGTGCTCTTTCCATCACAACGGCCCCTGCCGGGAAATGCACTGCACTAACTGTGACCGGAAGGGCCATACCGCCCGGTTTTGCCGAACACCACCCAAACCCATTTCCCAGGTCCCCAGTTCGGGAGTAAGCCAGGCCTGTTACGGCTGTGGCGAGGTAGGACATTGCAAAAGAAACTGTCCAAAGGCTGGGAATGCGGGAGGAGCAGGCAGAATACTTGCTATTGGCCACAATGAAGCAGTAGCAGATCCCACAGTAGTCACGAGTACGTTCCTTCTCGATAACTCTTATGCTTGTATCCTATTTGATAGTGGGGCAGAGAGGAGTTTCGTAAACCAAAACTTTAAGCACTTACTTAAACAATCACCGCAACCACTAAAAGAAACCTTCGTCGTAGAAATGGCTAACGGAAAGACAGAGAGTTCTAGCGAAATCTACATAGGTTGTACCCTCACACTAGATAACCATTCGTTTCCAATCGACCTCATACCAGTAGCAATCAAGAGCTTCGATATCATTATGGGCATGGACTGGTTGAGTCTCCATCGTACCGATATTCTGTGTTTCGACAAAGCAATCCGTTTGAACCTATCAAATAACGAAACCTTGTTGATCTACGGAGACAAACCTAGTACGAGCCTTCGTATCATCTCAAGTATTCAAGACTAGAAATATTTGCGTAAGGAATATCGCGCGTTCCTTGCACACATCATCGACACGAGCCAGAAAACAAAAGACCTGAAACACTTCCCCGTGGTACGTGACTTCCCCGACGTCTTTCCAGAAGAGCTATCGGGATTACCTCCCCAACGTCAAGTCGAGTTCCGAATCGACTTAATCCCAGGAGCCACCCCCGTAGCCAAATCGCCCTATCGTCTAGCGCCTGCTGAGATGCAAGAACTGTCCGGTCAACTTAACGAGCAGCTCAGCAACGGCTTTATAAGACCGAGCTTCTCACCCTGGGGAGCACCAGTCTTGTTCGTGAAGAAGAAAGATAGATCGTTCCGTATGTGCATCGATTACAGGGAACTCAACAAATTTACGATAAAAAATCGTTACCCTCTTCCTCACATAGACGATTTATTTGACCAACTGCAAGGGGCGAGTTACTTTTCCAAGATTGATCTGAGGTCCAGGTATCACCAGTTGCGAGTGCTTGAGGAGGATGTTCCGAAGACAGCCTTCCGAACTCGTTACGGACACTACGAGTTCGTAGTAATGCCGTTCGGACTGACCAATGCGCCCGCAGTATTCATGGACTTGATGAATAGGGTATGCCGTCCTTCCTTGGATCAGTTCGTCATCGTCTTCATTGATGACATACTTATCTACTCTGGAAGTAAGGAAGAGCATAGCAATCATCTACGACAAGTCCTGGAAACCTTACGATCGGAGAAGCTATACGCGAAGTTCTCTAAGTGCGAATTTTGGATCCGAAGACTCGAATTCTTAGGGCATGTGGTGAGCGAAGAAGGAATCCACGTGGACCCTTCCAAAATTAAAGCCATTAAGAACTGGTCAGCACCAAAGACGCCAACAGAAATTCGTCAATTTCTAGGCCTCGCTGGCTACTACCGCAGGTTCATTCAAAACTTCTCTCGAATCGCGAAACCCCTGACAACATTGACCCAGAAAGGCGTGGCCTTTGACTGGGAAGAGAAACAAGAGAAGGCATTCCAAACACTGAAGCGAGCCTTATGAACCGCACCGATATTGTCCCTCCCCGAAGGGATAGAAGACTTTGTGGTATACTACGATGCATCCAACCAAGGGCTCGGCTGTGTTCTGATGCAACGAGGTAAGGTCATCGCCTACGCCTCAAGACAGCTGAAGACACACGAGGTCAACTACACCACGCACGACCTCGAATTAGGAGCGGTTGTGTTCGCCCTAAAAATCTGGAGACACTACCTGTATGGTACGAAGAGAACCATCTATACCGACCACAAAAGCCTCCAACACATCTTCAACCAGAAAGAGCTCAACATGAGACAACGACGGTGGGTCGAGCTACTCAATGACTACGAATGCGAAATTAGTTATCATTCGAGTAAAGCCAACGTAGTAGCAGACGCCCTAAGTCGGAAAGAATATTTTGGCCGAAGAGTCAAGTCACTAACAATGACTATCCATTCGCATCTATCCGCACAAATTAAGGAGGCTCAGCTCGAAGCTTTGAAACCTGAAAATGTAGCGGGAGAATCCCTGCGAGGAATGGATAAGAACCTGGAAGCCAAGGGTGACGGAGCCTTATATCTCATGGACCGGATCTGGACACCGAAGCACGGTGGCTTCAGAGACTTGGTCATGAAGGAAGCGCGCAATACTAGATTTTCCGTCCACCCAGGTTCAGATAAGATGTATCTGGATCTCAAAAAGTCATACTGGTGGCCTAACATGAAAGCAAAGATTGCCACCTTCGTGAGTAAATGCATTACTTGCGCCAAGGTCAAGGTCGAATACCAGAAACCGTCAGGTTTACTCCAGCAACCGGAGATACCTGAATGGAAGTGGGAGCGGATCACTATGGATTTCATAACCAAGTTACCCAAGAAAACGGATGGACTTGAAACCATATGGTTCATCGTCGACAGATTGACCAAGTCCGCACACTTCCTACCCATTAAAGAAACCGACAAAATGGAGAAACTCACGAGAACCTATATTAGGGAGATCGTACGACTGCATGGTGTTCCTATATCCATTATCTCCGACAGAGATAGTAGATTCACTTCGAGGTTCTGGCAGTCACTACAAAACTCCTTAGGAACGAGGCTGGACATGAGTACAGCCTACCACCCACAGACCGACGGACAAAGTAAGAGAACTATCCAAACCTTGGAAGATATGCTGCAAGCCTGTGTGATCGACTTTGGGAAGGCGTGGGATACCCACTTACCCCTTGTCGAATTCTCGTACAACAACAGTTATCACACGAGCATCAAGGCTGCTCCATTTGAAGCCCTCTATGGCCGAAAGTGCAGATTCCCTATGTGCTGGGCTGAGGTGGGTGACACTCAATTAGCTAAAGGACGAGTTCCTGAGAGCACTCTCACGGGTCCGGAGATCATTCGGGAAACGACAGAGAAGATCGTTCAGATTCGTCAACGATTGAAAGCCTCTAGAGACCGACAGAAAAGCTATGCAGACAAACGAAGGAAACCTTTAGAGTTCCAGGTGGGAGACCGAGTCCTTTTGAAAGTCTCACCTTGGAAAGGCTTGATACGCTTCGGAAAGCGTGGAAAGCTGAATCCAAGATACATAGGGCCTTTCGAGATTCTCACTAGAATCGGCCCCGTAGCTTACAAACTCAACTTACCCCACGAGCTAAGTAACGTACATCCTACCTTCCACGTCTCTAACTTGAAAACGTGCCTATCCGACGAGACTCTTGTAATCCCACTCGACGAGATCGAGATCAACGAGAGCCTTAACTTCGTGGAAGAACCTGTAGAGATTATGGACCGAGAGGTCAAACGAACGAAATAAAGTCGTATCCCGATAGTGAAGGTTCGTTGGAACGCCAAGCGAGGACCTGAACTCACATAGGAGCGCGAGGATCAAATGAAACTTAAATATCCTCATCTTTTTACTTAGTTATTTCGTAATAACTTAGTTGCTTGAACTCTAATTTCAGGACGAAAGTCCCTCTAACGGGGGGGGGGGGGGGGGGGGGGATGATGTGACAACCCGAAATTTTCATTTGTATAATCTCTACAGTCAAACACTTCAAATAATAGTCAAAAACATTTCAGTTCATTTTTGGCCGGTTTTAAGTCCGTTTGGGTGTTTTATTTTTAAATTCGTCAAACGAATAAATAAAAGGGAGTGTCGTTATGAGTGAAGTGTAACAAACAAAACAAACAACACCTTAGCTAGGTGTTTACGGCCAAACAAGAGGAGTTTGGGCCGTAAACACCATTTTTCCAAGAACTCATGCATATAGCATGAGTTTACCCACTATTCCCTCACTTTACACTTTCCACCTCAAGAACACCAACTTTTTCTCTCAAGTATCATAAGTTCATTTCTTCAAATCCGCCAAAATGTAAGTGTTTCCTTCCTAGATTCGTTCATACAACACTTAATCTAGTGTTTATACATCATTTCACCCATGGATTCTTGATTTTTACTTAGATCTTCAAGTGTTCTTCAAAACACCAAGAACACCAAGAACACACACTAGTGTTTTTGGGTCCTAAACACTCTTACAAGCTTCATATAAGTAAGTATACTCCTCCTAGCTAGTTATTTGCTTAGTATACTTGTTAATCCATGGGAAGAACATCAAAATCCTCAAGAACATATGTGTTTACGGTCAAGGGAGATCCTTGAACCGTAAACACCACCAAGTGGTGTTTATGTGCCCCTAACACCTTCTATAGCTTGGATAAAAGACTAGAACCTTGTATGCATGAACTAGAAACACCAAAACACGAAATGGTTGAGGAACCATGAGTTTACGGCTGTAAACTCATGGGTTTACGACCGTAAACTCAAGGGCTTACGACCGTAAACTCTCAAAGGTGGTCCAAGGACCGTAAACTCCAAAGAAGGTCCATTTCGAGCCCTAACCACTTCCTAAGCCTTTGATTCAAACTTAGAACAATTTCTTGTGAAGTATAAGACCTTAAAACACACAAATGCACCATTACCATGAGTTTACGGCCGTAAACTCATGGGGGAAATGGTCCAGAAACCGTAAACACATATAGGGTTACCATTTGAGGAGTAAACTCCAATGTGAGGCCATACTCTCCTTAGATACAACCGTTTAGCACTCCTAGCACTTAAAACAAAGTGTTTCTATGTCTTAGGAGGTATTTACTTGATTAATTAGTTATTAAACAACTAATTAGATGCATTTATGCATCACTACATGTTACATAGGATCCGCGTGTGTGTTCAAGCCCTCACTTGGCACCTAGCATCCTATCCGACACTTCCATCCACTCCACTCACTGCAGGTGAGTTCATACCCATTAATTAACCTTTTAAATGATTTTAAATGCTTTTATGGGGGGGAATACAAGTTGAATATTTCTATTTATTGCTTTAATCATATGTGATTAATAACTAAAACAGACTACAAGATTTGCGACTGCTTTCAAATTGCCATCAAACTTTGGATTTTCAAGTGTTTCAAACCTTTTATCAAACTCTTTAAATGCCAAAACTGTTTTCAAACTCCTTTAAACTTGCTTTATTTTCAAACCCATATCTATACTAATATATTTATATAAGTAAGACTTGAAGGACTTAGGACTGATAGCTCACCTTATTTCCTGTTCCTTGTTTGGTTGTGGACTTTGGGTATTCTGTTATTTGTCCGATTGTCGTTGAATTCTTAGTTATATATCATATATATTTGTGTTGGATATAAAAGTCTTCACTTCAGTTCAGTACCTTTGTGTATCAAAGGCATGCAACCAACATTACTATTTAACTATAATAGGTATAGTTAAGGATTACTACTCATTACTACTACTACAATGACACCTACCAGAGTCAGTACAGTTATGAGTCAATACATGCTAAATACTATACAAGGAAAATACTATATACTATACAAGAGAACACTCTATACATTATACCAGAAAATACATTAGACAATATACAAGAGAATATACTATAATTAGAATGTGACATACTACTTCTCGATACGACACTTCACAGTGGTATCGCCGTATAACCAGAGTCTCCTGGAGGGAGAGCGGGCATTGTGTGTATAGATCTATACGGGACAGACACTCCCACATCCCGACTGCTAGCTACAGTCCCAGCCGAAAGGCCAAGGGGTGACAAAATGTCACATCACTACATATGACTCGGAGGGTCATCAGTTATTCGATCGTCAATCAGCATGGTTACATACGAGTTCACATTCAAACCTTTGATTACACATTAAGAATTAAAGGCCAAACAGGCTCCCCGAGGTGTATTGTACATTTAATACTACCTGGAGTCTGCATTTTATTTCATTTAGCCGGCAGTGCCACTGCTGGGGTAAAACCTTATTTTCCCAATTACTTTACATGAATAAAGTCTAAAACTATATTTTCTTACTGATAGTTTCACTGGGGAAAACTTTTACATTTTCAAAGGATCAAACATGCAAACAAACAGGTCTTGGTAGAAGACTACTTTTACTGGAAAATATAGGATTTTCTAGGGAGTACACTATTGTCAAACATTGATATCAGCTATTATACTACATTGTAGTAAACATTTTTATACAAGCAAAGACACTAAATACTTATGAACTCACCAGCTTTATGCTGATACTCGCTTTAAAAATAACTTGTATTCTCAGGTCATCAGTAGACAGGTACAGATGCAGCTTTTGAGAAGATGGAGCACATACAAGACTCCTCTTTTATTTTGATTATATTTTTGGTGTCTTACAAACTATACAGAACACGCTTGTATTACAATTATTATATTAATGCAATGGATGTTGATGCTTGTCTTTACTATTATGCATTGTTATGATATTGTACATGACGTCCTCCACCCAGAACATTTTCCGCCGTTCCGGTTTTGGGGTGTGACAAAACTAATCAGAAATAATTTTGGTAATAATAGAATTAATTAAAAGGGCATGGTCTAAAGAGTAAATTTTCGATCGTTGAACAAAAGGGTTTAGAACTTTCCACATGGGTGGTGGACGCTTTTGGAGGGGATATTCTAAGGTTTCTAGAATATACCATGTAGATAAATAAGGAGTTGGAAAATTGCCAAAATTTCAAGCCTCTCCTCTCCTCTCTCCTAAGTCATTCTCTTATTAATTTGGTTGTGATTCCATTAGAGGCACGACACTTGTGGTGCTTGCTTCCAAGAGATCTAATTTTGAAGAATCATTGTTATTTGCTATAATAACAATTAAGGTATGTAATCCTAAACCCTATATGTTTTTTGAAAATAACTTAGGGTTTCTGGGGTGTTTGGGTTGGTGTTTTGGGTGGAATTCATGAGCAACTTAGAGAATTCAGCAATGTAGGCATATAAGTAGTGAACTCGGTAGTTACCTTGGGATAGGATATGCATAGAGATTCAAGTCTATCATAGGATGCTTTTGGTGATATTCGTTTGGTGACATGCCTTTGGTGATATTGTTTGGTGATATGCTTTTGATGATATTCTTTTGGTGATATGTGATGCTTTTGGTGATATTCTTTTGATGATAAGATTTTGGTGATATGTGATGCTTTTGGTGATATGTTATATTTTGGTGATATATGCTGCTTTTGGTGATATATATTGCTCTTGGTGAAATGTTATGTTTTTGCTAGTATGTGGTGAGTTTTTTGTTATAAGTATTGTATATATGAGTAAGGAGTAATTGTTACTTAACGTTGTTATGTTATAAACTAAATTGTTGACCCGTTTGAGAATTGTACTTTTTCCCTACTACTATATGCAACTTTTATTAACTCACTAAGCAGGGACTAACACTTGTTCATGTACTTTGTGCCTTTGACTCGGTACAGGTAGATTAGGAGCATGGGTTGGTGAGTTCGTATGATTTTATCACTGGTAGTTTGCTTTTATATTTAGACTATACCACTTGGAGATGTTTTGTGTAACACCCTATTTTCGTATTATAGTATAAACAACTAGTTATGTAAATATGTAAATAGAGATTTTTGATAAAAACTCATTAGGATAAATAGCTTTGATGAAAGTCATAGTAATCGTAAAAACGAAAGCATGCATATAAAGAACGTCTAAATCTGACTTTGCATGAGGAAGTTATGATTTTTAGAACTTTCAACTTAGTAGTGTGCAACGCAGAAATCGAAATAGAAGTTTGTTCATTGTTAGGTAAAACAATCTAAATGAGAGTTAAAGATCTTGTAGATAGGATTCAGTCGATATAGAGACAATCGAGAACGGATATCGTGTGAAACAGTTATGATTTTTATATGGACATTAACAACCCAAGATTGTTAAAAATATAACTTTAAAAACAAAGTGAGAATTAGCCGATGGAATCTAAATGAAAGTTGTAGTACTCTTCGATAGCTACATGTAGATATAAAGAACGTTGAAACGGAGCTCGTATGGGAAATATACGATTTTTAGGAAAAAAATAAATCTTTTAGCGTGTGTCGCTTCTAGACGGTGGGACGTGGACCATCAAAATTACGACATGCAGAATGAGCCGAGAGGAGCAACATCGCAGGAGCACGTGACACACACGTTAGATGTGCATCGCGCACGTAGTAAAAATCGCCTATACATACTACCATAAGCCTCCCTTATTCCACACACCATCACACTCAAATTTCTCTTTGTAAAGGACCCTTCTCCCCCTGGATTTATGACTTTTTGAGTTCTAGAGTATCAGCAATAAGGCTTTGGGGGCTGTAGAAAGTCGGGCATATAGAAGTGCTTGGTATCAAGGTCCTGCCCGTGAATTTTCTGGTTTTTTCGTTAGAAACCTTTCTAAGTGTAGCTATGCTTACTAGGCTTTATGGTAAATTATAATTATGATTATTGTCATTATTAGGAACCTATAAGTGCTAGATGTGTCATTAATTCCAGTTAAATATTCTTATTGGTCTAATTACGGGAGAGGTGTCTAGAATAGTCACGTTGGCTTGGTTGTTGGATTTCAGAAAGGCTATATGTCGAAATAGTCATGCCTCCCAACTGTCCTGCCTGGATGATCCTTATTTTATAGCCATGAAAGTATAATTGAAATTAGTGCAGAGTCTAACTTCTACCAGATTTCCATAGATATTAACAAGTCATAGTATTTTAGGTTAATACTTGATCGAAGCGTTAGCCACCGGTCGGATCACCTAGATAGCTACCAATCGTCCGAGTAATTATCACGGTGAGTTTTCTCACTATATTGTATACTCTAGCATGTATCCTCTATATTTTACGATATAGATGCCATGTAGTATGCAATTAGGTTAGTTTTGTTAAGTTGTCTGTAGTGTTGGATTGTTGTATGTTATATATATATATATATATATATATATATATATATATATATATATGTCGATATCGTTGATATATTATGTGGTGAGTTGAGGGTGGCTCAACCTCACGTTGAAGGCCAATATAATCGGGCAGACTAGCATTATGCTACAGGGAAAAGTAGTTGTTCAGCTTTATTGTAAAGGTAGAAAGGGCGGACCAGTTTTATGTTGAAGGACAAGAGGTCGACTGACTTTATTTTGAAGGTCATTATGTGTATGCATTGTATATGTATTGTGGGATATGATATTTTGGGGAATTCACTAAGCTTCGTGTTTACCCAGTTGGGACGTTTGTTTGAGTAAACTGGATGAACACTCGTGTGATTCTAGACTTAAACTAAGGATCTGAGTAATTAATAAACCCTTTCATAAAAAGAATAATACAAAAAGAAAATATTTTAATACGTACAGTCAGCCAAAACTCAGAAAGGAAAGTGATTCGCAAAATATCGATATTGTTATGATTATTTATATGTGAAAAGTTAAAAAATCATGCTAGTGTGTAGGCTAGGGATCTTTTGAAGAATTGATAAATAGAATCACCTGATAGTTAAGATTCCTTATAGCTTAGAACTGAAAGGTCTATTATGCTCAAGAGTCATATTAAAGTGATATTGCTAATTAACATATAATATTAATGGAAAACACTAACAACAACTTGATACAATTGATTATTTATTAGAAATTGGTTTTAATAAATATTCAATAAACTCTTATAATTAAAATGGAATTTATTTATTTCTAGGAAATAATAATTTTCATTAGCAAGTAACATTATATATAATTCATATGGTATAAATTAATAAGTTATGTACAACTTTATGGACTAGTTGAAACCCTTTTTTCTTTTACTCAAAACCCAAAGTTTATATTTTATAAAACCTGAGTTTATAAAATTGAAAGAAACTCTTCTCTTTTGTATATAATTTTCAAAAATTAGAGATGAAAATAATTATGGGCTTTTGATTATTTAAATGAGAGAATGGCTATTTGAATATTTAAATAAGAGTATGGCCTTTTGATTATTTAAATGAGAGAACGGTTCTTTGATTATTTAAATAAGGGCATGTTCTTGTGATTAGTTTATTCAAAAGTAGGGAATTGTTTCTACTATAACTACAAGACTTAATGCTTTCATTTGGCTTGCTCATTCACACTCTCCAAAATCGTAACCTCCTTAGAGGAGGTTACTCTCTCTCTTTTCTTCATATTTTCTTGAAGATCACTTGCTTTTTCATGCCCTCTTTAAGTTCATATTGGTTATGAACTTAATGCTTAAGGGATTAAGAGTTTATGGACTAGCATCGACATCAAGTTGAGTCATTGTTGGTGTCTCAAAGGTTCCACATTCCTCATCAACTTCCAAGCCTCCCAAGAGAACCCAAAGAACTTCAAAGGTTGTTATTTTTTCTTCCTTTCTTTGCTTGGTGTTTAAATAGATGTTTACTTTGATTACTGTTGGGTAATGCATGAATAACTGAGTTTTCGATTGGATATCTACGCATTACAGCTTGCATCCACCATGAACACCACTGAATTGGGAGAGGTTCACGGTCTAGAGGGACCATAAACCATGGTTTACGCTTCAAGGAGGTTCCCTAGGGTAGTTTACGGCCAAAAAGGTGTCATGGGGAAGGGTTTACGGCTTATAGTGGCCTAGATTGGTGTTTATGGTCAAAGCTTGGTGGCTTGAGGGGGTTTACGGCCTTAAGTAGATTATGGGAAGTAGTTCACGGCCTAAGTGGCCCCTTGAAAGTTGTTTATGGCCTAGGTCCCTTCTCCTTAGATGTTCACGGCCAAAGTGTGTTTCTAGGGAAGAGTTCATGGTCTAGGTGTGTAGAAAGCTTTAATAAGTGTGTTTTGTTGTTTATGTGATTTGTACATGACATAACTTAAACTTCTTATTCTTTTCATCAACTTAGGAGGCTTTAGGGTAATATAATTCTCAAAAACATTATATTACCAAGATATAATAATAGCATAGATACAAACATTACAGGTACGGAACTCTTTTGGCTTGGTTTCTAGACTTGGAAATTTCCAGTTGTGACAGTTTACCTCGAGATTTTGGCAGTCACTGCAGAAGGCTCTTGGAACTAAGTTGGATATGAGCACAGCTTACCATCCACAGACCGATGGGCAGAGTGAGAGAACCATTCAAACATTGGAAGACATGTTGAGAGCATGCGTCATCGACTTTGGCACATCGTGGGACACACATTTGCCCTTGGTCGAATTTTCCTACAACAACAGCTACCATACCAACATCAAGGTTGCGCCGTTCGAAGCCCTCTATGGTCGTAAGTGCAGATCCCCTTTGTGCTAGGCTGAGGTGGGTGACACGCAACTAGTTAAGGGTCAAGTCCCCGATAGCACTCTCACTGGCCCAGAAATCATCCGAGAAACTACTTAAAAGATCATACAAATCTAGGAACGACTAAAATCTTCAAGAGATAGACAAAAGAGCTACGCCGATAAGAGACGGAAACCCTTGGAGTTACAGGTTGGTGACCGTGTTCTATTGAAGGTCTCACCCTGGAAAGCCATGATACGCTTCGGAAAGCGTGGAAAGCTGAATCCGAGATACATTGGACCATTCGAGATCCTCGCTAGGATCAGTCCCGTAGCATACAAACTTCATCTACCCCAGGAACTTAGCAACATTCATCCCATCTTCCACATCTCGAATCTTAAAAAGTGTTTATCCGACGAAACCCTTATGATTCCTCTTGATGAGATCGAGATCAACGAGAACCTCAATTTCGTGGAAGAACCGGTCGAAATCATGGATCGGGAAGTCAAAAGAACGAAACAAAGTCACATACCAATAGTGAAGGTCCGCTGGAATGCCAAGGGAGGACCTGAATTCACTTGGGAGTGCGAAGATTCAATGCAACAGAAGTATCCCCATCTCTTTCCGAGTCCATGATTTGTATTCTATGTTTGAATTTCAGGACGAAATTCCCTCTAACGGGGGGATAATGTGACAACCCGAACCTTTTTCCGTTATCGTTAACCGAATTCCGTTAATAAAATTTGAATTTTATTGAGTTCCGTCAAATTCCTTTGGTTTGGAAAATCATTTAGTTATATAATTAAATTCTATATAAGAGTCGGAACCAAAATCACGCAAAAAACCCGAGTTTCCTTTGAAGAATCAATATTTTTCGGCCTGAGAGGTGTTCACGGACCCGTTTACGGCCAGTGCCATGTGGCCCCACCACCCACCATACCCCCAGCCTATATATACGGGACTCCCACCTTCATTTGAACTTTCTTAGCCGAAAACTCTCTCATTCTCTCTCTCTCTCTCTCTCTCTCTCTCTCTCTCTACCTCTCAACCGTAAACATCAAAACACCCTCTTTTCTTCCGAAAATCATCAAGAAGCACCTTTGGAAGTTGTTTTGGAGCAGCTAAAACACGTTTTTCATCGAATCCAACATCATTGTTCTTGAGTTTACGGCCGTACACTCTTCAAATATTCAAATCTTCAAAGGCCGCAAACCGTTTACGGCCGTACACCCTTCAAATCTTCATAGATTCTTCAAGAACACCGTTCGCGGCCGTAAACCCTTAAAGGGGCTATTCACGGCCGAGAACAGTTCACGGCCGAAAACCCTTCACGGCCGTAAACTCCTTCCCACCATGAATCTGGCTGCAAACCCACTTTTTCGATTCAATCGAGTTCCGGTAACATTCCTAAACTGAAAGCAAGTGTTTTTCCAACACTATAAATAATGGTTTCGCTAATAAAATACATATATGTATTAATTGTATTAGGGTCTCGTTGAGTGCCGCGTACATCAACTCGAGGGTCTTCACTCCTAGTTTTCACTGTCCAACTATTCACACGTCTAACAGTGAGTTCATACCCCTATGCTTTTATGATTTTAAATGTTTTCAGGGGAGAGTACAAGCCAAACACAAATGATTTTGTGCATTTATACAAAAAGGATTTCAACACATTTAAAACTGATGCAATTGATACAATCTTACAATTTCCACATGTTTATAAAATATTTAGATATTTTATCCCTTTTGTAACGTGTTGAGCATAAGGGACTTTTTCAATCTACAGTCGAAATTGCATAGCTTTCAGATCAATATGTAAACCAAGTACACATTATACATGCAAACTATAATATGTATAGTTTGGGTTTTCAATACACAGTTTTACGAACTCAAAGTTTTACATAGCAAAACATATAAACTATGACATATTTAGTTTATTATATACATTACTACAAGAGTACGACATTTAATAATTATTTAAGTATAATTATTACCTTATACAGTATACACACAAGTTTAAATACAGAAGATCAATACAGAACTACACGTAAACTAGTTAATACAGGATTGTGAGACAACACTTCAATTGTACCTTTCAGGGTACAGGTTAAATCCTATCATAGTATAACCAGAGTCTCCTGGAGGGAGAGCGTGAGATTTGTGAATAGATCTATTCGGGACTGACAATCCCACACCTGAACTGCTAGCTACAGTTAGGCAGGCATGCCTGGGGTGACAAATGTCATTTATCCGACATTTGAAGAACGTCGTAAAGGTCACTAGGTCATATCAAGCATGATTATACGACTCACGATAGTATAAACTAACCTTATTGTTTATGGGATTTCAATCTTCTCTAGTTTTATTTTATTAATAAAACTAGTTCATAATACAACTGGAGAATTCAAGGGATTTCAACTCATATTTTTATTTTAAGTAATGAAACTACTATACATACTGGTGGTAACCATAGTTTTCAAACAAAACATCGTATACATTAGTGGAGATAACCACGGTTTTCATACAAAGGGTTTTCATTCAAAACAATGTTATACAATACAGTTGGTGGTAATCAGACGTACAAACTAATACATCATACACTACTACAGAACACAGTAATAAACATATATGTTAGAAAATATTGGATTTTCTTGGGAAGTATACAAACATTTTTCAGATTCAATGACAAGGTTTTCATTACAAAAACATGCTTATGAACTCACGAGCTTTATGCTGATACTCTTTCAAAACTGCTTGTATTCTCAGGAAATCATTAGACAGGTACCTCGCACAGATTTTGAGAAGACGGAGCATATAGAGTCACGTTTTTGAAGTATAAAAACATGAATCAAACATATGTAAATACCTTTTTATATATATTCAATGTAATGGTTGTGTTTACTTTGATTACTATGATGCAATTGTTGTGATACTACATGACGACATCCACCCCCGAACGTTTCCATCGTTCCGGTTTGGGGTGTGACAAAAATCTAGCATACCTGAACCACAGATTCCTCTGACCTATTGTTCTGAAACCATAAAACCGGATTGGTCGATGATCCTCCAAGCAGAATACCCAGTTCTCCCCCACTTAGGGTTAGAACCATCATCGACTGATGTGTACAACATCAAAGCCTCATACTGGCTCAACCAGATACATACCTACCTTAACTCTGATGCAATTGTTGTGATACTACATGACGACATCCACCCCCGAACGTTTCCATCGTTCCGGTTTGGGGTGTGACAAAAATCTAGCATACCTGAACCACAGATTCCTCTGACCTATTGTTCTGAAACCATAAAACCGGATTGGTCGATGATCCTCCAAGCAGAATACCCATTTCTCCCCCACTTAGGGTTAGAACCATCATCGACTGATGTGTACAACATCAAAGCCTCATACTGGCTCAACCAGATACATACCTACCTTAACTTTCATAATACAACATAACATAAGATGATTCCTTCGGTTAATATCCAAACAATCAAAAAGAAACCATAATCCTCAAATGAAGACCTCAGAAACTCTTCCCAGCATTGTCGCCTCAAGTTTAGCGAAGTCGACCATAACACCATTTTATTGATGGGGCACCTGACGCATAGAAAACCATGCATTTGGAGAATCGATCCACAATCTGATCCTCTTCTGACGCTACAAGAACCCTTGGCATATACTCAAATAGTAGCCCCAAAAAATCCAACATACCTATAGAACTCTCCTACCTAAAACATGAACATCTCGATGTCTCCTCGGTTACACCCAATCTTTTCAAATCTGCATCACATACCTCACTTGCGACATGGCCTTCACTTTGGGCATCGAACCCAAAAGAACAATCGAATCTTGAACATTTCCTCGCTACAAAACAGAAACTATTTATTGGGAACCAAACCTTACCTTCTTATAGTAGAAACCGATGAGCAGAACACCATATCTTTTGACTGACACTCATCCGATTTTTCTCCCTCAAGCATGGTAGATTGGAAAACACAAGCTCGTTGTAGAAGATGATACCCCTAGATATTGGTTGATCACTCATCCTTAGTCAGAAATCCTCGAGCTGATTATCACAATTGTTTCCATCCTGGGTCCCACGACTCAAACTGGCACTACCTTAAGCAAGGCCCTTGAGACCTGAAAACCCACACAGGTCTACAACATTCAGACCCAAAACTGCCATAGCCACTAAGGCCCGAAAAAATTCCAGCCTCATCCTTATCCTAAACATCCATAGCCGAAAGCTCGATAGCGACGGAGACGGCTACAATTAATGCTAGTGTTATACCACACTATCTACCCTCCACTAGCTCCTTAGAAACCTTTTCGACCCTTTTTGATCTCCATACAGATCCTGTGCTTTCAATAGTACGAGCCATACTACCTTCCACACCCATCCATACATGTCGCAAGAATTTTCTCAAAGTTCCTAAGTCACTACACATGACCCCTATCAATCACAGATACTCGTGCCCCCACATGATCACACTACCAGTCTTCTTATATTCTCCTTCTTGGATTCTTCTCGCACATATGCACATACTAGAATACTTTAATACTTTTCAAGGAACTCCACCACTGCTAGGTGTACCAACACATCCATATGGTTAGAAGCTACCATAAACTGCCTAGATTTCCACCTTAGATTTCCTCATACGCAAGTGCCTACACTAGCACACTCTAGCACTCTTCCAAGGTCACTAGAAATACTCACCCCACCCTACTATCAGTTGCGAAAGAAACTTCTACCAATGTCAACTAACCATCTTACGAATACAGTTACACGCAATAAGGATTAAACACTCATTCGACTGAAAGATCTTGCACTACAATGGTTGGACTCAAACAAGAGTAGCGCAATAAAGCCAAATAAAACATTCTAAAACTATTTAATCTTCGTGGCATGCAACTTAACGTATTCACTTATTAGTTAACTAACATCAATATAGGTTTCACATAGCACAAAACAAGCATCATTCGAGCAAAAAAAAAAAAAAAAAAAAAAAAAAAACAGGCAATAAGGCATCATAAGTATCAAGAAATTCCAACATGCAATTCTTGAGGATGCTTAGCCTACAACCTATCATGCATCTCTAACAGCTCATGTATCACACATAAATACATCTCTCTTAAGCAGGCACTCTAGCATGCAATCATGAGTAGATCCTTAGCCTAACTTATAGCATGCAAGTCATAATATAACACATATAAAAGCAACTCAAATACATCATATGAATAAAGTATGGATATTTTGGGAGATCATTTTTCAACGCTCCAGCTGACTATACACATCACATCTTCTCTTTTCTTCTCTTGAAATGAAACGTTTCCAAAAAGGTTTACAAAAACTCTCGTACCCATAGTTTGAGTTTGGAATCCCACGAGTGTTCATCCAAATCCCTCAAACCAGGGCTCTGATACCAACTTGTAACGTCTAAAATTCTAGAATAAAATTTTCACTTTTATTATGAAATAAACGCCCATTTTTAATAAAATTACCTTCAAGTCAAACCACTTTTATATAAACCATTATTCAAAAATCAGAGTTATAAGGAAGAAAATGCGGAATCTCGAATCATAAAATTGTTGATGTGTGTGTACAGTCCCGCCTTCGCAATCCGATACGTACCTAAAAAACATTTAATCCAAAATTGTAAGCACAAAGCTGAGTGAGCTCCCCAAAATATCACATACAACACAACATAAATAAACGACTATGGTTTATCAGTAAAGCTGAGTGAGTTCCCCAAAATATCACATACAACACAACATAAATAAACGACTAGGGAATCATTATGTACAACTTAATGCTTTAATCTCTCAATCCTTCAAGCCATACACTTAAACTTTACAGAAGTCTTTCTTCATCCCAAAGCACCATAAAAATCATTTCTTTTTGAGCATGCATGCCCAATGCATTTCTTGAACACAAGCTAGGTCAAAATGAAGGAAACATGAGATCAAATCTCATGTATGGAAACCACAACTCACTAAATTTCTAGATCTGGGACAAGGGATTACAAAGGAGTGTGAAGAACTCAGAAAGTTGCTAACTTTATGAGTTTCCAACATTCAAACCTCCTCAGACATTGGGGAAAATGAACAAAATCTAGATCTAGCATGCTTGAACTAAAAAGGCAAGAACTTGAGGACTTACACGAGTCCTAAGACAGCTCAAGATGATAATGGAGAGGCTTGCTAGCTGAGATAGTGCACCAAAACACCTTTTTTTCTTCTTTAAGGCTAAAAATCACAAAAAAGGAGCTCACAGATCAAAGTAGTAGGGATAGGGTTCCTTGGAGAGCAATAGGGAGGTGATGGAGGTTGAGAGTGTGCAAAACCCTAGCTCTCACTTCCCATAAATAGGGCACAAATCCCAAAATTAGGGTTAAACACCCAAGCGGCCGTCACGTTGAGACACACAAAATGGATGTGTGTTTCACTCATCGATGGCCACATGGTAACCATCTCAAGATCCATATTTTTACATCTTTAATTGCCCATGACATAAATAAACAATCTACCGAGAATAGATGTTACAACTTTTACCTTATTTAAATGATTAACTTATCAAAAAGAATACCCGCAAACTGGATGTTACAAATTAATTCCGTAGGTGATTTACTAACGGATTTGCCATGGATTATGTTTTTTGTTAAATAAATTAATTTTGTGGGTGTGTGATTTACCCACGAATTTTCTATGGATTATAATTCTTATATAAATTCTTTTTTGTATGTGAAAAAACATAAAATCAATATATAAGATAACATTTTTATCAAAATAAATAAATAAATAAGTAAATAAATAAATAAATAAAATCCTGATACTGCCTTAAACCGGCTCGTTGCGCTTGGTATCCCTATGTAATTTTTTTTTCCTTTTATCGTAGACGCAACAGCTTATCTAATAAGAAATCCTTGGAATGCCTCACATTGTTGGAGATTTAACAAGAAATCATTTATATATGAAGAAATCCACAAGGAGGTCGGAGATTTAACCTAGATTTAACAAAACTTGAAAAGCCTCTTAGTGTTGAGTTCTTAATTTCTAGAAACGATTTCTCAAATACACATAAACGATCTTGAGTTCTTGATTTATGTAAACGAGCTCTCGAACATACATAAACATTATTGAGTTCTTGATTCATGAATACAACTTCTAGAACACGCATAAACATTATTGATTTCTTGATTTCTGGAAACATTACGTTGAAGATGTTGGCTGAAAAAGATGATTGAAGATGTCGTCGGAGGTGGAAAAGTCGCTGAAGGTGCCAAGGTTGCCAAAGATGTCGTTGGAGGTGCAACTCAGACGTAAAAAATGATTTTATCTACAATAGTTGGTATCAATCATGCGTTTTCAACAAACAAAAAAAATTCTAAGGGCTAATAAATACGCCAAATATGTACACACGGATTTTAAAACAATGGGGAGATGGAATACTCAAAATCAAACCTAATAAAACATATAAATGCCATTTTTCATGCAAAACTATTATTTGTAATGTGAAGTGTACACAATGATGCAAAAGTAACTCTTCAAAAGTTTTTCTAAAACTTTTTTAGAAAGAGGAAATAAGTCTTAACTAAGATGAAAATGAAAATCATTAATTTTGAAGTCTTCTTAGCAATTAGACTTTGTTTGCAAAAGTAAGTTAGTTTATTGTAATTTATTGTTTGATAAAACCATAAAAAAAATAAGTTATTTTAGTTTATGAACTAGCTTATAAGACTATAAACTACCTTTTGAGAAGCTATTTTTAAAAAACTTGATTTTTTTTCAAAAATATTGTAAATTTGTAATTGTTTGTATTATCTTCTCTTTTAGTTATATCTAGATGTTCATTTATGTCATTTTATATTGCAATTTAGATTATAGGATATTTTTACCAAACACTACTAATTCATAAAATAATTTATCAGCTAACAACTAATTTTTCAATTAAATTCTAACTTTTTCATCTTTTCATCTTTCAATTACCTCCACCCAACATATTGATATGTACCAAAGCATTAGACAAGTGGGGAGGGGCTAACCACCCCTCCCCCACACCTCTATTAATCCCATACAAAGGATATTTTGTTACCTTATAAAGTCATTAACATTCTTTTTACTATTCTTTTAAAATGTTTACCACATCACCATCACTACACTCAGCAAGGCCATATGTCTTTTCCACTCAACTTAAAAAACATGTCATAAATAATACAATCTTGACCATTATATCGATAAGTAGCTTACATAAGTAGATAGCTGACATGATATAGTCTATTAATTTTTTGTCATTCAACTTTTGGAATTTGTTATTATGTATTTGGGAATTCCATTATTTATTTAATTTATACCAAGGCTTTTTATGAAAACGAATATTATGAAGCACCAATATTTTTACTATGATCCTAATATGCAATCATCATTTATATAAAAAGAGAACGATACGTTACAACTACTATGAAATGTAGCAACTCTTTTGCTTTAATTAAAAAGCCTCACATGCAATTTACCTTACAACACATGACCATACATGAATATAAAGATACCTAGCGTAAACTCCACCAACTGTACTATCTACCAATGTGGACGATGAACTCAACTTTGTTTCTTGCTATTTAATCCATGCACCCAAATGACATAATGTGTTTCATAAATCGAATCGATCTTTTTCATGGAGTTCTCTGTGATGCAAAACCTGGAATCTCAACCTTTATGGCTCCTTCTACTCACTGTCGCTTTTCTTTCTCTTACAAAAACTTCCCTCAAACTTTTGAATTGGGTGTTCGTTCATTTCCTCAGACCCGCAAAAGACCTCAAAAAATACGGGTCATGGGCATTGGTTACAGGTCCTACAGATGGTATTGGTAAAGCCTTTGCTTTCCAACTAGCTAGCACAGGACTAAATTTGGTTCTTGTGGGTCGAAACATTGATAAACTAAATGATGTTTCATGTTCAATTCGAGATAAATTCAAACAAACCCAAATCAAGATTGCCGTTGTTGATTTTTGTGGTGATTTAGCTCATGGAATTGAGAAGATTAAGAAAACAATTGATGGTTTAGATGTTGGAGTTTTGATCAATAATGTTGGGGTTTCTTATCCATATGCTAGATTTTTTCATGAAGTCGATGATAAATTGCTGTGTGATGTGATTAAGGTTAATGTTGAAGGGACCACAAAGGTTACGCGTGTTGTGTTGTCGGGAATGATCAAAAGAAAAAAAGGCGCTATTGTTAATATTGGGTCGGGTGTTGCGGTTGTTATACCTTCTGATCCTCTTTATACACTTTATGCCGCTACTAAAGCGTAAGATCTTCTCCAACTTTAGCTACATTTTTTAAATAAAGATGGTAGAGTATCTAGTATTTTAGTCGTACGAAAGTGAAAACTCATATTACATGTGACATCTAAGTCTAACTTTCTTGCACATGGAACATTAATTTTGATTTATGTCACCATGTTGGTAGGCAGACCAGTTATAGGGGAAGGGGCAGACGGGTGTTGTGACACAAGATATGCACTTGCATAACCTAATTTTCACCTATTATCCTAATTTACAATAAATATATAAACAAATAAATAAAATAAATAGATAATAGTAGATAAAAAAAAACTATTTTTATATATTAAATATTAATATTACCTACAGTTACATCATTAATCCAATACATGCATGTGCATTGATCCAAGTATTATCACTAAACTAAACATTGAATAAAGAAAATTTTAGATGGTTGAATAATATCTTTAAATAGAGGAAAAATATTTTTTCAATATGTTTTTCCTTTAAAGACGCTAGAAAGCCAAACATGATTTTTAAAGGTTATGTTTGGCATATTATAGTATTTTCTTTCTTAAGATTTTTTAGTTTTTATATTTGACAAACCAAAAAAGTAGTTTATAAGTGTAAACAAACAAGTGAAAAACATATAATAGCTAGAGTTTCGTATTACTATCAAAGAGAAGTACAAATACAATGAAAGTGAAAGACATGATATATAGACTAACTAATTAGGGTTTCCTCGCTAGAAGGCCCAATCATAAAACTCAATACAAGATAAAGCCCAAAATCTTATTAGGGTAGCATCCCTCCTCAAACTCACAATGCAACAACAATAAGCATTGAAAGTGTGTCAGACAGAAAATGGAATCGAGGAGCAGTCAACGGCTTCGTAAGAATATCAGCAATCAGCAAAGAGGAAGGGACATAAGGAAGGGAGATAGTGCCCTTCTGGAGATGATGTCGTGTGAAATGACAATAAATCTCAGTGTGCTTTGTGCGCTCATGAAACACCAAATTTTTGGCAATCATTATCGCACTCTCGTTGTCACAATACAAAGGGGTAGGCTGAGAGATGTGAACGCCCATACCAGCAAGAAGCCATCTCAACCAAAGAATCTCACAAGTGGTGATAGTCATGGCTCGATACTCTGATTATGTAGAAAATCGAGAGACTACATCTTGTTTCTTGCTTTTCCATGATATCAATGAATCTCCAAGAAAAACATAATACCCAGTAGTAGACTCACGATCATAAATATCATTATCCCAATTTTGCATCACTATAGGCATGCAGCTCAAGAGAGGATGTAGATGGAAACAAAAGAGTGCGGAACTGAGTACCACGTAGATATCTCAAAATACGAAGAACAACTCCCTAATGAACAATACTAGGAGCAGTGACAAACTGGCTAACCTCATGAACTGCATGAGCAATATCCAGTCTAGTGACAATCAGGTAAACCAAACTCCCTACAATTGTACGATAAAGGCTTGGGTCTGATAATGGGACACCATCAATTGGAGAGTGCTTTGCATTACTCTCTATAGGCGTATCAACTGTCTGATTATCCGTGAGTCGTGCACGTTCAAACAAATTTGAAATATACTTCGTTTGAGATAAAAGATAACCCTTTGGAGACTGAGCAACTTCAATCCCCAAGAAATAACGTAGTAAACCCAAGTGTTTCATAGCAAAACGGTGAGCCAAATCACGCTTTAAAGACTCAATACCATCATGATCATCACCAGTAATAATCATGTCATCCATATATAAGGAAAGAATAATCCGACATGCATTCGTACATCGAAGAAACAAAGTCGAGTCATGGTTACTTAGTTGAAAAACAAGCGAAGTAATCACCGTATAAAATTTCTCAAACCAAGCACGAGGGGCTTGTTTGAGGCCAGATAGTGCATTACGAAGTCAAAAAACTTCACCTGGTTAGTGAGCAATACCAGGGGAAGGAGACATGTATACTTCCTCATGAAGATCACCATTCAAGAACGCATTCTTGACATCCATCTGATAAATCTTCCATTTTTGAATGGAAGAAACTGCAATCAAGGTACGAACAGTCGTCATTTTTGCAACAAGAGCAAACATCTCCTCATAATCCCTACCATACTTTTGCGCGTACCCTTTCGCAACAAGTCTGGATTTATAACGCTCAATGGATCCATCAAACTTTGTTTTGATTTTATATACCCAACGATAACTAATCGTGTGCTATCCGTGTGGAAGCAGAACCATATCCCATGTATGAGTCTGATAAAGAGCTGCAAGTTCCTCAACCATAGCGATCTACCAAAAGTGATCAGAAACGACCTCTTTAGAGGATGTTGGCTCAGAGAGATGATGTACATAAGCGACCAAGGAGGCAAACACTGGTGAGTAAGAGGAATAGAAAAATTCAGGAAGCTTGTGGACTTCTTATTACGATAAGGCCTTAATGGAGGAGATCTTTATGATCTGCAGGCAGAGGATCAGCGACAGGTGGTGGATCAGCAGCAGGTAGTGGATCAGTGACATGTGGTGAATCATCAATATTAATGCTAAACGGTTCAATAGTACAAAGCTCTTCTCGGATTGCATCATGTGATTAAACAGGAATGCTACAGAATGGAATATGCTCCAAAAAAGTGACATTGCGAGAGACATATAGTTTTTGAGTTGATGGATCATAGCACCGATAACCTTTCTGACCAATACCATATCCTAGAACAACACAAAGAGCTGATTTTGAAGACAACTTATCTCTTTCTACATGAGGCTTCAAAAAAAAACATGTACGCTCAAACACTCGTAATGAAAAATAATCTGGAAGTTGTCCAAAAAACATTTCATAAGGAGACTTCCCTGAAGTGTACGCAGTAGGAATGCGATTAATAACATAAGTGGATGTATGAACAGCTTCTCCCCAAAACATATTGGGAACTTGAGCAGAAAGTGGTAAGGATCTTGCAGTTTCTAGGAGATGTCGATGTTTTCTTTCTGCAACACCATTCTGTTGAGGAGTGTCTGTACAAGATGATTGATGTATTGTGCCATCAGATGCCAATAACTGTTTGAAATCATTGGAGATAAATTCTCCTCCCAAATTACACTGAAAACATTTTATGACAAAAGAGTGTTGAGTCTTCATAAGATCTCTTAACTGATTATATATGGTGAAAAAATCAAACATGCGCTTCATAAAATACACCCACGTATAACGAGTATAATCATCAATGAATGAAACATAATAGCTACCTCCCGATTTAGAGGTGATCGGAGATGGACCCCACACATCATAATGCATGATATCAAAGCGATCAATAGAACAAGTGACACTTTTATTAAACGGTAAAGCAGAAAATCTGAACGTAATGTCATCAAAAGTGGGAAGAGAATCAACAGTGGGAAGAGATGTGCGATGCAAGATTGATCCATGCAAGCCTTCAAAATCTGAACATGTCACACCCCAAAACCAAGAACGGCGGAAACGTTCTGGGGTGGAGGACGTCATGTTCAGTATCATAACAATGCATAATAGTAAAGACAAGCAACAACATCCATTGCATTAATATAATAATTGTAATACAAGCGTGTTCTGTATAGTTTGTAAGACACCAAAAGTATAATCAAAATAAAAGATGGGTCTTGTATGTACTCCATCTTCTCAAAAGCTCCATCTGTACCTGTTTACTGATGACCTGAGAATACAAGTTATTTTGAAAACGAGTATCAGCATAAAGCTGGTGAGTTCATAAGTATTTAGTGTCATTGCTTGTATAAAATGTTAATAACAATGTAGTGTAGTAATCGATTTCAAATGTTTTGTAAATAGTATACTCCCTAGAAAGCCCTATGTTTTCCAGTAAAAAGGTAGTCTTCTACTAAGACCCGTGTGTTTGTATAATTGTCCTTTTGTAAATATAGGGGTTTTCCCCAGTGAAAACTATTAGTATAAAATGTAGTTTTCTTAAACGAGTAGGTGACAAAGTCACAAAGTAATGAAATACAGACTCCAGGTGGTACTGAATGCACAGCACGCCTCGAAAAGTCTAAAGTAGTAATATGTAGACTCCAGGTGGTACTGAATGAACAATACGCCTCGAAAAGTCTAAAGTAGAAATATGTAGACTCTAGGTGGTACTGAATGAACAATACGCCTTGAAAAGTCCAAAATAGAAATATGTAGACTCCAGGCGGTGTTAAGTGAACACTACGCCTCGAAAAGTCTAGTTTTGCCTTAAATCCTTATTTAGTTAATTTAAGGTTTGAATGTGAACTCGTATGTAACCATGCTGATCGACGGCTGAATAATTGATGACCCTCCAGATCACACGTAGTATGGTGACATTTTGTCACCCCTGGGCCTGGTCGGCTCGGATTGTAGCTAGCAGTCAGGATGTGGGAGTGTCTGTCCCGTATAGATCTATACACATAATGCCCGCTCTCCCTCCAGGAGACTCTGGTTACACGGTGATAGCACAATGAGGTGTCGTATCGAGAAGTAGTATGCCAAATTCTGTTTTAGTATTTAATGTTTGTATAGTGTATAGTATGTTCTCTTGTATTGTGTATAGTATGTTCTCTTGTATAGTGTATAGTATGTTCTGTTACTCAATATAGTACTTTTGTAGTGGCTCATAAATGTATTGACTCTTGTATGGGTCGTTGTAATAGTAGTAGTGGGTAGTAATCCCTTAACTATACCTATAATAGTTAAATAGTAAGGTTGTTTGGATGCCTTTGTTACACACATGTACTGAACTGATATGAAAGCTTTTATATCCAACACACACACACACACACACACACACACATATATATATATATATATATATATATATATATATATATATATATGATATATAACTAATAATTCAACGACATTCAGACAAATAACAGTATACCCTAAGTCCACAACCAAACAAGGAACAGGAAATAAGATGAGTTATCAGTCCTAAGTCCTTCAAGTCTTACTTATATAAGTATACTGGTGTGGATATGGATTTGAAAATATTACAAGTACAAAAGAGTTTGAAAACAGTTTTAGCATCAAAAGAGTTTAATAAAAAGGTTTGAAAGCTTGAAATCCATAAGTTTGATAGCAATCTGAAAGTAGTAGTAAATCTTTATGTTTATTCTAGTTATTAATCACCTGTGATTAAAACAATAACTAGAAGTGTTCAACTTGTATTCCCCCCCCCCCCCCATAAAAGCATTTAAAATCATTTAAAAGGTTAATTAAGGGGTATGAACTCACCTGTTGTGAGTGGTTTGGATGGAAGTGTCGGGTAGGATGCTAGGTGTCAAGTGAGGACTTGAACACACATACGGATCCTATGTAACATGTAGTGATACATAAATGTATCTAATTAGTCATTTAATAACTAATTAATCAAGTAAAGACACTCTAATACATGGAAACACTCAGTTTCAAGTTTTAGGAGTGCTAAAGGGTTGTATCTAAGGAGAGTATGGGCTCACATTGGAGTTTACTTCCCATTTGGCACCAATACTTGAGTTTACGGTTTTTGGTCAAAACCCCCATGATTTTAGGGTCGTAAACTCATGGTAAATGGTACCATTGTGTGATTTAAGGTCTTATACCCCTCAAGGAAGTGTTCTAGGTTTGAATCAAAGGCTTAGGAAGGGTATAGGGCACAAAATAGCCCATCTTTGGAGTTTACGGTCCTTGGACCACTCCTTGGGAGTTTACGGTCGTAAACCCATGATTTTACGGCCGTAAACTCATGGTCACTCCAACCATTTCGTGATTTGGGGTTTCTAGCTCATGCATGCAAGGTTCTAGTTCAATATCCAAGCCTTAGGAGGTGTTAGTGGCACTTAAACACCACTAGATGGTGTTTACGGTTCAAGGATATCCCTTGACCGTAAACCCATGTGTTCTTGAGGGTTTCTTGGTGTTCTTCCATGATTTAACAAGTATACTAAGCAAACAACTAGATAGGAGGAGTATACTTACTTATATGAAGCTTGTAAGAGTGTTTAAGGGCCAAAAACACTAGTGTGTGTTCTTGGTGTTTTGAAGAACACTTGAAGATCTAAGTAAAAATGAAGAATTCATGGATGAAATGATGTATAAACACTAGATAAGGTGTTATAACAACAAAACAAGTGAAGGAAAACTTACATTTTTGGAAGATTTGGAAGATGATCTTATGATAGTTGAGAGAGAATGGTGGGTGTTCTTGAGTTAGGAAGTGAGAAGTGAGGGAATAATGGGTAAACTCATGCTATATGCATGAGTTCTTGGTAAAAATGAGTTTACGGCCCAAACTCCTCATGTTTGGTCGTAAACACCTAGCTAAGGTGTTGTTTGATTGTTTGTTACACAACACTCCTAAAAGATACTTCCATTTATTTGTTCGTTTGACGGAAATTAAAATAAAGCACCCACACGCACTTTAAACCGGCCAAAAATGTACTGAAATGAATTTGATTAATATTTGTAGTGCTTGACTGTAGAGTTTATACAAATGAAAATTTCGGGTTGTCACATCATCCCCCCGTTGGAGGGAATTTCGTCCCGAAATTAGAGTTCGAGCAACTAAGTTATTACAAAATAACTAAGTAAAACGATGAGGATATTTCAGCTTAAACTGATCCTCGCGCTCCCAAGTGAATTCCGGTCCTCGCTTGGCGTTCCAGCGAACCTTCACGATTGGGATGCAGCTTTGCTTCGTTCGTTTGACCTCTCGGTCCATGATCTCTACAGGTTCTTCCACGAAGTTGAGGCTCTCGTTGATCTCGATCTCGTCGAGTGGAAATCGGATAGGCACTTTTTCAAATTTGAGACGTGGAAGGTAGGGTGTACATTACTGAGTTCGCGGGGTAAGTTGAGCTTGTAAGCTACGGGGCCGATTCTAGTGAGAATCTCGAAAGGCCCTATGTATCTTGGATTTAGCTTTCCACGCTTTCCGAAGCGTATCAAGCCCTTCCAGGGTGAGACTTTCAAAAGGACTCGGTCTCCCACCAGGAATTCCAATGGTTTCCTCCGTTTGTCTGTGTAGCTTTTCTGTCGGTCTCTAGAGGCTTTCAATCGTTCATGAATCTGAACGATCTTCTCTGTCGTTTCCCGAATGATCTTCGGACCGGTGAGAGTGCTGTCAGGAACTCGTCCTTTAGCTAACTGAGTGTCACCCACCTCAGCCCAGCACAGAGGGGATCTACACTTCCGGCCATAGAGGGCTTCAAATGGAGCAGCCTTGATGCTTGTGTGATAACTGTTGTTGTAAGAGAATTCGACGAGAGGTAAGTGGGTATCCCACGCCTTCCCAAAGCCGATCACACAGGCTCGCAGCATATCTTCCAAGGTTTGGATAGTTCCCTCACTCTGTCCGTCGGTCTGTGGATGGTAGGCTGTACTTATGTCCAGCCTCGTTCCTAAGGAGCTTTGTAATGACTGCCAGAACCTCGAAGTGAATCTACTATCTCTGTTGGAGATAATGGATATAGGAACACCATGCAGTCGTACTATCTCCCGAATGTATGTTCTTCTGAGCTTCTCCATCTTGTCTGTTTCTTTGATAGGCAGGAAGTGTGCGGACTTGGTTAATCTGTCGACGATGACCCAAATGGTATCAAGTCCACACGTCGTCTTGGGTAGCTTGGTTATGAAGTCTATAGTGATCTGCTCCCACTTCCATTCAGGTATCTCCGGTTGCTGGAGTAGACCTGATGGTTTCTGGTATTCGACCTTAACCTTTGCGCAAGTAAGGCATTTACTCACGAAGGTAGCAATCTTTGCTTTCATGTTAGGCGACCAGTATGACTTTTTGAGATCCAGATACATCTTATCTGAACCCGGGTGGACGGAGTATCGAGTGTTGTGCGCTTCCTTCATGACCAAGTCTCTGAAGCCACCGTGTTTCGGGGTCCAGATCCGGTCCATGAGATATAAGGCTCTGTCACCCTTGACTTCCAGGTTCTTTACCATTCCTCGCAGGGATTCTCCCGCTACATTTTCAGGTTTCAAGGCTTCGAGTTGAGCCTCCTTAATTTGTGCGGGTAGATGCGAATGGATAGTCATCGTTAATGACTTGACTCTTTGACCAGAATACTCTTTCCGACTTAGGGCGTCTGCTACCACGTTGGCTTTACCCGGATGATAACGAATTTCGCATTCGTAGTCATTGAGTAGCTCGATCCATCCTCGTTGTCTCATATTGAGCTACTTCTGGTTGAATATGTGTTGTAGGCTCTTGTGGTCTGTGAAGATAGTGCTCTTCGTACCATACAGGTAGTGTCTCCAGATCTTTAGGGCGAACACAACAGCTCCTAATTAGAGATCGTGTGTGGTATAGCTGACCTCGTGTGTCTTCAGCTGTCTTGAGGCGTAGGCGATGACCTTACCTCGTTGCATCAGAACACATCTGAGCCCTTGGTTTGACGCATCGCAATAGACCACGAAGTCTTATGTTCCTTCGGGGAGGGACAGTACTGGTGCGGTGCATAAGGCTCGCTTCAGGGTTTGAAATGCCCTCTCTTGTTTCTCCTCCCAGTCAAAGGCCACTCCTTTCTGGGTCAATGTCGTAAGGGGTTTCGCGATTCGAGAGAAGTTTTGAATGAATCTGCGGTAGTAGCCAAAGAGGCCTAGAAATTGACAAATTTCTGTTGGTGTCTTTGGTACTGACCAGTTCTCAATAGCCTTAATTTTGGAAGGGTCCATGTGGATTCCCTCTTTGCTAACCACGTGTCCTAAGAATTCGACTCTTTGGTTCTAAAATTCGCATTTAGAGAACTTCGCATAAAGCTTCTTCGATCGTAACGTTCCTAGGACATGTCGTAAATGATCGCTATGCTCCTCCTTACTTCGAGAGTAGATAAGTATATCATCAATGAAGACGATAACCAACTGATCCAAGTAAGGACGGCATACTCTATTCATCAAGTCCATGAATACTGTAGGCGCATTGGTCAGTCCGAATGGCATCACTACGAACTCGTAGTGTCCGTAACGAGTTCGGAAGGTTGTCTTCGGAATATCCTCCTCAAGCACACGTAGCTGGTGATACCCGGACCTCAGATCAATTTTGGAAAAGTAGCTCGCCCCTTGCAGTTGGTCAAATAAATCATCTATGCGAGGAAGAGGGTAACGATTTTTGACTGTAAGCTTGTTGAGTTCCCTATAGTCGATGCACATACGGAACGATCCGTCCTTCTTCTTGACGAACAAGATCGGGGCTTCCCAGGGTGAGAAGCTTTGTCTTATAAAGCCCTTGCTGAGCAGTTCGTTAAGTTGACCGGACAGTTCTTGCATCTCAGCAGGTGCTAGACGATAGGGCGATTTGGCTACAGGGGTCGCTCCTGGAATTAAGTCGATCCAGAACTCGACTTGACGTTGCGGGGGTAAACCCGGTAGTTCTTCACGGAATACGTCGGGGAAGTCGCGTACTACGGGGAGGTCTTTTAGGTCTTTTGCTTTCTGGCTCGTATCGACAACGTGCGCCAGGAATGCACGATATTCCTTACGCAAGTATTTTTGGGCTTGAATGCTCGAGATGATACGAAGGCTCGTACTGGACTTGTCTCCGTAGATCAACAAGGTTTCGTTATTCGGTAGATTCAAGCGGACTGCTTTTTCGAAGCACAGAATGTCGGCACGATAAAGACTCAGCCAGTCCATGCCTATGATGACGTCGAAACTCTGGATAGCTACTGATATGAGGTCGATAGGGAACGAATGATTATCTAGCGTGAGGGAACAACCTATGTAGATCTCGTTAGAACTCTTTGTCTTGCCGTTATCCATTTCTACGACGAAGGTTTCTTTTAGTGCTTGCGGTGATTGTTTAAGTAGGTGTTTAAATTTTTGGTTTATGAAGCTTCTTTCTGCCCCACTATCGAATAGGATATAAGCATAAGAGTTATCCAGAAGGAACGTACCCGTGACTACCGTGGGGTCTGCCACGGCCTCATTGTGGCCAATAGCAAGTAGTCTTCCCGCTCCTCCCGCATTCCCAGCTTTAGGGCAGTTTCTTTTTGAAGTGCCCTGTCTCGCCGCATCCGTAGCAGGCTTGACTCACTCCGGTACCGGGAACTTGGGTGATGGGTTTGGGTTGTGCTCTGCAAAACCGGGCGGTATGGCCCTTCCGGTCGCAATTAGTACAGTGCATCTCACGGCAGGGGCCGTTGTGATGGAAAGAGCACTTAGTGCACTTGGGTAGGTTCCCTGCATATGTTTTGGCTGGTACAGGGGCAGCAGGAGTAGTGGCAGCATGGACAGCCACCGTCTGTTGGTTCTTGGAAGAGGATTAATTTGATTTGCCCTTCCTTCGATCCCCACGCTTCCTTTTGATGTCGGTCGCTTTGGTTGGTGTTGTGGTAGTGGTTGTAGTTGTTGATGGAGTAGAAGGAACTTCATGATCAATCAGCCTTTGGGACAATTCCTTGGCACTATCAAAGGTCGCAGTGTGTGAGGCTAGAATGTTCCCACGATACGGGGGTACCAGACCCCAGATATATCTTTCGATCTTTTTGTTTTCGGTGGGGACCATGTTAGGACATAGAGCCACCAGGTCGCAGAACCTGGCTGTATAAGCCACTATGTCGGAACCCTGCATTTTGAGGTTCCAGAGTTCTTCCTCGAGCTTTTGAATTTCGCCCCTCGGGCAGTACTCCCTTGTCATAAGGTCCTTCAGTGTGTCCCAGCCCATGGCGTTGGCTGTTACCAGTGAGAGGGATTTGACATGGCCATTCCACCACGTCAGGGCCCTTTGGGTGAAGGTGCAAGCAGCGAACTTTATCTTGCTTCCTTCAGGGCATGAGCACATCTCGAAGATTGCTTCTGTTTTCTCGATCCGTTGGGACAGTGCAAGGATCCCTCCGGTTCCGTTGAAGTATGTAGGTTTGCAGCTGATGAAATCCTTATAGGTACACTCTCGTGCACGTGGATAGATTTCACCATGGCTAGAGTTAGTGCCAGTCCCCGTTCCACTAACGTCCCCAGAGTTTACTTGGGCCATGGCGGCAGTCACAGCTGCGGTCACAGCTGCCTGGAACATCACCGCATCGAACTGCTGCGGAGGAGGTGGTGGTGGTGGAGTTTGATTTGCAGGTCTGCCCCTGGTCGGACGAGGACGAGGCGGCATCTTTTACTGAAAATTGATAGAGATGATGATAATAGTAAGAATCGATTGTGAGTATGATAAGTGTGTTCCATGGACTAAATCGCCATAGTCCAAATATCAGATAGATTCATAACAATAGATTAGGGAAATGCAAAAGCACAGACTTTCCCATAGATTAGACAACTGCCAATATTACTGGTATTAATGATGTACAATGAGTTCAGGAAGAATGACCTAACAGTAGGTCTCACATCAAACCATAAGGGAAAATGTTGGCAGCTTAGAGGTCAAGTTAGAGTACTTTCAAGGTTAGGAATGTTTACAGACAAGTGAAATAGAGATACTGAAGAGGAAGGCTATTCTTTAAGAAGGGAAGGAATGAGCAGATGATCTTCTACTGGCGACGGGCACCCTTTGGGCTAACCCTTAATTCAGCCTTGGTATCTACACGAGAATGGAGAAAGAATCGCTTATAGACCCACTAACCTAAGATACTTATAAGATGATCGTTATTAGTTGACTCAATACTTTCATAGTGCATACCAATTACATGCAACCAAAACAGGATAGACCTTCAAATAAGTGACCCTAACTCTAAATCCACAACCAAACAAGGAACAGGAAGTAAAGCAAAGATCACAGATTCTGAGTCTATAGCGCCTTAGTCGCATGTAACCTTAGAGTATCCACTTAGCAACTATTGCCCTACTAGTAACGACCTTTTTAGTTCTCACATATGTAATCTACAGTAATGCATAATACCCCTATGGTACTCTGTTCTAATGTTCTCGTTGTGGTAGTGTTGGTAAGTTTTTAGACTTGTTGCAACATGACAATCATTCTTAGGCACATGCTAGTCACTCTTCAGAAAATATAGTTGATCAGGCTATATCCCCTTAGGTTTGACTATATGTCTCTAAACCTAATTGTGATGTCCAACAATCATAATACTTTTTTTCTGTTCTAGTATGATACTGATCCTGGTATGAATAGATGTATATATATACTTAGTTAAATATTTTATTATTTAAGAGTATATATTCTTGGTCAGAGTGTTTTAATCCCGATGTGTTTATAGTTCGTATATCTTTTATGGGTTGATATACTTGATTCACTATAAACAGTGCTCTGAAACCAATCTGTCACACCCCAAAACCAAGAACGGAGGAAACGTTCTGGGGTGGAGGACGTCATGTACAGTATCATAACAATGCATAATAGTAAAGACAAGCAACAACATCCATTGCATTAATATAATAATTGTAATACAAGCGTGTTCTGTATAGTTTGTAAGACACCAAAAGTATAATCAAAATAAAAGATGGGTCTTGTATGTACTCCATCTTCTCAAAAGCTCCATCTGTACCTGTCTACTGATGACCTGAGAATACAAGTTATTTTGAAAACGAGTATCAGCATAAAGCTGGTAAGTTCATAAGTATTTAGTGTCATTGCTTGTATAAAATGTTAATAACAATGTAGTGTAGTAATCGATTTCAAATGTTTTGTAAATAGTATACTCCCTAGAAAGCCCTATGTTTTCCAGTAAAAAGGTAGTCTTCTACTAAGACCCGAGTGTTTGTATAATTGTCCTTTTGTAAATATAGGGGTTTTCCCCAGTGAAAACTATTAGTATAAAATGTAGTTTTCTTAAACGAGTAGGTGACAAAGTCACAAAGTAATGAAATACAGACTCCAGGTGGTACTGAATGCACAGCACGCCTCGAAAAGTCTAAAGTAGTAATATGTAGACTCCAGGTGGTACTGAATGAACAATACGCCTCGAAAAGTCCAAAGTAGAAATATGTAGACTCCAGGTGGTACTGAATGAACAATACGCCTCAAAAAGTCCAAAATAGAAATATGTAGACTCCAGGCGGTGTTAAGTGAATACTACGCCTCGAAAAGTCTAGTTTTGCCTTAAATCCTTGTTTAGTTAATTTAAGGTTTGAATGTGAACTCGTATGTAACCATGCTGATCGAAGACTGAATAACTGACGACCCTCCAGGTCACACGAAGTATGGTGACATTTTGTCACCCTTGGGTCTGGTCGGCTCGGACTGTAGCTAGCAGTTGGGATGTGGGAGTGTCTGTCCCGTATAGATCTATACACATAATGCCCGCTCTCCCTCCAGGAGACTCTGGTTACACGGTGATAGCACAATGAGGTGTCGTATCGAGAAGTAGTATGTCACATTCTGTTTTACTATTTAATGTTTGTATAGTGTATACTATGTTCTCTTGTATTGTGTATAGTATGTTCTCTTGTACAGTGTATAGTATGTTCTGTTACTCAATGTAGTACTTTTGTAGTGGCTCATAAATGTATTGACTCTAGTATGGGTCGTTGTAATAGTAGTAGTGGGTAGTAATCCCTTAACTATACCTATAATAGTAAAATAGTAAGGTTGTTTGGATGCCTTTGTTACACAAAGGTACTGAACTGATATGAAAGCTTTTATATCCAACACACATATATATGATATATATATAACTAAGAATTCAACGACATTCGGACAAATAACAGGATACCCTAAGTCCACAACCAAACAAGGAACAGGAAATAAGGTGAGCTATCAGTCCTAAGTCCTTCAAGTCTTACTTATATAAGTATACTGGTGTGGATATGGATTTGAAAATATTACAAGTACAAAAGAGTTTGAAAACAATTTTAGCATCAAAAGAGTTTAATAAAAAGGTTTGAAAGCTTGAAAATCCATAAGTTTGATAGCAATCTGAAAGTAGTAGTAAATCTTTATGTTTATTCTAGTTATTAATCACCTGTGATTAAAACAATAACTAGAAGTGTTCAACTTGTATTCCCCCCCCCCATAAAAGCATTTAAAATCATTTAAAAGGTTAATTAAGGGGTATGAACTCACCTGTTGTGAGTGGTTTGGATGGAAGTGTCGGGTAGGATGCTAGGCGTCAAGTGAGGACTTGAACACACACACGGATCCTATGTAACATGTAGTGATACATAAATGTATCTAATTAGTCATTTAATTACTAATTAATCAATTAAAGACACTCTAATACATGGAAACACTCAGTTTTAAGTGTTAGGAGTGCTAAAGGGTTGTATCTAAGGAGAGTATGGGCTCACATTGGAGTTTACTTCCCATTTGGCACCAATACTTGAGTTTACGGTTTTTGATCAAAACCGCCATGAGTTTACGGCCGTAAACTCATGGTAAATGGTACCATTGTGTGATTTAAGGTCTTATACCTCTCAAGGAAGTGTTCTAGGTTTGAATCAAAGGCTTAGGAAGGGTCTAGGGCACAAAATGACCCATCTTTGGAGTTTACGGTCCTTGGACCACTCCTTGGCAGTTTACGGTCATAAAACCATGAGTTTACGGCCGTAAACTCATGGTCACTCCAACCATTTCGTGATTTGGGGTTTCTAGCTCATGCATGCAAGGTTCTAGTTCAATATCCAAGCCTTAGGAGGTGTTAGTGGCACTTAAACACCACTAGATGGTGTTTACGGTTCAAGGATATCGCTTGACCATAAACCCATGTGTTCTTGAGGGTTTCTTGGTGTTCTTCGATGATTTAACAAGTATACTAAGCAAACAACTAGATAGGAGGAGTATACTTACTTATATGAAGCTTGTAAGAGTGTTTAAGGGCCAAAAACACTAGTGTGTGTTCTTGGTGTTTTGAAGAACACTTGAAGATCTAAGTAAAAATGAAGAATTCATGGATGAAATGATGTATAAACACTAGATAAGGTGTTATAACAACAAAACAAGTGAAGGAAAACTTACATTTTTGGAAGATTTGGAAGATGATCTTATGATAGTTGAGAGAGAATGGTGGGTGTTCTTGAGTTAAGAAGTGAGAAGTGAGGGAATAATGGGTAAACTAATGCTATATGCATGAGTTCTTGGTAAAAAGGAGTTTACGGCCCAAACTCCTCATGTTTGGCCGTAAACACCTAGCTAAGGTGTTGTTTGATTGTTTGTTACACAACACTCCTAAAAGATACTTCCATTTATTTGTTCGTTTGACGGAAATTAAAATAAAACACCCACACGGACTTTAAACCGGCCAAAAATGTACTGAAATGAATTTGATTAATATTTGCAGTGCTTGACTGTAGAGTTTATACAAATGAAAATTCCGGGTTGTCACCGAACGTAATTCCATCAAAAACTGAACCAAACGTGGCTCTTCCCTTCTATCAATATAAGGCTTAAAAGCCTTCAACACATCAGGTTCTGTAAGAGCCAACTGATCCCACAAATCGGACATAGCTGCATAAAATTCTTGAACACTGAGATTGTTCTGTTAGAGGACTCGAATATCAAACTCTAACTGATACTGCTTTGCAAAGTTAGACTAAGTATAGAGCCTAACCAAGTGATCCTAAACCTCATTTGTTGTGTCATACCTTGCCAACTGAGTACCAATAGACTGGATATCAGAGTTATTAATCCAAATAATGATCTTGGAGTTATCAGTCTCCCATGAATCCAGTAAGGTTGCATAATTATCAACATTCTCGTCTGTTGGTTTCTTCCTGTCACCTATAATAATCCCCCACATAGTTTTGCCTCGCAAGAAATTCTTCATAACATAACTCTAATAGGCATAGTTCTTGCCATCGAGTTGGATACTAATGGACTGAAGTGAATCATCTCTCGGGGCCATATTTCCAATATCAGTCATAGGAGAATAACCAAAACAACAACAAATACGAATACCAGCAGCAACCATCAAGATCTCAAATCAACAAAACCAACATACGAAATGAAACCCTCGAAGTCATTGAAACAAACAAATCAAATCAAACTGAATATAGAAACGAGCAAGAAAACCATACCCAAAATTGCACACAATACGTGAATAGTTGTTGATGAATAGTAACTTCAATGAATAGTAACTTCGATGAACAATACCTTCGATGAATAGTGTCGATGAACAGTGTCGATGAATACTATCGTGCCTTCTACAACTCGCCCCCAAAACGAAAGTATCGATGATCAACCGAGCTTTGAAACCATGTAAACAAAGAAGTGAAAAACATATAACGGCTAGGGTTTCGTATTATTATCAAAGAGAAGTACAAATACAATGAAAAGGAAAGACATAATATATAGACTAGCTAATTAGGGTTACTCACTAAAAGGCCCAATCATAAAACCCAATACAAGATAAATCCCAAAATTTTATTAGGCTAACAATAAGTTCACTTAAAAGCTAGTTTTCAAAAATCTATTCAAACTAACGTTTCAACGAATTTATTAAGCTTTTGCAAAATTCTTCTAAATATACCCTTTTATGAATTATAGAAAAACTCAATCTTTTACATACATTTTTATATCATTTTACATATTCCACCTACCTTATGAGTTAGTTTCACCACACATCATTTTTTTTATCAGTTAAGAGTTAGTTTTTCAGTTAACATCAAGTCTTTAAGCTAGTTCGCAAAACATATCTTAAATTTTGATTGTTTATGTTATTGCTTATAGTGGAGCCTGTGCATTTTTTTGCTTGATCATTGTATTTTTTTTCTTAGAGTAAGAGTAATATTATAACAAATTTTAACCCTTTGTTTTCTTTACTTAAAAAATTCCAAAAAAAATATATTTGTTAATACCCATATTATTATTATTCTACTCCTGCCCTCTTATGTATCTACCTATAAAAAAACATGTTTTGCACATTGTATAATGTGTTTTCATGTTTCCCGAAAGAAGTCAAAACGTACGAATCTTGGATCTAAATTTGAAATAGAAATGAATATCCCGTTTTCATGCTAATTTTTATCTACTAATCTCGTTAAAAATGATATTGGTTAAACTCAAATCCTTTTAAAAGAAAGCCCTTGGAACCTGTTAAGACTGAGCACGATACCAATTGGGCCAGGCTTCAGATCAAGTCCGGTTGATCGGTTTTGCTAAACTTTTTATTATTTTATTTTTGGATTTTTTGTATATTTTTACCAGCAAAAACAACAAAAAACTAAATGATGTGTTCCTAAAAACTTTAAACTTGTTAATAGTTATCAACTAATGTAACATGTGTTGCATGATATTAAAACATCATCAAAATAAATTGAATGAGTAGTTACTAGATATTAAACCAAAATGTTAAATAACATACACCCAATGCTATATAAAAATATTAAACATCATACTAACAACTATTAAACATTATTCAAAACTTGTTGAAAAAATGTTACATCATATAATTTCTTTGAAGGCGAAACCAATCCCAACCCAGATGGGCTTTAATGAGATCATGCCTAATTCGTGAACACAATAATCAGACCATAAAAGGACTAATTAGGGTCACGATGAGTGCAAGTGTTATTCATCTTTAAGATTTATTGGTTTTGTTTTATATTTCAGATACATCGATCAATTTTCAAGATGTCTATATGCCGAATACAAGAAAAGTGGTATCGATGTGCAATGTCAGGTATGCTAGTCTTTTAAAATTAAACAAAATTCCATTTGGTTTGACATTGTGTTAGCATACACAATGCTTGACGACCACAACCGATTTACATGTTGGACAATTCACGAACCCAGTTGGTCCTTGATGACCTATTGACATAGTAACATTAGTTGTCTTGTGCATAAAATGTAAAATAGGTGCCTTTATATGTGGCCACGAAGATGTCTGCACTTAGAAGGTCATCCTTCTTTGTTGCATCAACAGATAGTTATGCTCAAGCAGCCATACGTTGTATTGGTTACGAACCACAATGCACACCTTATTGGCCACACTCACTTTTGTGGGCTCTCGCGAGATTGCTACCAAAGTATGTCATTGAAGCTTGGTGGTTGGGTGTCTGTCTTGCGATTCGCAAAAGAGGAAAGCTCAAAGACTCAAGGAAGAAGGATGTATGGAATTAAGATGTGATGATTGTGGCATATATAATATTCATATTCAATATGTTCTTATTTGGTTTGCCTTGAGAGAACATGATTAAAGATTTAGAATTAAGAGAAACTTAAACCTTGAAACCCAATGTTCTTTATAAAGGGACTCGTAGCAGGAAACTAGTATAAAGGGGCCGAAACGCAGGAGATGATGGTAATATGTTACAATGACACAACAAATAACGGTTTTGTTATTAAATTGCTTATAAGAGTTGCTTCTCCTGCATAATGGAAAAATATTCGTTTAATACTAATACTAAGATTAGTACTAATGGTTTGTTGCATGATAATAATAACTTTTCGTCTATTCACGCTTACTATTATCATTCTAATAAACAAATATATAACTAATTACATTTAGTTAAATTTCATTACAAACTAATTCTATTGATGTAAACTGTTATTAACAAGAATGAGCAGTCCTAAAAACATTTTGAAAGAAAAATACAATGTAGTTGATCGAAAAATATGTCGTTTAGTGTGCAAATTACATTAATAGGTGAATCGATGTTAGAGATTATATGTAATGCATTATGACAACGCGGTTGAACGCTTGAAATTAATAATTCTAGAATGGTAGTAAACTCCATATTTGACACTATTCGTAGATAGTTAGGCCACTTGTATCATTGTCGGTGGCAGCCTGGTGTGTGTAAGGTGTTGTTTTTTTTTCGAATCAAAAATTCATAAAGTCTGCGGACCACCTCTGCAACCCTCTGCAGCAGAAGAGGTTGACCAAACGGCTACAGACTGTAATAAGAAATGTGTTTGTTTTTTTAGGCTGCTGCAGATATTAAAAAATTAAAATAAATTGATTTTGATAAACCGAAAATAATTTTTTAATACCATGACAGAATTTCAGCAACATTTTAACAACATTTCAATAATAATTCAACAAAATATCAGCAAAATATGACATTTAAGCATAAATGTATGACATTTCAACACAATAAAAAACACTATCATCAAAGATTTTGATAACATTAGCATGAAGATTCATCAACAACAAAGATATCAACAACGACTTAACAAGAAAAATCAAAAACTTAAGATGAAGCAGGAAAATCGAAGTTGCTCCAGCAATAAAAAAACGAAAAATTGAAGATTAACCATGGCAGAATTTTGTTTCAGCAAAAATACAAAAAAAAAAAAAAATAAATAAATACCTTAAAGATATTAAGACCGGCGCCGACGACCGGAAGGAGAGGGCGACCATGAGGAAGGGAACGTTGGAGAGGATGGAACGCCGGTGGGAAGGAAGCTCCACCAGCCAAGGACGGATGCGATCGATTGGGGAAGACGACTTCAAGGGAGAGAAAAAATGCGGCGTTTTTTTATTTTTTTTAGGGTGATAGGCCGGTTTTTTTTAGGGTTAAGTTTGAAGAGGCTAGAATTAGTAACTTAAGTGTTGTCCCAAACAGAGGACGTGAAGATGTTTTCTACTTCGAAGGTTGCGGAAAAACTAACTGTTGCGGGATACAAAGTGCTGTGTCGCGCAACAATAAGAGGTTTTTTACAAAAAACAAACACCACCTAAGTGGTGCGGTCGCACAGGGCCTCCGATTTTAAGGGGCCTCTGAATTTAGAGATAATAAATAGTAATGGAGTTGGTATTTTTATAAAATATATTTTTATTTGTTATTATTTAAGTGAATTAGCAGTTAGCTATATACCCATTTGGTTGCAATCTTGAATAAATTTAATTATGAAAAAATATCATCAAAAATCAAAAAATTAAAATCTTATAATAAATTCTAGACAAAATTACAAAAATTATACCTGTGGTATGTATTTTTTATGAGGTTTAGTCCAAACCTCGATTTTTTTAGCTTTATGGTTCTTTTGAGCTAGTTTCATTGTGGATTTGGCCCCTCCGTAAACTGAAATGACTGTAATACCTTTGGGGTATTTATTTTTCATTTTTCTTTTACTTTTTTTTTAAAATCTAATTGTTATTTATTTATTTTAATAATTATATTAATAATTAAAAAAAAGAGGTCTCTCTCTCTCTCTCCCCCTCTCTCTCTCTCTCTCTATCTCTCTCTCTCTCTCTCTCTCTCTCTTAAATGGAGAAATAACACCACCAGCACCATCAAAACCCTTTCTTCCACTCATCTCTCATCGGAAACCAATTTCCACCCATCATATTCCACCGAAGGTACAAGTATCCATACCCACCAAATTTCTATAGGTAAAAAACACTGATTCATACCAACATCCCCGTTTCCCTCCCTTCTCTCTCATCTAATCTATATATGGCGGTAAATCTCATAAATAGTGAGTTAGTGACATGTAAATCACCAGGAATGGGAGAATGGAGGTTTGATTTCGGATAACTGCATCGAGAAATTAATCACTTTGGTAATCAGCGTAAAGAACATGGAAGAAGATGGATAGTACCATCATAATCATCCACCATCGATCACATGTTTCTACTCTTAGGTATCTTATCCACTTTTTGTAACATCCCAGAATTCAGGTATATCTCTTTGATCCTTTTCTTTCCTCAAGTTGTCAAAATTAGTCCTTGAAAAGAATGTATGGCTTTTGAGTACGCTGGGCGTAAGGGAGAGTACGTTGCGCGTACTCATGAGCGTGTTCTTGACGCGGAGGCTACCCAGTACGCTGGGCGTACTAGGTTCAGATTAAAACCCTAATTGTGGGGGTGAGCCATATATAAGGAACGATATGGCCTCACTTTTAGCCACCATTTCCAGAGAATAAATCCCTAAATGTGCCCTAACCCTCGTTCTAGAGCTTGTGTGAGTGTGGTTGAGCTTGAAAGTGTTCTTGTGTGCTTTTGAAGAGAATGAGGTGCTATTGGAGGAGCTAGAGTTGGAGGGCAAGCTTTGGATCTGAGCTTTCTGAGGTTGGAGCATCAGTTGGAGGTAAAAAGCTCAGAGCTTTCTCAACCTTTTTTATTTGTGCATTATGGACCATTTCTAGGGTTTTTGTCCCAAAGGTGGAGAATTTATGAGTAAAGGAGCTCCATAGACCTTGATCTGCCCATATTCAGTGTATAATGTGATATAGATCCATAAAAATCCAATCTTGGACGTTAGGAGTGAGCCATGCATGAGATATGAGCTCCTTAGTGAAGGAAGTGGTGTGATTTGGATGATGATGACCTTTACAGCCATGCAAAGGCGTAAAGTCACTGACTTTATGGATTAAGAGGCATTAGAGTGACCAGATCTGGGATATTAGCTTGTGTCTTAACCGATTAAGAACAAAATCATGAAGATTGTGAAAACTGGGCATACGCTGGGCGTAATCCCAGTACGCGCAGCGTAGGGGTCGAGTGTCCCCGATTCTTTATAGCATCCAAGTAGGCCCAGCGTACAGAGTTGTTACGCGCCGCGTACTCCTTAGGGTTGACTTTCGTTAACTTTTAGGGTTTAGTCAACAAGTGGAATTTTGGACCATTGGAGGGGTAGAATGGTCTTTTTCCCTTCTAAGAGAGCAAAGGAAGGGATTAGTGTAGCCTTTGAGAGCCATTATTAAGTACATATATTTTTTGTATGTGATTAGGCGGATGCTAGATCAGTGTTTCGAGTTCGAGATCATTCGAGTTTACCCGAGGTGAGTCTTCTCACTATACATTACCTAGGGTGGTATCTATGTGTGGACCGGAAGGTCATACGCGTTTGCTTGAGATTATGTGTTTTGTGATTATGTATGCTATGTGCTATTCTGACCGGACTGGAGGGTCCAACGATTTACGAGGCCAGAGGGTCCTCAACCAGACCGGACCGGAGGGTCCAACGAGCTAGACCGGACCAGAGGGTCCAACGAGCTACGGGACTGGAGGGTCCCGCTGAGACACATTGACCAGAGGGTCATACAGAGTATAGCCTCGAGTGGCGAATTGTTGTATGTGGTATTTTGAGGAACTCACTAAGCATTCGTGCTTACCGTGTTATGTGTTATGTGTTTCAGGTACCCCAGATGATCGTGGGAAGGCACCTGCGTGATTGTACACACACACTTTTGATATGGAGCTATGTTTGTGGATCCTGGATTCGAATAATTGTTTTGAAAACTTGTTGTTTGATTTTGAATTGAGGATTACTGTTGAGACATATGTTTTATGGAATTAAAAATGAAAAATTTGTTTGAAAAATCATGTCATTACAATTTTAGGGTTTTCAGACACCCAATCTTTTTCATCATTTCTCATCTAATCATCCTCAATTCAAAGGTCTTTGGAAGAAGTTGGATAATCCCCTATCTTTTCTCAGCAGCTGCTCCATGGGCCGCTGGTTTAGCGGCTTCATTAATTAGGGATTCACTTTCTCTTTTTCAAAAGGTACTAATTTGTTCCCAATTGAATGGAATTGGAAGATTTGATGTTTGCAATGATTTCTTCTGAATGGAATTGGAAGATTCGATGGGTATTTGAATTTGCAACATTTTAATTTGAATCCAACTGTTCTCCTTCAAGACGGAGTAATGGTTGGTAATGGAGTCATAGATTCTTCTTCCGCTTCAGTAGTTGTAGTGCAGATGAGGGAGAATCAAATCAACATGATGCATTTGAGTCTTGCACTCCATCTGGTTCTATTGAAAGTGAGCTGGACTCCAAACGGCGGCCTAAGGACCAGGTAATCTATTGTTTACTTCATTTTCCCTTTCATCATTTTTATTTCCTTTTGCATTTTATATTCTTGGGTAAATTACACGAATAGTCCCTGTGCTTTGGTGCAATCTGCGCGCTTGGTCCCTAAGACTTTTTTTTAACTCGAACGGTCCCTAAAATGTACTTTTGTTGTACGTTGGGTCCCTGATAGACCTAAAATGACTATATTACCCTTATTTTATTTTTTTCTTTTGTTTTTCTAATTTATTATTATATAAAAGAATTAAAAAAAATTTAAAAATATCCTAAACCTAATCTAACGTTCCCACTTCCTTATTTCCCCGATATTTTCTCCCAACTACTGTCTTCGTCTTCAAGGTTTATCCATGGCGTCTTCCCTCATCGACCACAGCCACCGATGTCCAATGATGGTGGTTCCCTCGTGTTCTTCCTTCAAGGCCAACCGACTCCATAAAAATATCGGAGCATATTGACGACGTTTTTCGGAGAAGGCAGAGGTGAAGCATGCTCTCGAACGCCGCCCTTTTCCCTTGTCGGTGCCCCAAACCAACCGTATATCACCTATATGTTTGATTTCAACTTTGATTTTAGTTTAAGGTTTGATTTTGAGTTTCAGAGTCGATTTTGAGTTTTTTGATATCAGTTTGAGATCGAATTTTAGTTTAATGTTTGAATTCAGCCTCATCGATTTGGTTGTGGAAATCGATTTGCATCAGGTGGTGAAATTCAGCCTCATCGATTTGAAACTGAAATTCAGCCTCCTCAATTTGGATCCAGAAATCGACTTACAGCCACCTGCCAACGAACGATATCCATCCGACATTGTTTCAGATATCATCTTCTTTGTAGATTTTCTTCTCAGATGGGTTCATCTCCATTGATGTTCTTCTCTTACATGGAACTGAATTTTTGGGTTTCAAACATCCATTTAATATCATCGATCATCTTCATCTTCACGAAAATTGATCTTTGTCTTTGAGACCATGGTCGATTTCTAGGATTCATCGTCTATTGGGTTCAAAACATTTCAATTTATGTGGTTTCAGATGCAAAAAGTAGGACATCAGGTGGTTATAGTGGGATTTTGATTTCAATTTTAATTTTGATTTCTCAATTTCTGGGTTTCATCACAAGTCACTATGATTGAATATATGATTGAATCTGATTTTGTATTTAAGCTTGCCGGAGGAAGGGATGGTCGCCAATGGTTTTTTGGTCGGAGGTTTAACCGGAGCGGTAGTGAGAAGGACGAGAATGGGTGGGGTGTGATGGGATGGGAACCACCTTATTGTTAAATACTTTTTATATATAATTAAGAAATAAACAACAAAAAAACAAAATAACAAAATAAAAGGGTAATATAGTAATTTTAGGTCTATCGGGGACCCTACGTGTAACAAAAATACATTCTAAGGACCATACGAGTTAAAAAAAAGTCTTAGGGACCAAGTGCACAGATTACCCCAAACCATAAGGACTATTTGTGTAATTTACCCTGTATTCTTACGAGATTATCTGTTATCAGAAAATATTTATGCCTGCTTCTTGATCGTGAAGGTGGCTTGAACACCGTGATGATGGTGATCTTGGGAATGCAATAAGAAGATGGTAACGTGTTAGAAGGTGCTTGTGATATGACTGTTGGAGTGGATAGAGGGGATAAAGAAAAATGAAAAATAAATACCCCAAGGGTATTACAGTTATTTAAAACTGAGGGACCAAATTCGCAATAAAAATATCTCAAAAGGACCACTAAGGCAAAAAAATCGAGGTTTTGATTAAACCTCAGTAAAAATACATACCACAGGGACCATTTTTTCACTTTTGTCTAAAGTTTATAATTTATCAACAATTTAAGGAAAGTATCTGTATAAAAAAAATACATATATGTTTCTAATATAAGTTCAAGAAAACATTATAATATTAATAAAACTCACCAAAAGATTAAACCCTAACAAACCTAATAACGGTGTTTGTAGATCATCGGTGTTGTTCGTCTCTCATGTCAGAAAATGTTTTTTTCTTATCTTAAGTCTTGATATCTTATGGAGTTGTTGGTAGTCACATTTTCCTCCTCTAAGTCCTCTAACTGACTCCCTAACTATATGTTAGTATCTCTTATCTCTTTAAATTTTCCAAATCTCAACCGTTCTTAACTTCTTTCTCTCCCAGGCTAAATGTTCCTTTTTATTTGAATGATTTATTTATGCATTCATAATGATGTAGAGAAAGTAAAAAAAAAAAAGAAACAATGTTCTTGGTTTGTCCTTTTCTATAATATAGTGCCTTGTGAATTGTGTTTATCACTCTATCACTATGTTTTATAGCTTTAACTTTTCAATGTTTTGGTATAGAGAGGTCATATAGCATAATGTCTTGTGAATTGCATTTATCACTCTATCATCATGCCTTATTGTTTTAGCTTTAGAATTGACAAATTTTAGGGTGACGCTGAGGGAGGGTAGCAATTGGCTTCCCGATTTTTGGTTTCTAATATTAATATAATATAGTTTAATACTTATAAATATTAGAAAACAAGATTTTTGTTTGATACTCTAAATGTTTTAAACATTAACTTTTTGATAAATATAAGAAATATATATTGTTAAGTTATTAACATTGATTTTTTTGTTAAAAAAAGAGGTCTCCAACTAGAAAATTTGAACTGGGTTGTTCTAAACATAAAAGAAAACAAAAGGAATAAAAATTTATTCATATTTAAAGAGGATATATCAATCGATTTATCGCCAAACAAATGTTGAAATATCATCGTAATGAAGAATCAGTTATGGAAAAACATAAAGAATAAGAAGTTGAATTGTTTGGGCCAAAAAAACATGGATGAAGTTGTGGAAAACCATATAGAAGAAGTTCATGATGTTATGGTAGAATCTAGAGAAGACGAAATTGAAATGTAAGTGCAAGAAGATATGCCTTGTGTAGATGAAATTGAATGGTAATGATCATGACAAAGAAGATATTTCAATGAATATATATGATCATAGAAAATATAACATCTAATGAGTGAAGAAATGATGTTCTGGTAATGAATTTATGAGATGTTTGTTACCAATTTTGAGTTTTGAAGTTAGTGGCAACAAATTTACTTAATAATATTTTAAAAGAAAAAATTTTCGTGCAAGGTCTCCGACATGTCAGGGTCGGGCATGATCATGGTATGTTAGCCTAATTGCATGTGTTGTATAGATTGGCCTAATACTTGTACTTCATGTATTTATGTTTTTAGGAGTGGAAGACGAACGCTAAAGTTACGAGGGCCAAAACTTGAACTTCAAAACAAAATTATATATGCAAATTTAATTTTGGTTCAAAGTTCTAACATATAAAAGAAATATTAACAGACGAATTAAAATGAAATATTTTGACATCATTGAAACTCGACGAAAAGCGTGAAGTTTTGGACAATTGTCACTATATTAATCTTTTTGGTAATCTCACTTTCAAAGTAAAAACCATAAGTCATTGAAATACTCATTTTTAAATTTATGCATTAATATAACGATTAACTAACACTTAGCAAACAACAAAATAATATAACAATTAACAATTTTATTTTATATCGACAAACAATTGATTCTTAAGATTTTACTAAACTTGTTTTATAAGTTTTGCACAATTGTCACTGTATTAATCTTTTTGGTAATCTCACTTTCGAAGTAAAAACCATAAGTCATTGAAATACTCATTTTTAAGTTGATGCCTTAATATAACGATTAACTAACAGGTAGCAAACAACAAAATAATATAACAATTAACAATTTTATTTTATATTGACAAACAATTGATTCTTAAGATTTTACTAAACTTGTTTTATAAATTTTTTATTACATTTTATTATAGTTATCAAATAACAGAATTAAGTAATATAAAAAAGATATACCTAATAAAAATTTCCTAAGATTTTAGTAAACTTCCTAAAACTTTTGTAACATTCTTTTGTTTAAGAGAATGAAACATAGATTGGCAAACAATAAATAATAGTAAATCTGTTGCTCAAACAATTTATAGAATAAATCGGCAGACTAACTCATGTGCAACATGTTAGTACTTTTACCATAATAAGTTTTCATATGTATCTCAAGTTTTAGTTTAGGGATAAGAAAAAGAGAGAGAAAAAGGGCTAACAAAGATAGGTCAGGCGGTTTGAGAGGTGATAAATCACAAGAACTCAGTAATATCCTAGCAAAGATGAAGGACCAGACACACAGGTCGTCGGTCAGAAAAGTATTTATACAAACGTTTGAGAGGAGAGACAGAGGGCGTACAAATGTCAACAATGGTAGGAAGAAGAGAGGGAGTGGTGGGCATCGGCGACAAAGGTCGTCGTTTGAGTTGTTTAATTGTGTTTCCGACATTAGTTCTTTTTCCGATGAGCAAATCTTTTTCAGACAGATGTTAGTTTAGGATTTTATATTTTCCGGCAACAGTGTTGAGCCATTTCATTTCTTGCACCATACTCTCTCAATCTCTTTCGAGATCTCTCGAGATCTTAGTCTCTCTCCTGCTCGATTTCTCGCTCTCAATTGTAATTACTAAAACATTGAAGCATTAGAAGGATATGTAGGGAAAGGATCTAAGCATCGAAGTTGCACTTGTAGGCTTTCCAAGTTATTCGCCAATCGGATAATATATACTTACACTTAACTGATTTTGAGTATATATTCATTAAGGTTCTAAATGACGTGAGGAGTGGGTTTGGCGGCAAGGTCAACTGTTGAATCCCAATATGAAATGGCATGTACGGAATAGTAATCGAAATCATGAATCAAACTATGAATTACAAGTAATATGGTTAAAGTTCTTGTATATTATTATGTGAGAATGGAACATACAATTAACCTTGACCAGATTACTTATCATAGTTCGATTCATAATTCTGATTACTATTCCACATATGTCATTTCATATTGGGATCCAACTAGTGGTATCAGAGCATAAAATCTTTGACTTTAATTCAAATCATTGAATTTTTCATGTGTTTCTCGAGTTCTTCGTTTGTTATCTTTGATTTTTCTAGATCTCTTCCGCATTTGCAATTTGTTGCAATATGATCTAGAAATCCTTTTCGAAAACTCGTTTTGATTTGAATTTCGTACAGACTCATTGATTTGATCTACTGTTCCTTTTCATTGAAATCATGGAAAAGGAAGACTCATATTGCCTAAACTATGGCGAGTCTTGACATTTTTCAAGGCATAACAACTTTATATACATAAAAAAGATAAGCCATATAATTGTATCAAATATATATCAAGTTTTTACAAGTGTCATATTATCATTTAATATAAAAAAGTTAAAAAAAATCAATTGTTTAAGGATCGATCAGAAAAAAAATCCCTCACGCCTTGAAAAAAACTTGTGCCATAACACGATAAGCCGCGCCTTGGCACGTTATTTGGGCATCACGCTTAACAAACCCGCCTTGGAAATTTTCGTAACTTCTACACCACGCCTCGCACGGTGACGAACCTTTTAAAACCATGATATTCGTAGTTGTTGTTATGAACCCAATAGGTATGACATTAGTCATTAGTTCTAGTAATTATATTGAGTGTGCTACTTATGAGATCGGTGTCTAAGATGGACATGTTGGCCTAGTTGTTAGATTTCATAAATGCTATATGCTGAAATTGTCCTGTCTCTCGACTGTCTTGACTGGCCAATCTTTATTTGATAGCCAACTGGTATAAGTAGGATTTATGAAGTATATAGATATTAAGTTTCTAGATTTCATAGTTGTTAATCAGTAACAATATTATAGGTTAATACGTGATTGGCATGCCAGCTCGCCAATGGAACAAGTTAGTTGTTCAAGTAATGTTCAAGTGAGTTACATTAACTTACTTATTATGTTACCTATGCATGCTTATGGGTTACTTGTTCTTTATGTTATCAAGTATATATATTATGAAAGAAACTGATTGAGAATAACCTTTTTTGAATCAATTAGTGGTAATAAGGTTAGAGACAACCTTTTAGAGTTAACCAAGAAGTAACTGAGCTAGTCTTTCAGAGTTGACCAGGCAGTGACTAAGACAGTCCTTTGTGTAATCAATCATATAGGATCGATACCAACAATATATCTTAAGGATTTATGTTATACGTATTTATCTATTATGTGAATAGGATATGTATATAATTAATATAATGGGTGAGTTTTGTGTAGGCTCGCTAAGCGTTCTACTTACATGTTGTTATTAAATGTTTTTCAGAATCATCAAAGAAGAACTCAGGTTGACTGTAACAACATTTGCATCACATTTTGAAAACTTGTTTGAAAATCTAAAGTCTTCCACTATGTACTCTCAGCAATATATGTTAAGGATTTATATTATATGTATTTATCTGTGAGAGAACACTTCTCTAAAACTACATCATATTACTCTAAAACATGCTACATGCATATTCATAAACAATATTTTACATTGATAGTTTAATTACAAAATATTGGATACAAACCGACTAAGTTTTAGTATATTACATAACTACCCAGGAAATTATAATTTTATACATACATGATCATTAAATACAAAAGTAATATTATTAACTATTCTAAATCTTCCAACAGTATGTGTCTATACTGGATGTTTATTACCTGCAATAGTTAAACACTGAGAAGGATAAGCGGTGACGCTTAGTGAGTTCAAAAATAGATACAATATAACGTTATGCCATATATATACCAATATGACAGAAGCAAAGAGGAACAAAGAACAACAAAGGCATATGTGAATCATGTGGCAAACTTTCCATATCAACAAATGTTCTGATTCAAAGATTTCAAATCAATGAGATACAACAATTTCAACTTGATATACATCAATAATACTTCTGCCTATGTGGCATGGAAAAATAAACGATTTCTCAATAAACATTTTGCTAGCACTTTATAGGCTTTTCAGCCCTACCTAGCCTTTTGCCAATGCCAAAGTGATGCTTAATCATTCACTTCATGGTTAATGGCTACATACCAGTACCCAAGTGATGTTTAGTCATTCACTTCGTGGTCAAAGGTATAGCTCTGTTACCAAAATAATACGAGACATGCTCTACATGGCCAAAGGCTCAAAGCCAATACCAGAAGTTATATGAGTCATGCTCTATATAACCAAAGGTATAAAACCAGAATAACACAAGAAAGCACATTGAACATATAACACATAAGATACAATTGTCCCTATATTGAACTCACCGTGAAATAACCGGAGGTTAAAATAGTAATTTGAGCAGCACTTCGTTTCTATAATTAACTTTCTTCGATGAAAAACCGGGAACTTTATTGAAAACCGGGAGCTTTATTGAAAACCGGGCCTTGTGAGGGTTGTGCTTCAAACCAAAAATATAAATTTCTCGGGGTCTTCGGACACTTCAGGACGTTCTTCGGGCGTTAGATATGTTCCCGGGGCTTCGGGGGTTTAAAAGTAGCTTAAAATAAAGTTTAGGGTGTAAAATTATGAAAAATACCAACCAAAACCGGGATGGTTTGCACCTCCCTTTATATAGGGTGCGAAGGCCTCGGAACGAAGAGAAGAGGGAGACGCGGCTCAGCGAGGGCGAGGGGGGAGGGGCACGTTGCTCGGTTCGCAAGCGGACATGGGTCCGAGCTCGGATGCGCCACAGCGATGACACGCATCGGATCTGGACTGGGCCATGCTTCGGATGCGAGGAGCTGGTGACATGCGTCGGACACGAAGCAGATGCGAGAGACGGTGACGTGGCCGATTCCGAGCCAAGCATGCGAAGCTTCTCGGATTTTGTGCCCAAATCTTCACAAATTCATAATTTTCGCATACGAGTTCCGTTTTCGATGTTCTTTATATCCACGCGTAGGTAAAACTATACTCTACAACTTTCGTTTAGACTTCGTTGGCTAATTTTGATTTTATTTCAAATATTATTATTTTTAACAGACCGGGACAGGAAAATCCATTAAAAATTCATAACTTCTTCATCTGACGTCCGTTTTCGTCTGTCTTTTAACCGTTGTACTACTATTGACGAGACCTTCGATTCTCGTTTAGGTTGTGTTGGCTAAAAATCAGTCGATCTTTATTTCGAGTTTTTAGCTATATACTGCTATGTCGAATCTTCGAAAAATCATAACTTCCTCATACGAAGTCAGATTTTGACGTTCTTTTTATGAAAATTCTCGGTTTAACGAATACTATGACTTTCATTTAGATCACTAAAGCTAAAAAATAGTTTATCAAAAACTCATTTTTTTACGCTAAATAGTGTTTTGCCGATTTTGTTGCGGATCTTCGATTGGTCATAACTTCTTCGTTATAACTCGGATTTCGATGAGGTTTTCACCTAAATGTTTCTAACGAGATAATCTACAAATTTAAATTACATTATTTTTATTTATTTCCAACTTTATATTTTCGTTAATTTCAATATTGACTTTTGATTGGAATCTCATAAGACTTCCAATACATTTCGAGTGATTCTAAACATAGTTTTACTTCAAATCTCGTAAAAACTATCTTGTTAGAACTCAATGCTCAAAAACATATAATATTATTCATTTTAAGCTAATAAGCTTTACAAAACACGATAATCGAACAAGGTTAGTAACGTGTATGTTACAAATACCTCCTCCTTTTGAGGATTTCGTCCCCGAAATTACAACGACTTAAACAAATGGGGATATTTTGCTCTTATCTCATTCTTATTTTCCCAAGTATAATTTGGGCCTCTATGGTGTTTACACTTGACAAGCACCAAATCCACTTCTTTTTTACGTAGATTAGTCGTTCTTTCGTTTACGATCTCTTCAGGCTCTTCTACATATGTTAACTTATTATCCAGTTTCACATCGGATAATGGAACCGTTTCATCATATATGCTTAAACATTTATGCAGATAACTCACATGAAACACATCATGAATACCTGCCAAATCTTCAGGCAATTCCAAGCGGTATGCTTGTTTACCAATTCTCTGGATGATTTTGAAAGGACCAATAAATCTAGGACTTAGTTTTCCTTTCTTTCCAAATCGCATAATGCCTTTCCATGGGGATACCTTCAGCATTACGAAATCACCCACCTGGAATTCTATGGGTCGTCTCCTCCTTTTTGCATAGGACTTTTGTCGATCCTGGGCCGCTTTCATTCTTTCTCGTACAATTTGAATCTTATCAGTGGTGTCTTGAATCATTTCAGGGCCACTAAGGACTTTCTGTCCTACATCATGCCAACATAATGGAGTATGACATTTACGCCCATATAGTGCTTCATTTACCTTCAGTATATTTTATACTGTTTGCATTGTTCTTTTCTTCTGACCATCTGTCTGGGGATGATAAGCTGTACTAAGAGTAACACAAGATCCCAATTCACATTGCATACTTGCCCAAGAATGAGAAGTGAAGCTACTATCACGATCGGAAGTAATTCTTTAGCGGCACACCATGTCTCGTAACAGTTTCATCCAAGTATACTTGTGCGTATTTCTCTATTGGATCTGTTTCACGTATGGCAAGAAAATGTGCACTCTTAGTCAGCCGGTCGACAATTATTCAAACGTTATTATTCTGTATAGCAGTCTTTGACAATTGGAGCAGCACTAGACATAAACTCAGTTCTGAATTCTACTTGCCTATCCGGGGTAGTCTAGGCAAATCATCGGGGAAAGCGTCAGGATATTCGGGAATATCATTTACAGTTTTCTTCTCCTCTTTTGAGATATCAACTGTATAGGCTAGATAAGTAGAATACCCCTTCGATATAAGTTTATGAGTTTTTAGGAAAGAAATTATTTTTAAGATTTTAAGTCTTTGTTCACCGTAGACATAAATAGGATTCTCTTCTTCAATAGGAATGCGTACTATCTTTTCGTAACACAAGAGTTCTACGTGGTTCTTTAATAATCAATCCATGCCGAGAATAATATCAAAGTTGGGCAAGGAGATAGAAATCAGGTTAGCAAGAAAACTATAACCTTTAATTTCTATGTCACAATCTCTATAGACTTTATGAGCAAGTAATAATACACTTCCCGCGGTATCTACATGAAATGATTGGGCGAATGTATAACAAGCAATTCGAAAAGAATGCACAATTTCATGAGACACAAAAGAATCTGAGGCATCAGAATCAAATACGATGTAAGCAGGTCTAGAATTGACGAGAAATGAACCAGTCATAACATTCGGGTCCTCGCGTGCTTTTTCTATGGTAATCTGAAATGTACGACCTTTAACTAAACGATTGTCAAATTCTTCAAACTTCTTAATTGATGGCGGTGCTCAAATCTGCACTCTCTTCTCATTGCAGACTCTTTCTTCTTCTTAAATTTGGTTTATAGACTCAACCCAAGATAAGGTCTTCACTTTTACTATAACAACAACTCGAATGGTCATATTCTACTGACCATTGACTTCATAACGCAAGGACACACAAGAAAACAGACTCTTGTCTCTATTAGTCTAATACTATCACGGAAGAAATATTCCTTTATATTTTAATGTGATATAATCTTTTTATAGTAGATATCATTTCTAATTAATGGTTACTTAATCCTTTAATGAAGACTGTTATACTTCTATCGACTACCTCGACCATTTCCTTCTTCAATCTTCTGACTGAAGTTTCGTCGTTCACAAGACATGGTTCTCTGAACCAATCAATTCACTTCGCAGATTTATATTAATCGAACTCAATTCTTTATGACCACTAAGGTCTGAATGAAAATCATCTTCTTAGTCATCACCGAAACGAAGGTAATGACATACTCGAACAAAAACAGAATCGATTTCTAGCTTCTTGGTAACCTTGTGACTTTCCATGATCCAAGTGTGAGTCCTATGCTTCTAGTAGTATAGGCCTCTACTACTATTCACACCTACTCATACTCGTCCCAAGTATTGTCTCGCAGCTCCCAAGTCACCATTCAAAAGTTTTCACAAAGCAACTTTTCACACCTGAGTGTGTTCAAACAAGTATATACAACAATTTCTCCTAGACTCAACTAGGGATTTCACGTTTCTATCAAACATATCTTGGATTTCTTAAATTCGCCTTCTAGAATTCTTTTATGCATAAGCTCGATCTAGCATATCCTAATATTTTTCCTAGGTCGATAGGAATTTCACTTCCAAATTCTTCATATAAATTCTTTCTCGGGTAGTGTCTACTTTACAAGATATGCTATACCAGAATTTACTCTAGTAGTGTGGAGGCAAACGGTCTCTAACTATTTGTATCATCTTCTAACTCATGCAAGTCACCAGGCACATTTATTCATTTCATTATCCTTTCATGACATCGCCATTCCTTTATATGGGAAAATTTTCCTCTCATGGGTGTATCTTTTAAGTCTACTTTATAGGAATCTATCCTAGGAAGTCTACATTTTAATTGTATCTCAGCATGTTCTACTAGCTTCGACTTGGTTCTTTGTCATTCCTAACAGCAACATCTCTTCTCATACAACACTATGATTGTATATCTTCTTCAACTATATACTCTACCTTACTCTGACAAGTAAGTCATTCAGCCTAACTAAATGACTCATTTCACCATCCTAATCAAGTATGTTAAAGTCGGCTTAACACACTATGGACCTTTTATAAGGATGTGATAGAAGTCAATTGTCACTCAGTATTATTAAATACTAAGTCTGAGCATCTTGTATAGGGTTACATATCAGCTCTTACCATACTACTCGAACTGCATACTACATCACAATGTTAGGCAAGGTATTGGCCTATTAAGTCTGAAAACTTTGTTAGCCTTTCCTTTAATCTTCATTGAATTCTTCTAAATCTTGCATAATCATCAATTTCGATATCGTCGAAGTATTTATCACCATTTTCAGTTCTTCTAACTCTGTAAGCAATCACTGCTTCAATCTGGTCAGCGGTGGAACAACTTCATGGATTACACCAAAACATTCGTCTCGTCTGAATGTACTTTGAACACACAACATTCCTCCAAAGGTGTTATTATTTCATCAAACATAGTTTGAATGTACAACACCACTCTATAGGTATTAATACACTATTTACGGTATCACTTGATAGATTTTATTTTACGATATCCCTCAACCGTTTATTTATGATGTTTTCGATGTCAACTATCGTAAGTCTCCTTATCACCTCAAAAATTTTCATGCCGATGGAATAGAAGAAACAGAAACAGTTCTATCGACACATGGATGCTTCGGAAGAGAAAGAGTGACACTACGTATCTCCAAGTCGTGTTCGCGCTTTCGGGTATTTTATTTATCTTTTAGCACATATTAGCATATAAGGCATCTCCCTTAAAGTATGCTAGTGCACAATATAGCAAGTGAGGTATTCAACCTAAAGCATACTAGGCACACATCGTACCATCATTACTTAGCAATTCAAGTTTAAGCCTAGAAATCCTTACAATTCCTAGTTCGCTTAAACTAATGCTCTAAATTTTTTTGAAATAGCTTATCATTATCCAATACTCCACTTAATTCTTTCCTATGGTTTGTATCCATATACTCCTAATGAATCCGTTCATATATTGAACTTCCGAAGGTTTAAGTCTAAATACCAATCCGTGGTATTTAGTTCACTTAAGCTACTGCTCTGATACCATGATTGAGAGAACCTTCTCTAAAAGTACATCATATTACTGCAAAACATGCTACATGCATATTCATAAATATTTTACATTGATAGTTTAATTACAAAAGACTGGATACAAACCGACTAAGTTTTAGTATATTACATAACTACCCAGGAAATTATAATTTTATACATACATGATCATTATATACAAAAGTAATATTATTAATGTGACAACCTGAAAATTTTATTCTCGTAAAGTCAACTTTGGTCAAACTTATTCCTTCCATGATTCTTAAAATTAGATGGGTTATAAGTGTTGAAGCCTAGTTAACTAAGTGTGTTATAGTTTGGAAGAGAAAAGAAAAAGGAATTGAGAAGCTTCGCATGGCTGTAAACAACTTCAGACCGTGAACCCTTGGTTCACGGCCGTGAACAAAGCCCCAGCCGTGAACGAAGCTTTGGCCGTGAACCATTTGCCGACTTCGGACCGTGAACCCCTCGGCAGTGAACCCTCGCATATATATTTGAGTTTTAACCATTTTCACCACATTTCTCATCTTTCAGCCGTGATCCTCTCAAATCTCTTTCTAGTATCATCTTCCAAACCTTCAAATCTTCTTAGATTATTGTTTGGATCTTCAAGGTATTCTTCATTCCTTCAAGAACAAACACAAATCTCCATCCTAAAACACTTGAATCTTCATCATCCTTCAAGAACAGCTGGTCGTGAACTCAAGAACACTTGGTGTTCTTGGGCCGTGAACACCCAGCTGGCCGTGAACCCTTCTTGCAGCCATCTAACTTGCTTCTAGCACTCTTTTGGTGAGTTATTCTAGCATCCTAGGTTGTTTCCTAAACACCTTTGTAGTTATATTCACTAACTATATACATATATGTGTCATAATATACTAAATAGGACTCGTTTGTGCTTGGGGATTTCACTCGGGAAATTTACCAATCTATACCAAATCTTCTATTTGAATCCATCAAATAAGGTGAGTTCATACCCCCATATTTTCCAAGCTTTTTAATGTTTTAAGGGGGGGGGGGGATACAAGTAAAACACAAGATTGTTTGTGTTTAAAAACATAATTTACTTATTATGTTTTCTTACTGTTTAAATGTATTTGAACATGAAACTTGTTAAAGTCATAGAAATCAACTTATAAACTATAATAGGTATGGTTTATGGATCATAGGGATTATTTTACAAAAATCCAGGTTAAAACATGGAAATGAACTTATAAACATGGTTTATGAAACGAAAGGAAATCTTTTTACAAAATTACTTGTTAATTAAAAAGGTTTTACAATTTATGTAAATAATTAATACATGATTGTGAACCACTTGATGTACCACTCAGGGTACCCGTTCAAATCTTAATAATAACTAGAGTCTTCATAAGGGAGAACGCGAGTTGGTGTATAGATCTATACGGGACTAATTTTGTATTAGTATGGTTATAATGAATATTCACAATAGTATTAACTAATTATTTACATAAAGATATACTTTTCCCAAACTTTCCCAAACGCGAGTTCGTGTATAGATCTATACATGATCTTCTTGGAATCATGGCATCCATATATAAGGAAAGAATAATCCGATATGCATTCGTACATCGAAGAAACAAAGTCGAGTCATGGTTACTTAGTTGAAAAACAAGCGAAGTAATCATCGTATAAAATTTCTCAAACCAAGCACGAGGGGCTTGTTTGAGGCCATATAGTGCATTACGAAGTCGAAAAACTTCACCTGGTTAGTGAGCAATACCAGGGGAAGGAGACATGTATACTTCCTCATGAAGATCACCATTCAAGAACACATTCTTGACATCCATCTGATAAATCTTCCATTTTTTAATGGAAGAAACTGCAATCAAGGTACGAACAGTCGTCATTTTTGCAACAGGAGCAAACATCTCCTCATAATCCCTACCATACTTTTGCGCGTACCCTTTCGCAACAAGTCTGGATTTATAACGCTCAATGGATCCATCAAGCTTTGTTTTGATTTTATATACCCAACGATAACTAATCGTGTGCTATCCGTGTGGAAGCAGAACCGTATCCCATGTATGAGTCTGATAAAGAGCTGCAAGTTCCTCAACCATAGCGATCTACCAAAAGGGACCAGAAACAACCTCTTTAGAGGATGTTGGCTCAGAGAGATGATGTATATAAGCGACCAAGGAGGCAAACACTGGTGAGTAAGAGGAATAGAAAAATTCAGGAAGCTTGTGGACTTCTTATTACGATAAGGTCTTAATGGAGGATATCTTTATGATCTGCAGGCAGAGGATCAGCGACAGGTGGTGGATCAGCAGCAGGTAGTGGATCAGTGACATGTGGTGAATCATCAATATTAATGCTAAACGGTTCAATAGTACAAAGCTCTTCTCGGATTGCATCATGTGATTAAACAGGAATGCTACAGAATGGAATATGCTCCAAAAAAGTGACATTGCGAGAGACATATAGTTTTTGAGTTGATGGATCATAGCACCGATAACCTTTCTGACCAATACCATATCCTAGAACAACACAAAGAGCTGATTTTGAAGACAACTTATCTCTTTCTACATGAGGCTTAAAAAAAACATGTACGCTCAAACACTCGTAATGAAGAATAATCTGGAAGTTGTCCAAAAAACATTTCATAAGGAGACTTCCCTGAAGTGTACGCAGTAGGAATGCGATTAATAACATAAGTGGATGTATGAACAGCTTCTCCCCAAAACATATTAGGAACTTGAGCAGAAAGTGGTAAGGATCTTGCAGTTTCTAGGAGATGTCGATGTTTTCTTTCTGCAACACCATTCTGTTGAGGAGTGTCTGTACAAGATGATTGATGTATTGTGCCATCAGATGCCAATAACTGTTTGAAATCATTGGAGATAAATTCTCCTCCCAAATTACACTGAAAACATTTTATGACAAAAGAGTGTTGAGTCTTCATAAGATCTCTTAACTGATTATATATGGTGAAAAAATCAAACATGCGCTTCATAAAATACACCCACGTATAACGAGTATAATCATCAATGAATGAAACATAATAGCTACCTCCCGATTTAGAGGTGATCGGAGATGGACCCCACACATCATAATGCATGATATCAAAGCGATCAATAGAACAAGTGACACTTTTATTAAACGGTAAAGCAGAAAATCTGAATGTAATGTCATCAAAAGTAGGAAGAGAAACAACAGTGGGAAGAGATGTGCGATGCAAGATTGATCCATGCAAGCCTTCAAAATCTGAACATGTCACACCCCAAAACCAAGAACGGCGGAAACGTTCTGGGGTGGAGGACGTCATGTTCAGTATCATAACAATGCATAATAGTAAAGACAAGCAACAACATCCATTGCATTAATATAATAATTGTAATACAAGCGTGTTCTGTATAGTTTGTAAGACACCAAAAGTATAATCAAAATAAAAGATGGGTCTTGTATGTACTCCATCTTCTCAAAAGCTCCATCTGTACCTGTTTACTGATGACCTGAGAATACAAGTTATTTTGAAAACGAGTATCAGCATAAAGCTGGTGAGTTCATAAGTATTTAGTGTCATTGCTTGTATACAATGTTAATAACAATGTAGTGTAGTAATCGATTTCAAATGTTTTGTAAATAGTATACTCCCTAGAAAGCCCTATGTTTTCCAGTAAAAAGGTAGTCTTCTACTAAGACCCGTGTGTTTGTATAATTGTCCTTTTGTAAATATAGGGGTTTTCCCCAGTGAAAACTATTAGTATAAAATGTAGTTTTCTTAAACGAGTAGGTGACAAAGTCACAAAGTAATGAAATACATACTCCAGGTGGTACTGAATGCACAACACGCCTCGAAAAGTCTAAAGTAGTAATATGTAGACTCCAGGTGGTACTGAATGAACAATACGCCTCGAAAAGTCCAAAGTAGAAATATGTAGACTCCAGGTGGTACTGAATGAACAATACGCCTTGAAAAGTCCAAAATAGAAATATGTAGACTCCAGGCGGTGTTAAGTGAACACTACGCCTCGAAAAGTCTAGTTTTGCCTTAAATCCTTATTTAGTTAATTTAAGGTTTGAATGTGAACTCGTATGTAACCATGCTGATCGACGGCTGAATAACCGATGACCCTCCAGATCACACGTAGTATGGTGACATTTTGTCACCCCTGGGCCTGGTCGGCTCGGATTGTAGCTAGCAGTCAGGATGTGGGAGTGTCTGTCCCGTATAGATCTATACACATAATTCCCGCTCTCCCTCCAGGAGACTCTGGTTACACGGTGATAGCACAATGAGGTGTCGTATCGAGAAGTAGTATGCCAAATTCTGTTTTAGTATTTAATGTTTGTATAGTGTATAGTATGTTCTCTTGTATTGTGTATAGTATGTTCTCTTGTATAGTGTATAGTATGTGTTGTTACTCAATATAGTACTTTTGTAGTGGCTCATAAATGTATTGACTCTTGTATGGGTCGTTGTAATAGTAGTAGTGGGTAGTAATCCCTTAACTATACCTATAATAGTTAAATAGTAAGGTTGTTTGGATGCCTTTGTTACACAAATGTACTGAACTGATATGAAAGCTTTTATATCCAACACACACACACACATATATATATATATATATATATATATATATGATATATAACTAATAATTCAACGACATTCGGACAAATAACAGGATACCCTAAGTCCACAACCAAACAAGGAACAGGAAATAAGGTGAGCTATCAGTCCTAAGTCCTTCAAGTCTTACTTATATAAGTATACTGGTGTGGATATGGATTTGAAAATATTACAAGTACAAAAGAGTTTGAAAACAGTTTTAGCATCAAAAGAGTTTAATAAAAAGGTTTGAAAGCTTGAAAATCCATAAGTTTGATAGCAATCTGAAAGTAGTAGTAAATCTTTATGTTTATTCTAGTTATTAATCACCGGTGATTAAAACAATAACTAGAAGTGTTCAACTTGTATTCCCCCCCCCCCATAAAAGCATTTAAAATCATTTAAAAGGTTAATTAAGGGGTATGAACTCACCTGTTGTGAGTGGTTTGGATGGAAGTGTCGGGTAGGATGCTAGGTGTCAAGTGAGGACTTGAACACACACACGGATCCTATGTAACATGTAGTGATACATAAATGTATCTAATTAGTCATTTAATAACTAATTAATCAAGTAAAGACACTCTAATACATGGAAACACTCAGTTTCAAGTTTTAGGAGTGCTAAAGGGTTGTATCTAAGGAGAGTATGGGCTCACATTGGAGTTTACTTCCCATTTGGCACCAATACTTGAGTTTACGGTTTTTGGTGAAAACCCCCATGATTTTAGGGCCGTAAACTCATGGTAAATGGTACCATTGTGTGATTTAAGGTCTTATACCCCTCAAGGAAGTGTTCTAGGTTTGAATCAAAGGCTTAGGAAGGGTCTAGGGCACAAAATAGCCCATCTTTGGAGTTTACGGTCCTTGGACCACTCCTTGGGAGTTTACGGTCATAAACCCATGATTTTACGGCCGTAAACTCATGGTCACTCCAACCATTTCGTGATTTGGGGTTTCTAGCTCATGCATGCAAGGTTCTAGTTCAATATCCAAGCCTTAGGAGGTGTTAGTGGCACTTAAACACCACTAGATGGTGTTTACGGTTCAAGGATATCCCTTGACCGTAAACCCATGTGTTCTTGAGGGTTTCTTGGTGTTCTTCCATGATTTAACAAGTATACTAAGCAAACAACTAGATAGGAGGAGTATACTTACTTATATGAAGCTTGTAAGAGTGTTTAAGGGCCAAAAACACTAATGTGTGTTCTTGGTGTTTTGAAGAACACTTGAAGATCTAAGTAAAAATGAAGAATTCATGGATGAAATGATGTATAAACACTAGATAAGGTGTTATAACAACAAAACAAGTGAAGGAAAACTTACATTTTTGGAAGATTTGGAAGATGATCTTATGATAGTTGAGAGAGAATGGTGGGTGTTCTTGAGTTAGGAAGTGAGAAGTGAGGGAATAATGGGTAAACTCATGCTATATGCATGAGTTCTTGGTAAAAATGAGTTTACGGCCCAAACTCCTCATGTTTGGTCGTAAACACCTAGCTAAGGTGTTGTTTGATTGTTTGTTACACAACACTCCTAAAAGATACTTCCATTTATTTGTTCGTTTGACGGAAATTAAAATAAAACACCCATACGGACTTTAAACCGGCCAAAAATGTACTGAAATGAATTTGATTAATATTTGTAGTGCTTGACTGTAGAGTTTATACAAATGAAAATTTCGGGTTGTCACATCATCCCCCCGTTGGAGGGAATTTCGTCCCGAAATTAGAGTTCGAGCAACTAAGTTATTACAAAATAACTAAGTAAAACGATGAGGATATTTCAGCTTAAACTGATCCTCGCGCTCCCAAGTGAATTCTGGTCCTCGCTTGGCGTTCCAGCGAACCTTCACGATTGGGATGCGGCTTTGCTTCGTTCGTTTGACCTCTCGGTCCATGATCTGTACAGGTTCTTCCACAAAGTTGAGGCTCTCGTTGATCTCGATCTCGTCGAGTGGAAGTACAAGAGTCTCGTCGGATAGACGCTTTTTCAAATTTGAGACGTGGAAGGTAGGGTGTACATTACTGAGTTCGCGGGGTAAGTTGAGCTTGTAAGCTACGGGGCCGATTCTAGCGAGAATCTCGAAAGGCCCTATGTATCTTGGATTTAGCTTTCCACGCTTTCTGAAGCGTATCAAGCCCTTCCAGGGTGAGACTTTCAAAAGGACTCGGTCTCCCACCAGGAATTCCAATGGTTTCCTCCGTTTGTCTGTGTAGCTTTTCTGTCGGTCTCTAGAGGCTTTCAATCGTTCACGAATCTGAACGATCTTCTCTGTCGTTTCCCGAATGATCTCCGGACCGGTGAGAGTGCTGTCAGGAACTCGTCCTTTAGCTAACTGAGTGTCACCCACCTCAGCCCAGCACAGAGGGGATCTACACTTCCGGCCATAGAGGGCTTCAAATGGAGCAGCCTTGATGCTTGTGTGATAACTGTTGTTGTAAGAGAATTCGACGAGAGGTAAGTGGGTATCTGACGCCTTCCCAAAGCCGATCACACAGGCTCGCAGCATATCTTCCAAGGTTTGGATAGTTCCCTCACTCTGTCCGTCGGTCTGTGGATGGTAGGATGTACTCATGTCCAGCTTCGTTCCTAAGGAGCTTTGTAATGACTGCCAGAACCTCGAAGTGAATCTACTATCTCTGTTGGAGATAATGGATATAGGAACACCATGCAGTCGTACTATCTCCAGAATGTATGTTCTTGTGAGCTTCTCCATCTTGTCTGTTTCTTTGATAGGCAGGAAGTGTGCGGACTTGGTTAATCTGTCGACGATGACCCAAATGGTATCAAATCCATGTTGGATATAGTGTCTAAGTCCATAACTTTATTTGGTATGTACTTGACCCGACCCGGCATGGTCCATTTGGGTTGCATGGCATTGCAATACTTGGATAGACTAAATGAGAGAATAAGGCACTTATGATTATTAATATATTATAAGTTCTAATATATTAATAATAGTATTATTTAATTAGTATTGATCAAGTATTAATCTAGGATTAATTTGGTGATCAAAGTGAGACTAATTAAATATATAGGGTTGATTATGACAATCATCAATTCTTTTATGGTGGATTAATGATCCATGGTTTATGGGTTATGGATGTAACCAAATGGAGCTCCATGGATAGTCCATGGGAGTTACAAATCCATGGGTCATGGGAAATCAAGAGTCATGGCAATTAAGGGCATTCATGTGTAAACCCTAATTATGACAACACTATAAAAGGAACCCTATAGCTAGCAAAAGAAGAGCTAGTGGACCTAGTGTTTCTAGAGAGGGCATAACCGATTTTGAGTGCTATAAGTATTCTCTCAAGTTATTCCAAGTCTTGTGGTGTTGTGTGAAGCATTTGAGGCACAACATTTGGGGTGCTAGGCTCACAAAGTCTTGAAGGAATCCAAGCAACAACAAGGTATGTATTTCTACTAGTTTTTATGTTTTATGTAATCCCCATGCCATGCTAGTTAGGAAATAACCTTGAAAAAGAAATTTGCATGTATATAGAGAAAACATAGATTCAAGGTTATTAGGGTTGCATGTACACTTAGGAAGTGTTAGAATGCTCAAAAACACCATCAGTGGTATCAGAGCCTAGGATTGTTTTCTGTATACTTGATGCAAAACTGCTTAAAAATCGAAAATTCTGCATTCTAACGACTGGACTCGCCGAGTCCATGGGGAGGACTCGCCGAGTCCATGAAAAAATTCATTCTACTCGCCGAGTAGAATAGTGCACTCGGCGGGTAGGAGCGTACTGGGCAGTTTTTTCGAGTTTTGTTGCTGGAAATGGATTAAGATCATTATCCCAATCTGTTTTGGACTTGTAAAATCTGTTTTTCAAAATGATAATGATTATGTTAACCCATTTTTGCATGACTTTTATCAATTTTCAAGTATTGTATATAGTTATATGATTTCTTGAAATTGCTTGACATGAATTTGTGTTCTTATGAGTTTTAGAAGATCATAGGAATTATGTGTAACCTCCATGTGTGTTTAATTCATGATCTTAATGGCTATGATGGTGTCCATAACTTGTCCTCAAGTTATGGATAACCAAAAGTCACTTCTTTTAATTATGATTAAAGAACTAAAGAGGTTTCATAAAATGAAGAGTCTTCATTTTTATGAAGCATTAAAACTCATAAGTTACAAATTGAAGAGACTTGGAATAGTTTCAAATCTTGCCCTCAAGTTTTGGAATTTGAAAAGTCTTATACTTTAATACTTTAATTTCAAATTAAACCTTAGATTTTTAAAAAGTTTAAAAATCAACACTTATACTATTATTATAATTTTATTATATAGATATGTATAAGAATATGTCATTCTTACCGGTAGTAGGCCTCATTCACGAAGCCGATCTATAAGGGGGGTATAAGGTTGTTGCCTATAAAATGGTGACTTAATGGGTGTCCACTCTCACCCACCGCTTCCTTGATCGGTGGAGGGTCGTTAGCCGAACGGGTAGGATATGACTTTAAATACTTGTTAAAAGTATAATGAATTATAAAGTAACTATACATTATAAATTCCCAATCTTAGTTACTTTAGGAAAATGTGAAATTGGTGCTAGCCCATAAAATTACACTTTGTACCTTACCAAGTCGTTAGTGGAGCGTGTGTGGTTAACCGGCACACTAACATGGACTAGTAAGAGTGGCAAAGGGTAACTTGACCTTATTATAGATCGGTGGAGCGTGTGTGGTTAACCGGCACATCGATTAGGTAATATTGTTGAGGGTACCAAGTCAATTTGTATGGTTATTCACACCTTGTTTGTGATCCTCGGCATCCCAGTTACAAACTTGAGAGGGCACAATCGAGATTCAAACATGCCATTGAAAAGTTCAATGTATCTCAAAAGATCTAGGAGTTTCAAAACCAATAAAACCTAATAATAAAATATTTCGTTCTTATGGTGGAAATTGGTAAATCGTCATTTACCTACCTTCAAATATTTTATAGTATGGATTACGGCATCCCTCTTCCAACTATAAATAGTTTGTTGGATCCTAGCCTTAATATTTCAATTGGGTGAATTATTAAGGATTCCTAATGTAATGAAACTTGTCTTTCTTTCCTTTCAGATGTCTTCCAACAATGCTTCTGGCTCAAACCCAACAGGCTCCTTTTCCCTTATGAACTTGTGTGGTAAGGTCATCTTTGATGGATCCAATTTCAATGAGTGGATCAGAAACATCAGAATGATTACCCGCTATGAGGACAAAGAATATGTCCTCGATAGGGAGCTTAAGGTTGTGAGTGAAGCCACTGCTACTCCTGAAGAGTTTGCGGAGTTTGTTGCACATGAAAAGGATGCTACTAAAGTAGCATGCATCATGATGGCCACCATGACTCCTGAACTTCAAAAATCCTATGAAGATTTCTACCCCTATGAGATGCACCTGGATCTGATGGAAAGGTACCATCAGAGCGCGCGTCAGGAGAGGTATGAAATCATCTCCTCCATGATAACCGCAAGGATGAAGGATGGTGAACCCATCACCGGTCACTTGCAGAAGATGCAAAGGTTCGTTGACCGGTTGCTGAAGCTAAATGTTGACTTTCCTGAGGAAATGGCGATTGACATCATTCTCCATTCCTTACCTCCAAGTTATGATCAGTTTCGTATGACTTATCATATGAACAAGGAGGAAGTCACACTTAGCAAACTTCAAGGACTCTTAAGGACAACTGAAAATGGCCTTAAGGGTAAAGCGGTTGCTACTTCTACTCCTTCAACAGCCCCTGTTCTGGCTATTGGGCAGGGAAAGGGTAAGAAGAGGAAAAACCCTTCGAAGGGTACCAAGGGTAAGACTCTTGATGGTTCCTCTTCAAGTGGGACAAAGAAAGGTCCCATTACTCCTTCTTCAAACCCAAAGGAAGCACAGTGCTTCTATTGCCAGGATAAGGGACACTTCAAGCGAAGCTGCCCTAAATATCTGCAAGATGTAAAGGATGGGAAGGTTAAACCCACCCATGCAGGTATTTACAGAATATTGTCTAATAACTCATCTAATGCTAATTCTTGGGTGCTTGATACAGGTTGTGGTATTCACATCTGTACTGATTTGCAGGCACTAAGAAGAAGTGAGCAAGTGGAGCACGGGAAGATAAACTTAGTCATGGGCAACAGGAAAGCATCACCTGTTACCAAGATAGGAGTTTATTCTTTAGTGTTTAATAATGGGTTAATGTTAGATTTGAATAAGTGTTGTTACTCGCCCGAAATGGCGAGAAATATTATTTCTTTTCATGGCTTGTACAAACAAGGTTTTTCATTTTCATTTGATAATGAAAATGGTGCTATTAATGTTTATTACAATGATGTATTTTACTTTAAAGCATTACCTTGTGATGGTGTATATGAAGCTGTGAATGTTGTAGACAATCTAGGAAATAATGTGTTGTATATTGATTCTTCAGATAGCTTGGATAAAGCATCCTTGTGGCATTGTCGTCTTGGACATGTTAACAAGAAGCGCATAGGCCAACTCCAAAAGGCTGGAGTCTTGGAATCATTTGACCTCAAGTCAGATGATAGTTGCGAGTCTTGTTTACTTGGAAAAATGACAAAGTTACCCTTCACAGGTACTTGTGATAGGGGTGGAGGTTTGTTGGACCTTGTACACACGGATGTGTGTGGGCCCTTCAGAGTTGCTACAAGGGATGCTAATCGCTATTATGTGACTTTTACTGATGATTACAGTAGATATGGATATATTTACTTAATCAAGCATAAGTCAGAAACCTTTGAAAAGTTCAAAGAGTTTAAGCAGGAAGTTGAGAATCAATTGGGCAGGAACATCAAGATGCTCCGATCCGACCGGGGAGGAGAGTATCTTAGCATTGAGTTCCTTGGCTATCTTAAGGAATGTGGGATTGTCTCACAATTGACACCTCCCAGAACACCACAGTTGAATGGTGTAGCTGAGAGGCGCAATCGAACCTTGTTGGATATGGTTCGTTCCATGATGAGTCGAGCTTCGTTACCAATCTCTTTCTGGGGGTATGCCTTAGAGACTGCCGCCCATATCCTTAATCTAGTCCCTACTAAAAAGGTTGCCAAAACACCTCACGAGATGTGGACTGGGAAAGTTTCCAATTTGGACCACATCAAGATTTGGGGTTGTGAAGCTTTCGTGAGGCGTGAGACTCATGACAAGCTTGAACCTCGAAGTGAGAGGTGTATTTTCATCGGCTACCCACAGAGATCCTTTGGTTACCTCTTCTACAGACCCAATGATAATGTGGTTTTTGTGGCAAGAAGAGGAGTCTTTCGTGAGAGAGAATTCATAAGCCAAGGGGACAGTGGGAGGCAAATTGACCTTGAAGAGCTTCAAGAGTCAAGTGGTGAAGGAACCTCAAATGCTATCGACCAACCTGAGGAGGAAACTCCTGTTGATCCGATAGATGAGTCTGTACCTCCAAGACGTTCCACTAGGGTGAGGAACACACCTGATTTTTATTATGGTTATCACATCACCACTGAAGGTGATACATTTATTAGTGATAGTACACTAATAGATTTGGTAAACCTAATAATTACAGGGAAGCCATGGCAGGCCCTGAGTCTGCTAAATGGAAGGAGGCTATGGACAGTGAGATTCAGTCCATGTATGACAATCAAGTTTGGAACTTGGTTGACAATGTACCAGGTCGTAAGACAGTTGGGTGCAAATGGATCTTCAAGAAGAAGACCGACATGGATGGGAAGGTACATACTTACAAAGCGCGACTGGTTGCGAAGGGCTTTACTCAAACTCCGGGAGTTGACTATGATGAGACCTACTCACCAGTAGCTAAGATTAAGTATATTAGAGTATTGTTAGCTATAGCTGCATTTCATGATTATGAAATATGGCAAATGGATGTCAAAACCGCTTTCCTTAATGGAAAGTTGGCTGAGGATGTTTACATGGCTCAACTAGAGGGTTTTGTCGATACAAGATACCCTAATAGAGTGTGTAAGATTGATAAATCCATTTATGGATTGAAACAAGCATCTCGCAGATGGAATCTTTGCTTTGATGAGAAAGTCAGAGAGTTTGGCTTTTCTAGGAGTGAGGATGAGTCTTGTGTGTATGTCAGGGCTAGTGGGAGCATAGTTAGCTTCTTGGTGTTGTATGTGGATGACATACTTCTCATAGGAAACGACGTCCCAACCTTGCAGGAGGTTAAGTCCTGGCTTGGGAAGTGTTTCGCTATGAAGGACCTTGGGGAAGCTGCCTATATCCTAGGGATAAGGATATTGAGAGATAGGAGTAAGAGACTAATTGGACTTAGTCAAAGTACTTACTTGGATAAGGTGCTGAAGAGGTTCAGCATGCAAAAATCCAAGAAAGGGGAATTACCCATCCAGAGTAATGCCAAGCTGAGTAAGACTCAGAGTCCGAGTACAGAGGCTGAGATAGCTGAGATGAGTCATATACCATATGCTTCCGCTGTGGGCTCGATCATGTATGCTATGACTTGTACTCGCCCTGATGTGGCCTTTGCTTTGAGCATGGTCAGTAGATATCAGGGGAACCCTGGCAAGGCACACTGGATAGCGGTAAAGAACATTTTCAAGTATCTGCGGAGGACTAAGGATTGGGTCCTTACCCTCGGAGGCAGTGATGACTTGAGAGTGGAAGGATATAGCGATGCTAGCTTCCAGACTGATAGGGATAATTTCCGCTCTCAGTCAGGCTGGGTCTTTATCCTAAATGGAGGGGCAATTACTTGGAAAAGTTCCAAGCAGGAGACAGTAGCTGATTCTACTTGTGAATCAGAGTACATAGCAGCAAGTGAAGCAGCTAAGGAGGCGATATGGCTAAAGAACTTCATCGGAGACCTTGGAGTTGTACCAGCTATAAAGGAGCCAATGGAAATTTTCTGTGACAGCGAAAGTGCGGTTGCTTTGGCTAAGGAACCAAGAGATCACGGGAGATCTAGGCTCATTGACAGAAAATACCATTTCATCAGACATCGAATAGAAGAAGGACTCCTCGTGGCTAAGAGGGTATCATCAGATGAGAACCCGGCAGATCCCCTCACGAAGGGACTGAGCGGGGTTAAGCATTTACAGCATGCGAGGCGCATTGGGCTGAAGGATGATACTAGTTTCAATAATTAGATTCCTGAAACTTGTAAAATGTAATTGACATTTGATGATAAATAAAAGTTGTTATTTATTTATGAGTAAGGTGTTACTATCTTGTGTTGATTGTTTACTATGTTTCAATTTTGCATGTTTTTACTTCCAGAATAATTATGTTATTATTCAAACCATCCACAGTCAGTCAAACTTTGGAAGTAAGTATTGATTTAAGTCTGTCATGAATTTGGCTTGTATGATTTGTCTGAAAGTGCTTTGGACAATGCAATGGTTGCTACAACATTCATGAGTACTCATAAGGGCTGAGTATTGGATCCAACCCACGCTCACTTGCATCACTTCATGGAATTTATCTCGAGTGATCATGAGACGGTAATATCATATAAATCTTCAAACCTAGAGATATGAGTTGTTGACTATGAGTTGGTTATTCATTGATTGCACGAAAACGCATTGGTAACTCGATGTCATAAAACCTGCCTTTGTGAATAATTCAACAAGTAGTTAGTACAAACATATCAGTCGAAGTTTATCTGTTCCTTCTATAAATAGAAGCGATATCTGGGCCCCTCGATGATTTGGTTTTGACCTATGTACCGGGGCCGGTCAGAACCTAATTGATGTGTTCAATTTAGTTCTATGTCGAAACAAATCAGAGATCGAGAAACAAATGCTGGACAATAAGTAAGACCATGTTCCATGTGTTTGTCCGGCTGATATCATGAGAACAGAGGATTATATGATCACTTATCTTAAAATGGCGTATCATCATCATCTCAGTTCCGAGAGACTTTGAAAGAGCTACGATTGCTAGTCGGATTTTGAAGTCATATTTGCAAATATAGTTATTAGACTTATCCAAGTGGGAGACTGTTGGATATAGTGTCTAAGTCCATAACTTTATTTGGTATGTACTTGACCCGACCCGGCATGGTCCATTTGGGTTGCATGGCATTACAATACTTGGATAGACTAAATGAGAGAATAAGGCACTTATGATTATTAATATATTATAAGTTCTAATATATTAATAATAGTATTATTTAATTAGTATTGATCAAGTATTAATATAGGATTAATTTGGTGATCAAAGTGAGACTAATTAAATATATAGGGTTGATTATGACAATCATCAATTCTTTTATGGTGGATTAATGATCCATGGTTTATGGGTTATGGATGTAACCAAATGGAGCTCCATGGATAGTCCATGGGAGTTACAAATCCATGGGTCATGGGAAATCATGAGTCATGACAATTAAGGGCATTCATGTGTAAACCCTAATTGTGACAACACTATAAAAGGAACCCTATGGCTAGCAAAAGAAGAGCTAGTGGACCTAGTGTTTCTAGAGAGGGCATAACCGATTTTGAGTGCTAGAAGTATTCTCTCGAGTTATTCCAAGTCTTGTGGTGTTGTGTGAAGCATTTGAGGCACAACATTTGGGGTGCTAGGCTCACAAAGTCTTGAAGGAATCCAAGCAACAACAAGGTATGTATTTCTACTAGTTTTTATGTTTTATGTAATCCACATGCCATGCTAGTTAGGAAATAACCTTGAAAAAGAAATTTGCATGTATATAGAGAAAACATAGATTCAAGGTTATTAGGGTTGCATGTACACTTAGGAAGTGTTAGAATGCTCAAAAACACCATCAGTCCACACGTCGTCTTGGGTAGCTTGGTTATGAAGTCCATAGTGATCTGCTCCCACTTCCATTCAGGTATCTCCGGTTGCTGGAGTAGACCTAATGGTTTCTAGTATTCGACCTTAACCTTTGCGCAAGTAAGGCATTTACTCACGAAGGTAGCAATCTCTGCTTTCATGTTAGGCCACCAGTATGACTTTTTGAGATCCAGATACATCTTATCTGAACCCGGGTGGACGGAGTATCGAGTATTGTGCGCTTCCTTCATGACCAAGTCTCTGAAGCCACCGTGTTTCGGGGTCCAGATCCGGTCCATGAGATATAAGGCTCCGTCACCCTTGACTTCCAGGTTCTTATCCATTCCTCGCAGGGATTCTCCCGCTACATTTTCAGGTTTCAAGGCTTCGAGTTGAGCCTCCTTAATTTGTGCGGGTAGATGCGAATGGATAGTTATCGTTAATAACTTGACTCTTTGACCAGAATACTCTTTCCGACTTAGGGCGTCTTCTACCACGTTGGCTTTACCCAGATGATAACGAATTTCGCATTCGTAGTCATTGAGTAGCTCGACCCATCCTCGTTGTCTCATATTGAGCTCCTTCTGGTTGAATATGTGTTGTAGGCTCTTGTGGTCTGTGAAGATAGTGCTCTTCGTACCATACAGGTAGTGTCTCCAGATCTTTAGGGCGAACACAACAGCTCCTAATTAGAGATCGTGTGTGGTATAGCTGACCTCGTGTGTCTTCAGCTGTCTTGAGGCGTAGGCGATGACCTTACCTCGTTGCATCAGAACACATCTGAGCCCTTGGTTTGACGCATCGCAATAGACCACGAAGTCTTCTGTTCCTTCGGGGAGGGACAGTACTGGTGCGGTGTATAAGGCTCGCTTCAGGGTTTGAAATGCCCTCTCTTGTTTCTCCTCCCAGTTAAAGGCCACTCCTTTCTGGGTCAATGTCGTAAGGGGTTTCGCGATTCGAGAGAAGTTTTGAATGAATCTGCGGTAGTAGCCAAAGAGGCCTAGAAATTGACAAATTTCTGTTGGTGTCTTTGGTACTGACCAGTTCTCAATATCCTTAATTTTGGAAGGGTCCATGTGGATTCCCTCTTCGCTAACCACGTGTCCTAAGAATTCGACTCTTCGGATCTAAAATTCGCATTTAGAGAACTTCGCATAAAGCTTCTTCGATCGTAACGTTCCTAGGACATGTCGTAAATGATCGCTATGCTCCTCCTTACTTCGAGAGTAGATAAGTATATCATCAATGAAGACGATAACCAACTGATCCAAGTAAGGACGGCATACTCTATTCATCAAGTCCATGAATACTTTAGGCGCATTGGTCAGTCCGAATGGCATCACTACGAACTCGTAGTGTCCGTAACGAGTTCGGAAGGTTGTCTTCGGAATATCCTCCTCAAGAACACGTAGCTGGTGATACCCGGACCTCAGATCAATTTTGGAAAAGTAGCTCGCCCCTTGCAGTTGGTCAAATAAATCGTCTATGCGAGGAAGAGGGTAACGATTTTTGACTGTAAGCTTGTTGAGTTCCCTATAGTCGATGCACATACGGAACGATCCGTTCTTCTTCTTGACGAACAAGACCGGGGCTTCCCAGGGTGAGAAGCTTTGTCTTATAAAGCCCTTGCTGAGCAGTTCGTTAAGTTGACCGGACAGTTCTTGCATCTCAGCAGGTGCTTAGACGATAGGGCGATTTGGCTACAGGGGTCGCTCCTGGAATTAAGTCGATCCAGAACTCGACTTGACGTTGCGGGGGTAAACCCGGTAGTTCTTCAGGGAATACGTCGGGGAAGTCGCGTACTACGGGGAGGTCTTTTAGGTCTTTTTCTTTCTGGCTCGTATCGACAACGTGCGCCAGGAATGCACGATATTCCTTACGCAAGTATTTTTGGGCTTGAATGCTCGAGATGATACGAAGGCTCGTACTGGACTTGTCTCCGTAGATCAACAAGGTTTCGTTATTCGGTAGATTCAAGCGGACTGCTTTTTCGAAGCACAGAATGTCGGCACGATAAAGACTCAGCCAGTCCATGCCTATGATGACGTCGAAACTCTGGATAGCTACTGATATGAGGTCGATAGGGAACGAATGATTATCTAGCGTGAGGGAACAACCTATGTAGATCTCGTTAGAACTCTCTGTCTTGCCGTTATCCATTTCTACAACGAAGGTTTCTTTTAGTGCTTGCGGTGATTGTTTAAGTAGGTGTTTAAATTTTTGGTTTATGAAGCTTCTTTCTGCCCCACTATCGAATAGGATATAAGCATAAGAGTTATCCAGAAGGAACGTACCCGTGACTACCGTGGGGTCTGCCACGGCCTCATTGTGGCCAATAGCAAGTAGTCTTCCCGCTCCTCCCGCATTCCCAGCTTTAGGGCAGTTTCTTTTTGAAGTGCCCTGTCTCGCCGCATCCGTAGCAGGCTTGACTCACTCCGGTACCGGGAACTTGGGTGATGGGTTTGGGTTGTGCTCTGCAAAACCGGGCGGTATGGCCCTTCCAGTCGCAATTAGTGCAGTGCATCTCACGGCAGGGGCCGTTGTGATGGAAAGAGCACTTAGTGCACTTGGGTAGGTTCCCTGCATATGTTTTGGCTGGTACAGGGGCAGCAGGAGTAGTGGCAGCATGGACAGCCACCGTCTATTGGTTCTTAGAAGAGGATTAATTTCATTTGCCCTTCCTTCGATCCCCACGCTTCCTTTTGTTGTCGGTCGCTTTGGTTGGTGTTGTGGTAGTGGTTGTAGTTGTTGATGGAGTAGAAGGAACTTCATGATCAATCAGCCTTTGGGCCAATTCCTTGGCACTATCAAAGGTCGCAGGGTGTGAGGCTAGAATGTTCCCACAATACGGGGGTACCAGACCCCAGATATATCTTTCGATCTTTTTGTTTTCGGTGGGGACCATGTTAGGACATAGAGCCACCAGGTCGCAGAACCTGGCTGTATAAGCCACTATGTCGGAACCCTGCATTTTGAGGTTCCAGAGTTCTTCCTCGAGCTTTTGAATTTCGCCCCTCGGGCAGTACTCCCTTGTCATAAGGTTCTTCAGTGTGTCCCAACCCATGGCGTTGGCTGTTACCAGTGAGAGGGATTTGACATGGCCATTCCACCACGTCAGGGCCCTTTGGGTGAAGGTGCAAGCAGCGAACTTTATCTTGCTTCCTTCAGGGCATGAGCACATCTCGAAGAGTGCTACTGTTCTCTCGATCCGTTGGGACAGTGCAAGGATCCCTCCGGTTCCGTTGAAGTATGTAGGTTTGCAGCTGATGAAATCCTTATAGGTACACTCTCGTGCACGTGGATGGATTTCACCATGGCTAGAGTTAGTGCCAGTCCCCGTTCCACTAACGCCCCCAGAGTTTACTTGGGCCATGGCGGCGGTCACAGCTGCGGTCACAGCTGCCTGGAACATCACCGCATCGAACTGCTGCGGAGGAGGTGGTGGTGGTGGAGTTTGATTTGCAGGTCTGCCCCTGGTCGGACGAGGACGAGGCGACATCTTTTACTGAAAATTGATAGAGATGATGATAATAGTAAGAATCGATTGTGAGTATGATAAGTATGTTCCATGGACTAAATCGCCATAGTCCAAATATCAGATAGAGTCATAACAATAGAGTAGGGAAATGCAAAAGCACAGACTTTCCCATAGATTAGACAACTGCCAATATTACTGGTATTAATGATGTACAATGAGTTCAGGAAGAATGACCTAACAGTAGGTCTCACATCAAACCATAAGGGAAAATCTTGGCAGCTTAGAGGTCAAGTTAGAGTACTTTCAAGGTTAGGAATGTTTACAGACAAGTGAAATAGAGATACTGAAGAGGAAGGCTATTCTTTAAGAAGGGAAGGAATGAGCAGATGATCTTCTACTGGCGACGGGCACCCTTTGGGCTAACCCTTAAGTCAGCCTTGGTATCTACGCGAGAATGGAGAAAGAATCGCTAATAGACGCACTAAACTAAGATACTTATAAGATGATCGTTATTAGTTGACTCAATACTTTCATAGTCCATACCAATTACATGCAACCAAAACAGGATAGACCTTCAAATAAGTGACCCTAACTCTAAATCCACAACCAAACAAGGAACAGGAAGTAAAGCAAAGATCACAGATTCTGAGTCTATAGCGCCTTAGTCGCATGTAACCTTAGAGTATCCACTTAGCAACTATTGCCCTACTAGTAACGACCTTTTTAGTTCTCACATATGTAATCTACAGTAATGCATAATACCCCTATGGTACTCTGTTCTAATGTTCTCGTTATGGTAGTGTTGGTAAGTTTTTAGACTTGTTGCAACATGACAATCATTCTTAGGCACATGCTAGTCACTCTTCAGAAAATATAGTTGATCAGGCTATATCCCATTAGGTTTGACTATATGTCTCTAAACCTAATTGTGATGTCCAACAATCATAATACTTTTTTTCTGTTCTAGTATGATACTGATCCTGGTATGAATAGATGTGTATATATACTTAGTTAAATATTTTATTATTTAAGAGTATATATTCTTGGTCAGAGTGTTTTAATCCCGATGTGTTTATAGTTCGTATATCTTTTATGGGTTGATATACTTGATTCACTATAAACAGTGCTCTGAAACCAATCTGTCACACCCCAAAACCAAGAACGGAGGAAACGTTCTGGGGTGGAGGACGTCATGTACAGTATCATAACAATGCATAATAGTAAAGACAAGCAACAACATCCATTGCATTAATATAATAATTGTAATACAAGCGTGTTCTGTATAGTTTGTAAGACACCAAAAGTATAATCAAAATAAAAGATGGGTCTTGTATGTACTCCATCTTCTCAAAAGCTCCATCTGTACCTATTTACTGATGACCTGAGAATACAAGTTATTTTGAAAACGAGTATCAGCATAAAGCTGGTAAGTTCATAAGTATTTAGTGTCATTGCTTGTATAAAATGTTAATAACAATGTAGTGTAGTAATCGATTTCAAATGTTTTGTAAATAGTATACTCCCTAGAAAGCCCTATGTTTTCCAGTAAAAAGGTAGTCTTCTACTAAGACCCGAGTGTTTGTATAATTGTCCTTTTGTAAATATAGGGGTTTTCCCCAGTGAAAACTATTAGTATAAAATGTAGTTTTCTTAAACGAGTAGGTGACAAAGTCACAAAGTAATGAAATACAGACTCCAGGTGGTATTGAATGCACAGCACGCCTTGAAAAGTCTAAAGTAGTAATATGTAGACTCCAGGTGGTACTGAATGAACAATACGCCTCGAAAAGTCCAAAGTAGAAATATGTAGACTCCAGGTGGTACTGAATGAACAATACGCCTCAAAAAGTCCAAAATAGAAATATGTAGACTCAAGGCGGTGTTAAGTGAATACTACGCCTCAAAAAGTCTAGTTTTGCCTTAAATCCTTGTTTAGTTAATTTAAGGTTTGAATGTGAACTCGTATGTAACCATGCTGATCGAAGACTGAATAACTGACGACCCTCCAGGTCACACGTAGTATGGTGACATTTTGTCACCCCTGGGCCTGGTCGGCTCGGACTGTAGCTAGCAGTTGGGATGTGGGAGTGTCTGTCCCATATAGATCTATACACATAATGCCCGCTCTCCCTCCAGGAGACTCTGGTTACACGGTGATAGCACAATGAGGTGTCGTATCGAGAAGTAGTATGTCACATTCTGTTTTACTATTTAATGTTTGTATAGTGTATAGTATGCTCTCTTGTATTGTGTATAGGATCTTCTCTTGTATAGTGTATAGTATGTTCTGTTACTCAATGTAGTACTTTTGTAGTGGCTCATAAATGTATTGACTCTAGTATGGGTCGTTGTAATAGTAGTAGTGGGTAGTAATCCCTTAACTATACCTATAATAGTTAAATAGTAAGGTTGTTTGGATGCCTTTGTTACACAAAGGTACTGAACTGATATGAAAGCTTTTATATCCAACACACATATATATGATATATATAACTAAGAATTCAACGACATTCGGACAAATAACAGGATACCCTAAGTCCACAACCAAACAAGGAACAAGAAATAAGGTGAGCTATCAGTCCTAAGTCCTTCAAGTCTTACTTATATAAGTATACTGGTGTGGATATGGATTTGAAAATATTACAAGTACAAAAGAGTTTGAAAACAATTTTAGCATCAAAAGAGTTTAATAAAAAGGTTTGAAAGCTTGAAAATCCATAAGTTTGATAGCAATCTGAAAGTAGTAGTAAATCTTTATGTTTATTCTAGTTATTAATCACCTGTGATTAAAACAATAACTAGAAGTGTTCAACTTGTATTCCCCCCCCCCCCATAAAAGCATTTAAAATCATTTAAAAGGTTAATTAAGGGGTATGAACTCACCTGTTGTGAGTGGTTTGGATGGAAGTGTCGAGTAGGATGCTAGGTGTCAAGTGAGGACTTGAACACACACACGGATCCTATGTAACATGTAGTGATACATAAATGTATCTAATTAGTCATTTAATTACTAATTAATCAATTAAAGACACTCTAATACATGGAAACACTCAGTTTCAAGTGTTAGGAGTGCTAAAGGGTTGTATCTAAGGAGAGTATGGGCTCACATTGGAGTTTACTTCCCATTTGGCACCAATACTTGAGTTTACGGTTTTTGATCAAAACCGCCATGAGTTTACGGCCGTAAACTCATGGTAAATGGTACCATTGTGTGATTTAAGGTCTTATACCTCTCAAGGAAGTGTTCTAGGTTTGAATCAAAGGCTTAGGAAGGGTCTAGGGCACAAAATGACCCATCTTTGGAGTTTACGGTCCTTGGACCACTCCTTGGGAGTTTACAGTCGTAAACCCATGAGTTTACGGCGGTAAACTCATGGTCACTTCAACCATTTCGTGATTTGGGGTTTCTAGCTCATGCATGCAAGGTTCTAGTTCAATATCCAAGCCTTAGGAGGTGTTAGTGGCACTTAAACACCACTAGATGGTGTTTACGGTTCAAGGATATCCCTTTACCGTAAACCCATGTGTTCTTGAGTGTTTCTTGGTGTTCTTCCATGATTTAACAAGTATACTAAGCAAACAACTAGATAGGAGGAGTATACTTACTTATATGAAGCTTGTAAGAGTGTTTAAGGGCCAAAAACACTAGTGTGTGTTCTTGGTGTTTTGAAGAACACTTGAAGATCTAAGTAAAAATGAAGAATTCATGGATGAAATGATGTATAAACACTAGATAAGGTGTTATAACAACAAAACAAGTGAAGGAAAACTTACATTTTTGGAAGATTTGGAAGATGATCTTATGATAGTTGAGAGAGAATGGTGGGTGTTCTTGAGTTAAGAAGTGAGAAGTGAGGGAATAATGGGTAAACTAATGCTATATGCATGAGTTCTTGGTAAAAAGGAGTTTACGGCCCAAACTCCTCATGTTTGGCCGTAAACACCTAGCTAAGGTGTTGTTTGATTGTTTGTTACACAACACTCCTAAAAGATACTTCCATTTATTTGTTCGTTTGACGGAAATTAAAATAAAACACCCACACGGACTTTAAACCGGCCAAAAATGTACTGAAATGAATTTGATTAATATTTGTAGTGCTTGACTGTAGAGTTTATACAAATGAAAATTTCGGGTTGTCACAGAACGTAATTCCATCAAAAACTGAACCAAACGTGGCTCTTCCCTTCTATCAATATAAGGCTTAAAAGCCTTCAACACATCAGGTTCTGTAAGAGCCAACTGATCCCACAAATCGGACATAGCTGCATAAAATTCTTGAACACTGAGATTGTTCTGTTGGAGGACTCGAATATCAAACTCTAACTGATACTGCTTAGCAAAGTTAGACTAAGTATAGAGCCTAACCAAGTGATCCTAAACCTCATTTGTTGTGTCATACCTTGCCAACTGAGTACCAATAGACTAGATATCAGAGTTATTAATCGAAGTAATGATCTTGGAGTTATCAGTCTCCCATGAATCCAGTAAGGTTGCATAATTATCAACATTCTCGTCTGTTGGTTTCTTCCTGTCACCTATAATAATCCCCCACATAGTTTTGCCTCGCAAGAAATTCTTCATAACATAACTCCAATAGGCATAGTTCTTGCCATCGAGTTGGATACTAATGGACTGAAGTGAATCATCTCTCGGGGCCATATTTCCAATATCAGTCATAGGAGAATAACCAAAACAACAACAAATACGAATACCAGCAGCAACCATCAAGATCTCAAATCAACAAAACCAACATACGAAATGAAACCCTCAAAGTCATTGAAACAAACAAATCAAATCAAACTGAATATAGAAACGAGCAAGAAAACCATACCCAAAATTGCAAACAATACGTGAATAGTTGTTGATGAATAGTAACTTCAATGAATAGTAACTTCGATGAACAATACCTTCGATGAATAGTGTCGATGAATACTATCGTGCCTTCTACAACTCGCCCCCAAAACGAAAGTATCGATGATCAACCGAGCTTTGAAACCATGTAAACAAAGAAGTGAAAAACATATAACGGCTAGGGTTTCGTATTATTATCAAAGAGAAGTACAAATACAATGAAAAGGAAAGACATAATATATAGACTAGCTAATTAGGGTTACTCACTAAAAGGCCCAATCATAAAACCCAATACAAGATAAATCCCAAAATTTTATTAGGCTAACAATAAGTTCACTTAAAAGCTAGTTTTCAAAAATCTATTCAAACTAACGTTTCAACGAATTTATTAAGCTTTTGCAAAATTCTTCTAAATATACCCTTTTATGAATTATAGAAAAACTCAATCTTTTACATACATTTTTATATCATTTTACATATTCCACCTACCTTATGAGTTAGTTTCACCACACATCATTTTTTTTATCAGTTAAGAGTTAGTTTTTCAGTTAACATCAAGTCTTTAAGCTAGTTCGCAAAACATATCTTAAATTTTGATTGTTTATGTTATTGCTTATAGTGGAGGCTGTGCATTTTTTTGCTTGATCATTGTATTTTTTTTCTTAGAGTAAGAGTAATATTATAACAAATTTTAACCCTTTGTTTTCTTTACTTAAAAAATTCCAAAAAAAATATATTTGTTAATACCCATATTATTATTATTCTACTCCTGCCCTCTTATGTATCTACCTATAAAAAAACATGTTTTGCACATTGTATAATGTGTTTTCATGTTTCCCGAAAGAAGTCAAAACGTACGAATCTTGGATCTAAATTTGAAATAGAAATGAATATCCCGTTTTCATGCTAATTTTTATCTACTAATCTCGTTAAAAATGATATTGGTTAAACCCAAATCCTTTTAAAAGAAAGCCCTTGGAACCTGTTAAGACTGAGCACGATACCAATTGGGCCAGGCTTCAGATCAAGTCCGGTTGATCGGTTTTGCTAAACTTTTTATTATTTTATTTTTGGATTTTTTGTATATTTTTACCAGCAAAAACAACAAAAAACTAAATGATGTGTTCCTAAAAACTTTAAACTTGTTAATAGTTATCAACTAATGTAACATGTGTTGCATGATATTAAAACATCATCAAAATAAATTGAATGAGTAGTTACTAGATATTAAACCAAAATGTTAAATAACATACACCCAATGCTATATAAAAATATTAAACATCATACTAACAACTATTAAACATTATTCAAAACTTGTTGAAAAAATGTTACATCATATAATTTCTTTGAAGGCGAAACCAATCCCAACCCAGATGGGCTTTAATGAGATCATGCCTAATTCGTGAACACAATAATCAGACCATAAAAGGACTAATTAGGGTCACGATGAGTGCAAGTGTTATTCATCTTTAAGATTTATTGGTTTTGTTTTATATTTCAGATACATCGATCAATTTTCAAGATGTCTATATGCCGAATACAAGAAAAGTGGTATCGATGTGCAATGTCAGGTATGCTAATCTTTTAAAATTAAACAAAATTCCATTTGGTTTGACATTGTGTTAGCATACACAATGCTTGACGACCACAACCGATTTACATGTTGGACAATTCACGAACCCAGTTGGTCCTTGATGACCTATTGACATAGTAACATTAGTTGTCTTGTGCATAAAATGTAAAATAGGTGCCTTTATATGTGGCCACGAAGATGTCTGCACTTAGAAGGTCATCCTTCTTTGTTGCATCAACAGATAGTTATGCTCAAGCAGCCATACGTTGTATTGGTTACGAACCACAATGCACACCTTATTGGCCACACTCACTTTTGTGGGCTCTCGCGAGATTGCTACCAAAGTATGTCATTGAAGCTTGGTGGTTGGGTGTCTGTCTTGCGATTCGCAAAAGAGGAAAGCTCAAAGACTCAAGGAAGAAGGATGTATGGAATTAAGATGTGATGATTGTGGCATATATAATATTCATATTCAATATGTTCTTATTTGGTTTGCCTTGAGAGAACATGATTAAAGATTTAGAATTAAGAGAAACTTAAACCTTGAAACCCAATGTTCTTTATAAAGGGACTCGTAGCAGGAAACTAGTATAAAGGGGCCGAAACGCAGGAGATGATGGTAATATGTTACAATGACACAACAAATAACGGTTTCGTTATTAAATTGCTTATAAGAGTTGCTTCTCCTGCATAATGGAAAAATATTCGTTTAATACTAATACTAAGATTAGTACTAATGGTTTGTTGCATGATAATAATAACTTTTCGTCTATTCACGCTTACTATTATCATTCTAATAAACAAATATATAACTAATTACATTTAGTTAAATTTCATTACAAACTAATTCTATTGATGTAAACTGTTATTAACAAGAATGAGCAGTCCTAAAAACATTTTGAAAGAAAAATACAATGTAGTTGATCGAAAAATATGTCGTTTAGTGTGCAAATTACATTAATAGGTGAATCGATGTTAGAGATTATATGTAATGCATTATGACAACGCGGTTGAACGTTTGAAATTAATAATTCTAGAATGGTAGTAAACTCCATATTTGACACTATTCGTAGATAGTTAGGCCACTTGTATCATTGTCGGTGGCAGCCTGGTGTGTGTAAGGTGTTGTTTTTTTTTCGAATCAAAAATTCATAAAGTCTGCGGACCACCTCTGCAACCCTCTGCAGCAGAAGAGGTTGACCAAACGGCTACAGACTGTAATAACAAATGTGTTTGTTTTTTTAGGCTGCTGCAGATATTAAAAAATTAAAATAAATTGATTTTGATAAACCGAAAATAATTTTTTAATACCATGACAGAATTTCAGCAACATTTTAACAACATTTCAATAATAATTCAACAAAATATCAGCAAAATATGACATTTAAGCATAAATGTATGACATTTCAACACAATAAAAAACACTATCATCAAAGATTTTGATAACATTAGCATGAAGATTCATCAACAACAAAGATATCAACAACGACTTAACAAGAAAAATCAAAAACTTAAGATGAAGCAGGAAAATCGAAGTTGCTCCAGCAATAAAAAAAACGAAAAATTGAAGATTAACCATGGCAGAATTTCGTTTCAGCAAAAATACAAAAAAAAAAAAAAAAAAAATACCTTAAAGATATTAAGACCGGCGCCGACGACCGGAAGGAGAGGGCGACCATGAGGAAGGGAACGTTGGAGAGGATGGAACGCCGGTGGGAAGGAAGCTCCACCAGCCAAGGACGGATGCGATCGATTGGGGAAGACGACTTCAAGGGAGAGAAAAAATGCGGCGTTTTTTTATTTTTTTTAGGGTGATAGGCCGGTTTTTTTTAGGGTTAAGTTTGAAGAGGCTAGAATTAGTAACTTAAGTGTTGTCCCAAACAGAGGACGTGAAGATGTTTTCTACTTCGAAGGTTGCGGAAAAACTAACTGTTGCGGGATACAAAGTGCTGTGTCGCGCAACAATAAGAGGTTTTTAGAGGTTTTTTACAAAAAACAAACACCACCTAAGTGGTGCGGTCGCACAGGGCCTCCGATTTTAAGGGGCCTCTGAATTTAGAGATAATAAATAGTAATGGAGTTGGTATTTTTATAAAATATATTTTTATTTGTTATTATTTAAGTGAATTAGCAGTTAGCTATATACCCATTTGGTTGCAATCTTGAATAAATTTAATTATGAAAAAATATCATCAAAAATCAAAAAATTAAAATCTTATAATAAATTCTAGACAAAATTACAAAAATTATACCTGTGGTATGTATTTTTTATGAGGTTTAGTCCAAACCTCGATTTTTTTAGCTTTATGGTTCTTTTGAGCTAGTTTCATTGTGGATTTGGTCCCTCCGTAAACTGAAATGACTGTAATACCTTTGGGGTATTTATTTTTCATTTTTCTTTTACTTTTTTTTTTAAATCTAATTGTTATTTATTTATTTTAATAATTATATTAATAATTAAAAAAAAAAGAGGTCTCTCTCTCTCTCTCTCCCTCTCTCTCTCTCTCTCTATCTCTCTCTCTCTCTCTCTCTCTCTCTTAAATGGAGAAATAACACCACCAGCACCATCAAAACCCTTTCTTCCACTCATCTCTCATCGGAAACCAATTTCCACCCATCATATTCCACCGAAGGTACAAGTATCCATACCCACCAAATATCTATAGGTAAAAAACACTGATTCATACCAACATCCCCGTTTCCCTCCCTTCTCTCTCATCTAATCTATATATGGCGGTAAATCTCATAAAATAGTGAGTTAGTGACATGTAAATCACCAGGAATGGGAGAATGGAGGTTTGATTTCGGATAACTGCATCGAAAATTAATCACTTTGGTAATCAGCGTAAAGAACATGGAAGAAGATGGATAGTACCATCATAATCATCCACCATCGATCACATGTTTCTACTCTTAGGTATCTTATCCACTTTTTGTAACATCCCAGAATTCAGGTATATCTCTTTGATCCTTTTCTTTCCTCAAGTTGTCAAAATTAGTCCTTGAAAAGAATGTATGGCTTTTGAGTACGCTGGGCGTAAGGGAGAGTACGTTGCGCGTACTCATGAGCGTGTTCTTGACGCGGAGGCTACCCAGTACGCTGGGCGTACCATAGTGTACGCTGGGCATACTAGGTTCAGATTAAAACCCTAATTGTGGGGGTGAGCCCTATATAAGGAACGATATGGCCTCACTTTTAGCCACCATTTCCAGAGAATAAAACCCTAAATGTGCCCTAACCTTCGTTCTAGAGCTTGTGTGAGTGTGGTTGAGCTTGAAAGTGTTCTTGTGTGCTTTTGAAGAGAATGAGGTGCTATTGGAGGAGCTAGAGTTGGAGGGCAAGCTTTGGATCTGAGCTTTCTGAGGTTGGAGCATCAGTTGGAGGTAAAAAGCTCAGAGCTTTCTCAACCTTTTTTATTTGTGCATTATGGACCATTTCTAGGGTTTTTGTCCCAAAGGTGGAGAATTTATGAGTAAAGGAGCTCCATAGACCTTGATCTGCCCATATTCAGTGTATAATGTGATATAGATCCATAAAAATCCAATCTTGGACGTTAGGAGTGAGCCATGCATGAGATATGAGCTCCTTAGTGAAGGAAGTGGTGTGATTTGGATGATGATGACCTTTACAGCCATGCAAAGGCGTAAAGTCACTGACTTTATGGATTAAGAGGCATTAGAGTGACCAGATCTGGGATATTAGCTTGTGTCTTAACCGATTAAGAACAAAATCATGAAGATTGTGAAAACTGGGCATACGCTGGGCGTAATCCCAGTACGCGCAGCGTAGGGGTCGAGTGTCCCCGATTCTTTATAGCATCCAAGTAGGCCCAGCGTACAGAGTTGTTACGCGCCACGTACTCCTTAGGGTTGACTTTCGTTAACTTTTAGGGTTTAGTCAACAAGTGGAATTTTGGACCATTGGAGGGGTAGAATGGTCTTTTTCCCTTCTAAGAGAGCAAAGGAAGGGATTAGTGTAGCCTTTGAGAGCCATTATTAAGTACATATATTTTTTGTATGTGATTAGGCGGATGCTAGATCAGTGTTTCGAGTTCGAGATCATTCGAGTTTACCCGAGGTGAGTCTTCTCACTATACATTACCTAGGGTGGTATCTATGTGTGGACCGGAAGGTCATACGCGTTTGCTTGAGATTATGTGTTTTGTGATTATGTATGCTATGTGCTATTCTGACCGGACTGGAGGGTCCAACGATTTACGAGGCCAGAGGGTCCTCAACCAGACCGGACCGGAGGGTCCAACGAGCTAGACCGGACCAGAGGGTCCAACGAGCTACGGGACTGGAGGGTCCCGCTGAGACACATTGACCAGAGGGTCATACAGAGTATAGCCTCGAGTGGCGAATTGTTGTATGTGGTATTTTGAGGAACTCACTAAGCATTCGTGCTTACCGTGTTATGTGTTATGTGTTTCAGGTACCCCAGATGATCGTGGGAAGGCACCTGCGTGATTGTACACACACACTTTTGATATGGAGCTATGTTTGTGGATCCTGGATTCGAATAATTGTTTTGAAAACTTGTTGTTTGATTTTGAATTGAGGATTACTGTTGAGACATATGTTTTATGGAATTAAAAATAAAAAATTTGTTTGAAAAATCATGTCATTACAATTTTAGGGTTTTCAGACACCCAATCTTTTTCATCATTTCTCATCTAATCATCCTCAATTCAAAGGTCTTTGGAAGAAGTTGGATAATCCCCTATCTTTTCTCAGCAGCTGCTCCATGGGCCGCTGGTTTAGCGGCTTCATTAATTAGGGATTCACTTTCTCTTTTTCAAAAGGTACTAATTTGTTCCCAATTGAATGGAATTGGAAGATTTGATGTTTGCAATGATTTCTTCTGAATGGAATTGGAAGATTCGATGGGTATTTGAATTTGCAACATTTTAATTTGAATCCAACTGTTCTCCTTCAAGACGGAGTAATGGTTGGTAATGGAGTCATAGATTCTTCTTCCGCTTCAGTAGTTGTAGTGCAGATGAGGGAGAATCAAATCAACATGATGCATTTGAGTCTTGCACTCCATCTGGTTCTATTGAATTCAGCACAGCCACCGATGTCCAATGATGGTGGTTCCCTCGTGTTCTTCCTTCAAGGCCAACCGACTCCATAAAAATATCGGAGCATATTGACGACGTTTTTCGGAGAAGGCAGAGGTGAAGCATGCTCTCGAACGCCGCCCTTTTCCCTTGTCGGTGCCCCAAACCAACCGTATATCACCTATATGTTTGATTTCAACTTTGATTTTAGTTTAAGGTTTGATTTTGAGTTTCAGAGTCGATTTTGAGTTTTTTGATATCAGTTTGAGATCGAATTTTAGTTTAATGTTTGAATTCAGCCTCATCGATTTGGTTGTGGAAATCGATTTGCATCAGGTGGTGAAATTCAGCCTCATCGATTTGAAACTAAAATTCAGCCTCCTCAATTTGGATCCAGAAATCGACTTACAGCCACCTGCCAACGAACGATATCCATCCGACATTGTTTCAGATATCATCTTCTTTGTAGATTTTCTTCTCAGATGGGTTCATCTCCATTGATGTTCTTCTCTTACATGGAACTGAATTTTTGGGTTTCAAACATCCATTTAATATCATCGATCATCTTCATCTTCACGAAAATTGATCTTTGTCTTTGAGACCATGGTCGATTTCTAGGATTCATCGTCTATTGGGTTCAAAACATTTCAATTTATGTGGTTTCAGATGCAAAAAGTAGGACATCAGGTGGTTATAGTGGGATTTTGATTTCAATTTTAATTTTGATTTCTCAATTTCTGGGTTTCATCACAAGTCACTATGATTGAATATATGATTGAATCTGATTTTGTATTTAAGCTTGCCGGAGGAAGGGATGGTCGCCAATGGTTTTTTGGTCGGAGGTTTAACCGGAGCGGTAGTGAGAAGGACGAGAATGGGTGGGGTGTGATGGGATGGGAACCACCTTATTGTTAAATACTTTTTATATATAATTAAGAAATAAACAACAAAAAAACAAAATAACAAAATAAAAGGGTAATATAGTAATTTTAGGTCTATCGGGGACCCTACGTGTAACAAAAATACATTCTAAGGACCATACGAGTTAAAAAAAAGTCTTAGGGACCAAGTGCACAGATTACCCCAAACCATAAGGACTATTTGTGTAATTTACCCTGTATTCTTACGAGATTATCTGTTATCAGAAAATATTTATGCCTGCTTCTTGATCGTGAAGGTGGCTTGAACACCGTGATGATGGTGATCTTGGGAATGCAATAAGATGATGGTAACGTGTTAGAAGGTGCTTGTGATATGACTGTTGGAGTGGATAGAGGGGATAAAGAAAAATGAAAAATAAATACCCCAAGGGTATTACAGTTATTTAAAACTGAGGGACCAAATTCGCAATAAAAATATCTCAAAAGGACCACTAAGGCAAAAAAATCGAGGTTTTGATTAAACCTCAGTAAAAATACATACCACAGGGACCATTTTTTCACTTTTGTCTAAAGTTTATAATTTATCAACAATTTAAGGAAAGTATCTGTATAAAAAAAATACATATATGTTTCTAATATAAGTTCAAGAAAACATTATAATATTAATAAAACTCACCAAAAGATTAAACCCTAACAAACCTAATAACGGTGTTTGTAGATCATCGGTGTTGTTCGTCTCTCATGTCAGAAAATGTTTTTTTCTTATCTTAAGTCTTGATATCTTATGGAGTTGTTGGTAGTCACATTTTCCTCCTCTAAGTCCTCTAACTGACTCCCTAACTATATGTTAGTATCTCTTATCTCTTTAAATTTTCCAAATCTCAACCGTTCTTAACTTCTTTCTCTCCCAGGCTAAATGTTCCTTTTTATTTGAATGATTTATTTATGCATTCATAATGATGTAGAGAAAGTAAAAAAAAAAAGAAACAATGTTCTTGGTTTGTCCTTTTCTATAATATAGTGCCTTGTGAATTGTGTTTATCACTCTATCACTATGTTTTATAGCTTTAACTTTTCAATGTTTTGGTATAGAGAGGTCATATAGCATAATGTCTTGTGAATTGCATTTATCACTCTATCATCATGCCTTATTGTTTTAGCTTTAGAATTGACAAATTTTAGGGTGACGCTGAGGGAGGGTAGCAATTGGCTTCCCGATTTTTGGTTTCTAATATTAATATAATATAGTTTAATACTTATAAATATTAGAAAACAAGATTTTTGTTTGATACTCTAAATGTTTTAAACATTAACTTTTTGATAAATATAAGAAATATATATTGTTAAGTTATTAACATTGATTTTTTTGTTAAAAAAAGAGGTCTCCAACTAGAAAATTTGAACTGGGTTGTTCTAAACATAAAAGAAAACAAAAGGAATAAAAATTTATTCATATTTAAAGAGGATATATCAATCGATTTATCGCCAAACAAATGTTGAAATATCATCGTAATGAAGAATCAGTTATGGAAAAACATAAAGAATAAGAAGTTGAATTGTTTGGGCCAAAAAAACATGGATGAAGTTGTGGAAAACCATATAGAAGAAGTTCATGATGTTATGGTAGAATCTAGAGAAGACGAAACTGAAATGTAAGTGCAAGAAGATATGCCTTGTGTAGATGAAATTGAATGGTAATGATCATGACAAAGAAGATATTTCAATGAATATATATGATCATAGAAAATATAACATCTAATGAGTGAAGAAATGATGTTCTGGTAATGAATTTATGAGATGTTTGTTACCAATTTTGAGTTTTGAAGTTAGTGGCAACAAATTTACTTAATAATATTTTAAAAGAAAAAATTTTCGTGCAAGGTCTCCGACATGTCAGGGTCGGGCATGATCATGGTATGTTAGCCTAATTGCATGTGTTGTATAGATTGGCCTAATACTTGTACTTCATGTATTTATGTTTTTAGGAGTGGAAGACGAACGCTAAAGTTACGAGGGCCAAAACTTGAACTTCAAAACAAAATTATATATGCAAATTTAATTTTGGTTCAAAGTTCTAACATATAAAAGAAATATTAACAGACGAATTAAAATGAAATATTTTGACATCATTGAAACTCGACGAAAAGCGTGAAGTTTTGGACAATTGTCACTATATTAATCTTTTTGGTAATCTCACTTTCAAAGTAAAAACCATAAGTCATTGAAATACTCATTTTTAAATTTATGCATTAATATAACGATTAACTAACACTTAGCAAACAACAAAATAATATAACAATTAACAATTTTATTTTATATCGACAAACAATTGATTCTGAAGATTTTACTAAACTTGTTTTATAAGTTTTGCACAATTGTCACTGTATTAATCTTTTTGGTAATCTCACTTTCGAAGTAAAAACCATAAGTCATTGAAATACTCATTTTTAAGTTGATGCCTTAATATAACGATTAACTAACAGGTAGCAAACAACAAAATAATATAACAATTAACAATTTTATTTTATATTGACAAACAATTGATTCTTAAGATTTTACTAAACTTGTTTTATAAATTTTTTATTACATTTTATTATAGTTATCAAATAACAGAATTAAGTAATATAAAAAAGATATACCTAATAAAAATTTCCTAAGATTTTAGTAAACTTCCTAAAACTTTTGTAACATTCTTTTGTTTAAGAGAATGAAACATAGATTGGCAAACAATAAATAATAGTAAATCTGTTGCTCAAACAATTTATAGAATAAATCAGCAGACTAACTCATGTGCAACATGTTAGTACTTTTACCATAATAAGTTTTCATATGTATCTCAAGTTTTAGTTTAGGGATAAGAAAAAGAGAGAGAAAAAGGGCTAACAAAGATAGGTCAGGCGGTTTGAGAGGTGATAAATCACAAGAACTCAGTAATATCCTAGCAAAGATGAAGGACCAGACACACAGGTCGTCGGTCAGAAAAGTATTTATACAAACGTTTGAGAGGAGAGACAGAGGGCGTACAAATGTCAACAATGGTAGGAAGAAGAGAGGGAGTGGTGGGCATCGGCGACAAAGGTCGTCGTTTGAGTTGTTTAATTGTGTTTCCGACATTAGTTCTTTTTCCGATGAGCAAATCTTTTTCAGACAGATGTTAGTTTAGGATTTTATATTTTCCGGCAACAGTGTTGAGCCATTTCATTTCTTGCACCATACTCTCTCAATCTCTTTCGAGATCTCTCGAGATCTTAGTCTCTCTCCTGCTCGATTTCTCGCTCTCAATTGTAATTACTGAAACATTGAAGCATTGGAAGGATATGTAGGGAAAGGATCTAAGCATCGAAGTTGCACTTGTAGGCTTTCCAAGTTATTCGCCAATCGGATAATATATACTTACACTTAACTGATTTTGAGTATATATTCATTAAGGTTCTAAATGACGTGAGGAGTGGGTTTGGCGGCAAGGTCAACTGTTGAATCCCAATATGAAATGGCATGTACGGAATAGTAATCGAAATCATGAATCAAACTATGAATTACAAGTAATATGGTTAAAGTTCTTGTATATTATTATGTGAGAATGGAACATACAATTAACCTTGACCAGATTACTTATCATAGTTCGATTCATAATTCTGATTACTATTCCGCATATGTCATTTCATATTGGGATCCAACTAGTGGTATCAGAGCATAAAATCTTTGACTTTAATTCAAATCATTGAATTTTTCATGTGTTTCTCGAGTTCTTCGTTTGTTATCTTTGATTTTTCTAGATCTCTTCCGCATTTGCAATTTGTTGCAATATGATCTAGAAATCCTTTTCGAAAACTCGTTTTGATTTGAATTTCGTACAGACTCATTGATTTGATCTACTGTTCCTTTTCATTGAAATCATGGAAAAAGAAGACTCATATTGCCTAAACTATGGCGAGCCTTGACATTTTTCAAGGCATAACAACTTTATATACATAAAAAAGATAAGCCATATAATTGTATCAAATATATATCAAGTTTTTACAAGTGTCATATTATCATTTAATATAAAAAAGTTAAAAAAAATCAATTGTTTAAGGATCGATCAGAAAAAAAATCCCTCACGCCTTGAAAAAAACTTGTGCCATAACACGATAAGCCGCGCCTTGGCACGTTATTTGGGCATCACGCTTAACAAACCCGCCTTGGAAATTTTCGTAACTTCTACACCACGCCTCGCACGGTGACGCACCTTTTAAAACCATGATATTCGTAGTTGTTGTTATGAACCCAATAGGTATGACATTAGTCATTAGTTCTAGTAATTATATTGAGTGTGCTACTTATGAGATCGGTGTCTAAGATGGACATGTTGGCCTAGTTGTTAGATTTCATAAATGCTATATGCTGAAATTGTCCTGTCTCTCGACTGTCTTGACTGGCCAATCTTTATTTGATAGCCAACTGGTATAAGTAGGATTTATGAAGTATATAGATATTAAGTTTCTAGATTTCATAGTTGTTAATCAGTAACAATATTATAGGTTAATACGTGATTGGCATGCCAGCTCGCCAATGGAACAAGTTAGTTGTTCAAGTAATGTTCAAGTGAGTTACATTAACTTACTTATTATGTTACCTATGCATGCTTATGGGTTACTTGTTCTTTATGTTATCAAGTATATATATTATGAAAGAAACTGATTGAGAATAACCTTTTTTGAATCAATTAGTGGTAATAAGGTTAGAGACAACCTTTTAGAGTTAACCAAGAAGTAACTGAGCTAGTCTTTCAGAGTTGACCAGGCAGTGACTAAGACAGTCCTTTGTGTAATCAATCATATAGGATCGATACCAACAATATATCTTAAGGATTTATGTTATACGTATTTATCTATTATGTGAATAGGATATGTATATAATTAATATAATGGGTGAGTTTTGTGTAGGCTCGCTAAGCGTTCTACTTACATGTTGTTATTAAATGTTTTTCAGAATCATCAAAGAAGAACTCAGGTTGACTGTAACAACATTTGCATCACATTTTGAAAACTTGTTTGAAAATCTAAAGTCTTCCACTATGTACTCTCAGCAATATATGTTAAGGATTTATATTATATGTATTTATCTGTGAGAGAACACTTCTCTAAAACTACATCATATTACTCTAAAACATGCTACATGCATATTCATAAACAATATTTTACATTGATAGTTTAATTACAAAATATTGGATACAAACCGACTAAGTTTTAGTATATTACATAACTACCCAGGAAATTATAATTTTATACATACATGATCATTAAATACAAAAGTAATATTATTAACTATTCTAAATCTTCCAACAGTATGTGTCTATACTGGATGTTTATTACCTGCAATAGTTAAACACTGATAAGGATAAGCGGTGACGCTTAGTGAGTTCAAAAATAGATACAATATAACGTTATGCCATATATATACCAATATGACAGAAGCAAAGAGGAACAAAGAACAACAAAGGCATATGTGAATCATGTGGCAAACTTTCCATATCAACAAATGTTCTGATTCAAAGATTTCAAATCAATGAGATACAACAATTTCAACTTGATATACATCAATAATACTTCTGCCTATGTGGCATGGAAAAATAAACGATTTCTCAATAAACATTTTGCTAGCACTTTATAGGCTTTTCAGCCCTACCTAGCCTTTTGCCAATGCCAAAGTGATGCTTAATCATTCACTTCATGGTTAATGGCTACATACCAGTACCCAAGTGATGTTTAGTCATTCACTTCGTGGTCAAAGGTATAGCTCTGTTACCAAAATAATACGAGACATGCTCTACATGGCCAAAGGCTCAAAGCCAATACCAGAAGTTATATGAGTCATGCTCTATATAACCAAAGGTATAAAACCAGAATAACACAAGAAAGCACATTGAACATATAACACATAAGATACAATTGTCCCTATATTGAACTCACCGTGAAATAACCGGAGGTTAAAATAGTAATTTGAGCAGCACTTCGTTTCTATAATTAACTTTCTTCGATGAAAAACCGGGAACTTTATTGAAAACCGGGAGCTTTATTGAAAACCGGGCCTTGTGAGGGTTGTGCTTCAAACCAAAAATATAAATTTCTCGGGGTCTTCGGACACTTCGGGACGTTCTTCGGGCGTTAGATATGTTCCCGGGGCTTCGGGGGTTTAAAAGTAGCTTAAAATAAAGTTTAGGGTGTAAAATTATGAAAAATACCAACCAAAACCGGGATGGTTTGCACCTCCCTTTATATAGGGTGCGAAGGCCTCGGAACGAAGAGAAGAGGGAGACGCGGCTCAGCGAGGGCGAGGGGGGAGGGGCACGTTGCTCGGTTCGCAAGCGGACATGGGTCCGAGCTCGGATGCGCCACAGCGATGACACGCATCGGATCTGGACTGGGCAATGCTTCGGATGCGAGGAGCTGGTGACATGCGTCGGACACGAAGCAGATGCGAGAGACGGTGACGTGGCCGATTCCGAGCCAAGCATGCGAAGCTTCTCGGATTTTGTGCCCAAATCTTCACAAATTCATAATTTTCGCATACGAGTTCCGTTTTCGATGTTCTTTATATCCACGCGTAGGTAAAACTATACTCTACAACTTTCGTTTAGACTTCGTTGGCTAATTTTGATTTTATTTCAAATATTATTATTTTTAACAGACCGGGACAGGAAAATCCATTAAAAATTCATAACTTCTTCATCTGACGTCTGTTTTCGTCTGTCTTTTAACCGTTGTACTACTATTGACGAGACCTTCGATTCTCGTTTAGGTTGTGTTGGCTAAAAATCAGTCGATCTTTATTTCGAGTTTTTAGCTATATACTGCTATGTCGAATCTTCGAAAAATCATAACTTCCTCATACGAAGTCAGATTTTGACGTTCTTTTTATGAAAATTCTCGGTTTAACGAATACTATGACTTTCATTTAGATCACTAAAGCTAAAAAAATAGTTTATCAAAAACTCATTTTTTTACGCTAAATAGTGTTTTGCCGATTTTGTTGCGGATCTTCGATTGGTCATAACTTCTTCGTTATAACTCGGATTTCGATGAGGTTTTCACCTAAATGTTTCTAACGAGATAATCTACAAATTTAAATTACATTATTTTTATTTATTTCCAACTTTATATTTTCGTTAATTTCAATATTGACTTTTGATTGGAATCTCATAAGACTTCCAATACATTTCGAGTGATTCTAAACATAGTTTTACTTCAAATCTCGTAAAAACTATCTTGTTAGAACTCAATGCTCAAAAACATATAATATTATTCATTTTAAGCTAATAAGCTTTACAAAACACGATAATCGAACAAGGTTAGTAACGTGTATGTTACAAATACCTCCTCCTTTTGAGGATTTCGTCCCCGAAATTACAATGACTTAAACAAATGGGGATATTTTGCTCTTATTTCATTCTTATTTTCCCAAGTATAATTTGGGCCTCTATGGTGTTTACACTTGACAAGCACCAAATCCACTTCTTTTTTACGTAGATTAGTCGTTCTTTCGTTTACGATCTCTTCAGGCTCTTCTACATATGTTAACTTATTATCCAGTTTCACATCGGATAATGGAACCGTTTCATCATATATGCTTAAACATTTACGCAGATAACTCACATGAAACACATCATGAATACCTGCCAAATCTTCAGGCAATTCCAAGCGGTATGCTTGTTTACCAATTCTCTGGATGATTTTGAAAGGACCAATAAATCTAGGACTTAGTTTTCCTTTCTTTCCAAATCGCATAATGCCTTTCCATGGGGATACCTTCAGCATTACGAAATCACCCACCTGGAATTCTATGGGTCGTCTCCTCCTTTTTGCATAGGACTTTTGTCGATCCTGGGCCGCTTTCATTCTTTCTCGTACAATTTGAATCTTATCAGTGGTGTCTTGAATCATTTCAGGGCCACTAAGGACTTTCTGTCCTACATCATGCCAACATAATGGAGTATGACATTTACGCCCATATAGTGCTTCATATACCTTCAGTATATTTTATACTGTTTGCATTGTTCTTTTCTTCTGACCATCTGTCTGGGGATGATAAGCTGTACTAAGAGTAACACAAGATCCCAATTCACATTGCATACTTGCCCAAGAATGAGAAGTGAAGCTACTATCACGATCGGAAGTAATTCTTTAGCGGCACACCATGTCTCGTAACAGTTTCATCCAAGTATACTTGTGCGTATTTCTCTATTGGATCTGTTTCACGTATGGCAAGAAAATGTGCACTCTTAGTCAGCCGGTCGACAATTATTCAAACGTTATTATTCTGTATAGCAGTCTTTGACAATTGGAGCAGCACTAGACATAAACTCAGTTCTGAATTCTACTTGCCTATCCGGGGTAGTCTAGGCAAATCATCGGGGAAAGCGTCAGGATATTCGGGAATATCATTTACAGTTTTCTTCTCCTCTTTTGAGATATCAACTGTATAGGCTAGATAAGTAGAATACCCCTTCGATATAAGTTTACGAGTTTTTAGGAAAGAAATTATTTTTAAGATTTTAAGTCTTTGTTCACCGTAGACATAAATAGGATTCTCTTCTTCAATAGGAATGCGTACTATCTTTTCGTAACACAAGAGTTCTACGTGGTTCTTTAATAATCAATCCATGCCGAGAATAATATCAAAGTTGGGCAAGGAGATAGAAATCAGGTTAGCAAGAAAACCATAACCTTTAATTTCTATGTCACAATCTCTATAGACTTTATGAGCAAGTAATAATACACTTCCCGCGGTATCTACATGAAATGATTGGGCGAATGTATAACAAGCAATTCGAAAAGAATGCACAATTTCATGAGACACAAAAGAATCTGAGGCATCAGAATCAAATACGATGTAAGCAGGTCTAGAATTGACGAGAAATGAACCAGTCATAACATTCGGGTCCTCGCGTGCTTTTTCTATGGTAATCTGAAATGTACGACCTTTAACTAAACGATTGTCAAATTCTTCAAACTTCTTAATTGATGGCGGTGCTCAAATCTGCACTCTCTTCTCATTGCAGACTCTTTCTTCTTCTTAAATTTGGTTTATAGACTCAACCCAAGATAAGGTCTTCACTTTTACTATAACAACAACTCGAATGGTCATATTCTACTGACCATTGACTTCATAACGCAAGGACACACAAGAAAACAGACTCTTGTCTCTATTAGTCTAATACTATCACGGAAGAAATATTCCTTTATATTTTAATGTGATATAATCTTTTTATAGTAGATATCATTTCTAATTAATGGTTACTTAATCCTTTAATGAAGACTGTTATACTTCTATCGACTACCTCGACCATTTCCTTCTTCAATCTTCTGACTGAAGTTTCGTCGTTCACAAGACATGGTTCTCTGAACCAATCAATTCACTTCGCAGATTTATATTAATCGGACTCAATTCTTTATGACCACTAAGGTCTGAATGAAAATCATCTTCTTAGTCATCACCGAAACGAAGGTAATGACATACTCGAACAAAAACAGAATCGATTTCTAGCTTCTTGGTAACCTTGTGACTTTCCATGATCCAAGTGTGAGTCCTGTGCTTCTAGTAGTATAGGCCTCTACTACTATTCACACCTACTCATACTCGTCCCAAGTATTGTCTCGCAGCTCCCAAGTCACCATTCAAAAGTTTTCACAAAGCAACTTTTCACACCTGAGTGTGTTCAAACAAGTATATACAACAATTTCTCCTAGACTCAACTAGGGATTTCACGTTTCTATCAAACATATCTTGGATTTCTTAAATTCGCCTTCTAGAATTCTTTTATGCATAAGCTCGATCTAGCATATCCTAATATTTTTCCTAGGTCGATAGGAATTTCACTTCCAAATTCTTCATATAAATTCTTTCTCGGGTAGTGTCTACTTTACAAGATATGCTATACCAGAATTTACTCTAGTAGTGTGGAGGCAAACGGTCTCTAACTATTTGTATCATCTTCTAACTCATGCAAGTCACCAGGCACATTTATTCATTTCATTATCCTTTCATGACATCGCCATTCCTTTATATGGGAAAATTTTCCTCTCATGGGTGTATCTTTTAAGTCTACTTTATAGGAATCTATCCTAGGAAGTCTACATTTTAATTGTATCTCAGCATGTTCTACTAGCTTCGACTTGGTTCTTTGTCATTCCTAACAGCAACATCTTTTCTCATACAACACTATGATTGTATATCTTCTTCAACTATATACTCTACCTTACTCTGACAAGTAAGTCATTCAGCCTAACTAAATGACTCATTTCACCATCCTAATCAAGTATGTTAAAGTCGGCTTAACACACTATGGACCTTTTATAAGGATGTGATAGAAGTCAATTGTCACTCAGTATTATTAAATACTAAGTCTGAGCATCTTGTATAGGGTTACATATCAGCTCTTACCATACTACTCGAACTGCATACTACATCACAATGTTAGGCAAGGTATTGGCCTATTAAGTCTGAAAACTTTGTTAGCCTTTCCTTTAATCTTCATTGAATTCTTCTAAATCTTGCATAATCATCAATTTCGATATCGTCGAAGTATTTATCACCATTTTCAGTTCTTCTAACTCTGTAAGCAATCACTGCTTCAATCTGGTCAGCGGTGGAACAACTTCATGGATTACACCAAAACATTCGTCTCGTCTGAATGTACTTTGAACACACAACATTCCTCCAAAGGTGTTATTATTTCATCAAACATAGTTTGAATGTACAACACCACTCTATAGGTATTAATACACTATTTACGGTATCACTTGATAGATTTTATTTTACGATATCCCTCAACCGTTTATTTATGATGTTTTCGATGTCAACTATCGTAAGTCTCCTTATCACCTCAAAAAATTTCATGCCGATGGAATAGAAGAAACAGAAACAGTTCTATCGACACATGGATGCTTCGGAAGAGAAAGAGTGACACTACGTATCTCCAAGTCGTGTTCGCGCTTTCGGGTATTTTATTTATCTTTTAGCACATATTAGCATATAAGGCATCTCCCTTAAAGTATGCTAGTGCACAATATAGCAAGTGAGGTATTCAACCTAAAGCATACTAGGCACACATCGTACCATCATTACTTAGCAATTCAAGTTTAAGCCTAGAAATCCTTACAATTTCTAGTTCGCTTAAACTAATGCTCTAAATTTTTTTGAAATAGCTTATCATTATCCAATACTCCACTTAATTCTTTCCTATGGTTTGTATCCATATACTCCTAATGAATCCGTTCATATATTGAACTTCCGAAGGTTTAAGTCTAAATACCAATCCGTGGTATTTAGTTCACTTAAGCTACTGCTCTGATACCATGATTGAGAGAACATTCTCTAAAAGTACATCATATTACTGCAAAACATGCTACATGCATATTCATAAATATTTTACATTGATAGTTTAATTACAAAAGACTGGATACAAACCGACTAAGTTTTAGTATATTACATAACTACCCAGGAAATTATAATTTTATACATACATGATCATTATATACAAAAGTAATATTATTAATGTGACAACCTGAAAATTTTATTCTCGTAAAGTCAACTTTGGTCAAACTTATTCCTTCCATGATTCTTAAAATTAGATGGGTTATAAGTGTTGAAGCCTAGTTAACTAAGTGTGTTATAGTTTGGAAGAGAAAAGAAAAAGGAATTGAGAAGCTTCGCATGGCTGTAAACAACTTCAGACCGTGAACCCTTGGTTCACGGCCGTGAACAAAGCCCCAGCCGTGAACGAAGCTTTGGCCGTGAACCATTTGCCGACTTCGGACCGTGAACCCCTCGGCAGTGAACCCTCGCATATATATTTGAGTTTTAACCATTTTCACCACATTTCTCATCTTTCAGCCGTGATCCTCTCAAATCTCTTTCTAGTATCATCTTCCAAACCTTCAAATCTTCTTAGATTATTGTTTGGATCTTCAAGGTATTCTTCATTCCTTCAAGAACAAACACAAATCTCCATCCTAAAACACTTGAATCTTCATCATCCTTCAAGAACAGCTGGTCGTGAACTCAAGAACACTTGGTGTTCTTGGGCCGTGAACACCCAGCTGGCCGTGAACCCTTCTTGCAGCCATCTAACTTTCTTCTAGCACTCTTTTGGTGAGTTATTCTAGCATCCTAGGTTGTTTCCTAAACACCTTTGTAGTTATATTCACTAACTATATACATATATGTGTCATAATATACTAAATAGGACTCGTTTGTGCTTGGGGATTTCACTCGGGAAATTTACCAATCTATACCAAATCTTCTATTTGAATCCATCAAATAAGGTGAGTTCATACCCCCATATTTTCCAAGCTTTTTAATGTTTTAAGGGGGGGGGGATACAAGTAAAACACAAGATTGTTTGTGTTTAAAAACATAATTTACTTATTATGTTTTCTTACTGTTTAAATGTATTTGAACATGAAACTTGTTAAAGTCATAGAAATCAACTTATAAACTATAATAGGTATGGTTTATGGATCATAGGGACTATTTTACAAAAATCTAGGTTAAAACATGGAAATGAACTTATAAACATGGTTTATGAAACGAAAGGAAATCTTTTTACAAAATTACTTGTTAATTAAAAAGGTTTTACAATTTATGTAAATAATTAATACATGATTGTGAACCACTTGATGTACCACTCAGTGTACCCGTTCAAATCTTAATAATAACTAGAGTCTTCATAAGGGAGAACGCGAGTTGGTGTATAGATCTATACGGGACTAATTTTGTATTAGTATGGTTATAATGAATATTCACAATAGTATTAACTAATTATTTACATAAAGATATACTTTTCCCAAACTTTCCCAAACGCGAGTTGGTGTATAGATCTATACATGATCTTCTTGGAATCATGGCATCCATATATAAGGAAAGAATAATCCGATATGCATTCGTACATCGAAGAAACAAAGTCGAGTCATGGTTACTTAGTTGAAAAACAAGCGAAGTAATCACCGTATAAAATTTCTCAAACCAAGCACGAGGGGCTTGTTTGAGGCCATATAGTGCATTACGAAGTCGAAAAACTTCACCTGGTTAGTGAGCAATACCAGGGGAAGGAGACATGTATACTTCCTCATGAAGATCACCATTCAAGAACGCATTCTTGACATCCATCTGATAAATCTTCCATTTTTAATGGAAGAAACTGCAATCAAGGTACGAACAGTCGTCATTTTTGCAACAGGAGCAAACATCTCCTCATAATCCCTACCATACTTTTGCGCGTACCCTTTCGCAACAAGTCTGGATTTATAATGCTCAATGGATCCATCAAGCTTTGTTTTGATTTTATATACCCAACGATAACTAATCGTGTGCTATCCGTGTGGAAGCAGAACCGTATCCCATGTATGAGTCTGATAAAGAGCTGCAAGTTCCTCAACCATAGCGATCTACCAAAAGGGACCAGAAACAACCTCTTTAGAGGATGTTGGCTCAGAGAGATGATGTACATAAGCGACCAAGGAGGCAAACACTGGTGAGTAAGAGGAATAGAAAAATTCAGGAAGCTTGTGGACTTCTTATTACGATAAGGTCTTAATGGAGGATATCTTTATGATCTGCAGGCAGAGGATCAGCGACAGGTGGTGGATCAGCAGCAGGTAGTGGATCAGTGACATGTGGTGAATCATCAATATTAATGCTAAACGGTTCAATAGTACAAAGCTCTTCTCGGATTGCATCATGTGATTAAACAGGAATGCTACAGAATGGAATATGCTCCAAAAAAGTGACATTGCGAGAGACATATAGTTTTTGAGTTGATGGATCATAGCACCGATAACCTTTCTGACCAATACCATATCCTAGAACAACACAAAGAGCTGATTTTGAAGACAACTTATCTCTTTCTACATGAGGCTTAAAAAAAAACATGTACGCTCAAACACTCGTAATGAAGAATAATCTGGAAGTTGTCCAAAAAACATTTCATAAGGAGACTTCCCTGAAGTGTACGCAGTAGGAATGCGATTAATAACATAAGTGGATGTATGAACAGCTTCTCCCCAAAACATATTAGGAACTTGAGCAGAAAGTGGTAAGGATCTTGCAGTTTCTAGGAGATGTCGATGTTTTCTTTCTGCAACACCATTCTGTTGAGGAGTGTCTGTACAAGATGATTGATGTATTGTGCCATCAGATGCCAATAACTGTTTGAAATCATTGGAGATAAATTCTCCTCCCAAATTACACTGAAAACATTTTATGACAAAAGAGTGTTGAGTCTTCATAAGATCTCTTAACTGATTATATATGGTGAAAAAATCAAACATGCGCTTCATAAAATACACCCACGTATAACGAGTATAATCATCAATGAATGAAACATAATAGCTACCTCCCGATTTAGAGGTGATCGGAGATGGACCCCACACATCATAATGCATGATATCAAAGCGATCAATAGAACAAGTGACACTTTTATTAAACGGTAAAGCAGAAAATCTGAATGTAATGTCATCAAAAGTAGGAAGAGAAACAACAGTGGGAAGAGATGTGCGATGCAAGATTGATCCATGCAAGCCTTCAAAATCTGAACATGTCACACCCCAAAACCAAGAACGGCGGAAACGTTCTGGGGTGGAGGACGTCATGTTCAGTATCATAACAATGCATAATAGTAAAGACAAGCAACAACATCCATTGCATTAATATAATAATTGTAATACAAGCGTGTTCTGTATAGTTTGTAAGACACCAAAAGTATAATCAAAATAAAAGATGGGTCTTGTATGTACTCCATCTTCTCAAAAGCTCCATCTGTACCTGTTTACTGATGACCTGAGAATACAAGTTATTTTGAAAACGAGTATCAGCATAAAGCTGGTGAGTTCATAAGTATTTAGTGTCATTGCTTGTATACAATGTTAATAACAATGTAGTGTAGTAATCGATTTCAAATGTTTTGTAAATAGTATACTCCCTAGAAAGCCCTATGTTTTCCAGTAAAAAGGTAGTCTTCTACTAAGACCCGTGTGTTTGTATAATTGTCCTTTTGTAAATATAGGGGTTTTCCCCAGTGAAAACTATTAGTATAAAATGTAGTTTTCTTAAACGAGTAGGTGACAAAGTCACAAAGTAATGAAATACATACTCCAGGTGGTACTGAATGCACAACACGCCTCGAAAAGTCTAAAGTAGTAATATGTAGACTCCAGGTGGTACTGAATGAACAATACGCCTCGAAAAGTCCAAAGTAGAAATATGTAGACTCCAGGTGGTACTGAATGAACAATACGCCTTGAAAAGTCCAAAATAGAAATATGTAGACTCCAGGCGGTGTTAAGTGAACACTACGCCTCGAAAAGTCTAGTTTTGCCTTAAATCCTTATTTAGTTAATTTAAGGTTTGAATGTGAACTCGTATGTAACCATGCTGATCGACGGCTGAATAACCGATGACCCTCCAGATCACACGTAGTATGGTGACATTTTGTCACCCCTGGGCCTGGTCGGCTCGGATTGTAGCTAGCAGTCAGGATGTGGGAGTGTCTGTCCCGTATAGATCTATACACATAATTCCCGCTCTCCCTCCAGGAGACTCTGGTTACACGGTGATAGCACAATGAGGTGTCGTATCGAGAAGTAGTATGCCAAATTCTGTTTTAGTATTTAATATTTGTATAGTGTATAGTATGTTCTCTTGTATTGTGTATAGTATGTTCTCTTGTATAGTGTATAGTATGTGCTGTTACTCAATATAGTACTTTTGTAGTGGCTCATAAATGTATTGACTCTTGTATGGGTCGTTGTAATAGTAGTAGTGGGTAGTAATCCCTTAACTATACCTATAATAGTTAAATAGTAAGGTTGTTTGGATGCCTTTGTTACACAAATGTACTGAACTGATATGAAAGCTTTTATATCCAACACACACACACACACACATATATATATATATATATATATATATATATATATATATATATATATATATATATATATAACTAATAATTCAACGACATTCGGACAAATAACAGGATACCCTAGGTCCACAACCAAACAAGGAACAGGAAATAAGGTGAGCTATCAGTCCTAAGTCCTTCAAGTCTTACTTATATAAGTATACTGGTGTGGATATGGATTTGAAAATATTACAAGTACAAAAGAGTTTGAAAACAGTTTTAGCATCAAAAGAGTTTAATAAAAAGGTTTGAAAGCTTGAAAATCCATAAGTTTGATAGCAATCTGAAAGTAGTAGTAAATCTTTATGTTTATTCTAGTTATTAATCACCTGTGATTAAAACAATAACTAGAAGTGTTCAACTTGTATTCCCCCCCCCCCCATAAAAGCATTTAAAATCATTTAAAAGGTTAATTAAGGGGTATGAACTCACCTGTTGTGAGTGGTTTGGATGGAAGTGTCGGGTAGGATGCTAGGTGTCAAGTGAGGACTTGAACACACACACGGATCCTATGTAACATGTAGTGATACATAAATGTATCTAATTAGTCATTTAATAACTAATTAATCAAGTAAAGACACTCTAATACATGGAAACACTCAGTTTCAAGTTTTAGGAGTGCTAAAGGGTTGTATCTAAGGAGAGTATGGGCTCACATTGGAGTTTACTTCCCATTTGGCACCAATACTTGAGTTTACGGTTTTTGGTCAAAACCCCCATGATTTTAGGGCCGTAAACTCATGGTAAATGGTACCATTGTGTGATTTAAGGTCTTATACCCCTCAAGGAAGTGTTCTAGGTTTGAATCAAAGGCTTAGGAAGGGTCTAGGGCACAAAATAGCCCATCTTTGGAGTTTAAGGTCCTTGGACCACTCCTTGGGAGTTTACGGTCATAAACCCATGATTTTACGGCCGTAAACTCATGGTCACTCCAACCATTTCGTGATTTGGGGTTTCTAGCTCATGCATGCAAGGTTCTAGTTCAATATCCAAGCCTTAGGAGGTGTTAGTGGCACTTAAACACCACTAGATGGTGTTTACGGTTCAAGGATATCCCTTGACCGTAAACCCATGTGTTCTTGAGGGTTTCTTGGTGTTCTTCCATGATTTAACAAGTATACTAAGCAAACAACTAGATAGGAGGAGTATACTTACTTATATGAAGCTTGTAAGAGTGTTTAAGGGCCAAAAACACCAATGTGTGTTCTTGGTGTTTTGAAGAACACTTGAAGATCTAAGTAAAAATGAAGAATTCATGGATGAAATGATGTATAAACACTAGATAAGGTGTTATAACAACAAAACAAGTGAAGGAAAACTTACATTTTTGGAAGATTTGGAAGATGATCTTATGATAGTTGAGAGAGAATGGTGGGTGTTCTTGAGTTAGGAAGTGAGAAGTGAGGGAATAATGGGTAAACTCATGCTATATGCATGAGTTCTTGGTAAAAATGAGTTTACGGCCCAAACTCCTCATGTTTGGTCGTAAACACCTAGCTAAGGTGTTGTTTGATTGTTTGTTACACAACACTCCTAAAAGATACTTCCATTTATTTGTTCGTTTGACGGAAATTAAAATAAAACACCCATACGGACTTTAAACCGGCCAAAAATGTACCGAAATGAATTTGATTAATATTTGTAGTGCTTGACTGTAGAGTTTATACAAATGAAAATTTCGGGTTGTCACATCATCCCCCCGTTGGAGGGAATTTTGTCCCGAAATTAGAGTTCGAGCAACTAAGTTATTACAAAATAACTAAGTAAAACGATGAGGATATTTCAGCTTAAACTGATCCTCGCGCTCCCAAGTGAATTCCGGTCCTCGCTTGGCGTTCCAGCGAACCTTCACGATTGGGATGCGGCTTTGCTTCGTTCGTTTGACCTCTCGGTCCATGATCTGTACAGGTTCTTCCACAAAGTTGAGGCTCTCATTGATCTCGATCTCGTCGAGTGGAAGTACAACAGTCTCGTCGGATAGGCGCTTTTTCAAATTTGAGACGTGGAAGGTAGGGTGTACATTACTGAGTTCGCGGGGTAAGTTGAGCTTGTAAGCTACGGGGCCGATTCTAGCGAGAATCTCGAAAGGCCCTATGTATCTTGGATTTTGCTTTCCACGCTTTCTGAAGCGTATCAAGCCCTTCCAGGGTGAGACTTTCAAAAGGACTCGGTCTCCCACCAGGAATTCCAATGGTTTCCTCCGTTTGTCTGTGTAGCTTTTCTGTCGGTCTCTAGAGGCTTTCAATCGTTCACGAATCTGAACGATCTTCTCTGTCGTTTCCCGAATGATCTCCGGACCGGTGAGAGTGCTGTCAGGAACTCGTCCTTTAGCTAACTGAGTGTCACCCACCTCAGCCCAGCACAGAGGGGATCTGCACTTCCGGCCATAGAGGGCTTCAAATGGAGCAGCCTTGATGCTTGTGTGATAACTGTTGTTGTAAGAGAATTCGACGAGAGGTAAGTGGGTATCCGACGCCTTCCCAAAGCCGATCACACAGGCTCGCAGCATATCTTCCAAGGTTTGGATAGTTCCCTCACTCTGTCCGTCGGTCTGTGGATGGTAGGCTGTACTCATGTCCAGCTTCGTTCCTAGGGAGCCTTGTAATGACTGCCAGAACCTCGAAGTGAATCTACTATCTCTGTTGGAGATAATGGATATAGGAACACCATGCAGTCGTACTATCTCCAGAATGTATGTTCTTAAGAGCTTCTCCATCTTGTCTGTTTCTTTGATAAGCAGGAAGTGTGTGGACTTGGTTAATCTGTCGACGATGACCCAAATGGTATCAAGTCCATGTTGGATATAGTGTCTAAGTCCATAACTTTATTTGGTATGTACTTGACCCGACCCGGCATGGTCCATTTGGGTTGCATGGCATTGCAATACTTGGATAGACTAAATGAGAGAATAAGGCACTTATGATTATTAATATATTTTAAGTTCTAATATATTAATAATAGTATTATTTAATTAGTATTGATCAAGTATTAATCTAGGATTAATTTGGTGATCAAAGTGAGACTAATTAAATATATAGGGTTGATTATGACAATCATCAATTCTTTTATGGTGGATTAATGATCCATGGTTTATGGGTTATGGATGTAACCAAATGGAGCTCCATGGATAGTCCATGGGAGTTACAAATCCATGGGTCATGGGAAATCAAGAGTCATGGCAATTAAGGGCATTCATGTGTAAACCCTAATTATGACAACACTATAAAAGGAACCCTATGGCTAGCAAAAGAAGAGCTAGTGGACCTAGTGTTTCTAGAGAGGGCATAACCGATTTTGAGTGCTAGAAGTATTCTCTCAAGTTATTCCAAGTCTTGTGGTGTTGTGTGAAGCATTTGAGGCACAACATTTGGGGTGCTAGGCTCACAAAGTCTTGAAGGAATCCAAGCAACAACAAGGTATGTATTTCTACTAGTTTTTATGTTTTATGTAATCCCCATGCCATGCTAGTTAGGAAATAACCTTGAAAAAGAAATTTGCATGTATATAGAGAAAACATAGATTCAAGGTTATTAGGGTTGCATGTACACTTAGGAAGTGTTAGAATGCTCAAAAACACAATCAGTGGTATCAGAGCCTAGGATTGTTTTCTGTATACTTGATGCAAAACTGCTTAAAAATCGAAAATTCTGCATTCTAACGACTGGACTCACCGAGTCCATGGGGAGGACTCGCCGAGTCCATGAACAAATTCATTCTACTCGCCGAGTAGAATAGTGCACTCGGCGGGTAGGAGCGTGCTGGGCAGTTTTTTCGAGTTTTGTTGCTGGAAATGGATTAAGATCATTATCCCAATCTGTTTTGGACTTGTAAAATCTGTTTTTCAAAATGATAATGATTATGTTAACCCATTTTTGCATGACTTTTATCAATTTTCAAGTATTGTATATAGTTATATGATTTCTTGAAATTGCTTGACATGAATTTGTGTTCTTATGAGTTTTAGAAGATCATAGGAATTATGTGTAACCTCCATGTGTGTTTAATTCATGATCTTAATGGCTATGATGGTGTCCATAACTTGTCCTCAAGTTATGGATAACCAAAACTCACTTCTTTTAATTATGATTAAAGAACTAAAGAGGTTTCATAAAATGAAGAGTCTTCATTTTTATGAAGCATTAAAACTCATAAGTTACAAATTGAAGAGACTTGGAATAGTTTCAAATCTTGCCCTCAAGTTTTGGAATTTGAAAAGTCTTATACTTTAATACTTTAATTCCAAATTAAACCTTAGATTTTTAAAAAGTTTAAAAATCAACACTTATACTATTATTATAATTTTATTATATAGATATGTATAAGAATATGTCATTCTTACCGTTAGTAGGCCTCATTCACGAAGCCGATCTATAAGGGGGGTATAAGGTTGTTGCCTATAAAATGGTGACTTAATGGGTGTCCACTCTCACCCACCGCTTCCTTGATCGGTGGAGGGTCGTTAGCCGAACGGGTAGGATACGACTTTAAATACTTGTTAAAAGTATAATGAATTATAAAGTAACTATACATTATAAATTCCCAATCTTAGTTACTTTAGGAAAATGTGAAATTGGTGCTAGCCCATAAAATTACACTTTGTACCTTACCAAGTCGTTAGTGGAGCGTGTGTGGTTAACCGGCACACTAACATGGACTAGTAAGAGTGGCAAAGGGTAACTTGACCTTATTATAGATCGGTGGAGCGTGTGTGGTTAACCGGCACATCGATTAGGTAATATTGTTGAGGGTACCAAGTCAATTTGTATGGTTATTCACACCTTGTTTGTGATCCTCGGCATCCCAGTCACAAACTTGAGAGGGCACAATCGAGATTCAAACATGCCATTGAAAAGTTCAATGTATCTCAAAAGATCTAGGAGTTTCAAAACCAATAAAACATAATAATAAAATATTTCGTTCTTATGGTGGAAATTGGTAAATCGTCATTTACCTACCTTCAAATATTTTATAGTATGGATTACGGCATCCCTCTTCCAACTATAAATAGTTTGTTGGATCCTAGCCTTAATATTTCAATTGGGTGAATTATTAAGGATTCCTAATCTAATGAAACTTGTCTTTCTTTCCTTTCAGATGTCTTCCAACAATGCTTCTAGCTCAAACCCAACAGGCTCCTTTTCCCTTATGAACTTGTGTGGTAAGGTCATCTTTGATGGATCCAATTTCAATGAGTGGATCAGAAACATCAGAATGATTACCCGCTATGAGGACAAAGAATATGTCCTCGATAGGGAGCTTAAGGTTGTGAGTGAAGCCACTGCTACTCCTGAAGAGTTTGCGGAGTTTGTTGCACATGAAAAGGATGCTACTAAAGTAGCATGCATCATGATGGCCACCATGACTCCTGAACTTCAAAAATCCTATGAAGATTTCTACCCCTATGAGATGCACCTGGATCTGATGGAAAGGTACCATCAGAGCGCGCGTCAGGAGAGGTATGAAATCATCTCCTCCATGATAACCGCAAGGATGAAGGATGGTGAACCCATCACCGGTCACTTGCAGAAGATGCAAAGGTTCGTTGACCGGTTGCTGAAGCTAAATGTTGACTTTCCTGAGGAAATGGCGATTGACATCATTCTCCATTCCTTACCTCCAAGTTATGATCAGTTTCGTATGACTTATCATATGAACAAGGAGGAAGTCACACTTAGCAAACTTCAAGGACTCTTAAGGACAATTGAAAATGGCCTTAAGGGTAAAGCGGTTGCTACTTCTACTCCTTCAACAGCCCCTGTTCTGGCTATTGGGCAGGGAAAGGGTAAGAAGAGGAAAAACCCTTCGAAGGGTACCAAGGGTAAGACTCTTGATGGTTCCTCTTCAAGTGGGACAAAGAAAGGTCCCATTACTCCTTCAAACCCAAAGGAAGCACAGTGCTTCTATTGCCAGGATAAGGGACACTTCAAGCGAAGCTGCCCTAAATATCTGCAAGATGTAAAGGATAGGAAGGTTAAACCCACCCATGCAGGTATTTACACAATATTGTCTAATAACTCATCTAATGCTAATTCTTGGGTGCTTGATACAGGTTGTGGTATTCACATCTGTACTTATTTGCAGGCACTAAGAAGAAGTGAGCAAGTGGAGCACGGGAAGATAAACTTAGTCATGGGCAACAGGAAAGCATCACCTGTTACCAAGATAGGAGTTTATTCTTTAGTGTTTAATAATGGGTTAATGTTAGATTTGAATAAGTGTTGTTACTCGCCCGAAATGGCGAGAAATATTATTTCTTTTCATGGCTTGTACAAACAAGGTTTTTCATTTTCATTTGATAATGAAAATGGTGCTATTAATGTTTATTACAATGATGTATTTTACTTTAAAGCATTACCTTGTGATGGTGTATATGAAGCTGTGAATGTTGTAGACAATCTAGGAAATAATGTGTTGTATATTGATTCTTCAGATAGCTTGGATAAAGCATCCTTGTGGCATTGTCGTCTTGGACATGTTAACAAGAAGCGCATAGGCCAACTCCAAAAGGCTGGAGTCTTGGAATCATTTGACCTCAAGTCAGATGATAGTTGCGAGTCTTGTTTACTTGGAAAAATGACAAAGTTACCCTTCACAGGTACTTGTGATAGGGGTGGAGGTTTGTTGGACCTTGTACACACGGATGTGTGTGGGCCCTTCAGAGTTGCTACAAGGGATGCTAATCGCTATTATGTGACTTTTACTGATGATTACAGTAGATATGGATATATTTACTTAATCAAGCATAAGTCAGAAACCTTTGAAAAGTTCAAAGAGTTTAAGTAGGAAGTTGAGAATCAATTGGGCAGGAACATCAAGATGCTCCGATCCGACCGGGGAGGAGAGTATCTTAGCATTGAGTTCCTTGGCTATCTTAAGGAATGTGGGATTGTCTCACAATTGACACCTCCCAGAACACCACAGTTGAATGGTGTAGCTGAGAGGCGCAATCGAACCTTGTTGGATATGGTTCGTTCCATGATGAGTCGAGCTTCGTTACCAATCTCTTTCTGGGGGTATGCCTTAGAGACTGCCGCCCATATCCTTAATCTAGTCCCTACTAAAAAGGTTGCCAAAACACCTCACGAGATGTGGACTGGGAAAGTTCCCAATTTGGACCACATCAAGATTTGGGGTTGTGAAGCTTTCGTGAGGCGTGAGACTCATGACAAGCTTGAACCTCGAAGTGAGAGGTGTATTTTCATCGGCTACCCACATAGATCCTTTGGTTACCTCTTCTACAGACCCAGTGATAATATGGTTTTTATGGCAAGAAGAGGAGTCTTTCGTGAGAGAGAATTCATTAGCCAAGGGGACAGTGGGAGGCAAATTGACCTTGAAGAGCTTCAAGAGTCAAGTGGTGAAGGAACCTCAAATGCTATCGACCAACCTGAGGAGGAAACTCCTGTTGATCCGATAGATGAGTCTGTACCTCCAAGACGTTCCACTAGGGTGAGGAACACACCTGATTTTTATTATGGTTATCACATCACCACTGAAGGTGATACATTTATTAGTGATAGTACACTAATAGATTTGGTAAACCTAATAATTACAGGGAAGCCATGGCAGGCCCTGAGTCTGCTAAATGGAAGGAGGCTATGGACAGTGAGATTCAGTCCATGTATGACAATCAAGTTTGGAACTTGGTTGACAATGTACCAGGTCGTAAGACAGTTGGGTGCAAATGGATCTTCAAGAAGAAGACCGACATGGATGGGAAGGTACATACTTACAAAGCGCGACTGGTTGCGAAGGGCTTTACTCAAACTCCGGGAGTTGACTATGATGAGACCTACTCACCAGTAGCTAAGATTAAGTATATTAGAGTATTGTTAGCTATAGCTGCATTTCATGATTATGAAATATGGCAAATGGATGTCAAAACCGCTTTCCTTAATGGAAAGTTGGCTGAGGATGTTTACATGGCTCAACTAGAGGGTTTTGTCGATACAAGATACCCTAATAGAGTGTGTAAGCTTGATAAATCCATTTATGGATTGAAACAAGCATCTCGCAGATGGAATCTTTGCTTTGATGAGAAAGTCAGAGAGTTTGGCTTTTCTAGGAGTGAGGATGAGTCTTGTGTGTATGTCAGGGCTAGTGGGAGCATAGTTAGCTTCTTGGTGTTGTATGTGGATGACATACTTCTCATAGGAAACGACGTCCCAACCTTGCAGGAGGTTAAGTCCTAGCTTGGGAAGTGTTTCGCTATGAAGGACCTTGGGGAAGCTGCCTATATCCTAGGGATAAGGATATTGAGAGATAGGAGTAAGAGACTAATTGGACTTAGTCAAAGTACTTACTTGGATAAGGTGCTGAAGAGGTTCAGCATGCAAAAATCCAAGAAAGGGGAATTACCCATCCAGAGTAATGCCAAGCTGAGTAAGACTCAGAGTCCGAGTACAGAGGCTGAGATAGCTGAGATGAGTCATATACCATATGCTTCCGCTGTGGGCTCGATCATGTATGCTATGACTTGTACTCGCCCTGATGTGGCCTTTGCTTTGAGCATGGTCAGTAGATATCAAGGGAACCCTGGCAAGGCACACTGGATAGCGGTAAAGAACATTCTCAAGTATCTGCGGAGGACTAAGGATTGGGTCCTTACCCTCGGAGGCAGTGATGACTTGAGAGTGGAAGGATATAGCGATGCTAGCTTCCAGACTGATAGGGATAATTTCCGCTCTCAGTCAGGCTGGGTCTTTATCCTAAATGGAGGGGCAATTACTTGGAAAAGTTCCAAGCAGGAGACAGTAGCTGATTCTACTTGTGAATCAGAGTACATAGCAGCAAGTGAAGCAGCTAAGGAGGCGATATGGCTAAAGAACTTCATCGGAGACCTTGGAGTTGTACCAGCTATAAAGGAGCCAATGGAAATTTTCTGTGACAGCGAAAGTGCGGTTGCTTTGGCTAAGGAACCAAGAGATCACGGGAGATCTAGGCTCATTGACAGAAAATACCATTTCATCAGACATCGAATAGAAGAAGGACTCCTCGTGGCTAAGAGGGTATCATCAGATGAGAACCCGGCAGATCCCCTCACGAAGGGACTGAGCAGGGTTAAGCATTTACAGCATGCGAGGCGCATTGGGCTGAAGGATGATACTAGTTTCAATAATTAGATTCCTGAAACTTGTAAAATGTAATTGACATTTGATGATAAATAAAAGTTGTTATTTATTTATGAGTAAGGTGTTACTATCTTGTGTTGATTGTTTACTATGTTTCAATTTTGCATGTTTTTACTTCCAGAATAATTATGTTATTATTCAAACCATCCACAGTCAGTCAAACTTTGGAAGTAAGTATTGATTTAAGTCTGTCATGAATTTGGCTTGTATGATTTGTCTGAAAGTGCTTTGGACAATGCAATGGTTGCTACAACATTCATGAGTACTCATAAGGGCTGAGTATTGGATCCAACCCACGCTCACTTGCATCACTTCATGGAATTTATCTCGAGTGATCGTGAGACGGTAATATCATATAAATCTTCAAACCTAGAGATATGAGTTGTTGACTATGAGTTGGTTATTCATTGATTGCACGAAAACGTATTGGTAACTCGATGTCATAAAACCTGCCTTTGTGAATAATTCAACAAGTAGTTAGTATAAACATATCAGTCGAAGTTTATCTGTTCCTTCTATAAATAGAAGCGATATCTGGGCCCCTCGATGATTTGGTTTTGACCTATGTACCGGGCCCGGTCAGAACCTAATTGATGTGTTCAATTTAGTTCTATGTCGAAACAAATCAGAGATCGAGAAACAAATGCTGGACAATAAGTAAGACCATGTTCCATGTGTTTGTCCGGCTGATATCATGAGAACAGAGGATTATATGATCACTTATCTTAAAATGGCGTATCATCATCATCTCAGTTCCGAGCGACTTTGAAAGAGCTACGATTGCTAGTCGGATTTTGAAGTCATATTTGCAAATATAGTTATTAGACTTATCCAAGTGGGAGACTGTTGGATATAGTGTCTAAGTCCATAACTTTATTTGGTATGTACTTGACCCGACCCGGCATGGTCCATTTGGGTTGCATGGCATTGCAATACTTGGATAGACTAAATGAGAGAATAAGGCACTTATGATTATTAATATATTATAAGTTCTAATATATTAATAATAGTATTATTTAATTAGTATTGATCAAGTATTAATCTAGGATTAATTTGGTGATCAAAGTGAGACTAATTAAATATATAGGGTTGATTATGACAATCATCAATTCTTTTATGGTGGATTAATGATCCATGGTTTATGGGTTATGGATGTAACCAAATGGAGCTCCATGGATAGTCCATGGGAGTTTCAAATCCATGGGTCATGGGAAATCAAGAGTCATGACAATTAAGGGCATTCATGTGTAAACCCTAATTGTGACAACACTATAAAAGGAACCCTATGGCTAGCAAAAGAAGAGCTAGTGGACCTAGTGTTTCTAGAGAGGGCATAACCGATTTTGAGTGCTAGAAGTATTCTCTCGAGTTATTCCAAGTCTTGTGGTGTTGTGTGAAGCATTTGAGGCATAACATTTGGGGTGCTAGGCTCACAAAGTCTTGAAGGAATCCAAGCAACAACAAGGTATGTATTTCTACTAGTTTTTATGTTTTATGTAATCCCCATGCCATGCTAGTTAGGAAATAACCTTGAAAAAGAAATTTGCATGTATATAGAGAAAACATAGATTCAAGGTTATTAGGGTTGCATGTACACTTAGGAAGTGTTAGAATGCTCAAAAACACCATCAGTCCACACGTCGTCTTGGGTAGCTTGGTTATGAAGTCCATAGTGATCTGCTCCCACTTCCATTCAGGTATCTCCGGTTGCTGGAGTAGACCTAATGGTTTCTAGTATTCGACCTTAACCTTTGCGCAAGTAAGGCATTTACTCACGAAGGTAGCAATCTCTGCTTTCATGTTAGGCCACCAGTATGACTTTTTGAGATCCAGATACATCTTATCTGAACCCGGGTGGACGGAGTATCAAGTGTTGTGCGCTTCCTTCATGACCAAGTCTCTGAAGCCACCGTGTTTCGGGGTCCAGATCCGGTCCATGAGATATAAGGCTCCGTCACCCTTGACTTCCAGGTTCTTATCCATTCCTCGCAGGGATTCTCCCGCTACATTTTCAGGTTTCAAGGCTTCGAGTTGAGCCTCCTTAATTTGTGCGGGTAGATGCGAATGGATAGTTATCGTTAATGACTTGACTCTTTGACCAGAATACTCTTTCCGACTTAGGGCGTCTTCTACCACGTTGGCTTTACCCAGATGATAACGAATTTCGCATTCGTAGTCATTGAGTAGCTCGACCCATCCTCCTTGTCTCATATTGAGCTCCTTTTGGTTGAATATGTGTTGTAGGCTCTTGTGGTCTGTGAAGATAGTGCTCTTCGTACCATACAGGTAGTGTCTCCAGATCTTTAGGGCGAACACAACAACTCCTAATTAGAGATCGTGTGTGGTATAGCTGACCTCGTGTGTCTTCAGCTGTCTTGAGGCGTAGGCGATGACCTTACCTCGTTGCATCAGAACACATTTGAGCCCTTGGTTTGACGCATCGCAATAGACCACGAAGTCTTCTGTTCCTTCGGGGAGGGACAGTACTGGTGCGGTGTATAAGGCTCGCTTCAGGGTTTGAAATGCCCTCTCTTGTTTCTCCTCCCAGTCTATGCGAGGAAGTAGGGTAACGATTTTTGACTGTAAGCTTGTTGAGTTCCCTATAGTCGATGCACATACAGAACGATCCGTTCTTCTTCTTGACGAACAAGACCGGGGCTTCCCAGGGTGAGAAGCTTTGTCTTATAAAGCCCTTGCTGAGCAGTTCGTTAAGTTGACCGGACAGTTCTTGCATCTCAGCAGGTGCTTAGACGATAGGGCGATTTGGCTACAGGGGTCGCTCCTGGAATTAAGTCGATCCAGAACTCGACTTGACGTTGCGGGGGTAAACCCGGTAGTTCTTCAGGGAATACGTCGGGGAAGTTGCGTACTACGGGGAGGTCTTTTAGGTCTTTTTCTTTCTGGCTCGTATCGACAACGTGCGCCAGGAATGCACGATATTCCTTACGCAAGTATTTTTGGGCTTGAATGCTCGAGATGATACGAAGGCTCGTACTGGACTTGTCTCCGTAGATCAACAAGGTTTCGTTATTCGGTAGATTCAAGCGGACTGCTTTTTCGAAGCACAGAATGTCGGCACGATAAAGACTCAGCCAGTCCATGCCTATGATGACGTCGAAACTCTGGATAGCTACTGATATGAGGTCGATAGGGAACGAATGATTATCTAGCGTGAGGGAACAACCTATGTAGATCTCGTTAGAACTCTCTGTCTTGCCGTTATCCATTTCTACAACGAAGGTTTCTTTTAGTGCTTGCGGTGATTGTTTAAGTAGGTGTTTAAATTTTTGGTTTATGAAGCTTCTTTCTGCCCCACTATCGAATAGGATATAAGCATAAGAGTTATCCAGAAGGAACGTACCCGTGACTACCGTGGGGTCTGCCACGGCCTCATTGTGGCCAATAGCAAGTAGTCTTCCCGCTCCTCCCGCATTCCCAGCTTTAGGGCAGTTTCTTTTTGAAGTGCCCTGTCTCGCCGCATCCGTAGCAGGCTTGACTCACTCCGGTACCGGGAACTTGGGTGATGGGTTTGGGTTGTGCTCTGCAAAACCGGGCGGTATGGCCCTTCCAGTCGCAATTAGTGCAGTGCATCTCACGGCAGGGGCCGTTGTGATGGAAAGAGCACTTAGTGCACTTGGGTAGGTTCCCTGCATATGTTTTGGCTGTTACAGGGGCAGCAGGAGTAGTGGCAGCATGGACAGCCACCGTCTGTTGGTTCTTAGAAGAGGATTAATTTCATTTGCCCTTCCTTCGATCCCCACGCTTCCTTTTGTTGTCGGTCGCTTTGGTTGGTGTTGTGGTAGTGGTTGTAGTTGTTGATGGAGTAGAAGGAACTTCATGATCAATCAGCCTTTGGGCCAATTCCTTGGCACTATCAAAGGTCGCAGGGTGTGAGGCTAGAATGTTCCCACAATACGGGGGTACCAGACCCCAGATATATCTTTCGATCTTTTTGTTTTCGGTGGGGACCATGTTAGGACATAGAGCCACCAGGTCGCAGAACCTGGCTGTATAAGCCACTATGTCGGAACCCTGCATTTTGAGGTTCCAGAGTTCTTCCTCGAGCTTTTGAATTTCGCCCCTCGGGCAGTACTCCCTTGTCATAAGGTTCTTCAGTGTGTCCCAACCCATGGCGTTGGCTGTTACCAGTGAGAGCGATTTGACATGGCCATTCCACCACGTCAGGGCCCTTTGGGTGAAGGTGCAAGCAGCGAACTTTATCTTGCTTCCTTCAGGGCATGAGCACATCTCAAAGAGTGCTTCTGTTCTCTCGATCCGTTGGGACAGTGCAAGGATCCCTCCGGTTCCGTTGAAGTATGTAGGTTTGCAGCTGATGAAATCCTTATAGGTACACTCTCATGCACGTGGATGGATTTCACCATGGCTAGAGTTAGTGCCAGTCCCCGTTCCACTAACGCCCCCAGAGTTTACTTGGGCCATGGCGGCGGTCACAGCTGCGGTCACAGCTGCCTGGAACATCACCGCATCGAACTGCTGCGGAGGAGGTGGTGGTGGTGGAGTTTGATTTGCAGGTCTGCCCCTGGTCGGACGAGGACGAGGCGGCATCTTTTACTGAAAATTGATAGAGATGATGATAATAGTAAGAATCGATTGTGAGTATGATAAGTGTGTTCCATGGACTAAATCGCCATAGTCCAAATATCAGATAGAGTCATAACAATAGATTAGGGAAATGCAAAAGCACAGACTTTCCCATAGATTAGACAACTGCCAATATTACTGGTATTAATGATGTACAATGAGTTCAGGAAGAATGACCTAACAGTAGGTCTCACATCAAACCATAAGGGAAAATGTTGGCAGCTTAGAGGTCAAGTTAGAGTACTTTCAAGGTTAGGAATGTTTACAGACAAGTGAAATAGAGATACTGAAGAGGAAGGCTATTCTTTAAGAAGGGAAGGAATGAGCAGATGATCTTCTACTGGCGACGGGCACCCTTTGGGCTAACCCTTAATTCAGCCTTGGTATCTACACGAGAATGGAGAAAGAATCGCTAATAGACGCACTAACCTAAGATACTTATAAGATGATCGTTATTAGTTGACTCAATACTTTCATAGTCCATACCAATTACATGCAACCAAAACAGGATAGACCTTCAAATAAGTGACCCTAACTCTAAATCCACAACCAAACAAGGAACAGGAAGTAAAGCAAAGATCACAGATTCTGAGTCTATAGCGCCTTAGTCGCATGTAACCTTAGAGTATCCACTTAGCAACTATTGCCCTACTAGTAACGACCTTTTTAGTTCTCACATATGTAATCTACAGTAATGCATAATACCCCTATGGTACTCTGTTCTAATGTTCTCGTTATGGTAGTGTTGGTAAGTTTTTAGACTTGTTGCAACATGACAATCATTCTTAGGCACATGCTAGTCACTCTTCAGAAAATATAGTTGATCAGGCTATATCCCCTTAGGTTTGACTATATGTCTCTAAACCTAATTGTGATGTCCAACAATCATAATACTTTTTTTCTGTTCTAGTATGATACTGATCCTGGTATGAATAGATGTGTATATATACTTAGTTAAATATTTTATTATTTAAGAGTATATATTCTTGGTCAGAGTGTTTTAATCCCGATGTGTTTATAGTTCGTATATCTTTTATGGGTTGATATACTTGATTCACTATAAACAGTGCTCTGAAACCAATCTGTCACACCCCAAAACCAAGAACGGAGGAAACGTTCTGGGGTGGAGGACGTCATGTACAGTATCATAACAATGCATAATAGTAAAGACAAGCAACAACATCCATTGCATTAATATAATAATTGTAATACAAGCGTGTTCTGTATAGTTTGTAAGACACCAAAAGTATAATCAAAATAAAAGATGGGTCTTGTATGTACTCCATCTTCTCAAAAGCTCCATCTGTACCTGTTTACTGATGACCTGAGAATACAAGTTATTTTGAAGACGAGTATCAGCATAAAGCTGGTAAGTTCATAAGTATTTAGTGTCATTGCTTGTATAAAATGTTAATAACAATGTAGTGTAGTAATCGATTTCAAATGTTTTGTAAATAGTATACTCCCTAGAAAGCCCTATGTTTTCCAGTAAAAAGGTAGTCTTCTACTAAGACCCGAGTGTTTGTATAATTGTCCTTTTGTAAATATAGGGGTTTTCCCCAGTGAAAACTATTAGTATAAAATGTAGTTTTCTTAAACGAGTAGGTGAAAAAGTCACAAAGTAATGAAATACAGACTCCAGGTGGTATTGAATGCACAGCACGCCTTGAAAAGTCTAAAGTAGTAATATGTAGACTCCAGGTGGTACTGAATGAACAATACGCCTAGAAAAGTCCAAAGTAGAAATATGTAGACTCCAGGTGGTACTGAATGAACAATACGCCTCAAAAAGTCCAAAATAGAAATATGTAGACTCCAGGCGGTGTTAAGTGAATACTACGCCTCGAAAAGTCTAGTTTTGCCTTAAATCCTTGTTTAGTTAATTTAAGGTTTGAATGTGAACTCGTATGTAACCATGCTGATCGAAGACTGAATAACTAACGACCCTCCAGGTCACACGTAGTATGGTGACATTTTGTCACCCCTGGGCCTGGTCGGCTCGGACTGTAGCTAGCAGTTGGGATGTGGGAGTGTCTGTCCCATATAGATCTATACACATAATGCCTGCTCTCCCTCCAGGAGACTCTGGTTACACGGTGATAGCACAATGAGCTGTCGTATCGAGAAGTAGTATGTCACATTCTGTTTTACTATTTAATGTTTGTATAGTGTATAGTATGCTCTCTTGTATTGTGTATAGTATGTTCTCTTGTATAGTGTATAGTATGTTCTGTTACTCAATGTAGTACTTTTGTAGTGGCTCATAAATGTATTGACTCTAGTATGGGTCGTTGTAATAGTAGTAGTGGGTAGTAATCCCTTAACTATACCTATAACAGTTAAATAGTAAGGTTGTTTGGATGCCTTTGTTACACAAAGGTACTGAACTGATATGAAGGCTTTTATATCCAACACACATATATATGATATATATAACTAAGAATTCAACGACATTCGGACAAATAACAGGATACCCTAAGTCCACAACCAAACAAGGAACAAGAAATAAGGTGAGTTATCAGTCCTAAGTCCTTCAAGTCTTACTTATATAAGTATACTGGTGTGGATATGGATTTGAAAATATTACAAGTACAAAAGAGTTTGAAAACAATTTTAGCATCAAAAGAGTTTAATAAAAAGGTTTGAAAGCTTGAAAATCCATAAGTTTGATAGCAATCTGAAAGTAGTAGTAAATCTTTATATTTATTCTAGTTATTAATCACCTGTGATTAAAACAATAACTAGAAGTGTTCAACTTGTATTCCCCCCCCCCATAAAAGCATTTAAAATCATTTAAAAGGTTAATTAAGGGGTATGAACTCACCTGTTGTGAGTGGTTTGGATGGAAGTGTCGAGTAGGATGCTAGGTGTCAAGTGAGGACTTGAACACACACACGGATCCTATGTAACATGTAGTGATACATAAATGTATCTAATTAGTCATTTAATTAATAATTAATCAATTAAAGACACTCTAATACATGGAAACACTCAGTTTCAAGTGTTAGGAGTGCTAAAGGGTTGTATCTAAGGAGAGTATTGGCTCACATTGGAGTTTACTTCCCATTTGGCACCAATACTTGAGTTTACGGTTTTTGATCAAAACCGCCATGAGTTTACGGCCGTAAACTCATGGTAAATGGTACCATTGTGTGATTTAAGGTCTTATACCTCTCAAGGAAGTGTTCTAGGTTTGAATCAAAGGCTTAGGAAGGGTCTAGGGCACAAAATGACCCATCTTTGGAGTTTACGGTCCTTGGACCACTCCTTGGGAGTTTACGGTCGTAAACCCATGAGTTTACGGCCGTAAACTCATGGTCACTTCAACCATTTCGTGATTTGGGGTTTCTAGCTCATGCATGCAAGGTTCTAGTTCAATATCCAAGCCTTAGGAGGTGTTAGTGGCACTTAAACACCACTAGATGGTGTTTACGGTTCAAGGATATCCCTTTACCGTAAACCCATGTGTTCTTGAGTGTTTCTTGGTGTTCTTCCATGATTTAACAAGTATACTAAGCAAAAAACTAGATAGGAGGAGTATACTTACTTATATGAAGCTTGTAAGAGTGTTTAAGGGCCAAAAACACTAGTGTGTGTTCTTGGTGTTTTGAAGAACACTTGAAGATCTAAGTAAAAATGAAGAATTCATGGATGAAATGATGTATAAACACTAGATAAGGTGTTATAACAACAAAACAAGTGAAGGAAAACTTATATTTTTGGAAGATTTGGAAGATGATCTTATAATAGTTGAGAGAGAATGGTGGGTGTTCTTGAGTTAAGAAGTGAGAAGTGAGGGAATAATGGGTAAACTAATGCTATATGCATGAGTTCTTGGTAAAAAGGAGTTTACGGCCCAAACTCCTCATGTTTGGCCGTAAACACCTAGCTAAGGTGTTGTTTGATTGTTTATTACACAACACTCCTAAAAGATACTTCCATTTATTTGTTCGTTTGACGGAAATTAAAATAAAACACCCACACGGACTTTAAACCGACCAAAAATGTACTGAAATGAATTTGATTAATATTCGTAGTGCTTGACTGTAGAGTTTATACAAATGAAAATTTCGGGTTGTCACAGAACGTAGTTCCATCAAAAACTGAACCAAACGTGGCTCTTCCCTTCTATCAATATAAGGCTTAAAAGCCTTCAACACATCAGGTTCTGTAAGAGCCAACTGATCCCACAAATCGGACATAGCTGCATAAAATTCTTGAACACTGAGATTGTTCTGTTGGAGGACTCGAATATCAAACTCTAACTGATACTGCTTAGCAAAGTTAGACTAAGTATAGAGCCTAACCAAGTGATCCTAAACCTCATTTGTTGTGTCATACCTTGCCAACTGAGTACCAATAGACTAGATATCAGAGTTATTAATCGAAGTAATGATCTTGGAGTTATCAGTCTCCCATGAATCCAGTAAGGTTGCATAATTATCAACATTCTCGTCTGTTGGTTTCTTCCTGTCACCTATAATAATCCCCCACATAGTTTTGCCTCGCAAGAAATTCTTCATAACATAACTCCAATAGGCATAGTTCTTGCCATCGAGTTGGATACTAATGGACTGAAGTGAATCATCTCTCGGGGCCATATTTCCAATATCAGTCATAGGAGAATAACCAAAACAACAACAAATACGAATACCAGCAGCAACCATCAAGATCTCAAATCAACAAAACCAACATACGAAATGAAACCCTCAAAGTCATTGAAACAAACAAATCAAATCAAACTGAATATAGAAACGAGCAAGAAAACCATACCCAAAATTGCAAACAATACGTGAATAGTTGTTGATGAATAGTAACTTCAATGAATAGTAACTTCGATGAACAATACCTTCGATGAATAGTGTCGATGAATACTATCGTGCCTTCTACAACTCGCCCCCAAAACGAAAGTATCGATGATCAACCGAGCTTTGAAACCATGTAAACAAAGAAGTGAAAAACATATAACGGCTAGGGTTTCGTATTATTATCAAAGAGAAGTACAAATACAATGAAAAGGAAAGACATAATATATAGACTAGCTAATTAGGGTTACTCACTAAAAGGCCCAATCATAAAACCCAATACAAGATAAATCCCAAAATTTTATTAGGCTAACAATAAGTTCACTTAAAAGCTAGTTTTCAAAAATCTATTCAAACTAACGTTTCAACGAATTTATTAAGCTTTTGCAAAATTCTTCTAAATATACCCTTTTATGAATTATAGAAAAACTCAATCTTTTACATACATTTTTATATCATTTTACATATTCCACCTACCTTATGAGTTAGTTTCACTACACATCATTTTTTTTATCAGTTAAGAGTTAGTTTTTCAGTTAACATCAAGTCTTTAAGCTAGTTCGCAAAACATATCTTAAATTTTGATTGTTTATGTTATTGCTTATAGTGGAGCCTGTGCATTTTTTTGCTTGATCATTGTATTTTTTTTCTTAGAGTAAGAGTAATATTATAACAAATTTTAACCCTTTGTTTTCTTTACTTAAAAAATTCCAAAAAAAATATATTTGTTAATACCCATATTATTATTATTCTACTCCTGCCCTCTTATGTATCTACCTATAAAAAAACATGTTTTGCACATTGTATAATGTGTTTTCATGTTTCCCGAAAGAAGTCAAAACGTACGAATCTTGGATCTAAATTTGAAATAGAAATGAATATCCCGTTTTCATGCTAATTTTTATCTACTAATCTCGTTAAAAATGATATTGGTTAAACCCAAATCCTTTTAAAAGAAAGCCCTTGGAACCTGTTAAGACTGAGCACGATACCAATTGGGCCAGGCTTCAGATCAAGTCCGGTTGATCGGTTTTGCTAAACTTTTTATTATTTTATTTTTGGATTTTTTGTATATTTTTACCAGCAAAAACAACAAAAAACTAAATGATGTGTTCCTAAAAACTTTAAACTTGTTAATAGTTATCAACTAATGTAACATGTGTTGCATGATATTAAAACATCATCAAAATAAATTGAATGAGTAGTTACTAGATATTAAACCAAAATGTTAAATAACATACACCCAATGCTATATAAAAATATTAAACATCATACTAACAACTATTAAACATTATTCAAAACTTGTTGAAAAAATGTTACATCATATAATTTCTTTGAAGGCGAAACCAATCCCAACCCAGATGGGCTTTAATGAGATCATGCCTAATTCGTGAACACAATAATCAGACCATAAAAGGACTAATTAGGGTCACGATGAGTGCAAGTGTTATTCATCTTTAAGATTTATTGGTTTTGTTTTATATTTCAGATACATCGATCAATTTTCAAGATGTCTATATGCCGAATACAAGAAAAGTGGTATCGATGTGCAATGTCAGGTATGCTAATCTTTTAAAATTAAACAAAATTCCATTTGGTTTGACATTGTGTTAGCATACACAATGCTTGACGACCACAACCGATTTACATGTTGGACAATTCACGAACCCAGTTGGTCCTTGATGACCTATTGACATAGTAACATTAGTTGTCTTGTGCATAAAATGTAAAATAGGTGCCTTTATATGTGGCCACGAAGATGTCTGCACTTAGAAGGTCATCCTTCTTTGTTGCATCAACAGATAGTTATGCTCAAGCAGCCATACGTTGTATTGGTTACGAACCACAATGCACACCTTATTGGCCACACTCACTTTTGTGGGCTCTCGCGAGATTGCTACCAAAGTATGTCATTGAAGCTTGGTGGTTGGGTGTCTGTCTTGCGATTCGCAAAAGAGGAAAGCTCAAAGACTCAAGGAAGAAGGATGTATGGAATTAAGATGTGATGATTGTGGCATATATAATATTCATATTCAATATGTTCTTATTTGGTTTGCCTTGAGAGAACATGATTAAAGATTTAGAATTAAGAGAAACTTAAACCTTGAAACCCAATGTTCTTTAAAGGGACTCGTAGCAGGAAACTAGTATAAAGGGGCCGAAACGCAGGAGATGATGGTAATATGTTACAATGATACAACAAATAACGGTTTCGTTATTAAATTGCTTATAAGAGTTGCTTCTCCTGCATAATGGAAAAATACTCGTTTAATACTAATACTAAGATTAGTACTAATGGTTTGTTGCATGATAATAATAACTTTTCGTCTATTCACGCTTACTATTATCATTCTAATAAACAAATATATAACTAATTACATTTAGTTAAATTTCATTACAAACTAATTCTATTGATGTAAACTGTTATTAACAAGAATGAGCAGTCCTAAAAACATTTTGAAAGAAAAATACAATGTAGTTGATCGAAAAATATGTCGTTTAGTGTGCAAATTACATTAATAGGTGAATCGATGTTAGAGATTATATGTAATGCATTATGACAACGCGGTTGAAAGTTTGAAATTAATAATTCTAGAATGGTAGTAAACTCCATATTTGACACTATTCGTAGATAGTTAGGCCACTTGTATCATTGTCGGTGGCAGCCTGGTGTGTGTAAGGTGTTGTTTTTTTTTCGAATCAAAAATTCATAAAGGCGGACCACCTCTGCAACCCTCTGCAGCAGAAGAGGTTGACCAAACGGCTAGACTGTAATAAGAAATGTGTTTGTTTTTTTAGGCTGCTGCAGATATTAAAAAATTAAAATAAATTGATTTTGATAAACCGAAAATAATTTTTTAATACCATGACAGAATTTCAGCAACATTTTAACAACATTTCAATAATAATTCAACAAAATATCAGCAAAATATGACATTTAAGCATAAATGTATGACATTTCAACACAATAAAAAACACTATCATCAAAGATTTTGATAACATTAGCATGAAGATTCATCAACAACAAAGATATCAACAACGACTTAACAAGAAAAATCAAAAACTTAAGATGAAGCAGGAAAATCGAAGTTGCTCCAACAATAAAAAAACGAAAAATTGAAGATTAACCATGGCAGAATTTCGTTTCAGCAAAAATACAAAAAAAAAAAAAAAAATCCCTTAAAGATATTAAGATCGGCGCCGACGACCGGAAGGAGAGGGCGACCATGAGGAAGGGAACGTTGGAGAGGATGGAACGCCGGTGGGAAGGAAGCTCCACCAGCCAAGGACGGATGCGATCGATTGGGGAAGACGACTTCAAGGGAGAGAAAAAATGCGGTGTTTTTTTATTTTTTTAGGGTGATAGGCCGGTTTTTTTTAGGGTTAAGTTTGAAGAGGCTAGAATTAGTAACTTAAGTGTTGTCCCAAACAGAGGACATGAAGATGTTTTCTACTTCGAAGGTTGCGGAAAAACTAACTGTTGCGGGATACAAAGTGCTGTGTCGCGCAACAATAAGAGGTTTTTAGAGGTTTTTTACAAAAAACAAACACCACCTAAGTGGTGCGGTCGCACAGGGCCTCCGATTTTAAGGGACCTCTGAATTTAGAGATAATAAATAGTAATGGTGTTGGTATTTTTATAAAATATATTTTTATTTGTTATTATTTAAGTGAATTAGCAGTTAGCTATATACCCATTTGGTTGCAATCTTGAATAAATTTAATTATGAAAAAATATCATCAAAAATAAAAAAATTAAAATCTTATAATAAATTCTAGACAAAATTACAAAAATTATACCTGTGGTATGTATTTTTTATGAGGTTTAGTCCAAACCTCGATTTTTTTAGCTTTATGGTTCTTTTGAGCTAGTTTCATTGTGGATTTGGTCCCTCCGTAAACTGAAATGACTGTAATACCTTTGGGGTATTTATTTTTCATTTTTCTTTTACTTTTTTTTTAAAATCTAATTGTTATTTATTTATTTTAATAATTATATTAATAATTAAAAAAAAAGAGGTCTCTCTCTCTCTCTCTCTCTCTCTCTCTCTCTCTCTTAAATGGAGAAATAACACCACCAGCACCATCAAAACCCTTTCTTCCACTCATCTCTCATCGGAAACCAATTTCCACCCATCATATTCCACCGAAGGTACAAGCGTCCATACCCACCAAATTTCTATAGGTAAAAAACACTGATTCATACCAACATCCCCGTTTCCCTCCCTTCTCTCTCATCTAATCTATATATGGCGGTAAATCTCATAAAATAGTGAGTTAGTGACATCTAAATCACCAGGAATGGGAGAATGGAGGTTTGATTTCGGATAACTGCATCGAGAAATTAATCACTTTGGTAATCAGCGTAAAGAACATGGAAGAAGATGGATAGTACCATCATAATCATCCACCATCGATCACATGTTTCTACTCTTAGGTATCTTATCCACTTTTTGTAACATCCCAGAATTCAGGTATATCTCTTTGATCCTTTTCTTTCCTCAAGTTGTCAAAATTAGTCCTTGAAAAGAATGTATGGCTTTTGAGTACGCTGGGCGTAAGGGAGAGTACGTTGCGCGTACTCATGAGCGTGTTCTTGACGCGGAGGCTACCCAGTACGTTGGGCGTACCATAGTGTACGCTGGGCATACTAGGTTCAGATTAAAACCCTAATTGTGGGGGTGAGCCCTATATAAGGAACGATATGGCCTCACTTTTAGCCACCATTTCCAGAGAATAAAACCCTAAATGTGCCCTAACCCTCGTTCTAGAGCTTGTGTGAGTGTGGTTGAGCTTGAAAGTGTTCTTGTGTGCTTTTGAAGAGAATGAGGTGCTATTGGAGGAGCTAGAGTTGGAGGGCAAGCTTTGGATCTGAGCTTTCTGAGGTTGGAGCATCAGTTGGAGGTAAAAAGCTCAGAGCTTTCTCAACCTTTTTTATTTGTGCATTATAGACCATTTCTAGGGTTTTTGTCCCAAAGGTGGAGAATTTCTTAGTAAAGGAGCTCCATAGACCTTGATCTGCCCATATTCAGTGTATAATGTGATATAGATCCATAAAAATCCAATCTTGGACGTTAGGAGTGAGCCATGCATGAGATATGAGCTCCTTAGTGAAGGAAGTGGTGTGATTTGGATGATGATGACCTTTACAGCCATGCAAAGGCGTAAAGTCACTGACTTTATGGATTAAGAGGCATTAGAGTGACCAGATCTGGGATATTAGCTTGTGTCTTAACCGATTAAGAACAAAATCATGAAGATTGTGAAAACTGGGCATACGCTGGGCGTAATCCCAGTACGCGCAGCGTAGGGGTCGAGTGTCCCCGATTCTTTATAGCATCCAAGTACGCCCAGCGTACAGAGTTGTTACGCGCCGCGTACTCCTTAGGGTTGACTTTCGTTAACTTTTAGGGTTTAGTCAACAAGTGGAATTTTGGACCATTGGAGGGGTAGAATGGTCTTTTTCCCTTCTAAGAGAGCAAAGGAAGGGATTAGTGTAGCCTTTGAGAGCCATTATTAAGTACAGATATTTTTTGTATGTGATTAGGCGGAGGCTAGATCAGTGTTTCGAGTTCGAGATCATTCGAGTTTACCCGAGGTGAGTCTTCTCACTATACATTACCTAGGGTGGTATCTATGTGTGGACCGGAAGGTCATACGCATTTGCTTGAGATTATGTGTTTTGTGATTATGTATGCTATGTGCTATTCTGACCGGACTGGAGGGTCCAACGATTTACGAGGCCAGAGGGTCCTCAACCAGACCGGACCGGAGGGTCCAACGAGCTAGACCGGACTAGAGGGTCCAACGAGCTACGGGACTGGAGGGTCCCGCTGAGACACATTGACCAGAGGGTCATACAGAGTATAGCCTCGAGTGGCGAATTGTTGTATGTGGTATTTTGAGGAACTCACTAAGCATTCGTGCTTACCGTGTTATGTGTTATGTGTTTCAGGTACCCCAGAGGATCGCGGGAAGGCACCGGCGTGATTGTACACACACACTTTTGATATGGAGCTATGTTTGTGGATCCTGGATTCGAATAATTGTTTTGAAAACTTGTTGTTTGATTTTGAATTGAGGATTAATGTTGAGACATATGTTTTATGGAATTAAAAATGAAAAATTTGTTTGAAAAATCATGTCATTACAATTTTAGGGTTTTCAGACACCCTATCTTTTTCATCATTTCTCATCTAATCATCCTCAATTCAAAGGTCTTTGGAAGAAGTTGGATAATCCCCTATCTTTTCTCAGCAGCTGCTCCATAGGCCGCTGGTTTAGCGGCTTCATTAATTAGGGATTCACTTTCTCTTTTTCAAAAGGTACTAATTTGTTCCCAATTGAATGGAATTGGAAGATTTGATGTTTGCAATGATTTCTTCTGAATGGAATTGGAAGATTCGATGGGTATTTGAATTTGCAACATTTTAATTTGAATCCAACTGTTCTCCTTCAAGACGGAGTAATGGTTGGTAATGGAGTCATAGATTCTTCTTCCGCTTCAGTAGTTGTAGTGCAGATGAGGGAGAATCAAATCAACATGATGCATTTGAGTCTTGCACTCCATCTGGTTCTATTGAAAGTGAGCTGGACTCCAAACGGCGGCCTAAGGACCAGGTAATCTATTGTTTACTTCATTTTCCCTTTCATCATTTTTATTTCCTTTTTCATTTTATATTCTTGGGTAAATTACACGAATAGTCCCTGTGCTTTGGTGCAATCTGCGCGCTTGGTCCCTAAGACTTTTTTTTAACTCGAACGGTCCCTAAAATGTACTTTTGTTGCACGTTGGGTCCCTGATAGACCTAAAATGACTATATTACCCTTATTTTATTTTTTTCTTTTGTTTTTCTAATTTATTATTATATAAAAGAATTAAAAAAAAATTTAAAAATATCCTAAACCTAATCTAACGTTCCCACATCCTTATTTCCCCTTAGATATTTTCTCCCAACTACTGTCTTCGTCTTCAAGATTTATCCATGGCGTCTTCCCTCATCGACCACAGCCACCGATGTCCAATGATGGTGGTTCCCTCGTGTTCTTCCTTCAAGGCCAACCGACTCCATAAAAATATCGGAGCATATTGACGACGTTTTTCGGAGAAGGCGGAGGTGAAGCATGCTCTCGAACGCCGCCCTTTTCCCTTGTCGGTGCCCCAAACCAACCGTATATAACCTATATGTTTGATTTCAACTTTGATTTTAGTTTAAGGTTTGATTTTGAGTTTCAGAGTCGATTTTGAGTTTTTTGATATCAGTTTGAGATCGAATTTTAGTTTAATGTTTGAATTCAGCCTCATCGATTTGGTTGTGGAAATCGATTTGCATCAGGTGGTGAAATTCAGCCTCATCGATTTGAAACTGAAATTCAGCCTCCTCAATTTGGATCCAGAAATCGACTTACAGCCACCTGCCAACGAACGAGATCCATCCGACGTTGTTTCAGATATCATCTTCTTTGTAGATTTTCTTCTCAGATGGGTTCATCTCCATTGATGTTCTTCTCTTACATGGAACTGAATTTTTGGGTTTCAAACATCCATTTAATATCATCGATCATCTTCATCTTCACGAAAATTGATCTTTGTCTTTGAGACCATGGTCGATTTCTAGGATTCATCGTCTATTGGGTTCAAAACATTTCAATTTATGTGGTTTCAGATGCAAAAAGTAGGACATCAGGTGGTTATAGTGGGATTTTGATTTCAATTTTAATTTTGATTTCTCAATTTCTGGGTTTCATCACAAGTCACTATGATTGAATATATGATTGAATCTGATTTTGTATTTAAGCTTGCCGGAGGAAGGCATGGTCGCCAATGGTTTTTTGGTCAGAGGTTTAACCGGAGCGGTAGTGAGAAGGACGAGAATGGGTGGGGTGTGATGGGATGGGAACCACCTTATTATTAAATACTTTTTATATATAATTAAGAAATAAACAACAAAAAAAACAAAAAAAACAAAATAAAAGGGTAATATAGTAATTTTAGGTCTATCGGGGACCCTACGTGTAACAAAAATACATTCTAAGGACCATACGAGTTAAAAAAAAGTCTTAGGGACCAAGTGCACAGATTACCCCAAACCATAAGGACTATTTGTGTAATTTACCTGTATTCTTACGAGATTATCTGTTATCAGAAAATATTTATGCCTGCTTCTTGATCGTGAAGGTGGCTTGAACACCGTGATGATGGTGATCTTGGGAATGCAATAAGAAGATGGTAACGTGTTAGAAGGTGCTTGTGATATGACTGTTGGAGTGGGTAGAGGGGATAAAGAAAAATGAAAAATAAATACCCCAAGGGTATTACAGTTATTTAAAACTGAGGGACCAAATTCGCAATAAAAATATCTCAAAAGGACCACTAAGGCAAAAAAATCGAGGTTTTGATTAAACCTCAGTAAAAATACATACCACAGGGACCATTTTTTCACTTTTGTCTAAAGTTTATAATTTATCAACAATTTAAGGAAAGTATCTGTATAAAAAAAATACATATATGTTTCTAATATAAGTTCAAGAAAACATTATAATATTAATAAACCTCACCAAAAGATTAAACTCTAACAAACCTAATAACGGTGTCTGTAGATCATCGGTGTTGTTCATCTCTCATGTCAGAAAATGTTGTTTTCTTATCTTAAGTCTTGATATCTTCTGGAGTTGTTGGTAGTCACATTTTCCTCCTCTAAGTCCTCTAACTGACTCCCTAACTATATGTTAGTATCTCTTATCTCTTTAAATTTTCCAAATCTCAACCGTTCTTAACTTCTTTCTCTCCCAGGCTAAATGTTCCTTTTTATTTGAATGATTTATTTATGCATTCATAATGATGTAGAGAAAGTAAAAAAAAAAAGAAACAATGTTCTTGGTTTGTCCTTTTCTATAATATAGTGCCTTGTGAATTGTGTTTATCACTCTATCACTATGTTTTATAGCTTTAACTTTTCAATGTTTTGGTATAGAGAGGTCATATAGCATAATGTCTTGTGAATTGCATTTATCACTCTATCATCATGCCTTATTGTTTTAGCTTTAGAATTGACAAATTTTAGGGTGACGCTGAGGGAGGGTAGCAATTGGCTTCCCGATTTTTGGTTTCTAATATTAATATAATATAGAAAATATAACATCTAATGAGTGAAGAAATGATGTTCTGGTAATGAATTTATGAGATGTTTGTTACCAATTTTGAGTTTTGAAGTTAGTGACAACAAATTTACTTAATAATATTTTAAAAGAAAAAATTTTCGCGCAAGGTCTCCGACATGTCAGGGTCGGGCATGATCATGGTATGTTAGCCTAATTGCATGTGTTGTATAGATTGGCCTAATACTTGTACTTCATGTATTAATGTTTTTAGGAGTGGAAGACGAACGCTAAAGTTACGAGGGCCAAAACTTGAACTTCAAAACAAAATTATATATGCAAATTTAATTTTGGTTCAAAGTTCTAACATATAAAAGAAATATTAACAGACGAATTAAAATGAAATATTTTGACATCATTGAAACTCGACGAAAAGCGTGAAGTTTTGCACAATTGTCACTATATTAATCTTTTTGGTAATCTCACTTTCAAAGTAAAAACCATAAGTCATTGAAATACTCATTTTTAAATTTATGCATTAATATAACGATTAACTAACACTTAGCAAACAACAAAATAATATAACAATTAACAATTTTATTTTATATCGACAAACAATTGATTCTTAAGATTTTACTAAACTTGTTTTATAAGTTTTGCACAATTGTCACTGTATTAATCTTTTTGGTAATCTCACTTTCGAAGTAAAAACCATAAGTCATTGAAATACTCATTTTTAAGTTGATGCCTTAATATAACGATTAACTAACAGGTAGCAAACAACAAAATAATATAACAATTAACAATTTTATTTTATATTGACAAACAATTGATTCTTAAGATTTTACTAAACTTGTTTTATAAATTTTTTATTACATTTTATTATAGTTATCAAATAACAGAATTAAGTAATATAAAAAAGATATACCTAATAAAAATTTCCTAAGATTTTAGTAAACTTCCTAAAACTTTTGTAACATTCTTTTGTTTAAGAGAATGAAACATAGATTGGCAAACAATAAATAATAGTAAATCTGTTGCTCAAACAATTTATAGAATAAATCGGCAGACTAACTCATGTGCAACATGTTAGTACTTTTACCATAATAAGTTTTCATATGTATCTCAAGTTTTAGTTTAGGGATAAGAAAAAGAGAGAGAAAAAGGGCTAACAAAGATAGGTCAGGCGGTTTGAGAGGTGATAAATCACAAGAACTCAGTAATATCCTAGCAAAGATGAAGGACCAGACACACAGGTCGTCGGTCAGAAAAGTATTTATACAAACGTTTGAGAGGAGAGACAGAGGGCGTACAAATGTCAACAATGGTAGGAAGAAGAGAGGTAGTGGTGGGCATCGGCGACAAAGGTCGTCGTTTGAGTTGTTTAATTGTGTTTCCGACATTAGTTCTTTTTCCGATGAGCAAATCTTTTTCAGACAGATGTTAGTTTAGGATTTTATATTTTCCGGCAACAGTGTTGAGCCATTTCATTTCTTGCACCATACTCTCTCAATCTCTCTCGAGATCTTAGTCTCTCTCCTGCTCGATTTCTCGCTCTGAATTGTAATTACTGAAACATTGAAGCATTGGAAGGATATGTAGGGAAAGGATCTAAGCATTGAAGTTGCACTTGTAGGCTTTCCAAGTTATTCGCCAATCGGATAATATATACTTACACTTAACTGATTTTGAGTATATATTCATTAAGGTTCTAAATGACGTGAGGAGTGGGTTTGGCGGCAAGGTCAACTGTTGAATCCCAATATGAAATGACATGTACGGAATAGTAATCGAAATCATGAATCAAACTATGAATTACAAGTAATATGGTTAAAGTTCTTGTATATTATTATGTGAGAATGGAACATACAACTAACCTTGACCAGATTACTTATCATAGTTCAATTCATAATTCTGATTACTATTCCGCATATGTCATTTCATATTGGGATCCAACTAGTGGTATCAGAGCAGAAAATCTTTGACTTTAATTCAAATCATTGAATTTTTCATGTGTTTCTCGAGTTCTTCATTTGTTATCTTTGATTTTTCTAGATCTCTTCCGCATTTGCAATTTGTTGCAATATGATCTAGAAATCCTTTTCGAAAACTCGTTTTGATTTGAATTTCGTACAGACTCATTGATTTGATCTACTGTTCCTTTTCATTGAAATCATGGCAAAAGAAGACTAATATTGCCTAAACTATGGCGAGCCTTGACATTTTTCAAGGCATAACAACTTTATATACATAAAAAAGATAAGCCATATAATTGTATCAAATATATATCAAGTTTTTACAAGTGTCATATTATCATTTAATATAAAAAAGTTAAAAAAAATCAATTGTTTAAGGATCGATCAGAAAAAAAATCCCTCACGCCTTGAAAAAAACTTGTGCCATAACACGATAAGCCGCGCCTTGGCACGTTATTTGGGCATCACGCTTAACAAACCCGCCTTGGAAATTTTCGTAACTTCTACACCACGCCTCGCACGGTGACGCACCTTTTAAAACCATGATATTTGTAGTTGTTGTTATGAACCCAATAGGTATGACATTAGTCATTAGTTCTAGTAATTATATTGAGTGTGCTACTTATGAGATCGGTGTCTAAGATGGACATGTTGGCCTGGTTGTTAGATTTCAGAAATGCTATATGCTGAAATTGTCCTGTCTCTCGACTGTCTTGACTGGCCAATCTTTATTTGATAGCCAACTGGTATAAGTGGGATTTATGAAGTATATAGATATTAAGTTTCTAGATTTCATAGTTGTTAATCAGTAACAATATTATAGGTTAATACGTGATTGGCATGCCAGCTCGCCAATGGAACAAGTTAGTTGTTCAAGTATTGTTCAAGTGAGTTACATTAACTTACTTATTATGTTACCTATGCATGCTTATGGGTTACTTGTTCTTTATGTTATCAAGTATATATATTATGAAAGAAACTGATTGAGAATAACCTTTTTTGAATCAATTAGTGGTAATAAGGTTAGAGACAACCTTTTAGAGTTAACCAAGAAGTAACTGAGCTAGTCTTTCAGAGTTGACCAGGCAGTGACTAAGACAGTCCTTTGTGTAATCAATCATATAGGATCGATACCAACAATATATCTTAAGGATTTATGTTATACGTATTTATCTATTATGTGAATAGGATATGTATATAATTAATATAATGGGTGAGTTTTGTGTAGGCTCGCTAAGCGTTCTACTTACATGTTGTTATTAAATGTTTTTCAGAATCATCAAAGAAGAACTCAGCTTGACTGTAACAACATTTGCATCACATTTTGAAAACTTGTTTGAAAATCTAAAGTCTTCCACTATGTATTCTCAACAATATATGTTAAGGATTTATATTATATGTATTTATCTGTGAGAGAACACTTCTCTAAAACTACATCATATTACTCCAAAACATGCTACATGCATATTCATAAACAATATTTTACATTGATAGTTTAATCACAAAATATTGGATACAAACCGACTAAGTTTTAGTATATTACATAACTACCCAGGAAATTATAATTTTATACATACATGATCATTAAATACAAAAGTAATATTATTAACTATTCTAAATCTTCCAACAGTATGTGTCTATACTGGATGTTTATTACCTGCAATAATTAAACACTGAGAAGGATAAGCGGTGACGCTTAGTGAGTTCAAAAATAGATACAATATAACGTTATGCCATATATATACCAATATGACAGAAGCAAAGAGGAACAAAGAACAACAAAGGCATATGTGAATCATGTGGCAAACTTTCCATATCAACAAAATGTTCTGATTCAAAGATTTACAATCAATGAGATACAACAATTTCAACTTGATATACATCAATAATACTTCTGCCTATATGGCATGGAAAAATAAACGATTTCTCAATAAACAATTTGCTAGCACTTTATTGGCTTTTCAGCCCTACCTAGCCTTTTGCCAATGCCAAAGTGATGCTTAATCATTCACTTCATGGTTAATGGCTACATACCAGTACCCAAGTGATGCTTAGTCATTCACTTCGTGGTCAAAGGTATAGCTCTGTTACCAAAATAATACGAGACATGCTCTACATGGCCAAAGGCTCAAAGCTAATACCAGAAGTTATATGAGTCATGCTCTATATAACCAAAGGTATAAAACCAGAATAACACAAGAAAGCACATTGAACATATAACACATAACATACAATTGTCCCTATATTGAACTCACCGTGAAATAACCGGAGGTTAAAATAGTAATTTGAGCAGCACTTCGTTTCTATAATTAACTTTCTTAGATGAAAAACCGGGAACTTTATTGAAAACCGGGAGCTTTATTGAAAACCGGGCCTTGTGAGGGTTGTGCTTCAAACCAAAAAGATAAATTTCTCGGGGTCTACGGACACTTCGGGACGTTCTTCGGGCGTTAGATATGTTCCCGGGGCTTCGGGGGTTTAAAAGTAGCTTAAAATAAAGTTTAGGGTGTAAAATTATGAAAAATACCAACCAAAACCGGGATGGTTTGCACCTCCCTTTATATAGGGTGCGAAGGCCTCGGAATGAAGAGAAGAGGGAGACGCGGCTCAGCGAGGGTGAGGGGGGAGGGGCACGTTGCTCGGTTCGCAGGCGGACATGGGTCCGAGCTCGGATGCGCCACAACGATGACACGCATTGGATCCGGACTGGGCCATGCTTCGGATGCGAGGAGCTGGTGACATGCGTCGGACACGAAGCATATGCGAGAGACGGTGACGTGGCCGATTCCGAGCCAAGCATGCGAAGCTTCTCGGATTTTGTGCCCAAATCTTCACAAATTCATAACTTTCGCATACGAGTTCCGTTTTCGATGTTTTTTATATCCACGCGTAGGTAAAACTATACTCTACAACTTTCGTTTAGACTTCGTTGGCTAATTTTGATTTTATTTCAAATATTATTATTTTTAACAGACCGGGACAGGAAAATCCATTAAAAATTCATAACTTCTTCATCTGACGTCCGTTTTCGTCTGTCTTTTAACCGTTGTACTACTATTGACGAGACCTTCGATTCTCGTTTAGGTTGTGTTGGTTAAAAATCAGTCGATCTTTATTTCGAGTTTTTAGCTATATACTTCTATGTCGAATCTTCGAAAAATCATAACTTCCTCATACGAAGTCAGATTTTGACGTTCTTTTTATGAAAATTCTCGGTTTAACGAATACTATGACTTTCATTTAGATCACTAAAGCTAAAAAAATAGTTTATCAAAAACTCATTTTTTTACGCTAAATAGTGTTTTGCCGATTTTGTTGCGGATCTTCGATTGGTCATAACTTCTTCGTTATAACTCGGATTTCGATGAGGTTTTCACCTAAATGTTTCTAACGAGATAATCTACAAATTTAAATTACATTATTTTTATTTATTTCCAACTTTATATTTTCGTTAATTTCAATATTGACTTTTGATTGGAATCTCATAAGACTTCCAATACATTTCGAGTGATTCTAAACATAGTTTTACTTCAAATCTCGTAAAAACTATCTTGTTAGAACTCAATGCTCAAAAACATATAATATTATTCATTTTAAGCTAATAAGCTTTACAAAACACGATAATCGAACAAGGTTATTAACGTGTATGTTACAAATACCTCCTCCTTTTGAGGATTCCGTCCCCGAAATTACAACGACTTAAACAAATGGGGATATTTTGCTCTTATCTCATTCTTATTTTCCCAAGTATAATTTGGGCCTCTATGGTGTTTCCACTTGACAAGCACCAAATCCACTTCTTTTTTACGTAGATTAGTTGTTCTTTCGTTTACGATCTCTTCAGGCTCTTCTACATATGTTAACTTATTATCCAGTTTCACATCGGATAATGGAACCGTTTCATCATATATGCTTAAACATTTACGCAGATAACTCACATGAAACACATCATGAATACCTGCCAAATCTTCAGGCAATTCCAAGCAGTATGCTTGTTTACCAATTCTCTGGATGATTTTGAAAGGACCAATAAATCTAGGACTTAGTTTTCCTTTCTTTCCAAATTGCATAATGCCTTTCCATGGGGATACCTTCAGCATTACGAAATCACCCACCTGGAATTCTATGGGTCGTCTCCTCCTTTTTCCATAGGACTTTTCTCGATCCTGGGCCGCTTTCATTCTTTCTCGTACAATTTGAATCTTATCAGTGGTGTCTTGAATCATTTCAGGGCCACTAAGGACTTTCTGTCCTACATCATGCCAACATAATGGAGTATGACATTTACGCCCATATAGTGCTTCATATACCTTCAGTATATTTTATATTGTTTGCATTGTTCTTTTCTTCTGACCATCTGTCTGGGGATGATAAGTTGTACTAAGAGTAACACGAGATCCCAATTCACATTGCATACTTGCCCAAGAATGAGAAGTGAAGCTACTATCACGATCAGAAGTAATTCTTTAGCGGCACACCATGTCTCATAACAGTTTCATCCAAGTATACTTGTGCGTATTTCTCTATTGGATCTGTTTCACGTATGGCAAGAAAATGTGCACTCTTAGTCAGCCGGTCGACAATTATTCAAACGTTATTATTCTGTATAGCAGTCTTTGACAATTGGAGCAGCACTAGACATAAACTCAGTTCTGAATTCTACTTGCCTATCCGGGGTAGTCTAGGCAAATCATCGGGGAAAGCGTCAGGATATTCGGGAATATCATTTACAGTTTTCTTCTCCTCTTTTGAGATATCAACTGTATAGGCTAGATAAGTAGAATACCCCTTCGATATAAGTTTACGAGTTTTTAGGAAAGAAATTATTTTTAAGATTTTAAGTCTTTGTTCACCGTAGACATAAATAGGATTCTCTTCTTCAATAGGAATGCGTACTATCTTTTCGTAACACAAGAGTTCTACGTGGTTCTTTAATAATCAATCCATGCCGAGAATAATATCAAAGTTCGGCAAGGAGATAGAAATCAGGTTAGCAAGAAAACTATAACCTTTAATTTCTATGTCACAATCTCTATAGACTTTATGAGCAAGTAATAATACACTTCCCGCGGTATCTACATGAAATGATTGGGCGAATGTATAACAAGCAATTCGAAAAGAATGCACAATTTCATGAGACACAAAAGAATCTGAGGCATCAGAATCAAATACGATGTAAGCAGGTCTAGAATTGACGAGAAATGAACCAGTCATAACATTCGGGTCCTCGCGTGCTTTTTCTATGGTAATCTGAAATGTACGACCTTTAACTAAACGATTGTCAAATTCTTCAAACTTCTTAATTGATGGCGGTGCTCAAATCTGCACTCTCTTCTCATTGCAGACTCTTTCTTCTTCTTAAATTTGGTTTATAGACTCAACCCAAGATAAGGTCTTCACTTTTACTATAACAACAACTCGAATGGTCATATTCTACTGACCATTGACTTCATAACGCAAGGACACACAAGAAAATAGACTCTTGTCTCTATTAGTCTAATACTATCACGGAAGAAATCTTCCTTCATATTTTAATGTGATATAATCTTTTTATAGTAGATATCATTTCTAATTAATGGTTACTTAATCCTTTAATGAAGACTGTTATACTTCTATCGACTACCTCGACCATTTCCTTCTTCAATCTTCTGACTGAAGTTTCGTCGTTCACAAGACATGGTTCTCTGAACCAATCAATTCACTTCGCAGATTTATATTAATCGGACTCAATTCTTTATGACCACTAAGGTCTGAATGAAAATCATCTTCTTAGTCATCACCGAAACGAAGGTAATGACATACTCGAACAAAAACAGAATCGATTTCTAGCTTCTTGGTAACCTTGTGACTTTCCATGATCCAAGTGTGAGTCCTGTGCTTCTAGTAGTATAGGCCTCTACTACTATTAACACCTACTCATACTCGTCCCAAGTATTGTCTCGCAGCTCCCAAGTCACCATTCAAAAGTTTTCACAAAGCAACTTTTCACACCTGAGTGTGTTCAAACAAGTATATACAACAATTTCTCCTAGACTCAACTAGGGATTTCACGTTTCTATCAAACATATCTTGGATTTCTTAAATTCACCTTCTAGAATTCTTTTATGCATAAGCTCGATCTAGCATATCCTAATATTTTTCCTAGGTCGATAGGAATTTCACTTCCAAATTCTTCATATAAATTCTTTCTCGGGTAGTGTCTACTTTACAAGATATGCTATATCAGAATTTACTCTAGTAGTGTGGAGGCAAACGGTCTCTAACTATTTGTATCATCTTCTAACTCATGCAAGTCACCAGGCACATTTATTCATTTCATTATCCTTTCATGACATCGCCATTCCTTTATATGGGAAAATTTTCCTCTCATGGGTGTATCTTTTAAGTCTACTTTATAGGAATCTATCCTAGGAAGTCTACATTTTAATTGTATCTCATCATGTTCTACTAGCTTCGACTTGGTTCTCTGTCATTCCTAACAACAACATCTCTTCTCATACAACACTATGATTGTATATCTTCTTCAACTATATACTCTACCTTACTCTGACTAGTAAGTCATTCAGCCTAACTAAATGACTCAGTTCACCATCCTAATCAAGTATGTTAAAGTCGGCTTAACACACTATGGACCTTTTATAAGGATGTGATAGAAGTCAATTGTCACTCAGTATTATTAAATACTAAGTCTGAGCATCTTGTATAGGGTTACATATCAGCTCTTACCATACTACTCGAACTGCATACTACATCACAATGTTAGGCAAGGTATTGGCCTATTGAGTCTGAAAACTTTGTTAGCCTTTCCTTTAATCTTCATTGAATTCTTCTAAATCTTGCATAATCATCAATTTCGATATCGTCGAAGTATTTATCACCATTTTCAGTTCTTCTAACTCTGTAAGCAATCACTGCTTCAATCTGGTCAGCGGTGGAACAACTTCATGGATTACACCAAAACATTCGTCTCGTCTGAATGTACTTTGAACACACAACATTCCTCCAAAGGTGTTATTATTTCATCAAACATAGTTTAAATGTACAACACCACTCTATAGGTATTAATACACTATTTACGGTATCACTTGATAGATTTTATTTTACGATATCCCTCAACCGTTTATTTATGATGTTTTCGATGTCAACTATCGTAAGTCTCCTTATCACCTCAAAAATTTTCATGCCGATGGAATAGAAGAAACAGAAACAGTTCTATCGACACATGGATGCTTCGGAAGAGAAAGAGTGACACTACGTATCTCCAAGTCGTGTTCGCGCTTTCGGGTATTTTATTTATCTTTTAGCACATATTAGCATATAAGGCATCTCCCTTAAAGTATGCTAGTGCACAATATAGCAAGTGAGGTATTCAACCTAAAGCATACTAGGCACACATCGTACCATCATTACTTAGCAATTCAAGTTTAAGCCTAGAAATCCTTATAATTCCTAGTTCGCTTAAACTAATGCTCTAAATTTTTTTGAAATAGCTTATCATTATCCAATACTCCACTTAATTCTTTCCTATGGTTTGTATCCATATACTCCTAATGAATCCGTTCATATATTGAACTTCCGAAGGTTTAAGTCTAAATACCAATCTGTGGTATTTAGTTCACTTAAGCTACTGCTCTGATACCATGATTGAGAGAACCTTCTCTAAAAGTACATCATATTACTGCAAAACATGCTACATGCATATTCATAAATATTTTACATTGATAGTTTAATTACAAAAGACTGGATACAAACCGACTAAGTTTTAGTATATTACATAACTACCCAGGAAATTATAATTTTATACATACATGATCATTATATACAAAAGTAATATTATTAATGTGACAACTTGAAAATTTTATTCTCGTAAAGTCAACTTTGGTCAAACTTATTCCTTCCATGATTCTTAAAATTAGATGGGTTATAAGTGTTGAAGCCTAGTTAACTAAGTGTGTTATAGTTTGGAAGAGAAAAGAAAAAGGAATTGAGAAGCTTCAGATGGTTGTAAACAACTTCAGACCGTGAACCCTTGGTTCACGGCCGTGAACAAAGCCCCAGCCGTGAACGAAGCTTTGGCCGTGAACCATTTGCCGACTTCGGACCGTGAACCCCTCGGCAGTGAACCCTCGCATATATATTTGAGTTTTAACCATTTTCACCACATTTCTCATCTTTCAGCCGTGATCCTCTCAAATCTCTTTCTAGTATCATCTTCCAAACCTTCAAATCTTCTTAGATTATTGTTTGGATCTTCAAGGTATTCTTCATTCCTTCAAGAACAAACACAAATCTCCATCCTAAAACACTTGAATCTTCATCATCCTTCAAGAACAGCTGGTCGTGAACTCAAGAACACTTGGTGTTCTTGGGCCGTGAACACCCAGCTGGGCGTGAACCCTTCTTGCAGCCATCTAACTTGCTTCTAGCACTCTTTTGGTGAGTTATTCTAGCATCCTAGGTTGTTTCCTAAACACCTTTGTAGCTATATTCACTAACTATATACATATATGTGTCATAATATACTAAATAGGACTCGTTTGTGCTTGGGGATTTCACTCGGGAAATTTACCAATCTATACCAAATCTTCTATTTGAATCCATCAAATAAGGTGAGTTTATACCCCCATATTTTCCAAGCTTTTTAATGTTTTAAGGGGGGGGGGGGTACAAGTAAAACACAAGATTGTTTGTGTTTAAAAACATAATTTACTTATTATGTTTTCTTACTGTTTAAATGTATTTGAACATGAAACTTGTTAAAGTCATAGAAATCAACTTATAAACTATAATAGGTATGGTTTATGGATCATAGGGACTATTTTACAAAAATCCAGGTTAAAACATGGAAATGAACTTATAAACATGGTTTATGAAACGAAAGGAAATCTTTTTACAAAATTACTTGTTAATTAAAAAGGTTTTACAATTTATGTAAATAATTAATACATGATTGTGAACCACTTGATGTACCACTCAGGGTACCTGTACAAATCTTAATAATAACTAGAGTCTTCATAAGGGAGAACGCGAGTTGGTGTATAGATCTATACGGGACTAATTTTGTATTAGTATGGTTATAATGAATATTCACAATAGTATTAACTAATTATTTACATAAAGATATACTTTTCCCAAACTTTCCCAAGGAATACTAACTATAAGATTTCTTAGTATATACAATAGGGTTAGATAAAATTGAAGTCTGGTAGACAGTGGAATGTGTGACTTCCGCCTCATTTCATGTTCCTTGTTTGGTTGTGGGCTTAGGGCAGATTCACCCATTCAACTGTCTATTCGATCTCGGTATTATACAACTCGTGTGTACTAAGTAATCATAGGAGGGTAGTATCGTCACGTCGAGCTTTCAGGGTAATTACATGTTCAGATAGGATTACTGATAAACAAAACTGGGTATCATTAAGCTAAGTATGGTAATTATACTTGTGCTTCTCGGTCTTGGAGTGTTTAAGACTACAAATCGGATTTATAGAAAATATAGGATTTTCTATGGTTTACATCGTTATTTTGGAAGATAAACTTATTTTCAAAAGGTTTAATACTTATTATTAAACTAGTATTACAAAAAGGACCTTTATGGTTAATTCTATAATTCCTTAGTTTATACATTCAAATTATATATAAATAATATTTGATAGGCAGTGGAATGTGTGACTTCCACCTCATTTCCTGTTCCTTGTTTGGTTGTGGGCTTAGGGCAGATTCACACAATCAACTGTCCGTTCGATATTAGGTTATATATAGTTAGTATAAACTAAGTAATTATAGAAGGAACTATTGTGGTTACCATTTTACAAGAGATTCGTTAATTATGTAATTACTTGATGAATACATTCGGATTATATATAATAAAGATCCGGTAGACAGTGGAATGTGTGACTTCCACCTCATTTCCTGTTCCTAGTTTGGTTGTGGGCTTAGGGCAGATTCACACATTCAACTGTCTAATCGATATGTATTATATATAATTAGTATTCACCGAATGATTACAGAAGAATTAACTACAATCATTTTACTTATTAAGAAAATATAGGATTTTCTTTAGGTACGTCTTCAATATAAAGGATCATTAAACTTAATGTTAAATTTACTTAGTGAATACGTCAGGGTTAGATACATGAGGATCCGACAGATAGTGGGATGTTTGGAATCCGCCTCATTTCCTGTTCCTTGTTTGGTTGTGGGCTTGGGGCAGAACCACACAGTCGACTGTATGCTCGATCTAAATGTATATGACTTGTATTCACTAAGTACTCGTAGAAGGAACAATCATGAGTCGTTTTACTTATCATTTATCAGCATAAAATATAGGATTTTCTGGAGGAACTGGCGAACTTTTCAAAAGAATAAAGGATATACTTTCTATAACAAAAATACTTATGAACTCACCAACTTTAATGTTGACATTTTTTTAAACTACTTGTATTCTCAGGGTCGTTAGTAGACAGGTACTCTCTTCCAGGTGTTGTGAAGACGGAGCTTTACGTCTTATCTTTTGTTGTACTTTTTATGTATTTCAAGTAATGTTTTGAACATAATGTAAATATTATATTATCAATACGATGGTTGTTGTAACTTTGATTACTATGATGCATGTGTTGTGATACTTGACATGACGTCCTCCACCCCCGAACGTTTCCGCCGTTCCGGTTTGGGGGTGTGACAATTAACTATTCTAAATCTTCCAACAGTATGTGTCTATACTGGATGTTTATTACCTGCAATAGTTAAACACTGAGAAGGATAAGCGATGACGCTTAGTGAGTTCAAAAATAGATACAATATAACGTTATTCCATATATATACGAATATGATAGAAGCAAAGAGGAACAAAGACCAACAAAGGCATATGTGAATCATGTGACAAGCTTTCCATATCAACAAATGTTCTGATTCAAAGATTTACAATCAATGAGATAAAACAATTTCAACTTGATATACATCACTAAGACTTCTGCCTATGTGGCATGGAAAAATAAACGATTACTGAATAAACATTTTGCTAGCAATTTACAGGCTTTTCAGCCCTACCTAGCCTTCTGCCAATGCCAAAGTGATGCTTAATCATTCACTTCATGGTCAATGGCTACATACCAGTACCCAAGTGATGCTTAGTCATTCACTTCGTGGTGAAAGGTATAACTCTGTTACCAAAAAAATACGAGACATGCTCTACATAACCAAAGGCTCAAAGCCAATACTAGAAGTTATACGAGTCATGCTCTACATAACCGAAGGTATAAAACCATAATAACACAGGAAAGCATATTGAACATATAACACATAACATACAATTGTCCCTATATTGAACTCACCGTGAAATAACCAGACGTTAAAATAGTAATTTGAGCAGCACTTCGTTTTTATAGTTAACTTTCTTCGATGAAAAACCAGGAGCTTTATTGAAAACCGGGAGCTTTATTGAAAACCGGGCCTTGCGAGGGTTGTGCTTCAAACCGAAAAGATAAATTTCTCGGGGTCTTCGGACACTTCGGGACGTTCTTCGGGTGTTAGGTATGTTCCCGGGGCTTCGGGGGTTTAAAAGTAGCTTAAAATAAAGTTTAGGGTGTAAAAGTATGAAAAATACCAACCAAAACCGGGAGGGTTCAGACCTCCCTTTATATAGGGTGCGAAGGCCTCGGACCGAAGAGAAGAGGGACACGCGGCTCAGCGAGGGCGAGGGGGGAGGGGCACGTGGCTCGGTTCGCAGGCGGACACGGGTCCGAGCTTGGATGCGCTACAGTGATGAAATGCGTCGGATCTGGACTGGGCCGCGCTTCGGATGCGAGGAGCTGGTGACACGCGTCGGACACGAAGCAGATGCGAGAGACGGTGACGTGGCCTATTCCGAGCCAAGCATGCGAAGCTTCTCGGATTTTGTGCCCAAATCTTCAAAAATTCATAACTTTCGCATACAAGCTCCGTTTTCGACGTTCTTTATATCCACGCGTAGGTGAAACTATACTCTACAACTTTTGTTTAGACTTCGTTGGGTAATTTTGATTTTATTTCTAATATTATTATTTTTAACAGACCGGGACAGGAAAATCCATTAAAAATTCATAACTTCTTCATCCGACGTCCGTTTTCGTCTGTCTTTTTACCGTTGTACTACTATTGATGAGACCTTAGATTCTCGTTTAGGTTGTGTTGGCTAAAGGTCACTCGATCTTTATTTCGAGTTTTTAGCTGTATACTACTATGTCGAATCTTCGAAAAATCATAACTTCCTCATCCGAAGTCAGATTTTGACGTTTTTTTTATGAAAATTCTCGGTTTAACGAATACTATGACTTTCATTTAAATCACTAAAGCTAAAAAAATAATTTATCGAAAACTCACTTTTTACGCTAAATAGTGTTTTTTCGGTTTTGTCGCGGATCTTCGATTGATCATAACTTCTTCATTATAACTCGGATTTCGATGAGGTTTTCACCTAAATGTTTCTAACGAGATAATCTACAACTTTCAATTACATTATTTTTATTTATTTCCAACTTTATATTTTCGTTAATTTCAATATTGACTTTTGATTGGAATCTCATAAAACTTCCAATACATTTCGAGTGATTCTAAACATGGTTTTACTTCAAATCTCGTAAAAACTATCTTGTTAGAACTCAACGCTCAAAAACATATAATATTATTCACTTTAAGCTAATAAGCTTTACAAAACACGATAATTGAACAAGGTTATTAACGTGTATGTTACAATCTGTTATGTAAATAGGATATGTATATAATTAATATAATGGGTGAGTGTTGTGTAGGCTTACTAGGCATTTTGTTTACCCATTGTTATTAAATGTTTTTTTTCAGAATCATCAGAGAAGAGCTCAACTTGACTACAACAACATATGCATCACATTTTGAAAACTTGTTTAAAAATATAAAGTCTTCCATTATGTACTCTCAGTAATAATGCATTTTATGAAACATTAGAAAAATGATTTTTATAAGTAATGTTTTATTATCCATTTTTAATTGGGACCAAACAAATGTGTTAATTTTTGTTATAAAAGAAACAGGATGTTACAAGTTTGTATTAGAGCCTTAGTTTAGGGGATTTTGGTACACGTCATTGTGTCTAAACTTAAACTAAGGTTAAAAAATTTCAACGTTTCCTAAGTTTTCAAAAGTTTTTAAGAATAAGTTTTGAAAGGAAAGCAGTTAGGTTAGGAACGTGGACTTAATCTCATTGCATGTTCTTGTTTGATTTTTTCCATGGATTAGGAACAATTGTTCTATAACCTAGTTTTAATTTTTTTCAAAGGAAACAAATACGAGATGAGTAGACACCCAGAGTTCAACATGGATAACTCCCATTTATCTATATATAGACAATATTTTATGTCATTAATGTGTTAGTTAAAAGACTGCTATGGAATTATACAGTAGCATTTATCTGAAAGAGAAATGTGGAATGAGACAATAGCAATTATATATATATATATATATATATATATATATATATATATATATATATATATATATATATATATATATATATATATATATATATAAGATTATTGTAGAATGAGAGAGTAAGCAAACAATATAATGATTATGTGCCTGCTAAATGTAAATACATGCCAAAACTACCTGAAAGGGGTAAGTGATTTATGTCTCATATGTTTTTAATATGTCATTAAATTTAGGAGCTTGCCTGATATATTGGAAAAGTCAAATCGATGTTGACATTTTATAGAACGAATGCCTTAAAGTTGTATATAACCAGAAACACATAGGCTCGAAATCTTTGATTTAGGCCTTCTGTATGTTCTTGTTTGATTCTTGCTTTAGGGTAGATTCAATTATTCGAAGGCATATTTGATTTGGTGTTATATATAGTCATATCGTTGTAATTCCTTTTCTCATCAATAGTGGAATGAAACATGTCTAGATAGAGATTTAGGGCTCTCCCAGGTAGTCTAGGAGTACCAACAGTATATATAAGATACATAAAATGCTACTAGATGGGAAAGTTCCTTTCTTATTGCAAATAAATGGGAGCATGTTGTCACGGACCGTATCTAAAATTTTACGGAGTACTCGAGAAGTTAATGGAGTATGATGGATAAACCCGGAGAAGACTGGAACGTCCTAGAATTCCCTAGGATACCGAAGACTTAACTAGTTCTTTATGAAAGTGTGTAGGCATGTAAATATATAGAATAATCTTGTATAAAGAAAGAAGTAGTAGCGTCTAGAATATTCCGATGAGGAGGTGTAATGACCCTATAAATAGGGGTGTTGTCATTTGTTCCAAACGATCGAGAAGTTCTCTTGTAGGAAGTTGTGTTGTATACAAAGAAGCTTTCTTTCTTACTTTAAAAGTATTCCCTATCATTTATCTTGCTTCCTTGAGTCGTTAGTATATCTAGAGTATCAAAGTTAGCCTGAATTAGTCAAGAAAGACAAAGTGGCGCACGGTGATTGAGTCGTCCCCTGACACATGGTATCAGAGCCCAGAGTTCGTATGAGCAAGAGATCGTAGCAATGGAAGGAGGAAGTGATGTAGGCAACATTCCCCTTGTTGTCGAGGAGAAAGGAAGGAAGTCTAAGAAGAGGGACCAATCATTAGATACCTTGGCGAGCTTAGAAAACAAGCTTACCAAGGTTGAGATTAGCGTCGGTGAGATCTTTGAGTGGAAGGATACTGCCGATCAGTCCGTCAACGACATAAGAGACACGAGTGATGGAATGAAGGAGTCCATTAGTTTCATCAAAGAATAAGTCCTTGAATTGATCAACACATTGCAAAATGAATATCGTGAGAAGGTAGTCACACTAGAAGCTGAAGTAAACCTGTGTAAAGCAGCGATAGTTGAAGGAGCTGTTGCGAAGACGACACCACACACAGAGGCACCTAAACTGTTGAAATATGGAGGTAAGCGTGATCCTAAACTACTTGAAGAATTTTTTTGGTCCCTAGAATGCTATTTCAATTCTATCGTAGTAAAGGAGGACAAGTCCAAGATAGACACGACCAGATTATACCTGAGTGAAAATGTCGCACTGTGGTGGTGGCAGAAGCATGGCGACATTGAGAAAGGCCTATATATCATAAACACTTAGGATGAGTTTAAGAGACAACTTAAGAATCAGTTCTACCCCCATAATGCTGAAGACGTGGCAATGAAGAAACTTTGAGGACTAAAACATGCCAGGTCAATTAAAGACTATATGACATAACTCACCGCTTTGATGCTCGAACTACCCAACCTTCAGTAGAAGGATAAATTATTTTACTTCCAAGATGGCTGTAATATTGGGCTTATAGTCAGCTCAAGAGAAGGAACGTCCAAGACATCGATGAAGCGATAGCATTGGAAAAGGATCTCATGGACTTCCGTAGAGATGCTCCAACGAGAAGGCCTAGCGTAGGAGATAAACTCGCAGCAAGGCCATAAAGGGAGGATAGGCCGGCTGCTAGACCCTCACCTTCGAAGGGAAATGCAGTTGAAGGAGTGCCCCGAAGAGAAATCAAGTGTTACTTGTGTAATGGCCCACACTTAATCCAAGACTATCCAAAGAAGAAGACTTTTAATGCCTTGGTCTTTGAAGAAGAAAAAGAAGAAACTGAAGGGGCACATATTAGCTCAATGCGTCTCCTTAACTCGGTGGCCAAAGAAGAGATCAAGACGCAAACGAGAGGAGGTCTCATGTTCGTGAAGACAAAAGTAAATCGAGATACCAGTAAAGCCCTTGTCGATATAGGTGCGTCTCATAACTTTATTGCTAAAAACGAAGCCAAAAAATGATTGTTCAGTATACCAAGGAGATAGGTTGGTTGAAAGCAGTAAATTCTCCATCCGAACCCATCCTTAGAGTCACCCACAATGTGCCTATCGAGATAGGATGATGGACAGGCACCATAGACTTAATGGTAGTTCCTATGGACGATTATTGCATGGTTCTAGGGATGGAATTCCTAGACGAAGCCCGCCCGTTTGAAGATCAAACCATGCGCCTCACCAAGGGTTCTTCGATTCACATCGTACCCTTAGAAAGAAGTAAGCCGGATTCCCGAATTATATCGGCCATGCAACTTAGCAAAGGACTTTGAAAGATCGAGAGACATTCCTAACCACATTAAAAGAAGACATCGCCATATCGGAGATGGAAGTACCGATGGAAATCAAGGAAGTACTTGAAGATTACAAAGAGACAATGCCAACAGAATTGCCCAAGAAATTATCCCCATGACGAGAGGTAGATCATCAGATAGAATTGGAACCAGGGGAAAGACCACTAGTGTTGGCGCCTTACCGAATGGCACCTCTAGAATTAGAGGAGCTAAGGAAACAGTTGGAAGAGTTACTAGATGTTGGATTCATCAGACCTTCCAAAGCTCCTTTGGCGCCCCGGTGTTGTTCCAAAGGAAACATCACGGTAGCCTAAGAATGTGTATTGACTATCGAGCTTTGAATAAGGTAACCATGAAAAAACGGTACCCCATCCCCTTAGTATCTGATCTCTTCGATCGACTCATAAATGATCGTTTGTTCACAAATTTGGATATACGGTCGGGGTATTAGCAAGTTCGCATAGTAGTAGGAGATGAGCCGAAGACGACATGTGTGACCAGGTATGGATCATTTGAATTCTTGGTCATGCCCTTTGGACCCACGAATACACCAGCCACATTTTTCACCCTCATGAACAAAATACTCCACCCATTCTTGGATAAGTTCGTAGTGGTGTATCTAGATGACATTGTAATCTACTCAGAAACGTTGGAGGAGCACTAGAACATCTAAGTTTGGTTTTCCAATCATTAAAGGAAAACCAATTGAATGTGAAGATGGAGAAATCTTTTTCTTACCAACACGACGTAGCATTCCTTGGGCACAAGATTAGGAACAGGAAGATCTACTTGGATGAAAGAAAAATAAAAGTGATTTCAGAGTGGGTCCCACATAAGAACGTGTCTGAATTACGATTGTTCCTAGGTATGATTAATTATTATCGAAGATTCATATCAGGATACTCGGAAAAGGCAGCTCCAGTAACAAATCTACTTAAAAAGAAGGTAACATAGGAATGGACAGACAAGTGACAAGAAACGTTTGAGAAGATAAAGAAGTTTGTCCCAAAAGAACCAATTTTAGAGTTACCCGACTACTCGAAACCCTTCCAGGTGCAAACTGATGCATCAGACTTTGCTATAGGCGGTGTTTTATTACAAGAAGATCACATGGTGACCTATGAAAGTAAGAAACTTAATGAGACGGAGAGAAGGTATCTGATACATGATAAGAAGATGACAACAATTATACATTGCATTCGAGTATGGAGACATTATTTACTTGGGAATCGGTTTGTGATTCAAACTGACAATGTCGTGACAAGCTACTTTCAAAATCAGAAAAAGCTAAATCCCAAGCAAGCCTGTTGGCAAGATTTCTTGGATAAGTTTGATTATGTCATGGAGTATAAGCCAGGGAAGGTAAATGTCATCGTTGATGCCCTAAGTCGGAAAGTGGAATTGGCAACCATCTCTCGGGTAACCTGCACATTTGTTGATCGCATCAAAGAAGGAATAAGTCATGACCCATTAAAAAAACTTAATGGAGATGGCCAAAGAAGGGAAGACCCGAAAATTTTGGGTTGAAGATGGATTGTTACTCACTATCGACAATCGAATGTATGTTCCGAAATGGAGCAACTTAAGGAGAAAAGTCCTAAAAGAATTCCACGATTCAAAATGGGCAGGACACATTGGAACACACCGAACCATGGAAATTGTAGAAAGAACTTACTACTGGTCAAGGATGAGAGACGATGCAGACGCTTATGTTCGGACGTGCCTCGTATGCCAACAAGACAAGGTGGAACAATCTAAGCCCTCAGGGTTTTTAGAACCATTGCCGATTGTAGAGCACCCTTGGGAAAGTATAATGTTGCATTTCATTTAGGCCTTACCTACATCTGAATGTTGTGGTTCCATCATGGTGGTCGCAGATCATTTCTCCAAATACAGAACATTCATCCTGGATCTGAGATATTGCACATCCAAGGAAGCTGGTCGGTTGTTTTTCAAACATGTGGCAAAGTACTGGGGACTTCCTCGGAGCATCATAAGCAATAGAGACCCACAATTTATTGGGAAATTTTGTGGGGAATTATTCAAACTCATGGGGTTCCAAAATCCACTTTTCGACCAGTTTTCACCCGCAAACTGATGGACAAACCGACAGGGTGAATCATTTGCTGGAAATTTATCTAAGGCACTTTGTTAGTACCAATCAACGGGATTGCGCTAAGTTACTTGACGTAGCCCAATTTTCTTATAACCTATAACGGAGCGAGGCTACTGGAAGAAGCCCTTTTGATATCATCATGGGTCAACAACCTTTGACGCCACAAGAACTAACTAGGGGGTATAAAGGCACTAGTGAGGTCCGTTATAGTCGGCGACGAGATGATGCTGAAATTTCTCCAAAGAATGTTCAAGGACACTAGACAAGTTTCCAAGGGCCTAACTCGAAGATACGAAGGACCATTCAAAGTGATTCAAAGGGTGGGAACGCGTTCGTATAAGTTAGATCTACCATCACATTTGAAGATCCACCCTGTGTTCCATGTAAGTGTCCTCAAACTCTTTAATCGAGATGAAGAAGACCCCTCCAGAAGCGAGTCACATCGCGCTCCAGTAGCGAATATTGTCTCCTATGACAAGGAGGTAGATGAAATTTTAGCCGACCGAATAATTCAAAGACGAGGATCCCTCAACTGGACGGAGTACTACATACGATGGAAAGGACTACCCGACAACGAGGACAGTTGGGTGCGTGAACAAGATTTATGGAAATTCTGAGACAAAATCGAAGAATACAAATCTAAAGCTTGTCGAGGACGTCAAGGAATTTATTGGGGGAGGATGTCACAGACCGTATCTAATATTTTCCAGAGTACTCGAGAAGTTAATGGAGTATGATGGATAAACCCGTAGAATTCTGGAACGTCCTAGAATTCTCTAGGACACTGAAGACTTATCTAGTTCTTTATGAAAGTGTGAAAGCATGTAAATATCTAGATATATTTATCTAGAATAATCTTGTATAAAGAAAGAAGTAGTAGCATCTAGAATATTCCGATGAGGAGGTGTAATGAACCTACAAAATATGGGTGTTGTTATTTGTTCCAAACCATCGAGAAGTTCTCTTGTAAGAAGGTGTGTTGTATACAAAGAAGCTTTCTTTCTTACTTTAAAAGTATTCCTTATCGTTTCTCTTGCTTCCTTGAGTCGTTAGTACATCTAGAGTATCGAAGTTAGTATGACTTAGTCAAGAAACACTAAGGGGCACACAGTGATTGAGTTGTCCCATGACAATGTGAAACCATTTTGCTATAAAAACCAGCTAGGAGATGTGTCTAACAGATAGTAATAAAACCTACCCAAACTCGTGCATTGGAAAACTAAGTGGTGAAGTCAAGACTATATTTGTATAGTGGGTCAGCACTGTTATAACACATATAACACTACTAAGACTTGGTACTCACATGTGACTTGGTAGAATAATGCAACTTTTCATGAATCAAGTTAGGGATAAAAGTAGAAATAACATGCTAGGATAAATAAGATACTTAGTATAGGACTGTTATGTTCTACCATAATGAACTGCTATCATGTTGAAAGCTTCATAATCCTCGCATGATGATTCAGTTAAATGCAGTAAATGTTAGCCGAACATGAAGCTTCCTTATTCTCAATACTTCACTGACATGCTAAGTTAGTAGAGTAAGGATTATCTACAAGGTTAGATTTGTTTCCTTATTCTTAACACTTCACTTACATGCTAAGTTGGTACAGTGAGGAAAATATATATGGTTAGATTAGTGGTGGCACGATTACCTAACGCAATAAGATCGAAAGTGTACCCAAAAGGATAAGCATGAAAGAATAGTCATTCGAACGACCAGTCAAGCAAGATGGTATAGTAGCCATAGAATTCAATGAAAGAAAAAGAAAGTGATAACCACTTTCATTTTATTGATATAAGTAAGTGAAACACAACCAATCATTAGATAAATAAGGTAGAAGTTGTCTTTAACATCATATTTTTCTAGTAGAGGCAAAGATGCGGTACGCCATGAATCTTATATGTAGATATGTAAAGGATTGGTAAGGAATGATGACTAAGTCTTAATCATAATATTGAAGACAAGGAAAAGAAGAAGTTCTTCCAGAAGCAGTAGATGACAACAAGTCAGAATAGAGAAATTTGCTAAGAAGTTCTTATGCATGGAACAAGAGTAAATAAATCAGCCAATGAGATCACTGACTGAAGTTTTAGAACAGTCACGGTTCAGCCCAGAACATGTCATCTCTAAGAAGATAAAGGTAGTGGTATATGAAAACTGTGACATCCCCATTTTCACGGTAAAAAAACCTTTTTATTTATGCTTATTTTAAAGACAAAGTATTCTTTATATAGCGGAATTTGTCCCATAAAAGTATTTTCAAGGAAATGTTTTTCATTGATTTATTAAAACTTTGGGATGTCATAACTGATACAAGAAACATAAGCATTAACATAATCATCACTTACATAATCTAATAGCCTACATTTCCTTTAATCTCTCATCAAGTCCGAACATCATTATCTTTGTAATGCTTCATGTGATACAAAGAAACTGAGTGGGTCAGGTTGGGAAATCTGGTGAGTACATAGGGTTTTCAACCCACAATAATGTAGTTAATATGTTTAATTATTAAACAATTAACTCGATTACCCATCCCCATTTTCTTCTTTATTCTTCCCTAAGGATCTATCCTAAGGGTCATCATAATCATCGTTGCTGACAGTATTGTTTTAGGGATTTCTCCGCAATACATGTCAGTAGGTTTCTTTCGATTTTCATTCATAAGGATATGTCCTAAGGATCATCTTTAATCATCGTTGTTGTCAATACTGTTTCAGGGATTTCTCCACAATATGTGTCAATAGGAAGTAGAGTACATCAAATGGGCACAAAGTCCATCACATACATGTTATAAACCTGTCTATGTTCCACGTGACTGTCTTGAATAGTCCAGTGATCGTCACATATACTCTGTTAGATGACTACATTCTTAGTACACTAGTACCATTCCTACAACGTTAGTACACCAGTACCATTTCTACATGGTTAGTACACTAGTACCATTTCTACATCGTTAGTAGACTAGTACCATTAAATTCGTGGCATCCTGTTGTCATTTACATCATTCGTCATACTTTAACATTTTATTAGTTTCATCTCTCATCATATTAGTGCATCTTAACTCTTATCATACTATGGCATCTTATCATTTAAATATCTCATTATCTTTCATTACTCAATGTATTATATTCATGAAAATACATATACGACATAAATCATATAAAATTTATGTTTATAATATTTCATCTAACATATAACATCTTTGTGCATAAGCACATATAGCATTCAATTATCTAAATACTTTATATCAATGTGTAAGATGAAAGTAACTATGTACTCACATGTTAATGTGGATGACTGAAAAGCCGGGTAGTGCTTCGCTTCAGTACTTAGCTTTTCCTTCGATGTGACCTAGGTTCATATCACTAAGTCTTAAGCTTATATGCATGATGACTAATGATAGTCTAGATTCCTCATTAAACCCAATGTCTAAATCAAGATCTATCAAGTAAGGAATAACTAGGTAGGATCATATCAGAGGTAGGGTCCGTTTGGTATACAAAGTATACTGTTTGGAAATCTATTTTTAAACACCTAACAATTCAGTCTAGAAATCATCCCCGTAAGTATATCAATCATTATAATGACTTGGAACCACTAATAAATCTTATTTATAGGTTCATAATAACGACTATGACTATAAGTAAAAGTTACACTTGAAATAAAATAAGTGTTGCTTAACTTACAGAGTTTCTTGAGAAAACCGAGAATATATAGGGCAGAATCTCGATCTGAAAGCTCTATATCTCAGATGCTCTTGGGCCTCGCTAAAGTAGCACGGAACTAGAAAGTACTGGGACTAGAGGGTGGAAGGTATTCCAGAGGATTCTAGATGAAAGGAATGGAGGAAATGACTGAAGTTCGAGTTCTATTTATAGCTAAGAATTTGGACTGCACCTGGAGAGGGTGGATGATGTGGCTTCAGTCATTGCTTGACACGCGGCGACTAATGGGTGGGGCTACGTCGGTTTTTCAGTGCGCGTCGCGCATGATGTCGGTGCGCGCAACACTTTAATATTTTTCAAAAAACTTTTATCTTTTTCATACGAATTCCGTTTTTAACGTTCTTTATATCCACGCGTAGCTATCGACGAGATCTACAACTTTCATTTAGACTCCGTCGACTAATTTTCACTTTATTTTTAATGTTATATATTTATAGGCTTAGATTGTTAAAGTCCGTGTAAAAATCATAACTCTCTCATACGATATTCGTTCTCGACTGTCTTTATATCGACAAATAGGTATCGATGAGATCTTAAACTCTCGTTTAGATTGTTTTTCCTAATAATCGACAATCCTAAATTTCGATACCAGTGTTGCACACTATTGCGCTGAAACTTGGAAAAATCATAACTTACTCCTACAAAGTCAGATATCAGAGTTCTTTGTATGTACGGAATCCTTATCACATACAATATAACTTTGGTTAAGGTTATCTATCCTAAATAACCTTATATCAAAATTGTCGTTTTATCGATTATTCTATTTTAATTAACTAGCATGAATCTGCGAGTGTTATAATTATATCCCCCTTAGGATGATTATGTCCCGGAATCATCAGCAAAACAGGGCTTGTATAATGACTCCGTAGGTTACCTTTCCATCGTATGTAATAACAATAACTCTTATGTTTTTTTTTTCAAACGAGTATCAAACCTATGGACTTCTTCACTGCTGGTGGTGCTTGGCCTTGCACATGCTCTTTATTCTATGTTGGGACTTCAGTCCTAACCTTCAAATTATAAATTCAACCTTCGTTGGAGACTCCTGCTCCTTCTTGAACATGCTTCGTTCAGGATAAGGTCTTTACTTCGACTACTGTAACAGACTGATGGGTCATGCTTTAATGACCTTTCATCGTATGGTGCAATGGCTAGAATTAGCTCTCTTTGAGTTAAAATCTAGCATGGAATATACCTTTCTTCATGTTCTAATGTGATATACTCACATTATAGTAGGTAGAATTTCTAGCTATTGGCTTCTTAGTCTTAAGTTACGACTGTGATACTTCTATTGATCGCTTCGATTATATTTTCCTTCAATATATTAACTAAAGTTGGACGCTACATCGAACATGGTTCTCAAAACCGAGTAACTTACTTCATAGTTTTTATCTTAGTTGGACTTAATTCGTATATACCACTAGAGTCAGAATAATATTTATCTTCGTAGTCATTACCGAAACAAAGGTAATAACAAAAATGAACAATATAGCTCAACTATGAGTGTCTTAGTAACCTTGTGACTCTTCATGATCCAAGTGTGAGTCATGTGCTTCAGGTAGTATAGGCCTCTACTACCTTTCACACCTACTCATACCCGTCCCAAGAATTGCCTCGTAGTTCTCCAAGTCACCATATAGAAAATCACATATCAACTTAACATATTCGAATAGTAAAAAGTAATAGGGATTATATTACTTCTTGAAAACAATTACAACAATTATTCATATTTCATGCCTATTACATTAAGATAATCGCTTCATATCTTGAACTTCAAATAAGTAGCTCTCTATTTTCGACCTATTGTTGCTTCATCAAGGAGCATATTGTATGCTCTTTCCTTCGCCTTCAATGGCACATTCAGCCTTGATGCATCATTTTTCTTTGGGCAACCCTTCTAAATATTCCATTTTTCTCCACATCTGTAAGATAACCTATCATTTAACATACAATCTTTTGAATAGTGACCGATCCTTCCTCACTTATAGCAGGTCACTTCTTCATCACATCTGCTGAAGTGCTTCTTATTGCACTTCTCACACCATTTGGTTTCATCGTTACCCCAGACCTTTTACCATTGGGGTCAGATATTAAGAATCTACTTTTCTTATCAGACCTTGAAGATCCTTCAAACTTCCTTTTCTTTCCAGTCTCAGCTTTCTCCAGTCCCTTTTCCCTTATCAGGGTTTCCACATTCCTAACTATCTAGATGGCTGCTTTTAGAGTAGTTGCTAGCTTCACCGTTGGACCAAAATCTGTTGGTTGTCCACTAGCAAGTTTATTTACCTTGGAAAGTTTGGTAGGAACTAATTCAGGGACTAGATTCCTATTCTCAGTGAAAGTTGCATCATACTCGTTGACGCTCATCTTGCCCTTCTTTAGATTTTGGAATTTATTGTTGACCTCCAGCAGGTATTGCTTAGAATAGTACTCTCTTTTCAGTTGCACAAGGAAGTCTTCCTATGACCTCTTATTGGATTCTCCTTTGGGCATGGTATCAGTTAATAACTTCCACCAACTTAATAGCCCAATCTTTAGCTATCGGACTAAAAGGACAGTCCTCTGACTGTTCCCGTAGTCGAAACTCTCAAATACCATCTCCATCTCGGAGATCCAGTCCACGATTTCTACTAGTGTTGGGGTTCCAGAAAGACTTGGTGGTTTGGCAACCATGAAATCCTTATAGTTACATCCATTTCGTTCAAGCCTATCATCCGGATTGTTCTTCCTTGCTACTTGGGGGTCAGCCTGGCGAACAGTTCGGTTGTAATTTCCTTCATCCGACTGTTTCTCTTCCAACTCATGTTGCATGACGGGTGTCATAGGTTCATCCCTATTCCATCGAAGTAAACACCTTGTCTCTTCCATCTGAAGATATAACATTGCTTGTATCATTTCCATGATGGGTGTCATAGGTTCATCCCTATTCCCTCGAAGTTAACACCTTGTCTCTTCCATCTGAAGATATAACATTGCTTTTATCATTGCCATCATGATTTGTTCGGGTGAAGGTACTGCCTCTAGTGCACGCTCGACTCTACGAGGCCCAGGCTGTCGGTTTCATTACCGTTCCCTAATCTACGTCGTGTTCTCACCATGATAATCTGTACACTATAACAATCGTTCATGGTAACGAAATCACGAGTATATTATGATAAAGAAGATTTTAGTTATGCTTAGACGTGTAATCCTCCTTATCACTCTGAAAAGTTATATGGCAGTTCTAATACAACAATTAAATGTCTAGAAGCCTAAACACATGAAGATTTTTTTATTCAAGTTATGGTTGGCAACAAACCTTAGATCTATTCAATTTAGGCAACCTAAAGCATGTTATAAATCACTTAGCACCTAACAGTAAATTAGGCATCTTATCTAAGTAAGCTAGTGCTTGTTTCCATTTAGGTATGCAACCTAAAATTAAATGGTCACACATCTCATGATCATTTCTTAGCATTCTAAGTTTAAATATAGAAATCCTCAAATATTCCTAGTTCTCTTAAACTAATTCTCTGATACCAACTGTGACATCCCCATTTTTACAGTAGAAAAAGACCTTTTTATTTATTCTTAATTTAGAAACGAAGTATTCTTTATATAGCGGAATTTGTCCCATAAAGGTATTTCTGATGAAATATTTTTCATTGATTTATTAAAACATTGGGATGTCATAACCGATACAAGAAACATAAGCATAAACATAATCATCACATACATACTATAATGGCCTACATTTCCTTTAATCTCTCATCAAGTCCGAACATCATTATCTTTGTACTGCTTCATGTGATACAAAGAAATTGAGTGTGTCAGGTTGGGAAACCAAGTGATTACATAGAGTTTTCAACCCATACTAATGTAGTTAATATGTTTAATTATTAAACAATTAACCCGATTACCCATCCTCGTTTCCTTCTTTATTCTTCCCTAAGGATCTATCCGAAGGGCCATCATAGTCATCATTGCTGACAGTATTGTTTCAAGGATTTCTCCGCAATACATGTCAGTAGGTTTCTTTCTATTTTGATTCCTAAGGATCATCTTTAATCATCCTTGCTGACAGTACTGTTTCAATGATTTCTCCACAATACGTCTCAATGGGAAGTAGATTACATCAAATGGGCACAAAGTCCATCACTTACAGGTTATAAACTTGCCTGAGTTCCACAGTACTGTCTTAAATAGTCCGGTGGTCGTCACCTATACTATGTTAGATGACTACATCGTTAGTACACTAGTACCATTTCTACATCGTAAGTACACCACTACCATTTATACATGGTTAGTACACTAGTACCATTTATACATCGTTAGTACACTAGTACCATTAAATTCGTGACATCCTATTGTAATTTTCATCATTCATCGTACCATGGCATCTTATCAGTTTCATATTTCATCATACTATGGCATCTTAACTCTCATCAAATTGTGTCATAATATCATTATAATATCTCATTGCCCAATGTATTATATTCATGAAAATACATATATGGCATAAATCATATAAAGTTTACCTTTATAATATTTCATGTAACACATAACATCTTTCTACATAAGCACATATTGTGACAACCCGTAAATTTCTATCTTGTAAGTCAATCTAATCAATCAAAAGTTAGACTTGTTTTCTGCTATCTTTTAGACTGGGTTATGGGTCATATATAAAGGTTTCTAAGCCTTGTACAAATATGGACTGGATGTTGAGAAGTGTTAACTTGGGATTAGAAAAATGCAATCGAACCAGAAAACTCATCAAAGGGTGTTCACGGCCGCAAACTAGGTTCACGGCCATGAACCCCTCTCTATATATATACATTTCTTTCATTTATTCCTTATTTCTTCCATCCTTGGCCGAAAACCTCTCAAGTTCTCTCAAGTGTCATCCAACAAAGGCTCTCATTTCACCCCAAAACGTAAGTATCTCATCTCTTCTTGTTGTTCCTTGAAAGCCCTTACCTTTCCATCTTGACTCATCATCTTTTCATCACTTTTCCTCAAGGATCTTCAAATTTGTGCCGTGAACCCTTCATGTGTTCATCTTTGGGCCGTGAACCACTCACCCTTTGGCCGTGAACCATCATTTGGGCCGTGAACCACCATGTTGGGCCGTGAACAATTCATGTGTTTTTGGGCCGTGATCACACCATAGGGCCGTGAACCCTCCTTCAACCTCCTAACTTGCTTCTAACAGTTCTTTGGTGAGTTCTCTTGCATCCTAGGTAGATTTCCCAAACACCTTAGTGGCTATATTCACTAATATCATGCCTATATGCATCATTATATGTTATTTAGGACTCATTGTGCTCCAGAACTTCACTCGTAGGAGTAACACTCTTATTCCAGACTTCAGTCGAATCACTCACATAAGGTGAGTTCATACCCCTACAACTACACTTTTAAATGCTTTTAAATGCTATTAGGGGGGGATACAAGTAGAACACAATGAAATTGTGTTAACCTTTTACATGTGAAAACAACATCCAAAGGATTTCTTATACTCAAAAGTTGTTGAAAACTCTTTTAAAGTTTTTATAAACCTATTTTATATCAAATCATGTTCGTCTATCTATTTATGTATAAGTATGCTTTAACAGACTTAGGACTATTTCTAGATACCTTGACTCTTGTTCCTTGTTTGGTTGTGGGCTTCGGGTAGGATCACTAGTCCGAATGTCGGTTAAATCATAGGTATACTTATTAAATACATATATTAATATTAAACACATTTTTAAGGATTATACTTAACTTAGTTGCTTGGGGAGTAACTGAGTATTTCCTATAAATCAGTAACAGTCAAACAATCATACTAGTAAACTATAATAGGTATAGTTTAGAGGATTACTACTTACTATTTCTAGAACAGTGAAACTTACATGAATCGGTACTTACATGAGTTAGTTCTTACATGAGTCAGTTCTTACATGAGTCAGTTCTTACATGAGTCAGTTCATACATACTATAACAAGAACAGAAAGGAACATACATACTATAACAAGAACAGAAAGGAACATACATACTATAACAAGAACAATATAACAATAATGTGAAACTACTACTTCACGGCATAGCAATATACTTGTTATGTCGCGTTTTGTAACCAGAATCTCCTGGAGGGAGAGCGGGCATTGTATGTGTAGATCTATACGGGAATGACAATCCCACATCCCAACTGTTAGCTACAGTCCGGCAGACAAGCCAAGGGGTGACAAATGTCACATTAGTTTCGATGCCAGCAGGTCGTCGTGTTAAATACTTGTCAATCAGCATGGTTATAACCACATCATATTTTAACCTTAATTAACAAATTGGTTTTAAGGTAGTTAGTGCTTCAGTAGTTATTTTATACAACATTACTATACACTTTCATTTTTCTATTACATTCATGCTGTGATATTCTCACATTGAGAAATGCAAACTATTTTCTAGTAAAGATAGTCATAAAACTTGGAAAAACATACATTTTACGAGAGAACAAACATACAAAACAGTTGAGTCTTGGTAGAAGACTACTTTTAGTAGAAAATTTAGGATTTTCTAGGAAGTATACAAAAATTTTCATCAAACACTTACAAACATTTTCATGAATCATATGCAAACTTTTGACACAAAAATACTTATGAACTCACCAGCTTAAATGTTGATCTACTCTTTCAAAATAACTTGTATTCTCAGGAACCCAGTAGACAGGTACACTCTCGGAGCTTTTGAGGAGACAGCCTAGTACCGTGCTGCGTCTTTTGTCTTTTACTATATCTACTTTTCATGTTCGATTATGTAATGTTTAAAAACTTACGTAAAACTTATACATATTAATGCAATGGTTGTTTGTACTTTGATTACTATAATGCATGTGTTGTGATACTTGACATGACGTCCTCCGCCCCCAAACGTTTCCGCCGTTCCGGTTTGGGGGTGTGACAGATTAGTATAAGAGCATTGTTTATAGTGAACTCAATATATCAGTCATAAAAGATGTACAAGTATAAACACATTGGGATAAAAACACTCTGACAAAGAGTTATACTTTAAAATATAACAATATTTTATAAAAGTATAAGTACATACAGAATATATATATATATATATATATATATATATATATATATATATATATATATATATATATATATATATATATATATATATATATATATATATATATATATACTGGAACGAGTGTCACAAGAAGAACAAAACAAAAGTATTTGGATGTTGGACACTACAGTTAAACCTGGACAGTTATGTAATCATATCTGGGATCAGTATAGCCTAATCAACTATACTTATTTGAGATATGACCAACATGTGTTTGGGAGTGATCGTAGTATTGCAACAAGTCTAAAACTTACCTAGGTACAAGAAGAATTCTAAAATCAAACATAAACTTTAAAATACTATAGGAGTATTTTAGGATACTATAACAACAAAACTGAAAACTTATCAACTTCATATATCTAGAAGTTCAAGAATCAAACATATAATTAAAATACTATGGAAGTATTTTAGGTACCATAAATAACTTAAGTGAATTGTTAAAAAGACCTTTTGTGGTAGGTCTATAATTACTAAGTGTATACTTTAAGGTTATATATAGTTGAGGTTTTATAGACTCAGAATAGGTGATTTTCATTCTACTTCCTGTTCCTTGTTTGGTTGTGGTTTTAGAGTAGAATCACTTACTCGAAGGCCTATTTGGTCTGGATTATATATAATCTGTACACACTTCGTGATTATAGAAAGACCAGAAAGGATCATCTTCGTAAAAACTTAAGTTTTATTAATCTCATAGATTCTTTAGACATTCCCATTCTCGTATAAACCACTTAGATAGATGTAGCCACTCCAACAATCGATAGAAGAGTCAACGAGGATCCAGCAGAATTTCATTAGGAGAATTCCGAGAAGGAAACAGATGAAGAGTAAAGAAACTATAGAACCAAAAAATGCCTTTACCCTAATAAGGGCACCGATGAGAAGTCGGCATGAACTTCCAGAATTCGAACTCTCCGTTATGAAGTAATGGGGATCAGTGTTAGAATCAGAAGTAAGACATCACAGGAATTCAATATACCTACAGAGGAGAAGGACACCATGTAGATACCAAGAGAGAACAAACCATTACCGCCCAGATTAGAACAGAGAACAGAGGAAAACCACGTGTGTTACATACGAAGTGTTTGAGTGCCTTTTCGTCACCGTAATAACTAATGAGTTAATGCAAACTAGTGAGTTAGTGATTACATTACTCGCATTAGGTTTTAAGCTTATCGTCTTTTCTTATCATGGCTAATAACAATAAAACGGATCATGAAATCTCAATTGAGAGTGATTATTTCTCAAATTCATAAGTCTATTTTATGTAGACTCTAATATGAATTACTTTCAAATCTTTTCGAAAGTTGGAGCATGATATCCACCAACCAAAGATAACTTAGTTCGGATGACACCCGTCTTATAAACGTTCTAGAAACTTACTTATACTCTTTACCAGGACTGCATCATAGGGATGTAGGTCGAATCATTGAGAACAATATATCAAAACGAAAAACGAAAATTTTATATGTATATATGTATATAAATGATTGGAATACATCTAGAGACAACAATCGTTGCTCACGAACTCGTTTTCTTATCGTATAACAGAATCATGCCTTTGAATAAACGTAACCAACCCAGTGGCAAAACACCAAACCTTCAGATAGATTCGGCTACTTTTCAAGCTACGGTCACAGCTGCCGTAGCAGCTGTCATGACTCACCTTAACGCTAACAACGCAAATGGTAGTGGAATTGTGATCGACAATCCCAATCATGGCGATAACCAAGTACAACAACGAGTGCCTACTTGTAAAGGCACTCCGAACCTCGAATCTAAGAACAAGAAACGGGTATTCTGGGATAAAAAGAAGGGCAAGTCATCTCAAAAGTTAGCCAAAAGACAACAACTTGTGGCAGCCTCTGCGGCCACGACATATGTTGCTCCTACTACCGTTCTTACTAGTATCCCGGTTACCCCTACCCCAGCAAGGAAGTATGTTGGGAATCTACCCAAGTCTAATGAGTGCAGCTTCCATCACCTGGGAGTCTGCCGAGTGATTCATTGGAAGAACTGCAACAGGAACGGGCACACTACTCGTTTCTGTAGAGTCCCGATCCAACACATTACTTCGACCACCAATGTTGGAATCAGTCCAATATGCCACCTTTGTGGTGAAATAGGACATTTCAAAAGGGACTGTCCAACCGAGGAGAATAGCGGGGGATCAGGAGGAGTTTGACCCCAGAGTATGGGAAAGCATCAAGGAACCCTGCTATAATTTTGGTACGCTTCCAAACCCCAATAATTATAATTACTCTCTCGTTCGAACCAAATCACAGCACTCGTATAAAACTCGGAACCCTAACAGGTAAAGCTATGATGGCTTAGTGTATGCATTAGGACCATTTATAATTAATATTGTAGACTTAGAGTGAGTGATTTCGCCTAGTTTCCTGTTCCTTGTTTGGTTGTGGATTTAGGGCAGGGTCACTTAGTCAACTGTCCTTCCAATCTTAATTATACATGACTGGTGTACACCAAACGGTTATAGAGAGACCTAGTAGGGGGTCATTTCATGAAAGTTCATTGTTTCAAATTATCAGAACCCTCGTTTAGTTGTACTTGTTAATTTTGGTAAAATAGGGTTCGTAGTAACCATACAAAGGATAGTTCATCGTCCTAGTAATCATTTCTTCCAGATCAACTTAATATCTATTTCATCGAGAAGTTCCGACATCATCATCCGACATGGTTTGGCTTGGTCCTTACCATGCAGAACTCTTCCCTTAATCAACCATCAGATGAAATTCTTCCGATCCATAATGCAAACCCTTATATCATATCTCACTCCAAAACTTCAGAAGTACCCATGCGAGGAGTACCGTGCCCTTCTAGCCTACCCAGTAGTTAATAGCCTTGAAGCGAAAAACACCAAAGAAGTCTCAGAAGTCAGTAACCACCCGAAGTATACCCAATAGATCTCCGAGAAAGGCCACTCGTACCGTAGGCCAAGTTCAAGAATAGAGACTAAGAACTCATTAGTTTAATCAATCGCTGCTAAGTGTATACGCAAGAGTGGTATATAATTTAGACTCAACAAGATTTAGGATGTGTGATTCCGCCCTATCTCATGTTCCTTGTTTGGTTGTGGACTTGGGGCAGATCCACCCATCTGAACGTTTTGTCAATCTAAATTATATACGACTTGTATACACGACGTGATGGTGGATGACCTAAGTATGAATCTTATCATGAACTTTAGAGCAAAAGCCCGCAGGCTTACTACAAACAACCGAATATACTTGAGTGGAAGTGGTAGCGGATTACAATGAGCTTCAAAATCAAGTCAACCAAGGCAATAGGTGGACTTGATGCCATTTTGGGTGATCGTCGTCAGATTAGCCAAATCCGCACCCTTCCTACAATTTTAAGGAATCAGGAAAAATAGAGAAGTTAAGTAGAACGTGTTTCCTAGAAATTAGTTAGACTGCACGGTTTTCCAATATCTGTTATCTCCGTTTGAGATAGTAGAATCATCTCCCAGTTCAGGCAGTCACTTTAGAAATTTTTGGGAACTAGGCCAGTCATGATGCATAGCCTACCATCCTTAAGCCAATAGACAAAATGAGAGAACGATTCAATCATTAGAAGTTATGCAGAGAGCATATGTGATAGACTTTGGTAGAGCAAGAATACTCACTTATCAACTAGTCGAGTCCTTGACCATGCTAGCATTTAAAGTTGCTCCATTCGAAACCCTCTTTGGTCACAAGTGCAGCTCCTCTCTGTACTGGATTAAAGTAGGCGACACGCAACTAGCTAGAGGTCCACTTTCCAGACGGCACCTTCGCTAGTCCAGAATTCATCCGAGAAACTACCGAGAAGAGAGTACAAATCCAGGAGCGACGTGAAGCTCCCAGGCTCAGGCAGAAAAGCAAACGCCTTCGATAAGAGAAAATCCTTGGAATTCCAGGTTGGTGACCTCGTCAGGTGAAGGTCTCACCCGGAAGGGCAGGATACGCTTCGGAAAGCGTGGAATACTAAATCCAAGGTACATAAGATCATTTGAGATTCTTACTAGAGTTAATCAAGTAGCTTATAGACCCCGAATACCTCAGGAATCCAATAACATACACCCTACTTTCCTCGTCTTTAACTTGAAAACTGGTCGTCCGACGAGACTTTTGTTATCCCACTCGCTTTGATCGAGGTAAGCGAGAACCTCAACTTTGTGGAAGAATCCGTAGAAATCCTAGACAGCGAAGTCGTTAGGACTAATCAGATCCCTATTATGATAGTGGGAGTTTGCTTAAAATGCATAGCGAGGACCCAAATTCAATTAGGGGTCATGAGGATCATCAGAAACGTAAGTATCCACACCTTTCACCTTCGTCCATGTATATGTTGGATTAATGTCTAAGTCCATAACTATATTTGGTATGTACTTGACCCGACCCGGCATGGTCCATTTGGGTTGCACTTCACCGACACAATTTATATGGATAGTCTTTTGAGAATAGTATATTTATGATTTATATTAATATATTATAAGTTCTAATATATTAATATGGAATCATATTATTTAATTAGTATTGATCAAGAATTAATTTAGAATTAATTAAGTGATCAAAAAGAACTAATTAAATATGGACTCTTATATATATGGAATGGGCCAAGTTCATTTAGGTTGGGCTAAGCTTTCATGGATGGTCCATGGAGCTTTTAACCCATGGATCCTATGTAAATGAAAGGTCATGGGTATTAGGGTTTACATGGATGTAACCCTAATCCTCCATAATATATAAAGGGGTCCTTGGCTCACAAAATTGGCACAAGTGTGTGAAAATAAGAGTGGGTCGATTTTAGTGTGCATACATATTCTCTCAAGTTCTTCCAAGGTGTTTTGGTGATTTGTGATTCCACTTGAGGCTTCCACACTATTGGGGCTAAGCTCTTAAAGCTTGAAGACATCATGCTACATCAAAAGGTATGTCATCTAACTAGAACTTTGTAGTATACGTGCTTCATAATATGCTAGTTAGGATGAAACCTTGGAATATTTAATATTTGCTTGTATATTTGAGAAAACATAGATCCAAGGTTTATAGGGTTGCATGTACACCATAGGAGTGTTAGAATGCTCAAAACCCAATAGTGGTATCAGAGACATGGGTTGTTTTCTGTTATATTGATGCAAATGTTTTATTTTCAAGTTGGAAAAAAAAGAAAAACATGACGTTTGTCAAATTTTAAGATAATTACTTGTTTTGTGAAAAACGAATTATTTGTAAAATTTGAATCATTTGTTATATGAGTTGATTAGGTCAAATTTAGTAAAAGATAAAATGATATGATTATTTTATTAGTTTTAAAAGTTTGATCTAAATGTTTTAAGGAGTTACATATTTTGTCATAAAATTTTGGAGCTCAAAAGTTTTTTTTTTTAAAGTTGTGATCTTAAGGGTTTTTGAAACTTCCATAAGTTATGGATATGAAAGTCTTTTTTTTAAAAAAAAAATTGAATCAAAGTTTTTATGGAGTTACAAAATTTGGTGTTAATGTTTTAAAGAATTCCATAACTTGTTCTTAAGTTATGGAACATGGAAAGTTTCATCATAAAACACTATTAATTCCATAAGTTATGGAATCCAAAGGTTTTCAAGAATTACAAAACTTGCCCTCAAGTTTTGGAATTTGAGAAAAGTTTTTTATGAAAAAAAAAATTGAATTCTAAAACTCTTGGGTTCATAACTTAAACAATTAATTAAATGGTTTTAATTTTGAGTTTAATAATTGGAATTATGATGTTTTGTTGAATAATTCAAATTAACTCTTATGGACTTTATTAATAGTTAATTAAAGCGTTTAATTAAAAGAGTATTATTAATCTATAAATATATGGTTTGAGTTTAATTAAATTAAAAGTCTAGTTTAATTAATAGATTAAACCACCAAGTATTTTAAATGTCTAAAATACACCCTTATAATATTATAATATTAAAAGTTTAATATATTATATGTATAAGAGCAAGTCGTCTTACCATTAGTAGGCCTCATTCACGAAGTCGGTCTATAAGGGGGGTATAAGGTTACTGCCTATAAAATGGCAGTTTAATGGGTGTCCACTCTCACTCACCGCTTCCTTGACCGGTGGAGGGTCGTTAGCCGAACAGGTAGGACAAGGACTATAATTCTCCCTTCATTATAAGTATAATGATAAATACTAAGTAACTAAACACTTATAAATTCCCAATCTTAGTTACTTAGGAAAATGTGAATAAGGTGCTAATCCATGAAATTACACATTGCGCTTTGTTTAAGCTGCTAGTGGAGCGTGTGTGGTTAACCGGCACACTAACCTGGACTTAACAAGGTAGGCAAAGGGTAACTTAATGTTTATCAAAGTATTGTTGGAGCGTGTGTGGTTAACCGGCACATCGATTGAGGGGTAAATATTAAGGGTACCAAGTATATTTGCATGGTTACTTCACACCTTGTTTTGTGATCCTCGGCATCCCAGTCACAAAACCTAAAGGGCACACTCGAGATTGAAACATGCCATTGAAAAGTTCAATGAATCTCAAAAGAATCTAGGAGTTTCAAAACCAATTAAAACCTAATAATACATTTCGTTTATCCTGGTGGAAATTGGTGAATCGTCATTCACCTACCTTCAAATATTTTATAGCTTGGATTACGGCATCCCTCTTCCAAGTTATAAAATAGTTTGTTGGGTCCTAGCCTTAATATATCATATTGGGTGTTATATTAAGGACTTAAATCAACTTTACGTGAATTTCTCCCATTGTTGATGTCTGGTTTAGACAACAATGATCTTCCCAAACCAAGCTTTCCTAATGAATATGACTTCCCGAGTTTGGCTCATGGAAGTCATACTTCTCTTCCTCCACCTCCTCCAATTATTCTCCCTAACCCACAAGTTCAAGGTCACTCAAGCCCTAATGGCAAGCAAGGTCTATGTGTGATCACATCTTAGAGATGAAGTCACATATTGACAAGCCGGAAGAGTTGGGTGTCAAAGTCTTGAGAAAGTTGGATGTTCAATCACTTTCTAAGTCACATAGTGAGTTCCTTTGGGACTACTATGAAACAGACTATAACATGAACCTTAATGATCATATCTATTTGCTTGGTGCTGCTGAATCAGCAATGATTTGGAACGATAGTAAAGCAAATTTGATTAGAAGATCAACTTCCCAAAAACTTTATGGACAGTGACAATGGTGACACTGGAAATCCAGAAAAAGCATTCTCTTCCCAATGGAAAGGGATTGGCCATAGTCAACCCGGTTGACCAAATGGTAAAGAGAAAGGCTAAGTCTAAGATAGTCCCATTACCAAAGGGTCCATATGTTTATTTTGCCAAAGGAAGGGGCGTTGATTGCAAAGCTGCCAAATTTACCTAAGGATGTTAAAGTCAATAAGTTTGACTCTACATCAGGTAGAGCCCATTATCTAACTCTGTTAAGTTCTATTATGAGATCCTCATTACATGATGTGACTGGGTCACATGTTGATGTTTTAAGAATCAAAGAATAGAGAGAAATCTTAAAGAAAGTATATGCTGATTCTAATCGCGAAGGTGGATTTCGATCGCATCAGAATTTTGAGCAGTTGCTTAAGAAGTTATGATATATTGCTAAGGAATAGATAACAACAATTTTCCATGTGGATTGTAAGGATAATTTTTTCCGCAAAGTTTTAAAATAAAAGAAAATTGTTTAATTTTATTTATTTGAAGTATCCTTACAATGGCATTTGTGGAAAATTGTTGCTTATATGATTCCACTGACAGCAATATTGGAAAATGGATTTGATTCTTTCATTTGTGGTAGTGTCTAAATTTACCAAATCAGGAAAGTTCCTCATCACCCAAGTTTCAATTGGACCGAAACTTGGAATCATGCAAGTTGAATAGTATGATGAATGAGAACTTTCAAGCATTGGAAAATCAAGACTAATTACTTGTTCACATGGACGTGTGAGTCAAGTGAAGGACTAAACGAATCGAGTACACATTCTTGTGCACTGGTCATGTCCACCACAAAGCTCGTTAAGACTATTTGATTTACTAAAGTTTAGTAAATATGGTTATACTTACAAGTTTAAGTATAATTCTGAAACATTGGAAAAGTCTCAATGTATGGCAGAACAAATGGGAAGAATCAAATTAGGCAGAAAGATAAAAGTTTCTCAAATCTGAAAAGATGGGAGAGTACTTTAGTATCATGTTTGTGATCATCTTAATGATTTAGAAATCATATCACAATTAGTCCTCTAAAGGTCATCTTAGTGCATTCTTATGACTAAGAAGAGGAGTCATCAATTGTTGAAATGGTTAGATCAGGAAGATGAGTCATACTTCGTTTCAAAACAATTCTTAGAGTCATATTCCAAGATTGTAACTTGAGTGACATATCTTAAAGAAAGGTTTAAAACACTTGTCAAATGTAAGAGTAAAAGTGTCCTACTCTTGTACATTTGAAATTGGTAAGTTGTGATGTTTTGGATAAAACAAAGACCAACTAAGGCCAATTGTGTGAAGTGTTTGTCTTGATAAAGAATCCGCACTATCTCTTGAATATTTGGCAAGATAGTCTTATATGCCAAGAGGATAGTGGGAGTCTTAAAGATCCTAAAAAGAATTTCAAGAACTAATCAAGAATAAAACCTGAGGTTCTTCACTAGCACACGACTTGAGGTTTATAACCTATCGTGTTGACATATTCTGTGCCCATTCCAGTTAAAGTTAGCTTTGCATAGGAGTTCTGAAAGTTCTCAATTGGTTGCATAACAACTTGGAAGCAATGGCAGGCCCTGTACTGCCAGGTGGCAAGAAGTTAAGATTGCATAAGTTCAGTCCATATGAGTTTGGATTAGTCATTATCCTTGTCTTGTGACTATGGTTTTGACGATTCACATGGATAAGAACACATACACCATAAAATCTAAGGGTCATAAGGTTTCTCTCCGATTCATGAAAATGATGGTGAGGAAACACTTCCACCAAGTAGATTTGAAGCAGATGGCAAAAGGTCTAAACAATTGAGACTATGATTACGGCATCCCTTTTCATAGTTCTGAAATTTTTTAGACACACATGCATGATATCTAAGGAAAGGTGTATGATTTTGATAAAGTTTTATCAAAGCATCTCGTATCAGAAATCTGAACTTTGTTAAGAAAGTCAATAAAGTATTGATTTCTAGAAGTCCAGCTGATTTCTGAGTACATGTCAAAGCTAGTGGGAGCATAAGTGTTATGCTAATAATCATCATGTTAGTGGGAGCATGATAATTATTGTTAGTGTTGCAAGTTAGCAATGCTAATTATAGAAAACAAAAGTTTCAATTCGTGAGGCTGCATGGATTGAAAAAGTTGTTTTGCTATAATTAAGGGAGAGGATATACTTCATTTTAGTTCTAAAGGCTTAGATTGAGACCTTAATCATCTTAAGTCAAGAATATATATATGAATTTCATGTTGGATTGGTTCAACTTAAGGAAATTCTATATATTGCATTCTCAAAATTCGATTATGATTACGGCATCCCTCTTCATAGTCAAATTTTGAAAACATGGCAAATAAAAATATTGTAGCAAAAGATTGGTCTAGAATCATGTCTTTATGTGAGACATCATGAATCGTGTACCATTTGCTTTGGGTACAGGATCGATTGCATGTGCTATAATATTTGTCATTTTTCCAAATGCCCAGAGGCATTAAGAAGGGAAAAGGTCTAGAATTGGATATGACTAAAATGATTAAGCAGTTGTCGAGGACAATCTGAGGTTTACCAAAGATTGGTTGCTCAGGGACAGTTGGAAGTATAGTGCTAATTTTGGAAGGACCATATTGACATATTCTGAAAAGAGGCATCTCTTATTCAGAAGTGATAGTCAAAATGAGAATATGGAGTTGTCTCCATAGGTGGAAGTTATATGTGTAAGATTAGAAAACTTAATGCAAGAAGCATGTCCAAAGCAATGTACTTTGAATATGAGACTTAGTTTCGATGGAGTTGATCTCCATTGGAATACCTTATAATGACTGTTGACAAGTCTTTGTGACTTTGTACATATTCATTACAGGAGGGTCAGTGCATATAAGTTTAAAATCTAAACAGATTTCGATAAATGATAGGAATTTGAAATTCTCACATTTTTCGATAAGGATTTGGGAGTGTGAAATTAGAATCATTGAAATTATGTTCAATTGGTTTATTTCACAAAGTAAGGATCATAGACAAACATAGAGTGCATACTTGGTGTATGGCAAAGCTATTGTTTAAGAAAAACATAGTGTACATGCTTGGAGCATGGGACAACTAGTGTTTTTAATTCAAGTATAAAGTTGATAAAACCGAAACAATGAATAATGAGTAATCAGTATGGTGATAAATAAAAGTGTTTATTTATATTCATAGGGTTCGATACCATATTTGATTCATTTATTCTTGTGTTTCATTTTGCATGTTTTGACTTCCAGAATAACTAAGTCGCTCTTCCTGAATGATTAAGTTATTCAAACCATCCACAGTCGGTCATATGTTGGAAGTAGATATGAATCAAGACTGTCATGGGTTGGTTTGTAGAGGTCCAAGTTGGTGGACAAAGTGGTGCTACAACACTCATGAGTGCTCATAAGTTCTGAGTATTGGATTCAAACCACGCTCATTTGAATCACTTCATGGATTTTATCACGAGTGATCATGAGACGATAATATCTTATATTCTTAAAACCTAGAGATATGAGTTGTTACTATGAGTTGGTTATACATTGATTGCACGAAAACACATTGGTAACTCGATGTTATAAAACGTGCCTTTGTGTATGATTCAACAAGTAGTAGAACAAGCCATATGAGTCGAAGTTTATCCATTCCTTTTACCTTCGGGATAAAAGCGATATCTGTGGGCCCCTCGATGATTTAGCGATGACACATGTGAGTGCTTGGCCAAGCCAGGATTGATTTGATTTGTTCAATCAGTCAGTCATCATAAATCGAAAATCAGGAAACAACAAAAGGACAGAGAGAATGATTATAATCCATGTCTCAGTCCATATGATATCTAGAATGGAGGAATATATGATCCCTTATCTAATGGACAAGTCATTGACAAGGTCAGAGTTCGACAGCGGCTTTAAGAGCTACGATTGCCAGTTAGGTTTTGAAGTCATACTCAATAATAGTTTTAGACTTATCCAAGTGGGAGACTGTTGGATTAATGTCTAAGTCCATAACTATATTTGGTATGTACTTGACCCGACCCGACATGGTCCATTTGGGTTGCACTTCACCGGCACAATTTATATGGATAGTCTTTTGAGAATAGTATATTTATGATTTATATTAATATATTATAAGTTCTAATATATTAATATGGAATCATATTATTTAATTAGTATTGATCAAGAATTAATTTAGAATTAATTAAGTGATCAAAAAGAACTAATTAAATATGGACTCTTATATATATGGAATGGGCCAAGTTCATTTAGGTTGGGCTAAGCTTTCATGGATGGTCCATGGAGCTTTTAACCCATGGATCCTATGTAAATGAAAGGTCATGGGTATTAGGGTTTACATGGATGTAACCCTAATCCTCCATAATATATAAAGGGGTCCTTGGCTCACAAAATTGAAACAAGTGTGTGAAAATAAGAATGGGCCGATTTTAGTGTGCATACATATTCTCTCAAGTTCTTCCAAGGTGTTTTGGTGATTTGTGATTCCATTTGAGGCTTCCACACTATTGGGGCTAAGCTCTTAAAGCTTGAAGACATCAAGCTACATCAAAAGGTATGTCATCTAACTAGAACTTTGTAGTATAGGTGCTTCATAATATGCTAGTTAGGATGAAACCTTGGAATAGTTAATATTTGCATGTATAATAGAGAAAACATAGATCCAAGGTTTATAGGGTTGCATGTACACCATAGGAGTGTTAGAATGCTCAAAACCCAACAGTATATCCCTTAGGCTTAATTTCAGGACGAAATTCCCTTAACGGGGGGATGATGTGACAACCCGTAAATTTATATCTTGTAAGTCAATCTAATCAATCAAAAGTCAGACTTGTTTTCTGCTATCTTTTAGACTGTGTTAAGGGTCATATATAGGTTTCTACGCCTTGTACAAATATGGATTGGATGTTGAGAAGTGTTAGCTTGGGATTAGAAAAATGCAATCGAACCAGAAAACTCATCAAAGGGTGTTCACAGCCGCAAACTAGGTACACGGCCGTGAACCCATGTTTGGCCGTGAACCCCTCTCCATATATATACATTTATTTCATTTATTCCTCATTTCTTCCATCCTTGGCCGAAAACCTCTCAAGTTCTCTCAAGTATCATCCAACAAAGACTCTCATTTCACCCGAAAAACGTAAGTATCTCATCTCTTCTTGTTGTTCCTTGAAAGCCCTTACCTTTCCATCTTGATTCATCATCTTTTCATCACTTTTCCTCAAGGATCTTCAAGTTTGGGTCGTGAACCCTTCATGTGTTCATCTTTGGGCCATGAACCAGTCATCCTTGGGCCGTGAACCATCATTTGGGTCGTGAACAACCATGTTGGGCCGTGAACACTTCATGTGTTCTTGGGCCGTGATCACACCATAGGGTCGTGAACCCTCCTTCAACCTCCTAACTTGCTTCTAACACTTCTTTGTGAGTTATCTTGTATCCTAGGTAGATTTCCCTAACACCTTAGTGGTTATACTCACTAATATCAGGCCTATATTCAACATTATATGTTATTTAGGACTCATTGTGCTCCAGAACTTCACTCGTAGGAGTAACACTCTTATTCCAGACTTCAGTCGAATCACTCACATAAGGTGAGTTCATACCCCTACAACTACACTTTTAAATGCTTTTAAATGCTTTTAGGGGGGATACAAGTAGAACACAATGAAATTGTGTTAACCTTTTACATGCGAAAACAACATCCAAAAGGATTTCTTATACTCAAAACTTGTTGAAAACTCTTTTAAAGTTTTTATAAACTTCTTTTATATCAAATCATGTTCGTCTATCTATTTACGTATAAGTATGCTTTAACAGACTTAGGACTATTGCTAGATACCTTGACTCTTGTTCCTTGTTTGGTTGTGGGCTTGGGGTAGGATCACTAGTCCGAATGTCGGTTAAATCATAGTTATACTTATTAAATACATATATGAATATTAAACCCATTTTTAAGGATTATACTTAACTTAGTTGCTTGGTGAGTAATTGAGTGTTTTCTATAAATCAGTAACAGTCAAACAATCATACTAGTCAACTATAATATGTATAGTTTAGAGGATTACTACTTACTATTTCTAGAACAGTGAAACTTACATGAATCAGTACTTACATGAGTTAGTTCTTACATGAGTCAGTTCTTACATAAGTCAGTTAATACATACTATAACAAGAATAGAAAGGAACATACATACTATAACAAGAACAGAAAGGAACATATATACTATAACAAGAACAAGATAACAATAATGTGAAACTACTACTTCACGGCATAGCAATATACTTGTTATGTCGCGTTTTGTAACCAGAGTCTCCTGGAGGGAGAGCAGGCATTGTGTGTGTAGATCTATACGGGACTGACAATCCCACATCCTAACTGTTAGCTACATTCTGGCAGACAAGCCAAGGGGTGAAAAATGTCACATTAGTTTCGACGCCAGCAGGTCGTCGTGTTAAATACTAGTCAATCAGCATGGTTATAACCACATCACATTTTAACCTTAATTAACAAATGGGTTTTAAGGTAGTTAGTGCTTCAGTAGTTATTTTATACAACATTACTGTACACTTTCATTTTTCCATTACATTCATGCTGTGATGTTCTACTAAAGATAGTCATAAAACTTGGAAAAACATACATTTTACGAGAGAACAAACATTCAAAACAGTTGAGTCTTGGTAGAAGACTACTTTTAGTAGAAAATATAGGATTTTCTAGGAAGTATACAAACATTTTCATCAAACACTTACAAACATTTTCATGAATCAGATGCAAACTTCTGACACAAAAATACTTATGAACTCACCAGCTTAAATGCTGATCTACTCTTTCGAAATAACTTGTATTCTCAGGAACCCAATAAACAGGTACACTCTCGGAGCTTTTGAGGAGACAGCCTAGTACCGTGCTGCGTCTCTTGTCTTTTACAATATCTACTTTTGATGTTCGATTATGTAATGTTTAAACACTTATGTAAAACTTATACATATTAATGCAATGGTTGTTTGTACTTTGATTACTATAATGCATGTGTTGTGATACTTGACACGACGTCCTCCGCCCCCGAACGTTTCCTCCGTTCCAGTTTGGGGGTGTGATAGATTGGTATCGGAGCATTTTTATAGTGAACTCAATATATCAGTCATAAAAGACATACAACTATAAACACATTAGGATAAAAACACTCTGACCAAGAGTTATACTTTAAAATATAACAATATTTTGTAAAAGTACTCAAATCTTATTTCAAGAGCACTCATGAACGCTATAGCATACTTTTGCTATGTCTAACACCTTAGACAATCTACAAGCCAATTCATGAAAGTCTAACCTCATAACCTACTTCCAAAGTATGATCGACTGTGGATAGTTTGAATAATATTATTATTTTGGAAGTCAAAACATGCAAGGTGAAACAATAGTAAACAATTGACACAAGATAGTAATTTTACTTATAAATAAAACTCCTTTTTTTCAATCACCAAATTTCTATTACATTTTAGCTATTACAAGTTTCTAAATATTTATCTAATCACTAAAACTAATATCGTCCTTCACCCCGATTCTCTTAGCATGCTGCAAGTGCTTAACCCTACTCAGTACCTTCGTATGGGGATCTGCTGGGTTATCCTCTGACGATACCCTCTTAGCTACGAGGAATCCTTCTTCTACTCGATGTCTTATGAAGTGGTACTTTCTGTCGATATGCCTGGATCTACCATGATCTCTCGGTTCCTTAGTTAAGGCAACCGCCCCTTCATTATTGTAGAAAATCTCCACAGGCTCCTATATGGATGGTACAACTCGAAGGTCTCCGATGAAGTTCTTCACCATATCACCTCTTTCAATGCTTCGCTCGCCGCTATATACTCTGATTCACACGTTGAATCAGCTACAGTCTCCTGCTTGGAACTCTTCCAAGTTACTGCTCCTCCATTTAGGGTAAACACCCAGCCCGACTGAGAACGAAAATTATCTCTGTCGTTCTGAAAATCGGCGTCACAACACCCTGTCACTCTCAAGTCATCACTGAAGGGTTTTGAGCATTCTAACACTCCTAAGGTGTACATGCAACCCTAAATACCTTGGATCTATGTTTTCTCTATTATACATGCAAACTTTAACTTTCCAAGGTATTACCCTAACTAGCATACAAAACATTGATACTTGGGTAATAAAACAAGTTAGATAACATACCTTTTTTTCTTATAGTTGGAAACCTTGGACCTTTAAGAACTTAGTGCCCCAAGTGTTGCACCTCAAATGGAATCACACAACACCACCAACAATTGGAATAACTTGAGAGAAGAACACTTGCTTCACAAATCGGCTAGTCCTCACTTCTTCTCCCTTAAAAGGGGTGCCATTTCATGAGCTATGAGGCTTCTTATATAGTGTGCACATTAGGGTTACACCATGTAACTCATGACTTTCCATATTCCTCATGATCCATGGGTTTTAACCTCCATGGAGTATCCATGGGTCACCACATGGGTTTAGCCCAACATGAAAAACTATGGATCATAAGCCCACTTTATAAGAATGAATGATTTACCAAATCAATCCCCATTTATTTAATTAGTCTCTTTTGATCACAAAATTAATTCCAAATTAATTCTTGATCAATACCAATTAAATAATATGATTTCATATTAATATATTAGAACTTATAATATATTAATAAATCATAAATATCCTCTTCTCACAAAAGTCTATCCAAATTCTTCCGACGCAATGCAACCGAAATAGACCATGCTACTCTCGGGTCAAGTACATACCAATAATAGTTATGGGCATAGACACTAATCCAACAGTCTCCCACTTGGATAAGTCTAATAACTATTATTGCAAGCATGAATCCAACCCGACTAGTAATCGTAGCTCTTAAAAGTCGTTGTCGAACTCTGACCTAGTCAATGACGCGTCCATTAGATAAGGGATCATATATTCCTCCATTTTGGATATCATATGGACTGAGACATGAATTTTGATCATTCTCTCTGTCCATCTGTTGTTTCCCGATTTCTGATTTATGACGACCGACTAATTGAACAAATCAAATCAGTCCAGGGCTGGTGTCATCACTAAATCATCGAGGGGCCCACAGATATCGCTTTTATCCACATGAGGTAAAAGGAACGGATAAATTTCGACCCAAATGCTCGCTTGTACTAACTCATCAAATTACACACAACGATATGTTTTATAACATCCAAGTTGTTGGTGCGTTTACATATGTCAATGTGCAACCGACTCGCAACTACAACTCACATGTCTCCGTTTCAAGAATATTAGATATTATCGTCTCATGATCACTCGTGATAAAATGCATGAAGTGATTCAAATGGGCATGGGCTGAGTCCAATACTCGAATCTTATTCCAGGAGCACTCATGAATACTGCAGCCACCTTGTCCTAGACAAACTACAGACCCATTCATGACAGTCTTGCCTCAATACCTACTTCCAAAGTATGATCGACTGTGGATGGTTTGAATAACCAAGTTATTCAGGAAGTCAAAACATGCAAATGTGAAACACAAGAATAATACTAATCCTATATGACCCAAAAATGTTTGAGTCATATTGATTACTCATTGTTCATTGTATGATGTTTTGAATAATCAACTTAATACGTGAATTAAACAATAGCTATTCCATGCTCCAAGCATGCTCACTATGTTTGTCTAAACAATAGTTATGCCATGCTCCAAGCATGCACACTATGTTTGTCTATGGTCCTTACTTTGTGAAATAGATCAATTGAAAAACATTTCAATGATGCTCATTTCAAAATTCCAAATCCTTATTGCAAGTGTAAGAATTCTAAATTCTTGTCACTGCTAGAAGGTGTTAGATTCTAAACTATTATGCAAAGACTCATTTGTAATGTCTAGGTGCCAAAAGTCATAGAGACTTGACCAATGATATTACAAAATATTCCTTTGGAGATTGTTACAAGACAATTCCATGGAAATGAAGTCTCAAATTCAAAGTACATTCCTTTGAACATCCTAATTGCATGAAAGTTTCTAACTTTCTCATCTATTCTTCAACTCCCAATATGGAAAAATGCCATATTTGCCATACGACAATTCATTATTAATAGACTCCTGTCTATTCATAATAATGTCAATATGGTCCATCCATTACTATGCTTCCAACTGTCCTTAAGCGACCAATCCTTGGCAAACCTTAGATTGTCCTTAACATTTGTTTAACCACTTTAGTCATATCCGGTTCTATTCCTTTTTCCCTCTTAACGCCCTAGGCATTCGGAAAGTTAGAACACAAGAATATTATACATATGAATCGATCCTATACCTGAAGCATAGGGGACACGATTTATAATGTCTAACATAATGATATGATACTAAATCAGTCTTTTGCTATAATATTTCTGTTTGCCATGTTCTCATAATTTTGATTATGAAGAGGGATGTCGTAATCATAATCAAATTTGAGATCACAATTAACATTTCCATATACAGAATTTCCTTATGTTGAACCATTCCAACATAACATTCATATATATTTGACTAAAATCTCACAAACTAAGCTTTTAGATTTGAAATGAAGTATAAATTCCTCTCCCTTAATTATAGCAAAACAACTTTTCAAACCCTGCAACTTTGCGAATTGAAACCTTTGTTTTCTATAATTAACATTGCTAACTTGCAAGATTTTCCATAATAGATTATGCTCCCACCAGCATAATAATTATTATTAGTATAACACTTATGCTCCCACTAGCTTTGACATGTATTCAGAAATCAGCTGGACTTCTAGAAATCAATACTTATTGACTTTCATTACCAAAGTTCATATTTCTGATACGAGATGCTTCGATAAGACTTTATCTAGGATTCTCTAAATCATACACTTTTCGTTATATAGCTCATATGTGTGTCTTAAAAATTTTAGAACTTACAGCAATAAGTCTCAAATGTTTAGACCCTTTTCCATTTCTCACAATTCAAATTATGAAGAGGTATGCCGTAATCATAATTGAATTGGAGAATGCAAATATCACAATTCTATCTCCATAAAATCTACTTAGTGAAAGCGTTTCCTCACCATCATTTTCATGAATCGGAGAGAAACCTTATGACACTTAGATTTTATGGTGTATGTCTTCCTATCCATGTGAATTTGTCATAACCATAATCACAAGACAAGGTTATTGACAAAACCAAACTCATATGGACTGAACTTGTTCAATCGTAATTTCTTGCCACTTGGTAGCACAAGGGCCTACCATTCCTACCAAGTTGTTAAGAAAACAACTGAGAACTCATAGAACTCACATGCATAGTCAACTTTAACTGGAATGGGCACAGAAATAAGAATATGTTAGCACGATAGGTTATAAACCTCAAGTCGTGTCCTAGTGATAAACAATAGGTTTTATTCTTGATTAGTTCTTGAAACTTGTCAAGATCTTTAAGACTCCCACTGACCTCTTCACATATATGATTCACTTTGTTAAGGAACATTACTTAACAAACCAATATTCAAGAGTTAGTTTGAATTCTAATCAAGACAAACACTTCACACATTTGGCCTTAGTTGGTCTTTGTTTTATCAAAACATCACAACTTACCAATTTCAAATGTACAAGAGTAGAAAACTTTTACTCTACATTTTATAGGTGTTTTAAACCTTTCTTAAGATCATGCCACTCAAGGTTATAATCTTGGAGTATTACTCTAAGACTTGTTTTGCCAACGAAGTATGACTCATCTTCTTGATTTAAACTATTTCAACAATTCATGATTCCTCTTCTTAGCCATACAAATGCTCTAAGATGTCTTTAGAGGATAAATTGTGATATGGTTTTTCCATAAACATTAAGATGATCATAAAACACGATACTAATTACGCTCCCATCTGTTCAGATTGGAGAAACTTTTATCTTTCTGCCTAATTTGATTCTTCTCATTCGTTCTGACATACATTGAACCTTTTTCCAATGTTTCAGAATTATATTTAAACTTGTAAGCATAACCATGTTTACTAAACTGTAGTAAATCATGACGAATAGTCTTGTTGATCTTTGTGGTGGATCTTGACCAACGCACACCCAGTGTACCCGATCCCCTAGTCCTTTACTTGACTCACATATACATGTGAACAAGGAATTTGTCTTAATTTACGAAAGATGAAAATTCTCATTCATCATAGAACACAACTTGCATGATTCCAAGTTTCTGTCCAATTGAAACCTGGGTGATGAGAATCTTTCCTTATTTGGCAAATACTCGACACTGCCACAAATGAAGGAATCAAATTCATGTTGCTAACATGGAAACATACAAACATCAATTTTTCATAAATGCCGTTGTAAGGAGATATAAAATAAGATAAAATCAACAAAAAATTTATTTAATTATAAAATGCAGAAAAGACTTTTCCTTACAATGCAATTACAAATGAAAACTATGTTATTACATATTTTCTAGCAATCTATCTTAACTCCTAAGCAGCAGCTCAAAAATCCGATCTTCGAACCATGCGATTGAAATCCATCTTCGCGATCAGATTCAACATACTCTTCCTTTAAGCTTCCTTCCCTTTGCATGATTCTACAAAACATCAAAATGAAACCTTGTCACATCATGTATTAAGAATCAACAATTAGGAACTTAATAGAGTTAGTCAGTAGACTTACCTGAAGTATAGTCAAACTTTTCGATTCTACCTTTTCTTAGATCTTTCAGGTAGGCAGGGCGGCTTCACAACCAATGCCCCTTCTCTTGGCAACAGAAACATATGGACTCTTTGGGAATGGTACACGGGACAATCTCAGACTTAGCCTTTCTTTTTCCCTTGGAAAGAGAAATCTTTTATGGACTTCCAATGTTACCATTGTCAATGTCCATGGAAGTTTGGGGAGTAGATATTCCCATCAAATTTGCTTTTCCAGTGCGCCACATCATTGTTGATTCAGAAGCAACAAGCAAATAGGCAAGATCAACAAGGGTCATGTCCTGGTCTGTCACATAGTAGTCCTTATTGAACTCACTATATGACTCAGGAAGTGATTGAAGAAACCAGTCAACAGCCAACTCCCTTGAGACTTCGACACCCAATGCTCTCAGCCTGTCAATATGTGACTTCATCTCCAAGACGTGATTATACACAGGCCTTCCATCTTCATGTTTCATTGCAAGTAGGGCTTGAGTGACATTAAAATTTTCAAGTATTTGAATTTGTCGGTTAGGGAGAATTATTGGAGGAGGTGGAGGAAGTGAAGTATGACTTCCACGATCCAACCGCGGGACATCATCTTCAAGAGGAAAGTTTGTTCCAAAAGATTTGGGAAGACCATAGTTGTCTGAACTAGACATCTACAATGATTCAAGTTTAGTTGATTTAAGTCCTTAATATAACACCCAAATGAAATATTAAGGCTAGGACCCAACACAATATTTTACAATTTGGAAGAGGGATGTCGTAATCCAAACTGCAAAATATTTGAAGGTAGGTAAATGACGATTTACCAATTTCCACCATGAAAAACGAAATTGAATATTAGGTTTTAAATGGACTGAAATTCCTAGATCCTTTGAGATTCATTGAACAAATCATTGGCATGTTTAAATCTCGAGTGTGCCCTTCAAGTTTGTGACTGGGATGCCGAGGATCACAAACAAGGTGTGAGTAACCATGCAAATTAGATTGGTACACCCAATGTTACAACCACCTAATCAATGAGCAGGTTAACCACACACGCTCCATTGATCTATGATTAACATCAAACTACCCTTTGCCACGCACTGTCAGTCTAGATTAGTCTTCCGGTTAACCACACACCCTCCACTAACGACGTAACAATGTGGAAAGTGAAATTTCATGGGTTAGGACCATATTCACATTTTCCTATGTAACTAAGATTTGGGAATTTATAAGTGTTTAGTTACTTTATATTTATCATTATACTTTTAATGGAGGGAGAATTAGAGTCCTATCCTACCCGTTCGGCTAATGACCCTCCACCAGTCAAGGAAGCGGTGGGTGAGAGTGGACACCCATTAAACTGCCATTTTATAGGCAGTAACCTTATACCCCCCTTATAGACCGGCTTCGTGAATGAGGCCTACTAACGGTAAGACTGACTTTGCTCTTATATATATATATATATATATATATATATATATATATATATATATATATATATATATATATATATATATATATATATATATATATTAAACCTATAATATTATAATAGTATAAGGGTTGAATTTTAAACTTTTAAAATTCTAGGGTTTAGAACTAAATGTGTCAAAAGAAGACTCTACATTTACAAGTTCAAAAAACATGAGGGAAAGTGTTGAACTATTCAACAAACTTTTGGAATCCATAACTTATGAGTTTAGTATAGGTTTTAAGAAAAGACTTTTGACATTCCATTACTTGAGGACAAGTTATGGAGTTCATAAAAAACCATTTATGAGAAAAAGACTCTTCAAGTTCATAACCTATGACTTTAATGATTTCTTTAAAAGAAAACTTTTCATTTTCCATAACTTGAGGACAAGTTATGGAATTCATCAAAATCATTTAGATCAAAAATCCTAACAAGAAAATCAAACAATTTGTCTAAGATCTAAATTAAACTCATAAGAACAAGACAATTCGCATCAAACAAATTTCATGTAATTAGCCTAACCATATAAAATAATACAAAACATGAAACTTTGACAATCATCTCATAAATTGGATAAACATGATCATTACCACATCAAAAACAGGATTATAAGATCAAAAATAGTTTAAGGTAATGATCCTCGTCTAATTCCAGCCAAAAAACTCGAAAAACTACAATCTGGGGCACCAACTCGTCGAGTGTATGTACCAACTCGGCGAGTTGGATGAATTTGTGCTTGGAATCGGCGAGTCCCCCAGTGGACTCGGCGAGTCCACTGTCCAGAACAGCAGAAAATCGAATTTTAAAGCATTTTCAAGCAAGTAGCATCAAGTATAATTGAAAACAACCCTCAGCTCTGATACCACTGAAGGGTTTTGAGCATTCTAACACTCCTAAGGTGTACATGCAACCCTAAATACCTTGGATCTATGTTTTCTCTATTATACATGCAAACTTGAACTTTCCAAGGTATTACCCTAACTAGCATACAAAACATTGATACTTGGGTAATAAAACAAGTTAGATAACGTATCTTTTTTTCGTGTAGTTGGAAACCTTGGACCTTTAAGAACTTAGTGCCCCAAGTGTTGCACCTCAAATGGAATCACACAACACCACCAACAATTGGAATAACTTGACAGGAGAACACTTGCTTCACAAATCGGCTAGTCCTCACTTCTTGTCCCTTAAAAGGGGTGCCATTTCATGAGCTATGAGGCTTCTTATATAGTGTGCACATTAGGGTTACACCATGTAACTCATGACTTTCCACATTCCTCATGATCCATGGGTTTTAACCTCCATGGAGTATCCATGGGTCACCACATGGGTTTAGCCCAACATGAAGAACTATGGATCATAAGCCCACTTTATAAGATTGAATGATTTACCAAATCAATCCCCATTTATTTAATTAGTCTCTTTTGATCACAAAATTAATTCCAAATTAATTCTTGATCAATACCAATTAAATAATATGATTTCATATTAATATATTAGAACTTATAATATATTAATAAATCATAAATATCCTCTTCTCACAAAACTCTATCCAAATTGTTCCGATGCCATGCAACCCAAATGGACCATGCTACTCTCGGGTCAAGTACATACCAATAATAGTTATGGGCTTAGACACCTAATCTAACAGTCTCCCACTTGGATAAGTCTAATAACTATTATTGCAAGCATGACTCCAACACGACTAGCAATCGTAGCTCTTAAAAGTCGTTGTCGAACTCTGACCTAGTCAATGACGCGTCCATTAGATAAGGGATCATATATTCCTCCATTCTAGATATCATATGGACTAAGACATGGACTATGATCATTCTCTATGTCCATCTGTTGTTTCCCGATTTCTGATTTATGACGACCGACTAATTGAACAAATCAAATCAGTCTAGGCCTTGTGTCATCACTAAATCATCGAGGGGCCCACAGATATCGCTTTTATCCACATGACTTACTCATCAAATTACACACAACGATATGTTTTATAACATCCAAGATGTTGGTGCGTTTATATATGTCAATGTGCAACCGACTCGCAACTACAACTCACATGTCTCCGTTTCAAGAATATATGATATTATCATATCATGATCACTCGTGATAAAATCCATGAAGTGATTCAAATGAGCGTGGGTTGAGTCCAATACTCGAATCTTATTCCAGCAACACTCATGAATATTGCAGCCACCTTGTCCTAGACAAACTACAGACCCATTCATGATAGTCTTGCCTCAATACCTACTTCCAAAGTATGGTTGACTGATGATGGTTTGAATAACCCAATTATTCAGGAAGTCAAAACATGCAAATGTGAAACACAAGAATAATACTAATCCTATATGGCCCAAAACCTTTTGAGTCATATTGATTACTCATTATTCATTTTATGATGTTTCGAATAATCAACTTAATACTTGAATTAAACAATAGCTATGCCATCCTCCAAGCATGCTCACTATGTTTTTCTAAACAATAGTTATGCCATGCTCCAAGCATGCACACTATGTTTGTCTATGGTCCTTACTTTGTGAAATAGATCAATTGAAAGACATTTCAATGATGCTCATTTCAAAATTCCAAATCCTTATTGCAAGTGTAAAAATTCCAAACTCTCGTCACTGCTAGAAGGTGTTAGATTCTAAACTATCATGAAAAGATTCATTTGGAGATTGTTACAAGACAATGATATTACAAAATATTACTTTAGAGATGGTTACAAGACAATTCCATGGAAATGAAGTCTCAAATTCAAAGTACATTCCTTTGAACATCCTAATTGCATGAAAGTTTCTAACTTTCTCATCTATTCTTCAACTCCCAATATCGAAACATTCCATATTTGCCATACGACAATTAATTATTAATAGACTCCTGTATATTCATAATAATGTCAATATGGTCCATCCATTACTATACTTCCAACTGTCCTTAAGCGACCAATCCTTGGCGAACCTTAGATTGTCCTTAACATTTGTTTAACCACTTTAGTCATATCTGGTTCTATTCCTTTTTCCCTCTTAACGTCCTAGGCATTCGGAAATTTAGAACACGAGAATATTATAGCTTATGAATCGATCCTATACCCGAAGCATATGGGACACGATTCATAATGTCTAACATAAAGACATGATACTAAATCAGTCTTTTGCTATAATATTTCTATTTGCCATGTTCTGATAATTTTGATTATGAAGAGGGATGTCGTAATCATAATCAAATTTGAGATCGCAATTAACATTTCCATATACAGAATTTCCTTATGTTGAACCATTCCAACATAACATTAATATATATTTGACTAAATTTGACTAAAATCTCACAAACTAAGCTTTTAGATTTGAAATGAAGTATAAATTCCTCTCCCTTAATTATAGCAAAACAACTTTTCAAACCCTGCAACTTTGCAAATTGAAACCTTTGTTTTCTATAATTAACACTACTAACTTGCAACATTTTTCATAATAGATTATGCTCCCACCAGCATAATAATAATTATTAGCATAACACTTATGCTCCCACTAGCTTTGACATGTATTCAGAAATCAGCTGGACTTCTAGAAATCAATACTTATTGACTTTCATTACCAAAGTTCAGATTTCTGATACGAGATGCTTCGATAAGACTTTATCTAGGCTTCTCTAAATCATACACCTTTCCTTAGATAGCTCACATGTGTGTCGTAAAAATTTTAGAACTTACATCAATAAGTCTCAAATGTTTAGACCCTTTTCCATTTCTCACAATTCAAATTATGAAGAGGTATGCCGTAATCATAATTGAATTGGAGAATGCAAATATCACAATTCTATCTCCATAAAATCTACTTAGTGAAAGCGTTTCCTCACCATCATTTTCATGAATCGGAGAGAAACCTTATGACACTTAGATTTTATGGTGTATGTGTTCCTATCCATGTGAATTTGTCATAACCATAATCACAAGACAAGGTTATTGAAAAACCAAACTCATATGGACTAAACTTGTTCAATCTTAATTTATTGCCACTTGGTAGCACAAGGGCCTACCATTCCTACCAAGTTGTTATGCAAACAAATAAGAACTCATATAACTCACATGCATAGTCAACTTTAACTGGAATGGGCACATAAATAAGAATATGTCAACACGATAGGTTATAAACCTCAAGTCGTGTGCTAGTGATAAACAATAGGTTTTATTCTTGATTAGTTCTTGAAACTTGTCAAGATCTTTAAGACTCCCACTGACCACTTGCATATAAGATTTACTTTGTCAAGGAACATTACTTGACAAACCAATATTCAAGAGTTAGTGTAGATTCTAATCAAGACAAACACTTTACACAATTGGCCTTAGTTTGTCTTTGTTTTATCAAAACATTACAACTTCCCAATTTTAAATGTATAAGAGTAGAAAACTTTTACTCTACATTTGATAGGTGTTTTAAACCTTTCTTAAGATCATGTCACTCAAGGTTACAATCTTGGAGTATTACTCTAAGACTTGTTTTGGGAACGAAGTATGGCTCATCTTCTTCATTTATACTATTTCAAAAATTCACGATTCCTCTTCTTATCCATACAAATGCACTAAGATGTCGTTAGAGGATTTATTGTGATATCGTTTTTCCATAAACATTAAGATGATCATAAAACACGATACTAAAGTACTCTCCCATCTTTTCAGATTGGAGAAACTTTTATCTTTCTGCGTAATTTGATTCTTCTCATTCGTTCTGAAATACATTGAACCTTTTTCCAATGTTTCAAAATTATACTTAAACTTGTAAGCATAATCATGTTTACTAAACTTTAGTAAATCATGACGAATAGTCTTGTTGATCTTTGTGGTGGATCTTGACCAGCGCACACCCAGTGTACCCGATCCCCTAGTCCTTTACTTGACTCACATATACATGTGAACAAGGAATTAGTCTTAATTTACCAAAGATGAAAATTCCCATTCATCATACAATACAACTTGCATGATTCCAAGTTTCTGTCCAATTGAAACCTGGGTGATGAGAATCTTTCCTTATTTGGCAAATACTCGACACTACCACAAATGAAAGAATCAAATTCATATTGCTAACATGGAAACATACAAACATCAATTTTTCATAAATGCCATTGTAAGGAGATATAACATAAGATAAAATCAACAAAAATTTTATTTATTTATAAAATGCAGAAAATACTTTTAATTACAATGTAATTACAAATGAAAACTATGTCATTACATATTTCCTAACAATCTATCTTAACTCCTAAGTACCAGCTCAAAAATCCAATCTTCGAACCATGCGATTGAAATCCATCTTCGCGATCAGATTCAACATACTCTTCCTTTAAGCTTCCTTCCCTTTGCATGATCCTAAAAAACATCAAAATGCAACCTTGTCACATCATGTATTAAGAATCAACAATTAGGAACTTAATAAAGTTAGACAATAGACTTAACTGAAGCAGAGTCAAACTTTTCGATTCTACCTTTTCTCAGATCCTTCAGGTAGTCAGGGCAGCTTCGCAACCAATGCCCCTTCTCATGACAACAAAAACATATGGACTCTTTGGGAATGGTACACGGGACAATCTCAGACTTAGCCTTTCTCTTTCCCTTTGAAAGAGAAATCTTTTCTGGACTTCCAATGTTACCATTGTCAATGTCCATGGAAGTTTGGGGAGTAGATCTTCCCATCAAATTTGCTTTTCCAGTGCGCCACATCATTGTTGATTCAGAAGCAACAAGCAAATAGGTAAGATCAACAAGGGTCATGTCGTGTTCTGTCACATAATAGTCCTTAATGAACTCACTATATGACTCAGGAAGTGATTGAAGAACCCAGTCAACAGCCAACTCCCTTGAGACTTCGATACCCAATACTCTCAGCCAGTCAATATGTGACTTCATCTCCAAGACGTGAGTACACACAGGCCTTCTATCTTCATGTTTCATTGCAAGTAGGGCTTGAGTGACCTTGAATTTTTCAAGTATTTGAATTTGTGGGTTAGGGAGAATTATTGTAGGAGGTGGCGGAAGTGAAGTATGACTTCCACCATCCAACCGCGGGACATCATCTTCAAGAGGAAAGCTTGTTCCAAAAGATTTCGGAAGACCATAGTTGTCTGAACTAGACATCTACAATGGGAGAAATTCATGTTTAGTTGATTTAAGTATTTAATATAACACCCAAATGAAATATTAAGGCTAGGACCAAACACAATATTTTACAATTTGGAAGAGGGATGTCGTAATCCAAACTACAAAATATTTGAAGGTAGGTAAATGACGATTTACCAATTTACACCATGAAAAACGAAATTGAATATTAGGTTTTAAATAGACTGAAATTCCTAGATCCTTTGAGATTCATTGAAAAAATCAATGGCATGTTTTAATCTCGAGTGTACCCTTCAAGTTTGTGACTGGGATGCCGAGGATCACAAACAAGGTGTGAATAACCATGCAAATTAGCTTGGTACACCCAATGTTACAACCACCTAATCAATGTGTCGGTTAAGCACACACGCTCCATTGATCTATGATTAACATCAAGCTACCCTTTGCCACGCACTGTCACTCCAGATTAGTGTACCGGTTAACCACACACGCTCCACTAACGACTTAACAAGGTGCAAAGTGCAATTTCATGGGTTAGCACCATATTCACATTATCATAAGTAACTAAGATTTGGGAATTTAAAAGTTTTTAGTTTCTGTATATTTATCATTATACTTTTAATGAAGGGAGAATTAGAGTCCTATCCTACCCGTTTGGCTAATGACCCTCCACCAGTCAAGGAAGCGGTGGGTGAGAGTGGACACCCATTAAACTGCCATTTTATAGGCAGTAACCTTATACCCCCCTTATAGACCGGCTTCGTGAATGAGGCCTACTAACGGTAAGACTGACTTTGCTCTTATATATATATATATATATATATATATATATATATATATATATATATATATATATATATATATATATATATATATATATATATATATATATATATATATATATATATTAAACCTATAATATTATAATAGTATAAGAGTTGAATTTTAAACTATTAAAGTTCTAGGGTTTGGAAATAAATGTGTCAAAAGAAGACACTACATTTACAAGTTCCAAAACTTGAGGGCAAGTTTTGAACTATTCAAAAAACTTTTGGAATCCATAACTTATGAGTTTAGTATAGGTTTTAAGAAAAGACTTTTGACATTCCATAACTTGAGGACAAGTTATGGAGTTCATAAAAAACCATTTATGACAAAAAGACTCTTCAAGTTCATAACCTATGAGTTTAATGATTTCTTTAAAAGAAAACTTTTCATTTTCCATAACTTGAGGATAAGTTATGGAATTCATCAAAATCATTTAGATCAAAAATTTTAACAATAAAATCAAACAATTTGTCTAAGATCTAAATTAAAGTTGTAATATCCCAAGATCAGGAATAAGTTCGGGGTGCTATGTGTAAATAAAGGAGTAGACTCGACGAGTAGGTGTCTTAACTCATCGAGTCGGAGCGGGTGTTGGGGCACGTGTTAAGTGACCCGACTCGCCGAGTCGGCGGCGGGACTCGACGAGTCAGTGCTGGGAAGAGGAAACCCTAAATTTTAGGGTTTGCACCCTATTTAAAGGATCTTATGTTCTCACCTCAGCCTCTTTGTTACCCCTGGAGAGTCAGTAAATCCTAAAGTCGTGTGTGAGCCATTGGTGTGAGTTTTTGAGCTTTGGAAGGTGATTCTAGTGAAGGAAACTTGTAGATCAAGAGGCTAGAACCAAGGAATTCGTGTATATCCAGAATCTACTTCATCTTGGGCACATTTTGGAGGTAACAAGTCGTTGCCTTGAGCTCTTCCCTTCTAGATCTATTATTGGATGATGATTTGGAGCTATTTAGCATGTTTGGAATCCATTTCGGGTTTTGGGACTAGTTCTGGGGTTGCAACCTGAGATCTAGACTTATCTTGGTCCATGGAGGCATAAAGTATCAGCCCTTTAGCTTGTTTGTGAGCATTCTTGTCTTGAACCTTCTCTCTAACTTGTTTTGAGCCAAATCACCTTGCATGCACGTAAAGTTGGAAACTTTACGTGTAAAACTAGCCCTAGGAGTCCAGATCTATGAGTTGGAAGAAGTGGGATGGACTGAAATCGTCTGAATGAGGATGGCTTAAGTGAACTCGACGATTCCGTTCTTGGACCCGACGAGTCGGGTCGCAAACCCTAAACCATCCGGTTATGATAACGATCAGTGAGTTGAGTGGTGACTCAGTGAGTTGGACAGGCTAGGACTCGGGGATTGATGAACTTGACGAGTCATGGGGTGACTCGGCGAGTTGAGTCGTGATATGAGGATTTTCTGAATTTAGGAACTCGGCGAGTCAATGGGCTGACTCGGCGAGTAGGGTCAATCAGGAAGGCTGACTTTGACCAGGACTTTGACTTTGACCAAGAGTTGACCAGTTTGACTTCCAAGGGTATTCTGGTAATTTAGGCACTTACAGAAATGGTTTCATCAAAGTGTTAGGTGGTGGAGTTCGTGGCTATGATCGGGGGATTTGATCTTACCACTGCAGTTCGGCATTGCAAGGTGAGTTATCCTCACTATACCAATAGGGTCTAAGGCACCAAGGCTGGCCCTTTTAGTTGTTATATTGGTTACAGTATGCTACATGTGGTTATGATCAGTTAGATCGGTATCAGGATAGACAGTATGTTGTTATGCTCTTATGATCCGTTAGGATTGGTATGTTAGTGACCTGGTTAGGTCGGTGATTTGGTTATGAGAGATTGCTATGATCGATGATCTGTGAGATAGTTATATCTGATATCTGTACTTGTACTGTTTGATGTGATTATTGATCTGTTAGATCGGTGTTCTAGTAATTAGGACGGTATTATGTTAGTGACCTGGTTTAGGTCGGTATCCTGGTATATGGGATGATGCTATGTTAGTGACTGGTTAGGTCGGTATCCTGGTTAGGATGTTGTTATGCTTGATGATCTGCTAGATCGGTTTGTTTGTCAATGGACTGTTATGTGATTACATGTTATATGCGCACATGGTTATTTTCTTGATGTTTGGGTTGAGGCGGTCCTGCTTTGTGCTGAAGGCCAACATACCCTACGAGCGGTCCGGATAGATTGTAGGCCCGTATGGCGGTCCAGTCATACCGAAGGCTCGGGATAGATCCAGATAGACTATAGTCCCAGGAGGGTACCTAGTCGGGCCGAAGGCCCGGCGAGTGGGCCAGATAGACTGAAGGCCCGGTGCGGGCGGTCCAGTCATACTGTAGACTCAGAGAGTGGACCAGGTGGACTGAAGGCCCGGTGCGGGCGGACCAGTCACACTGTAGACGCGAAATGCATGGTTGTTCTGTATTTGTTGATATGATATGATTATGGTTATATGAGGTTGGTATTTTGGGGGTAACTCACTAAGCTTTCGGGCTTACAGTTTCAGTTTATTGTTTCAGGTTCAGCAGATGGTCGCGGGTAGGCGAAGGCGTGACTGTACACTTCCTCGACTGACGATTATGATTTCTGGGAACTCTGATGTATAAACTATTTTGAAAACAAATTGTAGTAATTGAATGGTTTCAAGTGAATTAAAAAGTTTTAAATTGGCTCGAATTTTATGGGTGTTACAAGTTGGAATTAGAGCCTTGGTTTGAGTGAATTGGAGGAACATTCGTGTGACTCCAGTCTCAAATCAAGGAAAGATTTTCAAAATGATTTTTAAATGGTTTTCAAAATAAGTAAAAGAGGATGCGAAGTGTACGATCAGCCGGAGCCAGTAAGTAGACCCCAAAATACCATACTGTTATTTGATGTTGTGATATGTTAGAACAGCATGCTAGTACTAGGCCAGGGATCTTCAGGAATTGCATGATAGAATTGCCTGATTTCATGATGCATGTAGCCTAGGGTTTTCCTTATATGAGATTGACATCATTGAGTTGAGTGGTGACTCGGTGAGTTGGACAGGCTAGGACTCGGGGATTGATGAACTCGACGAGCCATCGGGTGACTATGCGAGTTGAGTCGTGATATGAGGATTTTCTGAGTTTAGGAACTCGGCGAGTCAATGGGCTGACTCGGCGAGTAGGGTCAATCAGGAAGGCTGACTTTGACCAGGACTTTGACTTTGACCAAGAGTTGACCAGTTTGACTTCCAAGGGTATTCTGGTAATTTAGGCACTTACAGATATGGTTTCATCAAAGTGTTAGGTGGTGGAGTTCGTGGCTGTGATCGGGGGATTTGATCTTACCTCTGCAGTTCGGCATTGCAAGGTGAGTTATCCTTACTATACCAATAGGGTCTAAGGCACCAAGGCTGGCCCTTTTAGTTGTTATCTTGGTTACAGTATGCTACATGTGGTTATGATCTGTTAGATCGGTATCAGGATAGACAGTATGTTGTTATGCTCTTATGATCTGTTAGGATTGGTATGTTAGTGACCTGGTTAGGTCGGTGCTTTGGTTATGAGAGATTGCTATGATCGATGATCTGTGAGATAGTTATATCTGATATCTGTACTTGTACTGTTTGATGTGCTTATTGATCTGTTAGATCGGTGTTCTAGTAATTAGGACGGTATTATGTTAGTGACCTGGTTTAGGTCGGTATCCTGGTATATAGGATGATGCTATGTTAGTTACTGGTTAGGTCGGTATCCTGGTTAGGATGTTGTTATGCTTTATAATCTGCTAGATCGGTTTGTTTGTCTATGGATTGTTATGTGATTACATGTTATATGCGCACATGGTTATTTTCTTGATGTTTGGGTTGAGGCGGTCCTGCTTTGTGCTGAAGGCCAACATACCCTACTAGCGGTCCGGATAGATTGTAGGCCCGTATGGCGGTCCAGTCATACCGAAGGCTCGGGATAGATCCAGATAGACTACAGTCCTAGGAGGGAACCTAGTCGGGCCGAAGGCCCGGCGAGTGGGCCAGATGGACTTAAGGCCCGGTGCGAGCGGTCCAGTCATACTGTAGACTCAGAGAGTGGACCAGGTGGACTGAAGGCCCGGTGCGGGCGGACCAGTCACATTGTAGACGCGAAATGCATGGCTGTTCTGTATTTGTTGATATGATATGATTATGGTTATATGAGGTTGGTATTTTGGGGGTAACTCACTAAGCTTTCGGGCTTACAGTTTCAGTTTAATGTTTCAGGTTCAGCGGATGGTCGCGGGTAGGCGAAGGTGTGACTGTACACTTCCTCGACTGACGATTATGATTTCTGGGAACTCTGATGTATAAACTATTTTGAAAACAAATTGTAGTAATTGAATGGTTTCAAGTGAATTAAAAAGTTTTAAATTGGCTCGAATTTTATGGGTGTTACAAGTTGGTATCAGAGCCTTGGTTTGAGTGAATTGGAGCAACATTCGTGTGACTCCAGTCTCAAATCAAGGAAAGATTTTCAAAATGATTTTTAAATGGTTTTCAAAATAAGTAAAAGAGGATGCGAAGTGTACGATCAGCCGGAGCCAGTAACTAGACCCCAAAATACCATACTGTTATTTGATGTTGTGATATGTTAGAACAACATGCTAGTACTAGGTCTTCAGGAATTGCATGATAGAATTGCCTGATTTCATGATGCATGTAGCCTAGGGTTTTCCTTATATGAGATTGACATCATTGAGTTGAGTGGTGACTCGGTGAGTTGGACAGGCTAGGACTCGGGGATTGATGAACTCGACGAGCCATCGGGTGACTCGGCGAGTTGAGTCGTGATATGAGGATTTTCTGAGTTTAGGAACTCGGCGAGTCAATGGGCTGACTCGGCGAGTAGGGTCAATCAGGAAGGCTGACTTTGACCAGGACTTTGACTTTGACCAATAGTTGACCAGTTTGACTTCCAAGGGTATTCTGGTAATTTAGGCACTTACAGATATGGTTTCATCAAAGTGTTAGGTGGTGGAGTCCGTGGCTGTGATCGGGGGATTTGATCTTACCTCTCCAGTTCGGCATTGCAAGGTGAGTTATCCTTACTATACCAATAGGGTCTAAGGCACCAAGGCTGGCCCTTTTAGTTGTTATCTTGGTTACAGTATGCTACATGTGGTTATGATCTGTTAGATCGGTATCAGGATAGACAGTATGTTGTTATGCTCTTATGATCCGTTAGGATTGGTATGTTAGTGACCTGGTTAGGTCGGTGCTTTGGTTATGAGAGATTGCTATGATCGATGATCTGTGAGATAGTTATATCTGATATCTGTACTTGTACTGTTTGATGTGCTTATTGATCTGTTAGATCGGTGTTCTAGTAATTAGGACGGTATTATGTTAGTGACCTGGTTTAGGTCGGTATCCTAGTATATAGGATGATGCTATGTTAGTGACTGGTTAGGTCGGTATCCTGGTTAGGATGTTGTTATGCTTTATAATCTGCTAGATCGGTTTGTTTGTCTATGGATTGTTATGTGATTACATGTTATATACGCACATGGTTATTTTCTTGATGTTTGGGTTGAGGCGGTCCTGCTTTGTGATGAAGGCCAACATACCCTACGAGCGGTCCGGATAGATTGTAGGCCCGTATGGCAGTCCAGTCATACCGAAGGCTCGGGATAGATCCAGATAGACTACAGTCCCAGGAGGGCACCTAGTCGGGCCGAAGGCCCGGCAAGTGGGCCAGATAGACTGAAGGCCCGGTGCGGGCGGTCCAGTCATACTGTAGACTCAGAGAGTGGACCAGGTGGACTGAAGGCCCGGTGCGGGCGGACCAGCCACACTGTAGACTCGAAATGCATGGCTGTTCTGTATTTGTTGATATGATATGATTATGGTTATATGAGCTTGGTATTTTGGGGGTAACTCACTAAGCTTTCGGGCTTACAGTTTTAGTTTATTGTTTCAGGTTCAGCGGATGGCTGCGGGTAGGCGAATGCGTGACCGTACACTTCCTCGACTGACGATTATGATTTCTGGGAACTCTGATGTATAAACTATTTTGAAAACAAATTGTAGTAATTGAATGGTTTCAAGTGAATTAAAAAGTTTTAAATTGGCTCGAATTTTATGGGTGTTAGAAGTTGGTATCAGAGCCTTGGTTTGAGTGAATTGGAGGAACATTCGTGTGACTCCAGTCTCAAATAAAGGAAAGATTTTCAAAATGATTTTTAAATGGTTTTCAAAATAAGTAAAAGAGGATGTGAAGTGTACGATCAGCCGGAGCCAGTAAGTAGACCCCAAAATACCATACTGTTATTTGATGTTGTGATATGTTAGAACAGCATGCTAGTACTAGGCCAGGGATCTTCAGGAATTTCATGATAGAATTGTCTGATTTCATGATGCCTGTAGCCTAGGGTTTTCCTTATGTGAGATTGACATCATTACTATAGTTACTTCTGTATGCATCACAGTTCTATATAATTAAGATCTTATAGCCTGAGAATGTTTGATCTGGCCTTATGTTCTGTTCTTATTGATTAGGGCTTAGGGTAAAATTCGATATTTGAAAGTCTATGTGGTCCAGCGTTATGTATGGCTAGCATACACTAGTGCTGTAGGGGTTGATGGAAGTTTCATGGTTTGGGTGGGTAGTGAGAAGTCGGGAGGCCAGTTATGAGATATTTAGCATTCCTCTAGGAGTGAGGATTTAAGCGCTAGCTATGTCTATGTATATTGTTAGGGTGTTGTGGTGATACTTGAAACAAATATGGGTAGTTGTGGAAGGTAGTATGGGCCCGTACTACTGAAAGCACAGGACCCATACGCGTAGCAAGGAAGTCACAACCCCTGGGGTTTAGTTGGAAGTTGGTTCCCAGTTATGGTATGGATTATTCGAGACATTTTGAGACCGGATCCGGATCAGGATCGAGAACTGGCAGCCAGAATAGGCCAGTATTGTCAGGGGATCATGTCAGGGAGATCCTCCAGGAGGAGGTGATCGAGATCGTTCGGGGATAAATTCCGGAGATGATTGGATCTTTCAAGACCGCCATGGTTGAGTATTTTCCCGAGTGTCATGCAGCCATTGCGGAGACGGTTGTCGCGGCAGCTTCAGCAGCTGTAACGACGGTAAGGGGAGGAGTTGGTCGAGCTTCCTAGTTCTGGGACATATTCTGATGAGCAGAGGGCTGCATTTATTTGGGATCAGGAAGATGATCGGTATTCGTTATATTTTCGCGGGTGGTGCGGGAGAGGTTAGCAAGCAAGTTTATAGATTTGAGGCTCGGGGGTTTGCTCGAGGCCTGAATATGGGTCGCGGGAACTCCGGAAAGGAGTAATGATTATGTTCAGCTGGGGTTTTGCAGCTGGAAGTGAAATTGTTAATTGATGGATTGGACCGTCGTTTTGTAGGGCAAGGATTGCGCCCTCTCAGTTTTCTGAGCTCGAAGGAGTGAGCAGGCTTGTGACCCCAGGATCAGGTTGTATTCCAGCTCGGGATCAGTTGGTTGCAAGAATAGGCAACATTATTTCAGCGCCGGTGAGCGCAGGATGGTCAACATGGCATAAGTATTTGTGAGGTCTGGTTTGCTCTGGATCTCTTGTATCAGGTGGAAAGGATTGATTGTGCAATCTATTGCACTTTTGGGATTGTAGACTATGTCTTGGGAGTAGTTTGTAGCCCGGTTTAGGGCAGAGGTTGTTTCAGCTGCTGCAGTTCAGCTGTGGACGTTTGAGCTGGTAAGTGAGTCAGGGTGCGAACCCTGAAGAGAATGATTTCTAGAGCCCGAGAGTGGGAAGCTTGTTTGGAAGACCTTTGGAAGAGGGGTATTATGTGGGAGGCCTGCGGATAGGGTCCCACGGAAGGGTTATTCATCATTGTCGGGATTCAGTGGTTAGCAGTCGTTAGTGATTGACGGACTAAAGCGCCAAGAGGAGCAACTCGTTGCCGAGGTATTAGTTGGAGCATCTCTATCTTGTGGTCTTCAGGACGTAAGTGTGGGGTCATTCAAGCATTAGTGGCTGTCGGTTTCACTGGGATTCAGGAAGTGTTCATCTGGTTCTTAGAAGTGTGTGATTAATTGGGACTAACTAGCAATAGAACACTAGTGGGAAAGAGTTGGTTGTCATCGGATCGATCATTGGGAAGTGAGAAGGATTGAGAATCCTCCAATTTTCATGTATTATGAAGGCTTAGTCGAATCTAAGTGGGGGAGTGTTACCTCGAGATGCAGAAGTGGGAGTGGTTTTGAAACAGGGATAAGTTTCACAACCCGACAGGGAGAATGAAGGCCCTAGTGGCTGTTTGGTTTGAGGGTTATGTTGATTGGGAGTTCGGCAAAACTCCCCAGCATAAGAACACGTCTTCTGGGTGCTTGATAGCAGAAGTTGGGGAACCAGGTTGGAGTTCTAGTCAAGAATTGAGTTCAATTCGAGTATTCGGTCGAGGGTGTGCTCGACTCTGAGGGTTTTTTGATTGATAGATTGAGGGTTTTGTTAGCTGCCAGGGCTCAGCAGTGCATTCAGCACGGGAGTGCGGGTTATTTAGCGTGTGTGGTAGATACACGGGCCAGGGAACAGACCTTGGATTTCCGAGAGGGTGGACGATCGACATGAGGCCTAAGGTTAGGCTGGGGATATAGTCCACAGAGTAGATCAGGAGTTCGAAGCCCCAAGTGGTTGGGAACAGGATGCATGGGAGAGAGCATCAAGTGGGGTGGTCTAGGGAGATGCTCAACAGTTTAGAGCGGTCCGGATAGACTGAAGGCCGGTGGGGCGTACCAGTCAGACCGAAGGCTCGGAGAGTGGTCCAGATAGACTGAAGGCCTGGTAGGGCGGTCCAGTCATGCTGACGACTCTGTATATGTTTGTAGATCTATGTTCGGGCGTTGAGTAGGCTGCTACGCTATAGCAATCAATAGGTCTATTCCAAGTACTGAACATGTTGCTGGAGTAGGCTGAGGACTCCGGTGTATTTTGGTTGATTGGGAGCTGTTATTAGTGGTCGGACGGAGTTCAAAGGATCCTGGTGATCTCATCAGTTCGGAGTGTCTCTGAGGTTTCATCTTCTTGGATCGGGTAATACTCCAGTTGGGGACTGAGAGTGGATCTGAATGGGTGTTCGTCAATTTTAGGAAGGTTTGGGATTAGAATATCCTGTCATTCAGGTTTTGGGAACCGGATTAGATCTTTCTCATGATCGACTATGGCATTTGGTTGGGGTTGAGGCAGTCATGCTCTATGTAGTAGGCCAAGATACCCGGTGCAGGCCGACTTTAAGTCGTAGGCACGGAGGCTCGACGGGAGCGGTAGGGTTGAGGAGGTAGGCCAACAAACCCTGAGAATTTCAACTCAATAGTTGAATTGATTAGACATGTTGGTATTCTAACCCGAAGGGGTGATATGGGTTAGATATGAGTGTCGTACTGGTTGGCCGGTAGTGGTAGGTATGTTGATGATGGTTTGAGTTATTGTGATGTGTCTTGGGATTCATGTGTGGTAGTAGTTTTTGTATCGTTATGTTGTTCGTTGATGAGAGGAGCGTCGATTAGGCCCTTCGAGTGGCGGAAGAAAGTGGATATCAGCAGGGTCGGAGTGTTAGGTAACTGAAGTGCAGATAGTAGTGTCGATCGGTCATCGGGAGCATTCCAGTCATGAGCTGAGGGTCGGGGATGGCATACCAGACTCATGCTGTGGGCTCAGAGGCAATCCAGACCTATGCTGAGGACCACGTAAGGGTATTCCAGTCATAGGCTGCGGGCATAGAGATTGTGTTGGTTATGTCTGTTGTAGAGCGCGTTCGGATTGGATGTATTGTTGAGGTTTAGGTAAGTTGTACTTGGTTGTGTCGAATCAGAGGAGTTTAAAGGAGATGCAAGGATAGATCCTTGGATTCCAAGTATGGTTGTAGACATGGGATATGTATGTAGTGATATTCCAACCGAGGGTATACCATCCTAAGGATGACTGGACCCGTTATAGGCATACATGGTATTCCAGCCCGAGGCTGATTAGGCCAGGTATGAGTGTTTATGCGATATAGCTGGTTGTTCATGAGAGTTGCTCGGAAGCTGAATGTTGCATCATCTTGTCAGCAAGGAAAGGGACTAGATTCAGGAAGGGAACTGGATGAGTTTCCAATATTGCAAGTTACCCAGGTTATCGCCAGTTTTGGAAAGGGGAGGATAGATTAATACTGTGAGAGAGAGCCCCGTGAATTATAGTGGTAACCAGCTTTCGCTGGTCACGGAAGTGCGTGCATGTCAGGAAGGTGGAAGTATCATCGGGTGATACTTAGATTCATGTGTGTGGATGTCAAGGAGAAGAGGCCGGTGGAAGGCTTGGAGCAAAAGGTAGGGATCTTGCTCAGGAAGTAGTTGTCCTTAGTAGGGACACGGTGGTAGTGCCTGAAGGGATTTGGGCTGGTTTGGGAGATCGGAGGCTGCAATGTAGGAGTGTTATCCAAAATCGTGTGATGCAGCAGGCTTCGAGGACGAAGCCTAATTTAAGTGGGGAGAGTTGTAACATCCCAAGATCAGGAATAAGTTCGGGGTGCTATGTGTAAATAAAGGAGTAGACTCGACGAGTATGTGTCTTAAATCGTCGAGTCGGAGCAGGTGTTGGGGCACGTGTTAAGTGACCCGACTCGCCGAGTCGGCGGCGGGACTCGACGAGTCAGTGTTGGGAAGAAGAAACCCTAAATTTTAGGGTTTGCACCCTATTTAAAGGATCTTATGTTCTCACGTCAGCCTCTTTGTTACCCCTGGAGAGTCAGTAAACCCTAAAGTCGTGTGTGAGCCATTGGTGTGAGTTTTTGAGCTTTGGAAGGTGATTCTAGTAAAGGAAACATGTAGATCAAGAGGCTAGCACCAAGGAATTTGTGTATATCCAAAATCTACTTCATCTTGGGCACATTTTGGAGGTAACAAGTTGTTGCCTTGAGCTCTTCCCTTCTAGATCAATTCTTGGATGATGATTTGGGGCTATTTAGCATGTTGGAATCCATTTCGGGTTTTGGGACTAGATCTGGGGTTGCAACCTCAGATCTAGACTTATCTTGGTCCATGGAGGCATAAAGTATCAGCCCTTTAGCTTGTTTGTGAGCATTCTTGTCTTGAACCTTCTCTCTAGCTTGTTTTGAGCCAAATCAGCTTGCATGCACGTAATGTTGGAAACTTTACGTGTAAAACTAGCCCTAGGAGTCCAGATCTATGAGTTGGAAGCAGTGAGATGGCCTGAAATCGTCTGAATGAGGATGGCTTAAGTGAACTCGACGAGTCCGTTCTTGGACTCGACGAGTCGGGTCACAAAACCTAACCCATCTGGTTATGATAAGGATCAGTGAGTTGAGTGGTGACTTGGTGAGTTTGACAGGCTAGGACTCGGGGATTGATGAACTCGACGAGTCATGGGGTGACTCGGCGAGTTGAGTCGTGATATGAGGATTTTCTGAGTTTAGGAACTCGGCGAGTCAATGGGCTGACTCGGCGAGTAGGGTCAATCAGGAAGGCTGACTTTGACCAGGACTTTGACTTTGACCAAGAGTTGACCAGTTTGACTTCCAAGGGTATTCTGGTAATTTGGGCACTTACAGATAGGGATGAGATTTAGAACCGGAATACCGGACCGAAACCGGAATCGGACCGGAACCGGAACCGTTAGAACCGGAATATATAGAACCGGTTCCGGTTCCGGGTTTAAAAATTGGCTTTATCCGGGTTCCGGGTAATCCGGGTTTGGGTCTATCGGGTCCGGGTAAACCGGGTCTAAAAACCGGAACCGGTGTTTGGAACCGGAACCACTTTTAGGGCCGGAACCGGTTTTTGTGAAACGTTTAAAAGATGCATATCTCATTCATTTCAACTCCGATTGACATCCAGTTTTTTTCAACATGTAGTTTAGAGCTTGTATATGATTTTAGACTATAAATTTTCCATTCTTAGTTTTATATTCATTGACTTACACTCCCCCAAAGTCGAGATATCAAAGCTGAAAGTTTTTAGTTTTTTTGTATTCGGTGAAAGTTTTAAAACATGTATATCAAATTCGTTTGAAGTCGGATTGACATGTGGTTTTTTCCAACTTGTAGTTTACAGTTTGTACATGAGTTTAGACTACAATTTTGTCATTTTTGATTTAATATTCAATGATTTACAGTCCTCCGAAGTCGGGATATCAAAACTGAAATTTTCAACTTTTCAGCTATTTATTTTTGTAATTTGTATTCAGTGAAAATGTTAACACATGCATATCTCATTCGTTTAAAGTCGGATTGACATGCGGTTTTTTCCAGAGTGTACTTTAGAGTTTGTACATGATTTTAGACTATAATTTTGTTAATTTTGGTTTCATATTCAATGAGTTACAGTCCCCCAAAGTCGGGATATCAATATAAAAATTTTCAAAATTCAACCCACTAAGTAGTAAGTAATTATCAAAAAATTCCGGTTTTTCCGGGTTTTCCGGTTCTAGACCCACTTTACCCGGTACTGTACCCGGAACCGAACCGGAACCGGTTCCTATATACCAGTCCAGTTTCCGGTTCTACAAAATCCTGTTAACCGGTTCCGGGTTTTCCGGGTCCGGGTCCATCCGGTCCGGGTTTGGACCCACTTTCATCCCTACAGATATGGTTTCATCAAAGTGTTAGGTGGTGGAGTTCGTGGCTGTGATCGGGGCATTTGATCTTACCTCTGCAGTTCGGCATTGCAAGGTGAGTTATCCTCACTATACCAATAGAGTCTAAGGCACCAAGGCCGACCCTTTTAGTTGTTATCTTGGTTACAGTATGCTACATGTGGTTATGATCTGTTAGATCGGTATCAGGATAGACAGTATGTTGTTATGCTCTTATGATCTGTTAGGATTGGTATGTTAGTGACCTGGTTAGGTCGGTGCTTTGGTTATGAGAGATTGTTATGATTGATGATCTGTGAGATAGTTATATCTGATATTTGTACTTGTACTGTTTGATGTGCTTATTGATCTGTTAGATCGGTGTTTTGGTAATTAGGACGATATTATGTTAGTGACCTGGTTTAGGTCGGTATCCTCGTATATAGGATGATACTATGTTAGTGACTGGTTAGGTCGGTATCCTGGTTAGGATGTTGTTATGCTTTATGATCTGCTAGATCGGTTTGTTTCTCTATGGACTGTTATGTGATTACCTGTTATATGCGCACATTGTTATTTGCTTGATGTTTGGGTTGAGGTGGTCCTGCTTTGTGCTGAAGGCCAACATACCTTATGAGCGGTCCAGATAGATTGTAGGCCCGTATGGCGGTCCAGTCATACCGAAGGCTCGGGATAGATCCATATAGACTACAGTCCCAGGAGGGCACCTAGTCGGGCCGAAGGCCCGGCGAGTGGGCCAGATAGACTAAAGGCCCGGTGCGTGCGGTCCAGTCATACTGTAGACTCAGAGAGTGGACCAGGTGGACTGAAGGCCCGGTGCGGGCGGACCAGTCACACTATAGACTCGAAATGCATGGTTGTTCTGTATTTGTTGATATGATATGATTATGGTTATATGAGGTTGGTATTTTGGGGGTAACTCACTAAGATTTCGGGCTTACAGTTTCAGTTTATTGTTTCAAGTTCAGCGGATGGCCGTGGGTAGGCGAAGGCGTGACCGTACACTTCCTCGACCGACGATTATGATTTCTAGGAACTCTGATGTATAAACTATTTTGAAAACAAATTGTAGTAATTGAATGGTTTCAAGTGAATTAAAAAGTTTTAAATTGGCTCGAATTTTATGGGTGTTACAAAACTCATAAGAACAAGACAATTCACATCAAACAAATTTCATGTAATTAGCCTAACCGTATAAACTAATATAAAACATGAAACTTCGACAATTATCTTATAAATTGGATAAGCATGATCATTACCACATCAAAAACAGGTTTATAAGATCAAATATAGTTTAGGGTAATGATCCTAGTCCAATTCCAGCGAAAAAACTCGAAACACTGCAATCTGGGGCACCAACTCATCGACTGTATGAACCATGCAACACCCGGATTCCCAGGTATTATGTTTTGATCATTTATTTTGAGTTAAAGAGAGGGACTCGACGAGTTAACGCTTAGACTCGTCGAGTAGGATCGTGAATGCTGACTGGATTAATGAATGGACTCGACGAGTCGGAAAGGGTGGACTCAACGAGTCCGCGTTGTGGGCTGAAACCCTAAATCCCCGGGCCTGCACCCTATTTAAAGGACCTTATGGCCCTTATTTGCGGCTACCTTCGTCTTTGAGAGTACCAGAGCATCTGTGAGTCTTGTGAGTGAGAAAGGAGGCTGTTGTTCACCATTTCTTGTGTGTTTTAGCAAGAAGGAAGGAGGAAGGACAAGCTAGGCGGGTTGGGGAGCTTGGATCTACTTCCATTCGATCAGAGGAAGCTGTTGGAGGTATCAATATGTGCTTATTCTCGTATTTATGATGATTTAGTTGAATCTAGGGTTTCTTTATGCATTATTTAGCTTGAATCTGGAGTGTGTGAGGTCCCAAGGTGAAATGATTCTTAGATATGGACCTTAAGAGGTCCAGAGAGCCCCTATCACTCTGATTTATGCCATTCCTTTGAGGTTATGAGCCTAGGTGGCCATTTTAGTAGTTATTTCACCAAAAGAAGCCTTGGGTGCGTTGCATGTGAGTCAAGATTCGACCTTTACGTGGTTATTGGTCGTGGAGAAGTCAGATCTATAGTTTTGAGAAGCAGATCTGACCTCAGAAGGTCATTTGAGTGTTGTCATGCGAGCAACTCGCCGAGTTCATAAGTGGACTCGACGAGTCGAGTCGGGGTTGCCTCGCGATTCATTGTAGAGAACCCGGCGAGTGGAGGAGGGACTCGACGTGCCAAGTGAGGCTTAGAAGGATTCAGAGGACCCGCGTGGACTCGCCGAGTCGCCCGGATGCACTCGACGAGTCTGGTCAAAGTTTGACCGTTGACTTTTAGAGTTGAGCAAATGTTTGGACTTGTGAGCCATTGAAGGGGTAGAATGGTCTTTTACCCTTCTTAGAGAACTTAGAGAGGGATTAGCCTAGTCTTTGAAAGTCGTATTAATTAGAGTAATTATTTTATGTGATTAGGCGAAGGCTAGATCAGTATTTCCGAGTTCAAGGTTTACCGAGTTATCCGAGGTGAGTCTTCTCACTATACTTTACCTTGAGTGGTAAGTAGAGTTATGTGACAGAGTATCTTGTATGCTATATATATGTGATGTGCTGCACTGCATTACTTCTATGTGATTTATGATGTGTGTATTCAAGAGTTCCCAGAGTTAGGACCGGAAGGTCCACAGAGCTAGGACCAGAGGGTCCACAGAGTTAGGGCCAGTAAGCCCACAGAGTTATAGCCTCGAGTGGCTAATATGTGTTATATGTGGTATTTTGGGGAACTCACTAAGCATTTATGCTTACAGTGTTTTGTGTTATGTGTTTCAGGTACCAGTGAGGATCGCGGGAAGGCGCCGGCATGATCAGTACACACCTGTGGAGTTTTCATGTATTGTGATCTTGGGATGAATTTTATGGATTTGATATGTGATACGTTGAGATTGATAATATTTATGAATGAAATTATATTTTTTAAAGAGAAAAATCGTTTTGGAATTTACGTTGTTACAAGTTGGTATCAGAGCCTTGGTTTGAGAGATTCGGATGCACCTTCGGGCGCATTTGAACTCAAACTGAGGATTTGAGAAGCTTTTCGAAATAAAACAAAATTTTTCTAAAGGAATAAAAGGTTTTGAAAAGAGCAAAGCAGAGCAGTGTGTACGATCAGCCAGCGCCGGAACGGTGATTTCCTAAAATACCCTTATATTATGTGTTATAAGATATGATATGATATGTTATGCGTGCTAGAGTAGGCTAGGTATTCTTATTAGGACTAGAGTGGCCTGATTCGTGATGCCTTAGCCTAGGGGTTTTGCTGCTGGGGGATGCTTGAGAGTGAGTAGATAGCAGCGAGGAGCTTATGAGAGGTCTGCTAGAGAGTAGCCTATGCATAGTGAGAGTAGAGTACTTGGGATTTGGGATCCTAGGAGGAGGACTTGGGGTGAATACTGATGCGGTGTGGACGGTAGTATTGGGCCCGTACTACTGAAGACATCGGATCAGTGCACAGTCCAAGTAAGAATCCTTAGGGTACAAAGGAACAAGTAGGGCTGAGTTGCCGATTGTGAGTATGCTCGAGCGAGTCTCTAATATTTCTTATGTTGTATTTCAGAGACATCATGGTTGGGACACGCCACAGACTAGAGACCAGCGGTGTGAGTGACGAGGAGCTTCGTCAGATGATCCACGAGGAGGTGGCTGCGGCTATCCGCGCAGAGATTCCGGAGATGTTTGGGTCTATTAAGACCACATTGATTGAGACCTTTGATGAGAGATACGCAACGGTTACTGAGGCTGCAACCGCTGCAGCTACCGCAACTGTTGCTGCTGCTAGACCTCAGGGTGGTGATGCGTTGCTATTCCGGGAGTTCAGCATCACGAAGCCACCAGAGTTTGATGGGACGCAGGATCTGATTGCTGCGATGAGGTGGGTTTCTGACATCGAGGGATGCTTCTATACGTGTTCTTGTCCGGAGCATCTGAGAGTTCGGTTCGCGCTGAACCAGCTTCGCTTGGGAGCGAAGGACTGGTGGAAGTTTGTGACAGTGCACTATTCTTCTGCAGAGCTTGCCGCAGTGACCTGGGAGAAGTTCACCGCTATGTTCCGTGATGAGTACGTTCCCCCGGTGGAAAGGGAATGGTTGGCCCAGGAGTTCTTGACCCTCAAGCAGGGTACTGAGTCTGTTACTGTGATCACCAAGATGTTCCATGAGAGGGCAATGTTCTGCCCTGAGCACGTGTCTTCCGAGCAGGCACGCATGAGTCGGTATTTGAGCATTTTGAGGAGAGACATCCGCGAGTTCGTGGCGAACTCGTCGTACCAGACATTTGCCAAGCTTCAGGCGAATGCTCGGAAGAGGGAGATAGAGCTTGAGACTCAGGCTAGGGAGGAGGCGGAATCTCAGGGGAGAGATCGGCGACCGGCACAGTCCCAGCCGGCAGCCAAGCGGGCCAAGCCCGCCGATTCGAGATCAGGGAACCAGAAGGGCCGCACTTGTGGCAAGTGCGGCAAGGGTCATGAGGGGATTTGTAGAGCAGGGTATTGCTACAAGTGTGGAAAGGAGGGGTACATGGCCAAGGATTGCGCCAAGGGGTTTGCAGTCTGTTTCCACTGCAACTAGACCGGACACCGGAAGGCCGAGTGTCCGCAGCTGCGGGGGTCAGCACAGGGAGCATCGCAGGGATCTGCCCCTGCTACTGTACGAGCTACCGAGAGTCAGCGGGTGAAGGCTGAGGCACCGAAGGCACGAGGGAGAGCCTTCCAGTTGACAGCGGAGGAGGTCCGCGCAGCGCCTGATGTCGTGGCTGGTATGTATTCTTTCATGCATTTATTTTGAGTTTGAGATATTATGCTTATATTATGATATGCGTAGGTACTCTTCTTGTGAGTTATGTACCTGCCTTGGTGTTATTTGACTCGGGTGTGAGTTGATCTTTTATATCATTAGCCTTTAGTCAGCACATCAGTATCCGTCGAGAGGCGTTGAGTCGACCTCTGCGAGTTTCCATAGCTGACGAGAGACCGGTGTATGCCACTGATGTGATCCGAGGATGTGTACTCGAGATCTTTGGCATTGAGTTTCCGATTGATTTGGTCCCGATTGCGATGGGAGATGTCTGTGTCATCGTGGGCATGGACTGGTTGAGCAGATTTGGAGCGGTTATTGACTGCGAGCGACAGCTGGTGACCACACGAGACCCTAGTGGGGGAGTTCTTACGGTGTACGGCGAGGGTACCCGTTCTGGGTCAGCGTTTTGTTCGGCCGCTAGAGCGAGGCAGAGCCTACAGCAGGGCTGTAGTGGGTTTGTGGCTTATGTGATGGATACGAGGTTTGATGCGGAGAGGCCGAGATCGGTCGATGAGGTTCCGATAGTGCGTGATTTCCCGGATGTTTTCCCCGAGGAATTGTCGGGTGTGCCTCCCGAGAGGCAAGTAGAGTTCCGTATCAATTTGGTTCCGGGGGTAGCGCCTATTGCCAAGGCGCCCTATTGCTTTGCGCCTCCAGAGATGCAGGAGTTATCCTTGCAGCTTCAGGAGCTGCTGGGAAAGGGGTTTATTCAGCCGAGTAGCTCGCCACGGGGAGTGCTGATCCTTTTTGTAAAGAAAAAGGATGGTTCACACTGGATGTGCATTGATTACCGGGAGTTGAACAAGTTAACGGTCAAGAACCGTTACCCCTTACCGAGGATCGATGATTTGTTCGATCAGTTGCAGGGAGCGTCTTGGTTCTCCAAGATCGATCTGAGGTCTGGATATCATCAGATGAGAGTACGTGACGAGGATATCCAGAAGACGGCGTTCAGGACTTGTTATGGGCATTACGAGTTCGTGGTGATGCCTTTAGGGCTCACCAATGCACCGGCGGCGTTCATGGATCTCACGAACAGGGTGTGCAGACCGATGTTGCATCGTTCGGTGATAGTGTTCATTGATGATATATTGGTGTATTCGAGATCCAGAGAGCAGCATGAGGAGCATTTGAGGGAGATCCTTGGAGTTCTGAGATCGAAGAGGCTTTACGCCAAATTCTCCAAGTGTGATTTCTGGTTACGAGAGGTCCAGTTCCTAGGACACCTCGTCAACCAGAATGGGATATTGGTCGATCCGGCCAAGATTGAGGCTGTGATGAGTTGGGAGGTGCCGAGATCCCCTTCAGAGATCAGGAGTTTTCTGGGGTTGGCCGGCTATTATCGGAGATTTATCAAGGATTTCTCCAGGATTGTTGTTCCTCTCACCAGGTTGACCCGGAAGGGCGTGGCTTTCAGTTGGGGCCCGGAGCAGCAGGCCTCATTAGAGACACTTCGCCATAGATTATGCGAAGCCCCAGTGTTAGCCCTTCCGGAGGGGATGGAGGATTTTGTGGTGTATTATGACGCGTCGATATCGGGATTGGGTGCGGTGCTGATGCAGAGAGGGCATGTGATAGCATACGCATCGAGGCAGCTGAAGCCTCATGAGGCGAGGTATCCTACTCATGATCTGGAGTTGGGGGCTGTGGTGTTCGCCCTCAAGATCTGGCGTCACTATCTGTATGGGGTCCGGTGTACCATATACACGGATCATAAGAGCTTGAAGTATTTGATGGATCAGCCCAACCTGAATATGCGCCAGAGGAGATGGTTGGATGTGGTAAAGGATTATGAGTGTGAGATCCTATACCACCCGGGAAAGGCTAACGTTGTAGCCAATGCCCTGAGTCGTAGGGCGGAGAGTGCCCCGATACGTGATGTTTGTTTGAGGTTGACGGTGATGAATCCGGTGTTGGACACCATTCGGGAGGCTTAGGTTGAGGCCATGAGGTCGGAGAACCGCAAGAGAGAGCGGGTGATCGGGCAGGTGTCTGAGTTCGTTGCCGATAGCCGAGGGCTTATGACCTTTCAGGGTCGAATTTGGGTGCCATTTGAGGGCCGGGCACGTACCATTCTGATGTAGGAGGCGCACAGAACGAGGTTCTCGATCCATCCCGGGTCCACTAAGATGTATTTCGACCTGAAGAGAGACTATTGGTGGCCCTGTATAAAGAGGGATGTTGCGTGGTTCGTGGAGCGGTGCTTGACCTGTCGTAGGGTTAAGGCCGAGCACCAGCGTCCGCATGGCAAGTTGCAGCCACTTGAGGTTCCCCAGTGGAAGTGGGAACAGATTTCCATGGATTTTATCACCAAATTGCCGAGGACTGCGAGGGGTGTCGATGGAATTTGGGTGATCGTTGACCGGCTGACGAAGAGCGCTCATTTCCTTGCCATCAGTGAGAGCTCTTCCGCAGAGAGGCTGGCAGAATTGTATGTGAGAGAGTTGGTATCACGTCATGGAGTACCGATCTCGATTGTGTTAGATCGAGATGTGCGTTTCACTTCCAGGTTCTGGAAGAAATTCCATGAGGATTTGGGTACGAGGCTGCATTTCAGTACCGCATACCACCCACAGACGGACGGACAGAGTGAGCGGACGATTCAGACGCTCGAGGACATGCTTCGAGCATGTGTATTGGACTTTGGAGGAAGTTGGGACACGTATTTGCCGTTGGCTGAGTTTTCTTATAACAACAGCCACCATTCGAGTATCGGTATGCCTCCCTTTGAGTTGTTGTATGGGAGGAGGTGTCAGACTCCTATCTGCTGGGGAGAGGTCAGGCAGCGAGTGTTGGGTAGCACTGAGTTAGTGCTTCAGACGACAGAACAGATACAGCAGGTCAGGCAGAGGTTGTTGACAGCTCAAAGTCGCCAGAAGAGTTATGCGGATAGGCGACGATCCGAGCTGGAGTTTCAGGTGGGAGATTTCGTACTCCTGAAGGTATCTCCTTGGAAAGGAGTGATCCGATTCAGGAAGAGGGGCAAGCTGGGGCCCCGGTACATTGGTCCGTTCAGGGTGACCGCCAGGGTGGGCAGGGTAGCATATCGTTTGGAGCTACCTGCGGAGTTGGGTCAGATTCATGATACCTTCCACGTGTCTCAGCTGAGGAAGTGTATAGCCGACGAGTCGGCGGTGGTGTCGTTGGAGGATATTCAGGTGAATGTGAGCCTGAATTATGTTGAGAGGCCAGTTACGATTATGGATCGAAAGATCAAGGTTCTGAGGAACAAGGAGGTGCCCCTGGTTCAAGTCCAGTGGCAACATCGGAGAGGGTCCGAGCTGACTTGGGAGTCGGAATTGGAGATGCGGGAGCAGCATCCAGAGTTGTTTGCAGGGCAAGACTTCAAGGGCGAAGTCTGATTCTAGTGGGGGAGAATTGTAACACCCGGATTCCCAGGTATTATGTTTTGATCATTTATTTTGAGTTAAAGAGAGGGACTCGACGAGTTGACGCTTAGACTCGTCGAGTAGGATCGCGAATGCTGACTAGATTAATGAATGGACTCGACGAGTCGGAAAGGGTGGACTCGACGAGTCCACGCTGTGGGATGAAACCCTAAATCCCCGGGTCTGCACCCTATTTAAAGGACCTTATGGCCCTTATTTGCGGCTACCTTCGTCTTTGAGAGTACCAGAGCATCTGTGAGTCTTGTGAGTGAGAAAGGAGGCCATTGTTCACCATTTCTTATGTGTTTTAGCAAGAAGGAAGGAGGAAGGACAAGCTAAGCGGGTTGGGGAGCTTGGATCTACTTCCATTCGATCAGAGGAAGCTGTTGGAGGTATCAATCTGTGCTTATTCTCGTATTTATGATGATTTAGTTGAATCTAGGGTTTCTTTATGCATTATTTAGCTTGAATCTGGAGTGTGTGAGGTCCCAAGGTGAAATGATTCTTAGATCTGGACCTTAAGAGGTCCAGAGAGCCCCTATCACTCTGATTTATGCCATTCCTTTGAGGTTATGAGCCTAGGTGGCCATTTTAGTAGTTATTTCACCAAAAGAAGCCTTGGGTGTGTTGCATGTGAGTCAAGATTCGACCTTTACGTGGTTATTGGTCATGGGGAAGTCAGATCTATAGTTTTGAGAAGCAGATCTGACCTCAGAAGGTCATTTGAGTGTTGTCATGGGAGGAATTCGCCGAGTTCATAAGTGGACTCGACGAGTCGAGTCGGGGTTGTCATGGGAGCAACTCGCCAGGACTTAACCTCCTACAAGGTTGGGATGTCGTTTCCTATGAGAAGTATGTCATCTACATACAATACCAGAAAGCTTACTATACTCCCACTAGCTTTGAAATATACGCAGGACTCATCTTCGCTTTTCGAAAAAACAAAACCTTTGACTTTCTCATCAAAACAAAGATTCCATCTGCGAGATGCTTGTTTCAATCCATAAATGGATTTCTCAAGCTTACAAACTCTATTAGGGTACTTTGCATTGACAAAACCCTCTGGCTGACACATGTAAACATCTTCAGCCAACTTTCCATTAAGGAAAGCGGTTTTGACATCCATTTTCCATATTTCATAATCATGAAATGCAGCTATGGCTAACATAACCCTTATAGATTTAATCTTTGCTACTGGTGAGAAGGTCTCATCATAGTCAACTCCCTGGGTTTGAGTAAAGTCCTTCGCAACCAGTCGAGCCTTATATGTGTGTACTTTCCCATCCATGTCGGTCTTATTCTTGGAGATCCATTTGCACCCGACCTTGCGACGTGGTACATTGTCAACCAAGTTTAAAACTGGATTGTCATACATGGACTAAATCTCGCTGTCCATTGCCTCTTTCCATTTAGCAGACTCGGGGCCCGCCATAGATTCCTTGTAGTTAGATGGTTCATCCAAATTTACCAGTGTGTTGTCATTGATAAACGTATCACCTTCAGTAGTAATATGAAGGCCATAAAACTCAGGTGCCATCCTAACTCGAGAGGAACGTCGAAGAGGTAATGACTCGTCAATAGGTTCAACAGGCGTTTCCTCCTCGGGTTGAGTGCCCGTGTTTGAGGTTCCTTCATCACTTAACTCTTGAAGCTTGTCAAGGTCAATTTGCCTACCTCTATCTTTGACATATACACAGGACTCATCCTTGCTTCTCGAAAATCCAAACTTTATGACTTTCTCATCGACACAAAGATTCCATCTGCGAGATGCTTGTTTCAATCCATAAATGGATTTCTCAAGCTTGAACTCTCTATTAGGGTACTTAGCACTGACAAAACCCTCTGGCTGACTCATATAAACATCTTCAGCCAACTTCCCATTAAGAAAAGCGGTTTTGACATCCATTTGCCATATTTCATAATCATGAAATGCAGTTATGCCAAGCATAACCCTTATAGATTTAATCTTCGCTACTGGTGAGAAGGTCTCATCATAGTCAACTCCAGTAGTTTGAGTAAAGCCCTTCGCAACCAATCGTGCCTTATATGTGTGTACTTTCCCATCCATGTCGGTCTTTTTCCTGAATATCCATTTGCACGCAACTGTCTTACGACCTGGTACATTGTCAACCAAGTTCCAAACTTGGTCGTCATAAATGGACTGAATCTCGCTATCCATAGCCTCTTTCCATTTTGCAGACTCGGGGCCTGCCATGGCTTCCTTGTAGTTGTTAGGTTCATCCAAATTTACCAGTGTGCTATCACTGATAAATGTATCACCATCTGTAGTAATATGGAAACCATATAACACAGGTGGAAAACTAACTCTACTAGAATGCCTCAGAGGTAAGGACTCGTCAACTGGTTCAACAGGAGTTTCCTCCTCAGGTTGAGCGCTAGTGTTTAAGGTTCCTTCATCACTTAACTTTTGAAGCTCTTCAAGGTAAAGTTTCCTCCCACTGTCTTCTTGGCATATGAGTTCTCTCTCTCGGAAAACCCCTCTCCTCATAACGAAGACAATATTGTCACTCGCTCTGTAGAAGAGATATCTAAAGGATTTATGTGGGTAGCCGATGAAAATACATCGCTCACTATGAGGTTTGAGCTTGTCGTGAGTCTCTCGTCTTACGAAAGCCTCGCAACCCCAAACCTTGATGTGATCTAACGAGCGAACCTTCCATGTCCACATCTCGTGAGGTGTTTTGGCAACCTTCTTAGTAGGGACTAGATTAAGGATATGGGTGTCAGTCTCTAAGGTATACCCCCAGAATGAGATAGGTAATGAAGCTCGACTCATCATGGAACGAACCATATCCAACAAGGTTCGATTGCGCCTCTCAGCCACACCATTAAGTTGTGGTGTCCTGGGTGGCATCAATTATGAAACAATTCCACATTCCTTAAGATAGTCGTGGAACTCGATACTAAGATACTCTCCTCCTTGATCGGATCACATCATCTTTATCTTCCCACCCATTTGATTCTCCACTTCTTGTTTAAACTCTTTGAACTTTTTAAAAGTTTCTGACTTATGCTTGATTAAGTAAATATACACATATCTACTATAATCATCAGTAAAAGTCACATAGAACCGGTTAGCATCCTTTGTGGTGGTTCTGAAGGGTCCACACACATCTGTGTGTATGAGATCCAACAAACCCTCACCCCTCTCACAAGTACCAGTGAAGGGTGACTTGGTCATCTTCCCAAGCAAACAAGATTCACAAGTGTCATCCAACTTTAAGTGAAATGACTCCAACACTCCATCCTTTTGGATTTGGGCTATGTGCTTCTTGTTAACATGTCCAAGACGACAATGTCATAAGCATGCTTTATCCAAAACATTGGACGAATCAATATGCAACACATTATTTCCTAACTTATCCACAACTATCACAGTTTCATATATACCATTACAAGGTAATGCTTCAAAATAAAATACACCATTATAATAAGCATTAATGCTACCAATTTCATTATTAAAAGAAAAGGTAAAACGTTGTTTATACAAACTATGAAAGGAAATAATATTTCTCGTCATATCTGACGAGTAACAATTATTCAAATCTAAATTTAACCCACTACTAAGCAATAAAGAGTAAACTCCAATCTTGGTCACAGGCGACACTTTCCTATTCCCCATAATTAAGTTTATCTTCCCGTGCTTCACATCCCTACTTCCTTTTAGTCCCTGCATATAAGAAAAAATGTGAATACCACAACTAGTATCAAGGACCCAAGAATTAGCACACGATGAGTTATTAGACAGAATAATGTAAATACCTGCGAAGGTGGGCTTTATCTTCCCATCCTTAATGTCCTACAAGTATTTGGGACAGCTTCATTTCCAGTGCCCTTTTTCATGATAATGGAAGCGCTCTGCTTCCTTTGGATTGGTAGAGGGATTAGAAGAATCAGCTTTGGTCTCACTGGAAGAGGATCCATCAAGAGACTTTCCCTTGCGGCTCTTAGAAGGAGCCTTCCTTTTCTTCCCTTTCCCATGTCCAATTGCCAGAACAGGGGCATCAGTACTAGGAGTATGTACAACAGCCTTGCCTTTCAAATTGCTTTCTGCAGTTCTCAGTAGGCCTTGAAGCTTGCTCAGAGTGACTTCCTCTTTGTTCATATGATAAGTCATTCTCAACTGATCATAACAAAGAGGAAATGAATGTAGGATGATATCAATAGTTAACTCTTCATCGAAGTTCACATTCTACTCCAGCTAGCGGTCCACAAATCTCTACATCTTTTGCAAATGGGCCGTGATCGACTCTCCATCCTTCATTTTGGTTGTGATCATGGAGGCAATGATCTCATACCTTTCCTGCTGAGAACTTTGATGGTACCTTTCCATTAAATCTTGGTGCATCTCGTAGGGCCAGAAATCCTCATAGGACTTTTGAAGCTCAGCAGTCATGGTAGCAATCATAATGCACGACACCTTTGTTGCGTCCCTCTCATGAACCCTGTATTCCTCGATTTGTTCGGGAGTAGCAGTTTGTTCATCAATCTCCTTCAGCTCTTTATCGAGGACATATTCTTTGTCCTCGTAGAGAAGGGCCATACGAATGTTTCTAATCCAATCATTAAAGTTTGACCCATCGAAGATAGTTCTCCCAACCAAGTTCATGAGGGAGAATGAGCTAGAAGGGTTGGAGCCTAAAGCATTGTTTGGGATAGACATCTGAAAAGAAAAGAACAAGTTTATATTAGATAAGAATCCTTAATATAACACCCAAATGAAATATTAAGGCTAGGACCCAACACAATATTTTATAATTTGGAAGAGGGATGTCGTAATCCAATTGCAAAATGTCTGAAGGTAGGTAAATGACGATTTACCAATTTCTACCATGAAAAACAAAATTGATTATTAAGTTTTAATTGGATTGAAATTCCTAGATTCTTTTGAGATTCATTTAACTTTTCAATGACATGTTTAAATCTCGATTATGCCCTTCAAGTTTGTGAATGGGATGTCGATGATCACAAACAAGGTGTGAATAACCATGCAAATGTGCTTGGTACTCTTAATGTTACAAATCACCTAATCAATATGCCACTTAACCACACACGCTCCACTAACGACTTGACAATGTGCAAAGTTCAATTTCATGGAATAGCGCCATTTTCACATTTTTCCTAAAGTAACTAAGATTGAGAATTTAATAAAACATTTAGTTACTTATATAATTATAATTATACTTATAATGATAATTAATGTCCTATCCTACCCGTTTGGCTAACGACCCTCCACCAGTCAAGGAAGCAGTGGGTGAGAGTGGACACCCATTACACCACCATTTTATAGGTTGTAACCTTATACCCCCTTATAGACCGACTTCGTGAATGAGACCTACTACCGGTAAGACTGACTTGTCTTATATATATATATATATATATATATATATATATATATATATATATATATATATATATATATATATATATATATATATTATTAAACTTATAATATTATAATAGTGTAAGGGTTGAATTTTAAACTTTTAAAATTCTAAGGTTTGGAATTAAATGTTTCAAAAGTGACTCTTTACAAATTCCAAAACTTGACGGCAAGTATTGATACTCTTCAAAACTTTTGGTTTTCCATAACTTATGAAACTTATGAGTTTTAATGTTCATGAATGAGACTTTTCTTATAACTTGAGGACAAGTTACAAAATTGTCTTCAAGAACAATTTTAGATCAATTTTCACTAACAACATTATCATATAATTTACCATTGATCTATTCTAACTCATATAGCAAGGCAATTCAGATCAAATAATACAAATAATTATCTTATTATCTTAAAATTTGACAATTGTCCTTTAATTAGATGAGGATCATCATTACCAAATCAGAAAATATGATTTTTATGATACAAAACAGTTTGTGGTAATAATCCTAATCCAATTCTGGCCAAAAACTCGAAATTCTGCAAACAACAGCCTCTACTCGACGAGTGCATGAACTGGACTCGTCGAGTTGCCCTTTTAGTGGGTGAACTCGTCGAGTCAGATCATGGACTCGGCGAGTTCATCAGTCAGAGGCCAGAAAATCGATTTTTTCAGCTTTTAAAAATTACCAAGCATCAAATATAATAGAAAACAATCCTAGGCTCTGATACCACTATTGGGTTTTAAGCACTATAACACTCCTATGGTGCACATGCAACCCTAGATGCTTTGGATCTAAGTTTTCTCTAATTATACATGCAATTTCATTTTTCCAAAGCACACATCCTAACTAGCATACAATAGAGGATATACAGCATAAAAAACAAGTTAGAATAATACATCTTGATGTAGTTTGTAGTTCTTGGCCTTAGAAAGCTTTAGCACCTCAAGTGTGATGCCTCTAATGTTTCACAAACACCAAATGCAAGAGGATGCTTGAGAGAATAGACTAGTTAGCTTCAAAATCGATTATCACTCTCTTAGAATGAATGGGTAGGGTTTCATCCATGCAAACCCTAATGCACCATGCCCCTTCATATTTCTTAGGCTCCATAGGTTAAACCTTTTAGCCCATCCTAATCAACCATGGATCATTAGCCCACATTATAAGAATCACTGATTTACTTAATCAATCCCCGTATATTTAATCAGTCTCTTTTGATCACTAAATTAATTCCAAATTAATTCATGACCAATACTAATTAAATAATATGATTTCTCAATTAATATATTATACTTATAATATATTAATAAATCACAAATAACCTCTTTCTCGAAAGTCCATCCTGTCAAATTGCACTGGTGAAGGCAATGCAAAAAAGACCATGCTACTATTGGGTCAAGTACATACCAGTTATAGTTATGGGCTTAGACACCTAATCCAACAAATACTTCATGTATGTGTGTAAGATGAATATAAATATGCACTCACCTGTTAAGGTGGATGACTAAAAAGTCGGGCAATGCTTCACTTCAGTACTTAGCTTTTCCTTTGATGTGACCTAGATTTATAACACTAAGTCTTAGTCTTATATTCCTGGTGAGTAAAGATATTCTAGATTCCTCACTAAACCCATGTCTACATCAAGATCTATTAACTAAGGGACAACCATGTAAGATAATATCAAAGGTAGCGTCCATTTGGTATACATAGTATACTGTTTAGGGAATCCCACTTTATAACTAAATCCAATCTAGACATCATCCCTGTAAGTAGATCAATCGGTATAATTACTTTGAACCACTGATAAATCTTATTTATAGGTTCATAATAATGAATATGACTATAAATATAAGTTACACTTGAAATAAAATAAGTGTAACTTAAATTACAAAGTTTCTTGAGAAAATCGGGAAATTGTGGGGGAAGAATCTCGATCTAAAAGCTCTATATCTCATACGCTCCAAGGACTCGCTAAAGTAGTCGGAAACTAGAAAGTATCAGGACTAGTGGGTGGAAGGTATTCCAAAGGATTCTTGATGAAAGGAATGGAGGAATTGGCTAAAGTTCGAGTTCTATTTATAGCTGAGAATTTGGACTGCACGTCACGCACCTGGTCGAGGTAGGTGATGTGGCTTCGGTCATTGCTTGACACGTGGAGGCTGATGGGTGGGGCTCTGTCGGCTTTTCAGTGTGTGCGAAACTTTAATATTTTTTAAAATTTTGTATCTTCTTCATACGAACTCTGTTTTTGATGTTCTTTATATCCACACGTAGCTATCGACGAGATCTACAACTTTCATTTTGACTCCGTCGGATATTTTTTACTTTATTTTTGAAGTTATATTTTTATAGGCTTAGACTGTAAAACTTCATGTAAAAATCATAACTCTCTCATACGATATCCATTTTCGACTGTCTTTATATTAACAGATGGGTATTGACGAGCTCTTCAGCTCTCATTTAGATTATTTTTCCTAATAATCGATTGTCTTAAATTTCGATATCAGTATTGCACACTGTTGCGCTGAAACTTGGAAAAATTATAACTTCCTCTTATGAAGTCAGATTTCAGAGTTCTTTATCTGTATTGAATCCTTGTCACATACACTATAACTTTGGTTAAGGTTATTTATCCTAAATAAACTTCTATAAAAATTGTCATTTTGTCGCTTATTCTATTTTAATTGACTAGCCCGAATGTGCGGGTGTTACACAAAGTTTCTAAACCCCAATGAAGTGTTGGTCCCAACTCAAACTAGAAACTAGAACTGAGCCAAGGCTAAAGGAGGAATAGTCCAAGCTCATTCTTCAAATACATTACAGATCAGACAATATCAGAAGAAGGATGATAGGAGCCAAAGGAGATAGAGAAAACCAAAGATTAAAAAATGAAGATTTAACATACCTCTTCCATTTTCATACAGGAGGGACTAATGTAGTTATCAACATGATCTAGATAAAGAGACAACACACCATGATTCAATTAAAAACAGTCAATAGCACGATCAGGTTCAAACCCAAGTAGGGGAAAACTAGTCATTCATGAAGAATGAAGGAAAAGGTGAACCAATACTTTACATGAGTGTAAGTGTTCAGAAACACTTACAGAAAAAATTACCAGGTATTTTTCATTATCAGTAAGGAGGAAAATATCAATTGAACATATTCCAATAATGAAATAATTTTTGATGATTTAGTTGATTAATTTTATAGGGAAATCCCAAATTTCCAATATTGATGAAATTATTAGAGCAAAGAAATTGCACTAAAACAAGAAACAATAGAAAACACTTGGTAGTATTTCTTAGTGTTTACACAACGAAATGAAAGACCCAATAAGAGAGTAAGCATTCAAAATGATTAGAAATCTGAAATTTTTCAAGCATAACTCAGGTGAAGAATGTGAGAGGCCGTGATAAGAATAGAAGGGTATAAGGTTCCAAACACCACGAATAGAATGAGATTCATGAGGTGCATCCAAGAGACTCTTTTCACTCTCTAATAAGAAAGATCGGTTCCAAATATTATAAGTAAGGGTAATGTGAGACCCTAAGTAGTAACCAGCTGACAAAATTAAACAAGTAGAAGTTACGTCATGGTTAAAATGGTTAAATTAGGAAAAGATTCCTAATTATAAGGAAGACGGCTGCGAGGTTTGCCTATGAGCATCTAAGTCCTTGAAAAAAGTAAATTATTAAGTAAAGTTAAAAAGATAGGCCAAGTCCTGATGATGGTAAATACCATCTAAATGCATAGCATCATGAATTGTAGTTATAAATTATGAGAAATGATACTCAGGTTGATCAGAAATGTCATTCCATGATGATCTAAGTGAATGTTCCAAGAATATTGGTACACAGTTATGTCAAAAAATACAGTATTTAGGCATGAAGTATAGTTATAGTAAATTCAAATAGGGATGACCTAGTTCATGTAATGAGTTTGAGGAATTTCGCAAGGATCGAAATAATAAATTTTCGGTTCAATGCAGAATGTCATTCTTAAATGAATGTTATGATGATATGACTCTTAGAGGACATGCTACGAACAAGTTTCATAAGCCTAAAAGTATTAAGGTTCAAGGAGAGTTTAATAGTATCAGGATAATGTTAGTAAAGACTGATAAATTGTAAGTCAACTAGTATGATATAAGGAGAGTTAATAAGATTATGATACTAATGAATGTTTCAATCTATTCATTCGAATAGATTTGAATGAATCTTATGATTTACACAAGAGATAAGGATATCATGGTAGATTCATCCATAAATGTGGATTTCAGTATTAAGAGAAACCCTTTGCAGTTGAAGTTGGAAACTTCATGAAATGAAGGAAGCACTCATGAACAAGCTGATATCCTAACACATGAATGGATATTATGGATACGTTCCTTAGATTGCATGATATAGAACGGAAAGAAACATAGAACCCTCATCTATGAAAAAATATAGATTATCAGATACTTAATAAGTATGGAGATAGTACCAGGCATCACAAAGAGCATATGACGAAGACAAGAAGGTTGTACCGACTTAAAAACATCAACAGGTTATGCGGAAAAAGAAATCATCATACTTGAAATTTCATAGGCTTAGAATATTTGATTTTACCTCATTGCATGTTCTAGTTTGATTTTTCCTTAAGGTAAAACCAATCATTCCAATACCTATTTAGTTCAAGTTGAGGATCGCGTACTGCTAATGACCTACGTTGTAACAATAGTTAAATACTTGTCAACGATCATCAATCACGAACATGAAGAACGTCAATGTAATATGCCTAATGTATAATGATTGACAATTTTTAATGAAAATACAGTGTCATACATTTAAATATATAAGAAAAATGAGGTGAATCTTAAAATTGCAAATAGACGCGTAAATTTAGTTTCATTTTGTATTAATAATAACATAATTCGAAAGTACATGTCAATACGATTCCGAATATATAAAAAACTTTGAAATGAAGTTCGTATGCGAAAGTTGAAAACTCGTCGTAATACAAAAAAGGGGGATCAAAACCAACTATTGAAATAAAATGTGTATAAAGCATATTTTTGGTACACATGTTATAATAGTTTGAAAGTACATGTCATTGCAGTCACGTGGACATAAAAACATCAAAAACGGAGTTCATATTCAAATGTTATGACCAACCCTTTAAAACGCACAATTCAACCACTTAATACGAAACTTCAAACACAACGTTAGGTGCCTTAGAAGTTGAATTTTCAACTTCCGTTATTTTTCTAACGATCGTAGCACGATTCTGTATCTAAGAATGTTTTCATCTTATTTTGCCTAAAAAAATCTTAAGGGACAGTTAGCGGAATAAACACTTTCCCGATAACGAACCATCAAACGATTCGTAAGGTGGCTTACGAAACTCTTTAGAAAAAGATAGCAATATTTTATGAATTAGGGAGTGATCTAGTATTTGATTAATTTGCTAACTTTTCCTTTTCACGAAAGTCTGCCGATTTCGCAAAAAACAAATGAATCGCAACAACCGGGAAGCCACTTTATTCGTACTTTCAAACGTTTTGTTCGCATAGTTGCAGGACTCTCAAGGTGAATATTTTTACGTTTTACGACTCAGGAGGTTGATTACTACAAACCTGTATACTTGGAAAATTTTACGGAAGTCAGATTTCAGACCCGGAATCGACACCCAAGATCGCGTCGCATGTTTTGAGTCCAAGCCATACAAATTCAACTTGCATTGTTATAAAAGGGAGCTTGAAATTAGCTAATTTCTTGCTCATTTACTTCTCAAGAAACCTCCCAAAAACTCCCTCTCTCCCTCCCTCTTTTTTACATCGGTGACACCTAAACCACCACCCACCGCCGCCGCCTACAGCCGTCAGCCACCAACTCCATCCACCCCTGACCACCGACCTGACCCCCTCACCTCTCCCAACCAGTAACGCCACCACACACCCCCTTCCAACGCTGCCAGCCCCCCCGCTAGCCCCCTTTTCTGGCCCTCTTTTTGTTCAACATCGTCACTGTCGGCAGTGTTTCTACCTAATTTTTCGGCGACCGGAGCAGCTTTTCTGGCAAACCTCTGACCATTTTCCAATAGAAAAATACAACCAACACTCACCCTTTTTCAGGTCACACTCCGACCCGTTTTCCGATGAAGTGTTGCCCGTTTGTTTTTGAAGAAAACATGACTTTTAAAGCACGCTTCGAGGTGAGTTTCATGACCCCATTTTAAACTCATTTATTGTTTTTGGGGCATAATACATGTTATATATTATCTGTTTATATAAACATCAGTCGTTTAAATATCGTTTATATAATTTTGTTATTTAATCGTTATAATAAACCATCGTTAAAAATTGTTGTTTTGTATAATGGATTAAATAAGCGTTGTCGTTACTCTACCCATATAATATGGATAATTATTTTACCATGTCGTTACTCTGGCCGTATAATATGGATAATTATTATACCATGCCGTTACTCTGCCCATTTTATTTTAAGAAGTAATTAAACGATATAATAAACATTATTAAAATTATACAATATAACTTTATCCTAATAACTTGAACTTATAAAGTTAGGGCTACAACTATTAGAGCTACTCACTTAATAGTTTACATAAGACACATTCATCACCTAAGTATAAAACTTAGCAAAGACCCCTTCCTATAATCATTAAATCTTAAATGAGCGGAAGAGGTATATATAGATCTATACGGGTTGACACCCCCACCTACAGTTGCTAGCTACAACCTCGACGGTCAAGTCACGGTTGATAACTGTCTAAACACTATGACGCCCGATGAAGCATCATGATGGGCAAAAACTTGTCACTAGCTCGATTATAGGAACTCATTATAACATTGATAAAAAGCCTAAAAGCAAATAAATATATAAGTTGAAACAATACTTATATATACAGTAAAACACTACTTGTGGGTAAAAAGTACAAATATTTGTATAAGTTAGAATACTTATATAAGATAAAACAAATATATTTAGTATAAAAAGTACTTTTGATTCAAACTTTATAAACCAGTGAACTCACCAACTTTACTTTGAAAATTTTAAAATCACATGTATTCTTGGCGAAGTAAAAGTCAGATGTGTATCATCTTTCGGGGAACAATCATGGAATTACAGGCATACCACTTTATTGTTATCGTTTACTATTATGCCATTCTGTTTAGGCACTATTTTTACTTTAATTTCCAATATTCTAAAACTTAGTACAATATGTAAGATTATATTCAGTAATGGAAGTGATATTTGTGTTATAATTTTGTGTATTGTTCAATGAAATCAATATTTGAGATCTACGATGACGTTGCACACCCCGATGTTTCCGCTGTCTTCCGCGGATTGACAGATTGGTATCAAAGCTATTGGCTATAAAGAACTAGTATTTTCTTAAAAGATTATATACGATTATAGCTTAGGGCTTACACACTCTTGTAATCCATCGAAATTTTCCACCTCCAACCAAACTAGACTTTTGTGGTTTTTGTAACCAAGTTTTGGAACCTATGTAAACTTACAAAGGTATATATATATATATATATATATATATATATATATATATATATATATATATATATAGAGAGAGAGAGAGAGAGAAGAGAGTTCAATTGAGAAAAAAAGGTTGAGAATGGAGGAATCATTCTCAGCCACACATTTATTTTGTTGCAAAACACTTAGGCTTACCGGCGGAAATGGATAACGAATAAACATGTGTTTTCCAACCAAACATGTTTCATTAAATTATGCTAAATCATTACTTTAATATACACAAAAACATACTTTTTTTTGTTTTTTTTATTTTTAGAAAGCCATTTTTATCGAAAAATTATTTTAAATATATTAAAATTCATAATTTTTCATTCTCTATAAATCGACATCCATATTGATATAGTTTTAAAATAAAATAAAAAATTTTATTTTTTTAGTGTTTTAGCTCTCGTTATTCATAAGTGAATAAAAATATATTTTTCTTACTTAAAATACATTTTTTACATCATCTTTCGTCATATATTATATTTATATATGAATAAAATGTGTATTAGTTGTCGTCATATTTTATATTCATATATGAATAAAACATTTATCAAATTTTTGTTATAGTTAATTTGTTATTCCTATATGAATAGGTAGTATATAGGTAGTATAAATGATACATAAACTATAAAAAAAATTAATTATATATTTTTATTCATAAGTGAATAACGAATGTACGGTAACATTTTTATTCACTTATGAATAACGATAACTGAAAATATAAAATAAAAAATATTTATTTTATCTTAAAAGTATATATCAATATGGATGTCTATTTGTAGAGAATAAAAAATCATGAATTTTTGTATATTTAAAATCATTTTTCGATAAAAATAGTTTCTTAAAAATTAAAAAAACGAAAAAAAAACTATGTTTTTGTATATATTAAGATAATGATTAGTATAGTTTAAGGAAACATGTTTTGTTGAAAACACATTTGTATTCCTTATCCATTTCCGCTGGTACAATGGAGGCTTTTGCGGCAAAAATAAATGAGTGGCTGATATTCTCAACATTTTTTATTTTCTCAATTGAACTTTTATATATATATATATATATATATATATATATATATATATATATATATATATATATATATATATATATAGCCAGTGTTGTTACAAAAACAATGTGTTACATTAAATATTGTAAGTAGGCTTTTAATCAAGAACAACTAAGGAATCGCTGAATATTCCACAAACTTTACACTGGCAATAAGAAACCACGTATGATGAGACAAAATCACTTACAATATTTTACGAATAACAAGCTACTAGAGTAATTGTAAAATTTAGTTAATGATCGTTACAACCTATTAATCCTTTAGGGATTTCTGAAAATTTACAATAACTTTTACATCTAAATCAATGATGCGTACTTGCTTTTATAGGACTAAACAAATTGCCTCAAACGACCTCAATATTCTAAAGAACGTCAATGCAACAGGCGTAATGTACCATGTTTGAAATTATATATATATATATATATATATATATATATATATATATATTAAAGATATGAAAGTTAGGAACAGTACCTGACCAGGGTACTGTTCCTTGGGTTAGTTAGCATACCTGGGTTAGTTTAATCCCACATTCCACCGCCTCTTTCTACCTTCCAGGACCTTCTATATCCGGTTCCTTCTACATCCATCCTTTCACAGCTTCATTTTCCTCTCCCAGATTGATTCTGACTGCTTTTATCGGCTCTCCCTCTCTCTCGCTGTCTTTCCTTCTCCCACCGTCATTATCTCGGCTTCTCCATGGATGCTCTGCGTTTTCTAGGTCGTCTTTCGGCGCAGTGGAGCCGGACACGGTTCGGTTGTCCTTTCCGTTTGTCATCTCACGATTGCAGGTATGTCTCTTGGTTTCGTCTGATCAATCAACGGGAAATCAACGACGGTAGGGCAGCGATTGTTACCTGCGATGGTAGAAGCAGCGGCGGCGGTAGATGGAGGTCGTTGGCGGCAGCAGCAGCGACTACAGCAGTCCGTATTCTTTGTGGACACGTGTCGTTCATCGTTCGTTGGAGTTGTTGATGTTTATCTTAGCGACATTCTGGAATTTTCCACCGCCTCTCTCTTCCTTACCTATCTCTTCATACACATCTCTTTCTTCATCGTCTCCCCAGGTTCTCCATTGTTACTGTTTCGCCTCCGCTTCTTACAGAAAACCACCACCGGCCTGCCTCCGCCTCAAATAATCTCACTGTTACACTATTTATGTGTTCTATGTCTGGTTCACATTCTTCTATAGCATGTATTGAGGTATGAACCGCTCCCGCTTAGGTAGAGGACGGTGCTAGTCGGATTTTACTCCAGTTAAGTAGCAGGAACCACCGATTTTTTAATGGAATGATCTTCAAGGTAAACATGAAACCCTAGAATTGATAGTTTCTATTCAGATCCAAAAATCTGTAATATTCTTCATATATGACGAAATTGTTTTCCATTGGAGGAGATCGACAGGGAAGAGACCTCTGATTCCAGTGTGAAGAAGAAAAGGGGAAATAAAAACGACCTCTGCTGGTCCATGTTGCAGTCCATCGCAGAAAGTACTGAAAGAAAGCAACATCTCCGTCTGTATATTTCTCTATTCCCACGAAGGAATTTGCCAACAACGTCGATAATATGCTTTTAGGGAACCAAATTCCGTTTCTCGATCCTTCAATTTGAAGAAACCTTGATCCATGGCCTTACGCCTTACTCTATACCACATGTGTGTAGATGTTAAACGCTCACACAACACACACACTCACCATCAGACAGTTATGGCACTATGGCTCTCTCCATCGAACCTTCCTACCCCTATACCCCACAACCTTTCTACCCAACAAAAACCACTTACCACAAGGTTGGCTTTGTTGTATTTCAGCGTAAGTTACCGGATTTCACCACCACCATCGCTCCACCGACTTTCACCACCACCATCGCTCCATTGACAGTTCCAATGCACAATCGATTCAGACTGGTTGCTGTGGATTTCGAATTTCCGATTTCTCTCTGATGTCGCCGTGAATATCTGATTTCAGTATGTGTTTTATGGTTTCTATTGATTTTCGACTTTTCTATCAATTTATTGTATCTAATACAACTGAAGACTTAAGTTTGCATGTTAATTTGATTTCACTGTGGATTTCAGTTCAGATTACATGTTAATTTAAACAAACATATGTTAATTTTAGTTCTGTTGATGGTCAGGTGCAACAACCAGGAACTGGAACGGGGAAATCTATAAACCTTTGCACTGCAGTCAATCAAGCACTTCAAATAGCTTTAGATTCTGATCCTCGGTACCTTTTCACTTTTGCTACCTCTTTTAATTATAATACACTATGTCTGAATCCGGATATATTATTCCTTCCTTTTTCCGATTTTGTTGCATGATCATTTTTGTCTAATTACTCGATTCATGTTGGATTAGGTGTCTAAGCCCTTAACTATAATTGGTATGTACTTGAATTGATAGCAGCACAGTCCTTTTGGGTTGCCCTCAACCTAGCAACTGGACAAGGAAATTATGAAAGGAGAGATATTAATTTATAAGATTAATTAATATATATATAAATGATTTATTAATATGTTAATGGATTAATATATTAATTAGAAATCATTATGTTTAATTAATTGTTAGCCAGAAATTAATCAGAATTGATTTTGGGGTTAAAAGAATTAATTATAAGGTGCAGGGACTAGTTTGCAATTATCTAATAGTTGAGTGGAAGGCTCTAGAACCCACTTGGAAGAGGGTGGACGAAATCTTTAGGGGAAACCCTAATAATTTCGTCCATAGGGGCTTGGATAAGGCCCTTGGGTTTGCTTAGGCCCTAAGCAAAGGATAACTAGGGTTTCCCTTAAACCCTAGATCCCTCAGCTATATAAGGAGCCTCCTGGTTCATGTTTTTGGTGACTCTTTCTTTTGAAGAAACCTTAAGGCCGAGATTTTGCATACTCCCTCTCCCCTCTCTCTTCTACTTTCCTTCTTGCTAGTTTGGGTGTGATTCCATTAGAGGCATTACACTTGTGGTGCTAAAGCTTCCAAGAAGATCAAGATCAAGATCAAGGGAATATCAATTGTTTGCCATAACAATTGAAAGGTATGTAAACCCTAAACCCTAGTTTGTTAATTTCGAAATTAGCCTCTCTCCTCTAGGGTTCTTGTTTTGCAATTCAAAGTTGTATGTTCAATAGTTAAAACATAGATCCAAAGTAGGTTGCATGTGAACTTAGGAATTGTTTTCTAGTTTATTTGTTGTACCTAAAATCCATCAGTGGTATCAGAGCCATTGTTGTTTTAAATTGAATTGCTACAATTGTTGAATTGCAAATTAGGGTTTATAGCTATTAAACCCTAAAGGCCAAATTTTCGATTTCTAGGGTTTTGGATCAAAGGTTTTTTTTTCGAAAACCCTAGCCTCCAAAGAACCCTAATCGAAATTAGGGTTAGGGTTTTGAAAACCCTAGCCTCCTCCCTTGTAAATTTCGAAATATGCTAGAGGATAACTAGGGTTTCTTGTTTTGGATAATTGTTACTTAATTAGATTAATTGGATAATTATCCTTACCCTAATTTTCGAAATTTAGAGGGATAAGGATTAGGATTAAATTAATGGATTAATTTAATTAGATAATCCTTACAAGATTTAATAATTTGATTAATAGTTAATTAAAAGATAAATATTAAATCTAGTTAATTGGTTTATTTAAATTTAAATTTAATAGCTTAAATTTCGAAATTTATAAACCCCTGAAGTTTTAAAATGTTTTAAAACACACCTTATATATATATTATAATTAAAAGTTTAATATTATATATGTATAAGAACATGGTCAGTCAAATCGCAAGTATGCCTCATTCACGAAGCTAATCTATAAGGGGGGTATAAGGAAACTGCCTATAAAATGGTAGTTGAATGGGTGTCCACTCTCACCCACCGCTTCCTTGATTAGTGGAGGGTCGTTAGCAGAACGGATTTGATAGGACAACTACTTCTCATTAAAAGTATAATGATATTAAAGAAAGTACTAGAACATTATTTTCAAAATCCCAACTCTAGTTACTTTAGGAAAAATGTGAAAAGTATGCTAATCCATGAAATTGCACATTATGCTTTATTGGTCGTTAGTGGAGCGTGTGTGGTTAACCAGCACACTAAAAGGCACTAATAAAGAGTAGTAATGGGTATCTCATAATTGTCATTTTGATGGAGCGTGTGTGGTTTACCAGCACATCAATAGTTAATGATAAAGACAATGAGGTTACCAAGCACATTTGCATGGTTATTCACATCTTGTTTGTGATCCTCGGCATCCCAGTCACAAATAGAAGAGCATAATCTGAGAATAAAACATGCCATTGAATAGTTTCAATGTATCTCAAAAGAATTAGGAATTTCACTTCGTTTGTTTCGTCTAATGGTGGAATTGGTGAATCGTCATTCGCCTACCTTTATGAAATTTGCACTTGGATCTCGGCATCCCATTTCTGAGTTGTGAATCTTCATAGTTGGATCCTAACCTTGATATTATATCTTTGGGTTATTCTATTAAGGTATCTTGAAATCTAACTAAAACTTTCTTTCTTTTCAGATGTCTACTCCTGGAAACACTTCTACTTCATCCTCCTCCAACCAGAACTTCTCCTTGCTCAATATATGCTCCAAAGTCGTTATGGATGGCTCAAACTATAACGATTGGATGCGCAACATCAAGATGGCTCTTCGTTTCGAGAACAAAGAATATGTTCTTGAAAAGGAGCTCAAAGAGCTTGATGAAAATGAAGCTACTCCTGAAGATCTTGCTGCCTACAAGAAACATTACGATGATGCTACCAAAGTGGCATGCATCATGGTGGCAACTATGTCCCCAGAACTGCAGAGGTACTATGAGGACTACTGGCCTTTCGAGATGAACAATGACCTTATGGAAAAGTACCATAAGCGAGCTCGTCAAGAAAAGTTCGAAGTAGTCAAGTCACTCATGGCTTGCAAGATGAAAGATGGGGAGTCGGTTGTGTCACATGTGCAAAGAATGCAACGCTACATAGAGCGTTTGGTCAAGCTCAATATTCACTTTGATGAGGAATTGGCCATTGACATGGTCTTGAACTCACTTCCTGAATGTTATGGTCAGTTTATTCTAACTTACCATTTGAACAATACTGAGCAGACCTTGGCCCAATTGCACAACTTGTTGCAGACAGCTGAGGCAGGGATGAAGGGTAAAAGTATACCCTCCACACCTGCTAGTGCCCCTGTTTTGGCTATTGGACAGGGAAAGGGGAAAAAGAGGAAAGGTCCTCCCAAGCAAAACTGGAAGAGCAAGGCTCAAGCTGGGTCATCTAGTAATGGCCCAAAGGCTAAGCCCAATGGTTCCACTCCCCATGTTTCTTATCCAAAAGAGGCAGTTTGCTTTTACTGCAACCAAAAGGGGCATTGGAAGAGATCTTGCCCACAATATCTGCAAGATATCAAGGATGGCAAAGTGAAGCCATCTTCGGCAGGTATTTACACTATTTCTGCTAATAACTCATTATCTTCTCGTTCATGGGTCCTTGATACAGGATGTGGTTTTCATATCTGTTCTGATTTGCAGGGTCTAAAGGAAAGTGAGGAGATAGAGCGAGGAAGGATAAACCTGATCATGGGAAACAGAAAGTCTTCACCAGTAACCAAGATCGGAGTTTATCAGCTTCTGCTTAGTAATGATGTTAGATTAGATTTAATAAATTGTTGCTATTCGTCTGAGATGACGAGAAACATTATTTCATTTCATGCATTGTTCAGACAAGGTTTTACATATTCTTTTAATGATTTAAATGGTTCAATTTCTGTTTATAAGAATGGTGTTTTTATGTTTGAAGCTTTACCTTGTAATGGTGTGTATGAAACAGTGACTTGTGTTGATAGCCTAGGAAATAGTGTACTTAATATTGACTTGTCTAATAGTGTAGACAAGGCATGCTTGTGGCATTGTCGTCTTGGACACATCAACAAGAAACGCATAGCCCAACTCCAAAAGGATGGAGTGTTGGAATCATTTGACCTAAAGTCAGATGACATGTGTGAATCTTGTCTTTTGGGAAAGATGACAAAATCACCATTCACAGGGTCTTGTGAAAGAGGTGAAGGTCTGTTGGATCTCATACACACGGATGTGTGTGGGCCCTTTAGATCAACTACAAGAGATGCTAATCGATTCTATGTGACTTTCACTGACGATTATAGCAGATATGGATATATCTACTTGATCAAGCATAAGTCAGAAACTTTTGAAAAGTTCAAAGAGTTTAAGCATGAAGTCGAAAATCAATTGGGCAGAAAGATAAAGATACTTAGATCCGATAGAGGCGGGGAGTATCTTAGTATCGAGTTTAACGACTATCTGAAAGAATGTGGGATAGTCTCACAATTGACTCCTCCTAGGACACCACAGTTAAATGGTGTAGCTGAGAGGCGCAATCGAACCTTGTTAGACATGGTTCGTTCTATGATGAGTCGGGCTTCGCTTCCTATTCACTTCTGGGGGTATGCCTTAGAGACAGCCGCCCACATCCTCAATCTTGTCCCTACAAAGAAGGTTGACAAAACACCTCACGAAATGTGGACAGGGAAAGTTCCCTCGTTAGCACATATTAAAGTCTGGGGTTGTGAAGCTTTCGTAAGACGAGAGACTCACGACAAGCTAGCAGCTAGAAGTGAGAAATGTGTTTTCATTGGTTACCCAAAGCAGTCTTTTGGATATTTGTTCTACAGGCCTAGTGAAAACGTGGTCTTTGTAGCACGAAGAGGAGTCTTTCTTGAAAGAGAGCTCATATTCAAAGAGGACAGTGGGAGCACTATTGACCTTGAAGAAATTCAAGAGTCAGCCAATGAGGGAACCTTAGATGACACTAGCACTCAACCAGAGGAAACAGTTCCTGTTGAACCAATTGATAACTCATTACCTCTTAGAAGATCCACTAGGGTAAGTGTGCCACCTGAGTTGTATGGTTTTCATATTACTTCAGATGGTGACACATTCATAAGTGACAGAACACTAGTAAACTTAGATGAACCAGTCACTTATAAGGAAGCAATGGCAGGCCCAGAGGCTTCCAAGTGGAAAGAGGCAATGGACAGCGAGATTAAGTCCATGTATGACAACCAAGTTTGGAATTTGGTTGATAGTGCACCAGGTCGTAAGACAGTTGGGTGCAAATGGATCTTCAAGAAGAAGACAGACATGGATGGAAATGTGCACACATTCAAGGCTCGACTGGTTGCAAAAGGTTTCACTCAAACCCCAGGGGTTGACTATGATGAGACCTTCTCACCAGTAGCTAAGATTAAATCTATTAGGATATTGCTCGCCATAGCTGCCTTTCATGATTATGAAATCTGGCAGATGGATGTCAAAACTGCTTTCCTTAATGGGAAGTTGGCTGAAGATGTTTACATGAGTCAGCCAGAGGGTTTTGTTGATGCAAAGTTCCCTAATAGAGTGTGCAAGCTTGAGAAATCCATTTATGGATTGAAACAAGCATCTCGCAGTTGGAATCTTTGCTTCCATGAGAAAGTCAAAGAATTTGGTTTCTCTAGAAGTGAAGATGAGTTCTGTGTGTATATCAAAGCTAGTGGGAGTATAGTAACTTTTCTGGTGTTGTATGTCGATGACATATTACTCATTGGTAACGACGTTCCAACCTTGAAAGAAGTTAAGTCTTGGCTTGGAAAGTGTTTTGCCATGAAAGACCTTGGAGAAGCTGCCTATATTCTTGGGATTAGAATATTGAGAGATAGAAAGAAGAGACTAATTGGACTTAGTCAGAGCACATACTTGGATAAGGTAATAAAGAGGTTTAGTATGGAAAATTCCAAGAAGGGAGAGCTACCTATCCAGAGCAATACCAAATTGAGTAAGACTCAATGCCCGAGTACAGATGTTGAAATAGATGACATGAGTCGTGTACCTTATGCTTCCGCTGTCGGATCGATCATGTACGCTATGACATGTACTCGCCCTGATGTGGCATTTGCTTTGAGCATGGTCAGTCGCTATCAGGGAAACCCAGGTAGAGCTCATTGGATAGCAGTTAAGAATATACTCAAGTATTTGCGAAGGACAAAGGACTGGGTTCTTGTGCTTGGTGGCAGTGATACTTTGAGAGTAGATGGTTACAGTGATGCCAGCTTTCAGACGGATAGAGATAACTTCCGTTCTCATTCAGGCAGGGTATTTTTACTGAATGGAGGAGCAGTTACTTGGAAGAGTTCCAAGCAAAATACGGTGGCTGATTCTACTTGTGAATCAGAGTACATTGCAGCAAGTGAAGCGTCGAAAGAAGCAGCTTGGTTGAGGAACTTCATCGGGGATCTCGGAGTTGTTCCAACCATCCAGGAGCCTATGGAACTGTTCTGCGATAATGAAGGAGCGGTTGCCTTGACAAAGGAACCGAGAGATCATGGTAAGACCAGACATATCGACAGAAAGTACCATTTCATCAGACATAGAGTTGAAGAAGGACATCTTATAGTAAAGAGGGTGTCATCTGAAGATAACTCAGCAGATCCCCTCACAAAGGGTCTGAGTAGGGCTAAGCATATTCAGCATGCTCGGAGCATAGGACTGAAAGATGATATTAGTTTTAGTAGTTAGATTAGTTTTTGAAACTTGTAACAAAGTAAATGTAATTGACTTTTGGTGATTAAATAATAAAGTATTATTTATAAGTTTGGCTACTACCTTTTGTCAATTGTTTATTATTGTGTTTCATTTTTGCATGTTTTACTTCCTGAATAATGAGATTATTCAAACTCCACAGTCGCTCGTACTCTTGGAAGTAAGTAGTGAATTAAGACTGTCATGAATTGGATTGCAGATTGTCTAAGGATAGACATGGCAATAGAATTGCTGCAATGTTCATGAGTACTCAGAAATTGAGATTTGAGTATTGGATAAACCCACGCTCAGAGTATTACTTCATGGAATTCATCACGAGTAATACTGAGACGATAATATCTTATAATCTTGAAACGAAGATATATGAGTTGTAATTTACAAGTCGGTTGTGCATTGGTGATACGAAAACGCATCAATAACTTGGTGTTATAAAACGTATTGTCGTGCATAATTTGATGAGTAAAAGATACAAGCATATGAGTCAACGTTTATTCGTTCCTTTTGCCCTAACAGGAAAAGCGATATCTGTGGGCCCCTCGATGATTTGGTGTTGACTTATGTGCTGGGCCCAGCCAGGACTAAATTGATGTGTTCAATTAGAAGTCCTACATCATCACAAATCAGGAATCGGGAAACATAGATTCTGGACAAAGAGATTGATTATATTCCATGTCTTTTGTCTGGGGATATCAAGCAGAACGAAGGGTTATATGATCACTTATCTTAGGACACATAACTGACTGGGTCAGAGTTCGACAGCAGCTTTTTGGAAGCTACAATTTGCTGGTCAAATTTAGAAGGCATACTAGCAATTATAGTTACAGACTTATCCAAGTGGGAGACTGTTGGATTAGGTGTCTAAGCCCTTAACTATAATTGGTATGTACTTGAATTGATAGCAGCACAGTCCTTTTGGGTTGCCCTCAACCTAGCAACTGGACAAGGAAATTATGAAAGGAGAGATATTAATTTATAAGATTAATTAATATATATATAAATGATTTATTAATATGTTAATGGATTAATATATTAATTAGAAATCATTATGTTTAATTAATTGTTAGCCAGAAATTAATCAGAATTGATTTTGGGGTTAAAAGAATTAATTATAAGGTGCAGGGACTAGTTTGCAATTATCTAATAGTTGAGTGGAAGGCTCTAGAACCCCCTTGGAAGAGGGTGGACGAAATCTTTAGGGGAAACCCTAATAATTTCGTCCATAGGGGCTTGGATAAGGCCCTTGGGTTTGCTTAGGCCCTAAGCAAAGGATAACTAGGGTTTCCCTTAAACCCTAGATCCCTCAGCTATATAAGGAGCCTCCTGGTTCATGTTTTTGGTGACTCTTTCTTTTGAAGAAACCCTAAGGCCGAGATTTTGCATACTCCCTCTCCCCTCTCTCTTCTACTTTCCTTCTTGCTAGTTTGGGTGTGATTCCATTAGAGGCATTACACTTGTGGTGCTAAAGCTTCCAAGAAGATCAAGATCAAGATCAAGGGAATATCAATTGTTTGCCATAACAATTGAAAGGTATGTAAACCCTAAACCCTAGTTTGTTAATTTCGAAATTAGCCTCTCTCCTCTAGGGTTCTTGTTTTGCAATTCAAAGTTGTATGTTCAATAGTTAAAACATAGATCCAAAGTAGGTTGTATGTGAACTTAGGAATTGTTTTCTAGTTTATTTGTTGTACCTAAAACCCATCAGATTCATATTTCTGATTCTTCACATGTGGGCCATGTAGGTTTAATAGAATCCCCTCTTCCGAATGGAATTGTAAAATTAGCACGGATTCTTAACTGATATTTCATTTCTATTACCATATCATAACAGATTAAGCTAAATTGGGAACTAAAACTTCACATTTGGAATCACAGTTCTTATATATTTGGGGAAGATGTGGGTTTTGGTGGCGTCTTCCGTTGCACAACTGGATTGGCTGATCAATTTCGTAAACATAGGGTTTTTAACACCCCTCTATGCGAACAGGTAACTTTATCGATAAAAAATCTCTCACAATTTGACTTTTTAAACCAACAAAAATCGTCATGAACTCTTTCATTTCTTGAAATAATTGGGAATCTTATGATATGCCAATCACTACAAATTAAAAAAATGGTGTTTCTGATTTAAGATTCGTTCTTTTACAACAGGGGATTGTTGGATTTGGTATTGGTCTACCAGGAATGGTAAGTTCCTTAAAATTCTGTACTCCAAAATCCTTTTCTGCATTTTTTCATACAGTTACTTATTATATATAATAATAATTTTGTAACAGGGTAATCGAGCTATAGCAGAAATTCAATTTGCAGATTACAGTTTTCCTGCTTTTGATCAGGCATGTATCTTTATTCTCCACTATGCTAATTTATCACAGATTCACATCCAAATCTTTCAACATTTTGACTTTCGTCATTACTTTTCTTTAACTAGATTGTCAATGAAGCTGCTAAATTCATATATCGAAGTGGTAACGAATTTAATTGTGGAGGTAACCAAAATTATCCAAAAACTTCCCTTTTTTCCCTTTTTTCGATTATCAAAATGATTATTTGTGGCTTATTAGGTTTAACAATAAGAACACCACCTTTAAATCACATGTCCTTATCTAAACATTCCTGTATGTTCACAAAATATAAAATTGGATATTATTGATCTAAAAAAAGGAAGTCATGACTTTTTACTATAGGTAGCAGTATAGTTTTTAAGTTGGAAGTAATCTTTTTTCAATCATCTTTGAATGATTATTATAATTACCATTTGTTTGTATCTTCCAAAACAACGAATACAGATTGGAGATGATGTCTCAATGTATCATTCGCTACTTTTATAAAATTTTGGTTCCATTAGTTCATTTTTCTGTATTAAATAAAAAATGGATGCCCATATATACAGCTTAATGGATTAAGTCATGTTTCTGCAGACATCCAAATTACCATTTTACCCTTTTGTTTACTTAGATAATAAATATTTAATATAGTTAATGATATAGATTCTTAAATATTCGACACACTTTAGCAAATTTTTAATTTTCGGAAACATGTATGATAAAATTATTTAATAGGAATCATTGACTAATAAGTTTTATGAAACTGAAATGTGTGATTGTTTTATCTATTTGTTAATGTAACATTCATAACATTTGTTGATATCAAATAATTCTGTGTTATTTTGAATCTTGATTTTTACATTATTTCATGCAGAACTCCACCTCTTTGGGGAACTATGAAATATCTTTCTGAAAAGATTCCAAAAGACACTTCTAGCAAGGTGAGGATCAATAGGGATTTATACACTTATGAAAAGTAAGTATTGAATTGAGTCCACTTCAATGTTCCCAACATACATGCATACACATACATACATACATGCATACTAATGTAATAAAAAAATGAGTACAGAATCATGGAAACAGCGCCAACTTTACCTGATTTCGCTTTGGCCCTAAAGTCGGATGAATATCAACTTCCTGAAGTCGATTCCTCATGGAAGAATGAAAGATAACCCAAAATATGCAGACTCTATAAAGCAACTTTGTCATGTATCTGGTAAGTTGTTTTTTGCTATTTATACACTCCCATCATGTAATCGACTAGGCTTTATTTTTTTAAACATGATTATTGTTTCTGTTATGATTTTAGGTTTTGAAGAATGGTCTTCCACATTTTTGTCACAGTTAACTTTAAACCAAAGTTACAAGTTGTATGAACATCCATCGAGGTAACTGATTCTGTATAATTATTGAGCTATAATATACTTTAAATTTGTAAGCATACACTTTTTGTTTTTTGATGAAATGGTGTTTATGTTTTGCTACTCTTCAAGGTCGACTACTTTAAGAAAAAATATATATTTGTAAAATTTTTTTGATCGAGTCGCAAGCAATTACAAATTTGAGAGCAAATGACATATTGGCATGTATTTATACATACAAAGGGTCATTGGGTTTCACTATGTAAAGTTGAAATTCAGCCAACAGATTTGGGGTTTGTGAATTTTATTATTTAAAACATTCTTTTGTAGTCATAGATTAAATTGGTTGACTTTGGTTTAGTGGATACAAGTTGATTAATAGTGTCACCCATTCTTTCTTTTTCCACAACATTCAATTCTTTGAAAAGCCATAAGAAAGAATAGCCATGTTTTATGGTGTTAGTGTTATGCAGATGGTTCTTTTTTGTAAAATTAATCTTTGACTTGAATTAAAGAAATTATAATTCATTTGGTTGATTCTGCAGGTGTAAATATATGCCATTTTTTGACTTTTTTTTTTGGTTTTTTTTTTTTAATTCGTACAGATATCTTGATATCAGATTTCCTCCTCCAGATTTCATGATTTTATCTTCCAGACTTTCACTTCAGAAGGTAAACCATGTCTATTTGTAAATTGATTTTTGTTTTTTCTAGATGTCTAGATATTGTGATTTCATTTCTTTATCGGTTAATCTGTATATTGATTTGTATTTTTTTCTTTAGGTTTACAGTTCTATACGGGTCACTGCTATGATGTCTCTCAAAATGAATCGAATGATAAAGAAGCGACAACCAAGGTGGATTTATTACTGGTCAGGACGGAACAGAAATACAAAAAATAGGGGTCCGAATACAAGAAATTGATGAAGGCACTTTAGCTCATCTTTTATTAGTTTAAACTTATAATCTTGCATTATTAACTTTGTCTTTATTGATTATAGAAGTAGGAAAATGTAGCATTTCTAAAAGAGATCAAAGATGCTTTTTACTGATTATAAAAGAGATCAAAGATGATTGGGAATGAAGGTACAAACTTGCAATGCATAACAACATAAAATATATATTTAAAGCTGCTTATTTATTGTTTTGGCATTATTAATTTGTGACTAAACTACCCCTATGTAAAGTTATTTTGTTCATATTTCAATTTTGCTAAAGACCTGTCGCATCTGACCCCCACAACGCAGGTTCCCCACCTAGTTAATTGTTAAAAACTTAAGGAACAGTACTTTTTTTTCTCTTCCTTCTGCTGCCACTGAAGTTTATCTTTTCATAAAAAAAACCCCAATTCTTCTATTCTTTCCTTTCCTTCTTGGTCGCCGCTTGCCGCCCTCCTCGTCCAATACAAATTCGTTCGCTTTTCTTTATTTCCTCTTTCTTTCCGCTTACTTCCCTCTCCGCTTTCTCTCTCGCGAACACAAAGGCCACCGCCACCGCCAACGATATACTTCGATTTCCTGATCGGTGAATCATATTCTCCCACCTCCACCGTCGCCTACCTTCGTTAGGTCCTTTAATCTCCCATCACTGCACCGGAGGTTGCCTCGTCTTCTCCCAATAAAATCACACCGGACGCGGCGACCTATGCTCCTCCATCCCGACCGTGCTTCTCTATCTCGATTTCAATCTCTATCAGTTTTCATCTTTATATTTTGCAGTTTCCTACAGCTTCACTAAAATATATGACAACTTTCAGGTTCGTTGTATGAAATTAGGAATTAGCAAGTAATTGGTTTTGATCTTGGAACAGGGAGAGCATGAACTTAGGGTTATTCAATTTTGGGTGATGCGTTCTTATTCTCCCTTCCTGTCTCTGTTTCTTTTCTAGGTATGTTGTCTTCCCTATTTGTTGTAACTCCAAACCTTTCAAGAAGTTGTTGACGTCATCGCACACCGATTCTAGCCACGATTCGACAGCTTTAAGCTTTTCAGCTTCAAATTTGAAGGTATGTAGACACGATTTTTATGTTCTGATGAAACAAACCGTAAGCACTTCTTTCTTTTGTATGCTACTGCTCCCCCACCCCTATGATTAGGATAGAATATACCTGAATGATGCGTCGGAATGGATTGATTGTCTGGGTTTGATATGTTTATATGAATATATGGATATGTTTGGATAGGGTTCTGCTATTCAGAAATAGACGAGCTATTTCAACAGAAGAAGATTGAGAACAACTCAAATCTTAAACACTCAAACTTAGCTTCTTCATTCCATATGGGCAAAGGCCCTATTTATAGGCTCAAAGGAGCCGAGTACAATAATAGAACTGCAATCGGTTGATTGCAATATGACAAACCTATTTACATTAATGCCCCCTAGAGTATTGAAGGTCTTACATACTTTATTTTACTATGCTACCGACACTTTGCATACAATAATTATAAAAGACAAAACCATAAATAATTACAAATTCCTTTTCATATTGAAAGACCACATGTCTTCAATAATGTGTCTTCTTTAATAATGGCTTCTTATGTCATTAGAAAGGATGTCACAACATAAATCAATTTTTGCATCTTGTGCTGTTTTTTGTTCTAAACATTTTTATGTTCTGATGAAACAAACCGTAAGCACTTCTTTCTTTTGTATGCTACTGCTCCCCCCCCCCCCCCCCCCCCCTTTTTCTTTTTCGTTTCTATTTCACTCTCTTTGTGATTTAGAGACTCGGTCCATCAATTAATCAACCCTGGTGGAGGATTTGGTGTAGCTTTCACTTGTCTATTTTATTCTATTTGGACCAACGCAAAAAGGCTACATAACACAGATGATAAGGTAAGAACATCTATCTAAGTTTGTAAATTTGTAGATATTTCACAACGTATGCCAAGTGTTTGATGAATTGCTCAAACGAAACATACATCCCAAAAAATGAACCGATGGTTTGGTTTTATTTTAATTTTTTTAGCACTTCATGACAGGAAATGAAGACTTTACGTTCACAAAGTATGTATGTTTCTCAACACAAACTTGAGCTTAGTTGGTATTTGATGTTGTATCAGAGTAATAAATTTAATTTGTGTTTTACAGGTTAGAAGAAGGAGGAAATTGAGACATGGATCTGGATATTGTCAAGCATAATTGTAAGTTATGAGATTATTCTCCTTTACCATTGTATTTTTTATATTGGTTGATCTTAATTTTCCCTTTGTTCCATTTAGGATTGGAGGAGTTTTTTTCCCCGATGCATTGTAGTGTCTTCAACTTTATGAAGATTAACTGGATTGAATGTATGGCCTTTCGATTTAGAAGTACAGTTTGTTTTGAATTTTTTAAATTTTTACATATGTAGCTTATCATTTTTTTTCTTGGTCCACAACAATTTTTTAATTATAATATTTCCTGCTGTTGATATTTGTTATAAGTTACAAACTTGTCTGCACTTACTTATTTTCAATGAAAATAGGTTGTAATGAAGCAAGATCGGTTTCAATGCAAGATATGGGAATACAAGTGACAACGATTTGAAGCAAAGAAACTTCAATAAGAATAATAAAGGTAATTTGAATGTATGCTTCTTCAGGTTTAAATTTACAAATAAGACGACTTCATATTATTTCAAGTTTTTTTGCTTTGGTTAGTATAATTTTTTTTTTCTGAATTATGTTTTTTTTAATCATTTTCCACTAAATGGTTCGACCAAAAGCAATTCTTACTTTTGCATGGCTCCTTGAGTGTATGTTGTAATGGTGTTAAGGGCTGTGTACAAAAAGTTAACAATGTTAAGTCACTTAAGTCCATAATTGAAATGTTATGATAGGAACACGTGTACAAACCTGTAATGGTGATCCAAGACACTCTTTCATTGACAGAATGATGGAAGCAAGTTCCCTAATAAGCTTTCCTATCTGTAAGTATTTTTCCCAAGGATAATAGAAACCAAAATTTCCATGCCAGGGTTCCCACCTTGCGAAATTTGGCTAAAAATCAAACAGGATGTGAATATTTCTTTTTTTATCAGCAAAAGTCAAAGAGCATACTCATCTCAAATATTGACTTTGTTAATTTGAATTTTTCCTCATCTGTAAAATGAAACATTTAGATGTTATTAAATTGTTTTTTTACCTAAATTTTAACCAAGTGGGCTCAATCTAATTCTAGGTACTGGGAAGACATCTTGTGCTCATGTTATAGCCAATGAAGTCGTAATTAATTTCAGTCCTTTTTATTTTTATTTAATATTTTTTTTTGGATAAAATGATATATATATATATATATATATATATATATATATATATATATATATATATATATATATATATATATATAACAACTACTACTGCCCAAATGGTAAAAAAAATAAATTTTTTTTGTTTTTATTTATCTCTTAATAAGCCTATATATTCATAACTAATAACAGATATAAAATTATTTAGTTTTTTGTGTTTGATGGATTTCATTATTTCCATGGGAGGATAGAAAGAATTCAATTCCATTCCGCCTTTTCATTGAAAGACCAAAATACTCTTACTATATACATATTGAAACAAATAAGAGACAAATAACCACTTATATTTTATTTTTACGGATCAAGCCATAAAAGTATCACATATTTTTCCTGTTTAACCCGTTTTGACTTTTTGACGTAATATCACACATAACAATGGTCAGAATGGTTAATTTGGAAATTACTTTAAAAGCTGATATAACAAGTCAGCGAGAGTAAACTATGCTGCTACTATTCACAATTTACCCTATTAACATTTAAATTTCAAAAAATGTCATTTTCTATTGTAAGTTTCTGTTATCAACAGCCTGACAAATATAATGACAGAATTTAACTACTTTTCAAAATTCAGTTCATATTTTTTGTTTTTCTGTAAATATCTATAAGTGAATGTTTACTCACTTCCACCAACTTTTCATGTAAGATATGATTGTATGTCTTAATTTTTCTTGAATGTTTATAGAAATTTGAAAAATGTATGAACTTTATGGTTTTTATCTATGTTTTATGACCAGGTGCCGAAACAAATCTGATGTATTTTCAGTTTTTTTTATGGATACGATCTTTGTGGGCTGTTGACTAATGTTTTGACTTTTATCAGAGGAGGTTTTTGCTGACAAGAGAAAAAAAACGAACACAGCGCCAACGGCGCGCATGATTCCCCTCTAGTTTTTTAATGAAAATACAATATTATAGATTTAAATATATACAAAAATGAGTGAATCATCCGCTTGCAAAAAAATATAGATGCACAAATATAGTATTATTTTCTCTAAATAATAACATAATCCGAAAGAACATGTCAATACGATTCTAAATATATAAAAAAACCTTAAAATCGGAGTTCGTATGCGAAAGTTGAAAACCCGTCGCAATACAAAAAAGTGTTAAAAACGAACTATTGAAATAAAATACATATAAAGCATCTTTTTGGTACACATGTTATAATAATCGGAAAGTACATGTCATTGGGTCGCATGGACAAGACCCATGGACAAAAAGAACGTCGAAAACGAAGTTCATACGTAAATGTTATGACCAATCCTTTAAATCACACAATTCAGCCGCTTAATACGAACCTTCAAACGTAACGTTAGGTGCCTTAGAAGTTGATTTTTCAAATTTTGATATTTTTCTCACGATTGTAGCAAGATTCTGCATCTAAGTATGTTTTTATCTTATTTTACCCAAAATTTTCTTAAAGGACCGAGTAGTTGCCACTTTCTCGATAACGAATCTTCAAACGATTTGTTAGGTGGCTTACGGAACTCGTTAGAAAAATATAGAAGTATTTTATGAATTAGGGAGCGATCGAGTATTTTATTTGATTGCTAACCTTTCCGTTTCACGAAAGACTGACGATTTCGCAAAAAACAGTTGAATAGCGGCAATCGGGAAGTCGCTTTATTCGTACTTTTAAACGTTCTATTCCTATACTTGCGGGACTCGTTAGGTGAAAATTTTTACATTTTACGACTCAGATGATTGAATACTACAAACGTGTATACTCCGAAAATTTCATGGAAGTCGGATTCCGGACTCGGAATCGACGCCTGAGATCACGCCGCACGTTTTTGATCCAAGCCATCCAAATTTAACTTTCATTGATATAAAATGGAGCTTGAGATCAACTGATGTTTTGCTCATTTCCTTCTCAAGAAAGCTGCTAAAAACTCCCTCTCTACCTCCCTCTTTTTCTCGTCGGCAACACCCAAACTACCACCCACCGGTGACGCCTGCCGTCATTGGCCACCACCTCCGGCCACGCTCGACCACCGAACGGATCCCCTCACCTCCTCCAACTAGCAACACAACCCCCACCTTATTCCGATGCTGGAAACCCCATTTTTTGGCCCTATTTTTGTTTAACGTCGTCGTCATCGACAGTTTTTCCTGCTAATTTTGCTGGGGATTGGAGTTGTTTTTCTAGCGAACCTCCGACCCTTTTTCGATAGAAAAATAAAACGAGCACTCACCCTTTTTCCGATCACACTCTTACACGTTTGACGGCGAAGCGTTGCCCGTTTGTTTTTGGCGAAAACATGACTTTTAAAGCACATCTCGAGGGTGAGTTTTACGGCCACATTTTAAACACTTTTATTGTTTTGGGGGGATAATACATGTTATGTATTATGTGTTTATATAAACTTCAATCATTTAAATATCGTTTATATAATCTAGTTAATTAATCATTATAATAAACCATATGTAACATCCCAAAAATCCAAGACCAAAAATTTCATTTTTAATATAATGGTTTATAAAAACAATTTGCAAACATCATCAAGTATGTTATTTCATAAAACTATAGTTCACGTGTCTCAAAACCATATCATCAAATAGTAACAATGCCAGAGTACAATCCCAAGAACATCAAGTTCAGAAAATAGTGGTGTGATGCGTTGTTATCATGCCGGCTCCTTTCCCTTCGACGAAGAAGGACCTGAAACAAAAACTGTAAACCGTAAGCACAAAGCTTAGTGAGTTCCCCATCATACCACATATCATACAAAATCATACTGTCAGGCATATCTGGGTGCCCGACCTACCCCTTCGGTCTCTTTCAACCGGTAACTACCTAGCATATCTGGGTGCTGGCCTACCCCTTCAGTCTCTTTCAACCGGATATGGGGACTATTTCACCCCCTACTACTACTACATAATACCCTAGCATACATACATTTATCATAGACTGCCTAGCATATCTGGGTGCTGGCCTCCCCTTCGGTATCTTTCAACCGGTAACTGTGGACTATTTCACCCCTACCACTACTATACTATGACATAACATACTAGCACATAAAGCATAGTGGCACACCAGACATCTATCACGAAGACAATCATCTAACAAACATCTCCTACTAGTGGGCCGGCATTGTGGCCTAAGACCCACTTCTACTGGAAGGTAACTCGCCTCAATGTCGTGTAGTAACTGAACTGTCCTCGATGTTGGGGTCAACTCCTCTCAAACTCCTACACATAACAAGCTTCCTTAATTACCATTTCATACTCGTAACCCTTTCAAGGGTCAACTCAGGTCAAAGTCAAAGTCAAGGTCAACACCTTGGTCAAAGTCAACATTTGGTCAGAGTCAACATCTGGTTGACTCAACTCGCCGAGTTGGTCCATCAACTCGTCGAGTTCCATGATCCACAAAATACTGGAACTTCGATCCTACTCGTTGAGTCTTTCAAGAACTCGTCGAGTTCTCCTTCATACAGAATCGGTACCTTTTGCTCATGACTCGCCGAGTTCATCCTTGAATTCGTCGAGTCCTGCTTCATATCAGTTGGAACGTTTAGCCCTTAACTCGCCGAGTTCTTCCTTGAACTCGTCGAGTTCTTCTTCATAACCGCCGGGACATTGCCTTGAACCCGCCGAGTTCATCCTTGAACTCGTCGAGTTCTTAGATCTTCAAGTCCATATTCACGTCCATCTTGTTGAGTCCTCTTCTAGACTCAACTAGATTGCTCAAAAACGGAAAAGGTTGTGGAACCATGACCAGACTCGACGAGTCCTATGAACGACTCCTCGAGTCCCCCAAAGTCCAAGTCCATACAGTCGATTTCAGTCGGGCTTATTGCATCCAAAGCATAGATCTGACCTCCTAGGGTCGATATAACACGTAAAGTTACAAACTTTACGTGCATGCATGGGTGTTATGAAACTAGAACAGCAAAACTAAGCCATAAAGGAGTCCTAGTGCATGGGATAGGGACATAGCTCAATAAAGGTGGCAACTTTAAGCTTCCTGAGCCCAAATGTTCCTAGATCTGAAGTCATCACTCAAATATACACTCAAATCCAGAGAGTGACTTATAAATGTCCCAAAAATGACAAGATGCAAACATTAAAGAAGATGTAAGTGATGGAAAGCCAAGGTTGAAGCTTCTTACCTCAAACAAACTGGAAATGCAACCAAAACTCTAGATCTACTGCCTTCTTCCTGGACCTCCAAGCCTTTCCTTCCTTCTCCAAGCTTCAAATCACTAAAATGGCACAAAATAGCTCAAGAACACTCAAAAATTGATTAGGATTTCGAGAATAGGGTCTGAGGGTGATGGAGGCTGGAGTGGAGGCCATATAAGGTGTTTAAATAGGGTGCAAACCCTAAAATTTAGGGTTTCATTCAGACAGATCTACTCGTCGAGTCGGGGCTTCTGACTCGTCGAGTAGACTCTTCCACCCGCGTCCAAGATTCGCCCCTACTTGACGAGTTTGGGGCCTCAACTCGTCGAGTCCCAGTATAAAAATGCAAAACTCATACTTAAAATACGTACCGGGAACTGGGCGTTACACCATAGTTAAAAACTATTGTATTGTATAATGGATTAAATAAACGTTGTCGTTACTCTGCCAATATATGGGTAGACACCCCCACCTATGGTTGCTAACTACAACCTCGATGGTCAAGTCAAATGTGATAACTGTCTAAACACTACGACGTCTGATGAAGCGTCATAAGGGAAAACAACTCGTCATGAGGGAAAACAACTCGTCAGCAGCTCAATTTCATGAACTCAATGTAACATTGATAACAAACCTAAAAGCAAATAAATATATAAGTTGAAACAATACTCATATATACAGTAAAATGCTACTTTTGGGTAAAAAGTATAAATATTTATATAAGTTCGAATACTTATATACAATAAAACATATATTGTTAGTATAAAAAGTACTTTCGATTCAAACACTATAAACATGTGAACTCACCAACTTTACGTTGACATTTTTAAAATCACATGTATTCTCAGGGAAGTAAAAGTCATACATGTATCATCTTTTGGGGAACAATCATGGAATCGCAGTCCTATACCACTTTATTGTTATCCTTTATTATTATACCTATGTGTTAAAGCACTGTTTGTACTATTCTTTCCAGTATTCTAAAACTTAGTACAATATGTAATATTATATTCGGTAATGGAAATGATATTTATGTTATAATTTTGTGTATTGTTTAATGAAATATATTTTTGTGATCCACGATTACATCGCACAATACGCTGTTTCTGCAGCCTTCAGGGGGTATGATGCATTGGTATCAGAGCTATATAGAACTAGTATCTTTTCAGGAGATTACGACTATCGCTTAGGGGTTACACACCCTGATTAGGTTTATCTATTAAGCCTAAAAACAAGTGTTATTAGTAATTTTATTACTGATTGGCTACTTACGGGAGCATTGTATATGACGGATATGGTGTTTTGGTTGTTGGATTTCGGAAAAGCTATATGCCGAAATGGTCATGCCCTCCGATTTTCTTGTCTGGCCAAACCTTACTTAATATCCTTGAAGTGATAAACAAAATTGATAAAACGCACCCCACAAAAACCAGATATAGAGTTATATATATAAACCCATACTGTCACAACTGGCATTTTAGCCAGGAAATTCTGTGATCATGTAAATGTCATCTATGATAATACTTGTAACTCTAACTTGTTATCATACACTATGTTCATTCTATGACAACAAACTTAGTCAAGATTCACAATTGAAGTTCAAAACTCTATGCAAAGCATTTCAGAAAGTCACTTGGTAGTTGAAAACCCTAGAAACCCCGGTTCAAGTTCTTTATGGCTAGTATTTTCTTATTGGGCCTAATGGACCAATAAGCACTCAATTCAACTATTTTGGGCTTAGAAACCCTATTGGGATTCTAAATGGGCCCCATTCATAAATCTATAACATTTTGGATCATTTGGGCCTAGAATGATTCATTCTAACCCTAATGGGCCTTAATGGGCCATAAACTCCCTTTCTTTTATTCAAATGGGTCGTGAACCATCCAATGGGCCGAAAAGTAATAACTTTGGCCTTATGATTTCGATCTAAGACAACTAATGGACCAAACTATTCAACTCCTTTCTCGTAGCCCAATTCTCGGCCAATGAAAAAAAAAGAGAAAATGGTTAATTAACCTAATCCATGACACCTCATTTTTGTTTAGAGGATAATAAGGCTTTTATATAACATGTATCAATGCACTCTCATACTTCCATGCAAAGATCACTCCTCTTTCTCCCTTCTTTTACTCACGGCTGAGAACAAGCCCAAAAATACACACACACACATTCAAAACTCTCTCTCAAACACGCTCAAGAACATCCCCTTCCTCCCTCAAATTTTCGAAGATCTAGAGTGCTTTCAAGTAGATCCTTCACTAATATCATCAATCTTTGGTAAGAACTTGTAAACTTAAGTTGGTTTATTTCATTCATTAGCTAAATCACTCCTTATCAACACATGTTTTCGTGATTTTGCTTCCTAGAACTTCCTAAGTTCGAACTCCACTCAAGAAAGCTTACTAAAGGCCGAGATCTTTCCACTTTCTTCTTCACAACCGAGATCATCAACCCATTGTGAGTTCATACACCCTTGTTTTCGGTTTCTACACGCTTTTGGGGGAGAATACAAGTGTTTATGTGTAGATCTATGTATTTATGCATGCTATGTGTAATTTTCCTTGTTTATGTTGTGATTATGTGATAAAACTTGATGAATCTCGAATACTCTAACAAAAATGGGTGGGATTCATAAACTAAAATACTCTAAACATCATACTACAAGGATAAAAGTGTTATACATGCCTAAGATGTGAAAAACAAAACAAAAATCTTGTGTAAGGATCATTTTTGACAAGTAAACAAAAATTGGGATAATTTTGCCACATACGGTTTTGTAAGGATCAAAAGGGTCAAATTTGTATAAAAATGAGCTTTTAAAACAACTATACCTTCCAAAAGACCAAAAGTGTAATATTTTGCATTATGGGCCTTAATTTGGGCCTTACGGCTCTTTGGGCCCAAATTGCAAAAACATAAATTTTCATGGACTAAAATGTTATTTGATCAAAACTTGAGTCAAAAATGAAAACTTACAAATTTAGGGGCTGAAAATGACACTTATTTCAAAATTGGGCCAAAAATGTTAATTTTATAAAAATTGGGCCGAAAATGTCATTTTATTCAAATAAGGGCTGAAAATGTAATTTTCTACAAAGATGGGCTGAAAATGTCAATATATGTATTTTTGGGCCAAACCCGTCAATTACTAAACATTTGGGGCGAAAATATAGATTTTTATAAATTAATGGGCTAAAATGTTATTTTTAATTAAAATAGACCAAAAATAACATTTTATGTAAAAATAAGCCTTTAAATGTTCAAATTAGTTCTTAAGGGACCTAAAGTGTAATTTTTATTAAACACGAGTTCAAATTATAGAATTTTGACGTATCGAACAAGAAAATATCATTATAACAAAACACTGGGCTTTTTATAACATTATGGATAAATGTTTCGACTAAATAAACTATACTATGACAAACAAACGAAATACAACAACGGTACGACTATTGGGCCTACTACTCACAATACATGCTTATTGGGCCTTCGTGATCCATATGCATGTTTATTGGACCCAATATAATAATTTCATGTCGATTGGGCTTTCGCGATCCAGTAACATGCTTGATGGGCCAAAATTAGCCTTTACATGTAATTGGGCCTTAGTGGCCCATTTACATGCTAATTTAGCCTGGAATAATTCATCATATGCTAAATGGGCTTTAATGTGTCCATTGCATAATTAACAAGCCTGGGAATAACTTACATGTCTAATGGGCCACAGTTGTCTTTTCATGTTTGTTGGGCCTTATCCTTTCACGTTCATGTATCATCTGGTGTTCGTAATTCTAAATACATATAACGTTATACATATTCATGTGACAAATATTGAGATCTAGTGAGACTTGTCGGTTGACACCATTGAGTGTATGGTCGTAGCCTATAGTTATAATCAGAGTCTCTTGGAGGGAGAGCGAGAGTTTGTGTATAGATCTATACGGGGGTGACTCCCCCACACTTGAGTTGTTCGCTACAGTTAGACTAGGCCAGTCTAGGGTGACAAAACCTTGATCAAAATCCGGCGTTTGGAAAAATGGCCAAGGCAGGCGAATCAGTCACTATCATGCATGGTGTGACATCCCCATTTTTACGGCCAGAAAAGACCGATTTGTTTATGCTTTGTTTTGAAATCAGAGTAATCGTTTAAAGAAAACTGCTACGGAATTTGTTCCCAAAACAAAATGTGATAAGAATTTATCAAAGCATTTCTTTAAAGAAATGTATTTTCATTAAATAACAAAATCTCTGGATGTCATGTTCCGATATAGACCAAAAGCATAAACAGTATAAAATAGACCTTACAACAGATATTTACAACTACTGGTCTATTATCCAAAATCTCTCGTCAAGTCCACCAATTTATACTCTTGTGCCGTTACCTGTAATACAAAGAAAACTGAGTGGGTCAGGCTTAGGAGCCTGGTGAGCATATAGGGTTTTCAACCCACAATAATATAATTATTATATTCAATCATCAAACAATCAATCCAATTACCCATCCCCATTATCTTCTTTATTTCTTAAGGTTTTACCCTAAGAACCGACTATCCTTCCTCCATTCGTTCCTAAGGATTGACCTAAGGAATCGACACAAAGTCCATTGCTACCACGGTTTATACAACCGGCACTACGCCACATAGTCGCCAGGGTTTATACAACCGGCACTACGTCACATAGTTGCCAGGGTTTATACCATAGGCACTACGTCTCATAGTCACCAGGGTTTATACAATAGGCACTACGTCTCATAGTCACCAGGGTTTATACAATAGGCACTACGTCTCATAGTCACCAGGGTTTATACAATAGGCACTACGTCTCATAGTCACCGGGGTTTAGACAATAGGCACTACGTCTCATTGTCACCAGGGTTTATACAATAGGCACTACGTCTCATAGTCACCAGATATTTCATCTACCCATGTTCTACCCAACATATTTGTAGATATAAAATACATATACGGTTTAAATCATTAAAAACCTGTATAAAAAATCCATTCCACACCCATCACAAATAAACAAACAATACATAACACATAGCACGTATTTCATAGTAAATACTTCATATTTATGTGTTAGAAGAAAGTAACTACACACTCACTTGATCAGAAGATTATTGGGCAGCAGTACGGCTCTAAGAGTAGTATTTCTTCAGTGAAACCGGGAGATCTTCACAAAAACCGGGTTTCTCGCGGGCATAGTTTCGGCTCGAAAATTTTACTTCTCAGGATCTTCGGGGCTTCGAGACTCGCTTCGGGTCTCGAGATGATACCGGGGCTTCGGGGGTATAAATTGCATGCAAATCGAGGCAATAAGGAGTGAGAGAGAAGAAATGAGCAACAAATCCAGGAGACCTTGCATTCTATTTATAGGGGGGGCTGACCCTCCGAACGCAGCGCGTTCCCTGAACGAACGCAACGCGTTCACGAATGCAGCGCGTTCCTTGAACGAATGCAGCGCGTTCCGCCGTGCGTCATTGCTTACGAACTTCGGACTTGACAGGCGACGGGACAGGCTCTGGGCTCCGAACGCGGGGCGTTCCCCAATTGTACGCTGGGCGTTCCCCCTTTGGGATGCGCGCCTCGAACTTCAGAAAATCATAACTCTCGTATACGATCTCCGATTTCGACGTTCTTTATATCCACGCGTAGGTGAGATTATGCTCTACAACTTTCATTTTGACTCCGTCGGCAAATTTTGACTTTTATTTTTATTATATTATTTTTAGTAGGCCGGGACAGGAAAACTCCGTTAGAAATTCATATCTTCTTCATCGGACATCCGTTTTCGTCTGTCTTTTTACCGTTGGACTACTATCAACGAGATCTTCGATTCTCGTTTAGATTTTTTCGGCTAGAAATCACTCGATCTCAAATCCGAAGTTCGGGCTGCATACTGCTAAGCTGAAACTTAGAAAAATCATAACTTCCTCATACGAAGTCAGATTTGGACATTCTTTTTATGCACGCTCTCGGTTTAACGAACTCTACGACTTTCGTTTAGATCACTGAGGCTAAATATCGCTCTATCGTAAATTCACTATTTACGTCGCGCTGTGTCGTGCCTATTCTGTCGCGAAACTTCGACAAGTCATAACTTCTTCGTTATAACTCGGATTTCGGCATTCTTTATATTTTCGGAAACCTTGCCACGACCACTACAACTTAGTTAATATTATTCATTCTAAATAATCTTTTATCAAAAAGTCATTTTTGACGCTTATCGTCTCTAAATTGTCTAGCCTGGATCTACGGGGGTTACAATTATCTCCCCCTTAGGATGATTACGTCCCGGAATCATCAACGAAAATAGGGCTTGTATAATGATTCCATACGTTATCTTTTCATCCTAGGTAACTTCTATATTTTCTTCGAATGAGTATTTAACTCTAGGGCTTCCTGACTGCAGACGATGCTCAATCTTGCATCTGCTTTTCGTACTATGTTGGACTTTCAATCATAACTTTCAAGTTACATAATAAGTCCTTATTGTGGACTCCTTCTTCTTCTTAGGATAAATACTTTCCTTTATCTATTGTAACAGACCGATGGGTCATGCTCTAATGATCTCTCATCGTATGATGCAACGCTTAGACTCAAGTCTCTTAGAGTCAAATTCTAGAATGGAATATATCTTCCTTCATGTTCTAATGTGATATAATCATATTTTAGCATGTAGCATCTCTAGCTACTTACAAGCGCGATGCTATTGGTTGCATTGATTTCAATCTTCTGACTTAAGTCAGATGCTACCTCGAACTTGGTTCTCCGAACCACGTAACAAACTCATTGAAGTCGGACTCAATTTGATATGACCACTAGGGTTAGAATAACAATCATCTCATTAGTCATTACCGAAACGATGGTAACGACATACTTGAATAAAACGAGACCAATCACTAGCTTCTTGGTAACCTTGTGACTTTTCCTGATCCAAGCGTGAGTCCTGTGCTTCCAGTAGTATAGATCTCTAATACTATTCACACCTACTCATACTCGTCCCAAGTATTCTCTCTCAGTCTAACCAAGTCACCATACAAAAATCACACAATCATTTAACACATCAGATATTAAAACCATAAATATCACATAGATATCAAAACCAGGGTTTATATTATTTCTTGAAACGATTACACAAAGGTTCAAGTTCACCCTATACTATGCCTCTAATAGGCTAAACCACAAGTTACTATTCGCCTTTCTACTTCATAACTTGGTCTTTGGATATAAAATCCTCATCCTTGATTCCTTGCGTGATTGTCTGCTTCGTTGAGGATCATGTGGAATGCCCTTGGCTGTGGCGGTGTGTTTTTCTTTGGGCAGTCTCTAGAAACATGCCCTTCTTCGTTACATCCGTAGCACACCTTTTTGTTGGATGCGCACTTGTTGGCGTAATGCCCTGTCTTCCCACATTTGTAGCAAGTCATCTCCTCGCTACACTTACCGAAGTGTTTTTTTTTACACTTCTCTCACAACTTAGCTTCATCTCTTCCCCCAGATTTCGAGAATTTGCTTTCTTTGTTGATCACTGAAGATCCCTCATGCTTCCTTTTCTCTCCAACTTCAGCTCTCTCCAGACCTTTCTCTCTTATCTGGGTCTTGACATTCCTAGCAGCCCAAATGGTGGCTTTCAGAGTGGTCGCTTGCTTGACCATCGGACCAAAGTCCGCTGGTAATCCGAGGGCAAACTTGTTGACCTTGGAAAGTTCCGTTGGAAGTAGGTAGGGAACAAACTTCATTTTCTCCATAAAACTAGTAGCGTACTCGGTGACGCTCAACCTTCCCTTTTTCAGATTCTGGAACTCATTATTGATTTCCAGAAGGTCCTGCTCAGAGCAGTGTTGCATCTTTAGTTGCACCCCAAAATCTTCCCACGACATCTTGCTAGCTTCCCCCTTGGGCATAGAACCAGCCAGTAGCTTCCACCAGCTCAGCACTCCAGATTTTAACAGAGGGATCGCGAGCGCGGTCTTCTATCTATTGCTGCATTCACAACTTTCAAACATTGTCTCCATCTCGGAGATCCAGTCCATAACTTGCACCGGTGTCGGGCTCCCAGAAAGACACGGTGGCTTGGATGCCATAAAATCCTTGTACTTGCACCCACGCCAATCATTTCCTCCATCATGGTTGTTCTGTCGAACTAACGGTGGGTCGGCTTGACCAATAATCCCACTTAAGTTTCCTCCTTCTGACTGCCCTCCATTCACTTCGGGCTCTTCAACTTGAATTGAAAGTTCTTCACGATTCTGCCGAAGTAGGCGTCTAGTTTCTTCCATATGACGATCCAACATCGTTTGAATCATCAATTGTACTCCAGCCATTGTCATCGGCTCAGGTGGTGCTGCTGCAACAACTACTTGTTCAAGCACAAGTGGTTGATTCCTGTTTTCGTTCACGTTTCCAGCTCCACTCCTGGTTCTTGCCATTTTGGATCTATACACCGAATAAGGTGATTTTAGATCCTCATTCACGGTAGATATTCAAATCATCCTTATCACTTCGAAACGTTTACATGCTAGTTCTAATATTGTAGTCGTATGCTTAGAATCCTAAACACATAAGGTTTCCAGATCCGGTCGGCAACATACCATAGATCCGAACAAACAATATCATATATAGCAAACATAGAGCATTTAGCACATAAAAGCATTTTAAGCATCTTTCCTAAAATATACTAGTGCTCGTGTCTAAAATATGGTAGACACTCATCTCACAATCATTTCTTAGCATTCTAAGTTTAAGTCTAGAAATCCTACAAATTCCTAGTTCGCTTAAACTAATGCTCTGATACCAACTGTGACATCCCCATTTTCACGGCCAGAAAAGACCGATTTGTTTATGCTTTGTTTTGAAATCAGAGTAATCGTTTAAAGAAAACTGCTACGGAATTTGTTCCTAAAACAAAATGTGATAAGAATTTATCAAAGCATTTCTTTAAAGAAATGTATTTTCACTAAATAACAAAATCTCTGGATGTCATGTTCCGATATAGACCAAAAGCATAAACAGTATAAAATAGACCTTACAACAGATATTTACAACTACTGGTCTATTATCCAAAATCTCTCGTCAAGTCCACCAATTTATACTCTTGTGCCGTTACCTGTAATACAAAGAAAACTGAGTGGGTCAGGCTTGGGAGCCTGGTGAGCATATAGGGTTTTCAACCCACAATAATATAATTATTATATTCAATCATCAAACAATCAATCCAATTACCCATCCCCATTATCTTCTTTATTTCTTAAGGTTTTACCCTAAGAACCGACTATCCTTCCTTCATTCGTTCCTAAGGATTGACCTAAGGAATCGGCACAAAGTCCATTGCTACTACGGTTTATACAACAGGCACTACGTCACATAGTCGACAGGGTTTATACCATAGGCACTACGTCTCATAGTCACCAGAGTTTATACAATAGGCACTACGTCTCATAGTCACCAGGGTTTATACAATAGGCACTACGTCTCATAGTCACCAGGGTTTATACAATAGGCACTACGTCTCATAGTCACTGGGGTTTATACAATAGGCACTACGTCTCATTGTCACCAGGGTTTATACAATAGGCACCACGTCTCATAGTCACCAGATATTTCATCTACCCATGTTCTACCCAACATATTTGTAGATATAAAATACATATACGGTTTAAATCATTAAAAACCTGTATAAAACATCCATTCCACACCCATCACAAATAAACAAACAATACATAACACATAGCATGTATTTCATAGTAAATACTTCATATTTATGTGTTGGAAGAAAGTAACTACACACTCACTTGATCAGAAGATGATCGGGCAGCACTACAGCTCTAAGAGTAGTATTTCTTCAGTGAAACCGGGAGATCTTCACAAAAACCGGGCTTCTCGCGGGCAGAGTTTCGGCTCGGAAACTTTACTTCTCGGGATCTTCGGGGCTTCGGGACTCGCTTCGGGTCTCGGGATGATACCGTGGCTTCGGGGGTATAAATTGCATGCAAATCGAGGCAATAAGGAGTGAGAGAGAAGAAATGAGTAACAAATTCCGGAGACCTTGCATTCTATTTATGGGGGGCTGACCCTCCGAACGCAGCGCGTTCCCTGAACGAACATAGCGCGTTGCTTGTACGAACGCAGCGCGTTCCGCCGTGCGTCATTGCTTACGAACTTCGGACTTGACAGGCGACGGGACAGGCTCTGGGCTCCGAACGCGGGGCGTTCCCCCTTTGCGATGCGCGCCTCGAACTTCAGAAAATCATAACTCTCGCATACGATCTCCGATTTCGACGTTCTTTATATCCACGCGTAGGTGAGATTATGCTCTACAACTTTCGTTTTGACTCCGTCGGCAAATTTTGACTTTTATTTATATTATATTATTTTGAGTAGGCCGGGACAGGAAAACTCAGTTAGAAATTCATATCTTCTTCATCGGACATCCGTTTTCGTCTGTCTTTTTACCGTTGGACTACTATCAACGAGATCTTCGATTCTCGTTTAGATTTTTTTGGCTAGAAATCACTCGATCTCAAATCCGAAGTTCGGGCTGCATACTGCTAAGCTGAAACTTAGAAAAATCATAACTTCCTCATACGAAGTCAGATTTGGACGTTCTTTTTATGCACACTCTCGGTTTAACGAACTCTACGACTTTCGTTTAGATCACTAAGGCTAAATATCGCTCTATCGTAAATTCACTGTTTACGTCGCGCTGTGTCGTGTCGGTTCTGTCGCGAAACTTCGACAGGTCATAACTTCTTCGTTATAACTCGGATTTCGGCATTCTTTATATTTTCGGAAACCTTGCCACGACCACTACAACTTAGTTAAGATTATTCATTCTAAATAATCTTTTATCAAAAAGTCATTTTTGACGCTTATCGTCTCTAAATTGTCTAGCCCGGATCTACGGGCGTTACACATGGTTATAACGACTCATATAGAGATCCATTACCATCACAAAATTACGAAAATCAAAACTCGTAAATCATATTGATACAAAATAAATCATACGATAATGCCAGGACTGCAAGATTTTTTTATAAATCAGAAAATATCGAATTTTCTGTGGAAACACTATTATTCAATTACCTTCTACTTACAACAGAAAGAATACAAAGAAATTTGGACTGCATACTTATACATGTTTTTACTATGAAATTCACAAATGCAACTATTCTCGATTTTCACATCATTTTTCAGACTTTTTACAGAAAATATCGGATTTTCTGGGTTTTACAAACAATACAAAATCTTTCATTCAAACATGCTTATGAACTCACCAACATTATATATGTTGACCGTTTTCAAAATAACTTGTATTCTCAGGTAACCGTTAAGCAGAAGAACCTTCAAGTGTGTGGATTTATTTTGTGTAATGTCAATCATCGTACAATTAATATTTTGGGAACATGTTATCTAAGACAATGTACTTGATGTGAACAATACCAGTTGTAATATGTAATGTTTGGTGATGATTGTGTTATGTTTCATGTATATTCAATGTGATGATAATTCAATTGATAGTCACACGAGCCCCCGGACGATTCCGCCGTCTGGTTCGGGGGTGTGACAGATTGGTATCAGAGCATTGTTTATTGTGAACTGGCATATCTAACCATACTTGATATGAAACTATAAATACAATGAGACTAAAACACTCTGAATAAAGTGCATACATTAAAAACTATAACATTAAAAGTCTCTAGAGGAAATGGAACACTGTGATTAAACCCGGGCAGTTATGTAGTTATATTGGGGGTAAATATAGCCTGATCAACTATATTTATTCAAAATATGACCAACATGTGTTTGGGGGTAATTATGGCGGGAAATTGACCTAGAAGTGTACATCATATCCAAAACTTCTCAGGAATTCAAACAAAAATAACTAAAAATACTATAGGAGTATTTTGGAAATACTATATGCATACGTGATTTATTTTTACAACGTCTTACACCCCCCGTGCAGACTTTATGGCTGGATTTCATCATCCTGGAGATCCTTATTTCTCCAATCAGGGAAATGGTGGATGCTTAGAACCCGAGGAAGAACCCGAAGAAGAACCGGAAGACGAGCCCGAAGAAGGACCGGCAGAACCGGTAGCCGACTCGGACGAGGAGGAGGCAGAGGGCAGCGAATCAGATGACTCGGACACAGGTTCCGAAGTCATCAACCCTCCGTACATGGCCACGGTGCCCCCATACCGGATGGGCCCCAATGGACCTACGCCCCCATGGGCACACGACATCTGGAGATGGAGCCGCCAGCAGGGGGTGCGGCCCCTATTTGGTATGAACCGGGACTACTACGATCTGAGTCACGGTGGACCCGCCGATCGAGCCTTGCCGGTGATAGTAAGGAGGACTCGCGACATCGACAAGCAGGCGCCGGCGACCGCTGGCCAAATGGTGGCCATGAGAGCCGCGATGGAGCGCACGGAGAGGATGACACACGAGGTAGTCAGGGACTACCAGATGCGTCAGGCAGCTTTGGAATCCCGGCTTCGGGACGCCGAGCGCCACCTGGCTAGACTTCAAGGCGCATCCACCTCATCGTCAACACCACCAGATCCACCCCGCCGTGACTAGCACCTGTTCACGTACTCCCGTTACAATTTCCTTCTCTATGTTTTACTCTATGTACTAACGACCATATGTTTAAGTGATTACACTACTCATAGGGTCGTCATGCTGTCGGATCATATGTTTTTCCCATGTATTGTATGCCTTTTTGGCAAATTTTTAAGTATTAAAAACAATTAGTATTAATGGAAATGCTTTATGTTTTTATCGTGATGTTGTTATCTGCTATGTGTTTTATTTCCTTGTTTTATGTTAATGCATGGAATCACTTAAATGCACACTCGATTCGCCGAGTCTGTGGAATTTTAAACTCGGAATACGATATGTACTCAACATCTTTCCATTCTTTGACAGAAAGATGCCTCAAAGACCCAACCGTGGAAACAACGCAACACCGACCCCACCTGAAATAAACTCAGTTGCATTCCAAGCAGCACTGTCCGTTGCGGTCACTACAGCACTTGTGCAGATTCGCAACGGGAACAACGGAGAAGTTAACGGACAGGGAACTGGAAGCACAAATCAAGGAACAAACCACGGAATCACACGAACCTGCACCTACAAGGACTTCATCAACGCCAAACCTCGAACCTTCAATGGAACAGGAGGCGTAATAGCCCTGAAGCGATTGATTGAGAAGGTGGAATCAGTTTTCGAAATCTGCGGGTGTCCGAATGGGTGCAAGGTCAAGTTTGTGGCATGCACATTCATTGATCAAGCTCTCTCCAGGTGGAATGGCCACGTAGAGGCCATGATACTCCCGGTGGCGAACGCGATGCCATGGGAAGAGCTTAAGGAAATGATGTTGGCTGAATACTGTCCAAGGGGAAAAATTCAGAAGATAGAACAAGAACTGTGGGACCTCACAGTTCAAAATTCTGATATCGACGCATACATATCCAGATTTAGCGAGCTATCTCTCTTGTGTCCCAGAATGATCACCTCAGAAGGGAAAAAGATTGAGAGGTTTATCTGGGGATTGACCGCGCCAATCTAAGGGAACGTCATTGCGGCAAACCCTGAGACGTTTGATAGTGCAAAGAGGCTGGCCAAGAAATTGTATGATCATGGCAACAAAAAGAGTGCCAAAACAGGAGAAGCGGAGGTTAAGAAAGAAGGTGAGAGCAAGAAAGGGAAAAACAACAAGCGAAAGGGAAAACAAAACTTTGAATCATCAAAGAAACAACAAACTGTGACTGTCCATGCTGCAACTCAAGCTACCACCACACCACATGCTCCAGCCTCATCCACACCAAATAATCCCAAGCAATACTCAGGGACCCTACCTAAGTGCAACAAATGCAATTTTCACCATCAGGGAGAATGTAGAGAGATGCACTGCACGAGCTGCAACCGAAAGGATCACACTGCCAGATTTTGTAGAGCTTATCCGCAACAAAACCAACAGTCAAACAACAACAACAACAACAACAACCGCAACAACAACAACAACAACCGCAACAACAACAACAACAACAACAACAACAACAACAACAACAATGCTGGGGCCACTTACAACTGCTATGGGTGTGAAGAAACCGGCCATTTCCGGTGCAATCATTCATTTCAAATAGACTTGATGCTAAACAATCATTCATTTCAAATAGACTTGATGCTAGTAAATATTAGGAGTTTTGATGTGATAATCTGCATGGATTAGTTAAGCCCCCATCATGCTGACATAATGTGTTGCTAGAAGGCCGTTCGCCTTCATCTCCCCAATCACAAAACCCTAATAATCTATGGCGATAAACCTGGTGCCAACCTTCGCCTTATCTCGTGTATCAAGGCACAAAAGTGTCGACACAAGAAGAACTACGCATTCCTTGCTCATGTGGTGGATAAGACCAAAGGGGAAGTGAACATTCAAGACATTCCAGTGGCACGTGAATTCCCGGATGTATTTCCAGAAGATCTTCCGAGAATACCCCCAGAAAGACAAGTCAAATTCCGAATCGACCTCGTGCCTGGAGCCACTCCTATCGCCAAATCACCCTATAGGTTGGCTCCCGCTGAAATGCAAGAATTATCAAGCCAACTGAGTGAACTCCTGGATAAAGGATTCATAAGACCCAGCTTCTCTCCGTGGGGAGCTCCGATTCTTTTCGTTAAAAAGAAAGACGGATCCTTCAGGATGTGCATTGACTATAGGGAACTGAATAAGCTCACCATCAAAAACCGGTATCTACTTCCACGAATCGACGATCTATTTGACCAGCTTCTAGGGGCTAGTTAATTTTCGAAGATAGATCTGAAATCCGGTTATGATCAACTCAAAGTCCGAGATGAGGACATTCCTAAGACTGCTTTCCAAACTCGCTACGGTCATTACGAATTCGTCGTGATGCCCTTCGGTCTAACGAATGCCCCCGCTGTATTTATGGACCTCATGAATCGAGTCTGCCGCCCATTCCTTGACAACTTCGTAATTGTTTTCATCGATGATATTCTTATTTATTCTCGAAGCGAAGAAGAGCATAGTCAACATCTCCGTCAAATCTTGGAAACCCTAAGAACTGAAAGACTTTATGCGAAGCTTTCCAAATGAGAGTTTTGGATCCGCAGTGTAAACTTTTTGGGTCATGTAGTCAGCAAGGAAGGGATTCACGTAGATCCTTCCAAGATAAAGGCCATTGAAGGCTGGGCTATCCCGAGAACCCCAACATAAATCCGTCGATTTTTGGGTCTCGAAGGCTACTACCGAAGGTTTATCTATAATTTTTCTAAGATCGCCAAACCCCTTACAGCCTTGACACAAAAGGGTGTGTCTTTCAACTGGGCAGAAAAGCAAGAAGCCGCCTTCCAAACCCTTAAGCGAGCCCTTTATAGTGCGCCAGTACTATCCTTACCAGAGGGAACCGAAGATTTCGTGTTCTACTGTGATGCTTCGAACCAAGGGTTAGGTTGTGTCCTCATGCAGCGCGGTAAGGCGATAGCTTATGCATCCAGGCAACTAAAGACGCACGAAGTAAATTACATCACTCATGATCTCGAACTGGGAGCAGTGGTCTTCGACCAAAAGATTTGGAGGCACTACCTCTATAGTACAAAGTGCACCATTTTCACCGACCACAAAAGCCTCCAGCACATTCTGAATCAGAAAGAGTTAAACATGATGCAACGAAGATGGGTTGAGCTGCTAAATGATTACGAGTGCGAGATCAGGTACCACCCGGGGAAGGCTAACGTGGTAGCCGATGCTTTGAGCAGGAAGGAATATTCAGGTCGCCGGATGAAAACCTTAACCATAATAATCCAATCCCACCTAACCTCGCAAATCAAGGAAGCCCAAACAGATGCGTTGGGGTCGGAAAACATCATAAATGAAATGTTGTGTGGGATGGATAAAAGTCTGGAAGCCAAGGAGGACGGAGCATACTATTTCATGAATAGAATCTGGGTCCCTAGACTTGGGGGATTCAGAGAAGTGTTTATGAATGAGGCCCACAAGACGCGATATCCTATTCATCCTGAGTCAGATTAGATGTATCTGGATATCAAACAACATTATTGGTTGCCAAATATGAAGGCAGAGATAGCCACTTACGTGGGCAAGTGTCTTACTTGCGCCAAGGTGAAAGTGGAATACCAAAAGCCCTCGGGACCATTACAACAACCAGCGATATCCGAGTGGAAATGGGAAAGGATAACTATGGACTTCGTGACCAAATTACCAAAGACAGCAGACGGATTGGATGCTATCTGGGTAATCGTCGATAGGTTAACAAAATCCGCTCATTTCCTGCCAATAAAAGAATCCTACAAGATGGAAAAGCTGATGCGAATCTACATCAAGGAGATTGTGAGACTCCATGGAGTGCCAGTGTCTATTATCTCGGATCAAGATAGTAGGTTCACTTCAAGATTTTGGCAATCTCTTCAGAAGGCAATGGGAACACAGCTACATATGAGCACTGCTTACCACCCTCAGACGGATGGCCAAAGCGAGCGTACCATCCAAACACTCGAAGATATGCTTCGAGCATGTGTGATAGACTTCGGCAAGTCATGCGATACCCACTTACCGCTAATCGAGTTCTCATACAACAACAATTATCACACAAGCATCAAGGTTGCTCCTTTCGAGGCGTTATATGGTCGCAAATACAGATCACCTCTATGCTGGGCTGAGGTGAGTGACACCCAACTAGCAAAAGGGCAATCACCGAACAGTACTTTAACAGGGCCAGAGATTATTCGTGAGACGACAGAGAAGATAATCCAAGTCAAAGCTCGACTTCAAGCATCGCGAGACCGATAGAAGAGCTATGCCGACAAGCGGCGAAAGCCATTAGAATTTCAAGTCGGGGATCGAGTGTTATTGAAGGTCTCTCCCTGGAAAGGGATGATCCGCTTTGGGAAACGGAGAAAACTGAACCCGCGATACATTGGACCGTTCGAGATTCTTGCCCGGATTGGTCCAGTGGCTTACACGCTGCAGCTACCTGTCGAGCTCAGCAACGTACACCCCGTGTTCCACGTCTCGAATCTGAAAAAGTGCCTATCATATGAAACTCTTGTCATTCCTCTAGAAGAGATCGAGATCAACGAGAATCTTCTGTTCGTCGAAGAACTAGTTGAGGTATTGGATAGGGAAGTGAAGCGTACAAAGCAGAGCCGCATTCCGATTGTGAAGGTTCGATAGAACGCTAAGCGTGGACCGGAATTCACATGGGAACACGAAGATCAAATGAAGCAGAAGTACCCTCACTTATTCTTTCCTTCATAATCCTAGTTTTCAAAAGAATTTGGGGATGAAATTCCCTCTAACGGGGGGATGATGTCACAAATGGCATTTTAGCCAGGAAATTCTGTGGTCATGTATATGTCATCTATGATAATACTTGTAACTCTAACTTGTTATCATACACTATGTTCATTCTATGACAACAAACTTAGTCAAGATTCACAATTGAAGTTCAAAACTCTATGTAAAGCATTTCAGAAAGTCAATTGGGAGTTGAAAACCCTAGAAACCCCGGTTCAAGTTCTTTATGGACTAGTATTTTCTTATTGGGCCTAATGGACCAATAAGCATTCAATTCGACTATTTTGGGCTTAAAAACCCTATTGGGATTCTAAATGGATCCAATTCATAAATCTATAACATTTTGGATCATTTGGGCCTAGAATTATTCATTCTAACCTTAATGGGCCTTAATGGGCCATAAACTCCCTTTCTTTTATTTAAATGGCCCGTGAACCATCCAATGGGCCTAATGGGCCGAAAAGTAATATCTTGGGCCTTATGATTTCGATCTAAGACAATTAATGGCCCAAACTATTCAACTCCTTTATCCTAGCCCAATTCTCGGCCAATGAAAAAAAATGGTTAATTAACCTAATCCATGACACATCATTTTTGTTTAGAAGATAATAAGGCTTTTATACAACATGTATCAATGCACTCTCATACTTCCATGCAAAGATCACTCCTCCTTCTCCCTTCTTCTACTCACGACCGAGAGCAAGCCCAAACACACACACACACACACAGACTTTCAAAACTCTCTCTCAAACACTCTCAAGAACATCCCCTTCCTGCCTCAAATTTTCGAAGATCTAGAGTGCTTTCAAGTGGATCCTTCACTAATATCATCAATCTTTGGTAAGATCTTGTAAACTTAAGTTGGTTTACTTCATTCATTAGCTAAATCACTCCTTATCAACACATGTTTTCATGATTTTGCTTCCTAGAACTTCCTAACTTCGAACTCCACTCAAGAAAGCTTACTAAAGGCCGAGATCTTTCCACTTTCTTCTTCACAACCAAGATCATCAACCCATTGTGAGTTCATACCCTCTTGTTTTCGGATTTTACACGTTTTTGGGGGAGAATACAAGTGTTTATGTGTAGATCTATGTATTTATGCATGCTATGTGTGATTTTCTTGGTTTATGTTGTGATTATGTGATAAAACTTGATGAATCTCGAATACTCTAACAAAAATGGGTGGGATTCATAAACTAAAATACTCTAAACATCATACTACAAGGATAAAAGTGTTATACATGCCTAAGATGTGAAAAGCAAAACAAAAATCTTGTGTAAGGATCATTTTTGACAAGTAAACAAAAATTGGGATAATTTTGCCACATACGGTTTTGTAAGGATCAAAAGGGTCAAATTTGTATAAAAATGAGCTTTTAAAACAACTATACCTTCCAAAGGACCAAAAGTGTTATATTTTGCATTATGGGCCTTAATTTGGGCCTGACGGCTCTTTGGGCCCAAATTGCAAAAACATAAATTTTCATGGACTAAAATGTTATTTGATCAAAACTTGAGTCAAAAATGAAAAATTACAAATTTAGGGGCTGAAAATGACACTTATTTCAAAATTGGGCCAAAAATGTTAATTTTATAAAAATTGGGCCGAAAATGTCATTTTATTCAAATAAGGGCTGAAAATGTAATTTTCCACAAAGATGGGCTGAAAATGTCAATATATGTATTTTTGGGCCAAACCCGTCAATTACTAAACATTTGGGGCGAAAATATAGATTTTTATAAATTAATGGGCTAAAATGATATTTTTAATTAAAATAGACCAAAAATGACATTTTATGTAAAAATAAGCCTTTAAATGTTCAAATTAGTTCTTAAGGGACCTAAAGTGTAATTTTTATTAAACATGAGTTCAAATTATAGAATTTTGACGTATCGAACAAGAAAATATCATTATAACAAAACACTGGACTTTTTATAACATTATGGATAAATGTTTTGACTAAATGAACTATACTATGACAAACAAACGAAATACAACAACGGTACGACTATTAGGCCTAGTACTCAGTATACATGCTTATTGGGCCTTAGTGGCCCATTTACATGCTAATTTAGCCTGGAATAATTTATCATATGCTAAATGGGCTGTAATGTGTCCATTGCATACTTAACAAGGCTGGAAATAACTTACATTTCTAATGGGCCACAGTTATCTTTTCATGTTTGTTGGGCCTGATCCTTTCACGTTCATGTATCATCTGGTGTTCGTAATTCTAAATACATATAATGTTATACATATTCATGTTTGTTGGGCCTTATCCTTTCACGTTTATGTATCATCTGGTGTTCGTATCATCTGGTGTTTGTTGGGCCCCTCCTTACCATATCTTTATCAGCTTAAATCCCAAAACTTACACTTTAGCCCCTGCCTTCCTAAAATCTTTTCAACTTTAATCCTATATTTACCATTCAGCCCTTCTCTTAAGATTTTATTACAATTTAAATCCAGAATTTTACCAAATCACCCTCAACCTCCAAGGTTCTTTACAAACTAATCTGAAATTACATTTTAACCCCCAAAAACATCTCCTTGGTAAATTATTCTGCATTTAGGGCTACTTATTCATTTAATAACTTTATCTATTTATTTATTAAATAAACGGGATGTTACAGGAACAGGGGTAAATTTTTGACTTGCGCTAAAGTCAAAGTAGAGTACCAAAAGCCCTCGGGATTATTACAACAACCAAAAATCCTCGAGTGGAAATGGGAACAGATTATAATGGACTTCATAACAAAACAACCCAAGACACCTAGTGATTGCGACACTATTTGGGTAGTGGTCGATCGTGTGACCAAGTTCAGCTACTTCCTACCAATCAAAGAAACATACAAGATGGAAAAGCTAACCAGAACCTATCTCAAGGAAATAGTCAAATTGCACGGGGTGTTGATTTCTACCATCTATGATAGTGATAATAGATTTACCTCTCTATATTGGCAATTCTTATAGAAATTCTTCGGAACGCGCCTTGACATTAGCACATCTTACCATCCGCAAAACAGATGGTCAATGTGAAAGGACCATTCAAACATTTGAAGACATGAACTAAGCAAGTATGATACACTTTGGAAGCGCATGGTATACTAATATGCCTGTAAATAAGTTCTCCTACAATAATAATTATCACACTAACATTAAAGTTGCACCAATTGAAGCACTATATGGGCGCAAGTTTCCATCACTGATATGTTGGGAGGAAGTAGGTGATACCCAACTAGCAAAGAAACATGTGGGTGACACACTACTTACTGTCCTTAAGATTATACATGAAAAAAGACGACACATGATCGGCAGAAAAGCTACGCTGACAAGAGACGTAAGCCATTGGATTTCCAACTGGGAGTCCAAGTACTACTAAAAGTATCTTCTTTGAAGGGAATGATACGACTAAAAAGCAAGGAAAGCTGAACCCACAATACATAGGACCTTTCAAAGGTCTTTCAAGAATTGGTTATGTTCCTTACAAACTCATATTACCTCAAGAACTCAACAATGTACACGATGCTTTCCACATATCCAACCTCAAGAAGTTTTTGTCTGGATATACTCTTCCCATCCCTCTCGATGAAATTCAAATCAACTCTAAACTCAACTTCATTGAAGAACCAGTGGAAATCATGGATTGAGAGATGAAGAAACTCAAACAAAGTCGCATTCCCATAATGAAAGTCTAATAGAACTCTAAACGAAGACCATCGTTTACCTAGGAGCACAAGGATCAGATGAAGAGCAAGTACCCCTACCTCTTCAGCAATGCCCCGTCACAAGCTAAATTTTAGGACAAAATTCCTTTAACGGAGGAGAATGTGACAACAACCAAAAACTCATCAACAATCGTCAATCGCAAATGTGACAAATGTCAATGTAATAGGCCTAATGTATCATGTTTGACAATTTTTAATGAAAATACATATACATTTAAATATATACAAAAATGAGTTGAATCATCCAATTGCAAAAAATATAGACGCGCAAATTTAGTATTATTTTGTATAAATAATAACATAATCCAAAAGTACATGTCAGTACGATTATGAATATATAAAAAATGTCGAAATCGGAGTTCGTATCCGAAACTTGAAAACTCGTCGTAATACAAGAAAAGGGATAAAAACAAACTATTGAAATAAAATGCGTATAAAGCATCTTTTTTGGTGCACATGTTATAATAACCAGAAAGTACATGTCATTGAGGTTGCGCGGACATAAAGGACGTCAAAAATAGAGTTCATACGCAAAAGTTATAACTAAACCTATAAAATACACAATTCATTCCCCAATACGAAAGCTTAAACACAACGTTAGTGGCTTAGAAGTTGAATTTTCAACTTCCAGTATTTTCGTCATGATCGTAGTGCAGTTCTGCATCTAAGTATGCTTTAATCTTATTTTGCCCAAAATTTTCTTAAGGGATAGGTATAGCAGTAACCATTTTCCCGATTATGAATCTTCATACGATTTGTTAGGTGGTTTATGGAACTCAACAAAAAAAGATAACAATGTTTTATGAATCAAGGAGTGATCTAGTATTTGATTCAATTACTAACTTTTCCGTTTCACGAAGGTTTGACGATTTTGAGAAAAAAACAGTCGAATCACAACATCCGGGAAGCTACTTTATTCCTACTTTCAAACATTATGTTTGCATAATTGTGAGACTCGTTAGGTGAATATTTTTGGATTTTACGATTCAGGAGATTGAGTACTATAAGCCTATATACTCAGAAAATTTTACGGAAGTCGGATTTCAGACCTAAAATTGACGCCCGAGATCACGCCGCACATTTTCATTCCAAGCCATCCAAATTCAACTTGAATTCCTATAAAATGGAACTTGAGATCAACTAATTTCTTACTCATTTACTTCTCAAGAAAGCTCCTGAAAACTCCCTCTCTCCCTCCCTCTTTTTCTCGCCAGCGACACCCAAACCACCACCCACCGTTACCACCTTCCGTCGTCAGCCAGCTCCTTCGGCCACCCCCTACCACCGACCTAAATCCCTCAACTCCCCCAACCATAAACGCCACCCCACCCCCTTCCGACGCCGACAACCCCCTTTTCGGCCCTTTTTTGTTCAAAATCGCCGCTACCGACTAATCGGAGTTGTTTTCCGATGAACCTCTGGCCATTTTCTGACAGAAAAATACAACGAGAACTCACCTTTTTCCGGTCACACATTGACACATTTGACGGCAAAGCACTGTCCATTTGCTTTTGACGAAAACGCGAATTTTAAAGCATGCGTCGAGGGTGAGTATCACAACTCCATTTTAAACATTTTACTGTTTCGGAGGAGATTACATGTTATATATTATGCATTTATATAAACATCAATCATTTATATAGCATTTAGATGATTTAATTATTTAATCGTTATAATAAATCATCATTAAAAATTGTTGTTTTGTATAATGGATTAAATAAATGTTGTCGTTAGTTTGCCCGTATAATAAGGATAATTATTATACCATGTCGTTACTATGCCCGTATAACATGGATAGTTATTATACCCTCCCGTTACTTTGTACGTTTAATTTTAAGAAGTAATTAAACGATATAATAAACATTATTATAATTATACAATATAACTTTATCCTGATAACTTAGAACTTATAAAGTTAGGTCCACAACTTTTAGAGCTACTTACTCAATAGTTTACATGAGACACATTCATCACCAAACTATAATACTTAGCAAAGGCCCCTACCTATGATCGTTAAATCTTAAGTGAGTGGGAGAGTTAAAATCTTAAGTGAGTGGGAGAGTTATGTATAGATCTATACGGTTTGACACCCCCACATGCGGTTGCTAGCTACAACCTCGGCGATCAAGTCACGGGCGATAACCGTCTAAACACTATGACATCCTATGAAGCGTCATGAGGGGCACCAACTCGTTAATAGCTCGATTATAGAAACTCAATGTAACATTGATAAGAATGCTAAAGGAAAAGAAAATAAATATATAAGTTGAAACAATAGTTATATACAATAAACCGCTACTTTTTGTAAAAAGTACACATATTTATATAAGTTAGAAATGCTTATATACGAGAAAACAAATACTTTTAGTATGAAAAGTACTTTTGATTCAAACGCTATAAACATGTGAACTCACCAACTTTACATTGATGTTTTTAAAATCACATGTATTCTCAGGGAACTAAAAGTCAGACGTGTATCGTCTTTTGGGGAACAATCATGGAATCGCAGGCATACCGCTTTATTTTTATCATTTATTATTATGTTTATCTATTATGGAAATGTTTGTACTTTACTTTCCAGTATTCTAAATCTTAGTACAATATGTAATATTATGTTCAGTAATGGAAGTGATATTTGTGTTATAATTTTTTGTATTGTTCAATGAAATCAATATATGTGATCCACGTTGTCGTCGCACATCCCGACGTTTCCGCCACCGGACAGGGGTGGGACAAACAAAGAAAGATGACAAACAAAGAAAGAAATCATGGGATCTACCATAAAATGATCAAGATGCTGAAAAAACGGTTAAGAGTTCAAGTACGTTTAGGAGCGTGAACATAATTACCATGAATCAAGTCGATATTCAAGCAAGAAGTTTGAGTAACGTCTATAAAGGAATAATATGGAACATAGATTCGTTAAGAGATGTAGCGTAATGACCTATTTTGGCTCAGAGGTGATTTCGAGGACGAAATCATTATAGTGTAGGAGAGTTGTAACACGCCGTTTTCAATTTTAATGATAATAAAGTATAAACTTTTATTTAAAAAATTCAAAGTGAAAATATGTTACTTTTAGGCAAATTAATCTAAATGGACAGTTACGATTTTTAGAAGTTTTGATGAAATCTTCAAAAGCACAGTGCGAATCGCGGAGTGTGCATTTAATGCACCTACACCACCAACCGTCTATTGCGTGGAAGACATGCCTGGCCGTTGTAAGGGCATGGTGCGTTGAGGCTTTTACATTCATTTCAATAAAAGTGTTAAGCCTCTTCATTTCATGCACCTTAATCTCTTAATCTTTATTGAGACCTCAATCTCTTGTTATCGATTCGTCTCTCTCGAGTGTCGTTAGTGAAATGTTGAAGCGTTGGAAGGATCCGCAAGAGAAGGATCTATATGTCAAAGTAAATCTCATAGGCTTTCCAAGTTATGTGTTAGTCGGGTAAGTTATACTTACACTTAACTGATACTGAGTATATTTATAGTCGTTGTTAGGAACCCAATACATATGATATTAGTCATTAATACCAGTATGTATACTGATTGTTCCACTTATGAGAGCGAAGATGAATGGTTCGACCTAGTCGTTGGATTTTAGAAAAAGCTATATACCGAAATGGTCATGCCTCCCGAATGTCTTAACAGGCTCATCTTTATTTGATAGCCAGCTGGTATAAATATAATTTTTGAAGGATCTAGATATTAATTTTCTAGATTACATAGTTTTTAGTTAGTAACAATATTATAGGTTAATACGTGCTTGGTGTGCCAGCTCACCAATTAAACCAATTAGTTGTTCAATTGTTGTTTAAGTGAGGTACACTAACTTACTTACTATGTTACCTATGCATGGTTATGTGTTTCTTGTTCTATATGTGATAAAGTGTGTGTATGTATGTCTATATATACATATATATATATATATATATATATATATATATATACATATATATATATATATATATATATATATATATATATATATATATATATATATAAAGTCTTATATATTATGATACTTGACTTTGAAAATAATTAATTTCATAAAATAAATAATTTCCAATAAATTACAAGAGTTATAAATTATTATCAAGAATCAAATTCTTATAAATAATATAGTTGCATCAACTTGTTTTTAATGTTACCCTTTACGATCATATATTATTAGCAATATCATCCTAATTATGATTCTTGAGCATGTAGATCTTTCAGTCTCTCACTTGTAAAATATTCATTATAGGTTGATATAGACAATGGTGAATTCATAGCAACAATTCATTGCCCCTAATAACGCATGGCGAAGTTCCATTCGACAACATTCAATTCCCCAAAAGATCAAAGCTTCATTTGATGTATAAGGTAAGTTTATCTGTTATCCCTTTGTTACAATCATCATGTTGAAAATGAGATACAGATCGCAATCAATATCATTTATTGTTCAATTCTGTTAACACGCGTTAGTTGTCTAACTCTCATGACATAAGAGAAAAAAATACCATCTTAACAACATACACCTCTTGGATAGTTCATACCGTATCTATTATTGAATTTTATAACTGTATATTCAAAGATCAATATTTAACCATATCAAAGTATAGTATTCCTTACACTCAAGTCCTAAATGTGTATCTCAGTTATTAAGGATACAAGTTACAAAGATAGTACCTTATCAAGTATCACTCATGATAGTGATCCATGAAGTGATCTTGAAATGGGTCATGTCGAATACTTGTTCTCTGACAAGTACATATGAATAGTGGTTTCAACCATTTGCCCACTTTCATCTTATGAGAGTCAACAAAATCCAATTCATATTATTCTTACTTCATAATTATTCCCACAATCATGATCGACTATGGACTTTTAGAATAGTCATATTAGTCATGTATTAAACATGTTAATATAAAACACAAGTATTAATGTAAAGATCATATCCCAATATATTAAAACAATATATTAGTTGTCATAATTTCCAATATCCAAATACTAAATCCAAATCAAATCCCATTTCTAGAATAACGAAGTCCTACAGGAGAAGCGTCACTTTTCATGCTTCGCTTATGGGAGGACTTCATTAATGGGTCTAACTAAATTTAATTTGTGTGACTTTTACGAATACGATTATCTCCTTATTTAAGTATACTCAAAGTATAACTAAATCTCTTGGATAAAATGATCGGTTTTCTGACATGATTTAGATTTCTTAGCTTGATTAAGTACACTCTTGACTTCATAAAAGATTTCTAGGTGATCCTCAAACGGAAGGACTCATCCTAGTTTTTCAATGAACTTTTCATCTAATGATATTAAATTGCAACTTCTGAAGTAGCATTGTATTCTAATTATGTAGTAGAACGTATAATTATGTTTTTCTTGGAGCTCATTCCAACAAAACTTATCTTCATTCATAATGAAGTCATAATTCAACTATAATTCATAAATATCTTAATGTGTTTATCATCTTATGTAACATTCTCTAGTTCTTCGTAAGTGCTTTTAGAATGCTCTTTATATACATATAATGTCTTTCCATGTATCTGATAGATGCCATTTTATGCATCTTTCAGAGTAGTTTTTGTTAGCATTTAACATCATATTTTACACATTTACATGTTTCCACATCCCCAACGGAGGCGGCGGAACATGCCCGGCTGTGCAACTTAATTCATGGATCACAGGTAAACTGAATATATAGCACGAGTACAATAATAAACAAATAGTCGTTGTATTCCATCTTGAAGTTTCAATACAATATTCTTACATATAATAATAGAGTACATGAATTACGTTAAACAGGTAAGCATATATAACAAAAGCTAGTAAACTAGGTCGCTTGAATCCATGATTATTCCATCATCTGAAATGCTTGTTTAGTGATCCCCTGAGAATACATGTAGTTTTGAGGGTTAACACAAGGTTAGTGAGAGTTATAGGTTTTCTGCTAGATCAGTAGTGATACTTTTAAAATGACCGAAAAGTATTTTCTTTGTAAGTAAAACCATACTTAAAAAAGATTTTGTAAAGAGATACCATAAGTGAATCCATACTTAAAACGTTTTGTTGAGAGAGAAACCAAGTCCATGGTTTGTAGAAAGAGAGATATCCAATTAATGTTTATAGTGAGTCCTATAACCGAGCTATGTGACTAGATATAACCCCTTATGACGCTTCATTGGACGTCGTGGATAAAGACTTAAGATATTTATCACCCACTTCGATTGATCAGTCGAGGTTGTAGCTAGCAACTGCAGGTGGGGGTGTCAACCCGTATAGATCAATACATACGTATCTCGCTCCGAGGATTAACAATTATAGTCGAGTGGATATACTAAGTGTTTATACTTAGGTAATAAATAGATTGTCACTGTAAAAGCCATTAACAAATGTAAACGAATAAAGTTTTACCATAGATGTCGAGTATGTTCGATAAGTATATAGTTAAAAGTGTATGATACTCGCTTAAATAGGTGGTAATATCTTACAAGTACATGTATAAATTCCAAGTTATAATATTTATAACTTATATATATATATATATATATATATAGAGAGAGAGAGAGAGAGAGAGAGAGAGCGAGAGAGAGGCACACACACATGCATGATATAAGTTAGGTGGTAAACTTTTCATGACATAAGATTTATGACATGCATTTTCCACATAGAACGATAGCATTTTGTAGTAACTGGTATACGTTCTTTTTGACTAGTTGTTTTATCTTAAACAACACAACAAATGTATATATCAAGTTTCAAACTAGTTTATGTATAAATAAAGTGTTACTTGACAATAACATTTATAAACTAAGTATGTTGCATTTTCACATAAAATAATAACATTTTATTGTATGTTTTGCATAAACAAAATATGTGAGCACATGTATCCCCCCCCCCTCAGGAATATATAAAAGCTTTAAAATGGAGTCGTAAACACTCACCTTAATTCGTGATTTTCGGTTTAGACTAGAGAATGTGATTGTGTTTGGGAAGCACCGCGAGATAGCACCAACTAGCAACCAAAATTTATCCGGGTTTGGACTTGATTTAACCCACGAAATAATACTAAAAAATCGAGTCTAGAACTGGGAGCACCATAGAAAAATAGCACACAAGGGATGACACTAAAGGTGGTGGCCGAGGGTGGAGTTGCGACGACAGTGGACTACTTCGGTAGCCTTGCTGCCTCGGTTTCTTTTCTGCCCGACAAAGAACGACTAGAGGGGGAGGGGGCAGAAGGTGGCACTGATTAGGGGGTGTTTGGGTGGGCTATCATCGACAGACAAAGAGGGAGAAATGGGGGTGGTGGTGGATGTTCACGGTGGCTCAACATCCGACAGTCAACCACCTCATTGTTGGGTTTATCCTGTCAAAAGAAGAAAATGGGAGAGATGGAGTGATGGAATTGATAGTTGGTGATTTTGGTGATGGAATGAGGAAGCAAAGTGTTCAATTTATAGTCCATGGAAGCCTCAAGCACCATGCTTCCATGGCTAGTCAAACACACAAAGAAAACTAGCCTATACTTGGTACCTTTGAAGTAGGAGTGCACACAAAGGAGTAAGGTGGTGGAAGAGGGGTGCCTTGGATGTGGGAAATAAGTAAGAAGGAAAGGCATGGTTGATTTTCTTTTTCCATGACAGGATGGTAGGGCCTAGTGATGACATCTTCTCAAAAAATGCCCCAAAACCTTCCTAGATTTACGTGCCAAGATCCCGAAATCTAATATTTTTTTTTCTAAAGTGTAAAATGATAGAGCCAAGTTCAAGGATTCTAAAAACCCGAATGGATTAATTTTTCGAGTTGTATTACTTCGGGAAATCGCGTTTAAAGATTCGCGTCTAATTGGCCTGAAACCTCCGATTTTTTTTACTTTTACAAATATTTTTACTACAAATATTTCGAGTATGAAATCATATAATAAACCATAGTCTGAGTTCAAAAACGTTCTCAGAATTCCCATATGAGGTGTGCAAGTGCCTCAACGGATCGAAACAGTTTATGTAGTTTAAAGAAAATCAGTATTATACTGGTTTAGTTTCTTGTAACCGCCGTATCTTTTGCATACGAACTCCGTTTGGGAAGTTCTTTATATTTTCGGAACCAGGTGAACATGTCCTCGAGACTAGAGTGTTTGCTTCGCTCACAACTGCTAAATACGAAATTTCAGTTTTTCAGACGTATTAACTAGGGTTACAATTTGTGCTTTATGATTCGTTTGAGATTTTTCACAATTGGAAGTAAGATACCATCTCATATCTTATTATAATGGTAATGAAACTATTTATTTTCCAAAATATGCGTTAAATCTCAATAGGTCCGGTTAAAAAGAAGTTCGCGGTGACTTGACTGCCTATAGTTTTAGACCTAAATTTTGGGATGTCACACATGTCATTAGTTTAAATAATGTTCAACTCATGTTTATCGTCAGAATTCCCGTACTGCTCATGTTTTTTATGTTATTTTCAGATAATTCGAATGGAGCGATACTTTGGGAGTAGTTTGGATGCATATTTGGAGCTTAAAAGGAGTTGAAACTGATGAAGGATGCTGATGAATGACTTGGAATGCTTAAATGGAAGTATTACGACCGAATTGCAACAAAAAGAGAAAAATGCAATCGCATTTTTCAACAAATGCGATCACATGGTGTCGAGGTTTTGTGTCGAAGTTGAAAAAAGGCCATGCTGAGCAACATACTTCATTAAACGACGGATCAGGAAAATTTGGGCAAAAATGTGTGACAACCCGAAATTTCTTTCTTGAATAATTATTCAAATCAGTCAAGGTTGGACTCATTTTGCTATCTTCTAGCATTATTAGAGTCATTTAGAGCGTTTTAAGCCTAGTACATCCAAGAAATGAGTGTTAGGAATTATCTGCTTGAGTCCAATGTGCACCAAGCAAGCCATAAACTTCATCATGTGGAGTTTACGGCCACATCGCATGAGTTTACGGCCGTAAACTCAAGGTGGCCGTAAACTCGGGCCATAAACATGATATTCCACCCTTTCTTCCTCATTATTCACCATTTCAACCTCAAGAACTCGATTTCTCTATCAAGTATCACAAGGATCTTCATTTTATTCTTCAAAAATGTAAGTGTTTCATCCTTTGATTAGTTGATTTAACTCATTATCTAGTATCATCCTTTGATTTCATCCATTAACTTCATGTTTTGGGTTTGATCTTCAAGATCACCAAGAACACACACTAGTGTTTTGGGCCGAAATCAACTCTTTTGCTTCAATATCGTAAGTATCTATTTCCTATACTTGTTATCTAGTAGAAGCCTTTGATTTTCATCCTTGAAATCAACCAAATCCCAAGAAACATGAGAGTTTATGGCCAGGAGCATCTCCCTTGGCCGTAAACCCTTCTTAAGGCTACAAGTTGGACATAAACTCTTCTTTAAGGCTTGGATTGAGTCTAGAACACTTCCTGCATACTTGAAGGACTTTAAACCACCTCTTTGGCACAAAACTTCATGAGTTTACGGTCGTAAACTCATAGGGCCGTAAACCCTATGGCCGTAAACTCAAGGGCCATAAACACATTGGCCGTAAACACCATAGCGTGGCCATACACCTCTTAGATGCAACCCTTTGTACTTCTAACACTTCAGTCTAAGTGTTTCCTAAGTCCTAGGGTGTTTCCCTTACATGATTAGTTGTACAAACACTAATTATATACATATATGTGTCATTATATGCTTATTAGGATCCGTTTGTGCTCAAGTCTTCACTTGACACTTAGTATCCTGCAAACCGATCTTTCATCCGTATCACTCACTACAGGTGACTTCATACCCCTTAACTTATCTTTTAAATGATTTTAAATGCTTTTATGGGGGGGGAATACAAGTTGAACTATTACAGTTATTATATCAATCACATGTGTTTAATAACTATCAAACAAATGGATTTTGTTACATTTCAAACTGTGTTATCAAACAAACTGCTTCAAATCGTTTTATAAACTCTTTTACATGTTAAATTCTTTCTATTAAACTCTTTTAAACTTATACTTTGTCAAAATCATGTCTATATCGATATAGTTATATAAGTAGGATTGAAAGGACTTAGGACTGATAACTCGCCTTATTTCCTGTTCCTTGTTTGGTTGTGGACTTAGAGTATCTGTTATTTGTCTGAAGGTCGTTTGAACCTTAGTTATATATTATGTGTATGTATATAGATATAAAAGTTATTCTATTAGTTCAATACCTTTGGGTAACAAAGGTATACAAACACGTTCATTCATACAAACAACATTGCTAGTAAACTATAATAGGTATAGTTTAGGAAGTCACTAATACTATTTGTAGAACAATGAAACATACAAGAGTCAGTTCAAACATACTATAAAGAGAAACAAATAGAGCATACTATAACGAGAGACAATACTCACTATAAAGAGAAACAGTACATACTATAACGAGAAACAACACATACTACACACTATACACTAGAGAACATACTACATACTAGACAGAGAGAACATACACTACACTAGAACATACTATACAAATACAAGAATACTATAACAATGATGTGAGATACTACTTCATGGTTCGGCAATATACTACTGCGTCACGTTTTATACCCAGAGTCTCCTGGATGGAGAGCGTGAATTTGTGTATAGATCTATACGGGACTGACCCTCCTACACCTTGATGCTAGCTAAAGTGGGACCTGCAGGTCTACGGGTGACGAATGTCATATCATTTCGACGTCTCGAACGTCGTGTTATACTAGTCGATCAAGTATGGTTACAATCATATCACATTTTACCTTAATTAACTAACAAGTTTAAAGGTAGTTATTACATGAGTAGTTACCTAAATAAAACTACAGTACATCTTTATTTTTCCCATGTCATTCACATTGTGATCTTCTCACATAAACGGTAATGAAAACTATATTTTGGTAATGATAGTCATACTTTGGGAAAATACTCACTTTTACAAAAGAACAAACATAAAGAACAGTTGGGTCTTGGTAGAAGACTGCTTTAGTAGAAAATATAGGATTTTCTAGGAAGTTTATAAATATTTACATCAAACATTTGCAACTACTTTCTTCAAACTTATACAAACAATGACACTAAAATACTTATGAACTCACCAGCTTTAATGCTGATCTATACTTTCAAAATAACTTGTATTCTCAGGTCGCCAGTAGACAGGTACAGATGACCAGGTTTCGAGAAGACGGAACTTTCAAGACTTGTCTTTATTTTGATTATTCATTTTTGGTGTCTTATAACTACAGAACACACTTGTATTAAAATTATACTATTAATTCAATGGAGGATGTTGTTGCTTGTTTACTATTATACATTGTTGTGATACTGTACATGACGTCCTCCGCCCCCAAGGTAAACTAATTCGTTTTAGGCCCAGTAATAAAATCCTAGTCCATAAAGAACTTGAACCGGGATTTCTAAGGTTTTCAACCCTTAGTTGAACATATGAGATGTATTTGAATGAGTATAGAGTATGATATTCACTTAAAATACATGCCTTACAATTGTTGATTGTTTACATGAGAATAGACTTTCCTAGCAAAATGCTACTAGTGACACATGTATCTTCTAGGGTTAACAACTTTTGAAGCAAGTACAGAATAGTTCCGCCTCCAAGAACTATTATATTGTTGTGATTAATAATCATTCGACACCTTTTTGATTGTTTTCGTTCCTTGTCTTTAATTCATATCATAAATATAGAATCTATCGATCTTTTATTGTTTCTCACAATGAGTATCAGAGCAGGAGATAGTGTAATTAATTCGCTATTCTTCTGTCGAGTAAAGGGTTTCTCATTAGTGTTTTTACAATTTTCTCAGATCTATTCTTGTTGTCTCAATCGTCTCGAGCGATTGTAGATCCCAAATCTAGATCTCTAGTTTTCCCTTGAGCTCGATTCCAGTTTACATACCTGATTCTATATTTTGGTTTATTGAATTCTCGTTAATATGCCTAACGACGATCCTCACTCTCTCTTATTCAATATATCAAGTAGCATTGGATCAACAACAAGGATTCCTATCCTTTTTCCAGAAGATTATAAGGTCTGGGGTCTTCACTTTGAAGATTACATACTTGGAATCGAAGAACATGGTTCCAGCATATGGCATGCAATGACGAGGAAAACGTACAAGCATACGGGTACCAGAAAAGAAATCAAAACTCTGGGTGAATATAATGCACTCATTAGTGAACTCACTAACGTTCCACGGGATAAGAAGGATAAGCTGATGTGTAATATAAAGGCAATGGGAATCATTTGGTTTGCTCTTCCTCCTGACACATTCCGTCTTGTCAGGTCATCCAACACTACAAAAGGAATTTGGGATAGACTGAAGGAATTATATTCAGGTGATGCCGACTTGGAACATTCTTTGTAGACGACACTTTTGTAAGAATTTGGATATTTTGTGCAGAAAACAGATGAGAATTTGGAAAAGACAGTCAATCGCTTCAATCACTTGTTAAGCAAAATGCTTAAATACAATCTTGAGCGACAAGTCATTGAACAAAAGGTAACATTCATGAATGGTCTCAGATCCGAATGAAAGTCTATAGTTTCTACTATTAAGGCACATGAACAATTCAAAAGTTATTCGTTGGCAAAACTCGTGGGTATTCTAAAATCTCATGAAGATGAAGTTACTAAGGAAGCGAAGCTTGTCTATAGTGTTGGATCTTTGGCGTTGGTTGATAAAGGTAAGAAGTCAGTTGTTGATGATTTCGAATCTGACATTTCGGATGATGAACTCTCAAAAGAAGATAAAGTGTTGATGCTGTTTAACCCAAAGAAGTTCTTTAAGAAGAACTTCTCTCGTTTCAGAAACAAGTACAAGCAGGGCAACTCCAGTTACGAAAAGCCAAGAGAGGAGAGTTACAAGATTTCTCATAATGACAAAGAGAAGAAAGAGAAGAAGTTGTTGGGTGATTCTGGATATGAATATAACTATTGACATGGAAAGAATCACTCCGCAAAGGAATGCATGATACGTAATCAGAATGACAAGAAGGAGAAGGATAAAGGTGAGGCCTACTTCACTCAGAAAATTGACGAACTCCGAAAGAAAAGTGCATCAAATGTGAAACCTATATTGATGATGCAAGAGGAAAGTGATGATGGTCGAGTCGAAGTGTGGTCCACAGACTCAGAGGATGATGAAGTAAGGAAACCTCCTCATGGCGGGTGTTTTGTGGTAAATTCCGAGAAGCAAGGTTATGCAGGCAAGTGTTTGATGATTCAGAGTGGCAGTTCGGAACAGAGAGGATATGTAACTGATGGTGCAAAAGCGTCAGATAGCTGCTTTGCTACGAAGACAATCAACGAGCAGGTGAATGAATGCGAGAAGGTTGTGGACAAGGTACATTCTATTCTTAAATATCTTAATATTCCTACATCACGTTATGATTCTGAATTGGATGATTTATGTTATACGATTTCTGATTTTAGTGATAGCTAAAAAAGGACCCGTATCAGTATTTCTGATCTTAATGATAAACTTAACAAGCTAACATTTAAGAATAAGGAGAGAAGAATAAGAATAGATCACAGGAAAAAGAGTTTTGTCCCCGTCTTCGTGAGGAAGAAGGATCCTTTTATACATGTTTGAGAGGCGTATGCCTCTCAACTGATTCTGTTCAACATTCCCTCATGAGGTGCGACATGGCGGACCCATACTGGAGGATCCTCTGTCACGTCTTTTTGCCTCGTCCCCTCATTGGCTAGAGGGGAATCTTTTAATTATTATGAAGATCGTGGCTATCGTCGGATGGGCAAGTGGGACTCTCTAATTGGTCCCACGTTTGCAAGGGTGTAATTCCTCGGAGAAGAGGTTAAGGCGCGGTTCTGCACCTTAACCGCCACACCTATGATTTTCGCATTGGAGAAGGCCCGACCTTGGCTTTGGACTGGGTTTTGACCAGGCCAAGACCGACGTTAGTTTGACTTCTCCTTTTCTGACGTTCTCCCTGAGGGATACGTTAACAACCTCTTTCTCCCCCTAGGCTGTGTTATCATCCACATCGTCATCACACAAGAGTCCTGTGTTGAGGAGGATTCCAAGGATGAGTATTCCCCAGGTGTCTCACCTAGACATCTTCTCTTACCTTTCCCGACCCATCAGTGGTCAGAAAAGGAAACCGAGTTCACCCTCTGAGCCAGCTATGGTCACCAACATTCTCCATAAAAGGAGGATTACTGATGATCCTCCACGTTTTGAGAGAGGCGAGTCTTCTCGGGCTCCGCCACGTGCACCATTTGGGGGTGACTCTGAGGATCAGGACGACGGATTAGCAAACCTAGTCCAGTCCCTAGAGGAGCTTGTTAGAGCTTCAGGTACTACCACTAGAGCGATCAAGCGGCGAGTCGAGAGACTCGAGGAGGAGAGGGACGATGTAAAATCCATTCAAACCCTCTATCATAGCATTTGTGTCGGTCGTACTAAGGCGAATGCCATGGGTGCCCATATCAGAGCCCTTGAGCATTGGATTCAGGTTATGCAGAGCCGGCTAGATGCAGTAGAGCAAAGAGTGACCATTACAGCACTGGAGCGACGTCAGCTTCAGGAGCAGTTCGAGGAGCTGGTCCGCTACCTGATTTACCGCTTAGGATGTAGACGTTCAACTAGGGTGACTTGTGCCCTAGGGTAGGGTTAGGATTTTTGTTGGAATAGCTAATTGTACTACAAGTGTATATTACTGCCTATTTGGAAATTGTTCTTTTGTAAAGCTTTTCCATTTCTAACCTTACACGGTTAGTACTTTTGTAACCTTTGTAACCGAAAAAAAGCAGTCTAATTTATGAACCTAGTTTCAGTATTTTGTTAAATGTTGAAATTCATTATCTATATTGCTTGTAAAATGCTATGTAGTCATATCTGAAACTAGATTCATAAATTAGACTGCTTGTTTTCGGTTACAAAGGTTACAAAAGTACTAACTGTGTAAGGTTAGAAATGGAAAAGCTTTACAATAAAACAATTTCCAAACAGGCAGTGGTATATACTTGTAGTATAATTAGCCATTCCAACAAAAATCCTAACCTTACCCTAAGGCACAAGCCACCCTAGCTGAACGTCTACCATCCTAAGCGGTAAATCAGGTAGCGGACCATCTCCTCGAACTGCTCTTGAAGCTGACGTCGCTCCTGTGCTGCAATGGTCACTCTGTGCTCTGCTGCATCTAGTCAGCTCTGCGTAACCTGGATCTGATACTCAAGGGCCCTGATATGGGCACCCATGGCATTCGCCTCAGTACGACCAACACCTATGTTGTGATAGAGGGTTTGAATGGCTTATGCATCATCCCTCTCCTCCTCCTCGAGTCTCTCGACTCGCCGCTAGATCGCTCTAGTGGTAGTACCTGAAGCTCTAACAAGCTCCTCTAGGGACTGGACTCGGTCTGCTAATTCGTCGTCTTGATCCTCGGAGTCACCCCTAAATGGTGCACGTGATGGAGCACGAGAAGACTCGCCTCTCTCAAAACATGGAGGATGATCAGTAATCCTCCTTTTGTGGAGCATGTTGGTGAGCCAAGCTAGCTAAGTGGGTGAACTCGGTTTCCTTTTCTGACCACTGATGGGTTAGAAAAGGTAGGAGAAGGTATCTAGGTGAGACACCGAGGGAATACTCATCCTTGGAGTCCTCCTCAACATAGGACTCTTGTCGTGACAGTGATGTGGCTGATAACACAACCTAGGTGGGGAAAGAGGTGGATTAGGGATAGGCGCCTCATCTGTGAGGCCCTCCCCGCCCTCCACTGGGCTGTCATCATTCATCTCCTCCGGTACCTCCTCCAGTATACCTTCATTATCGAACTCTGCAATGTCATCATCCTCGTCCTCTGACGGGTCTTCCTCTTCTGAAGGGTCTTCCTCCTCGGCGGGGTCAGATGGGGCATCTTCAGGAAAATATGGGTTCCCAGCCAAGTACATTGGAGCCTCGTGATGATCCTCGTGATTTGCAGGGTCCATCCCATCTCGGTGGTCGTTAGCCATCTGCATCAAGGGGTTGGAAATCTTTTTTTTTTGTATTTTAGAGATGAGTTTTAAATGTGTAAGTATTTTAAAGTTGGTATGGGGATTCTAAGCTACTAAGTATCTGCAGCGCATCTTGAGAACATCCTCCAATCTCGAAAACTCTCAACCATTGTAGTATGTCAGACTCATCGCTCAAGCTTGGTTGTTCACCCGCCCGACCATAAATAACATAGGCGTGCATTCCAGGTTTATTTATGGTATGGCCTATGTACGATACTAACCTTAGTTGAGGCGTTTGACCTAAAGGATTGAGTTAGTAGCTTTAGTTGAAGGCATGCCAGGATTTTTTTTATTAAGTGTTCTCATCGCGGGTCAGAGTATATATATAACTCTTATATATTATTGTTGGTGAGGTTTGTACTATTATTAAATTTTGTTTTGTACTTCAAGACTACCAGTTACAGATGAGGTCCAGACATGAAACAATGGAGGGCAGGACCATTTTAGCAATTAAGTCGTTCTAAAATCCAGCAACCCTATGTGGTCCTTCAAACCAGATTCCCCGTACCCTAAGTAGCTAAGAAGTAGTCTAATTATTAATAATACTTTTTATTAGGAGCCTGTAGCTATAGTTGTATTTCCTCTTTCGAGGATATGAGTTCTCTATAGCCAATTTAGCTCTGATACCAATCTGTCACACCCCCGGCCGAGGCGACGGAATACGCCGGGCTGTGCGACTTAGTTCATGGATCACAAGCAAATTGAATATACATCACAAGTTATAACAATAACATCACAATAGTTATATCTCCCTTTAAGGTTCAAATACATGGTTCATACAATAATAATAATAAGTTCATAGATTGCCTTAACAGATAGGCCGATAAATCAAAAGCTAGATAAAACTAGGTTGCCCAAAATCCATGAACGTTTCTTCTGCTAAAAACTGGTTCAATGATCTCCTAAGAATACATGTAATTTGAGAGTCAACACAAAGGTTGGTGAGAGTTACAGGGTTTTCTGCTAACCGCAGTAATGATACATTAAAAGTCTAAAGAGTATTCCTTTTGTAGTTAAAACCATGTTTGATAAAGAGATAAATCATAAGTATATCCATACTTGAAATGTTTGTTAAAGAGATAAACCATAAGTAAATTCATACTTTAAATGTTGATAAAGAGATAAACCATAAGTAAATCCATACTTAAAATGTTTGATAAAGAGATAAACCATAAGTACATCCATACTTAAAATGTTTGATAACAGAGAAATCATGAGTAAGTCGATACTCAAAATGTTTGATAAACAAAGAAACCGAATCCATGGTTTCTAGAGAAATCATGAGTAAATCCTTACTCAAAATGTTTGATAAACAGAGAAACTGAATCTGTGGTTTCTAGAGAAGTCATGAGTAAATCCTTACTCAAAATGTTTGATAAACAGAGCAACTGAATCTATGGTTTCTAGATAAAGAGTCCGGTTAATGCCTATAGTGAGTTCTATAACCGAGCTATGTGACTAGATATAACCCCTTACGACGCTTCATTAGACTTCGTGGATAAACTAAAGATAATTATCACCCAATTCGATTGATCTGTCGAGGTTGTAGCTAGCAACAACGGGTGGGGGTGTTAACACATATAGATCAATACATACATATCTTGCTCCGAGGATTAACGGTTATAGCCGAATGGGAACACTAAGTGGTTAAACTTAGGTAATGAATAGTGTCTCAGTATAAAGGTCATTAACTATGATATACAATAAGGTTCCCTATAAAAGCCGAGTAAGTTCGATGTATCCGTAGAAGCATCTTTTATTCGCTTAAATAGATGGTAAGTTTTCCAAGTGCATGTATAAATTCCAAGACATGAGTTTTATAATTTATACATACATTTTCAACGTATGTATAAATACATGCAGGATATAGATATAACGATACGAAATTGATAAACATTTGTTGTACATGTTTTATGACATACATTTATCACATTAAATCATAAAGATCTTATGATATATAATTTATGTGATGCAAATTTGCCATTTAAAATCATAGTATTATATGGTTAAATGATAAGATACCTTTTCTAGTTGTAGCATGTTTTAAATCACCAAAACATATGTACGTCATGATAAAAACTTGTGTACGATATATTATTTTGTGAAAAATGTCAATCATAACTAGATTATAAATTTAGCATGCATTTTCATATTTGATATACGATGTATTCTCCTCCAAATTAATAAAAGACAAAATTACAAAAATGGTCTCTGTGGTTTGCCAAAAGTCATAAAGTCAGTCCCTGCTAATTTTTTTTGATGTAAATGGTCCTTGTGGTTTGCAAAACTTGCAAAGATGGCCCTTTTTACTAATGCCGTTAGTATTCAGCCGTTAGGGACTTAATCTGTAAGGGTATTTTCGTCTTTTCAAGTATAAAGGGACTGAATTCGTGACATTTGATAAACCATAGGGACCATTTTTGTAATTTGTCTTAAAATAATATAAATGATAGAAAATGAAGGGTACTAGATTCGAACTTTGGACCTCCTACCTTTCTCCCTTAATCAACCAAAACCTTAACCAACTAGACTAGAGCCACACTTGATTTATATTTTCGAAAAGTAATTAATATTATCTACAAATCGTAAATAAATTAATAATAAAATATTAAAAAAACATATTTTTACAAAAAAAAATTAATAAAACAAAATATATTTTTAGCGTATTGTAAAAAAAAATACAAACAATTATTTGTTTTTTTACGTATTTGTTTTACGTATTTAAAAAATAAGTTTCCGTATACTTTTAAATACATAAAAAAACGTAATAACATATTATACAAAAACGTAATCCTAAAAAACATAAAAAAAGTTTTTTGTATATATTTATTTTATGTGAAGTATGTTTTTTATATTTTTTTATGTATTTATTTTATGTAAATATGTTTTTTTATGTAATTAAAAAAATACGTTTTTATATAATATGTTATTACGTTGTACTGGAATAGAAAATCGGTAAAATAAGTTTTTGTATTGCCCAATCGGTTTTCTAAAAACCGTTTTTCGGTTTAAAAAATACATATTAAAAAAAAGTTTTTTATGTATTTTTTAAACCGAAAAACGGTGTTTAGAAAACCGATTGGGCCAATACAAAAACTTATTTGACCGATTTTGTATTCCAGTACAACGTAATAACATATTATATAAAAACGTATTTTTTGAATTACATAAAAAAAACATATTTACATAAAATAAATACATAAAAAAATATAAAAAACATACTTCACATAAAATAAATATATACAAAAAACTTTTTTTTATGTTTTTTAGGATTACGTTTTTGTATAATATGTTATTACGTTTTTTTATGTATTTAAAAGTATACGAAAACTTATTTTTTAAATACGTAAAACAAATACGTAAAAAAACAAATAATCGTTCGTATTTTTTTTTACAATACGCTAAAAATATTTTTTTTTATTAATTTATTTTGTAAAAATATGTTTTTTTTAATATTTTATTATTCATTTATTTACAATTTATAGATAATATTAGTTAGTTTTCGAAAATATAAATCAAGTATGGCTCTAGCCTAGTTGGTTAAGGCTTTGGTTGATTAAGGGAGAAAGGTAGGAGGTCCAAAGTTCGAATCTAATACCCTTAATTTTCTATCATTTATATTAATTTAAGACAAATTACAAAAATGGTCCCTATGGTTTATTAAATGTCACGAATTCAGTCCCTTTATACTTGAAAAGACGAAAATACCCTCACAGATTCAGTCCCTAACGGCTGAATACTAACGGCGTTAGTAAAAAGGGTCATCTTTGCAAGTTTTGCAAACCACAAGGACCATTTACATCAAAAAAAAATTAGCAGAGACTGACTTTATGACTTTTGGCAAACCACAGGGACCATTTTTGTAATTTTGTCTTAATAAAACGTTAAAAAGGGGTCGTAACACTCACTTTCGTAGTGTGAACGAGACTCGAAGTGTGAATCTTGTTGCGAGATTTGTTACGTGACATTCCTCATTCTTAAAACGAACCATCGGGTATATTTATATTTCCTAATAAACAAAATGGTAGTTTTGATATTAATTATTAAGTATATGGTGGTCTTTGTCAAAATAAATAAACTCTAGGGTTTGATTTTTGCCAAAATCACGCTTCAGGGACTGATATTTCGATTTATTCTCAAGAAAGGGACTAAAATGTGCATTTATAACTGATTTTGGGGTTTTAGGGCTTATTTTGTTAGGCTTTCTGGTGGAGGGACTAATTCTGTTTAATTTAAATATAGGTTTTACCTAGATTGATATCTTATTTCACATGAGGACTAGAGTTGTAAGTATCAGAAACCTCAGGGTCACAATTAAATGAAACGAAATGTAGTTTGTGTCGTCTTTTACATTTGAACTTCTTTTACATTTGAACGAATTGCAGGTGGAAAGAATAAAATTCGTTTTTCAATTTGAGTCTCGGTTGTGATCAATCGACGAAATGGGTACACAAATTAAATGGCGACGGTGGAGAGAGTATCTTACAGTGGAATCGGAGTTAGGGAGGGCGGCAATCGATGGCAGCATGGTGGCGGCGAAATGGTGGCTGTGGCGGATGGGGCTGCTCCGGCGGCTCCTGTCGCTTCGTTTCCGGCGATTTCGTCGAGCGGGAAAGGTCAGGGAAGGATTCTGACCGCAACAGGAGTGTTTGGTGGTGATTTCGGGTCAAAGGAGAGTGGTTTTTGGGTGGTGCTACGGTGGGGCAGTGGCGGTGCTGTGGTGGTTTGGTTGTTCCGACCAACAGAAGAGAACAGAAGGGGGGATAGAGGTGGTGATTGGCGGTGAAATGTTATTCTTATGGCCTCAAACTCGAGTTTTACAGCCGAAAGCGACTTCACAATTAGTCAATGGCTCACATTTGTGGAATCTGAACCCATTTCTTTCCAAGATTCCTTTTTGGCATCAGCTCTAATGGTGGGTTAAGTCCAAAAACCAACCCCACCCAATATTTAGTTTTTTTCGGAAATTGCAAAATTATCCTGGACTAATATGTTTTTATTTGAAATAAATATATTTATTTAAACGAAAATCTTGTTATTACTTTTATTTCATTTTATTTATTTATTTATTTTTGCTATATTTATTTAAGTTATATTCTATTATTATTATTATTTATTTTTATTTTTTTGAGTTTATAAATATTTTTGGTAAAAATATTTTAAGTGTGGGATTATGTATATTAGATTATCGTCTAAGTCCAAATTCTCTTCGAATTTTCATGTGAGGTGCGCAAGTGTCTCAATGGATCGAAACCCTAAACCCTAAACAATTTACGAAATCAAATAACTGCAATGATATATCGGTTTGATTTTCTTAAAATGGTCGTATCTTTTGCATACGAACTCCGTTTTGGACGATCTTTATATATCCGCGATCAGGGGAAACATGTACTACGAGTCTAGAATATTTCCTTTGTTCATAGATGCTTAATGCAAAATTTCAGTTTTTCAATCATTAACTAGTATTACAATTTGTGCTTTAAGTTTCGTTCGACATTTCCATAATTTGAGATAAGATACCATTTCATATCTTATGCAAAATAGTCGTATCTTTTGCATACAAACTCCATTTTGCACATTCTTTATATATCAGCAATCAGGGAAACATGTACTACGAGTCTAGAATATTTTCTTTGTTCACAGACACTTAATGCAAAATTTCAGTTTTTCAATCGTTAACTAGTATTACAATTTGTGCTTTAAGTTTCGTTCGACATTTCCATAATTTGAGATAAGATACCATTTCATATCTTATAGTATCTGAAATGACATTATATTTCTACTAAAATATGCATTAAAATTTAATCGCCCAAAATACAAAAAGGTTCGCAGCGAACTGACCGTTTACAGATTCGGACTAAAGTTTCGGGATGTCACATTACTTCCCCGTTAAAGGAATTTCGTCCCGAAATTATCTCGTTCCTAATACTATTTCGTTCCACTAGTGGAGGGGTCACCGCTAAACAGTTGTGGGTACTTCCGCCTCATTTGTTCTTCGCGTGCCTAAGTAAACTCTGGCCTCTACATGAATTCCAGCGGACTTTAACTATTGGTATGAGGCTTTGTTTGAGGCGTTTGATTTCTCTATCCATGATCTCTACGGTTCTTCTACGAAGTGAAGTTTAGTGTTGACTTGTGTCTCATCGATAGGAATGACGAGGTTCTCATCGGCGATGTACTTTTTGAGATTACACACGTGGAAGGTATCGTGGAGTTTGCTGAGTTCTTGTGGTAGTTTGAGTTTGTAAGCCACTGGACGAACCCTTGCTAGGATTTCAAAAGGTCTGATGTATCGAGGGTTCAGTTTACCTCGTTTTCCAAATCTAATGACACCCTTCCATGGTGCGAATTTCAATAGAACACGGTCTCCTACTTCGAATTCGAGGGGTTTACGTGTCACGTCAACATAGCTTTTCTGACGACTACGTGCGGCCTTTAACCTTTCCTTGATCTAAAAAATCTTTTTTGTGGTTTCCTGAATGATTTCGGGGCGAGTACGTAAAGTATCCCCCACATACTTTCCATCCAGTTGTGTATCACCAACTTCTGCCCAGCATAGCGGAGAACGACATTTGCACCCATATAAGGCCTCGAATGGAGGAGCTTAGATGCTGGTGTGATAACTATTATTATATGAAAATTCAACTAGTGGTAAGTGGACATCCCATGCATTACCAAAGTCTATCATACAGGCGAGGAGCATGTCTTCCTGGGTTTGTATCGTCCTTTCACTATGTCCATATGTTTGAGGATGATACATAGTACTCATGTCGAGTTTGGTTCCTAGAGCCCTCTGCAGCGTTTGCCCGAATTTGAAAGTGAATCTGCTATCTCGGTCCGAGATAATAAATAGTGGTACTCCATGCAGTCTGACTATTTCCTTAATGTAGGTCCTGGTGAATTTCTCCATCTTGTCGGTTTCTTTAATGGCTAGGAAATGGGCTGACTAAGTCAAACGGTCAACCACAACCCAAATGGTGTCATGACTGCTCGAAGTTTTCAACAACTTTGTTATGAAGTCAATGACTATCTGTTCCCATTTCTATTATGGAATAGATGGTTTTTGTAGTAATCTTGATCGTTTCTGGTACTCTGCCTTGACTTTGGCACAAGTCAAGCATTTACCGACATACGTGTCAATCTCTACCTTCATGTTGGGCCACCAATAAAGCTTCTTAAGGTCGATATACATCTTGTCTGATCCGGGATGTATCGAATATCTCGACTTATGAACTTCGTTTAAAACTAGGTTCCTAACTTCACCAAACCTCGGGGTCCAAATTCGATGTAAGTCCCAATACTTGGATTTACTCTAAGTATCAATGCAATTGTTTGAGTTAAATCAAACAACAATACAAAACAAACAAATAATTAAATGAACCAAAGAACACATTTCAATGAATGCACACAATTCTATTAATCAATTGCTTTGTAGCTGGCCACATAACATTCACCATGGTTTTGTTAGTACGAGGATCAATGACACCCTTGGCCTTTTTTGTAAACGATGAAGCAGTCTTCATGCCTTCAAAGTTATTCTTAGCTTTATCCTCAAGATACTTCTTAAAATACCAGGCCATGGGTTCATTAGTTGGATTGTGGAAAGGAGCAACAATGAGTTCAGAAAGATCAACTTTTGTCCAAGACAAGAATTCGACCTTTTTCTCATAATATTCAACTCATCCACTCTTTCGCTTTACGATCCACATGTTCTTGTTAGCTTCATATCCCCACATCAAAATGCCAGAGCGGTCCCTATATTTATCAGTAAATTTCTTCCCAGTCTCCCTGAGAAACAACTCAGGCTGATCACCTGGAGCATTTTGGTCCGAATGTTTCATCACCAACATCTTCCCTCTTAGCTGCTCAACCTTGATTTGCTTTTCTCTTCTTTCTTGAGCAGAAGAAGGACCAGAAGATAAAAATGTGTCAAGAATTGCATCCGGAGCAGGTCTTACAACTCTTTCACTTACAGGTTAAGAAGATGGATTAACTGGTCCAGAACTAGAAGCATAAATCTTTTCTCCTTCAACGCTTAGAGGTTGAAAATCATCACCAAACTTTTAATGTAAACGTTGTTTCAGGTCAAAGAAATAAGGTAGTTAGACCACCAAGATTTGCTTGAAGTTCTGAAATCTTCGCATCTTTAATGGAGTTCTCCTTTTCAAGATCACTTATTCTAATGTCCTGCTTTCCAATAATCAAATCCTTTTCATCCAAGTTTTGTTCTAAATCAAAAACTCCGTTCTGAAGCAGGGCAACATCCACAAATTCAGACTCAGGTAACTTGCTTTTGCCTTTTGAAATATCTAGCTCTGGGGCTTCAAAGGAGCTTACAGAAGCTTGAGCCCCAACTGAAGGCAAAACTTCTTGTTCAACAATATGGCATTCAAAATCTTGATCTATAGGAGTGGATTCAGGTAACGTGCTTGAAATCTCTTGCATCACTGGAGAGGACTCAGTGAAAGTGATTTCAGTATTATGGGCCACAGAACTAGGTTCAATCGGAGTAGAAACATTTTGAACAGGGTCTGTGATAAGCACTCCAGGTCTTGGATCTCTTCTTTTCCTTTTTCTCGGGAGTAGAACATGAGTTGAATCATCTTGATCACAATTAGATGAAGGTTCAGTTGTAACAGGATCTGCTTGGGGAGGCTTCCTCGCAGTTCGCTGAAGTTCAACAATAAGAGCATCCATCTGTTCAGGGGTAGGTGAATAAACTTGCACAATTGAGTCACGATCTCTTTCAGTCACAGCAGAAGGTGTGACAGTCACATCCTCTTCAGGGATTGAAATACTTTGAAGAAGATCTTCAAGCTCATTCTCAGTCATATCCTTTTCTTGAACCTCTTCTATTTCATCATCAGATACATCAATCTCTTCAGATGCAGATTAAAATTTTGATTTAGGTGCCACGTATTCCTCGGCAACCTCAACATTAATGGTGCTAGCAGTAGGAGTGTTTTCAACTTCAGCAAATTTTCCAAACTTAACCAACTCCTTCAATCCTTGATAGGCGACTTTGGCAGCTTTTCTTGATTGCTTCATGAGTCCAAAGGTGTTGGGACCCAAAGCTTTCATGTCCAAAGTGTCAGACGACCTCTCAATTTGATGATATTTTTCATTCAGGAGCGTTTGAAGGAACCTGGGATACATCAAGAACAGTTCCTTCTTCTTCCCCTGGAGGTTGCTTTTCATTTCTTCAAAAACAAACTTTGAAAAATTGTAATCCTAGTTCATTGCTAAAGCGACAATAGCTTAGGTCGCAGTCTGACTTATTCATCAGATCCTCCCTTCCTTCCAGAAATACAACTCACAAAATAGTGTGCCAGAAGCCTCCAATAAGGTGGCAACAGTTTCTTAATGGTGGGAGGATAAGTTCCTTCATAGCACATCTTCTCAAGAACTTCCTTCACTTGATCAGCGGAGTATTCAATTGGAAATGCAGATGCATCACCAAATTCAAGTACTTCTCTGATAACTTGCTCAGAAACAATTACTTGAGTTCCCTTCATCATTGATTCAATAGATCCAGCTCCATCTTTGTTGATTGATGCATTTTTCCAGAACTCAATAATTAATTCTTTGTGGATGACTGGATTGGCACGGAGGGCATGTGAAAGGTCCAGTTAATGGTTTGGTCTAGGCTTTCATTGTATTTTGTTCAGTATGAGTCTTTAATACATTTTGTGAGTTGTTTTTGTGTTTACGGTCAGAAAGTGTGTTTACGGCCGTAAACCCTGTTTGCGGTCCTGTCTAGTATATATAGTGGAGGTGTAGGTCTATGTGTGGTTGTTGATGCCATTGTGTTTACAGAGTGTTCCATCGAGTTGTACCTAACGTTTTTCTCAATATAAACGTGTGCAAGCTCGATTTCTTTTCTTCTTCTACTTCTATTGTGATTGTTTGTTGCTTGATCATTGGTAAAGATCCTTTTCAGGACCTTACAATTGGTATCAGAGCTTGGATTGTATCACTCATCTTTGTCAGATCTGGAGCCGATTTGATCTTATTTTGGAAAGATTATTGCGTTTTTGGATAGATCTCTGAAAATTAGGGGGGTTTGTTCTTCGCGTTTTTCATAAAAACGAGTTTTTGATCGAGTTTTGGAGCAAAAATGGTGAAAAACGTCGTTTTTTTCGCGATCTGAAGCTGTGTTTACGGTCTTTGAAGGGTTTACGGCCGGAGTTTACGGCCGGAAACAGTTTACGGCCGGCTGTTTACGGTCGGCGGTTTACGGTCGCCGGAGTTTGCGGCCTCGGCTCGGTGAACGGCTTGAAGGACGGCTCGGTCAGCAGCAGTTTCCGGTTCGCACCAGGTCCTCGCATCGCGTCGTCGGTCTTCGCTTCGGAGTTGATCCTCGCACGTCCTAGCATCGCGCCTCGTCCTCGCAAGCAGCAGCCTCGCCTTCGGACTTCAAAAATTGAAACAGTTTTGGGGGTGCCGGGATTCGAACCCGGGTGCTTCAGTTCAACACCACAGCGTCTTACCATTTGCTCTAGGCTGCATCTTGTTCCATTACTCCCAGATTTTATTCATAAAGACTCTCTTTCGCACCTACTTTCGCATTTTTGTCAATTTCAGCCCAAAATTGATTTTCTTTTAATTTTAAATTCCTTTTTCAACCAAAAATTTAGTGTTTAATTTTTGACTTTATTTTTGACTTTTTACTTAAAATTTTGACTTTGACTTTTAAAATTTGACCTTTGACTTTAAACTTTGACTTTCTCGTTTAACTTTTAAATTTTCAAATTTAGCTTTTCGGTTTGACTTTTAAGTTTGACTTTTCAAGTTTGACTTTTGAGTTTGACTTTTTAAATTTGACTTTTGAGGTTGACTTTTGAGTTTTTAGTCAAAGGGCATATTTTTTAAAGACAATGAGTTCTTCAAACGTTCCAGTCAATAAAGTTTCATGTTCTCAATCTTGTGAAACTACGATTAAATTTCTTCGGGAACAAATTGATTTATTAAAAAGAGAAGTTGAGGACCTGAGATATGAAGGATATCAACTCAGGAAAGCACAGAAACCCCTTAAGGCCCAGTTAGAGACAAAAATAAAAGATTTTAGAAGAATTCAGACAGAATACAGTGAAAAATGTGAGCTTTATGATTATGTTAAAAGACAAAATGATGAGCTAATTACCGAGCTTGATACATTAAAAAGACAATTTGAAACTGCAAATTTTGATTTTAGAAAATTTGATGGGTCAAGCGAGGTAGTTGCTAACATGATTGATCACTGCATGCAGTTTAAACGAAACCAACAAAAGGGTCTAGGCTATGATAGTGTACCTCCTCCTTATAATCATACATATCAGTATCAACCCCTATCCAAGGATGAGATTGCCAACGAATCATTTATGGTTTATGGCAAGCCATCTGGTTTCGTTTTAGGAGGATTTATTAATGTTGAAAGTACTAACATTTCTACTTCCCCTGCAGATCAACCATTAGATCAGGCAAAGCGTGAAGCTGGAGAATCTGTTTCTGTTTCTAATTATGATATTTTTGTTTCAAATGAAAATGTTTGTGTTTCTGATGTTAAGACTGATAATGTTTCGTGTGATGTTTCCACATCTGCTACTGTTGAACTTAATTTCTTTGATATGTTTGATGAATTGTTTGGTAATTCTGATGCTTGTGATTCTCATGAAAACCCATCAATTCCACAAGTCACACCCTCTGAGGCACCCTCACTTATCTCACAACCTATTTCTCATGCAAGTTCTTCTGAGAAGAGTAAGAGTGTCTGTCAAGAAAATAAATCTGAGAAATGCAGTACAAGTTCAAATAATAAACATATTTGTTTTAATTGTGGTGTTGGTGGTCATATAGCTAGGAATTGTCAAAATAGGATCTTTGTGAACTATATGTCACCAAAAGGAGAGAACGAATCTCGAGGAAGGTCTTTAATTAGAAAATCCTCAAGAACTCGATCTCAAAATGATGATTGGAAGAGATCCGACCTGGGTGTATAACATATGCATTCTAATCAGTTAGTCATATGCACCTGTTTTCTTTTGGGCCGAGGCGATTAACACTGCTTGCTACGTGCAGAATCGTGTTCTAATCAACAAAGCTCAGATGAAGACACCGTACGAGATTCTCTATGGACACAAGCCTTCAGTCAGCCATTTCCGTGTATTTGGCTGCCCTTTCACCCTTCTTCACTTGGAATCCAACCCTAAATTCAATGCCAAAGCCGATGATTGTTATTTCATAGGATATGTTGTGCGCACCGCGTATAGGGTTTACAACAAGAAGACTAAGCAGATTGTCGAATCCTATGACGTGCGCTGGTTGGAGGAGAATGAAACAGACGCTCGAGTGGGTCCTGACTGGTTATTTGATTACACGTCGCTTTTCAAATCCTTAAATGTGTCTTCAGATGGCTCAAATGGATCCTCTTCTGGTTCGAAGATTGTTTCTGAAGACGAAGACGAAGAAGTTGTTTACAGACCTCCAACGGTTGAGGGGGAGTCCTCTGCTCCATCTGAGGGGGGGGGGGGTCCTCTGCTCCACCTCAGGGGGAGTCATCTGATCGACTTGATAGTCCACAGTCTAAAGTTCAAGATGGAACTCCTGATGCTGATGCTACACCTCTTACCCCTATTGAAAGAGAGTTCATGTCTAGAGATGCTTCCGCTGTCAATCCAACTTTTATGGAATTACTCTTTCCTGAAGAAATTGCTAATGAGTTTGTAGCAGATTCATCTAATGTGGATCAATCAACAAATGATGGAGGTTTCAACATCCACACTCTTCCTGTTTCACTCAATGATATCAGCCAAGACATACCTTCAAGAATTCAACGCGATCATCCGATCGATAACGTCATTGGCCAGCTGGGTGACGGAGTTAAAACTAGAAGTCAGAGTGGAGATGTCAATGCATGTCTCTATTCTTGCTTTATATCTCAAATAGAGTCCAAGAATGTTGACATGGCTTTGAATGAGCCCAGCTGGGTAGATGCAATGCATGAAGAGCTAAATCAGTTTGAAAAGCGCGGGGTTTGGAAATTGGTTGAGTTACCGAAGGGAAAAAGGTCTCTTGACACGCGTTGGGTCTATCGTAACAAGCAAGACGATTCTGGTGTAATAGTGCGCAATAAAGCAAGGTTGGTGTTTCGCGGGTTTCGACAAGTTGAGGGTCTTGATTATACTGAGGTTTATGCTCCCGTGGCTTGATTGGAGGCTATTCGTATCTTTCTCGCATATGCCTCCTATATGAACTTCACGGTCTACCAAATGGATGTCAAGACTGCCTTCTTGTATGGCAAGGTGAAGGAAGAAATTTATGTTGACCAACCCCCTGGGTTCGTTAACTCAAAGTTTCCTAATCATGTCTACAAGTTGGACAAGGCATTGTATGGGTTACATCAAGCTCCTCGAGCATGGTATGCGACTCTAACAAAGCATTTGCTCGAGCATGGATACTCTCGCGGCACTATTGATCAAACTTTATTCATCAAGCATGTTGGTAATGATCAGATACTAGTCCAGATCTATGTTGACGACATTATCTTCGGGTCTACCAGTCCACAACTTTGCAAAGAGTTTGAAGGCGTGATGAAAAAGCGGTTTGAGATGAGTTCACTGGGTGAAATGACCATGTTTTTGGGGCTTCAGGTCAAACAAAATTCAACCGGAATCCTGCTACATCAAGCTAAGTATGTGGAGGATATTCTTGAGAAGTTCGGGCTTCAAGACGCAAAACCTGCATCGACACCAATGGCTGAAAGACCCCTGCTGAATCCAGATATTGATGGCGAATCCGTAGATCAGACACACTACAGATCGATGATCGGATCGTTGATGTATCTTACTGCAAGTCGTCCTGACATCATGTTTGCAATTTGTCAATGCGCTCGCTATCAGGCTAATCCTAAACTTTCACATCTTATTGCTGTCAAAAGGATTTTTCGGTATATCAAAGGCAGCCCTAAATTGGGTCTTTGGTATCCGAAGAATTCTGAATTTGATTTATATGCTTTTGCTGACAGTAATTATGGAGGCTGTGAGCTTGACAGGAAATCAACATCAGGAGGCTGCCAATTCCTTGGAGATAGGCTGGTGTCGTGGCAGTGCAAGAAACAACATACCGTCTCTACCTCAACAGCAGAAGCGGAATACGTTGCTGCATCTTCCTGCTGTTCTCAAGTTATCTGGATCCAACATCAGCTGTTGGACTACGGTTTGAATTATCTAGAAACCGCAATTCACTGTGATAATGAGGCAGCAATTCAAATTACTAAAAATCTTGTCAAACATTCCAAAACCAAGCACATTGATATCAAAATTCATTTTATCAGAGATTGTTATGAGCGCTCGCTCATCCGGCTAGAACAGGTTCCCACTGCCAATAATGTGGCGGATCTGTTCACCAAGCCTTTTAACAAAGCTCGATTCGATGTGCTTGTGGGATTTTTGAAAATGATTCGTTTTGAGGATTAAATTTTTGTTATTGATTAGGTTAGGTTAAATTTGCGCATTTTAGTGATTTCATTCTCACCCATGCACAAATTTATGGGGAGAAATAAACAAAAACCAAACAAAAATTGAAAAATTAAAAAATCCAAAAACATCTTGTTTCTGTTTTATTTTTTTCAGAAAACATTCAAAAATCCAAAAACATTAAAAAAATTTCAGAAAAATCAAAAATATTGTCGCTTACAGTTTTGCTTGTTGATGTAGTACTGGGAAGTGATATTATCAAGTGATAACAGGCAATCTGAGTCTGCGTAACGTACCCAAAGTTGAAAGGTCTATGCTCTGGGTTTGATGCGTTGGTAGGCATGAAAGATTCTAAATGGACATGACTAGGCAGAGTGGAACTTAAGGAATTCATAGACTTGACAAATCTTGACCTAGTTAGATCCGTTTAGCCTGACAATACGACGCTTGGATAGGTTGAGCAGGGAGATATATATGGGAATCTACCGGTCACATTAAAGAACCTGTACTTGGAACCGTGGATTAACTTTTCCTCGATGTGCGGATTCTGTCCTTAATTCCGGTATTGATGGGGTGACTGGTGAATTCCGATAAATTAGGTCTGTAGAAAATTGTTTTCTCTCTATCTGTCTGTTAGTCATATGTTGCTTCCTTTGTGTGATCGAGAGATCCGACCTGGCCTGTAACATATGCAGCTCTATTTCTCTGCATCCTCTATCTATGCAATTCTTTCTGTCTGTTAGCCATATACTGTCTCCTTTGCGTGACTCACAATCCGACCTGGTACACAGTATATGCACCTTTCTACTTCTCAATCCCTCTAAAAACTTCAGTTAGTCATATGTTTCACCCTCTGCGAGATTGGAAGAGATCCGACCTGGGTGTATAACATATGCATTCTAAATCTATCTCCTTTCTTAATGATTGTCTGCTCACCCGATGTAAGGAGTATTCTAGAAGTTCTTGATTACTGGAGCATATCAGGAAGCGGGAACCATGTTCTAGTACAATTAAAATTGAACACTTACAGATTGTCTATAGATCTCGCTGCTCAATTTAGGTGGACAACAATATCCCTGGTCGTCGTCAGCTGAATGGTCCTTAAGAAATATTATCTAGGAACTTATGATCACTCTGTCTTATAACTAATAGTATGTCCTAATTTTGTCACAATTTTTCGTGTTTAAGTGGACCACAATACCGGCGATCGACTAGACAAAGACGTGAAGATAGAAGGTACCGACAAGTGGATTAAGGCTGTCTAACAACTTTGATCCCAGTGTCACAAGATAATTTTCAGTGATTTTTGAGATAAATTTTGTCTGTGTTTATTCTTATTTTAATTTTATTTTTATTTTTATTTTATTTTATTTTTATAATTGTCAAAAATTTAATTTTTAAATCTTTTAATTCTTAAATTTTAGAAATTAGTTTATTTTATTTTAGTTTAATTTTAATTTTACTTTTATTTTAATATCCTCAAAAAGTTTTATTTTTGAAAATTTAATCGGGATTTGGACTGTGCCTTACACTGTGTGGGAGACAGGTAAAAGTCAAGGGAGGTATAAAAGGTGGAGTTTACTGCTATAAACCCTTTCCACCTCCCATTTCTCCGTTTACAGCCGCAAACTCTCTCTACTCTCTCTCATCCTCGAAAACTTTTTGCGAGATTTTGAAAAATCAGTTAGTCCACTACGAAGGTATGCTAAAACCGACTGAGGATATGTGTTTTGTTCATCGATTCGACTAAAACTGGAGGTTTAATCGAGGTTTAACTGTTCGTCGGCGTTTACGGTTTGGGGAGGGTTTACAGTTTGAGCTTACGACCGTAAACTGTCTGGGCTTACGGTCTGGATGTTTACGATCGTAAACACCTTTTGAGTTTACGACCGTAAACTCAGTTTACGGTCAGGTGACCACTGCAATGGGTTTACGGCCGTAAACCCAATTTGGACCGTAAACTCATGTTTGACCAATATTGACCATAAACTCATTTTGAACCGTAAACTCAAATTTGACCTTGTTTGACCGTAAACTCCAAATCTTTGATCAAAATAATTTTTAAGGCCAAAATAAAATTGATTAATTAAGAAAAAATCAAAGCTTTAATTGTTTAAATACTTTGTTTTCTTACTTGACCTGGTTTAGTGTAGATCAATGGCGAGTCTTAAGTTTGCTGACATGCATAACCTGACAATTGTACTGGACGAACCTCCTACTGCTCATGGAGATTTCAGGTCGATGATATAGAGACTGAGAGAATGCTGTCTGGCCTGTGCCATCACTGTGAATCCAGTCATATATCAGCAAAATGTGAAGGAGTTCTGGCAGACTGCTAAGATGACATCAGACAAAGGAGTGGTTTCCATTAAAGCTATGGTGAAAGGATGCAAGATTACTATCAATGAGTAGTTCATCAGAGAAACATTGCTGATCAATGATCAACCCGATTTTCCTACTGAAATTGGGATTGATGATGTACAAAAGATTCTCAAGAAGATGGGGTATGAAGGCATTTACCCTCCCACGGTGAAAAAACTTTTGCCACCCTACTGGAGATTTTTGGCGCATGTGTTCGTGAGCTGTATCTCGGGCAGGAGATCAGGTGCTGATGAAATCTCGCTCAGGAACACAGGGGCAATCGTTTCACTGGCTGCTGGCATCAAATTCAACTTCTCAAAGTTCATACTGGATGAGTTCTTGGTAAACATCAATGCTATAAGCCAGGAGACCAGAGATGCATTCTTGCTGTACCCTAGGTTTATTCAGATGTTTATTGACACTCAATTTCCTGAGATGGTCAAAGAAGGAGACACGATGGATATAAAGTCATTAGGCCCACACACGATTGGTCTCATCAAGCAGAATCGAAAGGGCAAAGTCGTCTTCCAAGGCTTACATCCTCTTGTGAAATTCGGAAAATTTGTTGAAATAAATGAATCTTCCGAATCTCATGGAACGTCTGACAAGGCGTCTTCTGAGCCTACTTCCTCCGAGAGAGTCATTTCAGAAGATGATGTCATCACTGTGTCCGATCGTGCTAAAGAAGAAGAAACTCCTGCTACTCTTGCACAAGTAGCTAAAGAACATGAGCTAACATCTATTCACATTCAAAGTAATTATAATGAGGAGTCTCCAAGGGGTAGAACAGAATCCGAGATGTATGAAGACCTTGATCTTACCGGTTTCGATAACGATGAGATCCCTCTCAACTTCGATAGCAATGAAGACTTCATGACCGGTGTAAACCTCAACACGCTGCTTGACAATATCAATGAAGTTGCTCATCCAGCAACGGAGATAAGGGAAAATGAAGACGTTCTCGAAGCCACGCCTCCTCCTACCAATCCAACGGCGGAAATAGCAATTCCTATGGTGACAGTGTCAGGGATTCCTCCCTTTGATGTTGTTTTACCTACATCTGAGCCATTGGAAAGTGATCACCCAACTACACAGGCCTCTCAACCTCCAACAAAAAGACGAAGACTTGACCCTAGACAGGGAATTCCTGATTCGGGTGTACTTCAAAGTTTTACAGCTCCACCAACAACAACTCCTGTTATCATTTCATCTGAACCTGTCAGTGAAGGTCCTAGTACCTTCTATGAAGCTGGTGGCTCTTCCTTCCCCACAGATTTCTCTCCTCCCAGGCCAGACCATGATGCTGCCTCTGTTAAGCTAGCCAGGTTTTTGGCCGAAGAACAATTCTCAACGCCTCCCTCACGTGGTAAAGGAATTTCTATTAGGGGTGGCAGCTCAGGAGAAGAGAATCCTTCAATTCTTGGACTTCAGAAGGAAATTGATGCTCTAAATCAGAAAAATATTGATTTAGATCAGAAAAATATTGAGCTGGATATCAAGGTTGCAGACCTGCAGACAGAAAATGCAAAGCTCAATATTCAAGTTACCGAACTTATTGAAGATAAAGCTCTGAATTCGAAGCAAATTACTGATCTTCAGACACACTTCAGCTTGTTTACCGCCAGCTACTACGATCTTAAGAAGAAGCTGGAAGAAGATTTTGGCGACAAATTCAAGTCATCCGTTGACGAGCCAAAGATCTATCTTCCTGATCAAGATACTCCCATAGTTCCACAACCTTCAAGAACTACCACCGTTGTTAACCGTTTTGAAAAAGAACCGGCTCAGGCTCCAAGTATAGTGGCATTGAAACGTGCTAAATTGGCCAAGTCAGCTGAAAAGGGTCAATTACTATTCAAAAGGAGCGCAGATCATAATGCTCCCTTAGATCAATCAAAGATCACCGTTACGGATCTGGGTGAACATCGTTTCAGAGACGTTTATGGTGACAGGTCAGGAATCATCTCGTGGGGATTCCATGACACTATGAATATGTGGATGGTGAGAAGAAAGAGCGGCAATACTGAATTATACAAAGATGCTCACGATTTTCATTCCTTTACTAGGATTGATCTTACAGAGCTGTCTAAAGCTCCTTTCTCAAATCCATCAAACAATCCCAGGGCGACTCAGTTCAAATCATTTTTGGAAGATCAAGTAGCTAAGGGCTTCCCTTCGATGAAGACTGCTGAGTCTATAATCAAGGTTTACCCTAACGTCATTGATCCCAAAACAAGTCAGCCACTTCGGTCAGTGATGTGGCCCGCTACTGCTCAAGTAAAGCAGATCCCCATTCTTCAAAACTATCCAGATGGATCTCTCGCATCCAGCAATACTGGGTGTTTGATGAATCTACTGCTGCTGCTGTCATCAAGCTTAAAGACGATTGTATCCGCTTATATGACAAGAGGGATTTGCTTCAATTTGGCAAGTGGGATATTCATCAGCTCTCCATTCATCATATCATGGTGGCTGAAGACATTTTTGAGCCCGTTGCAAAGGAATACACTTCGATGGTTGCTGAGATTATCGAGAAGGAGATGTGGAACGGAGCTATGGGAAAATCTGATGTGCTGGTGGTCGACAAAAGTTGAGTCCAAGCTAGCACCAAACCAAGGGGGAGATTGAAGGGTCCGGTTAATGGTTTGGTCTAGGCTTTCATTGTATTTTGTTCAGTATGAGTCTTTAATACATTTTGTGAGTTGTTTATGTGTTTACGGTCAGAAAGTGTGTTTACGGCCGTAAACACGTTTACGGCCGTAAACCCTGTTTGCGGTCCTGTCTAGTATATATAGTGGAGGTGTAGGTCTATGTGTGGTTGTTGATGCCATTGTGTTTACAGAGTGTTCCATCGAGTTGTACCTGACGTTTTTCTGAATATAAACGTGTGCAAGCTCGATTTCTTTTCTTCTTCTACTTCTATTGTGATTGTTTGTTGCTTGATCATTGGTAAAGATCCTTTTCAGGACCTTACAGCATGAGAAATCCTGCAGTTGTTCAAACCCACCATCATGGATTTGAATTCTTGATGAGCAGTAGGTGGATCCATAAGATATCCAACAACATTGTGGGAGTCTACAAATTTAATCTGCTCTGCCATTTATCTGCACCAAACTAGCCAAGTGAGAGTTGATTAAAAATTAACTTAAATTAAGATTATAATTTGATTTCGGTTGAAGTCAAAGATTTAATAGATTTCGATCGAAGGCAAAACTTTAGGCGATTTCGGTTAAAGTCAAGGTTTCTATTGATTTCGGGCAAAACAGTTCGATTTCGGTCAAAACAGTTCGATTTCAGTCAAAAGACATTTGACCACACGTTTTCGGCCGAGAACCCTGATTTCGGTCGGATCTGAAACGATTTCAGTCAAATCTAGGTGGACCGAAAACTCTCAAAACCTGTTCTAAATCAAAATTTTGAGAACCTTCGAACACTCCACTCGAAAATTGCAAATCCATGGAAGCATGTACACCAAAAACACTTTAAACATTATTGCTATGATCGAGAACCTCATATTTACCTGATTCACCGAAGAAATTTCAACACAAACACCGAAAATAAGTAGATTTTTTTTGAAAAAAGAAAAAGCTTGAAAGAGACTGACAATGGCGGATTGGGATTTTAGCGGAAAAACCCTAATCAGCTTTCGAGAGGGCATATATATACCCCGAGAACGGCCTAGATGGCCCACCACAAAGATTTCGCTCCAAATTTTAATTAATGGGGATTCTTTTCGATTTTACATTTCAAAAATAAATTAAATAAATAGATAAAAATTAAACACACCACAAAAGAATTTTTTAAATTATTGTTAATTTTTATTATGTTTTTTTAATTAATTTTTTTCAATTTGATTTTTTATTTTTTGATTTTTGATTTTTTAATTTTTTAATTTTTAATTTTTTAATTTTTTATTACATCTCCCACTAAATTTGTGCATAGAGGAAAAATATAAACAAATTTAACAAAAACAAAAAGTAAAAAATAAAATAAACACATTTTAATGACTAAATTTAAAACTTTTGGGATCAAAAGTTGTCAAGCAATTTAATATCGTTTATCAGCACACACCTGCATGAATAGCTCTGGTCAATCACCAATATTGTGGTCCACTTAAACACAAAGAATATTTGCAAGTTGGATAGATTATAAGTGAGAAGACATTGCAATCATATTCCTAAATAGACCATTTTGCTGATGGCAACCAAAGATATTGTTGTCGACTTAAATTCAATAGCGAGATCTACAGTCAACCTTTTAGTCATGAACCAATTCAATTTTAAGCGCACTAGAACGTGCTCCCCACTTCACGACATACCCTAGTAATCAAGGAATTCCAAAGAGCTCTTTACTTTAGGTGAGTGTTCAATTATTTAAGAAAGAAGAGAGAAGATGTAGAGATGCATATGTTGTATCCCAGGTCAGATCTCTTCCAATCACGCAGAGGAACAACATATGACTAACATATATGGAAGGATAGAGAGATAGAAAGGTGCATATGATGTGTCCCAGGTCGGATCTTCCGATCACACAGAGGGGACAACATATGACTGACTTAGATAGATAGATAGATGCATAGAGAGAGATATGCATAGAAATAGAGATGCATATGTTGCGTCCCAGGTCGGATTTCTTCCAATCACGCAAAGGGAGCAACATATGACTGACATAGAGGATAAGAAAGAAAAACAATTTCACACAGACCTACTTTATCAGAACCCACCTAGTCACCCTATCAGCACCAGAATTAAGGACATAAGTCCGTACGTCGAAGAAGTGTTGAGCCACAATTCTAGATGATAAGTAACTTTAATGTATCTCGCAGGATCCCCTGTTTATCTCACTGCTCAATCTATCCAAGCGTCGTATGGTCACTCCAAATGTAACTATCTAAGTCTAGATGAGTTAACATTTTCAAGTCTTTTCATTGTCAACAGTGTCTAGTGCTTTCATTTTGAATCCTTCTTGCCTACCAATACATTGAACACAAAGTCTAAATAATTTAGTTTCAATGTATTACACGTATTTCAGAATTCAGATTGCCCTTTAACACTAAACTTCATATCACTTCCCAAAAGATTGACACAAAAATCCTTTACTTGAACAAAATGGAAGAAAATAAGAAATATTAAATAAAATTGAAAGGAAATTTTAGTTTTCGAAACGTATTATCTTAAGAAATCCCACAAACACGAGCTTGAATGTTGAAAAATAGGGTTTTTTTGGGAAAATGAAAATCAGCACTATAAGCACAGAGAAGAGAAGAGTTAGAAAATTCAAACCATAATTCAACAATTGAAGAAATCCCCATTTGTAATCTTTTCTTTTCCATTCCCGTAAAGGACACATGCTCTCCATTAAAATTTTGAATGACATGCAGAAGAGAGATATCCCCCATCATGTGTCAGGAACAGCCATTATCAACATACCGAAGTCTGATGATATTCCTCCATAGCTGCTCCGACACAGAGTGCGAAATCAATTTGTCTTGGGAACCCAATCCATTTTGAAACTGGGTTGACCTTTACCATCAACACATGATACTCTTTCCCAAGTCATATCCTGTTTACCAAACACAAAAAATGAAGATACATTAGAATTTTTATATGATTTGTGTAACAACCCGATATTTTTCAAGTCAATATAATGATCTAAAGTCAAGTATTGTAACCTATTGTTTTTGAGATAATAAGAATAGCGTCAAAAATGAAATGTTCAAAAATCTCAATTAGAATGTACTAAGTGATATATATCGTAACAAGGCTTTCAAAAACATAAAGAACACTAAAATCCGAGTTATAACGAATAAATTATGACCAATTAAAGATCCGCAACAAAACCGGTAAAACACTGTTAAGCATAAAACGCGAAATTTCAATAAAATACTTTTTAGCCTTAGATATCTAAATGAAAGTCGTAGATATCATTAAACCGTAAACGTACATAAAAAGAACGTCCAAATCTGACTTCGTATGAGGAAGTTATGATTTTTCTAAGTTTCGGATATAACAGTAGACAGCTAAAAACTCGAAATAGAGATCGAGCGACTTTTAGCCGACACAACCTAAACGAGAATTGAAGATCTCGACAATAGTAGTGCAATGGTAAAAAGACAGATGAAAACGGACGTCGGATGAAGAAGTTATGGATTTTTAACGGACTTTTCCAGTCCCGGCCTGTTAAATTTATAATATTAAAAATAAAGTCAAAATTAGCCGACGGAGTCTAAACAAAAGTTTTAGAGCATAATCTCACCTACGCGTGGATATAAAAAACGTCAAAATCGGAAGTCGTATGCGAGATATATGAATTTCTGAAGTTCGGGACACGAAACCCAACACTGTCAGGAAACTCACGACGTGAGCCAGGGACTGATGTGTGCCAGAGACGCGCTATCAGACGTCGAGTCTACGAAAGGGATAAGATCAAAGTTCACGATGTGAACCACCCCAAGTTCACGACGTGAACTCCAAAAATCCACCCTATAAATAGAAACCGAGGGCTACGGTTTTGGCTGCTCATTTCTATCCCCTCTCCTAATTTTACTCTGTGTTAAGCATCCCGAGACTACCCCAACGCCCCGGTTAGGAATGGCAAAGGGGCGGGTTCGGGGCGGGGCATGGTTTCCCAAACCCGATAACTACCCGAAAACCCGACCCCAAACCCGAAATATTGCAGAAAAAAAAGGAAAAACTAAAAATACAGAATGATAAATTAAGACAGTTGCATAGGCTTAAAATACCAAATAAGTTCTTAAATCATTTAACAAAATAGAAATTACTAATAGTCTAATATTGTAGAAACAACCAACCAACCAAAACACCAAAGTACAAAATATGAAAAACTAATTCATCACAATAATACATTACCACTTAACATTAAAACAAACTCAAAATCAAACAAAATCATCCAAACTTGTTGTCCTGCTTTCTTTAGTGTTTTCCTACAAAATATTAAACAAACTCAAAATCAAACCAAATCATGGAAACTATATAAAATTAATATTCTTAGAAGTGTCGTTTTACCTCTTCCACATCATAATCAAATTCAACAGAACGACAATATGTCTCGGTCTCTTCAGAACAAGTTGCTGTATATAAGAAAATATAAAAGCAATTTAACAAAATTATTATTAACTAGAAAAGATTCCCTCGCGTTGCGAGGGTGGGAGGGTATACCTTTCTAAAGTATGTTGCTGATGTTAATTAGTGTAACTATGTATCACAGTATGTTGGGAGTACATTTTATTTATTTATGTACGGATGAGATTTCATTACATACATGAAAACAACATGCTTGCCAAAACCAACAGAAAACATCATCTCGGAAAGCTTCACCAGCTATGCAACTTGGCCATTCCTACAAAACAAAATACATCAGTGTTGACCAAATTAACCAAGTCTTGACCAAATTAACCAAATTATTACTCGTTAGTTTCCAGTCATTGATTCAAACTAAACATACAAATGGTGGGCTTCTATACTTATATGGTTAGTTTAAATCACAAAAAAAAAAACAACAAAAAAAAATTCTCAAATACACATAAGAAACTAAGAGATCAAATTTCAGAAAAGGAATTCGTATTGTTACTCTTTTATTGAAAAAATATTAAAAAAAAAGATCAATTTTAGTAAAGGACTAAACTTATATGAACATAACTTACACAAGTGCACGTCAACATTAGTGTTAGAGTTCAAATTTCAAAAGAAAAAAAAATTGTCCATGTTACTCATTTCTTGAAGAAAAAAGTTTAAAAAAAAAGATTATAACCTTTTTATTTTGGATCAAAATACCCTTTTGTTTTAGACATTCCAGAACCGCTTGAATCTTGTTCACGTTTCATTGTGTTTACCTTCGTTTTTTATGACTTTCTGGTTTTTGGTCACTTCTGTCTTTTGGTATTGTGTATTATGTTTTCTTTTATCTGTGTGTATGTATTGTAATGTTTTCTGCTGATCATTAATTATTGTTTGCAGGTTTTGTAACTTCCTTGGTTTCTACTTGGATTGTCAACTGGTTCTGCCTGCTTACTTTTTTTTTTCTGTTATTATCGATTGCTTCAACATAATTTAAAAAAAATCTTTTTAATAAAGTTTTTGTACGAAATGGATATAATAGTAAAACAATATCCATGTTTCTCATATAACTTTCAAAGAATATGAAATACAGATGAGCAAAGATGGATAATGAAAATTATATTTTACAAACCTACAGATTTAGAATTCCTAAATAAAAGATATGTACAAACTATAGATCATACGTTCTTTAAAAATTACAGCAACCTCAGTTTTAGTACTTTTACTGTGTTTATTTTATATATATATCTTTATTTGTCTGTTTTTTAACTGTTTCTGTTCTATTTTTTGCAGGTTTTAGATATTGTTTCCTTTAGGTAGTCACTACATATTAGTTGAATCTTCTATGTTCTGTTTAAAGCTGATGCTTTTGAATAGTTTTCGGGTTGTATGATGCTTATGGCCATGCACATGGTGCCTGTAAGTGGTATCAGATCGCTTTAGAAAAGTAAAAAAAAAAGTATATATTTTTAACCAATTTTATGTTAATTTAGCAATCATGATAGATGGTTGTACATAGTTACCTCATCTAGCATGTAGTTTTTGTTGACATATGAGGGGAATTGAATTTACCTTCACCACTCCTGAAAGAAATTACACGTTTTAGTATTGCGTTACTGGAAGAAAAGAAAAAGGTAAATCTCACGATAAGTGAAACACCACTATACGTCAGCATAGATGAGGAAATAATTTTTTTTATACCTTCTTCCCTCATTCAATATAATTGACAGCAATTAAGCTAATCCTCCTCGTGATGTAATTGAAGATTGCAAATAGGGTTACTAAATTCATCTTCTATTTAAGAGAAGAAAACATTAAAAGTTTCATCTTCATTAGTTTTTTATTCACCAACCTAAACAAAAACAACCACAAGAGAAAGAGATCTATTAATAACAAAATATTGACATTGGCATTTTCACAAACACTTGGACTGCAAAAACATAGTTGTAGGTCCAAATAAAAAAAAAACAATCCTGTAGTGTTAGATAGCAACTGATTAAATAGAAAAAATTGAAAATTTTGATATAGAACAATTTGTTATTCACAAAAATTAAACCCTACCTGGTACTACTCATCGGAATGATGCAGTCAACTCCTTCCGTCACCGTCTTCTTTCTTGCCTCCTCCATCGTCTTCCTTTTCTCTAGAACGCCTTCTGAATCCGACGAATCGGTTCTCGGTTCCGTTTTTTGAAATATCAATTTTGGGTTTGTTCTTCAGTCCATTCCAACCAAATACCCACAATCTCCTTTTCCTACGTTCAAATACACACACTCACTAAATGAGTTTAAATCAACAGATATTTCAAATCGGTTACATACCTGGAACAATAATCCCTAAATCGATGCTAGCGGATCGATGGGAAGTCAAATCCGGGAAGTAGATGAAGCGGAGGAGAGGAGCCCCTGAAATTTTGAAAGCTTCCTCGTCTTCACCCAATAAGTTCAGGATGCTTTCCTGGCTCGCCTTCACTCTAATCCTCTGACAAGGAATAACGGTGGTTCAAGAAAATGAGAGCCCGTGGGTAAGGACCGATATTTTAATCGACGAATAAAGGGATTAAAGTAACCCTGAGTCGGTGATGGAAAAGAGTGGCGGTGGAAGAATATAAGCACGGGAAATGGGCAAAATATGACTACCAATACTTATGTGGTCAAAATCTAAACCGCATAAAGTTTTGTGGCCAAACTCGAAAATCCAAAAAAGTACTGTTCTTAGGTGTCCTCTCGATTTATTATATATATAATATGCACAAAAAATTCATAATTTCATACAATTAATATAAAATAGTATACTACCTCGAATTTCATTCAACAACCAACTTTGAGCACACATTAAAGCCTCCAATGTCTTTGGATGAGGTCGACTACGATGAAGACTTACTAATCTTCCACTAGTGCTGAAAGCTGATTCCGAGGCAACAGTGGAAACAAGAATAGCTAATATATCTTTAGCTATCCTTTGTAGTGTCGGGTACTTAATCCCATTTGTTTTCCACCAGAGAACATAACAGTCACCTCATAAAAAAACTGTAATCTTTCACAAATCTCACTAGCCAATGTCATAGTAACACTCAACAAATCTATCTAAACAAATTAGAAATCAGAAATAACTCAAATCTGATTCAAACAGAAATCAGATTCTTAAACAGGTTTATTTAAGTGCCCCTATATATTCATTTGAAAAGAAATCAACTAATATATGCATTTGAATATCAGAAATCAGATTCATCGGTACAAATAAGTTCAAATCAGCTCAAAATCAATTCATAAATCATATTTGAAATCATTAACTGTGTGTTTTGTAAAACCCTAATTCCACAAATCCTTATAGCAACAAGAGTGATTCTCGTATGAAATTTGAACCACACAAGGCTCCGTATAAATGCTGGACTCCAATTTCTTTATCATCAATCATATTCAAATCCATCAGAGTTCGAAAATCGAAATCATCAATCATATTCGAAATCATAAGAGTTCAATTAAGCATTATTCTTACCTGGATTAGATTGTGTCGAACAGATGTGCTTCGATCGAGCCTTCAACTTCGACTCTGCGATTGCCGATTCTCAAAACAACGCAACGATAGAGAGGCTGCGAGGGGTGATGCTGTGCTAGACGAGTGAAACCGACGAGGCAACGATTCGAGTCTTCGATGAAACGGAACAAGTTTCGAGTGATCGACTCTTCTGTCGGCAGTCGGCTGGAACTGGAAGAGATTAGAGAAGCGAGTGCCGACTGGTAAGTGGTAATGTGAATACGTGATTTTAGGGTTAGATTATCTAAGGGGCTTAAATATATATATATATATATATATATATATATATATATATATATATATATATAGATTTTAGGGTTAGATTATCTAAGGGGCTTAAATGTATATATATATATATATATATATATATATATATATATATATATATATATATATATATATATATTCGGGGCGGGTCGGGTCGGGGCACGCATATCCCACTCCCTGCCCCGAACCCGAAATAAATACCCGATAAGGACCCGATACCCGACCCGATACCCGATAAGCTTGACTCGACCCGTCCCGAAATCTTCGGGGATAGGGTTTTCCCATCGGGTTCGGGTTTTTTTGCCATCCCTAGCCCCGATTATGTGTCCAAGCCCTGACAAAAGCCCGAAGTCCCGAAGTTCCCGAGAAACTTGCTTCTTTCTAGTTGAAGTGCTGTCCAATTTAAACATCGTCTTCATCAAACCGTCACTCACTACAGGTGAGTTCATACCCCTAACTTATCTTTTATATGATTTTAAATGCTTTTATAGGGGGGGGGGTGGGAATACAAGTAGAAAACCATATAGTTGTATAATCAATCACATGTGATTTATAACTATCAAAACAATAGATTTCTTATACTTCAAACTGTGTTATCAAACAAACTATTTCAAATCATTTTATAAATTGACATCAAGTCATCAATAACCATTCAAATGGTTAAAACTCTTTTATATAATAAAACTCTTTATCGTTTTACAAAACTCTTTTAAACTTATATATTGTCAAAATCATGTCTATAGAGATAGTTATATAAATAAGGTTGAAAGGGCTTAGGACTGATAACTCGCTTTATTTCCTGTTCCTTGTTTGGTTGTGGACTTAGGGTATAGGTTGTTTGTCTGAAGGTTGTTTGAATCTTAGTTATATATTATGTATATGTATATAGATATAAAAGTACTTACAATCAGTTCAACACCTTTTGGTAGCAAAGGTGTACAAACATGAACAATTAATCGATTACAGAGCGTACTAGTAAACTATAATAGGTATAGTTTAGGAGAACAATACTTACTATTTCTAGAACAATGAAACTTACAAGGGTCAGTTCATACATGAGTTAGTTCAAACATACAATAACAAGGACAAAAAGGAACATACAATAACAAGAACAGAAAGGAACACACGATAACAAGAATAGAAAGGAACATACAATAACAAGAACAGAAAGGAACATACGATAACAAGAACAGAAAGGAACATACAATAACAAGAAACAGAAAGGAACATACATCCTTTTACAAGAACAAGATAACATTAATGTGAATCTACTTCACGGCTTAGCAATATATTTGTTAGGTCGCGTTTTGTAATCAGAGTCTCCTGGGGGGAGAGCGGACATTGTGTGTATAGATCTATACGGGACTGACAAGCCCGCATCCCGACTGTTCGCTACAGTTTGGCCGGCAAGGCCAAGGGGTGACAAATGTCACATCAGTTTCGGCGCCAGAAGGTCGTCATGTTAAACACTTGTCAATCAGTATGGCTATAACCACATCATATTTTTACCTTAATTAAAAAAATTGGTTTTAAGGTAGTTAGTGTTTCAGTAGTTACTTATTACAATATTACTGTACACTGTCATTTTCCCATTACATTCACATAGTGATCTTCTCACATAAAAAGTAATGTAACTATTTTCTAGTAATAATAGTCATATATTTGGGAAAACACACACTTTTACAAAAGAACCAACATACAGAACAGTCGAGTCTTGGTAGAAGGCTACTCTCCATTTTAGTAGAAAATATAGGATTTTCTAGGAAGTATACAAACTTTACATCAAACATTTACAAACTTTACATCAAACATTTACAAACTTTACATCAAACACTTACAAACATTTTCTTCAAACTTATACAAAATTTGACACTAAAATACTTATGAACTCACCAGCTTTAATGCTGATCTACTCTTTCAAAATAACTTGTATTTTCAGGTCACCAGTAGACAGGTACACTGAACCAGGTTTTGAGAAGATGGAGCGTGTTCAAGACTCGTCTTTTATTTTGATATATATATTTTTGGTGTCTTATAAATACATTAAGAACACACTTGTATTAACTATATTATTAATGCAATGGATGATGTTGTTGCTTATTTTACTATTGTGCATTGTTATGATACTGAACATGACGTCCTCCGCCCCCGAACGTTTCCGCCATTCCGGTTTAGGGGTGTGACAGATTGGTATCAGAGCCTTTGTTTATAGTGAATTGAGTATATGAACCCATAAAAGATATACAACTATAAACACATCGGGATTAAAATACTCTGACCAAGAGTTTATACTTTTTAAATAATAAAATATTTAACTAAAGTATACATACATGCATTCATACTAGGATCAGTGTCATACTAAAACAGGACAAAAGTATTGCGGTTGTTGGACAGCACAAGTAGGGTTGGGGACATATAATCAAATCTGGGAGTGATATAGCCTGATCAACTATATCTTTCCGAGAAGTGATTATCATGTGCCCAGGAATGTTTGTGGTGTTGCAGCAAGTCTAAAAACTTACCAACACTACTACAATGAGAAATTTAGAACAAAACATAAACTTAAAATACTATAGGAGTATTTTGTGTTACTATAAATTACTTAATTGAGAACTAAAAGGTCTTTATTAGTAGGTCAATAGTTTCGGAGTGGATACGCTAAGGTTATATGTGACTAGGGTGTAATAGACTTAGAATCTGTGATCTTTGCTTTATTTCCTGTTCCTTGTTTGGTTGTGGACTTAGAGTTAGGGTCACTTATTTGAAGGTCTATTCTGTTTTGGTCACATATAACTGGTATGCACTACACAAGTATTGAAGTAACTGGTAAGGATCATTCTATAATTATCTTAAGTAGTACGTTTATTAATTATCTCTTTTATCCCTATTCTCGCGTAGATATCATGGGTGGATTCCATCTCCCCGGCGACCCGTACCTCCCCAACCAAGGAAATGATGGATGGCTCGATGCAGAGCCAGAAGAAAATCATGCAATTCCTTTAGATGATGACTTCGTAGAGAACTTCCCGGAGGATTTTGACTCCGAAACAGAAGTCAATGATCTACCCCTAGTGGCTCCAATCCCAAATCCTAACCCTCGTCCGGCTTTTCAAGGCCCGACGCCTTTATGGGCTGAGAACTTGGGTAGGTGGAGCCGTGAGCAAGGTCAACCCTTACCCTACAACGAAGACCGAAGCTTCTACAATCTGAGCGAGGGAGGCCCAGCAGACATAATTCTTCCCATCTTGGTTCGCCGTGTGGCGCGCAATGTTGAGCTTGGAACGACAGCCATTCAACAAACCGTGGAGCTAGATGCGGAAACAAACGCCAATACGGATCGTATTGACAATCTTGAAGTTGCTCACGGGAGAGCTATGAGAGACAATGAGGCTTTACAGCAAGAGCTAGCTGTAACCCAAGCTGAAGTCATAGAGCTCCGAGCACGCTAGACAGTGTATGAACGACACCTCCTTAATGTGGAGCGGCAGCTGGCTGAATTGAGGGTTCATCAGAGGGGTGCCCGTCACCAGTAGGAGATGCTCTGCTCATCCTTTATTTTGGTTTAAGGAATAGCCTTCTTATCTATGCTCTAAGTAGCACTTTTCCCTGTAAATTCATGTTTATCTTAAGACCTTGAACTTTCAATCTGTTAGGTCTTAGTACTGTCAAAACTTTCTTATTTTAGTTTGATGTAAGACCTACTCCTAGGTCATTTTCCCGAACTTATTACATCTTTAATACCAGTAATACTGACTAACATCAATAAATCGGATCACGAAATCTCAATCGAGAGTGATTATTTCTCAAAATTCATAAGTCTATTTTATATAGACTCTATTATGAGCTAGTTTCAAATCTTTTCGAAAGTTGGAACATGATATCCTCCAACCAAAGATAACTTAGTTCGAATGACACCCGCCTTGTGTCAGATGACCATTCTAGGAAATTCCTTCTACACCTTATCAGGACTGCATCACAGGGATGTAGGTCGAATCACCGAGGACAGTATAACAAAACAAAAAAAAATTACATTCATATAAATGATTAGGATACATCTAGTGCAAACCATAAACACTCACAAACTCATTCATTATCATATAACAGAATCATGCCACCAAAGAAACGTAAGCAACCCGCTGGCAAAACACCAATCCTTTAGATGAATACGACTACTTTTCAAGCTGCGGTCACAACTGCTGTTACAGCTGTCATGACTCACCTTAACGTTAACAACGCAAGTGGTAGTGGAATTGTTATCGGCAATCCCAATGCAGGTGATAACCAAGTACAACAACGAGCGCCTACTCGCAACGACACTCCGAACCTTCAAATGAAGAACAAGAAACGGATGTAATGGGATAAGAAGAAGGGCAAATCACCTCAAAAGTTAGCCAAGAGACAACAATCAGTGGCAGCCTCTGCGGCCACGACATCTGTTACTCCTACTGCCGTTTCTACTAGTATCCCGGTTACCCCTACCCCAGCAAGGAAGTATGCTGGGAATCTACCCAAGTGCAATGAGTGCAGCTTCCATCACCTCGGAGTCTGCCGAGTGATTCATTGGAAGAACTCCAACAGGAACGGGCACACTATTCGTTTCTGCAGAGTCCCGATCCAGCACATTACTTCGACCACCAATGTTGGAATCAGTCCAATATGCCACCTTTGTGGTGAAATAGGACATTTCAAAAGGGACTGTCCAACCGAGGAGAATAGCGGGGGATCAGGAAGAGTTTGACCCCAGAATGTGGGCAAGCATCAAAGAACCCTGCTATAATTTTGGTACGCTTCCAAACCCCATTAATTAATTATAATTATAATAACTCTTTCGTTCGAACCAAATCACAACACTCGTATAACACTTGGAACCCTAACATGTAAAGCTATGATGGCTTAGTATATGCATTAGGGTCATCTATAACTAAGATTTGTAGACTTCGAGTGAGTGATTTCGCCTCATTTCCTGTTCCTTGTTTGGTTGTGGATCTAGGGTAGGGTAACTCAGTTAACTGTCTTTCCAATCTTAATTATACATGCCTGGTGTACACCAAACGGTTATAGAGGGACCTAGTAGGAGTCATTTCATGAAAGTTCATTGTGTCAAATTATCAGAACCCTTGTTTAGTTGTAATTGTTAATTTTTGATAAAATAGGGTTCGTAGTAATCATACCAAGGTTAGTTCTGCATTCTAGTAATCATTTCTTCTTCCAGATTAGCATAATATCTGATTCGTCAAGAAGTCCCGACATCATCATCCGACATGGTTTGGCTTGGTCCTTACCATGCGAAATTTATGTGCGGAGTAAAAGAAATTTTCCCTTAATCAATTGTCGGGTGAAATTCTTCCGATCCATAACGCAAAACCCTTATATCACCTCTCACTTCATAACTTCAGAAGTACCCATGCGAGGGGTACCACGCCTTTCTAACCTACCCAGGAGTTATTAGCCTTAAAGCGAAAAACACCAAAGAAGTCTCAGAAGTCAGTAACCACCCGAAGTATGCCCAATAGATCTCCGAGAAAGACCACCCGTAACGCAAACCAAGTTCGAAGATAGAGACTAAGAACTCATTAGGTTAATCAATCGTTGCTAAGTGTATATGCAAGAGTAGCATATAATTTAGACTCAACAAGATTTAGGATGTGTGATTCCGCCCTATCTCATGTTCCTTGTCTGGTTGTGGACTTGGGGCATAGCCACCCATCTGAACGTTTTGTCAATCTAAATTATATACGACTTGTATACACGAGGCGATGGTGGATGACCTAAGTATGAGTCTTATCATGAACTTCAGAACAAAAGCCCACAACTTTACTACAAACAACCGAAGATACCTGAGTGGAAGTGGTAGCGGATTACAAAGAGCTTCATAATCAAGTTAACCAAGGCAACAGGTGGACTTGATTGCCAGTTTGGGTGATCGTCGTGAGATCAGCCAAATCCGCACCCTTCCTACGATTTTAAGGAATCAGGAAAAATAAAGAAGTTAACTAGGACGTGAGTCCAAGAAATTAGTTAGACTGCACGGTGTTCCAATATCTGTTATCTCAGTTTGAGATAGTAGAATCATCTCCCGGTTCAGGCAGTCACTTCAGAAATCTTTGGAAGCTAGGCCAGTCATGATGCATAGCCTACCATCTTTAAAACCAACAGACAGAATGAGAGAACGATTCAATCATTAGGAGTTGTGCGGAGAACATATGCGATAGACTATGGAAGAACAAGAATACACAATTATCAACTAGTCGAGTCCTTGACCATGCTAGCACTTAAAGCTACTCCATTCGAAACCCGTTTTGGTTGCAAGTACAGATCCTCTCTGCACTGGATTAAAGTAAGCAACACGCAACTAGCTAGAGGTCCAATTTCCAGACAGCACCTTCGCTGGTCCGGAATTCATCCGAGAAACTACCGAGAAGAGAGTATAAATCCAGGAGCGACGTGAAGCTCCCAGGGTCAGGCAGAAAAGCTAACACCTTCGATAAGAGAAAACCCTTGGAAATTCTAGGTTGGTGACCTCGTCAGGTGAAGGTCTCATCCGGAGGGGCAAAATACGCTTCGGAAAGCGTGGAATGCTAAATCCAAGGTACGTAAGTTCATTTGAGATTCTTACTAGAGTTGATCCAGTAACTTATAGACCCCGACTACCTCGGAAATCCAATAACATACACCCTACTTTCCACGTTTCGAACTTGAAAATGTGTCTGTCCGACGAAACTATTGTAATCCCACTCGACGAGATCAAGATCAACGAGAGCCCCAACCTTGTGGAAGAATCCGTAGAAACCCTAGACAACGTAGTCGTTAGGACTAATCAGATCCCTATCCTCATCTTTTCCCTTAGTTTATCTATAATTGCTTAAACTCTAATTTCGGGACGAAATTCCCTCTAACGGGGGGATGATGTAACAACTCGATATTTTTCAAGTCAATATAATGATCTAAAGTCAAGTATTGTAACCTATTGTTTTTGAGATAATAAGAATAGCGTCAAAAATGAAATGTTCATAAATCTCAATTGGAATGTACTAAGTGATAGATATCGTAACAAGGCTTTTAAAAACATAAAGAACACTAAAATCCGAGTTATAACGAATAAATTATGACCAATTAAAGATCCGCAACAAAACCGGTAAAACACTGTTAAGCGTAAAACGCGAAATTTCAATAAAATACTTTTTAGCCTTAGGTATCTAAATGAAAGTCGTAGATATCATTAAACTGTAAACGTATATTAAAAGAACGTCCATATCTGACTTCGTATGAGGAAGTTATGATTTTTCTAAGTTTCGGATATAGCAGCAGACAACTAAAAACTCGAAATAGAGACCGAGCGAATTTTAGCCGACACAACCTAAACGACAATAGTAGTGCAATGGTAAAAAGACAGACGAAAACGGACGTAGGATGAAGAAGTTATGGATTTTTAACGGAATTTTCTAGTCCCGGCCTGTTAAAATTATAATATTAAAAATGAAGTCAAAATTAAACGACGGAGTCTAAACGAAAGTTTTAGAGCATAATCTCACCTACGCGTGGATATAAAGAACGTCAAAATCGGAACTCGTATGCGAGAGATATGAATTTCTAAAGTTCGGGACACGAAACCCAACACTGTCAGGAAACTCATGACGTGAGCCAAAAGCTCACGACGTGAGCTAGTGACTGATGTGTGCCAGAGACGCGCTATCAGACGTCGAGTCTACGGAAGGGTTAAGATCAAAGTTCACGATGTGAACCACCCCAAGTTCACGACGTGAACTCCAAAAATCCACCCTATAAATAGAAACCGAGGGCTTCGATTTGGCTGCTTATTTCTATCCCCTCTCCTAATTTTTACTATGTGTTAAGCATCCCGAGACTACCCCGATGCCCTGGTTACGTGTCCAAGCCCTGACGAAATCCCGAAGTCCCGAAGTTCCCGAGAAACTTGCTTCTTTCTAGTCGAAGTGCTGCGCGAGTTAAACATCGTCTTCATGAAACCGTCACTCACTACAGGTGAGTTCATACCCCTAACTTATCTTTTAAATGATTTTAAATGCTTTTATGGGGGGGGGGGGGGGGGGAAATACAAGTAGAAAACCATATAGTTGTATAATCAATCACATGTTATTTATAACTATCAAAACAATAGATTTCTTATACTTCAAACTGTGTTATCAAACAAACTATTTCAAATCATTTTATAAATTGACATCAAGTCATCAATAACCATTCAAATGGTTAAAACTCTTTTATATAATAAAACTCTTTATCATTTTACAAAACTCTTTTAAACTTATATATTGTCAAAATCATGTCTATATAGATATAGTTATATAAATAAGGTTGAAAGGGCTTAGGACTGATAACTCACTTTATTTCTCGTTCCTTGTTTGGTTGTGGACTTAGGGTATCGGTTGTTTGTCCGAAAGTCGTTTGAATCTTAGTTATATATTATGTATATGTATATAGATATAAAAGTACTTACAATCAGTTCAACACCTTTGGGTAGCAAAGGTGTACAAACATGAACAATTAATCGATTACAGAGCTTACAATTAATCGATTACAGAGCTTACTAGGAAACTATAATAGGTATAGTTTAGGAGAACAATACTTACTATTTCTAGAACAATGAAACTTACAAGAGTTAGTGCATACATGAGTCAGTTCAAACATACAGTAACAAGAACAGAAAGGAACATACAATAACAAGAACAGAAAGGAACATACGATAACAAGAGCAGAAAGGAACATACAATAACAAGAACAGAAAGGAACATACGATAACAAGAACATAAATGAACATACAATAACAAGAGACAGAAAGGAACATACATCCTTTTACAAGAACAAGATAACATTAATATGAATCTACTTCACGACTTAGCAATGTACTTGTTAGGTCGCGTTTTGTAATCAGAGTCTCCTGGAGGGAGAGCGGACATTGTGTGTATAGATCTATACGGGACTGACAAGCCCGCATCCCGACTGTTCGCTACAGTTTGGCCGACAAGGCCAAGGGGTGACAAATGTCACATCAGTTTCTGCGCCAAAAGGTCGTCATGTTAAACACTTGTCAATCAGTATGGCTATAACCACATCATATTTTTACCTTAATTAAAAAAATTGGTTTTAAGGTAGTTAGTGTTTCAGTAGTTACTTATTACAATATTACTGTACACTGTCATTTTCCCATTACATTCACATAGTGATCTTCTCACATTAAAAGTAATGTAACTATTTTCTGGTAATAATAGTCATATATTTGGGAAAACACACACTTTTACAGAAGAACCAACATACAGAACAATCGAGTCTTGGTAGAAGGCTACTCTCCATTTTAGTAGAAAATATAGGATTTTCTAGGAAGTATACAAACTTTACATCAAACATTTACAAACTTTACATCAAACATTTACAAACTTTACATCAAACACTTACAAACATTTTCTTCAAACTTATACAAAATTTGACACTAAAATACTTATGAACTCACCAGCTTTAATGCTGATCTACTCTTTCAAAATAACTTGTATTTTCTGGTCACCAGTAGACAGGTACACTGAACCAGGTTTTGAGAAGATGGAGCGTGTTCAAGACTCGTCTTTTATTTTGATATATATATTTTTGGTGTCTTATAAATACATTAAGAACACACTTGTATTAACTATATTATTAATGCAATGGATGCTGTTGTTGCTTGTTTTACTATGGTGCATTGTTATGATACTGAACATGACGTCCTCCGCCCCCGAACGTTTCCGCCGTTCCGGTTTGGGGGTGTGAGAATTTGGAAATTGAAACCTTTGGTACCCACTTGTAGTCGGGTTTAACCATTTTAGTGTTTAGTCGGATGGATGTTTCAGCAGTTGATTTAGAGCTTGAGACCGACTGCTGAAATGACATAGACCTCATCGATCTTGGTCCGACTGGACTATTTCTCAAATTAGTCTTCTTGTCCGACATGCCCTTTTTGGTCTTTTTAGCATTCCAATCACCACTGCTTGAACGTGACCTTGAAAATTTTCATGTGGAAGATCTCCCCCTAGGCCCGTTCTGCCAATATTGTTTATAGTAAGGGACATATGGACGATGTGGGAAATTTGTAGCAATATGATCGCGAGTCCCACAATTGAAACAAGTTTGTCTTTTCAGGTAAATAAAATTGTGACTTGGTCCTTGTCCAAATGACTTTTGTTTCAAGGACCTTCCACAATCACAACTACATTTATTAGCCTTTTTAACAAATTTTTGTGCCTTGTATTTTTCTATAGTGGGATTATTTTCATCACAAGCTTTCGAAGCCCTGTCACAAGAACTAGAGTTACTCTTGTTCTGCTCGAACCCATCTTGCACAATTACTTCAACTGCACATGAAGTAGAAGTATTGAAATCATTCACATTAGTACTCTGAGTTGTGCCGGATGGGGCAATTACAGGGGAATGACCATGTTGTGCCGGAGTCTCTATTTCTTTGGTTTCAAAAGGTTGAGTATAATTATCATTGAAAGGAGGTGGAACATTATGATATCCTAGGCCCGCACCCTACTTGTCTTTCCACTTTAACGGTTTCTCTATCATAGATTCAACCTTCTCACTTGACACATCAAATTTCTTAAATGTAAAGTCAGCATCCTCAAATTTAGCCTTCAATGCATAAAGTTCAGCAGTCAAGGTTGCAATTTTCTCCTTAGCAAACCGATAGTGAACACATTTTGTGTTGTACTCTACTTTAATTTTGCTTAAATCTTTTGATTGAGCTTCTAGTTTTTACTTAAGTGGTTTATTTATTTTTTTAATTTCATATATTTCATTTTTGAGGTCAATAACCTCTCTGACCAATAATTCATTATGTTCACGATATTTATTTATTTTGTCTTCACAAGATTGAGAACATGAGATTTCATTTATCTTCTTGGTAATTGAAGAACTCATCATTCATCAAAGAAAATTTGACCGAAAACCAAAATTTAAAAATTTTCTGACCGAGAAACTTGAAGTTCAAATAGTTTGATCGAAAACCTTTAAAATCAAAATGATTGACCGAAAAAAATTAGCTGAGAACTAGGAGTTTTGGCTGAAAACTCCTCCAAACCGAAATCCCAAGTCCTTTTACCGAAAATGTTACTCAGCCGCCGAAAACGTTGAGATCAAAACGAAAACGTAGATTTTGATTGAGTTTCCTTATCCAATGAATCCCGAAAATTTGGTAAGAAATCAAAAATGATTTCCATTGAAATATCTTCCTAAATCAGTGAAGAATCACCAATAAAACAATGAACACGAAAAACAGCTCAGCCGTTTTTGTTTTTCAATACAACTCAAAAACACCTCAAACTAACAAGTGTTTCGAAAAGCAATTGATACGAAACAGCCTTAAGTTGAATTTTAATGCTCTGATACCACTTGTAAGTCCCAAAACTTGGATCTACTCTAAGTATCAATACAATTGTTTGAGTTAATGCGGAATCTTAATCAAACAACAATACGAAACAAACAAATAATTAGATGAACCAAAGAACACGTTTCAATGAATGCACACAATTCTATTAATCAATTGTCAAGTACACTCAAACCGTAAATATATTCTCACTTTCCAGAAAACGCGTTAACCTGAAAATAGCTATCCAAAGAACATATTTATAATACACCAAATAACCTAAAACCCAAAGATAACAAGCCCACCGAAAACACTAAGTCGAATGGTGATCTCGATCCAAAACAAAGCATAAACCAAAAAATATAGCCCAACATTCGGTTCATGAAATATCGTGTTCCGTCTTCCTTGACATCAAACTGCTTGTCCATACCCCAGAGGTTTTCTTCCATTACATTTTCTGGTTTGAGGTCTTCTAGTTGGGCATCTCGAATCTGAGTGGTGAGATTAGAGTGGATTGTTAGGGTTAGGGTCTGTACGCGAAGTGGTTTTACTCGTTCTTTCCTGCTTAAAGTGTGTGCTATGACATTTGCTTTACCAGGATGATAACAAATCTCGCATTTGTAATCATTTAGCATTTCTACCCACCTTCGGTGTCTCATGTTGAGCTCTTTCTAGTTGAAGATGTGTCGGAGGCTTTTATGATCGGTGAACACGACACACTTCGTTCCGTATAGGTAGTGCCTCCGAATATTTAAGGCAAACACTACAGCTCCCAATTCTAAATCATGGGTAGTGTAGTTCGTCTTGTTGGGTTTAAGCTGCCTGGATGCATATGCAATAACCTTATCTCTTTGCATTAGTATGCATCCTAATCCCTGGAGAGAGGCATCACAGAATACTACAAAGTCTTCTGTTCCCTCTAAGAGAGACAAAATCAGTGCACTGCACAACGATTGTTTCAACCTTTGGAAAGCAGACTCTTGGCTATCTCCCCAATCAAATTTCTTTTCCTTTTGAGTTAGAGTAGTGAGAGGCTTGGCTATCCCTTTGTTGCTGACCACATGACCGAGGAAATGCACTTCGTTCATCCGGAATTCACATTTTGAGAACTTTGCGTAAAGTTTCTCCTTCCTTAGTAGATCCAACATCAATCGCAAGTGTTGGCCATGTTATTCCTTGGCTCATGAGTATATTAATATGTCGTCGATAAAGACGATCACAAATTTGTCCAAATAGGGTTTGCATACTCGATTCATAAGATCCATGAACTAAGTCGCACAGCCCGACGTATTCCGCCGCCTCTGCCGGGGGTGTGATAGAAAAGGTGGAAGAAAAAGAGACTCCAAGACCAGCCAAGCCATATCTAAAAGGGTACAAGCCCATCTCGCCATTTCCATCGCGATTGAAGAGCACAAAACGCGAGCGAGAGGACGAGGAGATCATGGATACCTTTCGTAAGGTGGAGGTAAATATTACTCTTTTTGATATAATTAAACAAATTCTCGTTATGCCAAGTTTTTGAAAGAATTGTGCCTTTCCAAAAAAAAAAAAACTAGTGAAACAATCAAACCTGGCGAAAATACCTCTTCTATTTTGCAAAAAGGTTTGCCCCCAAAGTGCAAGAATCCAAGAATTTTCTCGATTCCTTGTAAATTGGGAAACCTTACTTTTTCAAATGCTATGCTTGATTTAAGTGCATCAGTTAATGTCCTCCCACTATCAGTTTTTGAAAAATTAAAATTCGGATGTTTAGAAAAGACTAGGAACATCATTCAGTTGGCAGGTCACTCGACAAAACACCCAAAAGGTGTATTGGAGGATGTTCACGTCCAAGTGAATGAGCTAATTTTTCCCACCGCTTTTTACATTCTGGATATGGGTAATTTGGACATATCAGACAAAAACTCAAATATATTGGGAAGACCTTTTCTGAAAACTGATAAAACGAAAATTGATGTTTTTGCTGATACACTTTCAATGGAATTCGATGGTGATGTGATCAATTATAAAATTAATGATGCTGATTTTACTTCTGAAAAGTTTATGTTAATTATCTAGGTACCAACAGTCCTTTATATGAGGATTGCTGTGAGTTTTCTAATGATTTTGTGCAAGATTTATTTTTAGACATAAATTATCTAACACCTCAAAAGAGCTGGAAAATGGTAAGCTTGGGGAAGAAGAGGAGAAGATGGTTTCTGTTGAGGAAAAATCAGGAAAACAGCTGAAAAAGAAAAAGCATGGGGAAAAAGTACAGGAGGTGATATTAGAAAAAATGAAGATGAGAAAACAAAAAAGAATCAAAAAGCTGAAAAAAGAATCTTATGCTAAAAATCTGAAGTTTTTCAAGTATGATGTACAACCACCAGATTCACCCATTATGCCACATATGAAGGGATCTGGAGTAAGGAATAAACGAATTGGGTTATAGCGAAGTCTCAACCACACCAGATGAAAATTTGGTTGGGCAAAGTCGAGCCAACGACATTAAAAAAGGACGGATTTCCGGGAGGCAACCCATATAGTTTTAGTTTATTTTTCTGCTTTCAATATAGAGATGGCCGTAGTTCCAAGCAAGCTTGGGGAAATCAGAGGATCTTCAAAGTTGCTGAAATTCAGATTTTTCGACAACATCTACGTCAAAATCAGAAATTTCTACAAACTTATCAGGTATATTTTTTCCTAGCTGCAACCCTTTGTTTTTATATGCCTTATTGAGTTGTTCATTCGTCTCTGCTCATTGAGGACAATGCATTATTTTAAGCTTAGGGAGGGGTTAGTGTAAAAATCTTGCATTTTTTGTCAAAATTTTTAAAATTTTCAGTTTTTCAGTTAAAATTTTTAGTTTTATTTTTTGCATTTGATTTTCATAAAAATTTAAAAAAATCTAAAAAAAATAATTTATGTTTTTTTTTTCTATTTTTGTTGCATTTATAAAAAAACCCAAAGAGATTTTATTTTTAGTTTTTAGTGTTTATTCTATGAAAAAAATAAAAAAATTGAAAAAAGTTAGTTGAGATGAGGACATTCTTTACATTTGTTAGCTCTGTAAAGATGAAGTGTAATAGGAACTGAAAACAACAATCTCATTACAACCAAAGATAATAATTATCTTTTCAAAGCAGAAAGTACTTTAATGTTTACGCAATACAAACCAACATAAGAGTCGAAGAATTTTTACAATGGAAGTGTGGGATGGAAAACCGAACAGTGTTTTAAAAATGTTTTCCTTAAATGTCTTAAAAAGAACCTAGATTGAACAATCATTTTCTTTCCTCGAAGTACTGAATCCTATAGTTTATGCGCCTTTTGAGGTTAGGAGGGAACTCTTGTCATATCCACACAAATTATTATCGTTTTTGAAGTATTGAAGATATGGTAGGCCACAAAGTGAAATATGCGCCCAAACAATGTACTTGTTAGAAATGGTACATCAAGCAACTTGAAGAAATCTGAAATTCAAAGTCAAATCAAAGTAAGTTCAAGTCGAAATCAACAACCAAGCAAAGTTAAATCTGAAGAGATAATAAAGACAAAGAAGATGTGTGGTATAATGAGTTAGGTCCCTCAATAGTGGAATCATAGGGGTAAGCTTGGATTTTATGTCCATAATGTAGCTTATCACGTTTACTAGACGAGTTCGGAGAAAAAGGAGGGGTCGGTCATGTTAAGTTTTTATAAACAAATTTTTGTGAAATTATCTTTAAAAATACATTGTTTTCACAAATTTAATTCAACATTAAAATTATTTACTCAAAGGTTGGTTTGACTTTTTAAAATAAGGCATTAGCCTAAATATAATCTAAAACTACAATAAAGGTATTGAGACTGTTGTCTAAGTTCATAAATTCATTAGAGCTTCCTCGGTGTAAAGTCTGATCATGTGAAAAAAAGAGTGAAGTTTTTAGTTTCCTTAATTTTATTATATTTGAAGTTATTTTTAGGTCATCTACATCTTTCCATTTGTTTACAATGTTTGATCTTTTTATTACTTGAGGGCAAGTTAGGTTCAAGCTTAGGGAGATTTTATAGATTCCATTTTATGCATCGTTTAGGGAAGTTTTTATTAGAATTTAACATCATATTTTACACATTTTCATGTCATTAGTTTAAATAATGTTCAACTCATGTTTATCGTCAGAATTCCCGTACTGCTCATGCTTTTTATGTCGTTTTCAGATAATTTGAATTAAGCAGTACTTTGGGAGCAACTTGGATGCATATTTGGATCTTGAATGGAGTTGGAACTAAAGAAGGATGCTAAGGAATGACTTGGAATGATTAAATGGAAGAATTACGACCAAATCGTAACAAAAAGAGAAAAATGCGAACACATTTTTCCACAAATGCGATCGCATACAGGTGTCAAAGTTTTGTAGAATCGAAAAATATATGTCTGGGGGAAATAAAAAAATGCAATCACGGGAGAAAAAATGTGATCACATATATGATCACATTTTTGTGCTGAAGTTCAAAAATAGCAAGGAATAGCAACGTACTTCATTAAATGGCGAATCGGGAAAATTTGGGCAAAAATGCAATCACATTTTTTGTGTTTGTCTTCCGGAAGTTTCTGACTTGCATATAAATACAACCCCTTTGATTAGATTGAACCCCAAATGGTTCCAGATGACGAAAAACCCTTCTAAAGGCAATTTTTTGCTACTTTTCATCACTTTTCTGAAGATCTGAAGGTTGTGGATCATCTCCTATATTTATTTAAGCAATATTAATCAGTTAGTATATTTTTTTATTAGTTTTGATCGGATTTTAGCCATGTCTGGCTAAACCCTAGTTTTCAGTTCTGCAATAGACTAATATTTTTCATGTGATAAGTTATCAGATTTGGTTTTCATTGTGTGCTTCTATCTCGTTGTTTCAACTTTGAGCTTAATTAATGTTTAATATTCAATCATTCCAGTTAACCAGTTTTTGAAATCTGTAATTGTTTTGACAATCTGGTAATAAGTAACAAGTAATAAATTGGTTCTATGTTTGAATTTGACTTTATTATAAACTGGAATTGCATACCTTTACGCTTCCGAGCTTGTGAGAAGTATTGGGTATTGTTGGGAATTTTACATAAATCTTAATGAAACATTTCTGAATTTAATTAAGAGCTTGTTTAATTAGACCAGTAAAAAGTTAGGGTTAACTAAAGAGCTTGTTTTGATTAATTTAACTTATACTAGAGCTTGTTAGTTTTTCTCAGTACCAACTTAGATATAATGCATTTTGGACAACCAAATCTGACCTGATTGCATGATTAGGAAAATTGCAGCATAACTGAATTCGTTTTTATTATTGATTTCGTTTAGTTAATTTCAATACAATTTTTAGTTTTAGTTTTAAATCAAAACCCCCTTTTTATTATGTTATGTTAAATGACTAGTATGTGCCTTACGCAAAGATGCATTGACTATTAGGTTGTGTTTCTGAGGATTCAACCCTGCTTCCCTGTGTTATCCTTTAGTGTAACCAAGCAGTGAAAATATTATTTTCTTAAATCATGTATGAGAACGGATTAATAGTATCCTATCTGCATCTTATGATATCCTCATAGAATCATCATATACCTACTGTCGTGCATAATATGGCATAAATGATGGATTCATTTGTCAACGCAAATGGAATACTAATAACTTTATTTAGCTCAAACCTTTGTGCTAGGTCCTTTTGAGTCAAGCTCAAAATAATGCCATGTGGCATTGGAAAAATCCTCTATAGGGGTCATGTATGTTGATCTACTTCAAGATATTGTCAACATATGCATAAGATTTAAAACATTCACATTCATCTTTATCTATCTCCATAGATTTTAGATTCCAACAATAAAATTTGTCTTTCCTAATTCTTTCATTTTATAAAAACTTTCCTAGACACGGAGAAACATCCTTGCATATTTATAATGTAATTTCATATAATTAATTATGTCTCCTTCATAAAAGATTAGGAATATCACTATGCTTCCAGTGTTTCTTAGTAAACATAGATGTGATCCTCATTTTTATGTTAAAACATACTTTATGTTTTACTTATTAAAACAATGATTCCAATCTTGATATATTTGTGTAACGCCTGGCTCTTGGTATGCATTTAACTTATTTATTTATTCATTTTGGAAGGGCTACTCAACGAGTTGGTGACCCTAACTCGTCGAGTAGAAGACAAAATATGCGCGAGTTTTAAGTGAACTACTCGACGAGTCGAGAGTCTCGACTTGACGAGTAGAACGACCAGGATGAAACCCTAATCTTTAGGGATTGCACCCTATTTAAACATCATATCTGGCCTCCACCCCAACCTCTATCGCCTCAAAATCATAATCAACCTTGAGTGATCTTGAGCTATTTTCTTGCCATTTTGTGATTTAAAGCTAGAAGAAGGAAGCAAGGATTTGGAGTTGCAGGAGGAAGGCTGAAGATCCATATCTTCGGATTCATTTATGTCTTGATAGAGGTATAAAGCTTATACCTTGGCTTCTATTCACTTAGATCTTCATTTGAGCTTGCATATTGTCACTTCTGGGCCATTTCCAAGGTCATTTCCGAGATTTGAACTCTTGGTGATGTAAGGACTTCAGATCTGGGCACTCTTGAGCTTTAGAAGCTCAAAGTTGCCACCATTATTCATCCATGGCCCTATTCCATGACTTAGATCTCCATTTTTAGCTTGTGGTGGGTGTTTTAGCTTCATAACACCATGCATGCACATAAAGTTAGCAACTTTACGTGTAATGTTAGTCTAAGGAGTCCAGATCTATGAGTTGGAGGCATTGGAATTGATTAGAATCAACTGTATGGATTTGACAATGAAGGGAATCGACGAGTTGTTCATGCGACTCGACAAGTCGGGTTGTGGTCCCCTAACCTTTTCGGTTTTGAGTGAACCCGTTGAGCCTAGGAGATGACTCAGCGAGTTGGGAATGATTAGGATTCGGAAACTGAAGAACTCGACGAGTCCAAGGAGGGACTCGATGAGTTAAGTCGTTTTGTCCCAATTCTTTACAAGGTAGAAGTCGACGAGGTTGTGAAGGGACTCGACGAGTTGACTCAGTTTATCACAAGACTGGATAGCATAGAACTCGACGAGTTATGAGATAAATCGACGAGCTGGGTTGACTGAGAGTTGACGTTGACTGAGAATTGACGTTGACTTTGACTTTGACCCAAGCGTTGACTTTAACCAGGGGTAAAATGATCATTTTACCCTAGGAAGAATTATCGGATTTTGATTAAGTGTTATTATGAAGTTAATAGCCGGGGAGTCGCCGGAGCAGCAATCAGAGATTCTCCACTCAAGTTTTCAGCAGTCAGCTTTACGAGGTGAGTTTCCTTTAGTAGGAACGGGTCTACGGCACCAAGGTCGGCCCATATATGTGATATGATAGTAGCTGAGTGTGGGCGGGGCCCGAATCTTATAGCAGCCGAGTGTGGGCGGGGCCCGAATCTCATAGTAATTTTTGAGTATATTTATGTGACTGTTTGCTAGGAGTAGATATACTTGTTGTCTGTGTGATACTTGTATGTATGTTATAGAGCGGAGTATGGGTGGGGCCCGAATCTCATAGACAGCAGAGTGTGGGCGGGGCCCGAATCTCTTAGATAGAGGAGTATGGGTGGGGACCGAATCTCCTAGACAGTGGAGTGTGGGCGGGGCCCAAATGTCCATGAGAGTGGGTGGGGCCCGTATCTCTTAGTTGCATGTTATTTGTATGGTATGTGGTAGTTTGGGGAGACCCACTAAGCTTCGTGCTTACAATTTTCAGTTTTGGTTTCAGGTACTTCCACTAGCAAGGGGGAGGGCTCAGGATGATCGCATGACACACACCACAGTTTTAGCCTGGGATGTTTAGACTCTGATATTTTTCTCATATGATTTCGATACAGTATTTGACATGATTTTTTGAGATGCATGATTCTTGATTCTTTTTATGATGATGGATGATTTATGGTTTTATTATAAGTTTTAAAACGAAATTTTTGGACTGTATTTTTGGGATGTTTCAAGTTGGTATCAGAGCCTTGGTTTGAGGGATTCGGGCACACTCTCGGGTGTATGTGAACTCAAATTAAGGACATGGTATGAAAATTTTCAAAAGAAAATAATTTTTACAAAAAGAATTTTGAAAAGAGAAAAAGGGTGTGGTGTATGCAATCAACCGAGCTCAAGTAAGTACTCCCAAATTACCCATACTAGTTATGTTTTGATATGTTTATGAGAATTGCATGCTAGATTAGGATTAAGGATCTAGGAAGGATGCCTTATATGCCTATTATATGTGTATCGGCTTTATGAGAATTGCATGCTAGTTAGGGCTAAGGATCTAGGAAGGATGCCTTATGTGCCTATTATTTGTATCTCAGCTTTATGAACTGCATGCTAGTAAAGATTAGTCAGGGATAGCCTTAGAGAGATATACTTGATTATGTTTACTCGATGCTCGAATGCTGCTTGCTTTGTGCTTTTAGGAGTTCTAGTTATCTTTTACTAACTAGTAAATGAATACGTTACGTTTCATATTGCTAGGACTGAATAATTTCAGAAAGTTAGGTCTAGCTCTTTTGCGCAGCTCTTGTTTGAGTCCAACCGTTGTAGGGTAGGATCTCTCATTCGAAGAATTTTCTAGTCTTAGTGATATGTAATAGTATTGACGAGCTAGTTAGGGGGAGATAGCAGGAATTTCTTATGCAGCTGATAGCGGAGAGTGGGTTGGTGTTTACCCTAGGGCAAGCCTAGGATGAGTTTAGCATGAGATCAACAATAGTACTAGAAGGGACTTGGTGGAGTCGAGGCAGTTCTTGAAGAAAGTACGGATAAATGTGGAAGGTAGTATGGGCCCGTACTACTGAAAGAAAAGGATCTGTACTCGAATCAAGAAAGGCTGAGATGAATCCAGGAAACTTGTAGTGTGTTAGATCCCTCAAGATATGATGAGTATACTGATGTTTGTTATGGTGTATTTTCAGTATGGTGACGCTACGCACTAGGCCAGTTGGCACTTCAGGTACTGGTGAGGGTTCAGGCTTGGGCTCTGGAGCCGGGCAACTTGACGAAAAGACGAGGGAGTTCATCTCATCTGAGATCACACATACTATTCTAGACCAGACTCATGTGATCTTTGGTTCAGTTAAGGAGGGTATTTTGGAGCTTCTGGATGAGAAGCTGAGCGCCTTCCGTACTAAGGTGGCAGCCATGATGGGGTCGCGCTCACTGACTTTCAGGGAGTTCAGGGCTTATGGAGCTCCCGATTACCATGGGACTCGGGACCCTATTGCTAGCACCAGATGGTTGGCGGATGTCGCCAACGCATTCCGCACCAGCAGATGTCCCGAGGGGGACAAGGTTAGACTTGCGTCCTGTCTTATGAAGGACAGGGCACGTGACTGGTGGGAGGAGGTTGGGAGAGCCATTGGAGATGATGCAATTTTGGATGTGATGACCTGGGGTGACTTTTCGACCAGGTTCAGGGCCGAGTTTGCACCTGTGTGATAAAGGTGCAATAGTTAGCGAGGGAGTTCCAGGATTCGGAGCAGACGACAGAGACTGTGGCGGAGTTCACCGCCAAGTTTAGGGAGAGGACCCTTCTCATTCCGCAGTATGTAGCGGACGAGGAGATGAAGAAGGACCGATATCATGAGATGTTGCGGAGTGATATCCGCCAGTTTGTAAGCCGCTCCAACTGCAAGACGCTGGATGACATGATTGCTAGGGCTCGTGAGAGAGATATATTGATTTGGAGATGGAGAGGAAGAGGAAGCCAGAGTTTGTGTCTGGCATGGAGGGTTCGGGCAAAAAGCCCAAGGTAGATTCCCGAGGGAAGGGCCAGCAGGGCTGAGGCCACTGCGACAAATGGGGCAGGGGGTATGATGGGCCGTGTAGGGTTGGTAGTTCGGGCTGCTTCAAGTGCGGCCGAACTGGGCATGTTAGCAAGGATTGTACTGCTGCCACTACCATCACATCATCTGATCTAATTTGCTTTCAGTTCAATCAGAGGGGCCACAAGAGGTCCCAGTATCCGAGTTTGGCAGCAGCAGGGAAGGTGGTGCCACCTTCCCTTGCTACATTGAGGATTACAGACGCCCGTCAGGGCCGGACAGAGACGCCAATGGCGAAGAGCAGACCCTTCCAGTTGACAACATAGGAGGCACGAGCAGCTCCTGATGTCATTACGAGTATGTATCTTCTCCTTATCTCGTTATTTATCTTGATTATTGCTTATGTTTATGTGTTTGTTATAGGATCGTTCTTAGTGAATGGTATATCAGCCTTGATACCGTTTGATTCGGGTGCAACCCGATCTTTTGTGTCGCTCGCGCTCAGCAAGCGATTCGTAGGAGCGCTGGGGGAGCTGGATTACCCACTTGATGTGGAGATAGTAGGTGATAGGAATGTTAGGGTTGCGAGGGTTCACAGAGGTTGTACGCTACAGTTATTTGATGAGCAGTTTTTAGTGGACCTGGTCCCTATTCCTCTACGAGGGAATAAGGTTATAGTGGGTATGGATTGGTTGAGCCCCAATGGGACAGTGATCGACTACGAGCAACAACTAGTGAGGATTCAGGCTCCTAGTGGGGGAGGGTTAGTGATATAGGGTGAGAGGCCGCAGGGTGGATTAACTCTATGCTCAGCAGCGAGGGCGAGGCACTACCTTTAGCAGGGTTGCATGGGCTATGTCGCCTATGTTATGGATACCCAGGATCAGGGTAAGGCAACAATGGATGATTTACCGGTAGTGCGAGAGTACCCAGATGTGTTCCCAGAGGATCTGCCTGGGGTACCTCCGGAGAGGCAGGTCAAGTTCAGGATTGACCTAGTCCCTGGTGCGGCTTCGATAGCCAAGGCACCATATCGGCTGGCTCCTCCCGAGATGCAGGAGTTGTCTACGCAGCTGCAGGAGCTGCTAGACAAGGGATTCATCAGAGCGAGCAGTTCTCCATGGGGAACCCCGATCCTGTTTGTGAAGAAGAAGGATGGGTTACATCACATGTGTATAGACTACCGGGAGCAGAACAAGGCGACGGTGAAGAACCGTTACCCACTCCCGAGGATAGATGATTTGTTTGAACAGATTTAGGGAGAATCTTGGTTCTCCAAGATTGATCTACGGTCAGGTTATCACCAGATGTGAGTCAGGGACGAGGATGTCCAGAAGACAGCTTTTAGGACTCGCTATGGGCACTATGAGTTCTTGGTGATGCTGTTCGGGCTCACCAATGCTCCAGCCGCGTTCATGGACCTCATGAACCGCATGCGCAAACTGATGTTGGATCGGTCTGTGTAGTCTTCATTGATGATGTCTTGTTCTATTCCAAGACCCAGGAGCAGCATGAGGAGCACCTGAGGGAGGTGCTGGCGACACTGAGGAGGGAGAGACTTTCCGAAAAGTTCTCCAAGTGTGAGTTCTGGTTGCGCAAGGTGCAGTTTCTAAGGAATCTCGTCAACCAGAAGGGTATTATGGTCGATCCGTCGAAGATAGAGGTCGTGATGCAGTGGGAAGTTTCGAGGTCTCCAACTGAGATTCAGAGTTTTCTTGGTCTAGCGGGTTACTACAGGATATTAATTCAGGTTTTCTCCAAGATTGTTGTTCCTTTGACACGACTGACCAAGAAGTCGGTGACATTCTGCTGGGGGCCTGAGCAGCAGGCAGCCTTCGAGACTCTTAGACAACGGTTATGCAAGGCACCGATTTTGACTCTTCCCGAGGGAGTTGATGACTTCGTGGTTTATTGTGACGCGTCAATTATGGGCATGTGTGCAGTTCTGATGCAGAGGGGTCATGTGATAGCTTACGTGTCAAGGCAGCTGAAGCCTCACGAGGCTAACTATCCGACGCATGATTTAGAGCTGGGGGCTGTGGCGTTCGCCGTCAAGATTTGGCGGCATTACCTCTACAGGGTCCGTTGTACCATTTACACGGACCACAAGAGCTTGAGGTACCTCATGGATCTGCCGAATCTGAACATGAGGCAGCGTCGGTGGTTAGATGTGGTGAAGGATTATGACTATGAGATCCTTTACCACCCGAGCAAGACCAATGTGGTGGCCGACGCCCTGAACCACAAGGAGGTAGCGGCTCCGATTAGAGATATATGTTTGAGGATAACAGTGATCACTCCACTGCTGGAGCAGATTAGAGAGGCGCAGGTTGAGGGCCTGAAGGAAGAGCGCCAGAAGTGCGAGTGGATTGTAGGCCGGGTGGCCTCGTTTTATTATGATAGTCGAGGGTTGCGGACCCTGCATGGGAGGGTCTGGGTTCCGTACTGGGGCGGAGTACGGCAGGTTCTGATGGATGAGACTCATAAGTCGAGGTTCTCCATCCATCCTGGGGCGACGAAGATGTATCGGGATTTTCGCCCTGATTACTGGTGGCCCTGCATGAAGCGGGACGTAGTGTGGTATGTGGAGAGGTGCTTGACATGCAGGAAGGTCATGGCTGAGCACCGGAGACCACACAACAAGATGCAGCCACTAGACAATCCCGTATGGAAATGGGAGGATATCACTATGGATTTCATTACCAAGCTTCCCAGGACCGCACGTGGAGTAGATTCGATATGGGTCATCGTGGATCGGTTGACCAAGAGCGCTCATTTTATCCCGATCCAGGAGAGCATATCGGCCGAGAATTTGACTGAGATATACGTGCGTGAGATAGTAGCACGACATGGAGTGCCTGTCTCGGTGGCATCAGACCGAGATGTTCGTTTCACTTCCAGATTTTGGAAGCGGTTCCACGAGGAGATGGGTACTCGTCTCCACTTCAGCACCACTTTCCACCCACAGACAGACGGACAAAGCGAGAGGATGATACAGACTCTCGAGGACATGATACGCGCATGTGTTTTGGATTTCGGTGGCAGTTGGGATACATATCTTCCGTTAGCGGAATTTTTGTATAACAACAGTTACCACGCTAGCATAGATTGACCTCCCTTCGAGATGCTATACGGGAGGAAGTGTAGGACCCCAATCTGTTGGGGTGAGGTCGGTCAGAGAGTCATGGGGAGTACTGAGGTAGTACTCAAGATTACTGAGAGGATTCAGCAAGTCTGAAGCAGGATCCAAACTGCTCAGAGTCAGAAGAAGAGCTACGCTAACAAGAGGCGTTCAAATTTAGAGTTCCAGGTGGGCGACATGGTCCTCCTGAAGGTGTCACCTTGGAAAGGTGTCATCCGGTTCAGGAAGAGGGGTAATTTGGACCCCATATACGTCGATCCGTTTAGGGTTTTGGCCCGGGTGGGTCGGGTTGCTTACCGGTTAGATCTTCCAGCAGAGCTCAGCCAGATCCACAACACCTTCCATGTTTTTCAGTTGCAAAAGTGCTTAGTGGATTATTCAGCAGTGGTACCCCTTGAGGATATTCAGGTTGATGACAGTCTGAACTACATTGAGCGACCAGTAGCTATCCTTGACAGGAAGTCAAAGGATTTGAGGAAAAAGAGGGTGGAGTTGGTAAAGGTGCAATGGCAGCACCGCAAGGGCTCGGAGTGGACTTGGGAGCCCGAGGAGGAGATGAGAGAGCACTACCCAGATTTGTTTTCAGACATAACAGACTTCGAGGACGAAGTCTAAGACAAGTGGGGGAGAATTGTAACGCCTGGTTCCTGGTATGCATTTAACTTATTTATTTATTCATTTTGGAAGGGCTACTAGACGAGTTGGTGGCCCTAACTCGTTGAGTAGAAGACCAAATATGCGCGGGTTTTAAGTGAACTACTCGATGAGTCGGGAGTCTCGACTCGATGAGTAGGACAGCCAGGATGAAACCCTATTTAAGCATCAAATCTGGCCTCCACCCCAGCCTCTATCACATCCAACCCCTAATCTCGAAGCCCTAATCAACCTTGAGTGATCTTGAGCTATTTTCTTGCCATTTTTGTGATTTAAAGCTAGAAGAAGGAAGCAAGGACTTGGAGTTGCAGGAGGAAGGATGAAGATCCAGAGCTTAGGATTCATTTCTGTCTTGATGGAGGTATAAAGCTTATACCTTGGCTTTTATTCACTTAGAACTTCATTTGAGCTTGCATATTGTCACTTTTGGGCTATTTCCAAGGTCATTTCTAAGATTTGAACTCTTGGTGATGCAAGGACTTCAGATCTGGGCACTTTTGAGCTTTAGAAGCTCAAAGTTGCCACCATTATTCAGCCATGGCCCTATTCCATGACTTAGACCTCCATTTTTAGCTTGTGGTGGGTGTTTTAGCTTCATAACACCATGCATGCACGTAAAGTTAGCAACTTTATGTGTAATGCTAGTCTAAGGAGTCCAGATCTATGAGTTGGAGGCATTGGAATTGATTAGAACCGAATGTATGGATTTGACAATGAAGGGACTCGACGATTTGTTCATGGGACTCGGCGAGTCGGGACATGGTCCCCTAACCTTTTCTGGTTTTGAGTGAACCCGTTGAGTCTAGGAGATGACTCAGCGAGTTGGACATGATTAGGACTTGGACAATGAAGAACTCGACGAGTCTAAGCAGGGAATCGACGAGTTAATTCGTTTTGTACCGATTCTTTACAAGGTAGAACTTGACGAGTGTGTGAAGGGACTCGAAGAGTTGAATCAGGTTATCACAAGACTAGATAGCATAGAACTCGTCGAGTTAGGAGATAACTCGACGAGTTGGGTTGACTGGGAGTTGACCTTGACTTTGACTTTGACCCAAGCGTTGACTTTGACCAGGGGTAAAATGGTCATTTTACCCTAGGAAGAATTATCGGATTTTGATTAAGTGTTATTATGAAATTGATAGTCGGGGAGTCGCCAGAGCAGCAGTCAGAGATTCTCCACTCAAGTTTTCAGCAGTCAGCCTTACGAGGTAAGTTTCCTTCAGTAGGAACGGGTCTACGACACCAAGGTCGGCCCGTACATGTGATATGATAGTAGCTGAGTGTGGGCGGGGCCCGAATCTTATAGCAGTCGAGTGTGGGCGGGGCCCGAATCTCGTAGTATTATTTAAGTATAGTCACGTGACTATTTTCTAGGAGTAGATATACTTGTTGTCTGTGTGATACTTGTATGTATGTTATAGAGCGAGTGTGGGCGGGGCCCGAATCTCCTAGACAGTGGAGTGTGGGCGGGGCCCAAATCTCCTAGACAGCAGAGTGTGGGCGGGGCCCAAATCTACTAGACAGCAGAGTTTGGGCGGGGCCCAAATCTCCTAGACAGCAGAGTGTGGGCGGGGCCCGAATCTCCATGAGAGTCGGCGGGGCCCGTATCTCTAAGTTGCATGTTACGTGTATGGTATGTGGTAGTTTGGGGAGACTCATTAAGCTTCGTGCTTACAGTTTTCAGTTTTGGTTTCAGGTACTTCCACTAGCAAGGGGAAGGGCTCGGGATGATCGCATGACACACACCACAGTTTTAGCCTGGGATGTTTAGATTATGATATTTTTCTCATTTGATTTTGATACAGTATTTGACATGATGTTTTGAGATACATGATTCTTGATTCTTTTTATGATGATGGATTATTTATGGTTTTATTATAAGTTTTAAAACAAAATTTTTGGGCTGTATTTTTGGGATGTTTCAGTTTGCTTTATGTCCATAAATGGATCTTTAAAGCTTACACATTTTTGTTAGGATATCTTGGATTAACAAAACCTCTAGGGTAAACTATATATACATCTTTAAGCAAGTGTTAGTTAAGGAAACCGTTTTCTTGAAATCTATTCGCCATATCTCATCATCATAATATGTAGTTATGGTAAACAATAACCAGGTTGATCTAATAATATATGTATAGATTTCCATATATGTTTGTTATCTTTATGAAGGAATCACTTACTCCTATAGTCTCATCATAGAGAGGAAGATTCATTAGGCCCATGCTTGATATTATACATGTAGCACCCCAATTTACAACACAAAATTTTCGATTAAAACTTTAAGTATTTATTTAAATCACAATTGCAATAACCTAAAACATTTATCAGAGTAACATTAAAATTTATCAAGTACACAAGTCCCCCATTGATGCGATGCAATCGAGTCGTGCCCCTCCTTTAATATAGGAAAACCTGAAACATGTAAACCACAATTCGTAATCACAAAGCTTAGTGAGTTCCTCAAAATACCACATACAACACAACACAAATAGACATCTAAGGGTTATCAGCAACCCTGGGGACTATGAGCAGTCCCAGTGGCTAACAACACTCCCGATGGGTTATCAGCAACCCTGAAGACTATCAGCAGTCTCAATCACATATAAACAACATAACACAATAATAACAGCTAGACCCAGCCGGTCATCACAAATCCAGCTATTCTACCACACAAACACATACAAACATACAAGAGTCACAAAGATAGCTAGCATCCTACATACATAATTTAGTGAGCCGACATTGGTGCCTTTGACTCACGAGCACCGGGAGAAGACTCACCTAAATCGAAAAACCCTGAAACACTACGACATGATCCCTTATCTGCATTGCTTGAACCCACAAATCCACTAATACCAAAACCAGATAAAATCTTAAATAATAGCGCAGAACCCTCAATTTTGACCCAAGGTCAAACTTGGTCAAAAAGTCAACAGTCAACGAAAGTCAAAGTCAACAAGTCAAACTTCAGGCTGAGTACGCCCAACGTACTCAGCTCATACGCATGGCGTACTGACCATCCAGAAGTGGGACCCCATACGAGTACGCACAGCGTACCCGAAGGTACGCCCGATGTACTCGGCCAAAAGGCACTTTTCCATTAAGTTTTTAATCTCTTAAGTCCTTTCATCCAACACTCAGATCTAGTCCTACAACATCATTCTAAGTCATAAAGTTTCCACCTTTATAACTTTCCATGTCTAGAAAAGGCCCAAAAGCTAAAACATTAACTTATTAATCTAGTAATACATCACGACACTTTCATGGAAGGTATAGAAGGATCAAGATCACATTCTTATGGATACTAGAAGCTCCATAATGGATAAAGTTTCCATCTTTATCCATTAGAATGGTCCAAACCACCAAGATCTAGCCTTTAAGTATCAAATGGGACAAAAAGTGCATCTTTTTCAACTTAATCCATTAAGTCCAAGTCTCCAACCTTCAAATCTGAATCACAATGATGTTTAGATGGATAAAGTTTCCAACTTTATCCATAACAAGGTTAAAAACTTTCAAGACCTAAACTTTATGCACTAAAATGACCAAAAGCTTGGAACACCCAAAACTAGTTAGATCTAACAAATGCATCATCAAGATTGAAACTTTATACCTCTAGAACATAGATTAAGGTGAACAAAGTCCAGATCTACAAGCTCCAATGCAATCAACACTTCTCCAAGAAGTTCCTTCTTGTTCACGGTGAACCATGCATACTACAAAGCACTCAAAAACACATTCTTTTAGCTCACAAGGCTCAACTAGGGTTAGGGTTGATTGGTTTTGAGCACTATAACAACCTTATGGTGCACATGCAACCCTAATGCTTTGGATCTAAGTTTTCTCTAATTATACATGCAATATCCAAAGCATAAAGCCTAAACTAGCATACAAAATTTTGGTATATAAATCATAAAACTAGTTAGAAGAACACCTCTTGTTGTAGCTTGTTGTATTCGGCTTTTAAGAACTTAGCACCTCAAGTGTGATGCCTCAAATGGTTCATAAAACACCACCAACAATTGGGGAGCTTGAGAGAGAGAGAAAGAGAGGATATGAGACACTCAAAATCGGCTATAGTATCTCTAAGATTACTTGTGTCACCAATTTTAGGCCAATGGGTTACATATATATAGTGTAGAATTCAAAGGGTTATGTGTAAACCCTAATTCTAACACCTGGGCTTGTAATGGACTAACACTATATGAAACCTTACATAAGTTTAGCCCATCGCTATCCACCATGGATTATTAGACCAACCTATATGTATCATTGATTTACATAATCACCTCTATATATTTAATTAGTCTCTTTTGATCACTAAATTAATTCCAAATTAATTCTTGATCAATACTAATTAAATAATAAACCTCTTTCTCAAATATCCATCCTATCAAATTGTTCTGGTGAATGCAACCCAAAATGGACCATGATACTCTCGGGTCAAGTACATATCACTTATAGTTATGGGCTTAGAAACCTAATCCAACAGTCTCCCACTTGGATAAGTCTAATAACTATAACTGCAAGTACGACTTAAAACTGACTAGAAATCGTAGCTCTTAAAAGCCGCTGTCGAACTCTGACGTGCCATTTTAGATAAGGGATCATATAATCCTATGCTCTTCAAGATATCGTGCGGACAAATACATGAAACATGGTCATACTTATTGTCCATTAGTTTGCTTCCCGGTTTCCGATTTGTTTGACATAGAACTTAATTGAACACATCAATTGAGTTCTGACCGGGCCCGACACATAAGTCAAAACAAAATCATCTAGGGGCCCAAGATATCGCTTTTAATCCTCCATGGATAAAAGGAACAAATAAACTTCGAATTATATTCTTGTACTAACTACTCGTTAAATCATACATAATAGCACATTTTATAACATCAAGTTACTGATGCATTTTCGCACTATCAATGTACAACCAACTCATAGTCAACAACTCATACATATCGGTTTGAAGACTATATGATATTATCGTCTCACAATCACCCGTGATAAATTCGATGAAGTGATTCATGTGAGCGTGGGTTTAATCCAATACTCAGACCTTATGAGCACTCATGAATGTTGTACAAAACTTTTGCCATGTCTAAACACTCTAGACAATATACAAGCCAAATTCATGATAGTCTTGCCTCAATACCTACTTCCAAAGTGTGATCGATTGTGGATAGTTTGAATAGTTTTATTATTCTGGAAGTCAAAACATTCAAAATTAAACAATAGTAAACAATTGACACAAGATAGTAACTTTACTCATAAATAAAACTCCTTTTATTTAATCATTTTTTTTTATCAAATTTAATATTATCAGAAAGATTTACAAAGACGTTGCGGGTAAACTAGCAACAAGCTATGCCGCAACCCTTCATTAAAACTAATATCGTCCTTCAGCCTAATGCTCATCGCATGCTGCAAGTGCTTTGTTGGATTAGTGTCTAAGTCCATAACTATAATTGGTATGTAGTTGACCCTATTTGGCATGGTCCATTTGGGTTGCATGGCATCAGAACAATTTGGATAGACTTTTGTGAGAAAAGGATATTTATGATTTGTTAATATATTATAAGTTCTAATATATTAATATGAAATCATATTATTTAATTAGTATTGATCAAGAAATAATTTGGAATTAATTTTGTGATCAAAAGGAGACTAATTAAATATATGGGGATTGATTGTGTAAATCATTCATTCTTATATATGTGTGCTTATGATCCATAGTTCTTCATGTTGGGCCAAACCCATGGATACTCCATGGAGGTTTTAACCCATGGAGCATGAAGAATATGGAAAGACATGAGTTACATGGTGTAACCCTAATAGCTACAATATATAAGGACCCCATGGCTCAAGAAATTGGCACTAAGGTGTGTACACATGAGGGCTAGCCGATTTGAGCATAAGAACTTCTCTCTCAAGTTATTCCAAGTTGTTGGTGGTGTTGTGTGAACCATTTGAGGTGTCACACTTGAGGCACTAGGCTCTTAAGCTCCATGGAATCAAGCTACAACATCAAAAGGTATGTCATTCTACTAGATTCTTGTAGTATAGTTGCTTCATATTATGCTAGTTAGGATGAAACCTTGGAATTTCAAATATTTGCATGTATAATAGAGAAAACATAGATCCAAGGTTTATAGGGTTGCATGTACACCATATGAGTGTTAGAATGCTCAAAACCCTTCATGCTTAACCCTACTCAGTCCCTTCATAAGGGGATCTGTTGGGTTCTCCTCTGACGATACCCTATTTGCTATGAGGAGTCCTTCTTCTATCCGATGTCTTATGAAGTGATATTTTCTGTCGATGTGTCAAGATCAGCCATGATCCCTCGGTTCCTTGGCTAAGGTGACCGCACTCTCGATGTCACAAAAAATCACCATAGGCTCCTTTATAGCTAGTACAACTCCAAGGTCTCTGATGAAGTTTTTCAGCCATATCGCCTCCTTCGACGCTTCGCTTGCTGCTATGTACACTGATTCACACGTTGAATCAACTACAGTCTCCTATTTAGAACTTCTCCAAGTTATTGCTCCTCCATTCAGGGTAAATACCCAGCCCGAATGAGAGCGGAAATTATCTCTGTCGGTCTGAAAGTTGGCATCACTATACCCTCTCACGCTCAAGTCATCACTCCCACCGAGGGTAAGGACCCAATCCTTAGTCCTCCGCAGGTACTTAAGAATGTTCTTTACCGCAGTCCAGTAAGCTTTACCAGGATTCCCTTGATATCTGTTGATCATGCTCAAAGCAAAGGCCACATCAGGGCGAGTACAAGTCATAGCATACATGATTGAGCCAACTGCGGAAACGTATAATATTCGACTCATCTCTGCTATCTTGGCCTCTGTACTCGGACTTTGAGGCTTACTCAGTTTGGTATTGGTTTGGATAGGTAATTCACCTTTCTTGGAATTCTCCGTGTTGAAAAGCTTCAACACCTTGTCCAAGTAGGTACTCTGACTAAGTCCTATTAGTATTTTACTCATGTTACTCAATATCTTTATCCCAAGAATATAGGCAGCTTGTCCAAGGTCCTTCAAAGTGAAACACTTCCCAAGCCAAGACTTAACCTCGTGCAAGGTTGGGATGTTGTTTCCTATGAGACGTATGTCATCCACATACAACACCAGAAAGCTAACTATGCTCCCACTAGCTTTGACATATACACGGGATTGATCCTCGCTTCTCGAAAATCCAAACTTTTTGACTTTCTCATCTAAACAAAGATTCCATCTGCGAGATGCTTGTTTCAATCCATAAATGGATTTCTCAAGCTTACACACTCTATTAGGGTACTTAGCACTGAGAAAACCCTCTGGCTGACTCATGTAAACATCTTCAGCCAACTTCCCATTAAGGAAAGCGGTTTTGACATCCATTTGCCATATTTCGTAATCATGAAATGCAACTATGGCAAGCATAACCCTTATAGATTTAATCTTCGCTACTGGTGAGAAGGTCTCATCATAGTCAACTCCAGGAGTTTGACTAAAGCCCTTCGCAACCAATCGCGCCTTATATGTGTGTACTTTCCCATCCACGTCGGTCTTCTTCTTGAAGATCTATTTGCACCCGACCGTCTTACGACCTGGTACATTGTCAACCAAATTTCAAACTTCATTGTCATATATGGACTGCATCTCACTGTCCATAGCCTCTTTCCATTTTGCAGACTCGGGGCTTGCCATGGCTTCCTTGTAGTTGTTAGGTTTATCCAAAATTACAGTGTGCTATCACTGATAAATGTATCACCATCTGTAGTAATATGGAAACCATATAACACAGGTGGAACACTAACTCTACTGGAATGCCTCAGAGGTAAGGACTCATCAACTGGTTCAACAGGAGTTTCCTCCTTAGGTTGAGTGCTAGTGTTTGAGGTTCCTTCATCACTTAACTCTTGTAGCTCTTCAAGGTCAATTTGCATCCCACTGTCTTCTTGGCATATGAGTTCTCTCTCTCGAAAAACCCCTCTCCTCACAACGAAGACAACATTGTCACTCGGTCTATAGAAGAGGTATCCAAAAGACTTCTGTGGGTAGCCGATGAAAATACAACGCTCACTACGAGGTTCGAGCTTGTCGTGAGTCTCACGCCTCATGAAAGCCTTGCATAACGAGGGAACCTTCCCTGTCCACATCTCGTGAGGTGTTTTGGCAACCTTCTTAGTAGGGACTAGATTAAAGATATGGGCGGAAGTCTCTAAGGCATACCCCAAGAATGAGATAGGTAACGAAGCTCGACTCATCATGGAATGAACCATGTCCAAGAAAGTTCGATTGCGCCTCTCAGTCACACCATTAAGCTGTGGTGTCCTGGGTGGCATCAATTGTGAAATAATTCCACATTCCTTAAGATAGTCTAGGAACTCGATACTAAGATACTCACCACCTCGATCGAATCGGAGCATCTTTATCTTCCTGCCCAACTGATTCTCCACTTCTTGTTTAAACTCTTTGAACTTTTCAAAGGTTTATGACTTATGCTTGATTAAGTAGATATAGCCATATATGTTGTAATCATCAGTAAAAGTCACATAGAAGCGGTTAGCATCCCTTGTGGCGGATCCGAAGGGTCCACACACATCAATGTGTATGAGATCCGACAAACACTCACCCCTTTCGCAAGTACTAGTGAAGGGTGACTTGGTCATCTTTCCAAGCAAAAAAGATTTGCAAGTGTCATATGAATTTAAGTTGAATGACTCCAACACACCAGCCTTTTGGAGTTGGCCTATGCGCTTCTTGTTGATATGTCCAAGACGCCAATGCCACCAGCATGCCTTGTCCAAATTATTGGATGAATCAATATGCAATACATTATTTTCTAAGTTGTCTACAACCATCACAGTTTCATATACACCATTAAAAGGCAATGCTTTAAAATAAAATACACCATTATAAAAAGCATTAATAGAACCAATTTCATTATCAAATGAAAATCTAAAACCTTGTTTGTACAAACTATGAAAGGAAATAATGTTTCTCGCCATATCGGACGAGTAGCAACAATTATTCAAATCTAATTCTAACCCATTACTAAGAAATAAAGAATAAACTCCAATCTTGGTGACAGTCGACATTTTCCTATTCCCCATGATCAAGTTCATCTTCCCGTGCTCCACATCCCTACTTCTTTTTAGTCCATGCATATCAGAACAAATGTGAATACCACAACCTATAACAAGGACCCAAGAATTAGTATGTGATGAGTTATTAGACAGAATAGTGTAAATACCTGCATGGGTGGGCTTTATCTTCCCATCCTTGACATCCTGCAAGTATTTAGGGCAGCTTCGCTTCCAGTGCCCTTTATCATGACAGTAGAAGCACTCTGCTTCTTTTGGATTGGTAGAGGGATTAACAGAACCAACTTTGGTCCCACTAGAAGAGGATCCATCATAAGACTTTCCCTTGCGGCTCTTAGAAGGAGCCTTCCTCTTCTTCCCTTTTCCATGTCCAATTGCCAGGACTGGGGCAGCAACAGTAGGATTAGGAGTAGATACAACAAATTTTCCTTTTAGACTACTTTCAGCAGTTCTCAAAAGGCCTTGAAGCTTGCTAAGAGTGACCTCCTCCTTGTTCATATGATAAGTCATACGAAACTGATCATAACAGGGAGCCAAAGAATGTAGGATAATATCAATGGCCAACTCTTCATCGAAGTTCACATTCAACTTCAGCAAGCGGTCCACAAACCTTTGCATTTTCTGCAAGTGGGCCGTGATGGGCTCTCCATCCTTCGTTTTTGTTGTAATCATGGAGGCGATGATTTCATACCTTTCCCGAGGAGCACTTTGATGGTATCTTTCCATAAAGTCTTGGTGCATCTCGAAAGGGTAGTAGTCCTCATAGGACTTTTTGAAGTCCAGCTGTCATAGTGGCCAACATTATATAAGACACCTTTGTGGCGTCCTTCTCACGAGTCCTAAATTTAACAACTTCTTCAGGAGTAACAGTGGCCTCATCAATTTCCTTAGGCTCTTTATCGAGGATATATCCCTTGTCCTTGTAACGAGTGACCATCCTAATGTTCCAAAATATAATCATTGAAGTTCGACCCATTAAAGATGACCCTCCCAAACAAGTTCATGAGGGAGAAAGAGCCTGAAGGGTTTGAGCCAGAAGCGGTGTTGGAAGACATCTGAAAAAGAAAGACAAAGTTTACATTAGATAAAAAATCCTTAATATAACACCCCAAATGAAATATTAAGGCTAGGATACAACACAATATTTTACAATTCGAAAGAGGGATGCTGTAATCCAATTGCAAAATATTTGAAGGTAGGTAAATGATGATTTACTAATTTCCACCATGAAAAACGAAATTGATTATTAAGTTTTAATTGGATTGAAATTCCTAGATTCTTTTGAAATTCATTGAACTTTTCAATGGCATGTTTAAATCTTGATTATGCCCTTCAGGTTTGTGACTGGGATACCGAGGATCACAAACAAGGTGTGAATTACCATGCAAATATACTTGGTACACTCGATGTCATTTATCACCTAATCAATTTGTCGGTTAACCACACACGCTCCATGGATCTATGATTAACATCAAGCTACCCCTTTTCACCCTTGTTAGTCCAAGTTAGTGTGCCGGTTAACCACACACGCTCCACTAAAGACTTGGCAAGGTGCAAAGTGCAATTTCATGGAATAGCATCATTTTCACATTTTTCCTAAAGTAACTAAGATTGGGAATTTAATAAAACATTTAGTTACTTGATAATTATCATTATACTTATAACGAGAATTATTGTCCTATCCTACCCGTTCGGCTAACGACCCTCCACCAGTCAAGGAAGCGGTGTGTGAGAGTGGACACCCATTAAACCACCATTTTATAGGTAGTAACCTTATACCCCCTTAAAGAACGACTTCGTGAATGGGAGCCTACTAACGGTAAGACTGAATTGTCTTATACATATATATAATAATTAAACTTTTAATTTTATAATAGTATGAGTGTTGAATTTTAAACTTTTAAAATCCTAGGGTTTGGAATTAAATGTTTCATAAGTGAGACTTTAGAAATTCCAAAACTTGAGTGGAGATTTTGAAACTCTTCAAAACTTTTGGGTTCCATAACTTATGAGTTAATGTATTTTAATGAATGAGACTCTTGATGTTCCATAACTTGAGGACAAGATATGGAGTTCATAAAAAACATTTAGATCAATTTTAATTAACAACATTATCATATAATTTACCATTGATCTAATCTAACTCATATAGCAAGGCAATTCATATCAAATAATACAAATACTCATCTTATTATCTTAAAATTTGATAATTGTCCTTTAATTGGATGAGGATCATCATTACTATATCAGAAAACACAAATTTTATGATACAAAACAGTTTGTGGTAATGATTCTACTCGACGAATGCATGAACTGGACTCGTCGAGTTGCCCTTTTTGTGAGTGAACTCGTCGAGTCAGATTATTGGACTCATCGAGTTCATCAGTCAGAGGCCAGAAATTCAATTTTTTTAGCTTTGAAAAATAACCAAGCATCAATATAACAGAAAACAATCCTAGGCTCTGATACCACTGATGGGTTTTGAGCACTATAACAACCTTATGGTGCACATGCAACCCTAATGATTTGGATCTAAGTTTTCTCTAATTATACATGCAATATTGTTTCCAAAGCATAAAGCCTAAACTAGCACAAAATTTTGGTATATAAATCATAAAACTAGTTAGAAGAATTCCTCTTGTTATAGCTTGTTGTATTTGGCTTTTAAGAACTTAGCACCTAAAGTGTGATGCCTCAAATGGTTCACAAAACACCACCAACAATTAGAGAGCTTGAGAGAGAGGATATGAGGCCAAGGGGTTACATATATATAGTGTGATGCCTCATATAGTGTGATGCCTCATATAGAGCTTGAGAGAGAGGATATGAGGCCAAGGGGTTACATATATATAGTGTGATGCCTCATATAGTGTGATGCCTCATATATGAGAACTTAGCACCTAAAGTGTGATGCCTCATATAGTATCTCTAAGATTACCTGTGTCACCAATTTTAGGCCAAGGGGTTACATATATATAGTGTAGAATTCCAAGGGTTATGTGTAAACCCTAATTCTAACACCTAGGCTTGTTATGTACTAACACTATATGAAACCTTACATAAGCTTAGCCCATCACTAATCCACCATGGATTATAAGGCCAACCTATATGTATCATTGAATTACACAATCAACCCCTATATTTTAATTAGTCTCTTTTGATCACTAAATTAATTCCAAATTAATTCTTGATCAATACTAATAATAAACCTCTTTCTCAAATATCCATCCTATCATATTGTTCTGGCAAATGCAACCCAAAATGAACCATGCTACTCTCGGGTCAAGTACATACCAATTATAGTTATGGGCTTAGACACCTAATCTAACAAGGGTTTCATGGAAGGGGTGTTGGAGAGGTGGAGGCTGAGAATGGAGTGGCTTTGGGGGTGTTAAGGAGCTTAAATATGGATCAAACCACGAAAACAGGCTTTTGGTACTGATTGCATACGCCCTGATTACTCTTGGTATGCCCAACATACTCAGGATTCCCGTACACCCAACGTACACCTCCTCGTATGACCAACGTACTCAGCTTGGCCCAAAACCACCCAAACTTCAAACGGTCATAACTTCTTCGTTTCAACTTCGATTTCGACGATCTTTGTATCCACGGAAAGGTATTAAGTAGCTCTACAACTCTATATAATTAATTTGACTTAAAACACATCGAACTAAAATCCATAATTCATAAAAGAAGTCTGAAACACTACTTCCCATTTCACCCTTTGACTCCAATGCACAAATCGAACTCTTGGATCACACAATTTACATTACCCACATCCAAATGGGTCTAAACCTCTCGTTACCAAAGCGTGAAGCCTTGTGATACTTGATCTTCGGGTCACGACCCCGAATTATGAAATGACCCGAAACAGGGTGTTACAACTCTCTCCCACTTAAAGTAGATTTCGTCCTCGAAATCATTCCTTACTATCTCTTCAGCCGAACCAAACGATCCTGAATGAAGTCCATGAATCACGAAGATGACTAAGAAAGTCACCTCACTCCGATAACCATCCGCACTTACTACTATCAAACCCAAAATAGCGGAGATCACAAGCCCTAATGAAAAATGAACCACAACTTTGCTCTATGCCCACGAGTGTCCAACCGCTACGCCTGAAACTGAAAACCATGCTCGATGTCTGACTCCCAGGAAGGCAAGACCACTCCAAACCATTTCCACAATAACCCAACTTCATATCCTCAACCGCACAAACCTATCTGTCCTGAAAAAATTTACGGATACCCGAAACATATACACACTGACCACCTACCAGTACCAAAAAATCCTCATCAAAAACAAAATCAGCTGCAGACTCAAAAACTCGACCAACCAATGCTCGAACGAACACTAAGTCCGCTTAACCCCAGTGATGGCTACAAACCGAACCGAGTACTCACATTGAATTTGGCCCCAAGCCGGCCTACGATTCCCCAAGTATTATAGTTGTTGAGGCCCACTCATAACCCATCACCCAACCTCGTGATGCTCCAAATCCTCCTAGAGAATACCATGAGCCAATTCATAGACTTACATCACTGTTACCACCGCCTACAAACCTAGTGAATGCTACGACTGCTCTGTAGTCTTATAACACTTGCACAACCACATCCTATCCTAGTGAATGCTACGACTGCTCTGCAGTCTTGCATCATATTCACAACCACACACTAACCTAGTGAATGCTACGGCTGCTCCGCAGTCTTACATCACTCCCACAACCACACACTAACCAAAAACAGTGAGAGAGAAAACCATACGTGCCGGAATATATCAGGTGTTCGGGTCGTGCTTTAGGCCCCAAAGCCTTCATCAGAAAAGAACAGGTAGAGAGGTCCTAACACAACCCTCAACCTGAACCAAACCATGAATCCATATCATCTGCTCTAATGCCCATCACCGACCAAAGAACACTATTTATTGCATAACCCTAAACTCTCTCACAACCATAACTGGATCTTTAATTTAATGGCCTTCCCAAGTAGTCATTAATCAAACCATATCTTACCCGCACCACCTGATTATCCATTCAAGGCCCCGCCGGCCAAATGGTAGTATGCTCCACGCTCACAATCCTTACCTATGTTGGATTGTTCCCAACCTCAAGGAACCCTGACACTCCCTTCAGATATACAGATCCAAAACTATAACATGGGCACAAATTCTAAAGTGGCTCGCACTTGGAACTATTCCCAGCAGCCCCAAGTGACCATCCCTCACCTGGATTCATCTACAATCTAATAACTTCATAATCATTAGATTACCTAGACATCCCACAATCTTCCTACCTAATCACCACCACATTGAGCTTACTAGACTAAGATCCCATGATCAAACGATATCAGGTGCTCACACTACAAACCATATGAAGCACTTTACTACTCTCGACCAAGATTTTTGTATCCCAAAGTACCTTCAGTTGATACAATTCCACATCCTTCTACAATCCCGACTGATGACAAGGAACCCAAAAGACCACAAATGGAAAATATAGATAATCACTTCAATGTTCTTCCCACTACCAAAACAAACCTGAGTCTGCTATAGACCATAATTTCACAATCCAATAATTCAGGACAATGTAACCAGAATCCATGGTATAACAAAATAGAACATGATGACTGATTGTAACGATCATTGAACTTCATTTATATAGCTCAAAACCTTTGAAGCATCCCCACCCATTGATGATAAATGAGGACAACTAATGATCGAGAATGCGCTGATAACAACCTGATAATCCAAAGTAATCCGCTGAACTAAACTAATGCTGGACTACGTATACCCAATCCTAAAGTTTATTGACAGATCATCCACTGCTTATCTTAGACTATAGGTAGCAATCTATACCCTACTGACGAATCCTTCAAACATCGATATTCAACCCGAGCGATCCAAACGGTTCATGACCTAAACATCAGCGAACCTGAAAGAACCACTAACTACAACGAGCTCCCTGACCAACAACTTCCTGCTACGAAAACAACTTGTGCATTCCTAAGCTCATACAACAAAGGTTAACTTTCTTTACACCCGGTCTTCACCACATCCTGAAACGAAGCGTCGCATGTCCGGACCGCCAATCCCTATAACCCATTCTTTTGAAACTGCGAACTCAAACAGATCGATAATCTTTCAAATAACTGCCCAGTTCTCCCCCACTTGGGTTCGAACTATCACCAATTAACGTTGCAGACAAGCCCCACTCAACGAACTCATCCAGATATATATCATCCCTAAATCTTAGAATGCATAACACAATGCAAGATGACGTTCCAAATAAAGACCCAATAACTCAAAGACATTCAGAATCTTAGATGGAGACCTCGGAAATTTCTTAGTCATAACCGCCTCTATCAACAAGAATCTCATGCAAATGCACAAGCAATAACTCTGATAGCCCATTCACAACACCGATTATCCATCTAAGAAAAATTGGACTACCACACACTTCACCTCTGAATCCCTAACCTTCGCTCCATTGCGAGACACAATTATAGAACATGAGGCATCATCCTAATAGTTGAGATACAAGACAGACAGCGAAAGTTGTCATTCTCGATTAACTTCTCTTGTTCACCTGGAACAATCCGCCAGAATATCCTTTATCTGAACTAAAGGAAAGCATACCCCTGGTCCTCATCTTGTACAGTCTCCAAAAAAATGACTCTCTTTCTACACATGAAAAATTGGAAGAATAGAATCGTTGCCAAAGAAAATGACATCATAAGCCATGGCCGATCACTCAAGCTCAAGACTGCAATCCTCAAGCTGATCATCCCAACCGCTCCCTCATAGACTTCCACGACTCAGACGGATACTACCTCAAGTAGGCTCCCCAAAACCTCGAAACTAACTACCCATCTAGGTCTGCACCATTCGATCCTAACGAACATAGCCACTAAGACCCAAATAAACACCCGACCCGTCTTCTTCCTGGACAGCCATAACCGAAAAGATGATAATACCCAAAATGCTACAACAGATTTGTTGGGTATTAGGAGTTGCATCATTGGGATTACAATATTTAGTCCAACATGTATACGGTTTTGGGCTTGTCCAGCCGTCTCATTTATTAGGGTTTATGTATATATAGTGCATGCATGCATCGTATGTCGTTAATGCTTTTGATTTGAAGTAATCTTTGGTAAACCCTAATCACGCCTCTACAGCAGAATTTCTTTGTCGAGCTCTTCTGAGGCTGTGAAGTTTAATCATTCAACACATTTGAATCATTTTCGTGTTCTTATTTACATTCTTTTTTTTGAATCTTGTCGATCTTAAAGGATTTAATCCTATCAATTGGTATTAGAGTAAGAGACTGTGTAATCGATACACATCTCTTCTGTTAAAAGAAGCCACTAGGGTTTCCTTTAATATTGGATCCTGCTTAGTCGTCATCTCTATGTTCTTGACGCTATGATCTCAATATTACCCTATATTTTTACATGTTTGATTCTTAAACAGGTTGCAATGATCTTGTCAATATGTCACACGACGAATCTCAGATCAATTCCATCAGCAGTATTGGGTCAACAACAAGGATTCCCATCCTCTTTCCCAACGACTATGAAGTCTGGGCACTTCACTTTGAAGACTATGTTCTAGGGTTAGAAGATAATGGTTATTTGATCTGGCAAGCTATCACTGTTGGAACCTTCACTCACTCTGGAACAAAAAGGGAGATTAAAACTCAATCTGATCTCAGTCTTCTTCTTCTTGAAGTCAAGGATGTTCCTAATGATGAGAGAGAAAAACTGCATAGCAACATCAAAACAATGAGAATCATCAGATTCGCATTGCAGGCTGATACATTCCGTCTTGTTAGTTCTTGTGACACTGCCAAAGCCATATGGGACAAGCTTAAAGAGCTTTACTCAATAGATGAAGATTTGGAGCATTTTACTCAAACACTATTGCTCTCTGAATTTGGTGCTTTTGCGCAAAAGGTTGAAGAAAATCTTAGTCAAACGTTTAATCGCTACAATCATCTTTTGAGTAGGATGAAAAAACATGGCATTGGACGTGAAATCATGGAGCAGAAGGTAAGATTTATGAATGGGTTAAGGTCTGAATGGATGGCGGTGGTATCAACGGTGAAAGCTCACGAGCAGTTCCGAAATTACACCTTAGCAAAATTGGTAGGTATTCTGAAGTCACATGAAAGCGAAGTGACTAAAGAAGCGAAAGTTGTGTCTAGCATGTGCACGTTGGCTCTGGTTGCAAAGGGGAAGCAAACTGCTGAGAATGAAGTTGAAACTAATCTGTCTGAAACTAAGCTTTCAAATGAAGAGTTTGCTCTAATGGTATGAATCCCAGGAGATTCGCAAAGAAGAAGTTTCCCTCCAAAAACCGAAACTGGCAGGGAAGCTACAGTTCAGAAAAAGCGAAGGAGGAGAAGGTGAATAGCTTCCAGAAGGAAGAAGAAAAGAAAGAAAATTGCTTGCAGGTGATTCAGGCTATTCCTGCAACTATTTTCATGGAAATAATCATTTGGCTAAAGAGTGCATGCTGAGGCGATTGAATGAGAAAAAAGAGGGAGAAGATGATGAGGCCTACCATCTTCACAAGCTTGAGGAAATCAAACAGAAAAAGAAAGCTGAAAAATCTATGCCTACTTTGATTGTGCAGGGTAATAATGATAATGATGAGTTTGGTGGAGTGGAGGTATGGTCCACTGATTCAGAAGATGAAGAAGTTAGAAGACTAACTCATGGAAAGAGCTTTGTGGCGAATGAAAAGGATTCGCATATGGGCGGAAGGTGTTTTGTGGTGAAAAATGACGTGTCACAAATGCGAGGGTATTCAACAGATGGAGGACAAGAAGAAACGAATGGAAGAAAGGATGATAGCTGCTTCGCTGCGAAGCCAATTCTTGCTCAAATCAGCGAATGTGATCAACTGATTAATAAGGTACATTCCATTCTTGAATCTCTTAATGTTGCTATATCTAATTACGAAACTGAGTTAAAAGATTTAAAATTCACCTTTTCAAGTATAAGTGAAAGTTTAAAACAAACTCGCCTAACAAACTCTAACATAACTGATCAAATCAGCAGGGTGTCATCAAAAAGTGAGGAACGAAGGATGTGGATAAAGAAGATAGAGTCTGAGCTTTCTAGGTCTACGGACGAGTCTATTTATTTACAGCCAGAAAATTTAAAGATTTTAAAACAACGTAACATTTTTTGTTTGATTGCTAAGAGGCTTTATTTTAATATCACTCAATTACATTTGGATTGTGAAATTGGTAAGAAAATTCATAAAATGATCTTGCCATTTTTAGAATTAAAGGAAGATGAAATTGATGCTGATTGTTATCAATGTGAATCCATCGTCTCATCGGACGAAACCATAGAGGCTTATAAAATTGGACTTGACAAAATTGAATCATATATTCAGTCCAAGGACCACAAGGACATGCTGAGACAGTTACTCAATGAAAATGACAAGTTAAAGATCAAAACCGAAACTGTACAGAAATTTGATTCATTGAGTTTGAAAGTGAGTTCAGACAATAAATTAGATGTTGAAAATGTTTCTGAATTCAATGAGGATAGTGAAATGAGTGAAATATCTGTAGAAGATGAGGTTGACTGCTCGCAGTTCCTTAAAAACGAACTAGAAAAAGCGAAGGCTCTTGTTTCAGAAAATTCGGTTGAATTCGCACGACATTGCCAAAATAATCCAAAGGTTCTAAAGGAGGTTGCGACTGTCTTTCCAAAGGTCCAAACGACACCTAACCAAGTTTTTGCAGTCAATGGAGTGTCTAAAGGTCAAACAGTTGAACTAACATCCTTAGTCGAAACTGATAATGTTGATGGGTGTGATGAACACTTCTGGTCCACCCCAATTGACAATGCAGACGAAACAGTAGGTCTATCTGAGAAGACCTCTTGGAGAGTTAAAGGGAGGTACGTTGCTGAACATTTAAACAAAGTTAACACCACCTAGGAAAAGGGAAGTTCAAGTGGAACCAAAGACAATCTTACCAGTAACTCCTCAGTTCAAGAAAACACTCCTGTGCGAAAATCAAGGGCAAAAGCAAATGTTCACAAATATGCTGAACAGCTCGCATCACAAAAACGTCAATGAAACGCGAGATACAACAAAAATCTGCAGGAACGAAAGAAGTTTTGGAAGTCAAGAAATCCTAACTATGTTCACCATGAAAAGCGTTTCAATCCTCAAACGAACGTTGAATCAAACGCTAATTCTAAAGACCAAAAATTCTCTTCAAAAGCAAATGAAAAGGCTTCTGATGTCGTAAGTCTCACAGACCTCAGGATCCAAGACATACAGTTCATTATCGATCCTCTGTTTCCAAACCATCCTATCCCTCGAACCATAAGTCATCTCCCAAAACCCCCTTCATTTCCAAATCTGGAGCTTCGCACTCTTCCACCTCCTTGCGACACGATAAAGGGAAGGCGAAGATAGTTTCAGAGTCCGACACTCCTTTTAGATCTAAGGAGGAAGAGCGAAAGTTTGTTAAAAATCAAATTAAAAACAAACACAAACAAAAACAAACAAATATGAAAGAAGCCAACAAGAAAGATAATCGTATCAAATTCTTCACAATAAAGAAGAAAGACCAAACCACCTTAATAAAACGAACCTTTTTGGTTGATCTCTCTATTACTTATCCTATTGTTGTAAAAGGCTCACAAGGACCCAAACACCTTTGGGTTCCTAAATCTGCTTAATTTTTGCAGGTTATACGTGACGAACGGTTTGACACTGAATGGTATGTCGACAGTGGCGGTTCGCGTCACATGACAGGTAGAAGAGAGGAGTTGAGAGAATATAGGGAAATGAAGGATGGTGGCCTCGTAAAGTTTGGCAACAATGCACTTGGGGAAATCAAAGGGTATGGCATGATAACAAATGGCAAATTCTCAATTAGGAAAGTGGCATATGTTGAAGGATTGCAGCACAACTTAATAAGTGTTTCGCGGTTGGTGGTTGGTACTGGCTTATAGGTCTCGTTCGACGATGAAGGATCTGAAATTATTGAAAAGAACTCCAAAACAGTGCTGCTTAAATCTAAACACAAATGCGAGATGTATGTATTGAATATCAATCCGATACGAGGGAAGCCTTCTATTTGTCTACTCACTAAAGATGCTTTAGATGATAGTTGGTTGTGGAATAGGAGACTTTCGCACCTCAACTTCAAAGTCATCAACAAGCTAGTTCTTGGTGATCATGTGCGAGGTCTTCCTCTTTTGAAATATGACAAGGATCATATTTGCGCTGCATGCGAAATGGGGAAGCAAAGCAGGAAAAGTCATCCAACTATAATGAACACGAAGGTTCTTGAGCCACCCGAACTGCTTCACATCGATCTATGTGGCCCATCTGCAATCGAAAGTATCGGCGATAACAAATATATTCTCGTTATTATAGATGATTTTTCTTGTTTCACTTGGATGTTATTTCTTAAAAAGAAATCTGAAGCTACTCCTAAGCTCCAAGACTTTATCAAGCAAATTGAGATACAACTGTGAAAGGTGGTTCGCAATGTTCGAAGTGATAATGGCCTGGAATTTAAGAACCAAACGTTCGATGCTTTTCTTACTCATAAGGGAGTATCTCACAATTTTTCTGCTCCCTATACTCCACAACAAAATGGGGTCATTGAAAGACGAAACCGTTCACTGTGTGAAGTAGCCAGGACCATGCTTTCGTTCGCATCACTGCCTCTTTACTTCTGGGCTGATGCCGTTGCCACCGCTTGCTTTACACAAAATATATCGCTGCTCAATAAAAGATTCGTTGTCACTCCCTATGAAATTATCAATAAGCAAAACCCTAGCGTCAAGTTTTTCCATGTTTTCGGCTCTAGATGTTTCATTTTAAATTCTAAGGAACATCGGAATAAATTTGATGGAAAGGCTGATGAAGGCATTTTTTTGGGATATTCGCTTACGTCGAAAGCAAATAGGGTTCTAAAAAATGATCCAAAAAGATTGAAGAAACCTATTATGTTACGTTCGATGACAATTACTTAAAGAAGACACAAGCGAATGATAATCAAGCTGAAGAGATCTTTCCTAAAATGAAAGAAGCGACCATTCCTTCGGCCAATCTTTATGAAGAATTCATGCTTTTGTTTGACGAACCTGAGAAGGCCATCACTTCTGAAGCAAAGGCAGTTGATAATAAGGTTGACGAATTAGAGAAAATCATTGATGATGCTGCAAAAGACAAGCACGATAAGCCACCAACAACGAACATGCCTCAAGACACGAGCACTTTTTTCCAGGGGGAGAACTCTAATTCCAATGCAAGTCCTCAGGGGGAGTAACCTACTCCACAATGAACGAACACTCCATCACTGAAGGAGGGTTACACTTCGTCTCTTTATCTATATCCACCCACTAATTCGAATGACTCTCTTCCCATAGTGTCTCTTGAACCTCCACTCACATGAGATACTTCAATTCCTGAAGAAGAGGACCGCTCGTCATTCGAGGGGGACAATATGGATGCGAATGACGATTCGGATGTTCAATCTGAGTTGGAAGAAGTGAATGCTGAACTAGATCCATCCTATTATCCAAATTACCCTCCACTAACAAAATGGACCAAAGATCATCCAACAACACAAGTGATTGGTGAATCATTTGCAGGAGTTCTTACAAGATCTCAACTAAAAGCAAAACAGACTACTCTATTCTCTCAAGTGGAATACTGCATGTGTAATTCGTTCGTCTCCAAAATTGAACCTAAAACAATCAATACTGCTGTTGATCACTCTGATTGGGTACAGGCAATGCAGGACGAGCTCAATGAGTTCAAAAGAAATAAGGTTTGGAGATTTATTCCTACTCCAAAGGATGCATCTGTGGTTGGTCTTAAATGGGTGTTTCGTAACAAAATGGATAAAGAAGGCAATGTCATAAGGAACAAAGCGAGACTTGTGGTTAAGGGATACTTTTAGGAAGAAGGCATCGACTATGAAGAAACCTTCGCTCCTGTTGCAAGGTTGGAATCCGTTCGCATATTCTTGGCATATGCAGTGCACAAGAACTTCGAAGTATTTCAAATGGATGTTAAGTGTGCTTTCTTAAATGGAGAACTAGAAGAGACTGTATACGTGGAAAAACCACCGGGTTTTGTGAATGAGAAGTACCCCGCTCACTGCTATATATTGGACAAGGCAGTCTATGGTCTAAAGCAAGCTCCAAGAGCCTGGTACGAAAATCTTACTCGCTTCCTTAAAATGTCCAAATTTAAACAAGGTTCGGTAGGCCCAACCTTCTTTCGCAAGAAAGAGGGTGACCACTTAATGATCGTCCAAATTTATGTTGATGACATCATATTTGGCTCTATGAATCCTAGCTTAACAACTGAATTCAGAAAGTTGATGGAAACTAAATTTGAGATGAGCTCTATGGGACCGATAAACTTTTTCCTTGGCTTGAATATAAGAAAGAGACCGGAAGGCATTTACATAAATCAAGAAGCATACACGAAGACCTTACTGTCCAAGTTCGGTATGACGGGGGACTCCAAAGTGAAGGTTCCATTGGCATTCAGAACGAAACTAACACCATCTCTGGAAAAGCCTGCTGTTGATATGACTCTTTATCGCCAGATGATAGGATCTCTAATGTATATAACAACTAGCAGACCAGATATTATGTTTTCTGTTTGTTATTGTGCTAGGTTTCAAGCTAATCCACGCGAACCTCATATGGTGTCAGTTAAGAATATCTTTAGATATCTGAAACGAACGACTTCACTCGGTATATGGTATCATGCGAAATCAGGTTTCTTCGTCCAAGCGTTTTCAGATGCTGATCTTGGAGGATGTGGGTTAGACAGAAAAAGTACAACTGGAGGATGCCAATTTCTTGATGGAAAGCAAGTCAGCTGGCAGTCCAAAAAGCAAACATGCGTATCATTGTCAACAGCCGAAGTTGAGTACATTGTTGCTGCATCTTGTACTTCACAGGTCATATGGATTCAGAGTCAATTACGAGACTATGGCCTGAAAATGAAGCGAATCCCACTCTATTGCGACTCTGAAAGCGCAATTCGCATCTGTCACAACCCAGTGCAATACTCAAAGACGAAACACATAGCACTGAGGTATCACTTCATCAAGGACTGTGTAGAAAATGGCAACGTTGAGATTCATTTCGTTCATTCCACAGACCAATTGGCTGACATATTCACGAAAGCCTTGCCGGATGCATCCATTAATAAAATATGCCAAGGAATGGGAATGATGGAAGTTGAGTTAGTTCAAAAACCATTTTCGCCTATGAAGTAGCCCTTTCTCTTTCGGGTTACCTGTTCGCTTTCACTTTTAATCTTTTTGACAAGCGAAATAGAACGAACGCTCGCTCTATTTCGTTTTCCGATTTTTTCGGTTAACGAACTGAGACGAACGTTCGCCCTATCTCACACCCATTTTTCTTAATCGAACTCTCGTGGTCTGATCCTTTTATATATTTTGTATGTTAGGCTTTCTCGTTTCGTTTTATCTTTTCCTAAAACTTTCAAAAATACTTTACAAAAAAATTTAATTTGTTTATGTTTTTCTTTTCCAAATTTAAAATCCAAAAATATTTTATTATTGTTTTGTTCTCTTTCTCTTTCAGATATTATCAAAATCCAAAAATATTTTTTATTTCTTTTGCTTCTTTGAGTAACTCTATAGGTGAAATTACAAAAACGAATGATGGGGCATGTATAATTTTCTTATCTTTGTACTAGCTAAAGGTCCCTAGAAGCATGCTGCTGCATGTTGACCAAAGCCTCAACAGATTCCATGTGAAGCCTTAATGAACCAAATCTACCCTTTGTTTCTTCCAAATTAGGCTGTTAAACTCACATTAGTCACGAGCTACCTTACTATTCTCATCTTGAGTTAAGAGTTATCTGCTAGGTCCTATTCGCATAGCAGATGTATATTTACTTCTCTGGAGCCACCTTCAATTTTCAACATTCGCCTTCATACTCATAAACGTAACCCTTGAGACTCTTGGTTATACCACTGAGGTTTATGGTTATACAAACATCTGAGTTAATGATCTTAGCTTCGTTCACCACGAACTGAGTGAAACCCAATATCCAACACACATAAATGAATTGACGGTGAACCTTTACACAGTTCTAGCTCTCACCATGGATTTGACGTAACTCCACATTTGTGTAGTGTACCACGAAATCTCTTTTCTTTTTGCGTGATCTTTATGAATTGTTCTAAAACCAAGACTCTTCTACCCATAAGATCAAGTTTTTTTTGAGATTTTTAAAATCATCCACTCACTGAAATAATATCAAACCTACTTGTGATTATGGCTACACCGGTCACACAAGTACTTCAACTTTCGTTCTTATGTTAAGTTTCGTAGTTTGGGTTGAAGATTAAACCACCTTTTCAAGCCTAACTTCAAAAGATGCCTTTCATTGGTTCTTAACAAACATATAATCGTACTTCAACGGGAAACCACACAGACACTTCTTAGTCACTCTTGACTTAGAAGGAAGAGATTCGTGCTCGGGGTCCATAGTTTTGTGTTTTTATTGACATCACTTAAATCCCACAGTTATAACTTGTTTTACTTCTTTATCTTTGGCACACTCTTGCACGAAGATATTTATGATTTTCCAAAAGTCTTGTTTGTGACTCTTATGGCATTTTTCAGTTTCGCAGGATCATTAATACATGTACTTATGACGGTTGTTTCTCAAAAGTAAACGGTGATTATTTCTTTAACAAAATCAAGGAATTTGCAATATCGGGGATTTAAATTGCTGACGCGACAATTGAAGATAAGATTTTCAAAATAAAGGCGCGTGGAATTTTAAACGGTTCCATTCCTCACAACTCCTGATGTCATCTGACACCATATCAGCCGCTACAGTTGTCACATCTCTCTTTTCCAGACGCCAAATCAGGGATCGTCACGCAATCGTCCTTTGCTTTCTTCTCCCACTATAAAAGGGGTTTTCAATCCACGATTAAATCTTTACCTCTCTCAAAGATTTTATGAACCCTAAAAGGCGATTTTTCTCACAACTGTTCATCCTCTTCTCCGACCTGCAATAATGGATGACTCTTCCTCAATTCAAGAACACTCTGCTCAGTCATCTCTTCTCACGATCAAACATAATCAAAATTTGGTTCTTGATTTGGCTCCGTTCAAATACGATGCATACATGTTTCCGATCGTTGAATGTCTGAAGTACTCGCCGTTGGTCACTGCCCTAACCAACTTCGAGAGTGTTCCGATGTCGCTCATGTCAAAAGCTTATTCCTCAGCATCCTATGTCAAGGAGGAGGAACGGATAACCTTTGAGATTCTTGACAAGAAGACTTCCATCACGAAGGCTAGGTTTTGCTCTCTTCTAGGGCTTGCCTATAACGATTCAATGGTTAATACAGAGTCGATCTCCACTGCTCAAATCTTCGACATGTTCTATCAGATGGGGTATGTAGATCTCATCACCTCCATCACCAAGTTCAAGAAGTCTAATCTTCCTCTCCAGTGGAATGGCCTATTTACCCTTCTTTTCAAAGCATTTTCTAAAAGGGTAACTGATTCAGACTGCACAAGTAAGTCCTTCATGATGATCCTCTATGGCCTCTACCATGGGATCAACCTCGATTATGGTTCTGTTTTGTGGGCTCAACTGGTGCAGAGCACAAACTCGACAACTCGGCACACCGATATTTCATGTGGTCGATTTTGGCCATCGTAGTACAGCGGGCAATTGAGAAGTTCAATATTCGAGTCATGGCAGATTCTCTAATGGCATCGATTGTGACCTTTCACACTACAAAGATAATCGTTGCTGATACTTCCAAGTTTTCTTTTGTGGGTTCCTTTCCTGAATCCATGTACATGTGTGTTTCTGGGGCGCGCAAAATTATTAGGGCATACAAGAAGAATCCAAGTTCAGGACCTAGGGTCATCACTCTTGAGATGCAGCAAACTCTTGATGAAGCAGATAAAGTCAAGAAAGGGGGAAAACCGAAGCAACCGAAAGAGGGTCCATCTGCCAACCCTCCGACTCCCAAAAAGCGGAAGACTAAAGGCGACTCTTCCAAGCCAGTTCCCTCTTCTCCAAAACGAAAGTGAGTCAAGAAGACAGTTCGTAAAGCTCGCATCCCTTCCTCATCTTCATCAAGCGAATCTGATGATGTGAATAGAGGCGAATCTGAGGATGATGTCAACCACAATGATCAGGAAGTAAATTTCTCTAATCCACCATCCCCTACTTCCACATCTATTCCTATCATAATTGCTCCCTGTCTACCTCCTGTTACCACTCAACCACCTACTTTCATTCCTTTTCAATCACCTATCTTCACTTAAACCACTACCACTACAACTACCACTACAAGCGAACCTCCTGTTAATGTCAACACATCTGATTTGGGGGCAAAGACTTCAGGTTTTCCAACAACACCTACCACACCTCCCCTTTCTCCTCAATCTCAACATGATTCAGATGATTTTCTTGGTGCTGATGGACTCGACTTTGACACGTTCCATTATAGTCCATTTTCTGTTCAAGGAGAGAGTGATGATGATGCTCCTATCACTCAGAAGCATCTCAAAGATTTACACGCCAAACTAGATACTCTTATTGCATCTTCCACTGCCTCCTCTAGCCAAGCATATTCTGAAGCAGTGGTTAAGAGTATGTTTGATGCTCTTGTAAAAGAAAATGCAGCCACTCTCGATAAAGCGAACCAGACAGTTCCTGATTCTGCTACTTCATGTCACCAAGCAACCGTAAAAGTCGATAAACTAGTTTCAGAAACAAAGACCTTTATGACAGAGCTCCACTCAGCAGCTCAAACGAATGCTTCCAAAGCGAATGCTGAGGTTTCCAAGTTAACCACTTCGCTTCGCATTGAAAGGGAGAAACTGGAGCATATTCGTACTGGTATTTCTGCTGATAACACAACGTTTCACACCTCTATGTCCTCAAGGCTTACTTCGCTCGACGACGATCTGGCTCTTGAAAATAAAATAATGGACGAACTTGCTCTTCGCACTCAAATCGTCAAGCTCAAGCAAGTGAACAAAGAAATTGAGGAGCTTCAGTATGAACGAACGCTTATGAAAACCTGCGTTGGGGATGTCAATTCGCTCCTATCCAATCTTCTTGAGGCACATGATTCCATTCTGACCATCAATGTTCGTAGATACTTGGCAGATAAACTTCGTCCTGCTTTTGCTATTCTTAACAGACTAGAAGGTATTTTTGACGCACCTGTCCCTCCGAAACAAGGGGGAGAAGCTGAGAACGTTCAATCTACAAAGGCAGGGGAATCTTCAAAGCGAAACGAACCAAAGGATAATGTAGCTTCAGGTTCAAAGGGAAAAGATCCAATGGTTGATGATGACGAAGACCGTGAAGAAGATCAACTGAAGTGAAGGGCTCGTGATGGTGAATTAAACAAAAATGCTCGCATTGTGAAAGAAGCCGAAGAGAGGGAAAGAAGAGAAAAAGAAGCTCAGGACGCTTTGGAGAGCAGAAAAAACGCTCTGTCCATTGTGGACGTTGGAGTGAATGATGCATGAGGTCATTGAATTTCCGAGCGTTCACTGGTTGGAGCCAGTTACTTCTTTGTTTGACATGCCAATCACACGTAAAGCCTTCATTTTTCATTGCTTTGATTCAATAGCAACAGTTCCTTCTCCTGATGCGAAAGTAGATAAAGCCTTAATTGAATTTTATCTTACTTATACCAAGCCTCAATATCTGACCTGGAGTGCTCAGAAGTTAACAACAGTCAAAGTCATAGGACCGATTGCTACAGGAAGTTTTGTAAATGCGAAGTTCAAGGCAACAAGAGGCTCAGCAAATGTTATGCATGAATTTACTCTTGCTGATTTGCCCAATCTTAGTCCTCATGATTGGATTTTGTTGCTTAACCTCCTGTTGACTGAAGAACAAAAATATGAACCCATTCTGGCTCATCTAAAGCGAATGTTGGTTTCATATATACATGAAGTGGTGAAGCTTGATGTTGAGATTGCTGGTGTGCTGAAACGAAAGCCTACTGTCAAACCGATTGGAAAAGCCAGCGACATTAGCGAAATGCGTATGGTCAAGATTGATACAGACCACATGACCGTGATGTTTCAGCGTGGGACTGACAGTCCTGGAGCTTTCCAAAAATGCCTCTTCGCTTTACCTGACAAACACTTGTTCTCCACCATCTGTTTAGAACACATTTTGGAGATCGTTAACAAGTGTAGCTTGAATGATGCTGCTGCGAAGAAGAACTTCAACGATATGATTCGGTGGTATATCGCCTTTCGCAGAACTCTTATCGCTGTGACACCCAAACTCTTCAAGACCGTTAAGAAGACTCAGCAGTGAAGCATCTCTCGCCTCAATTGACGCAAAGGGGGAGATTGTTGGGTATTAGGTGTTGCGTCATTGGGCTTACAATATTTAGTCCAACATGTACACGGTTTTGGGCTTGTCCAACCATCTCATTTATTAGGGTTTATGTATATATAGTGCATTCATGCACCGTAGGTCGTTAATGCTTTTGATTTGAAGTAATCTTTTTTAAACCCTAATCACGCCTCTATAGTAGAAGTTCTTTGTCGAGCTCTTCTGAGGCTGTGAAGTTTAATAATTTAACACATTTGAATCATTGTCGTGTTCTTATTTACATTATGTTTTTGAATCTTGTCGATCTTAAAGGATTTAATCCTATCAAGATTCATGGTGCAAACCATGTTCCAACCACAAACAGCTCTTCAGAATTTTCTGGACTTTCCTTGATTCAAGTACGAATCCTGTGCTTCTAGTAGTACGGGCCCAAGACTACCTTCCAGATCTGTCCGTACTTTCCTCAGAATCATCCTAAATCCTCTAAGTCACCTCCTCACAATTTTACCCTCCCAAAATCTGCTAAACAACTCATCACTCGCACGAAAGCGTTTCCTAGGCTCTCCTAGGATTACCATCTCAACCTGCAATTAGTTGTTGAAGGACATCTATTAATGTCAGTTAACTGCTTCATGAATACAATTACATGTAACAAAGCTTAGATAATCCTTCGACTAAAAGAATCAACCCTACAACGGTTAGAATGAAACAAGAGTTGTGCAATAGGGCTAAGTCAACCACTCTAAGATTATTTAACCTTCACTACATGTAACTTAACATATTCATGCGATAGCTAACTTACATCAATATGAGTCCTACAAAGCACAAAGCAAGTAGCATTCAAGCATCTAGCACTAAAATCATCACACAAATAGGAAGTCCTACCTCGGAAGCTCCTGAAGATCTCTAATCGCTAACATGCGTCACTACCAGCTCACACAACAAGCATAAAGGCATCTCTCCTAATCAGGCATCCTACCAAGCAACACTGAGCAGATCCTTATCCCTAATCTAGCATGTAATTCTCATATACTCATATCAAACTTCAATCATATAACTAACATGGGTATTTTGGAAAATACTTACTTGAGCTCGACTTATTGCACACATCGCACCCCTTTTTATTTAAAAAGAAATTCTTAGAAAATCAATTTCTTTTGGAAAATTTTACCAAATCCTCAGTTTGAGTTCAAGCACACCCAAGAGTATGCATGAATCCCTCAAACCAAGGCTCTGATACCAACTTGTAACGCCCCAATTTACAACCCAAAATTTTTGATTAAAACTTTTAAGTATTTTTTTAAATCATAATTGCAATATCTTAAAATATTTATCAGAGTAACATTAAAAGTTATCAAGTACATAAGTCCCCCATTGATTCGATGCAATTGAGTCGTGCCCCTCCTTTAATATAAGAAAACCTGAAACATGTAAACCACAATTCGTAAGCACAAAGCTTAGTGAGTTCCCGAAAATACCACATACAACACATCACAAATAGACATCTATGGATTATCAGCAACCCTAGGGACTATCAACAGTCCCAGTGCCTAACAACACGCCTGGTGGGTTATCAGCAACCCTGGAGACTATCAGCAGTCTCAATCACATATAAACAACATAACACAATAATAGCAGCTAGACCCAGCCGATCATCACAAATAAAGCTATTCTACCACACATGCTCATACAAAAATGCGAGAGTCACAAAGACAACTAGCATCCTACATACATAATTTCGTGAGCCGTCATTGGTGCCTTCGACTCATGAGCACCAGGAGAAGACTCACCTGAATCGAATAACCCTGAAACACTACGCCACGATCACTTCTCTGCACTGCTTACACCCAGAAATCCACTAATACCATAACCAGATAAAATCTAAACTAATAGCCCAGAACCCTCAAGTTTGACCCAAGGTCAAACTTGGTCAAAAAGTCATCGGTCAACGGAAGTCAAAGTCAACAAGTCAAACTTCAGGCTGAGTACGCCCAATGTACACAGCTCGTACGCATGGCGTACTCACCATCCAAAATCGGGACCCCATACGAGTACGCGCAGCATACCCAAAGGTACGCCTGACGTACTTGGCCAAAAGGCACTTTTCCATTAAGTGCTTAATCTCTTAAGTCCGTTCATCAAACACTCAAATCTAGTCCCACAACATCATTCTAAGTCATAATGTTTCCACCTTTATGACTTTCTATATCTAGAAAAGGTCCAAAAGCTAAAACCATAACTTATTAATCCAGTAAGACATCATGACACTTTCATGGAAGGTATAGAAGGATCAAGATCACATTTTTATAGATCGTAGAAGCTCCATAATGGATAAATTTTCCAACTTTATCCATTAGAATGGTCCAAGCCACTAAGATCTAGCCTTTAAGCATCAAATGGGATCAAAAGTGCATCTTTTTCAACTTAATCCATTAAGTCCAAGTCTCCAACCTTCATATCTGAATCACAATGATGTTTAGATGGATAAAGTTTCCAACTTTATCCATGACAAGGTCACAAACTTTAAAGACCTAAACTTTATGTAGTAAAATGACCAAAAGCTTGTAACACCCAAAACTAGCTTAGATCTAACAAATGCATCATCAAGATTCAAACTTTATACCGCTAGAAGATAGATCAAGGTGAACAAAGTCCAGATCTACAAGTTCTAATGTAATCAACACTTCTCCAAGGTGCACCATGCATACTCCAAATCACTCAAAAACACATTCTTTTAGCTCACAAGGCTCAACTAGGGTTCGGGTTTCATGGAAGGGGTGTTGGAGAGGTGGAGGCTGAGAATGGAGTGGCTTTGGGGGAGTTAAGGAGCTTAAATAAGGCTCAAACCACGAAAATAGGGTTTGGGCACTGATTGATACGCCCAGATTACTCCTGGTATGCCCAAAATACTCAAGATTCCCTTAGTACGCCCATCATACACCTCCTTGTGCGCCCAACGTACTCAGCTTGGCCCAAAACCACCCAAACTTCAAACGGTCATAACGTCTTCATTTCAACTCCGATTTTGATGATCTTTATATCCACGAAAAGGTATTGAGGAGATATACAACCCTATATAATTACTTTTGACTTAAAGCACATCGAACTAAAATCCAGAAATCATAAAAGATGTCTGAAGCATTAATTCCCATTTCACCCTTTGACTTCAACGCACAAATTGAACTCTTGTATCACACAATCTACATTACCCACATCCAAATGGGTCTAAACCTCTCGTTACCAAATCCTGAAGCCATTTTGATACTTAATCTTCGGGTCACGGCCCCGAATTATGAAACGACCCGAAACAGGGTGTTACTATACATGGATTACATCTTACTGTTCATGGCTACAAGTCATTTATGATATTGAAAATCTGATACAACATTTTGGTAATTGATTGGTTTACCAGAAACTATGAAGAAATACTCATTAATAAGAAATTCCATATTTCTAAATTTGAAGATGAAATACCATATATGCGAATAAATTATGTTTCTTAATATCTATAATTCAAATTAAACAATTTCTTGTTAAAACTAGTGCCAACTTTTGTTACATCGGGCTATGGTTCTTGATTTGCTTCTAGTTCCATGTGCCTCCCACTCACTTTGTCCACTAAAACCATTAAGTAACATAAGGATGGAGCCTTTCCATACTAAATCTCATAATGCGTTTTATCTACTTCTTAGTTGGAGTTGTATTCAGAATACGAGAGATAGTGATTTAGGTATAATCCCAAAAATGATAAAGGAAGATTATTTCTACTCATTAGAAAGTAAACGATATCTAGTAAAGTTTAGTTCATCATTTGTTATCTCTAAGTCTTTTGATGGTTCTACTGATTTGTTTCTCAACTCCTTATTTGAAAACTTCAAAAGGTTTCACATTTATCTTTTATCATATAAAATATAACTACACCGACTGTAGTTGCTTATTAAGTTGATGAGGTATGTTGTACTAAATCTAGACATTTATTAGAAAGGAAGTCATACATTACTATGTATAGTTCCTTAATATTTATTTTTTCTAATATTTAGTGAAAATAACATTAGTAATCTTTTATATATAAATATGATTGACCTATGTCAAAAATCCATTACTTGAAGTTGGAAGATGTGAATTTTTTTAAATAATAAAGATACCATTGTGATAGAGAAGTTTGATTCAAATCATATTTGAGTCTAAAGGTGTTTGATTATAGACCTACTGTTTAGAAAAACATTTATATATATATTTTATAATTCTATTAAGAGATTTATTTCTCAAAATACGAATAATCATTTCAGAATATGAATGTGTTCATTATGAAAAACGATTAAGTAAATAATCAATTATCTAATCAATTAACTGAGACATTCATTTAATCAAATTAAATTTAACATATATTGTTCAAAACAAATATTGTTTTACAAAACAAGTCTTTTATGATCAAAACATAAATAATAAACTCCAAGAGTGAAATTCCAACTTGCTTGTTCTCAACAGCTTACTCTTTCTAAATATATGTAAAACATTTACAAATATTATATTAACACTTACTATCAAGTACTTGAGTATTAAATGAAAATTAAAAGTTATATCACATAGATACCTAAAGTGTTGGTCTAACTAGTTTTTCTCAAATAAGAGGAGCATTTCCTCTTCTAGTGTTTTATTTCTCCATAATAAACAAGATCCATCTTATGGGCCTTTCTGGAATTTTTGGTGTTGATAGACGAAAGTGACCCTCGGTAGTTATGGAGTGTATCTAGAAGAGAAAACTTGCGTGAAATGGATACCGAAGCGTATGATAAAAAGTGATAATGAGAAGTTGCATTGTCTTGACTGAAGACATGAAGACCAGAGATAAGGAGATGCGAAGAGTTAGAAGCTTTTGTCTATTTTGGATACCACAGTGTCAGAAAAGTAATGATCAACTTTTCTGACGTTGTGTGTTTGGTTGGTTTTTCTAGTCCCAAACGTGGGAAACATGGCCGTCTAAATCAAGAGTATATTATCTTGTTTATGGAATCGTGCTATTTCTTCCTATAAATAGACATTCTTGTAATAGTTTGAATGTGTGTCTCATTCCATCCTTCTTGTAACCTGATCACATCAAAATAGAAGTCTCCTTATCATTCATATCTCTTTTTCATACTTTGTTGTTCACTGTATAATAACATATGTTTGATTGCAAACCAAGTTATGATTCAACAAGCATCTTTTTAACTTACTTATATTTAAGGATATTTGTTGTTGTTATGTTTCCTTTATAATTCCGCTCTTTTATTATTAAGCTTAATCAAAGATCCATGAGATTAACTTAAATTCCGCACCATAATCTCTTTTTAACAAAATTCTTTTCTCAACAATTGGTATCAGAGACATAGTGGTTTCTTTTTAATTTTCTTTGAAAATCTATAATCTTTTCTAAATAAAAACTCTGATTTAAAAGGCCTTCTATATCACTTAGCTTATCTTTTTCGAAACAAGGAAAATGGCACAACTTTACTCGTTAAATGTATCTAAAAGTGTTGGAGGTTCAAATCGAGCTCCAGTACCTTTTTCAAGTGAATATCATCATTGGTATCAAAGAATGGAATGATATTTAAGAAGACTTGGTAAGGAAGTTTGGATATCTATCGAAAAAGGACCATATGTACCTGTACTTACACCCACTGTCACTGATGGAACTAAAACCATACTTGGAGGTGGTCAATCTGCCATGACCAGACATACCAATGATGACATAGAAAGTATGGAGAAAGATGAAATAACTTTCTATGAAATTTCTTGTGGAGTTCCTTCTGACAGTTTTGATCTTATTATTAATTTTAAATCTGCAAAAGAAATCTAAGATGTTCTTAAGAATATGTATGAAGGAACTGAACAAGATCAAGACAAGAAGCTGACCACATCCTTGAACTATTTAAATAGCTTGAAACCTCTCCCTAGAGAATGTCTTGACTATTCCTTCAAAAGATTCAACCTCATCATCACCAAACTCTTAAATGCATGTATTACTCGAAGTGACCATGAAACAAAACTGCAGTTCCTAAATGGTTTAGGAAAACAGTGGACCATGGAAAAGATGATAGTTCAAGGAGATAACAAAATTAAAACTCTATCGCTATACAAACTCTACGGTGAACTGCAAGCTCAAGAGTCTACGGTGATGAAAGACAGTATGGATCTTGGCGGACCCACTCGGTTCGGTTGCTCAATTACCACTCTATTCCAACAAACCACCTCAATATCCTCACACCGAACCTCATATGACGACACACTGTAGTCATATGAACTGGAGATGCAACCTAATGATGAAGAAGCTTTTCAAAATGCCTTAGCCTTGGTTAGCCACTAGTTCAATAGGCTTCCACCACCAAACTATCACAAAAATCAAGAGTTTACCAGACCTCCCCTTAACCGTAGTTACAATCCTTAGAACAACTCTCCTCACCACTATCCTCAACCCTCCAGATACCCAAGAAATCCACCATATTGACTACAATATCAAAAAACACCTTTGATGCTTACCAACTCTACAGAAGCACCAAAAGAAGACAAACCATCAGACACCACATATGGCACCGAAGAGAAGAAAGACAGAGTTATCATATGCCACAAATGTCACAAGGAAAATCAATTTGATAGACACTGTAAGGCTAATGTAGTGAAGTATAAAGCATTCTATCTCAGAATGGCTGAAGAGGTTGAAGACAAGGAAAAAGCAATTGAAAAAGATTTTGTGGCGCAAGTAAGAAGAGATCATCAAGTATGGTCTTTGGGATATGAAGATGTTGAAACTAGTAACAAGAGGAAGCAAGGCAAGTTGTGTCTCGATGCAAGAAAGTGTGATGACTCCGGAGACAGATCCACAAGGCTGAAGAAGAACTACTGTTTCATGGCAAAGGAAGGGAACATTAGCACCGTTTAATAGGCAAAATTTATGATTCAGTCAAATAATTATAGCATGCATGACTGTGAACCATACCTAGAAAAACTTACTCAAACATGTGCTGACGTCCTTACAGATTATAACAAAAACTTAGATGAAAAGAACATAGTGACCCAGAGGGATACTAGAAGACAAGAATCTTAAGGTCGTTACGTTAGAAATAGATTTAAAACTAGAGAAAGATGCTAGGTTGATTAGTGAAACTCGGTTAGATGTTGCTTTTAATCAACGAGATTTAACCTGAGCGTAAATTGTATGCTTAAATCAATTAATATAAAAGCTCTTTAATGAAAGCAAACAAATTGAAAATCTACTCAACAATGGGTCTGTAGATAATACTTATAATTGGGGTTGGTCAAATGGATACAACACCGGAGAGAAATCTCTACCACAGTTTGATGTCGAAAACCCATATGTCCCACCTGACAAGACCTTTCATTTCCCAATCAATGACAAGACCTACCTTGAAGATATCCATTTCACTTTGGGAAACTTCATTACTTAAGAAATAACTATGTAATCGAATAGATTCTCCCAGAAACATCGGGACTCTCAAATGATTATCATTCAATTCCAGTCATTGGAACAATATGTCATGGATCAAGATCTGACGTGTGTTGGGTATTATTGTGTTGCGTCATGGGCTTGTTTTGTATATCCGGATTGGGCCTGTCCATCCGTGATTATCTAGTAGGGTTATAGTATAAATAGTGCATGCATGTATGCATTACTAATGTTCTTGATTATCATTGATTATTGTTTTGTAACCCTAAGCACCTCTACAGTAGAAGTTCTTAATCAGACTCTTCTGAGGTGTTAAAGTTTTAATCATACGACATCTTTAAAGCCATTCTTGTGTTCATAATTACGTCCTTAATTGTTTGCCTGCATAGAATCTATCGATCCTAATAGAACTTTGTTCTAACAATTGGTATCAGAGAAGGAGACTGTGTGATCAATACACATTCCTTCTGTGTTAAGAAATCTTTAGGGTTTCCGCTTTTATCGAATATATAGAAGCCGTCTTCTTCCTGTCGACGGTAACTATGGTTTCTGATAAAACCCTAATCTCAAGTTTACAGGTCTGATTCTAGCGGCTCACCATGTCTCACGAAGACTCTCAAACAAATCCCATCAACATCTCTAACATCATTGGATCCACTACCAGGATTCCCATTCTTTACACTCAAGACTATGAAGTATGGGCGCATCACTTTGAAGATTATGTGGTTAGATCTGAAGATAATGGTTATCTCATCTGGGAAGCCATCACGCTAGGGCCGTTTGTTCATTCTGGAACGAACATGACTGTTAAGACCCAAAAAGAATATAACAAGCTGGTGGCGGACGTAGACAAGATGCCACAGGATGAGAAGGACAAATTGCTGTGTAATGTGAAGGCCATGAGAATGATCAGATTCGCCTTTTAATCTGACACTTTTCGGTTAGTTAGTTCATGCACGACGGCCAAAGAAATCTGGGATAGGTTGAAAGAACTTTACTCAACCGATGAAGATCTAGAACACTTTATTCAAACCTTACTGCTCTCAGAATTTGGAGTTTTCAAACAGAAACCTGAAGAAAAACTGATAGAAACTTTCGATCGGTTCAATCATCTCCTAAGTAAGATGATCAAGCATGGAATAGAAAGAAAGTTGATCGAGCAGAAGGTAACCTTCATGAACGGTCTGAGACCGGAATGGATGGCTGTGGTTTCAACAGTGAAAGCACATGAACTGTTTAAATCTTACTCACTAGCGAAACTTGTGGGAATACTTAAGTCCCATGAGAATGTGGTAACCAAGGAGGCGAAGGTAGTTTCAGGTGTGGGATCGTTGGCCCTTGTCTCAAAAGGAAAAAGGATTACAGAAGAAGAAGAGGAGTCGGATATGTCTGAGTGTGACCTTACAAGCGAAGAATACGCTATGATGGTCACCAATCCAAAGAAGTTTGCCAGAAGGAAATTTCCTGTCAATAAGAACCGAAACTGGCAGGGAAGTTACAGTTCTGAGAAGGTGAAAGATGAACCGAAAGTTACTTCTCAAAAGGATGACGAAAAGAAGGAGAGCAAGCTTGCAGGAGACTCTGGGTTTGACTGCAATTACTGTCATGGCAAGAACCACTTTGCCAAAGATTGCATGCTGAGGAAGATGGTTGAGAAAAGAGATGGTGAAGACGATGAGGCGTACTACATGCGAAAGTCGGAAGAGATCAAGAAAAAGAAGGCATCTAACAGTTCAATGAATGCCTTGATTGTGCAGGAGAATGCAGATGAAGATGAGTTCGGTGGCGTTGAAGTCTGGTCAACCGATTCTGAGGATGAAGAGGTGAGAAAGCCCACTCATGGAAGAGCTTATGTGGCCAAGGATGTAGGTTCGGCTGGAAGATGTTTGATGGTTACAGCTGGTGGATCAACCGAAAGTGCAAGTAAGGAGCCGAACCTAACTGAGGACGAGTGCTTTGCAGCCAAGCCCGTGAGCGAGAAGATCAACGACTGTGATCGGCTGATTAAAAAGGTACAATCCATCCTTGAATCACTTAAAGTTCCAGTAACAAATTATGAAGAAGAATTAAACGAATTAAAATTTAAATTTTCTAACTTAAGTGGAAGTCTCATGCAAACTCGCTTAGCGAATTCTAACCTAATTGACCAACTCAGCAGGGTGTCTTCAAAGAGTGAGGAGAGAAGGATGTGGATTGAGCTGAAGGAGTTGGAGTTAAATAGGGCTAGGGATGAAAGTATTTATTTGCAACGAGACAATTTAAATTTTTTGAAACAAAGGAATGTTTTTTGTTTAATTGCAAAGCGCTTATATACTAATATTACTCAATTGCATTTAAATTGTGAAATAGGGAAAAAGATTCATAAAATGATTTTACCCTTCCTTGAATTTAAGGAGGATGAAGTCATAGCTGAATGTGAATCAATTGTGTCCTCAGAAGAGACATCCATCCATTACAAAATCGGACTAGACAAAATAGAAACCTTCATCGACTCTAAGGAACATAAATGTATGCTCAAAGATCTTTTAGATGAAAATGATAGGTTAAAAATTAAGTCCGAAACTATTCAATCGTTTGATTCGTCTAACGCCAAATTAATTTCAGAAAATAAAATGAACATAGAAAATACGTCTGAATTTGATGAGGAAAGTGAGATGAGCGAAATCTCAGTAGAAGACATGGTTGATCGCTCAGAGTTTATGAAGAGCGAAACCAAGAATGAGAAACCCCTCATTTCTGAAAATTCGGTTGAATACGCTCGCCTGTCAAAAGACAAGCAACAGAAACTCAAAGAGAAAACAATGGTTTATCATAAGGTTCAAACTCTTCCGAATCAGCTATATGCTGTTACAGGGGTCACTGCAAAACAAACAGCAGAATTGAAAATCTTGGTTGACGAAGACAATGCTGAAGGGTGCGACGATTATTTCTGGTCAGCCCCTATTGATAACGCAGACGAAACCATCGGCTTATCTGAGCAAACCTCCTGGAGGGTAAAGGTGTGACAACCGTCAAATTTCGGTCAAGTCAAAGTCAAACAAAGTCAACAAGTCAAACCGGTCAACTCCAATAACCCTTGTATGTTAGGGTTTACGTTATGTAATCACTATACAATTCGTTATTTTAATGAGAAATCATCATTTGGAAAGTTCATGTGTTTGATTTTCCTTAGCCTTAACAGTGCTAAAAAATGAACCAAAGCGATAAAACACTATTGAACAATCATCGGGATTGTGTACGACACTAAAACACGGTTTAACGGGGTTTACGAACCTTGCGTTGTGAAGCCGGACACTCAAATTAATCACAAACGAAACCTCTCTAAATCGTTTTCACTCTATCTCTTTCTATTTGAAATCTCTCCCAAATCTCTCCCAAATCTCTCTCAAAAGTTACTTTAACTTTTTGTAATCATTTGGGTCATATCGACCCTTAACCGGGTCAAAAATCGCTTGAAACGGGGTAAAAACGGGTAAAATAGCCTTAAGGACCTGGAACTGAAGCTTCAGGACCGAAGCCTCTCATCCGAGGCCTCGGATCCGAAGCCTCTCATCAGGACCGAAGCTGAAGCCTCTCAGGAGACCGAATCCAAAGCCATGAGATAGCAGCCTCGCATGCGAGGGTCCGAATCCGGCCTCCATGCGAGAGGTCTCGCAGACGGCCCCTTTTTACCGGTTTTTCGACTACGACTTCGTTTTAACTCCGTTTTTCATTATTTTAACGTGGGATTTTCACCCAAAACTTTATTTTATAAACTAAGGCCCCAAAATATATAAATCTCCAGGGTTTTTATAAAAATGTATTAAAAGAATTGGTGGTTGGACTAATTATTGAGGGAATATTTGCTTTTCCTTATTTTATGACAAAAGCAAGCCACCACCACCTCACTCTATGATCAGCCACTCTTTCCCACTACTCCTTGTCACCTTAGTGGACCTTTACACCCAATCTCCAGCTCTTCCCACGTTCTAAGAGCTGGAGGATTGATCCTCTCTCCTCATTCTCCATAAAGTTCTTTCATTCTACACTTAGCAACCAAAGGACACTCTCCAAAATTCTCTCATCTTTTCTCTCAACTTCAAGAACTTCAAGGCTTTCTCCAGGGATTTCTTTCTTCAATGAGTAAGTATCTTCATCATTCACATAATTATTAAACTCCATTCTACTCAAATCATTGATATCTTACACAAATTCCATCTTATTCGGTGTTAGATTCTCGAATCATCAAGACATCTTCTTAGTGTTCTTGGGTTGAACACTTCCTCTATCTCACTTTCATCTACTGAAATCACATAAGGTGAGTTCATACCCCTACATTTACATGTTTTTCTTAAGTTTTAAGGGGGGAATACAAGCAAAATCATCAAGAACACAATTAAACTTTTTCTATCACATTACATCAGAAAAGATGAACTTCGATCACGGACTGTTTTGGTCAACTTAAATATTTTAGTTTTCAAAACTGTTCCAGGTGCAAGTAGTTCAAACGCTTAGCTTTAAAATGGCTACTTGCACATCTCCATATCATTTTTATACAATTTATGGTGATTTTTACAAAACTGCCTATCATTTCAGAGGCAAACCCGGACCAGTCTGTGATTATGAACATTTTCACCTCTGTTAGAGATCACTAAAAATCATGATAAAATTTAGGAACAAACTAGACTCATATTCCAAACTCTCAGAATTTGCGGATTTGGATTTAGAACTTTGATGATTTTTATATAAATTTTCTAAGAACAGTAACAGAAACTGTATACAACAAAAAGTTGTTGTCAATTTCATTTCACCTTGTAACATGTTGAGCAAGGTGTATATCTTTATGTGATTATATGTTATTGCAATATATGACATTTTATCTTAATATTTAGACACACATCAGTTTACAAATGGATTTGGACATATAAAATATAAAGAATAACAAGTGATTATAATCAAAGTACAACTGATACATTCAAACATTTAATAAACTATTTTGAATATAGTTTGCATACATTACTACGTACTACCCTTGGTTGATAAACTATAATAGGTATAGTTTATGATACATTACATAATACATACATTTAAAAAGGGTACATTTATACAAAGGATATTTTCATTAAGCAAGGTACAGCCATACGGTACCAAGTTTTCATAACACGAAATTCCGTTAATGACTTTATGAAACATTACATAACACATACATTCAAAAAGGGTACATTTATACAAATGATATTTTCATTAAGCAAGGTACGGCCATACGGTACCAAGTTTTCATTACACTACACGTAAATTCGTTAATGACTTCTGTGAGACATTCGATTCAATTTATAATAACTCACATGTGGTATTAACAAACATAGAATTTACGGGGATTTCACTAAAATCAAACGAGTTTATGTCGATTTAAACTTGCATTGTTTTACTATAAGGAACGAACACTACTTGTACATTTCGGTCTTTGGGTTTTAAGACTACAATTACACATTAAGGAAAATATTGGATTTTCTGGAACGAACACTACTTTTACAAGAAAAGGCTTTAATAAACTCACATAAAGTATTAATGAATATTGGAATTTACGGGAACTTCATTAAAATTAAACGAGTTTATGTCGATTTAAACTTACATTATTTATTATAAGTAAGAAAAGTTACTTATAAATTTCGGTCTTTGGATTTAAGACTACATATACATTTTAAGGAAAATATTAGATTTTTCTAAAACAAATACTACTTTTACAACCGAAAGGCTTTTAATAATACCAAACAAAAGCTTATGAACTCACCAACCTTTGTGTTGACACTTTTTCAAACAACTTGTATTCTCAGGAAATCATTAAACAGGTAACCAAGTGCTTTTGAGGATGGGACGCTAAGGCGTCTACTATTTCATATTTTGTCAACATATTGTAATTGATTCGTAAACATGTAATTCATACAATGATGTAACTTTTTCAATTATATATATGTTGGTTGTGTTTGCTTGAATTACTATTACAATTGTTGTTATGATACTATACATGAAGTCCTCCACCCCCGGACATTTCCGCCATCCTTGGTTTGGGGGTCTGACAGATTGGTATCAGAGCACAGTTTATAGTGAATTAAGTATATCAAACCACATAAGATATACAAACTATAAACACAATTGGGACTAATAGTCTCTGATTTGTGCATTTTTCAAATAAATATACTTTTAGAAAATGAATGGTTTCTTATTAAAAGTATAAATACATGCATACATGCTCACATAGTGTCATAACTAGAAGAACATAAAGTAAAAGAAGAGGAGTTGTACATTATGGGTATGCCTTGGTATATGTAAATCAAGTCTGGGAAGGATATAGCCTGATCAACTATATCTGTCCGAGGAGTGACTTGCATATACTGGGGGATAGTCATAATGGGCAACAAATCTAACAACCTAACTACACCCTACAGTGAATGCTTTAAGAATCGAATCTAAACACCTAAAAATACTATAGGAGTATTTGGTGATACTATAACCAACTTATGTGAAAACTAAAGACCTCTATTAGTAGGCCTATGATAACTGAGTGCATACGCCAAGGTTATACATAATTAAAGATATTATAGACTCAGAATCTATGACTATTGCTCTACTTCCTGTTCCTTGTTTGGTTGTGGACTTAGAGTAGAGTCATTTATTCGAAAGTCTATTCTATCTCAAATTATGTATAACTGATATGTACTACGTGATTATAGACGTAATTAATAAGGATCACCCCTATAAGTAATTATAGGATTAGGCGTCTATTAATTATCTCTTCTATCCCTATTCTCGCACGAGCAACATGATATGTAAATTTTAACGCCCGTACAAAACCTACTTCTACCCACTACCATAACTCCGTCTCCAAGACGTTAACAGAAACACCAAGAATAGTTCACTAAAGTGCGAAATTATACATGTGTATATAAATGGTAAGGATATTTACTAAAAGGTTTATCAATGAAATAGGCATGCATTTTATTTCATTGAATCTCACTACTTGGTATTAAAAACTATTTACAACTGGTAACTCTAAGATTCTTTAGGTGTACCTCGAAGTTATGTGTAATTAAGAAATGATTGACCTAGAAATGGTGAGTCCGCCTTAGGACCTGTTCCTTGTTTGGTTGTGGACTTAGGGTAGACTCATTAGGATCAACAGTCTAATAAAATTTTAATTACACATAACTGGGGGCATGTCAAGTGAATCTTAGGAGTGGATCAGACATGGAACAAATCACAAGATTATAATCAAGTTATTCCTACTAAATTCATAAGTCTATTTATATAGACCTCTGGTATAGAGTCGTCGGCGTAGTCGTGTCGGCAATCTAGAATATGGCTAAATACATAATACAAACTATAATACCCAAATTATACAAAATTTTCTGCATTAAAAATCAATAGACAAATACATAAAATGTAACTAAAAAGGGTATCAAACTATCAAGAGAAAAACACATACAATGTAGATTAAAATCCACTAATTATAACAAAATGGCTAAGGATTGTTAAGTCCTCTCTTCTTATAAATAGCTTTGAAGCAAGCTTGCCTAAGCTTCTTTGTTCTTTCTGTCAATTCCATACCTGGCAATTTCTCCATCATCTTCTTGTGCCCTTCTAACGTCTCTATCTCCTCCTTTAATCCCAACTCCTAATTTTTTTTAAAGGTAGATGCAATATATTTTTCATGTGAGTTCACAAAATTTACAATGAGTTAAGTTTATATAAATATAAATCAGGAGATCGTAGTAAATCAATTGATTTGATGTGGCATATGCCTAGGACCTATGTTTAGTTATAAAGAAACTAACAATTAAAATTTTAGAAAATACCAAAACTACTTTGGTTACCAAGTGCATGAGTAATGTATAGAAGGTTATTATCATAATTTACCTTGGCATTTTCAATGAGGGATTGAAGGCTCTTAAGTTTTCTATGAGGCCATCTGTTTATGTTTAGCTCTCTGCATCTTTTCTTCAACACTGTTAAACTTATCCCTAGTTCCTTTGCTGCCATGATTATCGGCATCTCAAAGTACTTCTCTATCTCTTCAAACTCCAATGGTCTCAATCTCTTTGCCACCTTCCGGCCACCGTGATCAGTGGTGGCAGCACTAGAACTACATGTAGCCTCACCACCGGATTTACAGTCTTCACTGAAACTAACCAATGGTAAATTACCATCCTCCCAACAATCCCATAAGCTTATATCTTCAAGGGGATCAAAATCGTGAAACTCATTTCTAGAAATGATGTTTTGATCTTTGTTAAGTACTGTGGAAACGTTCTGATCGAGCACTTCATGCAATTTTTCCAACAACTCGTAATGATGATGGTTGAGCATGTCACCACTACAAAAATCCAAAAACTCAAGATAATCAAATCCAACACGATGAAAGACTCTTTTTGATCACTACAAATCCAAACCATGTTTTGATCAATGTCGACAAAATCACTTTTCTGTGCGTAAGATGGTGTAATGAGTGACGTTTATATATACCTGAAAAGATCTTGATGATCAAAGTACTGAAACCAATCGAGGTCATCTATGGGGTTTTGATGATCTGCAGGTGGATCCATTTGTGAGGGAGAAGTTAAAAGTCACGGTAAGAATGTGATGATTTATATAAGTAAAGTGGGAGAAGTAATTAATAGCAAATTGTTGGGAATGCAACAAAACAAGTTAAGCACTTCTGAAAAATTGATAAATGATTTCGGTAACACTCGCGGAATATAAACTAGTGAAAATTACAAATGAAATTGAATATATATAGTCTATGATGTTATGGTTATTGTGTATCTAACAAATGAAGAGAAAATGAATATATATATATATATATTCTTTGAGCCGTAACCTTCTTCTTCAATTCACACACATATACGTATATGTTGCTGCAAATTATGACTTGTGTGCCTCATGCATTTAATGCATCACATGCCTACTGCATATTATTGACTTTGAAGCTACGTTCCAGTTTCCAATTTCCCCAGTAGCACAGTTTTCATTAGAAAGTACTCCAAGTCTTCACACATGAACCAGTTAGAAAGTACTCCAAGTCTTCACACATGCAAATTATGACTTGTGTGTCGCTATAGGTATGTCGTTGGCTCTTGTTAAAAACCTATAGCGACAACAAGTCATTGTAATAGATTAAACCTGTGGTGACGACAAGTCGTCGCTATAGGTAACTAATAAAACTTTATTTTTTTAACCCCGAAAATATGATTGACAAAATCTATCCGACGAGACCCTCGTGATACCTCTTGACGAAATTGAAATCAACGAGAGTCTCCACTTCGTGGAAGAACCGGTAGAAATCATGGATCGAGAGATCAAAAGAACAAAGCAAAGTCGTATTCCTATTGTGAAGGTCCGCTGGAACGCTAAACGAGGACCCGAATTCACCTGGGAACGCGAGGATCAGATGAAACAAAAGTATCCACATCTCTTCCCAAACTCTTGAAATCCCAGTCAAAATGAAAATTTCGGGACGAAATTCCTTCTAACGGGGGGATGATGTGACAACCGTCAAATTTCGGTCAAGTCAAAGTCAAACCAAGTCAACAAGTCAAACCGGTCAACTCCAATAACCCTTGTATGTTAGGGTTTATGTTATGTAATCACTATACAATTCGCTATTTTAATGAGAAATCATCATTTGGAAAGTTCATGTGTTTGATTTTCCTTAGCCTTAACAGTGCTAAACAACGAACGAAAGCGATAAAACACTATTGCACAATCATCGGGATTGTGTACGACACTAAAACACGGTTTAACGGGGTTTACGAACCTTGTGTTGTGAAGCCGGACACTCAAATTAATCACAAACGAAACCTCTCTAAATCGTTTTCACTCTATCTCTTTCTATTTGAAATCTCTCCCAAATCTCTCCCAAATCTCTCTCAAAAGTTACTTTAACTTTTTGTAATCATTTGGGTCATATCGACCCTTAACCGGGTCAAAAATCGCTTGAAACGGGGTAAAAACGGGTAAAATAGCCTTAAGGACCTGGAACTGAAGCTTCAGGACCGAAGCCTCTCATCTGAGGCCTCGGATCCGAAGCCTCTCATCAGGACCGAAGCTGAAGCCTCTCAGGAGACCGAATCCGAAGCCATCAGACAGCAGCCTCGCATGCGAGGGTCCGAATCCGGCCTCCATGCGAGAGGTCTCGCAGACGGCCCCTTTTTACCGGTTTTTCGACTACGACTTCGTTTTAACTCCGTTTTTCATTATTTTAACGTGGGATTTTCACCCAAAACTTTATTTTATAAACTAAGGCCCCAAAATATATAAATCTCCAGGGTTTTTATAAAAATGTATTAAAAGAATTGGTGGTTGGACTAATTATTGAGGGAATATTTGCTTTTCCTTATTTTATGACAAAAGCAAGCCACAACCACCTCACTCTATGATCAGCCACTCTTTCCCACTACTCCTTGTCACCTTAGTGGACCTTTACACCCAATCTCCAGCTCTTCCCACGTTCTAAGAGCTGGAGGATTGATCCTCTCTCCTCATTCTCCATAAAGTTCTTTCATTCTACACTTAGCAACCAAAGGACACTCTCCAAAATTCTCCCATCTTTTCTCTCAACTTCAAGAACTTCAAGGCTTTCTCCAGGGATTTCTTTCTTCAATGAGTAAGTATCTTCATCATTCACATAATTATTAAACTCCATTCTACTCAAATCATTGATATCTTACACAAATTCCATCTTATTCGGTGTTAGATTCTCGAATCATCAAGACATCTTCTTAGTGTTCTTGGGTTGAACACTTCCTCTATCTCACTTTCATCTACTGAAATCACATAAGGTGAGTTCATACCCCTACATTTACATGTTTTTCTTAAGTTTTAAGGGGGGAATACAAGCAAAATCATCAAGAACACAATTAAACTTTTTCTATCACATTACATCAGAAAAGATGAACTTCGATCACGGACTGTTTTGGTCAACTTAAATATTTTAGTTTTCAAAACTGTTCCAGGTGCAAGTAGTTCAAACGCTTAGCTTTAAAATGGCTACTTGCACATCTCCATATCATTTTTATACAATTTATGGTGATTTTTACAAAACTGCCTATCATTTCAGAGGCAAACCCGGACCAGTCTGTGATTATGAACATTTTCACCTCTGTTAGAGATCACTAAAAATCATGATAAAATTTAGGAACAAACTAGACTCATATTCCAAACTCTCAGAATTTGCGGATTTGGATTTAGAACTTTGATGATTTTTATATAAATTTTCTAAGAACAGTAACAGAAACTGTATACAACAAAAAGTTGCTGTCAATTTCATTTCACCTTGTAACATGTTGAGCAAGGTGTATATCTTTATGTGATTATATGTTATTGCAATATATGACATTTTATCTTAATATTTAGACACACATCAGTTTACAAATGGATTTGGACATATAAAATATAAAGAATAACAAGTGATTATAATCAAAGTACAACTGATACATTCAAACATTTAATAAACTATTTTGAATATAGTTTGCATACATTACTACGTACTACCCTTGGTTGATAAACTATAATAGGTATAGTTTATGATACATTACATAATACATACATTTAAAAAGGGTACATTTATACAAAGGATATTTTCATTAAGCAAGGTACAGCCATACGGTACCAAGTTTTCATAACACGAAATTCCGTTAATGACTTTATGAAACATTACATAACACATACATTCAAAAAGGGTACATTTATACAAATGATATTTTCATTAAGCAAGGTACGGCCATACGATACCAAGTTTTCATTACACTACACGTAAATTCGTTAATGACTTCTGTGAGACATTCGATTCAATTTATAATAACTCACATGTGGTATTAACAAACATAGAATTTACGGGGATTTCACTAAAATCAAACGAGTTTATGTCGATTTAAACTTGCATTGTTTTACTATAAGGAACGAACACTACTTGTACATTTCGGTCTTTGGGTTTTATGACTACATTTACACATTAAGGAAAATATTGGATTTTCTGGAACGAACACTACTTTTACAAGAAAAGGCTTTAATAAACTCACATAAAGTATTAATGAATATTGGAATTTACGGGAACTTCATTAAAATTAAACGAGTTTATGTCGATTTAAACTTACATTATTTATTATAAGTAAGAAAAGTTACTTATAAATTTCGGTCTTTGGATTTAAGACTACATATACATTTTAAGGAAAATATTGGATTTTTCTAAAACAAATACTACTTTTACAACCGAAAGGCTTTTAATAATACCAAACAAAAGCTTATGAACTCACCAACCTTTGTGTTGACACTTTTTCAAACAACTTGTATTCTCAGGAAATCATTAAACAGGTAACCAAGTGCTTTTGAGGATGGGACGCTAAGGCGTCTACTATTTCATATTTTGTCAACATATTGTAATTGATTCGTAAACATGTAATTCATACAATGATGTAACTTTTTCAATTATATATATGTTGGTTGTGTTTGCTTGAATTACTATTACAATTGTTGTTATGATACTATACATGAAGTCCTCCACCCCCGGACATTTCCGCCATCCTTGGTTTGGGGGTCTGACAGATTGGTATCAGAGCACAGTTTATAGTGAATTAAGTATATCAAACCACATAAGATATACAAACTATAAACACAATTGGGACTAATAGTCTCTGATTTGTGCATTTTTCAAATAAATATACTTTTAGAAAATGAATGGTTTCTTATTAAAAGTATAAATACATGCATACATGCTCACATAGTGTCATAACTAGAAGAACATAAAGTAAAAGAAGAGGAGTTGTACATTATGGGTATGCCTTGGTATATGTAAATCAAGTCTGGGAAGGATATAGCCTGATCAACTATATCTGTCCGAGGAGTGACTTGCATATACTGGGGGATAGTCATAATGGGCAACAAATCTAACAACCTAACTACACCCTACAGTGAATGCTTTAAGAATCGAATCTAAACACCTAAAAATACTATAGGAGTATTTGGTGATACTATAACCAACTTATGTGAAAACTAAAGACCTCTATTAGTAGGCCTATGATAACTGAGTGCATACGCCAAGGTTATACATAATTAAAGATATTATAGACTCAGAATCTATGACTATTGCTCTACTTCCTGTTCCTTGTTTGGTTGTGGACTTAGAGTAGAGTCATTTATTCGAAAGTCTATTCTATCTCAAATTATGTATAACTGATATGCACTACGTGATTATAGACGTATTTAATAAGGATCACCCCTATAAGTAATTATAGGATTAGGCGTCTATTAATTATCTCTTCTACCCCTATTCTCGCACGAGCAACATGATATGTAAATTTTAACGCCCGTACAAAACCTACTTCTACCCACTACCATAACTCCGTCTCTAAGACGTTAACAGAAACACCAAGAATAGTTCACTAAAGTGCGAAATTATACATGTGTATATAAATGGTAAGGATATTTACTAAAAGGTTTATCAATGAAATAGGCATGCATTTTATTTCATTGAATCTCACTACTTGGTATTAAAAACTATTTACAACTGGTAACTCTAAGATTCTTTAGGTGTACCTCGAAGTTATGTGTAATTAAGAAATGATTGACCTAGAAATGGTGAGTCCGCCTTAGGACCTGTTCCTTGTTTGGTTGTGGACTTAGGGTAGACTCATTAGGATCAACAGTCTAATAAAATTTTAATTACACATAACTGGGGGCATGTCAAGTGAATCTTAGGAGTGGATCAGACATGGAACAAATCACAAGATTATAATCAAGTTATTCCTACTAAATTCATAAGTCTATTTATATAGACCTCTGGTATAGAGTCGTCGGCGTAGTCGTGTCGGCAATCTAGAATATGGCTAAATACATAATACAAACTATAATACCCAAATTATACAAAATTTTCTGCATTAAAAATCAATAGACAAATACATAAAATGTAACTAAAAAGGGTATCAAACTATCAAGAGAAAAACACATATAATGTAGATTAAAATCCACTAATTATAACAAAATGGCTAAGGATTGTTAAGTCCTCTCTTCTTATAAATAGCTTTGAAGCAAGCTTGCCTAAGCTTCTTTGTTCTTTCTGTCAATTCCATACCTGGCAATTTCTCCATCATCTTCTTGTGCCCTTCTAACGTCTCTATCTCCTCCTTTAATCCCAACTCCTAATTTTTTTTAAAGGTAGATGCAATATATTTTTCATGTGAGTTCACAAAATTTACAATGAGTTAAGTTTATATAAATATAAATCAGGAGATCGTAGTAAATCAATTGATTTGATGTGGCATATGCCTAGGACCTATGTTTAGTTATAAAGAAACTAACAATTAAAATTTTAGAAAATACCAAAACTACTTTGGTTACCAAGTGCATGAGTAATGTATAGAAGGTTATTATCATAATTTACCTTGGCATTTTCAATGAGGGATTGAAGGCTCTTAAGTTTTTTATGAGGCCATCTGTTTATGTTTAGCTCTCTGCATCTTTTCTTCAACACTGTTAAACTTATCCCTAGTTCCTTTGCTGCCATGATTATCGGCATCTCAAAGTACTTCTCTATCTCTTCAAACTCCAATGGTCTCAATCTCTTTGCCACCTTCCGGCCACCGTGATCAGTGGTGGCAGCACTAGAACTACATGTAGCCTCACCACCGGATTTACAGTCTTCACTGAAACTAACCAATGGTAAATTACCATCCTCCCAACAATCCCATAAGCTTATATCTTCAAGGGGATCAAAATCGTGAAACTCATTTCTAGAAATGATGTTTTGATCTTTGTTAAGTACTGTGGAAACGTTCTGATCGAGCACTTCATGCAATTTTTCCGACAACTCGTAATCATGATGGTTGAGCATGTCACCACTACAAAAATCCAAAAACTCAAGATAATCAAATCCAACACGATGAAAGACTCTTTTTGATCACTACAAATCCAAACCATGTTTTGATCAATGTCGACAAAATCACTTTTCTGTGTGTAAGATGGTGTAATGAGTGACGTTTATATATACCTGAAAAGATCTTGATGATCAAAGTACTGAAACCAATCGAGGTCATCTATGGGGTTTTGATGATCTGCAGGTGGATCCATTTGTGAGGGAGAAGTTAAAAGTCACGGTAAGAATGTGATGATTTATATAAGTAAAGTGGGAGAAGTAATTAATAGCAAATTGTTGGGAATGCAACAAAACAAGTTAAGCACTTCTGAAAAATTGATAAATGATTTCGGTAACACTCGCGGAATATAAACTAGTGAAAATTACAAATGAAATTGAATATATATAGTCTATGATGTTATGGTTATTGTGTATCTAACAAATGAAGAGAAAATGAATATATATATATATATATTCTTTGAGCCGTAACCTTCTTCTTCAATTCACACACATATACGTATATGTTGCTGCAAATTATGACTTGTGTGCCTCATGCATTTAATGCATCACATGCCTACTGCATATTATTGACTTTGAAGCTACGTTCCAGTTTCCAATTTCCCCAGTAGCACAGTTTTCATTAGAAAGTACTCCAAGTCTTCACACATGAACCAGTTAGAAAGTACTCCAAGTCTTCACACATGCAAATTATGACTTGTGTGTCGCTATAGGTATGTCGTTGGCTCTTGTTAAAAACCTATAGCGACAACAAGTCATTGTAATAGATTAAACCTGTGGTGACGACAAGTCGTCGCTATAGGTAACTAATAAAACTTTATTTTTTTAACCCCGAAAATATGATTGACAAAATCTATCCGACGAGACCCTCGTGATACCTCTTGACGAAATTGAAATCAACGAGAGTCTCCACTTCGTGGAAGAACCGGTAGAAATCATGGATCGAGAGATCAAAAGAACAAAGCAAAGTCGTATTCCTATTGTGAAGGTCCGCTGGAACGCTAAACGAGGACCCGAATTCACCTGGGAACGCGAGGATCAGATGAAACAAAAGTATCCACATCTCTTCCCAAACTCTTGAAATCCCAGTCAAAATGAAAATTTCGGGACGAAATTCCTTCTAACGGGGGGATGATGTGACAACCGTCAAATTTCGGTCAAGTCAAAGTCAAACCAAGTCAACAAGTCAAACCGGTCAACTCCAATAACCCTTGTATGTTAGGGTTTATGTTATGTAATCACTATACAATTCGCTATTTTAATGAGAAATCATCATTTGGAAAGTTCATGTGTTTGATTTTCCTTAGCCTTAACAGTGCTAAACAACGAACCAAAGCGATAAAACACTATTGCACAATCATCGGGATTGTGTACGACACTAAAACACGGTTTAACGGGGTTTACGAACCTTGTGTTGTGAAGCCGGACACTCAAATTAATCACAAACGAAACCTCTCTAAATCGTTTTCACTCTATCTCTTTCTATTTGAAATCTCTCCCAAATCTCTCCCAAATCTCTCTCAAAAGTTACTTTAACTTTTTGTAATCATTTGGGTCATATCGACCCTTAACCGGGTCAAAAATCGCTTGGAACGGGGTAAAAACGGGTAAAATAGCCTTAAGGACCTGGAACTGAAGCTTCAGGACCGAAGCCTCTCATCTGAGGCCTCGGATCCGAAGCCTCTCATCAGGACCGAAGCTGAAGCCTCTCAGGAGACCGAATCCGAAGCCATCAGACAGCAGCCTCGCATGCGAGGGTCCGAATCCGGCCTCCATGCGAGAGGTCTCGCAGACGGCCCCTTTTTACCGGTTTTTCGACTACGACTTCGTTTTAACTCCGTTTTTCATTATTTTAACGTGAGATTTTCACCCAAAACTTTATTTTATAAACTAAGGCCCCAAAATATATAAATCTCCAGGGTTTTTATAAAAATGTATTAAAAGAATTGGTGGTTGGACTAATTATTGAGGGAATATTTGCTTTTCCTTATTTTATGACAAAAGCAAGCCACAACCACCTCACTCTATGATCAGCCACTCTTTCCCACTACTCCTTGTCACCTTAGTGGACCTTTACACCCAATCTCCAGCTCTTCCCATGTTCTAAGAGCTGGAGGATTGATCCTCTCTCCTCATTCTCCATAAAGTTCTTTCATTCTACACTTAGCAACCAAAGGACACTCTCCAAAATTCTCCCATCTTTTCTCTCAACTTCAAGAACTTCAAGGCTTTCTCCAGGGATTTCTTTCTTCAATGAGTAAGTATCTTCATCATTCACATAATTATTAAACTCCATTCTACTCAAATCATTGATATCTTACACAAATTCCATCTTATTCGGTGTTAGATTCTCGAATCATCAAGACATCTTCTTAGTGTTCTTGGGTTGAACACTTCCTCTATCTCACTTTCATCTACTGAAATCACATAAGGTGAGTTCATACCCCTACATTTACATGTTTTTCTTAAGTTTTAAGGGGGGAATACAAGCAAAATCATCAAGAACACAATTAAACTTTTTCTATCACATTACATCAGAAAAGATGAACTTCGATCACGGACTGTTTTGGTCAACTTAAATATTTTAGTTTTCAAAACTGTTCCAGGTGCAAGTAGTTCAAACGCTTAGCTTTAAAATGGCTACTTGCACATCTCCATATGATTTTTATACAATTTATGGCGATTTTTACAAAACTGCCTATCATTTCAAAGGCAAACCCGGACCAGTCTGTGATTATGAACATTTTCACCTCTGTTAGAGATCACTAAAAATCATGATAAAATTTACGAACAAACTAGACTCATATTCCAAACTCTCAGAATTTGCGGATTTGGATTTAGAACTTTGATGATTTTTATATAAATTTTCTAAGAACAGTAACAGAAACTGTATACAACAAAAAGTTGCTGTCAATTTCATTTCACCTTGTAACATGTTGAGCAAGGTGTATATCTTTATGTGATTATATGTTATTGCAATATATGACATTTTATCTTAATATTTAGACACACATCAGTTTACAAATGGATTTGGACATATAAAATATAAAGAATAACAAGTGATTATAATCAAAGTACAACCGATACATTCAAACATTTAATAAACTATTTTGAATATAGTTTGCATACATTACTACGTACTACCCTTGGTTGATAAACTATAATATGTATAGTTTATGATACATTACATAATACATACATTTAAAAAGGGTACATTTATACAAAGGATATTTTCATTAAGCAAGGTACAGCTATACGGTACCAAGTTTTCATAACACGAAATTCCGTTAATGACTTTATGAAACATTACATAACACATACATTTAAAAAGGGTACATTTATACAAAGGATATTTTCATTAAGCAAGGTACGGCCATACGGTACCAAGTTTTCATTACACTACACGTAAATTCGTTAATGACTTCTGTGAGACATTCGATTCAATTTATAATAACTCACATGTGGTATTAACAAACATAGATTTTACGGGGATTTCACTAAAATCAAACGAGTTTATGTCGATTTAAACTTGCATTGTTTTACTATAAGGAACGAACACTACTTGTACATTTCGGTCTTTGGGTTTTATGACTACATTTACACATTAAGGAAAATATTGGATTTTCTGGAACGAACACTACTTTTACAAGAAAAGGCTTTAATAAACTCACATAAAGTATTAATGAATATTGGAATTTACGGGAACTTCATTAAAATTAAACGAGTTTATGTCGATTTAAACTTACATTATTTATTATAAGTAAGAAAAGTTACTTATAAATTTCGGTCTTTGGATTTAAGACTACATATACATTTTAAGGAAAATATTGGATTTTTCTAAAACAAATACTACTTTTACAACCGAAAGGCTTTTAATAATACCAAACAAAAGCTTATGAACTCACCAACCTTTGTGTTGACACTTTTTCAAACAACTTGTATTCTCAGGAAATCATTAAACAGGTAACCAAGTGCTTTTGAGGATGGGACGCTAAGGCGTCTACTATTTCATATTTTGTCAACATATTGTAATTGATTCGTAAACATGTAATTCATACAATGATGTAACTTTTTCAATTATATATATGTTGGTTGTGTTTGCTTGAATTACTATTACAATTGTTGTTATGATACTATACATGAAGTCCTCCACCCCCGGACATTTCCGCCATCCTTGGTTTGGGGGTGTGACAAAAAGGAAGATATGTTGCTGAACCTATGAACAAACCCTCAAGTTTCGACAAACCAAGCACGAGTGGAACAAAAGAAATCCCTGGAGAACTAATGAAAGAACCGATTGTTCCAACTAAGACAACCGAAACTCAAAAGGAGAAGCCAAAGGCTAGCTTCAATATCCACAAATCTCAGAAGGAATTAGCTGAACAGAAACGCCAAAGAAATAAAAGATACATGAAAAATATGAATGAGCGAAAACGTTATTCGCAATCTCAAAATCCCAACTACGTACCTCCTAAGAAAGAATCAATTGACAAAGAAAAGGAAAAGCTAAAAGGAAAAGAAAATTTCAGTCCAATTTCTTACTATTCGAAAGCTCAGAACCGAACGTCTACTTTCGGTTCCAAAACTAGCGCGCAGAACCGAACGTCTAGTTTCTGTCCAAACGTCAAGGCTAACAACCAAACGTTTACTTTCGGTTCCAACAGCAGCGCTCAGAACCAAAAGTCAAGTTTCGGTCCCAAGTCTAGTTTCGGTCCTTCCAACTCCCAAAGAAAATCAAATTCAGTGAAGGACATCAAAGGAAAGGGAAAGCTTGATTCTGATTTTGATAATAAGAAAAAGTCAGCTAACCCTAGGGTTCAAAAGAAAACACCAAAACCATCTAACAACACACCATCTAATACACCAAAAGTTAAACAAGATAAAACTAAAATCAAGGTGTATACCATCAAAAGAAAAGATCAATCCACTCTAATAAAAAGAACTTATTTGGTTGATATTTCTACTGCAATTCCTTTTTCTGTGAAAGACTCACCAGGACCCTAGAAACTTTGGGTTCCTAAATCTGCTTGAATTTGCAGGTGATAAGTGACGAGCAGTTCGATGATGAATAGTATATAGACAGTGGCTGCTCGCGTCACATGACAGGAAGGAAGGAAGAGCTGAGGAAGTTTCGGTCCCTAAAGGATGGTGGATATGTGAAGTATGGCAATAACTCGTATGGCACAATCATAGGATATGGTATGATAACCAACAGAGACTTCTCGATTCGAAAAGTAGCTTATGTGGAAGGGTTGCAGCATAACCTCATCAGTGTATCACAATTAGTTGTGGGAACAGGATTGAAGGTTTCATTCGATGATGAGGGCTCAGAAATAATTGAGAAGCAACCTAAAAAGGTTCTGTTGAAGTCTGAACGCAAGGGAGAGATGTATCCTTTAAATATCAACCCAATTAAAGGAAAACCAATGATATGCCTGCTATCAAAGGCGAACACTGATGAAAGCTGGTTATGGCATCGACGTCTATCGCACCTAAGCTTCAAAGCCATTAATAAGTTGGTGCTTGGTGATCACGTGCGAGGCCTTCCTCTTCTCAAGTTTGATAAGGAACATCTGTGTGCAGCATGTGAGATGGGCAAACAAAGCAGAAAGAGCCATCCTACACTAATCAATACAAAGATTATTGAAGCTCTTGAACTTCTGCACATTGACTTATGTGGACCTTCGGCTATCGAAAGCTTCGGTGGTAGTAAGTTCATTCTTGTCATAGTAGATGATTTTTCATGCTTCACCTGGGTTTTCTTTCTTAAATAGAAATCAGATGCAACTCCCAAGTTGAAGACTTTCATCAAGCAAGTGGAAGTGCAGCTGCAAAAGACAGTGAGGAATATCAGAAGCGACAATGGGCTGGAATTCAAGAATAAAGATTTTGAGGATTTTCTGGCTGACAAGGGGATATCTCACAACTTTTCGCCCCCCTATACACCACAGCAGAACGGAATTGTTGAAATATGAAACCGTTCGTTATGTGAGGCAGCCAGAACCATGCTCAGCTTCGCTTCTCTACCGCTATACTTCTGGGCAGATGCAGTTGCAACCGCGTGCTACACTCAGAACCGATCCTTGCTCAACAAAAGATTCTCAATCACTCCATATGAGATTCTGAACAATCGAAAGCCCAACGTCAAATTTTTCCACGTGTTCGGTTCAAGGTGTTTCATCTTTAATTCAAAAGAGAACTGAAACAAGTTTGACGTCAAAGCTGATGAGGGAATTTTTTTTGGTTATTCACTTACTTCAAAGGCATATAGAGTTTTGAACAAACGCTCTAAACGAATTGAAGAAACATATTATGTAACCTTTGACGATAATTACATGAAGAAAGTTCAAAGGAGCGAAAGTGCCTTGGGGAAAATATTTCCTGAATCAGGACAAGTCTCGGTTCCTATATGCAACTTGTTTGAAGAGTGCATTCGGCTATTTGATGAACCAGAGAAAGCTACACACTCAGAGGCGAAAGCAGCAGACAACAAAATTAACAATCTCAAAAAGATCATAGATAAAGCTGCAAAAGAGATGGCAAATGAACCTCCTAAACCGACTAGTGGTCAACCCTCAACCAACTCTCCAAACAACAACTCAGTGTTCAAGGGGGAGAGTTTATCTGCACCAAAGACAACCGAAATGTCTTTCGAGGGGGAGAAGCCAACACCATCCCCAACCCGTAAAGGTCCAGCCGAGGGGGAGAATCCAACTCCAACACCACGCAATGATAGTCCAATCGAGGGGGAGAATCCAACTCCCACAGAACAGGAAAACTCTGCACCTGACAACGGATGTACTTCGCCATTTGAGGGGGAGAAAGAGAACACAACTGACCAAGGTGATCAATCAAAGCTTGAAGAAGAAGTAAACGCAGAGTTGGATCCAGCTTATGATCCGAATTACCCTCCTTTAACGAAATGGACTAAGGACCATCCAAAACACAGATAATTGGTGAATCATCTGATAAAGTTCTAACATGTTCTCAGTTGAAAGCGAAACAAACTGCATTATTCTCTAATGTTGAATTATGTATGTTTAATTCGTTTGTCTCCAAAGTCGAACCAAAAACAGTTATTGCTGCACTTGATCATTCTGATTGGGTTCAAGCAATGCAAGATGAGCTCCATGAGTTTGAACGAAATTGAGTTTGGAGGCTGAATCCCACACCAAAGGATGCTTCAGTGGTTGGCTTGAAATGGGTCTTCAGGAATAAATTGGACAAAGAGGGGAACGTTATTCGAGACAAGGCTCGGTTGGTGGTGAAAGGATATTGCCAAGAGGAAGGGATAGATTATGAGGAAACCTTCGCTCCTGTAGCAAGGTTGGAATCAGTTAGGATTTTTCTGGCATATGCTGCTCATAAAAACTTCGAAGTTTTCCAAATGGATGTAAAATGCGCTTTCTTGAATGGAGAACTAGAAGAAACGGTGTATGTTGAGCAACCACCTGGGTTCGTGAACGAGAAATTCCCTGATCATTGCTATGTGCTGGATAAAGTTGTATACGGTTTGAAGCATGCACCGAGGGCCTGGTATGAAACTTTAACTCGCTTTCTGAAAATGTCGAAATTTAAGCAAGGTTCGGTTGACCCAACCTTCTTCCAAAAGAAAGAAGGCGAACATCTAATGATAGTTCAGATTTATGTCGATGATATCATTTTCGGCTCCACGAATCCTAGCTTAACGGATGAATTCAGGAAGTTGATGGAGACTAAATTTGAAATGAGCGCAATGGGTCCGATTAATTTTTTCCTTGGTTTGAATATTAGACAGGGACCAGAAGGTATCTTTATCAACCAGGAGGCCTACACAAAGAACTTGCTGGAAAAGTTTCGTATGATGGGAGATTCGAAAGTGAAGGTTCCTATGGCATTTGGCACTAAGTTAACACCTTCTCTGGAAAAACCTGCTGTTGACATAACACTATATCGTCAAATGATTGGTTCCCTTATGTATCTAACAGCTAGTAGACCGGACATTATGTTTTCTATTTGTTATTGTGCCAGGTTTCAAGCAAATCCAAGAGAACCTCACATTCTGGCAGTGAAAAATATTTTCCATTACCTGAAGCGAACCTCGTCTCTCGGTCTCTGGTACCCTGCTAGATCTGGATTTTTTATTTAAGCTTTTTCTGATGCTGATCTTGGAGGATGTGGTCTGGACCGAAAAAGCACAACTGGTGGATGCCAATTCCTTGATGGTAAACTTGTTAGCTGGCAGTCCAAGAAGCAAACCTGTGTGTCACTTTCCACAGCTGAAGCTGAGTACATAGTTGCAACATCTTGTACCTCTCAAGTAATATGGATACAAAGCCAACTAAGAGACTATGGGCTAAGTATGAAGAAGATTCCTCTCTATTGTGACTCAGAAAGTGCGATAAGAATATGTCACAATCCAGTGCAACACTCAAAGACTAAGCATATTGCACTTAGATATCATTTCATCAAGGACCATGTAGAAGATGGGAACGTGGAAGTATATTTCGTTCGGTCCTCTGATCAACTGGCTGATATATTCACTAAAGCCTTACCGGAAGCAAGCTTCAATAAAATATTACAAGGTTTGGGTATGATGGAAGCAGAGTCGGTACCGAATCCTCAAATCTCTCTCTAAAAATTAGACAAGCGAAATAGAGCGAACGCTCGGTCTATTTCGGTTCCGGATTTTTCGGGAACCGAAATGAACCGAACGCTCGGTCTATGTCGGCTCCATAATTTTTGGGAACCGAAATGAACCGAACGCTCGGTCTATTTCGGCTCCGGAATTTTAAGGAACTGAAATGAACCGAACGCTGGACTTATTTCGCTTCATTCTTTTAAGATTTGGTTTCGGTTGTACACTTTGTTTCTTCTTTTATGTATTTTTCTTATTTTTTTTAAGAGTGTTTTGTGTAAATTTATTTTTCGGTTGTTATTATTTTTCAGAAAACTTCAAAAATCCAAAAATATTTTCTCTTTCTGTTTTTATTATTTTTCAGAAAATCTCAAAATTCCAAAAATATTTTTCTAAACGTTTTTTTGTTTTGTTTGGTTTGTTTGTTTGTTTTTGTTTGTGTGGTGTGTTTGTTTGCTTGTTCTTTTAATTAGGTCCCAAGTATATCAGTGCAACAGAATTTGGAGCTAAGGCAGGTTTGAATCTCTACATCTGAACTAGTTAAGAGTCCCTAGAAGCATGTTGACCTAAGCCTCTAAGACTAAGAGCAAGGCCTTAATGATTCGATCTATACCTATCGTTTCTTCCCAATCAGGCTTTTGAAATCATCTCAAGTCAAGAGCTACCTTACTCTTCTCAAATGAGTTAAGAGTTTTATGTCTTGTCATGTTTATATAGCAGAGGTACTTTCGGTTCTTTAACCACCCTCCTTACTTTCTCCATCAACTTTCGGTTCACTACTGTAACCCTTGAGACTCTCGGTCTTTACCACTGAGGTTTATGGTTGCATAAAATCTGTGTTTGTGATCTTAGATACGTATACCACGTGCTGAGTGAAACCCACAATCCAACACCAACAAAGAATTGACGGTGAATAATTGTATTCAAGATTTTACTGGTTACCTAATGGAATCTCATTTTATTTTTGAGTGGTCTTTTATGCAATTGTCTAACACCAAGGCATTTCTACCCAAAAAGATCCAGTTTGTTTTTGTTTTTGAGATTTCTATCACATCTTTAGTCACAACATATTATATCCAACCTACTTGTTCAACAGACCACATTGGTCTCACAAGTACTTCTTCCAACGTTCGGTCTTATGTTAAGAATCGACGTTCGGTTGAAGATAAGTCACCCTTAGCCTATAAATTAAAAGAAGCCTTTCAATGTTTCTCTACAAGCATTCGATCGTATTTTCTCGGGAAACCAAGCAAGCACTTCAAGTCTCTCTTGACTTTGAAGGAAGCGATTCTTGCCCGGAATCATCTGTTTTATGTCTTCAAATAGACATCACTCACATCCTATACACATTTTGCTTTATTTCTTTACCTTTTGTCATACTATTGCATGAAAATTCTTTGTGATTTTCCAACATTCTGGTTGCTGTTGGTTCGTTTACTTTATTGAACAACAGGGGTTATCCTAATTTTTGGAGCGAAGCTGAATTTCAAACGCCGAATTGAGGATAAGGTTCTGAGCGCGTGAATTTGAACGGTTCCTATACCAACCTTGAACAATTGAAGTTCAGAAGGTGCAGTTGGCTCAGGCTGAAAAGGAGATCTCATTATTGAAAACTGAGCGTGCAGTATTCAGATGCTGTGCTGGAGATGTCAAGGATATGCTTACCAACCTTCTTGGTGCTCATGATCCTATCCTTACTCTCACTATAAGGAATCATCTGACTTCAAAACTTCTTCCTGGCCTTGCAATGTTACATGAGATGAAGGGTGTTTCAGAGAAATTCATTCCTCCAAAACAAGGGGGAGAAGGTGCTCAACCGAAGGTTACTGTGAAAACCGAAACCAAATCTGCTCAACCGAAAGTCAAAGTTATAACCGAACCGAAGGGTAATGAAGCTTCGGGTTCTGGTTCTCAAGCTAAGAAGAAGGGGATTGATGATGACAATGATGAAGAAGAAGAAGAGACTATTGCTGAGGCCCTTAAAAGAAAGAAGAGGGACAGAGAATTGGATGAAACCTTAAGGGTTGCGAAGGAGGCTGAGGAAAGGGAGAGAAGGAACAAGGAAGAACAAGATGCCTTAGACTGCAAAAAGGCCTTGTTTCCTCTCTGGACAAGGGAAATACTCATCAAAGAGGCAATAGAGTTTCCAAGCGTCTACTGGCAAGAACCTGTCGCTTCTTTTGATTGTGATAATTCAAAAGACTCACAGTTCGATATGCCTATAACACGAAAGGCATTTACATTTCATTGTTTTGATTCGACTGTTGAAGTTCCTTTCCCTCATCCTAAAGTTGATTGCGAACTAATTGATTTTTATTTGAAGTTCGGTCAACCGCAGTACTTGACATGGAGTGCACAGAAGATAGTTACTGTCAAGGTACTAAAACCTTCGCCTGCCGGGAAATTCATAAATGTTAATTTCAAAATCACCCGAGGATCAGCAAACTCGGTGTCGATTATTTCCCTGGCAGATCTTCTAAATTTAAATCCTCATGACTGGATCCTGCTGTTTAACATTCTGCTCACCAATCCAAAAGAATATGAGCCGATACTGGATCATTTGAAGAGGATGTTGGCCTCTTACATCCATGAGGTTGCTGCTATAGATCAGGAGATCGTAAAAGTGATGAATAAGAAACCGACTGTCAAGCCAACAGCGAAACCAGGAGATGTGAACAAAATGAGGATGGGCCAAATCGATTCTACACATCTAACTGTAATGTTCACAAGAGGCGAAGCCAATCGTTTTCTGTTCGCTCTTGTTGATAAACATTTGTTCTCAACAAACTGCTTAGAGCACATTATAAGTATCATTCATCGGTGCAAGCAGAATTATGATGCAGACAAGAAGAACTTCACGGACATGCTTCGGTGGTACATTACTTTTCGTCATCATCTATTGGCCATCATACCGAAGGTGTTCAAGACAGTCAAGAAGTCTTCAGTTGCTCAACCGAACTGAACTTTCGGCTCCATTGACGCAAATGGGGAGATTGTTGGGTATTATTGTGTTGCGTCATGGGATTGTTTTGTATATCCAGATTGGGCCTATCCATCCGTGATTATCTAGTAGGGTTATAGTATAAATAGTGCATGCATGTATGCATTACTAATGTTCTTGATTATCATTGATTATTGTTTTGTAACCCTAAGCACCTCTACATTCGAAGTTCTTAATCGAGCTCTTCTGAGGTGTTAAAGTTTTAATCATACGACATCTTTAAAGCCATTCTTGTGTTCATAATTACGTCCTTAATTGTTGCCTGCATAGAATCTATCGATCCTAATAGAACTTTGTTCTAACAACGTGGATGAGGAAATAATTTTAGAAGGACCAAACATGTCCCCAAAATCTTACGTTGACGAATAAATAATCCTTGAAGGACCAGACTTTCCCATTAAAAAAAATGTCCCTCAAGATATGATGAATGCATCCTTTGTGGTATCTCATTCCTCTGCTCTGGCATAAGTCTCACTGGAGACTGTTGATAAGTCAACGACTAAGATTTAAGCTCTTCCACAAGGAGTAAGAATGGACAAAATTGAATTGGACAATGTTCTAGATGTCATGAACTCTACAGTTCTGATGACTCTTCACCTAAACCCATACTAAAGTCCAAACTTTTCAAAAGCAAAAGACCTAACTGAACAAATATGATATTTTGTCCTAAAAGATGAAGCAAATCAGGCCTTAAAAGTTGAAATTAAATCTCGCATTGAGAAAAGGCAAGCTGATTCAAATCTCAAGGTTACAAAAAATAAAAGGTCACAATTTTCAAGGAAAGAGGTTTCAAAAAACTATGCGGTCGAAAAAACCCTTTCAAACAAATCTGCAAAAACTAATTTTGACTTTTCGCAAAAGTAAAAAAGGGATCCAAATGTTAAAATTCCCAATAGGTCACTGTAACGCCCGCACATTCGGGCTAGTCAATTTAGAGACAATAAGCATCAAAAAATGAGTTATTGATGGAATATTATTTATAAGGATAAATCTTAAACAAGTGGTATTATATGTTACAAGGGTTTCGTACATATAAAGAACGCCGAAATCTGAGTTATAACGAAGAAGTTATGGCTCGTCGAAGTTTTACGGCAAAACAGGCACGACACCGAGAGACGTAAATAGTGAATTTACGATAGAGGACTTTTTGGCCTAAGTGATCTAAACAAAAGTTGTAGTATACGTTAAACCGAGAGCGTTCATAAAAAGAACGCCCAAATCTGACTTCGTATGAAGAAGTTATGAATTTTCTAAGATTTCGCATAGCAGTGCACGACCAAAAACTCGAATTATAGATTGAGCGGTTTTTGGCCTACGTGACCTAAATGAGATTTGAAGATCTCATTAATAGGAAGTTAATGATAAAAACAAAGACGAAAACGGAGTCTGTATGGAAGAGTTACGAATTTTTCGCGGTCATTTAACAGTATAATCTCCTCCTACTGTTAAATTTAAGATTGGTCGCGAATTAGCCGACGGAGTCAAAAAGAAAGTTGTAGATCTTATTTTTACCTATGTGTGGATATAAAGAACGTCAAAAACGGAGCTCGTATGCGAAAGTTACGGATTTTAAAAGTCGGAAATGTGTTGTGCGAAAATGGGTGACGTGACACAATCTTGGCCATTGCTTTCTCCCTAGTCTTGCCACCAGATGGTGACATGTGGCATCAAGTTCAGCCATATTTCACCCTATAAATAGAACTTCTCCCACCCTCATTTTCTTCACACGTTTCCCATTCTTTCTTCTCTCTACACTCTCTCTAAACCTCCCAAAAACTCCCTTAGCGCTAGAAGAAAGCCCCGGAGCGCTCGACGGCTCCGAGAAGAAGAGCTTTCGGCCCGGAAGTTCTGCCCCTGCAGAGCACGACTTCTAGCCAAACCCCCTCGTAGGTAAGATATGCCCACCTAGTTTTTAATATATCTTTTATTTAAATATAGTAACGTTATTAGGACCTTATAATAATTATTTGAACTATTATTATAGGTTATATAAGTGTCGTTATAATATCTTTTTAACCACTCGCGGTACGGGGAATCCGGTTTGAAGGGCCGCCTGGGTTGTTGGATTTCAGAAGCGCTATATGCCAAAATGATTCTGCCCTCCGGTGTTTTATGTCTGGCCCCTGTCTGTACATTGTGGTTGGAAAATATTGTTTAAACGCTTATATAATAATAATAATAAGACTAATAATTAGTCACGGTAAATATTAGACTAAAATCTAGTGGTAATAAAACTAGGTTTCGTCGAAGGAAATTATTTTAAAGTAAACGAAGCGCTGTCCGAGTACCGAGTCACCACCTTATCAAGTGAGTGCATAGTTACTTTCATCTTACACATAAATATGAAGTATTTTATATAAATTACGTGCTATGTGTGCATATAGACTGTATACATCTATGCTGGATGAACGATTTTATACATGTTTTAAATAATTTAAACTGTATATGTATTTTATATCTATGAATATGCTGGGTAAAACAAGGGTAGATGAATGATGAGAGATGAAAGATGATATGAGTGAACATTGACAGCTATAGACTTAGTGCCTAACAAATAACATCGGCAGCTATGGACTTAGTGCCTATCGAATAAATGTTGGTAGCTATGGACTTAGTACCAGCTAGATAAACGTTGGTAGCTATGGACTTAGTACCTATTAGATAAACACAGGTAGCTATGGATTTAGTACCCGATGAATGAACTTTAGCAGCTATGGAATTAGTGCTTTACGAACGAGCATTGGCAGCTATGGACTTAGTGCCTGTCATATAAACCCTGAAAGCAATGGATTTCGAAATGAACGAATGCAGGATAGATGACTCTTAGGGTAGACCTTAAGAGTAAGGAAGATAATGGGGATGGGTAATTGGGTTGAATGTTTGATGTTTAAACATAATAATTAAATTATTGTGGGTTGAAAACCCTATGTACTTACCAGGTTTCCCAACCTGACCCACTCAGTTTATTTGTATCACAGGTTTCGATACGAAGCTACATTACACTGACAGACTTAGGAGATGTAGATCACTAGTGTAAATGAATGTAAGGTCTGTTTATGCTTATGTTTCTGTATTGACGATGACATCCCAATGTTTTAAAAAGGAATAAAATACATTTATTCGAAAATGCTTTGATAATATATTTATCATGTTTTTCTGGGAACAAATTCCGCAACATATTTCTTTAAAAGATACTTTGATTTTCAAAATAAAGCATAAACAAATCGGTCTTTTCTGGCCGTGAAAAGGGAGATGTCACAGTTGGTATCAGAGCATTAGTTTAAGCGAATTAGGAATATGGATTTATTTCTAGACTTAAACTTAGAATGCTAAGCGATGATCGTGAGGAGTGTGCCTAATAAAATTTAGGTAATACACCTGAATAGACACAAGCACTAGCTAATTTAGGGAAAATGCCTAACATGCTTTTATGTGCTAAATGATTTATGATGCTAAATGTATGATCGGATCTATGGTCTGTTGCCGACCGGATCTTGAAACTTTATGTGTTCAGATTTCTAAACGTTTAAATATGGTATTAGAACTGACATGTAACTTTTCGGAGTGATGGGGAGGTTTACACGTCGATCGTAAATAAAATCTTTCCTATCTTAATTCTCGTCATTTCACACCAAATACCTAATTTGGTGTATAAGATCGAAATGGCAAGAACCCGAAGCGGAGCCGGAAACGCGAACGAAAATAGGAATCAACCCCCAATGATTGAGCAAATACCTGTTGTGGTAGCCGCTCCTGAGACAATCATTATGGCCGGAGTACAAGCGATGATCCAAATGATGTTGGATCGTCAAATGGAGGAGACCAGACGCTTACTTCAACAGAACCGAGAGGAAGCTACAATACCGATCGTACAACCTGAACTGGTCCCCGAGCAATCAGAGGAAGGGAACTACAACCGCCCTGTGAGTCAAGCTAGGACTCAAAGAGAACGAAGAAATGGCCCGGAGAGGGGAAATGTGACATCCTAGAATTTAGGTCAAAGATTGTGAACGGTCAAGTTCAGAGTAAGTCTGTTGATAAATTGACTCATTGAGTTTTAGTGCATCTAATATAAAATAAATGAGTTATTCCAACTATTATAAGATACCAGATGGTATCTTACTTCCAAATGTTTAATTTGGCAAATAAATCAAACAACTCAAACGACAACCTTAGGAGTGCGCCTGAAAAACTGAAATATCATGTTAAGCCGTTGTGAGAAAAACAAAAACTCTAGTCTCGTAGAACTCGTTTCCATGTTTCCGAAAATATAAAGAACGTCCAAAATGGAGTTCATATGCGAAAGATACGACCGTTTTAAGAATCGAAAACCAGTAAAATACTGATTTTCTTAAAAACTATCAAAAACCGTTTCTAATCATTAGAGGACTTGCGCACCCCGAATAGAAATGCTGAAAGCATTCTTGAATTCAGGCTATTGCCTAATATTTAATTTCATATTTGAAATATTTTTAATAAAAGTATTTATAAAAGTTGAGATATAAACCTTTTAAGATTTATTAATCACGAAACTTTAAACTATTGATTTAAACCTGATTTTAATTGTTGCCAATCCATCAAACGTGATTTTTAATAATTTAGATAACATTACATTTTCATCTACGGATATAACCATTTATGTCGAAGCATAATTAACAAAATGTGGTCAGCATAACTAACAAAATATGGTCGGCTATAGATAGATTATTATAAATTTTATAATACATACATTAAATTAACTATAGCATAAGATACATGACATGAACCAATTAGTACCATAATTTATATACTTTCATCCAAAGATTCAATCATGTATTTTTTTTAATAATACATGCATTCATACACAAAATAAATATGAAAATTTATTAATTACAAATTACAAATTACACACACATTACCTTACGTAATCAAACAATTCATTATACAAAATATTAAAATAAAACTTATACTCTACTCTTAAATATCCTGCCAAATAAAGATAAACTTGCAAACTACTCGCCTCTTTTGCACATTTAGGTGATGTTTGTTTTTTGTCTGCAAATCTGTGTGGCCTCTTCTGTCTGCGCCGCGCAGACCACGCGCATACATTAGCTTTCGCAGACTGTTTGTTTTTTTGATGACTGCAGACCTAAAAATGTTTGCGCGCCCTCTTCTTGGCGCAGATGTGGACCAGAGTCTTTTAACATCTTCAGACATCTTCTAGCCTAAAAAAACACATATATCTATATTTTTTTAAAGTTTTTTTTTAATTTATATTTTTTCCAAGTTTATTAATGATAAACAATTTGAAAAAAAAATTACAAAACTTAAAAAAAGAAAAAAAACGTTCGACGATACAAACATGATATTTTTGACAAATTTATAAATAAAGATTTATTACAATAATAGTCGTTGAAGTTGTTTATATAAATATGAAAAAAAAAATCATAATATATTCTTATATTTTTTTGCTAAATTTTTCTAAAACATTATTTAATACACTATCGTCAATTTCTCGAGAAAATATTTATGCTACGTTTTTAATAGATTTAACTGAAAAAATCGAGGTTTATTTCCATCCATTTATGTATCAATTTCTTTGATCCTTAATTATAATGTTTAGTTATAACTTTGCAACAAAAGTTGTTGATTTTTATCAAATATATACGTTAATTCATACCATTTTTATTTTTATCTTTTATACAATAATGAATAAAAGTTGATATAGATTTGTTAATTATTTATAACAAAGTCATAAAAATATTAAAAAAACACTTTGAAGTTTAAAAAAATCAGTTTATTTAGATTTCAGTTTATTTTAGTAGGCCGCAGATGTTAAAAAAACAAACAGTCTTCTTTTTTCAGACTGCACACGTTTGGTCCACACCTTCTACTGCAGAGGTCTACAGATGTGGTTCGCAGATTGCAGACATTTTGCCTCAGAAAAAATAAACAACACCTTACTCAACTATTGTACAAATTGCTTCTAAGTTTCTTCAGTGTCCTTCTGTTGCTGCCAGGGACTCATCCAAGAGGGCAACAACCCTCTTTCGATCTTTCTTCTTTCCCACGGGTTTCACAGTAACACCCAAAACACCTTAAGGTTTTGTTGCTGCTCTTCTTCTCCTTCACTTCCCTACCAAAAACCAAACCCAAACACATACAAGAAAAAGGATTTTGTTGTTCTTCTCCATCGATTTCTGTCATCACATAAAAAGAAAGAAAGAAATCCTACACCTGTGATTGTAAAGCAAACAGTCACCACCAACACCAATGTCACTCCCCATCTTCTTCCACTTTCCTTTTCCTTGGCTCACAGATGAACCACCACCGAGACCGACGACCTCGTCGTCCCTCTTTCCTCTTGAGTTCTAGTCGAAGAACCTCCACCAGAGGCAAGGTTTGTCGGCGATCAAGAGGGAAACGAACCTCCCTCAAGTTCCTTGTGTTCCCCTACGACTCCACAGCAGCAAACACCCTCCAAATCGCTGTCCATCTGCCTTCGAATCACACCCATTCCCGATCAGACGGAGATTACCCTTCCCCTTTCTTTATCATGGAGGATCGAAAACCATCAAGCCTTCTGATCGTTGCTATTGTTCGTTCTTCATCCCTCCTCGATCGAATATAGCGCTTCTTCAAAAACCTTCGTTCGTGATTCTCCCGATCAGACAATGATCGAAACCCAATCGATTTTACCTTTGATTTCATTTGGTCTCTGAGTTTTCCCATCGTGAAAGCTTCGAGTTCTCTTCGATCCGTTCTCCTCTTTTGCCGATCAATGAAGGGTCGACTGATATCTTTCCTAATCGAGCCTTGTGTTCAATTCTCCCTCCTGTTTCGAGCCAACACCGAAGATGTGTATTCACCTGCCGTCGCTCGTTTCTCCCTCCGGATGCAAGACCCATGAATGACGATCTGCATCCAAGGTTTCAAGTGATAAACGCACATTCAATTTTGACCCAGTCAAAGATTAAAAAAAATCAAACTTTCATTCGTTTTAATTAAATATAACCCTCAACTTTTGAACTTGTGCGACTTTGGCCCCTCCTGCGAAATAACTCACCATTTATGTCAAACTATCATTAAAATATTAGAGAACAGCCGCTCCCTTCAGAAATCTTAACAAGATGGGTCCGAAACTGTAATTTAGGCTGAGATTGTACACTTTCAGTCCCTGTCTTGTAAACAGATTACAAGATTAGTCCCTGAAGTATGATTTTGGCAAAAATCAAACCCTAGAGTTTATTTATTTAAAAAGAGACCACCATATACTTAATAATTAATACCAAAACTACCCCTTTGGTTTATTAGGAAACATAAATATACTCGGTGGTTCGTTATAAGAACGAGGAACGTCACGTAACAAATCTTACAACAAGATTCACACCTCGAGCCTCGTTCACGCTACGAATGTGAGTGCTTACGGCCCCTTTTCAATATTTTAATCATTTCAGGGGGAATACATGTGCATATATATATATTTTGTTTATACAAATATATTATCTTTTATACGAAAATACAATAAACATAGTTTATAAAAATATTATTATTTGACAATTTACCATATTGTTATAAATAAACTAGTAAACACTTTTCGTATACATGTTATGATTATTTGATCGTGAAATAACCATTTCACACAACAAATACTATACGATACAAAGTTTTATGATTTTTATATTATAACAAGTACTTTATGAAACTGTGTAGTATTTCAATGGTTCAAGATATTACTATACATGTATATTTATACGTTTATATGCATAAAGTTTATACATGTACACATGTTCATTAATTTGAAACATTTATTTTTAGTCTTATATGATCTGCATACTACCAGTTTACAGTATTTAAAAGTTTCAAGGACTTCTATACATGAATACTTTTATGCATAAGGCTTTACACACTTATACAAGATCGTTATGTTGAACTACATTCCTCTATAAAAGCGAGTAATTTATACCTTTATAAATACGACAACCATACTCGGCTTTTACGAATGCTGTACTACGAAATTCATTATGCCTGACACTTAATCTTAATTAAGTTAGGGCAGAGAGTTATTCACAACTTTTCGTTAATGATATTTTGAGTGAGATGCTACTATTCATTAGCTGAGTTTAATCACTTAGCCTGCCCCACACTGCTATAATCGTTAATCTTCGGAGCGAGGTACATATGTATAGATCTATATGGGGTCGACAACCCCACCTGCGGTTGCTAGCTACAACCATCGACTGATCAATCGTAGCAGGTGATATGTGTCTATGATCGTTACTACGACGTCCAATGAAGCGTCGTAGGGAGGGGTACTTTTCGTCATAGCTCGATTATAGAACTCACTAAAAACATTAACACAAATTTCTCTCTCTCTTACTACAACCATAGGTTTGGTTGCCTTCAAGTATATTTTTTTAAGTATGGAAATTACTTATACAAAACATCATTTTGACTTTTAAGAAGTCATTACAAGTACATTTTTAAGTACTGAAATTACTTATACAAAGCATTCATTTTGACTTTTAAGAAGTCATTACAAGTACATTTTTAAGTACGGAAATTACTTATACAAAGCATTCATTTTGACTTTTAAGAAGTTATTACAAGTGCATTTTAAGTATCAAAATTACTTATACAAGCATTCATTTTGAATTTCAAGGAGTTATTACAAGTACATGTTAAAAGTATGAATTTATTCATATCCAAAATACATTCTTGGCTTTTAAAGACTCTTTGCAAATACTGTTTTTTAACTATCGTTATACATACAAAGAGAATACTTTTTAGACTTATTAAAAGTATTACTGCGTTAGCAGAAAACCTGTGACACTCACCAACCTTTGTGTTGACTTTTAAAACTACATGTATTCTTAGGAAAACACTAAACAGACATTCAAGACAGATTGGATTACAGGTGACCAACTTTATTTGTTGTTGTATCATATGCCTACCTGTTAAGGCAATTCATGTATTCTTATTATTTGTAAAACCTTGTATTCAAATATCAAGATCGAACATGAATGCTATTTTGTTTATTGTTGTACTTGTGCTGTATATTCAATTTGCCTGTGATCCATGAACTTACTCACACAGCCCGACGTGTTCCGCCGGCTCGGCCGGGGGTGTGACAGGAAATGACAAGGATGGGCGAATGTATAAGAACTTCTTGAGTGCAAAACCACTGAGTCTCTAAGGAAGCCCGAAGCCTGTAGATATTATGGACTGGATCTCTGAAATGGAGATGGTGTTTGAGAGTTGCGACTGTAGCAATAAGCGGAAAACCGTGTTTGTGGTCAGACAACTAAAGACTGGAGTCTTGAGCTGGTGGAAGTTATTGGCAGATACGATGCCCAAAGGAAAAGCAAGCAAGATGTATTGGGAAGATTTCATGGTGCAACTAAAAATGCAGTATTGCTCTGAGCAAGATCTACTAGAGATCAACAATGAGTTTCAGAACCTAAAGAAAGGAAGAATGAGCGTTACCGAATACGCTGCAAGTTTTACGGAGAAAATGAAGCTTGTTCCTTACTTAGTTCCAACCATACTCTCCAAGGTCAACAAGTTTGCCCATGGATTACCAGCGGACTTTGGTCCAATGGTCAATCAAGCAACCACTTTGAAAGCCGCCATCTGGGTAGCCAAGAATGTTGAGACCCAAATAAGGGAAAAGGGTCTGGAAAAAGCTAAAGTTGGCGAGAAAAGGAAGCTTGAAGAATCCTCAAGACCTGATAAGAAAGGAAAGTTCCCGAAGTCTAACCTAGATAACCAAAGTTATGGAGCCAAGTGGTGTGAAAAGTGTAAGAAGAATCACTTCGGAAGATGCGATGGAGAAGTAACCTGTTACAAGTATGGGAAGATCGGTCACTATTCCAAGGATTGTACACAAAATGATAAGGTATGCTACGGATGCGGAAGCAAGGGGCACATGTCTAGAGACTGCCCAAAGAAAAATGAAGCAACAAGGCCAGAGGCACCGCCAAAGCCAAGGGCATTCCACATGATCCTCGACGAAGCAGATAACAACGCGAGGAATCAAGGATGAGGACTTCATATTCGATGATCGAGTTATGCAGTAGCCATAGTATCGTATGGTGTAGCCTAATAGAGGCATAGTCTAGGGTGAACTTGAACACCTATGTAATCGTTTCAAGGAATAATATAAAACCTTCGTTTTGTTATCTGGTGTGTTAAGTTGTTATGTCATTTTCTTGAATGGTGACTTGGAAAAACTGCGAGACAATACTTGGGACGAGTATGAGTAGGTGTGAATGGTAGTAGAGGCCTATACTACCGGAAGCACATGACTCACACTTGGATCAGGGAAAGTCATAAGGTTACCAAGAAGCTAGTAGTTGATTCCGTTTTATGCAGGTATGTCGTTACCATTATTTCGGTAATGTTTAAGAAGATGATTGTTGTTTCGACCCTAGTGGTCATATCAAATTGAGTCCGGCTAAGATGAGTATGTTACGTGGTTCAAAGAACCAAGTTCGATGTAACATCTAACTTAAGCCAGAAGATTGAAGTGAAAGATAATCGAAGCGGTCAATAGAAGTATCGCGCTAGTTAAAGAAGTTGGTAGCTAGAAATGCTACATGTTAAAATGTGATTATATGACATTAGAACATGAAGGAAAGTATATTCCATTCTGGAATTCAACTCTAAGAGACCTGAGTCTGAGCGTTGCAACATACGATGAGAGTTCATTAGAACGTGACCCATCGGTCTATCGTGGAAATCAAATAAACTTATCTTAAGTTTGTTAAGAAGAAGAAGGAGTCTCTAATAAAGAGCGAGTTTGTGACATGAAGGTCATGATTGAAAGTGTAATAAGACATAGAGAACACGTGCAAGATCAAGCACCGCTTGCAGTCAAGAAGACCAATGGTCAGATACGCATTTGAAGAAACATAGAAGTTACGATTATTACCTAGGATGAAGAGATAACGTATGAAGTCACTATACAGCCCTGTTTCGTTGATGATTCCGGGACGTAATCATCCTGAGGGGAGATAATTGTAATGCCCGCACATTCGGGCTAATCAATTTAGAGACAATAAGCATCAAAAAATGAGTTATTGATGGAATATTATTTATAAGGATTAATCTTAACCAAGTGGTAGTATATGTTACAAGGGTTCCGTACATATAAAGAACGTCGAAATCGGAGTTATAACGAAGAAGTTATGGCCCGTCGAAGTTTTACGACAAAACCGGCACGACACCGGGAGACGTAAATAGTAAATTTACGATAGAGGAGTTTTTGGACTTAGTGATCTAAACAAAAGTTGTAGTATACATTAAATCGAGAGCGTGCATAAAAAGAACGCCCAAATCTTACTTCGTATGAAGCAGTTATGAATTTTCTAAGATTTGGCATAGGAGTGCACGACCCGAAACTCGAATTTTAGATCGAGCGGTTTTTTGCCTACACGACCTAAATGAGATTTGAATATCTCATTAATAGGAAGTCAACGATAAAAAGAAAGACGAAAACGGAGTCCGTATGAAAGAGTTACGAATTTTTCGCGGTCATTTAACAGTATAATCTCCTCCTACTGTTAAATTTAAGATCGGTCGAGAATTAGCTGACGGAGTCAAAATGAAAGTTGTATATCTTATTTTTACCTACGCGTGGATATAAAGAACGTAAAAAACGGAGCTCGTAAGCGAAAGTTACGGATTTTAGAAGTCGGAAGTGTGTTGTGCGAAAATGGGTGACGTGGCACAATCTTGGCCATTGCTTTCTCCCCAAGTCTTGCTACCAGATGGTGACATGTGTCACCAAGTTCAGCCATATTTCACCCTATAAATAGAACTTCTCCCACCCTCATTTTCTTCACACCTTTCCCATTCTTTCTTCTCTCTACACTCTCTCTAAACCTCCCAAAAACTCCCTTAGCGCTAGAAGAAAGCCCCGGAGCGCTCGACAGCTACGAGAAGAAGAGCTTTCGGCTCGGAAGTTCTGCCCCTGCAGAGCACGGCTTCTAGCCAAACCTCCTCGTAGTTAAGATACGCCTACCTAATTTTATTTGAGCTATTATTATGGGTTATGTAAGTGTCGTTATAATATCTTTTTAACCACTTGCGGTACAGGGAATCCGGTTTGAAGGGCCGCCTGGGTTGTTGGATTTCAGAAGTGCTATATGCCAAAATGATTCTGCCCTCCGGTGTTTTATGTCTGGCCCCTGTCTGTACATAGTGGTTGAAAAATATTGTTTAAACGCTTATATAATAATAATAATAATAAGACCAATAATTAGTCACGATAAATATTAAACTAAAATCTAGTGGTAATAATATTAGGTTTCGTCGAAGGAAATTATTTTAAAGTAAACGAAGCGCTGTCCGAGTACCGAGTCACCACCTTATCAAGTGAGTGCATAGTTACTTTCATCTTACACATAGATATGAAGTATTTTATATAAATTACGTGCTATGTGTGCATATAACCTGTGTACTTGCTATCTATGCTGGATGAACGATTTTATATATGTTTTAAATAATTTAAACTGTATATGTATTTTTTATCTATGAATATGTTGGGTAAAACTAGGGTAGATGAATGATGAGAGATGAAAGATGATATGAGTGAACATTGGCAGCAATAGACTTAGTGCTAAACAAATAACATCGGCAACTATGGAGTTAGTGCCTATCGAATAAACGTTGGTAGCTATGGACTTAGTACCTGTTAGATAAACGTTGGTAGCTATGGACTTAGTACCTATTAGATAAAATCAGGTAGCTATGGATTTAGTACCCGATGAATGAACTTTAGCAGCTATGGAATTAGTGCTTTACGAATGAGCATTGGCAGCTATGGACTTAGTGCCTGTCATATAAACCCTGAAAGCAATGGATTTCGAAATGAACGAATGCAGGATAGATGACTCTTAGGGTAGACCTTAAGAGTAAGGAAGATAATGGGGATGGGTAATTGGGTTGAATGTTTGATGTTTAAACATAATAATTAAATTATTGTGGGTTGAAAACCCTATGTACTTACCAGGTTTCCCAACCTGACCCACTCAGTTTATTTGTATCACAGGTTTCGATACGAAGCTACATTACACTGACAGACTTAGGAGATGTAGATCACTAGTGTAAATGAATGTAAGGTCTGTTTATGCTTATGTTTCTGTATTGACGATGACATCCCAATGTTTTAAAAAGGAATAAAATACATTTCTTCGAAAATGCTTTGATAATATATTTATCATGTTTTTCTGGGAACAAATTCCGCAACATATTTCTTTAAAAGATACTTTGATTTTCAAAATAAAGCATAAACAAATCGGTCTTTTCTGGCCGTGAAAAGGGGGATGTCACAGCCACCCAGTCCTAAAAGGATACATAGCCCCAAAGCTGTGAAAAGTAACATCACCGCAGTTGTTACTCCTCTAAACAAAAAGCCTTATCAAAAACTCAAGACAATCATGACTGATGACACCGCAGTCGTTAATCAGAAGAACAAAGAAAAGTTTGAAATAAAAAGAAATCTTGAGAAACACATCAATTATGTTCCTAAATCCTGTGACAACCCGAAAAATTTTAATTTTTTTTCCTGATAAAGCTCCGCCAGCCAACTCGACTGAGTGTCAAACTCATTTTTGCTATCTTCTAGCACTGTTTAGAGTCAATTAGAGTGTTAAAACCTAGTATAATCAAGGTATGAGTCGTGGGATGAGTATTGTGAGTGTAACACCTTGCACATGAGCCAAACACACCAACACAAGGTGTGTGCGGCCGCACACCCGAGTGTGCGGCCACACACCCATCCCAGCCGCACACTCCCACCTATATATGTTGGGTTATGAGCATTCTAACACTCCTAAGTGTACATGCAACCCTAAATACCTTGGATCTATGTTTTCTCTATTATACATACAATTATGAACATCCAAGGTATTATCCTAATCTAGCATACAAAATAATAAATATAACAAGATAGAATACATACCTCTTTGATGTAGAATGTCTTCATGAAGCTTGAGTGCCTAGTGCCCCAAGTGTGACACCTCAAATGGTTCACACAACACCAAATACACTTGGAATAACTTGAGAGAAACTTGAACACTCCTTGAAATCGTCTAGCCCTCACACTCACACATTAGTGCCCGATTTCTTGAGCCATGGGATTCTTTTATATGGTGGCTATTAGGGTTACACCATGTAACTCATAACTTTACCCATTCCTTATGCTCCATGGATTTTAACCTCCATGGAGTATCCATGGGTCACCCCATGGACTTAGTCCAACATAAGGAATCTTGGATCACAAGCCCACATATATAAGAATGAATGATTTACACAATCAACCCATATATTTAATTAGTCTCCTTTTGATCACTTAATTAATTCCAAATTAATTCTTGATCAATACTAATTAAATAACCTTATTAATATATTAGAACTTATAATATATTAACCAACCTTAAGTGTTATTTCTCTCATTATAGTCTATCCAAATGCATGATGCCATGCAACCCAAATCGACCATGCCAGGTCCGGTCAAGTCTTACCAATTATAGTTATAGAATTAGACATTAATCCAACAGTCTCCCACTTGGATAAGTCTAAAACTATTATTGCGTATGACTTCAGGAACCGATCAGCAATCGTAGCTCTCAAAAGCTTCTGTCGAACTCTGACCTTGTCGATGAACTCTGACCTTTATCAATGACTTGTCCATTAGATAAGGGATCATATATTCCTCCATTCTAGATATCATATGGACTGAGACATTGATTATCAATAATTCTCTCTGTCCATTTGTTGTTTCCCGATTTCCGATTCATGATGACTGACTGATTGAACAAATCAAATCAGTCCTGGCTTGGCCAAGCACTCATATGTATCATCTTTAAATCATCGAGGGGCCCACAGATATCGCTTTTATCCCGAAGGTAAAAGGAATGGATAAACTTCGACTCATATGGCTTGTTCTACTACTTGTTGAATCATACACAAAGGCACGTTTTATAACATCGAGTTACCAATGCGTTTTCGTGCAATCAATGTATAACCAACTCATAGTAACAACTCATATCTCTAGGTTTGAAGAATATAAGATATTATCGTCTCATGATCACTCGTGATAAAATCCATGAAGTGATTTAAATGAGCGCGGGTTGAATCCAATACTCAGAACTTATGAGCACTCATGAGTGTTGTAGCACCACTTTGTCCACCAACTTGGACCTCTACAAACCAACCCATGACAGTCTTGATTCATATCTACTTCCAACATATGACCGACTGTGGATGGTTTGAATAACTTAATCATTCAGGAAGAGCGACTTAGTTATTCTGGAAGTCAAAACATGCAAAGTGAAACACAAGAATAAATGAATCAAATATGGTATCAAACCCTATGAATATAAATAAACACTTTTATTTATCACCATACTGATTACTCATTATTCATTGTTTCGGTTTTATCAACTTTATACTTGAATTTAAAACAATAGTTGTCCCATGCTCCAAGCATGTACACTATGTTTTCTAAACACTAGTCATGCCATACACCAAGCATGCATACTATGTTTGTCTATGATCTTTACTTTGTAAAATAGATCAATTGAACATCACTCCAATGATCCTCTTTTCACAGTCCCAAATCCTTACTGCAAATGCAAGAATTCCAAATTCATGCCATTTACTGAAATCTGTTAGATTCTAAACTTATATGCATTGATCCTCTTAATGATTATGCACAAACTTAGAAAGACTTGACAACAATCATTACAGAGCATTCCAAAGGAGATCAGCTCCTTGGAAACATCCTTCTTTCATTAAGTTTCCTAATCTTACACATATTGAATAATTTCTAACTTTGAAACATTTCCATATTCCATTTTGACTATCACTTCTGAACAAGAGTTGCCTCCTTACAGATTATGTCAATATGGTCCTTCCAGAATTAACATTATACTTCCAACTGTCCTTGAGCAACCAATCTTTGGTAAACCTTAGATTGTCCTCGACAATTGCTTAATCATTTTAGTCATATCCAATTCTAGACCTTTTCCCTTCATAATGCCCCAGGCATTTGGAAAATTTTAGAAAGGAGGAATATAGCACATGTAATCGATCCTATATCCGAAGCATATGGGACACGATTCATGATGTCTCACATAAAGACTAAACCAGTCTTTTGCTATAATATTTCCATTTCAATTTGCCAAGTTCTCAAAATTCAGATTATGAAAAGGGATGTCGTAATCATAATCGAATTTTAGAACGCAAATAATGGACCCATATATAGAATTTCCTTATGTTGAGCCATTCCAACATGAAATTCATATATATATATATATATATATATATCCTTGATTAAATACGATTAAAATCTCAATCTAAGCTTTTAGAATTGAAATGAAGTATAATTTCCTCTCCCTTAATTATAGCAAAACAACTATTTCAACCCCTGCAACCTCACGAATTGAAACTTTTGTTTTCTATAATTAACATTGCTAACTTGCAACCTTTGTCATAATTATCATGCTCCCACTAACATGATGATTATTAGCATAACACTTATGCTCCCACTAGCTTTGACATGTACTCAGAAATTAGCTGACTTTCTTACCAAAGTTCAGATTTCTGATACTAGATTGTTTTGATAAAACTTTATCCAAATCATACACCTCTCTTAGATAGCTCACATGTGTGTCTAAACAATTTTAGAACTATGAAAAGGGATGCCGTAATCATAGTCTCAATTGTTTAGACCTTTGCCACTTCTCACAAGTCCATGTTAGTGTGCCGGTAAACCACACACGCTCCACTAACGACTTTGAGAATGCAAATATCACAACTGCTATCTAGCTAAAATCTACTTAGTGAAAGTGTTTCCTCACCATCATTTTCATGAATCGGAAAGAAACCTTATGACACTTAGATTTAATAGTGTATGTGTTCTTATCCATGTGAATTTGTCAAAACCATAATCACAAGACAAGGTTAGTGACAAATCCAAACTCATATTGATTAAACATGTGCAATCTTAAATTCTTGCCATTTGGCAGCTCAGGTGCCTGCCATTGCTTCCAAGTAGTTGTGCAACCAATTGAGAACTCTCAGAACTCCTATGCAAAGCCAACTTGAATAGGCACAAAAATTTCAACACGATAGGTTATAAACCTCAAGTCGTGTGCTAGTGAAGGACTTTAGGTTTTATTCTTGATTAAGTCTTGAAACTTTCAAGAGCTTTAAGACTCCCACTGTCCTCTTGACATATAAGACTCCCCTGTCAAATATTCAAGAGATAGTGCGGATTCTTTATCAAGACTAACACTTTACACAATTGGCCTAAGTTGGTCTCTGTTTTATCCAAAACATCACAACTTACCAATTTCAAATGTACAAGAGTAGATAACCTTTTACTCTTACATTTGACTAGTGTTAACAAACCCTCTTTAAGATATGTCACTCAAGTTACAATCTTGGAGTATGACTCTAAGAATTGTTTTGGAACGAAGTATGACTCATCTTTTTGATTTAACCATTTCAACAATTCATGACTCCTCTTCTTAGTCATAAGAATGCACTAAGATGACTTTAGAGGACCAATTGTGATATGGTATCTTAATCATTAAGATGATCATAAACATGATACTAAAGTACTCTCCCATCTTTTCAGATTTGAGAACTTTTATCTTTCTGCCATACTTTGATTCTTCTTATTCGTTCTGTCTCACATTGAAACTTCTCCAATGCTACAGACTTATACTTAAACTTATAAGTATAACCATATTTACTGAACTTAAGTAAATCATGACGAATAGTCTTCTTGATCTTTTGTGGTGGACTTGACCAGTGCACAAGAATGTGTACTCGATCCCTTAGTCCTTTCCTTATTCACATAAGGAATTAGTCTTAATTTTCCAAGCTGAAAGTTCTCATTCATCATACTATACAACTTGCATGATTCCAAGTTTCGGTCCAATTGAACCTTGGGTGATGAGAATCTTTCCTTATTTGGTAATATTAGACACTACCACAACCGAAAGAATCAAATCCATTTTTCCAATATTGCTATCAATGGAATCTTATAAGCAACAACTTTTCACAAATGCCATTATAAGGATACTTAAAATAAATAAAATCAAAACCTTTTTCTTTTATTTTAAAACTTTGCGGAAAAACTTATCCTTACAATCCATATGAAAACCTTGTTGTTATCTATTCCTAAGCAATATAAATATCATAACTCTTAAGTAATAGCCCAAAATTCTGATCACCGAACCATGCGATTGAAATCCATCTTCGCGATCAGAATCAACATGTACTTAATAGAGTTAGACAATGGACTTTACCTGAAGTAGAGCCAAACTTATTGACTTTAACATCCTTAGGTAAATTTGGCAGCTTCGTAACCAATGCCCCTTCCTTTGGCAATAGTTACCTATGGACCCTTGATAATGGGACTATCTCAGACTTCGCCTCTCTCTTTACCATTGGGTCAACCGAGTTGACTATGGCCTATCCCTTTCCATTGGGAAGAGAGAGCTTTACTGGATATCCAATGTCATCATTGTCAATGTCCATAGCGTTTTAGGAAGTTGATCTTAGCAAATAGATAAGATCAATAAGGGTCTTGTCTTAGTCTGTTTCATAGGATTCCCAAAAGAACTCACTATGTGACTTAGAAAGTAGTTGAGCCACCAACTTTCTCAAGACTTTGACACCCAACTCTCCCGGCTTGTCAATATGTGACTACATCTCCAAGATGTGATCACACATAGACCTTGCCTTGCCAATAGGGCTTGAGTGACCTTAAACTTTTTAGGAACTTGTGGGTTAGGGAGAATAATTGGAGGAGGTGGAAGAAGTATGATATCCATGGGACATCATCTTCATTTAGGAAAGCTTGTTTCAAGAGATTTGGGAAGATCATAAATGTCTAGACCAAACATCTTTTTGGGAGATATTCAAGATAGTTGATTTAAAGTCCTTAATATGACACCCAATATGAAATATTAAGGCTAGGACCCAACAAACTATTTTATAACTTAGAAGAGGGATGCCGTAATCCAAGCTATAAAATATTTGAAGGTAGGTGAATGGCGATTCACCAATTTCCACCATGAAAAACGAAATAATTTATTAGGTTTTAATTGGATTTGAAAGTCCTAGATCTTTGAGATTCATTGAACTGTTCAAAGGCATGTTTCAATCTCGAGTGTGCCCTTCAGGTTTTGTGACTGGGATGCCGAGGATCACAAAACAAGGTGTGAATAACCATGAAAATATACTTGGTACCCTTAATATTTACCCCTTAATCAGTGTACGGGTAAACCACACACGCTCCACCGATACTATGATAAATATTAAGTTACCCTTTGCCTACCTTGTTAAGTCCAGGTTAGTGTGCCGGTTAACCACACACGCTCCACTAACGACTTAAGCAAAGTGAAAAGTGTAATTTCATGGGTTAGCACCAAATTCACATTTTCCTAAGTAACTAAGATTGGGTATTAATAAGAGTTTAGTTACTTAGTATTTATCATTAATACTTTTAATGAAAGGAGAATTATAGTCCTTGTCCTACCCGTTCGGCTAACGACCCTCCACCAGTCAAGGAAGCGGTGGGTGAGAGTGGACACCCATTAAACTGCCATTTTATAGGCAGTAACCTTATACCCCCCTTATAGACCGGCTTCGTGAATGAGGCCTACTAACGGTAAGACTGACTTTACTCTTATACATATATATAAATATTATTAACTTATAATATTATAAAGTATAAGGGTTGAATTTTAACTTTTAAAATTCTAAGGGCTCACTTGGAATTAAAGTATTCATAAGTGAAAACTTTTCAAATTCCAAAACTTGAGGGCAAGTTTTGAAACTATTCAAAACTAATTAATTCCATAACTTATGAGTTTAAAGTAGTTTTAATTAAAAAAAAACTCTTCAAGTCCCATAACTTGAGGACATGTTATGGAAGACTTTAAACTAATTAATAAAAAAAATAACTTTTTTTTATTGTAACTTATGGAACTAATTAAGGTTACACTTTTTTTTTTAAATTTAATGAAGAGACTCTTGAACCTCCATAACTTGAGGACAAGTTATGGAGTCATAAAACCATTTAATTAGAACTAGACTCTTCATTTTGTAACCTTTGCCAACTTTTATGAGTTTTATGATTCTTAAATGTGACTTTTCATATAACTTGAGGACAAGTTACAAAAACACACTTTGGAATCAACTCTTAGATTAAAATGGATTGAAAACAACTATTTCTACTAATCTAAGAACCTCATAAGAACAAGATAATTCAAATCATCAATCTTCAAGAAATTAGCATGAACATACAAACTAATACAAATCTTGAAATTATGACAATTATCTTAGAAATTGGATTAGCATGAACATTACCACATCAAAAACAAGTTTATAAGTCCAAAAACATCTTAGGGTAATGTTCCTAGTCCAATTCCAGCCAAAAAAATCGAATATATGCATCCAACTCGATTTTTTAGCTACTTTTGCAAGTATAACAAGAAAACAAGCCTAGGCTCTGACACCACTGTTGGGTTATGAGCATTCTAACACTCCTAAGTGTACATGCAACCCTAAATACCTTGGATCTATGTTTTCTCTATTATACATACAATTATGAACATCCAAGGTATTATCCTAATCTAGCATACAAAATAATAAATATAACAAGATAGAATACATACCTCTTTGATGTAGAATGTCTTCATGAAGCTTGAGTGCCTAGTGCCCCAAGTGTGACACCTCAAATGGTTCACACAATACCAAATACACTTGGAATAACTTGAGAGAAACTTGAACACTCCTTGAAATCGTCTAGCCCTCACACTCACACATTAGTGCCCGATTTCTTGAGCCATGGGATTCTTTTATATGGTGGCTATTAGGGTTACACCATGTAACTCATAACTTTACCCATTCCTTATGCTCCATGGATTTTAACCTCCATGGGTCACCCCATGGACTTAGTCCAACATAAGGAATCTTGGATCACAAGCCCACATATATAAGAATGAATGATTTACACAATCAACCCATATATTTAATTAGTCTCCTTTTGATCACTTAATTAATTCCAAATTAATTCTTGATCAATACTAATTAAATAACCTTATTAATATATTAGAGCTTATAATATATTAACCAACCTTAAGTGTTATTTCTCTCATTATAGTCTATCCAAATGCATGATGCCATGCAACCCAAATGGACCATGCCGGGTCGGGTCAAGTCTTACCAATTATAGTTATGGACTTAGACATTAATCCAACAATATATTCAACACTTAGTCATTTTGAACACTTTTTCCACTTCTTCAAGGCTAGAACTCGTTTTCTCTCAAGTATCATCCAACTTTTCTCTTCAATCTTCAATCGAGTAAGTGATTCATCCTTTGATTAGTTAATGCACGACCTTAACTACCCTTTCCCTTTAATTTGATCCATAAAAACACCTATTTGGTGTTAGATCTCCAAGAACACCAAGAACACACACTACTTTTAGGACTTTTAACTACACTTTTAAGCCTCTAAATCGGGTATACACTTGCAATAGCTTGTTATAAGCTAAATACCCTCGAATTTATGCATGAAAAACGCCATTTCATATGATCTTCAAGTGTGTATGGCCGCACACACCATGTGTAGCCGCACACACCATGTGTAGTCGCACACTCTGTCCGCACACACCATGTGTAGCCGCACACACCATGTGTAGCCGCACCCACACTCTGGCCGCACACCCATGGCCGCACACCCATAAATATGGTCGTACACTCCCATTTAGTGAATCACAGGTGATTCCAACACTTGGACAAAATGTTTCCTAGTCCCGTAAGGTGTTTCCTTGCATTTGGTTGCTTCTAAACACTATATTTATGTCAATATATGCCATTATATGTCATTTAGGACGCGTTAAGTCTCGGGAATTCATTTGTGGAACTTCTCATCCTTACACACATATTCGTTGAATCACCCACATCAGGTGAGTTCATACCCCGTAATGAATCTTTTAACTGCTTTAACTGTTTTAAGGGGGGGAATACTGATAGGTTTTATACAAACAATCCTATGTGTGCATGCAACCCTAATTGGATCTATGTTTTCACTATAAGACATACAACTTTATGAACACAAAATAAACCCTAGTATGCTCCTACTATTTTTGAAAATCACATAGAAGAGTAGAAGACATACCTTTGTTGTTATATTGCAATAACAACTAGTTTCCTTGATCTCTTAGAATCTTGAAAGCAAGCACCACAAATGTAGTGCCTCTAATGGCTCACAAACACCAATAAGCAAGAAGGTAATTTAGAGAGAGGAGGGAGGATACTAATTTTCAGCCCTAGGTTTTTCTCTTGGAACAAGTGGCCGAAAATTGAAGGCTAGGGTCTCTATTTATACTGTAGGGTGCTAGGGTTTCAGTGTAAACCCTAATGGATAGCTTAGCCACCAAGCAGCCCAAGGAACCTTCTGGAATGAGGCCTTGGATGAAAATATGATGATCCTTCATCATAATTTCGTTCCCCCTTAGTCCATTAGGTTTCCCAGCCCAAAACTCAACTATCACACATTTGACAGTTTATACCCCTTTATTTAATTAATCTCTTTTAGTCACCAAATTAATTCCTAATTAATTTATGACAAATACTAATTAAATAAATATGATTTCTCCTTTAATATATTATTCTTATAATATACTAATAAACCATAATATCCTCTCTCTCATATCAAATTACCTTGTCAAGTTGCTTTGGTGAAGGCAACCCAAAAGGACCATGCATAACCGGGTGAAGTACATACCAAATATAGTTACGGGCTTAGACACTAATCCAACAGTCTCCCACATGGATAAGTCTAGTAACTATATCTCACATATGACTTCAAGATCCGATTAGCAATTTTAGCTTTCAATAGCCGCTGTCAACTCTGATTAATAATCTGTCCTTCAGATAAGGGATCGTATAATCCTCTGTTCTAGATATCATGCTGACAATACTTATTGTCCAGCATTTTGTTTCTCGATCTCTGAAATGTTCGACATAGAACTCAGTTAAACACATCAACTTGATCCTGACCGGGCCCGACACATAAGTCAAACCAAATCATCAAGTGGCCAGGATATCGCTTTTATTCTCTTAGTATAAAAGGAACATAAAAACTTCGACTTATATGCTTTTATCATTTACTAGCTAGGTCACACACAATAATGCGTTTTATAACATCAAGTTACTGATGCGTTTTCGCATTATCAATGTATAATCAGTTAGCAAACAATAACCATATCTCTAGGTTTAAAGATTATATGATATTATCGTCTTGCGATCACTTGTGATAACTTTCATGAAGTGATACTAGCAAGTGCGGGTTTATTTCAATGCTCAAAACATATTTCATAAGCACTCATAAACTTTGTAGCAAACCTTTGCTGTGTCAAAAACCTTTTAGACAATCTACAAACAAATTCATGACAATCTTCTTTCATATCTACTTCTAACATATGAGCGATTGTGGACCGTTCGAATAATCTTATTATTTAGGAAGTCAAAACATGCAAAATCGAAACAATAGATAAATACTCAACACAAGATAGTAACTTTCTTATAAATAACACACCTTTATTTAATCATCAAATGTTGAATACAAAATTATCCATTACAAGTTTCCTACCTATCTAATCTAAACTAATATCGTCCTTTAGCCCAACGCTCCTAGCGTGCTGCAAATGCTTGACCCTACTCAGTCCCTTCGTAAGGGGATCTGTTGAATTATCTTCCGACGATACCCTCTTCACAACGAGGAGTCCCTCTTCTACCCGATGTCTAATAAAATGGTATTTCCTGTCGATATGTCGAGATCTGCCATGATCCCTTGGTTCCTTGGTTAAGGCAACCACTCCTTCATTATCACAGAAAATTTCCATGGGCACCTTTATGGATGGCACAACTCCAAGGTCTCCAATGAAGTTCTTCAACCATATAGCCTCCTTTGACGCCTCGCTTGCCGCAATGTACTCTGATTCGCACGTTGAATCAACTACGGTCTCTTGCTTGGAACTTTTCCAAGTCACTGCTCCTCCGTTCAGGGTAAAGACCCAGCCCGACTGTGATCGGTAATTATCCCGATCCGTCTGGAAGCTAGCGTCACTGTACCCTCGCACCCTTAAGTCATCACTCCCACCGAGAACTAGAAACCATTCCTTGGTCCTTCGTAGGTACTTAAGAATATTCTTGACAGCAATCCAATGTGCTTTACCAGGGTTCCCTTGATATCTGCTGACCATGCTCAAAGCGAAGGCCACATTAGGGCGAGTACAAGTCATAGCATACATAATCGAGCCAACTGCGGAAGCGTAAGGTACTCGGCTCATATCAGCTATCTCTGCCTCTGTACTCGGGCTCTGAGTCTTACTCAGTTTGGTATTGCATTGGATTGGCAACTCCCTTTTCTTGGAATTTTCCATACTAAAACGTTTTAGTACCTTTTCCAAGTATGTATCCTGACTGAGTCCTATCAGTTTCTTACTTCTGTCTCTCACTATCCTTATTCCCAGAATATACGCAGCCTTTCCGAGGTCCTTCATAGCGAAACACTTCCCAATCCAGGACTTGACCTCCTGCAAGGTTGGGATGTCGTTTCCTATGAGCAGTATGTCATCGACATACAATACGAGGAAGCTCACTATACTCCCACTGGCCTTGACATACACACACTATACTCCCACTGGCCTTGACATACATACAATACGAGGAAGCTCACTATACTCCCACTGGCTTTGACATACACACACGACTCATCTTCGTTTCGCAGAAAACCAAACTCTTTGACCTTCTCGTCAAAACAAAGATTCCATCTGCGAGATGCTTGCTTCAATCCATAAATGGATTTCTCAAGCTTGCACACTCTATTTGGATATTTCGCATCGACAAAACCCTCTGGCTGATTCATGTAAACATCCTCAGCCAACTTCCCATTCAGGAAAGCGGTTTTTACGTCCATCTGCCAGATTTCATAATCATGAAACACAGCTATTGCGAGCATTACCCTAATAGACTTTATTTTAGCAATTGGCGAGAAGGTCTCATCATAGTCAACTCCAGGAGTTTGAGTAAAGCCCTTCGCGACCAATCGTGCTTTATAAGTGTGCACTTTCCCATCCATGTCTGTCTTCTTCTTGAAGATCCATTTGCACCCGACTGTCTTACGACCTGGTACATTATCAACCAAATTCCAAACTTGGTTGTCATACATGGACTGAATCTCGCTGTCCATTGCCTCTTTCCATTTAGCAGACTCTGGGCCTGCCATGGCTTCCTTATAGCTATTAGGTTCGTCCAGGTTTACTAGTGTACTATCACTAATAAACGTATCCCCGTCAGTAGTAATATGGAAACCATAAAACTGGGGTGGAACACTAACTCTATTGGAACGTCTAAGAGGTAAGGACTGGTCAATTGGTTCAACAGGAGTTTCCTCCTCAGGTTGAGCGCCAGTGTTAGAGGTTCCTTCATCTCTTGACTCTTGAAGCTCTTCAAGGTCAATCTGACTCCCACTGTCTCCTTGACTTATGAGTTCTTTCTCTCTGAAAACCCCTCTCCTAGCAACAAAGACAACATTGTCACTTGGTCTATAGAAGAGATAGCCAAAAGACTTCTGTGGATAGCCGATGAAATAACACTTCTCACTACGAGGTTCTAGCTTGTCGTGGGTCTCTCGTCTTACGAAAGCTTCACAACCCCAAACCTTGATATGTGCTAACGAGGGAGCTTTCCCTATCCACATCTCGTGAGGTGTTTTGGCAACCTTCTTGGTGGGAACTAAGTTAAGGATATGGGCGGCAGTCTCTAAGGCATACCCCCAAAATGAGATTGGTAATGAAGCACGACTCATCATAGAACGAACCATGTCCAACAAGGTTCGATTACGTCTCCCAGCCACACCATTCAATTGTGACGTTCTAGGAGTAGTTAATTGTGAAACTATTCCACATTCTTTTAGATAGTCGTGAAACTCAAGACTTAGGTACTCTCCCCCTCGATCAGATCGAATCATCTTGATTTTCCTGTCCACCTGATTCTCCACTTCATTCTTAAACTCCTTGTGGTGGATCTAAAGGGTCCTAACCCCTTTCACATGTGCCAGTAAATGGTGACTTGGTCATCTTCCCAAGTAAACAAGACTCACACACGTCATCGTCCCTAAGGTCGAATGACTCCAAGACTCCATCCTTTTGGAGTTGGGGTATGCGTTTCTTGTTAACATGGCTAAGGCGACAATGCCACAAGCATGCTTTGTCCAAACTTGTGGACGAATCGATATTCAACACATCATTTCCTAAATTATTAATAATTAACAAAGATTCATAAATCCCATTACAAGGTAATGCATTGAAATAAAAAACACCATTCAAATAAGCATTAATAGAACCATTACTATTATCAAACGAATATCTGAAACCTTGTCTAAACAATCCATGAAAAGAAATGATGTTCCTTGCCATTTCTGGCGAATAGCAACAATTATTCAAATCTAGCTCTAACCCACTACTCAACACTAAGGAATAAACTCCAATCTTGGTGACTGGTGAAGACTTCTTGTTTCCAATGATCAAGTTTATCCTTCCATGCTCCACTTCCCTACTTTTTCTTAGCCCCTACAAATCAGAACAAATGTGGTAACCAAATCCAGTATCAAGGACCCATGAAGTAGCAAGTGATGAGTTATTAGATTTAATTAAATACATACCTGCAAAGGTGGGCTTTATCTTCCCATCCTTAATATCCTGCAGATATTTAGGGCAGCTTCGTTTCCAGTGGTCCTTCTGGTGGCAATAGAAGCACTCTGCTTCCTTGGGGTCAGAAGAGGGCTTAACATAACTTGCTTTGGTCCCACTAGAAGGGGAACCATCTTGGGTCTTACCCTTATGGTGGCTCTTAGAAGGAGCCTTCCTCTTCTTACCATTTCCTTGGCCAATTGCCAACACAGGAGCAGCTACAGTGGAGGATGATGCAATAGATTTGTCCTTGAGGTTGCTCTCAGCTGTCCTCAGGAGCCCTTGAAGTTTACTCAGGGTGACCTCTTCCTTGTTCATATGGTAGGTTATTCTGAACTGGTTGTAGCAGGAAGGCAAGGAGTGGAGGATGATGTCGATAGCCAAATCCTCATCAAACTTAACATTAAGTTTGAGAAGACGATCAACATACCTTTTCATTCTTTGCAAATGAGCAGTTAGGGATTCTCCACTCCCCATCCTAGCGGTGATCATGTTGGTAATGATCTCATAGCGCTCTTGCCTCGCGCTCTGGTGGTACCTGTCCAGCAAATCTTGATGCATCTCATATGGATACATGTCCTCATAGGACTTTTGGAGTTCGAGGTTCATGGTGGCCAGCATGATGCAATGAACTTTCGTAGCATCACGCTCGTGGGCCTCAAAGGCGGCCATCTCTTCAGGAGTAGCTTCTTCTGGGTTGATCTTTTCTAGCTTCTCATCGAGGACATATTCTTTGTCCTCGTAGCGAGTTATCATGTGAATGTATCTCATCCACTCGTTGAAGTTCGAGCCATCAAATGTCACCTTTTGACACAGGTTTATCAACGAGAATGACCCAGAAGTGTTGTTGTTTGCGTTTGCGTTAGACATCTGAAATAGAAAGGAACAAAGTTTGATTAGAAATGAATCCCCAATTAAAGACCCAAATGAGAAATTAGGGCTAGGATCCAAGAACATTATTTACAACTTAGAAAAGGGATGCCGTAATCTAAAAGTAAATAATTTGAAGGTAAGTGAATGACAATTCACTAATTCTCACCATGAAAAACGAAAAGAAATTAAGTTTTAAATGTATTTGAAAATTCCTAGATTTCCTTTGAGATTCGTTGAACATTTCAATGGCATGTTTAAATCTCGATATGTACTTCAAATTTGCGACTGGGATGCCGAGGATCGCAAACAAGTTGTGAATAACCACGCGAATCAACATGGTGCACTCAATGTCTTTATCACCTAATCAATGTGCTGGTTAGCCACGCACGCTCCATTGATCTATGATAAACATCGAGCCACCCTTTGTCACCAATGTCAATCCCAAATTAGTGTGCTGGTTAGCCACGCACGCTCCACTAACGATTGACAGGGGTACAAAGTGTAATTCCATGGAATAGCATCATTTTCACATTTTACCCTAAAGTAACTAAGATTGGGAATTTATAAAACAATATAGTTACTTTAATATTTCCATTATACTTATAATGAGGAATTAAGTGCCTTATCCTATCCGTTCGGCTAACGACCCTCCACCAGTCAAGCAAGCGGTGGATGTGAGTGTACATCCATTAAGCGCCATTTTATAGGCAGCAACCTTATACCCACCTTATAGACTGGCTTCGTGAATGAGGCCTACTAGCGATAAGACTAGCTTATTCTTATACATACATAATAATTAATCTTATAATATCATAATTGTATAAGGGTGTATTTTAAACATTTCAAAATACTAGTGTTTTAATTATATTTAAAATTTTCGAAAATTAAAACTATTTAATTTTAAAATTTTAAACACCAAAACATTGATTTAATAATTATCCAAAATTAAACAATTACTTTAAACTATTAAATCTTGAAGGATTATTTTTAAATTAAACAATTAATTTATCCTAATCCCTTTATCCCCTAGATTTCGAAAATTATGGAAAGGGATAATTCAAGATCTTCAACTATCTAGTTTAAATAATTAAATTGACAATTACAAAGATGGCATTATCCAAATCCCTAAAATTTTGGGATCTTGTCTTGGGGACATGGGATTTTCGAAAACCCTAGGGTTTCTTAACCCTAATTTCGAAAATATGGAGGCAAGAGAAAAAGGGTTTAAGAACCCTATCCAAAATCGCCAACTAGGGTTTTGCAACCCTAATTGCGAAAATTACCAAGCCTTAGGGTTTACTAGCTATAAACCCTAATTTGTCAAGTTCATATTGTGTATCAAATCCAATTGAAAACAAAACCAAAAGCTCTGATACCACTGATAGGTTTTATACAAACAATCCTATGTGTGCATGCAACCCTAATTGGATCTATGTTTTCACTATAAGACATACAACTTTATGAACACAAAATAAACCCTAGTATGCTCCTACTATTTTTGAAAATCACATAGAAGAGTAGAAGACATACCTTTGTTGTTATATTGTAATAACAACTAGTTTCCTTGATCTCTTAGAATCCTATAAGCAAGCACCACAAATGTAGTGCCTCTAATGGCTCACAAACACCAAGAAGCAAGAAGGTAATTTAGAGAGAGGAGGGAGGATACTAATTTTCAGCCCTAGGTTTTTCTCTTGGAACAAGTGGTCGAAAATTGAAGGCTAGGGTCTCTATTTATACTGTAGGGTGCTAGGGTGTCAGTCTAAACCCTAATGGATAGCTTAGCCACCAAGCAGCCCAAGGAACCTTCTGGAATGAGGCCTTGGACGAAAATATGATGATCCTTCATCATAATTTCGTTCCCCCTTAGTCCATTAGGTTTCCCAGCCCAAAACTCAACTATCTCACATTTGACAGTTTATACCCCTTTATTTAATTAATCTCTTTTAGTCACCAAATTAATTCCTAATTAATTTATGACTAATACTAATTAAATAAATATGATTTCTCCTTTAATATATTATTCTTATAATATACTAATAAACCATAATATCCTCTCTCTCATATCAAATTACCTTGTCAAGTTGCTTTGGTGAAGGCAACGCAAAAGGACCATGCATAACCGGGTCAAGTACATACCAAATATAGTTACGAGCTTAGACACTAATCCAACATATACAAGTTGAACACAATGATAATTGTGTAAATGTTTGTTATAAACATCTTTCAAAATGTTACTTATGTCATTTATATGTCGTCAAAACATTTCAAAACTCTTTTAAAGTTATGTTACGTTCTAATTATACAAAACTTTGTTTTTAAAGTACAAACATAACTTAGTAGATAAACGAGTCTTTCCAGTAACACCCGAGTGTGCGGCCACACACCCATCCCAGCCGTACACTCCCGCCTATATATTCAACACTTAGTCATTTTGAAGACTTTTTCCACTTCTTCAAGGCTAGAACTCGTTTTCTCTCAAGTATAATACAACTTTTCTCTTCAATATTCAATCGAGTAAGTGATTCATCCTTTGATTAGCTAATGCACGACCTTAACTAGCCTTTCCCTTTGATTTGATCCATAAAAACACCTATTTGGTGTTAGATCTCCAAGAACACCAAGAACACCAAGAACACACACTACTTTTAGGACTTTTAACTACACTTTTAAGCCTCTAAATCGGGTATACACTTGCAATAGCTTGTGATAAGCTAAGTACCCTTGAATTTATGCATGAAAAAAGCCATTTCATATGATCTTCAAGTGTGTATGGCCGCACACACCATGTGTAGCCGCACACACCATGTGTAGCCGCACACACCCTGTATAGCCGCACACACCATGTGTAGCCGCACACACACTCTGGCCGCACACCCATGGTCGCATACCCATCAATATGGCCGTACACTCCCATTTAGTGAATCACAGGTGATTCCAACACTTGGACAAAGTGTTTCCTAGTCCCGTAAGGTGTTTCCTTGCATTTGGTTGCTTCTAAACACTATATTTATGTCAATATATGCCATTATATGTCATTTAGGACGCGTTAAGTCTCGGGACTTCATTTGTGGAACATCTCATCCTTACACACATATTCGTTGAATCACCCACATCAGGTGAGTTCATACCCCGTAATGAATCTTTTAACTGCTTTAACTGTTTTAAGGGGGGGAATACAAGTTGAACACAATGATAATTGTGTAAATATTTGTTATAAACATCTTTCAAAATGTTACTTACGTCATTTATAAGTCGTCAAAACATTTCAAAACTCTTTTAAAGTTATGTTACGTTCTAGTTATACAAAACTTTGTTTTTAAAGTACAAACATAACTTAGTAGATAAACGAGTCTTTCCAGTACAGTCCAAGTAGAACATTAGTAAGCTATAGTTTAGGAGAATGCTATTCATTACTTCTAGTACAATGAAGCACACAAAGAGTCAATACCATACAGAACAGATAGTGAAGAGAATCAAACAATACCATACAGAGAGAACACACAATTTACTAGAAACAAACAGAACGTACAAGATACATTACAAAACAAACAAGTTAGGTTGCTATAGCATGAGAACACACATACAGGATCTAATTATACCAATGAATCACTAACTCATTGTTTTAAACAAAAGGTGATAGTTATATTGGGTATACATGATCATATACTTTAATGTGAATTACATGGCTTGCAAGAATTTGCAGAGGTCGTGTTTAGTTCCCCTAATCTCCTGACAGGGAGAGCGTATAGTAAGGGTTCTAGCCTTCACATTATAACCGTAATAAAACAAATATGTTTTTAGGTTATTAGTACATCCGCATGTCATTATAAACGACAACTGTGTACTTACACTTCCCTTTCTTTCATAAAGTGACGGTACCACTTGAAAGTCCAACCCAAACTATTTTCGAGTCAAGATAGTTATAAACTAGGGAAAATATACATTCTTACAAACGAGAAACGGAACAGTCGAGTCTAGCACATAACAGAAGATACCTTGGTAGAAGGATACGAGTAAAAGATAGGACCATAATGCTAGTCTTATGATTCCTTAATGTATACATAAGAGGATATATATATATATATACCAATAGGGTCCGACAGGTAATAGGATGTGTGCTCTCCACTTCATTTCTTGTTCCTTGTTTGGTTGTGGGCTTGGAACGAATTCACCCAAACTATTTTCTACCCGATTCTATATATATGTATGCTTAGTATACATTAAGTCATCATAAGGGTACCAGGTATGGGTCAGGATATAGGACACATAGTCAAAGCACAGTTTTTCTAGTACAAAACATACTTTCCAAAAATCAGTACTTTTTGTATTCAAAAACTAGAAACTTCCCAGTAAAGGGTTTAATCCATTTTATTAAAACAGGACTTACAACTTACGACATTTTACAACTACATGTTACAACTAAATTTTTAACACCATTTTACATCTACATTTTTAACAACACTTTACAACTTACTTACATCACTGAACTCTTATGAACTCACCAGCTTAATTGCTGACCAACTCTTTCAAATAACTTGTATTCTCAGGAGACTATTACACAAGTGCTCGTGCTGGGGATTCAGAAGATGAAGCATTAGCTTCAAGTCTTGTTTTGTTATTTGTGTATGAATTCTATGTTTTGTGAACACACACATTGTAAACACTTTCTTTCGAAATGAAATGGTTGTTCATTACTTGCTTACCATATACATATCTCGTGATACTAAACATGACGTCCTCCACCCCCGAACGATTCTGCCGTTCCGGTTTTGGGGTATGACAAATCCAAACCTAGAAAACAATTTGGATAAGTGAAAAGAAGATTACCTTTAGTTCCTATCCACCTATTAAGAAAACTGCCTCTAAGTCTAAGAAAAGAAAATTCATCTCAAAAAGGATTTAGAGAAGAAAAGAGGTCAAGAACACTACATCGTCAAAAGTTAAAAAATCACACACCACAATAACGTCCAACACTGCATCTTCTTTTCATAAATTTGTTAAGAAATCACATTATGTTGTTGTGGGCCCCAAACAAGTTTGGGTGCCTAAATTAACTAACTAATCATGCAAGCAATGTGCGAGGAGCATCACGAAATAAAATGGTTAATTGATAATGCCTACTCCTTGAACATTACGAGAAGGTTATAATACCTTTGTCACTTTAAGGAAGTCACACATGATGGCCACGTAACTTTTGGAAATGATGCAATTGGAACTATCTAACGATACGATGTTTTGACAAATGGAAACTTCTCGATTCAAAGGGTTACCTATGTTGAAGGTTTAAAACACAATCTTATAAGTGTTGGGAAACTATGCATGGTTGGTCTTTGTGTTGAATTCAATTATGAATACAGCTACATCATGACGAAAGATAGATCAAAATGTATAATTAAATCAAAGGCTGTTGAAACAATGTTCCTATTAGAACAATCTCTAGTCATCGGTAAACCACAATTGTGTTTTCTGTCAAACGAAGTCTCCGAGGTCAGTTGGCTATGGCACTGGAAACTTGCTCACCTTAATTTTCGGTACATCAATAACTTTGTTATTGGAGAAATGGTGTGAGGATTGCCTCTCCTCAAATTTGACAATGAAACTTTATACCCTACTTGTGAGTGTGGAAAGCAAACGAAGGGAAGTCATCCGTTGATCTTGGGTTCGTCCACTACTGAACCTTTATATTTGCTTCACATCGATCTCTAAGGTCCATCCACTACTTCTAGTTTACATCATAAGAAGTATATCTTGGTCATCGTTGATGATTACACTCGCTTCATATGGGTGTTCTTCTTAATACTAAAATCTGAGACACCGCAGACCTTGATCAACTTCATCAAGAAAATTAAACTACAGATCAAGCTTCCCATCCAAAAGATTCAAAAGTGACAATAAATAGAATTTACAAATCGTCAACTGAACGACTTCTTGGTGTCAAAGGGAATTGATAACGTATCCCATGAGGAATACGTCAAGCATAACGAAACCGTCAGTCCGGTAGTCTTTTTAGGCAAAGGACGACGTATGTCTAACATCGCGTCCTCGCCCTCGCGATCCCGTATTCATTCGTTGACGCCCAATCGCCAAGGTCAGCGTTAGGACAAAATAGTACCAATTGCCTCCTAGAGTGACAGGTGTATAGCTCAAGGCGCCGCTCCTGGAAAACCTGCACCAATAGCAAACAGCCACTCACAGAGCACAATCTACCAATCGAAAGCCACTTATCCCTGCCAAACCAGAAAATGTAGATGATACTGTCGGGGATTTGTACCCCTGACCACAGGTATAAAAGGGTCCCTTATCCTCAAAGAGAAGGGATCGAAAAAACTCGACCCTTTCACTTTTACCCAACCTCTCTTCACCATCTATCTAAGAAACCATCTAACTTGATCGTCGGAGCCTCGTTCCGGGACTGCCTACCGGACGACGACTGACGATCTTGTTTTCTTTGCTGTGATTCTCAGGCCTTTCATTCTATTTTCCAAAGAGACGGAATCAATCCGGTGACATATCACAATAGTTGGCGCCATCCGGACGTGCACCCAGTACGACACAACCCACTTCGCAACATCAGGCGCCAAAAATGACGGATAAAGGACCGATACAGTAGGAAGGTGACGACAATAACCCGGTTAGACCAATGTAGTCCCTCGACGAAAGCAGTCCATTGACATTCGAGGGGAAGCCGCTCACACAGACACCGACGACGCTGCCATTCGGCTCCACGACAGAGTTCATTGTTAGTCTATGGCGACCGTTTCCCGTCGCAACGGAACGTCTGGCCATGACTACTACCACAGTACCTCAAAGAGCATCGAACACCCAATCACAACAAACAAAAAATCGATCACAACGATCGGTACGGCAGGCAGGGACCAATTCTTGGTCCCCTGACACCATTCTATCAGCCGCACCACTTGCAGGCCACCAGTCTTCCCTGATGGCCGCCATGTCGCATATCCAGCTATTCGTTCAACAACCACCGTTCAACCCATATTCATACCACTACCGACGCCTGTACCCTCAAACACAGACACAAACCCACAACATTTAAAGCACTCCAACACCGGGGATGAACGCACACACTACAAGGCTAACAGAGTCAATTTCGCAGCCGAATCAGCTAATGCACGCACACCCGACGCAGACATCGTATATGCCTCAAGTGACCATGTACAACTACGGGTACCATTACGAGTATGGCCAAAGGTATAACAACCCATACCACGTGCAACATGTGATGGCCAGTGGAGCACTCAACTACCCACATATAAACAGCCCCGTAACAAGTATTAGCTCGACATTATACCAAGAGCTATTACAGTATGAAATGCCACATTCTGCCATGATACCAAACATCCCAAAATATGACGACACGACGGATCCTGACGAACACATAGACACCTACGAGTGGACAATGACATCCCTTCGGATGGACAAGAGATTCACCTGCACCTACTTCCCTGTCACACTATCGAGAAATGCTAGCAAATGGTTCAAGGCACTACGCCCGGGAAGTATTGTCACACCCCAAAACCAAGAACGGAGGAAACGTTTTGGGGCGGAGGACGTCAAGTACAATATCACAACAATGAATAGTAGTAAACAAGCAACAACATCATCCATTGCATTAATAATATAATTTTAATACAAGTATGTCTTGCCAAATTTAATAGACACCAAAATATAATTCAAAATGAAAGATGAATCTTGAACGAGCTTTATCTTCTCAAAACTTGGCTCCGGTACCTGTCTACTAGTGACCTGAGAATACAAGTTATTTTGAAATCGAGTATCAGCTTTAAATCTGGTGAGATCATAAGTATATCAGTGTCTGTATTTGTAAGATGTTTTGTAAGACGTTTTGAACTCTCCTAGAAAACCCTATGTTTCCTACTAAAAGTAGCCTTCTACCAAGGCATCTAGTGTCTGTGTGTGTGTCTCTTGTAAGAGTATGTATATTTCCCAAATCTGACTATCATTAACCAAAAATAAAGTTTTTACATTACAGTGCATTGTGTGAATGTTCACAAAGTGAATGTAATGGGAAAATGAAATAGTACTGTAGTGTTGTATTAAGTAACTACTGCTGTACTAATGACCTTAAAGCAAGTATTATTTAAAGTACCATGTGATCGGCCTGTACCCTGCTACCGACTCATAGAAAAACGACGATGTAAGACGTCGTAAGAAATGACGTTTGGCACCCGTAGACTTGCAAGTCCCACTGTAGCGAGCAGCAAGGTGTAGGATAGTCAATCCAGTATAGATCTATACACAAAATCATACGCTCCCCACTTAAGGAGATTCTGGATACAAAAACGGTCATGGCAGGTAGTGCCATGCCCCGTTACGTGGCTCACATAACTGTATTAATGTATATGTAATGTATGTGCTAGCTGTATTGTGTGTTCTTTCTCTGTCTAGCCTGTATGTATGTTCTCTCGGTAATGTATTGTTTGTTTCTCATCACTATGTATTATGTTTGTTTCTCATCACTTATGTATTATGTTTGCTTCTCATCACTATGTATTATGTTTGTTTCTCATCACTATGTATTATGTTTGCTTCTCATTACTATAAGTTATGACTCATGTATGAACTGACTCATTGTATGTTTCATTGTTCTAGTAATAGTATTAGTATCTCCCTAAACTACACCTATAATAGCTTACTAGTAATATGATTTGAATGTATAAACATGTATGTATACCTTTGCTACCCAAAGGTAATGAACTGAAAGAAAGAAAGAACCTTTATATCTATAAACATATACATAATATATAACTAGGATTCAAACGTCCTTCGGACAAATAACCGATACCCTAAGTCCACAACCAAACGAGGAACAGGAAGTAAGGTGAGTTATCAGTCCTAAGTCATTTCAATCCTACTTATATAACTATATCTATAAAGATATACATTTAACAGAATATAAGTGTAAAAGAGTTTAAGTAAAAGTAATTGACATGAAAAGGATTTACTAAAAGGAATTGACATGTAAAAGAGTTTGATAAAAGTATTTAATATGTAAAAGGGTTTGTAAAACAGTTTGAAAAGTAAGAAATCCACTTGTTTAGTAATCATTAATCACATGTGATTGATATAATGACTATAAGAATTTAACTTGTATCCACCCCCCATAAAAGCATTTAAAAACATTTAAAAGGTTAATTAAGGGGTATGAACTCACCTGTAGTGAGTGTTTTGGATGAACGGATTGATATAGGATGCTAAGTGTCAAGTGAAGACTTGAGCACACATAAGGATCCTAGTTAACATATAAAGACACATATATGTATCCAATTAGTTATAAAACAACTAATTAACCAAGTTAAGACATCCTAAGACATGTAAAACACTTGCTTTAAGTGCTATAAGTCCTAAGGATTGCATCTAAGGGTTGTAGGACTTGGCTATTGAGTTTAGGGTTCAAGGGGACCCTCTATTGGAGTTTACGGTTTTGTGACCAACTCCTTTGGAGTTTACGGTCGTAAACCCATGAGTTTACGGCCGTAAACTCATGGCACTTCTACCATTTTGTGTTTTGAAGCTTTTCAAGGCATAAGGAAGCATCCTACTTCAAGTATAAGCCTTAGGAAGTGTTTGTGGCATCATTTCACTCCTAAATGGAGTTTACGGCCCATGGACCACTTCTCCATGTGTTTACGGCCGTAAACCCATATGGTTTATGGTCTTTTTGATGGTTTAAGTCCTAAGCACATCAAGGATGGGATCTAGACTAGTTTCCAAGGCTTGGTAAGGGACTAGGGCACACTTTGGCCCCTTTGTTAGGGTTTACGGTCCAAGAACATCTTGGACCGTAAACACATTTGATCTAGTGTTTCCTTGTGATTTCTAGATGTTTTAGAAGTGTAACAAGTCTTATAACAAGCCAAGGTAAGAGTACTTACTATGTAGAAGCTTGAAAAGGTGCTAGAAGTCCAAGAACACTAGTGTGTGTTCTTGGTGAAACTAAGAACACTTGAAGATCTACACAAATGGAATGATTTCATGGATGAAATCATGTAAGATCACTAGATTAGGGTAGATATCAACTAAACAAGGAAGAAAACACTTACTTTCTTGAAGATTTTTGAAGAACTTTGGATGATACTTGAGAGAGAATTGGTTCTAGACTTGGGAGTGCGAAAAAAATTAAAAATAAACTAAGTGTCACTTATATAGTCACTAGGGTTTACGACCCTAATACCATTTGGGCCGTAAACTCCAAACTCTTGGAGTTTTTTGCTGGAACTTTATTGATGCACAATAAACTCTAATGCATCCTCTCTCCTATTATCTCCTGAAGCACTAACTTTAAAACACTCAAACTTACTCCAAAAAGCTTTAATGTTAGCAGAAACTGTTCTGACTTCTATTGAATTGAATGGTTGTACAGAATAGAAAGTTCGGGTTGTCACAAGTATCTCCAGCTTCGAACAGTTGAGGTACCTTTTCCTCCACAACTTAATGAATTGAGGAAAGTCAAAGGAGATGCCAAATCTATCATGGCATGTAAGAAAAAAGATGGAGAATCCATCCGAGCATACAATGATCGGTTTACCCTCACGACCTTGAGCGTCCTCAGCCATGAGGAATTTCTAGTCATGGGCGCCTTCGCCCAGGATCTACTCCCATGACCCCTTTTCAAGGAAAATGCAAGGAACAGTGTCAAAATCTAGGGACGAGCTTAAATACAGGGTCGAAAAATACCTCAGGCAGATCGAGGGAGAAGAACGCAAACAAGCCAATCTAAAAGCCGTAGGGAACGCCTACCTCAAAAAAGAATCAACCGGATCCCACTACCGCCATAGTCATAAGGAGCGCAACGATGGAAGCCATGATAAACATAACAGAAATTCGAGACACTCATCTCGTAGATTCCACCCGTTCTACAAGGATGCGCCCAAGAGCCATAAGATGGAAGTGCATGCGGTGGAAAAAACCCCTCAGCGGACAGAAAAAAATTAAAGCAAATATTGCGAATGCGACAAGAGCAAAACCCACAACACTGGAGAGTGCGCGATCCTCAAAAAAGAAGTATAAGACAAGCGACTGAGTGGAGACTTAACAGAAATTGCCAAGACTCTACGATCAAAGTTCGAAGCCGAACGGAAAGAAGGGAGAACCTGGAACGAGGCAAATAAACAAACAATCAAAAACGCGGAGATCTTCGCAATCGCAAGCTCCGGGAACAGAGCCAGGCGTCGACGGCTTACCCGAAGATACTCTCAACATAAGTTTCTCATCGGAAGACCCACGAGCACCCAACTGGCACCCCACAAATCCAATCATAATCCCTGCCCTAATACAACAAAATTAGATCTGGCGAGTCCTAGCCGACGGAGGTAGCAGCACCGACGTCCTCTACGAGCACTGCCTCGAACGACTCCCGCCATCTTGGAAGAGAGGCCTTAGACCACCAACCAAAGCCCCACTCATTGGCTTCACGGGACACAAACTATAGCCACTCGGGATCATAAACCTCACGTTGACACTACTCATCCACGACGGAAAGGAAAGGGTAACATGAATAATCGTGTTCTCGGTAGTTAAGCATAAGTGAGAAGGCGATAAGATCCTAGGGCGACCTGCTCTCTTCTGGCTACAAGCCATCCCATCAACAATACATGGTACAGTAAAGTTCAGAGCAACGAACGGCTCAACGATAGTAACAACCCTAAACACACAGGCAAAACCACTTTGGGCGATTGTCGCTTGGGCTACTACGCACATCCCAAGAAAGTGGTGCATAACAATAACTAACACCCATACGGTCAAGCACAAACAAACATATATCCACACCCAAGACAAAAAGAAAGGACGCCAACCCCAAACGACAGCCTGGGGGAATGGCGTGATAGCAACAACATTGCCACTCTAGAAACATCAAGGATCGTCATCATGAACACCAAGCAAGGTTGGACATCACTGAGTGTACCTAAACGCCTTCGTACAACAAGGACATAGAGTATGGAAAAGAAGGAAACGAAGGAACACACACGCGAAGTCACAGAGCTCGACTGGAAACACAAGCATGGAACCAGCAGCACCGGCGCATAAAGGATAAGCAATTACCCCAAAAAAGAGGACGTGGATAGGAGACTCACTACAACCATAAGAGTCCACAATTGGTAGAGGCTTCCCCCAGGATGGCACTTAGTCAATAGCCTCTCAAAAAACAGAGCTAGCAACAAAAGTGTCACACAGAAGGAGGTAAAACCGCCCAAAGATGATGACCAGGAAAACAAAGTCGGAGAATGGAGGAAATTGAAAATCGTCTTCCGAATGACGACCATTCTAGAAACAGCCAATCACGGCCCACACACGAGCACGAACGTTGGAAAGCTTGCAGGAACGAGCCGCCGAAAGACACAATACAAGAAATACCAAGAATAAGATTTTGTCCCAACGACCTGGGAGCCCCAGAGCCCAAGCCAATAGTCGTAACTCGAGGGGAATCAATGGAAGGGGCCAAATGATCAAACTCCTAACAGATAATCACACCCCAACTAGTCAGTCCAAGATTTAAACCTAGAATAGTAAAAACCATCGGACTCCTGATAGTTATCTAATAATGTAGATGCCTCCAAGGCACCAAAAATATGCAATAAAAAGAAAATTTGTAGAGAACGAGTATCGACATAGTATCATACAAAGGGAAAATAAAAACGGACTGATCAGTCGTGCCACCCAACACAAAACCAATGAGAAAAACACATCATAGGCCTCAAGGGCTTATCACCTCTCCCTAATAAACATGTCGACGAGGTCAGCAGAGCTGCAGTTCCTGATCACGACAAGTAGGAGGCCTTAAAGGATCATAACATTTCCCTCAAAATGCATAATGCCTAAGATCTTACACCCCGAGGTGACGACCTCGGTCTTGCTTAGACGCTTAAGGCCAGAGTACAACTCCCTATGACCCAAGGCTTAGAGCAAATCCCCAAAGCGAATGCTTTTAGTTTGGAAAGAAATCATAATGGAACGAGCCAGCTAGAGTTCGCACCTACAGGCTAACTAAAGCCTCGACTCACATAGACTAACCTGAGGGTGAGCGCCGAGCCTGTCAAAACAGAATCCCTGGGCCCACAAAGCTTGTTAAACAAACGATAACGATGACCAAGACCCCCAAAGGCCAATAATAACCTCTGGGAGAATCCAAACCATGGTTGGCCAACAGAAACCATCCAAGACGACAAAAAAGCGGGGAAGAAACACGATGAACTAAAAGCAAACTTAACACACAAAGAACATATTGTTTAACCTGGACAACCCCTCGAGATTTGAAAATGACAACGCAGGGCCAAAGAAGAAAATTAGACATTGTTTCAAAAATTGTTCGACAAACACCATGAAGATGCAAATATTATCTTAAACATCAAAAATCAAAAAGGGTAAAAGCCATCACTTACTGAGGGGTGGAGGAAGGTACAACATGAGAAGCGTCACCTTCAAGATGGCCTTCCTTGGAGTTAGGATCATCGCACACTTGACGAAGGCCCCCTATGTCCAGCTCACCCAGGCGAAGGTAGGAGGCAAAGTTCATCTCCATGAAATATTTTATAGCAGCATGCATCACCTGAGCATGCTCCGCAATAGTGTCCGGTTCCTCGGAGACAAACTTTCCGGCAGCAACCTGCTCCCGAATCACCTATTTTCCATTCTCCACACTGGCAGCCACACACGCCATCTTCGCCCGCTTAACCCCCAATGAAAACCCAGCACTCTCAACAACCTTATCCACCACCCGGACAATGCCCTTCTGAAGCAACCACCCCAGATTCTCCTCTGCAACTTTCCTCCTCGCAATCTCCTCCTCCAACCTCTTGTTAGCACAATCCCCCTGGCCCTCCAACACCCTCTTCTCCTCCACTAAGACCTTGATCCATTGAGAAAAGCATTCCACTGACCCATCCAAAGTAGCCACTTGGTCCTCCAAAGACACATTCTCCCCTGCTAACAGATCACATCGCTCCTCGAACGACGGCGTCTCTCTCTCTAACTCCAGCAACCTTGCCTTCAGTTCATCCCGATCGACTTTAATCAATGCAAGATCACTCAAATCAGAATCGCTTTGACGAAGGCGAGATGCAGTCACCACCATGTATGAACCAACATGTGTAGCTGCATATAAAAGGTTGTTCAAAAGATTCGAGTTAGAGAGGAGCTCCAAAGCCTCGATGGTAGCAGGGGGAAAGCATGGGAGTGCTGAGAAAGGCGATATTCCTAGGTTATCCCTACCCTGGAACGTATATGGTCGGCGCTACCGGAGGAGAAAAAGCAGAACCCTCAACAACACCCTCCTCAGTCAGAAGCAGATCTGCTGAGTTTGGAATACCTTCGTGAACAAGCTCTGAGGCAGCAGTTTTTATTGGCTCCTCTCTAGATGCACAGGGCAGTTCGTTCTCCCCTTCTTTCATCCCTTCTGAATGTTTCAGAGTTTCATCATCGGGGATGTCAACCACTAGAGTGGCGTCCCCCAAAAGGAAGTCCACGTTCTGCCTCTTGAGAAGGAGTTGACCTGAGGAGTTGGCCTCGACAGACTCTGAAAATGACGAGTCCAGCCAGGAAAGCCATCGTTTGGAGGCCGCACATATGTTGCACCGAGTCAGTACGACCGACGCCTCCTCTTCTTCCGTATCAGAAGGAAAAGGGTCCTCACGAGATACACCACCGACATATGCATCAATCAACACCTGAACAACGGGAGAATCAGACCTAGGCGGAGAGGCAACAAAAGGGTCGAAAATAGCCAAGGCATGGTCGGGACTAACCGGTGGAGGGAGCGTCTCAACCAAGGGCACTTCCTGATATTGGCAGGTGCCCTAAAAGCGGCCCCTCAACACCATCTCAAAGGGAAGGATCCTCTCGTGACCTGCAAACAAGAAACAAGACAACATAGTTCAGAAAACACACAAACAAACACAAGAAAATAGCAATCCAAAGGGGGGGGGAAGGAGAGGTACTAACCGTATTTCTCAACATAGAACTGATGCATCATCCCCCGAGCCCTCTAAGCAGCACTCATCCCAACTGCAGCCAACATATGATCCTCCCAATCCTCGCCATTGATGCAAATGGTCTTAAATCCTTGTGCCACAGTAGCACTGGAACCCCACAGTTTTGGTGCTCGATCGGAAAAAGTAGTCAAACGAGGATAGCCAAAACTAACAAGGTCACGATCTACCCAGAGCCACTGGTCCTGCCAGTTCCTCTTTGGAGCTTTTTGGTTAATGAAAAAGGGATGAACACCCTACCTCTGGGAAAAAATCTGAGCGCCAGCTGAGTAGAAGAATTGAAGAAAGCTTTGAATGCCCAAAACTGTGGCAGAACTCCAAGGGTGCGACAGACGAGTACAAAACCAACAATCTTATTGACAACATTTGGAGTCAAATCGTCCACACGGAAGCCATACTGACGCATCACCTCGTCGAAGAAGTCCGTCGTTGGCAGCCTCAGACCATCCTCGAGGATCGGAATGCGGACTCCGACCTTCCCCTCCGGCGGACGAGAAATTATAGCCCCCTTTCGAGGGTATTCCACACCATTATCAGGGAGAAAGCCAAACCGCTCTTAGAGACCGACGAACTCGATCGGAGAAGGAATGATTCCGGTATTGGGTACAACCATTATTCATCGAAAAACAGAGAGAAAAGGGAAAGAGTTAGCAAGAGTAAGAAGATACAAGAATAATAGAGAAACTGACATAAACGGGGGAATATTTAAATGCAGGTGTGAAGTTCAAGCAGTTATGATGATGGAAACCGCCTGTGCAGATGCTTCCGTCACGTCAAAAGTTATCAAAGAGCCATCCTCACCAAACGTATGTCCAGATCTAAGCTAGAACAACTCAGCTACCCTAAGCGCCAAGGTCAACGTCAGGACACAATAGTACCAATTGCCTCCCAGAGCGACAGATGTAGCGCTCAGGGCGCCGCTCCTGGCAAACATGAACCAATAGCAAACAGCCACTCACGGAGCACGATCTACCAATCGAAAGCCACCTGTCCCTACCAAACCTGAAAAGGTAGATGATACTGTCGCAGATCTATCCCCCTGAGCACATGTATAAAAGGGTCCCTTCTCCTCCAAGAGAAGGGATCGAAAAAACTCTACCCTTTCACTTTTATCGAACCTCTCTTCACATTCTCTCTAAGAAACCATCTAACTTGATCGTCAGAGCCTCGTTTCGGGACTTCCTCCCAGACAACGACTGACGATCTTGTTTTCTTTGCTGTGATTCTGTTAGGTCATATTTGTTGGTTTGGGCTATGCATTCATTTGTATAGTTCTTGTTAGTCGTTGTTTGGGGTGTTTAGAGTTTACAGGTGGGTGAACCGAAAACAAGATGTTTTCGGTTCAACTGGTGTTTACGGTTGCAAGGTTATTTGCGGTCGTGAACTCGTTTACAGTTCATGTTCCCTATATATAGTTTCAGTGTTGTCAGAAGTAGGGTACAGTTGTATGTGTGTGTCCATTGTAGCAGACTTTTGCGGTTCAATACAAATGTGTGCAATATGGATCATTCTTGCTTGACTCCTTCTTGTTCTCATTGATTATTATTTGTTCTTGTGTTTGATCACTAGTTGGTTCCAGATTTGGGGACTTACATTCGTTTAAATCATATTTCGTTAAGGCGTAATCAATTGATAATTGTGAAAATTTTATTTTAATAGATTAAATTCTTGATTTTCTCACTTGGCCGGTTTGATGTAGAACAAATGGCTGAATTGAAATTCTCAGAGAACCACAACCTCGCTGCTTATCTGTTTGATCCTCCAGCAGCACACCAAGAATTTAGGTCCATGATTCATGGACTTAAGAGATGTTGCCTTGCATATGCTTTCACGTCAAATCTCATCATTTATCAAGACTTAGTGAAGCAGTTTTGGAACAAGGCTTCTGTGAGTAAAGGAGAAGATGAAGAAGACACGGTGGAATCTGCTGTTCAAGGAAAGACAATTGTAGTGTCTGAGCAAACTATTCGTGAAGTGCTGCAAATCAATGAGCAACCAGGGTTTCATGCTGAGATTTCCATGGAACAAACTGAAGAGATTCTCGAAAGAATGGGCTATGAAGGAGTGTTTCCACCTACCTTGAAGAAGTTGTTGCCTCCTTACTGGCGATTTCTTGCTCACTCCTTTGTAAGCAAGAAATCTGGTGCTGATGAGATTTCCCTATTGAACACTGGTGCTATTGCTGCTCTTGCCATAGGTCTTGAGTTTAACTTTTCAAGATACATTTTGAATGAGATGATGAGCAATTTAGAAGAAAAAAGGAAGGAAAAATTTCTAATGATCCTAAGGTATCTCCATATGATATTTGACAGTAAATATCTGAAGTTAGAATAAAGAGGTGAAACTTTGGACTTGAAGCATTTGGGTGCTAATACTTTTGGTCTCATGAAACAAAACCGCAAGGGTACGAAATTTGTATTCCAAGGAAAGTACCCATTGTAGAAGTTTGGCCAGTTTGCAGAGATCAGTGAAGCATCCGAATCAGAAAGCTCCTCAGACAATGAAGATAATGAAGATGATGTCTAAGCACATAACTATTATTGGTATGTTCTCGACCTGAGAGTAGCATGGTCCATTTGGGTTGCATATCATCAGGACAATTTTTAGGATGGACTTTTGAGAGAAGGTTATATATATGATCTATTAATATATTATAAGTTCTAATATATTAATATGAAATCATATGTTTTAATTAGTATTGATCATGTTGGGGTGCAAAGTTCTTCATGTATGACTTTGTAATGGCTTGACTCTTGTAGACCCACTTGCATGTGGTGCATTAGCCTTTTAAACCCATGAGTTAGTGAGAGTGAGAGAGAGACATGTAAACACCTCTATATAAGGTGGGTTTGTCCACTTGTAGAGGTGTGCTTGAGAGATGTAAAAGTGAGTGTGTAAGTGTGTGTTATTTATTTAGATGTAGATCTATGTCCCTTTTTGTAACACCATACATATTCAATACATCTCTTGAACACCCAAATCACCATGTTCATTGTGCAAACTTTAATTCCGCATGCCAAACCATGTTCTTATGTCACTACAATTGGTATCAAAGCGGGTCTTCAAGATCAAGGTGATTTTTGAAGAACGATTCTCAGTTTGGCAAAATCTGTCACAATTGGAGCAATTTTTGGTGAGTCTCTCTCTATGATCTCTCTTAATCGTGTTGAATCGTACGTAGCGTTTTTGATTCATGATCGTTTGACTCGTTGGATCAAATTTTCTTTGAAAAACCCACTTGTTATGATCCAATAAATTTTTTTTGATCAATTTCCAATCCAATATCATATCTGTTGTTCGATTTGTGTCTCAATTGAAATTGTTTGGTTAAATCAAGATATTTTCCAAAACTTATTTTGATCCATTTGTGAGCCCAAAAATCGTTTACATCATATGATCACTTTTCTCGTTCCAGATCTTGTTGCACGCATCAAATACTTGTACCATAGAATCATCGGATATCTTAATTTTCCTTTGTTCTTGATGATTTTGATCTGAGTTCGTATCCAGTGAATATGTATATGAATCAAAATCAAATCATATGTTTTATTGTTAATCAACTGCAGCATCGATTCTAAGTCAATCAGATCGATTATTTTCATCACTATTTAAGTTTTCAATTTGAATTTTGTATCCCAAAATCGTTTTCATCTAAATCGTTTTAAGCTGTCCTAACTTTCTGATGATGCGATAATAAAGAAGTTTATTCTTCTTTAATGATACGAAATTGAGATATCTTGGTTTTGGATTGGATCGTTGAAAGAAAAAATCAAGAACATGAATGTTTTATTAATGGTGTTCTTGATTTACGGGCTCGAAGAAGGAATCAGACTTTGATGGCCGGGTATGAAAAGTCTAAAAGAAAATCAAAATCGAAACCTCTTAGTTGATGAATTCGATCTCGCCATTTGATTTTGAGGAATCGATTCAGAAAACTAGATTTTGGTGTCGATGCGGTTTTTGATCGATTGTTGGTCAAAATCGACTGCGATAAAAGAAAATCAAAATCGATTGTTGGTAAATGTTCGAAGACTTGGAATCTGGATTCATTTTGAATTGAAATCGGGTTCGATGGTCGACGATTGATGACCAACAGTTGAAGAAATTTGATTTGGGAAGTGTAGACAATAAAATTCGAAGATTCTCATTTTGATAGTTGATGTTTGTTCTGGGAAGGAGTTTTGATTTTGGAGTCGCTTGTTGACACTTGAAGATCGATATCGATAGTCGACTGGGTCAAGATCGATTGAACGAAGGTGTAGATTAGTTGTTGATTTTCAGTGGAAGATTTTAGATTCGAAGGATTAACGATCGATTTCTTCGTTGATTTGGGATCGATAGTCGATGGGTCTGTAAAAGCAAAGTCGACTGGGAAGATTACTGGTTTGTGATTGGGAAGTCAATTGGAGTCAATAGTCGAAGCCTGAGTTGATTTTGATTTCGTTGATCGATGGTCGATAGATGGGTTTAAGTTTTTGAAGAACGAACTGGGAAAGGTCTACCTAAAGGCTTGATTGATTAACGAAGATTTCGTTTTGGGTTGAACTGTGAAAAGCGAATCAGGGTATTTGCTTTTGGGGACGAATGAACTTGAATTAAGAAACGAATCGTGAACTGTCGATGAATTGGGGATAAAGAATGAACTGGGATAAAGAAAAAAAAATTCGATTCAGAGGTATTCAGAGGTTACTGTACATTAAGCGGCTTCGAATGCTTCGAATTCGCGTGTTTGGGTTGTGATTTCGTATGAATTGAGGAAAAAGAAAGAAATGTTTCGAAAATGGTCCTTGAAAATTCGCATGTTTGTCACCTGATAATTTCATACGAAGCGTGCAAAATTTCGTATGTTTGGCAAAATTTCGTATGTTTGGAAGCAAAACCAAAATTTTCGAATATAGTCCCTCAAATTTCGAATGGTTGTCAATTGGGAAAAGGCTTCGTATGATCGAGCAAAAGTCTTCGTATGTTTTGATCAAAAAGCAGAATTTTCGAATTCAGCCCCTGAAATTTCGAATGTTTGGCAAACTCAACAATTAACTGAAGTTTCGAATGTTTGACACTTTTTACCCAAATTCGAATATTTTCTCAAATTTCGAATGTTTGATCAACTCTTCGTATGTTTGAAACACAAATGGCAGAATTTTCGAAAATAGTCCCTGAGGCTTCGAATGTTTGGCGGTTCATACCCAAATTCGAAAAAGGACTGTTTTTGCTTAAAATTAAAGAAAATGCATTTCAAGCCCCTGCAGTTTGTGCAAATTGACGTTTTCTACCCAGCTTTGGAAAAGGGGGAGAGTTTTGCATATTTTGTTGTTTTGGGCGCACCGGGCCACTGCAGAATTTTGAAATTGACAATTTCTACCCATTTTTGAGAAATTTTGTCAAAGGCGAATCGTGAACGAAGCTAAAAATTGAATATTTTTTGGGTTTTCCGGATTAAAGCACAAAGTTTATGCCACATGTTAAAGGGGAGTTTTGAAACGAAAAATTCCGAATAGAGCACGTTCTTTTTCCTTGGGAGTTTTATAATCAAATTTCGATTATAAAAAGGGGGAGAAGTTTTATATGGAAATTCGAACTTGAATTTTTCATATTACGCGGATTTGAAGACCGAAGTGATTTTGAAGTTTTGAAGCTTACGAAATGATGCAATTTGAAGTTCGGAAATGATTTATTTTCGAAATGGGTTTGGTTTTATTGAAGATTTTTGGGGTGTGTTTTTATGCTCAACTTTTGGGTGATTAGTTGGAGTTTGAGAAGCTCTTAATCATTATTTGATGCTCGTTCGTATGGTCTCACAACCTAGAACCCAAATTGAAAAATCATGGAAGAATTGAAGATTTGAAGTTCATCTCGACATGTGTCACCTTTGAGGCTCGAACCGCGTAGTTGCTCGATTTTGGAAGATTTGAAGTGGGTCATCCATTCCTAACTTTGAGGGGGAGAATGTTGGGGTGCAAAGTTCTTCATGTATGACTTTGTAATGGTTTGACTCTTGTAGACCCACTTGCATGTGGTGCATTAGCCTTTTAAACCCATTAGTTAGTGAGAGTGAGAGAGAGAGATGTAAACACCTCTATATAAGGTGGGTTTGTCCACCTATAGAGGTGTGCTTGAGAGATGTAAAAGTGAGTGTGTAAGTGTGTGTTATTTATTTAGATGTAGATCTATGTCCCTTTTTGTAACACCATACATATTCAATACATCTCTTGAACACCCAAATCACCATGTTCATTGTGCAAACTTTAATTCCGCATGCCAAACCACGTTCTTATGTCACTTTAGATCAAGAATTAATTTGGAATTAATTTAGTGATCAAAAGAGACTAATTAAATCTATGGGGACTAATTATGGTAATTAGTTATATTTATATGTGTTGGGCTTATGATCCATGTTGGACCAAGTTTATGTATGGATACATAAAGAGTTGGGCCATATGAACCATGGATCATAAAACCCATGGGTATGGATTTGGGTTATACCCATGACCCTTGGAATCCTACATAGAAATAGGTGAGTACATAGCCAAAACCGTGACTGATGATCTTGGAGTTCATATGGATGGTTTTTAGTGTATGAAGATTCTCTCTCAAATGTCTACCTTTGTCCATGTTGTGTTGTGACCTCATTTGAGGCTTCCACACTATTGGGGCTAAGCTCTTAAGGCCAAATACATCAAGACTTCAAGCTACATAAAAGGTATGTTGCCGTAACTAGTATCTTATATGGTTATGTCAAATGCATGCTAGTTATAGGTTTAATGCCTTGGAAACCATTTGCATGTATAATTAGTGAAAACATAGATCCAAGGTATTTAGGGTTGTATGTGCACCATAGGATGTTGTAGTATACAAAACCCATCAGTGGTATCAGAGACTAGGCTTGGTTTTCAATTATACTTGATGGAATTGCTGAAAAAATCGAATTTCTGGCTTTCTGGACTGTGGACTTGTCGAATCCACCGGAGGACTCGCCTAGTCCAAGAGTAAAATCATCCTACTCGTCAAGTAGGTTCATACAATCAGCGAGTAGGAGGCCCAAAGTGCAGATTTTCGACTTTTAAGGCTGGAATAGGACTAGAATCATTACCCTAAGCTGTTTTTCAACTTATAAACCTGTTTTTGATGTGGTAATGATCATTCTAATCCAATTCAAAAGATAATTGTCAAAGTTTCATGTTTTGTATTGGTTTAATAGTTAGGCTAATTACATGAAAATTGTTTGATTTGAATTGTCTTGTTCATATGAGTTTAATCTAGATTATAGCTTTTCTTGACATGTTTGTTTCTTTATTAGATGATCTAAATGGCCTTTAATGGATTCCATAACTTGTCCTCAAGTTATGGAAAACCAAAAGTCTTTCTTGTTAATGAGTTTTTAAAAGTCATGAGTTATGTTATTGAAGAGTCTTTTCCCATAAATTGTTTTATGAGATCCATAACTTGTCCTCAAGTTATGGATTTTCAAGAGTCTTGCCATTAAAATCCATATTAAACTCATATGTTATGGATTCTAAAGTTTTTTTTGAATTGTTCAAAACTTGCCCTCAAGTTTTGGAATTTGTAAAGTTTCCCCCCATGATTACTTTAATTCCAAGTTAAACCCTTAGAATTTTAAATAGTTTAAAAGTCAACCCTTATGCTATTATAATATTATAGGTTTAATATATATATATATATATATATATATATATATATAAAAGAGTAAGTCAGTCTTACCGTTAGTAGGCCTCATTCACGAATCCGGTCTATAAGGGGGGTATAAGGTTACTGCCTATAAAATGGCAGTTTAATGGTTGTCCACTCTCACCTACCGATTCCTTGACTGGTGGAGGGTCTTTACCCGAACGGGTAGGACATGAATCTAATTCTCCCATCATAAAATTATATTTTGTACCTTACCAAGTCGTTGGTGGAGCGTGTGTGGTTAACCGACACACTAACATGGACTAGTAAGAGTGGCAAAGGGTAACTTAATGTTTATCATAGATCGGTGGAGTGCGTGTGGTTAACCGACACTTCGATTAGGTGATAAAATTTAAGGGTACCAAGTCAATTTTCATGGTTATTCACACCTTGTTTGTGATCCTCGGCATCCTAGTCACAAACTTGAGAGGGCACAATCGAGATTTAAACATGCCATTGAATAGTTCAATGAATCTCAAAGGATCTAGGAGTTTCAATCCAATGAAAACCCAATACCCTATTAGGTTTTCATGGTGGAAATTGATGAATCGTCATTCGCCTACCTTCAAATATGTTATAAAATATTGTATTGGATCCTAGCCTTAATATTTCATATTGGGTTTTATATTAAGGATTAAATCAACTAACTTGAATTTCTCCCATTTTAGATGTATGGTTCAGACAACTATGATCTTCCCAAATCTCTTGGAATAAGCTTTCCTAACGAAGATGATGTCCCGCGATTGGATCATGGAAATCATGCTTCTCTTCCTCTAACTCCTCCAATTATTCTCCTTAACCCACAAGTTCTTGAAAAGTTCAAGGTCACTCAATCCCTATTGGCAAGCAAAGTCTATATGTGCTTACATCTTGGAGATGAAGTTACATATTGACAGGCTGGGAGAGTTTGGGTATCGAAGTCTCGAGGTAGCTGGCTGTTGACTTGGTTCTTCATTCACTCCCTAGTGATCTTACCTATTTGCTTGTTGCTGCTGAAGTTACGACATGACCCTTATTGATCTTACCTCTTTGCTTGTTGCTGCTGAATCAGCAATGATTTAGGGCACTAGCAAAGCAAATTTGATTGGAAGATCTACTTCCCCAACTTTCATGGACATTAACAATGGAAACATTAGAAGTCTAGAAAAGCTTTCTCTTCCCAATGGAAAGGGATCAATCATGGTCAATTCATTTAACCCAATGGTAAAGAGAATGGCTAAGTCTGAGATAGTCTCGTGTACCATTCCCAAAGAGTCCATATGTTTCTTTTGCCAAGAAAAGGGGCATTGGTTGCGAAGCTGCCCAATTTACCTGAAGAATCATAAGGATTGTAAAGTCAGAATGTATGACTCTACTTCGGGTAAGTCCATTATCTAACTCTATTAAGTTCCTATTTGGAGATTCTTATTACATAATGTGACTAGGTCGAATTTTGATGTTTTGTAGAATCGAAGAAATGAAAGGGAACTTAAAGGAAGAGTAAAAGGAAAATTATTGATTTTATTTATTTTAAGTATCCTTACAATGGAATTTGTGAAAATTGTTGTTTATATGATTTCATTGATAGCAGCATTGGAAAATGGATTTGATTCTTTCGTTTGTGGTAGTGTCATAATTTACCAAATAAGGAAAGATTCTGATCACCCAAGTTTCAGTTGGATAGAAACTTGGAATCATGCAACTTGTATTGTATGATGAATGAGAATTTTTCATCTTTGGAAAATTAAGACTAATTCCTTGTTCACATGTTCATGTGAGTCAAGTGAAGGACTATAGGATCGGGTACACTTGGTTGTGCGCTGTTCAGGTCCACCACAAAGATCGATAAGGCTATTCATCATGATTTACTAAAGTTTAGTGAATATGGTTATACTTACAAGTTTAACTGTAATTCTGAAACATCGAAAAAGTTTCAATGTAAGGCAGAACGAATAAGAAGAATCAAATTAGGCAGAAAGATTAAAGTTTCTCCAATCTGAAAAGATGGGAGAATACTTGAGTCTCTTGTTTTATGATTATCTTAATGATTATGAAACCATATCACAATTGATTCTCTAAGGACATCTTAGTGCATTTGTTTGGCTAAGAAGAGGAATCGTAGATTGTTGAAATGGTTAAAATCAAAAGGATGAATCATACTTCGTTCCAAAACAAGTCTTAGAGTCATACTCCAAGATTGTAACTTGAGTGACATAATCCTTAGAAGGTTTATAACATTTGTCAAATGTAGAGTAAAATGTTTTCTACTTTTGTACATTTGAAATTGGTAAGTTGTGATGTTTTTGGATAAAACAAAGACCAACTAAGACCAATTGAGTGAAGTGTTTATCTTGATAAGAATCCACACTAACTCTTGAATATTTGTTTTGTCAAGGAATGGTTCATGACAAGAGAATCTTATATGTCAAGAGGTCAGTGGGATTCTTAATGATCTTGACAAAGGGTCTCAAGAAATAATCAAGAATAAAACCTATTGTTTATCACTAGCACAGGACTTGAGGTTTATAGCCTATCGTGTTGACATATTCTTATTTCTGTGCCCATTCCAGTTAAAGTTGACTATGCATCTGAGTTCTATGAGTTCTCAGTTGTTTGCATAACTACTTGGAAGAAATGGTAGGCCCTTGTGCTGCCAAGTGGCAAGAAGTTAAGACTGAACAAGTTCAGTCCATATGAGTTTGGATTTGTCACTAACCTCCTCTTGTGGTTATGACAAATTCACATGGATAGGAACACATACACGATAAAATCTAAGTGTCATAAGGTTTCTCTCCGATTCATGAAAATGACGGTGAGGAAACACTTTCATTAAATAGACTTTAAGTAGATAGCAATTGCGATATTTGCATTCTTAAAGTCGTTAGTGGAGCGTGTGTGGTTAACCGGCACACTAACATGGACTTGTGAGAAATGGAAAAGGTCTAAACAATTGAGAATATGATTACGGAATCCCTTTTCATAGTTCTAAAAAATTATTTAGACAAACATGTGAGCTATCTAAGAAAATGTTTATGATTTTGATAAAGTCTTATCAAAACATCTCGTATCAGAAATCTGAACTTTGGTAAGAAAGTCAATAAAGTATTGATTTCTAGAAGTCCAGCTGATTTCTGGATACATGTCAAAGCTAGTGGGAGCATAAGTGTTATGCTAATAATTATCATGTTAGTGGGAGCATGATTATTATGTTTAGTATTGCAAGTTAGCAATGTTAATTATAGAAAACAAAAGAGTTTCAATTCGTGAAGTTGCGGGGGTTGAAAAGTTGTTTTCTATAATTAAGGGAGAGGAAATTATAATTCATTCCAATTCTAAAAGCTTAGATTGTAAGTTTTAATCAAATTTAATCATAATTACATTATTTGCGTTCTAAAATTCGATTATGATTACGACATCCCTTTTCATAATCTGAATTATGAGAACATGACAAATAGAAATAGAAATATTATAGCAAAAGACTGGTCTAGTATCATGTCCTTATGTGAGACATCATGGATCGTGTCCCATATGCTTCAGATATAGGATCGATTACATGTGTTGTAATATTCATTTGTTCTAAATTTTTCCAAATGCCTGGGGCATTAAGAGGGAAAAAGTACTAGAACTGGATATGACTGAAATGATTAAGCAATTGTCGAGGACAATCTGAGGTTTACTAAAGATTGGTTGCTCATGGACAATTGGAAGTATAGTGTTAATTTTGGAAGGACCATATTGACATATTCTGAAAGGAGGCAACTTTTGTTTAGAAGTGATAGTCAAAATGGGAATGTGGAAATGTTTCCATAGGTGGAAGTTATTCATTAAATATGTGTATTAGAAAACTTAATGCAAGAAGGATGTTCAAAGGAATGTACTTTGAATTTGAGACTTCATTTCCATGGAATTTCTCTCCATTGGAATACTTTGTAAATGTCTGTTGCCAAGTCTTTGTGACTTTTACAAGAGGATCAATGCATATAAGTTTAGAATCTAACAGATTTCAGTAAATGGCAAAGAATCTTGTATTCTTACATTTGTGGTAAGTATTTGGGATTGTGAAATGAGCATCATTGGAATCATGTTCAATTGATCTATTTCTTAAAGTAAGGATCATAGACAAACATAGTGTGCATACTTGGAGTATAGCATAACTATTGTTTAGTAAACATAGTGTGCATGCTTGGAGCATGGGACAACTATTGTTTTGATTCAAGTATAAAGTTGATTATTTGAAACATTATGCAATGAATAATGTGTAATCAATATGGTGATTAAATAAAAGGTGTTTTATTTATATTCATAAGTTCTGAGACCATATTGGATTCGATTGTTCTTGTGTTTCACTTTGCATGCTTTGACTTCCCGAATAACTAGGTTATTCAAACTCTCCACAGTCAATCATACTTTGGAAGTAGGTATGAATCAATATTGTCATGAATTGGGCTTGTAGATGTCTAAAGTGTTTAGACATAGCAAAAGTTGCTGCAACATTCATGAGTGCTCCTGGAATGAGATTCGAGTATTGGATTAAACCCACGCTCATTTGACTCACTTCATGGATTTTATCATCAGTGATCATGAGACGATAATATATAATATTCTTCAAACCAAGAGATATGAGTTGCAGTCTAGAAGTCGGTTACACGTTGATTACGTGAAAACGCACCAGTAACTTGGTGTTATGAAACACATTTTTGTGTGTGATTTGATAAGTATATAGAGCAAGCATATGAATAGAAGTTTATCCATTCCTTTTACCCTTAGAGGGATAAAAGCGATATCTGTGGGCCTCTCGATGATTTAGTGATGAAAAACATAAGTGCTCGGCCGGGCCTGGACTAATTTGATTTGCTCAATTAGTCAGTCATCATAAATCAGAAATCGGGAAACAACAGATGGACAGAGAGAATGATTATAATCCATTTCTCAGTCCATATGATATCTAGAATGGAGGAATATATGATCTCTTATCTAATGGACAAGTCATTGACTAGGTAAGAGTTCGACAACGGCTTTTAAGAGCTACGATTGCTAGTCGGGTTTTGGAGTCATACTTGTAATAATAGTTTTAGACTTATCCAAGTGGGAGACTGTTGGATTAGATGTCCAAGCCCATAACTATTATTGGTATGTACCCGACCTAAGAGTAGCATGGTCCATTTGGGTTGAATATCATCAGGACAATTTGTTATGATGGACTTTTGAGAGAAGGTTATATATATGATCTATTAATATATTATAAGTTCTAATATATTAATATGAAATCATATGTTTTAATTAGTATTGATCAAGAATTAATTTGGAATTAATTTACTGATCAAAAGAGACTAATTAAATCTATGGGGACTAATTATGGTAATTAGTTATATTTATATGTGTTGGGCTTATGAGCCATGTTGGACCAAGTTTATGTATGGATACATAAAGAGTTGGGCCACATGAACCATGCATCATAAATCCCATGGGTATGGATTTGGGTTATACCCATGACCCTTAGAATCCTACATATAAATAGGTGAGTACATAGCCAAAACCGTGACTGATGATCTTGGAGTTCATATGGATGGCTTTTGGTGTATGAAGATTCTCTCTCAAATGTCTACCTTTGTCCATGATGTGTTGTGACCTCATGAAGGCCAAATACATCAAGACTTCAAGCTACATAAAAGGTATGTTGCCCTAACTAGTATCTTATATGGTTATGTCAAATGCATGCTAGTTCTAGGTTTAATGCCCTAGAAACAATTTGCATGTATAATTAGTGAAAACATAGATCCAAAGTATTTAGGGTTGTATGTGCACCATAGGATGTTGTAGTATACAAAACCCATCAGTTATTACCGCTTCTGAGCTTGAAGAAGACCCTGTTCCTCCTGTTGCAATTGTTGTCGAGGAATACGTAGCGATGACTAATGTGGAGGTAAATGATGATGGTGACGCGAATGATGATGATGAAGGTGAAGATGTGATGAATCTAGGGGATAATGTATTTGACTGTGATAATGATAAGGATGATGATGCAGCTGATATGGATCAAGGTGGTGATCTATCTAGATTTGATGGTGATAACTTATTCTTCAACTTCGAGCAGGGTGATGATTCCAGGCCAAGTAATGAGGAACTCAATGCGTTTTTTGATGACGTCCATGATGTTGTACAACCTACAACGGAGACTGAGGGAGTTGGAAAAGTTCTCAAAGTGCAGCCTCCAACGACTGATCAGATGGCCGACCCTTCAGCTAATGTGGATTCAACTATAAGGATTCCTCCCCTTACAGTTGCTACTCCAGCCAGTTTGCCATCTGAAGGTGATCTTAGCATGACACAAGCCTCCCAGCCTCCACTCAAAAGGAGAAGAGCCGATCCAAAGCCGGGAATGTTGATTAGGAAATCTTGACATCAGAGTTTCCGAGCTTGAAGAGGAAAATATTCAAAAATCAAAACAGATCTCCGACTTGCAGCTAAATTTGGGCGCATTATCTGGTGGGTACTTCGACCTGAAAAAAAAGCTAATCAGTGAATTTGGCGACAAATTCAAGACACTGGTCGCTGAACCAAAATGCAGTAGAACCTTCTCATTATGCTCCTTCTCAAGCTGCTCAAGATCTTCCTGTTGATCAACCTGTCAGAACCACAACAATTGTTGACCGATTTGAGAAAGAACCGGCTCAAGCCAATCCAAGAGTTACTCTCAAACGACCTCAGAAACAGGTATCTTCACAAAAGTGGGGGAAGTGGCTCTGCATGAAAATTTCAGATCAAAATGTTCGTGGAGACCAGCCCCAACTGACTGTGACTGAGCTCGGAAAGAAGTGGTTCAGAGATAAGTATGGTGACCGGTCAGGAATTCTAATGTGGGGTTTTAAAGACAAATTAAATTGCTGATTGGTAAAGCGCAAGAGCGGAAACGTGGAGTATTACATGCACTAAAATGAATTTTCTTCTTGGACGAAGGTGGACCTCACTGAACTTGCTGATGCTCCATTTTCAAACCCAGCTCATGATCCACGAGGAACAGATTTCAAACTCTTCTTAGAAAATCAAGTAAAGAGGAAATTCAATGGAAGGAAGACAACCGAATCCTTCGTGAAAAGTGCCAAATATGTTTTTGACCTAAGACCAACAAGAGCTTCAAGAATGTAATGTGGCCTCCTACAAAGCAGAAGACACAAATTCCTATTGTTAAGCATTTTTTTGATGGATCGCTGAACAATATGGAATGCTGGGTTTTTGATGAAGCCACAGCCTCTCCTGTCATCAAATTCTCAGATGGTGTCTTTCGTATCGTTGATAAGAAGGATTTTGTACTGTTTAGTGAACGGGATATTCACACTTTGGCTCAACATCAAATCATATGCAAGCATGAGATTCTAGAGGCTGCTGCTAAAGAATTTACCAGCATGATCGCTGAGATTATTGAAAAGAATTTGTGGCTAGGGGCAACGGGAAGGTCTGACGTGCTGGTCATTGAGAAAGACTGAATTCATGCTAGCCTCAAACCAAGGGGGAGACTGTTAGGTCATATTTTGTTGGTTTGGGCTAGGCATTCATTTGTATTGGTCTTGTTAGTCTTCGTTTGGGGTGTTTAAAGTTTGCGGTTGGGTGAACCGAAAATAAGATATTTTCGGTTCAGCTGGTGTTTACTGTTGCAAGGTTGTTTGCGGCTGTGAACTCGTTTACGGTTCATGTTCGCTATATATAGTGTCAGTGTTGTCAGAAGGACGGTACGGTTGTATATGTGTGTCCATTGTACCAGACGTTTGCGGTTCAATAGAAACATGTGCAATTTGGATCATTCTTGCTTCTACTCCTTCTTATTCTCATTGATTATTGCTTGTTCATGTGCTTGATCACTAGTTGGTTCTAGATTTGGGGACTTACAATTGGTATCAGAGCCAATCTAGTGTCAAATTTGTTCAAGCTTAGTTTTCGGTTGGAGTTATTCCTCATTTTTGTGATTGTTCAAGCTTTGTTACTGGGTTTCTGCTGTTGATCGTGATTTCAAGGCCAAAGGGATTGAAGATCTACTCGAAATCAGTTGTTTTCATCAAATTCTGGGTGTTTTCGGTTATAAACTGTTCATTTGTTTACGGCTGTAAACTCGTTTTTCAGCCACAAACCTCTTGTGTTTTCGGCTGTAAACTCTTTTCGACTCCAAACAACCTATTTTCGACTATAAACCTTTGTTTTCGAATGTGAACCTAATTTCATCTGTGATCCGTAAACTGTTCTCAAACCGTGTACGGCCATAAACTCTTTTCGGCCGTAAACCCTCTTTGGCTGTAAATCGTGTTCTTGACTGTGAACTTCTTTTCGATTTTGTTTTCTTTACAAGTTTTATTTTCATTCAATTAAAAAAATTTTAAAAAATGGAACCACAAAACATGACAGTTCATCAGGAGTTGGATTCAATCATGGGAACTACCACAAGAATCCCGCGTCTTCTGTCAGCTGAAGGATTTCCTGAATGGAAGTACAGAATGGAGAAATACATCAAAATGAAGGATTTAAAAATATGGCGCAACATTCTAAAGGTTCCAGTTAGAATCACAACCTCTCTTGAAAATGGAACCATTGTCGATAAAGATTTTGCAAATTACATAGATGAGGATTTCAAGAAAATTGAAGAGCAAGAAAAGGATCTCGCAACACTGGCAATGGCCTTATGCCCAGAAATTGCACAAGGATTTTGTGTGTATGACTCAGCCAAAGCTCTCTGGCAAGCATTGATTGAAGTTTATGAGGGAAATGAAGACATGAAGCAGAGACGGCAAGACATGCTCAGACAGAAGTTCAACATGTTTAATCATATTCTTGGAGAATCATTTGAGGCTCAACTACAACGATTTATTACTCTTACCACTAAGATGAGTTCTGCTGGAATTTCAGTGTCAAGATTAGAGATTAACAAGAAACTGCTGAAGTCTCTCCCCAAGTCATGGGACATGAATGTCTCTGTTATCAAGAAGACAAAGGATCTTAACCGACTAAGTCTTGCAGAAACAATGGCAATCATTAAAGCATATGATCTTGATGAAAAGCAAAGGGAAATTAACCATGTGAACTCTTATTCGACTGCAAATCTGGGGATTTCATCAAACAGTGCCTTTTCATCCTTTACTGCTCCACAAAATCAAGCTTTTGCTGTTCCACAACCACCATCCCATGTTGTTCCACCATCCATTCCTTATCCACATGCAGCCTCCTCCTCAAAAGCTTCTGTTACCACCTCTGCTCCCAAAGAAGCCAAAGAGAACATAGCCCTAGCCTCTGGCCTGGTGAATTGCTACAATGCATTTGTGGTTGGAGAATTGCCTCCTCAGATTTCTTTCGCTGATCTTGATCAGATTCACCCAGAGGATGTAGAAGAAATGGACATTACCTGGCAGATTGCAATGGTAGTATTCAGGGCTAAGCAATTTGCCAAGAAAAGTGGAAAGAATAACTAGGGCATGAATGCATAGAAGAATGTTGGATTCAACAAAGTAAAGTTGAGGTGCTTCAACTGTCACGAGCCTAGTCACTTTGCTCGTGATTGTCCGAAGCCTGATAGAAGAGTAAATCATGAAAGGAAAATGGTGTTGGTTGGAAATAACAGGGGAGCTGCTGCTAACAACAAGACTGCAAATCTGGCGGTGGTAGCTCATTCATTTGATTGGGAAGACCAAATTCAGGCCTTGAACATTTCAGGACTTGAAAATGCATATTTGGCCCAAATTAGTGAAGTCACCGAGGAGAATGTGGGAGAGGATCCTAAAGAAGATATGATGGAGTTGCAGTTTGCCTTCATGGTATCCACTACCCCTGAGCCTGAGAAGAAAGAGGTCAGTGAAATTTCCTGTTCACAAAAATGCATAGATACTGCTAAATTTTTACGTGAACAAATCAAATTATTGCGTAGAGAAAACGAGGACCTTAAGTACGAAGGTTATAACCTTAGGAAGGGATAAAGACCACTAAAAGAACAATTAGAGGCCAAAACTAAGGATTTTAGGAAACTATAGAAAGAGTATAGCAACAAGTGTGAGAACTACAATTTTATCAAGAAACAACTTGCCATTGTGACTGACGAGCTTGACACATTAAAAATTCGATTTGAAAATGCTGATTTTAATTTCAAAAAGTTTTATGTGTCAAGTGAGAGAGTTGCAACCATAATAGAGAAACAAATGAGATGGAAAGACAAGAAGCAGGTAGGTCTAGGGTATGAGAGTGTCCCTCTTCCATTTAATCACAATTAGACAGTTATCCCTATGACCCAGGAAGAAATAGACAGAGAGGAATATCTTGTGTATGGCAAACCTGCTATACCAGTGCTGGAGAGTAGTGTTAGCGAAAAGGATACTAACATTTCTACTTCCTATGCAGATACACCATTAAGTCATGGCAAGCAAGCAACTGGAGAGAGTGTTTCTAATAATAATATTGTTTCAAAATCTGATGTCTCTGTTTCAAACAATGATGCTTTTGTTTCTAACTCTAAAACTGATGTTTTGATTTTTGATGATTCTATGTCAAAGTCTGACGATTCAGATGTTATTGATATGTGTGGTGATGTGTTTGATAAATCTAATGTTCCGGTTACTAGCACATACACTCCATCTACACCTGTCAAACAATCTGAATCTTGCACATGCACTTGTGGGAAGAGTAAGGGAGTCAATAAGAACGCTAGACCAGAAAAGAGAGGTACCAGTCTTTATGCTAAAAAAAACATGCTTTAACTATGGAACTGCTGGTCATATTGCACTCAATTGTCCAAATCGGGCATTTGTTCCTTTTTATGCACAAAGAAGAGAGAACGAGTCACGAGGAAGATCTCTCATTAGAAAATTCTCGAGATCTCGTTCTCGTGATAATGATTGGAATGTCAATAAAGACAGAAAACGAGCTGAGCTTGAAAAGAATAAATAGGTTTTACATGAAAATACAACAGACACTTTAACGAAACCGAACGTGGCTAAGCCAAGATCGGGTTCATCACAGTCTTCATCTGGGTCTTTGGCTAATCTTAGACGGAAACCTAAACGATCAAAACCAAAGAAAAATATTTCAAAATCACCTGTAAATGTTTCTAAACCTAGCTATAAATGGGTGCCCAAACATTTAAATGTCCAATCACGTCAGTCTTCTGTATGTGCGTCTGGTAATCAATCAAATTCAAAAAGTAAAAAGGGAATTTCTGTTTCTAACAAGGGAAAACCCAGTGTTTCAATGACCTGGGTTCCAAAATCTAATTAATCACGCGCATCGTGCAGGAACAACTATGGAAGAATGTCGTCAGACCCTGGTATGTCGACAGTGGTTGTTCCAGGCACTTGACAGGAGACATCTCCCAACTACATGACATTCAAAATTTTAATGGGGGCTATGTTTCCTTCGCGGGAGGACGAGGGTGGAAGATCACCCAGAAAGGAACTGTCACAAACAGAGTGCTTAGCTTTGAGAATGTCAACTATGTTCCCGAGCTGAAGCACAGTCTGTTGAGTGTCTTACAGATCTGTGACAAAGGCTATTCAACACACTTCACTGACAAAGAGTGTCTCATCTTGATGCATGGAATCATTATCCCTGAAGAATGGATCTTGGTGAAATCGAAGAGGGATGGAAATGCATACATCATCGACATGAATCATAATATTCCAGAACAAGTCACCTATCTTTTCTCTAAAGTCTCTGAACACAATGTCCTGCTTTGGTATCGTCGTCTCGGCCACATGAATGCAAAGAACCTGAATCGTCTTGCTAAAAACGAGATTGTGCGTGGCCTTCTTGTCAAAGACTTTATCACTTTTGAAAAATGTGTGGCGTGTGCTCAAGGCAAACATCATCGCAATCCCCATTTGCCAAAGACTGTCAACTCAATCAGCAAAGTTCTTCAATTGTTGCACATGGATTTATTTGGTCCGGTCAATGTTCTCAGCATCAACAAGAGCTCTTATTTCCTGGTTGTGATAGATGACTACTCGCGGTTCACATGGGTTTTCTTCTTATCCAACAAGAGTGGAATCGCTGATCTGATCAAGAAGTTCTTTGTGATGATTAAGAATCAAACTAATGAAAGGGTGAAGGCGCTTCGAACTAATAATGACACAGAATTCAAGAACGTAGTTCTGGATCATTTCTGTGCCGACAACGGTGTACTGCGTCAGTACAGTGCTGTTCGAACTCCTCAGCAAAATGGTGTTGCGGAACGGCACAATGGTACTCTGATAGACGCTAAAAGGACGATGCTCTATGATTCCAAACTACCGGTCTTCTTCTGGGCCGAGGCGATCAACATTGCTTGCTTGTCCAGAACCGTGTCCTTATTAACAAAGAACCGTGTCCTTATTAACAAAGCCCAAATGAACACCCCATATGAACTTTTGTACAATCACAAGCCATCAGTTGCTCACTTCAGAATATTTGGATGTCCATGCACCCTTCTTCACCTAGAATCCAACCCCAAGTTCAACTCGAAGGCCGATGGCTGCTACTTTGTGGGATACGCCGCACGAACTGCTTACAGAGTATACAACAAGACCACCAAGCAGATTGTGAAATCTTTCCATGTGCGTTGGCTGGAAGAGAATGACACAGATGCCCGAGTCGGTCCTGACAGGTTATTTGATTATGCTTCTTTATTTAAATCATTTAATGTGTTTTCAAATGATGTGTCAGGTTCTTGCTCAGGTACGAAGGCTGTTATTGAAGATGAAGAGGAATATGTTGTGTACAGACCACCTTTGGTTCCTCCTACGACTCCTATGGTGGATGAAGCTGTTCCAAGTACGTCTTCAGGTTCTCCACGTCAAAGAATAAATCCTGATGCTGAAGCCACTCTTCTTACTCCTGCTGAAAGAGAATTCATGACCAGAGATACTTCCGCTGCTACTCAATGATTAATGGAGCTTCTTTTTCCTGAACGAATAGCAAATGAGTACGTCGTATTAATGGAGCTTCTCTCGCGGTTCCAGATCATCTGAGGTGGATGATTCAGCAGATGACGGACTCATCAACATCAACAACCTTCCTGTCACATTCAATGACATCAGCCATGAAATTCCCACCATACTTCAATGTGATCATCCAATCGAAAACGTCATTGGTCAACTGGGCGATGGAGTTAAAACGAGAAGTCAGAGTGGAGATGTCAACTCTTGTGTCTACTCTTGCTTCATTTTGTCAGATCGAGCCAAAGAACGTGGAAATGGCACTGAATGAGCCTAGTTGGGTTGATTTGATTCACGAGGAATTTAATCAATTTGAGAAATTGGGGGTATGGAAGTTGGTTGAGCTGCCTAATGGAAAGAAGTCTTTGGACACGCGCTGGGTGTTCCGTAATAAGAAAGACGATTGTGGGGTGATTGTGTGAAACAAAGCACGTCTGGTTGTTCGTGGGTTTCGGCAAATTAAAGGCCTTGACTACACTGAAGTGTGTGCTCCTGTACCGCGCCTTGAACCTATCTGTATCTTCCTGGCTTATGCTTCCTACATGGGGTTCACCGTTTATCAGATGGACATTAAGACCGCCTTTCTATATGGAGCTGTGAAAGAGGAAATTTATGTTAATCAGCCTCTTGGTTTTGTCAACTCAAAATTTCCAAATCATGTCTACAAATTAGACAAGGCTTTGTATGGATTACATCAGGCTTCTCGAGCTTGGTATGCTACTCTAACAGATCATTTTCTTGAGCATGGTTATACTAGAGGCACGATTGATCAGAGGCTCTTCATCAAGCATGTGGATGCTGACCTAATTCTTGTACAGATATATGCTGATGATATCATTTTTGGGTCGACAAACTTGAAGCTGTGCAAAGAGTTCGAGGCAGTTATGAAGAAGAGATTTGAGATGAGTTTGTTGGGAGAAATGACCATGTTCTTGGGGCTGCATGTTCGACAAGATTCAACCAGAATCCTTTTGCATCAAGGAAAATATGTTGAAGACATGCTTGAGAAGTTTGGGTTTAAACATTCTAAAGTTGCCTTGACGCCGATGGCAGAACGACCCTTGTTGACTCCATATCCTGATGCAGAATCCGTAGATCAAACAGAGTATAGATCGATGATCGATCCCTAATGTATCTGACTGCGAGCAGACCAGACAACATGTTTGCAGTTTTTTAATGCGCACGTTATCAGGCTAATCCTAAACACTCTCATTTAATTGTTGTCAAAAGAATTTTAGGTATCTCAAAGGTAGCCCAAAACTGGGTCTTTTGTATCCTAAAAATTCTGTTTTTGATTTTTATGCATTTGCTGACAGCAATTATGGAGGTTGTGAACTTGACAGGAAATCAACTTCAGGGGGATGTCAATTCCTAGGAGAACGTTTGGTGTCGTGGCAATGCAAGAAACAACAAACTGTTTCAACCTCAACAGCTGAGGCAGAATATGTTGCTGCCTCTGCCTGTTGTTCTCAAGTTATCTGGATTCAACACCAACTTTTGGATTACGGTTTGAATTTTCTAGAAACCCCAATCTTTTGTGATAATGATGCTGCAATCCAAATAGCTAAAACCCATGTCCAACACTCCAAAACCAAGCACATCGACATCAAAGTTCATTTGATTAGAGATTGTTATGAGCGTTCGCTCATCCTTTTGGAACAGATTCACACTGATAATAATGTGGCGGATCTGTTCACCAAACTGTTCAACAAAGCTCGATTTGATGTACTTGTGGCCTTTCTCAAAATGATACGTTTTGAAGACTAATTTTTTGTTTTAGGTTAGTTTAAATTTGTGCATTTAATTTCCTTTCTCTCCTATGCACAAATTTAGGGGGAGAAATAAAAACAAAACGAAAATCATAAAATTCAAAAAATAAAAAAAATATGTTCTAATGGAGGTTGTCCGTAGGTAATTAGTTGGGAAGTGATATCAACCAAGTGATAACAAGCAATTTTAATTTGTGTAAGGTACCAATGTTGAATTGTCTAGGCTCTGTGTTCAATGCGCTGGTAGCACGAAAGATTTCAATGGACCAGACTAGGCATAAATTGACATTTAAAAGGACTTGACAAGTATTGAGTTAGATAGTTCCGTTTGGTCTGACAATACGACGCTCGGGTAGATTGAGCAGTGAGATATACATAGGAATCTACGGGCTACACTAAAGTAATCTGCATCTAGAACTGTGGCGTAACTTTTGTATGGACGCATTTCCTTAATTCTGGTACTGATATGGCGACTGGGGAATTCCGTTAAAGTAGGTCTGTAGAAGGTTATTTTCTTGCTTTCTTTCTGTCAGTCATATGTTGCCTCCTCTACGTGATTGGAAGAGATCCGACCTGGACTCCAACATATGCAACTTTATTTCTATGCATCTCCTTCTATATGCAATTCTTTCTGTCTGTTAGTCATATGATGTCTCCTTTGCGTGATAAGTTTTTATCCGACCTGGAACACAGCATATGCAACTATCTATTTCTCAATCCCTCTAATTCAGTTAGTTATATGTTAATCCCTCTGTGTGATTGGAAGAGATCCGACCTGGGAATAAGACATATGCATTTCTAAATCTATCTTCTTCCTTAATAATTGTTTGCTCATCTAAAGTAAGGAGTATTTTGGAAGTCTTTGATTACCGGGGTATATCAGGAAGCGGGAAACACATTCTAGTGCATCTAAAATTGAACATTTAATAGGTTGTCTGTAGATCTCGCTGCTAAATTTAGGTGGACAACAATATCATTGGTCGTCGTCAGCTAAATGGTCCCTCTAGGAGTATTATTTAGGTATATAGGTTCAAAAGTCTTGTCACTTGTAGCATGTCCAAATTCGTCACAATCTTTCGTTTTTAAGTGGACCACAATACCGATGATTGACCAGATCTATTCATGAAGGTGGAGGTACTGAAAAACAGATTATGGTTGTCTTAAAACTTTGATCCCAAAATCATAAAAATAATATTAGTAATGGTGAAGAGAAATTAGTGTTATTTTATTTTATTTTTATTTTTATTTTTATTTTTATTTTCTAAAAAAAATAAACAAAATTAATTTAGTTTAAATTTTTTAGATTATATTTTATTTTATTTTTAATTTTAGTTTTAAGTCTTCAAAGTGTCTTCATTTTTATTAAAGTTGGATGTATTGGGCTTAGACTTGAGGCTTTTGGGTTTGCATCTCATGGTCTATGGGCCGGAAATGGTCCAGAGTATATAAGGTTTAGTTCCCGGCTGAAAACCCTTCAACCCTCATTTTTCAGTTTTCAGCCGTAAACCCCTCCTCAGCTCTCTCTCGACTGTTCTTCAAACTTCTCTCACCGATTCATCATCGATTTGTTTTTTTTTTCTGAAATTGGACTCTGAATCTTATAGGTACATCAATGGCGAACCCCACACAGCTATTCTTCATATGAGTTGGTTTTGTTTTGCAGAATTTGGAAGAAGAAACGATTTTCGGCATCGAACCATCTACGACCGCAAATCGTCTACAGCCGTAAACCGTTTACGGCCGTAACCCGTTTACGGCTGTAAACTTGGTTATCGCCATAAAATTGTTTTTCGTTTAAATCATATTTCATTAAGGCCTAATCAATTGATAATTGATAAAATTTAATTTTAATGGATTAAATTCTTGATTTTCTCACTTGGCCGGTTTGATGCAGAACAAATGGCTGAAGTGAAATTCTCAGAGAACCACAACATTGCTGCTTATCTGTTTGATCCTCCAGCAGCACACCAAGAATTTAGGTCCATGATTCATGGACTTAAGAGATGCTGCCTTGCATATGCTTTCACGTCAAATCCCATCATTTATCAAGACTTAGTGAAGCAGTTTTGGAACAAGGCTTCTGTGAGTAAAGGAGAAGATGAAGAAGACACGGTGGAATCTGTTGTTCAAGGAAAGAAAATTGTAGTGTCTGAGCAAACTATTCGTGAAGTGCTACAAATAAATGACCAGCCACGGTTTCATGCTGAGATTTCTATGGAACAAACTAAAGAGATTCTCGAAAGAATGGGTTATAAAGGAGTGTTTCCACCTACCTTGAAGAAGCTGTTTCCTCCTTACTGGCGATCTCTTGCTCACTCCTTCGTAATTTGCATCTCAGGCAGGAAATCTGGTGCTCATGAGATTTCCCTATTGAACACTGGTGCTAGTGCTGCTCTTGTCATGGGTCTTGAGTTTAACTTTTCAAGATACGTTTTGAATGAGATGATGAGCAATTTAGAAGGAAAAAGGAAGGACAAATTTCTGATGTTCCCAAGGTTTCTACAGATGATATTTGAAAGTAAATATCCGGAGTTTGAAAGAAGAGGTGAAACTTTGGACTTGAAGTCTTTGGGTGCTAATACTTTTGGTCTCATGAAACAAAACCGCAAGGGTACGAAATTTGTATTCCAAGGAAAGTACCCACTAGAGAAGTTTGGCCAGTTTGCGGAGATCAGTGAAGCATCCGAATCAGAAAGCTCCTCAGACAATGAAGATCACGAAGATGATGTTATTACCGCTTCTTGGCATGAAGAAGACCCTGTTCCTCCCGTTGCAATTGTGGTCGAGGAACACGTATCGATGACTAATGTGGAGGTAAATGATGATGATGATGCGAATGATGATGATGAAGGTGAAGATGTGATGAATCTAGGGTATAATGTACTTGACTTTGATAATGATAAGGATGATGATGCAGCTGATATGGATCAAGGTGGTGATCTATCCGGATTTGATGGTGATAACTTATTCTTCAACTTCGAGCAGGGTGATGATTTCAGTCCAAGTAATGAGGAACTCAATGCGTTTTTTGATGACGTCCATGATGTTGTACAACCTACAACAGAGACTGAGGGAGTTGGAAAAGTTCTCAAAGTGCAGCCTCCAACGACTGATCAGATGGCCGACACTTCAGCTAATCTAGATTCAACTATAAGGATTCTTCTCCTTATAGTTGCTACTCCATCCACTTTGCCATCTGAAGGTGATCTTAGCATGACACAAGCCTCCCAGCCTCCACTCAAAAGGAGAAGAGTTGATCCAAGGTCGGGAGTGTTGATTAGGGAACAAGCTTCACCAACCCAATAATCTTTTGCAACTGCTACACTGACCCAACAAGCTCATGTTTTGAAAGAAGGACCAAGTGATGTTCGATCTTCGTATGAAGCCAGGAGTTCCTCAGTTCCTGGGGGTTCCTCTCCACCACAACCTGCGCATGATGTTGCCTCCGAAAGGCTTGCCAGGTTCTTGGCTCAACAAGATTCTGACCATTCACCCCGAGGCAAAGGGATATTGATAGGTGAAGGAAGTTCAGGGGAGCGGACCCATCAATTTTTAGTCCAAGGAGGAGATCGGAATTCTAAATCAAAAGCTTATCGAGAAGGATGTTTTGATAGGAAATCTTGACATCAGAGTTTCCGAGCTTGAAGAGGAAAATATTAAAAAATCAAAACAGATCTCCGACTTTCAGCTAAATCTGGGTGCATTATCTGGTGGGCACTTCGACCTGAAAAACAAGCTAATCAGTGAATTTGGCGACAAATTCAAGACACCGGTCGCTGAACGAAATGCAGCAGAACCTTCTCATTGTGTTCCTTCTAAAGCTGCTCAAGATGCTCCTGTTGATCAACCTGTCAGAACCACAAGAATTGTTGACCGATTTGAGAAAGAACCGGCTCAAGGCAATCCACGAATTATTCTCAAACGAGCTCAGAAACAGATATCTTCACAAAAGAGGGGGAAGTGGCTCTTCATGAAAAATTCAGATCAAAATGTTCGTGGAGACCAGCCCAACTGATTGTGACTTAGCTCGGAAAGAAGTGGTTCAGAGATAAGTATGGTGACCAGTTAGGAATCCTAATGAGGGGTTTTCATGACAAATTAAATTGCTGGTTGGTAAAGCGCAAGAGCGGAAACATGGAGTATTACAGGCATAAAAATGACTTTTCTTCGTGGACGAAGGTGGACCTCACTGAACTTGCCGATGCTCCATTTTCAAACCCAGCTCATGATCCACGTGGAACGGATTTCAAACGCTTCTTAGAAAATCAAGTAAAGAGGAAATTCGATGGAATGAAGACAGTCGAATCCTTCGTGAAAAGAGCCAAAGATGTTTTTTGTAACGCCCGTAGATTCGGGCTAGTCAATTTAGAGACAATAAGCGTCAAAAATGACTTTTTAATAGAAGATTATGTAGACTATATAATCTTATCCAAGTTATAGTATATGCCACAAGGTTCCGTACAAATAAAGAACGCCGAAATCCGAGTTATAACGAAGAAGTTATGACTTATCGAAGTTTTACGGCAAAACCGACACGGCACCGGGAATCGTAAAAACTGATTTTTGATAAACTACTTTTTAGCCATAGATATCTAAATGAAAGTTGTTGTATACGTTAAACTGAGAACATACATAAAAAGAACGCCGAAATCTGACTTCGTATGAGGAAGTTATGATTTTTCTAAGATTTGGCATAGGAGTGCACAACCCGAAATTCAAATTTTAGATCTAACGGTTTTTGGCCAACGTGACCTAAATGAGAATTGAAGATCTCATTATTAGTAGCACAACGGTAAAAATACAGACAAAAACGGACGTCAAATGAAGAAGTTATGAAATATTTAACGGACTTTTCTTGTCCCGGCCTGTTAAAAATATAACTGTAAAAATTAATTCAAAATTAGCCGACAGAGTTTAAAAGAAAGTAGTAGATTATGATCCCACCTACGCGTGGATATAAAGAACGTCGAAAACGGAGCTCGTATGCGAAAGTTATGATTTTTCTAAGTCGGGAATGAGCTGTGCGAAATCGGGTGACGTGGCACAATCCTGACGATTGCTTTCTCCCCAAGGCTTGCCACCAGATGTTGACATGTGGCATGGACTCGGCGAGTAGGATGGACTCTTGATAGAAGGTTATATATGATTTATTAATATATTATAATTTCTAATATATTAATATGAAATCATATGTTTTAATTAGTATTGATCAAGAATTAATTTGGAATTAATTTAGTGATCAAAAGAGACTAATTAAATCTATGGGGACTAATTATGGTAATTAGTTATATTTATATGTGTTGGGCTTATGATTCATGTTGGACCAAGTTTATGTATGAATACATAAAGAGTTGGGCCACATGGACCATGGATCATAAAACCCATGGGTATGGATTTGGGTTAAACCCATGACACTTGGAATCCACCATATAAATATGTTGCTTCATGACCAAAAACATGTGCATCTTTTCTTAGAGAAATAAGGACGATTTTGGGTGCTTGGAATTCTCTCTCAAGAGCCACCTTTGTCCTAGGTGAGTTGTGAGCCATTTGAGGCATTCGTACTTTTGGTGCTAAGCTATTAAGGCCAAATGTAGAAGTGATTAATCGAGTGTATGAAAGAAATCAGAGTAAAAAAAACATAATCAGAACACCAGAAGTAAATAAGATCTTGTTTCAGCTCATTTAAACTTTCAACATACACAGAGAGTATTTAGACAGAATTACAGGCAAAAGTTCTATCTGACTCTGAGTACAACTCCTATTTATAGGAGAATAAGAAAGTATATAAAAAATACTAAGGACTCGACATTCTGACTTCGCTACAAAAATGCCTTACTAAATAGATAAGATGAATTTCGAAACTGACTCAAATGAATTTGACACATTACAAAATATTCGACCCTAACATTCTCCCCCTTTGTAATCAGTGTCGAACTTAGTTTGTAAGAATTTGAGTAGCCATATGCATCGATCTTTGAATCTCAGTATACCAACTCATAACCTTCTTCAGCTCAGCCTTATCTCCTTCGTTGTTTTTCTTGCTGTTATTCATACGAACAATAAAGTTCGTATATTGAGCACTTTTATACCGTTCCACTTCTGAAGTTTGGAAAAAGAACTTCTTGGTTTTTCCTTTCTTGTCTTTTCCTGAGAAACCAATCCCATAGGCTTTAAACATATTTCCCCAATACCAAACTTCTTCAATTCATCTTGACTCTTTACAACTTCAGGAGCAACTTTTACTTTTTTTTCCCAATGTAGTGCACAACTCAATATTAGTTAAGGCTAGACAATCATAGTAATTATCTATAAAGATTTTGATGTGACCAAGACCATGTATCAAAATCTCTTTGCCTGTTCCTTGAAGTATCGAAGCGTCCATATCTTTGAGAATCATAGCCACTTTAATAAGATCATTCAAGTTTATCAATGGAAAATCAGCAACTGAAAAATCACACACCACATTATTTGCCCTTACAACATGATATCGAAAATTTTGTATCATGTTCTCAAACAATACATCCTTAGTCACACTTATCACACAAACAATCTTGATAAGGGGCCAAACTTCTTCCTGATTCTTTCCCACCACAACATAAAACATTATCTTTATATGAAGAAATTCCTCTTCATCCTTGAATTTCTCAATAATTTTGTATTGAACTGTGATGAACATCATTTCATTGATTGGGAAATCAAGTTGATTCATCTCTGTGTTGTCTATTGCACAACTCTTCCTTGGTTTCTTCTCAAATGCATACATTTCATTGTATGACACTCTTGCTTCAATATTTTCATAACTGTGTAATTTTGTTGGATCACCTTTGTTCATTGTAGGTGGATCATTTGCACGAAGCCTCAGAATACTTTGAATCTGTGTTTGCTTTTCCATTTCTGATTCAATTTCTGCCTTGTTTTCTTCCTTGGAATTTTCTATTACAACCCCTTTTCCTTTCCCTTTCTCTACTTCCTTTTGTTTGGGTTTCGAAGAACTCCCTCCACCAGTAGACTCAATTACTGTGCCTTTTGTGATTGGCCTTGTAGTAACTGTAGTTTCCATTACTGGTTCAGCCTTCGAAAATATAGGTTTTGTTGTAGGAATGTGAGTCTTGAAAACTTTACCCACAACCTTTGTTTCTTCATTTGTTTTCTCAGAAAAATTTTCTCCTTTACCAACACCTTCCTTTTCTCCCCCTTGCACCCCTGTGATAACAGGTGGGGCATTCGTTTGTAAGATAGTGAAAAACCGAGACAATGGAGCCATCATTTTTTGAATTGCAGCCTCAAAGTAACGAAACTTCTGATCAACAAACTTAGGAGTAAAGATTGAGGATGAGCCAGACTTCGAAACAATTCCCTTCAATTCTTCAAGCAGAGTAGTAAGTTTTCCAAAACTTGTAACAACAGCAGTTGCTTTCTCATCAAACTTGTGATCAAAAGATTGATGGGTTTTAACAAACGAAGTAACACCATCCGCTATAATATCAACTTTCTCAAGAAGAGAAGAATACTTGTTATCCAACTCACGGAGCTCTGAAGACACACTCACTTTCATTTCTTCAAGCTTTTGATTCACATTTTCACGAACAGTTTTTACATCTTGCACAAAAAGAACATGACGTTCTTTGGCAACACATTGCAAGTCCTTGAGTTCATTATTAAAATTCGAAGATGAAAACTTTACTCGTAACTCAATATTTTTATCCATGACATCAAGCTTGTCTAGAATTCGAGACTCCGATTTGTGAATCAGCACATTCAATTTATTCATAAGACGAAGCTCTTGTGCTTTGACCATCACATCAACTTCAATCCCAGAAACATAATTTCGACCCCCTGCATCTGCTTGTGATTCCAACAAGGAGTTAAGCTTCCTGTTGAGAATCTTGAATTGTTTTCCCCATATAAGCATATGATCCGGAATGTTTTCTTCTTCTGGATCAAATTCCAAATCAACAAATGATCCTCCAAACCCTCCATCATCAATATCATCATCATTATGAGGTTTAGGTTGGTCAGTAGATTGGGACGAAAAGAGAGAAGTAATGGGTTGATTGATGACCATATCAAAAGTAGGAGAATTAGTGATTGTGGAAATAGTGGTGATAATTGGTGGTAACGAAGTATTGGTTTGAGTAGTGGAAGGTTCAAGAATACCTTGAGTAGCAACTGGATGTTCATTGTTCGAGACTCCTTCACCCATGTTGACATTCACATCCGTATCAGATACGTGTATGGAAATGCCCGAGGTTCGAATCTCCTCATAAAATGACTCAGTTAACGAAACCTCGGGTGGTATGACCGAAGTCTGCATAGGAGTCGATACTAGTGTTGATTCACCAAAAATAGTAGATGTGTCCACTATCGAAGTTTCCACAGAGCTACTTAGAATTCCTGTCATTTCGAAAGTTGACTTGACAAGTGATTTCTGTTGAGGTGAAAGATTACCTATTGGAGAATCAGGAACAATTTTGTCTTCTTCATCTTCCTGAAGGATCAACTTTCGCTTCTTTGGCTTCTTAGTCTTTTTGGAAATATGCTTTACAACATCCTCAGCCCTACGCTTCTTCGATGATGGTGACACAGGCATAGGAACTTCACGAAGAACAATGCCTTTCTGAGTGAGATGGGGCTTACGAACCATTGATGGTGAGAAACTAGATGACCTCTCAGGAGATTTTCTGGATCTGTGAGACATCTTTTTGAGACGCTTTAACACACTAGACTTTGTGGGAATTAGCTGCTTGGTATGATCAGATTGTGCAGTCTCCTGAGTTTTTTACAGATTTCTTCGAAACTTTCACTACCTTTATAGGTTTTTTCATTGGTGACTTAGAGACAGTTGTCTCTTGAAATTTTTTCTCAAGAGTTGATACATCAAAAATCTTTGACTTCCGAGATTTCTTCGAAGAGCCTTCATCATGTTTTGTTAACAAAATACCAATTCCATCATTTTTGTTGATTGTAAGTAAATAAGCCTCCAACACAGGATTCGAAGAGTCAACCTTCTTGAGCATTCCATCAGGAATCCTAGCAACTGTTGGAAAAATATTCATATCATCTTCAATCGTCTTGGGATAATGATACTTAAAGAATTCAGCTTTAGGCTCATCAGCAGGCACCAAAATACTTTCCTTTTCATAAGCATATTGAAGTATTAGACTCCAATACCTTGCACATGAAATCCCATCGACCACATTCGTGTTTTCAATGCTCTTCAAGAATTCTGTCCACATCTGAGTTGCATAGTCAACAAGTATATCATAGTAAATACCTGCGACCATAGCATACACCTCCATACGCCCTTTATCTAAACCAACACTTCGACCTGTAAGACATCGAAGGTAAATCCGAAAAATGAAATTCCACAAACTTTGAAGACCAGACTTATTGAATTCACTGATCTTTGAGAGAGTAGGTTGATAACCCATCTCATTTAACATGTGTAACACCTGTTCATTAGTGACTTTGTAGAAAGGTAGAGAATCAGGGATTTGAAGAATCTTGACAAATAACTTCTTGGTAAGGCAAAAATTCTTCTCATTGATTAAATTGAAAGTCACAGTATCCATCGTTTTGCTGTAGGATGCAGTAGAACCCGCCATTTATAACCAAGACATAGGTACTACAAATGCACTGAACATTGCAGTCGATAAAACATAATGTTTTAAAGCCACAATTAGCATCTTGAGTTCTTCAAGGTACACTGTAACATCACCATCCACTTGATAATTGTTACTCTGGATCTTCTTGATGGGTTGTTGAGAAGATGCATCGTCAGTTGTGTTGGATTGAAGAGCGGCCATGATTAGGGTTTGCTTTGAGAATGATGAAGAATCAAGAGAGAAAGAGAGCACAAATCGTTTGGAGAATTTGTAGTACACGTAAACTTGGAATGATGATCCTATTGCCCTTTATATATGTATCCCCTTTTGAATTTCAAACGGTTATCATTAATGATCTTGACACGTGGCCCGTGAAAGATGCACCGGTAACCATCATATACTCCTTGTCAGAAAAAGTATAGGACACGATCTCCGAGAAATATGCACAGTAACCAAACCGTCACATCAAAAGTCTATTCGTGAGTACTTGTGGATAAGGAAAAAACCTTCAGAATAGAGGATGGGCTCGTTCGTTTTTGGGTTTGAAAACGAAGTCATGTACCAGACTTTTGAAATCATCAGCCTGAGTTGGTAATACTCAGAACCTCAAGGATTTCGTGAGTGCAGTGAGTCAAGGAAAAAGATAAGAAGCAATAAAAAAAATTGGATCAGTGATGTCGAAAATAAAATTTCAACATAAAAGCAGTTAAATCCCGGGCAAAGATTGCTTCGCGAATCATCAAGAGAGATGATCAACAGCTTGTGTGATTTCCTGTGAATTACAATCGAATACTTATAGAGAAGTATCGAAGGGCTTCTTTTTATTAGGATTTTCATGGTGGTTGAATGTTTCGTTACAATGCATACTCAGCATAAGTATGACAAGTTGTAAACGAAACTACCTGTTTAACCAGTGTAGTCAGTGACAAGTAAGATTTGAGAAATTTATTAAGGAACGAAGGTTGAGAAAGATTATCAGACGGAAATCATATTCTTGAAACCAAAATGAAGCCTAAATCTTGTTGGAAAACAAATGTCGTGGGTTTCGAACATTTGATCAAGATGACTATCCAAGAAAAGAATATGATTTTGAGTATCGAATGTTGGTACTGAAACAATGGTTTTGTAAGTTCTAGAACACAGTTCCCCGTCAATTCCTTAAAGTGGTTCGACATTTAGGGTTTCACTTCCATCACGGTCTCATGACGTTAGATCATAAACACATAATTTTGATATGTCTAGATCTTCATTGGTTGTACCCGAAATCTCTTGGACATATCTCATTGTGTGTGAAAGTGTAAGAACTTTAGGATGAAAAAGATTTGCTTTCGAAGCAATTGTACCTCTTTTATGTTTGGACCAAGTAATAAACTCTTAACTCCAATGAGAAGAGTAAGGTAGCTCAGGGACTAATGTGAATACAACCTGATTGGGAAGAAATTTTCATAATGACAGAGTTCATTAAGGCTTTCGAAAATACACATTGAGTCAATGGATGTAACACCCGCATATTTGGGCTAGTCAATTTAGAGACAATAAGCGTCAAAAATGAATTTTTAATAGAATATTATTTAGAATAAATAATATCATCCAAGTTATAGTATATGTCACAAGGGTTCCGTACATATAAAAAACGCCGAAATCCGAGTTATAACGAAGAAGTTATGACATGTCGAAGTTTTACGGCAAAACCGGCACGACACCGAGAATCGTAAAAAGTGATTTTTTGATAAACTACTTTTAGCCTTAGAGATCTAAATGAAAGTTAACATACATAAAAAGAACGCCCAAATCTGACTTCGTATGAGGAAGTTATGATTTTTCTAATATTTGGCATAACAGTGCACAACCCGAAATTCAAATTTTAGATCGAGCGGTTTTTGGCCAACGCGACCTAAATGAGAATTGAAGATCTCATTATTAGTAGCGCAATGGTAAAAAGACAGATGAAAACGGACGTCTGATGAAGAAGTTATGAATTTTTAACGGACTTTTCATGTCCCGGCTTGTTAAAAATATAACTTTAAAAATTAATTCAAAGTTAGCCGACGGAGTCTAAACGAAAGATGTAGATTATGATCCCACCTACGCGTGGATATAAAGAACGTCGAAAACGAAGCTCGTATGTGAAAGTTATGACTTTTCTAAGTCGGGAATGAGCTGTGCGAAATCGGGTGACGTGGCACAATCCTGACCATTGCTTTCTCCCCAAGGCTTGCCACCAGATGGTGACATGTAGCATGGACTCGGTGAGTAGGTATTCCGACTCGGCGAGTCCATCAGATTTCCAGCCTATAAATAGAGGTGCGGGGCAGCCTCATTTCTCACACCTTCAAACCCTTCTTTCTCTCTCTAGAAACTCTATCTAAGCCTCCCTAACCCCCCAAAGCCTAGGGTAACTCCCTAGCACGAGGCGGAAGCCCCAGAGCGCCTGACGGCTCCGAAAAGAAGAGCTTCCGGCTCAGAAACACTGCTCAGCAAAGCCTGGTTTTTAATAAAAACCCGCTGTAAGTGAGATACACCTACCGTAATTTAAATATAGCTTATATTTATATATAATATCGTTATTATGAACCTATAAATAAGATTTATCATTGATTCAAAGTCATTATACTAATTGATCTACTTACGGGAACGATGTTTAGGCTGTGATTTAGTGAGGTGTTTAAAGTGAGATTTCCAAGCATTATACTTCGTATACCAAACGGACCCTACTTCCGATATGATCCTACCTGGTTGTTCCTTACTTGATAGATCATGAAGTAGAATTTGAGTTAATGATGAATCTAGACTAATAATTAGTCGCAATAAATCTTAGACTAAAACTTAGCGATAATAATGCTAGGTTTCATCAAAGGAAAATAGAATCGTCAAAAGCGAAGCGCTGCCCGAGTTTGGAATCATCACTTTAACAAGTGAGTGCATAGTTACTTTCATCATAGACATAGATATGAAGTATTTTATATAAATTACGTGCTATTTATGCATATTGTCTGAATAATTGTTGTCTATGCTGGATGAACGATTTTATACATGTTTTAAATTATTTAAACTGTATATGTATTTTATATCTACAAAATATGTTGGGTAAAACATGGGTAGATGAAATATGAGTTGGATGATGAGATGAGAGGTGATACAGACCATGAGATAAGGGTGAGAGACGAACAATAAGAGAAGCCTTTTACCCAAGTGTTGGCCCCGTCATCTAGCAGAGTATGGATGACAACCACGGACTATTCTAGACAGTCTAGTGGAACACTAGCAGGCTCGCAACCTGTAGGTTTTGTGAACGATGTGTTTGCTGGTGTAATCTAAAAACCCATTGACATGTATTGCGAGTAGACTCTCGAAAACGATACAGTCAATAAACGAGATAAAGCCTGGCGACTATGCAGACTTAGTGCTTAAACCTTGGCAGCTGCGCCTAGAGGACAATATCGGCAGCTGCGCCTAAATAGAGAATGTCATAATTCTGGCATCTGCGCCTAAATGATAATATTAGCAGCTGTGCTTGACAGTTGTGTCATTGACAACAACGGACTTCGTACTTATTCCTTAGGATAATCCTTAGGAATAAATGAACGAGAAATAATTGATTCTTAGGGTAAATCCTTAAGAGTAAAGAAGATAATGAGGATGGGTAATTGGGTTTATTGTTTGATGTTTAAACATAATAATTATATTATTGTGGGTTGAAAACCCTATGTACTCACCAGGTTTCCCAACCTGACCCACTCAAGCTTATTTGTATCACAGGTGTCGATATGAAGCTACTTTACACTGAGAGATTTAAAAGAGATGTAGATCACTAGTGTAAATGAATGTAAGTTCTGTTTATGCTTATGTTTATATATTGACGATGACATCCCAATGTTTTAAAAATGAATAAAATTCATTTCTTCGGAAATGATTTGATAACGTATTTATCATGTTTTTCTGGGAACAAATTCCGCAACACATTTCTTTAAAAGATACTGTGATTTTCAAAATAAAGCATAAACAAATCGGTCTTTTCTGGCCGTGAAAATGGGGACATCATAGTTGGTATCAGAGCATTAGTTTAAGCGAACTAGGAATACGGATTTATTTCTAGACTTAAACTTAGAATGCTAAGTGATGATCGTGAGGAGTGTGTCTAATAAAATTTAGGTAATACACCTAGATAGACACAAGCACTTGCTAATTTAGGGAAAATACCTAACATGCTTTTATGTGCTAAATGATTTATGATGCTATCGTCTGATCAGATCTATGGTCTGTTGCCGACCGGATCTGGAAATTTTATGTGTTCAGATTTCTAAACGTTTAATTAAGGTATTAGAACTAGCATGTAACTTTTCGGAGTGATAGGGAAATTTACATGTCGATCGTAAATAAAATCTTCCCTATCCTAATTCTCGTCACTACACACCGAACGTCCGACTTGGTGTATAGATCGACATGGTGAGCACTCGAAGCGGATTTGGAAATGGAAACCCGCAGCCCGAACCACAAGTGATTGATCATGCACCAGGAGTAGTGGTTGCACCTGATCCAATCACGATGGCAGGGGTACATGCAATGGTGCCGATGATGTTGGATAAATAGATGAAAGAAACAATGCGTTTACTTCAAAAAAGTAAGGACGAACTCACTGAGCCAACACGCCAGACACCCACTCTTGAGGCAACCATCTGGGTTGCTAAGTCTATCGAAGAAATGATCAACGATAGGATCGCCAACAAGGTTGAACTTGACAAGAAGAGGAAATTTAAGGGGTCTTCAAGGTCTAACAAGAACAACATGTTCTCAAAGTCTGGAGGAGGAGGTGAAGCAAAATAGTGTGCCAAGTATGGAAGGAAACACAACGGGAGATGCCCTAAGGAGGTGGCCTGCTTCAAATACGGGAAGACTTGTCACTATGCCCAAAAATGCCCAACCAAGGAATAAGTTTGCTTTAAGTGTAGTGAGGAGGGACACTTCAAGCAAGATTGCCCGATGAGAGCTACAAAGCCAAGTGTACCGCTGAAACACTATGGGTGGTGCAACGAAGAAGTGACTTGTTTCAAGTCTGGGAAGACTGGGCATTACGCCAATGTCTGTACATCCAACAAGAGGTTATGTTACATATGTAGGGACAAGGGGCATATGTCGAAAGATTTCCCGAAGAAAAATGAAGCACCAAGAGAAAATGCACCTCCAAAGCCAAAAAGCATCCTTGACGAAGCGAATGACAATGCAAGGAATCAGGAGTGAGGATTGATATCCGAAGATCGAGATATGAAGTAGCTATAGTATCATATGATGTAGCCTATTAGAGGCATAGACTAGGGTGAACTTGAACACCTATGAAATCGTTTCAAGGAATAATATAAAACCTTCGTTTTGTTATTTGATGTGTTAGGTTGTTATGTGATTTTATTGTATGGTGACTTGGGTAAACTGCGAGATAATACTTGGGAAGAGTATGAGTAGGTGTGAATGGTAGTAGAGGCCTATACTACCGGAAGCACAGGACTCGCGCTTGGATCAGGGAAAGTCACAAGGTTACCAAGAAGCCAGTAATTGATTCCGTTTTGTTCATGAATGTCGTTACCATTGTTTCGGTGATGACTAAGAATATGATTGTTATTTCGACCCTAGTGGTCATATCAAATCGAGTCCGACTAATATGAATATGTTACGTAGTTTAAAGAACTAAGTTCGATGTCAGATCTTACTTAAGACAAAAGAATGAAATAAAAGATGATCGAAGCGATCAATAAAAGTATCACAATCATTGTAGGAGCTTGTAGATAGAAGTGCTACATGTTAGAATGCGATTATATCACATTAGAGCATGAAGGAAGTTGTGCTTCAAGTCTGGAATTTGACTCTAAAAGACCTGAGTCTAAGCGTTGCATCATACGACGAAAGATCATTAGAACATGACCCATTGGTCCATGGTGGTAATCAAAGAACTTATCTTAAGTTTGTTAAGTAGAAGGAGTCCCCAATAAGGAATCGAGATTGTGACTTGGAAGTCATAATTGAAAGTCTAACATGAGATAGAAGGTGGATTCAAGATCGAGCACCGACTGTAGTTAAAGAAGTCTAAGAGTTAGATGTTAACTCAAGGGAACAAGAAGTTACGGTTATCACCTAGGATGAAGAGATAACGTGTAGAGTCATTATACAAGCCTTGTTTCGTTGATGATTCTGGGACGTAATCATCCTAAGGGGGATATAATTGTAACGCCCGCAGATTCGGGCTAGTAAATGTAGAGACAATAAGCATCAAAAATGACTTTTTAATAGAAGATTATTTATAATAAATAATCTTATCCAAATTATAGTATATGTCACAAGGGTTCCATACATATAAAGAACGCCGAAATCCGAGTTATAACGAAGAAGTTATGACCTATCGAAGTTTTACAGCAAAACCGGCACGGCACCGGGAATCGTAAAAATTTATTTTTGATAAACTACTTTTTATTCTTAGAGATCTAAATGAAAGTTGTAGTATACGTTAAACCGAGAACATACATAAAAAGAACGCACAAATCTGACTTCGTATGAGGAAGTTATGATTTTTCTAAGATTTGGCATAGTAGTGCACAACCCGAAATTCGAATTTTAGATCGAGCGGTTTTTGGCCAACGCAACCTAAATGAGAATTGAAGATCTCATTATTAGTAGCACAACGGTATAAGGACAGACGAAAACGGACGTCGGATGAAGAAGTTATGAATTTTTAACGGACTTTTTCTGTCCCAGCCTGTTAAAAATATAACTGTAAAAATTAAGTAAAATATAGCCAACGGAGTCTAAACGAATGTTGTAGATTATGATCCGACCTGCGCGTAGATATAAATAACGTCGAAAACGGAGCTCGTATGCTAAAGTTATGATTTTTCTAAGTCGGGAATGAGCTGTGCGAAATCGGGTGACGTGGCACAATCCTGACCATTGCTTTCTCCCCAAGGCTTGCCACCAGATGGTGACATGTGGCATGGACTCGGCGAGTAGGTATTCCGACTCGGCGAGTCCATCAGATTTCCAGCCTATAAATAGAGGTGCGGGGCAGCCTCATTTCTCACACCTTCAAACCCTTCTTTCTCTCTCTAGAAACTCTCTCTAAGCCTCCCTAACCCCCCAAAGCCTAGGGTAACTCCCTAGCATGAGGCAGAAGCCCCGGAGCGCCTGACGGCTCCGAAAAGAAGAGCTTTTGGCTCAGAAACGCTGCTCAGTGAAGCCCGATTTTTAATAAAAACCCGTTGTAAGTGAGATACGCCTACCGTACTTTAAATATAGCTTATATTTAAATATAATATCGTTATTATGAACCTATAAATAAGATTTATCAGTGATTCAAAGTCATTATACTGATTGATCTACTTACGGGAACGATGACTAGGCTATGATTTAGTGAGGTGCTTAAAGTGGGATTTCCAAACAGTATACTTCGTATACCAAACGGACCCTTCCTCCGATATGATCCTACCTGGTTGTTCCTTACTTGATAGATCATGAAGTAGATTTTGAGTTAATGATGAATCTATACTAATAATTAGTTGCAATAAATATTAGACTAAAACTTTGCGATAATAATGCTAGGTTTCGTCGAAGGAAAATAGAATCGTTAAAAGCGAAGCGCTGCCCGAGTTTGGAATCATCACTTTAACAAGTGAGTGCATAGTTACTTTCATCTTACACATAGATATGAAGTATTTTATATAAATTACGTGCTATGTATGCATATTGTCTGAATACTTGCTGTCTATGCTGGATGAACGATTTTATACATGTTTTAAATTATTTAAACTGTATATGTATTTTATATCTACAAAATATGTTGGGTAAAACATGGGTAGATGAAATATGAGTTGGATGATGAGATGAGAGGTGATATAGACCATGAGATAAGGGTGAGAGGCGAACAATGAGAGAATCCTTTTACCCAAGTGTTGGCCCCATCATCTAGCAGAGTATGGTTGACAACCACGGACTATTCTAGACAGTCCAGTGGAACACTAGCAGGCTCGCAACCTGTAGGTGTTGTGAACGTTGTGTTCACCGGTGTACTCTAAAAACTCATTGACATGTATTGCGAGTGGACTCTCGAAAATGATACTGTCAATAAACGAGATAAACCCTGGAGACTATGCAGACTTAGTGCCTAAACCTTGGTAGCTGTGCCTAGAGGACAATATCGGCAGCTGCGCCTAAATAGAGAATGTAATAATTTTGGCAGTTGCGCCTAAATGATAATATTAGCAGCTGTTCTTGACAGTTGTGTCATTGACAACAACGGACTTCGTACTTGTTGTTTAGGATAATCCTTAGGAATAAATGAACGAGAAATAGCTGATTCTTAGGGTAAATCCTTAAGAGTAAAGAAGATAACGGGGATGGGTAATTGGGTTGATTGTTTGATGTTTAAACATAATAATTATATTATTGTGGGTTGAAAACCCTATGTACTCACCAGGTTTCCTAACCTGACCCACTCAAGCTTATTTGTATCTCCGGTGTTGATATGAAGCTAGTTTACACTGAGAGATTTAAAAGAGATGTATTTCACTAGTGTAAATGAATGTAAGTTCTGTTTATGCTTATGTTTCTGTATTGACGATGACATCCCAATGTTTTAAAAATGAATAAAATACATTTCTTCAGAAATGATTTGATAACGTATTTATCATGTTTTTCTGGGAACAAATTCCGCAACACATTTCTTTAAAAGATACTCTGATTTTTAAAATAAAGCATAAACAAATCGGTCTTTTCTGGCCGTGAAAATGGGGATGTCACATTTTTGACCCTAAGACCAACAAGAGCTTCAAGAATGTAATGTGGCCTCCTACAAAGCAAATGACACAGATTCCTATTGTTATGCATTTTTGTGGTGGATCGCTAAACAATATGGAATACTGGGTTTTTGATGAAGCTACAGCCTTTGTTGTCATCAAATTCCCTAATGGTGTCTTTCGTATCGTTAATAAGAAGGATTTGCTACAGTTTGGTGAACGGCATATTCCCACTTTGGCTTAACATCAAATCATATGCAAGCATGAGATTCTCGAGGCTGCTGCTAAAGAATTTACAAGCATGATCGTTGAGATTATTGAAAAGAAGATGTGGCTAGGGGCAATCGGAAGGTCTGACGTGCTGGTCATTAAGAAAGACTGAATTCATGCTAGCCTCAAACCAAAGGGGGACTGTTAAATCATATTTTGTTGGTTTGGGCTAGGCATTCATTTGTATAGGTCTTGTTAGTCTTTGTTTGAGGTGTTTAGAGTTTTCGGTTGGGTGAACCGAAAACAAGATGGTTTCGGTTCAACCGGTGTTTACGGTTGCAAGGTTGCTTGTGGCCGTGAACTCGGTTACGGTTCATGTTCCCTATATATAGTGTCAGTGTTGTCAAAAGTACGATACGGTTGTATGTGTGTGTCCATTGTACTGGACGTTTGCGGTTCAATAGAAGCGTGTGCAATTTGGAACATTCTTGCTTCTACTCTTTCTTGTTCTCATTGATTATTGCTTGTTCTTGTGTTTGATCACTAGTTGGTTCTAGATTTGGGGACTTATAGATTCTCAGGCCTTTCATTCTATTCGCCAAAGAGACGGAATCAAGTCGGTAACATATCAAAATAGGAATCCATCATAACTTTTTGGCATCATACACACCGTAACATAATGGTGTGGTAGAAAGGAAGAATAGAACTCACGTAGAAGCTGCCATGTCCATGCTCAACTTCGGAAACTTGCCTCTTTACTTTTGGCAGAAGTAGTTGCAATAACGTGCTTTGTATAAAACCAAAGTATCATTACCAAACGCATCAACAAGACTCCATACAAATGTTTGAACATTTGTAAACCAATGTTCGTTTTTTTTGTATTTTTGGTTGCAGGTGTTTTGGGGTCAACAACAAGGAGCATTTGAGCAAATTTGCACCCAAACCAGATGAAGGAATATTTTTAGGGTACTCTACAAAGAAAATTGCATACAGAGTTCTGATCCGAAGAACAAAGATAATTGAAGAAAGATTTGACATGAAATTTGATGATTTCTATCGCATGCATTCCTATTTAGTCCAGACCACTCAAGATCGTTGAAGTTAACTGAGCCACTCTTTTTGATCCTGTAAAGACAGTGAGACTATCAAAAGTCTTAGTCTCACCCTCTGAACAATTACAATACACCGAAGACTCTGGACCTTCCTTGTCTTAAAGCTATTCGCATGTGACTTCCACCTCACCGGTTGAGGGGGCAAAGCAATCCCTCTGATCTAATTGATCCAACAATAGTCACAAGCAATGAGGTTCCAGTCATAGACGAAGCTGCTCCAGTTAACAAAAATTTGATCGCATGTCTCTGAAGAATCTAAAGAATGAGAAAAAGATGTTGAAGAAGTCGAAACTGGTGCGTTCCCATAATCCCCAATGCTTTAGTCCAGGGAGAACCATCAACTTTATATGGGGAACGTTCATCTACAACAGAGTAGCCAATTCCTAAGTTTCAAGACTTATTAGCAGGATGTTCCCAAATTAAGGGGGAATATGTTCAAGACGTTCAAAGAGAAATTCCTCCCGAAGTTGAAGACATTCCATACAATGCAGCTATCGAACATCATCAATCACATCTACACATCTGGACAAGAGATCATTGGCCTGGCCAAATAATAGGAAGTCCTTCTGCTGGTATTAGAACTCGATCATCCAAAGACCTAACCAAACATTGTCACTATGCAACATTCATGTCCTTTACTAAGCTGAGAACCATCAATTACCATGCGATTTTCTAGGCAAAAGCACTCATCACTTTCCTGACATGGCGTGCTTTCCGGCGACTGGTACGATTTTCAAGTAGAAACGTGGCAATCTCTTGAATACAAAATTTTGGAATTCAAATCGTGTCTACATATAAAAAGGTAATTGGAGATTTTATCCAACTTTACGCTCACAATACGATTCTCAGACGATTTGTGATTTTATTCTCTCTGTTCTTCAAAGTTTTCTCAAAACCCTAACAATGGTTGCTCATCAATCGCAAACCACTAAAGATGTTTCTTCTCAACCTATTATGAAGATCCAAAGCACCAACTTCCAGGTTCAAGGTGATGTATCTGTTTACCCTGATGAATTGAAGATGCTCGTTGTTGCTCTTCAAAACTCTGTTCTCTCCTAGGCGATGTTCAACTCTTTTGCAGTTCCTCTTTCTTGGCTATCTCTTGCCGGTTCAACGGCTACATACAGCAAGACGATGAACACAGTCACTTTTCAACTAATGAATGAAAAGAAATTCCGACTGTCAAAGAAGAATTTTGCTCAAGTTCTTAGTATTCCAAATGTTGAACCCTTCTTTAAGGTCCCAAATGACCAAATCATTCATGTGTTCAATGAGATGGGTTATCAACCACCTCTTACCAAAATCAGTGAGTTTAAGAAGTCAGGATTACCGTGTTTGTGGAAGTTTTTCTTTAGGATATACCTTCGATGTTTAACTGGACGAACAGTGGGGTTAGAAAGGCATATCGGAGGTTTATGCTATGGTTGCTGGTTTATACTACGATTTACAGGTAGACTATGCAACTGAACTTTGGAATGAGTTTGTGAAAAGTGTGGTGAACACAAATGTCGTTGATTGAATTTCGTGTGCAAGATACTGGAACATCATTCTTCGGTATGCTTTTGAGAAGGAGGGTATTCCAGTTCCTGAGGGTGAAGAAATAGTTGAGTTTTCACTATTTCATTTTCCTTAAACAGTTGAAGATGATGCCGAAGTTTTTCCAACTGTTGCTAGGATTCCAGATGTCATGCTTTGAAAGGTTGATCCTGCTCATCCGGTCTTGGTGAATTACTTGACGATGATCAATCCGGATATTGTAACTGGGGTTTTGTTAAAAACAAGTGAAGGTCCTTCGAAGATGAAACAAGGATCTAAGAAGTAAACTCAGCCAAGTCCTTCGAAAGTTACTCTGGTTGCTAAAGTGGTGGAATCTCCAAAGAAGGTTACTGTCAAAGAAAAACTTTTGAAGAAACGCTCAAATCCAGTTGTTATGGAAACAATCAATCCTTCGAAGGAGGTGGTACGTTCGAAATCGGGAGTATTGAAGAGGCTCTAGAAAATGGCTCACAAACCCCGCCATTCTCCTGAAAGATCTGGAAGTTTTCCACCATCTATTGTTCGAAAGCCTCAATTGGGTCGAAAGGGTGTTGTAATTCGCGAACTACCCGCACCTGTTTCTCCACAATCGAAGAAAAGGAGAGAGCAGAGGATATGGCAAAGAAGATCTCCAAGAAACAAAGGAAGCAGAGGAAATTAATCATTCAATATGATTCAATGGAGGATGAAGTTGTACCAGAATCTCGATTGCACAATGATCAGACGGGCAATTCTTCACCAGTGAGGGATTCTCCAGTTGAGTCGAATATCGAGGAGACTGGAAATCCTGATGGCACTGTGAAAACTTCTTTAGTGGATACAACCATCAATCCTAGTGAACAACCAAAAGTTTCGACTCCTGAGCAGACAACGGTCATACCACCCGAAGTTTTGACTATTGAATCATTTCATGATGAGATTCGAACTTCAGGCATCACTGCAAACGTATCTGATACGGATGCAAATGTCAACAAGGGTGATGGAGAATAGACAAATGAAGCCCAAGGTAACCCTTCTCTTATTGTATCATCTACTTTCGAAACCTCCATTATTGATACTTCAGTTTCCTTACCACCATACATTGTTCCAAATAAATCTTATATCCCTTCATCTACTCATTCTCCTACATTCGATAACATCATACACCAACCCATCACTTCTTTATTCCCGTATCAATCCACTGAAGAACCCAAAAATGTTCATTATGATGAAACGATGATGGAGGGTTTGTAGGCTCGTTTGCTGACATTGAATTTGATCTTGAAGAGGAAAATATTCCTGATCATATGTTAAGGTCTGGGAAACAATTCAAGATTTTGAACCGCAAGCTTAACTCCTTACTCCAACTTCAAGCTGATGCAGGGGGTCGATATTCAGTTTATGGTATTGAAGTTGATGTCATGTTAAAAGCTCAAGAGCTTCGTCTTCTCAATAAAATTAATCAGGTTGACAAGAACAATGAATTAAGGGTCAATGCTCAATTAGAGACCTTTAATGGCAAATTGAAAGACTTGAAAGTTGTTGCGAAGCAACGTCATTTTATTTTTGTTCAAAATGTAAAGATTGTTCGAGAAGATGTCAATCGCAAAATCGAAGAGTTATGCTTAGACATGGAGAAGGAGATCACCACCTTGACAACTACTCATTCTTCTCTTCTCACGAAGGTCGATATAGTTGCTGGTGCTGTAACAAATCTTGCTGAGTATTACAATTCTATGCTTCCGAAGATAGATGCGAAGGCGGAAGTTGATCTAAAGAATTTTGGGAAGATTGATTCGCTTTTGGTTGATTTGAAGGAAATGGTTTCAAAGTCTGGTTCTTCGTCTTTGTTCACTCCTGAGTTTTTAACTCAGAAGTTTCGATTGCTTGTGTCAACAATTCATTTTGAATTAGCTCCACTTTCAATACTCTTAAATTTACTACCAACGGATTCCCCACCCGTTCTCACAGAGGTGCAAGGGGAGAAAGAAAAGTTGTTGGTGTAAGTAAAGGTGAAGGAGCATCTGGAAAGACAAGTGGAGATGAAAGTGGTGATGCGAAGGTTGTGGGAAAAGTTCTGACTACTGAAATGATGGGTTTTGAGCATTCTAACCCTCCTAAGGTGTACATGCAACCCTAGAAACCTTGGATCTATGTTTGTCTAAAATACATGCAAAATTTGATTTCCAAGATTCTTAATCCTATCTAGCATACATGGGGAACTTATAAACATAAAAGATAGTTAGAATTACATACCTTGTAGTTGATTTGATTCCTTGAAAACCTTGAGAGCCTAGCACCCCAAGTGTGATGCCTCAAATGTCTCATACAACACCAAATGCACTTGGAATAAACTTGAGAGAAATGTCACATTACTTGAAATGGCTAGCCCTTTTCTTTCTTGCTTAAATGCCAATTTTGGTGAACATAAGGATCCTTATATAGTGTGTTACAATTAGGGTTACACCATATAAACCCTAATTGTCATGACCTTTCATTTCCATGACCCATGGGTTCTATAACCACCATGGAGCATCCTATGTGTTTTAGCCCAACTTGATAATCCATGGAGCATTAGCCCACTATACAAGTATGAGTGATTTACACAATCAACCCATATATTTAACTAGTCTTGTTTTGATCACGTAATTAATTACGAATTAATTCTTGATCAATACTAATTAAATAATATTATTAATGTATTAGAACTTATAATATATTAATAAACCATAAGTGTTATTTCTCTCATTTTAGTCTATCCAAATACATGATGCCATGCAACCCAAATGGACCATGCCAAACCGGGTCAAGTACATACCAGAAATAGTTATGGACTTAGACACTTTATCCAACAGTCTCCCACTTGGATAAGTCTAATAACTATAACTGCAGGTATGACTTCAGGAACCGATCAGCAATCGTAGCTCTTTTAAGATCTCTCGGAACTGAGATGATGATGATAAGCCATTTAAGATAAGTGATCATATAATCCTCTGTTCTAGATATCAGCTGGACAAATACATGGAACAATGTCTTACTTATTGTCCAGCAGTTTGTTTCTCGATTTCCGATTTGTTTGACATTGAACTCAATTGAACACATCAACTTAGTTCTGACCGGGCCCGGTACATAGGTCAAAACAAAATCATCGAGGGGCCCAGATATCGCTTCTAATCCAAGAAGGAACAGATAAATATCGACTCATATGCTTGTTCTACTACTTGTTGAATCATACACAAAGGCACGTTTTATAACATCGAGTTACCAATGCGGTTTCGTACGATCGATGCATGACCAACTCATAGTCAACAACTCATGTCTCTAGGTTTGATGACTTATATGATATTACCGTCTCACGATCACTCAAGATAAATTCCATGAAGTGATGCAAGTGAGCGTGGGTTGATTCCAATACTCAGACTTATTAGTACTCGTGAAGTGTTGTAGCACCACTTTGCTATGTCCAACAACTTAGACATCTATAGGCCAACCTCATGACAGTCTAGATTCATATCTACTTCCAACATATGATCGAATGTGGAGAATTTGAATAATATGATATACCTAACATAAATATTCTGGAAGTCAAAACATGCAAAAGAAATAATAGTAAACGGTTGACAAAAGATAGCAACACTTTACTAATAAATAAACACAACTTTTATTCATCATCAAATGTCAATTACACTTTACAAATTTCAGAGCTATCTAACTACTAAAGCTAATATCATCCTTCAGCCCTATGCACCTCGCATGTTGGAGATGCTTAACGCTACCCAGTACCTTCGTGAGGGGATCTGCTGGGTTCTCATCTGATGATACACTCTTTGCCACGAGGAGTCCTTCTTCTATTCGATGTCTGATCAAATGGTATTTTCTGTCAATGTGTCTGGATCTCCCGTGATCCCTTGGTTCCTTGGCTAAGGCAACTGCAATTTCACTATCATAGAAAATTTCCATAGGCTCCTTTATAGCTGGTACTAATCCAAGGTCACCAATGAAGTTCTTCAGCCATATCGCCTCCTTTGCGGCCTCGCTTGCTGCTATATACTCGGATTCGCAAGTTGAATCAGCCACTGTCTCCTGCTTGGAACTTTTCCAAGTAATTGCTCCTCCGTTTAAGGTAAAGACCCAGCCCGACTGAGAGCGGAAATTATCCCTATCAGTCTGGAAGCCAGCATAACTATACCCTACAACTCTCAAGTCATCACTCCCACCGAGGGTAAGGACCCAGTCCTTAGTCCTCCGCAGGTACTTGAGAATGTTCTTACCGCAATCCGGTGAGCCTTGCCAGGGTTCCCCTGATATCTGCTGACCATGCTCAAGGCAAAGGCTACATCAGGACGAGTACAAGTCATAGCATACATGATCGAGCCTACAACGGACGCATAAGGTACTCGACTCATCTCAGCTATCTCAGCATCTGTACTCGAGCTCTGAGTCTTACTCAATCTGGTGTTACACTGGAAAGGTAACTCTCCCTTTTTGGAATCCTGCATGCTACACCTCTTCGGCACCTTATCCAAGTAGGTACTCTGACTAAGTCTAATTAGTCTTTTACTTCGGTCTCTCAGAATCATTATCCCCAGAATGTAGGCAGCTTCTGCAAGGTCCTTCATAGCGAAACACTTCCCAAGCCAGGACTTAACTTCGTGCAGAGTTGGGATGTCATTTCCTATGAGTAGAATGTCATCTACATACAGTACCAAAAAGCTAAATATACTCCCACTAGCCTTGACATATACAAAAGAATCATCTTCACTCCTCGAAAAGCTAAACTCTTTGAATTTCTCATCGAAACAAAGATTCCATCTGCGAGGTGCTTGTTTCAATCCATAGATGGATTTCTCAAGCTTACACACTCTATTAGGGTACTCTGCACTGACAAAACCCTCTGGCTGACTCATGTAAACATCCTCAACCAACTTTCCATTAAGGAAAGCGGTTTTGACATCCATTTGCCATATTTCATAGTCATGAAATGCAGCAATGGCTAGCATAACCCTAATAGACTTAATCTTTGCTACTGGTGAAAAGGTCTCATCATAATCAACTCCTGGAGTTTGAGAAAAGCCCTTTGTAACCAGTCGCGCCTTATAAGTGTGTACATTACCATCCATGTCAGTCTTCTTCTTGAAGATCCATTTGCTCCCAACCGTCTTGCGACCTGGTACATAGTCAACCAAGTTCCAAACTTGATTGTCATACATGGATTGTATCTCGCTGTCCATAGCCTCTTTCCATTTAGCATCCTCAGGGCCTGCCATAGCTTCCGTGTAGCTGTTAGGTTCATCCAGACTCACCAGTGTGTTATCACTGATAATTGTTTCACCTTCCTCAGTAATATGGAATCCATAGTAATGCTCAGGTGCATTCCTAACTCTCGTGGAACGCCTCAAAGGTACCGACTCTTCTATCGGATCAACAGGAGTTTCCTCCTCAGGTTGATTGCTAGGGCTTGAGGTTCCTTCACCACTTGACTCTTGAATTTCTTCAATGTCAATTTGCCTCCCACTGTTTCCTTGGCTTATAAACCCTAATAGTCACAATATATAAAGACCCTATAGCTCAAGAAATCGGCCCTAAGGATTCACATGAGAGGGCTAGCTGATTTTGAGCATAAGAACTTTTCTCTCAAGTTATTCCAAGTTCTTGGTGGTGTTGTGTGAGCCATTTGACGTGTCACATTTGGGGCACTAGGCTCTTAAGCTCCATGGAATCAAGCTACAACAAAGAGGTATGTCATTCTACTAGATTCTTGTATTGTATATACTTCATATTATGCTAGTTAGGATGAAACCTTGGAATATTGAATATTTGCATGTATAATAGAGAAAACATAGATCCAAGGTTTATAGGGTTGTATGTGCGCCATAGGGTGTTGTAGTATACTAAAACCCAACAGTGGTATCAGAGCCAAGGCTTGTTTTCAATTATACTTCATGCAAATTGCTGAAAAAATCGATTTTCTGGTTGTCTGGACTGTGGGCTCGCCGAGTCCACTGATGGACTTGCCGAGTCCATGAACAAATTCATCCTACTCATCGAGTAGGTTCATACACTCGACGAGTAGGAGGCCCAGAGTGCAGATTTTCGACTTTTAAGGCTGGAATTGGACTAGAATCATTACCCTAAGCTGTTTTTGAACTTATAAACCTGTTTATGTTGTGGTAATGATCATTATAATTCAATTCGAAGATAATTGTCAAAAGTTTCATGTTTTGTATTGGTTTAATAGTTAGGCTAATTACATGAAAATTGTTTGATTTGAATTGTCTTGTTCATATGAGTTTAATCTAGATCATAGAATTTTTGGCATGTTTGTTAGTTTATTAGATGATCTAAATGGCCTTTAATGGATTCCATAACTTTTCCTCAAGTTATGGAAAACCAAAAGTCTTTCTTGTTAATGAGTATTTAAAAGTCATAAGTTATGCAATTGAAGAGTCTTTTCCCATAAATTGTTTTATGAGGTCCATAACTTGTCCTCAAGTTATGGATTTTCAAGAGTCTTGTCATTAAAAGTCATATTAAACTCATATGTTATGGATTCCAAAATTTTTTTGAATGGTTCAAAACTTTCCCTCAAGTTTTGGAATTTGTAAAGTTACCCCCCAGGTATACTTTAATTCCAACCCTAGAATTTTAAATGTTTAATATTCAACCCTTATACTATTATAATATTATAGGTTTAATATTTATATATATATATATATATATATATATATATATATATATATGTATAAGAGTAAGTCAGTCTTACCGTAAGTAGGCCTCATTCACGAAGCTGGTCTATAAGGGGGGGTATAAGGTTACTGCCTATAAAATGGCAGTTTAATGGGTGTCCACTCTCACCCACCGCTTCCTTGACTGGTGGATGTTCGTTAGCCGAACGGGTAGGACAAGGACTATAATTCTCATTAAAAGTATAATGATAAATATAATGTACCTAAACCTTTTATAAATTCCCAATCTTAGTTACTTTAGGAAAATGTGAAATTGGTGCTAACCCATAAAATTACACTTTGTACCTTACCAAGTCGTTGGTTGAGCGTGTGTGGGTAACTGGCACACTAACATGGACTAGTAAGAGTGGCAAAGGGTGACTTAATATTTATCATAGATCGGTGGAGCGCATGTGGGTAACCGGCCCATCGATTAGGTGATAAAATTAAGGGTACCAAGTTAATTTGCATGGTTATTCACACCTTGTTTGTGATCCTCGGCATCCCAGTCACAAACTTGAGAGGGCACAATCAAGATTTAAACATGGCATTGAGAATTTCAATGAATCTCAAAGGATCTAGGAGTTTCAATCCAATAAAAACCTAATACCTATTTCGTTTTTCATGGTGGAAATTGGTGAATCGTCATTCGCCTACCTTCAAATACTTTATAGCTTGGATTACGGCATCCCTCTTCCAAGTTATAAAATATTGTGTTGGGTCCTAGCCTTAATATTTCATATTGGGTGTTATATTAAGGCCCTAAATCAACTAACTTGAATTTCTCCCATTGTAGATGTCTGGTTCAAACAACTATGATCTTCCCAAATCCCTTGGAACAAGCTTTCCTAATGAAGATGATGTCCCATGATTGGATCATGGAAATCATACTTCTCTCCTTCCACCTCCTCCAATTATTCTCCCTAACCCACAAGTTCATGAAAACTTCAAGGTCACTCAATCCCTATTGGCAAGCAAAGTCTATATGTGCCTACATCTTGGAGATGAAGTTACATATTGACATGCTGGGAGACTTGGGTGTCGAAGTCTCGAAGAAGTTGGCTATTGACTGGGTTCTTTAGTCACTTCCTGATGACAGATCACGGCATGACCCTTAATGATCTTACCTATTTGTTTGTTGCTGCTGAATCAACAATGATTTAGAGCACTGGTAAAGAAAATTTAATTGGAAGATCTACTTCCCAAACTTCTATGGACATTGAAAATGGTGACATTGGAAATCCAGAAAAGCTTTCTCTTCCCAATGGAAATGGATCCGCCATAGTCAACTCGGTTGACCAAATTGTAAAGAGAAAGGCTAAGTCTGAGATAGTCCCGTGTACCATTCCCAAAGAGTCCATATGTTTCTATTGCCAAAAAGAAGGGACATTGGTTTTGAAGCTGCCCTATTTACCTGAAGAATCATAAAGATTGTAAAGTCAGAATGTATGACTCTACTTCAGGTAAGTCCACTATCTAACTCTGTTAAGTTCCTATTTGGAGGTTCTTATTACATGATGTGACTAGGTCGCATTTTGATGTTTTAAGAATCAAAGAAAAGAGAGGAAGCTTAAAGGAAGAATATGCTGATTCTGATCGCGAAGATGGATTTCGATTGCATGGTTCCGTGATCAGAATTTTGAGCTGTTGCTTAAGAGTTATGATACATTGCGTAGGAATAAATAACAACATTGTTTTCATATGCATTTGCATTGTAAGGATAAGTTTTTTCCGCAAGTTTTAAAATAAAATAAAAGGCTTTAATTTTATTTATTTTAAATATCCTTACAATGGCATTTGTGAAAAATTGTTGTTTATATGATTCCATTAATAGCAATATTGGAAAATGGATTTGATTCTTTCGTTTCTGGTAGTGTCATGATTTACCAAATAAGGAAAGATTCCCATCACCCAAGTTTCAGTTGGATAGAAACTTGGAATAATGCAACTTGTATTGTATGATGAATGAGAATTTTCATCTTTGGGAAATTAAGACTAATTCCTTGTTCACATGTATATGTGAGTCAAGTGAAGGACTATGCGATTGGGTACACTTGGTTGTGCACTGGTCAAGTCCACCACAAAGATGGATGAGACTATTCGCCATGATTTTCTAAAGTTTAGTAAATATGGTTATGCTTACAAGTTTAAGTGTAATTCTGAAACATTGGAAAAGTTTCAATGTAAGGCAGAACGGATCAAAAGAATCAAAGTAGGCAAAAAGATAAAAGTTTCTTCAATCTGAAAAGATGGGAGAGTACTTGAGTATCTTGTTTATGGTTATCTTATTGATTATGAAACCATATCACAATTGATTCTCTAAGGACATCTTAGTGCATTTGTTTGGCTAAGAAGAGGAATCGTGAATTGTTGAAATTGTTAAATCAAGAAGGTTAATCGTACTTCGTTCCAAAACAATTCTTAGAGTGATGCTCCAAGATTGTAACCTTGAGTGACATAAAGAAAGGTTTAAAACACTTGTCAAATGTAAAGTAAGATGTTTTCTTAATCTTGTACATTTGAAATTGGTAAGTTGTGATGTTTTGGATAAAACAAAGACCAACTAAGGCCAATTATGTGAAGTGTTTGTCTTGATAAGAATCCGCACTAACTCTTGAATATTTGCTTTGTCAAGGAATGGTTCTTGACAAGAGAATATTATATGTCAAGAGGTCAGTGGGAGTCTTAAAGATCTTGAAAAGTTTCAAGAACTAATCAAGAATAAAACTATTGTTTATCATTGGCACACGACTTGAGCTTTGTAATCTATCGTGTTGACATATTCTTGTTTTTGTGCCCATTCCAGTTAAAAGTTGACTATGCATGTGAGTTCTATGAGTTCTCAATTGTTTGCATCACAACCTGGAAGCAATGGTAGGCCCTTGTGCTGCCAAGTGGCAAGAAGTTAAAATTACACAAGTTCAGTTCATATGGGTTTGGATTTGATACTAACCTTATCTTGTGATTATGGTTTTGACAAATTCACATGGATAGGAACACATACACCCTAGAAATCTAAGTGTCATAAGGTTTCTCTTCGATTCATGAAAATGATGGTGAGGAAACGCTTTCACTAAGTAGATTTTAAGTACATAGCAATTGTGATATTTGCATTCTCATAGTCGTTAGTGGAGCGTGTGTGGTTAACCGGCACACTAACATGGACTAGTGAGAATGGCAAAAGGTCTGAACATTATGATTACAACATCCCTCTTCATAATTGTTTAGACACACATGTGAGCTATCTAAGGAAAGGTGTATGATTTTGATAAAGTCTTATCAAAGCATCTCGTATCAGAAATCTGAACTTTGGAAAGAAAGTCAATAAAGTATTGATTTCTAGAAGTCCAGCTGATTTCTGGATACATGTCAAAGCTAGTGGGAGCATAAGTGTTATGACAATAATTATCATGTTAGTGGGAGCATGATTATTATGTTAAGTATTGCAAGTTAGCAATGTTAGTTTTAGAAAACAAAAGTTTCAATTTGCAAAGATGCAACGCTTGAAAAGTTGTTTGCTATAATTAAGGGAGAGGAAATTATACTTCATCCAAATTCTTAAAGCTTAGATTGAGATTTTAATCAAATTTACTCAAGTATATATATGAATGTTACGTTGGAATGGTTCAACATAAGGAAATTTTATATATGGGAACATTATTTGCGTTCTACAAATCGATTATGATTACGACATCCCTTTTCATAATTCTTAGTATGAGAACATGGCAAATAGAAATAGAAATTTTATAGCAAAAGACTGGTCTAGTATTATGTATTTATGTGAGACATCATGAATCGTGTCCCATATGCTTTGGATATAGGATCGATTACATGTGCCATAATATTCATCCGTTCTAATTTTTCCAAATGCCTAGGGCATTAAGAGGGAAAAAGTACTAGAACTGGATATGACTAAAATCATTAAGCAATTGTCGGGGACAATCTGAGGTTTACCAAGGAATGGTCGCTCATGGACAATTGGAAGTATAGTGTTAATTTTGAAAGGACCATATTGACATATTCTGAAAGGAGGCAACTCTTGTTCAGAAGTGATAGTTAAAATGGGAATATGGATATGTTTCCATAGGTGGAAGTTGTTCTTCAAATCTGTGTGAGATTAGAAAACTTAATGCAAGAAGGATGTTGAAAGGAATGAACTTTGAATGTGAGACTTCGTTTCCATGGAATTGTTCTCCATTGGAATACTTTGTAATGTTTGTTGCCGAGTCTTTTTGACTTTTGTGCATAGTCATTACAAGAGGATCATTGCATATAAGTTTAGAATCTATCGGATTTTAGTAAATGGCAAAGAATCTTGTATTCTTACATTTATCATAAGGATATGGAATTGTGAAATGAGTATCATTGAAATGTTTTTCAATTGATCTATTTCACAAAGTAAAGACCATAGACAAACACAGTGTACATGTTTGGAGCATGGCATAACTATTGTTTTAATTTAAGTAAAAAGTTGATTATTTGAAACATTATACAATGAATAATGTGTAATCAATATGGTGATAAATAAAAGGTGTTTTATTTATATTCATAAGTTCTGAGACCATATTGGATTCGATTATTCTTGTGTTTCACTTTGCATGTTTTGACTTCCCGAATAACTAGGTTATTCAAACTCTCCACAGTCAATCATACTTTGGAAGTAGGTAGGAACCAAGACTGTCATGAATTGGGCTTGTAGATGTCTAAAGTGTTTGGACATAGCAAAAGTTGTTGTAACATTCACGAGTGCTCCTGGAATGAGATTCGAGTAATGGATTAAACCCATGCTCATTTGAATCACTTCATGGATTTTATCACGAGTGATCATGAGACGATAATATCTTATATTCTTCAAACGGAGACGTGTGAGTTGTAGTTACGCGTCGGTTGCGCATTGACATATGTAAACGCAACCAGTAACTTGGTTGTTATAAAACCTATCGTTGTGTGTAATTTGATGAGTAAGTACAAGCGAACATTTGGGTCGAAGTTTATCCATTCCTTTTACCCTTGGAGGGATAAAAGCGATATATGTGGGCCCCTCGATGATTTAGTGATGACAAACGTAAGTGCTCAGGCGGGCCTGGACTGATTTGATTTGTTCAATTAGTCGGTCGTCATAAATCAGAAAATGGGAAACAACAGATGGACAGAGAGAATGATTAAAATCCATGTCTCAGTCCATATGATATCTAGAATGGAGGAATATTTGATCACTTATCTAATGGACGCGTCATTGATTTGTTCAGAGTTCGACACCGGCTTTTAAGAGCTACGATTGCTAGTCAGGTTGCAAAGTCATACTTGCAATAATAATTATTAGACTTATCCAAGTGGGAGACTGTTGGGTTAGTGTCTAAGTCCATAACTATAATTGGTATGTACTTGACCCGATTTGGCATGGTCCATTTGGGTTGCATGGCATCAGAACAATTTGGATAGACTTTTGTGAGAAAAGGATATTTACGATTTATTAATATATTATAAGTTCTAATATATTAATATGAAATCATATTATTTAATTAGTATTGATCAAGAATTAATTTGGAATTAATTATGTGATCAAAAGAGACTAACTAAATATATATAGGGATTGATTATGTAAATCATTCATTCTTATATATGTGGGCTTATGATCCATAGTTCTAATGTTGGGCTAAACCCATGGGGTAACCCATGGATACTCCATGGAGGTTAAAACCCATGGATCATGAGGAATATGGAAAGTCATGAGTTACATGGTGTAACCCTAATAGCCACAATATATAATGACCTTATAGTTCAAGAAATCTGCCCTAAGGATTCACATGAGTGGGCTAGCCGATTTTGAGCATAAGATCTTTTCTCTCAAGTTATTCCAAGTTGTTGGTGGTGTTGTGTGAGCCATTAGAGGTGTCACATTTGGGGCACTAGGCTATTAAGCTCCATGGAATCAAGCTACAACAAAGAGGTATGTCATTCTACTAGATTCTTGTATTGTATATACTTCATATTATGCTAGTTAGGATGAAAACTTGGAATATTGAATATTTGCATGTATAATAGAGAAAACATTGATAAAAGGTTTATAGGGTTGTATATTTACCATAGGATGTTGTAGTATACTAAAACCCAACACGATGTTCTGCCAGGAGTTTGCTTCTAAGCAAGCTCAGATGTCACGTTATCTGAGCATGCTCAAGACTGACATCCATCAATTTGTTGCTACCCATCGATGTGAGACTTTTCTGGATTTACCGGAGGCCGCTAGGCGGCGTGAGTTTGAGATTGAGCTGCAGTTGAGGGAGCAGCGGCAGGCCCCGTCACAGACACAGTCGGCGCCAAAACGGTCCAAGACCGTTGATACTAGGTTTGGAGGTTAGTCGCGCAGCACTTGTGGGAAGTGCGGGATGGCTCATTCGGTGGTTTGCCGATCGGGGAGCGCATGCCACAGATGTGGCAAGCAGGGCCACATTGCTAGGGATTGTAGGCAGCAGACTCCAGCTTCTGGGGTCAGATTATGTTACCATTGTGAGCAGATGGGCCATATGAAGGCCTAGTGTCCCCTACTAGCTGCCAAGCTACACTGAGGACTACTGACGAGAGTCAGGGTCGAGCAGCGCCCCCGAGGGCTTAGTGACGCGCCTTCTAGCTTACAGCAGAGGAGGCCAGGGCAGCACCAGACGTTGTTGCCGGTATGTTTCTATCCCTTATCTTACTGATTTTATCTGTTTTATGCTTATATAGTTGTACCTGTGATTAGATGCGTTTTTAGTGAGCTCCTTACCTTCTTTGGTATTATTCGACTCGGGGGCGAGTCGGTCGTTGGTTCTCAATCTTTCAGTAGGGAGTTCGTGTTGCCAGTGGGAGAGTTAGATTGTCCATTGCGAGTCTCTATCGCCAATGAACACAGGATTTCTGCTTCTTCGGTCTATCGGGGTTGCGTGTTGGAGATCTTCGGGGTATCTTTCCCGATAGACCTGGTCCTGATTCGCATGGGTAATGTATGTGTGATTGTGGGTATGGACTAGCTTAGTTACTTCGGTGCCATGATCGACTGTGAGGGTCAGTGAGTGGTACTTCGAACCCCAAGTAGGGGAGAACTGATTGTTTATGGCGAGGGAACCAGATTGGGATTAGGGTTTTGTTCGGCTACCAGGGCTCGACAGTACATTCAGCATGGGTGTACGGGTTATCTAGCGTATGTGGTGGATACGCAGGTCAGGGATCAGGTTTTAGTATCAGAGGTTCCATTGGTCAGAGAGTTTGCTGACGTGTTCCCGGAGGAGTTACCCGGAGTGCCTCCGGAGAGGCAGGTCCAGTTTAGGATCAACCTAATGCCAGGTGCGGCCCCTATCGCCAAGGCTCCGTACCGGTTGGCACCAGTAGAGATGCAAGAGCTATCATCACAGTTATAGGAACTATTGGGAAATCAGTTCATTCGTCCTAGTAGTTCTCCATGGGGAGCGCCGATTCTCTTCGTGAAGAAAAAGGATGGTTCACACCAGATGTGCATTGACTACCGGGAGTTGAACAATTTGACGGTGAAGAAATGTTATCCTCTCCCGAGGATAGATGATCTTTTCAATTAGTTACAGGGAGCGTATTGGTTCTCCATGATAGACTTGAGGTCTGGGTACCATCAGGTCAGGGTTAGGGAGGAGGACGTGGAGAAGACCGCGTTTTGAACTCGTTATGGACACTACGAGTTCATGGTGATGCTTTTTGGACACACCAACGCGCCAACAATATTTATGTACCTGATAATCGGGTCTACAGACCGATGCTCGATCGCTCGGTCATCATGTTCATAGACGATATCTTGGTGTACTCCAAGACCCGAGAGCAGCATGAGGAGCATCTTCGGGAATTATTGGGAGTTTTGAGGTGAGAGCGGTTGTATTCCAAGTTCTCGAAGTGCAAGTTTTGGTTACGAGAGGTTCAGTTCCTTGGACACCTCGTTAACCAGGAGGGGATTTTGGTTGATCCGGCCAAGATCGAGGCGGTTATGCAGTAGGAGGTTCTGAAATCTCCCTCATATATCAGGAGCTTCTTGGGATTGGCAGGGTACTACCGGAGATTCATACATGATTTCTCCAAGATTGCAGTACCCCTCACTCGTCTGACGAGGAAGGGGATGGATTTCCGTTAGGGCCCCGAGCAGCAGAGGGCATTTGAGACCCTCAGACAGCGACTATGCGAGGTTCCAGTCTTGACTCTTCCGGAGGGAGTTGAGGATTTTGTGGTGTTCTGTGATACATCCATCACGGGACTGGGAGTGGTCCTCATGCAGAGAGGACGGGTGATAGCCTACGCATCGCGGAAGTTGAAGTCGCATGAGACGAGATACCTTACTCATGATCTGGAGTTCGGAGCGGTGGTATTCGCTCTCAAGATTTGGAGACATTACCTCTATGGGGTCAGTTGTACCATATACATAGACCACAAGAGCCTGAGACACATCATGGATCAGCCGAACCTGAACATGAGACAGCGCATATGGTTGGATGAAGTCAAGGACTACGACTGTGAGATCCTTTACCACCCAGGTAAAGCGAACGTAGTTGCGGACGGCTTGAGCTGCAAGTCAGCTGGATCATCCACTCCAATGACGTGCATGAGGATTTTAGTGGATTCTCCACTTGTGGGCTTGATCAGGGAAGCCCAGGCAGAGGGTTTGCGTCAGGAGAAATGGAAGCTTGACAGGATTAGGGTTGAGAACACCCGGTTTGTTAAGGATAGTCAGGGATTATTGACCCGTTGTGGTCGGGTCTGGGTTCCGATGTCAGGTGGGGTCAGACAGACTATTTTGGAGGAGGGTCAGAAGTCTCGCTTCTCTATTCACCCGGGGGCCACCAAGATGTACCGGGATTTGCAATTGAGTTACTTGTGGCCATGCATGAAGCCAGAAATCGCTTGGTACATGGAAAGGTGCCTGACCTGCAGGATGGTCAAGGCTGAGCACCAGAGGCCGCATGGAAAGTTGCAGCCTCTGGAGATTCCCATGTGCAAATGGGAGCAGATCACGATGGACTTCATCACCAAATTGTCGAGGACGGCAAAGGGGTTCGATGCCATATGGGTCATCATGGATCAATTGACCAAGAGTGCTCACTTTCTGCCAATTTGGGAGAGCTCGTCGGCCGAGAAGCTAGCCGATGTGTATATACGCGAGATTGTTTCTCGCCATGTGGTTCCAGTCTCTATCGTTTCAGACCATAATGTTCGGTACACCTCCAGTTTCTGGCAGAAGTTCCACGAGGATCTGGGCACGCGGCTGCACTTCAGTACAGCCTATCATCCACAGACTGATGGCCAGAGTGAGCGGAACATACAGACTCTCGAGGATATGTTAAGAGCCTGTGTTATTGACTTCGGTGGGAGTTGGGACTCCTACCTACCCCTTGCAGAGTTCTCCTATAACAACAACTTTCACTCCAGCATTGGTGCTCCACCTTATGAGTTGTTGTATGGACGGAGATGTCGCACCCCAATCTGTTGGGGCGAGGTTGGTCACATGGAGATGGGTCGGACTGAGGTAGTCCAACAGACTACCGAGATGATTCAACAGATTAGACAGCGACTGCAAACCGCACAGAGTCGGCATAAGAGCTATGCTGACCAGCGCCGATCTGAGTTAGAGTTCCAGGTCGGTGACATGGTACTCCTGAAGGTATCACCCTGGAAGGGTGTGATTCGCTTCAGGAAGAGGGGAAAATTGGGTCCCCTATATATCGGGCCATTCAGGATCGCTGCCAAGGTTGGCAAGGTAGCGTATAGATTAGATCTCCATGAGGAGCTTAGTCAGATCCACAGCACTTTCCATGTTTCACAGTTGCGGAAGTGCATTCTGGACGAGGAGCAGTAGTGTCATTAGATGATATACAGAACCATGAGCGACTGAATTACGTGGAGAGGCCGGTGGCTGTTCTTGGGAGGAAGGTGAAGGTTCTACAGAACAAGGAAGTACCTTTGGTAAAGGTACAATGGGAGCACAGGAGGGGATCCGAGTGGATGTGGGAACCGGAGGCAGAGATGCGGGAACACTATCCAGGGTTGTTCGCCGCAGCAGACTTCGAGGACGAAGTCTAGTTCAAGTGAGGGAGAATTGTAACACCCCGACTCCCAGGTACAAGTTTTAAAGCATTATATTCATATTTGTAACATCCCAATTTTCAAGACCAAAAATTTTGTTTTTAATTAAGTAACTTATAAAATAGTTTACTGAAAAACATCAACGATTCTTATCATTTTATAACACCTCGGTCACTTGTCTCAAAAACCATAACATAAAATAGTAATAATGTCAGAGTACGAATCCCATGGATCTCAAAATGTGGTAATCATGTGTGTGCAATGCGCTGCTACTGTGCCGGCTCCTTACCCTTCGTTGAAGAGGTACCTGAAACAAAATTGAAAATTGTAAGCACGAAGCTTAGTGAGTTCCCCCATCATATCACATACCACCTAATGCCTGTTCCTCGGTATCTTTCAACCGGTATCTGTCTGGCATAACTGGGAGTTGGGCTCCCCTTTGGTATCTTTCAACCGGTAACCGGGAACTAACCTCCCCTTCGGTATCCTTCAACCGATAATCGGGAACTAACCACCCCTATGGTATCTTTCAACCGGTAACCGGGAAATAACCTCCCCTTCGGTATCTTTCAACCGGTAACCGGGAGCTAACCTCCCCTTTGGTATCTTTCAACCGGTAAATTGGGGACTATTTCACCCCTACCACTACCACATAATAACATAACATAAACATACTACTGGGCATGCATGGGTTCTAACGACCCCTTCGGTATCTTCCAACCGGTAACCGGGGACTATTCCCCCCTACTACCACTATCACATAACATCATATCATCCTCACACATAAAACATATCGGTAGTAGCAAACCTAGATAATTATCACAAAGACAATCATCTAGCAACCAACTCCTACTAGTGGGCTGGCATTGTGGTGGTAGACACACTGCTACTGGAAGGTAAGCCACCTCAATGTCTTGAAGTGTCTGAACTGTCCACGCTGTCGGGATCAACTCCTATCAGTTCCTATATGTAACAACCCTCCTTAATTTACCATTACATACTCTTAACCCTTACAAGGGTTACTCAAGTCAAAACCAAAGTCAAGGTCAACACCTTGGTCGAAGTCAATTTTGGATCAAAGTCAACGCCCGGTTGAATCGACTCGCCGAGTTGACCCCACAACTCGTCGAGTCCCCAAATCCTCAAAACACTAAGACCTCCATCTTACTCGCTGAGTATTGCACACACTCGCCGAGTTCTCCATCAGACAAGTACGGGACCTTCTTCATCTGGCTCGCCGAGTTCATCCTTGAACTCGTCGAGTCCTTCTTCATGCAAGAAAGCACATTTAGCCCTGGACTCGTCGAGTTCCTTATGAACTCGTTGAGTACGCCTTCATATAGTTGGGTCTTGCCTTGAACTCGTCGAGTTCTGTTCTTGAACTCGCCGAGTTCTGTTCTTGAACTCGCCGAGTCCCATGATTTCCAGGTCCAATTTCACATCTACTTTGTTGAGTCCTCTTCTAGACTCAACCAGTTCGATCCAAGCAGAAAAGGGGTTAGGGAACCATACCCCGACTCATCGAGTCCCATGAACGACTCGCCGAGTCCCCTAAGGTCCATGTCCATACAGTTGATTCCAGTCGGTTTTAACACATCCAAAACATAGATCTGGCCTCCTAGGGTGCATAATACACGTAAAGTTACAAACTTGACGTTCATGCATGGGGTTTTTTGCTCAAAAGGCTCTAAAATCGGCTTTATATGATGCATGGGACTCCCATGGCCATAAAGTTGGCACCTTTATGCCATGGGAACTCCCAATAGTTCCAGATCTGAAGTAATACCCCTCTATAACCACAAAATCCCGAGAATGGCACTTCTAAGGCTTAGAAAAGTTAGAAATGAACCCTAACTAGAGATCTAAGAGATAGATGGTCAAGGTTTCAGTTTTATACCTCAAGTGAGTTGGAAATGTGCCAAAACCTATGGATCTTCTTGCCTCATCTTGATCTCTCAAGCTTCCTTCTTCTACTCTATCTTCAAATACACACAAAAGGAACCAAGAAGCTCAAGAACACTCAATAATTGATTAGTGTTTCGAGTTAGGGCTTTTCTGGACTGGGAGGGACGATGGAGGATGGGTTGGGGCAAGTTAAGGCGTTTAAATAGGGTGCAAACCATAAATATTAAGGTTTCATCCAGGAAGTCCTACTCGCCGAGTTGGGCTCCCGACTCGTCGAGTAGGTTACTTAAAACCCGCGTCCAAATTCTTGTCTACTCGACGAGTTGGGCCTCCAACTCGCCGAGTCCTATTGTAAAAACATACAATTAATCAAATTTAATACGCACTGGGAACCGGACGTTACAATATTTATGGATCTACTCGACGAGTTGGTTGCCCCCAACTCGTCGTGTAGAGGCGGGTTAACCCGCGTGAATTATTGGATCTACTTGACGAGTCAGAGGACCCGGACTCGACGAGTAGGAGTTGGGATATGAAATCCAAATTTTTAGGGTTCGCACCCTATTTAAAGGACCTTAAGTCCTTTCCTCTAGTCCCTTATCACCCCCTTGACGGCCAGAAAAAACCCTAATCGCCATTAACCTTACCCTTGAGTGAATGTGAGGCTAAAACAGTGATTTTGGTGCATTTTTGTGAATAAGGTGTGAAGTATAAAAACCTTGGAGAAAAGAGGAACTTCTGGATCTGACTCTACTTCAACTTGGCATCATTTGGAAGGTATCAAGTCGTTACCTTGGCTTACCTTTAATTAGATCCCTTCATGTCTAAGCTTAGTGCCATCCTTAGGATATTTGGAAGTCATTTCGGGTATTGGGTCAAGATATGAAGTTGTATCTTCAGATCTGGACTCCCCTTAGTCCCTTTAGCCATAAAGTGATGAGATTTGGCAAGCTTGGGTCTTTCCCTTTGAGTTAACCTTTCCCTTAGTCTAGTTTTGGCATTTAGGACCATGCATGTATGTAAAGTTTGCAACTTTACGTGGAAACCATGCCCTAGGAGGTTGGATGTGCAATATAGAGCTTTGGGGTGGCTTAAAAACATTTGTATAAAAAATGGACTGCATGAACTCGACGAGTCGCATAGACGACTCGGCGAGTCCGATGAAGATTGACTGTGGTTGGGTTCTGCATGGACTCGGCGAGTCAGTAAGGGGACTCGACGAGTCAGTAAGGGGTTTCCCCGAATTCTGGACACGCATGGACTCGACGAGTTGGTTGGAAACTCGGCTAGTCAGTTAGGGTTTCATGACTTCCTAAGTTCTTAAGGAACTCGACGAGTTGCTAGCTGCACTCGACGAGTCGGGTCAATATGGACCATTGAATTTGACCTTTGACCTTGACCAAGGGTTGACCAGTTGGACTCTTTAGAGTATTTTGGTAAATTGGGATTCTAATGGACTTGGTCCTATGGTGATGATAGGTGGGTGAGTTCGTGGCTGCAATTCGAGAGTTTTGCATTATCACTACAGTTCGACATCTGTGAGGTGAGTTTCCTCACTATACTCAAGGATCTAAGGCACCAAGGCCGGCCCTTTGGATTGTTATCCTGATATGTTATGCTAGTATGATGTGCTAGACTAGTATCCTGGTACATATGACGGTATTATGTTGTGATGATGTGTTAGATCAGTATCCTGGTAGATAGGATGATGCTATGCTAGTATGATCTGTTAGATCGGTTTGCCTGTCTATAGACTGCTATATGACTATTTGATATATGTGCACATGTTTGGTTGGTGGTTGAGGCTTATCTGCTTTCTGCGAGAGCCAATAGACCTCGGCATTCCAACCCGATGGTTATGGGCCGTGAGTATTCCATCTCGAGGATGATTGGACTCGTAGTATGTGGGCATTCCAACTCGATGGTTGTGGACTGAGGGTATACCATCCCGAGGATGACTGGACCCATAGTATGTTGGCATTCCAACCCGATGGTTGAGGGCGTGGGGTATTCCAACCCGATGGTTGATTGGACCCATAGTATGTTGTTTGTGTTTACGTATATGTTGATGTGTGTATGGGTATATTGTGGGGAACTCACTAAGCTTCGGGCTTACAGTTTCAGTTTTTGGTTTCAGGTACTTCTGATGATCGTGGGAAGGAGAAGGCGTGATCATACAACTGCTCATGATTTATGATTTTGGTTCTGGGAAACTCTGACATTAAACCATTTGAAAACATGTTTGTAATAATCTTTGGTTTTTAAATGACTTAAAAAGTTTTAAATTGGCTTGAATTTTATGGTTGTTACATGCAAGGACACCCCAAATTTCAAACCTAAGAACTCCCAGGACAATGGAGGAATACTACCCAAGAAGCGAAAGTTCTGAAACAAGAAAAAGGGCCGTCCGACTCAAGGACCTACCAAAAGAAAACAAATTGTGGTAGTCCATACCACCACTGTCCCTACTGCCTCAGAGCCGACAAGACCATATGCTGGGACACTCCCAAAATGAAGTAGGTGCAACTTTCATCACTATGGAGTCTGTCGAGAGATGCATTGCAATAATTGCAACAGAAAAGGGCATACAGCCCGTTTCTGTTGGATTCCAACTCAACAAGCCACCCAAGCCACCAATGTTGGAGTGAGCCACACCTGCTACGGTTGTGGTGAGACAGGCCAGTTCAAAAGGGAGTGCCCAAGGGCAAGTGACACAAATGTGGTGGCAATGTAAGGGTACTTATGATCACTACAGGAGAGAATCTCCCGGAACCACCTGTGGTTATCGGTATGTTTCCTAACGACAATGTTTAGACTTCGAATTTTTACTAAAACTAGTGCCAATTAAAGCTTACCGGCCATAGGTTTCGAAACGCGACAAAACATAGTCATAAATTGCCCCCTCACCCGAATAAATCACATCATTCAAAAAAAAGGGAACCCTTACTGGGTGATCTATGACGGCTTAGTGTATACGTTAGAGTTATATATAACTAAGATTCTACGGACTTAAGGATTTGTGCTTCCACTTTAACTCATGTTCCTTGTTTGGTAGTGAGCTTATGGTAGAACCACTTATTCGTCGGTCTATTCGATCTTGATTATAGATGACTTGTATACACCAAGCGATTATAGAAGGACCTGGTAGGGATCATACTACAAAATTTCATTACTAATTATCGAAGCCCTTATACTACCAGTACTTACCCAATTGCGAAACGAAATATTTGCAGTAATAATGACAAATGGTAAAAACCAAAAGCACTAAAGATGTATACATAGGAGCACTCTAACCCTAAACAATCACTTCTTCCAAATCGACTAAATGCCTGTTACAATAAAAAGTTTTGACGTCATCATTGGTGTGGATTGGCTAGGTCCTCACCATACCGATATCATATGTTATGAAAAGGTTATACGCCTTAACCTACCGACTAACGAAACCCAGTCATCTACGATGATAAACCTGGCACAAACCTCCGAATCATCTCTTGCTTCAGACTTAGAAGTACCCACACGAGAGGTACCATGCCTTCCTGGCCCACACCATGGATGAGAAACAGGAATCGAAAGACATCAGGGATATTCCAGAAGCCCGCAACCTTCCCGATGTATTCCCAGAAGACCTTCCGAGAATACCACCCGCACGACAAGTCGAGTTCAAAACCAACTTAAACGCAGTAGCTATGGAAAAAGTATTTGTAATTACCTTCTCAACCAAATTAATCACATCACTCATGTACACAACTAAGGACCCATGCTGGTAGTTTATGATTACTAAGTGTATACGTTAGGGTTGTGTATAATTAAGATTCTACAGACTTAGGATTTATGATTCCGCTTTAACTCTTGTTCCTTGTTTGGTTGTGGGCTTAGGGTAGAATCACTTATTCGACTGTCTTTTCAATCTTAATTATATACGACTTTTATACACAAAGCGATGATAGATGGACCAGGTACGGGTCATACCACAAACTTCATGACAAAGTTACCCAAGACTGCAGGTGGACACATCACCATTTGGGTAAACATATACAAATGAACCAAAACCCACACACTTCCTACCGATCAAAACACGGATGAAATAAAATACCCACATCTTTTCCTAATCCTTGAAGTCCCACTCAAAATGCTAATTTCAGAACTAAATTGCTTCTAACAGGGGGATGATGTGACAACCGTCAATTTTGGTCAAGATAAGTCAACGAGTCATCTCGGTCAACTCAACTAGTACTAGTACGTTAGGCTTTTTCGCTATGTTTCCTAATGTACAACTTATTATTATAATAAAAAGTATCACTCGGAAATTTCAAAGTTTCAAATATAAACCCTAAATAGGGTGAGTAACGTAACAACTCGATAGATTCAACTATGTATCCCTTAGGGATTGATAACAATCATAATGCGACGTAGTAGAGTCCATAATCTTAGCACTACGGGGAAAAGCCATAACATAGGCTACAAACACAATCTCTCTCTATCTATCTCTCTTCATCTCTCTGCCTCCTAAATCTCTCTAGAATCTCTCCCAAATATCTCTCAAATCTCTCTAGAATCTCTCCCAAATCTCTCTAGAATTTCTTGTTGGGTTTTAGTATACTACAACATCCTATGGTGCACATACAACCCTAAAAGCTTTGGATCTATGTTTTCTCTAATTATACATGCAATATTGTTTCCAAAGCTTTAAGCCAACAACTAGCATACAAATGATATAAACAACATAAAATACTAGTTAGGAGTTTACCTCTTTATGTAGCTTGTAGAACTTGTTGTATTTGGCCTTTAAGAAGTTAGAACCAATAGTATGAATGCCTCAATTGGTTCACAACACATCTAGGACAAAGGATGACATTTTGAGAGAGAATCTTGAACCCAAAATCGTCCATGAACTCCAAGAACTTGCTCAGTGGCGTTTTAGGTTATGGAGCTTGTATTTATATGTGGGATTTACGGGGTCATGGGTATAACCCAAATCCATACCCATGTGTATTATGATCCATGGTTCATGTGGCCCAACTCTTTATGTATCCATATAAAAACTTGGTCCAACATGGATCATAAGCCCAACACATATAAATATAACTAATTACCATAATTAGTCCCCATAGATTTAAGTATTCTCTTTTGATCACAAAATTAATTCCAAATTAATTCTTGATCAATACTCATTAAACCATATGATTTCATATTAATATATTAGAACTTATAGTATATTAATAAATCATATATAACCTTCTCTCAAGAATCCATCCTAACAAATTGTCCTGATGATACGCAACCCAAATGGACCATGCTACTATCGGGTCAAGTACATACCAATAATAGTTATGGGCTTACACATCTAATCCAACAGTCTCCCACTTAGATAAGTCTAAAACTATTACTGCGAGTACGACTCCAAAACCCGACTAGTAATCGTAGCTCTTAAAAGCCGCTGTCGAACTCTGACCTAGTCAATGACATGTCCATTAGATAAGGGATCATATATTCCTCCATTCTAGATATCATATGGACTGAGACATGGATTATATTCATTCTCTGTGTCCATCTGTTGTTTCCCTATTTCCGATTTATGATGACCGACTAATTAAACAAATCAAATCAGTCCTGGCCCGGCCGAGCACTTACGGTTATCATCACTAAATCGTCGAGGGGCCCACAGATATCGTTTTTATCCCTCCAAGGGTAAATGGAATGGATAAAGTTCGACTCATATGCTTGCTCTATTTACTCATCAAATCACACACAACAATGCGTTTTATAACACCAAGTTACTGGTGCGTTTTCATATTATCAATGTGCAACCGACTGGTAGACTGCAACTCATATCTCTCCGTTTGAAGAATATTAGATATTATCGTCTCATGATCACTCGTGATAAAATCGATGAAGTGATTCAAATGAGCGTGGGTTTAATCCAATACTCGAATCTTATTCTAGGAGCACTCATGAATACTGTAACTATGTCTAAAACATCTAGACATACTACAGACCCATTCATGACAGTCTTGCCTCAATGCCTACTTCCAAAGTATGATCGACTATGGACGGTTTGAATAAGCTAGTTATTGGGGAAGTCAAAACATGCAAAGTGAAACACAAAAATAATACTAATCCTATATGGCCCCAAAAATTTGAGTGCCATATTGATTTCTCATTATTCATTGTATAATGTTTCGAATAATCAACTTAATACTTGAGTTAAAACAATAGCTGTCCCATGCTCCAAGCATGCACACTATGTTTGTCTATGGTCCTTACTTTGTGAAATAGATCAACTGACAACACTTTAATGATGCTCATTTCACAATCCCAAATCCTTACTGTAAACGTAAGAATATCAAATTCTTTCCATTTACTGTAATCTATTAGATTCTAAACTTATATGCAATGATCCTTTTGTAATGACTATGCACAAAAGTCACAGAGACTTGGCAACAGACATTACAAATTATTCCAATGGAGAGCAATTCCATGGAAACGAAGTCTCACATTCAAAGTACATTCCTTTGAACATCCTTCTTGCATTAAGTTTTCTAATCTTACACAGATTTAAAGAATGACTTCCACTTATGGAAACATTTCCATATTCCCATTTTGACTATCACTTCTAAACAAGAGTTGCCTGTTTTCAGAATATGTCAATATGGTCCTTTCCAAATTTACACCATACTTCCAAGTGTCCATGAGCAACCAATCTTTGGTAAACCTCAAATTGTCCTCGACAATTGCTTAACCATTTTAGTCATATCCAGTTCTAGTTCTTTTCCCTCTTAATGCCCTAGGCATTTGGAAAATTTAGAACGGATGAATATTACAACACATATAATCGATCCTATATCTGAAGCATATGGGACACGATTCATGATGTATCACATAAAGACATGATACTAGACCAGTCTTTTGCTATAATATTTCTATTTCTATTTGACATGTTCTCATAATTCGAATTATGAAAAGGGATGCCGTAATCATAATCGAATTTTAGAACGCAAATAATATTTCCATATATAGAATTTCCTTATGTTGAACCATTCCAACATAAAATTCATATATACTTGAGTAAATTTGATTAAAATCTCAATCTAAGCTTTTAGAATTGAAATGAAGTATGAAGTCATCTCCCTTAATTATAGCAAAACAACTTTTCAAACCCTGCAACTTGGTGAATTGAAACCTTTGTTTTCTATAATTAACATTGCTAACTTGCAACACTTACCATAATTGATTATGGTCCCACTAGCATAATAATTACTTTACTAGCATAACACTTATGTTCCCACTAGCTTTGACATGTACCCAGAAATCAGCTGGACTTCTAGAAATCAATACTTTATTGACTTTCTTACCAAAGTTCAGATTTCTGATATGAGATTCTTTGATAAGACTTTATCAAAATCATACACCTTTCCTTAGATAGCTCACATGTGTGTCAAAACAATTATGAAGAGGGATGCCGTAATCATAATGTTTAGACCTTTTGCCCCTTCTCACAATTCGAATTATGAAGAGGGATGCCATAATCATAATCAAATTTGAGAATGCAAATCCCACAATTGCTATCTCTTTAAAATCTACTTAGTGAAAGCGTTTCCTCACAATCATTTTCATGAATTGGAGAGAAACCTTATGACAGTTAGATTTTATGGTGTGTATGTTCGTATCCATGGGAATTTGTCAAACCAAAATCATAAGACAAGGCTAGTGACAAATCGAAACTCATATGGACTGAACTTGTTCAATCTCAATTTCTTGCCACCTCGCGACACAAGGGTCTACCATGTCTTCCAAGTTGTTATGCAAAAAATTGAGAACTCATAGAATTCACATGCATAGACAACTTTTAACTGGAATGAGCACAAAAATAAGAATATGTCAACACAATAGGTTACAAACCTCAAGTAGTGTGCTAGTGATAAACAACATGTTTTATTCTTGATTAGTTCTTGAGACCCTTTTCAAGATCATTAAGACTCCCACTGACCTCTTGACATATAAGATTCTATTATCAAGAACCATTCCTTGACAAAGCAAATATTCAAGAGTTAGTGCGGAATCTTATCAAGACAAACACTTCACACAATTGGACTTAGTTGGTCTTTGTTTTATCCAAAACATCACAACTCACCAATTTCAAATGTACAAGAGTAGAAAACATTTTACTCTACATTTGATAAGTGTTTTAAACCATCCTTAGGATTATGTCACTCAAGGCTCGATCTTGGAGTGTTACTCTAAGACTCAATTTTGGAACAAAGTATGATTCATCTTTTGATTTAACCATTTCAACAATTCACGATTCCTCTTCTTAGTCAAACAAATGCACTAAGATGTCCTTAGAGGATCAATTGTGATATGGTTATTCATAATCATTAAGATGATCATAAAACATGATACTAAAGTACTCTCCCATCTTTTCAGATTGGAGAAACTTTTATATTTCTGCCTTATTGAAACTTTTCCAATGTTTCAGAAATACATTTAAACTTGTAAGCATAACCATATTTACTAAACTTTACTAAATCATGACGAATAGTCTTATCGATCTTTGTGGTGGACTTGACCAATACACAACCAAGTGTACCCGATCCCCTAGTGAAAGACCCACACTTTCATACTTGACAATTGTTACTCTGAAACATGCTACATGTATATTCATAAAAACAATATTTTATATTGATAAAGTGATTACAAACTACTGGATACAAACCAACTATTTCAAAGTGTTATATATATATTACATAACTTCCCAGGATTCTATTGTTTTATACATATGGGACTGCAAAATACAATAGTTTCAAACTATTCGAAAATCTTCTATCAATACAATAGTTTCAAACTATTCAAAAATCTTATATCAGTATATAACTATACTGGATGCTTATGTCCTGCAAATTAGTTAAACATTCAGAGGGGTAAGCGGTGACGCTTAGTGAGTTCAATAATAGATACAATATAACATTATGCCATATATATACTTCAATATGGCAGAGGCAAAGAGGATCAAGGAACAACAAAGGCATATGTGAATCATGTGACAAACTTTCCATATCAATCATTGATTTGATTCAAAGATATACAATCAATGAGACATAACAATTTCCATACTTGATATACATCAATAAAGCTTTGGCCCAAATGGCACAGAAGACATACAACTTCGGATTAACCTTTTGGTAGATTTCAGGCTTATAGCCATGTCTAACCTTCTGCCAATACCATAGAATAGAAATCATTCTCTTATGGAGACATGTTTTACATGGCCAGAGGCTACATACCAGTACCAATATGAATCTAAGTCCTTTCACTGATCACATGGTCAAAGGTATTTCTTTTGCTACTAAAAATAACGAATAAAAATAACACGGGAAAATAAACCGGAATAATAACACTGAAAAGCACGTAGCACATATAACACATAACATACAATTGTTCCTATATATTAAACTCACCGTGAAATAACCAGGGGTTAAAATAGTAATTTCGGCAGCACTTCGTTACTATAATTAGCTTTCTTCGTTGAAAAAACCGAAAGTTTTCTTGAAAACCGGGCTCCGTGAAGGTAGAGCTTCAAAACCGAAAAGATAAATTTTTTGGGCTTCTCGGCAACTTCAGGACGTGTTTCGGGCATTGGAATTAATCTCGGGGCTTTGGGGGAAGTGGAAGTAGAAGAAATATAAGTTTAGGGGTGAAATTTGCCAAATTTCTAACATTTACCCGGGAGGTCTCGCACCCCTTATATAGGTGCGAGCTTCGGATCTCAAGCAAGAGGGAAGGGCCAGGTTGCAGCGAAGCTCGGACACGCGGCAGAAGGGCGAGGCTCGGATGCGAGGGTCAGAACAGGTGTGCGCTTCGTATTGGTCGGATGTCGCAGCTACTCGCTTCGAATCGGGCCAGCATCCTAAGTCGAATCAGGAAACGACACGCGAGTCGGGCACGAGGGATGCATGCGAGGATCACGTGATCGACTTCGGACACCTGTGCGACACGCGTCACTTCTCATACGCACCACGCAGCTACTTCGGATACGTGGCCAGCTCAGAGCGAGGGTGACGTGGCTGGCACTATTCATGCGAAAATTCTCGAAAATTGTGCCAAATCTTGTAAAATCCATAACTTTCTCATACGGGCTCCGTTTTTGACGTTCTTTATATGCACGCGTAGGGAAAATTATGCTCTACGACTTTCGTTTAGACTTCGTCGGAAAATTTTGAATTTATTTTTATATTATTATTTTTAACAGACCGGGACTGGTACATCCGTTAAAAATTCATAACTTCTTCATCCGACGTCTGTTTTTGTCATACTTTTTACCGTTGTACTGCTAATGACGTGACTTTGGATTCTCGTTTAGGTTGTGTCGGCTAAAAATTACTCGATCTAAAATTCGAGTTTTTAGCTGTCTACTGCTAAGCTGAAACTTAGAAAAATCATAACTTCCTCATACGAAGTCAGATTTTGGCGTTCTTTTTATCAAAATTCTCGGTTTAACGAATACTATGACTTTCATTTAGATCACTAAGGCTAAAAAGTAGTTTATCAAAAACTCACTTTTTACGTCATTCAGCACCGTGCTGGTTTTGTCGCGGATCTTCGATTGGTCATAACTTCTTCGTTATAACTGGGATTTCGATGAGGTTTTCGCCTAAATGTTTCTAACGAGATTTTCTACAACTTTCAATAATAAAATTTTACTTATTTCAAATTTTATATTTTCATTAAATTTCGATATTTTAACTTTTAATTGGAATCTCATAAAACTTCCAATATTTTCCGAGTGATTCTAAACATAGTTTTACCTTATTTCTAGTAAAAACTATATGTTAGAACTCAATACTCAATATCACATAATATTTCATAATATTATTTACTTAAAACACGATTTCAAAACGTGTATGTAACAAATACCTCCTCATTTTGAGAATTTCGTCCCCGAAATTACATCGATTAAAATAAATGGGGATATTTCGCTCTTATCTCATTCTTATTCTCCCAAGTATAGTTCGGGCCTCGATGGTGTTTCCACTTGACAAGCACCAACTCTACTTCTTTATTACGTAGTTCAGTCGTTCTTTTGTTTACGATTTCTTCAGACTCTTCTACATAAGTTAACTTATTTTCCAGTTTCACCTCGGATAATGGAACTGCTTCATCATACATTCTTAAGCATTTGCGTAGATAACTCACATGAAAGACATCATGAATATATGCCAAGTCTTCAGGCAATTCCAAGCGGTATGCTTGTTTACCAATCCTCTGGAGGATTTTGAAAAGACCAACAAATCTAGGACTTAGTTTTCCTTTCTTTCCAAATTGCATATGACCTTTCGATGATGATACCTTCAACATTACGAAATCACCCACCTAGAATTCTATTGATCGTCTCCTCTTTTCTGTATAGGACTTTTATCGATCCTGGGCCGCTTTCATTCTTTCTCGTACAATTTGAATCTTGTCGGTGGTGTCTTGAATCATTTCAGGGCCTCCACGGATTTTCTGTCCTATTTCACGCCAACATAATGGAGTACGACACTTGCGACCATATAATGCCTCATATGGTGGCATTTTGATTGAAGCCTGGTAACTGTTATTATACGAGAATTCGACAAGAGGTAAGTATTTATCCCAGTTACCACCGAACTCCAAGACACATGCACGAAGCATATCTTCTACTGTCTGGATTATTCTCTCTGTCTGACCATCTGTATAGGGATGATAAGTTGTGCTGAGAGCAACTCGAGATCCCAATTCACGTTGCATACTCGCCCAAAAGTGAGAAGTGAAACGAGTATCACGATCAGAAATGATCTTTAGTGGCACACCATGTCTTGAAACAATTTCATCCAAGTATACTTGTGCGTATTTCTCCATTGGAGCCGTTTCACGCATGGCAAGAAAATGAGCGCTTTTAGTCAGGCGGTCGACGATTACCCAAATGCTATCATGCTGTCTAGCAGTCTTTGGCAATTTGGTAATAAAATCCATGGACAGTTCTGTTGGGTTTTGAGCATTCTAACACTCCTATGGTGTACATGCAACCCTATAAACCTTGGATCTATGTTTTCTCTATTATACATGCAAATATTAACTATTCCAAGGTTTCATCCTAACTAGCATATTATGAAGCACCTATACTACAAAGTTCTAGTTAGATGACATACCTTTTGATGTAGCTTGATGTCTTCGAGCTTTAAGAGCTTAGCCCCAATAGTGTGGAAGCCTCAAATGGAATCACAAATCACCAAAACACCTTGGAAGAACTTGAGAGAATATGTATGCACACTAAAATCGGCCCACTCTTATTTTCACACACTTGTGCCAATTTTGTGAGCCAAGGACCCCTTTATATATTATGGGGGATTAGGGTTACATCCATGTAAACCCTAATACCCATGACCTTTCATTTACATAGGATCCATGGGTTAAAAGCTCCATGGACCATCCATGAAAGCTTAGCCCAACCTAAATGAACTTGGCCCATTCCATATATATAAGAGTCCATATTTAATTAGTTCTTTTTGATCACTTAATTAATTCTAAATTAATTCTTGATCAATACTAATTAAATAATATGATTCCATATTAATATATTAGAACTTATAATATATTAATATAAATCATAAATATACTATTCTCAAAAGACTATCCATATAAATTGTGCAGGTGAAGTGCAACCCAAATGGACCATGCCGGGTCGGGTCAAGTACATACCAAATATAGTTATGGACTTAGACATTAATCCAACAGTCTCCCACTTGGATAAGTCTAAAACTATTATTGAGTATGACTTCAAAACCTAACTGGCAATCGTAGCTCTTAAAGCCGCTGTCGAACTCTGACCTTGTCAATGACTTGTCCATTAGATAAGGGATCATATATTCCTCCATTCTAGATATCATATGGACTGAGACATGGATTATAATCATTCTCTCTGTCTATTTGTTGTTTCCCGATTTTCGATTTATGATGACTGACTGATTGAACAAATCAAATCAGTCCTGGCTTGGCCAAGCACTCACATGTGTCATCGCTAAATCATCGAGGGGCCCACAGATATCGCTTTTATCTCGAAGGTAAAAGGAATGGATAAACTTCGACTCATATGGCTTGTTCTACTACTTGTTGAATCATACACAAAGGCACGTTTTATAACATCGAGTTACCAAATGCGTTTTCGTGCAATCAATGTATAACCAACTCATAGTAACAACTCATATCTCTAGGTTTGAAGAATATAAGATATTATCGTCTCATGATCACTCGTGATAAAATCCATGAAGTGATTCAAATGAGCGCGGGTTGAATCCAATACTCAGAACTTATGAGCACTCATGAGTGTTGTAGCACCACTTTGTCCACCAACTTGGACCTCTACAAACCAACCCATGACAGTCTTCATTCATATCTACTTCCAACATATGACCGACTGTGGATGGTTTGAATAACTTAATCATTCAGGAAGAGCGACTTAGTTATTCTGGAAGTCAAAACATGCAAAGTGAAACAAAAGAATAAATGAATCAAATATGGTATCAAACCCTATGAATATAAATAAACACTTTTATTTATCACCATACTGATTACTCATTATTCATTGTTTCAGTTTTATCAACTTTATACTTGAATTAAAAACACTAGTTGTCCCATGCTCCAAGCATGTACACTATGTTTTTCTTAAACAATAGCTTTGCCATACACCAAGTATACACTCTATGTTTGTCTATGATCCTTACTTTGTGAAATAAACCAATTGAACATAATTTCAATGATTCTAATTTCACACTCCCAAATCCTTATCGAAAAATGTGAGAATTTCAAATTCCTATCATTTATCGAAATCTGTTTAGATTTTAAACTTATATGCACTGACCCTCCTGTAATGAATATGTACAAAGTCACAAAGACTTGTCAACAGTCATTATAAGGTATTCCAATGAAGATCAACTCCATGGAAACTAAGTCTCATATTCAAAGTACATTGCTTTGGACATGCTTCTTGCATTAAGTTTTCTAATCTTACACAGATAACTTCCACCTATGGAGACAACTCCATATTCTCATTTTGACTATCACTTCTGAATAAGAGACGCCTCTTTTCAGAATATGTCAATATGGTCCTTCCAAAATTAGCACTATACTTCCAACTGTCCCTGAGCAACCAATCTTTGGTAAACCTCAGATTGTCCTCGACAATTGCTTAATCATTTTAGTCATATCCAATTCTAGACCTTTTCCCTTCTTAATGCCTCTGGGCATTTGGAAAAATTTAGAAATGAAAAATATTATAACACATGCAATCGATCCTGTACCCAAAGCAAATGGTACACGATTCATGATGTCTCACATAAAGACATGATTCTAGACCAGTCTTTTGCTACAATATTTTTATTTGCCATGTTTTCAAATTTTGACTATGAAGAGGGATGCCGTAATCATAATTGAATTTTGAGAACGCAATATATAGAATTTCCTTAAGTTGAACTAATCGAACATGAAATTCATATATATATTCTTGACTAAAGATGATTAAGGTCTCAATCTAAGCCTTTAGAACTGAAATGAAGTATATCCTCTCCCTTAATTATAGCAAAACAACTTTTTCAATCCCTGCAGCCTCACGAATTGAAACTTTTGATTTCTATAATTAACATTGCTAACTTGCAAAACTAACAATAATTATCATGCTCCCACTAACATGATGATTATTAGCATAACACTTATGCTCCCACTAGCTTTGACATGTACTCAGAAATCAGCTGGACTTCTAGAAATCAATACTTTATTGACTTTCTTACCAAAGTTCAGATTTCTGATACGAGATGCTTTGATAAAACTTTATCAAATTCATACACCTTTCCTTAGATAGCATGCATGTGTGTCTAAACAATTTCAGAACTATGAAAAGGGATGTCGTAATCATAGTCTCAATTGTTTAGACCTTTTTCCATCTGCTTCAAATCTACTTGGTGGAAGTGTTTCCTCAACATCATTTTCATGAATCGGAGAGAAACCTTATGACCCTTAGATTTTATGGTGTATGTGTTCTTATCCATGTGAATCGTCAAAACCATAGTCACAAGACAAGGATAATGACAAATCCAAACTCATATGGACTGAACTTATGCAATCTTAACTTCTTGCCACCTGGCAGTACAGGGGCTGCCATTGCTTCCAAGTTGTTACGCAACCAATTGAGAACTTTCAGAACTCCTATGCAAAGCCAACTTTAACTGGAATGGGCACAGAATATGTCAACACGATAGGTTATAAACCTCAAGTCGTGTGTTAGTGAAGAACCTCAGGTTTTATTCTTGATTAGTTCTTGAAATTCTTTTTAGGATCTTTAAGACTCCCACTATCCTCTTGACATATAAGACTATCTTGCCAAATATTCAAGAGATAGTGCGGATTCTTTATCAAGACAAACACTTCACACAATTGGCCTTAGTTGGTCTTTGTTTTATCCAAAACATCACAACTTACCAATTTCAAATGTACAAGAGTAGGACACTTTTACTCTTACATTTGACAAGTGTTTTAAACCTTTCTTTAAGATATGTCACTCAAGTTACAATCTTGGAGTATGACTCTAAGAATTGTTTTGGAACGAAGTATGACTCATCTTCCTGATCTAACCATTTCAACAATTCATGACTCCTCTTCTTAGTCATAAGAATGCACTAAGAAGACCTTTAGAGGACTAATTGTGATATTATTTCTAAATCATTAAGATGATCACAAACATGATACTAAAGTACTCTCCCATCTTTTCAGATTTGAGAAACTTTTATCTTTCTGCCTAATTTGATTCTTCCCATTCGTTCTGCCATACATTGAGACTTTTCCAATGTTTCAGAATTATACTTAAACTTGTAAGTATAACCATATTTACTAAACTTTAGTAAATCAAATAGTCTTAACGAGCTTTGTGGTGGACATGACCAGTGCACAAGAATGTGTACTCGATCCCTTTAGTCCTTCACTTGACTCACACATCCATGTGAACAAGTAATTAGTCTTGATTTTCCAATGCTTGAAAGTTCTCATTCATCATACTATTCAACTTGCATGATTCCAAGTTTCGGTCCAATTGAAACTTGGGCGATGAGGAACTTTCCTGATTTGGTAAATTTAGACACTACCACAAATGAAAGAATCAAATCGATTTTCCAATATTGTTGTCAGTGGAATCATATAAGCAACAATTTTCCACAAATGCCATTGTAAGGATACTTCAAATAAATAAAATTAAACAATTTTCTTTTATTTTAAAACTTTGCGGAAAAACTTATCCTTACAATCCACATGGAAAATTGTTGTTATCTATTCCTTAGCAATATATCATAACTTCTTAAGCAACTGCTCAAAATTCTGATGCGATCGAAATCCACCTTCGCGATCAGAATCAGCATATACTTCCTTTCAGATTTCTCTCTATTCTTTGATTCTTTAAACATCAACATGTGACCCAGTCACATCATGTAATGAGGATCTCAGAATAGAACTTAACAGAGTTAGATAATGGGCTCTACCTGATGTAGAGTCAAACTTATTGACTTTAACATCCTTATGTAAATTTGGCAGCTTTGCAATCAACGCCCCTTCCTTTGGCAAAATAAACATATGGACCCTTTGGTAATGGGACTATCTCAGACTTAGCCTTTCTCTTTACCATTTGGTCAACCGGGTTGACTATGGCCAATCCCTTTCCATTGGGAAGAGAATGCTTTTTCTGGATTTCCAGTGTCACTATTGTCACTGTCCATAAAGTTTTTGGGAAGTTGATCTTCTAATCAAATTTGCTTTACTATCGTTCCAAATCATTGCTGATTCAGCAGCACCAAGCAAATAGATATGATCCTTAAGGTTCATGTCATAGTCTGTTTCATAGTAGTCCCAAAGGAACTCACTATGTGACTTAGAAAGTGATTGAACATCCAACTTTCTCAAGACTTTGACACCCAACTCTCCCGGCTTGTCAATATGTGACTTCATCTCTAAGATGTGATCACACATAGACCTTGCTTGCCATTAGGGCTTGAGTGACCTTGAACTTGTGGGTTAGGGAGAATAATTGGAGGAGGTGGAGGAAGAGAAGTATGATTTCCATGAGCCAAACTCGGGAAGTCATATTCATTAGGAAAGCTTGGTTTGGGAAGATCATTGTTGTCTAAACCAGACATCAACAATGGGAGAAATTCACGTAAAGTTGATTTAAGTCCTTAATATAACACCCAATATGATATATTAAGGCTAGGACCCAACAAACTATTTTATAACTTGGAAGAGGGATGCCATAATCCAAGCTATAAAATATTTGAAGGTAGGTGAATGACGATTCACCAATTTCCACCAAGATAAACGAAATGTATTATTAGGTTTTAATTGGTTTTGAAACTCCTAGATTCTTTTGAGATTCATTGAACTTTTCAATGGCATGTTTCAATCTCGAGTATGCCCTTCAGGTTTTGTGACTGGGATGCCGAGGATCACAAAACAAGGTGTGAAGTAACCATGCAAATATACTTGGTACCCTTAATATTTACCCCTCAATCGATGTGCCGGTTAACCACACACGCTCCAACGATACTATGATAAACATTAAGTTACCCTTTGCCTACCTTGTTAAGTCCAGGTTAGTGTGCCGGTTAACCACACACGCTCCACTAACAGCTTAAACAAAGTGCAAAGTGTAATTTCATGGATTAGCACCTTATTCACATTTTCCTAAGTAACTAAGATTGGGAATTTATAAGTGTTTAGTTACTTAGTATTTATCATTATACTTATAATGAAGGGAGAATTATAGTCCTTGTCCTACTTGTTCGGCTAACGACCCTCCACCGGTCAAGGAAGCGGTGAGTGAGAGTGGACACCCATTAAACTGCCATTTTATAGGCAGTAACCTTATACCCCCCTTATAGACCGGCTTCGTGAATGAGGCCTACTAATGGTAAGACGACTTGCTCTTATACATATAATATATTAAACTTTTAATATTATAATAGTATAAGGGTGTATTTTAGACATTTAAAATACTTGGTGGTTTAATCTATTAATTAAACTATACTCTTAATTTAATTAAATTTAAACCATGTCATTATGGAATTATTAATTCTCTTTTAATTAAACACTTTAATTATCTATTAATAAAGTCCATAAGAGTTAATTGAATTATTCAATAAAACATCATAATTCCACTTATTAAATTCAAAATTAAAACCATTTAATTAATTGTTTAAGTTATGAACCCAAGAGTTTTAGAATTCAATTCTTTTTTTTTATCATAAAAAAGCTTTTTCCAAATTCCAAAACTTGAGGGCAAGTTTTGTAACTCTTGAAAACTTTTGGATTCCATAACTTATGGAGTTAAATACTTGTTTTATGATGAAACTTTTCATGTTCCATAACTTAAGAACAAGTTATGGAATTCTTTAAAACATTAAGACCAAGTTTTGTAACTCCATAAAAAACTTTGAATCAATTTTTTTAAAAAACCTTTTCATATCCATAACTTATGGAGGTTTCAAAAAAATCTTTAGATCAAACTTTTAAAACTAATAAAATAATCATATCATTTTATCTTTTACTAAATTTGACCTAATTCAACTCATATAGCAAATGATTCAAATTTTACAAATAATTAGTTTTTCACAAAAACAAGTAATTATCTTAAAATTTGACAAACGTCATGTTTTTTTTCTTTTTTTTTCCAACTTTGAAAATAAAACATTTGCATCAATATAACAGAAAACAACCCATGGCTCTGATACCACTGTTGGGTTTTGAGCATTCTAACACTCCTATGGTGTACATGCAACCCTATAAACCCTGGATCTATGTTTTCTCTATTATACATGCAAATATTAACTATTCCAAGGTTTCATCCTAACTAGCATATTATGAAGCACCTATACTACAAAGTTCTAGTTATATGACATACCTTTTGATGTAGCTTGATGTCTTCAAGCTTTAAGAGCTTAGCCCCAATAGTGTGGAAGCCTCAAATGGAATCACAAATCACCAAAACACCTTGGAAGAACTTGAGAGAATATGTATGCACACTAAAATCGGCCCACTCTTATTTTCACACACTTGTGCCAATTTTGTGAGCCAAGGACCCTTTATATATTATGGAGGATTAGGGTTACATCCATGTAAACCCTAATACCCATGACCTTTCATTTACATAAGATCCATGGGTTAAAAGCTCCATGGACCATCCATGAAAGCTTAGCCCAACCTAAATGAACTTGGCCCATTCCATATATATAAGAGTCCATATTTAATTAGTTCTTTTTGATCACTTAATTAATTCTAAATTAATTCTTGATCAATACTAATTAAATAATATGATTCCATATTAATATATTAGAACTTATAATATATTAATATAAATCATAAATATACTATTCTTAAAAGACTATCCATATAAATTGTGCCGGTGAAGTGCAACCCAAATGGACCATGCCGGGTCGGGTCAAGTACATACCAAATATAGTTATGGACTTAGACATTAATCCAACAAGTTCTTCCCATTTCCATACAGGAACACTAAGACTTTCTGGGATTCCGTAAGGCTTTTGGTGTTCTGTTTTGACTTGTAAGCATACTAAGCATTCTTGTACATATCTTCCAATGTCTCTCTTTATTCCAGGCAACCAATAATCAACTCTTACATCATAGTACAACTTGTACCAGCATGTATTGACAGTTTAGATTTATGAGCTTCATCTAAAATCTTCTTTCTTAATCCACCAATCTTTGGAATCCATAGCCGATTCTTGAATACCTTCAATCCTCTTGGATCATCAAGCAAAACATCAATATAATGTATCATCCCTTCTTTCTTCACATTTTCTGGCTTTAGGGCCTCTACTTGCCATTTCTCTAGTTCATCTAGAATAGTGAACTTTACTGTAGTGTGAGTAATAGCATAACACATACTATTACGATAAACCTTTCTGCTAAGTGCATCGGCAACTACATTAGCCTTTCCAGGATGATACAGGATTTCACAGTCATAGTCTTTGATCAGCTCCATGGCTCGTTGTTGCCTCATATTCAGAGTTTGCTGACTGAATATATACTTGAGACTTTCGTGGTCGGTAAACAATTGGCATTTTGTACCAAAAAGATAATGTATCTAGAGTTTTAGGGCGAACACCACTGCAACGTGTTCGAGATCATGGGTGGGATAATTCTTCTCATAATCTTTCAGTTGTCTTGAGGCATAGGCTATCACTTTACCACGTTGCATCAACATACAACCGAGTCCCAATCTTGAAGTATCGCTATATATGGAGAAATCATCATCACCTTCTGGGAGTGATAAGATTGGAGCATGAGTCAAAAGATCTTTTAGGGTTGTGAAAGCTTTTTCTTGAGCTTCACCCCATTCGAACTTCACTTCCTTCCGTGTAAGACTCGTGAGAGGTACGGCTATACGAGAAAAGTCTTTAATGAATCTCCGGTAATATCCTGCAAGACCCAAGAAACTATGAATTTCGGAAGCATTACGCCGCACTTCCCAATTTTGAATGGCTTCGATTTTGGTAGGATCTACGAATACACCGTCACTAGAAATCACATGGCCGAGATATTGAACTTGACGAAGCCAAAATTCACATTTCGAGAATTTAGCATATAGTTTCTCCTTTCAAAGAAGTTCTAATACCGCACGAATATGAATGGCATGATCAGCTTCAGACTTGGAATAGATTAGAATATCGTCAATGAATACGAGGACAGATTTATCGAGCATTGGGCGGCATGCCCGATTCATCATATCCATGAATATAGTAGGAGCATTTGTTAAACCAAACGGCATGACAAGGAATTCATAATGCCCATATCGAGTACGAAAAGCAGTCTTCGGTACATCCTGCTCGTGAACTTTCAACTGATGATAGCCAGATCTTAGATCAATCCTTGAGAAATAGCTAACACCCTGAAGTTGATCGAACAAATCATCGATGCGAGGTAGTGGGTACTTGTTCTTGATAGTCACCTTATTCAGCTCACGATAATCAATGTACATCCGCATCGATCCATATTTCTTCTTGACAAACAGTACCGGAGCACCCCAGGGAGAGGTACTCGGTCGAATGAAACCTTTTTCAAGTAGTTTCTGCAGTTGGATCATCATTTATTTCATCTCAGCTGGCGCAAGACAATAAGGAGTCTTTGCAATCGGAGCAGCACCAGGCACAAGGTCAATTCGGAATTCTACTTGCCTGTCCGGAGGGAGTGCATGCAATTCTTCGGGAAAAACATCTGGATATTCTTTAGCAATGGGAACATCATTCACCGTTTTCTTCTCCTCTTTTGAGATATCGACTGTGTAGGCCAGATAGATAGAACACCCTTTCGATATGAATTTACGAGCTTTGAGGAAAGATATTATTTTTAAGGTTCCTTGTTCACCATAGACATAGATAGGATCCTCCCCTTCAATGGGAATACGTACTATCTTTTCATAGCACAAGAGTTCAGCGTGGTTCTTTGACAACCAATCCATGCCGAGAATAATATCAAAGTTGGGCAAGGAGATAGGGATCAGGTTATCAAGAAAATTATAGCTTTCAATTTCTATAATACAATCTCTATAGACTTTATCAGCAAGTAATGATATACGTCCCGCAGTATCTACGTGAAATGGTTGTGCGAGTACATAGCAAGCAGTTTGAAAGGAATGCGCAAATTCATAAGACACAAAAGAATCTGAGGCGCCAGAATCAAATAAGATGTGAGCAGGTATAGAGTTAACAAGAAATGTACCCGTCACAACATTCGGGTCCTCGCGTGCCTCCTCTGAGGTAATCTGGAATGCACGACCCTTAGCTTTTGGCACCTCCTCCTTTTTAGTTGGAGTACCCTTTGATTGTTGAATAGGGGCTTGAGTTCTTTCCGGTTGTTAAATGCTTCTTGTGGCCAGTAATACCACATGCAAAACAAGTAACATCCTTTCTTGGGCAAGCTGGCTTTATATGACCCTTTTCTCCACATCCATAACAGACAATGGATTCCTTGTCTATTTTGCATTGGCCCGGATGATTCCTTCCACAAACACGACATGAAGGCGATTGAATAGAAAAAGATTGTGATCTACCTCGTCCGCGAGAGGCATTTTGAGTTTGCACTTGATTACCAGGCTCAGTCTGAACAGATTGAGCTGGTAGAAAAGAAGGAACAGGAACAGTTCTTTCAGTACGTGGATGCTTCAGAATAGTAAGAGTGGCACCACGTAGTTCTAAGCCATGCTCACGTCTTCGAGCATACTCAACGGCTTTATCGAATGACAGTACTTCCCGATTGGCAACGAAATCGTGAATTTCGTGCCGTAGTCCCTCCATGAATAACTGAATCTTCTCGTCTTCAGTTGGAATATACTTTGTAGCAAACCTTGCTCTTTGATTAAACTGAGTTTCATACTCATTCACAGTCATTCCTCCCTGTTTAAGTTCGAGGAATTCCTTCTCCAATCTCCTCCTCATGTCTAGAGGACAATACTTCTCTAGCAAACGAGTTTTGAACATTTCCCAGGCTAAATTCTCCTGGTCAAACCCATTTAGAGCTTCATATGTTGCTTCCCACCAGACCAAGGCTTCTCCGATGAGCATTGCGGAAGCATAATTAGCCTTGTCTTCATTATCCACATGAGAAATACGAAACACTTTCTCTGAGTTCTGGATCCAGGTAAGAACAACAATAGGATTAAGAACACCTGAAAACTCTGTAGCACCACTACTCTTGAAAGCTTTAAACGAGGGACGCTTCACCTCCCCTTTTGAAGATTCTCCAGTGGCTTTCTCTTTTCCTTTATCACCATTCTTTTTGTGTTCTTCGAGAGTCTGTCGAATAACACCGGTAAGTTTACCCAAGAGTCGCTCCTCACGAGGAGATACTGGAGTATTCACTTCCTCAGGTTGAGAACCTCCACCAACCTCAGGGGTATGGCTACTAACATGTTCAGCCATTGCTCTGCAATATGGAGTAACATTGTATTTTAGAATATATATTAGGGTTTATCTTTACCTAATACTTTTACTTAAGTCTTTCCTAAAGTTTGTATCCATATACTTACAATGATTAAGTTTATATATTGAACTTCCAATAGTTTAAGTCTAAATACCAATCCGTGGAATTTAGTTCACTTAAACCACTGCTCTGATACCATGATTGAAAGACCCACACTTTCATACTTGACAATTGTTACTCCGAAACATGTTACATGCATATTCATAAAAACAATATTTTATATTGATAAAGTGATTACAAACTACTGGATACAAACCAACTATTTCAAAGTGTTATATATATATTACATAACTTCCCAGGATTCTATAGTTTTATACATATGGGAGCGCAAAATACAATAGTTTCAAACTATTCGAAAATCTTCTATCAATACAATAGTTTCAAACTATTCAAAAATCTTCTATCAGTATATAACTATACTGGATGCTTATCTCCTGAAAATTAGTTAAACATTGAAAGGGGTAAGCGGTGACGCTTAGTGAGTTCAATAATAGATACAATATAACGTTATGTCATATATATACTTCAATATGGCAGAGGCAAAGAGGATCAAGGAACAACAAAGGCATATGTGAATCATGTGACAAACTTTCCATATCAATCATTGATTTGATTCAAAGATATACAATCAATGAGACATAACAATTTCCATACTTGATATACATCAATAAAGCTTTGGCCCAAATGGCACAGAAGACATACAACTTCGGATTAACCTTTTGGTAGATTTCAGGCTTATAGCCCTGTTTAACCTTCTGCCAATACCATAGAATAGAAATCATTATCTTACGGAGACATGTTCTACATGGCCAGAGGCTACATACCAGTACCAATATGAATCTAAGTCCTTTCACTGATCACATGGTCAAAGGTATTTCTTTTGCTATTAAAAATAACGAATAAAAATAACACGGGAAAATAAACCGGAATAATAACTCTGAAAAGCACGTAGCACATATAACACAGAAAATACAATTGTTCCTATATATTAAACTCACCGTGAAATAACCAGGGGTTAAAATAGTAATTTGGGCAGCACTTCGTTACTATAATTAGCTTTCTTCGTTGAAAATCGGGAGTTTTCTTGAAAACCGGGCTCTGCGAAGGTAGAGCTTCAAAACCGAAAAGATAAATTTTTCGGGCTTCTTGGCAACTTCGGGGCGTGTTTCGGGCGTTGGAATTAATCCCGGGGCTTTGGGGGAAGTGGAAGTAGAAGAAATATAAGTTTAGGGGTGAAATTTGCCAAATTTCTAACATTTACCCGGGAGGTCTCGCACCCCTTATATAGGTGCGAGCCTCGGATCCGAAGCAAGAGGGAAGGGCCAGGTTGCAGCGAAGCTCGGACACGCGGCAGAAGGGTGACGCTCGGATGCGAGGGTCGGAACAGGTGTGCGCTTCGGATTGGTCAGATGACGCAGCTACTCGCTTCGGATCGGGCCAGCATCCTCGGTCGAATCAGGAAACGACACGCGGGTCGGGCACGAGGGATGCATGCGAGGATCACGTGATCGACTTCGGACACCTGTGCGACCCGCGTTGCTTCTCGGACGCGCCACGCAGCTACTTCGGATACGTGGCCAGCTCAGAGCGAGGGTGACGTGGCTGGCACTATTCATGCGAAAATTCTCGAAAATTGTGCCCAATCTTGAAAAATCCATAACTTTCTAATACGGGCTCCGTTTTTTACGTTCTTTATATGCACGCGTAGCGAAAATTATGCTCTACGACTTTCGTTTAGACTTCATCGGAAAATTTTGACTTTATTTTTATATTATTATTTTTAACAGACCGGGACTGGTAATCCGTTAAAAATTCATAACTTCTTCATCCGACTTCCGTTTTCGTCAGACTTTTTACCGTTTTACTGCTAATGACGAGACCTTCAATTCTCGTTTAGGTTGTGTCGGATAAAAATCAATCGATCTAAAATTCGAGTTTTTAGTTGTCTACTGTTAAGCTGAAACTTAGAAAAATGATAATTTCCTCATACGAAGTCAGATTTTGGCGTTCTTTTTATCAAAATTCTCGGTTTAACGAATACTACGACTTTCATTTAGATCACTAAGTCTAAAAAGTAGTTTATCAAAAACTCACTTTTTACGTCATTCGGCACCGTGTCGGTTTTGTCGCGGATCTTCGAATGGTCATAACTTCTTCGTTATAACTCGGATTTCGATGAGGTTTTCGCCTAAATGTTTCTAACGAGATTATCTACAACTTTCAATAATAAAATTTTACTTATTTCAAATTTTATATTTTCGTTAAATTTCGATATTTTAACTTTTAACTGGAATCTCATAAGACTTCCAATATTTTCAGAGTGATTCTAAACATAGTTTTACCTTATTTCTAGTAAAAACTATCTGTTAGAACTCAATACTCAATATCACATAATATTTCATAATATTATTTACTTAAAACATGATTTCAAAACGTGTATGTTACACCTAGTCCTTTACTTGACTCACATATACATGTGAACAAGGAATTAGTCTTAATTTCCCAAACATGAAAATTCTTATTCATCACACAAGTTGCATGATTCCAAGTTTCTATCCAACTGAAACTTGGGTGATGATAATCTTTCCTTATTCGGCAAATTCTCGACACTACCACAAACGAAAGAATCAAATCCATTTTCCAATATTGCTATCAATGAAATCATATAAACAACAATTTTCACAAATCCCATTGTAAGGATACTTAAAATAAATAAAATCAAAAAATTTCTTTTTATTTTAAAATTGCGGAAAAACTTATCCTTACAATGCAAATACATGTGAAAACTACGTTTTTATCTATTCCTAAGCAATCTATCATAACTCTTAAGTAGCAACTCAAAATTCTGATCTTCGAATCATGCGATCGAAATCCATTTTCACGATCAGATTCAGCATACTCTTCTTCTAAGCTTCCTCTCTTTTTCCGATTCTACAGAACATCAAAATGCGACCAAGTCACATCATGTAACAAGAATCTCCAAATAGGAACTTAATAGAGTTAGATAGTGGACTTTACCTGAAGCATAGTCAAATTTTTGACTTTTACCATCCTAGTGAACCTTAAGGTAAATAGGGCAGCTTCGCAACCAATTCCCCTTCCTTTTGCAATAGAAACATATGGACTCTTTAGTAATGGTACATGGGACTATCTCAGACTTAGCCTTTCTCTTTACCATTGGGTCAGATGACTTGACCATGGCCGATCCCTTTCCATTGGGAAGATAAAGCTTTTCTCGATTTCTAATGTTACCATTGTCAATGTCCACGGAAGTTTGGGAAGTAGATCTTCCAATCAAATTTGCCTTACCAGTGCTCCAAATCATTGTTGATTCAGCAGCAACATGCAAATAGGTATGATCATTAAGGGTCATGTCGTGGTTTGTCACATAGTAGTCCTTAATGAACTCACTATATGACTCGGGAAGCGATTAAAGAACCCAGTCAACAGTCAACTTCCTTGAGACTTCAACACCCAACTCTCCCAGCTTGTCAATATGAGACTTCATCTCCAATATGTGAGTACATATAGACACTGCTTGCCAATAGGGATTGAGTGACCTTGAACTATTCAAGAACTTGTGGGTTAGGGAGAACAATTGGAGGAGGTGGAGGAGGTGAAGTATGATTTCCAGTCCCATTAATGCACAACAAAGGGATTAATCTTTCACCTTGATCGCCATTTTGGATATCATCTTCATTAGGAAAGCTTTATCCAAAAGGATAAGGAAGACCATAGTTGTCATAACTAGACATCTATGAGGGAGAAATTCAAGTTTAGTTGATTTAAGTCCTTAATATAACACCCAATATGAAATATTAAGGCTATGATCCAACACAATATTTTATAACTTGGAAGAGGGATGTCGTAATCCAAGCTACAAAATATTTGAAGGGAAGTAAATGAAGATTTGCCAATTTTCACCATGAAAAACGAAATTTAACATTAGGTTTTAAATGAATTGAAACTCCTATATCTTTTGAGATTCATTGAACTATTCAATGGCACGTTTAAATCTCGATTGTGCCCTTCAAGTTTGTGATTGGGATGTCGAGGATCACAAACAAGGAGTGAATAACCATGCAAATTAACTTGGTAAACTTAATGTTACAACCATCTAATCAATGTGCCGGTTAACCACACACGCTCCATTGATCTATGATTAACATCAAGCTACCCTTTGCCACACATTGTTAGTCCTAGATTAGTGTGCCTGTTAACCACACACGCTCTACTAATGATTTAACAAGGTGCAAAGTGCAATTTATCATTATACTTTTAATGAAGGGAGAATTATAGTCCTGTCCTACCCGTTCGGCTAACGACCCTCCACCAGTCAAGGTAGCGGTGGGTGAGAGTGGGCACCCATTAAACTGTCATTTTATAAGCAGTAACCTTATACCCCCCTTATAGACCGGCTTCGTGAATGAGGCCTACTAACGGTAAGACTGACTTACTCTTATACATGTATATAAATATTAAACCTATAATATTATAATAGTATAAGGGTTGAATTTTAAAATTTTAAAATTCTAAGGGTTTAATTTGGAATTAAAGTATTCATGGGGGGAAACTTTACAAATTCCAAAACTTGAGGGCAAGTTTTGAACAATTCAAAAACTTTTGGTTTCCATAACTTATGAGTTTAATATGGTTTTTATTGAAGACTTTTCAAGTTCCATAACTTGAGGACAAGTTATGGAAGACATAAAATCATTTTATGATGATATTAAAAATAGAGACTCTTCCATTTTCATAACGTATGAGACTTAATGTGCTTTTAAATGAAAAACTCTTCATTTTCCATAACTTGAGGACAAGTTATGGAGTTCATAAAAACCATTAAGATCAATTATTTCAATTAACTCAATAATCAAATAATTTTTTTATGAACAAGATCAAACTCATAAGCAAAGATAATTCATATCAACAATTTTCAAGAATTTAGCTAATCATATAAACTAACACAAATCTTGAAACTTTGACAATTATCCTTTATTTGGATGAGAATAAACATTATCATAGCACCAAAATGAAATTTTATGAACAAAAACACTTTGTGGTAATGATTCTAATCCAAAACAGGCCAAAAAAAACTCAAAAATCTGCACACTGGGAGCCCAACTCAACGAGTGCACTATCCAACTCGACGAGTTGGTTGATTTTGCACATGGACTCGTCGAGTCTGTGCGTCGACTCGTCAAGTGTCCTGTCCAGTGTCCAATTTTCTAGTTTTTTCAGCTTTGAACAATTGGCTATGCATCAAATATAATAGAAAAACAACCCATGACTCTGATACCACTGTTGGGTTTTAGTATACTACAACATCCTATGGTGCACATACAACCCTAAAAGCTTTGGATCTGTGTTTTCTCTAATTATACATGCAATATTGTTTCCAAAGCTTTAAGCCTACAACTAGCATACAAATGATATAAACAACATAAAATACTCGTTAGGAGTTTACCTCTGTATGTTGCTTGTAAAACTTGTTGTATTTGGCCTTTAAGAACTTAGCACCAATAGTATGAATGCCTCAAATGGTTCACAACACATCTAGGACACAGGATGACATTTTAAGAGAGAATTTTGAACCCAAAATCGTCCATGAACTCCAAGAACTTTCTTAGTGGCGTTTTTAGGTTATGGAGCTTGTATTTATATGTGCGATTTCATGGCTCGTGGGTATAACCCAAAATCATACGCATGGGTATTATGATCCATGGTTCATGTGGCCCAACTCTTTATGTATCCATACAAAAACTTGGTCCAACATGGATCATAAGCCCTACACATATAAATATAACTAATTACCATAAGTAGTCCCCATAGATTTAATTAGTCTCTTTTGATCGCAAAATTAATTCCAAAATTAATTCTTGATCAATACTAATTAAATCATATGATTTCATATTAATATATTAGAACTTATAATATATTAATAAATCATATATAACCTTCTCTAAAGAATCCATCCTAACAAATTGTACTGATGATATGCAACCCAAATGGACCATGCTCCTCTCGGGTCAAGTACATACCAATAATAGTTATGGGCTTAGACATCTAATCTAACATCTCTCCCATATCTCTCTAGAATCTCTCCCAAATCTCTCTAGAATCTCTCTCCCAAATCTCTCTCAAATCTCTCTAAGTAACAAAAATCACACTTCCAAAGTTTTCCATAAACACCCATACCATCCCATCCCTTCCTCTGCTGAAAACAGCTCAAAACTGAAGCAAAAATCCAAAAAAAACCAAGAGGTCTCGCAGCGAAACCCTCTCAGTCAAAGTCCTCTCGCAGCGAAACCCTCTTAGCTGAAGCCTCTCGCAGCGTAACCATCTCAACCGAAGTCCTCTTGCAGCAAAACCCTCTCAGCCGAAGCCTCTTGCAGTGAAACCCTCTCAGCCGAAGCCTCTTGCAGTGAAACCCTCTTAGCCGAAGCCTCTCGCAGTGAAACCCTCTCAGTCGAAGTCCTCTCACAGCGAAACCCTCTCAGTCGAAGTCCTCTCGCAGCGAAACCCTCTCAGCCGAAGCCTTTCACAGCGAAACCCTCTCAGTCGAAGCCTCTCGCGGAGAAACCCTCTCAGTAGGGAACCCTCTCAGCAGCGAATCCTCTCGGACACCACTCCGGATTTTTGACAGTTTCACACTTTTCGTCATTTTTATGAATTTTTGACGTGGGATTTCCATCAAACTTATATTTTTCACATCCTAGACCCCCTAATATTTTATCCACATCTTGAAGATTTATTATATATAAATCATACTTTTGCATAAAATAATATATAAAGTTAAAAAGATATTGTATTACACAAGTGGGCACAAGTGGATCAAGTGGATTCCCCCATGTCACCTTTATGTCACTTCTCTATTCTCCATTGGTCAAATCATTATCTATTACACATCTCAACCAATCCACGTGCATTATTCTATCGTATATAAACACTTCTAGGAGATTTTTCCTTCTTCATTTCTACACCTCCCTCCAAAATTCCACTTTTCTCTCCACAAAAGCAGCTCTTACTCTTTCTCTCCCTCCATCCACATTCTTGAATTGTTCTTGGATGATTTCCTCATTTTTGGTAAGTATTTCCTCCAACTTCCAAGCTTTCTACATACTTCCATAATAATCTTAAATCATTTACACACATATTCACATATTAACATTCATAGGATTATCAAAATCTCCAAGCATTCCTCGAGTGCTCTTGACTTGAAACTCTTCATCCTCAACCTTCCACTCATCAAGGAATCACATAAGGTGACTTCATACCCCTACATTTTCGAGTTTTCTTCAAGTTTTAGGGGGGGGGGGGGGAATACCATTTACATCACTAAAATATAATCTAAACTTAAATATCAGCTTTCTACAGAAAAGTTGTGATCTGTTCACAGACTATTTTACTCATCTTAAACTTAATATTTTTCAAAACTGTACAATTTGCAAATAGTTCAGGTCTATACCTTTTTAAGGACTACTCACACGCATTCATACGATTTTTCTATAATTTATGGCGATTTTTACAAAACTGCATATCATTTCAAAACAGTTTTCGGACCAGGTTGTCAAAATGAACATTTTTACGTTGGTTAGGAACAATTAAAGGTCAGGATAAAATTATGGACAAAGTAGACTCATTTTCTAAGTTATGAGAGTTTACGGATCCATATTTGGACTTAAAATGATTTTTCTATAATTTTTCTAAAAATGTGAACAGAAAAGTTAAAAACTAGAAAAATGGTTTATGGATTCATTAACACTTTGTAACATGTTGAGCAAAGTATATAATATTATGGAAAAGTATATTGAATATTTTCATGCTATTCTATTTGTATAAAAAGGTGATAAACACACACACACACACACACACACACACATATATATATATATATATATATATATATATATATATATATATATATATATATATATAAAGGTTTTTCATTACTAAAATACATTTATGATAAATTATAATTGGTATAGTTTGTGGATCTTATACACTTTGAATTTTCTATGGAAAGGTAATATTTTCATTTACAAAAGGGTTTTTCATTTCATTACACGTAAACTCGTTGGATCAACGATTTGTGAGACACGTCTTCAAGTACTTACCTAAGTACCAACGAAAGTCCTGAATTATAACCAGAGTCTCTTGGAGGGAGAGCGAGACACTTGTGTATAGATTTATATGGGATTGACAATCAAGCACCTCGGCTGTTAGCTACAGTTGGACCGGCAGGTCTGGGGTGACAAATGTCATTAACATTCTGATGCCTGAAGAACGCCGTATCAGGTCTGGGGTGACACTTTTTCAAACTACTTGTATTCTCAGGAAACCACTAAAACAGGTAACAACCAACTTTTGAGGATGGGACTCTAAGGCATCAGACAAATCATTTTTTTCATCATTTTGTAATTGATTTTGAAACTTGTAACTCATGAAATAATGTAACCTTTTCAATTATATTTATGATGGTTGTGTATGCTTTGGTCGCTATTATACTCGTTGTTATGATATTGTACATGAAGTCATCCACCCCCGGACGTTTCCGCCATCCTGGTTTGGGGGTGTGACATTTATTAACCATTTTCTTTAAAAAGTCAAAATTTTAATTTGTGACATTTCAGAATCAAATTATATAGCATCTATGATTTATCACTACAAAGTCAAATTAAGAATGTAATATACTATAAAATATACTAATATCTAACTAACATACTTTTAGAAACAGTGTAAACTATGGGATGATGAATGATCTATATTTTATCATTTACCTCTAGTAATCATACTCATTTTAGTTTATAGAAAATATAATCAGAAGAATGACAAAGGTAAGCCCTGAAGTTGAAAATGAGATGCAAATAGTTTGCATATAATCTGAACTCTTCCTTTGTTTGATTGTTTTTGTTACTAATTTATATTCTTGCCTTCTGTTACTTGTGAAATTTGGCACGAATCTTGTGTACTCTGGTCAATTTGTATGAATTTGTGTGCAAAGCAAACTTCAATTCCTTCTAATGAAATTAAGTTATCTTTTTTTTCTCAAGCCTTACCTTCCAGTATCATGTTGAATCTACACTCTGCATTGCACATTTTATCATGTAATCAGTGGCAATCAGATCAGGATATGATTTTTTTCTAGCTATGTTGTAGTTAATTGTATCAAATCCATCTACAAGCTTTTCGTTGTTGTTTTTTTTCTGCAGGGGTGGTGCCTAGCAATGATTTCTTTGTCCACAAACTCCAACTACTATTCATTACTATGCAATCCATACTAAATCTGACCAAATTGCCCTTCATAGTTATTACTGTTGACTACTTATTTTTGTTTTACTAGTCGTTTAATGGCTCATGAACAGTACTACAAAATGCATTTCAATATCCCTTTTATTCGTTCAAAAGACATGGTTGGTATTAAGTGTATTTGTGTAGTGGTTTGTTGTTCACTCTTGTAAGCTTTTTAATACAATAATATTTTATGACTTAGAATGTTTTGAATTGTAAAAAGTTGTTAGGTTCTATATTCTGATTTCGAATTTAAGTGGATTCTTTTGGGTAAACTGGTGATGGATTAGGAACTCTACAGAAGATAGTTGTTTCACATAATGGCAAGATAATAACGTCTTTTTACTCATGATGGCCAGCTTTTGGTGATGCCTACAGACTTCTCAAGCATCATCTTGGAGTAAAGTTGTTAGATTTGTTTTATGAAACTCTTGTTGAACCAAAACCATCTTTTTCTTGTATTATGTATGCACATGACTGAACATTAAAGTTATAAACCTTTTTTCAAGTAAACATATGCATTGGATTAATGGATATGTTTTTTCAAATTTTTTCTTAATCTCAAATGTGCAGTGCATAGTAAGCAAGTAAAATGCATATTAAGTTTCTTAATTTCAAGAATATACTAATAATATCATCCATTAGTGTGTAACATGTGTATATGTTCTATGCACACATGCATTCGTTCAATGTACAGTGCATTTGTTCTTTATAAATTAGTAACAAGAAGTTGGTAATTGAGTTAAACATATGGAATATTATATAATTACCTAATTATTCATATGCATATGCATATACTTATTCATATGCATATGCATATCTTTATTCATATGCATATTCACATACTTATTCTTATGCATATGCATATGCTAATTCATATACATATGAATATACATAAGGCATATACTTATTCTTATATGTATATGTATATGCAAATTCAAAAGCATAATCATATGTATATAATTGCCTTATGAATATACTTATTCTTATTCATATGTATATGCATATACTTATGAATATGCATATACATATTCTTATACATATGCATATGCTTATTCATATGCATATACAAAAACATAAACATATGTATCCAATTGCCTTATACACATACTTATTCTTATGCATATGCATATACTTATAAATATCCACCTGCATATAGTTATGAATATACATATACATACATACATACATACATACATACATACATACATACATACATATATTATATATATATATATATATATATATATATATATATACACACACACGCACATACTTATTCTTATGCATATGTCATATTATGCACTTGCAACTACAAGAAAAAGTCCCTTTTACGACGCGCAAACCACGACACTCATTGATTTATGTTACGCAAAAGAGAGTGACATTAAAAAAGTGGCGTCTCTTCAAAAAATTTAAGAATTTAGGTCACGCATTATTGCGTGCCCTTAAATTGGTGTATCTTGTAAAAAAATTAAAAGCACGGAGGGCACTTTTTTTAAAATGTGTGTCCTCTGTGAGTGTCGCTTTATATTTTTACTCAAAAGGCGTATTTCTAAAAATTTTCAATACCCCGCTTCAAATCCCCCTTCATTCTCTTCTTCCCTTCTCTCTGCAAACCCTAATCACGATACCATCTCTGCTATGCACCTCGAAAACTCATATAATCATTCTATAATTTTTTTCTTAAAAAATTGTGTTCCCTCTCTCACATTTTTCTCCTGGTGCTACCCTATTTCCTCGTCCTCAAGCTCTATCTACTCATCCATTCTTCTTCCGATGAATTTATTTGCCACACCAGCAGCTCCCGCCACTACACCATCATCGAATGATCTCTATCAACCAACAAAACCTTAATGTTCCAGTCTGACTTCACCAGAACCATTGGCCATGTGCCTCATCTTCAACGAAACCATTATCCACTCATCGTCGCCCACCCTTTCTCTGACTTCACCACCAAGAACCTTCGTCTGGTAATCTAACATCCTCCTCTTTCCCTTTCTTTGAAGATAAACAAACCCTAATTTTCTTTTTTTAAAATCTCTGTCACTGAAACAGTCTCCTTGATTTGAGAGAATTACTGCATAAATAACCACCATTGGAACCTCTTCACTTGTCATCGAAATCCTACCAGCCATCGTTGTCCCTTCCTTCGACCATAGTAATTCCATCATTAACCAAGAGCACCCTATGTTGGTAATTCTTTGATCCCTTCACAATTTATTTGATTTTCGTTTTTGATTTTATATATGTATATGTTAATTTCTAGACAGTAATCAGTTAGCTTGAGCATAGTCTAGTATGAAGATGAAACTTACATCACCTCTTTGAAATCACTTCATCTTGTTTGACTATTTGTTTATAGAGAAAGTCATGATAGAATGATGTTGGTATATATGTATATTCCTTTCAAATAATCTTCCACGCAAGGTTTTTTTTAATAGCTTCAATTTGTGTTATTCCATTAACACCCTTCCTCACCTTCTCCCTTATGACCAAGAATGTGGTATGCTGAAAATTTTTCATTCTCAATATAAAGTTTCTTGGATAAAGTATGAAGTAGTTAGTTAGAAATGACAAATATACCCTTTTGGAACAGGATGAAGAGATTGCTGAGAAACTTTGTGAGTCTGTAGCGGTAAGCCTCGTGGGCAAAAAACTTGCTTCTTTTACTAGGGTATCATCAACAGTTCAGGCGATTCAACTTTGTCCTTTTTTTCGTTTTATGATTACTTGATTTGTAAAATATGAGAGTAATATTGAGTGCAGTGCAGGGTGTCGGGTGCAATGTGAAAATTGAAATTAACCTTTCTTTTGTAAAATTTAATGATTATATTAATTATTTATGAAATTCAAAAAGAAAAAAGTCAAAAAAAGGATCCAAGCTGCTGACTTTGTTGTTATGTGTAGGCTCAATTTGGTGCTAATGCTATGATTGATGATTCCAAAGAGAATTTGGCTATGATTACTGCTAACAGGACCAAAGATGATGAATTAGTGCTTATTCATATTGGAGATTGTTTGTGGAAGGAAAAAAGTAATGTAAGTTCCATAATTCCATTAAGTATTAAAAAAACATTAAAAAAAAGAATATTCATGTTTGATTATGAGGTTGTGATTACATATAACAAATGATTCAGGTTATTGCTGCACACATTTGCTACTTAGTTGTTGAAGCAAACTTTGAGGCATATTCAGACAGTGCTAGACTGTATCTCATTGGTGCAGATCACTAGAAGCATCCAAGAACATATACCTGTCCAGAAGCCATTCAGGTGGGCCCCACTTGTCAATAATTTCATTATTATATTTACTTTTAGGACTGTGAGCAGTGGCCAGGGTTCACCAATATGGAAATCCCAAATCCCAAGTGGTTAATACAACAACAAAAAATAAACAGTTGATCTAAGTTTATAGGGATGTGTTTATATCCTAAAAAACTACAAGTGAATTTAGTTTAAATTCCTCAAATTATGTTTAAAAAAGGATAATTATAAAAATGATATGGCATTTAACAGATTTACCATTTTTTTTACCATTGCAGAAAATTACTAGCAACTCTGCAATTAGTTTTGTATGGATTCAAAATAATTATGTGTGGTGTGGATTTGGTGAGATGAAGCTGTTATTTTCAGGCATATACTGAACAGTGAACTGTGAGTAAAAGTGAGGACCTGCTTCATCCTTTTTTGACTGTGAATCTAATACAAATCCTAATATACTAACTAAAAGTGCAAATGAACCAAAAGTGCTACATGTCTATTCTAACAGGGTTACAAGGGTCAAGCAGGGTAATTGTTCATGTTCTTTGTAGTGAGTTTTATTGGTGCTATATTTCTTGATGTCTACACTAAAGGCTTGTAGAAAACCATGAGAAAGCTCAAGAGGAGCTCTATGGTTGCTATAAAAAGACTGTTGGACAAAAACCTAAGCACCATGTTAAAGTGCTGATGCCTGAAGTTATTCAAGTATACTCTTTATTAATATTTCTTGCATTTAGCTCATTCTTTTATACCTTTCCCTCATGAAGTTTTTTCGGTTGTTGTTCTTATATAACTATTGGTGTACTTACTATTTTTAAATGGTAGTTATAAGACTTTACAGGTGAAACTATTTTCCATGTCTGTGTATTTTATCCTTTTTGGAGAAAGTAATGAAGCTATCTCCAGCTTGATACTTTCACAAGTGAAATTATATTGTTCTTGCGGGTGCTTAATTTGCTTGCAGGTGGCTATCAAATCCTTCAATATTTTACCGTATTAATTTATTATGATACCAATAATTAAAAACTGAATTATTTTATATGGCTTTACTTTTCAGGGCTTTCTGCAGCATTGAATGTGAGTGTTAACTACTATAGAATCATTAGACCCTTTGCTGAATATGCTCTTGACTGGTTTGTTTTTTTATTTTTTTTAAATATAATTAATAAATTCAGTTTCTGTTATCTAATTCTCTTATTGGGAAACTTGTTTTCAGTGATCCAAATGAATATTGCAATAAAGTAAGTCAATAAAGTTTTTATATTTTTGGCATAAAAATACATTAAGATTAATGTTGCGTTACGTTTGTTATTTTGTTTTGGGTTATAGGTAAAAGAATTACTTGTATATTTAGCAGTGGCATCAAACAGTTCAGGTGCCTCCTCAAAAGATCTTTTTGAAGATGTATTAGATGAGCTAGAGAAATAGGTAGTTCTTTTAAACCCTATTGAATTGTGCGTATATAATATTTTATATTTTTGAATTGTTTGCTGATATTTGCTATATAAAATAGTACATTGAGGATAGGTATCGAATAAAAGAAGCAGTGAAAATGAGAAAGGTTTCCATGTCCCCTTCATGGACTCTTGAAGAATTCAAGAATGCAATTGTTGAAGACATTACTTCACCTACAGTTTCAGGTGTCAATTTAAAGGTGTGTTTTTTCAGTTTTCACCAACTACTTTATAACTAATTATAATAAAAGTTATATATATATATATATATATATATATATATATATATATATATATATATATATATATATATATATATAATTGATATAAAAAAACAAGTTTTTTCTTTTTGTTTACATCACAGGGAAGATGTAGTCTCTGTGATGCTGAAATTGGCACTGAACCTCTATTTCCTAATCATGGTAACATACTTTTTTTGTTTTTATTTCTTACTATAATCATAACTCCGTTTATGTTATATTAATTTGATTTTTTTTTGTTTTATGAAAAGCTTTAAGAGCTGCAGCTGTAGCTGTTAAACGTGAGGATGATCGAAGGCACTTTCACAATGCTGCAATGCAAAAACAAAGAAGAGAAGTCAGTGACAGATGGGTATATATTATATAATCAAAACACTATAATTATTAATATTTATTTTTTTACTAAAAATAAATTATTTGAGTTAAAATGGCATGAATGATTTCAGGTAAATGGGGATGGTAATTCTGAAAATGGGTCCCATAGATGTGTACAGTATCCATTTTCAGTAAATGAGAAGGTTGTTATTTTTATTTATTTCACTTTTTTTTCTACGTGAAAATATACTGACAAAAAATACATTACATGACATGATATGTTGGTTGAGTAGCTTTACGGGTTCTCATGGGTGGTGTTAGATGGAATTGTGATGATATACTCTCTAGTTCATAGGATCAAGGATTGTCATTGTGATTGTCATTGTTGATAGCTTTACAGGTAATATTTACCATTTTTATGGGGGTATTCTTGTCATTGTGATTGTCATTGCTGATATCAGGTAATTCATATTGTAGTGTATTTATTCAAAATCCCACATTCTTTGGATGGAGAAAAGGGTAATTTCATCTTTTACAACTAACATTCCATGTTTGATTCTTCTAATAATTATATTAGCATATTAATTTTTTGACTTTTATTTGATCAGGTCACAAGAATTATCGGAGCAGGGGGTTCATTAGTCTTAAAGAATTATGAAAGGCAAGATGCAACTCTACTTAGTTGGAATTTGATGTTTATCATCTTTGTGTATATCTTTTTAGTTTCTATAGCATTACATTGCAGAAGGTGTCCCTTAATAGCAATGTAGTATTAGGTTATATAGTTAGGGAAAACCTCTTAATAACAATGTACAATTAGATCCCTTTAATATAAATGTATTACAATTTTTTGACATGATGTTATTGGATAAAATTGATTGTTTTGGTATATATTTGTTTACATATTTTTGTATTATGCGTAAATGAGTATCATAAAGACGCGTCGTAAATGCATATCGTAAATGGTTACTGAAGTTTATGACACGCAAATGCGTGTCATCTTCATTTATGATAGGGGCTTCCTTGATACGCATTGCGTGTCATAAACACGCGCGTCGTAAGGTTACGACACGCAAATGCATGTCGTCTTCCTTTATGACAAGGCCTTCCTTGATACGCATTGCGTGTCATAACTGCGCGTCGTAAATACGTGTAATAAATGTGCGTCGTAAATACGCGTCGTAAATACACGACGCGCAAAAGCGTGTCGTCTCTCGTTATGAGAGGGCTTTCCTTTACGCGCATTTGCGCATCGTCTGAGCGTTTTACGACACACATTGCGTGTCGTAAAAGGCTGTTTTGGGTAAACTGGTGATGGATTAGGAACTCTACATAAGATATTTGTTTCACATAATGGCAAGTTAATAACGTCTTTTACTCATGATGGCCAGCTTTTGGTGATGCCTACAGACTTCTCAAGCATCATATTTGAGTAAAGTTGTGAGATTTGTTTTATGAAACTCTTGTTGAACCAAAAAACCATCTTTTTCTTGTATTATGTATTCACATGACTGAACATTAAGTTTATAAACCTTTTTTCAAGTAAACATATGCATTGGATTAATGGATATGTTATTTCAAATTTTTTCTTAATCTCAAATATGCAGTGCATAGTAAAAAAGTGAAATGTAGATTAAGTTTCTTAATTTCAAGAATATACTAATAATATCATCCATTAGTGTGTATCATGTGTATATGATCTATACACACATGCATTCGTTTAATGTACAGTGCATTTTTTCTTTATAAATTAGTAACAATGAGTTGGTAATTGATTTAAACATATGAAATATTATATAATTACCTAATTATTCATATGCATATGCATATACTTATTCATATGCATATGCATATCTTTTTTCATATGCATATGCACATACTTATTCTTATGCATATGCATATGCTAATTCATATACATATGAATATGCATAAGGCATATACTTATTCTTATATACATATGTATATGCATATACAAAAGCATAATCATATGTATATAATTGCCTTATGAATATACTTATTCTTATTCATATGCATATGCATATACTTATGAATATGCATATACATATTCTTATACATATGCATATGCTTATTCATATGCATATTATTCTTATGCATATACAAAAACATAAACACATGTATTCAATTGCCTTATACATATACTTATTCTTATGCATATGCATATATTTATAAATATGCACCTGCATATAGTTATGAATATACATATATATATATATATATATATATATATATATATATATATATATATATATACATATACACACGCACACACTTATTCTTATGCATAGGTCATATTATGCACTTGCATATGATTATTGATATGCTTATGAATATGCATGTCATATACTTATTTTTATGTATATGCATATACATATACAAAATCATAATCATATGTATTTAAATGACTTATGTGTATATTTATTCTTATGCATATACATATGCATATGCATATACTTATTCATATATATCTGTATATATTTATTCATATATATATATATATATATATATATATATATATATATATATATATATATACTATCTTAATAAAAGATACTTTATTTTATGACATGTCACTCTCATATTTCGTTTTCCATTCAATGTTAATTTACTTCATTACCCTTGGTTTTCTTAAATTGTCATATATTCATTACCCTCCCATCGATTGAATCAGTTTTTGAAAATCCAATTGATTTTTCAAATTTCCATTTAAAAAGTTTGTAATATAGTAAGATTTAAATGCACTTATAGACTAACCATATTATCAATACATTTAAAATGCATTATATTTGGAATTGATTATTAACTTCACGATATTTGTTTAATACAATCCCATGATATTTGTTTAATATCAGGACCTGCAATTGTTTATCTCAAAGTTCCTCTGCAAACTCCAATCCAATTTATGGGTATATATGTATACTACATGCGTGGTATTCCATTTACACATTTGTTTATCTCACGAATCCTCTGCAGAGAAAAAAAGAAAAATACTTTAACCTTTCAATCACTTTTCATTCGGAAAATACATGTATTTGATTCGTCTTTAATTTTTATTCCTATCTCATTCTATATGCATATGTGTACATGTCACTGTATCTGCTTAGTTGGTTTGCACTCTTCATTTTTTTATTGGGTTTCCATCGAACATTCCAACGATTTTTGTTCTGTACTTCCTATTGGGGTTGGTTTGACCCCATCGTAGGTTTTTTTTCTGATTTTTTTTATTGGAAAATGTTTTCTTTTGTAATGTTCCTTCTATACCTCTTTCAAATTCGATGACAAAGATACTTGAAACATATATAATTTTGTTAGCAAAATGTATTTGGAAGGGGCAATTTTGTCACATAGTAGGATGCAACGGTATTTTTATATAGAGAACAACATAGTTTCATTTTTTACTGATGTAAAAGAAGTAAATTATTCCCTGAAGACTGTAAGGGTATTTTAGGCAAGACATAGTAGATTGTGTTTATAAATGCATGTATGCTATTCTCAAGTATTAAATTCAATATTATTTCTTTGACATGCAAGATTGAACATTATAAAAGCCCAAGATATAGGTAAACGTGTTGTATTCCAAGTTTTCACAAACTAAAAATAGTCATAATTTCATAATCGATCAAATTGTTTTTTATAATGTTATTGAGAAGAAAATAGACAACATAAAAAAACAAACAAAACTGCTCCATTAATTTATTTTAGACAATTACATGGGCATTGAATACTTGTAAAAAAGTAAAAACTCAAAGTCTTTGAAACGGCTCAAATAATTAATAGTAACACAAAATTATGTTTGAGAAGAGGGGTAATTTCCACAAAACCATGAAAACCAAAAAAACTAAATCATTAAGATAATGAATATTAACAATCTTAGAAATTTCAAAAATGATTATACAATTATCTGTCATTCCAACATAAGTTTCTAAACAAGATTGGTTGTGAGATTGATATATAACACTTTTATTTGAAGGGATTGTGGATTCGCTTCAACATAAAAGAGATGCCTTTTTGCATTGGTGTGTCCAAATCCAGAGTAACAGACATACATCAATAAGGTTATAGTCTCCAACCGTAGTGTGGAACATGTGCAATGTTAAGAGTTTTGGATACGACATAGATAAAGAAAGTCATCTTGAAAATACATCATCCCATTTTTCTTGAAGTTATTTTATCCACAATATAACCTTATCAAAGTTCGAATAATTTTAGCAAGCTTGCAACCTCTATTCCCTAAACCATGTACCCTACAAACGAAATGACTAATGTGAGTTCTGATGGGTTATAGCCAAAACAACATCCTATGTGCTCATGCAAACCCTAAAGCTTGGATCTAGGTTTCTCTATTGTACATGCATTTCATCAAATACTTTCTAACCCTAGATCTAGAGTATATAATCGAAATTAACATAACAAAACAGATCTAGATGTTTACCTTGTTGTTGATTGAAGATCTTGAAACCTTGAGAACTTTAGCACCTCAAGTGTTGTGTCTCTAATGAATCACAAACACCAATAACAATTGGAGGAAGCAAGAGAGAGATGGGAGAGGAGAATTTCGGCTCTAGCACTTCTAGGGTTCAAGTGGCCGAAATTCCCATGCCAAGGGGTCCTTTATATAGGTGTAGGAATTAGGGTTTTAGTGATTATCCTTATCTGGTTACTTAGCCACCAAGTAGCCCATAAGATAATTCTAGAATCCCTATTATGGATGAATTCTTAAGGCCTTATCCTTAGAATTCGTCCACCCTATCATTTAGGGTTTCCTTGCCCAACCTTGTAACTATCACATAATTACAATTCAGCCCCCTAGTTCAATTAACTTCTATTTATCACAGAGTTAATTCTCAATTAATTCTTGACCAATGTTAATTAAACAAATATGATCATTTTTTCTTTTAATATATTATTCTTATAATATATTAGTAAACCATAATAACCTCTTTCTCTAATATTCCTCCAGTCAAGTTGCTTTGGTGAAGGCAACCCAAAAGGACCATGCACAACCGGGTCAAGCACATACCAAATATAGTTATGACTTAGACACTAATCCAACAGTCTCCCACTTGGATAAGTCTGATAACTATAAATGCAAATGTAACTTCTGGATCCGATTAGCAATCGCAGTTCTCAAAACTCTTGATCTTATCAATAACTTGTCCTTAAGATAAGGGATCATATAATCCTCTGTTCTAAATATCGTGTGCACAATTACATGGAACATAGTCATACTTATCATCCAGCAGTTGTTTCTCGATCTCTGATTCTTTTGACATAGAACTTCATTGAACACATCAATTCAGTCCTGACCGGTCGAGGGGCCCTGATATCGTTTTTACCCTCTTAGGATAAAAGGAACAGATAAACTTCGACTATATGCATTTACCATTCACAAATCAAATCATACATAACAATGTGTTTTATAACACCAAGTTACTAATGCATTTACGCATTATCAATGTACAACCAACTTGCAAACAATGAACCATATATCTAGGTTTTATGACCATATGATATTATCGTCTTGCGATCACTCGTGATAAATTCCATGAAGTGATTCCAGCAAGCGCGGGTCTAATCCAATGCTCAAATCAAACTCATAAGCACTCATGAACGTTGCAGCAAACCTTTGCTATATCTAATAAACTTTAGACAATCTACACACCAATTCATGACAATCTTCCTTCATACCTACTCCAGAAGTATGAGCAACTGTGGAACATTCGAATAATCTTATTATCCAGGAAGTTAAAACATGCAAAAAGAAACAATAGGCAAATAATTAACAGAAGACAGTAACATTACCAATAAATAATACTCTTTTATTTAATCATCAAATGTCAATTACATTTATCTATTACATGTTTCTAAACTATCTAATCTAAACTAATATCGTCCTTCAGCCCAATGCTCCTAGCGTGCTGCAAGTGCTTAACCCAACTCAGTCCCTTCGTAAGGGGATCTGCTGGGTTATCTTCTGATGATACCCTCTTCACTACGAGGAGTCCTTCTTCCACCCGATGTCGAATAAAGTGATATTTTATGTCGATATGTCTAGATCTGCCATGATCCCTCGGTTCCTTGGTTAAGGCAACCGCTCCTTCATTATCACAGAAAATTTACATGGCCTCCTTTATGGCTGGCACAACTCCAAGGTCTCCGATGAAGTTCGTCAACTATATTGCCTCCTTTGACGCTTCGCTCGCCGCTATATACTCTGATTCGCACGTTGAATCAGCTACGGTCTCCTGCTTGGAACTTTTCCAAGTCACTGCTCCTCCATTTAGAGTAAAGACCCAGCCCGACTGCGAACAGTAATTGTCCCTGTCGGTTTGAAAACTGGCATCACTATACCCTAGCACCCTTAAGTCATCACTCCCACTGAGGACTAGAAACCATTCCTTGGTCCTCCGAAGGTACTTAAGAATATTCTTGACTGCGGTCCAATGTGCTTTGCCAGGGTTTCCCTGATATCTGCTGACCATGCTCAAAGTGAAGGCCACATCAAGGCGAGTACAAGTCATAGCATACATAATCGAGCCAACTGCGGAAGCATATGGTACTCGGCTCATTTCTGCTATCTCGACTTCGGTACTCGGGCTTTGAGTCTTACTCAACTTGGCATTACTTTGGATTGGTAACTCCCCCTTCTTTGAATTCTCCATACTAAAACATTTTAGTACCTTGTCCAAGTAAGTATTCTGACTAAGTCCTATTATTCTCTTACTTTTGATTCTCACTATCCTCATTCCCATAATATAGGCAGCCTCTCCGATGTCCTTCATAGCGAAGCACTTCCCAAGCCAGGACTTGACTTCCTGCAGCGTCGGGATGTCGTTTCCTATAAGTAGTATGCCATCGACATACAATACGAGGAAGCTTACTATACTCCCACTGGCTTTGACATATCACACATGATTCATCTTCGCTTCGTAGAAAACCAAACTCTTTGACTTTCTCATTGAAACAAAGATTCCATCTGCGAGATGCTTGTTTTAGTCCATAGATGGACTTCTCAAGCTTACACACTCTATTGGGATGCTTCACATTGACAAAACCCTCTGGCTGAGCCATGTAAACATCCTCAGCCAACTTCCCATTAAGGAAAGCGGTTTTGACATCCATCTGGGATATTTCATAGTCATGAAATGCAGCAATGGCCAGCATCACCTTGATAGATTTTATCTTTGCAACTGGTGAGAAAGTTTCATCATAATCAACTCCAAGAGTTTGAGTGAAACCTTTCGCAACCAATCGCGCCTTATAAGTGTGCACATTCCCATCCAGGTCGGTCTTCTTCTTGAAGATCCACTTGCACCCGATCGTCTTACGACTTGGTACATTGTCAACCAAATTCCAAACTTGGTTGTCATACATGGACTGAATCTCGTTGTCCATAGCCTCTTTCCCTTTTGCAGACTCCGGGCCTGCCATGGCTTCCTTGTAGCTGTTAGGTTCGTCCAAATTCACTAGTGTACTATCACTAATAAACGTATCACCCTCACTCGTTATATGAAAACCATACAACACGGGTGGAACACTAACTCTACTGGAACCTCTAAGAGGTAAGGACTCGTCAATCGGTTCAACCGAAGTTTCCTCCTTGGGTTGAGCGCCAGTGTTAGAGGTTCGTTCATCGCTCGACTCTTGAAGCTCTTCAAGATCGATTTTCCTCCCACTATCCCCTTGGCTTATGAGTTCTCGCTCTCGGAAAACCCCTCTCCTCGCAACGAAGATAACATTGTCACTCGGTCTATAGAAGAGATATCCAAAGGACTTCTGCAGGTAGCCGATGAAAATACATCGCTCACTACGAGGTTCGAGCTTGTCGTGAGTCTCTCGTCTTATGAAAGCATCGCAACCCCAAACCTTGATGTGTGCCAACGAGGGAGCTTTCCCTGTCCACATCTCGTGAGGTGTTTTGGAAACCTTCTTCGTAGGGACTAAGTTAAGGATGTGGGCGGCCGTCTCTAAGGCATACCTCCAGAATGAGATAGGTAGCAAAGAACGACTCATCATGGAACGAACCATGTCTATCAAGGTTCGATTACGCCTCTCAACCACACCATTCAACTGTGGTGTCCTAGGTGGCGTTAATTGCGAAACAATTCCGCATTCCTTGAGGTAGTTATGGAATTCAAGACTTAGGTACTCTCCACCTCGATCAGATCGAAGCATCTTGATTTTCCTGCCCAGCTGCTTCTCCACTTCTTGTTTGAACTCTTTGAACTTTTCAAAGGTTTCTGACTTATGCCTGATTAAGTAGATATAGTCATAGCTGCTATAATCATCGGTAAAAGTCACGTAGAATCGGCACGCATCCCTTGTGGTGGATCTAAGAGGTCCACATAAATCTGTATGTATGAGATTCAATAAACCCTCACCCCTCGCACAAGTGCCAGTGAAAGGTGACTTGGTCATCTTTCCAAGTAAACAAGACTCGCACACGTCATCGTCCCTAAGGTCGAATGACTCCAATACTCCATCCTTTTGGAGTTGGGATATGCGTTTCTTGTTGACATGTCCAAGACGACAATGCCACAAGCATGCTTTATCCAAATCATTGGAAGAATCAATACAAAAACACATCATTTACTAAATTGTCTACAACCATCACAGTTTCATATATTCCATTACAAGGCAATGCTTCACAATAGAAAACACCATTCAAATAAGCATTAATAGAACCCTTTTCAATATCAAATGAATATCTAAAACCTTGTCTATACAAACCATGAAATGAAATGATGTTTCTTGCCATATCTGGCGAATAGCAACAATTATTTAAATCTAATCCTAATCCACTACTGAGCATTAAAGAGTAAACTCCGATCTTGGTGACAGGCGACGATCTTCTGTTCCCCATGATCAAATTTATCTTCCCATGCTCCACATCCCTATTTCTTCTTAGGCCCTGAAAATCAGAACAAATATGAAAACCACATCCTGTATCAAGAACCCAAGAAATAGCATGTGATGAATCATTAGATTTAATAGTGTAAATACCTGCGTAGGACAACTTGATCTTTCCATCCTTGATATCTTGTAGATATTTCGGGTAGCTTCATTTGCAATGCCCAATTTCATGGCAGTGGTGGCACTCTGCCTCCTTGGGGTTCGAGTTGGGTTTAGCAGAAGCAACCTTGGTTCCACTAGAAGAGGAGCCATTTGGGGACTTTCCCTTATGGTGGCTCTTTGAGGGAGCCTTCCTCTTCTTACCTTTCCCTTGCCCAATTGCCAGGACTGGGGCAGCAGTAGGAGTTGGGGTTGATGCAACAGATTTGTCCTTGACGTTGCTCTCAGCGGTCCTCAACAATCCCTGAAGCTTGCTCAAAGAGACCTCCTCCTTGTTCATGTGATAGGTCATGCGGAACTGGCTATAACAGGGAGGCAAGGAATGAAGGATGATATCAATTGCCAGCTCTTCATCAAAGTTCACATTCAACTTTAGCAGGTGATCGACATATCTCTGCATCTTTTGCAGATGAGCGGTAAGGGACTCTCCATTACCCATTTTGGTAGTGATCATCGAAGTAATGATCTCGTACCTTTCTTGCCTAGCGCTCTGGTGGTACCGGTCCAGCAGATCTTAATGCATCTCATAGGGGTACATGTCTTCATAGGACTTTTGGAGTTCTGCAGTCATAGTTTCCAGCATGATGAAATGGACTTTCGTGGCATCACGCTCGTGGACCTCAAAGGCCGTAATCTCTTCAGCAGAGGCAGTGTTGATGTCAATCTCCTTTAGCTTCTCATCGAGGACATACTGTTTGTCCTCGTAGCGAGTGACCATTCAAATGTTGCGGATCCAATCATTGAAATTGGACCCGTCAAAGATCACTCTCCCACACAAGTTCATGAGTGAGAACGGGCCAGAGGAAGTTGAACCAGAAGCGTTGTTGTTGACGTTCGACATCTGCAAAGAACAAAGAACAAAGTTTGATTAGAAATGAATCCCCAATTAAACACCCAAATGAAAAATTAGGGCTAGGATCCAACAACATTATTTACAAATTAGAAGAGGGATGCCGTAATCTAACAAGTAAATAATTTGAAGGTAAGTGAATGACGATTCACTAATTTCCACAATGAAAAACAAATTAAAGCTAAGTTTTAAATGTACTGAAAACTCCTAGATCTTTTGAGATTCATTGAACTTTTCAATAGCATGTTTAAATCTCGATATGCCCCTCAAATTTGTGACTGGGATGCCGAGGATCACAAAGCGGGTGTGAATAACCATGCAAATGTACATGGTGTCTTCATTGTTACAGTCACCTATTCGATGTGCCGGTTAACCACACACGCTCCATCGAACTATGACAAACAATGAGTCACCCTTTTCCACCTTTTCTTAGAACCTAATTAGTGTGCCGGTTAACCACACACGCTCCACTAACGTCTTAGCAAGGGTACAAAGTGTAATTTCATGGAATTGCATCAATTCACTTTTTCCTAAAGTAACTAAGATTGGGAATTTTGAAAAACGTTCAGTTACTTTATATAGATTCATTATACTTTTAATGAGGAAAGGGTTGCCCTATCCTACCCGTTCGGCTAACGACCCTCCACCAATCAAGGAAGCGGTGGGTGGGAGTGGACACACATTAAACGACCATTTTATAGGTAAGACTAGCATTTAAGTTATATATATATATATATATATATATATATATATATATATACACTTTATAAAGCATACATAAATGTGGGACCCTCAAAAAATTAAGACAATTGTTTTAAAACTCAAGGAAATGAATTCTAAACCCTTGGATATTTTTTAGAAGGTGTAGATGATTTTATAAGTGATCCTTGTCAAAAGCTTTTAACCAATCACAATATTTTATTTGTTATGTACAAGTATTGGAGCATCATATACAAACCTTTTGTGCATGAAATGTTTTAAAGATTTTAAGACTCCTTTGGTTGGCAGCGCATGGCTATTGGCCCCACCGTTTCCACATGGGCGGGCAATTCAAATTTTCTTTTTGAAATCTAGAAACATAGTAATTTGAATTGAGCTCTCAAAAAACGTCGGAGCCATTTCGAATTTAGCAGCCTCCTCTTCTTTCTCTGTTCCATCATCTATGTTCTCTCTCTGAATTTGACCATGTCCTCTGAAACGCCTTCACTTTTCAGCTCCGTGGCCGTCATCAAAAACGATAGTGACTATCGTCCTATATCGTCGCCGTGATTTCTCTCTTTTTTCTACTCTAACATATGTTTGTTCTTTTATTTGTGCAGGTTCAAGAAGATTGAATCAACCAGCTCCCCATTTCCTCTAAGAAATCAGCCATTCACCTTCGATGTTGAAGATCTGAAACTTCTTTCCATCTCGATTGCATCTAGGTGCCTTCTAATCTTTTACTTTTCAGATCTATACAAAATCTTAACCTAAACTTACCGCACTTTTTCTCTCACAGTCTACCTTGATCCGCTAGAACCATCCACCGGTGTATGTTGAAAGCACACGGATCACCCCATTTTCTCGCTATCCATACTCCAATTCTCACACATTGTTTCTAGAAGCCCTAGAAGTTGAACGACTGCCTTCTTCTCTCTATGTGAACCAGATCGGCTGCTGTTTCTTCCGCACCATGTACAGCCAACCACCACTCGCTGCTATGTTCACCACCATCTACAGCCACTCGCCACCAACCAACCTCGGCCACCGTTATACGAGATTAAGCTCTCTCTCTCTCTCTCTCTTTCTCTCTCTCTCTCTCTCAAGCCATACGGATCTCAGGCTGTCATCTTCCCTGCTTCATCACCACCATCACCTCATTACTCTCTTAGAAAACCTAAGGATCTATGCATCACCGCCGCCTTATCCTTAAAACCGGTGTTGATTCCTCGAAGATTTGAAGGCAGATTAGTCAGGTAATGTAAGTTTTCTTTAATAGTTTACGATTGTGGGTTTCATTTACAAATGATTCTTGACTAAACCCACAAATTGCAGGTGGGTTGATCTGAATCTACGTTTGAAGGTCAGATATGGTTCGATTTTTCTTTGGCGTTAAGTGTGGGATTTTTACTCCATTTTTGTTTAAATATCAGATACTGGTTTGGGATTTGCAGGTCAGATGTTGATTCCTGATTTTTTTTCTCATTTGAGCAGATCATGAAAAGCTGGTTTCAAGTTCCATTCAAGTGTAATTTGCCTTTCGTCAACCTACCTCACGCAAAACGATCCCACCTGTATGAATACGCTGATGAAGACATCTAGCAAGTTTTGGGGCTGATGTATGATATATCCTATATTCAATTTGGTTCTCGGGTTATGTTTTTTCTCATTATCGATGGGAAAATTAGAGAAGATTTGTCTTTATCTGTTGTAAGTTTGATGTGCCTCTGATTCATTTATTCTAGCCTTTGCCACATGTTTTATTTTAGTTATTTTTCAGCTTTTGAAGGTAAACAAATGAAGTTTTGTATCAGTTGGACTGGCCTTCTAATTTCTTCTATGGCGAGAGTATTGTTGATTTCTTACCAAAACTATGACATATATGATATTTCAAAAATATATGTTGTATTGATTCTTGGGTTGGATGGTCAGATCTACCTAGATCTATACATAGCAGATGATACCAATAACTTTTGATTAAATCTTGTGTTTTTTATCTGGTAATCATATTTCTGGTTTTGTTTTTTATTTTGTGCAGGTTGTTTGGTTATGGGTTTGAATTTATGGATTTGGGTATAAGAACATGTTAACGTTTCAATATTATTTGGTTATTGACTGTCTGATAGAGTAAAAGTTGAACTCTTTTATTGTATTTTTATAAGTTTACATTTCAATTTTCAGGTGAGGTGTTTGTATAAATCTGAATCAATTAAAAGTTCTTTAAATCTTCAAGTTTCAGAAGGCTAAAACGGTACCCATCAAAAAGTTTTGGCAAAAATGAGTTTCTTACTACTTGGAAGAAAAAGGGAAATGGAGATAGATGGTAGTTACGATTGATGCTTTTCTAATAGATGTACAAAGAAAATGCATGATTCTGATTTTCAAATCTGAATATGTGTAGGATTGAATCTGATTTTTTAAATTTGAATACATGTATGTGTGTGTGATTTTAAGAAAAAAGTTATCAACTATTTCTATATAACTATTATATTCAAAAGAAAAGAATAAGAAACAAGATATTGGGAACTGTATATATAAATTTGAAAAAGGATAAGAGATACATGTTTAAACAGAAAAAAGATGATGGTTTTTGTTGTTTCATGTATGGTATTTGTGTTGCCTAAAATTTAAAAATAACTCAGAGAAAAAAAGACATCATCTTTGATCGGATTTGGTTATGATATATAAAAATAAAGGCTAATTCTTCTTTAAAACTGTCACTTAGGATGTATTTGATCAAATTTGGTTATGATAGTCATGTAGGATGTATTTGATCATATTTCGTAATGATATTTAGGTAAATTGTTTAAAAATAAAGGTAAATAATCATATTATGATTTTTAAAAATATAAAATTATAATAAAAGAATAAAATTTTATACTAACAAATAATTTGCTTTATTAGAATTGTTTAATTAATTTGTGTCATACTTTTATCTATAATCTTATTTTTCCCTTTTTCTAAAAAGCACACCCTCAATAAACATTTTTAATATTTTTTAATTGTTTTAGTTGATGGAAAATATGTTAAATGTATTTACCAACAATTAAGTAAATTTTATCAGACAATAGTGTATTACTACTATCATTATAAGATAAAGTTTAACATATATTTTTTTAAAACCAAAATCACAAGTTAAACATTTTACGTCTTCTTTGAAAATTCATAATTTTACTAACTTACATATTTTTGTTAAATAAATAACTAAATTACACGAATAGTCCCTTTGGTTTGGGATATTATGTATATTTGGTTCCTAAACCCTATTTTTTTAACTCAGAGCATCTAATGGTTTATTATTGTTTTGAGTTTAGTACTTACGAACCCGAAATATCTTTTTTACTTTCTGTTTAATTTACTTCTGATTTATTTATTACAATTATAAAACTTAAATTTGGTCCATTCCTTACCATACCCCTTTATGTCTTTATCGTGGTTTTCTATTTTCTGTTTAATTTACTTATGATTCATTCATTATAATTATAAAACTTAAATTTGGTCCATACCTTACCATACCCCTTTTATTAAACGTTCTTTGTTGATCACCATCCCATGCCACTGCCGCAAACAGCATTGCAGTGTCATGAACGTAGCCAGAAACTATCTGCGGAAAGGAACTATGTGGCAAAAAATAATCTACCAAAAAATCGAAAGAAACTATCCGCCGTCAAAATGAAACTAATCTCCGAGTGGAAACTGTATGTCGAAAGGAACTAGCTCGTGTCGCCGCATCGCGCGGGTAGCCTACTAGTGTGTGTATATATATATATATATATATATATATATATATATATATATATATATATATATTAATCTTATAATATTATAAAGTATAAGGTTGAATTTTAAACTTGTAAAATTCTATGGTTTGAAATTTAACTAGTTTAAATTAAACTTTTAATCAATAATTTAAATTTCAAAACATGAGGACAAGTTTTGAATAATTCAAAACACAAAGGATCAAATAGCAAATAATTTAAATTAAACATTTAATTTAATGATTATCTAAATTTGACCTAATCAATTTTATTTGCAAGGTAATTCAACAATTAATTTAAATAATCAAATATTATCAAATAAGGAATTTATTATTCAAACAATTGGTAATTATCTTTTGATTTGGTAAGGATAATCATAAAACAGTAATAAGATTCGGATTTTATTAGTCAAAAACGATTTAGGTAATTATCCATAAGCAAAACCGCAAGAAATCCCAGAAATCTCTCTGTCTGACAGCTACACTCGTCGAGTTCACATTGGAACTCGTCGAGTTCATCCAACTCGTCGAGTTCCCAATGGAAATCGTCGAGTTCATTAGACAGAAAGCCCAAAAAAACGATTTTAAATCATGAATGAACATTCAAGGCATCAATACAATATAAACCAAACCAGGCTCTGATACGACTGATGGGTTATAGCCAAAAGAACATCCTATGTGCTCATGCAAACCCTAAAGCTTGGATCTAGGCTTCTCTATTGTATATGCAATTCATACAAGACTTTCTAACCCTAGATCTAGAGTATATAATCGAAATTAACATAACAAAACAGATCTAGATGTTTACCTTGTTGTTGATTGAAGATCTTGAAACCTTAAGAACTTTAGCACCTCAAGTGTTGTGTCTCTAATTAATCACAAACACCAATAGCAATTGGAGGAAGCAAGAGAGAGGGGAGAGAGGAGAATTTCGGCTCTAGCACTTCTAGGGTTCAAGTGGCCGAAATTCTCATGCCAAGGAGTCCTTTATATAGGTGTAGGAATTAGGGTTTCAGTGATTATCCTTATCTGGTTACTTGGCCACCAAGCAGCCCATAAGATAATTCTAGAATCCCTATTATGGACAAATTCTTAAGGCCTTATTCTTAGAATTCTTCCACCCTATCATTTAAGGTTTCCTTGCCCAACCTTGTAACTATCACATAATTACAATTCAGCCCCTAGTTCAATTAACTTCTTTTGATCACAGAATTAATTCTCAATTAATTCTCGACCAATGTTAATTAAACAAATATGATATTTTTCTTTTTAATATATTATTCTTATAATATATTAATAAACCATAATAACCTCTTTCTCTAATATTCCTCAAGTCAAGTTGCTTTGGTGAAGGCAATTCAAAAGGACCATGCACAACCGGGTCAAGCACATACCAAATATAGTTATGACTTAGACACTAATCCAACAAGTTCATCAACTAACCTTATATATGCCCTCATCAATTAATCACATACATAATATGTATGTATATAGCATATTCAAGTAAATATATTATATTAATTTTAACTAATTAATACAAAAAGTTTTATAAAAACACAAATCTTCTTAATAATATAAATGTTTTATAAGTATTTTACTCGTGGTTCCCACGGGTTGTAACCTACTATATATATATATATATATATATATATATATATATATATATATATATATATATATATATATATATATATATATATATATATATATATATATCAAGGTTCTAAAAATCGCTCGACAGTCGACTGATGTTAAGGGATTAATCAGTCTTGGCGGTGATTAATCGTGGATTAATCGGGGACCATAGATTATTAATGAAATATTAAAATTAATCAAATATTAATATATCATAAGAAAAAAAAGTACTTCAAAATTAGAAAATAAGAAATTTTGTAATTTGAAAATTTGAAAATACGAAAATATGAACATTTTGGTATAATATTTGAAATTTTGAAATTTTGAAAATTTGAAAATTTTGGAGTAAAAAAAAATTTGATTTTTTGAATTTTTCTTTTTTATTTTGAATTTCTTTTTTTTACTTTTTTTGACTTTTGTTGACCGATTAATCCCGCCACGACCGATTAATCTCGCCGAACCCTATTAATCCTAAATTTTCGATTAATACCCTAATCCTCGACGCTTGGAGAACGTCAAACGATTAATCCACGATTAATCTTGATTTCTTCAACCATGATATATATATATATATATATATATATATATATATATATATATATATATATATATATATATATATATATATATATAGGTAGGTTCAAATGTTTTTAGCAACTATTGTGTGCATGAATGCACCAATAGGAATTTAGGAAAAAATAAATCATTAATAATAAATATAAGGGTATAATAGTAATCTATACTATAAATAATTATGGTAAATTGATAAAATTAAATAATATCCCCTTTTAAATTAGGATATCAGTTTCAAAACCTCACCCCCACCAGATTAGGGTTTTACGCTCCCTCTTCATCTCATACAGTACCCACACACACATAGAGACCCGATAGAACTACTCTTATTCTTCAATAGACACCCGGTAGAACTACTCCACACGCATAACAGGTGATGATCCACTTTCCGTCTTAGGCCTCCACACACAGAAAGTTCCAGAAGGTAGAGCTTCCAATTCGTCGGCTTCTGATGATGAACACGAAGAAGATTCTTCTGGTTCATCAATGAACAGCTTCCGTAATGAACTGGTGATAGAATCAGAAGCATGAATCTCATTATGCTTTGATTTAACTTCATCCTTGATGAGAAGATCGCGATTGAAAAGAGGAAAAACAATCTAGCCTCGCGAATCGATCTCTTTTGCTGAAACTCCTTCTTCACTTAAATCCAACGAGAATCTAAAATTGTCTTCATTGCAATCCCCAAATTCGTGAAATTGACCGGCCTGTTCTTCACGTGTGACTTTGGCGATAGCCATGGATGTGTTCTTCGATCACAGATCTTCCATACCCATGAACGCTATTTCGTTTTTTAACAAGCAGAACAAGCTCTTCACGCCGCCCTCTTTACAACCGCAAACCCATTTTTTCTAACCAGAACAATGATGATCGCACTTCAATTTTTCAAGGATGGAAGTCAATATTTTCTCTTTTTTGCTCTTGGTTGACGCCTACCAACTACTCGACGATTTGTTGTGTTAATGGTGCACTTTTTTTTGTCATTGCCGACAATCAGTAAGTAGATTTTTTCTTTACATTAACTTTAATTTCCTTGTTTTATCTTTTTTCAAAATAAAAAAAAATTTAGACAAGATCTTAAAGTTAAAAACTTTGAGTTATAATCTGCGATGAAAACAAATAGTATGAAATTTGGAATACAAGTAAGACATTTTCCAATCTACTACCTGTAGGTTCTTGAAAACATAATTTTGTTTTTCAATTCACGTATCAAAATTTAATGTGACAGAGAATATAAATTCAATATACAATACTTTACTCAAAAATTATAAGTAAATTCGGTTTATACATGTTACACATATATAAGTTTTTTTGAAAGTTGATATTAGAAAACATATTTTGAAAGAATGTGATAGATATTGGATTTAGAGATTTTGCTTCTCTTGAAACTTTTATATATTAATTGTTTATCCCATTCTTAAAGAATCAGATAGTGGGAAATATCAATTCTTCTCTTTGACTTTTGAATAGATACTTTGATTATAAAAGTCTAATTCAGTAATTGGTTTGGAATTGTTTTTATACTTGTTCTTCTATGTTTTATTGTAGTGATTTTGAATATAAAAGTCAATTTATGTTAGAATCTTGTTTTGCATATACTGGCTTTAGTTGTTTTGTTTTTCTAAACCATTTGAATTGAGTAAAATTATATAAAAAAACTAAAAACTTCTGAGTTTTGTAGATAATAAGAAGAAAACAAAAACTAAAAGTTGGTGTGTATTTTTTGTGGTAATGTAAGCAGGAACATGTGTTTCTTTCAAATATTCATGATTCAGATATTTTGTTGGAATTTAATGTATGTTAGGATGATGCAGGAATGATGAGGAAACTTATGAAAAAAAGATATGTGATACTTCATTCTCAAAGAATGAAGAAAAACAACAATATTCTTTCCGAATTTCAGGATTCAACATCCAAAAACAGCAATATTCTTTCAGAATTCAAGAATTCAAGAAGAAAACATGGAGAACGGGAGTATTCTAGTAGCATGTTGTTATTTTTTAAGAATGTTATTCATTTTTGTTGATATTCTTTTAGAATATTTATAAATATATTAAAATGTATAAGACTTTTAGTCTGTAAGAATATGTATGAATTTGTATTTAAGTTCGGATGTATAAGAATATATTAGAATTTTTGTTATTTTTCAACATCTTATTCAAGAATTTTGTTTTTCTTCAATAATATTCTATTAGAATAAAATTCTGAAAGAGTATCATTCTAACAAAAAATATTCTGATAGAATAAAATCGGTAAAAATTGAAATTGAATTAATTAAAAAATTCAGATTTTTTTAAATTAGGAGAATTAATCATCCCTAAAAATCCGAAAATTTCCTTTTATAAATGTAGTTAATTGTCCAAAATACCCTTTTGCTAAAAATTGTGTGATTATATAGTACATGTTACCCCATTGTAATATCATACACTCTCAAATCATGTGCATTGATTAATTTCATCCGTTCGTCCAGATCTGTGCATTCTGACACACAATACTTAGTAAAAACAAAATAACCTAAGCCTATATATATATATATATATATATATATATATATATATATATATATATATATATATATATTAATTTTGAGTCCCGTTTGTGAAAAGTATTTGGTTCCTATAGGTGGGTTTTTTTTTTAATTTATTTTTTTTTAATATTTTTTTTCGATATTCTCACCTTTATATTTCCCTTTGCGACTAATCTTGGGTATTCGGGTCACCGCATCTTCTTCCGATCGCCTTTTAGCACGAAAAACTTTCCCCACCGCCATGCGCGCCTTTTTAATTTTCTACATACTCATTATCCACCGCCTTATTCTTTCATCGACTTTACCTCTGGTCGCCTTACTCCTCCATCGACTTCACTTCCGCGTATGGCTCGCCTTCATCTCCGATTCTTCTTCAGGCCATTAGCTTTTCCGGTGGGTTCACTGAATAGAGGCATTAAAAGTACTTTTTAAAATGTGCATGTGCATATGCACATGTTTTTTTTTTAAATATGAATATACACAAATATATATATATATATATATATATATATATATATATATATATATATATATCATTTTATAAGTTTAATTAGTAATTTATGTATTTAATTTATGATGAACTTATATTGAACCATAATTTCCTAAAAAATTTCAATAATGATTATATTTACTGAATAAATGAGTTTACCTTTTTTCTTTCTTTTTTGTTAATGCAAGATAAAAATATTTTTTTATTAGGTTTTTTTCTAAAAATAAACAATTTAATGTTTTCTTCTTACACACATATATGATTAACGATTATATTGATAAATGAATAATCGTTATTTTCATAAACGTTTAAAACATATTATAGTATACAAGTTGCAAACGAAAATCATGTTATCGTATTCATATACAACTACATTCATAAATAATTTAAGCATTTAAAAAAAAATTATGTTCATATATGATTATATATTTCATATACGAGAATTATATTTCCAAAATGATTAAACATTTCAGAAGAAAAAAATTGCAACAAAAAAATAAAAAATAAAAATAACGATCCTGATATTCATCTAAACCATGAAAATTGTCGTTGTTGTATTTCTTTCTTCTCATGAATTAGCAAAGAAAAAACAAATTTATACCCAAATAAAAATAAATCTATTCAAATACAAATGAAAAGCCACAAATCTAAATTGTTATTTAAAAACAAATTTATACCCAAATAAAAATAAATCTATTCAAATACAAATGAAAAGCCACAAATATAAATTGTTATTTAATGTCGTTGATGAATATGTCCCTTGTTCGACATTATTTCAAATTCATATCGTTAATGAATATAACATTTGATGAACATTCTTTCGAGTTCATATTAATGATGTAATTATTTAGAATTTTGACGACATACACATAATATTTTTTTAAAAATATTTACCGTATATTATTCGAAGATCATGATGAAATCCTTTATGTTATAACTAAATTACATGATTTTTTCTAAAATATGTTTTATAATCAAGTATCCTATTAATCATTGAAAAACATAATTATTGATGAGCATATTTTACCGAACTAATTGAAAATTAAAATTAGCAAATCTAACAGAAAAACCATAATCCACGATCTAAACTAATTATAATTACCAATCCTAGCTAATAAAAAATTAAAACTAATATACTCAAAACATTTACTTAATTTTATTAAATATTAAAATATGGTGTACATATCGCCTACAATTGTAACTAGGGTGATGTGGTTTTTAGTTTTGATTAATAGAATACATATGGTTTGGGTATGGTTGTCATCTAAAACCGAACCAATATAAACCGAATCAAACCAATAATATTAATAAAGGTTCTTAATATAACATAATATTAAATATATGGTATGAAATTATATTAGGGATTGAAAATCTAAAGAGTAATTATTTGGAATTAAATACGATAAGTAATATTCTATCAATCTACTCTAACAAATAAAGTTCTTTTTGTCACATGAAATTTCACATAGTATTTAAATATAATAATTATAATAAATCTAATAATAAATGAATATCAATTTCATTAAAGGCCTTACATTCTAATTTCAAAATTAAAACCCTATTAGTTTATTTTGTTTATTTATCTAAATTATTTGTTTAAATTTAAAGAGAAAAAAAAACACTTGAATTTTAATAATTCAATATTTTTCTCATTTTTCTTATAAATTCAAACTTTAAAATATTTCATATTTAATTTTGGTTAAATAAACAATATAATACATGAGTGTCACAACTAGTACAATTATATATATACACTTATTCACTTATTATAAAATGGACTTTATGTTTTCAAAATTTATAAAACTTTTTATTTTTGTTTTTATGTCATATTGGACCATTATGGTTAACCGTTATTAACCATATCCATTTACCGATTAAAACCATTAACCAAAACCAATATTAACCGCTACCCAATGGTTATTGAAATACATTAACCAATTATAATGGTTATGATTTGGTTTTGACCAATAACCGAACCAAACCGTCTCATACATACAGCTAATTTTAACAAGAAGGAAAAATATTGCTCCTTTGGAGATTTTCCTGACAACTATTGACAATCAAATTTACATTCTAAAGTTATTGAAAACTGAAACAAACGAACTCTAAAAAAAAAAAATCAATATTCTGACTTGTGTAAAAGGTAAAGCTAACGAAAATTTAAAGTTAACCATTAATAACAACTTTAATTAGTTTATAGGGATATAACTTATTAAGGTAACTAAGTTTTAAACCATTCAAAAAATATCAATCATGTTTTCTTTGTATAAAAAACTATGAAATTAAGGTGTTTGTACATATAAACAAATCAAATGATAAGCATTGTTCATATTTGCCCGTAAGGTCAAACGGTATAGGTACCACGAAACGATCCGTGGTCTACGTGGCCATGAAATGTGCTCGTGCACACTATAACGGCCAATCGTGGCCGGGCATGCTGGTTGCCATTCGTGGTGCGTATCACGGAACCAAACGCCCAGGGCATGCTTCTTCACTTTGAATCGGTTTAGCCGTTGAACGACTATTTTTTTTAAATGTTTTTTTAACCACAATGTTTATCTATAAATACCAAATTTTTAACCCCCATTTGTTACACCATTCTTTTCTTTCTCTATATACAAAAACACATAATATTTCACAACCAAATAACCATGGATTCCAACTAAAATACCCCCCAAACTTTAGAAATCGCAAACCCGATAACACTTTTACGTTAGAAACTACCCCTCGCCAATTCCTAACCATGGAATCAGCTTAAGGTGGTTTTGTCAATTTGCTTCAAACTGGTTCCCCAATCCAACAAACACCACTTTACCAATAATAATAACAACCTTTCCCGACCTTTCCACAAGAACTCCACTAATTTCAACAATTCCAACAATTCAATTCATAATCGTCACAACCACCACCTTCACAACCACAACAATCACAACCAACACTTTCACAACCACAACAATTCCAACGCCTTCACTAGCTTTTTTTTCTTCCTATTTGATGTGGTTGTAGGGCCTTTCATTACCTTTCCGAGCATATAAAGAACGTCGAAAACGGATTTGGGACGCAGAAGTTATGACCGTTAGAAGTTAGGAAGATTTTTGGGTTTTGGCCTAGTACGTTGGGCGTACTAGGCATGGTTGATCAAGGAAGTACAACTTGGTATGTTGGACGTATGAAACCCAAACTCAAACCCTAATATTTGGGTCTTAGACCCTATTTAAGGACCTTAACTTATTGCAAACCCGTATTACCTTTAGCATCCACCCTCTCTAACCCTAATTTCGAAACCCTAGCCCCATTTGTCAGATCCTTGAGTTTTTGAGTGCTTTAGAGTATTAATGGTGCATCTTGGAGAAGAGGGAACTCATTGGAGAAGTTTTGGTTGCATTGGAGCTTGTAGATCCAGAACTTGTTGACCTTGATCTTTATTATGGAGGCATAAAGATTTAATCTTGATGGTTCTTTATGTAGATCTAGTTTTGGGTTAATTTTCTACGTTTTGGTCCCATGGTTTTGGTTCTTGTGAGTATAAGCTACTCCTGAGCTTAGGGTGTCATTTCTTGTTAGATCTAAGGTCATGTAGCATAAAAATCAAATCTTGATGAGTATAATTCTTCCATGCATGAGTTAGTGGCCTTTTGATGAAGTTATGGATTTAGGGCTTTGTTTTGGACACCATTAAGCCATGCAAAGTCATAAAGTCAGGAACTTTATGAATTTGGATGTCCGAAAAGAATCAGATCTGGAAATTAGACGTTTTGTCTTAAGGCATTAAGAGCTAAAATGGAGTTTTTGGGCTTCAGTGTCGTATATCGGGCGTACAATGGTGGTACACGGGGCATACGCACCAGGGTGAGATAATGGGCCATTTTTCGGCCTTGGGTATTTTGGGTTTTGGGCCATGAGTTGTTGGGTCAATCATGAGAAGGGTAAAATGGTCTTTTACCCATTGCTATGATAGAATATGAATTATACCTTGGATTATGGGAAATTGCCTTAATTATTGATTAGGGATAATTTTGGATGTGTTCAGTGTGAGGAGCCCGGTAGCAGCAACGCGTGTGATTTGGTTATCTCTACATTGAAGTGAGTTTCCTCACTGTACCCATGGGTCGAAGGTACCAATGTCGGTCCACTATGTTATGTTATGTAGGATGCTAGTTGTCTTTATAACTATTGCATTTGTATGTTGGGCTAGGCCCATGGTATGTTAGGATAGGCCCATCGTACATAGGGCAAGACCCATTGTATGTTAGGCTAGGCCCATGGTATGGAAGGCTAGGCCCATTTGTATGTTGGGTTAGGCCCATCAATTAGGAAGGACTAGGCCCATTATTATGGGATGGACCCAATGTGAGGTCTAGGACCAAAGATATGTATGGTATGTGGTATTTTGGGGAACTCACTAAGCTTTCTGCTTATATTTTTATGGTTATGGTTTCAGGTACTTCCAGTTTGAAAGGGAAGGGTCCGGCGTGACTGCACAACATCCCTAGAGTTTTATTCCACGTGAATGTTTATGATTTTTACTCTAATAATTAAATAATATATCCATTTGGTCGGTTTTGGAACAACTCATTTATACGGTTTAATGTTTTAAAAATGAAAATTTTTCATTGGATTTTTGGGACGTTACAAGTTGGTATCAAAGCCTTGGTTTGAGGGATTTAGGCACACTCTCGGGTATGACTGAACTCAAAATAAGGAATTGGTAATCTTTTGAAAGAAAACAAATTCTAAAAAGATTTTTATATAGAAAAAAGGGTGTGATTGGTGTAATCATCCGAGCTCAAGTAAGTGATTCCCAGAATACCCATACATGTTGATATCTTATATGATATGAATGCTTTCATGCTAGGATAAGGCTAAAGATACTTTCAGGAATTGCATGATAGATTTTCCTGTTATGTGATGCCTTTTAGCCTAGGAGGAATTGGATGTTATGCTAGATTTAGAATATGTATTGGTATTAGTAATTGTTAAGTGTATGCTTTAAAAATTATGTACGGTTAGGATCATATATCCGTAGAATGACTGATTTAGCCTTATTTCATGTTCCTTGTATGGTGGTGGTGTGACAACCGTCAAATTTCGGTCAATTCAAAGTCAACAAGTCAAACCGGTCAACTCCAATAACCCTTGTATGCTAGGGTTTACGTTATGTAATCACTATACAATTCACTATTTTAATGAGAAATCCTCATTTGGAAAGTTCATGTGTTTGATTTTCCTTAGCCTTAACAGTGCTAAACAACGAACCAAAGCGATAAAACACTATTGCACAATCATCGGGATTGTGTACGACACTAAAACACGGTTTAATGGGGTTTACGAACCTTGCGTTGTGAAGCCGGACACTCAAATTAATCACCAACGAAACCTCTCTAAATCGTTTTCACTCTATCTCTTTCTAATTGAAATCTCTCCCAAATCTCTCCCAAATCTCTCTCAAAAGTTACTTTAACTTTTTGTAATCATTTGGGTCATCTCGACCCTTAACCGGGTCAAAAATCGCTTGAAACGGGATAAAAACGAGTAAAATAGCTTTAAGGATCCGAAACCGAAACCTCTGGTCCGAAGTGTCCGAAGTGTCCGAAGTGTCCGAAGGGTCCGAAGTGTCCGAAGTCCGAAGTGTCCGAAGTGTCCGAAGTCCGAAGTCCGAAGTGAAGTCCGTCCGAAGTGAGGTCCGTCCGAAGCGAGGTCCGTCCGAAGCGAGGTCCGAAGTCAGGCCCTTTTTACCGGTTTTTCGACTACGACTTCATTTTAACTCCGTTTTTCATTATTTTAACGTGGGATTTTCACCCAAAACTTTATTTTATAAACTAAGGCCCCAAAATATATAAATCTCCAGGGTTTTTATAAAATATATTAAAAGAATTGGTGATTGAACTAATTATTGAGGGAATATTTGCTTTTCCTTAATTTATGGCAAAAGCAACCCACTACCACCTCACTCTATGATCAGCCACTCTTTCCCACTACCCCTTGTCTCCTTAGTGGACCTTTACAGCCAATCTGCAGCTCTTCCCACGTTCTAAGAGCTGGAGGATTGATCCTCTCTCCTCATTCTCCATAAAAACTCTTTCATTCTACACTTAGCAACCAAGAACACTCTCCAAAATTCTCTCATCTTTTCTCTCAACTTCAAGAACTTCAAGGCCCTCTCCAGGGATTTCTTTCTTCAATCAGTAAGTATCTTCATCATTCACATAATTATTAAACTCCATTCTACTCAAATCATTGATATCTTACACAAGTTCCATCTTATTCGGTGTTAGATTCTCGAATCATCAAGACATCTTCTTAGTGTTCTTGAGTTGAACACTTCCTCTCTCTCACTTTCATCTACTGAAACCACATAAGGTGAGTTCATACCCATACATTCACATGTTTTTCTTAAGTTTTAAAGGGGTAATACAAGTAAAATCATCAAGAACACAATTAAACTTTTTCTAACAGATTGCATCAGAAAAGATGGACGTTAATCACGGACTGTTTTGGTCAACTTAAAAATTTTAGTTTTCAAAACTGTTTCAGGTGCAAGTAGTTCAAACTCTTAGCTTTAAAATGACTACTTGCACATCTCCAAATGATTTTTCTACAATTAATGGTGATTTTTACAAAACTGCCTGTCATTTCAGAGGCAAACCCCGACTAGTCTGTGATTATGAACATTTTCACCTCTGTTAGAGATCACTAAAAATCATGATAAAATTTACGAACAAACTAGACTCATATTCCAAACTCTCAAAATTTGCGGATTTGGATTTAGAGCTGTGATGATTTTTCTATAAATTTTCTAAGAACGGTAACAGAAACTGTTTTTAACGAAAAGTTGCTGTTAATTTCATTTCACCTTGTAACATGTTGAGCAAGGTGTATATCTTTATGTGACTATATGTTACTGCAATATATGACATTTTATCTTAATATTTAGACACACATCAGTTTACAAATGGATTTGGTCATATAAAATATAAAGAATAACAAGTGATTATAATCAAAGTACAATCGATACATTCAAACATTAAATAAACTATTTTGAATATAGTTTGCATACATTACCACGTACTACCCTTGGTTGATAAACTATAATAGGTATAGTTTATGATACATTACATAACACATACATTTAAAAAGGGTACATTTATACAAAGGATATTTTCATTAAGCAAGGTACGGCCATACGGTACCAAGTTTTCATAACACGAAATTCCGTTAATGACTTTGTGAGACAATTACTTCAAATTACCATTAAGTCCTGTATTGTAACCAGAGTCTCCTTGAGGGAGAGCGTGATACTTGTGTATAGATCTATATTGGGTTTGACAAACCCACACCTAAACTGCATGCAACAGTTAGACCGATAGGTCTGGGGTGACAAATGTCATAACATTTCCGACGCCTGAAGAACGTCGTTTTAGGCAACCTTGGTCATAGTATGGTTCTAATAAACTCACATAAAGTATTAACAAACATTGGAATTTACGGGAACTTCATTAAAATTTAACGAGTTTATGTCGATTTAAACTTGCATTGTTTTACTATAAATATGACAAATTACTTGTACATTTCGATCTTTGGGTTTTAAGACTACATTTACACATTAAGGAAAATATTGGATTTTTCTAACACAAATACTACTTTTACAAACGAAAAGTTTATGAACTCACCAACCTTTGTGTTGACATTTTTTTTTAAACAACTTGTATTCTCAGGAAACAATTAAACAGGTAATCAAGTGCTTTTGAGGATGGGACGCTAAGGCGTCTACTATTTCATATTTTATCAATATATTGTAATTGATTCGTAAACATGTAATTCATACAATGATGTAATTTTTTTTCAATTATATATATGTTGGTTGTGTTTGCTTGAATTACTATTACAATTGCTGTTATGATACTATACATGAAGTCCTCCACCCCCGGACGTTTCCGCCATCCTTGGTTTGGGGGTGTGACAGATTGGTATCAGAGCGCAGTTTATAGTGAATTAAGTATATCAAACCACATAAGATATACAAACTATAAACACAATTGGGACTAATAGTCTCTGATTTGTGCATTTTTCAAATAAATATACTTTTAGAAAATAAATGATTCTTTTTATTAGAAAGTATAAATACATGCATACATGCTCACATAGTGTCATAACTAGAAGAACCTAAAATAAAAGAAGAGGAGTTGTACATTATGGGTATGCCTTGGTATATGTAAATCAAGTCTGGGAAGGATATAGCCTGATCAACTATATATGTCCGGGAATTGACTTGCATATACCGGGGGATGGTCAGGATGGACAACAAATCTAACAAACTCGTCTTACCGCTAGTACGCCTCATTCATGAAGCCGGTCTATAAGGGGGGTATAAGGTTGTTGCCTATAAAATGGCAACTTAATGGGTGTCCACTCTCACCCACCGCTTCCTTGATCGGTGGAGGGTCGTTAGCCGAACGGGTAAGACAAGGACTTATAAATTCTCATTAAAAGTATGATGAATATTATAAAGTAACTAAATGCTTTAAGAACTCAAAACTAAACATTTACAAATACTATAGGAGTATTTTGTGTTACTATAATAAAAATATTTTATACTTTCATTTTACCTCATAACCCAATGTATTGGGTCAATAAAAAGTATAAAATTGTATGTATCGTAAACATACTGGAAAACAACGTAATAATATACTTTATGTATAAAAGATTTCTCTCCCTATAAATACACTTTTACTAAAAGTACATTGGTTTACGACTTATGACAGAACCATGCCGCCAAGAAGAAGACCAAGACCTTCCAGCAACACAGCAACACCTCCTCCGCCGCCGCCTCCACAGTTTGATCCCGCGATGTTCCAGGCTGCAGTAACAGCAGCCGTAGCGGCCGCAATGTCACATATAGGGACCAACGGAGCTGGTGGTTCGGGATCGGGAGCTACACACTCTATCCACGGAGACAGTACGTGGCGTGCAAAAGAGTGTTCATACAAGGACTTCACAAATGGCAAACCCGACAACTTCAATGGAAGCGGGGGAGTCATCACGTTGATGCAATGGTTTGAAAAGACCGAAGTAGTCTTTCAGGTGTGCTCCTGCCCCGAAGCGAGCAAAGTTAAGTTCGCAACCTTAACCTTCACCGGCCGGGCCCTTACTTGGTGGAACTGTCGGGTTAAGTCACTTACTCTCGAAGTGGCTAGCTCCATAACCTGGGCAGAACTAAAAACGTTGATGATGAAGGAGTACTGCCCGAGAGGTGAAATTCAAAAGCTGGAACAAGAACTCTGGAACCTCAGGATGACGGGCTCTGACCTTGAAACCTACACCACCCGATTCAATGAATTGGCTCTCCTCTGCCCAACAATGGTTAATCCGGAGGAGAAAAAGGTGGAGCGATACCTTTGGGGACTGTGTCTCCACGTGCAAAGTAGTGTCCTAGCTTCAAGGCCAACTACTTTTGACAGTGCCGGGGAGCTGGCACAACAACTTGTTGACCACCGAGCCGGTCATAATACTACAACCACCACCACTGATAAATCAAAAGGGGGAAACAACAAAAGGAAGTTCTGGAACGAAAAGAAGAGTCAACCAGCACAGGACCCCGCTAAGAAGCAACAAATTGTTGCTGTCCATGCTGCCACTACTGCTACCACTCCAGCACCACCGAAGCCATATGCGGGAAAACTACCTAAGTGCAACAAGTGCAACTTTCACCACAATGGTGCTTGTAGGGAGATGCACTGTAACAACTGCGACAGGAAGGGGCACACTGCTCGTTTCTGTAAAGCGCCGGCTCAACCAATCAACCAAGTCGCCAGTACGGGGGCAACCCGGACCTGCTACAACTGTGGAGTCGCAGGTCACTTCAAAAGAGACTGCCCCAAAGCACAAGCCCCTAATGCTGGTGGAGTAGGAAGAGTCCTGGCAATAGGACATGGGGAAGCAGTCGAGGATCCCACGGTGGTTACCGGTACGTTTCTCCTCAATAACTCTTATGCATGCGTACTATTCGATAGTGGAGCGGAGAGGAGTTTCGTGAGCCACCAATATAAACATTTACTTGAACAAAATCCCCAATCACTAAAGGATACTTACGTAGTAGAAATGGCAAATGGGAAAGTAGAATGCACTAGCGATATATACTCAGAATGTACTCTCACTCTAGACAGCCATACATTTAAAATTGACCTGATGCCAGTCACCATAAAAAGCTTCGACGTAATCATCGGGATGGATTGGTTAGTTCCTCACCGTGCCGACATTCTATGTTACGAAAGGGCCGTTCGCCTCAACCTACCAAATGACGAAACCCTTCTCATCTATGGTGACAAACCTAGTGTGAATTTACAAATCATCTCATGCATCAAAGCCCAAAAGTATCTCCGGAAGGAGTACCATGCCTTCTTAGCCCATATAGTAGACAAGAAACAAGAGGTGAAAGACATCAAAGACATCCCCGAAGTGTGTAACTTCCCAGATGTGTTCCCAGAAGATCTTCCTGGTGTACCACTCGCACGACAAGTCGATTTCAGAATTGACTTAATACCCGGAGCTACCCCCATAGCCAGAGCTCCATACCGCCTCGCACCATCAGAAATGCAGGAGTTGTCCAGTCAGTTGACCGAGCTTTTGAACAAAGGGTTCATCAGACCAAGCTTCTCACCTTGGGGAGCACCAGTCCTTTTTGTAAAGAAGAAGGACGGATCATTTCGCATGTGCATCGACTATCGGGAACTAAACAAGCTCACCATCAAAAACCGATATCCTTTGCCCCGAATCGACGACCTTTTCGACCAACTCCAAGGATCAAATTTCTTCTCAAAGATCGACCTAAGGTCAGGCTACCATCAGCTACGAGTTCAAGAAGAAGATATTCCCAAAACTGCATTCAGAACTCGCTATGGGCACTACGAGTTTGTGGTGATGTCCTTCGGTTTAACAAACGCACCTGCGGTATTCATGGACCTAATGAATAGAGTGTGTCGACCCTACCTAAACAAGTTTGTAATCGTATTCATCGACGATATCTTGATCTACTCGCGAAGCGAAGAAGAGCATCGCCTACATCTACGCCAAGTGCTAGAGACGCTAAGAGCGGAGAAGCTTTATGCTAAGTTCTCTAAGTGTGAATTCTGGATTAGAGAAGTGGATTTCCTTGGACATGTGGTAAGTGAGAAAGGCATACATGTGGACCCCTCCAAGATCAAGGCAATCGAGAATTGGTCAGCACCCAAGACGCCAACCGAAATTCGACAATTCCTTGGGCTTGCTGGCTACTATCGAAGATTTATACAAAACTTCTCCAAGATTGCGAAACCACTCACCACCTTGATGCAGAAAGGTGTGATATTCAAGTGGGAAAATAAACAAGAAACTGCTTTCCAAACGTTAAAACAAGCCCTATGCAGCGCACCGATCTTGTCTCTCCCAGAGGGAACCGAGGACTTCGTAGTGTACTGTGATGCTTCGAATCAAGGCCTCGGATGTGTGCTCATGCAGAGAGGGAAGGTTATCGCGTATGCATCAAGACAGCTTAAGACGCACGAGGTTAATTATACTACGCACGACCTGGAATTAGGAGCAGTGGTTTTCGCTTTGAAGATCTGGAGACACTACCTCTACGGCACGAAATGCACTATCTTCACTGATCACAAAAGTCTTCAGCATATCCTCAATCAGAAAGAGCTCAACATGCGACAGAGGAGATGGGTGGAGTTGCTGAATGACTACGAGTGCGAAATTCGTTATCATCCGGGCAAGGCCAATGTAGTGGCCGATGCTCTAAGCAGGAAGGAGTACTCGGGCCGCCGAGTAAAATCCTTAACAATGACAATCCATTCCCACCTGACCATACAAATCAAGGAAGCTCAACTGGAAGCTTTGAAACCAGAAAAGGTGGCAGGAGAGACATTAAGGGGAATGGATAAAAACTTAGAAGTCAAGGAGGATGGAGCACGTTATATCATGAACCGGATTTGGACACCGAAGTTCGGTGGACTCCGAGATGTCGTCATGAATGAAGCACACAAGACTCGATACTCCATCCATCCCGGGTCGGGTAAGATGTATCTAGACCTCAAGAAATTATACTGGTGGCCGAACATGAAAGCTGAGATTGCTACCTATATGAGCAAGTGCCTGACTTGCGCTAAGGTCAAAACCGAATACCAGAAACCATCCGGGCTATTACAACAGCCGGATATACCTGAGTGGAAGTGGGAACGAATAACAATGGACTTCATAACCAAGCTGCCTAAGACATCGGGCGGTCTTGACACAATATGGGTAATTGTAGACAGATTGACCAAATCAGCACACTTTCTACCAATAAAAGAAACCGACAAGATGGAGAAGCTGACTAGAACGTACATCAGAGAGATTGTACGACTCCATGGTGTGCCGATATCCATTATCTCCGATAGAGATAGTAGATTTACCTCACGGTTTTGGCAGTCTCTACAAAAATCATTGGGAACTAGGCTTGACATGAGTACGGCCTACCACCCACAAACCGACGGACAGAGCGAGCGAACCATTCAAACGTTGGAAGACATGTTAAGAGCTTGTGTGATAGACTTCGGTAAAGCATGGGATACCCATCTACCGCTTATTGAATTCTCCTACAAAAACAGCTATCATACTAGCATCAAAGTCGCTCCATTCGAAGCTCTTTACGGTCGCAAATGCAGATCACCCCTGTGTTGGGCTGAGGTGGGGGATACACAGCTAGCTAGAGGGCAAGTCTCTAATAGCACTCTCACCGGTCCAGAAATCATCCGCGAAACCACCGAAAAGATCGTACAAATCCGAGCACGACTTAAAGCCTCAAGAGACCGACAGAAAAGCTACGCAGACAAGCGGAGGAAACCCTTGGAATTCCAGGTGGGAGACCGAGTCCTTTTGAAAGTCTCACCCTGGAAAGGCTTGATACGCTTCGGAAAGCGTGGGAAGCTGAATCCAAGATACATAGGGCCTTTTGAGATTCTCGCTAGAATCGGCCCCGTAGCTTACAAACTCAATCTACCCCGCGAACTTAGTAATGTGCATCCTACCTTCCACGTTTCGAACTTGAAAAAGTGCCTATCCGATGAGACTCTCATTATTCCACTCGAGGAAATCGAGATCAATGAGAGCCTCAACTTCGTGGAAGAACCTGTGGAGATCATGGACCGGGAAATCAAACGAACGAAACAAAGTCGTATTCCCATCGTGAAGGTACGTTGGAACGCTAAACGAGGACCCGAATTCACCTGGGAACGCGAGGATCAGATGAAACAAAAGTATCCACATCTCTTCCCAAACTCTTGAAATCCCAGTCGAAATGAAAATTTCGGGACGAAATTCCTTCTAACGGGGGGATGATGTGACAACCGTCAAATTTCGGTCAATTCAAAGTCAACAAGTCAAACCGGTCAACTCCAATAACCCTTGTATGCTAGGGTTTACGTTATGTAATCACTATACAATTCACTATTTTAATGAGAAATCCTCATTTGGAAAGTTCATGTGTTTGATTTTCCTTAGCCTTAACAGTGCTAAACAACGAACCAAAGCGATAAAACACTATTGCACAATCATCGGGATTGTGTACGACACTAAAACACGGTTTAATGGGGTTTACGAACCTTGCGTTGTGAAGCCGGACACTCAAATTAATCACCAACGAAACCTCTCTAAATCGTTTTCACTCTATCTCTTTCTAATTGAAATCTCTCCCAAATCTCTCCCAAATCTCTCCCAAATCTCTCTCAAAAGTTACTTTAACTTTTTGTAATCATTTGGGTCATCTCGACCCTTAACCGGGTCAAAAATCGCTTGAAACGGGATAAAAACGAGTAAAATAGCTTTAAGGATCCGAAACCGAAACCTCTGGTCCGAAGTGTCCGAAGTGTCCGAAGTGTCCGAAGGGTCCGAAGTGTCCGAAGTCCGAAGTGTCCGAAGTGTCCGAAGGGTCCGAAGTGTCCGAAGTCCGAAGTCCGAAGTGAAGTCCGTCCGAAGTGAGGTCCGTCCGAAGCGAGGTCCGTCCGAAGCGAGGTCCGAAGTCAGGCCCTTTTTACCGGTTTTTCGACTACGACTTCATTTTAACTCCGTTTTTCATTATTTTAACGTGGGATTTTCACCCAAAACTTTATTTTATAAACTAAGGCCCCAAAATATATAAATCTCCAGGGTTTTTATAAAATATATTAAAAGAATTGGTGATTGAACTAATTATTGAGGGAATATTTGCTTTTCCTTAATTTATGGCAAAAGCAACCCACTACCACCTCACTCTATGATCAGCCACTCTTTCCCACTACCCCTTGTCTCCTTAGTGGACCTTTACAGCCAATCTCCAGCTCTTCCCACGTTCTAAGAGCTGGAGGATTGATCCTCTCTCCTTATTCTCCATAAAAACTCTTTCATTCTACACTTAGCAACCAAGAACACTCTCCAAAATTCTCTCATCTTTTCTCTCAACTTCAAGAACTTCAAGGCCCTCTCCAGGGATTTCTTTCTTCAATCAGTAAGTATCTTCATCATTCACATAATTATTAAACTCCATTCTACTCAAATCATTGATATCTTACACAAGTTCCATCTTATTCGGTGTTAGATTCTCGAATCATCAAGACATCTTCTTAGTGTTCTTGAGTTGAACACTTCCTCTCTCTCACTTTCATCTACTGAAACCACATAAGGTGAGTTCATACCCATACATTCACATGTTTTTCTTAAGTTTTAAAGGGGTAATACAAGTAAAATCATCAAGAACACAATTAAACTTTTTCTAACAGATTGCATCAGAAAAGATGGACGTTAATCACGGACTGTTTTGGTCAACTTAAAAATTTTAGTTTTCAAAACTGTTTCAGGTGCAAGTAGTTCAAACTCTTAGCGTTAAAATGACTACTTGCACATCTCCAAATGATTTTTCTACAATTAATGGTGATTTTTACAAAACTGCCTGTCATTTCAGAGGCAAACCCCGACTAGTCTGTGATTATGAACATTTTCACCTCTGTTAGAGATCACTAAAAATCATGATAAAATTTACGAACAAACTAGACTCATATTCCAAACTCTCAAAATTTGCGGATTTGGATTTAGAGCTGTGATGATTTTTCTATAAATTTTCTAAGAACGGTAACAGAAACTGTTTTTAACGAAAAGTTGTTGTTAATTTCATTTCACCTTGTAACATGTTGAGCAAGGTGTATATCTTTATGTGACTATATGTTACTGCAATATATGACATTTTATCTTAATATTTAGACACACATCAGTTTACAAATGGATTTGGTCATATAAAATATAAAGAATAACAAGTGATTATAATCAAAGTACAATCGATACATTCAAACATTAAATAAACTATTTTGAATATAGTTTGCATACATTACCACGTACTACCCTTGGTTGATAAACTATAATAGGTATAGTTTATGATACATTACATAACACATACATTTAAAAAGGGTACATTTATACAAAGGATATTTTCATTAAGCAAGGTACGGCCATACGGTACCAAGTTTTCATAACACGAAATTCCGTTAATGACTTTGTGAGACAATTACTTCAAATTACCATTAAGTCCTGTATTGTAACCAGAGTCTCCTTGAGGGAGAGCGTGATATTTGTGTATAGATCTATATTGGGTTTGACAAACCCACACCTAAACTGCATGCAACAGTTAGACCGATAGGTCTGGGGTGACAAATGTCATAACATTTCCGACGCCTGAAGAACGTCGTTTTAGGCAACCTTGGTCATAGTATGGTTATAATAAACTCACATAAAGTATTAACAAACATTGGAATTTACGGGAACTTCATTAAAATTTAACGAGTTTATGTTGATTTAAACTTGCATTGTTTTACTATAAATATGACAAATTACTTGTACATTTCGATCTTTGGGTTTTAAGACTACATTTACACATTAAGAAAAATATTGGATTTTTCTAACACAAATACTACTTTTACAAACGAAAAGTTTATGAACTCACCAACCTTTGTGTTGACATTTTTTTTAAACAACTTGTATTCTCAGGAAACAATTAAACAGGTAATCAAGTGCTTTTGAGGATGGGACGCTAAGGCGTCTACTATTTCATATTTTATCAATATATTGTAATTGATTCGTAAACATGTAATTCATACAATGATGTAATTTTTTTTCAATTATATATATGTTGGTTGTGTTTGCTTGAATTACTATTACAATTGCTGTTATGATACTATACATGAAGTCCTCCACCCCCGGACGTTTCCGCCATCCTTGGTTTGGGGGTGTGACAGGTGGTCCTAGGGTAGAATCATTCATTCAAAAGACTATTTGATCATGTATTGTGTATAATTTGCATGCATAAGGCAACCAACAGTGAGAGTAGAAGTTCCTTGCATGGTGGTGTTGGATTAGATGTCTAAGCCAATAACTATTATTGGTATGTATTCGACCCGAGAGTAGCATGGTCCATTTGGGTTGCATGGCATCAGAACAATTGGATAGACAAAATAAGAAAAAGGTTATTTATGATTTATATTAATATATTATAAGTTCTAATATATTAATATGAAATCAAATTATTTAATTAGTATTGATCAATAATTAATTTGGAATTAATTTTGTGATCAAAAGAGACTAATTAAATATATGGGGATTGATTATGTAAATCATTCATTCTTATATATGTGGGATTGTGATCCATTGTTCTTCATGTTGGGATTAACCCATGTGGTAACCCATGGATACTCCATGGAGGTTAATACCCATGGATCATGAAGGAAATGGAAAGTCATGGGTTTACATGGTGTAACCCTAATGAGCCACACTATATAAAGGACCCCATGGTTCATGAAATTGCACTAGAGTGTGGTCACTAAGAGGGCAAGGCCGAATTTCCTAGAGAGAACCAAAGTATCCTTCTTCTCAAGTTATTCCAATAGTTGGTGGTGTTGTGTGAACCATTTGAGGTGCAACACTTGGGGCACTAAGCTCTTAAAGGTTCAAGACATCAAGCTCCATCAAAAGGTATGTCATTTAACTAGACTTTTGTAGTATAGTTGCTCCATAATATGCTAGTTAGGATGATGCTTTGGAATTTTGTATATTTTCATGTATAATAGTGAAAACATAGCTCCAAAGCACATAGGGTTGCATCCACACCATAAGAGTGTTAGGATGCTCAAAACCCAACAGTGGTATCAAAGCCAAGGCTTATTTTCATTTATACTTGATGCAAATTGCTGAAAAAATCGATTTTCTGGCTGTCCGGACTGTGGACTCGCCGAGTCCACTGGGGGACTCGCCGAGTCCATGAACAAAATCATCCTACTCGTCGAGTAGGTTCATACACTCGGCGAGTAGGAGGCCCAGAGTGCAGATTTTTGACTTTTAAGGCTGGAATTGGACTAGAATCATTACCCTGAGCTGTTTTTGAATTAGTTTAATGGTTAGGCTAATTATCAAAAGTTAATGGTTAGTTTAATGGTTAGGATAATTATATGAAAATTGTTTGATTTGAATTGTCTTGTTCATATGAGTTTAATGTAGATCATAGTTTTTCTTGACATGTTTGTTTGTTTATTAGATGATCTAAATGGCCTTTAATGAATTCCATAACTTGTCCTCAAGTTATGGAAAACCAAAAGTTTTTGTGTTAAATCTTCATTAAAGCTATAGGTTACATAATTGAAGAGTCTTTTCTCATGAATAGTTTTATGGACTCCATAACCTGTCCTCAAGTTATGGATGTTCAAGAGTCTCGTCATTAAATTCTTTAAAACCTATATTAAACACATATGTTATGGATTCCAAAAGTTTCTTGAATTGTTCAAAACTTGCCCTCAAGTTTTGGAATTTGTAAAGTTGCACTTTTGAATACTTTAGTTCCAAACCCTATAATTTTAAATTGTTTAAAATTCAACCATTATACTATTATAATATTATAGGTTTAATATTTATATATATGTATAAGTGTAAAGTCAATCTTACCGTTAGTAGGCCTCATCACGAAGCCGGTCTATAAGGGGTATAAGGTTACTGCCTATAAAATGGCAGTTTAATGGGTGTTCACTCTCACACCGCTTCCTTGACTGGTGGAGGGTCGTTAGCCGAACGGGTAGGATAAGACTCTAATTCTCCGTTCATTAAAAGTATAATGATAAATCTAAAGTAACTAAACACTTACAAACTCCCAATCTTAGTTACTTTAGGAAAATGTGAATTTGGTGCTAACCCATGAAATTACACTTTGTACCTTACCAAGTCGTTGGTGAAGCATGTGTGGTTAACCGACACACTAACATGGACTAGTAAGAGTGGAAAAGGGTAACTTAACGTTTATCATAGATTGGTGGAGCGCGTTTGGTTAACCGACACATCGATTAGGTGATAAAATTAAGGGTACCAAGTTAATTTGCATGGTTATTCACACATTGTTTGTGATCCTCGGCATACCAGTCATAAACTTGAGAGGGCACAATCGAGATTTAAACATTCCATTGAAAAGTTCAATGAATCTCAAAAGATCTAGGAGTTTCAATCCAATTAAAACCTAATACCGGTTTCGTTTTTCATGGTGGATATTGGTGAATCGTCATTTGCCTACCTTCAAATATTTTATAGCTTGGATTACGGCATCCCTCTTCCAAGTTATAAAATATTGTGTTGGGTCCTAGCCTTAATATTTCATATTGGGTGTTATATTAAGGACTTAAATCAATTAACTTGAATTTCTCCCTTATAGATGTCTAAGTTCAGACAACTATGATCTGCCCAAATCTCTTGGAACAAGCTTTCCTAATGAATATGATATCCTACATGGAAATCAAGGTGAAAGATTAATCCCTTTGTTGTGCATTAATGGGACAAGAAATCATACTTCACTTCCTCCACCTCCTCCAAAAATTCTCCCTAACCCACAAAGTTCTAGGTCACTCAATCCCTATTGGCAAGATGGAAAGTCCATGTGTGCTTACATCTTGGAGATGAAGTCACGTATGGACAAGACGGGAGAGTTGGGTGTCAAAGTCTTGAGGAAGTTGGTTGTTGACTAGGTTCTTCAATCACTTCCTCAGTCACATAGTGAATTCCTTAAGGACTGCTATATGACAGACCATGACATGACCCTTAATAATCATACCTATTTGCTTGTTGCTTCCGAATCAACAATGATTTGGAGCACTGGAAAAACAAATTTGATTGGAAGATCAACTTCCCAACTTCCATGTTCATTGAAAATGGTTACATTAGAAGTCCCGAAAAGCTTTCTCTTCCCAATGGAAAGGGATCGGCCATAGTCAACCCGGCTGACCAAATGGTAAAGAGAAAGACTAAGTCTGAGATAGTCCCATATAACGTTCCTAAAGAGTCCATATGTTTCTTTTGCCAAAAGAAGTGGCATTGGTTGCGATGCTACCATATTTACCTGAAAGATCATAAGGATGGTAAAGTCAAAAGTTTGACTCTACTTCGGGTAAAGTCCATTATCTAACTATATTAAGTTCCTATTTAGAGATTCTTATTACATTATGTGACTAGGTCGCATTTTGATGTTTTGAAGGATTGAAGAAAAGGAGAGGAAGCTTAAAAGAAGAGTAAGTTGATTCTGATCCCGAAAATGGGTTTGGATCGCATGGTTCGAAGATCAGAATTTTGAGCAGATGCTTAAGAGTTGTGATAGATTGCCTAGGAATAAATAGAAACATTGTTTTCATTTGTAATTGCATTGCGATGAAAAGTTTTTCCGCAAATTTTTGTAAATAAAGAAAAGTTTTATTTTTATTTTATCTTATTTTAAGTTTCCTTACAATGGCATTTGTGAAAATTGTTGTTTATATGATTCCATTGATAGCAATATTGGAAAATGGATTTGATTCTTTCATTTGTGGTAGTGTCATAATTTACCAAATAAGGAAAGATTCTCATCACCCAAGTTTTGGTTGGATAGAAACTTGGAATCATGCAACTTGTATTGTATGATGAATGAGAATTTCCGTTTTTGGCAAATTAAGACTAATTCCTTGATCACATGTATATGTGGGTCAAGTGAAGGACTAAGGGATCGAGTATACATTCTTGTGCACTGGTCAAGGTCCACCACAAAGATCAATAAGACTATTCGTCATGATTTACTAAAGTTTAGTAAATATGGTTATACTTACAAGTTTAAGTATAATTCTAAAACATTGTAAAAGTCTCAGTGTATGGCAGAACGAATGAGAAGAATCAAATTAGGCAGAAAGATAAAAGTTTCTCCATTCAAAAAAAATGGGAGAGTACTTTAGTATCATGTTTTATGATCATCTTAATGATTATGTAAAACCATATCACAATTGATCCTCTAAGAACATCTTAGTGCATTCTTATGGATAATAAGAGGAGTCATGAATTGTTGAAATGGTTAAATCAAGAAGATGAGTCATACTTCGTTCCAAAACAATTCTTAGAGTGATGCTTCAAGATTGTAACCTTGAGTGACATAAAGAAAGGTTTATAACACTTGTCAAATGTAGAGTAAAATGCCTTCTACTCTTGTACATTTGAAATTGGCAAGTTGTGATGTCTTGCACAAGACAAAGACCAACTATGACCAATTGTGTGAAGTGTTTGCCTTGATAAGGATCCGCACTATCTCTTGAATATTTGTTTGTCAAGGAATGGTTCTTGGAAAGAGAGTCTTATGTGTCAAGAGGAAAGTGGGAGTCTTAAAGATCTTGAAAGAGTTTCAAGAACTAATCAAGAATAAAACTTGTAGTTTATCACTAGCACACGACTTGAGGTTTATAACCTATCGTGCTGACATAATTCTTGTTTCTATTCCCATTTCGGTTAAAGTTGACTATGCAGGTGAGTTCTATGAGTTCCCAGTTGCTTGCATAATAATTTGGAAGACGTGGTAGGCCCTTGTGCTGCCAGGTGGCAAGAAATTAAGATTGAACAAGTTCAATCGATATGAGTTTGAATTTGTCACTAAACTTGTCTTGTGATTATGGTTTTGACAAATTCATATGGATAGGAACACATACACCATAAAAATCTAAGTGTCATAAGGTTTCTCTCCGATTCATAAAGATGATGATGAGGAAACGCTTTCACTAAGTAGATCTTAAGTAGATAGCAATTGTGATATTTGCATTCTCAAAGTCGTTAGTGGAGCGTGTGTGGTTAACCGACACACTAACATGGACTAGTGAGAATGGAAAAAGGTCTAAACATTATGATTACGACATCCCTCTTCGTAATTATTTAGACACACATGTGAGGTATCTAAGGAAAAGTGTATGATTTTGAGAAGCTTAGATAAGGTTTTATCGAAGCATCTCGTATCAGAAATCTGAACTTTGGTAAGAAAGTCAATAAAGTATTGATTTCTAGAAGTCCAGCTGATTTCTGAATACATGTCAAAGCTAGTGGGAGCATAAGTGTTATGCTAATAATGATTATTATGCTAGTGGGAGCATAATGATTATGGTAAGTGTTGCGAGTAAGCAATGTTAATTATAGAAAACAAAAGCTTCAATTCGTGAAGTTGCAAGGGTTGAAAAAGTTGATTTGCTATAATTAAGGGAGAGGAAATTATACTTCATTTCAAATCTACAAGCTTAGATTGTGAGATTTTAATCAAATTTAGTCATGATTACATTATTTGCGTTATAAAATTCGATTATGATTACAGCATCCCTTTTCATAATTCGAATTATGAGAACATGGTAAAATTATAAGAAATATTGTAGCAAAAGACTGGTCAAGTATCATGTCTTTATGTGAGACATCATGAATCGTGTCCCGTAGGCTTCAGAAATAGGATCGATTGCATGTGCTATAATATTTATCCGCTCTAAATTTTCCAAATGCCTAGGGTATTACGATGGAAAAAGGAATAGAACCGGATATGATTGAAATGATTAAGCAATTGTCGAGGACAATCTGAGGTTTACCTATGATTGGTTTCTCATGAACAGTTGGAAGTATGGTGTAAAATTTTGGAGAGGGACCATATTTCCATATTCTGAAAAGAGGCAACTCTTGTTCAGAAGTAAGAGTCAAAATGGGAATATGGAAATGGTTCCATAGGTAGAAGTTATTCTTCAAATCTGTGTAAGATTAGAAAAAAACTTAATGCAGGAAGGATGTTCAAAGGAATGTACTTTGAATGTGAGACTTCGTTTCCATGGAATTGATCTCCATTGGAATACTTTGTAATGACTGTTGCCAAGTCTTTGTGACTTTTGTGCATAGTCATTACAAGAGGATCAATGCATATGAGTTTAAAATCTAACAGAGTACAGTAAATGACAAGAATTTGATATTCTTACATTTACGGTAAGGATTTGGGATTGTGAAATGAGCATCATTGGAATCATGTTCAATTGATCTATTTCACAAAGTAATGATCATAGACAAACATAGTGTGCATACTTGGAGTATGGCATAACGATTGTTTAGAAAACATAGTGTGCATGCTTGGAGCATGGTACAACTATTGTTTTTAATTCAAGTATTAAGTTGATTATTCGAAACATTATACAATGAATAATGAGTAATCAATATGGTGATTAAATAAAATGTGTTTTATTTACTCTCACAAGTATTGGGGCCATATAGGATTAGTATTATTCTTGTGTTTCACTTCACATGTTTTAACTTCCCGAATAACTAGGTTATTCAAACCATCCACAGTCGATCATACTTTGGAAGTAGGTATTGAGGCAAGACTGTCATGAATGGGTCTGTAGTTTGTCTGGGACAAAGTGGCTGCAGTGTTCATGAGTGCTCCTGGAATGAGATTCGAGTATTGGATTCAACCCACGCTCATTTGAATCACTTCATGGATTTTATCACGAGTGATCATGAGACGATAATAACTTATATTCTTCAAACGGAGACGTGTGATTTGTAGTCGCGAGTTGGTTGCACATTGACATATGTAAACGCAACCAGTAACTTGGTTGTTATAAAACATATCGTTGTGTGTGATTTGATGAGTAAGTACAAGCGAGCATTTGGGTCGAAGATTATCCATTCCTTTTACCCTTAAAGGGATAAAATCGATATCCGTGGGCCCCTCGATGATTTAGTGATGACATCCCTAAGTGCTTGGCTAAGCCTGGACTGATTTGATTTGTTCAATTAGTCAGTCGTCATAAATCGGAAATCGGGAAACAATAGATGGACAGAGAGAATGATTATAATCCATGTCTCAGACCATATGATATTTAGAATGGATGAATATATGATCCCTTATCTAATGGAAACATCATTTGACTAGGTCAGAGTTCGACAACGGCTTTAAGAGCTACGATTGCTAGTTGGGATCTTGGAGTCATACGCAATAATAGTTTTAGACTTATCCAAGTAGGAGACTGTTGGATTAGATGTCTAAGCCCATAACTATTATTGGTATGTATTCGACCCGAGAGTAGCATGGTCCATTTGGGTTGCATGGCATCAGAGCAATTGGATAGACAAAATAAGAAAAAGGTTATTTATGATTTATATTAATATATTATAAGTTCTAATATATTAATATGAAATCATATTATTTAATTAGTATTGATCAAGAATTAATTTGGAACTAATTTTGTGATCAAAAGAGACTAATTAAATATATGGGGATTGATTATGTAAATCATTCATTCTTATATATGTGGGCTTGTGATCCATTGATCTTCATGTCGGGCTTAACCGATGTGGTAACCCATGGATACTCCATGGAGGTTAAAACCCATGGATCATGAAGGAAATGGAAAGTCATGGGTTTACATGGTGTAACCCTAATGAGCCACACTATATAAAGGACCCCACGGTTCATGAAATTTGCATTAGAGTGTGGTCACTAAGAGAGCAAGGCCGAATTTCATAGAGAGAACCAAAGTATCCTTCTTCTCAAGTTATTCCAGTAGTTTGTGGTGTTGTGTGAACAATTTGAGGTGCAACACTTGGGGCACTAAGCTCTTAAAGGTTCAAGACATCAAGCTCCATCAAAAGGTATGTCATCTAACTAGACTTTTGTAGTATAGTTGCTCCATAATATGCTAGTTAGGATGATGCTTTGGAATTTTGTATATTTGCATGTATAATAGTGAAAACATTGTTCCAAAGCACATAGGGTTGCATGCACACCATAGGAGTGTTAGGATGCTCAAAACCCAACATGTGGTAACAAGTGAGGTTGGGATGTCCTTTGTTATTCTTTGATTTGGAGTGTTACTTTACGAATGTTGCTTGCTTTGTGCTTTGTGGGAACCTTATTGATGTAAGTTAACCGTTAATTGAATACCTTAAGTCACATGCTGCGAGAATTGAATAATCTCAGAGTAATGGATTTGGCCCTATTGTGAAACTCTCGCTTGAGTATAACTGTTGTGGGGTTGAGTATTTTACTCGAAGGATTATCTAAGCTTTATTGCATGTGATTATATTCATGAAGTAGCTAGCCAATATTGGTGGGAGTTCTTCATCAGCTGATGGAATGGTGAGTTTGGGAATCTAGGAGAGCCTGGGAAGTGTTGTAGTGGGTTCGGTTGCATTGTTTACTGGGTACCTGGGGTACCAGTTCGAGATGGTGACTTGGAAGGTTCAGGATAGTACTTGAGGAGAGTGTGGATAGGTGTGGAAGGTAGTATTGGGCACGTATTACTGAAAGCACAAGATCTATAATCGAATCACGGATGGTCACGGAGATTCTAGGAAGCTTGTAGGATGAGGAATTTTATGGGTATGATCTGATTATTTGTGACAACTGGCAAATATTGGATCAAGCAAGGTCTAAATTGTAACTGTGTATAAGTGAATCCACAACGTAACTTTGATGCAATAAAGATTTGAAAGCCAAAAGGGGCATTATTTGTATAAGTAAATATATACGCTTTGAAAATCATACTTGTAAGGAGCCGTTGAAAAGTCAACAAGTTAGAACCAATCATAAATTACACTTTGCTTTAGAGATTTCGGCCTAGTACCCCACCAATCTAGTGATTTCGGTTAACACATGGGCCGAAATCACATGTGATTTCGGTTTGCTTTAGGACCGAAATCACCATGTGATTTCGGTTGGTGCATAGGCCAAAATCACATGTGATTTCGGTGGTGTTTTCCATGGAGATTTCGGCTGGGAATAAAAGTGAAAGGGGTTGACTTCGTGACTTGATGGTTTTCCTCCTTTCCAATACAAAATTTTCACCCAGCATATATCAATGTTATTAACCAACAAATTACTAAGCAAGTATCATATCATCTTTTCCTCCTTAACTACGGCAAAACACACCCACAAACCCCCACCCATTCCATTTTCTCTAAAGTTTACACCATTCTCTCTCAAGAAGCAAACCGAAAATCTTCCAAGTTCAAATCCTCTAAGTTTATTCTTAGAGTTTAGGTAAGTTTTTCTTGTTAATTTAGTGTTTTTATAAACTTTCATGTTAGTTTCATCTTATTTACACACATGATTATGTGTTAAAACTCTTAGGATAATATCACCTTCAAAGAGTTCATCAACCACATTCAAGTGTTTAGGCTTGGAAATCTTCACATCATCTCTTCAAACAACCCACAACCATACTCAAGGTGGGTTCATACCCCCATATTTTCGAGTTTTTCATGTTTTAGGGGGGGGGGGATACAAGTAAAACTTGGTTTACCACACAAATACTTGCAAAGTTTCATCCTTATGTTAAAAATAAGACATTATTTGCATGAGTTATGGTTGTTACTAGATTTTATACAATTATTCGTGATATATTAGTTTTGAAATGCAAAACTAACAAAAACAAAACATAATCTATGTTATAAAAATCATAAGAAAATTATGATTTGTAAAACTACAAGATTTTTGGAAGCTTTTTACCAAAATATGGTTTTTCTAAAAAAAAGGGTTACATTCTAGATTATTTCACCATTTTGTGGGTTACAACCCAAAAATATGATGTTTTGACCATACATTTTGACACTAGACAAGATAACTACTATGTGTTTATATAAAAGATTATATAAATAGTCTCAACAAACAAACAAGATAAACTATAATTGGTATAGTTTGGAGTCACAAACACTACACTATCATTTCAGAAGAAACATATAATTATTTAAAGGTATAATTATTTCATTTACAAGAAAAAGGGATTTTTAGTTCACGTAAATCGGTTCATACTGGTTGTGAGACATTTGGATTTACCGTACCTACCAGAGTACACATTAAAGTCCTGAATTATAATCGAAGTCTCTTGTAGGGAGAGCATGACACTTGTATATAGATCTATACGGGATTGACAACCCCACACCTAAACTGTTAGCTACATTTAGACCGGCATGTCTGGGGTGACAAATGTCGTAACAGTTTCCGACGCCTGAAGAACGTCGTTCAGGCCACTAGTCGTATTAATATGGTTATAATAACTCACATAGGGTATTAACAAAACATTTGGTTTACGGGTTAACATACATTCAAGTAGTTTTATATAAAGATATAACTTATAACACCATTTTTCCAGTACAACATTACTTACATTTTTAGTCTGGGGTATAAGACTTACAGCTCGTTTATAAGAAATATGAAATTTTCTGAAGTATACACTATCATCTTACACGAAACAGTTACAAATCCTTCTCATACAAAACGCTTATAAACTCACCAACTTAATTGTTGACACTTTTCAAAATCACTTGTATTCTCAGTAAACCAGTAAACAGGTAATCACAAGAGTTTTTGGTGGATGGGATGTCGTCGCATCACGTTCTTTATTTTTGTCATATGCATTTGATATCATGTAAATGATGTTTTGAGCACAATGTAAACTTATTAAATGTTCAATACAATGATTGTAATGCTTTGATCGCTACTATTCAATTGTTATGATAATGTACATGAAAGTCATCCGCCCCGAGACGTTTCCGCCTTTCTGGTTTGGGGGTGTGACAGATTGGTATCGGAGCATTGTTTATAGTGAACTAAGTATATCAAAAAATATAACATATACAACTATAAATGCAATGGGGGCTAAAACACTCTGACCAAAGGCATACTTTTAAAATATAAGTATTTTTATAAAAAGTATACATGCATGCATACATACTAGAAACAGTGTCATAATAAGAACCATATAAAAAGTATTTAGATGAGTTAAACATTACGATTAAGTCTAGACAGTTATGTAATCATATATGAGATAAATATAGCCTGATCAATTATATTTATACGAGGTATGACCAACATGTGTTTAGGAATGGTTGTGGTGGGCAACGAATCTAAAACTTACCAACCCTATATACCAAGAAACTCTAGAATCAAACATAAAGTTTAAAATACTATAGGAGTATTTTAGAATACTAGAAAATCATACGCTTAAGCCTTTTATGTATTTCTCATATCTCTATTCTCGCACAGACGTCATGGCATGATTTCACATGCCCGGAGACCCCTATTTCCCTAACCAGGGAAATGGTGGGTGGATCGAGGAGGATCCCGAAGAGGATCCTAAGGAAATAATGGAAGAAGAACCCGAAGAGGGTCCCAAAGAGGATCCAGATGAGGAGGAAGCAGAAGACGAGGAAGAGGTAGACGAGGATTCGGACACAGAGTATGAAGTCATAAATCCTCCTTATGTCGCTCGAGTTCCCGCACATCGTTGGGGCTACCATAGACCCATGCCCCGCAGGGCGGAGGACCTGGAAAGTTGGAGCAGGCAGCAACGTCAGCGTTCTCCATACGGCATGGAGCGAGGTTTCTATAACCTCAGCGACGGGGGACCGACAGACAAGGCCCTCCCTGTCATGGTTCAGTAGATCACGAATCTCGGAGATCAGGCCAGGGCGTCGGCAAATCGGATCATGGAGCTGGGGGCCGCTGCTGAGGCCACTAATGCATGAACTCGGATACTGGAGAGGGACTACCCCCGGACATGTCATGTCATTGACCGCCTCCATGAGGACCTTACCACCGCTCGAGAGGAAGTAAGAGAGTACCAGGAGAGGCACTCGGCTCTCGAGGAGAGGGTGATTGCAGTTGAGAGTCAGATAGCGGAGATGCAGGCCTCCATGACTTCATCCCAAAGCCCACAGGAGACTACCCGCCGCGAGTAGGACTTATACTACTCGTGGCTTGATTTTATTTACGAGTAAGCGTTAGGGATACTCTTTCATGTAGACCTTCTTAATGGTCAAATTTTCACAAAAACTATGTACTAGTACTACAATATGAATGAAATTTGTGTGCATTTTATTTCATTGGGTGTTGTTATTTGTTATGAAATTGTTTACTTTTTATAGTAAAAATCCATTTATGAATTTCTTGCGAATTTCATTAACAACAGGACTTAATACAAGTATGGCTAAGACATTCCATAACCATTATCAAAGATTATCATTATCCCACCTCTAAACTTTATGGCAGAAAGATGCCACCACGAAGAGTTAGAAGACGTGTCGTCAACACTGCAGCAACACCACCACCACCACCACCTCCACCGATGGACTTTGTTGTTTTCCAGGCTGCAGTAACAGCCACTGTGGTTGCTGCTATGGTTCAAATCAGCAGTAACAACACAAATGGAAACAGCAACGGAACCGGCAGTTCCAATATGGGTGATAACCAAGGGCACCAACGGATGTGCTCCTAAAAGGAATTCATGAACTGCAAGCCCAAGACCTATCATGGCGACGGCAGAGTCGTCACACTGACAAGATGGTTGGAGAAGACCGAGTCCTTCTTCGAAATCTGTGCATGCCCAGACGACTTCAAGGTCAAATACGCCGCATGTACATTTGCGGACTCAGCCTTGACGTGGTGGAACGACCATGTTAAGACTCTAACTGTAGCTGTGGCCAACGCCATGAGTTGGGAGGACCTGAAAGCTATGATGCTCGAGGAATACTGTCCAAGGAGCGAGATGCAGAAGCTGGAACAGGAACTGTGGGAACACTCTAGGAAGGGCTCTGATATTGCCACCTACACTGCCCACTTTAACGAACTAGCTACTCTGTGCCCGAGAATGGTCACTCCAGAGGACAAGAAAGTAGACCGTTACATTTGAAGGATATCCCCTCATATCCAGGGAATGGTCATATCCGCCAACCCGAGCACCCTCGACAGTGCCAAGCATTTAGCGTAAACTCTTGTCGACCAGGGAGTTCGTCAAGGCATTATAACCCCCAAGCCCGAACAGCCAAAAGGAGGTGACAACAAGAGTAAGTTTTGGAACAAAAAGAAAGGCCAATCTGCTCAAGACCCAGCCAAGAAACAACAAACTATGGCCGTCCATGCCATCACCGCCCCTACCGCCCCTGCACCAGCCAAGCAATATGTTGGGACTCTTCCAAACTATGACAAGTGCAGCTACCACTACCATGGACCTGCCGAGAAATGCAATGTACAACAAGAAGGGGCACACAACCCGTTTCTGCAAAGCACTGGCACAACAAACCACCGAAGACGCTAATGCTGGGGTGAGCCGCGCATGCTACGATTATGGTGAGACCGGGCATTTCAAGAAGGACTGCGCGAAGGCACTGAACAGAAACAACGGAGGCGTGGGAAGGGTTCTAACGATGGGGCATGAAGAGGCCATAAGGGATCCCATTGTGGTTACTGGTACGTTTCTCCTAAATAACTCATACACATGAATTTTTTTCGATAGTGGGGCGGAGATAAGTGTCGTGAGCCACCAGTTTAAACACTTACTCAAACAGAAACCCCAAACGCTAAATGAAACATTCACCGTAGAAATGGCCAATGGAAAAACAGAAAGCACTAAAGATATATTCGTAGGATGCACACTAACTCTAAACAATGATTCCTTCCGAATCGACCTAATGTCGGTCACAATAAGTAGCTTTGACGTTATCATTGGCATGGATTGGTTAAGTCCCCACCATGCCAATATCCTGTGTTATGAAAAGGCCGTTCGCCTTAATCTACCAAATAGCGAAACCCTCGTCATTTATGGCGACAAACCCGACATGAATCTACAAATTATCTCTTGCATCAAGGCTCAGAAGTATCTACGCAAGGAATACCACGCCTTCTTAGCCCACGTGGAGGATGAGAAACGACAGGTGAAAGACATCAAAGATATTCCCGAGGTCTGTAATTTTCCCGATGTATTTCCAGAAGACCTTCAGGGAAAACCACCAATACGCCAAGTCGAGTTCAGAATCGAATTAATTCCTGGAGCCACCCCCGTAGCCAAATCCCCATACCGCTTAGCACCGACTGAAATGCAGGATATCCCCACACCGCTTAGCACCGACTGAAATGAAGGAACTATCCAGTCAACTGAACGAGCTGTTGAGCAAAGGATTCATCAGACCGAGCTTCTCACCTTAGGGAGCACCGGTCCTGTTCGTGAAAAAGAAGGACAGATCTTTCCGCATGTGCATAGATTATCGAGAACTGAAGAAGCTGACTATCAAAAACTGTTATCCCCTACCTCGGATCGACGACTTATTCGATCAATTGCAAGGATCGAGCTACATCTCAAAGATTGATCTAAGGTCGGGGTACCATCAGCTGCGAATTCAGGAGGAAGATATTCCTAAGACGACATTTAGAACTCGCTACGGTCACTACGAGTTTGTAGTGATGCCCTTTGGTTTGACTAATGCACCAGCAGTGTTCATGGACTTAATGAACTGTGTGTGCCGACCTTACCTAGATAAATTCATGATAGTATTCATTGATGATATACTAATCTATTCACAAAGCAAGGAGGAACATAGTCAGCACCTACGGCAGGTCTTGGGAAGGTTAAGGGTAGAAAAGCTATACGCAAAGTTCTCGAAATACGAATTCTGAATTCAAAGAGTAGATTTCTTAGGGCACGTAGTCATCAGGGAAGGGATACACGTGGACCCTTCCAAGGTCAAAGTGATTGAAAACTGGGCAACACCAAGAACACCGACAGAGATACATAAGTTTTTGGGCCTTGTTGGCTACTACCGACGATTTATACAAAACTTCTCTAAGAACGCAAAGCTGCTCACTACCTTGACTCAGAAGGGAGTGACTTTTAGCTGGGAGAATAAACAAGAAGTTGCCTTCCAAATGCTTAAACAAGGCCTGTGCAGTGCTCCAATCTTGTCTCTTCCAGAAGGGACCGAAGACTTTGTGGTCTACTGTGATGCATCCAAGCAGGGCCTAGGATGTCTGCTCATGCAACGAGGAAATGTCATCGCCTATGCCTCAAGGCAACTCAAGACTCATGAGGTCAACTACACCACGCACGAACTCGAATTAGGAGCAGTAGTGTTTGCCCTGAAGATCTAGAGACACTACATGTACGACACAAAGTGCACCATCTTCGCAGATCATAAGACCATACAACACATCCTATATTAAAAGGAGCTCAACATGAGACAACGACGATGGGTTGAATTTCTAAATGACTACGAATTCGAAATTCGTTATCATCCGGGCAAGGCAAACGTAGTAACAGATGCCCTAAGTCGGAATGAATATTCGGGCCACCGAGTAAAATCGTTGACCATGACCATTTATTCAAACCTATCCGCTCAGATCAAGGAGGCGCAACGAGAAGCCTTGAAACCCGAGAACGTCGCAGGTGAGGTCTTACGGGGAATAGATAAAAACCTGGAAGTTAAGGATGACAGAGCTTATTATCTCATGGATTGAATCTGGACACCGAAATTCAGCGGTTACAGAGACGTTGTCATGAACGAGGCTCACAAGACAAAATACTTCGTGCATCCTGGTTCAGACAAGATGTATCTGGACCTCAAGAAAGTTTATTGGTGGCCAAACATGAAAGTAGGGATCACTACCTATGTGAGAAAGTGCCTGACTTGTGCCAAGGTCAAGGTAGAAAATCAAAAACCCTCGGGTTTGCTTCAGCAACCGGACATACCCGAGTGGAACTGGGAGCGGATAACCATCGACTTCATAACCAAGTTGCCCAAGACGACGGGGGGACTTGACACCATCTGGGTGATCGTTGACAGGTTAAGCAAATCCGCACACTTCCTACCAATAAAAGAGACCGACAAGATGGAAAAGCTAACAAGGACGTACATTAAGGAAATCGTGCGACTACATGGGGTGCCAATATCCATCATATCCGACCAGGATAGTAGATTCACCTCACGATTTTAGCAATCACTACAGAAGTCTTTGGGGAACAAACTCGACATGAGTACAACTTATCACCCTCAGACTGACAGGCAAAGTGAAAGGACCATTCAGACACTGGAAGACATGTTGCGAGCTTTTGTGATAGACTTTGGTAAAGCCTGGGATACCCATTTACCGCTCATCGAATTCTCATACAATAACATCTATTATACTAGCATCAAGGCCGCGCCATTCGAAGCTCTCTACAGACACAAGTGCAGATCACCTCTGTGTTGGGCTGAGGTGGGTGAGACATAGCTTGCAAGAGGACATGTGCCTAATAGCACACTCACTGGCCCAAAGATCATACGGGAGACCACGGAGAATATCGTTCAGATCCATGAACGATTAAAGGCATCCCGGGATCGGCAAAAGAGCTATGCGGATAAGCGACGAAAACCCTTGGAGTTCCATGTTGGTGACCGCGTACTGTTGAAGGTCTCACCATGGACAGGAATGATACGTTTTGGCAAACGTGGGAAGCTAAATCCAAGGTATATCGGGTCATTCGAGATCCTTGCTAGAATCGTCTCGGTTGCTTACAAACTTCGACTACCACAAGAACTCAGTAACATAAATCCCACCTTCCACGTGTCCAACCTGAAGAAGTGTCTGTCAGATGAGACTCTTGTAGTCCCACTCGAGGAAATCGAGGTAAACGAGAGTCTACACTTCATAGAGGAACATGTGGAAATCATGGACATGGAGGACAAAAGGACGAAACAAAGCCGTATACCAATAGTGAAGGTCCGATGGAACGCCAAGTGAGGACCCCATTTACTTGGGAACGAGAGGATCAAATGAAAGAAAAATACCCACAACGTTTCCTCTAGTTTGCAAGAACCCGTCCAAGATGTAAATTTCAGGACGAAAATCCCTCTTACAGGGGGATGATGTGACAACTGGCAAATCTTGGATCAAGCAAGGTCTAAACTGTAACTATGTATAAGTGAATCCACAACGTAACTTTGTTCTAATAAAGCTTTGAAAGCCAAAAAGAGAATTATTTGTATAGGTAAATATATACTCTTTGAAAATCATACTTGTAAGGAGCCTTTGAAAAGTCAACAAGTTAGAACCAATCATAAATTACACTTTGTTTTAGAGATTTCGGTCTAGTACCCCACCAATCTAGTGATTTCCGTTGACACATTGGCCGAAATCACATGTGATTTCGGTTTGCTTTAGGACCGAAATCACCATGTGATTTCGGTTGGTTCATAGGCCGAAATCACATGTGATTTCGATGGTGTTTTCCATGGAGATTTCGGTTGGGAAGAAAAGTGAAAGGGGTTGACTTTGTGACTTGATGGTTTTCCTCCTTTCCAATACAAAATTTGCACCCAGCATATATCAATGTTATTAACCAACAGATTACTAAGCAAGTATCATATCATCTTTTCCTCCTTAACTACGACAGAACACACCCACAAACCCCTACCCATTCCATTTTCTCTAAAGTTTACTCCATTCTCGCTTAAGAAGCAAACCAAAAATCTTCCAAGTTCAAATACTTCAAGTTTATTCTTAGAGTTTTGGTAAGTTTTTCTTGTTAATTTAGTGTTTTTATACACTTTCATGTTAGTTTCATCTTATTTACACAGATGATTATGTGTTAAAACTCTTAGGATAATATCACCTTCAAAGACTTCATCAACCACATTCAAGTGTTTAGGCTTGTAAATCTTCACATCATCTCTTCAAACAACCCACAACCATACTCAAGGTGAGTTCATACCCCCATATTTTTTATTTTTTCATGTTTTAGGGGGGGGGGGAATACAAGTAAAACTTGGTTTACCACACAAATATTTGCAAAGTTTCATCCTCATGTTAAAAATAAGACATTAATTGCATGAGTTATGGTTGTTACTAGCTTTTATACAATTATTTGTGATATATTAGTTTTGAAATGCAAAACTAACAAAAACAAAACATAATCTATGTTACAAAAATCATAAGAAAAATTATGATTTGTAAAACTACAAGGCTTATTGAAGCTTTTTACCAAAATACGAGTTTTCAAACAAAAAGCGTTACATTCTAGATTATTTCACGATTTTGTGGGTTAAAACCCAAAAATATGATGTTTTGACCTTATATTTTGACACTAGACAAGGTAACTACTATGTGTTTATATAAAATATTATATAAATAGTCTCAACAAACAAACAAGATAAACTATAATTGGTATAGTTTGGGAGTCACAAACACTACACTATCATTTCAGAAGAAACATATAATTATTTAAAGGTATAATTATTTCATTTACAAGAAAAAGGGATTTTCAGTTCACGTAAATCGGTTGATACTGGTTGTGAGACATTTGGCTTCACCGTACCTACCAGAGTACATATTAAAGTCCTGAGTTATAACCAGAGTCTCTTGTAGGGAGATAGTGACACTTGTGTATAGATCTATAAAGGATTGACAACCCCGCACCTGAACTGTTAGCTACAGTTAGACCGGTAGGTCTGGGGTGACAAATGTCGTAACAGTTTCCGACGCCTGAAGAATGTCGTTCAGGCCACTAGTTGTATTAGTATGGTTAGAATAACTCACATAGGGTATTAACAAAACATTTGGTTAACGGGTTAACATACATTCAAGTAGTTTTATATAAAGGTAAAACTCATAACACCATTTTTCCAGTACAACATTACTTACATTTTTAGTCTTGGGTATAAGACTTACATCTTGTCTTTTGAGGGACCGAGCCCGCGATTGGTAGGAGGAGGTCGGAAGTGCATTAGGATCTACGTTCGTGGTGGCCATGTTTTAAAAAGATTTTGTCACAAGATTCTAGGAGGAGTTTGCACCAACGATAGATGTGCAACAGTTGGCGAGGGAGTTTTAGGACCTTCACCAAACTACTAAGACTATGGCAGAGATCAATGCCAAGTTTCGGGGGAGGCTTTGTTGGTTCTTTTGTATACGGCGGATGAGGAGATGAAGAAGGCGAGGTATCATGATATGTTGAGGGACGACATCAGGGAGTTTGTGAGTTTATCAACATGCAATACCCTAAATGATATGATTGCTAGAGCCCGAGAGCGGGAGATTGATTTGGAGCACCTCAGGAAGAGGAAGTCAGAGCGGATTCAGATTGCAGTGAGCAGGGCGAAGAGGCCTAAAACTCAGGATTCATGTCTGGGGGGGCCATCAGGGCCGGGGCCATTGTGCCAAGTGTGGGAGGACTCATGAGGGAAGCTGTCAGGAGACAGGAAAGAGATGTTTCAGTTGCAGTCAGATGGGTCATTTAAGAGGGATTGCCCTTGAGGATCAGTTCCGATGTGTTTTCACTACAATCAAGTGGGGCCACAAGAAGTCCGACTGTCCGAGGCTAATGAATTGAGCAGCGAGGGAACCTTCTCCACCTACATTGATGATTACTGTTAGCCGAGAGGGTAGGGTGGAGGCTCCAACAGTGAGGAGTCGAGCTTTGCAGTTGTAGATAGGGGAGATTATAGTTTCATCAGATGCTATCGGTGGTATGAAATCTATTGCTTTTACTCAAGCTCTATTATTGGTATTTATGTGCCTTTGAGTTATATGTTTGTATGTGTAAGACATTATCTTCGGTTTAGTTTCTCCGTATCTGCCTGGTTGGTATTATCGAGGGTCATTATATGCCATTTTTCATGCTGAGAGTCATGAGTGGGGCACATCTTGTTATACTAGATTTAGGTTGTCAGCCATCTTTGTGCGGGCCCTTTGGGAAAGAAATTAGGGGTACCGTTTGGAATATCAGTAGTTGGACCAGCGTGTTAGTTCATCAATGGAGCGGAGAAATTTGTAGTACAAGTTCGTTTGATTATAGGAATACAAGATAGTTCTGAGGTATAAGGGACTGATCAGGATTCAAGTGGAGGAGAGTTGTCGGCGGGTTGGCATTATTCGGTATGTGAAAGTGGTCCTCATATCAGAATCTCTAAGGAAAATATACCATGGAAGCAGGATGTCCCTTTCTGGGTCAGTGAAGTCGGAGTTCAAGGTGTGTGTGCCGCTCCGGATGGATGTCAGTTGATTGCGATAGGCTTTTGACCCGATCGCTACTGCTAATAGAGTAGGAGCAGTAGTGAGTGGGTGATGATCTTAGTCGCATGGTTTGTTATGAGGCTAGGAGTGTCAAGGAAATTTCATATTGTATCTGTCGAAGATGCTTTGTATGCATAAATCCTTCGACAAGTGGATTGTTGGGTTGGTGACCCGTCAGTTCCGGTAAAAAGGGGTTCATCTTTCTTTGCCCTTGGTAAGGTTGGCAGGGTATAGTTAATTCCAAGTGGGGGAGAATCGTTTGGATTTTCGGGGACAGTCTCAGGTGCGAAACAAGGAGGAGTTCTACATCCTAGCCGAGAGGAAGCCAGTTCAAGTGGCATTCTGCATAGAGGTTGCACAAGATTAGGGGTTCAGAAAATTTCAAAGTTAGGGTGGCACATTTGTAGTAATGGATGGAAGGTATGTGATTAGGTCCAGGTTGAGGGTTGTGTTAGAGCCTCTCTGCCTGTTCTTGTCTGATGAACGCTTTAGGGTTCAAAGCGTGACCCGAACACCTGATTGGGGTATTTTCGATGAGGTTTTGACACGTGAATGATTGTGGGTTGGTATGGTCAAAGGAGAGCAAGACCATGATTTAGGCTCATAGCTGATATAAGAGTGTTGTAAGACTACGAGGTAGCTGTAGCATACACAAGCATGGTAGGGTATCAGGGAAGTGTTATAAGTTTGCAATATAGTTGTAAAATTCACTATGATAAGGTAATCCATTGTAGGAGTGGGTGTTAAGATGAAAAAGGATTAACGCATGCATGGGTCGAGGCAAACAATATTGTCAATGGACTACTCCTTGTTTAGAATAAGGATCGTTGGATCTGAGGCGATGTTGGGCATGTACAGCACTCAAGTGGGCAATACCCATGGGTGAGGATGGTTCCATTGTGCATATTGGGTGACACCCATGGGCGGGGCCCATTTGGTTATGATGGTGTGGGTGAGACCCGGTGGAAATTGGCTTGAGAAAAATATTGGATCATGTTAGGGTAGGATGACTCTGTGTTCAATGGATGGCATCCGTATGGTGTTTAGGCTCAGGTAGCCTGTAGCAGTCAAACCTTGGGGTGGAGTCCCATGGTACGTTAGTGCGCCAAATTTCCGTTTGTAGTGGGCGATCGGAGATTTCTACCTCCGTTTAGTAGAAGTCATCAGGGGATCCTAAGATCTCGGATTGAATGAATAAGTGAATCTTTCATTAGTGGGTTGTGATTTATGTTCCGGGTTGGATCAAAGGGATAAGACTCACATTGGGAGTCACCATTGTTTATATGAGTGGTCTTTTCGACAACATTATATGGTCAGGAATTGTGTCTGCTATTGGTATCAGCCAGATAATGTAGGTTTGAAAGGATTTCTTTCGGTTCAGGTTGCAAAGTGAAGTTTGATGGCTGTGTTTGGAATGGTTCTACCTGTGCGGAGTTCGGGCAAGATGATAATTCTTCCTTTTTTGAAATTAGTGGAGCGATGATTCGTTCTCCATCAGGAGGTGTAGATCTTGCTAAGGTTGGGTTTTGATTGTAGCGTTGGAAGACCGCCGAGCGTATGCGTAGGCATTTATCCAAGGCGGGATTCAAGAAGAATTGGTTGGATCGTTTGGGTGTCTGGAAGGTAGCAAGGAGTGATTTCGAGGATGAAATCTAGTTTAAGTGGGGGAAAGCTATAACATCCGGTTTTGAGAAGCTTCAAGTTTCGGGAATTATGGGCATTGATGGATCAAGTTAGGTCCCTGAAGATCAAGAGTTTGGGTTCTAGGCCATCTGGGAGTGGATTATATATATTTGTTGTGCGAGCCAAGCTTTCGATTCGTACTTTGAGGCCTAATATCATAATGGTAGAGGTGATGTTGCCGACCTTTATCGAATTAAGGATTTTAGTTTGGAAGGTTTTGTGTAACGTCCCAAAAATAAGACCCGAAAATTTTCATTTTTAAATTAATAAACCATTAAATCCTGTCATTTTCATAAAACCAAGGTAATCAAAGTTTTATGAATACATCATCATTATCAGAGTAAATCACAGAGTGCGGAATCGAGTGGTGTGTGCCTTGCAATCATCTCGAGCTTTTCCCTTTAAAAAAGTAGTACCTAAAACATAAACTGAAAACCGTAAGCACAAAGCTTAGTGAGTTCCCCAAAATACCACATGCCATACATACATAACACATAATGGGCCCTGCCCAATGAGTGTAACGGGCTCCGCCCACACTTGCATAACGGGCCCCGCCTAATGAGTATAACGGGCCCCACCCAAACTTCCATAACGGGCCCTGCCCAATCAGTATAACGGGCCGCGCCTAAACTCGCATAACGAGCCCCGGCACACATACAATTCATATAAGCATAACAGGTAATAGCATACTGAATAACCATCGGGACCCGCCTAGTAAGAATACAAGCACATACACATACAAGAGTCACAAAGACATCTAGTATTCTAACATAACAGATCATGGGCCGACATTGGTGCCTTCGACCCGCTAAACATGGTGAGGAAACTCACCGCACACTACCAAATCTCACAGAAAGGATCTCTGGCTACTAGCCCGCTAAAAAATCCTCGCGCCATCAATCACAAAATAATCATCCAATCAATATTCGGATCCGACCCACACTGAGTGTCCAAACTAGGGTAAAAGATCTTTTTACCCTTTTCATAACTTGGCCCAACGCCAACTCTCGATCCAATTGACCAAAGGCCCAATATCCATAATAATCAATCAAAGCCCAATATCCATAATAATCACTCAAAGCCCAATATGGCCCAAATACGGCCCAATTTTCCAAATTGGGCCCAAACCCTATCATGGGCCTTAATCCAAGGTCTAAAAATATTCCTAGCCCAAACACTTGAATTCTGATGGCCCAACAAGGCCCAAGGCAACCAAAATCCAACATAGCCCATTACCGAGAATCCCACAACACCGAAGCCCAAACTGGCTGAGTACACTGGGCGTACACAGCATGTACGTGCAGCATACTCGCTTTAGGGCTTGTACGCTAAGCATACCTGCTTATATGCCCATCATACTCCTCCATTTGGCCAACTTGCATTTTCCAGCTCTTAATCGATTAAGACTCACTCCAAAACATAGATCTGACATCCTTGAGGTGGTTTACCACGTAAATTTGCCAACTTTACGTGAATGCATGTCTTAATGAAGCTCTTAAATCTCAAAAGGACTTATTAGATGACTTAATGCATGCATGAGACCATAAACACCATAAAGTTTGCACCTTTAAGCTTAAGGAGCTCTTCAAACATCCATATCTACATGATTTAGCTTCTAAAACGGACATAACCCATCAAGACCAACCAAAAGGGACAAAGAAGAAAAAAACCATAACATGAAGAGATCTAAACAAAGAGCAACTAAGGTATGCACTTTATACCTCAAAACTCACTAAAAGATGGAGCTAAGTCTGGATCTCTAAGCTTCCCCCCAATGAATGAGTCTCTCAACTTCTTCTTCTATCACTTCAAGGAGCAAAAACTACCACAATCAAGAACAAGGATCAAGACCACTCAAATATGCTATTAGGGTTTAAGATTAGGGTTTTAGGGCAACAGAGGCAGATAAAGAGGCCAACCCTAGGAACTTAAGGAGCATATATAGGGTGCAACACCCTAAAATTAAGGTTTCATTAAACCCTCGTACACCCGACATAATCCTCGTACGCCCAACGTATGAGGCATTGGTCGCGCTATCAAACCCACTTAGTACGCTAAGCGTACCATGTGCTACACCCCGCGTACTAGCTTCTCAGCTAGTACGCTAAGCGTACCCAATAGTGAAGGGTTTTGAGCATTCTGTAAGTCCCCAAACTGCTTGTATATCAATCAGATCCAATTGATGGTGCGGAATCCCAATCAATTGGATGATGTCAGATCAAATAAAAGAGAAGGAGAAGAAGAAGATGATGAATCTTGTATGTATTGATATAAATGAAGATCCGGATACAAGATTCACACACACTTACACACACTCTCTTTTCTCTCTCTCTAGAACACCTTGGGTTTCACACACTTAAGCTCTCCTATTCTTTCTAGTTATTTTCTTCACACCCCTCACCCTATATATATATACATGAGAAACATGGGCCGTAAATGGGTTTACGGTCGTCAACACTGACCGTAAACACACATATGGCCGTAAACACTGAGCTGTTTACGGTCCTAGACATAAAAATACATTTTCCTAGAAAAGCAAAGTATAAACCATAATTTTGACCCAACAATCTCCCCCTTGGTTTATAGCTTTCTTTTCTTAATTGACCCAACAAGCTCCCCCTAAAAAGTAGCTGGCTTTTCTTGTAAATCTTCATTGGGAGCTTTGGCTTCAGCTTTACTCTTCGATATCTTCATGACTTCAAGATGAACATATGAATCTTTAATGAATGACTTCATCTTGAGCAGTTGGGCTTTTCTTCAAGATTTGGCTTTGAAATCACGGTGGGTGAGGAGGCTTCTTAATAAGATTATTGAAAGATAGCGCTTTCAGCTTGAGAATCTTCAGAGAGAATAACAGAGATAACTAATCTTCTGGATCACTTCAGCAGGTTCAAGATAGCAGCAGACTGATTGAGGAGGCTTCAATGCAATTCGTCACCTAATCTTCAAGTGCAGCTTCACCTTGCTTCTGGGGTTGAAAGATTGAATGTCGAAAGAATAATCTTCATTTCTTGCTCCTTCGAATGAGAATTCTTCGATGACACGGATGAAGCTTTGGCTCAGAAAATCTTCGATACAGTCTCCATGAGTCTCATCTACATCTGAAATCACTTTTCAAGAGAAAACAAAACTAAAAGAAAAATTTAGCATACAATATTTTTGGTTTTTTTTTCATATTTTCTGAAAAAGAAATAAAACAGAAATATTTTTAATTTTTTTGATTTTTGTTTGGTTTTCAAAATTTTTAATTCTCCCATAATATTTAAATTAGAAGAAAACTATGAACAAATTTAACAAAAATAAAAATGATATCTAACTTTAAGAGTGATTTGGGATCAAAGTTTTTAGACAGCCTTTATCCGTTTATCAGTACCTCTCCCTTCATGAATAGATCTGGTCAATCGCCGGTATTGTGGTCCACTTAAACACGAGAGATTGTGACAAAATTAGGACATACTATAAGTGACAAGACAATGTGATCCTAAGTTCCTAGATAATATTCCTTAAGGACCATTCAGCTGACGACGACCAAAGATATTATTGTCCACCTAAATTGAGCAGCGAGATCTACAGACAACCTAGTGATTGTTCAATTTTAAATGTACTAGAACATGTTTCCCGCTTCCTGACATACCCCAATAATCAGGAACTTCCAAAGTACTCCTTACTTTAGGTGAGCAGACAATTATTATGAGAGAAGTCAGATTTAGAGTGCATATGCTATACACCCAGGTCGGATCTCTTCCAATCTCGCAGAGGGTGAAACATATGACTAACCAGATTTAGAGGGATTGAGAAATAGAATGGTGCATATACTGTGTACCAGGTCGGATTGAAAGTCACGCAAAGGAGACAATATATGGCTAACAGATAGAAAGAATTGCATAGATAGAAGATGCAGAGAAATAGAATTGCATATGTTGCAGTCCAGGTCGGATGTATTTCAATCACGCAGAGGAGGAAACATATGACTAACAGAATGAAAGCAAGAAAATAATTTCCTACAGACCTACTTTATTGGAATTCCCCAGTCGCCCCATCAATACCGGAATTAAGCACAAAGTCCGTACATCGAGGAAGAGTTAAACCACGGTTCTAGATACAAATTATTTTAGTATGACCGGTGCATTATCATGTATATCTCCCTGCTCAACCTATCTGAGCGTCGTATTGTCAAGCTAAATGGATCTATCTAGGTCAAGATTTTTCAAGTCTCTAGATTCCGTAAGTTCATTAATGCCTAGTCAAGTCCATTTTAATCTTTCGTGCCAACCAGCGCATCGAACACAGAGCCTAGACAATTCAGATTCAGTCCCTTACACAGATTCAGATTGCCTGTTATCATATGATTATATCACTTCCCAATAATAACCTACTAACGAAAAACTATTAAGAAAATGAAAAATTGTCTTTAAAACGAATCAGAGTAAGATAAGCTCAGGAGTATAGAGAAGAAAACGCAAACCGTAATTCACCGATTGAATTTGCATCCAGAAGGTCTGAGAACAGCACGCATAATCTCAGAACATATCCGAAAATTCTTCATGTCATTAAGCACTAACCCCATTTGTGATCCCTTCCTTTCTTCATTTATCGCAAAAGACACATACTCCAAAACAAAGTTATGAATGTTGTACAGTTGAGAGATGTCCCCTATCATGTGCCTGGAACAACCACTACCAACAAACCGAAGTCTGATGATATGCCTCCATAGCTGTTCCGACATAGAGCGGGATCAGTTGGTCTTTGGAACCCAGTCCATTTTGAAACCAGGTTGACCTTTTTCATCCTTGCACAGTACTCTCTCCCATGACATGTCGTACTTATCACAAACAGAAGATGTAGAAATATTAGAATCGTTAGAAGATTTGGGAGAGTGAGCCTTTGGAACCCATTTGTAGTTGGTTTTAATCCATTTCTTTTTCGATCTAATGGGTGGCTCAGTACTTGCTTTTGATCTGGATGTCGGCCGTTGAGATGACTTTGACCTAACCGGTCTTTGTTTCACTGGAGCATCTCTTGGATTGGGCTTCTTGGCCGACATTCCCTTCTTGCCCTTGGGATTCAGATTCTTGGCCTTGTGGGTTTGATTCTTGGCCTTCTGCGCGTTCCAGTCACCATTGTCTGAACGTGACCTTGAGGGGTTTCTTTTGGAAAATCTCCCTCTTGGCGCGTTCTGCCACCCTTGAGCATATTAGGGAACGTATGCGTGATTAGGACAATTTCTGGCAATGTGTCCAGGTGTTCCACAGTGAAAACATGTCTTTTTCTTCACTGTGAAGTTGTTTCTTCCTGCCCCTTGTAGCGTAACTTTGCCTTGTCTCTTATTTTTCCCACAAGCACAATTACAACAGGCACTCTGTTTCACTGGAATTGGTGGCCTGTATTTCTCAACAGCAGGTTGATCAGAAGCAGCTGAGTTCGAAGCAACAGATTCAGAGTTCAAGGAGATGTTGGTTTGTTCAATGGTGTTCTCCTTGTTCTCATCCTCTGCTACTTTACCTGCACATGAAGTAGATGTGCTAGAAACAGGAACATCAGTATTTTCAAACAAATAATCAAATATGTCAAAAAAATTCAACTCAACATGATCCGATGCAGAAGCATCACAAGATGTATCATCAATTTTAACATCAGAAACAATAGAGTTTTCATTTGAAACAGAAACATCAGGTTCATACTCAGTTTTGTTATCAGAAACAGATCCTTCAACTTCGTGCTTTGACTGATCTAAGGATTGCTCTGCAGGGGAAGTAGAAGGGTTAGAACTTTCAACATTAATAAATCCTCCTAAAACAAAACTAGATGGCTTGCCATAAACCATGAATGGTTCGTTGGCAATCTCCTCTTTAGACAAGGGTTGATACTGATATGTATGATTAAAAGGAGGAGGTACATTATCGTATCCTAAACCCTTTTGCTGGTTTCGTTTGAACTGCAGGCAATGGTCAATCATGTTGGCAACTACCTCGCTTGATCCATCAAATTTTCTAAAAATCAAAATTTGCAGTTTCAAATTGTCTCTTTAATGTATCAAGCTCAGTAATTAACTCATCATTCTGTCTCTTAATATAATCATAAAGTTCACATTTTTCACTGTATTCTGTCTGAATTCTCTTAAAGTCATTTATTTTTGTCTCTAACTGGGCCTTTAGGGGTTTCTGTCCTTTCCTGAGTTGATATCCTTCATATCTCAGGTCCTCAACTTCTCTTTTTAATAAATCAATTTGTTCCCGAAGAAACTTAATCGTAGTTTTACAAGATGGATTACATGAAACTTCATTGATTGGAACGTTTGAAGAACTCATTATTATTTTTTTATTTTTTTTATTATTATTTTTTTATAAAAATATGCCCTTTGACTAAAAACTCAAAAGTCAACCTCAAAAGTCAAATTTAAAAAGTCAAACTCAAAAGTCAAACTTAAAAGTCAAACCGAAAAGCTAAATTTGAAAATTTAAAAGTTAAACGAGAAAGTCAAAGTTTAAAGTCAAAGGTCAAACTTTAAAAGTCAAAGTCAAAATTTTAAGATCAAAAGTCAAAAATAAAAATCAAAAATTAAAAACTAAAATTTTGGATGAAAATGGAATTTTAAAATAAAAGAAATTGAATTTTTGGGCTAAAAGTGCTAAAAATGTGAAATTGGGTTGCAGCAGCGAAGCCTTTTGAATTAAGTCGCGAAGGATTTGAACAAGTTGCTAGCTAGTTCAGTTGGTAAGGCGCTGAAGTGAGGAATCAGAGGTCGCGAGTTCGAAACACGGCAGCCCCAAAAACGATTCCCTTTTTTTTTTAATGAAAGCACGTTGTGCGAACTTCGGACCTTATGCGAGGACGTGCGAGGATCAACTCCGAAGCGAAGACCGAGGCTGCTGGACCGCAAACTCCGAGGACCGGCCGTAAACTCCGGTCGGCCGCAAACCCGGCCGTAAACTGTTTCCGGCCGTAAACTCCGGCGGAACCCTAGCCGTAAACGCCGTCGCCGCCTCGCTGGTTACGACCAAAAACATCGATTTTTGCCCCTTTTTGCTCCAAAAATCGATCAAAAACTCGTTTTTATCAAAAACGCGAAGAACAAACCTCCCCCTAATTTTCAGAGATCTATCCAAAAACGCAAGAATTTTTCAAAAATAAGATCAAATATGCTCCAGATTTGACAAAAATGACTGATACAATCCAAGCTCTGATACCAATTGTAAGTCCCCAAACTGCTTGTATATCAATCAGATCCAATTGATGGTGCGGAATCCCAATCAATTGGATGATGTCAGATCAAATAGAAGAGAAGGAGAAGAAGAAGATGATTAATCTTGTATGTATTGATATGAATGAAGATCCGGATACAAGATTCACACACCCTTACACACACACTCTCTTTTCTCTCTCTCTAGAACACCTTGGGTTTCACACACTTAAGCTCTCCTATTCTTTCTAGTTATTTTCTTCACACCCCTCACCCTATATATATACATGAGAAACATGGGCCGTAAATGGGTTTACGGCCGTAAACAGTGACCGTAAACACACATATGGCCATAAACACTGAGCTGTTTACGGTCCTAGACATAAAAATACATTTTCCTAGAAAAGCAAAGTATAAACCATAATTTTGACCCAACACATTCTAACACTCCTAAGTGTACATGCAACCCTAGAAAACCTTGGATCTATGTTTGTCTAAAATACATGCAAAATTATGATTTCCAAGGTTCATAATCCTATCTAGCATACATGGGGAACTTTTAACATAAAAGATGGCTAGAATTACATACCTTGTAGTTGTTATGATTCCTTGAAAACCTTGAGAGCCTAGCACCCCAAGTGTGATGCCTCAAATGTTTCACACAACACCAAATGCTTTGGAATAACTTTAGAGAATGTATAATACTTGTAAAAATCGGCTTGTCCTCTCTTATTCTTTGTGTAACCGATTTTGGTGAGTATCATGTTCCTTATATAGTGTGTCACATCTAGGGTTACACCATGTAAACCCTAGTGTGACATGACTCTTCATTTCCATGACCCATGGGTTTGTAACTCTCACAGAGCCTCCATGGAGCATCCAATGGGTTTAACCCAACTTGATAATCCATGGAGCCTTTTAGCCCACTATACAAGTTATGGATGATTTACATAATCAACCCATATATTTAATTAGTCATCTTTTGAGCACTTAATGAATTCCAAATTAATTCTTGATCAATATTAATTAAATAATACTATTAATATATTAGAACTTATAATATATTAATAAACCACAAGTGTTATTTCTCTCATTTAGTCTATCCAAATGCATGATGCCATGCAACCCAAATGGACCATGCCGGGTCGGGTCAAGTACATACTAGAAATAGTTATGGACTTAGACACCTTATCCAACAGTCTCCCACTTGGATAAGTCTAATAACTATAACTACAAGTATGACTTCAGGAACCGATCAGCAATCGTAGCTCTTTTCAAGGTCTCTCAGAACTGAGAAGATGATGATACGCCATTTCGAATAAGTGATCATATAATCCTCTGTTCTAGATATCAGCCGGACAAATACATGGAACAATGTCTTACTTTTGTCCAACAGTTTGTTTTCCGATTTCCGATTTGTTTGACATAGAACTTAATTGAACACATCAACTTAGTTCTGACCGGGCCCGGTAGATAGGTCAAAACAAAATCATCGAGGGGCCCCGATATCGATTCTAATCCAAGAAGGAACAGATAAACTTCGACTCATATGCTTGTTCTACTACTTGTTAAATCATACACAAACACACGTTTTATAACATCGAGTTACCAATGCGTTTTCGCACGATCAATGCATAACCAACTCATAGTCAACCAGTCATATCTTTAGGTTTGAAGACTTATATGATATTACCGTCTCGCGATCACTTGAGATAAATTCCATGAAGTGATGCCAGCGAGCGTGGGTTGAATCCAATACTCAGAACTTATGAGCACCCATGAGTGTTGAGGCCATGTCCAACATCTTATACCTCTACAACCAACTCATGACAGTCTTAATTCATATCTACTTCCAACATATGACTGACTGTGGATAATTTGAATAATATGTAAATCACAACATAAATATTCTGGAAGTCAAAACATGCAAAAGAAATAATAGTAAACGATTGACAAAAGATAGCAACACTTTACTCATAAATAAACACAACTTTTATTCATCATCAAATGTCAATTACACTTTACAAATTTCAAAACTATCTAACTACTAAAACTAATATCATCCTTCAGCCCTATGCTCCTTGCATGTTGGAGATGCTTAACCCTACCCAGTCCCTTCGTGAGGGGATCTGTCGGGTTCTCATCCGATGATACCCTCTTTGCCACGAGGAGTCCTTCTTCTATTCGATGTCTGATGAAATGATATTTTCTGTTAATGTGTCTGGATCTCCTGTGATCCCTTGGTTCCTTTGCTATGGCAACAGCACTTTCACTATCACATAAAATTTCTATGGGCTCCTTTATAGCTGGTACAACTCCAAGGTCTCCAATGAAGTTCTTTAGCCATATCGCCTCCTTTGCTGCCTCGCTTGCCGCTATATACTCTGATTCGCAAGTTGAATCTGCCACTGTCTCCTGCTTGGAACTTTTCCAAGAAATTGCACCTCCGTTTAAGGTAAAGACCCAGCCCGACTGAGAGCGGAAATTATCCCTATCAGTCTGGAAACTAGTATCACTATACCCTACAACTCTCAAGTCATCATTCCCACCAAGGGTAAGGACCCAGTCCTTAGTCCTCCGCTGGTACTTGAGAATGTTCTTTACCGCCGTCCAGTGAGCCTTACCAGGGTTCCCCTGATACCTGCTAACCATGCTCAAAGCAAAGGCTACATCAGGACGAGTGCAGGTCATAGCATACATGATCGAGCCTACTGCAGAAGCATAAGGTACTCGACTCATTTCTGCTATCTCAACCTCGGTACTCGGGCTCTGAGTCTTACTCAATCTAGCGTTACTCTGGATGGGTAACTCTCCTTTCTTGGAATCTTGCACGCTGAATATCTTCAGCACTTTATCCAAGTATGTACTCTCACTAAGTCCAATTAGTCTTTTACTCTGACTAAGTCCAATTAGTCTTTTACTCCTTCATAGCGAAACACTTCCCAAGCCACGACTTCACTTCCTTCAGAGTTGGGATGTTATTTCCTATGAGTAGTATGTCATCCACATACAATACCAAAAAGCTAACTATACACCCACTAGCCTTGACATACACACAACATTCATCTTCACTCCTCGAAAAGCCAAACTCTTGGACTTTCTCATCAAAGAAAAGATTCCATCTCCGAGGTGCTTGCTTTAATCCATAAATGGATTTCTCAAGCTTACACACTTTGTTAGGGTACTCTGTGCTGACAAAACCCTCTTGATGATTCATTTAAACATCCTCAGCCAACTTTCCATTGAGGAAAGTGGTTTTGACATCCATTTGCCATAATTCATAGTCATGAAATGCAGCAATGGCTAACAATACCCTAATAGACTTAATCTTGGCTACTGGAGAAAAGGTCTCATCATAATCAACTCCTGGAGTTTGAGAAAAGACCTTTGCAACCAGTCGCGCCTTATAAGTGTGTATATTACCATTCATGTCGGTCTTCTTCTTAAAGATCCATTTGCACCCTACTGTCTTACGACCTGGTACATTGTCAACCAAGTTCCAAACTTGATTGTCATACATGGACTGTATCTCACTGTCCATTGCCTCTTTCCATTTGGCAGACTCGGGGCCTGCCATGGCTTCCGCATAGCTGTTAGGTTCATCCAGACTTACCAGTGTCTCATCACTGATAAGTGTCTCACCTTCCGCAGTAATATGGAAACCATAGTAGTGCTCAGGTGCATTCCTAACCCTTGTGGAACGCCTCAGAGGTGCAGACTGGTCAATTGGATCAACATGAGATTCCTCCTCAAGTTGACTACTAGGGTTTGAGGTTCCTTCACCACTTGACTCTTGAATTTCTTCAAGGTCAATTTGCCTCCCACTGTTTCCTTGGCTTATTAACTCTCTCTCTCTCTCTCTCGAAAGACACCCCTCCTTGCTACAAAGACCACATTCTCACTAGGTCTGTAGAAGAGGTAACCAAAGGATTTATGTGGTTAGCCGATGAAAATACACCTCTCACTTCGAGGTTCGAGCTTGTCATGAGTCTCGCGTCTCACGAAAGCTTCGCAACCCTAAATCTTGATGTGGGCTAGACTAGGAACTTTTCCAGTCCACATCTCGTGAGGTGTTTTGGCAACCTTCTTTGTAGGGACCAGATTAACGATATGGGCGGCAGTCTCTAAGGCATACCCCCAGAATGAGATTGGTAGCGTAGCTCGACCCATCATGGAACGAACCATGTCCAACAAGGTTCGATTACGCCTCTTAGCTACACCATTCAACTGTGGTGTACTGGGAGGTTTCAATTGTGAGACAACCCCACATTCCGTAAGATAGTCGAGGAAATCTGTACTAAGATACTCACCACCGTGATCAGATCGAAGCATCTTAATGTTCCTACCCAATTGATTCTCGATTTCTTGTTTAAAATCTTTAAACCTTTCGAAAGTCTCTGACTTATGCTTGATTAAGTAGACATATTGATATTGCCATATTTATACACATTTTAGGCAATATTTATTTACGTTTTTATTAATATTTTGGTTATTTGCATAGAATTATGATACTTATAAGGATAAATTGTGATTTGCAGCCAAAGTAAGGCATTTTCGAAGTAAGGGACCAGAATTGACAATATTTGGAACTTTGGAGGCTCGAAGGGAAGAAGGATAAAAAATTCCACCAAAAAGACGTCCTCACGACGTGAATCGATTGTTCCAGAAGATTTGCATCCGGGTGGAAGAGTCCTTGTCGAATACGAAAAGATCGCATTCACGACGTGAATCCTTATGGTTCACGACGTGAACTCGGGAAATCAGAAAACTATAAATTCCCTTGCCCATTACGACTTGGGGAGTTTTTTGGCTGATTGGAAGGTTACCTGAAGACGATTTTGAGCAGAAGAAGAGCTCTGGAAAAGGATTTCAACATCAAAAGGAGTAAAGGTTCATAATTAATTAATTAGTTTGATAGTTATGAACATGTTTGATAATTTGATTTGTTTTTGCTTACTTGTTACTATGAGTAGCTGAATCTAGCAGCTCTTGTCTAGCTAGATGAAGCTTCTGAATTATGTTTTAGCTCAATGACTATTGAATTTGATTAGTTGGTAAATTGCTTATGCTTTATTATCATTACCTAGCATGTTATTTTAGTTTCTTAGTTGCTAAAGTTCATGTTCTATGTAGCTTAGTAACCATTAAATTACATGAACTTGAAACCTAGTGATTTAGTGAACATTGAATTGCTAGAGCTAGGATCGACCAAAATCTTAGATAAGTGATAAAAGTAACTAATTTAGCTGTGCTAGAGGACATAATTTATGACCATAATTGTGTTTGCTTAGATAAATCTTACATAGCTCACCTATAATTAATAACTAATTTTGTGTTTTGCTTATGTGTGACCATACAAGGTAGCTCATGAATTGGTAAAAAGATTAGTAAATTTGGACTTGAATTGCTAATTACATAATAATTGGTGACAAACTTTGATAATTCATAATTATTAGCTAAACATATATAAAGAAGTGGATTCAAACTAGACAGGAGTGTTTTTTAATTAGCTGATTTAATTATGTGATTTAAGTTCGTCTGGTCTTGCAAAATCAGATAAAACCCCTCTTTGCTCTAAAATTAGGTTAATTTAATAGTAGATAAATTAATTGGTCAAAACCGTTCCCTGAGATCGACACCCGACTTACGCAACTATTCTATAATTTTGACTAGGTACACTGCCTGGGTGCAATTAGTTAGTTAAGGTAGTTAGGTTATAAATAATAAAATTAGGTCTAGCTATTTGCACGCATCAAGTTTTTGGCGCCGTTGCCGGGGAACGACTTATTTGATTTGTTTGATTTGTTTGCTTTAGGTTGATCGATCCTTTTTGTGGGGTAAAACCTGCAAAAAGTTATTTTTCAAATTAGTTTTTTTTAGTACTAGGCTCACGACGTGAACCTTAAGTTCAGTATTTTCTCGTTTTTTTTCGTTTTTCTTTTCTGCGACAACACGAGGTGGTAGCCTTTACCATGTCGTGGTGGCTAGTCTGTAGGAAATTTTTATTTGGTTTTTGTTCAGTTTTACGTTTTTATTTTGTCTTTTTTGCAGGAGTTGATGGCCAGAGGATCCAACACACCTTTGGTGCCACCGCTTGAAGATCCGGAGTCTACGCTGCACAAAAAGAATAATAAGAAGTCGCCTTTACAAGAACTGAAATCAGCCTTTTCAAGGAAGTCAGGAAAGAAAACGGGAGAATCGAGTTCAACCTCAAAGAGCAAGTTTGAAGTCTTCGATCAATTTCCTAATCCACACGAGTCCGAGTACGAATCAGAAACAGAATTTGGACTTTATACGAGTAAACCCGAGAACGAGCCGGAGAACGAAATGGCGAACATTTATGAGATGGCCATGGGGGACTACAAGAAGCGCATTCGAGATGATGTGGGGTCGGGTTTAGTACATCCTACGATTCCTGCCAATGCCACATTCGAGTTAAAGGGACACATCCTTACTGCACTTAAGGATATTCCATTCTATGGGAAGGATCATGAGGATGCTTTCAAACATTTAGACGAGGTCAATGATATTGCGGATTATTTTAACACTCCTAATATCCCAAGGGAGACATCTTTGCTAAGGATGCTACCAGTCACTTTAAAGGGAGCTGCAAAAGATTGGTTGAAGGCACTTCCATCTGGTACAATCACCACATGGGCCCAATTGTGTGAGAAATTTCTAGATCAGTTTTGCCCAACCTCCAAAATCTCTAAACTCAAGAAGGCGATTGCCAACTTTGAGCAAAATCCGGGGGAATCATTATACGAGGCATGGGAGCGCTACAAGGGGTTGTTAAGGAATTGTCCTCAACATGACCTCAATATTCAACAAGAGATGTTGATATTCTATGATGGGGTGAATGTCATGACTAGACAACTCCTTGATTCGCAAGGACCACTAACGAAGAAGAACCCAAATCAGGCCAAGGAGCTAATTGAAGAATTTTCAAAGCACTCTCGTGAGTATCACAACCCAGGGCGTGATGGAATAAAAGGCAGTGGAGGTACACAAACTGAAGAGATGGCTGCTGTGATGGCAATGCTTAATAACATGGATAGGAGATTGACCCAAATGGACCAATCAATTCATGCGATTCGAGTTGGTTGCGAAAGGTGTAGTGGCCCATATTTGACAAAAGATTGTAATTTGGGTGATTTTGGAAATAAAAAAGCTCAAGTTTGTTATTCAAGTGGGGACAAGTATGATGAAGATTGGAGGAAACCAAAGAAGGAGTGGCTGCCATATGACAAGTACAAGAAACAGAAGGATGAGAAATTCAGGCAGACTGGCCGAGGTTTCTATCAAAAGGAGCAGCCACCAGCTGAGAAGAAAACTGATTTGGAGTCCATGTTAGTTCGTTTCATGGAAGTTTCTGGTAAAAGGCATGATGATGCTGATGTAGCACTTCAAGATCAAAGGACAATGATGAAGGAACAACAATTTTTGATGAAGAATCATCATGCCATGATGATAGACCAGCAAGCATCATTGAAGAATCAGCAAGCCTCCATCCATAACCTTGAAACCCAACTTGGCCAACTTACAACTTTGGTGAATGAGAGATTGTTTCCACAAATTCCTGAAAAGAAGACCCAATCTCACGTCATGACCATTGATACTAAAGAAGAGGCGATTTATGAGTTCCTGGAAGCATTAGAAGTGGAACCAAAGCCATCTGAACCGAAGCCAAAGAAGTCCAAGCTCAAAAACGAAGAAGCTGCTGAAACGCCAGATTCACGTCGTGAGCTCGATATGCTCACGACGTGGGCTCGGTCTGAACAGAATAAAATCGTATATGTTCCAGCTTATAAACCGCCTTTGACATTCCCGTCTCGAGCACATCTTAGCCCACTGGAAAGGGAACATCTGGAGTTTATTCAACAAATAAAGGGTATTCCTGTCAATACTCCTTTCATTGATTCGCTTTCGAAAATTCCAGAATACGCGAAGTTCCTCCAAGACTTAATAGACACTCGTCAAGAATTAAGGAAGAACTCCAAGGTCATTCTAAGTGAACAAAGCTCAAGGGCTGTATTAGGAGAGATACCTAAAAAGATGGGAGATCCTGGACGCCTCACTCTTCCATGTGAGTTTGGTAATAATTTGAAGACATATGCTTTAGCTGATTCTGGGGCTAACATAAATTTGATGCCATTTTCATTCTATCAAAAAATAAATATTCAGAAGATGAAGGCTACGAAGATGACAATCCACATGGCAAACCGTTCAGTGACTCACCCAAGAGGGATAACAGAAGACATCCTTGTAAAAATTGGGAAATTCGTTTTCCCAGTTGACTTTGTAGTGATTAACTTGAAAGAGGATATGAATATCCCCATCATTCTTGGTCTCCCTTTACTAAATACTGTTAGGGCTCTTGTCGATATTCGAGAATCCAAGCTCACGTTGAGGGTTGGTGATGAAGAAGAAACTTTTGGACTACAAGATGGTTTCCAAGGATATGATGTTCAAGGTGAAGTGTTCAATATTGAAGATGACAATGCGCTTGCAGAATTGGAGAAAATTATGGAAGAAGAAATTAAAACAATTCAGCAAGTCAAGCGCACCAAGCCAAGAGCTTCTGTTCCACTTGTATTCGAGGTGTTTGCTTATAAAACACCAACATCTTGGGTGAGTAAGGAAAGTGATGACATGTCTAGTGATGAAGAGGAGGTTACATCAAAGGTGACTAGCCCAGTGGTGAAGGAGGAGGAGGATATTATGAACCTTAAAAATGATGAAAAATTGAAGACTCAAGGGATCAAACGCAAGCTTGATGGAAACGAAGTCAAGGCTAAAAAGGAGAGTTCTAAAAAGGCGTATATTCGTCGAGTGCAAGCTTACAAGAGGCGTTTCAAGGAGCAAAAAATCTTGATGGTGGACTCTTCTGACGAGTCAACATAGGAGGCACGGAGTCCAGCTCACGACTCCTCAAAAAGAAGCGCTTCTCGGGAGGCAACCCGAGTTTGGTTTGCATTTTCTTTCTTTTTCTTTTTGCATTTTTAGTTTTTAGGAAATCGATCATATCATCCGAATCACTATATTCATAATTAAACACTGAGGTCCCTAAAAATTAAGTGGTAATAATTAAGAATCTAGTTAATAGACAAATTTGGAATTAATAAAAATTTTACAGTATTCACGACGTGAGTTCAGGATGTAACGGACAATATATCATTAATCCATAATTAGCCCATTTTTCTATTAAATTAAATGGCCCATTATTTTTAGTCCAGTCCAATTTTGGTATAGATTGAATGACCCAGTTTTTAAGCCCAGACTGAATTCACTACGTGAACCTTTTAGGATTCACGACGTGAATCCTGAAATACTCGGGACCACAGATTAAAGAACACAGAACCCTCTTTGACCAAAACATTTCTTTATTCCCACGAAGTGAAAGAGGCGACTGGTCCCCCCTTGTTCGATTTCGGCCGCCACACGTTCTTTAATCCTCTTTTGCTTATGTAATCCTCCAAAATAAGTACATTAATCTTCTTCCCATTGTTTATTATTGCTTTAATTGCTAGATTTAGGGGTTAGGGTTTACTTTTCTTTAGTTATTAAAACATTGATACCCTAAATGTTGAAATCGTTACTGCATGTGCCTACAATGTACTTAGAAATGATCTAGAATAAAACCCCAAGTATTGTATTGGCCCGATTTGTACAGAAATTGGATAGTTTCACGGTGCGATGACGAACTCACGACGTGAATTCCTCGGAATTCACGACGTGAATTCTGGACTGGACATTTTGCTGTTTCTTTTAATTCTAATCTCTTGGTTTGTTTTTGTTGGTTTTGTTTGCTGCTTATTATTGCAGAAATGGCTCCTAGAAGGGAAGTACCGATTGGAGTGGCGAGTTTACACCCGTTCTACAATTTCCCAACAACGATGTCCCGAGAAGTCTTGACCCGATGGAACAATCGGTTGGGGTGGCTTTACAACCGGGAGATTGCAGTCGCACACACCATCAATTAGACACGGTTGGGGAAAGTTGGACTCATGGATAGGCTGTCCTCAGGATGGCTCAACCTTTTTCGCATCCAAGAGCGGATATATAAGGAGTTTTGTGTTGAGTTTTTCTCCACGGTTACATTCCAAGAGAATGTCCAAGACCCCCATTATCAACAAGCTTTGGTATTTCGTCTCGGGGGTGAGTACCGGGAATGCAGCCTCATGGAATTTTCTTGGAGGGTGGGGATATATAATCCCCAAGAGGCTATGACTCCCGAGTTTGGCATGTTTTTGAGGGATGCAGCTAGAGGGTATGTGGATGATGTCACTGGGTTTGATTTCTGGCATAATATTGCCTCCAGAATATTCAATTCCGGAGTGTCCCCCGAGAGCAGCATTCGATCTCCTATCCACCGAGTACTACACCGATTTATCACTTTCTCCATCAATCACATAAGTCATGGGGACAAGGTGACAAAGCATAATTTATTCTTTTGATGGTGCATTTTTCAGCCGGGAGTGTGTTGCAACATTCCCTACTTTTTGGCACGCTTTCTGGCTGACTCTGCTGCCAGTTCTCGGCTCGGAAGCCCTATCTGTGGAGGGCAATTCATTACCCGTTTGGCCCGATCGTATGGGTTGCTTGTTCCCGGTATCACTCGTTCCATGACTTGCATGGATGAAGATGAGTTTAGTATGGGTTATTTGGAGACCATGCGGGTGGTCAAAAATTATGGAACTTAGTGGGGTATTTTGGGGTCGGATGATGAGGATGGTGGTGAGCAGCAGGGTGATCAACCCGCACCACAACCAAGGTCGAGGAGAAGAAATGAGAGAGGACGAAGGGAAAGAGGACAGCCGGTTCGCCAATCAGCACTCACTGGAGGACCCAACTTTGGGGGTGATATGACAGGGTATTTTGACCAGCTTTCCTTGAGCATGAACTGGATTGGTGGGACAATGGAGAATTTGGTGCAACATTTCCATGTGGAGTAGCCTCCTCATTTAGGGTATCATTACCCAATTTTCCCTAGGATGAGCGAGTATCGAGGCCAAGGAGGAGATGGGACAGGCACTAGTGGAGCTCGGGATGAAGAGGAAGATGATTGATCGCTAGTTTGGTTTTATTTATTTTAGTTTTTAGTTTCTAGTTTATTTCGTTTTAGTTGTTTGGTTCGAACACTTTGTACGGATTGTTGAACAATTGTTGGTTTATTATTATGTGACTTTTATTTTCTTTTGGTTGTTTGATTACAGCTTGCTAAGGAGTCTTGGGAAGGGAGTAAAGTCGAGTCAAGAGTCGTGATCGTCTAGTCAAGGGTCGTTACAAGTCTAGAGTTAAGAGTCGAGACCCACAATTAAAAATAAGTGTGGGGTGAGTCGAGAGAGAGGATAAGATTAGCAAGGAATCATAGAAATTCTGCATTCAGAAGTGTCTTTATCAATTTCAAAATTCGAATGGGATGCCAAAAGTAATAAGAAGAATGGGCAGTTTCATTTTTCAGTCGCCCAGTTTTCACGACGTGGGCATACACTGTTCACGTCGTGAGTTTCCCATTTTCACTATATTTGGGGTTTTTTATGACGCGCATGCTGGCTGTTTCTGTCACACCCCCAGCCATCGGCGGAAACACCGGGTAGTGTAACGTTATTCTTCGTATCATAGTTATATAACATACATTGAATAGTACTAAAGAAAATACATACCTTTATTGATAACTGAAAGTTACATAACTGTTTTTCTAGAACCTATTACATATTATCCGACTATGGCATACTTCTTAATGAACAGAAAGGTAATAGTAAAACTTCTTCTGTTCGAATACATACCAGCTTTTCAAGTTCCTGAAAACACATGCATTTTAAAATACGTCAACATAAAGTTGGTGAGTCCACAGGTTTTGACTCCATAAAATAATACATTTTCCACATTCAAAAGTATAGTTTTTGAAAGTATCATTTTGACTCTCCATCATTTAGTATGTATATTAGGTATAATAGTTTACTTATCAATTAAGTGTTATACCTAAACATTCCTTAATCCTAAGGTATAAGTAGGGGAAACTTATACTTAACATTACTACTTGTATACGACAAAGTATAATGTTTCTAACAATTTGCTACCATGAGCCTGTAACCGCTGCTATGACATAATACCTCTGATAGAACACACTCATGATTTACCATGAGAAACAAACACACTCATGATTTACCATGAGAAATAACACCGTACACTTCATCGACGCCAGAACAATAACAAATAAAAGGATAGTTCATCACTTGCTTTTGGTTGACTGTAGCTAACAGTCACAAGTGGGGTGGTCAACCAGTATACTAATTATACACGACTTCCTCGCTCACACGGGATTAACGGTTACAGTTCAGAGGATTTCCACTAAGATCCCCAATCTTAGTTGATGAATACAATTACTCATGTAGACTTTGACGGCTTCCTATAGCTCTAACAACAAAAGCATCTTTATGTCTAAAACCCTAAGTTACTAGACTATGCTTTTAAACATTACTCCTAACTTCATAATATTTAGGCAGTATAACAGCTATATCTTGAAGTAAAACCAGGTTTTATCTTGACCTAAAACCAATAATAACAACATATAACGTTCCTAGTTTTATCTTGACAATAAACTATCCATAACAATACCAAGTTTTATCTTAACATAAAACTAACAATAACAACGTATAACATATCCAGTTTTATCTTGCCATAAAACTATTAATAGCAACATACTTTATAACTTAACATATAAATCTTCCAAATATAACTTCGAAACTATATCGCACACAACATATATATAGAATCTTAAATATAACTCAAGAGCTATATTAGTAAATTAACATACTGATAAGTTGATAATAGTTGTATATATTCAAAATATTATATTTAGAACAACTATACCCCGGCTATTATAACTATATACTATCATATAGACATAATAATAACATATATATATATAATATCTAGCATGCGTTTTCCCCCGAAATAATAGAAAGTGGGGCCGTGAAACGCACCCTAGTAGCGTGATTTTATGTTATCTAAGCAAAAACGGTCAGCGTACGAGGTCGTCGGGACTCGGGATGCAAAATGGCTTCCAAAAACGAGATAGAGAGAAGAGTTTAGGTGTGAGAAGTGTTAACGTCGAATTTGCTATTTATAGGCTGATTTTTGGCCATTCACGACGTGAACCAAGCATGCTCACGTCGTGAGCTCGATCCTGCTCACTTCGTAGACCCGCCATTTGGTCCCTAGCTTCGGATGGTGTCCCTTTGACTCCTCACGTCGTGAAAAACTCATTGTTCATGTCGTGAGTTTGGATCTTATCCCCTCGCAGCCTCGTCACACCATCTAGATCCGAAATGTGGCGGTTTGAGTCCTCACGTCGTGAGTTTTTATGCTCACGTCGTGAGTTCAGTCAAATTAGGGTTTCTGACAGCGATATCTTCGGAAGGCCATAACTTTTGCATACGAACTCCGTTTTTGACGTTCTTTATATCCACGCGTAGGTATTTACGAGGACTACAACTCTCTTTTAGACTTAAATAGCTAATTCTAAGTATATTTTAAATTCCTCTTATTATAGAGATTTATAGTGTTCGGTTTATCATAACTTCTTCATGCGAAGTCAGATTCAAACATTCTCTATATTTTTGGGATCGTATGGATGTATACTTTGAGTTGTATTATAAAGAAGATTCATATTTGTATTAGAATTTATCATGAACTACATAACACTCTTACCACATTACTAGGTTAACATAATCACATTACATGATTGGCATAATCACATGTGATTGTCTATTGACCTATTTTGACTAGTGTTACAGTTTCCTCTACTATACAAAATGGCGTATGCTTTCCCACATTATTCTATACATTTTGAAGATTTACAGCATTCTTATGGGAGATTGAAGTTTCGATTCATTTCTTTTTCGCTTGTTAGCTCACTTACATCTTTCGCGAGTTCAAGTCCAAGTTCCTATTTAGATGAAGTTCCATATTCAAGATGCACATGTCAACTACACGTTTGGAGTTCGATCTTGGCACTTCTATTCCAGGGGAGTCTGTTCCTTTTTCTCCCTTTTATTGCTTTTAATTTTATTTTATGCAGACAATGAGGGCATTGTATGTAATAAGTGTGGGGTAGGAGGTCGAAAAAGTAAATTAGTAAATTGCTAGAAATCTTAGGGAATTTAAAAATTTTCATAGGTTTGAAATAATAATCTAATGTTAGCTCTAGTAATAATAATTTGAACTTAAGTTGCTAGTGTTGCATTGGGATGATCTGATAAGAGCTCAAATGTTTAGTTGAGCCGATACACGTTATAGTGCATTTGTGGCCTCCTTTATTCTAGTGAAATCATGGGACAAAAACACAACCTCGCTTAGTTTGAGGGATGCAATATGTTTAGCAGCCTAAACCTGAAATGCATCAAGGAAAGCTTAGGTAGTCATTGCACGTAGACTAATACCTTAACCAATAAGGGTTGAAGTAAAGCGCCCCTGCTTAAGCATGTAGGTGTTTGAGTAATATATATATATATATATATATATATATATATATATATATATATATATATATATATATATAAAGTGAGTACATGTAAAGAAAAGAGAGATATTACCAAAAGTAAAGAAATTGAAGAATTTTGGAGCATAAAAGTATCAAAGTATGAAGATCAAAGATCAAAAATTCTGAAGTCTCAAAAGTTGAAGATACGGAAGTTACACAAAAAGGTGGTGAATTCAAAGAAATCAAAGATCAAATATCAAAGAAAAGAAGAAAACAAGAGCTCCAAGTTGTGGTATCTTCTAAAAGTTGTAATTCTCTAGTTTATGTATGCTTGGGTGGCTTTACAAAAATACCTTGAGGTTAGAAAGCTTTTCTGAGGATGGATTCGGAGGATTGCATAAAATGAGCGTTGTTCAAAAGAAGTGGGCGAGTGTTTATCAGGATTGTGAGTATTTAAAATTGAGGGGGGTTACTTAGGAAAAATTTTAGACACAAATGCATGTGTTGAGGTCTTAGCATAATGGTTGAGCTTGAGTTGGATCGTTCTATGTGATATTGGTGATGAAGGTTTGATTTAATAATTATATTTGCTTGAGGGCAAACAAAGAACAAGTGTGGGGTATTTTGATATTGCCATATTTATACACATTTTTAGGCAATATTTATTTACGTTTTTATTAATATTTTGGTTATTTGCATAGAATTATGATACTTATAAGGATAAATTGTAATTTGCAGCCAAAGTAAGGCATTTTCGAAGTAAGGGACCAGAATTGACAATATTTGGAACTTTGGAGGCTCGAAGGGAAGAAGGATAAAAAATTCCACCAAAAAGACGTGCTCACGACGTGAGTAACTTGATTCTCACGACGTGAATCGATTGTTGCAGAAGATTTTCATCCTGGTGGAAGAGTCCTTGTCGAATACGAAAAGATCACATTCACGACGTGAATCCTTATGGTTCACGACGTGAACTCGGGAAATCAGAAAACTATAAATTCCCTTGCCCATTACGACTTGGGGAGTTTTTTGGCTGATTGGAAGGTTACCTGAAGACGATTTTGAGCAGAAGAAGAGCTCTGGAAAAGGCTTTCAACATCAAAAGGAGTAAAGGTTCATAATTAATTAATTAGTTTGATAGTTATGAACATGTTTGATAATTTGATTTGTTTTTGCTTACTTGTTACTATGAGTAGCTGAATCTAGCAGCTCTTGTCTAGCTAGATGAAGCTTCTGAACTATGTTTTAGCTCAATGACTATTGAATTTGATTAGTTGGTAAATTGCTTGTGTTTGATTATCATTACCTAACATGTTATTTTAGTTTCTTAGTTGCTTAAGTTCGTGTTCTGTGTAGCTTAGTAACCATTAAATTACATGAACTTGAAACCTAGTGATTTAGTGAACATTGAATTGTTAGAGCTAGGATCGACCAAAATCTTAGATAAGTGATAAAAGTAACTAATTTAGTTGTGCTAGAGGACATAATTTATGACCATAATTGTGTTTGCTTAGATAAATCTTACATAGCTCACCTATAATTAATAACTAATTCTGTGTTTTGCTTATGTGTGACCATACAAGGTAGTTCATGAATTGGTAAAAAGATTAGTAAATTTGGACTTGATTTGCTAATTACATAATAATTGGTGACCAACTTTGATAATTCATAATTATTACCTAAAGATAAATAAAGAAGTGGATTCAAACTAGACAGGAGTGTTTTTTAATTAATTGATTGAATTATGTGATTTAAGTTCGTCTGGTCTTGCAAAATCAGATAAAACCCCCTCTTTGCTCTAAAATTAGGTTAATTTAATAGTAGATAAATAAATTAGTCAGAACCGTTCCCTGAGATCGACACCCGACTTACCCAACTATTCTATAATTTTGACTAGGTACACTGCCTAGGTGCAATTAGTTAGTTAAGGTAGTTAGGTTATAAATAATAAAATTAGGTGTAGCTATTTGCACGCATCACATATCCATATCTACTATAATCATCTGTAAAAGTCACATAATAACGATTAACATCCCTTGTGGCAGTTTTAAAGGGTCCACACACATCTGTCTGCACTAGATCCAACAAACCTTCACCCCTAGCACAAGAACCTGTGAAGGGTGACTTTGTCATTTTTCCAAGTAAACATGATTCACAACTATCATCTGACTTTAGGTCAAATGACTCCAAGACTCCATCCTTTTGGAGTTGGCCTATGCGTTTCTTGCTTACATGTCCAAGACGACAATGCCATAATGATGCTTTACCCAAGTTATTATCATTAGTAGAATCAATACACAACACATTATTTCCTAAATTATCTACAACAGAAACAGCTTCATACACACCATCACAAGGTAATGCTTTAAAATAAAACACATTATTAAAGAAAGCATTTATTCCACCAACTTCATTATCAAAAGAAAAGGTAAAACCTTGTTTGTACAAAGCATGAAAGGAAATAACATTTCTTGCCATTTCAGGCGAATAACAACATTTATTCAAATCTAAAGTAAACCCACTACTTAGCAACAAAGTATAAACTCCAATCTTGGTGACAGGTGAAACTTTCCTATTCCCCATCATCAAGTTTATCTTTCCATGCTCCACATTCTCACTTCTTCTTAGTCGCTGCAAATCAGAACAAATATGAATACCACAACCGGTATCAAGGACCCAAGAGTTAGAATAAGGTGAGTTATTAGATAATATAGTGTAAATACATGCATGGTTGGTTTCACTTTCCCATCCTTTAAATCTTGCTGGTACTTGGGCAGTTCCGCTTCCAGTGTGCCTTTTCATGGAAATAGAAGCATTCAGCCTCTTTTGGCTCAGAAGAAGGAGTGACGAAACCTTTCTTGGTTCCGCTTGAAGAGGAGCCATCAAGGGTCTTACCCTTGGTACCCTTCGAAGGGTTCTTCCTCTTCTTCCCTCTACCTTTCCCGATTGCCAGGACAGGTGCGGAGTTCGGAGTAGGAATAGGAGTGGTAACAACCGACTTACCTTTAAGACCTGATTCTGCGGTCTTTAGGAGTCCTTGAAGTTTGCTGAGGGTGACTTCTTCCTTGTTCATGTGGTATGTCATGCGGAATTGATCATAACACGATGGTAAGGAGTGCAAAATGATATCTATTGCTAACTCCTCTGGGAAGTTCACATTCAGCTTCATCAAACAGTCCACATACCTCTGCATTTTCTGCATGTGGCCCGTGATGGGTTCACCATCTTTCATTCGGGTTGTTATCATAAAGGAGATGATTTCATATCACTCTTGACGAGCACTCTGATGGTAGCGGTCCATCAAATCCTGGTGCATCTCAAAAGGATAGTAGTCCTCATAGGACTTTTGGAGCTCGGCTGTCATAGTGGCCATCATGATGCATGCCACTTTGGTAGCATCTCTTTCATGTGCCTCATATTCAACAAACTCCTCAGGAGTAGCAGTCGGCTCGGGTACCTTAAGCTCCTTGTCGAGAACATATTCTTTGTTCCCGTATCGAGTGACCATCCTGATTTTCTGATCCGATCAGTAAAGTTGGATCCATCAAAGATGACTCTCCCATAAAGGTTCATGAGAGAGAAAGATCCGGTAGGGTTTGAACCAGGAGCAACATTGTTGGTAGACATCTGAAAAGAAGAAAAGACAAGTTTAGTTTAGATATAAAGATAGTCCTTAATAAAACACCCAAATGTAATATTAAGGCTAGGATCCAATCACAATATATTATAACTTAGAAGAGGGATGTCGTAATCTAAGCTAAAACATATTTGAAAGGTAGGTGAATGACGATTCACCAATTTCCACCATGAAAACGAAATATAAATTATTAGGTTTTATTTGGTTTTTAGAAACTCCTAGATTCTTTTGAGATTCATTGAACTTTTTCAATGGCATGTTTCAATCTCGAGTGTGCCCTTCTTGTTTTGTTACTGGGATACCGAGGATCACAAAACAAGGTGTGGAGTAACCATGCAAATTACTTGGTACCCTTAATGTTTTTCACTTAATCGATGTGCCGGTTAACCACACACGCTCCACCGACCTATGAAAAACCTTAAGTCACCCTTTGCCTACCTTGTTAAGTCCAAGTTAGTGTGCCGGTTAACCACACACGCTCCACTAACGACTTAATCAAAGTGCAAAGTGTAATTTCATGGGTTAGCACCTTATTCACATTTTCCTAAAGTAACTAAGATTGGGAATTTATAAAACATTTAGTTACTTTATAATAATTATTATACTTTTTAATGAGAATTTTAAGTCATTGTCCTACCCGTTCGGCTAATGACCCTCCACCAGTCAAGGAAGTGGTGGGTGAGAGTGGACACCCATTAAGCTGCCATTTTATAGGCAACAACCTTATACCCCCCCTTATAGACCGGCTTCGTGAATGAGGACTACTAATGGTAAAACGACTTGATCTTATACATATATATATATATATATATATATATATATATATATATATATATATATATATTATTAAACTTATAATATTATAAAGTATAAGGGTTGAATTTTAACCTTTAAAATTCTTGGGGTTGGAACTAAAGTTTATTAAGATGGCTTTACATGTTCCAAATCTTGAGGGCAAGTTTTGTAACTTTACAAAACCTTTCAATTCATAACTTATGAGTTATTAAAATGAAGACTCTTCATTTTTGTAACTTATGTGTTCTTTTAATGGCTTTAATACAAAGAGGCTTTTGGTTATCCATAACTTGAGGACAAGTTATGGACTCCATTAAAACACATAAAGATCATGAATTCAGCATTAATCAAGTAATTCCTATGATCTAACAAGAACTCATAAGAACATGAATAATCATATCAAAATTTCAAGAACATGTGAACACATATAATCAAGTAATTTTGATATTAGCCATTGTAAATGGATTAGACCAATCATTACACCATCTAAAACAAGTTTAATAACACCAAAAACAGTTTAGGGTAATGTTTCTAGTCCATTTCCAGCAGCAAAAGTCAAAAATCAGCATTCTGAGGCTCCTACTCGTCGAGTGCACGAACCTACTCGACGAGTAGGATGAGTTTAGTCATGGACTCGGTGAGTCCCCCCATGGACTCGGCGAGTTCATCATGCAGACAACAAGAAAATCGACTTTTTTTCACTATTTTGCATCAAGTATCAACAAACAAGCCTAGGCTCTGATACCACTGAAGGGTTTTGAGCATTCTAACACTCCTAAGTGTACATGCAACCTTAGAAAACCTTGGATCTATGTTTGTCTAAAATACATGCAAAATTATAATTTCCAAGGTTCATAATCCTATCTAGCATACATGGGGAACTTTTAACATAAAAGATGGCTAGAATTACATACCTTGTAGTTGTTATGATTCCTTGAAAACCTTGAGAGCCTAGCACCCCAAGTGTGATGCCTCAAATGTTTCACACAACACCAAATGCTTTGGAATAACTTTAGAGAATGTATAACACTTGTAAATGGCATGTTTACATGTTCTAGGGGTTGGAACTAAAGTTTTCAAAATTCTAGGGGTTGGAACTAAAGTTTTTAAGGTGACTTTACATGTTCCAAAACTTGATGGCAAGTTTTGTAACTTTCAAAACTTTTCAACTTTCATAACTTATGAGTTAAAGGTTTATTAAAATGAGAGGCTTTTCATTTTATGTAACCTATGTGTTCATTTAATGGACTTTAAAAGAAAGACTTTTGGTAATCCATAACTTGAGGACAAATTATGGATTCCATTAAAACACATCAAGATCAAGAATTAAACTAACAAATAATTCCTATGATATACCAAACTCATAATTTCATGAACATGCACATCAACAATTTCAAGAATCATAAACAACACATACAAAACTTGAAATTTTGATAATAGCCATTGTAAATGGATTAGCATAACCATTACACCATCTAAAACAAGTTTTATAAGACCAAAACAGTTTAGGGTAATGTTTCTAGTCCATTTCCAGCAGAAAAACTCGAAAATCTGCATTCAGGGGCTCCTACTCGTCGAGTACAAGAACCTACTCGACGAGTAGGATGAATTATCACATGGACTCGTCGAGTCCCCCCATGGACTCAACGAGTTCATGACGCAAAATGCAGAAAACTTGAGTTTTTTTCCACAATTTGCATCAAGTATCAAGAAAACAAGCCTAGGCTCTGATACCACTGAAGGCTTTTGAGCATTCTAACACTCCTATGGTGTACATGCAACCCTAGAAACCTTGGATCTATGTTTTTTCTATGATACATGCAAATAATAACTTTCCAAGGTTTAGATCTTAACTAGCATGTTATGGGGTACTTGAATCATAAAACACTAGTAGAATTACATACCTTTTAGTAGTGGTTGATTGCTTGAAGTTTGAGAACCTAGCACCAATAATGTGGATGCCTCAAATGGAAGTCACAAATCACCACAAACTTTAGAAACCTTTAGAGAGAGTATGAACACTTGTAGAAATCGGCCACCTTTTCTCACACACACAGTAGTCCCATTTCAAGTGGCAGGGACTCCTTTATATAGTGTGGTGGATTAGGGTTACATCCATATAAACCCTAATGCCCATGACCTTTCATTTCGATGAGATCCATGGGTTAAAGCTCCATGGAATATCCATGGACTTTCCATGCAAGCCTAGCCCATTCTAAATAAGCAATAGCCCACACTATATAAATACAAGAGTCCATATTTAATTAGTCACCTTTTTGATAACCAAATTAATTCTAAATTAATTCTAGATCAATACTAATTAAATAATATGATTTCATATTAATATATTAGAACTTATAATATATTAATAAATCATAACTTATACTATTCTCAAAAGATTATCCATATAAATTGTTCGGGTGAAGTGCAACCCAAATGGACCATGCCGGGTCGGGTCAAGTACATCTTAAATATAGTTATGGACTTAGACACCTTATCCAACAAATCCTACCCGTCTTTCCCCATGGAACGACCCTTTATGCTCATGACCACCTCAAAGATAGTCTGCCTCAAACTGGTGAATGCTACGTTCCCATCGCCGTCTTACAAAACTTCTGATCAACCATGGTTACCACCCATGGTCTTACCACACCCGAACCATCTCAACCCCAAATATCCTGAGTCGAACCCGCATCAGACTTAATTCCAATCAGGTGTTCGGGTCATGCTTCGAACCCCAAAGCCTTCATCAAACAAGAACAGACAGCTATGCTCTAACACAACCCTCAACCAGGATCCACCCACAAGCCTGCTATACATCACAAAGAAGACGTCGAATAGCTCTTGGAAATTTCCTGAACTCCCAACTTACAAAACTTCAATCCAGACAACCAATTGGGTCGTCTCTCTTCCTGAGTGGGATGTGAAACTTACCCTAGTTCCACGCCCGATCTAGCTCTCGAAATTCTAAATGATTCTCCTCCACTTGGATTCGTCGAAACTCTCCCATCCTACAAAATTTGATGGATCCCCAACCCATCTTATCTTCATATAACATGAACCGACTATGATATGCGCTTACCAATACTAGTGTTCCATTACTAACCGATCTCGATGATCGCCTAACTCTTGAAATCCAGATAGATATTCTGCGAGATACCAACAACCTGATAACCCCAATCGATGCCCATGATACAACACCAAAACCTGAAGTCCTTTATGCCAATGACACAAAACATTAAACATTAAATGAGATTGGTAAGATGACGATCATGCCCTTAATGAGTTAATTTTGATCTAATGCTCCACCTTTAGTTTTCAGGCTCTCGGGAAACTATGAAATTTCAACAAATCTCATCCATATGTGTATATATATATATATATATATATACACACACACACACACACATATATATATATATATATATATATATATATATATATATATATATATATATATATATATATATGTCACACCCCCACATGCAATATAGTAATCCAAGTACAAACAACCATTGCATTAATAAGTATAAGTTTTACATAAGTGTTTAAACATTACATATTCAAACACCAAAGTAGGTACAGTAGAAGACAAGAGTCGCGGTACGGTACTAGGTAGTCTTCTCAAGAGCTTCGGGAGTGTACCTGTCTACTGGATTCCTGAGAATACAAGTTATTTGGAAAGAGTAGATCAGCATTTAAGCTGGTGAGTACATAAGTATTTTAGTTCTGTTAAGTATACCCTAAGTTCTTTGGATAAGTTCACTGGTTCCTCCAGAAAATCCTATATTTCCTGAGATGATTAACTGATAACCTCAATAGTTTCCCTCTATAATTACTTAGTTTATACTAATTATATATAACCTAATATCGAATGGACAGTCAAATGGGTGTATCTGCCCTAAGTCCACAACCAAACAAGGAATAGGAAGTAAGGCGGAAGTCACACATTTCACTGTCAATCGGATATTACTTATGTATAATTCTGATGTAAAAACTAAGGAATTATAGAATTAACCACTAAAGGTCTTTTATGTTATACTAGTTTACAGAGATTGAATGACTAAGTTCCATTTGATAAGTAGTTTAATTCCATAAACTGTTTCATTTGTAAAAGTGGTTTAATCCCATAAACCGTTTCATTTGTAAAAGTGGTTTAATCCCATAAACCGTTTCCTTTGTATAAGTGGTTTAATCCCATGAACCGTTTCTTTTGAAAGAGTGGTTTAATTCCATAAACCGTTTCATTTGTAAAAGTATTCTTAGTTATATATGTTCTATAGTAAAAACTTTAGTATTAATCCTGGAAAATATTATATTATCCATAATACTGCCTTGTGGTTTTAAATGTTCAAAACCAGAAGTACAAGTATATTACCATACTTGATTTCATGATACGTAGCTTTTACTGTAAGTAAAAACTATAGCAGGTATATTTGGTCGGGATGTAATTATCTTTTCTTACTTTTTAAGAGAAGTATATTACTTAGTAATTCACTCGTTATTTTATCCATGTGAGTTCTATTAACCATACTAATATGACTGATATGCCTGATGCGACGTTATTCAGGCGTCGGAAACGGTATGATATTTGACACCCTAGGCCTGCCGGCCAAACTGTAGCGAACAACAAAGGTGCGGGATTGTCAGTCCCATATAGATCTATACACAAATTCACGCTCTCCCTACAAGAGATTCTGGTTAATAAGTCAGGACTTGAGGTCGTACGTAGATAAGTACACCATGAAGAGTCTCACAAATTTATGGTTTCTACGAGATTTACGATGTATTATTACCCCGTGATTGCTAACCCTGGTACGTTGTATTTGTACCTTTGTTAATGCAAACCCGGTATGATGTATTATTACCCCGTGATTGCTAACCCTGGTACGTTGTATTTATACCTTTGTTAATGCAATCCCGGTATGATGTATTATTACATCGTGATCGCTAACCCTGGTACTCTGTATCGTACCTTTGTTAATGCAATCCCGGTATGATGTATTATTACTTCTTTAATATGTTGTTCGTATATTAAAGGCATTATACATATCCTGATATAGGTAAATGAATTGTTGGTACTTTCCTTGGAATGTGAATCATACTTGTATATTTAGTTTTGAATCATAAATTATACCTATTATAATTTATATGTACTATCTCATTATCATGATTTCTCATGGATGAACACCTTTGCTCAGCCTGATACAAAGGTAATGATACCAAAAGGAGTAACCTTTTATACTCATATATGTATAATATATATATATATATATATATATATATATATATATATATATATAATTAAGAAGGAAACGACCTTCGGACAAATAACACAACCTTAATTCCACATCCAAACAAGGAAAAGGAAATAAGATAATTCATTAGTCCTAAGCCCTTCAAATCTTATTTATATATTTATACATATATAAACATGATTTTGGCATTTATAATTTGAAATAGTTTATAAAACATTTTTCAAAGAATTTAACAGAGTTTACATGACTTTAAAGATTTAACATGGCTTTAAGTCATTTTGGAAGTATTTGGTAATTCTTAAAAGCATACGGAAACTCTTTGTGTGATTATTATCACACACAGTTATTAACACAATTTAATATTGTGTCAAACTTGTATTCCCCCCCTAAAAAGCATTTAAAAACCATTAAAAAGGTAAATTATAGGGGTATGAACTCACTTTGATAAGCGGTGAATCGGGTAGCGTTTCGTTTCCCGGAAAGGAGTTTGTTTGACGAGAAACCGACTTAATTTGAGCAGAGTTTCGACTGGAGAGAGGTTAACTTCTCGAGAATTCCGGGGCTCCGGGGCTTGCTTCGGGTCTTAAACACGATACTGGGGCCTTGGGGGGTCGTGAGAAAGTTTACGGGGTGAAAAGGTGAAAGAGGGTGAAAAATGGAGTGAAAAACCTCTCAAATTCGAGAAGTCTCGCACCCTTTATATAGGGGTGCGAGGGTTCGGCCGAGGTAGGTGAGTCATCGGACAGCTGGCGAGGGCGAGGAGTCAGCAGGATACGCGGCGGCTTCGCATGCGAGGGGGAGGATGACTCAGCAGCCACGCGTCAGAAGGAGGAGCGAAGCTGGAGGCGGTCTCGGAAGCTTCCTCGGTGGTGTCGGATCAGGAGTGGACCGAGCTTCGGTCCAATCAGGAGATGCCACACGAGACTTCGGTCCAATCAGCAGCGAACACGTGTCCCATACATGGAAGCCTCGCATGCGAGGGTGACGTGGCCATGCGATTTTTCCCGGTTTTCCACATTTTCTTAACTTTTGTGCCAAAAACTTGCAAAATTCATAACTTTCGCATACAAGCTCCGTTTTTGGCGTTCTTTATATGCACGCGTAGCTAAAATTATACTCTACGACTTTCGTTTAGACTTCGTCGGCTAATTTTGACTTTATTTTTAATATTATTATTTTTAACAGATCGGGATAGGAAATCTGTTAAAAATTCATAACTTCTTCATCTGACGTCCGTTTTCGTCTGTCCTTTTACCGTTATACTACTTTTGACGAGACCTTCAATTCTCGTTTAAGTTGTGTCGGCTATATATCGATCAATTTATATTTCGAATTTTTAGCTGTCTACTGCTAAACCGAAACTTTGAAAAAACATAACTTCTTCATACGAAGTCATATTTTTACGTTCTTTTTATGAACGTTCTCGGTTTAACATATTCTACAACTTTCATTTAGATTGTTAATGCTAAAAAGCATTTTATCGAAAATTCACTTTTTACACTGAACAGTGTTTTGCCGGTTTTGTCGCGACTTTTCGATTGGTTATAACTTCTTCGTTATAACTCGGATTTCAGTGTTCTTTATATTTTTGGAAACCTTGTTATAAACTCTACCACTTGGTTCATTACAATTACGATTATTGATCAATTTATTTTTGACCAAAATTTGACTGGTGTCACAATATATATATAGAGAGAGAGAAAAAAAAGAGAGTGTGAGAAATATATATATATATATATATATATATATATATATATATATATATATATATATATATATATATATATATATATATATATAGAGAGAGAGAGAGAGAGATTTTGTCAGCATAAATAACTCCATTTAAAATGAAAAGTGTTTTTTTTTTCTACACAAACATTTTTCAAAAAAAAAAAAAAAAATTATTCTTATCTATTAGAGAATCATAGAAGCACTAATAACAGCTTATGAAAATATATATCCACATTACATATAAGTGTTATACGTCATATCTGTATAATTATATAAATATAGTAAAAGAGAAGCCCCTTGTGAACAATTCTTTGTTCTGATTTGTCGGAAATTTTCTTCCTTTTTTTGTTTGGTGGGTTTCCTTTTATTTTTTTTCCTTTTCCGTCTTCAAGATAGTGGTTTGCACGTGCTTTGATGGCCAGAGCCACCATATACATGTTGGTTTTTTCTCTCTTCTTTTTCTTTTGTCTGCGTTTTTCCACTGCTTCGTCTTCCAATAAGAAACCACCGCTGTGGCATCCACCGCCACACGATGCAGACGAACCCACCACCGATCTGAACCTCTTTGCTCGCCTTCCCTACTGCCCCTTTACATCCTCCTTCCTTCACCGCTTTTGTTTTGCTTCCCGCTTGCATCTCCTATTACCACACATATTACCCCCTTCCAGAGGCAGAAGTCGACGTTCATCGTCACCGACACCATGTCCATGTTTCTGGTCCGAAATGATGGTGCATGTCGACGATTGATGTGGTTGTCGGTGCTCGAACCTTTTCATAAGCTACATCAAAAGCTCTCTAACACCACTCTTCTTCCCTGCTCTACAACCTCTTCTCCACCATACAACGCCCCCATTGTATTGGTTTCAGTGTATATTTTCCCTCTACAGCCCGTCGTCTTTTTCAAGTATATGATGTGTATAATTTTTTTTATGTTTTGCTTTCCTGTCGTCTTCGTTCGTTATTTTCTGTGTTTTTTAAGGTTTGTTGTATTATGTTGTTCTAAGATTGAAATTTTTATTATGAGATTGTTATAATTTCCAGTTTTGTTTTCTTCAATCGAATACATATCTGATTCAGGATTCATTTTGGTTGATTTCATTTGGATCCTACGAATTGACAATAATAACTTTTTATTGGTCAAGGAGGTTATGTTTCTACTTTAATTGGAATACATGGAGCGAAATGCAGGATTAGTTGCCGGATCTCATAAGAGGAACGAGTTGATCATAATAAGGCTTGATTCCGATGGCGGGGTATGTGTTCTTTTGGTTTTTCTTGAATACCCTTTTGTTGTTCATCTAATTAACCTCCTCAACCGCGGTTACTTTGATCCTCCTTCTATCTACTCGATTGTTCCACTTTTTGCACCAAGTTGACTTATATTTAAACTTTTTGACTTTTCATTCAATATCCTGAAGATTGTTTTTAGTTTAGTCATCAACGAAGCAGAACATTATAACAACTGATTTGTAGGAATTTATGTTTAGCACTTCTGTTGAGTTTTAATCTGCAGCAGGAGGAGAGACATGAGTATATCTTGCGTTTCATGTTCATTTCAACATTGCTTTTGTTTTTACTTCTTTTGGTTTTTGTCACTTTTGATTCCTGAACAAGGTATTTATGTCTTTTCATTAGTGTGTGTGCGTAGATGGATAACCCATGGAAACTAGAGAAATAACTTTAAAGAGAATCAGGTAAGGGGTCTTTGATCAACTTGGGTTTCATATAAATTTCTAAATTGATTAATTTTGTATTTTAACGGTTTTTAGTAAAATTTCCAAGGCTTTGCTTTAAAGCTCGACATATTCATTTACTTTTTCACAGATTGTGTAGATAGATATTATTAATCGATATAGCTATACCTGCTGAAATTTAAATATCAACTCAATAATGAATTCTAAGATTTTGTATAAAACTTATAGAAGTGCTCCAATATTTACAAACCATCATAACTTTGTATGTAAGTTCAATATGTATGTATAAGTTTTTGTATAGATAATAAGAAAAGGAGTTGATCATCAATCTTTGATCCATTTTATGATTTTTGCACCTGTAATGGAATTTTGTAATCCTTTTGTGTTTACTTTTAGATGCTGGTGATACCATGTAGACTGTAAGCTTTGGCTTATCAGCAGAGTGCACCAAAAACATTACAGGTATTACCATACATTCATTAAATGAATAATTTTTTTGGAGTATATGGTGAACAAACTTGACATAGACGACACCAAATGACCAAAGATCCGGAGTTGTGTGGTCGAAGAGTACAGGACAACATTGGCCACCTTCGGGTATATTATTAATTATAAATTAAGATCTTTATTAAATCTACAAAAAAATCAAATCAACTAATTTTATTCTTTCTTATAGGCTCTTGGCTATACACCTTACATAGATTACACACAATACAACTAATACTCATTGCCACCAGAAAACAACCACCTTCCCCTCACCTCCTCAAGAAATTTGGTTACAGGAAGAAATATGTTTTTATTTTATTTTTGTTTTTGTTTTTTTTACTTGATTTCTCATGTTCTTCTTGATATCTTTTTTAAAAGTTTAAAGTATGTTTCCCACAATCTTGAATTCAAGATTTGACAAATACACGCCAGCCCTTATTTGTTCATTTTCTTTTATAGTTTACACGTAAAGGTTTAATTAAAGAAATTACACGCTTTATCGAAAACATATAAGAAGACTAGTTGTAAAACCCATGTATTACATGGGTTAATTAAAAAAAATTAAATATAAATGTATAAATATTTAAAAACTTTGGATTTATAAGAAAATAAGAAAAATAATGAATTATTAAAATTGATTTTTTTATCTTTTAAATTTAAATAAATAAACCAAAATAAAGTAATGAACTTTAATTTGGAAATTTTGAAATAAAAAGGAAAGTTCATTAATGAAATTGATATTCATTTATTACTACATTTATTGTAATTATTACATTAAAGTATTATGTGAAATTTTCTTAAATAGAAAAAATACATAAAATGACATATGGAAAAAAAATTAATTCAAAACAAGTACACAATGACATTTGGCAAATTGAATGAGAGTGTGACATGTGGCAAAAAAAACATTCATTTATTAGAGTAGATTAAAGGCTCATTTTTTGTGATATGAATATAGATCAAGGTAATTTACCAGTATAGGTTAGAAACTGTATAGGTCAGAAACTATAAGTACATTGATTGTGTGTAAGGGTTTGGAAGTAGGTTTCTATAATGGGTTACATATTTTGTCATTCTATATTTGGATAGATTTTTGAAGAAGATAGAAAACCCAAACCACATGCTGAGTCTACGGGTTGAATGCAATTCCCCCGTCAATTGATTGATACGCATCCAGTCAGCACATAACGATGAAAAAAGCGTTAATCCTGGATTCTCTTTCTAAAAGAAAGTCTGGAACGCAGTCTGAGATAACCGTAACAGTGTATATCATAGTTACTAGGATCGCTCCCCCCCCCCCCCCCCCCCGCCTCTCCCCTACGTTTTCCGTTCCAGATCGGACGATCCAGAAACGGGACCAATTGTGATCCAATCGCCTCCTACATCGCGACCCAATCGCAAAATCCACCGACCCCGGATTGCTTGAAATGTGTATCCTGTTACAGGATGGAACACAATTTCAATTTACTAAATTTGTCGACCCATCAGGAACGACGACCCATCAATTTCTGGAACGCGATGACAAAATTACAGATTAAAAAAAACATCTAGGTGAAACGTTGGTTGCAGAAGTGGGGAACCCAAAAAAAAAAAAAGAAAACGATCATTACGTTTGGGGAACCCAAAATCAATTAGCCAATTTTATCACCCTATTTCATATTCACGATCCTGCTCTACATCTTCAAACACTAAGTCCTCTATTCACGATCATGTTCTACATCTCAGTTTCTTTTTTGGAAAGATGCAATTTGGTGTTTAGTATACTTTTTATATTTATAGTATTATATATTTTAGTAATATATGATACATCTTACTACATTACATGGTACATTGTTCCTCGTACCGAAATAGTGTTCCGGAGAAGACTACCACCCCCCTCGTAACGAATTTTATATATTACCGATCCTCGGTCTCGATTTCGTTCCACGTACCGGAACGATCCCGTTTCCGTGTAACTATGGTGTATATAGCATCACTATGGGAATGAGACGGGAATAAACACACCATTTATAGACATCTTTGTAGTAGCATTTATGGTCAGTTTTGTTCTCTTCTCATTCATGACTACATCGATATGACATGATCTAATGTTTGATTTCGTTTATTTCGGTTTTGAGATTTACATATCTTTTTGTGTTTCAAGTATTTTGAAATCATGAAATATAAGATCAAGATATATTGTTTGCGACATTTTGAAGTATTTTGTTATTTCTTATGCAGATTGTGGTGGAACTTCTTTTTTCAATATCTGAGTTGGAACTTTTTATCTCAGATCTAAAACTTTTTATATTTGGTTTGCATGGTTCTATTGTTATCTACATGAATGGTTTTATGTTATTAAAATATAAAAATTGAATAAACTATTAAGTTAATTCTTATGAAAGTTGAAGTGGTTGTCTGGATGAAAGAATTTTTTATCAATTAAGTCATAAAATTAATAAGTTATAATATTAAATTAACTAGTTGTTGAATTAACCTTTTTAATATGTTATTGAAGCCTTAATATATAAACATTTTAGCGATATCAGATAAATAAATTATTAATTATCAATAATCAATAATTATGTAATATATAGAAGCAAATAAATTGTTGATAGATTAATGAAATTGAAAATTTTTAAAAGGTCGTTGTTGATTAAGCCGTTTGATTAAGCCGTACACTATGATCAGGATCCCCTTCATATCAGTAGAGCGTTGCATCGATCAAGTTAAAAAGCTGTTGGAGCGTGGTGACAGGTCAGATTTTATATCTCTATCAATAAACTATTTGTGATTCCATTCCTCATCCCATTCTTGTGTCTGACTTGGAATTGAAATACATCTCTATCAATAAACTATTTGTGATTCCATCCCTCATCCCATTTGTAACAACCCGAAACCTCTACCTTGTTCATCTAGTCAATTTAATCAATGTTAAACTCGTTTCTGTTAACTTCTAGCACGGTTTAAGGGTTCATTTAAGTGTTCTAAGCTTGGGTACAGTCAAGGTTGAGGTTAGGAATGAGTCAACAAGTCGTATAGTGACAAAACCGGGCCATACACCCCTTTTGGAGGAGTGTGCGGCCGCACACATGGGTGTACGGCCGTACACACCCCTCATGGCCACACACCCACCCCTATATAAAGGGTAGACCCCTTTCCTTTGATTCATTTCACTCCTTGGCCGCACACTACTTCTTCTCTCACAAGTTCTTTAACCGTGAACCCTCCAAAGCTTCAAGAACGTGAGTAATTTCTCCTCTAACTTGCAAACCATGAAAGACCACTCTATCTAAGCCTTGATGCTACAAGATTCGTCACGTTCTTCATGTCTTGAAGAGAGTACGGCCGTACACCTTCATAAGGTGGGCCGTACACTCCTTAAAGGCTCTCCAAAGTGAGAGTTTGGCCCCTATCTTTGAGTTGGACATGACCCTAGCCTTGTTGCACCTCAAAGTAGGCATTTTGGGCATAAACATAAAGGGTGTACGACCGCACACCACTGTGTACGGCCGCACACACCTTTGTGCGGCAGCACACTCCCTTGTGCGGCATCACACACCTTTGTACGACCATACACACGCACCTTAGGACTGCAAACCCACTTCTATGACCCCTAACTTGCACTACAACTAAGTAAGGACCTAGAACACTTCATGGATGCAAGTATTAACCTTGAAAACACCTCAAAGACACCTTCCCACATGAGTGTACGGCCGCACACCCCATGGGCCGTACACCCATGGCCGTACACACCTTTAAGGTGGCCATACACCCTCCTTACTCAATCCTATAAGGTTCTAACACTTAGTCCGAGTGTTCCCAAGTCCCTAGAGTGGTTCTCTATCGTATCTAGTAGTGAAATACCTTCATTTGACTCCTATATGTGTCATTGCATGTTAATTAGGATCAAATTATGTTCGAGGCTCCACTTGAAACTCAACATCTCATACCGATCTTTCATACAAACCACTCGCTCAAGGTGAGTTCATACCCCTACATTTTTCCGAGTTTTTAATGTTTTCAGGGGGGGGGGGGAATACAAGCAAAACATAACTGATTTTATGAAAGTTACACAAACGGATTTCAGTAAACTTAAAACGGACGAAATCAGTACAAACACACAGTTTCTACAGTTTTACAAAATATTTTAGATGTTTTATCCCTTCTGTAGTATGCTGAGCATAAGGGACGTTTCAACGTACGAACTTAACTACATAGTTTTCAGAACAACACATGATTTACACTTACAAACATACAAACTATAATAGGTATAGTTTGGGAATTCATACAAGGTTTTACAAATACGTACACACAAACTATAATACGTATAATTTGAGAATTCATACCACAATTTACAAACTCATACTTTATAATCCTTTCAGTTAATTACAAAAAGGGTTTTCAGCATTGTTACTTGTAAATTTGTTAGTCTAGTTGGAGACACGTCCTTGGTAACACTCACAAACTTAACTGAGTGAAGGACTAGCACTTGTGATCAGAATCTCTTGTACGGGGAGTGTGACTGTTGTGTATAGATCTATACGGGACTGACTATCCCGCACCTTGCTGCTAGCTATAGTAGGACCGGCAGGTCTACGGGTGACAAAGTCATAAAAGATACTGGTGCCCGATTCGCGCCATATCAAGTCAAAGTATGTTCATGACACTCACAATGTAGATAACATCGATTTACTTACGTAATAATAACACACGAACAATACTTGTTTAGCACAAGTACGGACAAATACATGGTTTCTCAAGGAAAACTAATACTACTATACGTACTGGTAGTAACCAGGGTTTTCAAACACTTCATACAACGGTTTTTCATACAATGTTCATCCTACAATACATCCATTGGTAGTCCAATCATGCAACATTTTACTAAGATTTTCTCACTTTTACTAAAGAAAATATTGGATTTTCTTGGAGTCATGCAAACATTTTCAGAGTTAACAACTGGTTTTCAATATACAAATGACGCTTATGAACTCACCAGCTTTATGCTGATATTCTTTCAAAACTGCTTGTATTCTCAGGAAATCAGTAGACAGGTACTCCTGGAGTCTGAGAAGTCGGAGCAACAAAGTCATGTCTTTATATTTACTTACAGTTATGATGTATTTGAACAAGACTTAAGCATATGTAAACTTTTCTTTTCACATGTATTCAATAGTTGGTTGTGTTTACTATGATTACTATGATACAACTGTTGTGATACTACGCATGACGTCCTCCACCCCAGAACGTTTCCGCCATTCCGGTTTTAGAGTGTGACAGATTGGTATCAGAGCTCTTGTTTATACTGAACTAAGTATACCGAACCTTACATGGTATACAACTATAAACACTAAGGGGCCTAAGTGCTCTAAACTAAAAGTATACTTTTGAAAATATAAGTATTTTTATAAAAAGTATACAAGTATACCCGAGTACCAGAATCAGTGTCATAAGTAGAAGAAAACAAAAGTATTTGGATGTTGGACATTGCGGTTAAACTTGGGCAGTTATGTAATCATGTCTAGGGTCAATATAGCCTGATCAACTATATTCATTCGAGACATGACCTACATGTGCTTGGGAGTGACTGTGGTGTTACAGCAAGCCTAAAACTTACCAAGAACAAAAACATCCAACATAAAATACTGTAGGAGTATTTTAGCTAGAGCCAAATTCAGTGTATAGATTCTTTCCAAGTGTTGCTATCTCTACTTTCTTAAGCGATAACTTACTTGTATTAGTAACCTTTCTGTGCTTATCGCTTGGTAGAACACTTTTATTATCAGGATGAGATATATCTTCTTTCATATATCTTGAGGACTTACCATCCTCTTCTTCCTGGTTGTTTCTAGAACAAGATGCCTCCCCAACGAAGACCCATAAGAAGGAACGACAACACCCCACCACGACCGCCCCCTCAGTTCGACCCGGTCATGTTCCAGGCAGCAGTTACAGCCGTCGTGACTGCAGCAATGGCACAACTGAACTCTGGTGGGGCTGGAGGTGAAACCAATCCTCAAAGACAAGACGGAAGTCAGGGACATCAAAAGGAGTGTTCCTACAAGGACTTCATGACCGCAAAACCCAAATCCTTCGATGGAAATGGAGGTGTTATCTCTCTGACTCGATGGTTCGAGAAGATCGAATCCATCTTCAAAATTTGCGCCTGTCCCGAAGCAAACAAGGTGAAGTTTGCCTCCTGCACTTTCACCGACAGAGATTTGACCTGGTGGAATGGTCAAGTCAAATCCGTAACTCTGCCAGTGGCTAATTCCATGGGTTGGGAAAGACTGAAGGAACTCATGCTTGCAGAATACTGCCCGAGGGGCGAGGTGAAAAAGTTGGAGCACGAACTCTGGAACTTGAAGATGAAGGGTTTTGACATTGCAACCTACACTGCTAGATTCTGTGATCTGGCTCTCCTCTGTCCGGGAATGGTCACCCCGGAAAGCAAAAAGATTGAGAGGTACATCTGGGGACTGACGCCCCCAACCAAAGGAAATGTCTTGGCTGCTAGGCCGACTACATTTGATAGCGCCAAGTGTCTGGCGCAGACTCTGATCGATCATGGAGTCGATCTTGATGAGGTGGCAGCCGTCCCCGAGCCACAAAAGGAGAGTGGTGGGAAGAAGAAGAAGTTCGGGAACAAACGGAAGGGCCAGTCTTCGCAGGAGCCCTCCAAGAAACAACAAACAGTGGCAGTCCACGCTGCTACTACACCTGCTGCAGTCCCTGTTACTCCAACAACCCCCGGTCGCTATGCTGGAAACCTACCACTATGCAACAAGTGCAACTACCATCATCATGGGCAGTGCCGGGAAATGTTGTGCATTAGCTGTGGTAAAAAGGGACACACAACTCGAGTCTGCAAGGCACCAGTCCAACCTACCAAACAGACTCCTGGAGCGGGTGCTGGTCAAGCCTGTTATGGCTGCGGAGTAGTTGGGCACTTCAAAAGGGATTGCCCCAAGGCAACAACAGCTGGGAACACAGGGAGAGTACTGGCTATGGGCCAGGAGGAAGCAGTCGCTGATCCTACCGTTGTTACGGGTACGTTCCTCCTTGATAACTCTTATGCATGCATTCTTTTCGATTATGGTGCGGAGAGGAGTTTTGTTAGTCATGCATTCAAACATCTTCTCAAATGTAAATCCCAACCTTTAACTGAAACATTTACCGTCGAGATGGATAATAGAAAGAAAGAGAGCACTAACGACATATTCATAGGCTGTACTCTTACCCTAGACAATCATTCCTTTCCCATCGATCTTATGCCAGTCTCCATAAAGAGCTTTGATGTCATAATCAACATGGATTGGTTGAGCCCCAATCGTGCTGATATCCTTTGCTACGAGAAAGTTATATGTCTCAATCTTCCTTCTGGTGAAACCCTCATGGTTTACGGGGATAAACTCAGTTCGAACCTTCGTGTCATTTCATGCATCAAGGCTCAGAAGTATTTGCGGAAGGAATGCCATGCATTCCTAGCTCATGTTGTTGATGAAACGCAAAAAGTTAAAGACCTCGAGAGCATCCCCGAAGTCTGCAACTTTCCTGATGTCTTCCCAGAAGACCTTCCAGGAATTCCTCCCGAGCGTCAAGTCGAGTTTCGTATCGACTTAATCCCCGGAGCTACACCTGTAGCTAAATCTCCCTACCGCCTAGCGCCGGCAGAAATGCAAGAGCTATCCAGCCAGCTCAATGAGCTGACCAGCAAAGGATTCATAAGACCGAGTTCCTCACCCTGGGGAGCCCCGATTTTATTCGTAAAGAAGAAAGATGGATCCTTCCGGATATGCATTGACTACCGAGAGCTGAACAAGCTTACCATCAAGAACCATTATCCCCTACCCAAAATCGACGACGTCTTCGATCAACTTCAGGGAGCCAATTACTTTTCGAAGATAGATCTAAGATCAGGGTATCATCAGTTGCGGGTTCACAAGAATGATGTGCCCAAGACAGCATTCCAAACTCGCTATGGACACTACGAGTTTGTAGTAATCCCCTTTGGTCTAACCAACACACCGACGGTATTCATGGATCTGATGAATCGGGTGTGCTGCCCTTTCCTAGACAAGTTCGTGATCATGTTCATTGAGGACATACTTATCTATTCGCGGAGTGAAGATGATCATAAACAACACTTGAGACTAGTGCTAGAAACACTAAGGGCGGATAAACTATACGAAAAATTCTCAAAGTGTGAGTTTTGGATCAGGAAGGTAAATTTCCTTGGTCGCGTGGTTAGCGAGGAAGGCATACACGTGGACCCTTCCAAAATCAAAGCGATTGAGAATTGGTCAGCACCAAAGACACCCACAGAAATCCGCCAATTTTTGGGTCTCGGTGGCTATTATCGCAGGTTTATCCAAAACTTTTCCAAAATCGCTAAGCCTTTAACCAACCTGACCCAGAAAGGTGTAAACTTTAGTTGGGGAGAAAATCAAGACACTGCGTTTGAAACATTGAAGCAGGCCCTATGCAGCGCACCTATCTTGTCCCTGCCCGAAGGGACGGAAGATTTCGTGGTCTACTGTGATGCATCAAATCAGGGACTAGGCTGTGTGCTCATGCAGCGAGGAAAGGTTATCGCCTATGCCGCGAGGCAGTTGAAAACGCACGAAGTCAATTACACAACTCACGATCTAGAGTTGGGAGTAGTGGTATTCACGCTAAAGATCTAGAGACATTATCTCTATGGAACCAAGTGCACTGTATTCACCGACCATAAAAGCCTACAACATATCTTTGATCAGAAAGAGTTAAACATGAGACAACGACGATGGGTAGAACTACTCAGTGATTACGAGTGCGAAATACGCTACCATCCCGACAAGGCCAATGTGGTAGCAGATGCCCTCAGCCGCAAGGAGTATTCAGGTCGTAGAGTGAAGGCATTGACTATGACCATCCATTCCCGATTATCCACACAAATCCGAGAGGCTCAGTTGGAAGCCTTAAAACCAGAGAACATGTCGGATGAAGCCTTGCGAGGAATGGATAAGAACTTAGAGGTCAAGGGAGACGGAGTTTACTATTTCATGAACCGGATCTGGACCCCGAAGTACGCCGGGTACAGGGAGGTTGTCATGAACGAAGCTCACAAGACTAGATACTCCGTTCACCCAGGTTCAGATAAAATGTATCTGGATCTCAAACAACTTTATTGGTGGCTAAACATGAAAGAATAAATTGCTACCTTCGTAGGCAAGTGTTTGACTTGTGCCAAGGTGAAGGTAGAATACCAAAATCCCTCATGTTTACTTCAGCCGCCAGAAATACGTGAGTGGAAGTGGGAAAGGATTACCATGAATTTTATCACTAAGTTACCCAGATCTCTGAGTGGGCACGACGCCATCTGGGTAATTGTCGATCGACTGACAAAATCCGTCCATTTTCTGCCAATCAAAGAAGACTTCAAAATGGAGAGACTCACACGAATATACCTTCGAGAAATAGTTCGCCTTCATGGGGTACCTGTATCCATTATCTCCGATCGAGATAGCAGGTTTACCTCGAGATTCTGGCAATCACTACAAAAGGCTCTCGAAACTCAGCTGGATATGAGCACGACTTATCATCCACAGACAGACGGACAGAGTGAGAGGACAATCCAGACATTGGAAGATATGTTGAGAGCCTACATCATCGATTTCGGCACGTCGTGGGACACTCATCTACCCTTGGTCGAATTTTCCTACAATGACAGCTACCATACCAGCATTAAGGCTGCGCCGTTTAAAGCTCTCTATGGCTGTAAGTGCAGATCCCCTCTGTATTGGGCTGAAGTGGGTGACACGCAGCTAGCCAAGGGTCAAGTCCCTGACAGCACTCTCACTCATCCTGAAATCATCCGAGAGACAACTAAAAAGATCGTACAAATCCGGGAACGACTGAAAGCCTCACGATATAGACAAAAGAGCTATGCCGACAAGAGACGTAAACCCTTGGAATTCCAGGTTGGTGACTGTGTCCTTTTGAAGGTCTCACCCTGGAAAGGCATGATACGCTTCGGAAGGCGTGGAAAGCTAAATCCAAGATACATTTGGACCGTTCGAGATGCTTGCTAGGATCGGTCCTGTGGCATACAAACTCCAGTTACCTCGAGAACTTAGCAACGTACATCCCGTCTTTCACGTGTCGAACATAAAGAAGTGTATGTCTGATGAGACACTCGTGTTTCCTCTCGAAGAAATCGAACTAGACAAGAGCCTACACTTCGTGGAAGAACCTGTTGAAATCATGGACCAAGAAGTCAAACGAACGAAACAGAGTCGCATCCCGATAGTGACGGTTCGCTGGAATGCCAAGCGGGGACCTGAATTCACTTGGGAGCGCGAGGATTCGATGAAATAGAAGTACCCTCATCTCTTTCCAAGTCCATGATTTGTATTTCCACTCTTGAATTTCGGGACGAAATTCCCTCTAACGGGGGATGATGTGACAACCCGAAACCTTTACCTTGTTCATCTAGTCAATTTAATCAATGTTAAACTCGTTTCTGTTAACTTCTAGCACGGTTTAAGGGTTCATTTAAGTGTTCTAAGCTTGGGTGCAGTCAAGGTTGAGGTTAGGAATGAGTCAACAAGTCGTATAGTGACAAAACCGGGCTATACACCCCTTTTGGATGAGTGTGCGGCCGCACACATGGGTGTACGGCCGTACACACCCCTCATGGCCACACACCCACCCCTATATAAAGGGTAGACCCTTTTCCTTTTATTCCTTTCACTCCTTAGCCGCACACTACTTCTTCTCTCTCAAGTTCTTCAACCGTGAACCCTCCAAAGCTTCAAGAACGTGAGTAATTCATCCTCTAACTTGCAAACCATGAAAGACCACTCTATCTAAGCCTTGATGCTACAAGATTCGTCATGTTCTTCATGTCTTGAAGAGAGTACGAACGTACACCTTCATAAGGTGGGCCGTACACTCCTTAAAGGCTCTCCAAAGTGAGAGTTTGGCCCCTATCTTTGAGTTGGACATGACCCTAGCTTTGTTGCACCTCAAAGTAGGCATTTTGGTCATAGACATGAAGGGTGTACGACCGCACACCCCTGTGTACGGCCGCATACACTTTTGTGCGGCAGCACACTCCCTTGTACGGCAACACACTCCTTTGTGCGGCAGCACACTCCCTTGTGCGGCAGCACACACCTTTGTACGACCATACACACGCACCTTAGGACCGCAAACCCACTTTTATGACCCCTAACTTGCACAACAACTAAGTAAGGACCTAGAACACTTTATGGATGCAAGTATTAACCTTGAAAACACCTCAAAGACACCTTCCCACATAAGTGTACGGCCGCACACCCCATGGGCCGCACACCCATGGCCGCACACACCTTTAAGGTGGCCATACACCCTCCTTACTCAATCCTATAAGGTTCTAACACTTAGTTCGAGTGTTCCCAAGTCCCTAGAGTGGTTCTCTATCCTATCTAGTAGTGAAATACCTTCATTTGACTCCTATATGTGTCATTGCATGTTAAATAGAATCAAATTGTGTTCGAGGCTCCACTTGACACTCAACATCTCATACCGATCTTTCATACAAACCACTCGCTCAAGGTGAATTCATACCCCTACATTTTTCCGAGTTTTTAATGTTTTCAGGGGGGGGAATACAAGCCAAACATAACTGATTTTACGAAAGTTACACAAACGGATTTTAGTAAACTTAAAACGGACAAAATCAATACAAACACACAGTTTCTACAGTTTTACAAAATATTTTAGATGTTTTATCCCTTCTGTATTATGATGAGCATAAGGGACGTTTCAACGTACGAACTTAACTACATAGTTTTCAGAACAATGCATGATTTACACTTACAAACATACAAACTATAATATGTATAGTTTGTGAATTCATACAAGGTTTTACAAATACGTACACACAAACTATAATAGGTATAGTTTGGGAATTCATACAAGGTTATACAAATACGTACACACAAACTATAATAGGTATAGTTTGGGAATTCATACCACAATTTACAAACTCATACTTTATAATCCTTTCAGTTAATTACAAAAAGGGTTTTCAGCATTGTTACTTGTAAATTTGTTAGTCTAGTTGGAGACACGTCCTTGGTAACACTCACAAACTTAACTGAGTGAAGGACTAGCACTTGTGATCAGAATCTCTTGTACGGGGAGTGTGACTGTTGTGTATAGATCTATACGGGACTGACTATCCCGCACCTTGCTGCTAGCTATAGTAGGACCGGCAGGTCTATGGGTGACAAAGTCATAAAAGATACTGGTGTCCGATTCGCGCCATATCAAGTCAAAGTATGGTCATGACACTCACAATGTAGGTAACATCGATTTACTTATGTAATAATAACACATGAACAATACTTGTTTAGCACAAGTACGGACAAATACATGGTTTCTCAAGGAAAACTAATACAACTATACGTACTGGTAGTAACCAGGGTTTTCAAACACTTCATACAACAGTTTTTCATACAATGTTCATCCTACAATACATCCAGTGGTAGTCCAATCATGCGATATTTTACTAAGATTTTCTCACTTTTACTAAAGAAAATATTGGATTTTCTTGGAGTCATGCAAACATTTTCAGAGTTAACAACTGGTTTTCAATATACAAATGACGCTTATGAACTCACCAACTTTATTCTCAGGAAATCAGTAGACAGGTACTCCTGGAGTCTGAAAAGTCGGAGCAACAAAGTCATGTCTTTATATTTACTTACAGTTATGATGTATTTTAACAAGACTTAAGCATATGTAAACTTTTCTTTTCACATCTATTCAATGTTTGGTTGTGTTTACTATGATTGCTATGATACAACTGTTGTGATACTACGCATGACGTCCTCCACCCCAGAACGTTTCCGCCGTTCCGGTTTTAGGGTGTGACACCATTCTTGTGTCCGACACTGGAATTGAAATGGTGGCAGGTCAAAGGGTATGAAGAAATACATTTTTGTGGAGAAAGAAAACACGCCGCTTTGGTCACTTTATCAAAGTTTTAGGAATCGAATGAGCATTTGAACTTGCTTCACCGAGCTGATGCCAAGTGGGTCATTGGTTCGTATCTGTCACACACAACTCTTGCTGGGTAGCTAGAATTCCATGTTACATTTACGTTCTACAAAACCATGTTCAGGTTATAATGAATGTAATGACCTCCACATCGATGCATAAATTAATAAAATATTTGTCTTAACATCCCTTTTGAAACCACTTCCAACCCCCGCAAAGCGGGGAATCTTCACTAGTTAGTTCTTAAATTTAAGATGTACAATATTTTGGAGTTTTAAAAATTAATCCTTAAACCTAATGAAATTTCTAAAAAAACTAAGATCTTGTAGGGTAATATATTTTTTGTCAACATTTGACCATTTAAGTTGTTTTTTTGTCCATATTTAGTCATTATAACCTGCCACTCTAGATTAAGTCGAAAAATTGACGTTATAGGGTAATATATTTTTCAGCTTGTACACATTTAGTTTTTAATGTTTTTGTACACATTTATTCCTAATAACCGGTTTATTCAGATTTTTCACATGGCATCCTAGGTGGGTCAATTATTAATGAGGTGTTCTGATACGTGGCTCGTCCTTCACTTATTTCGGTAACCTAATTCTCGAATCGATCAAATAATTTCGGTGCCCTAGTTTTCTCAAAGCAAAAGATGTCTTCAGTTTCGGTTTCATCTATCTCCATTACAGACAATGAGATTCTTTGAGATTGCTTCCTACAAACTTGAATTTTCACTTCCAAGACAAAAGAATTAAGGAAGACGCTAAAAGAATTTGAACTTCCAAGACAAAAGAGCACATTGGCAAAAAGTTTTATCTATTTCTATACCAGACAACGGTATTTCTTTTGATTGCTTCCTCCCTACTTGAATTTGCACTTACAAGACAAAGAATATCGTTGTCTGCTATGGAGATAGATGAAACTGAATCTGAATACTTTTCATGTTAGGAGAAAACCAGGGAACCAACATTATTTGACTTATTTGTAAATTAGATTACTTATATAAGTAAAGTACGAACCACGTATGAGAACACATCATTAATGATTGTCCCACGTAGGATGTCATGAGCAAAATTTGAAGAAACCGGTCATAATGACTAAATATGTACAAAAATATTAAGGACTAAATGTGTATAAACTAAAAAATATAGAGTAAATTACACGAATGGTCCCTATGGTTTGCGTAATTTGCATGTTTCGTCCCTAACTTATTTTTTTTAACTTGGAAGGTCCCTACTGTTTGTTTTTGTTACACGTTTGGTCCCTGTCTTACCTAAAAGGACTATTATGCCCTTATTTAAATAAATCAAAATAGTGTTTTTAGGTAAGATAATGTGAGGTGGGGTTGGGGTGTGTTTCTTTAAGTAAATTAAAAAATCAATGGAAAAATAGTCTTTTTAGGTAAGAGAGGAACCAAGCGTGCAACAAAAACAAACAGTAGGGACCTTCCGAGTTAAAAAAATAAGTTAGGGACCAAACGCACAAATTACCCCAAACCATAGGGACCATTTGTGTAATTTACTCAAAAATATATTACCCTTAGGTCATTTTTTCCAGCTTAACCTAAAGCAGTTGGTTATAAGGATTATATGTGGCCAAAAAAAAACTCAATGACCAAATACGTACAAATCAAAAAATATACTATCCTTTTAAGTCATTATCTCTTTTAAAAATTAGATACACCAAAACCCCTTGTCAAGTTTTATTTGTAACATCCGATCCAGGTATGACTCATCCTTCGTTTGTTTATATTTCTTAAAAAAATGGCCACGGCGTGGTGGGGCGTCACCATGACGTGGCATATCAGCTTTGTTCATGGGTCCTAATGACTCACCATGGCGTGGTCTTGAGGTACCACAGTGTGGCAGTGCTTGTTAGTGAAAACCCTAATTTTCGGGTCTTGAACCCTATTTTAGGAACATTGAGGATAGGGCTTCAGGCTCCATCTTCCCCCAACCTCATAAACCCTAACCCTAGCCTCCATTGAAGTTGTGAGCTCATTCTTGGTGCATTTTGGTGATTTAGAAGGAGAAGGAAGATTTTGGTGAGGTGGTTTCGTGGAAGGAATCATTTCTTCAGCTAAGCTCATCTCTTGGACCTTGGTAAGTGCCAAGACTAAACCTTTTTCTTGCCATGTTTCTAGATCTCTTATTTTTGTCCCCTCTTTCCATGTTTTAATGGATTTAAGTGATGTGATCTCATAAATTTTGCAACTTTATGAATCTCCAGGTCAAAATGAGCAAGTAGTGTCTTGGATATGGATTATAATCAAGTTTTGATGTCATGCATGGGATTTTTGTCTTTAAACCCTATTTTTGCCCTAAAATGGAAAAGGGCTGTTTTGGACACGCAGGTCCATAAATCCAAGATTTTTAAGGTCACTTTGGAGCATGAAACCATTTTAGAAACTTTAGAGGTGCAACTCTAAGTATTTGGTGCTTAATGGCAATCTTGATGTACTAAGTCACCATTAGTGGTTGTGTGGGGAATTTGGCTTATGGAAGGGTTTTGAGGGATAAAGTTTGAAATTTACCCATCAAGACCATGAGAAGGACCAGATATGAGCCTTGGAGTTCTTGTAGTTGAAGGAAAAAGGACTTAACCACGGCGTGGTGACTTGGTCCATACCGTCTGTTTTTGCAACACTCATAAAATTCATGAAAATTTAAACTTTTTTCAACCAACCAAAAATCATAATTCTTTACATTGTAGTTTTCAAAACGAGTTTAAACATCAGAGTAATCCCAAAATCTTGAAACAAAACATGAGGATGTGCACGATCACACCTTCGCCTTCCCGTGATCCTCTGAGGTACCTGAAACATAATGCAAAACTATAAGCCCAAAGCTTAGTGAGTTACCCCAAAATGCCAATACATAGCAAACAACACAAACATAATAACAACATCCAATGGGTGCATAGCTAACAGATTGGATTACCCCTGAGCCCAAAACATAAGTCTAGCTTGCCCCATGGGCCCGAAACTTATGTCTGGCTTGCTCCCCAACCCACAGTATGAGTCTGGCATGCCTTACTCAATCCTCAGCTCGTATCTAGTATGCTAATGAACCCTCGGTATGAGTCTGGCATGCCCTTCCTGGCCCTCAGCTCATATCTAGTATGCTCCAACGTTTGTTGGCTACAACACGGAGCAGTACAACCTCAACCCAACCCACACCATATGTCGACATATAACATATAATATCATATACAAATAAACAGGCAGTATCACAGGTAGTCCTACAGATCTACCAAACTAGCATATCAAAACTAGCATGCACATCTACTCCATACTCAGCATACACAATATCAGGTTATCAAACGAATGGGCCGGCCTTGGTGTATTCGACTCGAAAGTATAGCGAGGAAGACTCACCTCACAAGATGGACAGAACTGAGAAGGTCCAAATCCGAATCTCAGTTTTCTACTCAAAACCTCCATCCACCAAGTGACCATTTCCATCAAAATCCTAAAATACCCAAAATGCCCTCAAAGGTCAACTTGGTCAACCATGGTCAAAGTCAAAATCAACAGTCCATGTTGACCCAACACGCCGTGTGCACTAACAAACATGTTGTGTTCTCTAACAAACACGCCGTGTTTCGATGGAAATCAGATGGTCGGGAAAACCCCAACCAACACGTCGTGTTTTCCCCTGCTTAATACATTCAGTTGTTCCTTCAGTTCCAGGGACTCCAAGGCTAAGATCTAAACTCAAATTCTATCTCAAAGGATAAAGTTTCCAACTTTATCCATTGGGGTTACTCAAAGTGTTCAAAACCCATCCACAAGGCATGAAGATCCAAGGGCTTAACCATTAAGCACAAAATCCTTGAAATCTGGAATCCATCCCTTCCAAGAGAGATTCTAGCATCAAATCAACCCAAAGGTTGGTGCTTTATAGACATGCACGTCCAATGCATGTCTTGAACCGAAAATGTGTCAAAAAGGGGAAATTGTGACCTAAACTACATGCATGGCATCAAAACTTGGCTAAAGACCAGTTCCAAGCCACTACAAGGTCACCTTGACCTGGAGATTCATAAAGTTGCAAACTTTATGAGATCCATCCATAGCAACATCAAAGAACAGGGAGAAAAAGGACAAAACTCAAGATCTAGCTACATAGAGGAATAAAATTGGATCTTGGACACTTACAAAGGTCCAGAAGAGTGCCAAACTGAAGACGAGGGCTTTGCTTGCTAGATGCTTGCTTCCTTCTTCCAACTTTCTTCTTCTTTTGCTCCAAAAATACCACACTAGGTCACAAATGAGAAGTAAGGATGATTAGGGTTCACAAGGGCCGATATGGGGGTTTGGAGGCTGATAAAAGATCAGTCCTACGGACTTAAGGAGATTATATAGGGTGCAAAACCCTAAAATTTAGGGTTTCTCATCCAGCTGCCAACATGCCGTGTTTCCCTTACAAACACGCCGTGTTGAGGCTTCTACCACGTTGTGTTCCAAAGGAAAAACATGCTTAAAGGAATAAATCTTATACCTGGAAATCGGGATGTTACAACTCTCCCCCACTTGGACTAGGCTTCGTCCTCGAAGCCTGTTGTGTTGAAAAAATCCGGATAATGCTCCCGCATCTCACCCTCCAGCTCCCAGGTCCACTCAGAGCCCCTACGGTGTTGCCACTGTACCTTTACCAAAGTTACTTCCTTGTTACACAAAACCTTTACCTTCCTTTCCAGAATAGCTACCGGCCTCTCGACATAGTTCAGACGCTCATCAACCTAAATATCGCCCAATGATAGCACTCTATCCTCATCCAATACGCACTTTCGCAACTGCGAAACATGGAAAGTGCAATGGATCTGACTAAGATCCTCAGGAGGATCCAATCTATAAGCAACCTTGCCAACCGTGGCAATAACCCGGAATGGCCCAATATACCGAGGACCCAATTTCCCCCTCCTTCTGAAGCGAATCACACCTTTCCAAGGTGAGACTTTCAATAGCACCATGTCGCCGACCTGAAACTCCAACTCGGATCGACGTCTGTCGGCATAACTCTTCTGCCGATTCTAAGCAATCTGCAACCTCTGCCTGATCTGCTGAATCATTTCCGTAGTCTGAAGGACCACCTCGGTCTTCCCCATAACTGTGTGACCAACCTCACCCCACGAGACCGGGGTACGACATCTCCGCCCATACAAGAGCTCAAAAGGCAGGGCACCAATGTTGGAGTGAAAACTGTTGTTGTAGGAGAACTCCGCTAGAGGCAAGTAGGAGTCCCAGCTCCCACCAAAATCAATGACACAGACTCGCGACATATCCTCAAGATTCTGTATCGTCCGCTCACTCTGGCCGTCGGTCTACGAATGATAAGTTGTATTGAAATTGAGCTTCGTACCCAGCTCCTCATGGAACTTCTGAAAAAATCGGGAGGTGAACCGAACATCACGGTCTGAAACAATAGAGATCGGGATGCCATGACGAGCAATGATCTCGCGAAAATACACATCAGTCAGCTTCTCGGCTGAAGAACTCTCCCAAATCTCTAGAAAACGGGCACTCTTGGTCAATCGATCCACGATGACCCAAATAGCATTAAAACCCTTTTCCGTCTTCGGCAACTTGGTGATGAAGTCCATTAAAATATGCTCCCATTTCCACATGGGAACCTCCAGAGGCTGCCGCTTTCCATAAGGCCTCTGATGCTTGGCCTTGAGCATCCTGCAGGTCATGCACCTCTCCACATACCAGGCTATCTCCCTCTTCATGCATGGCCACCAATAACTCAATCTCAGATCTCGATACATCTTGGTAGCCCCTAGATGAATAGAGAATGAGACTTATGAGCCTATTCCAGCACAGCCTGTCTGACCCCACCAGACATAGGAACCCAATCCTGACCACAAGGGGTCAACAAACCATGACTATCCGGAACAAATCTGGTGATCTCACCCTTGATCCTCTCAATCTTCCAATTCTCTTCCCAACCACCCTCGGCCTGAGCCTCTCTAATCAATCCCACAAGCGGAGAATCCACCATCAGAAGGCCCAACCGACTTGCGGCTCAAGGCATCCGCCACCACATCCGCTTTATTCGGATGGTAAATGATCTCGTAATCATAATCCTTGAGTACGTCCAGCCACCTGCACTGCCTCATGTTTAGGTTCGGCTGATCCATTATGTGTCTCAAGCTCTTATAATTCGTGTAGATAGTACATCGGACCCCATAAAGATAATCAGGAGGGGAAAAAACAACAACCCCCAACTCAAGATCATGCGTGGGATATCTCGACTCATGCAACTTCATCTGCCACGAAGCATAAGCTATGACCCGTCATCTATGCATGAGGATTGCTCCCAAACGAATGATGGATGCATCACAGAAAACCACAAAATCCTTAATTCCCTCTAGTAGGGTCAAAATTGGGGCCTCACATAGCCTCTGCCAAAGGGTCTCGAATACTGACTGCTGCTCAGGGCCTCACCGGAAATCCACCCCTTCCTCGTCAGACGAGTGAGGGGTACTGCAATCTTGGAGAAATCCTGAATGAAGCTCTGGTAGTACCCTGCCAATCCCAAGAAGCTTCTGATATCCAAGGGAGATTTCCAAACCTCCCACTGCATCACCGCCTCGATCTTGGCCGGATCTACCAAAATCCCATCCTGTTTAATAAGGTGTCCAAGGAACAGAACCTCTCGTAACCAGAACTCACACTTTGAGAACTTAGCATAAAGTCGTTCCCGCCTCAAAACTCCCAAGAGCTCGTGAAGATGCTCCTCATGCTACTCTCTGGTCTTGGAATATACCAAGATATCATCAATAAACATGATCACTGAACGATCGAGCATCAGCCTGCACACTCGATTCATCAAATCCATAAAAACTGCATGCGCATTGGTGAGCCCAAATGCCATCACCACGAACTCATAATGCCCAAAACGAGTCCAGAACACGGTCTTCTCCACGTCCTCCTCCCTCACCCTTACCTGATGATAATCAGATCTCAGATCAATCTTGGAGAACCAAGATGTACCCTGCAACTGATCAAAGAGGTCATCAATCTGTAGAAGTGGATAACGGTTCTTCAGCGTTAAGTTTTTCAACTCCCGATAATCAATACACATCCGGTGTGAACCATCCTTCTTCTCGACGAATAAAATCGGTGCTCCCCACGGAGAACTACTTAGTCTGATGAACTGCTTGCCTAGTAGCTCCTGCAACTGAGATGACAACTTTTGCATCTCAAGCGGTGCCAAATGGTACAACGCCTTGGCAATCAGGGTTGCACCTGGCACAAGGTCAATCCTGAACTCGACCTGCCTCTTAGGAGGAACCCCGGGTAACTCCTCCGGAAATACATCAGCGAACTCCCTTACGACCGGAACATCAGCAACCAAAACCTGATGCACAACCCACGTATCTGATGGGTTTTCAGCATTCTAACACTCCTATGGTGTACATGCAACCCTAGAAACCTTGGATCTATGTTTGACTAAGATACATGCAAATAATTATTTTCCAAGGTTCTTATCCTAACTAGCATGGCATGGGGTACTTGAATCAAATAAAACTAGTAGAATTACTTACCTTGTAGTAGTAGTTGATTGCTTGGAGTTTGAGAGCCTAGCACCAATAATGTGGATGCCTCAAATGGAAGTCACAAATCACCACAAACTTGGAAACTTGAGAGAATAGTCACAAACTTCTTGAAATCGGCCCTCTTAGTTTACACACATCAACTAGTGCAATTTCAAGAACCAAAGCCTCCTTTATATAGTGTGACGGATTAGGGTTACATCCATGTAAACCCTAATACCCATGTCTTTTCATTTCCATGAGATCCATGGGTTAAAGCTCCATGGAGTATCCATGGACTTTCCATGCAAGCCTACCCCATTCCAAATAAGCATTAGCCCACACTATATAAATACAAGAGCCCATATTTAATTAGTCATACTTTTGATCTCTAAATTAATTCTAAATTAATTATAGATCAACACTAATTAAATAATATGATTTTATATTAATATATTAGAACTTATAATATATTAATAAATCATAACTTATACTATTCTCAAAAGATTATCCGTAAATTGTTCGGGTGAAGTGCAACCCAAATGGACCATGCCGAGTCGGGTCAAGTACATACCAAATATAGTTATGGACTTAGACACTATATCCAACAGTCTCCCACTTGGATAAGTCTAATAACTATAGTTGCAAGTATGACTTCCGGAACCGATCAGCAATCGTAGCTCTTTAAACTCTGTTGAACTATGAAGTGCCATTTTAGATAAGTGATCATATAATCCTCTGTTCTAGATATCAGCCGGACAAATACATGGAACATGGTCTTGCTTATTGTCCAAAATTTGTTTCCTGATTTCCGATTTGTTTGACATAGAACTTAACTGAACACATCAATTTAGTTCTGACCGGGCCCGGTACATAGGTCAAACCAAAATCATCGAGGGGCCCAAATATCGCTTCTAATCCTAGAAGGAACAGATAAACTTCGACTCATATGTTTGCTCTACTACTTGTTGAATTACACATAAAAGCACGGTTTATAACATCGAGTTACCAATACGTTTTCGTGCAATCAATGCATAACCAACTCATAGGTAACAAATCATATCTCTAGGTTTGAAGACTTATATGATATCACCGTCTCTCGATCACTCGAGATAAATTCCATGAAGTGATACAAGTGAGCGTGGGTTGAATCCAATACTCAGAACTTATGAGCACTCATGAGTGCTGTAGCCCCGCTTTGTCTAACATCTTAGACCTCTACAAGCCAACCCATGACAGTCTTGATTCATATCTACTTCCAACATATGACCGACTGTGGACATTTTGAATAATATGATATAAACCATAACATAATTATTCTGGAAGTCAAAACATGCAAAAAGAAATAATAGTAAACGATTGACAAGAGATAGCAACACTTTACTCATAAATAACAGCTTTTATTTATCATCAAATGTCAATTACATTTTACAAATTTCAAGATTATCTAACTACTAAAACTAATATCATCCTTCAGCCCTATGCTCCGAGCATGCTGGAGATGCTTAGCCCGAGTCAGTCCCTTCGTGAGGGGATCTGCTGGGTTCTCATCCGATGATACCCTCTTTGCCACGAGGATTCCTTCTTCTATTCGATGTCTGATGAAGTGATATTATGTCAATGTGTCAGGATCTCCCATGATCTCTTGGTTCCTTGGCAAAGGCAACCGCACTATTGCTGTCATAGAAAATCTCCATTGGCTCCTTTATAGCTGGTACAACTCCAAGGTCTCCGATGAAGCTCTTTAGCCATATAGCCTCCTTTGCTGCCTCGCTTGCTGCTATATACTCTGATTCACAAGTGGAATCAGCCACTGTCTCATGCTTGGAACTTTTCCACGTAATTGCCCCTCCGTTTAGAGTAAAGACCCAGCCCGACTGAGAGCAGAAATTATCCCTGTCAGTCTGAAAGCTAGCATCACTGTACCCTACAACTCTCAAGTCCTCAATACCACCGAGGGTAAGGACCCAGTCCTTAGTCCTCCGTAGGTACTTGAGGATATTCTATACCGCAGTCCAGTGTGCCTTGCCAGGGTTCCCCTGATAGCTGCTAACCATGCTCAAAGCAAAGGCTACATCAGGTCGAGTACACGTCATAGCATACATGATCGATCCTACAGCTGAAGCATATGGTATTCGACTCATTTCTGCTATCTCAGCCTCAGTACTAGGGCTTTGTGTCTTACTCAATCTGGCGTTACTCTGGATGGGTAACTCTCCTTTCTTGGAGTTATGCATGTTGAACCTTTTCAACACTTTCTCCACATAGGTGCTTTGACTAAGTCCAATTAGTCTTGTACTCCTGTTTCTCAAAATCCTTATCCCTAGGATATAGGCAGCTTCTCCAAGGTCCTTCATAGCAAAACACTTCCCAATCCCACTAGCCTTGATATAGACACAAGATTCATCTTCACTCCTTGAAAAGCCAAATTCTTTGACTTTCTCATCAAAGCAAAGATTCCATCTGCGAGGTGCCTGTTTTAATCCATAAATGGATTTCTCGAGCTTACACACTCTACTGGGGTACTCTGTACTGACAAAACCCTCTGGCTGAACCATGTAAACATCTTCAGCCAACTTTCCATTAAGGAAAGCGGTTTTGACATCCATTTGCCATATTTCATAATCATGGAATGCAGCAATGGCTAACAGAACCCTAATAGACTTAATCTTGGCCACTGGTGAAAAGGTCTCATCATAATCAACTCCCGGAGTTTGAGAATAACCCTTTTCAACCAGTCGTGCCTTATAAGTGTGTACATTACCATCCATGTCGGTCTTCTTCTTGAAGATCCATTTGCACCCAACTATCTTACGATCAGGTACATTGTCAACCAAGTTCCAAACTTGATTGTCATACATGGACTGTATCTCGCTATCCATAGCCTCTTTCCATTTAGCAACCTCAGGGCCTGCCATGGTTTCCGTGTAGCTGTTAGGCTCATCCAGATTTACCAGTGTGTTATCACTGATAAGTGTCTCACCTTCTGCAGTAATATGAAAACCATAATAATGCTCAGGTGCATTCCTAACTCTGGTGGAACGCCTCATAGATATAGATTCTTCAGTCGGCTCAACATGAGTTTCCTCCTCAGGTTGAGGGCTAGGGTTTGACGTTCCTTCACCACTTGACTCTTGAATTTCCTCAAGGTCAATTTGCCTCCCACTATCTCCTTGGCTCATGAATTCTCTCTCTCGAAAGAATCCTCTTCTTGCTACAAAGACCACATTATCACTGGGTCTGTAGAAGATGTAACCAAAGGATTTCTGTGGGTAGCCGATGAAAATACACCTTTCGCTTCGGGGTTCGAGCTTATCATGAGTCTCGCGTCTCACGAAAGCCTCGCAACCCCAAATCTTGATGTGGTCTAGATTGGGAACTTTTCCAGTCCACACCTCGTGAGGTGTTTTGGCAACCTTCTTTGTAGGGACTAGATTGAGGATATGGGCGGCAGTCTCTAAGGCATACCCCAAAAATGAGATTGGTAGCGAAGCTCGACTCATCATGGAACGAACCATGTCCAACAAGGTCCGATTGCACCTCTCAGCTACACCATTCAACTCTGGTGTCCTAGGAGGTGACAATTGTGAGACAATCCCATATTCCTTAAGATAGTCAAGGAACTCAGTACTAAGATACTCACCACCACGATCGGATCGAAGCATCTTAATGTTCCTGCCCAACTGATTCTCCACTTCTTGCTTAAACTCTTTGAATTTCTCAAAGGTTTCTGACTTATGCTTGATTAGGTAGACATATCCATATCTACTAAAATCATCAGTAAAAGCCACATAGAACCGATTAGCATCTCTTGTGGCGGTTCTGAAGGGTCCACACACATCCGTGTGTATGAGGTCCAACAAACCTTCACCCCAAGCAAACAAGATTCACAACGATCATCTGACTTTAGGTCAAATGACTCCAAGACTCCATCCTTTTGGAGTTGGCCTATGCGTTTCTTGCTTACATGTCCAAGACGACAATGCCATAAGGATGCTTTATCTAAGCTAGTGGAAGAGTTAATACACAATACATTATTTCCTAGACTATCTACAACAGATACAGTTTCATACACACCATCACAAGCTAATGCTTTAAAATAAAGAACATTATTAAAGAAAGCATCAATACTACCATTATTATTATCAAAATAAAAGGTAAAACCTTGTTTATACAATGCATGAAAGGAAATAACATTTCTTGCCATTTCTGGCGAATAATAACATTTATTCAAATCTAATGTAAACCCACTATTTAGCACTAAGGAATAAACTCCTATCTTGGTGACAGGTGAAGATTTCCTGTTTCCCATGATCAAGTTTATCTTTCCCTGCTCCACATTCTCACTTCTTTTTAGTCCCTGCAAATCAAAACATATGTGAATACCACAACCTGTATCAAGGACCCAAGACTTAGAATGAGGTGAGTTATTAGACAATATAGTGTATATACCTGCATGGTTGGGTTTTACTTTCCCATCCTTCAAATCTTGCTGGTACTTTGGGCAGTTTCGCTTCCAGTGCGACTTTTCATGGCAATAGAAGCATTCAGCCTCATTAGGGTTAGCAGAAGGAGTGACAAAACCTTTCCTGGTTTTGCTTGAAGAGGAGCCTTCAAGGGTCTTACCCTTGGTACCCTAAGAAGGGTTCTTTCTCTTCTTCCCATTGCCATGCCCGATTGCCAAGACATTGGCCGCAGTTGGAGTAGGAGTAGGAGTAGTAACAACTAACTTACCCTTTAGACCACTTTCGGCGGTCTTCAAGAGTCCTTGAAGTTTGCTGAGGGTGACTTCTTCCTTGTTCATGTTATATGTCATGCAGAATTGATCATAACACGATGGCAAGGAGTGCAAAATGATGTCTATTGCTAACTCCTCAGGGAAGTTCACATTCAGCTTCAGTAAACGGTCCACATACCTTTGCATTTTCTGCATGTGGCCCGTGATGGGTTCACCATCCTTCATTCGGGTTGTTATCATTGAGGAGATAATTTCATATCGCTCTTGACGAGCACTTTGATGGTAGCGGTCCATCAAGTCCTGGTGCATCTCAAAAGGATAATAGTCCTCATAGGACTTTTGGAGCTCGGCTGTCATGGTGGCCATCATGATGCATGCCACTTTTGTAGCATCTCTTTCATGGACCTCATATTCAGCAAGCTCTTCAGGAGTAGCAATTGGCTCGGGTACCTTCAGCTCCTTGTCGAGAACATATTCTTTGTTCTCATACCGAGTGACCATCCTAATGTTTCTGATCCAATCTGTAAAGTTGGACCCATCAAAGATGACTCTCCCACAAAGATTCATGAGAGAGAAGGAGCTAGTAGGGTTTGAGCCAGAAGCATTGTTATTGGAAGACATCTGAAAAGAAGAGGGAATAGATTAGATTAGATATAGAGATAGTCCTTAACAAAACACCCAAATGTAATATTAAGGCTAGGACCCAACACAATATTTTATAACTTAGAAGAGGGATGCCGTAATCTAAGCTATAAGATATTTGAAGGTAGGTGAATGACGATTCACCAATTTCCACCATGAAAAACGAAATATTTAATTAGGTTTTAATTGGTTTAGAAACTCCTAGATTCTTTGAGATTCATTGAACTTTCTTCAATGGCATGCTTCAATCTCGAGTGTGCCCTTCAAGTTTTGTGACTGGGATGCCGAGGATCACAAAACAAGGTGTGAAGTAACCATGCAAATTACTTGGTACCCTTAATGTATTACCCCTCAATCGATGTGCCGGTTAACCACACACGCTCCATCGATACTATGATAAACATTAAGTCACCCTTTACCTACCTTGTTAAGTTCAAGTTAGTGTGCCGGTTAACCACACACGCTCCACTAACGACTTAAACAAAGTGTAAAGTGTAATTTCATGGATTAGCACCTTATTCACATTTTCCTAAAATAACTAAGATTGGGAATTCAATAAAGTTTAGTTACTTTAGTATTATCATTATACTTTTAATGAGAATTTATAAGTGCTTGTCCTACCCGTTCGGCTAACGACCCTCCACCGATCAAGAAAGCGGTGGATGAGAGTGGACACCCATTAAGTTGCCATTTTATAGGCAACAACCTTATACCCCCTTATAGACCGACTTCGTGAATGAGGCGTACTAGCGGTAAGACGACTTGATCTTATACATATATAAATATTATTAAACTTATAATATTATAAATTATAAGGGTTGAATTTTAACCTTTAAAATTCTAGGGGTTGGAACTAAAGTTTTTAATATGACTTTACATGTTCCAAAACTTGAGGGCAAGTTTTGTAAACTTTCAAAACTTTTCATTTCTCATAACTGATGAGTTAATGGTTATTAAAAATGAATACTCTTCATTTTTGTAACCTATGTGTTCTTTTAATGCTTATTTATAAATGTGACTTTTGGTTATCCATAACTTAAGAACTAGTTATGGACTCCATTAAAACACATAAAGATCAAGAATTAATCTAATCAATTATTAGCACATAATTTCTATGATCTTCTAAACTCATATGTTTATGAATGTTCATATAAAAAATTTCAAGAATCGTAAGTATATATACAAAACTTGAAATTTTGATACGAGCTTTTGAACAAAACTTCGATTTTCAAGTTTTTTTTTCTTTTTCTTTTTTGCATCAAGTATCAAATAAACAAACCAGGCTCTGATACCACTGATGGGTTTTCAGCATTCTAACACCCCTATGGTGTACATGCAACCCTAGAAAGCTTGGATCTATGTTTGACTAAGATACATGCAAATAATTATTTTCCAAGGTTCTTATCCTAACTAGCATGGCATGGGGTACTTGAATCAAATAAAACTAGTAGAATTACTTACCTTGTAGTAGTAGTTGATTGCTTGGAGTTTGAGAGCCTAGCACCAATAATGTGGATGCCTCAAATGGAAGTCACAAATCACCACAAACTTGGAAACTTGAGAGAATAGTCACAAACTTCTTGAAATCAGCCCTCTTAGTTTACACACATCAACTAGTGCAATTTCAAGAACCAAAGCCTCCTTTATATAGTGTGGTGGATTAGGGTTACATCCATGTAAACCCTAATACCCATGTCTTTTCATTTCCATGAGATCCATGGGTTAAAGCTCCATGGAGTATCCATGGACTTTCCATGCAAGCCTAGCCCATTCCAAATAAGCATTAGCCCACACTATATAAATACAAGAGCCCATAATTTTGATCTCTAAATCACATAGCCAACCTGGTCGCAATGATAACAAATCCTGGAACTGAGTGCTGGAGCTTGTTGGCGGCAATCCATCGCCATGTGTCCCTGTCGGCCACAATTATGGCACCCACAAGTGTGGCCTTTCGGCCCCCAGATATGCCATTAGCGGTCTTAAATCGCTTTGGCGCAGGCTGCGACTGTTCCGGGGGCGACCTCTGCTCCCTCGTCTGCAGATCAATGTCAGTCTCATGCTGCTGGCGGCCTCCTGCATCTCCATAATGTACCATTGCGCTGAGTAGAAACAAACAGCCTGATCTCCGTCTTGAGCATGCTCAAGTAACGGGACATTTGAGCCTGCTCGGATGCATCAAAAATCAAGGCAGAACATAGCTCTCTCCGTGAACATCTTGGAGATCTCCGTCACCGTCTCCGTACCCTGCCTCAAGTCCAGATACTCCTGGGCCAACCTCTCTCGCTCCACTAACGGAACATATTGGGAGCAGAACATCTCAGAAAACTGCTCCCAATACACAGCAACTCTCTGCTCAGCAGAATAGGAACTGGTAGCGAGCCTCCACCAATCCTTTGTTCCGGTCCTCAGAAGCTTTAGAGCGCACCTGACCTTATTGTCAGCAGGGCATAAACAAATGAAGAAACATCCCTTCACATCAGATATCCACCTCATGGAAATGATCGGGTCCTGTACCCCATCAAAAGTCGGGGGCTTCGCATTGTCGAAGTCCTGATACTGAAAAACCTGACCTGGTCCAACACCCGCAACAACCACAGCTGTAGAGGCTGCAGATGCAGCAGTCTCATCAACAACTACGTATCTGTCATCAAAGAACTCCATCATCATGGTATTAATAGACGCAAATAGTTCTGGTATCTGATCCCAGACAATGGCTACAAACTCATCATAAAGAATCTCCCTAATCCGGGCATCTAACTCTTCTGCCCCACTCTGCCTGCTGGCTCCTGATCCCGATCCGGATCCGATCTCAACTCACCTCGTAGTCACCATACTGAAAATACACATGGGATATATCAGATAATACACATTACATAACATGGGAACCAACTCCCAACAAGCCCTAAGGGTCGTGACTTCTCTGTTACGCGTACGGGTCATGTGCCTTCAGTAGTACGTGCCCATACTACCTTCAATACCTACCCGTAGTTGTCCTATAGGATCACCACAACAACCCTAACAATACTTTTAGTATACTCATACACTCAATCCTCACACTCTAGAGGATAATTATATATATATATATATATATATATATATATATATATATATATATATATATATATGCATATATATATATATATATATATATATATATATATATATATATATATATATATATATATATATATATGTATATCAAAACTGGACGGCTGACCCCACGCCACTCGTCCATGAAACTTCCACCAACCCTGCAACACTCGTGTATGCTATCCATACATAACACTGGACCCTATAGACAGTTGAATATCTGATCCTACCCTAAGCCCTTCATCTGACAAGAAGAGGAAATAAGGCCATAGCAAACATTACCAGGCTATAAAATCTTAGTTATGCATAGCCATGATGCATACACTAAGCGATTATAGTAATGATGTCAACTCCATTCGAGAAGAACCCTAGGCTATCAGGCATCATATAATCAGGAAATTCTATTATGCAAACATCCTGAAAATCCCTAGCCTGTCATTAGCATACTGTTCTAACATATCATAATATCAAATAATAATAAGCTATTTTGGGGTCTACTTACTGGCTCCGGCTGATCGTACACATCGCAACATCCTTGATTATTCTGAAAACCATTTGAAAATAATTTTAAAAATCTTTTTCCTTAGTTTGAGACTGGATTCACACGAGTGTTCCTCCAGTTCACTCAAACCAAGGCTTTGATACCAACTTGTAACACTCATAAAACTCATGAAAATTTAAACTTTTTTCAACCAACCAAAAATCATAATTGTTTATAATGTAGATTTCAAAACGAGTTTAAACATCAGAGTAATCCCAAAATCATGAAACAAAACATGAGGATGTGCACGATCACGCCTTCGCCTTCTCACGATCCTCTGAGGTACCTAAAACATAATCCAAAAGTGTAAGCTCAAAGCTTAGTGAGTTCCCCCAAAATACCAATACATAGCAAACAACACAAACATAATAACAACATGCAATGGATCCACAACTAACATACTGGATTACCCCTGAGCCCACAACATAAGTTTGGCTTGCCCCATGGGCCGGCAGCTTATGTCTAGCTTACTCCCCGACCATTAGTACGAGTCTGTCATGCCTTACCCAACCTTGAGATCGTATCTGGAATGCTCATGAGCCCTCAATATGAGTCTGGCATAGCCTTCATAGCCCTCAACTCATATCTAGTATGCTCTAGGGTTTGTTGGCTACAACACGGAGCACTACAACCTCAACCTAACCCACACCACATGTCAACATATAACAGATAATATCATATACAGATAAACAAGCAGTATCACAGGTAGTCCTATAGATATACCAAAATAGCATATCAAAACTAGCATGCACATCTACTCCATACTCAACATACACAATGTCAGGTTATCAAACGAATGGTCCAGCCTTGGTGCCATCAACCCAAACGAATAGCGAGGAAGACTCACCTCACAAGTTGGACAGAACAGATAAGGTCCAACTCCGAATCTCATCTCTCTACTCAAAACCTACATCCACCAAGTGACCATCTCCATCTAATCCCGATATACCCAAAATGCCCTCAAAAGTCAAACTCAAACCAACTCGTCGTGTGCACTAACAAACATGCCGTGTGCACTAGCAAACACCCCTTGTTTCTATGGAAATCAGATGGTTGGGAAAACCCCAGCCAACAAGCTGTGTTGGCAGGCAAACACGTTGTGTTTGCCCTAACTTAATACATTCAACTGTTCATTCAATTCTAGGGGCTCCAAAGCTCAGATCTAAACTCAAATGCTATCGAAAAGGATAAAGTTTCCAACTTTATCCGTTGGGGCTACTCCAAGTGTTCAAAAACCTGTCCACAAGGCTTGAAGATCGAAGGGCTTAACCACTAAGCACAAAATCCTTGAAATCCTTGGTGCTTTATAGACATGCATGTCCAATGCATGTATTGAACCCAAAATGGGTCAAAAAGCGGAAATTATGACCCAAACTCCATGCATGGCATCAAAACTTGGCTAAAGACCAGATCCAAGCCGCTACAAGGTCACCTTGACCTGGAGATTCATAAAGTTGCAAACTTTATGATATCTATCCATAGCAACATCTAAGAATAGGGAGAAAAAGGGACAAAACTCAAGATCTATCTACTTAGAGGAATAAAATCGAATCTTGGACACTTACAAAGGTCCAAAAGAGTGCCAAACTGAAGATGAGGGCTTTGCTTGCTAGATCCTTGCTTCCTTCTTCCAACTTTCTTCTTCTTTTGCTCAAAAAATACCACACTAGCTTACAAAGGAGAGGGAAGGGTGATTAGGGTTCACAAGGGCCGATATAGGGGCTTGGAGGCTGATAAAAGACCAGTCCTATGGAATTAAGGAGATTATATAGGGTGTACAACCCTAAAATTTAGAGTTTCTCATCCAGCTGCCAACACGTCGTGCTTCCCTCACCAACACGCCGTGTTGGTCCATAAAAACGCGCGGCCAAAACTCCTTCAACATGTTGTGTTGAGGCTTCTACCACGTCGTGTTCCAAAGGAAAAACATGCTTAAAGGAATAAATCTTATACCTGGAAATCGGGATGTTACAACTCTCCCCCACTTGGACTAGGCTTCGTCCTCGAAGCCTGTTGCGTTGAACAAATCCGGATAATGCTCCTGCATCTCAGCCTCCGGCTCGCAGGTCCACTCAGAGCCCCTCCGTTGTTGCCACCGTAACTTTACCAAAGTTATATCCTTGTTATACAAAACCTTTAACTTCCTTTCCATAATAGCTACCGGCCTCTCGACATAGTTCAGATGCTCATCAACCTGAATATCGCCCAATGATACCACTGCATCCTCATCCAATACGCATTTTCGCAACTGCGAAACATGGAAAGTGTTATGGATCTGACTAAGCTCCTCGGGAGGATTCAATATATAAGCAACCTAGACAACTATGGCAATAACACGGAACGGCCTAATATAACGGGGACCCAATGTCCCCCTCTTTCTGAAGCGAATCACACCTTTCCAAGGTGAGACTTTCAATAGCACCATGTTGTCGACCTGAAACTCCAACTCGGATCCTCGTTGGTCGGCATAACTCTTCTGCCGACTCTGTGCAGTCTACAACCTCTGCCTGATCTGCTGAATCATCTTCGTAGTCTGAAGGACCACCTCGATCTGCCCCATAACCTTGTGAACAACCTTCCCCAGTAGACCGGGGTATGGTATCTCTGCCCATACAAGAGCTCAAAAGGTGGGGCACCGATGTTGGAGTGAAAACTTTCGTTGTAGGAGAACTCTGCCAGAGGCAGGCAGGAGTCCCAACACCCACCAAAATCAACGACATAGACTCGCAACATATCCTCAAGAGGTTGTATCGTCTGCTCACTCTGGTCGTCGGTCTGTGGATGATAAGTTGTGTTGAAATGGAGCTTCGTACCCAGCTCCTCATGGAACTTCTGTGAAAATCGGGAGGTGAACCTGTTCGATTTGGTGTCTATACCCATAACTATAACTGGTGTGTACTTGACCCGATTGTAGCATGGTCCTTTTGGGTTGCCTTCACCAGTGCAATTTGATAGGATGGATGTTGAGAATAAGGTTATTTATGGTGTATTAATATATTAAAAGTATAATATATTAATACGAAATTATTTAATTAGTATTGATCAATAATTAATTTATTAATTTTGTGATCCAAAGAGACTAATTAAATATATGGGGATTGATTATGTAAATCAATCATTCTTGTAGTGTGGGCTAATGATCCATGATTGTGGTCTAACTAATCCATGGATAGTCCATGGAGGTTAAACCCATGGAGCATTAGAATGTGGAAAGTAGGGTATAACAAGTGTAACCCTAGCATGTGCAACACTATGAATAGAACGCTCCATAGATCAAAATCGGTTGCCTCTTCTATTTGAGATAAAGATATTATTTTCTTAAATCATCCTCTTGCATATTGGTGTTTGCCCTAACTTAATACATTCAACTGTTCCTTCAATTCTAGGGAATCCAAAGCTCAGATCTAAACTCAAATGCAATCTAAAAGGATAAAGTTTCCAACTTTATCCGTTGGGGCTACTCCAAGTGTTCAAAAACCTGTCCACAAGGCTTCAAGATCGAAGGGCTTAACCACTAAGCACAAAATCCTTGAAATCTGGAACCCATCCCTTCCAGGAGAGATTCTAGCATCAAAATCAACCCAAAGGTTGGTGCTTTATAGACATGCATGTCCAATGCATGTATTGAACCCAAAATGGGTCAAAAAGCGGAAATTATGACCCAAACTCCATGCATGGCATCAAAACTTGGCTAAAGACCAGATCCAAGCCGCTACAAGGTCACCTTGTCCTGGAGATTCATAAAGTTGCAAACTTTATGAGATCCATCCATAGCAACATCCAAGAATAGGGAGAAAAAGGGACAAAACTCAAGATCTATCTACTTAGAGGAATAAAATCGAATCTTGGACACTTACAAAGGTCCAGAAGTGTGCCAAACTGAAGATGAGGGCTTTGCTTGCTAGATCCTTGCTTCCTTCTTCCAACTTTCTTCTTCTTTTGCTCCAAAAATACCACACTAGCTTACAAATGAGAGGGAAGGGTGATTAGGGTTCACAAGGGCCGATATGGGGGCTTGGAGGCTGATAAAAGACCATTCCTATGGAATTAAGGAGATTATATAGGGTGCACAACCCTAAAATTTAGAGTTTCTCATCCAGCTGCCAACACGCCGTGCTTCCCTCACCAACACGCCGTGTTACAACTCTCCCCCACTTGGACTAGGCGTCGTCCTCGAAGCCTGTTGCATTGAACAAATCCTGATAATGCTCCAGCATCTCAGCCTCCAGCTCGCAGGTCCACTCAGAGCCACTCCGGTGTTGCCACCGTACCTTTACCGAAGTTACATCCTTGTTACGCAAAACCTTTAACTTCCTTTCCATAATAGCTACCGGCCTCTCGACATAGTTCAGATGCTCATCAACCTGAATATCGCCCAATGATACCACTGCATCCCCATCCAATACGCATTTTCGCAACTGCGAAACATCGAAAGTGTTATGGATCTGACTAAGCTCCTCAGGAGGATCCAATCTATAAGCAACCTAGACAACTATGGTAATAACACAGAATGGCCTAATATAACGGGGACCCAATGTCCCCCATCTTTCTGAAGCGAATCACACCTTTCCAAGGTGAGACTTTCAATAGCACCATGTTGCCGACCTGAAACTTCAACTCGGATGGGCGTTGGTCGGCATAACTCTTCTGCCGACTCTGAGCAGTTTACAACCTCTGCCTGATCTGCTGAATCATCTTCGTAGTCTGAAGAACCACCTCGGTCTGTCCCATAACCGTGTGAACAACCTTCCCCAGTAGACCGAGGTACGGTATCTCCGCCCATACAAGAGCTCAAAAGGTGGGGCACTACTGTTGGAGTGAAAACTTTCGTTGTAGGAGAACTCTGCCAGAGGTAGGTAAGAGTCCCAGCTCCCACCAAAATCAACGACACAGACTCGCAACATATCCTCAAGAGGCTGTATCGTCCGCTCACTCTGGTCGTCAGTCTGTGGATGATAAGTTGTGTTGAAATGGAGCTTCGTACCCAACTCCTCATGGAACTTCTGTGAAAATCGGGAGGTGAACCTGTTCGATTTAGTGTCTATGCCCATAACTATAACTGGTATGTAGTTGACCCGATTGTAGCATGGTCCTTTGGGGTTGCCTTCACCAGTGCAATTTGATAGGATGGATGTTGAGAATAAGGTTATTTATGGTGTATTAATTTATTAAAAGTATAATATATTAATACGAAATTATTTAATTAGTATTGATCAATAATTAATTTATTAATTTTGTGATCCAAAGAGACTAATTAAATATATGGGGATTGATTATGTAAATCAATCATTCTTGTAGTGTGGGCTAATGATCCATGATTGTGGGCTAACTAATCCATGGATAGTCCATGGAGGTTAAACCCATGGAGCATGAGAATGTGGAAAGTAGGGTTTACCAAGTGTAACCTTAGCATGTGCAACACTATAAATAGAACCCTCCATAGATCAAAATCGGTTGCCTCTTCTCTTTGAGATAAATATATTATTCTCTTAAATCATCCTCTTGCATATTGGTGTTTGTGAACCATTAGAGGCATCACACTTGAGGTGCTCAAGCTTTCAAAGGTCAAGAACTACAAGTCCTTCGAAAAGGTATGTCATCTAACTAGATGTTATTATTCATTTGGTAATTTGTATGCTAGTTAGGACAATGCTTTAGAAAAATTGAAAATATGCATGTATAATAGAGAAAACATAGATCCAAAGAATTTAGGGTTGCATGTACACCATAGGAGTGTTATAGTGCTCAAAACCCAACAGTGGTATCAGAGCCTAGGATTGTTTTCCATTATATTTGATGCTTACTAGTTTTTCAAAGCTGAAAAAATCGAAATTTTGGCCTCTGACTGGTGAACTCGCCGAGTACATGAACAGACTCGACGAGTCCACTCAGTAACAGAGCGACTCGCCGAGTCCAGTTCATGTACTCGACGAGTTGAAGGCTCTGTGTGCAGAATTTTGAGTTTCTTGGCCTGGTTTGGATTTGGAACACTACCACAAACTGTTTTGGATCATTGGAAATGTTTTTTATGATATGGTAGTGCTTGTACTAATCCAACCACAAGATAATTGTCAAAGTTTAAAATAATTGTTGTTTTTATATGATAAACAAAATTGCTTTCAAATTGTTGACTAGAAATTATCTTGATTATAAGTTTAATTAGATCATAGATTATGTGATAATTTTAGATGTTAGAAAAATGATCTAAATGAATTTTAATGAGTTATGAATGTGAAGAGTTTTGATAAGTTTCAAAACATGCCCTCAAGTTTTGGAATTTGTAAAGTCACACTAATGAAACTTTAATACCAAACCCTAGAGTTTTAAAAGTTAAAATTCAACCCTTATACTTTATAATATTACAAGTTTAATAATAATATATATATATATATATATATATACATATAAGACCAAGTCGGTCTTACCGTTAATAGGCCTCATTCACGAAGCCGGTCTATAAGGGGGTATAAGGTTACTGCCTATAAAATGGTAGTTTAATGGGTGTCCACTCTCAGCCACCGCTTCCTTGATTGGTGGAGGGTCGTTAGCCGAACGGGTAGGATAGGACATTAATTCTCCCTCATTAAAAGTATAATGATAAAAATATAACGTAACTAAACTTTTATTAAAATTCCCAATCTTAGTTACTTTAGGAAAATGTGAAAAGTTGCTAATCCATGAAATTACACTTTGCACCTTGTTAAGTCGTTAGTGGAGCGTGTGTGGTTAACCGGCACACTAATCTGGGACTGACAATGTGTGGCAAAGGGTAACTTGGTGTTAATCATAGATCAATGGAGTGTGTGTGGTTAATCGGCACATTGATTAGGTCATTTGTAACATTGGGTGTACCAAGCTAATTTTCATCGTTATTCACTCCTTGTTTGTGATCCTCGGCATCCCAGTCACAAACTTGAAGGGCACAATCGAGATTTAAACATGCCATTGAAAAGTTCAATGAATCTCAAAGATCTACGAATTTCAAATCCAATTAAAACTTAATAATCAATTTCGTTTTTCATGGTGAAAATTGGTAAATCGTCATTTACCTACCTTCAAATATTTTACAATTGGATTACGGCATCCCTTTTCGCAATTGTAGAATATTGTGTTGGGTCCTAGCCTTAATATTTCATATTGGGTGTAATATTAAGGATTATCATCTAATCTAAACTTTGTTCTTCTTCTTTTACCGATGTCTATCCCAAACAATGCTTCCAACCCAATCCCTTCAGGATCTTTCTCCCTCATGAACCTATGTGGGAGGGTCATTTTCGATGGCTCGAACTTCATTGAATGGATTCGAAACATCAGAATGGCTATTCTCTATGAGGACAAAGAATATGTCCTAGATAAAGAGCTCAAAGATATTGATGTCACCACTGCTACTCCTGAACAAATCACTGAACACACTACTCATGAGAGGGATGTGACAAAGGTATCATGTCTTATGATTGCAACCATGATTGCTGAGCTGTAGAAGTCCTATGAGGACTACTATCCTTATGAAATGTATCATGATTTGATGGAAAGATACCATCAAAGTGCTCGGCAAGAGAGGCATGAGATCATTGCCTCCATGATCACAACCAAAATGAAGGATGGTGAACCCATTACGGCCCACTTGCAGAAGATGCAGAGATTCGTGGACCGCTTGCTTAAATTAAATGTTAATTTTGATGAAGAGTTGGCCATAGATATCATTCTACACTCTTTACCTTCTTGTTATGATCAGTTTCGTATGACTTATCATATTAACAAGGAGGAGGTCACTCTTAGCAAGCTTCAAGGCCTTCTTAGGACTGCAGAAAGCAACCTGAAAGGCAAGTCGGTTGTGTCTACTCTTACTACTACTTCCGCCCATGTTCTGGCAATCAGACATGGGAAGGGAAAGAAGAGGAAGGCTCCTACAAGAGCCACAATGGAAAGTATCTTGATGGATCCTCTTCAAGTGGGACCAAGGCTGGTTCGGTTAATCCCTCTTCCAATCCGAAGGAAGCAGAGTGCTTCCACTGTCATGATAAAGGGCACTGGAAACGAAGTTGCCCCATGTACTTGCAGGACATTCAGGATGGGAAAATCAAACCCTCCTTTGCAGGTATTTACACTTTTCAATCTAATAACTCATCACATGCTAATTCTTGGGTCCTTGATACAGGTTGTGGTATTCACATTTGTTCTAATTTGCAGGGACTAAAAAGAAGTATGGATGTGGAGCGCGGGAAGATATACTTAATCATGGGAAATAGGAAAGTGTCTCCTGTGACAAAGATTGGAGTTTATTCTTTATTGCTTAGTAATGGTTTAAATTTAGATTTGAATAGTTGTTGTTACTCGGCCGATATGGCGAGAAATGTTATTACCTTTCACAGTTTGTATAAACAAGGTTTTAACTTTTCTTTTAATAATGAAAATGGTGGTATTTATGCTTATTGTAATGGTGTATTTTATTTTGAAGCATTACCTTGCGATGGTATATATGAAACTATGATGGTTGTAGATAACTTAGGAAATAATGTGTTGAATATTGATTCTTCCAATTATTTGGATAAGGCATGCTTGTGGCATTGTCGTCTTGGACATGTCAACAAGAAGCGCATAGCCCAACTCTCTAAGGATGGAGTTTTGGAGTCATTCGACTTAAAGTCGGATGACACTTGCGAATATTGTTTACTTGGAAAGATGACCAAGTCACCCTTCACTGGTACTTGTGAAAGGGGTGAATGTCTATTGGATCTCATACACACTGATGTGTGTGGACCATTCAGAACCACCACAAGGGATGCTTGTTGGATTAATGTCTAAGTCCATAACTATAATTGGTAAGACTTGACCCGACCCGTCATGGTCCATTTAGGTTGCATGGCATCATGCATTTGGATAGACTATAATGAGAGAAATAACACTTAAGGTTGGTTAATATATTATAAGTTCTAATATATTAATAAGGTTATTCAATTAGTATTGATCAAGAATTAATTTGGAATTAATGAAGTGATCAAAAGGAGACTAATTAAATATATGGGTTGATTGTGAAAATCATTCATTCTTATATATGTGGGCTTGTGATCCAAGATTCCTCATGTTGGACTAAGTCCATGGGGTGACCCATGGATACTCCATGGAGGTTAAAATCCATGGAGCATAAGGAATGGGTAAAGTTATGAGTTACATGGTGTAACCCTAATAGCCACCATATAAAAGAATCACATGGCTCAAGAAATCATGCACTAATGTGTGAGTGTGAGGGCTAGACGATTTCAAGGAGTGTTCAAGTTTCTCTCAAGTTATTCCAAGTGTATTTGGTGTTGTGTGAACCATTTGAGGTGTCACACTTGGGGCACTAGGCACTCAAGCTTAATTAAGACATTCTACATCAAAGAGGTATGTATTCTATCTTGTTATATTTATTATTTTGTATGCTAGATTAAGATAATACCTTGGATGTTCATAATTGTATGTATAATAGAGAAAACATAGATCCAAGGTATTTAGGGTTGCATATACACTTAGGAGTGTTAGAATGCTCATAACCCAACAGTGGTATCAGAGCCAGGTTTGTTTTCTTGTTATACTTGCAAAATTAGCTGAAAAATCGAATTGTATTAGTTTAAAAGTTATGCTAATTACTTGAAAAAAAAATTGATGTGAATTATCTTTGTTCATATGAGTTTATTAGATTAATAGAAAATTTAATTGATTATGTTTTTTCAATCCATTTTAATCTAAGAGTTGATTCTAAAGTGTGTTTTTGTAACTTGTCCTCAAGTTATATGAAAAGTCACATTTAAGTTTCATAAAACTCATAAAAAGTTGGCAATGGTTACAAAAATGAAGAGTCTTGTCCTCATTAAATGGTTTTATGACTCCATAACTTGTCCTCAAGTTATGGATGTTCAAGAGTCACTTCATTAAATGATAAAATGTGTAACCTTAATTAGTTCCATAAGTTACAAAAATAAAGAAAAGTTACATTCTTTTATTAGTTTAAAGTCTTCCATAACTTGTCCTCAAGTTATGGAACTTGAAGAGTTTTTTTTTAATTAAAACTACTTTAAACACATAAGTTATGGAATTAATTAGTTTTGAATATTTTCAAAACTTGCCCTCAAGTTTTGGAATTTGTAAAGTTTTCCCCATGAATACTTTAATTCCAAGTTTGCCCTTAGAATTTTAAAAGTTAAAATTCAACACTTATACTTTATAATATTATAAGTTAATAATATTTATATATATGTATAAGAGTAAAGTCAGTCTTACCGTTAGTAGGCCTCATTCACGAAGCCGGTCTATAAGGGGGGTATAAGGTTACTACCTATAAAATGGCAGTTTAATGGGTGTCCACTCTCACCCACCGCTTCCTTGACTGGTGGAGGGTCGTTAGCCGAACGGGTAGGATAAGGACTATAATTCTCCTTTCATTAAAAGTATTAATGATAAATACTAAGTAACTAAACTCCTATTAATACCCAATCTTAGTTACTTAGGAAAATGTGAATTTGGTGCTAACCCATGAAATTACACTTTGCACTTTGCTTAAGTCGTTAGTGGAGCGTGTGTGGTTAACCGGCACACTAACTTGGACTTAACAAGGTAGGCAAAGGGTAACTTAATATTTATCATAGTATCGGTGGAGCGTGTGTGGTTAACCGGCACACTGATTAAGGGGTAAATATTAACAGTACCAAGTATATTTGCATGGTTATTCACACCTTGTTTTGTGATCCTCGGCATCCCAGTCACAAAACCTGAAGGGCACACTCGAGATTGAAACATGCCTTTGAACAGTTCAATGAATCTCAAAGATCTAGGACTTTCAAATCTAATTAAAACCTAATAAATTATTTCGTTTTTCATGGTGGAAATTGGTGAATCGTCATTCACCTACCTTCAAATATTTTATAGCTTGGATTACGGCATCCCTCTTCTAAGTTATAAAATAGTTTGTTGGGTCCTAGCCTTAATATTTCATATTGGGTGTCATATTAAGGACTTTAAATCAACTATCTTGAATATCTCCCAAAAAGATGTCTGGTCTAGACATTTATGATCTTCCCAAATCTCTTGAAACAAGCTTTCCTAAATGAAGATGATGTCCCATGGATATCATACTTCTTTCACCTCCTCCAATTATTCTCCCTAACCCACAAGTTCCTAAAAGTTTAAGGTCACTCACGCCCTATTGGCAAGGCAAGGTCTAGGTGTGATCACATCTTGGAGATGTAGTCACATATTGACAAGCCGGGAGAGTTGGGTGTCAAAGTCTTGAGAAAGTTGGTGGCTCAACTACTTTCTAAGTCACATAGTGAGCTCTTTTGGGAATCCTATGAAACAGACTAAGACAAGACCCTTAATGATCTTATCTATTTGCTAAGATCAACTTCCTAAAACGCTATGGACATTGACAATGATGACATTGGATATCTAGTAAAGCTCTCTCTTCCCAATGGAAAGGGATCGGCCATAGTCAACCCGGTTGACCAAATGGTAAAGAGAAAGGCTAAGTCTGAGATAGTCCCATTACCAAAGGGTCCATATGTTTATTATGCCAAAGGAAGGGGCGTTGATTGAAAAGCTGCCAAGTTTACCTAAGGATGTTAAAGTCAATAAGTCTGACTCTACTTCAGGTAGAGCCCACTATCTAACTCTGTTAAGTTTCTATTCTAAGATCCTCATTACATGATGTGACTGGGTCACATGTTGATGTTTTAAGAATCAAAGAATAGAGAGAAAGCTTAAAGGAAGTATATGCTGATTCTGATCGCGTAGGTGGATTTCGATCGCATCAGAATTTTGAAGCTGTTACTTAGGAGTTATGATATATTGCTTAGGAATAGATAACAACAAGTTTTTCCGTATGCATTTGCACTATAAGGATAAGTTTTTTCCGCAAAGTTTTGAAATAAAATAAAAGTTTTTAATTTTATATTTATTTTAAATATCCTTACAAGTGGCATTTGTGGAAAATGGTTGTTTATATGATTCCATTGATAGCAATATTTGGAAAAAAAATGGACTTGATTCTTTCGTTTGTGGTAGTGTCATAATTTACCATATAAGGAAAGATTCTCATTCCCAAGGCTTCAGTTGGATAGAAACTTGGAATCATGCAAGTTGAATAGTATGATGAATGAGAACTTTCAAGCATTGGAAAATTAAGACTTGTTCACATGGATGTGTGAGTCAAGTTAAGGACTAAAGGGATCGAGTACACATTCTTGTGCACTGGTCAAGTCCACCACAAAGCTCGTTAAGACTATTCGTCATGAATTACTAAATTTTAGTAAATATGGTTATACTTACAAGTTTAAGTATAATTCTGAAACATTGGAAAAGTCTCAACGTATGGCAGAACGAATGGGAAGAATCAAATTAGGCAGACATATAAAAGTTTCTCAAATCTGAAAAGATAGGAGAGTACTTTTGTGATCATCTTAATGATTAAAGAACCACATCACAATTGGTCTTTTAAGGACCTTATGACTAAGATGAGGAGTCATGAATTGTTGAAATGGTTAAATCAAGAAGATGAGTCATACTTCGTTTCAAAACAAGTCTTAGAGTCATACTCCAAGACTATATGTTGAGTGACATATCTTAAAGAAAGGTTTATAACACTTGTCAAATGTAAGAGTAAAAGTGTCCTACTCTTGTACATTTGAAGTTGGTAAGTTGTGATGTTTTGGATTAAACAAAGACCAACTAAGGCTAATTGTGTGAAGTGTTTGTCTTGATAAAGAATCCGCACTATCTCTTAAATATTTGGCAAGATAGTCTTATATGTCAAGAGGAGAGTGGGAGTCTTAAAGATCCTAAAAAGAATTTCAAGAACTAATCAAGAATAAAACCTGAGGTTCTTCACTAGCACACGACTTGAGGTTTATAACCTATCGTGTTGACATATTCTGTGCCCATTCCAGTTAAATTTGGCTTTGCATAGGAGTTCTGAAAGTTCTCAATTGGTTGCATAAGAACTTGGAAGCAATGGCAGGCCCTGTACTGCCAGGTGGCAAGAAGTTAAGATTGCATAAGTTCAGTCCATATGTGTTTGTATTTGTCATTATGCTTGTCTTATGACTATGGTTTTGACGATTCACATGGATACGAACACATACACCATAAAATCTAAGGGTCATAAGGTTTCTCTCCGATTCATGAAAATGATGGTGAGGAAACACTTCCACCAAGTAGATTTGAAGCAGATGGCAAAAGGTCTAAACAATTAAGACTATGATTACGGCATCCCTTTTCATAGTTCTGAAATTGTTTAGACACACATGCATGCTATCTAAGGAAAGGTGTATGATTTTGATAAAGTTTTATCAAAGCAATCTAGTATCAGAAATCTGAACTTTGGTAAGAATGTCAATAAAGTATTGACTTCTAGAGGTCCAGCTGTTTTCTGGATACATGTCAAAGCTAGTGGGAGCATAAGTGTTATGCTAATAATCATCATGTTAGTGGGAGCATGATAATTATTGTTAGTGTTGCAAGTTAGCAATGTTAATAATAGAAAACAAAAGTTTCAATTCGTGAGGCTGCAGGGATTGAAAAAGTTGTTTTGCTATAATTAAGGGAGAGGATATACTTCATTTCAGTTCTAAAGTCTTAGATTGAGACCTTAATCATCTTTAGTCAAGAATATATATATGAATTTCATGTTGGATTGGTTCAACATAAGGAAATTCTATATATTGCGTTATCAAAATTCGATTATGATTACAGCATCCCTCTTCATAGTCAAATTTTGAAAACTTGGCAAATAAAAATATTGTAGCAAAAGACTGGTCTAGAATCATGTCTTTATGTGAGACATCATGAATCGTGTACCATTTGCTTTGGGTACAGGATCGATTGCATGTGCTATAATATTTGTCATTTCTAAATTTTTCCAAATGCCAGAGGCATTAAGAAGGGAAAAGGTCTAGAATTGGATATGACTAAAATGATTAAGCAATTGTCGAGGACAATCTGAGGTTTACTAAAGATTGGTTGCTCAGGGACAGTTGGAAGTATAGTGCTAATTTTGGAAGGACCATATTGACATATTCTGAAAAGAGGCATCTCTTATTCAGAAGTGATAGTCAAAATGAGAATATGGAGTTGTCTCCATAGGTGGAAGTTATATGTGTAAGATTAGAAAACTTAATGCAAGAAGCATGTCCAAAGCAATGTACTTTGAATATGAGACTTAGTTTCCATGGAGTTGATCTCCATTGGAATACCTTATAATGACTGTTGACAAGTCTTTGTGACTTTGTACATATTCATTACAGGAGGGTCAGTGCATAAACAGATTTCGATAAATGATAGGAATTTGAAATTCTCACATTTTTCGATAAGGATTTGGGAGTGTGAAATTAGAATCATTGAAATTATGTTCAATTGGTTTATTTCACAAAGTAAGGATTATAGACAAACATAGAGTGCATACTTGGTGTATGGCAAAGCTATTGTTTAAGAAAAACATAGTGTACATGCTTGGAGCATGGGACAACTAGTGTTTTTAATTCAAGTATAAAGTTGATAAAACCGAAACAATGAATAATGAGTAATCAGTATGGTGATAAATAAAAGTGTTTATTTATATTCATAGGGTTTGATACCATATTTGATTCATTTATTCTTGTGTTTCACTTTGCATGCTTTGACTTCCAGAATAACTAAGTCGCTCTTCCTGAATGATTAAGTTATTCAAACCATCCACAGTCGGTCATATGTTGGAAGTAGATATGAATCAAGACTGTCATGGGTTGGTTTGTAGAGGTCCAAGTTGGTGGACAAAGTGGTGCTACAACACTCATGAGTGCTCATAAGTTCTGAGTATTGGATTCAACCCACGCTCATTTGAATCACTTCATGGATTTTATCACGAGTGATCATGAGACGATAATATCTTATATTCTTCAAACCTAGAGATATGAGTTGTTACTATGAGTTGGTTATACATTGATTGCACGAAAACGCATTGGTAACTCGATGTTATAAAACGTGCCTTTGTGTATGATTCAACAAGTAGTAGAACAAGCCATATGAGTCGAAGTTTATCCATTCCTTTTACCTTCGGGATAAAAGCGATATCTGTGGGCCCCTCGATGATTTAAAGATGATACATGTGAGTGCTTAGCCAAGCCAGGATTGATTTGATTTGTTCAATCAGTCAGTCATCATGAATCGGAAATCGGGAAACAACAAATGGACAGAGAGAATGATTGATAATCCATGTCTCACTCCATATGATATCTAGAATGGAGGAATATATGATCCCTTATCTAATGGACAAGTCATTGACAAAGGTCAGAGTTCATCAACAAGGTCAGAGTTCGACAGAAGCTTTTGAGAGCAACGATTGCTGATCGGTTCCTGAAGTCATACGCAATAATAGTTTTAGACTTATCCAAGTGGGAGACTGTTGGATTAATGTCTAAGTCCATAACTTTAATTGGTAAGACTTGACCCGACCCGGCATGGTGCATTTGGGTTGCATGGCATCATGCATTTGGATAGACTATAATGAGAGAAATAACACTTAAGGTTGGTTAATATATTATAAGTTCTAATATATTAATAAGGTTATTCAATTAGTATTGATCAAGAATTTATTTGGAATTAATTAAGTGATCAAAAGGAGACTAATTAAATATATGGGTTGATTGTGTAAATCATTCATTCTTATATATGTGGGCTTGTGATCCAAGATTCCTTATGTTGGACTAAGTCCATGGGGTGACCCATGGATACTCCATGGAGGTTAAAATCCATGGAGCATAAGGAATGGGTAAAGTTATGAGTTACATGGTGTAACCCTAATAGCCACCATATAAAAGAATCACATGGTTCAATAAGTCGTGCACTAATGTGTGAGTGTGAGGGCTAGACGATTTCAAGGAATGTTCAAGTTTCTCTCAAGTTATTCCAAGTGTATTTGGTGTTGTGTGAACCATTTGAGGTGTCACACTTGGGGCACTAGGCACTCAAGCTTAATTAAGACATTCTACATCAAAGAGGTATGTATTCTATCTTGTTATATTTATTATTTTGTATGCTAGATTAGAATAATACCTTGGATGTTCATAATTGCATGTATAATAGAGAAAACATAGATCCAAGGTATTTAGGGTTGCATGTACACTTAGGAGTGTTAGAATGCTCATAACCCAACAATGCTAACCACTTCTATGTGACTTTTACTGATGATTATAGTAGATATGGGTATATTTACTTAATCAGGAATAAGTCAGAAACCTTTGAAAAGTTCAAAGAGTTTAAGCAAGAAGTGGAGAATCAATTGGGCAGGAAGATAAAGATGTTGCGATCCGATCGTGGAGGAGAGTATCTTAGTATCGATTTGCTTGACTATCTTAAGGAATGTGGAATTGTTTCACAATTGACGCCACCTAGGACACCACAAATTAATGGTGTGGCTGAGAGGCGCAATAGAACCTTGCTATACATGGTTCGTTCCATGATGAGTCGAGCTTCATTACCTATCTCATTCTGGGGGTATGCCTTAGATACTGGCGCCCATATCCTTAATCTAGTCCCTACCAAAAAGGTTTCCAAAACACCTCACGAGATGTGGACATGGAAATTTCCCACATTAGACCACATCAAAGTTTGGGGTTGCGAGGCTTTTGTGAGAAGAGAAACTCACGACAAGCTCGAACCTCGGAGTGAGCGATGTATTTTCATCGTCTACCCACATAAATCCTTTGGATATATCTTCTATAGACCGAGTGACAATGTTGTCTTCGTTGTGAGGAGAGGAGTCTTTTGTGAGAGAGAACTCATAGGCCAAGAAAACAGTGGGAAGCAAATTGACCTTGAAGAGCTTCAAGAGTCAAGCGGTGAAGGAACCTCAAACACTAGCAATCAACTTGAGGAGCAAGCTTCGGTTGATCTAATTGACGAGTCCTTACCTCTGAGGTGTTCCATTAGGGTTAGAAACACACCTGAGTTTTATGGTTTCCATATTACTACTGAAGGTGATACATTTATCAGTGATAGCACACTGGTAAATTTGGATGAAACTAACAACTACAAGGAAGCCATGGCAGGCCCCGAGTCTGCAAAATGGAAAGATGCTATGGACAGCGAGATTCGGTCCATGTATGACAATCAAGTTTGGATCTTGGTTGACAATGTACCGGGTCATAAGACAGTCGGGTGCAAATGGATCTTCAAGAAGAAGACCGACATGGATGGGAAAGTACACACATATAAGGCGCGACTGGTTGCGAAGGGCTTTACTCAAACTCTGGGAGTTGACTATGATGAGACCTTCTCATCGGTAGCGAAGATTAAGTCTATAAGGGTTATGCTAGCCATAGCTACATTTCATGACTATGAAATATGGCAAATGGATGTCAAAATCGTTTTCCTTAATGGAAAGTTGGCTGAAGATGTTTACATGAGTTAGCCAGAGGATTTTGTCAATGCAGAGTACCCTAATAGAGTGTGTAAGCTTGAGAAATCCATATATGAAATAAAGCAAGCATCTCGCAGATGGAATCTTTGTTTCGATAAGGAAGTCAAAGAGTTTGGATTGTCGAGAAGCGAGGATGAGTCCTGTGTATATGTAAAAGCTAGTGGGAGTATAGTGAGCTTTCTGGTATTGTATGTAGATGACATACTGCTCATAGGAAACGACATCTCAACCTTGCAGGAGGTTAAGTCCTGGCTTGGGAAGTGTTTTGATATGAAGGACCTCGGAGAAGCTGCTTATATTCTAGGGATAAGGATATTGAGAGACAGGAGTAAAAGGCTAATAGGACTTAGTCAAAGTACCTACTTGGAAAAGGTGTTGAAACGTTTCAGCATGGAGAATTCCAAGAAAGGTGACTTACCTATCCAAGGCAATACAAAACTGAGTAAGACTCAGAGTCCGAGTACAGAGGTTGAAATAGCAGAAATGAGTCATATACCATATGCTTCTGCAGTTGGTTCGATCATGTATGTTATGACTTGTACTCGCTCTGATGTGGCCTTTGCTTTGAGCATGGTCAGCAGATATCAAGGGAATCCTGGTAAAGCTCATTGGACTGCAGTTAAGAACATTCTTAAGTACCTGCGAAGGACTAAGGACTGGATCCTTACCCTCGGTGGGAGTGATGACTTGAGAGTGACAGGGTATAGTGACACCAGCTTCCAAACCGACAGAGATAATTTTCGCTCTCAGTCGGGTTGGGTGTTTACCCTGAATGGAGGAGCAGTAACATGGAAAAGTTCCAAGCAGGAAACTGTAGCTGATTCAACGTGCGAATTAGAGTACATAGAAGCAAGCGAAGCATCAAAGGAGGTGATATGGTTGAAAAACTTCATCGGAGACCTTGGAGTCATTCCATCCATAAAGGTGCCTGTGGAGATTTTCTGCGATAATAAAGGGGCAGTTGCCTTAACCAAGGAACCGAGAGATCATGGTAGATCTAGAAATATATATAGGAAATACCACTTCATAAGACATCAAGTAGAGGCAGGGCACCTCGTGGTAAAGGGGATATCATCACAGGACAACCCAGCAGATCCTTTTACAAAGGGACTGACTAGGGTTAAGCACTTACAGCATGCGAGGAGCATTGGGCTAAAGGACAATATTAGTTTTAGTAATTAGATAAATCAAAACTTGTAATAGCTAAATTGTAATTGACATTTGATGATTGAATAAAAGGAGTTTTATTTATAAGTAAAGTTACTGTCTTGTGTCAATTATTTACTATTGTTTCACTTTGCATGTTTTGACTTCCAGAATAATAAAATTATAATTATTATTATTATTCAAACTATCCAGAGTCGATCATACGTTGGAAGTAAGTATGAAATAAGACTGTCATGAGTTGGCTTGTAGATTGTCTAAGGAGTTAGACATAGCAAAAGTGTGCTACACCATTCATGAATGCTCCTGAAATAAGATTTGAGTTTTGGATTCAACCCGCGCTCACCTGAATTACATCATGGAATTTATCACGAGTAATTGTGAGACGATAATATCATATAGTCTTCAAACCAAGATATATGAGTTGTTGACTACGAGTCGGTTGTGCATTGAGGGCACGACAACGCATCAGTAACTTGATGTTATAAAACGTGTCGTTGTGCATGATTTGATGAGTAGTTAGTACAAGCATATAATGTCGAAGTTTATCTGTTCCTTTTACCCTAAGAGGATTAAAATCGATATCTTGGGCCCCTCGATGACTCTATTTTGACTTATGTGCCGGGCCCAGTCAGAACTAAATTGATGTGTTCAGTTATGTTCTATGTCAGACGAATCAGAAATCGGGAAACAAATTGCAGGACAATCAGTATGACTATGTTCCATGTGTTTGTCCGCATAGATATCTTGAGAACAGAGGAGTATATGATCCCTTATCTGAAGGACGCGTCACTGACCAGGTCAGAGTTCGACAACGGCTTTTGAAAGCTTACGATTGCTAAGTCGGATCCTGAAGTATATTAGCAGTAATGGTTATTAGACTTATCCAAGTGGGAGACTATTGGATTTCTTGTCTAAGCCCATAACTATAATTGGTATGTATTTGACCCAATTGTAGCATGGTCCTTTTGGGTTGCCTTCACCAGTGCAATTTGATAGGATGGATTTTGAGAATAAAGTTATTTATGGTTTATTAATATATTACAATTATAATATACTAATACAAAATTATTTAATTAGTATTGATCAAGAATTAATTTATTAATTTTGTGATCAAAAGAGACTAATTAAATATATGGGGAATGATTATGTAAATCAATCATTCTTGTAGTGTGGGCTAATGATCCGTGATTATGGGCTAAACTAATCCATGGAGGTTAAACCCATGGAGCATGAGAATGTGGAAAGTCATGGGTTATTAGGGTTTACCAAGTGTAACCCTAGCATGTGTGTTAGTTGCATTTCATGCATCCATTTTGTAGTTCTACTCCATAAAAGTGCATTGCATATAGGCTTAAACTCATGCATTTTGCATGTTTTTCGGGATTTTTCATGAGGCAATTTCATTCACACACTTTTGTGATATTTCAGGGACTTTTGGAGGTAGGATCTTACTTGAGGAGATGAATAAGAGATGTAGATTAAGTTTCGGGACTTGCGGAGCACCGAGGAGGAAGATATCAAAGAAATGAAGATTTTGGCTTTTCAGAGGTTTACACGGCCTTGTAAATGGAAGCCTTGTGTTTACACGGGCTGTGTAAATGCATACTCTCGAGCATTGTACTTTGAAGGCCTGCCCAAATTGTGCAGTGTACTTTTTGTGTTTACACGGTCGTGTAAATGGTAGTGTTAATTTACACGGGCCATGTAAACGTGGTCGTAAGTTTAAAGCAGTTTTTCTTCTTTCTAAAAAGGTGCAACCGGCTCCATGAGGAGTTAAGTCGATTTTGGGAGTTCTAGAGGCAATTTTATGGAGGATTTGGAAGACAACTAATACTTGGAAACACTTGGATTTCAATTTGTAAGACTTTAATTTCAATTTCTAGGTTTGTGCTTTGTTCTAGTCATGTGTGGCTAGAAACCTAAACTCTCCAACTTCATGTATTGACTATTGTGTGTGTGGATTCAAACATTTGACTTGGTGTTTGTTTTAAATGCTATCTAGTGAATTTGATTTTGTTTTAATTGAAAGTTTGGTTTCAATTCTAGTTCTTTTTGGCCAATTGAGTTAGGGTTGATTCATTCAAGTTATCTATTATGCAAAATCCGTAATTGTTTTGTAATATAGAACAAGTAACAAACACTAAACTGAATTTTCTTAGAATAATTCTGGTGTAAATCAAATTCACACATTCTTACACTTCCAAGCTTATGAGGAGTATTGAATGTTGTTGGTAAAATTCACACAAAGCATAATGCAATCTTTCCACCTAATTCTAAGAACTTGTTTAGATTAGATTGGTTAGATTAGAATTAATCAAAGAGCTTATTTTGATTAATTAAAATGATGAATATGAATTGCTAGAGCTTGTTAGCATTTCTAAATACCAACTTAGATAGAATTAAACAAATATCATTTCATGCTTTGAATCACATTGCTAATTAATCTTGCATGGAGTTGGAGTATTTTATAAATCTTGAGTTTATTATATTTGATCAATTGTTTACTCATAACTTCATTCTTTTGTTTGAATTACCCCCCCCCCCCGACCCTCTTTTTGTGATGTCATTTGTACCTTACGCAAAAAGGGTATAAGCACTTATCTCATGTCTCTGTGGATCGACCCTACTTACCTTTTATTACATTTTTAGTCTAAAGTAGTACTATTTTTGGAGTCATTTATACCCCTTTATTTGTTGGCTTTGACACGCCTAAAAAATTGGTGTTGTTGCCGGGGACACGGTGTTAATTGTTTATGCCTATATCTTTCCGTACAGCTACACCACTGCCAATTGACTCGGAGATAGAGAAGGCTGCAAAGAAGTTAAGGAAGCAAGCCAAGCTTCGCAAGAGGCGACCAAGCTCCGAGACTTCTTCATCATCTACCCCCCCCAGTCATCAACATTTGGGAGGATATACTTCTCTCAAGTGTATCCACATCTGAAACAGAAAACCTATCACTTTCATCTCAACCATCCTCACCCAAAAATACCACTCTACCCTCTTCACCCACTTATAACAATCCAAACTTTACATCCACATAAACTTCAACCACTAATCACACTATGGGAGACAAGCATGGCGGACACCAAAATCCCCCAAATCCACCACCTGAACAAACCTTTAGACAGTGTGCTACTCAAGATGTTACTCAACAACCTTTATGTATTAACTATCCTGCAGCAATAAACTTTGAACTCAAGTCTGGACTCATCCATTTGTTGCCTTCATTCCATGGTCTTGAGAATGAAGACCCACATAAATTCCTTAAGGAATTCCATGTCGTTTATGTAGGTATGAAGCTACATGAAGTTACAGAAGATCAAATCAAGTTAAGGGCATTTCCCTTTGCTTTACAAGATTCAGCCAAAGAGTGATTATATGACTTACCACCGGGGACAGTCACAACATGGAATGAACTTTCAAGGATGTTTTTGGACAAATATTTTCCAGAAATGAGAGCTTCAGCTTTACGCAGGTAAATCATTGGTATCAAGCAACAAAAGAGAGAAGCCTTGCATACTTACTGGGAACGGTTCAAGAAGTTGTGTTCAAGATGTAAAAAAAACATGGGATTTCAGAGTATCAATTGTTTCAATATTTTTGTGAGGGAATGTCATCTTGGGATAGGAGATTACTCAATGCATCAACTGGTAGATCAATAGCTGATAAAACTCCAACATAAATCAGAGCTTTTATCAAGAACATGGCAGAAGAGTCCAAGCATACAATTCAAGAAGAAGAATGGTACAATGATGCACCAATAGGAGTGAAAGAAATTTCTACCCCAAAAATTGAGAGTCAACTTTCTGAGTTGACTTAAGTAGTGATGATGCTTGCTAAGGACAAGGGTGTGCCACCACCAACAGTTAGACCTTGTGGTATTTGTGCACAAGTTGGACACCCCACTAATATGTACCCAATGTTACAAGAAGATACAGAGCCGGTTCAAGCTATGGGATTTTCTAGTCAACAGTAAGGAAACTTTCAGCCAAGAAGTAATCCAAATTGGCACCAACCCAATGCCAATTTTCAGCCAAGGCCACCATCTTTTCAACCAAGACCTCCATTTCAAAGTCAAATGCATCACCAACAAAACTATCAACCACGTTTCCAGCCAAATCAACCTCCTCATCAGTCTCAATTCCAACCTCAAAACATGAAACAAGGAAGTAGTTCAAGCGGACCAGGAATGTCTTTGGAAGACATTGTCAAGAGTTTAGCCATAAGTACTCAAACATTTCAAAATGAGACCAAGGCGAGTATCAAAACTTTGGAGCAGCAAATGACTCAATTCGCCACTTATGTGAGTAAATTGGAGTCACAAGGCAAACTACCCGCACAAACCGAAAAGAATCCAAAGCATAGTGCATGTGCCATTACTTTGAGAAATGGCAAAGAATATGAAGGTCCAAAGATGATTGAAGAAGAAGAATAGATGGAGTTAGAGAAAGAAGAAGAGAAGTCAAAAGCACCTTCAAAGCAAGTTCCCATTGAAGTAAAAGTCACTCCTCCTCCATTTCCCACAAGGTTAAGCAAGTCAAAGCGTGAAAGGGAAGACAATGAGATCATGGAGATGTTCAGAAAGGTTGAGGTAAATATTCCTCTTATTGATTCCATCAAACAAGTCCATAGGCATGCTAAATTCCTTAAGGAGTTATGCACATCTAAAAAAAGATTAAAAAGGAACGAAACTGTCAAAGTAGGTGAAAATGTACCTGCAGTGTTACAGAAAATATTACCTCAAAAATGTAAGGATCCGGGTGTTTTCACTGTTCCTTCCAAGTTAGGTAATCTTCATGTTCCACGAGCTATGCTAGACCTTGGAGCTTCTATCAATGATTTGCCATATTCTATTTTCAAAACCTTAAATATTGGCGTATTTAAGAAGAACGGGGTAATCATTCAATTGGCTGATCGATCTCTAGTACATCCAAAAGGTGTGCTAGAAGATGTGTTAGTCCAAGTGAATGAATTAGTATTTCCAGCAGATTTTATGTCCTTGACATGGATGATGATGACTCACCAAATTTGAGTTCAATTCTTCTATGAAGACCCGTTTGAAAACATCCAGGACAAAAATTGATCTTGATGATGGTACATGATTAGATGTCTAAGCCCATAATTATTATTGGTATGTATTCGATCCGAGAGTAGCATGGTCCATTTGGGTTGCATAACGCCAGGACAATTTGTTAGGATGGACTCTTGAGAGAAAGTTATATATGATTCGTTAATATATTATAAGTTATAATATATTAATATGAAATCATATGTTTTAATTAGTATTGATCAAGAATTAATTTGGAATTAATTTAGTGATCAAAAGGGACTAATTAAATTTAGGGGGACTAATTATGGTAATTAGTCATATTTATATGTGTTGGGCTTATAATTCATGTTGGACCAAGTTTATGTATGGATACATAAAGAGTTGGGCCACATGAACCATGGATCATAAAACCCATGGGTATGGATTTGGGTTATACTGATGGCCCTTGGAATCCACCACATATAAATATGAAGTCCATTACCTAAAAAAGCCGCTAGAAGTTCTTGGAGTCCTTGGAGGTGTTTTTGGTGCATGGAATTCCCTCTCAAGAGTCACCTTTGTCCTAGGTGAGTTGTGATTCCATTTGAGGTGCAACACTTGGGGCACTAAGTTCTTAAAGGCCAAAGTCTTTCAAGCAACACCAAATACATCAAGACTTCAAGCCACATAAAAGGTATGTTACTCTAACTAGTATCTTGTATTGTTTATGACAATTTGCATGCTAGTTATAGGTTTAATGCCTTGGAAACCATTTTCATGTATAATTAGTGAAAACATAGATCCAAGGTATTTAGGGTTGTATGTGCACCATAGGATGTTGTAGTATACTAAAACCCATCAGTGGTATCAGAGCAATGGGTTGTTTTCAATTTTACTTGATGTAAATTGCTGAAAAAGCTCGAAAAAATCGAATTTTTTGCTGTCTGGACAGGGGACTGAATGAGTCCATGTACAAACTCATCCAACTCGTCGAGTTTGTTCTTGCACTCGGCGAGTTGGACCCCCTGATAGCATATTTTCGAGTTTTTTTGGCTAGAATTAGACTAGGAACATTACCCTAAGATGTTTTTGAACTTATAAACCTGTTTTTGATGTGGTAATGTTCATGCTAATCCAATTTCAAAGAGAATTGTCATAATTTCAAGATTTGTATTAGTTTATATGTTCATGCTAATTTCTTGAAGATTGATGATATGAATTATCTTGTTCTTATGAGTTGATTTAGATTAATAGAAAAATTATGTGATAATGTGTTTTCGATCCAAATTGATCTAAAAGTTGTTCATAAAATGTGTTTTTGTAACTTGTCCTCAAGTTATAAGAAAAGTATCATTTATGATTTTTAACAACTCATAAGATTTCCATAAGTTATGAAAATGAAGAGTCTCATTTTTTAAATGTTTTAAAGTCTTCCATAACTTGTCCTCAAGTTATGGAACTTGAAGAGTTTTTTCATTAAAACTACTTTAAACTCATAAGTTATGGAAACCAAAAGTTTTTGAATTGTTCAAAACTTGTCCTCAAGTTTTGGAATTTGTAAAGTTTCCCCCCATAAATACTTTAATTCCAAGTAAACCCTTGGAATTTTAAATGTTAAAATTCAACCCTTATACTATTATAATATTAATAGTTAATAGTTATATATATATATATATATATATATATATATATATATATATATGTATAAGAACAAAGTCAGTCTTACCGTTAGTAGGCCCGATTCACGAAGCCGGTCTATAAGGGGGGTATAAGGTTATTGCCTATAAAATGGCAGTTTAATGGGTGTCCACTCTCACCCACCGCTTCCTTGCCTGGTGGAGGGTCATTATCCGAACGGGTTTGACAGGACATTAATTCTCCTTTCATTAAAAGTATAATGATAAATACTAAGTAACTAAACACTTATAAATTCCCAATCTTAGTTACTTAGGAAAATATGAATTTGGTGATAACCCATGAAATTACACTTTGTACCTTACCAAGTCGTTGGTGGAGCGTGTGTGGGTAACCGACACACTAACATGGACTAGTAAGAGTGGCAAAGGGTGACTTAATGTTTATCATACATCGGTGGAGCGCGTGTGGGTAACCGGAAGATTGATTAGGTGATAAAGATTAAGGGTACCAAGTTAATTTCCATGGTTATTCACACCTTGTTTGTGATCCTCGGCATCCCAGTCACAAACTTAAGAGGGCACAATCGAGATTTCAACATGCCATTGAAAAGTTCAATGAATCTCAAAAGATCTAGGAGTTTCAAACCAATTAAAACCTAATACCTATTTCGTTTTTCATGGTGCAAATTGGTGAATCGTCATTCGCCTACCTTCAAATATTTTATAGCTTGGATTATGACATCCCTCTTCCAAGTTATAAAATGTTGGGTTGGGTCCTAGCCTTAATATTTCATATTGGGTGTTATATTAAAGACTTAAATCAACTAACTTGAATATCCCCCATTAGATGTCTAGTTCAGATAACTATGATCATCCGAAAGCCCTTGGAACAAGCTTTCCTAATGAAGATGATATCCCGTGGTTGGATCATGGAAATCATACTTCAATTGCTCCACCTCCTCCAATTATTCTCCTTAACCCACCAGTTCTTCAATAGTTCAAGGTCACTCAAGCCCTATTGGCAAGCAAAGTCTATGTGTGCTTACATCTTGGAGATGAAGTCACATATTGACAAGCCGGGAGAGTTGGGTGTCAAAGTCTTGAGGAAGTTGGTTATTGACTAGGTTCTTCAATCAATTTCTAAGTCATACAGTGAGTTCCTTTAGGACTACTATATGACAGACCATGACATGACCCTTAATGATTTTACCTATTTGCTTGATGCTGCTGAATTAGAAATGATTTGGAGCACTGGTAAAGCAAATTTGATTGGAAGATCGACTTCCCAAACTTCCATGGATATTGACAATGGTAACATTGGAAATCTAGAAAAGCTTTCTTTTTCCCAATGGAAATGGATCGGCCATAGTCAACTCGGTTGACCAAATGGTGAAGAGAAAGGCTAAGTCTGAGATAGTCTCGTGTACCATTCCCAAAGAGTCCATATGTTTCTATTGCCAAAAGGAAGGGGCATTGGTTGCGAAGCTGCCCTATTTACCTGAAAGATCATAAGGTTAGTAAAGTCAAAAACTTTGACTCTACTTCGGGTAAAGTCCACTATCTAACTCTATTAAGTTCCTATTTGGAGATTCTTATTACATGAGGTGACTAGGTCGCATGTTGATGTTTTAAGAATCAAAGAAAAGAGGAAGCTTAAAGGAAGAATATGCTTATTCTCATCGCGAACATGGATTTCAATCGCATAATCTGAAGATCAGAGTTTTGAGTTGTTGCTTATGAGTTGTGATAGATTGCCTAGGAATAAATAACAACATTGTTTTCATATGCATTTGCATTGTAAGGATAGGTTTTTTCCGCAAAGTTTTAAAATAAAAGGAAAAAGTTTTAATTTTATTTATTTTAAATATCCTTACAGTGGCATTTGTGAAAAATTGTTGTTTATATGATTCCTGTTGATAGCAATATTGGAAAATGGATTTGATTCTTTCGTTTGTGGTAGTGTCATAATTTACCAAATAAGGAAAGATTCTCATCACCCAAGTTTCAGTTGGATAGAAACTTGGAATCACGCAACTTGTACTGTATGATGAATGAGAATTTTTCATCTTTGGGAAAATAAGACTAATTCCTTGTTCACATGTATATGTTAGTCAAGTAGAGGGCTAGGAGATCGGGTACACTTGGTTGTGCACTGATCAGGTCCACCACAAAGAACGATAAGGTTGTTTGTCATGATTTACTAAAGTTTAGTAAATATGGTTGTACTTACAAGTTCAAGTATAATTCTGAAACATTGGAAAAGTTTCAATTTGTGGCAGAACGAATGAGAAGAATCAAATTAGGCAGAAAGATAAAAGTTTCCCAAATCTGAAAAGATGGGAGAGTACTTGAGTATCTTGTTTTATGATTATCTTAGTGATTATGAAACCATATCACAATTGATTCTCTAAGGACATCTTAGTGCATTTGTTTGGCTAAGAAGAGGAATCGTGGATTGTTGAAATGGTTAAAATCAAAAAGATGAATCATACTTCGTTCCAAAACAAGTCTTAGAGTCATACTCCAAGATTGTAACTTGAGTGACATAATCTGAAGAAGGTTTATAACACTTGCCAAATGTAGAGTAAAATGTTTCCTTACTCTTGTACATTTGAAATTGGTAAGTTTTGATGTTTTGGATAAAACAAAGACCAACTAAGGCTAATTGTGTGAAGTTTTGTCTTGATAAGAATCCGCACTAACTCTTGAATATTTACTTTGTCAAGGAATGGTTCTTGACAAGAGAATCTTATATGTCAAGAGGTCAGTGGGAGTCTTAAAGATCTTGAAAAGTTTCAAGAACTAATCAAGGGTATTGTTTATCACTAGCACACGACATGAGTTTTGTAACCTATCGTGTTGACATATTCTTGTTTTTAAGCCCATTCCAGTTAGAGTTGACAATGCATGTGAGTTCTATGAGTTCTCAGATGTTTGCATAACTACTTGGAAGCAATGGTAGGCCTTTGTGCTGCCAGGTGGCAAGAAGTTAAGATTGCACAAGTTTAGTCCATATGAGTTTCGATTTGTCACTAACCTTGTCTTGTGATTATGGTTTTGACAAATTCACATGGATAGGAACACATACACCATAAAATCTAAGTGTCATAAGGTTTCTCTCCGATTCATGAAAATGATGGTGAGGAAACGCTTTCACTAAGTAGATTTTAAATAGATAGCAATTGTGATATTTGCATTCTCAAATTCATTAGTGGAGCGTGTGTGGGTAACCGGCACACTAACATGGACTTGTGACAAATAGCAAAGGTCTAAACAATTGAGACTATGATTACGACATCCCTTTACATAGTTCTAAAAATTGTTTAGACACTCATATGAGCTGTCTAAGGAAAGGTGTATGATTTTGATAAAGTTTTATCAAAGCATCGTGTATCGGAAATTTGAACTTTGGTAAGAAAGTCAATAAAGTATTGATTTCTAGAAGTCCAGCTGATTTCTAGATACAAGTCAAAGCTAGTGGGAGCATAAGTGTTATGCTAATAATTATCATGTTAGTGGGAGCATGATTATTATGTTAAGTTTTAATTATAGAAAACAAAAGTCTCAATTCGTGACTTTGTAGGGTTTGAAAAGTTGTTTTGCTATAATTAAGGGAGAGGAAATTGTACTTCATTTCAATTCTAAAAGCTTAGATTGGGTTTTAATCATCTTTAGTCAAGGATATATATATATATATATATATATATATATATATATATATATATACATATATACATATATATATATATATATATATATATATATATATATATATATATATATATATATATATATATATATATATATGAATTTTATGCTGGAATGGTTCAACATAAGGAAATTCTATATATATAGCGTTCTCAGAATTCGATTATGATTACGACATCCCTCTTCATAGTCGAATTATGAAAACATGGCAAATAAAAAATATTGTAGCAAAAGACTGGTCTAGGATCATGTCTTTATGTGAGACATCATGAATCGTGTCCCATATGCTTCGAATATAGGATCGATTATATGTGCTATAATATTTATCTTTTCTAAAATTTCCAAATGCCTAGGGCATTAAGAGGGGAAATGGTCTAGAATTGGTTATGACTAAAATGATTAAGCAATTGTTGAGGACAATCTGAGGTTTACCAAAGATTGGTTGCTCATGGACAGTTGGAAGTATGGTGTAAATTTTTGGAAAGGACCATATTCATATATTCTGAAAGGAGGCAACTCTTGTTCAGAAGTAATAGTCAAAATGGGAATATGGAAATGTTTCCATAAGTGGAAGTTATTGATTAAATTTGTGTAAGATTAGAAGACTTAATGCAAGAAGGATGTTCAAAGGAATGTACTTTGAATTTGAGACTTCGTTTCCATTGGAATATAATGTAATGTCTGTTGACAAGTCTTTGTGACTTTGTGCATAGTCATTACAAGAGGATCAATGCATATAAGTTTAGAATCTAACAGATTTCGGTAAATGGCAGGAATTTGGAATTCTTACATTTACGATTTGGATTGGGGATTGTGAAATGAGAATCATTGGAATCATGTTCAATTGGTCTATTTCACAAAGTAAGAATCATAGACAAACATAGTGTGCATACTTGGAGTATGGCATAACTATTGTTTGGACACACTACTGTAAGATCATTAAATATAGGTCAATAGACAATTACATGTGATTATTTTAATCATGTAATGTGATTTTGTTAAACTAGTAATGTGAAAAGAGTGCTATGTAGCTAATGATAAATTCTAATACAAATATGAACTTTCTTTATGATACAACTCAAAGTATACATCCATACGATTCCACAAATATAGAGAACGTCTGATCTGACTTCGCATGAAGAAGTTATGATAAACCGAACACTATAAATCTCTATAATAAGAGGAAGTTAAAATAGAATTAGAATTAGCTATTTGAGTCTAAAAGAGAGTTGTAGTACTTGTACATACCTACGCGTGCATATAAAGAACGTCAAAAACGGAGAGTTGTAGTACTTGTACATACCTAATCTGACTGTGCTCACGACGTGAGCACAGAAACTCATGACGTGAGGAGTCATTTTGCCACATTTCGGATCTAGAAGGTGCGTGACGAGGCTATGAATAGATAAGTTCCAAACTCACGACATGAGCAAGGATATCTCACGACGTGAGGACTCATCTGGCCACCTTCCGAAGCTAGGGACGCAAATGGAAAGTCTACGAGATGATCATGCTAGAATCACGACGTGAGACTTATAAAACTCACGACGTGAGGGCCAAAAATCTTACTATCAATAGCAGGTCGGACTTCAGCTATTCCTACACCTGAACTTCTTTCCTTTCTCTCATTTGCTGAATCCCTCTTGCATCCCGAGCCCCGACGACCTCGCACAGCTGACCGTTTCTGCTTAGATTACATAAAATCACGCTACTAGGGTGAGTTTCACGACCCCACTTTCTAATATTTCGGGGTAAAACGCATGCTAAATATTGTATATACATTACTATTATGTATATATGATAGTATATTAGTATCAACGTAGATAGTTATAATAACCGGGGTATAGTTGTTCTAAATATAATATTTTGAATATATACAACTATTATCAACTTGTCAGCATGTTATTATACTAATGTAGATCTTGAGTTATACTTAGGATTCTATATATATGTTGTGTGCGATATAGTTCTGAAGTTATATTCGGAAGTTCTATATGTTAATTTATAAAGTATGTTGCTATTATTGGTTTTATGACAAGATAAAACTTGGTATGTTATATGTTGTTGTTGTTACTAGTTTTATGTCAAGATAAAACCTGGCTTTACTTCAAGTTATAGCTGTTATGCTGCCTAAATGATATGAAGTTAGGAGTAATATTTAAAAGCATAGTATAGTAACTTAGGGTTTTAGACATAAAAATGCTTTTGTTGTTAGAGCTATAGGAAGCCGTCGAACTCTACATGAGTAATTGTATTCATCAACTAAGATTGGGGATCTTAGCGGAAATCCTATGAACTGTAACCGTTAATCCCGTGTGAGCGAGGAAGTCGTGTATAATTAGTATACGGGTTGACCACCCCACTTGTGATTGTTAGCTACAGTCAACCTTAAGCGAGTGACGAACTATCCTTTTACTTGTTATTGTCCCGGCGTCGATGAAGCGTACAGTGTTGTCCTCATGGAAATCATGAGTGGGTTGTCCTCATGGAAATCATGAGTGGGTTTTATCAGAGGTATTTTGTCATAGTAGCGGTTACAGGCTCATGGTAGCAAATTGTTAGAAACATTATACTTTGTCGTATACAAGTATTAATGTTAAGTATAAGTTTCCCCCTACTTATACCTTAGGTTTAAGGAATGTTTAGGTATAATACTTAATTGATAAGTAAACTATTATACCTAATATACATACTAAATGTTGGAGAGTCAAAATGATACTTTCAAAACTATACTTTTGAACGTGGAAAATGTATTATTTTTATATGGAGTCAAAACCTGTGGACTCACCAACTTTATGTTGACGTATTTTAAAATGCATGTGTTTTCAGGAACTTGAAAAGCTGGTATGTATTCGAATAGGAGAAGTTTTACTATTACCTTTCTGTTCATTAAGAAGTATGCCATAGTCGGATATTATGTAATAGGTTCTAGAAAAACAGTTATGTAACTTTCAATTATCAATAAGGGAATGTATTTTCTTTAGTACTGTTCAATGTATGTTATATAACTGTGATACGAAGAATGACGTTACACCAACTGGTGTTTCCGCCGATGGCTGGGGGTGTGACAGAATTGGTATTAGAGCTATTAACTATAGTGAACTAGTACTTTTTTAGGAAAGCACGCCTATAGTTTAGCGCTTACTCTATTAGGTTTAGGTATATCCCTTATCCTACAATAAAAAGTATTATTAATTATTCTACTGAAGGACTACTTACGGGAGCGGTGACAAGGATAGACATGTCGATTTGGGTTGATGGATTCCAGAACGACTATATGCTAAAATGATCCTGCCCTTTCGACTGTCCTGACTGGCCGGAGCCTTATCAGATAGACCTGAAGTAACAAACAATAGTTAAAGCATGAATACAATAAATAAGAATATAGAGTCATATAGAAAGACTCAGACCCGCGATGAGAATGCACCTTAATACCCGGAATGTTTTTGATCTCAAGGATTTAGATCAAATATTCCAACTAAAGTTTATATGTGCGTAGATCCTATCACAACTAGGTGTAGGTGCGCAACTACATTTTATTATGATCAGATCATGTGAACTATTTAATTTGGGAGTAATATTTGATAGACTAAACTCTTCGTGATCCAAAATGTATAGGAATTCGACATGGCACATTCACGAGAATGGATAATCATTGAGGATACGGATGAAGAAGAGGAAGTTTCATTCCCCATGATGGTAGGTGATCCTTACTACCCTATAAATCCAACCACCTTTTATCCAATAGATTCTGACGATCGAGCACCTTTACCTTCCAACGAATGGGAAGAGAGTGAACCAATGGAAGTGAGCGAACCAATGGAGGAGACAGAATCGGTGGCATCATCTTTACCACCAATGAATACGCTTTACCGTTAAGTTCCAGGAGGAGCAAAGATGAAACGCACGACACGTAAATCCATACCTATATGGCAAAAGATTAAAAAGAATCAGAAGGCGACATCTTCAGGAAGTCATAGAGTTCAAGATGAACCAGCACGGATTGCACAAACCGTTGATAGGTGGGTGGAAGAAGAAAGAGCTGCTAAGATGTATGAGACTGGTCAATCATCTCGACCGCATCTCCCACATTCTTCTGAAGTTAACACTTTATCTCAATTGTTTGAGAAAAGTGTGAAAATTGATGATAAGATGGAAATTGTCGAAGGAAGGGCTACTCATCTCTCCGGAAGAGTACAGAGGTTAGAAGGACAAAGGACGCGAGATCAGGAATCTGTGATGGATGTCCATCATCGTATAAATTTCGCTTATAATGACATGATTACTCCCGATGCAAGGATTGCAGAGTTAGAGCTCTACAATCAAATCTCAAGAAATGAAGAACGCACGGGAAGTCTTGAACAGAGAACTCAAGCATTTGAGGAGCAAGTGGTTAATGTCACGGACGTGCTAGGTCATCACCTAGGTTACTAGTAGATAAGTTAAAACTAGTGGTTGTGTAAATACAGAAATCAGACTAGTTAAGGCAAGAAGAGTAAAGTTTATAGCAAGGTTGTAGAAAACCTTGCAAATTTTGTAATGTTTATAGAAACTTTTCTCTTATAAGCCTAAATAAATTGATGTAACCATCGGTAGTAATATGAAGCACATATTACAGTAATCATTGTGTTGTCCATTATGTTTTACACTTTGAAGAATGATTGAAGTGTTTAGTACTCGTGTGGTAAATGACTAATTCTTCATGAAACTTATAAAATTCTTATTATTTATAACAGGAACTAAAACAAAATGCCTCGAAGGAGTAGTGCTCGGCTAAACCCTAAGAAATGATCAGCACCACAACAACAACCACCAGAACCAAACCCCCCAAATGAGTACAGTAGAACTTGAAGAAATCATAGCTCAAAGAATTGTTGCGGCTCTATCTAATGTCATAAGAGATGGAGTTAGAAATGAAGGCCAAGTAGGGACCGCTAGAACATGTACCTACAAAGATTTTATGAATTGCAGGACAAAGAGCTTTCATGGAAATGAAGGAGTTGTTAATTTAACTAGGTGGATAGAAAAGACAGAGTCCGTCTTTCAAATAAGCTTCTGTCCAGATGATTGTAAAGTACGATTTGCAGCATGTACTTTCGCCGCACTTACATGGTGGAACAGCTATGTGAATACAATGGGAATTGATACTGCAAATTCCATGAAATGGGAAGAGCTAAAAATGATGCTAGTAGAGGAGTATTGTCCTAGGGAGGAAATACAGAAGTTCGAACAAGAATTATGGACCCTAACCATGAAGGGTTCAGATATAAAAGCTTATACCGCTAGATTTAATGATCTTGCAGTAATGTGTCCAACACTTATAACCCCTGAATATAAGAAGATTGAGCGATATATATGGGGTTTAGCATCGCAAATCAAAGTCATGGTGATCGCATCAAAGCCTACAACCTATGACAACACCAAGAGAATAGCTCATCAGCTAACCCTCACAGAGATCCAAGGAACAGAAGTGGTCTCAAAGGCTGAATCTCCCAAATCTGGAACAAACAAGCGCAAGTTTAATGGGAAGAATCCTAAACAATCATCTGAGAAAAGACAAGAAGTGGCAACCAATTATGCAGCCACAACGGCAGTACCCACATAACTAAAATCTTCATGGTGCAATCAGTGCAACCGTCATCATCCAGGTGACTGTTTTGTCTGCTCGAAGTGCAAGAAGAAGGGACATACTGCTAGTCACTGCAGGAGTACAACACCTGCAACAGTCAATCAGCAAACAAATACTGGAACAGGCCGTGGTGAAGGAAGAAAGTGTTATGAGTGTGGAGAGGTTGGACACATTAAGAAGCAATATCCAAAGTTAAGGAATAAAGGAGGCATAGGGTGTGGCAGGGCATTCGTGATCGGAAGCAGAGAAGCTATCCAGGACCCTTCGGTCGCATCTGGTACGTTTCTCATAGATAATTTATATGCTACTATACTCTTCGACTCTGGAGCAGATAGAAGTTTTATAACTCCGACCTTTAGAAAATTGTTAAATCATGAGTCTAGCAAATTAAAATAAATCTATGAAGTAGAAATCGCTAACGGTCAAACCGAGAAAACACATGAAATCCTAGAAAACTGTCTGTTAACTCTTAATAACTATCTTTTTCACGTCAACCTCATGCCAATGCCTATCGGTAGTTTTGATGTCATAATTGGCATGGATTGGTTATCTTCACACCAAGCCGAAATTCAATGTCATGAGAAAGCCATACGACTACCCTTACCAAACGGCGAAGCCCTGATTATCTATGGTGATAAATCTGGGAAGAACCTCATAGTCATCTCTTATACCAAGACCCAGAAATATCTACATAAGAAAGGTAGCGCATTGTTAGCCCACATTGTAGATAAGAAGAGAAAGACAAAAGAAATCAATGACACACCTAAAGTATGTGATCTCCCTGACGTGTTTCCTGAAGATCTACCTAGAATACCTCCCGTCCGACAAGTCGAGTTTCGAATCGACTTAATTCCAGGAGCAGCACCAGTAGCGAAATCTCCTTATCGGTTGGCTCCATCCGAAATGAAAGAATTGTCTAGCCAACTACAAGAACTTCTTGACAAAGGCTTTATCCGACCAAGTTTTTCACCTTGGGGAGCACCAATCTTGTTTGTCAAGAAGAACGACGAATCCTTTCGAGTGTGTATTGATTATCGGGAGCTGAACAAGCTAACGATCAAGAATCGTTATCCGCTTCCAAGAATTGATGATCTATTCGATCAACTGCAAGGATCCATCTACTACTCAAAGATAGATCTTAGATCAGGATACCATCAACTCAGAGTACAAGAAGACGACATTCCAAAAACAGCATTTAGAACTCGTTATGGTCATTATGAGTTCTTAGTTATGTCTTTTGGATTGACCAATGCCCCAGCAGTGTTTATGGATCTCATGAATCGTGTTTCCAAACCATACTTGGATAAATTCGTGATCGTATTTATCGATGATATATTGATATATTCACGAACCAAGGAAGAACATCGTCAACACCTGCAAATAATCTTGGAGATACTAAGAAAAGAAAAGTTGTACGCCAAATTCTCCAAATGTGAGTTTTGGATTAGAGAAGTACAATTTTTAGGTCATGTAGTTAGAAACGAAGGAATTCATGTTGACCCATCCAAAGTTGAAGCAATTAGGAATTGGGAAGCACCAAAGACGCCAACAGAAGTGCGTCAATTCCTAGGACTTGCTGGCTATTACCGCAGATTCATAGAGAATTTCTCCAAAATAGCCAAGCCGCTTACAACACTAACCCAGAAGGATACGAAGTTCAACTGGGAAGACAAACAAGAAGCTGCTTTTCAGAAACTGAAGCAAATTTTGTGTAGTGCACCAATCCTATCCCTTCCGGATGGGACAGAAGATTTCGTCGTATACTGCAACGTATCAAATCAAGGATTGGGATGTGTGTTGATGCAAAGAGGAAAAGTTATCGCCTATGCATCACGACAACTTAAGGGGCATGAGAATAATTACACTGCCCATGATCTTGAATTGGGAGATGTAGTTTTTGCAGTAAAAATTTGGAGACATTACTTATACGGTACTAAGTGTACTATTTTTACCGACCACAAGAGTCTCCAGCACATCTTCAACCAAAAAGATCTTAATATTAGACAACGAAGATAGGTCGAATTGTTGAATGATTACGAATGTGAGATTCATTATCATCCAGGAAAGGCAAACGTGGTAGCAGATGCCTTGAGCCGGAAAGAATATATTAAACCCCGACGGGTACGAGCATTAACCATAACTATGCATTCTAACATTACAGCACAAATTAGAGAAGCTCAACATGAGGCTCTAAAAGAAGAAAACATCAAGAACGAAGCTTTGCGAGGAATGGAAAAGCAACTTATACAAAAAGATGACGGAACGCAACACTTTATGAATCGAATTTGGACGCCTAAGTTCGGTGGAGTCAGGGACTTGGTCTTAGAAGAAGCCCACAAGTCCAAATATTCCGTGCATCCAGGTTCTGACAAAATGTACTTAGATTTAAAAGTACATTATTGCTGGCCAAACATGAAGGCAGAAATTGCTACTTATGTGAGCAAATGCTTGACTTGTTCTAGAGTAAAGGCAGAACATCAAAAGCCTTCAGGTTTAATTCAACAACCGAAAATACCTGAATGGAAATGGGAGCAAATATCAATGGACTTCATCACTAAGTTACCTAAAACTCCTAGTGGGTTCGAAACTATTTGGGTAATAGTCGATAGATTGACTAAGTCCGCCCATTTCTTACCAATTAAGGAGAACTACAAGATGGAGAAGCTGACTATAAATTATCTTAAGGAAATTGTCAGATTACATGGAGTTCCAAATTCTATTATTTCTGACCGGGATAGTAGATTCACTTCATGATTTTGGCAATCTCTACAAAAATCCTTAGGAACACATCTAGATATGAGTACAGCTTACCATCCATAGACTGATGGTCAGAGTGAGAGAACCATTCAGACTTTAGAAGATATGCTCCGAGCCTGTGTAATAGACTTTGGAAATGCGTGGGATACTCATTTACCGTTAATTGAGTTTTCCTACAACAATAGTCATCACACCAGCATCAAGGCTGCACCGTTTGAGGCTCTTTATGGACGAAAATGTCGTTCCCCAATATGTTGGGCAGAAGTTGGAGATACGCAGATGGCCAGAGAACATATAGGCGATACCTTACGTACTGGACTAGAAATAATCCATGAGACAACTGAAAAGATCGTTCAAATTAAGGATCGATTAAAGGTTGCACGTGATCGTCAAAAGAGCTATGCTGACGTAAGACGTAAGCCTTTAGAATTCCAAGTTGAGATAAAGTAATGTTGAAGGTCTCTCCTTGGAAAGGCGTAATTCGATTCGGGAAACGAGGTAAACTAAACCCACGGTAAATAGGAACTTTTGAAATTCAAGCAAGAATTGGTTCTGTCGCATACCAACTCAAGTTGCCTCAAGAACTAAGTAATGTGCACGATGTTTTTCACGTATCAAACCTCAAAAGATGTCTATCCGATGACACTCTTGTTATACCTCTCGAAGAGATACAAGTCAATACGAAACTCAACTTTGTAGAAGAACCTGTTGAGATGATGGATCAAGAAGTCAAACGATTAAAGCAAAGTCGTATTCCCATAGTGAAAGTTCGATGGAACTCTTTACGAGGACCTGAATTTACTTGGGAACATAAAGATCAGATGAAAGAAAAATACCCCCAACTGTTTGACAAAACCCCATCCATAAGATAAATTTCGGGATGAAATTATTCTAACGGGGGGAGAATGTAACACCGTTCAAAATAGGTCAATAGACAATCACATGTGATTGTGCTAATCATGTAATGTGATTTTGTTAAACTAGTAATGTGATAAGTGTTGGATTAATGTCTAAGTCCATAACTATATTTGGTATGTACTTGACCCGACCCGACATGGTCCATTTGGGTTGCACTTCACCGGCACAATTTATATGGATAGTCTTTTGAGAATAGTATATTTATGATTTATATTAATATATTATAAGTTCTAATATATTAATATGGAATCATATTATTTAATTAGTATTCATCAAGAATTAATTTAGAATTAATTAAGTGATCGAAAAGAACTAATTAAATATGGACTCCTATATATATGGAATGGGCCAAGTTCATTTAGGTTTGGCTAAGCTTTCATGGATGGTCCATGGAGCTTTTAACCCATGGATCCTATGTAAATGAATGGTCATGGGTATTAGGGTTTACGTGGATGTAACCCTAATCCTCCATAATATATAAAGGGGTCCTTGGCTCACCAAATTAGCACAAGTGTGTGAAAATAAGAGTGGGCCGATTTTAGTGTGCGTACATATTCTCTCAAGTTCTTCCAATGTGTTTTGGTGATTTGTGATTCCATTTGAGGCTTCTACACTATTGGGGCTAAGCTCTTAAAGCTTGAAGACATCAAGCTACATCAAAAGGTATGTCATCTAACTAGAACTTTGTAGTATAGGTGCTTCATAATATGCTAGTTAGGATGAAACCTTGGAATAGTTAATATTTGCATGTATAATAGAGAAAACAGAGATCCAAGGTTTATAGGGTTGCATGTACACCATAAGAGTGTTAGAATGCTCAAAACCCAACAGTGGTATCAGAGCCATGGGTTGTTTTCTGTTATATTGATGCAAATGTTTTATTTTCATGTTGGAAAAAAAAGGAAAAAAAACATGACGTTTGTCAAATTTTAAGATAATTACTTGTTTTGTGAAAAACGAATTATTTGTAAAATTTGAATCATTTGTTATATGAGTTGAATTAGGTCAAATTTAGTAAAAGATAAAATGATATAATTATTTTATTAGTTTTAAAAGTTTGATCTAAATGTTTTAAGGAGTTACATATTTTGTCATAAAATTTTGGAGCTCAAAAGTTTTTTTTAAAGTTGTGATCTTAAGGGTTTTTGAAACTTCCATAAGTTATGGATATGAAAGTTTTTTTTAAAAAAAAAAAAATTTGATTCAAAGTTTTTACGGAGTTACAAAATTTGGTGTTAATGTTTTAAAGAATTCCATAACTTGTTCTTAAGTTATGGAACATGGAAAGTTTCATCATAAAACACCATTAATTTCATAAGTTATGGAATCCAAAGGTTTTCAAGAATTAAAAAACTTGCCCTCAAGTTTTGGAATTTGAGAAAAGTTTTTTATGAAAAAAAGAATTGAATTCTAAAACTCTTGGGTTCATAACTTAAACAATTAATTAAATGGTTTTAATTTTGAGTTTAATAATTGGAATTATGATGTTTTGTTGAATAGTTCAAATTAACTCTTATGGAGTTTATTAATAGTTAATTAAAGCGTTTAATTAAAAGAGTATTATTAATCCATAAATATATGGTTTGAGTTTAATTAAATTAAAAGTCTAGTTTAATTAATAGATTAAACCACCAAGTATTTTAAATGTCTAAAATACACCCTTATACTATTATAATATTAAAAGTTTAATATATTATATGTATAAGAGCAAGTCGTGTTACCATTAATAGGCCTCATTCACGAAGCCGGTCTATAAGGGGGGTATAAGGTTACTGCCTATAAAATGGCAGTTTAATGGGTGTCCACTCTCACTCACCGCTTCCTTGACCGGTGGAGGGTCGTTAGCCGAACAGGTAGGACAAGGACTATAATTCTCCCTTCATTATAAGTATAATGATAAATACTAAGTAATTAAACACTTATAAATTTCCAATCTTAGTTACTTAGGAAAATGTGAATAAGGTGCTAATCCATGAAATTACACTTTGCACTTTGTTTAAGCTGTTAGTGGAGCGTGTGTGGTTAACCGACACACTAACCTGGACTTAACAAGGTAGGCAAAGGGTAACTTAATGTTTATCATAGTATCGTTGGAGCGTGTGTGGTTAACCGGCACATCGATTGAGGGGTAAATACTAAGGGTACCAAGTATATTTGCATGGTTACTTCACACCTTGTTTTGTGATCCTCGGCATCCCAGTCACAAAACCTGAAGGGCGCACTCGAGATTGAAACATGCCATTGAAAAGTTCAATGAATCTCAAAAGAATCTAGGAGTTTCAAAACCAATTAAAACCTAATAATACATTTCGTTTATCTTGGTGGAAATTGGTGAATCGTCATTCACCTACCTTCAAATATTTTATAGCTTGGATTATGGCATCCCTCTTCCAAGTTATAAAATAGTTTGTTGGGTCCTAGCCTTAATATATCATATTGGGTGTTATATTAAGGACTTAAATCAACTTTACGTGAATTTCTCCCATTGTTGATGTCTGGTTTAGACAACAATGATCTTCCCAAACCAAGCTTTCCTAATGAATATGACTTCCCGAGTTTGGCTCATGGAAGTCATACTTCTCTTCCTCCACCTCCTCCAATTATTCTCCCTAACCCACAAGTTCAAGGCCACTCAAGCCCTAATGGAAAGCAAGGTCTATGTGTCATCACATCTTAGAGATGAAGTCACATATTGACAAGCCGGGAGAGTTGGGTGTCAAAGTCTTGAGAAAGTTGGATGTTCAATCACTTTCTAAGTCACATAGTGAGTTCCTTTGGGACTACTATGAAACAGACTATGACATGAACCTTAATGATCATATCTATTTGCTTGGTGCTGCTGAATCAGCAATGATTTGGAACGATAGTAAAGCAAATTTGATTAGAAGATCAACTTCCCAAAAACTTTATGGATAGTGACAATGGTGACACTGGAAATCCAGAAAAAGCATTCTCTTCCCAATGGAAAGGGATTGGCCATAGTAAACCCGGTTGATCAAATGGTAAAGAGAAAGGCTAAGTCTGAGATAGTCCCATTACCAAAGGGTCCATATGTTTATTTTGCCAAAGGAAGGGGCGTTGATTGCAAAGCTGCCAAATTTACCTAAGGATGTTAAAGTCAATAAGTTTGACTCTACATCAGGTAGAGCCCATTATCTAACTCTGTTAAGTTCTATTCTGAGATCCTCATTACATGATGTGGCTGGGTCACATGTTGATGTTTTAAGAATCAAAGAATAGAGAGAAATCTTAAAGGAAGTATATGCTGATTCTGATCGCGAAGGTGGATTTTGATCGCATCAGAATTTTGAGCAGTTGCTTAAGAAGTTATGATATATTGCTAAGGAATAGATAACAACAATTTTCCATGTGGATTGTAAGGATAAGTTTTTCCGCAAAGTTTTAAAATCAAAAGAAAATTGTTTAATTTTATTTATTTGAAGTATCCTTACAATGGCATTTGTGGAAAATTGTTGCTTATATGATTCCACTGATAGCAATATTGGAAAATGGATTTGATTCTTTCATTTGTGGTAGTGTCTAAATTTACCAAATCAGGAAAGTTCCTCATCACCCAAGTTTCAATTGGACCGAAACTTGGAATCATGCATGTTGAATAGTATGATGAATGAGAACTTTCAAGCATTGGAAAATCAAGACTAATTACTTGTTCACATGGATGTGTGAGTCAAGTGAAGGACTAAAGGGATCGAGTACACATTCTTGTGCACTGGTCATGTCCACCACAAAGCTCGTTAAGACTATTTGATTTACTAAAGTTTAGTAAATATGGTTATACTTACAAGTTTAAGTATAATTCTGAAACATTGGAAAAGTCTCAATGTATGGCAGAACGAATGGGAAGAATCAAATTAGGCAGAAAGATAAAAGTTTCTCAAATCTGAAAAGATGGGAGAGTACTTTAGTATCATGTTTGTGATCATCTTAATGATTTAGAAATCATATCACAATTAGTCCTCTAAAGGTCATCTTAGTGCATTCTTATGACTAAGAAGAGGAGTCATGAATTGTTGAAATGGTTAGATCAGGAAGATGAGTCATACTTCGTTCCAAAACAATTCTTAGAGTCATGCTCCAAGATTGTAACTTAAGTGACATATCTTAAAGAAAGTTTTAAAACACTTGTCAAATGTAAGAGTAAAAGTGTCCTACTCTTGTACATTTGAAATTGGTAAGTTGTGATGTTTTGGATAAAACAAAGACCAACTAAGGCCAATTGTGTGAAGTATTTGTCTTGATAAAGAATCCACACTATCTCTTGAATATTTGGCAAGATAGTCTTATATGTCAAGAGGATAGTGGGAGTCTTAAAGATCCTAAAAAGAATTTCAAGAACTAATCAAGAATAAAACCTGAGGTTCTTCACTAGCACACGACTTGAGGTTTATAACCTATCATGTTGACATATTTTGTGCCCATTCCAGTTAAAGTTGGCTTTGCATAGGAGTTCTGAAAGTTCTCAATTGGTTGCATAACAACTTGGAAGCAATGGCAGGCCCTGTACTGCCAGGTGGCAAGAAGTTAAGATTGCATAAGTTCAGTCCATATGAGTTTGGATTTGTCATTATCCTTGTCTTGTGACTATGGTTTTGACGATTCACATGGATAAGAACACATACACCATAAAATCTAAAGGTCATAAGGTTTCTCTCCGATTCATGAAAATGATGGTGAGGAAACACTTCCACCAAGTAGATTTGAAGCAGATGGCAAAAGGTCTAAACAATTGAGACTATGATTACGGCATCCCTTTTCATAGTTCTGAAATTGTTTAGACACACATGCATGCTATCTAAGGAAAGGTGTATGATTTTGATAAAGTTTTATCAAAGCATCTCGTATCAGAAATCTGAACTTTGGTCAGAAAGTCAATAAAGTATTGATTTCTAGAAGTCCAGCTGATTTCTGAGTACATGTCAAAGCTAGTGGGAGCATAAGTGTTATGCTAATAATCATCATGTTAATGGGAGCATGATAATTATTGTTAGTGTTGCAAGTTAGCAATGTTAATTATAGAAAACAAAAGTTTCAATTCGTGAGGCTGCAGGGATTGAAAAAGTTCTTTTGCTATAATTAAGGGAGAGTATATACTTCATTTCAGTTCTAAAGGCTTAGATTGAGACCTTAATCATCTTTAGTCAAGAATATATATATATATATATATATATATGAATTTCATGTTGGATTGGTTCAACTTAAGGAAATTCTATATATTGCGTTCTCAAAATTCGATTATTATTACGGCATCCCTCTTCATAGTCAAATTTTGAAAACATGGCAAATAAAAATATTGTAGCAAAAGACTGGTCTAGAATCATGTCTTTATGTGAGACATCATGAATCGTGTACCATTTGCTTTGGGTACAGGATCGATTGCATGTGCTATAATATTTGTCATTTCTAAATTTTTCCAAATGCCCAGAGGCTTTAAGAAGGGAAGAGGTCTAGAAATGGATATGACTAAAATGATTAAGCAATTGTCGAGGACAATCTGAGGTTTACCAAAGATTGGTTGCTCAGGGACAGTTGGAAGTATAGTGCTAATTTTGGAAGGACCATATTGACATATTCTGAAAAGAGGCATCTCTTATTCAGAAGTGATAGTCAAAATGAGAATATGGAGTTGTCTCCATAGGTGGAAGTTATCTGTGTAAGATTAGAAAACTTAATGCAAGAAGCATGTCCAAAGCAATGTACTTTGAATATGAGACTTAGTTTCCATGGAGTTGATCTCCATTGGAATACCTTATAATGACTATTGACAAGTCTTTGTGACTTTGCACATATTCATTACAGGAGGCTCAGTGCATATAAGTTTAAAATCTAAACAGATTTCGATAAATGATAGGAATTTGAAATTCTCACATTTTTCGATAAGGATTTGGGAGTGTGAAATTAGAATCATTGAAATTATGTTCAATTGGTTTATTTCACAAAGTAAGGATCATAGACAAACATAGAGTGCATACTTGGTGTATGGCAAAGCTATTGTTTAAGAAAAACATAGTGTACATGCTTGGAGCATGGGACAACTAGTGTTTTTAATTCAAGTATAAAGTTGATAAAACCGAAACAATGAATAATGAGTAATCAGTATGGTGATAAATAAAAGTGTTTATTTATATTCATAGGGTTTGATACCATATCTGATTCATTTATTCTTGTGTTTCACTTTGCATGTTTTGACTTCCAGAATAACTAAGTCGCTCTTCCTGAATGATTAAGTTATTCAAACCATCCACAGTCGGTCATATGTTGGAAGTAGATATGAATCAAGACTGTCATGGGTTGGTTTGTAGAGGTCCAAGTTGGTGGACAAAGTGGTGCTACAACACTCATGAGTGCTCATAAGTTCTGAGTATTGGATTCAACCCGCGCTCATTTGAATCACTTCATGGATTTTATCACGAGTGATCATGAGACGATAATATCTTATATTCTTCAAACCTAGAGATATGAGTTGTTACTATGAGTTGGTTATACATTGATTGCACGAAAACGCATTTGGTAACTCGATGTTATAAAACGTGCCTTTGTGTATGATTCAACAAGTAGTAGAACAAGCCATATGAGTCGAAGTTTATCCATTCCTTTTACCTTCGGGATAAACTGATATCTGTGGGCCCCTCGATGATTTAGCGATGACACATGTGAGTGCTTGGCCAAGCCAGGACTGATTTGATTTGTTCAATCAGTCGGTCATCATAAATCGAAAATCGGGAAACAACAAATGGACAGAGAGAATGATTATAATCCATGTCTCAGTCCATATGATATCTAGAATGGAGGAATATATGATCCCTTATCTAATGGACAAGGCATTGACAAGGTCAGAGTTTGACAGCGGCTTTAAGAGCTACGATTGCCAGTTAGGTTTTGAAGTCATACTCAATAATAGTTTTAGACTTATCTAAGTGGGAGACTGTTGGATTAATGTCTAAGTCCATAACTATATTTGGTATGTACTTGACCCGACCCGGCATGGTCCATTTGGGTTGCACTTCACCGGCACAATTTTTATGGATAGTCTTTTGAGAATAGTATATTTATGATTTATATTAATATATTATAAGTTCTAATATATTAATATGGAATCATATTATTTTATTAGTATTGATCAAGAATTAATTTAGAATTAATTAAGTGATCAAAAAGAACTAATTAAATATGGACTCTTATATATATGGAATGGGCCAAGTTCATTTAGGTTTGGCTAAGCTTTCATGGATGGTCCATGGAGCTTTTAACCCATTGATCCTATGTAAATGAAAGGTCATGGGTATTAGGGTTTACATGGATGTAACCCTAATCCTCCATAATATATAAAGGGGTCCTTGGCTCACAAAATTGGCACAAGTGTGTGAAAATAAGAGTGGGCCGATTTTAGTGTGCATACATATTCTCTCAAGTTCTTTCAAGGTGTTTTGGTGATTTGTGATTCCATTTGAGGCTTCTACACTATTGGGGCTAAGCTCTTAAAGCTTGAAGACATCAAGCTACATCAAAAGGTATGTCATCTAACTAGAACTTTGTAGTATAGGTGCTTCATAATATGCTAGTTAGGATGAAACCTTGGAATAGTTAATATTTGCATGTATAATAGAGAAAACAGAGATCCAAGGTTTATAGGGTTGCATGTACACCATAAGAGTGTTAGAATGCTCAAAACCCAACAATAAGAGTGCTATGTAGCTCATTATAAATTCTAATACAAATATGAACTTTCTTTATGATACAACTCAAAGTATACGTCCATACGATTCCAAAAATATAGAGAACGTATGAATCTGACTTCGCATGAAGAAGTTATGATAAACCGAACACAATAAATCTCTATAATAAGAGGAAGTTAAAATAGACTCAGAATTAGCTATTTGAGTCTAAAATTGAGTTGTAGTACTCATAAATACCTACGCGTTCATATAAAGAACGTCAAAAACAGAGTTTGTATGTGAAAGTTACGACCTTCCGAAGATTCAGCTATCAGAAACCCTAATCTGACTGTGCTCACGACGTGAGCATAGAAACTCACGACGTGAGGAGTCATTTTGCCACATTTCAGATCTAGAAGGTGCGTGACGAGGCTACGAAGGGATAAGTTCCAAACTCACGACGAGAGCAAGGATATCTCACGACGTGAGGACTCATTTGGCCACCTTCCGAAGCTAGGGACGCAAATGGCAAGTCTACGAGATGATCATGCTAGACTTACGACGTGAGTCTTATAAAACTCACGACGTGAGGGCCAAAAATCTTACTATAAATAGCAGGTCTGACTCCAGCTATTCCTACACCTGAACTTCTTTCCTTTCTCTCATTTGCTGAAGCCCTCTTGCATCCCGAGCCCCGACGACCTCGTACCGCTGACCGTTTCTGCTTAGATTACATAAAATCACGCTACTAGGGTGAGTTTCACGGCCCCACTTTCTAATATTTTTGGGGAAAACACATGCTAAATATTGTATATACCTTACTATTATGTCTATATGATAGTATATTAGTATCAACGTAGATAGTTATAATAACCGGGGTATAGTTGTTCTAAATATAATATTTTGAATATATACAACTATTATCAACTTGTCAGCATGTTATTATACTAATGTAGATCTTGAGTTATACTTAGGATTCTATATATATGTTGTGTGCGATATAGTTCCGAAGTTATATTCGGAAGTTCTATGTGTTAATTTATAAAGTATGTTGCTATTATTGGTTTTATGACAAGATAAAACTTGGTATCTTATATGTTGTTGTTGTTACTGGTTTTATGTCAAGATAAAACCTGGCTTTACTTCAAGTTATAGCTGTTATACTACCTAAATGATATGAAGTTAGGAGTAATGTTTAAAAGCATAGACTAGTAACTTAGGGTTTTAGACATGAAGATGCTTTTGTTGTTAGAGCTATAGGAAGCCGTCGAAGTCTACATGAGTAATTGTATTCGTCAACTAAGATTGGGGATCTTAGCGGAAATCCTCTGAACTGTAACCATTAATCCCGTGTGAGCGAGGAAGTCGTGTATAATTAGTATACGGGTTGACCACCCCACTTGTGATTGTTAGCTACAGTCAACCATAAGCGAGTGACGAACTATCCTTTTACTTGTTATTGTTCGGGCGTCGATGAAGCGTACGGTGTTGTCCTCATGGAAATCATGAGTGCGTTGTCCTCATGGAAATCATGAGTGGGTTTTATTAGAGGTATTATGTCATAGCAGCGGTTACAGGCTCATGGTAGCAAATTGTTAGAAACATTATACTTTGCCGTATACAAGTATTAATGTTAAGTATAAGTTTCCCCCTACTTATACCTTAGGTTTAAGGAATGTTTAGGTATAATACATAATTGATAAGTAAACTATTATACCTAATATACATACTAAATGTTGCAGAGTCAAAATGATACTATCAAAACTACACTTTTGAACGTGGAAAATGTATTATTTTTATATGGAGTCAAAACCTGTGGACTCACCAACTTTATGTTGACGTATTTTAAAATGCATGTGTTTTCAGGAACTTGATAAGCTGGTATGTATTCGAACAAGAGAAGTTTTACTATTACCTTTTTGTTTCATAAGAAGTATGCCATAGTCGGATATTATGTAATAGGTTCTAGAAAAACAGTTATGTAACTTTTAATTATCAATAAAGGAATGTATTTTACTTTAGTATTGTTCAATGTATGTTATATAACTGTGATACGAAGATTGACGTTACACCACCCGGTGTTCCCGCCGACGGCTGGGGGTGTTACACTCCGCTGTCCGACTCTCAATAGGCCGGCTATGCCTCTCTCCAAGCATCGAGGAAAATGCTTATTTTAAGCTTGGGGAGGGTCATCCATCCATGCATAGATCCCGTTGGATGTAGGTTGCATGCAGTTTTGTACATATTGCATAATGTTTTTCCTTTTTCATTTTTCTGCATATAAATTTTTCATAAACCAAAAAGATTTTCTTTCTAATAAAATTTTTCATAAACCAAAAAGATTTTCTTTCTATTCTATTTTTAATATTTTTTGCATTGCATTCATGTAAAAAAATAATAAAAAAAAAATATATCCAATCCCAAGCAGCCGAATCTTCTCAAAACAGTTGAGCTGGTAAGTGAGTCGTATGCCTTGAGATTAGACTTGCTCTTCTTATTGAAAATCTAAAAGCAAGATAATCGCACATGAACACACCTCCCGAAGCTACTTGTGCAAAACAGAAATTGAGAAGATTGTCAACATCGGAGCATAACAGCAGGTATGAGTCAATATTTGCGACGCATGACTGGTTATATGAGTAGTAAGTGCTCAATTGAACCCAAAGTGCCAAATTCAAGAAATCATAAAAAGAATACAAAATTTCAATGTCCCGATCCTTCCAGCGCTCTAAAAAGTCCTTTCTACTCATTCCTTTTTATATACCCTGCTTGGGGACATAGTTTCCAACTATAATTACGGGTCTATGCATGTTGACTTCAATCCCCCAAAAAATGTCTTAGAAGCTCCTCATGGTAATATACCGGGAGATATCCCACAATAGAAAAGTCAAGGACGAAAATATAAAGAAATAAGCCTAGCACATAAATTGATAAGAGTGTTATGTGTTATCTTAGTTTTAAAAGCAAAAATAATAATAATAATAATAATAATAATAATAATAATAATAATAATAATAATAATAATAATAATAATAATAATAATAATAAATTATTATTAAGTTAATCTGTGACCTTTGGGACTCGAATGAGTAAACTCCGAGGGGTGTTCTACACCTAATCGCCTAAAGCTAAATTGTTTGGGACTGATTGGGTTGAAAGTTCGCTACACGGGTTCCATAGAAAGTTATGAACTTAATAATAAAAAAAAAATAGATATGTATAGGTAACCAAATAAAGTATACATCCATACGATTCCAAAAATATAGAGAACGTATGAATCTGACTTCGCATGAAGAAGTTATGATAAACCGAACACAATAAATCTCTATAATAAGAGGAAGTTAAAATAGACTCAGAATTAGCTATTTGAGTCTAAAAGTGAGTTGTAGTACTCATAAATACCTACGCGTTCATATAAAGAACGTCAAAAACAGAGTTCGTATGTGAAAGTTACGACCTTCCGAAGATTCAGCTATCAAAAACCCTAATCTGACTGTGCTCACGACGTGAGCATAGAAACTCACGACGTGAGGAGTCATTTTGCCACATTTCAGATCTAGAAGGTGCATGACGAGGCTACGAAGGGATAAGTTCCAAACTCACGACGAGAGCAAGGATATCTCACGACGTGAGGACTCATTTGGCCACCTTCCGAAGCTAGGGACGCAAATGGCAAGTCTACGAGATGATCATGCTAGACTTACGACGTGAGTCTTATAAAACTCACGACGTGAGGGCCAAAAATCTTACTATAAATAGCAGGTCTGTCTCCAGCTATTCCTACACCTGAACTTCTTTCCTTTCTCTCATTTGCTGAAGCCCTCTTGCATCCCGAGCCCCGACGACCTCGTACCGCTGACCGTTTCTGCTTAGATTACATAAAATCACGCTACTAGGGTGAGTTTCACGGCCCCACTTTCTAATATTTTTGGGGAAAACACATGCTAAATATTGTATATACCTTACTATTATGTCTATATGATAGTATATTAGTATCAATGTAGATAGTTATAATAACCGGGGTATAGTTGTTCTAAATATAATATTTTGAATATATACAACTATTATCAACTTGTCAGCATGTTATTATACTAATGTAGATCTTCAGTTATACTTAGGATTCTATATATATGTTGTGTGCGATATAGTTCAGAAGTTATATTCGGAAGTTCTATATGTTAATTTATAAAGTATGTTGCTATTATTGGTTTTATGACAAGATAAAACTTGGTATCTTATATGTTGTTGTTGTTACTGGTTTTATGTCAAGATAAAACCTGGCTTTACTTCAAGTTATAGCTGTTATACTACCTAAATGATATGAAGTTAGGAGTAATGTTTAAAAGCATAGACTAGTAACTTAGGGTTTTAGACATGAAGATGCTTTTGTTGTTAGAGCTATAGGAAGCTGTCGAAGTCTACATGAGTAATTGTATTCGTCAACTAAGATTGGGGATCTTAGCGGAAATCCTCTGAATTGTAACCATTAATCCCGTGTGAGCGAGGAAGTCGTGTATAATTAGTATACGGGTTGACCACCCCACTTGTGATTGTTAGCTACAGTCAACCATAAGCGAGTGACGAACTATCCTTTTACTTGCTATTGTTCGGGCGTCGATGAAGCGTACGGTGTTGTCCTCATGGAAATCATGAGTGCGTTGTCCTCATGGAAATCATGAGTGGGTTTTATTAGAGGTATTATGTCATAGCAGCGGTTACAGGCTCATGGTAGCAAATTGTTAGAAACATTATACTTTGCCGTATACAAGTATTAATGTTAAGTATAAGTTTCCCCCTACTTATACCTTAGGTTTAAGGAATGTTTAGGTATAATACATAATTGATAAGTAAACTATTATACCTAATATACATACTAAATGTTGCAGAGTCAAAATGATACTATCAAAACTACACTTTTGAACGTGGAAAATGTATTATTTTTATATGGAGTCAAAACCTGTGGACTCACCAACTTTATGTTGACGTATTTTAAAATGCATGTGTTTTCAGGAACTTGATAAACTGGTATGTATTCGAACAAGAGAAGTTTTAGTATTACCTTTTTGTTTCATAAGAAGTATGCCATAGTCGGATATTATGTAATAGGTTCTAGAAAAACAGTTATGTAACTTTTAATTATCAATAAAGGTATGTATTTTACTTTAGTATTGTTCAATGTATGTTATATAACTGTGATACGAAGATTGACGTTACACCACCCGGTGTTTCCGCCGATGGCTGGGGGTGTTACACTCCGCTGCCCGACTCTCAATAGGCCGGCTATGCCTCTCTCCAAGCATCGAGGAAAATGCTTATTTTAAGCTTGGGGAGGGTCATCCATCCATGCATAGATCCTGTTGGATGTAGGTTGCATGCAGTTTTGTACATATTGCATAATGTTTTTCCTTTTTCATTTTTCTGCATATAAATTTTTCATAAACCAAAAAGATTTTCTTTCTAATAAAATTTTTCATAAACCAAAAAGATTTTCTTTCTATTCTATTTTTAATATTTTTTTCATTGCATTCATGTAAAAAAATAATAAAAAAAATATATCCAATCCCAAGCAGCCGAATCTTCTCAAAACAATTGAGCTGGTAAGTGAGTCGTATGCCTTGAGATTAGACTTGCTCTTCTTATTGAAAATCTAAAAGCAAGATAATCGCACATGAACACACCTCCCGAAGCTACTTGTGCAAAACAGAAAGTGAGAAGATTGTCAACATCAGAGCATAACAGCAGGTATGAGTCAATATTTGCGACGCATGACTGGTTATATGAGTAGTAAGTGCTCAATTGAACCCAAAGTGCCAAATTCAAGAAATCATAAAAAGAATACAAAATTTCAATGTCCCGATCCTTCCAGCGCTCTAAAAAGTCCTTTCTACTCATTCCTTTTTATATACCCTGCTTGGGGATATAGTTTCCAACTATACTTACGGGTCTTTGCATGTTGACTTCAGTCCCCCAAAAAATGTCTTAGAAGCCCCTCATGGTAATATACCGGGAGATATCCCACAATAGAAAAGTCAAGGACGAAAATATAAAGAAATGAGCCTAGCACATAAATTGATAAGAGTGTTATGTGTTATCTTAGTTTTAAAAGCAAAAATAATAATAATAATAATAATAATAATAATAATAATAATAATAATAATAATAATAATAATAATAATAATAATAATAAATTATTATTAAGTTAATCTGTGACCTTTGGGACTCGAATGAGTAAACTCCGAGGGGTGTTCTACACCTAATCGCCTAAAGCTAAATTGTTTGGGACTGATTGGGTTGAAAGTTCGCTACACGGGTTCCATAGAAAGTCATGAACTTACTAATAATAAAAAAAATAGATATGTATAGGTAACCAAATAAAGCTAATATGTGGCCTTTGAGGTTCGGGCAAGTAAACCCGAGGGATTCCTTTAAATCTAGCACCCTAAGGTCATCTGGTCTGGATGTGTTGGTTGGAAGCCCGATACATGGATTTCAAAGAAAGCCATGAGCTTTATTTGTAGGAAAATGTAATTAGATAGTTTGTATATATTAATGTTTATAGTCTACTTGAATAATATGTTTAGGAAAAATGCTTGGTTGCCAAAAGATTCCTTTGGACTTGGACTTGAACTTATGACATTGGGACTGAATGTTAATTACTTTGACTGGTGTAAGTGGTTTGAAATTTGTAACTAATTGGGTAAATTCTAGGGAATTTTTAGAAGATATCTTTTAGAAAAAGATTGTTGTTAATCAACAAATAGGTGGAGTCGGTCATTGTTATATTTTGTAAAACAAAGATGATTGAGCATGTTTTGTCACATACAATTTCACGAGAGTAAGACCATAATTTGTTCCATAAATTGACTTGATGCTATTGAGAGGGAACAAGTGTTGTGATCTTTGATTCTGTTGAGTTGCATTAGGGAGTGGCCAAAGTCTTATTTCTATTTTTATATAATATTTTGGCTTTTCAGAGGTTTACACGGCCGTGTAAATGGAAGCCTTGTGTTTACACGGGCCGTGTAAACGCATAATCTCGAGCATTGTACTTTGAAGGCCTGCCCAAATTGTGCAGTGTACTTTTTGTGTTTACACGGCTGTGTAAATGGTAGTGTTAATTTACACGGGCCGTGTAAACGCGGTCGTAAGTTTAAAGAAGTTTTTCTTCTTTCTAAAAAGGTACAACTGGCTCCATGAGGAGTTAAGTCGATTTTGGGAGTTCTAGAGGCGATTTTCTGGAGGATTTCTAGATTTGTGCTTTGTTCTAGTCATGTGTGGCTAGAAACCTATACTCTCCAACTTCATGTATTGACTATTGTGTGTGTGAATTCAAACATTTGACTTGGTGTTTGTTTTATATTCTATCTAGTGAATTTGATTTTGTTTTAATTGAAAGTTTGGTTTCAATTCTAGTTCTTTTTGGCCAATTGAGTTAGGGTTGATTCATTCAAGTTATCTATTATGCAAAATCCGTAATTGTTGTGTAATATAGAACAAGTAACAAACACTAAATTGAGTTTTCTTAGATTAATTCTGGTTTAAATCAAATTCACACATTCTTACACTCCCAAGCTTATGAGGAGTATTGAATGTTGTTGGTAAAATTCACACAAAGCGTAATGCAATCTTTCCACCTAATTCTAAGAACTTGTTTAGATTAGATTGCTTAGATTAGAATTAATCAAAGAGCTTATTTTGATTAATTAAAATGATGAATATGAATTGCTAGAGCTTGTTAGAATTTCTAAATACCAACATAGATAGAATTAAACAAATATCATTTCATGCTTTGAATCACATCGCTAATTAGTCTTGCATTGAGTTGGAGTATTTTATAAATCTTGAGTTTATTTGATTTGATCAATTGTTTACTCATAACTTCAGTCTTTTGTCTGAATTAAACACCCCCCCTCTTTTGTGATTTTATTTGTACCTTACGCAAAAAAGGTATAAGCACTTATCTTGTGTCTCTGTGGATCGACCCTACCTTCCTTGTATTACCTTTTTAGTGCAAAGTAGTAGTATTTTTGGAGTCATTTATACCCCTTTATTTGTTGGCTTTGACACGCCCAACAATGTGCAACACTATAAATAGAACCCTCTATAGATCAAAATCGGTTGCCTCTTCTCTTTGAGATAAATAGATTATTCTCTTAAATCATCCTCTTGTATATTGGTGTTTGTGAACCATTAGAGGCATCACACTTGAGGTGCTCAAGCTTTCAAAGGTCAAGAACTACAAGTCCTTCTAAAAGGTATGTCATCTAACTAGATGTTATTATTCATTTGGTAATTTGTATGCTAGTTAGGACAATGCTTTGGAAAAATTGAAAATATGCATGTATAATAGAGAAAACATAGATCCAAAGAGATTAGGGTTGCATGTGCACCATAGGAGTGTTATATTGCTCAAAACCCAACAGAACCGAATATCACGGTCTGAAAATATAGAGCCCGAAACCCCATGAAGAGCAACGATCTCCCGAATATACACATCAGCCAGCTTCTCGGCCGAAAAGGGGCACTCTTGGTAAATCGATCCACGATGACCCAAATAGCATCAAAACCCTTGGTGACGAAGTTCATCAAAATCTGCTCCCATTTCCACATGGGAACCTCCAGAGGTTGCAGCTTGACATGCGGCCTCTGATGCTCAGCCTTGAGCATCCTGCAGGTCATGCACCTCTCCATGTACGAAGCTATTTCCCTCTTCATGCATGGACACCAATAACTCAATATCAGATCCCGATACATCTTGGTGGCCCCCAGATGAATAGAGAAATCAGACTTATGAGCCTATTCCAGCACTACCTGTCTGACCCCACCAAACATAGGAACCCAAACCCGAGTACAACGGGTCAACAAACCATGACTATCCGGAACAAATCTGGTGATGTCACCCCTGTTCCTCTTAATCTTCCAATTCTCTTCCCAACCACCCTGAACATGAGCCTCTCTAATCAATCCCACAAGCAAAGAATCCACTGATATCCTCATACATGACACCCCATCATAAGGCCCAACCGACTTGCAGCTCAAGGCATCCACCACCACATCCGCTTTATCCGGATGGTAAAGGAGCTCGCTGTCATAATCCTTGACTACATCCAGCCACCTGAACTGCCTCATGTTCAGGTTTGGTTGATCCATCAGGAATCGGGATGTTACAGTTTTGGCGGTTTGCAACCACAGTGTACCCAAGGAGACCACGACGTGGTACCTTGTTGGGTGGACTTTTGGACTTCTGATTTTGACCCGAATTTTGACCAAGTTTGAGGTAGGGGAATTAGGGTATTGTGATTTGTTTTATTTGTGTTGGTTGAAGGGTTTTTTTGCATAAAATGAATAGTTTTTCACAAAAACCGGCAACGAAAGATTTAAATTTTTTTTATAAATTTCAAGTGTGACAACAAAACAAACCATCAAGGATGCTTTTAAATATGTTAGAATGATATTATAACAACCATAGGGTGTTTAGAAAATACAACCTTTGTAGCCTTTGGAACCTCTTGTATTTGGGGTGTTGAACTATATGGCAAGAACAAGCAGCTTGATCTTCTCTACAAGTAATCCACCAACAAGAATAAGGTACTTCAAATGCTAGTTTTCTCTTGTATAATCTTTTTGTCTTTAAGCCTTAAGCACTTAACTAATAAGTGTAAAAGGAAGACACAAAAGATGAGCTCTAAAACCCAAGAACTAACTTCAAGTGAGAGAGAGGGAGAAGGGAAGAGAACCTATGATTCTATGCATGAAAGAGTGAAGGTTTTTTTCAAGTGATTTAGTGAAAAACAACTAGCATTATATAATATGATCATGTTGTGTATTACATGCAAGGTAATGAACAAACATGGGACATCATCAAATATGGGGGGACAAGAATGTTGGAGGTTGACTTTCAACCTCCTAGCCTTGATAACCCACAGTTTTAAGGACTAAAAAGGTCCATTGGATTTTCTAGTTTGTTGTTTAGTCACTTAATTAACTAGCTAGTTTTTAAATCTTTATTGAAAGTGTCCAAAACTTTGTACATTACTTATATATCATACCATATGATATATATATATATATATATATATATATATATATATATATATAGCTAGTTAGTCTTTCATTTATTAACATTTTCATAAAAAAAATTCTCTAATTAAATACAAGAGTTGAATTTATTTATTAATTGTAAAATACTTAATAAATATTCAATAAGTACCAACTTGATAAAGGTGTGACCCTATAGGATTATATATTATAAGCAAACATCATTCAATAATGATTCTTGGGCAAATAGAACCAACAATCTCCCACTTGCACAAGATTCATCACAGATTGACACAGACAGTAGTTGGCGTCTAACAACGGGCTACTGCCCCTAATAATATACGAAGGGTTGCCATCTCATCAACATCCAATTCCAGAATCTCACTAGCTACAGTTAGAGTATAAGGTAAGTGTATCAATATTCTCTTTGTTACAGACATCATGTTGGATATGAGACGCGAAACGTGATCATTCTCATTTTCCATCCAACTTTTAAGAAAGGCGCCTTAGATGTCTAACTCTCAACACATAAGAGGAACAAATCCCATCTTGACTACATACATACTCTCATATAGTTCATGTTGTACCCCACAAAAGCTTTTATAACTGCACGGTTACGAACAACGTTTAACCATGTCAAAGTATAACGATCCCCATACTTGAGTTCTCCAATATGCATCTCAGGTCGAAAGACATAAAGATAATTACCTGTGATCAAGATTCACTTATGATATTGATGATGGGTTTTAAGCACTATAACACTCCTATGGTGCATATGCAACATTAGATGCTTTGGATCGATGTTTTCTCTAATTATACATCCAATTTCAATTTTCCAAAGCATACATCCTAACTAGCATACAATAGAGGATAATATATAACATAAAAACCAAGTTAGATGAATACCTCTTGATGTAGTTGTAGTTCTTGGCCTTAGAAAGCTTTAGCACCTCAAGTGTGATGCCTCTAATGTGTCACAAACACCAAATGCAAGAGGAGGCTTATGATAATAGGCTAGTTATCTCAAAAATCGGTTATCACTCTCTTAGAATGCATGAGCACCAATTTTAGGGCTAGGGGTTTGCTTTTATAGTGTGACAAAGATTAGGGTTTCATCCATGCAAACCCTAATGCACCATGACCCTTCATATTTATTTGGCTCCATGGGTTAAACCTTTTAGCACATCCTAATAAAACATGGATCATTAGCCCATACTATAAGTATCACTGATTTACTTAATCAGTCCCCGTAAATTTAATCAGTCTCTTTTGATCACTGAATTAATTCCAAATTAACTCTTGATCAATACTAATAAAATAATATGATTTCTCAATTAGTATATTATACTTATAATATATTAATAATTCACAAATAACCTCTTTCTCAAAAGTCCATCCTATCAAATTGCTCTGGTGCAGCAAACCAAAAGGACCATGCTACCATCGGGTCAAGTACATACCAGTTATAGTTATGGGCTTAGACACCCAATCCAACAGTCTCCCACTTGGATAACTCTAATAATTATAATTGCCATTGCAACTTTAAAATCCGGTTAGCAATCGTAGCTCTCAAAAGCTGCTGTCAAACTCTGACCTAGTCAGTGACGCGTGCTTTAGATAAGTGATCATAATATCCTCTATTCTTCAAGATATCATGCGGAGAAATACATGGAACATAGTCATACTTATTGTCCTGCAGTTTGTTTCCCGATATCTGATTTGTTTGACATAGAACATAATTGAAAAACATCAATTGAGTCCTGTCGGGCCCGACACATATGTTGGATAAGGTGTATAAGTCCATAACTATTTCTGGTATGTACTTGACCCGACCCGGCATGGTCCATTTGGGTTGCATGGCACCATGCAATTGGATAAACTAAAATGAGAGAAATAACACTTATGGTTTATTAATATATTATAAGTTCTAATATATTAATAATATTATTTAATTAGTTTGATCAAGAATTAATTTAGAATTAATTAAGTGATCAAAAGATAACTAATTAAATATATGGGTAGATTATGTAAATCTTCCATATCTTATATAGTGGGCTAAGAGGCTCCATGGATTATCAAGTTGGGTTCCGCCCATAGGATGCTCCATGGAGGCTCCATGGGAGTTACAAACCCATGGGTCATGGAAATGAAGAGTCATGCCACATTAGGGTTTACATGGAGTAACCCTAGATATGACACACTATATAAGCAACATGTTCTCCACCAAAATCGGCGACACTAAGAAACAAGAGGGCTAGAGCCGATTTTGCAAGTGTAAGATTCTCTCAAAGTTTACTCCTTTGCATTTGGTGTTGTGTGAAGCATTTGAGGCATCTCACTTGGGGTGCTAGGCTCACAAGGTTTCAAGGATCATAATCAACAACAAGGTAAGTTATTCTATCTTTCATTCAAGTTAAAAATGTTCCCCATGTATGCTAGATAGGAATATAACCTTGGAATTCAACCTTGCATGATTATTAGACAAACATAGATCCAAGGTTATTAGGGTTGCATGTACACTTAGGAAGTGTTAGAATGCTCAAAACCCCATCAGTGGTATCAAAGCCTAGGTTTGTTTGTTGTTTTTTTTTTTGTGTGCAAACAGCTTGAAAAAAATCATTTTTCTGTTTTCTGCTCGTATGAAAGTTTGCACATTTATTGCTGGAAATGGACTAGAAACATTACCCTAAACTGTTTTGATGTTTTAAAGCTTGTTTTAGATGGTGTAATGTTTATGCTAATCCATTTACAATGGCAATTATTAAAATTACAAGTTTTTTTAAGTGTAATTTTTGATTCTTGAAAGTGTTCATATTCATGTTCTTGAACTTATGAAGATTAGATGATCATTGGAATTGTTTGTAACCTTCATGGTAGTTTAATTCATGATCATAATGTGTTTTAATGGAGTCCATAACTTGTCCTCAAGTTATGGAAAACCAAAAGTCTCACTTTTATTAAAGCCATTAAAAGAACACAAGAGTTATAAAAATGAAGAGTCTTCATTTTTATTACTCAATTAATTCATATGTTATAAGAAATGAAAAGTTTTGGAAGTTTACAAAACTTGCCCTCAAGTTTTGGAACATGTAAAGTCTTGATTAAAACTTTAGTTCCAACCCTTAGAATTTTAAAAGTTAAAATTCAACCCTTATACTTTATAATATTATAAGTTACTAATATATATATGTATAACGTCAAGTCGTCTTACCGCTAGTACGCCTCATTCACGAAGCCGGTCTATAAGGGGGGTATAAGGTTGTTGCCTATAAAATGGCAACTTAATGGGTGTCCACTCTCACCCACCGCTTCCTTGATCGGTGGAGGGTCGTTAGCCGAACGGGTAAGACAAGGACTTATAAATTCTCATTAAAAGTATGATGAATATTATAAAGTAACTAAATGCTTTTATTAAATTCCCAATCTTAGTTACTTTAGGAAAATGTGAATAAGGTGCTAATCCATGAAATTACACTTTACACTTTGTTTAAGTCGTTGGTGGAGCGTGTGTGGTTAACCGGCACACTAACTTGGACTTAACAAGGTAGGTAAAGGGTGACTTAAAGTTTATTATAGGTCGGTGGAGCTCGTGTGGTTAACCGGCACATCGATTGAGTAATAAACATTGAGTGTACCAAGTGATTTGCATGGTTACTTCACACCTCGTTTTGTGATCCTCGGTATCCCAGTCACAAAACTTGGAGGGCACACTCGAGATTGAAACATGCCTTTGAAAAGTTCATTGAATCTCAAAAGAATCTAGGAATTTCTAAGAACCAATTAAAAACCTAATATTTATATTTCGTTTTTCATTGTGGAAATTGGTGAATTGTCATTCACCTACCTTTCAAATATGTTATTGCTTGGATTACGGCATACCTCTTCTAAGTTATAATATATTGTGATTGGATCCTAGCCTTAGCATTACATTTGGGTGTTTTATTAAGGACTCTCTTAATATCTAAACTAATCTTGTCCTCTTCTTTCAGATGTCTTCAAACAATGCTGCTTCTGGCTCTAATCCTAATGGCTCCTTTACCCTTATGAACTTGTGTGGGAAAGTCACTTTTGATGGATCCAACTTCAATGAATGGATCAAAAACATCAGGATGATTACCCGCTACGAGTGTTGGATAAGGTGTCTAAGTCTATAACTTATTTGGTATATACTTGACCCGACCCGGCATGGTCCATTTGGGTTGCACTTCACCCAAACTGTTTATGGATAATTTTATGAGAATTGTATACTTACGATTTATTAATATATTATAAGTTATAATATATTAATATAAAGTCATGTTATTTAATTAGTTTTAATCTTGATATAATTATGAATTGATTTAGTGATTAAAAAGAAGACTAATTAAATCATGGGCTATTGTATTTATATGGTGTGGGCTAATGCTCATTTGTTAATGGGCTAAGCTTATATGGAAGTCCATGGATGATCCATGGAGCTTTTAACCCATGGATCCTTGGAAGAGGAAAAGACATGGGTTATTAGGGTTTCACCCTAACCATGCACACTATATAAACAAGCTTATGTTGCATGAAAAAGACCCTAAGTGTGTGTGTAAGTGTGGTGGCCAAAATCAAGAGTTAGTATACTCTCTCATACATTTTCCAAGTTTGTGGTGATTTGTGATTTCCATTTGAGGCATTCACATTATTGGTACTTGGCTCTCAAACTCCAAGGAATCAACAATCAATAAAAGGTATGTAATTCATCTAGTTCTCTTATGGTTAAAAGTACCCCATGCCATGCTAGATACGTTATAAACCTTGGAAAATAATATTTTGCATGTATCTTAGACAAACATAGATCCAAGGTTTAATAGGGTTGCATGTACACTTAGGAAGTGTTGGAATGCTCAAAACCCAACAGTGGTATCAGAGCCTAGGCTTGTTTGTTTGATACTTGATGCAAAAATAGTGATAAAAAGTCGATTTTTTGCTGTCTGACTGATGAACTCGCCGAGTCCATGGGGGGACTCGCCGAGTTCATGTGTAAACTCATCCTACTCGCCGAGTAGGTTCGTGCACTCGGCGAGTAGGAGCCTCAGAATGCAGTTTTTCGACTTTTGCTGCTGGAAATGGACTAGAAACATTACCCTAAACTGTTTTGATGTTTTAAAACTTTTTTTAGTTGGTGTAATGGTAGTTCTAATCCATTTACAATAGCTTATATCAAAATTTCATGCTTTGTATGTGTTCATATAATTCTTGAAACTTTGATGATCATGTTCATGTTCTTATGAATTTAGAAGGTGATAGGAATTATTTGCTGAATTGTTTAGGATTAATTCTTGATCATTTATGTGTTTTAATGGAGTCCATAATTTGTCCTCAAGTTATGGATATCCAAAGGTCACATCTTTTAAACACACACTTAAAACACATAAGTTACATAAAATGAAGAGTCTTCATTTTTATGAACCTTTAATTCATAAGTTATGAAATGAAAAGTTTTGGATAGTTACAAAACTTGCCCTCAAGTTTTGGAATTTGTAAAGTTTCACACACTTTAATAAACTTTAATTCCAAACCCTTAGAGTTTTAAAAGTTAAAATTCAACCCTTATACTATTTATAACATTAATGGTTAATTATTATATATATGTATAAGATGAAGTCGTTTTACCGTTAGTAGGCCTCATTCACGAAGCCGGTCTATAAGGGGGGTATAAGGTTGTTGCCTATAAAATGGCAACTTAATGGGTGTCCATTCTCACCCACCGCTTCCTTGATCGGTGGAGGGTCGTTAGCCGAACGGGTAGGACAATGACTTTAAATTCTCATTAAAAGTATAATGAATATTATAAAGTAACTAAACCTTTTATAAATTCCCAATCTTAGTTACTTTAGGAAAATGTGAATATGGTGCTAACCCATGAAATTCACACTTTGTACCTTACCAAGTCGTTGGTGGAGCGTGTATGGTTAACCGGCACACTAACTTGGACTAGTAAGGATCACGAAGGGTGACTTAATGTTTATCATAGATCAGTGGAGCGTGTGTGGTTAACCGGCACATCGATTAGGTGATAATATTAAGGGTACCAAGTGAGTTTGCATGGTTATTCACACCTTGTTTTGTGATCCTCAGCATCCCAGTCACAAAAACTGAAGGGCACAATCGAGATTGAAACATGCCATTGAAAAGTTCAATGAATCTCAAAAGATCTAGGAGTTTCAAATCCAATTAAAACCTAATAAATTATTTCGTTTTTCATGGTGGAAATTGGTGAATCGTCATTCACCTACCTTCAAATATTTTATAGCTTGGATTACGACATCCCTCTTCCAAGTTATAAAATATTGTGTTGGGTCCTAGCCTTAATATTTCATATTGGGTGTTATATTAAGGACTTGAATCGACTAACTTGATTTTCTCCCATTGTAGATGTCTGGTTCAGACAACTATGATCTTCCCAAATCGCTTGAAACAAGCTTTCCATTTGAAGATGATGTCCCTCAACATCATGCTTCACTCCCCCCACCTCCTCCATTTATTCTCCCTGACCCACAAGCCCGAAGACTTGAAAGGTTCAAGATCACTCAAGCTCTACTAGAAATGAAACATAAAGATGGAAGACCTGTGTGCACTCATGTCTTAGGAATGAAGTCACACATAGACAGGTTGAGAATGTTGGGTGCTGTTATTTCAAGGAAGTTCGTTGTTGACTGGGTTCTTCAGTCACTTCCTGAGTCATATAGTGAGTTTATTAAAGACTACCATATGACAGATCCTGACATAACCCTAATAGATCTTTCTTATTTGCTTGTTGCTGCTGAATCAGCAATGATTTGGCGCAATGGTCGAGCAAATATTGATGGAAAATCTATTTCTCAAACTTCCATGGACATGGACAATGGTAACATTGGAAGTCCAGAAAAGCTTTCTCGTCCCAACGGAAGGGGATCGGCCTTGGTCAACCCGGTTGACCAAAAGGTAAAGGGAAAGGCTAAGTCTGTGATTGTCTCGTGTACCATTCCCAAAGAGTCTATATGTTTTTATTGTCATGAAAAGGGACATTGGAAGCGAAGCTGCCCTGAATACCTGAAATATTTGAAAGCAAGTAGAGACAAAATGTTTGACTCGGCTTCAGGTAAGTCCACTATCTAACTTTGTTAAAATTCCTAATTGTTGATTCTTATTACATGATGTGACTAGGTTGCATCTTGATGTTTAGCAGGATCGAGCAAAAGGAAGGTTAAAATAAGAGTGTGCTCAATCTGATCACGAAGATGGATTTCTATCGCATGGTTCGAGGATCGGATTTTTGAGCTACTACTTAAAAGTTATGATAGATTGCTAGGAAATATGTAATATCATAGTTTTCATTTGAAGATGCATTGTAAGGGATATTTTTCCGCATTTTAATAAAGAAATAAAAGTTTTGTTTAGTTTATTTTATATTATATCCCCTTACAATGGCATTTATGGAAATTGATGTTTGTATGTTTCTAGCAATACTGGAAATATGAGTTTGATTCTCTCATATGTGGTAGTGTCTGAATTTACCAAATGAGGAAAGGTTCTCATCACCCAAGCTTCAGTTAGACAGAAACTTGGAATCATACAAGTTGTATTGTATGATGGATGAGAATTTTCATCTTTGTAAAAATTAAGACTAATTCATTGATCACATGCATATGTGAGTCAATTGAAGGACTAAGGAACTAGGTACACTGGGTGTGTGCTGGTCAAGGTCCACCACAAAGATCAATTCGTCATGATTTACTAGAGATTAGTAAATATGGTTATACTTATAAGGTTAAGTATAATTCTGTAACATTGGAAAAGTTTCAATGTATGGCAGAACGGATGAGATGAATCAAATTTGGCAGAAAGATAAAAGTTTCTCAAATCTGAAAAGATGGGAGAGTACTTTAGTATCATGTTTTTATGATCATCTTAATGATTATGAAACCATATCACAAATTCATACTCTAAGGACATCTTAGTGCATTGTTATGACTAAGATGAGGGGTCATGAATTGTTGGAATGCTTAAAATCAAAAGGATGGATCATACATGTTTTTATGATCATCTTAATGATTATGAAACCATATCACAAATTAATACTCTAAGGACATCTTAGTGCATTTTTATGACTAAGATGAGGGGTCATGAATTGTTTGAATGGTTAAAATCAAGAAGATGGATCATACTTCGTTCCAAAACAACTCTTAGAGTCATACTCCAAGATTGTAACATTGAGTGACATAAAGTAAGGTTTAAAAGACTTATCAAATGTAGTGTAAAATGTTTTCTACTCCTATACATTTGAAATTGGTAAGTTGTGATGTCTTGGATAAGACAAAGACAAACTAAGACCAATTATGTGAAGTGTTTATCTTAATAATAATCTGCACTATCCCTTGAATATTTGTTTTGTCAAGGAATGGTTCTTGACTAGGGAAACTTATATGTCAAGAGGACAGTGGGAGTCTTAAAGATCCTGAAAGGATTTCAAGATTTAATCAAGAGTAAAACCTGAGTTTTATCACTAGCACATGACTTAAGGTTTGAAACCTATTAAGTTGACATAATTCTTGTTTCTGTGTCTGTTCCTATTAAGTTGACTATGCATATGAGTTCTGTTAGTTCTAAACTGTGTGCATAACAGCTTGGAAGCATCGGTGGGCCTTGTGCTACCAAATGACAAGAAATTAAGATTGAACAAGTTCAATCCACGTAAGGCTGAATTTGTTACTAACCTTGTCTTGTGATTATGGTTTTGACAAATTCACATGGATAGGAACTCATACACCATAAAATCTAAGTGTCATAAGGTTTCTCTCCGATTCATGAAAATGATGGTGAGGAAATGCTTTCACTAAGAAGATTTTAAGTAGATAGCAATTGTGATGTTTGCATTCTCAAAGTCGTTAGTGGAGCGTGTGTGGTTAACCGGCACACTAACATGGACTTGTGAGAAATGGCAAAGGTCTAAACAATTAAGACTATGATTACGGCATCCCTTTTCATAGTTCTGGAAATTGTTTAGATACACATGTGAGCTATCTAAGAAAGGGTGTACGAATCTAAATTTCAGAAGTCCAGCTGATTTCTGGAAATATGTCAGAGCTAGTGGGAGCATAAGTGTTATGCTGATAATCATCATGTTAGTGGGAGCATGATTATTATGTTTAGTGTTGCAAGTTAGCAATGTTAATTATAGAAAAACAAAAGTTTCAATTCGTAAAGTTGTAGGGGTTGAAAAAGTTGTTTTGCTATAATTAAGGGAGAGGAAATTATACTTCATTTCAATTCTAAAAGCTTAGATTGAGTTGTAATCATCTTTAGTCAAGGATATATATATATATGAATTTTATGTTGGAATGGTTCAACATAAGGAAATTCTATATATATTGCGTTCTCAAATTCGATTATGATTACAGCATCCCTCTTCATAGTCGATTTTTGAAAACATGGAAAATAAAAAAAATATTGTAGCAAAAGACTGATCCAGTATCAGGTCTTTATGTGAGACATCGTGAATCGTGTCCCATATGCTTCGGGTATAGGATCGGTCACATGTGCTATAATATTCATCCTTTCTAAATTTTCCAAATGCTCAGAGCATTAAGAAGGGAAAAGTCTAGAATTGGATAAGACTAAAATGATTAAGCAATTGTCGAGGACTATCTAAGGCTCACCAAAGATTGGTTGCTCAGGGACAGTTGGAAGTATAGTGTTAAATTTTGGAAGGACCATATGGATATATTCTGAAAAGAGGTAGCTCTTGTTCAGATATGATAATCAAAATAGGAATATGGAAATTTTCCATATTGGGAGTTGGATATTAAGAATCTATGAGAAAGTTAGAAACTTTTATGCAAGAAGGATGTTCAAAGCAATGTACTTTGAATATGAGAGTTCGTTTCCATAGAGTTGATCTCCTTTGGAATCCTCTGTAATGACTGATGACAAGGTTTTGGTGACCTTGTGCATAATCATTACGAGAGGATCAGTGCATATAAGTTTAAAATCTAACAGATTTTTGGTAAATGGTAGGAATTAGGAATTCTTACATTTACAATAAGGATTTGGGATTGTGAAATGAGCATCATTGGAATCATGTTCAATTGATCTATTTCACAAAGTAAAGATCATAGACAAACATAGTGTGCATACTTGGAGTATGGCATAACTATTGTTTAGAAAAACAAAGTGTACATGCTAGGAGCATGGGACGACTGTTGTTTTTGTTCAAGTATTAAGTTGATTATTTGAAACATTATACAATGAATAATGTGTAATCAATATGGTGATAAATAAAAGGTGGTTTTATTTATATTCAAAAGGGTTCTGAGACCATATTGGATTCGATTATTATTGTGTTTCACTTTGCATGTTTTGACTTCCAGGATAGCTAGGTTATTCTTTCCGAATGACTAAGTTATTTAAACACTCCACAGTCGTTCATATGTTGTAAGTAGGTATGAATTAAGACTGTCATGAATCGAGTTTGTAGATGGCTAAACGTGTTTAGACATAGCAATGGTTGCTACAACATTCATGAGTACTCATAAGTTATGAGTATTGGAATTAACCCACGCTCACTTGTATCACTTCATGGAATTTATCTCGAGTGATCGTGATCACTTCATATAAGTCTTCAAACCTAAAGATATGAGTTGTTACCTATGAGTTGGTTGTGCATTGATTGCACGTAAACGCATCAGTAACTTGATGTTATAAAACGTGCCTTTGTGTATAATTCAACAAGTAGTAGAAACAAGTATATGAGTCGAAGTTTATCTGTTCCTTCTAGTCCTTGGAGGATTAGAAGCGATATCTGGGCCCCTCGATGATTTTGTTTTGACCTATGTATCGGGCCCGGTCAGAACCTAATTGATGTGTTCAATTTAGTTCTTTGTCAAACAAATCGGAAATCGGGAAACAAACTGCTGGACAATAAGTACGACGTTGTTCCATGTATTTGTCCGGCTGATATCATGAGAACAGAGGATTATATGATCACTTATCTAAAATGGCGCTTCATAGTTCAACAGAGTTTTCGAGAGCTACGATTGCTGGTTGGTTCCTGAAGTAACATACGCAAATATAGTTATTAGACTTATCCAAGTGGGAGACTGTTGGATAAGGTGTCTAAGTCCATAACTTATTTGGTATATACTTGACCCGACCCGACATGGTCCATTTGGGTTGCACTTCACCCAAACTGTTTATGGATAATTTTATGAGAATTGTGTACTTACGATTTATTAATATATTATAAGTTATAATATATTAATATAAAGTCATGTTATTTAATTAGTTTTAATCTTGATATAATTATGAATTGATTTAGTGATTAAAAAGAAGACTAATTAAATCATGGGCTATTGTATTTATATGGTGTGGGCTAATGCTCATTTGTTAATGGGCTAAGCTTATATGGAAGTCCATGGATGATCCATGGAGATTTTAACCCATGGATCCTTGGAAGAGGAAAAGACATGGGTTATTAGGGTTTCACCCTAACCATGCACACTATATAAACAAGCTTATGTTGCATGAAAAACACCCTAAGTGTGTGTGTAAGTGTGGTGGCCTAAATCAAGAGTTAGTATACTCTCTCATACATTTTCCAAGTTTGTGGTGATTTGTGATTTCCATTTGAGGCATTCACATTATTGGTACTTGGCTCTCAAACTCCAAGGAATCAACAATCAACAAAAGGTATGTAATTCATCTAGTTCTCTTATGGTTAAAAGTACCCCATGCCATGCTAGATAGGTTATAAACCTTGGAAAATAATATTTTGCATGTATCTTAGACAAACATAGATCCAAGGTTTAATAGGGTTGCATGTACACTTAGGAAGTGTTGGAATGCTCAAAACCCAACAACGAGGACAAAGAATATGTCCTTGACAAGGAGCTTAAGGAGATTGATGAGACCACTGCAACTCCCCAGGAGATCGCTGACGTCCGGGCACATGAAAGGGATGCTACAAAAGTGGCATGCATCATGTTGGCCACCATGACAACGGAACTCCAAAAGTCCTATGAGGACTTCTACCCTTTTGAAATGCACCAAGATCTGATGGAAAGATATCATCAAAGTGCACGACAAGAGAGGTATGAAATCATATGCTCTATCATAACAACCATGATGAAGGACGGGGAATCCGTCACGAGCCACATGCAGAAAATGCAAAGGTATGTGGATCGGTTGTTGAAGCTTAATGTGAACTTACCTAAGGAGCTTGCAATAGATATCATTTTGCACTCCTTACCATCGTGCTATGATCAATTCCGCATGACATATCACATGAATAAGGAAGAGGTCACACTCAGCAAACTTCAGGGACTCCTCAAGACTGCAGAAACAGGTCTTAAGGGTAAGTCGGTTGTTAACACTCCTACTCCAAACTCCGCCCCGGTTTTGGCAATCGGGAAAGGTAGAGGGAAGAAGAGGAAGAGCTCTTCGAAGGGTACCAAGGCTAGGACCCTTGATGGCTCTTCTTCAAGTGGAACCAAGAAAGGTTTTGTCACTCCTTCTTCTGACCCTAAAGAGGCTGAATGCTTCTATTGCCATGAAAAGTCACATTGGAAGCGGAACTGCCCAAAGTACCAGCAAGATGTGAAGGATGGGAAAGTTAAACCCAACCATGGTGTGTATGAAACTGTATCTGTGGTTGATAACTTAGGAAATAATGTATTGTGTATTGATTCTGTTAATGATAATAACTTGGATAAAGCATCATTATGGCATTGTCGTCTTGGACATATAAGCAAGAAACGCATAGGCCAACTCCAAAAGGATGGAGTATTGGAGTCATTTGACCTAAAGTCAGATGATAGTTGTGAATCATGCTTACTTGGAAAAATGACAAAGTCACCCTTCATAGGTTCTTGTGAGAGGGGTGAAGGTTTGTTGGATCTTATACACACTGATGTGTGTGGGCCCTTCAAACATGCCACAAGGGATGCTAATCGTTATTATTTAACTTTTACTGATGATTACAGTAGATATGGATATGTCTACTTAATCAAGCATAAGTCAGAGACTTTTGAGAGGTTTAAAGAGTTTAAACAGGAAGTCGAGAATCAATTGGGCAGGAACATTAAGATGCTTCGATCCGATCGAGGTGGTGAGTATCTTAGTTCAGAGTTCCTCGACTATCTTAGGGAATGTGGGATTGTCTCACAAATGACACCTCCCAGGACATCGCAGTTGAATGGTGTAGCTGAGAGGCGTAATCGAACCTTGTTGGATATGGTTCGTTCCATGATGAGTCGAGCTTCGCTACCAATCTCATTTTGGGGGTATGCCTTAGAGACTGCCGCCCATATCCTTAATCTAGTTCCCACAAAGAAAGTTGCCAAAACTCCTCATGAGATGTGGACTGGTAAAGTGCCCAAACTAGACCACATTAAGATTTGGGGTTGCGAGGCTTTCGTGAGACGCGAGACTCATGATAAGCTCGAACCTCGAAGTGAGAGGTGTATTTTCATCGGCTACCCACAGAAATCCTTTGGTTACCTCTTCTACAGACCTAGTGAGAATGTGGTCTTTGTAGCTAGGACGGCTTTCTTTCGAGAGAGAGAGTTCATAAGCCAAGGACACAGTGGGAGGCAAGTTGACCTTGAAGAAATTCAAGAGTCAAGTGGTGAAGGAACTTCAAACCCTAGCACTCAACTTGAGGAGGAAACTTCTGTTGAGCCAATTGACAAGTCTGTACCTCTGAGGCGTTCCACAAGGGTTAGGAATGCACCTGAGCATTACTATGGATTCCATATTACTGCGGAAGGTGATACACTTATCAGGGATGAGACACTGATAGGTCTGGATGAACCTAACAGTTACGCGGAAGCCATGGCAGGCCCTGAGTCAGCCAAGTGGAAAGAGGCAATGGACAGCGAGATACAGTCCATGTATGACAATCAAGTTTGGAACTTGGTTGAGAATGTACCAGGTCGTAAGACTGTAGGGTGCAAATGGATCTTCAAGAAGAAGACCGACATGGATGGTAATGTACACACTTATAAGGCACGACCGGTTGCAAAGGGTTTCTCACAAACTCTGGGAGTTGATTATGATGAGACCTTTTCTCCAGTGGCCAAGATTAAGTCTATTAGGGTTCTGTTAGCCATAGCCGCATTTCATGACTATGAAATATGGCAAATGGATGTCAAAACCGCTTTCCTTAATGGAAAGTTGGCTGAGGATGTTTACATGAGTCAGCCAGAGGGTTTTGTTAACACAGAGTACCCTAATAGAGTGTGTAAGCTTGAGAAATCCATTTATGGGTTAAAGCAAGCACCTCGCAGATGGAATCTTTGCTTTGATGAGAAAGTCAAGGAATTTGGCTTTTCTAGGAGTGAAGATGAATCTTGTGTATATGTCAAGGCTAGTGGGAGTATAGTTAGCTTTTTGGTATTGTATGTGGATGACATACTACTCATAGGAAATGACATCCCAACTCTGCAGGAAGTTAAGTCCTGGTTTGGGAAGTGTTTCTCTATGAAGGACCTAGGAGAAGCTGCCTATATTCTAGGGATAAGGATCTTGAGAGACCGGAGTAAAAGACTAATTGGACTTAGTCAGAGTACTTACTTGGATAAGGCGTTGAAGAGATTCGGAATGCAGGACTCCAAGAAAGGAGAGTTACCCATCCAGAGTAATGCCAGATTGAGTAAGACACAAAGCCCTAGTACTGAGGCTGAGATAGCAGAAATGAGTCGAATACCTTATGCTTCGGCTGTAGGATCGATCATGTATGCTATGACGTGTACTCGACCTAATGTAGCCTTTGCTTTGAGCATGGTTAGCAGGTATCAGGGGAACCCTGGCAAGGCACACTGGACTGCGGTAAAGAATATCCTCAAGTACCTACGGAGGACTAAGGGCTGGGTCCTTACCCTCGGTGGGAGTGAAGACTTGAGAGTTGTAGGGTATAGTGATGCTAGCTTTCAGACTGATAGGGATAATTTCCGCTCTCAGTCAGGCTGGGTCTTTACCTTAAATGGAGGAGCAATTTCTTGGAAGAGTTCCAAGCAAGAGACAGTGGCTGATTCAACTTGCGAATCAGAGTATATAGCAGCTAGCGAGGCAGCAAAGGAGGCAATATGGCTCAAGAACTTCATTGGAGACCTTGGAGTTGTACCAGCTATTAAAGAGCCAATGGAAATTTTCTGTGATAGTGAAAGTGCAGTTGCCTTAGCCAAGGAACCAAGGGATCACGGGAGATCCAGACACATCGACAGAAAATACCATTTCATCAGACATCGAATAGAAGAAGGACTCCTCGTGACAAAGAGGGTATCATCGGATGAGAATCCAGCAGATCCCCTCACGAAGGGACTGACTCGGGTTAAGCATCTCCAGCATGCTCGGAGCATAGGGCTGAAGGATGATATTAGATTTAGTAGTTAGATAACCTTGAAATTTGTAAAGTGTAATTGACATTAGATGATGAATAAAAGGTGTTTTATTTATGAGTAAAGTGTTGCTATCTTTTGTCGATCGTTTACTATATTTCTTTTGCATGTTTTGACTTCCAGAATAATTATGTTTGGTATATCATATTATTCGAACCTCCACAGTCGGTCATATGTCGGAAGTAGGTATGAATCAAGACTGTCATGATTGGTTGTAGAGGTCTAAGTTGTTGGACATGGCTACAACACTCATGAGTGCTCATAAGTTCTGAGCATTGGACTCAACCCACGCTCACTGGAATCACTTCATGGAATTTATCTCGAGTGATCGTGAGACGGTAATATCATATAAGTCTTCAAACCTAGATATATGATTTGTTACTTATGAGTTGGTTATGCATTGATTGTACGAAAACGCATTGGTAACTCGATGTTATAAAACGTGCTCTTGTGTATAATTCAATGAGTAGTAGAACAAACATATGAGTCGAAGCTTATATGTTCCTTCTTGGATTAGAAGCTGATATCTGGGCCCCTCGATGATTTTGTTTTGACCTATGTACCGGGCCCGGTCAGAACTAAGTTGATGTGTTCAATTGAGTTCTATGTCAAACAAATCGGAAATCGGGAAACAAACTGCTGGACACAAAGTAAGACACTATTCCATGTATTTGTCCGGCTGATATCTAGAACAGAGGATTATATGATCACTTATCTTAAATGGCGTATCATCATCTTCTCAGTTCCGAGAGACCTTGAAAGAGCTACGATTGCCGATCGGTTCCTGAAGTATTGCAGTTATAGTTATTAGACTTATCCAAGTGGGAGACTGTTGGATAAGGTGTATAAGTCCATAACTATTTCTGGTATGTACTTGACCCGACCCGGCATGGTCCATTTGGGTTGCATGGCACCATGCAATTGGATAAACTAAAATGAGAGAAATAACACTTATGGTTTATTAATATATTATAAGTTCTAATATATTAATAATATTATTTAATTAGTTTGATCAAGAATTAATTTAGAATTAATTAAGTGATCAAAAGATAACTAATTAAATATATGGGTAGATTATGTAAATCTTCCATATCTTATATAGTGGGCTAAGAGGCTCCATGGATTATCAAGTTGGGTTCCGCCCATAGGATGCTCCATGGAGGCTCCATGGGAGTTACAAACCCATGGGTCATGGAAATGAAGAGTCATGCCACATTAGGGTTTACATGGTGTAACCCTAGATGTGACACACTATATAAGCAACATGTTCTCCACCAAAATCGGCGACACTAAGAAACAAGAGGGCTAGAGCCGATTTTGCAAGTGTAAGATTCTCTCCAAGTTTACTCCTTTGCATTTGGTGTTGTGTGAAGCATTTGAGGCATCACACTTGGGGTGCTAGGCTCACAAGGTTTCAAGGATCATAATCAACAACAAGGTAAGTTATTCTATCTTTCATTCAAGTTAAAAATGTTCCCCATGTATGCTAGATAGGAATATAACCTTGGAATTCAACTTTGCATGATTATTAGACAAACATAGATCCAAGGTTATTAGGGTTGCATGTACACTTAGGAAGTGTTAGAATGCTCAAAACCCCATCAACATAAGCCAAAATAAAATCATCGAGGGGCCCAATATATCGCTTTTAATCCTCTTAGGATAAAAGGAATAGATAAACTTTGACTTATATGCTTGTACTAACTACTTGTTAAATCATGCAAAACGATACGTTTTATAACATCAAGTTACTGATGTGTTTTCATATCATCAATGCACAACCAACTCGTAGTCAACAACTCATATATCTTGGTTTGAAGACTATGTGATATTATCGTCTCACACTCACTCGTGATAAATTCCATGAAGTGATTCATGTGAGTGTGGGTTTAATCCAATACGCAAATCAGTACTAGAAAAACAGCCTTTTACGACGCGCAATTAATGACACACACTGATAGAGGGCGCGCATTTGTGTGTGCCCTAAAACATAATGTCAGTTTTCCAAAATTTGAAGGATAGAGGACGCGCTTTTGTGCGTGCCCTAAAATTATTGCCAAACAAAACAAAATTAAAAACACGGAGGGCGCTTATTGTAAGTGTGTGTCATCTACAAATGTCGCTTTATATTTTTTTTTAACTAAACGTGCGCTTTTAAAGAGGGATCCTCTAAAATTCTAAAATTTTGAATAACCCGCTTCTGCACTCTCTCCTCTGGATCGCCTTATCTCTCGTAAAATCGCACAGAGCCATTCTCTCCCTCCTCTCTCTCTCTCTAACCTTAGACACAGCCACCGGCCATTCACGATGTCTTCTTACCCTTTCCTTCTTCCTTGCTCCATATTTTTGACCTTCGTCGGAGCTATCTTCTTCTCCCCCGCCGCCACCAACAAACCACAACCTTATTCATTACCCTAAAAACCAGACTAATGTTTCACCTATCATAATCTCTCTCTCATAACACTTAGGTTTTTGGCAATTGAAAAAATCGCTCTACTGTTGACTCTTTTGTTTATGTATTGTTATGGTCTTCTCAAATCATAGTTTTATCAAGTGAGCTCACATTCAATTCTATGACTTGCCTCTCCTCTTCTCTACAGACCTAATTACAACATCTAGATGTACGAATCACTCTACTGTTGACTCAAATTTCTCCAATTTCTTTTGAATTTTCAGATTGTTGAGCAGAACGTGAAGGAAGTAGAGATTATTGAGCATGATTTGTCATGATTTTTTGTTCTTCTTACAAGCCCTAGGTCCTCTTTAAATAAATATCTCGATAAAATATCCATATTTATGATGGAATTGAGTTTGAGTATAGTAATAATCTTGTTTGACTATTTTGCAGACGGAATCTTCTCTTAACCGTAAACTGGTGATTGAGATTGCAGAAGCACAATCTTTTGGGGTAAGTTCATTCAAATTTGTATCCATCATGTCCATGTCATATTGTTCTATTTTGAGGGCATTATCCGTGGCTGGATAGAGATAATATTGTGAGAATTATAAATTGGTTTAATATTCTTGCTATCCACAGATTAAGGCTAAGAAACCTACCTGGAAGATCTGTTCTTCGTTTTATCTTAAGAATCTAGTGAAAAGCTTACCTAAAGTCCAGATTATTGATGACATGGATCTTATTGATGAGGACAGCCTGTTATTTGAAGAGGTCTTGAAGAAACCTCAGCTCCCACCTGGTAAATGTTAAGAGTTAGGGTTTTCATTTTTTTTCTGTGGATAAGTGTGTAGATGTTAAGTTGGACAAGGTGAGATTTTGTTGTTTCTGATTGCATATTGTGATGAGGTTTTGCAGTTAGTGATTGTGAAGTTGGAAGCACAAGGAAAGAATGCAAAAATTGCTCATGTGGACGTGATGAAGAAGAGGAGAAAGTGAAAAAGCTGGGAGTGACTATGGACCAGTTGGTGACAAACTAATTTCAACAATTTTAGAATCAAATTCTTTAGCTTTCTTGTACAGCTCCTCAAATTCAACAATATTAAATGTTTGAAAAACTTTAGCTTTCTTGTACATCTCTTCTCTAATGGCGATATAAGACTCCACCTGTTCATCTTCTGTTGCGCCTTCACTTACAGGTTTAGAAGGTTTCTCCACTGTATCTGGATGAACTTCCCCTTCACTTTCTTCAATATTGGCTTCCTCTTTAGTATTTGTTGCAGCTGCACCTTCCTCAGGGGTTGTCAGTTCAGATAAAGGGCGACTTGCTATTAGTTCCATGAAGCTGTAAATTATAGAAAAGAGTGATCGTGTTTAGTTTAAGTTGGACCTAAGAAAAGCAAGCACAGAAGCTAGAAGCTCTTCTACTGAACAAGTGTATATCATCTGTTATAATAGCGGTCCAATTGTTGTTTGAACCTACTCTTTTTAAGGGTAGTATCTGGAAAAATCTTGACCCCTTAGGACTTCACTCTGATCATGAAATATGGGAGGTAATAAAAATATAAATAAAAATGAAAATTCATATTATTATTTTTTATTATTAATTTGACTGATTCTTGCAGGCATTGGAGAAATGCCAGCTTAAGAGTACCATTAGTAGTCTCCCAAACTGTTTAGATTCATCTAGTAAGAACAATGTAGAATTGAATTCCCTCCATTTATGGAATGGAATTAAAAATTCCAATTCCAATGTTTTTTTTGTAAAACAGTGAGTGATGAAGGAGAAAATTGGAGTATGGGTCAACGACAGCTGTTCTGTTTAGGAAGTGTGTTGCTTAGGAGAAACAATATCTTAATTCTTGATGAAGCAACTGCATTAATTGATTCAGACACAGATGCCACTGTACAAAGGATTATAAGGCAGGAATTCTCAACTTGCACTGTTGTAACAATTGCTCATAGGATTCCAACTGTTATAGACAGTGACATGGTCATGGTTCTCTCCTCTGGTATGTATCGTATTCTTCATAAACTCATATATCTCTTAAAATGACACAATTACCCTCTACAAAATAATAAAATTCCATGTATAATATGTGAAATGATGGAATATGATGCGCCCTCCAAGCCAATGGAGTCGGATTCTTATTTCTCAAAACTTGTTGCTGAGTACTGGTCCAGCTGCAGGAGATGATCCACGGGTAATTTCTTTTCAAGTTAAAAGTAAAAGTAAAATTTCTTATTATTCGTTATATGTATATACGTATATGTATGTGTATATATGTATACACATATACATATATTGTTAATTAATTATTCTTTATGAAGATTTGAACTTGATAGTAGCTGATAATAATGGAAATCAGGAAGAATAATATGCAAGTTATACAAAAATTTTGAAAGGGTATTTTGGGTATTTGGTAGTAGATATTAATCCACAAGAAAAATCTTTACTGTATGATTGGGTGAAACTCATTGTCGTTCTTAAGTTTTTTTTCTTTTTTGGGTATTTGGTAGTATATATTATTTGTGTACATTGAACAGGAATTATGGATATATTGTTGTTCATTCAATAATATAATACGTACAAAACAGTGAGGTTTGAATTTAAAACATCATATGGGTTGGAGTATTTGCGAATTGGGCATGCTCTTGACACCAACAAGTTTGAAAGTTTTCAAAATAATTATTATGTGGTCTTTAAATTGACAATTGTTAATAATTCTAAGAATTTTGACTTAAATTAGTGTGAAAATGGTTCCATGCAAAGGATCCAACAAGTTTGAAAGTTTTCAAAATAACGCCAATTCACAAACACTTTAGATTCAGACCTCTTCCAAACAACAAGACTCTCTGCTGGATCTTCAAGATATTATGGTCAAGCAATTATATACATAATGTTTAAGTCTTGACTCTTTGAGAAAAACACAAATCTATATAAATATTAAGCTTTTTCCGAACCTTAGGCAAAAATTAAGTCTTCCACAAAATCTTTCATTATTAAGTTAACTTTATTTTTTTAATTTTAATAAAACCAATATTGATTATATTTATAATTATGGTTTTAAAATTCAATTATATAAATTATAAAAAAAAAATCATATTATTAAAATTATTTTATTTCATCATTAATTTTGTCCAGTGCTTAGATTGCAAAGGGAAGAGCTAGAACTGGAGTTTCATGCTTTTAAATAACAAATCAACCAAGTCAAAACTAGTGATTCAGACATGAAAATGTTTGATAACCATAACTCCTCAAAGTAATATACTGTATTTTTGTTGACACATTACTCTTTTTTCTATAGAGCTTTGAATGAAAAAGAGAAAAGTCTTCAAGAGTCCCTTCAACGGGTTGAACTTCTTGTAAAAGAGATTGCCAACAAGGATTGAAATTCATGATGTGTTGGGTAAAAAACTATTATAAATTTTGTTTTTTGTATTGATTCCAATGTGTTTTCTGAAGTTTGTAGGTTGATTTTTTTTACTCTTTAATAATCAATCTCTTGGTTTAATGTGTTTGTTTTAATGGCAGTCGTTGATTGAAGGCAACCAAATGGAGGAAATATATGATATGGAGGATTTTTTTTGACATGATATCTGAAACAAGAATGTGCCCCTAAATAGCAATGTAGTATTAGGTTATATAGTTAGGGAAAACCTCTTAAATCAGATCCCTTAATACCAATGTATTACAATTTTTAGACATGATGTTATTGGATGAAATTGATTGTTTTGGTATATATTTGTTTCCATATTTGTGTATTATGCGTAAATGAGTATCGTAAATAGGCGTCGTAAATTCATATCGTAAACAGTTGTTGAAGTTTATGACACGCAAATACGTGTCATCTTCATTTATGACAAGGGCTTTAATGATACGCAATGTGTGTCATAAATGCATGTCGTAAGGTTACGACACGCAAATGTGTGTCGTCTTCCTTTATGACAGGCCCTTTCTTGATACGCATTGTGTGTCGTAAATGAGCGTCGTAAATACGTGTCGTAACTACGCGTCGTAAATGCGCGTCGTCTATAGACGACGCACAAAAGCGTGTCATCTCTCGTTATGACAGGGTCTTCCTTGGCACACATTTGCGCGTCGTCTGAGCATTTTACGAAACGCATTGCGCGTCGTAAAAGGCTGTTTTTCTAGTAGTGAATCTTATTTCAAGAGCACTCATGAATGTTGTAGCAAACTTTTGCTATATCTAACACCTTAGACAATGTACAAGCGAATTCATGACAGTCTAGCCTCATAACCTACTTCCAAAGTATGATCGAGTGTGGATAGTTTGAATAATCTTATTATTTCGGAAGTCAAAACATGCAAAGTGAAACAATAGTAAACAATTGACACAAAATAGTAACTTTACTTATAAATAAAACTCCTTTTATTCAATCATCAAATGTCAATTACATTTTAGCTATTACAAGTTTCTAAATATTTATCTAATCACTAAAACTAATATCGTCCTTCAGCCCAATAGTCTTAGCATGCTACAAGTGCATAACCCTACTCAGTCCCTGTGTGAGGGGATCTGCTGGGTTATCCTCTGATGATACCCTCTTAACTACGAGGAGTCCTTCTTCTACTCGATGTCTTATGAAGTCGTACTTTCTGTCGATATGCCTGGATCTTCCATGATCTCTCTGTTCCTTGGTTAAGGTGACCGCCCCTTCGTTATCGCAGAAAATCTCCACAGGCTCCTTTATGGATGGTACAACTCCAAGATCTCCGATGAAGTTTTTCAACCATATCGCCTCTTTCGATGCTTCGCTCGCTACTATGTACTCTGATTCACACGTTGAATCAGCTACACTCTCCTGCTTGGAACTTTTCCATGTTACTGCTCCTCCATTTAGGGTAAACACCCAGCCCGACTAAGAGCCCAAATTATCTCTGTCGGTCTGAAAACCGGTGTCACAATACCCTGTCACTCTCAAGTCATCGCTCCCACCGAGGGTAAGGACCCTATCCTTAGTCCTCAGTAGGTACTTAAGAATGTTCTTTATTGCAGTCTAGTGAGCTTTACTGGGATTCCCTTGATATTTGCTGACCATGCTCAAAGCAAAGGCCACATCAGGGTGATTACAAGTCATATCATACATGATCGAGCCAACTACGGAAGCATATGGTACTCGACTCATCTCTTCTATCTCAACCTCTGTATTCGGACTTTGAGTCTTACTCAGTTTGGTATTGCTCTAGATAGGTAAGTCACCTTTCTTGGAATTCTCCATGTTGAAACACTTCAATACCTTGTCCAAGTAGGTACTTAGACTAAGTCCTATTAGTCTGTTACTCCTGTTTCTCAATATCCTTATCCCTAGAATGTAAGCAGCTTCTCCAAGGTCCTTCATAGCGAAACACTTCCCAAGCCAGGACTTAACCTCCTGCAAGGTTGGGATGTCGTTTCCTATGAGCAGTATGTCATCCACATACAACACCAGGAAGCTAACTATACTCCCACTAGCTTTGACATATACGCAGGACTCATCTTCGCTTCCCGAAAAACCAAACTTTTTGACCTTCTCATCAAAAAAAAGATTCCATCTGCGAGATGCTTGTTTCAATCCATAGATGGATTTCTCAAGCTTACACACTTTATTAGGGTACTTTGCATTGACAAAACCCTCTGGCTGACACATGTAAACCTCTTCAGCCAACTTTCCGTTAAGGAAAGCGGTTTTGACATCCAATTGCCATATTTCATAATCATGAAATGCAGCTATGCTAACATAACCCTTATAGATTTAATCTTCACTACTGGTGAGAAGGTCTCATCATAGTCAACTTCCTGAGTTTGAGTAAAGCCCTTCGCAACCAGTCATGCCTTATATGTGTGTACTTTCCCATCCATGTCGATCTTCTTCTTGAAGATCCATTTTCACCCGACTGTCTTGGGACCTGGTACATTGTCAACCAAGTTCCAAACTTGATTGTCATACATGAACAAAATCTCGCTGTCCATCGCCTCTTTCCATTTAGCAGACTCGGGGCCTGCCATGGATTCCTTGTAGTTAGATGGCTCATCCAAATTTACCAGTGTGGTATCACTGATAAACGTATCACCTTCAGTAGTAATATGGAAACCATAAAACTCAGGTGCCATCCTAACTCGAGAGGAACATCGAAGAGGTAATGACTCGTCAATAGGTTCACCAGGAGTTTCCTTCTCGGGTTGAGTGCTAGTTTTTGAGGTTCCTTCATCAATTAACTCTTGAAGCTCTTCAATGTCAATTTGCCTCCCACTGTCCTCTTGGCATATGAGTTCTCTCTCTCGGAAAACCCCTCTCCTCACGACGAAGACAACATTGTCACTCGGTCTGTAGAAGAGATACCCAAAAGACTTTTGCAGGTAGCCGATGAAAATACATCGCTCACTACGAGGTTCGAGCTTGTTGTGAGTCTCTCATCTTACGAAAGCCTCGCAACCCCAAACCTTGATATGTGCCAACGAGGGAACCTTTCCTGTCGACATCTCGTGAGGTGTTTTGGCAACCTTCTTAGTAGGGACTACATTAAGGATATGAGTGGCAGTCTCTAAGGCATACCCCCAGAATGAGATATGTAACGAAGCTCTAATCATCATGGAACGAACCATGTCCAACAAGGTTCGATTGCGCCTCTCAGCCACACCATTCAACTGCGGTGTCCAAGGTGTCGTTAATTGTGAAACAATTCCACATTCCTTAAGATAGTCGTGACACTCGATACTAAGATACTCACCACCTCGATCGGATCGGAGCAACTTTATCTTCCTGCCCAATTGATTCCCCACTTCCTGCTTAATCTCTTTGAACTTTTCAAAGGTTTCTGACTTATGCTTAATTAAGTAGATATAGCAATATATGTTGTAATCATTAGTAAAAGTCACATAGAAGCGGTTAACATCCCTTGTGGCGGTTCTGAAGGGTCCGCACACATCGGTGTGTATGAGATCCAACAAACCCTCACCCCTTTCACAAGTACCAGTGAAGGGTGACTTGGTCATCTTTCCACGCAAACAAGATTCGCAAGTGTCATCCGACTTTAAGTCGAATGACTCCAACACAACAGCCTTTTGGAGTTGGCCTATGCACTTCTTGTTGACATGTGTAAGATGACAATGCCACCAGCATGTGTCACACCCCGAAACCGGAACGGCGGAAATGTTCGGGGGTGGAGGACGTCATGTCAAGTATCACAACACATGCATTATAGTAATTAAAGTAACAGCAACCATTGTATTGATAATATAATATTTACATTAAGTTCAAAACATTACTTGAAATACATGAAAAGTACTACAAAAGTTAAGACGTAAGGCTCCGTCTTCGCAACACCTGGAAGAGAGTACCTGTCTACTAACGACCCTGAGAATACAAGTAGTTTGAAAAAAGTGTCAACATTAAAGTTGGTGAGTTCATTAGTATTTTTGTTATAGAAAGTATATCCTTTATTCTTTTGAAAAGCTCACCAGTTCCTACAGAAAATCCTATATTTTCTGCTGTATATTAATGATAAGTAAAACAACTCATGATTGTTCCTTCTAGAAGTACTTAGTGAATACAAGTCATATACATTTAGATCGAACAGATACTCGATTGTGTGGTTCTGCCCTAAGCCCACAACCAAACAAGGAACAGGAAATGAGGCGGAATCCACACATCCCACTATTTGTCGGATCTTCATGTATCTAACCCTGATGTATTTACTAAATACATTAAGTTTTATGATCCTTTAATTTGAAAAACGTTCCCTTAAGAAAATCCTATATTTTCTTAATAATTAATATGACTGTAGTTAATCCTTCTGTAATCATTCAGTGAATACTAATTATATATAATACAAATCGATTAGACAGTTGAATGGGTGAATCTGCCTTAAGCCCACAACCAAACAAGGAACAGGAAATACGGCGGAAGTCACACATTCCACTGTCTACCGGATCTTTATTATATATAATCCTAATGTATTCATCAAGCAACTACATAACTAACAATTATGAATCTCCGTTAAAATGGTAACCACAATAGTTCCTTCTATAATTACTTAGTTTATACTAACTATATATAACCTAATATCGAATGGACAGTTGAATGGGTGAATCTGCGCTAAGTCCACAACCAAACAAGGAACAGGAAATGAGGCGGAAGTCACACATTCCACTGCCTATCGGATATCATTTATATATAATTTGAATGTATAAACTAAGGAATTATAGAATTAACCATAATGGTCCTTTATGTAATATTAGTTTAATAAGAAGTATTAAACCTTTTGTAAATAAGTTTCTAGTTTCACTAACTCTATTGTGAAACATTGATTTCGGAAAGTTCTATCGAAAACTGTTTATCTTCCAAAATAACGATGTAAACCATAGAAAATCCTATATTTTCTATAAAACCGATTTGTAGTCTTAAACGCTCCAAGACCGAGAAGCACGAATATAATTACCATATTTAGCTTAATGATACCCAGTTTTGTTTATCGGTAATCCCATCTGAACATGTAATTACCCTGAAAGTTCGACGTGACGATACTACACTCAGATGATCACTTAGTACACGCGAGTTGTATAATACCGAGATCGAATAGACAGTTGAATGGGTGAATCTGCCCTATGCCCACAACCAAACAAGGAACAGGAAATGAGGCGGAAGTCACACATTCCACTGTCTATCGGACTTTAATTTTATCTAACCCTATTATATATACTGAGAAATCATATAGTTAGTATTCCTTGGGAAAAGTATATCTTTATGTAAATAATTAGTTAATACTATTGTGAATATTCATTATAACCATACTAATACAAAGTTAGTCCCACATAGATCTATACACCAACTCGCTCTCTCTAGTTATAATTAAGATTCGAACGGGTACCCTGAGTGGTACATCAAGTGGTTCACAATCCTGTATTAATTATTTACATAAAATGTAAAACCTTTTTATAATTAATAAGTAATTTTGTGAAAAGATTTCCTTTTGTTTCATAAACCATGTTTATAAGTTCATTTCCATGTTTTAACCTGGACTTTTGTAAATTAGTTTCTACGATCCGTAAGTTATACCTATAATAGTTTATAAGTTGATTTCCCTTTTTTAACAAGTTTCAAGTTCAAATACAATTAAACGACAAGAAAACATAAAATAAGTTATGTTTCTAAACACAAGCAATCTTGTGTTTTACTTGTATCCCAAACGAAGTTCCGAGCACAATTGGATCCTAATTGGCATATATATGTGTATAATTAGTGTATATAACAACTAATCATGCAAGGAAACACCTGAACTAAGTGTTACAATCACATGTGATTGATCAAAGGGGTTCTAAGGCCACAGCATGGAGTATACGGCCAAGGGGTATACGGCCATGGAGTGTACGGCCGTACACTCATGGTAAATCATGCAATTGAGGGGTGTTTGATCCATGGGGAAGCTAGTGTGGCACATGCACAACAAAAGGATGAACAATGCTTTCATTTTGGAGGGTTTTGAGGTGTATACGGCCACACCAAGTGTGTACGGCCGTACACTCTCCAAGATAGATGCATTTTTGTGTCTTGACTCAAAGGGGTTCAAGGGTTCAAGAATTCTAAGGGTAACAAGTGACTAGCAAGTGTTTAAGCCTTAGATTATGGACTTAACAAGGGTGTACGGCCATAGATAGAGTGTACGGCCGTACACTCTTGATGTTCTTGAGTTTTGAAGATGTTTCATGGATGAAATCATGGAACCTTACTAGATATAGCAATGAATCAACTAAATAATGGAAGGAATGCTTACTTTCTTTGAAGATCTAGGTGAAAGCTTGATGATAGTTGAGAGAGAGTTCGAGTTCTTAACTTGGAAGTTTGAGGAATGGTAAAAATAGACAGAATATCTTATATATGGGAGGTGGTGTATGGCCACATTGAGTGTACGTCCATACACCCATGTGTACGGTCGTACACTCCTCTTGAAGGAGTGTATGGCTTGAGTGTAACGCGAAGAACTTAAGTTAACATAGCCCTACACGAAATCCTTAAGTGTACTAGGGTTAGAACACCCAAACAGGCTCTAAGTGATGCTAAAAGTTAGCAGAAATGAGTCTGGCTCTCGATTGATTGGCTGGGCTTACAAGGCAAAAATTTCCAGGTTGTCACATTATCCCCCCGTTAGAGGGAATTTCGTCCCGAAATTCGAATTCTGAGTGGCTACTACAAACTAGGAGAGAGATAGGTACTTCGGTTCTATCTGATCTTTTGTTCTGATTGATGGAGAGTGTGCGAGTTTGGCTTACTTGACTACGTTTATTCAACTGGTAGGATGCCTACTCGTAGTTATGAACAGCTTTGTCCTGAAGTTCATGGTAAGACTCATACTTGATTCACCCATCATCATTTCGTGTATACAAGTCGTATATAATTAAGATTAGTAAGATGGTCAGATGTGAGACTCTACCCCAGGTCCACAACCAAACAAGGAACAGGAGATAGGTCGGAAACACACATCCTAGGTCTATAGATTCTTAATTATATACCACTCTCGCGTACACACTTAACAGTGATAGGTTAACCGTATTTGTCCTTAGCCTCTGTGCTTGAACTTGACTTGCTGTATAAGTGGTGTTCCTAGGAGATCTATTGGAAATACTTCGGAAGAATTGGAGACTTTCAGAATATCTTCAGTGTCTCCCTTCAAGTTCCTTGTCTACGGAGTAAACTAGAAAGACGTGGTACCCCTCGCATGGGTACTTCTATGTTTTGAAACGAGAAACGATACGAAGGTTCGGATCAAGTTTGTCGTTATAGATTGAAAGGATTTTGTTAGACGGCTGATTAAGGTGAAGGGTCTTTATGTAATAAGAAATTGGTATAGTAAGGACCAAACCAATATATTTCGAAAGACAACATCGGAATTTCTTATCGTGACGGCTGTTAAATCGAATAAAACGACGTACTATTCTATGTATGTGTTTTCAGTGCCCTCCGATTTTATCCTTGTTATTATTACTACAAACAATATGTACCGCATTAAGCGAGTACTAGCAGTATGAGTGTTCTGATATTCGAGACTGATTAATTTTCATAAGATAATCCCTAAAAGATCTTTCTATAATCGCTTGGTGTATACAAGTCATGTATAATTAAGATTGGAAAGACAGTTGACTAAGCAATTCTACCCTTAATCCACAACCAAACAAGGAACAGGAAATAAGGCGGAATTACTCACTCTAAGCCTACAAATCTTAATTATAAATGACCCTAATGTATACACTAAGCCATCACAGCTTATCTGAAAAGGGTTCTTAGTTTCCTTTATAAATGATGTATTTTGTTCAATTATTTATAATTATTTATATAAAAAAATCTTAACTTTTGAAAAATATTTTCGTTGGAAAAACGTACCACTGTTCATCAGTACTCTTCCATCCCCGCCAGCATTCTTAATTATTGGACAATCCCTCTTGAAGTGTCCAATTTCACCGCACTGGTAACAAGCCGGGTTTACTCCAATATCGGGTACTTGGTTAAGGGGTTGTGCTGGTGCCCTTCAGGAACGGGCAGTGTGCCCCTTCCTGTTACAATTTTTACAGTGTAATTATGGGCAGGCTCCATAATGATGGAAGTTACACTTATTGCATTTTGGGCGATTCCCCGCATATTGTCGTGCTGGCGTTGGCGTGTCAGGTGTTGTAACAGTATGAACAGCTATAATTTGTTGTCTTTTCGAGGTCTCTTGTGTTGACAATTCTTTCTTCTTGCTCCCAGACTTTCTCTTATTGTTGCCCTCTTTTATTGGCTCTGGAACGGGGGTCATTATTCCTTGGCAAACCCCATGGTCCACGAGACTCTGCGCCAATTGTTTTGCGCTATCGAAAGTAGTTGATTTGGAGGCTAAGACACTTGCTTGAATCTGGGGAGATAATCCCCAGATGTACCTCTCTATCTTCTTGCTTTCCGGGGTAACCATTTCGGGACATAGTGCCGCTAGGTCACTAAATCTATTAGTGTAGGTCACTATGTCTGAGCCTGTCATGGTGATATCCCAAATCTCTTCCTCTAGCTTTTGTATTTTGCCTCTCGGGTCGTATTCCTTCATCATTATTGTCTTTAAGTTCTCCCAGCCCATCGAATTAGCCAGTGCAAGGGTCAGTGACTTAACATGGCCATTCCACCATGTTAGAGCCCCATCGAAGAAAGTGCAGGCAGCAAATTTGACTTTGCTCCCTTCTGGGCACATTTAAATTTCGAAAACTGACTCCATTTTCTCGAACGATCGCATTAAAGCAATGACTCCTCCAATTCCACTAAAGGATTTGGGTTTGCAATTCATTAAGTCTTTATGCGTACACTACCTAGGGAGTCCGTGGATATTTCCGTAGTTAGACGGTTTAACACCGCTTCCAGTTCCATTGGCACCACTTGTGTGGATATGAGACATGGCGGCTGTTACGGCGGCAGTCACTGCAGCCTAGAACATAAAAGGATCATACTGTGGAGGTGGTGGCGGAGGATTTGTGGGTGCGTTGTTATTACGCCTGATATTTCTACGAGGCGGCATCTTTCTGTCATAAAGTTTTAAAGATGAAAGGTTGGTAAGATATTGGTAGTATAAATCGAATGATATAATACCATAATATTGAGTGTATCATGTTTCCGGGAGTGTTTTGAAATCAATTCATAATAGAAGTCGATGTGAACATAAACTTATGAATTTTTCAATAATGAATACCCCTACTGATGTTTCGTGACTGGATTTGCAAGTACTAGTTGGGATGAAATACGTGATAAACTTAACACCTGATGTGAGTAGTGTAATCACTAACTCACTAAGTTAAATTAGTTTCTTACTTATTAGTATGATGTATACGGTACTTTTTAGTTTGTTCCTAATAAGGTAAGGTTTGATAATGATTTCTCTAGGACTTTTCTCTTCGTTCGATCCTTTCTCGGAATTCTCCCTGAAAACCCTCTTTTGGTTCTGTCTCAACTCCTCTGTTGACTGATTGCGAGGTCTAGGTGTATCGGTTGTACGAGAATAGAAATGTCAAACGAATCTATGAGATTAATAAAACACTTTTATTAAAAATAGATTCTTACGAGAATGATCGTTACAAGGTTTTTCTATAATCACTTAGTGTATACAGATTATATATATTCCAAATCAAATAGACATTCGAATAAGTGATCCTACTCTAAAACCACATCCAAATAAGGAAAAGGAAGTAGAGTGAAAATCACCAATTCTAAGTCTATAAAATCTCAATTATATATAACCTTATGTATATCCTTAGTAATTATAACCTTACCAGTAAAGATCTTTTAGTTTGCACATAAGTTATTTATAGTACCTAAAATACTCCTATAGTATTTTATGTTTGATTCTAGGATTCCTTTGTGTATAGGGTTGGTAAGTTTTAGACTTGTTGCAACACCACTATCACTCCCAAACACATGTTGGTCATATCTCAAATAAATATAGTTGATCAGGTTATATTGATCCCAGATATGATTACATAACTGTCCAGGTTTGACTGTAGTGTCCAGCATCCAAATACTTTTGTTTTATTCTTTTTGTGATACTTGTTCTAGTATAGTATATATATACTTTTATAAAATATTGTTATATTTTAAAGTATAATTCTTGGTCAGAGTGTTTTAGTCCCATTATATTTATAGTTGTGTATCTTTTATAGGTTGATATACTTAGTTCACTATAAACAATGCTCTGATACCAATCTGTCACACCCCCAAACCGGAATGGCGGAAACGTTCGGGGGTGGAGGACGTCATGTCAAGTATCACAACACATGAATTATAGTAATAAAAGTAACATAAACCATTGTATTGATAATATAATATTTACATTAAGTTCAAAACATTACTTGAAATACATGAAAAGTACTACAAAAGTTAAGACGTAAGGCTCCGTCTTCGCAACACCTGCAAGAGAGTACCTGTCTACTAACGACCCTGAGAATACAAGTAGTTTGAAAACAGTGACAACATTAAAATTGGTGAGTTCATAAGTATTTTTGTTATAGAAAGTATATCCTTTATTCTTTTGAAAAGCTCACCAGTTCCTCTAGAAAATCCTATATTTTCTGCTGTATATGAATGATAAGTAAAACAACTCGTGATTGTTCCTTCTACAAGTACTTAGTGAGTACAAGTCATATACATTTAGATTGAACAGATAGTCGATTGTGTGTTTCTGCCCTTAGCCCACAACCAAACAAGGAACAGGAAATGAGGCGGAATCCACACATCCCACTATCTGTCGGATCTTCATGTATCTAACCCTGATGTATTTATTAAATACATTAAGTTTAATGATCCTTTAATTTGAAAAACGTTCCCTTAAGAAAATCCTATATTTTCTTAATAAGTAATATGACTGTAGTTAATCCTTCTGTAATCATTCAGTGAATACTAATTATATATAATACAGATAGATTAGACAGTTGAATGGGTGAATCTGCCTTAAGCCCACAACCAAACAAGGAACATGAAATGAGGCGGAAGTCACACATTCCACTGTCTACCGGATCTTTATTATATATAATCCTAATGTATTCATCAAGTAACTACATATTTAACAATTATGAATCTCCGTTAAAATGGTAACCACAATAGTTCCTTCTATAATTACTTAGTTTATACTAACTAATATAACCTAATATCGAACGGACAGTGGAATGGGTGAATCTGCCCTAAGTCCACAACCAAACAAGGAACAGGAAATGAGGCGGAAGTCACACATTCCACTGCCTATCGGATATCATTTATATATAATTTGAATGTATAAAATAAGGAATTATAGAATTAACCATAATGGTCCTTTATGTAATATTAGTTTAATAAGAAGTATTAAACCTTTTGTAAATAAGTTTCTAGTTTCAGTAACTCTATTGTGAAACATTGATTTCGGAAAGTTCTATCGAAAACTGTTTATCTTCCGAAATAACGATGTAAACCATGGAAAATCCTATATTTTCTATAAAACCGATCTGTAGTCTTAAACGCTCCAAGACCGAGAAGCACAAATATAATTACCATATTTAGCTTAATGATACCCAGTTTTTTTTATCAGTAATCCCATCTGAACATGTAATTACCCTGAAAGTTCGACGTGACGATACTACCCTCCTATGATCACTTAGTACACACGAGTTGTATAATACCGAGATCGAATAGACAGTTGAAAGGGTGAATCTTCCCTAAGCCCACAACCAAACAAGGAACAAAAAATGAGGCGGAAGTCACACATTCCACTGTCTATCGGACTTCAATTTTATCTAACCTCTATTGTATATACTGAGAAATCATATAGTTAGTATTCCTTGGGAAAAGTATATCTTTATGTAAATAATTAGTTAATACTACTGTGAATATTCATTATAACCATACTAATACAAAGTTAGTCCTGTATAGATCTATACACCAACTCGCGCTCTCTGGTTATAATTAAGATTCGAACGGGTACCCTGAGTGGTACATCGAGTGGTTCACAATCCTGTATTAATTATTTACATAAAATGTAAAACCTTTTTATAATTAATAAGTAATTTTGTGAAAAGATTTCCTTTTTTTTCATAAACCATGTTTATAAGTTCATTTCCATGTTTTAACCTGGACTTTTGTAAATTAGTTCCTACGATCCATAAACTATACCTATAATAGTTTATAAGTTGATTTCCCTGTTTTAACAAGTTTCAAGTTCAAATACAATTAAACAACAAGAAAACATAAAATATGTTATGTTTTTAAACACAAGCAATCTTGTGTTTTATTTGTATCCCCCCCCCTAAAACATTTTAAAAAAGCTTGAAAATATGGGGGTATGAACTCACCTTATGTTGAAGATTTGATTGAAGATATCATATCGGATATTTGGTATGCCAAACGAAGTTCCGAGCACAATTGGATCATAATTGGCATATATATATATATAATGTGTCAACCCGAAATTCTATTCTGTACAACCTCTCACTTCAATAAGAGTCAAAACAGTTTCTGCTAACTTTCAGGCTTTTTGGATTAAGTTCTAGTGTTTTAAAGTTAGTAATTGAGGAGATGACAGGAGAGAGGATGCCCTAGGGTTTATTATGAAACAATTATGTCCCAAAACTCCAAGAGTTTGGAGTTTACGGCCTAAACAAATGTATTTACGGCCGTAAACCCTAAAAAGGGGATATAAATATGACACTTGGTCATATTTTACCACTTTTCACATTTTCAAGATCCAAAACCAAATTCTCTCTCAAGTATCATCCAACATTTCTTCAAGATCTTCAACTTGTAAGTGTTTCTAGCCCTAATAAGTTGATATCTACCCTAATTTAGTGATCTAACATGATTCCATCTGTGAAATCATTCCAAAAGTTTAGATCTTCAAGTTTCACCAAGAACACCAAGAACACACACTAGTGTTCTTGGACTTTTAACACCTTTTCAAGCTTCTACCTAGTAAGTACTCCTACCCTAGTGTATTATAAACCTTGTTACACTTCTAAACATCAAGAAAACACCCAAGAAACACAAGATCAAGGTGTTTACGGTCCAAGATGTTCTTGGACCGTAAACCCTAAAAAGGGTGCCAAAGTGTGCCCTAGTCCCTTCTAAGCCTTGGAAACTAGTCTAGACCCCTTCCTTGTTGTGCTTAGGACTTAAAACAACCAAAAGACCATAAATCATTTGGGTTAACGGCCGTAAACCCAAAGGGAAATGGTCTAAGGACCGTAAACTCCCTAAAGGAGTGAAATGGTGCCCTAATCTATTCCTAAGGCTTAAACATTAAATAGGAATGCTTCTTGTGATGTTTAAGGCTTCAAAACACAAAATGGTCAAAGAAACATGAGTTTACGGCCGTAAACTCATGGGTTTACGACCGTAAACTCAATGAGTTATGGTCACAAAACCGTAAACTCCAAGGGAGTTTACCCTTGAACCCCAAACTCAATAGCAAGGACCTACCACCCTTTGATGCAATCCTTATGACTTATAGCACTTAAATCAAGTGTTCTACATGTCTTAGGATGTCTTAAACTTGGTTAATTAGTTGTTTTATGACTAATTGGATACATATATGTGATTATATGTTAACTAGGATCATTGTGTGTGTACAAGTCTTCACTTGACACTTAGGATCCTACATCATTCAGTTCATCCACAACCACCCACTACAGGTGAGTCCATACCCCTTAATCAATCTTTTAAATGATTTTAAATGCTTTCATGTGGGGGAATACAAGTAGAAAACAGGAAGTTATAGAATCAATCACATGTGATTTATAACTGTGTTTTCAACCAACTGATTTCACATACTTCAAAATGTGATAAATACAATAGTTTTCGGCTGTTTTATACTTTGTTATCAAATGATTTACTTTTGAATCTTTTTATAAACTGACATCAAGTCATCATTATTTATTGTTCAAAACTCTTAAATGTTTTACAAAACCTCTTTCAACTTATTGTTAAAAACCATATCTATACACTTATGTTTCATATACATTTGTATTGATATGAGAGCTTTCATTCTTTCTTCAGTTCCAACACTCTTGTGTAGCAAGGGTGTATAAACCTACTTGGACATTCAATTTACATTCCAGTAAACTATTATAGGTATAGTTTAGGGGATACAAACTACTATTCCTATTACAAGGAATTACACAAGAGTCAGTTCATTCATGAGTCTATACTAATACATTACATATAATATGAAGAGATACTATTACATGGATACTATTACATAGATACTATATGATGAGATACTATTACATATTATATGTGTAGATACTATTATATATGTACGGGACTAACCATTCTACACCCAGCTGTTAGCTACAGAGGGAAAATGCACATCGACGGATGTCCACGGTTAATACTATTCGGCAATTACTATGCCGTGTTTATCATAGTACCAAAGGATAATACTTAAATGATTATATAATTTCCCTTTTACTTTTATTTTGTGACACATTCACATAAACGATGAGGTAGACTATATATTTATAATAATAGTCGCACATGGGAAAAACTTTCATTGATACAGAAATGCAACTTTCAAAGCATTCAGGTCTTGGTAGAAGACTACCTTTTATACTAGTAGGAAATATGGGATTTTCTAGGGTTTTCACACTTATACTAAATGTTTTATTAAACATTTACAAGTCTTTCATAACAGCTTTTCCAATCAATGACACCATAATACTTATGAATACACCAGCTTTATGCTGATAAACTCTTTCAAAATAACTTGTATTCTCAGGTCACTAGTAGACAGGTACGATGACCAGGTTTTGAGAAGACGGAGCACAGTCAAGACTCGTCTTTTATTTTGATTACATATTTTGGTGTCTTATTACTATGATAGAACACTCATGTATTAAAAACTTTACTTTTAATGCAATGGATGATGTTGTTACTTGTTTACTACTTTGCACTGTTATGATACTTCACATGACGTCCTCCACCCCTGAACGTTTCCGCCGTTCTTGGTTTTGGGGTGTGACAGATTGGTATCAGAGCTTTGTTTATAGTGAATTGAGTATATCAACCCATAAAAGATATACAGACTATAAATACATTGGGATTAAAATACTCTGACCAAGAGTTTATACTTTTAAATAGTAAAATATTTAACTAAGTATACATGCCTGCATTCATACTAAAATCAGTGTCACAATGACAAGAACAAAAGTATTACGATTGTTGAATATCACAAGTAAGCTCGGGAATGTATGGTCAGTCCTGGGAGTGGCATAGCATGATCAACTATGTTGGTCCGAGGAGTGATTAGCACATGCCCAAGAATGGTTGTGATATGGCAACAAGTCTAAAAACTTACCAACATTACCACAAGGAAATACCATAGGGGTATTTGGTGTTACTATAATTACTTATTTGAGAACTAAAAGGTCTTTATCAGTAGGTCAATAGTTGCTGAGTGGATACACTAAGATTATATGTATCTAGGACGTCATAGACTCAGAATCTGTGAATCTTTGCTTTACTTCTTGTCCTTGTTTGGTTGTAGGATTAGAGTTAGGGTCACTTATTCGAAGGTATATCATGTCCTGAGTACATATAATTGGTATGCACTAAACAAGTATTGAAGTAACTGATAAGGATCATCTTATAATTATCTTATTTAGTACGTCTATTAAATTCTTCTTATATCCCTTTTCTCGCGTAGATATCATGGCTGGATTCCATCCCCACGGCGACCCATACTACCCTAACCACGGCAATGATGGATGGCTCGGAGAAGAGCCAGAGAATGATCACCCAATTCCTTTGGATGATCACGAAGCTGAAGGCTTTTCTGATAGTTCTGACTCAGAACCAGAAGTCAACAATCTACCCCCAGCTGCTCATGACCCAAACCCTCATCCAGCATTTTAAGGACCCACACCTCTGTGGGCCACAAACTTGAATAGATGGAGTCAGGAACAGAGTCAACCCATCCCATACAATGGAGACAGAAGCTTCTACAACCTCACTAAGGGAGGTTCAGCTGACAGGGTCCTACCCATCATGGTTCGTAGGATTTCCCGGAACACCGAATAGGGTCGAGCCGCTATCGACCGAGTCATGAAGATTGACGCCAACTCTGGCATTAACACAGTCCGCATTCGCCAACTAGAGTCTGCTCATGAAAGGACTCTGGTCCACAATGCAGCTCTGCAGAGAGAACTTGCTGGAACCCAAGCTGAAGTTAGGGAACTTCGAGCTCAGCAAATAAGATCTGACAGGCGTGTGAGGGACATAGAACGCCTTCTGTCGGAATCAAGAACTCACCCTAGTAGTTCTCGTCGCCGATAGAATCTCATCGAATTCTCTTTTGGATATAACCTAGTTATGTAAAACTCTGGTCTAATTTCCTATCTTTGTAAATCTTAGACCTGTTAGGTCTTGATTAGGTCGTAGTCCTGTCAAAATTTTCCATCTTGGTTGAAGTAAGGCCTCCTACTAGGCCATTTTTTCCGAACTTATTACATCTGTAATTCCAGTAATATTGACAGGTACCTGATCTCATGGAAATTATTATCCAAATGCTATCATCTGTTAGTTCTAGATCTACATTTAATCGTGTTGTTGGACTATGAATAGTTAGTCCATGAGTCATTTTCATCAACTTTCCTATTGAATGCTTATCAATATCTTCATCTTTCTAAACTTATAGTTAAAAGATGCCTCCTCGCAGAAATCTGAGGCGTAACAATAATAACGAAACACCGATACCACCACCTCCTCAGTTCGACGCTGCTATGTTCCAAGCAGCTGTCACGGCGGTCGTAGCGGCTGCCATGTCCCACATCAATACTCCTGTCCCTAGTGGATCAGGAACTGGTGCACCTATTTCTAACCATGGCGAGAGCCATGGGCGCCCCCGGGAATGCACCTACAAGGATTTTACGAATGCCAAACCCATAAATTTCAATGGAACTGGAGGGCTTATGATCTTAAGGCAGTGGATCGAAAAGACAGAAGCAGTCTTTGAAATATGCGCCTGCCCAGAGAACAATAAGGTCAAGTTTGCTACTTGTACCTTTTTTGACAGGGCTTTAACTTTGTGGAATGGCCACGTTAAGTCACTGACTCTGATAGTGGCAAATTCGATAAGCTGGGAGAACTTGAAAGCCATGCTGATGAGAGAGTACTGCCCACGAGGGGAAATTCAAAAACTCGACCAGGAACTATGGGGTCTTGTAATGGTTGGTTCTGACATATCAACCTATACTAATAGATTTTGTGATCTGGCAATTCTTTGCCCTGATATGGTTGCTCTAGAGAGCAAGAAAATAGAGAGATATATTTGGGGACTGTAGCCCCAGATCCAGTCAAGTGTGTTAGCATCAAGGCCTGTTACTTTTGACAGCGCTAAAGAGCTGGCACAATCTCTTATAGATCACGGAAACTACCAGAACCCAACGATTTCTACACCCGAGCAACAAAAGGGAAACAACAACAACAACAACAACAAAAAGGGGTGGAACAAGAGGAAAAGTGGGACTTCGCAAGAATCCTCAAAGAGACAACAACTAGTTACAATCAATGCTGCCACGGTAACTCATGTTGTCCCTGCTAATCCCTTACCAGCGAAGCCTTATGCCGGTAATCTTCCGAAGTGCAACAAATGCACCTTCCATCACGACGGACCTTGTCGGGAAATGCAGTGCACCAACTGCAACAGAAGGGGGCATACTGCCCGTTTCTGCAAGACTCCAGCAAGGCCAACCGCTCAAGTTCCTAACGTCGGTGTGGGCCAAGCTTGCTACGGTTGTGGCGAAGTGGGCCACTATAAGAGGAACTGCCCTAAGGCAGGGATAGCTGGAGGAGTAGGAAGAGTTCTGGCCATAGGCCACGAGGAAGTCGTAGCTGATCCTACAATAGTTACTGGTACGTTTCTCCTCGATAACTCATATGCTTGCATACTTTTCGACAGTGGAGCGGAGAAAAGCTTCGTAAACCAGAAATTTGCACACTTGCTTAAACAAAAACCACGTGTACTAGATAAATCATTCACTGTAGAAATGGCAAACGGGAAAACGGAAAGTACTAACTGCACATACGTACGTTGTACTCTAACTTTAGATGGCCATACTTTCGAGATAGACCTCATGCCGGTCCCAATTAAAAGTTTCGACGTCATTATTGGCATGGATTGGTTGAGTCTTCATCGCACCGACATCTTGTGCTTTGAAAAAGCAGTTCGTCTTAACCTCCCTAACAGCGAAACCCTAGTAATCTACGGCGACAAACCTAGTACGAGCTTTCGCATCATTTCGTGCATCCAAGCTCAGAAGTGCTTGCGAAAGGAATATCATGCATTCCTCGCTCACATCGTTGATACGAGTAAAGAAGTGAAAGATATTCAGAACATCCCCGAAGTATGCGACTTTCCCGACATCTTTCCAGAAGAACTCCCAGGATTACCACCACAACGCCAAGTCGAGTTCAGAATCGACTTAGTGCCAGGGGCTACTCCAGTAGCCAAATCTCCATATCGTCTGGCACCAGCGGAGATGCAAGAACTTTCCAGTCAGCTTAACGAACTTCTCAAGAAGGGATTCATTAGGCCAAGCTTCTCACCATGGGGAGCACCGGTCTTGTTCGTCAAGAAGAAAGACGGATCGTTTCGTATGTGCATCGACTACAGGGAACTCAACAAGCTTACCATTAAAAATCGTTATCCCTTACCCCGCATTGACGATTTATTTGATCAACTTCAAGGAGCCAACTACTTCTCGAAGATAGATCTACGATCCGGGTACCACCAACTACGAGTGTTAGAGGAGGATGTTCCCAAGACAGCCTTCCGAACTCGTTATGGGCACTACGAATTCGTAGTGATGCCATTCGGATTAACTAACGTGCCCGCAATATTCATGGATTTAATGAATAGGGTGTGTCGGCCTTACTTGGATCAGTTCGTCATCGTCTTCATCGATGACATACTCATCTACTCTCGTAGTAAGGAAGAACATAGTCAACATCTTCGTCAAGTCTTAGAAACATTACGATCGGAGAAGCTCTATGCGAAGTTCTCCAAGTGCGAATTTTGGATTCGAAGAGTCAAATTCTTGGGCCACGTAGTTAGTGAAGAGGGAACTCACGTGGACCCTTCCAAAATCAAGGCCATTGAGAACTGGTCAGCACCGAAGACACCTACAGAAATTCGTCAATTTCTAGGTCTCGCTGGCTACTATCGCAGGTTCATTCAGAACTTCTCCCGCATTGCGAAACCTCTTACAACACTGACCCAGAAGGGCGTGGCCTTTGACTGGGAAGAGAAGCAAGAGAGAGCGTTCCAAACGCTCAAGCGAGCCTTATGCACCGCACCAATACTATCCCTCCCCAAAGGGATAGAAGGCTTCGTTGTCTATTACGATGCTTCAAATCAAGGGCTCGGCTGTGTTCTGATGCAGCGAGGTAAGGTCATCGCCTATGCCTCAAGACAGCTGAAAACACACGAGGTCAACTACACCACACACGATCTTGAACTAGGAGCAGTTGTGTTTGCTCTGAAGATCTGGAGACACTACATGTATGGTACAAAAAGTACTATCTTTACAGACCACAAAAGCCTACAACATATATTCGACCAGAAGGAGCTCAACATGAGACAACGACGGTGGGTCGAGCTACTCAGTGATTACGAATGTGAAATTCGTTATCATCCGGGTAAAGCCAACATAGTAGCCGACGCCCTAAGTCGGAAAGAATACTCTGGTCGTAGAGTCAAATCTTTGACTCTAACTATCCATTCACACTTGTCCACGCAAATTAAGGAGGCTCAGCTCGACGCTTTGAAACCTGAAAATCTGGCCAGTGAATCCTTGAGGGGGATGGATAAGAACTTGGAAGTCAAGGGTGGCGGAGCCTTATACCTCATGGATCGGATCTGGACACCGAAACATAGTGGTTTTAGAGACTTGGTCATGACAGAGGCACACAACACTCGTTATTCCGTCCACCCAGGTTCAGATAAGATGTATCTGGATCTGAAAAAGCTATACTGGTGGCCTAACATGAAAGGAGAAATTTCTACCTTCGTAAGTAAATGCCTTACTTGCGCCAAGGTCAAGGTTGAATACCAGAAACCCTCCGGTCTTCTACAACAACCAGAGATACCGGAATGGAAGTGGGATCGGATCACTATGGACTTCATAACCAAGTTGCCCAAGACAACAGGTGGACTTGATACCATATGGGTCATCGTCGACAGATTGACCAAGTCTGCACACTCCCTGTCTATCAAAGAAACCGACAAGATGGAGAAGCTTACAAGGACCTACATTCGGGAGATTGTACGACTGCACGGTGTTCCCATATCCATTATCTCAGACAGAGATAGTAGATTCACTTCGAGGTTCTGGCAGTCGCTACAAAGTTCCCTAGGAACTAGGCTGGACATGAGTACAGCCTACCATCCACAGACCGACGGACAAAGTGAGAGGACTATCCAAACCTTGGAAGATATGTTGCGAGCCTGTGTGATCGACTTTGGGAAAGCATGGGATACTCATTTACCCCTTGTCGAATTTTCCTACAACAACAGTTATCACACGAGCATAAAGGCTGCTCCATTCGAAGCCCTTTATGGCCGAAAGTGCAGATCCCCTCAGTCCTGGGCTGAAGTGGGTGATACCCAGTTAGCTAAAGGACGAGTTCCTGAAAGCACTCTCACAGGTCCGGAGATCATTCGGGAAACGACAGAGAAGATCGTTTAGATTCGTGAACGATTGAAAGCCTCTAGAGACCGACAGAAAAGCTACGCTGATAAACGAAGGAAACCATTGTAATTCCAGGTGGGAGACCGTGTTCTATTGAATGTCTCACCCTGGAAGGGCGTGATACGCTTCGGAAAGCATTGAAAGCTAAATCCAAGGTACATAGGGCCTTTCGAGATTCTCGCAAGAATCGGCCCTGTAGCTTACAAACTTAACTTACCACGCGAACTCAGTAACGTACATTCTATTTTCCACGTCTCGAACTTGAAAAAGTGTCTGTCCGACGAGACTCTTGTAATCCCACTCGACGAGCTCGAGATCAACGAGAGCCTCAACTTCGTGGAAGAACCAGTAGAGATCATGGACCGACAGGTCAAGCAAACGAAACAAAGCCGTATCCCGATAGTGAAGGTTCGCTGGAACGCCAAGCGAGGACCTGAATTCACTTGGGAGCGAGAGGATCAGATGAAACTGAAATATCCTCATCTTTTTACTTAGTTATTTGTAACTACTTATTTGCTTAAATTCTATTTTCGGGACGAAATTCCTTCTAACGGGGGGATGATGTGACAACCAGAAATTTCTATTCTGTACAACCTCTCACTTCAATAAGAGTCAGAACAGTTTCTGCTAACTTTCAGGCTTTTTGGATTAAGTTCTAGTGTTTTAAAGTTAGTAATTCAGGAGATGACAGGAGAAAGGATGCCCTAGGGTTTATTGTGCAACAATTATGTCCCAAAACTCCAAGAGTTTGGAGTTTACGGCCTAAACAAATGTTTTTACGGCCGTAAACCCTAAAAAGGGGGTATAAATATGACACTTAGTCATATTTTACCACTTTTCACATTTTCAAGATCCAAAACCAAATTCTCTCTCAAGTATCATCCAACATTTCTTCAAGATCTTCAACTTGTAAGTTTTTCTAGCCCTAATAAGTTGATATCTACCCTAATCTAGTGATCTAACATGATTCCATCCGTGAAATCATTCCAAAAGTGTAGATCTTCAAGTTTCACCAAGAACACACACTAGTGTTCTTGGACTATTAACACCTTTTCAAGCTTCTACCTAGTAAGTACTCCTACCCTAGTGTATTATAAACCTTGTTACACTTCTAAACATCAAGAAAACACCCAAGAAACACAAGATCAAGGTGTTTACGGTCCAAGATGTTCTTGGACCGTAAACCCTAAAAAGGGTGCCAAAGTGTGCCCTAGTCCCTTCTAAGCCTTGGAAACTAGTCTAGACCCCTTCCTTGTTGTGCTTAGGACTCAAAACAACCAAAAGACCATAAATCATTTGGGTTTACGGCCGTAAACCCAAAGGGAAATGGTCTAAGGACCGTAAACTCCCTAAAGGAGTGAAATGGTGCCCTAATCTATTCCTAAGGCTTAAACATGAAGTAGGAATGCTTCTTGTGATCTTTAAGGCTTCAAAACACAAAATGGTCAAAGAAACATGAGTTTACGGCCGTAAACTCATGGGTTTACGACCGTAAACTCAATGAGTTATGGTCACAAAACCATAAACTCCAAGGGAGTTTACCCTTGAACCCCAAACTCAATAGCAAGGTCCTACCACCCTTAGATGCAATCTTTATGACTTATAGCACTTAAATCAAGTGTTTTACATGTCTTAGGATGTCTTAAACTTGGTTAATTAGTTGTTTTATGACTAATTGGATACATATATGTGATTATATGTTAACTAGGATCATTGTGTGTATACAAGTCTTCACTTGACACTTAGGATCCTACATCATTCAGTTCATCCACAACCACCCACTACAGGTGAGTTCATACCCCTTAATCAATCTTTTAAATGATTTTAAATGCTTTCATGGGGGGATACAAGTAGAAAACAGGAAGTTATAGAATCAATCACATGTGATTTATAACTGTGTTTTCAACCAACTGATTTCACATACTTCAAAATGTGATAAATACAATAGTTTTCGGCTGTTTTATACTTTGTTATCAAATGATTTACTTTTGAATCGTTTTATAAACTGACATCAAGTCATCATTATTTATTGTTCAAAACTCTTAAATGTCTTACAAAATCTCTTTCAACTTATTGTTAAATACCATATCTATACACTTATGTTTCATATACATATGTATTGATATGAGAGCTTTCATTCTTTCTTCAGTTCCAACACTCTTGTGTAGCAAGGGTGTATAAACCTACTTGGACATTCAATTTACATTACAGTAAACTATTATAGGTATAGTTTAGGGGATACAAACTACTATTCCTATTACAAGGAATTACACAAGAGTCAGTTCATTCATGAGTCTATACTAATACATTACATACAATATGAAGAGATACTATTACATGGATACTTTTACTTGGATACTATTACATAGATACTATTACATATTATATGTGTAGATACTATTATATATGTACGGGACTAACTATTCTACACCCAGCTGTTAGCTACAGAGGGAAAATGCACATCGACGGATGTCTACGGTTAATACTATTCGGCAATTACTATGCCGTGTTTATCCTAGTACCAAAGGATAATACTTAAATGATTATATAATTTCCCTTTTACTTTTATTTTGTGACACATTCACAAAAACGATTAGGTAGACTATATATTTATAATAATAGTCGCACATGGTAAAAACTTTCATTGATACAGAAATGCAACTTTCAAAGCATTCAGGTCTTGGTAGAAGACTACCTTTTATACTAGTAGGAAATATGGTATTTTCTAGGGTTTTCACACTTATACTAAATGTTTTATTAAACATTTACAAGTCTTTCATAACAGCTTTTCCAATCAATGACACCATAATACTTATGAATTCACCAGCTTTATGTTGATAAACTCTTTCAAAATAACTTGTATTCTCAGGTCACCAGTAGACAGGTACGATGACCAGGTTTGAGAAGACGGAGCACAGTCAAGACTCGTCTTTTATTTTGATTACATATTTTGGTGTCTTATTACTATGATAGAACACTCATGTATTAAAAACTTTACTTTTAATGCAATGGATGATGTTGTTACTTGTTTACTACTTTGCACTGTTATGATACTTCACATGACGTCCTCCACCCCTGAACGTTTCCGCCGTTCTTGGTTTTGCGGTGTAAGATATAATTAGTGTATATAACAACTAATCATGCAAGGAAACACTTGAACTAAGTTTTACAATCACATGTGATTGATCAAAGGGGTTCTAAGGCTACAACATGGAGTGTACGGCCAAGGGGTGTACGGCCATGGAGTGTACGGCTGTACACTCATGGTAAATCATGCAATTGAGGGGTGTTTGATCCATGGAGAAGCTAGTGTGGCACATGCACAACAAAAGGATGAACAAGGCTTTTATTTTGGAGGGTTTTGAGGTGTGTACGGCCACACCAAGTGTGTACGACTGTACACTCTCCAAGATAGATGCATTTTTGTGTCGTGACTCAAAGGGGTTTAAGGGTTCAAGATTTCTATGGATAACAAGTTGCTAGCAAGTGTTTAAACCTTAGATTATGGACTTAACAAGGGTGTACGGCCATAGATAGAGTGTACGGCTGTACACTCTTGATGTTCTTGATCTTTGAAGATGTTTCATGGATGAAATCATGGATCCTTAATAGATATAGCAATGAATCAACTAAACAATGGAAGGAATGCTTACTTTCTTTGAAGATCTAGGTGACAGCTTGATGATATTTGAGAGAGAGTTCGAGTTCTTAACTTGGAAGTTTGAAGAATGGTAAAAATGGACAGAATATTTTATATATGGGAGGTGGTGTACGGCCACATTGAGTGTAAGGCCGTACACTCATGTGTACGGCCGAACACTTCTCTTGAAGGAGTATATGGCTCGAGTGTAACGCGAAGAACTTAATTTAACATAGCCCTACACCAAATCCTTAAGTGTACTAGGCTTAGAACACTCAAACAGGCTCTAAACGATGCTAAAGTTAGCAGAAATGAGTCTGGCTCTCGATTGATTAGCTGGGCTTACAAGGAAAAAAATTTCGAGTTGTCACAGCATGCCTTGTCCAAACCATTGGACGAATCAATATTCAACACATTATTTCCTAAGTTATCTACAATGTAACGCCCCAATTCTCAGGTATTATTTAAATAAGAATTTAATTGGTTTCAAGGCCTACTCGACGAGTTGGTTGCCCTACTCGTCGAGTAGCAACGGGCTTGGTACGCGTGTTTAGTGACCTACTCGCCGAGTCCATAAAGGGACTCGACGAGTAGGAGCTGGTAAAGGAAACCCTAAATCCCATGGTTTAGCACCCTATTTAAGGAAGCATAAGCCTCCTTTGGCCTCTTTGCAGTCCTTTGAGAACTCAGAAAACCCTAATTCATGTGGTGTTTCATTCTTGTGTGTGTAAAGCTTTGGAGAGTAGATCTTTTGAGAAGAAGAGCTTGGGGAACAAAAGGCTAGGAGCAAGGAAGTGTGGGAAATCAGAAATCTACCTCAGATAGCATCATTTGGAGGTATCAAGTCGTCACCTTTTCTCCTTTTTCTTTCTAGACCTCTTTTGGTTGAGATCTAGGATTTTTATGGTTTGGTTGAGATGGTAATGTGGGATATGAGCTAGATCTTAAGTTGTAACTTCAGATCTGTAACCTTCTTGGGTTCTAGAGTCATAAAGCTCCGAATTTGGTCATGTATGAAACCTCTTTGAGTATGACACCCCCATTGTGAGCTTCGATTTAACATTAGGAGCCTTTGTAGCTATGCATGCATGTAAAGTTTGCAACTTTACATGAAAAGCATGTCTTAGAAGCTTGGATCTGTAGTTTGGAGCCGCTGCATGGCTCAAATGAGTTTGTATGGCAAAAAGGACTGAAGGGACTCGGCGAGTCACATGGTCGACTCGGCGAGTCACATGGTCGACTCGGCGAGTCATATGAAGATAGGCATGAACTCGACGAGTTGGAAGAACAACTCAGCGAGTCCAATGAAGATTGCCGTAGACTCGACGAGTGGATGAACAACTCGGCGAGTCGGATGAGGTTGCCCCAAATTATGTATGTGCGGGTAACTGTCGAGTTGCAAGGAGGAAGCTTGACGAGTGGCCTTAGGGTCTCGATCGTAAACCAAAGGAACTCGACGAGTCACTTGGGTGACTCGGCGAGTGGGTTAGTATTTCAAGGAACTCGGCGATTAGCCGGGGGTACTCGGCGAGTCAAGGTCAACATGGACTGTTGACCTTGACTGATGACTTTGACTTTGACCAGGGTTTGATTAGTTGGCTTAAGGGGTACCTTGGAGGGTTGGGAACTTATGGGTATGATTATACTATGGTAATAGGTGGTGGAGTTTGTGGTAGTGATCCGAAGGTTGAAGTTTATCTACTGAGTCGACATCTGCAAGGTGAGTTATCCTCACTATATCGATAGGGTCTAAGGCACCAAGGCCGGCCCTTTTAGCTGTTATCGTTATGGTATGCTACATGTGGATATGATCTGTTAGATCAGAATCAGGATAGACAGTATGTTATGCTCTTATGATCCGTAGGGATTGATATGTTAGTGACCTGCTCGGTTGGTGCTCTAGTATGATAGATTGCTATGTTTGGTGCTCGGTGAGATAGATATGTTTGATGGTTGTATATGCCAGTATATGTTAGGTATGCGCACATGGTTATTTGCTTGTTGCTTGGGTTCAGGTGGTCCTGCTTTGTGCTGAAGGCCAACACGCCCTATGAGTAGTCCGAGAAGACTGTAGGCCCACGTGGCGGTCCAGTCATGCCGAAGGCTCCGTATAGATTCAGTTGGACTGTAGGCACTGTAGGGCGGTCCAGTCAGGCCGATGGCCCAGTATGCATGTTGATTGATTGATTATTACGGATATGGTATTATCAGTGTGGTATTGGTATTTTGGGTGTAGCTCACTAAGCCCTCGGGCTTACAGTTTTCAGTTTATTGTTTCAGGTACTTCAGGAGTTCATGGAAAGGCGAAGGCGTGACCGTACCGCTCCTCATCCTTATGATCTGGCTTTTGGGACACTCTGATTGAATAATGAATTGAAAACATTTTTGTAAACAATACTATTGGGTTTTATTATGCTTGAAAATTTTAAATTTGGCGTAAAATTTTTGGATGTTACAAGTTGGTATCAGAGCCTTGGGTTGAGTGAATTGGGGGAAACACACGTGTGAACCCAGCCTCAAATCAAGGAAATTTTCGGAATAAATTCTAAAATGGTTTTCAAAATAAAGGATGGAGGATGCAGAGGGTACGATCAGCCGGAGCCTGTAAGTAAACCCTAAAATACCATACAATTATTATGATATGTTAGAACAGCATGCTAGTGCTAGGCTAGGGATCTTCAGGAATCGCATCATAGACTTGCCTGATTATATGATGCCTACTAGCCTAGGGTTTCTTGTATATGGAATTGACATCATTACTGTAGTCGTTAGTGTAGGCGTCACGGCCGTGCGTAATCAAGATCTTATAACCTGAGAATGTTTGATCCAATCTACGGATAGGATTGGATATTCGAAAGTCTATTGGATCCAGTGTTATGTACGACTAGCATGCACTAGCACTGCAGGGGTTAATGGAAGTTTCATGGATGTGTGGGTTGTGAGGAGCTGTGAGATCAGTTGTGGGATAGGCGATGTTTCCCTAGAAGTAAGGGTTGAGCGCATATTATGTTGATGATAGTGTTAGGGTGTTGTGGTGATACTTGAGACAAATATGGGTAGGTGTGGAAGGTAGTATGGGCCCGTACTACTGAAAGCACAGGACCCATACGCGTAGCAAGGAAGTCACAACCCCTAGGGTTTGTGGGTTTTGGTCTCCCGATATTATGTTATTTATCTGATGACTTGAATATATATTTCAGTATGGTGGTGACGAGACGTGTTGCTACTGGATCCGGATCAGGATCAGGATCAGGATCGGGAGACGGAGGGTCAGAGGTGCCGATAGCACCTGAGCCCGTGGTACAGATAGGGACAGAGGAGTTGGATGCCAGGATCCGGGAGATTATGCACGACGAGATTGCCGCAGCGTTCCGAGCACAACTGCCAGAGATGTTTGGGTCGATTAAGACCGCAATGGTTGAGTACTTTGATGAGCGTTATGCAGCTCTAGTAGAGACAGCTGCCGATGCAGCCACTTCGGCTGTAACTGCGGCAGGCGTTGGAGGAGGAGCCGGCAGGGCTTTCCAGTACCGGGACTTCGATAACACGAAGCCCCCGACGTTTGATGGTACACAGGATGCGATCAGGGCTATGAGGTGGTTATCTGACGTGGAGGGATGTTTCTTCACGTGTTCATGTCCTGCTGACCAGAAGGTCAGGTGTGCCCTGAACCTGCTGAGGCTTGGGGCAAAGGACTGGTGGAGATTCACGACAGGGTCGTACACTGATGATCAGCGAGCTGCTGTTACTTGGGAGCAGTTTCGGGATATGTTCCGCACCCGCTACGTTCCACGCGTTGAGCGGGAGCGACTTGCTCAGGAGTTTTTGACATTAAGAAAGGATGGGGAGTCAGTGATGGAGATCACTTGTATGTTCACGGAGAGGGCTATGTTCTGCCCGGATTTTGCTTCAGAGCAGTCTCAGATGACTCGTTATCTAAGTATGCTCAAGACTGATATTCGACAGTTTGTTGCTACGCAACGTTGTGAGACTCTTTTGGATCTTCAGGAAGCCGCGAGGCGGCGCGAGTTGGAGATAGAGCTACAGTTGAAGGAGCAGCGTCAGGTACCGACACAGTCTCAGCCGGCACCTAAGCGGTCCAAGAACGCTGATACTCGGACCGGGGGTCAGCAGAGCCGCACTTGTGCAAAGTGTGACAGGGGTCATTCTGGGATTTGTCGAGCAGGAGGTGGTTGCCACAAATGTGGCAAGGAGGGGCACTATCCCAGGGACTGTCGCCAGTCTGCCCCTCCAGCAGATATGAGGATTTGTTATCATTGTCATCAGGTTGGTCACGTGAAGACCAACTGCCCGCAGCTCGCCGCCAAGCCGGCACAGGGATCCGCACCGGCTACTTTGAAGATTGGGGATGGGAGGCCAGTCAAGGCGGAGCCTCCAAAGGCTTAGGGACGCGCCTTCCAGCTCACGGCCGAGGAGGCCAAGGCAGCACCGGATGTGGTTGCTGGTATGTTTCTATTTTCTGTTTCAGTCATTTTATCTATGTTGTGCTTATCGTTGGTACCTGTGTTTAGGTACATTTTTAGTAAACTCTTTGCCTGCATTGGTTTTATTTGACTCGGGGGCGAGTCGATCGTTTGTATCTCAGACTTTCAGTAGAGAGTTCAGTGTGTCGGTAGATGAGCTTGAGTCTCCGTTGCGAGTTTCGATCGCCAACGAGCACGGGATTTCTGCTTCTTCAGTTTACCGGAGATGCGAGCTGGAGATTTTCGGGGTATCATTCCCGATAGATTTGATTCCTATTCCGATTGGGGAAGTATGTGTGATCGTAGGGATGGATTGGCTCAGCCGGTTTGGCGCCATGATCGACTGTGAGGGACAACGAGTAGTAGTTCGAACCCCAAGTGGGGGAGAACTGGTGGTATATGGTGAGGGCACCAGAGTAGGATCAGGGTTTTGTTCGGCCGCCAGGGCTCGGCAGTATATTCAGCACGGATGTGCAGGCTATTTAGCATGTGTGGTAGACACGCGGGCCAGGGATCAGACTTCAGTTTCAGAGGTCCCGGTGGTTAGAGAGTTTGCTGACGTGTTTCCAGAGGAGTTACCTGGAGTGCCTCCGGAGAGGCAGGTGGAGTTCAGGATTGATCTGGTACCGGGTGCGGCCCCTATCGCTAAGGCGCCGTACCGACTGGCACCGCCAGAGATGCAGGAGTTGTCATCTCAGTTGCAGGAGCTGCTGGGTAAGCAGTTTATTCATCCGAGTAGTTCCCCATGGGGAGCACCGATCCTCTTCGTCAGGAAGAAGGACGGTTCGCACAGGATGTGCATCGACTACAGGGAGTTGAACAAGCTGACGGTGAAGAACCGTTATCCACTCCCAAGGATAGATGATCTTTTCGATCAGTTGCAGGGTGCATCTTGGTTTTCCAAGATCGACTTGAGATCTGGGTATCACCAGGTCAGGGTGAGTGAGGAAGACGTGGAGAAGACCGCGTTTCGGACTCGTTATGGTCATTACGAGTTTGTGGTGATGCCGTTTGGGCTCACCAACGCGCCAGCAGTATTCATGGATTTGATGAATCGAGTCTGCAGACCGATGCTCGATCGCTCGGTCATTGTGTTCATAGATGATATCTTGGTGTATTCCAAGACCCGAGAGCAGCACGAGGAGCACCTCAGGGAGCTGCTGGAGGTTCTGCGACGAGAACGGCTGTATGCCAAGTTCTTGAAGTGTGAGTTTTGGTTACAAGAGGTCCAGTTCCTCGGACATCTCGTTAACCAGGAGGAGATTTTGGTCGACCCGGCCAAAGTCGAGGCGGTTATGCAGTGGGAGATTCCGAAATCTCCCTCAGACATCAGGAGTTTCTTGGGATTAGCAGGGTACTACCGGAGATTTATTCGAGATTTTTCCAAGGTTGCAGTACCCCTCACTCGTCTAATGAGGAAGGGGGTGGATTTCTGGTGGGGCCCTGAGCAGCAGAGGGCGTTTGAGACCCTCCGGCAATGTTTATGTGAGGCGCCAGTGTTGACGCTCCGCGAGGGAGTCGAGGATTTCGTAGTATTTTGTGATGCGTCCATCACAGGTCTGGGGGCGGTCCTCATGCAGACGGGACGGGTGATAGCTTATGTATCGCGGCAGCTGAAGCCGCATGAGACGAGATACCCTACGCACGATCTTGAGTTGGGAGCGGTGGTTTTCGCTCTCAAGATTTGGAGGCATTATCTGTACGGGGTCCGATGTACTATATACACGGATCACAAGAGTTTGAGGCACATCATAGATCAGCCGAACCTGAATATGAGGCAGCGCAGGTGGCTGGATGTAGTCAAGGACTATGATTGTGAGATCCTTTACCATCCTGGTAAAGCGAATGTGGTTGCGGACGCTTTGAGCCGCAAGTCAGCTGGGTCTTCTACCCCGGCAAGGTGTATGAGGATAGCGGTGGATTCCCCGCTTGTGAGCTTGATTAGGGATGCTTAGGTCGAGGGCATGAGACCAGAGAACTGGAAGATGGAGCGGATTAAGGGCGAGAACGCCCGGTTTGTTCAGGATAGCCGCGGATTATTGACCCGACACGGTCGGGTTTGGGTTCCGATGTCCGGAGGGGTCCGGCAGACAGTGATGGAGGAGGCTCATAAGTCTCACTTTTCTATACACCCGGGGGCCACCAAGATGTACCGGGATTTGAGTTTGAGCTACTGGTGGCCGTGTATGAAGCGAGAAATCGCTTGGTACGTCGAGAGGTGCTTGACTTGTAGGATGGTCAAGGCCGAGCATCAGAGGCCGCATGGTAAACTGCAGCCCCTGGAGATTCCCATGTGGAAATGGGAACAGATCACCATGGACTTTATTACCAATTTGCCGAGAACGGCAAAGGGGCTTGATGCTATATGGGTCATCGTGGATCGATTGACCAAGAGTGCCCATTTCTTGGCCATACAGGAGAGTTCGTCGGCCGAGAGATTGGCCGATATGTACGTCAGCGAGATTGTCTCTCGCCATGGGGTTCCAGTCTCCGATCGGGATGTCATGTTTACTTCCCGTTTTTAGCAGAAGTTCCACGAGGAACTAGGTACGCGGCTGCACTTTAGTACAGCATTCCATCCGCAGACCGACGGTCAGAGCGAGCGGACCATTCAGACCCTCGAGGATATGTTGAGGGCGTGTGTTATTGATTTCGGTGGGAGCTGGGATTCTCACCTACCGCTGGCAGAGTTCGCCTACAACAACAGCTATCATTCCAGTATTGGCGCCGCGCCTTTTGAGCTGTTGTATGGTCGGAGACGTGGAACCCCGGTCTGTTGGGGTGAAGTTGGACACAGAGTGATGGGACGGACAGAGGTAGTCTTGCAGACTACCGAAAAGATCCAGCAGATCAGACAGCGGCTGCGGACCACTCAGAGTCGGCAAAAGAGTTACGCTCATAGACGCCGATCGGATTTAGAGTTTCAGGTTGGTGACATGATACTTCTGAAGGTCTTGCCCTGGAAGGGTGTGATCCGCTTCAGGAAGAGGGGAATATTGGGTCCCTGCTATATTGGGCCGTTCAGGATCATTGCCAGGGTTGGCAGAGTGGCTTATAGGATAGAGCTACCCGAGGAGCTTAGCCGAATTCATAGCACGTTCCATGTTTCGAAGTTGTGAAAGTGTATTACAGATCAGGAGGCAGTAGTATCGCTGGATGATATACAGGTCGATGAGCGCCTGAATTACGTGGAGAGGCATGTAGCCATCTTGGAAAGAAAGAAGAAGATTTTGCGGAACAAAGAAATACCCTTGGTAAAAGTGCTGTGGGAGCATCGGAGAGGATCCGAGTGGACGTGGGAGCCGGAGGCGGAAATGCGGGAGAATTACCCGGCGTTGTTTATTCCAGCAGACTTCGAGGGCGAAGTCTAGTTCAAGTGAGGGAGAATTGTAACGCCCCGATTCTCAGGTATTATTTAAATAAGAATTTAATTGGTTTCAAGGCCTACTCGACGAGTTGGTTGCCCTACTCGTCGAGTAACAACGGGCTTGGTACGCGTGTTTAGTGACCTACTCGCCGAGTCCATAAAGGGACTTGACAAGTAGGAGCTGGCAGAGCAAAACCCTAAATCCCGGGGTTTTACACCCTATTTAAGGAAGCATAAGCCTTTTTTGGCCTCTTTGGAGTCCTTTGAGAACTCAGAAAACCCTAATTCGTGTGGTGTTTCATTATTGTGTGTGTAAAGCTTTGGAGAGGAGATATTTTGAGAAGAAGAGCTTGGGGAACAAAAGGCTAGGAGCAAGGAAGTGTGGGAAATCAGAAATCTACCTCAGATAGCATCATTTGGAGGTATCAAGTCGTCACCTTTTCTCCTTTTTCTTTCTAGACCTCTTTTAGTTGAGATCTAGGGTTTTTATGGTTTGGTTGAGATGGTAATGTGGGATATGAGCTAGATCTGAAGTTGTAACTTCAGATCTGTAAGCTTCTTGGGTTCTAGAGTCATAAAGCTCCGAATTTGGTCATGTATGAAACCTCTTTGAGTATGAAACCCCCATTGTGAGCTTGGATTTGACATTAAGAGCCTTTGTAGCTATGCATGCACGTAAAGTTTGCAACTTTACGTGAAAAGCATGCCTTAGAAGCTTGGTTCTGTAGTTTGGAGCCGTTGCATGGCTCAAATGAGTCTGTATGGCAAAAAGGACTGAAGGGACTCGGCGAGTCGCATGGTCGACTCGGCGAGTCATATGAAGATAGGCATGAACTCAACGAGTTGGAAGAACAACTCGGCGAGTCCAATGAAGATTGTCGTAGACTCGACGAGTGGATGAATAACTCGGCGAGTCGGATGAGGTTGCCCCAAATTATGTATGCACGTGTAACTGTCGAGTTGCAAGGAGGAAGCTCGACGAGTGGCCTTAGGGTCTCGATCGTAAACCAAAGGAACTCGACGAGTCACTCAGGTGACTCGGCGAGTGGGTTAGTACTTCAAGGAACTCGGCGAGTAGCCGGGGGTACTCGGCGAGTCAAGGTCAACATGGACTGTTGACCTTGACTGATGACTTTGACTTTGACCAGGGTTTGATTAGTTGGCTTAAGGGGTACCTTGGAGGGTTGGGAACTTATGGGTATGATTATACTATGGTAATAAGTGGTGGAGTTTGTGGTAGTGATCCGAAGGTTGAAGTTTATCTACTGAGTCGACATCTGCAAGGTGAGTTATCCTCACTATATCGATAGGATCTAAGGCACCAAGGCCGGCCCTTTTAGTTGTTATCGTTATGGTATGCTACATGTGGATATGATCTGTTAGATCAGAATCAGGATAGACAGTATGTTATGCTCTTATGATCCGTAGGGATTGATATGTTAGTGACCTGCTCGGTCGGTGCTCTAGTATGAGAGATTGCTATGTTTGGTGCTCAGTGAGATAGATATGTTTGATGGTTGTATATGCCAGTATATGTTAGTTATGCGCACATGGTTATTTTCTTGTTGCTTGGGTTGAGGTGGTCCTGCTTTGTGCTGAAGGCCAACACACCCTATGAGCGGTCCGGGAAGACTGTAGGCCTACGTGGCGGTCCAGTTATGCCGAAGGCTCCGTATAGATTCAGTTGGACTGTAGGCCCTGTAGGGCGGTCCAGTCAGGCCGATGGCCCAGTATGCTTGTTGATTGATTGATTATTACGGATATGGTATTATCAGTGTGGTATTGGTATTTTGGGGGTAGCTCACTAAACCCTCGGGCTTACAGTTTTCAGTTTATTGTTTCAGGTACTTCAGGAGTTCATGGCAAGGCGAAGGCGTGACCGTACCGCTCCTCACCCTTATGATCTGGCTTTTAGGACACTCTGATTGAATAATGAACTGAAAACATTTTTGTAAATAATACTATTGGGTTTTATTATGCTTGAAAAGTTTAAATTTGGCGTAAAATTTTTGGATGTTACATACAACCATCACAGTTTCATATATACCATTACAAGGCAATGCTTTAAAATAAAAATACACCATTATAGAAAGCATTTATCGAACCAATTTCATTATCAAATGAAAATCTAAAACCTTGTTTATACAAACCATGAAAAGAAATAATGTTTCTTGCCATATCTGATGAGTAACAACAATTATTCAAATCTAAATTTAACCCATTACTAAGCAATAAAGAATAAACTCCTATTCCCCATGATTAAGTTTATCTTCCCGTGCTCCACATCCCTACTTCTTTTTAGTCCCTGCAAATTAGAACAAATGTGAAATCCACAACCTGTATCAAGGACCCAACAATTAGCATGTGATGAGTTATTAGATAGAATAGTGTAAATACCTGTGAAGGTGGACTTTATCTTCCCATCCTTAATGTCCTGCAAGTATTTGGGGCAGCTTCATTTCCAGTGCCCTTTTTCATGAAAATGGTAGCACTCTGCTTCCTTTGGATTGGAAGAGGGATTAGCAGAACCAGCTTTGGTCCCACTGGAAGAGGATCCATCAAGAGACTTTCCCTTGCGGTTCTTGGAAGGAGCCTTCCTATTCTTCCCTTTCCCATGTCCAATTGCCAGAACAGGGGCAACAGCAGTAGGAGTAGGTAAGTCATTATGAACTGGTCATAACAATGAGGCAAAGAATGTAGGATGATATCAATAGCCAACTCTTCATCGAAGTTCACATTCAACTTTAGCAAGCGGTCCACAAATCTCTGCATCTTTTGCAAGTGGGTCGTGATGGACTCTCCATCCTTCATTTTGGTTGTGATCATGGAGGCAATGATCTCATACCTTTCCTGCCGAGCACTTTGATGGTACCTTTCCATCAAATCTTGGTGCATCTCGAAGGGCCGGAAGTCCTCATAGGACTTTTGAAGCTCAGCAGTCATGGTAGCAATCATAATGGATGACACCTTTGTCACGTCCCACTCATGAACCCTATATTCCTTGATTTGCTCGGGAGTAGCAGTTTGTTCATCAATCTCCTTCATCTCTTTATCGAGGACATATTCTTTGTCCTCGTAGCGAAGGGCCATGCGAATGTTCCAAATCCAATCGTTAAAGTTTGACCCATCGAAGATAGCTCTCCCAACCAAGTTCATGAGGGAGAATGAGCTAGAAGGGTTGGAGCCTGAAGCATTGTTTGGGATAGACATCTGAAAAGGAAAAAAGAACAAGTTTAGATTAGATAAGAGTCCTTAATATAACACCTAAATGAAATATTAAGGCTAGGACCCAACACAATATTTTACAATTCGGAAGAGGGATGTCGTAATCAAATTGAAAAATATTTGAAGGTAGCTAAATGACGATTTACCAGTTTCCACCTTAAAAAACAAAATTGATTATTAAGTTTTAAATCGGATTGAAATTCCTAGATTCTTTTGAGATTCATTGAACTTTCAATGTCATGTTTAAATCTCGATTATGCCCTTCAAGTTTGTGACTGGGATACCGAGGATCACAAACAAGGTGTGAATAACCATGCAAATTGCTTGGTACTATTGATGTCACTTATCACCTAATCAATGTGCCGGTTAACCACACACGCTCCATTGATCTATGACAAACGTCAAGCTACCCTTTGCCACCCTTGTTAGTCCCAAATTAGTGTGACGGTTAACCACACACGCTCCACTAACGACTTGGCAAGGTGCAAAGTGCAATTTCATGGAATAGCACGATTTTCACATTTTTCCTAAAGTAACTAAGATTGGGAATTTAATAAAACATTTACTTACTTTGATAATTATCATTATACTTATAACGAGAATTAATGTCCTATCCTACCCGTTCGGCTAACGACCCTCCACCAGTCAAGGAAGCGGTGGGTGAGAGTGGACAGCCATTAAACCACCATTTTATAGGCAGTAACCTTATACCCCCTTATAGACTGGCTTCGTGAATGAGGCCTACTAACGGTAAGACTGACTTGTCTTATACATATATATATATATATATATATATATATATATATATATATATATATATATATATATATATATATATATATATATATATATAATTATTAAACTTATAATATTATAACAGTATAAGGGTTCAATTTTTAATTTTTAAAATTCTAAGGTTTGGAATTAATTGTTTCATAAGTGAGACTTTACAAATTCCAAAACTTGAGGGCAAGTTTTGTAACTCTTCAAAACTTTTGGTTTCCATAACTTATGGAAACTTATGAGTTTTAATGTTCATGAATGAGACTTTTCATATAACATGAGGACAAGTTACAAAACTCACTTCAAGAACAATTTAGATCAATTTTAACTAACAACATTATCATAAAATCTACCATTGATCTAATCTAAATCATATAGCAAGGCAATTAATATCAAATAATACAAATAATCATCTTATTATCTTAAAATTTGACAATTGTCCTTTAATTAGATGAGGATCATCATTACTATATCAGAATATACGAATTTTATGATATAAAACATTTTGTGGTAATCATCCTAATCCAATTCTGGCCAAAAACTCAAAATTCTGCAAACATAAGGCTCTACTCGACGAGTGCATGAACGGGCTTGTCGGGTTGCTCTTTTTGTGAGTGAACTCGACGAGTCAGATCATCAGACTCGGTGAGTTCATCAGTCAGAGACCAGAAAATCGATTTTTTTCAACTTTGAAAAATAACCAAGCATCAATATAACAGAAAACAATCCTAGGCTCTGATACCACTAATGGGTTTTAAGCACTATAACACTCTTATGGTGCACATGCAACCCTAGATGCTTTGGATCTATGTTTTCTCTAATTATACATGCAATTTCAGTTTTCCAAAGAATACATCCTAACTAGCATACAATAGAGGATATATAACATAAAAACCAAGTTAGATGAATACCTCTTGATGTAGTTGTAGTTCATGGTCTTAGAAAGCTTTAGCACCTCAAGTGTGATGCATCTAATGTGTCACAAACACCAAATGCAATAGGAGGCTTATGAGAATAGGCTAGTTAACTCAATAATCGGTTATCACTCTCTTAGAATGCATGAGCACCGATTTTAGGGCTAGGGGTTTGCTTTTATAGTGTGGCAAAGATTAGGGTTTCATCCATGCAAACCCTAATGCACCATGACCCTTCATATTTCTTAGGCTCCATGGGTTAAACCTTTTATCCCATCCTAATAAAATATGGATAATTAGCCCATACTATAAGTATCATTGATTTACTTAATCAGTCCCCGTAAATTTAATCAGTTTCTTTTGATCACTGAATTAATTCCAAATTAACTCTTGATCAATACTAATTAAATAATATGATTTGTCAATTAATATATTATACTTATAATATATTAATAATTCACAAATAACCTCTTTCTCAAAATACCATCCTATCCAATTGCTCTAGTGAAGGCAACCCAAAAGGACTATGCTACTATCGGGTCAAGTACATACCAGTTATAGTTATGGGCTTAGACACCTAATCCAACAATTAATCCATGAAGTGACTCTTGATGCGGGTCATTTCCAATAGTTTTTCTCAAACAATTACATATGAATTTGGATGCAACAGCTTGCTATTTCACCCCTTGAAATCAACCAAGCTGATTCATATTAGACTTAATTCACAGTTGCTCCCGTAACAGTGACTGACTAGGGACAAATTTTGAATAATTACATTATTCGAGGATTGAATAGCATGCTAATACAAAACACAATAATATTCAACACAAAAGTGATGTCTCATATTCAGAGGAGATTACATATCATTGTTACATAGTTCTGAATATCCAGATATTAGTCAAGTGCAGATTTAAATCCAATCGCTAGCTAATCGTAGACCGATTCCTTTTGCATTATTCTCAAACTTTCTTTGAGGTAGAGCCTCTATGAACGGATCTGCTAGATTATCATCTGTATGAATCTTTTCAATGCGTACATTTCCCAATTCTTATTCCTGACGAATGAAATTGAATTTTCGTTAAATGTGTCTAGTCTTGTTGGTAACCATCGGGTCTCTTGCGATAGCGATGACACCACTATTGTCACAAAGCATTTCAATGGCATTTTTGATGCTTGGAACAACATCCAGATCACCAATGAATTTCTTCATCCAATCAATTTCTTGAGCCACTTCACACACAGCTATGTACTCTGATTCTGTTGTAGAGAGTGCAACCACTTTTTGCTTTGAACTCTTCCAGGAAATGGCTCCTCCATTAAATGTGAACACATATCCCGACTGTGATTGTGAGTTATCTCAATCAGTGCTGAAACCAGAGTCAGTGTAGCATCTTACAGTGAGCTCTTCTTCAACTCCTCCATAGACCAGAAACAAATCTTTAGTTCTTCTTAAGTACTTAAGTATGTTCTTAACAGCCACCCAATGTTTTTCGCCATGATTAGCTTGATACCTACTAGTTATACTAATAGCATAAGCTACATCTGGCCTTGTACATGTCATATCATATATAACTGAACCCACTGTTGAAGCATACGGTATGCGTTTTATTCTTTTGATCTCATCTTCACTACTAGGGCTGTCAGCCTTAGAAAGAATGGTACCAGCCAGTATGGGAACAATTCCTCGTTTCGAGTTATCCATTGAAAAATGTTTTAAAATTTTGTCAATGTATGTACTCTGACTCAAACCAATGAGTCTTCGGCATCTATCTCTACAGATCCTAATACTGAGTATGTATGCAGCATCCCCTAGATCTTTCATTTGAAAAGACTTACTAAGGTAGGCCTTAGTCTCCTTCAATGTCGGGATTCTTTCCCGATCAGTAATATGTCATCAACATATAGAATTAGAAAAACAATATGGCTCCCACTTTCTTTGATGTATACACATGGTTCATCGGTACTTTCTGAAAAACCAAAGTTTTTTATCTTTTCAACAAAACAATGATACCAGGCCCTAGATGCTTGTTTCAATCCATAAATGGACTTCTTCAGTTTACACACCTTCTTTAGGTTATCTGGTTTGACAAAACCTTCAGGTTATTCCATATAAACATCTTCCTCAAGATATCCATTGAGGAAAGCGGTTTTGACATCCATTTTTCATATCTCATAGTCATAATATGCAGCTATGGCCATGATAATCCTAATAGATTTAATCTTAGAAACTGGAGAGAAAGTATCTTCATAGTCAACACCTTGAATTTGAGTGTATCCTTTCGCGACAAGTCGTGCTTTGAAAGTTTGTACATTTCTGTCCATGTCGATCTTCTTCTTAAAGATCCACTTGCTTCCAATAGCCCTGCTGTTAGGAGGTAAGTCAACCAAGTCCCATACTTGATTGTCATTCATGGATTGGATTTCAGTTCTCATGGCTTCAAGCCATTTGTCAGACTCTGGGTCTACAGTAGCAGCCTAGTAATTGATGGGTCACATTGATCCACCAAGAAGACTCCCTCTTCAGGAATGACAAATCCAAATATGTCAGGTTCTTGACGAGTTCTACTGGAGCGTCGTACAGTTGGTGTGGTTTCCGACATATGAACAATAAATTCAGGTTCAACAGTGCTTTGTTGATTATCATTCTCAACTAAAGGTTGTGTCTCTCGAATTTCTTTGAGGTCAATGGGGCTCCCACTTACTTTATGCGAGATAAATTCAGTTTCAAGAAACATAGCTTTAAGGTCTATGAACACCCGATTTTCATATTTCCGAAAGAAGTAATAACCCATGGTTTCTTTTGGGTATCCCACAAAGATACACTTATGAGATCTAGGGACAAGCTTGTCAGAAGTTTCTCTTTTAACATATGCTTCACAACCCCATATCTTTAAGAAAGACATTGATGGAACCTTTCCATGCCATAACTCGTAGGGAGTCTTCCTAACCTTTTTAGTTGGGACCATGTTTACAATTCGAGCTGCGGTTTCAAGGGCATAACCCCAAAATGAATGAGGAAGGGAAGTATGACTCATCATCGATCGCACCATATCAATTAGAGTATGATTTCTCCTTTTTGAGACACCATTATGCTGAGGTGTTCGCGGTGGAGTGAGTTGTGACACTGTGCCATAATTCTTTAGATGTTCATCAAACTCATAGCTCATATATTCACCACAATTCTTTCACCAACACCATTAAAAGGAGCTTTGGTCATCTTGCCACATAGACATGATTCACATACATCGAAAGACTCTGAGCCTGTTGACTCTAAGATTCCATCCTTTTGGATCTTAGCAATCCGAGTTTTACTTATGTGCCCAAGTTGACAAAGCCATAAATAAATTTTATTTGAGTCTAACTTTGTTTTCTTATTTAATTTGAACATTGAATTATCCTTTGTGTATGAACCGTTTAAATCGATTTCATATATTCCACTTTTGGGACTAGTCTCAAATTAGAACACATTATCTTTAAACACATAAATGTTTTCAGAATCAAAGTCAAACTTATAACAAAAACCTTGTTCATACAAGCGAGAAGTAGAGATAATTTTCCTAGTTATACTAGGTACATAACAACAATTGTTCAAAATAAGATTAAGGCCATTTGGAAGCAAAAGATGATATTGTCCTATGGCTTTCACAGCTACACGATTTCCATTGCCAACATGAAGTTCCAAATCGCCATCTCTTAGTTCTCTAACATTCCTTAGTCCCTGCAAATCATTGCAGATGTTAGTACCACTACCAGTATCGAATACCCAATAATTAGTATGGAATGCATGTAATTCAATCACATATATACCTGAGGTGCCAACCTGGTTGGCTTTGATCTTCTTAAGTTCCTCTAGGTATTTGGGACAATTGCGCTTCCAATGCCCCTTTTCATTGCAGTGAAAGCAATCAGCGTCAGCAGCAGGTTTGGGTTTAGGAGTTTGGTTAGTGGAAGGAGGCTTCCTTTTACCCTTCCCTTTGCCCTTGCCTTTCTTGGCAGCTATGCCTTTGCCCTTACCGGTATTATTACAGGTTTTCTTCTTGGAGATTTGACCCTCACGGATCATCAACACTTGATTGTTCCCAGATTTCTTGATGTTTGCCTCAACATTTTTGAGCATGTTATAAAGCTCATTGATGCTCCTCTCCCAGTTGTTCATTGTGAAGTTCATCACAAATTGGTTAAATGACTTAGGCAATGAGGCTAGGATCACATCGGTCGCTAGCTCATCTCCAAATGGGAATCTGAGGCGGGCAAGTTGCTCAACATAAGCTTTCATTTTGAGTAGATGTGCACTCACAGAAGATCCCTCGGCCATATTGCAACCAATGGAAGCATTCAAGGTCTCAAACCTCTCTTTCTTAGCCTGAATTTGAAACATAACTCTCAGTTGTTCAATCATTTCAAATGATTCATGAAACTCAAAAGTTTTTTTGATGTTCAGGAGTCATAGTTGCAAGCATGATGCAAGCCACTTCGGTCGAATCATTAACATGTTTCACCCGAGCATCTTTCGATGCTTTGGGAGCATTAGTTGGGAGCTCTTTTGGGATAGGTTCATCAAGGACATAGTCCTTTTTCTCAAGCTTGAGGATAATTCTCAGTTGTCTGAACCAATCAAGAAAGTTCGGTCCACTTAGTTTTTCCTTTTCGAGGATGGATCGGATGGTGAATGATGAGGTGGTTACAGTTGGGGTAGTCATCTACAAAATAATAAGATTCATTTTAATATCTTCAATATGAATTCTTTTCAAAAATAATTACCCTTCAAATTAAATTTTGAAAAGCTATGATCCACATCACCCAAAATAACTTGAGGAGGCAGCCCACTACTCAAGTGATTTTGTTGATCGGTAGGTTACGATAATCAATTACAACTCTTATGTAATTCTTAGATTTATGGGATCCAAAAACATTACTTTGTTTTTATATGGCATGTTCATCCCATCTATTCCTCAAAACTCTTATGCTTATGTGACCTATATCACATAAGAAATTGATCAAATCATCCATTTAAAAAACATATGAGTTTTATTTCACAAATGGTTAGGTGACCTTTATCCCATAAGCAAATAGAAAAACACCTTGACTATTTTTGACAACTTAAATAAATAAGGTGATCCTAAAATCCATATGAACTGCACAAAAAGCCGAAGTGATTTTTAAATGGATTGCATATATTTGAAGTTTTGTAAATAAGGGCTTTTATCAATGTTTTATTATTCTAGCATTTTAAAACATTTTGTATCATGAATATTTCATGCATAAAATATTCTATGGTACATTTAAAGTGTTCATAAGAACTTCAAGCTCCATCTTGTTACATTTTATAAAAATAAAATACAACTAGTCTATTTATTACATATAAAATGAACAAATTAAATAATACATATTCATCCATTACATCATCATATGAATAAATAAATATCAACCACAAATGTCCTAAAAGCTTGTTTATACATAACAAATATATCAAACATATCAACAAACAACTCTTTGTTTTTTCTAAGGCAACTTTTATATAACCAAAATGCATGAAAAAAATTTATATAAAAAAATAAAAAATTTTAACAACAAATTGCCAAAGAAAACAAATATGAACATTTCTTTAGCCAAAAAGAAATTCATGTTTGTTTTCCAAAAACCAAAGATTATTACAACATAAAAATCATTCTAACATTTAAAAGATTGCTCTGATACCACTGAAGGGTTTTGATGCATAAAATAAATAGTTTTTCACAAAAACCGGCAACGAAAGCTTTAAAATTTCTTATAAATTTCAAGTGTGACAACAAAACAAACCATCACCTTTTAAATAGGTTAGAATGATATTATAACAACCATAGGGTGTTTAGAAAATACAACCTTCGTAGCCTTTGGAGCCTCTTGGATTTGGGACGTTGAAGTAGATGACAAGAACAAGGAGCTTGATATTCTCTACAAGTAATCCACCAATAAGAATAAGGTACTTCAAATGCTAGCTTTCTCTTGTATAATCTTTCTGTCTTTAAGCCTTAAGCACTTAATTAATAAGTGTAAAAGGAAGACACAAAAGATGAACTCTAAAACCCAAGAACTAACTTCAAGTGAGAGAGAGGGAGAAGGGGAAGAAAACCTACGGTTCTATGCATGAAAGAGTGAAGGTTTCTTTCAAGTGATTTAGTGAAAAAACAACTAGCATTATATAATATGATCATGTTGTGTATTACATGCAAGGTAATGAACAAACATAGGACATCATCAAACATGGGGGGACAAGAATGTTGGAGGTTGACTTTGAACCTCCTAGCCTTAATAACCCACAGTTTTAAGGACTAAAATGGTCCATTGGATTTGCTAGTTTGTTGTTTATTCACCTAATTAACTAGCTAGTTTGTCAATCTTTGTTGACAGTGTCTAAAACTTTGTACAGGACTTATATATCATACCATATGATATATATATATATATATATATATATATATATATATAAGCTAGTTAGGATTTTATTTATTATTATTTTCATAAAACAATAATTTTTCTCTAATTAAATAAAAGAGTTGAATTTATTTATTAATTATCAAATACTTAATAAATATTCAATAAGTACCAACTTGATAAAGGTGTGACCCTATAGGATCATATATTATTATCAAACATCATTCAATAATGATTCTTGGGCATATAGAACCAACATTGGTCACTATATTTTTAAGGTGACCGGTAGAGTTGATTCCGGTGCAACATGTTGTTTCAGTTTCTTATCTGTCTGCGAGGTGAGTCTCCTCACTATACCCGTGAGGTCGAAGGCACCAATGTCTGGCCACTATGAATTATATTGTAGAATGATAGTTGTTATGTGATACTTGCATGAAAGACCATGGGGGTGGCCCATGGCCCTTGTATGTAAGACCGAGATTTGGCCCTCGGTATTACAAGGAAAAGACCATGGGTGGCCCACAACATTTGTATGTAAGAGAGCGATCTGTCCTGTAGCATTAAAAGTATCATATTATTGGGTTGAAATATATACCCCAGAGCGGGGCCCATAACTGTATGTTTGGTATGTGGTACTTTGAGGAACTTGCTAAGCTTTATGCTTATAGTTTTTGTTTATGATTTCAGGTACTTCCGATTCGAAGGGGAAGGTACCGATGTGATGGAACAACATCCTACCCTCATGATTTCCGTAAATTGAATAATTGTACTCTGATGTTTTGAACCTTATGGTTGGTATTGGATTTGTGAAACAATTTATGAATGATTTGATTAACTTTTAAATGAAAAAAATTTATTACTGTTTTTTGGGACGTTACAAGTTGGTATCAGAGTGTTGGTTTGAGGGATTCGGGCACACTTCAAGTGTGTCAGAACTCAAACTGAGGAAATGATAATTATTTTTAAAGAAAAATGAAATTGAATTTTTAAAAAGATTTTTACCGAGTAAAAAGAGGTGCGATGTGTGCAATCAGCCGAGCTCAAGTAAGTGGTTCCCAAATTACTCATACATATGTGTTATGATCCCTATTCTTGATATGTGAATTGTATGCTAGAGTAGGTCTAAGCATACCTTCAGGAATCATATGATAAAATTTTCTGATTTGTGTGATGCACAATAGCCTAGGGAAATTTGATGTTATGTATTACTTGGAATTGTTGTCGGCTCAGTTAATTGCTCAGTGTATGCTTTCAAAGTTGTATACGATTAGGATGATATAGCCATAGAATGATTGATTTAGCCTCATTTCCTGTTCCTTGTTTGGTTGTGGACTTAGGGTAGAATCGTCATTTAACAGTCTTTGTGATTTCATTTGTGTATAACTTGCATGCATAAGGCAACCAACGGTGTTGATTGAGATTCACGGTACTGCGAGCGATGGGAGCTGTGGATTCCTAGGAGGGTCTAGGATTTTTATGCTTTTTAGCATAGGAATGGTGTATAGTTCTAGTGTGGAAAATTAGAGGAATCAGGACGACTCTTCAGGGTGGTATTGGTAGGTATGGAAGGTAGTATTGAGCCGGTACTACTGGAAGTACATGATCTAAACCTGAGACGAGAGCAAATCAGGAGACTCTAAGGTGACCTGTGTAGGGAGATTTCCCCCTCGAGTCTTATGCTGATTATTTGTATGCTTGTCTTTCAGTCCAAGCATGGTGATGATTACTTGAGGAGGTTCTGGCTCTGGCTCTGGTTCTGGTTCAGGTTCTGGCTTAGGAACATAACCGATTGACGAGTGGTTGCGCGAGTTAATTGCGGTTAAGGTTACTCGCGGTATCTTGGATGCTACTCCTGTGATTTTTTGTACCGTCAAGGAAGCGGTAATGGAGTTGATGGGTGAGAGGCTTAGTTATTTTCGAGATGAGATTGTTGTGGATCAGATAGGAGTTCGAACTCCCTCATTCTGGGAGTTCAAGGAATGTGGAATGTTCAGCTGAGATGGAGAATGTTCAGCAGACGAGTTTTTTCCATGAGGGGGAAAAAGTAGGATTTGCATCCTTCCTGTTAAGAGATCGAGCGCGAGATAGGTGGGAGGAGGTTAGACGAGTTGTAGGGTCAGTGACAATGGTAGTCATGACATAGGAGGATTTTTTTGTGAGGTTCCAGAGGGAGTTTGCACCGGCTATTAAGCTGTAGTAGTTGGCAAGGGAGTTCTAGGACCTTCGCCAGACTATTGAGACTATGGCGGAGATTACCACCAAATTCAGGGAGAGGGCTTTGTTGGTCCCGTAGTATGTTGCGGATGAGGAAATGAAGAAGAAGAGGTACCATGATATGTTGAGAGAATATATCAGGTATTTTATGAGTTTCTCGGGGTGCAAGACCCTGGATGATATAATCGAGAAGGCCCATGAGAGGGAGATTGAGGTGGAGCTTCGGGCGAAGCGCAAGCCGGAGCAGGTGCAGATAGCAGTGTGCCAGGCTAAGAGGACCAAGACCTCTGATTCCCGAACTAGAGGCAAGCAAGGTCGGGGCCGTTGCGGTAAGTGCGACAAGCCGCACAGTAGGCTTGTCGAGCGACTGGTTCAGGATGTTTCAGTTGTGGTCAGCTGGGCCACGTGAGCAGCAACTGCCCCAGGAGTGCTCTGATTTGCTTCCATTGTAATCAGAGCGGCCATAAAAAGGCCGATTGTTCGAGACTGTCAGTAGGAGCATGGTGGGGACAACGCATCCACCTTGAGGATTAATGATGGTCGTATGGGAAAGGTAGAGGCACATGTGGTGAAGAGCATGGAATTTCAGCTGACCACCGATGAGGCCCGTGCAGCACCGGATGTGGTTACGGGTATGTGACTCATTTCTATCTTTTATTGCTTTCTGTTTTTTATGCTTATGATTATATTTGATCTTGTATATGGACATTTGTAGTCAATGGTTTGTCTGATCATTTTATGTTTGATTCGGGTGCTACCCAATCCTTTGTATCTCTTACGCTTAGCAAGAAGCTTTGTGATGCTCCTAGGAATCTGGATTTCCCATTAGAGGTTGGGATTGCAGATGACCATAATGTGAGTGCGTCAAGGGTTCATCGTGGGTGTGTCTTGAATCCGTTTAGTGAGCGATACTCCATTGATTTGGTGTCGATTCCTATGTGAGGATCGAAGGTTATCATCAGAATGGGTTGGGCCCCAATGGGGCTATGATTAACTCTGAGCAACATCTAGTGAGAGGTCGAACCTCAATAGGGGGAGAACTGATTATTCCTGGCGAGGGAGCTTCACATGGGTCGACTCTCTGTTCAGTTGTGGGGTCCAGGAGATATCTTTAGCAGGGTTGTTCTGGGTTCCTAGTTTATGTTGCAGACACTCAAGTCCAGGGAACGATAAGGTTGAGTGGGGTGCCCATTGTGCGGGATTTCCCCGATGTATTTCCAAAGGATTTGCTAGGAGTGCCTCCTGAGAGGCAGGTTGAGTTTCGGATTAATTTGATTCCTGGCGCGGCTCCAATAGCCAAGGCACCATATCGCTTGGCTCCACCAGAGATGTAGGAGTTGTCTACGTAGCTCCAGGAGCTACTAGACAAGGGATTTATTGGACTGAGCAGTTCTCCGTGAGGATCACCCATCCTGTTCATGAAAAAGGATGGTTCACACGGGATGTGAATTTAGTACTAGGAGTTGAATAAGCTAATGGTGAAGAACCGTTACACACTCCCAAGGATTGACGATTTATTTGACCATCTCCAGGATGAATCTTGGTTTTCCAAGATTGATTTGTGATCGAGTTACCATTAGATGAGGATCAGAGATGATGATGTGCATAAAATAGCCTTCAGGACTCGTTATGGTCATTACGAGTTCGTGCGGATGCCTTTCGGCCTCACCAATGCACAGACGGCGTTCATGAATCTCATGAACATGGTTTGCAGGCCGATGTTGGATCACTTGGTGATAGTATTCATAGATGATATTCTGGTCTACTCCAAGAACAAGGAGCAGCATGAGGAGCATTTATGCGGGGTGTTGGAGACCCTGAGGACGAAGATGCTTTATGCCAAATTCTCCAAATATGATTTCGGGTTGCGAGAGGTGCAGTTCTTGGGGCATATCATCAACCAGAAATGTATATTGGTCGACCCGGCCAAGATCGAGGTCGTGATGCAATGGGAGGTTCCATGGACCCCATCGAGATTCGGAGTTTCCTAGGTCTCACGGGGTATTATCAGATAATTATCAAGGATTTCTCCAAGATTGCAGTGCCTTTGACCGGCTTGACGAAGAAGAATGTGACTTTTCGGTGGGTCCTTATCATCAGTTGGCTTTTGAGACTCTGTGGCAGAAATTATGTGAGGCCCCGATTCTCACGCTCCCCAAGGGATTGGATGATTTTGTGGTTTATTGTGATGCCTCTATTTTAGGATTGGGAGTTGACCTTATGTATAGGGGTCATCTAATTGCTTACGCTTCGAGGTAGTTGAAACCACATGAGACAAATTATCCTTCACATGATTTCGAGTTGGGGGTTGTGGTTTTTCCCTCAATATTTGGAGACATTATATGCATGGGGTTAAGTGTATTATTTACACTGACCACAAGAGTTTGACGTACTTGATGGATCAGCCAAATTTGAATATGCGGCAGCGGAGATGGTTGGATGTTGTGAAGGACTATGATTGAGAGATCCTGTACCACCCCGGGAATGCTAATGTAGTGGCCGATGCTTTGATCCATAAGGTCGTGAGTTCTCCTATCAGGGGTATTTGTTTGAGAATGGTTATTACTTCGCCTTTGTCGGATTTGATCAGGAATGATAAGTTGGAGGAATTGAAAAAGGAGAACTGGAAAGTCGAGCGGATCAAGGATCAAATTCCTTTATATTTCAGATATAGTTGAGGGTTGTTGACTCAGTGCGGTAGAGTTTGGGTTCCAACTACTGGTGGGGCGAGACAGATAGTTCTAGAGGAGGCACATAATTCAAATTTCTCAATACATCCAGCAGCCACAAATATGTATCGAGATCTGAATTTGAGTTATTGGTGGCCTTCTATGAAAAGGGAGATAACATGGTTTGTCGAGCGGTTCCTGACTTACAGGAAAGTCAAGGCCGAACATCAAAGACCCCACGACAAGATGCAGTCGTTACCCATTCCCATGTGGAAGTGGGAAGAGATTACCATGGATTTCATCACAAAATTACCAAGGACGACATGTGCAGTTGATTCTATCTAGGTCATTATGGATAAGTTGACCAAGAGTGCTCATTTCATACCGATTGTTGAGAATATATCTGCTAAAAAGCTTACCAACATCTATATTCGGGAGGTGGTTGTTCGACATGGAGTCCCACTTTTAGCGATTTTAGATTGGGATGTTCGTTTTACTTCTAGGTTTTAGGGGAAGTTTCATGATGAGTTGGGTACTCAGTTGCATTTTAGTAAATCATATCACCCCCGGACCGATTGTCAGAGCGAACGGACGATTCAGAAGCTCGAAGATATGCTTCGGGCATGCGTTTTAGATTTTGGAGGAAGTTGGGATACTTACCTCCCACTAGCTGAGTTCTCATACAATAACAGTTATCATGCCAGTATTGACTGACCATAATTCGAGACGTTGTATGGGAGGAAGTGCAGGACCCCGGTTAGCTGGGGGGAGGTCGGGCATCGGGTCATGGGGAGTATTGAGGTAGTACTTAAGACTACAGAGTTCAATCAGTAGGTGTGCGACAGGTTGCGAGTCACACAAAGCTGACAGAAGAGTTATACAGATCGGCGACGTTCGGACCTCGAGTTTCAGGTAGGAGACTTGGTGCTTCTGAAGGGGTCACCTTCGAAAGATTTCATCCGATTTCGGAAGCGGGGAAAGTTGGGCCCCAGGTTTATTGGTCCCTTTAGGATTTCCGCCTGAATGGGCAAGGTTGCGTACCGGCTAGATTTTCCTGACGAGCTCAGCCAGATCCACAACACCTTCTATGTTTCTTAGCTTCGGAAGTGTGTGGCCGACGAGTCCGCGGTTTTTCCCTTGGATGACATATAGGTTGATGATCGCCTGAATTATGTGGAAAGACCAGTGGTGATCTTCGATAGGAAGACAAAAGCCTTGCAAAACAAGGTCGTATCATTAGTCAAGGTCCAATAGCAGCATCAGAAAGGTTCCGAATAGACTTGGGAACCTGAGGCAGAAACACAAGAGCACTATCTTGAGTTATTTATAGGCGATGAATTCGAGCACAAAATCTAATTCAAGTGGGGAGATTTATAACATCCGATCCAGGTATGAATCATCCTTCGTGTGTTCATATTTCTTAAAAAATATGGTCACGACGTGGTGGGGCATCACCATGAAATGACGTATCACCTTTGTTCATGGATCCTAAAGACCCACCATGACGTCGTCTTGAGGTACCACGGCATGACAATTTTTGCGTCTTGGACCCTATTTAAGGAACATTAAGGCTAGGGTTTCAACCTCCATATTCCTCCCAACCTCAGAAACCCTAACCCTAGCCTCCATTGAAGTTGTGAGCTCATTCTTGGTGCATTTTGGTGATTTTAGAAGGAGAATGAAGATTTTGGTGAGGTGGTTTCGTGGGCGGCATCATTTCTTCATCTAAACTCATCTCTTAGACCTTGGTGAGTACCAAGACTCAACCTTTTTCTTTCCATGTTTCTAGATCTCTTGTTTTTTCCCCTTTTTTCCATGTTTTGATGGATTTAAGTGATGGGATCTCATAAAGTTTGCAACTTTATGAATCTCCAAGTCAAAATGAGCAAGTAGTGTTTTGGATCTAGATTATAATAAAGTTTTGATGTCATGCATGTGATTTTTGTCTTTAAACCCTATTTTTGCCGTAAAATGGAAAAGGGGTGTTTTGGACATGCAAGTCCATAAAGCCACGATTTTTAAGGTCACTTTGGAGCATGAAACCATTATAGAAACTTTAGAGGTGCAACTCTAAGGATTTGGTGCTTAATTGGAATCTTGATGCATTAAGTCACCATTAGTGGTTGTGTGGGGAGTTTGGCTTATGGAAGGGTTTTGAGGGATAAAGTTGGAAACTTCACCCATCAAGACAATGAAAAGGACCAGATCTGAGCCTTGGAGTTCTTGTATTTGAAGGAAAAAAGACTTAATAGGTTAAGATGTGCTTACGCATCACCACGACTTGGTGGCTTGATCCAGGTCGTCTGTTTTGGCGGTTTGCGACCACGGCATGGCCAAGGAGACCACGACCTGGTGGCTTGTTGGGTGGACTTTTAGACTTTTGATTTTGACCTGGGTTTTGACCAAGGTTGATCTAGGGGTATTTAGGGTATTGTGATCTTTTTTCTTAGTGTTGGTCACTATATTTTTAAGGTGACCGGAAGAGTCCATTCCGGAGCAACATGTTGTATCATTTTCTCATCTGTCTACAAGGTGAGTCTCCTCACTACACCTGTGGGTCGAAAGCACCAATTTCGGCCCACTAGGAATTATATTGTAGAATACTAGTTGTTGTGTGATACTTGCATGAAAGACCATGGGGGTGGCCCATGACCCTTGTATGTAAGACTGAGATTTAGCCCTCGGTATTTGTAACGACCCAATTTTCAAAAGAAAATTTTCATTTTTGATTAACCAAAATACTTTCCACAAACCATGAAATCCCAAATACAATTGTTTTCAAAATTCATATCAAATACAATTTTATTTCAAATCATCAGAGTGTCCCATAAAACGTCTGAGAGAGAGTGCACGCCGCGCCATCAAGCCTTGCCCTTGCCCTTGGGCTCCGATGTACCTGAAACAAATCCACAAACTGTAAGCTAATGCTTAGTGAGTTCCCCAGAGCATACCCCACACACAATTCACATAAACACATATCATATTAGCTATAAAAGCTATATATACCACATAAGCCATGCATACAAACATATAAGGATGCCATGGGCTCCCCCCACATGGTCTTATACCAAAGTGCCATGGGCTCCCCCTATGGTCTTTAATCGACAAGCCATGGGCTCCCCCATATGGTCTTCCATTCGACTGCCATGGGCTCCCCCCGTGGTCTTTAACTATCAAGCCATGGGCTCCCCCACATGGTCTTATCCAAGTGCCATGGGCTCCCCCCATGGTCTTCCCTGCAAGTATCATATAATCACTAGCATACCACTTAGCATATAGCTAACTATCATACCACATATCTCTACTATAGCTAGTGTACCACATATCACAAAATGGGTCGGCCTTGGTGCCCTAGACCCATTGGTATGGTGACGAGACTCACCTTTGTCTGCTGAATCCGAAAGCTGCTCTCCTAACAGTCTGTAACCACCCGTGCTGAACAATAATAACACTACCCAAGGTTAGGACTAAACACAATCCAATTGAAGAACCCATACCCCAAGTCCTTTCACAATGGCCCAAAAAGTCTTCCTTTGCTAATCGGCCCAAAGTCTATGTCCAAAATCATTAATGGGCCTCATGGCCCAATAAATACCAACCATAGGAACCATGGCCCAAAATAGATAAGTTAGCCCACTAACTCCAAAACGTGACCAGGCCCAATGACTAATTAAGGCCCAAAAGCTTACAAGCCCAAAACAAGTCTGAGTCCATCTGATGTACGTACGCCTTGTGTACCACCCTGGTACGCGCAGCATACTGAGTCCCAGAGCCATACACGCTGCGTACTCTAAGTTACGCCCAACGTACAAACAGATTAAGCACATTTTCCATTAAGTGCTTAATACTGCATGTTCTAACGTCCAAACTTTAGATATGATTTCATTAACACGTCCTAAGGCATAAAGTTGGCAACTTTAGGCCTTTGCATGCCCCATATGTTCCTAACAACCCATTAAGACCTTTCCAAGAGTCTAAATCCATGCATGAGGTCAAAACACCCATCAAGACTTCATTTTTATGCTATTAATGGACCAAAGGACTTCAGATCTATCCTCCCTAAGCTTTGGAGTTGCTCAAACTCTCAAGAGAAGGTCCAAAACCAACTAATGGGACAAAATAGAAAACCCTAGCTAGATCTAATGGATAAGATGGCAAGATCAAAGCTTTATACCTCTAGAAGCTCTTCAAGGTGAATTAGATGCAGACTCTTGAAGCCCAATGCCACTCCAAGCCTTCTTAGTAACTCCTTCTTCTTGAATGGACACTAAAATGGCCACAAATACACTCCTTAAGCTCAAAAACACTTTCACAAGGTCTCTCTGGTGTAGAAGGGTGAAATAAGACTATGGAGGCTGACTAGGGTTTGGTCCAAGAGGCTTACGGGTGTTTAAATAGGTGTCAAGTCTGAGAATTAGGGTTTTGGCCCTCTTTTGCGTACGCCTCCGTACCTATATGTATGCCCTGCGTACGCGGCCACCTTCTACGATCATGCATCCTTAGTACGCTAAGCGTACTCCAGGAGTACGCCCCGTGTTCTAAGGGACCTTTCATGCCATCTTTTCCTTTTTAAGGGTCTAAAGAGTAATACCTAAATTGGAGTGTTACAGCTCTCCCCCACTTGGACTAGACTTCGTCCTCGAAGTCCGTAGACACAAATATATCGGGGTAATGCTCCCGCATCTCGTCCTCCGGCTCCCATGTCCATTCGGAGCCTCTTCGGTGCTGCCATTGCACCTTTACTAGCTTCACTTCCTTATTCTGAAGAACCTTGGTCTTCCTATCCAAAATCGCAATGGGCCTCTCAATGTAGTTCAGGCTCTCGTCCACCAGAATGTCGTCCAGAGAAACGACTGCAGCCTCTTTTGTGACACACTTCCGGAGCTGTGACACATGGAAGGTGTTATGAATCTGGCTAAGCTCATTCGGCAGATCCAAACGATAGGCCACATTGCCTACTCGGGCCGAAATCCTGAATGGGCCAATATATCGTGGCCCCAACTTGCCTCTGCTCTGAAACTTGTTGACTCCATTAAATGGCGACACCTTTAGCAATATAATGTCCCCCACCTGGAACTCAAGATCCGATCGCCGCCGGTCAGCATAGCTTTTCTGACGGCTTCGCACGACTCATAGCTTGTCACGCACCTGCTGAATCAACTCGGTCGTCTTGAGCACCACCTCGGTGCTCCCCATGACTCAATACCCTACCTCGCCCCAATAGACAGGGTTCCTACACCTCCGACCATACATCATCTCAAACGGTGGTCGGTCAATACTAGCATGGTAACTGTTATTGTATGAAAACTTTGCCAACGGGAGATATGTATCCTAACTACCTCCAAAATCCAACACGCATGCCCGAAGAATATCCTCGAGTGTTTCGATCGTCCTCTCACTTTGGCCATCTGTCTGGGGGTGGTATGCCGTGCTAAAATGCAACTGAGTGCCCAGTTCCTTGTGGAACTTATTCCTGAATCTAGATGTAAATCGAACATCTCTTTCAGAGACTACCGACACTAGAAGCCCCTGTCTAGCCACCACCTCTCGCATATAAATATCCGCCACCTTCTCAGCGGATATACGCTCAGAGATCGGAATAAAGTGGGCACTCTTCGTCAATCTGTCCACAATCACCCATATGGCATCCACACCTGTAACACTCGGTTTCAGGTACGTATTTAATTCAAGAAAAATTCATATTTTACTCTGGGACTCGGCGAGTTGGAGGCCCAACTTGTCGAGTATATTCGACTTCTGATCGGGGTGGGTTAAGTGACCTACTCGATGAGTCGGGAGACCGACTCGACGAGTAGGAGCTGTCTGAGTGAAACCCTAAATTTGAGGGTTTGCACCCTATTTAAACACTTTATGTGGCCTCCACCCCAGCCTCCATCACCCTCAGACCCCATCCTCGAAACCCTAACTAGTTGTGTGTGTTCTTGAGCTATTTTGGTGCCATTCTTTGTGATTTGAAGCTTGGAGAAGAAGGAAAGGCTTGGAGGTTCAAGAAGAAGGCTTTAGATCCAGAGTTTTAGCTGCATTTCCAGCTTGCTTGAGGTAAAAAGCTCCAACCTTGACTTCTTATTTGTTAGATCTTCTTTAGCGCTTGAATCTTGGCATCTTTGGGGCTTTTCTAAGTCATTTCCGGTTTTAGAGTGTAATGTAGAGTGATAGCTTCAGATCTTGAACCTTGGAGGGTTCTCATGGCATAAAGGTGCCAACTTTATGGCCATGAGAGCCCCATGGATCTTGTAGACTCCATTTTTGGGTCTCTTGAGCTTAAAGACCCATGCACGGACGTAAAGTTTGTGACTTTACGTGTTATATCGACCCTAGGAGGTCATATCTACCCTCTGGATGAGATGAGTTCAACAGAAATCGAGTTTATGGACATGGACTTTGGGGGACTCGGCGAGTCGTTAATGGGACTCGGCGAGTCGGATATTGGTTCCCCAACCTTTTCTGCTTCTGAGGAATCTGGTTGAGTCTAGAAGGGGACTCAACAAGATGGACGTGATTATGGACCTGGAAATCATGGAACTCGGCGAGTGTATGAACAAATTCGGCGAGTTCAAGGCAATCTCCCAACCCAAGAAGTCGTACTCGACGAGATGTTCATAGAACTCGGCGAGTCATAGACTGGACACATTCATACAGATGAAGATGAACTCGACGAGTCCAACGAAGAACTCGGTGAGTCGGTTGAAGATGGTCCCGATGTTATGGTTGAAGGAGAACTCGTCGATTTCTTGCTAAACTCGACGAGTAGAGTCGGGGGTTGTATCATCTGGATAGAATAGAGACTCGACGAGTTGGTGGACCAACTCGGCGAGTCAAGTCAACTGGATGTTAACTTTGACCAAAGTTGACTTTGACTTTGACTTTGACCTGGACTTGAGTTGACCCTTGTAAAGGAGGGTTGTGGGTACGAATTAGTAATCGAGGAGGGTTGTTGTGTAGGGATTGAGGTGTTGAGACGAGTGAATTTCTGTACCGAGGACTGTGCAGACACTACGCGACATCGAGGTGAGTTTCCTTCCAGTAGGAACGAGTCTACGGCCACAATGCCGGCCCGTTTAGATGATAGTAGTTCCGGACTTCGGTCCGATGTCGGGGCGGTCCCGAGAAGTAGTTATGTATGCTTGATGTCTTCGTGATTCATGCATGTTTATGATATGTGTTATATGTTCCAGACTCCGGTCCGATGACGGGCAAGCCCGATGCAGTATATGTGATTATTTTATATGTTCATCTTTATGTTATGGTCAATTTATGTCGGACTTTGGTCCGATGTTGGGCGGGGTCCGATGCAGTGGGCGGGGACCAAGTTATTCCAGACTTCGGTCTGATGCCGCGCGGGGAACGATGCAGTGGGCGGGGCCCAATTTATGTCGGACTTCGGTCCGATGCCGGGCGGGGCCCGATGAAGTGGGCAAGGCCTAATATGTGTTATTGTATGGTATGTGGTAGTTTGGGGAAGCTCACTAAGCTTCATGCTTACAGTTTTCATTTTTGGTTTCAGGTACTTCCACTAGCAAAGGGAAGGGCTCGGGATGATCGCATGACACACACCACAGCTTTCAGCCTAGGATTTATTGAGACTCTGATATATTTTCTCATTTGTTTTTGATACAGTATTTGATATGAGATTTTGAAATACATGACACTTGGTTTTCTTATCGATTATGGATGATTATAGTTTCTTATAATATTTTCAAAACGAAATTTTTGGGCCATATTTTTGGGATGTTTCAAGTTGGTATCAGAGCCTTGGTTTGAGGGATTCGGGCACACATTCGGGTGTGTCTGAACTTAAACTAAGGAAGTGGTATGAAATTTTCAAAAGAAAATCATTTTTACAAAAAGGATTTTGAAAATAGAAAAGAACTTTGAAAAGAAAAAAGGGTGTGGTGCATGCAATCAGCCGAGCTCAAGTAAGTACTCCCAAATTACCCATACAAGTTTATGCTATGTTACGATTATCAGCTTTATTAGAACGGCATGCTAGATTAGGACTAATGATCTAGGAAGGATGCCTTATGTGGCTGTTATATGTGTTTCAGCTTTATGAGAACTGCATGCTAGTGCAGAATTGTCAGTATGATAGCCAGAGTAGTATATGCTTGATTATGTGTACTCGATGCTCGAATGTTGCTTGCTTTGTGCTTTTAGGAGTCTTAGTTATCTTTTACTAACTAGTAAATGAATATGTTACATTACATATTGCGAGCATTAAATAATTTCAGAAGGTTAGGTCTAGCTCTATTGCGCAGCTCTTGTCTGAGTCCAACCGTTCTAGGGTAGGATCTCTCATTCGAAGAATTATCTAGTCTTAGTGACATGTATTAGTATTCACGAGCTAGTTAGGAGGAGGTAGCAGAGTGGGTTGGTGATTACCCTAGGGCAAGCCTAGGAAGAGTTTAGTATGAGATCAGCAGTAGTAGTAGTAGTAGTAGTAGTAGTAGTAGTAGTAGTAGTAGTAGTAGAAGGGACTTGGTGGAGTCGAGGCAGTTCTTGAGGAAAGTACGGATAGATGTGGAAGGTAGTATAGGCCCGTACTACTGAAAGAGTACTCGAATCAAGGAAGGCTGAGATAAGACCATGGAACTTGTAGTGTATGTGATCCCTCCAGTTATATTAGTATTCTGACGTTTGTTATGATGTGTTTTCAGAATGATGGTTTTACACCCTAGACCAGCAGTTGGTAGTTAGATGAGCAGACCAGGGAGTTCATCTCCTCGGAGGTTACACGTAGTATACTAGACCAGACTCCTGTGATTTTTGGATCGGTCAAGGAGGGTATCTTAGAGCTTCTGTATGAGAAGCTGAGCGCTTTCCGCACTGAGATAGCGGCCATTATGGGATCGCGCACATTGACTTTCAGGGAGTTCAGAGCTTGTGGGGCTCCCGACTACCATGGGGCTCAGGACCCCATTGCAAGTACTAGATGGTTGGCGGATGTTGCCAACGCATTCTGCACCAGCAAATGTCCCGAGGGGGACAAGGTTAGGCTTGCGTCCTGTCTTCTGAAGGACAGGGCACGTGATAGGTGGGAGGAGGTTGGGAGTGCCATTGGTGATGACACAGTATTGGATGTGATGACCTGGAGTGATTTCACGACCAGGTTCAGGGCCGAGTTCGCACCTGTTATTGAGGTGCAGTAGCTTGCTAGACAGTTTCAGGACCTCCACCAGACAACAGAGACTGTGGCGGAAATTACCGCCAAGTTTAGGGAGAGGGCCCTTCTCGTTCCGCAGTATGTGGTGGACGAGGAGATGAAAAAGGCCCGATATCATGAGATGTTGCGGAGTGATATCCACCAGTTTGTGAGCCGCTCCAGTTGCAAGACGCTGGAGGATATGATTGTGAGGGCCCATGAGAGGGAGATTGATCTAGAGATGGAGAGAAAGAGGAAGCCAAAGGTGGCGTCTGGCACAGTGGGATCGGGCAAAAAGCTCAAGGTGTCTGATCACAGGTCTAGGGGGCAGCAGAGCCACAGTCGTTGTGGCAAGTGTGGCAGCTTGCACGATGGGGTGTGCAAGGCGGGGAGTTTCGGCTGCTTCAAGTGCGGCCGGACTGGGCATATGAGTAGGGATTGTACAGCTGCTACCACAACTACCACCGCAACATCTGATATGATTTGCTTCCATTGCAATCAGAAGGGACACAAGAAGTATCAGTGTCTAAGTCTAGCATCTGTAGGACAGGTGGTGGCACCCGCTCCTACCACATTGAGGATTACAGACGGCCGTCAGGGTCGGGCTGACGCACCGGTGGCGAAGAGCAGAGCCTTCCAGTTGACAGCAGAGGAGGCACGAGCGACTCCTGATATGGTTACCGGTATGTATTTTCTCCATTCTCTCTTTATTACTTTTGATTATCACTCATGTTTATGTGTTTGTTTATAGGGTCGTTCCTAGTGAACGACATTTCAGCTATGGTATTGTTCGATTCGGGGGCTACCCGATCTTTTGTGTCGCTTGCACTTAGCAAGCGATTTAGAAGAGCTCTGGGGGAGCTGGATTGCCCACTCGACGTAGAGATAGCGGATGATAGGACCGTCAGGGTCGCTAAAGTTCATAGAGGATGTACACTCCGGTTATTTGATGAGCAGTTCTCAGTGGATTTGGTTCCTATTCCCTTGCGAGGGAATAAGGTTATGGTGGGTATGGATTGGTTGAGCCCCAATGGGGTGGTGATCGACTACGAACAACAGCTAGTGAGGGTCCGTACTCCTTGTGGGGGAGAGTTAGTGATACAGGGCGAAAGACCACAGTGCGAACCAATTATTTGTTCAGCGGCGAGAGCGAGGCGCTACTTTCAGCAGGGTTATGCAGGATACGTCGCCTATGTCATGGATACTCGGGATAAGGGTAAGGCGACAGTCGATGATGTACCGGTGGTGCGAGAGTACCCGGACGTATTCCTGGAAGATTTTCCTGGGATACCTCCGGAGAGACAGGTGGAGTTCCGGATTGACCTGGTCCCTGGTGCGGCTCCGATAGCTAAGGCACCATATCAGTTGGCTCCTCCCAAGATGCAGGAGTTGTCTACGCAGCTGTAGGAGCTGCTAGACAAGGTTTTTATTAGGCCGAGTAGTTCGCCATAGGGAGCCCCGATCCTGTTTGTAAAGAAGAAGGACAGGTCGCACCGTATGTACATAGATTACCGGGAACTGAACAAGGTAACGGTGAAGAACCGTTACCCACTCCCGAGGATATATGATTTGTTCGACCAACTTCAGGGAGCATCTTGGTTCTCCAAGATTGATCTACGGTCCGGATATCACCAGATGCGGGTCAGAGATGACGTGCAGAAGACCGCTTTTAGGACTCGCTATGGTCATTATGAGTTTGTGGTGATGCCGTTTGGGCTCACCAATTCTCCAGCCGTGTTCATGGACCTCATGAACCGCATGTGCAGACCGATGTTGGATCGGTCTGTAATAGTATTCATTGACGACATCTTGGTTTACTCCAAGACTCAGGAGCAGCATGAGGAGCACCAGAGGGAGGTGCTAGAGACATTGAGGAGGGAGAGACTTTTCGTGAAGTTCTCCAAGTGTGAGGTCTGGTTGCGCGAGGTGCAGTTTCTTGGACACCTCGTCAACCAGAAGGGTATTTTGGTAGATCCGACCAAGATAGAGGCCGTGATGCGGTGGGAGATTCCGAGGTCTCCATCTTAGATTTGGAGTTTCCTGGGTCTGGCAGGGTATTACAGGAGGTTTATCCAGGATTTCTCCAAGATAGCAGTTCCGTTGACCCGACTGACTAAGAACTCGGTGGTATTTCGTTGGGGTTCTGAGCAGCAGACAGCCTTTGAGACGCTCAGACAGCGATTGTGTGAGGCGCCGATTCTCACCCTGCCAAAGGGAGTAGATGACTTTGTAGTCTGCTGTGACGCTTCGATCACAGGTATGGGAGCAGTATTGATGCAGCGAGGTCATGTGATATCTTACGATTCAAGGCAGCTGAAGCCTCACGAGGCTAACTATCCGACGCATGATTTGGAGTTGGGGGTTATGGTGTTCTCCCTCAAGATTTGGCGGTATTACCTCTACGGGGTCCGGTGTACCATTTACACGGACCATAAGAGTTTTAGGTACCTCATGGATCAGCCGAATCTGAACATGAGGCAGCGTCGGTGGTTAGACGTGGTGAAGGATTAAGATTGTGAGATCCTTTACCACCCGGGCAAGGCCAATGTAGTGGCTGATGCCCTGAGCCGCAAGGCGGTGGCGGCCCCGATCCGATATATTTGTTTGCGGATAACAGTGATTACTCCGTTGTTGGAGCAGATTAGGGAGGCGCAAGTTGAGGGCCTGAAGGAGGAGCGCCAGAAGTGCGAGAGGATTGTGGGCCGAGTAGCTTTGTTTGATTACGATAGCCGAGGATTATTGACCCTGCATGGGAGGCTCTGGGTACCGTATTGGGGCGGAGTACGACAGGTATTGATGGATGAGGCCCACAAGTCCCGGTTCTCCATCCATCCATGTGCAACGAAGATGTACAGAGATCTTCGACCTGATTACTGGTGGCCCAGCATGAAGCGGGACGTAGCTTGGTACATGGAGAGATGCCTGACCTACAAGAAGGTCAAGGCGGAACAAGAGAGGCCTCACGGCAAGATGCAGCCGTTAGACATTCCCTTGTGGAACTGGAAAGATATCACTATGGATTTCATTACTAAGCTTCCCAGGACCGCATGTGGGGTCGATTCGATATGGGTCATCGTGGATCGGTTGACCAAGAGCGCTCATTTCATACCGATCCAGGATAGCATCTCGGCCGAGAAGTTGGCCGATATCTACATCCGATAGGTAGTAGCTCGTCATGGAGTGCCAGTCTCCTTGATTTCAGACAGAGATGTACAGTTCACTTCCAGACGTTGGAAGAAATTCCATGACGAGTTGGGCACTCTTCTGCACTTTAGCACCGCTTTTCAGCCGCAGACGGATGGTCAGAGCGAGAGGACCATCCAAACTTTGGAGGATATGATGTGGGCATGTGTTCTAGACTTCGGTGGTAGCTGGGATACCTATCTTCCATTAGCTGAGTTCTCCTACAACAACAACTATCACGCGAGTATCGATCGTCCTCCCTTTGAGATGTTGTACGGGAGGAAGTGCAGGACCCCGATATGTTGTGGTGAAGTCGGACAGAGGGTCATGGGGAGCACCGAAGTGATGCTCCAGACGACAGAGAGGATTCAGCAGGTTAGGAGCAGGCTTCAGACTGCTCAGAGTCGGCAGAAAAGTTATGCCGACAAGCGCCGCTCGGACCTGGAGTTCCAGGTCAGGGATATGGTCCTCCTGAAGGTGTCGCCTTGGAAAAGCGTCATCTGATTCAGGAAGCGGGGCAAGTTGGGCCCCAGGTATATTGGACCTTTCAAGGTTGTCGCCCGGGTGGGCAAGGTGGCGTATAGGCTGGACCTGCCAGCCGAACTCAGTCAGATTCATAGTACGTTTCACGTCCCCCCGTTACGGAAGTGCCTGGTGGACGACTCAACAGTGGTGCCTTTGGATGATATTCAGGTGGATGACAGCCTGAACTACATCAAGTGGCCAGTGGCGATCTTCGACAGGAAGTCGAAGAATCTGAGGAACAAGAGGGTGGAGCCGGTGAAGGTGAAATGGCAGCACCGCAAGGGGTCGGAATGAACTTGGGAGCCGGAGGAAGAGATGAGGGAGCACTACCCTGAGCTTTTTCAGGACTCAGCAGCAGACTTCGAGGACGAAGTCTAAAATAAGCGGGGGAGAGTTGTAACACCCGGTTTCAGGTATGTATTTAATTCAAGCAAACTTCATATTTTACTCTGGGACTCAGCGAGTTGGAGTCCCAACTCGTCGAGTAGATTCGACTTCTGATCGGGGTGGGTTAAGTGACCTACTCGACGAGTCGGGAGACTGACTCGGCGATAGGAGTTGTCTGAGTGAAACCCTAAATTTGAGGGTTTGCACCCTATTTAAACACTTTATGTGGCCTCCACCCCAGCCTCCATCACCCTCAGACCCCATCCTCGAAACCCTAACTAGTTGTGTGTGTTCTTGAGCTATTTTGGTGCCATTATTTGTGATTTGAAGCTTGGAGAAGAAGGAAAGGCTTGGAGGTTCAACAAGAAGGCTTTAGATCCAGAGTTTTGGCTGCATTTCAAGCTTGCTTGAGGAAAAAAGCTCCAACCTTGACTTCTTATTTGTTAGATCTTCTTTAGGGCTTGAATCTTGGCATCTTTGGGGCTTTTCTAAGTCATTTCGGGTTTTAGAGTGTAAAGTAGAGTGATGGCTTCAGATCTTGAACCTTGGAGGGTTCTCATGGCATAAAGGTGCCAACTTTATGGCCATGGGAGCCCCATGGATCTTTTAGACTCCATTCTTGGGTCTCTTGAGCTTAAAGACCAATGCATGGACGTAAAGTTTGTGACTTTACGTGTTATATCGACCCTAGGAGGTCAGATCTACCCTCTGGTTGAGATGAGTTCAACAAAAATCGAGTTTATGGACATGGACTTTGGGGTACTCGACGAGTCATTCATGGGACTCGGTGAGTCGGGTATTGGTTCCCCAACCTTTTCTGCTTCTGAGGAATCTGGTTGAGTCTAGAAGGGGACTCAATAAGATGGACGTGATTATGGACCTGGAAATCATGGAACTCGGCGAGTGTATGAACAAACTCAGTGACTTCAAGGCAATCTCCCAGCCCATGAAGACGGACTCGACGAGTTGTTGATAGAAGTCGGCGAGTCATAGACTGGACACATTCATACAGATGAAGATGAACTCGACGAGTCCAACGAAGAACTCGGCGAGTCGGTTGAAGATGGTCCCAATGTTATGGTTGAAGGAGAACTCGTCGAGTTCTTGCTAAACTCGACGACTAGAGTCGGGGGTTGTATAATCTGGATAGAATAGGGACTCGATGAGTTGGTGGACCAACTCGGCGAGTCAAGTCAACTGGATGTTGACTTTGACCAAAGTTGACTTTGACTTTGACTTTGACCTGGACTTGAGTTGACCCTTGTAAAGGAGGGTTGTGGGTACGAATTAGTAATCGAGGAGGGTTGTTGTGTAGGGATTGAGGTGTTGAGACGAGTGAATTTCCGTACCGAGGACTGTGCAGACACTACGCGACATCGAGGTGAGTTTCCTTCTAGTAGGAACGGGTCTACGGCCACAATGCTGGCCCGTTTAGATTATAGTAGTTCCGGACTTCGGTCCGATGCCGGGGCGGTCCCGAGAAGTAGTTATGTATGCTTGATGTCTTCGTGATTCATGCATGTTTATGATATGTGTTATATGTTCCGGACTCCGGTCCGATGTCGGGCAAGCCTGATTCAGTATATGTGATTATGTTATATGTTTATGTTTATGTTATGGTCAATTTATGCTAGACTTCGGTCCGATGCCGGGCGGGGCCCAAGTTATTCCGGACTTCGGTCCGATGCCGGACGGCGCCCGATGCAGTGGGTGGGGCCCAATTTATGCTGGACTTCGGTCGGGTGCCAGGCGGGGCCCGATGCAGTGGGCAAGGCCCAGTATGTGTTATTGTATGGTATGTGGTAGTTTGGGGGAGCTCACTAAGCTTCATGCTTACAGTTTTCAGTTTTGGTTTCAGGTACTTCCACTAGCAAAGGGAAGGGCTCGGGATGATCGCATGGCACACACCACAGCTTTTAGCCTGGAATTTATTGAGACTCTGATATATTTTCTCATTTGTTTTTGATACAATATTTGATATGAGATTTTGAGATACATTACACTTGGTTTTCTTATTGATTATGGATGATTATAGTTTCTTATAATATTTTCAAAACAAAATTTTTGGGTCATATTTTTGGGATGTTTCAACACCCCTCGATGTCCTCGGTAACTTCGTGATGAAGTCCATAGAGATCTCTTCCCACTTCCACATGGGAATGGGTAGCAGATGAACCTTGCCATGCGGCCGCTGATGTTCGGCCTTGACCTTCCTTCAAGTCAAGCACTACTCCACGAACCAAGCGATCTCCCGCTTCATGTAGGGCCACCAATAGCTCAGTCTCAGGTCTCTATACATATTTCCTATCCCCCGGATGTATAGAGAACTTGGACTTGTGTGCCTCCTCCAATATATTTTGTCTCACTCCTCCAGTCACCAGTACCCACACCCGACCACACTGTGTCAGGAGACCTCGGCTATCCCGAACAAACAAGTGATACTGTCCCCAAATCCGCTCTATCTTCCAATTCTCTTTCTTAACCCCCCCCCCCCTCAACCTGAGCCTCCTTGATCATATCCAACAATGGAGAGATCACTGTTATCCTCAAACAAACATTCCCAATCGGGGAACCCGTCGTCTTGCGGCTCAAAGCATCGGCCACCACGTTTGCCTTCCCCGGATTGTATAGGATCTCATAGTCATAGTCTTTCAGCACATCCAACCACCTCCTTTGTCCCATGTTGAGGTTCTATTGATCCATCAAATACTTCAAACTCTTATGATCAGTATAAATAGTGCACCGTACTCCATACAAGTAGTGCCTCCAAATCTTGAGGGCAAACACCACAGCCCCCAATTCCATGTCGTGGGTGGGGTAATTCGCCTCGTGAGGCTTCAACTGCCTCGAGGCGTAAGCAATCACATGCCCTCTTTGCATCAGTATCGTGCCTAACCCTGAGATCGATGCATCACAGTACACTACCAAATCATCTAACCCCTCAGGTAGTACTAGAATCGGAGCCTCGCATAACCTCTGTCTCAGGTTCTCAAAAGCCAACTTTTGATCCGTACCCCATCGAAATGCCACATTCTTCTTGGTCAAGCAGGTCAAAGGCACAATAATCTTGGAGAAATCCTGGATGAATCTCCGATAATAGCCCGCTAAACCCAAGAAACTACGGATCTCAGATGCATTCTTCGTTACTTCCCACCGCATCACTGCCTCAACCTTGGCTGGATCAACCGACATGCCCTGTTGGTTGATGATATGCCCCAAAAATTGTACCTCTCGCAGCCAGAAATCACACTTGGAGAACTTGTCACAAAGCCTCTCCGCCCTCAGTGTCTCCAATACCTCCATCAGATGCTGCTCATGATGCCCCTTGGTCTTAGAATAGACCAGGATATCATCAATAAAAACAATCACTGACCGATCCAGCATCGGTCTACACACTATGTTCATGAGATCCATGAACGCTGATGGGGCATTGGTGAACCCGAATGGCATCACCACAAACTCATAGTGCCCATACCGAGTCCTGAAAGTTGTCTTCGGTATGTCCTCATCCCGAATCCTCATCTGATGGTATCTCGACCGAAGATTAATCTTGGAAAACCAAGACTCACCCTGCAGCTGATCGAACAAGTCACCGATCCTTGGTAACGGATAATGGTTTTTCACCGTTAGTTTGTTCAGCTCCCAATAATCAATACACATCCTGTGTGACCCGTCCTTCTTTTTCACGAACAGGATCGGTGCTCCCCACAGGGATCTGCTCGGACGGATAAACCCTCGGTCTAGCAGCTCCTGAAGCTGCGTAGATAGCTTGAAATTTCGGGCGATGCTAGCCGGTATGGTGCCTTCGCTATCGGAGCGGCACCCGGCACCAAATCAATGCGCAACTCCACTTGCCTCTCCGGTGGAACTCCCGGTAACTGCTCGGGAAAGACATCCTGAAACTCCTGTACAACTGGCACACTACCCACATCCGTCGTGGTCTCAACCCTCGTATCTAAGATATAAGCCAAAAATCTCGTACAACCCTGATGAAGCAATATCCTAGCCCTCGCAGCTGAATAGAGGGTTGGCCCTTGCGAGGCCCTCTCTCCATGAATAACCAGTTCTCCCCCACTTGGTGTTTGCACCCTCACCAGTTGGCGCTCGCAATCAATCATGGCCCCGTTGGCCCCCAACCAGTCCATCCCGACAATCACCTTCAGCCCTCGCAACGTTATCGGGATTAGATCAACATGAAACCTCTCCCCAAGAACATTCAGGACACAGTCCCGATACACCCTCACAGCACTCACGGTGCGGTCGTCCGTAATCTCCACCTCAAGCGGGGGATCCAAAGTTCCTGGCGCATCCCGAAACTTCTTGCTAAGCGCAAGAGACACAAACGATCGCCTAGCTCTCGAATCGAACAAAACGTGAGCAGACATACCATTGACCAAAAAGGTCTGTATACATAGGCACAATATACACATAAGCAATGCAATAAATCTAGAGCAGGAAGATAAAATACGTACCAGCCACAATGTCTAGCGCTGCCCGAGCCTCCTCGATAGTCAACTGAAATGTGCGGCTCTTCACCGCTGGAGCATCCACCTTAGCAGGGAGGCCATCAGTAATCGTCATTGTGGTGGGCACAAGTGCTGCCACTACTCCTCCCCCTCCCTGCAACCTCGGACAATCGGCCTTTTTATGGTCAGCCTAGTTGCAGTGGAAACAAATCAAGCCCTTCTTGGGGCAATCCCAGCTCACGTGGCCCTGCTGATCACACGTATAACATACCGTGCCCATCCCCCGGAAAACTCCACCATGAGATCTCCCACACTTGGCACAATGGCCACGGCCTTGCTGGCCCCTACTGGATGAATTCGAGGTCTTAGGCTTTTTACCCTGACCTACTGTTGTTTGTGACTGCTCAGGCTTCCGCTTGGTGCAGAAGTCCAAATCCATCTCCCGCTCACGGGCCTTCTCCACCATCTCATCCAGGGTTTTGCACCTTGTAAAGCTCACAAACTCCTGGATATCATCCCTCAGCATGGAATGATACCTCCTCCGCCTCATGTCCTCATCGTTAGCATACTGTGGGATCAACAATGCTCGTTCCCGAAACTTGGCGGTGATCTCCGCCACAGTCTCGGTGGTCTGCTGAAGCTCTTGGAACTCCCTCACCAACCGTTGCACTTCAATAGTTGGTGCAAACTCCAAATCAAATCGCCGAACAAACTCGGCCCATGTCATCTCAGTCACACCGGCTGCTCCCACCTGACTCCTCTCCCCACCAGTCTTAGGCTCTATCTCTCAGCATACATGACGCAAAACCCACCTTTGCCGCATCAGGGCAAGAACTCGTGCGTTGGGCATTCTCTATATCCGCCGCCCAGCGTCGGCTACCAATGGGGTCCCTGGCCCCGAAAAACTCCGGCACCCCGCACGCCTTGAACTCCCGGAACGAGGGAGTTCGGGCCCCAACCTAGCCTGCAGCAATCTCGGCTCTGAAGGACCTGAGCCTCTCCTCCGTAATCTCCATCATACCCTCCTTTACCGTCCCAAAGATCACTGGGGTAGCGTCAAGGATGCCCCTCGTCACCTCGGCTGCAATGAGCTCGTGCAACATCTCATCAATGGGCTCAATACCGCTGCCTGACCCTGATCCTGATCCCCCTATACCCAATCGTGTCACCACCATGCTGAACTTTCTCATAAATCATAATGATCAGGATATATAATTAGGGGATCCTCCCACACCGGTCCTCCTTAGAGCTTCCATATCTAACATTGGTTCGGGTACAGGTCATGTGCTTTCAGTAGTACGGGCCCAATACTACCTTCCACACCTACTTGTACCTTCCCCAAGGCTCTACCTGATAACTCTAATTCGTTCCAAAACAAATCATATCCCACAAACTACCGCATACCTCAAATCCTAGGCTATCCTAAGATTTGATCTACCCACATCAATCAGACCAATCATAACATGTTGCCTTTATGCATGCAAATTATACATAGAAAAGGATCAAATGGACTTTCTACCCTAGGACCACAACCAAACAAGGAACAGGAAATAAGGCCAAATCAATCATTCTAAGGCTATAAGCTCCTAACCGTATACAGTTTTAAAAGCATACACATAGCAAGATCCATACGATTATCATAGCTCAAATATCAGTATAACATGGCTAACATTTTGGGGAACTACTTACTTGGCTCGGCCGATCACGCACATTGCACTCTCCTCTTTTCCATTTTAAGAAGCTTTTAACTTTTATTCTTGAAAACAGTTTTACCATTTCCTTAGTTTGAACCCTGACACACCCGAGAGTGTGCCTGAATCCCTCAAACCAAGGCTCTGATACCAAATTGTAACGACCCAATTTTCAAAAGAAATTTTTCATTTTTGATTAACCAAAATACTTTCCACAAACCATGAAATCACAAATACAACTGTTTTCAAAATTCATATCAAATACAATTTTATTTCAAATCATCAGAGTGTCCCATAAAACGTCTGAGAGAGAGTGCACGCCGCGCCATCAAGCCTTGCCCTTGCCCTTGGGCTCAGATGTACCTGAAACAAATCCACAAACTATAAGCTAATTCTTAGTGAGTTCCCCAGAGCATACCCCACACACAATCCACATAAACACATATCATATTAGCTATAAAAGCTACATATACCACATAAGCCATGCATACAAACATATAAGGAGACTCACCTTTGTCTGCTGAATCCGAAAGCTGCTCTCCTAACAGTCTGTAACCACCCGTGCTGAACAATAATAACACTACCCAAGGTTAGGACTGAACACAATTCAATTAAAGAACCTAAATCCAAGTCCTTTCACAATGGCCTAAAAAGTCATCCTTTGCTAATGGGCCCAAAGTCCATGTCGAAAATCATTAATGGACCTCATGGCCCAATAAATCCCAACCATACGAACCATGGCCCAAAACAGATAACTTGGCCCACTTACTCCAAAACGTGACCAGGCCCAATGACTAATTAAGGCCCAAAAGCTTACAGGCCCAAAACAAGTTCGAGTCCATCCGATGTGTGTATGCCTTGCGTACCACCCTGGTACGTGCAACGTAATGAGTCCCAGAGTCGTACGCGTTGCGTACTCTAAGTTATGCCCAACGTACAAACCGATTAAGCACATTTTCCATTAAGTGCTTAATACTCGATGTTCTAACGTCCAAACTTTAGATCTGATTTCATTAAGACGTCCTAAGGCATAAAGTTGGCAACTTTACGCCTTTGCATGCCCCATATGTTCCTAACAACCCATTAAGACCTTTCCAAGAGTCTTAATCCATGCATGAGGTCAAAAAACCCATCAAGACTCCATTTTTATGCTATGAATAGACCAAAGGACTTCAGATCTATCCTCCCTATGTTCTGGAGTTGCTTAAACTCTCAAGAGAAGGTCCAAAACCAACTAAATGGACAAAATAGAAAACCCTAGCTAGATCTAATGGATAAGATGGCAAGATAAAAGCTCTATACCTCCAAAAGCTCTTCAAGGTGAACTAGATGTAGACTCTTGAAGCCCAATGTCACTCCAAGCTTGCTTAGCAACTCCTTCTTCTTGAATGGACACTAAAATGGCAACAAATACACTCCTTAAGCTCAAAAACACTCTCACAAGGTATCTTTGGTGTAGAAGGGTGAAATAAGACTATGGAGGCTGACTAGGGTTTTGTCCAAGAGACTTAAGGGTGTTTAAATAGGTGTCAAGTTCGAGAATTAGGGCTTTGACCCTCTGTCATGTACACCCCGCGTACCTACACGTACGCCCTGCGTACGCGGCCACCTTCCGTGATCATGCATCCTTAGTACGCTAAGCGTACTCCTAGAGTACGCCCCGCGTACTAAGGGACCTTTCATGCCATCTTTTTCTTTTCAAGGATCTAAAGAGTAATACCTGAATTTGAGTGTTACAGTATTACAAGGAAAATACCATGAGGGTGGCCCACGACATTTGTATGTACGACCGGGATCTGGCCCTCGACATTACAAGTATCATATTGTCGGGTTGAAATATATACCCTAGGGCGGGGCCCATAATTGTACGTTTGGTATGTGGTACTTTAGGAAACTCACTAAGCTATGTGTTTACAGTTTATGTTTATAGTTTCAGATACTTCTGATTCGAAAGGGAATGGCCCGATGTGATGGCACGGCATCCTCCCGTCATGATTTTCGCAAATTGAATAATTGTACTCTGATGTTTTGAATATTATGGTTGGTATTGGATTTTTGAAACAATTGATGAATGATTTGATTAACTTTTAAATGAAAATTTTTATTATTGTTTTTGAGACGTTACATATTTCTTGTTACAATATTAAACAACCGATAATCATTCATTTTAGATAAAAATTGTGTTTTATTTCTTGTTACAATATCAAACAATCACATCATACATTTTAGATGAAAATTGACAAACAAATATGTAAACGATAATTATAATAGATAAATAAATGTCTTATCCTATTGATACCATAGACATTTAAACAAATTGCCAACAAACGTTGAAAACAACAATATGTTTTTTATTTTTATAAACATAAATATAATTTTAATTGAATTTGAAATTAACAACATATTAAAAAATTTAACCAATAAAGCAAGATAAATTTATTTTTAATCGAAAACAAAAACATAAAATTAATTATTATTGTCTGTTTTTTATTAATATTGATTTTTAATCAACCTATGTAATACATAAGTTTCTAACCTAATCTTATTTATATTTAAAATTATTTTTAGTCATCCCATATAATAGGCAAGTCTTTACCATAGTATAATATAAAAAAGCATAAAGTTTAAAGCTAACCATTTAATCAAATTTACATTGTTGGTGATTTAATGTTATCAACATATTTAGTGTAATTATTATTAATAATGAGATAGGTCAAACTCTATTTACTAGCCCAACTAGGAGGTGCGTGATGCATACTCGGAGTGATAAATATGAACTCGGGAATACGAGGGTTCGGGGGCAGCGCCCCTGGGTGTAGGGTTCCAAGGGGTTGTGCCCCTGACAGGGTCTAGGGGCAACACCCCTAGCGGGATCTAAGGGGCGGAGCCCCTGGTGGGGTCTAGGGGCAGCGCCCCAAAATCTAAATGGATTTTTGTATTATGTGAGACTTCAGCCATGCATTTTCCCGCTAAAAACCCACTGATGACATCGTGATGATGTAGGTGTCGGTTATGTTGAATAACTATCATATTTTGGCGCCAATTTTTGTTTAACCGATTTTAACCACTTTTCTCTCAAATATAAATAACATATGGATGTTCTAGAAAAAGGTTTGAACATTCATATACTCGAAATTATATCATAAATATCATAATTTGTCTATCTCTCATGAACACATCAAGCAAGGTATTATATGTTTTCAATTCGAATTAGGCCTGTAATTCGGATTGGTTTATTTTTGGATTATACCACTTCTGAATTCGTGTACCGCAGGCAAAAGGAACGAATTACAGATTTCGGTAAGTGTTTGATAAACACGATCCTTGAATATATCCAAGTTGTATTTATTGCTATTCTGATCCTTTAATTTCTAACACACATTTAGGTGGTGTTTGATTTTTGTTTGAAGATTTTCTTCGCCTCTTTTGTTTGCACTACATAGACCACGAGCAGACATTAACTGTTACAAATTATTTGTTTTTTAGAACTCTACAGACCTAAAAAGGTGTGCACGTCCTCTTTCTTGGGCAAATGTAACTAGAGTCTTCTAACATCTTCAGACATCTTTTAACCTAAAAAAACATTTTTTCCAAATGTTTTTTTCTTCTTTGAATGCCTATTTTTTCGAATGCATCTCTTTTGTAACCTCTTTAAACATTAACATATTTTGTTTGAATGCCTTTTTATGTAATATTTTCTCATTTTAACTACAACAAGTACAATAAATATCAAACATATATGTTAATGCATACCATTTTACTTTTATTTTTTTTATAGTATATTACAACACACTATTTAAAAACGACTTAATTATCCTTTTTCATTAAAATACAAAATAATTTAGACAGACACATTAATCATAATATAATATCACATAAAAGAATAAAATGAAAAATGGGGTTATGAAAAATGAAAGTGTTATACAATAATATATAAAATTTAAGTTAGATTTGTTAACAATTTATAGTAAAGTCATAAAACTGCTAAGTTTAAATGATGATTTTTTATAGAAAATATTGATCAACGACAAAGGGTCTATATGATTCAAATATTAAATCTCTTAAATGAATTGAAATTGAAAGAAATTTTAATTTGACGAAACTTTCAGTGTCATAAAACTAAACTATTTAAATTTTAGTTAATTTTAGCAGTATATATATATGTTCAAAATCAAACAATCTTCTTTTTATTCATTGTAGACGTTTGATAAACTTTTTTTACTGCACTGTAGATATAGTCTACATACCGTAACTCTGAAAAAACAAATAATACTTTATATATGACAACCTTAACACAAATTAATAAGTAAACAAATAAAAAGGTAACAAAATTCAAACAAATGATATGCTTAAATGGGTTACCTACTCTAGCCGCATGGTATTTACTATTTAACAAAAGAGGCCTACAATGGGCTACCTACTCTCACCAAATGCTATTTAACAAAAGAGGCCTACAATGGGCTACCTTTAATTTCATTTAAAACTTGTTAAATAATTTTTATAACAATTAGCAAAAACAATTCATCTTGTAAAATTAATATTGAAAATTATATGGGGTATATAGTTCAATGTTCCTACTTTCACTTTAACAATTTGGAGAATTTAGAATAAGTCCACGTTGAAAAAACCTTTGTTCAATATATGAAGTTTTTTTTTTTTTTTTTTAATTTATTTTTTATGGACCACTTTAAAAAAAAGTTTTGGAACTTTGAGTGATATATCCCATAATGACGCTCTGACTGTTATTTTGCTGTATTTGGAATCAGACCCCACCCCAACTGCTATCAACCAAACTTTGTTGCTCATTAATAGGAGTAAAGCTTACCTTCATTAAAATAATGCATGTAAATTTCACGACTTAAAATATCTAAGCGACTATTCACCTTCCCTTCCACAACAAAATAACCTCTTTCTAAGTTCTAACTCCATCTTCATGGACTTCTCTTCAACGCAAGACCTCAAATCTCAACCTTTATGGCTCCTTCTTCCACTCGCTCTTGCTTTTCTTTCTCTACTAAAGTCATCCCTTCAAATCTTGAATTGGGTGTTCGTTAATTTCCTCAGACCCGCTAAAAACCTCAAGAAATACGGGTCATGGGCATTGGTTACGGGTCCTACAGATGGTATTGGTAAAGCCTTTGCCTTCCAACTGGCCAGTAAAGGACTAAATTTGGTTCTTGTGGGTCGGAATCTTGCTAAACTAAACGATGTTTCAGATTCAATCCGTGCTAAATTCAAACAAACCCAAATCAAAATTGTTGTGGTTGATTTTAGTTGTGATTTAGATCATGGGATTGAGAGGATTAAGGAAACATTTGATGGTATAGATGTTGGGGTTTTGATAAATAACGTTGGGGTTTGTTATCCTTATGCTAGATTTTTTCATGAAGTCGATGATAAGTTGATGTCTGATTTAATTAAGGTTAATGTTGAAGGGACGACTAAAGTTACAAATGTCGTCTTGACTGGAATGATCAAGAGAAAGAAAGGAGCTATTGTTAATATTGGGTCGGGTGTTGCAGTTGTTATGCCTTCTAGTCCTCTTTATGCACTTTATGCTGCTACTAAAGCGTAAGGTCCTTCGTAATTATCTTAATCGTAAAGAGGTGATAATCTATAAATGTTGTTTCAGGTTGAAGTACGAACATTAGTTTTCTTGCTCTTAACATATCGAAATCTACCCTCTTACCATTCTTATAAAAGAAGAGATTTTTTGATAATTGAATAATATCCTTTTAAATAGAGGACAAATATTCTTGGAACATGCGACATGCCTCTTCAAGAATATTTGTTTCATACCATTTCTATTTTAGGGATGCATAATCATTGCATTTTTTTTCATATAACAACATTATAGTAAAGTTTAATCATTTTCTCTTTACATTATAAACACTTAGCAAAATCATTTTTAGCATGCCCGGTGTACAAGCTAGGCATGTCCTTATCTTTATATTAGGGTTGTTCAGTATTTGGATAAAACCGAATTGCCCAATTGGACAATTTGGATTTGACTATTTGGTTCGGATAATCGGATTTTTGGATTGGTTTTCGACAAAAACGAATTATTATTTTGGATTTCGGATTGGTTATGGTTTATAAAAAAATGAACCGAATAGTCCAAAAAAACCGAATAGCATTTTATTATTTATTTATTTTTAATATATATCTATAACTATTTATTAATTTATTTTTTGAAATAGGTTCAAAAAGTTTCACCTAATAAAAAATATTAATATGTATTTTCTCTCAAAAGTTTTTTTATCTATAAAATATTAAAATATAATATACATTCTTAATAGTTGTTTATAAATTTCAAATCGTAACTAAATAATTTTTTTTTTTGCTTCATGTGTAAAATTCGGTAATATTATAATTATATGTCGTTTTAAAATGTTTTAGTTTTTAAAAACCGAAATATAAAAACCGATCCAACTGAATTGTAATTGGATCGGATCGGATCGGATTTGAATTTAGTTTGGACTATTCGGATCCATGTTTTGAAAACCGAAATCAAATTGGATTCATTTGATTGGATTGGATCAAACCGATCCATCCAAACGAACACTCCTACTTTATATGCTTAGGGGAACTGTTTTGCATAATGTATATGTGGTTATGTATTTCTGAAAAGAAGTTAACATACGAATTTTGGGTCTTGAGTTGGAATAGAGATGCTCAAGAATCAAACATTCAAGGGACTAATTCCATTAGTTGGAATGACTCATTGGTTCTTTTTTTTGTTTTTTTTTACTTTCAGATACATCAATCAATTTTCAAGGTGCCTCTATGTCGAATACAAGAATAGTGGTATCGATGTGCAGTGTCAGGTATGCTAATCTTTTGAAACTAACTAAGATTTAATTTTCTTTACCATTATTTTAGTCAACATAATGCTTGATGACCTCAATGAATTTGAGTGAGGTTGGATCACTCACGAGTCTAATTGGCACTCGATGACTGGTTGACTTGGTAACAGTGGGGTTAGATCTCTGATTGATTGTGTGCACAATATGTTTAATAGGTACCCTTGTATGTGGCAACAAAGATGTCTTCACGTAGAAGGGCATCCTTGTTTGTTGCATCAACAGATGCTTATGCTCAAGCTGCCATACGTTTTATTGGTTATGAACCACAATGCATGCCTTATTGGCAACATTCGATCTTGTGGGCTTTTGCAAGATTGTTACCAGAGTACATTATTGAAGCTTGGTGGATGGGTATGTGTCTAGGATTTCGCAAAAGAGGACAACTCAAAGACTCTGGGAAGAAAAATATACACAACTGATATATGCATGATGTTTGTTGCATATCTAATTCTTGTTCTATAGATTGTATTTGTAGTGCGTGGATATATGAATGACTGATTGTTTACTAGAGTTTATTTGTATGGCATGATATATGAATAATTGATTGTTTACTTCGTTCAATAATTCATGATTTGAAATGATGATCTAGGGGTTTTAGGGCTTTATCGAATAGAATGAATCAACGTAATGAAGATTGAGGAGACTGTCGAGCATTTTTGAAGACGTGAATCAATTATAATCGAATAGAAAGTAAAATGTCCTTACCACCTCTTTGTCCTTACTTTAATCCCAAAGTTTCATTTAATTGAAAAATGACACTGCCTCCTTGTGGTTTAATCTAATTTAATCCTAACTTTTTATTATTTAAAATGAGTAGTCAAGATTTGGTCCCCTAGTCTCACAAAATATCATTGTCTTATATGAACTTAACCATATATATATATATATATATATATATATATATATATATATATATATATACTAGCCGTTTACCTGCGCTAAGCGACGGGTGTTAATAGTTTGTTTCGGTAATTTGTTTCTTTTCAGCGAACAACGATTAGTTTCAATTAATCGATTATTTTGCTTTAGGAAATATGTCATATTAAAAGCAAGCCACAATGTATCGGCAAGTATCACTCATCATTAGTTTCAATTCAACAATTTATTTTCTTTTCAACTGACAATGTATTCTTTAATATATTTGTCGCTTTTGTGTATTCTAGATAGGTGTTTCATATGTTGGATTCATCGTGTTGAAAATATATTATTTCTATTTTGTGTATGTTACATAGGTGTTTTCATATGCTAGATTCATTATGTCATAAAGTATATTATTTCTAATTCGTTATAACATATCGCCCAGACTTAGTCTCTCCCAGCATCTCCCTTTCTTGTTACAACTTTTTTCAGCGTATTATTTTCGGGTTAAAAATAAAAATAAGTTACTCTTTAGGTTAAAATAAAAGTTTGTTACTTATTTGAACTAAAAATAAAAATATATTGCAATTTTAGGTTAAAAATAAAAGTATGTTGTTTTGCGTTAAAAATATAAGTACAAAACAACGATTAAAGTATGATGGTCGGAACAATTAATTACATTCGCAACATGTTATATTCCAAACAGCAAGCGATGTGATGGTAAGTGTGTAAAACATTATCGACGAATAGTCTTCTTTCCATACATAATTTTCTTTCTGTGATTTGTTTGTTATCGAAAATTTATTATATTTCAAACAACAAACAATGTTAATTATAATTACTACTGAAAGATATTTATAACGTTGTTACTGGTTAGAGTTAAAAGAAATTACTGTGTTAGATTAAAATATTAATATATTTAATTTTTGAGTTACCTTTTCATTTTGATTAAACATTGTATTTAAAGATTTCAAACAATTGTTTGAAAAAAGTTAGCATTTTTATTCATTATCCCTTCTTGAACCAACGTTAGTATTTATTTTTGCTTTCTTAATAGATAAGATTGTTATTAGTTATTTTATATTTATATACTATTATATTAGTTATAACAATATAATAAACTTCTTTTTGTTTGAGCTTTTATCTTTTATTTAGTTATAACAATATAATTACTTTCTAAGTCTCGCAGTTATCTTATGTGATAATAAGAAACCAATTTTTATGAATTTTGATTTTTTAAAGGTTGAGCATTACTTTTAGGTAATGTCAAAATACCTATTAATATAAACAATCCTGTATTATTTTCTTTAATTACGCAATTATATAACATAAAATATGTACTTTTCCCACTTAGCTATTTTATGACTCAAAATGTGAATTTTGTTTTTCTATTTGAATAAAGTTAAATAAAAGAAACAAATCAGTTATTTATAATTCAACATAAAATCTTATATTGTGATTTTTCAGTTTGCATATATATCTGTAAAAAAAATCAAAAACCAAACTTGCAATAAATTAACTTTACATTTACAATCCATTTTAGCATAAAATAAATTAAAATACGTTTACATAGAAAGTTCATTGAAACAAAAATTGTATTAGAAGATAAATAGTATAAATCTCGAGCCCTAAAAAGTAACATAAAATTGAATTAATTTCATCAAGACTCGGTTAATTATGACATTTTTTTCAACAACCCCTGAAAAACTAAATGATCAAGTAAATCAGCATTAATTTTTTCTCTCAAATGATCCAAAGAACTATCAAGACACCATAGTGTCATATAAAACTAAAAAACCATTCAAAGTATAAAATTCGATAAACTAACCTAAAAAACGGCATGATTAGCCCATCATATCATTATAACCACTGTTTTGAAAACCGGACCGGCCGGTTAAACCAGGAACCGGTAAGATCACCGGTTTAATTAGCCCAAAAAACCGGTTGTTATTGAAGTGAGATACATAGATTGGATCAGAGTGTTACCGTATTTTGTTTCTTGTAAGCTATGTGTCATAAAATATTAAGTTAAGAGCTTTATTTGTAATTAGAGAGCATGGACACCATTAAAGAAACTTTGTGAATGTTGTTGCAAGAATGCAAAAGGAGGGGTTCTTAAGTATATTTCATAAAGAAGGGATGAAAAAAGTGAATATATGAAAAAGTAAGTACCTCACTTAGATGGGGGGATAATACGCAAAACCTTTGGATCTCAACTATCAAACAAATGTTGGAATCAGCAAAATGAGTGGTCTTGGTTTCCTTCAATTAAGAATCCACTTATCCACCATTAGGAAAAGGTTAACGATATAAAAAAAAAAGTTCAATGTTCCTGAATCAAAAAATCATACACTCAAGAAACATAGCTAATTTGTGTAAATCAAGACACCTCTGTCATTTCCACCAAGTCCCATAACTAATGAGTAATAGAGTCTTTGAATGATGAAAAGTAAAAGGATTTTTTAAAATCAATGTTCCTCTGATTAGGATGGATGAACCCTATTAGCATACTTACAATCTTTTTTTCTCACTGATGTTATACCCATATAGCAACATACGTACATCTTTCTACCATTAAAGGTACAAAACTTTATATTTTACCCATATAAGCAACCAACTTACATTTTCTACCAAAACCAACAATGTGTTACTATATGGGTAAAATAAAAAGTTATGTGTCATTAATGGTAGAAAGAGGTACGTATGTTGCATATAAGCAACCAACTTAAATTAAAATTTGTAATGTGTATTATAGCAAACCAGAACCAACAATATGTTGGGGTCAAAAAATATGCAAACAAAAAGTGACGTATAATACGTTTTTTAGACCACTGAGAAACGTCATACACTCGACCAAAGATCCAATGGATGCCCCCTTTTTTGAAGGGCAAATGTCATCAACAGAATAACAACACAAATTCAAAGTTGTCAGTAAAAGTTCATGAACTTAATTTACCTCTTTATAGGTTTCAAAAGTAGTCAGCATACCTCCGATGTACCACAGGATTTGAAGGTATGCCCTAACTCCAGATGCTACAAAAGCATTGCATACAAGCATATAAACCTATAATTTCAATAATGTTATTGCCACCATGATTTTCTTAAAAGAAACAAACTGCAATTAAGTGACAGTTTAACATATATATTAGCTAAAACAAAGGGAAACTTCTACATTTCATCACAGAATATAGCTAGACAGATTAATGTGGTCACATATAGAGAAATATGGTTTTTAGAAAGAGATAAAGAGGGAGGAAAAGAGAAAGATGGTGCATACCATTTTAGGACTTTATGGTATTCAGTTTTCAAGAAATGCCTGATAACTTGCATGATTTGAAAGATTTAGTTTTTCTCAATATTGTAACAAATCTATCAAAAACAAATGGAAATTCTTACATTCATTATGCACAAAGTATAAACATTTACCCAGAAAGAATGTTTTTCTTGGTGGGTGAGACTCATTGGCTCTACTGATGCAAGTTTCCCAAGTAGAATCTTGGAGGATTAATAAAAAAATAGATTAAAAATTGGTTTATAGAGTAAAGAATATACAATTAATACGATTACTCTAATCTTTGTATTAAAAACAAAGAAGAAAATGGAAGACACTACGTAGCCTCCCAAGACTTCTTGTATGCTGTAAAAACATCATAATTCAAGTTTAGAGCTTAGCATATAGTTCAAATGATACATGTGTGTGGTTGTGTCAATTCAAAGGTCTAGATTGTTAGTCAAAAGTTTACCTTGCCCCCTGATGTAGTGCTTTGAACTTATGATGCAACTAAAGCACACGATTGGTTTGAAGGCCCGTGTAGCTTGATTTCGAGCTTAGGTGTGAAGAGGTCAACATAAGGTGCCGTTATCGCCTTGTCGTCATATCTGTTCACCAGTCAGAGCATTGGTAAGAGAGAGTGAAGAGGGACTGGTAAATTAAGAAACCCAAGAAAAATGAAATGAAAATCAATATCCAAAAACAAAAAGAAAACCTTAAAATCAGAAGTGGGGAGATTGTCAAAAACAATTGTTACCAGACATGCAAGAACACATGTACATTAATACAAAAGGATGTGTTAAACCTGGAACCACATAACAAGATAATTACATCCCTTATTGATTCTATTGATCATCAAACAACTCATTTTCCCTTGAAGAGTCAAAAAAATGAAACATCCTACATCAGAATAGTGAAACCATTAGCCAAGAGCTCATATACACAAATACATGTTACAAACAAAATTTAACGTAATTAAAATATATATATATATATATATATATATATATATATATATATATATATATATATAAGAATAACACCAATAATTCTTAACATTAAGACTTAGCTTGAAGTTTTCTCGCACAAGCATTGCCAGATGATAGCATCCTCCTCATAAATTTGGCTAGATCTGTTTAAGGTGAGAGACTCTAAGATTGATAAAGAGAGAGATAGATAGAGAGAGAGGGAGGGAGAAAGCTTACATTTATGTGTTGAATTACAACGAAGTTCCATCCACTGGTGTAACAATTTAAACCGTTTAATGGGGTAAATGCCAAAACGTTCACTGAATAACCCTACAAACCAGAGAGCTGCGACGGTGGTGGGGTTTTTCTGTGATGGTGGTTGAAGGTAATGGGGGAGGGGGTTCCGAGATAGTGTTTAGTTGGTGATGGTGGCGCTATGCGATGTTGTTTCTAGAGAGAGATGGTGGTAGAAGAAGCCTAAAAGACCGATGATGGTGGGGACGATGGAAGAGGACGACGGTTTTTTGACTTAAAGGAAGAACAGAACCAAAAATGGATGGCGTCTGTTGTAGGGAAGATGGGCCAGAAATGAGAGATTTTTGCCAAGATCTAAGGCTAAATTCAACACGACTCATTATTATATGACCTAGTTAAAAGCGTGGGATAAGCTTGTTAATTCTTATCTTGACTTTTCAAATGTTGACCAATGCATAAAGTCATTGTATATATTCTATAAGAGGATGTAATTTTTAAAATTCAACATTTTAAGGTAAATACTTATTAAGGTATTAGTTGTGATACCTGTATACTATACGGTTGATCAAAACAAAATATTAAATACAAATGATTAAACGGCAAGTTTATTTGTTTGAAATTTGAAATAAATAAAAATTATGAAAAAAAAACATTAAAAAAATATGAAAAACTTATATTAAAATTATGTGTTTAGTTGTTAAACCCGTGTATTAAAGTGCAAATTATAACAAAATGTTAAATACAAAGGTTTAAACTGTGAATTTATTTAAAATTGAAATTGAAGTTTGAAATTCGAAATTTAAAATTTTAAATCAATATAGTTATTATGGTATGTTTAATTTATAGAAACTAAATTAATGATATATTCAAAAATAAAAAATGAAGTAAATGACAAGTGGAAAATAAATATCTCAAAATTATGACAAAATGACATGTGGCGTATTGCATGAGAGAATGACATGTGTCAAAATTATTTTCATTTATTAGGTAGAATATATATATATATATATATATATATATATATATATATATATATATATATATATAAAAGCTTTTGAAAATTGTATTTACATACACTTACACAATACATTTGTAACACACATAAAAACCTAAAAACCCTAAACATCAATATATGTTTCAGTATATGTATGATTCGAAAAAGGGGGACAAAACGATTTAATAAGGAATATATATATATATATATATATATATATATATATATATATAGAGAGAGAGAGAGAGAGAGAGATTACAATATAGAACATGTAAGCAAAGGAATCGGCTAAAATGGAGTTCATATGAGAAATATATGCACATTTGAAGTTGGAGATTGAACTAGGCTTAAGTTAGTCAAAGTATACAGCCTAAATTTGCATTTTAAGGCAAAAGCATAGCTATGTAATGCAAAGCACGAACGTATTTTGGAGTCGAAGTGAAATAAAAGGTTATGAAATGGGTTTAAATAAATTACATTTCTATTTTATGCATGTTTGGCTAGAACACAACCGTGTTTTGGAAAACATGGCTTGTGTTTTGCGGTTGAATTCTTAAAAGCTTGGATAAAGTAGGTTAGTCGGTTCCTAGTTCCTTATATGCATTCCCAACATCTTGTAGGTGCCCTCAAATCAAAGAAAACCGTTTATGAAGGCCCCCTATACACCAACTTGAACAGAATTGAAGAGGAAATCAAGGAGAATACATGAAGTTGTTCATCTCTACTCAAATCATGGTAAGATTGTTTATCCTCTTGATGATTCTTACTTTCATGGTTGAATTGAGGAAAGGGTTTTTAACGTTAAGTTCTATATGTTTGTATAAAATGAAGTGATTGATGTATTAGAACAAGTAGAGTGTTGAATACTTGTTATTAGCTTAAAATTCCAAGTATAAGATTAGAATTCTTATTATATTGAAACTGGGGATAATGGGTTAAACCCTATCTTGAAGTAAGTTTTTAGTAACATGGAATCAGGCATGTATACTCATGGATGGACTTAAATGTAAGTTGTAATGAGAAAAGAGTTAAGGAATGAACTAGTAAGTTCATATCAAGCTATGTAAGAATAATGGATGTTACAAGTCAATTATGGAATCTCTTGGAGATATACATGTGTTTAGAAATTTATTGTGTATGATTTTTTATACTCAAACTATTATTTTTGGAGACTAAATGTTATAAGGAACTCTAAGGATCGGGAACTCAACTATATATAATATCAAAAGGTTAGTAACTAGGTGTTTCCCCATATTGGGAATTGGTAAATTAGACATGCCTTATGGTTTTTGTTTAATTGTGAGAAAGACATTAATAAGATGGGGATAATGAAATATGGTAGCCTTAAAGGTCATAAAACCATGGTATATAATGTTCGCTTACAATGGTAGCATTGGTGGTCATAATAACATGGGTGGACATTATTAAATCACAGCGGAAGCCTTTGTGACCACACTACCATGGGTCGATAATTATTAAATGATGATGGTGGCCTTCGTGGTCATAATACCATCGTTGGAAATTTATAAATTAATGGTAGCCTTTGTGTTCATAATACCATAATGACTTTAAAGTGAATGTATTGGTTGAAAGGCTTTGTGTGATTTATTATTTGTTGCTGATGATTTAATTTCATGATTTATCAATGTGAACATTACTGTATACAATGATAGGGTTACTCAGTAAGCGTTTGTAGCTTAAATAGTGTTTTTTGGTGTGCCTTTTAGGAACCAATACCTCGATAGGGGTAAGATCGTAGCTAAGTAGAGCTGGCAATGGGTCAACTTGGGTTGGGTTCGGGTTCAACCCATTTATTAATTGGCTTGAAGATTTCAACATAACCCAACCTTTTTGTTTAAATGGGTAGATATTCCCAACCTAACCCAACCTTTCAGATAAATGAGTTGTCAACGGGTTGACCCGTTTATATAATTCTCAACTCAGCCTATTAAATAAATGGGTTAAAGTTGGGTTAACCCTTTTAAAATAAAAAGTAAATAAATTAACTGAAGATTACACCACTTAAATTAGTTCCAAACATAAATATACTTTCACAATATAATAAAAGCACAATCCTAATTCACAAATACAAAGAAATTGTTCAAATAACATTAAAGATATGTAATTTCGAAATGATTTTGAAGAGTGACTAGTGTTGTCGACACAAAGAAAAAAGTTAGGAATTAGGATTGCATTTTTTAAAACATAAATAATAATAATAATATACCATTGTAATTTATAAATTAATACTTAGATTAATACATGGTAATATTTAAATAGTTATTAAATAAAATATATATTAAAGTTAAATAGGTTGGTGAGTTGAAAACAGGTTGACAACATTTACCTAACCCAACCTATTTAATTAAATGAGTTAGATGGGTTGACCCATTTATCCTAAATGGGTTGAAAATCTCAACCCAACCTGCTAACTTTGGGTTGAGTTCAGGTTGGGTTGGTAGGTTGGGTCGATTTTTGCCAGCTCTATAGCTAAGAGATATATGATCTCTTGCTCCATGTGTAGTTTTGTGTTTTGTTGTAAGATAATTGTAATACATGACTTGATCTCCGGATACTAATTAGTGTAAATGATATTTTGGTAACTACTTGTAAGTGTAAAATTAATATAAATGTAAATCTACTCATTTTTATTCCCTTTTTTAAAAAAACATTGGGTATATATTGTATTATTTTTTAGGTGTTTACATTGCTTATGCTTTTTTATTTAAGTCAGATGTATAGTCTGCATTTTTCTTTAGAATGATTGTAATACTCGGCTTGATCCTTAGATGTTTTGTTGTATACATGATCTTATGACAACTGCTTGTATACCACCATGTTAATATAAATGTACACCTACTTGTTATGTAGTTTTAAAAAAATGACTTTCTTAGATGTACTTTGTATTAATTTGTATGGTGCTACATCATTGCTGCAAATTAGATTACCATTTCAAATCAACCTCATTACCATTTTAGGAAACTTTATTTCCATTTCAAAACATGTTCATTACTATTACACTTTAAATCCATAATATAGTGGAACCTAAGGAAAATTACATCTTAATAACTACTAATACAACCATTAATAAAAACAACCACAAACAACCCTACAACAATCTGCAACGATGCCATCATTTTTCTCTGTTCTGTATGAACTAGGGGCTTATTTGAAGTTTTTCCATCTTCTCCATCATCACATGTACTTGGAAGATCAACTTATTTAAAGAAATCATAGTGAGCTGCTAGATCCTAATAAGCCATGTTATATCACAGTTAAGGAATGTAGTAGAAATTACATCATTGTTACCTAAAACTTAAGGAAACCCCAAAACCTTTTTCCTTGATTTGCTCGATGTTCTTGAAATCAAAATTGGACAAATGTCACCACATCGTCATCTGATGACAGGCTTGTTCTTGCATCATGAACTCCCGGTTAAAGCTTAATCTGGTTGAAGATGTTGTCATTCTATTGATGAAAAAGCTATATAACATATTTGTATGGATAATCGAACCCTTTTAAGTTGTGAATTGTATTAGGTGTGAGATGTTTTTACTTATGTGACATCCTACTTATCATAATTATACCAGTGCGTCTTTGAACATGGCATGAGTAACCGATTATGAGGTGTTTGACATAATAAATACAATTATGAGGTGCTATACCTAATAAATGCTATTTTAGACAAAAACAAATATTATCAAACTAGCCTAAAAAGAACAATGTTGGGCGAAAAACAAACAAAGAAATTACAAAATGAAAGGGGAAAAAACCCAATCACCTTATTTACAATCTCCTAACTTTTCCCTAAACATAACCCAATTAAAGATTAATGTAAAAACATTATCTGCCAATTTAGGAGGAGAAATTGTAACTTGTAAAAAAGTTTGTCGTTTCTTGCTTTCTACATACACAAAGGAAACCATAGAAGATTATAACAAGAATTTTCCGTTTCTTAGGACAATTTCCCGGTTAGCCTCAAAATCAACGCAGTCCCAGACCTTGGAAAAAATATGGACCGAGATGTTGCACCATCTAAAAATCCAAAGCAAAGACTCACAAGCGAAAGAACAATCCACAAGAAGATGGTCGACGTCTTCCACCCCACTAGAACACATAATGCAGGAAGTAGAAGCAATGCCAATGCTTTTATAAGAAAGAGCTACAACCGAAGGAATACGCCCCATATAAACCCTCCATACAAAACTAATACTTTCTAAAGACACCAATTTAATCCAAATTGTAGGGTTAATCACCAAAGTTTTAACTTTATTATCGATAAGAGTCCTAAGATTAGAACATAAGACTAGACATGGAAATTTCACCCGATCCGGTGGGGAACCCGGTTGACCCGCCCCAATTGGGGACAAGTATTCCCCGCAAAAATGGGTACCAGGGATGGGGCTAGGGATCCCCATTATTCTAAAACTGGGGATGGGGCCGGGGCCGGGGCCGGGTATATCAATCCCCAACCCGCCCCGCCCCCGCATTGATGGAATTATATATATATATATATATATATATATATATATATATATATATATACATACATACATATATATTACTATATTGATAATTTATTAATTATGAAATAAGTCCACTAAGAATGCATTGATTTGTATTGGACTTAGAGCCTATATACCAAATTATGTTTCTAATTCCAAGAGTTCTTAAATCCTCATTTTGTTCGACGGTCCGTATACCAAATCATCACCTCATGTTTTAATGGTTGTTAGATTTTATGATTGATGTAAACATAATGTGATTACGGCCTCTGTTCTTTATCACTTATTAAACTTGATTTTTTTTGCTTAAGTTTAGTTTATTATTTTGATGGATCGGGGATGGGACGAGGATGGGCTGGAGAAAACGAAAATCCAAAAATTTAAACGGGAGGGGATTTGATTCCTGGCATCCGTCGGGGATGGGGATGGGGATGGAGATGAGATTAGGCGCTTGGGGATGGAGACAGAGATGGTCAACCCTACCGTATTCCTGCCCCATCTCCATTCCTACATAAGACGCACCATCTTTAGAAAGTTTAGATCTCCAAACACTTTTGTTTCAATATCCATGTTTAATATTTTACGACCTTCTAATTTCTTAAACAAAGATACCATACACATATTTTAAACTAGTGTAATACCTGTTCGGTGAACGTGTGGACCGATAAATGAATTATTATTCATTTTTTATCTAATCTAAATGTACATATAATTCCATGGTAGATCATGAGTTCATACATGAGGGAGATAAATACAGTCTTTGGTAGAGGGTACAATTTGGATTTAGGGTTTAAATGAGTAAAACTTGGTCGGGAAACATAAAGAGTACATGATGCTTGTTGCTTTTTTTTTCTCCATGTTCTCATTTTACAAATCATGAAATATTTCACCTAGAACTTCGAAGCATTAAAGTGTGAGCAACAACCGGAAGTCATTGTCCCTTCTTTAAGTAAAGTATGTGCTATGTTGTGCGAAAAAGGAAGCAATTGTGCATATAATAGCAATGTACTTGTATTACTTCTTTTTATCTATAATAGCAACTTAGTAACATTTGCTAACCAAACAACAATATACAATCTAAAACTTTTAAAATGCTTAAAAAGTGTAATGTTTTATATTACAAATCCGCCAAAAATGTTTTTATGTTGTTATAAAATGTTTAAATATTGATAATAGTTTACCAAATGAAGTATGGTGTATGTTTTTTTTATTATATTGTGGAAGAATGACATGAAATTTAATAAAAAGGTACAAAGCTTATATCTATAACCAAAAACAAAATTCAAAAAGTATTTACATGATGATGAATATTACTAAAAAAAATAAATATAACATTTTCTGCACAAGCCTCCTATAAGATTAAAATAATTCACATAATCATTCATTCGGAGAATTAAAAAACATGATCACTAGGCACATTATACTTAACCAAAAAAGTCCAAATTTATAAAAATAATAGTGAATTAAACCAATATGGAACTTGAAATCATATATAATAATAATGTGAATTAAATATATTAATTAAAAAGAAGAAAACATAAATCCCCATGAATGCAAAACCGAGATGCTTTTGACAATTCTTTTTTGACATGTGCACGTGTCAAATGGTTTCCCCCAAAATACAGAAACGCATAGTGTTATTCCCGCCTGTTGGTCGGATTGATTGATGTATGATATTGCCATATTTATACATATTTTAGGCAATATTTATTTATATTTTTATTAATATTTTGGTTAATTACATAGGATAATGGTACTTATAAGGATAAATTGTTATTTACAGCCAAAATAGAAGCATTTTCGAAGTAAGGGACCAGAATTGAAACTATTTGGAACTTTGGAGGCTTGAAGGGAAGAATGATGAAAAACTCAGCAAAAGACGTCCTCGCGACGTGAATTGTTCATGATTCACGACGTGAGAAGAGAATTCCAGAAGATTTACATCCGGGTGAAAGAGTCCTTGTTGAATACGAAAAGATCGCATTCACGACGTGAATCCTTATTGTTCACGACGTGAACTCGGGAAATCAGAAAACTATAAATTTCCTTGCCCATTACGACTTGGGAACTTTTTGGCTGATTGGAGGGTTTCCAGAAGACGATTTTTAGCAGAGGAGAAGTTCTGGAAAAAGGCTTTCAACACCAAAGGAGTAGAGGTTCATAATTTAGTTTACTTATTTGATACTTATGAACATGTTTGCATATTTAGTTGGTGTTTGTTTGTTAGTTGCTATTATGAGCAGTTGAATCTAGTTACTCTTGTCTAGCTAGATGAAGCTTCTAACTTATGAATAGTTTAATTTTACATGGATTTATTTAGTTGGTAAATTGCTTGTGTTGATTTATCGTTACCTAGCATGCTTATGTTTGTTTCTTTAGTTACTTAAATTCATGTTCTGTGTAGCATAGTGACCATTAACTGCATGAACTTGTTACCTAATGATTTAGTGAACATTAAATTATTATAGCTAGGATTGACCAATCTTAGTTAGTAATTAGAGTAAATAAATTTAGCTGTGCTAGAGAACGTAGATTATGACCATAACTGCGTTTGCATAATAAATCTTATATAGCATATTCATAATCATAATTGGTTATGTGTTTAATTATGTGTGACCATACATAGTCTTACATGAATTAATTAATTAATAGTAAGTTAGACTTAAATTACTAATATAATAATAACCAACTTGATAATCCATAATTATTAGCTAGCCATAAGGACGAAGTGCATTCGAACTAGACAGGAGTGCTTTTAATTAATTGATTGAATTTTGTGATTTAAGTTCGTCTGGTCTTGTAAAATCAGATAAAACCCCATCTTTGCTCTAAAATTAGGTTAATTTAGTAGTAGATAAATAAATTAGTCAACACCGTTCCATATGATCGACACCCGACTTACCCAACTATTCTATAATTCGACTAGGTACACTGCATAGGTGCATTTGAGTTAGTTAAGTTAGTTAGGTTATAAATTATAAAATTAGTGGGTACTTTTGTGCACATCAAGTTTTTGGCGCCGTTTCTGGGGAACGGCTTAGTAATTGCTGATTTATTTACTTTAAATTAATCGATCCTTTTTGTGGGGTAAAACCTGCAAAGAGTTATTTTCGAGTTTCAGTTTTTTCTGGCATTACAGAACTCACGACGTGAGTATTACAGTATTCACGACGTGAATTCTGTGATCCTATTTTTCTTTGTTTTTAGTTTGTTTTTCTCATTTAGTTCAGTTTTACGTTTTTTATTTTGTTTGTTTTGCAGGAGTTGATGACCAGAGGATCCAACACACCTTTGGTGCCACCGCTGGAAGATCCGAAGTCTACGCTGCACAAAAAGGATAATAAGAAGTCGCCTTTACAAGAACTGAAATCAGCCTTTTCAAGGAAGTCAGGAAAGAAAACGGGAGAATCGAGTTCAGCCTCAAAGAGCAAGTTTGAAGTCTTCGATCAAACTCCTAACCCACACGAGACCGAGTACAAATCAGAAACTGAATTTGGACTTTATACGAGTGAACCTGAGAACGAGCCGGTGAACGAAATGGCGAACATTGATGAGATGGCCATGGGGGATTACAAGAAGCGCATTCGAGATGATGTGGGGCCGGGTTTAGTACATCCTACGATTCCTGCCAATTCCACATTCGAGTTAAAGGGACATATCCTTACTGCACTCAAGGATATCCCATTCTATGGGAAGGATCATGAAGATGCTTTCAAGCATTTAGACGAGGTCAATGATATTGCGGATTATTTTAATACTCCTAATATCCCGAGGGAGTCAGCCTTGTTAAGGATGTTACCAGTCACTTTCAAAGGAGCTGCAAAAGACTGGTTGAAGGCTCTTCCATCTGGTACAATCACCACATGGGTCCAATTGCGTGAGAAATTTATAGATCAATTTTGCCCACCCTCCAAAATCTCTAAACTCAAGAAGGCGATTGCCAACTTTGAGCAAAATCTGGGGGAGTCATTATACAAGGCATGGGAGCGCTACAAGGGGTTGTTAAGGAATTGTCCTCAACATGACCTAAATATTCAGCAGGAAATGTCGATATTCTATGATGGGGTGAATGTCATGACTAGACAACTCCTTGATTCACAAGGACCACTAACAAAGAAGAACCCAATTCAAGCCTAGGAGCTGATTGAAGAATTTTCAAAGCACTCTCGTGAGTATCACAACCCAGGGCGTGATGGAATAAAAGGCAGTGGAGGTACACAAACTGAAGAGATGGTTGGTGTGATGGCAATGCTTAGCACTATGGATAGGAGATTGACCCAAATGGACCAATCAATTCATGCAATTCGAGTTGGTTGCGAGAGATGTAGTGGCCCGCATTTGACAAAGTATTGCAATATGGATGAATATGGAAACAGGAAAGCTCAAGTTTGCTATTCGAGTGGGGACAAATACGATGAAGATTGGAATATGGATGAATATGGAAACAGGAAAGCTCAAGTTTGCTATTCGATGTAGTGGCCCGATATGCTCACGTCGTGGGTTCGGTCTGAACAGAAGAATTACGTATCTGTTCCAGTTTATCACCCGCCTTTACCATTTTCGTCTCGACCACGTCTTAGTCCACGGGAAAGGGAACACCTGGAGTTTATTCAACAAATAAAGGGTATTTCTATTAATACTCCTTTTATTTATTCACTTGCAAAAGTTTCAGAATACGCGAAGTTCCTCCAAGATCTAATAGACACTCGCCAAGAATTGAAGAAGAATTCTAAAGTGATCCTTAGTGAGCAAAGCTCAAGGGCTGTATTAGGAGAGATACCTAAGAAGATGGGAGATCCTGGACGCCTCACTCTTCCATGTGAGTTTGGTAATAATTTGAAGACGTATGCTTTAGCCGATTCTGGGGCTAGCATTAATTTGATGCCTTTTTCATTTTACCAAAGTTAAATATTCAGAAGATGAAAGCTACAAAAATGACAATCCACATGGAAAATCGTTCAGTGACTCACCCAAAAGGGATAGTAGAAGACATCCTAGTTAAAATTGGGAAATTTGTTTTCCCAGTTGACTTTGTAGTGATGGATATGAAAGAGGATGTGAATGTCCCCATTATTCTTGGTCGCCCTTTACTAAATACTGCCAGGGCTCTTGTCGATATTCGAGAATCCAAGCTCACGTTGAGGGTTGGTGATGAAGAATAAACTTTTGGACTACAAGATGGTTTCCAAGGATATGATGTTCAAGATGAAGTGTTCAATATTGAGAATGATAATGAGCTTGAAGAATTGGAGAAGTTGATGGAAGAAGAAATCAAAACAATTCAACAAGTCAAACGCACTAAACCAAGAGCACCCGTTCCGTTTTTCGTTAAAGTTATTGCCTTTACGAAACCAACATCTCTGATAAGTGAGGAAAGTGATGAAATATCGAGTGATGAAGAGGAGGCTACATCAAAAGTGACTAGCCCAGTGGTAAAGGAGGAGGAGGATATTATGAAGCTTAAAAAGGATGAAAAATTGAAGTGTAACGTCCATAAATGTTACACCAAATTTAAACTTTTCAAACATAATAAAACCAATTAATAATTGTTTACAAAAGTGTTTTCAATTCATTATTCAATCAGAGTGTCCCAAAAGCCAGATCATAGGGATGAGGAGCGGTACGGTCACGCCTTCGCCTTGCCACGATCTCCTGAAGTACCTGAAACAATCACTGAAAACTGTAAGCCCAAGGGCTTAGTGAGCTACCCCCAAAATACCAATACCACACTGAAATGCCAAATCTGTAACCATAAATCAACAACATGCATACTGGGCCATTGGCCTGACTGGACCGCCCTACAGGGTCTACAATCTAACCGAATCTATACCGAGCCTTCGGCGTGACTGGACCACCACGTGGGCCTACAATCTTCCCGGACCGCTCATAGGGTATGTTGGCCTTCAGCACAAAGCAGGACCACCGCAACCCAAATCAACGAGCAAACAATCATGTACGCATAACTAACATATACTGGCATATATAAGCATCAAACATAACTAACTCACTGATCATCAATCATAGCAATCTCTCATAACTAGAATACCGACCTAGCAGGACACTAACATATCGATCCCTAAGGATCATAGAAACATAACATACTGTCTATCCTGATTCCAATCTATCAGGTCATAACCATATATATATATATCATAACGATAACTGTTGGGTTTTGAGCAAACTAACACTCCTAAGGTGTTCATGCAACCCTAGAAACCTTGGATCTATGTTTGTCTAAAATACATGCAAAATAATTTTTCAAGGTTCATAAACTATCTAGCATACATGACATAAAAGATACTAGAAGAATTACATACCTTTGTTAGTGAGTTGATTCCTTGAGAGTTTGAGAGCCAAGCACCAATAATGTGAATGCCTCAAATGGAAATCACAAATCACCACAAACTTGGAAAACTTATGAGAGAGTATCCAATCACTCTAGAAATTCGGCCACTCTTATGCACACACACATAGTGTCTTTTCAAGCACCATAAGCCTCTTTATATAGTGTAGATGATTAGGGTTATGAACCATGCAAAACCTAATAACCCATGTCTTTTCCTATTCCAAGGATCCATGGGTTAAAAGCTCCATGGATCATCCATGGACTCCCATTTAAGCTTAGCCCATTCCGTAATGAGTGTTAGCCCATACTATATAAGTACAATAGCCCATTATTTAATTAGTCACCTTATGATCACTAAATTAATTCATAATTAATTTAAGCTCAATACTAATTAAATAATACAATTTCATATTAATATATTATAACTTATAATATATTAGTAGGCCGTAAATATACTCTTCTCATAATGTTATCCATATAAATAGTTCGGGTGAAGTGCAACCCAAATGGACCATCCGGGTCGGGTCAAGTATATACCAAATAAGTTATGGACTTAGACACCTTATCCAACAGTCTCCCACTTGGATAAGTCTGATAACTGTATTTGCCTATATAGCTTCAGGAACCAACCGGCAATCGTAGCTCTCGAAAACTCTATTGAACTATGAAGCGCCATTTTAGATAAGTGATTACATAATCCTCTGCTCTCATGATATCAGCCGGAAAAATACATGGAACAATGTCTTACTTATTGTCCAGCAGTTTGTTTCCCGATTTACGATTTGTTTGACAAAGAACTTAATCGAACACATCAATTTAGTTCTGACCGGGCCTGGTACATAGGTCAAAACAAAATCATCGAGGGGCCCAGATATTGCTTCTATTTCTAGAAGGAACATATAAACTTCGACTCATATGCTTGTTCTACTACTCATTGAATTGCACACAAAGGCACGTTTTATAACATCAAGTTACTGATGCGTTTACGTGCAATCAATGCACAACCAACTCATAGGTAACAACTCATATCTCTAGGTTTGAAGACTTATATGATATTACCGTCTCACGATCACTCGAGATAAATTCCATGAAATGATACAAGTGAGCGTGGGTTTATTCCAATACTCATAACTTATGAGTACTCATGAATGTTATAGCAACCATTGCTATGGCTAAACACTTTTAGTCATCTACAATCCCAATTCATGACAGTCTTGATTCATACCTACTTCCGACATATGACCGACTGTGGAGAGTTTGAATAAACTTATTATTCTGGAAGTCAAAACATGCAAAGCTGAAACAATAGTAAATAATTGACAATGATAGCAACACCTTACTCATGAATAAATCACAACTTTTATTCATCATCAAACGTCGATTACATTTTACAAGTTTCAGTAATAACTATCTAATCTATAAAACTAATATCGTCCCTCAGCCCGATGCGTCTCGCATGCTGCAAATGCTTCACCCTCGTCAGTCCCTTCGTAAGGGGATCCGCAGGGTTCTCATCCGACGATACCCTCTTTGCCACGAGGAGTCCCTCTTCTATCTTGTGTCTTATGAAGTGATATTTTCTGTCAATGTGTCGGGATCTGCCATGATCTCTTGGTTCCTTGGCTAAGGCAACCGCACTATTGCTGTCACAGAAAATCTCCATAGGCTCCTTAATAGCTGGTACAACTCCAAGGTCTCCGATGAAGTTCATATCGCCTCCTTTTCCGCTTCACTCGATGCTATGTACTCTGATTCACAAGTCGAATCAGCTACAGTCTCCTGTTTGGAACTCTTCCAAGTGATTGCCCCTCCATTTAAGGTAAAGACCCAGCCCGACTGAGAGCGGAAGTTATCCATATCAGTCTGAAAGCTAGCATCACTATAACCTACTACTCTCAAGTCATCACTCCCACCAAGGGTAAGGATCCAATCCTTAGTCCTCTGCAGGTACTTGAGAATATTCTTTACCGCAGTCCAATGAGCCTTGCCAGGGTTCCCCTGATATCTGCTGACCATGCTCAAAGCGAAGGCCACATCAGGACGGGTACAAGTCATAGCATACATGATCGAGCCAACAGCGGAAGCATAAGGTAATCGACTCATCTCAGCTATCTCATCTTCTGTACTCGGGCTCTGAGCCTTGCTCAGTTTGGCATTGCTTTGGATCGGTAATTCTCCTTTCTTGGAATTCTACATGTTGAACCTTTTCAACACCTTATCCATGTAGATACTCTGACTAAGTCCAATTAGTCTTTTACTCCTTTCTCTTAATATCCTTATCCCTAGGATATAGGCAGCTTCTCCAAGGTCCTTCATAGCAAAGCACTTCCCAAGCCAGGACTTAACCTCCTGCAAGGTTGGGATGTCATTTCCTATGAGTAGTATGTCATCCACATACAGTACCAAAAAGCTAACTATACTCCCACTAGCTCTGACATACACGCAGGACTCATCTTCACTTCTTGAGAAACCAAACTCTTTGACCTTCTCATCGAAACAAAGATTCCAACTTCGAGATGCTTGTTTCAATCCATAAATGGATTTCTCAAGCTTGCACACTCTATTGGGGTACTCTGCACTGACAAAACCTTCTGGCTGATTCATGTAAACATCCTCAGCCAACTTTCTGTTAAGGAAAGCGGTTTTGACATCCATTTGCCATATTTCATAATCATAAAATACAGCAATGGCTAGCATAACCCTAATAGACTTAATCATGAAATGCAGCAATGGCTAGCATAACCCTAATAGACTTAATCTTTGCTACTGGTGAAAAGGTTTCATCATAATCAATACCCTAAGTCTGAGTAAAACCCTTCGCAACCAGTCGAGCCTTATAAGTGTGCACTTTCCCATCCATGTCGGTCTTCTTCTTGAAGATCCATTTGCACCCGACTGTCTTACGGCCTGGTACATTGTCAACCAAGTTCCAAACTTGATTGTCATACATGGACTGTATCTCGCTGTCCATAGCCTCCTTCCATTTAGCAGACTCTGGGCCTGCCATGGCTTCCTTAACACTGTTAGGTTCATCCAGATTTACCAATGTACTGTCACTGATAAATGTATCACCTTCCGTAGTAATATGAAATCAATAATAAAACTCAGGTGTGTTCCTAACCCTTGTAGAACGCCTCGGAAGTATAGACTCGTCAGCTGGATCAACAGGAATTTCCTCCTCAGGTTGATTGCTAGTGTCTGAGGTTCCTTCACCAATTGAGTCTTGAATTTCTTCAAGGTCAATTTGCCTCCCATTGTCTCCTTGGTTTATAAATTCTCTCTCTCAAAAGACCCCTCTCCTTGCTACAAAGACCACATTCTCACTGGGTCTGTAGATGAGGTAACCAAAGGATTTTTGTGGGTAGCCGATGAAAATACACCTTTCACTTCGAGGTTCGAGCTTGTCATGAGTCTCGCGCCTCACGAAAGCCTCGCAACCCCAAATCTTGATATGGTCCAAATTGGGAACTTCCCCAGTCTACATTTCATGAGGTGTTTTGGCAACCTTCTTTGTAGGGACTAGATTAAGGATGTGGGCGGCAGTCTCTAAGGCATACCCCCAAAAAGAGATTGGTAGCGAAGCTCGACTCATCATAGAGCGAACCATGTCCAACAAAGTTCGATTACGCCTCTCAGCTACACCATTCAGCTGTGGTGTCCTGGGAGGTGTCAATTGTGAGACAATCCCACACTCCTTAAGATAGTCGAGGAACTCAGTACTAAGATACTCACCACCTCGATCGGATCGAAGCATCTTAATGTTCCTGCCCAATTGATTTTCTACTTCCTGTTTAAACTCTTTAAACCTTTCAAAAGTTTCTGACTTATGTTTGATTAAGTAGACATAACCATATCCACTAAAATCATCAATAAAAGTCACATAATAGCGATTAGCATCCCTTGTGGCGGTTTTGAATGGTCCACATACATCAGTATGTATAAGGTCCAACAAACCCTCACCCCTTGCACAAGTACCCGTGAAGGGTGATTTTGTCATTTTTCCAAGTAGACAAGACTCACAACTATCATCCAACTTGAGGTCGAACGACTCCAAGACTCCATCCTTTTGGAGCTGGCCTATCCGTTTCTTGCTTACATGTCCAAGACGACAATGCCACAAAGATGCTTTATCCAAGCTAGTAGAAGAATCAATACATAATACATTATTTCCTAAATTATCTACAACCGATATAGCTTCATACACACCATCACAAGGTAATGCTTTAAAATAAAGAACATTATTAAAGAAAGCATTAATACTACCAATTTCATTATCAAAAGAAAAGGTAAAACCTTGTTTGTACAAAGCATGAAAGGAAATAATATTCCTCGCCATTTCAGACGAGTACACACATTTATTCAAATCTAACTTTAACCCACTATCTAGCAACAAAGTATAAACTCCAATCTTGGCAACAGGTGCAACCTTCTTGTTCCCCATGATTAAGTTTATCTTTCCGTGCTCCACATCCTCACTTCTTCTTAGGCCCTGCAAGTCACAACAGATGTGAATACCACAACCTGTGTCAAGAACCCAAGAATGAGAATATGGTGAGTTATTAGACAATATAGTGTAAATACCTGCATGGGATGGTTTCACTTTCCCATCCTTGACATACTTTGGGCAGTTTCGCTTCGAGTGCCCCTTATTTTGATAGTAGAAGCATTCAACATCCTTAGGGATGGCAGAAGGAGTGATAGAACCACCTTTGGTTCCAGATGAGGAGCCTTCAAGGGAATTTCCCTTGGTACCCTTCGAAGGGTGCTTCCTCTTCTTCCCTTTTCCTTGCCCGATAGCCAAAACAGGGGTAGTAGTAGGAGTAGGAGTAGTAACCGACTTACTCTTAAGACCACTTTCGGCAGTCTTCAGAAGTCCTTGAAGCTTACTGAGTGTGACTTCCTCCTTGTTCATGTGGTATGTCATACGAAATTGATCATAACACGAGCGCAAGGAGTGCAAAATGATATCAATTGCCAACTCCTCTGGGAAGTTCACATTCAGTTTCATTAGACGGTCCACATACCTTTGCATTTTCTGCATGTGGCTCGTGATTTGTTCGCTATCCTTCATACGGGTAGTGATCATGGAGGAGATTATTTCATACCGCTCTTGACGAGCACTCTGATGGTACCTTTCCATCAGATCCTGATGCATCTCAAAAGGGTAATATTCCTCATAGGACTTTTGGAGTTCAGCTGTCATGGTGGCCATCATGATGCATGCCACCTTGGTGGCATCTCTTTCATGTGCCTGATACTCAGCGACCTCCTCAGGAGTAGCAGTGGACTCATCAAGCTCCTTTAGCTCCTTGTCGAGGACATATTCCTTGTCCTCGTAACGAGTGACCATCCTGATGTTCCGGATCCAATCCATGAAGTTGGAACCATCAAAGATGACCCTCCCACAAAGGTTCATGAGGGAATAGGAGCCAGTAGGGTTAGAGCCCGAAGCATTGTTGTTGGAAGACATCTAAAAAGAAGAAAAGAAGTTTAGATTAGATATATCGAATCCTTAATAATACACCCAAATGTAATATTAAGGCTAGGATCCAACACAATATATTATAAATTAGAAGAGGGATGTCGTAATCTAAGCTATAACATATTTGAAGGTAGGTGAATGACGATTCATCAATTTCCACCATGAAAACGAAATGAATTATTAGGTTTAATTGGTTGTGAAATTCCTAGATTCTTTTGAGATTCATTGAACTTTTCAATGGCATGTTTCAATCTCGATTGTGCCCTTCAAGTTTTGTGACTGGGATGCCGAGGATCACAAAACAAGGTGTGAATAACCATGCAAATTCACTTGGTACCCTTAATATTATCACCTAATCAATGTGCCGGTTAACCACACACGCTCCACCGATCTATGATAAACATTAAGTCACTCTTCGTGATCCTTACTAGTCCAAGTTAGTGTGCCGGTTAACCACACACGCTCCACCAACGACTTGGAAAGGTACAAAGTGTGAATTTCATTAGTTAGCACCATATTCACATTTTCCTAAAGTAACTAAGATTGGGAATTTATTAAAGGTTTAGTTACTTTATAATATTCATCATACTTTTAATGAGAATTTAAAGTCATTGTCCTACCCGTTCGGCTAACGACCCTCCACCGATCAAGGAAGCGGTGGGTGAGAATGGACACCCATTAAGTTGCCATTTTATAGGCAACAACCTTATACCCCCCTTATAGACCGGCTTCGTGAATGAGGCCTACTAACGGTAAAACGACTTAATCTTATACATATATATAATAATTAACCATTAATGTTATAAATAGTATAAGGGTTGAATTTTAACTTTTAAAACTCTAAGGGTTTGGAATTAAAGTATATTAAATTGTGTGTAACTTTACAAATTCCAAAACTTGAGGACAAGTTTTGAAACTATTCAAAACTTTTCATTTCATAACTTATGAATTAAAGGTTCATAAAATGAAGACTCTTCATTTTCATGTAACTTATGTGTTTTAAGTGTGCATAAATGAAAGTGACCTTTGGAAATCCATAACTTAAGGACAAATTATGGACTCCATTAAAACACATAAATGATCAAGAATTATCAATAAACAATTTAGCAAATAATTCCTATGATCTAACAATAATTCATAAGAACATGAACATCATATCAAAAATTCCAAGAACATATGAACACATATTATCATGCAATTTTGATATAAGCCATTGTAAATGGATTAGCATAAACATTACACCATCTAAAACAGGTTTTATTACACCAAAACAGTTTAGGGTAATGTTTCTAGTCCATTTCCAGCAGCAAAACTCGAAAATCTGCATTCTGAGGCTCCTACTCGTCGAGTGCACGAACCTACTCGACGAGTAGGATGAATTTACTCATGGAATCGGCGAGTCCCCCCATGGACTCGGCGAGTTCATGCTGCAGAATGCAGAAAACTTGAGTTTTTCAACAAGTTTGCATCAAGTATCAAACAAACAAGCCTAGTCTCTGATACCACTGTTGGGTTTTGAGCAAACTAACACTCCTAAGGTGTTCATGCAACCCTAGAAACCTTGGATCTATGTTTGTCTAAAATACATGCAAAATAATTTTCCAAGGTTCATAACCTATCTAGCATACATGGGGTACTTTTAAACATAAAAGATACTATAAGAATTACATACCTTTGTTAGTGAGTTGATTCCTTGAGAGTTTGAGAGCCAAGCACCAATAATGTGAATGGCTCAAATGGAAATCACAAATCACCACAAACTTGGAAAACTTATGAGAGAGTATCCAATCACTCTAGAAATTCGGCCACTCTTATGCACACACACATAGTGTCTTTTCAAGCACCATAAGCCTATTTATATAGTGTAGATGATTAGGGTTATGAACCATGCAAACCCTAATAACCCATGTCTTTTCCTATTCCAAGGATCCATGGGTTAAAAGCTCCATGGATCATCCATGGACTCCCATTTAAGCTTAGCCCATTCCCTAATGAGTGTTAGCCCACACTATATAAGTATAATAGCCCATTATTTAATTAGTCACCTTATGATCACTAAATTAATTCATAATTAATTTAAGATCAATACTAATTAAATAATACAATTTCATATTAATATATTATAACTTATAATATATTAGTAGGCCGTAAATATACTCTTCTCATAATGTTATCCATATAAATAGTTCGGGTGAAGTGCAACCCAAATGGACCATGCCGGGTCGGGTCAAGTATATACCAAATAAGTTATGGACTTAGACACCTTATCCAACAATAACAACTAAAGGGCCGGCCTTGGTGCCTTAGACCCTTTTGATATAGTGAGGATAACTCACCTCGCAGATGTCGACTCAGAAGGTAAACTCCAACTCTCGGATCACTTGACATAGGCTCCACCACCTATTACCATAGTACAATATACACATAAGTCCTTAACCTTATAAGGTACTCCATAACCCACTAGTCAACCCCTGGTCAAAGTCAAAGTCCTCAGTCAAGGTCAACAGTCCATGTTGACCTTAACTCGCCGAGTACCCTCGGCTACTCGCCAAGTTCCTTGAAGCACTTTCCAACTCGTCGAGTCATCGAGGTGACTCGTCGAGTTCCTCCGATTCTCGATCAAACTTTAAGACCACCCGTCGATTTTCCTTCTTGCAACTCGAAGGATACACACGCATACATATCCTGGAGAAACTCATCCGACTCGCCGAGTTGTTCATACAACTCGCCGAGTCTATGGCAATCTTCATCGGACTCGCCGAGTTGTTCATCCAACTCGTCGAGTTTATGGCCATCTTCATATGACTCGCCGAGTCAACCTTGCGACTCGCCGAGTTCATGCAGTTCTTCATCCATACAGAAGCTTATTAGGCCATGCAACGCCTCCAAACCACAGATCCAAGCTCCTAGGGCATGTCTGTCACGTAAAGTTGCAAACTTTACGTGCATGCAATGAGGTAATGACCCATAATGAGATAAAGAGAAGGTTCTAGGCAAAAAGGACTCCATCAACATGCTAAAAGCTGGGTTCTTGCGATAATGATGGCCAAGATGAGCCCAGATCTGAAGTTACAACTTCAGATCTTGGCTCCTTACTCGAAATGCAACACCAAAGCCCCAAAATGATCCCAACCCCAAATATAGAAAAGGGGTTTTTATTAGAAGAAGCTCAAGGTGATGAATGAATACCTCCAAAAGATGATAAACTGAGATAAACTTCAGATCCTCGACTGCTTCCTTGCTCAAAGCTCCTTGACCCTCAACTTTTCCTCACTCAACTCCTTCTTCCAAGCTAAAGAGCACACCAAAGAAGAGAATATCACGAATTAGGGTTTCTGGATTAGAGGGGAGTAGTAAAAGAGGCTGAGGGGGAAAACATGGTCCTTAAATAGGGTGCAAAACCCCGAATTTAGGGTTCCTCAGCCAGCTCCTACTCGTCGAGTCCCTCCTTGGACTCGGCGAATAGATCACTAAATACGTGATCCCACCCCGCTGCTACTCGACGAGAAGGGCAACCAACTCGTCGAGTAGGTCTTAAACCAAGGAAATTCTTATTTAATCAATACATGAGAATCGGGGCGTTACAATTCTCCCCCACTTGAACTAGACTTCGCCCTTGAAGTCCGCTCGGATAAACAATGTCGGGTAATGCTCGCGCATCTCCGCCTCCGGCTCCCATGTCCACTCGGATCCCTTCCGATGTTCCCACTGCACTTTCACCAAAGGTATTTCATTGTTTCGCAAAATCTTCTTCTTCTTTTCCAAGATGGTCACAGGCCTCTCCACATAGTTCAGGCGCTCATCGACCTGAATATCATCCATCGATACTACTACCTCCTGGTCCATAATACACTTCCGCAATTGCGAAACATGAAATGTGCTATGAATTTGGCTGAGCTCCTCCGGTAGCTCAAGCCTATAAGCCACCTTGCCAACCCTGGCAATAATCCTGAATGGCCCAATATAACGGGGACCCAATTTTCCCCTCTTCCTGAAACGGATCACACCCTTCCAGGGCTAGACCTTCAGAAGTACCATGTCACCAACCTGAAACTCTAAATCCGATCGGCGTCTATCAGCGTAACTCTTTTGCCGACTCTGAGCGGTCTGCAGCCGCTGTCTGATCTGCTGGATCTTTTCGGTAGTCTGCAAGACTACCTCTGTTTGACCCATCACTCTGTGTCCAACTTCACCCCAACAGCCCGGGGTTCTACATCTCCGACCATACAACAACTCAAAAGGTGCGGCGCCAATACTGGAATGATAGCTGTTGTTGTAGGCGAACTCTGCCAGCGGTAGGTGAGAATCCCAGCTCCCACCAAAATCAATAACACACGCCCTCAACATATCCTCGAGGGTCTGAATGGTCCGCTCGCTCTGACCGTCGGTCTGTGGATGGAAAGTCGTACTAAAGTGCAGCCGCATACCCAGCTCCTCGTGGAACTTCTGCCAAAAACGGGAAGTAAACCTGACATCCCGATCGGAGACAATGGAGACTGGAACCCCATGGCGAGAGATAATCTTGCTGACGTACATATCGGCCAATTTCTCGGCCGACGAACTCTCCCGTATGGCCAAGAAATGGGCACTCTTGGTCAATCGATCCACGATGACCCATATAGCATCAAGCCCCTTCGCCGTTCTCGGCAACTTGGTAATAAAGTCCATCGTGATCTGTTCCCATTTCCATATGGGAATCTCCAGGGGCTGCAGTTTACCATGCGGCCTCTGATGCTCGGCCTTGACCATCCTACAAGTCAAGCACCTCTCGACGTACCAAGCGATTTCTCGCTTCATGCACGGACACCAGTAGCTCAAACTCAAATCCCGGTACATCTTGGTGGCCCCCGGGTGTATATAAAAGTGAGACTTATGAGCCTCCTCCATCACTGTCTGCCGGATCCCTCCGGACATCGGGAACCAAACCCGACCGTGTCGGGTCAATAATCTGCGGTTGTCCTGAACAAACCGGGCGTTCTCGCCCTTAATCCGTCCATCTTCCAGTTCTCTGGTCTCATGCCCTCGACCTGAGCATCCCTAATCGAGCTCACAAGCGGGGAATCCACCGCTATCCTCATACACCTTGCCGGGGTCGAAGACCCAGCTGACTTGCGACTCAAAGCGTCCGCAACCACATTCGCTTTACCAGGATGGTAAATGATCTCACAATAATAGTCCTTGACTACATCCAGCCACCTGCGCTGCCTCATATTTAGGTTAGGCTGATCCATGATATGCCTCAAACTCTTGTGATCCGTGTAAATAGTACATCGGACCCCGTACAGATAATGCCTCCAAATCTTGAGAGCAAAAACCACCACTCCCAACTCAAGATCGTGCGTAGGGTATCTCGTCTCATGCGGCTTCAGCTGCCGCGATGCATAGGCTATCACCCGTCTCCTCGGGGAGCGTCAACACTGGCGCCTCACACAAACATCGCCGGAGGGTCTTAAATGCCCTCTGCTGCTCAGGGCCCCACCGGAAATCCACCCCTTTCCTCGTTAGACGAGTGAGGGGTACTGCAACCTTGGAAAAATCTCGAATAAATCTCCGGTAGTACCCTGCTAATCCCAAGAAACTCCTGATGTCGGAAGGAGATTTCGGAATCTCCCACTGCATAACCGCCTCGACCTTGGCCGGGTCGACCAAAATCCCCTCCTGGTTAATGAGATGTCCGAGAAACTGGACCTCTCGTAGCCAAAACTCACACTTCGAGAACTTGGCATATAGCCGTTCTCGTCGCAGAACCTCCAACAGCTCCCTGAGGTGCTCCTCGTGCTGCTCTCGGGTCTTGGAATACACCAAGATATCATCTATGAATACAATGACCGAGCGATCGAGCATCGGTCGGCAGACCCGGTTCATCAAATCCATAAACATTGCCGGCACGTTGGTGAGCCCAAACGGCATCACCACGAACTCGTAATGACCATAACGAGTCCGAAACGCGGTCTTCTCCACGTCTTCCTCCCTCACCCTGACCTGGTGATACCCGGATCTCAAATCGATCTTGGAAAACCAAGATGCACCCTGCAGCTGATCAAAAAGATCATCTATCCTTGGGAGTGGATAACGGTTCTTCACCGTTAGCTTGTTCAACTCCCTATAGTCAATGCACATCCTGTGCGAACCGTCCTTCTTCCTAACGAAGAGGATCGGTGCTACCCATGGGGAACTACTCGGACGAATAAACTGCTTACCCAGCAGCTCCTGCAACTGAGATGACAACTCCTGCATCTCTGGCGGTGCCAGTCGGTACAGCGCATTAGCGATAGGGGCCGCACCCAGCACTAGATCAATCCTAAACTCAACCTGCCTCTCCGGAGGCACTCCGGGTAACTCCTCTGGAAACACGTCAACAAACTCTCTAACTACTGGGACCTCCGAAACTGAGGGCTGATCCCTAACCCGCGTATCTACCACATACGCTAAATAACCGGCACACCCGTGCTGAATATACTTTCGAGCCCTGCCCGCCGAACAAAACCCTGATCCCATCCTGGTGCCCTCTCCATATACCACCAGTTCTCCCCCGCTTGGGGTTCGAACTACCACTCGTTGTCCCTCACAGTCGATCATGACGCCAAATCGACTGAGCCAATCCATCCCTACGATCACGCACACTTCCCCCATGGGAATAGGAATCAAATCTATCGGGAAGGGCACCCCGAAAATCTCCAACTCGCATCCCCGGTAGACCGAAGAAGCAGAAACCCTGTGCTCGTTGGCGATCGAAACTCGCAACGGACACTCAAGCTCATCCACCGGCACACTAAACCCTCTACTGAAAGTCTGAGATACGAACGACCGACTCGCCCCCGAGTCAAATAAAACCAAGGCAGGCAAAGAATTCACTAAAAACGTACCTAATCACAGGTACAACCAATAAGCATAACACAAATACAATAACTGAGACAGAGAATAGAAACGTACTAGCAACCACATCCGGTGCTGCCTTGGCCTCCTCGGCCGTGAGCTGGAAGGCGCGACCCTGAGCCTTCGGAGGCTCCACCTTGACTGGCCTCCCATCTCCAATCGTCACAGTAGCTGGCGCGGGACCCTGCGTCGGCTTGGCGGCGAGCTGCGGACAGTTGGTCTTCACATGACCAACCTGATGACAATGGTAACAAATCCTCATATCTGCTGGAGGGGCGGACTGACGGCAGTCCCTGGCATAGAGCCCCTCCTTGACACATTTGTGGCTCCCACCTCCTGCTCGACAAACCCCCGAATGACCCCTGCCACACTTTCCCCAATTGCGGCTCTGCTGACTCCCAGTCCGAGTATCAGCGGTCTTAGACCGCTTAGGCGCCGGCTGAGACTGTGTCGGTGCCTGACGCTGCTCCTTCAACTGCAGCTCTATCTCCAACTCACGCCGCCTCGCGGCTTCCTGAAGATCCAGGAGGGTATCACATCGCTGTGTAGACACAAACTGTCGAATATCAGTCTTGAGCATACTCAGATAACGAGTCATCTGAGACTGCTCTGAAGCAAACTCCAGGCAAAACATAGCCCTCTCCGTGAACATACGGGTAATCTCCATCACAGACTCCCCATCCTGTCTCAATGTCAAAAACTCCTGAGCAAGCAGCTCCCGCTCAACGCGTGGAACGTAGCAGGTGCGGAACATATCCCGGAACTACTCCCAAGTAACAGCAGCTTGCTGATCATCCGTGTACGACCCTGTCGTCAATCTCCATCAGTCCTTTGCCCCAAGCCTCAGCAGGTTCAGGGCACACCTGACCTTCTGGTCAGCAGGACATGAACACGTGAAGAAACATCCCTCCACGTCAGATAACCACCTCATAGCTCTGATCGCATCCTGTGTACCATCAAACATCGGAGGCTTCGTATTATCGAAGTCCCGGTACTGGAAGGCCCTGCTGGCTCCTCCTCCAACCCATGCCGCAGTTACAGCCGAAGTGGCTGCAGCGGCAGCTGTCTCTGCTAGAGCTGCATATCGCTCATCAAAGTACTCAACCATCGCAGTCTTAATCGACCCGAACATCTCTGGCAGCTGCGCTCGGAATGCCGCAGCAATCTCGTCGTGCATAATCTCCTGGATCCTGGCATCCAACTCCTCTGTCCCTATCTGTACCATGGGCTCAGGTGCTACCAGCACCTCCGACCCTCCGTCTCCCGACCCTGACCCTGATCCGGACCCTGATCCTGATCCGGACCCTGATCCTGATCCGGGCCCAGCAGCAAAACGTCTCGTCACCACCATACTGAAAGATATACTCAAATCATCAGAGAAATAACATAATATCGGGAGACCAAAACCCACAAGCCCTAGGGGTTGTGACTTCCTTGTTACGTGTATGGGTCCTGTGGTTTCAGTATTACGGGCCCATACTACCTTCTACACCTACACATATTTGTCTCAAGTATCAGCACAACACCCTAACACTAGCATCAACATAAAATGCGCTCAACCCTCACCCCTAGAGGAATATCAACTATCTCGCAACTGGTCTTACCGCTTCTCACAACTCACACATCCATGAAACTTTCATCATCCCCTACAGCGCTAGTGTATGCTAACTGCACATAACGCTGGACCCAATAGACTTTCGAATGTCCAATCCTACCCGAAGGCCGAATCAACATTCTCAGGCTATGGGGTCTTTATTATGCACAGCCGTGATGCATACACTAAACATCTACAGTTATGATGTCAATTCCATATACAAGAAACCCTAGGCTAATAGGCATCATATAATCAGGCAAATCTATCATACGATTCCTGAAAATCCCTAGCCTAGCACTAGCATGCTGTTCTAACATATCAAAATATCAAATAACTGTATGGTATTTTGGGGTTCACTTACAGGCTCCGGCTGATCGTACCCTCTGCATCCTCCATCCTTTATTTTGAAAACCATTTTAAAAATTTTACTTTCCGAAAATCTCCTTGATTTGAGAGTGGATTCACACGAGTGTTCCTCCAATTCACTCAAACCAAGGCTCTGATACCAACTTGTAACATCCATAAATTTTACGCCAAATTTAAACTTTTCAAACATAATAAAACCAATTAATAATTGTTTACAAAAGTGTTTTCAATTCATTATTCAATAAGAGTGTCCCAAAAGCCAGATCATAGGGATGAGGAGCGGTACGGTCACGCCTTCGCCTTGCCACGATCTCTTGAAGTACCTGAAACAATCACTAAAAACTGTAAGCCCAAGGGCTTAGTGAGCTACCCCCAAAATACCAATACCACACTGAAATGAAAAATCTGTAACCACAAATCAACAACATGCATACTGGGCCATTGGCCTGACTGGACCGCCCTACAGGGCCTACAGTCTAACCAAATCTATACCGAGCCTTCGGCGTGACTGGACCGCCACGTGGGCCTACAGTCTTCCCGGACCGCTCATAGGGTATGTTGGCCTTCAGCACAAAGCAGGACCGCCGCAACCCAAATCAACGAGCAAACAATCATGTACACATAACTAACATATACTGGCATATATAAGCATCGAACATAACTAACTCACTGATCATCAATCATAGAAATCTCTCATAACTAGAATACCGACCTAGCAGGCCACTAACATACCGATCCCTAAGGATCATAGAAACATAACATACTGTCTATCCTGATTCCAATCTATCAGATCATAACCATATATATATATATATATATATATATATATATATATATATATATATATCATAACGATAACAACTAAAGGGCCGGCCTTGGTGCCTTAGACCCTTTTGATATAGTGAGGATAACTCACCTCGCAGATGTCGACTCAGAAGGTAAACTCCAACTCCCGGATCACTTGACACAGGCTCCACCACCTATTACCATAGTACAATATACACATAAGTCCTTAACCTTATAAGGTACTCCATAACCCACTAGTCAACCCCTGGTCAAAGTCAAAGTCCTCAGTCAAGGTCAACAGTCCATGTTGACCTTAACTCGCCGAGTCATCGAGGTGACTCGTCGAGTTCCTCCGATTCTCGATCAAACTTTAAGGCCACCCGTCGAGTTTCCTTCTTGCAACTCGAAGGATACACACGCATACATATCCTGGAGAAACTCATCCGACTCGCCGAGTTGTTCATACAACTCGCCGAGTCTATGGCAATCTTCATCAGACTCGCCGAGTTGTTCATCCAACTCGTCGAGTTTATGGCCATCTTCATATGACTCGCCGAGTCAACCTTGCGACTCGCCGAGTTCATGCAGTTCTTCATCCATACAGAAGCTTATTAGGCCATGCAACGCCTCCAAGCACAGATCCAAGCTCCTAGGGCATGTCTATCACGTAAAGTTGCAAACTTTACGTGCATGCAATGAGGTAATGACCCATAATGAGATAAAGAGAAGGTTCTAGGAAAAAATGGACTCCATCAACATGCTAAAAGTTGGGTTCTTGCGATAATGATGGCCAAGATGAGCCCAGATCTGAAGTTACAACTTCAGATCTTGGCTCCTTACTCGAATTGCAACACCAAAGCCCCAAAAAGATCCCAACCCCAAATATCGAAAAGCGGTTTTTATTAGAAGAAGCTCAAGGTGATGAATGAATACCTCCAAAAGATGATAAACTGAGATAAACTTCAGATCCTCGACTGCTTCCTTGCTCAAAGCTCCTTGACCCTCAACTTTTCCTCACTCAACTCCTTCTTCCAAGCTAAAGAGCACACCAAAGAAGAGAATATCACGAATTAGGGTTTCTGGATTAAAGGGGAGTAGTAAAGGAGGCTGAGGGGGAAAACATGGTCCTTAAATAGGGTGCAAAACCCCGAATTTAGGGTTCCTCAGCCAGCTCCTACTCGTCGAGTCCCTCCTTGGACTCGGCGAGTAGATCACTAAATACGCGATCCCACCCCGCTGCTACTCGACGAGTAGGGAAACCAACTCGTCGAGTAGGTCTTAAACCAAGGAAATTCTTATTTAATCAATACCTGAGAATCGGGGCGTTACATGAAGACTCAAGGGATCAAACGCAAGCTCGATGGAGACGAAGTCAAGGATAAAAAGGAGAATTCTAAAAAGGTGTATATTCGTCGAGTGCAAGCTTACAAGAGGCGTTTCAAGGAGCAAAAGATCCTGGTGGTGGACTCTTCTGACGAATCAACGTAGAGGGCACGGAGTCCAGCTCAAGACTCCTAAAAAAGAAGCGCTACTCGGGAGGCAACCCGAGTTTGGTTTGCGTTTTTCTTTCTCTTTTTAGTTTTTGCATTTTTGTTTTAGGGAAGTCGATCATATCATCCAAATCATTTTATACATGATACAACACTGAGTGTGGGGTCCCTAAAAATTAAATAATAATAATTAAAAATTTTAGTAGACAAATTTGGAGTCAGACAGTATTCACGACGTGAATCATTATGATTCACGACGTGAGTCCAGATTGAAACGGACAATATACCATTAATCCATAATTAGCCCATTTTCTATTTAATTAAATGGCCTATTATTTGTAGATCAGTCCAGTTTTGATATAGATTGAATAAGCCCAGTTTTAAGCCCAGACTGAATTCACGACGTGAATTCTTCTAAATTCACGACGTGAATCCTGAAACATACGGGACCACAGAATAAAGAACACAGAACCCTCTTTGACCAAACATTTCTTTATTTCCCACGAAGTGAAAGAGGCGACTGGTCCCCCCTTGTTCGATTTCGGCCGACACACGTCCTTAAATCCTCTTGTGCTTACGTAATTCTTCATCTTAGGTAATTTAATCTTCTTCCCATTGTTTATTATTGCTGTAATTGCTAGATTTAGGGGCTAGGGTTTGCATTTAACTTGAATCTTAAAATCAATGCCCTAAATCCATGAATTTCTTGTTGCATGTTTTTGAAATCACCCTAGGAGTAAACCCCTTTGATATGGTTGGCCCGATTTCACTTCTGCCTTGATCGATTCCGGGTTCTGCTTACGAACTCATGACGTGAATTCCTTGAAATTCACGACGTGAATCCTGGATATTCACAGTTTTAAATTCTGATTAATGTTGATCTTTTGGGATGTCTTTGTTGGTTTGTTTTTGTTTATTTTTACAGGAATGGCTCCCAGAAGAGAAGTTCCACCCGGGGTTGCTAATCTCCACCCGTTTTACGTCTTTCCAACGAATATGTCACGGGATATTTATACGCGTTGGAACAATCGGTTGGGGTGGCTTTACAACCGGGAGATTGCAGTCGCACCCACCATTAGGGGTGTGCAAAAAAACCGCAAAACCGCAAAACCGAACCGATCCGGCCGATCCGAAACCGAAAAAAACCGAAACCGAAAAAATCCGAAACCGAAAAAACCGCATTTATACGGTTCGGTTTCGGTTTGGGTATTTAGATACCCGCAGGTACCCAAACCGAATCGTCATTTAATATATATATATAATATATATATAATTATATATTATGTAATATTGTAATATGTAGTAGCCCACTAGCCCATATAAATTAAATTCCCATCAGCAGTCCAATAATGACCTAATGACCCAAATCATCAACAATCCTAATTCCTAAATCAGGAAATCCGGCCTTAGACATTATGATCAGACATTGCCTAGAGCCCTAGACGAATACACGACATCGGACATTCTACACTCGCTCTCGCTGCTCTCGGCTTCTCGCATCTTCTTTAGTCGTGACTCGCGCCTCGCGATTAGGGCATTTGGCCATTCGCCACTCCGATACTCGGCTACATTTCCTACGACTATATCGACGAAGCCCTTCATCAAGAGCTGAATTGAACGCAAGAGTCGGAAATCGCCATTCGCCAGTGCCTTCAAACCGCTCTTTTTCCAGTCCGCAGTCGACATCGTCAGCTTTCTCTGGTTTGACACCCCTTTCCTTCTTTCGTTTCTTCTTCTTTCTGCATTTGCCTTACTACATATGGCTTAGCTGTTAATCTGATAAAGTGATTAATGCTTTTTTTTTTCTGGTTCGACATATACTCGAATATTTAGCTGTTAATGATTTTTTTTTTCTGTTAATGACTTAGTTGTTAATGTAATATGATATTATGATTAGTGATTTTTATATACCATGTTATTTATACGTATGATGAATTGAACTTAGTGTATGATATGTTTATGTATGTTTCTGACTTTCTGTAATCTAATTTCTGTCTATCTCTAATTATCTGTGTAACCTGATTTTTGTCTACTGTCTATAATAGAAACAAATGGCTTAAATGGAGGTTGATGGTGATACTTTACCAACACAACAATCTGGAAGTTCAAATGCAAGTGTTAATCCTTCACCTACAACAGATTCTGCTAAGAAAGTGGATGAAGGGAAAAAGAATGAAAAGAGAAAGCAAAAACCAGAAACTTCTGAAGCATGGGCTCATTTTAATAAAGATCCTAATGATCAGGATTACTCTATTTGTAAGCATTGTAGTAGACGATTGCATTGTCCTAGTAAGAATGGAACTAGTTCTATGCGGAATCATGCTGCACGTTGCACTAAGAACCCTCATAACATCGATAAAAAACAAAAGCTATTGATGTTTCAAAACCAATCTTCTGTACAAGAAAGTGGAGAAACTGTTTCTACATTTGTCCCTTGGAAATTTGACCAAACCAAGTGTAGATATTTGTGTGCTAGAATGATCATTATTGATGAATTACCTTTCAAGACTGTCGAACATGAAGGGTTCCGTGACCTTGTGAACATGTTGCAACCACAATTTCAAATCCCCTCAAGAACCACTATTACTAATGATTGTTTGGAGATATACAAGTCAGAAGCAGAAAAGTTGAAGAAGTATTTTGCTAAGAACAGACAACGAGTTTCTTTAACAACAGATCTGTGCACTTCTAGGCAAAATCTTAGTTACATGTGTTTCACAACACATTTTATCGATAAAGATTGGACCATTCATAAAAGGATAATCAACTTTTGTCTGGTTTCTGGTCATTCCGGTGAGATAATTGGAAAATATGTGGAGAAGAACTTACTTGATTGGGGAATTGACAAGGTTTTCACGGTTACAGTTGATAATGCTAGTTCAAATGACCTTTGTATTCGATACTTAAAAAGAAGACTGAATGCATGGAAGCATAGTGTGTTAGATAGTCAACATTTGCATATGAGATGTTGTGCCCACATCTTAAGTCTTGTTGTCAAAGAAGGTTTAAAAGATGTAGACACAAGTATTGCACGTATTCGATCAGCTATGAAATATGTGAGATCTTCTTCGGCTAGGCTCCAACGCTTTAAGGGATGTGTTGAGAAAATGAAAATCGAGAGCAAAAGCCTTGTTTGTCTTGATGTTGAAACAAGGTGGAATTCAACATACTTGATGCTAGAAAGTGCCATCAAGTTTCAAGATGCTTTTGATTTATTGGAGGAGCAAGATAGTAAGTACAGGTCTGAGCTTTTATCATTGAAGGGGTTGCCTAAGGAAGAGGATTGGGAGCATGTTAGGTGTATGTTACCTTTCTTGAAAGGTTTTTATACATCTACTTTGCGTATTTCTGGCTCTTTGTATGTAACTAGCAACAATTATTTTCATGACGTCTTTGGCATTGGAGCAATGATAAAAAAAAAGATGATAGCAAGTGATGAGGGTTTTAAAAAGATGGCTGCTAAAATGAAGGAGAAATATGATAAGTATTGGAGCAATTCATCAAACATTAATGTGTTTTTATTTATTGCTCCAATTCTTGATCCACGATACAAGTTAGGTTATGTTTCCTTCATTATTAGCCAAAGTTTTGATGAAGAAAAAGCCAAAAATTTGTGTGATCAAGTAGAGAAAGTATTGCGAGACTTGTATGCTCATTACTTACATGAAGTTGGAGTTACTAATGAAAATCCGACTACTAGTTCCAGACATTTTGAAGAAGAGATTCTTATTGATGTTGATGATGATCCGACAACTTTCTTGAACAACCAATACAACAGATTGTTGGAAGAGAACTCAAGTGGTACATGTAATTTACAAGTTGTGTTTCTTTTAGTTTTGTTAGTTATACTTACATAATTAATTTTTTGTTTACTTTAATATTTGGTGATAATTGTAGCTGCAAAATGCGAGTTGGATTGGTATTTGAGTGAGCAATGTGAGTCTTTTGACAACAAGTTCAATTTACTTAGTTGGTGGAAGAAAAATCAAGCAAGATTTCCGGTCATCGCGACAATTGCTAGGGATGTTTTGGCAATTCCAGCTTCAACTGTAGCCTCGGAATCTTCATTTAGTACCGGGGGACGCATTCTTGATGCATTTCGTAGCTCATTGACCCCCAAAACAGTTGAAGCATTTATATGTTCTCAAAATTGGCTTAGGTCCAAAAATGTTCCTATTGATATTGAGGAAAGTTTTGAAGCTCTTGAAAATTATGAAGCCGGTATGACTTTGTTTTTATAGCTCTTATAGTTTCATGTTTTATTCAATCTAATGTTTAATTTTTTGTTGTTTCAGAAGTGAAGGACTTACCTCAAGCTATATCCGCTCTTACTGTGGATGATTGAAGTTTTATGATGGTAAAATTTTATATTTTTTTGTGCTTTAAAGTGTTGTTTATATGCAGTTTTTTATTACAGTTTTATTGCTGTTTTTTGTACATTTTTGTGCTGTTTTTGTGTGTTTTTAAGCTGTTTTGTGCAGTTTTTTGTGATGTTTTGTGCTGTTTTTTATGTTTTTTTAACTGTTTTGTGCAGTTTTTTTTGTGCTGTTTTGTGTTTTTTTGAGCTGTTTTGTGCAATTTTTTGTGATGTTTGTGATGCTTTTTAAGTTGTTTTTATACTGTTTTATATGTGCTGTTTTTTTTGCTATTTGTACTAAATATATATGTTTTTTTGCAGGTTTGGTGCTTATTTTGAGACGAGTTGCTATTTTTTTATTTGTTGAAGGGATAATGGAATGTTTTTTGTGTTATCAAACTAGTGTTAAACACTTTTAAAATATCTCTTGTTGAATTATTTTGTTTTGGATGATTTTGTTTTGAATGGATATTTTACAATTGACTTAAATGTAGCTTGTATTTTTTGATTAATTTTGTTTTTTATATTAAGCGGGTAACCGTGAACCGAACCGTGGTTACCCGCCTTTAAACGGTTCGGTTCGGTTCGGGTTTTTGCACAATTCGGTTCGGTTTCGGTTAGTGCATATAAGGTACCCGCCCCGTGATAACGGTTTACAATTTTATTACTATCCGAGCCGAACCGCCCCGTGAACACCCCTACCCACCATAAATTGGACACGGTTGAGGGAAGTTGGACTCGTGGATAGGCTGTCCCCGTTTCTAACTAAAATATTTATTGGAGAGGGTTATTCGTTTACTTGCTCGGGATGGCTCAACCTTTTTCGCATCCAAGAGCGGGTATATAAGGAATTTTGTGTTGAGTTCTTCTCAACAGTTAGATTCCACGAAAATGTACAAGACCCCCATTATCCACAAGCTTTGGTATTCCGTCTCGGGGGTGAGTATCAGGAGTGCAGCCTCATGGAATTTTCTTGGAGGGTGGGGATATATAATCCCCAAGAGGCTATGACTCCCGAGTTTAGCATGATTTTGAGAGATTCAGCTAGAGGGTATACGGATGAGGTCACTGGGTTTGCTTTCTGGCATAATATTGCCTCCGGAATATTCAATTCTGGAGTGTCCCCCGAGAGCAGCATTCGATCTCCCATCCACCGAGTACTACACCGCTTTATCACTTTATCCATCAATCAAAGAAGGCATGGGGACAAGGTGACAAAGCATAATTTATTCTTTTTATGGTGCATTTTGCAGCCGGGAGTGTGTTGCAACATTCCCTATTTTTTGGCACGTTTTTTGGTTGACTCTGCTGCAAGTTCTCGCCCTGGGAGCCCTATTTGTGGAGGGCAGTTCATTACCCGTTTGGCCCGATCGTATGGGTTGCTTGTTCCCGGTATCACTCGCTCCATGACTTGCATGGAGGAGCATGAGTTTAGTATGGGTTATTTGGAGACCATGCGGGTGGTACAAAATTATGGGACTCATTGGGATATTTTGAGGTCGGATGATGAGGATAGTACTGAGCAGCAGGGTGATCAACCCGCACCACAACCTAGGCTAAGGAGAAGAAATGTGAGAGGACGAGGGGAAAGAGGACAGTCGGTTCGCCAATCAGCACCCATGGTCGCATCACACTTTGGGGATGATATGACAGTGTATTTTGACCAGCTTTCCTTGAGCATGAACTGGATTGGGGGAACAATGGAGAATTTGGTGCAACACCTCCATGTGGAACAACCTCCTCATTTAGGGTATCATTACCCAATTTTCCCTAGGATGAGCGAGTATCGAGGCCAAGGAGGAGATGGTGCCGGTCCAAGTGGAGCACGTGATGAAGAAGATGACGATTGAGTTCCTATTTAGTTTTTGTTTTAATTTTATTTAGTTTAGATTTTTGTGGTTTTGAACTTGTTTTGGTTTGTAAGACCTTTTAAACTATTATGTTACTTTTAGTTGTCTTTTGGTGCCTGTATTACAGCTTGCTAAGGAGTCTTGGGAAGGGAGTAAAGTCGAGTCAAGAGTCGTGATCGTCTAGTCAAGGGTCGTTACAAGTCTAGAGTTAAGAATCGAGACCCACAATTACAAATAAGTGTGGGGTGAGTCGAGAGAGAGGATGAGATTAGCAAGGAGTCATCAAAATTCTGCATTCCGCAGTGTCTTTAAAAATTTAGAATTTGGAATGGGATGCCAAAAGTAATAAGAAGAATGGGCAGTCTCATTTTTCAGTCGCCCAGTTTTCATGACGTGAGCATACCCTATTCACGTCGTGAGTTGAGTTATAATACATTACAGAATCCGCATTCCTTCGACCTCACGTCGTGAGCCTATATACTTCACGTCGTGAGTTTTTCCATTTTCACTATATTTGGTGTTTTTATGACGCGCATGCTGGCTGTTTCCTCTACTATTCAGAGTGGTGTTTGCTTTCCCATATTCTTCTATACATTTTGAAGACTTACACCATTTTTATGGGAGTTTGAAGTTTCGATTCATTGTTTTTTTCACTTATTGGCTCACTTACATCTTTCGCGAGTTCAAGTCCAAGTTCCTATTTAGAAGAAGTTCCATATTCAAGATGCACATGTCAACTACACGTTTGGAGTTCGCTCTTGCAACTTTTATCCCAGGGGAGTCTGTTCCTTTTTCTCCCTTTATTGCTTTTAATTTATTTTGTGCATACAATGAGGGCATTGTATGTAATAAGTGTGGGGTAGGGGGTAGAAAAAGTAAATTAGTAAATTGCTAGAAATCTTAAAAATCTTAGGGAATTTAAAAATTTTCATGAGTTTGAAATAATAATCTAATATTAGTTCTAGTAATAATAATTTGAACTTAAGTTGCTAGTGTTGCATTGGGATGATCTGATAAAGGCTCAAATGTTTAGTTGAGCCAATAGACGTTATAGTGCATTTGTGGCCTCCCAATTTCTAGTGAAATCATGGGACAAAAACACAACCTCGCTTAGTTTGAGGGATGCGATATGTTTAGCAGCCTAAACCTGAAATGTATCCAGGAAAATTAATATCCTTAACAAATAAGGGTTGAAGTAAAGTGCCCCTGCTTAAGCATGTAGGTTTTTGAGTGATATAAAAAAAGTGAGTACATGTAAAAAGGAAAAAAAAAGAGAAATTACCAAAAAAGTGAAAAATTGAAGAATTTTTGGAGCATAAAAGTATCAAAGTATGAAGATCAAAGATCGAAAATTCTGAAGTTTCAAAAGTTGAAGATATCAAAATTACACAAAAAATTTGGTGAATTCGAAGAAGTCAAAGATCAAAATAATAAGAAGTGAAGAATTCAAGAGCTCCAAGTTGTGGTATCTTCTAAAAGTTGTAATTCTTTAGTTTATGTATGCTTAGGTAGCTTTACAAAAAGACCTTGAGGTTAGAAAATCTTCTGCGGATGGATTCGGAGGGTTGCATAAAATGAGCATTGTTCGAAAGAAGTGGGCGAGTGTTTATGAGGATTGTGAGTATTTAGAATTGAGGGGGGGGGTTACTTAGGAAAAAATCTAGACACAAATGCATGCGTTGAGGTCTTTGCATAATGGCTGAGTTTGAGTTGGATCGTTCTATGTGATGTTGGTGATAAAGGTTTAAGTTTAAAAATAATTAGATTTGCTTGAGGGCAAGCAAAGAACAAGTGTGGGGTATTTTGATATTGCCATATTTATACATATTTTTAGGCAATATTTATTTATATTTTTATTAATATTTTGGTTAATTGCATAGGATAATGGTACTTATAAGGATAAATTGTTATTTGCAGCCAAAATAGAAGCATTTTCGAAGTAAGGGACCAGAATTGAAAATATTTGGAACTTTGGAGGCTTGAAGGGAAGAAGGATGAAAAACTCAGCAAAAGACGTCCTCACGATGTGAATTGTTCATGATTCACGACGTGCGAAGAGAATTCCAGCAGATTTACATCCGGGTGAAAGAGTCCTTGTTGAATACGAAAAGATCGCATTCACGACGTGAATCCTTATTGTTCACGACGTGAACTCGGGAAATCAGAAAACTATAAATTTCCTTGCCCATTACGACTTGGGAACTTTTTGGCTGATTGGAGGGTTTCCAGAAGACGATTTTTAGCAGAGGAGAAGTTCTGGAAAAAGGCTTTTAACACCAAAGGAGTAGAGGTTCATAATTTAGTTTACTTATTTGATACTTATGAACATGTTTGCATATTTAGTTGGTGTTTGTTTGTTAGTTGCTATTATGAGCAGCTGAATCTAGTTACTCTTGTCTAGCTAGATGAAGCTTCTAACTTATGAATAGCTTAATTTTACATGGATTTATTTAGTTGGTAAATTGCTTGTGTTGATTTATCGTTACCTAGCATGCTTATGTTTGTTTCTTTAGTTACTTAAATTCATGTTCTGTGTAGCGTAGTGACCATTAACTACATGAACTTGTTACCTAATGATTTAGTGAACATTAAATTATTATAGCTAGGATTGACCAATCTTAGTTAGTAATTAGAGTAAATAAATTTAGCTAGAGAACGTAGATTATGACCATAACTGCGTTTGCATAATAAATCTTACATAGCATATTCATAATCATAATTGGTTCTGTGTTTAATTATGTGTGACCATACATAGTCTTACATGAATTAATTAATTATTAGTAAGTTAGACTTAAATTACTAATATAATAATAACCAACTTGATAATCCATAATTATTAGCTAGCCATAAGGACGAAGTGGATTCGAACTAGACAGGAGTGCTTTTAATTAATTGATTGAATTTTGTGATTTAAGTTCGTCTGGTCTTGTAAAATTAGATAAAACCCCATCTTTGCTCTAAAATTAGGTTAATTTAAGTAGTAGATAAATAAATTAGTCAACACCGTTCCCTGTGATCGACACCCGACTTACCCAACTATTCTATAACTCGACTAGGTACACTGCCTAGGTGCATTTTAGTTAGTTAAGTTAGTTAGGTTATAAATTATAAAATTAGTGGGTACTTTTGTGCACATCAATGTAAAAATAATGGATCGACTTTACTTTCTTTTATATAAAAATTTGAGAAATTACCAGCTCACCACCAATTTCACATTCTCGCTCTCCCTCTCACACTCGCACTCTCTCGCTCTCAGCCTCTCACTCTCGCTCTCACCCTCGCTCTCACCCGTAGTCTCTTTCTCTCACTATCACTCGTGATCTCTCTATCTCTGTGTGTGTGTATATACACACACATTAGATGTATACCCTCGCAAAGCGGTGGCGCCGAATAGTTTCCGAGCGATGATTAATTCATTTTGGTGAATATTTTCTTGAGGTTATCATATCAAACCATAAAACTATTAAATTGTAACAACCGAGGTTTTCAGGTATTTTCAAATCATGCCTCAGTTATTATCTTTGTCATTTTAGTCCTTGGGAATAGAAGGTTGTAGCCATGGGATGCCCTAATGGTAATCTGGTAATTTTGGTCAGGAGGAGTACGCTAAGCGTACATAAGGGTACGCTGAGCATACTAGGGCGCACCTTAGTACGCTGGGCGTACTCATGTCTGGATGAAAACCCTAATATTTAGGGTTTGGTGGTATATAAGTGTCCTTATAGCTCATTTCTCCCAATATTTTTAGCCTCCATATCCTTGGGACATTTTGCAAGAACCTAGCATTGTTTGTGTGAGTTTGAGTGTGTATGAGGGTTCTTTGTGGTGAGAAGAAGAAGGAAAAGAGATTCCTTGATGAACCTTGGTGTGGATTCAAGCTATGGATATGAGGCCTTCATCTCCTTGGGAAGCTCCAGAAGGTGAAAAGCTTTTACCTTTACTTGTATTTTCCCTTAGATCTTGCATGTAAAGTTTTATGAGTGCTTAAGTCCCTTTTCTTGGTCTTGATGAGTTGTGCTACTCTAAGACCAAAGGATTCGTCCTTTCTGGGGATTTGGGGTATTTTAGGTCATAAAAATGCCATCTTGGCCCATTTAGTGGTTGCATGCATGTCTTAAAGGTCTTAAGTGGTTAAGACAAGCAAGGGTTTGGAGTTTAGGAACTTATTGGGCATGCATAACCATAAAGTTGGAAACTTTATGGTTTAGGACACCTTTTTTGGTGTAGATCTGGATTGGAATGTCTGGATGTAATGTATTAAAAGCTTTATGAAAACTTGCATGGCCACAGCGTACACTCGGCGTACCAAGGAGTACGTCCGGCATAGGTGGTCAGCGGCACGCTGTAACGACGTAAATTTTCAAAACAAAATTTTCATTTTAAATCATATAATCTTCATAACACATTTCATAAAATCTCATTTGTTTAATTTACAAAACGCACTCATGTTTAATTAATTAATAATCCAGGATCCTTGAAACATAATTCCTTCTCTGGTGTGTACAATCAAGCCGGTGCCGTCCCGCGATCCTGAGAAACCTGAAAACACATAACACATAACACGGTAAGCACGAAGCTTAGTGAGTTTCCCCAAAATACCACATACAACAAATTCGCCACTCGAGGTTGTACTCCGTAAGACCCTCTGGTCAATGTGTCTCAGCGGGACCCTCCAGTCCCATAGCTCGTTGGACCCTCTGGTCCGGTCTAGCTCGTTGACCCTCTGGCCTCATAAATCGTTGGACCCTCTGGTCCGGTCTGTAAAGCTCCGCATGGCATAAATCACAAAGAAATAATGCACAGCATAAAACATAAGGCAGGATAACATAATACTCCATGTAAGCACATAAGACCTTCCGGTCACACATAACTACCACTCAAGGTAAAGTAAAGTGAGAAGACTCACCTCGCATGATGAACAACCTCTAGTAACGCTGCTGCTGTACACCGGCCTCTAACTCTGTGCCAAGGCCCACATTTATCCCAATTAGGAACTAAGTCCAACTCTCACTCTTTAGGTCTAACTGTAGCCCACTGACCAGCCCATTAATGACCTAAAACCCATTGGGCCCACCAAGGCCCAATTCTCAATCAAAAAGGCAAGCCCAACCTTAGATAAACTCCCCAAGCCCACTAATGGCCCACTTTGCTAAACTGGGCCCACTCCCTCCAATGGGCCTTACCCCAAGCCCAAATATATCCTTGGCCCATAACTTCAGACTAATGATGGCCAACAGCCTAGAGGCCCAAAGCATGGCCGAAAACACAAAGTCCAACACAGACAAGTTACGCGGGGCGTACTCCTATGTACACTAGGCGTACTGACTCGATGGCGAGTACGCTGGGCGTACCTGCACGTACGCTCAGCGTAATCCTCCTATTAAGCCCTTTTTCCGTTAAGTGCTTATTACTTCATTCCAGAGGCTACAAATTCAGATCCAGGTCCTTATTATCCTCTTAATCCTTAAAGTCATAATCTTGGTGACTTGCAATCCACCAAATAAGCTCAAACTCAAAAGGTAACAACATACTTCCATAATAAGGGCTACATATCATGCATGAACACAAATGGGACATCAATATGGCAACTTTTTGCCTTAGGGACTCATCTAGAACTAAAAATAGCAACTCCAAGACTAGGAGTCGAATTTGCATCATAAAGCTCAAATCTTGTGACCAAAGGACTCCAAAATAAAACAACACTAGATCTAAGCATGCTTAAGGAAAGCTATGAACTTTATACCTCAAAAGAGCTCCAAATAATGATGATGATCCAGATCTATGAGCTCCAAACTCCCAAGCTCTTCCTTGCCAACTTCCTCTTTTGCACATTCCAAGCTCACACCACCAAAACAAACCTCTTGAAGACCAAATCATCCAAGGATGAAGATATGAGACGTTCTAGGGTTTCTCTGAGGTTAGGGAACAAACATGGAGGCTAGGGTTTGAACCATAATGTTCTATATATAGTGGCACACCTTAAATTTAGGGTTTCTGGACTCTGGACGTACGCTGGGCGTACGCCAAGGAGCACCTGCGACCATTTCCCTTATACGCTGGGCGTAACCCAGCCTTACGTTGGGCGTATCCACGCGCTTCCATTTCACATGCATGGCCTTCCATGCCAACTTTTATCCTTAAGGGACCATTTATGCCAAAAACTTCCAAGTGTCATATCTTCCTCACCTGATGTCCGTTTTCGACGGACTTTATATCCACGAAAAGGTAACGAGAAGCTCCACACTTCTATCAACTTTATATATCCTAGAGCCCACTCGAGCTCAGGTCCAAAATTCATGAAAAGCCCAAACCAACACCTTTGCCAATAATCTTGGGTCCTAAAGAACAACCCGAACCCTTTTCTCACACACGATCCACCTTATCCATATCCAAGAAGGCCTAAACCTTTCTTTTTCAAAATCTCATAACCTTCTCATACTTAGATTACAACCTCCGAGCCTGGAATTGTAAAACAAACCGAAACAGGATGTTACACACGCTTTCTGGTCAATGTGGGTACGCTGAGCGTACAGCTGAGTACGCCCCGCGTACTCAGCCTGTTGGGTTTAGCTACTTTGAGCTTCGGGTATTGGGCCATCTGTTGGGCTTTGATACTTGGGCCCTAATGGTCCATCTGTATAAGTGTATTTTGGGCTAATTAGAGGACCGGATCTTTGGGTGAGGCCCAATAATGGGTTTGGTCCTAATTTGGAAAATTCGGCCAATCTTGGGCCTTGAAGTACGTTGGGCCTTTTGGATCTAAGATTTGGACTTGGGCTTGGCCCAATTGGGGAGAGGGTAAATGGAAAATTACCTTATGTTTGGGCCCTTAGTCAAGAGTGGTATCCCAATTGTTGATTGGTTGTTTGTTTATTGTGATAGTTCGGGATTTTCGGTGAGCCAGTAGTCGGAGGTTTCAGTTCAATTCGATAGTGTGAGGTGAGTCTTCTTCACTATACTTTCGTTTCGAAGGAACCAAGGCCGGCCCATTGGTTTGAATGTTTGATAACCTGATATTGTTGATATGTTGAGTATGATATAGATATGCATGCTAGTCTTGATATGCTAGTCTGGTAGGACTACCTGTGAATTGCTTGTTTATTTGTTTATGATATTATCTGTTATATGTCGACATATTGTGTGGATGGGTTGAGGTAGTACTGCTTTGTGTTGTATCCAAAAAACCCTGGAGCATGCCAGATATGAGCTGAGGGCCAGGGAGGGCATGCCAGACTCATACTGAGGACTCATAAGCATTCCAGATACGAGCTGAGGGTCGGGCAGGGCATGCCAGACTCGTACTGAGGGCTCAGCGGTATTCTGTCTGTTAACTGATCAAGGCAGGGAGCAAGCCAGACATAAGGTGTGGGCCCATGGGGCAAGCTAGACTTATGATGTGTGCTTAGGGGTAATCCAGTCTGTAAAGTTGTGGACCCACACATGTTGTTATTATATTTGTGTTATTTGTTATGTATTGGTATTTTGGGGGAACTCACTTAGCTTTGGGCTTACAATTTTGGATTATGTTTCAGGTACCTCATTGGATTTCGGGAAGGCGAAGGCATGATCGTGCACCTGCTCATGTTTTTTTTATGATTTTGGGATTTCTTTGATGTGAAACTTATTTTGAAAACAATTTGTAAACAAATGTTGGTTTTTGAGTTTTAAAAAAGTTTAAAATTTTCAAGAATTTTATGAATGTTACAAGTTGGTATAAGAGCCTTGGTTTCAGTGAATTAGAGGAACACTCGTATGAATCCAGTCTCAAACTAAGGAAAAGATTTTCAAAATGATTTTCAAATGGTTTTCAAAGTACTCAAGGAAGATGCGATGTGTAGGATCGGCCGGAGCCAGTAAGTAGACCACGAAATACCATACTGATATTTGATATTGTGATATGTTAGAACTGCATGCTAGTGATAGGCTAGGGATCTTCAAGAGTTGCATGATAGAATTTCCTGATTGTATGATGCCTGATAGCCTAGGACCTTTATTTTATGGAATTAACATCATTAATGTAGTTGCGTAGTGTATGCGTGATGGTTATATATAACTAAGATCTTATAGCCTAAGAATGTTTCGTTTAGCCGTAGTTCATGTTCTTATTTGATGAAGGGCTTAGGGTAGGATCAGATATTCAAATGTCAATAGGGTCCAGTGTTATGTATGGCTAGCATACACGAGTGTTGCAGGGTTAGTGGAAGTTTCATGGATGAGTCGTGTGGGGTCAACCGGCCAGTCGTGAGATGTTTAGCCTTTCCTCCAGGGAGTGAGGATTGAGTGTTCGATTATGCTTATGAGTATTGTTAGGGCGTTGTGATGATCCTTGAGACAAATACGGGTATGTATGGAAGGTAGTATGGGCCCGTACTACAGAAAGCACAGGACCCGTACGCATAGCAAGGAAGTCACAACCCCTAGGGCTTTGTTGGGAGTTGGTTCCCAGTTATGATATGTGGATTATCTTATATCTTCCTGGTGTATTTTCAGTATGGTGACTACGAGGCGAGTTGAGATCGGATCCGGGTCGGGATCAGGAGCTGGCAGACAGGGTGAGCCAGTATTGTCAGAGGACTAATTCAGGAAGATTATTCGCGAGGAGGTGGTTTCTATTGTCTGGGGTCAGATTCCAGAGATGTTCAGGTCTATCAAGACCGCGATGATGGAGTTCTTTGATGATCACTATGCAGCCATTGCTGAGACGGCTGCTGCTGCAGCCTCCGCAGCCGTGGTGGATACAGGTGTTGGGATAGGGCGGGTCTTTTAGTATCGGGACTTCAATAATACAAAGCCCCCGAGTTTAGATGGATTTTAGGACCCGATCATAGCCATGAGGTGGCTATCTGATATGGAGGCTTATTTCTTCACTTGTTCATTCCCTGCTGACTAGAAGGTCAGGTGCACTCTGAACCTTCTGAGGTCCGGAGCGAAGGATTGGTGGAGGCTCGCTAGTAGTTCGTATTCTGTTGAGCAGAGGGCTACTGTGACTTGGGATCAGTTTTCTGAGATGTTCCGCTCCCGATATGTTCCGCTGGTAGAGCGGGAGAGGTTAGTGCAGGAGTATCTGGATTTGAGACAGGGTTCTCAGACGGTGACAGAGATCACCAAGATGTTCATGGAGAGAGCTATGTTCTGCACTGAGTTTTCGGCTTCTGAGCAGGCTCAGATGACCCGTTACTTGAGCATGCTCAAGACGGAGATCAGGCCGTTTGTTTCTACACAACGCTATGGTTCATTGTTGGAGATGTAGGAGGCCGACAGGCGGCGTGAGATTAAGATTGATCTGCATAAGAGAGAACAGAGGCCGGCCCCGGCGCAGTCATAGCCTGTGCCAAAGCGGTTTAAGACCGCTGATGTCAGATCTGGGGGCCGGAAGGGCCGCACTGGTAGCAAGTGCGGCAAGACACATGAGGGTGCTTGTCAGTCATCATCAGGGTGCCACAATTGTGGCCGGCAGGGTCACATGGCGAGGGATTTCCGCCAGCAGGTTCCAGCACTCAGTTCCAGGATTTGTTATCATTGCGATCAGGTTGGCCATGTGAAGGCCAACTGTCCATCACTCGCTGCTAGACCGTCGCAGGCTCCAGCGCCGGCTACTTTGAGGATCACTGACGGGACTCAGGGTAGGGCGGCGCCCCCGAGGGCTCGAGGTCGCGATTTCCAACTTACTGGCGAGAAGGCCAGTGCAGCACCGGATGTTGTGACTGGTATGTTTCTATCCCTTATCTTATTTGTTATGTTTGTTTTTATGCTCATATGTTTGTACCTCTGTTAGGTACGTTCTTAGTGAACTCCTTGCCTTCTCTTTTATTGTTTGACTCAGGGGAGAGTCGGTCCTTTGTTTCTCGGTCTTTTAGTAGGGAGTTTTCTTTGCCCAGAGGGGAGTTGGAGTATCCGTTGCGAGTTTCTATCGCCAACGAACACAGGGTTTCTGCTACTTCACTTTATCAGGTTTGCGTTCTGGAGATCTTCAAAGTATCCTTTCTGATCGATTTGATTCCTCTTCCCATGGGGGATGTTTGCGTGATTGTGGGTATGGATTGGCTGAGCCGTTTCGGTGCCATGATCGACTGCGAGGGTCAGCGGGTGGTAGTTCGAACCCTAAGTGGGGGAGAGCTGGTTATTTATGGAGAGGGAACCAGGATCGGTTCAGGGTTTTGTTCGGCAGCCAGGGCTCGGCAGTATAATCAACACGGGTGTGTGGGTTATTTGGCTTATGTAGTGGATACACGGGTTGGGGATCAGGTATCGGTTGCTGATGTTCCAATTGTCAGAGAGTTCATTGATATATTCCCGGAGGAGTTACCCGGTGTGACTCCTGAGAGGCAGGTCGAGTTCAGGATCGACCTTGTGCCAGGTGCGACTCCTATTGCCAAGGCGCCGTACCGATTGGCACCGTCTGAGATGCAGGAGTTGTCATCTCAGCTGTAGGAGCTGCTAGGCAAGCAGTTCTTCCATCCGAGCAGTTCTCCGTGGGGAGCATCGATTCTATTTGTCAAGAAGGATGGTTCACAATGGATGTGCATCGATTATCGGGAGTTGAACAAGCTAACAGTGATGAACCCTTATCCCCTTCTGTGGATTGATGATCTCTTTGATCAGTTGCAGGGAGCATCTTGGTTCTACAAGATTGACCTGAGGTCTGGGTACCATTAGGTCATGGTGAGGGAGGAGGACGTGGAGAAGACCGTGTTCCAAACTCGTTATGGGCATTACGAGTTCAAGGTGATGTCATTCGGTCTCACCAATTCGCCTATGGTATTCATGGATTTAATGAATCGGGTATGCAGGTTGATGCTCGATCGCTCGTTCATCGTGTTTATTGATGATATATTTGTTTATTCCAAGACCAAGGAGCAGCATGAGGAGTATCTTCGTGAGATTCTGGAGGTTTTGAGGCGAGAACGACTTTATGCTAAGTTCTCGAAATGCGAGTTTTGGTTGCGAGAGGTTCAGTTCCTTGGACATCTCGTTAACCAGGATGGGATTTTGGTTGATCCGGCCAAAATCGAGGCGGTGATGCAGTGGGAGGTTCCGAAATCTCCCTCGGATATCAAGAGTTTCTTGGGTTTGGTAGGGTACTACCGAAGATTTATTCAGGATTTCTCCAAGATTGCGGTACCCCTCACTTATAGGACGAGGAAGTGAGTGGGTTTATGGTGGGGCCCTGAGCAGTAGTCAGCATTTGAAACCCTTCAGCAGAGACTTTGCGAGGCCCCAGTTTTGACCCTCCCTGAGGGAGTCTAGGATTTTCTAGTCTTCTGTGATGCGTCCATCACCAGGTTGGGGGCAGTCCTCATGCAGAGAGGACGAGTGACAGCTTATGCTTCGCGGCAGCTGAAGCCGCATGAGACGAGATATCCCACGCATGATCTTGAGTTGGGGGCAATGGTTTTCGCCCTCAAGATTTGGAGACATTACCTTTATGGGATCCGTTGTACTATCTACACGGATCACAAGAGTTTTAGGCATATTATGGACCAGCCGAACCTTAACATGAGGCAATGCAGGTGGTTGGATGTAGTCAAGGATTATGACTGTGAGATCCTTTACCATCCGGGTAAAGCGAATGTGGTGGCAAATGCTCTGAGCCGCAAGTCGTCTAGATCTTCTATTGAGGCGTTATGTATGAGGATATTTGTGGATTCTCTGCTTGTGGGGTTTATTAGGGAGGCTCAGGTTAAGGGGTGCGGGAAGAAAATTGGAAGATTAAGAGGATCAGGGGCGAGATCACCAGGTTTATTCCAGACAGTCGTGGTTTGTTGACCTGTTGTGGTCGGGTATGGGTCCCTATTTCTGGTGGGGTCAGGCAGATTGTGTTGGAGGAGGCTCATAAGTCTCGTTTTTCTATCCATCTAGGGGCCACCAAGATCTATCGGTATCTGAGGTTGAGTTATTGGTGGTCGTGCATGAAGAGGGAGATCGTCTGGTACGTCGAGAGGTGCTTGACCTGTAGGATCGTCAAGGCCGAGCATCAGAGGCTGCAGCCTCTAGAGGTTCCCATGTGGAAATAGGAGCATATGTCGATGGATTTCATCACCAAGTTTCCGAAGAAGGCAAAGGGTTTTGATGCTATTTGCGTCATCGTGGATCGATTGACCAAGAGTGCCCATTTTCTAGTGATTCAGGAGAGCTCGTCGGCCAAGAAGTTGGCCGATGTGTATATTCGCGAGATCGTTGCTCGCCATGGGGTTCTGGTCTCTATTGTTTCAGACCGTGATATTCGGTTCACCTCCCGATTTTGGTAGAAGTTCCATGAGGATCTGGGCACGAGGCTGCATTTCAACACAACTTATCATCCACATACCGACGACCAGAGTGAGCGGACTATTCAGACTCTCGAGAATATGTTGCGAGCATGCGCTATTGATTTTGGTGGGAGCTAGGACTCCTACCTACCTCCTGCAGAGTTCTCCTACAACAATAGTTTGCACTCCAGCATTGATGCTCTGCCTTTTGAGCTTTTGTATGTGCGGATATGTCATACCCCAGTCTGTTGGGGGGAGTTTCGTCATAGGGTCATGCGTCGGACCGAGGTGGTTCTGCAGACTACATAGATGATTCAGCAGATCAATTAGAGATTGCAGACTGCTTAGAGTCGGCAAAAAAGCTATGCCGACCGGCGCCGATCTGAGTTGGAGTTTCAGGTCGGTGACATGGTGTTGTTGAAGGTCTCACCTTGGAAAGGGGTGATTCGCTTCAAGAAGAGGGGGAAGTTGGGCCCCCGATATATCGGACCATCCCGGATTATAGCTAGGGTTGGTAAGGTTGCTTACAGATTAGACCTCCCCGAGGAGCTCAGTCATATCCATAGCACTTTCCATGTTTTGTAGCTGTGAAAGTGCGTATTGGATGAGGATGCGGTTATGTCACTAGATGACATTTAGATTGATGAGCGCCTGAACTATGCTGAGAGACTCGTAGCTATTTTGGAGAGAAAGGTGAAGGTTTTGAGGAACAATGAAGTACCTTTGGTAAAGGTACGATGGCAGCATTGGAGGGGCTCCGAGTGGACCTGGGAGCTAGAGGCTGAGATGCGAGACCATTACCCGGATCTGTTTGTTGCAACAGACTTCGAGGACGAAGTCTAGATCAAGTGGGGTAGAGTTGTAACATTCCGGGCTTTCAGGTATTTTCAAATCCTCCCTTAGTTACTTTATTTGTCATTTTAGTCCTTGGGAATAGAAGGTTGTAGCCATGGGATGCCCTAATGGCAATCTGGTAATTTTGGTCAGGAGGAGTACACTAAGCGTACATAAGGGTACGCTGAGCGTACTAGGGTGGGCATACACTTGTGTACACTGAGCGTACTCATGTCTGGATGAAAAGCCTAATATTTAGGGTTTTGGTGGTATATAAGTGTCCTTATAGCTCATTTCTCCCAACATTTTCAGCCTCCATATCCTTGGGACGTTTTGCAAGACCCTAGCCTTGTGTGTATGAGTTTGAATGTGTGTGAGGGTTCTTTGTGTTGAGAAGAAGAAGAAAAATAGATTCCTTGAAGAACCTTAGTGTGGATTCAAGCTGTGGATCTGAGGCCTTCATCTCCTTGGGAAGCTCCAGAAGGTAAAAAGCTTTTACGTTTACTTGTATTTTCCCTTAGATCTTGCATGGAAAGTTTTATGTATGCTTAAGTCCCTTTTCTTGTTCTTGATGAGTTGTGCTACTCTAAGACCAAAGGATCCGTCCTTTCTGGAGATTTGGGGTATTTTAGGTCATAAAAATGATATCTTGGCCCATTTAGTGGTTGCATGCATGTTATAAAGGTCTTAAGTGGTTAAGACAAGCAAGGGTTTTAAGTTTAGGAACTTATTGGGCATGCATAATTATAAAGTTCGAAATTTTATTGTTTAGGACACCTTTTTGGGTGTAGATCTGGCTTGGGATGTCTGGATGTAATGTATTAAGAGCTTAATGAAAACTTGCATGACCACAGCGTACGCTGAGTACGCCGGCGCGTAGGTGGTCAGCGGCACGCTTTCTGGTCAAGGTGGGTACGCTGAGCGTACAGCTGAGTACGCCCTGCGTACTCAGCCTGTTGGGTTTAGCTACTTTGGGCTTCGAGTATTGGGACATCTGTTAGGCTTTGATACTTGGGCCCTAATGGACCATCTGGATAAGTGTATTTTGGGCTAATTAGAGGATCGGATCTTTGGGTGAGGCCCAATAACATCTTAACTTGTTTTGGAACTTTGAGAGGTTTGATGGGTTGTAGGTTTATAATATTTAAGACGGAACCAAATTTAGATTAAAATTAAAAGTACATTATTTTGGGTTGCAAAAAAAAGATGATGTTATTTTGGGTTAAATATAAAAGCACGTAGTTGTTTTTTTGTTAGAAACAAAAAAATGTTTTTGTTTTAAGTTTAAAACGTTAATGTTTTATGTTAAAAAAATTAAGAGTCTATGATAAAAACAAAGTGGTTTTTCTTCTTTTGCCCTAAATTACTTGTCTTTCAAAAAATTAATTAGAAAATTGGATATAATTTTATCTACATTATATTACTAATGCGCAATCATTATACTATTTTAACTTAAATTGCATGTATGTTAAGTAAGTTGAAGTCTTAAAACTCTATTAAAAAGCTGTAAGTATATGATTCGTAGAAAATCCTATAAATAACACATTTTTTGTTATAATTCGTAAATAATTGTTACTAGTAAAGAACCCGCGGCTACGCCGCTTTTGGGGTAATATGGAAAAAATCGGCCAACTTTAAAAAATATGTGTTGAAATTGTAAATCACCATAAATAGGGGAGAAAGTCGACAACCCTTAAAATTAGATGTCAAAAGTGTACAACGAAAAGAATGGACATTGGTGGAGAAAATCCAAAAATGTTGTGATAATAATGTTAAAGTTGTCAAAGTTGGGAAAATATGGTGGCAAAATTTTAAAGGAAGTTTTCTGTGTTTTTTATGTCAAAATGTAAAAGTTTTGACTACAAGGACGAAAAGTGTCAAATTCATTAAAGATTTGTGGCAAAAACACCAAAATGTAAAACCTTTTACTGCAAGACTAAAAGTGTCAAAGTCATTAAAGATTTGTGGCAAAAACCTTAAGGCACAAAAACTTAATTAAAAGGCAAAAATGTAAAAATTTTGACTTTATGGACTAAAAGTGTCAAATTCAGTAAACTTTTGTGGCAAAAACCTAAAGCCTAAAAAGATACGATTCCTAAGCTCCTTTGGATTTAATATATATATATATATATATATATATATATATATATATATATATATATATATATATATATATATATTAATTACCAAAATTGGTTTGTGAGGGTATCACTATTCATTTGGTTTTGACTATTTCCAAAGCACAAATAACTATATTCAGATTAAGTTATTATCTAGAAATAATACGGTACAAGTTCTAAAATAAGTCTTCTTTTGAAAATAAAGATTTTGTTTCTAACAATAGCAAATCTTTATATTTACCTTTCTTTTCTCGAAGTAATTTTAATTGAACACTTTTCATCCTTGGTAATTATAAAATAAAACTATTAGTATTTAATAAGTTACTACTTAGGTTCCTTACTATATTTATATTTTTACTAAAGTTATGGTTTTAGTCACTTACATTATTTTTTGTCTTCTTTTTTATTAATTTCCTTAAGATATATTTTTCACTATTATTTTCGTCCGTCTTCTCCATACATAATTTTTCGGATCGAAACTTTATTTTCTTACTTTTGTTATATTATATATATATATTAATTACCAAAATTGGTTTGTGAGGAGGTTTACTATTCATTCCACGTAAGCAAAAATAAAGTAAGTATTCCTACTTTCAATTCTTTTTTCATTTTCCTTCCTTTACTTTTATTTGTTTTTATATTTTGTATCCCTAAACTAATTTTGATGTGTATATATATATATATATATATATATATATATATATATATATATATATATATATATATTAATTACCAAAATTGGTTTGTAAGAAGGTTTATTATTCATTCCACATAAGCAAAAATAAAATAAGTCTTCCTACTTTCAATTCTTTTTCATTTTCCTTCCTTTAGTTTTATTTGTTTTTACTTTTTGTATCCCTAAACTAATTTTGATGTATTATATATATATATATATATATATATATGTATATATATATATATATATATATATATATATATATATATATATATATATTAATTACCAAAATTGGTTTGCGAGGAGGTTTACTATTCATTTCACGTAAGCAAAAATAAAGTAAGTCTTCCTACTTTCAATTCTTTTTTCATTTTCCTTCCTTTACTTTTATTTGTTTTTATATTTTGTATCCCTAAACTAATTTTGATGTATTATATATATATATATATATATATATATATATATATATATATATATATATATATATTAATTACCAAAATTGGTTTGTAAGGAGGTTTACTATTCATTTCACGTAAGCAAAAATAAAGTAATTCTTCCTACTTTCAATTCTTTTTTCATTTTCCTTCTTTTACTTTTATTTGTTTTTATATTTTGTATCCCTAAACTAATTTTGATGTAACAATTTCTATCCTTATAATTTTAAATTTTATATATATTTTTATTTTTTCCCCTTAATTAATTTTTATTTAACAATTTTCAACCCTTATAAATTTAAAGTTAAATTATTAGTATTTTATACATTACAATTTGGTCCATTATTATATTTTAAAGTTATATTTTGGCCCCTTATATAATTTTTTAATAATTCTTTTTTTATTAATTTCTTAAAGATACACTTTCAAGTCAATTGTTTGTATCCATATTTTATTTTGATATTTTTTTGCTCCACTTTATATGATTTAATCGTCTCTATGATATATATGGTGTCAAACTGCGTTTTTTAAAATACCGGAGCTTCCGCAGCAACGCGCAGACGGTCCAAACCCTAGTTACTTTATGAATCTAAAATTTATAAAGTTATGTGTTTATTATAGACTTTATAGTTTTTACAAAGGGTTGTGCTATAAGTACACTCTTAACCAAATTTATCCCCCTAAACTCAATCTAATCATTTTTTTGACATTTGATTTGACATCATTGTTTTGTTTATTTTCCTTTTTCTTTTTCTTTTTTAACATTTGATTTGACATTATTAGACTTTATATATATAAATAAGATTAAAATATAAAATAAAAAAGAACTAAAAACCGATTTTACATAGTCGTTCGAATTTATAATGTCGTCCGATTTATAAAATGCTTTTCGAAATTTAAAATAATAATAATAATAATAAAATATAAAATAAAAAATAATTAAAAACCGACTGTATATAATCTTTCGAAATAACGTCAACCGAATTTATAATATCATCCGAATTATAAAATTTTGTTCGAAATTTGTAATAATAATAATAATAGTAAAATATAAAATAAAAAATAATTAAGAACCAATTTTATATAGCTGTTCGAATTTTATAACGTCAACCAAATTTATAATGTCGTCCGAATTATAAAATTTTGTTCGAAATTTGTAATAATAATAATAATAATATTAATAGTAATATTAAAATAATAATAATAATAATAATAATAATAATAATAATAATAATAATAATAATAATAAAATAAATTAAAAATGAATTAAAGACAACAAAAAAACAAAATAGAAAAAAAAACAAAAAAAAACAGCAAAAGACAAAAAATCAAATCAGGTGGGTGGAATTGGAAAATTGAGGGGTACTTATAGAAAACCTCTTTTATAAATTCTAAGTTTATTCTTGGAAGAAACTATAATTATAATAGAAAAAAACATATGTTAATTAGAAATAAGCATTCAAGAAAGATTGAATTGGGATTAAACGGAAAGCTTGAACCGCGCTTGAATCACATATAATTCTTTCTTTAAACTCGCTTTACCCTTTGTGATATAAAAATCTCAGGAAAAAAAATATCGGACATGGAATAGATTTTCACCATATTTAATGCATTTCAAAATTTGAAAAGTATCAGGTGTCATGCTTCTTTCCAGCTTTGTTTTGAAGTTTCCCTCACTTTTGACAACATACCTAATATGTATCGTGAAGCTGGATTATATATAACTAGAATAGAACAACCAATGAAAAACTATAATTATCACAAAACTTGTTCTTTTCACAATATAGTCTTATTTGGAAAGAAAATATATCAGTAAGATACAAATGTTCAATCCCTCAAATGGAGCAACCAGTTAACAAATAACATATATTGCAGCGTGAATAGCGGGCCACATATATCCTGATATATAATCACAAAACATGTCAACAATTATCATAATATCTTGTGTAACAACCCGTTGTTTCGAGTCAATAAAAGTTTAAACTACGATCTTGTTCAAATGATTCGTAACTAACTTATTGTTATAAGAACCCTAGATGCCTTGGGTGCATGATTCACTTAACTTATATACAAATTCATGTGGAAAGTCATGGTAAAGTAGGATACTAAAAGCATAAAACTTAACATAAAATCACATATAATTAAATCAAAACTTACACTAGATCAAACAAGGGTTACACTCATTCATACCTAGGTCTAATACTTAGTATAAATTATGGAGAAAAACCATGTCATTAGAAGTATATATATAAGCCTTTGAAAACATATATAAAAAAATTAACATTTAAAGGAAATTATAAAATATATTAATATATATTAAGAATTCGGTTTTTGGACTCAAATTTCAAGCCAAAACCGAATTCCTTTTCAAATGGTGAAGCCAAAACCGAATTCATTTTCAAATGGTGAAGCCAAAACCGAATTCCCCTTTAAATGGAAAAGCCAAGACCGAATTCTCCTTTTCAAACAATGCATGACCGAATTCCTTGTTCCCTTTGACTTGAAACCGATTTCATGCCTTAATACCCACATTAGGACCAAATTCAAGTCTAAATTCGGTCATATAGGACCAAACACACATCAATTAAGGCCCATTAAGCACTGAACACTCCTCCTATATATATATTTTCAGCCGATTTCTCAATTCATTTCTCACAATTTCCATCAAATCCACTCTCCATTTGCTCTCGATCTTCATCCGAGAACACCCTCAAATCTTCATCCCATATTCATAAAATCAACTGAGTTCATCAACCACATTCAAATCTTCAAATCTTCAAAGCCTCACCAAGAACACACACTAAAACCGAAAACACCCCCTAACCCACCGAAAACTCAATTTTTCCCACCGAATTCATACTTCAACAATTCCAAACATTTCAAATTAATTTTGTAAGTCTTATTTACTTAATTAATTATTCAAAAAACTATTTAAATTAAGTTATTATTAATTTAAATACGACGACGAATACAATTATTTTTAGGGTAACGTTATTAGCGTGTACGCTTACCCCGGGATCATTTCTACAACACGTTAAATTCCGACGCCAACACACATTCAAGGTGAGTTCATACCCCTACGTTTTCAATAGTTTTCCACGTTTTTAGGGGTGAATACAAGTACAAAACAATTAAATTTGTGTAATCAGTCAAACGATTTCAATGGTTACAAACAATTTCAAATGACCTTAAACTGTTTCAAATTAGTTGCAACCATTATTTTTACGGTAACATATTTTATATATATACGTTATATATAAATATGAGTACAGTTCTTTAATCCTTTGTAACATGTTGAGCAAAGGTAAATTTTCAGAATAATCATAATTTCAATGGAACGAACATATAGACTATAATGGGTATTGTTTATGGAACATAAATACTATCTTACTGAATACATGTTTTATCACAGTAAAGAATATATAAACTATATTAGGTATAGTTTATGGAACATATAAACAGTTATTCATTTCAAAGGATTTCAATTATTCTATACTTAACCGTCGATATAGCTTTGTGAGATAACGTCTTCAAGTACTTATTTAAGTTCCAACAAAAGTCCTGACCTTAATAACTAGAGTCTCCTGGAGGGAGAGCGTGAATTTGTGTATAGATCTATACGAGATTGACAACCCCGCACCCCGACTATTAGCTACAGTTGGAACGGAAGTTCAGGGGTGACAAATGTCATGAGCGATTTTCAACGCCTTAAGAACGTCGAGTCAGGCCATCCGTCATATTATGTATGGTTATTAGAACTCACAATTTGGTATCGGACAACACGATTAGTGTATGAATAAGTAACCACTTCACTTAGTTTTATTTAAATAATAAGACTATAAAACATTATTTTACAAGTACCACTGGTGAAACCAGGGGGTCTTAACAAGGTATGAATACAGAAGACTATTCTAGCACAGATAAAACATACATTCATAGTTTTATGGAATTTAAAACTACCTTTTACTATTACAGAGCATTATATCACTTACACTTTTCGAGTTCAACAATATACAATAGAAAATATAGGATTTTCTGGGAAAAGCACACTTACATTTTCAAGAATCATTTTGATGGCTTTCAATTACAAATATGCTTATCAAACTCACCAACTTAAATGTTGATACACTTTCAAAATCACTTGTATTCTCAGGGAACCGATAAGATAGGTACACCCGCAGGTTTTTGAGAAGACGAAGCTTCTAGAGTCACGTCTTTTATACTTTTGATATACTTCTTGATGTCATACAAACAATGTATTGAACAGATGTAAATACTCCACCTTATCAATGTAATGGTTATGTTTGCTTTGATTCCTATTATACAATTGTTGTGATACTGTACATGACGTCCTCCGCCCCCGAACGTTTCCGCCGTTCCGGTTTGGGGGTGTGACATCTTGCTTGATTTGTTTTAACCTGATAATGATACAAAACAAAATATATATAAAAAATTATCGTCAAATTGTATATAAAGCTTCATTAAAAAAATTTAGACCTTACAAATTGGAAACGAAGCACATCTCAAATCATATTTTCAACATGGAAATTTTTGTTTTTCATTACATCAACAATTTATACCACATCCACTTCCGCAACATCAAAGTGCAATGCTATAATTAGGACATAATGCGCATTTTCTACATGGACCTATTTGCCCTTCATTACAACAACTTATACGAGATCCAACAGAAAGAGCAATGCGAAAATTGGGTACATTTTCAACAAAACTAAAAGTATAACGCTATTGGTAGTTTTTCAGCATAACAGAATGTGAAATGTTACAATTAAAGTAGAAAATTTTCAAAATCCAAAAACTATTTACGGCCCAAATCAAAATTAAAATCCCCACAATATCAATATGAAAAATTATTTAACGAAGAAAGTAGAAGAAAAAATATACAAACCTTTTAAAAAATGGATATTATAAGGGCTTCATTCTCTTCTTCAAAATTTTCCTACTTATCTTGTTGTACAATAGGTGTCTCTGTAGGGCTTCAAGCTTTGCATCTAAACTCACAACCCATGTCTTGAAAAAAACATTATTGAAGTAAATTGTTATACTAACTGATACAACTAATCCAGATTCCATAAAATAATAATAATGTGACAACCTGAAACATGGATTCACAAATTGGTCAAAACTGATATTGTTCCATAAATAATAGTCTTACCCAAACATTAATGAATTTAAAGTGCTTTTCTATTATCTAGAATAACTTCAAAGTAACTTAACCAATTAACTTCTTTACACCTCTTAATCTACTTAGCTATGTTCTATCTTTCGTTCAATTTCTTTATTGACTTCTCCACCTTTATCCAAGCCATTCTACAAAGAACCAAAAAGATATAAGAGATTCAAGGGGAAAAAAGTGCAAAAACCACAAGCAGAAGTAGTAATACCACAAAAGATTCTATCAGTAAAAGAATTTTTCTTCAAAAAGTTAGTAAAAACTCCATTTTTTTCAAACAGACTATCCCTGAACAATCATTATAAATCATTACCTTTTCAGAACACTTCAACCAACAAAAAATCAAAATAAATAACAACCGGCTTTCAAATATTTGTATATTTTAACATCATACTTTGTTTTCTTTCTTTAGTGTCAGGTTTTTATAAAGTGTCAATAGAAAATAGAGTTTTATATAATCACTAAAAACTTGATGCTATTATAATCAAGCAAACTAATTTTTTAGAATAAAGCTGCAAATTGGAAGTGTTTTTTTTTTTTTACAATAGAGAGCATCTTAATTAATGGTCAAATGGTATTAGTTCCTTATTAAACCAACATGGGAGAAATGCCAAATTACAACAATTTCTAGTCATAACTTATAGAAAAAAGAATAATGATTATGCCTTTCTTCATAAATCTAAGAGTTCTCTAGTATTCATGTCATGGGAAAAAAAAGTTAAGGTAACAACAAATTTTTCAATTGCTAACATACTAAATCAGATTTCAAATTCAACATTTCTAAGGCTAAAATACATTAAAAAATAATTCAAAATTTGCACAAAATCAGATTTCAAATTCAAAATTGATAAAGCAATTGCAATTGCATTTGGTAAAGATAAAAGAAAGTTCACACCTGATATGGAAATTGGATAAAGGATAGAAGTGTTCAGAATTATCAATCTCCTCATAATGTAACTTCCATATTTTTTTTATTGATATTGTAGAAAAATTGCTATTCACTCTATCAACTTATCCTGAAAAAAAAAAGATTTACCTTCTAGAGTGTTCCCGATGCTTTGCATCAATCTCTTTAGTTGGGGGGGGGGGTATTTTGGTAAGCTTGGTGGTTGACATGCATACGGCCTTGTAGTAAAATACTGTAATACTATTACCATATCAAAGAGTAAGCTTCCAAATGAGAGGACTGAATCTATGTGCTTGCTTCAGTCTTCTACTCTAAACCTCCTCTAGCTGCCTTGTTGGTTGCACCCATCTTTGTCATTTATATAAAGAAAAATTTTAAGAGAATATTTCTTACTGAGAAATCCATTCCTCCCATGTCAAGATCAACAATAGGACCAAATAAAACATTAAACATATGTACCTAAATTTATGAATACATTATTAAATTGGAAATTATGGATACATTTAAAAAATTAGCATATACCTGCATCATCATCTTCATTAACCTATTTATCCCAATCAACTTTCACCTAATGTGGAGTCTTGGCATCTCAGACAAAAGTTTGTTCTATAATTTTATTAGGTTTTGAGAATAACAACATTCCTATGTGATCATGCAACCCTAATTGCTTTGGATCTAAGTTTTTCACTAATTGAACATGCAAATTGAATACCAAAGCAATAACCGTAGATCTAGCATACAATTTTTGAAATCCAAATGAATTAGGGTTAGAAGATTACCTCACTTGTTATGTAGTAATAACAAGACAATCTTGAAGATCCTTGACTCTTGAAAGCTTAGTGCCTCAAATGTTGCACCTCTAATGGAGTCACAAACACCCAATGCAAGAAGATGAGAGGAGAGACACAAGAAAATCGGATAGGGTTAGGAACACTTCCTTAGGTCCGAAATTCTAATGACCTGGAGGGTTTATATATGGCTAAGGGCTGCTAAGGTTTCTGGAGGAAACCCTAATTTCCTGCTTAAGGCTTAAGCAGCCCATGAACCTCTTACCAGTAGGCCTTGGACGAAATCTATAGGGCCTCTTTATATGATTTTGTCCACTCCTAATTAAGGAGTCCAGTAGCCCAGTTTCACAACTATCAATGATTTGCAAAACAGCCCCTCCATTATTAATCAGTTCCTTTAATCCCAAAATTAATATCAAATTAATTTTTGATTAAATACTAATTAATAATATGATTTCCAAATAATATATTAATCTTATAATATATTAATAAAATCATTTTGAGTACCAATTTATTATTTCAAATAATAAAGAAAAAACTTCAAAAATGGTCCCTGTGGTTTTCGGAAATCTGAAGTTTAGTCCTTAATTTTAAAAAACCTCATAGATGGTCCATGTGGTTTCAAAACTTTTAACAAATGGTCATTTTCACTAACTCCATTAGCTTTTGGCCATTAAGTGAAGGGCATTTCTGTCATTTCACTACCACAGGGACTATTTATGAAACATCCCGAAAATACGGTCCAAAAATTTTGTTTTTAAATCATTAATGAAACCATAAATATCATCATCATAAAGAAAATCAAGAATCATGTATCTCAAAACATCATGTCAAATACTGTAGCAAATCATACGAGAAAATATCAGAGTCTAACAATCCCAGGCTAAAACTGTGGTGTGTGTCATGCGATCATCCCGAGCCCTTTCCCTTGCTAGTGGAAGTACCCGAAACCAAAACTGAAAACCGTAAGCACGAAGCTTAGTGAGCTCCCCAAACTACCACATAACATACACTTAATATATAACATAACTTTGGGACCCCGCCCAGCTACATCGGAACGAACCCGGCATCGGCTTACCCGGCATCGGGCCCCGCCCGGCATCAGACTGCGTCTGGCATCGGACCCCGTCCGACATCGGGCTTTCCCCGACATACATACAACATATCATATATCATAACACATAACATAAGCACATAGACATTCATCGGGCTTGCCCCGGCATCGGAGCGAAGCCCGGTACGCATAACACATAACATATAAGCTAATATACATCGGGTTTGCCCCGACATCGGACCGAAGCCCGAAACACATAACAAATAACATATAAACTAACATACATTTGAATCACAAAGATATCAAGCATACATAAACGCTTCTCGGGACCACCCCGGCATCGGACCGTAGTCCGGAACTACTAACATCTAAACGGGCCGGCATTGTGGCCGTAGACCCGTCCCTATAGGAGGAAACTCACCTCGTAAAGCTGTCTGCAAAATCCTGCGGTGAGGAATATCTGATAGCTGCTCCAACGACTCCCCGGCTATCAATATCACAATAACACTTAGTCAAACATCTGATAATCCTTCTCAGGGTAAAATGACCATTTTACCCCTGGTCAAGGTCAACATCCTGGTCAAAGTCAAAATTAAGGTCAACTCCCAGTCAACCCCAACTCGTCAAGTTATCTTCCAACGCAGCGAGTTCATGTACTACTCAGACTCGTGGTTAACTAAGTCAACTCGTCGAGTCCCTTCCCAGACTCGTCGAGTTCTTCCTGTCATAACATCGGGATACAATGACTTTAACTCATTGAGTCCCTCCTTGGACTCGTCGAGTTCTTCAATTTCCGATTCCTAATCTTGCCCAACTCACTGAGTCATCTCCTAGACTCAATGGTTTCACTCAAAACCAGAAAAGGGTTAGGGGTCCACGACCCGACTCGCCGAGTCACAAGAACAACTCGTCGAGTCCCTCATATACCAAATCCATACAGTCGACTCTAATCAGCTCCAATGCTTCCAACTCATAGATCTGGACTCCTTAGACTAGCATTACACGTAAAGTTGTTAACTTTACGTGAATGCATGGTGTTTTGAAGCTAAAACACCCACCACAAGCTAAAATGGAGGTGTAAGTCATGAAATAGAACCATAGCTGAATAAAGGTGGAAACTTTGAGCTTTTAAAGCTCAAGAGTGCCCAGATCTGAAGTCCTTACATCCCCAAGAGTTCAAATCTCAGAATGTCCTTGGAAATAGCCCAAAAGTGACAATATACAAGCTCAAATGAAGATCTAAATGAATAGAAGCCAAGGTATAAGCTTTATACATTTATCAAGTAAGAAATGAGCCCTAAGCTCTGGATCTTCAACCTTCCTTCTGTAACTCCAAGTTCTTGCTTCCTTCTTCGAGCTTTAAGTCACAAAAATGGCAAGAAATAGCTCAAGATCACCCAAGGATGATTAGGGCTTCGAGATTAGGGTTTGGAGGTGATGGAGGCTGGGATGGAGGCCAGATATGATGCTTAAATAGGGTGCTAGCCCTAAAGATTAGGGTTTCATCCAGATTGTCCTACTCGTCGAGTAGCTTACTTAAAACCCGCGCATATTCTACCTTCTACTCTACGAGTTAGGGCCATCAACTCGTCGAGTAGCCCTTCCAAAATGAATAAATAATAAAGTTTAAATGCATTGGAAATGTTTTTTATGATATGGTAGTGCTTGTACTCATCCAACCACAAGATAATTGTCAAAGTTTTAAAATAATTGTTGTTTTTTTATGATAAACAAAAATTGCTTTCAAATTGTTGACTAGAAATTATCTTGATTATGAGTTTAGTTAGATCATAGATTATGTGATAATTTAAGTTGTTAGAAATATGATCTAAATGAATTTTAATGACCTCCACAACTTGTCCTGAAGTTATGGAAAATGAAAGGTCTCATACATTAAAATCTAATTAAACTCATAAGTTATGAATGTGAAGAGTTTTGACAAGTTTCAAAACTTGCCCTCAAAGTTTTGGAATTTGTAAAGTCACACTTATGAATACTTTAATTCCAAACCCAAGAGTTTTAAAAGTTAAAATTCAACCGTTATACTTTATAATATTATAAGTTTAATGATATATATATATATATATATATATATATATATATATATATATATATATATATGTGTGTGTGTGTGTGTGGGTGTGTGTATAAGATAAAGTCGGTCTTACCGTTAGTAGGCCTCATTCACGAAGCCGGTCTATAAAGGGGGTATAAGGTTACTGCCTATAAAATGGTAGTTTAATGGGTGTCTACTCTCCCCCACCGCTTCCTTGACTGGTGGAATGTCGTTAGCCGAACGGGTAGGATAGGACATTAGTTCTCCCTCATTAAAAGTATAATGATAATGTGACATCCCCAATTTCACGGCCAGAAAAGACCGATTTAATTTATGCTTTTAAAATAATTTCAGAGTAATCATTTGATTAAAAGTGTTGCGAAATTTGTTCCCAGATAAACATGATAACTATGTTATCAAATCATTTCCGAAGAAATGTATTTCATTCACTTAAACCATTGGGATGTCATTGTCAATACAAAAAAATAAGCATAAACAAAACTTACATTCATTTACACTAGTGATCTACTTCTCTTTTAATCTCTCAGTGTAAAGCAACTTCGTATCGATACCTGTGATACAAATAAACTGAATGGGTCAGGCTTGGGAGCCTGGTGAGCATATAGGGTTTTCAACCCACAATAAATAATAAACTTATTAAGTTCTCAGTCAATAATAAATTTATTAATTTCATCAACCAAAAATAACCCTAATTACCCATTCCCATTATCCTCACTTTACGTCCCTAAAACAACTATCACAAGGGACCTAGCCTAAGGATTATCACTAGGGGTGACAACATTGCTTTGGGGGTTCCTCAGCATGTTATGTCAAACATCGGGGTGACAACATTGCTTTCCCTCAGCAAGTTATGTCAAACAAGACATCCTAACATAAAACAACCTATAAAGTGACAACATTGCTTCCCTCTGCAATTTATGTCAAATAAGACATGAAGTCACATCGTTGCCATGTGCTAAGCCCATAGCTCTTATTTATCGACAGTATTTCCCACGGGAGTCCCCCCCCGCCCCCCGCAATACATGTCAGTGGGTTTTCCATATGCTAAGTCCATAGCTCTTATTCATCAACGGTATTTCCCACGGGTGTTCCCCCCCCCCCCCACAATACATGTCAATGGGTTTTCCGTACAGCTGATGAACATACTAAGGGGTTTCCCCAGCCATACATGCACTAAAGGCAATCATGAAGGGAATAAAGTACAGCGAATGAACACTCTAGTCCATTAACACCTACAGGTTGCAGGCCTGCTAATGTTTCCCACTGGACTGTCTAGAACAGTCCATGGTTGTCAACCCTACTCTGCTGAATGACGGGGGTCAACGTTTGGGTAAGGGCTTTTCTCATATTGCACCACTCACGCCAACGTTTAGGTAAAAGCTTTTCCCATATTTCACCACTCACTCTCAACTCATGATCTATATCACTGATCATCTCATCTATCCAACTCACCTTTCATCACACACCCACTATTTAACTCATGATCTATATCACTAACTCATGAAGCTCGTCCGATCACTTCATAAAAGAACAAAGACTCCAAAGCTCTTCCAAATAAAAGTATAGGTAAAATACTGATAAAGTACTCACGTACGCTTCCGTACCCCGACACGTAATAGTGTCAAAAGGAAGAACTAATGGATGAACACATAGTTCAAAAATACCTAATGAACATATAGTTCAAACATACGTACCGATTACAAGTCTACTAACGTTCCACTGGGCTATCTAAAATAGTCTGTGACCGTTGTCTATACTCTTCTAGATGACTAGATCATCTTAAACATCGATACCTCTCATCACTTTTATTTCATCACACATCATCTAATTCATCTACCCATATTTTACCCAACATATTTGTAGATAAAAATATATATACAGTTTAAAACTTGTATAAAACATCAATTCAACAGTCACCTCAAATAAACAATTAATATATTTACACATAGCACGTATTTTAAGGTAAATACTTCATATCTATGTGTAAGGTGAAAGTGACTATACACTCACCCGATTTAATGAAAATCGGGCAGCAATTCGTTTCCTAAAACGATCGTTTCTAATAAAACCGGGAGTTTTATTGAGTAAACGGGCTCTGCGAAAGGTCGGGTTTCAAAACCGAAAAGATAAATTTTCCGGGCTTCTCGGGCACTTCGTGGCGTATTCCGGGCTTTGGAATAAGTACCGGGACTTCGGGGGATGTCGGGATAGTAAAAATATGGAAAAAGGGGTCAAAAATGGCAAAATCCCATTTTTACCCGGGAGGGTTCGCAAGGCTCCTATTTATAGGAGTGAGATCCGAAGGTCGGCCGAGAAGAGGTGAGTCAGAGAGGCATGTGGCAGCCGTGGAAGAAGGACACGTATGCGAGGGTTCGGACACGCGGCAGGCTGCGAGGCCTCGGTTCGGACAGATGGCGAGACATGGCTTCGGCTCGGATAGCTGGAGGCCTCTTAGTGGACCGGACTTCGGTCCAATGGGAAAGAAGGGTGACGACTTCGGACCAATCAGCGGTTGCCACGCGAGGCTGCGGTCCAATAAGAAGATGCCACGTGGAGGCTGCATGCCAAGGGTGACGTGGCCGAAGCCACCTATGCGAAATTTCTCGGTTTTCGCGCCAAAACTTGTAAAATCCATAACTTTCGCATACGAGCTCCGTTTTTGACGTTCTTTATATGCACGCGTAGGTAAAATTACGCTCTACAACTTTCATTTAGACTTCGTCGGCTAATTTTGAATTTAACTTTTATATTATTATTTTTAACAGACCTGGACAGGAAATCCGTTAAAAATTCATAACTTCTTCATCCGACGTCCGTTTTCGTCATACTTTTTACCGTTGTACTACAAATGACGAGACCTTTGATTCTCGCTTAGGTTGTGTCGGCTAAAAATCACTCGATCTAAAATTCGAGTTTTTAGCTGTCTACTACTAAACTGAAACTTCGAAAAATCATAACTTCCTCATACGAAGTCAGATTTGGGCGTTCTTTTTATCGAACTTCTCGGTTTAACGAACACTACGAGTTTCGTTTAGATCACTAAGGCCAAAAAGTAGTTTATCGAAAACTCACTTTTTACGACATTCGGCACCGTGCCGGTTTATCGTGAAACTTCGACAGGTCATAACTTCTTCGTTATAACTCGGATTTTGGCATTCTTTATATATCCGTAATCCTTGTCACGCCCACTACAAGTTTCTTAATAGATATCGGCTTTATCTAAAATTTAATTTTTGACGCTTATTTTTATTTTTAATTAATTAAACCCTAATAATTAAGCATAAAACACATAATTCACATAAAATTCACATAATTCCCTTTCATTTCTTCAAAATGAGTTACAAAGGTTAACCTAGACCATTATGTCAATATTAATGCCTAGCCTAGAAACACGAGCGTTACAACTCTCTCCCCCTTAGAATGATTCCGTCCCCGGAATCACACATCAGCAAACAAATACGGGTAGCGACTACTCATGTCACTCTCCGTTTTTTTTTCAGGTGAGATTTGGCCCATTCGTATGTTTCCAACGCACAAACACTAAATCGACCACTTTGTGTCACAACTTCTTAGTCTTACGGTCAACGATTGCCTCAGGTTCTTTAATCAACCTCTTGTTTTCATCCAACCTTAATTTAGAAATGGGAATTATGTCGGGCACATCTCCCGTGAAATTCCTCAAATAACACACATAAAAGGTATTATGAATACCCTCCAGTTCTTCCGGTAATTCTAGCTCGTAAGCTTGATTCCCGATCCTCTGAAGAACTTTAAATGGTCCAATAAACCTTGGACTCAACTTTCCCCTTCTACCAAATCCTATAAGTCCCTTCCACGGCGAGACTTTAAGTAAAACCGAATCTCCAACTTTGAATGATATCGGTTATCTTTTCTTGTCAGCATAGCTCTCTTGAGTAGCTAACATCCTTTCCCTAATCACTTTCAACTTTTCAGCAGTCCGATGGACTATTTCAAGTCCCATAAACTGCTTTTCCCAGCTTCCAGTCAACATGACAGCATTCGACACTTTTCCCCATACAAAGCGTGATAAGGTGCCATCTTGATGCTTGAGTGGAAACTATTACTATAGGAAAATTCTACTAGAGGTAAGTGTTTACCCCAGTTACCTTGGAATTCCAGGGTACATGCTCTCAACATATCCTCCAATGTTTGAAATGTTTGTTCGCTCTGACCATCGGTTTGTGGATGGTAAGTTGTATTCAAACACGACTTGGTACCCAATTCCGCTTATAGACTCCTCCAAAACCTTGAGGTAAAACGGCTGTCACGATCGGATACGATCTTTAACGAAACACCGTGAAGCCTCACACTTTCCTTCACATAAGAATTCGCAAGTTTATCCATAGACCATTTCTCGTTGGCTGCTATGAAATGTGCACTCTTAGTGAAGCGATCAACGACCACCCAAATCATGTCGTGACCGTTCCTTGTTCTGGGCAGCTTAGTCACAAAATCCATAGTGATACCTTCCCATTTACCCATGGGTACAGGTAATGGATCTAAACTCCCATACGGTTTCTGATGTTGTGCCTTAACCCTAGCACAAGTTACACACTCAGCCACATACTTAGCAACATCGAGCTTCACCATCGGCCACCAGTAATAGGGTTTTAGATCCCTATATATTTTCGCACTGCCGGGATGAATCGAGTACATGGTTTTATGAGCTTCTTTCATCAGAAGACCTCTTACTCATCCCATCCTATGTACCTAAATCCTACCTTTGAATACCTTCAGTATTTGACCGTTTGTATCAAACACCAACGTTTTATCCCAAACGTTCCTCCTTTCGGTCATTTTTCTCTAAAGCTTCCTCCTGAGCTTTATTTTATACTTCCCATTTGTAGAGACAACTTCAATTCTCAGCGCTCTTGGCCTCTTCCTTTCAAGATTCACCTTCCGACTAAGAGCATTAGCAACAACACTTGCTTTACCAGGGTGGTAAAGTATCTCATAGTCGTAGTCCTTGAGTAACTCTAGCCAGCGCCGTTGCCTCATGTTCAATTTCTTCTGATTAAAGAGATATTGAAGACTCTTATAATCAGTGAAAACTTTGCATTTACTACCATAAAGATAGTGCCTCCCTATCTTTAAGGCGAATACTACCACTGCCAACTCCAGATCATGAGTGGGGTAGTTCTTTTCATGCTCCTTCAATTACCTCATCGCATACGTTATCACTTTATCCCTTTGGGTCAGAACACAACCTAACCCAACTTCTTTAACAACGAACACGATACTTCTATTGATCGCTTTGATCAGCATTTACTTCAATTCGGCTTAAGTCAACTGCTACATCGAACATAGTTCTCTGAACCACATAACCAACTCATCGTAGTCGGACTCAATTCGATATGACCACTAGGGTCGGAATAACAATCATCTTCTTAGTCATTACCGAAATGATGGTAACGACAGACTAAAATAAGACGGAATCAATTACGAGTTCCTTGGTAACCTTGTGACTTTCCCTGATCCAAGTGTGAGTCCTGTGCTTCCACTAGTATAGATCTCTACTACTATTCACACCTACTCATACTCGTCCCAAGTACTGTCTCGCAGTCCCCAAGTCCTAAAATCACAAAACAATTTAACACATACGAATGTGTCCAAGTAATCATAAAATTTTCCTAGACTCTACTAGGACTTCTTCCATGCGTATCTTCAGTCATCAATTCTACTTCAACTTGGTTGGTGATAGAAATTCCAGACGATGGGACAACTTCAAGAATTACACCAACCATTCATCATCCTGCCAATCGGAGGTGTACTTCAAACGTACCATACTCCTCTAAACGTTTCATTATTTTATCAAACATATTCTAAGACAAGATACCACTCTTACGATATCTTCTGATAGGTATCATTCACTATAATAAGCTTTTCATTTCCTCCATCTACTCAATTCTCTACGAGTCTTCACCATAACGTTTTGTACACCCAAGCAGACGTTCGGTGTACCAGGCGAGAATTTATGATAGGAAAGCTTTATTTACGATAGACGTATAAATCTCCTTATCACTTCGAAACGTTTACATGCTAGTTCTAATCTCGTAATCATATGCTTAGAATCCTACACACATAAGGTTTCCAGATCCGGTCGACAACAGACCATAAATCCGAACAAATAATAGCATATAAGGCATCCTTATAGCTATAACATAAAATATTTAGCACATAAAACATTTTAGGCATCTTTCCTAAAATAAACTTGTGCTTGTGTCTAAAATACAGCAGACACTCATCTCACAATCATCACTTAGCATTCTAAGTTTAAGTCTAGAAATCCTACAATTTCTTAGTTCGCTTAAACTAATGCTTTGATACCAACTGTGACATCCCCAATTTCACGGCCAGAAAAGACAGATTTAATTTATGCTTTTAAAATAATTTCAGAGTAATCATTTGATTAAAAGTGTTGCGGAATTTGTTCCCAGATAAACATGATAACTATGTTATCAAATCATTTCCGAAGAAATGTATTTCATTCACTTAAACCATTGGGATGTCATTGTCAATACAAAAAAATAAGCATAAACAAAACTTACATTCATTTACACTAGTGATCTACTTCTCTTTTAATCTCTCAGTGTAAAGCAACTTCGTATCGATACCTGTGATACAAATAAACTGAATGGGTCAGGCTTGGGAGCCTGGTGAGCATATAGGGTTTTCAACCCACAATAAATAATAAACTTATTAAGTTCTCAGTCAATAATAAATTTGTTAATTTCATCAACCAAAAATAACCCTAATTACCCATTCCCATTATCCTCACTTTACGTCCCTAAAACAACTATCACAAGGGACCTAGCCTAAGGATTATCACTAGGGGTGACAACATTGCTTTGGGGGTTCCTCAGCATGTTATGTCAAACATCGGGGTGACAACATTGCTTTCTCTCAGCAAGTTATGTCAAACAAGACATCCTAACATAAAACAACCTATAAAGTGACAACATTGCTTCCCTCTGCAATTTATGTCAAATAAGACATGAAGTCACATCGTTGCCATGTGCTAAGCCCATAGCTCTTATTTATCGACAATATTTCCCACGGGAGTCCCCCCGCAATACATGTCAGTGGGTTTTCCATATGCTAAGTCCATAGCTCTTATTCATCAACGGTATTTCCCACGGGTGTTCCCCCCCCCCCCCCCACACACACACAATACATGTCAATGGGTTTTCCATACAGCTGATGAACATACTAAGGGGTTTCCTTAGCCATACATGCACTAAAGGCAATCATGAAGGGAATAGAGTACATCGAATGAACACTCTAGTCCATTAACACCTACAGGTTGCGGGCCTGCTAATGTTTCCCACTGGACTGTCTAGAACAGTCCATGGTTGTCATCCCTACTCTGCTCAATGACGAGGGTCAACGTTTGGGTAAGGGCTTTTCTCATATTGCACCACTCACGCCAACGTTTGGGTAAAATCTTTTCCTATATTTCACCACTCACTCTCAACTCATGATCTATATCACTGATCATCTCATCTATCCAACTCACCTTTCATCACACACCCACTATTTAACTCATGATCTATATCACTAACTCATGAAGCTCGTCCGATCACTTCATAAAAGAACAAAGACTCCAAAGCTCTTCCAAATAAAAGTATAGGGAAAATACTGATAAAGTACTCCCGTACGCTCCCGTACCCCGACACGTAATAGTGTCAAAAGGAAGAACTAATGGATGAACACATAGTTCAAAAATACCTAATGAACATATAGTTCAAACATACGTACCGATTACAAGTCTACTAACGTTCCACTGGGCTATCTAAAATAGTCTGTGACCGTTGTCTATACTTTTCTAGATGACTAGATCATCTTAAACATCGATACCTCTCATCACTTTTATTTCATCACACATCATCTAATTCATCTACCCATGTTTTACCCAACATATTTGTAGATAAAAATATATATACAGTTTAAAACTTGTATAAAACATCAATTCAACAGTCACCTCAAATAAACAATTAATATATTTACACATAGCACGTATTTTAAGGTAAATACTTCATATCTATGTGTAAGGTGAAAGTGACTATACACTCACCTGATTTAATGAAAATCGGGCAGCAATTCGTTTCCTAAAACGATCGTTTCTAATAAAACCGGGAGTTTTATTGAGAAACCGGGCTCTGCGAAAGGTCGGGCTTCAAAACAGAAAAGATAAATTTTCCGGGCTTCTCGGGCACTTCGTGGCGTATTCCGGGCTTTGGAATAAGTATCGGGGCTTCGGGGGATGTCGGGATAGTAAAAATATGGAAAAAGGGGTCAAAAATGGCAAATTCCCATTTTTACCCGGGAGGGTTCGCAAGGCTCCTATTTATTGGAGTGAGATCCGAAGGTCGGCCGAGAAGAGGTGAGTCAGCGAGGCACGTGGCAGCCGCGGAAGAAGGACACGTATGCGAGGGTTCGAACACGCGGCAGGCTGCGAGGCCTCGGTTCGGACAGATGGCGAGACAGGGCTTCGGCTCGGATAGCTGGAGGCCTCTTAGTGGACCGGACTTCGGTCCAATGGGAAAGAAGGGTGAAGACTTCGGACCAATCAGCGGTTGCCACGCGAGGCTGCGGTCCAATCAGAAGATGCCACGTAGAGGCTGCATGCGAAGGGTGACGTGGCCGAAGCCACCTATGCGAAATTTCTCGGTTTTCGCGCCAAAACTTGTAAAATCCATAACTTTCGCATACAAGCTCCGTTTTTGACGTTCTTTATATGCACGCGTAGGTAAAATTACGCTCTACAACTTTCGTTTAGACTTCGTCGGCTAATTTTGAATTTAATTTTTATATTATTATTTTTAACAGACCTGGACAGGAAATCCGTTAAAAATTCATAACTTCTTCATCCGACGTCCGTTTTCGTCATACTTTTTACCGTTGTACTACAAATGACGAGACCTTCGATTCTCGCTTAGGTTGTATCGGCTAAAAATCACTCGATCTAAAATTCGAGTTTTTAGCTGTCTACTGCTTAACTGAAACTTCGAAAAATCATAACTTCCTCATACGAAGTCAGATTTGGGCGGTCTTTTTATCGAACTTCTTGGTTTAACGAACACTACGAGTTTCGTTTAGATCACTAAGGCCAAAAAGTAGTTTATCGAAAACTCACTTTTTACGACATTCGACACCGTGTCGGTTTATCGTGAAACTTCGACAGGTCATAACTTCTTCGTTATAACTCGGATTTAAGCATTCTTTATATATCCGTAATCCTTGTCACGCCCACTACAAGTTTCTTAATAGATATCGACTTTATCTAAAATTTAATTTTTGACGCTCATTTTTATTCTTAATTAATTAAACCCTAATAATTAAGCATAAAACACATAATTCACATAAAATTCACATAATTCCCTTTCATTTCTTCAAAATGAGTTACAAAGGTTAACCTAGACCATTATGTCAATATTAATGCCTAGCATAGAAACACGGGCGTTACAGATAAAAATAAAGTAACTAAACTTTTATTAAAATTCTCAATCTTAGTTACTTTAGGAAAAATGTGAAATGGTGCTAATCCATGAAATTACACTTTGCACCTTGTTAACTCGTTAGTGGAGCGTGTGTGGTTAACCGACACACCAATCTGGGACTGACAATGTGTGGCAAAGGGTAAATTGGTGTTAATCATAGATCAATGGAGCGTGTGTGGTTAACCGGAACATTGATTAGGTGATTTGTAACATTGGGTGTACCAAGCTAAATTGCATGGTTATTCACTCCTTGTTTGTGATCCTCGGCATCCCAGTCACAAACTTGAAGGGCACAATCGAGATTTAAACATGCCATTGAAAAAGTTCAATGAATCTCAAATATCTAGGAATTTCAAATCCAATTAAAACTTAATAATCTATTTCGTTTTTCATGGTGGAAATTGGTAAATCGTCATTTACCTACCTTCAAATACTTTACAATTGGATTATGGCATCCCTCTTCGCAATTGGAGAATATTATGTTGGGTCCTAGCCTTAATATTTCATATTGGGTGTAATATTAAGGATTATCATCTAATCTAAACTTTGTTCTTTTTCTTTTACAGATGTCTATCCCAATCAATGCTTCCAACCCAATCCCTTCAGGCTCTTTCTCCCTCATGAACCTATGTGGGAGGATCATTTTCGATGGATCGAACTTCAATGATTGGATTCAAAACATCAGAATGGCTATTCGCTATGAGGATAAAGAATATGTCCTAGATAAAGAGCTTAAGGAGATTGATGTCACCACTACTAAGCCTGAACAAATCGTTGAACACACTACTCATGAGAGGGATGCGACAAAGGTTTTGTGTCTAATGATTGCAACCATGACTGCAGAGCTACAGAAGTCCTATGAGGCCTACTACCCTTATGAATTGTATCATGATTTGATGGAAAGATACCATCAAAGTGCTCGACAGGAGAGGTATGAGATCATTGCCTCCATGATCACAACCAAAATGAAGGATGGTGAACCCATCACGACCCACTTGTAGAAGGTGCATAAATTCGTGGACCGCTTGCTTAAATTGAATGTCAATTTTTATGAAGAGTTGGCCATAGATATTATTCTACACTCTTTACCTTCTTGTTATGATCAGTTTTGCATGACTTATCATATGAACAAGGAGGAGGTCACTCTTAGCAAGCTTCAAGGCTTTCTCAGGACTGCAGAAAACAATCTGAAAAGTAAGTCGGTTATGTCTACTCATACTACTATTTCTGCCCCTGTTCTGGCAATCGGACATGGGAAGGGAAAGAAGAGGAAGGCTCCCTACAATATCCGCAAGGGAAAGTCTCTTGATGGATCCTCTTCAAGTGGGACCAAAGCTGGTTCTGTTAATCCCTCTTCCAATCCGAAGGAAGCAGAGTGCTTCTTTTGTCATGATAAAGGGCACTAGAAACGAAGCTCCACCAAGTACTTGCAGGACATTAAGGATGGGAAGATCAATCCCTCCTTTGCAGGTATTTACACTATTCAATCTAATAACTCATCATATGCAAATTCTTGGGTCCTTGATACAGGTTGTGGTATTCACATTTGTTCTGATTTGCAGGGACTAAAAAGAAGTAGGGATATGGAGCACGGGAAGATAAACTTAATCATGGGAAATAGGAAAGTGTCGCCTGTGACCAAGATTGGAGTTTATTCTTTATTGCTTAGTAATGGTTTGAATTTAGATTTGAATAATTGTTGTTACTCGGCCGATATGGCGAGAAATGTTATTTCCTTTCATAGTTTGTATAAACAAGGTTTTACATTTTCTTTTAATAATGAAAATGGTGGTATTTATGCTTATTGTAATGGTGTATTTTATTTTGAAGCATTACCTTGCAATGGTATATATGAAACTGTGATGGTTGTAGATAACTTAGGAAATAATTTGTTGAATATTGATTCTTCCAATGAATTGGATAAGGCATGCTTGTGTCATTGTCGTCTTGGACATGTCAAAAAGAAACGCATAGCCCAACTCCAAGAGGATGGATTTTCTGAGTCATTCGACTTAAAGTCGAATGACACTTGCAAATCTTGTTTACTTGGAAAGATGACCAAGTCGCCCTTCATTGGTACTTGTCAAAGGGGTGAAGGTCTGTTGGATCTCATACACATTGATGTGTGTGGACCATTCATAACCGCCACAATGGATGCTAACCGCTTCTATGTGACTTTTATTGATGATTATAGTAGATATGGGTTTATTTACTTAATCAAGCATAAGTCAGAAACCTTTGAAAAGTTCAAAGAGTATAAGCAAGAAGTGGAGAATCAATTAGGCAGGAAGATAAAGACGTTGCAATTCGATCGTGGAGGAGAGTATCTTAGTATCGAGTTCCTTGACTATCTTAAGGAATGTGGAATTATTTCACAATTGACGCCACCTAGGACACCACAGCTTAATGGTGTCGCTGAGAGGTGCAATAGAACCTTGCTAGACATGGTTCGTTCCATGATGAGTCAAGCTTCATTACCTATCTCATTCTGGGGTATGCTTTAGAGACTGTCGCCCATATCCTTAATCTAGTCCCTACCAAAAAGGTTTCCAAAACACCTCACGAGATGTGGACAGGGAAAGTTCCCACACTAGACCACATCAAAGTTTGGGGTTGCGAGGCTTTTGTGAGAAAAGAAACTCACGACAAGCTCGAACCTAGGAGTGAGCGATGTATTTTCATTGGCTACCCACAGAAATCCTTTGGATATCTCTTCTACAGACCGAGTGACAATGTTGTCTTCGTTGCGAGGAGAGGAGTCTTTCGCGAGAGAGAACTCATAGGACAAGGAGACAGTGGGAGGCAAATTGACCTTGAAGAGCTTCAAGATTCGAGCGGTGAAGGAGCCTCAAACACTACCAATCAACCTGAGGAGGAAACTCTAGTTGATCCAATTGACGAGTCCTTACCTCTGAGAGGTTGCAGTAGAGTTAAAAAAAACACCTGAGTTTTATGGTTTCCATATTACTAGTGAAGGTGATACATTTATCAGTGATAGCACACTGGTAAATTTGCATGAACCTAACAACTACAAGTAAGCCATGGCAGGCCCCGAGTCTACAAAATGGAAAGAGGCTATGGATAGCGAGATTCAGTCCATGTATGGCAATCAAGTTTGGAACTTGGTTGACAATGTACCGGGTCGTAAGAGAGTCGGGTGTAAATGGATCTTCAATAAGAAGACCGACATGGATGGGAAAGTATACACATATAAGGTGCGACTGGTTGCGAAGGGCTTTACTCAAACTCCGGGAGTTGACTATGATGAGACCTTCTCACCAGTAGCGAAGATTAAATCTATAAGAGTTATGTTGGCCATAGCTGCATTTCATGATTATGAAATATGGCAAATGGATGTCAAAACCGATTTCCTTAATGGAAATTGGATGAAGATGTTTACATGAGTTAGGCAGAGGGTTTTGTCAATGCAAAGTACCCTAATAGAGTGTGTAAGCTTGAAAAATCCATTTATGGATTGAAACAAGCATCTCGCAGATGGAATTTTTGTTTTGATGAGAAAGTCAAAGAGTTTGGATTTTCGAGAAGCGAGGATGAGTCCTGTGTATATGTGTCACACCCCCAAACCAAGGATGGCGGAAACGTCCGGGGGTGGAGGACTTCATGTATAGTATCATAACCACAATGGCAATAGTAATCCAAGCAAACACAACCAACATATATATAATTGAAAGAGTTACATCATTATATGAATTACATGTTTCCAAATCAATTACAATATGTTGACAAAATATGAAACGTTTGACGCCTTAACGTCCCATCCTCAAAATGCACTTGGTTACCTGTTTAGTGATTTCCTGAGAATACAAGTTGTTTGAAAAAGTGTCAACACAAAGGTTGGTGAGTTCATAAGCTTTTGTTTTGTATTGATAAAAGCCTCTCTCTTGTAAATGTAATGTTTGTTCCAGAAAAATCCGATATTTTCCTTAAAATGTGTAATGTAGTCTTATATCCAAAGACCGAAATGTATAAGTAACCTTTCTTACTTATAGAGAATAATGTAAGTTTAAATCGACATAAACGCGTTTGATTTCAATGAAACTCCCGTAAATTCCTATGTTTGTTAATACTTTCTATGAGTTATTATAACCATGCTATGACCTAGTTGGCCTGAAACGACGTTCTTCAGGCGTCGGAAGTGTTATGACATTTGTCACCCCAGACCTGCCGGTCTAACTGTTGCATGCAGTTAAGGTGTGGGTTTGTCAGACCCAATATAGATCTATACACAACTATCACGCTCTCCCTCCAGGAGACTCTGGTTACAATACAGGACTTATTTGTAAAGTGAAGCGAATGTCTCACAAAGTCATTAACGGAATACGTGTGGTGTAATGAAAATCCCCTTTGTATAAATGTACCCTTTTGAAATGTATGTATTATGTAATGTATCATAGACTATACCTATTATAGTTTATCAAAACAAGGGTAGTAGTAGTAATGTATGTAAACTATACTCAATATAGTTTATCCAATGTTTGTATGTAATGGATGTACTTTGATTATAACAAATTGTTATTGCTATGCTTTATCTAGCAAAATCCCTTTGTTAACTGATGTATGTCTATATACTAAGACAAAAATGTCATATATTGCAAGAACATATAATCACATAAAGATATACACCTTGCTCAACATGTTACAAGGTGAAATGAAATTGATAGCATTTTTCTGTTGATAACATTTTCTATCACTGTTCTTAGAAAATATGTAGAAAAATCATCAAAGGTCCAAATCCGAATCCGTAAATTCTGAGAGTTTGGAAAATGAGTCTAGTTTCTCCATAATTTTTCTCATGATTTTTAGTGACCTCTAACTTGTGTGAACAAGTCCGTAATCACAGACTGGTCCGGATTGATGTTTGAAATGATAGGCAGTTTTGTAAAAATCACCATAAATTGTAGAAAAATAGTATGGAGATGTGCAAGTAGCCATTTTAAAGCTAAGGACTTGAACTACTTGCAACTTGTACAGTTTTGAAAACTAAAATGTTTAGGTTGTCCAAAACAGTCTGTGATTGATGTCCAACTTTTCTGATGAAAGCTGTTGGAAAAGTTTAGTTGTGTTCTTGATGATTTAACTTGTATCCCCCCCTTAAAACGTAAGAAAACATGAAAATGTAGGGGTATGAACTCACCTTAAATGGTTTCAGTAGATGAGTGTTGGATATGAGAAATGTTCAACTCAAGAACACTTGAAGATGCCTAGAAGATTTTCGAGAATCAAGAGTGTAAGAGAGCTTGATGATCAGCCTTGGAATCCCGAAATTGAGGAAGAAAGTTTGAGAGAAAAGTTGAGTTTGATATTTGGTGAAATGAGAGCAAGTGAGTGAGAATGAGGAGAGATGATGAGTTGTTCCAGCTCTTAGGACGTGGGAGAGGTTGAAAATTGAGTGGGAAGGTACAGGGAAGTGACAAGGTATGGTGGGGAGGTGTGTGGGTTAGTCATGGAGTGGGTGTGGTGGTTGCTTGTGTCATAAATCAAAGATAAGTCAACACTCCACCTTAATTACTCCAACCACTAAATCTTGGATAAGATTTGCATTAAAAACGTGATTAATTAAGACATATGGGTCTTAATATGTTAAAATAAAGTTTTGGGTGGAAATCCCCCGTTAAAATAATTAAAGACGGGCTTAAAACTGAGTCGGGGTTGAAAACCGGGTAGAAAATGGCAAAATCCGAAGTCAGGAGGGTGACCTCGGCCTTAACAGCCTTAGATCCGAGGTGGGGCTTGGTCGCGGATGCGGATTCAAATAGAAAAGAAGGATGCGGTCGGTGGCTGCGGCTGCTGGCTGCGGTTCAAGGAGGGTTTGGCCCCTATAGGGGGACTTCGGCCTTAAAAGGGGTTTCGGGTCTTTCGGGGTATTTTTCCCGTTCTAACCCCGTTTTAAGCGATTTTTTATCCGGTTAAGGGTCGGGATGACCCGAATGGTTTCAAAAAGTTACGGGAACTTTTGAGAGAGATTTGGGAGAGATTTCAAATAGAAGGAGATAGAGTGAAAACGATTGAGGGAGGTTTCGTTTGTGACCTTTTTGAGTGTCCGGCTTCGGAATGCAAGGTCCGTAAACCCCGTTAAGTCATGTTTTAGTGTCCTACACACTCCCGATGAGTGTGCAATAGTGTTTTATCTCTTTGGTTCATTGTTTAGCATTATCAAGGCTAAGAAAAATTAAACACACGAATTTTCCAAATGATGTTTTCTCATTAAAATAGCGAGTTGTTTAGTAATTACATAGAGTAAACCCTAACATACAAGGGTCAACTGAGTTGACCGGTTTGACTTGTTGACTTTGTTTGACTTTGACTTGACCGGAAATTGACGATTGTCACATCATCCCCCCGTTAGAGGGAATTTCGTCCCGAAATTTACATTTTGGCTGGGACTTCAAGAGTTTGGGAAGAGATGCGGGTATTTTTGTTTCATTTGATCTTCGCGTTCCCAGGTGAACTCAGGTCCTCGTTTAGCGTTCCAACGGACCTTAACGATGGGGATACGATTTTGTTTCGTTCTTTTGATCTCTCGATCCGTGATTTCGACTGGTTCCTCCACGAAGTGGAGATTTTTGTTAACTTCGATTTCGTCGAGTGGTATTACGAGTGTCTCATCGGACAGATACTTCTTTAAGTTCGATATGTGAAATGTGGGATGTACGTTATTAAGATCTTGTGGTAATCGGAGTTTGTATGCCACGGGACCAATCCTGGCAAGGATTTCGAACGGTCCGATGTACCTCGGGTTCAGTTTCCCACGTTTACCGAAACGTATCATTCCTTTCCAAGGGGAAACCTTCAGTAGTACCCGATCTCCGACCTGGAACTCCAAGGGTTTGCGTTGTTTATCCGCGTAACTCTTTTGCCGATCTCGGGATGCTTTCATTCTTTCCCGAATTTGAACAATCTTTTCTGTGGTCTCCCTTATGATTTCAGGACCAGTGAGGGTGCTATTAGAGACTTGCCCTCTAGCTAGCTGTGTATCCCCCACTTCAGCCCAACACAGTGGGGATCTGCACTTGCGGCCGTAGAGAGCTTCGAATGGGGCGACTTTAATACTAGTGTGATAGCTGTTATTGTAGGAGAACTCTATAAGCGGTAAATGGGTGTCCCATGCCTTACCAAAGACTATCACACAGGCTCTCAACATGTCTTCCAATGTTTGTATGGTTCGCTCGCTCTGCCCGTCGGTTTGTGGATGGTAGGCCATACTCATGTCAAGCCTAGTTCCCAGAGATTTCTGTACGGACTGCCAAAATCGCGAGGTGAATCTACTATCTCGGTCGGAGATAATGGATATTGGTACACCATGCAGTCGTACAATCTCCTTGATGTACGTCCTGGTTAACTTCTCCATCTTGTCGGTTTCCTTTATCAGCAGGAAGTGCGCAGACTTGGTCAATCTGTCTACGATTACCCATATGGTGTCAAGCCTACCCGATGTCTTAGGCAGCTTGGTTATGAAGTCCATGGTTATCCGTTCCCACTTCCACTCGGGTATATCCGGCTGTTGTAGTAGTCCTGATGGCTTCTGGTATTCTACTTTGACCTTGGCGCAAGTCAGGCACTTGCTCACATAAGTAGCAATCTCGGCCTTCATGTTTGGCCACCAGTATAGCTTTTTGAGGTCTATATACATCTTATCTGATCCGGGATGGATAGAGTATCGAGTCTTGTGTGCTTCATTCATGACAACGTCGTGGAATCCACCAAACTTTGGTGTCCAGATTCGGTTCATGAGATAACGAGCTCCATCATCCTTGACTTCTAAGTTCTTATCCATTCCCCTTAATGCCTCACCTGCCACATTTTCTGGTTTCAAGGCTTCTAGTTGTGATCCCTTGATCTGTGCGGTCAGGTGTGAATGGATTGTCATGGTTAAGGATTTTACTCGGCGGCCCGAATATTCTTTTCTGCTTAGGGCATCGGCCACTACATTGGCCTTGCCCGGATGGTATTGGATTTCGCACTCATAGTTGCTCAGCAGCTCTACCCATCTTCTTTGTCGCATGTTGAGCTCTTTTTGATTGAGGATATGCTGAAGACTTTTGTGATCGGTGAAGATGGTGCACTTTGTGCCGTAGAGGTAGTGCCTCCAGATCTTTAAGGCGAACACTACTGCTCCCAGCTCGAGGTCGTGGGTAGTATAATTAACTTCGTGTGTCTTAAGTTGCCTTGACGCGTAAGCGATGACCTTCCCTCTCTGCATGAGCACACATCTGAGGCCTTGACTTGAAGCATCGCAATATACCACGAAGTCATCAGTTCCTTCTGGAAGAGACAAGACCGGTGCGCTGCACAGGGCTTGTTTTAAAGTTTGGAAGGCGGCTTCCTGTTTATTTCCCCACTTAAACATCACACCTTTCTGAGTCAAGGTGGTGAGTGGTTTGGCAATCTTGGAGAAATTCTGTATGAATCTTCGGTAGTAGCCGGCGAGCCCTAAAAATTGTCGGATTTCTGTCGGCGTTGTAGGTGCTGACCAGTTTTCGATTGCTTTGATTTTTTAGGGATCCACGTGTATTCCTTTCTTGCTAACCACGTGGCCAAGAAATCCCACTTCTCGGAGCCAAAATTCGCACTTCGAAAATTTTGCATAAAGCTTCTCCGTTCTTAGAGTCTCCAATACTAGTCGCAGATGTTGGCTGTGCTCTTCTTTGCTTCGTGAATAGACCAGGATATCGTCGATGAATACAATCAAGAATTTGTCTAGGAAGGGTCGACACACTCGGTTCATCAGATCCATGAACACCGCAGGCGCGTTTGTTAATCCGAATGACATCACTACAAACTCGTAGTGTCCATAGCGAGTCCTGAATGCCGTCTTGGCGATATCTTCTTCTTGAACTCGCAGCTGATGATAACCCGACCTCAGGTCGATTTTTGAAAAGTAGCTTGCTCCCTGAAGTTGGTCGAAGAGGTCGTCGATTCGGGGTAGGGGGTATCGGTTCTTGATGGTGAGTTTGTTTACCTCCCGATAGTCGATGCACATGCGAAACGATCCGTCCTTCTTCTTTACAAACAGGACCGGTGCTCCCCAAGGCGAGAAGCTTGGTCTGATGAACCCTTTGCTCAACAGTTCATTCAACTGGCTGGACAGCTCTTGCATTTCTGCCGGTGCGAGGCGGTACGGAGCTTTGGCGATGGGGGTAGCTCCGGGAATCAAGTCGATTCGGAATTCGACTTGTCGCGCGAGTGGTACTCCTGGAAGATCTTCTGGGAATACATCGGGGAAGTTGCACACCTCTGGAATGTCTTTGATGTCCTTCACTTCTTGTTTATTATCTACTACGTGAGCTAAGAAGGCGTGGTATTCCTTTCGGAGATACTTTTGGGCTTTGACGCAAGAGATGATTTGTAAATTCGCGCTGGGTTTATCACCGTAGATGAGAAGGGTTTCGCCATTTGGCAGATTAAGGCGAACGACCCTTTCGTAACATAGGATGTCGGCACGATGAGAACTTAACCAATCCATACTGATGATTATGTCGAAACTTTTTATGGTGACCGGCATCAGGTCGATTTTAAATGAATGGTTGTCTAGAGTGAGGGTACACCCTGAGTATATATCACTAGTGCGCTCTACTTTTCCATTTGCCATTTCTACTACGTATGTATCTTCTAGTGATTGTGGGTTTTGTTCAAGTAATTGTTTATATTGGTGGCTCACAAAACTCCTCTCCGCTCCACTATCAAATAGTACGCATGTATATGCATTATTGAGGAGAAACGTACCGGTAACCACCGTGGGGTCCTTGACCGCTTCCCCATGTCCTATCGCCAGGACTCTACCCACACCACCAGCATTTGGGGCTCGTGCCTTAGGGCAGTTTCTTCTGAAGTGTCCTGCCTCTCCACAACCATAGCAGGTTTGGCTTGCCCCTGCATTGGCAACTTGGTTGATGGGTCGTGCTGGCGCCTTACAGAAACGAGCGGTATGCCCCTTCCTGTCACAGTTTTTGCAGTGCATTTCCCTACAGGCACCAGTGTGGTGAACGTTGCACTTGTTACATTTGGGAAGCTTACCAGCATATTGCTTCAGTGGTGCTGGGGTGGTAGCAGTAGTGGCAGCACGGACATCAACAGTCTGTTGCTTCTTGGCGGGGTCCGGTGCCGGTTGGCACTTCTTGTTGTTCCAGAATTTTCTTTTGTTGTTCCCTCCTCTTGACTGATCGTGGGTAGTGGTTATAGTGTTATGACTGGCTCGGTGGTCAATGAGTTGTTGTGCCAGTTCCTTGGCACTGTCAAAAGTAGTTGGCCTTGAAGCCAAAACACTACTTTGAACTTGAGGAGACAGTCCCCAAAGGTATCGATCCACCTTCTTCTCCTCTGGAGTGACCATTGCTGGGCAGAGGAGAGCCAAGTCATTAAATCGGGTGGTGTAAGTTTCAAGGTCGGAGCCCGACATCTTGAGGTTCCAGAGTTCTTGTTCCAACTTTTGAACCTTGCCTCTCGGGCAGTACTCCTTCATCATCAAAGCTTTCAAGTCTTCCCAGCTTATGGAGTTAGCCACCGCGAGAGTGAGTGACTTAACTCGACCGTTCCACCAAGTGAGCGCCCTACCAGTGAAAGTTAAGGCTGCATATTTGACTTTGCTTGCCTCAGGGCAAGCACATACTTCAAAGACTACTTCGGTCCTTTCGAACCATTGCATTAGTGTGATGACTCCCCCGGTTCCATTGAAAAAGTCGGGTTTGCCATTTGTGAAATCCTTGTAGGTGCATTCCTTTGTGCGCCCTGAACTGTCGCCCTGGTTAGAGGGTGTAGCACCAGATCCAGATCCACCATTGCCATTAGTGCCGATTTGCGACATAGCTGCCGCCACAGCTGCTGCTACTGCAGCTTGGAACATTGCCGGATCAAATTGTGGAGGCGGCGGCGGAGGAGGTGGTGCTGCGCTGCTGGAAGGTCTTGGTCTTCTCCTTGGCGGCATAGTTCTGTCACAAGTTTTTAAAATGACAAGTCGGTAAGGACTTCAATATTAATACGAGTCGAGTGTCACTTGTTTTCTCTCATTTGTATTATATTTCGACTTTTGTTGCATTAGCAAGTAATTCATGGAGAAAGTTTATGCAATTGAACTTATGAATTGAATAGTGGTGACTCAAACAGAGTCATGTGTTCGGTTCCGTGTCTGACCCACTCCTAAGATTCGCTCAATGTGCCCCAGTTACGTGTAATTAAAACTTTAATAAGTTGTTGATACTAATGAGTCTGCCCTAAGTCCACAACCAAACAAGGAACAAGTCCTAAGGCGGACTCACCATTTCTAGGTCGATTACTTCTTTAATTACACATAACGACGAGGTACACTTAAAAATCTTAGAGTTATCAGTTGTAAATTGTTTGTAATACCACATAGTAAAATCTCATGTCAACATCCAATGAAGTAAAATGCATGCCAAATTCATTGATAAACTTTTAGTACATATTGTTTTGGAGAAAATTTAACCTCATAAGGGTCTACATTACATCAATGTAAAAGATAGTTTTGACAGCACAAAAGCCCCTTGAATAGTGTAATCACTTAATCGCAGGGTCAACCTACATACAAAAGAGTAGCACCAACGCATGCTCATAAACCTATACTACGAAGTTGTGTGAGTAGTAATGAATCCTACTCACGACGATCCTTCCCTGATGGAGCTTGGGATGATGTCGATGCGCCTTGCAGTTCTGCTAATCTCCGTTCGGTTGCAACCATTCTCTCCTCAAGCGCCAAGTATCTTTCCCGATACTCCCTTGCTTCCGCGCAAGCAGCGAGAAGGTCCTGAATGAGTTGATCTCCGTAGTGGGAGTCCCGCTCTAGGTCTCTAGTGCGAGCAGTAGTAGACTCTATGATGGCACTCAGCTCCCGAACTCGATCTGTCGTCATCCTGCTGCGATCATCATTGATTGCTATTTGTTTGGTCATGACTGGAAGAGCTCTATCGGCTGGTCCTCCGTGGCTGAGGTCATAGAAACCTCGTTGTCCTCCGTATGGTGATTGTTGTCGTTGACGGCGACCCCATCCTTCAACCGTGGTCACCCATCGGGGTACGGGTCCGAAGTACTCGTATCGGTTGGCGGGAATCCTGGCTAGGTATGGAGGATTGATGACCACCGGTTCCTCTTCACTTTCGTCTTCATCCATGTCTACCTCGATGGCTTCCTCTTCTTCTTCTTCCTCTTCTTCTTCTTATTCCTCTTCTTCTTCTTCTTCCTCTGGATCCTCCTCGGGTTCCTCTTCGGGTTCTTCCTCGGGATACTCTTTCAGGATCCTCTTCGGGATCTTCTTCGATCAGTTCTTCGGGCTCTTCTTCAATCCAGCCGGCATTTCCCTGATTGGGAAAGTATGGGTCTCCTGGTAAGTGGAATCCTGCCATGTCGTCTGTGCGAGAATAGGGGCGTAAGAAGTTTGTACGAATTTAATAAAAACATTGCGCTATAGCAACATACAAATACTCCTATAGTATTTTTTAAGTGTTTAGTTTTTTTAGTTCTTAGAGTATTCCTTGTAGAGTGATGTTAGGTCGTTAGATTTGTTGTCCATTATGACTATCCCCCAGTATATGCAAGTCACTTCTCGGACATATATAGTTGATCAGGCTATATCCCTCCCAGACTTGATTCACATACACCAAGGCATACTCATAGTGTACAACTCCTCTTCTTTCACTTTCTGTTCTCCCTAGTTATGACACTAAGCGAGTATGTAATGCATGTATGTATACTTTAACAAGAAAACTATTTATTTTCTAAAAGTATAGTCATTTGAAAATGTTCAAATCAGAGACTTTTAGTCCCAAATGTGTTTATAGTTTGTATATCTTATGTGGTTTGATATACTTAATTCACTATAAACCGTGCTCTGATACCAATCTGTCACACCCCCAAACCAAGGATGGCGGAAACGTCCGGGGGTGGAGGACTTCATGTATAGTATCATAACCACAATGGCAATAGTAATCCAAGCAAACACAACCAACATATATATAATTGAAAGAGTTACATCATTGTATGAATTACATGTTTCCAAATCAATTACAATATGTTGACAAAATATGAAACGTTTGACGCCTTAACGTCCCATCCTCAAAATGCACTTGGTTACTTGTTTAGTGATTTCCTGAGAATACAAGTTGTTTGAAAAAGTGTCAACACAAAGGTTGGTGAGTTCATAAGCTTTTGTTTTGTATTGATAAAAGCCTCTCTCTTGTAAATGTAATGTTTGTTCCAGAAAAATCCGATATTTTCCTTAAAATGTGTAATGTAGTCTTATATCCAAAGACCGAAATGTATAAGTAACCTTTCTTACTTATAGAGAATAATGTAAGTTTAAATCGACATAAACGCGTTTGATTTCAATGAAACTCCCGTAAATTCCTATGTTTGTTAATACTTTCTATGAGTTATTATAACCATGCTATGACCTAGTTGGCCTGAAACGACGTTCTTCAGGCGTCGGAAGTGTTATGACATTTGTCACCCCAGACCTGCCGGTCTAACTGTTGCATGCAGTTAAGGTGTGGGTTTGTCAGACCCAATATAGATCTATACACAACTATCACGCTCTCCCTCCAGGAGACTCTGGTTACAATACAGGACTTATTTGTAAAGTGAAGCGAATGTCTCACAAAGTCATTAACGGAATACGTGTGGTGTAATGAAAATCCCCTTTGTATAAATGTACCCTTTTGAAATGTATGTATTATGTAATGTATCATAGACTATACCTATTATAGTTTATCAAAACAAGGGTAGTAGTAGTAATGTATGTAAACTATACTCAATATAGTTTATCCAATGTTTGTATGTAATGGATGTACTTTGATTATAACAAATTGTTAATTCTATGCTTTATCTAGCAAAATCCATTTGTTAACTGATGTATGTCTATATACTAAGAAAAAAATGTCATATATTGCAAGAACATATAATCACATAAAGATATACACCTTGCTCAACATGTTACAAGGTGAAATGAAATTGATAGCATTTTTCTGTTGATAACATTTTCTATCATTGTTCTTAGAAAATATGTAGAAAAATCATCAAAGGTCCAAATCCGAATCCGTAAATTCTGAGAGTTTGGAAAATGAGTCTAGTTTCTCCATAATTTTTCTCATGATTTTTAGTGACCTCTAACTTGTGTGAACAAGTCCATAATCACAGACTGGTCCGGATTGATGTTTGAAATGATAGGCAGTTTTGTAAAAATCACCATAAATTGTAGAAAAATAGTATGGAGATGTGCAAGTAGCCATTTTAAAGCTAAGGACTTGAACTACTTGCAACATGTACAGTTTTGAAAACTAAAATGTTTAGGTTGTCCAAAACAGTCTGTGATTGATGTCCAACTTTTCTGATGAAAGCTGTTGGAAAAGTTTAGTTGTGTTCTTGATGATTTAACTTGTATCCCCCCCTTAAAACTTAAGAAAACATGAAAATGTAGGGGTATGAACTCACCTTAAATGGTTTCAGTAGATGAGTGTTGGAGATGAGAAGTGTTCAACTCAAGAACACTTGAAGATGCCTAGAAGATTTTCGAGAATCAAGAGTGTAAGAGAGCTTGATGATCAGCCTTGGAATCCCGAAATTGAGGAAGAAAGTTTGAGAGAAAAGTTGAGTTTGATATTTGGTGAAATGAGAGCAAGTGAGTGAGAATGAGGAGAGATGATGAGTTGTTCCAGCTCTTAGGACGTGGGAGAGGCTGAAAATTGAGTGGGAAGGTACAGGGAAGTGACAAGGTATGGTGGGGAGGTGTGTGGGTTAGTCATGGAGTGGGTGTGGTGGTTGCTTGTGTCATAAATCAAAGATAAGTCAACACTCCACCTTAATTACTCCAACCACTAAATCTTGGATAAGATTTGCATTAAAAACGTGATTAATTAAGACATATGGGTCTTAATATGTTAAAATAAAGTTTTGGGTGGAAATCCCCCGTTAAAATAATTAAAGACGGGCTTAAAACTGAGTCGGGGTTGAAAACCGGGTAGAAAATGGCAAAATCCGAAGTCAGGAGGGTGACCTCGGCCTTAACAGCCTTAGATCCGAGGTGGGGCTTGGTCGCGGATGCGGATTCAAATAGAAAAGAAGGCTGCGGTCGGTGGCTGCGGCTGCTGGCTGCGGTTCAAGGAGGGTTTGGCCCCTATAGGGGGACTTCGGCGTTAAAAGGGGTTTCGGGTCTTTCGGGGTATTTTTCCCGTTCTAACCCCGTTTTAAGCGATTTTTGATCCGGTTAAGGGTCGGGATGACCCGAATGGTTTCAAAAAGTTACGGGAACTTTTGAGAGAGATTTGGGAGAGATTTCAAATAGAAGGAGATAGAGTGAAAACGATTGAGGGAGGTTTTGTTTGTGACCTTTTTGAGTGTCCGGCTTCGGAATGCAAGGTCCGTAAACCCCGTTAAGTCATGTTTTAGTGTCCTACACACTCCCGATGAGTGTGCAATAGTGTTTTATCTCTTTGGTTCATTGTTTAGCATTATCAAGGCTAAGAAAAATTAAACACACGAATTTTCCAAATGATGTTTTCTCATTAAAATAGCGAGTTGTTTAGTAATTACATAGAGTAAACCCTAACATACAAGGGTCAACTGAGTTGACCGGTTTGACTTGTTGACTTTGTTTGACTTTGACTTGACCGGAAATTGACGATTGTCAAAGCTAGTGGGATTATAGTGAGCTTTCTGGTATTGTATGTAGATGACATACTGCTCATAGGAAATGACATCCCAACCTTGCAGGAGGTCAAGTCCTGGCTTGGGAAATGTTTCGCTATGAAGGACCTCGGAGAAGCTGCTTATATCCTAGGGATAAGGATATTGAGAGACAGAAGTAAAAGGCTAATAGGACTTAGTCAAATTATCTACTTGGACAAGGTGTTGAAACGTTTCAGCATGGAGAACTCCAAGAAAAGTGACTTACCTATCCAAGGCAATGCCAAACTGAGTAAGACTCAGAGTCTGAGTACAGAGGCTGAGATAGCAGAAATGAGTCATATACCATATGCTTCCGTAGTTGGTTCGATCATGTATGCTATGAATTGTACTCGCCCTGATATGGTCTTTGCTTTGAGCATGGTCAGCAGATATCAAGGGAATCCTGGTAAAGCTCATTGGACTACAGTTAAGAACATTCTTAAGTACCTACGGAGGACTAAGGACTGGATCCTTACCCTCAGTGGGAGTGATTACTTGAGAGTAACAGGGTATAGCGACGCTAACTTTCAAACTGACAGAGATAATTTCCGCCCTCAGTCGGGCTGAGTGTTTACCCTGAATAGAGAAACAGTGACATGGAAAAGTTCCAAGCAGGAGGCTGTAGCTGATTCAATGTGTGAATCAGAGTACATAGCAGCAAGCGAAGCATCAAAGGAGGCGATATGGTTGAAAAACTTCATCGGAGACCTTGGAGTCATTCCATCCATAAAGGAGCCTATGAAGATTTTCTGCGATAATGAAGGGGCGGTTGCCTTAACCAAATCCAGGCATATCGACAGAAAATACCACTTCATAAGACATCAAGTAGAAGAAGGACACCTCGTGGTAAAGGGGATATCGTCAGAGGACAACCCAGCAGATCCTCTTACAAAGGGACTGACTAGGGTCAAGCACTTGCAACATGCGAGGGGCATTGGGCTAAAGGACGATATTAGTTTTAGTAATTAGATAAATCGAAACTTGTAATAGAGGACAACCCAACAGATCCTCTTACAAAGTAAAGTTACTGTCTTGTGCCAATTATTTACTATTGTTTCACTTTGCATGTTTTGACTTCCAGAATAATAAAAATTATAATTATTATTATTATTCAAACCATCCACAGTCGATCATATGTTGGAAGTAAGTATGAAATAGACTTTCATGAGTTGGCTTGTAGATTGTCTAAGGAGTTAGACATAGCAAAAGTGTGCTACACCATCCATGAGTGCTCCTGAAATAAGATTTGAGTATTGGATCCAACCCGCGCTCATCTGAATCACTTCATGGAATTTATCACGAGTGATTGTAAGACGATAATATCATATAATATTCAAACCAAGATATATGAGTTGTTGCCTACAAGTTGGTTGTGCATTGATGGCACGAAAACGCATCAGTAACTTGATGTTATAAAACGTGTCGTTGTGCATGATTTGATGAGTAGTTAGTACAAGCATATAATGTCGAAGTTTATCTGTTCCTTTTATCCTAATAGGATTAAAAGCGATATATTGGGCCCCTCGATGATTCTGTTTTGACTTATGTGTCGGGCCCGGTCAGAACTAAATTGATGTGTTCAGTTATGCTCTATGTCAGACGAATCAGAAACTGGGAAACAAATTGCAGGACAGTAAGTATGACTATGTTCCATGTGTTTGTCTGCATAGATATCTTGAGAACAGAGGAGTATATGATCACTTATCTGAAGGACGCGTCACTGACTAGGTCAGAGTTCGACAGCGGCTTTTGAAAGCTTATGATTGCTAAGTCGTATCCTGAAGTGCATTAGCAGTAATAGTTATTAGACTTATCCAAGTGGGAGACTGTTGGATTTGGTGTCTAAGCCCATAACTATAATTGGTATGTACTTGACCCGATTGTAGCATGATCCTTTTTGGTTGCCTTCACCAGTGCAATTTGATAGGATGGATTTTGAGAATAAGGTTGTTTAAGGTTTATTAATATATTACAAGTATAAGATATTAATATGAAATTATTTAATTAGTATTGATCAAGAATTAATTTGGAATTAATTTTGTGATCAAAAGAGAGTAATTAAATATATGGGGATTGATTATGTAAATCAATCATTCTTGTAGTGTGGGCTAATGATCCATGATTATGGGCTAAACTAATCCATGGATAGTCCACGGAGGTTAAACCCATGGAGCATGAGAATGTGGAAAGTCATGGGTTATTAGGGTTTACCAAGTGTAACCCTAGCATGTCCAACACTATAAATAGAACCCTCCATAGACCAAAATCGGTTGCCTCTTCTCTTTGAGATAAATAGATTATTCTATTAAATCATCCTCTTGCATATTGGTGTTTGTGAACCATTAGAGGCATCACACTTGAGGTGCTTAAGCTTTCAAGGGTCAAGAACTACAATTCCTTCAAAATGTATGTCATCTAACTAGATGTTTTATTCATTTGGCAATTTGTATGCTAGTTAGGACAATGCTTTGGAAAAATTGAAAATATGCATGTGAAATAGAGAAAATATAGATCCAAAGCATTTAGGGTGGCATGTGCACCATAGGAGTGTTATAGTGCTCAAAACCCAACAAACATCCTGGTCAAAGTCAAAGTCAAGGTCAACTCCAGTCAACCCCAACTCGTCGAGTTATCTTCCAACTCGGCGAGTTCATGTACTACTCAGACTCGTGGTCAACTGAGTTAACTCGTCGAGTCCCTTCCCAGACCGTCGACTTCTTCGTGTCATAACATCGGGACACAACAAATTTAACTCGTCGAGTCCCTCCTTGGACTCGTCGAGTTCTTCAGTTTCCGAGTCCTAATCTTGCCCAACTCACTGAGTCATCTCCTAGACTCAATGGTTTCACTCAAAACCAGAAAAGGGTTAGGGGTCCACGACCCGACTCGCCGAGTCACAAGAACAACTCGTCGAGTCCCTCATATACCAAATCCATATAGTCGATTCTAATCAGCTCCAATGCTTCCAACTCATAGATCTGGACTCCTTAGACTATCATTACACGTAAAGTTGCTAACTTTACGTGCATGCATGGTGTTATGAAGCTAAAACACCCACCACATGCTAAAATGGAGATCTAAGTCATGAAATAGGACCATGGCTGAATAAAGGTGGCAACTTTGAGCTTCTAAAGCTCAAGAGTGCCCACATCTGAAGTCCTTATATCCCAAGAGTTCAAATCTCGGAATGACCTTGGAAATGGCCCAAAAGTGACAATATACAAGCTCAAATGAAGATCTAAGTGAATAGAAGCCAAGGTATAAGCTTTATACCTTTATCACGTCAGAAATGAGACCTAAGCTTTGGATCTTCAACCTTCCTTCTGCAACTCCAAGTTCTTGCTTCTTCTTCTAGCTTTAAGTCACAAAAATGGAAAGAAATAGCTCAAGATCACTCAAGGTTGATTAGGGCTTCAAGATTAGGGTTTGGAGGTGATGGAGGCTCGGATGGAGGCCAGATATGATGCTTAAATAGGGTGATAGCCCTAAAGATTAGGGTTTCATCCAGGTTGTCCTACTCGTCGAGTAGCTTACTTAAAACCCACGCATATTCTGCCTTTTACTCGACGAGTTAGGGCCACCAACTCGTCGAGTAGCCCTTCCAAAATGAATAAATAATAAAGTATAAATGCATAGCGTTACAATTTATGAAGTTTTGCCTTATCTAAAAAAAGAAAAAAATATAATTACTTAATATTAAAGGGTCCCACCTCCCTCTCTCTCTCTCTTATTCTTCTTCCTCCAGAAAAAAATCCCCCCACTTCCGTACTGTCTACAAGCAAACAACTGTAACTCTGATGTCTGTCTCAAAACGACCTTCAACAAATTCTCTTTCTCTACATATGCTTCCTTTGCTGTATTTTCTGATTCTCTTGCTCGTGTTTGAGGATGTCTTACAGCTTCCAGTATCATTCCCTTGTTTAATTCACTCACAAGATTTGGTTTTGCAGAACTTTCGTTAAAGAATACGGAGCTTTATAGTTTGCTGGTGAACAAAATGATGGTGATTTTGGGGTTAATGACTCCATTTGATTCATGTAACACTTGATCTGATAACCATGAACAGTAGCTGGTTGATCATCGAACCCAACAGAAGCTTGAGGAATTCGAAGACCATTAGAAGATGATTGAAGGCGAAGTCTATGGTATCGCTTTTCACCAGGGTCCAACACATTGAGGTTTGATTGATGTGCATACGCTTCTAGTATTTGCTTTTGATTCAATAACAATGAAGACGAGCTTGGGCCCCGGTGAACCCCGTAAATCGAGTCGGTGGTCGTTTGCGCACTCTGCTGTGTTGTTGCCTTCAAATTCATGTTCGCCTTTGAATTTATTCTGAGTAATTTTTCAAGTTTTCTTCTTTTGGCTTCCTGCGTTGGTTCACCATGGAAATCGAAAAGTTTGCCCCAAATTTCGTCAAGAACTGTAGCTAATTAACGCCTCGCAGCCAGGCCCAATCCGACTAACTTTGACCAACTTCCGGCGCCGCTACCCACATCGTCTTGTTTCAAAACAAACCTTCTAAGCGATCCTGGTCCTTCGGGTGATACAACTAAATGGTTTGTTTCTGAGATTACTTTAGGTGATTCTTCTATCCGCCATGAATTTGTTGAAAATTCTTTCTGTGAATTCCCGTCTGTACTCAATGTATTTTCAATCGATTCAGATTCTTGGTTCTTCAAGTTGCTTCTATCTTCAATTCTTGGAACTGTTTTTCCTATTCCGTTCCGGATTCCTCTGGTGGCGATGATGGTAATAAGATATCAGATGAATGTTCATCTTTTCTGGATTGACCATCTTTTCTGGATTTGATCTTGGAAGAAGATGATTCTCGTTACAATCATGTGAATTTGATCATTTTGAAACAGCTGAACCCAAATCATCTTTTCCGGTGATCTGCCACCATGGAATTGATACCTCAACGTTTTTCTCAAGCTCGACCTAGCGTTGTTGCTAGCTGATTTTGTTGGGAAGAAGGAATATGTCATTCCGATCCTATAGAAGTGTTATTAGCTGGTTTTGACTCTTTCAAAAATAAGCAAAGAAAACCCCCAATAGTTACGATGGTTGTTGTTGCAACGAAGATGAAGATTGGAGTTAGATTAGGTCTAAACAAATCGTGATCAGATAAAAGGGAAGCGGGGGGGGGGGGGGATTTTTGAGAGAGAGAGAGAGGGGGAGGGGGGTTGGACCCTTTAATATTAAATAATTATATTTTTTTCTTTTTTTTCAAATAATGCAAAACTTCATAAATGGTCCATGTGATAGTGAAATGACTGAAATGCCTTTCACTTAACGGCCAAAAGCTAACGGAGTTAGTGAAAATGACCATTTGTTAAAAGTTTTGAAACCACAGGCACCATCTGTGAGGTTTTTTAAAATTAAGGACTAAACTTCAGATTTCCGGAAACCACAGGGACTATTTTTGAAGTTTTGTCAATAATAAATTCCACTCTCTCTCCACAAGTCATCCTGTCAAGTTGCATGAGTGAAGGCAACCCAAAAAAACTATGCTACTATCAAATCAAGTACATACCAATTATAGTTATGGGATTAGACACCTAATCCAACAATATCTCACTTGGATAAGTCTAATAACTATGATTGCAAGTATGACCTCAAATTTTGACTAACAATCGTAGCTTTAAAAAGTCGTTGTCGAACTCTGACCTAGTCAATGACACATCCTTTAGATAAGTGATCAAATATCCCACCGTTCTACAAGATATCGTATGGACATGAGACATGGATTATAATCAATCTCTCTGTCGAAGATTTGTTTCCCGATTTTCGATTTATGACGACTGACTAATTGAACAAGTCAAATCAGTCCAGGCTTGGACAAGCGCTTTAGATGTCATCACTAAATCATCGAAAGGCCCACAAATATCGCTTTTATCCCGTTTAGGGTAAAAGGAACGGATAAACTTCGACTTATATGCTTGCACTATTCACTCATCAAATCACGCACAACAATACGTTTTATAACATCAAGTTAATGATGCGTTTACGTATTATCAATGCACAACCGACTCGTAAACAACAACTTATATGTCTCCGTTTCAAGAATATAAGATATTATTGTCTCAGAATTACTCATGATAAAATCCATGAAGTAATTCTCTGAGCGTGGGTTAATCCAATACTCAAATTCCTATTTCAGAAGTACTCATGAATACTGCAGCAAACCAGTGCTATGCCTAAGCTCTTAGACAATCTACATTCAGATTCATGACAGTCTTAATTCACTACTTACTTCCAAAAGTATGATCGACTGTGGATGTTTGAATAACCTAGTTATCCGGGAAGTAAAACATGCGAAGTGAAACACAAGAATAGTATAATGTTTCGAGTAATCAACTTAATACTTGAATTAAAAACAATAGTTATGCCATGCTCCAAGCATGCACACTATGTTTATCTATGGTCCTTTCTTCGTGAAACATATCAATTGAACACATTTCTAATGATGCTCATTTCACAATTCCTATCACAAGTGTAAGAATACCAAATTCTTGCCACTACCAGAATCCGTTAGAGTCTAAACTTACATGCAATGATCCTTTTTTAATGTCAAGGCACCAAAGTCACAAAGACTTTGCAACTGATATTACAAAGCATTCCATTGGAGATTGGTTACAAAAACAATTCTATGGAAACGAAGTCTCACATTCAAAGAACATTCCTTGAAAATCCTTTTTGCATTAAAGTTTCTAACTCACACATATATTTCAATATCCAACTCCTATAATGGAAACATTTCCATATTCCCATATGACTATAAATTCTGAACAAGAGTTACCTCCATTCAGAACATGTCAATATGGTTCTTCCAAAAAATTATACCATACTTCCAACTGTCCATAAGCAACCAATCTATGGTAAACCTCAGATTGTCCTTGAGAGTTGTTTAATAACTTCAGTCATATCTGATTCTAGTCCCTTTCCCTCTTAATGCCCTAGGCATTTGGAAAAACAGAACGATTGAATATTACAACATATGCGATCACTCCTATATCTGAAGCATATGTGATTCGATACATAATATCTTACATAAAGACATGATACTTGATCAGTCTCTTGCTATAATATTTCCATATATAGAATTTCCTATGTTGAATCAATTCAACACGATATTCATATACATTCATGACTAAGTTCCATTAAAACTTAAACCTAAATTTTTAGATTTGAAATGAAGTATCAATACCCTCTCCCTTAAGCCTTACTATAGAGAAACAATTTCCAAACTCTGCAACTTTGCAAATTAAAAAACTTTGTTTCCCATAAATAACATTGCTAACTCACAACACTTAGTATAAAAATTATGCTCCCACTAGCATAACAACTATACTATTGCTAACATAACAATTATGATCCCACTAGCTTTGACATGTACCCAGAAATCGGCTGAACTTCTAGAAAAACAATACCTATTGGTTTTCTTACCAAAATTCAGATTTCTGATATGTGGTGCTTCGATAAGTCTTTACTTAGACTTCTCAAGCTCATACACCATTCATTAGATAGCCTATGTATGTGTCTAAACCTTTTTTAGAACTTATAGCAATAAGTCCCAAATGTTTAAAATATTTTCCATTTCTCACAATTTGAACTATGAAAAGGGATGCCATAATCATACTCGAATTTGAGAACGCAATTATCACAACTGCTAATATTAATGATATTAATCAATCCTTTATAATCTACTAGTGAAAGCGTTTCCTCACAATAATTTTCATGAAGTAGAGAGAAACCTCTTTCCACTTGGATTTTATGGTGTATGTGTTCCTATCCATGTGAATTTGTCATTTCCAATCATAAGACAAGGTTAATGACAAATTCAAACTCATATGGACTAAACTTGCTTAATCTTAATTTCTTGACATCCGGTAGCACAAGTTCCTATCTGTGCTTCCAAGTTTATTGAGCAGCTCACCCATACAGATCAATGCACTTTCACTGATGAAGGTGCTTCACCTTATACAGTAAAATGAGAACTCATAGAACTCATATGCATAGTCAACTTAATTGGAATGGGCACAGAAACAAGAATATGTCAACACGATAGGTTATCAACCTCATGTCGTGTGCTAGTGATAACTAAAAGGTTTATTCTTGATTAGTTCCTTAAACTATTTAAGACCATTAAGACTCCCAGTGACCTCTTGACATATAAGATTCTCTGTCAAAGAACATTCTTCGACAAACAAAATATTCAAGAGTTAGCGTGGGTTCTTATCAAGAAAACACTTCATATAATTGGTCTTAGTTGGTCTTTGTTTTAACCAAAACATCACAACTACCAATTTCAAATGTGGTAGAACAAGAAAACATTTCTACTCCATATTTAATGAGGTGTTATAAACCTACTTAGAACATATTACTCAAAGTACAACTTGGAGTAGCTAGAGTATAACTCTAAAACTTGACTTTGTAACGAAGTATGACTCATCTTCTTGATTTAACCATTTCAACAATACCTGATTCCTCTTCTTAGTCATATAAATGAACTAAGGTATCCTTAGAGGATCAGTTGTGACATGGTTCCATAATCATTAGGATGATCATAAAACATGATACTAAAGTACTCTCCTTTTCTTTCAGATTGGAGAAACTTTTATCTTTCTACCCAATTGATTCTTCTTATTCGTTCTGCTACACCTTGAAACTTTTCAAGGTATCAGAATTATACTTAATCTTATAAGCATAACCATATTTACCGAACTAACAGTAAATCATGACGAATGGGCCTATCGTCCTTTTTGGTGGATCTGACCAGTCCACATCAATGTGTACTAGATCCTTCACTTGACTCACATATACATATAAACAAGGAATTAGTCTCAATTTACTAAAGATTAAGATTCTTATCCATCACACAATTCGAATTGTAAGATTCCAAGTGTCTGTCCAATTGAAACTTGGGTGATGAGAATCCTTCCTCACTTGGTAAATAATGACACTACCACAAGCGATATAACTAATAATCAAATCCATTTTCAACATTGCTAATAATAGAAATATAAACACCAATTTTCATAAATGCCATTGCAAGTAATCATAAAGCAAATAAGATAAACCACAAAAATTCACTTTATTGATAATGTGCGGAAAACTTGTCCTTACAATGCAAATACACATGAAAACTATGTTTCTAGATATTCATAAGCAATCTATCATAACTCCTAATTAGCAGCTCTGAATCCTGATCATTGAACCATGTGACCGAAATCCATTTATTCATATCAGAATCAGCCTACTCCTCTTTTAAGCTTCCTTCTTTCTCTTTGATCCTACTAAACATCAAAATGTGATTAACACATCATGTAATAAGAATCTATAAATAGGAACTTAATAGAGTTAGATAGTTGACGTACCTGAGCAGAGTTATACAATCTGATTTTATCATCTCTAAGATCTCTCAGGTAGTCTGGGAAGCTTCGCTTCCAATGCCCCTTCAATCGGCAATAGAGACAGATGGACTCTTTAGGAGTGACACATGAAACTATCTCAGAATTGCCTTTCTCTTACGGTCAAACTTTTTGACCTTGCCATATTTCTCTCCTTTAGGAGAAGAAATCATTTTTGGACTATCATCGTTGTCATTGCCTATGTCCATGGAAGTTTGGAAGGTAGATCTTCCAAACAAATTTGCTTGATCAGTGCGCCAAAGCATTGCTACTTCAGCAGCAATTAGCAAATATGTCAGATCAATAAGGGTTACGTCGTGGTATGTCATATAGTAGTCCTTAACAAACTGACTATATGACTTAAGAAGCGATTGAAGAACCAAGTCAACAGCTAGCTTCCTTGGGAAAACGACACCCAACATAGAATTTCCATCTTGGTGTTTGTGAAGGGTTTTGAGCATTATAACACTCCTAAGGTGTACATGCAACCCTAGAAACCTTGGATCTATGTTTTACTAAGATACATGCAAATTTGTTTTTCCAAGGTTCTTCACCTAACTAGCATGGCATGGAGAACTTTGAAACATAAAAACTAGTAGGAGAACATACCTTTCTTGTTGCTTGGATTCCTTGAGAACCTTGTGAGCCTAGGTGTCACGGACCGAGTTTCTGGAAAATTCCACGATCATCTAGAGAACTCTGGAACGATCAAGTATACTCGAGAAGTCTCCGGAGAGATCACGAATTCTCTACGGGACCCTGGAAGATACTAGAATATTATAGATGTTCGTGGAACAATGGATAACGATCCAGAATAATCAAGAAGACACTAGACGAAGCTAGAACAAACCGGAAGACTTTGGAACGATCTAGAACATGCTAGATCATACAAGAACGATTTTCATTATGTCGAGACGACCTAGAGATTTCTAGAACATCGTAGACAAGTATACCATATTCTAGAGTCTTGTAAAATCCATGTATATAATAGGAAGAGTCTATATTAGTCAATAATGATATGGACCTAGAAACTTCCATTTGAGGAGGTGTAAGGTTCCTATAAATAGGGAGAATGGCTCATTTGCCCAGACCATCGAGAAGTTGCCTTGTAAAGAAGTTGAGTTATATAATAGAAGCTTTCTTGAAGTGTCCCTTGTCGTAACTATTGCTTCCTAAGTTCGTTAGTACATCTAGATCGTCGAAGTTAGCCTGACTTAGTTGGAGAAGCACTAAGTGGCACACGGTATTGACTAGTCTAAAAGAGTCATCCCCTGACAAGTGGTATCAGAGCCACAGTTCGTACGAGCAAGAGATCGTAGCAATGGAAGGAGGAAGTGATGTAGCTAACATTCCCCCTGTCGTCGAAGAGAAAGAAAGGAAGTCCAGGAGGAGGGACCAATCCGTTGACCCTTTGGCAAGCTTAGAAAACAAGCTTACAAAGGTGGAGATTAGCGTCGGTGAGATCCTTGAGTGGAAGGATACCGTCGATCAATTCGTTGTTGAGATACGTGACACGAGCGATGGATTGAAGGAGACCATCGGTGTCATCAAGGAAGAAGTCCTTGGACTTATCAACACCTTGCGGAATGAGTTCCGTGAGAAGGTAGACGCATTACAAGCCAAAGTAAACTTGTGCAAGGCAGCAATCGCCGGAGGGACCATAACGAGAACATTGCCGCACACAGAAGCACCCAAACCATTGAAGTATGGAGGTAAACGCGATCCCAAAGAACTTGAAGAATTCTTTTGGTCGATGGAATGCTACTTCAATGCTAGTCAAGTGAAGGAAGACAAGACAAAGGTAGATACAACCGTACTTTACCTATGCGAGAGTGCAGTTCTATGGTGGCGAAGGAAGCACGGTGATATTCAAAAAGGATTATATACCATAGACACATGGGAAGAATTCAAGAGGCAACTTAAGAGACAATTATGCCCGCATAATGCTGAAGACATAGCGATGAAGAAACTTCGTGAGCTAAAGCATACTGGATCCATCCGAGACTATATAGTCGAGTTCACGAGCTTGATGCTAGAGTTACGAGACATGCAGGAGAAGGACAAACTTTTCTATTTCATGGATGGACTACAATCTTGGGCCTACAACGAGCTCAAAAGGAGAAATGTCAAAGACGTCGACGAAGCTATTGTCGTGGCAGAAGATCTAATGGAATTTCGAAAAGAAAGCACGGTTAAGAAGAATAGTGGGGGAGAACAAACTATGTTAGAACCGGAACCAAAACAAAACACACCCCAACCTTTGAATACGAAAGGAAAATCAATCGAAGGAAGAAACCGAAGAGGAGTACGGAAGGAGATCAAGTGCTACTTGTGTGATGGTCCTCACTTGATCCGAGACTGTCCGAAGAAAAAGACATTTTATGCAATCGTGTTGCAAGAAGAAGAATAAGAAAAAGAAGCTCACATGAGTTCCATGCAACTTCTGAACTCTATGCCAAAAGACGAGACAAGGGAATCGAAAGGGAGTGGTTCTAAGGTAGGAAGTCTCATGCTAGTCAAAGCCAAGTTGAATGGAGGAAATACCAAAGCGCTAATAGATTCAGGTGCGACTCACAACTTCCTTTCTGAAAACGAAGCAAAGAGATTGGGAATCCACTACCTGAAAGAAGAAGGCCAGTTGAAGGTTGTCAGTTCTCCCTCCAAACCTATCATGGGAGTTTCATGGGGAGTACCCATGAAAATCGCGGAATGGGAAGGGAACATTGACCTAGTAGTCGTACCGATGGACGACTATAACATGGTATTAGGAATAGAATTACTAAACGGAGTACGTCCATGGTCATTTGAAATCGATAACACGATGCGTATTACTAAAGGTAAAATCATTCACATCGTACCTATAGAAAGGAGTAGAACAAGGTCTCGAACGCTATCATCGATGAAGTTTAACAAAGACCTTAAGGAAGTTGGGAATATACGGGAAAATACCCTAAGTTAGAAGAAGGAAGATGATTCACAAGCGAGTAGTGATCGAACCAGGAAGTATGTGAAACCAAACCACATAGTTCGAGGTGTCGACACATATCGGTGCAAGACGGAGTCACGATTATCCTTAAGAATTCCTCCGATATATCGTGAGCCTACGAGAAGACCCACAACAGGCGAGGAAGTAAGAAGACAATTGACACATGTTAAAAGACTTGACGAGGACGTCAAGAGTTTAAGTGGGGGAGGGTGTCACAGACCGAGTTTCTGGAAAATTCCACGATCATCTAGAGAACTCTAGAGCAATCAAGTATACTCGAGAAGACTCCGGAGAGATCAAGAATGATCTACGGGACCCTGGAAGATACTAGAATATTATAGATGTCCGTGGAACAATGGAGAAGGATCCAGAATAATCAAGAAGGCACTAGACGAAGCTAGAACAACCCGGAAAACTTTGGAACGATCTAGAACATGCTAGATCATACAAGAACAATTTGGATTATGTCGGGACGACCTAGAGATTTCTAGAACATCGTAGAAAAGTATACCATATTCTAGAGTCTTGTAAAATCCATGTATATAATAGGAAGAGTCTAGATTAGTCAAGAATGATCGGGACCTAGAAACTTCCATTTGAGGAGGTGTAAGGTTCCTATAAATAGGGAGAATGGCTCATTTGCCCAGACCATCGAGAAGTTGCCTTGTAAAGAAGTTGAGTTATATAATAGAAGCTTTCTTGAAGTGTCCCTTGTCGTAACTCTTGCTTCCTAAGTTCGTTAGTACATCTAGATCGTCGAAGTTAGTCTGACTTAGGTAGAGAAGCACTAAGTATCACACGGTATTGACTAGTCTAAAAGAGTCATCCTGTGACACTAGCACCTCAAGTGTGATGCTTCAAATGTTTCACACAACACCACGACACTTGGAATAACTTTGAGAGAAGTCCACACTCACTCAAAATCGGCTAGCCCTCTTGTTCTTCACATAGTGCCGATTTTGGTATCCCATGGGGTCCTTTTATAGTTGTGTCACAAGTAGGGTTACACCATGTAAACCCTAATTGACATGGCTTTTCATATTCCATGATCCATGGGTTTGTAACCTCCATGGGCTATCCATGGAGCACCTTATGGGTTTTAGCCCAACTTAATAAACCATGGATCATTAGCCCACTATAAAAGAATGGATGATTTACACAATCAACCTCATATATTTAATTAGTCGCCTTTTTGATCACTAAGTTAATTCTTCATCAATACTAATTAAATAAAATTGTTATTAATATATTAGAACTTATAATATGTTAAAAAACCATAAGTGTCATTTCTCTCATTTAGTCTATCCAAGTGTTGCAATGTCATGCAACCCAAATGGACCATGCCAACCGGGTCAAGTACATTCCAGAAATAGTTATGAACTTAGACACCTAATCCAACAGTCTCCCACTTGCATAAGTCTAATAACTTTAACTGCAAGAATGACTTCAGGAACCGATCAGCAATCGTAGCTCTTTCAAAGTCTCGCGGAACTGAGATGATGATGATACGCCATTTAAGATTAGTGATCATATAATCCTCTGTTTTACATATCAGCCGGACAAATACATGGAACAATGTCGTACTTATTGTCCAGCAGTTTGTTTCCCAATTTCCGATTTGTTTGACATAGAACTTAATTTAACACATCAATTTAGTTCTGACCGGGCCCGGTACATAGGTCAAAACAAAATCATCGAGGGGCCCATATATCGCTTCTAATCTAAGTAGGAACAGATAAACTTCGATTCATATGCTTGTTCTACTACTTGATGAATTATACATAAAGGCACATTTTATAACATCGAGTTACCAATGCGTTTTCGTACAATCAATGTATAAACAACTCATATCTCTAGGTTTGAAGACTTATATGATATTACTGTCTCACGATCACTCGAGATAAATTCCATAAAGTGATACAAGTGAGCGTGGGTTGAATCTAATACTCGGAACTTATGAGCACTCATGAATGTTGTAGCAACCCTTGCTATGTCCAACACTTTATACATCTACAAGCCACCTTCATGATAGTCTTGATTCATATCTACTTCCAACATATGACCGACTGTGGAGAATTTGAATAATATGATATACCATAACATAATTATTCTGGAAGTCAAAACATGCAAAATGAAATGATAGTAAATGATTGACAGAAGATAGCAACACTTTACTTATAAATAAACAACAACTTTTATTTATCATCAAATGTCAATTACACTTTACAAATTTCAAAGCTATCTAATTTCAAAACTAATATCATCTGTTAGCCTTATGCGCCTCGCATGCTGAAGATGCTTAACCCTACCCAGTCCCTTCGTGAGGGGATCTGTCGGGTTCTCATCTGATGATACCCTCTTTGCCACGAGGAGTCCTTCTTCTATTCAATGTCTGATGAAATGGTATTTTCTGTCGATGTGTCTGGATCTTCCGTGATCCCTTGGTTCCTTGGCTAAGTCAACTGCACTTTCACTATCACATAAAATCTCCATATGCTCCTTTATAGCTGGTACAACTCCAAGGTCTCCAATGAAGTTCTTTAGCCATATAGCCTCCTTTGCTGCCTCGCTTGCTGCTATATACTCTAATTCAAAAGTTGAATCAGCCACTGTCTCCTGCTTGGAACTTTTCCAAGTAATTGCTCCTCCGTTTAAGGTAAAGACCCAGCCTGACTGAGAGCGGAAATTATCCCTATCAGTCTGGAAGCTAGCATCATTATACCCTACTACTCTCAAGTCATCACTCCCACGGAGGGTAAGGACCCAATCCTTAGTCCTCCGTAGGTACTTGAGAATGCTCAAAGCAAAGGCCACATCAGGACGAGTACAAGTCATAGCATACATGATTGAGCCTACAGCGGAAGCATACGGTACTCGACTCATCTCAGCTATCTCAGCCTCTGTACTCGGGATCTGAGTCTTACTCAATCTGGCGTAACTCTGGATCGGTAACTCTCCTTTCTTGGAATTCTGCATGATGAACCTATTCAGCACCTTATCCAAGTAGGTACTCTGACTAAGTCCAATTAGTCTTTTACTCCTGTCTCTCAAAATCCTTATCCCTAGGATATAGGCAGCTTCACCAAGGTCCTTCATAGCGAAACACTTCCCAATCTGGGACTTCACTTCTTGCAGAGTGGGGATGTCATTTCCTATGAGTAGTATGTCATCCACATACAATACCAAAAAGCTAACTATACTCCCACTAGCCTTGACATATACACAAGACTCATCTTCGCTCATAGAAAAGCCAAACTCTTTGACTTTCTCATCGAAACAAAGATTCCATCTGCGAGGTGCTTGTTTCAATCCATAGATGGATTTCTCAAGCTTACACACTCTATTAGGGTACTCTGTACTGACAAAACCCTCTGGCTGACTCATGTAAACATCCTCAGCCAACTTTCCATTAAGGAAAGCGGTTTTGACATCCATTTGCCATATTTCATAATCATGAAATGCAGCAATGGCTAACATAACCCTAATAGACTTAATCTTTGCTATTGGTGAAAAGGTATCATCATAATCAACTCCCGGAGTTTGAGAAAAGCCCTTTGAAACCAGTCGCGCCTTATAAGTGTGTACATTACCATCCATGTCGGTCTTCTTCTTGAAGATCCATTTGCACCCAACTGTCTTACGACCTGGTACATTGTCAACCAAGTTCCAAACTTGATTGTCATACATGGACTGTATCTCGCTGTCCATAGCCTCTTTCCATTTAGCAGCCTCAGGGCCTACCATGGCTTCCGTGTAGCTGTTAGGTTCTTCCAGACTTACCAGTGTGCAATCACTGATAAGTGTATCACCTTCCGCAGTAATATGGAAACCATAGTAATGCTCAGGTGCATTCCTAACTCTCCTGGAATGCCTCAGAGGTACAGACTCGTCAGTCAGATCAACAGGAGTTTCCTCCTCAGGTTGATTTCTAGGGTTTGAGGTTCCTTCACCACTTGACTCTTGAATTTCTTCAAGGTCAATTTTCCTCCCACCGTTTCCTTGGCTTATGAACTCTCTCTCGCGAAAGACTCCTCTCCTTGCTACAAAGACCACATCATCATTGGGTCTGTAGAAGAGGTAACCAAAGGATTTATGTGGGTAGCCGATGAAAATACACCTCTCACTTCGAGGTTCGAGCTTATCGTGAGTCTCGCTCCTCACGAAAGCCTCGCTACCCCAAATCTTGATGTGATCTAGATTGGGAACTTTTCCAGTCCACATCTCGTGAGGTGTTTTGGCAACCTTCTTTGTAGGGACTAGATTAAGGATATGGGCGGCAGTCTCTAAGGCATACCCCCAAAATGAGATTGGTAGCGAAGCTCGACTCATCATGGAACGAACCATGTCCAACAAGGTCCGATTACGCCTCTCAGCCACACCATTCAACTGTGGTGTCCTGGGAGGTGTCAATTGTGAGACAATCCCACATTCCTTAAGATAGTCAAGGAACTTTGTACTAAGATACTCACCACCTCGATCGGATCGAAGCATCTTAATGTTCCTGCCCAGCTGATTCTCCACTTCCTGTTTAAACTCTTTGAACTTTTCAAAGGTTTCTGACTTATGCTTGATTAAGTAGACATATCTATCTACTATAATCATTAGTAAAAGTCACATAGAAGCGGTTAGCATCCCTTGTGGTAGTTCTGAAGTGTCCACACACATTTGTGTGTACAAGATCCAACAAACCTTCACCCTTAGCACAAGTACCAGTGAAAGGTGACTTTGTCATTTTCCCAAGCAAATAAGATTCACAACTATCATCCGACTTTAGGTCAAATGACTCCAAGACTCCATCCTTTTGGAGTTGGCCTATGCATTTCTTGCTTACATGTCCAAGACGACAATGCCATAAAGATGCTTTATCCAAGCTAGTGGAAGAATCAATACACAACACATTATTTCCTAGGTTATCTACAACCGACACAGTTTCATATATACCATCACAAGGTAATGCTTTAAAATAAAGAACATTATTAAAGAAAGAATTAATACCACCACATTCATTATCAAACAAAAAGGTAAAACCTTGTTTGTACAAACTGTGAAAGGAAATAATATTTCTCGCCATTTCATACGAGTAATAACATTTATTCAAATCTAATGTTAACCCACTACTTAGCAACAAAGAATAAACTCCAATCTTGGTGACAGGTGTAACTTTCCTATTCCCCATGATCAAGTTTATCTTCCCATGCTCCACATTCTCACTTCTTCTTAGTCCCTGCAAATCAGAACATATGTGAATACCACAACCTGTATCAAGGACCCAAGAATTAGAATAGGGTGAGTTATTAGACAATATAGTGTAAATACCTGCATGGTTGGGTTTCACTTTCCCATCCTTAACATCTTGCAGATACTTTGGGCAGTTTCGCTTCCAGTGCGGCTATTCATGGAAATAGAAGCATTCAGCCTCTTTAGGGTTAGCAGAAAGAGTGACAGAACCTGTTTTGGTTCCATTCAAAGAGGACCCATCAAGGGACTTTCCCTTGGTACCCTTCGAAGGGCTCTTCCTCTTCTTCCCTTTACCTTACCTGATTGCCAAGACAGGGGCCGCTGTAGGAGTAGGAGTAATAACAACCGACTTACCTTTAAGAGCACTTTCCGCGGTCTTCAAAAGTCCTTGAAGTTTGTTGAGTGTAACTTCCTCCTTGTTCATGTGATATGTCATCCGAAATTGATCATAACACGAAGGTAAGGAGTGCAAAATGATGTCAATTGCCAACTCCTCGGGGAAGTTCACATTCAATTTCAGTAAACGGTCCACATACCTTTGCATTTTCTGCATGTGGCCCGTGATGGGTTCACCATCCTTCATCCGGGTTGTTATCATGGAGGAGATGATGTCATACCTCTCTTGACGAGCACTTTGATGGTAACGGTCCATCAAGTCCTGGTGCATCTCAAAAGGGTGATAGTCCTCAAAAGACTTTTGGAGATCGGCTGTCATCGTGGCCAACATGATACATGCCACATTAGTGGCATCTCTCTCATGAGTCCGGTATTCAGCGATCTCCTCAGGAGTAGCAGACGACTCATCAAGTTCCTTAAGCTCCTTGTCGAGGACATATTCCTTGTCCTCGTAACGAGTGACCATCCTGATGTTCCGGATCCAATCCATAAAGTTGGAACCATCGAAGATGACTCTCCCACAAAGTTTCATGAGAGAGAAGGAGTCGATAGCGTTTGAGCCGGAAGCAGCATTGTTGGAAGACATCTGAAAAGAAGAAAGACAAGTTTAGATTAGATATAAAGATAGTCCTTAATAAGGCACCCAAATGTAATATTAAGGCTAGGACCCAACACAATATTTTATAACTTAGAAGAGGGATGTGGTAATCCAAGCTATAAAATATTTGAAGGTAGGTGAATGACGATTCACCAATTTCCACCATGAAAAACGAAATAAATTATTAGGTTTTTTTAACTGGTTTTGAAACTCCTAGATTCTTTTGAGATTCATTGAACTTTTCAATTGCATGTTTCAATCTCGATTGTGCCCTTCAGGTTTTGTGACTGGGATGCCGAGGATCACAAAACATGGTGTGAATTAACCATGCAAATTACTTGGTACTCTTAATGTTTATCACCTAACCGATGTGCCGGTTAACCACACGCGCTCCACCGATCTATGATAAACATTAAGTCACCCTTTACCTACCTTGTTAAGTCCAGGTTAGTGTGCCGGTTAACCACACACGCTCCACTAACGACTTAAGCAAAGTGCAAAGTGTAATTCCATGGGTTAGCACCAGATTCACATTTTTCCTAAAGTAACCAAGATTGGGAATTTATAAAAAACATTTAGTTACTTTATATACATATACATACATACATATATATATATATATATATATATATATATATTATTAACTTATAATATTATAAAGTATAAGGTGTGACAACCCGAAACTTTGTCCGTTTCCGTTTCGTGTTTCCCATTAATAAAATGTCGAATTTGTTAGCTTTTCCGTCAAACTTCTTGGTTTTGAAAATAATCTAGTTATATATAATTAAATTATTTACGAGTTGGAACCAAAAATCGCGCGGAAACCCGAATATCTCGAAAAATCAAACATTTCCGGTCTAAGTGAGGTTACGACCGTAAACAAGTTTACGGCCGTCAACTCGTTTACGACCGTAAACCTGTTTACGGTCAGTGAAGAGTGGACCCCCCCCCCCCTCAACACCCCTATAAATACGATACCTCCACCTTCATTAGAACATTTCTGGCCAAAAACTCTCTCTTTTTCTCTCTAAGAATCTTAACCGTAAACACTCAAAACGCCTTCAAACTTCGGAAATCATCGAGAAACCACGTTTGGAGTCACTTTGGAACGTCTGGAAACGTTCATCTCTTCGAAATCAGCAACCAGCACCAGTGTTCTTGAGTTTACGGTCCGCCTTCAGAAACCGTAAACTTTGTTCTTGAGTTTACGGTCCAAGCCTTCAGAAACCGTAAACTCTGTTCTTGAGTTTACGGTCCAAGCCTTCAAAGACCGTAAACTCGCCGAGGCTTCAGAAACCGTAAACACTAGTTTACGACCGTAAACCCCCATTTACGACCGTAAACTATATATAGATCACGGTCGTAAACATCTTTTTGGTGGTACTTTTGGCTGAAAACTCATTTTCTTCGATTCGATCAAGTCCCGGTAACATCCTTCAACCGAAAATAAGTGTTTCTCTAACACGTTATCTAACGAAATCGCTAATTTAGATACATATATGTATTTATTTGATAATAGGATTTCGTTAAGTGTCACGTACAACAACTCGAGGATCTTCATTTCGGTCAACGATTTCACGCAACAACTGTGAGTTCATACCCCTACATTTTCCGTATTTTTAATGTTTCCAGGGGGGAATACAAGCTAAACATAAATGTTTTCAAGAATATACATAAAACTTATGCAAAACTCATACTTTAAATCCCTTTTGTACTGTGTTGAGCATAAGGGACGTTTTCACTAAAAATTGCATAGTTTTTCCGGACACGCTATTCACTACATTATACATGCAAACTATAATCGGTATAGTTTGGGATTTTCTGAAACTTATCAAGTATAGAAATTTTCACTACTAGACATATGCACTGAAACAGAAACCGTTTACAGTTTACATCACTACTTTATAATGGTATTCATAACTGAAATTATCACTATATATGGTATACATACGGATTTTCACTACGGTAGAACGCTACTACACTACATGTAAACTAGATTGTACGATACTGTGAGGCGCTACTTCACTACTGTACCCTTGGGTGTACAGGGATAAATCCTACCACTGTATGACCAGAGTCTCCTGGAGGGAGAGCGTGAGATTTGTGAATAGATCTATTCGGGACTGACAATCCCACATCTGGACTGCTAGCTACAGTTAGGCGGGCACGCCTGAGATGTACAAATGTCATTTAACTCGACGCCTGAAGAACGTTGGAAAGGTCTCTAGTCATATCAAGCATGGTTATACGACTCACATTATGTATAATTCACCTTTAGTTTACAACCTGACACTCTTCAACATTTTTATTTTTACTAAATAGGACTGATATACATTACGTATACTGGCTAAAGCCAGGGTTTTCAAACAGAACCGATTATGCAATGGTTTCACATACAAAATACTTATACTTCATGATTAGTTCTAGCTAGTCACATGAGGTAGTATTTTCGCATATCACTACAGTTTTCAGTAACGAACATTCATGGTTTTATACGAAATCGATAACACTACCCTTTTCATTAAAGAAAATATCGGATTTTCTTGGAATCATACAGATATTCATGGCTTATTACAGAACTGATAACACTACGTTTTCACTAAGGAAAATATCGGATTTTCTTGAAACTATACAAATATTTTCCGAACTCATCAACGATTTTCACTACAAACCACCGCTTATGAACTCACCGGCTTTATGCTGATACTCTTTCAAACTGCTTGTATTCTCAGGAAATCAGTAGACAGGTACTTGCTGGATTTTCGAGGAACTGGAGCATTAAGAGTTTTATGTTTATACTATACAAAGCTATTGGATGTAATTCAAACAAAGTTTCAGTCAAGTTTCAACTGATCTAAACATTTTTATTTAAGTATTCACTGTAATGCTTGTGTTGCTATGATTGTTGTTATTCATTGGTTGTGATGCTACACATGACGTCCTCCGCCCCGGAACGTTTTCGCCATCGGTTTCGGGGTGTGACAGATTGGTATCAGAGCCCTTGTTTATAGCGAACTAGTATACCGAACCTTACGTGGTATACAACTATAAACACTAAGGGGCCTAAGTGCTCTACACTAAAAGTATACTTTCAAAATAGAAAGTATTTTTATAAAAAGTATACGAGCATGCATACATAACAAAATTCGTGTCGCTAGTAGAACAAAACAAAAGTATTTGGATGCTGGAACGCTGCGGTTAAACCTGGGCAGTTATGTAATCATGTCTAGGGTGAATATAGCATGATCAACTATATTCAGTCGAGACATGACCAACATGTGTTTGGGAGTGATTGTGGTGCTACAGCAGGTCTAAAACTTACCAAAATCATCTCACATAAAATACTATAGGATTATTTTCGCTAGAGCCAAACTCAGTATACAGATTCACTCTGAGTGTTGCTACCTCTCTTTCCTTGAGCGATAACTTACTTGTGTTAGTAACCTCTCTGTGCTTGTCGCTTGGTAGAATGCTTTTATTATCAGGATGGGATATATTTTGTTTTATATATATCTCGAGGACTTACCATCCTCTTCTTCCTGATTGTTTCTAGAACAAGATGCCTCCCCGACCAATACCCATCAGAAGGAACAACGACACTCCACCACCACCACCCCCTCAGTTCGACCCCGTCATGTTTTAGGCAGCAGTTACAGCCGCCGTGACTGCAGCATTGGCACAAGTGAATGCTGGTGGGGCTGGAGGTGGAACCAACCCTCAAAGGCAAGACGGATCCCAGGGACAACAAAAGGAGTGTTCCTACAAGGACTTCATGAATGCAAAGCCCAAGTCCTTCGACGGAAAAGGGGGAGTCATCGCTCTGACTCGATGGTTCGAGAAGATCGAATCCATCTTTGAAATTTGCACCTGTTCGGAAGCCAACAAGGTGAAGTTCGCCGCCTGCACCTTCACCGACAGAGCCTTGACCTGGTGGAATGGTCGAGTCAAAACCCTAACCCTGCCGGTGGCTAATGTCATGGGTTGGGAAAGGCTGAAGGAGCTCATGCTCGCGGAGTACTGCCCGAGGGGCGAAGTGCAAAAGTTGGAGCACGAACTCTGGAACTTGAAGATGAAGGGTTCCGACATCGCTGCCTACACCGCTAGATTCTGTGATCTGGCTCTCCTCTGTCCGGGAATGGTCACCCCGGAAAGCAAGAAAATTGAAAGGTACATCTGGGGACTGACACAACCAACAAAAGGGAATGTCTTGGCTGCTAGACCAATTACTTTTGAAAGCGCCAAGGATCTGGCACATACTCTGATCGATCATGGAATCGATGTGGATGAGGTGGCAGCTGTCTCCGAACCACAAAAGGAAAGCGGTAGGAAGAATAAGAAGATTGGTAACAAACGAAAGGGTCAGTCTTCGCAGGAGCCCTCCAAGAAACAACAAACAGTGGCAGTTCATGCTGTTACTGCTCCTGCTGCTGCTCCCACTACTGTTCCAACCACCCAATCTCCTACCGGTGGTTATGCTGGAAGACTACCCTTGTGCAACAAGTGTAACTTCCATCACCACGGACCCTGCCGTGAGTTGAGTTGCAACAACTGTGGAAAGAAAGGACACACAGCTCGATACTGCAAGGTGCCAACCCAACCAACCAACCAGGCTCCGGGAGCGGGCGCTGGTCAAACTTGTTATGGATGTGGAGAGGCTGGGCACTTCAGGAGAAACTGCCCCAAGGCAAAAACTGGTGGCAATACAGGGAGAGTTCTGGTGATGGGCCAGGAGGAAGCAGTTGTTGATCCTACCGTGGTTACGGGTACGTTCCTCCTTGACAACTCTTATGCATGCATTCTCTTCGATTCTGGTGCGGAGAGGATTTTTGTTAGTCATACATTCAAACATCTAATCAAATGTAAATCCCAACCCCTAACCGAAACATTTACCGTCGAGATGGCCAACGGAAAGAAGGAGAGCACTAACGACATATTCATAGGCTGTACTCTTACTCTAGACAATTATTTGTTTCCCATCGACCTTATGCCTGTGTCCATCAAGAGCTTCGATGTCATTATCGGCATGGATTGGTTGAGTCCCAATCATGCTGATATTCTTTGCTTCGAGAAGGCTATTTGTCTCAATCTTCCCTCTGGTGAAGCTCTCATACTTTACGGAGATAAGCCTAGCTCGAACCTCCGTATCATTTCGTGCATCAAAGCCCAGAAGTATCTGCGGAAGGAGTGCCATGCGTTCCTAGCTCATATTGTTGATAAGACGCAAAAAGTTAAAGACTTTGAGAGCATCCCCGAAGTCTGCAACTTTCCTGACGTTTTCCCCGAAGATCTTCCAGGAATCCCTCCCGAGCGCCAAGTCGAGTTTCGTATCGACTTGATCCCCGGAGCTACTCCTGTAGCTAAATCTCCTTACCGTTTAGCGCCAGCGGAAATGCAAGAATTATCCAGTCAGCTTAATGAGCTGATCAGCAAAGGATTCATAAGGCCGAGTTCCTCACCCTGGGGAGCTCCGATCTTATTCGTGAAAAACAAAGATGGATCCTTTCGGATGTGCATTGACTACCGAGAGCTGAACAAGCTTACCATCAAGAACCGATATCCCCTACCCAGAATCGACGACCTCTTCGACCAACTTCAGGGAGCCAGTTACTTTTCAAAGATAGATCTAAGATCAGGGTACCATCAATTACGAGTTCACGAGAATGATGTGCCGAAGACAGCATTCCGGACTCGCTATGGACACTACAAGTTTGTAGTAATGCCCTTTGGTCTGACCAACGCACCGACAGTATTCATGGATTTGATGAATCGGGTGTGCCGCCCTTTCTTAGACAAGTTCGTAATTGTGTTCATCGACGATATACTTGTCTATTCGCGGAGTGAGAATGATCATAAACAGCACTTAAGGCAGGTGTTGGAAACTTTAAGGGCAGAAAAACTATACGCAAAATTCTCGAAGTGCGAATTCTGGATCAGGAAGGTAAATTTCCTAGGACACGTGATTAGCAAGGAAGGAATACACGTGGACCCTTCCAAGATCAAAGCGATTGAGAATTGGTCTGCACCAAAGACACCCACAGAAATCCGACAATTCTTGGGTCTCGCATGCTACTATCGCAGGTTCATCCAGAACTTCTCCAGAATCGCTAAGCCTTTAACTACCCTGACACAGAAGGGTGTAACCTTCAGTTGGGAATCTAAGCAAGACACTGCATTTCAAACATTGAAGCGGGCCCTGTGCAGCGCACCTATCTTGTCCCTGCCCGAAGGGACAGAAGACTTCATGGTCTACTGTGATGCATCCAATCAGGGCTAGGGTGTGTGCTCATGCAGAGAGGAAATGTCATCGCCTATGCCTCGAGGCAGTTGAAAACGCACAAAGTCAATTACACAACTCACGATTTAGAGTTGGGAGCAGTGGTCTTTGCGTTAAAGATCTGGAGACACTATCTCTATGGAACCAAGTGCACTATCTTCACCGACCATAAGAGCTTGCAACATATGTTCGATCAAAAGGAGTTAAACATGAGACAACGGCGATGGGTAGAGTTACTCAGTGACTACGAGTGCGAAATTCGCTATCATCCCAGAAAGGCCAATGTGGTAGCAGATGCCCTCAGTCGAAAGTAGTATTCAGGACGTAAGGTGAAGGCACTAACAATGACCATCCATTCCCATTTAACCGCGCAAATCAAGGAGGCTCAGCTGGAAGCCTTAAAACCAGAGAACATGTCGGGTGAAGCCTTGAGAGGAATGGAAAAGAACTTAGAGGTCAAGGGAGACGGAGTGTACTATTTTATGAATCGGATATGGACCCCAAAGTTCGGTGGTTACAGAGAGGTTGTAATGAACGAAGCTCACAGGACAAAATACTTCGTTCACCCAGGGTCGAATAAGATGTACTTTGATGCGACCTTGGTCTGGTTCGATCGGTACTGTTCACTTGGATTCTCGATTGCCTCTGCAATATCACAAAGAAAGAAGGCCGTCAGCCGCTTTCCGGGAGGAGCTCCCGGAAGAACGCTCCGACGGTCAAGTTAGAGAGTGTTTAGGGTCTTTGGGTGTGCGCTCTTAGAGAGTCCATAGAGCTTACCTCGTAGGTCTGAGAGCGTATCCTTTTATACCTAGCTCCCTTGCCTGATTCGTACCAGACAAGATCGCTTTTTGGGGAGACAGGATCAGGGGCGCTGATTGGAGACTCATGCGCCTTTAACCGTTAGGGCGCTCTTATTGGCTCTGACGGTAATGGTCTGATCCTCCTGCTTGTCTCCTGACCGTTTCTTTTGTCTTGGAGCTGGGAGCGTCTCTAGGCAGGCGCGAGCCTTTCGCCTGTGCGTTCCGCTCCCGAGAGCGCCAGCGGACGCTAAGCCTGCTGGGCTGGGCCCGGTTGGTGTGTGTGAGCCTTTCGCCTGTGCCTTCCACTCCAGGGGGTGCCAGCGGATGCTAAGCCTGCTGGCCCAAGGCCGGTTGGCGTGTCCGGCTCGTGCTTCTGCCATGCTGCCCTAGGCACGTCATCAAGTCCCCCAGTCCTGTAGCCGTAGCGTTACAGCGCTAGCTACGGCGTTCTGGACTTAGATAGATTACGCGTGTCGGTTTTCCTTTACCTGTCGTTCCGTCTCTAATGGCGACGTAACTGCGCATGATGTCTGGCAATTACGTCACCGTGTCAGGCATTTAAATATCCCGCCTCTTCTTCTTCTTCTTTATAAGGGCCTTTGAACGGTTTCTCTTTATCCTTTCCTCCTTCCCTCTTCGTCTTCCTTTTTTCTAGCTTGTCTTCTTCTCTCTTCCTTTCTCATGGCAAACCTTCCCGGTATCCTCCCTTCCGCCACTGAGTATCGTCAACTGGAGGTCACGTATGGCTTATCTTCTTTGGAAGGTGTAGAGTTTCCTGCACCTGGCTCTAGTATCTCATCCCCTCCCCCTAGCAAGATTGGGGTTTACTTGAAAACCCTAGACGCTGGCATCCGTTTCCCTTTGACTGATTTTCAAGAGGAGGTCTTTCAGAAAGACGGTTGCAATCTTCAGATGTTGACCCCTAATGCAGTCAACAATGTGGTTGCATTTGAGATGATCTGCAGGGCCAACGGGTATCTTCCGGATTACTTTGTTTTCAAGTTTTTCTTCCGATTCTGCGTCACTGGGGATAAGTTCACCTTTTCGGTCCGGCGAGGGGGGCACGCCTTGGTTCCCGACGGGCGGACCCCTAAGAATTGGCAAGACAAGTGGCTATGGGTAGACCAGGAGTTGGTCCGAAGCGGCCGGTACCGTGCGAATGCTTTTGCCGATACCATCCCCAAGCTCTTCCCTCACAACCAAAGTGTCGCTGATTATCTGAAGTGTGTGCAAGTATCCCCTGAGGATTATTCTGAAGCTCTGCTTTCTGGTGTGGGGATGAGCCCTTCATGGAGGCGTCGTGGCAAGATGGCGGTGTTTTTCTCCGTTGTCGACGGTAGGTGCTGTACCCTTCTTTTTCCCTTCTCCCCCTTGTTACCACTATGTGACTGATATTCCTTGTTCTAATATCTCTAGGTGTTGAGTCTTCCCTGTCCATGGATGAGGTGTTACGGAAGCGTTATCGTGGCAAGTTAGAGTACCGTGAGGTGGATCTGGTAGATCGGCTTCCTCTACCCCGCCGACTGGACCAGCTTGTCTTAACTGCTGCTCCTTCCGCCCCTCCTGCAGGCTCGTCAGCGTCGGAGGGAGATCATTTACGCGCCCGCCGAATCTCTGCTGTCATGCCCCTGGGTAGCGCTCGCTCCTCCTCCGTGGAGGGTAGCAAAGACAGCAAAGAGGGGATTATCACGGATGTCCGGCGAATGCAAGCGAAGAGAAAAGTTGTCTTAGCCATGGGTGAGCCGGTTACCGGCGCACCCACCGCTACCAAAAGGGTTCATACCCGGTGCAGCTTCTCTCGTCTGCTGAGCTCTATGACTTCCACGCCGGCCGGTGTGGTCGTGATCCCTGATGACGACACGCAACAGTCTGAAGGGGTCGTCAGGGCGGCTGAACAGTCCGTTGTTCCTGCTCTCTCTTCTATTCCCGTTCCAGGTGTTTCCTTGGTTTCCCCAAAGTTTTCCCCGGTTAAAGGTTCTAGTGGCCCTGGGTCAGTCTCAGTTCCTTTAGGTGGTGTTTCTGGAGACAGCTCTACTGAGTCTCCTGTTTTTGTTCCTTCCTGGGATCTCCGCAACGATTCCCGACTCTCTGTTCGTAACAATGCTTTGGAATTTTCCTGCCATGCTTTTCCTCCGGCTGCTGTTGGCGATATGGAGGCTATGGGTAATCCTGTGCTCGCTCATAACATGGCCTATGCTGCTGCGCAGGCCATGTTTTACCTTGTCGCGGGTTCCCGTCGTGTTCATGCTCTTGGCGAGATGGAGACCGTCCACGCTACTTGTGGGTCACGCGTGACGGAGCTGGAACGTCGCCTTGGCGAGCTTAGCGAGGACCTCCGTCTGTCTGAGCAAAAATGTGAATTCTATCCTCTGAGAAGACCGTCCTTGACGAAACTAGGGCTGTCTTGGAAGCAAAGGTTGACTCCCTGACTCAAGTGAATGAAGGTTTGATGATCCAGGTGGAAAGTCTTGAACGCGATGCTGCTGATCGTGAGAAGCTTATTTCGTCATTACAATCGGATTTGGACGCTTCCCTTCAGGATTTGGATTGGTTGGTGCATGTTGGTGTTGTTCGAATTGTTGATAAATTGATTGAGCACCCGGACTTTACTAACACGATAAGTCTCATCCGGCATGCTGCTTTTATGGCCGGGGTTGAGTCTGTTCAGAAAACCTCTGCTAGTACTGGTGGTGGAGATGTCGGTGCTGATGTCGCTTCTGTTGGTCCCGTGGTTAGTGTGAACGACGCTTTGTTATCTTTTTCCAGTATGGATCATGCGTCCTTGTTGGGTCTGGGTGAATTGGGTGTTGGAGGTCTCCGAGAGTTGTGCTCGTTTGCTGGTTCAGAGGGTACTCCAGAAAGTGCAATGGGTCAGGGTATTGTGCCGGTGGCTGAGGTCGATGCTGGGAAGGGTAACGAGGGTGGTGATGGTAATCTTGGAGAAGGTGAGGTGGCTGTTGTGGGAAACGAAGTCACATATGGCGAGGATGATGTTGTTGAAGATGCTCCAGCATCGTGTGCTACCCCTCTTGGGGCGTGAAAATTTCTTTGCATGTTTTAGTTTCTGTCTTGTATGTTTCTTTTGATGGCCATGTGGTGCCTTTAGTTTGTATAACGTATGGGCTTTTGAACAATATTCTCTGTTTTATGTGTGTAATCACGAACTCTAAGCGCTATTTGTTTGTTGCTTACTCTCTTTCATATATATATATATTTTTTTTTTTGAAAAGAACATAGCACTCTGATGCACTAGGCGTTCTGCTTCGCCTATGTCATTGTCGATACGCTAAGTATCGGTACTGGGTGCTCTTAGTACCCAACGAATGGATCTCTACATGCACATTTTCAATCGTTAAGAGTTAATACACTAAGTATTAAAGATTAGCATTTGAATAATCCCATTACATTAACCATGGACTACAAATACACTAAGTATGAAACTCATGTCACTAAGCATGGACTTGTGTACACTAAGTACTTGGGATGTGCCGCACTAAGCAGCATATCGATCGACTGGGATTATACTTTTCTCTTTTCAAAAGAAAAACTTTTTCAAGTTCCTGGCGTTCCACGTTCTTGGAATCTGCTTTCCTTCCATCATTTCTAAGGCATACGCGCCATTCCATTTTGTTTCCGTGACTTTGTAAGGGCCTTCCCACGCTGGGCCTAGTTTGCCTTGGGGTTGGGCTCGACTTGCTTCGTTTTTCCTTAGAACATACTCGCCCACTTTGAACACTTTCTCCTTTACCCGTTGGTTGTAATACCTTTCTGTTGCATGCTTGTACGCAGCCTGGCGCATCTCTAATTTTTCGCGTTTTTCTTCTAGGATATCTAGGTTTATCCTCAGGTCCTGTGCATTGCTTTCTTCATCTGTGCTAGCCACCCTTAGCGTACTCACTGTTAATTCCATGGGGAGCATGGCTTCTGTCCCGTATGTCAAGCTGAATGGGGTTTCTTGCGTGCTTATTCGTGGTGTGGTCTTGTATGACCATAACACTGTTGGTATTTCCTCCATCCAGTTCCCTTTTGCTCTGCCCAGCCTTTTCTTAATTCCATTCATAATAGTTCGATTGGACACTTCCGTCTGCCCATTCGCTTGTGGGTGCACTACTGACGTGAACCGTTGCTTTATCCCTTTAGTGGCGCACCACTCCTTGAATGGGTTCTCGGCAAACTGCAGGTCGTTGTCACTCATGACTACTTTAGGCGTTCCGAACCTTGTTATAATATTCTTCCATACAAACTTTATCATGTGCCTCCCTGAGATGCACGCTAACGGCTCTGCTTCAATCCATTTTGTGAAGTAATCCACGGCCACTACCATGTATTTCAGCTTCCCTGGTGCTTCCAGGAATGGGCCCACTATATCTATACCCCATTGATAGAACGGCCACGGGCTAGATATGTTATGCAGTGGTGCTGGGGGGGTTTGTTTGGACTGGGGCGTACGACTGGCATTCCCTACATCTCCTGGCTATTTCTAGCGCATCTTGCTGTATTGTGGGCCAGTATACACCCATTCGTAGTACTTTGCCTGTTAGGGCCCGTGCCCCCTCGTGTGCACCCACCTGGCCTGCGTGTGCTTCATGTAGCATCTATCTCCCTTTGGCTTGGTTTACACACTTCAGCCATGGCGCTGTGAACCCTTTCCTATATAGCTCTCCATTTATTAATGCATATGAGGGCGCTTTTATACGTATCTTCCTGGCCTTGCCGTGATCGTCCGGGAGCACCCCTCTTTGCAGGTATTCCCTGAATGGCGTCATCCACGTTGGTCCAGTGGTCGTTAGGGTATTCACCTGCCGTTCGTCTATACTTCTTTCTCGAAACACCTCTACCAAGACTTTCTTCGATAGGTGATCGAAGCATGTGGACGCCAATTTGCTTAAGGCATCCGCCTTCTTGTTCTCGCTTCTAGGTATCTGCCTTATTGTGAACTGCTTAAACGACTCGATTAGTTGTTTCACCGTCTTCACGTACCTTCCCATTCTCTGATCTCTCACCTCGAAACTTCCATTGACTTGGTTCGTTGCTAGCCTTGACTCCGTCAGGGCTGTTACAACCGTTGCCCCCATTTGCTTGGCTAGTCGCAATCCTGCGAGCAGAGCCTCGTACTCCGCTTCATTGTTTGATGTGTGAAAATCAAAACGGAGGGCGTAGGTAACTTCTTCCCCCTTTGGGCTAGTCAGGATTAGCCCCGCCCCCGAGCCTTCCCTGCTGGATGCTCCGTCCGTATGTAATGTCCACGAACTGTTGTTGAGCGGAGCTTCTTCAACTGCCCACACTTTCTCCTTGGCAGGGCCCCCCTCGTCTGGGATTTCTAGCAGGAAGTCGGCCAACACTTGTCCCTTAATACTTGTTCTCGGGTGGTAACTTATGTCATGTTCCCCTAATTCGATTGCCCATTTCGCTAGCCGGCCCGGCGTCTCTGGTTTAAGCAGTATTTGTTTGATGGGGCAGTTTGTTAGCACTTCGATTTGATGTGCTTGAAAATACCGCCTTAGTCGCCGTGTCGCGTAGATGAGTGACAGGACTAACTTTTCCAGGGGGGGGGGGGGGTAGTTGAGTTCTGGCCCTTGTAATGCCCTGCTTACAAAATACACCGGCCTCTGTTCTCCTTCCCTTTCTACAGTTAACACTGAGGATATTGCTTCGTTGAGGTCGAAAGATACATTTGCAACGTCTCCCCTGGGACGGGACTGGCCAGCGTGGGTAACTTGTGTAGTGCCTCCTTGATTTTCTGGAGCGCTACTTCTGCCTCGTTCGTCCATTGGAAGTTGCTCTTCTCGATGCAGCCTTTTAACGTGTGGAACAACGGCATGGCCTTGTCAACGGATTTTGAGATGAACCTGCTCAGAGCTGTAAGCTTCCCGTTCAGGCCCTGCGCGTCCCTGAGGATGCCTGGGGTTGGCGTTTCAATAAGCTCATCCACCTTGGTCGGGCTGGGCTAAATGCCCTGCCTGGTGACATAGTACCCCAAGAACTGCCCCTCTTCCACCCCAAACGTGCACTTAGCCGGGTTTAATTTCATTTTTACCTTCTCTAGGGTTTGGAAAGTCTCCTCGATGTCTTGCAACATCTTGTCTTCGTGCGGGCTCTTGATCACCATATTGTCCACATATACTTCAATGTTTCTCCCAATTTGTTTGGCAAAGATCGAGTCAACTAGGCGCTGGTATGTAGCCCCGACATTCTTTAGACCGAAAGGCATCTTAGTGTAACAGAAGGTGCCATGGTCCGTGTAAAAAGCCGTTTTTCCTCGTCCTCTTTGCTCATCAAGATCTGGTGATACCCTTTAATGCATCTAAAAAACACTTCAGCTTGAATCCTTGCAATGACTCTACCTTCTGGTCAATTTGCGGGAGGGGGTAGCAGTCTTTAGGGCATGCTTTGTTTAAGTCGGAAAAGTCTATGCACATTCGCCATGACCCATCTTGCTTGCGGACCATGACTGGGTTGGCGATCCACATCGGGAATATTGCTTCCCTTACTATTCCAGCTTCTGCTAGTTTGGCCACTTCGGCGTTGATTGCCCTATTACGGTCCCCACCCTGGACCCTCTTCTTTTGCTTAACTTCCTTTGCTCCTGGTTTAATTACAAGTTTGTGCTCAATGACTTTCCTTTGTACCCCCACCATGTCTGTGGGGGTCCATGCAAACACGTGTTTATACCGCTTGAGCAAGTCGACCAACGCTTCTCTTACGCGACTCGGGAGATTACATCCAATACTGACCGGCTGGTCAGGGTGTTCCGCGTTGATCACCTCCTTTCCTTTTGCGGGGTCACGTCTCAGCTTCTTGGCCTCTTTAGTTATCTCTGCTGGTTTCATAATTGTAAAACATTGCAATTCTTTCGGTGGAGTGGCCAGTACCGTGGCTGCGCCCGTTGGAGTATCGAACTTCATAACTCCGTGCATGGTTGATGGAACCGCTCCTAGCTTTAAGAGAGCTGTTCTCCCCAGAATAATATTGTGTTCCGCCGCATGTCGGATGACCACAAAGTCAATCAGGGCGGTTTTCTTTTGCTGCTTATCGTGGCTGGTTATGGTCAAGGGAAGGTGAATTGTGCCTAGCGGCCATAGGCTATGGCCGGTGAACCCAACCAGCCTCCCCGTCGTGGGCCATAGGTTGTCTTTCCAGCGATCTGGGAGAAGCCGGAAACAGTGCTCATAAATGATTTCCGCCGAACTTCCTGTGTCAACGTAGACCCTGTGTATGATTATATCCCTGATGGAGGCTTAGATTACCTGTGGGTCGTCGCCCCTCCATCCCTCCGGGCGAGGGTCTTGAACAGAGAATGTGAGTGTGTGCATCGGGGTTCTGGTGGTCCCTTGTTCCGTTTGTTGCTCTCCTCTGCTTCTCTTACTCCGTATCATGAAGATCTCCTTAGGCTGGACTCCTTCGCGAGGTATGTTTTTAGCGTTTTCAGCGTCAAACTTGGCACGCAAGCTTCGTGCTATTTCCACCAGGTCCCCTTTAAGCTGCTTCACTTCCATTTCTTTTTTTAATACCGAACAGTTAGCTGTGTCATGCATCTTACTTTTGTGGTAATCGCAGTACCGGTTCTTTGGCGATTTGGCTGGCTGCTGCTTCTCCGACACCGTGTACACCTCCGGGCTATGGCCACGTCTGTCATCCTTGGCAAACGGTCGGAACCGAGCCTGTGGTCTCCTTGCTTGGCCGTAGTGCCTACTTCCCCCTCGGAAATCCGTGTGACCCGGGTTGTGGTGTCTGGTAGTCATTGCATTCAAGTAGGCCTGTTTTGCTGCTTCGCCATCCTCCTGTCTCAAATATCGTTCCACCCTTTCCTTCAATTCGGCCCGTGTTAGAGTCTTCTTTCCCATGAATTTTTGCGATAAAGGGCCTGGAAAAAGCCCCCACGTGAAGGCACCGGCTATGAGCCCCTCATCATGCCCCGGTACGTCTAGCGTGGCGTTTATGAACCTTGTGAAGTATTCCCGTACAGTTTCACCCTCTTTTTGCTTACAGCCTATGATTGAATGAGAGTCTCCCTTGTACTTGCATAATTGCATAAAGTTGGTAAGAAAAAGATACTTAAGCTGGGCAAAATTGGAAATGCTGCCCGGTTGTAGCGTCTTGAACCACGTGCCGGCGTTGCCGTCGAGTGTAGTTGGGAAATACGTGCACCAAAACCTTTCATCAAGCTTTAATGACGTCATGGTCCATTCATATGTGTCGATGTGGCTATCCGGGTCAGTGGTGCCGTTATACGTCTTGAGTATCGGTAGTTTGGCTGTGTTTGGTATTTCGTAGTCCAACAACTCTTTGACAAACGGAGACGTCACACTACGGGAAAGGCATTCGTGGCCTGGAGTGGTGGACGATCCCGGCGGTTGGTATTATGTGTTTAAGCCATATGGTGGCGGTGTGTGGTAGCCAAGGCTTGGTCCGTAAAAAGGATACGGCTGGAATGGTAGTTGGAGGGGGTAACTGGAGGGGAAAGGGTGTATAGGGTGCATAGGGCTAACTGTTGTTGTCTGCTGTAAGTTATTGTTAGCGGTGATGGTTGGTCCGGCCCATGTGCCGGCCATTGAATAGACAGGTGGCGGATGAGCTATCATGGTTTGTGCCAACGGTGGTACTGAAAGCATTGAACTCTGCCCGCTTGTCGCCTGGTACGGCGGTGTCGCTGTAAACGACGGTGGGATGTTGAAGACGTGGCCTGGTGGAATCATCGCTGAGTGAACCGGTTGTGTTTGTTGCAATGGCGGCACGAAGAATGGTGGCATCTGAAAGGACGTTGTTGGAAATGGGCCCACCGGAGTTGTTCTTGGCTGGTGAACTGGCGGTTGTGGGGCACCGTCAGTGGTTACCGTTGAGCTTCCTTCGCCTGTAGCGACCCTGCTGACCGCTGTAGGCGGCGGTGTTTCGTCCAACGCTGCCATGAGGCGTATGGGACTTGCCTGTTGTCCCTCACTGCCGTTGGACGTCATTCACTTGTCACTTTCGTGCTTTTAATTTGTGTTCTTGATCTCACAAACGGATGGTGCCAAATGATGCGACCTTGGTCTGGCTCGATCGGTACTGTTCACTTGGATTCTCGATTGCCTCTGCAATATCACAAAGAAAGAAGGCCGTCAGCCGATTTCCGGGAGGAGCTCCCGGAAGAACGCTCCGACGGTCAAGTTAGAGAGTGTTTAGGGTCTTTGGGTGTGCGCTCTTAGAGAGTCCATAGAGCTTACCTCGTAGGTCTGAGAGCATATCCTTTTATACCTAGCTCCCTTGCCTGATCCGTACCAGACAAGATCGCTTTTTGGGGAGACAGGATCAGGGGCGCTGATTGGAGAGTCATGCGCCTTTAACCGTTAGGGCGCTCTTATTGGCTCTGACGGTAATGGTCTGATCCTCCTGTTTGTCTCCTGACCGTTTCTTTTGTCTTGGAGCTGGGAGCGTCTCTAGGCGGGCGCGAGCCTTTCGCCTGTGCGTTCCGCTCCCGAGAGCGCCAACGGACGCTAAGCCTGTTGGGCTGGGCCCGGTTGGCGTGTGTGAGCCTTTCGCCTGTGCCTTCCACTCCCGGGGGTGCCAGCGGACGCTAAGCCTGCTGGGCCAGGGCCGGTTGGCGTGTCCGGCTCGTGCTTCTGCCGTGCTGCCCTAGGCAAGTCATCATACTTGGATCTCAAACAGCTCTATTGGTGGCCAAACATGAAATCAGAGATCGCTACCTTCGTGGGCAAGTGCCTAACTTGCGCCAAGGTGAAGGTCGAATATCAGAAGCCCTCAGGTCTACTTCAACAGCCGGAAATACCTGAGTGGAAGTGGGAAAGGATAACCATGGATTTTATCACCAAGTTACCCAGATCTCCGAGTGGGCACGACGCCATATGGGTAATTGTCGATCGGTTGACGAAGTCCGCCCACTTCCTGCCAATCAAAGAAAGCTTCGAAATGGAGAGACTCACATGGATCTACCTTCAAGAGATAGTTCGCCTTCATGGTGTACCCGCATCCATTATCTCCGATCGAGAGTGCAAATTTACATCAAGGTTCTGGCAGTCGCTGCAGAAAGCTCTTGGGACTAAGTTGGATATGAGCACGGCTTATCATCCGCAGACTGATGGACAGAGTGACAGAACAATTCAGACGTTGGAAGAAATGTTGAGAGCCTGCGTCATCGATTTCGGCGCGTCATGGGACACTCATCTTCCATTGGTTGAATTCTCCTACAACAACAGCTACCATACCAGCATCAAGGTTGCGCCGTTTGAAGCCCTCTATGGTCGTAAGTGCAGATCCCCTCTGTGCTGGGCTGAGGTGGGTGACACGCAGCTAGCCAGGGGTCAAGTCCCTGATAGTACTCTCACTGGTCCTGAAATTATCCGAGAGACAACTGAGAAAATTATACAAATCCGAGAACGACTGAAAGCCTCACTAGATAGACAAAAGAGCTACGCCGATAAGAGACGAAAACCCTTGGAATTCTAGGTTGGGGACCGCGTCCTTCTGAAGGTCTCACCCTGGAAAGGCATGATACGTTTTGGGAAGCGTGAAAAGCTAAACCCAAGGTACATTAGACCGTTCGAAATCCTTGCTAGGATCGGTCCCGTGGCATACAAACTTCAGTTACCCCGAGAGCTCAGCAACATCCATCCTGTTATCCACGTATCGAACCTAAAGAAGTGTTTGTCCGATGAGACACTTGTGATGCCTCTCGACGAGATTGAAATCAACGAGAACCTCAACTTCGTGGAAGAACCTATCGAAATCATGGATCGGGAAGTCAAACGAACGAAACAAAGTCGCATCCCGATAGTGAAGGTTCGCTGGAATGCCAAGCGGGGACCTGAATTCACTTGGGAGCGCGAAGATTAGATGAAACAGAAATATCTGCATCTCTTTCCTAATCCATGATTTGTGTGCTATGTTCAAATTTCGGGACGAAATTCCCTCTAACGGGGGGATGATGTGACAACCCGAAACTTTGTCCGTTTCCGTTTCGCGTTTCCCATTAATAAAATGTCGAATTTGTTAGCTTTTCCGTCAAACTTCTTGGTTTTGAAAATAATCTAGTTATATATAATTAAATTATTTACGAGTCGGAACCAAAAATCGCGCGGAAACCCGAATATCTCGAAAAATCAAACATTTCCGGTCTAAGTGAGGTTACGACCGTAAACAAGTTTACGGCCGTAAACCTGTTTACGGTCAGTGAAGAGTGGACCCCCCCCCCCAACACCCCTATAAATACGATACCTCCACCTTCATTAGAACATTTCTGGCCAAAAACTCTCTCTTTTTCTCTCTAAGAATCTTAACCGTAAACACTCAAAACGCCTTCAAACTTCGGAAATCATCGAGAAACCACGTTTGGAGTCACTTTGGAACGTCTGGAAACGCTCATCTCTTCGAAATCAGCAACCAGCACCAGTGTTCTTGAGTTTACGGTCCGCCTTCAGAAACCGTAAACTTTGTTCTTGAGTTTACGGTCCAAGCCTTCAGAAACCGTAAACTCTGTTCTTGAGTTTACGGTCCAAGCCTTCAAAGACCGTAAACTCGCCGAGGCTTCAGAAACCGTAAACACTAGTTTACTACCGTAAACCCCCATTTACGACCATAAACTATATATAGATCACGGTCGTAAACATCTTTTTGGTGGTACTTTTGGCTGAAAACTCATTTTCTTCGATTCGATCAAGTCCCGGTAACATCCTTCAACCGAAAATAAGTGTTTCTCTAACACGTTATCTAACGAAATCGCTAATTTAGATACATATATGTATTTATTTGATAATAGGATTTCGTTAAGTGTCACGTACAACAACTCGAGGATCTTCATTTCGGTCAACGATTTCACGCAACAACTGTGAGTTCATACCCCTACATTTTCCGTATTTTTAATGTTTACAGGGGGGAATACAAGTTAAACATAAATGTTTTCAAGAATATACATCAAACTTATGCAAAACTCATACTTTAAATCCCTTTTGTACTGTGTTGAGCATAAGGGACGTTTTCACTAAAAATTGCATAGTTTTTCCGGACACGTTATTCACTACATTATACATGCAAACTATAATCGGTATAGTTTGGGATTTTCTGAAACTTATCAAGTATAGAAATTTTCACTACTAGACATATGCACTGAAACAGAAACCGTTTACAGTTTACATCACTACTTTATAATGGTATTCATAACTGAAATTATCACTATATACGGTATACATACGGATTTTCACTACGGTAGAACGCTACTACACTACATGTAAACTAGATTGTACGATACTGTGAGGCGCTACTTCACTACTGTACCCTTGGGTGTACAGGGATAAATCCTACCACTGTATGACCAGAGTCTCCTAGAGGGAGAGCGTGAGATTTGTGAATAGATCTATTTGGGACTGACAATCCCACATCTGGACTGCTAGCTACAGTTAGGCGGGCACGCCTGAGATGTACAAATGCCATTTAACTCGACGCCTGAAGAACGTTGGAAAGGTCTCTAGTCATATCAAGCATGGTTATACGACTCACATTATGTATACTTCACCTTTAGTTTACAACCTGGCACTCTTCAACAGTTTTATGTTTACTATATAGGACTGATATACACTACGTATACTGGCTAAAGCCAGGGTTTTCAAACAGAACCGATTATGCAATGGTTTCACATACAAAATACTTATACTTCATGATTAGTTCTAGCTAGTCACATGAGGTAGTATTTTCGCATATCACTACAGTTTTCAGTAACGAACATTCATGGTTTTATACGAAATCGATAACGCTACCCTTTTCACTAAAGAAAATATCAGATTTTCTTGGAATCATACAGATATTCATGGTTTATTACAGAACTGATAACACTACGTTTTCACTAAGGAAAATATCGGATTTTCTTGAAATTATACAAATATTTTCCGAACTCATCAACGATTTTCACTACAAACCACCGCTTATGAACTCACCAGCTTTATGGTGATACTCTTTCAAACTGCTTGTATTCTCAGGAAATCAGTAGACAGGTACTTGCTGGATTTTCGAGGAACTGGAGCAATAAGAGTTTTATGTTTATACTATACAAAGCTATTGGACGTAATTCAAACAAAGTTTCAGTCAAGTTTCAACTGATGTAAACATTTTTATTTAAGTATTCACTGTAATGGTTGTGTTGCTATGATTGCTGTTATTCATTGGTTGTGATGCTACACATGACGTCCTCCGCCCGGAAACGTTTCCGCCATCGGTTTCGGGGTGTGACATAAGGGTTGAATTTTAACTTTTAAAATTCTAGGGGTTGGAACTAAAGTTTTCTAAAGTGACTTTACATGTTCCAAAACTTGAGGGCAAGTTTTGTAACTATTCAAAACTTTTCAATTTTCATAACTTATGAGTCAATGATTTATTAAAATGAAGACTCTTCATTTTATGTAACTTATGTGTTTAATTAATGGACTTTAAAAGAATGACTTTTGGTAATCCATAACTTGAGGACAAATTATGGATTCCATTAAAACACATCAAGAACAAGAATTAATCTAACAACTATTTGCAAATAATTCCTATGATCTTCTAAACTCATAAGTGTATGAACATTCATATCAATAATTTCAAGAATCATATAAACACATATAAAGCTTGAAATTTTGATAATAACCTTTGAAATTGGATTAGCATAATCATTACCACATCAAAAACAGGTTTTAAGTTTCAAAAAACAGTTTAAGGTAATGATCCTCATCCAATACCAAGCAAAACCCCGAAATTCTGCATACAGGTGCATCACCACGTCGTGGTAAAGACTGCCACGTCGTGGTGAGCAGTCATATGCAAAAAAAGCAGAATTTCAACTTTTGAAAAAAAACATGTAGCATCAAGTATCAAGAAAACAAGCCTAGGCTCTGATACCACTAAAGGGTTTTGAACATTCTAACACTCCTAAGGTGTACATGCAACCCTAAAAACCTTGGATCTATGTTTTACTAAGATACATGCAAATTTGTTTTTCCAAGGTTCTTCACCTAACTAGCATGGCATGGGAAACTTTGAAACATAAAAACTAGTAGGAGAACATACATTTCTTGTTGCTTGGATTCCTTGAGAACCTTGTGAGCCTAGCACCTCAAGTGTGATGCTTCAAATGTTTCACACAACACCACAACACTTGGAATAACTTTGAGAGAAGTCCACACTCACTCAAAATAGTGCCGATTTTGGTAGCCCATGGGGTCCTTTTATAGTTGTGTTACAAGTAGGGTTACACCATGTAAGCCCTAATTGACATGGCTTTTCATATTCCATGATCCATGGGTTTGTAACCTCCATGGACTATCCATGGAGCACCTTATGGGTTTTAGCCCAACTTAATAAACCATGGATCATTATCCCACTGTAAAAGAATGGATTATTTACACAATCAACCCCATATATTTAATTAGTCTCCTTTTTTATCACCAAATTAATTCTAAATTAATTCTTGATCAATACTAATTAAATAATATTATTATTAATATATTAGAACTTATAATATATTAATAAACCCTAAGTGTCCTTTCTCTCATTTAGTCTATCCAAATGTTGCAATGCCATGCTACCCAAATTGACCATGCCAACCAGGTCAAGTACATTCCAGAAATAGTTATGAACTTAGACACCTAATCCAACAGTTTGCATGCCAATTGGATTTGAGTGACCTTGAACTTTTCAAGTCGGCGAAAACGTGGGCCAGGGAGAATCACTAGTGGAGGTGGAGGAAGAGATGCATGATTTCCCGTTCCACAATTGCACGAAGAAGGGAACGTTCTTTCACCTTGATCGACACGTGGAAGATCGTCTTTAAAAGGAAAGCCTTTTCCAAAGGAATGAAGAAGATCTACAAAAGGGAGAAAATTCAAGTGAGTTGATTTAGATCCTTAATATAACATCCAAATGAAATATTAAGGCTAGGACCCAACACAATAATTTATAATTCAGAAGAGGGATGCCGTAATCCAATTGCAAATTATTTGAAAGTATGTAAATGATGATTTACCAATTCCACCACGAAAACGAAATTTTAACGAATTATGTTTTAGATTAAATTCCTAGATCTTTTGAGATTCATTGAACTTTTCAATGGAATGTTTAATCTCGATTATGCTCTCACTTTGTGACTGGGATGCCGAGGATCACAAACGCGATGTGAATAACCATGAAAACTAGCTTGGTACTCTCGATGTCATTTATCAGCTAATCAATTGCTGGTTAACCACACACACTCCATTGATCAACTATAATTTATGAGAAACCCATTGCCAACAATATTAGTCACATATTAGTGTGTCGGTTAACCACACACGCTCCACTAACGACCAATAAGGTGCAATGTGCAATTTCATGGGTTAGCATCAAATTCACATTTTCCTAAAGTAACTAAAATTGTGAATTTTATAAAATCATTTAGTTACTTTATTATTCATTATACTTTTAATGAGAGTTTAATGTCATATCCTACCCGTTCGGCTAATGACCCTCCACTAGTCAAGAGTGCAGTGGGTAAGAATGGATACCCAATGGCGGTCATTTTACAGGTCGCTTCCTTAAACACCCCTTATAGACCAACTTCATGAATGAGGCTTACTAACGGTAAGACTGACTTTTCTTATACATATATAATATATTAGACTTTTAATTTTATATAGTATAAGAGTGTATTTTTAAACTTTTAAAATACTAAGTTGTTTAATCCTTTAATAAATTAAACTTTTAATTTAGTTAAATTTAAAACCATATACAGATTTATCAATTGTCTTATAATTAATCTTTTAATTAAATTAATAATAAAATCCATAAGCATATCTTCTAGGTTTTTCCATTTAATTTTTCAAAAATAAACTTTTAATTTTAAATTTAAATTATAAAACCAAAAGGGTGTATTTTAAAAACTTTTAAAAATACTAGGTTAAATTTTAAATCAAAATAATCTTATCATTATCCAAATTTAACCAAATCCTTTAATTATGATAAGGATATCATATTACCTTTCATAAAATTCAGTTTTAGGCATTAAAAACGAATTGTGGTAATTATCCTAATCAAAACGAGATCTAAAAATCGAAAAATCAGGGAACTGACGAGTCAACTCGTCGAGTTGGACAATGAACTCGTCGAGTTCATACATGAACTCGTCGAGTTCCTGGATTAGACAGCAAAAAACGATTTTCTGCTACTTTGGACAGTTCACTATTGCATCAATTCAATTGAAAAACATTCTAAGCTCTGATACCACTGTTGGGTTTTGAGCATAACAACATTCCTATGTGATCATGCAACCCTAATTGCTTTGGATCTAAGTTTTTCACTAATTGAACATGCAAATTGAATACCAAAGTAATATCCCTAGATCTAGCATACAATTTTCGAAATCCAAATGAAATTAGGGTTAGAAGATTACCTCACTTGTTATGTAGTAATAACAAGACAATCTTGAAGATCTTTGACTCTTGAAAGCTTAGTGCCTCAAATGTTGCACCTCTAATGGAGTCACAAACACCCAATGCAAGAGGATGAGAGGAGAGACACAAGAAAATCGGCTTGGGTTAGGAACACTTGCTTAGGGCCGAAATTCTAATGACCTGGAGGGTTTATATATGGCTAAGGGCTGCTAGGGTTTCTGGAGGAAACCCTAATTTCCTGCTTAAGGCTTAAGCAGCCCATGGACCTCTTACCAGTAGGCCTTGGACGAAATCTATAGGGCCTCCATATATGATTTTGTCCACTCCTAATTAAGGAGTCCAGTAGCCCAGTTTCACAACTATCAATGATTTGCAAAACAGCCCCTCCATTATTAATCAGTTCCTTTAATCCCAAAATTAATATCAAATTAATTTCTGATTAAATACTAATTAATAATATGATTTCCAAATAATATATTAATCTTATAATATATTAATAAAATCATTTTGAGTACCAATTTATTATTTCAAATAATAAATTTCACTCTCTCTCCACTAGTCATCATGTCAAGTTGCATGAGTGAAGACAACCCAAAAGAACCATGCTACTATCAAATCAAGTACATACCAATTATAGTTATGGGCTTAGACACCTAAACCAACAAATTTCGCCTTTGATTCTCCAAAATACAAAACACACTTCTATCCCTATACTTATTTTGCTCTCCTACATATCTAAAGTCCAGATTAATTTAGTAAAGATTAAAAACAAAGTCAAAATTAGATTAGATACAAAGATGGCTACTAACCTCTACATTAACTTTGTCAAAAAGCTTTAGCTCCAAATCATACTCATGTTAACCAACAGTAGCAGAGAATGTAAAAACACTTTATGGAGCAAGATTGACTTTTGTATCTTTTGTATCAGCCAATAAAAATGTTATGACAACTTTATCCTCTCTCTGACCCAATTAACTTCTGGATGTCTACTACAAAAGCTCAAAATATTGTTAAATTTAGTTTGCTACACCAATAATATAACAAAGCATAAGCAAACACAAGTGTATAGTCAAAGTTAGTATATATACATGTTACATTAGAAAAGATCAAGGCTCTTTGAACCATTTGCAGTCAATACATCACAGATATTCAAGATGGATAATGTAAAAAATATACATTGACCTTCGATTCCAAATTTCTGATGGAAAGAACAAAATGAGTGCCTTTGACTTCCAATTCCAAATTCCCAATTTCCAAAACATTACACAATGAACTCATAATAGATATTATATAAATGGAATTTACTATGAACGTGGTTATGCATAATCGGTGTTATATGTTAGCATGAGTGAGCAGGAGACATCATAGAAAGAGTGCAATTTTTGCAAAAAAGAACACGCACCTATCGTGTTGCCTTTAATTAGAGCATGTTGTATGTTTTTTAGTAGGAGAGGAAGATAATGGAAGTTGTAGACTTTGACTTTGAAGAAGATGAGGCAGAGCTCGTTCGTAAGGGAGACAAACAAGATAACAGATGTGTAACTACTAAATCAAAACGGATGATCGACACTTAATTGCTCCATGACTGATTAAGTAATTGATATTGGGGATGAAATTATGTTCACGTCATTGATTTATATAGGCATCAGAACCCTGACTTGTAGCACTCGACAACTGAAATTTAGGGTTCGTGGGGAGAGGAATCATGGAATGGTTGTCGCTCAATTGATTTAACCGCTAGGAGGTTAAATGTTTCACATCTATCTTGATGGAGGTTGAAGAACGTGGGAAGGAGACAGTGAAGGTGGGTGGTTCCTTTGGAGAAGAAGTTGGGGAAGTTAGGAAACTGTGAAGAAGGCAAGGCGAACGTGAAGGTGCCATGGATGCATGAAGAACATGAACATCCATACAAAATAGGAAATGTGCAAAATAAAACCTAATTAATTCAAGCATCCAGTAAACAAACATCAAAACACAAAGAAATTACAGACTTGAAGCCCTAGTTGCTTGTGATTCTTCGTGTCGTTCAACTTTTTTTTTTAAATTCACTTCTAATTCTAAGTTTCAAAATTGATAAAGAGAAATCAATGAATGTTTCAAAATTGATAAAGAGAAATCAATGAATACAATGTTAATTGCTTTTAGCATAAATAAAAACAAAACAAATTGCATCTTTACCGACCTTGGTTGGAGTCTTAAGATTGAGGCATCACAACAAAGCATCCAAGAAAAGTAAGAAGATGTCAAGAACCAAAAACAATCGATCACTAAGAACAGTGGATGGAGAGTAATCGTTGTCGGAGACCTTGGGGGTAGGCATTGTCGCTGTCGGAGAACGATAACAATCCCAGAAGAGAACTGCTTCCAGGGTTATAAAACTTCAATCGAAAAACATGATTTCAAAATTGAAATTAAATTTGTCATATGGTATGATATCTTTGATTTCGGGAGAAAGGTAGATGGGAATCGATGGTTATTAAGAGAAAGATACCTTACTTTAATTCCCATCGATGAATTAGGCAACAAAAAAAAAGGCAATCGCAAAATCAGAAAGCAATAATATATAGAGGCAAATCAGACGGTTATCAAAAGGATGAAGTGATCTTGGAGGAGACAACCGACGATTGTGCAGAACGTGGGGAAGAATAAGAAACTGTCAAAAACCTGTAAATACCGAGTTAACGCGGCCATGATTGCTTCTGAGCAAAATCCAACGGCTGTAAATGACAAAACGGTTATTTGTGGTAGTAGTAATAATAATAATAATAATCGTGTTAGTTATCGATTTTAAACATTTTTGTATTTTCTAATTTCTCTTTTTCCTTTTTCTCAATACGAACATGATTTACTGTTATCAAATCTGTACAAAGATTTGATCATTTTACCACCTGCAAATCAACCGTGGTTCCCTTCTCCCCTTCCCTTTCTCTCAAATGGCGTTGGCCCTTCTCAGAAAAACCTTCAATTCGTTAAACCCTAATGATAGAATCCTCCGATCCCTATCTTCCTACGCCGCAGTTGCCACAGACAACGCCGAAAAACCGGAATCCGACAGCTCCTCTTCCTCCTTCACCTTCTCACCAGATCAGAATGACAGCACCAACAACACAAACAAGGGCAACGCCGCCGCCTCTGATGATATATACATCAAATCAAAAAAACCGCCGCCTTCGACGTCCGTGACGATGCCGATGTCGTTCATGACCGGATCGATAGTAGGGAAGAGGTTTTATAAGCAAGTAACAACTAGAGTTGCAGAGGATGGAGTCGGTTGGTCTGTGATGCTTGATTACAGAACGCTTAAAACACCTTCTAAGAGGCCTCTAAAATGCCCCACTCTCCCTCTTGCTAAAGCTATCGCTGCTGAATGGGATTACCAGGTTCTCCTCTCTCCCAGATTGATTACTGAAATTATCATGTTCTTTCATCTTATGATCTTAATTGTGTTTAATTCTTATTACATATCATAACTATCCACCAAAAAACATTCGATTCTGTTACAGTTGAATGATCACCTGCATTCGAAGCCCTAATTAGATTAAACCTAAAACAAAACGTTCAATCACAATTGGATTGAAATTCGAGTTTCACATCTTAAATTTATGGTGTTAATAAACCATTTGAGTAATTAGTTTTGTTGGTTGTAGCTTACAGATGGAATCAGGCCATTTACAATGCCTCTAATGAAACTTGCATGTACTGCTTTGGAGAGAGTTCCCCTCACTAGATCACATATTATCAATAATTTAATGACAAGGTTTCATCAAGATTTGGTGTTTTGCAGAGCCCCAGATGATAATGAGTTGACAACTGGTGTCTATGGTATGAATTATATCACATAAACTTTGTCTTCCTAAAATATGTTACAAACTGGATTTCTTATCAATCTATATGTTTCAATTTGTTACCATTATTCATATTCACAGAATTACAAGTGAAGAAAATGGATCCACTTCTTAAATGGGTAGAATCAGAATTTGGGTTCAAACCCGTTGTATATTCAAGCTTTTTTGGGGGCAAACAAGAAGATGGTCTTGTAAATGCCATAAATACCCTTCTGAAGAAAACCAATGATAATGAATTGGCAGCCATTGATGCTCTTACTTCAGCATCACACTCGTTAATAATCTCAATTGCAATTTTTCGTGGGAAGCTTCAGATTGATGAAGCAATTGAATTGATCAGACTCGAAGAAGATATGCAGGTTATTCATCTCTTTCTTTTTTAGATAATCTTGTAATTTCACAAATGGTCCTTATGGTTTTAAATTTGTCCCCAAAACAGTCCTTATGAAACTTTTTTTTGCATGAATTGTCCCTTTCGACAAAACTTTGCACACCATCGGTCCTTATGACTAACACCATTAGTTTTTCTGTTAAGTTCAATATGAAAAGACCTTTTTACCCCTCTTTTATGAAAAGACATTTTTTACCCCTCTTTTATGAAATGACCTTTTTATCCCTCTTTTTATGTAAATACCATTTTACTCCTCTTTTATGAAAAGACCTTTTTACCCCCTCTTTTATGAAAATACCATTTTACCCTCTTTTATGAAAAGACCACTTTACCCCTCTTTTAGGAAAAGACCTTTTTACCCCTCTTTTATGAAAAGACCATTTTACCTCTCTTTTATGAAAAGACCGTTTTACCCCTCTTTTATGAAAAGACCATTTTACCCTTCTTTTATGAAAAGACCATTGGTGTGCCAAGTTTGGTCGAAAGGGACCATTCGTGAAAAAAAAAGTTGCATAAGGGCTGTTTTGGAGACAATTTTAAAACCATAAGGACCATTTGTGAAATTTTGTCTATTATAAATGCTATAACAGGAACAAATGAAAGTACGATGCTATTTATTGCATTTAATACATTTTTTTTTATAAATCTTTTTTTTAGGTTGAAAAATGGGGTTTGGTAGAAGGTGGTCATGATCTTGATGTTGCAGACCTTAAGGTGCAAATCGCTTCAGCCACAGTTTTCCTTGGTCTTACCAAAAAGGTATAAGTAGAATTACAATTTTGCCCTTCAACTCCTCTCTTATCAATGTTGTTTAAATATTATTAATCATTCCTTCATAAATGCTAAAAAAAACCAAGCATCTCGAGTAATAAAACACAAACATTTTTGTTTTGATTTTTCACTCATCATTTACAATTACATTTCATTTTCACTAGAAATTAAAAATAAATAAATAATATTAAGTAAATAATTTTACATTTGTTTGAGAAATATGATTGCTCTATGATTCTGTGTTTGATGTATATCTGCATGTAACATGATGGGTTAGTTGAAAATATGGAGATTATCGAAGGGTAATTTAGTAAATGGTGTTGATACCATGGTTGTAAGGTTTTAATCCTCGCAGCATTGAATGCAAATTGGTGGTTGTTTCTTGATATCGCAGTAGCAACAAGCTATATCACAGTTACTGCTGCATCCTATCAAAAGTTTATAATCATGTATTTTTTGATTAATCGACTATCATTTAATTGATTAATTATAATTTTTTGGTTTGAAATATAATATTATACACGTCACAATTTAAAATAGTAAAAATGGTTAAATACAAACATTAGGACTTTGTATCAATTCCACATGTCAAAAACTCTAAATCATTTTCGAAATAGGATTTTTGAGGGTATTTTTGCAAATGATTTTATGAGGACTAATAGTATAATTGAATTTAGTTTTGATGCTCAATTCGACAGTTATATAAAGATGGTGAATTGAGTTCGCATTTTACTCGTTGAATTTGGATCCAATGCTAAATGATGGGCAATGTTTATAATTGGTAAATAAATGTAAGAGATATTGTTAAAATTTCCAAACCTTGTGTAGTGAAAGATCAAAAACATGGTATAAACAACCTACTATTTCAAAATCCATAAAATCTTATATAATAAGAGGGTGTAATGGCTAAATGATAAAAAATAAAATTTTAAAATGATTATAAAATATTTAAGGATAAATTACACCAATCGTCCCTCGTGCACATGCCAGAAAGCATGTTTAGTCCCTATTTTCAAAAATTAACTCGGACCGTCCCTTGTTTGGTTAAAACTTACATGTTTCATCCCTCATTAATTTAATTTTGCACGTTTCATCCCTTATAGTACCTGAAATGACCATTATGCCCTTTTGGTATTTATTTTCTGATTAATTTAATGTTCTTCTTATTATTGTTAACTAAAAAAAAGATAAATATTATGACCCACTTAATCTCTTTATTTCCTTTCCAATTCATTTAATGTTCTTCAAGATACCGATCACCATATTCGTTCACAAACCCGGTTCCTGGCAGCACCTCCAGTCACCATCTCCGTCTATAGACTTAGTGCCCGATAGCAGCTCCGATCACCATCTCCGTCCATAAACTCGAAGTTGCGACTCAAATACAACACAAAAATCCAATCTATAACTTAAACCCAACACAAAAATCAAACCTGACGAATTAAATCCTCACCTAATATTCCGGCGACGCTATAAAACTCTTACCCTCTAGTATTCCGGCGACGACATCTATCTGTGAGATCGAGTTGTTAAGAACTCGAGGATTGGATTTTGAAATCTAGTTTCCGGCTACGATGGTGGTTGTCGGATCTATGGCCTCGTTCCTCACTGGAAATCTGCACCACCATGGAAATCGACCCTCACCTCACCCACCCCAGTCCCCGGTTTAAAGCTCAAGACCACCACCATCCTTCCATCAAGCACCTGTTTCACCTCCTCCTTATACCACCTGTTACTTGGAAAATAACCATAAACCACCACCTCCTTCACCAACAACATCTTTCTATACAAACACCAGCTGATAACAACCCCAATTCGAAAACCACCTAACCAGTAATCTCATCACCACAACAACTTCCACTGGAAACCCCACCTGCAAGAACTTCAAACACCAATTGCAGAATCTCGAATAATCACCATTACCACCCAAATACCACCAGTCGACCTCCTTTTTGTAGATCTGCAACCCTCTCGCTAGATGGAGATGTGGTCCATTGACCTGGTTTCCAGTGAAGGCAACAGGAAAAGGGGAAATGGAAGGGGGAGGGGTGGATTGGGGTGTGGTGTGGTGATGAGGGTTTTATTCTATTGTCGGAGATGTCTTGGAGTGGCCGGAGATATCTTCGAGTCGCCGGAGTATTGGAGTCGACGGTGATGGCGGTGATCGGTGTTGGTGGTGATGGGGGAAGAGACGAGTTATGAAGGTGCTTAGATTTAGGGTCAATTTCTTTTTTGAAAGGCAGCAAATAATTATTTTTTATGATAAAAAATCAAAAAATAAATAATAAATAACAAATAAATCAAAAAATAAATAATTAAGGGCAAAACGGTCTTTTTATGTTCGGAGGGACTAAGCGTGCAAGAAGAAACACACTCAGGGACGGTCCGAGTTAAATTTTGAAAATAGGGACTAAACACGCTTTCTGGCATACGCACGAGGGACGATTGGTGTAATTTACCCAATATTTAAAATAAGAATTTGGGTAAATATGATATAAATTTAAAAAAATGGACAAAAAGATGTTTATGGTTGCGTTTAGCCCATTTTTAACATGCCCATTATGCATCTTTAGCAACTTATATTAGTAATTTTCGGAAGTATAACCTTTTCAACTTCATTAATGTAACATATAATATTCAACTTATACCATATTGCTTTTTTTTTTTGGTAATGTACATAAAATCTACTATATTCTGATGATTTATATGGTTTAACCATTATATTTCTAAGCCACTGATTTTTGAAGAAAAAAAAATCATTGCGACAACTATAACTTTATATTTTCAGTGTAAGGGCGTCTCCAACCCTACACTAAATAGCCACTTTTACACTACAAATTATACTATAATGCTTCAACCATACACTATATCTACCATTGTATATAATGTTGGATTTTAGTGTAACACTATATATAGTGTTGGATTTTAACACTAAGTATAGTGTAATGGGTTGGAGGACTTTAGTGTTTATACTATCTTTTACACTATAATTATAGGTATAGTGTAAAAAAATAGTGTTAAGGTTAAGTTAGTGTTAAAACTAACATGACTTCTCATTTATCGATTTTTTGAAGAAAAAAAAATCACCGCTGACAACTATGACCAAACATTTCCGGTTTAGCATTCGTTAAAACTAACATGACTTCTCATTACCTACATGATATTATATGTACTTTATGAATCTTACTTCTTGAAACGACTTTTTGTTTGCCAGTTTGGTAGGTTGTACACATGATATGTAGGCAAATGAGAAGACATTTTAGAAAATTATATGTTATTTTAAATACATATCAAATATGATGTCATGTAGGTTAATGAGAAGTCATATCAGGTGTAATTTACGTATGCTAAATAAGAAATACGGAGTCACGGCTGCCGCAATGGAAATGTCTTTAAAAAATATGTCGTTTTTCTTGAACGAAATAATATATAGGGGCTAAGTTGTAAATATCTCAAAATATACTTGCTATATATTGACGTATGTAAAAAGTAAAAAGTTTTCAAGTTTCAACATCACCTGTAACAAGGAAGTAGTCTAAGGGTTGGATTTCTTGTGAATTCATGCCAAATGGTGAGTGTGTTATTGCCCCAACTTGAAAAAAACACAACAAAAACCAAGCAATTGCTAATGGTAACAATTTCATGGTTTTCTAGAGACCAAATTTAGCATGGATTTTATGGCAAGATTTTATAGTTGGTGGGTGGCAATATTTATTTAAAAACAAAAAAAGGTAAGAGTTGTAGTTGGGAGTTAGGAATGTGAAGAATCTATATAACTCAAATGACATGATTGCCCAAAATTATGGCACCTGTGTTTAGTATAATCCTAAATAAATTGGTCTAGTAGTCATACATTGATGATGTCCAATTTAGGAAAAGCTTAAATCTTTTATCAACATTACAATGCCTACACCATGATTCATGTTAGAGTTTTGGACCTTGCAAGATCAACATGTTGGCCAACATACTAAGCGCATCCAACTCTTTCTAAGTCCTTGCAAAAAAATATCAACTAAACATCATATTTCGACTGTTGCAAAGACAAATGGTGGGCCACTTACTATAAAAATCATTAAAACAGGTAAAGTAATTAAATATTATTAAATGCGAGGACATTATTTCTTTGCAAGGCTTTCAAATATAACAAGAAGTAATTGGACGTGACATCAAATGTGATACAGATGGCACATTGCAAATAAATTGAAAGGAGCGTTGTGGATGGTCTAAAGACGTTGATCATGTTTAACATTTATATAATTGCAATGATAATATAATGCATATATTTTTAAAATAAATTGATTCAAAAGGTTGTAAACATGAAATATAATCAACCTTCGACTTTATGTACCACGTAAGAGCATCATCAATGGTAAAACTACATTATCATTTAATAGTTTTGACACCTCATTATTCTAGTAACTTTAACATCTAATTAAATGACCTCTCTAATGGTTAAGCTTTTTTAACAGTTTTTTTTTCATGAATTTCACTTATTGATCTTTATCTATCTAAAATATTCCACAAAACCTCTTTATTTAGTTAGCTATTTTTTAAACATACTATACTTTAATATGAAATATTTTAAATTAAGATTATCATTAGAAATTAATATACAAACATTTCTTAAATGAAAAACTATGATAGAAATAATTTAGTAGTTAAAAATAGAAAATATTTAAAACTAAAGTATAATTAAAAGGGTAAAAATAAAATATGATAAAAAAGGAAGACGTTAGTTGTTCAAAACTTTATACTATATTAATCACTTAATATATATTGAGTGGTCAATAAAAATATACAAAAAGCTAGACACTCCAATAAAATTTAATAAAAATAAGTGATGAATTAAATAATAAAAAGCAATAAATAAGTCCTCATTGGAGATGCTCTAAGTACGAATTATTTAAAGTGGAGGACAATTGTGTAAATTTTGTGCGACATGGCTGAGTAGATGATCGTTGTCCATCTTTAACCGAAGAGAAAATTTCTACTGGCTGACACCAAACATTAAAGTACGGAAAAATGTCTCGAGATGGAATAAAAAAGTAATTATAGAATAGTATATACGTCAAAAAAACAATATAATAATCCAAATCAAAGTTAAAAGCCATAAATAATGTCATCATCCTAATAATTAAAATATTTTTGGTTCTAAAATTCATCAAAATGAAAAAAAATACAAATATTATTAGGCAAAATGAAATCTCAACCCTCACGTATTAGGTAAAAAAAAGATTTAAAATAACTTTTCACCATATTATGTTTCACAAGGTTAAAAAAAGTCAAAAGGCCCAAAAAAGTAAAAATATACAAAAGTCTACAAAATCAACATTTTTTTTAAACGACAAATATTATTAAGAGGTCGGCGATTAGCAAGTAACTAAATTGCGATAGAAAAAAAAATACAAAGGAAAAAAAGACAAAAATAAAAGCAAAACAAATTACAAAGATAAATGAGTAAAATGTGAGCAAATTCATTCAGCTCAATCGACGCAACCACCGCAACCATTTTTCTCCTGTATTTGCACCATGAGTATGACATAGCGATAATGAAATCTGCTATCTTTGTCGAAGATGCCCGAATATTTTTAAAAATCCAAACGTTGTGACAATCCAAATGCTCCAGAGCATGCAATATAAGATTGTATTGCCAATCAATTCTCGTATCTGAGAGTTGTGCCACCCGTTACATGAGTTGAGAAATTCTAAAACACTCGAGCACCTTCTACTTCCCGATCCAAGTCATTTGAAGATCCAAGTGTGTACATTTTGGGCAAACTCACAATGGAGGAAAAGATGGTTCAGCGAGGTGTTGTTTGTTTTGAGTGGTTAAATGTCTTTTGTCTTTTTCTAAGTTTGCGGAAGAAGACGTGCACTTGCGAAACGTCTACTCGCCAGAAGGGGAAAATGCTCAAAAAGTACTTTTGTAGAAAAACAAACGAGCCCTAAGTCATTGTTGCAAAATGAACACATTTGATTAGTGACATTTATACCCCTCGCTAATAAAATATCCGCAACTGGAATCCTACCTATCGAATTCCGCCAGACAAAACACCTAACATTTAACGAGATTATTTTTTACCAACAGATCTTAGGACATGTGGAGAGGATCAAGAGTTTAAGTCACGTCTGGGACATAAGTGGATTAAAAAGTAGTTTAGAAATATGTTAGATTTGTCGTAAAAAAACGTGTACGTTAATATGAAAAATAGCCCCGCCTCAAAGCCACCTCATTCAATTGAGGTGTTTTGTCCCCTCATATGTATTTTGCTACCGCCTTGCCTTGAGGCGTACGCAATTTTTAAAACATGGTCATCACATGTCATGATATATATGGATTCAATATTTTCCGATAAAAGAAAAATATGTTAGATAAAGAAGGAAGCTAAATAAATAAAGATGTAGTAAACATGTGGCAAACTTTGTTGAAAAAGATATATAATGCAACAATTAGAAATATGTTATGAGTTGTGTCGACCTCAGATAAATTGAGGTTTGAATATGAACCATGAACAAATAATTGACCGAGAAAGAAATTATTCCGGAAGTAATACATGCATAAATTGAAGTTTGAACTTCGACAAAGAAGATTGCAATGGTTTAAACATGTATAAAAAAGACAACCAACAACTATCGTTAAAAAGGGTGGAGTCTACCACAGTTGATGGTGCAAAGAGGACGGCCGATTGAGAAAGAAGTGAAAAGATAGCTTTTTGTGAGAGTTAAAATCAAGATAAGGAAAGAATATAGGCCCTAGCTTCTTTCGTATTTGTTTTGTTATTTATTTTTAGTTTTTCATACTGTATTTTATATAGTTATTAAGTTAGGATGTTACTAAATGTACCCCTAGTCACATAGAAAAATCACCCACACTCACATACGTATACACCAAACAATTGGAAGTACATAAAGAATAAGCCTTAAGTTGTTATTGTTTGTGCTTTCCATTCTGTACTTATCTGCCTAAATTTTAGATGACTTCTAATAAGTTTGACATAATTGACTAGTTTTTTAACTACATATTTATGTTCCTTTAGAGGTAAAACAACTCAAATCAACCAAATTTGTAAGTAAACAAGTTCAAATTATCACCTTTTTTTTAGACAAGATCATTCGATCTTTAAATAGGGATTATTACTCAGTGTACAAAACAACATCAATTTGTAAGTAAAGTACATTGCCTTTTTTTTTTTTTTTTTTTTTTTTTTTTTTTGCAATTATATCTGTTGTATAAACACAAACCATAGTTGATTAATTTATTTATCAAAGACTAATGGCAAGATAACATGGCCAATGGGTATTATTAACAAACAAGTATGATAATCAACAAGATCTTCAAGTATATAACAATACCAATCTACTTGTTCCCAATTATGTCTGAAGACTCTTGATGTTCTGAATTTGCTTTCCGGGATTGAGACCTTTTGGGCAAGCACGAGCACAATTCAAAATGGTATGACATCGATACAACTTGAATTCATCATTTACTGCATCTAATCTTTCCTGTGTGTACTCATCACGACTATCCATTATCCACCTGAATCCAAATTGATTCAAACATTTCAGATTCATGTTAGAGTTTTTGATTCGATTTCAGATGTTAATCAAGAAACAGAAAGAGGTGATGTGATGAGATGAGATGAGAGGAATGGATTGTACCTATTGGCATGGAGAAGAGCAGCAGGGCCGAGATAAGATTCAGGGTTCCACCAATAGCTAGGGCACGAAGTGCTGCAACAGGCGCACAATATGCATTCATACATTCCGTCGAGTTTCTCCCGATCTTTCTTACTCTGAGGATTCTCTTTCCCTTCCCAACCGGCCGGCGCCGGCGACTTCCGCTTCAACCATGGTTCGATACTCTTGTACTGATTATAGAAATTGGTCATGTCCACCACCAGATCTTTAATCACAAACATATGCGGCAAAGGCGTAATCATCGTCGTCTCTTCCGACGGAATCTTCGTTAAACAAGCCAGTCCGTTACATCCGTCGATGTTCATAGCACATGATCCGCAGATTCCTTCACGGCAAGATCTACGAAACGTTAGAGATGGATCGATCTCGTTTTTGATCTTGATAAGCGCGTCGAGTACCATCGGTCCACACTCCTTGAGGTTTATCTCGTAGTTTCGTAGCTCCGGTTTGCCTGGATTGTCTGGATTCCATCGGTAGATTTGGAAATTCTTTAGGTTTTGTGAAGATCTGGAGGTGGGTTCCGATTGTTGAGCTTGAGGCTCGGAAGCATGAGCTCGGGAAAGCAAAAGCGTCGCCGCCGGCGACTTTTGAAGCCTTGAAATACCTCTGCGTACCAAACCAGTAGCCATTGTTATGGAGGGATAATGCAAAATGACGAAAATGGGTAAAGAGGGGAGGAGGGTTTATAAGGAAAATAAACCGTCTTTGGGTGGATAGGGGTTGTAATTCTAGTGGCTGTTGAAGGGTAGATCGGGAACATGAGCGTATATTTAGTGGCCGTGCTGTAATCACGTGGAGCGGAAGAAATATGACCGGCGAAGGTGATGACGTGGCAAGAAACGAGCCCTGGGAGGAGTATAGGGTTCGTGTGGTGTGCGCGTGGAGCGATTAATTACCAATAAATATCTCACATTGCGTGAACAATTTTATATAAATCTTCTAAAATGTAAACCAAAGCATTCTTTAAAGAAAAAAGATACTATGTACAACAAGTCACCAAATATCACAAAAAAGTAAAACTAATTGAAAACAAAAAATATAAGTTTGAAAATTAAAAAGTTATAAAAATAAAACTAAATATTACATTAATTAAATTTACAAAATAAAATAAACATTACTTAATGTTGTTGTCCTCATTGTTGATGAGATGGTTGTTGTATGTATGCTCGGTTAAATCTTTTTTAAGATCATTATACGATCTCTGTAAAATACAATTCTAATCTTTCTAACACTTCTAGTTGCATTATCTTTATGAATACAACTATAATCATTCTAAAGACAAAAGGTACTCTATCACATTAACATAATGGTGATAAACATAAACATATCATCTTCAGATTCAACATTTGGAAAATATATCTTTTAATTGTCTTGTATAATATTTGTGAGAGTAACAATGATTGTTGTATGGAATAATGTGTAGAATTCAGGTTTATTTATAAGTAAAATTTCAATTTTTTTTTATTCCACACCAAACCAGGAAGGCGTGCGTAGCGTGGTATTTTGTCTGCGTATATGGTATTGGGGTTTCATTGGCTCTGGTCTCTCAAATGGCGACTCTCACATGTTGTATGGCAGAAAAACTTTTGTTTACTTATCTTGGTCTCCGAGTAGTTTGGACATTTCTCGTATTATTGGGTGGCAAGCTATCACAGACAGGTTCTTGAAGAAATTGTCTTCTTGGAAAGCTAAGACGCTTTCCATAGGAGGTAGGGTAGTTCTATTGAAATCTATGTTGGACGCTTTAGGCATATTTTATGTCTATTTTTAAAATGTTGGCAACTGTTAACAAGTTTTTAAAAGGTTCGCGAACTAAGTTTTTTTTGGGGAGGAGATCTTTTGGAAAGAAAAATAACTTGGATTAAATGGGACATGTCTATAGCTAATATGGAAAGGGGGAGCTTGATATTGGTAGTTTACAAGCATTTAACAAGGAGTTGTTGCTTAAATGGAAATGGAGTTTTTTTTTCCTCAAAATCCTCAAGCTTTGTGGGTTAAAGATTTGTAGTTGATTCATGGTGTTTATGAAGATCTTGATTCTGGACAGGATCGAAGGGAGTCTGACGTTGTATAATTGGTTTTATAAATCATTTTCATGACATAAGGGTCATTGCTAGTTCGGCTATGCAAAAACAGGTTGGCGATGGATCTACAATATTTGTTAGAAAGATTTTTGGTTGGGGGAGGATTCTTTGCTTATTAGATTCCCTAGATTTTTTTCATCTCGAAAATAAGATTGTTTGATGAAAAATAGATGGAATGGTACGATGTGGAGTTGAAACTGGCGTCATCAGATCACGGGATGGGTTGTGTTAAGTCAGTTTCGGGAGCTTAAGGAGTTGCTTAGTTTAGTCCAAATTACATACCAAAATGATAGTTGGAATTGGAACTTGGGAAATAATTTGATTTTTACAGTCGATGAAACACGAAAGTATATTGATGATGTCACTTTGCCACATTGTAATATTTATATTCATTGGAACAGTTTATCCCCGCACAAGATAATATTTTCTGTTGGAGGCTTAGGTTGGATATACTTCCAAATTGCTCAAACTTGGCTCATAGAGGTGTTGATTTGAACTCGTCTTTATGTCTAAGTTGTATGTAATTTCCGAAAACAATCAATCATACTATTGGGTGTGAGGTTGCAACCGCTTCGTTGTCTAACATTGGTTTGTGCGCCGATTTGAGTATTCCTTTGTTTTCGACTACGGAAAATATTTTTGGATGGGTGGATTATTGCAATATTTTAGCGTCCAAAAGGCTTATTCTAGATTCTATCATTATGGTGTTATTATCATTGATCTGAAGATATCGTAATAATATCTTTTTTGGTGATAAAAAAAATTACCAAGAACATGTTGTTTGATATGATTCAAAGTTGCTCGTTTCAATGGATCATGTATACGATATTTGTTCTCCATTGTTTTTATATTGACGGATAGGTATTGACGAGATCTTCAACTCTCATTTATATTGTTTTTCCTAAGAATCGACCGATTTCAATTTTGGTTTCAGTGTCGTATACTGCTGCGCTGAAACTTTGAAAAATCATAACTTTCTCACAAAGTCAGATTTGTGTGTTCTATATATGCACGATTTCTCTTTTTCGATTGCTACGAATTTTGTTTAGATTATTTATCCAAAATAATCTTTTATTTTTAATTTATATTTTAACCCTATTTATTACGTTTTTTGACGCAAGATTTCACCCGGCTATCACATACACCTAATATCTATAAAATTCACATAAACACACACACACACATATTTTATATATATATATATATATATATATATATATATATGGATAATTTAATTTTATTTATTCTAAAAAATTTACAATAGTTAACCGACAAGGTTATAGATTCGATCACTAAGCTTAGCAGGAAATGTGGGCGTTACACACTTCCATGTAAGCATCACTTCTAAGTTATAAATTAATTCTTAAATGATGAAAACCTTGGTCACGGTGTGAGCATATGTGTGTCACGATGTGATGGTGCCCGGGGAGGAACACGCATCTCATTTGTCGTCACGACGTGACAACCTTGTAAGCAAAACCCTAGTTCCGGGGTTTGTGCCCCTATTTAAGGGAAGTAAGGGCTAGGTTTTTCACACCCTCAGCCTCCATCACCTCCCTTCACCCTTACGAAACCCCTAATTCTCCATTATTGATTGTAAGCTCCTTTTTGGTGATTTTAAGCCTTAAAGAAGAGAAGGCATTTTGGTGCATCATCTCAGCTGGAAAGCCACTCCCTCATCATCTTGAGCTGCATTAGGACTCTTATAACTCCTCAAGTTCTTGACTTTTTAGCTCAAGCATGTTAGATCTAGAGTTTGGTCCATGTTTCTCAACATTTTGAGGAAGTTTGAGTGTTGGAATCTCATAAAGTTGGCAACTTTATGAGTTCTTGAGACTCCTTTGTAATCCCATGTCCCAGATCTAGAAAATTAGTGAGCTATAGGATCCATGCACGACATTTGCTATCATTTTCCCTTCATTTTGACCTTGCATATGTTTAAGACATGCATCAGACATGCATCTCCAAAAAGAAACAAATTTATGGAATTTTGAGATGGAGAAAGCCTTCTAGAAAGTTTGGTTGCTTGGCTTGAAGGATTAAGAGCTTAAAGTATTAAGCTACCCAGAGCGATCCTCACGGCGTGACGATGGTCAGCTTCGCTGTTATTTTGGCCTCACGCTGCCACGACGTGACCAAAGGGTGCGCACGACATGGCGATCGGCTGAGTGACCTTTGACTGACTGTTGAGTTTAACCGTTTACTTTTTGACCAAATTTGACTTTATTTCAATTTGAGGGTTTTAGGATTTAGTTTGAGATTTGGCCCTTGTTTGTTGTATAGTTGACTTGTAGTGCTGGTTATTGGATCGGTGATCAACGTTGTTATCTACTAGGATGCGAGGTGAGTTTTCTCACTATACTTTCTATTGTAATATGTTTCCTTGTATGTAGGATGTTGTTATGTTGTAGTGATCTGTTAGATTAGTAGATTTGCTATAATTACCTATGCTTTCTTGTTATTGTTTCGGTGCATATGTCGACATAGTGCGGTTGGATTGAGGCAATATGGCTTTGTGTTGTATGCCAACAAACCCAAGGGAATCCAACCTTCTGCTGTGGGCTTGGGGGGCAATCCAGTCTTATAATTGTGGGCCCGGGGCAATCTAGTCTTATGACTGTAGGCCTGGGGGCAATCCAAATTTATGATGTGGGTCGGGTGTGCATGCATTGTATATGCATTGTTGTGTAGGGTATTTTGGGGAAACTCACTAAGCTTTGGCTTACAATTGTTGATTTTAATGTTTTCAGGTAATTCAGCTGATCGGGGCAAGGCGAAGGCGTGATCGTACACATCCTCCTCTTGTTTTATGATTGAGAGATTATCTTGATACTTTGATTTTTATGGACTCAATTTGAAAAAAATATTTGATTATCTGATGGCTTTATGAAAATATATTTTAAAATTGAAATTTTTTTGTCATGGCTTTTGGAATGTTACAATTTGGAACAAAGTTAACACCTTCACTTGATAACCCACAGTTGATCTTACTCTATATCGAAAAATGATTAGGTCATTGCTTTATTTAACATCTAGTAGACTTGATACAATGTTTGTTGTTCGTTATTGTGCGAGGTACCAAGAAAATACATGAGAAACTCAAATGACAGTTGTGAAGAACATCTTTCATTATCTTCGCAAAACTACTTCTTTCGGATTGTTGTAACACCTGTTTCAGGTATGAGATATATGTTAAATTTTAAGTATTCATTTTGGGTGGCCACGGCATGGTGGAGCCTCACCATGGCGTGGTGATATTTTTAGGACTACATGTAATAGCCGAAATTTTTATAGAAAATTTAAACTTTTAATTTCATAAATATCAACCACATGTGTCCAAAAATCCCATTACATAGCCATAGTGTTTTAAAATTCAGAGTTGAAAACTAAATGTGAAAACATTGGAGAATGCATGCCGCGCCATCAAGCCGGACCCTTGCCCTTATCACTAGAAGTACCTGAAACATTCAATAAAACTGTACGCACAAGCTTAGTGAGTTTCCCAAAACACACCAATCATATAATCATATAATGCCATGCACACATACAAATAAGTTTGCCTGACTTCCTTCATGGTCTTCATTTGGAATGCCATGGGCTACCCCATGGTCTTGTATCCCCGAGCCATGGGCTCCACCCATGGTGTTATCATATGCAATGGGCTCCTCCCATGGTCTTCAAATATATTCACATATAGATCAAATAGTAAACAATTACATACTCAATTACTAATCATCTCATATCAATTAATGGGCCAGCCTTGGTGCCTTCGACCCATGAGTGTAGTGAGAAGACTCACCTCAATCTGCTGAACACAAAAGCTGCTCGCCTAATAGTCCGAAACCACACATTGAACAATAATACAATTAACCCTAAATTAGGATCATACACAACCTAATCAAAGAGGCTAAACACTTAAGCCTAAGTCCTTCCATAACGACCCAAAAGTCTCCCCTTTGCTAATGGGCCTAAGGCCCATGATAAAGACCACTAATAGGCCGCATGGCCCAACAAGGCCCAAACAAAACAACTATAGCCCAAAACAGAATATCAGCCCAAAACTCTAAATGGGACCAGGCCCAAAACTGAATAAGGCCCAATAAGCTTATAAGCCCAAACAAAGCCCAAAACCAACTAAGTGCGTACGCTATGCGTACCACTCTAGTACGCTTAGCTTACTAGTCCCTTAAGCAGTACGCGCTGCGTACACGATACTACGCATGACGTACAAGCCAGACATGCAACAATCAACCATTAAGTGCTTAATACTTGGGATTTCAACGTCAAACTTTAGATCTGAGTCCATTAAGATGTCCTAAGGCATAAAGTTGGCAACTTTATGCCCTTGCATGCCATGAGTGACCCCTATACTTCATGCTTCTCAGTATGACCTCATTTAAGACCTCTAACTAATGCATGGAGTCAAAACTACCTCCAAGATGACACCTTTATGCATCAAACATGCTCAAAGAGCTTGGATCTAGCAATCCTAATCTATGGAGTTGCTCAACTCACAAGAGAAGGCCTAAAAGCCAAAAAGGGACTCCATAACAAAACCCTAGCTCAAACAATCAAAAGAGATGACAAGGTCATGACTTTATACCTCCAGAAGTTACTCAAGATGAACTAGATGCAGGATCTAGAAGCTCAATAACACCCAAGGCTTGATCACCACCTTCTCCTTCTTGAATGGACTCTAAAATAGCCACCAACACACTTCTAAGATCAAGAATCACACTCACAAGGACGTTTATATAGGTCTCAAGCCCGAATATTAGGGTTTGGTGTTCAGTCACGTACGCCCTGCGTAACCATGGTACGCCTAACGTACGTGTCGAACCTTCGCGATCACCCATCCCTTAGTACGCTAAGCGTACTCCTCAAGTACCCCCATCGTACGAGTGGACCAATTTGCCATAAATTTTTATACTAAGGGTAAGAAGTGTAAATATCTGGATCCTGACCGTTACAAATCTCCCCCACTTGAAATACCCTTCGTCATCGAAGTCTGCTGATGCGAAAAGATCTGGATAATGCTTTCTCATCTCGTCCTCCGGCTCCCAGGTCCATTCGGAGCCTCTCTGATGCTGCCATTGCACCTTCACCAGCTTCACCTCTTTGTTTCGAAGAGCCTTAGTCTTTTTATTACAACTGCAATGGGCTTCTCAACATAACTCAGGCTCTCATCCACCTGAATGTCATCCAATGAAATAACTGCAGATTCATCTGATACACACTTTCGGAGTTGAGACACATGGAAGGTGTTATGGATCTGACTCAACTCATCCGGAAGATCCAATCGATAAGCAACCTTGCTGACCCGAGCGGAAATCCTGAACGGTCCAATAAATCGCGGCCCCAACTTGCCCCTCTTCTAAAATCGAATAACACCCTTCCAAGGTGACACCTTTAGCAGTACAAAGTCACCCACTTGAAACTCAAGATCCGATTGGCGCCTGTTAGCATAGCTCTTCTGACGGCTCTACACAACCCTCAGTTTATCACGTACCTGCTGAATCAACTCAGTGGTCTTGAGCACCACCTCGGTGCTTCCCATGACTCGATGCCCAACTTCACCCAAGCAAATTGGAGTCCTACACCTTCGACCATACAACATCTCAAATGGGGGTCGGTCAATACTAGCATGTTGTATGAGAACTCTACTAGTGGAAGGTATGTATCCCAACTCCCTCCAAAGTCTAATACACATGCTCGAAGCATATCCTTGAGCGTCTGAATCATCCGCTCACTCTGACCATCAGTCTGGGGGTGGTAAGTAGTGCTGAAATGCAATTGAGTACCTAACTCCTCATGCAACTTCCTCTAGAACCTGGAGGTAAAACGAACATCACAGTCCGAAACTACCTATACCGGCACCCCGTGCCTGACCACCACCTCCCGCACATAAATATCTGCTAATTTCTCGGCGGAAATACTCTCGGAAATCAGAATAAAGTGCGCACTCTTGGTCAACCTGTAAATAATAACCCAAATGGAGTCCACACCCGCGCCGTCTTACGTAACTTCGTGATGAAATCCATGGTGATCTCTTCCCATTTCTACATGGGAGTAGGTAGCGGCTGCACCTTGCCGTGAGGCCTCTGATGTTCGGCTTTGACCTTCCTACAGGTCTGTCACACCCCCGAACCGGAACGGCGGAAACGTCCGGGGGCGAATGACTTCATCTTGTAATATCATAACAAGTGTATATAAATGAAACATAGACAATCATCATCACCATACATCAAATATAACAACATACATGGTTTGCTTCATTGTATCATTCATAAATTACATCCAAAAATTAACAAGTGTATGGTGAAAACAAAATACAACAAATTCCCAAAAGTCCCAAGCTGCCAACCTGCTTAATGAGTTCCTGAGAATACAAGTTATTTTGAAAAGCGTCAACATATAAAATTTTGGTGAGTTCGTAAGCATGTTTATATGAAAACTTTACGTTGGTTTGAAAATTCCAGAAAATCCGATATTTTCTTTAAAAATAGTTTGTGAGTTTTGTTTCAAATCTTCTATAATAGCATGTGTATCCCAGAAAATCTTCAATAATAGCATGTTTTATCTTGTTTGAAAAATGTATAGAGAGTGATTCCCAGAAAATCTTGTATTTTCTGTGTCATGAGAAATTGTGGTCTTAAGCGCAAGACCGGAGTGAAGTGGATAGTACAAATAATCAACACAGTGTTTATACTTTGCAAAACTGAGTGGTAGGTATATTCAGCGTAAAACTTATAATAGTTTTGTTATTCTCTACGTGAGTCGTTATAACCATACTAATATGACAGAGTGCCTGTCTTGACGTTCTTCAGGCGTCGGTTTCTGAGAAGACATTTGTCACCCTAGACTGGTCTGTCTAGCTTTAGCGAGCAGCTCAGGTGTGGGGTGTCAACCTCGTATATATCTATACGCAAATTCTCGTTCTCCCTCCAGGAGACTCTGGTTACAACTACAGGGCTTACGATGTACACTAAGGTAGGTACGGTGAAGGTGCGTCTCACAAGAGGCTTAACGAAATTTCTACGCGAATAGTGTGTTTCATTATTTTAGCATTAAAATAATGTTACAAGTGTATATTTTTTAATATAACTCATAAATAGTAAAAATGTAATCATTTTTATCGGGAGTGTCGGAATAGTTCGTTGTTTCATCGTTGTTATCAAAATAGTCAATTGTAAACGATATGTTCATGAGAGGCCCAATTTACATAAATATGACACTAAGACCCAATTAACATAAAAGGTGTCATATAAGGCCCAATTAGGATAGAATTGGTCACATAAGGCCCATTTTGACTTAAGTATTCAAGAATTGCCCACATTTGTTAGTTTGTTCACTTTCGGCCTGTTTTAATTTGAAATATCATAAATGGCCCATTTTTATGAAAAATGACACTTTTGGCCCAATAATACCGAGAATGTCAAATAAAAGCCCATTTTTATGAAAAATGACACTTTTGGCCCATAAATACCGTAAATGTCAATAAAAGCCCATTTTTATGAAAAATGACACTTTTGACCCAATAATACCGAGATTGTCAATAAAAGCCCATTTTTATGAAAAATGACACTTTTGGCCCAATAATACCGAGAATTTCAATTAAAGCCCATTTTTATGAAAAATGACACTTTTGGCCCAATAATACCGAGAATGTCAATAAAAGCACATTTTTATGAAAAATAACACTTTTGGCCCATAAAACCGTGAATGACATTAAAAAGCCCATTTTTATTAAAAATGCCACTTTAGTCCCCTTAAAACCGAGAATATCAAATAAAACTCATTTTGTTTATCTTTATTGTCAAATACACGCCCCTTTATCTACTTTCTTTGGTTTTCTAGTAACTTTTAACATGTTTAATCATTCCAAGCATCATAGTGAGTTAAATAAAGTAACTTGTTTCCTAATATCTTCAAAACTTGAAAGATATTTCGAGTTTATGAGTGTTTAACATAGTTTCATAACATATCACACAACATATCATGAAAAATATCCACATGCATGCATAGATACTAAGATTTTACATAAGATTAGCTTGTATTCTCCCCCAAAAGATAGTAAATCACGAAAAACAAGGGGTATGAAGCTCACATTGGGTTTTCTTGGTTGTGAAAAGGAAGAATGGAGTGAGTTTTCGGTCTAGAGTGCTCCTTTTCGAAGATTTTCGAAGACAAGATGGTTGTAGGAGCATAAACACGTAAATGGTGTTGGTTGAGGAATGATCTTGACATATAATGGAATTAAAACAACTTGAGTATAGTTATCAACTTACCAAGTTAGTGAAAAGCTTGAAAGAATCTCTTTGATGCACACACAATCCTCGAAAATTTGAAGGGAAGAATGAGAGAATTTCTTTGAGTTTGAGGGGGAGATATAAGAGAATTTTTAAATGAGTTTGAAGTGAGGAATGAGGGAGTGATGGTGGTCTTGACCGATGAGGGGGGATAAGGGGGGAAGAAATGACTAGCCTAGATATTTGATGGACAAACTTTTCCCTCCTAGTTACATGTTAGTTTATAACATTGATATATGTTATATAATTATTAGGTGACACTCAAAAGTCCACCCCTTTTTTTTTATTACCGAGAATAGGAGAGGGAAGGAAAGAAAAGAATGTTGGGCTTGCATTTGAATTGCAACCGAGAAAACATTAGCCCAATAGAGATTTTTCGGCCCATGAGGGCCCACATACGAGTTTGCGGCCCAAAAGGGGTAAGTGAAAGGGTTCTCGGCCCAAATAGGGCCCATTAAGTCATAAATAATTTCTCATGGCCCAATAAGGCCCATTAAGAGGTTTACAGACCAATACTATGTTGCTGAAGAGTTTTCGGCCCAACTATGGCCCAAATTAAGGTGCTCGGCCCATAACATGGTTAACTAGGTCTTTTGGCCCAAGAGGACCCAATAAGAGAGTTTTGGCCCAATAAGGAGTTTGGACTGAGAGAGTTTGGGTTAAGGCTCAAAGTTGAGTGATCATTGCTCATTGAGTTATATTTTGGGTTTACACGAAGATGGTTTCGACTTAAAACAAATTCTGGATGTATAAATTTGTATTGTATTGAAATTAACTTATACTGCACATAGTGTTACATAGTTACACAAAGGATGCTAGTTGTATATGGATAGGGATTTCTAGCCCTAAAATGCTAGTTGTGACATTATCCCCCCGTTAGAGGGAATTTCGTCCCGAAATTCTTTCGTGAGATATCCTTAAGGGCTAGAAAAGAGGTGAGGGTACTTTTACATCATTTGATCCTCGCGCTCCCATGTGAACTCAGGTCCGCGTTTTGCACTCCATCGGACCTTTACAATAGGAATGCGGATAAGTTTCGTACGCTTCACTTCCCTATCCATGATTTCGACTGGTTCCTCAATGAAGTGGAGATCCTCATTCACTTGAATCTCATCGAGTGGAACAACGAGGGTTTCATCCGATAAGCATTTCTTGAGGTTTGACACGTGGAAGACAGGGTGTACGTTGCTGAGCTCCCGATGGTAGCTACAGCTTGTAGGCTACCGGATCGATCCTGGCAAGGATCTCGAATGGTCCGATGTGTCGTGGGTTTAGCTTTCCCCGTTTTCCAAACCATATCATCCCTTTCCAGGGAGAGACTTTTAACAGCACACGATCACCTACTTGGAACTCTAGCGGTTTTCGTCTCTTGTCTGCGTAGCTCTTCTGTCTACCACTAGACGCTTAGAGTCGTGCCCTAATTTAGACGATATTCTCAGTTGTTTCCCGAATGATCTCGGGTCCGGTGAGAGTGCTGTTAGGTGTTTGTCATTTTGCCAGCTGGGTGTCTCCCACCTCAGCCCAACAGAGAGATGATCTGCATTTCCGATCGTACAAGGTCTCGAAGGGAGCGACTTTAATGTTTGTGTGGTAGCTGTTGTTGTAGGAGAACTCGATTAGTGGCAAGTGGGTGTCCCATGCCTTGCTAAAATATATCACGCAAGCTCGGAGCATATCTTCCAATATCTGAATGGTTCGCTCACTTTGGCCGTCGATATGGGGTTGGTAGACAGTACTCATATCAATTTGGGTTCCCATTGCTTTCTAGAGTGACTGCCAAAATCGTAAGGTAAATATACTATCTCAGTCAGAGATGATAGATATCGGTACTCCGTGTAATCTCACCACTTCCCTTATGTAGATCCGTGTTAATCTCTCCATCTTGTATGTTTCTTTTATTGGTAGAAAATGGGCGGATTTAGTCAACCGATCGACAATCACCCAAATGGCATCCAGACCGTCAGCCGATTTAGGCAATTTGGTTATAAAATCCATTGTTATTCGTTCCCATTTCCACTCGGGTATCGCTGGCTGTTGTAATAATCCTGAGGGCTTCTGATATTCTACCTTAACCTTTGTGCAAGTCAGGCACTTGCTCATGTAGGTAGCAATCTCCGCTTTGATGTTCGACCACCAATAATGTTGTTTGATATCCAGGTACATCTTATCAGAACCCGGATGGATGGAGTATCGTGTCTTGTGCGCTTCATTCATGACTACGTCTCTGAGCCCTCCAAATTTTGGGATCCAGATCTAGTTCATGAGATAGTGTGCTCCGTCCTCCTTGATTGCGAGATTCTTGTCCATTCCATGCAAAGCTTCGTTTGCAGCGTTCTACGGCTTCAGGGCTTCTAGCTGAGCCTCTTTGATTTGTGAAGACAAATGGGAATGGACGGTCATTGTCAGTGTTTTTACTCGGCGGCCCGAGTATTCCTTTCTGCTTAAGGCATCGGCCACCACGTTAGCCTTGCCGGGATGAGACTTGATCTCACATTCGTAGTCGTTTAGCAGCTCGACCCATCGTCGCTGCCTCATGTTTAGCTCTTTCTGATTCAAGATACGCTGGAGGCTTTTGTGGTCCGTGAAGATGGTGCACTTTGTATCGTAAAGGTAGTGCCTCTAAATTTTTAGGGCGAAGACCACAACTCCCAACTCGAGATCACGAGTGATATAATTCACCTCGTGGTTTTTCAGTTGCCTGGACACGTAGGCAATCACCTTTCCATGCTGCATTAGCACACAGCCCAAACCCTGGTTAGAAGCGTCGCAATATACTACAAAATCTTCCGTTCCCTCTGGTAGAGTCAAGAGCGGCACACTGCAGAGCGCCTGCTTCAGAGTTTGGAAAGCAGCTTCTTGTTTTGCATCCCAGTTAAAGGGTACGCCTTTTTGGGTGAGAGCGGTGAGAGGCTTGGCAATTTTGGAGAAATTCTGAATAAACCTTTTGTAATAACTAGCAAGGCCCATGAATTGCCTGATCTCCGTTGGCGTCTTCGGGGTTGCCCAGCCCTCAATAGCCTTGATCTTGGAAGGGTCCACATGAATCCCTTCCTCACTGACTACGTGCCCCAAGAAGTCCACCTTGCGAATCCAAAACTCGCATTTGGAGAATTTTGCGTACAAATTATCTGCCCTTAGAGTTTCCAAGACCTGCCTTAGATGTTGACTGTGCTCTTCTTTGCTTCATGAATAAAGGAGTATGTCATCGATGAAGACGATTACAAAGCTGTCGAGGAATGGTCGGCAAACTCGGTTCATGAGGTCCATAAATGCTGCAGGTGCATTTGTCAGATCAAAGGGCATTACGACGAACTCGAAATGTCCGTAGCGGGTTCGGAAGGCAGTTTTGGGGATATCTTCTTCTCGGACCCGTAGTTGGTGATATCCGGACCGTAGATCTATTTTGGAAAAGTAACTGGCTCCTTGAAGCTGGTCGTATAGGTCATCAATCCGAGGGAGTGGGTATCGGTTCTTGATGGTGAGCTTGTTTAACTCCCTACAATCAATTCACATTCTGAACGATTCATCCTTTTTCTTGGCAAACAAGACCGGAGCTCCCCAGGGTGAGAAGCTAGGCCTTATAAACCCTTTGTCGAGGAGTTCGCTTAGTTGGCTGGATAACTCCTGCATTCCCGCAGGGGCTAACATATAGGGTGATTTGGCAATTGATGTGGCTCTAGGTATCAGGTCATGTGACAACCGTCAAAATTCAAGTCGGTTCTAGATTTGACTAGACTTAGTTGCACATATAGGCACAAAACATATTAGACTTAGTAACTAGAAGCTAAGTTATAACCTAGTAGAAACTTGGAAACAGATAGAAACAATGGATGGTGTACTTAGATTTCACATTGATATGTGAATTCTACATCTACTGAGCTGTAGTGACTATCCATATTTGGGTCACTCTTTGACTCGAACAACATTTCATGAATCATATACACACATCATGCACTTGACCTAGAAGTAGAAGTTAGGTCGAAGTCTCATAGAAACTTAAGTCAAAGTTGAAGAGTAGGACTAGTATACTTGATTCCTCAATTTCGCTTGAATCTCGAAACCACTACATAGAATGCCAATAAACCGATAAAATAAGTTACAAACATTATTTATAACTATAAAAGAGTTATAATACCATAAAATAATTTGAAGTCTCAAAGATACAATTCACTTTGATGTCCAAAGATTTATTAAACTCCAAAAACCCTAAAAACCCTAAAACCTAAATTTTATAAAGTTTAACATCAAGAATTATATAAAATTTTTTATGAAACTTATAAAATTATCTTAAAATAATCAAGTTGGGAAATATAATCAAGGAAATTATAGTTTAATGTACCAACATTTATCCTTATTTTATAAGTGGAAAATCAAGGATTTTATAAAACAATGTAAAGCTTAAGCATATTTTATAAAAACTTTAGAAATTTATAAAAATTGGGAGAAATGATTTGAATGGGATTTATGAGAGAGAAATCCTCTCTCCTCCTCCCAAAAATCGGACTCATCCCCCCCAATACACCATTTTCCCAAGTCATTAATCAATTTCACTCACCCACTCCATCTCTTTCTCTCTCACACTCCCTCACTTCATTTTCTCTCTATTCTCTCTTCCTCTCTCCCTCAACCACGAAATTCTCCAGAAAATGGGTCATAGAACACACCATGAACTCTAAATCTTAATCATCTTAAGGTGTTCTTAAAGGTAAACCTGAAAATCATTCATTTTCCTTCTCTTTTCCTTCAAGTTTTACTTGTTTTTCATGGACTTTCTCCATCTTCTACTCCATTCTAATGAAAGATCATGAACACATAAACATACACATACACAAACTCACGGTTTTGATGATGATGGTGGTAGGATTTCACCCAAAAACAACATGCATGTTGTTAATGGTGAAATCCAAGGACCAAAACCTAAGTCAAAATCAACATAATGCACTTTTCTACAAGTTTTGGGTAAAAATCACCACATGCACCCTAAGTTTTCTATCAAAAACGATTTTTGAACATTTCAAACTCATGAATGGTCTTCAACACAACATGCATGTGATGATCTTCAAGCTTAGATGCTTGATGATCAAAGTTTGTTGTTAAAAGCTTTCAAATATGTTAATAAAGGATTTATTTCCAAATAAATACCTAAAACTCCTTTTCTGACCAAATCCGATTTTTCCCAGATTCCCACCAACAAAATGAGATGTTCTACAAATTTTCAGAAAATAATTCATTTTTCACGAATTATTATAATTATTTCAATAATATATGGCAATAAATCATATAAATTACTTTATGAGGTCTATAAATCCTAGGTAAATTCGTGGATGACTCCTATGCTAAATAAAGACCTCTCATTAAGTTTCATGGATTTTTGTTACTGTTTAATATGGTTTTGAATTTTCTTTTTGTTTAGCCCCAATAAATCATAAAACCGCTTTAGATAATTTGAAAAGGTTATATAATAATTTTCGCAGCTTATACTCTCTGTGGAAGACTTAGAAAAATATTTTCAGAATTTTTCATAATGTATTACTATTTGTCCCCGATTTTTGTGTATATTATGGACTAAAAACAGGAAAAATAGTTCTGCTTGTCCAAAATTCATAAAAATTTACCAGAACACCTTGTAGTACATTAGGATGCTATATAAAATTTTTGATGATTTTTCTCTTTTGTATACTATTTTTCTCCTATTTTCTAAGATTAAATACACTTAAATACACAAAATCGGATTTCAGTATATAAAAATCACATTTGGTATTTTTCCCAGATTATTTACTCTGTAAATGAAGTGTACAAAAATTTTGGTAATTTACTTTAACTGTTTAATAATTATTCTCCAATTAATGATTATTTAAGAGGATAAAACAAACAAAAATAGAAAGACTAATTGAAAAATATATTTTATATTTTTCACAGCTTCTACATGTATAATAAAAATGTTACAAAAATTTTGGGCAATTTTGGAAACTATTTTCTATTTATTTCAATTCTTATTAGAATAAATGCTCAAAAATCATAAAATTGGGTTAAACAGTTTAGAAACCCCTTTTTATATTTTTTCCAGCTTAAGTATGTGTAATGACATTGTTATAAAACGTTTGGGGTATTTTCATAACTGATTTCTATTTTTCATGAATTTGTATCTATTTAGAGAATTAAATATGTGAAAAATGGTTATACATATTCATAATCCATGAAAATTTATCTAGAAGTCTTTTAGTACATTTAGAACCAAAATTTGAAGTTTGGTAATTTTTATTAACTGTTTAGTATTTTTCATGATTTTATGGTTATTCAAGAAACTAAAATCGTGAAAAATAGTCAAACAAATAAAAAATTCAAGAAAATTTATCTTAAGGTCTTTGACTTCAATTAAAACTTAAATGCAAAGTTTGGGAAAGTTTAGAACTAAATTGATTTAGTTTTGAATATTTAATCATTGGAACACCTCTAAACTGTTAAATATTAGCATTTCAATAATGGGAAATTTCCACTTAAATTGTTATATAACACTTGATTCATTGAAATTAAATTTTCACAGAAAAATGTTTATAACTTATCAATATTAAATTTTAACACATTATTGGCATAATTCTATTGTAGTAGTAAGTATACTAGTGTTAGATTTCGATTAGAGACTCACTAGCGAATACCATTATTGTAGGAATCGATAGTGGTACGTGTGGAGCGTAGTCAAGGCACCATTTGCATCATCTCAATGCATATTGTGAGTATTCACCACTCCCCTATTTTCGGTTTTTAAATGTTTTGGGGTGGAAAAGCATGTCCTAAACTATTTATGTTCGTTGTATTTAATTGACTCGTATAAACTTGACTACTATATTTTTGCATATAGTGAGTATTCACCACTCCCCTATTTTCGGTTTTTATGTTTTGGGGTGGAAAAGCATGTCCCGAAAAACTATTATTTGAATGTTGTATTTAAATTGATTTGTATCAAACATGATTGCTATTTTATTGCTATGTCTCTCTATGTATGTCTATGCAACACGGAACATGAGAACTTATCGTACTAAGGCCCTTCCCTTATCTCTAACCATTAACTCTTTGAGCCAATGGTCATTATGGATAGCGCTATTAGGAATTGACAACTCCTCACTCGCCCTATTGCTGGAGTGCATGATACCATATTCATCTATGGAACGATAAGCATAGATCTTGATAGGGCTTCAGTCATAGGTTTGGTTGAGACTCATTGTTTGCTTATACACATACAAACTCGTTTCTCGTTATAGCAATAAACTTGTTATTAATTATAGCAATGAACTTTGTTTCTCATTACAACAACGAACTTTTATTACTGAAAACTTATATACATGTTTTAGCAATGAAATTGTTTGCTCCTTGTAGCAACAAAATTGATTGCTCATTTTAGCAATGAAACTTGTTTACGCGTTTGAGTAACGAACTTTATCTTCCATGAGAATATGAATGTTGCATCTTATTTGGGCAACATACTTTATGTTGAATAATGGTTTTGTATGTGACCATCACTGAAATAAAACGAACTGTTTTGATATTATCTAACAAATATTATCAGTTATTTCAGGTTGAATCAATGCGTAATCAAACGACATATACGAAAACACGTGAATGACAAAAACGCAAAGACGTAAATTCACAACTTGACGAGTCTCAAACCGTATAAAGATAGAAATATCGAGACTCAAGACATGCAACTCAAACCGCTTGCAAACCCGAGCATCAAGAAAAAAAAATAAAGAAGAAATCAGCCATGACACGCGTACCGCGTGTCATCAAGTTGAACAAATGCGTCAAACTGAAGAAATCAGCCATGACATGCGGACCGCGTGTCATCAATGGACTGTCCACGTAAAAGAAATTCTATTCAGGTCTGATTCACTCAGCTCCCGCGACATGACACGCGGCCCGCGTGTCATCAATGGACTGTCCGCGTGAAGTCCAGAAAGCCCACGATTTTGAGTCTTCAAATGTGTATTTTACATGTACTAGTGTATGTATGTATAATATATGAATATATATTATATATATGTATATTGTATGTATATTTTATATATATATATATATATATATATATATATATATATATATATTGGACATAAATCTTCAAAAGCAAAAGCAACAAACACTTCAAATCTGTCCAGGTTTCAATCCACTTGCTTCATCATCACTTCCAACATGTATACCCAACAAAGATACTACTTTTGATTATACATACATACACATGTATTGTGTATATGTGTGTGAATGTGAAGAAAGTCTCCAAAGGCTGCAAGAAAGAACAAAGACAGCAAGACAAAGTAGAATACCCACTTGTTCTTCCAACTTTCCAGCTTTCACTCCATCAACTTGTTTACTTTCCATTAAACAAAGAATTCCCTGGAGTATTTGTGCATATAAATACATGCATGCAAGAAGAGCAAAGTGTGCAAAATACACCAAAGAGTGCAGAGATTAGAGTGGAGAAAAACACCAAAGAGTGATGTGCTCAAAACACCAAGAGTGCAGAAAAACACCAAACACCAAAGTGAGAGTGTAGAGAAATATATGTGTGAGGATATATATGAGTGTATTATGTGTGTTAGAATGTTTAATTGTTACATGTAACCTGTAACTATTTCATTCCAGAAGAAGAAGCCAAAGCCAAGACCAACAAGCTTCAAGAAAAACATCTTCTTCAAGAACACCAAGAACACCTCATTTCCAGAAATACCCCCAACCAAGAACACCAAGAACACCTCATTTCCAGAAATACCCTCAACCAAGAACACCATCTTCATTCCTGGAAATCATCAAGAACATCATCAAGAACATCAAGAACATCAACTCATTTCCAGAAATACCCTCATTCAAGAAATCTGTCCCCATTTCCAGAAATACCCCCAGCCAAGAACATCAAAGCACAAACTTACACAACCCGTGTAAACAACAAATCAAGAAAACTTCCAACCCTTGAACACACCCCGTGTTGAAACCAAGCCAAACATCTACACGACCCGTGTTCATCTCTGCCCAAAAACACCCTTTCAAACCAACCAACACGCCCCGTGTTGCATCGAAGGCTAAATCTAACACGCCCCGTGGTTAGTATCAAACACAGAAAAGTCTTCAAACACCTACCAAATAACCATACCCAAATCAACCAAATACCCAACACCCAAAACACCAAAATACCCAACACCCAAAACACCCAAAACCCAACACCCAAAACACCCAAAACACCCAAAAACCCAATACCCAAAACACACAAAACACCCAAAACCCAATACCCAAAACACCCAAAACAACCAAATACCAAAATACCCACACAACCAATACCCAAACCCATATACTCTAAATACAATTACATACAAACCCGTGTATTTGTCACACTGTATAAACACTTAAGTAACACAATTTTGAATAAACTTTATGTTACTTATTCCTGATTGAACATTGGACAAATAGTGACACAGTCTATTAGGTTCCAGTCCAACCCCAAGCCAGTTCAGTCAATTTATTGACGAACCTACTTGATAGACAAAGGTCGTTCCACGAGTCCAGTTCTTAACCCAAATACTATACGTATTATATATTTTATTACTGCTTTAAGTCATTTATAGCTTTCTTGTATTTACTTATTTATAGCTTTCTCGTATTTACTTATTTATAGCTTTCTCGTATTTATTTATTTATAGCTTTCTTATATTTATTTATTCCGCATTTCTTATATTTCCGCATCTTATTAAATATATATATCTGTCACATAGTAATTGGTAACCGAGCCTTTATTCGTGGTAATCAGATCGTATATTTTCAACAATTGGTATCAGAGCTTGTGTGATTTACCTTGAAATTTTTGTCAAAAACTTTTGGTTAGCGTTTATAAACCTTCCATAAGCTTTTCTTTAAAGATTTCATTTTAATATCACTTGTTCAAAATCCTTAAAAAAAATTTATTAAAAAATTAAAAAAAAAAAATCTTAAACAAAAAAAATTCAGAGCTTGTGTGATTTACCTTGAAATTTTTGTCGAAAACTTTTGGTTAGCGTTTATAAACCTTCCATAAGCTTTTCTTTAAAGATTTCATTTTAATATCACTTGTTCAAAATCCTTAAAAAAAATTTATTAAAAAATTAAAAAAAAAAAAAAATTTTAAAAAAAAAAATCTTAAACAAAAAAAATTCAGAGCTTGTGTGATTTACCTTGAAATTTTTGTCGAAAACTTTTGGTTAGCGTTTATAAACCTTCCATAAGCTTTTCTTTAAAAATTTCATTTTAATATCACTTGTTCAAAATCCTTAAAAAAATTATTAAAAAAAATTTTAAAAAATTAAAAAAAAAAAAAATCTTAAACAAAAAAAATTCAGAGCTTGTGTGATTTACTTTGAAATTTTTGTCGAAAACTTTTGGTTAGCGTTTATAAACATTCCATAAGTTTTTCTTTAAAAATTTCATTTTAATATCACTTGTTCAAAATCTTTTCAAAAACAAAAATTTTATTATGTCTTCTGCTAATTATTACAACATGAACTCTGTTTCTATTGCTAACAGCTTGGGATCTGGTTCACGAGCGCCCATACTTATTCCTGAAGAGTATAATTCGTGGGTTGGCCGTATGAATCTTCATCTTAACACCATAAGTGAAGATGTCTGGAATTGTGTAGAAGGAACATATGTTACACCAGAAAATATGGCTACTCTTGCTACAAATCAAGCCACTCTTGCTGAAACCGAAAAAAGGCTGCAACTCCAAGCCAAAAAGAAACTTGTGTCTGGAATTCCCCACAGTATTCTAAGTCAAATGGATGACATAATACTGTTGACTGCAAATCAAATCTGGGAAAATTTAAAAAATCGTTTTTGTGGAAATCAAAGAATTATTGGAAACAAAAGAACATCTGTTTTAAATGAATTCGATAATTTCAAGATGCTTTCATCAGAAACCATCCATGATGCTCATGATAGGTTCAATTTTATCATGGTAAAAATGAATAATTTGGGCATCAAAAAGACACAACACGAGATAAATCTCAAGTTTCTAAACAATCTTTACGAAAGCTGGAAGATGGTTAAACTCATCATTCAGGGAAATCCAGCCATTCATACTGAAACTTTATACAATTTGTATGGAGAACTTCAATCGTATGAATCCTCGATTGACCCACCAACCACTACAGCTTTTGGAGGACCACTTGCTCTCGTTTCCACATCTTCTCAAAACCAAACACCTTTTAATGAACAAAACTTCAATCATTTTAATCAGACATCTTTTCAAAACCAACCCTTTTTGAACAATTCTTTTGATCAATCTGATTTAAATGATGAAGCAGACTACCAACAACTGTGTGCTTTGGTAGCAAACACAAACCTCCAGAGATTTATTCCAAATCACGGTCAATCGAATTTTAAACCAAATTTTCAAAACCGACCATCATTTGGACAAAATAATTCTGGATTTCAACCAAGACCTCAACCTGTTCAAAACAACTCAGGTTTTCAACCAGGACCTTATTTTGGACAAAATTTTCAAAGACCTTCCTTCCAAAACAATTCAAACCAAGGTTTTCAAAACCAGGGATTTCAAAACAATCCCAACTCAAGTCATCATAACAATAACCAAAACAACAGTTTTCAAAACCAAAACAGAGGATTCCAAAATCAAGGTTACACTAATCAAAACAATGGCTTTCAAAACAACCAAAATTTTGGATTCCAACAGAACCCTTCCCAATCTTCCCAACAAATCCAAACTCAAGCTCCTGAAAGACTTCCGATTAAAAGTCAAAAGGATGACAGTGATGAAGAAGTGATCATTTGTCACAACTGCAAAGGAACTAATCACTATGCCAGAGAATGCCGAGCCAAAAACAAAACCAAAGTCAAAGACCCAGCATACTACGCTCAAAAAGCCGATGAATTAAAGAAACAGGAAAATCAAGATAAGCAAAGAGCATTGATGGCAATCCATGAACCAAACGTGGAATATTGGCCAACTTCTGAAGACGAAGCTGACAATGAACCAACACAATCAAACTTCTGTTTCGTAGTTGGTGTTGATAGACCTTCAAGAGCTCCAAACGTCATAGAACAGGTATGGTCTATGATCTCTGAACTTGGTCTTTCGAAATCAATTTTTGAGTCCCATATAACCAAGATTGAGAAAAGTCTAGAAGCTGATCTCAAAAAATATCATGACACAATGATCAATTCCGATATCTACAAATCTGAGTTACAAACCTTGCAACTCAAATTTGGAGAATCAACAAGGATAAAGAACAAATTGGAAAGAGACGTTGAAAGAAAATCAGAAGATTATAATCACGTCTTGGAACAATTAAATCAAACCCTAATTCAGAAAAAGGATTTGGAACAAAAAAATCAGTCAGTCATTTCCTCTGAAACAAAAGATGTTTTAGAAAAGGAAATCCTTCAGTTGAAACAAAACTTTCAAGAATCAACTGAAAAATACAAAACTTTAAATGAAAAACTGACTGATTCTTTAAACCAAACCAATTTTCTTGAATCTGAAAACAAAAGATTGATATGGAATATGAATTCTATCAAAATTGCTAGAAAACTAAGTGATGATGTTTTCACCAAAGCAAACACCTTAGGAACTGGCAAAATTGATACGAATTACAGACCAGGAATTGGAAGAGAATCCTTTGAAAATGAACTAGCTAAACAAGAAAACATGACAATTTGTGAAAACTCTGAATCCACTCTTCCAGATCTTTTCACATCTGCTAATGAGGAAGATTCAGATGACGAAACAGTTATCAATTGTAGCCCAGATGACACTGCTTTCACTGTTTCCAAAAAGTCTATCAAAAGAGTTGTAAAATCTGAAACAAACTCTGCTAGTTCTTCAACAAACCAAATCAAACATACCAATGAAGAAACCATAACCCCACTTAACAAACCAAAGGCTTTTGAAAACAAACCAAAGAAACCTGTTAAACCATACGTCATACCTCAAAAACAGGTTTCCAAACAAAAACCAAAACCTTTTCAAAAACCTTTTGAAAACCGCTTTCAAGAGATCACCTTTAAAAATTCAATGAACTTTCATAACCGCCAATCACATCCCAGATATGAAGAGAACTTTTCAAAAAAAATTTCACATCTAGGATATCATTCACCAAATCACAGATTTTATCAACCAACGAATTTTCAGAAACAAATCACTTTTTGGGAAAATTTGATAAATAAAATCAAACCTCAACCATTCCATCCTTATAAACCAAACTCTTATAGCAATATGAAGTCAAATGCTACAAGAAGTTCGGTAAACAAAAAACCCAAAATAAAAACAACTAACAAACCAGGACCCATTCAGATTTGGGTACCTAAATCTTCTGTCTAAATTGCAGGTATCTAATGCTGGAGAACCCAAGGATGATACATGGTATATTGATAGTGGCTGCTCCAAGCATATGACAGGAAACCGAAACTACCTTCGTGACTTCAAACCCACCCAAACCAATCAAGACGTTACCTTCGGCAACAACATGACGGCAAAAATCAAGGGTTATGGAAACATAACAAATGGTAACTTCACCATAAAGAAAGTTGCCTATGTCGATGACCTGAAACACAACCTCATCAGTGTTTCTCAACTGTGTGATAACAATCTTGAAGTCCTATTCACCAAACAAAGAAGCTTGATCATGGACGCCAAAACCAAAGAAATCATTGTTGATTCTTACCGTGCCGGAAATATGTATCCACTTGACATGGATTTTATCTATGGTAAACCCGATATATGTCTGCTATCAAAAGCCCCAGCAGATATCAGTTGGTTATGGCACCGCCGCCTTTCCCATCTAAACTTTGGGTACATCAACAAACTGATCGGCGATGATCTTGTTAGAGGACTGCCACTTCTGAAGCTTGATAATGAAACTCTGTGTGCTGCATGTGAAAAGGGAAAACTTTCCAAATCCACTCACAAAAGCATCTCAAAATCTAGTGTATCCGAACCACTAGAATTGCTGCACATAGACCTTTGTGGCCCTGCCAAAACCCAAACTATACAAGGGAAGAAGTACATTCTTGTTGTCGTTGATGGTTTCTCGCGCTTTACTTGGGTCTTTTTCTTAAGACTAAAATCAGAAGCACCTGAAGAGATGATTAACTTCATCAAACAAATCGAACTGAAGCTCAAACGACCTGTTCGAAGAATCCGAAGTGATAATGGTTTAGAGTTCAAAAACAAGACTCTAGATTCATTTCTCAAAGACAAAGGAATTGAACATAACTTCTCAGCCCCATACACTCCACAACAGAATGGCGTTGTCGAAAGAAGGAACAGAACTCTATGTGAAGCTGCAAGATCAATGCTTATCTTCGCTGATCTGCCACAATACTTCTGGGCAGAAGCAATAGCCACAACTTGCTACACTCAAAATCGTTCCTTAATCCATAAACATCTTCATAAAACACCATATGAAGTCATTAACAACCGAAAACCAAACATCAAATTTTTCCATATTTTTGGTTGTCGATGCTTCATAAAGAACAATAAAGATCACCTTTCAAAATTTGAATCAAGGTCGGACGAAGGAATTTTCCTTGGTTACTCGTTTTCCTCAGCTGCTTATCGAGTACTGAACAAACGTACCAGAGTAATTGAAGAAAGTACCGATGTTCATTTTGATGAATTTTATGTCAGGAAATTAGATCGTGAACATTTTGGTTCAAAAATGATCGATAATATTTTTCAAAATCCAATTCAACAAACACCTTCTCCTGACAGAGATATTGAAATCGATCTTGATTTACTTTTTGAACAACCCAAAACCGCTTACAATTCTGAACTTCTAACTACTTCTATTGATTCTACAGGAACAACCACTGAAGGAACTCCACAAACAAACCGAAATGATGCAGATCAATTCGAGGGGGAACCACCTACACATACTTCTTCATTGGAACAAACACCAAATCCTCCTTTAAATACCCCATCCCCAAATATCCAAAACAATCCCGATGCATCATTTATGAGGAAACCTTCAAACCTATTCCAAGATGAAACTCCCGGAGAAGAACAATGGGATACTGAAATTCCAATTATTATAGCGGAAGATAATCGCTTAATAAAATGGACCAGAAACCACCCAACTGACCAAATCATCGGAGATCCAAACTCAGGCATCCAAACTAGAGCCGCAACTTCTAATGATTGTTTATTTGGAGCCTTCTTATCCATGACTGAACCCAAAACCATACATTCTGCTCTCAAAGATCCAGACTGGGTAAAAGCTATGCAAGAAGAGCTAGAAGAATTTGAAAGAAATGACGTATGGAATCTTGTCCCTACCCCACCCGATGTTTCTGTTATAGGTTCAAGATGGGTATTCAGAAACAAAACTGACGATCAAGGAATCGTTTGTCGAAACAAGGCACGTCTCGTAGTCAAAGGATATTCACAACAAGAAGGAATCGACTACGATGAAACATATGCTCCAGTTGCCAGAATTGAAGCAATTCGCATCTTTCTTGCATATGCTGCACATAAGAACTTCAAAGTATTCCAAATGGATGTTAAATGTGCATTCCTACATGGAGAGTTAGATCGTGATGTATACATCCAACAACCACCAGGTTTCGAAGATCCCAAATTTCCTGATCACAGCTTCAAATTGCAGAAAGCTGTCTATGGCTTGAAACAAGCACCCCGAGCCTGGTATGCCACATTGACAACCTTTCTCGAAGAATCAGGTTTTAAAAGAGGTTCAATCGATCAAACCCTCTTTCGTAAAATCTATAATAAACATCTTTTAATCGTACAAATATATGTTGATGACATTATTTTCGGTTCTACTGATGAATCTTTGAGTATTAAGTTTGCAGATCTAATGAAGAGCAAATTTGAAATGAGCATGATTGGGGAGATGACTACTTTTCTCGGACTTCAAATCAAACAGTCAACTGATGGCATTTTCATCAACCAAGAGAATTATGTCAAAAACCTACTCACTCGCTTTTCAATGGACAAATCCAATACCGCAAAAACCCCAATGGCTTTTGGATACAAAATCGATGCAGACTTAAATGGCAAACCTGTTGATCAGAAAAGATATCGTGGAATGATCGGATCACTCTTATACCTCACTGCCAGCAGACCTGACATCATGTTTTCTACATGTGTCTGTGACAGATACCAAGCAAATCCTATGGAATCCCATGTAGTTGCTGTGAAACGCATCTTCAAATACCTAAAAGGCACTCCCAAACTTGGCCTTTGGTATCCAGCTAAATCCGATTTTCAGCTGAACGCTTTCACCGACTCAGACTATGGAGGATGCAAGTTAGATAGAAAGAGTACATCTGGTAGCTGTCAATTCCTAGGAGGTAGACTAGTGAGTTGGACTTCAAAGAAACAGACTTGTGTATCCACATCAACAGCAGAAGCTGAATACGTCGCTGCCGCCAGCTGTTGTTCGCAAGTCATATGGATGCAAACTCAACTGCGAGACTATGGCTTCAAAATTTCACAAATTCCCATATTTTGTGACTCAACCAGTGCAATTGCCATTTCTCACAATCCCGTTCACCATTCCATGACAAAGCACATCGATATTCGATATCATTTCATCAAAGACAACATTCAAAAGGGTCATATCGAATTGCACTTCATCAACACCGAAGATCAAATTGCCGATGTCTTCACTAAGGCTCTCGATGAAACAAAGTTTCAATACTTCCTAGTCCGTCTAGGAATGTTAAATCCAGATAACATCTATCCTTAAACTTTTACTTTTTGTTTGTACAAAAGTGTGTTTACTTTCATTCAAAAGGAAAATTCAAAAACAATTGAAAATTGCTTTCCTTTTAAAAATTACCAAAAACATTCAAATAACCAATATTTCCAAAAACATTCAGAAAAACAAATCTTTAAAAAAAAATTTAATAAAAGACTTGCCATAATAAGCTTTTATAGAACCTTGTGATTAATCTTCTCTTGACTTAATTTTCAGATGCTTATGCTCGATGAAGATTTTAAGTCATATTGATTCTCAATTGGAGTGAAGGTTCAAATATCCTACTTTTCATAATGTATATAACTTTATTTCCTTCGATTTTATTTCATTATTGACGATTTTAAACAATCAAGGGACATAAGGTTAGGAGGTTCAGATGAAAACAAAAACCCATGTGAGAATTTGTGCCTCGTCGATCTAAATCATTGTGGAAATCATTTCTTGTGAGCTTAGGTGTGTCGCTATTGCTTATAAGGTATAACCGATTATACCTTGTCACAGTCTCATTTTTGCTTAGATATCAAAATGACCAGGGAGGATACATTCATTTCTTACATACTAGACAAACTGTCTTTTATGCCACCTTTCCCTACCCAGATAAATGCCAACCAAAAATGAAGACTTGCGATCCCATGATCCATCAAGCAAAGACGACATATCCTTACAAGAAAACCAAAGGAGAAACAAAGATCTATCAACATCCAATCCTCAAAGACAAATCAAAAAGATGGTTCACCGAAGAAATACCAAACAAAACAAAAAAATTTTACATTTGGTATTTTCAAAACAAACTTTCAACCAAATGGTTATTTCAAAACAAAAATCATAAAATTCACGATTTGTTTTAACCATTTTTGACAAAAGAAGATAGCTCAATCACTCAAGTCAAATACTCTTAAAAATGTCTCAAATGTAGCAAATTCTCAATGCTAAAACAAAATATCTTTTTACAATAAATCGATATTGATCAACAAACAGGATACTATCAAAGAAGAAGCTGCAACAACAATGGATTTCCCGGGATACTGTAGCCTTCATCATTGAAGATTCTTAGCTGTAAACTGCACTATGAAAATTGCTAAACCCCTCTACATGTATTTCCCGACGGAGAGAGAGTGAACTTTAATGGCATGAATGAAGAAACCCGCTGAGTAATGCCGAAACCAGTCTTATGTGATTGATTATCTAATAATGAGACTAGGTGACTTTACAGGAAAAGCATAGCTGAACACCTCCAATATGAGTGTGAGTCGTCAGAGAGAGATATCACTCATTTTTAGTGATCATTAACTTGTTCTGCTGCCAGAACAACCAAACACCCAAGTGAAGTGTGAGCTATACCTATGAGCGTTCATCTGAATCGACCTGTTAGACCATTTGTCGTCAGAAATAATGCTATAAAATCTTAAGAAATCTCTTTAGATACATATATGGCTACCCTTTGATAACCGAACCCGAGACTTTGATTCGGAAGCAAACATTCTTCAAAGTCTTTTTCAAAACATAAGATATGTAAAACCGAGTCACAAACTTTCAAAACAATTACATGGTTTTATATATATCTTATCTTTGACAAAACCTTTTTCCTAAATTTTCAAGATTAAAATTGTTAATGTGATAATATTTGTCCTTATTTCATTAATGATCACATAGGGGGAAATTGTTGAATAATGGTTTTGTATGTGACCATCACTGAAATAAAACGAACTGTTTTGATATTATCTAACAAATATTATCAGTTATTTCAGGTTGAATATGCGTAATCAAACGGCATATACGAAAACACGTGAATGACAAAAACGCAAAGACGTGAATTCACAACTTGACGAGTCTCAAACCGTATAAAGATAGAAATATCGAGACTCAAGACATGCAACTCAAACCACTTGCAAACCCGAGCATCAAGAAAAAAAATAAAGAAGAAATCAGCCATGACACGCGGACCGCGTGTCATCAAGTTGAACAAATGCGTCAAACTGAAGAAATCAGCCATGACATGCGGACCGCGTGTCATCAATGGACTGTCCACGTAAAAGAAATTCTATTCAGGTCTGATTCACTCAGCTCCCGCGACATGACACGCGGCCCGCGTGTCATCAATGGACTGTCCGCGTGAAGTCCAGAAAGCCCACGATTTTGAGTCTTCAAATGTGTATTTTACATGTACTAGTGTATGTATGTATAATATATGAATATATATTATATATATGTATATTGTATGTATATTTTATATATATATATATATATATATACAAATCATGTATATATATATATATATATATATATATATATATATATATATATATATATATATATATATATATATATTGGACATAAATCTTCAAAAGCAAAAGCAACAAACACTTCAAATCTGTCCAGCTTTCAATCCACTTGCTTCATCATCACTTCCAACATGTATACCCAACAAAGATACTACTTTTGATTATACATACATACACATGTATTGTGTATATGTGTGTGAATGTGAAGAAAGTCTCCAAAGGCTGCAAGAAAGAACAAAGACAGCAAGACAAAGTAGAATACCCACTTGTTCTTCCAACTTTCCAGCTTTCACTCCATCAACTTGTTTACTTTCCATTAAACAAAGAATTCCATGGAGTATTTGTGCATATAAATACATGCATGCAAGAAGAGCAAAGTGTGCAAAATACACCAAAGAGTGCAGAGATTAGAGTGGAGAAAAACACCAAAGAGTGATGTGCTCAAAACACCAAGAGTGCAGAAAAACACCAAACACCAAAGTGAGAGTGTAGAGAAATATATGTGTGAGGATATATATGAGTGTATTATGTGTGTTAGAATGTTTAATTGTTACATGTAACCTGTAACTATTTCATTCCAGAAGAAGAAGCCAAAGCCAAGACCAACAAGCTTCAAGAAAATCATCTTCTTCAAGAACACCAAGAACACCAAGAACACCTCATTTCCAGAAATACCCCCAACCAAGAACACCAAGAACACCTCATTTCCAGAAATACCCTCAACCAAGAACACCATCTTCATTCCTGGAAATCATCAAGAACATCATCAAGAACATCAAGAACATCAACTCATTTCCAGAAATACCCTCATTCAAGAAATCTGTCCCCATTTCCAGAAATACCCCCAGCCAAGAACATCAAAGCACAAACTTACACAACCCGTGTAAACAACAAATCAAGAAAACTTCCAACCCTTGAACACACCCCGTGTTGAAACCAAGCCAAACATCTACACGACCCGTGTTCATCTCTGCCCAAAAACACCCTTTCAAACCAACCAACACGCCCCGTGTTGCATCGAAGGCTAAATCTAACACGCCCCGTGGTTAGTATCAAACACAGAAAAGTCTTCAAACACCTACCAAATAACCATACCCAAATCAACCAAATACCCAACACCCAAAACACCAAAATACCCAACACCCAAAACCCAATACCCAAAACACCCAAAACACCCAAAAACCCAATACCCAAAACACCCAAAACACCCAAAACCCAATACCCAAAACACCCAAAACAACCAAATACCAAAATACCCACAAAACCAATACCCAAACCCATATACTTTAAATACAATTACATACAAACCCGTGTATTTGTCATACTGTATAAACACTTAAGTAACACAATTTTGAATAAACTTTATGTTACTTATTTCTGATTGAACATTGGACAAATAGTGACACAGTCTATTAGGTTCCAGTCCAACCCCAAGCCAGTTCAGTCAATTTATTGACGAACCTACTTGATAGACAAAGGTCGTTCCACGAGTCCAGTTCTTAACCCAAATAATATACGTATTATATATTTTATTACTGCTTTAAGTCATTTATAGCTTTCTTGTATTTACTTATTTATAGCTTTCTCGTATTTACTTATTTATAGCTTTCTCGTATTTATTTATTTATAGCTTTCTTATATTTATTTATTCCGCATTTCTTATATTTCCGCATCTTATTAAATATATATATCTGTCACATAGTAATTGGTAACCGAGCCTTTATTCGTGGTAATCAGATCGTATATTTTCAACACTTTATCTCTCATGATGACAAAGAACTTTGTTTTTACAAACTTATTTACTCATTTTAACAATATACTTTTATTATTGGAAACTTTTATCAAAACTTTGATTTCAATTCATGGAACCAATATTATTTTGTTTATCTGTGAGTACTCACCAACTATTTTTATAGTTGACGCTCGTTTTACATGCTTTTTCAGGAATCATCGAGTAAGTGGCACTTAGGGACACTTCACTTTTAGGAGCATTCGCATGTGTTGTATTTCAACTTACATTGTAATTTCTTTTAAAAGTTGTTCAAACCCATTGTAAAATTGTAATGATTTTTAATACTATGGTTGGTGTTGTCTTTTAACTTTTGCTATGAAACCCTTTATACTGCCACGCCTCGTGTTTCCGCTTTAGCGGGGTGTGACAGGAAATGGTATCAGAGCCGAAGGTTATAGAGAATACCGGTTTTCCTTTGGAAAACCATAACTATAGCCAAAAATTTTCTAAACGTTTTTAAAATACTGAACATACTACTGGTATAACTAATTCGAGTACGCATTATCAGACTTTAATTAAGTATAGCCTGGCCAACTATGCTTAATTAAGGAAACTTAATGTGAGGCTTGAAACGGTTATAGTAGAATTATGTTCAAAACGATTTTCAACTTAAACTTTTGAAAAACAAAATTTTTCGGTGTGCGTACGGGCATTGCATATTATAGGCATTCATCTAGATACACTTAGAAACTAAGTGCACTTTTATAACAATGCCTTTATTTAGAAATATTCTTGTCCCTTATCAAGTGCTAGGTTAACCACTTAGGTTATATCACTAGCCACTCTAGGAGCAATGCACTTAGTACTAAGAATGGGTATTCCTCGGTAGCTATTGAATTTAGATGTAAGATTAGTAGCTAGATATACACTAGTAATTATCTTAAGTCGAAACATATACCAATTATTCCTCAATACCTCTTCATCGTCTTCAAGAGTTACATCAATGAAAAAGTGTTTCGATATCGACACGAATGATAATTGGAGCATCGCGTAAGGAGGTAGATGAGTCGCCACTAAGTAATCACTTGTATACCATTGGTGGGCATTCCGGATTCGACTCACGAGGAGACACGAAAGTTTAACCCATACGTGAGACCTTATTACTATGCTATGATTTAGCTCTACGTTGTTTCCACCTTGAGCTTAAAACTTAACATACAATGTCCCTTTGACCTCTATAAAAGGTCGTAAACTACATTGACACCATAAAACGTTTTTCAAACAATTTTTCTTGTCCTTTATCTTTGGGAAAAAGACATCGGTACTCGTCTTATACTCGCCTTGTACTCGCCTTAGTATTTAGGTACGATCAACTACACTAACATATTTATTCCTTATTTCTTAATCTTCCATCAAAAAGTTATTTCGTTTCATCGGTTTTATTTATCATCGATAAAATACTTTATAACCACTTCATACAACTTACTATACCTTTCCTAACAATTTACGCCATATTCTCGCTAAAAATCTTTTGACAACTTGTTTTAACTTAACACTTTTCTTCAAAACTCAATTTAACCAATATTGTTTTTAATCTTGCTATTACAATCTCATTTCAAATCCATTTCAATGGATAGATGTGCTTTTGAGGGCACATAAACCATTTTAAACATTGCTTACCATTTTGACACGTCTTCGAAAAAGTAGACACATTTTCTTTTATAATCGTGTTTAAACTCTTTGCTACAAAACATAGACCTATGACATTGAAGTTCATTTTATGTGTAAAAGCTTCATTGAATCTTCAAAACACTTTTGTTTGACATTTTTAACAGCTTTCTCATTTAGACATTGTAATTTACTTTAATGTGTTTTCTCGAAACCCAACATGATATTTATGTAAATTTCTACTTCAAACATGTTTATAAGACATCTCTAATACTTGTATTTCAAAACATACCTTATTTGTGTACTTTGCTTCAATATGGTTTTATAATCTATAAAGTTTTTAAAATTTATAGCATTTGAAAACTTAGTGTTCACTTTTAAATTTCCAATGATACACTCTCAACAATGAATAATTATTCTTCTAAATATATTGAGTCTTTACCTTATCCATTTTAATCATTGTTGGACTTCAGTCTAAAAAGTCAAAATTGTCAGATTTTCAATTGCCATTTGTAGGGCTTCTTTTTTTTCCCACAAATGGAGTTTAACTTAATAGATAACTTATGAATTTTTAGCAATCCTTAGCAAACACTTTAAAACTCCCACATGTCTATTTAATCATCAATATACATCAAATATTGAAGTTTGAAATATATCTCAACCTGGTTTTAATCTACCTATAGGTATTGTTCTTATAATTTTAACAATAACAATCATTGCCGCCGCTACCTTCCTTTTTCTTTCCCCCGCACTTGATTTCTTGCTCTCCTTATGACTTTAGATCTCGCACACCCATAATAGTAACATAATACATTGTCTAACTTTGTTTCTGTCTATTTTGCTTCTCCTGGTATCATGTTTGTACACATACATACTAGAAGTCTATCCTTTCGTTTTGAGCGATTAATACATGTATAGCCGTGAGGAATAATTTTTATTTAGTCAACTTTTATATATTCAATTACGCCTTTTTATCATATACATCTTGTTTTTATTTTGAAATCTCTATAAACAAGTGATCCTTATTTACATTTGCTCTTTCGTTCTAAATTCAGAAACTTGATATAAAATGCAATTTTCATTGTATTTTTCCTTATAATTAATACACAAGATGAATACTCTTATGCTTATCATTTTTCTAAATCCATAAAATATATATGAAGGATATGTTTCCTTATGTTTTTTTTTTTAAATACATCAAAAAGTTTTGAATTTTACGATTATCTATTCTCTAAATAATTGTTTTTGTAGAAACACTAAATTAAGAATCCACTATTTTCAATGATCGATATTTTTACACGTTTCTTAAAATAGCATTCTACTTTGTAATTTTCATTGAGTTCCTAAACTCTCAACTTTGTTTTTATAAATATTCTGACTCATAAGCTTGAATTTGTCCTGACTTAGAGAATTAGACAATTTTTCAAAAGAGTAATCAAAATATTTTCGTATAAATTCCCTTATTGATGACTTAAACCTTTTAATCTTTATATTATTTTACTACTTCGTTTGATCGCCACACATGTATTTTTGTTATCTTGGAATTATTACATATTTTGATAATAGTGAGATGAATTATCATTTCTAAACACACATTTTAATAACAGTGAGATTTTTTTATTCACTTCTAAACACTTAAAATGCTATCTACACAATGTAATTTAAAATATCATAAACTTTCATCGCTTCCATTTGCAACAATGACTCTCTAAACATATTTATTCTTCGAATAAGGTTTTATTATTGTAAGAGTAACTGTAGTAGTAATTATAGCCTCGGAGATCCTCAATAATTTCGTAATTTATTTTGTAGACGACACTTAAATAGCCTTCACATTACTTCGTTGCCTACCCTTAGTACGTATATTTAGGAACTTACCCTCAATCGCTTCTCTTTTATTTGTGCTACCCCTTCTTATTTTGGAATATATCTTTTCCAGATGTAGTAGCCAACCCGGAAGTGAACAAATTGTTCCTAATCTCTTCTTTATTAGGCGGCGAATTTACACTTAGTGCTAATTTAGAACGCGACTTAAGGATCAATGCGGATTTAACGCTCAGTGCAGTTAGTGCTTCAGCAAAACTTATAGCTCTCTTAATTCAGATAATATATAACTAGATAATCTTTTCAACTAGGTCGCCATGGTCGGATCATGATTTCCATGATCCTAATTTCTCGCAATCTAGACTGTAGAACTCGAATTAAGGAAACATTACTTTGATTATAGCTAAAGAATTGGGTTCTTCCTTTGAGGAAATAAACCCGAAATAATCAAAGAACACTGAAAGTCACCACCTCTCCAGCTATATAATTGTATTCGACTGAGTTCTAATAGAATACGTCACGAATTGAATTTCGTGGCGAAATTCTTTCAACCGGGGGAGAATGTGACAACCGTCAAAATTCAAGTCGGTTCTAGATTTGACTAGACTTAGTTGCACATATAGGCACAAAACATATTAGACTTAGTAACTATAAGCTAAGTTATAACCTAGTAGAAACTTGGAAACAGATAGAAACAATGGATGGTGTACTTAGATTTCATATTGATATGTGAATTCTACATCTACTGAGCTGAAGTGACTATCCATATTTGGGTCACTCTTTGACTCGAACAACATTTCATGAATCATATACACACATCATGCACTTGACCTAGAAGTAGAAGTTAGGTCAAAGTCTCATAGAAACTTAAGTCAAAGTTGAAGAGTAGGACTAGTATACTTGATTCCTCAATTTCGCTTGAATCTCGAAACCACTACATAGAATGCCAATAAACCGATAAAATAAGTTACAAACATTATTTATAACTATAAAAGAGTTATAATACCATAAAATAATTTGAAGTCTCAAAGATACAATTCACTTTGATGTCCAAAGATTTATTAAACTCCAAAAACCCTAAAAACCCTAAAACCTAAATTTTATAAAGTTTAACATCAAGAATTATATAAATTTTTTTATGAAACTTATAAAATTATCTTAAAATAATCAAGTTGGGAAATATAATCAAGGAAATTATAGTTTAATGTACCAACATTTATCCTTATTTTATAAGTGAAAAATCAAGGATTTTATAAAACAATGTAAAGCTTAAGCATATTTTATAAAAACTTTAGAAATTTATAAAAATTGGGAGAAATGATTTGAATGGGATTTATGAGAGAGAAATCCTCTCTCCTCCTCCCAAAAATCGGACTCATCCCCCCCAATACACCATTTTCCCAAGTCATTAATCAATTTCACTCACCCACTCCATCTCTTTCTCTCTCACACTCCCTCACTTCATTTTCTCTCTATTCTCTCTTCCTCTCTCCCTCAACCACGAAATTCTCCAGAAAATGGGTCATAGAACACATTCTAATGAAAGATCATGAACACATAAACATACACATACACAAACTCACGGTTTTGATGATGATGGTGGTAGGATTTCACCCAAAAACAACATGCATGTTGTTAATGGTGAAATCTAAGGACCAAAACCTAAGTCAAAATCAACATAATGCACTTTTCTACAAGTTTTGGGTAAAAATCACCACATGCACCCTAAGTTTTCTATCAAAAACGATTTTTGAACATTTCAAACTCATGAATGGTCTTCAACACAACATGCATGTGATGATCTTCAAGCTTAGATGCTTGATGATCAAAGTTTGTTGTTAAAAGCTTTCAAATATGTTAATGAAGGATTTATTTCCAAATAAATATCTAAAACTCCTTTTCTGACCAAATCCGATTTTTCCCAGATTCCCACCAACAAAATGAGATGTTCTACAAATTTTCAGAAAATAATTCATTTTTCTCGAATTATTATAATTATTTCAATAATATAAGGCAATAAATCATATAAATTACTTTATGAGGTCTATCAATTCTAGGTAAATTCGTGGATGACTCCTATGCTAAATAAAGACTTCTCATTAAGTTTCATGGATTTTTGTTACTGTTTAATATGGTTTTGAATTTTCTTTTTGTTTATCCCCAATAAATCATAAAACCGCTTTAGATAATTTGAAAATGTTATATAATAATTTTCGCAGCTTATACTCTCTGTGGAAGACTTAGAAAAATATTTTCAGAATTTTTCATAATGTATTACTATTTGTCCCCGATTTTTGTGTATATTATGGACTAAAAACAGGAAAAATAGTTCTGCTTATCCAAAATTCATAACAATTTACCAGAACACCTTGTAGTACATTAGGATGCTACATAAAATTTTTGATGATTTTTCTCTTCTGTATACTATTTTTCTCCTATTTTCTAAGATTAAATACACTTAAATACACAAAATCGGATTTCAGTATATAAAAATCACATTTGGTATTTTTCCCAGATTATTTACTCTGTAAATGAAGTGTACAAAAATTTTGGTAATTTACTTTAACTGTTTAATAATTATTCTCCAATTAATGATTATTTAAGAGGATAAAACAAAGAAAAATAGAAAGACTAATTGAAAAATATATTTTATATTTTTCACAGCTTCTACATGTATAATAAAAGTGTTACAAAAATTTTGGGCAATTTTGGAAACTATTTTCTATTTATTTCAATTCTTATTAGAATAAATGCTCAAAAATCATAAAATTGGGTTAAACAGTTTAGAAACCCCTTTTTATATTTTTTCCAGCTTAAGTATGTGTAATGACATTGTTATAAAACGTTTGGGGTATTTTCATAACTGATTTCTATTTTTCATGAATTTGTATCTATTTAGAGAATTAAATATGTGAAAAATGGTTATACATATTCATAATCTATGAAAATTTATCTAGAAGTCTTTTAGTACATTTAGAACCAAAATCTGAAGTTTGGTAATTTTTATTAACTGTTTAGTATTTTTCATGATTTTATGGTTATTCAAGAAATTAAAATCGTGAAAAATAGTCAAACAAATAAAAAATTCAAGAAAATTTATCTTAAGGTCTTTGACTTCAATTAAAACTTAAATGCAAAGTTTGGGAAAGTTTAGAACTAAATTGATTTAGTTTTGAATATTTAATCATTGGAACACCTCTAAAATGTTAAATATTAGCATTTCAATAATGGGAAATTTCCACTTAAATTGTTATATAACAATTGATTCATTGAAATTAAATTTTCACAGAAAAATGTTTATAACTTATCAATATTAAATTTTAACACATTATTGTCATAATTCTATTGTAGTAGTAAGTATACTAGTGTTAGATTTCGATTAGAGACTCACTAGCGAATACCATTATTGTAGGAATCGATAGTGGTACGTGTGGAGCGTAGTCAAGGCACCATTTGCATCATCTCAATGCATATTGTGAGTATTCACCACTCCCCTATTTTCGGTTTTTAAATGTTTTGGGGTGGAAAAGCATGTCCTAAACTATTTATGTTAGTTGTATTTAATTGACTCGTATAAACTTGACTACTATATTTTTGCATATAGTGAGTATTCACCACTCCCCTATTTTCGGTTTTTATGTTTTGGGGTGGAAAAGCATGTCCCGAAAAACTATTATTTGAATGTTGTATTTAAATTGATTTGTATCAAACATGATTGCTATTTTATTGCTATGTCTCTCTATGTATGTCTATGCAACACGGTACATGAGAACTTATCGTACTAAGGCCCTTCCCTTATCTCTAACCATTAACTCTTTGAGCCAATGGTCATTATGGATAGCGCTATTAGGAATTGACAACTCCTCACTCGCCCTATTGCTGGAGTGCATGATACCATATTCATCTATGGAACGATAAGCATAGATCTTGATAGGGCTTCAGTCATAGGTTTGGTTGAGACTTATTGTTTGCTCATACACATACAAACTCGTTTCTCGTTATAGCAATAAACTTGTTATTAATTATAGCAATGAACTTTGTTTCTCATTACAACAACGAACTTTTATTACTGAAAACTTATATACATGTTTTAGCAATGAAATTGTTTGCTCCTTGTAGCAACAAAATTGATTGCTCATTTTAGCAATGAAACTTGTTTACGCGTTTGAGTAACGAACTTTATCTTCCATGAGAATATGAATGTTGCATCTTATTTGGGCAACATACTTTATCTCTCATGATGACAAAGAACTTTGTTTTTACAAACTTATTTACTCATTTTAACAATATACTTTTATTATTGGAAACTTTTATCAAAACTTTGATTTCAATTCATGGAACCAATATTATTTTGTTTATCTGTGAGTACTCACCAACTATTTTTATAGTTGATGCTCGTTTTACATGCTTTTTCAGGAATCATCGAGTAAGTGGCACTTAGGGACACTTCACTTTTAGGAGCATTCGCATGTGTTGTATTTCAATTTACATTGTAATTTCTTTTAAAAGTTGTTCAAACCCATTGTAAAATTGTAATGATTTTTAATACTATGGTTGGTGTTGTCTTTTAACTTTTGCTATGAAACCCTTTATGCTGCCACGCCTCGTGTTTCCGCTTTAGCGGGGTGTGACAGGTCAATCCGAAATTCAACCTGTCTCTTGGGAGGTATCCCCGGGAGATCTTCCGGAAATACGTCTGGAAAGTCGCGCACATCCGTAATATCGTTGATGTTCTTTTCCCATTTATGTTTGTCCACCACGTGGGCTAGAAAGGCATGATTTTTCTTGTACAAGCACTTTTGTGCCTTGATGCACGAGATAAGACGAAGATTTACACCATGTTTATCGTCGTAAATGACTAATGTTTCGTTGGTGGGTAGGTGAAGGCGAGCGGCCTTCTCGTGGTACAAAATATCGGCATGGTGGGGGCTTAACCAGTCCATACCGATTATCACATCAAAATTTCGAATATTAACCGACATTAAGTCTATTGAAAATGAGTGGTTATTTAGTGTTAACGTGCATCCTACGTAAATTTATTTGGTTGTTTTAGTCTTCCCATTAGCCATCTCCACCATGAAGGCTTCGCTTAGCTTTTGGGGTTGTTGATTTAGTAGGTGTTTGAATTTGTGACTCACAAAACTCCGCTCAACCCCACTATCGAATAAAATGCATGCATAAGTGCGGTTGAGGGGAAACGTACCAGTGACAACAGCCGGATCTCGAACTGCTTCACCCTGCCCCAATGTTAGTACTATGCCTGATCCGCCCGTACCCTGGTTGTTGGCTTTGGGGCAATTTCGCTTGAAGTGGCCAGCCTCTCCGCATCCATAACACGTGCGACTGCCCCAACATTGTTGGATTGAGGGTTGTTTTGATGTGGCTGGGACCTACAATATTGGGCAGTGTGCCCTTTTCTATTGCAGTTTGTGCATTAGAAGTCCTTGCATGCCCCAACATGATGGAAACTACACTTATCACACTGCGGGTGGGAACCTGCGTAGGGCCTTGCAGGTGCTGGGTTGGTTGTAATGGTTGCAGTTGGAGTTGATGAGGTTTGAGCGGTAGCAGCGTGAACTGCTATCGTTTGTTGTTTCTTAGAGGGTCATGATGACTTGTCCCCTTTCCTTTTATTTCCCGAATTCTTCTTGTTGCCTCCTTCCTTCTTGGCTTCTGTCTCTATAGTCTTGGTGCCTTTCTTGTTTCCATGATCATAGAGCTTCTGAGCTAGACGCTTTGCACTATCGAAAGTTTCAGGGTTTGCTGCAATCACGTTCCCCTGAATTTGAGGAGTTAACCCCCAAATGAAACGTTCGATTTTCTTTCCCTCCGAGGTTATCATCCCAGGGCATAGAAGTCCCAGCTCGCTGAACCTAGTGATATAAGCTTCAATATCTGAGTTTTGCACCGTGAGATTCCATAACTCATGTTCCAACTTCTGTATTTCCCCACGAGGACAGTATTCAGCCAACATCATTTCCTTGAGTTCCTCCCATGACATGGTGTTTGCAACTGGAAGTGTTAAGGCCTCAACATGGCCATTCCACCATGATAGGGCTTGATCAACAAACGTACAGGCCGCGAACTTCATTTTACTTTCTTCCGGGCATTCACAAATTTCGAAGACGGACTCGGTCTTCTCGATCCAGCGTCTTAAAGTTATCACCCCACCGGTTCCGTTGAATGTTTGGGGTTTTTCATTAGAGAAATCTTTATAAGTGCATGCTTTTGTAGGCGCTTGATGCATTCCATGGTTGGAGCTTCCTGTTCCCTGACCATTTCCGCCTCCATTGTTTCCATTGTGTATGTGGGCCAATGGTGCAGTGACTGCAGCCGATACTGCTGCCTGGAATGCAGCAGAGTTTACCTCCGGCGAAGGCGGTGGTGGTGGCTGCGTGTTATTGTTTTTGCATACGTACCTTCGAGGCATCTTCTGTCATGGAACAGGAGGATGATGAGTACTTAATAGTTGTTTCGGCGATTCGATTTGTGCTTATAAGTGAAATCATATAGTATCAAGAAATAATAAAAATAGAACTCATAGCAGATAACAACATCACAAATAAAACACACGCTTGTTTCATTACTAATAAAGGTTTGGTACATGTTACGTGAAAATTTGTCCTTTATAAGGTCTACAGCACATGGGATAATAGTCAAACAGCATAACAACCCCATCGAGTAGTGTAGTCACTTAATTGAGGGGTCAACCCTACATACACAAAGTAAAAAGGAAAAAAGGAAATAACATCAAGAGCATGTGGTGGGTAGGATGGGTCCTACTCACGGCGGGAGGTCTCCAGTGGTGCTGATGACGAAATGGATGCGCCCTGAAGCCTGGCCAAATGGTGCTCAGTGGCACGTAGTCGGGCCCCCAACGCTTCCTGCCTCTACTGGTAGTCCTTCACTACCTCCTGAGTCTGCCTCTCGACGTCATTTCCATAGGATCCTACAAGTGGTATCAGAGCTTCATCTTGAAGGTTTAAGCAACTATTTCAAGAACAACGATCCGAAATGAAAATTTTATTTTGTGAATCTTACATTGATCTTAATTTGGAAGAATTCTTGCTCTAGAAATCAAATTCAATTCTTTGTTTGATTTAGATTCGATTTTCTCTCTTGAAATTTTTTTGGACCTTGTTTCTTAGTAAAAAATTCATTCAAATATGTTTTTGATTCATGTTTTAGAAACGATTTTGTTGAAGAGATTCATCTATTATTCATAGATTCGTTCTAGATCTCTTTAAATTCGTTTCAGATCTACTTTCTCTCTCTAGAATTTGTTTTCAGATTTTCTCTCTTGAAATATCCAAGATCTGTTGACTTTTCGTTAATTGATCAAAGATGGTGTATTTAGATTATGATTATTGGATCGTGATGATTGAAGATGCCAAGTACCATTATCAACTTAAACTTTAGCATATTCAACTTCTAGTTACAACAAAACTTTAGAAGTAACGAGTTTCGAAATCCATGGATGCAAGATGGCAATTGTGAAAGGAAATTTGTAAATTGTTAGGGTTTTCTTCAGGAAAAGGTTACACAAACCTTAATTTGGTTGACCCAACATAAATCGTGAGGGTTTATCACCAAATGGATATAATGGTGATTTAAATGTTCTCTCAAAGTTTAAGAAGTCATGTTTACATACTGTATGGAACGCCCTATTTATGATTTTGTTCAAGTGCTTCTCTAAAAGAACTTCTGGGTCTGACTATGCCAGTAAACTCTTTCGTACTTTGTTCTATGGTTTGTACACTGACGAGAAGATTGATTTTGGTCATATTATCTGGGCACGGTTTGTTCAAAGCCCAGTTCTAACTCAAAGTACAAAGAAATTTCACGTCCTCGCTTCTGGTTTATGGTATTAAATAATGCTCGTGCTCATTAGTGTGTTCCATAAATGACTGATATGTAGATGGAAATTATTACAATGATGAATGTGGGAACGTTTGTCACAACTGATGATGCTATTTTTTTTACATTGAATCGATTCCGGAAGTAATGCTTTGCAAGGTTCCAGCAAACAATGAATATATCAAGGCTTATAGGCAAACATGCAAATTTCCTGAAAGAAATATTCCAGCTTCTTTACAAATAACTCTTGATGCTGGGGTTGTGCAACGAAAGGTAGGGGTGAAGCGCAAGGTGAAAGTAGTTGATGAATCAGTTCCTAAGAAGTTAAGAGCAAAGATGAATTTGAAGAAAAAGGAAAAAGTTTATGTGATTGATGAAAAAATATATGAGGAAGAGGAACATACAATCAGTGATGCCCCTTTCACAAGTGATGATCACCATGATGATACTTCAAAATCATCAGAACAACCAATGGTGACAGAGCCACCAACAATGTGACAACCCGATACTTTCCAGTCAACAAAAGTCAATTATGTTAAATAAAATTTATATAATCCATTGGAGCAAAAAACACTCGAAAAATCAAGTTTCCTTCGAAAAATCAGCAAAACTCGTTCCAGCTAAGTGTTTACGGCCGTAAACCCGTTTACAGCCGTAAACTCTTGGACCGCAAACCGTTTACCGCCGGGGACCCACCTCCGACCGCAAACCCAACTGGTATATATATTTTTCCCGGAGAGATTCCTCATTTTTCATCCTTTTCACCCAAAAACTCTCTCAAATCTCTCCCAAGAACCTCCCAAGAACATTCATATCATCAAGATCGAATCTTCAAATCTTCAAGTTTTTCACCAAGAACACCAAGAACACCAAGAACAACCTTCATATCTTCAAAGGCTGCTAACCGTTCATGACTACAAACCGTTCACAATCGCAAGCCGTTCACGACCGCAAATAGTTCACGACCGCAAACCTAAGATCCCAACCGCATACAGCTTTGAACTGGGAACCTTGGCTGAAAACCCTCTTATCCCACTTCAAACAAGTCTCGGTAACATTCCTAATCCCAAAAGTAAGTGTTTTCTAACACTTCAATTAATGGAATCGCTAATTTAAATACAATATTGTGTATAATTATCATTAGGATACCATTAACTCCGCATACTCCAACTGGAGGGTCATATTTCCAGTTTCGCTGTCGAGCACGTACACATAATCAACTGTGAGTTCATACCCCTACACGTTTACTGTTTTTAAACGTTTTTCAGGGGGGGAATACAAGCAAAACACAAAGGAATTTTGTGTTCTTATATAAAGGATTTCAACAGAATTAAAACTTATGCAATTTGATATAACCAAGAGATTACTACATTTTATAAAATATTTAGATATTTTATCCCTTTTGTAACATGCTGAGCATAATGGAAGCTTTCAACATTAAACCCTAATTGCAAAGTTTTCAGTACAATACACTGTCACACCCCCGAACCAGATAGCGGAAACGCCCGGGGGCTTGGTGTGACTTTCAACATTGTAGTATCATTACAGAGTATATAATTGAAACATATCATCATCATCATCACACATGTAATATAACAACATTCATTGTTTACATCGATTATTGTATTTGAATATTAAATGCCAAAATAGTCAGATTATGATGAAACAAAATATAACACAATATCCATTAGTTTGTTTCGTTCATCCTGATTCAACGGTTTCCTGAGAATACAAGTTAATTTAAAAAGGTCAACATAAAAATGTTGGTGAGTTCATAAGCATGTTTGTGAAAATGATTTGTATAACTTTGAAACCACCAGAAAATCCTATATTTTCTGAAAACTGTTTAGTACGTTTGTGTCAGATCTTGTATTAATGCGTGTATGTTATTGTTTATTTGAATAAAAGGGTAAAGAGAACGTAGAGAGAATGTAAAGATCATGTAAAGAGAATGTTCCCAGACAACCCGATGCTGTCTGTAAAAGAGAAAGCTGCCATACCAATCCCTGAGGTTGAGTACCAGTACGAGTATGTTTCCGAGTAATCCAAAATAAAAGAGAATGGTATTCCGTAAACTTCATAACGTTAATTCCTCTAAGTGAGCCGTCATAACCATACTAAATAATGACAATTTCGCCCGTTTTGGCGTTGTTGGACGCCGGTTTTGATTATAAGGTTTTCGTCACCCTAGACTGAGTTAGTCTAACTGTAGCGAACAACTCAGGTGTGGGGTGTCATCCCCGTATAGATCTATACACAAATCCCCGCTCTCCCTCCAAGAGACTCTGGTTATAACTACAGGCTACGATCGTACACTTATTCCAGGCCCAATGAACCATGTAAGTGAACCACTAAGGCATCGCTAAACATGTAGATCATTTCAAGGCCCAATTGGAATGAGATTATATAACATGGGCCCGAAATATATATGAAAGGACAACTAAGGCCCATTTCACATGTAAGGTATTTACAGGCCCAAATAGCACACAAATAGTATCCAAGGTCCGTCGCACATGTTAATGGGTCAATGAGGCCCAATAAACATATAAATAGTATACAGGACCTATCAAACATATAAATGAGCCACTAAGGCCCAATAACCTAGAAAATGATCAAATTAATCCGTTTGTTAGTTTATCGTTGGTTTTGGTTCAAGTATTCATTAAATAGCATAAAAGCCCACTTTTTGTAAAAATGACTTTCTTGGCCCAATAAGCCAAAAATTTACAATTAAGGCCCAATTTTTGTAAGAATAACACTTTAGTCTCCATTTTGCTCAAAACTTGTGTTGATGACTAGTTTGTGGTAAAAATAACATTTTAAACCCATTTTTGTAAAAAATATCATTTTTGGCTTGATTTTTGTGAAAATACACATTTTTCTGGTTTTGGGCTTTTCTGACCTAGTTGTTGGAAAATTTGTAGAAAAATCATCGTAAGTCGAAATTTGGATCCCTAAATTTTGGATGTTTGGAAATTTTGTCCACTTTGTTCACAATTTTCTCATAATTTTTAATGGATTCTAACAAGTGTGAAATTGCTCACCTTCACAGGCTGGTCCGAAATTATTTCAAATCTGATAGGCAGTTTTGTAAAATTCGCCAAATATTGTTGAAAAATCGTATGAAAACGTGAGAGTAGTCATTTTAAAGGTAGAAACCTTAACTTATTGCATGTAAAACAATTTTGAAAAATATTATCATTTATGTGGTCAAAACAGTTCGGGATTGGGCCAAAACTTTCCTGTGAAAGGCTGATTTTTGAGTTAAGTTTATAGATCTTGGAACACAACACTCATTTTTACTATTTTGAGTGTATAAATCCCAGATATACTAGTTTACATGTATTATATGTGATAACACATACTTTTCCCAAGGTTTTCATGTAGATCCAAGTGATAAACTTAATATTCTTAACATATTTTTAGATTTATGACGTAAATAACACATAACCACCAAATAAATCATGAAAAACACACATATTCATGCATACACACATAGATCTACACAAAAAAACTTGTATTCTCCCCCAAAACAAAGTAAAAATCGAAAATAGGGGGTATGAACTCTCCTTTGCTTTGATGTTTCGGTTTGGTGAAGAAAAGAGAGAGATTTTGGCTCTAACAAGCCTTCCTTGAGTAGATCTCGAGTTCTATGAAGTTCTAGAGTATGGATCATGAAATAATGTGGGTTAAGAAGAGGTTTTTGATGAATTCAAGAAGTTAACCCATAGATCTAAATAAGAACTTACCCAAGATGATGATTCTTTGAGAAGATTTCTCTTGAAGCTAAACCCAAAAACTCGAAATCTTGGAGGAAGAGGAAGGTGATCTAGAGAGTGTTTTGAAGATGTTTGAAAGGAGAAATGAGAGAAGCGTGGTGGGGATTTCAGCCAAGGGTAGTAGAAGAGGGGGGAAAGAGAAGAGATTGAGGTGATGTTTGCATGGATACCCACCATGCAAACATGAGGTGTCAATACTACATAAATCCTTCATTTTCCTTTTTTTTGTCTAATAATTCCTTTGGGCCGAGAATTGGGCTATAAGGATTGAAAATGAATTGGTTTGGGCTCCTTTTTCTTGGCTTGCTCGAATTACATAAGCCCAATATTATTTTTCGGCCCATTGGGCTCTAAGGAGATTCACGACCCAATATGGTATAAAAGAATAGATTTATGGCTTACTAGGTTTAATTGGATTAGATATGGCCCAATACGGCCCATTAGGGTTAGAATGAATCATTCTAGGCCCAAATGGTCCAAAATGTTATAGATTTGTGAATTGGGTCTAATAAGAGAGTCCTAGTCCATAAAGAACTTGAACCGTGAATTCTAAGGTTCCCAACCCTTAGTTGAACATATGAGATGTATTTGGATGAGCATAGAGTATGATATTCTCTTAGAGTAAAAGTTATTACACTAGGTGAATGATTACATGAGAGTAGAATTTCCTAGCAAAAATGCTAGTTGTGACATCATCCCCCCGTTAGAGGGAATTTTGTCCTGAAATTCCTTCGAAAGATAGGTTCATGAATGAGAGAATAGGTGAGGGTAAATCTGCTTTATCTGGTCCTTGCCTTCCCATGTGAATTCCGGTCTACGCTTAACGTTCCATCGAATCTTCACAATCGGAATGCGACTTTGTTTAGTACGCTTCACTTCTCTGTCCATAACCTCAACCTGTTCTTCGACGAACAGAAGATTCTTGCTTATCTCGATCTCTTCCAAAGGAATGACAGGAGTCTCATCTGCTATGCATCTTTTCAGATTCGAGACGCGGAACACGGGGTGTACGTTGCTGAGTTTGGCAGGTAGCTGCAGCCTATAAGCCATTTGACCAATCCGGGCAAGAATTTCGAACGGTCCAATGTATCACGGGTTCAATTTTCCTTGTTTCCCATAGCGAATCATTCCCTTCCAAGGAGAGTCCTTTAATAACACGCTATCTCCGACTTGACATTCTAATGGCTTACGCCGCTTGTCAGCATAGCTCTTCTGTCGGTCTCGCGATGCTTGAAGTCGAGGTTTGATTTGGATTATCTTCTCTGTCGTTTCGCGAATGGTTTCTGGTCCCATGAGAGTACTGGCGAATGATCTGCACTTTCGACCATAAAGAGTCTCAAAAGGAGCATCCTTGATGCTCGTGCGATAACTGTTATTGCGTGAGAATTCAATCAAGGGCAACTAGGTATCCCATGACTTGTTGAATTCAAACACTTAGGCTCGGAGCTTGACTTCGAGTGGTTGAATGGTCCTTTCGCTTTGGCTATTGGTTTGAAGATGGTAAGCAATGCTCATATCTAGCTATGTTCCCATAGCCCTCTGAAGTGACTGTCAAAGTCTTGAAGAAATTCCGTTATCTCGATCCGAGATAGTAGATACCGATATTTCATGGAGTCTCACGATCTCCTCGATATAGATCCAAGCTAATCTTTTCGTCTTGTTTGATTTCTATACTAGCAGGAAATGGGCAGATTGGGTTAACCTATCGACGATCACCCAGATAACACCCAACTCAACTCTTATAACAATAAGCTTCGTCTTTCGACTTCGAGAGTTTTATCCATCCATGCAGTGCTTTCTTCGTGATATTCTCCGGCTTTGATGCTTTCAAGGCTGGTCGTAGATGCTGACAGTGTTTCGTTCTCGCTTTGTGGGTAGACGAGTATGTTATTGATGAAAATAATGAAAAGGCTAACTAGGAATGGTTAGGAAAACTCGGTTCGTAAGGTTCATGAATACCGTGGGAGCGATCGCTAGACCGAAGGGTATCACAACGGATTTGAAATGGTCGTGACGAATTCGGAAAGCAGTTTTTGGAATGTCCTCTTCTCGGACTCGGAGCTGATGGTAACCGGCTCTTAGATATATTTTAGAGAAGCAACTAGCTCCTTGAAGCTTGGTCAAATAGGTCGTCAATCCGAGGAAGTGGGTATCGGTTTTTGATAGGGAGCTTATTCAATTCCTTAAAATCGCTGCACATTCTGAATGATCCGTCTTCTTGACGAACAAGACCGGAGCTCCCCAGGGTGAGAAGTTTGGTGCGATGAATCCTTTGCTCAAAAATTTTCTTAATTGACTGGTTAACTCCAGAATTTTGGCGGAAGCTAACCTATAGGGTGAATTGGCAATTGATGTGGCTCCCGGTATGAGGTCGATTCGAAATTCGACCTGTCTCTCTAGGGTATTCCCGGAAGTTCTTCGGGAATTACATCCGAAAAATCTCATGCTATTGGAATACCTTGTATGCTTACTTCTTCCATGGTCTTGTCCACAACGTGGGCGAGGAAAACGTAGTTCATCTGGTGCAGGCACTTCTGTGCCTTGATGCACGAGATAAGACGAGGATTGGCGCTAGGTTTATCATCATAGATTTTTAGAGTTTCGTGATTGGGAAGGTGAAGGCAAACGACCTTCACGCGACACATAGTATCAGCACGGTGGGGGATTAATCCAACCATGCCGATTATCACATCAAAACTCCTAATATTTAGTGGTATTAAATCCATTTGAAATGAATGGTGGTTTAGTGTTAAGGTGTACTCTACATAAATATCTTTGGTTAATTCGGTTTTTCCCATTAGCCATCTCCACCGTGAAGGCTTCGTTTAGTTTCTGGGGTTGTTGTTTTAGTAAGTATTCAAATTTGTTACTAACGAAGCTTCGCTCAGCTCCACTATCAAGTGAGATGCAAGAGAAAGAGTTGTTAAGTGGGAACGTACCAGTAACAACCGTCGGGTCTTGAATTGCTTCGCATTAACCTAGGGTTAGGACCCTTCCTGATCCTTCTGCCCCTTGATTGTTAGCCTTGGGGCAATTGCGCCGGAAATGGCCGGTTCCTCCACACCCATAACAGGTGTGACTGGCCCCAACTTTGATGTTGTTGTTACTGTAGTTGCGATTGTTGTTGTTGTTTGGCTGTTGATTCTGTTGTGGATAAGTTCTACAGTATTTGGCGGTGTGACTCTTTCGGTTGCATCTATTATAATACGGCTCCCGGCAGGCTCCCTTATGATGGAAATTGCACTGGTTGCATTTTGGAAGGCTTCCAGCATATGGTCTCGCTGGTGTTGATGTAGTAGGGGTCATGGTCGCATAGATAGCAACAACATGTTGCTTCTTTGAGAACCATTGAGTTGGCTTTCCCTTTCTCTCACTTCCTGACTTTCGCTTCCTGCTCTTAAGCTTGGGGTTTGGAGCGCTTAGATAAGCTGTCACTTGTTGGTTTCCGTGCTAGTTCCTTCTGCTGGAATTGTCGATGCTATTCCCACCTCTATTGGTGTTGTTTGCGTTGAGTTGTGCCACAACAGCGGTTACTGTCGCTGTTACAACAGCTTGGAATGTAGTAGAGTCCATCTGCAGGAGCGGTGTCTCGTGGGTGTGCTTGTTATTTCTGTGGGATGACATTTTCCTACTGCATGTTGATAAGCCAGATCGTAAGTAATGATCGTCATTCCTGGTTGTACTCTATAAATTTCGCGTCTTGTCGTATGATTCTCATTGTTTCCATCTACATCCCTATGATGTATTTACGGTAGTAGGTAATCGCAGATTTGGCACGATTGTTACGTCTATCCTTAGAGTATACGGGTTGTTTTGGTTTCGAGGTCCTTAAGTATCTAGCGGTTTCGAGGGTTCGGTTGTGCATATAATTGAATTTATGCAATAACATGAAATAAAGATAGCACATAATTGTTTCATTGGCAAGTACCATCTTAGTACACGAAAGAGAGTCATATCAGATAGTAGGGGGGGGGGAAGAAAAGGTTGATCCTAATCGTGGCGGAAAGTGTCTGGTAGTGGTTCTGATGAAGTGGATGCACCTCGGAGACGAGCTACTTGTCGCTCGGTATCTCGTAGTCGTACCTCCCAAACTAACTGTCTTGCTCGGGAGTCTCCGTTCACCTCCTGTGTTTGTCTCTCATCTCTCTCAACAGCAACCGCATTTGGTCCGTTTGATTTGGGGTGTCTTGAGCTTGGTTGCCAATGTCTCGAGTGCATCGGACCATGCCTGGGAGGGCCCGGTCATCTGGTCCTCTATGAATAAGATCGAAGAAACCTCGGTTCCTACCGTAGTGTGGTCATATTCCCTGCTGGTGACTCCATCTCCAAATATCGTGTGCCCATGGGGCGTGCGGCCATCGGGGCCCTTACGATAATCTGGTACTCTGGCCATGTATGGAAGATTGATGACATCGGATTCTGCATCCGAGTCATCATCATCATCGCCCTCGAGCTCTTCCTCTTCGAGGTTCACTACTGGCTCGGCGGGTTCATCTGTAAGTTCTACTTCATGTTCCTCCTCTGGTTCTTCCTTTGAGTCTTCTTCTGTGTCAAGCCACCCTGCATTCCCCTGACTAGGGAAATAGGGGTCTCCTGGCTAATGATGCTCGTCCATAATGTATTGAACGAAGGGGTATACTTACTAGAAACAAATAGCACACCAAATACTCCTATAGTATTTAAATTTTGTTTAGGTTTGATTCTATAAGCTCTTTGGATAATTAAATGGTAAGTTTTTGATTCATTGTCCATCACAATTACTCCCGAACACATGTTGGTCGTATTTTGAATGAATGTAGTTGATCAGGCTACATTCACCCCCAATACGACTACATAACTGTCCGAGTTTAATAGCGATGTTCAAATCCTCCAAAGACTTTTACTGTTCTTGTTGTGTTATTAATCTAAAATGCACACATAAGTATGTATTTTAATTATTATGTTCAGAGTAGTTTAGTCCCATTATATTTTTAGTTGCATATCCTGTATGATTAGATATTCTAGTTCACTATAAACAATGCTCTTATGCCAATCTGTCACACCCCCGAACCAGACGGCGGAAACGTCCGGGGGCTTGGTGTGACTTTCAACATTGTAGTATCATTACAGAGTATATAATTGAAACATAACATCATCATCATCACACATGTAATATAACAACATTCATTGTTTACATCGAGTATTGTATTTGAATATTACATGCCAAAATAGTCAGATTATGATGAAACAAAATATAACACAATATCCATTAGTTTGTTTCGTTCATCCTGCTTCAACGGTTTCCTAAGAATACAAGTTAATTTAAAAAGGTCAACATAAAAATGTTGGTGAGTTCATAAGCATGTTTGTGAAAATGATTTGTATAACTTTGAAACCACCAGAAAATCCTATATTTTCTGAAAACTGTTTAGTATGTTTGTGTCAGATCTTGTATTAATGCATGTATGTTATTGTTTATTTGAATAAAAGGGTAAAGAGAACGAAGAGAGAATGTAAAGAGCATGTAAAGAGAATGTTCCCAGACAACCCGATGTTGTTTGTAAAAGAGAAAGCTACCATACCAATCCCCGAGGTTGAGTACCAGTACGAGTATGTTTCCGAGTAATCCAAAATAAAATAGAATGGTCTTCCGTAAACTTCATAACGTTAATTCCTCTAAGTGAGCCGTCATAACCATACTAAATAATGACAATTTCGCCCGTTTTGGCGTTGTTGGACGCCGGTTTTGATTATAAGGTTTTCGTCACCCTAGACTGAGTTAGTCTAACTGTAGCGAACAACTCAGGTGTGGGGTGTCATCCCCGTATAGATCTATACACAAATCCCCGCTCTCCCTCCAAGAGACTCTGGTTATAACTACAGGCTACGATCGTACACTTAATAGGTGCCAACCGACAAAACTCACTAGATCCTTAATCGAATTTACGCGAAGAAAAGTATAAACTCATTCCAAGCCCAATGAACCATGTAAGTGAACCACTAAGGCATCGCTAAACATGTAGATCATTTCAAGGCCCAATTGGAATGAGATTATATAACATGGGCCCGAAATATATATGAAATGACAACTAAGGCCCATTTCACATGTAAGGTATTTACAGGCCCAAATAGCACACAAATAGTATCCAAGGTCCGTCGCACATGTTAATGGGTCAATGAGGCCCAATAAACATATAAATAGTATACAGGACCTATAAAACATATAAATGAGCCACTAAGGCCCAATAACCTAGAAAATGATCAAATTAATCCGTTTGTTAGTTTATCGTTGATTTTGGTTCAAGTATTCACTAAAATAGCATAAAAGCCCACTTTTTGTAAAAATGACGTTCTTGGCCCAATAAGCCAAAAATTTACAATTAAGGCCCAATTTTTGTAAGAATAACACTTTAGTCTCCATTTTGCTCAAAACTTGTGTTGATGACTAGTTTGTGGTAAAAATAACATTTTAAACCCATTTGTGTAAAAAATATCATTTTTGGCTTGATTTTTGTGAAAATACACATTTTTCTGGTTTTGGGCTTTTCTGACCTAGTTGTTGGAAAATTTGTAGAAAAATCATCGTAAGTCGAAATTTGGATCCCTAAATTTTGGATGTTTGGAAATTTTGTCCACTTTGTTCACAATTTTCTCATAATTTTTAATGGATTCTAACAAGTGTGAAATTGCTCACCTTCACAGGCTGGTCCGAAATTATTTCAAATCTGATAGGCAGTTTTGTAAAATTCGCCAAATATTGTTGAAAAATCGTATGAAAACGTGAGAGTAGTCATTTTAAAGGTAGAAACCTTAACTTATTGCATGTAAAACAGTTTTGAAAAATATTATCATTTATGTGGTCAAAACAGTTCGGGATTGGGCCAAAACTTTCCTGTGAAAGGCTGATTTTTGAGTTAAGTTTATAGATCTTGGAACACAACACTCATTTTTACTATTTTGAGTGTATAAATCCCAGATATACTAGTTTACATGTATTATATGTGATAACACATACTTTTCCCAAGGTTTTCATGTAGATCCAAGTGATAAACTTAATATTCTTAACATATTTTTAGATTTATGACGTAAATAACACATAACCACCAAATAAATCATGAAAAACACACATATTCATGCATACACACATAGATCTACACAACAAAACTTGTATTCTCCCCCAAAACAAAGTAAAAATCGAAAATAGGGGGTATGAACTCTCTTTTGCTTTGATGTTTCGGTTTGGTGAAGAAAAGAGAGAGATTTTGGCTCTAACAAGCCTTCCTTGAGTAGATCTCGAGTTCTATGAAGTTCTAGAGTATGGATCATGAAATAATGTGGGTTAAGAAGAGGTTTTTGATGAATTCAAGAAGTTAACCCATAGATCTAAATAAGAACTTACCCAAGATGATGATTCTTTGAGAAGATTTCTCTTGAAGCTAAACCCAAAAACTCGAAATCTTGGAGGAAGAGGAAGGTGATCTAGAGAGTGTTTTGAAGATGTTTGAAAGGAGAAATGAGAGAAGCGTGGTGGGGATTTCAGCCAAGGGTAGTAGAAGAGGGGGGAAAGAGAAGAGATTGAGGTGATGTTTGCATGGATACCCACCATGCAAACATGAGGTGTCAATACTACATAAATCCTTCATTTTCCTTTTTTTGTCTAATAATTCCTTTGGGCCGAGAATTGGGCTATAAGGATTGAAAATGAATTGGTTTGGGCTCCTTTTTCTTGGCTTGCTCGAATTACATAAGCCCAATATTATTTTTCGGCCCATTGGGCTCTAAGGAGATTCACGACCCAATATGGTATAAAAGAATAGATTTATGGCTTACTAGGTTTAATTGGATTAGATATGGCCCAATACGGCCCATTAGGGTTAGAATGAATCATTCTAGGCCCAAATGGTCCAAAATGTTATAGATTTGTGAATTGGGTCTAATAAGAGAGTCCTAGTCCATAAAGAACTTGAACCGTGAATTCTAAGGTTCCCAACCCTTAGTTGAACATATGAGATGTATTTGGATGAGCATAGAGTATGATATTCTCTTAGAGTAAAAGTTATTACACTAGGTGAATGATTACACGAGAGTAGAATTTCCTAGCAAAAATGCTAGTTGTGACATACACGAACCGAATACATAACATACATGCAAGCTATAATAGGTATAGTTTGGGATTCAATACACGATTTTATCAAGTCCAGAGCCTATACAATAACAAACATATAAACTGTGTTAGATATAGTTTATGGCATACATTACTACTTATTGAGAACAAGAGTATAATACTAAATAATTATTTTACTCTACAAGTATACATATAGTTTCAAGTACAAGAGAACCTTACAATACTACACGTAAACTATTTAATGCAGGGTTGTGAGGCACTACTTCAATTATACTCTTCGGGGTGCGAAAGTAAATCCTAACACAATATAACCAAAGTCTCCTGGAGGGAGAGCGTGATATTTGTGAATAGATCTATTCGGGACTGACAATCCCACACGTGAACTGCTAGCTACAGTTAGGCAGGCATGCATGGGGTGAAAAATTTCATAACATCCGACGCCTGAAGAACGTTGTAGAGGTTACTAGGTCATATCAAGCATAGTTATACCAAACTCACAACAGTATAGACTAACCATTTATTTACAGGATTTCATTTCTTCAAATTGTTTTATTTTCATTAATAGAACTATCATACACTACAACTGGAGGATTCCAGGGGATACAAATACATGGTTTTATTTTAAGTAATAAAACTACTATACATACTGGTGGCAGCCAGAGTTTTCATACATAACATACTATACATATTGGTGGTAGCCAGGGTTTTCAGATAGATCATACTATACATACTGATGGTAGCTAGGGTCTTTTGTCGCACCCCCAAACCAGAACGACGGAAACGTTCGGGGGCGGAGGACGTCATGTACAGTATCATAACAATGCACAACAGTAAAACAAGCAACATCATCATCCATTGCATTAATAATATAATTTAATACAAGTGTGTTCTGTGTAAAGTTTGAAAGACACCAAAATATGAATCAAAATAAAAGACGAGTCTTGAACATGCTCAGTCTTCTCAAAAGTAGATCAACATTTAAGCTGGTGAGTTCATAAGTATTTTTGTGTCAATTGTTTGCATTAGTTTGATGAAAATGTTTGTAAGTGTTTTGATGTAAATGTTTGTAAGTGTTTTGATGTAAATGTTTGTATACTTCCTAGAAAATCCTATATTTTCTACTAAAATGGAAAGTAGTCTTCTACCAAGACCCGACTGTTTTTTATGTTTGTTCTTTTGTAAAAATGATTGTTTTCCCAAGTTTATGACTATCATTATTAGAAAATAGTTTACATTACCTTTTATGTGAGAATATCACTATATGAATGAAATGGGAAAAATGAAGTTGTACAATAGTATTGTATAAAGTAACCACTGAAGTACTAACTACCTTAAAACCAATTTGTTTAATTAAGGTAAAATGTGATGTAGTTATAACCATGCTTGATTGACTAGTATAAAACACGATGATCAACAGACGTCGAAATGGTATGCCATTTGTCACCCGTAGACCTGCAGGTCCCACTGTAGCTAGCAACAAGGTGTAGGATGGTCAATCACGTATAGATCTAAACACAAACTCACGCTCTCCCTCCAGGAGACTCTGGTTACAAAACGTGACACAACAGTATATTGCCATGCCATGAAGCAGTGGCTCACATTAATGTTATATTGTTCTTGTATTAGTATGTATGTTCCTTCCTGTTCTATTTATAGTATGTTACTTTCTGTTTATAGTATGTTCCTTCCTATTGTAGTTATATTATGTTCCTTTCTATTCTTATTATAGTATGTTCGAACTGACTCATGTATGAACTGACTCATATAAGTTTCTTTGTTTTAGAAATAGTAAGTAGTAATCCTCTAAACTATACCTATTATAGTTTACTAGTATGATTGTTTGACTGATACTGATGTATAGAAAAGACTCAATTACTCACCAAGCAACTAAGTTAAGATTGAACCTTAAAAATAGGTTTAATATCCACATATGTATTTAATAAGTATAACTATGATTTAACCGACATTCGGACTAGTGATCCTACCCCGAGCCCACAACCAAACAAAGAACATGATTCAAGGTATCTAGCAATAGTCCTAAGTCTGTTAAATCATACTTATACGTAAATAGATATACGGATACGATTTGATATAAAAGAAGTTTATAAAAGCTTTAAAAGAGTTTTCACAAGTTTTGAGTATAAGAAATCCTTTTGGATGTTGTTTTCACATGTAAATGGTTAACACAATTTCATTGTGTTCTAATTGTATTCCCCCCTAAAAGCATTTAAAAGTGTAGTTGTACGGGTATGAACTCACATGTAGTGAGTGATTGGAATGAAAGATCGATATAGGATGCTAAGTACGCCAAGTGAAGTCTCGAGCACAAACGGATCCTATTAAGCATATAATGACACATATATGTATACAATTAGTGTATATAACAACTAACATGTAAGGGAAAGAACCTTAGGTACTAGGAAACACTTGAAATGAAGTGCTAAAATCACATATGATTGATTGAAGGGAGTTCACGGGCACACAAGGAAGTGTTCACGGCCTTAGAAGGGTTCACGGCCATAGAACACATGGTGTGTTCACGGCCCAACCTTGGTCTTATGAAGGGTTTACGGCCATGGATGGAGGGTTCACAGCCCAACCTTGCATCTAAGAAGGGTTCACAGCCCTATGAAGGGTTCACAGCCGTGAAATCTTGAAGATCTTGCATTTAGGTGTTTGTTTCATGGGTGGAATCAAGTGTTTCTAATGGAAAACAAGATGATGGATGAGATACTTACGTTTTGGAAGCCTTTAGGGTGTTCACGGCCTAAGAACAAGTGTGTGTTCTTGGTGAAAAAGATGGTGATTTGAAGATCTAAATGAAAAGTGTTGAATTCATAGATGAAATCAAAGGCTTCACATGAATAATAAGGATAACAAGTAAAAGGGATGAATCACTTACGTTATTGAAGAGAAAGGAGGGTTTTCCCTTCATGATACTTGAGAGAGTTTGAGAGTTTTTGGATGAAGTATGTGAGAAATGAAGGAAACCTATACATGTAGTGAGGGGTTCACGTCCAAACATGGGTTCACGGCCGTGAACCTAGTTTGCGGCCGTGAACATCCCTTGTTGATGTTCTTGGATCGAATGTAATCCATAGATCCATTACTCATGTGAAGCCTTTGATTCTAGACATGATTCACCTTAAGATCGACCATCTTAGCAAGAACATGAAGGGTGTACGGCCGTGTACAGCCGTACACACCTCATAGGGCCGTATACTCTCTTTGATGATCATTCTTGGCCATAAACTTCCAATAAAGCTAAGAATGGGACCAAGAACACTTCCTTGATGCCTATTAGGACCTTAAAACACCTCAAAATACACACTTCTTCATGAGTGTACGGCCGTACACTCATGGGCCGTACACCCATGGCCGTACACACCTTTGTGTGGCCGTAAACCTCCCTTATTCAATCACATATGATTTTAACACTTAGTTTCAAGTGTTTCCTAGTCCCTAAGGGTGTTTCCTTGCATGTTAGTTGTCCAAAACACTAATTACATGCCTATATATGCTATTATATGTCATTTAGGACTCGTTGTGTCTCGGGAATTCATTCGTGGAACTCCCCATCCTTACGCGAACATTCATTCGAGTCATCCGCAACCATGTGAGTTCATACCCCTATATTTTCCGAGTTTTTAATGTTTTCAGGGGGGGGGGGGGGAATACAAGTACAAGCACAAGAAATCTTGTGTTTAAAAATATAATTTGGTTTATTATATTTTCTTATCATTAGTATACATTGAACATAGAACCTACTAAAACATGGTAAACATAATTACTACTAGATTTGTAGGCAGTTTTATAACCGTGTTAAGATACAAACATTGCAAACACAACTTTCAAACAAAGAAACAAACTTATGAATTATGAAATAAAATATATTATTTTATAAGGATTCATAAAAAAAGGGTTTTCATAGTATTATTCGTGGATTCGTTGAGAGAGCCAACAGTGTGAGACGCCTTGTAACTAGAGTCTCTTGGAGGGAGAGCGTGAGTTTGTGTATAGATCTATACGGGAGTGACAATCCCGCACCCTGACTATTAGCTACAGTCAAACTAGGGTGACAAACGTCATTTTTATCAACGTACATCCGAGTACATCATATTGTTGATCGTCCATAGTATGGTTATAAGAATCCGCAGGTGAAACAACGACTCGTTCACGTAATAATATACCTAACAGACAGTGAACAGGGTTAGTAACTATGTGATGACTTACTATGTACATTAGGGTAATATGAAATTAACATCTGACTTGCAGTGGGATGTGTGATCTCCGCCTCATTTCCTGTTCCTTGTTTGGTTGTGGGCTTAGGGAAGAATCACCCAATCGACTGTTTGTTCGATCTAGATTTCTATAACTCGTATGTACTAGGTGATCACAGGAGGGTGCTAACAACACTTTCAGTATACATAACAACATGTTTTCAACTAGTTTTATTTATGTAATAAGACTACTATACATTACTGGTGGTAGCCAGGGTTTTCTTACAAAGGTTTCATACAAAGGTTTTCATACAAAGGTTTTCAAACAGAACAATGCTTAAACAACATAAGTATGGTAGATACTTGTACTTTACGACTTTGGAACAGATAATTCAACAACTTACACTTAGGGAAAATATAGGATTTTCCAGGGTAAACATTAGTACTCAACAAACAACCGGTTATTCATTTCATTAATGAACATTTACTAATAATTCTGTAATTCCTTAGTTTATGCATCCAGGCTATGCATGAAGAATATCCAACAAACCATGGAATGTCTGGTTTCCGCCTCACTTCCTGTTCCTTGTTTGGTTATGGATTTAGGGCAGATCCACATAATCAATCTTCTGTTCGATATTGGTTTATACATAGCTAGTATGAGCTAAGTAATTATAAAAAGAATTGGTTAATCATGCATTCAATAAGAAAATAATGGATTTTCTCGAGGAACACTTTTAACAGATATCAAAGGATCAATACAATTAACTTTGTATGTATCTAGTGAATACTTCAGGATTATGTACATGAGGATCCGACAACTAATGGAATGTGTGGTCTCCGCCTCATTTCCTGTTCCTTGTTTGGTTGTGGGCTTGGGGCAGAATCACACAATCGACTGTTCGTTCGATCTGGATTGTATGTGATTTGTATACACTAAGTACTCGCAGGAGAAACTAGTAAGAATCATTTTTACTTAACATTCATCATATTAGAAAATACAATTTTTTCTAGAGAAACATAATGAACTTTTCGAAAGGACAAAGAACAGTTTTCTAAAACAAAATGCTTATGAACTCACCAGCTTTATGCTGATACTCTTTCAAAACCTACTTATATTCTCAGGACATTAGTAGACAGGTACACACACGTATTCAAGAAGACGGAGCATAGTAGCTTCGAGTCTTTACTTGTATTTACTTTTGGAGTCAATCATGTATGATTCAAATGTAATGTAAACATTATACTATTAATACAATGGTTGTTGTTGCTTTGATTACTATTATTCAATTTTTGTGATACTGTACATGACGTCCTCCGCCCCCGAATATTCCGCCGTTTCGTTTTGGGGGTGTGACATGTGCTGTCAGGAACTCGTCCTTTAGCTAACTGCGTATCACCCACTTCAGCCCAACACAGAGGGGATATGCACTTTCGGCTATAGAGGGCCTGATATGGTGCTGCCTTTATGCTTGTGTGATAACTGTTATTGTAGGAGAACTCGACAAGGGGTAAATGAGTATCCCATGCCTTTCCTAAGTCAATCACATAGGCTCGCAACATATCTTCCAGAGTTTGAATAGTTCTCTCACTTTGCCCGTCTGTTTGCGGATGATAAGCTGTACTCATGTCCAACCTAGTTCCTAGGGAACTTTGTAGCGACTGCCAGAATCTTGAAGTGAATCTACTATCTCTATCAGAGATAATGGATATGGGAACACCATGCAGTCGTACAATCTCCCTAATGTAGGTTCTTGTTAGTTTCTCCATCTTGTCAGTTTCTTTGATAGGCACAAAGTGTGCGGACTTTGTTACCTGTCTACGATCACCCAAATGGTATCGAGACCACCCGTTGTCTTGTGCAACTTGGTTATGAAGTCCATTGTGATCAACTCCCACTTACATTCAGGTATCTCTGGTTTCTGTAGTAAACCTGAGGGTTTCTGGTATTCGACCTTAACCTTGGCGCAAGTAAGACATTTACTCACGAAGGTAGCAATCCCCGCCTTCATGTTAGGCCACCAATATAACTTTATGAGATCCAGATACATCTTATCTGAACCTGGGTGAACGGAATATCGAGTACTGTGCGCTTCGTTCATGACCATGTCTCTGAAACCACCGAGCTTCGGTGTCCAGATTCGATCCATGAGGTACAAGGCTCCGCCACCCCTGACTTCCAAGTTTTTATCCATTCCTTTAAGGGATTCACCCGCTACATTTTCAGGCTTCAAGGCTTCAAGCTGAGCCTCCTTAATTTGTGTGGACAGATGTGAATGGATTGTCATAGTCAATGACTTGACTCTACGACCAGAGTATTCTTTCCGACTTAAGGCGTCAGCTACTATGTTGGCTTTGCCGAGATGATAACGAATTTCGCATTCATAGTCACTGAGTAGCTTGACCCACCGTTGTTGTCTCATGTTGAGCTCCTTCTGGTCGAATATATGTTGAAGGCTTTTGTGGTCTGTAACGATAGTACTTTTCATACCATACATGTAGTGTCTCCAGATCTTCAGAGCGAATACCACTACTCCTAGCTCAAGATCATGTGCAGTGTAGTTGACTTCGTGCGTCTTATGCGGTCTTGAGGAATAGGCGATGACCTTTCCTCGTTGCATAAGAACTGTGCCTAGTATACTTGGTTCTTCAAGTTCAGTTGAATCTCGGAACACCTTTTCTTGAATCATATACACATATTATGCACTTGACCTAATAGTATAAATTAGGTCGGAGTCTCGTGGAACTTAAGTCAAAGTTGAAACTATGACTAGTATACTTGGTTCTTCAAGTTCACTTGAATCTCGGAACCACTACATATAATGCCAATAAACCGACAAAAAGGAATTACAAACATTATTTACAACTATAAAAGAGTTATAAGACTCAAAAATAATTTGATTCCTCTAAAATTCAATCTACCTTGATATCTGAAGTTTAGCAAAATCCGAAAAACCCTAAAAGCCCTAAAAACTCATACTTATAAACTTTAACCTTAAAAATCCTATAAAAATAATTATGAACCTTATAATATTATCTTATCATAATAATTATTATGAAATACAATCAAGGAAAAATAAAATTTAAGTTATTAACATCTACCCTTTATTTATAAGTCAAAAATCAAGAGTTTTATGCATAAAAACTAGGTTAAGGTGCACATTTTATAAAAAGTTGGATATTTTTATAAAAGATTTGAATTTTTATAAAAGAAACAAGAGATAGGGAGCCTCTCCCCCCTAAAATTCTTCCTCTCTCTCCCATTATCTCTCTTCCCCAAAATTTGAATCATTTCTCACTTCTCCACACTTCACCTCCTCATTCTCTCTCACACTCTTCATCATCACTCCATCTTCTCTCTTCCCCTCACCCTAACCACGGAATTTACCAAAAAAAAAATAGCTCAAAGAACACACCTTAAACTCTAAATATTCATCATTTGAAGTAATCTTGAAGGTAATCCCGAATTTTCTTTCATTCTACTTCACTTTCCTTCAAGTTTTACTATTTTCTTACACTTTCTCCTTTTTTTACTTCTTCATCTTCTTCAAACTTGTTTTCTTTTTGTTAAAATGGTTTTTAGAACATCATGGATGTGTTTTAACACCATGCATGAATGATAAACAAGGTTGCATGTTCATGATCTTAGTGCAAAAATCGATTTTAAGGATTAAAAGATCAAACTCAAGTTAAGAGTTTTTGAGAAACAAAATTTTGTTCATAAATGTATGTATACATTTTGATAAGTTTTAATCTTTTTATCTCAGGAAACATGACTAGAATATGAGTTTATCATGACATCTTCAAAATATTTCAAAAGATTTACTCAAAGAAATGATGAAAACTCACTTTTCTAACCAATCATCATGCATGCAATCTGCCAGATTTCTTTACCTGAATTTAAACTTCCATATCTTACTCATTTCTTAACCAAAATTCGAGATTCGTTTTCTGAAATATAATATTGTGAGTTAGCTTTCAAACCCATCTGACCTCACTGGAAAATTCCAATATTTCGATTTTTAGCAATTTTTACAAAATTATTGCTCAAACAGCACCTTTTTGCGAATACTAGTTTTGTATTGCATGTTCAAACGTCTTATTCCTCACTAAAAATCTAGGAAAAATTAATGTGAGCACTTAACATCAAGTATTAAGAGGGATAAAAAGATCTTGATTCAAAAGTCTTTGGAACATTTTGCAAAAATTCTCAAAGTAACATCAATAATCTTTACCAAAATCACAAGAACCAAGTTTTCTCTATAATTTTTTGAGCCTTTAGACATGTTTTTCTACATCAAAAATAAGAAAATGATTTTTCATTGTTATTAAATTGTATGAAGATGCATTCTGGAAATTGTTAGGTGAATATATATTTTCTTTATGTTTACATGAAAATAATAAAAAATAGAGTGTTAAAGCATATAAAATACATAAACTCGTAAATAAATTCTGGACAAATTCATGAATGACCCTTTAAGTTAATAAACTTGTCTCATGAAGTTTTATCGAATTTTGTAACCGTTTAGTATGGTTTTGAATTTTCTTTTTATTTAGTTCCAATAAATCATCAAACCACTTTAGGGAATGTGAAAATATTATCTCTTATTTTTCGAAGCTTCTACCTTCTTTTTAAGTCTCGGACAAATATTTTGTGAATTTTTTAAAATGTATACCTATTTTTCCATGATTTTTGTGTTTATAATGGACTAAGAACAGGAAAAATAGTTTTACTCATCCCAAATTCATGAAAATTTACCAAAATACCTTATAATCAATTAGGATGCTGCATAAATATTTTAATGATTTTTCTCTTCTGTATGCTATTTTTCTTCTGTTTTCCCAAGATTTAATACACTTAAATCCACAAAAATCATAAAATTGGGTTAAACAGTTTAGAAATCCATTTTTATATTTTTTCCAGCTTATGAATGTTTAATAACAGTATTAAGAAAATTTTGGGTAAATTTGGAAACCGTTTTCTATTTATCCCCATTTTTATTAGAATAAATGCACAAAAATCATAAAACTTGGTTAAACTGTTTAGAAATCCATTTTTATATTTTTCCCAGCTTAAGTATGTGTAATGGCAGTATTATAAACAATTTGGGGAATTTTCTTAACCGATTGCTATTTTTCATGAATTTTTATCTATTTAGAGATTTAAATATAAGAAAAATGGTTATACATATCTATAATCCATGAAAATTTATCTTAAGGTCTTTGACTTCAATTAAAACTGAAATGCAAAGTTTGGGAATTTTTGGAACTAAATTGACTTGGTTTTTTAATATTTAATCATTGGAACACCTCCTAAAATGTTAAAATTTAACATTACAATAATGGAAAATTCCACTTGAATTTGTTATACAACAAATTGATTTGTAGAAATCTAAACTTTACAGAAAAATGTTTGTAACTTATCAATATTAAATTTGGACACAATATTGGCATAATTCTATTGTAGTATTAAGTATACTAGTGTTAGATTTCGATTAGAGACTCACTAGCGTATACAATTATTGTAGGAATCGGAAGTGGTACGAGTGGAACTTAGTTGAAGGCACCAATTGCATCATCTCAATGCATTGTGAGTATTCACGACTCCCATATTTTCGGTTTTTTTAAATGTTTTGGGGTGGAAAAGCATGTCCTAAACTATTTATGTTCATTGTATTTATTTGACTCGTATAAACTTGGTTGCTATATTTTGCATATTGTGAGTATTTACAGCCCTTATTTTATGAGCTTGTGTTATGAACTTCATGAGGTGAACTTTGTTGTATGAACCTTTTATTATGGACTTGTACTATGAATTTGGTGTTATGAACTTGTATGTTAAATCCCCGGAGAACCGATGCAACCTATTAACTCATATTCGAGCCGATGGTCTTATGGATAGCGCTAGTTAGGGTCGACAGCCCCCACTCAGCCGGAACCGCGAGTACATATTTCCATGAACTGACATCATGGGAACCATGGACATGATGGACAGGGGCAAGAACGGTCATTAGGCTTGGGTTGTGAACTAATGAATGGAAACTTGATGCACATACGAATCTTATATCGTATTTTAGTAACGAAACTTGTATACTCATTTTAGCAACAAAACTTATATACTCATTTTAGCAACGAACTTTGTTTCTCATTATAGCAACGAACTTTTATTACTGGAAACTTATATACTTGCTTTAGCAATGAAATTGTTTTCTCCTTGTAACAACGATCTTGTTTGCTCATTGTAGCAACGAAAGTTGTTTACTCGTTTTAGTAACGAACTTTATTCCCATGAGAATATGAACGTTGCATCTCATTTGGGCAACATACTTTAGCTCTCATGATGACAACGAACTTTGTTTATGCAAACTTATTTACTTATTTTGGCAATATATATTTATTCGTGGAAACTTTTATCAAATTTTTGATTTCGATTTATGAAACCAATATTTTTTTTTAAATATGTGAGTACTCACCAACTATTTTTATAGTTGACGCTCGTTTTACATGCTTTTTCAGGAATCATCTAGTAAGAGGCACGTAGAGACACAACACTTGTAGGAGCATTTACACGTATTGACTTTTAAATACATTGTAATCTCTTTTAAAAAGTTGTTCAAACTCATTGTAAATCTGTAATGATTTTTAATACTATGGTTGGTGTTGTCTTTTAACTTTTTCTATGAGACCCTTTGTATTGGCACGCCCCGTATTTCCGCTTTAGCGGGGTGTGACAAGAACGCAACCAAGCCCTTGGTTGGATGCATCACAATAAACCATGAAGTCTTCTATCCCTTCTGGGAGGGATTGTATTGGTGCGCTGCATAAGGCTCGCTTCAGCGTTTGGAACGCCTTCTCTTGTTTCTCTTCCCAGTCAAAGGTCACACCTTTCTGGGTCAATGTAGTAAGCGATTTTGCGATCCTAGAGAAGTTCTGAATAAACCTGCGATAGTAGCCATCGATACCTAGAAATTGATGAATTTTCGTAGGCGTCCTTGGAGCTGACCAGTTCTCAATGGACTTAATTTTGGAAGGGTCCACGTGAATTCCCTCTTCGACGACCACGTGACCCAAGAATTTGACTCTCCGAATTCAAAATTCGCACTTAGAGAACTTCGCGTAGAGTTTCTCCAAGCGCAGTGTTTCCAAGACCTGATGTAGGTGTTGAATATGCTCCTCCTTACTTCTAGAGTTGATAAGTATGTCATCGATGAATACAATAACGAATTGATCCAAGTAAGGACGACACACCCTATTCATTAAGTCCATGAATACTGCGAACACATTTGTTAATCCGAATGGCATCACTACAAACTCGTAGTGTCCATAACGAGTTCGGAAGGCTGTCTTGGGAACATCTTCCTCTAAAACTCGTAACTGGTGATACCCGGATCTCAGGTCAATCTTGGAAAAGTAGTTTGCCCCTTGCAGTTGGTCGAACAAGTTGCCTATGCGAGGTAGAGGGTATGAGTTTTTGACAGTAAGCTTGTTTAGTTCTCTATAGTCGATGCACATATGGAACGATCCGTATTTCTTCTTCACGAACAAGATCGGTGCTCCCTAGGGTGAGAAGCTTGGTCTTATAAAGCCCTTGATGAGCAGTTCGTTCAGTTGACCGGATAGCTCCTGCATCTCAGCTGGTGCAAGATGATAGGGCGATTTGTCTACTGGGGTAGCCCCTGGAACTAAGTCGATTCTGAACTCGACTTGACGTTGAGGTGGTAATCCTGGTAGTTCTTCTGGAAAGATGTCTGGAAAGTCGCGTACTTCTGGGATGTTCTTTATGTCTTTCGTCTCTTGGCTCATATCGACAACATGAGCAAGGAATGCATGACATTCCTTTCGTAAGTACTTCTAGGCTTGTATACTCGAAATGATTCGAAGGTTCGTGTCGGGTTTATCGCCGTATATAACTAGGATTTCGTTAGATGGTAGGCTAAGACGAACGACCTTCTCATAACACATGATGTCAGCACGATGAAGACTCAACCAATCCATGCCGATAATGATGTCGAAACTTTTAATTGGGACAGACATGAGGTCGATTGGAAATGAATGGTTATCTAGAGATAGAGTGCATCCTATGTATATACAACTAGTACTCTCAGTCCTTCCTTTAGCCATTTCTACGGTGAACGGTTCTTTCAGTGCGCGTAATTGTGGTTTAAGTAAGTGTGTAAATTTTTGGTTCACGAAACTCCTCTCCTCTCCACTATCAAATAGTATGCATGCATAAGAGTTATCGAGGAGAAACGTACCAGTGACAACTCTAGGTTCTGCTACCGCTTCCTTGTGGCCTATCGCAAAAACCCTTCCCACTCCGCCAGCATTCCCTGCCTTCGGTCAGTTCCTCTTGAAGTGACCCACCTCGCCACATCCTTATCAAGCCTGGCCCACACCAACGCCTGGGACCTGGGTGATTGGCCTAGCCGGAGATTGGCAGAAACAGGCAGTGTGCCCCTTCCTATTGCAGTTAGCACACTGTATTTCCTGACAGGGTCCGTTATGGTGGAAGCTGCACTTGTTGTACTTTGGAAAGCTTCCCGCATACCGCTTCACCGACGCAGTGGCAGTAGGTGCTATCACGACATGAACAACCACGACCTGCTGCTTCTTGACAGAGTTCTGCGACGTGTTGCCTTTCTTCTTGTCCCAAAACTTCCGCTTGTTGTCAGCGACTTTTGATGGTTCTGGGATGGCAAGGGTTGTTGTTGTCCGTGTGCAGACTCCATGATCGATGAGCCGTTGTGCCAATCGCTTGGCACTGTCGAAGGTAGTGAGGTTTGAAGCTAGAACATTCCCCTGAAATGGAGGCACCAGCCCCCAAATATACCTCTCGACCTTCTTTCCCTCAGTAGGGACCATTCCTGGACATAGAGCCACTAGATCACTGAACCTGGCAGTGTAGGCAACTATGTCGGAGCCCTTCATGGTTAGGCTCCAGAGTTCTTTTTCCAGTTTCTGAACCTCGCCCCTCAGGCAGTACTCCTCAATCATAAGCTCCTTCAGAGCTTCCCAGCCCATTGCATTAGCCACTATCAAGGTAAGTGACTTGACATCGCTATTCAACCATGTCAGGGCTCTGTCCGCGAAGGTGCATGCAACAAATTTTACTTTGCTTCCTTCCAGACAGGAGCAGATCTCAAAGATCGACTCAGTCTTTTCGAACCATTGTGAGAGAGCAATGATCCCACCGCTTCCGTTGAAGGCTTTGGGTGTGCAGTTGGTGAAGTCCTTATACGAACACTCTCTAGAGCTCATGGGACCATTACCTTTAGTGGAATACACAACTTTTCCACTCCCGCTAGTACCGGTAGTGTTGAATTGAGCTAGGGCTGCCGTAATAGCCGCAACCACTGTAGCTTGGAGAGCTGGTGGATCATATTGTGGAGGAGGTAGTGGTGATTGATTTGGAGTTATTGGAGTAGTGTGTGTTTGATCTACGGGGAGACATCTTTTGACTATAAGTTTAAAAAGATGAAGATGATAGTAAGAGTTCAATAGTAAGAATATTGAGAGTGATCCATGGACTAAATCACCATAGCCCACAAAATAGATGAAAGTATGATTGTAATGGAGATCTAACAATAGAAGGATGAAAGCATTTGGATAAAGATTTCTCCATGAGATTAGATGTCTGTCTATATCATTGGTATTAAAGATATGATAAGTTCGGGAAAAATTGACCTTGAAGTAGGTCTTACATCATACCGGAATATTTACATGAAAAGAGTGCTTGTCATACAGGAATATTTACATGAAAAGAGTGCTACTTAGAGCATATACTAAGGCTATTCTTTTTACCAAAAGAAAGGGTGAGTAGGGTGCCCTCTACTTGCGACGAGAACTGCTCGGATGAGCCTTTGCTTCTGCCAGATGACGCTCCATTTCCAGCATGCGCCTTTCAAACATTGACTGACGTGCTCGAAGTTCTCTGACTTCAGCTTGGATTGCAGTAAGCTCCCTCTGAAGGGCCTCATTCTGGTTCAGTGTTCTTCCATGAGCAGCTTGTAGATGGCGAATGCGAACTGTATTGACTCCCACATCTGCATCAACCTCCATGTCTCGGTTGATAGCTGCCCTTCCCTGCTCATCATTGCGACCAACCCGGTGAACCAGAATAGGCAGGATTCTGTTTACTGAGCCTCCCTCGCTTAGATTGTAGAAGCTTCGGTCCCCGTTGTAGGGTAAGGGTTGACCCTGCTCGTGACTCCATCTGTTCAGGTTCTCTTCCCATAGAGGTGTTGGGCCTTGAAATCATGGTCGAGGATTAGGATTTGGGATCGGAGCCACTAGGGGTAGATCATTGACTTCTGGCTCGGAGTCAGAATCTTCTGAAAAATTTTCTGCAAAGTCATCGTCTAAGGAAATTTCAGGATTCTCTTCTGGCTCTGCATCGAGCCATCCTCCATTTCCCTGATTAGGAAAGTACGGATCCCCAGGATGATGAAATCCAGCCATGATATCTCTGCGAGAAAAGGGATGTAAGAAACATATAATAGACGTACTACTATAGTTAATTATAGAATGATCCTTTGCATAGTGCATACCAGTCATATGTAACCAAGATAGAATAGACCCTCGAATAAGTGAAACTAACTCTAAGTCCACAACCAAACAAGGAACAGGAAGTAAATCAAAGATCACATATTCTAAGTCTATGACACCTTAGTCACATATAACCTTAGCGTATCCACTCAGCAACTATTGACATACTAGTAAAGACCTTTTAGTTTTCAGATAAGTAATTATAGTATCACAAAATACTCCTATAGTATTTTAAGGTTATGTTATGTTCTAAAGTTTTCATTGTAGTAGAGTTGGTAAGTTTTTAGACTTGCTGCAACATCACAACCATTCCTTGGCACATGCTAATCATTTCTTGGAAATATATAGTTGATCAGGTTATATCACCCCCCAGATCTGATTATATATCTCCAAGCCTACTTGTGCTGTCCAACAACAGCAATACTTTTGTTCTGTTCTAGTATGACACTGATCCTAGTATGAATGCATGTATGAATACTTTACTAAAATATTTTACTATTTTAAAAGTATTAACTCTTGGTCAGAGTGTTTTAATCCCGATGTGTTTATCGTTGTATATCTTTTATGGGTTGATATACTCAATTCACTATAAACAAAGCTCTGATACCAAACTGTCGCACCCCCAAACCAGAACGGCGGAAACGTTCTGGGGCAGAGGACGTCATGTACAATATCATAACAATGCACAATAGTAAAACAAGCAACAACATGATCCATTGCATTAATAATATAATTTAATACAAGTGTGTTCTGTAAAGTTTGTAAGACACCAAAATATGAATCAAAATAAAAGACGAGTCTTGAACATGCTTAGTCTTCTCAAAACCTGGTCAGCATACCTGTCTACTGGTGACCTGAGAATACAAGTTATTTTGAAAGAGTAGATCAGCATTTAAGCTGGTGAGTTCATAAGTATTTTTGTGTCAATTGTTTGCATTAGTTTGATGAAAATGTTTGTAAGTGTTTTGATGTAAATGTTTGTAAGTGTTTTGATGTAAATGTTTGTATAATTCCTAGAAAATCCTATATTTTCTACTAAAATGGAAAGTAGTCTTCTACCAAGATCCGACTGTTTTTTATGTTTGTTCTTTTGTAAAAATGATTGTTTTCCCAAGTTTATGACTATCATTACTAGAAAATAGTTTACATTACCTTTTTTTGTGAGAATATCACTATATGAACGAAATGGGAAAAATGAAGTTGTACAATAGTATTGTATAAAGTAACTACTGAAGTACTAACTACCTTAAAACCAATTTGTTTAATTAAGGTAAAATGTGATGTGGTTATAACCATGCTTGATTGACTAGTATAAAACACGACGATCAACAGACGTCGAAATGGTATGGCATTTGTCACCCATACACATTCAGGTCCCACTATAGCTAGCAGCAAGGTGTAGGATGATCAACCCCGTATAGATCTATACACAAACTCACGCTCTCCCTCCAGGAGACTCTGGTTACAAAACGTGACACATCATTATATTGCCATGCCATGAAGTAGTGGCTCACATTAATGTTATCTTGTTCTTGTATTAGTATGTATGTTCCTTCCTGTTCTAGTTATAGTATGTTACTTTCTGTTTATAGTATGTTCCTTCCTGTTCTAGTTATAGTATGTTCCTTTCTGTTCTTGTTATAGTATGTTCGAACTGACTCATGTATGAACTGACTCATGTAAGTTTCTTTGTTCTAGAAATAGTAAGTAGTAATCCTCTAAACTATACCTATTATAGTTTACTAGTATGATTGTTTGACTGATACTGATGTATAGAAAAGACTCAATTACTCACCAAGAAACTAAGTTAATAATGAACCTTAAAAATGGGTTTAATATCCACATAAGTATTTAATAAGTATAACTATGATTTAACCGACATTCAGACTAGTGATTCTACCCCGAGCCCACAACCAAACAAGGAACAAGATTCAAGGTATCTAGCAATAGTCCTAAGTCTGTTAAAGCATACTTATATGTAAATAGATATACGGATACGATTTGATATAAAAGAAGTTTATAAAAGCTTTAAAAGAGTTTTCACAAGTTTTGAGTATAATAAATCCTTTTGGATGTTGTTTTCACATATAAATGGTTAACACAGTTTCATTGTGTTCTACTTGTATCCCCCCTTAAAAGCATTTAAAAAGCATTTAAAAGTGTAGTTGTAGGGGTATGAACACACCTGTAGTGAGTGATTAGAATGAAAGATCGATATAGGATGCTAAGTACGCCAAGTGAAGTCTCGAGCACAAACGGATCCTATTAAGCATATAATGACACATATATGTATACAATTAGTGTATATAACAACTAACATGTAAGGGAAACAACCTTAGGTACTAGGAAACACTTGAAATGAAGTGTTACAATCACATATGATTGATTGAAGGGAGTTCACGGGCACACAAGGAAGTGTTCACGGCCTTAGAAGGATTCATGGCCAAAGAACACATGGTGTGTTCACGGCCCAACCTTGGTCTTATGAAGGGTTTACAGCCATGGATGGAGGGTTCACGACCCAACCTTGCATCTAAGAAGGGTTCACGGCCCTATGAAGGGTTCACGACCGTGAACTCTTGAAGATCTTGCATTTAGGTGTTTGTTTCATGGGTGGAATCAAGTGTTTCTAATGGACAACAAGATGATGGATGAGATACTTACGTTTTGGAAGCCTTTAGGGTGTTCACGGCCCAAGAACAAGTGTGTGTTCTTGGTGAAAAAGATGGTGATTTGAAGATCTAAATGAAAAGTGTTGAATTTATGGATGAAATCAAAGGCTTCACATGAATAAGAAGGATAACAAGTAAAAGGGATGAATCACTTACGTTATTGAAGAGAAAGGAGGGTTTTCCCTTGATGATACTTGAGAGGGTTTGAGAGTTTTTGGCTGAAGTATGTGAGAAATGAAGGAAACCTATACATGTAGTGAGGGGTTCACGTCCAAACATGGGTTCACGGCCGTCAACCTAGTTTGCGGCCGTGAACATCCCTTGTTGATGTTCTTGGATCGAATGTAATCCATAGATCCATTACTCACACTTCTTAGAATCAAATACTAAGTGTACAAGGCTTAAAATATAGAATAACCTTTAACATAGCTAAAAGATAACAGAAACAAGTCTAACTTTTGATTGATTTGCTTGACTTAGAATATAGAAATTTCGGGTTGTCACATCATCCCCCCGTTGAAGGGAATTTCATCCAGAAATTAGAGTTTAAGAAAATACAGATAACTAAGGGAAAAGATGAGGATATTTTAGTTTCATTTGATCCTCCTGCTCCCAAGTGAATTCAGGTCCCCGCTTGGCATTCCAGCGAACCTTCACTATCGGGATACTGCTTTGCTTCGTTTGCTAGACCTCACGGTCCATGATCTCTACTGGTTCTTCCACGAAGTTGAGGCTCTCATTGATCCCGATTTCATCGAGTGGGATAAAAAGAGTCTCGTCGAATAGACATTTTTTCAGGTTTGAAACGTGGAAGGTAGGGTGTACGTTACTAAGTTCTTGAGGTAGTTTGAGTTTTTAAGCTATAGGGCCGATTCTAGCGAGAATCTCAAAAGGGCCTATGTGTGACATCCGCCTAAAATGGATTCGGGTCAACCCAACCCAATTGGAAATTTAATAAACTCTACTCAAGATTACTTGACGCTAATAGGATCAAAACCCATACAATACGATATAACTTGACGTTAATAGCAACATAGTATTGTACAACGTTATAACTATAATCAAAGTAAATTATGATACCATATTAAAATCAAATCAAAGTATAATGCTCTAATTAAATTAAAAGAATCAAACTTGAATTCTCTAATTAAACTTCAAATCAAAGTAGATTTTATAATCAAATAATAACATATCTTTTATAAAACTCCATTTTTATAAACTTTACATTAAATTTTATAAAACTCTATTTTTTATAAACTTTACTTTAAATTTTATAAAACTCTTATATTAATTATGTAAAATATGCTTGTGTTTGTGGGAAATTATGAAGACCACCAAAAGCAAAAAGATTATTCCCATGGTCTCCCACTCACACCCCCCATCCACTTTCCTTTCCTTTTTCTCCCAACACATTATTCTCTTCACCACTTAAATCTTCTCTATTCTTTCTCTCACTCTCAATCTCGAAATTTCCTCCAAGAATACTCATATTCCATCCAAGAACAATCTATTATACTCAAATCTTCATCCCTCTTGAAGCATTCATCAAGGTATGTTGTTAAAAGTTTCAAATTCATACAAGAAACAAATTAAATCTATCAAAATATCTAAAACTCATTTTTTGCATAAACCTGATTTTTCTTAGAATACCATCAATAAAATAAGAAGTTCTGGAAATTTTCAGAAAATAACTTATTTTTATTGAATTATCATAATTATTGCAATAAAGTAGGGCAATAATTCACATAAAATACTTGTTGCATGCAATAAATTCTGAGAAAATTCTGGGATGACCTGTATACTGATTAAACATGATATATGAAGTTTCATGCATTTATATTACTGTTTACTATTATTTATGATTTTATTGATTAATTAATGATGAAATATATAAAAAATACTTCCCATAGTCACAAATATCTGACACTTATACACTGGGCTCTACATCATGTTATAAAACGATGGTTAATTTTACAGATTTTTTGAGAATCATTTACTATTTTTCCCGAATTTTGTGTTGTTTAATCATTAAAATATTAAATAAATACTAAAACAGTTCAGAAAAATATACAAATTTTACAGTAATTCATATTGTATGAAATAATGATTTCCTAATAATTTCATAATTTTTCAATACTGTTTACTGTTTAAAACTATTTTCCTAAGTATTTAAGCATGTAAAAATGCATTTTAATGATTATTTCATATAAATAATTGTTAAAATCTGTAAATAATTATAATTGGGCAAGTTATTATTTTAATAAGAAATTATTAAAATCTGGCCTAAATTGAAAATATAAATTAATTATGCAAAGTAAGTAATTCAATTTAAAATTCATTTAACAAATAAATACCTTAATATTATAATCAAAATGAATTATTGTTAATTCATCAAATATAAGAATATGTGTCTAATTATTTATTAATACTCCATTCTCGTTTAGCAGTTCCTAAACCAAAACTATTAATTATATTAGGTTCTACGCCATTTTGACCCGAATCGTCTATCGTACGACACACGCATTTCGTTTTGAGACTAATGTGAGTAATCTACCCCATACTTTATAATTTTCAATACTTTTGGGGTGTATCATGTGGTTCTAATATATTCCAACTTCATTTTATTGTTTTATCACAATTGAGACATTGTTGGGACATTTATACGTGAGTCATTAATTGTATAACTATTGTTTGTTTACGCTACATGTACTTGTAGTGCATTATCATTTTTAGTCTAATCTCCATGACTATGCCCGTATTCTTGAGGTACGTTATGGACAATAATAGCGCTATTGGGTTGACCACCCCGCCTTGGGACGCTAAGGTGATTGATCACACGTGGTTGAGTGTGTATGATGATTAGATGCTCCATCCTATATATATTTATATATATATATACATATGTATATATATAGGGTGAGGACTTATTGTTGTTGTTATCAATTGTTAATCAATTTTTGATTTATAAACCGTTATCTCAAGTACAATTGTTTGGCGACTTCAAAAGAAAACATATTTCAAATTATAAATGTTTCAACTTCACAATTTTCTCTACTAAAATTTGATTACTCACCAACTCTCGTAGTTGACCTGTTTTTACCCATGATGCAGATTTGAAGAATGAAGAATGATGAAAAATAGGTTGTGCCTTAGAAATCCACAAGACAATTTAAATTTGATGTAATAAATGTGGTTTGCATTTGTATTTGTACTTGTATGTTGTGGATCTTGTTTGCATACTTAGTACTTAATTGAATCTAATCACATTATAACCTAGTTGTCATGAGACTTTGAACAATATATCACGCCTTGATCGATTCCGACAAGGACCGGGGTGTGACACTATGTACCTTGGATTTAGCTTCCCACGCTTTCTGAAGCGTATCAAGCCCTTCCAGTGTGAGACCTTCAATATAACATAGTCACCCACCTGGAATTCCAATGATTTCCTTCTGTTGTCAGCGTAGCTTTTCTGTCGGTCTCTAGAGGCTTTCCATCGTTCACGAATCTGAACAATCTTCTCCGTCGTTTCCCGAATGATTTCCGGACCCGTGAGAGTGCTGTCAGGAACTCATCCTTTAGCTAACTATGTATCATCCACTTCAGCCTAGAACAGAGGGTAATCCTCCATCACTAATCCTGGAAAAACCTCTTCTATACTATCAATTGGCTCAGCTATTTTTTAGAACATTTTGAATGTACCTTTCATCAGTCGTTTGTAATCGTAATCTCATACTATTCCAAACACTTACATTTCACCTCTCACTTCATCAAGTCCAACTATACCAATATTTATCGAATCTACTGTTCCACCCACTACTTTTCTATAAGTTACTAAAGCTATTCCACTAACCACTGATGCAATTCTAATACATACTTCTTCGTAAACAACAACTACTGTTCCACCATCAACTCTGGTTGTACATACTGATGCGAATTTGGACTACTTCAAGAGTCCACCAATACGAATCAGATTCCCAACACCACAACTGATAAGAAAACTAGAGCTTGGAATCATTTGCAGCGGAATAACACAAAGACAAGAACAAAGAACAATGACAAAGTAACTGCATAGTATGAAGATCAAAGTAGACGTATAGTTTGAAACTTCACTAAAAACAAATCACGACCTATTAATTTTAGTTCGGAATCAACATCAGGGGATGCGTTCCAATAAAGATCAAATTTTTAATCGTACGCAAAAACTCGAATAAACACAAGTTCAAATTCATATATTCAACATAACACATATATCCCTTACAACTGAAAGACAATGGCTTTATAGCCTTACAAAGATAATAAAAAAATAATCAAAAGACACCTAATTATTATGCCAGTTAATGACCTATTAATAAAATTAAAAAAGAAAAAATGCTTCAACATTAAAAGGACTTTTCAGCTTCTGAGGCGTGATCTTTCTGAGGTGACTCTTAGATTTCTGAGACCGTGCATTGTTTTAACCCCCCTAGACTGGAAATCATTTTCGCATCCAAGCTTCCGTTCGCACTCAATCCTTCGTTCACATCTATCCTCTCTTTCACAACGATCCACCAATGAATGTGAACAGCTTCGCCCAACAAAACACATCCAATGACTACAATCGAGTGTGCTCGATCACAACCAATCGCAACGGATCACAACCATCAATAGTTCAAATTGGATTGAAACTAGCAGACAAAACTAGATCGCCCTCCATAGACGGATCAGACTGAAGTGAAGTTCGCATCCACCTTCCAAAATCACATCAGTACTTCCTCCTTTGGAAGGAATTGTCCTCAATTCAGGAAGGACCTTATAATTCCCGAGAAATTTGATTTTGAAAGCACATTCAACACGAACCAACTGTACATCCTAATCTATTTTTGATTTGTCCACCAGCCTCCTCAACAAAGTGTTAACCAATAATTTATTTCCCCCTTTCTCTATACAGTATTCTAGAAATACTTTAAGAATTTAGAATCACAAACTGAAACAATTACCTTGGGAACTCTATTCAAACTCACCGTCTTCAAAATCATCTTGGCTAAAAATAAATGCCCTTTCAACATTTCCAAAGGTTTCATTATACCAACGTGACCTGCTAAACCACAACCATGTGCTTCTTGCATTAATAACTTTCGAACATGTTTTGGAACACAAAGTCTGTTTCCATGTCTGAGAAATCCATCATGCACCAAAAACTCCCCTTGGACAACATCAACATATTTCCTAAACAATTCACAAAAACCACCATCATCCCAATGGTACTCTTCCTATGCTTCAAAACCCAATGAAAAAACATCCTCAATTGCAAATATGGTATAATGCCTTGATAATAAATCAGCAACCCCTTCACTTTTACTATCCCTGTTCTTGGAAGAAGAACGAAAGGATTTCCAGAACTCTACCCACGTTGCATCACGATCCTTAATCATCTCACAAGATTTTTTAGTGTCTCCTTACCACACAAAAATATTCTTCTTTGAAACAACAAACTTCAAGAATACCACTATAGATCTGTTCGAAAATAATTTCCACACTTATGAAAAATGCCAACCATGGACATAATGAGCATTGGCATGTAATGTGGTGTCGCACAAAAGGATTATTTTGCGATCAATGTTTTTGATCTTGAAAAGATAAAAGAATTTTAACGCATGAACAGTAACCACACGCTTTTCCTTTGTTCCAAGCCGCTTTGTATCGACTCGATTGCAATGATATTGATTCTCTTCCAATAGTAATGACACAACTGATCTAGTCCCAACGACGTCACCGAACCGATCGCAACGATGCTTCCAATCGCAACGATACCACCGATCGCAATGATGTTGGCTTCTTTCTAATTACAGCGATGCTAAATCCACTTGTAATGGATCAGAATGATGTGGATCCATCTCCAAATTGTTCCTCCTCCACTTACACACATTCTTTCCTAAATAAATACCAAAACGTGGTGACTTCAATCTCAACCGTATCTTCCATCTGTGGATTAAGAACCACCCTCGCATATTTCCACGAATAAGATTGGTACTCTACAAAATTAACTTTGCCAAAATTTAAATGTTTAGTAGTGTTTAGTTGAGAAAATGGATCATTGTTTACATCAGCACGGTGATGAGTAGTACACCCCAAAATCATGGCTTTCCAATTTAAGACAAGCCAAAAAAACAGAAGTCCAAACATCACGAATTCCTTCCCATGTAAATACTTGGGATTTGGATCTGTAACAACACTTGAAATCAAGCATTCATGAACACAACCCAATTGAATGGGTTTACCCATTGTCTCTCATAATTCTTTCTCCTCCACTGGTGGTCAACCAATTGGAATCACATTTCGGTATACCGTGGGTAAATTACAATCCTCATGTCCCAAATGAGTGTTACCAGCAAAAACTTTCACCTCAATGGTACCACCTCATTTATTAGCAATTGCAGCTACCATAGGTTCATTAATGATGCTATTGGAAATAGCACTGGCATCATGTGTTGAATTAGTATTTGGGTCTTCTTGATGCGAAACCTCCATCACGTTTGCATCCTCTTGCACCATAATCACATCTTCGCAGTCAACCTGCTCCACCTCCTCGGTTTCATAGGCTTGTTCTTCACATATTTAATACTCTACTATAGATGACATGGACTCTTGGAATTCTATTTATTGTTCAACAAGAATCACTTCCTTTTCAACAACAACATTGATGTCTTCCACAACTGCTTCAACAATTTTGTCTTCAACCATGAAATTTAATTCTTATTCAATTGCTTCACCCTTCTCACCTCCAACCACGACATGAGTTTGTTTCATAAGTTCCTCTTTCGGATCAGGATTGTAGAGTGCAACCATAACAACATATTTTTTGATTCACACCAAAAATTGGCATCGTAGATATAAGTGTTCGCATCTACTACTTCGACTTCTTCAATCACAGAAATACCACCCAACTTTTCTTCTTCCGACACTTCATCTTAGATTGCAACATCTTCTATAATTGATTCCATCCTTTTGTTCGTCCAAGCATGTTGAATATGCCCAAACCCTTTCTTGACATCAGTAATTTCCCTATAGGTGATTGGAATATACTTCTTCCAGATTTTGTGCTTTAAAGACTCCCAAGAAGAGATTTTCTTTTTCCTTTTGGCAATTTCTTTTGGCCTTTAACCCTTCAAACCAAGATGACGCTTCACCATGCAATCTCACAATCGCGTACTTGCAACTCTTCTCGTCATCCAAGTCCTTAGACTAAAAAAATTCTTTCCAAATTCTTCTCCTAATCCAAATAATATTCCTGATTCGTTCCACCTGTGAACTTAGGTAATTATGTAACCTTTAAATCCTCAACATACCTGGGCTATCCACGCCTAGGCTACCTTTGACTTGATTCTTTGGCTACCTCTCTCATGGCTTCACAAAGAACATGAAGAAAATTTTGATCGTCCCAATTCATCTGGAATCTTGATAGAACTTGTCAGATAACATTTTTTTGACAAGAACGAACATTCACAACCTCCCAATCAAAACTAGGCTCGAAATCAACAACAATAATACACTGCAGATACTTGGGGATCTGATACCACAACTTTTGTGATTTTGGACTGCTCCAAGAATACACCAATATAACTCAGATTCCCAATACCACAATTGATAAGAAAACTGGAGCTTGTAATCAAATTTGCAGCAGAATAACACAAAGACAAGAACAAAATACAAGAACAAAGAACAATGAAAAAGTATCCGGATAATATGAAGATCAAACTAGACCTATAGTTTGAAACTTCAGTGAAAACAAATCAAGACCTATTGATTTGAGTTTGGAATCAAAATCAAGAGACACATACCAATAAAGATCTAATTTTGAATCGTATGCAACAATTTTAATGAAGACAAGTTCAACTTCATATATTCAACATAACACATATATCCCTTTCAACTGAAAGACAATGGCTTTATAGCCTTACAAAGATAATAAAAAATAATTAAAAGATACCTAATTATTATGCCAATTAATGGCTTATTAATAAAATTAAAGAAGAAAAACGACATCATCATTTAAAGGACTTTTCAGCTTCCGAGGCGTGATCATTCCGAGGCGACTCTTAGATTTCCGAGACCTCACATTCGCATCGTAACTCCCATGGACTAGAAGTCGATTTCGCATCCTTTCATATCCAAGTTCCTCTTTGCATCCAAGCTTCTGTTCGCACTCAATCCCCTTTCGCATCCAGGCTCTCTTTCACAACGATCCACCAATGAATGCGAACAACTTCACAATGAAACACATCCAATAAATACAACCGAATACGATCGATCGCAACTAATTGCAATAGATCGCAACCATCAACAATCCAATTTGGATCGCAATTAGCAGACAAAATCAGATCGCTCTCCCTACATGGATCAGACGTGAAATGAGTTTCAGATCCACCTTCCAAAATCACATCACATACTTCTGTTCTGACTTCTGAGCGAATTCAAACCAAGTTTGTAGTGAATGAAGAATCTCCATATGATGAGAATGATGATGATTTTGGTATGAATGAACAATAAGAAAAGGCCAATTTTCCCTTTGATGGCTTTGTTGAACATGTTCTGGCATACTCTCTTATTGATGATGAGAGTGATCTTGATGAAGATGATGCGAATGATCTGATGAAAAAGATGGATCACAAGGCTTTGATTAGGAAATAAATATGTTGGATCGTCATTCTCAAGTCTTTTATACAATTAAGTTTGAATACATGATGAAAACACATGAAGCCACTATGAAGACCTTGCTTTCAAAAAGCAAGAGACTATTTACTGATAAAGAGAAATTAGTCACAATAGCAACTATATGATGGGTTTTGATACAAAATATAAGTAAGTTTTTCATAAAAACCGGTCAACTGAAGAATAAAAAATAACAAGTTTATTCTTTAGTTTATAACAAAACCAAACCATCAAGGATCCATTTATAGAGGCTATAATGAAATAAAAACAACCAAAGAGTTTTTAGAATGACAACCTTTGAAGCCTTTGAACCCACTTGGTTTTAGGGTGTTGATGAAGATAGCAAAAAAAAAAATCAAAGAACATGATTTTCTGTATGTGTATCCACCATAAAGAGTCAGGCACTTGGAATGCTAGTTCCTTCTTGTATTATTGAGTGTCTTAAGCCTTTAAGTGCTTAACTCAAATAAGCACTAAAGGAGACAACTCAAGGAAGCTGTTAAACCACCAAACTAACTTCTAAAGAGAGAGTGGAAGAAGAATAGAGAGTAATTTTGGCCATATGCTTCAAGAGGAGAAAGAAGACCAAAAAGCTAGCCAAAAATATGCAAGACAAATCCCTTTTATACCCCATGCAATGTAAGGGCTTTATAATAAAATACTTTAAAGTATTTGTAGCCTTTAGAGGCATGGGGAGACAAAGCATGGAGGTTGACAAGCAACCTCCATATTACTTTATTAATTTTTTCCGTACCTCTCAAAAGAGGATGTATTCTTTAATTTTTTCAAACTCTAAATTTATAAAATATAAACTTTGTCTTTAGGTAAAAGACAAAAGAATCCAACTAGTCCAAAAGGTTGTGTGTGACTTTTTAATTCATACCATATGAAATAATAACTAGTTACACTCTCTTATAATTATTATTTTGACAAAACAATAATTATTTCATAATTAAAATACAAGAATTGATATTATTTATTAATAATCACATTAATAATGAATATACAAAATGTGCCAACTTGATAAAGGTGTGACCCTATATGATCATATATTATTAGCAATGTCACTCAATAATGATTCTTGGGCATATTGATTCAAGAATCTTCCACTTGCACAAGATTAATTATAGACTGACATAGATAGTAGCTGGAGTCTAGCAACAGACTACTGCCCCTAACAATATATGAAGGGTGCCATCTCATCATCAGCCAATTCCAGGAGCTCTAAGCTACAATTATTACTAAAGGTGCGGTATCAGTTATTCCTTTATCTCAAACATCATGTTGAACATGAGATATGAATCATGATCAATCTCATTTAGTGTTTAACTTTGAGTAGCCTTAGATTTCTAACTCTCAACGAACAAGAGGGACAAATCCTATCTTGACTATATATGCTCATAAATGTAGTTCATGTCATACCCAATAATGGCCCTTATGATTGCCTTTTACAAAATAACGTTAAACCATGTCAAAGCACACCAATTCATACACTTCAAGTCCCAAATATGTATATTAGATCAATGAATACAAAGATACAACCTTGATCAAAACATCACTCTTGACTACGATCCATAAAGTGATTTTGATGCGGGTCAAGTCCAATACTTATTCTCCTAATCAAGTACCTAGAAGTTGGCAGCAACTCGTGCTATTCTCATCTCCATGAGAGTCCATAAATCCACTCATATTAGTCTTACCTCATAGATCTTCCCACACCTATGAACGGATATGGACATTTAGAATAACCTAGTTATTGAAGGATTTAAACATGCTAATATAGAACACAACAATTATTCAATGAAAGAATCATATCCAATACATCAATTCATTACAATATATGTTTCTTGTACTTTTACAATATCCAAATACTAAATTTTAATCAAATACTTCTACTTATATCAACAAGGACCTATAGCACCAGCTTGACTTTCATGCTTTAGCAAATGAAAGATCTTCGTTAAGTAGTTTTGACAAACTTTATTTGTATAAACTTTGCGAATACAAACATTTTCAGTTATATATATATATATATATATATATATATATATATATATATATATATATATATATATATATACATATATATATATATATATATATATATATATATATATATATATATATATATATATATATATATATATATATATATATATATATATATATATATATATATAGACACACACACACACAGACACACACAAATATGACTTAGATACCAATACTTACGTAATCAGATTATTCATAGTCATAATGAACTATACATTAAGCATCTTTGTATGTGGTTCTCCAAACCACAATGTACTCTAACTCTGATGTGTAACTGTAATTAAAATCTACAAAGAGAAACTATCCATGTAACTTTCTCTTCACCATAATGAGGATACACCCGATTGTGACTGAGAGTCATCTCAATCTATTTGAAAGTTTAGCACATGTGTAACAACTTTAAACATAACTTTATTTCAAATACTCCGTAGATTAGGAATATTTCTCCAATTCTCACAAGTACTTTAGAATGTTCCTATAAGTCACACAATGCTCTAAGCATACAACTTATCTGGCTTTATGCATAATCATGACATATATGATTAATTTAATTGCAGCAGCATATGGAGTACAATCATATTATCTAGTTAAATTTTTTTTACTAGGATTTTGCTCAAAATCATGCCATGTGGTATTTGAAAAGATGATTCTCTCAGAGTCTTTTATCTTAAGCTATTTAAGATCCTTGACAATTAATGCAAATTTACTTAATACTTTAAGTTGCCATGATCTATCTATATGGATCTTTATTCCAGGTATTAGTATGTCAACTACATATAAGACTAGGAATGTTATTGCGCTCCCATTAGCTTTATAGAAAACACAATCGTCATCTTGATTTATAATCAAATCATACAATGCAATTATCTTATAAGAAAGAAGATTCTTACTTTGAGATGTTAGTTTAAACCTGAGATGATTTTCAATCATGTATGTTTCTCCATTGAAAACTCACTTACTCTTTATAGTAAAACTATATCGAGGAAGATTAATCAAGCCCATACTTGATAATCATACATGAATGCATCTTTATGTGTTTTATTAGTTTCTGATCAACTATTGAGCATATTAAAAAACCATTGAAAACTTGCTAGTTCCAAACTATGATGCATTTAGCTTATGGATCTTTAGCTCTTAAAGCTCCAAATTGCTCCCACTTAGAAAATGAAATTTCTAAGCACTTGTCTTATGGAATGACAATTAGTGGGATTATTAGAAACTTCATCCTAAACAATCATTTAGGATAATCTACATAAATGGAGTGAGTAGATGCTGGAGTGGATAAGGTTATTGTCTAACATAAGCTCTATAACTCTATACCTTTTAGATAAGGATAAATCATTTCATCCTTAGTCTGATATAAGTATTTAATCCATTTGTTTGGTGGAAAATATATATTTTTGCAGTGAGCATAATTCCAAAAATTTATAAAGTAAATAGTTCTTTTAAAACATCATACAATAGACTGAAAGGTCTATTTTTATCCTCTTCAAAAACTTGTACTATCGACATTCAGCTAGTGACCATGTGACCCTATCCCACTAGAGAATAAGAAGGCTACCTCGAACATTAAAATTTAGATTTAAGTGATCATGTGATCCTGTGCCACAAGAACCATACTAATGACGAGTGAGTGTTTTTTATGGAATGAGTTGTGAATCAATTCCACAACTTCTAAGATGTTCCAAGAATACCGTGTTTACAAAACTCATATTCTTTATCATAAGGAAAGGTTAATGATGATCTAATTAAATTGAATCTCAATCTTTACTATGAAACAATTTGAGAAAATCAAAGGTTTTAACAATAACGAATAAAAGTCGTCATTTAAATTGATTAAACATCTATCACCAAATCTATTCATGGATTGAAAATATTACATACATCACTTATGTATAATTCTTTGTGAATCCTTTTGTTCTTTAACTACTAATAGATAAATACACTTACGAATCATCTTCCCATATAAATAGGATTGTCATATATCAAATGAATCAAGCTCATTTTCCTTCAAAAATTCCATCCTTTTGAAATTGGTATATGTGTTTCATATTTATGTAGTCATGATGATTATGACATAGATAAGTTCCAATCAAAATATCATTTGATTATTTAGGTGTTATGATTAGAACTATCAATTTAATGAAAGAATATAAATTTACTTCATAAGTGACATTATGAGAAAATTTTATTTAACATAGAATACATCGTTTCAGAACATGAATGTGAAAATCGTTAAAAACGATAAGTAAATCTAGATTTATTAATTAATTTACAACTATTACATGTCCATATAAGAATAGGTACAAAAGATATATTGTTTAAATAAAGACTATAACAACACTTGTTATATCTTCAGCACGAAATACCATTTGTTTGTAATCAATTGATTATTCTTCCAATCATCAAAAAATAATATCAATTATTAGTGTCACATTAAGTATAACATACTTATATGAATGATGGAAAAATAAATAGTTCTATTATATAGATATATGAAGTCTTGTCCAAGTCAGACTTCTTCACCTTGATGAGATAAGGGGAGCAATTCCTCCTTTAGTGTTCAGTTTCATTCACAATAGAAACAACACTAATCACTTGGTCCTTTCTTGATTTCTGGGTTTATGATGTGTTTCCCTCAATTGAACTATAAGTCTATTTTAGTACAAAATCTCTTAGACTTCCTTTTATCCAATGCTTGAACAGAATTGAAGAATTTTCTACTATGTTGATTGAATATCTACTTTACTTGATGATACATATGATATGTTTCATAATTATCGAAGACTTTCTACAAGTCGAGGTTAATTACTCCAGTATGATGTGAGACACATCAACATCATCACAATAACACTTCCATCAAAGTATCATGATCAGACATACTGGCTTGCAGAGGTTATTCACATATGGGATCTTTTAGTGCGTGTGTGTGTGTGTATATATATATATATATATATATATATATATATATATATATAATTTCTGATTATCCTTAAGGTGGAACCTTAAGATATTATATCAGTTATAGAAATTATAACCATCAAATGTTACTATCTCTTCAAACTCAACAAGAGAGGGATTTTGCAGGGTGTAAAATTATTAACAGTTATCAACATAATTTAGCAAAGTTTCATTTAGTATTTTCAATATTTAGTTTTTAAAAATTAATACCTTTTATTGTTTCTTAAATCATTAATTTAATAAACTCTAGGATCCAAGTAACAAAACAAGTAAATGGTTATGTGACCTTTATTCCATTAGCTTAACCAAAATCGGTAGGTAGCGATTACTAATTACATACAATATGTAACTCCTACATTATGGGACCCTAAACAAATATTGCTTAACTTGACATGTTTATCCTATCTATGCCTCATACCTCTTATGCTTAGGTGACCGTTATCACACAAGATTCCGATCAAGTCATCCTTACTTGAAACAACTTGTAGTATTGTAACTTTCCAGTGACAAGGTGCCCTTTAGAAATCAGAAACTACAAAACTACCCCGAACATCATAAGACAATATTATTGACCAGGTGGCCCTGTGCCACTAAAACCATACAAATGATAACAACTGTTCTTCAAAAGGACGGAAATGACTTGGAATTTTAGAAAAGGTTTTATATATGTTTTACAATTATAGTTTATAAAAACATGGTCTCATGACTATTGCATGTATCCAACAATTCATGTACCCTTTTGTAAAATTGATATAACTTGTTATGAGGTTCTTTAGGTGCCAATAAAACATCATTTTATTTGCTATTAGCCGTGATCAATTATAAACTAAAATCCGATATTTTAAAGTTTAGTTGTAGATTGGTTTTAAGAAGCGGTAATAGTCCTAATAAAATTTCATTTTATATTTAAGACTTGGAGTTTCGGATGAGTTATAAAATCACTATTTTAAATCTCTGTTTAACAATCAAAAACTTATGACTTCATGAATTTATAGATTAAACTCATTTTATTTTATAAACTAAATTTTATGCATCTTATGATAAAAGTCATATTTTGATAAACCAAAACTTGGGTGATGATACTTATGTTTTAAATATCATTTGGCATGCATAAAAATAATATCAACATGTTGCGTTATGTTTAAAACACCAATATCATATATTAAGTTTCGACGCAAAATAATCACTAGTTTTATTATTTGCCGTTATACTGCTATAAACCGATTTTAGTCTTTTTAATAAAAACTCCTTATTTATTATAAAGACATGAAGTTTATATAATGTTTAAAAATCTTTTAAACCATTTTAAATATTTTAAATTTGTGTATTTATAAGCTTTACAATAAAACTATTTTTAACAAAAATCGATTTTAACCGGTAATTTTTTTTATAAATATCCATTTATAAACATCTTATGTTATCTTTTAAATATTTTTTACTCAAACTCCAAGTGATATTATCATATGTTAAAATGTTATTTAGTTTGTAAAAACCATTTTCATACATAAAACATAACATACAATAACATAAAATAAACATCACATGCAAGCATTATAATGTGTATAAACCAAGCTATGTCTAGTGATACTTTTTGTAAGCAATCATAAGAATTATTAAGTCTTTCCTAAAGGACTTAAGGGACACTTCAAAAGGTATTAAAGCTCCCACATGCCAAGTCAACTCTTGCTTGCAAAAGGATTTTAAATCTTCATGTTGTGAAAGTTGCAACACTTAAACCATTACGACTAAAGCGAGTACGTGGGGCGTACCACATGGTATGTTTAGCGTACTCATGCCAGGGTTAGTCGAGGATCCGAACACGTATGCAGGTCGTACATCCATGTATGCGGGGCGTACGTGTGTTTAATGAAAAACCCTAAATTTCCACAATGGACACTATATAATCATCCTTATGGCTTTTGAAACCCTCATTTCTCAGCCTCCTCAGACCTTTTAGCCCCATATTCGAAACCCTTAGCCTCTCCTTTGTGTTTTGAGCTCATTGTGTTCACTTTTGGTGGTTTTGGTTCATATTCAAGAAGTAGAAGTTTGGTGCAAGGTGGTTGTGACAACCCGAAATTTCTATCTTGTACAACCGTTGAATTCAATCAAAGTCAGACTCGTGTCTGCTATCTTTTGGCATGGTTTAGAGTCTGTTTAAGTGTTCTAAGCCTAGCACCTTCAAAGTTAAGGTTTAGAAATGAGTTCCACAAGTTCACCATTTTTCAAATTGGCCAAACACTCCTTCATGAGGAGTGTACGGCCGTACACTTGAGTGTGCGGCCGCACACCTCCCTCCTGGCAGCACACTCCCTCATATATATATATATATATATATATATATATATATATATATATATATATATATATATATATATGTATATATATATATATATATATATATACATATATATATATATATATATATATATATATATATATATATATATATATATGAGACCTAGTCTTCATTCAACTCTTTTCACACTCCTAGCCAAGAAAACGATTCTCTCTCAACTATCATCCGATTTTTCACCTAGATCTTCAAGATTGTAAGTGTTATTCCCTTGATTTGTTGATTCCTTTCACTATCTAGTAAGGGTCATTGATTTCATCCATGAAATCACTTCATTTTGGTAGATCTTCAAGTGTTCTTCAGTTTCACCAACAACACCTACTAAGTTTTTGGACCTCAAACACCCCTAAAGGCTTCTATATTGTAAGTACCTCTTCCTATGATGGTTACTTACTAGATATGCTCCTTAGAAATCGTCCAAACCATGATCATCAAGGAGTGTGCGTCCGCACACACCTCATGTGGCTGTACACCCCTTTGTTTAGTGCATATTGGCCTCAAACTCATGTTGTATGCTAGCACAAAGTCATGGACACTTAGTGGATGCAAGATATAGCCTTGAAACACACTTTTTGACCATTTCTTCAAGGTGTGTACGGCCGTACACTCCATGGCCGCACACACCTGGACGCACACACAAGTGGCCGCACACCCCATGGACGTACACTCTCTAGTGTGGCCGTACACCCATTATATGCAACCCTTTGTACTTCTAACACTTCAATATAAGTATTTCCTAAGTCCTAGGGTGTTTTCCATACATGATTAGTTGTTTAAACACTAATTATATACATATATGTATCATTATATGCTTATTAGGATCCATTGTGCTCAAGTCTTCACTTGACACTTAGCATCCTACAAACCGATCTTTCATTTGTATCACTCACTGCAGGTGAGTTCACACCCCTTAACTTATCTTTTAAATGATTTTAAATTCTTTTATAGGGGGGGGGGGAATACAAGTAGAACTATTATAGTTATTATATAAATCATATATGATTAATAACTATCAAACAGATAGATTTCTTATACTTCAACTGTGTTTTCAAACAAATTGCTTAAATCGTTTTACAAACTCTTTTATATGTAAAAATCCATTTATCAAACTCTTTTAAACTTATACTTTGTCAAATCATGTCTATATGGATATAGTTATATAAGTAGGATTGAAAGGACTTAGGAATGATAACTCGCCTTATTTCCTGTTCCTTGTTTGGTTGTCGACTTAGGGTATCGGTTGTTTGTCCGAAGGTCGTTTGAATCTTAGTTATATATTATGTATATATGTGTATAGATATAGAAGCTCTTCGTTCAGTTCAATACCTTTGGATAGCTAAGGTATACAAACATGTTCATTCATACAAACAACATTGCTAGTAAACTATAATAGGTATAGTTTAGGAAGTCACTAATACTATTACTAGAACAATGAAACATACAAGAGTCAGTTCATACATGAGTCCGTTCAAACATACTATAAAGAGAAACAGATAGAGCTTACTATAATGAGAGACAATACTCACTATAAAGAGAAAAGTACATAGTATAACGAGAAACAATACATACTACACACTATACACTAGAGAACATACTATATACTAGACAGAGAGAACATACTAATACAAATACACGAATACTATAACATTAATGTGAGATACTACTTCATGGCTCGGCAATATACTGCTACGTCACGTTTTGTACCCAGAGTCTCATGGAAGGAGAACGTGAATTTGTGTCTAGATCTATACGGGATTGACCATCCCACACCTTGCTGCTAGCTACAGTGGGACCTGCAGCTCTACGGGTGACGAATGTCATATCATTTCGACGTCTCGAACGTCGTGTTATACTAGTCGATCAAGTATGGTTACAATCATATCACATTTTACCTTAATTAAACTAACAAGTTTAAGGTAGTTAGTACATTGGTAGTTACCTAGTTAAAACTATAGTACATCTTTATTTTGCCATTTCATTCACATTGTGATCTTCTCATATAAACGGTAATGAAAAACTATATTTTGGTAAAGATAGTCATACTTTGGGAAAACTCACAGTTTTACAAAAGAACAAACATAGAGAACAGTTGAGTCTTGGTAGAAGACTACTTTAGTAGAAAATATAGGATTTTCTAGGAAATTTACAAACATTTACATCAAACACTTACAAAATTTTACATCAAACCTTTACAAGCACTTTCTTCAATCTTATACAAACAATGACACTAAAATATTTATGAACTCACCAGCTTTAATGCTGATCTACGCTTTCAAAATCACTTGTATTCTCAGGTCACCAGTAGACAGGTACCGATGACTAGGTTTTGAGAAGATGGAGCACGTTCAAGACTCATCTCTTATTTTGATTCATATTTTTGGTGTCTTATAAACTATACAGAACACACTTGTATTAAATTATACTAGTAATGCAATGGATGATGTTGTTGCTTGTTTTACTATTATGCATTGTTGTGATACTGTACATGATGTCCTCCGCCCCCGAACGTTTCCGTCGTTCTGGTTTGGGGGTGTGACAGTGGTGGATTAAGGAAGAGATTGTGGATCTCGACCTTTTGATTCATTTCTAGCTTATTTGAGGTAAAAAGCTATGAACTTGATCATTGGTGGCTTAGCTCTATTATGTATGAGTTTTTGTCCTTTTTTGGACCATGAATGGGATCTTGTGGTGTGATACTGTGACGACTCGTAAGTTTCTATCATGTAAAGCCAATCAAATCAATCAAATGTCAGACTTGTTTCTGTTACCTTTTAGCCTTGTTAAGGGTCATTCTATGAGTTCTAAGCCTAGTACACTTAAGCGTTTGTGTGTTAGGAAGTGTTAGCAAGAGATAAGTGGATTGCATTCGAGCCGGAAACATCTTCAAAAGTAGTTCACGGCAGTGAACCCATCCTTGGCCGTGAACTCATGCCCTATATATATTGAAGTGTTAGCCATTTTTCTCTTCACTTCTCACCTCCTAGCCATGAACTCTCCTTTCTCTCTCAACTATCTTCAACCGTGATCACTTCTAAAGGCCTCAAATACGTAAGTATCTCATCCATCCTATTGTTGTCCCTTAGAAACACTTGATTCCACCCATGATACAACACTTCATTTCAAGATCTTCAAGAGTTCACGACCGTGAACCCTTCATAGGGCCGTGAACCCTTCTTAGATTCAAGCATGGGTCGTGAACACCACAAAGGTCGTGAACCATTCTTATTTTCATCTTTGGGCCGTGAACAACGCAAGGGCCATGAACCCTCCTTGTTTGGCCGTGAACACCTTTCAACCATTCATTTGTGATTCTAACACTTCATTGAAAGTGTTTCCTAGTTCCTAAGGTTGTTTCTCTTATATGTTAGTTGTTGCATACACTAAATGTAGGCCTATATATGTTTATATATACTAAATAGGATCAATTTGTGCTCGGGACTTCACTTGGCATACCAAGCATCCTATATCAAACTTTCATCCGAATCACTCAAATCAGGTGAGTTCATACCCCTACAAATACACTTTTAATTGCTTTTAGGGGGGATACAAGTAGAACACAATGAAATTGTTTTAACCATTTACATGTGAAAACAACATCCAAAAGGATTTCTTATACTCAAAACTTGTTAAAACTCTTTTAAATCTTTTATAAACTTCTTTTATATCAAATCATATTCGTCTATCTATTTACGTATAAGTATGATTTAACAGACTTAGGACTATTTCTAGATACCTTGACTCCTGTTCCTTGTTTAGTTGTGCGCTTGGGGTAGGATCACTAGTCCGAATGTCAGTTAAATCATAGTTATACTTATTAAATACATATATGAATAATAAACCCATTTTTAAGGTACATACTTAACTTAGTTCCTTATGGTGAGTAATTGAGTCTTTTCTTCAAATCAGAATGAGTTAAGCAATAATACTAGTAAATTGTAATAGGTATAGTTTAGAGGATTACTACTTACTACTTCTAGAACAGTGAAACTTACATGAGTCAGTTCATACATGAGTCAGTTCTTACATACTACAAGTAGAACAGAAAGGAACATACATAGTATAACTAGAACAGAAAGGAACATACATACTATAACTAGAACAGAAGGGAACATACATACTATAACTAGAACAGGAAGGAACATACATACTATAACTAGAACAGGAAGGAACATATATACTATAACAAGAACAAAATAACAATAATGTGAGCTACTACTTCATGGCATAGCAATATACTTGTTATGTCGCGTTTTGTAACCAGAGTCTCCTGGAGGGAGAGCGGGCATTATGTGTATAGACCTATACGAGACTGACAATCCTACATCCCAACTTTTAGCTATAGTCCGGCAGGCAAGCTAAGGGGTGACAAATGTCACATTAGTTTCGACGCCAGAAGGTCGTCGTTTTTATACTAGTCAATTAGCATGGTTATAACCTCATCACATTTTACCTTAATTTAACTAATTGGTTTTAAGGTATTTAGTACTTCAGTAGTTATTTTATACAACAATAATGTACATCTTCATTTTTTTCCATTACATTCATATAGTGATATTCTCACATCGAGTAATGCAAACTATTTTCTAGTAAAGATAGTCATAAACTTGGGAAAACATACATTTTTACGAGAAAACAAACATACAAAACAGTCGGGTCTTGGTAGAAGACTACTTTCCATTTTAGTAGAAAATATAGGATTTTCTAGGAAGTATACAAACATTTACATCAAAAACACTTACAAACATTTTCATAAAACTAATGCAAACATTTGACACAAAAATACTTATGAACTCACCAGCTTAAATGCTGATCTACTCTTTCAAATTAACTTGTATTCTCAGGAATCCAATAGACAGGTACACCCCCGAAGCTTTTGAGAAGACAGCTTAGTACCATGTTGCGTCTTTTGTCTTTTACCATATGTACTTTTGATGTTTGAATATGTAATGTTTAAACACTTATGTAAAAACGTATACTTATTAATGCAATGGTAGTTTGTAATTTTATTACTATAATGCACGTGTTGTGATACTTGACATGACGTCCTCCGCCCCCGAACGTTTCCGCCATTCCGGTTTGGGGCTGTGACAGATACCACTCCAAGAGATTTGAGTTGCCACTCTTGGTGTTTCTGAGGTTCTAGATGCATAAAGTTGTCACCTTTAAAGTTTAGATTCATCCATGCATGAGTTATGGCCATTTTATGAAAGTAGACTGTTATATTTCGAAGTTGGGTTCTTTTGGGGCATGCAAAGTCACCAAGTCAGTGACTTTATGGTTCTAGACGTTGATTATGACTTAGATCTATGATTTTAGATTTTGGTCTTAAACATTACGTGCTTATTATGGATATGGACTTATTGGGTGAGTATGATGCGCTTACAAGTTTATACGCACGACGTACAAGCTGTTTAGCCTATACGCTTAGCGTACAGCTGTGTACGCCCCACGTAATGAGTCTGCTGGGCTTCGCAGTTTTTGGGCCTCGGTTGGGTCATCTCTTTGGACCTTGTTGCTTTGGGCCTTAGTGGGCCGTCTGAAATCAATCTTTGGGCTAAGATTTTGGACTAGGGAAAATTATTGGGCCATAGGTAAGGTCTATATAGGGTTTGGGCCCAATTTTAGGAGCATTTGGTTTAGGGCCTTTTTGGTTTGTGGGTTTGGGCCTCAGTCTTGGTTCAAACTAGTTCAGGGGTAAAATGGTCATTTTACCCTAAGTATGGATTATTGGATATATATTAGAACACAAGTGTTGATTAGGTGCTATTTTGTATTGATAGCTCGGGGATTCGTCACGACAGCAGCTAGGGATTTTCAGTGAGATTCAACATTCGAGGTGAGTTTCCTCATTTGGTTTAGCGGGTCTAAGGCACCAATGCCGACACTTGTTGTTTATGTTAGGATGCCAGGAGTCTGCATGACCCTTCCATGTGTTATGTGCTGCTCTGTATATCGGGCAGGGCTCGATGTCGGGCGAGGCCCGATGACTGAAACATATGCTATTGTTATGATCATTATATGTGTTAGCATGATTATGTGATATATATTGTACGTGTATAGTGGGCGAGGCCAAATGACAGGCGAGGCCTAAGAATAACAGATTTGTATACCGAGCGGTACTCGATGTCGGGCGAGGCCCGATGTAGGGTAGGGTCCCAGTATGTGATTTATTATGTATGGTATGGGGTAGTTTGGGGACTCACTATGCTTTGTGCTTACGGTTTTCACTTTATGTTTCAGGTACTTCTGGTTCCAAGGGGAAGAGCTCTGGATGACTGCATCGCACACACCATATGGATACTGCTTTTGAGATATTACTCTTATTGATATGATCTTTGATACACTTACTTTTCTTTTGGGTTGTATGGATAATGTTTTGGAATACTGTTTTATTAAATTAAAAATGAAATTTTTGGGTCATATTTTTGGGATGTTACACCTGGGTCATGGAGAGTTGCACTCCAGGCCTAACTGTCCAAGTGAAGCCGATATCGTCACCTCGAGGCATTTAGGACATAAGTATTATTTGTTTCAAGGGAAAGGTTATGATCCTTTGAATCCTTTGTTCATGTCATGGTCAAGATTCGTGGCCTTTTGGGATAAATTGATATTTTTAGGGAAAGGTTATGAACCTTTGACACCTATGGTTGCATTCTTACAATGGTGTCGCTCAAATAATGTAGATGATCAATCCTTGTTACCATTTAGGAAACGTGCACAACCTCTTTTGTAAGTGTTATCAAGCTTGAATAGTAAAAAATGTTATAATAGTCTTTTTTGGTAGTCAACTTCCTTTACTTCATTGATGATGTTTTTTAGAGATAACCACATCGTTTGGGGAGTGAAGAAAGAAAGATGACTACTTTATAGTATAAGCCAAGACCTAGCTCTTGGGATGACTTGTTGGGGTGTGATTATCCATTTGGGGTTTTATCACATTACCCTTGCCTCAGATGTGCCTTATCTGGACCTTTTTCATTACTCTAGAGGTGGTAATGCAAACTGCACGCACTCCCGGTCCAAAGGATGAATCCTCTATCCTAAACTTTTGGGATGCCAACTCCATCTTGGTGCATTTTTGTGGCCCTGCTCGCATGTTCTTTGGAGGTATTTAGCTGGCCCTTGGGTTGTTCTTGGCTAGATCCATCCTTTCCCAACACCCAGTCTTTTGCATCGGGGCTTTCCACTTTCATACACCAAGTGTGGCGATTTTTGGCATTTCCCATATGCTTTGTCGGGCTGAGTATAACAATCTTATGTTTCCCATTGAGCATTTTCACGTTTGGAAGTTGCTTTGCTTTGTTGATGGTTGCACCAAAGTTTGGTGCTCTCAATGGACCGCTCGCAATCCCAATTGGTGGCATTGCTTTTTCTCCTTGTATTAGGTTGAGGGGTATTCCTTCGACATCTGGACTTGGAACCTGGCGATGGGGTTGAGACGTTACTCGTGGTTCTCTGGCCCTTTCTTTTTTCACTCCCGATGGATTCTTACCTTTTTCCTGCCTAATGAAATGGTTACGGGTGACTTAGGGGGGGGGGACTGGCTCCTCTTATGGTGACGGGGGGTGGCCCCCATGGTATCAATACCCTGTTGACCGAGTGACCAATGGTTGCTGCTCAGAGTTATGGTGTGTGGGCTTTAAGGAGGAATGTGCACCTGGTATTATGGGCCTTCCTAAGTGGCGATTCCCAGGGTTTCGATCTTTTCTATAGGTGAGTACCTTTATTTTACTAGCTGCACCTTCTCTATTGCGAGTCGCTCGATTTTAGCATTGGCCCTCTTGTCGTCTGGGGGGTCGCTTGGAAAGGAGCTACACAAGAAGTAATATGGAGAATGTTTGAGTCGATTGGGGATGTCTATGTCATCAGTGATCTGTTCTGCATCGACGTCTGTTCCCCATATAGCTTTAGTCAGTACCTTCTTGATTTGGTGGTCGAAAGGTGCTAAGGGCAACCTGTTCGGGGTATCGGTGTCTGCGAATTTCTTTTGGGGGGTCTGCTCAACTTTGGGATCTTCGTTGGATTGTGTCAACTATTGCTCTTTGTTTTGGTATTTTTGGCCCATTTGGTCTCTAACCATGATGGTGGTAGATATAGACTCATCCGGGGTAGGATGGGGTTCTACTCCAGCTTATCGTACCTGGCAGAGGCCTGTTCTAAGTCCTTCTTTGTCTTTTGTTTCGTTCTTTATGATGGGCTATCGAATCCTGCTCTGATTTAGAGTGATTTCTACTTGGTCATCCAGAGGTTGGCCCTTCCCCCCTTTTATAATGAACTCGCCTGGACTTGGTGTCGTCTGCCTTCTCGTGGTGTCGTGAGGTAGAACTGTCTCATTTGGGTCAAGGTAATCGATGTGCTTTTGTTGTGGCTTTCCATGTTTGCTTGTTGCTATTTGGCTTGTGACTCTGTTAGAGGAGCTCGGTTTTGGGGGGTGCTTGCTCCTACTAGCCTTAAGACTCCGGGTTTTGTTGTCTTGTTCTCCTCTCCTGCTTGTACCCCTTTTTGTTCGTCGATTGGGGTTCGCGCTAGCCCTTGGGAAGTGAGGGACTGAAGGTAATGGTGTGTCCGTGGGCTCAAGGCAACAATAGTGGTTGATCCGTTTTTCGTGCTAAATTTCACAGTGTCGTGGATCGTCGATGGTATGGCTCGTAATTAGATAAGCACTGGCCACCTGTAGCAATATGTCATGATCTGTCGAGGAGCGTACTACTGAAAAATTTATTGCACATGTGACCCCTGTCTTTCCCGTCATGACTAGTTATAGTAAGAGGGAGATGCATCTTTCCTAGCAGCCACATATTGTGTCCTATAAACCCCATGAGGGGACCGGCGGTTGGAGGCATTAAGCCTTTCTTCCAGGAGGTCGGCAATATTTGGAAACAGTGCTCGTAAATGATGTAGGTATCGTTGTCGTTGTCTATGTAGACATGGTTGATTTGTATCTGATGTATGTGGGCAGTTATCAAGAGTGGATCCCTAGGGTTCCAGCCTGGCATTCTCAGGTCCTCTAACGAAAAGTTAATAGTGAGGATGTTTTTAGGGAGTACCGTGATGCCGACATCCGTTTTGCAGCACCCACTCCCCTTACGGGGCCTCGTGATAGTAAGGATCTCCTCCTTAACTTGGTGTTTGCCGACATCTTTCTGATCTCGGGTATTCCTCTGGTTAGTATCGAACTTGGACCTCAAGTCCTTTGCAATTGACATGAGGTTGCCTGTTAGGTGTTTTTCATCCATTTCCTTCCTTAGAACCGTGCACTCGCCGGTATCGTGGGTTTTTGTCTTGTGATACTCATAATATTTCCCTTTCTCTTTGTCAACCTTTGTTAGTGTTTTCTCAACTGCATGTACCTTAGCCCGGTGGCTCCCGGGCTCATCTTTGCCAAAAGGGAGAAAGCTGCAAGATGGGTGTCTTGAGTGCCACTTGTGCTTGTCGTGGCTTCTGTCATTGTGGTCTCGGTGATTAGGGATCACGTGGGAGTTTGCTTCTTCTTGCTTGATATACACGTTTGCGACGACCTTTAGGTTGGTTTCCTTCCGTTCCTCACCTTCGATCTGCCAGAGGTATTTATCGACTCTATACTTGAGCTTGTCTCTCGACTGAGGTACCGTCCCATGCATCTTCTGTGACAATGGGTCGGGGAGTAGACCTTGGGCGAAGGCGCCAATTACAAGGAGCTCTTTATGGACTGGGACGTTGAGTGCTGCCAGCATGAATCTATCCTAATATGCTCATATTGAATCTCCTTCTTTTTGCTGGCATGCCATTATGGAGTTTGTATCTCCCTTCCATTTCCTTAGTTGCATGAAATTGTTGAGTAAAAGGTATCTTAGTTATTCGAAACTCGCGATGCTGCCCGATTGTAGCACCTTGAGCCACTTTCTGGCGTTTTTGGATAATGTAACAGGGAAATATGCACACATGAATTGCTTGTCCATCTTCAGTGATGTCATCGTCCACTCATAGTTGTCGATGTGCTCGTCGGGGTCAATCGTTCTGTCATACTTGGGGATATTTGTTATCATTGCTGAGTATGGGATCTCATATTGCAAGAGCTCCTGGAAAAAGGCAGAACTGGTGTTTCTCACCTGGTTTTCCATGAGAGAGTATGGAAAACCACCGTACATTGTAAACTGTTGAGCATAATACGAGTTCTTGTATGCTTGATTCTATATTGCCGCTTGCGAGATATATGATTACTACTAGGAGATCAATTTCATGCTTAGCTATAGTTGTGAGCTTCACTCTGGCTACTAGGGCATGCTCAAAATTGACCCCCAAAGCTGATGAACGAAGATGTTAAGCTGCTACGTCGATGACAAGTGAGGGTTAGACGCTTGCGACGACAGTGTTTGGTGGTTGGATCTGTGCAACTACTGGAAATATGGGTTGAACATAAGAGGTTGTTGAGTGAAAAGCGGGATATGCGACATTCCTGCTATTGATAGCTTGACATTAGGTATTATGTGGAGGAAAGTATGGTCCTTGGGTACCAAGTGTTCGGCCCCACCTATTGTGGTAACGATTGCAACTAAGAAACCGCCGGTTACAACTGCTGAGTCGATAGTAGGGAGTGTTTGGTCAGCAGTTGCGATTGTTGATTCGTTGTCGACTGAGGTGCTCTGATCGCGGTTGCAATCGTTTGCTCTGTTCTGACGGGTGAGGTGTCCATAGGGCGACGATTGTTGCCGTTGCGGTTCCCGTTATTGGACCTGGCGTCTGTGTTCCTGGTGTGTGAGTGGTGGCTTGTCCGTCTAAGGCCGATGGTTGTGTGCCATCGAACAACAACATTGATCTGAGTGGGCTCGTTCCCCCCTACCGGACGCCGTAGGTGCCTTTAGCCTCTGTCTAGGGTCATTTTATGGTTGTGTAACTCTGAATATACGCCCAGATGGTACCAAATGTTGTGATACGTCTTCAAGCTTAACGCCGTCTGTGGTGGTTTTTCCTGAGTTAAGCCTAAGAATCACAACAAAGAAAGAGCCGACGTTAGTCTTCGTCTGGGAGGGGGTCCCAAAACGAGACTCTGACGGTCTAATCAGTAGTGGTGTGTGAGAATTAGAGTTTAATTTTAGATACTGAGAGAGACGATCCCCTCTTCTGGAAAAGAAGGGTCTCTTTTATACATGTCGTAAAGTGAGCATGTCCCCGAAAGTACTTTTTGTCTTATCTGGACCGTCAGGACGTGGGGGCATCCTATTAGAAGATCATGCACCACTAGCGGTTATCTGTTATTGGTGCAAAACCACCCAAGAGCAACGCTCTAAGCGCTACATTTTTCGCTCTGGGGAGTGATTGGTATTGTTTTGGCTTGTTATAGACCGGAGCCAGTTGTTCCAAATTGGACCTTGGCGTTAGAACGCCATGGCCTAAGTACGAGGCCGCGAAGGAGAGGGCCCAGGATTAGCACTTACGTTGAGTAGCGATTGTTAGCTAGGTCATCCTTTAGATAAATGTTGTTATCTTTGACGTATTCCTAGAGGGACACGTTAACAGTAACGAAAGAGGAATGCGATGTGTACGATCACCGAGAGCAAGAAGTGCACCCCAAGTTACCACACTGTTATTTGTTATTGATAATTATGATAGAACTGCATGCTAGTGATAGGATAGGGATCTTCAGGTATTGCATGATAGAATTGCCTGATGTATGATGCCTAGTAGCCTAGGAAAACTTATTGTATGAAATTAACATTAGTTGCTTAGTGTGTGCATTGTAGTTATACATAACTAAGATTTTATAGCCTGAGAATGTTTAATTTGGCCTCACTTCCTGTTCCTTGTTTGGTCGTGGTCTTAGGGTAGAATCAAGTATCTGACTGTCTTTAGGATCCAGTGTTATGTATGATTAGCATAAACGAGTGGATGCAAGGTTGGTGGAAGTTTCATGGATGAGTACATGTGTGAACAACCGACCAGATGAGGAATGTCTAGTCACTCTTGATAGAGTAAGGATAGGATGCATGTGTATCTTGGTTTTTGTACTTGTTTTGGGCAGTTTGTGATGATCCTTGAGACAAATACGGGTAAGTGTGGAAGGTAATATGGGCTCGTACTAATGGAAGCACAAGACCCGTACACATAGCAAGGAAGTCAGAAACCCCAAGGTTTTCGTTTGTCTTGGATGGTTTTTATGGTATGAATTATGACATTTTTGATATATTCTAGTTTATTTTCAATATGGTATTCATGAGGGAATCAGGTTCTGGATCTGGAGCGAGTAAATAGGATAGGCCAGGATTGACCGATGATCAGATTCGAGGGATGATTGTCGCTGAGGTGGCTACTACTATATGGGGATTGATTATGGAGTTGTTTGGGTCTATCAAGACCGTCATTATTGAGCTCTTCGATGATCGATATGCTGCACTTTCTGAGGCTGTTGTTGCTGCAGCTACCGCGGTTGTTGCTGCCGCAGGTCTTCGAGGGGAGAGAGCTTTCTAATACCGGGACTTCGACAATATGAATCCCCCGAAGTTTGATTGGGTCTCAGACCCAATTGTAGTGATAACGTGGCTATCTGATGTGGAGGGATGTTTCTTCACATGATCTTGCCCTGCTGACCAGAAGGTCAAGTGCACATTGAACCTTCTCAAGTTGGGGGCGAAGGATTGGTGGAGATTGGTGACTGGTGCTTACACTCCTGAGCAAAGAGTTATTGTTACTTGGGAGCAATTCTCGAAGATATTCCGTGCAAGATGCGTTCCCTTGGTGGAGAGGGAGAGGTTGGTTCAGGAGTATTTGGATTTGAGGAAGACTACTGAGATGGTAATGGAGATCACCAAGATGTTTAATGAGAGGGCTCTTTTCTACCCTGAGTTTGCTGCTGCGCAGCAGGCTCAGATGACCCGGTACCTGAGCATGCTCAAGACGAATATTCGGTAGTTCGTTTCTACACAACGTTATGGTTCCCTCGCTGATCTTCAGGATGCCGCGAGGAGGCGGGAGATTGAGATATAGATTCAGACAATGGAGTTGAGGCAGGCTCCCATTTAGTCATAGCCGACAGTGAAGCGGTTCAAGCCTGCTGATTTGCGATCTGGAGGTCAGAGGGGACACATTTGTGGGTAGTGTGGCAAGTTTTATGATGGTGTCTGTCGGTCTTCTTCTTCTGCATGTCGTAATTGCGGCAGGGAGGGACACTTTACGAAGGACTATCGTCACCAGGCTTCTCAGCTAAGCAGTAGGTACCATTGTGAGCAGGTAGGCCATGCGCAAGTCCAGTGTTCCTTAATTACCACCGGGCATGTGCATGCGCCAACCACTTCTACCCCTAGGATTACGGATGGACGCCAAGGTAGGGCGAAGCCCTTGAGGGCTCGAGGGCATGTTTTTCAGCTCATTGCAGAGGAGGCCAGGGCAGAGCCGGACGTCGTTACTGGTATGTTAACATTTATCATTGTATTAGTTATTTGATAGTATACTTATGTTTATGATTCTGTTAGGTACCTTATTTGTGAGCTCCTTGCCTGCTCTTATGGTATTTGACTCGGGAGCGAGTCAGTCTTTTTTTATCTCAATCATTTAGTAGGTGTTTTGGTATGAATCTTGGAGAATTAGAGTGTCCGTTGTGGGTTTCTATCACTAACGAACACAGGGTTTCTACATTGAGTGTTTATTAGGGTTGTATCTTGGAGATTTTTGGGTGCCTTATCTGATTGATTTGATTTCTATTCCCATGGGGGATGTGTGTGTGATAGTAGGGATGGATTGGTTGAGCAGGTTTGGTGTTATGATTGACTGTGAGGGCCAACGAGTGGTAGTTCGAACCCCAAGTGGAGGATAACTGTTTATTTATAGGGACGGTACAAGGATTGGATCGGCCTCTTGTTCAGCTGCCAGGGATCGACAATATCTGCAGCACGGGTCTATAGGTTATCTTGTGTATGTGGTTGACACCCGAGTTAGGATGGAGGTTTCGGTTTCAGATGTGCTTGTTGTTAGAGAGTTTGCTGATATGTTCCCGGAGGTGTTACCTAGTGTGCCTCCTGAGAGGCAGGTTGAGTTCAGGACCAATTCGGTTCCGGGAGCGGTTCCAATTGCTAAAGCGCCATACCGATTGGCACCACCTGAGAAGCATGAGTTTTCCTCACAACTTCAGTAGCTGTTAGGCAAGCAGTTCTTAAGACCGAGCAGTTCACGGTGGGGAGCACCGATTTTGTTTATCAAGAAAAAGGATGGTTCACACCAGATGTGCATTGATTACCAGGAGTTTAACAAGTTGATGGTGAAGAGCCGTTACCCATTTCCGTGGATTAATGATCTCTTCGATCAGTTGCAGGATGCATCATGGTTTTCCAAGATCAATTTGAGGTCAGGGTATCATCAGATGAGGGTTAGAGAGGAAGATATGGAGAAGACTGCGTTTCAAATTCATTATGGTCATTACGAGTTTGTGGAGATTCCATTTGGGCTTACCAACGCACCTGCGACATTTATGGATTTGATGAATCGGATATGTAGGCCAATGCTTGATCGACCAGTCATTGTCTTAATTGATGATTTCTTAGTGTATTCCAAGACAAGGTAACAACATGAAGAGCACCTTCGAGAGCTTTTGGGGGTTTTAAGGCGGGAACGGTTGTTCCCAAGTTTTCTAAGTGAGAGTTTTGGTTACGAGAGGTCCAGTTCTTGGGTCATCTAGTTAACTAGAATGGGATTTTGGTAGACCCAGCCAAGATTAAGGTAGTGATGCAGTGGGAGGTTCCGAAGTCTTCCTCGAAGATCAGGACTTTCTTGGGATTAGCAGGGTATTACCGGAGATCGCGGTACCCCTCACTCGTTTGACAAGGAAGTGTGTGGATTTCCGTTGGGGCGTAAGTAGCAAGCTGCATTCAAGACTTTGAGGCAGAAGTTATGTGAGGCCCCAGTATTGACCCTCCCTAGGGGTGTTAAGGATTTTGTGGTATATTGTTATGCATTCATCACTAGTTTGGGAGCGGTACTTATGAAGCGAGGGAGAGTTATTTCTTAAGCTTACAGATAGCTGAAGCCGCATGGGAGCAGTGGTGTTTGCTCTTAAGATTTGGCGACATTACTTGTATTGGGTCTGTTGTACGATTTACATGGACCACAAGAGTTTGAGATATCTAATTGATCAGCCGAATCTGAACATGAGACAATATACGTGGCTTGACGTGGTGGTAACGGATTAAGACTGTGAGATTCTGTACCACCCAGGGAAAGCGAATGTCATCGTCGATGCTTTGAGCTGCAAGACGGCTAGTTATTCTGTTAAGAGCCTTTGTATGAGGATTTTGATTGATTCGACATTGTTGGGTATGATTAGAGAGGATCTGGACAAGAGAGTCAAGAAAGAGAACTGGAAACAGGAGCGAATTAGCTGCGAGATTGGCAGGTTTTCCACCGACAACTGTGGATTATTGACTCGATATGGTTGTGTATGGGTACCAGATTTTTGTGGGGTCAGACAAGCTGTGATGGAGGAGGCACACAAGTCGAAATTTTTGATACACCCTATAGCCACCAAGATGTATCGGGATTTGCGACTTAGCTATTGGGGGCGTGCACGAAGCGGGAGATAGCTTGGTATGTCGAGAGGTGTTTGACTAGTCGGATGGTCAAAGCCGAGCACCAGAGGCCAAATCACAAGCTTCAAACTTTGGAGGTCCCCATGTGGAATTAGGAACAAATCACCATGGATTTCATCACCAAGTTACCTCGGGCGGCTAATGGGTTTGATGCGATTTGAGTGATAGTAGACTGGTTGACCAAGAGTGCCCACTTCTTTGTCATCCGTGAGAGCTCTTCGGCCAAGAAACTGGCTGATGTTTATGTGTGTGAGATTGTCGCTCAGCATGGTGTTCCGGTTTCTATTGTTTCAAACAGTGATGTTCGGTTTAATTTGAGGTTTTGGCAAAGGTTCCACGAGGAACTGGTACGAAGTTGCATTTTAGCATCGTTTATCATCCGTAGACGGATGGTCAGAGGGAGCGGACCATTCAGAAACTTGAGGATATGTTGCGAGCCTACTTGATTTATTTTGATGGGAGTTTGAAATCCTACCTTCCCTTAGATGAGTTTTCTTACAACAACAACTATCACTCCAGTATTGGTGTGCTGACATTTAAGCTCCTTTGTGGGAGGAAGTTTCGTACCCCAGTTTGTTGGAGGGAGGTTGTTCATAGGGTTAGTGGAAGGACTGAGGTAGTCCTTTAGATGACAGAGCTTATTCAGCAGATTAGGTAGAGACTTCATACAACTCAAAGTCGGCATAATAGTTATGCCGACAAGCGTCGATTTGAGTTGGAGTTCTAGGTCGACGACATGGTTTTTTTAAGGTATCACCCTGGAAGGGTGTAATATGCTTCAGGAAGAGGGGCAAGTTAGGGCCCCCGTATATTGGTCCATTTCGAGTAATTGCCAGGGTTGGCAAGGTAGCGTACAGACTGGATGTGCCTGAGGAGCTCAGTCAGATCGACAACACCTTCCATGTTTTGCAGCTCCAGAAGTGTGTAGCTGATGATTCAACAGTTGTTCCCTTGGAGGATATTTAGGTTGATGATCGCCTGAATTATGTGGAGAGACCAGTGGTGATTTTGGATCGCAAGGCTCATTCCCTCATCATCCTCCAACCCTCATTTCGTGTATAGAAACCCTAATATGTTGTGTTTTCATTTGGATCTTGATAGTGTGTGGTTTGGTGTCTTTAAAGCCAAAAGAAGATTGAAGAACCATCTTGGATGATCAATACCACTTAGATCCAGAAACACCTCATGTCCAAGCTTCATTTTGAGGTATAAAGTTCTGAACTTGATGATCATATCTCTATACCTTGATAATTTTAGAAGTTTATGTTTCTTAGCCCATAGTCTTGGTCTATTTGGGTATGAGCTACCTTAGAGCAAACGCGTTGTCCTTTTGGACGTTTTAGGGTGGTTTGAGTGATAAAAATGTGATCTTGGAGCTTCTTTTCCCTCCATGCAAGTGTTGAGATGTATTAATGGGATAAGAAGTTAGAGTTTAGCTTTTGGGAACTTGCTAGCCATGCAATACCATAAATTTGGAAACTTTATGGTTAAGGATATTAGTTTGGGGCTAGATCTGAGAATTGGACGAAAGAGCTTAATGAAATAAGCTCTTAATAGAAGGATTGAGAGAAGGTAGCGTACGATGGGCGTAAAGAATGGTACGTTTAGCGTACAAGGTCAGCATCGTGTTTTTTTGGTCGAAGAGTTATTACACCTCGCGTACAGGCTGAGTACGCCAAGCGTACTCAGCTGTGTTGCCCAAGTTTGACTTATTGGCTTTTTGACTTTGACCAAGTTTGACCTAGGGGCGCTTTGGATATTTTGAGTGGTATTTGATATTAGTCATTATTTGATGAATAGGTAACCGGTTGAGCTGATATTCAGAGTTGTGTCCTATTCAACAATCTTTTTCAGACAGAGATGTGAGTTTTCCTCACTAGACTTCCGGGTCAAATGCAACAATGCCGGCTCACTGAGTTATGTACCCTGGTTTAGAGGATATTTCTATGTTGTATTGATCTATTAGAACTGAGTCTTGGTATATAGGATGTTATTATGTTGTAATAATCGGTAGATATGCTTGTAAGTCTGTTGAATGGATATATGATTATCTGTCTGTTGAATACATGTTATATATTATATGTCAACATAGTATGGTTGGGTTGGGTTTGTACTGCTTTGTGTGGTCAGTCAGTAAACCCGAGGCAATCCAATCAAGAGGTTATGGGCCAGGGTAATCCAACTAGGAGATTGTGGACCCAGTATGTTATATGCAGGGGCAATCAAACCGGGAGGTTGTGGGCCAGGCTAAGCCATCCGGGAGGTTGTAGACCCAACATGCATTATGTATATCTGTTTGGTTGTGCTATGTGGTAAGTTGGGGGAACTCACTAAGTTTTGGCTTACGGTTTCAGTTTATTGTTTCAGATGTTGCAGACGACCGAGGGAAGGCAAAGGCGTGATCGTGCACGTCTTTCGGATTTTGATGTATTTGAATCTTGGGATACTTTGAATATTGATTTTACTTTTGAAAAAATGGTTTTTGTAAACAATTATGAACTTGTGGTTGTTTGGAAAAATGAAAAAATTTACTCATATTTCAGGGATGTTACACAATAGGTAGTTGTGTTTCTAAAGATCCAAAGTACACCAAATCAAGTATTTCTTACGACATGTCTTGACAAATCAAACACAAATGACTTGATTTTTATAGTTAAGACTGCTAATAAAATTCCAAGTGAAAATCATTTTTGGTCCAAACCTATAGATAATCGTGATGAAACCGTTGGACTTTCTGATGAAACATAATGGCGTGTGAAAAGTAGATACATACCTGAACCATTAATGATATTTATGTTAAGCAAATCGATGTGGAGAATTCTATAAATCAAAAGGAGGAAATAGTCTTAGAAAAGGAAAGTCAAACAAAAGATGTGAAAGGAAAATCAAAATTTGTTGATAAAAATATCAACATTGGTCACTCACATGTTACAAGAAAAGAGAAGAATAAAGAAAGAAAAGCATGATTCTAAAAGTTAATGAAAGAAAATGGAAATTTTGGAAACAAAAGAATAAATAGAATAATCATGTTCATACATGCCATTGTTCTTCATCTCAAAATCAAAATCAAAAGTCTAACAAGTCATTAAGATCTCTTAATAAGAATAATTATTCAACACCTATCACTAATACGAAATCTAGTTTCTATCCAAAATCATTTTATTCAAAAGGATAAAAAATTATGTTGGTATTTCATCGAAAACCAATTTTAAGAAAAGTGATTCAAAGAAAATTTTTGATGAAAAGAAAAGCTGTTTCAAAATCAGATTCTGAACTCGAAAAGATTCTTTCAAATCAAAAGAAAGAAAAAAGGCTTTCGTTAAGAGCTTAATACCAAAAGAAAAAGATTTTATTCAAAGAAAAACATCCTTTGTAGAAATTAATCTGTGACGAAAAGAACAAAATGTTTTTAAAAAGGTTTTAGGCATGAATAAGGTATATATTACAAAATCTTTTTGGATTGATAAGACTAAGATTTTTCCTGTTGATAATTCCAATTTGAAATTCTCACATGGACCCAAGTTGGTTTGGGTTCCTAAATTGACTTAATTGTGTAGGTGATTCGTGACGAACAATTTGATTCAGTATGGTATATTAATAGCGGTTGTTCACTTCACATGACTGGGAGAAAATCACAATTACGAGAGTTTAGAAGCTTAAAGGATGAAGGAAGAGTGAAGTATGAAAATAATGCAACTGGAGAAATTAAAGTATGCAAATTGATAAAAAATAGACAATTCCGAATGAGAAAAGTTGCGTATGTAGAAGGTTTGTAACAAAATCTAATCAATGTATTTCAACTTGCTGTAGGTGCTGGATTGAAGGTCTCATTTAATGAGGATGGTTTGGAAATAACATATAAAGAAACCGAGAAAGTGAGTTTGAAGTTAAATCGAAAAGGTGAATTATACATTCTTGGCATGAAGCCAATTGAAGGAAAATCATTTATATGTTTTCTTTCAAAAGCATCGTATGATGATAGTTGGTTATGGCACAAAAGAATTTCACATCTCAATTTCAAGGATATCAAGAAACTTATCTTAGGGGACTTGGTGCAAGGTCTTCCTATTCTTAAATATGAAAAATATCATTTATGTGCAGCATGTAAACAAGGAAAGGAAAGTCGCAAGAGTCATTCATCGATTATGAATACCAAAATCATTGAGCCACTTGAGGTACTTCATATTGATTTATGTGGTCCATCTTCAATCGAGATCATTGGTGGTAATAAGTATATACTTGTTATTTTTGATGATTTTTCTCGATTCACATGGGTTTTCTTTCTTAAACAGAAATCGGAGACTACACAAAAGATGATAGATTTTGTGAAGAAGATTGGATTGAAACTATGAAAGCCAGTTTAGAGTATTCGCAATGATAATGGATCAGAATTCAAAAATCATGATTTTGAAGAGTTTTTAACTAGCAAAGGTATTAGTCAAAATTTTCACCTCCTTATATACCATAACAAAATGGTGTTATTGAAAGGCAAAACCGATTGTTATGTGCAGCTTCAAGCACAATGCTTTCATTTGTAAATCTTCCTCTCTAAATGTTTAATTACTGTATTAGAACTGGCATGTAACTTTTTGGAGTGATAAGAAGATTTATACGTCTGTCATAAATAAAGCTTTCCCTATCTTAATTTTCGTCGTTGTACACTGAACATCTGCTAGAGTGTATAGATCGAAATGGTGAGAACTTGTAGCGGATTAGGAAATGCTAATGGAAACCAATAGCCTGAGCCACGAGTGATTGAGTGTGCATTAGAGGCAGCGGCTGCACCCGAGCCAATCACGATGGCAGGAGTCGAAGCAATGATTCGGGCTATGATGTCTGAACAAAGGGAGGAGATGAGACAAATGTTTATTAATAGGGATGAACCTACTGTACCCATTATACAACCGGAAATGAACATTGAACAGTCAGAAGAAGGAAATTATAGTAGAACCGTTAGTCAAGCCAAACCAAAAGTGGTTAGGAGAAATAACCAGGATGAAGGAATTGAAAGGAACGGATGCAAGTTTAAAGACCTTAATACTTGCAAACCATCAACTTTTTCTGGGAAAGAAGATCCAATCGGAGTTATGGACTGGGTCTTTGAGATGGAGCTAGCTTTCATAACATGTGGTTGCAAGGGTAAGCTACAAACCACTTATGATGTGCGTCAGTTTTGGGGGTGGGGCTGTTCGTTCGTGGAACACTTTGGAAAGATCATAAGAGGCATGGTGTAGGGTGAACCTGAATATCTATGTAATTGTTTCAAGAAATAATATAAACCTTAGTTATGTTATCCGATGTGTTAAATGACTATGTGAAATTCTTGTATGGTGACTTGGAGAACTGAGAGGCAATACTTGGAACGACTATGAGTATGTGTAAAAGGTAGTAGAGGCCTATACTACCAGAAGCACATGACTCACACTCGGATCTGGGAAAGTCACAAGGTTACCAAGGCGCTACTAATTGATTCTGTTTTGTTCATGTCTATTGTCACACCCCGCTAAAGCGGAAACACAGGGCGTGGCAGTACAAAGGGTTTCATCGCAAAAGTTAAAAGACAACACCAACCATAGTATTAAAAATCATTACAAATTCACAATGGGTTTGAACAACTTTTAAAAGAAATTACAATGTAAATTGAAATACAACACATGCGAATGCTCCTAAAAGTGAAGTGTCCCTAGGTGCCACTTACTCGATGATTCCTGAAAAAGCATGTAAAACGAGCGTCAACTATAAAAATAGTTGGTGAGTACTCACAGATAAACAAAATAATACTGGTTCCATGAATTGAAATCAAAGTTTTGATAAAAGTTTCCAATAATAAAAGTATATTGTTAAAATGAGTAAATAAGTTTGTAAAAACAAAGTTCTTTGTCATCATGAGAGATAAGGTATGTTGCCCAAATAAGATGCAACATTCATATTCTCATGGAAGATAAAGTTCGTTACTCAAACGAGTAAACAAGTTTCATTGCTAAAATGAGCAATCAATTTCGTTGCTACAAGGAGCAAACAATTTCATTGCTAAAACATGTATATAAGTTTTCAGTAATAACAGTTCGTTGTTGTAATGAGAAACAAAGTTCATTGCTATAATTAATAAACAAGTTTATTGCTATAACGAGAAACGAGTTTGTATGTGTATGAGCAAACAATGAGTCTCAACCAAACCTATGACTGAAGCCCTATCAAGATCTATGCTTATCGTTCCATAGATGAATATGGTATCATGCACTCCAGCAATAGGGCGAGTGAGGAGTTGTCAATTCCTAATAGCACTATCCATAATGACCATTGGCTCAAAGAGTTAATGGTTAGAGATAAGGGAAGGGCCTTAGTACGATAAGTTCTCATGTTCCGTGTTGCATAGACATACATAGAGAGATATAGCAATAAAATAGCAATCATGTTTGATACAAATCAATTTAAATACAACGAACAAATAATAGTTTTTCGGGACATGCTTTTCCACCCCAAAACATAAAAACTGAAAATAGGGGAGTGCGTGAATACTCACAATATGCAAAATATAGTAATCAAGTTTATACGAGTCAATTAAATACAACGAATATAAATAGTTTAGGACATGCTTTTCCACCCCAAAACTTTTAAAAACCGAAAATAGGGGAGTGGTGAATACTCACAATATGCAAAATATAGCAACCAAGTTTATACGAGTCAAATAAATACAACGAACACAAATAGTTTAGGACATGCTTTTCCACCCCAAAACGTAAAAACCAAAAATAGGGGAGTGGTGAATACTCACAATATGCAAAATATAGCAACCAAGTTTATACGAGTCAAATAAATACAACGAACACAAATAGTTTAGGACATGCTTTTCCACCCCAAAACGTAAAAACCGAAAATAGGGGAGTGGTGAATACTCACAATACATTGAGATGATGCAAATGATGTCTTGATCTACGCTCCACTCGTACCACTATCGTTTTCCTACAACGATGTTACACACTAATGAGTCTCTAATTGAAATCTAATACTGGTATACTTACTACTACAATATAATTATGCCAATAATGTGTCAAAATTTAATATTGATAAGTTACAAACATTTTTCTGTGGAAATTAAGTTTCAAAGAATCAATTGTTATATAACAATTTAAGTGGAAAATTTCCATTATTGAAATGTTAATATTTAACATTTTAGAGGTGTTCCAATGATTAAATATTCAAAACGAAATCAATTTAGTTCTAAACTTTCCCAAACTTTGTATTTCATTTTTAATTGAAGTCAAACACCTTAAGATAAATTTTCTTGAATTTTTGATTTGTCTAACTATTTTTCACCATTTAATTCCATGAATAATCATAAAAACATGGAAAAATAGTAAATTATCATGAAACATTCTTGTAATTTTTGTGTAACTATTTTACAGTGTACATAATCTAGGAAAAAAATTAATATGTGTTTTCAAAAAGTTTAACACAATTTTTCTGATTTTTGTACATATAAGTGTATTAAATCTTGGGAAAATAGAAGAAAAATAGCATACAGAAGATAAAAATCATCAAAATTTTTATGTATCATCCTAACATATTATAAGAGTTTCTGGTAAATTTTCATGAATTTTGGATGAGTAAAACTATTTTTCCTGTTTTTAGTCCATTATAAACACAAAAATTCAAGAAAAATAGATATATATTTTCAAAAATTCCCTAAAGTGGTTTTATGATTTATTAGAGCTAAATACAAAGAAAATTAAAAACCATACTAAACAGTAACAAAAATAGATCAAACTTTATGAGAGATGTTTATTAACTAACAGGGTCATCCACAAATATTTCCAGAATTTATTTACAAGTTTAAGTATTTTATATGCTTTAACATTCTATTTTATTATTATTTTCATGTAAAAATAAAGAAAATATATATTGAGCTGAAAATTTCCAGAATGCAACTTCAAACAATTTAATAACAATGAAAAATTGTTTTCTTATTTTTGATGTCGAAAAACATGCCTAAAGGCTCAAACAATTATAGAGAAAACTTGATTCTTGTGATTTTGGTAAAAATTATTGATGTTACTTTGAGAATTTTTGCAACATGTTCCAAAGGCTTTTGAATCAAGATATTTTTATAACTCTTAATACATGATGTTAAGTGCTCAAGTAAATTTTTCCTTGATTTTTAGTGATGAATAAGATCTTTGAACATGCAATACAAAACTAGTATTCACAAAAAGGTGCTGATTGAGCAACAGTTTTGTAAAAATTGCTAAAAATCGAAATATTTGAATTTCCAGTGAGGTCAGATGGGTTTGAAAGCTAACTCAAAATATTATATTTCAGAAAAAGAATCCCGAATTTTGGTTAAGAAATGAGTGAGATATGACAGTTTAAAGTCAGATAAAGAAATCTGGCAGATTGCATGCATGATGATTGGTTAGAAAAGTGGGTTTTCATCATTTCCTTGAGTAAATCTTTTCAAGTATTTTAAATATATCATGATAAACTCATATTTTAGTCATGTTTCCAGATATTAAAAGATTAAAACTTATCAAAATATATACATGCATTTATGAACAAAATTTTGTTTCTCAAAAACTCTTAACTTGAGTTTGATGCATGGTGTTAAAACACATCCATCATGTTGTAAAAACCATTTTAACAAAAAGAAAACAAGTTTTAAGAAGATGAAGAAGGAGAAAGTGTAAGAAAAAGAGCAAAACTTGAAGGAAAAGTGAAGTAGAAATCGATTTTACCTTCAAGAATACCACAAGATGATGAAGATTTCGAGTTTGAGGAGTGTTCTTGGGTTTGTTTTCTGGAAAATTTCTTGGTTCTTAGAGGGAGGAAGAGAGAATGGAGTGGTGTTTGGAGAGAAAAAGTAGAGAGAAGGTAGAGAGAGTTTTCTAGAGAGAGAAAGAAGAGAGATGTGTGTGTGTTGGAGAATGAGAGTGTGAGAGAGATATGGGGAGAGAGGGATCCGATTTTAGGGGAGGAGAGGCTCTCTCTCTCTTGTTTCTTTTATAAAAATTCAAATCTTTTATAAAAATATCCAACTTTTTATAAAATGTGCACCTTAACCTAGTTTTTATGCATAAAACTCTTGATTTTTGACTTATAAATCAAGGGTAAATGTTAATAACTAAATCTTTATTTTTCATTGAATTTTATTTCATAATAATTATTATGATAAGATAATATCATAAGGTTCATAATTGTTTTTATAGGATTTTTAAGGTTAAAGTTTATAAATATGAGTTTTTAGGGCTTTTAGGGTTTTGGAGTTTAATAAACTTTGAATATCAAAATAAATAGAATATTTGAGACTTTAAATTATCTTATGGTATTATAACTCTTTTATAGTTATAAATAATGTTTGTAATTTATTTTTATCCGTTTATTGGCATTCTATGTAGTGATTCCGAGATTCAAGCGAAATTGAGGAATCAAGTATACTAGTCCTAGTCTGAAAAATTTGACTTAAGTTTCTATGAGACTTTGACCTAATTTCTACCACTAGGTCAAGTGCATGATGTGTGTATATGATTCATGAAAAGGTGTTCGAGTCAAAGAGTGACCCGAATATGGATAGTCTCTACAGTTAAGTAGTTATAGAATTCACATATCAATGTGAAATCTATGCACACTATCCATTGATTCTAATTGTTTCCAAGTTTCTAGTAGGTTATAACTTAGCTTCTAGTTACTAAGTCTAGTATGTGTAGTGCCTATATGTGCAACTAAGTTTAGTCAAATCTAAAACCGACTCGAATTTTGACGACTGTCACAGTCTCCCCCGGTTGAAAGAATTTCGTCCCGAAATTCAATTCGTGACGTATTCTATTAGAACTCAGCCGAATACAATTGTATCGTTCGGGAGGTGGTGACTTGAAGTGTTCTTTGATTATTTTGGGTTTATTTCCTCAAAGGAAGAGCCCAATTCTTTAGCTAGTCAAGTTAGTGTTTCCTTAATTCGAGTTCTTTCGTCTAGATTATGGAAAATTTGGGTCATGGAATCATGATCCAACCATTGCGACCTATTCGAAAAAGGTCATCTAGTTAGATATTATCTGAATTAAGAGAGCGGTAGAAGTTTTGCTGAAGCACCAACTGCACTGAGCGTTAAATCCGCATTGATGCTTAAGTCGCATTCTAAATTAGCACTAAGTGTAAATTCGCCGCCTAGTAAAGAAGAGATTAGGAACAATTTGTTCACTTCCGGGTTAGCTATTACTTCTGGAAAAGATATATTTCGAAATAAGAAGGGGTATCACGAATGAAAGGGAAGCGATCGAGGGTAAGTTCCTAAAAATACGTACTAAGGGTAGGCAACGAAGTTTTGGTACATCTCAAATGTAAAGGCTATTTAAGTGTCGTCCACAAAATAAATTACGAAATGATTGAGCATCTCCGAGACTATAATTACTACTACGGTTACTCTTACAATAATAAAACCTTATTCGAAGAATAAATATATTTAGAGAGTCATTGGTGCAAATGGAGGCGATGAAAATTTATGATAAATTAAATCACATTGTGTATATAGCATTTTAAGTGTTTAGAAGTGATTAAAAATCTCATTGTTATCAAAATGTGTGTTTAGAAATGATAATTAATCTCACTATTATCAAAATGTGTAATAATTCCAAGATAATGAAGACACATGTGTGGCGATCCAACAAAGTAGTAAAATAATATAAAGATTAATTAAGGTTAAAGGTTTAAGTCGTCATTAAAGGAATTTGTATAGAAATATTTGTATTAAACTTTTGAGAAATTGTCCAATTGTCTAAGTCAGGACAAATTCAAGTTTACGAGGAGTCAGAATACTTATGAAAACAAGTTTGAGAGTTTAGGAACTCACTGAAAATTGCAAAGTAAAATACTATTTTAAGAAAGGTGTAAAAATGTTAATCTTTGAAAATAGTGCATTTATAGTTTAGTGTTTCTACAAAAACAATCATTTAGAGAATAGATAATTGTAAAATACAAAACTTTTGATGTATTTAAAGAAAAGAAGAACATAAGGAAACATATCCTTCACATATAATTTTCGAATATAGAAAAATGATAAGCATAAGAGTATTCATCTTGTGTATTAATTATAAGGAAAAATACAATGAAAATTGCATTTTATATCAAGTTTCTGAATTTAGAACGAAAGAGCAAATGTAAATAAGGATCACTTGTTTATAGAGATTTCAAAATAAAAATAAGATGTATATGATAAAAGGCGTAATTGAATATATCAAAGTTGATTAAATAAAAATTATTCCTCACGGCTATACATGTATTAATCGCTCAAAACGAAATGATAGACTTCTAGTATGTATGTGTACAAACATGATACCAGGAGAAGCAAAATAGACAGAAACAAGGTTAGACAATGTATTATGTTACTATTATGGGTGTGCGAGATCTAAAATCATAAGGAGAGCAAGAAATCAAGTGCGGGGGACAGAAAAAGGAAGGTAGCGGCGGCAATGATTGTTATTGTTAAAATTATAAGAACAATACCTATAGGTAGATTTAAAACCAGGTTGAGATATATTTCAAACTTAAATGTTTGATGTATGTTGATGATTAAATAAACATGTGGGAGTTTTAAAGTGTTGGCTAAGGATTGCTAAAAATTTATAAGTTACTTATTAAGTTAAACTCCATTTGTGAAAAAAGAAGAAACACTAAAACTCGTAATTGAAAATTTGACAGTTTTGATCTTTTGACTGGGGTCCAACAATGGTTAAAATGGATAAGGTAAAGACTCAATATATTTAGATGAATAATTGTAGTGCGCCACTGGAAATTTAAAAGTGAACACTAAGTTTTGCAATGCTTTGTATTTTAGAATCTTTATAGATTATAAAACTATATTGAAGCAAAGTACACAAATAAGGTATGTTTTGAATTACAAGCGTTAGATATGTCTTATAAACATGTTTGAAGTAGACATTTGCATAAATATCATGTTGTGTTTTCGAGAAAACACATTAAAGTAAATTACAATTCCTAAATGAGAAAGCGGTTAAATGTGTCAAAGCAAAAGTGGTTTGGAAAATCCGAGGACGCTTTTACATATAATAGGACTTCAATGTTATATGTTTAAGTTTTATAGAATAGAGTTTAAATACTTTTATAAAAGAAAATGTTTCTAAGTTTTTCGAAAACGTGTCAAAATGGTAAGCAAGGTTTAAAATGGTTTATATGCCCTTAAAAACACATCTATCCATTGAAATGGATTTGAAATAAAATTGAAATAGCAAGGTTAAAACCAATAATGGTTAAATTGAGTTTTGAAGAAAAGTGTTAAGTTAAAGCAAGTTGTCAAAATATTTTTTTTATAGCGAGAATATGGCTTACATTGTTAGGAAATGTCTACTAAGTTGACTGAAGTGGTTATAAAATATTTTATCGATGATAAATAAAACCGATGAAGCGAAATAAATTTTCGATGAAAGATTAAGAAGTAAGGAGAAAGTATGTTAGTGTAGTTGATCGTACCTAAATACTAAGGCGAGTATAAGGGGAGTACCGATGTCTTTTTCCCCAAGATAAAGGACAAGAAAAATTGTTTGAAAAACATTTTATGGTGTCAATGCAGTTGACGACCTTTTATAGAGGTCAAAGGGATATCCTATGTTAAGTTTTAACCTCGAGGTGGAAACAACCTAGAGCTAAATCGTAGCGTAGAAATAAGATCTCACATATAGGTTAAACCTCTGTGTCTCCTTGTGAGTCAAATCCGGAATGCCCGCCAATGGTATCCAAGTGATTACTCAGTGGCGAATCATCTACCTCCTTACGGGATGCTCCAATTATCATTCGTGTCGGTATCGAAACGCTTTTTCCTAGTTGTAACTCTAGTACGAAGACGATGAAGAGGTATTGAGGAATAATTGGAATAGGTTTCGACTTAAGATTATTACTTGTGTATATCTAACTACTAACCTTACATCTAAAGTCAACAGCTACCGAGGAATACTCATTCTCAGTACTAAGTGCATTGCTCCTAGAGTGACTAGTGATATAACCTAAGTGATTAACCTAGCACTTGATAAGGGGTAAGAATATTTCTAAATAAAGGCATTGTTATAAAAGTGCACTTAGTTTCTAAGTGTATCTAGATGAATGCCTATAATATGCAATGCACGTACACACACCAAAAATTTTGTTTTTCAAAAGTTTAAGTTGAAAATTGTTTTGAACATAATTCTACTATAACCCTTTCAAGCCTCGCATTAAGTTTCCTTAATTAAGCATAGTTGGCCAGGCTATACTTAGTTAAAGTCCAATAATGCGTACTCGAATTAGTTATACTAGTAGTATGTTCGGTATTTTAAAAACATTTTGAAAATTTTTGGCTATAGTTGTGGTTCTCCAAAGGAAAACCGGTATTCTCTATAACCTTCGGCTCTGATACCATTTTCTGTCACACCCCGCTAAAGCGGAAACACAGGGCGTGGCAGTACAAAGGGTTTCATCGCAAAAGTTAAAAGACAACACCAACCATAGTATTAAAAATCATTACAAATTCACAATGGGTTTGAACAACTTTTAAAAGAAATTACAATGTAAATTGAAATACAACACATGCGAATGCTCCTAAAAGTGAAGTGTCCCTAGGTGCCACTTACTCGATGATTCCTGAAAAAGCATGTAAAACAAGCGTCAACTATAAAAATAGTTGGTGAGTACTCACAGATAAACAAAATAACACTGGTTCCATGAATTGAAATCGAAGTTTTGATAAAAGTTTCCAATAATGAAAGTATATTGTTAAAATGAGTAAATAAGTTTGTAAAAACAAAGTTCTTTGTCATCATGAGAGATAAGGTATGTTGCCCAAATAAGATGCAACATTCATATTCTCATGGAAGATAAAGTTCGTTACTCAAACGAGTAAACAAGTTTCATTGCTAAAATGAGCAATCAATTTCGTTGCTACAAGGAGCAAACAATTTCATTGCTAAAACATGTATATAAGTTTTCAGTAATAACAGTTCGTTGTTGTAATGAGAAACAAAGTTCATTGCTATAATTAATAAACAAGTTTATTGCTATAACGAGAAACGAGTTTGTATGTGTATGAGCAAACAATGAGTCTCAACCAAACCTATGACTGAAGCCCTATCAAGATCTATGCTTATCGTTCCATAGATGAATATGGTATCATGCACTCCAGCAATAGGGCAAGTGAGGAGTTGTCAATTCCTAATAGCGCTATCCATAATGACCATTGGCTCAAAGAGTTAATGGTTAGAGATAAGGGAAGGGCCTTAGTACGATAAGTTCTCATGTTCCGTGTTGCATAGACATACATAGAGAGATATAGCAATAAGATAGCAATCATGTTTGATACAAATCAATTTAAATACAACGAACAAATAATAGTTTTTCGGGACATGCTTTTCCACCCCAAAACATAAAAACTGAAAATAGGGGAGTGCGTGAATACTCACAATATGCAAAATATAGTAATCAATTTTATACGAGTCAATTAAATACAACGAATATAAATAGTTTAGGACATGCTTTTCCACCCCAAAACTTTTAAAAACCGAAAATAGGGGAGTGGTGAATACTCATAATATGCAAAATATAGCAACCAAGTTTATACGAGTCAAATAAATACAACGAACACAAATAGTTTAGGACATGCTTTTCCACCCCAAAACGTAAAAACCGAAAATAGGGGAGTGGTGAATACTCACAATATGCAAAATATAGCAACCAAGTTTATACGAGTCAAATAAATACAACGAACACAAATAGTTTAGGACATGCTTTTCCACCCCAAAACGTAAAAACCGAAAATAGGGGAGTGGTGAATACTCACAATACATTGAGATGATGCAAATGATGTCTTGATCTACGCTCCACTCGTACCACTATCGTTTTCCTACAACGATGTTACACACTAATGAGTCTCTAATTCAAATCTAATACTAGTATACTTACTAGTATTCAAAACGAAATCAATTTAGTTCTAAACTTTCCCAAACTTTGTATTTCATTTTTAATTGAAGTCAAACACCTTAAGATAAATTTTCTTGAATTTTTGATTTGTCTAACTATTTTTCACCATTTAATTCCATGAATAATCATAAAATCATGGAAAAATAGTAAATTATCATGAAAAATTCTTGTAATTTTTGTGTAACTATTTTACAGTGTACATAATCTAGGAAAGATATTAATATGTGTTTTCAAAAAGTTTAACACAATTTTTCTGATTTTTGTACATTTAAGTGTATTAAATCTTGGGAAAATAGAAGAAAAATAGCATACAGAAGATAAAAATCATCAAAATTTTTATGTATCATCCTAACATATTATAAGAGTTTCTGGTAAATTTTCATGAATTTTGGATGAGTAAAACTATTTTTCCTGTTTTTAGTCCATTATAAACACAAAAATTCAAGAAAAATAGATATACATTTTCAAAAATTCCCAAAATATTTTTCGGAGTCTTAAATATAAGGTACAAGCTGCGAAAAATAATAAATAATATTTTCTCATTCCCTAAAGTGGTTTTATGATTTAATAGAGCTAAATAAAAAGAAAATTAAAAACCATACTAAACAGTAACAAAAATCGATGAAACTTTATGAGAGATGTTTATTAACTAAAAGGGTCATCCACAAATATTTCCAGAATTTATTTACAAGTTTAAGTATTTTATATGCTTTAACACTCTATTTTATTATTATTTTCATGTAAAAATAAAGAAAATATATATTGAGCTAAAAATTTCCAGAATGCAACTTCAAACAATTTAATAACAATGAAAAATTGTTTTCTTATTTTTGATGTCGAAAAACATGCCTAAAGGCTCAAACAATTATAGAGAAAACTTGATTCTTGTGATTTTGGTAAAAATTATTGATGTTACTTTGAGAATTTTTGCAACATGTTCCAAAGGCTTTTGAATCAAGATATTTTTATACCTCTTAATACATCATGTTAAGTTCTCAAGTAAATTTTTCCTTGATTTTTAGTGATGAATAAGATCTTTGAACATGCAATACAAAACTAGTATTCACAAAAAGGTGCTGATTGAGCAACAATTTTGTAAAAATTGCTAAAAATCGAAATATTTGAATTTTCCAGTGAGGTCAGATGGGTTTGAAAGCTAACTCAAAATATTATATTTCAGAAAAAGAATCCCGAATTTTGGTTAAGAAATGAGTGAGATATGACAGTTTAAAGTCAGATAAAGAAATCTGGCAGATTACATGCATGATGATTGGTTAGAAAAGTGGGTTTTCATCATTTCCTTGAGTAAATCTTTTCAAGTATTTTAAATATATCATGATAAACTCATATTTTAGTCATGTTTCCAGAGATCAAAAGATTAAAACTTATCAAAATGTATACATGCATTTATGAACAAAATTTTGTTTCTCAAAAACTCTTAACTTGAGTTTGATGTTTTAATCCTTAAAATCGATTTTTGCACTAAGATCATGAACATGCAACCTTGTTTATCATACATGCATGGTGTTAAAACACATCCATCATGTTGTAAAAACCATTTTAACAAAAAGAAAACAAGTTTTAAGAAGATGAAGAAGGAGAAAGTGTAAGAAAAAGAGCAAAACTTGAAGGAAAAGTGAAGTAGAAATCGATTTTACCTTCAAGAATACCACAAGATGATGAAGATTTCGAGTTTGAGGAGTGTTCTTGGGTTTGTTTTCTGGAAAATTTCTTGGTTCTTAGAGGGAGGAAGAGAGAATGGAGTGGTGTTTGGAGAGAAAAAGTAGAGAGAAGGTAGAGAGAGTTTTCTAGAGAGAGAAAGAAGAGAGATGTGTGTGTGTTGGAGAATGAGAGTGTGAGAGAGATATGGGGAGAGAGGGATCCGATTTTAGGGGAGGAGAGGCTCTCTCTCTCTTGTTTCTTTTATAAAAATTCAAATCTTTTATAAAAATATCCAACTTTTTATAAAATGTGCACCTTAACCTAGTTTTTATGCATAAAACTCTTGATTTTTGACTTATAAATCAAGGGTAAATGTTAATAACTAAATCTTTATTTTTCATTGAATTTTATTTCATAATAATTATTATGATAAGATAATATCATAAGGTTCATAATTGTTTTTATAGGATTTTTAAGGTTAAAGTTTATAAATATGAGTTTTTAGGGCTTTTAGGGTTTTGGAGTTTAATAAACTTTGAATATCAAAATAAATAGAATATTTGAGACTTTAAATTATCTTATGGTATTATAACTCTTTTATAGTTATAAATAATGTTTGTAATTTATTTTTATCCGTTTATTGGCATTCTATGTAGTGATTCCGAGATTCAAGCGAAATTGAGGAATCAAGTATACTAGTCCTAGTCTGAAAAATTTGACTTAAGTTTCTATGAGACTTTGACCTAATTTCTACCACTAGGTCAAGTGCATGATGTGTGTATATGATTCATGAAAAGGTGTTCGAGTCAAAGAGTGACCCGAATATGGATAGTCTCTATAGTTAAGTAGTTATAGAATTCACATATCAATGTGAAATCTATGCACACTATCCATTGATTCTAATTGTTTCCAAGTTTCTAGTAGGTTATAACTTAGCTTCTAGTTACTAAGTCTAGTATGTGTAGTGCCTATATGTGCAACTAAGTTTAGTCAAATCTAAAACCGACTCGAATTTTGACGACTGTCACATCTATCGTTACCATCGTGTCACAACTGAAATTGCATAGAACAAATCAGGTCTAAAACATCAACCATTGCAACAGAAATATGACTTTCATGAACCATACTTGTATGGATTTTATTTAAGTATGTGTGGTGATAACCCATGTTAGTTTAAGTTATAATAATCTAATACAAGTTAACAAAACATTAAGGAGTAAAAAGGGTCAACAAAAGTCAACTGAATTACATGGTATTAGTGAATTCGACTTTAGACATTCTATCCTAGAGTTGGTGGTCACATAGGACCGAAACATCCTTCATGGTCTCTCATAGAACCATAAATACATGGCCTCAAGCCTATCATTGCCGAAAACCCAAACCAGTTGGGCCGAAAACTCATCCTTTTGGTCCATTAGGACCGAAATCTCTCTTTTGTGAGTGATTTGGGTTGATTTCGGTCATAGTAGCAGTAAACCTTTCTTTTTGGCCGTAAACACTTTCATAGTTGGCAACAAACACATTCCTGTGGCCGCAAAAACCATCAACTTGACAGTAAAATCCTCCATTTGGCCGTAAACATCCATAAAGTGACCAAGTGGTACCACTTGATTGGTCAAATTAGCTTCCGAAGGTGATATTTGCTCTTACCCAGGTAAATATCACATCACTGTCACTTCTCATCAACTCTTCTTACCTCATTTCCATATAAGTATACCCATGTAAGAATTAGAAGCCTTCACAATCCCATTTATAGTAAAACTTCTCATTTCCAAATACTCTCTCAAGTATCAACTTCATTTCCTTTTCAATCATTTACAGGTTAAACTTACCTGGAGCTTTCATTCATCAAGTCATTTCCTTTTGAATACTTAGTAAGTTCTTACGATCTAGTGTTCTTCTAATAAATTTCATTTCAAGTTTCATATATTTACACATTTGTATGCGTTAAAACGATTAGGAGTTCAATCATTTCCGAGTATTCTAACGTCAAGATCATCATCGTCACCGCGTTATCAAACCACAACTACACATAAGGTGAGTTCATACCCCTACATTTTCAAGACTTTTTCTATGTTTTTAGGGGGGTTACAAGTAACACACAATAATATTTTCGTCATAACGCAAACATTTTAAATACGTTACTATACTATTTTACGAAAAACGTTAAAAATACGAAAAGGTTCTACTATCAACCGCGTGTGATTTTACGAACAACATTTAGATAATCATTATATTATTTGTACAAATATATCCAACTATATATATATTTCAAATACAAAACGTCCATTTTATCGAAACTTTACAAATATAGTTTACGAAACTTTACCCCTTTGTAAACTGTTGAGCAAAGGGTAAAAACGATATAAAATACATATATCGTTGTTTTACGACACTTTCGACGTTATCCTGGAGATATGGGATAACGTCAGTTACAACCGTTTTTATTTCGAAAACACGTACACTCGTGAAATGAATTTGTGAGACACTGTCTTCATTGTGCCTAACTGAGGTATATAGAAAGTCCTGTATTTATAACCGAAATCTCCGATACGAGAGCCTAATACTTATGTATAGATCTATACGCGACTGATGATCCCACATCCTGACTACTAGCTATAGTCAGACCGGCAGGTTATGGGTGACAAATGTCATAAATAACTCGGCGCCTGAAGAACGACGAGGCAGGCACTGCATCTCAAAAGCACGGTTATGAAAACTCACATGGGAAAAACGACTATACGTACATTTTTATACGAAAACACTTTGCTTCAAATAGTTTTATACATGATTAAAACTACATGTTACTACTTTAAGTAGGGAAAACACTGGTACATTCGGTGTGGGAACATTTAAGGCTACAACTCATTTCTACGGAAAATATTGGATTTTCTAGAATAAACATCATCATTTTTCAAGTAAACGACTTACATCTCATGTATTAGAAAATATCGGATTTTCTGGAAACAAAACAATATCTTTTCACGGAAAGGCTTACTATCATTATAACAAACCTCTTATGAATTCACCAACTTAAATGTTGACACTTTTTCAAAAAACTTGTATTCTCAGGAAACCAGTAAAACAGGTAACCACCAGCTGTTGAGGATGGGACGCTAAGGCGTCAAACAAGTCTTTTTGTCATTATATCGTAATTGGCTTTTGAAACATGTAACCTTTACAATGATGTAACTTTTCCAATTGTATATATTATGGTCATGTTTTCTTTCCTTACTATTATACACCTGTTATGATACAATACATGAAAGTCATCCACCCCCGGACTTTTTCGCCATTCTGGTTTGGGGGTGTGACAGATTGGTATTAGAGCATTGTTTATAGTGAACTAAGTATATCGAACCACATAAGATATACAAACTATAAACACAATGGCATAAAAACTCTCTGACGTAACATTTTTGTACAAATATACTTTAAAATATTATGATATTTTTATAAAAGTATAAGTACAAGCATACTTACTAGTTTGGAGTCATAGCAATAATAAAACAATAAGTATTAAGATAAGTTGAACACTACGAGTAAGCCTCGGGGTATGTAATCAGATTTGGGATAAATATAGCCTAATCAACTATATTTATCCAGGATGTGATTAATGTATACCGAGGAATGGTCGTAGTGAACAACGAGTCTAAACTTACCAACAAATCACACGAAGAACCTCTAAACTTAAAATACTATAGGAGTATTTTTGTAATACATAGAAACCACACACTTAAGATCTTTCTGTACGTCTTACCCCTATTCTCGAATAGACTATATGGCAGGATTCCACTTACCGGGAGATCCCTACCCTCCTAATCAAGGAAACGAAGGTTGGATCGTGGAAGATCCAGAGGAGGATTCCGAATAAGAACCAATGGATGACAAAGATGAAAAGGATTTGGAAGACACCGACTCGGATCCAGAGGTCTACAATCCACCACAGGCTGTCTGGTACCTCGCAGCCAGACAGAACTTTCAAGGCCCAAAACCAAGATGGGCCATAGACTTATAAAGATGGAGCCAAGAACAACGCCAACGCCCTCCTTACAGGATGGAAAGAGGCTTCTATAACCTCTCCAAAGGAGGTTCAGCAGAGATGGCTATCCCGGTCATAATTCGCCGCATCGCTAGCCAGGGTGGACACGCAAGGGCATCCACCAACCAAATCATGGAGGTTGGTGCTACCGCCGAGATTACTGCAGTCGGTCTTCGTGGTCTGGACGAAGACCATGATCAGACCAGGAACCACACCGACGCTCTTCAAGAAGAAATGACTGCTGCCCGAGCTGAAATTAGAGCACTTCGGGAGCATCAGGCTACGCTGGAGCGACGTTTGAGGGAAACAGAACATGAAGTGACAGAGTCCAGTACTCAGGGTAGCACCCGCCACGAGTAGTGTTTACACTACTCACATTTTGATATAGACTCGGACTACGAATATGTGTTAAATACTACCCTTACCGATATGTGAACTCGACCCTGTGATTATATGCCTACACTATTCAAGGGATCGTAATGTTGTCAAGATTTTCCTTTGAACATTGATGTATTGTAGATCTGTCTAAAAGAGTCAAATTTTCCCAACACTATGTATTAAAATATATCAATGAAATTGACAAGCATTTTACTTCATTGGAATGTCACTATTAAATTTACGTATTTTACTCGTTCAGTTTGCCATAGTAGACTTCCATCACGAGTTGCGTACACAATACATTAAATTCGGAACATAAGACGAATGGAACTAAAATAATCTAGTCCGATGGCACTCAACTTGTAATCACTATGGAAAACTTATCATCATTTCATCTTTGATCTTTATGGCAGAAGTATGCCTCCACGAAGATCAATCAAACGTTCCAACAACACAACAACAACACCACCACCACCTCAGATGGATACTACTATCTTCCAAGCTGCAGTGACAGTTTCTGTAACCGTTGCTATAGCACATTTTAACTCCAACGGTGCCTCTGGGGCTGGAATCGGTAATAATAGTTACAACCAAGGCGACAGCCATGGTCGACCAAGAGGATGCTCCTATAAGGACTTCTCGAACTGCAAACCAAAAGCATTTTATGGCGACGGAGGTGTCATCACCCTAACCAGATGGTTCGAGAAGACTGGGTCGGTTTACAAAATATGTGCTTGTCCGAAAGAGAATAAAGTCAAATTCGTTGCCTGCACTTTCACCGATGGGGCATTCTCTTGGTGGAACGGCCAGGTCAAATCTCTAACACTCCCCGTGGCTAACGCATTGAGCTGGGAGGATCTAAAAATCTTGATGCTAGCAGAGTATTGCCCAAGGGGCGAAGTACAAAAATTAGAGCAAGAACTCTGGAGCCTCACAATGGAGGGTTCCGATATAACAACATACACCACGAGGTTCAGTGACTTGGCAGTACTTTATCCCAGGATGGTCACCCTGGAAAGCAAAAAGGTAGAACGTTACCTCTGGGGACTATCACCTCAGATCCAAGGAAGTGTAATAGCTTCGAAACCCTCTACCTTTGATAGTGCCAAACGTCTGGCACGAACGGTCGTGGATCACGGAGTCCGCCAGGGCTCATTGACACCCATTCTCGAACCAGTGAAAGGGAGTGACAATAAGAGAAGACCTTGGAACAAGAGGAAGGGAAAATCAACGCACGAGCCCACCAAGAAACAACAAATAGTGGCAATCCACGCTGTCACTGTCCCGGCCGCTCCAGCACCAGCAAAACAATATGTTGGAATCTTGCCCAAATGTAACAAGTGCAACTTCCACCATGTAGGAGCTTGTCCGGAGATGCACTGCTCAAACTGCAACAACAAAGGACACACTGTCCGTTTTTGTAAAGAGCCAGCTCAACAGACAGTCCCGACCACATCTACCAGATTAGGTTGAACATGCTATGGGTGTGGAGAAACGGGGCACTTCAGGAGGGAATGCCCAAAGGCCAATAACAAGAATGTTGGAGGTACAGGAAGAGTTCTGAAATTAGGGCACGAGGAAGCCCTGAAGGATCCCACGGTGGTTACCGGTACGTTCCTTCTCAATAACTCTTATGCACGCGTACTCTTCGATAGTGGTGCAGAGAGGAGTTTCGTAAGCCACAAATTTAAAAAATACTCAACCAAAAACCAGAAACACTCAACGAAATATTTACCGTAGAAATAGAAAATGGTAAAACTGAAAGTACTAAAGACGTGTACATCAGGTGCACGTTAACTCTAAACAATCATTCATTTCGAATCGATTTAATGTCGGTTACAATAAGGAGTTCCGTCGTCATCGTTGGTATGGATTGGCTAAGTCCTCACCACGTCGATATCTTATGTTATGAAAAATCAGTCCGACTCAATTTACCAAATAACAAGACCCTGGTCATCTACGGCGAGAAACCTAGTTCGAGTCTAAAAATCGTCTCGTGCATTAAGGCTCAAACCTATTTGCGCAAGAAGTACCATGCATTCATAGCACACATTGTTGACAAGAGGAATGAGGTAAAGGATATCAAGGATATTCCGGAAGTCCGAGACTTTCCCGATGTTTCCCCCGAAAACCTTCCGAGGTACCTCCTGTACGACAAGTCGAATTCCGAATCGACTTAATTCCTAGAGCCACCCCTATCGCCAAGTTCCCATATCGATTGGCTCCGGCCGAAATGTAGGAACTATCCAGTCAACTAAACAAACTACTGAACAAAGGATTTATGTGACCAAGCGTCTCACCTTGGGGAGCACCATTTATGTTCGCTAAGAAGAAAGACGGATCGTTTCGCATGTGCATCGATTACCGTGAGTTGAACAAACTCACTATCAAAAACCGATACCCCCTACCCCGAATTGATGATCTATTCGACCAACTCCAAGGATCATGCTTCTTCTCAAAAATCGATCTGAAGCCGGGTTGCCACCAACTGCGTGTCCAGGAGGAGGATGTTCCTAAAACGGTGTTTCAGACTTGCTATGGTCACTAAGAGTTTGTGGTGATGCCCTTCGGATTGACGAATGCACCAGCTGTGTTCATGAAACTTATGAATCGAGTATGCCGCCTTACTTGGATAAATTTGCCATAGTATTCATCGATGAGATATTGATCTATTCGCGAAGTAAGGAAGAGCACAGCCAGCATCTACGACAAATCCTGAAGACATTGAGGACAGAAAAGCTATATGCCAAGTTTTCCAAATGTGAATTTTGGATCTGAGAGGTGGACTTCTTGGGTCATGTGGTCAGCAAAGAGGGAATACATGTGGATCCCTCCAAAATCAAGGCAATCGAGAACTGGAAGGCACCAAGAACACCGACAGAGATCCGCCAATTCTTAGGTCTTGCTGGCTACTACTTGAGATTTATTCAGAACTTCTCAAAGATCGCTAAGCCACTCACTACCTTGACGCAAAAAGGAGTGACCTTCAACTGGGAGGAAAAACAAGAAGCTGCTTTTCAGACACTGAAACAAGCTCTATGCAGCGCCCTGATCTTGTCTCTTCCAGAAGGAAACTGATGACTTTGTGGTCTATTGCGACGCTTCGAATCAAGGCCTTGGGTGTGTGCTCATGCAGCGAGGAAAAGTCATTGCCTATGCCCTAAGGAAACTTAAGACTCACGAAGTGAACTACACAACACATGATCTCGATCTAGGGGCAGTAGTGTTCGCCCTGAATATCTGGAGAAATTACCTCTACGGCACCAAATGCACCGTCTTCACTGACCATAAAAGTCTCCAACACATTTTCGATCAAAAGGAACTAAACATGAGGCAATGACGATGGGTGGAGCTACTTAACGATTACGGATTTGAAATTCGTTATCATCCAGGCAAGGCCAACGTAGTAGCGGATGCCCTCAGTCGAAAAGAATACTCAGACCGTCGAGTAAAGTCGTTGACCATAACTATCCATTCACACCTATCTACTCAGATCAAAGAGGCTCAGCTGGGAGTCTTGAAACCTAAAAATGTCTCATAAGAATCCTTGAGAGGAATGGAGAAAAATCTGGAGGTCAAGGGGTATGGAACTCGTTATCTCATGAATCGGATCTGGACACCAAAGTTCGGGGGATTCAGGGATGTTGTCCTGAACGAGGCTCACAAGACTCGATACTCCGTTCATCCTGGTTCAGATAAGATGTATCTGGATCTCAATAAACTTTATTGGTGGCCGAACATGAAAGCCGAAATTGCTACCTTCGTGGGCAAGTGCCTGACTTGCGCGAAGGTCAAGGTAGAATACCAAAAGCCCTCGGGTTTGCTGCAACAACCAGAAATACCCGAATGGAAGTGGGAGCAGATAACCATGGACTTCATCACCAAGTTACCCAAGATGACAGGGGGACTCGACACCATCTGGGTGATCATTGACAGGTTAACCAAATCCGCGCACTTCCTACCAATAAAAGAGACGGACAAAATGGAGAAGCTAACCAGAACATACATCAAAGAAATTGTGCGACTGCATGGAGTACCAATATCCATTATCTCCGACCGAGATAGTAGATCATTTCATGGTTCTGGCAGTCATTACAAAAATCCCTGGGAACTAGGTTGGACATGAGTACGGCCTACCACCCACAGACCGACGGGAAAAGTGAAAGAACTATCCAAAAATTGGAGGATATGTTGAGGGCTTGCGTGATAGACTTTGTTAAGGCTTGGGATGTCCATTTACCCCTTGCCGAATTCTCATACAACAATAGCTATCACACTAGCATCGAAGTTGCTCCATTCGAAGCCCTCTATGGCCGCAAGTGCAGATCACCTCTGTGCTGGGAGGAAGTGGGTGACACACAGTTAGCTAAAGGACAAGTTCCTGATAGCACTCTCACTGGCCCGGAGATCATCAGGGAAACGGCCAAGAAGATTGTTCAAATTCGTGAACGACTGAAAGCCTCTCGAGACAGACAAAAGAGCTACGCAGAAAAGAGACGAAAACCCTTGGAATTTCAGGTTGGCGATCGGGTTCTATTAAAGGTCTCACCTGGAAGGGCATGATACGCTTCGGAAAGTGTGGAAAGCTAAATCCAAGGTACATCGGACCATTTGAGATCCTCGCAAGGATTGGTCCAATAGCTTATAAACTCCAACTACCTCAAGAACTTAGTAATATACACCCTACCTTTCACGTGTCCAATCTCAAGAAATGCTTATCAGACGAAACTCTGGTTATTCCACTCGATGAAATCGAGATTAACGAGAGTCTACACTTCATGGAAGAATCTGTGGAAATCTTCGATAGAGAAGTCAATAGAATGAAACAAAGCGCATACCAATAGTAAAGGTCTGCTGGAATGCTAAACGGGGACCTGAGTTCACGTGAGAACGAGAAGATCAAATGAAAAAGAAGTATCCACATCTTTTCCCCAACACTTGAAGTCCTAGTTAAAAGTTCAAATTTTGGGACAAAATTCCCTCTAACGGGGGGATGATGTCACAACTGAAATTTCCTAGAACGAATCAGGTCTAAAACTTCAACCATGTACCGGTAGATTCAATGTAAATTGATGCAATAGAAATATGAATTTCATGAACCATACTTGTATGGACTTTATTTAAGTATGTGTGGTGATAACCCATGTTAGTTTAAGTTATAATAACTAATACAAGTTAACAAAACATTAAGGAATAAAAAGGGTCAACAAAAGTCAACTGAATTACATGGTATTAGTGAATTCGACTTTAGACATTTTATCCTTGAGTTGGTGGTCACATAGGACCGAAAAATCCTTCATGGGCTCTCATAGAACCGCAGATATATGGCCTAAAGCCCATCATGGCCAAAAATCTAAACCAATTGGGCCGAAAACTCATCCTTTTGGTCCATTAGGACCGAAATCTCTCTTTTGTGAGTGATTTGGGTTGATTTCGGTCATAGTCGCAGTAAACCTTTCTTTTTGGCCGTAAAAAATTTCATAGTTGGCGGCAAACACATTCCTTTGGCCACAAACACCATCAACTTGACAGTAAAATCCTCCATTTGGCCGTAAACATCCATAAAGTGGCCAAGTGGTACCACATGATTGGTCAAATTAGCTTCCCAAGGTGATATTTGCTCTTACCCATGTAAATATCACATCACTGTCACTTCTCATCAACTCTTCTTACCTCATTTCCATATAAGTATACCCATGTACGAATTAGAAGCCTTCACAATCCCATTTATAGTAAAACTTCTCATTTCCAAATACTCTCTCAAGTATCAACTTCATTTCCTTCTCAAACATTTAGAGGTTAAACTTCCCTGGAGCTTTCATTCATCAAGTCATTTCCTTTTGAATACTTAGTAAGTTCTTACGATCTAGTGTTCTTCTAATACCTTTCATTTCTAGTTTCATATATTTACACATTTGTATGTGTAAAACGATTAAGAGTTCAATCATTTCCGAGTATTCTAACGTCAAGATCATCATCGTCACCGCGTTATCAAACCACAACTACACATAAGGTGAGTTCATACCCCTACATTTTCAAGACTTTTTCTATGTTTTTAGGGAGGGGGGGATACAAGTAACACACAATAATATTTTCGTTATAACGCAAACATTTTAAATACGTTACTATACTATTTTACGAAAAACGTTAAAATTATGAAAAGGTTCTACTATCAACTGCGTATGATTTTACGAACAACATTTTGATAATCATTATATTATTTGTACAAATATATATATATATATATATATATATATATATATATATATATATATATATATATATATATATATATGTATTTCAAATACAAAACGGTCATTTTATCGAAACTTTACAAATATAGTTTACTAAACCTTACCCCTTTGTAACCCGTTGAGCAAAGGGTAAAAATGATATAAAATACATATATCGTTGTTTTACGACACTTTCGACGTTATCCTGGAGATATGGGATAACGTCAGTTACAACCGTTTTTATTTCGAAAACACGTACACTCATTAAATGAATTTGTGAGACACTGTCTTCATCGTACCTAACTGAGGTATACATAAAGTCCTGTATTTATAACCGGAATCTCCGATATGAGAGCGTGATACTTGTGTATAAATCTAGACGGGACTGATGATCCCACACCCTGACTACTAGCTATAGTCAGACCGGCAGGTTATGGGTGACAAATTTCATAAATAACTCGGCGCCTGAAGAACTACGAGGCAGCCACTGTATCTTAAAAGCGTGGTTATGAAAACTCACATGGGAAAAACGACTATACATACATTTTTATACGAGAACACTTTTCTTGAAATAGTTTTATACATGATTAAAACTACATATTACTACTTTAAGTAGGGAAAACACTGGTACATTCGGTCTGGGAACATTTAAGGCTACAACTCATTTCTACGGAAAATATTGGATTTTCTAGAATAAACATCATCATTTTTCAAGTAAACGACTTACATCTCATTTATTAGAAAATATCGGATTTTCTGGAAACATAACTACATCTTTTCACGAAAATGCTTACTATCGTTATAACAAAACTCTTATGAACTCACCAACTTAAATGTTGACACTTTTTCAAACAACTTGTATTCTCAGGAAACCAGTAAAATAGGTAACCACCAGCTGTTGAGGATAGGACGCTAAGGCGTCAAACAAGTCTTTTTGTCATTATATCGTAATTGGCTTTTGAAACATGTAACCTTTAGAATGATGTAACTTTTCCAATTATATATATGATGGTCATGTTTGCTTTCCTTACTATTATACAACTGTTATGATACAATACAGGAAAGTCATCCACCCCCGGACGTTTCCGCCATCCTAGTTTGGGGGTGTGACACATCGTTTCGGTAATGACTAAGAAGATGATTGTTATTCCGACCCTAGTAGTCATATCAAATCGAGTCTGACTAAGATAAGTATGTTACATGGCTTAGAAAACCAAGTTCGATGTAGCATCTAAATTAAACCAAAAGATTGAAGTATAAGATAATTGAAGCAATCAATAGAAACATCGTAATCGTAGTTAAGGTAAGAAGCTTGTAGCTAGAAGTGTTACATGCTAGAATGTGATAATTTTAACGCCCACAGATTTGGGCTAGTCAATTTAGAGATAATAAGCATTAAAAAATGACTTTTTGATAGAAGATTATTTAGAATAAATAATCTTAACCAAAGTTATAGTATATGTCACGTGGATTCCGTACATATAAAGAACGCTGAAATCCAACTTATAACGAAGAAGTTATGACCCATCGAAGTTTCCCGATTAAACCCACATGGCTCTGCGTATCATAAAAAGTAATTTTTTGACAAAATACTTTTTAGCCTTAGCAATCTAAACGAAAGACGTAGTAGACGTTAAACCGAGAGCATGCATATAGAGAACGTCCAAATCTGACTTCGATAGAGGAAGTTATGATTTTTATAAGATTCAGCGTAGCAGTATATAGCCCGAAAATCGAATTTTAGATTGATCGAATATTAGCCGACACAAACTAAACGAGAATTGAAGATCTCGTTAATAGGAGCTCAATGACATAAAGACAGTTGAAAACAGACATCAGATGACAAAGTTAGGAATTTTTAACGGACTTTAACTGTCTAAGCCTGTTAAAATATAACATTAAAAATAAAGTCAAAATTAGCCGACGGAGTCTAAACTAAATTTGTAGATCTCATCGATACCTATGCGTTGATATAAAGAACGTCAAAACGGAGCTCGTATGCAAACGTTACAGATTTTAGAAGATTATTAATTTCTGGGATTAACCAACGAGTGACACATGACAAGATCTAGGCCACACCTTCTTCCCCACGGCTTTCCACAATATTGCGATATGTGGCACATTACGCCCAACATAATTTTTGAGTACGCCAGCATAACCCATGAAAACCCATTACGCCCAACATAATTCTTGAGTACGCCCCGCGTACTTGGGTGTTGGCAGCCTATAAATAGAGCTCGAAAATCACTCTTTTCCTCACATATTTGTATCCAAATCTCTTCTAAACACCCCCAAAGCCTCAAGTCTTTCCTCTAGAACTTCTTAGGTGTTAGTAGTGAAGCCCTGGAGCACCATAAGGCCCCAAGAGGAAGAGCTTTCGACTCAAAAGTTCCACCCGCGTAGAGCCTGATTTCTCACTAAACCACCTGTAAGTTGAGTTATAGTTACCGCACTTTAAGTATAACGTATGTTTAAGTTCATTATCATTGTTATGAACCTATAAACAAGATTTATCAGTGATTCCAAGTCATTATACTGATTGATCTACTTACAGGGATGATGTCTAGGCTGGATTTAGTGAGGTGTTTAAAGTGGGATTTCCAAACAGTATACTTTGTATACTAAACAAACCCTACCTCCGATATGATCCTACCTGGTTGTTCCTTACTTGATATAGCTTGAAGTAGACTTTGAATTAATGATGAATCTAGACTAATAATTAGTCGCAATAAATGTAGACTACGACTTAGTGATAATAATACTAGGATTTGTCAAAGGAAAAGACAATTGCTAGAAGCAAAGCGCTGCCCGAATTTCGAGTCATCACTTTAACATGTGAGTGCATAGTTACTTTCATCTTACACATAGATATGAAGTATTAATACATGCTATATGTGCTTATTATCTGTGTTCGTGATATCTATGCTAGATGAACGATTTATAGATGTTTTACTTGATTTAAACTATATATGTATTTTTATACCTATAAATATATTGGGTAAAGATGGGTAGATGAAAGATGATATGGATGATGAGAGATGAAAGATGATATAGATGTTGAGAGGTGAAATATGATGAGAAGCCTTGACTTTAACATTGTTCCGGTCATCTAGCAGAGTATAGATGACAACCACAGACGATTCTAGACAGTCCAGTAGAACTCCAGCCGGCTCGCACCCTGTAGATGCTTTTGAACTTCATGTTCACCAGATGTACTCTAAAAATTCTAGCAGTTGTGCCTAATGGATAACATTGGCAGTTGTACCTAATAGATAACATTGACAGCTGTGTCTAGTATATAACATTCGCAGATGTGCCTAATCATCGGCAACTATGGGCTTAGTACCTGTTAGATAAACCCTGACAGCGATGGACTTTGTGCCTTTTCCTTAGGACAATCCATAGGAATAAATAAATGAAGAATAGATGATTCTTAGGGAAGATCCTTAAGAATAAAGAAGATAATGGGGTTGGGAAATGGGGTCAATTGTTTGATGATTAAACATAATAATTATATTATTGTGTGTTGAAAACCCACTAGTTTGAATTACTGTAAGGCTTATAATATTTCGTTATGATTATGTTTCTGTATTGACGATGACATCCCAATGTTTTAATATAAATAAAAATACATTTCTTCGGAAATGCTTGGATACTCTGATTTGTAAATAAGCATAAACAAATCAGTCTTTTCTGGCTGTGAAAATGGGGATGTCACACTTACCCATACCCAACAAGATATCAAAGCAAGATAGATATAGATAATAATCAAGAGAAGAGCAAAAGATAATATACCCGCAATAACATTTGATGAAATCCTATCCTTCTCTTCCCGCCAAATCACCAGCAAGGGAACCTGAGCTGCCTCAACCACTAAGAAGGGGCGTACGTGCAGTGTATGCTCAAATTCACTAAACCCTAATTTTAGGGTTAAGCCCTATATAAAGGACCTTATGTCTCGAAGGCCAACCTCCATTTCCACCCTAAAAGAGCTGCTACGAAACCCTAATACATGTTTGAGTGTTCTTGGAGCTTAGAAGAAAACTAAAGAGTATTTTGGTGTTGTGGATCCATTTTTCAAGCAAGAAAGGAGCAAAGCAAGGTGGTGGTTCAAAGGAGAGGTTGTAGATGTGGGATTGTTGCTTCATTTCTGGTCATTTCAAGGTATAAAGATCTGAACTTGGTGATTACTTCCTTAGATCTCTTAGGTTGAGTTTTTGGACCATTGTGGTCCAAAGGTTGAAGCTTTGTGGTTCAATCTGATTTCTAGGACTTAGAGTTGCTACTCTCAGTTCTAAATGAGTCCCTGAGGCAGAAATTTGCCATCTTGAATGTCTTAATGGGTTCACGCATGAGATATAGCCATTTCCATGGAAATATGCTGTCAGAATTCAAGTTTGGCCTCATTTGGTGGGTTGCAAGTCACCAAGTAAGCGACTTTATGGTTTAAGACGTTGAAAAGGACTTGGATCTGTGATTATAGCTTCTGGATTATAGTATTAAGCACTTAATGGGAAAAGTGACTTAACAGAGGAGTACGTTGGGCGTACATGCAGGTACGTACGGCGTACACTCCATTCAGCCAATATGCTTAGCATACAGAAGAGTACACCCCGCGTACTCATCAGTTATGGGCTTGGTGTGTTTTGGACCTCGGGTTGGGCCAAGGAATGGACTTTGGGTATTTGGGCCTTAGTGGGCCATCACAAGTTAGATGTTTTATGGCCAAGAATATGTTTGGGCTTAGAGTAAGGCCCGTCATAGGGATTGGGCCCAATTTAGCAAACTGGGCCATTAGTGGGCCACTAGTGGGCTTGGGAAACCTACCTAGTGTTGGGCATTTTATATTATGGTTTTGGGCCTTAGATATGGACCAAGTTGGACCAGGGGTAAAATGGTCATTTTACCCTAATGAGGATTATTGGTTTTGGGCTAAGTGTTATTTTGGTACTGATAGCATGAGGAGCCGAAGGAGCAGCAGTTCGGGGAATTGTCAGTTAGCAGCCAGAGTTTTATCGGTGGGATTTCAGCAGTGCGAGGTGAGTCTCCTCATTGTGTGCATGGGTCTACGGCCACAACGACGGCCCATTGTGTTTGTGTATAGTAGGAAGACCTGGGGATTAGCCCTAGGCATTTTTATGATATATGTTCCGGATTGTGATCCGATGCCGGGCGAGGCCCGAGGTATGTTAGTACGCTAGAGGTCTTTGTGATTTTTGCATGTATCGGTAGTATGTTTCCGGACTAGGGTCCGATGACGGGGTAAACCCGAGGAATGTTATATGTTACATAGTAGATTATACTTGTTGTCTTTGTGATGCATGTATGTGCCTGGTAGGGAGGTGAGTGGGGGCGAGGTCCCGTATCTCACCACTAGCTGAGTACGGACGGGGTTTCGTATCTCATTATTAGCAGAGCAGGGGCGGGGCCTAGGATAGGAGAGAGGTGAGTGTGGGTGGGGGCCCGTATCTTACCATTAGCATGAGCGTAGACGTGGTCCATGACTCTTCAGTAGCAAGACAGCGGCGGGGCCCAAGATAGGCGAAGCCTTAGAACAAGAATTCAGTGGTGTATGTTTGCTTTATGTGCTAGTATGTTTTGTGATTGTATATGTATAGCGGGCGGGGCCCGGAGATAGGCGAGGCCTAAGATAAACATATCTGTATACCGAGCGGGGCTTGATGCCAGGCGGGGCCTGATGTCGGGCGGGGCCTGATGTCGGGCGGGGCCCGATGCCGGAGCGTGTCCGATGTCGGGCAAGTCTCGATGCAGCAGGTGGGGGCTCAATATGTGGTAGGTTGGGGATCTCATTAAGCTTTGTGCTTACGGTTTTTAGTTTTGGTTGCAGGTACTTCCGGTAGCGGAGGGAAGAGCTCGGGAGGATTGCATCGCACACACCATGATGTTTAGCCTGGGATGTTTTACTCTGATTTATGATATGGAACTCTGATGACAATGTTTTGATGAAATGTTTTGATAACTTATGGTCTTATTAATGAATTAAAATGAAATTTTTGGTCCTGATTTTTGGGATGTTACAAGTTGGTATCAGAGCCTTGGTTTGAGGGATTCGGGCACACTCTCGGGCGTGTCTGAACTCAAACTAAGGAATTGGTATGAAAAGTTTTCAAAAGAAAATCATTTTTATATAAAGGAATTTTGAAAAGAGAAAAGAACTTTGAAAAGAGAAAAGAATTTTGAAAAGAGAAAAGGGTGTGGTGCATGCAATCAGCGGATTTCAAGTAAGTTCTACCAAATTACCCATACATGTTTGTTTAGATATGATATGCTTATGAGAATTGCATGTTAGATTAGGGCTAAGGATCTAGGAGGATGCCTTATGTGCCTGTTATATGTGTATGAGCTTAGAATCGCATGCTAGTACAGATTCCTGATATGTGGACATAATTACTTGATTAGGTTTCTGGTTAGATTTTTCGTTTGTCTGAATGCTACTTGCTTTGTGCTTTGCGGGACCTTGAGTGATGGGAGTTAGTTACTGGGTGAATACGTTAAGTCACATGTGATCAGTGTTGAATAATCTCAGAGTGCTGGATTAGACCCTATTGTGCAGCTCTTGTCTGAGTCCAACCGTTGTAGGGATGAGTCCTTTACTCGAAGGATTATCCGAGCCTCGTTACATGTGATGGTATTCACGTAGTGGTTAATTGGCATTTTGAAGAGTTCTTCAGCAGCTGAGGATTGGGTTGGGTTATAGATTTCCCTAGGGTAAGCCTAGGATGAGATTGGTGCTGGGAGCAATAGTAGTAGTGCAAGGGACTTGGTGGAGTCAAGGAAATATTTGAGGAAAGTAAGGATAGATGTGGAAGGTAGTAGGGGCCCATACTATTGAAAGCAGAGGATCTGTACTCGAATCAAGGAGGGCTGATATAAAACCAGGGAAATTGTAGTGCGTGTGTGATCCCTCAGAAGTGATGAGTATTCTGATGGCTATTATGATATGTTGTAGAATGCTAACGCTACGGGGTAGACTAGTTGGCGATTCAGGCGCCGGTGATGGATCAGGCTCGGGCTCAGGAGCCGAGCAGATCGGGGTGCAAATGAGAGAGTTTATTTCAGCGGAGATTACGCGTAATATTTTAGACCAGACTCCTTTGATCTTCGGTACGGTCCAGGAGGTCATACTAGAGATTTTGGATTAGAATTTGGGATCTTTCCGTACTGAGATGATAGCCATGATGGGGGCGCGTACCTTGACATTCCGAGAGTTCAGAGCTTGTGGAGCTCCATATTACCATGGGGCTCGGGACCCCCTCGCTAGCAGCAGGTGGTTGGCCAATGTTGCCAACGCTTTCCGTACGAGCCGATGTCCCGAGAGGGACAAGGTCTGAATTGCCTCCTGACTTCTGAAGAACAGAGCACGAGATTAGTGGGAGGAGGTTGGACATGCCATTAGGGATGATGTCGCGTTGGACGCGATGACATGGAGTGATTTCTCGGCCAGGTTCAATGCCAAGTTTGCACCGGTGATTGAGGTGCAACAGTTAGCGCGAGAGTTTCAGGACCTCCGGAAGACGACTGAGAATGTGGCGGAGATTACCACCAAGTTTAGGGAGAGGGCTCTTCTTGTTCCGCAGTATGTGGCAAACGAGGAGATGAAGAAGGCCTGATATCACGAAATGCTGAGGGATGACATCAGGCAGTTTGTGAGCAGGTCCAGCTACAAGACGCTGGAGGATATGATTGCTCGAGCCAGGGAGAGGGAGATCGACCTAGAGCACCTCAGGAAGAGGAAGCCGGATGAGATTCAGGTAGCCACGGGTTCAGGAAAGAGACCCAAGGGTTCAGACTCGAGATTGAGGGACTATCAGAGTCGCAGCCGATGTGGCAAGTATGGCAGGACGGATGAGGGTGCGTGCAGGAGTGGTAGTGGTGGTGATTCTGGCTGCTTCAAGTGTGGATGGACTGGTCATTTAGCAGAGATTGTACAGCTACCACCATCCTAGGGATCAGACCTGATCTGCTTCCATTGCAGTCAGCGGGGCCACTAGAAGGCCCAGTGTCCGAGCTTGGTTACCACGGGACAGGTGATAGCACCTGCCCCTGCGACGTTGAGGATCACCGACAGCCGTCAGGGCCCGGCAGAGGCACCCACTGTGAGGAGCAGGGGTTTCCATCTGACCACAGAGGAGGCACGAGCAGCTTCTGATGTTGCAGGTGCGTACCTTTTGCTTTCCTATCAGCTTTTATTTATGATTTTATTGTTATGGTACTGCATTGATATTGATTTATATGCCATTTGCATACCTTGGATTTTAGAATAGTACTTAGAGGTCGTTCCCTTCTAGAGAAGGTTATTAGGATGCAGTAACTGTAGCAAGCGTGACTAGTACTCAGGATATGTGTCGCTAGTACTTCAAGAGAGGTATTGATTGGTACCGGTCAGTTAGATCACTAGCAGTGGTGAGCGTCGGATTGCGAGCAGATCGATCATTGGACGGTAAGAAGGATGGGGAATCCTTTCCAAGGTTGTGAGCTATAAGGAGTTAGCTGAAACGAAGTGGGGGAGAACCATCCAAGTGTTTAGGAGAAGAAGTAAGTGCGGGTCGTTATAAGTTCACATCCTGTTGGGTAGGGAAGCAGCCTGATTGACCATGTGGATAGAGTAGTGCAGGAATTGGAAGTTTGGGAAACATCCTGATGTAGGGTCTGTGTATGCACGACAGCGAATAGTTGGTTTGGGGAAACCATGTCGGAGAATTTCCGACAGGACGCGGGTTTAGCTAGGATGTAAGACTACGGGATAGCCGTAGCATCCACCAGCAGTCAAAAAGTGAGAAAATGGTTGTAAGTCTAAGGGATAGCTGTAGCATTCATTAGCAGCCTAGTTAGCGGAGTGTGGGCGAGGGCCCGTACCTCCTAGATTGTGGAGTATGGGCGAGGGCCCGTATCTCCTAGTGAGTGGAGTGTAGGCGAAGCCCGTATCTCCTAGTCAGCATGATAAGAGTCAGGAAAGGATAGCAAGCTGAGATTCGAGGAGGAGTGGGTCTCCAAAGTTCTAGAAAAGTGAGACCTGTGGGAGAGGCTGCTCCGAGATATGGTTTGGGTGGGACCCGTGGGCGAGGCCCGTGTACTTATAGCAGTGCAGGTGGGACCTGGTAGAGACCGTAGGTTCAAGGTAGGGGATCGAGGATCCCGGTACTTATAGAGCCAGAATGGCAAGGTAGATAGAGCAGGTTTAGATAGCCGAAGTTTCTCCGGAAGTCGTTGGGAGCGACTGAGAGATTGAGCTTGGGTTCAATAATGGGTGGGAGTCCGGTAACCCAGATGATGGCAGATGAGTTGGGACGAGGGTGGTCCCGGTTCATCCGGAAAGCGGATAAGAGACAGCAGGATCTTCGGACAGGTAGTGATAAGAAAATTCTGGAGAGGAGCAGCTAGTTGACAGAAAGGTGCTAAGTCACTCACAGCTGGATTAAATAATCTCAGAGTAAAGGTTCTGACTCTGTTGCGCAGCTCTCGTATAAGTCTAACCGTTGCAGGGATGAATCTTCTACTTGAAGTATTATCTGATTTTCACGCTGAGTTGAGTGTTCAACATCTGGACATAGTAAGTAGAAGCATTCAGTGGGTAACAACGAAGGGACCAGCACTGGGAGTGGCTGGAGATTAGTTATAGCGAAGGATCTGTCCTTCGCAGAGACAGGAAAGGTTTTCGCTTATGTACAGTTGCCTTAGGAAGGCCATCGATCGCGCAGGGTAACGGTTGGACCTCAGGAGGTCTAGTGTAGCGGTCCTTTTAGGGAATCGGACTGAGCAGACAAAGTTAAGTGTTGTATAAGAAGGGTTGTGAGCATTCAGGCTAGCTTGGAGTGGCTACTGTGACCCATGAGAAGTAACCGAGATAAGTATCCGCAGAAGACTTCGAGGACGAAGTCTAGTTTAAGTGGGGGAGAGTTGTAACACCCAGTTTTGAAAGTAATCGGTTGTGGTCTCGGAGTCCAAAGGGTACCCAGGCGATTCGGTCTTTTATGGGTCTCGGGTTTATTAATAAGGTTTTAGGCTTGGGGATGTGACTAGGAGCGTAGGGCTTCCCGCCACCTTTTCATGGATATAAAGTTCGTCAGAAACGGACTTAGAAGGGAGAAGTAATAACACTTTGAAGTTATTGACATTATTGGTCCCTAATAGAGAAAGATGGCAAAAAAGGACCATGCATGCAAGGTGGTAGGCGCGAGTGTACACCCAGCGTAAGCTGGGTTAAGCCCAGCGTATAAAGGAAAATGGTCGCGCGTGCGGAGGGGCGTACGTCCAGCGTACGCTCAGAGTCACTAAACCCTAATTTTAGGGTTAAACCCTATATAAAGGACCTTATGTATCGAAGGCCAACCTCCATTTCTACCCTAAAATAGCTGCTACGAAACCCTAATACATGTTTGAGTGTTCTTGGAGCTTAGAAGACAACTAGAGAGCATTTTGTTGTTGTGGATCCATTTTCCAAGCAAGAAAGGAGCAAAGCAAGGTGGTGGTTCAAAGGAGAGGTTGTAGATCTGGGATTGTTGCTTCATTTCTGTCCATTTCAAGTTATAAATATCTGAACTTGTTGATTACTTCCTTAGATCTCTTAGGTTGAGTTTTTGGACCATTTTGGTCCAAAGGTTAAAGCTTTGTGGTTCAATCCGATTTTTAGAACTTGGAGTTGCTACTCTCAGTTCTAAATGAGTCCCTAAGGCAGAAAGTTGCCATATTGAAAGTCTTAATGGGTTCATGCATGAGATATAGCCATTTCCATGGAAATATGTTGTCACATTTTGTAACGCCGGTAGATCCGGGCTAGTCAATTTAGAGATAATAGGGGTTGAAAACGACTTTTCGACAAAACATTATTTAGAATAAATAATCTTCACCAAGTTGTATAATATGTCTCAAGGGTTCCGTACATATAAAGAACGCCGAAATCCGAGTTATAACGAAGAAGTTATGGTCCGTCGAAGTTTTTCGGCAAAACCGGCACGACACCAGGAGACGTAAATAGTGAATTTACGATAGAGCGACTTTTAGCCTTAGTTATCTAAATGAAAGTCATAGAATATGTTAAACCGAGAACATCCATAAAAAGAACGCCCAAATCTGACTTCGTATGAGGAAGTTATGAATTTTCTAAGATTTGGCATAGCAACGCATGACCCGAAACTCGAATTTTAGTTCGAGCGGTTTTTGGCCTACGCAACCTAAATGAGAGTTGAATATCTCATTAATAGGAACTCAACGATAAAAATACAGACGAAAACGGAGTCCGTATGTAGAAGTTATGAATTTTACGCGGACATTTAACAGTGTAACCACCTCCTACTGTTAAATTTAAGATCGGTCGAGAATTAGCCGACGGAGTAAAAAGGAAACTAGTATATTTTATTTTTACCTACGCGTGGATATAAATAACGTAAAAAACGAAGCTCGTATGGACGAAGCTTAGTCTCTACTTTTCGAGCGCGGCGAATTCGATACAGTTTTGTAAAGCCGAGATAGAATGAGAATAAGCCAACGGGGTCTAAATGAAAGTTGTAGTACTCGTAAATACCAACACATGGATATAAATAACGTCGGAAACGGAGCTCGTATGCGAAAGATATGGACGAAGCTTAGTCGCTACTCTTCGTGCACGATAAATACGATACAGTTTTTGTAAATCTGAGATAGAAGGAGATTAGTCGACGGGGTCTAAATGAAAGGTTGTAGTACTCGTAAATTCCAACGTGTGGATATAAAGAACATAGAAAACGGAGCTCGTACGTGGAAGATACAGACGAAACTTAGGGGCTCCTTTACTATAAAATCCATATAAATAAAGGGTGAACTCTTCATATTTTCTTCACACCATAAGCCTTTCTTTCTCTCTGTAACTTCTCTCTAGCCTCCCTAAACCACTCCCAAGTCTAGGGAACCTACCTAGCACGAGAAGGAAGCCACGGAGCGCCCGACGGCTCCGAGAAGAAAAGTTTTCGGCTTGGAAACGCTGCTCCAGCGAAGCCCGATTTTAATAAAAACCCGTTGTAAGTGAATTGCGCCTATACTATATTTAATATAGCAATTATTTAAATATAGTAATGTTATTAGGACCTTATAATAATTATTTGGGCTATTATTATGGGTTATATAAGTGTTGTTATAATATTTTTTTAACCACTCGCGGTACGGGGAATTTGGTTTGGAGGGCCGCTTGGGTTGCTGGATTCAGAAGTGCTATATGCCAAAATGATCCTGTCCTCCGGTGTTCCATGTCTGGCCCCTGTCTGTACATAGTGGGTGAAGAGTATTGTTTAACGCTTATATAATAATAATAATAGCTAGACTATTAATTAGTCTCGGTGAATATTAGACTAAACTTTAGCGATAATAATGCTAGGTTTCGTCGAAGGAAAATAGAATCGTTAAAAGCGAAGCACTGCCTGAGTTTGGAATCATCACTTTACCAAGTGAGTACATAGTTACTTTCATCTTACACATAGATATGAAGTATTTTATATAAATTACGTGCTATGTGTGCATATTATCTGTATACTTGTTATCTATGATGGATGAACAATTTTATACATGTTTTAAATGATTTAAACTGTATATATGTATTTTATATCTACATAATATGTTGGGTAAAACATGGGTAGATGAAATATGAGTTGGATGATGAGTTGAGAGGTGACATAGACAATGAGGTAAGGGTGAGAGGTGGACGATGTGAGAAGCCTTTTTCCCAAATGATGTCCCCATCATCTAGCAGAGTATGGATGACAACCACGGACTATTCTAGACAGGCCAGTGGAACACTAGCAGGCTCGCAACCTGTAGGTGTTGTGAACGATGTGTTCACCCGGTGTACTCTAAACCCTGGCGATCATGCAGACTTGGTGCCTAAACCTTGGCGATCATGCAGACTTGGTGCCAAAACCCTGGCGACTATGCGGACTTAGTGCCTGTTGTATAAACCCTGGCGACTATGCAGACTTAGTGCCTAAACCCTGGCGACTATGCAGACTTAGTGCCTGTTGTATAAACCCTGGCGACTATGCAGACTTAGTGCCTAAACCCTGACGACTATGCGGACTTAGTGCCTATTGTATAAACCCTGGCGACTATGAAGACTTAGTGCCCATTGTGTAAACTATGGCAACGATGGACTTCGTGCCGATTCCTTAAGATGATCCTTAGGAATGAATGAAGGAGGAATAGCTGATTCTTAGGGTAGATCCTTAAGAATAAGAAAGATAATGGGGATGGGTAATTGGGTTAATTGTTTGATGATTAAATATAATATAGTTATATTATTGTGGGTTGAAACCCTATGTACTCACCAGGTTTCCCAACCTGACCCACTCCATCTTAATTGAATCACAGGGTGTCGATACGAAGCTACTTTACACTGAGAGATTAAAAGAGATGTAGATCACTAGTGTAAATGAAAGTAAGTTCTGTTTATGCTTATGTTCCTGTATTGACGATGACATCCCAAGGTTTTAAAATGAATAAAAATACATTTCTTCTGAAATGCTTTGATAACACATTTATCATGTTTTTCTGTGAACAAATTCCGCAACATTTTTATTAAAAAAAGTACTCTGATTTTTATAAAGCATAAACAAAATCGGTCTTTTCTGGCCGTGAAAATGGGGATGTCACAGTTGGTATCAGAGCATTAGTTTAAGCGAACTAGGAATAAGGATTTATTTCTAAACTTAAACTTAGAATGCTAAGCGATGATCGTGAGGAGTGTGTCTAATATATTTTAGGAAGTGCACCTGAATAGACACGAGCACTAGCTCATTTAGGGAAGATGCCTAAATTGCTTTTATGTTCTAAATGATTTGTGATGCTTTATGATGCTATCGTTTGATCGAATTTATGGTCTGTTGCCGAACGGATCTGGAAACTTTGTGTGTTCAGATTTCTAAACGTTTAATTACGATATTAGAACTGAGATGTAATTTTTAGAAGTAATAAGGAGGAATACGCGTCTAAAACTTCCTCTATCTATATTCTCGTCTCGGTACACCAAACGACTGCTTTGGTGTGTAGAACATCATGGTGAAGACTCATAGTGAATTGAGTAAATGGAGGAAATGAGAAGGCTTACGATATTGAATGGTACATATCGAAAGATATCGTAAGAGTGATATCATGCCTTTAGAATGAGTTTAATAAATAATACGTCTAGTACGGGAGAAGCACACTTTCGATTAGCAGAAAGAAAGATTATCCATGAAGTTATCCCATCGTCTGACATTTCCATCACCAACCGAGTTGAAGCAGAATTGATGATTGAAGATACGCATGGAAGAAGTCCTAGTAGAGTCTGGGGAAAATTATATGATTGTTTGGATACATTTGTATGTGTTAAAATTGTTTTTGTGATAATGACTTGGAGAACTGCGAGACAATACTTGGGACGAGTATGAGTAGGTGTGAATGGTAGTAGAGGCCTATACTACCGGAAGCACAGGACTCACACTTGGATCAGGGAAAGTCACAAGGTTACCAAGAAGCTAGTAATTGATACCGTTTTATTCAAGTATGTTGTTACCATTGTTTCAGTAATGACTAAGAAGATTGTTGTTATTCCGGCCCTAGTGGTCATATCGAATTGAGTCCGACTAAGACGAGTATGTTACATGGTTCAGAGAACCAAGTCCGATGTAGCATCTGACTTAAGCTAGAAGATTGAAGTGAAAGACAATCAAAGCGATCGGTAGAGGTATCGTGATAGTTGCTTGTAGCTAGAAATGCTACCATTTAAGATATGATTAGAACATGAAGGAAGGTATAGTCTGTTCTGGAATTTGACTCTAAAAGACCTGAGTCCAAGCAAAGCATCATACGATGAGAGGTCATTAGAACATGACCCATCGGTCTATTATGATAATCGAAGGAAGAAACTTATCTCAAGTTTGTTAAAAAAGGAGTCTCCAATAAAGATCGAGATCGTGACATGAAGATCATGATTAAAAGTCTAACATGAGATAAAGAGCGGGTCCAAGATAAAGTATGGAGTCATCATGTGAGCCTTGTTTCGTTGATGATTCCGGGACGTAATCATCCTAAGGGGAGATAATTGTAACGCCCGTAGATCCGGACTAGTCAATTTAGAGATAATAGGGGTCGAAAATGACTTTTCGACAAAATATTATTTAGAATAAATAATCTTAACCAAGTTTTAGAATATGTCTCAAGGGTTCCGTACATATAAAGAACGCCGAAATCCGAGTTATAACGAAGAAGTTATGGCCCGTCGAAGTTTTTCGGCAAAACAGGCACGGCACCGGGAGACGTAAATAGTGAATTTACGATAGAGCCAGTTTTAGCCTTAGTGATCTAAACGAAAGTCGTAGAATATGTTAAACCAAGAACATCCATAAAAAGAACGCCCAAATCTGACTTCGTATGAGGAAGTTATGAATATTCTAAGATTTGGCATAGTAGTGCATCACCTGAAACTTGAATTTTAGTTCAAGCGGTTTTTGGCCTACGCAACCTAAATGAGAGTTGAATATCCCATTAATAGGAACTCAACAATAAAAATACAGACGAAAACGGAGTCCGTATGTAGAAGTTATGAATTTTACGCGGACATTTAACAGTGTAATCACCTCCTACTGTTAAATTTAAGATCGGTCGAGAGATAGCCGACGAAGTAAAAAGGAAAGTTGTAGATTTTATTTTTACCTACGCGTGGATATAAATAACGTCAAAAACGAAGCTCGTATGCGAAAGTTATGGACGAAGCTTAGTCTCTACTTTTCGAGCGCTGCGAATTCGATACAGTTTTGTAAATCTGAGATAGAATGAGAATTAGCCAACGGGGTCTAAATGAAAGTTGTAGTACTCATAAATACCAACGCATGGATATAAATAACGTCGGAAACGGAGCTCGTATGCCAAAGATATGGACGAAGCTTAGTCGCTACTCTTCGTGCGCGATAAATACGATACAATTTTTGTAAATCTGAGATAGAAGGAGAATTATGTCACACCCCGATCCTTGTCGGAATCGATCGAGGCGTGATATATTGTTCAAAGTCTCATGACAACTATGCTATAATATGATTAGATTCAATTAAGTACTAAGTATGCAAACAAGATCCACAACATACAAATACAAATCCAAATATGAACAACATTTATTACATCAAATTTAAATAGTCTTGTGGATTTCTAAGGCACAACCTATTTTTCATCAACTTCATTCTTCAAATCTGCATCATGGGTAAAAACATGTCAACTACGAGAGTTGGTGAGTAATCTAATTTTAGTAGAGAAAATTGTGAAGTTGAAACCTTTATAATTGGAAATTTGTTTTCTTTTGAAGTCGGCAAACAATTGTATTTGAGATAACGGTTTATAAATCAAAAATTGATTAACAAATGATAACAACAACAATAAGTCCTCACCCTATATATACATATGTATATATATATATATATATATATATATATATATATATATATATATATATAGGATGGAGCATCTAATCATCATACACACTCAACCACGTGCGATCAATCACCTTAGCGTCCCAAGGCGGGGTGGTCAACCCAATAGCGCTATTATTGTCCATAACGTACCTCAAGAATACGGGCATAGTCATGGAGATTAGACTAAAAATGATAATGCACTACAAGTACATGTAGCGTAAACAAACAATAGTTATACAATTAATGACTCACGTATAAATGTCCCAACAATGTCTCAGTTGTGATAAAACAATAAAATGAAGTTGGAACATATTAGAACCACATGATACACCCCAAAAGTATTGAAAATTATAAAATATGGGGTAGATTACTCACATTAGTCCCAAAACGAAATGCGTGTGTCGTACGATAGACGATTCGGGTCAAAATGGCGTAGAACCTAATATAATTAATAGTTTTGGTTTAGGAACTGCTAAACGAGAATGGAGTATTAATACAAATAATTAGACACATATTCTTATATTAGATGAATTAACAATAATTCATTTTGATTATAATATTAAGGTATTTATTTGTTAAATGAATTTTAAATTGAATTACTTACTTTGCATAATTAATTTATATTTTCAATTTAGGCCAGATTTTAATAATTTCTTATTAAAATAATAACTTGCCCAATTATAATTATTTACAGATTTTAACAATTATTTATATGAAATAATCATTAAAATGCATTTTTACATGCTTAAATACTTAGGAAAATAGTTTTAAATAGTAAACAGTATTGAAAAATTATGAAATTATTAGGAAATCATTATTTCATATAATATGAATTACTGTAAAATTTGTATATTTTTCTGAACTGTTTTAGTATTTATTTAATATTTTAATGATTAAACAACACAAAATTCGGGAAAAATAGTAAATAATTCTCAAAAAATCTGTAAAATTAACCATAGTTTTATAACATGATGTAGAGCTCAGTGTATAAGTTTCAGATATTTGTGACTATGGGAAGTATTTTTTATATATTTCATTATTAATTAATCAATAAAATCATAAATAATAGTAAAAAGTAATATAAATGCATGAAACTTCATATATCATGTTTAATCAGTATACAGGTCATCCCAGAATTTTCTTAGAATTTATTGAATGCAAAAAGTATTTTATGTGAATTATTGCCCTACTTTATTGCAATAATTATAGTAATTCAATAAAAATAAATTATTTTCTGAAAATTTCCAGAACTTCTTATTTTATTGATGGGATTCTGAGAAAAATCAGGTTTATGCATAAAATGAGTTTTAGATATTTTGGTGGATTTAATTTGTTTCTTGTATGAATATGAAACTTTTAACAACATACCTTGATGAATGCTTCAAGAGGGATGAAGATTTGAGTATAATAGATTGTTCTTGGATGGAATATGAGTATTCTTGGAGGAAATTTCGAGATTGAGAGTGAGAGAAAAAATAGAGAAGGTTTAAGTGGTGAAGAGAATAATGTGTTGGGAGAAAAAGGAAAGGAAAGTGGATGGGAGGTGTGAGTGGGAGACCATGGGAATAATCTTTTTGCTTTTGGTGGTCTTCATAATTTCCCACTAACACAAGCATCTTTTACATAATTAATATAAGAGTTTTATAAAATTTAATGTAAAGTTTATAAAAATAGAGTTTTATAAAATTTAATGTAAAGTTTATAAAAATGGAGTTTTATAAAAGATGAGTTATTATTTGATTATACCAATCTACTTTGATTTGAAGTTTAATTATAGCATTCAAGTTTGATTCTTTTAAATTTAGATAGAGCATTATACTTTGATTTGATTTTAATATGGTATCATAATTTAATTTGATTATAGTTATAACGTTGTACTATACTATGTTGCTATTAACGTCAATTTATATCGTAGTGTATGAGTTTCGATCCTATTAGCGTCAAGTAATCTTGAGTAGGGTTTGAATGAGATTGTGAGAGGTTTCGTTTGTGATCTTTTTGAGTGTCCGGCTTCGCAACGCAAGGTCCATAGACCCCGTTAAGCCATGATTTAGTGTCCTACACAATCCCGATGATTGTGCAATAGTGTTTTATCGCTTTGGTTCATTGTTTAGCACTGTTAAGGCTAAGGAAAATCAAACACATGAACTTTCCAAATGATGTTTTCTCATTAAAATAGCTAATTATACAGTGATTACATAACGTAAACCCTATCATACAAGGGTTAATGGAGTTGACCGGTTTGACTAGTTGACTTTGTTTGACTTTGACTTGACCGAAATTTGATGGTTGTCACATCATCCCCCCGTTAGAGGGAATTTCGTCCCGAAATTTGCATTTTGATTGGGACTTCAAGAGTTTGGAAAAAGATGTGGAAAACTTTTCGTAGTACAAGAAATTGATTATGGTGAGGAACAACCCTCCTGATGTCACATGATGACCTTGGAAATTTCTTATTGTAACTTGAACTGAGTCAATTTAAAAGGAGTTTATTGTTTTGGGATGATAGAGTATTCTATGTGTGCTTTTATACTCCCTGTTTTATCCTTGGTATTACCACTATGAATATTTTATAACGTAGTTAGCGAGTTCCATCATTACGAATGTTTCAACAAATTTTGACGAAATTTGCATTATAAGTCCTACAAGTTCTTTTATAGTCGATTGACGTAAACTAGTCGTATATCATTAAGATTGCAAGGGCATTTTGGATGGGTGACCCCGCCTTAAGCCCACAACCAAACAAGGAACAGGGAATGAGGCGGAATCACACATTCTAAGTCCATAGAATCTTAATGATATATGACCATAATGTTTACACTAGCCCTCATAGATTCCAGGGGCGTAGTATTATTGGGCTAGAAGTAGGAATTGTAGTTCAAAATAAAATAGTTATAGGCCTGCTATCTTCAAACTTGGGCTTTGGCCCCTCCCGATTCCTAATCAGAATGGTCCAATACTCCCAATTGTCCAAGCGACCAAGCGGTATCAAGAAATCAAAATCGATTCATCCCCATTTTCCCAATTCGCTGCCTATCTCGCCTGCTGTTCGTTTGTCGCTGTCTCGCCAAGTCAGTCGCCTGGTCTCACTCTCGCCAATCGTCATCGCCAAGTGCCCAAGTCCCCATTCTCACTTCACAGAAATCAGGTATGTAATCCCGAGACCCAAATCCTGTTCAGATGTTCTTTCTTTTCTGATTGTAAGATTGTTGATTGTTGGTGTTGGCGTATTGCACTGCTGCTGCTGTTTTCTGTCAATTTGTTGCCTATTTATGCATTACTACTGTCTTACTGAGTTTCCTTTTAATTTGGCTGTCATTTGCGATTTGGCGATTTGCCAATTTGATTTATAAGTTATGAACTTATAGATTTGGTTATTGATTTGGTTATGCTTAACAGCTTGTCAGCTTCAAACAAAACTGAAAAGTGACAACAAAGATTGATTTGGTTATTGTTAAATGAGTTATTGGTTATTGTTCTAATTTTGAATTTGATTTTGTTTTGATTGGATCAATTGTTCCTTCATTTTGATTTTTCTAGATATAATCATGGGAAAGATGAAAACATTGAAAGAGAAATTGTTGTCTGCTTACTAATATATCATTCATAATCTGTTTTTAAAGACATTAAAGGCTGTCGGGCTGAGTTGTAATTCTTTTTCTAGGTGTTTTTGGTGTTTATTTGTAGAAAACAATCTGTTTTTTTTTAATTTTAATTTCAGTTTATAATATTTTCGCCCCCCCCCCCCCAAGTTAATTGTTCAAGCTCCGCCACTGATAGATTTACTAGTAAAAACCCTGAGTTTTTTTTTACATAGATGATAAGACTTATTTGGGTTTTGCCGTGTTCTCAAGATTCATGGTTTATATACTTGAATCGATGCTAGTTTTAGTAATAAAAAGAAATTTTGAATTTAAACGTCGAGGTTAGAAGCTTGTACTGATATTTAAGGGGTTAAAAAATAAAATTTTATTAGTTACCTATAGCGACACACAAGTCATAATTTGCATGTGTGAAGACTTGGAGTACTTTCTAATTGGTTCGTGTGTGAAGACTTGGAGTACTTTCTAACTGGTTCATGTGTGAAGACTTGGAGTACTTTCTAATGAAAAGTGTGCTACTGGGGAAATTTGAAACTGGTACGTAGCTTCAAAGTCAAGAATATGCGGTAGGCATGTGATGTATTAAATGCATGAGGCACATAAGTCATAATTTGCGGCAACATATATGTATATGTGTGTGAATTGAAGAAGAAGGTTACAGTTCAAAGACCATATATATTCATTTCCTCTTTATTTGTTATTAATTACTTCTCCCACTTCACTTATATAAATCATCACATTCTTACCACAACTTTTAACTTCTCCCTCACAAATGGATCCACCTGCAGATCATCAAAACCCCATAGATGACCTCGATTGGTTTCAGTACTTTGATCATCAAGATCTTTTCAGGTATATATAAACGTCACTCATTACCCCATCTTTCGGACAGAAAAGTGATTTTGTCTATATTGATCAAAACATGGTTTGGATTTGTAGTGATCAAAAAGAGTCTTTCATCGTGTTGGATTTGATTATCTTGAGTTTTTTTTTTTGTTTTTTTTTGGATTTTTGCAGTGGTGACATGCTCGACCATCATGATTACGAGTTGTCGGAAAAATTGCATGAAGTGCTCGATCAGAACGTTTCCACAGTACTTAACAAAGATCAAAACATCATTTCTAGAAATGAGTTTCACGATTTGGATCCCCTTAAAGACATAAGCTTATGGGATTGTTGGGAGGATGGTAATTTACCATTGGTTAGTTTCAGTGAAGACTGTAAATCCGGTGGTGAGGCTACAGGTAGTTCTAGTGCTGCCACCACTGATCACGGTGGCCGGAAGGTGGCAAATAGATTGAGACCATTGGAGTTTGAAGAGATAGCGAAGTACTTTGAGATGCCGATAATCATGGCAGCAAAGGAACTAGGGATAGGGTTAACATTGTTGAAGAAAAGATGCAGAGAGCTAAACATAAACAGATGGCCTCATAGAAAACTTAAGAGCCTTCAATCCCTCATTCAAAATGCCAAGGTAAACTACGATAATAACCTTCTATACATTACTCATGCATGTATGCATGCACTTGGTAACCAAAGTTGTTTTGGTATTTTCTAAAATTTTAATTATTAGTTTCTTTATAACATAAACATAGGCCCTAGGCATATGCCACATCGAATCAATTGTTTTACTACGATTTCTGATTTATATTTACATAAACTTAACTCATTGTAAATTTTATGAACTCACACGAAAAATATATTGCATCTACCTAAAAAAACTAGGAGTTGGGATTAAAGGAGGAGGTAGAGACGTTAGCAGGGCACAAGAAGATGATGGAGAAATTGCCAGGTATGGAATTGACAGAAAGAACAAAGAAGCTTAGGCAAGCTTGCTTCAAAGCTATTTATAAGAAGAGAGGACTTAACAATCCTTAGTCCTTACCTTTTCTTTTAGCCATTTTGTTATAATTAGTGGATTTTAATCTACATTGTATGTGTTTTTCTCTTGATAGATTGATACCCTTTTTAGTTTCATTGTGTTTGTCTATTGATTTTTTATGTAGAAAATTTTGTATAATTTGGGTATTATAGTTTGTATTATGTATTTAGCTATATTCTAGATTGCCGACACGACTACGCTGACGACTCTATACCAGAGGTCTATATAAATAGACTTATGAATTTAGTAGGAATAACTTGATTATAATCTTGTGATTTGTTCCGTGTCTGATCCACTCCTAAGATTCACTCGACATGCCCCCAGTTATGTGTAATTAAAATTTTATTAGACTGTTGATCCTAATGAGTCTACCCTAAGTCCACAACCAAACAAGGAACATGTCAACTATGAGAAACACGCATATGGACTTGTGAGTTATTTGTAAATTGATTAGGGAAATAAAGTTTTTTTTTTTAGACATTGTTGGGTAAAATAATTGTAAAACACTTGTTGGGCCATGGTTAGGAGTGTTGGGCACCTTTTGGGCTTTCCATGGTTACTAAATGTGAAACATGTAGCACTTGCGTGGGCCCCCACAAAACTAAGTTTTCACATTTCTTTCCCACTTCTAGGCCCATTAGGGAACTTAATAGTCCAATGAGTTGGGCATTTTGGAGTGTATCCTTTCGGATACGTTTGATAAGGTCGGGTATTTTGATGGCTCAAAAGTAATGTGAATGACGCGCTTTGGCCTATAGGTTTGGGAACTCTCGCCTTTGGTCCCCAGATAAGCAAACTGGTCCCTCGGTTGATTGGGATGTATACGAATGCTTACCTAGTCAGGACTTTCGGGCTACCGGCACCTCCCCCTTCCAGTTACTACGCGTCCATTACTATGATCCTACCCAACTAGAGTGGATGACTTTGAATTTCCTATGAGCTCTAAGGAATACATATATATATATATATACATTTTGTTAAACAACTTGAGTATGTGTGTGATTTTCAGAGAAAGTGGAGAATATTCACAAGTGTATGCACACATATAAGTGTCAGGAGTAATACGTATGCACATAAGGGAGCAATTAACACACAAAGGTATTCCTAGGATTTTCTAAGTGCGAATTGCATGCAGTTGTGTGTGCATTTTATAAACTAGCATACGAGAGGACCCTAGAGGCTATAGACTAGGTCAAGGCAATTAACCTAATTCCCTATAGTCAAGGGCTCTGATACCAATCTGTCACACCCCGATCCTTGTCGGAATCGATCGAGGCGTGATATATTGTTCAAAGTCTCATGACAACTATGTTATAATATGATTAGATTCAATTAAGTACTAAGTATGCAAACAAGATCCACAACATACAAATACAAATCCAAATATGAACAACATTTATTACATCAAATTTAAATAGTCTTGTGGATTTCTAAGGCACAACCTATTTTTCATCAACTTCATTCTTCAAATCTGCATCATGGGTAAAAACAGGTCAACTACGAGAGTTGGTGAGTAATCTAATTTTAGTAGAGAAAATTGTGAAGTTGAAACCTTTATAATTGGAAATTTGTTTTCTTTTGAAGTCGGCAAACAATTGTATTTGAGATAACGGTTTATAAATCAAAAATTGATTAACAAATGATAACAACAACAATAAGTCCTCACCCTATATATACATATGTATATATATATATATATATATATAAATATATATAGGATGGAGCATCTAATCATCATACACACTCAACCACGTGCAATCAATCACCTTAGCGTCCCAAGGCGGGGTGGTCAACCCAATAGCGCTATTATTGTCCATAACGTACCTCAAGAATACGCGCATAGTCATGGAGACTAGACTAAAAATGATAATGCACTACAAGTACATGTAGCGTAAACAAACAATAGTTATATAATTAATGACTCACGTATAAATGTCCCAACAATGTCTCAGTTGTGATAAAACAATAAAATGAAGTTGGAACATATTAGAACCACATGATACACCCCAAAAGTATTGAAAATTATAAAATATGGGGTAGATTACTCACATTAGTCCCAAAACGAAATGCGTGTGTCGTACGATAGACGATTCGGGTCAAAATGGCGTAGAACCTAATATAATTAATAGTTTTGGTTTAGGAACTGCTAAACGAGAATGGAGTATTAATACAAATAATTAGACACATATTCTTATATTAGATGAATTAACAATAATTCATTTTGATTATAATATTAAGGTATTTATTTGTTAAATGAATTTTAAATTGAATTACTTACTTTGCATAATTAATTTATATTTTCAATTTAGGCCAGATTTTAATAATTTCTTATTAAAATAATAACTTGCCCAATTATAATTATTTACAGATTTTAACAATTATTTATATGAAATAATCATTAAAATGCATTTTTACATGCTTAAATACTTAGGAAAATAGTTTTAAATAGTAAACAGTATTGAAAAATTATGAAATTATTAGAAAATCATTATTTCATACAATATGAATTACTGTAAAATTTGTATATTTTTCTGAACTGTTTTAGTATTTATTTAATATTTTAATGATTAAACAACACAAAATTCGGGAAAAATAGTAAATGATTCTCAAAAAATCTGTAAAATTAACCATAGTTTTATAACATGATGTAGAGCTCAGTGTATAAGTTTCAGATATTTGTGACTATGGGAAGTATTTTTTATATATTTCATTATTAATTAATCAATAAAATCATAAATAATAGTAAAAAGTAATATAAATGCATGAAACTTCATATATCATGTTTAATCAGTATACAGGTCATCCCAGAATTTTCTCAGAATTTATTGAATGCAAAAAGTATTTTATGTGAATTATTGCCCTACTTTATTGCAATAATTATAGTAATTCAATAAAAATAAATTATTTTCTGAAAATTTCCAGAACTTCTTATTTTATTGATGGGATTCTGAGAAAAATCAGGTTTATGCATAAAATGAGTTTTAGATATTTTGGTGGATTTAATTTGTTTCTTGTATGAATATGAAACTTTTAACAACATACCTTGATGAATGCTTCAAGAGGGATGAAGATTTGAGTATAATAGATTGTTCTTGGATGGAATATGAGTATTCTTGGAGGAAATTTCGAGATTGAGAGTGAGAGAAAGAATAGAGAAGGTTTAAGTGGTGAAGAGAATAATGTGTTGGGAGAAAAAGGAAAGGAAAGTGAATGGGAGGTGTGAGTGGGAGACCATGAGAATAATCTTTTTGCTTTTGGTGGTCTTCATAATTTCCCACTAACACAAGCATCTTTTACATAATTAATATAAGAGTTTTATAAAATTTAATGTAAAGTTTATAAAAATAGAGTTTTATAAAATTTAATGTAAAGTTTATAAAAATGGAGTTTTATAAAAGATGAGTTATTATTTGATTATAACAATCTACTTTGATTTGAAGTTTAATTATAGCATTCAAGTTTGATTCTTTTAAATTTAATTAGAGCATTATACTTTGATTTGATTTTAATATGGTATCATAATTTAATTTGATTATAGTTATAACGTTGTACTATACTATGTTGCTATTAACGTCAATTTATATCGTAGTGTATGAGTTTCGATCCTATTAGCGTCAAGTAATCTTGAGTAGAGTTTGAATGAGATTGTGAGAGGTTTCGTTTGTGATCTTTTTGAGTGTCCGGCTTCGCAACGCAAGGTCCATAGACCCCGTTAAGCCATGATTTAGTGTCCTACACAATCCCGATGATTGTGCAATAGTGTTTTATCGCTTTGGTTCATTGTTTAGCACTGTTAAGGCTAAGGAAAATCAAACACATGAACTTTCCAAATGATGTTTTCTCATTAAAATAGCGAATTATACAGTGATTACATAACGTAAACCCTATCATACAAGGGTTAATGGAGTTGACCGGTTTGACTAGTTGACTTTGTTTGACTTTGACTTGACCGAAATTTGATGGTTGTCACAAATTAGCCGACGGGGTCTAAATGAAAGTTGTAGTACTCGTAAATACCAATGTGTGGATATAAAGAACGTAGAAAACGGAGCTCGTACGCGGAAGATACGGACAAAACTTAGGGGTTACTTTACTATAAAATCCCTATAAATAAAGGGTGAACTCTTCATATTTTCTTCACACCATAAGCCTTTCTTTCTCTCTCTAACTTCTCTCTAGCCTCCCTAACCCCCTCCCAAGTTTAGGGAACCTCCCTAGCACGAGAAGGAAGCCACGGAGCGCCCGAAGGTTCCGAGAAGAAAAGCTTTCGGCTCGGAAACGCTGGTCCAGCGAAGCCCGATTTTTCATAAAAACCCGTTGTAAGTGAGCTATGCCTATACTATATTTAATATAGCTTTTATTTAAATATAGTAATGTTATTAGGACCTTATAATAATTATTTGGGCTATTATTATGGTTTATATAAGTGTCGTTATAATATCTTTTTAACCACTCGCGGTACGGGGAATCTGGTTTGGAGGGACGCTTGGGTTGCTGGATTCAGAAGTGCTATATGCCAAAATAATCCTGCCCTCTGTGTTCCATGTCTGGCCCCTGTCCATACATAGTGGCTGAAGAGTATTGTTTAACGCTTATATAATAGTAATAATAGCTAGACTATTAATTAGTCTCGGTGAATATTAGACTAAACTTTAGCGATAATAATGCTAGGTTTCGTCGAATGAAAATAGAATCGTTAAAAGCGAAGTGCTGCCCGAGTTTGGAATCATCACTTTAACAAGTGAGTGCATAGTTACATTCATCTTACACATAGATATTAAGTATTTTATATAAATTACGTGCTATGTGTGCACATTATCTGTATACTTGCTATCTATGATGGATGAGCGATTTTATACATGTTTTAAATGATTTAAAATGTATATATGTATTTTATATCTACATAATATGTTGGGTAAAACATGGGTAGATGAAATATGAGTTGGATGATGAGTTGAGAGGTGATATAGACCATGAGGTAAAGGTGAGAGGTGGACGATGTGAGAAGCCTTTTTCCCAAATGATGTCCTCGTCATCTATCAGAGTATTGATGACAACCACAGACTATTCTAGACAGTCCAGTGGAACACTAGCAGGCTCGCAACCTGTAGGTGTTGTGAACGATGTGTTCACCCGGTGTACTCTAAACCCTGGCGATCATGCAGACTTGGTGCCTAAACCTTGGCGATCCTGCAGACTTGGTGTCAAAACCCTGGCGACTATGCGGACTTAGTGCCTGTTGTATAAACCCTGGCGACTATGTAGACTTAGTGCCTAAACCCTGGCGACTATGCGGACTTAGTGCCTGTTGTATAAACCCTGGCGACTATGCAAAGTTAGTGCCTAAACTCTGTCGACTATGCGGACTTAGTGCCTATTTTATAAACCATGGCAACTATGCAGACTTAGTGCCCATTGTGTAAACTATGGCAACGATGGCCTTCGTGCCGATTCCTTAAGATGATACTTAGGAATGAATGAACGAGGAATATCTGATTCTTAGGGTAGATCCTTAAGAATAAGGAAGATAATGAGGATGGGTAATTGGGTTAATTGTTTGATGATTAAATATAATATAGTTATATTATTGTGGGTTGAAAACCCTATGTACTCACCAGGTTTCCCAACCTGAACCACTCCAGCTTATTTGTATCACAGATGTCGATACGAAGCTACTTTACACTGAGAGATTAAAAAAGATGTAGATCACTAGTGCAAATGAAAGTAAGTTCTGTTTATGCTTATGTTCCTGTATTGACGATGACATCCCAAGGTTTTAAAATGAATAAAAATACATTTCTTCATAAATGCTTTGATAACACATTTATCATGTTTTTCTGGGAACAAATTCCGCAACATTTTTATTAAAAGAAGTAGTCTGATTTTTATAAAGCATAAACAAAATTGGTCTTTTTTGGCCGTGAAAATGGGGATGTCACACATTTCAAGTTTGGGCTCATTTGGTGGGTTGCAAGTCACCAAGTAAGCTACTTTATGGTTTAAGACGTTGAAAAGGACTTGGATATGTGATTGTAGCTTCTGGATTAGAGTATTAAGCACTTAATGGGAAAAGTGACTTAACTGAGGAGTACGTTGGGCGTACATGCAGGTACGTGCAGCGTACACTCTATTCAGCCACTACGCTTAGCGTACAGAAGAGTACGCCCCGCGTACTCATTAGTTATGGGCAGGGGCCCGTATCTTACCATTAGCATGAGCGTGGATGGGGTTCCATGACTCTTCAGTAGCAGGACAGGGGCGGGGCCCAAGATAGGCGAGGCCTTAGAACAGGAATTCAGTGGTGTATGTTTGCTTTATGTGCTAGTATGTTTTGTGATTGTATATGTATAGCGGGCGGGGCCCGGATACAGGCGAGGCCTAAGAGAAACATATATGTATACCGAGCGAGGCTCGATGCCGGGCGGGGACCGATGCCGGAGCGAGTCCGATGTTGGGCAAGTCCCGATGCAGCGGGCGGGGGCCCAGTATGCGGTTATGTTTATGGTATATGGTAGGTTGGGGAACTCATTAAGCTTCGTGCTTACGGTTTTCAGTTTTAGTTTCGGGTACTTCCAGTAGCGGAGGGAAGAGCTCGGGATGACTGCATCGCACACACCATGATGTTTAGCCTGGGATGTTTTACTTTGATTTTTGATATGGAACTCTGATGACAATGTTTTGATTAAATGCTTTGATAACTTATGGTTTTATTAATGAATTGAAATGAAATTTTTGGTCTTGAGTTTTGGGATGTTACAGGAATGTTGAAGTATATTTTGTTAGATATGTATATCAATTAGCAGATATTTTCCCAAGTCCTTACCTAAAGCATCTTTTAATCATATACTTCAAGGGTTAGGAATGATGGAGGAAGAATCAGTTATGATTTTTTATCACAAATAGTGGATCGCATTGCAAACAGTTATTGTTCATTTGCGATTGACTACGATCGATCACATAGAATCATAACGGGTAAATTTTCTTTGATCATAGTTATTTCTTTACTGTTCAACTATGACTGGATGTGATCGCTCGTAATGAGTCGTAGTCTGTTTTCTACTTTCTTTTTTATTCAAACAAATTCAAAAATCCAAAAATATTTTCTCTTTTATAAAACTTTCAAAAATCCAAAAATATTTTCTCTTTTGTCAAATTTTCAAAAATCCATAAAATATTTTTTCTTCTACAAAAGTTTCAAAATATCCAGAAATATTTTCTCTTTTATAAAATTTTAAAAAATCGAAAAATATTTTCTTTTATATAAAATTTTCAAAAATCCAAAAAATATTTTATTTTATAAATTTTTCAAAAATCCAAAAATATTTTCTCTTTGATAAAATTTTCAAAAATCCAAAAATATTTTCACTTTGATAAAATTTTCAAAAATCCAAAAGTATTTTTTTTTATAAATTTGTCTTTGTACACACTTGCTGTCCAAGCATGCAACAACGAAAATGATAGGGATTTGATGCTTCTTGATATTATTGACTAGTTAAGTGTCCATAGAAGCATGCTGCAATATGTTGTCCGAAGCCTCACGGAATTTCTAGTTGCGAAGCCTTAAAGAAAATTCTTGGTCTAAGAATTTCTTCCCAATAGGCTATATTCCCAGAAATCATTGAGCTACCTTTCTCTACTCATTTTGGAGTTTAGAGATGATCGTTTGGTCATTGTTTCATAGCAGAGGTACTACGATTCTCTTAACCAATCTTGGAAACTGATAATGTCTTGGGTATACACAAACCTAAACACAGGGTTCCTTTTCTTCACCATAAGGAATTAACAGTGAATTCGTTTACAAATTCTAGTATGCAACTATGAATTGAACGATGGAACGAACTATGTTTTCAAAATTTTGTTTAATAGCAAAAAATTAAATTTTTTCCAATTTAGCCGCCTAGGATCGATCCGCCTAGCTCAACTTTGACTGCATTTGATCATCACCGATTAAGATGGCTGACTAGCATTTAATCCCTGATTAATTGGCTGCATAAACTGATTTTTACAACATTGATTATATATATATATATATATATATATATATATATATATATATATATATATTTCAATTTGATATTGATGGCAAATTATATATCATAACATGATGTGAATTAAGTATGGTACTCTTTAGACTTATACATTAACTTATAAGACTAGAGGGAGTGGAGTGCGGTAAGGATGACATGGCGCCTACATGGTATAGGGAACACCGCCCCCTCTATGCGGTTTGGGGAGTGCGGTTTGGGAGTGCGGTCATTCTTGGGAGCGCTCCTCTCTCTCTCTCTCTTCCTCCCTCTCTCTATCTCTCTCTTCTTTCTCTTTCCTCTCTTCATGGTATACCACTCATTGAGTGCGGTAAGGGAGTGTGGTAAAATGAGGGAGCACCACTCCCTCCAGCCTAAGGGGGTGTTTGGTATAGATAAATGAATTCCTTTTCCAACTTTTTCTTTCTCTATAAATTTTAGAGAAAATGCGAGAAATGAAAAAATAGCTAACACGGAGAATTGGGAAAAAGAGGTGGATAATTGAAAACTAACGAGGTATATCCCTTCTCTCCCACTTCACCTCCTAAGCCCTAACGAGGCTGTCTGGAGATTTTGGCAACCCCGACCAACACTCCACCACCTTGCAAATATGAAAGAGAATCCATATTATTCACCATATCAAACCTATTTATCTTCCTCTTTTAGTTGGTTGCAGCTGATGTGATTCTAATCAACGGAGACAAATTTTGTAAGGAGGCCGGTCAAGATCACTCCTTGGTAATTCAACTCATCTCATCTTGATATGTACTTCTCTGTTTCTGTCTTACTTTATTTATCCACTTTTCGTATCTCAATTTGGTTAATTTGGTTATGTATTGGTATGTATTTACTTACAAATTCACATATAAGTCGATCAATCATCAATTATTTATTGAAAATATTCATTCTTTCAAGGGTTTTAGTTACATTGTGTTAGATTTTATGTTTAGTTAGTCATCTTCAAGCTACAGGTTGAATATTAAAGTCAATTTATTCATATTGTTAGATTTGTTGCGATGTAGTTGATAAATTACATAATTTATTTGTTAACAATTTGCAAGACTAGCCATTGTTACCATTCAGTCAACTGGAAATGAACACTATGTTCTATTAGCAACTAGAAAGACCAAGAAACAAGCCAAGGTTGCAACTTTACTTCCTAAAACTATCATGAAGAAAGCGTTCAATTTTACCTAGCATGCAACTGTAACAGATAGTATTGTAGGGGTTGCTTCTTGCTTGTTATCTTCAACAAAAGAGGCAGATGGATGTTGCCACTCAAGGTGATCTTGATGCAGAAAATCCAATTGGCAGATTAAGATTGCTAAAAAGGCATTACCATAGATTGGTACTATAAATGAGGCCTTTGAGATTCTTGTATTGATCCGATTAAAGAAAATATTTTTAGCACTCCAAGTTTTACAATTGTTAGCAACTCATGTACTGTTTTTTATCTTTCTAAAATTGATACAAAATAAAGTTTTTAAAATTGTTTTTGTTCTACAAGCTGATATTTGCAACATTTATTCATGGATTTAAGCAAGAATGTCTTATATTTTCTTCAATTTTTTGTACGAAACATGTAATGATGTTTTCTTTTAATACCTAAAGACGCAACAAATGAATGGAATTATTTATCTGATTGAGATGCAGTTGCATGATTTTTGTTTGTTGGATAATGTGAGAAAATAATGAATAAAAAATAATTGAGAAAATGAAAAATTAGAAAAAGAAAAATTCATAATTAGAATAAATATCTAAATCATAATTGGATTATTGTAAAATATTATTGTTTGATGGTGAAAAAATCATTTCCATTCGATTGGTTGTTACAACCAAACAAGGGAATTCATTCTCGAATGCATTTCTATGATAAATTCTTTGTTGTACCAAACACTAGAACCAATTCTTTTCCTCCAGCTTAATTCTCTTTCTCTACATTTCCATTCTCTGTTTCAATTCCATTTCTCTGTACCAACGCACCCTAAGGGTTAGAACGAAATAGTTTTGAATAAACTATTGTGATGTGAGACTAGCATATAAAGTTGTACAATTTATATTTCTTTAGGTGTTATGAGGAAAGCCATTAAAACTTGGAAGATTTTGTTTTTGTGACAATTTCTGCATTAATGTCAAAGATGGTATGAAGTGGAAAACACCATTTTTTTCATTTATATTAAGTTACTTTTAGGGAATGAGAAATTTTTTAGTAATATCAATCATATACATAAAATAGGAAAGATACCGAAATTATACTTATAGAATTGAAATAAATATATGTGTGTTGATAGTTAATTGTGATAAATAGCTAAACATATGGTGTTGAAGTATGTATCATAATGAGATGATTTGGGAATATCTATAAAGACAATTTTATATGGATAATTGATTTAAGATAAGGCGTGTTTGTAAATGCTAGACCTTGTGGCTATTTCCATCAGAGGGTACTTTCCATTATATTTATCTTATATTTGTTGTTATGTTCCATGATTTATGGTGCATGTACAAATAGGAAGGACAAGAATGAAGGCTTACGTTAGTGATGCTTGTCAAGACTTCGAAAATTTTATTTTTCACCTTTTATTGTAGTATGATGTAACACCTAATTGGGTTGATGTATAGTTTTATACAAATATGGAAATTTGATACATCTTGTTATTCGTTTGGTGACATGAATTACACAATCCGGTATAAATAATACTTGAAAGAATATATTTTGGTGTATTGTGTAATAGTTTTGGGATGGTAAAAAATGTATATGCTTGTAATGTGTTAATACATTGAAAGTATATTTTAAACAATATTATTCAGGGCTACTTTGTTAAATTTAAGGGAAATTCTACTAATTTTAGGGTGAATTTGGTTGTGTTATGTGTTCGTTTTGCTTTAGGAAAAATTTCCACTTTTAAAATTCAAGTTTGAACTTGTTTTGTGTGTTAGTCTCAATTAGAGCAACTCGCCACTTTAAAACTGAATTGTGAGATTGATTCAAATTACTTATAAATATGTTGTGTCGTTTATTTGCTTCAATTTAGAAAAACTTACCACATCAAAAATCATTTAGGAATTTTGTTCAAACTATTGTTTAATGTGTGTATGTTTGCGGTTCATTTTATGGTAATTTGTCACTTTAAATCATTGTGAGATTTCCGAGTTATGTCAAATGGAAAGTGGTGTTCACAAAGTTCAATGTAATAAATGTGTTCGATTGTAGGGATCAATTTTGATATTCTGATGCCAGATCACTCTTACATATTCGATGAGTCTAAGACGACAACAATTAAACAAGAACATGTTTAACAACAATTTGTGTTTGTATTTATTTTCATGTTTGTAATTGAAATTAATACTGATCACATTATAAATAAAATTATTTATTAAACGTGTTAGCATTTAGATTGCATGTAGTTTTTAAATGCAAAACGATTAAGAGTAGACCTACTCACCCTTACAAGTTTTGGTTGGTGACATTGTTGACTGATTTTTGTTAGTATATATATATATATATATATATATATATATATATATATATATATATATATATATATATATATATATATATATATATATATGATCATTAGATAGATGTGAATTATGGTATTCTTTAGACTTGTACATTAACTTATAAGGGTTATAAGGGTTAGAATGAAATAGTTTTGAATAAACTATTATGATGTGAGACTAGCATGTAAAGTTACACACTTTATTTTATTTAGGTGTTAGGAAGAAAGTCATTAGAACTTAAAATATTTTGTTTTTGTGATAATTTCCGGCTATTTTTAGCATTACTCTTAAAGATGGTATGAAGTAGAAAAAACCATTTTTTTCACTTATATTAAGTTACTTTTAGGGATTGAGAACCTTTAGTAATGTCAATGACATACATAAAATAGAAAAGATACGGAAATTATATTTATCGAATTGAAATAAATATATGTGTGTTGATAGTTAATTATATATACTATCAATTCCTAAAACCTTAGATACAGTAAACTTCTTTCTCTCTCTTTCTTATTTGCACACGGAATTCTTCTCCTCTCTTATTTTGCCGCGCACTGAAGTCTTCTTCTTTCTTATTTTGCCCCTGTAACTTGTGCTGTGGCTGATGTTTATCTTCTTTTCCTCAAAGTCGGTTGCCTCCTATACGATTCGTTTCTCTTTCTTTATTTCTTTCCCGTTTCTTCTTTACTCTTCCTTCTTCTTTGCTTTTCTATTTTGCTTCCTGAGATGCTATGTTCACCTGCCTGGAACCACTCTTTGATTTTGCGTTCTCCTTCTTCGCACCAATTGTCCGTCTCCTTCCAGCTTTCTCCCTCTAATCCCTATTCGTCTTCTTCTCCCAAAATTTTATTTGTGTCTTAGAGAAGGCGGAGTGAGATCGGAGAGAGAGAGCGAGCGAGAGAGAGAATCAACACCTCTCGAGCTATTTTTTTTCCCACCATATACGATAAATTGTTGAGGTAAATCGAGGTCGGCGGACGGGCCATAGAGTTTTACTTATCCCAGCCACCTGACCACATCGAAGAACAAGGAAGCAACAACTTTTCCAATTGATCTGCAACCTTTGCTAGGTGAAAGGTACGAATCGGTTCAAACCTCACATAAAACCTTAAGTTTTTTTTTTTTTTTTTTGCCAAATTTCCGATACTATCACAAGAAATGGAACAATCAGGTCAAATATTTGAGAATTCATCATGCCCGCCAAGTGTTTGATGCAAGTCCTGAACCAACAATACCACTTCTGTAATCAATTTCTTAAAACTAACTTGATTGTTTCTCACCGGCAATTCAATGATTTCGTTGTTTTAAATCCAGGATATGAGTGTAGAGGTAAAGTTCTAATTGGTGAATAAAGACATTACATTAATATGAACATATTTGTTAAAGTAAATAGTTGATGGTTAATAATCTTTGCTCAACAGAATCAACTGGAAGGTTCCCAAGAACTACACAAGGTTAGTAATTCTAGACATTCATTTTTGTTTATTGATGTGTGTGGATTTGCCAACAGATAGTTGATGGAGAACAAGATGGAATAGTTGAAAGTCAAATTCCTGGGAATTGTAGGAGAGTTTATCTCGTTTAAGGGATACTTTACAACAAATGAAGATAAGGAGGAATTACCAACTCCGAGGCTTTCGCTTAGTACTCCTGGAATGAAGAATCCTTTGAGGGGCGATGGTTTTTTAACAAAAATTAATGCTATTCAATTTACTTTGATTAACTTTCAACTTGAGTATTTTAGGTGCTTATATCTGTTAATAATCTTTACTGGTCAGTAAAGGCAACAACGTCATAGGTTCGATTTGGTTGCGAGGAGGGAGCAACGGCCTATGGAGCCGGTAGAGAATCCCAGCAAGAGTTTTTCCGATCTGCAGTTTCATCAGAGGTAAATCAACCTGGTTTTCCTTTCCTCATAAATCGAAGCCCTACTCTACTGTCCTTTCTTTTTTCTTCTTTTTTTCAGTGAATCCTTTCTCATCAACAACGCCTCCACCTGTTAAAATGATAAATGAAGAACCGATGGCAAACGGAACCAAAAAGCATATGAAACCCCAGATGTTGTAGTTGGGATTTTCTCTGGAAATGCTTCGGGTATCTCTGGCTCTTGAGTAACTCAAAACATATGCAGATTGCAGTAAGTATTCCCTAAATTCCGATTCAACTTTCAGAAATTCTACACGAAGTCGGCTTTGTTTGCTATTGTTCTTTATTATTCACCCTACAAATAGAGTCTTTCCCTTTTCGTATTAGGTTGAATTTTGTTGTTATTACTCTCAGTTTTAAGGTTTTGCTGAATTTCAGTTTGGGTTTGGTGTAATCATACAAATATACTGTTCATTTTAAAGCTAGAAAATTACCACTGTTGCTATGTTTCAGAATTGAATAAATAATTTTTTGATTATTTCTTATAACTAAGCTTACTGTCTTCTGTTTTTGATATATTAACGGGATGTAAAACACTAAACTATTGCTATGGTTGCGGACTTATTGCGACCTGCTTATCAAGACCACAAGTTTCGATATATTGAAAAATATATTCTTTTACTAATTTTTTAAAACTTTTTGTTACTCCTTCAATCAGGATGTTGCGGTTAAAGTTTATTTTGGTAATCAATATAGTGAGAACGCTTTGCAGGACTACAATGTAGAGGTATAACCACTTTTACTTTATTTTTTTTTCCAATCAAACAATAAAATATATCATTTGGATATGAACTATAATGAATTGAGCTTTTAACTTCATATTGATATAATGAAGAGACTACGTCATCCAAATGTGTTACTTTTTATGGGATCTATATGTCCACAAGATAAACTTGCCATCGTCACAGAATAATTATCCAGGTAATTATTTAAAAGATCTTTACAAAACTATAATATGACATCATGTTAGCAAATAAATGCATAATTAGTTTATAATAAATCCAACAGGTATTGACATTAGATTACCATGGTTGCTTATTAGGTATAACATAATTTTATAATCTTGAATCTTTTTGCAGATGGAGATAGAATTGAATTAGATAAAGCGTTAAAGAGACCTTTTTGTCTTCTGATTCAGGAAAGGCAAACATCAAGACAAGGACTTCTTACTGTCGGTAGGGAAACAAGAGGGCCTGCACAAGCATGCCATAGGTCCGAATTCAAGCTTTTCTTTTCTCCTTTAACGAGCAATAGGAAACAATCAATAAATTAATCAACATACAGACATAACATTAGGTTAAAATACCTGATTAATGAAGAGTATACCGCAAGGCCATTATGCATGTGCCAGCTCAACAGTTTATTTATGTCTAGCGATTTTTTTTTTTAGTTTTAAATGTTAAAAAAAACTACTGATTAATGTAACAATTGATGATCCAAATTTGGTAAAAAGATTCTTAAGCCCCGTTTTTTTTTTTTTTCGTGCATCTGTCATGATTTATGCTCATCATAAAACTATTAAAATGGTTGCCCCTTGGGCATCTTTCTGGGTCAGGGAATCCGGCGAGAGTTTTAGAGCCCATGTATGCACTGTATCTTGGTCAATTAGATTTGGATAGTAGGACAACATCCACCAAATAGCAATATACTTTCATATCTTTCAGTATTATAGCAGCATTCATGATTTCTTTCGTTTTTATGATTGATAAATAAATAAAAGTCCATTGTTGTTTCTTGCATTTAGCATTTATCATCTTATTTATAAAAAAAAACCAATGAGTTATCTAACATGCATACTCATATAGAAAAAAAAAATCAACAAATGTTTTCATATACTACCAGGACTGAAAAAATGACCATTGAAGTTATCTGGACCAGGGGCTCATTCAGGTAGTTTTCTTATTAATTGTCTATTGTTTGTAATATTTTCTCTAATTTTTTAAGAAATAAATTTCCGGGATTTTGATTATTTCAGTGGATGTATTTGATCCCTAACCAGGTTGTTCAACAGAACATGAAGTTGGTGCAATCCCCCGATGGCAGAAAGTGGCTGTATGGAGAAGTTCATGGCCAAATTTTGAAGTCCGTTTATTATTGGATTTTTTTCTCCGATCTCCATCTTTAGTCATTGGTTTCACCATATCTGCAAGCAATTAAATATAATAGGTAAATCATCTCAAAACATTTTTTACTTTTTCGGTTCTTTTCTAGGGTAAAATACACCAAATAACAACATACTTTCAATGATTTGTTTGTCATATGAAGACCCCTTCTGTATATGTAATATGTTTTTATTAATATTATATTATGTTTTACCATTTGGTACAACTTGAAATAAGGAAAAAAAAACAAACACAGCGCCAACGGCGCGCATGATTCCCCTCTAGTTGTGATAAATAACTAAGCATATGGGACTGAAGTATGTATCATAATGAAATGATTTGGAAATATCTAAATAAAGACAATTTTATGTGGATAATTGATTTAACTTAAGGCGGGTTTGTAAATAGTAGACCTTGTTGCTATATCCATTGGAGGGTACTTTCCATTATATTTATCTTATATTTGTTGTTATGTTCCATGATTTATGGTGCATGTACAAGTAGGAAGGACAAGAATGAAGCTTACGTTAGTGATGTTTGTCAAGACTTCGAAGATTTTAATTTTTCACCTTTTATTGTAGTATGATGTAACACCTAGTTGGGTTGACGTATAGTTTTATATAAATATAGAAATTTGATTTATCTTGTTATTCGTTTGGTGAAATGAATTACATCATCCGATATAAATAATACTTTAAATAATATTTTTTGGTGTATTGTGTAATAGTTTTGGGATGGTAAATAAATATATATGCTTGTAATGTGTTGATACCTTGAAAGTACTTTTTTAAAGAATATTATTCAGGGCTACTTTGTTAAATTTAAGGGAAAATCTATTAATTTTGGGGTGAATTTGGTTGTGTTATGTGTTCGTTTTGTTTTAGGGAAAATTTCTACTTTTAAAATTCAATTTTCAACTTGTTTTGTGTGTTGGTCTCAATTAGAGCCACTTTAAAACTGAATTGTGAGATTGATTCAAATTACTTCTAAATATGTTGTGTCGTGTATTTGCTTTAATTAAAAAAACTTTCCCCAACAAACATCATTTAGGAATTTTGTTCAAACTATTTTTTAATGTGTGTATGTTTGTGGTTCTTTTTATGGAAATCCGTCACTTTAAATCATTGTGTATTTTCGAGTTATGTCGAATGGAAAGTTGTGTTCGTAAAGTTCAATATAACAAACGTGGTAGGTTTTAGGGCATCGATTATGATATTATGATACCAGATCACTCCTATATATTCGGCGAGTCTAAGACGACAACAATTAAACAAGAACATGTTTAACAACAATTTGTGTTTGTATTTTTTTCATGTTTGTAATTGAAATGAATATTTATCACATTATAAACGTACTCCATTTAGATTGCATGTAATTTATATTGCATGTAGTTTTGGTTGGTGACATTGTTGAACGGTGTTTATTAGTATACCGGCTGGTCCTCGTAGCTATAAACATGAGTTAGATTTTTCTAAATTTGTCTATGTTTAAAAGTTTATTTTCGCAAAAGAATGTTGAAAATTAGATTTTCCAGCAGAATATCTGGAAATTTTGTAATTTTATATTAGAAAAATGAAATAATTAAAATATTATTGATTATAAGATATTTTAAATAAATTCCGTCGTCAGTCAATCACTAAATGGTAATGTCGTTAATCCGTAGAAACTAATGTGTCGCTATTTCATCGATAAGTTTTCTTATTCTGTTACAAATCTTTTGTTGTTTGGTTGCTTAAATTCTTTATTTCAAAAATATTAGGAGTAAAATATGTTAGATTAGCGACAAAATATTGTGGTTCTCTAATGCTAATTATTAGCCACCGGTGTATAAGTATGTCTACAATCTTATTCATTTTACAGGGGTAATAATTGTGTGATTAAACGAGTTTATTCATTAAGGTTTTCTTCTCTCTAGTAACCATTAATTGATTTGAAGGCTTGTACTTTTCACAACCCTGATCTCATTTGGGTTCGCTTAGTCAAAGTGATATATGGGTCGGATGGAGGTTGTGGTTCTTTACTCCCAAAAAAAAGTTGGATAGGTCCTTGGAATGGTATTATCCGTATGATGTCCCACCTGTGTGATCGTGGTTTTGATTTGCTTTCTCTTTGTCCGATTCGGATTGGTGATGGTTACAGGACTTCTTTTTGGCAGGATACTTGGAAAGGGGATAGGCCACTTGCAGAGACTTTTCATAGGATCTTTGCTTTAGATTCTCATAAATTTGCTTCAGTTTGTGATAGGGTGGAGTTGGGTTGGGATACTTCCTCTCTTAGGAGATTGCCTCGGGGTGGTATTGAGCAGGCTCAGTGGGAGGCTTTTTTGATTATGATGCAGGGATTACAGCTTAATTCTAGTCCTGACCGATTGGGATGGCTCTTGGATTCGTCTGACCACTTCACGGTTGCTTCAGCTAGGTCTTTTATTGACAATGATATGCTGCCTACAGGTGGTGGCGTAACTTATTGGAATAATTGGGTTCCAATTAAGTTGAATATTTTCATTTGGAGAATAAGATTAAACGGGTTGCCCACTCGAGCAAATCTTTCTCATATGGGTATTTTGTTGGATTCGATTTTGTGTCCAGTTTGTTCCACTACAGTTGAATCCATCGATCATCTGTTTCTAAGGGGTAGTGAATTAATTGATCTTTGGACTAGGGTTGCCATTTGGTGGGGTGTTCAGCTTCCTAATCATCTTTCCATGGATTCGATCTTGTTTTGGTCAAACTCATTCCCTTGGAGAAGTGGTCAACGGAAAGCTTTTGATGCGGTGATCATAACTACTTCTTGGTGTATTTGGAATTTCCGTAATTCCATTATCTTTGGAACGGTGTTGCCTAAGAAATCGATCATTTTTGATGATGTCGTAAAAAATTCTTATTTTTGGGTCACGAATAGATGTAGTAAAGCTAATATCTCTTGGAATTCATGGCTTCATGATCCTGCCATTGCTTGTAATTTATTGTAATTTCCTTTTTCTAGCTTCTTGCTAGTTTTTTTTAATAAAATTCCGTCGTTCCAAAAAAAAAGAAAGGCGAAGGAAATGTTTTGATAAATTTATTGAGTATACGCTTATGGAAATCTTTGTTGACGCCTCGGTTGATATGTTAATTCGATTCAATAGTGTTGAGAAATTGGTTTTAGATAGAACTATAGTGTAGGTTGGTTGTTTGTAATATCATGGCCATGTGTGATGGGGTGCTTACATATAAATTTCTTTGCATTAAACTCTATGCTTCTAAATTGAGTTTTACATAGAAAAGACTTATTATTTTGGAAATTTTTTTGATAATGTCCTAAAATAATTTGAATAGAAAAATCCCGATTATTTAACACTTTTAATAAATTAACGAAAAAGTCATTTTTTTAACAGAAAATGACATATTATGTGATTTTCCTAAAATAATAAAACTTTTCTGTGTAAAACTCAATATAAATTAGTCAACTTTTTAAGATTTACAAAAATACTCCTTTAATTTATTTTACAAATGACCAACATATATCACAAGCAACATAAATAACATCTGAATGTTTAAAAATGAATCATGAAACACAAACAATAGATTTTTGGGAGAAATAACTATTGCTACCCGCTAAGAAAGGTGAAGTAAATGTTTTGATGTGTTTAATGAATTTTTGTTTATGAAATATTTCGGTGACACTTCGGTTGATCCGTTAATTGGATTTGATCCATTAATTGGATTCAGTAGAGCGATTAAATTGGTTTCCACTAGAGTTATAGTAAGTACGTTGTCTTCTTACATACAGATATCAATGTATTAAACGTTATACTTAAAGTTTAATCACTTTTCTGAGATTGACAAATATATTATGTGAACTTAACATGGTCTTTTTTAATAATAACCAAAATGATACTAACTTTCACAACATTGAGATTAAGGCTTAACGACTAAACATGTAAAGTATTGAATGTCATACACGTCTCATAATAACATAGGGCATTCATTTCCTAATTATCAAGGTTATTCATATGATATATGAGTGAGAAAGAAACCAAGATTCCCATATCTAAGTAGCTGATAACCTCCAAATAATTGGTTGCAACCGCTATAGAAAAAATGAATTACGAAAATGCACTAAACAATATAAAATAACAGAATTATTCATTTAGCATAATAACCTTGAAGGATTGGGTCAAACAAACATTCCATGCTAGATTATACTTTAGTAAAACACTTTGCGGTGGCCTAGCATAGTGGTTTGTATAAGAGTATTTCTAAAAGTTAACCTTACAATGACTTTTTTTTTTTTTTTTTGTTATATTATCTTTCCATTAAGTTTTACATAACAATTTTTTTTTTTATAAAAATCCATTTCCTATGGTTAAACTTTTCAAAAGATTTTTTTTCTACAATTAATTAATTTACCCTTTATCTATATTAGTTGTTTTATCATGCATGAATATATTTCAAAATTCAAATACATGGGTTATATAGGTTACCTCAAATTTTTGCAGTACATATGTTGCCAAACTTTAATATTAATTTGATGTTCGTGTTTTTAAACTAATACAGAGGCTATATGAATTATTGATGTTTGCGATTTAATTAGTTAGATATATAAAAAATGTTACTAAGTGTAGGGGATTAAATGTAACAAAATTCTATAAGAAATTTAAAGTTCAGAGAATTATAAATGATGGGAGTGAATTATCAAAAAAGCTATCATATCTAATGGAAAAAGTTAATAAAACATTATTCAATTATTCAAGTAGTAATAAGCTTAAAAAGCCAGCTACCATGGGAGATGTTCTAAAAGTCCAATGCCCATAACCACCCTAATCCTCATTAAAATTAAAACTTCCACACTTCAACTATTAACCATTTCAGTAAATATAACACACTGGAACCAATACCACTACGCCATGGGCACTCTCTCCATGTTTCTTATCCATTGGGCGGATCTTTCATGCTCCTTAATCAATCTTAATTCTATAGAAAAATTAAAAATGCCAAAAACGCAATTAGCGGATACATTCATGATATAATTTCTAATGACATATATGTAGAAAATATTTTTGAAGCCTACAAGCAAGAATTTTATGAAAGATCTCAAATGTATGACACACATAAACACACATAGTTGCATTATTATTCCATAAACACACATTCTATCGTTTAAACATCACCATATCCATACGGATATACATACTCGACAAGGTTTTATTCAGGAACATAACAAGCAGCAGAAAAGAACATAACTTCAAACACAAACTCCATCACAATAACATAAGGGCAACTTAGACATATATATGTATATATATAGATATATAAACCACTGCTGCATGGTTTGAAAAGGTGCCAGTTTTCTACTCTTGGGTTTCCGGGGTGTTATCATCAGGAGCAGGCTGGGATGTGGATCCTTCAAGAAAACCTTCAATAACTTCTTCGGAAAAAGCTGGAGAGAAAATTGGTGGATGATCAAATGCACATGCACTGCCAAAGATACAAATACCTGACTTTTCATAATGCCAGCATATACTTCTCCCCTGTGAAGATAAATCATCAAATATACACTCTCTTAATTAGCTTCTTTCTGTATTTCATATTACGACTGTATCTACATATTGATCAATTAAACCGAGTTTAATTAAAAGCCAAAAAAGATTTGAATACTTACAGGCCTTTGAGGCAGGCCCTCTTCATTTAGAACAAGCGATGACTCTTTCGCAGGATGGTAATTGTTTGTTCCATAAAACCCAGGATTCGCAGCCATTCCCTGTTGAGTTATAAGCTTGAAAATCAGATACTTTGGCATAAGATGGAGAATGAACACATATTAACACTAACAATATTAGTAAACGTAACACTATTTGTATCCTAGAAAGATACGACACCTGATTTCCATTCCAAGCATTAATGGTTGGTTGAACAGTGCTATCTGTCATTAATGGAGCTTTTGGATAGTATTCAGCATTCATATTTCCAAAAGATTGATGTGGATGTTCAAAACCATAACCATTTCCGTGTTGTTCATAAGGGTCATAAATCGGATCGGGATGGTGATATTTGCAGTCTACTCCATAACCACAAGACCCGTTACGCATGTAGAAGGAACACTCTTGTTGTCCCTGGTTAATTAAGAAGATAATATAATCATCAACCAAGTTTCTGAACTAAATAGTATGTCTAAATGTATGTATTTTTACTTGAATTGATTATACAAAAAAAATGGAAGAAGTAGATTACCAATCTGTAAGGGAGTCCGACAGTGTTAAATAGCCTTTGTTCCGGTGGAACTTGTGGTGTGGAGTGCATAAATTTGCAATATATTCCTCGGTTGCAAGCTCCAACCTGGAAAAACTGCAGTTTATGATGTGAAAGCGAATCATAGCTTTAATTCTTCTATAACATATAGATATAGATGGTCTCGTATCATAAATGCCATTAATAACGTTATATAGGAAATCTTGAAATACTTGTTATGAGATCTAGAAAATCTTTGAGGTATTAGCTTTTCCTTCTTCTATATATGTTATCGTTGAACCTTAATGTAAAGATAATCAATCGATAGATCTTGTATTTATCTTTGGTCTAATAAAAATCAATATCTTGACATCTTTAGATGATTTACACAATTTCAAAGGTCAGCGCACCGCTTACTTTCATTAAAGTGTCAATTATTTGGTTTTAATAAAAATTTTAGGAGCATATAACATAGCCAAAGAAATATGGTTCTAGTTTTGGTCCATAACAGTTATTAAATGCACTAAATATTAATTTGAACTATATATTCAACAAACCAATTTAATTTGTGCTAAATGCAACATTGAGTAATGAGCACAAACACAAAAATTTAGGATGAACCAGATAGCTTTTTATTATTTTTTTTATTGTTCTACAAATTAAATGAACTAAATCGGTTAAAATATCAAATAAAGGTTACTAGAAACAAGATTGAAAACCTTGAAAATCGTTTACCAACAAAGTTCACCAATCCATCAAAATCACCGATTATGAACACCAAACACATGGGTATATAATTCATTCTACCTTGCATGGCATGATGGGACTCGGTTTGTCAGATTCTTTTCCAGAAGAGCTTCCATTGTTTCCTTCCTTCTGAACCTTCTCAACCTTCACATGGCAAACACTGGTATACATCAATTTTCATCATAGAATAATCGCAATAGAATCATATATACCATAAGTAAATTTAAGCCACCAAACCCTATAAGTCACGAATTTTGTTTGAAATGTGAAAGCGATAACCTATTTTTATGAAAAATCTATCATGAAGTAAAGGTGAAACCGGAAGATATAGACTGAACCTTATCAGCGGTTTTTAAAGTGGGGTGGCGAAATTTGCAAAAGTCTCCGAAACTACAATATCCGGTATTAACAAAAACCGAACAGTCCTTATCGACCTTTTTTGCCATGAATGTTGTTTGAAAAGGAACCCCTAACGGTGGTCCGATGACTGGAACAAGTTGGTGGTGGAGATTAGAATGGAAGGAGTGTGTGTCAAAAATGATGAGTTCGTCAGCTTTTATATAGTCGTGTGGGGGGGGAGGGGGAGGGGCGGGTGGGGCCTGCTATTAATCTGTTTGACTTCTAAACTCCAACAAATATCATGTAGGTCCACTCATAGTCTCATTCATTCTATTTTAAGGTTTGTTTTAAATGTACGTTCAAAATAAAATGCAATAATTTTTTAATTTTATAAAATAGTATGATTTTACTATAAATAGAATAAACAGAATGAGGGTATAACAAATTTTAATAAAAAAGTATTTTTTTTATTCATAGATTTATTTTAACTCATGTTGGTTTTATTATATGTATGTGAGTTAGTACTATAGGTAAATGGTTGATCAAATCTTTTGTTAAATTAGTTTTCTAAATCATAAAAGTTTATTAATCGACTTTACAGTATGAAGTACTGTTTAAAATTTTCTGTGAATTGATTTTGTTTTTTCAAAAATGGAAAATTTATTAAACACCGGTTTTGTCCAATTTGAGCTTCTTTTTTTTTTTTTTTTTACAAATGTGAACTTAATGATATAAAAGAAAACGTTACTAAACAATTCTCAAAGTCTTATTGCTTAAATAAATTAAGAAATTAAATAATCCATGGGTAGTTTAAATAATATATATATATATATATATATATATATATATATATATATATATATATATATAAAATTTAATTTCTAATTATTTGATTATCTAGATTATTTCAACATTAACATCATGTTCTTACCAAAAATAATATATATAGTGACTATCTTTTTATTATAATTAAAATAAATTAGAAAATCAAACAAAAACATTTTTAAATTTTAAACTAAGAAAAAAGACAAATGACCAATAAAACTTTAACATCAAATTTAGTGGTAATAAATATTATTATAACACATTTGAGGTATATAAATGAAGAATAGATATTCTAAAACCAAAAGTTTGAAGGTTTAAATCCTTTATATGAAATGTATAGATTTAAAAATAGTAAATTAATGAACTGTTTTAAAAAAATATATCATATCACATAATTCTTTTCTAGAAAAAAAAAAGATATTTTTCCTATCATTTTATAAATTTAAAACTTTCATAATATATTAATTTAAAATACGTTATTAAATTCACAATATTATTTTATTAAATATAGACTTTTTTTATATCTTCTCCATATAATTTACAGAACTAATATATTAAAAGTTTTACATCCACGTAGACTTTTAAAATAATTATTATAATATAGTTATTTATTAATTTAAATATTATGTTAAATTCAAAATATAAATCTATATAATATAATAAAAAAATAAACTTTAAAAATATATTAATAATACTAAATTTTAAAATATTATAAAAACTAGTATAAATTTAAAACGACAAGTCAAAATATTTAAAAAAAAACAAAAAACAAAAAAAAACTATTTTTTATTATAAATCATTTTTCCAAATAAATGGTTTTTAAATAATTAACAGAAACAATTGTATTGCCTTTTAACATACAAACAATATTTCATATATCAATTCAAAATTATGATTGAAATTCAAAAAAATAAATAGATAAGTATTTTTTTAGTTTAGTTAATCATAACATTAAGCTGTAATACTAAATCGATAATCATATTTAATTTTATTTAATTGCAGTTTGCGGGTAATGTTATTAAATTATATATATATATATATATATATATATATATATATATATATATATATATATATATATATATATATATAATCATTCAATACATACCTCCTACCTTCCTACTCAAGATCATCATAATTTGTTATGTAGGACATTTAATTTACCTGAATAACAACTTGAAGTTCTTAATGTCAAAAAATTTGTTAGTTTTGGCATTAAAAACATTAAATGGGTCCCATTAAACTCAACCAGTATCCACCTTGTTCTAAATTGCATTTTCGTCCCTGGTCTAGCCAACATTTTCGGTTTTTGTCACAAAGAATTGGATGTCAATTTTAGACCTCATATTGATATTAGTTAACAATTTTGGTCCCTCTGTTGTTACATACTGAGATTCTAGAATTTTTCGGATCATTCAAGAATGTCTTATAATTCTCTATGAGATTGAAGAAAAAGCAATCATGTATATAAGAAACATGTAGAAGGCGAAAAGATCCAAAGTCGTTAAAATATAAAGTTGAGATACAAGTCAGTAATACCATCTAAAGCCTTAGTAAAGGATGAATCAAATTCTACTTGCTATAGTTTATTTTCTAATCGGTAGAAATTATCTTCTTTTATTCTTTTGGGATTATACTTCAATCACTATTAATTGTATCTTTAATACAAATACCAACTAATAGGTAGATAAAACACTTTATAAGAATTTGTATGAAAAGACTTCATCTATATCTTAATTAAATGTTTTATGGATTTGTATGGAAAGACTCCATCTATATCTTAATTAAATGTTTTATGGATTTATAGCCTACATTAGACTAAAGCTTATAATCCTAAAATCTACTAAATACATATTTGTAGGATACTCTAAAAAGTTGTTTAGATTAATATCAAGGTTCTAAATGACGTGAGGTGTGACGTGACGGCAAGGCCAAGCCTCAAGCTTAACGAGTGATGGCGAGCCATGACATTTTTCAAGGCGTGATGTAAGACGGGGATTTTGTATTAATTTATAATTATATTACCACATAAATATAAATTTATATTAAATATAACTACTTATTAGAAGTTTTATATCAATAACTAATAACAAAAAGTTAAAAAAAAACACAATACTTGTATCCCCGATTAGAAAAAAATAACAAAGAGCAAAAAACGTGTCTCAAACGAAAAACACGTGCCATAACACCCCATAATGCGCCATGACACGCCATATCACGCTTTGCCACACGCCACGCCTAACAGCAACGTTATGAGGCTTTTCGTAACGGCGACGCCATGCCTCACGCCATGGCACGCCTTGGCGCGCGTCATGCCGCCTTTTAGAACACTGATTATTATATAAAAACTCACCAAGAATGAGTTCCCTTATATCTCTTAAAGCCGAGTTAGCAGAAATCAAGCTTCTAATGACAAAGCAAGTGGGAAGCACATGGAACTTGAAGCAGCTCAAGAACCATAGCCTAATGTAGCAGGAGTTCGCACTAGTTTTAACAAGAAATTGTTAAACATGAATAATAGTTATTCATAAACAAAAATTGTTTGCATTATTGGTAGAAAACATCTATGACTTGAGAAATATGGAATCTCTCATTGATGAGTTCTTCTTGATGGTTTCGGGAAAATCCATAAACTACCAAAATGCTATTGCAGACCCGACACATATTAAATGACTTAGATTCATGAACATTGAGATGTAATCCATGTCTAATAATCATGTGTGGGCTTGATTAATCTTCCCTCTATAGCAAGGCTAGAAGGAGTAAGAGATTCTTTTAGAAAGAATACTGACATGGATATCTATACACATTTAACAATGTTTGTCATAAAAGATTTTTATCATACTCACGTCATTGACTATGGTCCTTATCATACTTATGACATTGACTATGATCAAACATTTTCACAAGTAGCTATCATTAGATCAACAAGGATATTATTTATTATAACTATATATTCTTAATATGAGATATAGCAAAAAGATTACAAGAAAAAACGCTTTTCTTAATAGACATCTACTATAAGATATATATATATATATATATATATATATATATATATATATATATATATATATATATATATATTGCTTGTCCTGGAGGTTTTCTTAGTCCATGTTATCCTAATAAAATGTGTAAGGCTTAAGATCCACTTGTGGATATAAAGCAAGCATCTTAAGGTTAGAATCATTATTTTAATATGAAAACACAATATATGTTTTTATATCAAAATGAAGATGACATTTGTGTATACTAAGTGGGAGCATAGTGATATTCTTCATCTTCTATAAATGAGACATACTTAATCATGAGAAATTACATTCTGACCATGTCAGTTGTTATTTCACCTTGACTCAGAATGTGTTTCTAAAATGAAAGACTTAGGAATGACAATATATATTCTTGGAATGTAAAATATAAAGAGATAGATAAAGGCGAATGTTAAAGTTTTTAAAATGTTTATGCATATATTGAAAATGTCTTGAAATAGATCAATATACAAGATTCCTTTTGAGGACTCTTGGAGTTGACACATGGCACTAAGTTTGAGCTAGCATCAAAAGGACTTAACTGTAACGCTCACGTTTCTTGCTAGGCATATCCTATAAAATATGTATTTACGTCGGTCGACGATTGTAAGTTGTAACCTTTTAAGAATAAGTGAAAGATAATTATTTGAGTATATGTTATATGCGTGGACATTTGACAAATATTATGTGAATATAATATTTGTGTAAAAAAATTATTTTAAAAAACTTAATAAATATGGCTAATACAAACATTAAAAATAAAAAGATTATTTAGGATAAATAATCTTAACGAAAGTTGTAATGAACCTAAAATTACAAATTATATGTTATAAGATGTATTTGGTCTAAATACATTTAAGGGTGAACCGAAGTAGTGAAACGATAATTTTTCCATTATACTAGTTTTTCGATAATAATTGACCGAGTACTTTTTACGACATTAGTTATTGATTATAAATGATTTGGATAAAATCCTCTCTAATAAATGAAGGTTTTTTTTGCCACTTGTCATACTCTCATTCAATTTGCCAAATGTCATTTTGTCATAATTTTGAAATATATTTTCCTCTTGTTATTTACTTCAATTTTTATTTTTCAATATATCATTAATTTAGTTTCTATAAATTAAACATACCATAATGATAATATTAATTTTAATTTTTAAATTTCAAATTTCAACTTTCAAAGTTCAATTTCAATTTTAAATAAATTTACAGTTGAAACCTTCGTATTTAACATTTTGTTATAATTAATTTTAATTTATTTTTTTGCATGTTTTTTTTTTCATAATTTTTACTTATTTTAAATTTCAAATTCAAATAACCTTACCGTTTAATCATTTGTATTTAAGATTTTTGTTTTAATCAACCCGTATAATATACGGGTCTCACAGCAAGTTTTATTATAAAGGGTATAATGATTTTATTAATAAACAATTAAGGGTCTATAGTGTAATTTGAAGGATATATTGTGTGAATACAAGAATAACCGAGGGACCATAAATGTAACTATAATTGATTTGTGAACTGCAAACCAACATACTATGTAAGAAATATAAGAAAGCTAGTACATATTTTATTAATTAAAAATAACATGTGTTGTTTAAATATGTGGTCGTACAACTTCATTTAATAAAAAGGTATACGTGTTTTGTTTTTCTATTGACTCTTGTAACTAGAGTTATTACGTGTCAATAATTTTAAATGCGTAAGCATTTTAAACCGTACGAAAGATAAGAGATAGGCGGTTTGAATTCTAGTATAAATAGCAACATCTTGAATTATTTTCATATATCAACGAAAATCTTTCATGAAATTATTTTTGGATATCACTTCACATATTAGATGTTTTAGGCAATATAATACGTTGGCAAGCAGTGTTGAGCTTGGTGCCATAATAGTAGTTAGTTTTTACTAACTATTCAGGTGAGTGCATAGTTACTTTGATCTTACACACACATATATATATATATATATATATATATATATATATATATATATATATATATATATGAAGTATTTAATATAAATTACGTGCTATGTGTGCATATTATCTGTGTTCCTGATATCCATGCTTAGGGGTGTCAAAAATACCCGAACCCCTTAACCCGACCCGACCTGAACCCGAATTAGATAAATAGGGTCGGGTTTAATAGGGTTTAAAGGGAAATTCGGGTTAACCCGAAAAACCCGAAAGTTATAGAGGGTCTGGTTTCGGGTGGAGTTCTTTGCTTTTTTTTGGGTTCGGGTCAACCCGAATAACCCGATTAATGGTTTCTATATGCAAACACAATAAACAACAACAATTAATGCATATGATACAACACTTCAATGATTTTAAGATTATTTTGGCAATTTACGTGTACATATTTTAAGCATTCCAAATTATATAACCATCATTGTAAAACCCTTTAAATAATCATTGTGAAACCCTTTAAATAAGTGCACAAAGACACCATTGAAATCAAAGAATGCAAAAGAGTTATAGAAAAAATTAATTAAATTCTCCATTGCTACTGTGTATAGAGTACACATGCCTCCCAACCAAAGCCAAATATTGAACCTTTTTACCAATTTACATTTTATTTCCCTACCCTATATATGTGTATTTATTAAATGGCTCAACACAATACATTCACTTGCTAAGACGCTTAAGATAAATACTCTTGGTTTATGACTCGGAAATTCCCAACTATTTTAATTAAATACCATTTATTGTATTTTGTAGTCCAACTTACCTTTAAACCCGATTAACCCGACTTATCCGATCCTAATAACACGAAACCCGATTAACCCGAACCCGACTAACCCATAACTTAATAGGGTCGGGTTCCGGGTGGAAGTTCATTTTTAAAAAACCCGACTAACCCGACCCTAATAACCCGAAACCCGATCTGGTTGACCCGATTAACAGCCCTATCTATGCTGGATGAAAAAAAAATATACATGTTTTATTTGATTTAAACTGTATATGTATTTTATACCTATAATTATGATGGGTAAAGATGGGTAGATGAAATAAATGATGAGCGATGAATTAAAATGATGAGAGGCCTCAATGTTTAACCTGACTTAGTCATCTAGCGGAGTATAGATGACGACCACAGACTATTCTAGACAGTCCAGTGGAACGCTGGCAGGCTCGCAACCTGTAGGTGTTTGTGAATGATGTGTTCACCGGTGTACTCCATCCCCCTCATGGTTGCCTTACTGTCATATATTGTTGAGGAATCCCCTAAGCAGTATTGTCATCCCGATGATGATCCTTAGGTTAGGTACCTTAAATTAGATGCTTTAGGGACAGAAAGTGAGGATAACGGGAACGGGTAACCGGGTTGATTGATTGATGAAATTAATAAATTTAATTATTGTGGGTTGAAAACCATATGTGCTCACGAGGCTTTCCCAAGCCTGACCCACTCAGTTTCATTGTATTATAGGTAGCGGCACAATAGCACAGATGTGATGAGTTTAAATTTGGAGAGAGATTTAAAGGAGAATAGGCCATTAGAATAATAATTCATTATAAGGCCTGTAATATTACGTTTATGCTTATATTGTTGTACTGACCATGACATCCCAAGGTTTTTAAATATAAATGAAATACATTTCCTCGGAAATTCTTTGATAATGATATTTTCATATTTTTGGGAACAAATTCTGCATTATTACTCTTTTGAAAAGAATACTCTAATTTAAATAAGCAAAAACAAATCGGTCTTTTTTGGCTGTGAAATTGGGGATGTCATAGTTGGTATCAGAGGATTAGTTTAAACGAACTAGGAATTTAGGAAATTTCTAGACTTAAACATGGAATGCTAAGCGATGATTATGAGATGAGTGTCTCATATATATTCTAGACACGAGCACTAGCTTATTTTGGGAAAGATGCCTAAATTGTTTTTCTGTGCCAAATGATTAATGTGATAGCTATAAAGATGCCTTATATGCTATTATTTGATCGGATCTATGGTCTGTTGTCGACCGTATCTGGAAACTTTATGTGTTCAGAATTCTAAGCGTGTAATTACGAAATTAGAACTAGCATGTAACTTTTCAGAGTGACAAGGTGGATTAAACGTCAATCGTAAACAAAGATCTAAATTCACCTATTTTGGTGTATAGATCGATATGGTGAGAACTTGAAGCGGAAACGCTAATGGAAATGCTAATCAGGGGCCTATGATTGAGCGTGCACCGGAAGTAGCAGCTGCACTTGAGCCAATCAATATGGCAGGAGTACAAGAAATGATTCAAATGATGTTGGATCGCCAGATGGAAGAGACAAGGCGTCTACTTGAACAGAATAGGGATGAACCTACTGTGCCTATTGAATAGCCTGAACTGAATGAGGGTTAGTCAGAAGAAGGAAACTACAACAGAACCGTTGACCAAGCTGAACCACCAGTGGTTTGAAGGAATAACCAAGATGGAGGGATTGATAGGGATGGGCATATGTATAAGAACTTCTTGGGTGCCAAACCACCAAGTCTTTCGGGAAGCCCAAAGCCAGTGGAGATTATGGACTGGATCTCCGAGATGGAAATGGTATTTGAAAGCCGCAACTGCAGTAACAAGCTGAAAACCGTCTTCGCAGTCAGACAATTAAACACTGGAGTTTTCAAGCTGGTGGAAGTTATTGGCAGATACATGCCATGAGGAGAAGCCCTGAGGATGTCTTGGGAAGAACTCATGGAGCAGTTGAAAATGCAGTACTGCTCAGAGGTAGATCCGATAGACATAAACAACGAGTTTCAGAACCTGAAGAAAAGGAAGATGAGCATTGATGATTATGCCACTACCGAGAAGATGAAGTTCTTCCCCTACTTGGTGCCTACTGAACTTGCCAAGATAGAGAAGATTGCTAACGGATTGCCATCAGACTTTGGCCCAACAATCAAAACGGCAAGCACTTTGAAGGCAGCCGTTAGAGCAACTAAGAATTTTGAGACCCAGTGAAGGGAAAAGGGTCTGGAGAGAGTTGAGGTAGGAGAGAAAAGAAAGTGTGATGGATATTTAAGGTCCAACAAGAATATAAAGTTCTCAAAGTCTGGTTCGAAGAAGTTTGGAGGAGGAGGAGGCGAAGCAAGATGGTGTGAGAAGTGAAAAAAAGGCACTTTGGAAAGTGTGGCGAGGAAGTCACTTGTTTCAAATGTAGAAAGTCTGGGCATTATGCCAACGAGTGCACATTCAACAAGAAGGTGTGTTTCAGATGTAATGAAGAAGGGAATATTTCTAGGGACTGTCCGAAGAAGAAAGAGACAACAAGGCCTAATGTTCCCCCGAGGCCATAGGCAAGAGCATTCCAGATGGCCCTGGAAGCAGCTTAGGATACAGAAGATGTTGCTTCACGTACCTTTCTCATAAATGGATTTCCCGCCAATATATTGTTTGATTCTGGAGAAAGATACTCCTTTATATTACATAAATTTGGTGGAAGACTAACATTGTATGTAGATAAACTTGATAATGCTCTAGTTGTAGAAGTTACTAGTGGCAAATTCATACCTGTTAGCAATTGCATTAAAAACATCGCCATCGACTTGAATGAGAATAAATTACACGAGGAGTTGTTACACATTGAGTTGAACAGTTTCGACATCATATTGGGAATGGATTGGCTTAGTGAAAACGATGTCGAAATTCTATGCAAGAAGAAGATGGTGAGAGTAAACCCACCTGGAAAAGAGTCATTTGTGGTGTACGGGGACAAACGCAGTGTAAATTCTGGAATCATTTCCCTAATGAAAGCCAAAAAAATGTTTGTCTAAAGGATGCACATCATACTTGACATTTTTGATCGATGCAAAGAAAGATAAGAAAGAGATACGAAGAATACCAGTGGTGTGTGACTATCCGGAAGTCTTTCCCGAAGATCTTCCTAGATTGCCCCCTGATAGACAAGTGGAGTTTCGAATAGACTTATTGTAGGGTCGAAATATATTGTAAACAGTCGAAGTCTGTTTATTGTACTCTTCGTATGTTTTGTTCACTTCGTATATTTTGTTATGTATTTGCTAAGGTGTCTTTTGTACGAAGCTTAACGTCTAAGCCTTAGTATTTTTTGTACTTCCTGTTTCCTATAAATAGGAGCTGAGCATGAAGTAGATAATAAGAGTCTGAGAGTGATTGCAAGAGTTCACCCTGTTTACTATCATTTTGTACTTGTGTTCATCAGAAGTAATAGAGATGAAACCAAACTATATTTACTTCTTGTGTTCAAATTATATTTGTTTTACTCTGATTCGTTTCATACTCGATTCATCACTTCATCAATTGGTATCAGAGCAGGAATCATAATCTGCGATCTGATTTTCACTTTGATTCAAAAGGTTTTTGAATCAAATTCTGATTCAAAAAGTTTCCGCACCTTTTGAAGTGAAAAGTGTTCTAGATCTTCAGTTGTGATTTGATTCTGCAACTGATTTGTTGAATCGAGTGTTCTACTTGATTTTTCTGTTCAATTCAGCAGTTTGATTTCAAATTTTCTTTGATTCCTTTGAAAATTTTAATCCGTACATCAATGGAGAACTTCAACTTAAACTCAATGACTTCATACTCTCATCTGCTAGGATCTTCAACTAAGATTCCTATGCTCATTCCGGAATACTATGATCAGTGGTCTGATCGTATGCAAGATTACTTGAATGGAATCGATGAGGAGCTTTGGTCATGCATCTCAGGGAGTGTTACTCTTTCGACAAATCTTCAACCAAATGGATCTTCATCTGGTACTACGAGTGTTGATGCTCAATCTGATCGTATGAAGAAACTTGAAAAACGATGCATAAGGGAGTTACGCGGTGCATTGCCTCCAGTTGTGTATAACTATGTCAGAAGTTGTACAACTGCAAAAGAAATCTGGAATAATCTCAAAGAAAAGTTTCAAGGAAGCGAGAAGACGAAAATTAATTCAGTTAAGCACTGTTTGATTGAATTAAAAGATTTCAAGCAAAAAGATGGTGAGTCAATTGAAGTTTACTATGATAGGCTGAATGAGTTGATCTATAAATGTCATCGTCATGGAATTACAAGGACAACAATGGAATTCAATTTGACATTCATCATGGGTCTACGAAAGGAATGGAGGAATGTTACTTTAATGGTGAAAACACAACAGAGTTTCGACACATCATCATTGAATGATTTGTATAATCTGTTAAAGACTCACGAAGGCGAGGTAAATGAGATGGCTGAAGAGTCGAAATTAAGCTTAGGTGGACCATTGGCTTTAGTTTCGAAAGTTTCAGAAAAGGAACAAGTTGAAGAAGAGAATTCTGATGAAGAGGGGTTTTTAATGAATTCGGATGATGAGGCAGTAGCTTTTTACTCAAACAGCAGAGTTAAAAAGTTTTTGAAGAAACCGTTTAATCCGAAGATGAAGCAGAGTGAGGGAAAAGGAAGTTTCGTGAACAAGTCTGTAGGAGAAGAGAAGAAGAAGTTTGAAAAGAATGTTGAGAAGGTGACTGAGGTTAAGAATGAGAAGAAACTGAAAGGAGATTCAGGTGTTAACTGTCATTATTGCAATGGAGCAAATCATCTAGCAAATGATTGCATGCTTCGTAAGAAGGAGGAGAAAAAGAATAGGATAAAGGATGAAGCGTATTACATGGAGAGATTGGAAGAGGTGCGTTCGAAGGAGAAAAACTTATCATTGGTGGCTAGAGGTGAACAGGAGGAAGAGGGCACATATCAGATCTGGTCTTCCGGATCCGATGATGAAGAGATGCGTAATCCTACGCATGGTGCCATGTTCGCGAAGCTGGAGGAAGATTCTGACGAAGAGGTGAATGGTCATTGCTTCATGACCAAAAGTGATAATAAATCTCCAATGACTACCAAGGTACGTACTATTCTTCAGTCTTTCAATATTCCTTTAAGTGCATATGATTCTGAATTAATTGCTTTTGATGATATTGTTGCTTATTTCGATGCTTTGGTTATCTCTGCTAGCAATGAGGCTAAGAAATCAACTTCTCAGTTGGTAGAAGTACAGAAGCAGTTAGATGCCAAGAAAATAAGAATTGAGAGTTTAGAATTGCAAATTACAAACATCATGTGCGATAGGGATTCTTTAAGAAGTGATGTTAAAATGTTATTAGCTCAAAGAAATATATACTGTAATTCTGCAAAGCGTTTGTATGCGAAATTGACTGCTTTACATCATCCGTCTGATATTAGCAAAGAACAACATAGGAAGTTATTACCTTTTCTTGCTTTTGAAAGAGAGAAAATTGATAGTGTGTCTTATGATTGTGAGAAAACCATAGCAGAATTCGATAAAGTGCCTGATAATCGATTTGCTTATGGTACTGTTAAGATAGATGAATATTTGAATGCTGATGAACTTGTTGAAATTGTGAATGATACCTTAACCAAGAATGAACAAATCAAAATTTTGAAAAGAACTGAGAATTCGAAACTTGACTCTCAATCCAATTTCGCTGATGTCGATGATAATTCTGATAGTTTCAGCGAAATCAGTGAAATTGAGGAAGAGGAAAGTGTCGATTGTTCACAGTTGTCTGTCATTAATGTCACATCTAAGTCTAAAGGAAAAGAAAAATGTAATGATTCGTTGGTTAAAAATGGCACTGACAAACCCTCAACTTCGAAAGTTTGTGATTTCGACAATGTGAGTGTCAGAGATAGTCAAACAGATAGTAGTGATGATGAGGATGAAGCTCAAGTTTCGAATGAATCTAAGCCTGACAAACCTGTTTCAAATGAACCAACCATTTCACGTGTTGTTGTTGATCAAGTGTTTGGGGACACTGAAAATTTTGACAAAGTTCTGTCTGAAAAAGGAGCCCATTATTTGGAAACAAATCAAGTGGTATATCTAAATTTCAAGTGTACAGATGATGTTGTTTTTCCAAATCAAGTGTTGGTCACTACTGGAAATGTTGAAAACATTAAACCAGAATTCAACAAAATGGTCGAAAATGACAACAAGAAAACAACAGACGAAAGATTCTTTTCCAATGAAAGCACTGTCGAAAATAATCTAACAAAGATTTCGTATGTTTTTCAAAGACAAAAACCTCAACGAAAATGGGTTGAAAAACAAAAAGCTGAGAAAGAAGTTTCAAAACAAGTTGTTGTGGAAAATGAAAGTGTTGTCAAATTAAATTCAAAAGAATTTAAAGAACAAATAGAAAAGTTTTCAAAAGAAAATGAAATTTCAAAAAGACAAGCACGAAAGAAAATTTTCTGGCAAATTGTTGAGTCTCGAAAGAAACAAAACGGTTTGACATTGAAAATGTCTGAAAAAGTAAAGACTAAATCTGTTGAGAACAAGTCTTCAAATTCAACATCTTATTCAGACTAAAAGAAAAATCCCGCTCAATCAAACAACACAAAATCTGAATTATATCCAAAAACAAATTCTTCAAAAGTTCAAAATACAACGTTTTCCACAAATATCAAAAATACCTCAAAGAGCTTTCAAAATCAACCCTCAACACAACGATTTTCTTCTAATCAACAACAAAGATTTTCTCAAAAACAAAAATTTCACAATCGATTTTCTCAAAATGCAAGCGTTGGAAATAATGTTGGAAGTCGATATGCCATGAAATTTTGTCCCAATTCAAATGTTGATTTCGTTCCACAAAAACCGAATTTTCCAAATTCGTCTGGGAAGCAGAATTCGAAAGTGTCATACACAAAGGGTTCGTCAAGTGTGAAGAATATCGATCATTGGCTTGAAGGACAAGGGAAGATGTTTCAATCTCGTCAGTATTCCTAACAACAGATTCACGAAGCATATGAGCAATATTTGAATGATTCTTCAAATGGAAGTTCTTCTTCAAAAGAATCAAATATTCATGTGAAAACATGGAAACCAGTTTCGAAAGATAAAACTGAGAACAAAAAGGCGAATGTCAGTGACAAATCTAAACCTTCAAAAACTTATGTTTCTGCTCCTTTACCTAATGATGTTGACTTAATTGACTCTTTCAAATCCAAAGTTTATAATTGGGTTTTAGGTTCTTCATTTCATTTGGTTTTCAAAGCTAATAACCAAGGACCCAAACAGCCTTGGGTACCTAAATTCTTTCATTAATTGCAGGTTTTATGTAACGAGCAATATGATGAGAAATGGTACATTGATAGTGGTTGCTCTTGTCACATGACTGGACGAAAGGAGAATTTAAGAGATTATCGAAGTTTGGAAAATGTTGGAGTTGTGAAGTTCGGGGACAATCACAAGTGTCAAGTGAAAGGATATGGCAAAGTCACAAATGGGAAGTTCACTGTTAATCGTGTTGCTTATGTCGAAGGTCTTCAACATAACTTGATAAGTGTTTCACAACTTGTTGTGGGCACTGGCAATCATGTGGTGTTTAACGAAGCAGGTAGCATCATTTCGAATGTTGAAACTACGAAGTTTTGCTCAAGTCCAAACGACATGGTGACATGTTTACTCTTGATATCAAACCAATCATCGGAAAACCCTCAGTGTGCTTACTTTCGAAAGCTTCCTCTGACGTCAGCTGGTTATGGAATCGACGTTTATCTCATTTAAACTTTTGAAATTTAAATAAATTGGTCGTTGATGATCTTGTTCGAGGTTTACCTGTACTAAAGTTTGATAATGATACTTTGTGTGCAGCTTGTGAACAAGGAAAACAACATCGTAAAGGACATCCAATTGTCATAGATTCGAAAATTGTTTAACCGTTGGAACTTCTTCATATTGACCTTTGTGGACCATCAACTGTTAAAACCCTTAACAAGAAACAGTATATTTTGGTTATAGTTGATGATTTTTCACGATTCACTTGGGTGTATTTTCTCAGGTTAAAATCTGAAGTCGCTCAAACAATGATCGAATTTATCAAGAAAATTGAGTTGAGTCTAAAGAAGAACGTTCGAAAAATCAAAAGTGATAATGGTTCGGAGTTTAAAAATAATATGCTCGATTCGTTCTTAACTAAAAAAGGAATTTCGCATAATTTCTCATCGCCATATACACCACAACAAAATGGTGTGGTTGAAAGGAGGAATAGGTCACTATGCGAAGCAGCAAGAACTATGTTGACATATGCGAATCTTCCTCAATATCTATGGGCAGAAGCAGTTTCAACAACATGTTTAACTCAGAATAGATCTTTCATTCATCGTCGTTTCAATATAACTCCGTATGAAATCATCAATAACCGAAAATCTAATGTCAAATTCTTTCATGTTTTTGGTTGCAGCTGTTTTATCATGAATCTCAAAGATAATCTTTCGAAATTTCAAGCTAAGGCTGATGAGGGAATATTTTTGGGGTATTCGACAAATTCGGTTGCATACAGAGTGTTAAATAAACGAACTCGTAAAGTAGAGGAAACGTTTAATCTGAATTTTGATGATTATTTCGTGAAACAAGTTGCAAAACAATTTGAACAAAAACCAATTATTAATGAATCGAATGATGAGTCTGAAAGTTCTAATTCATCAGATTTTGATTATGATTTTGATGAAGTGTGGAATCAAGTATGAATCAAATCAGAGTTATACGAATATAGATTGAACACGAGATGTAAATATGATCTGGTTTCAGCTCTATTATGCTTCCACTGTTACAGAGAGAAAAATAGACAAGTTGTACAAAGACTCTTATCTAACTCTAAACTTATGACTTCGACATATTACAACTGGTCTTCGACCCTTACATTCTCCCCCTTTGTAATAATGTCGACCATCTTCAGTTCAAAAGAATATGTATAGCATACAGCATCACCCTTCGGATTTCAGAGTACCAAGAAATAATCTTCTTCAACTCTTTCTTGTCCCCTTCGTTATTCTTCTTGCAGCTATTCATACGAACAATGAATTTCGTATACTGGGACGTTGTGTATCTCTCCACTTCGCAAGCTTGGAATAAGAATCTCTTGGCTTTTCCATTTTTGTCTTTTCCTGCGAAGACCATGCCAAAAGGCTTCAAACATATTTCCCCATAAGCATACTTCTTCAACTCAGGTTGAGTCTTCGTTGGTTCCATGGGTACTTTCAATTCTAACCCCTTCGCAGTAGCTAACTCCACATCCGTTAGGGCCAAACACTCATAGTAGTTATCTATGAATATTTTGATGTGAGCTACACCAAGACGAAAAACTTCTGGATTAGTCTCTCAAAGATACGAAGCATCTTTGTCTTTCAAGAGTAATGCAACTTGTATAAGATCATACAAGTTCATCAATGGAAAATCAGCTATTGAGAAATTACATTCCTGACCATTCGCCCTTGCAACATAAAATCGAAGGTTCTGCATCATGTCTTCGAAAAGAACATCCCTCTTAATACTGATTACCTTCTTTATCTTCACGAGTGACCAAATTTCCTCTGGAAGTTTCCCTAACATATCATGAAACCTGAGCTTCATGTATGTGTAATCATCATCATTATCAAACTTCTCAACAATTTTGTACTGAGCCATGATAAACATCATTTCATTGATTGGGAAATCCAGTTGTCTCATATCCGTATTAGCAACTGCATAACTTTGCTTCGGCTTCTTCTCAAAAGCATACATATGGTTATATGCAACTCTTGCTTCAATTGTTTCGTAGTTGTAATGCTTTGCAGGATCACCCTTGTTCATTCCAGGTGGGTCACTTGCACGAAGACTTAAAATGCTTTGTACAACTCTTAGCTTCTCTACCTCAGCCTCAGCTTCAGCTTTCTTCTCTTCTTTCGACTTTTCAACCATAATTGTTTTTCCTTTGTCTTTGATTGAGGAACTATCACCAACTTCCTTGGGCTTCGAACTACTACCACCTTCCCCACTCACAATTCCTTTGGAAATTGGTCTTGAAATTGGCTTCGTAGAAATTGGCATTGTTGTCACAACTGTCGAAGTAACAGGCCCAACCGTTGAAATAATTGGCTTTGATACTGGAATTGTTGTTTGAAAAATCTTCCCAACAGTTTTACCAGCTTCAGTTTTCTCAGCTACGTGCGAAATCTCACCAACTTTCGCACTACCAACCTTCTTTTCTCCCCCTTGCACCCCTGTGACCACAGGTGGGGCATCCGTTGGTAGAAGACTGGAAAACTTCGATAATGGAGCCAATTGTTTGTGCAACACAGCCTCGAACTGAGAAAACTTTTGAGACAAGAATTCTGGAGTTATGATCGAAGAGGCAACAGGTGTGGTAGACAAATCTTTCAACTCCTTCAACAAAGAGGTAAGCTCCACAAAGCTTCGACTGTTATCTGTAGAAAGTTGAGTTAGTTGAGGACTCAAGCTTTCATACAGCTTGACAAATTTTGTGAGCCTCACAAATAATATTCACTTTTTGATTGAGAGATGCATACTCTTGCTGAGCACTAGCAATCTCTTTGATCATGTCTTCACGAAGTTCTTGAAGCTTTAGGTTGACATCTTCTCGTACTTGCTTTACATCTTTAACAAACAAGACATGTCTTTCTTTTGCAACCCTTTGTAAATCTTGAACTTCACTCACAAAGTTCGAAGATTGAGACTTCACCCGTAATTCGTTACACTTATCATTTTGATCCACCTTCTCCAAGATTTTAGATTCAGAATCTTGAAGCATGCCAGACACTTTACTAATCATCTTGGCTTCGAATGCTTTGAGCATAACGTCAAGTTCCAAAATTGAAAGAGATTGACTTCCCCCCATGTCAGCTTGAGACTGAATAATAGAATTCATCTTCTTATTCAAAATCTTAAACTGCTTCATCGTCATTAACATGTTGTCAGGGAAAGTTTCTTCTTCTTCGTCAAATTCCATCTCTTCAAATGTTCCCCCAAAACCCCCTTCGTCAACATCAGTATCTTCAGTAGTTTGAAGTGGATCAGTAGTTTGCGATGAGAACAATGTAGTGATGGGTTGGGTAAGAATGGTTTCAAAGGTGGGTGAGTTTGTAGTGTCCGTGATCGGTACAATAAACGGTGGTAAAGAAACAAGAGTAGCAGAAGATGCAGGAATACCTTGAGTAGAAACAACAAGTTATTTATTCGTATTTCCTTCACCCATATTGACATTTACATGCGTATCAGATACGTGTGTAGTGATGTCTGAAGTTCGAACCTCCTCAAGAACTGATTCAGTTATTGAAACTTCGGGTGGTGTTACCTTAGTCTGCTCAGGAAGATATGTTGATTGGAGAATTGTAGCTTCAAGAGTTTCTAGAATTTTCTCCCCTTCGGATGATTCTGCTTGAAGAACCATTTTTCTCTTCTTTAACTTCTTCTTCGAAAGATGTGTAGCAACATCTTCAGCTCTTCGTTTCTTGGAAGAAGGAGAAACAGGAGCTGGAACATCACGAATGAGAATGCCTTGATGATTAAGATATGGTTTACGAACCATAGAAGAAGACTTAAAAGAACCATTAAAAAGCTTTCGTGATCTACGACCCTTTTTCTTAACCCTTCGAAAAATACCTGATTTTGATGGAAGTGTTTCCTTTTCTTGAGTATCATCAACAGGCTCAACCGGGTCAACCGCAACAGTCAAAACTTGTGCATCGGGCTTCGTCTGTTTCGGTGGTGATTTCTTTTTCTTTGGCTCTTGTACTGGTTTCTCAGGAGTAATTATTACATCCTTCTTTGACTAGCGAGACTTCTTCGAGGGACCAGCTATTTCTTTTGGTAACAACTTCCCAGAGCCATCATCCGGATTGATTGTTTCTAAGTACTCCATAAGAACCAAATTCGTTGGATCAACACGTTGTAACATTGCATCTGGAATTTTTGCAACATGTGTAAAGATTTCAGCATCATCCGTAACCTCCTTCGGAAATTGATACTTGATGAATTCAGCAGTCTCCTCATCAGTAGGCACCGCAATTCCCTCTTTGGCATAGAAATATCGAAGGATTAAACTCCAATACCTAGCACATGAAATTCCTTGAACAACATTCGTATTTTCTACACTCTTTTGAAATTCCTTCCATAGTTGTGTAGAATAATCCACATTGATGTCATAATACAACCCAGCTACCACTGCATACACCTCCATTCGACCTTTGTCTAAACCTACACTGCGACCAGTCAAGCAGCGTAGAAAGATTCCGAAGAGAAAATTCCAAACAGTTGGAAGTCCTGACTTCTTGAAATCACTGATTTTGGTGAGTGGTGGTTGATAACCCATCTCATTGAACATGTGGATGATTTGTGCAGAAGAAAGATCAGTATAGATTAGAGAATTAGGGATATCAAGAATCTGACAAAAGATCTTCTTGGATAATCGGATCTTCTTGTCATTCACCAGTTGAAAAGTGATGATATCCATTGCTTTGTTGTACGTAGCAGTAGAACCTGCTTGAGAAAGCCATGAAAGTGGAACAACAAACGAATTGAACATGGAAGTGGAAAGAACAGAACTCTTCAAAGCGACTGCCAACATCTTCAATTCGTCTGGGTAAAGAGAAACATCATCTTCAACTTGATAGTTTGTGCCTTGAATCTTCATGATTGGTTGAGAAGTAACATCTTCAGTGTTTTGGGATTGAGCAACGACTTCAGCAGAATTGGCCATGATTAGGGTTTTTTGAAAGCTTTGAAGAACAATCGGAAATTTAGAGAGAGTAGGAACTTTTCATTTGGAAGCTTAAACTGAGAACACGCTTTGATTCCCCTTTTTATATGTAACCCTAGTGTTTGAATTTGAAGCGAGATTGACATTAAATGAAATCCGACGTAGCACCTTGAATCTCGCACCATACTGCGGATAAAGTAGCCATGCGTCAAAAAGTAGCTGTCACATCACCTAGAAACCCGGACTGAATACAGAACGTCTTTTCAAACAGTCTGATTGTATATCCCAATTGAATTGTAACCGTCACCAGTCTTCGAATGGAGGTAAGGCTCTTTCACTTTTGGGATAAAAAGCGAAGTCATGTGCCAGATGTTTGAAATCATCAGCCTGAGTTGGTTTTACCCAGAACCTCAAGGATTTCGTGAGTGCAGTGTACCAAAGAAAAGATAAGAAACAAATTAACAAAAATTTGGATATGTGATGTCAAAAAAAATTTCGACACAAAAGCAGATAAACCCCGGGCAAAGGTTGCTTCGTTAATTATCAAGAGAGATAATCAACTGTTTGTGTATGTTCCCGTGAATTTCAATCGAATACTAATATAGAAGTATCGAAGGGCTTCTTTTATAAGGCTTCATGGGTGGGTTACAATTTCGTTACATATCAACCTAAACATAAGGTGAGTAATTGTAACCGAAATTACCTGTTTGACCAGTGTAGTCAGTGACAAGTATGTTTTGAATTATTTTGAAAGTAACTTCGAAAGCAAATGAAACTCACACGGAAATCATATTCATGAAAGAATTGATACTGAATCCTGTTGGGTAACAAACATCGTGGGCTTCGATAGTTTGATCAAGATTACGCATAAGAAATGAATATGATTTGGAGTTTCGAAAAGTGGTACTGAAACAAATGTTTCGTCAAACTGGAACAAAGTTCCCCGTCAATTCCTTACGAAGATAGAATTTTGGGTTTCACTTTCATCACGGTCTCATGATGTCAGATCATTAACACAAAATTTTGATATGCCTAAGTCATGATTCGTTTGATCAATGACCTCTCGGACATATGTCATTGTGTCTGAAATGTGTTAGAACTTTGTGATGAAAAAGATTGGTTCACGAAAACACTTGTACATCTGTTATGATTGGACCAAACGGATAACTCTTAACTCATTTGAGAAGAGTAAGGTAGCTCATTTGACTAATGTGAATATAAGCCTGAGTTGGGAAGAAATTTTCATATGAAAAATTTCATTAAGGCTTTCGTAAACACACATTGAGTCTATGGAGGCTTGGGTCGACATGTTGCAGCATGCTTCTAGGGACAGACTAACTATTACAAAGTTGTCGAAATTGTACCTTCCCAGAGAAACACAAGCATGACCCTTGTATGTCCTTCGAGAAATCTGTACACACAAAAGATAAAGAACAAAATAACAAAAATCTTTTTGATGTTTTTGATTTTTCTTAAAAGAAACAATTAACAAACAAAAGAAAATATTTTTGGATTTTGAGATTTTTCGATAGTAAAATGACAAAACAGGAATAAAATCTTTTTGTTGTTTTTAATTTTTCGAAAATGACAAAACAGAAATAAAATCTTTTTGTTGTTTTTGAATTTTCGAAAATGAAAGTGAAATACAAAAGAAATTTGGAAATCTAACGAAAAGTGGTACTTCAAACAAAAATGCTCAATGTCACGAAGTCGAAGCATGTCGAAGCGTTGACTATGAACAGTAACCTCTGAATGGTTTACTATTAGCCTCTGAATGAGTCATGATGACCTCTGAATCGACATATTTATATAACACTTCGTTGTTATATATTCGAAATCATTCCTGGAACTGAACTTGCTTCGATCATTCCAAAACCTGTCAAAATTCGGACAAATGATTTTTCATCCAAAGCTTTTGTAAAAATATCAGCAAGCTGATCCGTTGTTCTTACAAAATGGACTTCTATATTGCCATCTTCCACATGATCTTTGATGAAGTGATAACGAAGAGCAATATGTTTTGTTTTCGAATGCTGTACTGGATTATGACAAATGTGTATAACACTTTGCGAATCACAATACAATGGAATCTTTTTCATATTAATAGAATAATCTCTCAACTGACTCTGAATCCAAATAATTTGTGAACTACAAGCAGCAGCTGCAACATATTCAGCTTCAACAGTAGAAATCGAAACACAAGTTTGCTTCTTCGACTGCCAACTAACCAACTTGCCATCCAAAAATCGACAACCACCACTTGTGCTTTTTCGATCCAAAGTACATCCTCCAAGATCTGCATCTGAAAATGCCTGAATGAAAAACCCTGTTTTCGAAGGATACCACAATCCTAACGAAATTGTTCCCTTGAGATAACGAAAGATATTCTTCACAGCAGTTAAATGTGGTTCTCGTGGATTTGCTTGATACCTAGCACAGTTACATATAGAAAACATGATATCAGGTCTATTTGCATTAAGATAAAGCAATGAACTTATCATGCTCCTGTATAAGGTAAGATCAACCGCAGGCATTTCTAACGAAGGTGATAGCCTTGTGCTAACCGCCATTGGTACTCTTAGCTTCGTGCTATTTGTCATTCCAAATTTTTCGAGCAAATTCCTTGTATACTTTTCCTGATTGATGAAAATGCCTTCTCTGCTTTGATGAATGTTTAAACCAAGAAAATTATTGATTTTACCCATCATGCTCATTTCAAATTGGCTTTTCATCAAATTCTCAAATTCACTAGACAAAGCAGGGTCAGTAGAGCCAAAAATAATATTGTCGACATAAATTTGAACAAGCATTAGATGATTCCCAACTTTCTTTCGAAATAATGTGGGGTCAACTGATCCTTGTTTAAATTTCGACTGTTTTAAGAAACTGGTAAGAGTTGCATACCATGCTCTTGGTGCTTGTTTTAACCCATATACAGCTTTATCTAAAATGTATACATGATCAGGATGCATTTCATTTACGAAACCTGGAGGTTGTTCAACGTAAACAGTTTCTTCAAGTTCACCATTGAGAAAAGCACATTTCACATCCATTTGATAGACATCGAAATCCTTATGAGCTGCATAAGCTAAAAATATTCGAACAACCTCGAGTCTTGCAACAGGGGCAAAAGTTTCTTCATAATCAATTCCTTCTTGTTGCGAATACCCTTTTACAACAAGTCGTGCTTTATTTCGAACAATATTTCCATCCTTGTCGGTTTTGTTTTTGAAAATCCATTTGAACCCGACAATCAAAACATTTTCAAGTTTTGGAATTAATCTCCATACCTTGTTTCTATCGAGTTCAGCCAGTTCAGATTGCATTGCAACAACCCAATCAGAGTGTTCCATTGCAACCTTAACTGTTTTTTGTTCAATTTTCGAGATGAAAACATTAAACATGCAAAATTCTTGATGAGTATTTAATACCTCATTCTTTGCACGAATTTGAGCTCTTGTTAATACTCCATCTTGAGGATTCCCAATGACTTGATCTATCGGATGAGTCTTTGTCCATTTCTCCAACGGTGGATATGCCGGATCAAATTCCAAAGGTGCATCTTCGTACATCTCTTCATTTTCAGATCCTGCAACAGAAAGATTATCATTAATTTTGTGAAAGTCATCATTTTGATTAAATTTTATTGTATCATTTTCCTCATTTTCCTCCTCAACACGATTATCATTTAGATGCTCCCCCTCAACAACTTCATCCATTCTCCCATTCTCCCCCTCGAAAAAATGCTCCCCCTTAACCAGAGTATTCGAATCCAAGTGCTCTCCCTCCACTGGATTATTATGCATACTTTCGCCAACTCCTGGAGAATTCATTGTTGTTATTATCTTCAATATTTTGAGGTATGTCCAAGTCATCAGTATGTTTCGAATATTCAGAGTGATGATTATCATTCGCATGAACTTCAGCATCCACAACCCTGTCAGGAATACCAAAAATTAAATCATAATCAAAGTCAGATGAATTTGATTCTTCAGTTTCATCGGATGATTCATTAATAATTGGTTTTTGTTCAAATTGCTTTTCAACTTGTTTTACATAAAAATCATCAAAAGTAAGATTGAATGTCTCTTCAACTTTTCTTGTGCGCTTATTTAACACTCTGTATGCAACCGAATTGTGCGAATATCCCAAAAATATGCCTTCGTCAGCCTTAGCTTGAACTTTTGAAAGGCTATCTTTAAGATTCATTATAAAGCACCTGCAACCAAAAACATGAAAGAATTTGACATTAGGTTTTCAGTTATTGATTATTTCATACGGAGTGATATTGAATCGATGATGTATGAAAGATCGATTTTGAGTGAAACATGCTGTCGAAACTGCTTTAGCCCATAGATATTGAGGAAGATTCGCATATGTCAACATAGTTATCGCTGCTTCGCAAAGTGACCTATTTCGTCTTTCAACAACACCATTTTGCTGAGGTGTACAGGGCGAAGAGAAGTTATGCGAAATTCCTTTTTCTGTTAAGTACGAATCCAACACTTTGTTCTTAAACTCAGATGCATTATCACTTTTGATCTTTCGAACATTTTTCTTCAGACTCATCTCAATCTTCTTTATAAACTCGATCATTGTTTGAGCAACTTCAGATTTTAACCTGAGAAAATATACCCAAGTAAATCGCGAAAAATCATCAACGATAACCAAAATGTACCGTTTCTTGTTGAGAGTTTCAACAGTTGATGGTCCACAAAGGTCGATGTGAAGAAGTTCCAACGGTTCCATAATTTTCGAATCTATCACAATTGGATGTCCTTTCCTGTGTTGTTTCCCTTGTTCACAAGCTACACACAAGGTATCATTGTCAAACTTTAGTACAGGTAAACCTCGAACAAGATCATCAACAACCAATTTATTCAAATTTCGAAAGTTTAAATGCGATAAACGCCGATGCCATAGCCAGCTGATGTCAGAGGAAGCTTTCGAAACTAAGCACACTGAGGGTTTGCCGATGTTGGATTTAAGCAAAACTTCGTTAGTTTCCACATTCGAAATGATGCTGCCTTCTTCGTTAAACACCACTTGATTGCCAGTACCCACAACAAGTTGTGAAACACTTATCAAGTTATGTTGAAGACCTTCGACATAAGCTACGCGATTAACAGTAAACTTTCCATTCGTGACTTTGTCATAACCTTTCACCTGACACTTGTGATTATTGCCAAACTTCACAACACCTGCATTTTCCAAGCTTCGAAAATCTCTCAGATTTTCCTTTCGTCCTGTCATGTGACGAGAGCAACCACTATCGATATACCATTTCTCATCATATTGCTCGTTACATAGTACCTGCGATCAATGAAAGAATTTAGGTACCCAAGGTTGTTTGGGTCCTTGGAAATTAGTTTTGAAAACATAATGAAATGCATAACTTTTAACCCAATCACAAACTTTAGTTTTGAGACTATCAATTAAGTCCACATCACTAGGTAAAGGAACAGAAACATAAGTTTTTGTTAGTTTGGGATTGTCACTGACACATGCCTTCGTCTTTTTAGAATGTGTTTGTAAATGCTTTTCTTTCGAAACTGGTTGCCAAGTTTTCATTGAAACATTCGAGTCTTTTGAAGATGAGCTTTCAGTTGACGAAGTATTCACATACTTCTTATAAGCTTCGTGAATTTGTTGTTGAGAATATTTCCTTGATTGATACATTCGTCATTTTCCTTCAAGCCAATGATCAATGTTTTTGTCACGAGACAACCCTTTTGTATATGAAACTTTTAAGGTTTGTTTGCCTGTAGAATTTGGAAAATTAGGTTTTTGTGGGACGAAATCAACATTTGATTTAGGTCGAAATGCCATAGCGTATCGACTTCCATCATTGTTTCCAACACTTTTATTTTGAGAAAACCGATTTTGAGATTTTTGTTTTTGAGAAAACCTTGTTTATTGATTAGAAGAAAATCGTTGTGGTGATGGTTGATTTTGAACACTTTTTGAGGTATTTTTGTTATCTTTAGAAAATGATGAGTTTGAAACTTTCGAAAAATTTGTTTTTGAATGAAATTCAGATCTAGTTTTATTTGTTTGAGCGGGATTTTTCTTTTGATATGAATGAATTGTTGTATGTGAAGACTTGTTCTCAATAGATTTAGTCTTTTTGTTTTCAGTTGTTTTTAATGTCAAACCATTTTGTTGCTTTCGTAACTCTACGGTTTGCCAAAAATCTTCTTTCGAGCTTGTCTTTTTGAAATTGAATTTTCTTTTGAGAACTTGTCAATTTGTTCTTTAAATTCTTTAGAATTCAATTTGACAACAGTTTCATTTTCCACAATAACCTCTTTTGTAACTTCTTTCACAATTTTTGATTTTTCAACCCATTTGCGTTGTGGTTTTTGTCTTAGAAAAATATACGAATTTTGTGTTAGATTATTTTCAACAGTGCTTTGATTTGAAAAGAACCCTTCGTCTGTTGTTTTCTTGTTGTCATCTTCGACCATTTTGTTAAATTCTGGTTTAATGTTCTCAACATTTCCAGTGGTAACAAACACTTGATTTGGGAAAACAACATCATCAATACACTTGAAATTCGGATACACGACTTGATTTGTTTCCAAATAATGGGCTCCTTTTTCAGACAACACTTTGTCGAAATTTTCAGTGTCCCCAAACACTTGATCAACAACCACTCGTGGAACTTCATTTTCTTTCGAATCTTTGTTTGATGAGACCTTTTTGTCCGAATTGTCATCATTATTTTCATCATCACTACTATCCGTTTGACTATCTCGGATATCCACAAAATCAGGATCACAAACTTTCGAAGTTGAAGGTTTTTCAGTGTCAATCTTAACCTTCAAATCCTTAAGTTTTTCTTTTCCTTTAGATTTTAATGCAACATTAACGACAGACAACTGAGAACAATCAACATCCTCAATATCACTAATTTCGCTAATATTGTTAGAGTTATCTTCAATATCGGCAAAATTAGATTGAGAATCAGATGTCGAATTCTCAGTCTTTTTCAAAATTTTGATTTGTTCTGATTTTGTCAAAGTATCATTCACAATGTTAACTAGTTCATTTGAATCAAGACATTCATCAATTTTGACAATTCCATAAGTATATCTATCATCAGGAATTTTGTCAAACTCATCAATATTTTTCTCACAATCATACGAAATATTATCAACCTTCGCTCTCTCATATGCTATAAAAGGTAATAATTTCATATGTTGTTCCTTGCTAATATCACTCGAATGATGCAATGCAGTTAACTTGCCATATAAACGTTTACCAGAATTGCAGTAGATATTTCGTTGAGCTAATAAGAGTTTTACATCACTAGACAACGAATCTCTATCACACATAGTGTTTGTTATTTGCAATTCTAAACATTCTATCTTGACAACTTTCGAATCTAACTTATTCTGAGTCTCTAACAACTGATTTCGTAATTTCTTAGCTTCATTGCTAGCAGAAACAACCAAATTATCAAAATAAGCAATAGTATCATCAAAAGCAACAATTTCAGAATCATATGCACTTAAAGTAATATTAAAATATTGAAGAATATTACGTACCTTTGTTGTCATTGGAGACTTATCAACAGACTTTGACACAAAACATCGGCCCTTGACCTCTTCGTCTGAATCTTCCTCCAGCTTCGCATACATGGCCCCATGCGTAGGATTACGCATTTCCTCATCATCGGAGCCCGAAGACCAAATTTGATATGTGCCATCATTCTCATGTTCACCTTGAGCCACCAAAGACAAATTTTCGCCTTCATACGCACCTCTTCCAACCTCTCCACATAATATGCCTCATCCTTCACTCTATTATTTTTCTGATCCTTCTTTCGAAGCATGCAATCATTTGCTAGATGATTGGCTCCATTGCAATAATGACATTCCATACCAGAATCTCCTTTCAGTTTCTTCTTTTTCTTCTCCTCAGCAACCTTTCCATTATTCTTCTCATACTTCTTCTTCTCCTCTCCAGCAGCTTTATTCACGAAATTACCTTTTCCATCATTCTTCATCTTCGAAACAAACGGTTTTTAAAAAAAAATTTGACTCTATTGTTTGAATAAAAAGCTACTGCCTCATCATCCGAATTCATGAGAAACCCCTCTTCATCATCAGAATCACCTTTTTCTACTGCTTCCTTATCAGACATTTTAGAGACAAGTGCTAATGGACCTCCAAGACTAAGCTTCGACTCTTTAGCAATTTCATTTACTTCACTTTCGTGAGTTTTCAATTGATTGTACAAATCATTTAGAGAAGAAGTATCAAAACTTTGCTGATTTTTCACCATCATACTAACACTCCTCCATTCTTTACGGAGTCCCATAACAAAGGTGAGATTGAATTCCATGGAAGACCTCATGATTCCATAACGATTTCATTTGTAAATCAGTTCGTTCAGCCTATCATAGTAACTTTCAATCGTTTCACCATCTTTTTGCTTGAAATCCTTCAATTCAATCAAACATTGCTTAACTAAATTGATTTTGGTCTTCTCGCTACCTTGAAACTTGTCTTTGAGATTATTCCAGATATCTTTTGCAGCTGTACAACTCCTGACATAGTTATACACAACTGGAGGCAATGCACCACGTAACTCCCTTATTCATCGTTTTTCAAGTTTCTTCATTCGATCAGTTTGATTTTCCACACTCGTAGTACTAGATGACGATCCAATTGGTTGAACATTCGTCGGAAGAGTAACATTCCCTGAGATACATGACCAAAGCTCTTCATCGATTCCATTCAAGTAATCTTGCATCCGATCCGCCCATTGATCATAGTATTTAGGAATAAGCATAGGAATCTTAGTTGAAGATCCTAGCAAGTGAGAGAATGAAGTCATCGAGTTGAGATTGAAGTTCACCATTGTTGTACGGAAGAAATTTTTTGAGAATTTTGAGAAATCAAAGAGAATTTGAAAGCAAATTGCTGAATTGATCAGAAATGTCAAGTAGAATACTTGATTCAACAAATCAGTTGCAGAATCGAATCACAACTGAAGATCTAGAACGCTTTTTCACGTCAAAAGGTGCAGAACTTTTGAACCAGAAATTTGATTCAAAAACCTTTTGAATCAGAGTGAAAATCAGATCGCAGATGATGATTCCTGCTCTGATACCAATTGATGAAGTGTGGAATCAAGTATGAATCAAATAAGAGTTATACGAATATAGATTGAACACGAGATGTAAATATGATCTGGTTTTAGCTCTATTATGCTTTCACTGTTACAGAGAGAAAAATAGACAAGTTGTACAAAGACTCTTATCTAACTCTAAGTAATGTCCCTATTTATAGGAAACGAGAAAGCACACAAAAAATTACAAGGACTAAACAGTATGCTTCGTTACAAATGTGCCTTGTAAAATAAACTTATGACTTCGACATATTACAACTGATCTTCGACCCTTACAGACTTAATTTTTGGTGTTCCAGACAAGGCAGCTGATGTTGAAGTAAATGCTGCTGATAATCAAACTCTTGAATCTTCGAAACATACTGATGATTCGACAAAAACAACCGATACAACTGCTGATGGCGAAAGCATGCGAGAAGCTCAAGTGGAGGGGGAGCACTTGAATATTCCTTCAAATGTTTAGGGGGAGCATCCTTTCGAGGGGGAGAAGAGCAGTTTGAATGATGTTGTCGAGGGGGAGCATCAGAATGACAATGACAATTATTTTGAGGGGGAGCATGATGAAACTGATACAATAAATCTTGATCAAAATGATGAATTTCATGATCTAAATGATAATGTTTCTGTTGCAGGATATAAAAATGAAGAGATGTACGAAGATGCACCTTTGGACTTTGATCCAGCATATCCACCGTTAGAGAAATGGACAAGGAATCATCCGAAAGGTCAAGTCATTGGAAATCCACAAGATGGAGTTTTGAAAAGAGCTCAAATTCGTTCAAAGAATGAGGAATTAAATACTCATCAAGAATTTTGCATGTTTAATGTTTTCATCTCGAAAATTGAACCAAAGACAGTTAAGGTTGCAATGGAACACTCAGATTGGGTTGTTGCAATGCAATCCGAACTGGATGAGTTTGATAGAAACAAGGTTTGGAGATTAATTCCTAAACCTGAAAATGTTTCGATTGTAGGATTAAAATGGATTTTCAAAAAAAAAAACCGACAAAGAGGGAAATATTGTACGAAATAAAGCACGATTAGTCGTAAAAGGATATTCGCAACAAGAAGGTATCGATTATGAAGAAACCTTTGCCCCTGTCGCAAGACTCGAGGCTGTTCGAATATTTTTGGCTTATGCAGCTCACAAAGATTTCGATGTTTATCAAATGGATGTGAAATGTGCTTTTCTTAATGGTGAACTCGAAGAAACAGTTACGTTGAACAACCTCCAGGTTTCATTAACGAAGAATATCCTGATCATGTGTATATTTTAGATAAAGCAGTTTATGGGTTAAAACAAGCACCAAGAGCATGGTATACAACTCTTACCAGTTTCTTAAAACAGTCGAAATTTAAACAAGGATCAGTTGACCCCACATTATTTCGAAAGAAAGTTGGGAATCATCTAATGCTTGTTCAAATATATGTCGATGATATTATTTTTGGCTCTACTGACCCTGCTTTGTCTAGTGAATTCAAAAACTTGATGAAAAGCCCATTCGAAATGAGCATGATAGGTAAAATCAATAATTTTCTTGGTTTAAACATTTATCAAAGCAGAGAAGGCATTTTCATCAATCAGGAAAAATATACAAGGAATTTGCACGAAAAATTTGGAATGACAAACAGCACGAAGTTAAGAGTACCAATGGCGGTTGGAACAAGGTTATCACCTTCGTTAGAAGCGCATGCGGTTGATCTTACTTTATACAGGAGCATGATAGGTTCATTGCTTTATCTTACTGCAAGTAGACCTGATATCATGTTTTCTGTATGTAATTGTGCTAGGTATCAAGCAAATCCGAGAGAACCACACATGACTACTGTGAAAAATATATTTCGTTATCTCAAGGGAACAATTTCATTAGGATTGTGGTATCCTTCGAAATCAGGATTTTTTATTCAGGCATTTTCAGATGCAGATCTAGGAGGATGTGCTTTGGATCGAAAAAGCACAAGTGGTGGATGTCAATTTCTGGATGGAAAGTTGGTTAGTTGGCAGTCGAAGAAGCAAACGTGTGTTTCGATTTCTACTACTGAAGTTGAATATGTTGCAGTTGCTGCTTGTACTTCACAAATTATTTGGATCTAGAGTCCGTTGCGAGATTATGCCATTAATATGAAAAAGATTCCATTGTACTGTGATTCACAAAGTGCTATACGCATTTGTCATAATCCAGTACAACATTCGAAAACAAAACATATTGCTCTTCGTTATCATTTTATCAAAGATCATGTGGAAGATGGCAACATTGACGTCTATTTTGTAAAAACAACTGATCAGCTTGCTGATATTTTTACAAAAGCTTTGGATGAAAAATCATTTGTTCGAATTTTGACAGGTTTGGGAATGATCGAAGCAAATTCAGTTCCATGAATGATTTCGAATGTATAAAAAAGAAGTGTTATACAAATTTGTCGATTCAGAGGCAATAATGTTTCATTCAGAGGCTGACAGTATTAACCAGTCAGAGGTTACTGTTCACGGTCAACGCTTCGACACGCTTCGTTTTCGACAATTGGGGAAGCCAAATTTTCGTTATTTTTTCAAATTTTCGTTAGTTTAACAAATTTTCGTTAGTTTTTCAAATTTTCGTTAGTTTAACAAATTTTCGTTTGTTTTTCAACTTTTCGTTAGTTTTTCAAATTTTTCGTTAGTTTGTAAAATTTTTTCGTTAGTCTGTCACAAATTTTTCGTTAGTTAGTAATATAGCTTTATTTTCGAAAAATCAAAAACTACAAAAAGATTTTATTTTTGTTTTGTCATTTTATTTTCAAAAAAAAAATCAAAAACTTCGAAAAGATTTTATTTTTGTTTTGTCATTTTATTTTCGAAAAATCAAAAACTCCAAAAAGATTTTCTTTTGTTAATTGTTTTCTTTTTTGAAAAACTTACAAAAACAAAAAAATATTTTCTTTCTTTTCGAAAAATCAAAAATATCAAAAAGATTTTTGTTATTTTGTTATTTGTCTTTCCTTTGTACAGATTTCACGAAAGGTTTACAAGGGTCATGCTTGCATTTCTATGGGAAGGTAAAAATTTTCGACAACTTTGTACTAGTTAGACTGTCCCTAGAAGCATGCTGCAGCATGTCGACCCAAGCCTCTATTGACTCAATGTGTGATTTCGAAAGCCTTAATGAAATTTGGTCCAATCAGGCTTGCATTCACATTAGTTTCCTGAGCTACCTTACTCTTCTCAAATGAGTTAAGAGTTGTCTGTTTGGTCCAATCATAACAGAGGTACAATTGATTTCGTGAACCAATCTTTTTCATCACAAAGTTCTAACACATTTCACACACAATGACATATGTCTGAGAGGTCACTGATCAAACCAATCATGACTTAGGCATATCAAACTTCTTTGTTAATGATCTAACATCATGAGACCGTGATGAAAGTGAAACCCAACCTTACGAACTCATTTCAGGAATTGACGGGGAACTATGTTCCAGTTTTAACGAAACAGTTGTTTCTGTACCAATTTTCGAAACTCCAAGTCATATTCAATTCGTTTGAGTGGTCTTGATCAAATATTCGAATCCCACGATATTTGTTACCCAACAAGATCCAGCACACAAATTTTATTTTCTTGAATGTGATTTCCGTGTGAGTTTCATTTTCTTTCTAAGTCACATGCAAAATAATTCAAAGCATACTTTTCACTGACTACACTGGTCAAACAGGTAATTTCGGTTACACTTACTCACCTTATGTTTAGGTTGATATGTAACGAAATTGTAAACTACCCACAAACCCTTGCAAAAAGAAGCCCTTCGATACTTCTCTATAAGTATTCGATTGAAATTCAAGGGAACATACACAAGCAGTTAATTATCTCTCTTCATAATTAACGGACCAACCTTTGCTCGGGGTTTATCTGATTTTGTGTCGAAAATTTGTTTTTCGACATCACAGTTCCAAAATTTTCGTTAATTTGTTTCTTATCTTATCATTGGCACACTGCACTCACGAAATCCTTGAGGTTCTGAGTACTACTAACTCAGGTTGATGATTTCGAAAGTCTAGCAAATGACTTCGTCTCTAAACCCAAAGACGAAAGAGCTTACCTCCATCCGAATGTTTGTGACGGTTATACTTCTATTGGAAGAAACGAACAGACTATTTGACAAGACGTTTTGTATTTAGTCCGGGTTTCAAGTTGATGTGACAGTTACATTTTGACGCATGGCTACTTTATCGGCAGCAATGGTGCGAGTTTTAAAGTGCCACGTCAGATCTCGTTTAATGCTTATCCCGCGTTAAATTCAAATTCTAGGGTTACATATAAAAGGGGATTCAAGGGTTCTTTATCAGTTTACGCTCACAAAAGAAAAATTCCCAAATTGTCTCTGTTCTTCAAAGCTTCAAAACCCTAATCATGGCTGCTCCTGCTGGTGTTGATTCTGCATCCCAAACAACTGAAGATATCACTTCCCAACCGATTATGAAGATTCAAAGCACTAATTATCAAGTCGAGGGGGATGTTTCACTGTATCCAGAAGAGTTGAAGATGTTGATTGTCGCATTGAAAAGCTATGTTCTTTCTACTACCATGTTCAACTCGTTTGCTGTTCCTCTATCCTGGTTGTCCATAGCAGGATCTACTATATCATACAACAAAGCTTTGGATGTTATTACGTTTAATCTGGTAAACGATAAGAAGGTTCGATTATCCAAGAAGTTATTCTGTCAGATTCTTGAAATTCCTAATTCTCCACCGTACACTGATATTTCGTTTGCTCAAGTCATATATATGTTCAATGAGATGGGTCATCAACCCCCACTCACCAAGATCAGTGATTTCAAGAAGTCTAGACTTCCAAGTATTTGGAATTTCTTATTTGGTATTTTTCTCCGCTGCTTGACTGGTCGCAGTGTTGGATTAGATAAAGGGAGAATGGAAGTGTATGCCATGGTTGTTGGTCTGTACTATGATATTCCAGTTGATTATTCTACTCAGATGTGGAAAGAATTTCAGAAAAGTGTGGAGAACACCAATGTAGTTCAAGGAATATTGTGTGCAAGATACTAGAGTTTGACTCTTTGTTATGTCTATGACAAAGAAGGGATTGCAGTACCAGCAGATGAAGAGAAAGCTGAGTTTTTGAAGTATCACTTTCCAAAGGAGGTTACAGATGATGCTGAAGAGTTTCCCAACATTGCTCGAATTCCTGAGGCAATGTTAAAACGTGTTGATCCGCTGAATCATGTTTTGATAGAATATTTGAAGACTATTAATCCAGATGATGAAACTGGAAAATTGTTCTTAAAAGAGGATGCTGGTCCTTCTAAGAAATCGAAACGTTCGAAGAAGGATGCAAAGGCTACTCCTGAGAAGCTTGTGCAAGAACCCAAGCCAAAGAAGTCTCCAAAGAAACAGTCTACGACAGAGGAACAAGTTTCGCATGTTGTGACAAAGCCTGTTGAGCCTGTTGTTGATGAACAAGCTAAGGAAACGATTCCGTCGAAGTCTGGTGTTTTTCGAAGAATAAAGCAACAAGTTCGTGGTTCACGAAAGTCTACAAATGGATCTTCTAGGTTTTCTTCACCCATGGTTCGTAAACCACATCTTAATCACCAAGGGGTCCTTATTCGTGAGGTTCCAGCTCCTGTTTCTCCTTCATCAAAGAAACGAAGAGCTGAAGATGTGTCCAAACATATTTCCAAGAAGAAGATAAAGAAACGAAAGTTGGTTCTTCAAGAGGAATCGTCCGAAGGTGAGAAAGTTCCTGAAACACCTGAAGCTACTATTCTCAAATCAACATCGACTCCTGAGCAGACTGAGGTCATACCACCTGAAGTTTCGTTAACCAACTCAATTCCTGAGGAGGTTCGAACTTCAGACATCACTACACACGTATCTGATACGAATGTAAATGTCAACATGGGTGAAGGAGTTTCGCATAAAGAGGTTTCAGTATCATTTCAAGGTATTCCTATATTATCTCACATGGATACTACTATTTCTTTACCACCTTATATCATCCTTGTTTCGAACACCACAAACTCACCTACTTTTGAGCATGTTATCCAAAATCCATTTACCACACTTTTCTCATCCCAATCCACTGATCCACCCAAAACTGTTGATGAACCTGAAACTGATACGGACGAAGGAGGTTTTGGAGGAACTTTCGATGATTTGGAATTTGATGATGAGGAAGAAAAATTTCCATATCACATGTTAATGTCTATGAAGCAATTCAAGTTTCTTAACAAGAAATTAAATTCGATTATATAATCTCAAGCTGATATGGGGGGAAGTCAGTCTGTGTCAAGCATGGAAATCGATGGTATGCTCAAAGCTGTCGAAGCCAGAATGATTACCAAATGTTCTGGATTGATTACAGACTCTGAATCAAGACTAATGGGGAAGTTGGATCAGAATGATAAGTGTAATGAGTTACGGATGAAGTCTCAATCTTCGAATTTTCTAGGAGAAGTTCAAGATCTTAAGCGAATAGCTAAGGAACGTCACATACTGTTTGTTCAAGATGTGAAAAAGGTGCGAGAAGATGTTAACCTCAAGCTTCAAGAGCTTCGTGAAGACATGGCAAAAGAGATTGCAGTGGTCCAAAACGATTATGCTTCTCTTAATCAGAAGGTTGATATTATTGCTGATGTGGTTACAAAGTTTGTGAAGTTATACGAAGTACTGAGTCCTCAAATCACTCAGTTATCTACTCAAGAATCTAATAGTTTAACTGATATCACTTCTCAGTTAAAAGATGTAAAGTCTTTAATCTCGAAGTCTGGTTCTTCTTCGTTGATAACACCAGAATTTTTGTCCCAGAAGTTTACTCAATTTGAAGCTATTCTGCACAAACAATTAACTCCATTGTCCAGAATTTCGAATTTGTTGCCAACAGATGCCCGCCTGTTGTCACAGGGGTGCAAGGGGGAGAAAGAAAGGTTGGTGAGGGAGTTTCGCATGAAGAGGTCAAGGTTGTTGGAAAATTTTTCTCAACGAAAATTCCAACAACAAAGCCAACTGTTTCTACTGCTGCTCCGGTGACTTCGACAGTAATAACTACAAACCAATTGCCAAAGACATTGTGATTAATTCTTCTGGTGAAGGTGGTAGTAGTTCAAAACAAACGAAGGTTGTTGATGACTCTTCAAAACAAGATAAAGGGAAAACAATTGTTGTGGAGAAGTAAAAAGAAGAAAAGAAAGCAGAAGTCGAAGCTGAAATGGAGAAACAAAGGTTGATTCAGAGCATTATGAGACTTCGTACAAGTGATCCACCTGGAATGAACAAGGGTGATCCAAACAAGCATTACAACTATGAAACGATCGAAGCGAGAGTTGCATATAATCATATGTATGCCTTTCTGAAGAAGCCGAAACAAAGCTATGATGTTGTTGATTCAGACATGAACCAATTGGATTTCCCTGTGAATGAGATGATGTTCATCATGGCTCAATACAGGATTGCTGAAAAGTTTGATAATGATGATGACTACACTTATATGAAACTTAGGTTTCATGCTGTTCTTGGGAAACTTCCAGAGGAGATTTGGTCATTGATAAAGATAAAGAAAGTGATCAGTATAACAAGGGATGTTTTATTCGAAAACATGATGCAGAATTTTCGCTTTCTTGTTGCAAGGGCGAATGGTCAAATCTGTGATTTCTCTGTAGCAGATTTTCCTTTAATGAACTTGTCACACCCTTAAAACCAAATGAACGGTGGAAACGTTCTGGGGTGGAGGACGTCATGTACAGTATCACAACAATGCAAGTAGTAAACAAGCAACAACATCATCCATTGCATTAATAATATAATTTCATACAAGTGTGTTCCGTTAAGTTTTAAAGACACCAAAACAATATACATCAAAAATATAAGATGAGTCTTGAACGAGCTCCATCTTCTCAAAACCTGTCTCCGGTACCTGTCTACTGGTGACCTGAGAATACAAGTTATTTTGAAAGAGTTTATCAGCTTTAGAGCTGGTGAGTTCATAAGTATATTAGTGTCTGTGTTTGTATGAAAGCATTTGTAAGATGTTTTGTAAGATGTACTGTGTGTTTGTAAAAGTTTTGTATTTGTTTGAACTATCCTAGAAAACCCTATGTTTCCTACTAAAAGTAGCCTTCTACCAAGTCATCTAGTTTCTGTGTGTGTATCCTTTGTAAAAGTGAGTATTTTCCCAAATCCGACTATCATTAACCAAAAATATAGTTTTTACATTATTGTTTATTGTGTGAAATCACAAAGTAAAATGTAAAGGGAAAATGTTATAGTACTTTAATGTAGTATTATGAAACTACTGCTGTACTAACTACCTTAAGCCAATTGTATATTTTAAGGTAACATGTGATCAGCCTGTATCTTGCTACCGACTCAATAGTAAAGTGACAATGTAAGATGCCACAAAAATGACGTTTGGCACCCGTAGACTTGCAAGTCCCACTGTAGCGAGCAGCAAGGTGTAGGATAGTCAATCAAGTATAGATCTATACACAAACTCATACGCTCCCCAATTAAGGAGATTCTGATACAAAAACAGTCATGGCAGGTAGTGCCATGCCCTGTTTAATGGCTCACATAAATGTATTAATGTAAATGTTATGTGAATTGTGTGCTAGTTGTATTGTGTTCTTTCTCTGTCTAGCCTGTATGTTTGTTTCTCATCACTCTGTTTCATGTTTGTTTCTCATTATAGTATGTATTGACTCATGTATGAACTGACTCATTGTATGTTTCATCGTTCTAGTAATAGTATCTTCCTAAACTACCCCTATGGTAGCTTACTAGCAATGTATGAACATGTTTGTATACCCTTGCTACCCAAGGGTATGGACTTGAATGAAGGAAACCTTTTATATCTATATACATATACATAATATATAACTAGGATTCAAACGACCCTCGGACAACTAACCTTGATACCCTAAGACCACAATCAAACAAGAACAGGAAGCAGGGTAGACTAGCAGTCCTAAGTCCTTCCAATCCTACTTATATAACTATATTTATATAGATACACATAATATAAGTTAGAAGAGTTTGATAAATGTATTTGACAATAAAAGAGTTTGTAAAATAGTTTGATAAACAGTTTGAAAAGTAAGAAAACCATTTGCTTGGTAGTTATTAATCACATGTGATTGATATAATAACTATAATTGTTCAACTTGTATTCCCCCCCATAAAAGCATTTAAAAACATTTAAAAGGTTAATTAAGGGGTATGAACTCACCTGTAGTTGGTGGTTTGGATGAACTGAAGAAATAGGATTGCTAGGTGTCAAGTGAAGACTTGTACACACACAATGATCCTATTTAACATATAAATACAATATATATGTATCTAATTAGCCTTTAAACAACTAATTAGCAAAGTTAAGACATCCTAAGACAAGTTAAACACCTTATATAAGTGTTATAAGTCTCAAGGAATGCATATAAGTGTTGTAGAACAATGCTATAGGGTTTAGGGTTCAAAAGAAACCCTAACTTGAGTTTACGGTTTTGTGACCTTAACCCAATGGGTTTACGGTCGTAAACCCTAGAGTTTACGGCCGTAAACTCCCCATCTTTTGACCATTTGTTGATTTGAAGGTTTCTAAGTCCATTGAAGTGTTTCCACTTGAAGTATAAGCCTAAGGAAGAAGCTAGGGCACCATTTCACTCCTATTTGGAGTTTACGGCCCAAAGACCACATCCCTTTAGGTTTACAGTCGTAAACCCTTATGTATGTTGGTATTTTGATGATTTCAAGTCCTTAACACATCAAGGTAAGGATCCAAGTTAGTTACCTAGGCTTAGGAAGGGACTAGGGACATTTTGGTCCCTTAAAATGGGTTTACGGTTCAAGAATGTTCTTGGACCGTAAACACCATTTTCTTGGTGTTTCTTGGATGTTTTCATGTTATAATGAAGTATAGCAAGCTTAAACACACTCTAGGATAGAAGTACTTACTATATGGAAGCTTGAAATGAGCCAAAATGCCAAGAACACTAGTGTATGTTCTTGGTGTTCTTGGTGAAAATGGAAGAATCAACCTTTTTGAATGATTTCACGGCTAGAAAGGTGTTAAAACACTAGATTAAGTGATCTACTAACTTGAAATGGTTGAAAACACTTACTAGATCGAGATCTGGAATAAATCCCGGGATGATACTTGAGAGGATTTGCTTTTGTTCTTGAGAAATTTGGAAAAATGACATAAAATGACAAGTGTCATATATATACTCCAAATTTCTGGGTTTTTGGCTGAAACTATTTTATTCCGGCAGTAAACTCCAATTTCTTGAAGTTTAGGAATAACAGTGTTGCACTATAACCCTAGGGCATCCTCTCTCCTGGTATCTCTTAAAGTGTAAATCCTAAAATAATCAAACTTAATCCAAAAGTCTGAAAATTTAACTGTAACTGATTTGACTTCTATTGAATTGACATGTTGTACAGAATAGAAATTTCGGGTTGTCACATCATCCCCTCCTTAGAAGGAATTTCGTCCCGAAATTAGAATTTAAGCAAATAAGTAGTTACAAGGAACTAAGTAAAAAGACGAGGATATTTCAGTTTCATCTGATCCTCTCGCTCCCAAGTGAATTCAGGTCCTCGCTTGGCGTTCCAGCGAACCTTCACTATCGGGATGCGGCTTTGTTTCGTTTGCTTGACCTCCCGGTCCATGATCTCTACTGGTTCTTCCACGAAGTTGAGGCTCTCGTTGATCTCGATCTCGTCGAGTGGGATTACAAGAGTCTCGTCGGACAGACACTTTTTCAAGTTCGAGACGTGGAAGGTAGAATGTATGTTACTGAGTTCGCTCGGTAAGTTAAGTTTGTAAGCTACAGGGCCGATTCTGGCAAGAATCTCGAAAGGCCCAATGTACCTTGGATTTAGCTTTCCACGCTTTCCAAAGCGTATTAAGCCCTTCCAGGGTGAGACTTTCAATAGAACATGGTCGCCCACCTGGAATTCCAACGGTTTCCTTCGTTTATCAGTGTAGCTTTTCTGTCGGTCTCTGGAGGCTTTCAGTCGTTCACGGATCTGAACGATCTTCTCCGTCGTTTCCCGTATGATCTCCGGACCTGTGAGAGTGCTTTCAGGAACTCGTCCCTTAGCTAACTGGGTATCACCCACCTCAGCCCAGCACAGAGGGGATCTGCACTTTCGACCGTAGAGGGCCTCGAATGGAGCAGCCTTTATGCTTGTGTGATAACTGTTGTTGTAGGAAAATTCTACAAGGGGTAAATGAGTATCCCATGTTTTCCCAAAGTCGATCACATAGGCTCGCAACATGTCCTCTAAGGTTTGGATAGTCCTCTCACTTTGCCCGTCTGTCTGCGGATGGTAGGCTGTACTCATGTCCAGCCTAGTTCCTAAGGAACCTTGTAGCGATTGCCAGAACCTAGAAGTAAACCTACTATCTCTGTCCGATATAATGGATATAGGGACACCGTGCAATCGTACAATTTCCCTTATGTATGTTCTGGTAAGTTTCTCCATCTTGTCTGTTTCCTTGATTGGTAGGAAGTGCGCGGACTTGGTCAATCTGTCGACGATGACCCATATGGTATCAAGTCCACCCGTTGTCTTGGGCAACTTGGTTATGAAATCCATAGTGATCCGCTCCCACTTCCATTCTGGGATCTCAGGCTGTTGAAGAAGACCTGAGGGTTTTTGGTACTCGACCTTGACTTTTGCGCAAGTAAGGCATTTACTTACGAAGGTAGCAATCTCTGCTTTCATGTTAGGCCACCAGTATAACTTTTTAAGATCCAGATACATCTTATCTGAACCTGGGTGAACGGAATAACGAGTGTTGTGCGCCTCATTCATGACCAAGTCTCTGAAACCACCTAGTTTCGGGGTCCAGATCCGATCCATGAGATAATAAGCTCCGCCACCCTTAACTTCCAAGTTCTTATCCATCCCTCGCAGAGATTCACTGGTCACATTTTCAGGCTTCAAAGCGTCGAGCTGAGCCGCCTGTATTTGTGTGGCTAAGTGTGAATGGATAGTCATAGTCAATGACTTGACTCTACGACCAGAATATTCTTTCCGACTTAGGGCGTCAGCTACTACATTGGCCTTGTCGGGATGATAACGAATTTCGCATTCGTAGTCACTGAGTAGCACGACCCACCGTCGTTGTCTCATGTTGAGCTCCTTCTGATCGAATATGTGTTGTAGGCTCTTGTGGTCCGTAAAGATTGTGCTCTTTGTACCGTACAGGTAGTGTCTCCAGATCTTCAAAGCAAAAAAAACTGCTCCTAGTTCAAGATCGTGCGTCGTATAGTTGACCACATGTGTTTTCAGCTACCTCGAGGCATATGCGATGACCTTACCTCGCTGCATCAGAGCACATCCGAGACCTTGGTTCGATGCATCGCAATAGACAACGAAGTCTTCTATCCCATCGGGGAGGGATAGTATTGGTGCAGTGCACAAGGCTCGTTTGAGCGTTTGGAACGCTCTCTCCTGCTTTTCTTCCCAGTCAAAGGATACGCCCTTCTGGGTAAGTGTTGTAAGAGGCTTCGCAATGCGGGAGAAGTTCTGAATGAACCGGCGATAGTAACCAGTGAGGCCTAGAAATTGACGAATTTCTGTAGGCATCTTCGGTGCTGACCAGCTCTCAATGGCTTTGATTTTGGATGGGTCCACGTGTATTCCTTCCTTGCTAACCACGTGCCCTAAGAATTCGACTCGGCGGATCCAAAATTCGCATTTCGAGAACTTCGCATAAAGCTTCTCCGCACGCAGGGTTTCTAAGACTAATCGCAGATGTTGACTATGTTCCTCCTTAGTATGAGAGTAGATAAGTATGTCATCGATGAAGACGATGACGAACTGATCCAAGTAAGGACGACACACCCTATTCATTAAGTCCATGAATACAGCGGGCACGTTTGTTAATCCGAACGGCATCACTACAAATTCGTAGTGCCCATAACGAGTTCGGAAGGCTGTCTTTGGAACATCCTCCCCTAGCACTCGTAACTGGTGATATCCGGATCTTAAGTTGATTTTAGAAAAGAAATTCGCCCCTTGAAGTTGATCGAATAAATCGTCTATCCTAGGCAAAGGATAACGATTCTTGACGGTCAGTTTGTTGAGCTCCCTGTAGTCGATGCACATACGAAAAGATCCGTCTTTCTTCTTGACGAACAAGACTGGAGCTCCCCAGGGTGAGAAGCTTGGTCTTATAAAGCCCTTGCTGAGCAGTTCGTTAAGTTGACAGGATACTTCTTGCATCTCTGCAGGTGCTAGACGATAAGGCGATTTGGCTACGGGGGCACCCCTGGAACTAAGTCGATTCTGAACTCGACTTGTCATTGCAGAGGTAATCCTGGTAGCTCTTCTGGAAAGACGTCGGGAAAGTCGTGTACTACTGGAATGTTCTGAATAGATTTAGTTGCTTGGCTCATATCGACAACATGAGCAAGGAATGCGCGACATTCCTTTCGCAAGAATTTCTGAGCTTGAATGCTCGAGATGATACGAAGGTTTGTGCCGGGTTTGTCGCCATGAACTACTAGGGTTTCGCCAGACGAAAGATTAAGGCGGACTGCCTTTTCGTAACACATGATGTCGGCACGCTGAAGACTCAACCAATCCATGCCAATGATGACGTCGAAACTTTTAATTGAGACTGGCATGAGATCGATCGAGAATGAATGGCTATCTAAAGTTAAGGTACACCCTATGTATATGCAGCTAGTGCTCTCTGTCTTCCCATTAGCCATTTCTACTGTGAACGGTTCTTTGAGTGCTCGTGATTTTTGCTTAAGTAAATGAGCAAATTTCTGATTCACGAAGCTTCTCTCCGCTCCACTATCAAATAGTATACAAGCATAAGAGTTGTCGAGGAGAAACGTACCAGTGACCACTGTGGGGTCGGCAACCGCCTCCTCATGGCCTATAGCCAGAACTCTTCCTACTCCACCGGCATTCCCTGCCTTGGGGCAGTTCCTCTTGTAGTGGCCCACATCGCCACAGTTGTAGCAAGATTGGCCCACTCCAGCGCCGGGGACTTGGGTGATTGGCCTCACCGGAGATTTACAGAAACGGGCTGTATGCCCCTTCCTGTTGCAGTTTACACACTGCATGTCCCGACAGGCTCCCATATGATGGTAGTTGCACTTGTTGCATAAAGGCGAACTTCCAGAATACTGCTTTATTGGAATAGCAGCAGTGGCAGGTGCTGTCGCACTATGAACTGCCACCGTCTGCTGTTTCTTCGCAGCCTTCTTCTTTTTCTTGTCATCCCAGAATTTCCGCTTGGACTCTGCAGTTCTGGCGGTTTCTGAGATGGCCAGGGTGGTTGTTGCAGCCGGGGTACGGGCCCCGTGGTCAACTAGTTGCTGTGCCAATCGCTTGGCACTATCAAATGTAGTGGGGCGTGATGACAATACATTTCCCTGGTATGGTGGCACCAGCCCCCATATATACCTCTCGATCTTCTTTCCCTCTGTATGAATCATGTTGGGACAGAGGGCCACCAGTTCACAGAACCTGGCGGTATATGCTACGATGTCGGTGCCTTTCATGGTTAGGCGCCAAAGTTCTTCCTCCAGCTTTTGGATCTCGCCCCTCGGGCAGTACTCCTCAATCGTGAGGTCTTTTAAAGTATCCCAACCCATATCATTTGCCACTGAAAGAGATAGTGACTTAACATGGCTATTCCACCATGTTAGGGCTCTGGTTTCAAAGGTGCAAGCAGCGAACTTCACCTTGCTCCCTTCTGGACAGGAGCAGATTGCGAAAACCGATTCGGTTTTCTCAAACCATTGCGAGAGTGCAATGACTCCGCCAGTTCCTCTGAAGGATAATGGCTTGCAGTTTGTAAAATCTTTGTAGGAGCACTCTCTCGAGCGCACAGGGGTTTCAACCTGTATTGTTGGAATAGGAGTCCCTCCTCCAGTGGAACTTGAAGAATGATATTCAGCCATGGCTGTTGCCACAGCCGCAGCTACAGCAGCATTGATGGCTGCTGTATCAAATTGAGGAATAGGTGGTGGTGGAGGATTACGTCTTGTTGGCTGACGTGGAGGCATCTTTTAGCTGAAAGTTTAGAATGAATAAGATATTGATAAGAATTTGACATGAACATTGATGAGAATGACTCATGGACTAACTCTCCATAGCCCAACAGCATAATTAAATGGAATACTTGAATGAAGATGAAAGCATTTGGATAATAATTTCCATTAGATTTTTATATCTGTCAAAGATATTGGAATTACAGATGTAATGAGTTTGGGGAAAAATGACCTAGAAGTAGGTCTTACATCAACCAAGATGGGAAAATGTTGACAGCATACTACCTAATCAAAACCTAGCAGGTCTAAGATTTATAAGGATAGGAAATTAGACTTAAGTTTTTACATAACTAAGTTATATCCAAAAGAGAAGTCGGTAAGATTCTAACGACGACGAGAACTGCTTGAGTGAGTCCTTGAATCCGAAAGCAGACGTTCAATGTCTCTTACGCGCCTATCAGTCCTTGCTTGTTGAGCTCGAAGTTCCCTGACTTCGGCTCGGGTCTCAGCAAGTTCTCTTTGAAGGAGAGCATTACCGACCTGAGCCCTTTCATGAGCGGACTCCAGCTGGTGAATGCGGACAGTATTAACACCAGAATTTGCATCAACTTATACCACCCGGTCGATAGCCGCTCGACCCTGCTCGGTGTTCCGAGCAATCCTACGAACCATGATAGGTAGAACCCTATCAGCTGAACCTCCCTCAGTGAGGTTGTAGAAGCTTCTGTCTCTATTGTAAGGAAAAGGTTGACCTTGTTCCTGACTCCACATATTCAAGTTTGTGGCCCACAAAGGTGTGGGTCCTTGAAATGCGGGACGAGGGTTTGGGTTTTGAACAGCTGGGGGTTGGTTGTTGACTTCTGGCTCCAAGTCGGAACCATCAGAAAAACCTTCAGCTTCATAATCATCTAAAGGAATTGGGTGATTATCTTCTGGTTCTTCTTCCAGCCATTCTGCGTTGTCGTGGTTGGGAAAGTACGGGTCTCCGGGAAGATAAAATCCAGCCATTAAATCTACGCGAGAAAAGGGATATAAGAAATAACTAAATTAAACTAACTAACTAAATAAATAATTATAAGATGATCTTTATCAGTTGCCTCAATACTTGTTTAAATCATACCAGTTATATGTCATGCAGACGGGATAGACCTTCGAATAAGTAACCCTAACCCTAAGCCCACAACCAAACAAGGAACAGGAAGTAAGGCAAAGATCACAGATTCTAAGTCTATGACATCCTAGTACATATAACTTTAGTGTATCCACTAAACAACCATTGATATACTAATAAAGACCTTTAGTTCTCGAATAAGTAATTATAGTAACACAAAATACTCCTATAGTATTTTTAAGTTTAATGTTTTGTTCTACTGTTCTCATTGTAGTAGTGTTGGTAAGTTTTTAGACTTGTTGCAACCTCACAACCATACTTAGGCACATGCTAATCACTCCTCGGATAATGTAGTTGATCAGGCTACATCTTCCCAGGGTTGACCATATGTCTCTAAGTCTGCTTATGCTGTCCACCAATCGTAATACTTTTGTTCTGTCCTAGTGACACTGATTTTAGTATGAATGCAGGTATGTATACTTTATTAAATATTTTATTATTTAAAGTATAAACTCTTCATAAGAGTATTTTAAATCCCGCTTGTGTTTATAGTTTGTATATCTTTTATGGGTTGATACACTCGATTCACTATAAACAATGCTCTGATACCAATCTGTCACACCCTCAAAACCAAATGAACGGCGGAAACGTTCTGGGGTGGAGGACGTCATGTACAGTATCACAACAATGCAAGTAGTAAACAAGCAACAACATCATCCATTGCATTAATAATATAATTTCATACAAGTGTGTTCCGTTAAGTTTTAAAGACACCAAAACAATATACATCAAAAATATAAGATGAGTCTTGAACGAGCTCCATCTTCTCAAAACCTGTCTCCGGTACCTGTCTACTGGTGACCTGAGAATACAAGTTATTTTGAAAGAGTTTATCAGCTTTAGAGCTGGTGAGTTCATAAGTATATTAGTGTCTGTGTTTGTATGAAAGCATTTGTAAGATGTTTTGTAAGATGTACTGTGTGTTTGTAAAAGTTTTGTATTTGTTTGAACTATCCTAGAAAACCCTATGTTTCCTACTAAAAGTAGCCTTCTACCAAGGCATCTAGTGTCTGTGTGTGTATCCTTTGTAAAAGTGAGTATTTTCCCAAATCCGACTATCATTAACCAAAAATATAGTTTTTACATTATTGTTTATTGTGTGAAATCACAAAGTAAAATGTAAAGGGAAAATGTTATAGTACTTTAATGTAGTATTATGAAACTACTGCTGTACTAACTACCTTAAGCCAATTGTATATTTTAAGGTAACATGTGATCGGCCTGTATCTTGTTACCGACTCAATAGTAAAGTGACAATGTAAGATGCCACAAAAATGACGTTTGGCACCCGTAGACTTGCAAGTCCCACTGTAGCGAGCAGCAAGGTGTAGGATAGTCAATCCAGTATAGATCTATACACAAACTCATACGCTCCCCAATTAAGGAGATTCTGATACAAAAACAGTCATGGCAGGTAGTGCCATGCCCTGTTTAATGGCTCACATAAATGTATTAATGTAAATGTTATGTGAATTGTGTGCTAGTTGTATTGTGTTCTTTCTCTGTCTAGCCTGTATGTTTGTTTCTCATCACTCTGTTTCATGTTTGTTTCTCATTATAGTATGTATTGACTCATGTATGAACTGACTCATTGTATGTTTCATCGTTCTAGTAATAGTATCTTCCTAAACTACCCCTATGGTAGCTTACTAGCAATGTATGAACATGTTTGTATACCCTTGCTACCCAAGGGTATGGACTTGAATGAAGGAAAACCTTTTATATCTATATACATATACATAATATATAACTAGGATTCAAACGACCCTCGGACAACTAACCTTGATACCCTAAGACCACAATCAAACAAGAACAGGAAGCAGGGTAGACTAGCAGTCCTAAGTCCTTCCAATCCTACTTATATAACTATATTTATATAGATACACATAATATAAGTTAGAAGAGTTTGATAAATGTATTTGACAATAAAAGAGTTTGTAAAATAGTTTGATAAACAGTTTGAAAAGTAAGAAAACCATTTGTTTGGTAGTTATTAATCACATGTGATTGATATAATAACTATAATTGTTCAACTTGTATTCCCCCCATAAAAGCATTTAAAAACATTTAAAAGGTTAATTAAGGGGTATGAACTCACCTGTAGTTGGTGGTTTGGATGAACTGAAGAAATAGGATTGCTAGGTGTCAAGTGAAGACTTGTACACACACAATGATCCTATTTAACATATAAATACAATATATATGTATCTAATTAGCCTTTAAACAACTAATTATCAAAGTTAAGACATCCTAAGACAAGTTAAACACCTTATATAAGTGTTATAAGTCTCAAGGAATGCATATAAGTGTTGTAGAACAATGCTATAGGGTTTAGGGTTCAAAAGAAACCCTAACTTGAGTTTACGGTTTTGTGACCTTAACCCAATGGGTTTACGGTCGTAAACCCTAGAGTTTACGGCCGTAAAATCCCCCTCTTTTGACCATTTGTTGATTTGAAGGTTTCTAAGTCCATTGAAGTGTTTCCACTTGAAGTATAAGCCTAAGGAAGAAGCTAGGGCACCATTTCACTCCTATTTGGAGTTTACGGCCCAAAGACCACATCCCTTTGGGTTTACGGTCGTAAACCCTTATGGATGTTGGTATTTTGATGATTTCAAGTCCTTAACACATCAAGGTAAGGATCCAAGTTAGTTACCTAGGCTTAGGAAGGGACTAGGGACATTTTGGTCCCTTAAAATGGGTTTACGGTTCAAGAATGTTCTTGGACCGTAAACACCATTTTCTTGGTGTTTCTTGGATGTTTTCATGTTATAATGAAGTATAGCAAGCTTAAACACACTCTAGGATAGAAGTACTTACTATATGGAAGCTTGAAATGAGCCAAAATGCCAAGAACACTAGTGTGTGTTCTTGGTGTTCTTGGTGAAAATGGAAGAATCAACCTTTTGGAATGATTTCACGGTTAGAAAGGTGTTAAAACACTAGATTAAGTGATCTACTAACTTGAAATGGTTGAAAATACTTACTAGATCGAGATCTGGAATAAATCCCGGGATGATACTTGAGAGGATTTGCTTTTGTTCTTGAGAAATTTGGAAAAATGACATAAAATGACAAGTGTCATATATATACTCCAAATTTCTGGGTTTTTGGCTGAAACTATTTTATTCCGGCAGTAAACTCCAATTTCTTGAAGTTTAGGAATAACAGTGTTGCATTATAACCCTAGGGCATCCTCTCTCCTGGTATCTCCTAAAGTGTAAATCCTAAAATAATCAAACATAATCCAAAAGTCTGAAAATTTAACTGTAACTGATTTGACTTCTATTGAATTGACATGTTGTACAGAATAGAAATTTCGGGTTGTCACAGAACTTGTATGATCTTATACAAGTTGCATTGCTTTTGAAAGATAAGAACGCTTCGCATCTTCAAGGAACGGACCCAGAAGTGTTTAGACTTGGTCTTGCCCACATCAAAATATTCATAGATAATTACTATGAGTGTTTGGCCCTAACTGGTGTGGAGTTGGCTACTGCAAAGGGGTTGGAAGTGAAAGTTCCGATGGAAATCCCGAAGACTCAAGCTGAGTTGAAGAAGTTTCCTGATGGGGAGATCTGCTTAAAGCCATTTGGATTGGTCTTCGCAGGAAAGGACAAAAATGGGAAGGCTAAAAGATTTTTGTTCCAAGCAAACGAAGTGGAGAGATACACTACGTCCCAGTATATGAACTTTATTGTCAGTATGAATAACTGTTCGAAAAACAATCTTGGAGATAAGAAGGAGTTGAAGATAATTATCTCATGGTATACGGAGATACGAAGAGTGATGATCTTGGCTACACAGATTCTCTCAACTTGAGAAGTTTGACTTGTTTACAAAGGGGGAGAATGTAGGGTCGAAATATATTGTAAACAGTCGAAGTCTGTTTATTGTACTCTTCGTATGTTTGTTCACTTCGTATATTTTGTTATGTATTTGCTAAGGTGTCTTTTGTACGAAGCTTAACGTCTAAGGCTTAGTATTTTTTGTACTTCCTATTTCCTATAAATAGGAGCTGAGCATTAAGTAGATAGTAAGAGTCTGAGAGTGATTGTAAGAGTTCACCCTGTTTACTATCATTTTGTACTTGTGTTCATTGGAAGTAATAGAGTTGAAACCAGATTATAGTTACTTCTCGTGTTCAAATTACATTTGTTTTACTCTGATTCGTTTCATACTCGATTCATCACTTCATCACTTATTGCCAGAATCGACACCAATAGTGAAAGCACCATACCGACTAGCACCAACAAAGATTAAAGAGCTTATGCTACAACTTCAAGAGTTGTTGGATAAAGGTTTCATTAGACCTAGTTCATCACCCTGGGGAGCTCCGGTGTTCTTCGTAAAGAAGAAGGACGGGAGTATGAGGATGTGCATAGATAGAGAGTTGAACAAATCACCGATAAAGAACAAGTACCCATTGCCAAGGATTGATGACCTATTCGATCAGCTTCAAGGTGCAAGCTACTTTTCGAAGATCGATCTTAGGTCAGGGTATCATCAGTTGAAGTTGAGAGAGCAAGATATCGATAAGACGGCCTTCAGGACGAGATATGGACACTTTGAGTTCTTGGTTATGTCACTTGGAATGACCAATGCTCCAGCAGAATTTATGGATCTAATGAATCGGGTTTATAAACCATTCCTAGATAAATCCGTGATAGTATTCATCGATGACATTCTGATTCACTCAAAGAGCCAACAGGAGCGTGACAAGCACCTGCGAGAAGTATGAGAAGTTATGAAGAAGGAGAAGTTGTATGCAAAGTTCTCCAAATGTGATTTTTGGATTCGAGAAGTCTAATTCTTGGGTCATGTAGTTAACCAAGAGGGAGTAATGGTTGACCAAGCAAAGATTGAAGTTGTGATGAAATGGGAACGACAAAAAAGTCCCACAGAGATTCAAAGCTTTCTAAGATTAGTTGGATATTACCGAAGGTTTATCCAAGGTTTTTCTTCGATAGATGCTCCATTGACAGCTTTGACCCATAAAGGAGCTACCTATACATGGAGTGAGAAACATGAAGAAGCCTTCGAGAAATTAAAGAAGAAGTTGTGTGAAGCACCAATTCTTTCTTTACCTGACGGAGTTGAAGACTTCGCAGTCTATTGCGATGCATATGGAGTTGGGTTAGGTTGTGTTCTGACCTAGAGAGAGAAAGTGATAACATATGCATCTCGACAATTGAAAGAGCATGAGAAGAACTACCCCACTCATGATTTAGAGTTAGCAGCGGTAGTATTTGCATTAAAGATATGGAGGCATTATCTTATGGCACGAAGTGCAAGCTCTTCACTGATCATAAAAGTCTCCAGTATCTCTTTGATCATAAAGAATTAAATATGAGGCAATGATGCTGGCTAGAGTTGCTTAAGGATTACGACTGTGGGATACTTTACCACCCCGGAAAAGCAAATTCCATAGCTGATGCTCTAAGTCGAAAAGGAAAACTAGAAAGAAAGAGGCCAAGAGCGTTAAGAATAGAAGTTGTCTCAACAATTGTGGAAAGCATCAAGAAAGCTCGGGAAGAAGCTTTGGAGAAAAATGACCGACAGGAAGAACGTTTAGGCAAGACGTTGGTATTCCGTACAAATAGTCAAGGGTTGAAGGTATTCCAAGATAGGATTTGGGTACCTAAGATGGGAGGAATGAGAGATCTTCTGTCGGAAGAAGCTCACAAGACCATGTACTCGATTCATCCCGGCAGCACTAAGATGTATAGGGATCTGAAACCTTACTACTGGTGGCCGACGATGAATCTCGATGTTGTAAAGTATGTGGCAGAGTGTGTAACGTGTGCAAGAGTTCAAGCACAACATCAGAAACCATATGGGATTTTAGAACCTTTACATGTACCCATGGGTAAATGGGAAGACATCACCATGGATTTTGTGACTAAAATGCCCAGGACGAAGAATGGTCACGACATGATTTGGGTAGTCGTGGATCGTTTCACAAAGAGTGCACACTTCATAGCAGCCAATGAGAAATGGTCTATGGATAAGCTTGCAAATGCTTACGTGAAGGAGATAGTAAGACTTCACGGTGTACCATTAACGATTGTATTGGATCGTGATAGTCGTTTCACATCAAGATTTTGGAAAAGTCTACAAGAGGAAATGGGTACGAAATTGTGTTTAAGTACAGCTTACCATCCGCAGACTGATGGACAGAGTGAAAGGACGATTCAAACATTGAAGGATATGTTGCGAGCATGTACTTTGTAATTTCCAGGTAAATGCGATGAGCACTTACTGTTAGTGGAATTCTCCTACAACAACAGTTATCATTCAAGCATTAAGATGACACTTTATCATGTGTTGTATAGATAAAAGTGTCGTACGCCATCTTGTTGGCTTGAAGCTGGAGAAAAGCAGTTTATGGGTCCTGAGATTGTTCATCAAACTGCTGAGAAATTGAAGGTGATAAGAGACAGAATGTTAGCAGCTCAAAATCGTCAAAAGAGCTATGCAGATAAGAAACGACGACCAATAACTATCGAAGTTGGAGATTTGGTATTGCTCAAAGTCTCACCGTGGAAGGGACTTATAAGATTTGGAAAGAGAGGAAAGTTGAGTCCAAGGTTTATTGGACCATTCAAGGTTCTTCAAAGGGTTGGGAACCAAGCTTACAAGCTGGAATTACCAGAAGAACTAGAAGGCATCCATAACACCTTTCATGTGTGTTATTTGAGGAAGTTCACGGGTGAAGTTCCCGATATGATTCTAGTTTCAGAGTTAAGGATCGATGAAAACAAGAGGATGATTGAGGAACCCGAAGCAATTGTTAACCGTAAGATGAAAAGGTTGCGACGTAAGATTGTCAAATTAGTGTTGGTGCAATGGAAACATACGAATGGGCTGGACCTCACTTGGGAGACAGAAAGTGACATGAGAGGTCGCTATCCACATCTGTTTGCTAATGCATGATTCCGGGATGGAATCATCTTAAGGGGGAGTGTAACATCTGAATTCTGAGGTATTAAAAATATTATTTTTTGCATTTAGAAGAGGCTCACGACGTGAGCCATAGTGGTCACATCATGAGTAGTACCATTGACCGTTTAACTCGTGTTCTCGAACCTCACGTCATGATGCATAAGATCTCAAGACGTGAGTCAGTCCTGATGGTTCCAAACTTTAAAAATCGAGTATAAAACGGAATGACGAGGCTAGGGTCGCCCATCCTCAGCCTCTTTCACTCCCAAGTCACTGAAAAACCCTAGATTCAGCCCTCTTGAGTCCTTGAGCCATTGTTGGTAGTATTGGTGTGTTAATGGTGTTTTGTTTTCCTTGAAGAAGAAGAAGAAGCTCTTGTGGTGGTTCCTTTTGGTGAGATAAACCCTTCCTTGTGGATTTTCTGAGCGTGTGAGCTTCTGTAAGTCATAAAGATCCTATCTTTTTTAGTTAAGCTTGCTAGATCTAGGTTATGGTTGCCTTCTTTTCATGGGATCTTGGATTATCAAGCATGAAGTCCATAAAGTTGGCAACTTTATGGACCATTGAGTCATTTGCTGTATTAGAACCCTTTTTCTGGATTTTGGTGCAAGTTTTGGACTCCAAGTTTGAATCTTGATGTTTGCACCCATCTTTTGACCTAACTAGTGTTTAAGTCATGCATGGGACATGCATGACTGAAAAGATATAATTTTTATGGTCCTTTAGGCTAGATATGGTATTCTGGAATGTCCCAATGCACATCTTAAAGTATTAAGAGCTTAATGCTCACAGAACAGTTCTCACGACGTGAGCCAAGGAAGGTCACGACGTAAGGACAAAATGATAAGAAAAGTGGACCATTGACCCGAGGCATTGACTTTTGACCTAAGTTTACTTTTTTGTTAATTATTGAGAGAGAGGGTAAGTCTAAGGGTTTCACCGCATGATTTCTTAGGTGTGGAGTAGTCTGAAGCAGCTGATAGCGTGAGCAGCAGTATTTGACTTTCGATTGTGAGGTGAGTTACCTTCCAGTAGAAGTGGGTCGAAGGCACCAATGTCGGCACACTAGTAGTTATTTATAGTTGAGATGATTGTCTTCGTGATAATTGTCTGGTATGCCATTATCTGTTATGCTTTATGTGCTAGGATGATATGGTATTATGTGATAGGGGTTGGAGGGGTGAAATAGTCCCCGGTTACCAGTTGAAAGAGACCGAAGGGGTAGACAGTACCCATATATGCCTAGCAGTATGTTTATGATATGTTATTATGTGGTAGTGATAGGGGTGAAATAGTCCCCGTAACTGGTTGAGATAAACCAGAGGGTAGGTCGGGCACCCAGATATGCCTGACAGGGGTAGGTCGGACACCCCGATATGTCTGACAGGGGTAGGTTGGGCACCCTAGTATGCCTAGCAGGGGTAGGTTGAGCACCCCGGTATGCTCAGCAGGGTAGGTCGGGCACCCAAATATGTCTGACAGTATGTTTATTGTATGGTATGTGGTATGATGGGGGAACTCACTAAGCTTTGTGCTTATGGTTTTTCAGTTTTGGTTTTAGGTACTTCTTCTTCGAAGGGAAAGGAGTCGGCATGACTGCAGCGCATCACACCATGATTTTTCGCACTATGATGTTCTTGGGATTTGTCCTAAGACATTATTACTATCTTATGACATGCTTTGAGACATATGATCTATGGTTTTTATGAAGTTAGATAACTCGATGATGTTTTCAATAATCTGTTTTATGAATTGTTAAGTCAAAAATGAAATTTTTGGTCTTGGATTTTGGGATGTTACAGGGAGATAATTGTAACGCCCACGTTTCTTGCTAGACATATCCTATAAAATATGTATTTACGTCGGTCGACGATTGTAACCTTTTTAGAATAAGTGAAAAAAAATTATTCGAGTATATCTTATATGCGTGGACATTTGACAAATATTATGTGAATATAATATTTGTGTAAAAAAAATATGTTAAAAAACTTAATCAATATGGCTAATACAAACGTTAAAAATAAAAAGATTATTTAGGATAAATAATTTTAACGAAAGTTGTAACGAACCTAAATTACAAATTATATGTTATAAGATGTATTTGGTCTAAATACATTTAAAGGTAAACCCAAGTAGTGAAACGATAATTTTTCCGTTATACCCGTTTTTCGATAATAATTGATCGAGTACTTTTTACCACGTTAGTTATTGATTATAAATGAATTGGATAAAATTTTATTATAAAGGGTATAATGATTTTATTAATAAATAGTTAAGGGACTATAGTGTAACTTGAATGATATATTGTGTTAATACAAGAATAACTGAGGGGCCATAAATGTAACTATAATTGATTTGTGAATGGCAAACTAAGCGTACGTGTAAGAAATATAAGAAAGGTCGTACATATTTTAATAATTAAAATTAACACGTGTTGTTTAAATATGTGCTCGTACAATTTCATTTAATAAAAAGGTATACGTGTTTTGTTTTTCTATTGACTCTTGTAACTAGAGTTATACGTGTCAATAATTTTAAATGAGTAAGCATTTTAAACCGTTAGAAAGATAAGAGATTGGCGGTTTGAATTCTAGTATAAATAGCAACATCTTGAATTATTTTCATATATCAACGAAAGTCTTTCAAGAAATTATTTTTGGATATCACTTCACATATTAGATGTTTTAGGCAATATAATAAGTTGGCAAGGAGTGTTGAGCTTGGAGCCATAATAGTAGTTAGTTTTCACTAACTAGTCAAGTGAGTGCATAGTTACTTTCATCTTACACATAGATATGAAGTATTTAATATAAATTACGTGCTATATGTGCATATTATCTGTGTTCCTGATATCTATGCTGGATGAAAAAAATATACATGTTTAATTTGATTTAAACTGTATATGTATTTTATACCTATAATTATGATGAGTAAAGATGGATAGATGAAATAAATGATGAGCGATGAATTAAAATGAAGAGATACATCGATGTTTAAGCTGACTTAGTCATCTAGCGGAGTATAGATGACGACCACAGACTATTCTAGACAATCCAGTGGAACGCTGGCAGGCTCGCAACCTGTAGGTGTTTGTGAACGATGTGTTCACCGGTGTACTTCATCCCCCTCATGGTTGCCTTACTGGAATATATTGCAGAGGAATCCCCTAAGCAGTATTGTCATCCGGATGATGATCCTTAGGTTAGGTCCCTTAAATTAGATGCTTTAGGGACAGAAAGTAAGGATAATGGGAACGGGTAACCAGGTTGATTTATCGATGAAATTAATAAATTTAATTATTGTGGGTTGAAAACCCTATGTGCTCACCAGGCTTTCCCAAGCCTGGCCCACTCAGTTTCTTTGTATCACAGGTAGCGGCACAATAGCACAAATGTGATGAGTTTAAATCTGGAGAGACATTTCAAGGAGAATTGGCCATTAGAATAATAATCCATTGTAAGGCCTGTGATATTACGTTTATGCTTATGTTGCTGTATTGACCATGACATCCCAAGGTTTTTAAATATAAATGAAATACATTTCCTCATAAATGCTTTGATAATGATATTGTCATATTTTTTGGAACAAATATGAAAAGAATACTCTGATTTAAATAAGCATAAACAAATCGGTCTTTTCTGGCCGTGAAATTGGGGATGTCACATTAACACATAGGTATGAGCTAGATAAAATGATTTATACTAGTTTGCTTGGTAAATAAATCCATCATGTATGCCATATTATGCACAAGACCAGGTATATGATTATGTCAAGAACATACTGTAAGATACCAATTGGATACATGGGTAAGTCATTGGATAACTATAAGAGCATTCTAAGAGTACTTAAGAAGCGCTAAGAGAATGTACATGAGATAATCAGTTTAGAAGAAGATCTTTATTGAATGAGCTACACAAGATGTTAACTTCAAAACACACACATACACACACACACACACACACATATATATATATATATATATATATATATATATATATATATATATATATATATATATATATATATATATATATATATCTTCAGGTTCATTTGAGACCATGCAAATTTGTGAGACCGTGAGACCAAATCTAAAAATAATTTTAAAATGCAAAATAAAAGGAAAAATCCAAAAATTCTTTTTTTAATTATTATTTTCGGAACTTTAGTTATCTAAAAAAATATAAAAAAATAAAAAAAAAATTACCGTTTTTTTTTAAAAATACGTGAAATATTCTAATAGAATATTACACTGTAAATATTCTAATATGATTTTTAGAATGTTAGAATACTATACTAGATTTCTCGGATATGTAGAATATTCTATTATTCTACTAGAATATGTAAAAAAAGTATTTTTTATTTATTTATTTATTTATTTATTTTTGGTATTTTTTTTATTTTTTTTTGGAAAATATAATTTCCGAAAATAATATTTGAAAAAAAAATCTTCAAATATTTTCAATTATTTTGCATTTTAAAAATGTTTTTTGTTTTATCTATCAAATGAATGGCTATGATTGCGTCTCACGGTCTCACAAAATTAGGTCGTCTCACATGAACCTAACCCTATATATATATATATATATATATATATATATATATATATTATATTTGGATTTTGACTTCATTATGGAATGAATGGTAAGTTTTGTAAGAATGAGGTCCAAGCAAAACAAAATTGCATAGTTTACTAAATAAGAATACACTACTACTTCATAAGTTGAAATCAAATATGATTAGATGAACAAGATCATTGAAAAACTAGGTTGAGTCATTCTATTCAGGGATAACCTAGAAATCTTTTGTGACTTACATGGTGTACTTAATCAAGCTAAGAAACTCTATGTCACATTAGAACACCAATCATATTCTCCAAGATATTTAACTATAATTAGAGTAAAGTCAAATTTGGAGGTGATAATATTCATAAAATTCACACAAATTAAATTTAGTCGGACTCATTAATAAAGTCCATCCTTTTAAACTAAGTATGAGTGGTCACGCTTCTGCTATAGGACTTCATTATTCTAGAAATGAGATTTAGATTTTGAATTTAGTATTTGGATATTGGAATATTAAGACAACAACTATTATATTGTTTTGATATATTTGGATATGATCATCACATCAATACTTGTTGTGTTCTATATTAACATGTTGAATCCATGAATAAAGTAACGTCCAAAATTTTGGGCTAGACATTTCTAGTATTATCGTATTAGTTATACATTTTATCGAACAATTAAAATCGTTAATTATACATTACCGAAGGGCTTCTAGCCCAGCGGTATCAGGTGTTGCCCTCCCTCCTTGAGGTTGAGGGTTCAAGTCTCGTCGGAGACATAGGTGGATTTAGGTATAGTTTAGGATTATATTGTATTTGCCGTTTAAAAAAAATAAATAATTATCCATGTGTTATGATATAATAAATAATTATCGTATACACATCAAGTGGACAGATATTAGAAGTACAGAATATTTGTAGAAAACCTTAATATCAAATGTATCGTTAAACGATACAATAAAGATTAAAAATAAAATATTATTTTGGATAAGTAATCTTAACGAAAGTTGTAGTAGTCGTGACGGTGATCTCGTGGATATAAAGAACGCCCAAATCTAACTTCGTTTGAGGGAGTTATGATTTATCGAACTTTCGCGTTCAAACCGATACGACAAGATGCGTCATAAAAAGTGAACGATGATAGGCTGCTTTTTACCTAAAGTGATGTAAATGAAATTCGAATTACTCGTCAAAAGGAACTTATCAATATAAAGAATGACAAAATCTGACTTCGTATGAAGAAGTTATGATTTTTCTAATGTTTTGAGTGCGACATAGAAATCGAAATTAAAATCGGTTGATTGTTTGTCAAAACAATGTAAATGAGAGTTGAAGATCTCGTGAATACGAATTCGTCTATATAAAGACTGTCGATAACGAAGCTTGTATGAGAAGGATATAAGCGAAACTTGGTCCCTAAGTTTCAAAACGCAGGCGAAATCTATTCTGATTTGGTAAATCGAAATAGAATAAGAATTAGACAACAAAGTCTAAATGAAAGTTGTAGTACTCGTCGATACAAAGTCATTCATATAAAGACAGTCGAAAACGGAGTTCATATGAAGAAGTTATTAATTTCACAATGTTATTTGTAGTCTAAGCCTCTTCGAACCGAAACACAAAAAATAAAGCAGGAATTAGCAACGGAGTCTAAATGAAAGTTATAGTACTCATTGATAACTACGCGTGGATATAAAAACCAACGAAAATGAAGTCTGTATGTGAAAGTTATGATTTTTACAAAAAAAATAAAATCGGCCAACGAGAGCATAAACATGGCACCACCCGGGGTGTGACACGTGTCACGGTCAGGCAACACCCTTCTTCCCCAAGCCAACCTTTAGAATGGCGACACGTGGCAGGACGCGGCGTGCCCTTCAGATTTTCCTATAAATAGAGGCATTTTTTTTATCACATTTCCTTGTTCAATCTTCTTCCATTCTCTCCAAAACTCTTCTGAGGCCCCGAGGCCTTTTTCTAAAACTTCTTAAGTGTTAGTAGCAAAGCTTAGCGCCAGTGAACCACGGGAAATAGAGCTTTCGGTTTCAAAGTTCTGCCCGCATAAAGTCCGGTTTTTCATCAAACAACCTGTAAGTTGAGTTATGATTACCATGCTTTAAGTATAACTTATATTTATGTTTATAATCATTATTATTAACTTATAAATAAGATCTATTGTAAAATCCCAAAATTCCAGGCTAAATATTTCAATTTTATAATAATATAGCATCCATTTTAATAAAATTACATTTAGGTCAAACCATTTATTCATAAACCAATATTCAGAAATCAGAGTTATAATAAAGAAAATGCTGAATCTCGAATCATAAAACTGTTGATATGTGTGTGTACAGTCCCGATTGTGCAACCCGATAAGTACCTGTAAAATATGTAATCCACAACTGTAAGCACAAACCATAGTGAGTTCCCTAAAATATCTCATACAACACAGCATAATAATCAACTATGGGTTATCAGCAGAACTGGAACTATCAACAGTCCCCAATATCGCATACAACACAATTGTGATTATCAGTTGTCCTAGTGCGCTAATTGCACGCCCTGTGGATTAAGAACACACCTCATGAGTTATCAGCAACCCTGGGGACTATCAGTAGTCCCATGGACTTACAGCAGTCCAGGAGTTATCAACAACTCAGTTCAAACAGAACATTAAATCAACAGATAAGACCCAGCTGGTCAAAATATATATACTAGCACACAAGCAAGTATATTGAGAAGACTCACCTCACAGATAGCAGTTAAACACAACAACTCTCACACAGTGCAGACCGGTACTACGAGACACCTAACAACAATATAGAAGTACCCTCTCAGTCTACACCTAAAACCCTTAAATTGACCAAAAGTAAACCCATGCCAAAATTCAACGGTCAAGGTCAAAGTCAATAGTCAACATCACCAAAAACTAATTCTCACATCGTGACCAGCCCATGGTCACGTCGTGACTAACACGCTCATCCCCAATCTAAAACTTTGGATACAAACAACTCAACTACGATCAAAACCATCATCATGGCATGATGGCCATGCCCTCACATCGTGACATAGTCTGTCCAAAACAATTGGGAAAACTCTGTGTCACGTCGTGACCTCCATATGGTCACGATTTGACTACTACAACTTGGGACAACTGAATACATTTGACACTAAATCCTTTAATCCATCCATTCCAACTTTCTAGAGGGTCTTCTTACTCCAAAAACCTTCTAAAAATCTATGCTTTATAGACATGCATGTCCAATGCATGTCTTCGTCTTATATTACGTCAAAATGAAGAAAAATGGAACCACAATCACATGAATGTCTTCAAAACTTATCCAAACTTTAGATCCAACATATATAATACTCAAGGGACCTCGAGGACCCATAAAGTTGCCAACTTTATGGAATCCTTCCATCCAAACTTCCAAAATATAAAGAAATAAAAGGACAAGGAGATTAGATCTAGAAGCATACAACATAAAGCTTGGATCTCGAACACTTATAATGGTCCAAAAATGACTCAAATGGAATCTCCAAGCTTGCGAAGAGGTTCTCAATACCACAAGGCCTTCTTCTTCCTTCCAAAAGCACCAAAACACCAAGGATAAGCTCACAAATGGAGAAGAGGGTATTAGGGTTTGCTTGAAGGTTATAGAGGGTTTTAGGTCCATGGACATTAGCTTGGAACACATTATCCAACAAAGAACCTATAACCCAACTACGAACTCTTGACCTGAAACGAATCCTGGGTAATTTTCTAGTTCCAACCAAGGAACCGAGATCTTTAATGATCGATTCGAGTATTGCAAATGGAAAAAGAATTATCAAGAAGGTTTCTCAAATTCTCAAACAGAGTCTGAAAAATTTGTGTTAAGATCGATACCTTGTTCTTGAAGATTCGATGATGAACGATTGACGTTTTCTCGAAATTCAAATCCAATCACATTTTCAATTTGTGCTTTCGTTATTGATTTTTTTGATCATTTTGATTCGTTGGATCTAATTTGTTTTGAGCCCCATTGTTGATCCAATAATTTTTTTATTCGATCTATTCCATTGATCAAAATTCAAGTCCATTCTAAATTCTCGATAGTGTTCATCAGATTGAGCCTAATTCAAAATCCATTTTTCACCTATTCCTTTATCTTGTATCATCATTCTCGCTTCAGTCAATGAAATTGGATTTCTATATGTTTGAATTCGAATTCTATGAATAGAATAGAAGATTGACTTCAAAAGTTTCGATGTGTTTTTCACGGTATTCTTTGGAGTTGAACACATGTGCTTGAAATCGAAAAGTTGGTTTTGTGTCGAAATTGAAAGCCAAATGTTCAAAAATATCTAACGTGTTTTCTATTTGGTAGTCAAAAGTATGGAATCAAATGCGATTGATGTCGATTTCGATTTGGGTTCGCTAATTCGAAAGTGAATTCCATAGTCGAATGCGTGATGTTAAAGTCAAACCAAATTCGAAATTGAAACTAATTTTGATTTGGACTTACTTGGAGTTAAATGTCACGTATTGGGACCGAAAGCTTGTAGCATCAGAAATTTATTTGGAATTGTTCGAGTCAAGTATTGATGGTATCACTTGGAGTCGAATACTTATGAAGTCTGAGGGTTTGTATTATGATCGGATATACTTCAACTATGAACAAGAAAGGTATAATCTAAACGAAATAATCAATAGAAAGTAAATAACACAGACGTTCTCCAAATGTTCCTTTCACCAAGAAAAGTGGTTTTGTCTTCACAAAGAAGACGGGGTTTGCCACAAAGACAATTGACATAAAGCCACGAACTAGCACACAACCTCTCTACATTAGGGTTTTCTCTAAAGTACTATATATATTAATCTATACATGTATATCCCTTGATTGACGGGATTGTATTATAAGAACCGATCTTATCATAAAGATATGAGATCTGATCTATTCTATATATATATATATATATATATATATATATATATATATATATATATATATATATAACTGTCTAATATACAAAAGATTACAATAGAACAACTATAAGCTGACGTTGTTGAACTTGTAGAGCTGGCGTCGTCGACTTGTAGACTCGTATATGTTGACGCTGATGGATCAGCATGTTATGTATTTGACTCATCAGATCAAAAGGTGCGACCTTACAAATCTCCCCCTATCTGATGATGTCAAAACTAATCTTCAATGAATTCTTTGGCTTGTGCCCCCCCTGAGAATAAGAATGACTTCCCGTTGGAGAAGAAATGAAGAGCTGATAATGTTGATGTCAGCTTAACTCCAATGTTGATGTCAGCTTAACTCCCCTTGGAATGTGTTTTACGAAGATTCTTTATCTCCCCCTTTTGGACATCAACAACTAATCTTCAAACAGAATGGAATATCAACTTGTAGTCTAGTAAGGTTGTGACGTCTCCTAGTAGTGTGGGTTAAAACTACCATTCATTGACATAGTATTTAGAGATCTCATTAGCATGTGGTTTCATATGCTCAATCATAAATCTCTTTTATTATAAGAAAATTGGCAAGAGAAGATAGGTGTGTGTAATATGTCACGGACAATGATATACCCATCATCACAAAAGTTTCAAGCTATCAGCAGCGTATGGTACATTACGTTGAATCATAAAACTTTAAAGAAGAATGTAAGGGCAAGAATGGACTGTTTCAGTCACGCTGAGGTGAAATCAGCGTGAATCATTAATAAATTAACTCATCAACAAGGAGTGGTTTAAACTTTCATATCATAGAGTAAGTTGCAATTTAGAATCAAAGATTCATGGTTAATTCATAATGGTACCATGTCTACCTCAAACTAGGAGGTCAGGGACATGAACAACCCTTTTTTAATGTAAGGACCTAACAAGTATCTCTTACATTGATGACTATGCAATCAGGATACGCCATTGGGTTAGGCTCAATGTTTCAGCAGAACATGAGACTTGATTCATATGGAAAGCATGCTTCCAGGGACGAGGTCAGGTAAAGATGATTAACTTAAAAATAATAAACACCGTAGCCTTTTTATCAATATTTTTCATTTGGATCGGGCTATCTCACTTCTGAGAGTTTAAAAATTCTAGACAATCAACATGAGAGGGTGACTCAATGTTCTCAGCAGATGGTCTCACTGATGAGAGACTTAGATAGATTTAGTCACATACAATAGCATACTTCTAGGGACGATGATGTGTCATAAGTTGCATACTAGGCTAAAATTGACACCGTTAGATTCCTTTACGAAATGGTACAAAAGAATAATATAAGAATACAAACAAAAGAATTACTCAAACTTGAAATATTTTAAACAGAAGAATATGAAGCTTTTTTTAGAAAAGTGATAAAGTCGTCATCCATCAAATCTTTGGAATTGAATGGTCATTAATGCCCTTCCATTTTCCGAGATATCTACCACTTGAAATATCAGCTATAAAAGAGAACAAACAAGATCAAACATATCACACAATTCAAAGTATATCACAAGCGATGAAGCCTTTTATTATTGAAGCATTGCAGATAGAATCCAAGCTTCTTTAGGGGAAAGACAGAAGCAAAGAAAAGTCTTTGTAACCAACGAGTTAACTTACTTGAATCCATAAAACCATTGTGTCTTCAAGATCAACACGAAGGCATTTGATGTTTTATTAGATTATGAGTCAGTAGATGAAGTTAAGACTTACTGCTTTGTTGTTTGCTCTTTGCATCTATAAGAGTGAGTAGAGGAGAAAAAGGGTATACATAAGAGGAAAAGGACACGATGTCACTCTTTTTCTCAATACCAATAGCATTGAGATCCTTTAAGATAGCTTCAATTAAGTAAGATGCAGAAAAATCTTAGATAGGTTTGGAAAGGAAATACATGTAAATACTAAATGTAAGACTTTGCATTCATAATGGAATAAGAACTTGTTTGTTTTTTGAGTTTTTCATAAGATAAAAATGAAGTTCATTAAAAATTAAACCATAGCAAGCATGCCAAGATCAACAATTAGTTTGTTCAAACTCTTTTCATCCAAAGCCTTGGTGAAGATGTCAGCTAGTTGATCAGTGGATGGAATATAGAACAATTCCACTTTTCCTTTTTGAACTATGTCCCTGGTGAAATGATGGCGAATGTCGATGTGCTTAGTCTTGGAATGTTGCACTGGATTTTGAATCATCTGAATGGCACTGGTGTTATCACAATAGATGGGTGTCTTTGAGAAGTTCAGACCATAATCCAAGAACTGATTTTGAATCCATAGAATCTGGGCACAACACCTTCTGGTGGCAACATATTCAGCCTCAACGGTAGAACAAGCCACTGATGTCTGCTTTTTGCTGGACCAACTTACCAAACTATTTCCAAGGATTTGAGCTCCTCCTTAAGTGCTTTTACAATCAATACCATGCCCACCATGATCTAAGTCAGTGTATCCCACCAGCTTGAATTCGGAGTTATGAGGATACAATAACCCAATATTGGGTGTATGTTTTAAGTACCGAAAGATCCTTTTGACAGCATGAAGATGAAATTCCTTAGGACTGGCCTGATAGCAAGCACACAATATGGTGGCAAACATAATGTCCGGGTGATTGGTTGTAAAGTAGAGTAGAGAGCCTATCATTCCTCGAAACAGATTTGCATTCACATCAGTGCCACTTGGATCAGTGCCAATAAACGTTGATGAAGACATTGGTGTCTTTGCTGGTTTGCAATTAGTGAAACCATACTTGTTTAACATATCTGCAATATATTTAGCTTGACAAAAAAATACCATCAGTTAGTTGTTTGACCTGCAAGCCCAAAAAGAAGGTTAATTCACCCATCATGCTCATTTCAAATTTCTTGGACATGGCCTCCGCAAATTCTGAACTTAGCTTCTCATCAGTGGATCTGAAGATGATATCGTCCACATACACTTGAGAAAGAATGATATAAGATCCTGATAGATTTATGAATAGAGTATTATCAATATTTCCTCGTTTGTATCCACTTGAGAGAAGATAACTTGCCAACTTGTCATACCATGTCCTGGGAGTCTACTTTAATCCATAGACAGCTTTATCAAGACGATACACATGATCTGGAAACTGTTCATTTTCAAACTCTAGAGGTTGTTTTAGAAAGACTTCTTCTTGAAGAACTCCATGTAAAAATGAAGTCTTGACATCCATTTGGTAGACTTTGAAGTTTTTGAAGTAGGAAAAAGCTAGAAACAGACGAATTGCTTCATGTTTTGCAACTGGAGAAAATGTTTCATCATAGTCAATCCCTTTCGAGCTAACAAAAACCTTAAGCTACATGCCTGGCTTTATTCCTTATTATTATTCCATCTTCATCCATTTTGTTTCTGAAAACCCACCGAGTACTAATAATAGTCTTTCCTTGACGTTTGGGAACAAGGGTCCACACACGATGACGTTCAAATTCATTTAGCTCATCTTGCATGGCCTTAATCCAATCAGCCTCTTTTAATGCATCAGCGACATTATTTGGTTCAATCATTGAGACGAAGTTAACAAACATGCAAAAGTTGTTGTTGACTTTGCTACGAGTGAGAATCCTAGAATTTACATCTCCAATGATTTGAGATTCAGGATGATCTCGAAGGATTATTGGGTTAGAACCTTCATTTGAATTGCTTTAGGCAGTGTCTTCCTGATTGGATGAATCAGCTTCTTCGTGAACAGCAGGATGATCTTCAGGGATAGCCTGAGAACTAATTACTTGATCAACATTGGGAGCAATGGGATCAACGTCATTTGACACGAGCTCAGGAATTGGGTATGAAGGACTAAAAGTGAGTTCATCTAGAATTAATGAGGGGTGATCAACACGATCATGAATGATTGAGTCCTCATCAAATGTGACATGAATTGTTTCTTCAGTAATTTTCCTTGAAATATTAAATACCCTGAAAGCCTTGCATATGCTGGAGTATCCTAGAAATATCCCCTTATAAGTTTTAGCCTCAAACTTTGAATGCTGATCTCTTTGATTCAAGATGTAACAGATACATTTGAACACAAGAAAAAAAATGTATGGTTTTCTTCCTTTCAATAGCTCATGATCAGATTTCCCATGACATTTATAACACGATGAATGAAAGGCCAGCTTCAATAAGAGTTATGTTTCTTCTTTCAGCAATGCTATTTTGTTGGGGAGTTCTAACTGCTGAAAAGTTCTGAGAGATTCCTGAGACAAAGAAAGAATCTTCCAGAGAAGAGTTTATGAATTTAGTTCCATGATTACTTCTCAATTGCTTTACTTTGTGATCATAGAGAACTTCCCATTGCTTAATGAGAGAAAAGATTTCATCGGCGGCATGGCTTTTCTTTCTTAAGAGCACACCCCATGAAAACCTTGAGAATTTATCCACAATGACATGAGTGTATTTATTTCTAGCCCTTGATTTAATTGGAACTGGTCCAAAAAGATTCATATGAAGAATATGAAGAGGTTGGATGATTGAAGAACACGGATTTGGTTTGAACGAAGACTTGGTTTTCTTCCCTTTTTCACACGTTGAGCATACTTTGTCTTTGACCAATTGCATATTAGGAATTCCTCTCACAAGATGATTCCCTGCAATCCTTGAGATGTTCTTGAAATTCAGATGCGATACCCTGTGGTGCCATAGCCAATTTAGATGAGACTGAGCACGAGAGAAAAAGCAATGATGAAGAGATTTGTCAGTAGAAAACATATCTAGAACATAGATGTCGTTTGGTCGATTTGCAGTAAGAACAATGATGTTCTCTTGATCAACAACCTTTCCTTCTTTCTTATTAAAGAGAACTTCATAGCCAGCGTCACACAGTTGACTGATGGAGATGAGATTATACTGAAGGCCTTTCACATAAGAGACATTTTTGAAGGTAACATGATTGCACTTGATGGTTTCAAAACCCTTTGTAGTTCCTTTGCCATTATTTCCATATTTAACTATTGGACCATCATTCTTTATGAAATATTCTAGGAGAGATTTTAATCTTGTCATATGTCTTGAGCAGCCACTGTCTAAATACCAACTATGCTCTTTACCCTGATACGTTGATGCATCATCCCTTTCTGGCCTGAGATTATCAGCGATAGAAGAATTATCGTCAAGAATCCCAATGCTACCATGTGAAGCGTCAACGTGAGATTCAATAGTTTGAGCCATAAGACACTTAACTTCATCGTCTGAACAAATTTCCTTTTCAAAAGCAGATGATAGAGTGACCATCATCTCTTGAGAGGTTGAGCAATTTTGGACCAAACGATAAACAGATAAAGGAAGAGAGTTTCGCATAGCAATTCTAGCTTTTACATCAAGGCTTAGCATCCTTTTCTATACCTTGATGTAACATGAAACAGACTTCCCTTTCAGCTTACTTACAAATGCACTATTGTTTGATGGTTGATGTATAGCGGCTATAGGACCTTTGTTGACGACGTTGAGCATATCAAAATCCATGAACTCTAGAACATTCAGGGCCTTTGATTTCCAATTAGAGAAGTTGTATTGATCAAATGGAGAGATTTTGTTACAAAGCTATGACTTAGGAACTAAGGAAGACGACATGATTACTTGAGTGTATCACAAACCCGCTCTGATACCAATTGAAGGTTTGTATTATGATCAGATATACTTCAAGTATGAACAAGAAAGGTAAAACTAATCTAAACAAAATAATCAACAGAAAGTAAATAACACAGAGGTTCTCCAAATGTTCCTTTCACCAAGAAAAGAGTTTTTGTCTTCACAAAGAAGACAGGGTTTGACACAAACTCAATTGACACAAAGCCACAAACTAGCACACGACCTCTCTACATTAGGGTTTTCCCTAATATATTATATATAATAATCTATACAATTATATCTCTTGATTGACGGGATTGTATCTAATCTATACTAAGAACCGATCTTATCATAAAGATACGAGATCTGATCTATTATATATATATATATATATATATATATATATATATATATATATATATTTATAATAATTGCCTAATATACAAAAGATTACAATAGAACAACTCTAAGCTGACGCTGTTGAACTTGTAGAGCTGGCGTTGGCATTGTCGATTCGTAGACTCGTAGATGCTGACGCTGATGGATCAACATGTTATGCGTTTGACTCATCAGATCATAAGGTGTGACCTTACAAAGTCGATTTCGATTGATGGGTGAAACTTGTGCTCATTTGGGGTTGAATTTGATTTTGACTAGTGGTGAATCGAGTCAACATAAATTTGAATGGTGATGTTGTTGATCATTGGAGTCGAAAGCCTTTAGCTTGGGGTCGAAATCAATGTTGTGTTCGACTGGTATAATTTGGAGTCGAATTTGACTATGACTGATGGTGTTGTTCAATTCGCATTTGCCTGGAGTCGAATTCGCGTCTGGCAAAGAATTAGGCAAGAACACATCACATTTCGCATCTAGTCCTTACAGTTTAAGAGTTTTGGCAGAATATACCCCATTTAGATATTGGGGTGTATATTCGAAATTTCTGTGAAGTGGAAATATTTTTCGAACTAGTCCCTAAAGTTAATGCGAAATGACACTTTATGCCCAGTTTCACATTTGGAGTAAAGTTTCGCATTTGAAGCTGAATTTTTTGCAATGGGTCCCTGCAGTATTTGCGAAATTGTCAATTTATACCCAGTTTTCGAAATTCTTGCAACTTTCACCCAAAATTCGAAATGTTCATAAAATATGAATATTTTTCGCAGCCTTTCGTGATTTTTTTTGTGCAAGTTTTTCATGGTATATGAACATTGAGTGTTCATTTTCAAGTCCGGGAAGTCAAATATTTGAAGACATCGGCTTATTTTTTGGATTTTCTCGGATTGAAGTGTTTCATTTTTGTCACACATTGAGAGTTAGTTTTGTCATGTTTATTCCTTGAGCGCTTCTCATACCCTTTTGGGTTTTATAATCATTTGTTGATTATAAAAAGGGGAGAATATTGAAATGGGTATTCGAAGATTAATGGATATTCTTTTTCTAAGTGGATTTGAAGACCGGTGTTACTTCGGGGGGGAGTTGGTCTTGATCGCTTGGAGCTCGTTTGGAAATTAAAGATGGGACATCCAATCCTAACTTTGAGGGGGAGAATGTTAGGGTGAAAAGTTCTCCTTGGATGTGGCTTACCCTCTTGTGATGTGTAATGGGTTTAGCCTTTCCTATAAATAGAAAGTGAGTGGCTCCCATTTTATGTAAGAACCATTTAGAGAGATTTGACTAGTGAGAGAATTATTACATGCCCACTTTGTAATAGTTGACTAGATCTAATAAGAGCTTAACGATTTTATTTACTCTTTGTGTTCTTCATGATTGATTGATTCACTTGATCTTTAAAATTTCGCATGCGTCATCATAACTGGGTCACTACAAGGTTTAAATACAGAGGAAAAGATGGGTTTTATAGGTTACAAAAAAAATGTGGCGGAAAAACTTAACCCTAAGTTCACATGCAACCTATTGGATCTAAGTTTTCTCTACTATTTTCGGAATCATAAAGGGATTAGGGTTTACATACCTTTTGGTTATTGTTGTAAATAATCAATAATTCCTTCTTGAACAAGCTTCAGAAAGCAATCACCAAAAATCTTGTGTCTCTGATGGCTCACACCCAAAACCCTAAAAAACCCTAGAATGATGAGGAGAGAGAGAGATGGGAGAAGTAACTTTTGTTCCTAATACTCTTAGGAATATTATGAACAAAAATTCATGGCCTTAGGGTCCTATTTATAGTTTAGGTAACTTGCAAGCAAAGCAGAATCTAAATTGATTAAATAAAAGATTTAATCCTAATTCAAATCTTTTCCTTTTATGCAACAAGGAGGCTTCTGGAAACCCTAGAAAGACTCCCAATTTTGTTCACCCCTTGGATGATTCTAGAATTGCTTCTTTTGTTTAACTATTGAACAATTACAATTCACCCCTTGCACCTTTAATTAATTCCAATTAATCTCAAATGAATTCCAGATTAACTATGATTAATAATTTATTAATTCTAACTGATTTCTTATTAATTTATTAACCATATAAATTAACAAATCAATTATTTAACTATTGATCTTATGTTAATTTATTAATCACATAACAAATTAACATATCAATTATTTATTCCAAATTAATATATATTAACAAAACATTTCTCTATCTCCTAATATCATTTCTAGCTATTTCTGGTTCTGAGGACAATCCAAAAGGACTTTGCTCTTAATTCAAGAATATACCAATTTAGTTATTGGCTTAGACACCTTAATCCAACAGTCTCTCACTTGGATAAGTTTGTAACTACAAATGCAAGTATAGACCTTGAAGTAACCAGCAAAGAGTGCTTTCCAAAGCCACTACCGAACTCTGATTCAAATCAGCTATTGGCCCTAAGATAAGTGATCAAATATTCATTCCGTCTACAAGATAACGTATGGACATGAGACATGGAGTAGAATCAATCTTATAGTATAAGATTATGTTTCTCGATTTCCTGATTAATGACGACTGAATTTAGACTACTAATTGAACACATTAATTCAGTCCAGGCTTGGCCAAACACTTCAAATGTCAAAAAAAAAATTATCGAGGGGCCCAAAGATATCACTTTTCTCGTTAGCGCAAAAGCGACGAATAAACTTCGACTTATATGCTTATCTTTTAGTCATCAAATCATGCATGACGCTACGTTTTTTAACATCACGTTACTGATGCGTTTTCATAACACCAATGCACAACCGACTTGTAATTGACAACTCATATATCTCCATTTCAATAACATAAAATATTATCATCTCACGATTACTCGTGATAGAATCCATGAAGTAATTCTCTGAGTGTGGGTTTATCCAATACTCAAAATCTCTATTTTCTAAGTACTCATTAATATTCTAGCAACCATTGCAATGTCTAATCTCTACAAACAATCTACAATTCAATTCAAGACAGTCTTAATTCACTACTTACTTCCAAAAGTATTAACGACTGTGGAATTTGAATAATCAAATCATTTAGGAAGTAAAACATGCAAAGCGAAACACAATAACAAACTAATTAACTATGGTCTCAAAACTATTGAATATAAATAATCTTTATTATTTAATCGCCATAATAATTATGACTTTATTCATTATATAATGTTTCGAGTAATCAACTAACCACTTGAGTTAAACATCAGTCATGCCATGTTATGAACATGCATACTATGCCTCTCTATGGTTCTTCCTTTGTGAACAGTTCAACTGGACATTATTCTAATGATACTCATTTCACAATTCCAAATTTTTATCACTATCCAAGATGTGATCGAATGCATTAATCTCATGTGATATCAAGATTACAAAGTTTCAAAGACCGAGTCTTCGATATTACAAAATATCCCATTGAAACTTCCTTACTAGACACAATTCCATGGTAATGAAGGTTAAAATTCAACGTACACTCCTTGAACACTTCTCTTGCATTAATGTTTCCAACTCACATGTAGACTTTTCACCATCTCCCATTATGAAACATTTCCATATTCCCACATGACCATCAATTCTGATCAAGAACCATCTCAATCCAGAATTATGTCACTATGGTACTTCCAAATTGATATCATACTTCTAACTGTATGCAAGCAACCAATCTTTTGATATAACCTTAAAATGTTCTTGATAGTTGTTTAAAAACTTTAGTCACACAAAATTCTAGTCCTTTTTCTCATAATGCTCTGAGCATTTAAAAAATTAGAATAAGTGAATATTATAGCATATGTAATCAATCCTATATCCAAAGCATATTGGACTCAACTCATTATATCTTATATACGGATCTGATATATGTTCAATCTCTTGCTATATATATATATATATATATATATATATATATATATATATGAATTTCCTATGTTGAACCGTTTCAACATGATATTCATATATGTCTATGACTAAGTTCTATTATACAATCTAAACCAATATATTTATAAAGAAGTATGAGTGCACTCTCCATTAAGTCTACTATAGTGTAACAATTCCTAAACATTGCAATTTGCAAATTGGAAACATTGTTCCCTACTAACAGTATTGTTAACATGCAATACTCGCATAACAATTATGCTCCCACTAGCTTTGACATGTACCAAATGGCTTCTAGTGCAATGGTATCATGTGTTTCCCTCCCTCCTTGAGGCCGAGGGGTTCAAGTCCCACTGTGGATATAGGTGGAATAATTTAGGAGTAGTTTAATATATTTTCAGTTTCAAAAAAAAAACTAGCTTTGACATGTACCAGAAATCAACTGGACTTCTAGAAATCAATAATCTTGACTTTCTTACTGAAGTACAGATTTCTGTTACACGATGCTTCGATAAGTCTCCAACTAGACTTCTTAATCTTATACACTGTAGTGAATTATAAGCATTTGATTTGGCATGCAGAATTAAAAGAACACAAAGAACACTGTGATTTGGGTGCTAAAAGATGTATTCGATCATAGGCATGAGTGCAAAAGGGATCTAGATCTGGCTCTACATAAATATCCCACTCACTAGTCACAATGAACTACCATGCAACCTATTATATATAGGGGTGCTTATATATATATATATATATATATATATATATATATATATATATATATATATATATATATATATATATATCACAAGGCATCAATCCCATATGCAAGTGGGTCTTCTCAAGCCAAGCCTTAACTAGTCATCTAATGGAGAACTTTGTACCCAACATTCTCCCCCTTAAAGTTAGGAATTGATGACTCAGCTTCAATCTTCCAAAAATGAGCAACTTCACGAACTAGGCCTCAAGCGTGACAAATGTAGAAATGAACATCAAATCTTGAATTCTTTAATGACTTTCAAATCTGGGTTCTAGAGTGTGAGACCTTACAAACAAAGCATCAAAAGGTAATTAGGAGTATCCAAACCTCCACAACAGATTACCCAAATATGAGCATAAAAGCACACCCCAAAAATCTTCATTAACTCCAAGCCCATCATGAACCGGGAAAACCCAAATCACTTCAGAATCTCAAATCGAATCACTTCATAAACTTCGATTGCTCAAGGTCATGTCAGTCTTCAAGTCCGCATAATATGAAAAATTCACAACTTTTGAATTCTCATATTTAATTCTCTCCCCCTTTTTATAATCGGAAAATGATTATAAAACCGAAAAGGAATGAGAAAGCGTTCAATACGGAATTTTCCATACAAAACTCCCCCTTAACACATGACATAAACATTTTGTATAAATCCAGAAAATCCAAAAATATCATAAATTTCGAATTCGATACTTCTCGGACCGCCTTTGACTTAAAATTCGAAAATCCAGGTAGAAACTGTCAATTTCTAAATTATAGGGACCCGGTGCGCCACAACAGCCTCAAATGCGAAACTTTACTCCAAATGCGAAACTGGGCATAAAGTGTCAATTTGCACCAACTGTAGGGACCTGAATCGAAAATTTTCCTATTTCATAGAATTTTTGCCCAATGTCGTAATTGGATAAATTGTGCCAACTTGCATACACAACAGGTATTTGAAATGGAAATTCAGCATCTCTTCACAGTTTTTGATCCCATGTCGAAAGTGGGTTAAAATTGTCTATTCGTTGAAAGATGAGGGATTCAAATCAACATGTTTTGTTTCTTATTCACTTTGCTTCCAGTTTCTTTCAATGATAACCTTCGCTCTCCAGATGCGTTCAAAGAGCTTCACACGTCGAACATACAATCCATACATCGAACACTCTATCGACCCATAGCGAAAGTGATTTCGACCACCAAACCAAATTCCCAAATCGATGTTAGTTCGACATCTAAATGCGACTTCCTCATGTCGAACCTTATTTCGATCTCTAAATCGATTAACCAAAAGCGAAGGCAGTTCGACATCTAAACCCATAACAACTAAAGTAAAATCGATTTCGACCTCCAAACCCAATGTTAAAGCGAAGCCTTGTTTGACCGTCAAACCAAACCACTCACCCGTCTCATGTCGAACTCACTTTCCCCAAAATACATCACATATGGAAGTTACCATCCACACATCAAAATCAATTTTGACACGAGTATAAGAATTTGATGCAAATCCCATTCGTCCTAACCAAGCTGTGGTCGATGTCTACTCACAGGACTTCAATTTTTTACATGCCGAAATTTCCAATCGTACTTCAAACGATTACAATCTCACATAGAATGACTTGATGCATCACAAGTCAAAATTAACTTCGACATCAATAAACAAAGTTAGATGGAAAACATTTTGGGTCAGATTAACATTTTGGGTCAGATTAACAACAAAGAATTTAATTCACTTTTGGTCTAGATGTTGATTAAAAATAATATTTGAAAATGAGAATTAAATCAAATAAATGAATATTGGATTGGATGGGCTTGATCAATGAAAAATTTATTGTGGATCATAACAAATTGATTTTTTTTTAAATTGATCCAATGAGTCAAAATCATCAAAAATTTAATACCGCAAGAACGAATCAAAGAGATTTTGGGAAATCATTGAGAGACTCACCATAAACGTTCCAATTGTGTTGAATGTAGCCAAATTGAGAACCGTTTCTTCAAAAATCGCTTTGATCTTCAAAGACCTAATCTGATACCAAATGTACTGAATTATGAGCATTTGATTTGGCATGCGGAATTAAAAGAACACAGTGATTTGGGTGCTAAAAGATGTATTCGATCATAGGAATGAGTACAAAAAGGGATCTAGATCTTGCTCTACATAAATATCCCACTCACTAGTCACAATGAACAACATATCTCAAGCACAGTCTACAACTGGTATGCAACCCACTATATAAAGAGGTGCTAACATCTCTCTCTTTCTCTCTCTCTCTCTCTCTCTATATATATATATATATATATATATATATATATATATATATATATATATATATATATATATATATATATATATATATCACTCATGTCACAAGGCATCAATCACATATGCAAGTGGATCTTCTCAAGCCAAGCCGTCATTAGTTATCTAATGGAGAACTTTGTGTTAGTACCTGAAAGTGAACCTCTAGCAATCATTCAATAAGAAGATCTGAAATCAGTCTCTGGTAAGAAATGGAGTGGTGTTCCGGAATGCTTACTAGTGTGAAATGTAGTTGATGTTCGAGATAGTGATTAAAATCATAAAGAAGTTTTGTGGTGCGAAATGAAAAGATGTTCAAAGATAGTGTATCTGTCTGCATTAATTATTCGTGTCATTTTGCTTGATGTAACTTTACATAGGACTAAGTCTTTTTTGTCAAAATGGATAATCAGAGTGTTAGAAGTTATACTTTTATCCAGTCCTTTGTATACATCTTGGTATGTACGTTTTATCTCCTTTTCCTATATAAGGAGTGTTTAATGATAAGAATAAAAGATGGATTGTTGCTCCAAAGATAGATATATTCACATTTACTTCACTTTCACCTTTCTCTCTAATCAAACTCATTCAAACATTCTTTATGTTCATTTATTGTCTTTACTTTGATTATACTCATTGTTCCATATTTAATACTTGAAGTACTTTGTTGATTCACATCTTCAGTCTCGACTGGTCTTGGCAGACTTGACTGGAACACTTAATCAGAAGTATACATTGATCTTAAGAATTAACTCAAGGTTTGATTATTCAAGCCTTGTCCCTGTGCAATCAGATCCTTGTTCTCACACTTTGTACCCACAATACACCATAATTGGATAACATATGTGTGTGTTTAAACCCTTTCATAACTTACAGATATATGTCTTGAAATTTCAAACAATTCCTTGCCATTCCTCACAATTCAAAACATGAAGAGGGATGCCGTAATCATATTGTGAATTTGGGAATTCAATTAACACAACCAATATCCATAATGATCTTTATCATATCTTATAAGATCTATCAGCAAAATTATTTCCTCACAATCATTCTCATGAATTAGAGCAAAACCTCTGCCACCTTAATCCAACAGGAAACCCTAAAAGATCAAGGGCTTGGGTTGCATCCATTCTCACGTCATGAATGTAGCCTCGTCATGTCATGAGAGCCATATGAAACGCGTTCTCATATCTGGTATATCACGCATGACAGCCCTCTTGTCACGTCGTGCCATATGGTTTTCCTCAAAAACCATGTCTTTAACTCCTTTATGCCATACACTGATGTATTATGGGAGACGGGTGTTACATCTATCAGTAATACCAATTGTTATACTAACCAATCTACTTATGGGAATGTTTACAAAGCAAGACCAGTGATGTGTTTAAAGTGGATTTTTCAAACAGTATATATTTATATGCCAAACGGATCCTACCTTCGATACGATCTTATCTGGTTGTTTCTTATCAGCTATACGTCGGTGTTTCGTTTGGGATTATTGATAAATCTGATAAAAACTTATAACCATTAAACTTTATAAATATGAACAAATACTAAGGCTTAATAATATTCGTATTTAGGTCATTTTAAGGGAAATCTAAAGCGTCAGTTAAGGATCTGACTTTCCCATGAGTCTTCGACCTACATCAGGTGAGTGCCTAGTTACTTTCATGAACATAATTTAATACCAGTAATTATTAAAAAGTATTAAGTATTTGTTGAAGGTTTATATGTGAAACTCTATGTTATTATCTGGAATATTTGTTAAATGTATTTTTGATAACATGCATTGTGTAAACTAGATATGGTTAATTATTTGTTAAAATGTTTATATTATATTATTATGTGATAATATTAAAAATAAGTATTATTACATAAAAATAACTGCATGTTAAAATATTTAATACTCTGTTACGATAAGTGTCGTTTAAACAAGAGTTAATATTAAAAGCCAATTTCAAGGATTGTAATCTCGTATAAGTTCTAAATTAAGACATATAAAGAATATTTAGATCCAGTTAAGTTGGATAAAAGAATAGTCGTATTCTGTATTGAGATATTGCGATATAAACATGAAAATGGTTTGGAAATATGTTATAAGCATTATAGTGTTACCTGGTAATAAAATAACAATTATAAAGAATGCTTAGTTCGAGTTAAATTAAAAGAGTGTTTAGTTACACCATGTATTGTAAAAACATTACATAGACAGGAAATTGTGTTGATTACAAGTTTTGTAATCTTGGCTAGTTATACACTAGGACTTAAAGGAGATGTTTAGTTCAATTAAGCTTGGATTTTTGGGTAACATCATATTAAGGGAGTGTGCGATAGGAATAGAGAGTAGAACTCTATTCTATGACACTATCGTGTGCCTATGTACAGTTTACGTAGTGAAGTACGAATAGTATTCCTTTAGATAGTCAATTTTGGAAGGTCTATATTAGACAGTCGGGGGATATGTCTGGTTATCTCCCAGAGTAAGATAACAACACTTGATCATTCTAGACGGTCTTGTGAGTTACATTTCTAGTGTGGATTTATAACCCACGAACATAGATGTAATGACAATGCCATAGTGAATAAATACTCTGATGGCTTAAGTACATTTATGAGTTATACCAGCCAAGGGAGCCCCTAGATGTATAGTTAAACTATTGTTCTAAACGATTCATCAGGTAAGTTGATTCTTCCTGATAATCGTGGACTGTGATTTGTGAGAATCGATTGGGATAGGTATGTATGGGTGAAATGTTTTATAAATACCTAAGTTAAGGATATATCTATATTGTTTGGTAATAGTTGATTTTGAAGGTTTGATAATTATAAGTTATTAACATAATAATATTATGGGATTGAAAACCCTTTGTGTCTCACTAGGTTTCCCAACCCGACCCACTCAATTTATATGCATCACAGGTTACAAGATTAAAGCTACTGGAACTTGATTAGGATGTTGAGTAATTAAGAGAAAAACCACAATAGTGTGTAAGACCATTAGGTCTTTACATTGTAACAATGTTGTGTATTGATTATGACATCCTAGAGTTTTTGTATTTTGAAATAACATCTTCATTCAAACATATGTTAAATAAAATGAAACAATTTCCGCAAAATGTTTTATTATACTGGGATTTTCCGCAAACAAAAATGATATGATTTTAAATCGTAAAGAAATTTTTTTTAGTTCTGAAAAATAGGGGATGTCACAAAAAATCTCATTATTCTAAATGTTCATAGTCGGTTATAATTATGGGAGCAGTTAATGAGTAAGACTAATATAAATTGGATTGGTTGAATCTCACCAGATGAAAGTAGGTAAATGGTTGTAACCAAGATTCATAGGTACTTGTCAGAGAACTAGTACTAAACAGACTCGCATCAAGATCGCCTCATAGATCGTTGTTATTAGTGATACTTGATTAAAAGGTACTATCTTTCTATCCTTAACACCTAAGTTACATAGTGGAACTTGAGTATAGGGAGCGTTGTGCTTAGATATGGTCAAATGTTGATCCTTAAACGGGCAGTTATAAAATTCATTTTTAGGTATGGTGTAAACTACGCAAGAGGCTTATGTAGTCAAGATGGGATTTGTACATTTTATGTGTTGAGAGTTAGGCATCTACTATGGTACCCAAAGTTGAACACCAAGTGAGATTGATTTTGATCCAGGTCTCATGTTCAACGGGATGTATGTAACAAAGGGATAACTGATAAACTTACCTTATACATTAATTAAAACTTTGAGCTTTTAGGAATTGGATGTTGATGAATGACATTCTTCGTCATATGTTATTGGGGGCAATGAAATGTTGCTAGACGTTCACCAATGTCTATATGAATCTATAATAAGTCTTGTGAAAGTTGGAGATTGAAAGATATTGTATGCCCAATGGTCATTATAGAATAATATTGCTAATAACATATGATCCTATAGGGTCACACGTTATAGAAAGTTACCACTAACCTATTATTTATTAGTATAATTTTGATTATTAGTAAATATCAACACTTGTATTTAATTAGAAAAACATTATTTTTTGAAAATAATATTTACCAACATATTGGGAATTATTATTCTAGGAAATAATAATAAAGAGAATAAAACTAGTAAATATATCATATGGTATGATTATTTATGTTATGTATAAAATATTGGATACTTAGAGTAACCAGCTTTGTTCATATCCAACTACTAGTTAATGGCTTGAGTGTAAGACACATCTTGTTTCTTTCTTTTATTATAATAGACGTAGGTACATAAAAGGGATGGGTTTTTGGAGTGTTTGACTTTCTAAATGCCCCATACCTTCTTACATGGACTAGATTAGAGTAAGGTCTAGATGTACTATCTTATAATAACTAAATGAGACATAAAGAAAGGCTAGCTTTGAGTTAGTTCTTTCCTTTTTGTTTTCTTATTATTTTGAGGTCCATAAACGAGAGCAAAAAATCTCTCAAGGGTTGCCAAAATTTTGAAGTTCATGCCTCCTCTCCCTTCTTCCTTTCTTGTAAATAGTGCATGGAATGAAGACTAATAAGTTGCTTTCTATTAAGACTTATTTAGATATGTCTTAATAGCTTAAAAGTAACTTCTTAACAAGTGTATACAAGCATATTTTGGTGATTTATTATTGTGTGGTGGATATCCTTATAGAACTTCTTTCTTGGACTTTTATGCCACACTTCGTCAACTTCGAATCACGCATGAGAATCAAAGTCTTCAAAGGTTGTAACAATTATCTTTATATGGTTTTCTTAATCTTTGTAAGTCTTCACAAAATGATCCTCAGTGGGTTAAAATGGTTTTAGTTTATTCAAATTATAAAATGCTTCCGTTGTTAATTACGTCAATTTTATCTCTAAAATTGGACTATTTTCTGAATAAAAACCTAACAATCCAATTCAGTGGACTTTTGATTGTTGGATCTATCGGGTCCATCAAATTTGCATTTTTTTTTGCCTTTTCCTTTGTTATTGGAGTTTGTTTTCTTGTCTTCAACCATATAAATAGAGGGCTATCCAGATTCAACATTTCCGTTATTTTTGGCATTCTCTTACACATGAAGAGATTCTTCTATGCGCAAGTGACAACACAATTGAACCAAAAGTAGTTCCTCCTTTTGATGTTTCATGGTGTCACAACTAGCATTTTCAGCTAGGAAATTGTATTCTCACGTAAACATCATCTATTGTAAGACATGTCCTCTAAGTGTATATCATACTCTATGCTCAATCAAAATCATCCATTTGAAATCAAAACTCACTCAAGAGGTTCAAGACCTAATCCAATACACCTCATGTGTTCAACTATGGTTTGAAAACCCTAGAATCCCGGTTCAAGTTCATTATGAACTAGGATTCTCTTATTGGGCCTAATGGACCGATAAACTCTCAACTTGACCACTTTGGGCCTAGGAACCCTAATTGGGATCTAAATGGACCACATTCATAAACTTTAGCATTTTGGGTCATGTGGGCCTAAAATAAACCATTTTATCTCTAATAGGCCTTGTTGGGCCATGAATGATTCCATTTGCCTTAATGGGCCGTAAGCCCTTTTAATTGGGTTTCATAAATTTGAACAAGCTAAGAATGGGCGCAAAACCATTTCCTTCCCATTCTTTTAGCCCATTCTCGGCCCACAAAAAATGGAAGAAGGTTTGATTTAAAACTTGACAACTCATAATTATCCATCATATATCTAGATAATCACATACTTCTAGACATCTATTATCCTTCATGCAAACTTCCTTAAATCTCTTCTCTTCCTCTCTCTCTATTCTCGGCTGAAACACACACCCTCACCATCTCAGTTTTTCTTTTAAAATTCTCTCAAAGCTCCCTCTAGAACTCCTCCTTTCTCCTCAAAACTTTCGTGAGTTTGTGAGTGTTTCAAGAAGGCTTCATCAAGAACTCATCCCTTGTGGTAAGATCTTACAAACCCAAGTGTATTACTTCATCTTTAACTCATTCACTCCTCTTACATCCATGTGTTCGTGAATCATGCTTCTTAGAACCATCCAAGTCCGAAAATCTCCTCAAAAAGCTTCCTAGGGCCGAGATCTACTCAAGTTATCACCAAGAACCAAAAACACCAAAACAATGTGAGTTCATACCCCCTTATTTTTTATTTTCCAAACATTTTGGGGGACAATACAAGTTGTGTTGTGTAGATCTATGTGTGTATGCATGATTTGTGTGTTTTCATGATATATGTTGTGATATGTGTTTTACTTTTGGAGTTTTACTTGAACTTGAAGTTTAGCATTTGGATCTTCATAAAAACCTTGAGAAAAAGTATGTTTTATGACATATATTACATGTAAACTTGTAGATCTGGGAGTTATACACTTAACATAGCAAAAATAAGTGTTGTGTACAAACATGGATAACTTAAACTCAAAAATCAGCCTTTGACAGAAAAGTTTTAGTCTAATCTAGGACTGTTTTGACCACCTTAATGGTAATATTTTTCAAAACTGTTTTACATGCAACAATTTCAGGTTTATACCTTTAAAATGACTACTCGCACGTTTTCATACGATTTTTCTATAATTTTTGGCGAATTTTACAAAACTGTCTATCATATTTGAAATAATCCCGGACCAGTCTGTGAAGGTGAGCAATTCCACACTGGGTTGAGGCCATTAAAGATTTTGAGAAAAATTTTGAACAAAGTAGACAAAATTTCCAAACTTCCAGAGTTTACGGATCCAAATTTCGACTTACGATGATTTTTCTACAAATTTTCCAACAACCGGGTCAGAAAAGTCAAAAACCAGAAAAAAAAAATTTAACTTACTAAAAGTGTTTACTTGTGTTGGATGCAAGACTTGGCCTTTAAAAGGCCCTAAAATCTTATTCTTACTAAAATTGGACCTTAAGTGTAAATTTTTGGCTTAATGGGCTAAGAGTGTCATTTTTACAAAAAGTGGGCCTTTTATATCATTTTTGTAAATAATTGAGCTAAAACTAGCAATATAATAACAAATGGGCTAATTAGGTCACTTTTATGTTTATTGGGCCTTAGAAACCCATTAATATGTTTGATAGGTCCTGAATACTATTTATATGTTTATTGGGCCTTATTGACTCATTAACATGCGCGACGGACCTTGGATACTATTTGCGTGCTATTTGGGCTTGTAAATACCTTTCATGCGAAATGGGCCTTAGTTGTCATTTTACATGTATTTTGGGCCCATGTTATATAATTTCATTTCTTTCGGGCCTGAAAATGACTTACGTGTTCAGTGAGACACAGTGGTCCGTAGAATGGTTCATTGGGCCCGGAATGAGTTTATATGTTTCTCTTCGCGTAAAATTCGATTAAGGATCTAGTGAGACGTGTCGGTTGACACCTAATGAGTGTACGATCGTAGCTTGTAGTTATAACCTGAGTCTCTTGGAGGGAGAGCGGGGTTTTGTGTATAGATCTATACGGGGATGACACCCCACACCTGAGCTGTTCGCTACAGTTAGACTACAACAGTCTAGGGTGACGATAACCTTATTCTATTTTTCCGTCGGCGTTCACAAATGCCAAGACAGGTGAATTTGTCATTAATTAGTATGGTTATGACGGCTCACTTAGAGGAACTAACGTTATAAATTTACGGGAGACCATTCTTTTCTTTTCTTCTTTGGATTACTCAGGAACATACTCGTACTAGTACTCAACCTCATGGGTTGGTATGGCAACATTCTCTTTTACAGACAACATAGGGTTGTCTGGGGGCATTCTATTTACATTCTCTTTACCTTTTCTGCATTATCTTTATACATTCTAATAAACAATAACACACATGCATTAATACAAGATTTGACACAAACATACTAAACTGTTTTTAGAAAGTATAGGACTTTCTGGTGGTTTCAAAGTTGTACAAATCATTTTCAAAAACATGTTTATGAATTCACCAACATTTTTATGTTGACCTTTTTAAATTAACTTGTATTCTCAGGAAACCGTTGAAGCAGGTTGAGCGGAACAAACTAATGGATATTTTGTTATATTTTGTTTCATCATACTCTGACTATTTCGGCATGTAATATTCAAATACAATACTCGATGTAAACAATAAATGTTGTTATATTACATCTGTGATGATGATGATGTTATGTTTCAATTATATACTATGTGATGAAACTACAACAATGGAGTCACGCTCAAGCCCCTGTAAGTTTCCGCCATCTGGTTCGGGGGTGTGACACTTGGTAGATATCGACCAAGGCATCAGACATACCATTCCAAATGTGTCCTCTGCAGAAATAATCATTGTTCTCCCACTTACTACACTCCGAGTTTGTTCCAATGTCTTATCTTCCACTTCTTCAGGCATCATAGTACTCAATAGTCAATACATACACCACTTTCAATGTTGTCAACAAAAAATGCATTTTTTCTGCCAACATCTGAAATCATTCGCTTCAAATTTGTCAAGTTTGTTGAATTTCGAATTCATGTCTTGTTGGATTAGGTGTCTAAGCTCATAACTGTAATTGGTATATATACTTGAATTGATAGTAGCACAGTCCTTTTGGGTTGCCCTCAAGACTAGCAACTAGACAGGATGATTTTTGGAGAGAGGGGTTGATTTATTATTTGATTAATAAATTGAAATAAATAATTTGTTAATATATTTCGAGAATAATATATTAATTAGAAATAGTAATATTTAATTAATATTTAATCATAAATTAATTAGAATTAATTTTGGGATTAAAAGAATTAATTAAAAGTGTAGGGACTGAAGTGCAATTGTTCAATAGTTGAGCAAGAGGCAATCTATGTCACACCCCAAAACCAAGAACGGCGGAAATGTTCTGGGGCGGAGGACGTCATATACAGTATCACAACAATGAATAGTAGTAAACAAGCAACAACATCATCCATTGCATTAATAATATAATTTTAATACAAGTGTGTTCTGTCAAGTTTAATAGACACCAAATTATAAATCAAAATGAAAGATGAGTCTTGAACGAGCTCCATCTTCTCTAAACCCTGCATCGGTACTTGTCTACTGGTGACCTGAAGATACAAGTTATTTTGAAAGAGAGTATCAACTTTAAAGCTGGTGAGATCATAAGTATTTTAGTGTCTGTATTTGTATGAAAGTGCTTGTAAGTATGTGATGTGTAAATTTGTAAAAGTTTGTGAATGTTTGTAAAAGGTTTGAATCTCCTAGAAAACCCTATGTTTCCTACTAAAAGTAGCCTTCTACCAAGGCATCAAGTAACTGTGTGTGTGTCTCTTGTAAGAGTGTGTATTTTCCCAAATCTGACTATCATTAACCAAAAATATAGTTTTTGCATTACAGTTCCTTGTGTGAAGATCACAAAGTGAATGCAATGGAGAAATAAAATAGTACTGTAGTGTTGTATTAAGTAACTACTGTTGTACTAACTACCTTAAACCAATTGTTATTTAAAGTACCATGTGATCGGCCTGTACCCTGCTACCGACTATAAACACGACGATGTAAGACGTCGGAAGAAATGACGTTTGGCACCCGTAGACTTGCAAATCCCACTGTAGCGAGCAGCAAGGTGTAGGATAGTCAATCCAGTATAGATCTATACACAAACTCATACGCTCCCCACTTAAGGAGATTTTAGATACAAAACGGCCATGACAGGTAATGTCATGCCCCGTTACGTGGCTCACATAACTGTAGTAATGTTCTAGTATATGTATGTGCTAGTTGTATTGTGTGTTCTCTCCCTGTCTAGCATGTATGTATGTTCTCTCTATATGGTATTGTTTGTTCTCTCTGTATAGTATTGTTTCATGTATGTACTGACTCTTTGTATGTTTCATTGTTCTAGTAATAGTATTAGTATCTCCCTAAACTATACCTATTATAGCTTACTAGTAATGTTGTTTGAATGTATGAACATATGTGTATACCTTTGCTACCCAAAGGTATTGAACTGAATGAAAGAAGGAACTTTTATATCTATATACATATACATAATATATAACTAGGATTCAAACGACCTTCGGAGAAATAACCTGAATACCCTAAGTCCACAACCAAACAAGGAACAGGAAGTAAGGTGAGCTATCAGTCCTAAGTCCTTTCAATCCTACTTATATAACTATATCTATATAGATACACATTTAACAGAATATAAGTTTAAAAGAGTTTAATAAAAGTATTTGATATGTAAAAGAGTTTGTAAAATAGTTTGAAGTAAAACAGTTTGGAAAGTAAGAAATCCTCTTGTTTGGTAGTTTTTAATCACATGTGATTGATATAATAACTATAATAGTTCAACTTGTATTCCCCCCCCCCCCCCCCCATAAAAGCATTTAAAACATTTAAAAGGTTAATTAAGGGGTATGAACTCACCTGTAGTGAGTAACTCGAATGAAAGATCGATATAGGATTGTTGGGTGTCAATTGGAGTCTTGAGCACAAACGAATCCTATTTAACATATATGAATACATTCAATGTATATAACCACCCAAAAGTGATAGGGACACGCCTTAGGGACATAAAAACACTTAGAATTAAGTGTTACCAACACCTATGGTTGTATATAAGGGGTATATGGCTATACAAGGGAGTGTATGGTCAAAATGCACAATATTTGAGTGTGTGCGGCCAGGGTGTGCGGCCAGGGTGTGTGTGCGGCCGCACACTCACTATGAAGTGTGCCAAAACATGTTTCCAAGCCTTAGGAATGTTCTAGGGAAGGTGTTTTGACCATTGGCTAGCTGGAATGGAAGTTTGTTGCCATATTAGACCCTTAAAAGGGTGTGTACGGCTACACTTTGGTGTGTGCGGCCTTACACATGGTGTGTGCGGCCGTACACACTTGAAGATCATATGAAATGGCGTTTTTCATGTGTGAATTCAAGGGTCTTTAGCTTATAACAAGCTATTGCAAGTGTATACCCGATTTAGAGGCTTAAAAGTGTATTTAAAAGCCCCAAAAGTAGTGTGTGTTCTTGGTGTTCTTGGTGATCTAACACCGATTAGGTGTTTTCATGGATCAATTCAAGGTAAAAGGCTAGTTAAGGTCAAGTATTAGCTAATCAAAGAAGGAATCACTCACTTGATTGAAGATTGAAGTGAAACTTTGGATGATACTTGAGAGAAAACGAGTTCTAGCCTTGAAAAAGTGGAAAAAGTGTTCAAAATGACTAAGTGTTGAATATATAGGTGGGAGTGTGCGGCTGGGATGGGTGTGTGGCCGCACACACCTTGTGTTGGTGTGTTTGGCTCATTTGCAAGGTGTTACACTCACAAAACTCATCCCACGACTCATACCCTGATTATACTAGGTTTTAAACACTCTAATTGACTCTAAACAGTGCTAGAAAATAGCAAAAACGAGTCTGACCTTCCTTGATTTGAATAAGTGTATAAGATAAAAATTTCGGATTGTCACAATCTAGAACCCTCCATTAGGCATGGACGGTTTCTTGAAGCCTAAGGGACTCTAGAATTATCCCTGATGGATAATCAGGAAGGTGGATAATTATCCGGTTTACGATAATCTTGGATTTGGGCTTATCTAGGGTTTCATGACTGCACTTTAAATAGAGCCACAACCCTAGGATTTTTTACTACTCATTCTTTTGAAGAGATAGTTGATTTTTCTAGCCTCCATCCTCTCTCTCAGTCTTCGTCTTTTGCTAGTGTTGGGTGTGAACCACTAGAGGCACGACATTTGTGGCGCTTGCTCTCAAGGCTTCAATAACACAAGGATTTTCATTGTTATTACTAAATAGAAATCAAGGTATGTTTCTTCTAACCCTATTTGTATTTTTTTTTGAAAATATGATAGTGTTCTACGGGTTTCTATTTTGTTGTTCAAAGTTGTATGTTCAACTAGAGAAAACATAGATCAAGTATTAGGGTTGCATGCACACATAGGAATTATATATTTTGCATAATACCCATCAGTGGTATCAGAGCGTAGGTTTAGTTTTCTATTGAATTAATACAATCGTTGAACTTGAACAAGGAGAAGCAAAAAAGAATTGGCATTATGTTCCACCACCATGGTGTGGTGACTTTCACCACGACGTGGTGACCTGCAATTTTTCTCTACCACGACGTGGTGGGCTGTCAGATCCATAAAATTCGGTTTTTAAGCTTGTGGAGTATGAGCTACTCCCAATACTTGAGGTGTAGTTTTCTGTAGTTATAAGCTTGCGGATTCATAAAAACGAGATCTTGGTCACTCTCATTAAGTCATGCATGATTTTTGGAGCCTTGGATGAATTTTGGACCTAGGGTTTGAATTTATACCCTTTTGTATATATGTAAATTGATAAAGTTAGAGAATTTATCCATTAATACGTCTCTTTTTACCTAGATCTAAAGTTTGTTGCGTTGGCTTTCTACATTAAGGACTTAACGAGAAGTTTTGGGTTCAGTGCTAGTACGTTGGGTGTACCTGGTGGTACGCTGCAGGGACCATTATTGGAGCCCGTAATCTGGAAGGTACCCTCTACGATGGGTTTAGAGTGGGAGTATGCAGGGCATACTCAGCCTGTTGTGAGACCTTTGACTTTTTGACTTTGACCTTTGACCAGGGGTTTGACCAAGTTTGACTTAAGGGAATTTTGGGTAATTTGAATAGTAGTTTGACATTAGGTCATTGTTTATTGTATAGGTGACCGGTAGAGACAACATTTGGTGTAGTGATCTGTCCAACTACATTTTGGAGGCACCAATGTTGGACCACTAGATTATGTATTCTAGTAAATTAGATGATGTTATGCTAGTTGTATGACAGACTAGTAGATCTGTATGATTACCTATTTTTACTAGATATGTGCTAGACTGGTAGATCTATATGATTACCTGTATTTGATGGCTATTGAATGTTATTGTATATGTCGACATGTTACTGTTATTTTTGGGTTGAGGTGGTTTTGCTTTGTGCTGAAGGCTAAGATACTCGGGTGGTCCAGATAGGCTATAGGCCCTGCGAGGCAGTCCAGTCAGGCCGAAGGCCCGAAGAGCAGTCCAGATAGGTTGTAGGCCCTGCGTGGCGGTCCAGTTACGCTCAAGGCTTGGAGAATGGTCCAGATTGGTTGTAGCCCCTGCAAGGCGGTCTAGTCAGGCTGAAGGCTCATATATGCATGATGTTATATGTTTGGTTGTGTGTGGTACTTTAAGGGAACTCACTAAGCTTTGGCTTACAGTTTGATTTTATGGTTTCAGGTACTTCAGAGGATAGGCGCAAGGCGAAGGCATGATCATACACATCCTTCAGTGATATGATTTGGAGATTTCATGATACTCTGATTTTGGGATAATTGTATCTGATACTTCGTTTTATGACTTCGGTTTCTGACACATGTCCAAATCCAGGTAGGGATGTGTGGCTGCATCTAGAACCCTCTAAACGCTGCGTGCACGTGCTATTTTTCAGATTTTCAAAATTTTGTATTTGCTTCATACTAGCTCCATTTTTTACGTTCTTTATATCCACGCGTAGCTATCTACGGGATCTACAACTTTCATTTAGACTCCGTCGGCTAATTTTGATGCTATTTTTTCATAGAAGATTAGACTATCAAAGCCCATATAAAATGCATAACTTTCTCATCCGGTGTCCATTTTCGACTATCTTTATATCTTTGGATTCATATTAAGGTGATCTTCAAATCTCGTTTAGATTGTTTTGGCTAAAAATCAACCGATTTAAAATTCGATATCAGTGTTGCACGCTATTGCGTTGAATCTTAGAAAAATCATAACTTGCTCATACGAAGTCAGACACACTCTCGATTTAACTACTACTACGACTTTCGTTTAGACCACTTAGGCTAAAAAGTAGTTTATCAAAACTTCACTTTTTACGATACGCAAAGTCGTGTTGTTTTAACGTGAAACTTCAATACACCATAACTTCTTCGTTCTAAGTCGGATTCGATCGTTCCTTATATCTCTGTAATCCTTAGGACGTATACTACAACTTAACTTAGGTTAAGATTATTTTTCCAAAATAATCTTTTATTTTCGACGCGCATTTTAATCTTATTTATTTTATTATTAAATACTTATATAATTTGCATAAAATGCCATATAAAACACATAAGCACATAGATAAATGAATAATCCTTTCTTATTCGCTCGTAAAAAGATTACAATAGTTGACCAAAGCAATTATAAACGATTAGTAATCTAGCAGGAAATGCGGACGTTACATTAATCTAGACTAATACAAATGTGCACTCCGCACCCCCAACCTTGTGCTAGAACTAGAAACAATCCCCTTTGAAATCTAAAATCACCAACACTATGGGATGACAGTGGTTGTAGCGTGAGATGATGATGTTGAACAAATCTTGATGGTGATGTGCAAACGATGGAGGCGGTTTATTTTAAAACCCTAGGTATATAGAAAGAAAAATAGAGACATGTGAAGATAAAAGAAAAAGAGTTAAGAGAGAGAGAGAGAGAGTAATTATAGAAATAGCCAATGTTGATGTTACTGTTATGCCCTTCTGACCATTTCAAAGTTACACTTTAATACCAGCAATTTTAGAAAATGACATAAATGGTCCGTTTAATAATAGTCTTAGATCTAAGAAATTAAATTGATGTTTTCTCGAGTTTTCAACATTTTCGTTGTTCTCAATTGATATATATATATATATATATATATATATATATATATATATATATATATATATATATATATACACCAATTTGTACTTTCATCAATAGTTTGAAAGATTTTATATTATCTCTTGGTAGTTGATTAATAAAATTATCAAATTGATGTGATAAAAGAGTTGTATAACAGAAAGTCTAATTTTTCATTTTTTTCTACTTACAGGGATAAAAGGGTAATGTACATTTGTTATTGTCTTATAAGTATATTATAATATCATATTTTTCTAATTAGCATATTAGAGCATTATACTTTTCTGCTATAAGAGTTTTATAACAAAAAGTCTATTTTTTTATCTTTTTTTACTTATAGGGAAAAAATGGTAATGTATGTTTGTTATTATCTTATAAGTATTGTAACATCCCAAACTCACAGTTAATTTTTTTTTTCATTTAAAAGTACAGCCCAAAAGATCATTGCTTACAATTCATTATTTCAAAGTAGAAAATCATAAATCAGAGTATCCCAGAAAATCATATCAAATCAAATCAAGAAAGATGTGCCCAATCATTCCCTCGTAGTGCTTCGATCATCAGGAGTACCTGAAACATAAACTAAACCCGTAAGCCCAACACTCAGTAAGATTCCCCAAGATACCACACACAAAAGATAAATAGACATATACAATGTACGTTGGGCCCACAACCTCCCGGTTGGATTACCCTGGCCCACAACCTCCTGGTTGGATTACCTTGACGCACAATCTCCCGATTAGATTGCCCCGGTCTATTTGTCTACCGCACGAAGCAGTGACCTCAACCCAATGAACATATGTCGACATATATATACAAATACACATCTAATATAGTTAATCATACAGATCTAACAGGTCACTATAGCATACCAATATCCTTTAAACAAGGATACCTAATTTATCGATTCGGCATTGGTGCCTTCGGCCCCCAAGTATAATGAGGAAGAACTCACCTCACAATCAGACGAGAATAGGAAAAATGCACAACACCGTGAACGAATCCAAAATCTGGCTCAACGATCACCTAACCAATACCAAGGACCTAATCTTAATTAACAGCTTAACGACCCAAAATACCTCTAGATCAAACTCTAGTCGAAGGTCAAAGTCAACGGGTCAACTCAATCAACTCAGCTGAGTACGCTGGCCGAACTCAGCTTGTACGTTGGGCGTACACGAGCCTTGATCGGGATTGGGCCATTGACCCCGTACGCACGGTGTATGCAGAACTACGCACGGGGTACGCACCAAAGTACCTTTTCCATAATAAGAGCTTAATGCATTAAGCTCTCACGTTCCAGTTATAGATCCAAGGCCACATTACCACTGAGAGTCATAAAGTTTTCAACTTTATGACTTTGCATGCCCATTAAGTGCTTAATATCAACAATCCTAACTTCTTAATCCCTAAACACATTCTAGAGCATGCATGGGGAAGAACTAAGCATCAAGATCTCATTTTTATGACTCAAGACCCCTCAATGGGTCTGAAATGACGGCTTATTTGGTTAAGAGCATGTCATGCTCAAGAATCACCAAGGTTGGGACCAAAAATGCCCTAAATGAAGGAATAACTAGATCTATAAGAAAAGATGATCAAGATAGGAGCGTTTTACCTCCTGAAGGTTGCTAGGAATGTGAGAATCCCAGATCCAAACTTCTTCCAAGCTCCAAAGTCCTTCCACCACCTTCTTCTTCTTCAAGAATACCACCCAAACACACAAATAAGCTCAGGTGCACTCTTCACATTTAGGGTTAGCTAGAGGGACGATTTTTAGGAGGAAGCTGATGAGGGTGGATGTCTTGGGGCCATAAAGGGGATTATATAGGGTGAAAACCCTTAAAACTAGGGTTTTTGTCTGAACAGCGTACGCCCCACGTACATGTTGAGTATGCTTGGCGTACGTGCGCGAACCCACGATCCTCAAGTATGAATACACCAAGCGTACACTCCGAGTACGCACGGCATACAGACCATGAATGCAAAACTTTAAAGAGTTAAGGGTTAGAAATGAACCTTCTCGGAAGGGGTGTTACAAGTATATTATAGTATCATACTTTTCTAATTAGCATATTATAGCATCATACTTTTTTGTTGTAAAACTCATTTAACATAATGTTTAGTTTTTTTTTTTTATTTTTTACTCAAAGGGCAAAAAGAGCAATGTACTTTTTTAAATGTCTAATTAGCATATCAATGAAAGTACGTTGCTGCAACTGTCTACTATATTAACATGTATTATATTGTCGATAGTTTTTTGCGTAATACAAAAGAGACATGTTTTTTCTATTAAGAAGGTGCAAGATTAATAGAAAACAACATAATTTTCCTTTTCTGTTCTAACCAAATAATGACATTTTTTATCCTTGATTATAAAATTATGTTGTATATGTTAATTTCAATATATTTTATTTATTTTTCACTTTACGTTATCATTTGTCATTATATATCGAACAAGAACAGGGATACCACAGTTGCTAGAGAGAAAAGATAAAATAGAAAGTTATACTTAGATAACAGAAAATCCAAAAAAAAAAAATCTATTGCATCATCAACTCAACGATAACTACACATGCTATTCATTTTAACCAATATGGTAATAATCTTACTTTATTTTACATATGTAGTATGGTTTATTTATTTATCAACGTATTATATAGTAATGTTATCATTATATCATCAAATGATCATGTAAAATTTTACCATTTGGAGGGAAAGTAATTTTGTAACCTTGCTTCCCACGGCTATAACCTAATATATATATATATATATATATATATATATATATATATATATATATATATATATATATATATATATATATATATATATAGAGAGAGAGAGAGAGAGAGAGGGAGAGAGAGAGAGAGAACCAAGATCAATATATATATATATATATATATATATATATATATATATATATATATATATATATATATATATATATAGAGAGAGAGAGAGAGAGAGAACCAAAATCAAATAAGAAGAAAAATTTTGGTAGAAAAGTAAGAAATTATATATATATATATATATATATATATATATATATATATATATATATATATATATATATAATTTAGTTCGGGTCCAAGTCGGAGAAATTTAGTTCAACTTGGTCAACTCAGTCAGTTCGAAAAAACCCAGTCAAATTAGTCAAACTCAGAAATTTTGACTTTTTTAATAAAAACTATAATTGTTATTAATATCCATATATTTTGTTATAAATTTTAATGAACTTATAATATTTGTTAAATATATAATTTTTCAAAACTTATTTTTATAATTTACCCAATCCGAGTACTCCTCGAATACTCTCCCCTAAAATGAATATTCACTGCTCGCTAATCGACCGATCTAAAAACGTCTAACGACTTTTGAAACATTGATATTAATGGAATGATTTTTTATAAGACATTAAGAGTATATCTATATGTTACATGGAAATAAAATTCTATAATAGAAGTATTGGTGGATGTATGAAAGTTTTAATAGTTTACTTGGTTAATAATTTTTTTATATCATTTATAGTCTAAATGTCTAAATGGTTCGTTATGATATTCCAAGATGTTGTCAACTATGATATCTTAATTTGTATTTAACTGACATTTTCTTCTTTATTTAATGGTTTTTTATGCCTTAGAGTTTAAATATAAAAGTCGGTAACATTTATATAGTATTTGATATGGCGAACATTTCATAATTTGGTAATTTGAAGTTAATTAGGATAATACGGAAGGAAGTGGTGTTATGTTTGTCTTTTTTATATCGGTTATATCAACGTTAAGATCTTCTAATCATTTGCTATAAATAATGAATGGTTGATCGCTTTATCATGTCATGTCACATTTATTATTTAATTTTATTTAAACAATTCAATTTAGATAAAAACTAAACATTTCATTAATTTAAAATAAAATTACATTAACATTAACTACATTAAAAACTAAAAAACATAATAATAAAAACAAAAAAGATAAAAACTACAGGTTATACTTTTTTCCCTAATTTCGGATTTACCCATCAAAGTCAATTCATGCTCCTCCCCGGTAAAGTTAGTCAAGTCACATTAAAAACTTCATGTCACAAGTTTTTTCTTTCTTACGTTTATTTTCTTAAGTGAACTCCAAGTATTTATTTAAATTTGTATTTAGGCTTTGTGATCCCCAACCACACTTCTTTTAGCCCATCCTAAGTTGAGGCTTTATCTTTGCCCTTGTGTTTGGCTTTGTCCATTCCCATTGGACAAGAAGATGGTGGAATCACAACGTTATCATTGAGGTCAATCATGACACGAGCATCCGACGACGCAGTGTAGTTGGAGTCAAATATTTTTGACCTTTTAGAACCACCCATATGAGCGTCAAATGTTCTTATATCATGCCATTTTCGGCAATCTTTTAGTACATTCAAAAACTCAATATGTTTAAAAGCTTATGTGTTCTTTTCGGAATAATTCTCCCTGCTTGTTGAAAATGATCCCATCATTTTGACCATTTTCCCATTAGGGTTTCAAGTTGGTAAATAAATCACTGAATATCATTAACTCCAAAATAAAGAGCCTTGAATACTAGAAGAAAAACACCTATACCTAACAAGATTAAGTGAATACCTAAAATTGTGGTCATTTTATTTCTATCTTTCCATACTTTATTGGTAATCACTCATTTCGTGCTAATTTGGTATTTTCTTCCGTAGTCTCCTTGATTCATTTCTTTGTGGAATCATTCAAGAACTCGCCTCCAAAAAAAGTTAGCCATTAATGGTCGTTGCCGAATTCGTTTGTGAATGGTTGAGTGAATCTGGTTTGCAATGTATATCGACCATAATACAATCTCATATCGAGACAATGGAATACACATGATGAATAAATAGATCGATTCATTTATGGATGGAAAATGTTTTGATCGTTTCTAGTTTGTGTTTTTTGGTTGTTTGGAAATGTCAACCCACCCCACTAACCTAATATATTTTTTCAAAAACAATGTTAACCTTTTATAACGCACACCACCAAAACAAACTATCCCGCCTACAATTTCGCATCGAGTAACATTTACCATATCTTATATGAAAGAGAATCTCAAAAGTCCAAAGTTAGAACGAAGACCAAAATCAAAATATAATACAACTTTCAATTCACAAAGTACAACCAACAAATATGCAACTTAAACATGAATTTATATAAAACTAACATGATTAAAGTCCAAGAAAATGAGAAGAACAATTCATAAATCATCTAAAAAACAAACATTTCCAAAATGGGTCAAATCGTATATACACAAATCCTTCACATTCAAACCAATCTCACCATTTCCTAAATGAGCAACAAAAACCCAATAATGGCTTCATATGTTCTAGCCAGATGATGATGAAACATGATTTGCGATGACCTTCTGCGACATCACCACCGGCCCACTACCGCCGCCGCCATTGCCGCCAGCGGAGCGGAAGGCTGCCGCCTCTTCAAGGCGGCTCCAAGTGGCTTCTCGTTTGGCCATGGTTTCTTCCTTTCTTGATTCATCTTCTTTGAACTTCTTTGAGCATTCTTCAAAGAGTTGTGAGTCAGCATCCAAGAAGATCTTTCTGACATTCAAAGTCAAACTTTGAACGGCTTGATTCCAATGAGTTTTTGTGTTTCTTTCTAAAGCTGGAAATATTATTGGCAAGATTACTTTCCGATTTTGTTTGATTAAGGTCTCAATATGATCATTGTTCCATAGGAATAATGCTCTTTCTGCCACCTGTGTATTCAAGAAATAGCAAACATATTTTTATTAATTTGTTTATTATAGAAAGTAGAAACAGTATTGTACTTTGAAAAAATCTATACAGGTATAGCAATGTCATCTATATACAAAGTAATTTTCACATAATTCAGGAGATTTTTAAAAAGTATAATATGTCATAACCATTTAGGTTATTAAAGTTTGAAATTTTGTTTTGTTTTAGTTATTCCTTCTGATTTTAACCTATTTCAACAAGTTAAGCTGCTGAGATGGCTACCACCTGTCGTCTATGTGGCGTATACATGACACTAAACTGCTGACATCATCAGGTGTTAAACAAACTAAAAGCATCCCTCTCTCATTTATCTTTCATTATTGAAGTCAAATGAGAGACACCTCTCTCATTTATGTTTTATATTGAAGTGAAATGAGAGAGGGACATTGTCATTTTGTTTAAAACCTGATCATGTCAAAAGTTTGGTGCCATGTATACGCCACGTAGGCGACAGGTGGTAGCCAACTCAGCAGCTTAACTTGTTGAAATAGGTTAAAATCAGAAGGAATAACTAAAACAAAACAAAATTTCAAACTTTAAAGTTAGAAGAAATTGTTGCCAATTTATGATACTAATCCTATTATAAATACTCTTCAACTATCACATAATCGAAAAATCAAACTTACTAAAAGTATAACCAATTCTACATAGCTCTACGATGGACAAATAGGTAATTTAACATTTTAGATTGGGTTAATCTCATAAAAGACCTTATATTTTGTGTTTTTTTTCCAGATTAAACCTCAAATTTATTTTTTGCCTGAAAAAAACCTTGTATTTTTTCATTTTTTTTCCCAATCTGGCCTTTTTAGTCATTTTCTTCCAAAACAAATTGTAAAATGTAAGGGTTTTTTTCGAGAAAAACTAAAAAAGTTGAGGATTTATTTGAAACCATTTAGAAGGTTGAGGATTTTTTCGGAAAAAATAAGCTCTTTTTCAAGCAAAAAATAAAGTTGAGGTTTAATCCAGAAAAAACACAAAATATAAAGTCTTTTATGAGATTAACCCTTATAAATCAAAACATGAAAAAAAATATAAAGTCTTTTATGAGATTAACCCTTATAAATCAAAATATAAAGTCTTTTATGAGATTAACCCTTATAATCCAGAAAAAAAATCTTCCATAATAGCACAAATGAGGAACCTTGCATACTAAAATCAACATAATCACTTCCATGTAACTATACGATGGACAAATAGGTAATTTCACCTAAACACGTAAAAACAAAATGCAACCTTTTCATATTTAGAGCTAAACATTTTTGTATCACCTCTCACACATCAAAACTCAAGTAACTAAAGCATGAAAGTAATACTTGTCACATATTTATAAACCAAAAACAACACAATTTTATAAAAATCAAAATCATACCTGAAAATGTGAACTGCTTAAACATCGAGCAATCTGGCGAAATAAAGGCACCATACATCTTTGAAACTCTGGAGGCTGAGTAGCTTCCAAAACCTCTTCAAGTTCACTCAAAAACATAACTTCTTTTGAACTATTAGTAATTGGCCAATACTTCAACAAACCCCTAATAACCGTATCCGCAAGCTTACAATCTTTTTCAACAAATTGTGTAATACAATACGATATTTGTTGGTGATACATCGGTATACACTTCGGTTTATGAAGTGGTATCAAAGCACGTACTAAAAACAACTTATGTTCTTCCTTTAATGGCAATGCAAATCCATTAATTATACTCCCTAAAATCTCCAACAATTCGGCAATTCCATTATGCTTTTCGGTTTCAAACACGAATCGGAAGAATATGTTGTTGATTGATTTTCGGATAAAAGGGCGATGGACCATGAACTTTCCATACATTCTATGAAGAACAAATTTTAGGTATTCACGTTCACGTGGATCTTCCGAATCGAATAAATCTAACCATTTTAGAACGAAGGGTTGATCGATGTAACGTTTGGCTAGTTTTGGATCGGTTTCGGGTGATGCTACAAATCTTAAGATGAATTCATAGACTAATTGTAAATGAGGCCATGAGGGATCCATTGAAGGCTCTTCTTCTTCTCCATCAAATGTTTCTAGAATTTTGTTGTCACGTGGTTGAGGGGTGAGTCTTCTGAAGATGTTTAGGGATACCATGTTCACGATTTCTTGCATAACGGTTTCGGGGAACTTTCCACTTGCAGATGAGACATAGTCTACGAGTTCTACTAAGGTTTGTCTTTTGATTTCTTTTTCTTTTAGGGTTTTTGTGGGGTCCGTGAAATCGAATACAACACAACAAAGTTTTAGCTTTCGGATGAATAGGTTTTGTTTTTCGGAGTTTGGGACATCTTTGAAAGAAGGTAAGGCTTCGTATGAAGATGATGATGAAGATGAAGATCCGTTTAGTTTTGATGTTTGAGGTTGGAGAAGCTTTTTGTTGTTTGTGAGTTTTGGGGGTGTGGGATTTGAATTGGCGAATCGATTAGGGTTTGGGTTTGAATCGTTGTTGGGTCTTGAACTTGTGGATGTGTTTGAGGAAGAATTAGGGTTTCCTTGATCTCGATTATCGTGAGATTTGGGCTTTCTTGGAAGCCGATTAAAGATCTTATTGATCATAACTTAGGCAAGAAAGTAAAGTTTTCTTGCTAGCCTAATACCAAATTAGCAAAAACCCTAATCAGTTTTGGAGTCGAATGGTTCTAATTAGTAACAAAATGTGGGATTAACATCAAGAAATCCCACAAGAAGCCAATTTCATGAACGCGCCTTTGAATTACTTCAATTTTCCGGAAAACCAAGGCAAATCGTAGTTATAACTTACGCTTAAATCAACCGGAACTTCAAAGTTGACTTCTTCTGCAAGCAATTAAAAGAAATTGAAAATTAAAAGGGGGAAAAACAACCTAACAATGTTGAATGATTTTGTTTATCAAGAGCACAATTACAGTTTTTCTTTTGAAGAAGAATCAAGTTTTGATTTTTAATCAGAATGAGTAGAAATAGCGCATGGAGATGAAAAGGGTTTCTTTCATTCATCATCATAGTTGACTAAATACTCTCATTTAGATCAAAAGTTCAAAACACAAGTTATCAAGAACACAAGTGTATAGTTTTTCTTTTGAGGAGAAGGGTCAAAATTTGATTTTTAATTAGAATTACTTGAAATAGCACATGTTCATGAAAAGGGTTTCTTTCGTTGCACATCATTAGTTGATTAAAGACTCTCATTTAAATCAAAGCACAACAAGATCTGGGGTATGATCTACAAGACCCACATAGCATTCTTGAACACGAATCTTCTACAATTACCACATGTAAAAGAAAAGGCAAACAGATGAAGACAAAAACAACCAAATTACATGATTTCTGGTACAGAATCCATGAAAAGCAGGATAAATTAGAAAAAGAAAAAGGGAAAGATAGCATACTTACATGAGGTTTTTCTTGAAACCCGGTGTAAATCAAGATAAAAGGGCATAAGAGCATAAATCCTGGATCACTGATACAATTTTGAAAACGATCTCAATTGGGGAGAGAGATGGGAAGAGTAAGAAGAAGAAGAGAGAGAAAATGGGCTATATAACTTATAGGAAAGCGATCTCTGGTTCTATCTGTATGGTTCGCTAAGAATTTAGAAAAAGGAAAAGGAAAAGCAAATTGTTTATTAGAAATGAATAAAATTGCTCTGAAAAGGGTTTCTATTCTCCAAGTGCCGGGCCATCTTGGTTGATCAGAATCTAGTGAAATTGAAATTCAATTTCTTTCTATGGAGGAATTAAGTTAAAAATTAGGATAGAATTTAATTTCATTAGAATTGAAAGAGGATTTTCTCATACAAAAGATCTCAACTTTTCTATCATTATCATTTTTGTAGATTCCCAATTTTATTTATTCTCTTTCATGTTAAAAACCCAAATTTCTTTTAATGGATGAATAGGAACATATTAGAATGTTGGTTTTTTTTTCCATTCTATTACAAATTTTTTTTAAAAATTGTTTCATAATTTGATCGATGTATGTTGAATATATGATTGTGGTACGAAATTTTATAAACAGGGGTCAAATTTTAGTACACATCTAAAATATCTTTAGTGCTCTATGATTTAGGTGGGTCATGAGAAGTTCGGCGTGGATTGTCAAAAGAGTACAGTTTACCTTCTTTTTTATCATTTATTCTTATTAAGTCTTTACAAGTATTTCACTTTAGGTTTTGATTCATGTTATTCTAAGTGATATATGAGTGTTTATGGAGTCATGTTGAGTCATGATATGAACCCTTAATGGTGAAAATGTTAATGTTTCGGTTTGGCACTTGGAAACTCATTAAAGTTGATGTTTTACATGGCCTTGTTTTGAATATCGGTAAACATTCATTATCGATGGTTACTCGTAAATAAAATTTGTAGCGATTGATATGCGAAATTCTATAAGTAAGGTATGGGGTTCAAAATCTGACATGTTCAAAATATTGTTAGTGTTTTACGATTTACCCATATGTGATGGCTCGGGACTATTCAACATGGTTCGTCCAAATAGTATACTTTACCATTTGTTTTAAAATGTTTAAGTATCGTGTTGGTTTATTTTAGAGATAGTTGGTGTTTGTGCTAGATCATGTGGTTTTGAAATCTTTTTATTAATAGGCTTCGTGGCATTGAAGAAGAAATGTTTGGAATATTGATTTTATCATAAAGTGTGGTGTTGTCAGTGAGATTAAAAGGTCTATGTTGATGTTCTAAAGGTATGTCTTTTTGGATTTGAGGTTTGAATGTATGTTATGCACATGTTTTTATGTTGGAACCTATATAACGTTAGTATTGTAATGAATGTGAGTTATTGAGGTTATAATGAATGTGAGTTATTGGGTTAAACTTGGATCATATATCATCATTTTGGTCTTGACTGGAAATTCACATCTTTCCGTGGTGGAATTAGCATTAATAGTATCGTATAGTTCAATTATGGGCATGTTGGGTCAAGAATGAAACTTCAAATTAGTGGAGATGGTTAATAGTTTTCTTGTGTTAGCATCATGAGAATCTATTTGATGTCGGGTAGTTTTGATATATAGAGATATTCGTAAGATTGTGACTTTGGTGATTCTCATTTCGGTATATTGATTATGATGATTATAGGAAGACAAATTTGTTACAAATAGGTTTATTGCTTTTAAAGACAACTTGAAACATTTAATAGTGAAGATTAGAAATTGGATTGTTGATTATAGGAAGAGAAAAAATAAGATAAGTCGGTGATTTATGATAGATTGTATGAGATTGTCAAACTTATTGATGAGGGGACGAGATCTCAATAACTTACTAATGAAAGAATCAATCTTACTATAAGGTTGTGAGATATTGATAAGTAGAGTTGTTAGATGTGGCTTGGAAAGCAAGAATAAACTAGGCTATAGAATGTGATGAAAACTCCAAGTACTATCATGGAATTTTAAAAAGAAAAAGACAGGGAAATGTGTATTAAAGGTGTTTAGATGGAAAATGAGTAGATTAAAAAACCTTGGCGAATAAAAGATTAATTTTGGAAATTTTACAAAGATAAATTTAATGAGTTTCATGGCATCCAAATATGTACTCAAAATGAGAATTTTAATTCCTTCAAATTAGGTCAAAATGGTAATAACGAACAACATGTCATGATGGAAAGAAGTCAGACATGTAGTATCATAGTGTGGTAGTGAAAAGGCTCCAAGACATGATGGCTATATTTTTTCCTTTGTAAAAAGGTATTGGGATTACTTAAAATTGGATGTTTTTTGCTTTTGTCGAGAATTTTTTTAAAACTAGTAAGATCTTAGTTGGTTGTAACTCTTCTTTTATAACTCTAATCTCGAAAGTACCAAATTCGGTCAAAGTTAAAGATTTTTGAACTATCTCTCTAATTAGGGTACAATATAAGATAGTTTCCAAACTTTTTGCTTTGAGATTGGCTAAAGTTGTAGATTATATTTGTGAGCTCTTAACAATATGTTTTTGTTAAATGTATATAGATTTTAGATTGTATGTTATTAATTGGTGAATGAAGTAATAGAATGGTACAAAAATAAGAAGAAAAAGTTGATGATTTTCAAGGTGGATTTTGAAAAGCTTGTCACTTGCTTTCTTGGAAGTAATTATATTAGATCATAGATTTCAAAGGATTTTCACAAAATTGGATTAATTGGATTAAAGCTTGTTTGGAAAATGCTAGATGTTCGACGTTGACAAATAGGAGTCCTACTAATGAACTCCCAATGAAGTCTGGTTTGATACATGGTGACTCGATGTCTATTTTTCTTTATTTTGATTGTTAAGGGTTTAAATTTGGCGATTGAAGATGTTTTAGAGGTTGATCTATATTGGAGGCAAAAAGGGGAGAAGAGGTTTTGGAAGTATCATATTTTTTATGTAAAAGATATGATTTTTCTAGGGGAGTGGACCAAAACAATATTTTAAATATCATATCATTAACATTTTTTTTGGTGATTTTGTTCAATTTCAGGCTTGAAAATTGACCTACACATGTCATATTTTGATGATGTTGGTGTGAGTTCTCAGCTAGTTGACCTGATTTGCGACCTTAAATCGGCAAAGCTTCCTTTTATTTGTCTCATATTTTCTTATGTGTCTTGGATTGACAGTTGAAGCTAATATGATGAGATTTTTTGGGGTGGAAACAAATTACAAACATATTTTACAAGAAACTTTCAAATTAGAAGGCATACATGATATCTATTAGGTGTCGAGAGATGCTTTTAAATTCGGTTTTAGGCTCTTGTTATGCATGTCATTGTTAATAAATACTTGGAAAGTGCCAGATCTAGATTCTCTAAAGACGTGAAATCAAGGACCAAAAAAACTATATTGGATCAAGTAGCATGTGATTTTAGCAAGTAAATAAAAAGGTGGACTCGATATTGGCTCTTCGTCATCTTTTAATAATACTTTATTATACAAGTGAAGATGGTGTTTCTTGAATGAAAATCAATTGTTATGGGTTATAGGCATAAAACATATTCATGGAGTTCATGGTTTGTTTGATAATATAGGTGATTCAGTTTCTACAAAAGGTGTGTGGAAAAATATTGTAACGTCCCGAAAATCACAACCAAAATTTTCATTTTTAAATTATATAAAAACATAGTTTCCAGGAAAGCTATAACACCCGTGTTCCAGATTGGTTAAGCTTACTTTTATCAAAGACCAAAGATGGAATGTTGGAGGAAACTCTATGCCACGACGTGTGTAACGACGTAAAATTTTCAAACAATTTTTCTCATTTTAAAAACAAAATATATCTTATTTCATCATTCTCAAAATCACATGTGTCTCAAATGTCAACAACTAAAACATAAATCCCATAATCATAAAACAATCTCTCGCCAGTGTGTACAATCATGTCGGTGCCTTGCCGCGATCCTCGGAACTACCTGAAACACATAACACATAACACGGTAAGCATAAAGCTTAGTGAGTTCCACAAAATACCACACACAGCTCATTAGCCACTCGAGGCTATAACTCAATAAGACCCTCCGGTCAATGTGTCTCAGTGGGACCCTCCGGTTCCACAACTTAGATGGACCCTCCGGTCCCTCAACTCAGCAACTCAATATAATACACAGTAAACATATCACAAAACAAATATCAGGATATCTCATTACACAGCTCATGCACATAAGACCCTCTGGTCACACATAAAATTACCACTCAAGGTAAGTATAGTGAGAAGACTCACCTCGTAAGCTAATGAATGAAAATCTCGTACTCGGGATCTCGAACTCTACCCACCGGTCTAGCCTCCGCCTAACACATAATAATTATCCCTAATTAATCTTGGCCCTCAAGAAGCTAGACTAACCCTTCTACAACTCACAGAAGGGTAAAAGACCATTTTACCCCTCCAAGGCTTAATAGTCCTCAATCTTGACCAAACCCTAAAAGTCAACAAAAGTCAACAGTAGGGAGTACGCTACGCGTTCCAACTCCCTACGCTGGGCGTACTCGGCTGCTATACAGAATCGGGGGTGCTCAACCCCTACGTTGCGCGTACTGGGGTTACGCCCAGCGTACGCCCCAGTTTCACTCTTCTCACATATATGGTCTTAATCAGTTAAGACATAAGCTCATATCTCAGATCTGGACTCTCTAATGTCTCTTAATCCATAAAGTCATCGAATTTAAGCCTTTGCATGGCTGATTAGTAACCATCCTCCAAAAATACACACTCTTTTGTCTCAAGGATCTCATAACTCATGCATGGAGTGATTTCACCAACCAAGATTGGATTTTTATGGCATAACACTACTCATACACTCAAAAGGGGTTGGTCATAGACTCTGGAGTTCAACATCTCATCAAGACTCCACCTTTATGGGACAAAACCCTAAAATGCTCAAATAACATGCTCATAAGAAAGGAAAGGCATAGTCTGAAGCTTTATACCTCAATAAGAAGCTTCCCTCTCAGATTTGCTCAGATCTAGAAGCTTGGACTCCAACTTTCCTTCTTTAAGGCCTTCTCTTCTCTTCAAAACCACACAAACACTCTCTCAAGACTCAAACACACACACACACGCTCTAGAATGGAGGTTAGGGCACTCTTAGGGTTTTCTCTCTGGGAATGGTGGCCAGAAATGAGGCCATCATATCCCTTATATAGGGGACTCACCCCAAATTAGGGTTGCACTCTGGGCCTAGTACGCCTAGCGTACTCACGGGTACGCCCAACGTACTAGGTTGAAACATCCGAAAAATACAACCCAAAAATTTCATTTTCAAAATCATTTAACAAACATAGTTATCATCGCCATGGTATAAGATCATAAAACATGTATCTCAAAATCTCATAAAATCTGTCATCGTAACACAATCTCTTATAAAACATCAGAGTAAACTCCCAGGCTAAGAAAACTGTGGTGTGTGCCGTGCCATCATCTCGAGCCCTTTCCTTTGCTAGCTGAAGTACCTGAAACCGAAACAGAAACTGTAAGCATGAAGCATAGTGAGCTCCCCCAAACTATCTCATACCAAACAATAACACATATAACAAATATTGGGCCTTGCCTACTGCATCGGGCCCCGCCCGGCATCGGACCGAAGTCCTGAATAACTTGGGCCCCGCCCACTGCATCGGGCCCCTCCCGGCATCGGACCGAAGTCCGGAATAAACTGAACGTAACATTAGCATGAACATATAACATAATCACATATACTGCATCGGGCTAGCCCGACATCGGACCAGAGTCCGGAACATATACACATAACATAAACATGCATGAATCATAAAGACATCAAGCATACATAACTACTTCTCGGGACCACCCCGGCATCGGACCGAAGTCCGGAACTACTATCATCTAACCGGGCCGGCATTGTGGCCGTAGACCCGTTCCTACTGGAAGGAAACTCACCTCGTATGGCTGACTGCTGAAAAACTGGGTGAGGGATCCCTATCTGCTGCTCCGGTGACTCTCCGGCTATAATTCCATGACAACACTTAATCAAAAACTAATAATCCCTCTTAGGGTAAAATGACCATTTTACCCTCCTGATCAAAGTCAACGCCAAGGTCAAAGTCATCTCTCAGTCAACCCAACTCGTCGAGTCCCTCTACCGACTCGTCGAGTTCAAACGGTCATAACGTCGGGACATCTCGATTCTACTCGTCGAGTCTCTCCTTGGACTCGTCGAGTTCTTTTGTTTCCTAGTCTCACTCATTTCTAACTCGCCGAGTCATCTCCTTAACTCAGTGGTTTCACTCATAATCAAAGAAGGGTTTAGGGACATCGATCTGACTCGTCGAGTTCCAAGAACAACTCGGCGAGTTCATTGCATGCTCAGATTATACAATTGATCCTAGGTGATTCCACTGCCTCAAATTCATAGATCTTGACTCATTAGGCTAGAATAACACGTAAAGTTGCTAACTTTACGTGCATGCATGATGCTATGAAGCTAAATCACCCAAAACAAGCTAGAAATGAGGGTCTAGGGCATAGAATGGGATCTTGGCTGAATAAAGGTGGCAACTTTGAGCTTCTGGAGCTCAAGAGTGCTTGGATCTAAAGTCCTTACAGTCCCAAAAGCTCTCTTTCCCCAAATTTAGTTTGGAAAGGACCCAAAAGTAGCAACAAACAAGCTTTCATGAAGATATAAGTGAAAATAAGCCAAGGTATAAACTTTATACCTTCAAGAGCTCTGAAATGAAACAAAAACTCTGGATCTCCTGCCTCTTCTTGAATCACCAATAGATCTCTTCTTTCTCCTAACTTCAATCACACAAAAATGGAAAGAAAGGCTTTAAGACACTCAATGGGTGCTACGTTTTCGAGAATGGATTGTGGAGGTGATGGAGGTTGGGCTGAAGACTCATTATGTTGCTTAAATAGGGTGCAAACCCTAAGGATTAGGGTTTCCTCCTGATGGACCTACTCGCCGATTTTATTTCTGACTCGTCGAGTAGTCCACTTAAACCCCGCGGTCCAGCTCGCATCTACTTGACGAGTTAGGGCTACCAACTCGTCGAGTAGCTCTTATAAAATGAACATTTAGAGAATTACTTTCGTACCAGGAATGGGGCGTTACAATTCTCCCCCACTTGTCTTAGACTTCGTCCTCGAAGTCTGCTGAATCTGGAAACAACTCCGGGTAATGCTCCCTCATCTCCTCCTCGGGCTCCCATGTCCACTCTGAACCCTTCCGGTGCTGCCACTGCACCTTCACTAACTCTACTCTCTTGTTCCTAAGCTCTTTCACCTTGCGATCTAAAACTGCCACTGGTCTCTCGATATAGTTCAGGCTATCGTCAACCTGAATGTCCTCCAGGGGTACCAATGCTGAATCATCCACTAAGCACTTCCGCAACTGGGAAACATGGAACGTGCTGTGGATCTGGCTGAGCTCTGCTGGAAGATCCAACCGATAAGCAACTCGACCCACCCGGGCAAAAACCCTAAACGGACCAATGAACCTGGGGCCCAGCTTGCCCCGCTTCCGAAATCTGATAACACCCTTCCAGGGTGACACTTTCAGGAGGACCATATCGCCTACCTGAAACTCCAAGTCCGAACGCCGCTTGTCGGCGTAACTCTTTTGCCGACTCTGGGCAGTCTGGAGCCTGCTCCGGACCTGCTGAATTCGCTCCGTGGTATTGAGTACTACCTCCGTACTCCCCATGACTCTCTGACCGACCTCACCCCAACAGATTGGGGTCCTGCACTTCCTCCCGTAGAGCATCTCGAAGGGAGGTTGGTCTATACCGGAGTGATATCTGTTGTTATACGAAAATTCTGCTAACGGAAGATACGTATCCCAACTGCCACCGAAGTCTAGCACACATGCTCGAAGCATGTCCTCGAGAGTCTGAATCGTCCTCTCGCTCTGTCCGTCTATCTGAGGGTGGAAAGTGGTGCTGAAATGGAGACGAGTACCCATCTCGTCGTGATACCGCTTCCAAAATCTGGAAGTAAACCGGACATCTCGATATGACACCACTGAGACAACTCCATGACGTGCCACTACCTCTCGCACGTAAATCTTGGCCAATTTCTCGACCGATATGCTCTCCTGGATCGGTATAAAATGGGCGCTCTTGGTCAACCGATCCACGATGACCCATATCAAATCAACCCCACGTGCGGTCCTGGGAAGCTTAGTAATGAAGTCCATAGTGATATCCTCCCATTTCCACACAGGAATGTCTAACGGCTGCATCTTGCCGTGGGGCCTCTGGTGCTCTGCCTTGACCTTCCTGCAGGTCAGGCATCTCTCCACATACCAAGCTACGTCCCGCTTCATGCAGGGCCACCAGTAATCGGGTCGAAGATCTCTGTACATCTTCGTTGCCCTTGGATGGATGGAGAACCGAGACTTGTGAGCCTCATCCATCAACACCTGTTGTACTCTGCCCCAGTACGGTACCCAGACCCTCCCATGCAGGGTCAATAATCCTCGGCTATTGTAATCAAACGAAGCTACTCGACCCACTATCCTCTCGCACTTCTGATGCTCCTCCTTCAGGCCCTCAACCTGCGCCTCCCTAATATGCTCCAGCAGTGGAGTGATCACTGTCATTCTCAGACAGGTATCTCGGATCGGAGCCGCCACCGCCTTGCGGCTCAGGGAGTCGGCCACTACGTTGGCCTTGCTCGGGTGATAAAGGATCTCACATTCGTAATCCTTTACCACATCTAACCACCAACGCTGCCTCATGTTCAGATTCGGCTGGTCCATGAGGTACCTCAAACTCTTGTGGTCCGTGTAGATAGTACACCGGACCCCATAGAGGTAATGCCGCCAAATCTTGAGGGCGAAAACCACCGCCCCTAACTCCAAATCATGCGTCGGGTAGTTAGCCTCGTGAGGCTTCAACTGTCTCGAGGCATAAGCTATCACATGCCCCCGCTGCATCAACACTGCTCCCATACCTGTGATCGAAGCGTCACAGTAGACTACAAAGTCATCTACTCCCTCTGGCAGGGTAAGAATCGGCGCCTCACACAGTCGCTGCCTAAGCGTCTCAAAGGCTATTTGCTGCTCAGGACCCCAGTGAAACACCACCGACTTCTTGGTCAGTCGAGTTAGCGGAACTGCAATCTTGGAGAAATCCTGAATAAACCTCATGTAGTAACCTGCCAAACCCAGGAAGCTCCGAATCTCGGATGGAGACCTCGGGACCTCCCACTGCATCACGGCCTCGATCTTGGCCGGATCTACTAATATACCCTTCTGGTTGACAAGGTGCCCCAGAAACTGTACCTCGCGCAACCAGAACTCGCACTTGGAGAACTTTGCAAAAAGTCTCTCCCTCCTCAAGGTCTCTAGCACCTCCCTCAGGTGTTCCTCGTGCTGCTCCTCAGTCTTGGAATAAACCAAGATATCATCAATGAATACTATTACAGACCGATCCAGCATCGGTCTGCACACGCGGTTCATGAGATCCATGAATGCGGCTGGAGCATTGGTGAGCCCAAACGACATCACCACAAACTCATAATGACCATAGCGGGTCCTAAAAGTGGTCTTCTGCACATCATCATCTCTGACCCGCATCTGGTGATATCCGGACTGTAGATCAATCTTGGAAAACCAAGATTCTCCCTGAAGCTGTTCGAACAAATCATCTATCCTGGGGAGTGGGTAACGGTTCTTCACCGTTACCTTATTCAGCTCCCGATAATCAATGCACATACGGTGTGACTCGTCCTTCTTCTTCACAAACAGGATCGGGGCTCCCCATGGCGAACTGCTCGGCCTGATAAAACCCTTGTCTAGCAGCTCTTGCAGCTGCGTAGACAACTCCTGCATCTCGGGAGGAGCCAACCGATACGGTTCCTTGGCTATCGGAGCCGCACCAGGGACTAGGTCAATCCGGAACTCAACCTGTGACATCCCCAAAATCTCGGCCAGAAAAGACCGGTTTTATTTATGCTTTTAAAAATATTTTCAGAGTAAATCTTTTTCTTTTATTCAAAAGAGTTGCGGAATTTGTCCCAAAACAAAATATGATAAAATAAAGTTTATCAAAGCATTTTATCAAAGATGCATAATCATTTTATAACAATATTCGGGATGTCATGTTCCGATAAACAGACCAAAAGCATAAACAAATATTACAAGCAATACAACAGTTGAATTCATATAAAGGCTCATAAACAAAACAACTTGATGATTCATCCATCTTATGCCCTTGCGCCACTTCCTGTAATACAAATAAACTGAGTGGGTCAGGCTTGGGAGCCTGATGAGCATATAGGGTTTTCAACCCGCAATAAATAATTATATTTAATTTTTACCTACCAACAATAACCCGATTACCCATTCCCGTTATCCTCACTTTACGTCCCTAAAATAACATCTATCTGAAGGGACCTAATCTAGGAAAGTTCATCGGGACGGACATTACTGCTAAGGGGTTTCCTCAACAATAGATGTCCTAAAGGCAACCATGTGGGGGAGTAGAGTACACCGGTGAACACGTCGTTCACAACACCTACAGGTTATGAGCCTGCTAGTGTTCCACTGGACTGCCTAGAAGAGTCCGTGGTCGTCATCCATACTCCGCTAGATGACTAGATCAACAACAACATCGAGGCCTCTCATCTGTTTATCACACATCAACTATCTACCCATGTTCTACCCAACATATTAGTAGATAAAAATATATATTTTTATGCATAGTTTTAAAACCTGTAAAGCATGTTCATTTAATATATATTCCACATAACAGATAAGGCACACACATATAACACATATTTCATAGATAATATATCATATATATGAGATAGAAGAAAGTGAATATACATTCACACATCTAACAACCAAATATACACATCACACATATTTTATAATAAATACTTCATAATATGCGTTAGAAGAAAGTAACTACACACTCACTTGTTCAGAAGATAACCGGACAGCACTACGACTTGTAGAAGTAGTATTCTTCGGTAGACCTGGAAGATCTTCACAAAAACCGAGCTTCTCGCGAGCAGAGCTTCGGCTCGAGAGTTGCACTTCTCGGGATCTTCGGGGCTTCAAAACTTGCTTCGGGGCTCGGGAATAATATCGGGGCTTCGGGATAATATTGGCACGCAAACCAAGGCAAAATCTAGAGAGAAAGAATGAAGAATGGCAAGGAAATATGGCTGATCTCGGTCTCTATTTATAGGGGCTGGAAACCCCGATTACGCTGGGCGTAACTTCAAGTACGCTGGGCGTACTCAGTACGCTGGGCGTAATCTCACAGTACGCTGGGCGTACACGACGTCACTGCATACGTCACCTAGCAGTACTCGATTAGTTGCCGGCTCCTTTTCCTTTTCTCCGGTGTAAAGTAGATTCCTCCGGTCGAATAATAAATAAATAGATAATTAAAATAAATATTAATTATTTTAAAAACTTTGGAAATTCATATCTTCTTCATATGAACTCCGTTTTCGACGTTCTTTATATCCACGCGTAGGCGGGAACGTAATCTACCACTTTCGTTTAGACTCCGTCGGCTAATTTTGAATTTATTTTAACAGTTATATTTTTAACAGGCCGGGACATGATTAGTCCGTTAAAAATTCATAACTTCTTCATCCGACGTCCGTTTTCGTCTGTCTTTTTACCGTTGCATTACTATTAACGAGATCTTCAATTCTCGTTTAGGTTGTTTTGGCTAAAAACCGCTCGATCTCAAATCGAGTATTTGGGCTGTATACCGCTAAGCTGAAACTTAGAAAAATCATAACTTCCTCATACGAAGTCAGATTTGGGCGTTCTTTTTATGGGCGCTCTCGGTTTAACGTTTTCTACGACTTTCGTTTTGATCTCTAAGGCTAAAACTCGCTTTATCATAAATTCACTATTTACGCTTCCCGGTATCGTGTCGGTTCCGTCGTGAAACTTCGTCGGGTCATAACTTCTTCGTTATAACTCGGATTTTGGCATTCTTTATATATTCGGAAACCTCGTCACGACCACTACCACATCCTTCATAGATATCGGGTTTATCTAACATTTCATTTTGACGCTTATTTTTATTCTTTATTAATTATACATTTATAATTAAATAATAAGCACATAAATTCACATAATTCACAAAATACTCAAATATTTCATTTTTATTACATCAAAAGAGTTACAATAGTTGACCTAGACTATTACATCGTCTAAAAATGCTTAGCCCCGAAACCCGGGCGTTACACAACCTGTCTCTCCGGAGGTATCCCAGGCAAATCCTCCGGGAATACGTCCGAGTACTCTTGCACTATTGGTACATCATCGACCGTTGTCTTACCCTTCTCTCGGGTATCCATGACGTAAGCAACATATCCCGCGCAACCCTGCTGAAAATAACGTCTCGCTCTCGCTGCTGAACAGAGAATCGGTCCGTGCTGTGGTCTCTCACCCTGAATCACTAACTCTCCCCCACTAGGAGTGCGAACCCTCACTAGCTGCAACTCGCAATCAATCATCGCCCCGTTGGGGCTGAACCAATCCATACCCACTATAACCTTATTCCCTCACAGGGGAATAGGGACTAAGTCCACCGAAAACTACTCATCAAATAACCGAAGTGTACATCCTCTATGAACTCTCGCGACCCTGACAGTCCTATCATCTGCTATCTCAACGTCGAGTGGGCAATCCAGCTCCCCCGGAGCTCTGCTAAATCGGTTGCTAAGTGCAAGCGACACAAACGATCGACTAGCCCCCGAATCAAACAATACCATAGCTGAAATGTCGTTCACTAGGAACGACCCTAAAAACAACACATAAACATGAGTAATAATCAAAAGTAATAGAGAGAAGATGGAGAAATACATACCAGCAACCACATCGGGAGTCGCTCGTGCCTCCTCTATTGTCAACTGGAAGGCTCTGCTCTTCGCCACTGGCGCCTCAGCACGACCTTGCCGGCCGTCTGTAATCCTCAGTGTGGTAGAAACGGGTGCCACCACCTGTCCCGCTGATGCTAAACTCGGACACTGGGACTTTTTGTGTCCCCTTTGATTGCAATGGAAGCAAATCAGATCAGATGCTGCTGTGGTGGTAGTGGTAGTAACTATACAATCCCTACTCATATGCCCAGTCCGACCGCACTTCAAGCAGCCGGAACTCCCCGCCTTGCACACCCCATCGAGCATCCTGCCACACTTGCCACACCGACTGTGGCTCTGCTGTCCCCTAGGCCTGTGATCAGACACCTTGGGCTTCTTGCCCGAACCCGCTGCGCCAGACGCCACCTCTGGCTTCCTCTTCCTCTCCATCTCCAAATCAATCTCCCTCTCACGAGCCCTCGCAATCATGTCCTCCAACGTCTTGCAGCTGGAGCGGCTCACAAACTGGCGAATATCACTCCGCAACATCTCATGATATCGGGCCTTCTTCATCTCCTCGTCCGCCACATACTGCGGAACGAGAAGGGCCCTCTCCCTAAACTTGGCGGTAATCTCCGCCACAGTCTTTGTCGTCTGCTGGAGGTCCTGAAACTCCCTAGCAAGCTGCTGCACCTCAATGACAGGTGCAAACTCGGCCCTGAACCTGGTCATGAAATCACTCCAGGTCATCGCATCCAACACAGTGTCATCTCTAATAGCTGTCCCGACCTCCTCCCACCAATTTCGTACCCTGTTCTTCAGAAGACAGAATGCTAATCTGAACTTGTCCCCCTCGGGACATCTGCTGGTGCGGAACGCATTGGCGACATCTGCCAACCATCTGGTACTCGCAATGGGGTCTCGGGTCCCATGCTAGTCGGGAGCTCCACAAGCTCTGAACTCCTTGAAAGTCAATGTGCGCGATCCCATCATGGCCGCTATCTCAGTACGGAACGCGCTCAGCTTCTCATCCAGAAACTCTAAGATACCCTCCTTGACCGATCCAAAAGTCATAGGAGTCTGGTCTAGTATGCTGCGTGTGACCTCCGAGGAGATGAACTCCCTAGTCTGCTCATCTAACTGCCCGGCTCTAGAGCCTGAGCCTGATCCCTCTCCTGCACCTGAGCTACCCACTGCTGGTCTAGAGCGTAAAACCACCATTCTGAAAACACATCACAATAAGCGCCAGAATACTAACATAACTGGAGGGATCACATACACTACAAGTTCCCTGGTCTAATCCCAGCCTTCCTTGATTCGAGTATGGATCCCCTGCTTTCAGTAGTACAGGCCCATACTACCTTCCACATATATCCGTACTTTCCTCAAGAACTGCCTCGACTCCACCAAGTCCCTTCTACTACCACTACTGCTGATCTCATACTAAACTCTTCCTAGGCTTGTGTAACACCAGTCAAAATAGCTCAATAGACAATCACATGTGATTATGCCAATCATGTAATGTGATGTTGTTAAACTAGTAATGTGATAAACGTGCTATGTAGTTCATGATAAATTCTAATACAAATATAAACTTTCTTTATGATACAACTCAAATTATACGTCCATACGATTCCAAAAATATAGAGAACGTGTGAATCTGACTTTGCATGAAGAAGTTATGATAAACCGAACACTATAAATCTCTATATATTAAGAGGAATTTAAAATAGACTTAGAATTAGCTATTGGAGTCTAAATAAGAGTTGTAGTACTCGTAAATACCTACGCGTGCATATAAAGAACGTCAAAAACGGAGTTCGTATGTGAAAGTTACGACCTTCCGAAGATTTAGCTGTCAAAAACCCTAATTTGACTGAGCTCACGACGTGAGCACAGAAACTCACGACGTGAGGAGTGATTTTGCCACATTTCGAATGTAGAAGGTGCGTGACAAGGCTACGAAGGGATAAGTTCTAAGATCACGATGTGAGCAAGGATATCTCATGACGTGAGGAGTCACATGGCCACCTTCCGAAGCTAGGGACGCAAATGGCAAGTCTACGGGGTGACCAGCCATGGCTCACGACGTGAGAGTATAAGGCTCACGACGTGAGAGGCAAAAATCCTTCCTATAAATAGCATGTCCGAATTCAGCTATTCTTACACCTAAACTTCTTTCTCCTCTCTCCTTTGCTGAAGCCATCTTGCATCCCGAGCCCCGACGACCTCGTACCGCTGACCGTTTCTGCTTAGATTACATAAAATCACACTACTAGGGTGAGTTTCACGGCCCCACTTTCTAATATTTTCGGGGGAAAACGCATGCTAAATATTGTATACACGATAGTATTATGTCTATATGATAGTGTATTAATATCAACATAGATAGTTATATTAACCAAGATATAGTTTTTTTCTAAATATAATATTTTGAATATATACAACTATTATCAACTTATTAGCATGTTATTATACAAATGTAGATCATGAGTTATACTTAGGATTCTATATATATGTTGTGTGCGATATAGTTCCGAAGTTATATTCGGAAGTTCTATATGTTAATTTATAAAGTATGTTGCTATTATTGGTTTTATGTTAAGATAAAACTTGGTATGATAAATGTTGTTATTGTTAGTTTTATGACAAGATAAAACTTGGTATGTTATATGTTGTTATTGTTATTGCTTTTATGTCAAGATAAAACCTGGTTTTACTTCAAGTTATAGTTGTTATACTGCCTAAATGTTATGAAGTTAGGAGTAATGTTTAAAAGCATAGTCTAGTAACTTAGGGTTTTAGACACGAAAATGCTTTTGTTGTTAGAGCTATAGGAAGCCGTCGAAGTCTACATGAGTAATTGTATTCATCAACTAAGATTGGGGATCTTAGTGGAAATCCTCTGAACTGTAACCGTTAATCCCATGTGCGCGAGGAAGTCGTGTATAATTAGTATACAGGTTGACAACCCCACTTGTGATTGTTAGCTACAGTCAACCATAAGCAAGTGACGAACTATCCTTTTTATTTGTTATTGTTCCGTCGTCGATGAAGCGTACGGTGTTGTTCTCATGGAAATCATGAGTGTATTGTTTCTCATGGAAAACAGGATTGTATTATTTCTCATGGAAATCATGAGTGTGTTTTATCAGAGGTATTGTGTTGTAGCAGCGGTTACAGGCTCATGGTAGCAAATTATTAGAAACATTATACTTTGTCGTATACAAGTATTAATGTTAAGTATAAGTTTCCCCCTACTTATACCTTAGGCTCAAGAAATGTTTAGGTATAACACTTAATTGATAACTAAACTATTATACCTAATATATATACTAAATGTTGGAGAGTTAAAATGATACTTTCAAAACTATACTTTTGAACTTGGAGAATGTATTATTTTTATATGGAGTCAAAACCTGTGGACTCACCAACTTTATGTTGACGTATTTTTAAATGTATGTGTTTTCAGGAAATTGAAAAGCTGGTATGTATTCGAACATGAGAAGTTTTACTATTACCTTTCTATTCGTTAAGAAGTATACAATAGTCAGATATTATGTAATAGGTTCTAGAAAAACAGTTATGTAACTTTCAATTATCAATAAAGGTATGTATTTTCTCTAGTACTGTTCAATGTATGTTATATAACTGTGATACAAAGAATGACGATACACCACCCGGTGTTTCCGCAGATGGCCGGGGTGTGACAGATTGGTATTAGAGCTATTAACTATAGTGAACTAGTACTTTCTTAGGAAAGCACATCTATAGTTTAGGGCTTACTCTATTAGGTTTAGATATATCCCTTAGCCTACAATAAAAAGTATTATTAATTATTCTACTGAAGGACTACTTACGGGAGCGGTGACAGGATAGACATGTCGATTTGGGTTGCTGGATACCAGAACGGCTATATGCTAAAATGATCCTGCCCTTTCGACTGTCCTGACTGGTCGGAGCCTTATCAGATAGACCTGAAGTAACAAACAATAATTAAAGCGTGAATAGAATAAATAAGAATATAGAGTCATATATAAAGACTCAGACCGGCGATGAGAATACACCTTAATACCCGAAATGTTTTTGATCTCAAGGATTTATATCAAATATTTCAACTAAAGTTTGTATGTACGTATATCATATCACAACTAGGTGTAGGTGTGCAACTACATTTTATTATGATCAGATCATATGAACTATTTAATTTGGGAGTAATATTTGATAGACTAAACTCTTGGTAATCCGAAATGTATAGGAATTCGACATGGCACATTCACGAGAATGGATAATCATCGAGGATACAGATGAAGAAGAGGAAGTTTCATTCCCTATGATGGTAGGCGATCCTTACTACCCTATAAATCCAACCACCTTTCATCCAATACCTTCTAACGATGGAGCACCTTTACCTTCCAACGAATGGGAAGAGAGTGAACCAATGGAAGAGGGCGAGCCAACGGAGGAGACAGAATCAGTGGCATCATCTTTACCACCAATGAACAATCTTTACCGTCAAGTTCTAGGAGGGGCGAAAATGAAACGTACGGCACGTAAATCCATACCGATATGGCAAAAGATTAAGAAGAATCAGAAGGAGACATCTTCAAGAAGTCATAGAGTTCAAGATAAACCTGCACGGATAGCACAGACCATTGATAGGTGGGTGGCAGAAGAAAGAGCTGCTAAGATGTATGAGACTGGTCAATCATCTCGACCACATCCCCTACATTCTTCTGAAGTTAACACTTTATCTCAACTGTTTGAGAAAAGTGTGAAAATTGAAGATAAGATGGAAATTTTTGAAGGAAGGGCTACTCATCTCTCCAAAAGAGTACGAAGGCTAGAAGGAAAAAGGACGCGAGATCAGGAATCGGTGATGGATGTCCATTATCGTATAAATTTCGCTTATAACGACATGATTACTCACGATGCAAGGATTGCAGAGTTAGAGATTTACAATCAAACCTCGAGAAACGAGGAGTGCACAAGAGGTCTTGAGCAGAGAACTCAAGCACTGGAGGAGCAAATGGTTAATGTCACTGACGTGCTAGGTCATCACCTAGGTTACTGGTAGATAAGTTAAAACTAGTGGTTGTGTAAATATAGAAATCAGACTAGTTAAGGCAAGAAGAGTAAAGTTTATAACAAGGATGTAGAAAATCTTGCAAATTTTGTAATGTTTATAGAAACTTTTCTCTTATAAGCCTAAAATAAACTGATGTAACCGCCGGTAATAATATGAAGCATATATTACGGTAATCATTGTGTTATCCATTATGTTTTACACTTTGAAGAATAATTAAAGTATTTAGTACTCGTGTAGTAAATGACTAATTCTGCATGAAACTTATAAAATTCTTATTATTTATAATAGGAACTAAAACAAAATGCCTAGAAGGAGTAGTGCTCGGCTAAACCCTAACCGACGATCAGCACCACAACAACAACCACAAGAACCAAACCCCCCAATGAGTACAGCAGAACTAGAAGAAATCATAGCTCAAAGAATTGCTGCGACTCTATCTAATGTCACAAGAGGTGGAGTTAGAAATGAAGGCAATGTAGGGACCGCTAGAACGTGTACCTACAAAGACTTTATGAATTGCAGGCCAAAGAGCTTTCATGGAAATGAAGGGGTTGTTAATTTGACTAGGTGGATAGAAAAGAAAGAGTCCGTCTTTCAAATAAGCTTTTGTCCAGACGATTGTAAAGTACGATTTGCAGCATGTACTTTCGCTGATGCAGCACTTACATGGTGGAACAACCATGTGAATACAATGGGAATTGATACTGCAAATTCCATGAAATGGGAAGAGCTAAAAATGATGCTAGTAGAGGAGTATTGTCCTAGGGAGGAAATACATAAACTGGAACAAGAATTGTGGACCATAACCATGAAAGGTTCAGAGATAAAAGCTTATACCGCTAGATTTAATGATCTTGCAGTAATGTGTCCAGCACTTGTAACCCCTGAATATAAGAAGATTGAGCGATATATCTGGGGTTTAGCATCGCAAATCAAAGGCATGGTGATCGCATCAAAGCCTACAACCTATGACAGCACCAAGAGAATAGCTCATCAGCTAACCCTCACAGAGATCCAAGGAACAATAGTGGTCTCAAAGGCTGAGTCTCCCAAATCTGGAACAAACAAGCGCAAGTTGAATGGGAAGAATCCTAGACAATCATCTGAGAAAAGACAAGAAGTGGCAACCAATTATGCATCCACGACAGCAGTACCCACGCAACCAAAATCTTCATGGTGCAATCAGTGCAACCGTCATCATCCAGGTGACTGTTTTGTTTGCACGAAGTGCAAGAAAAAGGGGCATACTGCTAGTTACTGCAGGAGCACAACACCTGCAACAGTCAATCATCAAACAAATACTGGAACAGGCCATGGTGAAGGAAGAAAGTGTTATGAGTGTGGTGAGGTTGGACACATCAAGAAAGAATGTCCAAAGTTAAGGAGTCAAGGAAGCATAGGGCGTGGCAGGGCGTTTGTGATCGGAAGCAGAGAGGCTATCCAGGACCCTTTGGTCGTATCTGGTACGTTTCTCATAGATAATTTATATGCTACTGTCACACCCCCAAACCAAGGATGGCGGAAACGTCCGGGGGTGGAGGACTTCATGTATAGTATCATAACAACAATTGTAATAGTGATCAAAGTAAACATAACCAACATATATATAATTGAAAAAGTTACATCATTGTATGAATTACATGTTTATGAATCAATTACAATATGTTGATAAAATATGAAATGTTTGACGCCTTAGCGTCCCATCCTCAAAAGCACTTGTTTACCTGTTTAGTGATTTCCTGAGAATACAAGTAGTTTTGAAAGAGTGTCAACAATTAAGTTGGTGAGTGCATAAGCTTTTGTATGTAGTTATGAAACCTTTTCTTGTAAAAGTAGTGTTCGTTCCAGAAAATCCAATATTTTCCTTAATGTGTAAATGTAGTCTTAAAACCCAAAGACCGAAATGTACAAGTAGTGTTCGTTCCTTATGGTAAAACAATGCAAGTTTAAATCGACATAAAATCGTTTGATTTTAGTGAAATCCCTGTAAATTCTATGTTTGTTAATACCACATGTGAGTTATTATAACCATGCTATGACCTAGTTGGCCTGAAACGACGTTCTTCAGGCGTCGGAAATGTTATGACATTTGTCACCCCAGACCTATCGGTCTAACTGTTGCATGCAGTTTAGGTGTGGGTTTGTCAAACCCAATATAGATCTATACACAACTATCACGCTCTCCCTCAAGGAGACTCTGGTTACAATACAGGACTTAATGGTAATTTGAAGTAAATGTCTCACAAAGTCATTAACGGAATTACGTGTTATGAAAACTTGGTACCGTATGGCCGTACCTTGCTTAATGAAAATATCATTTGTATAAATGTACCCTTTTTAAATGTATGTGTTATGTAATGTTTCATAAACTATACCTATTATAGTTTATCAACCAAGGGTAGTACGTAGTAATGTATGCAAACTATATTCAAAATAGTTTTTTAAATGTTTGAATATATCGGTTGTACTTTGATTAAAATCACTTCTTATTCTTTATATTCAATATGTCCAAATCCATTTGTAAACTGATGTGTGTCTATATATTAAGACAAAATGACATATATTGCAATAACATATAATCACATAAAGATATACACCTTGCTCAACATGTTACAAGGTGAAATGAAATTGACAACAGCTTTTTGTTGAATACAGTTTCTGTTGCTGTTCTTTGAAAATTTATAGAAAAATCATCAAAGCTCCAAATCCAAATCCGTAAATTCTGAGAGTTTGGAATATGAGTCTAGTTTGTTCGTAAATTTTATCATGATTTTTAGTGATCTCTAACAGAGGTGAAAATGTCCATAATCACAGACTGGTCCGGGGTTGCCTCTGAAATGATAGGCAGTTTTGTAAAAATCACCATAAATTGTAGAAACATCATATGGAGATGTGCAAGTAGCCATTTTAAAGCTAAGAGTTTGAGCTACTTGCACCTGGAACAGTTTTGAAAACTAAAATATTTAAGTTGACCAAAACAGTCCGTGATTAAAGTCCATCTTTTCTGATGTAATCTGTTAGAAAAAGTTTAATTGTGTTCTTGATGATTTTACTTGTATTCCCCCCTTAAAACTTAAGAAAACATGTAAATGTAGGGGTATGAACTCACCCTATGTGGTTTCAGTAGATGAAAGTGAGAGAGAGGAAGTGTTCAACCCAAGAACACTAAGAAGATGTCTTGATGATTCGAGAATCTAACATCGAATAAGATGGAATTTGTGTAAGATATCAATGATTTGAGTAGAATGAAGTGTAATAATTATATGAATGATGAAGATACTTACTAATTGAAGAAAGAAATCCCTGAAGAAAGCCTTGAAGTTCTTGAAGTTGAGAGAAAAGATGAGAGAATTTTGGAGAGTGTCCTTTGGTTGCTAAGTGTAGAATGAAAGAACTTTATGGAGAATGAGGAGAGAGGATCAATCCTCCAGCTCTTAGAACATGGGAAGAGCTGGAGATTGGGTGTAAAGGTCCACTAAGGTGACAAGGAGTAGTGGGAAAGAGTGGCTGATCATAGAGTGAGGTGGTGGTGGTTTGCTTTTGCCATAAATTAAGGAAAAGCAAATATTCCCTCAATAATTAGTTCAACCACTAATTATTTTAATATATTTTTATAAAAACCCTGGAGATTTATATATTTTGGGGCCTTAGTTTATAAAATAAAGTTTTGGGTGAAAATCCCACGTTAAAATAATGAAAAACGGAGTTAAAACGAAGTCGTAGTCGAAAACCGGGTGAAATGGGGCTGTCTGCGAGACCTCTCGCATGGAGCCGAACCTGAGAGGCTTCGCATGCGAGGCTTCGGTCCTGAAAGGCTTCTCATGAGATGCTTCGGTCCTGAGAGGCTTCTCATGAGAGGCTTCGGTCATGAGAGGCTTCTAAGAGGCTTCGCTTCTAATAGGAGGGTTTTGGTTCCTTAAGGTTATTTTACCCGTTTTTACCCCGTTTCAAGTGGTTTTTGACCCGGTTAAGGGTCGGGATGGCCCGAATGATTCCAAAAAGTTATGGGAACTTTTGAGAGAGATTTGGGAGAGATTTCAAATCGAAAGAGATAGAGTGAAAACGATTTAGAGAGGTTTCGTTTGTGATTAATTTAAGTGTCCGACTTCACAACGCAAGGTTCGTAAACCCCGTTAAACCGTGTTTTAGTGTCGTACACACTCCCGATGAGTGTGCAATAATGTTTTATCGTTTTGGTTCAGTGTTTACTGCATTTGAGACTTAGGAAATTCAACACACGAACTTTCCAAATGATGATTTCTCATTAAAATAGCGAATTGTATAGTGATTACATAACGTAAACCCTAACATACAAGGGTTATTGGAGTTGACCGGTTTGACTTGTTGACTTTGTTTGACTTTGACTTGACCGAAATTTGACGGTTGTCATAGCTACCATACTCTTCGACTCTGGAGCAGATAGAAGTTTTATAACTCCGACGTTTAGAAAATTGTTATGTCATAAGTCTAGAAAATTAAAAGAAATCTATGAAGTAGAAATCGCTAACGGTCAAACCGAGAAAACACATGAAATCCTAGAAAACTGTCTGTTAACTCTTAATAACTACCTTTTTCACATGCCAATGCCTATCGGTAGTTTTGATGTCATAATTGGCATGGATTGGTTATCTTCACACCACGCCGAAATTCTATGTCATGAGAAAGCTATACGACTATCCTTACCAAACGACGAAGCCCTGATTATCTATGGTGATAAATCTGGGAAGAACCTCAAAGTCATCTCTTGTACCAAGACCCAAAAATATCTACATAAGAAATGTAGCGCATTCTTAGCCCACATTGTAGATAAGAAGAGAAAGACAAAAGAAATCAAGGACATACCTCAAGTATGTGATTTCCCTGACGTGTTTCCTGAAGATCTACCTGGAATACCACCCGTCCGATAAGTCAAGTTTCGAATCGACTTAATTCTAGGAGCAGCACCAGTAGCGAAATCTCCTTATCGGTTGGCTCCATCCGAAATGCAAGAATTATCTAGCCAGCTACAAGAACTCCTTGACAAAGGCTTTATTAGGCCAAGTTTTTCACCTTGGGGAGCACCAATCTTGTTTGTCAAGAAGAAGGATAGATCCTTTCGAATGTGTATTGATTATAGGGAGCTGAACAAGCTAACGATCAAGAATCGTTATCCGCCTCCAAGAATTGATGATCTATTCGATCAACTGCAAGGATACAGCTACTACTCAAAGATAGATCTTAGATCAGGATACCATCAACTCAGAGTACAAGAAGACGACATTCCAAAAACAACATTTAGAACTCGTTATGGTCATTATGAGTTCTTAGTTATGTCTTTTGGATTGACCAAAGCCCCAGCAGTGTTTATGGATCTTATGAATCGTATTTGCAAACCATACTTGGATAAATTCGTGATAGTATTTATCGATGATATATTGATATATTCACGAACCAAGGAAAAACATGGTCAACACCAGCAAATAATCTTGGAACTACTAAGAAAAGAAAAGTTGTACGCCAAATTCTCCAAATGTGAGTTTTGGATTAGAGAAGTACAATTTTTAGGTCATGTAGTTAGCAACGAAGGAATTCATGTTGACCCATCCAAAGTTGAAGCAATCAGGAATTGGGAAGCACCAAAGACACCAACAGAAGTGCGTCAATTCCTAGGACTTGCTGGCTATTACCGTAGATTCATAGAGAATTTCTCCAAAATAGCCAAGCCGCTTACAACATTAACCCAGAAGGATACGAAGTTCAACTGGGAAGACAAACAAGAAGCTGTTTTTCAGAAATTGAAGCAAATGTTGTGTAGTGCACCAATCCTATCCCTTCCAGATGGGACAGAAGATTTCGTCGTATACTGCGACGCATCAAATCAAGGATTGGGATGTGTGTTGATGCAAAGAGGAAAAGTTATCGCCTACGCATCACGACGACTTAAGGTGCATGAGAATAATTACACTACCCGTGATCTTGAATTGGGAGCTGTAGTTTTTGCACTAAAAATCTGGAGACATTACTTATATGGTACTAAGTGTACTGTTTTTACCGACCACAAAAGTCTCCAGTACATCTTCAACCAAAAAGATCTTAATATGAGACAACGAAGATGGGTTGAATTGTTGAATTATTACGAATGTGATATTCGTTATCATCCCGGAAAGGAAAACGTGGTAGCAGATGCCTTGAGCCGAAAAGAATATATTAAACCCCGTCGGGTACGAGCATTAACTTTAACTATCCATTCTAACTTTACCACACAAATTAGAGAAGCTCAACTTGAGGCTCTAAAAGAAGAAAGCATCAAGAAGGAAGCTTTGCGAGGAATGGAAAAGCAACTTATACAAAAAGATGACAGAACGCGACACTTTATGAACCGAATTTGGACGCCTAAGTTCGGTGGAGTCAAGGACTTAGTCTTAGAAGAAGTCCACAAGTCCAGATATTCCGTGCATCCAGGCTCTGACAAAATGTACTTAGATTTAAAAGTACATTATTGGTGGCCAAACATGAAGGCAGAAATTGCTACTTATGTGAGCAAATGCTTGACTTCTTCTAGAGTAAAGGCAGAACATCAAAAGCCTTCAGGTTTACTTCAACAACCGGAAATACCTGAATGGAAATAGGAGCAGATATCAATGGACTTCATCACTAAGTTACCTAAAACTCCTAGTGGGTTCGACACTATTTGGGTAATAGTCGATAGATTGACTAAGTCCGCCCATTTCTTACCAATTAAGGAGAACGACAAGATGGAGAAGCTGACTAGAGTTTATCTTAAGGAAATTGTCAGATTGCATGGAGTTCCAAATTCTATTATTTCTGACCGAGATAGTAGATTCACTTCACGATTTTGGCAATCTCTACAAAAAGCCTTAGGAACACGCCTAGATATGAGTACATCATACCATCCACAGGCTGATGGTTAGAGTGAGAGAACCATTCAGACTTTAGAAGATATGCTCCGAGCCTGTGTAATAGACTTTGGAAATGCGTGGGATACTCATTTACCATTAATTGAGTTTTCCTACAATAATAGTCATCACACCAACATCAAGGCTGCACCGTTTGAGGCTCTTTATGGGCGAAAATGTCGTTCCCCAGTATGTTGGGCAGAGGTTGGAGATACGCAGATTGCTAGAGAACGTACAGGCGATACCTTACGTACTGGACCGGAAATAATCCATGAGACAACTGAAAAGATCGTGCAAATTAAGGATCGATTAAAGGTTGCACGTGATCGTCAAAAGAGTTATGCTGACGTAAGACGTAAGCCTTTAGAATTCCAGGTTGGAGATAAAGTAATGCTGGAGGTCTCTCCTTGGAAGGGCGTAATTCGATTCGGAAAACGAGGCAAATTAAATCCACGATATATAGGACCTTTTGAAATTCTAGCAAGAATTGGTTCTGTCGCATGCCAACTCAAGTTGCCTCAAGAGTTAAGTAATGTACACGATGTTTTTCACGTATCAAATCTCAAAAGATGTCTATCCGATGACACTCTTTTTATACCTCTCGAAGAGATACAAGTCAATACAAAACTCAACTTTGTAGAATAACGTGTCGAGATCATGGATCCAGAAGTCAAACGATTAAAGCAAAGTCGTATACCCATAGTGAAAGTTCGATGGAACTCTTTACGAGGACCTGAATTTACTTGGGAACGTGAAGATCAGATGAAAGAAAAATACCCTCAACTATTTGACAAAACCCCATCCATAAGATACATTTCGGGACGAAATTGTTCTAATGGGGGGGAGAATGTAACACCAGTCAAAATAGCTCAATAGACAATCACATGTGATTATACCAATCATGTAATGTGATGTTGTTAAACTAGTAATGTGATAAACGTGCTATGTAGTTCATGATAAATTCTAATACAAATATAAACTTTCTTTATGATACAACTCAAAGTGTACGTCCATACGATTCCAAAAATATAGAGAACGTCTGAATCTGACTTTGCATGAAGAAGTTATGATAAACCGAACACTATAAATCTCTATATAATAAGAGGAAATTAAAATAGACTTAGAATTAGCTATTGGAGTCTAAATAAGAGTTGTAGTACTCGTAAATACCTATGCGTGCATATAAAGAACGTCAAAAACGGAGTTCGTATGTGAAAGTTACGACCTTCCGAAGATTCAGCTGTCAAAAACCCTAATTTGACTGAGCTCACGACGTGAGCACAGAAACTCACGACGTGAGGAGTGATTTTGCCACATTTCGGATCTAGAAGGTGCGTGACAAGGCTACGAAGGGATAAGTTCTAAGATCACGATGTGAGCAAGGATATCTCATGACGTGAGGAGTCACATGGCCACCTTACGAAGCTAGGGACGCAAATGGCAAGTCTACGGGGTGACCAGCCATGGCTCACGACGTGAGAGTATAAGGCTCACGACGTGAGAGGCAAAAATCCTTCCTATAAATAGCAGGTCCGAATTCAGCTATTCTTACACCTAAACTTCTTTCTCCTCTCTCCTTTGCTGAAGCCATCTTGCATCCCGAGCCCCGACGACCTCGTACCGCTGACCGTTTCTGCTTAGATTACATAAAATCACACTACTAGGGTGAGTTTCACGGCCCCACTTTCTAATATTTTCGGGGGAAAACGCATGCTAAATATTGTATACACGATAGTATTATGTCTATATGATAGTGTATTAATATCAACATAGATAGTTATATTAACCAAGATATAGTTTTTTTCTAAATATAATATTTTGAATATATACAACTATTATCAACTTATTAGCATGTTATTATACAAATGTAGATCATGAGTTATACTTAGGATTCTATATATATGTTGTGTGCGATATAGTTCCGAAGTTATATTCGGAAGTTCTATATGTTAATTTATAAAGTATGTTGCTATTATTGGTTTTATGTTAAGATAAAACTTGGTATGATAAATGTTGTTATTGTTAGTTTTATGACAAGATAAAACTTGGTATGTTATATGTTGTTATTGTTATTGGTTTTATGTCAAGATAAAACCTGGTTTTACTTCAAGTTATAGCTGTTATACTGCCTAAATGTTATGAAGTTAGGAGTAATGTTTAAAAGCATAGTCTAGTAACTTAGGGTTTTAGACACGAAAATGCTTTTGTTGTTAGAGCTATAGGAAGCCGTCGAAGTCTACATGAGTAATTGTATTCATCAACTAAGATTGGGGATCTTAATGGAAATCCTCTGAACTGTAACCGTTAATCCCGTGTGAGCGAGGAAGTCGTGTATAATTAGTATACGGGTTGACAACCCCACTTGTGATTGTTAGCTACAGTCAACCATAAGCAAGTGACGAACTATCCTTTTTATTTGTTATTGTTCCGGCGTCGATGAAGCGTACGATGTTGTTCTCATGGAAATCAGGAGTGTATTGTTTCTCATGGAAATCATGAGTGTATTGTTTCTCATGGAAATCATGAGCGTGTTTTATCAGAGGTATTGTGTTGTAGCAGTGGTTACAGGCTCATGGTAGCAAATTGTTAGAAACATTATACTTTGCCGTATACAAGTATTAATGTTAAGTATAAGTTTCCCCCTACTTATACCTTAGGCTCAAGAAATGTTTAGGTATAACACTTAATTGATAAGTAAACTATTATACCTAATATATATACTAAATGTTGGAGAGTCAAAATGATACTTTCAAAACTATACTTTTGAACTTGGAGAATGTATTATTTTTATATGGAGTCAAAACCTGTGGACTCACCAACTTTATGTTGACGTATTTTTAAATGCATTGTTTTCAGGAAATTGAAAAGCTGGTATGTATTCGAACAGGAGAAGTTTTACTATTACCTTTCTGTTCGTTAAAAAGTATACAATAGTTGGATATTATGTAATAGGTTCTAGAAAAACAGTTATGTAACTTTCAATTATCAATAAAGGTATGTATTTTCTCTGATATTGTTTAATGTATGTTATGTAACTGTGATACAAAGAATGACGTTACACCACCCGGTGTTTCCGCCGATGGCCGGGGTGTGACAGCTTGCCCTAGGGTGATCACCGACCCACTCTCCGCCATCAGCTGCATAAGAAGTCCCTACTTTCTTTTTCTAACTAGCTCGCGAATACTATTACATATTACTCAGACTGGATAATTCTTTGAATGAGAGATCGTACTCTACAATGGTTGGACTCAGACAAGAGCTGCGAAATAAAGCTAGACTTAACCTTCTGAAATTATTTAGTCCTTGCGATATGCAACATAACATATTCGTTTACTACTTAGTAAAAGATAACTAAGAATCCTAAAAGCACAAAGCAAGCAGCATTCGAGCATCGGGTTCACATAATCAAGCATCTACTACTCTGACTATCATACTGACTGATCTGTACTAGCATGCAATTCTCATAAAGCTGAACACATATAACAGGCACATAAGGCATCCTTCCTAGATCCTTAGTCCTAATCTAGCATGTTGTTCTAATCAAGTTGATAATCATAACATATCATAAACTTGTATGGGTAATTTGGGAGTACTTACTTGAGCACGGTTGATTGCATGCACCACACCCCTTTCTCTTTTCAAAATTTTCTTCTCAAAAATTTTCTTTTTGCTTTTTCTAAAACTCTTTTCTTTTAAAAAAAAATTGATTTTCCATTTTTAAAATTTCTCTACCAATTCCTTAGTTTGAGTTCAGACACACCCGAAAGTGCGCCCGAATCTCTCAAACCAAGGCTCTGATACCAATTTGAAACATCCGAAAAATACAACCCAAAAATTTCATTTTCAAAATCATTTAACAACCATAATTATCATCGCCATGGTATAAGATCATAAAACATGTATCTCAAAATCTCATAAAATCTGTCATCGTAACACAATCTCTTATAAAACATCAGAGTAAACTCCCAGGCTAAGAAAACTGTGGTGTGCGCTATGCCATCATCCCGAGCCCTTTCCTTTGCTAGCTGAAGTACCTGAAACCAAAGCTGAAACTGTAAGCACGAATCTTAGTGAGCTCCCCCAAACTATCTCATACCAAACAATAACACATATAAAAAATACTGGGCCTTGCCCACTGCATCGGGCCCCGCCCGACATCGGACTGGAGTCCGGTATAAATTAGGCCCCGCCCACTGCATCGGGCCCCACCCGGTATCGAACCGAAGTCCGGAATAACTTGGGCCCCGCCAACTGCATCGGGCCCTGCCCGACATCGAACCGAAGTCCGGAATAACTTGGGCCCCTGCATCGGGCCTCGCCCGGCATCGGACCGAAGTCCAGAATAAACTGAACGTAACATCAGCATGAACATATAACATAATCACATATACTGCATCGGGCTAGCCCGGCATCGGACCGGAGTCCGAAACATATACACATAACATAAACATGCATGAATCACAAAGACATCAAGCATACATAACTACTTCTCGGGACCACCCCGACATCGGACCGCAGTCCGGGACTACTATCATCTAAACGGGCCAGGGGCCGGCATTGTGGCCGTAGACCCGTTCCTACTGGAAGGAAACTCACCTCGTATGGCTGACTGCTGAAAAACTGGGTGAGGGATCCCTATCTGCTGCTCCGGCGACTCTCCGGCTATAATTCCATGACAACACTTAATCAAAAACTGATAATCCCTCTTAGGGTAAAATGACCATTTTACCCTCCTGATCAAAGTCAACGCCAAGGTCAAAGTCATCTCTCAGTCAACCCAAATCGCCGAGTCCCTCTACCGACTCGTCGAGTTCAAACGGTCATAACGTCGGGACATCTCGATTCTACTCGTCAAGTCTCTCCTTGGACTCGTCGAGTTCTTTTGTTTCCGAGTCTCACTCATTTCTAACTCGCTGAGTCATCTCCTTAACTCAGTGGTTTCACTCAAAATCAAAGAAGGGTTTGGGGACATCGATCCGACTCTTCGAGTTCCAAGAACAACTAGGTGAGTTCATTGCATGCTCAGATTATACAGTTGATCCTAGGTGATTCCAATGCCTCAAATTCATAGATCTGGACTCCTTAGGCTAGAATAACACGTAAAGTTGCTAACTTTACGTGCATGCATGATGCTATGAAGCTAAATCACCCAAAACAAGCTAGAAATGAGGGTCTAGGGCATAGAATGGGATCTTGGTTGAATAAAGGTGGCAACTTTGAGCTTCTGGAGCTCAAGAGTGCCTAGATCTAAAGTCCTTACATTCCCAAAAGCTCTCTTTCCCCGAAGTTAGTTTGGAAAGGACCCAAAAGTAGCAACAAACAAGCTTTCATGAAGATCTAAGTGAAAATAAGCCAAGGTATAAACTTTATACCTTCAAGAGCTCTGAAATGAAACAAAAACTCTGGATCTCCTGCCTCTTCTTGAATCACCAATAGATCTCTTCCTTCTCCTAACTTCAATCACACAAAAATGGCAAGAAAGGCTTTAAGACACTCAATGGGTGCTAGGTTTTCGAGAATAGGCTATGGAGGTGATGGAGGCTGGGGTGAAGACTCATTATGTTGCTTAAATAGGGTGAAAACCCTAAGGATTAGGGTTTCCTCCTGATGGACCTACTCGTCGAGTCCATTTCTGACTCGTCGAGTCCATTTCTGACTCGTCGAGTAGTCCACTTAAACCCCGCGGTCCAGCTCGCATCTACTTGACGAGTTAGGGCTACCAACTCGTCGAGTAGCTCTTATAAAATGAACATTTAGAGAATTACTTTCGTACCAGGAATGGGGCGTTACATAGGTGGTCTCCGCGTCACATGCACGCTGACGAGTACGCTAAGCGTACACCTCAGGTACGCCCCGCGTACTCGTTTTTCACCTTTTCCACAATAAGGACCAAACTAGACAATAGCTCAAAGATCAAGGTTCTCGAAGTATACCTGGACTCGGGATGTTAGAATTCTTCCCCACTAGGATCAGACTTCGCCCTCGAAGTCATGCTCCTCAAATAGCTCTGGATGCTGCTCCCACATCTCGGACTCCGGCTCCCAAGTCATCTCGGACCCCTTCCGATGTTGCCACTGAACCTGAACCAGGGGTACCTCTTTGTTCCTTAACAGTTTCACCTTTCGATCCATAATCGTGATCGGTCTCTCGATATAATTCAGGCTCACATCCACCTGAATGTCCTCTAGTGGTACCACTGCCGTCTCATCGGCCACACGCTTCTTCAATTGGGACACGTGGAAGGTGATATGGATCTGACTCAACTCCGCAGGTAGCTCCAAGCGGTATGCTACCTTACCCACTCTAGCGATCACCCTGAAAGGGCCGATGTATCGGGGCCCCAGCTTGCCCCTCTTCCTGAACCGTATTACCCCTCTCCAACCTGAAACTCAAGTTCGGATCGTCGCCTGTCCGCATAACTCTTCTGGTGACTCTGAGCCGTCAGTAATCTCTGTCTGACCTGTTCAATCTGCTCAATCGTCCTGAGCACTATCTCAGTACCACCCATCACTCACTGCCCTACCTCTCCCCAACAGATGGGGGTCCGACACCTCCTCCCATAAAGGAGCTCAAAAGGAGGCATGCCGATACTGGAATGGTGGCTGTTGTTGTAAGAAAACTCAGCCAAAGGTAGGTATGTGTCCCAACTTCCACCGAAGTCCATAACACACGCTCGAAGCATGTCCTCGAGCGTCTGAATCGTCCGCTCACTCTGTCCGTCTGTCTGTGGATGGTAGGCTCTGCTAAAATGCAATCGCGTACCCAACTCCTCATGGAATTTCTTCCAGAATCTGGAAGTAAATCGCACATCCCGATCTGATACTATGGATATCGGCACCCCATGCCGAGCCACCACCTCTCTCACGTATATCTCTGCCAGCTTCTCTGCAGAAGAGCTCTCACTAATAGCAAGAAAGTGAGCGCTCTTTATCAACCGGTCCACAATTTCCCAAATCGAGTCGACACCCAGCGCGGTCCTCGGCAACTTGGTGATAAAATCCATAGAAATTTGTTCCTACTTCCACTGGGGAACCTCCAGTGGCTGTAACATGCTATGAGGACGCTGGTGCTCGACCTTAACCCGACGACAAGTCAAGCACCTCTCGACTACCCACGCAACGTCCCTCTTCATACAGGGCCACTAATAATCTCTCTTCAGGTCCAAATACATCTTAGTGGCCCCGGGATGGATCGAGAATCTCGATCTATGCGCCTACTCCATCAGTGTACGTCGAGCTCCACCCGTATAGGGCACCCAAATCCTTCCTCGGAAGGTCATAAGCCCTCGGCTATCCGTCACAAACTCGGAAACCTGCCCAATCACCCGCTCCCTCTTGCGGTTCTCTGGTCTCACGGCCTCCGCCTGGGCCTCTCGAATGATATCTAAAACTGGAGTCATCACTGTCATCCTCATACACATGTCTCGGATCGGAGCACTCTCTGCTCTACAGCTCAGGGGATTGGCTATCACATTAGCCTTGCCCGGATGGTACAGGATCTCGCAGTCGTAATCTTTCACCACATCCAACCATCTCCTCTGTCTCATGTTAAGGTTGGGCTGATCCATAAGATAATTCAAACTCTTGTGGTCCGTGTATATGGTACACCGAACCCCGTACAGATAGTGACGCTAGATCTTGAGGGCAAACACTACTGCCCCCAGCTCCAGATCATGGGTGGGATATCACGTCTCATGAGGCTTCAACTGCCTCGATGCGTACGCTATCACGTGCCCTCTCTGGATCAGTACCGCACCCATGCCCGTAATAGATGCGTCGCAGTAAACCACAAAATCCTCCATCCCTTTCGGAAGAGCCAACATGGGAGCCTCGCACAATCTCTGGCGAAGGGTCTCGAATGAGGTCTGCTGCTCAGGACCCCAAGTAAACGCGATGCCCTTCCGGGTCAAACTGGTGAGTGGGACGGAAATCTTAGAGAAATCTCTGATAAATCTCTGATAGTACCCGGCCAGTCCAAAAAACTCCTGATCTCGGTGGGGGATCTCGGCACCTCCCACCTCGTAACTGCCTCAATCTTGGCCGGATCGACCAAAATACCATTCTGGTTAACAAGGTGTCCCAGGAACTGGACCTCTGCAGTAGCCCGCGTATCCATCACATACGCCAAAAATCCCATACATCCCTGCTGTAGACTCTGTCTCGCTCTGGCAGCCGAACAAAATGCCGACCCTGATCGGGTAATCTCGCCAAATACTGTAAGCACTCCCCCACTAGGGTCTCGTATGGTCACCAGCTGACGCTCGCAGTCGATCATAGCTCCAAATCGACTTAACCAGTCCATGCCCACGATGACACAGACATCCCTCATTGCAATCGGTACCAGATCTATCGGGAACTCAACTCCGAAAATCTCAAGCACACATCCACGAATCACATCAGTCGTAAATACCGCATGCTCATCGGCTATGGAAACTCTCAGAGGTCGACTCAACGCCTCTCGACGGATACTGATGTGGCGACTAAATGCTAAGGATACAAAGGATCAACTCGCACCCGAGTCAAATAACACCAAGGCAGGCACATAACTCACAAGAAAAGTACCTATACACAATCACAATATAAGCACGAAATATATCAAAAGAATATAAGAAGAACACGTACCAGCCACAACATTAGGTGCTGCGCGGACCTCCTCCGCTGTCAGCTGAAAGGCTCTCCCACGAACCCTCGGTGTCTCGACCTTCGCTGGCCGAACCTCAGTCGCACGCACAGAAGTAGGTACAGATCCCTGGGCTGATCCCTGCACGAGCTGAGGTCACTCGGCTTTCCGGTGGCCAGTCTGGTTGCAATGAAAGCAAACCGAGAATCCTTTGGGGCAATCCTTCGCCATATGCCCCTCCTTGCCGCATTTGTAGCAAATCCTCAAACGGCAAGAACCTTCATGGCTCTTGCTGCACTTGCCACAATTGCGGCCTTTCTGGCCCCCAACTCTGGAATCAGCGGGCTTGGCCCGCTTCGTTGCCGGCTGCGACTGCACTGGTCTCCGGTCCCTCCCCTGGGACTCCTCCTCCTCCTCCTCCCTGGTCTGCAACTCAAGCTCAATCTCCCTTCTCCTGGCATTGGCCTGAAGCTCGGCCAATGTCTTATACGACGAGTTCGCCACGAACTCTCGTATGTCCCTCCTCAGTATGCTCAGATATCGACTCACACGTGCCTACTCAGTGGACACGTGCTCAGGGAAAAACATTGCCCTCTCATGGAACATCCTCGAAATCTCAGTCACTAATTCAGTCTTCTGCTTGAGAGACAGAAACTCCTGTACCAAACGTTCCCTCTCCACCGGGGGAACATACTCGTCTCAGAACATTTGCACGAACCTCTCCTATGTCACTGCAGCATGATCTGCAAGGGTAAAACCAGCTGTCACAAACTTCCACCAGTCCTTCGCTCCCAAGAGAAGTTGGTTCAGTGCAAACTGAACTCTCAAGTGGCTGGGACATGAACACGTGTAAAAACACCCCTCAATATCAGAGATCCACCTAATCGTAGCAATTGGATCCTGGGTCCCATCAAACTCTGGTGGCTTCGTGTTGCTGAACTCTCGGAACAGCAACGAGTCACCTCCCTGAGGCCTAGCAGCGGCGACGACTGCAGTGGCCGCGGCAGCAGCAGCCTCAGTGATAGCAGCGTATCGCTCATCAAACATCTGTATCAAGGTGGTCTTGATAGACCCAAACATCTCTGGAATATCTGCTCGGATAGCTGCAACAACCTCCTCGTGGATCATCCTCCGTATCTCCTCATCACTACTCCCACTGCTCCCAGGGTTGTGGCGTGTACCCACCATGATGTCTCTGAAACACAACACAAAAATCATCAGAGACTCGCTTGAGCATACTCACACTCGATCACCCGCCCCTACTTGTTCCTTAGCATTCTAAGGGTTCTTACTTGGACCGCTCACTGATCCGGTGCTTCCAGTAGTACGGGCCCAATACTACCTTCCACACCGCATCTGTGTTCACCCCAAGTCATCCTCCTCGGATCCCAATTACAAGTACTCTATGCCTCACAAACTACTCTCACAGTAGTCCTCTCATTGGCTCGCTCCTGCTAGGTACTCATACTCAAGCGAAACACTAATAGCAGAAATCCCTAGGCTAAGGCATCACAAATCAGGCCACCCTAGTCCTAACATATGAATCACCTAGCCTATTCCCTAGCATGCATTATATCACATAAAATATCTTATAACACAGCATGAGGGTATTTTGGGAAATCACCGCTCGGGCTCCGGCTGATTGTACACACTGCTCCGGCTCGTCTTCTCTTAAACTCTTTCTCATTTTTAGAAAATTTTTATCTGCTTTGAAAATCTTTCTCAAATCCTAAGTTTGAGTCCAAACACACCCGAGGGTGCATCTGAATCCCTCAAACCAAGGCTCTGATACCAACTTGTAACGACGTAAAATTTTCAAACAATTTTTCTCATTTTAAAAACAAAATATATCTCATTTCATCATTCTCAAAATCACATGTGTCTCAAATGTCAACAACTAAAACATAAATCCCAGAATCATAAAACAATCTCTCGCCAGTGTGTACAATCATGCCGGTGCCTTGCCGCGATCCTCGGAACTACCTGAAACACATAACACATAACACGGTAAGCATAAAGCTTAGTGAGTTTCCCAAAATACCACACACAGCTCATTAGCAACTCGAGGCTATAACTCAATAAGACCCTCCGGTCAATGTGTCTCAGTGGGACCCTCCGGTTCCATAACTTAGATGTACCCTCCGGTCCCTCAACTCAGCAACTCAATATAATACACAGTAAACATATCACAAAACAAATAGCAGGATATCTCATTACACAGCTCATGCACATAAGACCCTCTGGTCACACATAAAATTACCACTCAAGGTAAGTATAGTGAGAAGACTCACCTCGTAAGCTAATGAATGAAAATCTCGTACTCGGGATCTCGAACTCTACCCACCGGTCTAGCCTCCGCCTAACACATAATAATTATCCCTAATTAATATTGGCCCTCAAGAAGCTAGACTAACCCTTCTACAACTCATAGAAGGGTAAAAGACCATTTTACCCCTCCAAGGCTTAATAGTCCTCAATCTTGACCAAACCCTAAAAGTCAACAAAAGTCAACAGTAGGGAGTACGCTACGCGTTCCAACTCCCTACGCTGGGCGTACTCGGCTGTTATACAGAATCGGGGGTGCTCAACCCCTACGCTGCGCGTACTGGGGTTACGCCCAGCGTACGCCCCAGTTTCACTCTTCTCACATATATGGTCTTAATCAGTTAAGACATAAGCTCATATCTCAAATCTGGACTCTCTAATGTCTCTTAATCCATAAAGTCATTGACTTTAAGCCTTTGCATGGCTGATTAGTCACCATCCTCCAAAAATACACTCTTTTGTCCCAAGGATCTCATAACTCATGCATGGAGTGATTTCACCAACCAAGATTGGATTTTTATGGCATAACACTACTCGTACACTCAAAAGGGGTTGGTCCTAGACTCTGGAGTTCAAGATCTCATCAAGACTCCACCTTTATGGGACAAAACCCTAAAATGCTCATAAGAAAGGAAAGGCATAGTCTGAAGCTTTATACCTCAATAAGAAGGTTCCCTCTTAGATTTGCTCAGATCTAGAAGCTTGGACTCCAACTCTCCTTCTTCAAGGCCTTCTCTTCTCTTTAAAACCACACAAACACTCTCTCAAGACTCTAACACACACACAAGCTCTAGAATGGAGGTTAGGGCACTCTTAGGGTTTTCTCTCCAGGAATGGTGGCCAGAAATGAGGCCATCATATCCCTTATATAGGGGACTCACCCCAAATTAGGGTTGCACTCTGGGCCTAGTACGCCCAGCGTACTCACGGGTACGCCCAGCATACTAGGTGGTCTCCGCGTCACATGCACGCTGACGAGTACGCTAAGCGTACACCTCAAGTACACCCCGCGTACTCGTTTTTCACTTTTTCCACAATAAGGACCAAACTAGACAATAGCTCAAAGATCAAGGTTCTCGAAGTATACCTGGACTCGGATGTTACAACGTGGGGTAAGGATGCCCACGACATGACAATAATTAAAATGATAGCGTAATTTATTGGACCGCAACGGCGTGGCCCAGGAAGGCCACAACATGGCAGTTGTTTTGACCCAAGCTCATGATTCTTTTAGGGTTTGCTTCATATTTAAACCCCTCTAAGTTATTTCTAGGGTTCATTTAAAGCCTCCCACACCCTCATACCTCAGAGAAACCCTAACTCTCATTTCCTTGGCTTGGAGAAGAAGAGAAGCATGAGAAGAAGGTGCTCCATTGGTGGAACTTCCAAGGAACCAACCTCATCAGTATCTCACATAGCTTATGGATATTTGTAAGTGTCAAAGGCTCAGTCTTTATGGCTTGAAGTGGCTAGATCTAGGTTATTGTCTCATGTTCTTCATGTTTGAGCAAGTTTGGAAGGAAGGAACTCATAATGCTGGCAACTTTATGACTCTCCTGAGTCCCAAGAGCATCATTTGTTGTAGATCTAGTCTTTGGTTGAATTTCTTGTCATTTGCTTGAGTGTTGGTATTTATATCTCATTTTGACCTAAAATGGATTCTAGACATGTATTGGACATACATTTTTATGAAGATTTCATCTTTATGATGGATTTGGTATTAGAAAACCTTTATGGAGTGGTTGGGTTAAGGAATTTTCATATTTAGGGCTTAATGGTTAAGACAAGGTAGTATTTGGCTTTACTTCGACTTAGGGTTGGAGATATTGATCTCCTTAGGCGTATTAATGGATAAAGTTGGAAACTTTATCTATTTAGACCATAGAAGGGACCTGATTTGAGCTTTGAATCTCTTGGAATTGAAGAAAACTGCTTAATCCATTAAGTTGTTGGAATCTCAGCGCCCATGACGTGGCGACTGTGAATTTCCCATCTGTTTGATCGAAGCAGGGCCACGATGAGGCGGTTGACTGAAGTCAACATTTATCGTTGACTTAAATGATTGACTTTCGACTTGGGTTGACTTTTGGTCAATATGGTTGGTTTTAGTTTGTAGACTAAAGTTAGACCTTGTATGATGTGATAGGAGTGTAATAGCCTCGGTTGCGAGGCTTTGAGTTGTGGTTTAGTTTATTCATGAGTCAGGTGAGTATCTTCACTGTACCCGTGGGTTGAAGGTACCAATGCCAACCCACTAGGATGTGTTAGGTTGAATGTTAGCTTTCTTTGTGTCTCTTGCAATGTATGTTGGGTTGGTCCCATTGGGATGCATATAGGGTTGGGTCCATTTGCATGAGTGGGTTGGGCCCATTGTATGTTGGGCTAGGCCTATTGTATGATAGGCTAGGGTCATTTTTATTATGGATTGGGCCCATTGATTAGGAAGGTCCAGGCCCATTATTATGGGTTGGGCCCACTGTGCGGGTAAGGACCGATGATATGTATGATATGTGGTATTTTGGGGAACTCACTAAGCTTTGTGCTTACGGTTATGTGTTTATGGTTTCAGGTACTTCTAGTTGCAAACATGTGACAACCCGAAATTTCTATTCTATACAACCATTCACTTCAATAGAAGTCAGAATTGTTTCTGCTAACTTTCAAGCTTTTCGGAGTCAGTTTGAGTGTTTTAAAGTTAGTACTTCAAGAGATAACTGGAGAGAGGATACCCTAGGGTTTATTGTGCACCAATTAAGTCTCAAAACTCCAAGAGTTTGGAGTTTACGGCCCAAACATGGTGTTTACGTCCGTAAACCCCAAGGGGTATAAATATGGCACTTAGCCATTTTTAACACTTTTTACCATTTTCAAGAACTAGAACTCAAATCCTCTCAAGTATCATCCGATTTTCCTTCTTGATCTTCAACTTTGTAAGTGTTTCTTGCCCTAATTAGTTGATATCTTACTTAATCTAGTGATCTTACATGATTCCATCCGTGAAATCATTCCATTTGTGTAGATCTTCAAGTGTTCTTAGTTTCACCAAGAACACCAAGAACACACACTAGTGTTCTTGGACTTTTAACACCCTTTCAAGCTTCTACATAGTAAGTACTCTTACCTTGGCTTGTTATAAGGCTTGTTACACTTCTTAATCATCTATAAAACACAAAGAAACACAAGATCAAAGGTGTTTACGGTCCAACATGTTCTTGGACCGTAAACCCTAATGAAAGGGCCATTGTGTGCCCTAGTCCCTTACCAAGCCTTGGATACTAGTCTAGATCATATCCTTGATGTGCTTAGGACCTTAAACATCAAAAAGACCATGAACCATATGAGTTTACGGCCGTAAACTCATGGAGAAATGGTCCATGGGCCGTAAACTCTACAAAAGGGTGAAATGATGCCACAATCACTTCCTAAGGCTTAGACTTGAAGTAGGAATACTTCATTATGACTTTTAGGACTTCAAAACACAAAATGGTGGAGTTACCATGAGTTTACGGCCGTAAACTCATGGGTTTATGACCGTAAACTCCAAGGGAGTTGGTCCCAAAACCGTAAACTCATAAAGAGTTTACCCTTGGACCCTAAACTCAAATGCAAGGCCCTACAACCCTTAGATGCAATCCTTAGTACTTATAGCACTTAAATCAAGTGTTTTTCATGTCCTAGGGTGTCTTAACTTGGTTAATTAGTTGTTTAATGACTAATCGGATACATATATGTGTTATTATATGTTAACTAGGATCCTTGTGTGTGTTCAAGTCTTCACTTGACACTTTGCATCCTATACCATCCGTTCATCCAAACCACTCACTACAGGTGAGTTCATACCCCTTAATTAACCTTTTAAATGATTTTAAATGCTTTTATGGGGGGGGGGGGAAATACAAGTTGAACTATTATAGTTCTTATATCAATCACATGTGATTAATAACTACCAAACAAGTGGATTTCTTACTTTTCAAACTGTGTTATCAAACAAACTACTTCAAACTGTTTTATTAAACTCTTTACATGTCAAATACTTTTATTAAACTCTTTTAAACTTATATTCTGTTAAATGTGTATCTATATAGATATAGTTATATAAGTAGGATTGAAAGGACTTAGGACTGATAGCTCACCTTACCTCCTGTTCCTTGTTTGGTTGTGGACTTAGGGTATCGGTGGTTTGTCCGAAGGTCGTTTGAATCCTAGTCATATATTATGTATATGTATATAGATATAAAAGGTTACTTCTTTCTATTGAATACCTTTGGTTAGCAAAGGTATACAAACATGTTCATACATTCAAACAACATTACTAGTAAGCTATAATAGGTATATTTTAGGGAGTTACTAATACTCTTACTAGAACAGAGAAACATACAAAGAGTCAGTTCATACATCAAACAATACCATACAAAGAGAACATAACATACAAATAGAGAATACTATGATGAGAAACAAACAATACCATACAGAGAGAACATACATACATACTAGACAGAGAGAGAACATACAATACAGCTAGTACATTCAATACATTCACAAGTGCACTAATACAGTTATGTGAGCCACGTAACGGGGCATGACATCACCTGTCATGGCCCGTTTTGTATCCAGAATCTCCTTAAATGGAGAGCGTTGAGTTTGTGTATAGATCTATACTGGATTGACTATCCTACACCTTGCTGCTCGCTACAGTGGGACTTGCAAGTCTACGGGTGCCAAACGTCATTTCTTCCGACGTCTTACATCGTCGTGTTTATAGTCGGTAGTATGGTACAGGCCGATCACATGGTACTTTAAATAACAATTGGTTTAAGGTAGTTAGTACAGCAGTAGTTACTTAATACAACACTACAGTACTATTTCATTTTCCCATTGCATTCACTTTGTGATCTTCAGACAATAAACAGTAATGTAAAAACTATATTTTTGGTTAATGATAGTCAGATTTGGGAAAATACATACTCTTACAAGAGACACACACTCAAACACTAGATGCCTTGGTAGAAGGCTACTTTTAGTAGGAAACATAGGGTTTTCTAGGAGAGTTCAAACAATTTACAAACAATTACAAACTTATACATTTCATACTTACAAACACTTTCATACAAACACAGACACTAATATACTTATGATCTCACCAGCTTTAAAGATGATAAACTCTTTCAAAATAACTTGTATTCTCAGGTCACCAGTAGACAAGTACAGGTGCCAGGTTTTGAGAAGATGGAGTTCGTTCAAGACTTATCTTTTATTTTGATTCATATTTTTGGTGTCTATATAACTTGACAGAACACACTTGTATTAAATTATATTATTAATGCAATGGATGATGTTGCTTGCTTACTACTTTGCATTGTTGTGATACTGTACATGAGGTCCTCCACCCCCGAACGATTCCGCCGTTCCGGTTTTGGGGTGTGACAGATTGGTATCAGAGCATTATTTATAGTGAATCGAGTGTATCAAGCCATAAAAGATATACGAACTATAAACACAGCGGGATTAAAATACTCTGATAAAGAGTTTATACTTTTAAATAATTAAATATTTAACCAAGTATACATGCCTGCATTCATACTAAAAATCAGTGTCACTAGGACATAACAAAAGTATTACGATTGTTGGGCAGCACAAGTAGACTTAGAGACATATGGTCAACCCTGGGAAGATATAGCCTGATCAACTATATTATCCGATGAGTGACTAGCATATGCCTAAGTGTGGTTGTGAGGTTGCAACAAGTCTAAAAACTTATCAACGCTACTACAATGAGAACAATAGGACAGAACATAAACTTAAAATACTATAGGAGTATTTTGTGTTACTATAATTACTTATCTGAGAACTAAAAAGGTCTTTATTAGTATGTTAATAGTTGCAGAGTGGATACACTAAGGTTATATGTAACTAGGATGTCATAGACTTAGAATCTGTGATCTTTTGCTTTACTTCCTGTTCCTTGTTTGGTTGTGGGCTTACAGTTAGGGTCACTTATTCGCAGATCTATCCTGTCTTGGTTACATATGACCGGTATGCACTACACAAATGTTGAAGTAACTGATAAAGATCATCCTATAATTATCTAGATAGTTCGTCTATTAATTATTTCTTTATCCCTTTTCTTGCATAGATATAATGGCTGGATTCCATCTTCCTGGAGACCCATACTATCCCAACCACGACAATGCAGGATGGCTGGGAGAAGAGCCAGAAGATGATCATCCAATCCCTTTGGATGATCACCTCGCTGAAGGCTTTTCTGATGGTTCTGACTCAGAACCTGAAGTCAACAACCTACCCCCAGCTGCTCAAGACCCAAACCCAAACCCTCGTCCAACATTTCAAGGACTCACACCTCTGTGGGCCACAAACTTGAATAGATGGAGTCAGGAACAGGGTCAACCCATTCCCTACAATGGTGACCGAAGCTTCTACAACCTCACCGAGGGAGGTTCAGCTGACAGGGTCCTACCCATCATGGTTCGTAGGATTTCTCGGAACACCGAGCAAGGTCGAGCAACTATCGACCGAGTGTTGGAGATTGACGCCAACTCTGGCGTTAACACAGTCCGCATTCGCCAGCTAGAGTCTGCTAATGAAAGGACTCAGGTCCGCAATACAGCTCTGCAGAGGGAACTTGCTGAAACCCAAGCTGAAGTCAGGGAACTTCGAGCTCAGCAAGCAAGATCTGATAGGCGCATAAGGGACATAAAACGCCTTCTGTCGGATTCAAGAACTCACTCTAGTAGTTCTCGTCGCCGATAGAGTCTCCTCGACTTCTCTTTTGGATATAACCTAGTTTGTGTAAGAACTCTATTCTAACTTCCTATCTTCGTAAATCTTACACCTGTTAGGTCTTGATTAGGTAGTAGTTCTGTCAAAATTTTCCCATCTTGGTTGATGTAAGGCCTACTTCTAGGTCATTTTTCCCGAACTTATTACATCTGTAATTCCAGTATTATTGACAAATATCTAATCTCATGGAAATTATTATCCAAATGATATCATCTGTAGTTCTAGATATACATTCAACCGTGCTATTCAATTATACTGTTGGGCTATGGAGAGTTAGTCCATGAGTCATTCTCATCAATTTTCCTATTAAATTCTTATCAATATCTTCATCTTTGTAAACTTTTAGTTGAAAGATGCCTCCACGACGATCAATGAGATGCGATCCCGCGATAACTGCAACACCCCTGCTCCTCAAATCGATACGGCAGCTCTGAATGTTGCTGTAGCTGCGGCTGTGGCTACAGCCATGGCTCAATATCACTCTTCTGGTTCCACTGGAGGAGGAACCCCTGTTCAATCTACTCATGGTGAAGCTCCTGTGCGCTTGAGAGAGTGCTCTGATAAGGACTTCACTAACTGCAAGCCCAAGTCCTTTAGAGGGACTGGCGGAGTCATTGCCCTCTCGCAATGGTTCGAGAAGACCGAATCGGTTTTCGAAATTTGCTCTTGTCCAGAAGGGAGCAAGGTCAAGTTCGCTGCTTGCACCTTTGAGGAAAAAGCCCTGACATGGTGGAATAGCCATGTCAAGTCACTATCTCTAGTGGTGGCTAATGCTATGGGCTGGGAAGCTCTGAGAGAGCTAATGATTGAGGAATACTGCCCGAGGGGCAAAATCCAAAAACTGGAGGAGGAACTGTGGAGCCTAACCATGAAGGGCTCCGACATAGTCTCCTACACCGCCAGGTTATGTGAGCTGGTGGCCCTCTGTCCCAACATGGTTCATACAGAGGGAAAGAAGATAGAAAGATACATATGGGGGCTGGTACCTCCATTCCAGGGAAATGTTTTGGCTTCAAACCCCACTACATTCGATAGTGCCAAGCGATTGGCACAGCGGCTTATAGACCATGGGGTTCGTACCCAGGCCGCAACAACAACCCTGGCCATCTCAGAACGTTCCAAAACCACTGATTCCAAGCGGAAGTTCTGGGATGACAAAAAGAAGAAGAAGGCTACCAAAAAGCAGCTGGTCGTGGCAGTTCATACTGCGATAGCACCTGCCACTGCTGCTGCTCCGGTAAAGCAGTACGCTGGAAGTTTGCCTAAGTGCAACCAGTGCAACTTCCACCACACGGGAGCCTGCCGGTAAATGCAGTGTTCAAACTGAAACAGGAAGGGGCACACTGCCCGTTTCTACAAGGCATCGGCGAGGCCACTCAACCAAGTCCCCGACGCTGATATGGGCCAAGCTTGCTACAGTTGTGGCGAGGTGGGCCACTACAAGAAGGACTGCCCAAAGGCAGGGAATGTCGGTAGAGTGGGAAGAGTTCTGGCCATAGGCCACGAGGAAGCAGTTGCCGACCCCACAGTGGTCACGGGTACGTTTCTCCTCGATAACTCTTATGCATGCATTCTGTTTGATAGTGGAGCGGAGAGGAGTTTCGTGAACCAAAAATTTGCTCATTTACTTAAGCAAAAATCACGAGCACTTAAAGAACCGTTCACTGTAGAAATGGCTAATGGAAAGACAGAGAGCACTAACAGTATATACATAGGGTGTACCCTAACTCTAGATAGCCATTCATTTTCGATCGACCTTATGCCGGTCTCAATTAAAAGTTTCGACGTCATTATCGGCATGGACTGGTTGTGTCTACATCGTGCCGACATCATGTGTTACGAAAAGGCTGTATGCCTTAATCTGCCGTCTGGCGAAACTCTGGTCGTTTATGGCGACAAACCCGACACAAACCTTCGTATCATCTCGAGCATTTAAGCCCAGAAATTCTTGCGAAAGGAATGTCGCGCATTCCTTGCTCATGTGGTCGATGTGAGCCAAGAAACGAAAGACATTAAGAACATTCCAGTAGTACGCGACTTTCCCGACATCTTTCCAGAAGAACTCCCAGGATTACCTCCGCAACGTCAAGTCGAGTTCAGAATCGACTTAGTTCCAGGGGCTACTCCCGTAGCCAAATCGCCCTATCGTCTAGCACCTGCAGAGATGCAAGAGCTGTCCTGTCAACTTAACGAACTGCTCAGCAAGGGCTTTATAAGACCAAGCTTCTCACCCTGGGGAGCTCCAGTCTTGTTCGTCAAGAAGAAAGACGGATCGTTTCGTATGTGCATCGACTACAGGGAGCTCAACAAACTGACCGTCAAAAATCGTTACCCTCTGCCTCGTATTGACGATTTATTTGACCAACTTCAAGGGGCGAACTTCTTTTCAAAAATCGACTTAAGATCCGGATATCACAAACTACGAGTGCTAGGGGAGGATGTTCCGAAGACAGCCTTCTGAACTCGTTATGGGCACTACGAATTCGTAGTGATGCCGTTCGGATTAACAAACGCGCCCGCAGTATTCATGGATTTAATGAATAGGGTGTGTCATCCTTACTTGGATCAGTTCGTCATCGTCTTCATCGATGACATACTTATCTACTCTCGTAGTAAGGAGGAACATAGTCAACATCTGCGACAGGTCTTAGAAACACTACGTTCGGAGAAGCTCTATGCGAAGTTCTCGAAATGCGAATTTTGGATCCGAAGAGTCGAATTCTTAGGGCACGTGGTTAGCGAGGAGGGAATACACGTGGACCCTTTCAAAATCAAGGCCATTGAGAGCTGGTCAGCACCGAAGACGCCTACAGAAATTCGTCAATTTCTAGGCCTCGCTGGCTACTATCGCAGGTTCATTCAGAACTTCTCACGAATTGCAAAACCTCTTACAACACTGACCCAGAAGCGCGTGGCCTTTGACTGGGAAGAGAAGCAGGAAAGAGCGTTCCAAACGCTCAAGCGAGCCTTGTGCACCGCACCAATACTATCCCTCCCTGAAGGGATAGAAGACTTCGTTGTCTATTGCGATGCGTAAAATCAAGGGCTCGGATGTGTTCTGATGCAGCGAGGTAAGGTCATCGCCTACGCCTCGAGACAGCTGAAGACACATGAGGTCAACTACACCACACACGATCTTGAGCTAGGAGCAGTTGTGTTTGCTCTAAAGATCTGGAGACACTACCTGTATGGTACAAAAAGCACTATCTTTACAGACCACAAAAGCCTACAACATATATTCGACCAGAAGGAGCTCAACATGAGACAACGATGGTGGGTCGAGCTACTCAGTGATTACGAATGCGAAATTCGTTATCATCCGGGTAAAGCCAACGTAGTAGGTGACGCCCTGAGTCGGAAAGAATACTCTGGTCATAGAGTCAAATCATTGACTATGACTATCCATTCACACTTGTCCACGCAAATTAAGGAGGCTCAGCTCGACGCTTTGAAACCTGAAAATGTGGCGAGTGAATCCCTGAGAGGGATGGATAAGAACTTGGAAGTCAAGGGTGGCGGAGCTTATTATCTCATGGATAGGATCTGGACCCCAAAACACGGTGGTTTCAGAGACTTGGTCATGAACGAGGCGCACAATACTCGTTATTCCGTCCACCAAGGTTCAGATAAGATGTATCTGGATCTTAAAAAGCTATACTGGGGGCCTAACATGAAAGCAGAGATTGCTACCTTCGTGAGTAGATGCCTTACTTGCGCCAAGGTTAAGGTCGAATACCAGAAACCCTCCGGTCTACTACAACAGCCTGAGATACCGGAATGGAAGTGGGAGCGGATCACTATGGACTTCATAACCAAGTTGCCCAAGACAACGGGTGGACTTGATACCATATGGGTCATCGTCGACGGATTGACCAAGTCCGCACACTTCATGCCTATCAAAGAAACAGACAAGATGGAGAAGCTTACAAGAACTTACATATGGGAGATTGTACGACTGCACGGTGTTCCCATATCCATTATCTCGGACAGAGATAATAGGTTCACTTCGAGGTTCTGGCAGTCGCTACAAAGTTCCCTAGGAACTAGGCTGGACATGAGTACAGCCTACCATCCACAGACCGACGGGCAAAGTGAGAGGACTATCCAAAACTTGGAAGATATGTTGCGAGCCTGTGTGATCGACTTTGGGAAAGCATGGGATACTCATTTACCCCTTGTCGAATTTTCCTACAACAACAGTTATCACACGAGCATAAAGGCTGCTCCATTCGAGGCCCTCTATGGCCGAAAGTGCAGATCCCCTCTGTGCTGGGCTGAGGTGGGTGATACCCAGTTAGCTAAAGGACGAGTTCTTGACAGCACTCTCATGGGTCCGGAGATCATTCGGGAAATGACAGAGAAGATCGTTCAGATTCGTGAACGATTGAAAGCCTCTAGAGACCGACAGAAAAGCTACGCAAGATAAACGAAGGAAACCGTTGGAATTCCAGGTGGGAGACCGTGTTCTATTGAAGGTCTCACCCTGGAAGGGCTTAATACGCTTTGGAAAGCGTGGAAAGCTAAATCCAAGATACATAGGGCCTTTCAAGATTCTCGCTAGAATCGGCCCTGTAGCTTACAAACTTAACTTACCCCGCGAGCTCAGTAACATACATTCTACTTTCCACGTCTCGAACTTGAAAAAGTGTCTGTCCGATGAGACTCTTGTAATCCCACTCGACGAGATCGAGATCAACGAGAGCCTCAACTTCGTGGAAGAACCTGTAGAGATCATGGACCGAGAGGTCAAGCAAACGAAACAAAGCCGTATCCCGATAGTGAAGGTTCGCTGGAACGCCAAGCAAGGACCGGAATTCACTTGGGAGCGAGAGGATCAGATGAAACTGAAATATCCTCGTCTTTTTACTTAGTTATTTGTAACTACTTATTTGCTTAAACTCTAATTTCGGGACGAAATTCCTTCTAACGAGGGGATGATGTGACAACCCGAAATTTCTATTCTGTACAACCATTCACTTCAATAGAAGTCAGAATTGTTTCTGCTAACTTTCAAGCTTTTCGGAGTCAGTTTGAGTGTTTTAAAGTTAGTACTTCAAGAGATAACTGGAGAGAGGATACCCTAGGGTTTATTGTGCACCAATTAAGTCTCAAAACTCCAAGAGTTTGGAGTTTACGGCCCAAACATGGTGTTTACGTCCGTAAACCCCAAGGGGTATAAATATGGCACTTAGCCATTTTTAACACTTTTTACAATTTTCAAGAACTAGAACTCAAATCCTCTCAAGTATCATCCGATTTTCCTTCTTGATCTTCAACTTTGTAAGTGTTTCTTGCCCTAATTAGTTGATATCTAACTTAATCTAGTGATCTTACATGATTCCATCCGTGAAATCATTCCATTTGTGTAGATCTTCAAGTGTTCTTAGTTTCACCAAGAACACCAAGAACACACACTAGTGTTCTTGGACTTTTAACACCCTTTCAAGCTTCTACATAGTAAGTACTCTTACCTTGGCTTGTTATAAGGCTTGTTACACTTCTTAATCATCTATAAAACACAAAGAAACACAAGATCAAAGGTGTTTATGGTCCAACATGTTCTTGGACCGTAAACCCTAATGAAAGGGCCATTGTGTGCCCTAGTCCCTTACCAAGCCTTGGATACTAGTCTAGATCATATCCTTGATGTGATTAGGACCTTAAACATCAAAAAGACCATGAACCATATGAGTTTACGGCCGTAAACTCATGGAGAAATGGTTCATGGGCCGTAAACTCTACAAAAGGGTGAAATGATGCCACAATCACTTCCGAAGGTGTAGACTTGAAGTAGGAATGCTTCATTATGACTTTTAGGACTTCAAAACACAAAATGGTGGAGTTACCATGAGTTTACGGCCGTAAACTCATGGGTTTATGACCGTAAACTCCAAGGGAGTTGGTCCCAAAACCGTAAACTCATAAAGAGTTTACCCTTGGACCCTAAACTCAAATGCAAGGCCCTACAACCCTTAGATGCAATCCTTAGTACTTATAGCACTTAAATCAAGTGTTTTTCATGTCCTAGGGTGTCTTAACTTGGTTAATTAGTTGTTTAATGACTAATTGGATACATATATGTGTTATTATATGTTAACTAGGATCCTTGTGTGTGCTCAAGTCTTCACTTGACACTTAGCATCCTATACCATCCGTTCATCCAAACCACTCACTACAGGTGAGTTCATACCCCTTAATTAACCTTTTAAATGATTTTAAATGCTTTTATGGGGGGGGGGAATGCAAGTTGAACTATTATAGTTATTATATCAATCACATGTGATTAATAACTACCAAACAAGTGGATTTCTTACTTTTCAAACTGTGTTATCAAACAAACTACTTCAAACTGTTTTATTAAACTCTTTACATGTCAAATACTTTTATTAAACTCTTTTAAACTTATATTATGTTAAATGTGTATCTATATAGATATAGTTATATAAGTAGGATTGAAAGGACTTAGGACTGATAGCTCACCTTACCTCCTGTTCCTTGTTTGGTTGTGGACTTAGGGTATCGGTTGTTTGTCTGAAGGTCGTTTGAATCCTAGTCATATATTATGTATATGTATATAGATATAAAACGTTACTTCTTTCTATTCAATACCTTTGGGTAGCAAAGGTATACAAACATGTTCATACATTCAAACAACATTACTAGTAAGCTATAATAGGTATAGTTTAGGGAGATACTAATACTATTACTAGAATAGAGAAACATACAAAGAGTCAGTTCATACATGAAACAATACCATACAGAGAGAACATAACATACAGATAGAGAATATTATGATGAGAAACAAACAATACCATACAGAGAGAACATACATACATACTAGACAAAGAGAGAACATACAATACAGCTAGTACATTCAATACATTCACAAGTGCACTAATACAGTTATGTGAGCCACGTAACGGGGCATGGCATCACCTGTCATGGCCCGTTTTGTATCCAGAATCTCCTTAAATGGAGAGCGTTGAGTTTGTGTATAGATCTATACTAGATTGACTATCCTACACCTTGTTGCTCGCTACAGTGGGACTTGCAAGTCTACGGGTGACAAAGGTCATTTCTTCCGACGTCTTACATCGTCGTGTTTATAGTCGGTAGTATGGTACAGGCCTATCACATGGTACTTTAAATAACAATTGGTTTAAGGTAGTTAGTACAGCAGTAGTTACTTAATACAACACTACAGTACTATTTCATTTTCCCATTGCATTCACTTTGTGATCTTCAGACAATAAACAGTAATGTAAAAACTATATTTTTGGTTAATGATAGTCAGATTTGGGAAAATACATACTCTTACAAGAGACACACACTCAAACACTAGATGCCTTGGTAGAAGGCTACTTTTAGTAGGAAACATAGGGTTTTCTAGGAGAGTTCAAACAATTTACAAACAATTACAAACTTATACATTTCATACTTACAAACACTTTCATACAAACACAGACACTAATATACTTATGATCTCACCAGCTTTAAAGATGATAAACTCTTTCAAAATAACTTGTATTCTCAGGTCACCAGTAGACAGGTACAGGTGCCAGGTTTTGAGAAGATGGAGTTCGTTCAAGACTCATCTTTTATTTTGATTCATATTTTTGGTGTCTATATAACTTGACAGAACACACTTGTATTAAATTATATTATTAATGCAATGGGTGATGTTGTTGCTTGCTTACTACTTTGCATTGTTGTGATACCGTACATAACGTCCTCCACCCCCGAACGATTCCGCCGTTCCGGTTTTGGGGTGTGACAAAACAGAAGGGCTCGACGCGACTGCACAACATCCCCCAACATTTTCCTCATTAGTTATTTATGACTTTTACTCTGATGTTTAAATGATATAATCAGTTTGGTTCGTTTTGGAACAAATCGTTTGTATTGTTTATGGTTGTAAAAATGAAAATGTTACTATGAATTTTTGGGACGTTGCAAAAACCATGTCAAGAAAATCGTAAGTATCAAAATTACAAGCATCCCAAAATCAAAGTATCACAAAATACGAAATCATGAAAAACTGCTGAGGAGAGTGTACAGTCAGGCCTTCACCTTCCCGCAATCATCTGTAGTACCTGAAACACATTTAAATCAACAACTATAAGCGTGAAGCTTAGTAAGTTCCCCAAAGTATCACATACAACACAACAAAAGTAAACATATATGAGTCATCAGCAACCATGGGGTCTATCAACAGTCCTAATGGGCTAACAGCACGCACTGGCATGCTAAGCACGCCCAGTGGGTTATTAGCAACCCTGGGGACTATCAGCAATCCTAATGGGCTAACAGCACACCCTGGAACTATTAGCAGCTCAGGAACGTATAACAACAATCAGCAAATAATACCCAACTACTCAACATGTACACACACTATGACATAAGTACTACAGTGAGAAGACTCACCTCGCAGAGAGCAGCTAAACATAATAGCTCTCACATAGAAAAGACCAGTACAATAACACACCTAACAGTAATAAAGAAGTCTCATCTCAGTCTATACCCTAAAACCCTTAAATTGATCAAAAGTAAACCATGGTCAAAGTCAACGGTCAGAGTCAGCCCCAACAGATCGCCACGTCGTGGCCACCCATCGGTCACGTCGTGACAACATTAGGACAAAACGATCACGCATTTATCCATCACTGTGTCGTGATAATTAACCCATCACGTTCTGAGAATCACTCTGGACAACTTAATGCTTTAAGCACTTAATCCTTCAATCCAAGCACTCAAACATTCCAAAATGTTTTCTCCATCCCAAAGCACCATAAAAATCATTGCTTTTTAGACATGCATGTCTTGAACACAAGCTAGGTCAAAATGATGGAAAAATGAGATCAAGTCTCATTAATGGACACATAACTCACTAATCTCTAGATCTGGGATAAGGGATCACAAAGGAGCCTCAAGAACTCATAAAGTTGCCAACTTTATGAGATCCCAACACTTAACCTTCCTCAAACATTGAGAACAGTGGAAAAAAACTCGAGATCTGACATGCTTGAGCTAAAAAAAGGCAGGAACTTGAGGACTTACAAGAGTCCTAAGGCAACTCAAGATGATGAGGGATGGGCTTGCTAGCTGAGATGATACACCAATACTCCTTTCTCTTCTTCTTCTAGTCTAGAAATCAGCAAAAGGGGCTTATAATCAACAATGGAGGATTAGGGTCTTCTTGAGGGTGAAGGAAGGTGATGGAGGCTAAGGATGTGCAAACCCTAGCCCCTACTTCCCTTAAATAGGGTGAAAATCGCAGAATTAGGGTTAAAACCTATGTGGTCGTCACGTCGTGACCACCTGCTCATCACGTTGTGACCACCTGCTCGTCATGTCATGGCCCACAAAAATGGATGCATGCTTAGGCATCGATGGTCACGTTGTGATGTATCCTTCATCACATCATGACCATATTAAAGAAACCCATAATTTACATTTTTTATTAACCGAAAACATAACTGAATCATTTACCTAGAATAGGCATTACAAATATCGTTGGATCCTTTAATCAATTACATGAAAGAGGATTTTACCACAATCGAGTATTCAAAGAAAAATGGAAGTTGGGTCATTAACTTTACTTTGGAAGGACACTTGGAGTGGGGTAATATCATTTATGGTGAGATTCCCTGGGTTGTTTACTTTAAAAAATGATAAATACTGTAGCATCAAAACTCAATGGAATTATAATATATGTAGATAGAATTGGAGACACGACATTAGGAGTGGAGTTGAGGAAGTTTAAATTATATAAATGATGTATTTGATAAATGATTTCTTGTCTACAAATGTTCATGACATATTGTTATAGATATTTGGTGCTTATGATATTTTCACGGTTAGTGAAGTAAGGAAAGAAATTGATGAAGTCTTATTTCCAAATGGAGTTGTTAATGTAATGTGGAACCATTTACGCCTAGAAAAGTAAAAACTTTTTATTGGAGATATCGGTTGAATAGATTATTAATTTTTCGTAACTTAATGAGTACAAGTATAGACGTTGCTTCAAGTCTTTGCGTATTATGTTTGGATTACATAAAAGATGTAACTAATGTTTTAATCACTTTTTTTATTTCTTATGATATTTGGTCTTGGATTGGTAGATGGCATGACCTTCAAATTCCAAGTTTTGCTTTGGTGAAGGATGAGATCATGTGGATTGATATTCAGATTTCAAGTTAAAGGCGCATGAATTTGAAGGCTATCGTAATGATATGAAGTGGTTTTTATGGAAGTACAATAATGACATTGTAACATCCCAAAAATTTCAACAAATTTAACCTTTAAAACAACTCATTTACTATTTAAAGTGTTTAGAAAACCATTGTTTCCAAAACATTATTTAAACTCCGAGTATCCCAAGATCAACGACATAAAATTCGGGATGTGTACGGTCACTCCTTTGCCTTGCCACAGTCGTATGAAGTACCTGAAACCATAAACCAAAACTATAAGCACAAAGCTTAGTCAGTTCCCCCAAAGTACCAACACATAAACAGATAACATATACAACAACATGTCGGGTCGGAATACCCCAGACCCAATCAACCATCGGGTTGGAATGCCAATATAAAATGGGTCCAGTCAACCATCGAGTTAGAATACCCTAGGCTTAATCAACCTCCAGGTCCAGTCATCCTCAGGATGGAATACCCTATGTGGGAATGCTGATATACAATGGGTCCGGTCATCCTCGAGATGGAATACCCTCAGGCCCAATCAACCATCGGGTTGGAATAAACCCGATCTGTTGGTTCATGCACATAGCAGTAAAGCCTCAACCACCAACTAACATATGTGCACACATAAAAGATAAACATATAACCAGTCAACAGACAATCAGGCAGATCTACAGATCACTAAGCATAACATCATCCTATATAACAGAATACCGATCTAATAGATCACTACATCACGCTAACATACTATCACATAACAGGATATCTAATCCAATGGGTCGGACATGGTGCCTTCGACCTGTAAGTATAATGAGGAAAACTCACATCTCAATCTGATCAATAGCTGATGAGGTCCCGACTCTGAATCTCATCTCTATGCGACACCTAATCATTCAAATGACAAAATTCTTCAAACACCATCCAAAAGACCAATTCTCAAACATCATCCAAAATATCCAAAATACCCCTTGGTCAAACTTGGTCAAAGTCAAAGTCAAACTTATCAAAATCCATAAGTCAACTGAGTCAACCTACCCGGTTCAACCCAACTGAGTCAACTCAGCCGAGTCGACACAGAACGTGTATGTAGGGCGTACTCCAAACGTACGCGGGGTGTACTCGAGCATTGACCACTATCGAGGAGGCTGACCACGTACATGTTGCGTACTCAGATTACGCAGGGCGTACGCCCAGTCTTCCCAAACTCTCATTTAGAGCTTAATGCCTTAATCTCATACGTCCCACTTCCAGATCCAAGGCTAAATCATCCTCAAGAGTCATAAAGTTTCCAACTTTATGACCTTGCATGTCCATTAAGTGCTTAACTCAAGATCTTAATATATTAAGACCTTCTAAAGAATTCATGGAGAAAAACTAACCATTAAGATCCCATTTTTATGACTTAAGACCCTTCCTAAAGTCTTAAAGGAGGGCTCAATGGGTTAAGAACGTGTCATGCTCAAGAATCCCCAAGATGGAGTGGTAAAGTTCCAATCTTTATACCTCCTGGAGGTTGCAACCAAGGTAGAAATCCCAAATCCAAACTGCTCTCAAACTTCAAGATCTTCTCACTACCTTCTTTTTTATTCAAAAACACTACAAAACTCTCTAAAGGCTCCAAAATGCACTCTTGCTCTTAGGGTTTGCTTGAATATGAATGATATGTGAGGCCATTATGATTCTTAAATATGAGCTAAAACCCTAAAAATTAGGGTTTGAATGAACCTCACGTATGCCCAGCGTACTAAGGCGCGCCCTAGTATGCTTAGCATATACACGTAGGCACAACGTACTAAGAAAGTCTAAGTCTTACCAAAATGCCATTAAGGCCCTTTTTGCACTCATTCTTTTACTTAGGGACCAATATGCACTAAATCTCAATATAAGTGTCAACATTGAAAGTGCCTCAAAACCAGATGTTACAATTATCCCCCACATGACTTAGACTTCGCCCTAAAATTCTATTGCAGCAACTAACGTAGGGTGACATTTCCATATCTCCACCTCGGGTCACTCAGACGGTCCTCTCCAGAACCCGATTCGAACTAAAAGTCGGCTCAATCAGGCGGCTGTCTACCCATACCATCCTTAACTTGCTAACTTTCATCACTGGAGAAACCATCACAACCCTCTCAAATTTCGGACATCCAATACCTCAACTGATTCTTAAGCAAGAAAAACCATTTCGAAACGCATATAATATGATATCTCTCACAATCCGAACCATATGGAACCCTTCTGAACCTAACTTATCTTGCTGATTCCACTGGGGAATCAGGACTCTTGACCATTCTCTGCTGTTGAACCCTTCATCCGAAAACAAGGCGGCTCCAACCACGAGCCTCAACTAGATAACCACTAGAGAGAGGCACAAACAATGCTAACATATTCCATAATTTGCTGGCTATGACCGAATGTCTGGAGAAATCCACAAAGTCGGGGACTCCCAAGGCTACAAACAATGAATAAATTCTATCAATATGCTTCCCGAGACCGTGAACCCATCAGATCTAAATTTTAGAACCCATATTCCTGGACTGACATTCATCCATTCATTGAATCCAACCCTCGCCTTTGAGTATGATTACTACCAAACACGCAGAAAAGAACTCAATCACATCAATCACGAATTTTCACGAATTCCAAATCCATAAGATGTACCAAAAGCCTTTAATAAACCCTTGACTCCTTGACATGCCATTTCCAACCACGGTTCCTACGAGCAAAGATGAGAAATCCAAGAATTTTTACATTTTCCTCCAATCCTTATCAACTCAGGTGTACCCCCATCTAGAAAATCACTCGAGACATTCATAAAGAACTTCATGATTCCAGACTCCCTAAAAGATACCCAACCTTGGTAACCAAACCCCTAATAACAACTTGCGAACAAACAAGATTTATGATGCAAACACTCCACAGAGACTTTCTAATGTACGACTGATACTCCCAACAAACCTTAACTGATCACTTTAACCAACCAGCTGATTTGTGAGTCTCCCGACTTCCATCAACGCGCCAACACTAAAAGTACTATAAGCAGAAAAAATCAACATTCATGATCACTGGGCCTACAACCTAAGTCTGGAATACCCCTACAAGGTCCTCAACATAGGTATGGATGCTCTCGGTATTACACCAATCTTGTCAACATTCCATCATCCGCATGGAAACTCACAACCCGCACCACATGGGCCTAAAGATACTCAACCTCATTCCACTGCCTTACATGGACTCAAACAACGTCCCTTTCAACGCTAACCGAGCGCAGCAGTGCCACATTCTGTTTACCACGCACAATTCCTTTCACAAAAAAAGATGCTACCAATGCTTGATTGAGACTAAACAAGATCCCATGCTTGATTGAGACTGAACAGATTCCACCAATACATAACTAGCTCGAGAAGACTTCCAAGGTGATCCTGAATGCTACCAAAACCTCAGCCTCCTTTGAACCAAAATTCCACACCACTATTGAGGGTAAACATACCCAGAGACCAAAGGAACATAATGTTGGATTAGATGTCTAAGCCCATAACTATTATTGGTATGTACTTGACCCGAGAGTCGCATGGTCCATTTGGGTTGCATACCATCAGGACAATTTGTTAGGATAGACTCTTGAGAGAAGGTTATATATGATTTATTAATATATTATAAGTTCTAATATATTAATATGAAATCATATGTTTTAATTAATATTGATCGAGAATTAATTTGGAATTAATTTAGTGATCAAAAGAGACTAATTAAATCTATGGGGACTAATTATGGTAATTAGTTATATTTATATGTGTTGGGCTTATGATCCATGTTGGACCAAGTTTATGTATGGATACATAAAGAGTTGGGCCACATGAACCATGGATCATAAAACCCATGGGTATGGATTTGGGTTATACCCATGACCCTTGAAATCCCACATATAAATATGTAGTGCACTGCCTAAAAACGCGACTAGAAGTTCTTGGAGGTGGTTTTTGGTGCATGGAGACTCTCTCAAGTTTCATCCTTTGTCCATGATGTGTTGTGACTTCATTTGAGGCTTCCACATTATTGGGGAAAGCTCTTAAGGCCATATACATGAAGACTTCAAGCTACATAAAAGGTATGTTATCCTAACTAGTATCTTATATGGTTTATGTCAAATGCATGCTAGTTATAGGATTAATACCTTGGAAACCATTTGCATGTATAATTAGTGAAAACATGGATCCAAGGTATTTAGGGTTGCATGTGCACCATAGGATGTTGTAGTATACAAAACCCATCAGTGGTATCAGAGACATGGGTTGTTTTCAAATTATACTTGATGCTACTTGCTTAAAAAACTGAAAAAAAACAAATTTTTTGCTGTCTGGACAGGGGGACTCGACGAGTCGATTGAGGGACTCGACGAGTCCATGTGTAAACTCATCTAACTCGTCGAGTTGGTTCCTGCACTCGGCGAGTTGGACCCCCTGACAACATATATTCGAGTTTTTTTGGCCTGTTTTGGATTAGAATCATTACCATAAAGTGTTTTTGTTCATAAAATTTGATTTTGATGTTATGGTAATGTTTATTCTCATCCAATTAAAAGATAATTGTCATAATTTCAAGATTTGTATTAGGTTATATGCTCATGCTAATTTCTTGAAGATTGATGATTTGAATTATCTTGTTCTTATGAGTTAGTTTAGATTAATAGAAAAATTATGTGATAATTTGTTTTCGATCCAAATTGATCTAAAAGTTGTTCATAATATGTGTTTTTGTAACTTGTACTCAAGTTATATGAAAAGTCTCATTTATGATTTTTAAAACTCATAAGATTTCCATAAGTTATGAAAATGAAGAGTCTCATGTTTAAAATGTTTTAAAGTCTTCCATAACTTGTCCTCAAGTTATGGAACTTGAAGAGTTTTTTCATTAAAACTACTTTAAACTCATAATTTATGGAAACCAAAAGTCTTGAATTGTTCAAAACTTGCCCTCAAGTTTTGGAATTTGTAAAGTTACCCCCCATGTATTCTTTAGTTCCAAACCCTAGATTTTTAAATAGTTTAAAATTCAACCCTTATACTATTATAATATTATAGGTTTAATATTTATATATATGTATAAGAGTATGTCAGTCTTACCGTTAGTAGGCCTCATTCACAAAGTCGGTCCATAAGGGGGGTATAAGGTTACTGCCTATAGAATGACAGTTTAATGGGTGTCCACTCTCACCCACCGCTTCCTTGACTGGTGGAGGGTCGTTAGCGAAACGGGTTTGACAGGACATTAATTCTCCTTTCATTAAAAGTATAATGATAAATATAAAGTAACTAAACCTTGTTAAATTCCCAATCTTAGTTACTTTAGGAAAATGTGAATTTGGTGCTAACCCATGAAATTACACTTTGTACCTTACCAAGTCGTTGGTGGAGCGTGTGTGGGTAACCGGCACACTAACATGGACTAGTAAGAGTGGCAAAGGGAGACTTAATGTTTATCATAGATCGGTTGAGATCGTGTGGGTAACCGGCACACTGATTAGGTGATAAATATTGAGGGTACCAAGTTAACTTCCATGGTTATTCACACCTTATTTGTGATCCTCGGCATCCCAGTCACAAACTTGAGAGGGCACAACCGATATTTAAACATGCCCTTGAAAAGTTCAATGAATCTCAAAAGATCTAGGAGTTTCAATCCAATTAAAACCCAATACCCTATTAGGTTTTCATGGTGGAAATGGGTGAATCGTCATTCGCCTACCTTCAAATATTTTATAGCTTGGATTACGGCATCCCTCTTCCAAGTTATAAAATATTGTGTTGGGTCCTAGCCTTAATATTTCATATTGGGTGTTATATTAAGGATAGATCAACTAACTTGAATTTCTCCCATTATAGATGTCTGGTTCAGACAACTATGATCTTCCCAAATCTCTTGGAACAAGCTTTCCCAATGAAGATGATATCCCGCGATTGGATCATGGAAATCATACTTCTCTTCCTCCACCTCCTCCAATCATTCTCCCTAACCCACAAGTTCTTGAAAAAGTTCAAGGCCACTCAATCCCTATTGGCAAAGAAATGTCTATATGTGCTCACATCTTGGAGACGAAGTCACATATTGACAAGTTGTGAGAGTTGGGTGTCGAAGTCTCGAAGAAGTTGGCTGTTGACTTGGTTCTTTAGTCACTTCCTGATGACAGATCACGACATGACCCTTAATGATCTTACCTATTTGCTTGATGCTGCTGAAACATCAATGATTTGGAGAACTGGTAAAGCAAATTTGATTGGAAGATCGACTTCCCAAACTTCCATGGACATTGACAATGGTAACATTGGAAATCCAGAAAAGCTTTCTCTTCCCAATGGAAAGGGATTGGCCATAGTCAACTCGGCTGACCAAATGGTAAAGAGAAAGGCTAAGTCTGAGATAGTCTCGTGTACCATTCCCAAAGAGTCCATATGTTTCTATTGCCAAAGGAAGGGGCATTGGTTGCGAAGCTGCCCTATTTACCTGAAAGATCATAAGGATGGTAAAGTCAAAAAGTTTGACTCTAATTCGGGTGAAGTCCACTATCTAACTCTATTAAGTTCCTATTTTGAGATTCTTATTACATGACGTGACTAGGTCGCATTTTGATGTTTTAAGAATCAAAGAGAGGAAGCTTAAAAGAAGAGTAAGCTGATTCTCATCGTGAAGATCAGAATTTTGAGCTGCTGCTAGGAGTTATGATAGATTTCTTAGGAATAGATGACAACATAGCTTTCATATGTGTTTGCATTGTAAGGATCAGTTTTTCTGCAATTTTAAAATAAAAGGAAAATTTTTGATTTTGTTTATTTTAAATATCCTTACAATGGAATTTGTGAAAATAGTTGTTTATATGATTCCATTAATAGCAATATTGGAAAATGGATTTGATTCTTTCGTTTGTGGTAGTGTCATAATTTACCAAATAAGGAAAGATTATCATCACCCAAGTTTCAGTTGGATAGAAACTTGGAATCATGCAACTTGTATTGTGTGATGAATGAGAATTTTCATCTTTGGGAAATTAAGACTAATTCCTTGTTCACATGTATATGTGAGTCAAGTGAAGGACTTGGAGATCGGGTACACTTGGTTGTGCGCTGATCAGGTCCACCGCAAAGAACCACAAGGCTATTCGTCATGAATTATTAAAGTTTAGTAAATATGGTTATACTTACATGTTTAAGTGTAATTATGAAACATTGAAAAAGTTTCAATGTAAGGCAGAACGAATAAGAAGAATCAAATTAGGCAGAAAAATAAAAGTTTCTCCAATCTGAAAAGATGGGAGAGTACTTGAGTATCTTGTTTTGTGATTATCTTAGTGATTATGAAACCATATCACAGTTGATTCTCTAAGGACATCTTAGTGCATTTGTTTGGCTAAGAAGAGGAATCGTGGATTGTTGAATTGGTTAAATCAAAAGGATAAGTCATACTCCGTTCCAAAATTGAGTCTTAGAGTAATACTCCAAGATTGTAACTTGAGTGACATAATCTTAAGAAGGTTTAAAACACTTATCAAATGTAGAGTAAAATGTTTTCTACTCTTGTACATTTGAAATTGGTAAGTTGTGATTTTGGATAAAACAAAGACCAACTAAGACCAATTGAGTGAAGTGTTTATCTTGATAAGAATCCGCACTAACTCTTGAATATTTGTTTTGTCAAGGAATGGTTCTTGACAAGAGAATGTTATATGTCAAGAGGCCAGTGGGAGTCTTAAAGATCTTGGAAAAGTTTCTAGAACTAATCAAGAATAAAACCTGTTGTTTATCACTAGCACACAACTTGAGGTTTGTAACCTATCGTGTTGACATATTCTTTTTCTATGCCCATTCCAGTTAAAAGTTGACTATGCATGAGAGTTCTATGAGTTCTCAGTTGTTTGCATAACTACTTGGAAGCAATGGTAGGTCCTTGTGCTGCCAGGTGGCAAGAAGTTAAGATTGCACAAGTTCAATCCATATGAGTTTGGATTTGTCACTAACCTTGTCTTGTGATTATGGTTTTGACAAATTCACATGGATAGGAACACATACACCATAAAATCTAAGTGTCATAAGGTTTCTCCTCGATTCATGAAAATGATGGTGAGGAAACGCTTTCACCAAGTAGATTTTAAGTAGATAGCAATTGTGATATTTTCATTCTTAAAGTCGTTAGTGGAGCGTGTGTTGTTAACCGACACACTAACATGGACTTGTGAGAAATGGAAATGGTCTAAACAATTGAGACTATGATTACGGCATCCCTTTTCATAGTTCTAAAATTGTTTAGACACACATGTGAGCTATCTAAGGAAAGGTGTATGATTTTGACAAAGTCTTATCAAAGCATCTCGTATCAGAAATCTGAACTTTGGTAAGAAAGTCAATAAAGTATTGATTTCTAGAAGTCCAGCTGATTTCTGGATACATGTCAAAGCTAGTGGGAGCATAAGTGTTATGCTAATAATAATTATCATGTTAGTGGGAGCATGATTATTATGTTAAGTGTTAATTATAGAAAACAAAAGTCTCAATTCGTGACTCTGCAGTGTTTGAAAAGTTTTTTTTGCTATAATTAGGGGAGAGGAAATTATACTTCATTTCAAATCTAAAAGCTTAGATTGTGAGATTTTAATCAAATTTAGTCATGATTACATTATTTGCGTTTCAAAATTCGATTATGATTACGACATCCCTCTTCATAGTCGAATTATAAAAACATGGCAAATACAAAATATTGTAGCAAAAGACTGGTCTAGGATCATGTCTTTATGTGAGACATCATGAATCGTGTCCCATATGCTTCGGGTATAGGATCGATTACATGCGCTATAATATTTATCCTTTCTAAATTTTCCAAATGCCTGGGGCATTAAGAGGGGAAAAGGTCTAGAATTGGATATGACTAAAATGATTAAGCAATTGTCGAGGACAATCTGAGGTTTACCAAAGTTTGGTTGCTCATGGACAGTTGGAAGTATGATACAAATTTTTGGAAAGGACCATATTGACATATTCTGAAAGGAGGCAACTCTTATTCCGAAGTGATATTTAGACTGGGAATATGGAAATGTTTCATAGGTGGAAGTTATTCATTAAATCTGTGTAAGATTAGAAAACGTAATGCAAGAAGGATGTTCAAAGGAATGTACTTTGAATTTGAGACTTCGTTTCCATGGAATTGCTCTCCATTGGAATACTTTGTAAATGTCTATTGCCAAGTCTTTGAGACTTTTGTGCATAGTCATTACAAGAGGATCAATGCATATAAGTTTAGAATCTAACAAATTTCAGTAAATGGCAAAGAATCTTGTATTCTTACATTTGCGGTAAGGATTTGGGATTGTGAAATGAGCATCATTGGAATCATGTCCAATTGGTCTATTTCACAAAGTGAGGACCGTAGACAAACATAGTATGCATGCTTGGAGCATGGCATATCTACTATTTAAACACATTGTGCATGCTTGGAGCATGGCATGACTATTTTTTGATTCACGTATAAAGTTGATTATTCGAAACATTATACAATGAATAATGAGTAATCAACATGGTGATTAAATAAAAGGTGTTTTATTTACTCTCAAATGTGTTTGGGGCCATGTAGGATTAGTATTATTCTTGTGTTTTACTTTGCATGTTTTGACTTCCCGAATAACTAGGTTATTCAAACTCTCCACAGTCAATCATACTTTTGAAGTAGGTATGAATCAAGACTGTCATGAATTGGGCTTGTAGATGTCTAAAGTGTTTAGACACAGTAAAAGTTGTTGCAACATTCATGAGTGCTCCTGGAATGAGATTCGAGTATTGGATTAAACCCACGCTCATTTGACTCACTTCATGGATTTTATCACGAGTGATCATGAGACGATAATATCTTATATTCTTCGAACCTAGAGATATGATTTGTTAATTATGAGTTGGTTGTACATTGATTGTATGAAAACGCATCAGTAACTTGATGTTATAAAACGTGCCTTTGTGTATGATTCAACAAGTAGTTAGTACAAGCATATGAGTCGAAGTTTATCCTTTCCTTTTACCCTTGGAGGGATAAAATCGATATCTGTGGGCCCCTTAATGATTTAGTGATGACAAACGTAATTGCTCGGTCAGGCCTGGACTGATTTGATTTGTTCAATTAGTCAGTCGTCATAAATCGCAAATCGGGAAACAACAAATGGACAGAGAGAATGATTATAATCCATGTCTCTGTCCATATGATATCTAGAATGGAGGAATATATGATCCCTTATCTAATGTACAAGTCATTGACTAGGTCAGAGTTCGACAACGACTTTTAAGAGCTACGATTGCTAGTCGGGTTTTGGAGTCATACTTGCAGTAATAGTTTTAGACTTATCCAGGTGGGAGACTATTGGATTAGATGTCTAAACCCATAACTATTATTGGTATGTACTTGACCCGAGACTAGCATGGTCCATTTGGGGTTCATATCATCAGGACAATTTGTTAGGATAGACTCTTGAGAGAAGGTTATATATGATTTATTAATATATTATAAGTTCTAATATATTAATATGAAATCATATGTTTTAATTAGTATTGATCGAGAATTAATTTGGAATTAATTTACTAATCAAAAGAGACTAATTAAATCTATGGGGACTAACTATGGTAATTAGTTATATTTATATGTGTTGGGCTTATGATCCATGTTGGACCAAGTTTATGTATGGATACATAAAGAGTTGGGCCACATGAACCATGGATCATAAAACCCATGGGTATGGATTTGGGTTATACCCATGACCCTTGAAATCCCACATATAAATATGTAGTGCATTGCCTAAAAACGCGAGTAGAAGTTCTCGGAGTCCTTGGAGGTGTTTTTTGGTGCATGGAGATTCTCTCTCAAGTTTCATCCTTTGTCCATGATGTGTTGTGACTTCATTTGAGGCTTCCACATTATTGGGGCAAAGCTCTTAAGGCCATATACATGAAGACTTCAAGCTACATAAAAGTTATGTTATCTTAACTAGTATCTTATATGGTTTATGTCAAATGCATGCTAGTTATAATTAATACCTTGGATACCATTTGCATGTATAATTAGTGAAAACATAGATACAAGGTATTTAGGGTTGTATGTGCACCATAGGATGTTGTAGTATACAAAAACCCAACACATAAAACATACTAAACTTGATGATAGGTTGACACATCCATTGAACTTCAACTGTCACAAATTGAAACTTTCAGAGAGCCCCCGTTAAGTGATGAACGAAACGAAAAATAATCGAGGACACATTGACATTAGATCTAATGAACCAAAACCGACACGGAGCTGAACGAACCCAAATCTGAAACTGATTTCCTGATCGAACCCAAGCTAGACTATAATTAGAAATCCATACATCGAGCTGACAAATTCCCTCCGCAACCGATACTCAACCTGAGTGATCCTAGCGGCTCCTCATCTATTCATTGAAACCCCCAAAAGGAACCAATAGCTGCAACTAGCTCCTTGAGCAACCATTTTCTGTTGAGAGATAACTCATGTATCTCCTGAACACATACATACGACATGTAACACCCATAAAAATCAGGCCAATTTAAAACTTTTTAAATCATTCAAAAACCAATAATTATTACAAATTTGTTTTCAAAATGGTTTCATGTCATAGTATCCCATAGTCAAAGCATAAAAATATAAGGAGGTGCACGATCACGCCTTCGCCTTCCCGCAATTATCAGAAGTACCTGAAAGATAATCAACAACTGTAAGCCCGAAGCTTAGTGAGTTTCCCCCAAAATACCAACGCCATACAACATAACCATATCATAGCAAATAAACAACATGCATATAGAGTCTACAGATCACTGGATTGCCCTCACCGAGCCTGCAGTCTATGTGGCCCACTCTCAGAACCTTCAGAATGTCTGGTCCGCCCACCCGGGCCTTCAGCCTGTCTGGACCGTTCTCCGGGCCATCGGCATGACTGATATACCCTACTGGGTCTGCAGTCTATCCAGGCCGCCCTGGGTATGTTGGCCTACAGCACAAAGCAGGTATGCCTCAACCCACCCCTAAACATAATCAACACATAAATATCAATGCTAGCATATACAAACAGTCAAACCGATCTAACAGATCACTAATCATAGCATCATCCTATATACTAGGATACCAACCTAACAGGTCACTAACATAGCATCATCCTATATGCTAGGATACCGACCTAACAGGTCACTAAGCATATCATCATTCAATAAACCCGAATACAAATCTGAAAAGGGCTGGCATTGGTGCGTTCGACCCTGTTAGTATAGTGAGGAAAACTCACCTCACAATGTCGATCGGAACTAAAATATCAAACTCCAAACTCACGGCTACAAACACCAACACCTACAACCACCAATGATCCACTTCCATAAATACCCAAATTACCAAAGTACCCTCAGAAGTCAAACTGGTTAACCCTTGGTCAAACTCAAAGTCAAAGTCAATGGTCAAGGTCAACAGTCCATGTTGACCCAACTTGTCGAGTACATCCACTAACTTGTCGAGTTCCTTCCGAACTCAAAGAATCATGAAAACCCCAGTTTTCTCGCCGAGTTTCCAGACAACTCGTCGAGTCCATGCAGTGTCCAAAATGTCGAGAAAACCCTAACCAACTCGTCGAGTCATCTCACTGACTCGCCGAGTCCATGCAGAACCAAAAACGGGCAATCTTCATCCGACTCGTCGAGTTGACCATGCAACTCGTCGAGTCTCTTCAATCCTTTTCTTATTCAGACGCTTTTAAGCAAGACCAATGCTCCAAATTGTAGATCTAGCCTCCTAGGGCATGGTTACCACGTAAAGTTGCAAACTTTACGTGCATGCAAGGACTTAAATGCCAAAACCAAGCTAAGGAAGAGGTTTAAGCCAAAGAGAAGGGCCAAAGCATGATAAATGCGATAACTTTATGACTATGAGGACTTAGAGGAGTCCAGATCTGTAGTTACAACTTCAGATCATGATCAATACTAGAAATGACCCATAAATATGCTAGAAATGGCTTTAATCCCTTGAATGAGGAGATCTAACACTAGAATGATCAAGGTAACAACTTGTTACCTTCAAATGGAAGCCAAAAGGGAGTACATACTGGATCTACAAGCTTCTCCTTGATCCAAGCTCTTGAGTCTTCAAGTTCCTTGCACTAAAACCACCTTCCAAGCTTCTAAACACATAAAATGGGGAGTAATACACGATTAGGGTTTTCTGAGGTCAAAGGGGCGATAAAAGAGGCAGAAGGTGGCTAATGAGCCTTTAAATAGGGTGCAAAACCCTGGAAATTAGGGTTTCACATTCCAGCTCCAACTCGTCGAGTTAGGTCCTCCAACTCGTCGAGTAGGTCCCTTAAGTCACACGGCCATATCCGTTTCTACACGACGAGTTAGGGCATCCAACTCGTCGAGGAGGCCTTTAAATATGAATAAAAAGTTGTAAACTTTATACCTGGGAGACAGGGTGTTACACGATAGCCGCTTACTATATACCCCTGCATTGACCAAATCTTGAACCAAGATCCCACATACTCGCACCACAGATCCCTATGAACCATTCTTCAAATAAGGCGAACTCGACCAGATCGATGATCCTCCAAGCAGAATACCCTGTTCTCCCCCACTTAGGGTTCGAACTACCACCCACTGGTGTTGAAACCAAACCATAACTCAAACCGGCTGTAACATCCCGTTTATTAAATAAATAAATAGACAAATTAATGAATGAATAGTAGCCCAAATATCAATAATAATATAGCAAGGTGTTGGTCTCGAGGAGTTAATTGATACAATTTTGGGAGTTGGGGGTTAAAAGTTTAAGTTCCGGAGTGGTTTGTAAATATTTATGAAGGCAGGGACTTCTTGGTAAATTATTGGGACTTAATTTGAAGAGATTTGAGAGACTAAGGGGCTGAATGGTAAGTTTTGGACCTAAAATGAAATGAATTTATGGAATTAGGGGCTAAAGGGTAAATGTTGGATTAAAGCTGAAAAGATTTGTGAGGAGGGGTTGATTTCGGAAATATGGACAAAGTTAAAATTAGACACAGGTTTAACCCTGTATCTTTCTTTTCTTTCCTTCTCGTTGGAATATTGGAACCCTAACCCTAAGTCATTATACCACCAGCAGCCACCACCATTTGTAGCATCTTTAGCCGCCGCTTGCGTCACATGTCCGACCGCCGACCGCTACACTGCCAATGAAGTTCGCCATTGCGACGTCTGCTACCGAAAATGTCGGGGGCCGTTGGAGAACCGCCGAGAACCGGAGAAAACCCGATGTGTCATCATTGTAAAAGTCGTGAGCCACCGGAATCACTTGGTAAGTTCAACCGCAAGCCCACCTTTCTCTTCTTCCTCGTTATTTGTTGTGAATACGACACTGGAGACGCCATGGCTGCCGCCAGTGGCCTTTTTGGCCACTATTTCCGTGTACTCCGGTGACGACAGCCACCTGAGAGGTGGCTGAATGTGAGTATGTTCGATTGTTTCCGTTATTTGTGGTGTTATGCGCATCATTTGGCCAAAAACCTACCGCCACCACCATGAGGTGGTGGTTGCCACCGTTTTCTGCCGCCGCCAGCCACCGTGAAGGGTGGCTGTCTATGTGTGTGTGTGATTTTGTGTGTGAGTGTGTACTTTATGGGTGGGAAGTTGTATATACATTTTTTGGGCAGGAACCACCACCACCATTGGAAATGGTGGCTGTCGCCGCCTGTCGCCGTGAGCCGCCGTCGACCACCACCGCCCAAGGTGGCAGTGAGTGGTGCCCGACCTAGTGGAACCCCTATTGGACCTAAAATCTTAATTTTGGACTTGGTTGGCTTATGCTTGGGTTAGAAACCCTAAGTAGGGTTTAAAAAACCCTAATTTTGAAAATGTTGGTTTTGGATTGTCGGGACCCGTGTTTGGACCAGTGGACTGAAGTTAGGACTTATGCCAATTCCATTGTATGTTGGCTTAGTGGAATAATGGACTTAATTGGTTAAGTCTTTAATGGGTTAAGTGAGAACACTTAACCCTAATCGTCATTTCATGTGAAAACCCATATTGTGTTGGGTTTTAGCTGGGGTTTTTCTGTTGGGCCTAGATGTTTGGACTATTGATGGGCCATCCAAGAACAAGTATATGGACTAGAATATTTGGATTGGGCTTTAGGATAAGGCCCATTGGACAGGCTTGGACCCAATTAGGAAAAATTGGGCCGTAGATGGGCCATAACCAGGCCATGATGATTATGAGGTATTGGACCATTGGATTGCCAAGTATTTGGACCAGAATAAATGGTTGGGCCTTAAGGTAAGACCATGTAGAGGTTTGGGTCCAATTTGGAAAATTAGGCCATAGTTGGGCCTTGGTTGATTATTTGATTTTTGGGTCTTCAGAGTGTGAGTTGGGCCTTGGTCTTGGGCTAAGCTAGGTTAGGGGTAAAATGGTCTTTTTACCCCAAGCATGGACTTATGGATATGTCTTGGGACCTAATTATTAATTTGGTGTTATTTTGGTGCTGACAGATTCGGGAATCCGTCATCCAGCAGCTAGGGTTTTGTCCGTGGGACTTCATCAGTGTGAGGTGAGTCCTCTTCCAGTAGGAACGGGTCTAAGGCACCAAGGTCGGCCTATTTATGTATGATAATGTATGTCAGGGTTAGCCTGATATAGATTATATGATTCCGAGCTTCGGTCCGATGTCGGGGCAAGCCCGAGGAATGTTTGTATGCTTGATGTCTTTGTGATTCTTGTATGTGTTTGTTATGTGTTTTGGACTACAGTCTGATTTCGGGGTAGGCCCGAGGAATGTTTAGCTTATATGTTATGTGTTATGTGTTCCGGACTTCGGTCCAATGTCGGGGCAAGCCCGAGGAATGTTTATTTGTTTATGTTATGTGTTTATGATATATGCTTGTTGATATGTTATATGTATACCGGACTTAGGTCCGATGCCGGGCGGGCCCGATGCCGGATGCGGTCCGATGCCGGGTAAGCCGATATTGGGCGGGGACCGATGTAGTGGGCTTGGCCCAAGTTATGTTTATGTTTTGTGTTTATGTTATATGCATTGTTGATATGTTTATATGTATACCGGATTTTAGTCCGATGTCGGGCGGGGCCCGATGTAGCGGGCAAGGCCCAAGTTATGTGATTATGTATATGGTATGTGGTAGTTTGGGGAAACTCACTAAGCTTCGTGCTTACAGTTTTCAGTTTTGGTTTCAAGTACTTTCGGTAGCAAAGGGAAGAGTTCGGGATGATTGCAGTGCACAGACCATTTGTTTCGCCTGGGATGTTTATACTCTGATATATTTGACAGATGTTATGATATTCTTGAGATATACAATTTATGATTTTTATATTTTGAATGATAATTATGGTTTTATTAATGATTTAAAATGAAATTTTTGGACCGTATTTCTGGGATGTTTCAAGTTGGTATCAGAGCCTTGGTTTGAGGGATTCGGGCATACTCTCGGGTGTGTCTGAGCTCAAACTAAGGAATTGGTATATATAAAAAATTTTCAGAAGAAAAACATTTTTATAAAAAGAACTTTGAAAAGAGAAAAGAATTTTGAAAAGAGAAAAGGGTGTGGTGCATGAAATCAGCCGAGCTCAAGTAAGTACTCCCAAATTACCCATACAAGTTTATGTTATGATATGTTATGAGAAGTGCATGCTAGAGTAGGACTAAGGATCTAGGAAGGATGCCTTATGTGCATGTTATATGTGTATCGACTTTATGAGAACTGCATGCTAGATTAGGAGTAAGGATCTAGGAAGGATGCCTTATGTGCCTATTATATGTGTATCAACTTTATGAGAACTGCATGCTAGTATAGATTAGTCAGTAGGATGGCGTGATTAGTATATGATGGATTATGTTTGCTTGCTTTGTGCTTTTAGGAGTTCTAGTTGTCTTTTACTAATTAGTAAACGAATATGTTAAGTTACATATTGCGAGGACCAAATAATTTCCAAAAGGTTAGGTCTAGCTCTATTTCACAGCTCTTGTTTGAGTCCAACCGTTGTAGGGTAGGATCTCTCATTCGAAGAATTATCTAGTCTGAGTGATATCTAATGGTATCCGCGAGCTAGTTAGGGGGAGATAGCAGGGACTTCTTATGCAGCTGATGATGGAGAGTGGGATGGTGATTACCCAAGGGTAAGCCTAGGATGGGAGTAGCGCGTGAAGCATTATTAGTATAAGGGACTTGGTGAAGTCACGACAGTTCTTGAGGAACGTACGGATAGATGTGGAAGGTAGTGTGGGCCTGTACTACTGAAAGCAGAGGATCTGTACTCGAGTCAAAGAAATTTGAGATGAATCCAGGAAACTTGTAGTGTGTGAGATCTCTTAAGTTATGATGTGTATTATGATGATTGTCATGGTATATTATCAAGTATAATGATGCTACGTGGTAGACCAGATGGCAGTTCTGGTGCCGACGAGGGATCAGGCTCGGACTCTGGAGCTGGGCAGCTTGATGATCAGATGAGGGAGTTCATTCCATCTGAGAGTACGCACAATATCACTTACCAGACTCATGTGATCTTCGGTATGGTCGAGGAGGGCATTTGGAGATTCTTGATGAGAGGCTGAGTGAATTCTGCAATGAGATAGCGACCATGATAGGGACGCGTATGTTGATGTTTTGGGAGTTCAGAGCTTGTGAAGCTCCAGATTATCGTGGGGCTAAGGACCCCATTGTTATCAGCAGATGGTTGACAGATGTCGCCAACACTTTTCGTACCAACCGTTGGCCGAGAGGGACAAGGTCCGATTTACTTCCTACTACCTGAAGGACAGGGCATGTGATTGATGGGAAGAGGTTGGTAGTGAGTTGGGTGATGATGCGGTCGATGCTATGTCATGGGATGACTTTTCAAGCAGATTCCGGGCAGAGTTTGCCCAGGCGATTGAGGTGTAGCAGTTGGCGCGAGATTTGTTAGATCTCCGTCAGACTACTGAGACTGTGGCAGAGATCACTGCCAAGACTCGGGAGAGAGCTTAGTTGGTACCGCAGTATGCAACAGATGAGGAAATGAAGAAGGTAAGGTATCATGACATACTGCAGAATGATATCAGGAAGATCGTGAGTATCTCAGGGTGCGAGACCCTGACTGTTATGATTTCTAGAGCCCGAGAACGGGATGTTGACTTGGAGCACATTGGGAAGAGGGAACCAGATCAGTTGCATATATTGAAGGGTCTAGGGAAGAGACCCAAGATTTCGGATTAGCTTTTGAGAGGCCGGTTGGGCCAGATTCAGTGCAACACTTGTGGGAAACAGCACGATGGAGTCTTTCGTTCCAAGGGTTTGAGTATGTGTAAGTCTGGGTTCATCCCCTATCTGTGTTTGAATTATATTTCCAAGAGATTTCATATGCCAATTACATGCCGAGAATTATTAGTCGGTAGCGAAAGGTTATTTCCCTAATTGTGGGTTGGGAGTGTACAGTGTCATCTTGGTTTATGGTCGAGATCAGAGTTGGGGTTCTGTGGAAGGTCTGCACTCAGGGTTCTGCAGGAGGGTTATCCAGCATCGACAGGACTCGGTGGTCTTAGTACCCATTATTGATTGGCTAGTAATGAAGCACTAGTTGGTAAGATTTGGTTGTCATCGGATCGATCGTTGGAAAGTGAGGATTGAGAATTCTTCAATTTTCATGTATTGTGAAGACTTAGTTGAATCTAAGTGAGGGAGAATCGTCCAGGGATTCGATAACAGGAGCAGTTTTGAAACTGGGATAAGTTTCGCATCCTTGTTAGAAAGGAAGACAGCCCAAGCGGCTATATGGATTGGGAATAGTGTGAGTTGGAAGTTCGAAAAACTTGCCAATAATGAGATCCCATTCTCGGAATGTTTGATAGCAGGCTTTAGGGAATCAGGTTGGGGATTCCAGTCAGGACATGAGTTCAGTTTGGGATGTTAGGTCGGGTGCCCGATGTTGGATGTGCTCGGATTGGCAATCTGCGATTGAGACAGCATGGAAAGTGTTGTAAGACTGTGGGATAGTCGTAGCATTCACTAGCAGCCAGATAGTGTGGGAAGTGTTGTAAGTCTGCGGGTGTAGCCGTAGCATTCACAAGGTTAGCAGATAGTGCTAGAAGTGTTGTAAGTCTGCGGGTGTAGCCGTAGAATTCACAAGGTTAGCAGATAGTACTAGAGTATTGTAAGTCTGCAGGTGTAGCTGTAGCATTAACAAGGTTGGAAAATAGTACTAGAGTGTTGTAAGTCTGCGGGTGTAGCCGTAGCATTCACTAGGTTAGTAGATAGCATGTGAGTGTGTTGGATCGCGGAGGGAACAATAGTACCCATCAGTTCGGGTGCAACAGTGAGCGCATGGCAGATCCACAAATTGGATTACGGATTTCCCCATATGAATTAGAACTGTTTGAGCCAGTGATAAGACCATAAGAACATTACTGCAATCATGGGGTCAAGGAAGCGATGGACCGTTTAAGGTCGTTTATGATATAAGGCTACCCTTGGTCATGTTGCAACCACTTTTAGCCTTGGATTTGGTAATGTCAGGACTCGACATATGGACCCGATCAGTTTGATCAGAAGGTCGTTAGAGCCACAGTGGCAAGATAACTAGTGGCAACTATTGACAGACAAGGATTTCGTTCGGAAATCGTGTGGGGCGACTACGTGGGATTCCTTTGGCTCCGCAACCGGGCCGGAACCCGGTATTTCAGATGACTAGCGAACGAATTGAGACCAGGGAGGTCTCGGTAGATTTTGGAAGGTAGCTAGGGTGCATCATCCTATTTCAGGCAGTTCAGTGTTTCAGACAGTTCAGTGCTTCAGACAGTTTCAGTGTCTCAAGCAGTAATGATATTTTAGGCTTTCATGTATCGTTAGAGTCACAGATAGCTTGGGTTATGCTAAGTCCCACACAGCGGGATTAATTGAGCCTTGGCCAAGTATAAGTGATCTGTAGGGGATAATTGGGTCTGTAATTCTATTTTCTAGTGGGAACCTCGAATTATCAGAAGTTGAGTAGTCGGTTGAGAGATAAGTGGATTGGATTCAACTATAATGGTTCTATATAGGCGGCCTATCAGGGTGTCAGACAATCTCAAGAATCCAGATTCTAGATTGAGTAAAAGTGATCTTGTTGCAAGGAATTCATTATATTCGAGTTTTAGAACCCTGCGAGGGTTGCTTACGGTTACCCTGGGAAGGCTACGGTGTGCTCGGGATTGTGGCCATGTCACTCGAGTGGTTTGGCGTAAGAGGGATGGTAAGGAATGATTTCGAGAACGAAATCTAATTTAAGTGGGGGAGAGTTGTAACATCCCGTTTATTAAATAAATAAATAGACAAATTAATGAATGAATAGTAGCCCAAAAATCAATAATAATATAGCAAAGTGTTGGTCTCGAGGAGTTAATTGATACAATTTTGGGAGTTGGGGGTTAAAAGTGTAAGTTTCGGAGTGGTTTGTAAATATTTATGAAGGAAGGGACTGCTTGGTAAATTATTGGGACTTAATTTGAAGAGATCTGAGAGGCTAAGGGGCTGAATGGTAAGCTTTGGACCTAAAATGAAATCAATTTATGGAATCAGGGGCTAAAGGGTAAATTTTGGATTAAAGCTGAAAAGATTTTGTGAGGAGGGGCTGATTTCAGAAATATGGACAAAGTTGAAATAAGACACGGGTTTAACCCAATATCTTTCTTTTCTTTCCCTCTCGTTGGAATATTGGAACCCTAACCCTAAGTCATTATACCACCAGCCGCCACCACCATTAGTAGCATCTTTAGCTGCCGCTTGCATCACAGGTCCGACCGTCGACCGCTACACTGCCGATGAAGGTCGCCATTGCGACGTCGGCTGTCGGAAACTTCAGGGGCCACTGGAGACTTGCCGAGAACCGGAGAAAAACCCGATGTGTCATCGTTGTGCAAGCCGTGAGGCACCAGAATCACTTGGTAAGTTCAACCGCAAGCCCACCTTTCTCCTCTTCCTCGTTATTTGTTGTGAATACGACGCTCGAGACGCCATGGTTTCCGCCAGTGGCGTTTTTGGCCACTGTTTCCATGTACTACGGTGACGACAGCCACCTGAGAGGTGGCTGAATGTGATTATGTTCGATTGTTTTCGTTATTTGTGGTGTTATGCGCATCATTTGGCCCGAAACCCACCGTCACCACCATGGGGTGGTGGCTGCCACCATTTTCTGCCTCCACCAGCCACCGTGAAGGGTGGTTGTATGTGTGTTTTTGTGTGTGAGTGGGTACTTTATGGGTGGGAAGTTGTATATGCGATTTTTAGACAGGAACCACCACTGGAAATGGTGGTTGCGCCACCTGCCGCAGTGAGCCGTCGTCGACCACCACCGCCCAAGGTGGCAGTGAATGGAGCCCGGCCTAGTGGAACCCTAATGGACCTAAAATCTTAATTTTGGATTTGGTTGGCTTATGCTTGGGTTAGAAACCCTAATTAGGGTTTAGAAAACCCTAATTTTATAAAATGTTGGTTTTGGATTGTCGGGACCCGCGTTTGGACCAGTGGACTGAAGTTATGACTTATGCTGATTCCATTGTATGTTGGCTTAGTGGAATAATGGACTTAATGGGTTAAGTGAGAACACTTAACCCTAATCGTCATTTCATGTGAAAACCCTAATTGTGTTGGGTTTGAGTTGGGCTTTTTCTGTTGAGCCTAGACGTTTGGAGTATTGATGGGCCATCCAAGAACAAGTATATGGACTAGAATATTTCGATTGGGATTTAGGATAAGGCCCACTGGACAGGCTTGGGCCTAATTGGGAAAAATTCGGCCATAGATGGGCGATAACTGGGCCGTAATGATTACGAGGTATTGGACCATTGGATTGCCAAGTGTTTGGACCAGAATAAATGGTTGGGCCTTATGGTAAGACCATGTAAAGGTTTGGGCCTAATTTGGAAAATTGGGCCATAGTTGGGCCTTGGTTGATTATTTGATTTTTGGGCCTTCAGAGTGTGAGTTGGGCCTTGGTCTTGGGCTAAGCTAGATTAGGGGTAAAATGGTCTTTTTACCCCAAGCATGGACTTATGGATATGTGTTGGGACCCAATTATTAATTGGGTGTTATTTTGATGTTGACACATTGAGAATCTATCATCCAGCAGCTACGGTTTTGTGCGCGGGACTTCAGGAGTGTTAGGTGAATCCTCTTCCAGTAGGAACGGGTTTAAGGCACCAAGGCCAACCCGTTTATGTATGATAGCGTATGCCGGGGTTAGCCCGATGTAGACTATATGATTCCGGGCTTTGGTCTGATGCCGGGGCAAACCCGAGGAAAGTTTGTGTGCTTGATTTCTTTGTGATTCTTACATGTGTTTGTTATGTGTTATGCTACGGTCCAATGCCGAGGCAGGCCCGAGGAATGTTTAGCTTATATGTTATGTGTTATGTGTTCCGGACTTCGGTCCGATGCCGGGGCAAGCCCGAGGAATGTTTATTTGTTTATGTTATGTGTTTATGATATATGCTTGTTGATATGTTATATGTATATCGGACTTCGGTCCGATGTCGGGCGAGGCCCGATGCCGGGTAAGCTGATGTCAGGCGGTGCCTGATGTAGTGGGCTAGGCCCAAATTATGTTTATATTATGTGTTTATGTTATATGCATTGTTGATATGTTTATATGTATACCGGATTTCGGTCCGATGTCGGGCAGGGCCCGATGCCGGACTTGTCCGATGCCGGGCGGGGCCCGATGTGGCGGGCCAGGCCCAAGTTTTGTGATTATGGATATGGTATGTGGTAGTTTGGGAAACTCACTAAGCTTCGTGCTTACAATTTTCTGTTTTGGTTTCAGGTACTTTTGGTAGCAAAGGGAAGAGCTCGGGATAATTGCAGTGCACACACCATTTGTTCAGCCTGGGATGTGTATACTCTGATCTATTTGACATATGTTATGATATTCTTGAGATACATGATTTATTATTTTTATATGTTGAATGATAATTATGGTTTTATTAATGTTTTAAAATGAAATTTTTGGACCGTATTTCTAGGATGTTTCACCGGCTTAACCAGGTACAAAACGTACCTGACTCTTGGAATGCACAACACACGCTGGATGACCTTCCATATCATAATCAAACAAATCCTAAGAGAATTTTGAATTTCAGCTGAAGACCTCTGAAATTTTCCAATCATAACTACTTAGCAATAACGAATTCTTGCAACTACATAAGCAAAACACCAACTTACTATCCAAATATACATTCTTCTCCTGCAATCCTAACCGTCAATCCGGTACCTGACCTGCCTATAACCAAAGAACACAAACCCTCGATCGCATCACAAAGCATCCATACCACATCAATCCTCCTGTGCACTCCCACACTGACATATGTTACCAAACACCGCGACCAACAGTACCCAAGCTGGGTTTACATCCCAACTCTAAAAGTCACAAGCCTGTTCACTCCTTCTCCGAAATCGAAAAACTGAAAGGGTATAATCCCTGCTATAGATAGCGACACTCCAATCCATAAATTAACCACTCACTTCCATCTGCAATCCCATAGCCAGTCGTAACAATCGTTCTATTCCTGAGTCCAAGACAATCAGCAGACCCATCCTCATACATGAGCAACCGTAACCAAAAGATCGACATATATGAAACCACTATCACGAATCATGGTATCAAACCATACTATCTTCCCTGACCAGCCCTTAGAATCCTCAAAACTCTCCTCGATTCGAGTATGGATCATGTGCTTCCAGTAGTACGGGCCCAATACTACCTTCCACACCTATCAATACTTTCCTCAAGAATCATCTCGGGTCCTTGATGTGAATTATGAGCATTGATTTGGCATGCAGAATTAGAGAACACACAAAGAACACAGTGATTTGGGTGTTAAAGAGATGCATTCGATTATGAAAGGTGTTTACAAAAAAGGATCTAGATCTAAATCTACATAATTAACACACACTAACAACTCTTATCTTACAGCTCTCAAGCACACCTCTATAAGTGGTATGAACCCACCTTATATAGAGGTGTTTACATGTCTATCTCTCTCTCTATCTCTCATGTCACAAGGCTACATTACCACATGCAAGTGGGTCTACAAAAGTCAAACCATTTACAAAGTTAGGAATGGATGACCCACTTCAAATCTTCCAAACTCGAGCAACTTCACGGACCAAGCCTCAAGCGTGACACATGTAGAGATAAACTTCAAATCTTCAATTATTTAATGATTTTTCAATCCGGGTTCTAGAATGTGAGACCATACAAACCGAGCATCAACGGATAATTAGGAGTTTCTCAATCTCCAAATAATCACCCCAAAATTGAGCATAAAAGGACACCCCAAAAATCTTCAATAAGTCCAAACCCATCATGAACCGAAATCACTCCTGAATTTCCAATCGAATCATTTCATAAAGTTCAAATACTCGAGGTCACTTTGGTCTTCAAGTCCGCGTAATATGAAAAATTCAACTTTCGAATTTCCATATAAACCTCTCCCCCTATTTATAATCGAAAATTGATTATAAAACCAAAAAAGTGAATGAGAAAGCGCCCAATTCGGAATTTTTCTATCCAAAACTCCCCCTTAACACATGGCATAAACATTTTGCTTCAATCCGGAAAATCCAAAAAATCTTCAATTTTTAGCTTCGTTCACGGACCGCCTTTGACAAAATTTCTCAAAATTGGGTAGAAATTATCAATTTCAAAATTCTGCAGTGACCCGGTGTGACAAAAGCAGCTTAAGATGCGAAACACTCCCCCATTTGCGAAACTGGGAATAAAGTGTAAGTTCACACCAACTGTAGGGACCAAACTTGTAACTTCTTTAATTTTTCAGCTTTATTGCCCCAATTTCGAAGTTAGGTATTTTCTGCCAACTTTTCAAAATTTCAGGGACTCTGTTCGAAAATTCTGCCTCTTTTCTTCCAAATTGTCGAAAATTAATCCAAATTTTGAATATGAATTATGAGCATTGATTTGGCATGTGGAATTAAAGAACACACAAATAACACGGTGATTTGGGTGTTTAAGAGATGCATTCGATTATGAAAGGTGCTTACAAAAAAGGATCTAGATCTAAATCTAAATCTACATAATTAACACACACTAACACTCTCAATGTTACATCTCTCAAGCACACCTCTATAAGTGGTATGAACCCACCTTATATAGAGGTGTTTACATGTCTCTCTCTCTCTCTCTATCTCTATCTCTCATGTCACAAGGCTACATTACCACATGCAAGTGGGTCTACAAAAGTCAAACCATTTACCAAGTCATACATGGATAACTTTGTACCCAACAGTCCTCTCAGACATACTCATAATAATACTCCCAATACCTGCTCCACAGCGTAGCAATCACACTAAAATACTTCTTAGGCTCTCCTAGGATTCCCCACCTCCCATGCCATCAGCTACTGAAGCACTCCCATCAATTTCATCCAACCACTTCATGAATACAATTACATTTAACAAAACTAAAATAATCTTTCGACTAAAGGACCTAACCCTACAACGGTTAGACTCAAACGAGAGTTGCGCAATAGGGCCAAATCCTTCACTCCAAGATTATTTAACTTCCATAGCATGTAACTTAATGTATTCATTTGACAGTTAGCTAACATCAATGTGAGTCCCACAAATCATAAAGCAAGCATCATTTGAGCAGCAGAGTCAACTGACACTAAGGCACAATAAAATCAGGCATATCCTTATACGAAATTATCGATCTCCATCTCCTAGGATACACGTTCACCTTGACCTCACTCTCTCAAGAGTGGCTAACACTTCTCATCCTGACCCGCACGTTCACCCTGGCCTCACTCTCTCAAGAGTGGCTAATAATTCTCAAGTTGACCCGCCATGCACTGCACCTACTCATGAAACTTCCACCACCCCTGCAGCACTAAGAAACTACAGTTATGATGTTAATTCCATATAAGAAAGAAACCCTAGGCTACCAGGCATCATATAATCAGGCACTTCTGTCATGCAATTCCTGAAGATCCCTATCCTATCACTAGCATGTTGGTCTAACATATCACAACATTAAATAACAGTGTGGTAGTTTAGGATCTACTTACTGGCTCTGGCTGATCGTACACATAGCATCCTCTTTTAGTTATTTTGAAAGCAACTTTGAAAATCATTTTAAAACCGTTTTCCTTACTTTGAGACTGGATTCACACGAGCGTTCCTCCAATTCACTCAAGCCAAGGCTCTGAAACCAACTTGTAGCATCCCAAAAATTTCAACAATTTTAAACCTTTCAAAACAACTAATTTACTATTTAAAGTGCTTACAAAACCATTGTTTCCAAAACATTATTAAAATCAGAGTCTCCTAATAAAAATCAAGATGTGTACGGTCACACCTTTGCCTTGCCACAGTCCTCTTAAGTACCTGAAACCATAAACCAAAACTATAAGCATGAAGCTTAGTGAATTCCCCCAAAGTACCAACACATAAACAAATAACATATATAATAGCTTGTCGAGTTGGAATACCCAGGCCCAATCAACCATCGGGTTAGAACGCCAGTATACTATGGGTCCAGTAAACCATCAGGTTGGAATACCCCAGGCCCAATCAACCTCCGGGTCCAGTCATCCTCGGGATGGAATACCCCACGTTGAAATGCCAATATACAATGGGTCCAGTCATCCTCGGGATGGAATACCCTCGGACCCAATAAACCATTGGGTTGGAATGCTCCCGGTCTTTTGGCTCACGCACACAACAGTAAAGCCTCAACCACCAACTAACATATGTACACATATAACAGATAAACATATAACCAGTCAACAGACAATCAAGCCGATCTACAAATCACTAAGCATAACATCATCTTATATACCAGGATACGGATTTAACAGATCACTACAACACGATAGCATACTATCAAATAACAGGATATCTAATCCAATGAGCCAGCGTTGGTGCCTTCGACCCGTAAGTATAGTGAGGAAAACTCACATCTCGATCTGATCAATAGCTTATGAGGTCCCGACTGCGAATCTCAGCTGTAACCGACACCTAATCATTCAAATGACCAAATTCTCCAAACACCATCCAAAAGGCCAATTCTCAAACATCATCCAAAATACCCAAAATACCCCTTGGTCAAACTTGGTAAAAGTCAAAGTCAAAATGATCAAAATCCATAAGCCAGTCGGTCAACCCAACTGAGTCAACTCAGCCGAGTCGAAACAGAACGCGTATGCGGCGCATACTCCGTACGTACGCAGGGCATACTCGAGCGTTGACCACCATCGGGGAAGTTGACCACGTATGCGCTGCGTACTCAAGTTACGCAGGGCGTATGCCCAGTCTTCCCAAACTCTCATTAAGATCTTAATGCCTTAAGCTCTTACGTCCCACTTCCATATTCAAGGCTAAATCATCATCAAGAGTCACAAGGTTTCCAACTTTATGACCTTGCTTGTCCATTTAGTGCTTAAATCAACATTTTATACATTAAGACCTTCTAAAGAATGCATGGAGCAAAACCAACCATTAAGATCCCATTTTTATGACTCGAGACCCCTCCGAAGGTCTAAAAGGATGGCTTAATGGGTCAAGGACATGCCATGCTCAAGAATCACCATTTTAGGACCAAAAAGTAACTTAAAAGAGGAGAAGGTCTAGATCTATAAGATGGAGTGGTAAAGTTACAATCATTATACCTCCTGGAGGTTGCAACCAAGGTAGAAATCCCAAATCCAAAGTGCTATCAAACTTCAAGATCTTCTCACCACCTTCTTATTTCTTCAAAAACACTACAAAACTCTCTAAAGGCTCCAAAATAGACTCTTGCTCTTAGGGTTTTCTTGAAGGTCGATTCCAAATAAAGAGGCTGAATAAGAATGAGATTTGAGGCCATTATGATGCTTAAATATGAGCAAAAACCCTAAAAATTAGGGTTTACATGAACCTCTCGTACGCCATGCGTACTAAGGCGCGCCCTAGTACACGTAGCATACACATGTACGCACAACGTACTCACAAAGTCTGATTTTACCAAAATGCCACTAAGGCCCTTTTTTCACTCATTCTTTTACGTAGGGACTAATATTCACTAAATCTCAATATAAGTGTCAACAATGAAAGTGCCTCAAAACCATATGTTACATCTCTCCCTCACTTGACTTAGACTTCACCCTCACAATTCTCCCCCACTTGACTTAGACTTCATCCTCGAAGTCTGCCGCAGTAACTAACCCAGGGTAGTATTTCCATATCTTCACCTCGGGTCACTTAGACGGTCCTCCCCATAACCCGATCCAAACTAAAAGTCGACTCATTCAGGCGGCTGTCTACCCATACCATCCTTAACTTGATAACTTTTATCACTGGAGAAACCATCACAACCCTCTCAATATTCGGACATACAATACCTCAATGGATTATTAAGCAAGCAAAACCATATCGAAACGCCGATAATACGATATCTCTCACAATCCGAACCATACGGAACCCTTCCGACCCTGAGTTACCTTGCTGATTCCACTGGGGAATCAGGACTCTTGACCATTCTCTGTTGTTGAACCCTTCATCCAAGAACAAGGTGGCTCCAAACACGAGCCTCAACTAGATAAACACTGCAGAGAGGCACAAACAATGCCAACATATTCCGTAATTTGCTGGCTATGAACGAATGTCTGGAGAGAACCACAAAGTCGGGGACTCCCAAGGCTACAAACAACGAATAAATTCTATCAATATGCTTCCCGAGACCGTGAACCCATCATATCTAAATTTCAAAACCCATATTCCAGGACTGACATTCATCTATTCATTGAATCCACCCCTCGCCTTTGAGTATGATTACTACCAAACACGTGGAAAAGAACTTAAAAAACATCAATCATGAATTACCACCAATTCCAATTTCATAAGATGTACCAAAAGCCTTCAATAAACCCTTGACTCCTTGACACGCCATTTCCAACCACTGTTCCTACGAGCAAACATGAGAAATCCAAGAATTTTCAAATTTGCCACCAACCCTTATCAACTCAGGTGTACCCCCACCTAGCAAATCAACCGAGACATTCACAAAGAACTTCATGATTCGATACTTCATAACCAATACCCAGCCTTGGTAACCAAACCCTTAATAACAGCTTGCGAACAAACAAGATTTTTGATGCAAACACTCCGTAGAGACTTTCTGGTGTCGACTGATACTCCCAAGAACCCCTAACTGATCACTTTATCCAACCATCTAATTTGTGAGTCTCCTAGCTTCCATCAACGCGCCAACACCGAAAGTACTATAAGCAGAAAAAATCAACAATCATGATCATTGGTCCTACAGCCTAAATCTGGAATACCCCTACAAGGTCCTAAGCATAGGTATGGATGCTCTTAGTATTACATCAATTTTGTCAACAATCCATCATTCGCATGGAAACTCACAACCAACACCATAGGGGCCTAAATATACTCAACCTCATTCCACCGCCTTGCAGGGACTTAATCAACTTCCCTCTCAACACTAACCGAGCGCAACAGCGCCACAGTCTTTTACCACACACAATTCCTTTCACAGAACAAGTTGCTACCAATGCAAAACCCTACGAAATTATGGTCGCACACGACCCGAGAATAGGATAAACAGTTGTACTCTTGTTCCAATTCAAAGGCTATAACCCAAAAAGAACCATGCATATAATTCGAACCAAGTTCTCCAATGCTATATTATCCAACCCACATACACCCCTCTCGACAATATATATAATGAATTTACCACAATGCACACCCTTAGGGAACCCATAACCTCATCCAAAAAGGGGAGAAATACTAGAGTTCAAACGAAATGAAAAAACTCTATCATTAACAGATGACATCCTCACGATCAATCAAAACAAGATGCCATGCTTGATTGAGACTAAAACAGATTCCACCAATACATAACTAGCTCGAGAAGACTTCCAAGGTGATCTTGAATGCTACCAAAACCTGAGCCTGATATGAACCAAAATTCCACACCACTATTGAGGGTAAACCTGAGGTTGACACATCCATTGAACTTCAACTGTCACAACTTTAAACTTTCAGAGAACCTCCATTGAATGATGAATGAAATGACCAATAATCGAGGACGCATTGACATTAGATCTAATGAACCAAAACTCACACAGATCTGAACAAACCCAACTCTGAAACTGATTTCCTGATCGACCTCTGCCCAAGTTAGACTATAATTAGAAATCCATACATTAAGCTGACAAATTCCCTCCGCAACCGATACTCAACCTGAGTGATCCTAGCGGCTCTTTATCTATTAATTGTCACCCCTAAAAGGAACCAATAGTTGTTGAATAACCACTTTCTGCTAAGAAACACCTCATGTATCTCTTGAACACATACATCTGATAACCGCTTACTATATACCCCTGCCTTGACCAAATCCTGAACCGAGATCTCACATACTCGCACCGTAGATCCCTATGAACCTTTCTTCCGTTACCACGAACTCGAACAGATTGATGATGCTCCAAGAAGAATACACAATTCTCCCCCACTTAGGGTTCGAACTACCAGCTACTGGTGTTGAAACCATACCATAACTCAAACTGGCTCAACCAGGTACAAACCATCCCTGACTCTTGGAATGCATAACACATGTAGGATGACCTTCCAGATCTGGATCAAACAAATCCTAAGAGAATTCTGAATTTCAGTTGCATACATCTGAAATTTTCTAATCATAATTACTTAGCATTAACGAATTCCTGCTACTGCATAAGTAAAACACCAACTTACTATCCAAACATACATTCTTCTCCTATAATCCCGACCGTCAATCCGGTACCTGACCTGCCTATAACCAAAGAACAAGGACTCTTGATCGCATCACAAAGCATCCATACCACATCAATCCTCCTTTGCACTCCCACACTGATATACTATCGCCAAACACGGCGACCAACATACCCCAAGAATCCTCGAAACTCTCCTGGATTCGAGTATAAATCTTGTGCTTCCATTAGTACGAGCCCAATACTACCTTCCACACCTATCCACACTTTCCTCACGAATCATCGTGGGTCCACTAAAACCTACTCATAATAATACTCCCAATACCTGCTCCACAGCGTAGCAATCACACTAAAATACTTCTAAGGCTCTCCTAGGATTCCCAACCTCCCCTGCCATCAGTTGCTGAAGGACTCCTATTAATGTCAGCCAACCACTTCATGAATACAATTACATGCAACAAACTTAAATAATCTTTCGACTAAAGGACCTAACCCTACAACGTTAGACTCAAATGAGAGCTGTGCAATAGGGCTAAATCCTTCACTTTAATATTACTTAACTTCCATAGCATGTAAGTTAATGTATTCATTTGATAGTTAGCTCACATCAATGTGAGTCCCACATAGCTCTAAGTAAGCAGCATTCGAGTAGCGGAGTCGAATGGAACTAAGGCACAATAAAATCAGGCAGATCCTCGTACAAAATTCTCGATCTCTATCTTTCAGCATCTCGGATACACGTTCACCCTGGCCTTACTATCTCAAGAGTGGCTAATAATTTTCACGCTGACCCACCATACACTGCACCCACTCATGAAACTTCCACCAACCCTGCAACACTCGTGTATGCTAATCATACATATCATTGGATCCTATAGATAGTCGAATACTTTATTCTACCCGAAGCCCTTCATCAAACAAGGACATGAAATATGGCTAAACCAAACATTCTCTGGCTATAGAATCTTAGTTATGTACGACTATGATGCACACACAAAGAAACTACAGTTATGATGTCAATTCCATATAAGAAAGAAACCCTAGGCTACCAGGCATCATATAATCAGGCAATTCTATCATGCACTTCCTAAAGATCCCTAGCCTATCACTAACATGTTGTTCTAACATATCACAACATTAAATAACAGTGTGGTAAATTTGGGTCTACTTACTGGCTCCGGCTGATCGTACACATAACATCCTCTTTTGGTTATTTTGAAAACAACTTTGAAAATCATGTTAAAATACTTTTCCTTAGTTTGAGACTGGATTCACATGAGTGTTCCTCCAATTCACTCAAACCATGGCTCTAATACCAACTTGTAACATCCCAAAATTTTCAACAAATTTAAAACTTTCAAAACAACTCATTTACTATTCAAAGTTTTTACAAAACCATTGTTTCCAAAACATTATTTAAAATCAGAGTCTCCCAAGGTCAACGACATAAAAATTAGGATGTTGACGGTCACGCCTTTGCCTTGCCACGGTCCTCTGAAGTACCTAAAACCATAAACCAAAACTATAAACACGAAGCTTAGTGAGTTCCCCCAAAGTACCAACACATAAACAAATAACATATACAACATGATGTCAGGTTGGAATACCCCATGCCCAATCACCCTCCGGGTCCATTCAACCACATGATTGGATACCCCATGTTGGAATGGCAATATACAATGGGTCCAGTCATCCTCGGGATGGAATACCCTCGGGCCCAATCAACCATCGGGTTGGAATACCCCTTTTCTGTTGGCTCACGCACATAGCAGTAAAGCCTCAACCACCAACTAACATATGTACACATATAACAAATAAACATATAACCAGTCAACAGACAATCAGGCAGATCTACAGATCTAACAGATCACTAAGCATAGCATCATCTTATATACGAGGATACCGATCTAACAGATCACTACAACATGATAACATACTATCACATAACAAGATATCTAATCCAATCGGTCGGCCTTGGTGCCTTCGACCCGTAAGTACAGTGAGGAAACCTCACCTCTCGATCTGATCAATAGCTGATGAGGTCCCGACTCCAAATCTCAGCTCTAACCACACCTAATCATTCAAATGACCAAATTCTTCAAACACCATCCAAAAGACTAATTCTCAAACATCATCCAAAATACCCCTTGGTCAAACTTTGTCAAATTCAAAGTCAAACAGATCAAAATCCATAAGTCAATTGAGTCAACCCAGCCAGGTCAACCCAGATGAGTCAACTCAGTTGAGTCGACACAAAACGTGTACGCATGGTGTACTCCAAACATACGCGGGGTGTACTCGAGCGTTGACCACTATCGAGGAGGCTGACCACATACATGTTGCGTACTCAGATTACGCAGGGCGTACGCCCAGTCTTCCCAAACTCTCATTTAGAGCATAATGCCTTAATCTCATACGTCCCACTTCCAGATCCAAGGCTAAATCATCCTCAAGAGTCATAAGGTTTCCAACTTTATGACCTTGCATTTCCCTTAAGTGCTTAACTCAACATCTTAACACATTAAGACCTTCTAAAGAATACATGGAGCAAAACCAACCATTAAGACCCCATTTTTATGACTCAAGACCTTTCCGAAGGTTTGAAAGGACGGCTTAATGGTTCAAGAACATGTCATGCTCAAGAATCACCATTTTGGGACCAAAAAGTGACTTAAAAGAGGAGAAGGTCTAGATCTACAATATAGAGTGGTAAAGTTCCAATCTTTATACCTCCTGGAGGTTGCAACCAAGGTAAAAATCCCAAATCCAAAGTACACTCAAACTTCAAGATCTTCTCACCACTTTCTTCTTTCTTCAAAAACACTACAAAACTCTCTAAAGGCTCCAAAATGCACTCTTGCTCTTAGGGTTTGCTTGAAGCTCGATTTCACAGAAAGAGGATGAATAAGAATGAGATGTGAGGACATTATGATGCTTAAATATGAGCCAAACCCCTAAAAATTAGGATTTGCATGAACCTCACGTACACCCTGCGTATGAGGTGTACGCCCATCTTACTAAGTCGCGCCCTAGTACGCTTCTCGTACACACATGCGCACAATGTACTCATAAAGTCTGATTTTTACCAAAATGCCACTAAGTCCCTTTTTGCACTCATTCTTTTACTTAGGGACCAATATGCACTAAACCTCAATATAAGGGTCAACAATGAAAGTGCCTCAAAACCAGATGTTACAGACATTATTTTTCAGACCTAAATTCTGAGAAAAGAAACTTTGAGAAATGATTTTAGATTATTCATTTACATGTTTTGAGTATAGGAATCAAAAGATAATTGTTAGTTGGGTTTCACGGTTGCTAAACCTTATTATGGTTATTCTATTCTAATTATCCATTTTCCCTGTTTGTGTTTTACGAACGTAGTTTTATATTAAACATTTGGCCTTTCAATAAAGTTAAGAAAAAAAACGAAGTTGAGAAAGTTGGTTATCCTTAGGAAATGAAAATGAGGAAGTGAGGTTTATTCTAGTTATCAGACCGTGTAAGGGTCCTGATGTAACATCCCAAACATTATAAGGTAAAATTTTCATTTTTAAATCAACCATAAACATTATTTTTAGTTTTTAATCATTCAAAAGTATATCAGAGTAAAAATAGTTATCAGAGTACAATCCCAAAATCATAAAGTGGCGGAAACATGGGTGGATGTGATGCGATCAAGCCAGACCCTTCCCTTTCTAACCGGAAGTACCTGAAAACCATAACCATAAAACCGTAAGCACAAAGCTTAGTGAGTTTACCAAAATACCTCATACCATACATATCAAACACACATACATACATTGGGCCCCGCCCGTCATCGAACCCCACCTAGTACATTCATCTGGCCCCGCTTGGCATTCGGCCCCGCCCGACATCGGGCCCCGCCATGTATACATACATAGACAACACATGCAAGAGTCACAAAGACAACTATCATACTAAAACATAATCTAATGGGTCGCCATTGGTGCCTTCGACCCGCAAGTACTGTGAGGAGACTCGCCTCAATCTGAGATAACCGAGACACGCGCGCTACTGCTATCGGAAACCTCACACAGAACACAATCAAATATCCTAATCAATAGTTAAGGTCATTTCCCAAAATCCAAGGTCCAATCCATATTCTATCCTTCCAATGGGTAAAAGACCATTTTACCCTTCCATATATGACCCGACAACTCACGACCCAACTCCAAAAAGACCTGAGGCCCAAAAGGCCCAAAAAGAGGGTCTCATGAGTACGCCCCGCTTACTACACGTTGATGCCTAACGTACAATCCACCACATCATGATATCGGGGAAAACATGCATTATGTTGAACATATGCATATATACGCCCAACGTACCCCCTTGGTGACCATTTTCTCATTTTAGGACTTAATGCTTAAGACCAAAACATCCAAACTCAGATCTAATCTCAAAACATCAACTTAAGTCATAAAGTTTCCACCTTTATGACTTTCCATGGTTAGAAAAGATCCAAAAGCTAAAAGACTAACTTATTTATCCATTAAGACATCTTAATTCTTGCATGGAAGGGATAGGAGATCCAAGATCACATTTTTATTGTTCATAATAACTCCATAATTGATAGAGTTTCCAACTTTATCCATTAGAATGGTCCAAACAACCAAGATCTAGTCTTTAAGTCTCCAAGGGACCAAAAGTGCATCTTTTTCAACTAAATCCATTAAGTCCAAGTCTCCAACCTTCATATCTGAATCAATATGATGTTTAGATGGATAAAGTTTCCAACTTTATCCATAACAAGGTCACAAACTTTCACGATCTAAACTTTATGCATTAAAGTGACCAAAACCTCATAACACCCAAAACTAGCTAGATCTAACAAATACATCATCAAGATTCAAGCTTTATACCTCTAGAAGAAAGATCAAGGTGAACAAAGTCTAGATCTACAAAGTCCAAAGCAACCAACACATCTCCAATGAGCTCCTTCTTCTCCAATATGCACCAAGAACACTCCAAATCACTTAAAAACACCTTCTTTTTGCTCACAAGGCTCAAACTAGGGTTACGGTTTCAAGGAAGGGTGTTGGAGAGGTGGAGGCTGAGAATAAAATGGGTTTGGGGAAGTTAATGAGCTTAAATAGGGATCAAACCATGAAAATAGGGTTTGGGCACTGATCGCGTATGCCCACCGTAAACCTGGTATGCCCAGCATACTCAGGGATACCCTAGTACGCCCAACGTACTTCCCCGTATGCCCGACGTACGCGGCTTAACCCAAAACCGTCCTAACTTCAAACATGCATAACTTCTTCGTTTCAACTCCGATTTTGATGATCTTTATATCCACAGAAAGGTATTGAGGAGATCTATAACCGTATATAATTACTTTTAACTTAAAACACATCAAAATAATATCCTTAATTCATAAAATAAGTCTAAAACACCACTTTTCGTATATTACCCTTGGGCTCCAAGCACAAACCAAACTCTTAGATCACATTATCTACATTTCCCACATCCAAATGGGTCTAAACCTCTCCTTCCCCAAGGCCCGAAGCCTTATGATAATTGATCTTTGAGTCTTGGCCCGAACTATGGAACGACTCGAAACATGGTGTTAAAACTCTCCCCCACTTAAATTAGATTACGTCCTCGAAATCACTCCTTACTACCTTCCAGGAAATCAGATGATCCTTCCAATTCATCTTGAACCCCGCTTTAATGAAAAGTTGACTCATACTCATAGCGACCTTCCAATGCTACCATCGAAACCTAATCATAGTAGTACTTATACGCACTGATGGAGAATGAATTATTGATCCACTAACTTATTCAATACGGAAAAACCAGCACTTCATTACTATAAGTTCGAACTCCTAAAACTTTACCTAACCTCCTCATAGGCAGAACCATTCTGAAACACAATCAATAGATCCTCTCTATGCAATCTGAATTAAAAGATATCCTTCTAATCCTAAATTGTCCAACCGATACCCTTAGCAGGCAAAATCCTTGACCATACCATGTTGCTGAAAAGATCTATTACAAAAGAAAAGGCGACTCCCAACCCTTTGTGCCAACCCAGGACATGACTCACATTAGAAAATCCAATGAATCGCACTTGCATCTATCCAAAATCTTCTTATTCCATGTTGACCTCCCACTGAACCGAGATATAAACTCCCCGATTAACCGCAGAGACTTACAGTCTCACTCCTGGTCCCACCATAAGGCTCCGACTAAGAGTCTAACTAACAAGGGCTACCTTAGGCTAACCATCACACTGATACCAACCACTGGCCACAAAGTCATCCCACTCTAAACATGATCTAGTACCTTGCTCAAGCTAATTTCTGGTGGGTCTCACCCACTCTATCATAACCCTACAGGCCTCGCCCACAGGTCTCACCTAGCCTGCACAATCGAACGGGCCTCGCCCACGGGTCTCACCCAAACGAGTGCTGCACAGACCTAACCTTGCCTTGGATCCAACAATCCGCATACCAAAACATGAGAAATCCTCCGATAATATTGTCCGTCTCAACCCAGGAATGCGTTGATCCTCTATCAGCCCAACGATAACTCCTACAATGTCCTACCTCATTCCGGTGAATGTTGCGACTACATCGCAGACTTACAACACTTCCCCATCAGCCTATCATCCTTGTGTATGCTACGGCTATCCCATAGTCTTACAACACTCCTATATCAGCCATGAGCCCGACTCATGGTCTTGCTCTCCATCTACCATACCAACCCACAATCAAACATGGGTCAAGCCACATTGATTGCATCCCAATCAGGTGTTTGGGTCATGCTTCGAACCCCAAAGCCCTCATCAGACAAGAATAGGCAGAGAGGCTCTAACACAACCCTCATCTTGGATCCAACCACATATCTGTTATGCATCACTACGAATACGCTACCCTATCATTGAAAGTTTCTGAACCCCCAACCTTGTGCAACCTCTATCCAAATTGCCACTTGAACTGGCTGCCCTCTCGACTAAGATGTGGAACTCCTCCTAGTTCCGCACCTGATTCTATCCCCTGAATCCAAACGGTACTCCCCCAATTGGATTTAACTAAACCCTTTCAACCTTACTACAAACAACAATAACGAACCCCTTTACCACAACCGACAGATCACCATCCCAACATCCCATTACCAAAGGATTTATGTATTTTAAACATCTTCAACCAATATAATTCGAAATTCCCTTGCCAATTCTAGCCCACACGACCATCATCATCATCCACTCGCCACCGCTCTTTCCCTAGTAACGATAGCGATCAGACCCGAGAGTCCATCAATAAACCACTGCCATCCATACTGAGCAATGCAAGCACTTCTAAACTTTGACTTTGTTGTCCCAAGAGGGGACAACCAACTTCCAAAATATCTTTTCCTCAAGCTTTTGATGCAAGGACTGCCCTCGCGTCCTGAAAACATTGATCCGACGGAAACCCTTTTGCACTTAAATCCTAATCCATCCTCTACACCCCACATCTATCTTGAATTTCGAAAAGTCAATGGACTTGCACTACAACTTCCTCTGCCCCGATGTTGAACTAACACGCTGATCCGACTACTGATCTTCCAAGCGGTACCCCTAAATCGCTTCTACCGATGGCCCATAACAAATCACTCGCAAATCCAAATCCAGCTTAACAAGACGTGCCCCACTCAATACTCTTAGCATGCAGAATGGCATATAACGACCCTTGATAATGTTAACCGGGAAATTACAGAGAAACTTAACCGAAGACAATGTATTAGACATACAAGCACATGATTCAAATGCACATATATAGGAATAATAAGGCATGAGGAAAAGAAAAGATAACATACCCGCGATATCACCTGATGAAACTCTGGTCTCTCCCGACTGAGGTAGCAATGCTCGGTTCCTCACTGTTGGAGCTTCTACCCTACCCTCACGACCGTCAGTGATCCTCATAGTATCTGGAGCATGTGCCCTCACTGCTCCACTCATTAGCCTTGTAAAATCGGCCTCTGATTGCAGTGAAACCTCATCAGAACTGATCCTCAAGGGCAATCCCTACTGAAATGACTCATCCGATCATAACTGAAACATCCCCTCCTTATCTCCTGACAATCTCCATCATGGGCCCTCCTACACTTGTCACAACGGCCCCGGACCTTATGGCTTCCCAGACGCGAATCCTGAGTCCTAGGCTTCCTCGCTTGGCCCACTGCGATCTAAATATGCCCTGAATTCCTCTTCCTGAGGTGTTCCAATTCAATCTCCCGCTCTCGAGCTCTAACAATCATATCATTCAGGGTATTGCACCCTGGCAAGCTCACAAACTCCCTGATATCATCTCTCAACATATCATGATATCTCACCTTCTTCATCTCCTCATCCGCCGCATACTGCAGAACCAACAAGCCCTCTCCCAAAACTTGTTAGTGATCTTTGCCACAATCTTAGTAGTCTAACGAAGGTCCTGAAACTTCCCTCACCAGCTGTTGCACCTTAATTTTTGGTGCAAACTCCTCTTAAGACATGGCCATAACGGCTTCAAATCCCAATGCACTACCGACCTCCTCCTACCAATCATGGGCTCGGTCCCTCAAAAGACAAGACGTAAATGCCACTTTCGCCCCTCACAGGGCAGAAACTCGCATGCCGAGCATCTCCATGTCAGCGATCCATCGGTGGCTAGCAATGGGTTCCTTCACCCTAAGGAACTCTGGAGCTCCACAAGCCTTGAACTCCCGAAATGAGGGAGTCTGTGCTCCCAACTGTCATGCTGCAATCTCAGCTCGAAAAGCCCCAAGTCGCTCATCCAGCAACTTCATAACCCCAGTATGATATGCGACCAGACGCTCCTGCACAATCTCCATGATCCCCTCCTTGATTGCACCAAAGATCATAGGAGTCTCTTCCAAAATACCGCGGATGATCTCCGACGAGATGAACTCCTACATCCGCTCATCAATCGACTCAACACCAGCACCTGAGCCTAAACTAGAACCCAAACCTCCTACACGAGTGGTCATCACCATTCTCAAGAGCAACCAAACAATAATCAGAGCATACTCAAAGAGTCCTAATCCCACAGGCTTCCTAGATTCTATGTGACCATCCTTGATTCGAGTATGGATCTTGTGCTTCCAGTAGTACGAGCCCAATACTACCTTCCACACCTATCTATACTTTCCTCAAGAAGTATACCGAATCCTCTAAGTCACCCTCTCAAACTGGTACTCTAATTACTTGTTGAACAGCGCATCCATACACATTAAAACACCTCCTAGGCTCTCCTAGATTCCTCATCCTCACCCTGTCATCATCTATTGAAGACTCCCACTAATTTTAGCTAACAAGTTCTTGAGTACAATCACATGTAAAAAATCTTAGATAATCCTTCGAGTAAAAGTTTCAACCCTACAATGGTCGGACTCAAACAAGAGTTGCACAATAGGGTCAAATCCATCACTCTGAGATTGTATAACCTTTGCGGCATGCAACTTAACATATTCATGAGATAATTATCTCACATTTGTATGAGTCCCACAAAGCACAAAGCACAAAGCATGCAACATTCGGGCATCAGAAAAGCTAAACAGTGCATCGCCTAATCAGGCCATTCTATCTCAATCATCTAAAATTCATACTAGCATGCAATTCTAAAAGCTCAGATAATAGGCATATAAAGGTATCTCTCCTAATCATGAAATCTTGAGCAGATCCTTAGCCCTATTCTAGCATGAAATTCTCATAACATATATCATAACAAACATGTATGGGTATTCTAGGAATCACTTACTTGAGATCGGCCGATTGCACGCATCACACCCCCTTTTTCTTTATAAAAAAAATCTTTTTGAATTTGTTTTTCTTTCAAAAGGTTACCAACTCCACAGTTTGAGTTCAGTCATACCCAAAAGTGTGCCCGGATCCCTCAAACCAAGGCTCTGATACCAACTTGTAACATCCCAAAAATTATAAGGTAAAAAATTTATTTTTAAATAAACCACAAACACCATTTATCCTTTTCAATCCTTCAATAGTATATCAGAGTAAAAATAGTTATCTGAGTACAATCCCAAAATCATAAAGTTGCAGAAACATGGGTGGATGCGCTGCGATCAAGCTGGACCCTTCCCTTTTGAACCGGAAGTACTTGAAACAATAACCATAAAACCATAAGCACAAATCTAAGTGAGTTCCCAAAATACCTCATACCATACATATCAAACATACATACATATATTAGGCCCCGCTCATCATCGGCCCCCGCCCAGCATCGGTCCCGCCTGGTACATTCATTAGGTCCCGCCTGGCATCGGGACCCTTCCGATATATATGCATACATAGACAACACATTCAAGAGTCACAAAGACAACTAGCATACTATAACATAATCCAATGAGCCGACATTAGTGCCTTTGACCCGCAAGTACTGTGAGGAGACTCGTCTCAATCTGAGATAACCGATACACACGCGCTGCTGCTATCGAAAACCTCACACTGAGCATAATCAAATATCCTAATCAGTAATTAATGTCATTTCCCAAAATCCAAGGTCCAATCCATATTCTATCCTTCCAATGGGTAAAAGACCATTTTATCCTTCCCATATATGACCCGAAAACTCATGGCCCTACTCTCAAAAGACCCGATGCCCAAAAGACCCAAAAGAGGGTTGCACAAGTACGCCCTGCGAATAGGACTTGTACGTCCTGCATACTACACACTGATGTCTAACGTACAATCTGCCACAACATGATATCGGGGAAAACATGCATTACGTTGGGGGTACTGTAACACCCTGATGTTGAGGTATTTTCAATTTTAAACCAATGTATGATAGAATATTGCATTTTTCACCCTTGGGTTTGGGGAAGGTTGCTAGAATAGGCCATAGTGGCAATATGGTAATTTTGACCAGGGTTAGTACGTTGAGCGTACGTTGTGTATGCTAGGCAGACTAAGGCGCGCCCCAAATACGCTGCGCGTACACCTCGTACGCAGGGCATACGTAGAGAAAGTGTAAACCCTAATTATTAGGGTTTGGTCCATATATAAACATCATTATCTCTCATTTCTCATTCCCTCACCATCCTCCCTCTTTGAAAATCGACCCCGAGCAAACCCTAAGTGAGAAACGTGCATTTTGAGCACATTAGTGTACTTTGGTAGTGTTCTTGAAGAAAAAGAAGGTGGTGAGAAGAGCTTGGAGCTTGGAAGCATCTTGGATATGAGATTATCTTCTTGTTAGCAACCACCAGGAGGTATAAAGTTCAAAACTTGATCACTCCATCTTGTAGATCTAGCCATTTTTTCATTTAGGTCACTTTTGGTCCCAAATATGGTGATTCTTGAGCATGGCATGCTCTTGACCCAATAAGTCGTCCTTTCAGACCTTATGAGGGGTCTTGAGTCATAAAAATATGGTCTTCATGCTTAGTTTTAGTATATGCATGCCATAGAAGGTCTTAAGGCATTAAGATGTTGAGATTTTGTGTATTAAACACTTAATGGGTATGAAAAGTCATAAAGTTGGAAACTTTATGACTCTTGGGGGTACTTTAGCTTTGGATCTGACTTTGGACGTGAAACTTTGGAGTATTAAGCTCTTAATCGAGAAAGGGTTTAACAGGCGAGTATGTTGGGCGTACTAAGTGGTACGCTGTGTGTACGCGGTCAGCATCCTATAATTTGGTCAACCACCGAGTACGCCCCATGTACAGAAGAGTATGCCAATGTTGACTTGACTTCTGACTGAAGACCAAGTTTGACCAAGGGTATTTTGGGGAAAATATTATTAATGGATACTGTTTTGACATTTAGGATTTGGGTTGAGCCGGTATTTGGGAGCAGAGTATTGATCAACTTTTTGTCACTCTGTGAGGTGAGTTTTCCTCACTGTACTTATGGATCGAAGGCACTAAGGCAGGCCCATTGAATTGATATTTTGTTATACATTGATTAATGATATGCTGAGTATGGGGTATATTTGTATGATTATATAGCTGCTGATATGCGTAGACCGGTATATCTGTAGGACTACCTGTGATTTCTGGCTGCATGATTGTCTGTCTGTTGAAAATGTTGTTATCTGTTATATATCGACATATAGTGTTGGGTTGAGACTTCACTGCTATGTGTGTGAGTCAACAGACTGAGGGTATTCCAGTCCGATGACTGAGTGGGTCCGTTGTATATTGGTATTCCAGTCCGATGACTGAGTGGACCTATTGTATGTATTGGCATTCCAATCCGAGGACTGATTGGGCCAGAGGTAATCCACCCTGATGGCTGTGAACCCATGGATATTCCAGTTTGATGACTGATTGGACCCAACATGTTTTTTTGTATATGATATGTGTATTGTGTGCTGGTACTTTGGGGGAACTCACTAAGCGTTGGCTTACAGTTTTAGTTTTGTTTTCAGGTACATCAAAGGACCATGGAAAGGTGAAGACATGACCATACACATCCTGATTTTTTTGTTGTTGATCTAGGGAGACTCTATTTTTGAATAATGTTTTGAAAACAATGGTTATGTAAACATTTCTTTTATTAAATGGGTTGTTTTGAAAAGTTTAAATTCGTTGTGATTTTTGAGACGTTGCACGTACGCATATGTACGCCAAACGTACCCTCTTGGTGATAATTTTCTCATTTTAGGACTTAATGCTTAAGATCAATACGTCCAAACTCAGATCTAATCTCAAAACATCGACTTAATGCATAAAGTTTCCACATTTATGACTTTCCATGGTTAGAAAAGATCCAAAAGCTAAAAGACTAACTTATTTATCCATTAAGACATCTTAATTCTTGCATGGAAGGGATAGGAGATCCAAGATCACATTTTTATTGTTCATAATAACTCCATAATTGATAGAGTTTCCAACTTTATCCATTAGAATGGTCCAAACAACCAAGATCTAGTCTTTAAGTCTCCAAGGGACCAAAAGTGCATCTTTTTCAACTAAATCCATTAAGTCCAAGTCTCCAACCTTCATATCTGAATCAATATGATGTTTAGATGGATAAAGTTTCCAACTTTATCCATAACAAGGTCACAAACTTTCAAGATCTAAACTTTATGCACTAAAGTGACCAAAAGCTCATAACACCCAAAACTAGCTAGATCTAACAAATGCATCATCAAGATTCAAGCTTTATACCTCTAGAAGAAAGATCAAGGTGAACAAAGTTTGGATCTACAAGGTCCAAAGCAACCAAAACTTCTCCAAGATGCACCAAGAACACTCCAAAGCACTTAAAACACCTTCTTTTTGCTCACAAGGCTCAAACTAGGGTTACGGTTTCAAGGGAGGGTGTTGGAGAGGTGGAGGCTGAGAATGAAATGGGTTTGGGGAAGTTAATGAGTTTAAATAGGGATCAAACCATGAAAATAGGGTTTGGGCACTGATCGCGTATGCCCACCGTAATCCTGGTATCCCCAGCGTACTCAGGGATACCCTAGTACGCCCAACGTATGTGGCTTAACCCAAACTGTCCTAACTTCAAACGATCATAACTTCTTTGTTTCAACTCCAATTTCAATGATCTTTATATCCACGGAAAGGTATTGAGGATCTTTACCACCATATCTAACTACTTTTAACTTAAAACACATCGAACTAAAATCCTTAATTCATAAAAGAAGTCTAAAACACCACTTTTCCTATTATACCCTTGGGCTCCAAAGCACAAACCATACTCTTGAAACACATAATATAGATTACCCACATCCAAATGGGTATAACCCTCTCCTTCCCCAAGGCCTGAAACCTTATGATAATTGATCTTCGAGTCACGGCCCCTAACTACAGAACGACTCTAAACAGGGTGTTACACCTAAAAACTTTATTCGTACTTCTCCATATATATGATGGGTTATTAAAGGAGTATATAGATTTGAAATGCCTTTTTTTTACCATATTTGGTTACTTGGAGTATATTTTAACGATGAAAGTATGAACAACAACCAAGAACAATAATGTCCCGATTTCAGATATCGCTACAAAGTCCTTTTATAGGCCTCAGTCATCATATGAAATAAAATCAAGCTGGATTGATAAAGTAGGATTATGTCTCTATAGTTCGAGTGAATCAAGTGATTGAAATGAAATCAGAGTATGAATCAAACAAGAACACAGAATCGTAAATATAATCTGTTTGGCTCAATATTACTTCTGAAATATACAAAAGAATGTTTTATAGTAAGAACAGCGAAGGCTCAAAAAGTTACTCTAACTCTAGTACCTATCCTTATTTATAGGAATGACAGAAGTAAACAAAAAATACACAAGGGCTAAACCAATATGATTCGACATAAAAATGTGCCATTATACAATGCATACAACACAGACTTCGACACTAACAAATAACTAAGGACGCTTGAACACCTCACAACTAAATTCGACCTCAACATTCTCCCCTTTGTGAGCAATGTCGAATCCTAAGTCATTAGCATCTGAATCGCTTGATGTAAAATTCTTCTGATCTCTATGTACCAATTAATTGTTCTTCGAATCTTAGCTTTGTCTCCATCGGTATTCCTTTTGTAATTATTTATACGAAAAAGAAGATTCGTATATTGCGAATTAGTATACTTTTCCACATCACAAACTTGAAAAAGGAACTTTGTGTTTTTCCCTTTCTTGTTCTTCCCAACAAAAACAATTCCCAATGGTTTCACACAAATTTCACCATCTTCATAATCTTTAAGACTTCCTTGACCCTTTAGCATCGATTGGGGCACAGTAACTTGACGACCCATTGCAAGTGCAAGTTCCACATCTGTCATGGCAAGAAAATCATAGTAATTGTCTATGAACAATTTTATATGTGCAAACCCAGTCCAAAAGTCTTCTTTGTTGGTCATTTGAAGCTTCGAAACATCCACACCTCTCAATATCCTTGCAACACTTATGAGATCATTTAGATTCATCAAAGGAAAATCTGCTATCAAGAAGTCAAAAGCTACATTGTTGGCTCGAACAACATGGAATCGATAATTCTACAATACCCCTTCAAATAAAACATCTTTTGAGATATTGAGAACTCTCACTATCTTTACCAATAACTAGATTTTCTCTTCTCTTTTACCAAGCACTGCATGAAATCTGAGCTTTAACCTCTTGTATTCTTCCTTGTCTTCAAATTTATCCACAATCTGATACTGAGCTGAAATGAACATCATTTCATTGATAGGAAAATTCAACTAATTGAAATCAGTGTTTTTAGTATTAAAACTCTTTTTAGGAACTTTCTCAAATTCATGCATAATTCCACTAAAAACTGAAGCTTCAATAGTTTCATAACAATTTGGCTATGTTGGGTCACCCTTTTCAAGACCAGGAGGATCACTCTGTCTTTGTCTTAGAATGCTTTAAATTTGCTTTTGTTTCTCTATTTCCTTTTCCAAGGCAATCTTCTTTTCTTCTTTAGTAGGATCAGTGTTAATACCCTTTCCTTTTCCTTCCATTTCTTCCTTTGATGAAGTTGGCTTCGAACTTGATCCACCAGCAGATGAACCAATGACTACGCCTTTTGTCAATGGCTTCGAAGTGATAGTAGTTGAAGTTGTTGATAAATTAGACTTAGGAAACGAAGTAGGAATCTGTGTACTCATTACCTTCCCAACCATTATACTTAGGAAACAAAGTAGGAATCTGTGTACTCATTACCTTCCCAACCACCTTCCCTTCATTTGAATCCTTTGATGATCCAATACCCTTCTCTCCCCCTTGCACCCCTGTTTCAACAGGTGAGGCATCAGTTGGCATCCAATTCACAAGCTATAGAAGTGGAGCTAACTCAGCTTTAACATTGGACTCTAATGACGAAATCATCTGAGATAATGAATCTTGAGAAACCAAAGACTGTGGAAAAGAGCCATTCTTCGAAAGTAACTCTTTCAAGCTTCCCAATAATTCTTCCAATGTTGAAAAGCTTTTAGAATCAGTTTCTGATTTTGTATCAACCTTGGTAAGAAGAGAACTATAAAATTCAACAACCTTTGTCACAACAGCATCAATTGTATCAACCTTTTTATGAAGATTGGAATAATTCTGATCAAGGTTAGCAACCTCCTTCGTCATCTCTTGACGAATCTCTTCAATCTTAAAATTCACATCCTCCTTCACTTTCTTCACAACTTCAACAAAAAGAATGTTTCTTTCTTTAGCAACAACTTTCAAACTCTTAACCTCATGATTATAGAAATCAGACTAACACTTCAACCTCTCTTCATGTTCCGTTTCAATCTGCTCCATAAAAGTTCTCAAACGAAGTTCTTGAGCTTTAAGCATAACATCAACTTCTATTCCAGAGACACTATTTCGACTCTCAGCATCAACTTGAAGCTGTAATAAAGAGTTTAACTTCTGATTGAGAATCTTGAACTGCTTACCAGACATAAGCATATGATATGGAATTTTTTCTTCTTCAGGATCAAATTGGATGTCAGCAAAAGAAACCATATGATCATCATCATCTTGTCCAACTTCGAAAGTAGACTTTGGATCATCAGTTGATTGTGAAGGAAAAAGTGAAGTGATTTTTTGATTGAGAATGTGTTGATAAGTGAGTGAAGTATTAGAAGTAGGTAAAGATGTAGGAGTAGGTGTTTGAAATGGTGGTAACGAAGTGGAAGTATCAATGAAAGTAGTTTCGAATGTAGATGAAGTAATGATGGAAACAGGAATAGATGAAGTAGAGACATTTGAAATACCTTGGGCTTCGTTAGTCGACATCCCATCACCCTTGTTGACATTTGCGTCCATATTAGATATGTTCGCAGTGATGCCTGAAGTTTGTACCTCCTCCAAAATGGACTCAGCAACTAAAACTTCGGGTGGTATGACCGAAGTCTGCTCAGGGATGGATGGATTAGAAGGATCACCCAGATTAGTGGTTGTATCCATATTAGATGTTTCCACATTTCCACCAAGACTTCCAGTCACCTCGAAAGTCGACTTGACTGGAGAGTCCCTCTGAGGTGATTCGAAGCCAATGTTATCATTCGTTGGTGGTGACTGGTCACTATCTTCGAACTCTGTTTCAAGTACAACCTCATCCAATAGATATTGCACTTGCTTTCCCTTCTTCATTATTTTCTCCACCATGTCTTGATCTCGACGTTTCTTCGAAGCTAGAGAAACTGGAGCTGGCATCACACGAATAGTAAACCCTTTCTACTCAACTGAGGTTTACGAATCCTCTTTGATTTGGAGAGAGAAACACCTTTAGGTGATGAAATAAACTTCTCATGAACCTCTTCAATAGTAGGTTGTGTTTCAGGTGAATGATGAGGTATGTGTTCCATTTTCTTCGTCCGTTTGAGCACACCAGATTTCGAAGGCACTACCTCCTTTTGAATATCCTGAATAATAGTTTCTTGAACAGGCTTTGTTACTTCCTTATCAGTAGGCACTTTATCAGGCTTCGATGGACTAGCCTTGGTAACCTTCTTATAACTCTTGCCATGCTTTGAAGTCCCTATTATTCCATTCGGTAATAATACACATATTTCAACAGTAGTGTTAACTATGGCAAGATAAGCCACAAGAACAGGGTTCGTTGGATCCACCTTATGAAGAATGGCATCCGGAATACAAGCTACAGAAGGAAACACCTATGTATCATCTTCCACGGTCTTGGGATGTTGATACAAAACAAAATCAGCCTTTGGAACGTCTTCTGGAACCATGATACCCTCCTTTTCGTACACATACTGTAAGATTAAACTCCAATACCTTGCACATGAGACACCATTTACAACACTCGTGTGGGCAATACTGTTACCAAAATCCTGCCATAATTTAGTTGCATAATCCACATTAAGGTCGTAATACAAACCATCAACCATTTAATAGACCTCAAGCTTAGCTTTATCCAATGCAACACTTCAACCCGTCAAGCATCGAAGAAAAATGCCAAATAGAAAGCTCCAGATACACGATAAGGACGATTCCTTGAAATCAATGATCTTGGTAAATGTAGGTTGATGACCCATCTCATTGAACATGTGAACCATTTGTTCATTCGTGACCTCATAGAAAGGTTCAACATTGGGAATGTTCAAGATTTGGTTAAAGTGCTTCTTTGACAGTTTGTATTTCTTCTCAATGGTAAGTTGAAAAGTAACAACCTTTGTTGTCTTGTTGAACACAACAGTTGATTCGTCCAGCGATAACCAGTTCATCGGAACATAAAAGGAAGATGACATCAATGTAGATAGCTCCGAGTAATTTAGAGAAACGATTAACATCTGCAACTCTTATGGGTACTCTGAGACATCCGGCTGAACTCTATAGTTGGTACTTTGGATCTTCAACAGAGGTTGAGATGTGGCATCATCGGTAGTTTGAGAAGGATTAAAGTTCACATTTGTGGCCGCCATTGTTAGGGTTTGAAGTTTTGAGAGAACAATTAAGTATAAGGAAAAAGAATTGGGGGAAATCTTTATCCTAATCGCGTAAAGTTTGAATGATATAACCCCAAAATCCTTTCATACATAAACCCTAAGTTTGAATTTGAATCGGTTATTCATTAAAATCATGCCACGTGTTTCCTTGAAAATCGGCCATGTAGCCGTAAAAGTCTCCACGTCTAAAAAGTGATGAACCCTTTTTCCTTGAAAACCATGAAGCAACCAAACCGTCACACCAAACATTCGTTTCGCGTGCCCCAAAGAGTATAAGAACCATCAATAAACCTTCGGCATGGAGGTTGGCTCTTTCGCTTTTGGGTTTAGAAGCGAAGTCATATGCCAGACTTTTCGAAATCATCAGCCTAAGTTGGTATTACTCAGCACCTCAAGGATTTCAGTGTGTGCAAAAGTGTGGAAAAGAATAAGATGAGAATAAAAAAAAATTGGTTCGGTGATGTCAAATAAAAATTGACACAAAGGCAGTAAGAACCCGGGCAAAGATCGCTTCGTTCTACATCAAGAGAGATGTCAAACAACTTGTGTAGTTTCCCATGAATTATAATCGAATACTCATAGAGATGTATCGAAGGGCTTCCTTTGTAAAAGGCTTCGTTGGTTGGCTCAATTTTGTTCATGATCACAACTTAACATAGGTGTGAATTCAATGACAAAAACTACTTGTATAACTAGTGTAGTCATTGACAAGTGGTTTTGGAAAAAATTTCAAGTAACAAAAGTTCAAGAAGATATTCAGACAGAAATCATATTCCGAAAAAAACTTGATTATTTCCTGGACCTTGTTGTGTAAAAATGTCTTGGGTGTAGAGCATTTTATCAAGATCACGCATAACGAAGGAATATGATTTTGAATATAGAAGTATGGTACCGAAACAAGTGTTTTGTTAAAATATTGAACATAAAGTTCACCGTCAATTCCTTTATGAGTTGGGATTTTGGGTTTTACCTTCATCACGGTCTCAGGAATCAGGATCATTAACACAGACTTGTGTGATATCTACATCCTGGTTGGTTTCTACCAGAGATGTCGACGATATGCAAGTGAAGTGTGTGATTCGTGAAGAAGTATGTTGATGAAAAAATTGGTTAAGAATCGAAGTGTACCTCTGCTAATTGTGGACCAAGCATGTAACTCTTAACTCGATATAAGAGAGTAAGTTAGCTCATTGATTAATGCGAATATATCCTAATTGGGAAGGAATTCTCATGATGAGAAATCCATTAAGGCTTCAAAACACATTGAGCCGTGGAGGCTTGGGACAACATGTTGCAGCATGCTTCTAGGGACACCTAACTAGTACAAAGTATCGAATGAATTTCTTTCCCTAAAGCTGTGAAGCAAGTTCCTCCATAAGAGTTCGATAGCAAGCTGCACCAAAACTTGTTAACCATCCAAAAGAAAAACGAAAAATATTTTTGAATTTTTGTTTTTGAAATGAAACAACAAAAATAAGAAATTTTTTTTGGTATTTTTGTTTTTAAAATTGGAACAACAAAAATAAGAAAATCTTTTTGGTAATTTTGTTTTTGAAATTGAAACAACAAAAATAAGAAAATCTTTTTGGTATTTTTGTTTTTGAAATTGAAACAACGAAAATAAGAAAATCTTTTTGGTATTTTTGTTTTTGAAATTGAAACAACTATGGAAAATAAGAAAAGTTTACCCAACAAACAAAATGAAAAGTATCGACATGGGAAGGTGATACATCGACACAACACTTGTTCTTTGAAAAGAGAAGTGTATGCTGAATCGTTCAGAGGAAAATAAAAAACGAAGCGTGTTTAACGTTGAACAGTGAACAGTAACGACTGAATCATTCAGCGATATGTCGACTCGTCTTGATTTCATGACGAAGTTATACTAGGAACAACATTTGCATCAATCATTCCTAAGCCCAAAATGATTCTTAGAAAAGTCTTTTCATCTAATGGTTTGGTAAAGATATTAGCAACCTGATCTGTTGTCTTTACAAAGTGAACCTCAATGTTTCCATCTTCGATGTGATCTTTGATAAAATAATAGCGAAGTGCTATATGTTTGGTCTTTGAATGTTGCACTGGATTATGGCAGCTGTGTATGGCACTTTGTGAATCGCAATACAACGGTATCTTTTCCATGTTGATTGCATAATCATGTAGTTGACTTTGTATCCAAATGATTTGAGAAGTACAAGCTTCAGAAGCAACATATTCTGCTTCGGCTGTTGAAATCGAAATACAAGTTTGTTTCTTCAATTGCCAACTTTCAAGCTTCCCATCCAAAAGTTGACATCCACCACCTGTGCTTTTTCTGTCAAGTTGACAACTACCCAGGTAAGCATCGGAAAATGCTTGAATGAAGAAATCAGTCTTCGATGGGTACCACAAACCCAACGAAAATGTCCCTTTGAGATAACGAAAGATGTTCTTGATAGCAATAAGATGAGGTTCCCTGGGATTTGACTGATACCTAGCACAATTGAAAACAACAAACATAATATCAGATCGGTTCGCAGTTAAGTATAACAACGAACCAATCATGCTCATGTACAATGTGAGATCGACAACAGGCTTGTCCAACGAAGTTCCAAGTCGTGTGCCAATTGCCATAGGTACTCGCAATTTCGAACTATTCGTCGTTCCAAACTTTTCAAGTAGATTGCGAGAATACTTTTCTTGATTGATAAAGATTCCTTCTCTGCTTTGACGAATATTTAATCCCAGAAAATTGTTGATCTTCCCCATCATGCTCATCTCGAACTAACTCTTCATCATATTCTCAAACCCATTTGACAATGTAGGGTCAGTAGAGCCAAAAATAATGTCATCGACATAAATTTGAACAAGCATAAGATGATTCCCAACTTTCTCTCGAAAGAGAGTGGTATCAACTGATCCTTATTTAAATTTCGATTGCTTTAAAAAATTGGTAAGAGTTGCATACCACACTCGTGGTGCTTGTTTTAACCCATAAACAACTTTATCGAGAATATAACAATGATCAGGGAATTTATCATTAATAAAACCTGGTGGTTGCTCGACATACACAGTCTCTTCCAGTACACCATTCAAAAAAGCACTCTTGACATCCCTTTGATAGACATCGAAATCCTTGTATGCTGCATAAGCTAAAAATATTCGAACAGCCTCGAGTCTTGCGACAGGGGTGAAGGTTTCTTCATAATCAATACCTTCTTGTTGCGAATATCCTTTTACAACCAAACTTGCTTTATTTCTCACTATATTACCTTTTTTATCAGTTTTATTTTTGAAAATCCATTTTAAGCCTATAATTAATGCATCTTTAGGTTTCAGAACAAGCCTCCAAGCCTTGTTTCTTTCGAATTCAGCCAATTCGGATTGCATGGAAACAACCCAATCAGGATCTTCCATAGCAACCTTAACTTACTTTGGTTCAATTTTCAAAATAAAAAAATTGAACATATAAAATTCTTGATGCACATTGAGTACCTCATTCTTAGCACGAAGCTGAGTTGTTGTCAACACTCCAGCTTAAGGATCACCAAGAACTTGTTCTTTTGGATGACTTCGTGTCCATTTGTCCATAGGTGGATATGTGTGATCAAAATCCAATGGTGCATATTCGTACATTTCATCTGGTTATTCACCTGCACCACACACATTGTCATTCATATCATGGAAAATATCAGTTTGATCATGCGAAGTATTTGGTAAAAATCCAGATTGCTCCCCCTCAACAATTGGATTTTCATTTAGATGCTCCCCCTCGACATCTTCATTCGTCTGACTATGCTCCCCCTCGAAAGTATGCTCCCCCTTAACATTAGGTATCGAAAACAAGTGCTCCCCCTCCACTTGATCATCACTCAACACTAGATGACTTTCGACATGTATTGAAGAATTCGTTGATGATCGTGGACTGCCATAATCCTGAGTTATAGTCGAATCATTAGAGTGCTTCGATACTTCAGGAATCTGATTGTCATCCGCATGAAGTTCTGCATCGATTGCCCTGTCAGGAACACCGAAAATTAAATCATAATTAAAATCTAAAGAATTCAAAATTTGAGACACATCAGCAGTTTAACTGATGATTGGTTTTTGTTCAAACTTTTTTCAACTCGCTTGACATAATGATCATCAAAAGTAAGATTAAAAGTTTCTTCAATCTTCCTTGTTCGTTTATTCAGCACCCTATATGCAACAAAATTGTTAGAATACCCCAAAAATATCCCTTCATCAGCCTTAGACTGAAATTTCGAAAGGTTATCTTTGAGATTCATGATAAAACACTTGCAACCAAAAACATGGAAAATTTCGACATTAATAAAAGATCTATTTTGAGTGAAACAAGTTGTCGAAACCGCTTCAACCCAGAGATACTGTGGAAGGTTCGCATATGTAAGCATCGTCCTTGCTGCTTCGCAAAGAGACCAGTTCCTCCTTTCGACAACACAATTTTGTTGTGGTGTGTAAGGAGATGAAAAATTATGCATTATCTCACGATCAGCTAGAAATGAATCAAGAACATGGTTCTTGAATTCTGAGCCATTATCACTTTTGATTTTTCTGACTTTCTTTCTTAGACTAAGTTCAATATGCTTGATGAAATCAATCCTTACTTGTGTTGTCTCTGACTTCAATCGAAAAAAAGTAAACCCAAGTAAACCATGAAAAATCATCAACAATGACCAAGATGTACCTCTTCTTGTTGAGAGTTTCAACAGTCGAAGGTCCACAGGATCAATGTGAAGAAGTTCTAAATGTTCAATGATCTTCGAATCGATGACTATTGGATGACCTTGTCGATGTTGCTTTCCTTGTTCGCACGCTACACATAAAGAATCATTATCAAATTTTAAAACAGATAAACCACAAACAAGATCATTTACCACCAATTTTTTCAAATTTTTGAAATTCAAGTGAGAGAGTCTTCGATGCCATAGCCAGCTTATATCGGATGATGCTTTCAAAAGTAAATAGACTGAGGGAACACCAACAATTGGTTTGATGTCAAGAGTAAACATATTGCCTTTTCTCTTCGATTTGAGTAGGACCTCTTTTGTTTCTTTGTTAGAAATCACACTTCCTTCTTCATCGAATACAACTTGATTACCGGTGCCCACAACAAGTTGCGAAACACTTATCAAGTTATCTTGAAGACCGTCGATATAGGCTACCCGATTCACTGTAAACTTCCCATTTGTGACTTTCCCATAAAGTTTGACTTGACACTTTTGATTGTTTCCAACCTTCATCACACCCGCATTCTCCAAATTTCGAAAATCTCGCAAGTTTTCCTTCCTACCAGTCATGTGACGAGAACAACCACTATCGATGTAACAATGCTCATCATATTGATCGTCACATAAAACCTGCAATCAATGGAAAAATTTAGGTCCCCAAGGCTTTTTGGGTCCATGGTGATTAGTTTGAAATTCAATGTGAAATGAAGAACCTGACACCCAATTCCGAACTTTGGATATCAAACTATCGATTAAGTCAACTTCATTAGACATGGGTATCGAAATGAAATCATTCATTGGTTTAGGTTCGACACTGAATTTCCCTTTTTCATTCTCAGTTCGTTTCACATCAACCTTTGCTTTGGGGATATCTTTCCATTGTCGAACAGAAGGATTCGACTCATTTGATGAAGAGTTACCATTTGAAGACTCATTCAAGTAGGTTTCATAAGCATACCTGATTTCCTCTTGAGAAAACTTCCCTGATTGATAAAGTTTTCATTTGCCTTCGAGCCAGTGATTAATATTCTTCACATCAGATTTCCCTTTGGTAAACGAAGCTTTATCTGATTGGTTCGAAAGAGGATTGGGGAAATTCGGTTGTTTGGGTTTAAAAGGTTTATTTTTCTTCCCATTGACTTCCATCTTTTCGAAACTTCGTTTTGGAAACTTTGGTTTTGCATATGATTGATAACGATTTTGAAAAAGTTTATTATCTCCAACATTTGGTCCATTAAAACTTGTTGTTCATTTGAAAAACATTTTTGTCTGTGAAACTGATTAAAATTCCTTTGCTCATATGATTGAAAACCACTTCTTTGAAAATGATTTTGTGAAAACCTTTTGTTTTGATGATTATGAGTAAAATTCCTTAATTGTTGGTTTTTAATAAAACTCTCATTTCTTGGTTTTTGAACATTTGGTTTTAGATTTGGACTCAAGAAATTTGAACTTCTTTTTGGAAAACATTTTTGTTTTAGATTGGGTTTTTGATTGTTGGTTTTGTTTTTAAAAAAAGACTTTTCTTGAGAAAAGGTCTGTACTTGTTCAGTCTTTTCCTTTTCAGATAATTTTCTTGACAAAATATGTTGTTTCTTACGAGACTCGACATTTTGTCAATAAACCTTCTTTCGTGCTTTAGTCATCGAAATTCCATTTTCTTTTGAAATCTTTTGAATTTGTTCTTTGAAACTTTGAGCATTTGAATTTGGTTTTTTCAGAAAATGTTTCATTTGGTTGTTTGCCATCAAATAGTTTTTCACTTTTAACTTCCCAAATTCTTTTTGGTTTTTGTCTTTGAAAAGTGGATGAGTTCTTGTTAAGAGTATTTTCAACCGTGCTTTGGTTTGAGAAAAACCCTTCTTTCGAAACTCCTTTGTTGTGTTCATCAAAATTTTTGTTGATTTCAGATTTTACTTTCTCTCCATTTCCTGTGGTAACAAAAACTTGATTTGCAAATACTACATCATCATTGCATTTGAAGTTGGGATAAAAACTAGAGTTCGATTCGAGATAATGATGACCTTTTTCCTTCATTACTTTGTCGAATTTCTCTGTATCCTCATACACTTGAACTTTCTGTTGGATTAGGTTTCTAAGCTCATAACTATATTTGATATGTATTTGATTTGATTATGAGCATGGTCCTTTTGGGTTGCCTTCACTCATGCAACTTGATATGATGACTAGTGGAGAGAGAGTAGGATTTATTATATAAATAATAAATTGGTACTCAGAATGATTTTATTAATATATTATAAGATTAATATATTATTTGGAAATCATGTTGTTAAATGGTAATTAATCAGAATTAATCTAGTATTAATTTGGGGATTAAAAGGAACTAATTAATAATTGAGGGAATGTTGTGCAAATCATTAAAAGTTGCATAATTGGGCTAATGGAATCTATAGAGTGGAGTGGACGAAATCCTAAGGGGGAAGCCTTATAGATTTCGTCCAAATGGCTCTAAGGAGGGAGTCCATGGGCTACTTGGTGCCTAAGTAAGGTATTAGGGATTACACCAAAAAACCTTAGCAGCCACAGCTATTTAAAGACCCTCTAATTAGAATTTTTGGCTCTAAGCATTCTAAGAAGAACCCTGGCCAAATTTCCTTACCTCTCCAAATCTTCCTTTGCATTGGGTGTTTGTGACTCCATCAGAGGTGCAACACTTGGGGCACTAGGCTTTCAGAAGTCAAGATCAAGCAAGGATTGTACTTGTTATTATAATATAACAAGTGAGGTAATGACTAAACCCTAATTTACATGTGAATTTTAAAATTGTGTATGCTAGTCATAGGGTTTATGCTTTGGATGATTATATGCATGTATAACTTGAGAAAAACTTAGATCCAAAGCATTAGGGTTGCATGTACACCATAGGAATGTTGTAGTGCTCAAAACCCATCAGTGGTATCAGAGCCTAGGATGCTTTTTCTGTTATATGATGCAATTGTAATGTTTTCAAAGCTAGAAAAAAGTTTTTGTTTTTTGTTCTGTCTGATACCACGACGTGGCAAAGCCTACCACAACGTGGAATCGGGTCTGATGAAATTTTCAGGATTTTGGCTTAAATTAGATAACGATGGTTACCATAAGTTGTTTTACTAATTAAAAATCCGATTTTTCTAATATGGTAATGGATATCCTAATCTAATTGGAAGATAATGGTCAAAATTTAAGATAATTACTAGATTATATGATAAACTAATTATTTGTAAATTTTGAATTGTATTTATCTTGCAAAATAAAATTGGATTAGGTCAAATTTAGATAATGGTAAAATTATATGATTATTTTAATTATTTTAAATTTGATCTAGAAGGTTTTGAAAAGTTTCAAAACTTACCCTCAAGTTTTGGAATTTAAAATTTGATTAAAAAGTTTTAATTTTGAAATATTAAATTCTAAAACCCTAGTTTTTTAAGAGTTTAAAATTACACCCTCACGGATTTTATTAATTAATTAATTAAGTGTTTTAATTAAAACACAATTAACAAATCCATAGATAGGTTTAAATTTAATTTATTAAAAGATTAAACCATTAGTACTTTAAATGTATAAAATACACCCTTATACTATATAAAATTAAAGGTTTAATATATTATATATGTATAAGTAAAAAGTCAGTATTAACGTTAGTAGGCCTCATTCACGATGCTGGTCTATAAGGGGTGTTTAAGGAAGCGACCTGTAGAATGACCGTCATTGGGTATCCACTCTTACCCACCGCACCCTTGACCAGTGGAGGGTCGTTAGACGAACGGGTAGGATAGGACATTCTCATTAAAAGTATAATGAACATATAAAGTAACTAAACCTTTTATAAATTCTCAATCTTAGTTACTTTAGGAAAAATGTGAATTTGATGCTAACCCATGAAATTGCACATTGCACCTTATTAGTCGTTAGTGGAGCGTGTGTGGTTAACCAGCACACTAATATGGGACTAATAAAGGATGTAAATGGGTAGCTCATAAATTATCGTTGATTGATGGAGCGTGTGTGGTTAACCGGCACATCGATTAGATGATAAATGACATCCAGAGTACCAAGCTAATTTGCATGGTTATTCACACCTTGTTTGTGATCCTCAGTATCCCAGTCACAAACTTGTAGGGCATAATCGAGATTAAACATGCCATTGAAAAGTTCAATGAATCTCAAACGATCTAGGAGTTTCATTTAAAAACCTAATTCGTTTAAAATTTCGTTTTCATGGTGGAATTGGTAAATGTCATTTACCTACCGACAAATAGTTTACAATTGGGTTACGATATCCCTCTTCCGAATTGTGAATTATTGTGTTGGGTCCTAGCCTTAATATTTCATTTGGGTGTTATATTAAGGATTAAATCAACTAACTTGAATTTCTCCCGTTTTGTAGATGTCTAGTTTTGACAACTGTGTTCTTCCTTATCCATTTGAAAAAAGCTTTCATCATGAAGACGATATTCCACATGACGATCGAGGTGAAAGATCAATCCCTTCTCCGTGCTTTGCTGGAACTTCTTCCTCCACCTCCTTCAATTATTCTCCCTGACCCACGTGTTCGTCGACTTGAAAAGTTCAAGGTTACTCAAGCCCTATTGGCAAGCAAACACCAAGATGGAAGGTTTGTGTGTGCACACGTCTTGGAGATGAAATCACACATTGATAGACTAGGGATGTTGGGTGTCGTTTTTCCGAGGAAGTTGGCTATTGACTTGGTTCTTCAATCACTTCCCGAGTCGTATGGTCAGTTTGTTAAAGACTACTATATGACAGATCACGACGTGACCCTTATTGATCTGACATACTTGCTAATTGATGTTGAATCAACAATGATTTGGCGCACTGGTGAAGCAAATTTGACTGAAAGATCAATCTCCCAAACTTCCATTGACACTGGCAACATTGGAAGTCTAGAAACGTTTTCTCTTCCCAATGTAAAGGTGTCACACCCCCAAAACAGAACGGCGGAAACGTTCGGGGGTGGATGACATCATATGTAGTATCACAACAATTGCATCATAGTAATCACCGTAAACACAACCATTACATTGAATATATAATAAAAGATGTTTACATCGGTTTGATTCTTGTATTTATACATCAAAAGTATCACTAAAAGAAAAAGACGAGACTCTATACGCTCCGTCTTTTCAAAACTCCAAGAGGTACCTGTCTACTGATTTCCTGAGAATACAAGTAGTTTTGAAAGAGTATCAGCATAAAGCTGGTGAGTTCATAAGCGATGTTTTTGTAATGAAAACCTGTTGATGAATCTGTAAAAGTGTTCGTACGTTTCCAAGAAAATCCAATATTTTCTTTAGTAAAAGCATGATAATACTAGTTCTTTCTATGATCACTTAGCTTATACAGGCCAAGTATGAACAAATATCGAACAGACAGTTAACTATGTGGATCTGCCCTAAGCCCACAACCAAACAAGGAACAGGAAATGAGGCGGAAACCACACATTCCACAGTCTATGAAAACCTTCGTATAGAATGTTCTGTTTGTAAGACCCTGGCTACCACCAGTGTGTATAGTATATTCTGTTTGAAAATCATGGCTACATGTTCTGTTTGAAAACCCTGGCTATCGCCAGTATGTATAGTATGTTTTATTATTTAAAATAAAACTAATGAAAAATGAAATTCCGCAACAAAGGTTAATTTATACTATTGTGAGTCATATAACCATGCTTGATATGACCTAGTGACCTTTACGACGTTCTTCAAGTGTCGGATAAATAACATTTGTCACCCCATGCATGCCTGCCTAACTGTAGCTAGCAGTTCAAGTGTGGGATTGTCAGTCCCGAATAGATTTATTCACAACTCTCACGCTCTCCCTCCAGGAGACTCTGGTTATACTATGATAGGATTTAATTCAGTACACCGAAGGGTACAGTTTTGAAGTAGAGTCTCACAATTCTGTATAATTTAGTTTACGCGTAGTTCTGTATTGATCTCTTATATTTGAAACCGTGTGTACACTGTATAGGTAATGATTATACTTAAATAATTACTAAATGTTGTAATCTTGTATTAATGTATATCATAAACTAAATCTATCATAGTTTATAAGTCTTGCTAAGGTATGACTTTGAATTTGTAAACTTGTATACTAAAATCCCAAACTATACCTATTATAGTTTGTATGTATGTTGTGTACTTGTTTCGTGTATCGATCTGAAAACTATGCAATTATGTTTGTAAGTTGAAAATGTCCCTTATGCTCATCATGTTACAAAAGGGATAAAATATCTAAATATTTTATAAAACATGTAAACCTTTTTGGTTGTATTAATTGCATAAGTTTTAACGTGTTGAAATCCTTTTGTATAATTTCACAAAGATTTCTTTATGTTTGGCTTGTATTCCCCCTGAAAATGTTTAAAAACAGTAAAAGCGTAGGGGTATTAACTCACTATTAGTTGTGTCCAAGCGTGGAATCAACGAACTGGAAACGAAGACCCTCGAGTTGTTGTACGTGGCACTTAACGGAATCCTAATAACAATTAAATACATATACTTATCTAAATTAGCGATTTCGTTAGATAAAGTGTTAGAAAAACACTTGCTTTCGGTTAAGGAATGTTACCGGGACTTGATTGAATCGAGGAAAGCGGATTTTCAGTCTAATACACCACTAACGAAGTGTTACGGCCGTGAATGGGGTTTACGGCCGTGAAGGGAGTTTACAGCCGTAAACTACCTCTAGAAGGGTTTACGGCCTTTGAAGGTTTGAAGTGTGTATGGTCGTGAACTGGTTTACGGTCATTGAAGATTTGCAGACTTGAAGTGTGTACCGCCGTACACTCAAGAACAAGGATGTTGGATTTGATGAAAAACGTGTTCTAGGTGCTCCAAATCAACTCCCAATGAAGATGCTCGATGATTTTCGGAAGAATAAGGGTGTTTTTGGGGGTTTACGGTAAAGAGGTAGAGAGACAATGAGAGAGTTTTCGGCCAATAAGGTTCAAAAGAAGGTGGGGTCTCATATATATAGACTGGGGGTATGGTCAGTGGTAGGGTCCACCTGGCACCAGCCGTAAACGAGTGTACGGCCGTACACGGGTTTACGGCCGTAGACTCACTTAGGCCAAAAACTGTTACTTTTCAAGAAGATTCGGGTTTTTCGCGTGACTTTGGTTCCGACTCGCATCTAAAATTTAAATATATAAAACTAGATGATTTTCTAAACCAAAAAGTTTGACGGAAACTCTATAAAATTTAAATTTTATTAACGGAAATCGGTTAATTGGAAACGGAAAAAGGTTCGGATTGTCAGATCATCCCCCGGTTAGAGGGAATTTCATCCCGAAATTCAAACATAGAATACAAATCATGGACTTGGAAAAAGATGAGGGTATTTCTGTTTCATGGAATCTTCGCGCTCCCAAGTGAATTCAGGTCCTCGCTTGACATTCCAGCGGACCTTCACTATGGGTATGCGACTTTGTTTCATTCGTTTGATTTCCCGGTTCATGATTTCAACTGGTTCTTCCACGAAGTTAAGGTTCTCGTTGATCTCGATCTCATCAAGAGGGATCACGAGGGTTTCGTAAGATAAACACTTTTTAAGGTTCGAGACGTGAAAGACAGGATGAATATTGCTAAGTTCTCGGGGTAACTGAAGTTTGTAAGCTACGGGACCGATTCTAGCGAGGATCTCGAACGGTCCTATGTATCTTGGATTCAGCTTTCCACGCTTTCCAAAGCGTATCATGCCTTTCCAGGGTGAGACCTTCAAAAGAACACGGTCACCAACCTGGAACTCCAAGGGTTTTCGTCTCTTATCTGCGTAGCTCTTTTTTCTATCTCTTGAAGCTTTTAGTCGTTCCCGGATTTGTATGATCTTCTGTAGTTTCTCGGATGATTTCTGGGCCTGTGAGAGTGCTATCGGGGACTTGACCCTTAGCTAGCTGCGTGTCGCCCACCTCAGCCCAACACAGAGGGGATCTGCACTTACGGCCATAGATGGCTTGAAATGGCGCAGCTTTGATACTGGTGTGATAATTGTTGTTGTAGGAGAATTCGACCAAGGGTAAATGGGTGTCCCACGACTTACCGAAGTCTATGACACATGCTCTCAACATGTCTTCCAATTTTTGAATGGTCCTCTCACTCTGCCCGTCTGTTTGAGGATGGTAAGTTGTGTTCATATCCAGCTTAGTTCCAAGAGCTTTCTGCAGTGACTGCCAAAATCTCGAGGTGAATCTGCTATCCCGATCAGAGATAATGGACACAGGCACACCATGCAGACGAACTATCTCTTGGATGTAGATTTGTGTAAGTCTTTCCATCTTGAACGTTTCTTTGATTGGCAGGAAGTGGGCGGATTTGGTAAATCGGTCGACAATTACCCACATGGTATCGTACCCACTCGGAGATTTGGGTAATTTAGTGATAAAATCCATTGTAATCCTTTCCCACTTCCATTCAGGTATTTCTGGCTACTGAAGTAGACCTGAGGGCTTTTGATATTCCACCTTCACCTTGGCGCAAGTCAGGCACTTGCCCGCGAAAGGTAGCTATCTCTGCTTTCATGTTTGGCCACCAATAGAGCTTTTTGAGATCCAGGTACATCTTATCCGAGCCTGGGTGAACGGAGTATCTGGTCTGGTGAGATTCATTCATGACGACCTCCCTATAACCGCCGAACTTTGGGGTCCAAATCCGGTCCATGAAATAGTAAACTCCATCTCCTCTGATCTCTAAGTTCGTTTCCATCCCCCTCAAGGATTCATCCGATATGTTCTCTGGTTTCAAGGCTCCCTGCTGAGCCTCTCTGATTTGGGCGGATAGATGGGAATGGATGGCCATTGTTAGTGCCTTCACTCTATGACCTGAATACTTTTTCCGGCTGAGGGCATCCGCTACCACATTGGCCTTGCCGGGATGGTAGCGTATTTCGCACTCATAATCACTGAGTAGCTCTAACCATCGCTGTTGCCTCATATTCAATTCTTTCTGATCAAAGATATGTTGTAGGCTCTTATGGTCGGTGAAGACAGTGCACTTGGTTCCGTAGAGATAATGTCTCCAAATTTTCAACGCAAAGACCAATGCTCCCAACTTCAAATCGTGAGTTGTATAGTTGACCTCGTGTGCTTTCAGCTGTCTCGAGGCATAAGCTATTACATTTCCTCGCTGCATGAGCACACAACCTAGGCCCTGATTGGATGCATCACAGTAGACCATAAAGTCCTCTGTCCCTTCAGGCAGAGACAAAATAGGTGCGCTGCATAGGGCCTGCTTTAACGTTTGAAACGCAGTGTCTTGCTTTTCTTCCCAACAAAAGGGTACACCTTTCTGAGTCAGGGTGGTTAAAGGCTTAGCAATCCTGGAGAAATTCTGGATTAATCTGCGATAGTAGCCAGCGAGGCCCAAGAATTGACGGATTTCTTTGGGCGTCTTCGGTGCTGACCAATTCTCAATCGCTTTGATCTTGGAAGGGTCCACGTGTATGCCTTCTTCGCTAATCACGTGACCAAGGAAGGTTACTTTTCTGATCCAGAATTCGCACTTAGAGAGTTTTGCATAGAGTTTCTCTGCCCTTAGTGTTTCTAATACTAGCCTCAAGTGTTGTCTATGATCTTCCTCACTCCGGGAGTAGACAAGTATATCATCAATGAACACGATTACAAACTTGTCAAGGAAAGGGCGGCACACCTGATTCATCATATCCATAAATACCGTCGGTGCGTTGGTTAGACCAAAGGGCATTACTACAAACTCGTAGTGACCATAGCGAGTTCAGAATGCTGTCTTGGGAACATCATTCTCATGGACTCGCAACTGATGGTACCCTGATCTCAGGTCTATTTTCGAGAAATAACTGGCTCCTTGAAGTTGCTCGAAGAGATCGTCTATTCTGGGTAAGGGATAATGGTTCTTGATGGTAAGCTTGTTCAGTTCACCATAATCTATGCACATCCGAAAGGATTCATCTTTCTTTTTCACAAACAAGACCGGGACTCCCCGAGGTGAGGAACTTGGTCTTATGAATCCTTTGCTGAGTAGCTCATTGAGCTGGCTGTATAACTCTTGCATTTCTGCCGGCGCTAGATGGTATGGAGACTTAGCTACAGGAGTAGCTCCGGGAATTAAGTCGATACGGAACTCGACTTGGCGCACGGGAGGGATTCCGGGAAGATCTTCGGGGAAGACATCAGGAAAGTTGCAGACTTCGGGGATGCTCTCGAGGTCTTTAACTTCCTGCTTTCCGTTAACGACATGAGCTAGGAATGCATGGCACTCCTTTCGCAGGTATTTCTGGGCTTTGATGCATGAAATGATACGAAGGTTTGAGCTGAGTTTATCACCATAGACTATGAGGGCTTCTCCCGAGGGCAGATTGAGACGGATGGATTTTTCGTAGCAAAGGATATCAGTGCGATTGCAGCTCAACCAATCCATACCGATGATGACGTCGAAGCTTTTTATGGAAACTGGCATAAGATCGATTGGGAAGGAATGATCGTTTAGGGTAAGGGTACAACCTATGAATATGTCGTTAGTGCTCTCTTTCTTTCCGTTAGCCATATTGACGGTAAATGTTTCAGTTAAAGGTTGGGATTTACACTTCAGTAGATGTTTAAATGCATGACTAACAAAACTTCTCTCTGCACCAGAATCGAAAAGAATGCATGCATAAGAGTTGTCGAGGAGGTACGTACCTGTAACCACGGTGGGATCAGCAACTGCCTCCTCCTGGCTCATCGCCAGCACTCTCCCTTTGTTACCCCCTGTTGTTGCCTTGGGGCAATTTCTCTTGAAGTGCCCAACTTCCCCACAGCCATAACAGGCTTGACCAACGCCCGCTCCAGGAGCATGATTGGTTGGTTGGACTAGTGTTTTGCAGAATCGAGTTGTGTGTCCCTTCTTACCACAGCTGTTGCACAACAACTCCCGGCACTGCCCATGATGATGGAAGTTGCACTTGTCGCACCTTGGAAGAGTACCAGCATATCTACTGGCAGGTGCTTGGGTAGTTAGAACAGCAGCAGGAGTAGTAGCAGCGTGGACTACCACTGTTTGTTGTTTCTTGGAGGGCTCTTGCGAAGACTGGCCCTTTCGTTTGTTCCAAAACTTCTTCTTTCCACCACTTGCCTTTGGTGGTTCGGAAGCGACTGCCACTTTATCAAGATCAACTCCGTGATCTATCAATGTCTGCGTCAGTCACTTGGCGCTATCAAAAGTAGAAGGCTTAGCAGCCAAGACATTTCCTTGAGTTGGGGGCGTCAATCCCCAAATGTATCTTTCTATCTTCTTGCTTTTCGGGGTGACCATTCCCAGACATAGAAGATCCAGATCGCAGAATCTAGCTGTATAAGCGGAAATGTCGGAACCCTTCATCTTCAGGTTCCAGAGCTCGTGTTCCAACTTCTGCATCTCGCCCCTTGGGCAGTACTCAACAAGCATAAGCTCTTTTAAGCTTTCCCAACCCATGGCATTCGCTACCGGCAGGGTTAGGGATTTGACTCGACCATTCCACCAGGTCAGTGCTCTGTCGGTGAAGGTGCAGGCTGCAAACTTCACCTTGTTTGCCTCAGAACAAGCGCATATCTTGAAAATGGATTCGACCTTCTCGAACCATCGGGTTAGGGCAATGACTCCTCCATTGCCGTCGAAAGATTTGGGTTTTGCATTCATGAAGTCCTTATAGGAACATTCCTTTTGATGTCCCTGACTACCACCAAGGTTTTGGGGATTGGGTCCACCTCCTGATCCGCCAGCACCGCCTGGATTCATTTGAGACATTGCCGCAACCACAGCAGGTGTAACTGCCGCCTGGAACATGACGGGATCGAACTGAGGAGGTGGCGGTGGCGGAGGATTGTTGTTCCTTTTGTTGGGTCTCTTTCTGGGAGGCAGCTTTTTCTAAAAAAATAGTTAGGAAGAAGAGGATGGTAAGTCCCCTAGATTTTGAATCAAGAGATATGAAACAAGATATATCTTAGCATGATAGATAAAGTGTTCTACTAAGCGATAAATAGAGAAAGGTTCCCAATGCAAGTAAACTATCGCTAGGAAGAAATGAGTAGCAACAGTTGGAATGAATCTCTACACTATATTCGGCTCTAGCTAAAATACTCCTATAGTATTTTAAGTTGTATGCTCTGTTCCATCGATATCTTGATGTATATATCTTGGTAAGTTTAGGCTTGCTGCAACACCACAATCACTCCCAGACACATGTTGGTCATGTCTCAAATAAATAAAGTTGATCATGCTATATTGATCCCATACATGATTACATAACTACCTAGGTTTAACCACAGTGTCCAACATCCAATATTTTTGTTTTGTTCTACTTATGATAATGTTTCTGGTACGTATGTATACTTGTATACTTCTTATAAAATACTTATATTTTAAAAGTATACTTTTAGTTCAGAGCACTTCGGCCCCTTAGTGTTTATAGTTGTATACCATGTAAGGTTCGGTATACTTAGTTCACTATAAACAATAGCTCTGATACCAATCTGTCACAACCCCAAACCGGAACGGCGGAAACGTTCGGGGGTGGATGACATCATATGTAGTATCACAACAATTGCATCATAGTAATCATAGTAAAGACAACCATTACATTGAATATATTATAAAAGATGTTTACATCGGTTTGAGTCTTGTATTTGTACATCAAAAGTATAACTAAAAGAAAAAGATGAGACTCTATACGCTCTGTCTTCTCAAAACTCCAAGAGGTACTTGTCTACTGATTTCCTGAGAATACAAGCAGTTTTGAAAGGGTATCAGCATAAAGCTGGTGAGTTCATAAGCGATGTTTTTGTAATGAAAACCTATTGATGAATCTGTAAAAGTATTCGTACGTTTCCAAGAAAATCCATATATTTTCTTTAGTAAAAGCATGATAATACTAGTTCTTTCTATGATCACTTAACTTATGCAGGCCAAGTATGAACAAATATTGAACAGACAGTTGACTATATGGATCTGCCCTAAGCACACAACCAAACAAGGAACAGGAAATGAGGCGGAAACCACACATTCCACAGTCTATCGAATATTCTTCATACATAACCCGGATGCATAAGCTAAGGAATTATAGAATTAACTAAAATTGTTTGTTACTGTATCCGGTTGTAGTATATAAAACATATTAGTTTGTATGCTCGGTTTCTACTAGATGTATTGCATGACGAATTCTATTTAGAAAACCTTCGTATAGAATGTTTTGTTTGTAAGACCCTGGCTACCACCAATGTGTATAGTATATTCTGTTTGAAAATCATGGCTACATGTTCTGTTTGAAAACCCTGGCTACCACCAGTATGTATAGTATGTTTTATTATTTAAAATAAAACTAATGAAGAATGGAATTCCGCAACAAAGGTTAGTTTATACTATTGTGAGTCGTATAACCATGCTTGATATGACCTAGTGACCTTTACGACGTTCTTCAAGTGTCGGATAAATGACATTTGTCACCCCAGGCATGCCTGCCTGACTGTAGCTAGCAGTTCAGGTGTGGGATTGTCAGTCCTGAATAGATCTATTCACAAATCTCACGCTCTCCCTCCAGGAGACTCTGGTTATACTATGATCGGATTTAATTCAGTACACCAAAGCGTACAGTTTTGAAGTAGAGTCTCACAATTCTGTATAATTTAGTTTATGCGTAGTTCTGTATTGATCTCTTGTATTTGAAACCGTGTGTACACTGTATAGGTAATGATTATACTTAAATAATTACTAAATGTTGTACTCTTGTAGTAATGTATATCATAAACTAAATCTATCAGAGTTTATAAATTTTGCTAAGGTATGACTTTGAATTTGTAAACTTGTATACTAAAATCCCAAACTATACCTATTATAGTTTGTATGTATGTTGTGTACTTGTTTCGTGTATCGATCTGAAAACCATCCAATTATGTTTGTAAGTTGAAAATGTCCCTTATGCTCAGCCTGTTACAAAACGGATAAAATATCTAAATATTTTATAAAACATGTAAACGTTTTTGGTTGTATTATTTGCATAAGTTTTAACGTGTTGAAATCCTTTTGTATAATTTCACAAAGATTTCTTTATGTTTGGCTTGTATTCCCCCTGAAAACGTTTAAAAACAGTAAAAGCGTAGGGGTATGAACTCACTGTTAGTTGTGTGCAAGCGTCGAATCAACGAACTGGAAACAAAGACCCTCGAGTTGTTGTACGTGGCACTTAACGGAATCCTAATAACAATTAAATACATATACGTATCTAAATTAGCGATTTCGTTAGATAAAGTGTTAGAAAAACACTTGCTTTCGGTTAAGGAATATTACCGGGACTTGATTGAATCGAGGAAAGCGGATTTTCAGTCTAATACACCACTAAGGAAGTGTTTACGGCCTTGAATGGGGTTTACGGCTGTGAACTGGGGTTTACGGCCGTGAAGGGAGTTTACGGCCGTGAACTGTTTACGGCCGTGAACTGCCTCTAGAAGGGTTTACGGCCTTTGAAGGTTTGAAGTGTGTACGGCCGTGAACTGGTTTACGGTCAATGAAGATTTGTAGACTTGAAGGGTGTACGGCCGTACACTCAAGAACAAGGATGCTGGATTTTAGGAAAAACGTGTTGTAGATGCTCCAAATCAACTCCCAATGACGATTCTCGATGATTTTCGGAAGAATAAGGGTGTTTTTGGGGGTTTACGGTCAAGAGGTAGAGAGAGAATGAGTGAGTTTTCGGCCAAGAAGGTTCAAATGAAGGTAGGGGTCTCATATGTATAGACTGGGGGTATGGTCGGTGGTGGGGTCCACCTGGAACCAACCGTAAACGAGTGTACGGCCGTACATGGGTTTACGGCCGTAGACTCACTTAGGCCAAAAACTGTTACTTTTTCAAGAAGATTCGGGTTTTTCGCGTGACTTTGGTTCCGACTCGCATCTAAAATTTAAATATATAAAACTAGATGATTTTCTAAACCAAGAAGTTTGACGGAAACTCTATAAAATTTAAATTTTATTAACGGAAATCGGTTAATTGGAAACGGAAAAAGGTTCGGGTTGTCACAAAAGGGATCGGCCAAGGTCAAACCGTTTGACCAAAAGAGAAAGGCTGAGTATGAGATTGTCCCATGTACCATTCCGAAAGAGTCTGTTTGTTTCTATTTCCAAGAGAAGGCGCATTGGATGCGAAGCTGTCGTATCTACCTGAAGGATCGCAAGGATGGTAAACTCAAAATGTATGACTCTACTTCAGGTAAGTGCACTATCTAACTCTATTAAGTTCCTATTTATAGATTCTTAATGCATGATGTGATAAGATTGCATTTTGATGTTTTGTAGGATCGAAGAAACGAAAGGAAGCTTAAAGAAAGAGTAAGCTGAGTCTGATCGCAAAGAGATGGATTTCGATCGCATGATTCGATGATCAGAATTTTTGAGCTGCTGCTTAGGAGTTAGGATAGATTGCTTAGGAATATTTGGTGACATAGTTTTCATTTGAATTTGCATTGTAAGGACAAGTTTTCCACATTTTATAAATAAAGAAAGTTTTGATTTTATCTTATTTTATGTTTCCTTGCAATGACATTTGTGAAAATTGTTGTTTGTATGTTTCTATTAATAGCAATGTTGAAAATGGTTTGATTCTTAGTTATATTGATTGTGGTAGTGTCGTAATTTTCTAAGTAAGGAAAGATTCTCATCGCCCAAGTTTCAATTGGACATAAACTTGGAATCATGTAATTTGAATTATATGATGTATGAAAATCTTGGTACTTGGGAAAATTGGGACTAATTCCTTATTCGCATATGTATGTGAGTCATGTGAAGGACTAAAGGATCTAGTTCACATTGGTGTGAACTGGTCAGATCCACCACAAAGGACGATAAAGTCTATTCGTCATGATTTACTGAAAGTCCAATAAATGTGGTTATGCTTACAAGATTAAGTGTAATTTTGAATCATTGAAAAGGTTTCAATGTATATCAGAACGAATAAGAATAATCAATTAGGCAGAAAGATAAAAGGTTTCTCCAATCTGAATGGAAAGGAGAGTACTTTAGTATCATGTTTTATGATCATCCTATTGATTATGGAACCATGACACAATTGATCCTCTAAGAACACCTTGGTGCACTTATATGGCTAAGAAGAGGAATCGGGAATTGCTTAGATGGTTAAATCAAAAGGATGAGTCGTACTTCGTTCCAAAATCAAGTTTTAAGTGATACTCTAGTTACTTCAAGATTGTGCCTTGAATAACACATCTAATTTGGTTTATAACGCCTCATAAAATGTGAAGTAAAAATGTCTTCTTACTTTTGCACATTTGAAATTGGTAATTGTGATGTCTTAGATAAGACAAAGACCAACTAAGACCAATTATATGAAGTGTTTTTTCTTGATAAGAACCCGCACTAACTCTTGACTATTTGTTTGTCAAGGAATGTTTCTTGACAAGGGAATCTTATATGTCAAGAGGTTAGTGGGAGTCTTAATGATCTGGAATAGTTTCAAGAACTAATCAAGAATAAACCTATTGTTTGTCACTAGCACACAACTTGAGGTTTGTAACCTATCGTGTTGACATATTCATGTTTCTGTGCCCATTCCAGTTAGTTCGACTATGCATGTGAGCTCTATGAGTTCTCATTTGAATGCATAAGGCAAAGAACCTTGATCTATGGAAAGTACATTGATCTGTAGGGGTGAGTTGCACAATAACTTGGAAGCAATGGTAGGACCCTTGTGCTATCAGATGGCAAGAAATTAAGATTGAAAAAGTTCAGTCCATGTGAGTTTGAATTTTTCATAGACCTTATCTTATGATAGTGGTTGGAAATGACAACTCCACATGGATAGGAACACATACACCATAAAATCAAAGTGGTAAGAAGTTTCTCTCTACTTCATGAAAATTATTGTGGGGAAACTTATTCACTAGTAGATTTTAGTGTTAGGAGATGTGATATTTGCGTTCTCGAATTCGAATATGATTACGGCATCCCTTTTCATAGTTTGAGTTATGAGAAATGGAAAATAGTTTGAACATCCAGACTTATTGCTTTAAGTTCTGAAAGGTTTAAGCACACACTTGTGCTATCTAATGAATGGTGTATGAGCTTGAGAAGTCTAGATAAAGACTTATCGAAACACCGTGTATCGGAAATTTGAACTTTGGTATGAAAGTCAATATGAATTGATTTCTAGAAGTCCAACTGATTTCTGGATACATTTCAAAGCTAGTGGGAGCATAAGTGTTATGCTAGTAAGGACATAATTATTGTGCTTGTGGGAGCATAACCAGTATGATAGGTGTTACGAGTTAGCAATGCTATTTACAGGAAACAAAGTTTTGATTTGCAAAGTTGCAAAATTTGAAAAGTTGTTTTGCTATAGTAAGGGAGAGGATACTTATACTTTATTTCGAATCTAAAAGTTTAGATTGAAGTATTAATCGAACTTAGTCATGAGCATATATGAATATCAAGTTGAAATGTTTCAACGTTGGAAATTCCATATATGGAAATATTATAACGAGAGATTGGTAAAGTATCATATCTTTATTATGAATCGTATCCCATATGCTTCGGGTATAGGATCGATTGCATATGTTATAATATCCGCCTGCTCTGATTACCCAAATGCCTAGGGCATTAAGAGGGAAAAAGGACCAGAACTTGATATGACTAAAACTATTAAACAACTGTCGATGACAATCTAAGGTTTACCGAAGATTGGTTGCTTGTGGACAGTTGGAAGTATAGTAATGGATGGACCATATTGATATGATTCTGAATAGATAGGATTCTATTTAGAATTGATAGTCATATGGCAATTATGGAAATGTTTCCATAATGGGAGTTGGATATTAAGAATCTATGTGTAAGTTAGAAACTTTTATGCGAGAAGGATGTTCAAGGAACGTACCTTGAATGTGAGACTTCGTCTCCATGGAATTTTTCTATAACAAATCTGTATTGGAATGTTTTGTAATAGGGTAAATTACACGAATGGTCCCTGTGGTTTGGGGTAATTTGCGTGTTTGGTCCCTAAAAACTTTTTTTAACTCGGACCGTCCCTAAATTATGTTTTTGTTGCACGCTTGGTCCCTGTCCATTCTAAAAAGACTAATTTACCCTTACTGATTTCTTTTACCCTTTTTAAATTATCAGTTAATTAAAAAATATTAAGTTAATATGAAAAAGAAATAATTAAATATATTTTTCTGATTCAAAAACCCACATCATCAAACCCTCCTCCTTACCCCTCCGTCCTTTTGTTCAGTCGTTGAAAATCTCAAACCATTCGCCGGAAAAATCTCAAACCACTCGTTGGAAAATCTCACATATCGACGACGTCGCTGCCAAATGTAATCAAAGCACCACCTCTCGATTTCTTCACCTTCCACCATTCCATTTCTGCTCCATCTCGCATTCATCGTCACCCCACCTAGCCAGAATACCACCACTCTGCCACCAGAGTAAAACATCACAACCTTCGTTACTGGAAATAAAACTGCAAAATCTAAACAATAAATCAAACGAGAAATCCTATAAAAGAGATGCATACTCTTATTACATTCCTTCTACAGTCGAACCACCACCACCCTTGTTTATCTTCTCCGGCAGGCCGCCAACAAACCACCGCTAAAACTTCGTCTGAAGCAAATTGTCGAAAAATAAACTAGGACCAGATCTTAAGCAAAATCAAACTGGAAATTTGGAAAATCAAACCCGATCCAGATAAAATCGGAAAATCAGAATCAGATATGAAGAAAATCGTCAGATAAACCAGGAAAAGATACTAGCAAATCTGAAACAACCCCAAAAATCAAACATGAAGAAAATCATTGGAAAAACTAGACAGGAAGAAAATCATCCTTCAAATTCAACTTTGTTAGAGAAGATACCAATTCGAACCAAGGGAAATGGTTTAGGGATGTTGGTAAAATGATTCACAGCGGAGATTAAGTGATTCAAGGCGGTGATTCAAATGAGAGAGAAGGATAATGATGGTGGTGGCTTGGCTACGACGGATCTAATTGCCTAATTTCACATGTCAGCTTATGGTTGGGATGGTCTTACTGGCGTAGACGGCTAGAAAAGGAAGGTGGAAGACCGAGTTTGGTGAGTTCATCGTCACTAGCAGAAGCTCCGGTGGTGGAAGAGATGGAGGCTGTGAAAGATCGGCTAGAAGCAATAAAGGGATTAGGGTTGGATGCACGTGAGGAGATAAAGATATCATAGGACCCAAGCTTTTTATTTTAATAAAAACATATTTAAAATGATTTAAAATATAAAAAAGGTCTAGTAAGGGTAAATTAGTCTTTTTATAATGGAGAGGGACCAAGCGTGTAACAAAAACATAAAATAAGGATGGTCCGAGTTAAAAAAAAGTTTTCAGGGACCAAACACACAAATTCCCCAAACCATTGGCAAAGTCTCTGTAACTTTGGTGCCTTGACATTACAAAAGGAATATTGCATGTAAGTTTAGATCTAACAAGATTCTAATAGTGGCAAGAATTTGGTATTCTTACACTTGCGATAAGGTTTTGTAATTGTAAAACGAGCATCGTTGAAAATGTGTTCAATTGATCTATTTCACAAAGGAAGGACCATAGATAAACATAGTGTGCATGCTTGGAGCATTGAATAACTATTGTTTTAATTCAAGTATTAAGTTGATTAGTCGAAACATTAAACAATGAATAATGTGTAATCAATAGGGTGATTAAATAATAAGTGATTTATTTATACTCAAAAGTTTGAGACCATATTGGATTAGGTTATTCGTGTGTTTCACTTCGCATGTTGTACTTCCCGAATAATAAGATTATTCAAACATCCACAGTCAATCATACTTTTGAAGTAAGTAATGAGGTAAGACTGTCATGAATCCGACTGTAGATTGTCTAAGTGTTTAGACATAGCACAAGTTTGCTGCAGTGTTCATGAGTACTCCTGAAATAAGAATTTGAGTATTGGATTAAACCCACGCTCACTTGAATCACTTCATGGATTTTATCACGAGTGATTGTGAGATGATAATATCTTATATTCTTGAAATGGAGACATATGAGTTGTTGTTTACGATCTGGTTGCGCATTGATAATACGTAAACGCATCAGTAACTTAATGTTATAAAACGTATTGTTGTGTGTGATTTGATGAGTATATAGTATAAGCATATGAGTCGAAGTTTATCCATTCCTTTTACCTAAAGTGGGATAAAAAAAGATATTTATGGGCCCCTTGATGATTTAGTGATGACATCCTAAGCGCTTGGCCAAGCCTAGACTAAGTTGATGTGTTCAATGGTAGTCTGAAGTCAGTCATCATAAATTGGAAATCGGGAAACAACACATGGACAGAGAGAATGAACATAGTCGATGTCTCATGTCCATACGATATCTTGTAGAATGGAGGAATATTTTATCCTTATCTAAAGAACGCGTTACTGATAAGATCAGAGTTCAACGACGGCTTTTGAAAGCTACGATTGTTGATCAGATTCCGAAGTCGTACTTGTAATAATAGTTATTAGAGTTATCCAAGTGGCGGACTGTTGGATTGGGTGTCTAAGCTCATAACTATATTTGGTATGTACTTGATTTGATTATGAGCATGGTCCTTTTGGGTTGCCTTCACTCATGCAACTTGATATGATGACTAGTGGAGAGAGAGTAGGATTTATTATATGAATAATAAATTGGTACTCAGAATGATTTTATTAATATATTATAAGATTAGTATATTATTTGGAAATCATATTGTTAATTGGTAATTAATCAGAAATTAATCTAGTATTAATTTTGGGATTAAAAGGAACTAATTAATAATTGATGGACTGTTGTGCAAATCATTGATAGTTTCATAAATGGGTTGATGGACTCCATAGAGTGGAGTGGACGAAATACTAAGGGGGAAGCCCTATAGATTTCGTCCAAAGGGCTCTAAGGAGGGAGTCCATGGGCTTCTTGGTGCCTAAGTAAGGTATTAGGGATTACACCTAAAAACCCTAGCAGCCACAGCTATTTAAAGACCCTCTAATTAGGATTTTCGGCTCTAAGCATTCTAAGAAGAACCCTGGCCAAATTTCCTTACCTCTCTAAGTCTTCCTTTGCATTGGGTGTTTGTGACTCGATTAGAGGTGCAACACTTGGCGAACTAGGCTTTCAAAAGTCAAGATCAAGCAAGGCTTGTACTTGTTATTACAATATAACAAGTGAGGTAATGACTAAACCCTAATTTACATGTGAATTTCGAAATTGTGTATGCTAGTCATAGGTTTTATGCTTTGGATGATTATATGCATGTATAACTTGAGAAAAACTTAGATCCAAAGCATTAGGGTTGCATGTACACTATAGGAATGTTGTAGTGCTCAAAACCCATCACTTTCGAAGTAGAGGGTTGGTCATAGTCAACTTTAACCGAAGAATCATCACAGATTTATTTACCCTTAGATAATGAAGTGACATTAATGACAGATAACTGAGAACAAGCAACAACTTCCTCCTCCTCAATTTCACTGATATTATCAGAATCATCTTCGATATCAACAAAATTGTTTTGAGATTCAGATATTGAATTCTCAGTCTTTTTCAAAATTTGTATTTGCTCGTTTTTGGTCAAGGTCACATTAACAATATTAACAAGATCTTTAGCATTCAAACATTCATTTATATTAACAATACCACATGCATATCTATCATTTGGGACCTTGTCAAACTCAGAGATCTTTTTCTCATAGTCATAAGAAGTCACATCTATTTTCTCCCTTTCGAAAGTCAAAAAGGGTAAAATTTTCCTATGTTGTTCTTTGCTTATATCCGAAGAATGATGTAAATCAGTTAATTTTGCATATAGTCTTTTCGCAGAATCACAGTAGATATTTCTCTGTTTTAACAAAATATGATTGTCCAAACTCAAATCTTCTCTATCACAATTAACATTCATCAGTTGTAACTCAAAATTGCCTATCCTAGACTTCTTTGATTCCAAACTCCTATGGGTTTCTAGCAGTAATGATTTTGACTTTTCAGCATCACTACTAACAGAAATAAGCAAATCATTAACATATGTAATAGCTTCATAAAAATCAGATAAAATCGAATTATACGAACTAGAAAGAATGTTAAAGGTTTCGAGAAGAGAAGGTACCTTTGAAGATTGGAGACTTGTGAGCTGAGGTAGAAACAAAACATATTCCAGTAACATTCTCCTCTTCCTCTCTTCCCTCTTCGTACTTCGCGTACATTGCTTCATGCGTTGGGTTTCACATTTCTTCATCATCCGATCCAGATGACCAGATTTGATACGTTCCATCCCCTTCGCCACTTTCTCTAGCAACCAAATACATCCCCTTCGTCTTTGCTTTGACTTCTTCCAGCTTTGCAGCATAATAAACCTCATCCTTCACTTTTTCTTTCTTCTCTTCTCTCTTCCTCAACATGCAATCACTTGCCATATGGTTTGAACCATTACAGTAATGGCAATCAACACCAGAGTCCCCTTTCAGCTTCTTCTCTGGCTTCGCAACCTCAGACTTGTTATCTTATATCTCCACCTTCGTCTCCTCTCTCCTACCCTTCGCATTTGATGAGTTTCCTTTATAATCACTTTTTCCTTTGAACTTTGAATTGAATGGCTTCTTGAAGAATTTCTTCACTTTAATGTTTGAGTAAAAAGCCATCGCTTCGTCATCATAATTGACAATCAGATCTTCATCTTCGAATCCATCCTTCTCAGCTGCTACGACCTCAGCTTCTCTAGCTGTCACCTTCGACATCAAGGCTAGAGGACCACCTAAATTCATTTTTGTTTCTTCAGCAATTTCATTGATCTCACTTTCATTAGCCTTCAAAACATTGTAGAGATCACTAAGAGAAAAGTTATCAAAACTTTGTTGAGTCTTAATCATAAGACTGATGTTACGCCATTCTTTGCGAAGACCCATCCGAAAAGTCAAGTTGAGCTCCATTGTTGTGCGAATGACTCCATAGTCACTGCATTTGAAGATTAATTCATTCAGACAATCATAGTAGAGTTCAGTATTTTCACCTTCTTTCTGTCTGAATTCTCCTAGCTCAAGCAGACATTGCTTAACAGAGCTTTTCTTCGTCTTCTCACTCCCTTGATACTTGTCTTTCAATGTATCCAAAATTTCTTTAGATGTCTTGCAACCATGCACATAGTTGTAAACCACCGGTGGAAGAGCACCAAGGAGTTCACGTAAGCATCTTTTCTCATTCTTCATCAGTTTCTCTATTTGTTAACCAACATTTGTATTAGAACTTGCTGTTCCAACCTCTTGTAGCAGAATTGTAGGAAGAATTCCATTGGTAATGCATTTCCAGTGATCTTCATCGATTCCATTCAGATAGTCTTCCATCCTATCACCCCATTGATCATAATATTCAGGAATCAACATAGGGATTTTGGTTGAAGAACCAAGAAGATGAGAATTAGAAGTCATCGTGTTCATATTGAAGTTCGCCATTGTTGTACGGACACAAAAGTTGAAAAGCTTCAAAAAGAGGAATCTAAGAGCTGAATATTTCAGGATTCAAACACTAAACACTTGATTAATCATGAAGAGTTGAGAACTCTTAGATCGATTAGATCTTCAACAGGTTAATCAATAAAAACAAACAAACACAGTAAACACGAGATGGAATCAAAGTATTGCTTAATGATTCAAAAGTAGTCACGCCTCAGCAGAGCTCGATGAAGAACTTCCACTATAGAGGCGAGCTAGGGTTTGTAGTAAAATTATGAGAATAATAATGAAAGCTCGTTTTACAAAGGATGCATGCATGCACCTTAAATACTAAACCCTAATAAACACGGTTGGACAAGCCCAAACCGGTAACAAAACTGGGCTAAGGACTGAGCCCAAGACGCAACACTTCTGGTCCCAACAATCTTCCCCTTTGCGTCAATTGGGGCGAGACTTCACTTCTGTTGATTTGTTGCAGTACGCTTCACCACTTTGAACAGCTTCGAAATGATAGCAATCAGGACTTGACGAAAATCGATATACCATCTAATCATGTCAGTGAAATACTTCTTGACACCTTCACTGTTCTGCTTGCATCTATGTATGATATCCAAAACGTGTTCCAAGCAAGCTGTAGTGAAAAGATGTTTGTCAATTAGAGCGAATGAGCACTTTTGACCTTCGCCTCTGGTGAACATCACAGAGTTGAGCTTCGGGTCAATCTTCCCCATCTTCATTATGTTTATGTCGCTAGATGAACCAATGGGTAACACCGTTGGCTTCTTTTTAAGGACCGAAGCAATTTCTTGATCCATCTTTGCCACTTCAAGAATGTAGCACACCAACATCCTCTTGATGTGATCGATGATCGGCTCATATTCAACTGGATTGGTGAGCAAAAAGTTGCATAGAATAATCCAGTCGTGGGGATTGAGATTTGGTAGATCAGCCAGAGAAATTGTATGCTCAGAGTTAGCTAAACCTCTGGTCACTTTGAATCTAACATTGATGAATTTCCCTGCTACAGTCGGTTTTAGTACCCTGACGGTCGTTATCTTTTGAGCGCTCCAGGTAAGATACTGAGGCTGAGCAAACTCAAGATAGTAGTCAATCAGATCCCTGTCGACTTTTGGGTCAGGATGGGGAACTTCAGCAATAGGAAGGAAACAGTGAAAGACAAATGCCTTTCGGGTTATAGGCATGTCAAACTGAGAATCCCTAGAGTTCTCACGATCTAGTGACACTACCGGCTCAAGCCAATGTGTGCTTGGACATTCGATAGCTTCCTTAATCAGCTTTTCCACCGACCAAAGAGGAAAAAGTGTTTTCCTGCTTTCCAAGAGATTTTTCTCTCCTTCTCTTCGGCTTCGCTAGCAGCCTTAGCATTGAGATCAAGTCCCATGTCCCTTTTCTTTCTCTTCAGAGCCTCAGCAATGGTCTCTTCTTCTTCGTCACTATCTTCTAGAACACCTTTTCCCTTGTCCTTCGCACTAGAACCCGAAGCTTCAGTACCCTTCGGTCGTTCAGTGGTGACCTTTGGTGGAACAGTTTTGCTTGTAGGAGGAGGCTGAGTTGTGCTTGTAATCCCTTCATTTGTAAATAACTGCATTACACCATTAGGAACCGAAGCTATATATTTGTGAATAGCTTGTGAGTAACCGAACTAGACTTTTGGAAAATCCAATATTTTCGTGCAAGATAGTGTCAAAGATAAAGAAATAAATCAAACTATTTGTGGGATTTTGTGATGTCATTTAAGACACAAAGCAGTGGATCCCGGGCACGAATCTCTTCCTTCAAAGTCAAGAGAGACTTCAAAGTGCTTGTTTGGATTCTCGTTGAATTACGATCAAGTACTTGTTAAGAAGCATTGAAAGGCATCTTTTATATATAAGGCTATTAGGGGTGGCTTTCGCTTCAATTCAGGTTTCGGTTCTTGACATAAGACCAAAATAGAACGAAGTACTTGTGAGACCGATGTGGCCTGTTAAACATGTAGGTTTGGAACATATTCAGTGACTTGTTGACATCAGTTTATTAGAAATATCAAAGAAAAATAAAACTTGGATCCTTTGGGAAGAAAAGTCGTGGTGATAGACATTTTCATAAGGATCTCTCAAAATAAACGGAGATTTCAAGGTACTTCCACAAAAGTGGTTTCGTTAATTCAAAGGTGAAAGTTGTTCACCGTCAATGCATTGTAGGTATTGAATTTTGGGTTTCACTTAGCACGTAGTGGCACGAAACTAAGATCATTAACACAGAAGTTGTGTAACCGTAAACCTCAGTGGTAGATGCTGAGAGTCTCAAGGGTTACATTTATGAAATGAATTATGATGGAGAATAAGATTGAGGTGGTTAAAGAACCGAATGTACCTCTGCTATAAAAGATAGACCAAACAGAAAAACTCTTAACTCAATTGGAGAAGAGTAAGGTAGCTCATGATTAGAGTGAATTTGACAGCCTGATTGGGAAGACATGATTTGTATATATCAAGTCATTAAGGCTTCACTCAAAATCTTTGGAGGCTTGGGTCAACATGTAGCAGCATGCTTCTAGGGACACTAAGCTAGTACATAAATAAAGAATTATACCTGCCCCAGCTCCATCATTGTGAATAGTCCTTATACACGAATTAGATTAAGACTGAAGTAAATTGAAATAAAATGAAAGAAAATATTTTTGAATTATGATTTGAATTTTCTAAAAAGAAATAAAAACAGAAATGAAAAATATTTTTGTATTTTATAAGATTTTCTGAAAAAAGAATTAAAAATAAAAAGAAAAATATTTTTGGATTTTATGAAAATAAAAGGAAAAACATAAAAAAATCCAAAATTGTTCACCGGCCCTCAAATTTGTAAACTTTTCTGAATATTGGGCAGAAACTGTCACTTGCTGAAAGACAGGGGCTGGAATGGAAATTCTATATCAATATACCCTTTTATTTGTAACAAAATCTGGAAATGGACCATTACAGCCAAGTCATGAAAAATTCAGGGACCAGAACTGTCAAATCTTTGAAGTTGAAGGGACCAGAAGTGAAACATAAGCTTTCTTCCCCACTTTATCTGTGATTAAAAGAACAACTGGAACGAATCAAATCGTAGACAAAAACCATAGTACCAATTCCAATCAATTCCATCGTTTCCTATCATAAAGACGCAAATCTGAGTCACTTTTGTTTCAAGCACAAGCAACCCAACCCAAGTTCGTTCCAGGTTCATTGAACCGAAACCATGTTCGGTCCGAGCACAGGTTCTCTTTTCTGATGTTTCGTTCTAGGGCAAACAAACGAAATCATGTTCGTTCCATGTTCATTGATACAAAACTGAAACCATCACTTGGAGATAAGAGGCGAATCGAGCCCGATAGGACCGAACCCGAAATAGACCGAGCGTTTGGTTCATTTCGGTTCCCGGGAGAACCGAACCCGAAAAGGACCGAGCGTTCGCTCTATTTCGCTTCCAACTTTTATTGAGGCGAAAGAGATTTCGGAACAGATTCAGCTTCCATCATTCCTAAGCCTTGTAGGATTTTATTAAAACTTGCTTCAGGCAAGGCCTTAGAAAAGATGTCAGCTAATTGATCAGTGGTTCTTATGAAATGAATTTCTACATTACCATCTTCCACGTGATCCTTGATAAAGTGATACCTCAGTGCTATGTGTTTCGTCTTTGAGTGTTGCACTGGGTTATGACAAATCCTAATTGCACTCTCTGAGTCACAATATAGTGGGATTTTCTTCATGTTCAGGCCATAGTCTCGAAGTTGACTTTGTATCCAAATGACCTGAGATGTGCACGATGCTGCGGCTATGTATTCTGCTTCGGTTGTGGAGAGAGACACACAAGTTTGTTTCTTTGACTGCCAGCTAACGAGTTTGCCATCCAGAAATTGGCATCCTCCAGTAGTACTCTTTCGGTCCAGTCCACATCCTCCTAGATCAGCATCTGAGAATGCTTGGACAAAGAACCCTGATTTGGTTGGGTACCATAGACCGAGAGAAGAGGTTCGCTTAAGGTATCGAAACTAGCAAAATAACAAACAGAGAACATTATATCTGGTTGACTTGCTGTTAGATACATTAGGGACCCTATCATCTGACGATAGAGGGTCATGTCAGCAGCCGGTTTGTCCAGAGAAGGTGTTAACTTCGTGCCAAACGCCATAGGAACCTTTACTTTCGAATCTCCCATCATCCCAAACTTGGAAAGCAAGGTCTTCGTGTAAGCCTCTTGATTAATGAAAATGCCTTCGGGTCCCTGTCTAATATTCAATCCAAGGAAAAAGTTAATAGGACCCATTGAGCTCATTTCAAATTTAGTCTCCATCAACTTCCTAAATTCAGCTGTTAAACCAGGATTTGTGGAACCGAAGATGATATCATCAACGTAAATTTGAACGATCATAAGGTGGTCACCCTCTTTCTTACGAAAGAAGGTTGGGTCAACCGAAACTTGTTTAAACTTTGACATTTTGAGAAATCTAGTTAGCGTTTCATACCATGCCTTGGTGCTTGCTTGAGACCATAGACTGCCTTGTCCAGAATGTAGCAGTAATCTAGATACTTCTCGTTCACGAAACCAGGTGGTTGCTCTACATACATCGTCTCTTCCAGTACTCCATTTAAGAAGGCACACTTCACATCCATTTGGTATACTTCAAAGTTCTTGTGTGCAGCATAGGCGAGAAAAATACGAACCGATTCTAGCCTTGCTACTGGAGCGAAGGTCTCTTCATAATCTATGCCTTCTTCTTGACAGTAACCTTTCACAACCAATCTTGCCTTGTTGCGAATCACATTTCCTTCCTTATCCATCTTGTTCCTGAAAACCCAATTTAGTCCAACCACAGAAGCATCCTTTGGTGTTGGAATCAGTCTCCACACTTTATTCCGCTCGAACTCATTGAGTTCGTCCTGCATCGCCTGTACCTAATCAGAATGATCGAGTGCAGTGTTGATCGTCTTCGGTTCAACCTTGGAGACGAACGAATTAAACATGAAAAATTCCACTTTAGAGAATAGTGCAGTTTGTTTCGCTTTCAGTTGTGATCGTGTGAGTACCTTTTCTGTTGAATCACCAATAATTTGTGTTTGTGGATGATCTTTGGTCCATTTGGTGAGAGGAGGGTAATTAGGATCATATGAGGGATCCAGTTCAGCATTCACTTCTTCTTCGAATTCTGACTGAGTTTCATCATCGTATGTATTTGCCTTCTCCCCCTCGAATGATGATACTTCCTCAGCTTCAGGCTCAGAATTCTCCCTCTGGAATAGACTTTCGGTTGGTATTGATGATGATGGGCTCTCCCCCTGGAATGGTGAATTTTGGTTATGTGGAAAAGACGAACCCTCCCCCTGAATATGAGAACTATCTTTTGGAGGTTCGCTTGTGTCAGGCTGTTCAGTTGTTATCGGTTGTTCTTCTGCCATTTGCTTTGCAACATCATCGATTATCTTCTTCAAGTTGTCTACCTTGTTGTCTGCAGCTTTGGATTCAGAGTGAATAGCCTTTTCTGGTTCATCAAATAGCAGCATGTATTGCTCAAGGAGGTTTAAAATTGGTACCGTAACTTGACCAGGTTTTGGAAATATTTCCTCCACAGAACCTTCGGTTGTGTTCAGTTTCTTGACGTAGTTATCATCGAAGGTGACATAATAGGTCTCTTCAATTTTCTTTGAATGCTTATTCAGAACCCTATATGCTTTGGAGTTTAAGGAATAACCCAGAAAGATTCCTTCGTCTGCTTTGACATCAAACTTGTTTCGGTGCTCCTTTGAATTGAAGATAAAGCATCTTGAACCGAACACATGGAAAAACTTTACATTAGGCTTTCGGTTGTTCAAGATCTCATAAGGAGTGATGGAGAAACGTTTGTTGAGATAAGATCTGTTCTGCGTGTAGCAAGCAGCAGCAATGGCATCAGCCCAGAAATATAGAGGTAGAGAAGCGAAGCTAAGCATGGTTCGGGCTGCTTCACATAAAGATCGGTTTCGCCTTTCCACAATTCCATTCTGTTGTGGAGTATATGGAGCTGATAGGTTGTGAGTTGTCCCCTTCTCTACAAGAAAATCTTCAAAGTCTTTGTTCTTGAACTCCAACCCGTTGTCGCTTCTTATGTTTCGAACTACCTTTCGTAGTTGAACTTCTATCTGCTTGATAACGAGTTTAAGCTTGGGAGTGGCCTCTGATTTCTGCTTCAAAAAGAACACCCAGGTAAACCGAGAGAAGTCATCCACTATTACAAGTATATACTTGTTACCACCAATGCTCTCGATTGAAAATGGACCACATAGATCAATATGAAGTAATTCTAGTGGTTCAATAACTTTTGTATTGACACGAGAAGGATGACTCTGTCGACTTCGCTTTCCCATTTCACACGCAGCACACAAGTGTTCCTTGTCGAACTTCAGAACAGGAAGACCTCAAACATGATCCCCAAGCACCAGCTTGTTGATGTCTTTAAAATTGAGATGGGAGAGTCTTCGGTGCCAAAGCCAGCTTTCATTTGACTGAGCTTTTGTTAGCAAGCAAACAACTGGTTTCCCTCGTATGAGATTGAGATTCAGAGGGTACATCTCTCCTTTTCGCTTTGATTTCAGCAGAATATTGTTCGTCTTCTTTTCAATAATATCTGAGCCATCGTCATCGAATGAAACTTTTAACCCGGTACCAACCACCAGTTGAGAAACACTGATATGGTTGTGTTGTAAGCCTTCAACGTACGCCACCTTTCGTACCGTGAAATTACCATTGGTGATCATACCATAACCTTTGATCGTGCCAAAAGAATTATTACCATACTTGACACTTCCACCATCTTTAAGGGACCGAAACTCCCTCAGCTCTTCCCTTCTTCCTGTCATGTGACGCGAGCAGCCACTGTCTATGTACCATTCATCGTCGAACTGCTCGTCACGCATAACCTGCAAAAATTAAGCAGATTTAGGAACCCAAAGTTTCTTGGCTCCTTGTGAGCCTTTTACAAAACAGGGAATTGTAAGAGAAACATCAACTAAAAAGGTTCTTTTTATTAATGTTGTTTCATCTTTTCTTTTTATGGTGAAAACTTTGATTTTATTAGATTTGAGTACTTTAGGTTCAGTTTCTGGATTTGTGAATTTGACGTTAGCAGACTTTCGGTTCTCTACATTGGGTTTAAACGTAGTCTTCTTTTCGTTTTCTGGAAAGAGCTTTCCTTTTCCCTTTCGATCATTCTGTGAGTGAGAGTGAGAATGAGAAAGATGGGACTTGGGAGCAGAATTAAGGTTTCGGTCATTCCTCTTACTTGGTTGAGAGCTGAAACTACCTTCCCTTCGGTTCTTCTCATTGGTAAGTCCGAAACCATCCTGTCGGTTTCTTTCACTTTGAGGACCGAAACTTCCCTTTCGGTTGTCATCCGTCTGAGGACCGAAAATCCTCTTTCGGTTGCTATTCTTTTGTGGACCGAAACTCTGTTTTCGGTTGTTTTGATTATGTTGAGCAAGAGAAGCTGAGTTTGATTTTGCTTCTTCCTTTGACTTAGTGGTCTTTTCATAGCGAACGTAATTAGGGTTTTGAGATCGCCAAAACTGTTTCCTTTTAGTGAGATTCTTCTTGTATCGCAAATTACGTTGATGCTTTCTTTCTAACACCTGTTTTGGAGTTTTGTGGATGTTGGCCTTTTGCTTCGGTCTTTGAGCATGAGTTTCGCTCTTTAGCAAAGAGGTTTCGCTTGACATCATGGTCGGTTCGCTTGAAGGAATTTTGGTACCACTTGTGCTTGGCACATCAAAGTGTGTAGGTTTATTAAGTAGTTCTGCCACATACCTACCTTTAACCTTCCATGATGTTTTCTTAGATAGACCTACTGTTTCATCGGCGTTATCAATCGGTGCTGACCAGAAAAACTCATCACAGCCATCAGCATTATCTTCTTCTACTAATGTTGTCAGTTCGGCTGTCTGTTGCTTAGTAACTCCTTTAACTGTATAAACTTGATTTGGAGTTGTTTGGACCTTTTGATATACAACAGCCTTTTCCTTGAGGACTTTGTTCTTGTCTTTGGACAAACGAGCGAACTCAACAGAATTTTCAGAAATAAGATTTTTGTTGGTTTCGGGTTCGCTCTTGACAAATTCGGAACAATCCACTACATCTTCTACAGATATTTCACTCATATCATCATCCTCATTGAATTTAGAAGTGTTTTCAATCTCAATTTTATTTTCTGAACTCAACTTGGCATTCAAAGAGTCAAATTTATGTACAGTTTCGGTTTTGATTTTTAATTTGTCATTTTCATCCAACAAATTCTTGAGCATGTCCTTATGGTCTTTTGACTTTATGAAGGACTCTATTTTGTCAAGACCAATTTTGTAAGCGGGAGAAATATCATCAGAACAAACAACTTTTTCATAGTTATATGCATCGGCATCGATTTCATCCTCCTTTAACTCAAGGAAGGGTAAAATCATACGATGTATCTTCTTCCCTATTTCACAATCAAGATGCAATTGAGTAATGTTGGAATATAATCGTTTAGCAATCAAACAAAAAACATTTCTTTGTTTTAAAAGCTTTAAATTATCTTTTAGCAAATAAATTGTTTCATCCCTAGACCTAATCAACTCCTTCTCCTTCTGCTCAATCCATATACGCCTCTTCTCACTCTTTGATGATACCCTGCTGATTTGATCACTTAGGTTAGAGTTTGTGACGCGAGTGTGAGTTAAACTACCACTTATACTAGAAAATTTAGATTTTAATCCATTTAGTTCTTTTTCATAGTTTGTGATTGGGATTTGTAAAGAAACAAGAATAGACTGTACCTTCTTGATTAACTCATCGCATTCGTTGATCTGCTCACTAACAGGTTTCGCTGCAAAACACCTGTCTTCTTGCTCTTTCGCTTCGTCTAGTCCCCCATCAGTGGTATAGCCTCTCATTTGTGACACCCCAGAGGTCACCATTAGACACTTTCCTGCAACGTCCTCTTCTTTCACCAACAAAGCCCTGCAATGAGTGGGCTTCCTCACTTCAGAATCTTCAGAATCTGTGGACCAAACTTCAACACCACCGAACTCATCGTCAGTAGTATTTCCCTGCACAATAAGAGCATTCATAGTGTTATTAGATCCAGATTTCTTCTTCTTGATTTCTTCCAATCGTTGTGTGAGGTTCGCTTCCTCATCTTCATCGTCATTCTTCTCTGACATCTTTCTCAACATTCAATCTTTGGCAAAGTGATTGTTGCCCCCACAGTAGTGACAATTAAAACCTGAGTCACTACCAAGTTTTACTTCCTTCTTTGGTTCTTCGGGATGAGAAACACTCTTCGGTTCCTCCTTCGCTTTCTCGGCACTGTAGCTTCCCTGCCAGTTTCGGTTCTTATTAGCTGGGAACCTTCTTTTGATGAACTTCTTGGGATTTGACACCATCAAAGCATAATCTTCACTTGTTAGATCATATTCAGAAAGATCTAAATCTTCTTCTTCTTCAGCAGCATTCTTTCCTTTGGAGATTAGGGCCAAGGACCCCATGCTAGAAACCACATTCGTTTCTTTAGTCACTGCACTCTCATGTGACTTTAATATTCCCACCAGTTTTGCCAGAGAATAAGCCTTGAATTGTTCATGTGCCTTCACAGTAGACAACACAGCCATCCATTCGGGTCTAAGGCCATTCATGAATGTGAACTTCTGTTCAATGACTTTCCTTTCAATCCCATGCTTTATCATCTTACTAAGGAGATGATTAAAGCGATCGAAGGCTTGAATAAGCTTTTCTTCGGGCTTCTGCTTGAAGTCACCAAATTCTGAGAGCAATAATGTTTGGATTGAATGCTCAAGATCTTCATTCGTAGAGTACAGCTCCTTCAACCTGTCCCAGATTTCTTTCGTTGTTGTGCATGAGCTTACCAACCGAAACGTGTCCGATTGTAAAGCAAACCTTATCATCCTTAAAGTTGTGATGTTGCACTGAAACTTGTCCTTCTCATCTTGGGGTATGTCTTTCACATCATTGAGGAGTTGATTGTACTCCTTTTGAGTTTTAACAATTCTTGAAGTGCTTGAGTGAGCGAATGGACCTACAGTAATCGCCTCCCAGATCAAGTATCCATTGTCCTCTGAACCAATCGCGTAGTCTTCGAAGTGATACGTCCAGACTTCATATTCTTGAGTGTATAATATAGGAATCCTTGTCGTCGATCCTATACTGTTGGAGATATTGATTGGGTTTGACTGAGAATCTTCCATGGACATGATGATGTTTGTTCAAAAAAACCTGCTTAAGATCAGACTTGTAAATAACGTTAGGGTAAGATCGACAATTAAAGAACTACGTCAATAGCAGATGACGGCTCCAGCAATATCGATCAAAGCGGAAAACCCTAAGATCTTCTTCAACAGAAGAGATGTGTGTGGATTACACAGTCTCCTGCTCTGATACCAATTGAAGAGTTGAGAACTCTTAGATCGATTAGATCTTCAACAGGTTAATCAATAAAAACAAACAAATACAGTAAACACGAGATGGAATCAAAGTATTGCTTAATGATTCAAAAGTAGTCACGCCTCAGCAGAGCTCGATGAAGAACTTCCACTGTAGAGGCGAGCTAGGGTTTGTAGTACAATTATGAGAATAATAATGAAAGCTCTTTTTACAAAGGATGCATGCATGCACCTTAAATACTAAACCCTAATAAACACGGTTGGACAAGCCCAAACCGGTAACAAAACTGGGCTAAGGACTGAGCCCAAGACGCAACACTTCTCGTCCCAACAAATCAAATGAACATCATAATCGAATCTAAGCAATTGAAATGAAATGATTTTCTTGATCAAAAGTGCGGAATATTTTTGAATCTGAAACAACGACTCAAAAACTTTTGAAACGAGAAGAAAATCAGAGATCTATTGCTAGAATCCTGCTCTGATATCAATTATAGTTCGAGTGAATTGAGTGATTGAAATGAAATCAGAGTATGAATCAAACAAGAACACATAATCATAAATATAATCTTTTTGGCTCAATATTACTTCTGAAGGATACAAGAGAATGTTTTAGAGTAAGAACAAAGAAGACTCAAAAAGTTACTCTAACTCTAGTACCTATCCCTATTTATAGGAATGACATAAGTAAACAAAAAAAATACACAAGGGCTACACCAATACGCTTCGACATAAAAATGTGCCCTTATGCAATACATACAACACAGACTTCGACACTAACAAATAACTAATGACGCTTCGACACCTCACAACTAAATTCGACCTCAACAGTCTCAACTTCGAGGAGTATCCATGAAAGGTAGTTAAAATCAGGTATTTATATATGGGAGATGATCAAGTGTTTGTGAATGATTATATATTTATATATGTATTATATCTAAAGATTTAGATTATTTTCAAAGCAAGGTGTTCTCATATTTCATTATATGTATCTGAAAATGTTGATCTTAGACCATCCTATCAATCCATAAATATATGTTAAATATATGGATTGGTTGTGTAAATGCTTTTTATCGTTTATGTTTACAAATTGTATATTATTTTGGAAAGATGCATCAGTTAAAGTGAGGAAGAGAGAACTTCGAACAAATAAAATTTTGATGATGGCCCGCTAAGAATAGAGTTTCTTCATATCGTTAAGGAGAACAACTATTTTCATTTTGTCGATGAAGTAGTCAAGTTTTGAGATAAGCAGTTGTTTTTTACTTTATAAAGATTTTAACGTACAATTTCTAATAAACTAACAAAATTTTGATATAATAATTGAGTAGGAATCACATATGTGATATGTTATAATTCAATTACACTTATGCATCCCATATTTATGTTTGACATGTTTAAACCAACTTCTAAGTGTGGTATTTTTTGGTATATTATGTTAAATATAAAATATATTTTGGAGATATTATATTGCACATATAGATATAGATGTATGTTATATTTATGATTTTTGGGATGAAATGTTAAATTTCTTCTACTAGTGTTAGTTATATCCTAAGGACACGAAAGGTACCATCTAAACATGCATTTATTATTATGGTACAAAATCTAATGTTAAAGTTCTTCTACTAGTGTTAATTATATCCTAAGGACACGAAAGGTACCACCTAAACATGCATTTATTATTATGGTACAAAATATAGTGACTAGTGCAAATTGATCTAGTTACAAGCCGATATATATGCCAAGTGTGCATTTTTAGTAGTTGATTGGTGGATCACTTTGTGTGATCCTAGTAAGAGATGGTTAGGGTGGCCATTTTAATCAAAACAATGGCTACTTGGTGTTGACTATGTATGTAACTTTCTAATATAGACATTTACACTTTATCATGTCGTACATGTTCTTACTCGAAGATATGGAAGACTATAAGTCCATCTCAAAGCATGGTATTTTGGGAATATTTTCTTAAATATAAGCATTTTAATTATATGTGTTTAAATATTGTGTCATATATCTATTATATTGTGTTTAACTCTTGAACTATTCATATTTATATCTAGCATGTGTTGTGTTTATTTCATGGTTGAAGAGGTGTTTCTTAGGTGACACAAGATGATATTTGTGTTTGGGAGTTATGTGAGGTGTTTTTATGTGGCACAAAAGGAGGTTGTTGTTCGATAATCTTAAGTATGCAGTTGAAGATAGTAATGGGTATTGGGGTTTGACCATTTATCTTAAATGATTAAAAGTACCGTGTGTGTGTATGTATATATATATATATATATATATATATATATATATATATATATATATACTAATTGGTAACTTTATTTATGCATGTTAGGTATCTCATATATACCTAAGAAATTTCCAACTTGGTAAATCGTTGAAACTCGAGATGTTAATACATTTATGCACTTAATAAATTGATCATTTGACTCCATGATGATTATGAATTTAATAATTATTCTTTTAAAAGTACCCTACGAGAATGTGATTTACGTTATGCAGAACCAAATTGGTATGCGCCATGATTAAATGTACAATAAGCTAAATACATCAAACACAATTGGTCAAAGAATTATTTTAACCAACTTATGATTATATGGAATACTTAAATGAATGGTAAATGCCACCCTTGAATAACTTAGTCTTAAGGCCTCTGCAGAAAAGGTCGATCATAGTTACGTTCGAGTAACAAATGTGATATCTAAGCTGAAACTTCAGACCTTGTTATAAACATCTTCTTACCACTTTAAAACATGTAAGGTCAAGGGTAAAAACACCCCTTGGGTGCCACATCTACCATCCAGTCCCATAAAAAAGGGAAGAGACTTGTCACACTATCTTAGTGCATCCATAATACATTGAACTTTAAAGAGTTTAATGGATTACCACATTCTTATTTTACTTTTCATATAACTCTATAACTTTTCCCTTTTGATGCATTAAACTCTTCAAAAGTTCAATGGAATACTTATTTTAAACTTGAAAATGTTATATTTTCCCATTGAACTCCATATCCATTGAACGCTAATATGACATACCACTATGGTTAAGTTTAATTTATTAAATGATCAACTACACATTTAACCTCATTCTTCTCTTCCTTGAAATTATACATTATGGATGCTCTTATTAAAAGAAAATATGATACCTCAACTTAAACGAGAAACCTTACTTGTGAATTATCATATTATTACATGTAGCATAAACACATGGAGACAACAATACAAAAATCTTAGGTCATGTTTGGTCTGTTAATTCAGGTAGAGTCGGGAGGAGTCAGATTTATAAATTTTATTTCATGGTGTTATTGATTGACAATCACATGTAATTAAACACAAGTAGATTCTCTGATAATTCATGTTTCAAGGGTTTCATTATTCCACTGAGCTCTCTCAAAGAAATGAATTTCCTTATTCAATGTTTTATTAAAAAAAATATCCTCGTAAACTCATTAAAACACAATTATGTTATGTTTTTCTCACCATTCACTCATTTTCTTTATTATCACACTTCTTTACATCATTGTTCGGCTGTCTTTACCAACAAAACATGTGAGAAACTCTAATATATTATCTATTATCTATTATATTTGAGAAAGTTACAAAAATGGTCCCTACGGTATAGCATAATAGGCACCTATAATCCAACTTCAATAAAATGGACAAAGTTGCTCCTTGTGTTATTTGGATTTTACAAAATTGATCCCTTCGTTAGACGGTGTCAATCACTTTTCATTTAATTCCTATCACGTGCATATCATGTGAGGGTATTTTCCTCATTTTATGCAGCTCGTGAGGGTATTTCCATAACAATAGGTTGACTGGGAATGGTATGAAGAACTCGATTAAATAAGTAGAAAATGGATCATTTTACCCGAACTCATCTTCTACTAAGCTGCTTCACAACCACATTGACATACTTAGTTGGATCTCGAGGATTATTAATGGTACCAATATAGACAACACCGAACCCAATTTCTCCAAGATTTGAAGAAATTGTGAAGTTCCTTGTGGCATATTTGAGTTCAGAAAATTTAAACTCTCTGAGAATACTTCTCTTTCTAAGAAACTTAGATACCTGATCTTTCTAAATTTTGTTACTGGCTCGAGGGAAGTTTGGGAATTTGAATCTGATCCAGATGCAGTACGATTTGTAGATCTAGAACAGAAATATCTGGTACTTCATATTTGTATGTGCAGTAAGATGACTGAAAGCACTTTATTGTGTCTCTCAGGGTCTTCTATATCCACTGTTAAACACATAATCAAACTCGATAAATTTGGGTTTTGTAATTCATGAAAACCAGACTTCTTCGTTTTCTAGTAATAGGAAATCATTCTAATAACAATATAGCTCTACCACAACTAATTGATGTATAATAAGAAAAGTGTAATGTGCAGCTTCACCCTTTCTATTATGCATAACAACATAACATGGTCAGCCGGTTAGGGCTTAACGTAATCCTTCATTTCATGAATTGAAAGTGTTAAACATAAATTTAAGAACTCAGATTCAATCAATTAGAGAACTAGGGGTAGAACAAAGGACACACAAATCGAAGAACTCAGATTAAACTAATCACAAAAAATGAACCCTAAGTGGAAGAGTCAAGAAGAGAAACAAAAGAAATTACCTATTATTAGCTAAGAAAATTACAAATATGTCCTTGTGGTATGCGAGGGTAGCACATAAAATGACAAAAATACCCTCACATGGTATGCAGGTGATTGGAATTAAACGACAAGTGAGTGACACCGTCTAATGGAGGAACCAAATTTGTAATATCCAATTAACACAAGAACGAATTTTTTCCATTTTATTGAAGTTAGACTATAGATGTCTATTATGACATACCACATGGACCATTTTTTAATTTTCTCATCATACTATATTATAAATGAAGCATTTTTCCTTTCACCACATTCATTTGAAACTCCTATGCACTTTTCCTTTCACCACATTCATTAGAAACTCCTATGCACTTTTCCTTTCACCACGTTCATTTGAAACTCCCATGACTTTTCAATTTCTTTCTAATAATAATTATAAGTTGGTTAATAAGGTTAAATAAATATCAAACCTAAAGTATAATCATATATAAACTAAATTTCAATATTAAAATAATATCTTTACTTCTACTTATAAAGTTATGTTTTGTTAACTTTTAACATATTATACTTAATTTATTAGTTTTAATATATTGTTGGAGGTAAACCATTATGATTTTAAATATACAATTTTGGAACAATTTGTATAAAATATTTAAATTATTAATTTGAATATAACATTACAGGGTTAAGTTAAATATAAATTTTAGTTTAACTTAAACAACCCAAAGAATATTTTGTAAATAGTTAAAAGTGATTAATTGTAGTGTCTTTCTAATAATGATTATACGTTGGTTAATAAGGTTAAATAAATATCAACCCTAAAGTGTAATTATAAATATACTAAATTTCAATTTAAAAATAATATCTTTACTCCTACTTATAAAGTTATGTCTTTAACTTTTAACATATTATACTTAATTTATTAGATTTAATATGTTGTTGTATGTAAACCATTATCAGTTTAAAGCTACAACTTTTGAACAGTTTAGACAAAATACTGAAATTTTTAATTTAAATATAACATTACAATGTCAACTTAAATATAAATTTCAGTTCCACTTAAAAAACCAAAGAATATTTTGTAAATAGTTAAAAGTGATAAATTGTAGTGATAAATGCAAAAACAAACTTGTAATCTCAATTTAACTAAAATATTTCCTAAAGATATTTTTATAACCGTTAAAAGTTTTCAAATAAGTAGCTTAAAATAAATTATAAAAGCAGTAGTTAAAAATAACTCATATAAATGATTATATTGTTACCTTTAAAATCAAAATACAATGTTTGATGTTTTAAATAATTATAATGATAGAAATTAAAACATTAAACAAATAAATTTTAAAAAATTAAGTAACAATAAAAACTATAAATAACATTAAACCATATATTATATTTAATTTTATTCATGTGTAACTCGCGGATAGATGTCATTCATGCGATTGAGATTATGCAATTATAATAGATGTATATATTTTCATATAATTCAAAATAATCAATATATTATATCAATTTAGTATATATGAATTATTATATCAAATTTAACAACAACATTATTGTTATATTTAAAAAAAACATATATTTGTAAAGACTTCAACTATATAGGTGTTTCTGCGCAACGCGCGAGTATTCGCCTAGTTATATTTTATAAATGAAACATTTTTCCTTACACCATGTGTATTTGAAACATCTTAACTTTTCAACTTCCAACCCAATATATTTAATTTGTTAATTTAAATATGTTATTAATTATAGAAAAAATTCTATAACTGGTACATGTGGTTTACCAGAAGTCACAACTTCAGTCCTTATTAATTTTTTTAACGAACATGGTCCTTGTGGTTTCTAAATCTTGCATGGTTAGTCCTTGTGGTTTCATTTTGTCTCATAATTGTTCCGAAATTACCATTTTATCCATTATATGATTTTTTATTAATTTTTATTTCCTATATTTAATTTTAAATTTAATAATGTAACATTCCATTTGAAATTAAATAAATAATAAACCCTAAACCCCAAGATGTAAATTATATTTTTATTTTATATTATTGTAGCCAAAAATCAATAATAACTTAGCAAGGTGTTGGTTTCGGGGAGTTAAATGTCATAATTTGGATTTTGGGGGTTAAAGTGTAATTTCTGGATTGGTTTTGTAAAGAATTTTGAAGGTTGAGGGTTGTTTGGTAAATTATGGATTTAAGTTGAAAAGAATTAAGAGGGAGGGGTTGGAAGTGTGATTATGAGTTAAGTCTAAATATGGACGGGCATAGACCCGTCACCCTCCTCTTAGCCTCCGTTTATAAGGCAACATAAACCCTAACCCTAATCTCATGCAACAGCCGCCACCCTTATATCCCCTACATCCGGCCGCCGCCTCTTTGCCTGAAGAAGCTAGAAACCACCGCAACTATCCTACTGTCGGCAACGACTAGCATTGTTAGGGGGAGCTTTCAAGACCGAAGACGAGTGTGAACGACTGCCACTACCCTACCTCCGCCACTTCTCCTTCTCTGTCGCCATCCGCAGCCACCGCCGCAGCTCGACGACTCTCCTTTCGCTGCTCCGGTCAACATCACCACTCCGAGGGAGGCTATTGGGTGTGTTTTGGCGTGTGTGTCGTGGGTGTGGGTGTGATGGTGTGTGTTGCTTGATCGTGAATCAAATGAGAAGCCACCACCAACACTGTGAGGTGGTGGCTATCATCTCCAACCACCGCCTGCCGCCACAAGGGTGGCAATGTCGTGTGTATTTTTGAATGTAGGTGTGTGTACGTGTGTGTGTTGCAGTATATGTCATCGAACGGGTGTTTGTTTGGCCGGAAAACCGAAGAAATCCACCACCACCACCGTGAGGTGGTGGCTGCCGCCTTCTGTCGCCGACAGCCGCCGTGTTGGGTGGCTGTGTGCATAGATTAATGTGTGTATGTGTTTTCTATATAATAATGTATTGGGTGCTTGTTGTCATATTTGACTCGGAAACCACCACCACCGCCGTGAGGTGGTGGCTGTCGCCGTGGACCGCCGTTGACCACCGCCGCCCGAGGTGGTAGTGGGCGGTGCCCGACCTATTAAACGCTAATTAACCTAAAAGCCTAACCCGAAACCTAGTTGTCACGTATTTGGGTTGGAAACCCTAATTAGGGTTTAGAAAACCCTAATGTCAAGAAACCCTAATTTTGGAGTTGGTTGGACCAGCGTTAAAGCCGTTAATTAAATTCTAAATAATACTTAATAATGCCCCTACAATTAACTTAATGCAATATTGGGCTTAATGGATTAAGTCCTTAATGGGTTAAGTGTTTTTACTTAACCCTAATCGTCATTTTATGTGAAAACCCTAATCGTGTTTGGGCTTCAGGTTGGAACTTTCTTTTGGGCTTAGGCGTTTGGGTTCTTGTTGGGCCATTTGAGATCAAGTGTATGGACTAGGAGAATTGGATGGGCTTTAAAGTAAGGCCCGTGTAAGGGGTTTGGGCCCAATTTGGAAAATTGGGCCATAATTGGGCCTTGACTGATTATTTGGCTTTTGAGCCTCTAGAGTTTGAGTTTGGACCTTGGTTTTGGACCAAGCTATGTTAGGGGTAAAATAGTCTTTTTACCCCAAGTATGGATTTATGGTCATGCATTGGCACCCAATTGTTAATTGGGTATTGTTTTGATGTTTGATAGTTCGGGAATCTGTCGGCCAACAGTCGGGGTTCGTCTGTGTGATTCGGCAGTGTGATGTGAGTTTTCGCACTATATCCATGGGTCGAAGGCACCAATGCCGACCCATTACTTGTTATCTGGAATGCTAGTTGTTTCTGTGATACTTGCATGAAAGACCATGGGGGAGCCCATGACATTTGGATATAAGACCATGGGGGAGCCCATGGCATTTTGATATAAAACTATGGAGGGTGCCCATGGCATTTGGATATAAGACCATGGGGGGAGCCCATGACATTCCTGGTAAAGACCATGGAGGAGCCCATGGCAATTATATGCATGTTGGATGATACTCTGTGAATGATATTCTATGGATGATATTTTGGGGAACTCACTAAGCTTTGTGCTTATGGTTTTCACTTTATGTTTCAGGTACTCGGGTTTTCAAATGGAAGGGCTCAGGATGATTGCAGAGCACACACCACATGTTTTCCGTTTTTGTGTATTACTCTGATTTGTCAATGTTTTGTAAAACTTAATTACTCTTGTTTTTATGGGAAAGACATGTATTAACGATTATTTAATCTAAAAACAAAAAAAATTTATATCATGATTTTTGGGGTGTTACAAATAAAAACCCTATTAATCTACCGCACCCACCCTACTCCCTTGTCACTAACAAACGTTCATTTCTATTTCATTGAAACCCAAACATATTCGATCTCCAACCCATAGATTCCAATTTGATTGGATTTCCCTAATAAATCTGATAAATCCAACCTAAAGACAAAGAAACCCTAACCAATCTTCAAATATTAGTTAGGAGACTATGGGATGAGAAGCATGCAAAGCAATCTCATCGTAACAAGACTTGTCGGCACCTATGAAAAAGAAGAAGAACATAGGGAAGAACTTGGAGAATGCGTAATAGCTGAGAAGCATACGAGAAATGATTTTCGTCGAATATACACAGTTGTGGGTGTTGTGGTAAGGTGCCCTCTCAATACCAAATTCCTCACTAAAACTGCATCCTCCGAATTGTAACGACCCAATTTTTTTAAAGAAATTTTTTTCATTTTTAATTAACCAAATACATTCCCATAAATCAAGAAATTCCAAAACAATTGTTTCAAATCCATATTCATTACAACTTTATTTTTCAAATATCAGAGTGTCCCATAAGGTTGCCTGAGAGAGAGTGCACGCCACCATCAAGCTTTGCCCTTGCCCTTGGACTCAGATGAACCTGAAAGCAAATCCACAAACTGTAAGCGAATGCTTAGTGAGTCCCCCAGAGCATACCACACACATACACATATCTTGTTAGCTGATCAAAGCTACGCATGTAACACATAAGCCATGCATACATAAAACCTGTAAGAATGCCATGGGCTACCCCACGTGGTCTTTACCTAGGACTGCCATGGGCTACCCCACATGGTCTTACATCCAATGTCATGGGCTCCCCCACATGTTATTTACCTAGGAATGCCATGGGCTACCCCACATGGTCTTATATCCAACACCACGGGATCCCCCCGGGGTCTTCCACACAATCACATATCATAACAAATCACATTTCATATCAAATCACATAAGGACCATCACATATAACATAATCACATAACGGGCCGGCCTTGGTGCCTTAGACTCATTGATATGGTGAGAAGACTCACCTCTCAAAGGCTGAACCGGCAAACTGTAGTCGGATATATCCCACGCTGCTCCTCCCAAACTGTCTATACTCAAAGAGTAAATCTCTCAGCATAAACCCATAAATACCCCCAGGGTCAACCCTGGTCAAAATCAAGGTCTATAGTTAGGGTCAACAGTCCATATTGACCTTGACTCGTCGAGTACAGTCGCTCACTTGTCGGGTTCCCTGCTTAACTCATCGACTCGCCGAGTCACCCGAGGGACTCGTCAAGTTCCTTGGTGTTTACGGACGTAAACCACCAACCGTACACCCCTGACCGTGAACCCTTGGTCATGAACCCTTTCGACTCGCCGAGTCTTTTGCACGACTCTTCGAGTCCCTATTAGTCCATTGTGTTTACGGCCTCTTCCAGTTGGACTCAAGGTCCCAAACTTCAGATCTATACTCTACTAGTGTGGAATACACGTAAAGTTGCAAACTTTACGTGCATGCAAGGCCTCTCATGGCCATAATCACCAAAACTAACCTTCAACAAGGTTTCCATGCATGGGGAGGGAACGAGCTTACTAAAAGGTGCAACTTTATGATAATTGGGACCTATGAAGGTACAGATCTGGAGCCATATCCTTGTGATTGGTCCAGATCTGGGCTTGCTTCCATTTCCTCAAAGTTAGTTACAACTCTCTGTTGGGGTGCAAAGTTCTTCATGTATGAATTTGTAATGGTTTGACTCATGTAGACCCACTTGCATGTGGCGCATTAGCCTTTAGATACATGTGTTAGTGAGAGTGAGAGAGAGACATGTAAACACCTCTATAAATAGTGGGTTCATACCACATGTAGAGGTGTGCTTGAGAGATGTAAAAGTGAGTGTGTGAGTGTGTGTTATTTATGTAGATGTAGATCTATGTCGCTTTTTGTAACACAATACATATTCAATACATCTCTTGAACACCCAAATCACCATGTTCATTGTGCAAACTTTAATTCCGCATGCCAAACCATGTTCTTTGTCACTACAATTGGTATCAGAGCGGGTCTTCAAGATCAATGTGATATTTGAAGAACGATTCTCGGTTTGGCAAAATCTGTCACAATTGGAGCATTTATGGTGAGTCTCTCTCTATGATCTCTCGTAATCATTAAATCATGCGTTGCATTTTTGAATTTTGATCGATTTGAATCATTGGATCAAATTCTTTTTGAAAAACCCCATTGTTGATCCAATTATTTTTTTAATGATCAATCATATTTGTTTCGTGCCTAATTGTTGTTGATCAAACTCATATTTTCTTTGATTCAGCCCAATTTGAATTACATTTGCCCAAATCAATTTAAATTCAAGAATTATTGTTCATGAAACCCAAACAAAAGATCGATACTGTTCATATTGTATCATTGAGCCCAAAAACCCGAAATTACTATTCAGTGTTGTTTTAAGCCCAACAAGTGAGATATAATTGATCTTAATTCATTTGTGAGCCCAAAAATCATTTACATCGTTCCAGATCTTGTTTCACGCATCAATTACTTGTACCATTGAATCATCGGATATCTTAATCTTCTTCTGTTCTTGGTGATTTTGATCTGAGTTTGTCTCCAGTGAATGTGTATATCGATTAAAAATCAAATCGCATGTTTCTTTGTTAATCAACTGAAGCATCGATTCAAAGTCAATTAGATTGAATCGGATATCTTAATTCGCATATTTCGTATCCAGTGAATGTGTATATCAATTTCAATGGTCGCATGAAAGTCGAAATTGAGTTTTGATGTTGAAATCGACGTGTGTGATCTTGCAAGAAGCTTTTCATCGATTTTTCAAAAGTTTGAAGATTTGATTTTGTTTTGATTTTACTTCTTGAAAATTGATATACGACGAACGAACTGAGATTCACGAACTCAGTTGTTCGTTATTTGGAAGATGGAACATTGGGATACGAATCATGGTTTGTATGTCGATTTCTGTGTTTCAAAGGCTATGAAATCGAAGGTTTGAAAAATTGAAGATTAATTTTGGGAGTCGATGGTTGAAGCTTTGGTTTACAGTCGAATGTTTGTTGATGTGTAAAGACGATTGTCGATTTTAGGTTAGAACAAATGATCGATTGGGTTGGAATTCGAATGGTTGGACTGGTAATTTGGATAATTTGGTGTTGGTTATTGAAATCGGTGTAATTCCTTGGGTTTCATATGCGAAGAATTGAAATGGGTGATGTTGATTAACGAAGACTGTATTTTGGGTTTGATATTCGGATGATCAAAGGGTGATCGGGATTTGAAAGAAGGTGTATTTGGGTCGATTAAAGAAACTGGATTTGTTTTGGGGATGAACGAACCTTGAGCTGTGAATGAATGATCGAAGAAATATGGATTTCGCATGATTGAAGTCGATGATCTGTAAAAGCAAATTGTTAATTTTGGATTTAAGGGGTTGATTTAGTGCCTGTATGTGTGCTCATTCGTTTCTAAAGGACATCGATTTTGGGGTCCCTGTAATGAAAAGAACGAAGAACTGGAGTCGACGATAGATTGACGAACAGTTGGTGTTTGAGAAAGAATGAAGAACTGTATGAACTGGGTTGAAAGAACGAACTGGAAAAGTCGATTCAGAGGGACGATTAAGAGGTTACTGTACATTCAGAGTCTTCGTGTGCTTCGCATTCGTGTGTTTAGGAAATTTTGGGAAGATGATTTTCATATGAAGAGGAGAGAGAAGGAAAATCTTCGTATGTTTGGGTGAAAAATTTTCGTGTGTTTGGTTCCTGAGATTTTCGTACGAAGCGTTCATAAGAAACGTACGAAGCGATCATGTGAATTGATGAAAAAGAAAGACAAATTTTCGAAAATGGTCCTTGAAAATTCGCATGTTTGTCACCTGAAAATTTCGTATGTTGGGTTGCAAAAGTTCGTATGTTGGGAAGCAAAACCAAAAGTTTCGCATGTAGTCCCTCAAGATTTGACTGTTTAACAAAGGGAAAAAGCAAGGCTTCGAATGTTTGTTCAAGTCTTCGAATATTTTGATCAAAAAGTAAAATTTTCGAATTCAGCCCTTAAACTTTCGAACATTTGGCAATCTCCACAAATAATTGAAGTATCGAATGTTTGACACTTTTCACCCAAATTCGAAAATTTTTGAAGTTTCGAATGTTTGACACTTTTCACCCAAATTCGAAAATTTTTTGAAGTTTCGAATGTTTGACACTTTTCACCCAAATTCGAATATTTTCTGAAATTTCGAATATTTTGGGGATTCTTCGTATGTTTGGTGCAAATGGCAGAATTTTCGAAAATAGTCCCTGAGACTTCGAATGTTTGGCGGTTCATACACAAATTCGAAAAAGGACTGTTTTTGCTGAAAATTGAAGAAAATACATTTCAGGCCCCTGCAGTTTGTGCAAATTGACGCTTTCTACCCAGCTTTGGAAAAGGGGGAGAGTTTTGCATATTTTGCTGTTTTGGGCGCACCGAGTCACTGCATAATTTTGAAATTGACAATTTCTACCTATTTTTGAGAAATTTTGTCAAAGGCGATCCGTGAACGAAGCTAAAAATTCAATATTTTTTGGATTTTCCGGATTGAAGCACATAGTTTATGTCACATGTTAAGGGGGAGTTTTGACACGAAAAATTCCGAATAGAGCACGTTCTTTTTCCTTGGGAGTTTTATAATCAATTTTCGATTATAAAAAGGGGGAGAAGTTTTATATGGAAATTCGAACTTGAATTTTTCGTATTACGCGGATTTGAAGACCGAAGTGATCTTGATTTTTGAAGCTTACGAGATGATGCAATTGGAAGTTCGAAATGATTTATTTTTGAAATGGGTTTGGTATTATTGAAGATTTTTTGGGATGTGTTTTTAGCGCAACTTTTGGGTGATTATTTGGAGTTAATCATTCGTTGCTGCTCAGTTTGTATGGTTTCACATCCTAGAGCCCAAATTGAAGAATCATGGAAGAATTGAAGATTGAAGTTCGTTTCGACATGTGTCACGCTTGAGGCTCGAACCGCGTAGTTGCTCGACTTTGGAAGATTTGAAGTGGTTCATCCATTCCTAACTTTGAGGGGGAGAATGTTGGGGTGCAAAGTTCTTCATGTATGAATTTGTAATGGTTTGACTCATGTAAACCCACTTGCATGTGGTGCATTAGCCTTTAGATACATGTGTTAGTGAGAGTGAGAGAGAGACATGTAAACACCTCTATAAATAGTGGGTTCATACCACATGTAGAGGTGTGCTTGAGAGATGTAAAAGTGAGTGTGTGAGTGTGTGTTATTTATGTAGATGTAGATATATGTCCCTTTTTGTAACACAATACATATTCAATACATCTCTTGAACACCCACATCACCATGTTCATTGTGCAAACCTTAATTCCGCATGCCAAACCATGTTCTTTGTCACTACACTCTCAAATAGAATTTATGCTTAAGGTAACAGATTCATACCTCAAATCAATGCCCAAGACAAACTAGATGCTAGATCTAGTGTTTTCCCCTTGATACTTCTTCTTCAAGCTTGGAATCCTCCCCAAAATCTCAAGGTTAAGCTCCCAATTGATCTTACTTCACTCACAAGAGGGTGTGCGGCCGTAAACGTTCTTCTAAGGTGCTAAGGGAGGCTACTGGGGCGGATAATGATGTTTATATAGGGGCAAACCCCAAAATTAGGGTTTTCTTTAAACAGCTCGGACTCACCGAGTCGACCCTTCCGACTCGCCGAGTCACCTCCGTCCCGCGTTCCAAATACCCGACTCTACTCGACGAGTTGGTCCTCCAACTCGCCGAGTCCATGCATGAACCTCTCCAAATTATCAACTTTCCAGCCAATACCTGAATCGGGTGTTACAAGTCTCCCCCACTTGAACTAGACTTCGTCCTCGAAGTCTGCTGACCCAAATAAATCAGGGTAATGCTCACGCATCTCCTCTTCCGGTTCCCAAGTCCATTCGGAGCCCTTCCAATGTTGCCATTGCACTTTCACCAATCTTACTTCCTTATTCCGAAGAGCCTTCGTCTTCCTATCCAAGATGGCAACGGGCTTCTCGATGTAGTTCAAGCTCTCATCCACCTGGATATCACCCAATGAGACAACCGCAGCCTCGTCTGTGACACACTTCCGAAGTTGCAACACATGGAACGTGTTGTGAATCTGGCTAAGCTCCTCTGGCAGATTCAAGCGATAAGCTACTTTTCCTACCCGAGCCGTGATCCTGAACGAGCCTATATACCGAGGCCCCAGCTTGCCTCTCTTCCGAAACCTGATGATCCCTTTCCAGGGCGACACTTTCAGCAATACGAAATCCCCCACCTGAAACTCAAGATCTGATCGCCGTTGGTCGGCAAAGCTTTTCTGACGGCTCTGCGCGACCCGCAACCGATCGCGCACCTGTTGAATCAACCCAGTAGTCTTGAGCACTACTTCAGTGCTTCCCATGACCCGGTGTCCAACCTCATCCCAACAAACCGGGGTCCTACACCTCCGACCATATAACATCTCAAACGGAGCTCGGTCGATACTGGCATGATAACTATTATTGTATGAAAACTCTGCCAGTGGGAGATACGTATCCCAACTCCCTCCAAAATCCAACACGCATGCCCGCAGCATATCCTCCAGTGTCTGGATCGTTCTCTCACTCTGACCGTCGGTCTGGGGGTGGTATGTCGTGCTAAAGTGTAGCTGAGTGCCCAACTCCTCGTGGAATTTCTTCCAGAATCTGGGTGTGAACCGAACATCACGATCAGAGACTACCGACACAGGAACCCCATGTCTAGCCACCACCTCACCCACGTAAATATCCGCCAACTTCTCTGCGGATATACTTTCTGATATTGGAATGAAATGGGCGCTCTTGGTCAGTCTATCCACAATCACCCATATGGCATCCACACCCCTCGCCGTCCTTGGCAACTTCATAATGAAGTCCATCGTGATCTCCTCCCACTTCCACATGGGAATGGGTAGCGGCTGGATCTTACCATGAGGCTGCTGATGCTCGGCCTTGACCTTCCTGAAGGTCAAGCACCGCTCTACAAACCACGTAATTTCCCACTTCATGCATGGCCACCAATAACTCAGCCTCAAGTCCCTATACATTTTTGTAGCTCCTGGATGTATAGAGAACCTGGACTTATGCGCTTCCTCCAATATCTTTTGTCTCACTCCCCCAGTCGTCGGTACCCACACTCGAACACACTGCGTCAATAGGCCTCGACTATCCTTAACAAACAAAGGATATTGCCCTCGGATCCTTTCTACCTTCCAATTCTCTTTCTTTACTCCCTCAACCTGAGCCGCTTTGATCATCTCCAACAATGGAGAGATCACTGTCATCCTCAAACACACATTCCCAATCGGGGAATCTGTCGTCTTACGGCTCAAAGCGTCGGCCACTACGTTGGCCTTCCCTGGATGGTAAAGGATCTCACAGTCATAATCCTTCAGCACATCCAACCACCTTCTCTGTCGCATGTTGAGGTTCTGCTGGTCCATCAAATACTTCAGACTCTTGTGGTCGGTGTAAATGGTACACCGTACTCCGTACAAATAATGCCTCCATATCTTGAGGGAAAATACCACTGCCCCCAGTTCCAGATCGTGAGTGGGGTAACTCGCCTCTTGAGGCTTCGGTTGTCGCGAGGCATATGCTATCATGTGCCCTCTTTGCATCAGTACCGCACCTAACCCTGAAATCGATGCGTCACAGTACACCACCAGATCATCTAATCCCTCTGGTAAAACAAGGATCGGAGCCTTGCACAATCTCCGCCTCATGATCTCGAAGGCCAACTGTTGATCCGTACCCCACCGAAACGTCACATTCTTCTTGGTTAGTTATGTCAATGGCACAACAATCTTGGAGAAGTCCTGAATAAATCTCCGATAATAACCCGCTAAAACCAAGAAGCTACGAATCTTAGATGCATTCTTCGGTACTTCCCACCGCATCACAGCCTCAACCTTGGTTGGATCAACCGAAATACCCTCCTGATTGATGATATGCCCTAAGAATTGTACCTCTCGCAGCCAGAAATCACACTTGGAGAACTTGGCATACAGCTTATCCGCCCTTAGGGTCTCCAACACCTCCCTTAAGTTTTGTTTGTGCTGCTCCCTGGTCTTAGAATAGACCAAGATATCATCAATGAAAACGATCACCGACCGATCCAGCATCGATCTACACACCCTATTCATAAGGTCCATGAATGTTGTTGGGGCATTGGTGAGCCCAAACGGCATCACTACAAACTCATAATGCCCATACCGAGTCCTGAAAGTCGTCTTCGGTATATCCTCATCCCAAATCCTCATCTGATGGTATCCCAACCGAAGATCAATCTTGGAAAACCAAGACGCACCCTACAGCTGATCGAACAAATCATCGATCCTTGGCAACGGATAACGGTTCTTCACCGTTAGCTTGTTTAGCTCTCTATAATCGATACACATCATGTGGGATCCATCCTTCTTTTTCACGAAAAGGGTTGGTGCTCCCCACGGATAACTACTCAGACGAATGAACCCTCGGTCTAACAGCTCTTGAAGCTGTGTAGATAACTCTTGCATCTCAGGTGGTGCCAACCGATATGGTGCCTTTTCTATTGGAGCGGCACCCGGCACCAAATCTATGCGAAATTCCACCTGCCTCTCCGGAGGCACTCCTGGTAACTCTTCGGGGAAAACATCCCAAAAGTCCTGAACAACGGGCACACTGCCTACATCCTTCGTGATCTCTACCCTTGTGTCTGAGATATATGCCAGAAATCTCGTACAACCCTGCTGCAGGAACCTCCTAGCCCTTGCAGCCGAACAGAGGGTCGGTGCCTGCGATGCCCTATCACCATGTATCACCAGTTCTCCCCCACTTGGGGTTCGAACCCTCACCAACTGATGCTCGCAGTCAATCATGGCCCTGTTGGCCCTCAACCAATCCATTCCGATAATCACTTTCAGCCCTCGCAATGGTATCGGGACTAGGTCGACTCGAAATCTCTCACCAAGTACATTCAGGACACAGTCCCGATACACCTTTGTAGCACTAACGGTGCGGTCATCCTCAATCTCCACCTCTAGCGGGGAATCCAAAGTTCCCGGTGCGTCCCGGAACTTCTTGCTAAGCGCAAGGGATATGAACGGTCGGGTAGCACCCGAATCAAGCAAGACATGAGCAGACATACCATTGACCAAAAAGGTCCCTATACAAGCATATAGTACACATAAGCGAAACAACTACATAGAGTTAGGGAAGAATGAATACGTACCAGCCACTACGTCTGGCGCTGCCCGTGCCTCCTCGGTAGTTAGCTGAAATGCACGGCTCCTCACTGTTGGAGCTTCCGCCTTAGTAGGGCGACCTTCGGTAATCCTCATTGTGGCGGGCGCGGGCGCCGCCACTGCTCCCCCACCTCCCTGCAATCTCGAACAATCGGCATTTTTATGGCCAGTCTGGTTGCAGTGGAAACATATCAAGCCCTTCTTAGGGCAATCCCTGCTCACGTGGCCCTGCTGACCACAAGAGTAACATCCCGATATCCCAGTTGTCCGACACTCCCCACTATGAAACCTCCCGCACTTGGCACATCGGCCCTGTCCCTGCTGGCCTCTACCCGAAGAATCAGAGGTCTTAGGCTTCTTATCCTGAGCCCCTGCTACCTGCACCTGCTCAGTCTTCCGCTTAGTGCGGGAATCCAATTCCATCTCCCTCTCACGAGCCTTCTCCACCATCTCGTTCAGGTTTTTGCACCCCATAAAGCTCACGAATTCCCGGATATCATCCCTCAGCATGGAATGATATCGGGTCCGTCTCATCTCCTCATCGGTAGCATACTGTGGGATCAACAAAGCTCGTTCTCGAAACTTGGCGGTGATCTCTGCCACAGTCTCGATGGTCTACTGCAAAGCATGAAACTCCCGCACTAGTCGTTGCACCTCAATGGGTGGTGCAAACTCCAAATCAAACCGCCGGACAAACTCAGCCCATGTCATCTCAGCCACCCCGGCTGTTCCACCTGTCTAGTAACCTCGCCCCACCAATCCCGAGCTCTATCTCTCAGCATGCAAGAAGCAAACCCAACCTTTGCCATATCCGGGCAAGAACTCGTGCGCTGGGCGTTTTCGATATCTGCCACCCAGCGTCGGCTGACAATGGGGTCCCTGACCCCGAAAAACTCTGGCGCCCCACACGCCTTGAATTCCCCAAAGGAGGGAGTTCGGGCCCCTAACTGGCCCGCAACAATCTCAGTCCTGAATGATCTGAGTCTCTCCTCCATGATCTCCATTATGCCCTCCTTGACCGTCCCAAAAATGACTGGGGTGGCGTCAAGGATGCCCCTGGTAACCTCGGCTGCAATAAGCTCGCGCATCCTCTCATCTATGCCGTCTGTAGTGTCACCCGATCCATTCCCGGATCCCGATCCCGATCCTGATCCTCCCGTCCCGAAACGTGTCACTACCATGCTGAACTGGAATGTCATAAATCATAACGATCAGGATTTTCATAAAACGGATCTCTCCACACCGGTCCTCCTTGAAGTCGTCAGATCTAACATTGGCTTGGGTATAGGTCATGTGCTTCCAGTAGTACGGGCCCAATACTACCTTCCACACCTACCTGTACCTTTCCCCAAGGCTCTACCTGATAACTCCAATACGTCCCAAATGAATCATATACTACAAACCACCGCATAACCCAAATCCTAGGCTGTCCTAAGATTTGCTCTACCCTTCTCAATCAAACCACTCATAACCGGTTGCCTTTATGCATGCAACTTATACACAGAAAAGGATCAAATAGTCTTTTGAATAAAAGATTCTACCCTAGGACCACAACCAAACAAGGAACAGGAAATAAGACCAAATCAATCATTCTGAGGCTATAAGCTCCTAACCGTATACAATTTTAAAAGCATACACATAGCAAGTCTCATACGATCATCAAGTTCAAATATCAGTATAACATGGCTAACACATTGGGAATTACTTACTTGGCCCGGCCGATCGCGCGTGTTGCACTCTCTTCTTTTCATTTCTTAAAAGTTTTTAACCTTTATTTTGAAAACAAATTATCATTTCCTTAGTTTGAGTCCTGACACACCCGAGAGTGTGCCAAAATCCCTCAAACCAAGGCTCTGATACCAACTTGTAACTATCCAATTTTTTTAAAAGAATTTTTTTTCATTTTTAATTAACCAAACACATTCCCATAAATCAAGAAATTCCAAAACAATTGTTTCAAATCCATATTCATTACAACTTTATTTTTCAAATATCAGAGTGTCCCATAAGGTTGCCTGAGAGAGAGTGCACGCCGCGCCATCAAGCTTTGCCCTTGCCCTTGGACTCAAATGAACCTGAAAGCAAATCCACAAACTATAAGCGAATGCTTAGTGAGTCCCCCAGAGCATACCACACACATACACATATCTTGTTAGCTAATCAAAGCTACGCATGTAACACATAAGCCATGCATACATAAAACCTGTAAGAATGCCATGGGCTACCCCACATGGTCTTTACCTAGGACTGCCATGGGCTACTGTAACGCCCGTAGATCCGGGCTAGTCAATTTAGAGACGATGAGCATCAAAAATGATTTTTTGATAGAAGATTATTTAGAAGGATTAATCTTAACCAAGTTGTATTATATGTTACAAGGGTTCCGTACATATAAAGAACGCCGAAATCCGAGTTATAACGAAGAAGTTATGGCCCGTCGAAATTTTACGGCAAAACCGGCACGACACCGGGAGACGTAAATAGTGAATTTACGGTAGAAGACTTTTTAGCCTTAGTGATCTAAACAAAATTTGTAGTATACGTTAAACCGAGAAGATAAAAAAAAGAACGCCCAAATCTGACTTCGTATGAGGAAGTTACGAATTTTCTAAGATTTGGCATAGCAGTGCACGGCCCGAAACTCGAAATTTAGTTCGAGCGGTTTTTGGCCTATGCGACCTAAATGAGAGTTGAATATCTCATTAATAGGAACTCAATGGTAAAAAGACAGACGAAAACGGAGTCCGTATGTAGAAGTTATGAATTTTACGCGGACATTTAACAGTATAATCTCCTCCTACTGTTAAATTTAAGATCGGTCGAGAATTAGCCGACGGAGTCTAAATGAAAGTTGTAGTACTCGTAAATACCAACGCGTGGAAATAAAGAACGTCAAAAATGTAGTTCGTATGAACGAGTTACAAATTATAATAGCATATTTACGTTTTAAAATAAAATATAAATCATATATACGTACACATATATATACAAATGTATATATCATTAGAAAGGTATCGACGATGCGGTTATTATAAGACTAGTGTTGAGTACTTTCGACATTAGTTTAGTACAAATATCATTAAATATATTTAAAATAGTATTATGAATGGGTGTTTAGTCGTTTATATAACTATAAGGTCATTAAGTAATTATGGAGGGTAGTTTTTTGTAAATTCAATTACTATAATTAAGAGGCTTGGGGTCTCATATTTCTTGCATCATTCTCTTGATTCAAGAGTCTTTCTCTTCTTATCCCCCTAGCATTTCGGTCCCTCGTGATTCGACTTCTCTTTTTGTAGTTTTAGTATAGTAAGGTGAGCGCTGAAGCGTTGCACGAATCTTTCTTAGAAAGATTCAGCGACGAAGTTCTGCCCCTGCAGAGCCCGACTCCTAGCTAAAACCCCCTTGTAAGTAAGTTATGCTTACCCTATTTTAATATACCTTATATTTAAAATTAGTATTGTTATTATGAACTTATAATAAATATTTGAGCTATTATTATGACTTATATAAGTGTCGTTATAATATCTTTTTAACTACTCGCGGTACAAGGAATCTGGTTTAAAGGGCCGCATAGGGTTGTTGGATGTCAGAAGTGCTATATGCCAAAATGGTCCTGCCCTCCGGTGTTTTATGTCTGGCCCCTGTCTGTACATAGTGGTTGGAAAATATTGTTTAAACGCTTATATAATAATAATAATAATAATAATAATAATAAGACTAATAATTAGTCACGATAAATATTAGACTAAAATCTAGTGGTAATAATACTAGGTTTCGTCGAAGGAAAATTATTTTAAAGTAAACGAAGCGCTGTCCGAGTACCGAGTCACCACCTTATCAAGTGAGTGCATAGTCCCTTTCATGAACATGATTTTAATACAAGTATTAATTAAAGTATTAAATATATGTTAAAGAGTTTATGTGTGAGTGCATAGTCTCTTTCATGAACATGATTTTAATACAAATATTAATTAAAGTATTAAATATATGTTAAAGAGTTTATGTGTGAGTGCATAGTCCCTTTCATGAACATGATTTTAATACAAGTATTAATTAAAGTATTAAATATATGTTAAAGAGTTAAATATTAGTTGAAGAGTTTATGTGTGAGTGCATAGTCCCTTTCATGAACATGATTTTAATACAAGTATTGATTGAAGTATTAATTATATGTTTATGTGCGAGTTAATTGATGTTGCCTGAAAATACGTGTTAAAAAACATACCTGATTATATATGATGATTTAGGATAAAGAGTAAACCTAAATTAATTATGAGGAATATTGGGTAGTATTTTCTTACGAGTACGAGTGAGTTATACTCAGAGAATAGAACTTTAGTATATGTCATTGATCCGGGAGCATAGATTTGACATAGTCATTGTCCCTAGTCCGAGAGTATGGATTGGACATAGTCAATTGTCATTAATCCGGGAGTATGGATTAAGACATAGTCAGTTGTCCTTAGTCCGGGAGTATGGATTAAGACATAGTCAGTCGTCCTCAGTCCGGGAGTATGGATTGGACATATTCAACTGTCATTAATCCGGGAGTATGGATTAAGACATAGTCAGTTGTCCTTATTCCGGGAGTATGGATTAAGACATAGTCAGTCGTCCTCAGTCCGGGAGTATGGATAGGACATAGTCATTCGTCGTTAATCCGGGAGAATGGATTTATACATAGACACTTGTCCCTAATCCGAGAGTATGGAATGGGCACAATTATTGATCTGAGAGCATGAATTAGATCCGAGAGTATGGGTTAAGTAAGAGGTAAAATTTAAGGTCCGAGAGTATGGATAGTCTTGTTGTAAGGATTAACGGGGTGGGGTAAGAGTTGCTTATATATATATGGTGAAATTGTATATTTTGTGAGTTCTAAATTATATATATGATATAACATTGTGGGATTGAAATCCCTATGTACTCACCAGGTTTCCCAACCTGAACCACTCAAGCTTATTTGAATCACAGGTGACGATACGATGTTACATTACACAAAGAGATTAAAGAGGTGTAGATCACTAGTGTAAATGAATGTAAGTTCTGTTTATGCTTATGTTTCTGCATTGACGATGACATCCCAAATGTTTTAAAACGAATAAAAATACATTTCCTCGGAAATGCTTTGATAACGTATTTATCATGTTTTTCTGGGAACAAATTTCGCAACACTTTTATTAAAAGAGGTACTCTGATTTTTATAAAGCATAAACAAAATCGGTCTTTTCTGGCCGTGAAAATGGGGATGTCACAGCTACCCCACATGGTCTTACATCCAATGCCATGGGCTCCCCACATGGTCTTTACCTAGGAATGCCATGGGCTACCCCCACATGGTCTTATATCCAACGTCACGGGCTCCCCCCGGGGTCTTCCACACAATCACATATCATAACAAATCACATTTCATATCAAATCACATAAGGACCATCACATATAACATAATCACATAATGGGTCGGCCTTGGTGCCTTATACCCATTGATATGGTGAGAAGACTCACCTCTCAAAGGCTGAACCGGCAAACTGTAGTCGGATATATCCCACGCTGCTCCTCCCAAACTGTCTATAATCAAAGAGTAAATCTCTCAACATAAACCCATAAATACCACCAGGGTCAACCCTGGTCAAAATCAAGGTCTATAGTCAGGGTCAACAATCCATATTGACCTTGACTCGTCGAGTACAGTCGCTCACTTGTCGGGTTCCCTGCTTAACTCATCGACTCGCCGAGTCACCCGAGGGACTCGTCGAGTTCCTTGGTGTTTACGGCCGTAAACCACCAACCGTACACCCCTGACCGTGAACCCTTGGTCGTGAACCCTTTCGACTCGCCAAGTCTTTTGCACGACTCGTCGAGTCCCTATTAGTCCATTGTGTTTACGGCCTCTTCCAGTGGGACTCAAGGTCCCAAACTTCAGATCTATACTCTACTAGTGTGGAATACACGTAAAGTTGCAAACTTTACGTGCATGCAAGGCCTCTCATGGCCATAATCACCAAAACTAACCTTCAACAAGGTTTCCATGCATGGGGAGGGAATGAGCTTACTAAAAGGTGCAACTTTATGATAATTGGGACCTATGAAGGTCCAGATCTGGAACCATATCCTTGTGATAGGTCCAGATCTAGGCTTGGTTCCATTTCCTCAAAGTTGGTCACAACTCTCAATTAGAATTTATGCTTAAGGTAACAGATTCATACCTCAAATCAATGCCCAAGACGAACTAGATGCTAGATCTAGTGTTTTCCCCTTGATACTTCTTCTTCAAGCTTGGAATCCTCCCCAAAATCTCAAGGTTAAGCTCCCAATTGATCTTACTTCACTCACAAGAGGGTGTGCGGCCGTAAACATTCTTCTAAGGTGCTAAGGGAGGCTACTGGGGCGGATAATGATGTTTATATAGGGGGCAAACCCCAAAATTAGGGTTTTCTTTAAACAACTCGGACTCGCCGAGTCGACCCTTCCGACTCGCCGAGTCACCTCCGTCCCGCGTTCCAGATACCCGACTCTACTCGACGAGTTGGTCCTCCAACTCGCCGAGTCCATGCATGAACCTCTCCAAATTATCAACTTTCCAGCCAATACCTGAATCGGGTGTTACACGAATAGAGATGAAAGATAGAGTTCAAGAATTTTGTGATGGTTTGTTCTCTTGTGGTGATGTTTCACCTATATCTTCCCCATATTTTTATTATTGATTCAAATCATATTATAGTTTATAGGGTTTTCTTTATGTTTATGAATCTGATTTCAGGGAAATATTCATTTTTGGGGTGCTTCAATCTTTGTTCAACTTGCAATTATAGGTTGTGTTTTGGGTGCATTCGAATCTCAACCAACAAGACGCCTCAATGTCCTAACTTTTAAGGTCAGCGGTTTTTTGATGTGGATTATTCTTTAAGAGAGGGAAAGTTAGGTTCATCATTGAATCTCTCAAAGTTAATAAACCCAAAGTATATGTATATCATATGGTTTTCAAATCTATCATACTCTGGATTCTTTTCCTGAATCCAGTAGTGGTGGGTATGTTTATGTATGTAATCAATTCTCTTGGTGGCATTGGGTATGTTTATGTAAATGATTGATTATCTTAATGACTTTAGTTTGGTGTAAGTTTATGATAATAATTTGATTGATAAATATGGGAGACACTTAACAATCATACGATGGTGGTGGTGGTAGAGGACCATGGTAGTGGTGATGGTGATGGTGGACGATGGTGGTGGTGAAGAGAAATGGAGGTAACGGTGGGGGTAGAGTGGGGTATGGTGGGTCTCTTTAAATATAATAATAATACAAGAACTGAAAAATAAAAAGCTAAAAGATAATAAAAAGGACAAATAAGTTATTTCATGTGGTCTAAGGACCCTTGTTCATCAAAAAAAATTTAACAGGAACTAAAGTTGTGATTTTTAGTAAACGGCCATTTATGTAATTTTTTCTTAACTATAAAATATGATCATATTAATATTAATGGTATATTTTTGAATTTTTAATATAATATACTTAGTTTATTAATTTAATTACGATGTTAAATCCAAAACCTAAATCAAGATATCAAAATAAATTTTAAAAGTATCAAAGACTATCTAGAATGGTTTAAAATGTTTAAATATTTTACATGTAAAATGTAAATCGATATCTCAAATTTACTAAACATATTTAAAAGTTATTTTTATAATGATTGATTTATAAAAGTAAATAAATAAATTTTAAATTAATTAACAATACTAATACTAATAGTTAGAAGTACTTAATTTTATAATTTACATTACAAATAATTGTTGATATTTTAAATAATTATTAAGAATGATATTAGAATAATGTTCAAATAAGTAATTTTATATTAATTAATAATAACAAAGATAACAATAAATCAATATTTATATTTAGAAAAAATGACTATGGAGGGTAACTAACTATTGAGTTTGTTCTCATTTGGTTCATTTCCTTTTTTTTGTACCCAATATACCATCGAACTTGTTGTTTGTGATCACCGTAACCCTTTTGACGGGCTATCACCTATGATAGTCGGTCAAATGGTTATGGTGAACACAAACAACAAGTTCGATGGTATATTGGGTACAAAAAAAAGAAAATGACCAAATGAGAACAAAGTCAACAGGTTGTTACCCTCCTGAGTCATTTTCCCTTTACTCATTTATAGAAAATCCCACGTCATCTGCTGCTCAAATTAATGACTTTATGAGATTCATTCTTGCTTCTCTTCAAAACATAACCCACGAAAGAATATTATTCATACATATACAACTTTGTAATGCACTTGAATATTTATTAGGGGAATCTTGATTGAGCAGGTGCATTTCATGACTACATTTACATTTCTAATCAAATGATTTATCATATCATGGATTCTGGACAAGTCTACAAACGTGTAGAATCACAAGTGCTATGATTTGTGAGTTTACTTGGCTTTAAGATCGAATTCATAAGATAAGATACAACATCAATATATACAAGATCATGCAGCTTTTGCTGACACATCACCATAATATACCTTGAGGTAAACGTTTATACTGATAAATATACCTCTCATACATAGTCATATCCTTTTGCAAAGAGTTGTTGACAGCTAACCACAGTAAGCATAACATAGACCATGTTTTGACGAAGCTACCCCTCTGAAACGCTTTTCATGTACGTTATTGTTGGTGATTTTAATGTCACCATGTCATTTTAAGTAATTGGAACTGACATGTGAGCTAAGGGGCTTCATAATTTGTACGCTAATATATGTACGGGGTTGTGCGGAGTGCACGCATGTATAAGATCAAATTAGAAGTCGGTTCGACGACTAGTCGGGGGTCCGGGGGCAGCGGCCCTGGGTCCGGGGTTTCCAAAGGGGCAGCGCCCCTTTGGCGGGGTATAGGGTCAGCGCCCCTAGCGGGGTCCAAGGGGCAGAGCCCCTAGCTGGGGTCCCACTGGGTTATTTCTTATTTCTTAAAATCACAAAACGATTTAACACATACGAATAGGACTCTACTACCTTTCACACCTACTCATACTTGTCAAAAGTATTGTCTCTCAGTCCCCAAGTTCTTATTTCTTAAAATCACAAAACGATTTAACACATACGAATGTGTCCAAATAATCACAAAATTTCTCTAGACTCTACTAGGACTTCTTCCATGCGTATCTTCAATCATCAATTCTGCTTCAACTTGGTTGATGGAGGAAATGTCAGATGATGGGATAACTTCATGGATTATAGCAAAAATCTTTCTTTCCGAAAATCGAAAGTGTACTCCCGTACTAGACGTATTATTTATTAGACGCATTATAAAGGCAAGATATATCTCTTACGCTATCTTCCGATAGGTATCATTTACTATCATCAGCTTTCTTATTTCCTCTATTTTCTTAGTATGGTATGAGTCCTTATCATGACGTTCCATACACTGTAATAATTGTTCAAAACGAGAAATTTAGGATAGAAAAGGTTTAGACGCGTAATCCTCCTTATTACGCCGAAAAGTTACATGTCAGTTCTAATACCGAAATTAAACGTTTAGAAATATGAACACATAAAATTTCCAGATCTGGTCGGCAATAGACCATAGATCTGATTGCATCATAAAGCATATAAGGCATATTATAGCATATAAAAGCAATTTAGGCATCTCCCTTTAATAAGCTAGTGCTCGTGTCTATTCAGGCATACATCCTAAATATAACAGACACTCATCTCACAATCATCGCTTAGCATTCTAAGTTTAAGTCAGCAGGCGGGGTTTGGGGAAGTGCCCCAAAACCTCACCGAATTTTACATATAGGAACATAGTGGAAAATTCAATTTCTTGAGGGTGATTATGGTAAAACTAACGAAACTCGTTAGTTTTGGTAACCCTAATCCGGATTATCCTGACTTGCTTCCAAAGCAATTAATGATGGCCCAACCCTAATGAAACCCTAATCTCGTTTAATATATAAACGGTTCTTCCTCTTCAGAAGAAAGTTACGAATTTTAGCTCTCGTTTTCATCAAACTCTCACAGAATCTCTCTAGCAAATTGGCTTACGATTTCTGTGCCTAGAATCGTAAGTGTCCACTTGGATTATCCTAGGCTAAATTTCTTGCAACCCAGGCATATAGTAGAAATTTCAGTTCAGAAAGTGTTCTCACGATCCAAATTGGTATCCAGATATCCACTACAAACCCTAATATTTCTTATAATGGCCTAAAAATGTTGCAGTCTTTATTACTTTTGCAACTTTAATTTCATTTAACTTTTTGGGGAAAATGACTCGGGAGGGTAACCAACTGTTGAGTTTGTTCTCATTTGGTCCCTTTTTTGGTACCCAATATACAATCGAACTTGTTATTTGTGTTCACCATAACCCTTTGACTGACTATCACAGGTGATAGCCGGTCAAAAAAGTTATAGTAAACACAAACAACAAGTTCGATGGTATATTGGGTAACAAAAAAAAAGGAAAGAGACCAAATGAGAACAAACTCAACAGTTAATTACCCTCCAGAGTCATTTTCCCTTATATTTATTTTTATTCAAATATAAATAGGAATAAATGTTATTGGATGATATAATTTTAATTTTATAATTATTATTAATAACATAAATACTTTTTAACAAGTATTTATTAAAAATTTTACCTCACGGATTTATTCTAACAATCTAAACATAATCTCTTAGGGTGCGTTTGATTCGCAAGAATGAAATGAAATTCAAGGGAAATGGATTCCAATTCCATCACATTCCAGTGTTTACTGTTTGGTTCAACTCTGTATGTTGGAATTGAAATCCTATATGAGAAAACTTTTCATCAAATAAGGGAAAACACTTTCCTTCCGGATGGTGATAGAATTAATTCCCTTCTATGAAGGAAAGTGACATTTTACCTTATTACCCCTGTTTTATTCCACTACATAACCTCTACCACCACCCACCCACCACCACCGCCACCACTAGTCACCACCACCCACTACCACCACCACCACCATCTATTGTCACCATCACCACCACCACCTACCACTGACACCATTGCCACCACCACCTACCGCAACCACCACCACCACCAACCACAACCACTGCCACCACCACCACCCGCCGCCACCACCACCACCCGCTACCGCTACCGCCACAACTACTGCCACCACCACCACCATCCACCTATCGCCACCACCGCCACCGCCACCACCACCACCACCACCACAACCACCTACCACATTCACTGCCACCAACACCACCTACCACCACAACCACCTACCACATTCACTGCCACCAACACCACCTACCACCACCACCACCTATTGTCATCGCTGCCACCACCACCTATCACCGCTGCCGCCACCTACCACCGACACGACCACCACCTGCCACTTTCATCACCACCACCACCATCACCTATCCCTGCCTGGCAGTCACCACCACCCATATACCGCAATCGCTACCACCTACCGCCACCACCATCACCCATAGCACCGCTACCACCACCACCACCCTCAACCACCACTACCATCACCTTTATCACCGCCACACTAACCACTACCACCATGAATGTTCAATTAATAAAATTAAAATTTACTATTTTTATAGTTTATATAATATATATTTACATGTAAGATAGAAATCAAAATAAAATTAAGCAAATCAGATAAAAGAATGGACAATTCTGTCATTTTATATGGATTCAAATTTCTTTTCCTGCTAATGCTAATCAAACAGAATCTGAAATTAATTCTAATTCCTTTTCGTGTCAACCAAACAGTATATGGAATTGGATTCAAATTCGTGACAGATTCTTTTTCCAATTCCAATTCCTTTATAAACATTTTGTGAACCAAACACCATAATTCCTTTATATTTCAATCCATTTGTTCCAAAAATGTTTTCTAGAATGAGACGCCTCCTACTAGAAAATGAATATCGGGTTATTCCTCGTTGCTATAGAGGATTTAGTAAAACCGAGTAACCGACCATGAAAACAAAAGCTCGAGAGAAAGACGGGGTGAACGAATTTGGCAGGCATGAGCTTTGGGATAAAAACAAATAGTTGCGTTATTTCGTATTAAAATAAATGATATATGTACCGATGATCTTCGTAACTCGTAAGTCAACCTTGACGGCTTCAACTTGATTAATTTATGTATATAGTCAAGAGAACTATATTGACTTGGTTTTTAAGTAGGCAGATTTGAATTAAATTTCAATCAAATTGGTAATCTATGTAATTAAATAAGCAAACGTATCATTCTCATCAACATAATTTAAATCGAATTATACAATTCTAAAGGGATTAATTAAAAAATATAAAAACTTAAATTAAATGATTTAAAAATAGTACGAAGTGTTTTTTATTTGTGCATTTACGATTAATGACATATTTGATCATTCAAGTTACAAAAATATTACCATTTAGCCATTTATATGGATTTTTATGATTTTTTTAGCCATGGAGTTCTTTAGTACAACTCACCAATGCACTGGTCCAATCACTCTTGCACCAATCAAGACAAAACATGTAGATGACTAAACTTTACGGAAAACCCATTTGGGTGGTGGAATCAGAGATATTGGTGCCCTGGTGCTTCGTTGAGTTATACCGTATAAGTATTTAATTCATAGGATTGAGATTTTTACTGCTTTTAAAGCAGAATACTGGAGATCGCATGGGAAGATTTATACATTCTACAAATCAAGTTTTGATGGTGGATTAAATAAAGTTCATGAAACACTAATAACTTATTCAAAGAAATGTTCAAGTCTTTGTATTTGATCTCCAATTTTCTACTACAAAAGCAATAAAAATCTCAATCCTATGAATTAATTACTTATACGAGTTGTACTAAAAAAATCAATGAGATTTAAAAATAGTTTATTACTGATATATATATATATATATATATATATATATATATATATATATATATATATATATATATATATATATATATATATATAGGGTTAGGTTCATGTGAGACGGCCTAATTTTGTGAGACCGTGAGACGCATTTTTTTATTTTTTTTAGTTAATTCAAGTTCCGAAAATAATATTTAAAAAAAGAATTTTTGGATTTTTCCATTTATTTTGCATTTTAAAATTATTTTTTAGAATATGTACAGTGTAATATTCTATTAGAATATTTCACGTATTTTTCAAAAAAAATGGGATTTTTTTTTATTTTTTTTTAGTTAATTCAAATTCCGAAAATAATATTTAAAAAAAGAATTTTTAGATTTTTTCATTTATTTTGCATTTTAAAATTATTTTTTAGAATATGTCAGTGTAATATTCTATTAGAATATTTCACGTATTTTTCAAAAAAAACAGGATTTTTTTTTATTTATTTTTTAGTTAATTCAAATTCCGAAAATAATATTTAAAAAAAGAATTTTTGGATTTTTCCATTTATTTTGCATTTTAAAATTATTTTTAGATTTGGTCTCACGGTCTCACAAAATTAGAATGGTCTCAAATGAACCTGAACCTATATATATTACTATATTATTATACAAACCTTACTATTTCCATTAATAGATTTAAGACGTCTAAACCATTAAGCTTATAATACAAATAACCAAGCCAATCTTATCTCATTATTTAAGTCTGGTTTCATTCAAAAATTCAAAAAATAGCAAAAATAGAAATAATCCACTTTTTCCACGTGGTATTATCTCTAGATAAACCAAATCTTACTGCGACGTTTATGCAATCATATGAAATTTAAATCTCGTGAATTAATAATTCAAAGCTGAACCAGCATTTCCTTAATTTCAGTCCAATTGAATTGGTAAAAACCAATTTGAATTGGTCAAAACCAACCGAATCGGTATATAACATCTCAGTCTTCTTCACTACTCCAAATACCACCACCATCATCTATCTCCGCCCTCCTCTCTACAATTTAAGGGGATATTCAGTCCCGACTTATGCCTGATACAGATGACGTTGTACTTTTTTGTTGATAAGAGGATGTTTTCTTGATTTCCTTTAATGGTGAGTGTGGTAATTGATGATTCATTTGTGTTACAGGGTTTTAATTAATTAGATTGATTTGTTTAATGTAATGTTGGTGGGTTTTTTTTCTGTGGGAATTGCCCTAAAGCTTATCATAATTCTTGTGTTATCTGGGATGACGCACTCTTCCAATCTATGGGTAAAAGGAATTGTGGTGAGTGGGTTCTCTATTCCTGATGCCATATATCATCAACGTAAATGAGAGACTTTTGAATCTTTTTGGAACTTTTAGTAGAAGTAAAATACATCAGGTAAGAAAAAAGGTTAACTAATATAAGTTCAGGAAGAAAAAAGGTGCATCTGGTCGTATGTCATTGCTTTATCCTGTCATTTAATGTCTTTGATCTCATAGGGAACTAGGGTTTGTATTATACCATGAAAATGAAATAATGGTTTTGAAAACTTAGACTCAAATACATATTATTACACATCTTCACAATGGTTCTCAGATTATGAATTTTCAAAAAACCAATCATTTTCTGTCATCTTTTTGTTTTTAATGTGGGTTTTGGTTTTTTACCTGATTATCTTTTTGGTTTTCTTTTCCAGGATCAACTTCATGTTTACCGACTCTAATATCTTACTTTGCCTCTGCCCTCTCTTCAAACCCTAATTTGACATGCAATTTGGATGAGTTTTAGTCAAAATTCATGTAACAACTTCATTCACTCATGTTTTTGTTAAATCACATGTTATACTTTTGTTTATAGTGTCATTTGTAGAGAATGCCATGGTTGAGCTGGGAAGGCTTCTTATGTATGAACCATCAATGGATTGGCTGTATACTTTATTTGGTCACTTTTTTTTTGGGTTTTTGCAAGAAATAAAAATATACTTTTATGAAATTATTAACTATAGCATTTATGTTTTAATCACTGTAATTATGATTTTAATGTAGGAGACAAAAGGCAAAGGAGCTTCAGGAGTATTTTAGCAAAAGATGTCATGGGTCACTGTCTTTTTCTTTCTTTTTTTTTTTGATAAATGAAAGGTGAGATTATTTTTACTGAATAATCAGAAGCATATGACTATATGCTACTTAAATGTTAAAGTAAATCTGGTCAGTATTATGTCTTATTTGCTAATTTGGTATTGCAAATTGTTTTTTTTTTGTTGCTATTTGTCTAATTGATATTTGTATAATAGATTATTGTTATTTGCCGAAAGGCCCAAAAATACATGCTCACACGGTGATAAATAAGTAATTTGAAAGGACTTTCAGGTTCTTGATTCTGTTTTTTGTTCATTAAGGTAAGTTTTCTTTTCAAGAAATTATGCTTCAAGTTCAATTATGTTGTAGATTCTGTTTGTGCCTTTTAATGTATCTATTTGTGTAATTTTGTATGTACGTATATGTGTGTATATGTATGTGAATGTTTTTGTTTGTTTATCTATGTGTGTATGTGTATTTTTTATGACCATTTGTGTCTATATATGTATATTTGACTGTCTATATGTCACTATGTATATGTGTATTTTTCTATGACTATTTGTATGCCATTTTTTTTTTCATAGATGCGAATTTATACAAAATTATTGGTGGGAATCCTCAAATGGCTTTCATGATGTAAACATTTTCATGGTGACACATATTTATATCCATATGACATGATTGTTGTTTTCTGTAATCTTGATTATTGGTTTATATATGTAGGGGTAGTAGAATGAAGGTGAATGGCAGTTTTAATGCGACCCAATAGTTCAATCATGATATATTTCTTAAACATGTATTTCATTTTGACAGATGATACTTTTAAGTATGATTATGCTAATGTTTGATAATGGTTTTTGTTCAGGGCTTGTGTTTGATTCCTCCTTTAGACTTTCATTAGGCGGGTAAGCCATATATTGACATATTACTAATAATTTCAAATGTTTAACAAAAACTGATTAGTTTTTTTGCTTCTTTGTGACTCTTTCTAGGTTCTTCCATTCAACAATAAACCATGTGATGTGACAAAATATTTTTGAAGTTTCTTCCCAAAAAACCATTTTACATATCATTCCCACTTCTTCCTCAACACGATTATAAGTCCTGCTCTTACTATTCAAAAGCTAACAGCTTCGGTGCTTATGTGAGATGTTATGAATTTCATGATTAATGTAAAATTATTAGAATGACTATTAGATATAAATTCAATTCATATTCATCTTTAACTGTATATAATTCTTCCTTTTAAACTACTAATTTTATGATTTTTTTTAGTAATTCTTCCTTTAGTAATTTGATGTGATAATGTAACATTTTTTTTTGATCTTGCTACTGACTTCTCATGTTTGACTGGTTCCCGAGTTGTATACAAATATTTTTGTACATTTGTATCTATAGGTCTGTCGATTTTTCAGTATTTGAGTGTATCTGCAAGTAGTTGGATGGCTATCTGTCTGTGTAGATGTGTATGTGTTTTTTTATTTGTATCTGTGTGTATGTGTCTGTGTATTTGTGTATCTATTTGTTTGTTTATGTGTATATACCTAACTATGCATGTGAATGAATTTAGTAAGATTATTAAACAAACTGTACCTTGATTTATAGTTGAAAATTTGAAATTGTGGAAGTTGCTTTTGCCGATGTCCTTTGTTTTTTGAGTTTACTAAGAAAATACTCGAATATTTGTACAACCCACTATTAGATCAATTAACGTGTCTATATGATTACAGGAACCGAGTGTCAATTAGGGAAAAGGTCACTCGTGGTTGCTATTGGTCTTCTTTATGATGCAAGTGTGCAGACATTTATGTGTGCATGGTTTTACCAAATGAACATAGACGATCGATATACTGCTTGGAATCAGAGTGAACATGTGGTTATAAGTATGTTGGAATTGATGACACGATTACACTTGTGATTTGTAAAGGATAAGAGTCCAAATTAGTATGTATTTTGGTGGAAGCGTATCGATAATCTTCATGTGACTGTTGAAATTTGTTCTTTTTCCTTTTCTTTTATTTATTTATTTTATTGAAATTTCATTGAGACTGGTGGCTGTACTGCAAGTATCTTTAGAACTTCATTTTATTTTCTATTATAAAAATATATACAACATGGTGGTTGTACATTAGTAGTTTCCATATTGATGTGTATGTTTTAACCGACAAAAAAATTTTCATATATATATTTTTAATAGTTTTTTACTATAGTATCTCTAAAATAATTTGTATGTTTAGCAAACAATGTGTGCCCAGTATCAAATAAATTATAGCTCTGCGGTGTGTCATCCATTCAAAGTGAAAAGTTGAATATAAGGTAAAAGAAATTTTTATTATATGCTTTATAGTTACGTAAAAATTATATGTTAATATTGTATTATAATATATGTAATTATTTTGTCTTTATTATTTCAGCTAATTTACTATTTTAGCTAACAAGTTCTAGCTTATCATCTTTAGTCATTTTTTAAATGTACGAAACGTTTAAATAACAATTTAACACTTTTAAGTTTCAACTTTTTGATTTATAATATTAGTATACCAACTGAAGCTAAATACACCATAAATGTTTTTGGAAAAAAAATAGTCTATATTTTTCATGGTAACCAAATTTTAGAAAAATATTTTCTAGGTAGACAAAATAATATTTTTTGATAAAAATTTCAGCTTTTTTTAATTAAAAATTTTAAATTTAACATTACATAGCGATGTCAAAAGGGTCATGACACGAAAATACAATTGAACATGAGGTTACATACTCTTCAACAAACTTTTGATTTTATTCAAAATAACAATACATTTTTATTTTTATACCGACATAGAATGCCGAAAGCAAAGTTTTCAATGAAAGATAACAATTTACTATCTACTAAAAGAAAACAAATCAACTTCCGATCAATACCCACCAACTCATTGGTAAAACAGAAAAGAAGATTAACGGTTGCTTGTAAATAATTCGTCAAATGAAACAAATCGCCGCGGCAACATTGCACACCCCTAACCATATCCGATCATCGGTTTCCCAAAACAAATTGTTATTTCGATTTTTTTTCTGGTCCCGTGCAGCTACCCACCTAGATTGATACTATTCATCGAAAGGAACTATTTGACAAAAAACAATCCGGAAAAAGGATAATAGGAACCATCCGAAGGGAAAAATAAACTAATCGCCGCATGGAATCTACCCGCCGAAAAGAATTATCTAGCGTCGCCGCATCGCGCGGGTACCCCACTAGTATATATATATATATATATATATATATATATATATATATATATATATATATATAGAGAGAGAGAGAGAGAGAGAGAGAGAGAGAGAAAGAGATGTAACGTCCCAAATTTCAACTCAAATTTTTTCATTTTTAAAAACATAAATAACAACACAAAACCATTTTTATTAAAAGACCCTAATTATACATATACTTCAAAAACCATGAAAACATAATAGAGAGTATTAGTGGAAGTCTTAAAACATAATTATATCTTCGATGTGAGTATAGTCACCCTGGAGCCTTCTCACAGTTAGAGAAACTATCTGAAAAACATTTAATCAACAAATATAAGCACGCAGTTTAGTGAGTTCCCCAAAATATCACATATTGCAATACACATACAATGCATACAAACAAAGATATCGGCTATAATACCGTCCACCTGATCAACGACGAATAACGACACTAGTACATGTTTAGTTATCAACAACAACTTACAGCTATAGTGTATGTCTAGTCATCAACAACGGTTAAATGCTCTAGTGCACGTTTAACCATAGACACGAGTATTCTAGGCTATCGGTTCTAGTACCAATCCATCATCAACTTCTAAACATAATATATCAACATAACATATAATCAAGCAAACAACATACAGTAGAATCTGCTAGCCTACTCGTACAATCAACACACTGCAATATCAATACATTCTATCATGCAAAGGACATATAATATGACACATAGTATATTGAGATAACTCACCTGAACAATCTTGAAACAACTAAGTAGGTTGGTTTTTAGATGGGCTGAACAAACATGTATCAACCTATAATATTGTAGTGGTTACTAACTATCTAAGCATAGCAGTTAATATCTAGATCCTTCACTAATCCCACTAATATTGGATTGACTATCAAATAAAGATTGGTCAGTCAAGATAGTTGGGAGGCAAGACCATTTCAACATATAGTTTTTCTAAAATCCAACAACCAAGCCGACATGTCCATCCTAGACACCGCTCTCCTAAGTAGATCGATCATTACTAAAACTCAGAATAATGATTAATCTTATATGTAAATGGTTCATAACAAAGATTGAAAATACATGTGGTTACAGTTAAGAGTAAGTGTATCTTACTTGAATGACGTAATCTGAAAGACTGTGAGCGTAACTTCAGTTCTTACTTCATTCTCTTATAAGAATCCTTCTACAACTTCCAGCACTTTGCTAAAGATACTTGAGAACGAGAAATCAAATCACAAGGGACTGAGATCTCGATAAGGAGAGAGAGATTTTTGAAAGGGAAAGGTGCAAGGAGAAGAGGAGGGGTGATCATCTATTTATAGGGCTAAAATATGTAAAGTTTGTTGCGTTTAATGGAGGAGTGTGCCATGCCTGTGGCGTAGTCAGGTCTTAGACTCGCTTGTACACAATCGTCGGTCAGAGGTGCAACTTGCATTTAATGCTTTGCGCCAAGCTTCTCAACATTTGCGCTGTAAATTTTATAAAATCCACAAAAACTTATAAAAATCATAAATTTTATATACAGACTCCATTTTCGACGTTCTTTATACCCACACGTTCGTATTTACTTCCACTACAAATTTGATGTTGATCATTTTAGCTAAAACGCAATATATTTTCACTTTCACTTTATATTTTTATAACAATGACTTATTATTTATTATCTGACAAGGTGAAAATAGGTTGTTACAACTCTCCCCCATTTACACAGATTTCGTCCCCGAAATCTATCTGAATAACTTTGGGTAGTTGCTTCTCATTTCTTCTTCTAGTTCCCACGTCCATTTTGATCCATTTCATTGTCGCCAATGCAACTTTATCAACACAATCACCTTATGGCGCAAGGTCTTTGTTGAAAGAACCCCTTTCTATACTTTCATATTTCTGAAAGACCCAAACTTTCATATTTGACAGTTGTTATTCTGAAACATGCTACATGCATATTCATAAAACAATATTTTATATTGATAAAACGGTTACAAACTACTGGATACAAACCCACTATCTCATAGTGTTATATATTACATAACTTCCCAGGATTCTATAGATTTATACATATGGGAGTGCAAAATACAATAGTTTCAAACTATTCGAAAATCTTCTATCAATACAATAGTTTCAAACTATTCAAAAAATCTGCTACCAGTATATAACTATACTGGATGCTTATCTCCTGCAAATTAGTTAAACATTGAGAGGGGTAAGCGGTGGCGCTTAGTGAGTTCAATAATAGATACAATATAACGTTATGCCATATATATACTGTAATATGCCAAAAGCAAAGAGGAACAAGGAACAACAAAGGCATAATGCGAAAAGCTTTCCATATTAATCAATGAGACATAACAAATTCCATACTTGATATAAAATCAATAAAGTTTCAGCACAAATGGCACAGTAAATACTCAAGAATATCATTTTGCTAGAATATTTAGGCTTTCAGCCTTATCTTAGCATACTACCGAAGCCAAAGTGATGCCTATGTCATACACTTCATGGTCAACGGTTCATACCAATACCCAAGTGATGCTTATGTCATACACTTCAAGTCAGAGGTACAGCCTTGCTATAAAATAGCAGATACAACAACTCGAGATGATAACATGGAAAAGCACATAGCACATATAACACATAACATACAATTGTTCCTATATATTAAACTCACCGAGAAATAACCAGGGGTCAAAATAGTAATTTGGGCAGCACTTCGGCTTTAAATATGACTTTCTTCGTTGAAAACCGGGCTCTGCGAAGGTAGAGCTTCGAAACCGAAAAGTTAAATTTTTCGGGCTTCTTGGAAATCTCGGGGCGCGTTTCGGGCTTTGGAATAAGTACTGGGGCTTCGGGGGAAGTCGGAATGCAAGAAAATGTTGAAAAGGGGTGAAAAGGCCAAGTTTTAAACTTCTAACCGGGAGGTCTCGCACCCCTTGTATAGGTGCGGGCCTCGGATCCGAAGCGAGGAGAGGAGGGCACGCGGCTGCGAGGTTCGGACCAGGTGGCAGCAGGGCGAGGCTAGGACGGACAGGTGCTCGCTTCGCATTGGTCGGATGACGCGGCTTCTGGCTTCAGATCGGGCCGGCTGCTTCGGTCCAATGGGAGGAGGACACGAGGGTCGGATCACGTGTGGCATGCGAGGATCACATGGCCCTTCGGACATCTGTGCGACACGCGTCGCTTCTCGGGCATGCCACGCAGCAGCTTCGGACACGTGGCCAACTCCGAGCGAGGGTGACGTGGCAATCACTATTCATGCGAAATTTCTCGAAAAATGTGCCCAATCTTGTAAAATCCATAACTTTCTCATACGGACTCCGTTTTTGACGTTCTATATATGCACGTGTAGAGAAAATTATGCTCTACAACTTTCGTTTAGGCTTCGTCGGAAAATTTTGACTTTATTTTTATATTATTATTTTTAACAGACCGGGACTGGTAAATCCGTTAAAAATTCATAACTTCTTCATCCGACTTCCGTTTTCATCAGACTTTTTACCGTTGTACTACTAATGACGAGATCTTCGATTCTCGTTTAGGTTGTGTCGGCTAAAAATCACTCGATCTAAAATTCGAGTTTTTAGCTGTCTACTGCTAAGCTGAAACTTGTAAAAATCATAACTTTCTCATACGAAGTCAGATTTTGGCGTTCTTTTTATCGAACTTCTTGGTTTAACGAATACTACGACTTTCATTTAGATCAATAAGGCTAAAAAGTAGTTTATCAAAAACTCACTTTTTACGTCATTCGGCACCGTGCCGGTTTTATCGCGGATCTTCGATTGGTCATAACTTCTTCGTTATAACTCGGATTTCGATGCGGTTTTCGCCTATATGTTTCTAACGAGATTATCTACAACTTTCAACAATAAAATTTTACTTATTTAAAGTTTTATATTTTCGCTAAATTTCACTATTTAGCTTTTAATTGGAATCTCATAGGACTTCCAATAATTTATGAGTGATTCTAAACATAGTTTTACCTTATTTCTAGTAAAAACTATCTGTTAGAACTCAATACTCAATATAACATAATATTTCATAATATTATTTATATAAAACACGATCTCAAAACGTGTATGTTACAAATACCTCTTCCTTTTGAGAATTTCGTCCCCGAAATTACATAGATTAAAATAAATGGGGGTATTTCGATCTTATCTCATTCTTATTTTCCCAAGTATAGTTCGGGCCTCGATGGTGTTTCTACTTGACAAGCACCAAATCTACTTCTTTATTACGCAGCTTAGTCGTTCTTTCGTTTACGATCTCTTCAGGCTCTTCTACATAAGTTAACTTATTATCCAGTTTCACCTCGGATAATGGAACTGCCTCATCATAGATGCTCAAGCATTTACGCAAATAACTCACATGGAAGACATCATGAATACCTGCCAAATCTTCAGGCAATTCCAAGCGGTATGCTTGTTTACCAATCCTCTGGAGGATTTTGAAAGGACCAACAAATCTAGGACTTAGTTTTCCTTTCTATCCAAATCGCATAAGACCTTTCCATGGGGATACCTTCAACATTACGAAATCCCCCACCTGGAATTCTATTGGTCGTCTCCTCTTTTCCGTATAGGACTTTTGTCGATCCTGGGCGGCTTTCATTCTTTCTCGTACAATTTGAATCTTGTCGGTGGTGTCTTGAATCATTTCAGGGCCTCCAAGGATTTTCTGTCTTATTTCACGCCAACATAATGGAGTACGACACTTGCGACCATATAATGCCTCATATGGTGGCATTTTAATTGAAGCGTGGTAACTGTTATTATACGAGAATTCGACAAGAGGTAAGTATTTATCCCAGTTACCACCGAACTCCAAGACACATGCACCAAGCATATCTTCTACAGTTTGGATTGTTCTCTCCGTCTGCCCATCTGTCTGGGGATGATAGGCTGTGTTGAGAGCAACTCGAGATCCCAATTCACGTTGCATACTCGCCCAAAAGTGAGAAGTGAAGCGAGTATCACGATCGGAAACGATCTTTAGTGGCACACCATGTCTTGCAACAATTTCATCCAAGTATACTTGTGCGTATTTCTCCATTGGAGCCGTTTCACGCATGGCAAGAAAATGAGCGCTTTTAGTCAGGCGGTCGACGATTACCCAAATGCTATCATGCTGTCTAGCAGTCTTTGGCAATTTGGTAATAAAATCCATGGACAGTTCTTCCCATTTCCATACAAGTACACTAAGGCTTTCTGGGGTTCCGTAAGGCTTTTGGTGCTCTGTTTTGACTTGTAAACATACTAAGCATTCCTGTACATATCTTCCAATGTCTCTCTTTAATCCAGGCCACCAATAATCAGCTCTTACATCATAGTACATTTTACTTGTACCAGGATGTATTGACAGTTTAGACTTATGGGCTTCATCTAAAATCTTCTTTCTTAATTCACCAATCTTCGGAATCCATAGGCGATTCTTGAATACCTTCAATCCTTGTGGATCATCAAGTAAAACATCGGTGTAATGTACCATTCCTTATTTCTTCACATTTTCTGGCTTTAGGGCTTCTACTTGCCATTTCTCTAGTTCATCTAGAATAGTGAACTTTACTGTGGTGTGAGTAATAGCATAACACATACTATTACGATAAACCTTTCTGCTAAGTGCATCGGCAACTACATTAGCCTTTCCAGGATGATATAGGATTTCACAGTCATAGTCTTTGATCAGCTCCATGGCTCGTTGTTGTCTCATATTCAGAGTTTGCTGACTGAATATATACTTGAGACTCTTGTGGTCGGTATACAATTGACATTTTGTACCAAAGAGGTAATGTCTCCAAAGTTTTAGGGCAAATACCACTGCAGCGAGTTCGAGATCATGAGTGGGATAATTCTTTTCATAATCTTTCAGTTGTCTTGAGGCATAGGCTATCACTTTACCACATTGCATCAACACACAACCGAGTCCTAATCTTGAAGCATCGCTATATACAGAGAAATCATCATCACCTTCTGGAAGTGATAAGATTGGAGCATGGGTCAAAAGATCTTTTAGAGTCGAGAAAGCTTTTTCTTGGGCTTCACCCCATTCGAACTTCACTTCCTTTCGTGTAAGACTCGTGAGAGGTACGGCTATACGAGAAAAATCCTTAATAAATCTCCGGTAATATCCCGCGAGACCCAAGAAACTACGCATTTCGGAAGCATTACGAGGCACTTCCCAATTTTGAATAGCTTCAATTTTAGTAGGATCTACGGATACACCGTCACCAGAAATAACATGGACGAGAAATTGAACTTGGCGAAGCCAAAATTCACATTTCGAGAATTTAGCATAAAGTTTCTCCTTTCGAAGAAGTTCTAATACCGCACGAATATGAATGGCATGATCAGCTTCAGACTTGGAATAGATTAGAATATCGTCAATGAATACGATGACAGATTTATCGAGCATTGGGCGGCATACCCGATTCATCATATCCATGAATACAGCAGGAGCATTCGTTAAACCAAACGGCATAACAAGGAATTCGTAATGCCCATATCGAGTACGAAAAGCAGTCTTCGGTACGTCCTGCTCGTGAACTTTCAACTGATGATAGCCAGATCTTAGATCAATCTTTGAGAAATAGCTAACACCCTGAAGCTGATCGAGCAAATCGTCGATGCGAGGTAGTGGATATTTGTTCTTGATAGTCACCTTATTCAGCTCACGATAATCAATGCACATCCGCATCGATCCGTCCTTCTTCTTAACAAACAATACCGGAGCACCCCAGGGAGAGGTACTTGGTCGGATAAAGCCTTTGTTAAGTAATTCCTGCAGTTGGATCATCATTTCTTTCATCTCAGCTGGCGCAAGACGATAAGGAGTCTTAGCAATCGGAGCAGCACCAGGCACAAGGTCAATTCGGAATTCTACTTGCCTGTCCGGAGGAAGTCCAGGCAATTCTTCGGGAAAAACATCTGGATATTCCTTAGCAATGGGAACATCATTCACCGTTTTCTTACCTTCTTTTGAGACATCGACTGTGTAGGCCAGATAGATAGAACACCCTTTCGATATGAATTTACGGGCTTTAAGGAAAGATATTATTTTTAAGGTTCTTTGTTCACCATAGGCATAGATAGGATTCTGCCCTTCAATGGGAATACGTACTATCTTTTCATAACACAAAAGGTCTGCGTGGTTCTTCGACAACCAATCCATGACGAGAATAATGTCAAAGTTGGGCAAGGAGATAGAAATTAGATTAGCAAGAAAATTATAGCCTTCAATTTCTATAACACAATTCCTATAGACTTTATCGGCAAGTAATGATATACTTCCAGCAGTCTCTACGTGAAAGGGTTGCGCGAGTGCATAGCAAGCAATTTGAAAAGAATGCGCAAATTCATAAGACACAAAAGAATCTGAGGCACCAGAATCAAATAAGATGTGAGCAGGTCTAGAGTTAACAAGAAATGTACCCGTCACAACATTCGGGTCCTCGCGTGCCTCTTCTGTGGTGATCTGGAATGCACGACCCTTAGCTTTTGGAACCTCCTCCTTTTTAGTTGGAGTACCCCTTGATTGTTGAACAGGAGCTTGACTTTTCGCCGGTTGTTGAACGAAAGCTTGACTTTTCGCCGGTTGTTGAACGGAAGCTTGACTTCCCGTCATCTGACTAGTAAGAGTGGGGCAAAAATGCTTCCTGTGGCCAGTAACACCATGCAAAGCATGTAACACCTTTCATTGGACACACGGGCCTCTTGTGTCCTACTTCTCCACATCCAAAACAGACCACGGTTCTTTCCTCTAGTCTGCATTCGCCCGGATGATTCTTTCCATAATTTCGACAAGCTGGCGACTGAAGAGAAAAAGATTGTGACCTGCCGCGGCCACGAAAAGCACTCTGAGATTGTACTTGCTTGCTAGGTTCAGATCGAACGGATTGAGTTGGTGGAATAGGGGAAGCAGGAGCAGTCCTTTCAGTACGTGGATGTTTCGAAACAGTAAGAGTGGCACCACGTATTTCTAAGTCATGCTCACGCTTTCGAGCTTACTCAACAGCTTTATCAAATGATAGTACTTCCCGATTGGCAACGAAATCGTGAATTTCGTGCCATAGTCCTTCTAAGAATAACTGAATTTTCTCATCTTCAGTTGGAATATACTTTACGGCAAACCGTGCTTTTTGATTGAACTGAGTTTCATACTCATTCACAGTCATTCCTCCCTGTTTAAGCTCGAGGAATTCTTTCTCCAACCTCCTCCTCATGTCTAGAGGACAGTACTTCTCTAGCACACGAGTTTTGAATATTTCCCAGGATAAATTCTCCTGGTCAAACTTGCTGAGAGCTTCATAGGTTGCTTCCCACCAGACCAAGGCTTCTCCGATGAGCATTGCAGAAGTATAGTTAGCCTTGGCTTCAGCATCTACATGAGAAATACGAAACACTTTTTCTGTGTTCTGGATCCAAGTAAGAACAACAACTGGATTAAGAACACCAGAAAACTCTGTAGCACCGCTACTCTTGAAATCTTTAAACGAGGGACGCTTCACCTCTCCTCTTGAAGATTCTCCAGTGGCTTTCTATTTTCCTTTATCACCACTCTTTTTGTGTTCTTCGAGAGTCTGTCGAATAACACCGGTAAGTTTACCCAAGAGTCGCTCCTCACGAGGAGATACTGGAGTATTCACTTCCTCAAGTTGAGGACCTCCACCAACCTCGGGGGTATGGCTACTAACCTGTTCAGCCATTGCTCTGCAATAGGGAGTAATATTGTATTTTAGAATATTAGGGTTTACTATTACCTAATACTTTTATATATATATTTCCTATGGTTTGTATCCCTATACCTATAATGATTAAGTTCATATATTGAACTTCCAATAGTTTAAGTCTAAATACCAATCCGTGGAATTTAGTTCACTTAAACCACTGCTCTGATACCATGATTGAAAGAACCCCTTTCTATACTTTCATATTTCTGAAAGACCCAAACTTTCATAGTTGACAGTTGTTATTCCGAAACATGCTACATGCATATTCATAAAATAATATTTTATATTGATAAAACGGTTACAAACTACTGAATACAAACCCACTATCTCATAGTGTTATATATTACATAACTTCCCAGGATTCTATAGATTTATACATATGGGAGTGCAAAATACAATAGTTTCAAACTATTCGAAAATCTTCTATCAATACAGTAGTTTCAAACTATTCAAAAAATCTGCTACCAGTATATAACTATACTGGATGCTTATCTCCTACAAATTAGTTAAACATTGAGAGGGGTAAGCGGTGGCGCTTAGTGAGTTCAATAATAGATACAATATAACGTTATGCCATATATATACTGTAATATGCCAGAAGCAAAGAGGAACAAGGAACAACAAAGGCATAATGCGAAAAGCTTTCCATATTAATCAATGAGACATAACAAATTCCATACTTGATATAAAATCAATAAAGTTTCAGCACAAATGGCACAGTAAATACTCAAGAATATCATTTTGCTAGAATATTTAGGCTTTCAGCCTTATCTTAGCATACTACCGAAGCCAAAGTGATGCCTATGTCATAACTTCATGGTCAACGGTTCATACCAATACCCAAGTGATGCTTATGTCATACACTTTAAGTCAGAGGTACAACCTTGCTATAAAATAGCAGATACAACAACTCGAGATGATAACATGGAAAAGCACATAGCACATATAACACATAACATACAATTGTTCCTATATATTAAACTCACTGAGAAATAACCAGGGGTCAAAATAGTAATTTGGGCAGCACTTCGGCTTTAAATATGACTTTCTTCGTTGAAAACCGGGAGTTTTCTTGAAAACCGGGCTCTACGAAGGTAGAGCTTCGAAACCGAAAAGATAAATTTTTAGGGCTTCTCGGAAATCTCGGGGTGCGTTTCGGGCTTTGGAATAAGTACTGGGGCTTCGGGGGAAGTCGGAATGCAAGAAAATGTTGAAAAGGGGTGAAAAGGCCAAGTTTTAAACTTCTAACCGGGAGGTCTCGCACCCCTTATATAGGTGCGAGCCTCGGATCCGAAGCGAGGAGAGGAGGGCACGCGGCTGCGAGGTTCGGACCAGGTGGCAGCAGGGCGAGGCTCGGACGGACAGGTGCTCGCTTCGCATTGGTCGGATGACGCGGCTTCTGGCTTCGGATCGGGTCGGCTGCTTCGGTCCAATGGGAGGAGGACACGAGGGTCGGATCACGTGTGGCATGCGAGGATCACATGGCCCTTCGGACATCTGTGCGACACGCGTCGCTTCTCGGGCATGCCACGCAGCAGCTTCGGACACGTGGCCAACTCCGAGCGAGGGTGACGTGGCAATCACTATTCATGCGAAATTTCTCGAAAAATGTGCCCAATCTTGTAAAATCCATAACTTTCTCATACGGACTCCGTTTTTGACGTTCTATATATGCACGCGTAGAGAAAATTATGCTCTACAACTTTCATTTAGACTTCGTTGGAAAATTTTGACTTTATTTTTATATTATTATTTTTAACAGACCGGGACTGGTAAATCCGTTAAAAATTCATAACTTCTTCATCCGACGTCCGTTTTCGTCAGACTTTTTACCGTTGTACTACTAATGACGAGACCTTCGATTCTCGTTTAGGTTGTGTCGGCTAAAAATCACTCGATCTAAAATTCGAGTTTTTAGCTGTCTACTGCTAAGCTGAAACTTGTAAAAATCATAACTTTCTCATACGAAGTCAGATTTTGGCGTTCTTTTTATCGAACTTCTCGGTTTAACGAATACTACGACTTAGATTTAGATCACTAAGGCTAAAAAGTAGTTTATCAAAAACTCACTTTTTACGTCATTCGGCACCGTGCCGGTTTTATCGCGGATCTTCGATTGGTCATAACTTCTTCGTTATAACTCGGATTTCGCTGTGGTTTTCGCCTATATGTTTCTAACGAGATTATCTACAACTTTCAACAATAAAATTTTACTTATTTCAAGTTTTATATTTTCGCTAAATTTCACTATTTAGCTTTTAATTGGAATCTCATAAGACTTCCAATAATTTATGAGTGATTCTAAACATAGTTTATCTTATTTCTAGTAAAAACTATCTGTTAGAACTCAATACTCAATATCACATAATATTTCATAATATTATTTATATAAAACACGATCTCAAAACGTGTATGTTACATTTGTCTTCCTATCCAAAATCATAATTGGTATCTCAACAAAATTCAGATGCTTGTTCCTATATATATCATCCAAATATACAACTGCAAACTCATCCGCTATGCACTTACTCAACTGAGAAACATGGAAAGTGTTGTGGATATGACTAAGTTGTTCAGGAAGATTCATATGGTAGGAAACCTTGCCTGCCCGAGCAATAACCCAAAAGGGTCCAATATACCAGGGCCCCAACTCACACTGCTTCTAGAACCGGATGACGCCTTTCCAAGGTAAAAAAGAAATGGGAAGAGGGTGGCGAGATTATTCACACCAATCTATTTATCATGCCAGAAGAGAGTACTCGTGCCCGACATTATGTGAATACCAAAAATGGAATAAAAATCAATTTCGATGTCAACCAAATCATGAATCACCATAGAAATATTGTACCACACACCAGAGAAGGATTTTTTATCCATGGACTCGACAAGTTTTCTATCGAGATTATGAATCCCGATTATAGCACACCTCCAAAGAGATAAAGGATCCATCTTGAAACGCCAAAACCATGTGGTTAGAAGAGCCCAGTTCAATGATTGTAACGATCCAAATCTAAGACCCCCCTTCTATTTAGATCCAAGAATTACTTTCCATGCAACCCAATTAACTTTATTTCTTTCATCATTACCGCCCTATAAGAACCGTCTCCTCAACTTCTCAAGAATGTCGATAATAGACTTTGGAGATTTAAATAGACAGAAAAAGTACAGAGGAAGGCTGCCAAGAACCGACTTCACAAGTGTTAAACGCCCACCAAAAGATAATGTCTTGCTTTCCAAGACGAAAAGGCGATTATAAACCCTACCAACAATAGGCATTCAATTCCTTTTAAGGGTTATATTACCACCAACCGGCACACCCAAGTACTTGAAAGGGAACGAGCCCACATCACATCCAAGGATACAAGCACAACTCGAGACCTCATTCGCCGAGACACCAATTCCATAGATATTTGACTTGTGAAAGTTAACTTTTAGACCAGAAGCTGCATGAAAACATCTTAAAATATGGGCTAAGTTGGCAAAGTTGGAACTTTTCCATTCACCAACAAACAAGGCATCATCGACATAAAAGAGGTGAGATATCATAGGACCACCATTGGGAGTTTGAATACCATGAAATAAATAATTTTGACAAGTCGATCTTATTGAAACAATTAAACCTTCCATGGAAATGATAAACAAGAATTGAGAAAGAGGATTGCCTTGGCAAACACCTCTTGTGATGGAAAATTCCTTTGTAGCCGATCCATTTAAGAGTACCAAAGCACGTGAAGATGATATGCATTCCTTGATCCAAAATTGCCATTTATCACCGAAACCCATTTGCATCATCACCGAGTCCACATAATTCCAGTTAATGGATTTGAAAGCTTTATCAAATTCAACCTTCAATAAGAACATTTTACCATTTGATTTTTTATCCCAAGAACATATCTCATTAATAATCACGGGACCATTAAGGATGTTATGCCCCTCAATATACGTCGTTTGAATTTCATTAACTATAGAACCAACCACCTTCTTCAATCTAAGGGCAACGGTCTTTGTAATGATTTTGTAGACACACCTGATGAGGCTAATGGGTCGATAATCACTTAGAGAAAGAGGGTCATTTACCTTAGGAATCAAGGTAATGAAAGAAGATTTGCTTCCACTAGAAATACTCCTAACCGATTCGAAATGTTTGAAAAACTGCATGATATCATCTTTCATAATAGACCAATAATGTTTTAAGAATTTAAAAGAAAAGCCATCTGGTCCAAGTACTTTCTCGTTCCCGCAGTTCCAAATAGAATTTTTTATCTCTTCCAGTTTAAATGGGCCTTCCAAACAAATTATATCTTCATCAAAAGGTAATGCAAAATTCTGATTGATGAAATAAGGTCTGGTAGATCGGCTCTCACGAAATTTATCTCCAAAAAAATTACAAACTTCGTTTTTAATGAATTTGACATCGGTGACCCAATTGCCATTAATCATTAGCCCATTCATGTAAGTTCTCTTGTTTTTTTTATCTTGAGCAAATTATGGAAAAAGCTAGAGTTCTCATCTCCATCACTTATCCATTTAGATTTTGATTTTGGAATTAAATCATCCTTTTTTAGTTTCTCTATATCGATGATTCTGATTCTACTTTCTTTTAATCTAGCTATCTCCAGCCAGGTTAATAGTCTCCTCTCAGCCTCCATATCCAAATCGTTCACCATTTTTTTAAGCTCAAGCAAATCCCAATTTTCCTTCTCAAATTCAACCCTCTAAAGTTTAATAGCATTTTTGGCAAAATGAAGCTTATCAGAGAGATATATGTCCGGAGCTCCACCACCATTGAAACTGTTCCAAGCTTGCATTATAACTGAGTCACATTCATCTCGACATAAACAAGAGTTGTACAATCTAAACGGGGGAGCACCAAAGTTCATGTAATGAGTGCAAATTAGGACAGGGGAATGGTCCAAAAATTCCCTAGGAAGGGCATTAATAGAAGTGTTAGGGAAAGCAAACATGAAATTCGAAGAAACAATAATACGATCAAGCTTGCTTAATTTGCAACCATCATCGCAGAAATAAGTAAAACGTCTACCTCCCATGTTAAGACCGAGAAGCCCAACATCACAGATAAACTTGTTGAAAGCAGCTGCAATTTTAGGGCAGAAAAAAGAATTAAGCCTTTCTTCCGGTCTCCTGACAACATTAAAGTCACCGAAAATAACCCAATTCCCGGTCCTCAAGTTCATTTGATTAAGAAGTTTTCCCCAAAGAATTTTCTTCTCAACTGGTGCTTGCGGCGCATGGACATTAACAAAAATAGTCTCCCCAATGATGCCTTTCCAATAACCAACAACATCCAGGAAAAATCTAGACTTGACTACTGTGATAGCATTAAAAAGGCTTTTATCCCAGAAACTAACTAAACCACCGGATTTGCCAATAGATTCCACAAAATCGAACCCACAATCATAGCTACCCCAACATTCTCCAAAATCAGAAAGAAGAACAGCCAATCTCGATTCTTGAAGACCACATAAAGAAACCTTATTCTCCATTTTCAATCTCTTGAGCCAATAGATTTTATGCGATTAACTTATCCCCCTAATGTTTATAGAAAGAAGATTCATGAGGAGTTTCTGATAACACCTCCTCTATTGAAAAATTCTAAGAAAGCTTGATTTCCACTGTCAATTTGAAACCCCACTCGAATACCGACATCAATAGTGTGCTCTAACTCACATGAAGAAAAAAGACGAAGTTTTTGTAGGAGAATCAACGGGATCATTGTTTTTTTTCTCACCAGAAGTACAACCAACATATTGATTAAGGTCAATGGATCTGGAAATTGGAGACAACCGTTGGTCATGAGTACTGATTCAACTTTTTTTTCTACGACGACGTTTAAGGGAAAAAGAACCTATCTCAAAATTTGGGTTGCTTTGTGCTCCATTGGACTTCTGACTAGAATTAGGTCCAGGCGAGTCTGGACCAACACTAAACCCACCATGTTCACCTTCCAACCCATCTGAATGGACCCCATCAGATTAAACCCTACACAATTATTCTCATCACTTTTAGGGCCCTTGGAATACGACGTATGACCCCCATCAATGCATGGAGACTTCCTAAACTGCGTCTCTTCGTTTTCCGCATGAGTGAGCATGGTCTTACCTATTCTAATACATGTTGTAGAGTTCACGACCATTGGAATTATCGGACGTCCTCCTACTTGATCGTTATCATTTGAATCGATCTCACCATCTTCAAGGTCCATATTACCCTGTATCCAAGTGTTCGAAACTCCGTCAATATAATCTTCAGACTCGTCGAATCCTTATTTAATTCCTGTGAGAATGGATTGAATGGGGTCCTATCATCGTCAATTTTAATTATACCAATTCTGCAAGCAAGTCCGTCAAACGCAACATTCACCTCTTCATTTATCCTCTTCTTAACATCAGTTAGAATACAAAGTTTTCCATAAAGAAACATCATTACGATTCCAAAATGGACTTGTGTTTACCAACACCTTCCCAAAAATACAGGAAACTACTTCGAAATTGGACTCATCCCAAGATTGAAGTGGAATTCCGGTGATCTTGACCCAGACAATTCTTTCAAAACGAACCAGCTTCTTCCCTATATGTTCTGCCCTGTTAAACCATTTCAACCAAATACTTTTATTTTCCATGAACACTTGAGCTGCCCCATCTGATTCGAATTTGATGACGATTTTCATGCTTCCAAGGTATTTGGACTCCACCACGTCAACTCCTTCTAAGTCTAACAGTGACAGGAAATTACAGAACGTTTCAAAGTTTTTTGCTTCTCTAACAAGAACTAAACAGGAAGTCCAAGTCTCCACCTCATGAATGGAGGAAAGGGTTATTGTCGGAGTAGCGTCATTCTTAGTCTTCCTCCTAGCAACATCAACAAAAGACCTAGAGTCGCTAGTTGCATGGTTGAGAGAAGTGGAAGCAACAAGTGTATTTCTTATGTGAATGGATTTCGCATCAATGCGTAGATGCTTTGCGCAATTCACCTTTAGTTTCCTTCCCCTGAAAATTACTTCATTAAGGTTTCTTTCAGTGGTGCTAGGACCAACCGCCTCAAAGAATCAAATGAAAGCAAAAAAAAGCACGAGAAACGTCCCTCCTACCAACAATGTACACATCAACCAACTTACCTAGCAACAAACATGACTTCCATGTAACATCTATCAAAATTCATAAAATTTAAACTTTTCAAAACAACCCTTTTTCTAAAGAAGTGTTTACAAAAACCATTGTTCCCAAAACATTATTTAAAAATCAGAATCGCTTTCAACATAGTTTTCAAAACATTCACATTATTGGAGTTTCCCAGAAATCATAAGTCCAAAAGGCGAGGATGTGTACGGTCACGCCTTCACCTTGACATGATCCACTAAATTACCTGAAACCATAAACCAAAACTGTAAGCACGAAGCTTAGTGAGATCCCCCAAAGTACCAACACCCAAACAGATAACACATACAAATAACAACATGTATTGGGTCCACATCTAAAAGACCGGATTACCCCTTGAGCCCACAGTATAAGTCTGGCTTGCCTATCAGGCCCACAACTCATATCTGGCTTGCTCTCAAGCCCACAACATAAGTCTGGCTTGCCCTTGGGCCCACAACTTATGTATGGCTTGCTCCCTCAGTTCTTGGACTGGAATACCAATGAGTAGCCCTCAGTACGATCCTCGCATACCACCCGGTCCTCAACTTGTATCTGGAATGCCACTGAACCCTCAGTATGAGTCTAGTTTGCCCTAACCGACTCTCAGCTCATATCTAGAATGCTAATGAGTCCTCAGTATTAGTCTGGCATGCCTTCCCTGGCCCTCAGCTCATATCTGGCATACTCCAGGGTTTGTTGGCTACAACACAAAGCAATACAACCTCAACCCAACCCACACAATATGTCGACATATAACATATAATATTATATACAGATAAACATATAGTATCACAAGTAGTCCTACAAATCTACCATGCTAGCATATCAAGACCAACATAACAAGACTAGCATGCATATCTATTCCATACTCGACATATCAACTGTGACATCCCCATTTTCACGGCCAGAAAAGACCGATTTAATTTATGCTTTTAAAATAAAATCAGAGTAATCCTTTGATTAAAAGAGTTGCGGAATTTGTTCCCAAAACAAAATATGATAAAATAAAATTTATCAAAGCATTTCTTAAAGAAATGTATTTTCATATATAACAAAACTCGGGATGTCATATTCCGATACAGACCAAAAGCATAAACAGCACATTATAAGCCTTACAACAGTTATATACAACTACAAGCCTATAAACAAAATAGCTTGATGATTCATCCAACTTATGCTCTCGCGCCACTACCTGTAATACAAATAAAACTGAGTGGGTCATGCTTGGGAGCCTGGTGAGCATATAGGGTTTTCAACCCACAATAAATAATTATATTATTTAATCATCAAACAATCAACCCAATTACCCACCCCCATTATCTCCTTTTTTTTCTTAGAGATTTACCCTAAGAATCAGCTATTCCTCGTTCATTTATTCCTAAGGATTATCCTAAGGAATCGACACGAAATCCATCGTTGCCAGGGTTTTCTCAACAGGCACTAAATCCATAGTTACCAAGGTTTTCTCAACAGGCACTAAATCCATAGTTACCAAGGTTTTCTCAACAGGCACTAAATCCATAGTTACCAAGGTTTTCTCAACAGGCACTAAATCCATAGTTACCTAGGTTATTAGAGTACACCGGTGAACACATCGTTCATAACACCTACAAGTTGCGATCCTGCTAGTGTTCCACTGGACTGTCTAGAATCATCCGTGGTTATCATCCCTACTCCGCTGAATGACGGGGCCATCGTTTGGGTAAATGTTTCACTCATTTTTCACCTGTCGCCCTCATCTCATGATCTATATCATCTTTCGTCTCATCCTCAAACTCATCTTTCCTCACACGCCAACTATTTCATCTACCCATGTTCTACCCAACATATTTGTAGATATAATTTACATATATAGTTTAAATCATTTAAAAACCTGTATAAAACATTCATTCAACATCCATCGCAAATAAACAAACAATATATATATATATATATATATATATATATATACACACACATAACACGTATTTTATAACAAATACTTCATATCTATGTGTAAGGTGAAAGTAACTACACATTCACTCACAAACTCTTTAACATATATTTAACTCTTTAGCATATATTTAAATCTTTAACAGACTCTTACCCCACCCCGTCAATCCTCTCAACAAGACTATCCATACCCTCGGACCTTAAATTATAACTGTTACTCTCGAATCTAATCCATGATTGTGTCCATTCCATACTCTCGGATAAGGGACAACTGGTGTATGTCTAGATCCATACTCCCGGATTAATGACAACTGACTAGGTCTTAATCCGTACTACTGGATTCTAGAACTAACCTCTCGACCTGATCCATACTCCCGGATCTAAAACTAACTTCTCGATGTGATCCATACTCCCGGATCTAAAACTAACCTCTCGACCTGATCCATACTCCCGGATCTAAAACTAACCTCTCGACCTGATCCATACTCCCGGATAAGGGACAATTGGTCTATGTCTAAATCCATACTCCCGGATCAATGACAACTGAATAAGTCTTAATTCATACTCCTGGATTAATAACAAATAACTATGTCCTAATCCATACTCTCGGACTAATAACAAATAACTATGTCCTATCCATACTCTCGGACTAAGGACAACTGACTAAGTCTAATCCATATTCCCGGATTAATAACAAATAGCAATGTCCTAATCCATACTCTCGGACTAATAACAAATAACTATGTCATATCCATACTCTCGGACTAAGGACAACTGACTAAGTCTAATCCATACTCCCGGATTAATAACAAATAACTATGTCCTATCCATACTCTCGGACTAAGGACAGCTGACTAAGTCTAATACATACTCCCGGATTAATAACAAGTAACTATGTCCTAATCCATACTCTCGGACTAATAACAAATAACTATGTCCTATCCATACTCTCCGACTAAGGACAAATGACTAAGTCTAATCCATACTCCCGGATTAATAACAAATAATTATGTCCTATCCATACTCTCGGACTAAGGACAACTGACTATGTCTAATCCATACTCCCGGATTAATAACAAATAACTATGTCCTATCCATACTCTCGGACTAAGGACAACTGACTAAGTCTAATCCATACTTCCAGATCAATGACATATTTTAAAGTTCTATTCTCCATATATATCTCACTCGTACTCATAAAGAGATACTACCCCATAACCACCATAACAAACCTTAGGTTTACTCTTTAACCTAAGTTATCATAAACAATCAGGTATGTTCTTTAACACTTAATTCAGACATCACCAAATAACTCACACAAAACATATATTTAATACTTCAATCAATACTTGTATTAAAATTGTGTTTATGAAAGAGACTATGCACATGATACCTTATCGGATGAACACATAGTTCAAAAATACATAATCTGTACTCCCGGATCTAAAATTTACCTTCTTACCTAATCCATATTCCCGGATCGGGTATGTCTAATCTATCTTAATAAACAAACAACATATATACACATAGTACGTATTTTATAAGATACTTCATATCTATATGTAAGATGAAAGTGACTATACACTCACTTGATAAGATGATTATCGGACATCACTACGGCTCTTCAAGCAGAAGTTCTTTTATGAAACCAGAATGTTTTCTCAGAAACCGGACTTCTCGCGGGCAGAGTTTCGGATCGGAAACTCTTTCTCTCGGGATCTTCGGGGCTTCGGGTGTCGGGATGATACCGGGGCTTCGGGGGTACTTCAAGAGGGCTAGAGAGGGTGTAGGAAGTGAGAGAATGAATGAATTAGCAACCATAGCCGGCTGCCTTTCGGTTTCTACTTATAGGGCCATTTTTCTGGATTCACGTCGTGAATCTCAAATATTCACGTCGTGAGTTCAGTAGTCATCAGGTGCGTCATCGCAACTTGGGTCTGTCAGGCCCCATAAGACATTAATACTGAGTTCACGTCGTGAACACTGTGTTCACGTCGTGAACACTGTGTTCACGTCGTGAACTCTGACACAGTGTCGGGGTTCGCGCCCCGAACTTCAGAAATTCATATCTTTCGCATACGAGCTCCGTTTTTGACGTTCTTTATATCCACGCGTAGGGGATTTTATGCTCTACAACTCTCGTTTAGACTCCGTTGGCTAATTTTGAATTTATTTTTTATTATATTATTTTTAGTAGGCCGGGACAGGAAAACTCCGTTAGGAATTCACAACTCCTTCATCTGCCATCCGTTTTCGTCTGTCTTTTTACCGTTGGACTACTATCGACGACATCTTCTATTCTCGTTTAGATTGTTTTGGCTAGAAACCACTCGATCTCATATTCTAACTTTGGGCTGGATACCGCTAAGTCGAAACTTCGAAAAATCATAACTTCCTCATACAAAGTCAGATTTAGACGTTCTTTTTATGCACGCTCTTGGTTTAACGTATTCTACGACTTTCGTTTGGAACTAAGGCTAAATATCGCTCTATCGTAAATTCACTATTTACGTCACGGAGTGTCGTATCGGTTCTGTCGCGAAACTTTGACAGGTCATAACTTCTTCATTATAACTCGGATTTCGGCATTGTTTATATATCCGGAATCTTTGTCACGACAACTACAACTTAGTTAAGATTATTCATTCTAAATAATCTTTTATCAAAAAGTCACTTTTATCGTCTCTAAATTGACTAGCCCGGATCTACGGGCGTTACAATTATCTCCCCCTTAGGATGATTACGTCTCGTAATCATCAACGAAAATAGGGCTTGTATAATGATTCCATACGTTATATTTCCATCCTAAGTAATAACCGTGATGCTAAATCTTGCACCTGTTCTTCGTACTATGTTGGACTTTCAATTGTAACCTACGAGTTACAAAATAAATCCTTATTGAGGACTCCTTCTTCTTCTTAGGATAAGTATTTTCCTTTATCTATTGTAACAGATCGATGGGTCATGTTCTAATGACATTTCATCGGATGATGCAACGCCTAGACTCAAGTCTCTTAGGGTCAAATTCCAGAATGGAATATACCTTCCTTCATATTCTAATGTGATATAATCACATTTTAGCATGTAGCATTTCTAGCTACAAGCTTCTTTAACAACGGGCGCGATGCTATCGATCACATTGATTTCAATCTTCTGACTTAAGTCGGATGTTACATCGAACTTGGTTCTCTGAACCACGTAACAAACTCATCGCAGTCGGACTCATTTTGATATGACCACTAGGGTCGGAATAACAATCATCTCATTAGTCATTACCGTAACAATGGTAACGACATACATAAACAAAAATGTACTCAATTACAAGCTTCTTGGTAACCTTGTGACTTTCCCTGATCCAAGTGTGAGTCCTGTGCTTCAGTAGTATAGATCTCTACTACTATTCACACCTACTCATACTCGTCCCAAGTATTGTCTCGCAGTCCCCAAGTCCTAAAATAACAAAACAATTTAACACATACGAATGTGTCCAAATAATCATAGAAATTTTCCTAGACTCTATTAGGACTTCTTCCATGCGTATTTTCAATCATCAATTCTACTTCAACTCGATTGGTGATGGAAATTCCAGATGATGGGACAACTTCAAGAATTACACCAATCGTTCCATCATCCTTCCAATCGAAGGTGTAATTCAGACATACCGTACTCCTCTAAACGTTCCGTTATTTTATCAGACACATTCTAAAGGCAAGATACCACTCTTACGATATCTTCCGATAGGTGTCATTTACTATCATAAGCCTTTCATTTCCTCCATTTACTCAATTCTCTACGAGTCTTCACCATAACGTTTTGTACACCCAAGCAGACGCTCGGTGTACTTAGGCGAGAATTTTAAGATAGGAAAGCTTTATTTACGATAGACGTATCCTTATCATTCCGAAACGTTTACATGCTAGTTCTAATATCGTAGTCGTACGCTTAGAATCCTAAACACATAAGGTTTCCAGATCCGGTTGGCAACAAACTATAGATCCAAACAAATGATACCATATATGGTAAACATATAGCATTTAGCACATAAAAGCATTTTAGGCATCTTTCCTAAAATATACTAGTGCACGTGTCTATTCAGGTGCATTACCTAAATTTATTAGACACACTCCTCACAATCTTCACTTAGCATTTTAAGTTTAAGTCTAGAAATCCTACAAATTCCTAGTTCGCTTAAACTAATGCTCTGATACCAACTGTGACATCCCCATTTTCACGGCCAGAAAAGACCGATTTAATTTATGCTTTTAAAATAAAATCAGAGTAATCCTTTGATTAAAAGAGTTGCGGAATTTGTTCCCAAAACAAAATATGATAAAATAAAATTTATCAAAGCATTTCTTAAAGAAATGTATTTTCATATATAACAAAACTCGGGATGTCATGTTCTGATACAGACCAAAAGCATAAACGACACATTATAAGCCTTACAACAGTTATATACAACTACAGGCCTATAAACAAAATAGCTTGATGATTCATCCAACTTATGCTCTCGCGCCACTACCTGTAATACAAATAAAACTGAGTGGGTCAGTCTTGGGAGCCTGGTGGCATATGGGGTTTTCAACCCACAATAAATAATTATATTATTTAATCATCAAATAATCAACCCAATTACCCACCCCCATTATCTACTTTTAATTCTTAGAGATTTACCCTAGGAATCAGCTATTCATCGTTCATTTATTCCTAAAGATTATCCTAAGGAATCGGCATGAAATCCATCGTTGCCAGGGTTTTCTCAACAGACACTAAATCCATAGTTACCAAGGTTTTCTCAACAGGCACTAAATCCATAGTTACCAAGGTTTTCTCAACTGGCACTAAATCCATAGTTACCTAGGTTTTCTCAACAGGCACTAAATCCATAGTTACCAAGGTTTTCTCAACAGGCACTAAATCCATAGTTACCTAGGTTATTAGAGTACACCAGTGAACACATCGTTCACAACACCTACAAGTTGCGAGCCTGCTAGTGTTCCACTGGACTGTCTAGAATCATCCGTGGTTGTCATCCCTACTATGCTGAATGACGGGGCCATCGTTTGGGTAAAGGTTTCACTCATTTTTCACCTGTCACCCTCATCTCATGATCTATATCATCTTTCGTCTCATCCTCAAACTCATCTTTCCTCACACACCAACTATTTCATCTACCCATGTTCTACCTAACATATTTGTAGATATAATTTACATATATAGTTTAAATCATTAAAAAACCTGTATAAAACATTCATTCAACATCCATTTCAAGTAAATAAACAATATATATATATATATATATATATACACATAGCACGTATTTTATAACAAATACTTCATATATATGTGTAAGGTGAAAGTAACTACACATTCACTTACAAACTCTTTAACATATATATAACTCTTTAGCATATATTTAACTCTTTAACAGACTCTTACCCCACCCCGTCAATCCTCTCAACGAGACTATCCATACCCTCGGACCTTAAATTATAACTCTTACTCCCAAATCTAATCCATATTCTCGAATCCATGATTGTGCCCATTCCATACTCTCGGATAAGGGACAACTGGTGTATGTCTAGATCCATACTCCCGGATTAATGACAACTGACTAGGTCTTAATCCATACTACTGGATTCTAGAACTAACTTCTCGATGTGATCCATACTCCCGGATCTAAAACTAACCTCTCGACCTGATCCATACTCCCGGATCTAAAACTAACCTCTCGACCTGATCCATACTCCCGGATAAGGGACAATTGGTCTATGTCTAAATCCATACTCCCGGATCAATGACAACTGAATAAGTCTTAATTCATACTCCTGGATTAATAACAAATAACTATGTCCTAATCCATACTCTTGGACTAATAACAAATAACTATGTCCTATCCATACTCTCGTACTAAGGACAACTGACTAAGTCTAATCCATATTCCCGGATTAATAACAAATAGCAATGTCCTAATCCATACTCTCGGACTAATAACAAATAACTATGTCATATCCATACTCTCGGACTAAGGACAACTGACTAAGTCTAATCCATACTCCCGGATTAATAACAAATAACTATGTCCTATCCATACTCTCGGACTAAGGACCGCTGACTAAGTCTAATACATACTCCCGGATTAATAACAAGTAACTATGTCCTAATCCATACTCTCGGACTAATAAAAAATAACTATGTCCTATCCATACTCTCCGACTAAGGACAAATGACTAAGTCTAATCCATACTCCCGGATTAATAACAAATAATTATGTCCTATCCATACTCTCAGACTAAGGACAACTGACTATGTCTAATCCATACTCCCGGATTAATAACAAATAACTATGTCCTATCCATACTCTCGGACTAAGGACAACTGACTAAGTCTAATCCATACTTCCAGATCAATGACATATTTTAAAGTTCTATTCTCCATATATATCTCACTCGTACTTATAAAGAGATACTATCCCATAACCACCATAACAAACCTTAGGTTTACTCTTTAACCTAAGTTATCATAAACAATCAGGTATGTTCTTTAACACTTAATTCAGACACCACCAAATAACTCACACAAAACATATATTTAATACTTCAATCAATACTTGTATTAAAATTGTGTTTATGAAAGAGACTATGCACATGATACCTTATCGGATGAACACATAGTTCAAAAATACATACTCCGTACTCCCGGATCTAAAATTTACCTTCTTACCTAATCCATATTCCCGGATCGGGTATGTCTAATCCATCTTAATAAACAAACAACATGTATACACATAGTACGTATTTTATAAGATACTTCATATCTATATGTAAGATGAAAGTGACTATACACTCACTTGATAAGACGATTATCGGACATCACTACGGCTCTTGAAGCAGAAGTTCTTTTATGAAACGGGAATGTTTTCTCAGAAACCGGACTTCTCGCGGGCAGAGTTTCGGTTCGATAACTCTTTCTCTCGGGATCTTCAGGGCTTCGGGACTCGCTTCGGGTTTCGGGATGATACCGGGGCTTCGGGGGTACTTCAAGAGGGCTAGAGAAGGTGTAGGAAGTGAGAGAATGAATGAATTAGCAACCATAGCCGGCTGCCCTTCGTTTTCTACTTATAGGGCCATTTTTCTGGATTCATGTCGTGAATCTTAAATATTCACGTTGTGAGTTCAGTAGTCATCAGGTGCGTCATCGCAACTTGGGTCTGTCAGGCTCCAGAAGACATTAATACTGAGTTCACATCGTGAACACTGTGTTCACGTCGTGAACTCTGACACAGTGTCGGGGTTCGCGTCCCGAACTTCAGAAATTCATATCTTTCGCATACGAGCTCCGTTTTTGATGTTCTTTATATCCACGCGTAGGTGAGATTATGCTCTACAACTCTCGTTTAGATTCCGTCAGCTAACTTTGACTTTATTTTTTATTATATTATTTTTAGTAGGCCGGGACAGGAAAACTCCGTTAGGAATTCACAACTCCTTCATCTGACGTCCGTTTTCGTCTGTCTTTTTACCGTTGGACTATTATCGACGAGATCTTCGATTCTCGTTTAGATTGTTTCGGCTAGAAACCACTCGATCTCATATTCGAACTTTGGGCTGCATACCGCTAAGTCGAAACTTCGAAAATTCATAACTTCCTCATACGAAAGTCAGATTTAGACGTTCTTTTTATGCACACTCTCGGTTTAACGTATTCTACGGCTTTCGTTTAGATTTCTAAGGCTAAATATCGCTCTATCGTAAATTCACTATTTACGTCACATAGTGTCATATCGGTTCTGTCGCGAAACTTTGACAGGTCATAACTTCTTCGTTATAACTCGGATTTCGGCATTCTTTATATATCCGGAATCCTTGTCACGACCACTACAACTTAGTTAAGATTATTCATTCTAAATAATCTTTTATCAAAAAGTCACTTTTGATGCTTATCGTCTCTAAATTGACTAGCCCGGATCTACGGGCGTTGCATCAACAATATCAAGTTATCAAACCAAAGGGCCGACCTTGGTGCCTTCGACTCGAAAGTATATTGAGGAAAACTCACCTCGAATACTGAAGTTCACTGCAAGAATCCTTAGCTGTTGCCCCGACGACACCTCTGATCTATCAGATGAAAGTAACACCCAATTAGCAATTGGGTTTCATTCTAAGGCCCACTATCCATACTTGGGGTAAAATGACCATTTTACCCCTGACCCAACATGAACCAAAACTGAGGCCCAATTCCATTAACCAAAAGGTCCAAAACCAAAAGATCCACAAAGGCCCACTAGTGGCCCAAATTTTCAAATTGGGCCCAACCTCATATGAGTCTTATCCTAAGCCTATAATTTCCTTTGTTACAATTCAGGTTACCTCAAGTACCCCCTTAGGACAACTTGGTCAAAGACAAAAGTCAAAAAGTCAAGGTCAACGGATCGAGTTGATCCAACTCGCCGAGTTATTCCTTGAACTCACCGTGTTTTTCCATTTAATTGCAAAGTCGGGAAAAACCGATCCAACTCGCCGAGTCCGCTCAAAACCCAACAACTTGATACAATAAGCACTTAATCTATAAGGACATGACTCCAAAACCTAGATCTGACTTCCTTGAGCTGGAAAACCACGTAAAGTTGCCAACTTTACGTTCATGCATGTCTAAATGAAGCTCTTAAGCTTAAAATGGACTTAAGAATTGACTTAATGCATGCATGACACCAAAATCCTCATAAAGCTTGCAACATTAAGCCAAATGAGGCCACAAAATGGCCAGATCTAAAATGACAACCCATGAAACACTCAAATCCTTGGACAATCCATCAAAGAATCTAATAATCAAGATAAAACCCCAAAAGAAGAGATCTAATCAATGAAGAAGCAAGGTACAAACTTTATACCTCAAAGAGACTGCAATAAGTGGGGAAGTTCTGGATCTAAAGCCTTTCTACCAAGCTAGACACCTTCACTTCAAGGCTCTTTCAAAAGAGTACCAAAAATCAACACTCAAAGCTCTCCACAAGCTCACACACTCAACTATGGAAGATGATACTCGAATTTAGGGTTTCTGGACAGAGGAGGCTGGTAAGGAGGCCAACCAAGGGACTTAAGGCCTTTAAATAGGGTGCAACACCCTAAAAATTAGGGTTTCCTTCCCAGTTGTCAACTCGCCGAGTTACTTCATTAAATCCCGCTACCAAAACATTCTTCAACACGCCGATTTGAGGCTACCCAACTCGCGGAGTTCGACTGGAAAATCATACAAAGGATAACTGTTATACATGGAAGTCGGGATGTTACATTTCAAATCTCTGCCTTCGATGCATCTCCAGGAAGGTTGGAGACATAGAAAGAAGTGATGGAAGGAAAACTGTTTCTCCAATCTACGTTCTTGAAACCTCAGGACATAAAGGAATTATGTCGTCGTCGCACCTCCGTCCAAGCCATTGGTTAATGATATGAGCTCACTAATTACTTGAATGACTCTAACAAACCAATATAAAACTCTAAACAACTACAACATTAATTATAGACTTTATGAACTGATTAGACTAACCATCGTAATAGACGTATATGACCGCGATGAAACTTTCTATAAATAACCCCATGACATTAAAAGTCGTTGTTTGCTATCAAGAATATGGAATATAACTACGATGATCAGATGAAATTTAAAAATCAATCAATCATAAAAATAAAATAAAATAAAATAAGTTTATCAATTATCATACTTGTTTCGACTCATAGAAATAATTGAAATACTCAAAACATGTTATACCAAATTTTACAGTTAAAAGAAAATATGCTAGTTTTTTCACAGATATCATCCATGAAAATCATCAATACAATGTCGTTTTCGTAATTTTTATAGATGGATGATTTTTGTAGATGTTGTCTGTGAAAATCAGAACTATTTTGATCTAATTTTTTATTAAATCTTAAATAAATTAATACAGTTATTCTAATTTTCTTTTCTCTAAGTGATTCCAAACAACATTTTTCAAAGTAATATTTGTTTATTTCATCAATCAATCTTATATGCTGACTAGAGGTGGACAAAGTGAATTAGTCTTTTGAGAACCAATGGAAAAAAACCTAATTGGTTTTTCTGCAAACCGGTTAGGTTAAAACCAAACCCCTTTTTTAAATAGGTTTAATTGTTTAAAGGATTTCACTTACAAAAATACCATAATAATAATAATAATAATAATAACTTAAAAAATATATAATAATAATAATAAATAAAAAAAACGATTTAATACCTTTATATGTACCACCACCTCCCATACCCAACAAACCAAACACGGAAACACCAACCAAAGATTGGGCCGGTATCGTTGGAAATTAGAGAGCTATTGGATTATAGACGCAGCCCAATTGCAAACCGCAAAACCCGAACAAGAATCAACAATGGAGACAAAAGAATCGTCTTGCGCAAGAAACACGCAACGCGAAATCAATAAAAGGGCTTTTGAATCGATTGATTCGCCGATGAGAGCTGATTCTACAAGCACTGTGAAGCTAAGAAGACTCACCACTATCGATCAAATGGAATCTCAATTTGCCACGGTTTGTCCTTCACTCATGGTTTCTTAATTGCTACGAAGTATATTTAATTAGGGTTTCTTCCGTTTGTACAGTACATTCTTATTAATAGATCAATGTCAATCTCTATGGAAGTGTTTCCCTCTTGATCCAATTGCTCGAATTGGTTGTTGATCATTCATAACGCTAACTGAATCTCTAGAACTTTATCGAGACAATTAACTGTTTTTTAGTTAACTGATACTGGATCAATTTATGGGGGTTTGGAATCGATCGAGGATGAGAAATTGAGGACTGTTCTCATTTTCGATCATGTTGATTACTATAATGCTAGGCTCAACCTTGTTCTTTTGCAATTAAGTTCTTTACATGTTATATCACTAAAGAAAAACATTGGCTTAAAGATTTTAGCTGTTGATACACTGAATGTACAATATTTCAAACACTTAATCCCTTGTAATGACATAAATCAGGAAAAGCTTGCTGCAGCAAAGCAAAATTATGGAAGAGATATTCGTGTATTTGAGACAACAACTTCCTCTCACACATCAAATGAGCCAATTAACGAAGGTATGCACCCACATGATAAGACATGACAAAAGACGTAAATGTCCTTATATCTTCATCATAAAAAATATCCCTAGAAATCTTGCATTAAGGTTTAATGACTTTTGTAATATCGCAGAGGAGCCGGATGAGTTTTTTGATTTCACTGCGGAAGATTATTATCGCATCTTGGCTACAAAAAAGGAAGGTGAGAATATTTATATTTAATTATTTATATGGTAATTTTATTAAAAACCAAAGTGTATTTTTATTCATCCCAAATTAAACAAATCATTTTCTTTTCCTTTTTGTGGATAGATAAAGTTATGAAGACAAAAAAACTCCGTGAAGCAGAAGAAGCCACTCGTAGATCAAGAATTACCAAGGTACTATACCGTTCAATCTTTCCAGAGCTATTTTCAATGACGATAATAAGAAGGGCATTCTCGTCTTTTTGCACAAATGAGAGATTGAGATGACTTACAACTGACGAGTCCCTATCCCACCTTTTTAGACGTGACAAAAAGTTGCAATTCTTGTCCCATTCACATCTGTCTCAGTCCGGTGTTTGTCAAGTGCATGACAAACAGACAAATACACAGTACACAGTACAACCTGTTTTGTCCTGTCTAACTGCTATTTCTTGTTTTCTTATAGGCGGTAATTCGTGTGAGGTTCCCGGACAACCATACATTAGAAGCCACATTTCATCCATCAGAGACAATGCAAAATTTAGTTGATCTTCTTATAAAAGTTGTGGCTAGACCCGATTTACCTTTCCATATATGTGAGCATATTTTTAAATTCCTATTTTTTTCTATAAGTTTATAATCATGTTAAATGGGGTGATATTTATTATATACTAATATCATTTTTTTTAAGTAGTTACTACTCCTCCAAAGAAGCTAATAAAAGACATGTCTCAAGATTTTTACTCTGCTGGATTTGCCCCTGGTGCAATTGTCTATTTTTCATATGATCAACCAAAAGGTATTATTTTTTTTTTAATAATTGCATCCATGGTATAATAAAACACCAAATATGGTTTTAAAGTTTTGTTTGAATAATTTGGTCCTTCAATTTTAAATTTTATGCATTTTTTAGTTTTTTGTTCTATGATCATATTATGTATTTAATATTTGTTATGTGTAAGAATATATGAGAAATTAATTTGATATTAACTATGATACATATTAAATTAGTTTTTATGTTTCAAATTTTTTAAAAATAATAATTTAAAACACTATATATTTTAATAAAATACATAATTGACATAATACGATAATAAATTTGAAATTTATTTTATACAAATAATTTACAATGGTTATGCTTCTCTAATAATATAATTTTATAAAGTTAGTCTAATAAAAAGAAATCGAATGTGTAAAAAGCAAATAAATTAAAAGGGTAATTCTTAATTTATTTTGGTTATAATTCTTTAATTCTTTAATAATATAATTTATGAGGTTATCTTAATAAAATGATGTGAGTTGATCAGTTGAATCCTCCATAATAAATGAAAATAATTTTGCCACTTGTCATCCTCTTATGCATTATGCTACATGTCAGTTTGTGGTAAATTTAAATTTAAATTAAATTATATTTATGTGTCATTTTGTGGTTTTTTTATTCCATTTTATTAAATTCAATATAATACTTAAATGTAATAAATGTATATCCAATTCATAAATGCCACTTTCCTTTTAATTTCTAAATTGAATCCAATTATTTTACTTGTTTATTTATTTAAATTATTCATTTAAATTTAAAAGATAAATAAGCACTTCAATTTTAATAATTAAGTAATTTACTTTTTTCTTAAAAATTTAAATTTTCTAAATTGTTAGATCTTCATGTTTGTTTATTTTTTTTTAATAAACCCATATAATACATGGTTCTTACAACTAGTTTATAAAAAAACTAACAGATAGAAAAGGTTATATTTGTAAATTCCAATGGAAAATTTTCATTGTCTAATGTTTTATGGGTGCAGGTGATGGTGATGCTGACGTGACATTCCTTAAAGAGGAAGTGATGGCTTTAAAAGGTCTTGAACTTGTAGCCGAACCGGAGAAACCTACGGTTGACCAATTGACCACCGTGCCTGTGGTGGCTGCCGCCCCTCCATCGGTTCAAGAGCGGAAGCCGGCTGCCGATAAAAAGATGGTTAAGCCAAAGTGGTTGAAAATGTAACAATTTGTCGACTTATAAAATCAAAGTTTTTAAAATGGATTATATGTAACCTTCTTTCCATAAGTGGATATGTTTGTGCAAAAAGGTTATTCTTGTGGGCCCATAAATAGTGATATAAAGTTTACATAAAAACCATAGTTCAATCCACAATGAAACTAACATTAACATAAAAATCAGTGTCTATGAAGAGCTCAATCTATATTGAAACTATATAAAAATCATGAAGAGCTCAATCTATATTGAAACTATATAAAAATCAGTGTCTACAAAGAGTTCAATCCACATTGAAACTGACTTGTTAGATGCTCGGACCCTTGAGTATTTCTAAGTAGATATGCAAATGACATTGATATTTTCATTTTATTAATTCAAAAATGTGAAGGTAATGGGAATATAGTACCTAAGATAAATGATATTATGTAGATATTAGTAAAACTAATACACAGTTATTTGCATGAAAACATTTTAATTTGTGAAATATTTTTTATAATATCACTAAGGAGGTTTTTAGTATGCATTAATAGAATAAGGAATGAAATGGTGCCAATGAAGCATAATGGATGATTGAAAAAAATAAAAAATAAAAACAATTTCTATTTGCTTGCTACGAGGGAACAAAATGGAGCGTTACTTATAAAATGCGATTCCTATTCTTGAATCAATTTTCATCTCCTTCAATGAATGAAAATGATATATCTTAGGGAGGAGGGAGTCGTTCCCTCCGAACCCAATAAACCCACTGCCATATCAGTTTTTCTCTTTGATTTTTCTTCATCTTTCCCACCCCATAACACACGGAAATCTTATCTTTCTCAACCCACTCAATTAAAAAAAAAATACAAAATAATCAAGGTAAAATCTTAATTAGCAATAGAGTTATCGCCGGTACCACTCACTCTTTAGCCGGTTGTTTAATTGGTTTCACGAACCCACTTCATCCTCTCTCTCTACTTTCTTTCTCTCATTTTCTCTTGTACTGTGTGTTTTAAAATTTGTACCTTAGTTGTTTAGTATTTTTTTTAATTGAATGAGTTGAGTGGGTTGAGAAAGATAGGATTTCCGTATGTTGTGGGTTGGGAAAGATGAAGAAAAATCAAAGAGAAAAGCTGATGTGGCAGTGGGTTCATTGGGTTCGGTGGGTTGGGAGGGAACGATTCCCTCCTCCCTTATAACGATAAGTTATTTTTATTCTTATATTCTACAATAAAGTGTTTGGTATGCATTAATAGAAGAAGGAAGAATAATGGATGATTAAAAAAAACAATTTCTATTTGTTTGCTACCAAGGAACAAAATTAGCATTACTTACAGAATGTGATTCAAGTCAATTTTCATCTCCTTTAATGAATGAAATGATATCTATAATTTATGATATCTTAATGTTGTGATTTATTCTACAATAAATTTTCATCATTTTAAAATTTCCAAATGTTCAATTATTAAAAATGATTTCCAATATATATAAGTTGAATTATTCTTTATTAAATTATATTTTAAGATTTCATGGAATCTAGTTCTTTTTTTTTTAATCAAGGATGATTCTTTTTAACTATTTGCAATAGATTATGAATATTCAATGAAATGAAATATGTTTATATAAAATTTGTCTATACAAAATAATTGGAACCCACACTACCTAAAACAAAAGGGACAAATTGCCTACCAATAGATGATAGATCGTCATGTTTAGGTTTTTTTTAGAACAGCAAATCTACACTACTCCTAAACTACTCTTAATACCACCTATGTCTCCAATGAGACTTGAACCCTCAACCTCTAGGAGGAAAGGCAACTCCGGTACCGTTGGGCTAGAAGCCCATTGGTCGTCTTGTTTAGGTGATTGATCTTTTAATTAAGTGCTAACCTTTAATGCACATTTTCAAACAGGGCATGAATCATGATGATATATCTTCAGGTCAAAACAATTATGTTAATCGGTTTAATTTTATTTATCAATTTTTAAGTTTAAACAAAAATAGAAAATTTTCAAAGTTATTATAAATTTTACAGATATGAGAAATCGTTAATCGTTAAGTGAGCTACAAAATAAATAAAGTAAATAGACTTACAAAATGACCATGAGTTGTACTAGATATGTTTTTTTCTCAAATTTATATAATTTTTTGGGTGAAAACCCTATGCATTTATACTTTATTTAAAACTTTGTTTTGGTATGAAAATAGGTATTTAGATATTCATATCACAAAATAATAATAATAATAATAATAATAATAATAAAACGTTTTTCGTCTATAAATCTATGATTGTCGTACAAAATTCTTTAAAAATATTTTACATTTTTTTTGTATTTTCCTAGCTTAAATCTACAATACAAAGTTCTTTTTTTTGCTGTGAAAATAATATTTCAATATACTTATTATAAAAAAAAGTTATATATATATATATATATATATATATATATATATATATATATATATATATATATATATATATATATATATATATATATATATATACTAGCCATTTACCCGCGCCAAACGTCGGATGCAAATGTTTTCAGAAATTAGTTTGTAGAAACGATTAGTTCTTTTGCGCAAACAATTTACTACATTTAAACAATTATCAATAATATTTTTGCTAGCAGAAACAAAATCAGTAAGAATTAAAAATAAAAAGTTTGGATTCTTTACAAATACACATTAACACATGATTGATTATGCATTATTAATCGTGCAACACTTTTATATACACCATATTTGATGTATAGACTTCACTGTCGTTGAATTGTTCGTCACGGATCATTAGTACTTTTGTATTGACATGTGATATCCCTCTGTATAATGTCACGTAAAGTTGGCCATGTGAGAAAACTGATTCTGGAAGATAAATTCCACCATTCATAATTGTTTGTCCCTGAGCTTTATTGATTGTCATCGTGAAACATAATCGAATTGAAAATTGTTTTCTCTTCAGCTTGAATGAGAACATGTCATCTTCAAACGGATATAGAAGAATCCTTGGCAGAAATACCCTATTTTCAACATGTTGACCAACAACTATTTCACTTCAATGATACTGTGCTGAAAACTTTTACATATCAATCGAGCGTCGTTATGCAATCCATTTGATGGGTCAAGACTCTTTAACAATATTATTGGGCATCCAATTTTCAGTCGTATGTAATGAGAGGATAAACGACTAACATTGAATATGTTCAAGAATTCCACAAGATAGAAGTTATTTATATCGTCTATTGTTTCATCAAAACTGTAGTAAACTCATTCTTTTCCATGGAATTGATCGATCAAATAATCATTAATCTCATCGACACTGTCGTTTCTTGTAGATAATATTGCCCACGAAATAACATATCTGATTCAAATATATTTATTTCCAAGGACGGATAGATTGCATAAATCAAAACATTCAATGACTTTTCTTTTTCAGTTAGGGGAATTACGATATCATCAAGGATGCGAATAAAGCTTCCGTCCACCATTTCTTTAACTCCATTACCGATGCATATTAGAAAGTCTGAGAACCATGGATCGGCAATTACTTTCTTTTCATCGCGCAATGATTAGTTCAAATTTAGCTATTAGTTTGTTTTTGGAAACATTTCATATTAAAAATAAGACAATATGTATTGGAAAGTATCACTAAGCATTGGTTTCAATTTAGTGATTAGTTTGCTTTAGAAAACATGTCATATTAAAAATAAGACATGATGAATAGTTTCTTTTTGGCGAAAATCGAGGGACACTTCTTCCATCATCAACCTACACAATCCGGTCCGCATCCCTAATGGATTCAGGAAATTGAATCTTACCTCCTTTGAAATTTCAACCTATCCCTATCCCTAGTTCGTCTGTAGCTTATCCCCGAGGCTATGATATATAACTACTAAGTTATAATACATAAGGCTTTATCTTATCTTGATATTTATAAGTCAGACAAACATTATATGTTATTTTGATCTAACATATAAATTAATGCTTCAATTCCTAAAATAATTAAAATACGTGTAACTTTTAATAGCCGTACTATTCATAACACTTTAAATAAAACTTTTATTTGTCAGCCAAAAATATATTTTTCACACGTATCTTTGATAAAAATATAAGTATATGAGGTTTTAACAATTACTAATCAAACGTGTCAAATTTATTTACTGGAAATATAACTAACGTTCTTATTACTATATTGTTGGAAATATAACATAAATATGTTCAAAGTTAGTTAAATCACATTATCTTATACCGTTCATTTATGTTCAAGATAATGAAAAAAAATGTATTCATTTTTAATTTTCGTATTTCATCCATATTAGTTCATGTTTTGCCGTTCAAAAATTGAAGTAAAAAAAATCCCAAAATCCAATTCAAAGTTAACTTTATTTTATATCCATCATCAAAATTACATAACTTTTTAATAATCATGGACGATGACAGTAAGGGTAAAATCGGCCAACGAAGGCTAATTTGCATTGCAAATTCCAATTATGCTTTAAATCCACCTATAACTTAAGAATTGAGCCAATTCAATCTTATGCAATATCCTCTGAATTAGTACCAAACTTATAGCAGTAAAGCATGTGCTTGAAATAAATACAAATGAGTCAAACACTTTGTACATGAGATATGGTTTGATTTTCAGGGGCAATTGTGTAAGGGTAGAGATCTATATCTATATATTCTTATTTCTGATGATAAAAAATTGACATAAGGTTGAACACTGATGCACATGTTGTTGTCTTTAGAAATAGTTACCATTCAACAAACTCTACAAAGGACAAAATGCACAAATTAGTGAGATTAAAGCACATAAAAAGTAAAAATCTATATTCGGGTAGATTTTAAAACAAAATGGAAGTACAATGTAGTAATTGGAAAAAAAAAATGAAAGGATGCTGCAATATAGAAACAGATAAAAGCACATTCCTAATTTTTGGAGATAAAATGATATGAAAATGATTAAACTCATAAATTAAAGAAGACAATAAACAACATTTAGTAGAAGATATAATAGCCTGGTATTCTGACCGATCCCTCTCTTGAGGCTTAAATGAATGCCATTTTTTTTGGATAAAGTGTCGTGAAAACACAAAAACATCACTAAATTCGATAAAATTATCAATAGCATAATCACCCTTATGTGGAATGCAAACCATTTGAATTTGAAATTAAGCAAAGTGAACTACATCCAAATGGGTCAACTCATATCCTTTAAATTTAAAATGTGCGTACTAAAATACTTGAATACACAGATCTAGGTAGCGGATATAGATATCTTCAAGCCCATAGCCTTGATAATATAGATAAAATGAAGTTCACAACACATTATAGATGCAAATTTAAAGAATATCAAGGATAAATCAATGAATCACACTTTGAAATTTACCAATAATAATCTATTGTACATATGAAAATGGACCACTTACATGTAGTTAATGTAAATATCACATTAAAACATTAATGTAGATAATAGTTTAACATTAACTTGATAAATTGGAGTTGAATAAAATATCTTAGAAGCCTTGAAAACTTTCTCACCTGATTCAATATGATAGTGATCATCAAGCCTAATTTGACTGTGGGAGGAAACTTTGGTGGGGTTAGAACTCGATTCTTGTGAATTAGCTCTATAAACACATACCACATAACAGTTTATCATGTCATAGTACCCCATAAACATTAGATGAAGTAATATGCCACAGTACCCCCAAAACCTTAAGACTCCAATTCTACAAACATGCATTTAAAACTCATATGTGTGGTTCACTATTAGAATTTAATAGAATTCAAGGTTCTGTATCCATACCAGATTCAATGTCCCGATCCATGAGCAAAATTTTGATCCATATATTGGGTGCACCAACTGGAATAGAGACACAGTCATCACCAATGCTGATTTTGGAGTAAAAATAGGAAATTAGAAAGGCAGATATGACTGCAGGCCAATGCAATGAGAATTAAAAGGAAAGATTGATAGACCGAACCTAGTATGGACATCAACAGAAAATCTGGAATAGAAGTTAAACTTCGTATCGATCTTGGCAGAAAATCTGGAACAAAAATCAAACAAAAATATGAAACTCAGAAATTTAACAAAAAAATTATACAATCGATGAATAAATGAAATCATGAAAGAACAGGCTTGTACTGCTATCGAGGGGAACATAAATCGTGCTGGTTGTTGTCGTCGGAAGCCACGATACCGAAGAGTGTGTATATGTGTGTTTGTGTGGTGTTGGGAGAAAGATGAAACAAATCAACAAAAACACGAACATATGAAACAGATGTAGAAAGTACCTGAACATTCAATTCTAGGGTTCCAAATTTCAGAAGCATCGACATGAAGACCTAAATTAAAAGAGGGTCGGTGGTGGCAGGAATAAACCATACAAAGTGTATTTTTAGAGAGAGATATACCTCTTAATTTTCAGCCTTTGACTAAATTTGCATAATAAGTAATATATATATATATATATATATATATATATATATATATATATATATATATATATATATATATATATATATATATATATATATATATATATATATGTAGAGAGAGAGAGAGAGCAAAGATCATTTGAGAACTCATAGTTTCCCGAGAACCTGAGAACTAAAAGTGGAGCGTTGGATCAAAAAAAGGGATGGTCAAGATGCATTGTGACATTTTTGTAAATAAGTGGAAAAATAAAGGGACGGGGGCATCTGAATTAAATGAAATTAAGGGCATTTTAGGGTTATAGAAATTGACTCATACACATACGTCTCCAGATCACCATTCCTTATCAGATCTCTCTCTCTCTCTCTCTCTCTCTCTCTCTCTCTCCCACGTCTCCACAGTATCTCTTCCCCTCGTCTCCATCCTCCCTCAATCGGTCGACCTCTACGTCCGTAGGCAATGAACGTAGGCTACCAATCAACATTCTTTCATATCCAAATCGTCAGTGAAGAATTTACGAACCTATAGATCGACAATGTTCATGTTCACCTTCGATTGCGATATTTGATGCCCTAAATCGCCCGATTTATGATTATCGATTCATCGAGATCGATCAACAATGATCTATCAAGTTTTTGTAAGCATCGATTTGTCATCATTGATCAGCTCCTGGGATCAGAAAGTCAAGCATATGACCATGGAAGTTCATTTAGGTATCGATTCATCATAAATCAGAAGTATTCTTCTAGCTCCATTCTGATCCGCACCACTCTCTTCCATGGCGAGGTATCAGTCCCGAGATCGCCGAATCCGGGAAACATGTAACGATGTAAATTTTCAAACAAAATTTTCATTTTCAAAACACATTATATTCTCATTTCACAATCTCAAAAACACAAGTAACTAAAATGTCAATCATTTCACAATGTAATTCACAATCCCAGAATCATAGAAACATCTCCCGCCAATGTGTACAATCATGCCGGTGCCTTGCCGCGATCCTCATAACTATCTGAAACACATAACACATAACACGGTAAGCATAAAGCTTAGTGAGCTCCCCAAAATACCACATACAACACATTAGTCACTCGAGGCTATAACTTTGTAAGACCCTCCGGTCTATGTCTCTCAGCGGCACCCTCCGGTCCCACAACTCAGTTGGACCCACTGGTCCCTCAACTCAGCAACTCAAATAATACACAATATGCATATCATAAAACAAATAGCAGGATATCTCTAACACAACACATACACATAAGACCCTCTGGTCACACATAAATTACCACTCAAGGTAAGTATAGTGAGAAGATTCACCTCGTAAGCTAGCAAGTGAAAACCTCGTACTTGGAAATCTCGAACTCTGCCACCGGTCTAGCCTCCGCCTAACACATAATAATTATCCCTAATTAATATTGGCCCTCAAGAAGCTAGACTAATATACTCACAGAAGCGTAAAAGACCATTTTACCCCTCCATGGTCTCAATGTTCCTAACTGCCTAAGACACAGAAGTCAAAATGAGTCAACCGCCAAAGTTGACTCGACTCGCCGAGTGCACTCGGGTGACTCGCCGAGTCCACTCGTATCCTCTGAATTCTTCTAAGGTCTTACACAGCTTGTCAAGTTAACCTCCCAACTCGACGGGTTATCACTGGGTCACAAATCGCGGGGCAACTCGATCCAACGCGTCGAGTCATCTCATAGACTCGACGAGTTGACTCATCTGGATGTCTCATATGGACGTCTGAGGTCAGATCTGCAACTCCAACCTCTAGATCTAGCCTCCTAATACCCAAAAGTCATGTAAAGGTCCGATCTTGATGACCATGCATGGCATAAATGCTCCATAATGTCATCACAAGCTCTAAGAAAGGTCACATGCATGGGGACCTGCCTCTAACTCGATAAAGCTCAAATCTTTGGACCCTCAAGGTCCCCTCTAGACCAGATCTGAGGTTCTAACCTCAAACCATTCCCAAAAAGATCAATAACACAACATGTTTGAGAGAAAACCCTAGAAGCTCCCCAAAAATGAGATCTAACGAACAAGAGGCCAAGATGAGAGCTTTTTACCTCTAAATAGCAGCTAATGACAGAATAATGCAAGATCCACAGCCTCCTCTTGGATGGATCCACCAAACTCCTCCAATTTTTCCTCCAAAATGCTCAAGAATTCTCAAGATAGTCTCTCTCTCTCTACAACGAAAATGGCAGGAAAGGGTTTCTCTCTGGGGAAGGTGGCCGCAAAGGGGGGTCATAAGGGCCTTTAAATAGGCCACAAGCCCGAGAAATTAGGGTTTCCTCCAGCAGTGCTGACTCGGCGAGTCAGCTCACGGACTCGTCGAGTCCCCTCATTAATCCGCGTCATCAAACGCGACTCTACTCGACGAGTTGAGGCACCAACTCGTCGAGTCACTCAACATGTCTCAAAATAAATACATAAAATATTATACCTGGAAATCCGGATGTTACAAAACAGGTCCAAAAAGTTCTATCTTATGCATAGATTATTGAATATACTTATAAATTATTGTGAGGTTTTGACTTTTTCTGTTCAGTTTTCCATCTTATCATTTGTTGATTCTGAATATGGAATTGATGACCCGGGTGTATCATAAGAGCCTCAATCGTGAATTCCTAAAGGCTATGATGTCGACGATTTTTTGCCTCTCACACTACATGTATCTCCTTCCATTTCATTTGTATTCATTTTTCGAATTGTATAACTTTTTGACAGAGGCTTTCCTTTTAATTTCTGATTTAGGTGGATTATCAAGAGAAACAGTTTCCACAAAGTTGTTCAGTAATAAAACTTCTTATCTTGGCCAATGGCAATTTGATTAGATTACAATGTCTTTATATATAACTTTTGGTTGTAACTTGTAAGCTTGATGAGAAACAGCTCCAGAGATCCAATATCAGTCTTCCAAAAAGCGATTGAAACGCCATAAAAATAGGTACGATTCTCTGATTCACATGGATTTTTAGTGGTAATTTAGTTTTAAGCTTGTAAGGGTCGAAATGTTGTAATTAGTCGAAGTATGTTTTGTACTCTTCGAATATTTTGTAATGTATTTTACTAAGGCGCTTTTGTTCGAAGCGTTAGTGTCAAAGCCTTAGTATATTTTTTGTACGCTTTCAGTTCCCTATAAATAGGGTTATTTACTAGAGGTAGATAAGAACTTTTACAGACTTGTCTCTTTTACTCTGTAAAGAATTCGAAAGCGTAATAGAGCATAACAGATCATATTTACATTCTGTGTTCAAATCTCACATTCATACTTGAATTAATACTCTGATTAATTCATTACTCGATTCTTTGGTTCATCAATTGGTATCAGAGCAGGAATCATATCTCTGATCTGATTTTCACGCTGTTCAAAAAGTTTTTGAATCAATTTTTGATTCAAAAGTTTCCGCACTTTTTGAAAGTGAAAAATTGTCTAGATCTTAGTCTGTGATTCGATTCTGCATTTGAATTGTTGAATCGAGTGTTATTCTCATCAATTCAATTTGATTCATCTAGTTTGTTTTCAAATTCTCAAATCTTTTTCAAACTTCTCAAAATCTTCTTCCATACAACAATGGCGAGTTTCAATCTCAATTCAATGACGTCGTTTTCTTATCTGTTAGGATCATCAACCAAAATTCCAATGCTAATCCCTGAATACTATGATCAGTGGGCTGATCGTATGCAGGATTATCTGAATGGTCTTGATGAAGAATTATGGACATGTATCACTGGAAATATCAATGTTCCAGTGAATGTTCAACCAATCGGATCTTCATCCACAAGTTCTGGTGTTGATAATCAAGGTGATCGTCTGAAGAAATTGGAGAAAAGGTGTATGAGGGAATTACGAGGTGCTTTACCTCCAGTTGTGTACAATTACATTAGGAGTTGTACAACTGCAAAGGAAATCTGGAACAATCTGAAAGATAAATTTCAAGGAAGTGAGAAGACAAAAATCAATTCAGTTAAACAATGTATGGTTGAGCTGAAAGACTTCAAACAAAAAGAAGGAGAAACAATTGAAGTTTACTATGATCGTCTGAATGAGCTAATCTATCGATGCAATCTCTATGGAATTACCAGGACTTCAATGGAATTCAATCTCATCTTTGTAATGGGGCTTCGAAAAGAGTGGATGAGTGTGAGTATGATGGTAAAGAATCAGCAAAGTTTTGATACATCAACTCTCAATGATTTGTACAATCAGTTGAAAACACACGAAGTTGAAGTAAATGAAATTGCTGAGGAATCGAAGTTGAATTTGGGAGGTCCATTAGCTCTTGTGTCAAAAATTTCGGAAAGAGAAGCTGAGAATGGTGATTCTGAGGAAGAAGAAGGATTCATCATGAATTCGGATGATGAGGCAATAGCATTTTACTCGAATAATCGTGTCAAGAAATTTTTCAAAAAGCCTTTCAATTCGAAGACTAAGCTTGCTGAGGTGAAGGGAAATTCTGTGAGTAAAAATGTTGTTGAGGAGAAAAAGAAAGTGGAGAAGCAAGATTCGAAGATAGTTGAAGGAAAGAGTGAGAAGAAGTTGAAAGGTGATGCAGGAATAGATTGTCATTATTGCAACGGTGCGAATCATCTTGCAAATGACTGTATGCTTCGAAAGAAGGATGAGAGGAAGAATAAAGTCAAGGATGAGGCATACTATGCAGAGAAGCTGGAGGTGGTTCGTGCTAAAGCAAAGAATTTGTCATTGGTTGCAAAGGGTGAGGATGAGGATGAAGATGGAACGTATCAAATCTAGTCATCTGGATCAGACGATGAGGAAATGAGGAATCCGACACATGGAGCATTGTATGCGAAAATGGAGGAACACTCAGAGGATGAGGAATTCGAAGTGAGGGGATGATGCTTCGTATCCAAAGTTGCTGACAAATCTCCAATGACTACAAAGGTACGTAAAATTCTCGAATCTTTTAATATTCCTACTCATGCTTATGATTCTGAACTAATATCTTTTGATGAGACGGTTACTTATTTTGATTCAATTGTTGTGTCTGCTAGTAATGAGGCCAACAAATTGTCCATGGAGTTGTTAGAGACCAAAAAGAGATTAGATTCGAAAATAAGCAAAATTGAATGTATGGAATTACAAATAACAAACATTATGTGTGATAGAGATTCTTTAACGAGTGAAGTTAAACTTTTACTAGCACAAAGAAACATTTACTGTAATTCTGCGAAAAGACTATATGGCAAATTAACTGATTTACATCATTCAAGTGACATAAGTAAAGAGCAGCATAGAAAATTACTACCTTTTCTAGCATTCGAAAGAGCTAAGCTAGATAATATTTCGTATGATTGTGAGCAGATAATAGCTGATTTTGACAAAGTTCCTGATGATAGATATAAATATGGAATTGTCAAATTGATGAATGTCTTGATACGAAAGAATTAGTTAACATCGTGAATGATACTTTGACTAAATCTGAACAAATTCAAATTTTGAAAAAGACTGAGAATTCAATATCTGATTCTCAATCTAATTTTGCTGATATTGAAGATAATTCTGACAATATTAGTGAAATTAGTGAACTAGAAGATGTTGATTGTTCTCAGTTGTCTGTTGTTAATGTTGCTTTAACATCTAAAGGGAAAGAAAAAGTTAAGGATTTGATGGTTGAAAATGAAACTGATATACCCTCAACTTCGAAAGTTTGTGATATGAACTTCGTGGATCTCAAAGACAGCCAACCTGATGATAGTGATAATAGATGAAGAGAAAATTTCGAAGGAAAAGAAATTTACAAAAGAAGAAGAAACTCCTCGAATAGTGGTTGATCAAGTGTATGGTGATACACAAAAGTTCGAAAAAGTAATGAATGAAAAAGGTGAACATTATCTTGAAACGAATACAGTGGTTTATCCAAATTTCAAATGCACAGATGATGTCATTTTTCCAAATCAAGTTTTCGTAACTACTGGTAATGTTGAAAATATCAAACCAGAATTAAAGAAGTTGGTTGAAGAGGATAATTGAAAAACAACTGACGAAGGTTTTTTTCGCAAATCAAAGCACAGTTGAAAGCAACTTAACAAAGAATTCATATGTGTTTCAACGTCAAAAGCCACAAAGACAATGGGTTGAAAAATCAAAAATTGAAAAAGAATTTTCAAAACAAGTTGTAAAGGAAAATGAAAAGGTTGTCAAACTAAACTCTAAGGAATTTAAAGACCAAATTGACAAATTTTCGAAGGAAAACAATGTTTCAAAAAGACAAGCAAGAAAGAAAATATTTTGGCAGAATGTTGAGTCTCAAAAGATGTCTGAATCACAATCACCCAAAAATGTTTTCAAAGCTAAAAATCCCTCTTTTTCAACCAAAAGACAACTTTTCACTCAAACAACACATTCAAGGTCTGAAGTGAATAATCAAACAAAGTTTTCGAATGTTTCTAAACCAAATTTTTCAAAAACATCAAATTCAAATCAAAAATTCTTTCAACGTCAACATTTTAAATCAACAGTTGATACGTCTTATAGTCAATCTTTTATAACAAAACCAAAAGTTGATTTTGTTCCTCAAAAGCCAAATTTTTCTAATCATACGAAGAAAGAAACAATGAAAACTTCACGGGAAAAAGGAATGACTTCAAGGAAGAACATTGATCATTGGCTTGAAGGCAAAGGAAAGATGTATCAGTCAAATAAATATTCAAATGAGCAAATTCACGATGCATATGAAAAATATGTGAATACTTCATCAAATGGTAGTTCATCTTCTAAGGATTCGAACATTTCAGTCAAAGCTTGGAAACCAGTAATAAAAGCAAAGAATGTTTATTCACAAACTCAGAATTCGAAGGGTAATGTCAGTGAACATTCAAAACCATCAAACACTTATGTTTCGGTTCCTTTATTACATTCGAAATTGAAATCTAATTTCCAAGGACCCAAAAAGCCTTGGGTACCTAAAATTTTCAATTGATTGTAGGTACTATGTGACGAGCAATATGATAACAAATGGTACATCGATAGTGGTTGCTCTCGTCACATGACAGGGAAGAAGGAGAATTTACGAGATTTTCGAAGTCTCAAAAATGCTGGAGTAGTGAAGTTTGGGAACAATCAAAAATGCCAAGTCAAAGGATATGGGAAGATCACAAATGGACAATTCACAGTGAATCGTGTTGCATATGTTGAAGGTCTTCAACATAACTTGATAAGTGTTTCTCAACTTGTTGTGGGCACTGGCAATCAAGTTCTTTTTAACGAAGAAGGGAGTGTAATTTCGAATGTCAACACAAAAGAAGTATTACTAAAATCCAAAAGGAAGGGTGACATGTTCACTTTGGATATCAATACGATAGTAGGGAAACTTGCTATATGTCTTCTTTTGAAAGCAACAACAGACTTAAGTTGGCTCTGGCATCAAAGACTTTCTCATCTCAATTTTCGAAACATCAATAAACTTGTGGTACAGGATTTGGTAAGAGGTTTACCTGTACTTAAATTTGACAATGATTCTTTATGTGCAGCTTGTGAAGTTGGCAAGCAACAAAAACAAGGTCATCCAATAACAATAGATTCGAAAATTGTTGCACCTCTGGAGCTTTTACATATTGATTTGTGTGGTCCTTCGACTGTTTCAACTCTCAACAAGAAACGGTATATTTTAGTTATTGTCGATGACTTTTCCAGATTTACGTGGGTTTATTTTCTCAGGCTTAAATCCGAAGTTGCACAAATCATGATTGATTTTATCAAAAAGATGGAAACGACATTGAAGAAGATTGTTCGAAAAATTAAGAGTGATCATGGAACTGAATTTAAGAACAATGTTTTTGATTCATTTTTGGTGGACAAAGGGATTTCACATAACTTTTCATCTCCATACACACCACAACAAAATGGTGTTGTTGAACGAAGAAATAGGTCTCTATGCGAAGCGGCAAGGACTATGTTGGCATATGCGAATCTTCCACAATACCTTTGGGCTGAAGTAGTTTCAACTGCATGTTTTACTCAAAACAGATCCTTCATTCATCGTCGATTTAATATTACTCCATATGAAATTCTCAACAATCGAAAACCTAACGTCAAATTTTTCCATGTTTTCGGATGCAGGTGCTTCATTATGAATCTCAAGGATAATCTTACAAAATTTCAAGCAAAAGCAGATGAAGGGATTTTCTTGGGATATTCGCATAATTCAGTTGTATATCGTGTGTTGAATAAAAGAACACGAAAAGTTGAAGAAACTTTTAATCTTACATTTGATGATTACTACATTAAACAAACGAATTCTGAAAAACATACTAGATGAATCTGAATCCTCACAACCATTAGATATTGATTATGATTTAATTTTTGGAATTTCAGATCATGCTGTTGATGCTGAAATCAATGCAAGTGATAATCATATCTCTAAACTATCAAAGCATAATGATTCATCAACATCAAATTCTCCAGAAATTGGCGAAAGTATGCAACACCATCCAGTGGAGGGGGAGCACTTGGATTCGAATTCATTAGATGACGAACAACATTCTTTCGAGGGGGAGAAAGAAAGGATAAATGATGATGTTGAGGGGGAGCATTCAGAAAATATTGAAGATAATAATGATTTTGATGATGCTTGTTCGATTGTAGGCTTAGAACACGATGATATATACGAAGATGCACCTTTGGAATTTGATCAAGCATATCCTCCAATGGAAAAATAGACAAAAGATCATCCGAAGGATCAAGTAATTGGGAATCTACAAGAGGGAGTTTTAAGAAGAGCTCAAATTCGTGCAAAGAATGAGGTATTGAATACTCATCAAGAATATTGCATGTTCAATGTTTTCATCTCTAAAATTGAACAAAAAACAGTTAAGATTGTAATGGAACACTTAGATTGGGTTGTTGCAATGCAATCTGAATTGTCTGAATTCGAACGAAACAAGGTTTGGAGATTAATTCCTAAACCTGAAAATGTTTCGATTGTCGGGTTAAAATGGATTTACAAAAATAAAACCGACAAAGATGGAAATATTGTTCGAAACAAAGCCAGACTTGTTGTCAAAGGATATTCACAACAAGAAGGAATCGACTATGAAGAAACTTTTTCCCCTGTCGCAAGACTCGAGGCGGTTCGTATATTTCTGGCTTATGCAGCTCACAAGGACTTTGATGTTTATCAAATGGACGTGAAGTGTGCATTTATAAATGGAGAGCTTGAAGAATCAGTATACGTAGAACAACCCCTAGGTTTCATTAACGAAGAATTTCCAAATCATGTTTATATTTTAGATAAGGCAGTTTATGGTTTGAAACAAGCACCACGAGCATGGTATGCAACTCTAACCTCATTTTTGAAACAATCTAAATTTAAACAAGGATCCGTTGATCCCACATTATTTCGAAAGAAAGTGGGGAATCATCTAATGCTTGTTCAAATTTATGTTGATGATATTATTTTTGGCTCAACTGATCCTGCTTTGTCTAGAGAATTCGAAGATTTGATGAAGAGTAAGTTCGAAATGAGCATGATGGGAAAAATCAATAATTTTCTTGGTTTGAATATTCGTCAAAACAGAGAAGGAATTTTTATCAATCAAGAAAAACATACGAAGAATCTGCTGGAAAAGTTTGGACTGACGAATAGCACGAAGTTACGAGTTCCAATGGCAACGGGCATCAAGCTAACACCGTCGTTAGATAAACCTGCTGTTGACATAACTTTATATAGAAGCATGATTGGTTCATTACTTTATCTCACAGCTAGTAGACCCGATATCATGTTTTATGTGTGTAATTGTGCAAGGTATCAGTCTAATCCACGAGAACCACATCTCACTGCTGTGAAGAATATCTTTCGTTATCTTAAAGGAACAATTTCGTTAGGATTGTGGTATCCTTCGAACACTGGGTTCTTTGTACAAGCATATTCGGATGCTGACTTGGGTGGTTGTAATCTTGATCGAAAAAACACAAGTGGTGGATTTCAATTTCTTGATGGCAAATTGGTGAGCTGGCAGTCGAAAAAGCAAACATGCGTATCAATTTCAACAGCTGAAGCAGAATATGTGGCTGCTGCTGCTTGCACTTCGCAAATAATATGGATCCAAAGTCAATTGCGTGATTATGCAATAAATATGAAAAATATTCCATTATATTGTGATTCTCAAAGTGGAATACAAATTTGTCATAATCCTGTGCAGCATTCGAAGACTAAACATATAGCTCTTCGTTATCATTTCATTAAAGATCACGTGGAGGATGGAAATATTGAAGTACATTTCGTGAAAACAACTGATCAGTTAGCTGATATATTCACGAAACCTTTAGATGAAAAATCCCTTGTGAGAATAATAGAAGGGCTTGGAATGATCGATGGAAATTCTGTTCCATGCGAAAAAGGAGAATGATGGTTGACAAGGAATGAATCAGAGGCGCTGAATAAAAGATAAAGCAAAGTCATTCAGCATTCAACGGTTACTGTTCATAGTCAACGCTTTGACCCCTTCGAATTCGCACATTTATCACTTCTTTTATGGGTTGATTCTGAGGTTACTGTTCATAGTCAACGCTTCGAACCCTTCGAATTCGTACATTTGTCAATAATAAAGGAATGACAAAATTTCGTGTGTTTGAAACAAGTACAGTATATTTTTTTTAATTTTCAAAAAATTCAAAAATCCAAAAAGAGTTTCTTTAGTTTTGTCTTTTCATTTTCGAAAAATTCAAAAATCCAAAAAGATTTTCTTTTGTTTTGTCATTCAATTTTCGAAAATTTCCAAAAATACAAAAAGATTTTCGTTTATTTTGTCTTTATTTTCGAAAAATTCAAAACAACAAAAATATTTTAATTCTTACTTCTTTTTAGTATTTTGTTGCAGATTATCATGACGATACAAAAAGGGATTATCTTTGCAGTACTAGGGTAAGGTACATTTTTCGTATGAATTGATAAAATTTTCATCTTTCGCACTAGTTAGGTTGTCCCTAGAAGCATGCTGCTGCATGTTGACCAAAGCCTCCATGACTCAATGTGTGTGTACGAAAGCCTTAATGAAATTATTCATACGAAGATTTCTTCCCAATTAGGCTTATATTCACATTAGTCTCTGAGCTACCTTACTCTTCTCAAAATGAGTTAAGAGTTTACTGTTTGGTCCAAACATAACAGAGGTACTTTTCGTGTCTTACATCAATCTTTTTCATCTATAAAATTCTTTCACGATCACACACGAAGACATATGTCCGAGAGGTCTCTGATCAAACCCATCGAGACTTAGATATATCAAAACTCTGTGTTTATGATCTGACATCATGAGACCGTGATGAAAGTGAAACCCAATTATCATTAACTTTTAAGGAATTGACGGGGAACTCAGTTCCAGATTTTCACGAAACTTTTGTTTCTGTACTAAAATTCGAAACTCCAAATCATATTCGTTTCGAATGAGTGGTCTTGATCAAACATTCGAAACCCACGATGTTTGTTACCCAACAAGATCCAGCATATAAATTCTTTTTTCTTGAATATGATTTCCGTGTGAGTTTCATTCGAATATCCTAGTCATATCAAAATTTTTCAAAGCAAACTTGTCACTGACTACACTGGTCAAACAAGTAATTTCTGTTACAATTTCTCACCTTATGTTTAGGATGACATGTAACGAAATTTTTTAAACTACCTATGAAACATTATAAAAGAAGCCCTTCGATACTTATCAACAGGTATTCGATTGTAATTTACGGGAACCCACACAAGCTATTGATCATTTCTCTTAATGATTAATGAAGTAATCTTTGCCCGGGATTTAATCTGCTTTTGTGTCAATGATTTGACATCACAATATCCCATATTTTTCTTATATTTGTTTCACGTCTCTATTCTTTGAAACACAACACTCACGAAATCCTTGAGGTTCTGAATAATACCAACTCAGGCTGATGATTTCGAACTTCTGGCGTATGACTTCGCTTTTCATCCCAAAAGTGAAAGAGCCTTGCTTCCATTCGAAGGGTTCTGACGGTTACAATACTATTGGTGATCACAAGACAGGTTATTTTTAAATGACGTATGGTATTCTGTCCGGTTTTCAAGGTGATGTGACAACTACTTTTTGACGCATGGCTACTTTTCAGCAGTAATGGTCCGACTTTCAAGATGCCACGTCGGATTTCATTAAATACACATCCTGCTTCAAATTCAAATTTCAGGGTTACATATAAAAGGGGATTCAAGGGTTCATTGTCCGTTTACGCGATCAAAAAGCAAATTTCCCAAAATTTTCTATTCATCATCTTCTTCAAACCCTAACAATGGCGACTACTGCTCATGTTGATTCTCATACAACTGAAGATGCCTCTTCATTACCATTAATGAAGATTCAAGCAACAAACTACTACTTGGAGGGTGAAGTTTCTCAATATCCGGAAGAATTAAAGATGCTCATAGTTGCTTTGAAGAACTCGGTTTTGGCTAAAGCAATGTTCAACTCTTTCTCTGTTCCATTGTCCTGGCTTTCTCAAGCAGGATCGACTGCAACATACAACAAAGCATCATATACGATTACGTTTCATCTGGTGAACAATAAAAAGGTCAGGCTAACCAAGAAACTATTTTGTCAAATTCTTGATATTCCGAATTCGCCTCCATATGTTTCATGTACTTTTCCACAAATCATTCACATGTTCAATGAGATGGGATATCAGCCACCATTGTCCAAGATTAGTGATTTTAAGAAATCTGGACTTCCAAGAATCTGGAATTTCTTATTTGGAATTTTTCTAAGATGTCTGACTGGGCGATCTGCTGGTCTTGATAAAGGAAGGATGGAAGTTTATGCCATGGTTGCTGGCATATATTATGATATTCAAGTGGACTATTCTACTCAATTATGGAAAGAGTTTCAAAAAGGAGTAGAACATACGAATGCTATTCATGGCATTTCGTGTGCAAGATATTGGAGCTTGATCTTGCAACATTTCTACAATAAGGAAGGTGTTTTAGTACCCGATGATGAAGAAAGAGCAGTTTTTCAACCATACCACTATCCGAAGGATGTTACAGACAATGCTGATATTTTTCCATCAGTGGCTCGTATTCCCGATGCAATGCTTAAAAGAGTTGATCCTTCGAACTCTGTTTTGGTGACATATTTGCAGACTATCGATACTACAATTGAAACTGGTGTATTATTGGATAGAGAAGATGCGAAATCCAAGAAGACGAAGAAGACTGAAACTGAGTCAAAATCTTCGAAATCTCCCAAGAAGAAGGCTGAAACGGTTGAAGTATATGTTGCTGAGACTCAAGTGGTTGAGTCCATTCTTGAGGAAAAACAAGAAAATGTTATCATTCCTTCGAAGACTGGAATGTTTCGAAGAATTAAAATGAAGTCTTCCCATAAACGCAAGTCTCCCACACAACAAATGATTCGAAAGCCTCAAATCAGTCATCAAGGCGTTTTAATTAGGGAAGTGCCAACACCTGTTTCTCCTGTGTCAAAGAAACGAAGGGCTGAAGATATGGCAAAACGTTTGTCGAAGAAGAAGAAGAAGAAGACTCGCAAACTTGTGATTTCTACTGAGTCAACTGAGGATGAAGGTGAAAGAATTCCAGAAACTCCAGAGTTTAATCTTATCACAGAAACTTCTACTCCTGAGCAGACTGTTGTCAAACCACCCGAAGTTTCGATTGCCAAATCAGTTCCTGAGGAGGTTCGAACTTCAGGCATCCCTGCACACGTATCTGATACGGATGCACATGTCAATATGGATGAAGGAGGTTCGAAGAATGAAGCTACAGGTCCATCTACTTCTGCTCTTCCTACTTCAACAACAGATTCACCTACATTCGAACACATTATCAATCAACCCTTCACTTCTCTTTTTTCTTCTCAATCCACTGACACACCCAAACCAACTTCTCCTATTCAAGAAACTGTTTTTATGGAGACAGAAACTGATAAAGAGGGGTTTGGAGGAATGTTTGATGAATTGGAATTTCATGAAGACGAAGAACAGTTTCCAGATCACATGCTGGTGACCATGAAGCAGTTCAAGATTTTAAATCAAAAGTTGAATTCTGTCATTCAATCCCAAGCAGATCTAGGGGTTGGTTCGTCTGTTTCAAGTCTTGAAGTTGATTCATTGCTGAAGGTATTTGAATCCAGAATCATCAGTCAAGTATCGGGGATGCTTAAAGATTCTGAATCTCGACTCTTGGAGAAGATTGATCATAATGATCAAAACAATGAAACAATGAAGTTTACTGGTGACCTGAGAGAGTTGAAGAATGTTGCCAAGGAAAGACATGTTCTGTTTATTCAAGATGTGAAGAAAGTTAGAGAGGATGTCAACTTGCAAATTCACGAACTTCGTGAAGATATGAAAAGAGAAATAGCAACTGCTCAACATGACTATGCGTCATTGCATAACAAGGTTGATATCATTTGTGACGCCGTCACTCGATTTGTTAAGTTGTATGAAAATTTGAGTCCTCAAATTACTCAACTTTCAACATCTGAAGGTGCAAGCTTCGAAGAAGTGCTTAAGTTGCTCAAGGAATTAAAAGAGATTTCTGATAGGCCAGTTTCTTCTCAATTGATTACTCCTGAATTCTTATCTCAGAAGTTTGTACAATTCGAAGCCATTCTCAACAAGCAACTTTCCCCTCTCTTTCGCATATCCAGCCTTTTTCCAACAACAAATGCCCCGCCTGTTTTCACAGGGGTGCAAGGGGGAGAAAGAAAAACTACAGAGTCGAAGGCTAGTGGTGAGGATGCGAAAGTTGTGGGAAAAGTCTTTTCTTAAAAAATCCCAACAACAAAGCCAGTAATAGTTTTGGCTGAGATGGTGACTTCAACAGTTGTAACAACATTACCCATTACAAAAACTTTTTCGAAAGGGATTGTAATTGGTAAATCTTCGGAGACTGGTGGAAGTGGGTCGATTCCAAAAGAAACAATTGATAATCAAGCCATGAAAGATAAAGGAAAATCAATTCTTGTGGAAAAGTCAAAAGAAGAAAAGAAGGCTGAAGCTGAAGCTGAAATAGAAAAGCTCAGAATAGTTCAAAGCATAATGGCTCAGCGTGCTAATGATCCAAAGGGAATGAATAAAGGGGATCCAACGAAACACTATAACTACGAAACAATCGAGGCCAAGGTTGCATTCAATCATATGTATTCGTTTGAAAAGAAACAAAAACAAAGCTATTTGGTCACAATTACTGATGCAAGCCAGTTGGATTTCCCGATAAACGAAATGATGTTTATCATGCCTCAGTTCAAGGCCGAAGGGAATTTTAAAGAGAAAGATGAAGGTACACACATGAAAATTCGTTTTCATGCTGTTCTTGGTAAAGCCCCTGAAGAAGTGTCGTCTTTAATCAAAATCAAGAAGGTGATAAGTATGAAAAGGGATGTGGTTTTCGAAAACACAGTCCAAAATTTTAAATACGTGGTTGTCAGGGCAGATGGAAAATTTTTTGAATTCACTGTTGCAGATTTTCCATTAATGAACTTGTATGATCTTATACAAGTTGCATTACTTTTGAAAAATAAATCTTTTTCATTCCTTCAAAACACAGAACCAGAAGAATTCAAGCTTGGAGTTGCTCACATCAAAATTTTTATCGAAAATTACTATGAGTGTTTGGCACTTACTGATGTGGAGTTAGCTACGGCTAAAGGAATGGAAATAACAGCTCCAATGGCTCCTTCGAAGACACAGGCAGATTTGAAGAAATATGCTGATGGTGAGATATGCTTGAAACCTTTTGGAATTGTCTTCGCAGGAAAAGACAAAGCTGGTAAGTCAAAGCGGTTTTTGTTCCAAGCGTGCGAAGTGGAAAGGTACTCAACTTCTCAATATACGAACTTAATTGTTCGTATGAATCATTGCAAGAAGAATAATGAAGGAGATAAGAAAGAGTTGAAAAAGATTATCTCTTGGTATACAGAGATTCGAAGGGTGTTGCTGTATTCCATCACTCTTCTTACAAATTGAAGACTTCGACTATTATTACAAAGGGGGAGATTGTAAGGGTCGAAATGTTGTAATTAGTCGAAGTATGTTTTGTACTCTTCGAATATTTTGTAATGTATTTTACTAAGGCGCTTTTGTTCGAAGCGTTAGTGTCAAAGCCTTAGTATATTTTTTGTACGCTTTCAGTTCCCTATAAATAGGGTTATTTACTAGAGGTAGATAAGAACTTTTACAGACTTGTCTCTTTTACTCTGTAAAGAATTCGAAAGCGTAATAGAGCATAACAGATCATATTTACATTCTGTGTTCAAATCTCACATTCATACTTGAATTAATACTCTGATTAATTCATTACTCGATTCTTTGGTTCATCAAAGCTTTCAAAGTTAAGACTTCATATCATGTTTTCACATGACTGGCATGAAATCATGAACATTGTTCCTTTTTACAGAATGTTACCATGAATGTTAACATCGTGTCATGTATGTTCTTGATGAAGGACCATGCAATCCAGGATGCTTAAAATCTGGTTAACCAACCTAAAGTATATGTCTTAAAGCACCATTTGAATGTATGTGTGATGTGTTACAAATATCATTCAAATTTTTCCATTCAGGTTCCTATTAAGCTGTAGTTGTGAGATCTTTCTACAATTGCAGATTTCTTGGATTTCAGGTAATTCTCACATAATATCAAAAAGTTTATATAGAAAAATGATGATGAATAAAGAGATTTACATGTGAATCATTTGTTAATTACATGTGAATCACATGTAAGTCACATGTAAACCATGTTAATTATTTATTTTTTCTAACAATATAGTTTATTTTAATTACTTATATATTGAGCTTCATAAATCACTTGTGATTTACATGTGAATCACTTGTGACACATGTGAATCATTTGTGATTTACATGTGAATCACATGTAATTCACATGTAAATCATCTTAATTATTTATTTTTTATAACCATATAGTTTATTTTAATTTGTTTCATTTTAGCAATAGATCACAAGTGAATCACATATGAATTACATGTGATTCACATGTAAATCACATGTAATTCACAAGTAAATAACAAGTGATTAACATATGAATTACATGTGATTCACATGTAAATCACATGTAAATCACAAGTGAATCACATACGAGTTACATGTGATACATATGTAATTTACATACAAATCACATGTAATTCACAAGTGATTCACATATGAATTACATGTGATTCACATATGAATCACAAGTGAATCACATATGAATTACATGTGATTCACATGTAATTCGTATGCTAACCACATGTAACTCACAAGTAAATTTCACATGAATTACATGTGATTCACATATAAATCATAAGGGAACCATATATAAATTACGTCTATATGCACACATGTATTTTTGTGAGTTTTCTTGCATTAATCAATTTTTTTTCTTGTAGATTTGGAAGAATTTGTGGAAAACATTAAAAAGATGAAAAATGATAAATTAAAGAAAATATGGAACGCAAAGACATAAAAACGCTTTGAAATTTTGTAGTATTTTTTGGTTTTTGTATATTGTATTTTGTATCGAATAAAATACTTGCACTATTTTGTTTATAGATTATTAAATAAAAATGGATTTTTTATATGATTACTTACGAATATTATAGTATAAGAAAGATGTATATATGTATTTGAAAAATATACATATATGCACCTAAAACGATGATTTTTTTTTGTTAAAAAAATTAGGGTTTTTTTTTTTTTTTTTTTTTTTTTTTTTTTTTTTAAATATTCCAGTTTTTTTTTTTTAAATTTATCGATTTTTAAAAGTTTACTTTTTAAAATAAATGCAGTTTTATAAAAAATATTGCAGTTTTTTTGAAAAAATTAAAGTTTTTTTTTGTTTTTTTTAAAATACAGCTTTTTTAAGAAAATTACAGTTTTTTTTGAAAAAAATGCAGTTTTTTTGAAAAAATTACAGTTTTTTTTTAAAATATAGTCTTTTTTTATAAAAAAATGCAATTTTTTTGAAAAAATTGCTGTTTTTAAAAAGAAATATATATTTTTTTCAATTAAAAAATGAAAAAATCTCCATTTTTTCAAAAATAATCGAAAATTATTTAAAAAAAACAAAAATCCGAAATTTGATTTATTATGTTAATTTTTAGAACTTTTTATTAATATTTCCAATAAAAAAAAATTAAACATTAAATGAGATCGGTAAGATGACGATCATGTCCTTAATGAATTAATTTTGATCTAACGCTCCACCTTTAGTCTCAGGTTCTTGGGAAACTATGAGTTCTCAACGGATCTCACCCCTATATATATATATATATATATATATATATATATATATATATATATATATATATATATATATATATATATATATATATATATATATATATATATATATATATATATATATATATATATATATATATAAAGAAAGAGAGAGAGAGGTAAGTTCAATTGAAAAAATAAAAAATGTTGACATTGGGGAATCATTTTCAGCAACTAATTTATTTTTGCTGCAAAAGTCTCCATCGTACCGGCTGAAATGTGTAGCAGAAATGGTAAGGAATACACGTGTGTTTTCCAACAAAACATGTTTCTTTAAACTATGGTAATCATTACCTTAATATATACAAAAACATATTATTTTTAATTTTTTTAATTTTTAGGAAGCTATTTTTATCGAAAAATGATTTTAATTATATCAAAATTCATAATTTTTTATTCTCTATAAATAGACATCCATATTGTTATAGTTTTAAGATGAAATAAATTTTTTATTTTTTTTATAGTTTCAGCTATCGTTATTCATAAGTGAATAAAAATGCATCAGGTTTTTACTACAGTACATTCGTTATTCACTTATGAATAGAAAATATGATTAATTTTTTTTAAAATTTAAGTATCAATTATATATGAATCAGTTTTCCTCAAAAGTTATATTCATATACGAAGAACACACACACACATACACACACACACACACATACACACACACACACACATATATATATATATATATATATATATATATATATATATATATATATATATATATATATATATATATATATATATATATATATATATATGAGCGGCTCAATCAGTTTGGGGGCTCTAAACGAGCCAAAAATTTGGGGCCCTTTGGTCTTTACTAAAATAAGGTTATAAACCCTCCTCCTGTATTCGGGCTTGGGACCGGCAATAATTAACCAAAAATTTTCTAAATGGTAAAGTTAAACAGGAAGTAAAGGATTATCAGATTATGGATTAATTGAATACTGAGAATAGAAGATAATGGAAAACTCAAAAGTGAAAACTCAAATTCATTCCATGTTTCCCTATTCCAACCCTGAAGTCCTGAACCTTGAGGCCTTGATTCTATTATATATATATATATATATATATATATATATATATATATATATATATATATATATATATATATATATTTTATGTAATAAAAAAAAGATAAAAGAGAACATGAGAATTAACCTGCAAATCAAAATAAAAATCTAAATTAGGTTTCTTATGAATCAAAATCCTTAACAAATTTCCAACTTGGCTGATTTTCGTTTTCTTGGTTGAGCCAACCGAGCACACAATAACACATAAGTACATAGATTCGACACACATATTGACAATTTAACATAGATTCTACACACTTGTAATGGTGATTGGTGAACTCAGAATAAACACATAGTTGCTCTATTCGGAAAACAATTGTACAAGGCAGTGACTAGTGAGGTACCTTAAATCCTCTATTAGAAGGATGACAAGAACAACCGGTGAACAAGACAGAGTAGAAGGAGTGTGTGGTTAATGGTCGTCCTACACCAATGACCAAGCTAAAGTACAATCAAGAAAGTTCTAATAACAAAAACAAGATTCAAAAGTAGAATCTATAATCAAAAAAATAATTATTTCATAAAAATAAACCTAAAATTCTGAAGAGTTAAGTAATGCCAATAGAGATGGTGATGATGATCGAAATCGAGAACCAGAGAAGGGCCAGAAGGCAAAACCGCAGAAGGCTACTGGGCGCAGGCCGGGTTTCAGTATTTAGTCTACCACTGAGGCATTGATCGAATCAGACAATGGAAATTGAGAATGAAAGAATTGAGAGGGTAGAATCTAGAAAGGATTGAAGGAAAACGAAAACTAGAACAAAAGCTGTGTTTTGTGGAAATCAGTCGCGTTTTGTGAAAATTGAATCGTCGTATGTTGCTCTTGTTGATTGTGGCTTCAAGCATGTCTATTATTGCTTTTGATGATTGTGCGTAAGAGGTTGCGTAACTACCATCGATTTTAAAAACCGGGGCCTTTTACAATTGGCGGCCCTAAGCTCTTGCTTAATTTTTTATATGGTAAGGCCGGCCCTATATATATATATATATATATATATATATATATATATATATATATATATATATATATATATATATATATATATATATATATATATATATATAGGGATGAGATCCATTGAGAACTTATAGTTTTCAGAGAACCCGAGAACTAAAAGTGGACCGCTAGATTGAAAAATTGAATGACTAAGTTGCTTGGTGACATATTTGTAAATAAATTGAAAACTAAAGATGGAGGGGTATCTTAATCTGATTAGCACAAGGGTATTTTAGGAATCAAAATTATAATTATAATTTCTTAAATTTACAATCTGATATATTAAAAATTGTAAAAAAGTAAAAACCTCTCTCAATTCTCTCTCAATCGACGACAGAAAGTTAGAAACCCATGAACGCTCTCTCTCTCACCTTCCTCCCTCACCACCACCGTTGCCTTGATCGCAGGTGGTGTCGCCACCAGCTGAGTAAAAAATCAACGACGAACCGATAGAGAGGTAATTGTATCATCTTCCTCACAATGTTAACGATCTCAATTCTCTAATTTTCTTCCAGCGGCATCACAATCGAAGACGAAATCAACGTCTACCTCACCACCTCCCTCCACTCTCTTTGGTACATCTGAATTGTCGAAGATTTCTTCTCTTTCCTCCCTCAACTGTAACACCCCGAATTCGGAAGACCTAGAAAGGAAAGGACAAACCCCAAGTCAAGAGGTCTACTCGTCGAGTCCAGGGAGGAACTCGACGAGTAGGAGTGAGTTCCGTGTCGCAGATTTAGTGGCCGACTCGGCGAGTCGGGGGACTGACTCGGCGAGTCTGGCCTGGGTTGAGAAACCCTAATTTCGGGACTTGGTGCCCTATTTAAGCATCATATTCTCATTCCCGCAGCCTCCTTGATGCTCTCTCAAGTCCAGAACGAAACCCTAGTGCCATCCATGAGTTTGTGAGTTATTGTGAGCATTTTTTAGTGTTGTGAAGCTTGAAGAAGAAGGTGAAGCCTTGGGGATACAAGAAGAGACTAGTAGATCCAGAAACCTCTTGCATTCTCCTCCCTTTTCTGGTAAGAAAGTTGCCACCTTGATCATTATGCAAGTAGATCTCTTCTTTGTCACTTTTGGGGGAGTTTTTGGTCCAAGAACCCTAGCATGAGAGGAATGGACGTCCCAAGGGCTTGTGTTTTCAAATCTAGCACCACCAAGGGCTGTCATGGCATAAAGGTGCAAGCTTTATGCCATTAGAACTCCCTATGCAAGGTTTGAGAGGTTGTTATGGCCTTTTGAGCAAAAAGGGCCATGCATGGTTGTAAAGGCAGTAGCTTTGCGTGCTATTTCGACCCTAGAAGGTTAGATCTAGGTCCTGGATGCTTTGTGCTCGACTGAAATCGTCTGAATAGATGTGGACATAGAGTGAGTCGGCGAGTCGCTTATAGGACTCAACGAGTCAGGTTGTTTCCTTGCCCAAAACCCTTCTGCTAGCAAGTATGAGTTGAGTTAGTAAGGAACTCAGCCAGTCTGGGTTCATAGTGGACCTGAAGATCATCGTACTCGACGAGTTCAAGGATGAACTCGGCGAATCCAAGGCAATCTCCCAACCCATGAAGACAGACTCGACGAGTTGTTCATAGAACTCGGCGAGTCATAGACTGGACACATTCATCTGATGAAGATGAACTCGACGAGTTCAAGGATGAACTCGGCGAGTCGGTTGAAGATGGTCCCGACGTTATAGTTGAAGGTGAACTCATCGAGGTCTTGCTAGACTCGACGAGTAGAGTCGGGGGTTGTATCATTTTGAAAGAATAGAGACTCGACGAGTTGGTTGACCAACTCGGCGAGTCAGGTCAACTGGATGATGACTTTGACCTAGTTTGACTTCTGAGGGCATTGTAGTCTAAATGATGTTTGGTATTGGCAGTTCGGGAAGCCGAAGGGTCACCAGTTCGGGAATTTGCTAGTCAGTAGCCATAGGAGTATCAGCAGGGTTCAGCAGTGCGATGTGAGTCTCCTATTTGTGTGCATGGGTCTACAGCCACAATTCCGGCCCGTTATGTATGTATAGTAGGAAGAACCGGGGGTTAGCCATAGGCATTTTATGATATGTACCGGGCAAGGCCCGAGGAATGATAGTATGCTAGAGGTAGTTGTGATTCTTGTATGTGTCAGTGTTTATAGGTTCCGGACCAAGGTTCGATGCCGGGGCAAGCCCGAGGAAGGTTTATATGTTGAATGTTAGATCATACTTGTTGTCTTTGTGATACTTGTATGTGCCTGGTAGGGAGGTGGGGGTGGGCGAGGTCCCGTATCTCATCACTAGCAGCGTATGGATGGGGTTCCATATCTCATTAGTAGCAGAGCAGGGGCGAGGCCCGAGATAGGAGAGAGGTGAGTGTGGGCGGGGACCCGTATCTCACTATCAGCAGGAGTATGGACGGGGTTCCATGACTCACTAGTAGCAGGACAGGGGCGGGGCCCAAGATAGGCGAGGCCTTAGTACATGAATTCAGTAGAGTATGTTTAGTTTGTGCGTTATGTGCTATGTTATATGATTGTATGTGTTGAGTGGGCGGGGCCCGGAGACAGGCGGGGCCTAAGAGAGACAAATCTGTATACCGAGCGGGGTTCGATGCCAGGCGGGGCCTGATGCCAGGCGGGGCCCGATGCCGGAGGTAGTCCGATGCCGGGCAAGTCCCGATGTAGCCGGGGGGGGGGGGGGCAGTATGTGGTTATGTATGTGGTATGTGGTAGGTTGGGGAACTCACTAAGCTTCATGCTTACGGTTTTCAGTTTTGGTTTCAGGTACTTTCGGTAGCGGAGGGAAGAGCTCGGGGTGATCGCATGGCACACACCATTTTTTGTTTAGCCTGGGATGTTTTACTCTGATAAAAAGGAATATGTTTTGAGATTATACTCTGATTTGATATAACAGTCTTGTTTATATATGGAATGGTTAATTATGATGGTTTTCACTAACGATTTAAGAATGAAAGGTCCCCCGACCGTATTTTTGGGATGTTACAAGTTGGTATCAGAGCCTTGGTTTAAGGGATTCAGACATGCTCTCGGGTGTGTTTGAACTCAAACTGAGGAATTGGTATGAGAAAATTTTCAAAAGAAAATCATTTTTAATAAAAAGGAACTTTGAGAAAAAGATAAGAATTTTGGAAAAAGGATAAGAAAAAGGAACTTGGAGAAAAGATAAGAATTTTGTGAAAAAGAGAAAAGGGTGTGGTGCTTGCAACCAGCCGAGCTCAAGTAAGTTCTCCCAAATTACCCTTACAAGTTTATGTTATTCTATGTTTATTAGAAATGCATGCTAGATTAGGACTAAGGATCCAAAAGGATGCCTTATGTGCCTATTATATGTGTGTGAGCTTTATGTGTTGCATGCTAGTACAGATTCCTGAGTAGGAGATAGAGCCGTATGATTGGATTATGTGGTTAGATTTTCCTTTTGTCTGAATGCTACTTGCTTTGTGCTTTGTGGGACTCTGAGTGATGGGAGTTAGCCATTAGGTGAATACGTTAAGTCACATGTGATCAGGGTTGAATAATCTCAGAGTTATGGATTTGGCCATATTGCGTAGCTCTCGTCTGAGTCTAACCGTTGTAGGGACGATTCCTTTACTCAAAGGATTATCTGAGCCTCGTCACATGTGATGGTATTCAGGTAGTGGCTAATTGGCATTATTAAGATACCTTCAGTAGCCGAGGACTAAGTGCGGGTTGGAGGTTACCCTAGGGCAAGCCTAGGATGAGAATAGTGCTGGGAGCAGTAGTAGTAGTAAGGGACTTGGTGGAGTCGAGGCAAGTCTTGAGGAAAGTACGGATAGATGTGGAAGGTAATAGGGGCCCATACTACTGAAAGCAGAGGATCTGTACTCGATTCGAGAAGGGCTGAGATAAAACCAGGGAACTAGTAGTGCGTGTGTGATCCCTCGTGAGTAATGTGTATTCTGATGGTTGTTTTGGGATGTTGACAGAATGGTGACGTTGCGTGAGAGACCAGTGGGCAGATCAGGCGCCGGAGAGGGATCAGGCTCAGGTTCAGGAGCCGAGCAGCTCGAGGAGCGGATGAGAGAGTTTATTTCAGCTGAGGTTAGGCGCAATATTTTAGACCAGACTCCTGTGATCTTTAGTTCGGCCAATGAGGGTATTTTGGAGCTTCTGAATGAGAAGCTGGGAGTTTTTCGTACTGAGATAATGGCCGTGATGGGGGCGCGTTCGCTGACCTTCCGAGAGTTTAGAGCTTGTGGAGCTCCGGATTACCATGGGGCCAAGGACCCCATCACTAGCGGCAGGTGGTTGGCCGATGTTGCCAACGCATTCCGTACGAGCCGATGTCCCAAGGGGGAAGAGGTCTGACTTGCCTCCTGTCTTCTGAAGCACAGAGCACGGGATTGGTGGGAGGAGGTTGGTCATGCCATTGGGGATGATGCCGCGTTGGACGCGATGACATGGAGTGACTTCTTGACCCGGTTCAGGGCCGAGTTTACACCAGTGATTGAGATGCAACAATTAGCACGAGAGTTTCAGGATTTGTGACAGACTACCGAGACAGTGGCGGAAATCACCGCCAAGTTCAGGGAGAGGGCTCTTCTTGTTCCGTAGTATGTCGCGGACGAGGAAATGAAGAAGGCCCGATATCACGAGATGCTGAGGAGTGACATTAGGGAGTTTGTGAGCAGGTCGAGCTGCAAGAAGCTGGAGGACATGATTTCTTGGGCCAGGGAGAGGGAGATCGATCTGGAGCACCTCAGGAAGAGGAAGCCGGAGGAGGTTCAGGTAGCTGCAGGTTCGGGCAAGAGACCCAAGGGGTCGGATGTGAGATCGAGGGATTATCAGGGCCACAGTCGTTGTGGAAAGTGTGGCAGGACGCACGAGGGTGCGTGCAGGGGTGGTAGTGGTGGTGATTCTGGCTGCTTTAAGTGCAGTCGGACTGGTCATTTTAGTAGAGATTGTATAGTTACCACCACTCAGGGATCAGACTTGATCTGTTTCCATTGCAGTCAGCGGGGCCATAAGAAGGCCCAATGTCCGAGTTTGGTTACTGCGGGACAGGTGATAGCACCTGTCCTTGCTACGTTGAGGATTACGGACGACCATCAGGGCCGAGCAGAGGCACCTACGGTAAGGAGCAGGGCCTTCCAGCTGACCACAGAGGAGACACGAGCAGCCCTTGATGTGACAGGTGTGTATCTTTCCTTTCCCTATCAGTTTTTGTTTATGATTTTATTGCTATGGTACTGCATCAATGTTAGAATGTTATATTTCCTGCCTATGATAAGTTATATGCCATCTGCATACCATAGATGTTAGAGTAGTAGTTCAGAGATGTTTCCCCTAGGGAAGGTTATCAGGATGCGGTCACTGCAGCAAGTGTGAGTGGGGCTCGAGAGGCGATATGTTAATCTTCGAGAGTGATTCAGATGTGAGGTTGGTTAGATTTGGAGCACCAGCAATAGTAAGTATCGGGTGTCGGCAGATCGACCATAGATGGAGAGAAGGATCGAGAATCCTTTCCAAACTGGGAGCTGTAGGAATCTAGTTGAATCGAAGTGGGGGAGTACTATCCCAGTAGTAAGAAGCTGAGCTAGGAGTGCAACTTGGAAGTGTTCGCATCCTTGCTGAGAAGGAAAGCAGTCGAGGTAGCCGTTTGGGTAGAGCAGCAGGGAAGTGGGGAGTTCGAGAAACATCCCGACATTGAGTTCATGTATTCGCAGTAGTAGAGGACTGGTTTGGGGAAACCAGGTTGATGTCTTTCCCCGTAGCACGCGAGGAAATCAGGATGTTAGATTGTGGAGCGCTTGTTGTTGGATGTATTCAGGCTGGTAGCCAGCATTTAGACAGTGTGGGAAAGTTTTGTAAGACTGCGGGATAGCCGTAACATTCATTAGCAGTTTAGTTAGAGGAGTGTGGGCGGGGGCCCGTATCTCGTAGTTAACGGAGTGTGGGCGAGGCCCGTATCTCCTAGGCAGCCCGATAGAGATCGAGAAAGGATAGTTCATTGAGAATTCAGGATGGTTTAGGACCCGCGTAGCCCTAGATAGGTGAGACCGGGGCAAGGTCGCTCAGTAGTATAGTTTGGGTGGGACCCGTGAGGGATTCCCGGGACGACGCTCCGACGACCTAGTCAGTGTTTTCTCAGAGAAAGGAAAGAATATTCACTTGAAAGATAGTCCTCCCCTTCCCAGGAGGAAGAAGGATCCTTTTATACCTGGTTCCGAAGGCATGTGGACCTCAACTGATTCTGTTGAACATTCCTTTGTGGGTCGTGACGTGGCGGACTCCTACTGGGAGATCCTTTGTCACGTCCTTTTTGCATCCTCTCCCCATTGGCTAGAGGAGGATCTTTCGGTTATTACGGTGATTGTGATGGTCGTCTGACGAGCACGTGGGACGCTCTGAATGGTCCCACACTCACTGGAATGTTATCCCTTGCTGAGGAGATTATTGCACTGCTCTACGCTATAACCGTCACGCTTATGTCTCTCGCGTTGGCGAAGACCCGACCTTGGCCTCGGACTTGATTTGGCTAAGTTCAGCTCAGGCCAATCCCGATACTAGTTTGACTTTTCTTTTTGACGTTTCCTCTGAGGGATATGTTAACAAGTCCCTTAGGCTTGTATGCGTTTGTGTTGGCCTGATAGCATCGACGTTCAAGCTTATTTCTCAACACGTGTACGCATGGGATTATTTCTAACTTGAAACGGGTTTTTGATAGTACCATCATCGTACGTCAGCCCCGAGAAAAGGTGGACGGTTCGTGCTACCAGTTCTGTCTTTAAAGTCCCCCCTTTCCAAGGTCGTTCATCCTCATCGTCTATCTGTGCTTGCTCTGCATCATCTTGGGCGTTCTACGAGTTTTACTTCTTTATCATTCGTTCGTTCTAAGCAATGGATTGTCATGAAAGAGTCTCTACTGTGGAGGAATTGCAGCTTCTGCAGGATCGCTTCGGTTTCTTATCGGAGCATGGCATAATGATCCCGACAAAGGGGGTACCAATCCATGACTACCCTCTAGGGAAGGTAGGAGTTCCAATCCCTTTATTCGAAGCGGGGTTGTGTCACACCCCCGAACCAGGACGGCGGAAACGTCCAGGGGCGGGTGACTTCATCTTGTAATATCATAACAATTGCATATAATTGAAATGTAGCAACCATCATCATCATACCTTCATGATATCAACATTCATTGTTACAACATTGTGTTTGTTTCATGAAATTAGTACATCCCAAAAATAATAAAATGTATGATGAAATCAAAATACAACAATCATCCATAGCTTAAAAGGACCTGCTCACCGTGTTCCTGAGAATACAAGTCATTTTGAAAATGTCAACTAAGAATGTTGGTGAGTTCATAAGCATATTTGTGTGAAAACATTTGTAATGGTTTGTAACTTCCAGAAAATCCAATATTTTCTATAAAAATGGTTCGTGAGTCTTGTTTCAAATCATGTATAATTGCATGTGTGTTTCTTGTCTATCCTTGTTTGAAATCATATAATGAGTATTCCCAGAAAATCCTATATTTTCTGTTATACAAAAAGTTGTGGTCTTAAACCCTAAGACCCGAATAGTGAAATTACTTATAAAATAGTAGACACATAGTTAGTTATGAGTTGAGCGTGTATCCCGCGTAAATTTTAAGTTAACTTTTGTTATCCTCTATGTGATTCGTTATAACCATACTAATATGACTAATGTGCTTGTCTTGACGTTTTTCAGGCGTCAGTTTCTAATAGGATATTTGTCACCCTAGACTGGCATGTCTAGCTGTAGCGAGCAGCTCACGTGTGGGGTGTCAACCCCGTATAGATCATTACACAAACTCCCGCTCTCCCTCCAGGAGACTCTGGTTATAACTACAGGACTTACGGTGTACACTAAAATAGGTACGGTGAAGGTGCGTCTCACAAGAGTCCTAACAGAAATTTATGCAAATAGTTGATCCCGTTATTTAATATTATAAATAACGTTAATAGTGTATATTTACGACTGCAGTTTGTGATATACAATAATTCCTGTCGTAAAATATACGGTTGGCTACTTTTGTCAAGAATAGTTCGTTTTACTATAATTATCAAAAATAGCCCAATTTAACTATAGTTGTCAGAAATAGCCCATTATTATCGTAAATATAAAAAATAACTCATTTTTAATATTATTGTCATATATGGCCCATTATATTTGAAAATGCCCAAGATGGTCCAATATTACCAAAAATGTCGAAAATGGCTCAATAACACCGAAATTGTCAAAAATGGCCCAATAATGCCGAAATTGTCAAAAATGGTCCAATAATACCAAATTTGTCAAAAATGGCCCAATTTTGCTAAAATATTCATTTAAGGCCCATTTATACAAAAGTATTCAAAAATGGCCCATATTTACTAAAAATCTCATTTTCGGCCCACTTTTACCAAAATGTTCAAAAATGGTCCCTTTTTACCGAAACTGACCAAAGATACTCATTTTCCACTTTATTGTCAACTAAGGTCCCTTTTAAACTTTTCTTTAGGTTCATGGTGAATTTCTAAACATAATTAACATATTAAACCAAACATAAGAAGTTACATAAAGTAACTTGTTCCAACAAATTCAAGACTTGGATGAATCTCGAGTTTGTGAGTTTTTAGCAAGATATCACAACATTTCACACACCAAAACATGTAAAACATACACATGCAAGAAAATATACAAAGATTTTACACAAGACTAGACTTGTCTCCTCCCCTAAAGCATGAAAATCTCAAAAACAAAGGGTATGAAGCTCACCTTGGGGCTTTTCGGTTTTTGAAGAGAAAGGTGAGGGAGTTTTTCGGCCTAGATTGCTTCCCTGAGGAGGTTTCGATGTTTAGATGGTTCTAGGAAGTAAAACACAAAAAATGGAGTTGTATGATGAATGATCTTAGTAGAATATGTAAATAAGACATCTTAAGTTGGATAGGATCTTACCAAGAGTGCAATACTTGAAGAAAACTTCTTGAGAACACCCACACTACTCATGATTTCTAGAGGAAGAAAAGAGAGTTTCTTGAGTTTTTGAGAGAGCAAGAGATAAGTGTGTGCGTTTGAAATGAAAAGTGGAGAGGGGGTGGGGGTAGTTCGGCCGAATATAGGGAGGAGAAGGGAGAGAAGGAAATTTTTGCATGATGGTCAATACTTCCATGCATGGAAGTATGAGGTGTAATTAGCTTGGGTATTTGTTGTACAATAATGAGGTGTCACCATGTATAACCAATTGTTTTTTTATATATAAATCCGATAGGCCCAAAATGGAGAGGGAAGATGGGCTTGATTTTTCAAGGATGGCCGAAAACACATTGGGTCCATTAACGTTTTCGGTTAGCTCGAGTTTTTGGGTTTGGTTTGGGCCCAAGGAGGGTTTCAGCCCAATAGTAGGTTCAAAAGAAATGGATTAAGCCCAATAAAGATTTTTGGACCATTAGGGCCCAAAGAATAGTCTTTTGCCCAATGAGACTATGTAAAAGCGTTTTCGGCCAAAAATTATACCTAATAGAGGTATTTGGCCCATTGTGGTCTAAGAAAAATGTTCACGGCCCAATAAGGCCCAATAAGGGTCTTATGGCCCAGAACTATGTCAAAAAAAAGGATTTTTGGTCCATTAGAAAACCCAATAGTGAATTGCGGTCCATTGATACTAAAAATAAGGCTTTAGGCCCAATAGAGTCAACTTGAGAGGTTATCGGCCCATTAGGGCCCAATAGGGGGGTCTTGGTTCAATAAGAGATTTGGACTGACAATTCTTGGGCTAAGGCCCAAAGTTGAGTGGATATAGCTTATTGGGTTAATTTTTTGGGCTACACAAGGAAGTTTTGGCAGGAAATGGGCAGATTTTGTCAGCAGAACGACAATTACCCAAATGGCGTCCAATCCATCAGTTTTCTTGGGTAATTTGGTTATAAAATCCATCGTGATCCTCTCCCATTTCCACTCGGGTATTTCAGGTTGTTTCAATAGACCAGAGGGCTTTTGATATTCCACTTTTACCTTAGCGCAAGTGAGGCACTTGCCCACTAAGGTTGCAATCTCCGCTTTCATATTAGGCCACCAATAATGTTGTTTAAGATCCAGGTACATCTTGTCAAAACCCGGATGGACGGAGTATCTTGCCTTGTGGGCTTCACTCATGACCACGTCTCTGAACCCTCCATATTTTGGGGTCCATATGTTGGATAAGGTGTCTAAGTCCATAACTTATTTGGTATATACTTGACCCGACCTGGCATGGTCCATTTGGGTTGCACTTCACCCGAACTATTTATATGGATAATATTTTGAGGAGAGTATATTTGCGGCCTATTAATATATTATAAGTTATAATATATTAATATGAAATTGTATTATTTAATTAGTATTGATCTTAAATTAATTATGAATTAATTTAGTGATCATAAGGTGACTAATTAATAATGGGCTATTATATTTATATGGTGTAGGCTAACACTCATTAGGAAATGGGCTAAGCTTAAATGGGAGTCCATGGATGATCCATGGAGCTTTTAACCCATGGATCCTTGGAATAGGAAAAGACATGGGTTATTAGGGTTTGCATGGTTCATAACCCTAATCATCTACACTATATAAAGAGGCTTTTGGTGATTGAAAAGACACTATGTATGTGTGCATAATAGTGGCTGATTTCTAGAGTGATTGTATACTCTCTCATAAGTTTTCCAAGTTTGTGGTGATTTGTGATTTCCATTTGAGGCATTCACATTATTGGTGCTTGGCTCTCAAACTTCTAAGGAATCAACTCACTAACAAAGGTATGTAATTCTTCTAGTATCTTTTATGTTTAAAAGTACCCCATGCATGCTAGATAAGTTATGAACCTTGGAAAATTATTTTGCATGTATTTTAGACAAACATAGATCCAAGGTTTCTAGGGTTGCATGAACACCTTAGGAGTGTTAGATTGCTCAAAACCCAACAGTTGTATCAGAGCCTAGGCTTGTTTGTTTGATACTTGATGCAAACTTGTTGAAAAACTCAAGTTTTCTGCATTCTGCAGCATGAACTCGCCGAGTCCATGGAGGGACTCGCCGAGTTCATGAGTAAATTCATCCTACTCGTCGAGTAGGTTCGTGCACTCGACGAGTAAGAGCCTCAGAATGCAGATTTTCGAGTTTTGCTGCTGGAAATGGACTAGAAACATTACCCTAAACGATTTTGGTGTTTTAAAAAACATGTTTTAGATTGTGTAATGTTTATGCTAATCCATTTACAATGGATTATATCAAAACTGCATGATTATATGTGTTCATATGTTCTTGGATTTTTTGATATGATGTTCATGTTCTTATGAATTATTGTTAGATCATAGGAATTATTTGCTAAATTGTTTATTGATAATTCTTGATCATTTATGTGTTTTAATGGAGTCCATAATTTGCCCTCAAGTTATGGATTTCCAAAGGTCACTTTCATTTATGCACATTTAAAACACATAAGTTACATGAAAATGAAGAGTCTTCATTTTTATGAACCTTTAATTCACAAGTTATGAAATGAAAAGTTTTGAATAGTTTCAAAACTTGTCCTCAATTTTGGAATTTGTAAAGTTACACACACTTTAATATACTTTAATTCCAAACCCTTAGAGTTTTAAAAGTTAAAATTCAACCCTTATACTATTTATAACATTAATGGTTAATTATTATATATATGTATAAGATTAAGTCGTTTTACCGTTAGTAGGCCTCATTCACGAAGCCGGTCTATAAGGGGGGTATAAGCTTGTTGCCTATAAAATGGCAGCTTAATGGGTGTCCATTCTCACCCACCGCTTCCTTGATCGGTGGAGGGTCGTTAGCCGAACGGGTAGGACAATGACTTTAAATTCTCACTAAAAGTATAATGAATATTATAAAGTAACTAAACCTTTTATAAATTCCCAATCTTAGTTACTTTAGGAAAATGTGAATATGGTGCTAACCCATGAAATTCACACTTTGTACCTTACCAAGTCGTTGGTGGAGCGTGTGTGGTTAACTGGCACACTAACTTGGACTAGTAAGGATCACAAAGGGTGACTTAATGTTTATCATAGATCGGTGGAGCGCGTGTGGTTAACCGACACATTGATTAGGTGATAATATTAAGGGTACCAAGTGAATTTGCATGGTTATTCACACCTTGTTTTGTGATCCTCGGCATCCCAGTCACAAAACTTGAAGGGCACAATTAAGATTGAAACATGCCATTGAAAAGTTCAATGAATCTCAAAAGAATCTAGGAATTTCAAAACCAATTAAACCTAATAATTCATTTCGTTTTCATGGTGGAAATTGGTGAATCGTCATTCACCTACCTTCAAATATGTTATAGCTTAGATTACGACATCCCTTTTCTAAGTTATAATATATTGTGTTGGATCCTAGCCTTAATATTACATTTGGGTGTATTACTAAGGATTCGATATATCTAATCTAAACTTGTTTTTCTTCTTTTCAGATGTCTTCCAACAACAATGCTTCGGACTCTAACCCTACTGGCTCCTTTTCTCTCATGAACCTTTGTGGGAGGGTCATCTTTGATTGTTTCAACTTCATGGATTGGATCCGAAACATCAGGATGGTCACTCGTTACGAGGACAAGGAATATGTCCTCGATAAGGAGCTAAAGGAGCTTGATGAGTCCACTGCTACTCCTGAGGAGGTCGCTGAGTATCAGGCACATGAGAGAGATGCCACCAAGGTGACATGCATCATGATGGCCACCATGACAGCTGAACTCCAAAAGTCCTATGAGGACTATTACCCTTTTGAGATGCATCAGGATCTGATGGAAAGGTACCGTCAGAGTGCTCGTCAGGAGCGGTATGAAATAATATCCTCCATGATCACTACCCGTATGAAGGATAGCAAACCAATCACGGGCCACATGCAGAAAATGCAAAGGTATGTGGACCGTCTAATGAAAATGAATGTGAACTTCCCTGAGGAGTTGGCAATTGATATCATTTTCCACTCCTTGCCCTCGTGTTATGATCAATTTCTTATCACATACCACATGAACAAGGAGGAAGTTACACTCAGTAAGCTTCAAGGACTTCTGAAGACTGCCGAAAGTGCTCTTAAAAGTAAGTCGGTTGCTACTCCTACTCCTACTACTACCCCTGTTTTGGCTATCGGGCAAGGCAAATGGAAGAAGAGGAAGCACCCTTCGAAGGGTACCAAGGGAAAGTCTCTTGAAGGCTCCTCATCTGGAACCAAAGGTGGTTCTAACACTCCTTCTGCCATCCCTAAGGATGCTGAATGCTTCTACTGTCAGAATAAGGGGCACTGGAAGCGAAACTGCCCAAAGTACTTGCAGGATGTCAAGGATGGGAAAGTGAAACCATCCCATGCAGGTATTTACACTATATTGTCTAATAACTCACCATATTCTAACTCTTGGGTGCTTGATACAGGATGTGGTATTCACATATGTTCTGATTTGCAGGGCCTAAGAAGAAGTGAGGATGTGGAGCACGGGAAGATAAACTTAATCATGGGGAATAGGAAGATTTCACCTGTTACTAAGATTGGAGTTTATACTTTGTTGCTAGATAGTGGGTTAAAGTTAGATTTGAATAAATGTGTGTACTCGTCAGAAATGGCGAGGAATATTATTTCTTTTCATGCTTTGTACAAACAAGGTTTTACCTTTTCTTTTGATAATGAAGTTGGTAGTATTAATGCTTTCTTTAATAATGTTCTTTATTTTAAAGCATTACCTTGTGATGGTGTGTATGAAGCTGTATCGGTTGTAGATAATTTAGGAAATAATGTATTGTGTATTGATTCTTCTACTAGCTTGGATAAAGCATCTTTGTGGCATTGTCGTCTTGGACATGTAAGCAAGAAGCGCATAGGCCAGCTCCAAAAGGATGGAGTATTGGAGTCATTTGACCTTAAGTCGGATGACAATTGTGAATCTTGTCTACTTGGAAAAATGAAAAAATCACCCTTCACTGGCACTTGTGCAAGGGGTGAGGGTTTGTTGGACCTTATACATACTGATGTATGTGGACCATTCAAAACCGCCACAAGGGATGCTAATCGCTATTATGTGACTTTTATTGATGATTTCAGTAGATATGGTTGTGTCTACTTAATCAAACATAAGTCATAAACTTTTGAAAGGTTTAAAGAGTTTAAACATGAAGTAGAAAATCAATTGGGCAGGAACATTAAGATGTTTCGATCCGATCGAGGTGGTGAGTATCTTAGTACTGAGTTCCTCGACTATCTTAAAGAGTGTGGGATTGTGTCACAATTGACACCTCCCAGGACACCACAGCTGAATGGTGTAGCTGAGAGGCGTAATCGAACTTTGTTGGACATGGTTCACTCTATGATGAGTCGAGCTTCACTACCAATCTCTTTTTAGGGGTATGCCTTAGAGACTGCCGCCCACATCCTTAATATAGTCCCTACAAAGAAGGTTGCCAAAACACCTCATGAGATGTAGACTGGGAAAGTTCCCAATTTGGACCACATCAAGATTTGGGGTTGCGAGGCTTTCGTGAGGCGCGAGACTCATGACAAGCTCGAACCTCGAAGTGAAAGGTGTATTTTCATTGGCTACCCACAAAAATCTTTTGGTTACCTCTTCTACAGACCCAGTGAGAATGTGGTCTTTGTGGCTAGGAGAGGGGTCTTTCGAGAAAGAGAATTTATAAACCAAGGAGACAGTGGGAGGCAAATTGACCTTGAAGAAATTCAAGAGTCAATTGGTGAAGGAACCTCAGACACTAGCAATCAACCTGAGGAGGAAACTCCTGTTGATCCAGCCGACGAGTCTGTACCTCCGAGGCGTTCCACAAGGGTTAGGAACACACCTGAGTTTTATTATGGATTTCATATTACTACGGAAGGTGATACATTTATCAGTGACAATACACTGGTAAATCTGGATGAACCTAATAGTGTTAAGGAAGCCATGGCAGGCCCGGAGTCTGTTGAATGGAAAGAGGCTATGGACATCGAGATACAGTCCATGTATGACAATGAAGTTTGGAACTTGGTTGACAATGTACCAGGTCGTAAGACAGTCGGGCGCAAATGGATCTTCAAGAAGAAGACCGACATGGGTGGAAAGGTACACACTTATAAAGCGCGACTGGTCGCGAAGGGTTTTACTCAGACTCAGGGTATTGATTATGATGAAACCTTTTCACAAGTGGCAAAGATTAAGTCTATTAGGGTTATGCTAGCCATTGCTGCATTTCATGATTATGAAATATGGCAAATGGATGTCAAAACCGCCTTCCTTAACGGAAAGTTGGTTGAGGATGTTTACATGAAACAGCCAGAGGGTTTTGTCAGTGCAGAGTACCCTAATAGAGTGTGCAAGCTTGAGAAATCCATTTATGGATTGAAACAAGCATCTCGAAGTTGGAATCTTTGTTTCGATGAGAAGGTTAAAGAGTTTGGTTTCTCAAGAAGTGAAGATGAGTCTTGCGTGTATGTCAGAGCTAGTGGGAGTATAGTTAGCTTTTTGGTGTTGTATGTAGATGACATACTACTCATAGGAAATGACATCCCAACCTTGTAGGAAGTTAAGTCCTGGCTTGGGAAGTGCTTTGCTATGAAGGACCTTGGAGAAGCTGCCTATATCCTAGGGATAAGGATATTAAGAGAAAGGAGTAAAAGACTAATTGGACTTAGTCAGAGTATCTACTTGGATAAGGTGTTGAAAAGGTTCAACATGCAGAACTCCAAGAAAGGAGAATTACCGATCCAAAGCAATTCCAAACTGAGCAAGGCTCAGAGCCCGAGTACAGAATATGAGATAGCTGAGATGAGTCAATTACCTTATGCTTCCGCTGTTGGCTCGATCATGTATGCTATGAATTGTTCCCGTCCTGATGTGGCCTTTGCTTTGAGCATGGTCAGCAGATATCAGGGGAACCTTGGCAAGGCTCATTGGACTGCGGTAAAGAATATTCTCAAGTACCTGCGGAGGACTAAGGATTGGATCCTTACCCTTGGTGGGAGTGATGACTTGAGAGTAGTAGGGTATAATGATGCTAGCTTTCAGACTGATAGGGATAATTTCCGCTCTCAGTCGGGTTGGGTCTTTACCCTAAATGGAGGGGCAATCACTTGGAAGAGTTCCAAACAGGAGACAGTAGCTGATTCGGCTTGTGAATCAGAGTACATAGAAGCGAGTGAAGGGGCAAAGGAGGCGATATGGCTGAAGAACTTCATCGGAGACCTTGGAGTTGTGCCAGCTATTAAGGAGCCTATGGAGATTTTCTGTGACAGCAATAGTGCGGTTGCCTTAGCCAAGGAACCAAGAGATCATGGCAGATCCTGACACATTGACAGAAAATATCACTTCATAAGACACAAGATAGAAGAGGGACTCCTCGTGGCAAAGAGGGTATCGTCAGATTACGATATTAGTTTTACAGATTAGATAGTTATTACTGAAACTTGTAAAATGTAATTGACGTTTGATGATGAATAAAAGTTGTGATTTATTTATGAGTAAGGTGTTGCTATCATTGCCAATTATTTACTATTGTTTCAGCTTTGCATGTTTTGACTTCCAGAATAATAGATTTATTCAAATTCTCCACAGTCGGTCATATGTCGGAAGTAGGTATGAATCAAGACTGTCATGAATTGGGATTGTAGATGACTAAAGGTGTTTAGCCATAGAAATGGTTGCTACAACATTCATGAGTTCTCATAAGTTATGAGTATTGGAATAAACCCACTCTCACTTGTATCACTTCATGGAATTTATCTCGAGTGATCGTGAGACGGTAATATCATATAAGTCTTCAAACCTAGAGATATGAGTTGTTACCTATGAGTTGGTTATGCATTGATTGCACGTAAACGCATCAGTAACTTGATGTTATAAAACGTGCCTTTGTGTACAATTCAACAAGTAGTAGAACAAGCATATGAGTCGAAGTTTATCTGTTCCTTCTTGAATTAGAAGCGATATCTGGGCCCCTCGATGATTTTGTTTTGACCCATGTACCGGGCCCGGTTAGAACTAAATTGATGTGTTCGATTAAGTTCTTTGTCAAACAAATCGGAAATTGGGAAACAAACTGCTGGACAATAAGTAAGACATTGTTCCATGTATTTGTCCGGCTGATATCATGAGAGAAGAGGATTATATGATCACTTATCTAAAATGGCGCTTCATAGTTCAACAGAGTTTTCGAGAGCTACGATTGCCGGTTGGTTCCTGAAGCTATATAGGCAAATACAGTTATCAGACTTATCCAAGTGGGAGACTGTTGGATAAGGTGTCTAAGTCCATAACGTATTTGGTATATACTTGACCCGACCCGACATGGTCCATTTGGGTTGCACTTCACCCGAACTATTTATATGGATAATATTATAAGGAGAGTATATTTGCGGCCTATTAATATATTATAAGTTATAATATATTAATATGAAATTGTATTATTTAATTAGTATTGATCTTAAATTAATTATTAATTAATTTAGTGATCATAAGGTGACTAATTAATAATGGGCTATTATATTTATATGGTGTAGGTTAACACTCATTAGGAAATGGGCTAAGCTTAAATGGGAGTCCATGGATGATCCATGGAGCTTTTAACCCATGGATCCTTGGAATAGGAAAAGAAATGGGTTATTAGGGTTTGCATGGTTCATAAACCTAATCATCTACACTATATAAAGACGCTTTTGGTGCTTGAAAAGACACTATGTGTGTGTGCATAAGAGTGGCCGATTTCTAGAGTGATTGTATACTCTCTCATAAGTTTTCCAAGTTTGTGGTGATTTGTGATTTCCATTTGAGGCATTCACATTATTGGTGCTTGGCTCTCAAAGTGCTAAGGAATCAACTCACTAACAAAGGTATGTAATTCTTCTAGTATCTTTTATGTTTAAAAGTACCCCATGCATGCTAGATAAGTTATGAACCTTGGAAAATTATTTTGCATGTATTTAAGACAAACATAGATCCAAGGTTTCTAGGGTTGCATGAACACCTTAGGAGTGTTAGTTTGCTCAAAACCCAACACCATATCCGGTCCATGAGATAATATGCTCCGTCCTCTTTGATTGTGAGATTTTTGTCCATTCCACGCAAGGCTTCGTTTACGATGTTTTCTGCTTTCAAAGCTTCCTGTTGAGCCTCCTTCATTTGTGAATACAAGTGAGAATGGATGGTTATCGATAGTGTTTTCACTCGGCGCCCCGAGTACTCCTTCCGGCTTAGAGCGTCAGGTACCACGTTAGCCTTGCCCGAATGATACCTGATCTTGCATTCGTAGTCGTTCAGCAGATCGACCCATCGCCGCTGCCTCATGTTTTGTTCTTTCTGGTTCAGGATATGCTGGAGACTTTTGTGGTCTGTGAAAATGGTGCACTTCGTCCCGTAGAGGTAGTGCCTCCAAATTTTCAGAGCAAAGACCACAGATCCAAGTTCTAGGTCGTGGGGGGGGGTATAATTTACTTCGTGATTCTTCAGTTGCCTAGACGCGTAGACAATCACCTTCCCACGCTGCATTAGTACACAACCCAAACCTTGGTTGGAAACGTCACAATACACCACAAAATCTTCGGTACCTTCCGGAAGTGACAAGACTGGTGCACTGCAAAGGGCTTGCTTCAAAGTTTGAAAGGCTGCTTCTTGCTTCTTCTCCCACACGAAAGGAACACTCTTCTACGTTAGTGAGGTGAGGGGCTTGGCAATCTTTGAGAAATTTTGAATGTATCTTCTATAATATGCAGCGCGTCCTAAAAATTGTCTGATCTCGGTGGGTGTTTTCAGAGTTGTCCAGCCCTTAATCGCTTTAACCTTGGATGGATCTACATGAATTCCCTATTTTCTCACCACGTGCCCCAGAAAATTTACTTGGCAGATCCAAAACTCGCACTTGGAGAGTTTTGCGTACAATTTTTCTGCTCTAAGTGTTTCCAAAACTTGTCGCAGATGTTAGCCATGTTCCTCTGCGAGTCGAGAATAAACTAGAATGTCGTCAATAAAGACAATTACGAAGTTGTCTAGGAAAGGTCGACAAACTCGGTTCATCAAATCCATGAATGCCGCCGGTGCATTCGTCAAACCAAATGGCATAACAACGAACTCGTAATGTCCATAGCGAGTTCGGAAGGCGGTTTTGGGAATGTCTTCTTCTCGGAATCGAAGCTGATGATATCTGGATCTCAGGTCTATTTTAGAAAAATAACTCGCTCATTGCAACTGGTCAAACAGATCGTCAATCCTGCGGAGGGGATATCGATTGTTAATGGTTAGTTTGTTAATGGTTAGTTTGATTGTGCGATTTTTGTCCATTCCACGCAAGGCTTCGTTTGTGATGTTTTCTGGTTTCAAAGCTTCCTGTTGATCCTCCTTGATTTGTGAAGACAAGTGGGAATGGATGGTTATTGATAGTGTTTTCACTCGGCGCCCCGAGTACTCCTTCCGACTTAGAGCGTCAACCACCACGTTAGCCTTGTCTGGATGATACCTGATCTCGCATTCGTAGTCGTTCAGCCGCTCGACCCATCGTCGCTACCTCATGTTTAGTTGTTTATGGTTCAGGATATGCTGGAGACTTTTGTTGTCACACCCCTAGACCAGAACGACGGAAACGTCCGGAGGCGGGTGACGTCATTGTGCAATATCATAACAGTTGTATATAAATGAAACATAGCAAACCCAAACATCATACATCAATATAACAAACTTACATTGTTTTACATCATGTTCATGTTCTCAAATTTTACACAAAAGAGACATCAGTAAGCAAATCCAAAATATAGCAAAATAATCTTGAGTCCGCGATCCACAACATGCTTATTGGTTTCCTGAGAATACAAGTTGTTTGAAAAGCGTCAACATAAAAAAATGTTGGTGAGTTCATAAGCATTTTTGTATAAAACTTTGATGATAGTTTAGAAATCCAGAAAATCCAGTATTTTCTTATCAAATAGTTGTATGTCTTGTTTCAACTCAAGTATAGTTGCATGTGTGTCTTAGTTAGTCGTTTTCGAAAATCGTATATAATTGTTTCCTCCAGAAAATCCTATATTTTCTGATGTATAAAATAGTAGCTTTGAAAATCATAACACTTGTATAGAAAAGTTTCATTTGAACAACCAAAACATAGTTGTTTGTAAACCAAAAATGAAATCTGTATAATTACATTTCTGATATATTCTAGTGAGTCGTTATAACCATACTAATATGACGGAGTGCCCGTTATGACGTTCTTCAGGTTTCAGTTTCGTTTAAGACATTTGTCACCCTAGACTGGACGGTCTAGCTGTAGCGAACAACGAAGGTGCGGGGTGTCAACCCCGTATAGATCTATACACAAATTCCCGCTCTCCCCTCCAGGAGACTCTGGTTATAACTCTTACAGGACTTTAGGCGTACACTATTATATAAATAAATGTACTGTGAAGATTTGTCTGACTAGAATACTAACTTACTTTTGAGCAAATTGTGAAAACCATTATTTACTAAATAGATAATAATAGCCATACTCGTTGACTAGATATTTCGTTTCGCTACGTTTCATTTGTTGAAAATAATCCGCTTTAAATATTTATCAAATCAAACCAATATTAGCGAAATCGACAAAATGGCTCTTTTCTTTATAAATTACTAAATGAGACCCCATTTGTCGGAAGATGTCAAGTTATGGTTTGCGTAAAACTACGACTTCTGTGAAGTTATGACAGCAGCTTTATGACATGCAAATTTTTCTGTCATAAAGGCTTTATATGTATATTTCCTTCGTGACATTGTTCATCTCAAATATTTGTAAATAATTACTAATAGTTTGCAAAAAGTCATTAATATGACCCTAAATTCCAAATTTCGAAAGTTTCTAGACACAATGTCATCATATCAAGATATATTTCAACAATTTTTAATTTTTGGACAAAGAGCCATGGATTAAGGGAGTATGCTGGACATACTCAAAAACTTGGGAGACTCCTTTTGTAAATAGTATTCTTCATATGGTGATTAAAATATTATTTATCTTCATCTGTTTTGTGAATCCTCACGTTCACATAGAGTTAAATTAAAATAATAAAATTCAACACACACATACCAGACTTACGTATACATGCAATCATTCAAGAATTTAGAACAAGAGATGACTTGTACTCTCCCCTAAAAACAATAGAAACTTAGAAAAAGTGGGGTATGAAGCTCACATTGGTTATCTTTGCTGGGTGGTTTGAAGAGTGATGAGGAAGTCTCCAACTCCAAAACTTGGAAGATTCTTAAATCTCTAAAGGATTCTAGGAATAATTTTTGTGTGTAAATATAGTGAAATCTTAGAATAACGTAAAGAATTATTATTCAAGAGGATAAAATACTCACCAAAGAAATCTGGGAATTTCCTTTGAAAGGATGAACTTGAGGCTTGAAGGTGTTGAGAGGATTTCTTAGGAGTTTGCTGAGCATGGAAGTGAGATGTGTAATGTGTGGGAGGAGATTCACGTATCTAGGGGAAGGATAAGGGTGACTTGACATTTGCATGGAAAGCTGGTGGGTAAAGCTTATTTTCTTATGGATAATGTGTGTTTATTTGGGATTTGCATGGGAAATGAGGAATTATCATCACATCATAAAGTCAAACCCCTTCCTCTTCTAAAAATCTCTTTAAAATCTTGGGCATTATTTTATATAAATATGTTTAAAATAATTGATTTTGGCATAAAATAGGGGTTTAAGGGGTTTAGGACATGAAAAATACGAGTTTGGTGTGATTTCCGGCGTCAAAATTCCGTAAAATGATAAAAAGGTCCAGAATTGGCAAAAATCCGGAGCTTAGAAGCGAAATCCGAAGTCCTTATGAAATTTCTGGAGCAAAGGAGTAAATTCCGAAGCAAACATAGGAGTTCCGGAGCTAAATCTCACAATTCCGGAGTCACAGGCGAAGTTCCGAAGTCAGGAGGCGGAGTCAGTGGTCCGGACCGACCAGGTGCTTCCGAACCGAAGCGAGGCTAGGTCTTCCGGAGCCAAGAAGGTGCTGAGATGCGAAATGGCTCGGATCCGGATGCTTCCTATATGCGAGGTCCGAAGCAAGGCTTCACCCTTCCGGAGCAGGTAAGATCCGAAGATGCACTCCTCTTGGTTCCTTAGAAGGCATTCCGGACCAAGAGGGTTCCAGACCAAGAGGGTCCTATTGGGTTTTCTTCTCCGGTTTTGGGCTGTTTTCGACAGAGGAAGGTACATAGAGAGATTTGGGAGAGATATCACATACTTGGAGAGATTTTGGAGAGATTTCACATACTTGGAGAGATTTGGGAGAGATTTCACATACTTGGAGAGATTTGGGAGAGACTTCATATTCATGGAGAGATTTGGGAGAGACTTCATATTCTTGGAGAGATTTGGGGAGGGACTTCATATTCTTGGAGAGATTTTGGAGAGAGAGATACGGTGGGAGAGATTGAGGGAGACTTTGCCGGGGGCCTTTATTAATGTTTTTCTTCGTAGTTCAAAGGTCGTAGACTTAGTTACATCCCATTTTTAGTGTTATCCACCCCCGAAGGGCACTTACTAATGTTTTATAGAGCTATTACTTCCCTCAATCAGATTTGGTTTTTAAATTATGAACATTTGAAACCTTCAAGTATTACTTTGCATTAAGATTTATAGTCATACATTAGAAAACATAAAGTAATTCCTAACATATAAGCACTAGATGAGTTGACCAGTTGCCCCGTTGACCTTGACTTGACTTTGACTAGACCAGAAACTTGCCGGTTGTCATATTTGTGGTCTGTGAAAATGGTGCACTTCGTCCCGTAGAGGTAGTGCATCCAAATTTTCAGAGCAAAGACCACAGCTCCAAGTTCCAGGTCGTGGGGGGGGGGGTATAATTTACTTCGTGATTCTTCAGTTGCCTGGACGCGTTGGCAATCACCTTCCCACGCTGTATTAGTACACAACCCAAACCTTGGTTGGAAGCGTCACAATACACCACAAAATCTTCGGTACCTTTCGGAAGTGACAAGACAGGTGCACTGCAAAGGGCTTGCTTCAAAGTTTGAAAGGCTGCTTCTTGCTTCTTCTCCCACACGAAAGGAACAATCTTCTGTGTTAGTGAGGTGAGGGGCTTGGTGATCTTTGAGAATTTTTGAATGAATCTTCTATAATATCCAGCGCATCCTAAAAATTGTCTGATCTCGGTGGGTGTTTTCGGAGTTGCCTAGCCCTCAATCGCTTTAACCTTGGATGGATCTACATGAATTCCCTCTTTACTCACCACGTGCCCCAGAAAATTTACTTGGCGGATCCAAAACTCGCACTAGGAGAGTTTTGCATAAAATTTTTCTGCTCTAAGTGTTTCCAAAACTTTTCGTAGATGTTGGCCATGTTCCTCCCTGCTTCGAGAATAAACTAGAATGTATTCGATCAAGACAATTACCAAGTTGTCTAGGAAAGGTAGACAAACTCGGTTCATCAAATCCATGAATGTCGCTGGTGCATTCGTCAAACCAAATGGCATAACAACAAACTCGTAATGTCCATAGCGAGTTCGGAAGGCGGTTTTGGGAATGTCTTTTTCTCGGACTCAAAGCTGATGATATCTGGATCTCATGTCTATTTTAGAAAAATAACTCGCTCCTTGCAACTGGTCAAACAAATCGTCAATCCTTGGGAGGGGATATCGATTCTTGATGGTTAGTTTTTTGAGTTCCTGGTAGTCGATACACATGCGGAATGAACCATCTTTCTTTTTAACGAATAAAATAGGAGCTCCCCAAGGAGAGAAGCTTGGACTTATAAATCCCTTATCCAGCAGTTCACAAAATTGGCTGGAAAGCTCTTGCATTTCTGCGGGGGTTAACCTATAGGGTAACTTGGCAATTGGTGTGGCTCCAGGTTCCAGGTCAATTTGAAATTCGACCTGTCGTTCGGGAGGTATTCCCGGAAGGTCTTCAGGGAACACATCTCGAAAATCACACACCTCAGGGATGTCCTTGATGCTCTTCTCTTCCTTGGTTTTATCCACTACGTGGGCAAGGAAAGCATGGTTCTTTTTGTGCAAGTACTTTTAGGCCTTGATGTATGAAATGAGACAGAGGTTTACACCAGGTTTATCACCGTATATGATTAGGGTTTCGTCATTGGGTAGGTGAAGGCGAACAGCCTTCTCATGGCACATAATATCGGCATGGTGGAGGCTTAACCAATCCTTGCCGATGATCACATCAAAGCTTATAATATTAACCGACATCAAATTTATGGGAAACGAGTGATTATTTAATATTAGTGTGCACCCTATGAAGATATCATCAATTGTTTCTGTTTTTCCATTGGCCATTTCTACTGTAAAGGTTTCGCTTAATTTTTGTGGATTTTAATTCAGTAAGTGTTTAAACTTATGGCTTACGAAACTTCTTTCTGCTCCGCAATCGAATAAAATACATGCGTAAGTGTTGTTGATGGGAAACGTACCAGTAACTATCGTTGGGTCCTGCACAACCTCCCTGTGTCCCATTGCTAAGACTCTTCCTGGTCCACCTGTACCCCGATTATTGGCTTTGGGCCAATTTCTTTTGTAATGACCGGTTTCTACGCAACCGTAACATGCTTGACTGGCTCTGGTGCTGTTGGGTTGTTTGTTCTGTTGTGGGGGCACTCTGCAATACCGGGAAGTGTGCCCTTTTCGAATGCAGTTTGTAAACTGAAAATCTCTACATAGACCGATATGATGGAAACTACATTTGTCTCATTTCGGATGGGAACCTGCATATAGACTTGCAGGTGCTGGTGTGGTTGTTGTGGTTGCAGTTGGTGTTGGTGTGGTCTGAGTGGTAGCAGTGTGAACTACTAATGTTTGTTGTTTCTTAGAAGATCCTGAAGCATGTCCCCCATTTTCTTTTATTTCCCCAATTCCTCTTGTTGCCACCTTCGTTCTTGGTTTCTGCATCTGTAGTTTTGGTGCCCTTCTGATTCCCATGATCATACAACTTTTTTTGCCAGACGCTTTGCACTATCGAACGTTTCAGGGTTAGTAGCAATCACGTTTCCCTGTATTGGAGGAGTTAACCAACAAATAAAATGTTCGATTTTCTTGAATTCAGAGGTTATCATTCCAGGGTACAAGAGTGCCAGCTCACTGAACCTAGCGATATAGGCTTCAATATCGGAGTTTTGCATAATAAGGTTCCATAGTTCTTGTTCCAGCTTTTGTGCTTCCCCACGGGGATAGTATTCAGCCAACATCATTTCCTTGAGATCCTCCAAGGACATAGCATTTGCAACTGGAAGAGTTAAGGCCTTAACATGGCCATTCCACCATGATAGGGCCTGGTCAAAAAACGTACATGCTGGAAACTTTACTTTACTTTCTTCCGGGCATTCGCATATTTCGAAGATGGATTCGGTCTTCTCGAACCAGTGTGTTAAAGCTATCACTCCACCGGTCCCGTTGAAAGTCCTTGGTTTCACATTGGTGAAGTCTTTATAGGTGCATGTTTTTGTAGGTCTTTGATTAACTCCATGATTAGAACTTCCTGTTCCCTGTCCATTGCCACCCCCATTATTACCCTTGTTGATGTGAGCCAATGCCGCAGTAACTGCAGCTGAGACTGCTGCCTGAAATGCAGCAGAGTTTATCTCCGGTTGAGGTGGTGGTGGCGGTGGTGCTGCTGTGGTATTCTTACAGATGTACCTTCAAGGCATATTCTATCATGGAACAGGAAGATTATAAGTATATAATGATTTCATATATCATTTACACAATTTCTTTAGGGTCTAGCGGTTATGGCGATTCGATTTTTACTCATAAGTGAAATCATATAATGTCAAGAAATAATGAAAATAGAAAACATAGCAGATGACAACATCATAAATAAAACACACACTTGTTTCATTACTAATAAGAGTTTGATACATCACATGTAAAAAAACTTGACCTTTAAAAGGCCTACAATACATCACGATAAAAGTCAAACAGCATAACGTCCCAATCGAGTAGTGTAATCACTTAATTGATGGGATAGACATACATAATAGTGAATGAAAAGAAGATACATCAACAACAAGAAGATGGGTCCTAATCACGGCAGGAGGTCTCCGGTGGTGCCGATGAAGAAGTGGAAGCGCCCTGGAGCCTGGTTAACTGGCGCTCAGTAACACGTATCCTGGCCTCCAATGCCGCCTGTCGCTCCTGGTAGTCTCTCACTACATCCTGGGTCTGCCTCTCAGTCCGCTCTACCGCAACCCTCATCAAATTCATCTGATCGGTGGTGGCTTGGGCTTGATTACCGATGTCCCGGGTCCGCCTGACCATGACGGGGAGAGCTCGATCTGCCGGCCCTCCGTGACTGAGGTCAAAGAATCTCCGTTCCATGCCAAATGGGGGATGCTGTCCCTGATGTCGGCTCCATCTACAGAGATCGTGAACCCACGTGGGCGTAGGGCCATTGGGGCCTACGTACTCTGCGTCCGAGTCATCTTCTGCCTCTTCCTCGTCTTCATCGACTTCCTCATAAACTTCTTTTTCCTTAGGGTCTTCTATGGGTTCTTCCTCAGGGTTTTCCGCAAGTTCCTCGGGTTCCTCCTCTACTTCTTCGGGGTCCTCTTCTGGTTCCTCCTCTAACCGTCCGGCATTTCCCTGATTGGGAATATAGGGGCCTGGATGAAAGCCATCCATAGTATCTGTACGAGAATGTATAAGTACAAGGAAACAGATAGCATGCTAAAAATACACCTATAGTATTTTAATTGTTTAGGTTTGGTTCCTTAGAACCTTGAATATAAGGTTGGTTATTTTTAGATTCGTTGCCCACCACGATTACTGCCAAGCACACGTTGGTCGTATTTTGAATAAATATAGTTGATCAAGCTATATTTACCCCCAATACGACTACATAACTGCCTGAGTTTAACCGCGATGTCCAACTCCTCTAAAGACTTTTAATTGTTTCTTGTTATAGTTATACTCCTAATACACAGATGTATGGATTTTATTTTTATTCAGAGTATTTTAGTCCCATTGTATTTATAGTTGCATATCATGTATGGTTAGATATGCTAGTTCACTATAAACAATGCTCTGATACCAATCTGTCACACCCCCGAACCAGGACGGCGGAAACGTCCGGGGGTGGGTGACTTCATCTTGTAATATCATAAAAATTGCATATAATTGAAACGTAACAACCATCATCATCATACATTCATGAAATCAACATTCATTGTTACAACATTGTGTTTGTTTCATGAAATTAGTACATCCCAAAAATAACAAAATGTATGATGAAATCAAAATACAACAATCATCCATAGCTTAAAAGGACCTGCTCACTGTGTTCCTGAGAATACAAGTCATTTTGAATTTGTCAACACAGAATGTTGGTGAGTTCATAAGCATATTTGTGTGAAAACATTTGTAATAGTTTGTAACTTCCAGAAAATCCAATATTTTTTGTAAATATGGTTTGTGAGTCTTGTTTCAAATCATGTATAATTGCATGTGTGTTTCTTGTCTTTCCTTGATTGAAATCATATAATGAGTATTCCCAGAAAATCCTATATTTTATGTTATACAAAAAGTTGTGGTCTTAAACCACAAGACCCGAGTAGTGAAATTAGTTATAAAATAGTCGACACATAGTTTGTTACGAGTTGAGCGTGAATCCCGCGTAAAATTTAAGTTAACTTTTGTTATCCTCTATGTGAGTCAATATAACCATAATAATATGACTAATGTGCCTGTCTTGACGTTCTTCAGGCGTCAGTTTCTAATAGGATATTTGTCACCCTAGACTGGCATGTCTAGCTGTAGCGAGCAGCTCAGGTGTGGGGTGTCAACCCCGTATAGATATATACACAAACTCCCGCTCTCCCTCCAGGAGACTCTGGTTATAACTACAGGACTTACGGTGTACACTAAAATAGGTACGATGAAGGTGCGTCTCACAACAGTCCTAACAGAAATTTACGCAAATAGTTGCTCCCGTTATTTAATATTATAAATAACGTTAATAGTGTATATTTACGATTGCAGTTTGTGATATGCAATACTTCTTGTCGTAAAATATACGGGCGGCTACTTTTGTCAAGAATAGTTCGTTTTACTATAATTATCAAAAATAGCCCAATTTTACTATAGTTGTCAGAAATAGCCCATAATACCGAAATTGTCAAAAATGGCACATTATATTTGAAAATAGCCCAATTTTACTATAATTATCAAAAATAGCCCAATTTTATTACAATTGTCAAAAATGGCACATTTTTAATATTATTGTCAAATATGGCACATTATATTTGAAAATGTCCAAGATGGTCCAATATTACCAAAAATGTCGAAAATGGCACAATAATACCGAAATTGTCAAAAATGGCCCAATAATGCCGAAATTGTCAAAAATGGTCCAATAATACCGAATTTGTCAAAAATGGCCCAATTTTGCTAAAATATTCAGTTAAGGCCCATTTTTACAAAAGTATTAAAAAATGGCCATATTTACTAAAAAGCCCATTTTCGGCCCACTTTTACCAAAATGTTCAAAAATGGTCCAAGTTTACTTTTATTGCCAAAAATGGTCCCTTTTTACCGAAAATGACCAAAGATACTCATTTTCCACTTTATTTTCAAATAAGGTCCCTTTTAAATTTTTCTTTAGGTTCATGGTGAATTTCTAAACATATTTAACATGTTCAATCAAACATAAGGAGTTACGTAAGGTAACTTGTTCCAAAAACTTCAAGACTTGGATGAATCTCGATTTTGTGGGTTTTTAGCAAGATATCAAAACATTTCACACACCAAAACATGTAAAACATTCACATGCAAGCAAATATACAAAGATTTTACACAAGTCTAGACTTGTATCCTCCCCCTAACGCATGAAAATCTCGAAAACAAGGGGTATGAAACTCACCTTGGGGCTTTTCGATTTTTGAAGAGAAAGGTCAGGGAGGTTTTCGGCCTAGATTGCTTCCTTGAGGAGGTTTCGATGTTGAGATGGTTCTAGGAAGCAAAACACAAAAAATGGAGTTGTATGATGAATGATCTTAGTAGAATATGTAAATAAAACATCTTAAGTTGGATAGGATCTTAGCAAGAGTGCAATACTAGAAGAAAACTTCTTGAGAACACCCACACTACTCACCATTTTCAGAGGAAGAAAAGAGAGTTTCTTGAGTTTTTGAGAGAGGAAGAGATAAGTGTGTGAGTTTGAAATGAAAAGTGGAGGGGGGTGGGGGTAGTTCGGCCGAATATAGGGAGGAGAAGGGAGAGAAAGAAATTTTTGCATGATGGTTAATACTTCCATGCATGGAAGTATGAGGTGTAATTAGCGTGGGTATTTGTTGTACAACAATGAGGTGTCACCATGTATAACCAATTGTTTTTTTATATATAAATCCGATAGGCCCAAAATGGAGAGGAAGATGGGATCGATTTTTCAAGGATGGACGAAAACACATTTGGTCCATTAACGTTTTCGGTTAGCTCGAGTTTTTGGGTTTGGTTCGGGCCCAAGGAGGGTTTCGGCCCAATAGTAGGTTCAAAAGAAATCGATTAAGCCCAATAAAATATTTTGGCCCATTACGGCCCAAAGAATAGTCTCTGGCCCAATGAGACTATGTAAAAGAGTTTTCGGCCCAAAATTATACCTAATAGAGGTATTTGGCCCATTGTGGTCTACGAAAAATGTTCATGGCCCAATAAGGGTCTTATGGCCCAGAACTATGTAAAAAAAGGATTTTCGATCCATTAGGAAACCCAATAGTGAATTGCGGTCCATTTATACAAAAAATAAGGCTTTAGGCCCAATATGGTCAACTTGAGAGGTTATCGGCCCATTAGGGCCCAATAGGGGGTCTTGGTTCAATAAGAGATTTGGACTGACAATTCTTGGGCTAAGGCCCAAAGTTGAGTGGATATAGCTTATTGGGTTAAGTTTTTGGGCTACACAAGGAAGTTTCGACTTGAATCAAGTTTTTGGATGAATAACTGATATAGCATTGAAGTTTGATTCACATTTAAACGTAGTGTTACATAGTTACACAAGAACTATGTTGTACATGGATAGAAATTTCTAGCCCTAAAATGCTAGTTGTGACAGGTTGCGATTGCCGACATCTGATTTCTTCAACATGATTATGGACCGCTATGGCCTCTCCGTCGACGAATTGAATCCGAGCGCCGTCAATAAAATCACCGGCTTTAAACTGATTTGTCGATCTTTGGGTTATATCCCCACCTCCTGGTTTGTCAACTACTTCTTTTTTCTACTACGAATGCTAGTGTTCATACTTTGGCAAAAAGGCGGGGCATTCACCAGCTAATATCTGAACAAGACGCCCCAAAGAAAAATTAGCAAAGGCAATGGCTCTGGGTTAACCGGGACCTTGTGGGGCATGGGTATTGCAAAACACGAGACTTCCCTGATCGCATTATCTAATTATACGGGAGCAACCTAACCCTCGGCAAGGGACTAGGTGGCATTACTATTGTTGGAGAAAACTGGGAAGATTCCATTCTCGCTGCGGCTGGTATGAGTGCCGCCTGGCGAGCCCATGGGAAGATGGCTCAATTGTTCTTTGTGAGATGAGGTATTCTTTTGCTTCTTTCCTTTTTTTTCCTTTTCCCTGCCTCCCTTTTTTTTGAAAAAATAAGGGATGAGGAGTAAGGTATCTGATGAGTCCTTATACTCACTTCTTATTTGTGCAGGTGTTGAAGTTGAGGTTTCTTTGGATATGGCCTTGCATGGCCACTATCGGGGTAGGCTTTATCATCGGGAGGTCGATCTTATAGATGTTCTTCCCCCTCCCGTATCTGAAAGGCGTATGCTAGAGCTAGCTGGATTGTTCTCCGCGAAAGGGGGAAATGTTGGATCTAGCAGACCTGTATTGCCATCCCGTCCGACCGTCGAAGTCATTTCCCCGACTTGTCCACTGAATCCTGCTCCTTCTTGTTCGTCTGTGGGCGCACAAGCTGGGGAGGTTACTGCTCCTGCCCGAAAAAGGCAAAGTGTGCGTGTGGTTTTGTCGTCAGACGAGGAGACAGAATCCGATGATGGGGTCTTCGTCCTCGGAAAGTACGCAAGACTGTATCTATGAGAAAGCTTCTTGGAAGGATCGGGGATGTTCTTGGCAACAAGTTCACGACGCCTGTGCAGAGAAATAAAATGGTGACCCTTGGTTTGCGATGTTAGCCCCTCTATCATTTTCCATAGCCTCCCCAATTGGGCTTGGTTCTGACCCCACATTTGGAAGTGCATTGGGTTCACCCAGAGATTCTGTTCAGTCAAAGAAGCCTTTAGCGGAGGGCAGAATAGGAACTGCGCCTAGCTCCTCATGTTCCAAAGCTTATGCCCCAGGCTGGACGATTACTGGGCATCCTTTCTTGTCGGATGATACCAGTGCCCAAGAATGGAGTGTTCATGCTCACTCCCCAGCTACGATGAGATTTCTTGTGGGCAAATCTGTGGTTCAAGCTATTGGTGGCCTTCGTTACGCTGCGGCCCAGGCCTCTGCTTTGATGGTTGCAGCTGCCGACTGGGTTTGACGTGTCGGGGTGACCGAGGCGTAGCTAAGACCTTTGTGCAGTATCATTGTAAGTCTGAAGGATGAGCTCCGGGATGCAGAGGCCGAGCGTCGTGTTCTTTCTGAAAAGAATTGCATTGTGGCCTGCGAGAAATCCATTATGGAGGAGCATGTGCTCACTCTAGAGGACCAAACAGAGCGCCTCGAGGATCAAGTAAGCATTCTGACCCGAGAAAAGAACGTGTTGGCGAATAGATTGGCTCGGTGTCAGCGTCAACTGGCTCAAGCACGTGTCGATGGTGCCATTGCTTGGGGTGAACTGCAATGGGTACTAGAGAAAGGAGTAGTTCGTGCGATCGACAGAGTCATTGAGAGTACTGAATTTGCCAAGGGGTTCCAGTGTGTTTGTGAGGCTTGTGAGGCACTTGGGTTCGAGAAAGAGTGACAACTGGTTGGGTGTTCCTCGTCTGCCAGTAAATGTGAGGTTCCGGGTACTGGCCAAGTGGCGAGCAGAGCCAAGGAAGTCAACACTGCGCTTACGTCTTTTGTCGAGACGGATTTTGCTGGCCTCTTCCGTTTAGGAGAGTTAGATTATGATGGCTTCCGCTAGTTTTGCGGCAAGCAGGCCCCGGAAGGTTCTTCCTCAGACTATGAGGGCTGATTTGTATATGCTCATTTTTGTTTTTGAAATAGATGTGCCTTCCCATGCACTGTTTGCAAGGGAAGGGATTGTACATTTTTTCATGTATTGTCATGGAAGTGCTCTCTTCCTTTTTACTTTTGCTGTTCGTATGTGTATGTACACTTTGATATTTTCCTGTAATAAATTCAATTTATGGCTGTTTGACGTTTCTACTGTGATTTGCTTTTTGTATACTTTCCCTTGTTCTAGGGTGTATGTCGTATTGGATAGTGTGCCACAAAACGTCGCATAACTACTACTACTAAGTTGTGCTTTGTTGATTCGTGTGGTTAGTCGAGCTTAATGTGTTAAGCCGCGAGATGTTAGCCAATACTGAGGGCTTTACTGTATGGTCTAGCTGCCAATATATAGGCCGAGATTGTCATATTATCAGGGGAAAGGTTATGAGCCTTTTAGAACCCCTTTTTCTTGTGCCTTTTATTGGAATTTGTACATTCTCAGCTCTGAGATGTTATCGGAACATTGTAGGTAAATATTATGACTCTTTTAAGACCCACGGTTTCATTCCTGCATAGATTTTGCTCAAGTAGCATAGGTGATCATCCATTGTTGCTACTTGGAAAATATGCACAACCTCTTTTCTTTTTGCAATTTAAACAAAATTCTGGAAGGCTCTTTCGATATGCAAATTATAAAAGAAAGGACACAAATCAGTAGAGACTTGGTATGTAGGTGCCAGGGCGTACGCCCGGTTTTCACTTCAGAGTCGGGAGTATGGTTATACTGTGTGGAGTTAGAACACACTCCCTGTTGGGCGGTGACGTCCTTTACTTTTTTGCAATTTAAACAAAATTCTGGAAATCTCTTTCGAAATGCAAACTGTATTAATCTTTTTTGAAATGAAAAGAAAAAAAAGAAAGGAAGGACACAAATCAGTAGACACTTGGTATCTAAGCGCTAGGGCGCATGCCCAACTTTCGTATCGGCGCCAGGAGTATGGTTATCCTGTGTGGAGCTACACCATGCACCCTGTTGGGCTCTGGCGTCCTTTATTCACCTGACGTGGATGGGATTTCATGGGTTGAGGCTTCCTCTTGCTTCCCCTGGCGGAGCCCAGGTTGGGGGAACAATGTGTCACTATACGTGCTCTGGGGCTGTTGTCGCCTTCCATTCCCTTTGACCCGGCGAGCCCTGCAACCGTGGAAGGCGCCTGTCCTTGGCTGGACGAGGGTGCCATATGTGTGGTTTTGCACACCTACGCCCCGGGTAGTGTGCTGAATTACCAGAGGAGCTCTTTCGCTTTCCGAAGGCCTTTGTCGGTGCCCTTCTTTGGGAAGAATTGTGCGCCATAGGGTATGACATTTTACTCTTGTTGGTGGTGTTTTTGTACTCGCCTCCTCTGTTCTGAGGGGCTTTCGTTTACGTTTGCCATCAGACAAAGCTTGCTCTGAATCCGAAATTGCACTTGTTCTGGGCTTGGCACGAGTGTCGGTTATCAGCCAGACAGGTGTGTTTGCATGTGGGCGAGTGGTTCTTCGATGTGTATTTTGCACCTCGTATTTTATGCGAGCAATCCTTAGATTAATGTTAGTTTCTTCCTGTGGAGGAGGAGTTGTGATCCGACTAAACACATCTCACCGTCTCTTCCTTGGTTCCTAGGTCGGCACTCGTGCATTAGCAGTTGAGTTTCCTATCTTGCCTCTCGTTGAGCATCACACCTATTGGCTGGCCTAGTCGCTATTATCGTGGCTGATCCATCACTTGTGCTAAATTTGATGACGTCGTGGATGGTAGATGGAATTTCTTGCAACTAGAAAAGCGCAGGGCATCCTAAGAGGATGTTATGCTCAACCGGGCAGTTGACGACTGAGAAATCGAGCACCCTTGTTATCTCCTTTGCCCCTTCATGGCTAACCAGAGTAAACGGGAGTCGAACTGTTCCCGTAGGCCAGATGTGGTGACCATTGAAATCGACTAGTGGGCCCTGACGCGGTGGTTGGAGGTACTCCTTCCATTCGATGGGCAATTGGCTAAGGAAATGCTTGTAGATCACATTTACTCGGCTTCTGTTTTCGATGTAAACTTGTTCGACACGGTGTCAACTAACGAAACCTGTGATGTACAATGGATCATTGGGATCCCAATGCTCCGACCTTGGGTCATTCATGGAGAATGCTATGTTGTGGACGTTTTGGTGGTACGACCTTGCATCGGGATATCGGCTTTGGGGGTCGGCGTATGGGCGGGGCCTGGTGATGCTGAGTATCTCCACCCTTTTCTCTCGGTCTCTTCCCCCATCCTTTTGATTTTTGGGCTGATGTTTATCCTTGTCGAATTTTGCCCTGAGGTCCTTTGCTATATCAACAATGTTCCCTACTAGTTGTTTCTCATCAATCTCCCTCTTTAGCACTGTGCACTCGTTTGTGTCGTGAGTTTTTCTTTTATGGTACTCACAAAATTTAGGCTTGTCTTTGTTTTCCTTGGCTGGGGCCTTGTTGATCGCGTGAACATCGGTATGACCGCTTTTGCCATCATCCCGGTAGAACGGTGTGTACCGTCTAGACATATGCCAAGGGTGACGATTATGTCGCTGCTATTCGCCATCTTGCCTTCCCTGCTGGGTCGAGATTGGCCGCGACACCGCCTCCTCCTACTTTGCATATGCATTGGCTAGAGCTTTGATATTTTCATCTTTTCGCTCTTCGCCTTCGATTTGCCTCAAGTAATTTTCGACACAGAACTTGAGTTCATCCCCAGATCGGGGAACGGTTCCCTGCATCTTCTTCGATAGGGGCCCTGGGAGTAATCCTTGGGCGAAGGCACCTGTTACCAGGAACTCTTCATGTCCTGGAACATTCAATGTCACCAGCATGAACCGGTCATAATATTCATGGATTGATTCCCCCTCTTTCTGCTTGCATGCCGTTACAGAGTTAGCATCCCCCTTGCCTTTCCTCAATTGCATGAAATTATTAAGGAAGAGGTATTTCAGTTGCTCAAAGCTGGAGATGCTGCCTGGCCTCAGAGATTTGAACCACTTGCCAGCGTTGCCAGTGAGAGTGCAAGGAAAATAAATGCATGTGAAGCGACGATCCATCTTGAGGGAAGTCATCGTCCATTCATAATTGTCAATGTGATCGTCTGGGTCTGTAGTACTATCATATTTGGGCATGTATGGGATCATCGCCGTGTGCGGAATCTTGTAGTACAACAACTCATGGCTGAAATTAGAGCTGGCACTTCGCATGGGATTGTCCATGTACGCGGATAACATCCCGATGTAAGACATGTGCTGCTGTATTTGGTACGGGTTTGCATACATCTGACTATGCATGGTCGTTGGCGAGATATATGGCTGATACAGAGGCATGTATGGTATCAGACCGAATTGCTGGATGTCGTGTTGCCCCATTGGGGGGAGCGTATATGGGTGCGCTCCCGCGTATTGCTATGCATTCGGGTTGAACGACTGAGCGGCTACTATGAGGGGATTGCCTTCGGATTGAACTGAGAACTGAACGCTAGAGTCGGAAGAACTAGATCCCTGACCCGCCGGGATCTGCGTGTTTGCGACTTGCGGTTAAGTCGGTGTATGGATGAAACCTGGGATCTGGTGCACGGATGGGTTGAAGATCGGCTGTTATGGCACGTAGGGCGGCATATAGGGCAAGCTCGCCATAGTGGTGTGTCGGTAGATCGTGGAGGAAATTTGTGGTTGTAGTTGGATAGTGTTGGGGTTCCAAGTCCTAGTGCCAGAGGTGTGCGGGAGAGACCGTTGTTGTGGTACAGGGGGCTGTGTTGGTTGTGTTGCAATGATTTGTGGAGTTGCAGTTACGATTGCAACTTGTGGGATTTTTTCGGTTGCAGGGCGCCATAGGTTGGCCGCGGGGTTCGTCGCCGTCTCCGCTGTGGAGTTCGGTGGCGTTAATGAAACTGGTGTGAGGTTTGACGCGTGTTCTTCATGAACGGATGGTTGTCCGCCTCTAGCAACTCCATCGGATGCAACAAACTTTTCTCCAGTGTTCCGGACACTATATATTGGGGTTTCACCTGCCATTTTTGCTCTGTGGATTTGTTTTGTGAGTGTATAGCTGTAGAGATACGCTCGGATGGCGCCAGATGTTGTGATATGTTGGAGACGGTAGTGTAGAGATTGCCGGTAGGTTTAATGCTGACGCCCTCTCCTGATATCACAATACAAAAATGAAAAGTAGATTGTTAGCCGACGTCCGGGAGGGATTCCTGGGACGACGCTCCGACGATCTAGTCAGCGTTTTCTCAGAGAAAGGAAAGAATATTCACTTGAAAGAGGGTCCTCCCCTTCCCACGGGGAAGAAGGATCCTTTTATACCTGGTTCCAGAGGCATAAGGACCTCAACTGATTCTGTTGAACATTCCTTCGTGGGTCGTGACGTGGCGGACTCCTACTAGGAGATCCTTTGTCACGTCCTTTTTGCATCCTCTCCCCATTGGCTAGAGGAGGATCTTTCGGTTATTACAGTGATCGTGATTGTCATCTGACGAGCACGTGGGACGCTCTGAATGGTCCCACGCTCGTTGGGATGTTATCCCTTGGTGAGGACATTATAGCGCTGCTCTACGCTATAACCATCACACTTATGCCTCTCGCGTTTGCGCAGACCCGACCTTGGCCTCGGACTTGATCCGGCTAAGTTTAGCTCAGGCCAAGCCTGATACTAGTTTTGACTTCTCTTTTTGACGTTTCCTCTGAGGGATACGTTAACAATATATATATATATATATATATATATATATATATATATATATATATATATATATATATATATATATATATATATATATAGGAATGATCATTTTAGAACCTATAGTTTCCCGATAAACCGAGAACTAAACAAAAGCCGTTAGATCAAAATAATAGAAGGTTAAGATGAATTGTGACATTTTTGTAAATATTAAGAAAAAAAAGATATGGGGGTATCTTATTGAAATAAATCTGGGGACAATTTAGGGATAACATAATTTAGTCTCCCTAACGATTGAGTACCTAAAACCCCTATACTTATACACGTTCTCCTTCATCTCGTCTCTCTCCCTCTCTCTCTTTCTCTCTCTCTCTCTCACTCTCTCTCTTTCTTTCTATCCCCATCATCCCGCCTCCGACCATCTCGCCTCCAACCATCCCTATTCCGTGTTGAGATCGTCGACGGCCAATAAAAGAATCAACAAATCGATGTTGTTCTATTGACCAACTGATCATTTTAGTCAATTAAATGCTCTCTTGTATCATTCACGTATTCTCACAGTATCTCCCAAAACCCTACACCAACATCTCACCTTGCAGAACACAACCGATTTCATCTCCACCTTCGAGTTAATTTTTTCATCGCAGAGACATATTATTGTTCATTTCTCCTCTATTGTGTATATGAAATCGACATCATTGGATCTTCATAAAGTTTTGTTCTAAAATCAGATTTCATGGATCTAGAATCGATTCAACCTAGCGCCACCATTCTATAACTGAAACTGTAGGATCGTCTCTCTGTTCGGCTTCACCTTCATCCATCAATTTGCCTCCACTGCTCCATTAAGATTAATCCATTTTTTGTTTATTGATTCCTGGAGTTATTGCACATATTATTGTCGTATGTGTTCTTGTGTAATTGGGATTTTTTTTCTAGTTTGCTACCTAATCCTTTTATAAATTATTATTATACAATATCTTCTATTTTATGCTCCACATATACACCTAGTTGCCTTCACTAGCTTCATGATTCACCGTTTAATTGACTGACGACAATGGTGTGGTCGCATAAGATGTAAAGCATTCAATTTTTTTTTCTAAATCATAACTGAAAATCTAAAATTATAGTTTTTTTCTAGGTCGACAGAGTTCAAAATATAGTCATTTAGAACAGAGTCTCTATGTTAAAAGTAGTTTGATAAAATTCAACTTTTAAAATTGAAATTTGAGATTTATTAATCTATAGATTTTTGAGATTTTGTATTCATAACCAAAATTATAGTTATTTTTGAGATTTCATATTCATCCTGATTAAATTTGAAAATACTTTGATAGAATTTAGTTTACCATGATTTGAAGTGGGAATGATTATGTCTTTTTAAAAAAAAACTCATTATATGATTCTTTTCAGATTAAATTGTTCACGGTGGATCATTTCTAGATGGAAGACTATAAGTGTGTAGTGATTTACATGTAAATCACATGTAATTTACATATGAATCACATGTAGTTCACATGTAAATCAAAAGTGAATCACATTTCAATTACATGTGATTCTCATATAAATCACATGTAATTCACATGTAAATCACAAGTGATTTGCATATGAATTACATGTGATTTACATTTAAATCACAAATTAATCACATATTAATTACGTCTATATGTATAGATGCATTTTGTGTGAGTGATATTCGTTAATTTATTTTTAAAATTTTTCGTGTGAATTTCATATTTGAATCTTAAAAGATACCATCACATATGAATATCACATGATATAAACACAAGTGAATCTTATATGATATATACATATGCATTTTTGTGAGTGTTCTTGTATTAATAAAAAAAAGTTTATTGTAGATTTAAAAGAACCTGTGGAAAATATTGAAGAGGTGAATAGTGATAAATTGAAGAATATATGGAAATCTTGACATGAAGAAATAATAACACTTTGAATATTTGTATATTTTTTGTTTTTTATATTTTATTTTGTATCGAATAAAATAGTTGTATTATTGTGTTTATAGATTAGTAAATATAAATGATTTTTTATTATTTACGTACAAACATTATAGTATAAGAAATATGTATATGTGCACTTGAAAAAAATATACATATATACACCTAAAATGTTAATTTTTTTGGTTTTTTTTAATATTCTAGATTTTTTGTTTAAATTTTATTGATTTTTCAAAATTTATTGGTTTTGAAAAAAACTTACAGATTTTTTTTTAAAAAAAATCAGCTTTCTTTTTTATTTTTTTAATTCATGTTTTCAAAAAAAATTTAAAAATCTGTGTTAAAAAAATTATTTTTTTTAAAATCAAAAAATTTGATTTATTATTTTTATTTTTAGACCTTTCTATTAATATTATCAGTAACACAAAAAAGCTAAACATTAAATGAGATTGGTAAGATTACGATCATGACTTTAATGAGTTTATTTTGATCTAATGCTCCAGCTTTAGTTATCGGGTTCTCGGAAAACTATGAGTTCTCAACGGATTTCAGCCCCCCCCCCCACACACACACACACACACATATATATATATATATATATATATATATATATATATATATATATATATATATATATAGACACACACACACACACTCTCTAATAAATAATTTTTTTTGCTATATGTCACATTTTGATTCATTTTACCACGTGTCATAGTTTTAACTTTTCCTTTTGACGTTTCCTCTGAGGGATACGTTAACAATATATATATATATATATATATATATATATATATATATATATATATATATATATATATATATATATATATATAGGAATGATCATTTTAGAACCTATAGTTTCCCGATAACCCGAGAACTAAACAAAAGCCGTTAGATCAAAATAATAGAAGGTTAAGATGAATTGTGACATTTTTGTAAATATTTAGAAAAAAAAGATACGGGGGTATCTTATTGAAATAAATTTGGGGACAATTTAGGGATAACATAATTTAGTCTCCCTAACGATTGAGTACCTAAAACCCCTATACTTATACACGCTCTCCTTCATCTCGTCTCTCCCCCCTCTCTCTCTCTCTCACTCTCTCTCTCTTTCTTTCTATCCCCATCATCCCGCCTCCGACCGTCCGTATTCCGTGTCGAGATCGTCGACGGCCAATAAAAGAATCAACAAATCGATGTTGTTCTATTGACCAACTGATCATTTTAGTCAATTAAATGCTCTCTTGTATCATTCACGTATTCTCACCGTATCTCCCAAAACCCTACACCAACATCTCACCTCGCAGAACACAACCGATTTCATCTCCACCTTCGATTTAGTTTTTTCGTCGCAGAGACATATTATTGTTCACTTCTCCTCTAATGTGTATATGAAATCGACATCGTTGGAGCTTCATAAAGTTTTGTTCTAAAATCATATTTCATGGATCTGGAATCGATTCAACCTAGCGCCACCATTCTATAACTAAAACTGTAGGATCGTCTCTCTGTTCGGCTTCACCTTCATCCATCAATTTGCCTCCACTGCTCCATTAAGATTAATCCATTTTTTGTTTATTGATTCCTGGAGTTATTGCACATATTATTGTCGTATGTGTTCTTGTGTAATTGCAATTTTTTTTTTCTAGTTTGCTACCTAATCCTTTTATAAATTATTATTATACAATATCTTCTATTTTATGCTCCACATATACACCTAGTTGCCTTCACTAGGTTCATGATTCACAGTTTAATTGACTGACGACAATGGTGTGCTCGCATAAGATGTAAAGCATTCAATTTTTTTTCTAAGTCATAACTGAAAATCTAAAATTATAGTTTTGTTCTAGGACGACAGAGTTCAAAATATAGTCATTTAGAACAAAGTCTCTATGTTAAAAGTAGTTTGATAAAATTCAACTTTTAAAATTGAAATTTGAGATTTATTAATCTATAGATTTTTGAGATGTTGTATTCATAACCAAAATTATAGTTATTTTTGAGATTTCATATTCATCCTGATTGAATTTGAAAATACTTTGATAGAATTTAGTTTACCATGATTTGAAGTGGGAATGATTATGTCTTTTTAAAAAAAAACTCATTATATGATTCTTTTCAGATTAAATTGTTCACGGTGGATCATTTCTAGATGGAAGACTATAAGTGTGTAGTGATTTAAATGTAAATCACATGTGATTCACATGTAATTCACATATGAATCACATGTAGTTCACATGTAAATCAAAAGTGAATCACATTTCAATTACATGTGATTCTCATATAAATCACATGTAATTCACATATGAATCACATGTAATTCACATGTAAATCACAAGTGATTTGCATATGAATTACATGTGATTTACATTTAAATCACAAATTAATCACATATTAATTACGTCTATATGTATAGATGCATTTTGTGTGAGTGATATTCGTTGATTTATTTTTAAAATTTTTCTTGTGAATTTCATATTTGAATCTTAAAAGATACCATCACATATGAATATCACATCATATAATCACAAGTGAATCTTATATGATATATACATATGCATTTTTGTGAGTGTTCTTGTATTAATCAAAAAAAAAATTTCTTATAGATTTAAAAGAACCTGTGGAGAATATTGAAGAGGTGAAAAGTGATAAATTGAAGAATATATTGAAATCTTGACATGAAGAAATGATAACACTTTGAATATTTGTATATTTTTTGTTTTTTATATTTTATTTTGTATCGAATAAAATAGTTGTATTGTTGTGTTTATAGATTAGTAAATATAAATGATTTTTTTTATTATTTACGTACAAACATTATAGTATAAGAAATATGTATATATGCACTTGAAAAAAATATACATATATGCACCTGAAATGTTAATTTTTTTGTTTTTTTTAATATTCTAGTTTTTATTTATTTATTTATTTTTTAAATTTTACTGATTTTTCAAAATTTGTTGTTTTTGAAAAAAACTTGCAGATTTTTTTTTAAAAAAAAATCAGTTTTTTTTTTATTTTTTAAATTCATGTTTTCAAAAATAATTTAAAAACCTGTGTTAAAAAAATTATTTTTTTTAAAAATGAAAAAATTTGATTTATTATTTTTATTTTTAGACCTTTCTATTAATATTATCAATAACACAAAAAGCTAAACGTTAAATGGGATTGATAAAATTACGATCATGACTTTAATGAGTTTATTTTGATCTAATGTTCCACCTTTAGTTATCGGGTTCTCGAAAAACTATGAGTTCTCAACGGATTTCACCCCCCCCCCCCCCAACACACACACACACACACATATATATATATAATATATATATACACACACACTCTAATAAATAATTTTTTTCGCCATATGTCACATTTTGATTCATATATAAAGATAATATATGACGAAAGATGATGTAAAAATATATTTTAAGTAATAAAACTTTATTATGTGTCATATTTATATATGAACGATACTTAAACTATAAAAAAAAGTTAAACATACGTTTTATTCATAAGTGAATAATGAATGTACTGTAGTAAAAATCTGATGTATTTTTATTCACTTATAAATAACGATAGCTGAAAGTATAATTTTTTTTTATTTTATCTTAAAAGTATATCAATATGGATGTCTATTTGTAGAGAATAAAAAATTATGAATTTTGATATATTTATAATAGTTTTTCGATAAAAATGACTTTCTAAAAATAAAAAAAACAAAAAAAAAGTATATGTTTTTGTGTATATTAAGGTAATGATTAACATAGTTTAATGAAACATGTTTGGTTGGAAAACACATGTTTATCCGTTTTTCATTTCCGACGGTACGCCTAAGTGTTTTGCGGCAAAATAAATGTGTGGCTGAGAATGATTCCCCCAATCTCAACATTTTTTTTCTCAATTGAACCCTCCTCTCTCTCTCTCTCTCTCTCTATATATATATATATATATATATATATATATATATATATATATATATATATATATATATATATATATATAAAGTACATATAAAAAAGACTCTTTTGAAGCAAAAATTAAATAAAACATCATTTGGATTTGTGCTTTGCGAGAACCGCTATTTCAAATCGTAGTCTGCAACCGTTATTTTATCTGTGAGTGTGTTGGGTGTGACGACCGAGATTATTCCGTCACTGATCACCGTTAGGAAAGAGCATGAAAAATAGATATAATAGCTTAATATTGTAATATTTGATTTTGAGATAATAAAAATCAATCGTGACGTTACATTTATTGTTAAAACGAATGCTAGGCTAAAAAATAAGCGACTAAAAAGTTGTACCATCTTTTAAGCTGGTTAACATACTTGGAAAGTACTCGTTAACTTGATCCAAAGGATATAAGACTTGTAAAAATCCGGATTCAAAGGAAAGAGTTATGAATTTTATAGAATAGAAATCAAAAGCGTAATTAAAATTAATAACGTCAAAACGGTACTTAGAGATTGGTTGAGTTTTGACTAAAAGTGCAAAAAGGAGATTCATACAACTCCTTAAGATAAAAACTTTAGGAAAAAGATTTCCGAAAACGGGATCCATATGAGAGAGATATGATTTTTGTAAAATTATTTATTTTTACCCTCGTTAGGCACAAAAATGAAAGTCAAAACTAGCTAAAGCAACCTAAAGGAGGGTTGTAGTACCCCTTGAGATCATCACATAAATATAAAGAGGGCTTAGATCGGAGCTCGCCCGAAGAAGTTATGATTTTTATAAAATATTTCCGTGCACGCCAGGTGTGCGCCTATGCCTGTCGCGCACCTGACACCGGATTCGAGTAGATTGTGAGTGACATGGCCAATTGGGGTAAGGACACGCGACCTTCTCTGTATGGAGCCACGATGATCACGCGCGTGGTGTGCGCCTATGCCCAAGTCTGATTCAACCCTACCCCAACAGTCTCACACGACTAAGGTGAGTTCACGACCCCATTTTACTATTTTATAAGCTTTACAGGGGGGGGGGGGAATGCATTCTTATCAGACTGCTTTATCAAGATATATTTATATCTATAAATATTAACCATTATATAAAGCATGAAATCTTAGGATAATGTAGCTATAGATACTGTACCTAGTTGCAAGCTATGATATTATGCCTAAGAGATATGATGTTCGATAGTATAGGAAGAGATATTACCTAGATGCTATAATGGCCAAATCCCTAGGATAACATAGTACGTAAAAGTAATGCTAGTCAAATATAAGGATATGCACTGTACCTAATTGATACTCTGCCCAAATATCCAATATTCAAATTAACCAAAATTAGGGTAAATATGTATGACAAATGATATACATACTAGATAATTATAAGATCTAATAGGTATAATTATGAAATATAACATTAAAGGGGTTTATATTATGATATTTATAGGAAATCACTAAGTAAGAAAGATAAAAGATAAAATACCTAAGGTTAATGCGTTAGCGAGTTGTTAATGTTCATCCTTAGCTTGATTAAATTTGGCTACCCCGAACCTGTAATCGTTAATATTGTGAGAGCTAGAATCGTTAATATTGCGAGAGCTAGAAAGATATGTATAGATCTATATGGGGTTTGGCACCCCACCTGTGATTGATAGCTACAATCTCGGCATGATAACTTTCTTATTATTCACCATTTGACGTCCGATAAAGCGTCGTGTGGGGAAATCATTAGTCAATAATCGTCAATTATGGGGGCTCATGGTAATACAATACAACCACCTTAGAGATCCGACTACTAAGAGGGACGCTTTAGAGTGGTAGATAAAATAGGTTAGGATTAGTAAATTATCCTAAAAGATAGTAAGTTAGGATTAATAAAATATCCTAAAAGATAATAAGATAGAATCGGTAAATATCCTACAAAGATAGTAAATTAGGATTGATAAAATATCCTAAAAAGATAGTAAGCTAGGGTCGATAAAATATCTTACAAAAGGTTTTTATTTAAGAAAAAAGTTTCTTAATTTAATACAACCAAATAAAGCATAAAACTATAAAATATTCTGCACTCACCAACATTACGTTCACGTTGTCAAAAATGCATGTATTGTCAGGGAGATGAGTGTGGATGATAGTCGTGCAGAGGAGGAGGTCTTCAAGGAAGCTCGTTGGAGTTTAGTTGTGAGAACAAGATCGATGCACAGGGACAAGGTTTGAAAACTCAAATCTTGAGTGAATGCTTAAGATCAATGTCTGCTTGCTAATAAGTGTTCAAGTCAAGCCTGGAAAGACCAGTCAAGTCTTAGATAACATATTCAACAAATGATCAAGTCATTAAATGAAGAATGAGAGTAAATGATCAAGATAAAGTTAATAAATGAAGAACAAGAAGAATGTTTGAAAGAAGTTTGAAATAACTTAGTAAAGTGCCAAAAGTTGAATGAAAGATCCGTTGTTGACTTGTATTGAATGCTCCTATAAATAGGAGTGAAGGTTACATCGAATTAACTAGAGTGCTTACATAGGACTGGACAAAATAAATGATTCTGACATTCTGATTTTCCAAATACAACTAAAGACTAAGTCCTATGAAACGTTACATCAATACAAAGACAAATATAATAAATGCACTAAGACAAAATAGAGTTGCTCCGGATCAGCATCCATTCCGGACATGAGAGTCATTCCGGAATGTCTCCAGTCTTCACATCTTCTTCTTTCCTGGTCCGGACAGATTCCAGACCACTCTCCACTTCGGAACGTACACACTTCGGAATGAGTACTTAGGATTGCTAGAGGTTCACTTTCAGGTTCCAACAATATCCCCTAAGTGAACTTAGCAATCCCGCAATATTAGTTCATTTCTTCCTTGATGAAGGTGTAGGCTCTGACAACCACTCTCGGACTGCAATGTGCCACGCCAATTGACTTACAAACTTTGCCTTGACCTATTCCGGAGCATCAGACTTGGACGCCCCGGATATGAACTTCTTCAGAGCTTTAGTTGGAACTAGATGTTTGTCAAGGACTCGGAAATAGTCCTTCTTGTTTGTCTTTCTTGTTGTGTAGACAAAACCTACAACTGGTTCTTCAATGGGACCATCTGCAAGAATTTCAGCTTCCGGAAGAACAAAGTCGATTTTGGGAACAAATTGTTTAGTTCCGTATAGGTGTGTAAGCTCATAATCTCGTTGGAAAAATTCCGCAACATAATCTTTCAGAAAGCTCAGAGTTGCATGGTAAGCTCTCATACTGATGTCATCCTTTTGATTTTCTCTGAAGTAGGCAGCTAAAGTGAGGATGTCATTAGGATTCATAGAAGGAAAATCAACATCAGTAACAGTCCGGGGTGTTGGCTTGTTCCGGAGGTGGTGAAAATGGAATAGAGGACAGTTGATATCAAATTTCACCAAAATTTTTCTTCCGAAACCCCGAACTTTGGTAATTCTCATCCTCGTCTACACTTCCTTGAGAGGTTGTGTGTGCTTAGAGTAGAAAGTTTTAAGTCTTTCTCGCTCAGTCCGGATAATCATCTTCGGATCGTCAGATGGGTGAAGAGGAGCAAATTTGGTGTAGAATTTGCTGTAGGGAGAGAGAGGAAGATGCAGCTGTTCGGAGTCATTGGTAGGAACATCGTAGCACATGTACGGAGCAATTTCTTGAGCCTGAAGAATGACTTCACGAAAAAGAGGAGAGATGCCACGCATTGGATCAGGATTATCCTTTAGAGCTTGGATCCGAATGATATCCTCTAATGCCTGGTTGATTTCTTCCTGTGACCATCCATGTTTTTGCTTGAGAGGAGGTCCGGAATGAAAGGCTTGTTGCTCGGCAGTCATAGGTTTCTTCCCTTTGTCTCTTTGAAGTGCAGATGTAACAAGCTTCATGTTTTCATCAATCGTGAATTCCGGACTGGGATTTGGAAGAGGTTCTTCCGGAATTTCATCAGGGATCCGAAGAGGTGAACCCTGGTCGATTGGAGCAATCTTTGGCTCCGGAATGGGAGGCTGCATGGAAGGCGTGGCTCGGAAGGCTTGAGCAGTTAAAAAGGATTTTGCTTTAGCCATTTGAATGCCTATCCGGAGAGCATCAGGAAGAGAGGATGGCCAGGAAACAGCGGACCAAATTCTATTTTTCTCTTCTGTCATTTCCTTCGGAAGGGTCAACTTAGGAGCTTGAAGACCAAGAACTCCCTTAGGAGCTTTATCCGGAATATATTCGTCTTCATCTTCACTTCCTTCTTCTTCTCTGCAGTTTCCTAGCATTCCTGAGACGACTTGAACTTCATCTTCAGAATTTAGGTCTTCATCTCGGAGTGTAAATTCCGAGGCGGGTTTCCAAGGTTGGCTTGGGCCTTCTCCCCCTCTTGCATCGGTGGATCTTGGAACTGGTGCAAGTACCAAAGTGTTCTGGAGATCATCAAATTTTTTGAAGACTTTCTGAAGGCCTGTGTTGAGTTGAAGAGTGAGGGTATTATAGGCTTCAGACGTGGGAGCTTGTGCAACAAGGTGATCGAACAGATGCCCTAGGATGGCTAACATCTCATCAAACATCCGATTCAGAACATCAACGATGTTCCAAGTGGAGCGAAGAAGCTTGATAAGGACTTGTTGAATGATCATGTTCATTTCATCCTTCTTCTTGATCTCCTTCTCCATTCTTTGGATTTGTTTCTCATGATGAATGTGGGTCAGCTTAATCAAGTCGTTGGTAGCAGCCACCAAGTCATCATGGACTTTGAGCATGGAGGTAATGGTGTTGAGATTGTGATAAACCAGAATATCATATTTGGTGTAAACTTCCTCCATTGTGTGCTTGAGCCGGAGAGAGATTAATTGATCCAGTTGGGCTTCTCTTTCAGCAACAGATGGTCCGAACTGCTGGGATATTGACTGAAGAATGGCATCAAGTTTGGAGTCAAGTCCGGAGACTTTTTGATCCATTTTCGTGTTGAGCTCTGTGACGGAAGTGTCGACAGATGACACTTTGTTCATAGTGTCCGAGAGATTGGTCTGAATCTCGAGGAGAGCGAAGGGGTCAATATAGTCACCATCTTATGATTTCGAATCAGAATCAGAGTGTTGCGGAGGAGCTTGGCGTGAAGAAGGATTGGTGGAAGGACCCGACTTGGTTGCAGCATCATCTTCTTGCATTTTGGAGCTTGGTTCACCATCTGAAATGGTAGAGGAGGAGGATCCGAAGTCATAGGCAAACTTGGATACAGATGCCTTTGATTAAAATGGAGTGAAGTCATGAAATTTGTGTGCGGAACAGTCTTTGTGTCATCATCCAGCATGACTTCTTCGGACAACTCTTCATCCGGATTGGTTTGGAAGACGTTTTGGTGAGTGGTAACAGGCGGCAGTTCATAAGTGAGTTCATTGGCTGCATCAGCATCAGTGGGAGGAACATAAGGCATATTGCTTTGGATGGCCCTGTTCCTCATGGGGATAAGAGTGGACTCCACTCGAGCTCTGGTAAGATCCGGACGTTTGGATGCGGCCCTGTTAACAAAATCTTCCCATTGGGGATCATTAGCACCTGGTCGTCCTGTACACCTTCCGGGTATCAGACCAGTTGAGGCTTCCGGAGTCGGAGAGACTGCTCCATCTCCGGAAAGCTTAGGGTCCGGAACAGGGGTTCCGGAGTGTGTGTGTAGAAGAAATAATGGGATCATCAAAAGAGACTCGTGGGTTTGTTCCAGGGGGCTGCAAGGAACTATTTTCAACACCGGCATCACCTTTTTGGGAAGGTGATGGTGGATTATGAGGAGACTCCCCGTGAGTGTGTGAAAGTGATTTTGAAACATCGAGGGGTACCTCGGATGAGTGGGTAGGTGGGGTATGCCGTCGGCCAGAATCAGCCAGAATGTCATGGGTACCTTCCTGTTGAGAGGAGGAACTGACTTTGTCTTTCTTTTTAGGCTTTGGTTTTGTGGGCGAAGTCTTTCGTTTGGCAGACTTTTTTACTTTGGCTCCGGACTTAGAAGGATTGGCCTCTTCCGATATAGGTTCAACAGAGACTGGGGCAGGCTGTGTTGGGTCAAACACAACCGAAGTCTCCATGTGAAGTTTCAAATAAGTGGAATCGGAAGGAATAAGGGCCAACATGTGGTCCGGAAGTCGTCTAACCGGACCAAAAGAGGATTGGTCCGGAATCCTATAGGCCTTAACAACTTTGAATGAGACACATACCTCCGGAGGATTTGTATTAATTGGAAGTGGTTCAGAAAGCTCCTTGAAGACTTGTTGAAGCGTCAGTGCCCAGATGTGACAACCGTCAAAATTCGAGTCGATTCTAGATTTGAATAAACTTAGTTGCACGTATAGGCACGACACATACTAGACTTAGTAACTAGAAGTTAAGATATAACCTATTAGAAACTTGGAAACAATTAGAAACAATGGATAATGTGCTTGGATTTGACATTGGTATGTGAATTCTACAACTACTTAACTGTAGTGACTATCCATATTCGGTTCACTCTTTGACTCGAACACCTTTTCATGAATCATATACACACATCATTCACTTGACCTATAAGTAGAAATTAGGTCAAAGTCTCATAGAAACTTAAGTCAAAGTTGAAGACAAGGACTAGTATACTTGATTCCTCAATTTCACTTGAATCTCGGAATCACTACATAGAATGCCAATAAACCGATAAAATAAGTTACAAACATTACTTATAACTATACAAGAGTTATAATAACATAAGATAATTTGAAGTCTCAAAAATTCTATTGATTTTGATATCCCAAGGATTTACAAACTCTCAAAAACCCTAAATGCCCTAATAACCTAAATTTATAAACTTTAACCTTAAAAATTCTATAAAAATAATTATGAACCTTATAATATTATGTTATAATAATTAAAATTATGAAAATCCATTCAAGGAAAATAAAATTTAATACATTATCATTTACCCTAAATTTATAAGTCAAAAATCAAGGTTTCATGAGCAAAAACTTGGTTAGGGTGTATATTTTATAAAAAGTTTGATATTTTTATAAAAGAATTGAATTTTTTTATAAAAATAAAAGAGAGGGAGGGCATTTTACACTCAAAACCGTCCACCCTCTTCCCAAGACACTTCCCCTCTTCCCAAAAGACATTATCACTCCTTCTCTCTCACACTCCATCTCCTTCACTTCTCTCTCTCTCTACACTCTCTCTCACACTCCACCAATTATCACACTCAAACTCTCTCTTTCTCTCTCTAATACCACGAAATTCTCCAGCCAAGAACATCTCTTAACCTTCAAATCTTCATCTTCTAGGGTTGTTCTTCATGGTAATCACGCAAATCCTTCAATCTCCTTCACTTTTCTTTCTAGTTTTAAAGGTTTTTCTTGCACTTGTCCTTCTTCTACACCATTCTTTGTGAACATTCATGATAATAACCATGAATTTCGAGTTTGATGATGATGGTGGTAGGGTTTCACCCAAGAACAACATGCATGTTGTTTGATGGTGAAATCCAAGGACCAAAACTTATGTCAAACCCTAAAATACGGATTTTTATAAGTTTTAGAGGTTCATCTACCTTATGCATTCAAGTTTTTCCTTGAAAAACATCACTATGAACAAAATATATCCATGCATGGTCTTCAAACCGTGATGCATGTAATGAACATCAAGTTAAAGAGCTTGATGATCAAAGTACATTGTTAATAGTGCATGTAAATGATTTTATTCATAAAAAAATCTAAAAATCCTTTTCTGTTCAAAACAAAATTTTCTCAGAATCCCAGTAAGATAATAAGAGGATTTGGAAAATATCAAGAGTTTTTATCATTTCCTTGATTTACTAAAATTGTTACAAGAAAACAAGGCCATAAATCATAAAAAATATTTCTGAGGTCTATAAATCCTAGGTAAATTCGTGGATGGCCCCTATGCTAAATAACGACATCTCATTAAGTTTCATCGATTTTTGTTACTGTTTAGTGTGGTTTTGAATTTTCTTTTTGTTTAGTCCCAATAAATAATAAAAGCACTTTAGAAAATGTGAAAATGATATATAACAATTTTCGCAGTTGCTACCAGAGGTATAAGACTCAGAAAAATATTTTCAGAATTTTTCATAATGCATTCCTATTTTGCCCTGATTTTTGTATTTATATTGGCCTAAAAAAAGAAAAAATAGTTTTGCTCATCCAAAATTCATGAAAATTTACCAGAACACCTTGTAGTACATTTGGATACTACATACAAATTTTGATGATTTTTCTCTTCTGTATACTATTTTTCTCCTATTTTCTAAGATTAAATACACTTAAATACACAAAATTGGATTCCAGTAGATAAAAATCACATTTGGGATTTTTTCCAGATTATTTACACTGTAAATGAACTTTACAAAAATTTTGGTAATTTACTTTAACTGTTTAATATTTATTCTCCAATTAATGATTATTTAAGAGGATAAAACAAAGAAAAATGGAAAGACTAATTGAAAAATATCTTTTATATTTTTCACAGCTTCTACATGTGTAATAACAGTGTTACAAAAATTTTGGGCAATTTTCGAAACTGTTTTCTATTTATTTCAATTTTAATTCGAATAAATGCTCAATAATCATAAATTTGGGTTAAATAGTTTGGAAATCCATTTTTATATTTTTCCCAGCTTAAGTTTGTTTAATCATAGCATTACAAAAAATTTGGGGTATTTTCTTAACTGATTGCTATTTTTTATGAATGTTTATCTATTTAGAGAATTAAATATAAGAAAAATGGTTATACATATCTATAATCAATGAAAATTTATCTGGGAGTCTTTTAATACTGTTGGAACCAAAATCTGAAGTTTTGTAATTTTTACTAACCATTTAGTATTTATCAATGATTTTATGGTTATTCAAGAAACTAAAATGGTGAAAAATAGTTAGACAAATCAAAAAAATTCAAGAAAATTTAACTTAAGGTCTTTGACTTCAATTAAAACTGAAATGCAAAGTTTGGGAAATTTTAGAACTAAATTGATTTAGTTTTTGAATATTTAACCATTGGAACGCCTCTTAAAATGTTAAATATTAGCATTTCAATAATGGGAATTTTCCACTTAAATTGTTATATAACAACTGATTCATTGAAATTTAATTTTCACAGAAAAATGTTTGTAACTTATTAATATTAAATTTTGACACATTATTGGCATAATTCTTTTGTAGTAGTAAGTATACTAGTATTAGATTTCAATTAGAGACTCATTAGTGTGTAACATCGTTGTAGGAAAACGATAGTGGTACGAGTGGAGCGTAGATCAAGGCATCATTTTCATCATCTCAATGCATAGTGAGTATTCACGCACTCCCCTATTTTCGGTTTTTAATGTTTTGGGGTGGAAAAGCATGTCCGAAAATCTATTTATTGTTCGTTGTATTTAAATTGATTTGTATCAAAATTGATTGCTATATTTTGCTATGTATGTTTATGAAACTTGAAACATGAGGCCTTATCGTCTTAAGTCCCTTCCCTTATACTTTTATCCAACCATTAACTCTTTGAGCCAATGGTCATTATGGATAGCGCTATTAGGAATTGACAACTCCTCACTCGCCCGATTGCTTGAGTGCATGATACCATATAATCTATGGAACGATAAGCATAGATCTTGATAGGGCATCAGTCATAGGCTTGGTTGGGAACTCATTGTTTGCTCATACACATACAAACCTGTTACTTATTATAGCAACACACTTTTTATTAATTATAGCAATGAACTTTGTCTCTCATTACAACAACGAACTTTTATTACTGAAAACTTATATACATGTTTTAGCAATGAAATTGTTTGCTCCTTGTAGCATCGAAATTGATTGCTTATTTTAGCAATGAAACTTGTTTACTCGTTTGAGTAACGAACTTTATCTTCCATGAGAATATGAATGTTGCATCTTATTTGGGCAACATACTTTATCTCTCATGATGACAAAGAACTTTGTTTTTTTTTTTAAACTTATTTACTCATTTTAACAATATACTTTTATTATTGGAAACTTTTATCAAAACTTTGATTTCAATTCATGGAACCAACATTATTTTGTTTATCTGTGAGTACTCACCAACTATTTTTATAGTTGACGCTCGTTTTACATGCTTTTTCAGGAATCATTGGGTAAGTGGCACTTAGGGACACTTCACTTTTAGGAGCATTCACATGTGTTGTATTTCAATTTACATTGTAATTTCTTTTAAAAGTTGTTCAAACCCATTGTAAATTTGTAATGATTTTTAATACTATGGTTGGTGTTGTCTTTTAACTTTTACTATGAAACCCTTTATACTGTCATGCCTCGTGTTTCCGCTTTAGCGGGGTGTGACAGAAAATGGTATCAGAGCCGGAGGTTATAGAGAATACCGGTTTTCCTTTGGAGAACCACAACTATAGCCAAAAATTTTCAAAATGTTTTTAAAATACTGAACATACTACTAGTATAACTAATTCGAGTACATATTATTGGACTTTAATTAAGTATAGCCTGGCCAACTATGCTTAATTAAGGAAAGTTAATGTGAGGCTAGAAACGGTTATAGTAGAATTATGTTCAAAACAATTTTCAACTTAAACTTTTGAAAAACAAAATTCTTCGGTGTGCGTACGGGCATTGCATATTATAGGCATTCATCTAGATACACTTAGAAACTAAGTGCACTTTTATAACAATGCCTTTATTTAGAAATATTCTTATCCCTTATCAAGTGCTAGGTTAACCACTTAGGTTATATCACTAGCCACTCTAGGAGCAATGCACTTAGTACTGAGAATGAGTATTCCTTGGTAGCTATTGACTTTAGATGTAAGGTTAGTATCTAGATATACACTAGTAATAATCATAAGTCGAAACCTATACCAATTAGTCCTCAATACCTCTTCATCGTCTTCGTACTAGAGTTACAACTATGAAAAAGCGTTTCGATATTGACACGAATGATAATTGGAGCATCGCGTAAGGAGGTAGATGAGTCGCCACTAAGTAATCACTTGTATACCATTGGTGGGCATTCCAGATTCGACTCACGAGGAGACACGAAGGTTTAACCCATACGTGAGACCTTATTACTACGCTACGATTTAGCTCTAGGTTGTTTCCACCTTGAGCTTAAAACTTAACATAGGATATCCCTTTGACCTCTATAAAAGGTCATAAACTGCATTGACACCATAAAACATTTTACTAACAATTTTTCTTGTCCTTTATCTTGGGGAAAAGACATCAGTACTCACCTTGTACTCATTTTAGTATTTAGGTACGATCAGCTACACTAACATACTTATTCCTTATTTCTTAATCTTCCATCAAAAAGTTATTTCGTTTCATCGGTTTTATTTATCATCGATAAAATACTTTATAACCACTTCATACAACTTACTAGACCTTTCCTAACAATTTACGCCATATTCTCGCTAAAAATCTTTTGACAACTTGTTTTAACTTAACACTTTTCTTCAAAACTCAATTTAACCAATATTGTTTTTAATCTTGCTATTACAATCTCATTTCAAATCCATTTCAATGGATAGATGTGCTTTTGAGGGCACATAAACCATTTTAAACATTGCTTACCATTTTGACACGTCTACGAAAAAGTAGAAACATTTTCTTTTATAATCGTGTTTAAACTCTTTGCTACAAAACATAGACCTATGACATTGAAGTTCATTTTATGTGTAAAAGCTTCATTGAATCTTCAAAACACTTTTGTTTGACATTTTTAACAGCTTTCTCATTTAGACATTGTAATTTACTTTAATGTGTTTTCTCGAAACCCAACATGATATTTATGCAAATTTCTACTTCAAACATGTTTATAAGACATCTCTAATACTTGTATTTCAAAACATACCTTATTTGTGTACTTTGCTTCAATATGGTTTTATAATCTATAAAGTTTTTAAAATTTATAGCATTTGAATACTTAGTGTTCACTTTTAAATTTCCAGTGATACACTCTCAACAATGAATAATTATTCTTCTAAATATATTGAGTCTTTACCTTATCCATTTTAATCATTGTTGGACTTCAGTCTAAAAGGTCAAAGCTGTCAGATTTTTCAATTACAAGTTTTAGTGTTTCTTCTTTTTCACAAATGGAGTTTAACTTAATAGATAATTCATAAATTTTTAGGAAACACTTTAAAACTCCCACATGTCTATTTAATCATCAACATACATCAAATATTGAAGTTTGAAAAATATCTCGACTTGGCTTTAAATCTACCTATACATATTATTCTTAAAATTTTAACAATAACAATCATTGTCGCTGGTACCTTCCTTTTTTATCCCCCACACTTGATTTCTTGCTCTCCTTCTAATTTTAGATATTGCACACCCACGATAATAACATAATACATTGACTAACTTTGTTTCTGTGTATTTTGCTTCTCGTGGTATCATGTTCGTACACATACAGTCTAGAAGTCTACGCTTTCGTTTTGAGCGATTAATATGTGTATAGTCGTGAGACATAATTTTGATTTAGTCAACTTTGATATATTGAATTACGCCTTTTATCATATACATCTTGTTTTTATTTTGAAATCTACTATAAACAAGTGATCCTTATTTACATTTGCTCTTTCGTTCTAAATTCGGAAACTTGATTTAAAATGCAAGTTTCATTATATTTTTCCTTATAATTAATACACAAGATGAAGATCCTTATGCTTATAATTTTTCTATATCTGGAAAATATATGTGAATGATATGTTTCCTTATGTTTCTTCTTTCCTTTAAATACATCAAAAGTCTTGAATTTTACTATTATATATTCTCTAAATGATTGTTTTGTAGAAACACTAAATTAAGAATCCACTATTTTCAATGATCGATATTTTTGCACATTTCTTAAAATAGCATTCTACTTTGTAATTTTCAGTGAGTTCCTAAACTCTCAACTTTGTTTTCATAAATAGTCTGACCCGTAAGCTTGAATTTTTCCTAACTTAGACAATTAAAATTTTTTTCAAAAGAATAATCTAAATATTTTTTTTATATAAACTCCCTTATTGAAGGCATAAACCTTTAACCTTGATTAATCTTCTTATTATTTTACTACTTCGTTTGATTGCCACACATGTATCTTCATTATCTTGGGATTATTACACATTTTGATAATAGTGAGATTAATTATCATTTCTAAACACACATTTTGATAACAGTGAGATTTTTATCACTTCTACACACTTAAAATGTTATCTACACAATGTAATTTAAAATATCATAAACTTTCACCGCCTTCATTAGAAACAATGACTCTCTAATTATAAATACTCTTCGAATATAGTTCTATTATTGTAAGAGTAACCGTAGTAGTAATTATAGCCTCGGAGATCCTCAATCATTTCGTAAATTATTTTGTCAGCGATACTTAAATAGCCTTTACATTTGAGATGTACCAAAACTTCGTTGCCTACCCTTAGTACGTATTTTTAGGAACTTACCCTCGATCGCTTCCCTTTCATTCATGCTGCCCCTTCTTATTTCGAAATATATCTTTTCCAGATTTAGTAGCCAACCCGGAAGTGAACAAATTGTTCCTAATCTCTTCTTTATCAGGCGACAAATTTACACTTAGTGCCGATTTAGAATGCGATTTGAGGATCAATGCGGATTTAACGCTCAATGCAGTTGGTGCTTCAGCAAAACTTATAACGTTCTTTTAAGTTAGATAATATCTAACTATATAATCGTTTTCAACTAGGTCGCCATGGTTGGATCATGATTTCCATGATCCTAATTTCTCGCAATGTAGACTGTAGAACTAGAATTAGGGAAACATTAATTTGATTATAGCTAAAGAGTTGGGCTTTTCCCTTGAGGAATTAACCCAAAATAATCAAAGAGCATTTCAAGTCACCACCTCTCCAGCTATACAATTGTATTCGACTGAGTTCTAATAGAATAGGTCACGAATTGAATTTCAGGGCGAAATTCTTTCAACCGGGGGAGAATGTGACAACCGTCAAAATTCGAGTCGGTTCTAGATTTGAATAAACTTAGTTGCACGTATAGGCACGACACATACTAGACTTAGTAACTAGAAGTTCATATATATATATATATATATATATATATATCCTATTAGAAACTTCGAAACAATTAGAAACAATGGATAATGTGCTTGGATTTGACATTGGTATGTGAATTCTACAACTACTTAACTATAGTGACTATCCATATTCGGTTCACTCTTTGACTCGAAAACCTTTTCATGAATCATATACACACATCATTCACTTGACCTATAAGTAGAAATTAGGTCAAAGTCTCATAGAAACTTAAGTCAAAGTTGAAGACAAGGACTAGTATACTTGATTCCTCAATTTCACTTGAATCTCGGAATCACTACATAGAATGCCAATAAACCGATAAAATAAGTTACAAACATTACTTATAACTATACAAGAGTTATAATAACATAAGATAATTTGAAGTCTCAAAAATTCTATTGATTTTGATATCCCAAGGATTTACAAACTCTCAAAAACCCTAAATGCCCTAATAACCTAAATTTATAAACTTTAACCTTAAAAATTCTATAAAAATAATTATGAACCTTATAATATTATGTTATAATAATTAAAATTATGAAAATGCATTCAAGGAAAATAAAATTTAATACATTATCATTTACCCTAAATTTATAAGTCAAAAATCAAGGTTTCATGAACAAAAACTTGGTTAGGGTGTATATTTTATAAAAAGTTTGATATTTTTATAAAAGAATTGAATTTTTTTATAAAAATAAAAGAGAGGGAGGGCATTTTACACTCAAAACCGTCCACCCTCTTCCCAAGACACTTCCCCTCTTCCCAAAAGACATAATCACTTCTTCTCTCTCACACTCCGTCTCCTTCACTTCTCTCTCTCTCTACACTCTCTCTCACACTCCACCAATTACCACACTCAAACTCTCTCTTTCTCTCTCTAATACCACGAAATTCTCTAGCCAAGAACATCTCTTAACCTTCAATTCTTCATCTTCTAGGATTGTTCTTCATGGTAATCACGGAAATCCTTCAATCTCCTTCACTTTTCTTTCTAGTTTTAAAGGTTTTTCTTGCACTTGTCCTTCTTCTACACCATTCTTTGTGAACATTCATGATAATAGCCATGAATTTCGAGTTTGATGATGATGGTGGTAGGGTTTCACCCAAGAACAACATGCATGTTGTTTGATGGTGAAATCCAAGGACCAAAACTTATGTCAAACCCTAAAATACGGATTTTTATAAGTTTTAGAGGTTCATCTACCTTATGCATTCAAGTTTTTCCTTGAAAAACATCACTATGAACAAAATATATCCATGCATGGTCTTCAAACCGTGATGCATGTAATGAACATCAAGTTAAAGAGCTTGATGATCAAAGTACATTGTTAATAGTGCATGTAAATGATTTTATTCATAAAAAAATCTAAAAATCCTTTTCTGTTCAAAACAAAATTTTCTCAGAATCCCAGTAAGATAATAAGAGGATTTGGAAAATATCAAGAGTTTTTATCATTTCCTTGATTTACTAAAATTGTTACAAGAAAACAAGGCCATAAATCATAAAAAATATTTCTGAGGTCTATAAATCCTAGGTAAATTCGTGGATGGCCCCTATGCTAAATAACGACATCTCATTAAGTTTCATCGATTTTTGTTACTGTTTAGTGTGGTTTTGAATTTTCTTTTTGTTTAGTCCCAATAAATAATAAAAGCACTTTAGAAAATGTGAAAATGATATATAACAATTTTCGCAGTTGCTACCAGAGGTATAAGACTCAGAAAAATATTTTCAGAATTTGTCATAATGCATTCCTATTTTGCCCTGATTTTTGTATTTTTAATGGCCTAAAAAACGAAAAAATACTTCTGCTCATCCAAAATTCATGAAAATATACCAAAACACATTGTAGTACATTTGGATACTACATACAAATTTTGATGATTTTTCTTTTCTGTATACTATTTTTCTCCTATTTTCTAAGATTAAATACACTTAAATACACAAAATCAGATTCCAGTAGATAAAAACCACCTTTGGGATTTTTCACAGATTATTTACACTGTAAATGAACTTTACAAAAATTTTGGTAATTTACTTTAACTGTTTAATAATTATTCTCCAATTAATGATTATTTAAGAGGATAAAACAAAGAAAAATAGAAAGACTAACTGAAAAATATCTTTTATATTTTTCACAGCTTCTACATGTATAGTAACAGTGTTACAAAAATTTTGGGCAATTTTCGAAACTGTTTTCTATTTATTTCAATTTTTATTCGAATAAATGCTCAAAAATCATAAATTTGGGTTAAATAGTTTGGAAATCCATTTTTATATTTTTCCCAGCTTAAGTATGTTTAATCATAGCATTAAAAAAAATTTGCGGTATTTTCTTAACTGATTGCTATTTTTCATGAATTTTTATCTATTTAGAGAATTAAATATAAGAAAAATGGTTATACATATCTATAATCCATGAAAATTTATCTAGGAGTCTTTTAATACTGTTGGAACCAAAATCTAACGTTTTGTAATTTTTACTAACCATTTAGTATTTATCCATGATTTTATGGTTATTCAAGAAACTAAAATGGTGAAAAATAGTTAGACAAATCAAAAAAATTCAAGAAAATTTAACTTAAGGTCTTTGACTTCAATTAAAACTGAAATGCAAAGTTTGGGAAATTTTAGAACTAAATTGATTTAGTTTTTGAATATTTAACCATTGGAACGCCTCTTAAAATATTAAATATTAGCATTTCAATAATGAGAATTTTCCACTTAAATTGTTATGTAACAATTGATTCATTGAAATTTAATTTTCACAGAAAAATATTTGTTATCAATATTAAATTTTGACTCATTATTGGCATAATTCTATTGTAGTAGTAAGTATAGTAGTATTAGATTTCAATTAGAGACTCATTAGTGTGTAACATCGTTGTAGGAAAACGATAGTGGTACGAGTGGAGTGTAGATCAAGGCATCATTTTCATCATCTCAATGCATAATGAGTATTCATGCACTCCCCTATTTTCGGTTTTTAATGTTTTGGGGTGGAAAAGCATGTCCGAAAATCTATTTATTGTTCGTTGTATTTAAATTGATTTGTATCGAAATTGATTGCTATATTTTGCTATGTATGTTTATGAAACTTGAAACATGAGGCCTTATCGTCTTAAGTCCCTTCCCTTATACTTTTATCCAACCATTAACTCTTTGAGCCAATGGTCATTATGGATAGCGCTATTAGGAATTGACAACTCCTCACTCGCCCGATTGCTTGAGTGCATGATACCATATAATCTATGGAACGATAAGCATAGATCTTGATAGGGCATCAGTCATAGGCTTGGTTGGGAACTCATTGTTTGCTCATACACATACAAACCTGTTACTTATTATAGCAACACACTTGTTTATTAATTATAGCAATGAACTTTGTCTCTCATTACAACAACGAACTTTTATTACTGAAAACTTATATACATGTTTTAGCAATGAAATTGTTTGCTCCTTGTAGCAACGAAATTGATTGCTCATTTTAGCAATGAAACTTGTTTACTCGTTTGAGTAACGAACTTTATCTTCCATGAGAATATGAATGTTGCATCTTATTTGGGCAACATACTTTATCTCTGGGCAACATACTTTATCTCTCATGATGACAAAGAACTTTGTTTTTTTTACAAACTTATTTACTCATTTAACAATATACTTTTATTATTGGAAACTTTTATTAAAACTTTGATCTCAATTCATGGAACCAATATTATTTTGTTTATCTGTGAGTACTCACCAACTATTTTTATAGTTGACGCTCGTTTTACATGCTTTTTCAGGAATCATTGGGTAAGTGGCACTTAGGGACACTTTACTTTTAGGAGCATTCGCATGTGTTGTATTTCAATTTACATTGTAATTTCTTTTAAAAGACGTTCAAACCCATTGTAAATTTGTAATGATTTTTAATACAATGGTTGGTGTTGTCTTTTAACTTTTGCTATGTAACCCTTTATACTGCCACACCTCGTGTTTCCGCTTTAGCGGGGTGTGACACCAGAACCTAGGGATCGAAATTTCATTGTCCTTCCTCTTGATGGCAAACTTGCAAAAATCTTGCCATAACACTTCCGGAAGATCCACTGCATTGTCGCGTCCGGAGTAGATACTGTAGACGACGTTGAGCCAGTCTTTGCTTAGCATATCAGTTCCTCCATGCTTTCCGGACATCCCTCTGATGATCAAGTGCATTAGCACGGTCCAGAGACCGGAGACGGTAGATTTCTTGAAATCTTTAGCCTTGTAATCTTGAGTATATCCGATGTAATTCAGAAACGTCTGAAACTCTTCAGTCGTTGGTTCTTGGACTTTGAAACCCCTTGGTTTTGCTTTTACACCAATCGCCCTAAGGAAGGTCGATTTGTAGATGGGAACTGTTTTGTCACCAATGATTGTGATCTCTAGTGCACCGTCTTTGAGTATGATACTGGTAAAGGCACTATGAAGATGATGAAGTGGTAATGGAGGTTCAAGGATTTTGGTGAGGGGAATGGATATAGGGTGATTTACGATAAACTCTATCATTACCCTAATGGATTCATCGTAATCCATGGGATTTAGGGAAAAACGTTGAGTGGTGTCTCTCAGAAAAGGTTCTGGATCGGTAGATGATGATGAACCCTTGGAACCTTTGGTTGATTTCTTTATTGCAATGGATTTCTTTGGGGTTGAGGCAGTTTGAGTGAGTTTTTGTGGGGACGCCATTGTTGCAGGATGATGAGTGCTTAAAGAACACGAAGAACACAGAGAGAAATCAAGGGTTTGGAGGTATTGGGCGTGTAAAGAGGTAAAAGGGGGTTTTGAAAGGTATTTATAAGTAAGGTTAGTGGGTCGGGTCGGTGAATGTAATGATGAGGATCTGAAGGAGAAACGGGTCGCATTAAATGATAAAGAGGTTTTAGGGGGCTGAGTTGACCTGAGAGGTGAAAGGTGAGGTTGTTTGTGGCTAAAAACGGAAAACCCAACCGACGATTCGATGACTACTTTTATGGGGGCGTGCAATCGTGTCACGAGAATCGAGGATGATAGGATAAGGATCTTCCTAAAAAGTAACCGTTGAGGGAAAAACGTTTCACCTTATTATCCTTTGGAATTCCGGATGAGCTGTTCCGGACAGAGTGTGATCCGGAGGGTAAAGAGTTGTGTTCCGAAACATGCTTGTTTTGAAAAATGGTCCGGAATGAGAAATAATCCGGATAGAGTTTTGATTCCGGAGTAAAAAAATTTAGTGTTATTTCGGAAAAGATGTGTGATTCCGGAACATAAATTCAGTTTGATTTTGACAAGGTTGGTAATTCCGGAGTAGAAATTCCGGAATGGTGATTTTCAAGAAATTCTGGAGTGAATTTGAAAAATCTTCCGGAACATGATTGTGAAAGCCTTCTGGAGTGAGTTTTTAGATAAAATTCCGGAGCAAGATTAGCAAAGCATTCCGGGGTGAGATACTCTCCGGAGTGAGTGAATTTTGAAATTCCGAAGAGCAGAATGTAATACCTTTCTGGAGTGGAATTCCGGGATGCCGTTATGTAGTACATTCCGAGATAACAATTTGAGTACTATGACAATGTGGACTTTTAAATAGCAAACAATCAGGATGAACTGTACAGCTTAAAACTCAAGTGACGGTCAGAAATAAAGACAAGTAAAATGATCCTATGTATTCCGAGAGAAAGTAGTTCCGAGAAGAAAAGATTTTGAGATCGGAACTAATTTTCTTTCTAATACGTCTATCAAAGAGAGCAAGTCTCTTGAAATAATTGATGATCTGGTATCATCATACCCATATTGTTCAGAAAACCGTTGAATTTGGTTTCGTCTAATGCCTTGGTAAAGATATCAGCAATCTCATCGTCAGATGGAACAAAAATGAGTTCAATGTTACCATTAAGTACATGATCTTTTATGAAATGGTACCTTATATCGATGTGCTTAGTCATTGAGTGCTGAATTGGATTGTGGGAATTGCAATGGCACTTTGAGAATCACAATAGATAGGAACGTGTTGAAAGCGGTAACCATAATCCAAGAGTTGAGATTTCATCCACATAACCTGAGATGTACAGCTGGCAGCAGCGATGTATTCGACTTCGGCTGTAGAGAGTGCAATGTAGTTCTGTTTCTTGGATGACCAACTGACCAAACGATCACCTAAGAATTGACAACCACCTGCAATTCTTTTTCTATCAAGTCGAAGACTACTATAGTTTGAATCTGAGTATGCTTGAAGAAGGAAGCTTTCATTTGTTGGGTACCAGATTCCGAGACTCTTTGTACCTTTGAGGTATCGGAAAATTTGTTTCACAGCCAAGAGATGAGACATCTTTGGGTTGACTTGAAATCTGACACATAAACATGTTGAAAACATGATATCCGGACGACTTACTGTGAGATAGAGTAGGGATCCAATCATTCCGCGGTATTTCTTTTCATCAACTGAAACACCTGAAGGGTCGACAAAGATCTTGTGTCCGAAGCCCATTGGTACGTTGGCTGAGGCGCAGGTGTCCATTGAGTATTTCTTGAGGAGTTCCGAAATGTACTTCTCTTGATGAATGAATATTCCTCTCTTAGTCTGTTTGACTTGAAGACCAAGAAAGAAGCTTAACTCCCGATTCATGCTCATTTGGAATCAATTGATCATTAGTTTAGCAAAGTCAGCAACCATAGATGAATCCGTAGATCCCAAAATGATGTCGTCCACATAAATTTGTACCAGCATGAGATGCTTTCCATTTTATCTTCGGAATAAAGTGGGATCTAGAATTCCTCTTTGAAAACCGGAGCGTTTGAGAAAATCAGTGAGGGTCTCGTACCATGCCCGAGCAGCTTGCTTGAGTCCGTAGACAGCCTTCCGGAGTTTGTAACAGTAGTTCGGAAAGGAGAGATTAACAAAACTGGGGGGCTGTTGAAGGTACACTTCGGTGTCAAGTTCACCGTTAAGAAAGGCACTCTTAACATCCATTTGGAAAACTTTGAAGCCTTTATAAGCAGCATAAGCAAGAAAGTTTCTGATGGCTTCAAGACGTGCAACGGGAGCAAAGGTCTCATCGTAGTCGAGCCCTTCGATCTGTGTAAATCCTTTTGCCACCAATCTTGCTTTATTTCGAATTATAACTCCTGCGTCATCTATCTTGTTGCGAAATACCCATCTCGTACCGACAATGGGATGATTCTGAGGAGGGGGCACGAGAGTCCAAACTTCATTTCGGTCAAATTCTGCCAGTTCTTCTTGCACGGCTGTAATCCAGTCAGCATGCTCCAATGCTTCCTTGATGGATTTGGGTTAAACCATGGATATGAATGCTGAGAAATGACATTAATTTTGGATACTAGTAGCAGAACGAGTCTGTACACCAGCATTGGGGTTTCCGATTACTTGGTTTTGAGGATGATCCTTTGTCCAAACATGTAATCGTGGGAGTTATTGTGCAACCGTCGATCCGATATTAACAGTGGAATTGATTTGCCCCCCCCTGAATGGTTTGAATGTGAGGATGATGCTCCCCCTGAACTTCTGAACCAGAGAGATTGACATCATCATCAGAAGGGAACTCAAAGAAATTTTCATTTTCATCAATGTTGAGAGGATTCGAGTCATCGAAATCAGCAACTGCATCTTGGAAGCCATCCACATTTTATTCAAAAGAGGGATGAGCATTCTCCCCCTCAACCTGAGAAGGTTGAAATGGTTCGGAATCAAATGGAGGGAGGCTTGGGATCAGACCGGAGACATTATGCGAGACAAGGGCTTCCGAAGTAGGGATTGGAATGAGAGTTGGTCTTGATCGAGATTCCGAATCAAGAGCGGTTTCGGAAGGACCAAAGAGAATTTCAAAGTCACATTCAAGAATTGTTTGAGGGTTCGGACATCCTGGCAGAGGAGCATCGGACTCCATAATGTGAGTTGTAATATGAGTTGGGCCAGAATTCCGAACGAAGTTGTCGTCGAAAGTATCGTTAAAGCTTTCTTCCAGAACACGAGCTCTCCGGTTAAGAACTCTGTATGCTTTCGATTTTGAGGAGTACCCCAGGAAGATAGCTTCATCAGCTTTAGGTTGGAACTTGGTAAGCTGATCACGGTTGTTCTTGATGAAGCACCTGCATCCGAAAACATGCAAAAACGAGATTGTTGGCTTCCGACCATTTATTACTTCGTACGGTGTCATGTTGAGGCATTGATTGATGATACTCCGATTTTGAGTGAATCAGGCAGTGAATACGGCTTCAGCCCAAAGACAAAGTGGTAGATTTGCGAAGTTCAGCATGGATCAAGCAGCTTCAACGAGGGTTCTATTACGTCTTTCGACTACACCGTTTTGTTGTGGGGTATAAGGAGCTGAGAAGTTATGGTCGATTCCTTTTTCTGTGAGAAATTTCTCAATGGTGGAATTAGTGAATTCTGATCCATTATCACTTCGGATTCTCCTAACTGGGAGTTTGATAAGAACTTCTATTCCTTTGATAAAATTGATGAGCTCAGAGGCTGTTTCAGATTTCAGCCTTAGGAAGAAGACCCAAGTGAACCGTGTAAAATCATCAACAATCACAAGAATGTATTTCTTATGATGAAGACTTTCTATCGTTGATGGTCCACAAAGATCAATGTGTAGAAGCTCCAATGGTTCCGAAATGGATTTTTCGATGATAACAGGATGACCCTTCTTCGATTACTTACTACACTCACAAGTAGCACACAAGTGATCATTTTCGAATTTGAGAAGAGGTAAACCTCTCACCATTTCGCCTGATACGAGATCATTCATGTACCGAAAGTTTAGATGAGCGAGCCTTCGGTGCCATAACCAACTGACGTCAGGAACAACTTTGGTGAGAAGGCAGAGTTGCAGTTTGCCAATAATCATGTTGATGCGAGCGGGTACATGTTCTTGTTGCGAAGCGACTTGATTAAACACTCTTTCCGGTCTTCAGTCATTACGTAGCTATACTTCTTCCAAAATTCCACACGTCGATTTGAATCAGTGAGCTGAGCAACACTTATCAAATTATGTTTCAGATCAGCTACATAAGCTACATTTGAGATAGAGAAGTTTCCATTGGTGAGGATCCTATAACCACGTATTTGAGAGTTGGAATTGTTGCCATATGTCACATAACCAGCATTTGGAGAAAGCTTTAGATCTCGTAGAAAATCTTTCTACCCCGTCATGTGCATGGAGCAAGCACTATCAATATACCATATTGTTTCTTGGTCCGAAGCACAAAGTGCCTGCAAAATTAGTGAGTAATGGAGTTTTTAGGCTCCGAATTAGATTTTGGGACGTAGGCATGGGCTTTGGACTTTGATTGTGACTTAGGAACAACTTTGTGTTTCTGGGTGGTATTTTTTGAATTCTTTGGAAACAGACAGAAAGCTAATGTCTTTTCATCTATCCAGTAGTCATATTCAATGACTTGAAGGTTCCGAACGGTCTTCTTCGGACCTTTGACTTCCGGAGTGTTGGTAACATTTGTAACCTCCGGAATTGATGTTTCATTAATGGGAGTTTTGACTTTCCACACAAAATTTTTCTTTGAAGATTTAGAAAATATTTTTTTCTTTGCATTTGTGGATTTGTTTGATGACACATTGGTTTTTGAAAGATTGGGTTTAAAAATTGTGCCATCAGATTTAACAATAAAAACAGATGAAACAGTCCGAAGAGAAGTGTTTTGGACTGTTGTGGCATTGACATGAGACTTAGGCTGAGTAGAACTGTTTATTTTCTTGGGTTCTACACGACTAGGAGATTCAGAAGGTCTTTTGAGGATCTTAGTGGGAGCAAAGGAGTTTTGACTAAGGGTTGATACATGAGAGTTCTGGGATAAACTTGGTTTGGAGTTTGCAATGAACCTGGAATCTTGTCTAGCCTTAACTTCCTTTTTATGTGCATTTCGAGCTTCTACTTTGGGATCTACAATATCCTTCCTATTCAGCATTGGTTTTCTCTTAGTGTGAGACAAGGATTTTGAGGTTTGTCCTGCGGATGAATTACTAAACTAAGGAGTAATGGGAACCAACTTAGTTTTTGAGACAACTAAGGAATCCGATTCGCAAGAATCAGAGGAGACACAACTTGATTTTTCAACTTTATCATCTAAGGATGCCCATACAAACTTAGAGGTATCAGTTTCAGTTGTCAGCGAAGGAATTTCTTCAACTACACAGTTGTTTGTATGATTACTTCTAGGAACATAATCTACGCAATTTGGAAGACTATAATGAAATTTTGTGGTCCGATTCAGGTCCAGGTTTATCAGAAGCAGAAGTGGCATGGAATCAGGACTCTTGACAACAATTGTTTTGAACTCAGGAATTAGGGACTCAAAATGGTCTGTAGTCTCCGGAAGTGGTGACAAGGGAGAAACAGGGGTGTCCGAATGTTTAATGTTCGGAACCTCTCCCATGAATGTCAAATTTTGCAATTCCTTCAGGGGACTAGCAATTGGTTTCGAAAACTCGCTTCCGAGACCAGGTGCTTTAGACCATGGAGGACGAAAATTATGAGTCATCCGAATGTTCGCTTGAAGCATGTCTACAAAATTATGCAAGGCATCAATCTTTGCATTGAGACGTTTGTTATCAGAAATTAAAATATTTCGTTCATAATAAGTGATTTCACATTTATCTTTCAAAATGATACATTCATCTTTCGAAATTACAAGCTCATGCTCTAAAGACTCGATTTTCAATTTTTTATCCTCAAAACGTAACCTAAGACGATTTAGTTCACAATCCTTCTTCTCACTGGTTTCTATGGCAGACTCATAGGCTTTATAAATGGTGTTCATATCTGTTTGGATTTGGATTAGATAATGTTCACATAGAGACAAGTCAAAATTATTATCAGAGATCATAGATTTTACCTGCTGAACGATGCTTCGACCTGGTGGATCGTTGGTGGCCATGTAGCAATAGTGAGGTTCAGCAACATTATCTTCATCTTCTGACCCAGAAGATCTGGACCTTCCAGTTACCATGTCATCATCATCCCCGGATGACCAATATCCTTCAACATCTCTTGAAACCGTTGTAACAAAGGCTTTTTCACTTTCAGCCATCTCTTGTGCTTTTCGGACGTAGTAGGCAGAATCCTTGATTTTTGGTTTCTGCGGAGCATCAGCCAGACAATCTTTAGAAAAAAGGTTTACATGTCCACACTTATGACACACAATTTTAGGTTTGTCCGATTTGGAACTCTGAGAGGGTTCCGAAGTAGAATTTGGTTTAGAGAGGTTCGGTTTGTATGCAGGAGGATTTTCCGAAGAGGGTTTTGGTTCCGGAGTTGAGTATGGTTGACGATTGTTCTGGTGAGGAGCATGGAATCAGTTTTGGTATGGTTTGTAAGAAGGATTGAAAGGACGTGTAACATCCGGATTTCCAGATATGCTATAAAGTTCATTTATATTGATTTTTATGGAGGGACTCGGCGAGTAGGCGCTCAGACTCGCCGAGTAGGAGCACGCATTTCTTGTCTGATTTAATGAAGGAATCGACGAGTCGATGCGTGGACTCGGCGAGTCCGCGCTGTAAAGTGAAACCCTAATTCTCGGGGTCTGTGCCCTATTTAAAGGCCTTTATAGCCTCCATTTGCGGCCAATGCACCCCTGAGAAACCCTAGAGAGCAGAGAGAAAGCTTGTAGAGCAAGAGGAGGGCTAATTCATCATTCTAAGTGTGTTTTTGCAAGAAAGAAGGAAGGAGGACAAACAAGGAAGATTGAGGAGCTCAGATCTATCACCCATTTGATCAGAAGAGGCTGATAGAGGTACTAATCTGTGCTCAATCTCGTGTATTTGGTGATATACTTGAATCTAGGGTTTTCTTATGCCTTCTTTGGCTTGGATTCGAAGTATGTGAGGTCCCAAGATGGAGTTCTTCTTAGATCTGGACCTTAAGAGGTCCAGAGAGTCCTATCTACCTTGCTTTTTGCTACTCCATTAGAGATATGACCCTAGGATGCCATTCTAGAGGTTATTTCACCCAAAGGAGCTTATTGGACATTGCATGAGTGTAAAGGTCGGACCTTTACGTGACTATAGTGGTTGCGAAGGCCAGATCTATAGGTTAGAGAAGTAGATCTGACCTCAGAAGGTCATTTCAGTGTTGCCATGGATGCAACTCGCCGAGTCCATAATGGGACTCGACGAGTCTAGTCGGGGTTGCCCCGCAATTCGTGACAGGTGTAACCCGTCGAGTGGGACGATGACTCGACGAGCCAAGAGAGGCTAGAAGGATTCAGAGAACCCGCATGGACTTGCCGAGTCGCCCTTGTGCACTCGACGAGTCGGGTCAAAGTTTGACCGTTGACTTTCGTTGACTTTCGTTGACTTTAGGGTTCTGGTCAAGATTGATTCAAGAGAGTTTAGAGAGGGGTAGAATGGCCTTCTACCCAATCTGTAGAGATGAGATTATGAGAGAATATTGATCGGGAATGTTATTTGAATAATAAGAGGAGGCTAGGTCGGGACGTTGAGCACGAGAGTTTATCCGACTTCATTGAGGTGAGTCTTCTCACTATACTGTACCTGGAAGGGTACCCATGTGTGATCGGAAGGTCTTGTATGCTATGAGATGTATGTGCTAAATGCGGTTATGTGATATGTATGTGCTATGTATGTTATGTATGGTATGGACCGGAAGGTCAAGATGATATGGACCGGAAGGTCAAGATGACATGGACCGGAAGGTCAAGAGATTACGGACCGGAAGGTCGATACGAGTAGGACCAGAAGGTCTACCGGGATTCGGGACGGAAGTCCCCTGAGACACATGGATCGGAAGATCCTACAGAGTTATGGCCTGGAAAGGCGTATGTGTTGTATGTGGTATCTTGGGGAACTCACTAAGCATTTATGCTTACAGTTGTTATGTTATGTGTTTCAGGTACTAGCGAGGATCGCGGGAAGGCGCCGACATGATCCGTACAAACTTATGGAGTTTATGTTATTGAGATTCTGGGACATGTTTTATTATGAAACAGTGGATACATTATGTTTTGTGATTATCGTGTGATTGAAAGTATGATTTAAAAATGAAAAATTGTTTTGAAAATTTACGTTGTTACAAGTTGGTATCAGAGCCTTGGTTTGAGGGATTCGGGTGCATCTTCGGATGAATCTGAACTCAAACTGAGGATTTGAGAAAGTTTTTCATAATATAAACAATTTTTTTCTAAGAAAGTAAAAGATTTTGAGAAAGGCAGAAGGAAGCAGTGTGTACGACCAGCCAGCGCCTGAACGGTGATTTCCCAAAAAATACCCTTACATTATGTGTTATGAGATATGTTATGATATGATATGCATGCTAGAGTTGGCTAGGTATTCATATTAGGACTAGAATGGCCTGATTTTGTGATGCCTTAGCCTAGGAAGGATTTTGCTGCTATGTGATGCTTGAGAGCGAGTAGGTAGCAGTGAGGAGCTGATGAGAGGTCTACCGAAGGGTAGCCTATGCCATTGAGATATAGAGTACTTGTGATCTAGGATCCTAGGAGGAGGACTTGGGGTGAACATTAATGCGGTGTGGACGGTAGTATAGGGCCCGTACTACTGAAGACACCGGACCAGTGCACAGTCCAAGTAAGAATCCTTAGGGTACTGGGGAACAACTAGGGTTGAGTTATCGAGCGCGAGTATGCTCGAGTGAGTCTTAGATATTATTATGTTGTATTTTAGAGACATCATGGTTGGGACATGCCACAGACCTGAGACGAGCGACGTGAGTGACGAGGAGCTTCGTCAGATGATCCACGATGAGGTGGCAGCGGCGATTCGAGCCGAGATTCCGGAGATGTTTGGGTCTATTAAGACCACATTGATTGAGACTTTTGATGAGCGGTATGCAGCGGTGACTGAGGCTGCGGCTGCTGCAGCTACTGTAGCTGTGCCTGCTGCCAGGCCTCAGGGAGGTGACTCGTTGTTGTTTCGGGAGTTTAGCAACACGAAGCCACCAGAGTTTGATGGGACGCAGGATCCGATCGCTGCGATGAGATGGATTTCTGATATCGAGGGATGCTTCTACACGTGTTCATGTCCGGAGCATCTGAGGGTACGGTTCGCGCTGAACCAGCTTCGCTTGGGAGCGAAGGATTGGTGGAAGTTCGTGACGGCGTGCTTCACTCTTGCAGAGATTTCAGAGGTGACCTGGGAAAGGTTCACCGCTATGTTCAGAGACGAGTATGTTCCCCCGGTGGAGAGGGAACGGTTGGTTCAGGAGTTCTTGACCCTCAAGTAGGGTATTGATTCTGTTACTGTGGTTACCAGGAAGTTTCATGAGAGGGCAATGTTCTGCCCTGAGCAGGTGTCTACTGAGCAGGCACGTATGAGCCGATATTTGGGCGTTTTGAGGAGGGATATTCGGGAGTTCGTGTCGAACTCGACTTACCGGACATTTGCTGAGCTCCAGGTAAATGCCCGGAAGAGGGAGATTGAGTTGGAGACTCAGGCCAGGGAGGAGGCCGAGTCTCAGAGGATGGATCGGCGGCCGACATAGTCTCAGCCAGCAGCCAAGCGGGCAAAGTCCGCTGATACGAGATCTGGGGGCCAGAAGGGCCGCACTTGTGGGAAGTGCGGAAAGGGACATCATGGGGTCTGTCGATCAGGTGCTTGCTACAAATGTGGCAAGGAGGGGCATATCGCCAAGGATTGCCCCAAGGGGTTTATGGTTTGCTTTCATTGCAACCAGACGGGCCATCGGAAGGCCGAGTGCCCGCAGTTACATCAGGGATCAGCACAGGGATATGCACCTGCTGCTAGGGTTACCGAGGTTCGGCCAGCGAAGGCCGAGGCACCGAAGGTTCACGGGAGAGCTTTCCAATTGACAGCGGAGGAGGTCCGCGCAGTGCCCAATGTTGTGGCTGGTATGTATTCTTTATTTATTTATGCTGAATTGAGATATTGTGCTTATATTATGATATGCGTAGGTACTTTTCTTGTGAGTTCTGTACCTTCCTTAGTGTTATTTGACTCGGGTGCAAGTCGATCATTTGTGTCGATAGTGTTTAGTCGGCACATCAGTAGCCGACGAGAGGCGTTGAGTCAACCTCTATGAGTTTCCATAGCTGACGAGCGAGCGGTGTATGCTACGGATGTGATTCGAGGATGTGTACTCGAGATCTTCGGTGTTGAGTTCCTGATAGATCTAGTCCCGATTGCAATGGGGGACGTATGTGTCATAGTGGGCATGGATTGGTTGAGCCGATTTGAGGCTGTTATAGACTGTGAGCGACAGTTGGTGACGATACGAGACCCTAGTGGGGGAGTACTTACGGTGTACGGCGAGGGTACCAAATGCGGGTCAGCGTTTTGTTCGGCTGCCAGAGCGAGACAGAGTTTACAGCAGGGCTGCAACGGGTTTGTAACCTATGTGATGGACACACGAGAGGCCGCTGGGAGGCCAAGTTCGATGGATGACGTTCCGATAGTGCATGAGTTCCCGGATGTTTTTCCCGAGGAGTTGCCGGGTGTACCTCCCGAGAGGCAGGTAGAGTTCCGTATCGACTTGGTTCCGGGGGCAGCGGCTATCGCCAAGGCGCCTTATCGCCTTGCACCGCCAGAGATGCAGGAGTTATCCTCGCAGCTTTAGGAGCTGCTGGGGAAGGGGTTTATTAGACCGAGTAGTTACCCTTGGGGAGCACCGATCCTTTTTGTCAAGAAAAAGGATGGTTCAAACCGGATGTGCATTGATTACCGGGAGTTGAACAAGTTGACGGTCAAGAACCGTTACCCATTACCGAGGATCGACGATTTGTTCGATCAGTTGCAGGGAGCGTCTTGGTTCTCCAAGATTGATCTGAGGTCTGGATATCATCAGATGAGAGTGCTTGATGAGGATATCCAGAAGACGACGTTCAGGACTCGTTACGGGCATTACGAGTTCGTGGTGATGCCTTTCGGGCTCACCAATGCACCGACAACGTTCATGGATCTCATGAACAGGGTGTGCAGACCGATGTTGGACCGATCGGTGATCGTGTTCATTGATGATATTTTAGTGTATTCGAGATCTAGAGTGCAGCACGAGGAGCATCTGAGAGAGATCCTCGAGGTATTGAGGACGGAGAGGCTTTATGCCAAATTCTCCAAGTGCGAGTTCTGGTCACGGGAAGTCTAGTTCTTGGGGTATCTCGTCAACCAGAATAGGCTTTTGGTCGATCCGGCCAAGATTGAGGCGGTTATGAGGTGGTAGGTGCCGAGATTACCCATCGAGATCAGGAGTTTTCTAGGATTGGCCGGCTACTATCGGAGATTTATCAGAGATTTCTCCAAGATCGTCGTGCCTCTCACCAGGTTGACCCGGAAGGGTGTTGCTTTTTCATGGGGTCCGGAGCATCAAACCTCGTTTGAGACACTTCGCCAGAGATTATGCGAAGCCCCGGTGTTAGCCCTCCCGGAAGGGATGGAGGATTTTGTGGTGTATTGTGACGCATCGATATCAGGGTTGGGTGCAGTACTTATGCAGAGGGGGCATGTGATAGTGTATGCATCGAGGCAGCTGAAGCCTCATGAGACGAGGTATCCCATCCACGATCTGGAGTTGGGGGAAGTGGTGTTCGCCCTCAATTTATGGCATCACTATTTATATGGGGTTCGGTGTACCATATATACGGACCACAAGAGCTTAAAGTATTTGATGGATCAGCCTAATCTGAATATGCGCCAGATGAGATGGTTGGACGTGGTAAAGGATTACGATTGTGAGATCCTGTACCACCCGGGCAAAGCTAATGTTGTAGCTGATGCCCTGAGCTGTAGGGCGGAGAGTGCCCCGATACGAGATGTTTGCTTAAGATTGACAGTGATGACACCGGTGTTGGACACCATTCGGGAGGCCCAGGCAGAGGCCGTGAGACCGGAGAACTGCAAGAGAGAGCGGGTGATTGGGCAGGTATCTGAGTTCGTTACCGATAGCCGAGGGCTAATGACCTTTCAAGGTCGGATTTGGGTGCCGTATGCAGGCGGGGCACGTACCATTCTGATGGAGGAGGCGCATAATCGAGGTTCTCGATCCATCCCGGAGCCACTAAGATGTATTTGGATTTGAAGAAAGACTATTGGTGGCCCTGTATGAAGAGGGATGTTGCATGGATTGTTAAGAGGTGCTTGACCTGTCGCAGGGTTAAGGCCGAGCACCAGTGTCCGCATGGCAAATTGCAGCCACTTGAGGTTCCCCAGTGGAAGTGGGAACAAATTTCCATGGATTTTATCACCAAATTGCCAAGGACCGCGAGGGGTGTCGATGCGATTTGGGTGATTGTCGACCGGCTGACGAAGAGCGCTCACTTCCTTGCTATCAGTGAGAGCTCTTCTGCAGAGAGATTGGCAGAGTTGTACGTGAGAGAGGTGGTATCACGTCATGGAGTACCGATCTCGATTGTGTCAGATCGAGATGTACGTTTCACTTCCAGATTCTGGAAGAAGTTCCATGAGGAGTTAGGTACGAGGCTGCATTTCAGTACCACATACCACCCACAGACGGACGGGTAGAGTGAGCGGACGATTCAGACGCTCGAGGACATGCTCCGAGCATGTGTGTTGGACTTCGGGGGAAGTTGGGACACGTATCTGCCGTTGGCTGAGTTTTCTTATAACAACAGCCACCATTCGAGTATTGGTATGCCTCCCTTCGAGTTGTTGTATGGGAGGAGGTGTCGGACTCCCATTTGCTGGGGAGAGGTAGGGCAACATGTGATGGGTAGCACTGAGATAGTGCTTCAGACGACATAGCAGATACAACAGGTTAGACAGAGGTTATTGACGGATCAGAGTCGTCAGAAGAGTTATGCGGATAGGCGACGATCCGAGCTTGAGTTCCAGGTGGGAGACTTCGTACTCCTGAAAGTGTCTCCTTGGAAAGGAGTGATCCGATTCAGGAAGAGGGGCAAGCTGGGGCCCCGATACATCGGTCTGTTCAGGGTGACTGCGAGGGTGGGCAGGGTAGCATATCCGTTGGAGCTACCTGCGGAGCTGAGCCAGATTCATGACACCTTCCACGTGTCTCAGTTGAGGAAGTGTATAGCCGACGAGTCGACAGCGGTACCACTGGAGGATATACAGGTAAATGCGAGCCTGAATTATGCTGAGAGGCCAATCGCGATCCGGGATTGGAAGATCAAGGTTCTGAGGAACAAGAAAGTGTCCCTTGTGCAGGTCCAGTGGCAACATCGGAAAGGGTCCGAGCTGACTTGGGAGCCGGAGCTGGAGATGCGGAAGCATCCAGAGTTGTTTGACGAGCAAGACTTCGAGGGCGAAGTCTGATTCTAGTGGGGGAGAATTGTAACATCCGGATTTCCAGGTATGCTATAAAGTTCATTTATCTTGAGTTTTATGGAGGGACTCGGCGAGTAGGCGCTCAGACTCGCCGAGTAGGAGCACGCATTTCTTGTCTGATTTAATGAAGGACTCGACGAGTCGATGCGTGGACTCGGCGAGTCCGCGCTGTAAAGTGAAACCCTAATTCTCGGGGTCTGTGCCCTATTTAAAGGCCTTTATAGCCTCCATTTGCGGCCAATGCACCCCTGAGAAAACCTAGAGAGCAGAGAGAAAGCTTGTAGAGCAAGAGGAGGGCTAATCCATCATTCTAAGTGTGTTTTTGCAAGAAAGAAGGAAGGAGGACAAACAAGGAAGATTGAGGAGCTCAGATCTATCACCCATTTGATCAGAAGAGGCTGCTAGAGGTACTAATCTGTGCTCAATCTCGTGTATTTGGTGATATACTTGAATCTAGGGTTTTGTTATGCCTTCTTTGGATTGGATTCGAAGTATGTAAGGTCCCAAGATGGAGTTCTTCTTAGATCTGGACCTTAAGAGGTCCAGAGAGTCCTATCTACCTTGCTTTTTGCTACTCCATTAGAGATATGACCCTAGGATGCCATTCTAGAGGTTATTTCACCCAAAGGAGCTTATTGGACATTGCATGAGTGTAAAGGTCGGACCTTTACGTGACTATAGTGGTTGGGAAGGCCAGATCTATAGGTTAGAGAAGTAGATCTGACCTCAGAAGGTCATTTCAGTGTTGCCATGGATGCAACTCGCCGAGTCCATAATGGGACTCGACGAGTCTAGTCGGGGTTGCCCCGCAATTCGTGACAGGTGTAACCCGTCGAGTGGGACGATGACTCGACGAGCCAAGAGAGGCTAGAAGGATTCAGAGAACCCGCATGGACTCGCCGAGTCGCCCTTGTGCACTCGACGAGTCGGGTCAAAGTTTGACCGTTGACTTTCGTTGACTTTCGTTGACTTTAGGGTTCTGGTCAAGATTGATTCAAGAGAGTTCAGAGAGGGGTAGAATGGCATTCTACCCAATCTGTAGAGATGAGATTATGAGAGAATATTGATCGGGAATGTTATTTGAATAATAGGAGGAAGCTAGGTCGGGACGTTGAGCACGAGAGTTTATCCGACTTCAATGAGGTGAGTCTTCTCACTATACTGTACCTGGAAGGGTACCTATGTGTGACCGGAAGGTCTTGTATGCTATGAGATGTATGTGCTATACGCGGTTATGTGATATGTATGTGCTATGTATGTTATGTATGGTATGGACCGGAAGGTCAAGATGATATGGACCGGAAGGTCAAGATGACGTGGACCGGAAGGTCAAGAGATTACGGACCGGAAGGTCGATACGAGTAGGACCGGAAGGTCTACCGAGATTCGGGACGGAAGTCCCCTGAGACACATGGATCGGAAGATCCTACAGAGTTATGGCCTGGAAAGGCGTATGTGTTGTATGTGGTATCTTGGGGAACTCACTAAGCATTTATGCTTACAATTGTTATGTTATGTGTTTCAGGTACTAGCGAGGATCGTGGGAAGGCGCCGACATGATCCGTACACACTTATGGAGTTTATGTTATTGAGATTCTGGGACATGTTTTATTATGACATAGTGGATACATTATGTTTTGTGATTATCGTGTGATTGAAAGTATGATTTAAAAATGAAAAATTGTTTTGAAAATTTAAGTTGTTATAGGATGTTTGTATTTCATTGAGAGTAGAGCGAACTCCTGTTGGAAACGGAGTTCAGAGTCCATGGCTTCGGAGTCATCAATAGGATAGATTTGGGTGGATGAGGTGGGTGCAGATGTTTGAACAGATGGAAAAATGGGTTTGAAGGGATCCGAAGTAGATGAGTTCGGAATGGTTGATTCAAAAGAGCTGACAAGGGCAAGAGGACCTCCGGAGAGTTCCCTTATGGTTTGAGCAACATTTGACTCATGTCCTTGAAGTTCATCAAAAAGTTGATAGAGCTTCAACTTTTTCAAGGAACCATTGCTTTGAAGACAAGATTTTACGTTTCCCCATCCTTTGCCGAGACTGTTTATGAATTTGAGATTGTACTCCAAAGGAGTTCGGACAATCCCATGAGCAGTCATGTTGTTCACCACTATACGATAAAGGTTAGAGGCTGAGGCCGCAGATTCACTAGGAGTGGTGGTGAAGGTGCCGAAGTCATTGACAACTGAGGTGAGGCGCTTGTCTTTCATATTTTCCGAACCTTCAATCAGGTCCTGAAGAGTGTCCCAAATCTCTTCGGCTGATTTGCATAGCTTGATGTGCTCAAAGAGTGAAGGAGGAACACCAAACACCATTTCAGAGAAAGCAACTTGATCAGCATGCGGCTTCTCTGTATCATCTGCAGTTAGAGGAGCTGGGCGAGTTTCATCTTCACGCATGAGCTGAGCAGCTGCATCTCATACAACTGTTCTTACAGGAACATGTGGACCTTTTGTGACAGATCTCCATATTTTTTCACCTTTATCTTTGGCCAGTAAAAATCTTTCCATTCTAACTTTCTAGTGATCATATTCTTCCACAACTAGTAATGGGGCACGTGTAGGGCCACCCACACTATTTTCAATTTGCATTGAAATCATTTGCTGAGGATTAGAAGCAGCCATTGAAGTTAAGATATCTTCAAGCTAAAGTGGTATATAGAAGAACTTTTATCCTTATCACATAAATGGTTGAAGCACCAAGGTGATTTCAAACCAACTATAATATGATCTTATGGATTCAAAGGACAACCACTCAAGCTCTGATACCAATTATGAGAACAAGATCGATGCACAGGGACAAGGTTTCAAAACTCAAATCTTGAGTGAATGCTTAAGATCAATGTCTGCTTGCTAATAAGTGTCAAGTCAAGCCTGGAAAGACCAGTCAAGTCTTAGATAATATATTCAACAAATGATCAAGTCATTAAATGAAGAATGAGAGTAAATGATCAAGGTAAATTTAATAAATGAAGAACAAGAAGAATGTTTGAAAGAAGTTTGAAATAACTTAGTAAAGTGCCAAAAGTTGAATGAAAGATCCGTTGTTGAATTGTATTGAATGCTCCTATAAATAGGAGTGAAGGTTACATCGAATTAACTAGAGTGCTTACATAGAACAGGACAAAAGAAATGATTCTGACATTCTGATTGTCCAAATACAACTAAAGACTAAGTCCTATGAAACGTTATATCAATACAAAGACAAATATAATGAAATGCACTAAGACAAAATAGAGTTGCTCCGGATCAGCATCCATTCCGGACATGAGAGTCATTCCGGAATGTCTTCAGTCTTCACATCTTCTTCTTTCCTGGTCCGGAAAGATTCCGGACCACTCTCCACTTGGAACATACACACTTCAAAATGAGTACTTAGGATTTCTAGAGGTTCACTTTCAGGTTCCAACATTAGTTCTGTCTGTTTGTTATACTTATGTGTTACATCCTCTCTCTCTCTCTCTCTCTCTCTCTCTCTCTCTCTCTCTTTCTCTCTCTCTCTCTCTCTATATATATATATATATATATATATATATATATATATATATATATATATATATATATATATATATATATATATATATATATATATATATATATATATATATATATATATATGTCTCGATCCAATATCCCTACGTCACACAGCCTGACGTTTCTGCCACCGACCGGGGGTGTGACATTAGGTGTGTAAAAACCAACAAATAATAAGGGTACATTTGACTCCAAATACACTAACTTAATGCACTAAAAAGTAATACAAGGCAAGCAGGGTCGAACCACAGAGACACGATATAAAAGTCTGTACCTTTTTGCGCAAGGTACTTTGGTCAAAAAGGGGGTTTTGTTTGAAAAAGCTAAATAAGGAAAATAACAATCTACTTTGAAAACATGCAGAAAAGGAAATAGATCTGTAAATAATTTGGTGGCACGGTTCTAGTTCTAGTTCTCAATGTTGCCATTTAACTTGATTATGACTTGATGTAATTCATGATTGCTATTCTAAGTTGGTACTAAAAGATATTAACACACTCTAATACCCCTCACTTTCCAAATTATCTAACCAAAACACACTCTTTGACTAGGCCTAGCTTTACTAATTCAATCTAAACACGCTCTTAGATTATACTGAGAAACTACATTAAGTTTTGTACAAGCTTCCCAACAATGTTCATTTCTTCTCATACACTCGAAAGTGTGAAAACATGTGATATATGTTCTACAATAAGAAAACCTATTTTTCGTTACCAATCATTAACTTTATAGAATGATTAGGTGCACTAAAAGCTAATTAACTACACAATAATTCCATTCATATCAGTGGTCAATCAAACATAAATCAAATTCAAGGATTCTAGTTAAAAAAACATAATCACTAGAATAGAATCATAAATCAAATGTCAAGACATATGCTTCAAGTCAAGCAATCAACATGTTTTGAACAAGAACAAGAAATTAGGGTTTCTTAGCTACACATGGCTAAGAACAAATCAACCAACAAAAAGTTGGAAATGGAAGTGTTTAATTCTTACAAAAGGAAATCCAAATTGTTTGCAATGATTAGTAGCCTTCAAGAACCCCTAAAAATATCCCAAAATCGCCAAAACTTGCTCCCAAAACCATCTCTGATGAAAAATGGAGACTTCCCTTATTTTATTAACTGCTCACGTGCTTTCCATAAGACCATTCGTTTTTAGCATCGTCATGCCTTTTTGCCCATGTGTTTTTTCCTTGGTCATGTGTTTTTAGCATGGCCATGCATTTTTGTTAAAAATCCAATAAGTCTTCAGACTTTGCTCCGTCTTCGGTCTAGCTTCACCACGAGCCATGTTTCTTAAATATGTAATAAAAAGGAAAAACATGACATGTGTCGGTGTGACATGACCCATGTTTCAAACGCAGTCCTTGGCTATGATGATATGCAATGACTTGGGTTATGTCTTCATGCTTTCTTCTATGACATGACCGGTCCATCTTCTCTTCATGCTCCAATGCTCCAAGCTCTAAGCTCCATTGTGCCTATAAAATTAATCAAAATTAGTGAAATACCAGGCATTCCGAATAAAGCATGCAAGTGCCTAAATATTTAACTAAATGCAAGAATTATTAAGTAGCATGCAATGAAAAGATAGAAATAGATATGCAAAATAGGTGCATAAAATGCACCTATCAGAGTGCAATACCTACTTAGATTACTCTACCAATTTTTTTTTTGTTAAAGTATGGTATGACACTTACTATTTTTTTTAATTTATAAATAAACTATACATAAATAAAAAATATCTAAAATTTTGAAGCAAAAGTTAAATAAAAAATCACATAAATATGATATCAACACCACACGGGCATAGGATTACTAGAATCGGTTAACTATTTTTGTTTCGAATCATGTCTGTGACCACTATTATTTGTTAACGTGATACCAACTTAGATTACACCTAATAAAAGATTCAAATTTTTTTTATTAGTGTGTAGTATGATACATAATTAATCAAAAAAAGATTTTAATCGATCGTATAAATCTAGATGATTTTTTATTTAATTTTTGCTTCAAAAGAGTCTTATTTATTGAGGTTGAGCTTTTAGATCCAAAGTCTTCATCAACTTTGGGAGCTAGAGAATGTATAAAGTTCTTAACTTGATGACTCATTATGGTAGTTTGAGATTAGGGTTGTTTATGAGCTTTATTTGGTCCCATGGGTTTTCCTTGTGGGTTTGAGTTACTCCAGGAGTTAGATATGTTAGATCTCAGCCTCTTTGTTGTTAACGATTCATAAAAATGTCATCTTGATGGTTGTTATTGGTCCATACATGAGTTTGGGTCGTTATTATGAGTATTGTTGGAAAAAAATGGATGTTGGGTTCCATTAAGACATGCTAAGGGTTAAAGTTGCAAACTTTACGTGTTAGAACCCTAAAATAGATGAGATCTGAAAGTTGGATCTTATGGATGAATGGATTAAGCAGTAAATGGCTTAGGGTGGCAAGCAGCTCAGTAAGTTAGGCGTACCAATGACCAAAAATTTCATTTTTAATATACTATTAATAAAACCATTTGTCTGAGAGCATAACAGTGTCAAACCATATCCCAAAATCAATGTATCAATAAACAAACATGTCATGATAAAATAATGTCAGAATACAATCTCAAGGAACATAGGTGCGGAAATCCTGGTGTGATGCGCTGTAGTCAGGCTGACTCCTTTCCCCTCAAAGAGGACGTACCTGAAACCAAAACTGAAAACCGTAAGCACGAAGCTTAGTGAGTTCCCCTATCATACCACATACCATATAATGAACATACTGCCAGGCGATTCTGGGTGCCTGACCTACCCTCCAGGCCATTCTGGGGTGCCTGACCTACCCATGTCAAACAAATCTGGGGTGCTTGACCTACCCTTCCTGTCTGTTTTAACCAGGCTTGGGGACTAATCCCTTAACTACCACTATAACGTAATAACATAACATAATCATATTGCTAGGCATGCAAGGGTACTGACTACCCCTTCGGTGTCTTTCAACCGGTATCTGGGGACTATTTCACCCCTACTACTACTAACATATATAAAAGAGCATCCTAACACATAAGAAAGTCAGATAGTAACAACCAGACAATTATCACAAAAACAATCATCGAACACACATCTCCTACTAGTGGCCGACATTGTGGCCTTAGACCCACTTCTACTGGAAGGTAACTCACCTCTCTATGTCAAACTGAACTGCAACCGACCAACTCCTGGAACACTGATCCACACATCAACACCTATAACAATGAATGGTCCAGTTTCCATCAATTACCAAAATGCCCTTAAAAGTCAAACTGGTCAACCCTTGGTCAAAGTCAACATTGACCTAGCTCGTTGAGTCGGCCCACTGACTCGACGAGTTCCTCCAGGACTCAAAACCATGCAAACCCGAGCCAACTTGCCGAGTTGCTTAACAACTCGGCGAGTACATGCTAATATCTAGCTGCCGAGAAAACCCTAACTGACTCGTCGAGTCTTCACACTGACTTGCGGAGTTCATGCAGAGCCAATATGACAATCTTCAACCGACTCGTCGAGTTGACCTTGCAACTCATCGAGTCCCTTAATTCCCTTTTTCATTCAGACGCTTTTAAGCTATCCTAATGCTCCAAATTGCAGATCTAACATCCTAAGGCATGTTTATCATGTAAAGTTGCAAACTTTATGTGAATGCAAGGTCTTAAAGGCTTAAAACACAAAAACCAAGCTATAATGAAGGTATAGGGCATGGAGAAGAATCATAGCTCAATAAAGGTGGAAACTTTAAGCTCCAAGAGCTCATAAGTGCCTAGATCTGAAGTCCAAATGTCATGATGACCTCAAATCCCAATAATGACTTCAATATGGCCCAAAAGTAACAAAATGCAACCCTAGATGAAGTTCTATGAAATGGAAAGTCAAGGTATCAGCTTTATACCTCAAATGGGTTAGAAATGCAACTCAACCTCTGGATCTTCTGGCTTCCTCTTGGTTCTTCAACTTTCTTCGTCCTTCTTATGCTTCAAAATCACCAAAACACACAACCAAGGCTCAAGAACACACAAGATAGACTAGGGTTTCGATAATAAGGTGTGGAGGGTGATGGAAGCTGAAGTTGGGCCATATAAAGTGTTTAAATAGGGTGTAAACCGTGAGGATTAGGGTTTTGCCCTGGCAGCCCTACTCGTTGAGTCGAGGCTCTCGACTCGTCGAGTAGGTTACTTAAATCCTGCGACCAAGTTCCAATCTACTCGACGATTTAGGACTCCAACTCATCGAGTCCCCTTGCATACTTGAATAATTTAATATAAAATACATACCAGAATCCGGTTGTTACAAATCTCCCCCACTTATTTTAGACTTCTTCCTGGAATTCTGCTGCACTCGGGAATAGCTCGGGGTAATACTCCCTCATATCATCCTCCGGCTCCCATCTCCACTCGGAACCCTTGCGGTGCTGCCATTGCACCTTCACTAACTCCACCCTCTTGTTCCTCAAGGCTTTCGTCCTCTTGTCGAGAATGGCTACCCGCCGCTCGATGTAATTCAGGATGTCATCCACCTGAATATCCTCCAGAGGCACCACTACGGAGTCATCTGCCAAGAACTTCCACAGCTTGGAGACATGAAATGTGTTGTGAATCTGACTAAGCTCGGCGGGCAGATCCAGCCTATATGCCACCCGACCCACCCGGGCCAAAACTCTAAACGGTCTGATGTATCTGGGGCCCAGTTTTCCCCGTTTCCCGAATCGGATGACACCTTTCCAAGGTGACACCTTCTGGAGAAACATATTACCGACCCGGAAATCCAGGTCCGATCGGCGTCTATCGGCGTAGCTCTTCTGTCTACTCTGTGCAGTCTGGAATCTGCTCCGGACCTACAGGATCAACTCCGTGGTCTTGAGTACCACCTCGGTACTCCCCATTAGTCTCTGACCGAACTCTCCCCAACATATCGGGGTTCTGCATTTCCTCCCATACAACATCTCGATGGGAGGATGGTCGATGCTCGCATGGTAGCTATTATTGTAGGAAAACTCAGCCAAAGGAAGGTAAGTATCTCAACTACCACCAAAGTCTAATACGCATTCTCACAGCATGTCCTCCAAGGTCTGGATGGTCCGCTCACTCTGACCATCCGTCTACATGTGAAAAGATGTGCTGAGGTGCAGACGAGTACCCAACTCGTCGCGAAATCTCTTCCAGAATCTGGAAGTGAACCGTACGTCTTGGTAAGAAACCACCGAAACTGGTACTCCGTGTCGAGCTACTACCTCTCTGATGTAGATGTCGGCCAGCTTCTCAACCGAAATGCTCTCATGGATCGGGATTAAATGAACACTCTTGGTCAACCGATCCACGATCACCCCAATCGAATCCACTCCCCGTGCGGTCCTGGGAAGCTTCGTGATGAAATCCATAGTGATATGCTCCCACTTCCACACAGGGACATCCAACGGCTATGTCTTGCCATGAGGCCTCTAGTTCTCTTCCTTGACCTTTTTGCAAGTCAGGCACCTCTCAACATACCAAGCTACATCCCGCTTCATGTAGGGCCACCAGTAATTAGGATGGAGATCTTTGTACATCTTCGTCACCCCGGGATGGATAGAAAACCTGGACTTGTGCGCCTCCTCCATCAACACCTGGCGTACACCCCCATGATACGACACCTACACTCAACGATGGAGTGTCAAAAACCCACGACTATCATAGTCGAAGGAGGAAATCTGACCCACAATACGCTCACTCCTCCAATGTTCCTCCTTCATAGCCTCCTGCTGAGCCTCTTGGATCTGCTCCAAATGTGGAGTCACCACTGTCATTCTCAAACAAATATCTCTGATTGGGGCCGCCTTGAGGCTAAGTGCATCGGCCACAACATTGGCCTTCCCCGGGTAGTAGAGGATCTCACAATCGTAATCCTTCACCACATCTAGCCACCGGCGCTGCCTCATGTTCAGATTCAGCTGATCCATGAGGTACCTCAAACTCTTGTGATCTGTGTAAATGGTACAATGGACCCCATAGAGGTAGTGTCACCAAATATTGAGGGTGAACACGACCGACCCTAACTCCAAGTCATGCGTCGGGTAGCTCGCCTCGTGAGGCCTCAGCTGCCTCGACGCATAGGCAATGACGTGCCCTTTCTGCATCAATACTGCGCCCAAACCTGAAATGGACACATCGCAGTATAATACAAAATCCTCCTCGCCCTCTAGCAGTGCTAAGATCGGCGCCTCGCACAATTTCTGTCTCAGTGTCTCTAACGCGGCCTGCTGTTCAGGCCCCCATTGAAATACAACGGCCTTCTTTGTCAGCCGAGTCAAGGGTACTGCTATCTTGGAGAAGTACTGAATGAATCTAAGGTAAAAGCCTGCTAACCGAAGGAAACTCCGAATCTCGGATGGAGACTTCGGAACCTCCCATCTCATCACGGCCTCTACCTCGGCCGGGTCGAGTAGAATACCGTTCTGGTTGACAAGGTGCCTTAGAAACTGCACCTTGCGCAAACAGAACTCACACTTGGAGAACTTGGCATACAAGCTCTCCATCCTCAGGGTATCCAATACCTCTCGCAGGTGCTCCTCATGATGCTCCCGCATCTTGGAGTAAACCAAGATGTCACCAATAAAGACTATCACAGACCGATCCAACATCAGTCTGCACACATGGTTCTTGAGGTCCATGAATGCGGCAGGAGCGTTGGTGAGCCCGAAGGGCATCACCACGAACTCGTAGTGACCATAGCGAGTCTGAAAAGTAGTCTTCTGAACATCCTCATCTGATGGTAGCCTGAACGCAAATCAATCTTGGAGAACCAAGATGCCCCCTGAAGCTGGTCAAAGAGATCATCAATCCTCAGGAGTGGGTAACGGTTTTTCACCATTACCTTGTTCAGCTCCCGGTAATCTATACACATCCGATGCGACCCGTCCTTCTTCATCACAAACAGGATCGGGGCTCCCTAGGGCGAACTGCTCGGTCTAATAAATCTGTTGTGTAACAGCTCCTGCAGCTGTGTAGACAACTCCTGCATCTCGGGAGGAGCCAACCGATATGGTGACTTGGCTATGGAAGCCGCACAAGGGACTACGTCGATACGGAACTCTACCTGCCTCTCCGGAGGTATCCCAGGCAACTCCTATGGAAATACATCCGGGTACTCTCGCACCACCAGTACATCACTCACCGTCGCTTTACCTGCTTCCCGGGTATCCATAACGTAGGCAACGTACCCTGCACAACTCTGCTGAAGGTAGCGCCTACCCTCGCTGCTGAGCACTGGGCTAGTCCTCGCTGTGGTCTCTCACCCTGAATCACTAGCTCTCCCCCACTTGGTGCCCTCACATGCATCAACTGATGCGTACAATCGATCACTGCCCCGTTGGGGCTCAACCAATCCATGCCTATCATGACCTTGTGTTGGGTTTTGAGCATTCTAACACTCCTATGGTGTACATGAAACCCTAGAAACCTTGGATCTATGTTTTCTCCAAAATACATGCAAATAAGAATTTCCAAGGTTTACATCCTAACTAGCATGGCATGGGGAACTTGAATCATAAAATTACTAGTAGAATGACATACCTTTTGATAGTGATTGATTTCTTGGAGTTTGAGAGCCTAGCACCAATAGTGTGGATGCCTCAAGTGGAATCACAAATCACCACAAACTTGGAAAACTCTTGAGAGAATATGTATGCACTATAGAAATCGGCCACCACTCTTAGTTATACACAACTAGTGAAATTTCAAGTGCTAAAGACTCCTTTATATAGTGTGGAGGATTAGGGTTACATCCATGTAAACCCTAATACCCTTGACTCTTCCTTTCCAAGGATCCATGGGTTAAAAGCTCCATGCACTATCCATGGACTCCCATGCAAGCCTAGCCCATTCTAAGTAAGCATTAGCCCACACTATATAAATACAAGAGCCCATATTTAATTAATCACCTTTTTGATCACTAAATTAATTTTAAATTAATTTAAGATCAATATTAATTAAATAATATGATTTCATATTAATATATTATAATTTATAATATATTAATAAATCATAAACATACTATTCTCAAAAGATTATCCATACAAATTGTTCGGGTGAAGTGCAAACCAAATGGACCGTGTCGGGTCGGGTCAAGTGCATCTCAAATATTGTTATGGACTTAGACACCTTATCCAACAGTCTCCCACTTGGATAAGTCTAATAACTATTTTTGTAGATATGACTTCAGGAACCAACCGACAATCGTAGCTCTCAAAACTCTGTTGAACTATGAAGCGCCATTTTAGATAAGTGATCATATAATCCTCTGTTCTCAAGATATCAGCCGGACAAATACATGGAACAACGTCGTACTTATTGTCCAGCAGTTTGTTTCCGATTCCCGATTTGTTTGACATAGAACTAAACTGAACACATCAATTTAGTTCTGACTGGGCCTGGTACATATGTCAAAACAAAATCATCGAGGGGCCCAAATATCGATTTTAATCCTCCAAGGACTAAAAGGAACAAATAAACTTCGACTCATATGCTTGTTCTACTACTTGTTGAATTATACACAAAGGTACGTTTTATAACATCAAGTTACTGATGTGTTTTTCGTGCAATCAATGTACAACCAACTCATAGGCAACAACTCATATCTCTAGGTTTGAAGACTTATATGATATTACCGTCTCACGATCACTCAAGATAAATTCCATGAAGTGATACAAGTGAGCGTGGGTTTAATCCAATACTCAGAACTTATGAGCACTCATGAATGTTGTAGCAACTCTTGCTATGTCCAACACCTTAGACATCTACAAGCCCAATTCATGACAGTCTTGATTCATACCTACTTCCAGCATATGACTGACTGTGGAGAGCTAAAATAACTTAGTCATTTGGAAAGAATAACCTAGCTATTCTGGAAGTCATAACATGCAAAGTGAAACACAAGAATAATACAAATCCAATATGGCCCCAAGCACATTTGAGAGTAAATAGAACACCTTTTATTTAAACAACATATTGATTACTCATTATTCACTGTATAATGTTTCAAATAATCAACTTTATACTTGAATTAAAACAATATTCATGCCATGCTCCAAGCATGCACACTATGTTTGTCCAAACAATAGTTATGCTCTATCCTAAGTATGCATATTATGTTTGTATATGATCCTTACTTTGTGAAATAGACCAATTGAACATGATTCCAATGATGCTCATTTCACAATCCCAAATCCTTAGTGTAAACGTAAGAATTCCAAATTCCTGCTATTTACCGAAATATGTTAGATTTTAAACTTATATGCATTAATCCTCTCGTAATGACTCTGCACAAAGTCACAAAGACTTGTCAACATACATTACAAAGTATTCCAATGGAGATCAATTCCATGGAAACGAAGTCTCAGATTCAAAGTACATTGCTTTGAACATCCTTCTTGCATTAAGTTTTCTAATCTTACACAGATTTAAAGAATAACTTCCACCTATGGAAACAATTCCATATTCCCATTTTGACTATCACTTCGGAACATGAGTTGCCTCTTTTCTGAATATGTCAATATGGTCCTTTCCAAAAATTTACACCATACTTCCAACTGTCCATGAGCAACCAATCTTTCGGTAAACCTTAGATTGTCCTCGACAATTGCTTAATCATTTGTCATATCCAATTCTAGACTTTTCCCCTCTTAATGCCTTGGGCATTTGTAAAATTTAGAAAGGATGAATATTATAGCACATGCAATCGATTCTATATCCGAAGCATATGGGACACGATTCATGATGTCTCACATAAAGACATGATGCTAGAACAGTCTTTTGCTATAATATTTCTATTTCTATTAGCCATGTTCTCATAATTCAGATTATGAAAAGGGATGCCGTAATCATAATCGAATTTTAGAACAAAAATAATGTTCCCATATATAGAATTTCCTTATGTTGAACCATTCCAACATAACGTTCATATATATACTTGACTAAAATTGATTAAAATCTCAATCTAAGCTTTTAGAATTGAAATGAAGTATCATTTCCTCTCCCTTAATTATAGCAAAACAACTTTTCGCAATTGAAACTTTTTTTTTCTATAATTAACATTGCTAACTTGCAACACTTATTATAATTATCATGCTCCCACTAACATGATGATTATTGGCATAACACTTATGCTCCCACTAGCTTTGACATGTACTCAGAAATCAGCTGAACTTCCAGAAATCAATACTTTATTGACTTTCATTACCAAAGTTCATATTTCTTATACGTGATGCTTCGAAAAAACTTTATCTAAGCTTCTCAAACTCATACACCTTTCCTTTGATAGCTCAGATGTGTGTGTCTAAACAATTATGAAGAGGGATGCCCTACTCATAATGTTTAGACTCTTTTTTACCATTTCTCACAAGTCCATGTTAGTGTGCTGGTTAACCACACACGCTCCACTAACGACTTTGACAACGCAAATATCACAACTGCTATCTACTTAAAATCTACTTAGTGAAAACGTTTCCTCACCATCATTTTCATGAATCGAAGAGAAACCTTATGACACCTAGATTTTATGGTGTATGTGTTCCTATCCATGTGAATTTGTCAAAACCATAATCACAAGACAAGGTTAGTAACAAATTCAAACTCATATGGACTGAACTTGTTCAATCTTAATTTCTTGCCACCTGGTAGCACAAGGGCCCACCATTGCTTCCAAGTTGTTACGCACACAATTAAGAACTCACAAAACTCACATACATAGTCAACTTTACCGGAATAGGCACAGAAACAAGAATTATGTCAATACGATAGGTTACAAACCTCAAGTCATGTGCTAGCGAGAAACAATAGGTTTTATCCTTGATTAGTTCTTGAAACTTTCAAGACCTTTAAGACTCCCACTGTCCTCTTGACATATAATTTTCTCTTTGTCAAGAACCATTCCTTGACAACCAAACAAATATTCAAGAGTTAGTGCGCATTCTTATCAAGACAAACACTTTACACAATTGGTCATAGTTGGTCTTTGTCTTATCCAAGACATCATAACTTACCAATTTCAAATGTTCAAGAGTAGAAAACATTTTACTCTACATTTGATAAGTGTTTTAAACCTTCCTTTATGTCACTCAAGGTTATAATCTTGAAGTATGACTCTAAGAATTGTTTTGGAACGAAGTATGATTCATCTTCTTGATTCTAACCATCCCAACAATTCATGATTCCTCTTCTTAGCCATACAAATGCACTAAGATATCGTTAGAGAATCAAATTTTGATATGGTTCCATAATCATTAAGATGATCATAAAACATGATACTAAAGTACTCTCCCATCTTTTCAGATTGGAGAAACTTTTATCTTTCTGCCTAATTTGATTCTCTTCACTCGTTCTGCCATACATTGAAACTTTTCCAATGTTACAGAATTATACTTAAACTTGTAAGTATAACCATATTTACTAATCTTTAGTAAATCATGACGAATCGATCTTTGTGGTGGACCTTGACCAGCACACACCCAGTGTACCCGATCTTTTAGTCCTTCACCTGACTCACATATACATGTGGTCAAGGAATTAGTCTTAACTTTCCAAAGATGAAAATTCTCATTCATCATACAATACATCCTTCATGATTCCAAGTTTCTGTCCAATTGAAACTTGGGTGATGAGAATATTTCCTTATTTGGTAAATTCAGACACTACCACAAATGAGAGAATCAAATTCATATTTCCAATATTGCTGGAAACGTACAAATGCCATTGTAAGGGTATATAATATAAAATAAAAAAAACTTTTATTTCTTTATAAAATGCGGAAAAACTTTTCCTTACAATGCAATTCCAAGTGAAACTATTCTATTACATATTTCCTAGTAATCTATCATAACTCCTAAGCAGCAGCTCAAAAATCCGATCTTCAAACCATGCGATTGAAATCCATCTTCGCGATCAGATTCAACATACTCTTCATTTAAGTTTCCTTCCCTTTGCTTGATCCTGCCAAACATCAAAATGTACCCGAGTCACATTTTGTATGAAGAATCATCAATTAGGAACTTAACAGAGTTAGATAGTTGACTAACCTGAAGCAGAATCAAACCTTTTGATTCTTCCTTCTCTCAGATCCTTCAGGTAGTTAGGGCAGCTTCGCTTTCAATTGCCCTTCTCCCGACAGTAAAGACATACAGACTTATCCTTTTTCTTTACCTTTTGGTCAACGAGGTTGACCAAGGCCCATCCCTTTCCATTAGGAAGAGAAAGCTTTCTAGACTTCCAATGTTACCATTTTCAGTGTCCATAGAAGTTTGAGAAATAGACCTTCCACCAATATTTTCTTGACCATTGCGCCAAATCATTGCTGATTCAGTAGCAACAAGTAAATAAGAAATATCTATTAGGGTAATGTCGTGATCTGTCATATAGTAGTCTTTAATAAACTCACTATATGAATCAGTAAGTGACTGAAAAACCCAGTCAATAGCCAACTTCCTTGGAACAACGACACCCAAGATTCTCAACCTGTCAATGTGTGACTTCATTCTTAAGACATGAGTGCACACAGGTCTTCCATCTTTATGTTTCATTGCTAGTAGGGCTTGAGTGACCTTGAACCTTTCAAGTCTTCGAGCTTGTGGGTCAGGGAGAATAAATGGAGGAGGTGGAGGAAGAGAAGTATGATTTTCATGAACCAATCGCGGGAAATCATTTTCATAAGGAAAGCTTGTTCCAAGAGATTTGGGAAGATCATAGTTGTTTGAACCAGACATCTACAATGGGATAAATTCAAGTTAGTTGATTTAAGTCCTTAATATAACACCCAATATGAAATATTAAGTCTAGGACGCAACACAATACTTTTATAACTTGGAAGAGGGATGCCGTAATCCAAGCTATAAAATATTTGAAGGTAGGCGAATGACGATTCACCAATTTCCACCATGAAAAACGAAATAGGAATTAGGTTTTAATTGGTTTGAAACTCCTAGATCTTTTGAGATTCGTTGAACTATTCAATGGCATGTTTAAATCTCGATTGTGCCCTCTCAAGTTTGTGACTGGGATGCCGAGGACCACAAACAAGGTGTGAATAACCATGCAAATTGACTTGGTACCCTTAATTTTTATCACCTAATCGATGTGCCGGTTACCCACATGCGCTCCACCGATCTATGATAAACATTAAGTCACCCTTTGCCACTCTTACTAGTCCATGTTAGTGTGCCGGTTACCCACACACGCTCCACCAACGACTTGGTAAGGTACAAAGTGTAATTTCATGGGTTAGCACCAAATTCACATTTTCCTAAGTAACTAAGATTAGGAATTTATAAGTGTTTAGTTACTTAGTATTTATCATTATACTTTTAATGAAGGGAGAATTATAATACTGTCAAACCCGTTCGGCTAACGACCCTTCACCAGTCAAGGAAGCGGTGGGTGAGAGTGGACACCCATTAAACTGCCATTTTATAGGCAGTAACCTTATACCCCCCTTATAGACTGGCTTCATGAATGAGGCCTACTAACGGTAAGACTGACTTTGTTCTTATACATATATATAACTATTAACTATTAATATTATAATAGTATAAGGGTTGAATTCTAACTTTTATAACTATAGGGTATGGAACTAAAGTTTGTGTAAGACTTTACAAATTCAAAAACTTGAGGTGAAGTTTTGAACAATTCAAGAAATTTTGGATTTTCATAACTTATGAGTTTAATTAAGGTTTTAAAAAAACTTTTAATGAAGAGACTCTTTGACATCCATAACTTGAGGACAAGTTATGGAGTCTATAAAACTATTTATGAGAAAAAAAACCCTTCAATTGTGTAACTTATGACTTCTTAAATGGACTTTAAAAGAAGAGACTTTTGGTAATCCATAACTTGAGGACAAATTATGGATTCCATTAAAACACATTAAGATCAAGAATTAATTAACAAACAATTTGCAAATAATTCCTATGATCTAACAAAACTCATAAGTTCATGAACATCCATATCAACAATTTCAAGATTCAAATAAACACATACAAAACTTGAAATTTTGATAATAGCCTTTGAAATTGGATTAGCATAATCATTACAACATCAAAAACAGGTTTTATAAGTCCAAAACAGTTTAGTGTAATGATTCTAGTCCAATTCCAGCTTAAAAACTCGAAAAACTGCACTCAGGGCCTCCTACTCGTCGAGTGCAAGAACCTGCTCGACGAGTAGGATGAAGATATGCTTGGACTCGTCGAGTCCCCCATGGACTTGATGAGTCCACTGTCTAGGCAGTTAGATTTTTCGATTTTTCAACAGTTTGCATCAAGTATTCAAGAAAACAAGCCTAGGTTCTAATACCATTGTTGGGTTTTGAGCATTCTAAATTACATGCAACCCTAGTAGAATGACATACTTTTTGGATCATAAAATTACATGCAACCCTAGAAACCTTGGATCTATGTTTTCTCTAAATTACATGAAAATAAGAATTTCCAAGGTTTACATCCTAACTAGCATGGCATGGGGAACTTGAATCATAAAATTACTAGTAGAATGACATACCTTTTGATAGTGATTGATTGCTTGGAGTTTGAAAGCCTAACACCAATAGTGTAGATCCCTCAAGTGGAATCACAAATCACCACAAACTTGGAAAACTTTTGAGAGAATATGTATACACTATAGAAATTGGCCACCACTCTTAGTTACACACAACTAGTGCAATTTCAAGTGCTAAAGACTCCTTTATATAATGTGGAGGATTAGGGTTACATCCATGTAAACCCTAATACCCATGAATCTTCCTTTCCAAGAATCCATGGGTTAAAAGCTCCATGGACTATCCATGGACTCCTATGCAAGCCTAGCCCATTCTAAATAAGCATTAGCCCACACTATATAAATACAAGAGCCCATATTTACTTAGTCATATTTTTGATCACTAAATTAATTCTAAATTAATTTAAGATCAATACTAATTAAATAATATGATTTCATATTAATATATTATACCTTATAATATATTAATAAATCATAAACATACTATTCTCAAAAGATTATCCATACAAATTGTTCGGGTGAAGTGCAACCCAAATGGACCATGCCAGGTGGGGTCAAGTGCATCTCAAATATTGTTATGGACTTAGACACCTTATCCAACACCTTGTTCCCATGTAACGGAATGTTAACCAAATCCACGAGATACCGCTCGTAAAACAATATGAAAACGTAGTCTCTAAAAACCTCTGATGCTCGGGTGGATCAGTTGTCAGCAATCTCGACCTCTAAAGGGAAACCAACATGCCCGAAAACTCCGGAACCCTCTTGCTAAGCGCAAGAGAGACAAATAATCGGGTAGCCCCCGAATCAAACAACACCTGCAATGGAATTCCGTTCACGTGGAACGATCCTAACAAAGCCAAAAAACATAACACATAAACATCATAATCGACATATAATAAGAATTAGGGAGAAGAAAACATACCCGTCACCACATCCAGTGCGGAACGCGCGTCCTTAGCGTTCAAATGGAAAGCTCGGCTCCACACCACTGGAGCCTCTGTCTTTCCCTGCCGGCCATCCGTGATCCACAGTGTCGCTGGAGCTGGCGCCGCCACCGGCAATGCTGCTACTATCAATCCCGGGCAGTTGGCCTTCTTATGGCCCCGCTGGTCGTAGTGAAAACACAACAACTCCGATGTCTGGATAGTAGGGATATGGGCTATACAATCTCTACTGAAGTGCCAAGTCTTGCCGCACTTGTAGCAGCTCGATCCCCCAACCCTACACACTCCCTCATGTGGCCTGTCGCATTTCCGACAGCGGCTCCGATCTGGCTGGCCCTTCGACCTCGAGTCGAATCCATTGGGTTTCTTCCCTGAAACCCTTATCACCTACCCATCCTCCGCCTTCCTCTTCCTGAGGTGTTCTAGGTCAATCTCCCTCTCCCTTGCCCTATCAATCATAGAATCCAGTGTCGGGCATGCTGAGTAGCTGACATGCTCCCGAATGTCAGCCCTCAACATATCATGGTACCGGGTCCTATTCATCTCCTCGTTAACCGCATAATGAGGTACCAATAAGGCCCTCTCCCTGAACTTGGCGGTAATCTCCACCACCGACTCAGTCGTCTGCCTCATATCGAGGAACTCTCTGGCCAGCTGTTGAAGCTTCACAGCCGGCACGAAGTCAGCTCTAAACCTGGTCACAAAGTCCGACCAGGTCATAGCCTCAATGGCTGGGGATACCAACGAATCACTGAATGCCTCCCACCAGTCTCTCGCCCTATCACTCAAACATCCTGTAGCAAACTGGACCTTCGACCCCTCAGGGCAGAAGCTCGTCAGCTGTGCGGACTCATTGTCTGCAATCCATCTCCTGACCACAATAGGGTCCTTCACCCCATGGAAATCCGGCGCACCACTCCCCCTGAAGTCCTTGAAGGACAGTGTGCGCGGCCCGGACTGGCTAGATGCCATGTCGCTCCTGAATGCCCTGAGGCGATCCTCCATCAGCTCGATGATCCCTTCCTTGATCGACCTGAAAATAACCGGGGTCGCCTCAAGGATGCCTCTCGTGATCTCTGACGCGATAAACTCGCGTAGTCTGTCATCAACCGGCTCGGATCCCTCCCTCGAACCTGAATCTGAATCTGAACCTGAACCTAAACCTGAACCTGATCCTGACCCTGATCCTCCTGCTGTGTGACGTGTCACCACCATTCTGAAACAAAACACATAACTGTTAGGATCGCACATAACCTCGAGAGGTTTCACATACTACAAGTTTCCTGGTTCCATCTCAAACCTCCTTGACTCAAGTACGGATCCTCTACTTTCAGTAGTACGGGCCCATACTACCTTCCACATTTATCCGTACTTTCCTCAAGGATTGCCTTAACTTCACCAAGTCCATTCTACTACTACTTCTTACTGCACGAATCTCATCCTAGGATCTCCCTAGGGTAACTCTTCAAACCAATCTCCACCATCAGCTGCATAAGGAATCCCTACTACCTTTACCTGTCTAGCTCGCGAATACCATTACATATCACTAAGATCAGATAATTCTTTGAATGAGAGGTCATACCCTACAACAGTTGGACTCAAACAAGAGCTGTGAGATAGGGCTAGACCTAACCTTCTAAAATTATTTAGTCCTCATGATATGTAACTTAACGTATTCATTTACTAGTTAGCCAAATATAACTAGATTTTCCTTAAGCACAAAGCAGGCAGCATTCGGGCATTGAGCAAACAAAGCATACTCTAATCAGGCTATCATATCTCTGACTAATCAATTCTAGCATGATTCTCAATAAGCACATATAGCAGGCACATAAGGCATCTTCCTAGATCCTTATCCCTAATCTATCATGAAATTCTCATACTCATATCATATATCAAGCAAACATGTATGTGTATCTTGGGGAAAACTTACTTGAGCTCGGCCGATTGCACGTATCACACACCTTGTTCTGTTCAAGTTCTTTTCTCTTTCAAAATTCTTTTCAAAATTCTTTTCAAAATTCCTTTTATAAAATGATTTTCCTTTGAAAATTTCCATACCAAGTCCTCAGTTTGAGTACAAACACACCCGATAGTGTGCCCGAATCCCTCAAACCAAGGCTCTAATACCAACTTGTAACATCCCAAAAATCATGACCAAAAATTTCATTTTTAACTTACTATTAATAAAACCATTTGTCTGAAAGCATAATAGTGTCAAACCATATCCCAAAATCAATGTGTCAATAAACAACCATGTCATGATAAAATAATGTCAGAGTACAATCCCAAGGAATATAGGTGCGGAAATCCTGGTGTGATGCGCTGTAGTCAGGCCAGCTCCTTTCCCCTCGAAGAGGAAGTACCTGAAACCAAAACTGAAAACCGTAAGAACGAAACATAGTGAGTTCCCCCATTATACCACATATCATATAATGAACATACTGCCAGGCGATTCTGGGGTGCCTGACCTACCCTGCCAGGCCATTTTGGGGTGCTTGACCTACCCATGTCAAGCAGTTCTGGGGTGCTTGACCTACCCTTCCTGTCTATTTCAACTAGGCTTGGGGACTAATCCCCTAACTACCACTATCACGTATTAACATAACATAATCATACTGCTATGCATGCAAGGGTACTGACTACCCCTTCGATGTCTTTCAACTGGTATCCGAGGACTATATCACCCATACTACTAACATATATAAAGAGCATCCTAGCACATAAGCAAATCAGACAGTAGCAACCATACAATTATCACAAAGACAATCATCTAACACACATCTCCTACAAGTGGGCCGGCATTGTGGCCTTAGACCCACTTCTACTGGAAGGTATCTCACCTCTCTGAGCAACCTGAACTGCAACTGGCCAACTCCTGGAACACTGCTCCACACACAAACACCTATAACAATCAATGGTTCGGTTTCCATAAATTTCCAAAATGCCCTTAAATTTCAAACTGGTCAACCCTTGGTCAAAGTCAACGGTCAAGGTCCAAGTCAACGTTGACCCAGATCGCCGAGTCGGCCCACTGACTCATCGAGTTCATCCATGACTCAAAATCATGCAAACCCGAGCTAACTCGCCGAGTTGCTTAACAACTCGGCAAGTCCAGGCTAATGTGAATCTGTCGAGAAAACCCTAACTGACTCGTCGAGTCTTCACACTGACTCGTTGAGTTCATGCAGAGCCAATATGGCAATCTTCAACCGACTCGTCGAGTCCCTTAAGTCCCTTTTTCATTCAGACACTTTTAAGCTATCCTAACGCTCCAAATTGCAGATCGAACATCCTAAGGCATATTTATCAAGTAAAGTTGCAAACTTTACGTGCATGCAAGGTCTTAAAGGCATAAAACACCGAAACCAAGCTATAATGAAGGTCTAGGGCATGGAGAAGAATCGTAGCTCAATAAAGGTGGAAACTTTAAGCTCCAAGAGCTCATAAGTGCCTAGATCTTAAGTCCAAATGTCATGATGCCCTCAAATCTCAATAATGACTTCAATATGGCACAAAAGTAACAAAATACAACCCTAGATGAAGTTCTATGAAATGGAAAGTCAATGTATCAACTTTATACCTCAAATGGGTTAGAAATGCAACTCAACCTCTGGATCTTCTGGCTTCCTCTTGGATCTTCAACTTTCTCCTTCCTTCTTATGCTTCACAATCACCAAAACACACAACCAAGGCTCAAGAACACACAAGATAGACTAGGGTTTCAATACTAAGGTGTCGAAGGGTGATGGAGGCTGAAGTTGGGACATATAAAGTGTTTAAATAGGGTGAAAATCCTGAGGATTAGGGTTTTGTCCTGACAGCCCTACTCGTCGAGTCGAGGCTCTCGACTCGTCGATTAGGTTACTTAAATCCCGCGACCAAGTTCCAATCTACTCGACGAGTTGGGCCTCCAACTCGTCGAGTCCCCTTGCATACTTGAATAATTTAATATAAAATATATACTAGAATCTGGATGTTACAAATCAGTCCCACTTATTCTAGACTTCGTCCTCGAAGTCTGCTGCACTCGGGAATAGCTAGGGGTAATGTTCCCTCATCTCATCCTCTGCGTCCCATGTCTACTCGGAACCCTTGCGGTGCTGCCATTGCACCTTCACCAACTCCACCCTCTTGTTCCTCAAGGCTTTTGTCCTCCTGTCGAGAATGGATACCGACCGCTCGATGTAATTTAGGATGTCATCCAACTGAATATCCTCCAGAGGCACCACTGTCGAGTCATCTGCCAAGCACTTGCACAGCTGGGAGACATGAAATGTGCTATGAATCTAACTAAGCTCGGCGGGCAGATCCAGCCTATATGGCACCTGGCCCAAAACCCTAAACGGTTCGATGTATCTGGGGCCCTGCTTGCCCTGTTTCCTGAATCGGATGACACATTTCCAAGGTGACAACTTCAGGAGAACCATATAACCGACACGGAACTCTAGCTCCGATCGGAGTCTGGCGGCGTAGCTCTTCCATCTACTCTGTGCAGTCTGCAGTCTGCTCCAGACCTGCTGGATCAACTCCATGGTCTTGAGTACCACCTCGGTACTCCCCATAACTCTCTGACCGACCTCGCCCCAACATATCGGGGTTCTGCATTCCCTCCCATACAATATCTCGAAGGGAGGAAGGTCGATGCTCACATGGTAGCTATTATTGTAGGAAAACTCACCCAAAGGAAGGTAAGTATCCCAGCTACCACCAAAGTCTAATACGCATGTTCGCAGCATGTCCTCTAAGGTCTGGATGGTCCGCTCACTCTGACCATCCGTCTGCGGTGAAAAGCTGTGCTGAGGTGCAGATGAGTACCCAACTCGTCGCGAAATCTCTTCCAGAATCTGGAAGTGAACCGCACGTCTCGGTCAGGAACCACCAAAACTGGTACTCCGTGTCGAGCTATTACCTCTCTGATGTAGATTCGGCCAGCTTCTCAGCTGAAATGCTCTCCTGGATCGGGATGAAATGAGCACTCTAGGTCAATCGATCCACGATGACCCAAATCGAATCCACTCCCCATGTGGTCCTGGGAAGCTTTGTGATGAAATCCATAGTGATATGCTCCCACTTCCATACAAGAACATCCAACGGCTGTGTCTTGCTGTGAGGCATGTGGTGCTCTGCCTTGACATTTCTGTAGGCTAGACACCTCTCAACATACCAGGCTACATCCCGCTTCATGCAGGGCCACCAGTAATCAGGACGGAGATCTATGTACATCTTCGTTGCCCCAGGATGGATAGAAAACCTGGACTTGTGCGCCTCCTCCATCAACACCTGGCACACACTCCTATGATACGACACCCACACTCGGCAATGGAGTGTCAACAACCCACAATTATAATAGTCTAAGGAAGAAATATGACCCACAAATGGTGGAACGGGAAATCATGCTCCTCCAACTCTCCCTCCACTTCCTCAAGTGATTCTCCCCGACCCACATTTTCTTCAACTTGAAAAGTTCAAGGTTACTCAAGCCCTGTTGGCATGTAAACACCTAGATGGAAATTCTGTGTGTGCACATGTTCTTAAAGTGAAGTCACACATTGACAGATTGGGAATGATGGGTGTCTTTTTCCCAAAGGAGCTGGCTGTTGATTTGGTTCTTCACTCGCTTCCTAAATCATATAGTCAGTTCATTAAGGACTACTATATGACTGACAATGACATGGCCCTAATTGATATGACATATTTGCTAATTGCCGCTGAAGTAGAAATGCTAAAGTGCACTGGTCAAGCATATATGTTTGAAGGATATGTCTCCCAAAATTCCATGGACAACAACATTGGTAGTTCAGAAAATGTCTCTCTTCCCAATGGAAAGGGATCGTCCAAGGTCAAAATGTTTGACCATATGGTAAAGAGAAAGGCTAATTATGAGATAGTCCCATTCCTAAAGAGTCCATCTATTTAGTCCCATTCCTAAAGAGTCCATCTATTTCTATTACCAATTAAAGGGACATTGGATGCGAAGCTGCCCTATCTACCTGAAAGATCATAAAGATAAGAAAGCAAGATGTATGACTCTACTTCAGGTACATCCACTATCTAATTCTATTAATTTCCTATTCATAGATGGTTATTACATGATGTGATAGTCACATTTTGATGTTTTTGCAGAATCTAAGATAAAGAAGGAAGCTTAAGAAGAGCAAGCTAAATCTGACCGTAAGAGATGGATTTCGATCGCTTAGTTCGATGATCGGATTTTGTAAGCTGCTGATTAGGAGTTATGATAGATTAATAAATTGCTTAATAAATCTCTAGATACATAGTTTTCATATATTTGCATTGTAAGGACAAATTTTTTCCACTCATTATTAATAAAATGAAAATTTGATTTATCTACTTTATATATCCTTGCAATGGTATTTATGAAAATTGGTGGTTATATTTCTATTATTAGCAATGTTAATTATGGATTTGATTCTTGGTTGTGTCATTTGTGGAATTGTCACAATCAACCAAGAGAAAAAGGAATTCTCATCACCCAAGTTTCAGTTGGATAGAAACTTAGACTCATACAATTCGAATTGTGTGATGTATGAGAATCTTAATGTTTGGAAGATTAATACTAATTCGTTGATCACATCTTTATGTGAGTCAAAGTGAAGGACTAATGGATCTAATACACATTGATGTGGACTATTTAGATCCACCACAAAGACAATAAGTCTATTCGTCATGATTTACTGATGGTTCGGTAAATATGGTTGTGCTTATAAGATTAAGTATAATTTTGATTCTTTGAAAGTTTCAAAGAGTGGCAGAACGAGTAAGAAGAATCTATTAGGCAGAAAGATAAAAGTCTCTCCAATCTGAAAGGAAAGGAGTGTACTTTAGTATTATGTTTTATGATCATCTTAATGATTATGGAACTATATCACAATTGATCCTCTAAGGTCATCTTAATGAAATTGTCTCAACTAAGAAGAGGAATCAGATATTGTTGAAATAGTTTAATCAAGAGATGAGTCATACTTCGTCTCCAAATCAAGTTTTAGAGTCACACTTTAGCAACTTCGAATCGTATGTTGATGCTTATTTCAAACTAAGTAGGTTTATAACACCTCATAAAATGTGGAGTAGAAACGTTTTCTTGCTCTAGCACATTTCGAATTGGTAATTGTGATGTTTTGGTTAAAACAAAGATAAATTAATACCAATTAAATGAAGTGTTTTCTTGATAACAATCCACACTACCCTTTGATTGTTTGGTTTTGCTTGTCGAGGAATGTTCCTTAACAAAGAAACTTATATGTCAAGGAGTCAGTGGGAGTCTTAATGGCATTGAAGAGTTGCAGGAGTCAATCAAGAATAAAACTATTAGTTATCACTAGCACATGACCTGAGGTTGATAACCTATCATGTTAAGTTGACATATTCTTGTTTTTGTGCACCTTCCTGTTGAGTTGGAAATGCTTATGAGTTCCATGGTTCTCATTTGACTGTAAAAGGCAGAGCACGTTGGTCAGTGATAGTACATTGGTCAATGGAAGTGAGTTGCTTAAACAACATGGAAGACATGGTAGGGCCTTGTGCTACCAGAAGGCAAGAAATTAAGAATAAAGAAAGTTCAATCCATGAAAGGAAACCAAATTTGATTTTGGTTTTTTCTCAACCTTATCTTACGATTGTAGGTTGGAATTGATAAATTCACATGGATAGGAACACATTCACCATAAAAACTAAGTGGCAAAAGTTTTCTCTCTAAATTCATGAAAATGATTATGAGGAAACATTTTCACTAGTAGATTTTAAGTCTGGTTACTATCATTATGGTTAGCAGTTGTGATAATTGCATTCTCAAATTCGCATATGATTACAACATCCCTTTTCATAGTTCGAATTGTGAGAAATGGCAAGAAAAGGGTTTGAACATTCAGGACTTATTGCTATAAGTCCTAATTTGGTTTAAACACACACATATGCTATCTAATGAAGGTGTATAAGCTTGAGAAGTCTAGATGAAGATTTATCAAAGCCCCACGTATTAGAAATCTGAACATTAGTAAGAAAGTCAAGATCATTGATGTTCTGGAAGTCCAGTTGATTTCTGGATACATGTCAAAGCTAGTGGGGGCATAATTGTTATGCTAGCAAGAGTATAATTGTTGTGATGGTGGGAGCATGATTGTTATGCTAAGTATTGCAAGTTAGCAATACTAGTTGTAGGAAACTAAGTTTTCAAATTTGCAAGTTCCAAAGTTTGGAAGTTGTTTCGCTACAAAAGGATTTAGGGGAGAAGGTACTTATACTTCATTTCATATCTAAAAGTTTGGATTTGAAAGAACTTAGTCATGGACATATATGAATATCATATTGAAGTGATTCAACATAGGAAATTCAATATATGGAAATATTATAGCAAGAGACTGATCAAGTATCATGTTTTATGTAACTTATGTATCTAATCCCATATGCTTCATATATAGGATTGATTACATATGCTATAGTATTCACTTGTTCTGAATTTTCAAATGCCTAGGGCATTGAGAGAGAAAAAGGACTAGAAGAAGATGTGACTAAAGTTGTTAAACAATTGTCAACGACAATCTGAGGTTCGCTAAAGATTAGTTGCTTATGGATAGTTTGAAGTATAGTAATATTTGGACGGACCATATTGGCATGTTTCTGATTGGGATAATTCATGATTAGAATTGATAGTCATATGGAAATATGGAAATGTTTCCATAATGGGAGTAGATGATTGAAATCTACATATGAGTTAGAAACCTTAATGCAAGGGAGGTGTTCAAGGGTTACCTTAAATCAGATACTTCATTACCCTGGGATTGTTTTAAGTAACAAAGTTAAATGGAACATTTTTGTGACATCGTTGGCTAAGTCTCGGTGACTTTGATATCACGTCATCACAAAAAGGACATTGCATGAAAGGTTAGACTCTAACACATTTAGTGGTGAAAAGAATTTGGAATTCTTACACTTATAACATGGATTTGGAGTTGTGAAATTAGCATCATTGGATTTATATCCAATTGATCTGTTCACAAAGGAAGGACCATAGAGAGACATAGTATGCATGTTTGGAACATGGCATGACTGATGTTTAATTCAAGTGTTTAGTTGATTAATCGAAACATTATACTATTAATAAAGTCAAATTAATATGGTGATTAAATAATAAGTGTTTTATTTATATTCAATAGTTTGAGACCATAGTTAATTAGGTTATTATTGTGTTTCACTTCGTATGTTTTACTTCCCGAATAATTGGATTATTCAAATATCCACAGTCGATCATACTTTTGGAAGTAAGTAGTGAATTAAGACTGTCATGAATCAGACTGCTGATTGTCTAAGGAGTTAGACATAGCAATATTTGCTGCAATATTCATGAGTACTTTTGAAATGGGTATTGAAATATTGGATTAACCCACGCTCAAAGAATTACTTCATGGATTTTATCACGAGTAATTTTGAGACAATAATATCTTATATTCTTGAAACGGAGACATATGAGTTGTTGTTTACATGTCAGTTATGCATTGATAATACTTAACGCATCAGTAACTTGATGTTATAAAACGTATTGTTGTACGTGATTTGATGAGTGAATAGTGCAAGCATATGAGTCGAAGTTTATCCGTTCCTTTTGCCCTAAACGGGAAAAACGATATCGGTGGGCACCTCGATGATTTGATGATGACATCTAAAGCGCTTAGCCAAGCGTGGACTGAATTAATGTGTTCAATTAGGAGTCTGATATCAGTTGTCATAAATCAGAAATCGGGAAACAAATCTTGGACGGAGAGATTGATTATAATCCATGTATCATGTGCATACGATATCTTGTAGAACGGAGGAATATTTGATCACTTATCGTAGGACATGTCACTGACTGGGTCAGAGTTCGACAACGGATTTTGGTAGCTACAATTTGCTAGTCAATTTTTGAAGTTATACTTGCACCTATAGTTATTAGACTTATCCAAGTGGGAGATTCTTGGATTAGGTGTCTAAGCCCATAACTTTAATTGGTATATACTTGAATTGATAGTAACACAGTATGTAACGACCCAATTTTCAAAAGAAAAATTTTCATTTTTAAATAGTCAAAACATTTCCAATAAACCACAAATTTGAAGAACAATTTTTTTTAAATTCATAACATCAACAATTATAATTCAAATATCAGAGTGTCCCGTCAAATCAAATGTCGGAGAGTGCATACCGCGCCATCAAGCCTTGCCCTTGCCCTTAGGCTCATAAGTACGTGAAACAAATCAACAAACTGTAAGCTAATGCTTAGTGAGTTCCCTAGGGCATACCCCATAAAATCCACATAATCACATAATCCATATTAGCTATAAAAGCTACATAAACCACATAAGCCATATATACAACATATAGGGATGTCATCGGCTCCCCTAGGGTCTTACTCCAGGATGCCATGGGCTCCCCACATGGTCTTACACCTAAGTGTCATGGGCTCTCCCATGGTCTTTAATAGGAAAGCCATGGGCTCTCCACATGGTCTTACATCTAAGTGCCATGGCTGTACACATGGTCTTACATCCAGGTACCATGGGCTCTCCCATGGTCTTCCATACAAGCATACCACATATACAACTAGTATACCTCCTAGCACATAACCAGTTACCATGCCACATCACACTACTTCAATTAGTGTACCACATATCATAAAATGGGCCGGCCTTGGTGCCTTTGACCCATTGGTATGGTGAGGAGACTCACCTATCAAAAATGTTGAACGGATAAGATATGATCAAATAAGTCCCAACGCGCAGATCCAAATCAACTGCCTATAACCATCTTGTGATTAACTTTACAAAATCCCGAAATACCTTAAATACCCCCAAGGTCAAACTAGGTCAACCTTGGTCAAAGTCCAAGTCATCAGTCAAGGTCAACAGTCCATGTTGGCCCTCAACTCATCGAGTGCATCTAGCAACTCGTCGAGTTCCTTCAGGGTCTAGAAAACCGGGACAAATCCTAGCCAACTCGCCGAGTTGTCTCATCAACTCGAAGAGTTCACTCAGTATCCAGTAGAGGGGAAACCCGATACAAATCGTCGAGTTGCCAAGGCAACTCGTCGATTCCCCCTCCCCCCATGTTTGCTTATTCAGATGATACGTCGATTGTAGGGACTCTAGGGCTTAGATCTGAAACCTAAAGGTGTTTAGAAGGATAAAGTTTCCAATTTCATCCTCTAGAACCACTCTGAATGCTCTAAAGCCCTTAACAAAGGTTGGAAAGCTCAAAAGCTTAGCCATATGGTTCAAGACTCTAGGGATCTGAAATTCCTCCCTTCCAGAAGAGGTTCTAATCCTCAAAACATTCAAAAGATGGAGGCTTTATGGACATGCATGTCCACTGCATCTATTGAAGTCAAAATGGACAAAAAGGGAAAAATATACTCTAAGAACCATGCATGGCATCCATGCTTGACCAAAAGCCAGATCTAGCCCATCATGGGACCATTTTGCCCTGGAGATCCATAAAGTTGCAAACTTTATGAACTCCATGCATGCAATCAACAAGAAAGATGGGAAATGAAGAGTAAACTCAAGATCTATCCATATTATAAGATAAAAATCAAATCTTGAAGACTTACAGTAGTCCACAAGATTGCCAAGCTCAAGAGTGCGGACCTTGCTTGATGGATCTTCTCCTTCTTCTCACTATCTTCTTCTTCTTAAGCTCCTAAAGTCACTCTAGCTCACAACATGAGAGGAAATGGGGGTTAGGGTTTAGCACAAACGTTCTTAGGGTTTGGAGGCTGGTGGAAGGCCAGCCTCAAGGTTTTAAGGAGATTATATATGGTGAAAACCCTAAAATTAGGGTTTTTCCTTTACAACACCAACTCATCGAGTAGGTCCAAGATTCCGCGTCCCATAAGTAAACTATACTCGGCGAGTTAGAGCTCCCCAACTCCTCGAGTTCCCCTCTAAAACCATAAATTTTGAAAAAGGGAAAGATACCTGAAATGAGCGTTACAAATCACCCCCACTTGAACTAGACGTCATCCTCGAAGTCTACCGATGCTAACAAATCTGGGTAGTGCTCTCGCATCTCCTCCTACGACTCCCATGTCCACTCAGATCCTCTTCTGTGCTTCCATTGCATCTTTAATAACCTCACTTCCTTGTTCGGAAGAACCTTGGTCTTTCTATCCAATATCGCAACGGGCCTGTCAATGTTGTTTAGGCTCTCGTCCACCTGAATGTCATCCAGAGAAACAACCGCGACCTCGTCTGTGACACACTTTCGAAGCTGAGACACAGGGAAGGTGTTGTGTATTTGGCGAAGCTCGTCCGATAGATCTAAGCGATAGGTGACCTTGCCCACCCGGGCGGTAATCGTGAACGGTTCAATATATTGGGGCCCTAGCTTGCCCCTCTTCCGGAAACTAATGACACCCTTCCATGGTGACACTTTCAGCAAGACGAAATCCCCCACCTGAATCTCAAGATCCGATCAGCGCCTGTCAACATAGCTTTTCTGACGGCTCTGTGCCACTCGTAGCCGGTCACACACCAAATGAATCAAATCAGTAGTTTTGAGCACCACCTCGGTGCTCCCCATGACTCGGTGCCCTACCTCACCCCAACAAATAGGGGGTCCTACACCTCCGACCATACAACATATCAAACGGTGGTCAGTCAATACTAGCATGATAACTATTATTGTATGAATACTCTGCTAGTGCGAGGTATGTATCCCAAGTTCCTCCGAAGCCCAACAAACATGCCTGAAGCATGTCCTCGAGTGTCTGGATTGTCCTCTCACTCTGGACATCTATCTGGGGGTGGTACGCTATGCTGAAATGTAACTGAGTGCCCAGCTCCTCGTGGAACTTCTTCTAGAATCTAGATGTAAATCGGACATCCTGATCAGAGACTACTGACACTGGTACCCCGTGCCTAGCCACCACCTCTCGTACATAAATATCTGCTAATTTCTCAGCGGATATGCTCTCGGAGATAAGAATAAAGTGGGCACTCTTCGTCAGCCTATCCACAATAACCCATATGGCGTCCACACCCCTCACTTTCCTCGGTAACTTCATGATGAAGTCCATGGTGATCTCTTCCTTTTTCCACATGGGAATGGGGAGCGGCTGAACCTTGCCATAAGGCCACTAATATTCGGCCTTGACCTTTCTGCAGGTCAAGCACCGCTCTACAAACTAGGCGATCTCCCGCTTCATGTAGGGCCACCAGTAACTCAGTCTCAGGTCTCTATACATTTTTGTAGCTCCCAGATGTATGGAAAACTTTGACTTGTGTGCCGCCTCCAATATCTTCTGTCTCACTCCCTCGGTCACCGGTACCCACACCCGGCCACACTGTGTCAAGAGCCCCGACCATTTCGTACAATATAAGGGAAACTGTCCCTAAATCCATTCTATCTTCCAGTTTTCTTTCTTCAAACCCTACACTTGATCCATCTTGATCATATCTAGATGTGGAGAGACCACCGTCATCCTCAGACAAACGTTCCCAATCAGAGAACCTACCGTCTTGCGGCTCAAAGCATCGACCACCATGTTGGCCTTCCCTGGATGGTATAAGATCTCACAGTCATAATCTTTCAGCATATCCAACCACCTCCTATGTCTCATGTTGAGGTTCTCCTGATCCATCAAATACTTCAAACTCTTATGATCAGTATAAATGGTGCACCGTAATCCATACAAGTAGTGTCTTAGAATCTTAAGGGCAAACACCACAGCCCCCAATTCCAGGTCGTGAGTGGGGTAATTCGCCTCATGAGGCTTTAACTGCCTCGAGGCGTAAGCAATCACATGCCCCTATGCATCAATATCTCCCCTAATCCTGAGATCGATGCATCACAATACACTACCAAATCATCCAGCCCCTCCGGTAGCACTAGAATCTGGGCTTTGCATAACTTCTGCCTCAAGGCCTCGAAATCGAACTGCTGGTCAGGGCCCCACCGGAAGGTCACATTCTTCTGGGTCAAACAGGTCAATGGTATGACGATCTTGGAGAAATCCTGGATGAATCTCCGATAGTACCCCGCTAGACCCAAGAAGCTACGAATCTCAGATGCGTTCTTCGGTACTTCCCACCGCATCACTGCCTCAACCTTGGTTGGATCCACCGAAATACCCTCCTGGTTGATGATGTGCCCCAAACACTGGACCTCTCGCAGCCACAAATGACACTTTGAGAACTTGGCATAAAGCCTTTCTGTTCTCAGTGTCTCCAATACCTCCCTCAGATGCTGCTCGTGCTGATCCTTGGTGTTAGAATAGACCAAAATATCATTGATAACCACGGTCACTGAACGATCCAACATCGGCCTACTCACCTTGTTCATGAGATCTATGAACGCTGATGCGACATTGGTGATCCCGAATGGCATCACGACAAACTCAGAGTGCCGATATCGAGACCTGAAAGTTGTCTTTGGTATATCCTCATCCCGAATTCTCATATGATGGAAAACCAAGATGCACCATGCAGCTGATCGAATAAATAATCGATCCTCGGTAGCGGATAACGGTTTTTCACCGTTAGTTTGTTCAGCTCACAATAATCAATACACATCCTGTGTGACCCGTCCTTCTTTTTCACGAACAGGATCGGTGCTCCCCACGGGGAACTGCTCGGACGGATAAACTCTCGGTCTAGCATCTCCTGAAGCTGCATAGATAGCTCCTGCATCTTGGGCGGAGCTAGCCGGTACAGTGCCTTGGCAATCAGAGCGGCACCCAGCACCAAATCAATGCGAAACTCCACCTGCCTCTCTGGAGGCACCCCAGGTAACTCCTCGGGAAAGACATCTCGGAACTCCTGCACAACCGATACACTACCCAAATCTATCGATGCCTCAACCCTCGTATCCGAGATATAAGCCAAAAATCCCGTACAACCCTGCTAAAGAAGTCTCCTAGCCCTCGCAGCTGAATAGAGGGTTGGCCCCTGCGAGGCCCTCTCTCTCCATGAATGACCAGTTTTCCCACACTTAGGGTTTGAACCCTCACTAGCTGGCAGTCGCAATAGATCATGGTCCTATTGGCCCCCAACCAGTCCATCCTGACGAACACCTTTAGCCCTTGCAATGGTATCGGAAGTAGATCAACCTGAAAACTCTCCCCAAGCACATTCAGGACATAGTCCCGATACACCCTCGTATCACTTACACTGTGGTCATCCACAATCTCGACCTCAAGCGGGGACTCCAAAGTCCCTGGCGTATCCCGAAACTTCTTGGTAAGTGCAAGAGATACGAACGATCGGGTAGCACCCGAATCAAATAGGACGTGAGTCGACATACCATTGATCAAAAAGGTCCCTATACATGAGCATATATATACACATAAGCAATACAAATCAATAACAAGTAGGAAAGATAAAACACATACTAGCCACGACGCCTGGCACTGCCCGAGCCTTCTCGGCAGTCAACTGAAATATGTAGCTCTTCACCGCTGGAGCATCCACCTTAGCAGGGCGGCCATCTGTGATCCTCAGTGTTGTGGGCGCAGGCACCGCCACTACTCCTCCCCTCCCCTACAACCTCGGACAATCGTCCTGTTTGTGGCCGGTCTGGTTGCAATGAAAACATATCAAGCCCTTCTTGGGGCAATCCCTGATCACGTGGCCCGACTGGCCACATGCGTAGCATCCCGAGCCTGCCGTCCGATAAGACCCACTGTTCAGTTTACCGAACTTGGCACACCGGCCACGACCCTGTTGGCCCTTACTTTAAAATCCGAGGTCTTAGGATTTTAACCTGATATACTGCTGTCTGTGCCTGCTCAGGCTTCCGCTTGGTGCGGAAGTCCAAATCCATCTCCTGCTCATGGGCCTTCTCCACGACATCATTAAGGGTTTTGCACCTTGTAAAGCTCAGAAACTCTCGGATATCATCCCTCAACATGGAATGATATCTCGTCCTCCTCATATCCTCGTCTGTAGCGTACTGTGGAATCAACAGTGCTCGCTCCCGAAACTTGGCGATGATCTCCGCCACAGTCTCGGTGGTCTGCTGGAGCTCATGAAACTCCCTCACTAGCCGTTGCACTTCGATAAGCGGTGGAAACTCCAAATCGAATCGCCTCACAAACTTAGCCTACGTCAACTCAGCCACACCGGCTGCTCCCACCTGGCTAGTCACCTCTCCCCACCAATCTCGGGCTCGATCTCTCAACATACAAGAAGCAAAAACTACCTTTTCCGCATCAGGGCAAGAACTCGTGCACTGGGCATTCTCTATATACGCCACCTAGCTTCGGCTAAGTATGGGATCCCTGAACCCAAAGAACTCCGGTGCCCCGCACGCCTTGAACTCCCAGAACGAGGGAGTTTAGGCCCCGACCCGACCCGCATAAATCTTGGCACTGAATGCCCTAAGCCTCTCCTCCATAATATCCATCATTCTTTCCTTGACCTCCCAATAATCATTGGGGTAGCGACAAGGATTCCCCTCGTAACCTCGGCTGCAATGAGCTCGCACAGCCTCTCATCAATGGGCTCGGTACGTCGCCTGACCCAGACCCAGATCCTGAAACTGATCCCCCTGCTCCAAATTGTGTCACCACCATACTGAACTATAATATCATAAACCATAATGATAAGGATGTCCAAAAAGGGGATCCTCCCACACCGGTTCTCCTTAGAGCTTCTAGATCTAACATCAGTTCGGGTACAAGTCCTGTGTTTTCAGTAGTACTGGCCCAATACTACCTTCCACACATACCTGTACCTTCTACAAGGTTCTACCTGATAACTCTCATTCATTCTAGAACAAAACATATCTCATAAGCTACAACATAATTCAAATCCTAGGTTATCCTAAGATTTGCTCTACCCACATCAAACCAGAAATTAGACCAATCGTAACAGGTTGCCTTATGCATGAAAATTATACATAGAACAAGATCAAATAGACTTTTGAATAACAGACTTGTATCACCCATATTTCCAGGTATATTATTTTAATTATTTATTTTTGGAGAATCATTGATCTACTCGACGAGTTGGTGCTATAACTCGTCGAGTAGAAGCGGGGTGGCCACGTAAGTTTAATGAACTACTCGACGAGTCAAAGAGTAGACTCACCGAGTAGGCGTTGTGGGTGAAAACCCTAAATCCTCGGGCATGTGCCCTATTTAAGGAACCTTATGGCCCTCATTTGCGGCTACCAGTCCAGAGAGAGAAACCCTAGTGAGCTTGAGCGTGTGGTGTGAGGAGAAGGGCTATTTTAATCCTTGTTGGTGTGGGTTTTGCAAAGAAGAAGGAGATTCCAGCAAAAGAAGGTCAAGGGGTTGCTATTCTGTGGTTTCAAGCAAGAAAACTCCATCTTTGAGGTATTAAATCGAACCCTTCTTATGTATTGGTGTAGAACCCTTGAATCTAGGGTTTTCACTACCCTTTATTGGCTTGGATATGATGCTTATGATGTCCCTTTGAGTGTTAAACTCTGGATCTGGACCTTGAGAGGTCCAGAGAGCGCTAACCTCCCTGCTTTATGCTACTCCATTAGAGATATGAGCCTAGGTTGCCATTTTAGAGGCTATTTCACCAAAAGAAGAATATTGAACGTTGCATGAGTGTAAAGGTCGGACCTTTACGTGATTATTGAGTATGGTAAGGTCAGATCTATAGGTTAGAGAAGCAGATCTGACCTCAGAAGGTCATTTGAGTGGTGCCATGGAAGGAACTCGCCGAGTCCATAAGGGGACTCGACGAGTCGAGTCGGGTTGCCCCACGATTCATGACCTGTGGTAACCCGTCGAGTGAAAGGTTAACTCTACAAGTCGAGTGAGGATCTATGAGGATTCGGAGGACGCCTGGACTCACCGAGTCACACGAGTACACTCGACGATTCTGGTTAAAGTTTGACCGTTGACTTGAGTTGACTTCAGTTAACCTTAGGGTTTTGGTCAACCTGGTTCTAGAGAGAGAGAGAGAGCTGGGAGGGGTAGAATGGTCTTCTACCCACTCCTTAGGAATGAGGACGAGAGAAAGTATTGATTAGAGATGTTATTATGTTGATAGGAGGAGGCTAGGTCGGGTTATCGAGCACGAGAGGTTATCCGACATCGTACGAGGTGAGTCTTCTCACTATACTTTACCTAGAGTGGTAATTATGTGTGACCGGAAAGACTTATGTGCTATGATGAGTATGTGACGTATATTGTTATATGATACGTATATGCTATGTTATGTTATGAGGAGTATGATATGGACCGGAAGGTCAACAGTGTATGGGCCGGAAGGTCAAGATGATATGGACTGGAAGGTCTACCAGGATTATGGGACGGAAGTTCCCTGAGACACATTGATCGGAAGGTCTTATAGAGTTGTAGCCTTGAGTGGTGTATGTGTTGAATGTGGTATTTTGGGGAACTCACTAAGCATTCATGCTTACCGTTTATGTGATATGTGTTTCAGGTGTTTCAGGTACCAGCGAGGATCGCAGGAAGGAGCCGACATGATCTGTACACATTGATGGAGTTTTATGTATTTGAGATATTGGGATTGTTTTATTTGTAGGACATGAGTTACATTGGATTTTTGATATTTCTTATGAATGAAATTATGTTTTAAAAATGAAAAAATTATTTTGAAAATTCACATCGTTACAAGACTCTAACCTAAGACCCTAACGGTATACATATTTGAAAGCATACACATAGCAAGATTCATACGATTATCATAACTCAATTATCAGTATCACATGGCTAACAAATTGGGGAACGACTTACTTGGATCGGCCGATCACGTGCATTGCACTCTCCTCTTTTCCATTTTAAGAAGTTTTTAACTTATATTTTTTTTTGAAAAGCATTTCACCATTTCCTTAGTTTGAGTCCTCACACACCCTAGGGTGTGCCCGAATCCCTCAAACCAAGGCTCTGATACCAAATTGTAACGACCCAATTTTCAAAAGAAATTTTTCATTTTTAAATAGTCAAAACATTTCCAATAAACCACAAATCTCAAGAATAATTGTTTTCAAATTCATAACATCAACAATTTTATTTCAAATATCAGAGTGTCCCATCAAATCAAATGCCGGAGAGTGCATGCCACGCCATCAAGCTTTGCCCTTTCACTTAGGCTCAGAAGTACCTGAAACAAATCAACAAAATGTAAGCTAATTCTTAGTGAGTTCCCTAGAGCATACCCCACATAATCCACATAATCACATAATCCATATTAGCTATAAAAAGCTACATAAACCACAGAAGCCATGCATACAACATATAAGGATGTCATGGGCTCCCCAGGGTCTTATTCCAGGATGCCATGGACTCCCCACATGGTTTTACACCTAAGTGCCATGGGCTCTCCCATGGTCTTTAATAGGAAAACCATGGGCTCTCCACATGGTATTACATCCAAGTGCTATGGGCTCTCCCATGGTCTGTAGTAGGAAAGACATGGGTTCTCCATATGGTCTTACATCCAGGTGTCATGGGCTCTCCCATTGTCTTCCATACAAGCATACCACATATACAACTAGCATACCTCCTAACATATAACCAGTTACCATGTCACATAAAACTACTTCAAATATTGTACCACATATCATAAAATAGGACGGTATTGGTGCCATCGACCCATTGGTATGGTTAGGAGACTCACCTCTCAAGAATTCTGAACGGATAAGATAGGATCAGATAAGTCCCAACGCGCAGCTCCAACTCAGTTGCCTATAACCATCATGTGATTAACTTGTCAAAATCCTGAAATACCATAAATATCCCCAAGGTCAAACTAGGTCAACCCTGGTCAAAGTCCAATTCATTAGTCAAGGTCAACAGTCCATTTTGTCCCTCAACTCGTCGAGTGCATCCAACAACTCGTCGAGTTCCTTCAGTGTCCAGAAAACCGGGAAAAACCATAGCCAACTCGTCGAGTTGTCTCATCAACTCGGCGAGTTCACTCAGTATCCAGTAGTCGAGGAAACCCGATCCAACTTGTCAAGTTGCCAAGGCAACTAGTCGAGTCCCCCCTGCTTGCTTATTCAGATGATACGTCGATTGCACAGACTCTAGGGTGTAGATCTGAAACCTAAAGGTGTCTAGAAGGATAAAGTTTCCAAGTTTATCCTCTAGAACCACTCCGAATTCTCTAAATCCCTTAAAAAAGATTGGAAAGCTCAAAAGCTTAGCCATATCGTTCAAGAATCTGGGGATCTGAAATCCCTCCCTTCCAGAAGAGGTTCTAATCCTCAAAACATTCCAAATATGGAGATATTTTGGACATGCATGTCCAATGCATGTCTTGAAGTCAAAATGGACAAAAAGGGAAGAATATACTCTAAGAACCATGCATGGCATCCATGCTTGACCAAAAGCCAGATCTAGGCCACTATGGGACCATTTTGCCCTGGAGGTTCATAAAGTTGCAAACTTTATGAACCCCATGCATGCAATCAACAAGAAAGATGGGAACTGAAGAGTAAACTCAAGATCTAGCCATATTCTAAGATAAAAATCGAATCTTGAAGACTTACAATAGTCGACAAGATTGCCAAGCTCAAGAGTGAGGACCTTGCTTGTTGGATCTTCTCCTTCTTCTCACTATCTTCTTCTTCTTCTTAAGCTCCAAAAGTCACTATAGCTAACAATATGAAAGGAAATGGGGGTTAGGGTTTAGCACAAACGTTCTTAGGGTTTGGAGGCTAGTAGAAGGTCAGCCTCAAGGTTTCAATGAGATTATATAGGGTGCAAACCCTAAAATTAGGGTTTTTCGTTTACAGCGCCTACTCGTTGAGTTTGGCCTTCCAACTCGTTGAGTAGGTCCTCGATGCCGTGTCCCCTAAGTGAACTCTACTCGACGAGTTGGAGCTCCGCAACTCATCGAGTTCCATTCTAAAACCCTAAATTTTGAAAAAGGGAAAGATACCTGAAATGAGCGTTACAAATCTCCCCCACTTGAACTAGACTTCGTCCTCGAAGTCTGTCGATGCGAACAAATCTGAGTAGTGCTCTCGCATCTCCTCCTTCGACTCCCATGTCCACTCAGAGCCTCTTCGGTTATACCATTAGACCTTTGCTAACCTCATTTCCTTGTTTCGAAGAACCTTGGTCTTTCTATCCAAAATTGCAATAGGCCTCTCAATGTAGTTCAGGCGCTCGTCCACCTGAATGTCGTCCAGAGAAACAACCGCGGCCTTGTCTGTGACACACTTCCGAAGCTGAGATACATGGAAGGTGTTGTGTATCTGGTGAAGCTTGTCCGACAGATCTAAGCGATAGACCACCTTGCCCACCCGGGCGGTAATCCTGAACGATCCAATATATCGGGGCTCTAGCTTGCCCCTCTTCCGGAACCTAATGACACCCTTCCATGGTGACACTTTCAGCAAGACAAAATCCCCCCACCTGAAACTGTAGGGACTAAAGTTGACAATGCTCAATAGTTGAGCATTGTCCAATTCTAGAACCTCCCTATAGTAGGGGGGACATAATTTAGATGGTTATAGGGTTTCCTTAGGCTCTAAGGGTGCCTTGGATACCTTAAGGAGGAAGTTAAGGGATTAGGTTTATCTTGGATACACCTGCCATATTCAATACCTTCCTAACACCTATATAAACCCTTCATAGGGTAAATTTCAGCCTAATCCTTCATTCCAAGTGTCTTGGCTGAAATTTCTCTTATAATCTTCTCTCTCTATAGCTTCCTTGGTTGCTTGAGTTTGTTTGTGAACCATTAGAGGCGCGACACTTGTGACACTTGCTACCAAAGGTCTTTCAAGCAAGGATTCAAGATTGTTTACAATAACAATCTTAAAGTTATGTATTATAACCCTTATTATGTGATTTTTTTTTATTATCCATAGATCTAGGGTTTGTACTTTGTTGTTGATTATTGTATGTTCAATTAGAGAAAACATAGATCCAAAGCATTACGGTTGCATGAACACATAGGAATTGTTGTTATGCTCAAAACCCATCACCATGTACTTCCGGTGCTAAGGGGAAGGGCCGACGTGATGGCACAACATTCTTCCCTCACTATTTTCCTCACTTTTCGATATTGTTACTCTGATGATTCGACATTTTTACTATGTGATGGTTTTTTGAACAATTTAATGACTGTAACTCTTATTTAAAAATGAAATTTTTTATCATGGTTTTTGGGCTGTTACAGCATGGCCAAGTGTTTTGACCATGTGTTTTTAGCATGGGCATGCGTTTTTGCTAAAACTCCAATAAGTCTTCAGACTTGGCTCCGTCTTCGGTCTAGCTTCACCACGAGTCATGTTGTTTACATATGAGATAAAGAGGACAAACACGACACGTGTCAGTGTAACACGGCCCGTGTTTCAAACGCAGTCATTTCCTATGATTATATGCAATGACTTAGTGTATGTCTTCATGCTTTCTTTCGTGACATGACCGGTCCATGTTCTCTTCATGCTCCAATGCTCCAAGCCCCAATATCCAAGCTGCATCGTGCCGACAAAATTAATAAATAATAGTGAAATACCAGACATTCCGAATAAAACATGCAAGTACCCAAATAATTAACTAAATGCAGGAATTATGAAGTAGAAAGCAATTAAAAGATAGAAATAGATGTGCAAAATAAATTCACAAAATGCATCTATCAGAGCACAATACCTACTTAGATTAGTCTATCAACAACTTTTTTTTAACGTATGGTATGACACTTAATATTTTTTATTTAAAAATAAACTATATATAAAAAAAATTATCCAAAATTTTGAAGTAAAAGTTAAATAAAAAATCATATAAATATGATATCAACACCATACGGACGTAGTATTACTAGAATCAGTTACATATTTTTGTTTCGAATCATGTATGTGACTACTATTATTTGTGAACGTGATACCAACTTAAATTACACCTAATAAAATAATTTTTTTATTAGTATGTGGTATGTTACTTAATAAATCAAACAAAGATTTTAATCGATTGTATAAATGTAGATGATTTTTTATTTTATTTTTGCTTCGAAAGAGTCTTTTATATATATATATATATATATATATATATATATATATATATATATATATATATATATATATGCTTAGGTTGTTATATTCAAAGTAATTATTGTGTTATTGTATGCATAAATGTGGGCCAATCATTTTACTTATTTTAAGAAAGTAATTAATACATATTGTTAAATTAAATATAATTGAAAAATACCATCTAATTTAACTAGAAGGGTATTTTAGTCAATTAACATAGATTTAATAAATGAAATTTGCATATTTTAAAGGATCATAGATTCTTTTAATTTTTAAAAATCCGATTTTACGAATTATAAGGTTTTTAATTCGGACATTGTGACAGAATATGTTTGAGTATGTTCAAAAATAAAAAAAATTCTTGAACCATAAAATAATAAAAATATTCTTGAACATATTTCTTGATCATGACTTTAAAAATTTCTTGTAGAATAACAAAATTCTCGAACCATTAATTGAATAATTAAATAAAAAATTACATTAATTCTTATAGAATACATGTAACAATTGCTAAGAATTACATTTATTGTTAAAGAATAAAACTAAAAAAAACTTTCAAATCTGGAAAAAAAAAACATCAAAATCTAACAAAGACACTAATACATTCTAAAAGAATAATGTTGCTAAGAGGCGTCGTTCAAATTTGGTGGTCCATTCTTCAAGCATCAACTTCTATAGATACAAATCCAATAATAAATCAGTGAGAAAATATTCATATTCCATTCCAACATAATTGGAATTCGTGATTCCATTCTGATAGAATTGGAATTCATTTACCAATAATTATATTAATTCGGGGAATTCTAACAGAATATGTGCATGATTATCATAAAAAACATTCTGTTCTGATAGAATACTATAAATGAAGAAATACCATTCAGTTGAAGCATTTTAGCGAGCTCTTTGTGTGCATCAAAACAACTTTCAATTTCGGATGAGAGGGTGCTATAGCTGCCGCAATAAGAACCCTAACCCTAGGAGGGTGCTTATACCCCATCCTTCACCCGCCGCCTCCTATCCGCCATTGGAGCCGGAAATCGCTGGAGCCACCCCCCTCCTACGTCCGAAAGAGAGCGAGCCAGTCGGATGCAAGAAGTCTAGGGTTGTCACACCACCATCCCTTTCGTGGTGGCTAACTGCCGTGAACCGCTCAGTCACCGCCATGTTTATATGGCTGCTGTGAACTACCGGTGGCCAACCACCGTCGCCGCTTCAACGAGCGTCGGAGACGATTGTCGCCGATTATAACTGTGGCAGCGAGCGATCGGAAGAAGAAAGATATTGGCTATCGCGTTGTGTTTCACGTGAGTACGAGTGACTCTACTCGTGTTTGGATGTGTATTCCAGAATATGTCGTCGTGTGTGTGCTTGGTCGGCCGGAAGTGGAGTGTGTACGAGAGGGAGATGAGAGGGAAAAGGTTGGGGGCGACGATGAATAGAAGAGAAGAGGGAAGAGGCGGACGTGAGGATATATATTAGAAATTAGATTTTAAAACTAATATTCATAAATTAAAGGGATATTAATTTATTTATATATTTAGCATAATTAATTAAATGTATGATTACATATTTACCATTTTGAAATGATTGACCTACATTTATTCCTACAATAACACAATAATTACTTTAAATACCTAAACCTAGCTCTCTCTTTGTATATATATATATATATATATATATATATATATATATATATATATATATATATATATATATATATATATATATATATATATATAACAAAATAAAAATATGAAAGTATAGTAAATATAAAACCAATTAGGGGCGGATTTAGAAATCAAAATGAAGGATGCGGATTTCCAAATCAAATATAAAAAATCAAAATAAAAATAAGTTACAAAATGAAATAAGAAAATCATAACGGATCACAATTCAGCAAAAAGTATGGATGGCGGTGGTTATCAAAGGGCACAAAAGTAAAAACACAAATATATTAAGTGGATGAATAAAAAGTGGAAGAGGAAATATCACTTCCCAAATGTAATTATTAAAATAAATGTAATAATAAATTCATATCAATTTCATTAAGACAAAACTGCACAAATGGTCCCTGTGGTTAGTTGAAAATTGCCACTTTGGTCCAAAAAGTTTGGACTAGGACCAGAGGTCCAAACTTTTCATTTTGTTGCGAGTTTGGTCCAATTTGCTATGAACTTTTTCTTAATGACGATTTTGCCCTTATTTCTTGTTCTTTTGCAATTTTTTTATTATTTAATTGTTTTTTTTATAATTTTTGTATTTTGTATTTTATTTTTATAATTTTTTTTATGAAAAAAATAAAAAAATAAAAAATGCAAACTCTCTCTCTCTCTCTAATGCCTATTCCTTCTTCATTACATTTCCTTTACAAAATCTCTTTAATGGTTTCTTCCCCAAAAATTCATCAAGAACATCAAATCTCATTTCTTCCACAAAATCTCTTTACAAGAATTTGCCAGCAGAACCAGAACCACACCATATCTCATTTCAAGCTTTTTCCAACAAAACCCAGATCTTATGTCAAGTTTATTTTGGTGAACCTCCAAAGATACAGATCCCGCTCATCCATTCCTCAAAACCATCGAGACCTGCAAAACTACTCACCACTTCCATCGCCCACACGACACCACCAATAGCTTCACCTGAAACCACAAACCATGGAATCAGATTTCTTCCTTTGCCGGGTCCATCTGGGTCTCCCCAAAATCTATCAATTCGTTGATGGGTTTTGGGGGTGAATCTAAATGGGTTGCATAATCTCATAACTGGTTCATCATTCAGGGGAGATTTGGTGTTGTTGGTGGTTATGTTTGGACCTTTTCGCCATTAAAGTAGAAGAATCATTGAGCTTGTTGCTTGAATTTGCTGGTATTAGAGCTTTGTTGGTTCTGCAAGACGTGAGAGATACGAGAGGAACAGATAGATCACAATCTTCCTCCGCTTCTTCTTTTTCATGTTTTGAAGATTCAAGATGGTTAAATCAGATGGAGGTATCTATAAATTACCACCGAGCCACAATAATACACACAAATCAAGATACACATACAAAGATAGGGTTCATAAATCGATATCTCCAAATTGAACTTCAAACTGATCTTCGTGACTCATTTCAAACAGAGAAAGAAGCTTTCAACTCTACAATCCAAGGTTTGTGGGTAGATGTGGAAGTCGATCTGAGTTGATCTGACGGTAAGAGGAAAATGGGTGGAGCCGGTCGGTGGGCAGATGGTAGATCGGCCGGAGGTACAACAACAGAATGCAAGTTCAGTTTGTGTTGGGCTGGAGAAGATGTAGCCCATAAATTGATTTCTTCCAAAATAGAAAGATTGTTGGTGGGTTTGAGTTGCAGGGAGGAAGACCAAGGGAAAGGGGAATGTGTTTTTGATTGTATCTGTTGTTCTTGAACAATCGTAGAGAGAGAGAGAGAAAGAGAGAGATAGATATTTGGCTTTTTTAATTTTTTTAAATTTCTCTTTAATCAGAAAAATATTTAAATAAATAAAAAACTAAAAAAAGCAAAAGCCAAGGGCAAAATCATCTTTATAAAAAAGTTCAAAGCAAATCAGACCAAACTCGCAACAAAATGAAAATTTTGGACCTCTGGTGCTAGTCCAAACTTTTTTGGACAAAAGTGGCAATTTTCAGCTAACCACAGGGATCATTTGTGAAGTTTTGTCTTTCATTAATTGTATTTCCTTCTAGTTTCAAATTTTTTAAATTAAAGCCTTATTAGTTTCTTTTGTTTATTTGTTCAATTATTTGTTTTGAGTTTTGAAGAGAAAAAAAATTTAATTTTAATAATTCAATATTTTTCTTATTTTTCTTATAAAGTGAAACTTCTCAAATGTTTAAAATTTCATATTTAATTTATCTTTTAAATGAACTCATGTAATACGTAGTGCGTGTGTGTGTGTGTATATATATATATATATATATATATATATATATATATATATATATATATATATATATATATATATATATATTATAATTTTTACTATTATATAAAGCATATTTGACATTTATTGAAATTTAAGAAGTACCATACGTACTACATCATGTATAACCAATCTGTGCTTACCAATCAATACACACATTTTACATTTTCATTTTAGAATTAAACATTAACTTTAGAAATTAAACAATAATTTCGATTTTCTCCTTTGTATCTCTACGATCGCTTTTTTCCTCAAACAAATATGAAAAACCCTAATTAGAAGCTCCGAAATTCTCATGAGCCTGGGTCATCGTTCTCACCATCATCGACAGTGAACCACCACCCATTATCCAACCTCACACCACCGTCGTTTCTGATTGCCATCTCCAACTGAGCTCTCTCACAACACTTTTTCCGGCAACAACAACCCATCTTGATCCGTTACTCTTACTCTCTCTCTACCCTACTTTCTCTCCATCCCCACCATTACTCATCAACGTTGACCACCGTAGCACTCATCAATGCAACCACCAGTAAAACCAGTTCCAATCGGATTATTGAGTAAAAGAAGGCCGAATATCAGATTCCAAAAGGTTTGAGTGTAAGGTGTTCAATTTTTTGCTTCACTGACGCTATCATTCGCCATGGATTGAGTTCGTAGAAGTTTCCGGTCATGGAGGCACAACCAGGTCCTCCTTGAAGCTAAATGACAAGCGGGGACCACCATTGGTAGTGAACAACCACGAATCAACAGTGCATCACCACCCATTCTTCTTTTCTCGCACCACCAACAGTCTCCACCCATCTTCTGCCCTCGTAACCCACCAAAATTTGCATCTATCTCTATATCTCTATAAAACTTTAATCTAAACACACACCATCACTCATCGTCACTAAGGTGGGGTACATTTTATGGGGGTTTTTGTTCGTTTTCGACCACGTACGCACAAACTACAGTTTGGAAATTTTTGTGGATTTTTTGTTGGTTAACCAGATTTGAGAGCAGATTTGGAATTAATCATCATCATATCCGGTTTTTCATCCATGTAACATAATCCCCTTCTCTCTCTATCTTTCCTCTTATGTCTCTGTGGAATTTTTATCGGTTTCTTGTTTGTACACAACACAATTTGGATGTTTTTTGTGGAATTGTTTTATAGGAATCACTATCTTCTTTTTCATTTTCACATTCAGGTGATGCCCCCCCTCTATCTGTATAGCCTTGGTAGAAAGCAAATGGAATTGAACACTTTATCAATTATAATTTTTTGTGGGATTTTGTTGTCAGTTTGAAAAGTTTGCGGTTGTAACAACAAAAAATGGTGAAGGCATGCTACCATGTATGGACAAGTCATAGGTTTGCTCTCCATGTAATGAATCTTCTCTTTCATTTAGTGTGTAGCTTTTTCATTTATAGGTTTTTGTATTTAATATGTATCTTTTCATAATATTTGAACAGGGTGCTACATGAAAGTCAAGTGTTTGTTTAAACAGGTAACTTTGCATCCCTTATACTATGATAGTTCACTTCAAACTTCTACTTGAATATGATTGTTTTTAAGTTGGTAACATGCATCTGTGGAACTTATTGTATGATATGACAATTAGTCTTAATTAGTGCATCCTGTTTATATGGACTAAATATATGCTTAATTGTAAATGTTGGCCGATTTATTGAAATTTTGATTGTTTGTAATCATTCTAATGTTGTCCAACCGGGAAAGATCAACAATTGGGTTGGATGGATGTAGTGGATCTTAGGGTTGACCAGAGTTTTATGATTTAATTTTCCCTTTAAGACTAATTTTTTTTCTAAATTTTTTTGATATACGCAACCCCCTACCACAGTGCTCAAGGAAGTCAAGGAAGGAGTGACCCGAAGAACACAAATGTGGGTATTTTTACCTTTTTTTGTACTTCCTTATGTCGTTTGCCAAATGTTTAACAATTGACAATCATGACTACCGATGTTGTTGGTGGTTTGGATCCAAGTGTTCCTGATGAAACCCTAAGGGAGTGTTTGGCCAATTTGGTGAACTAATTCATATCAGGATACCTGTAGGTAAACGATGTGGATTTGTTTATAGGTATAACTATTAACTAAATGAAAGTACGTTTCCATTTTAACGAGAAGCAATTTTTGATGGGTTTTGAGCATAGCAAACAATCCCTATGCGTGCATGTAACCCTAATTTATTGGATCTATGTTTTCTTTATTAGACATACAAGCATTGAACACAAAACACTAGTAACCCTAGCATGCTTCTACAATTTTTGAAAAAAATAAAACTAAGGTTAGAATCATATCTTGATTGTTATATTGTAATAACAATGTATTCCTAGAAGATCTTGAACTTTGAGAACAAGTGTCACAAGTGTAACACCTCTAATGGCTCACAAAAACACTATTTAACAATTGCACTTTTAGTTCCTGCATGCACTTTTAATTAATTCCTTTAACCCCAAAATTAATACCAAATTAATTTCTGATTAAATACTAATTAATAATATGACTTCTAATTAATATATTATTTCCATAATATATTAATAAATCATTTATTTCAATTTATTAATCAAATTAATAAATTCTTCCTCTTTCTCAATTAATCAGCCTGTCAAGTTGCTATTATGAAGACAACTCAAAAGGATTGTGCTACTATCAATCCAAGTACATACCAAGCATAACTTGAAAATTAACTAGGAAATTATAGCTCACAAAGCCGCTGTCAAAATCTGACCTAGTCAATTACGTGTCCTAAGATAAAGGATCATATAATCCTCCGTTCTAAAAGATATCATGTGGACAAACAACATGGAATAAAATCATTCTCATTGTCCAAAAGTTTGTTTCCAGATTTCTAATTTATAATGACGATGAACTTAATTGAACACATCAACTGAGTCCTATCAGGCCTAATAAATAAGTCAATGCCAAATCATCGAGGGGTCCAAGATATCACTTTTTCCCCTTAGGGTAAAAGGAACAGATAAAATATTGATGGCTTTTGAGCATAACATCAGTCCTATAGTGTTCATGCAACCCTAATTGCGTTGATCTAGGTTTTTCTACTATGAACACAACAACATTGAATACCAAAGCAATAACCCTAAAGTCTAGCATAAAAATCTGAAAAACATATATGATTTAGGGTTTAGATCTTACCTTTGATTGTTATGTTGCATTAACAATTTCAAAACCTCTTGATCTTGACTTTTGAAAGCTTAGTGCCTCAAGTGTTGCACCTCTAATGGAGTCACAAACACCATCAGCAACAAGATGAACAAGGAGAGAGGGAAGAGGCACCAAAAACATCCTAGGGTTTCTCTTAGAAGGTTGGGGCGTTTTTGGCTTGCCAAGGGTTCCTTTTATACTTAGGCTTCTAGGGTTTTCAACTGGGAAACCCTAATCCAGCTGTTTAGGCCTTAAGCAGCCCAAAGAACCTTCTAGAAGGCCCTTGGACGATTTCTATATGGACTTTCATACAGAATTCGTCCATCCTTCCTTTATGGATCCTAAGCCCAACTTTGTAACTATCTTATAATTATAGTATCAATCTCCTTTATTTAATTAATCTCTTTTAGCCACAAAATTAATTCTTAATTAATTCTTGACTAAGATTAATTAAACAATATGATTTCTCTTTTAATATATTATTATTATATTAATAAATCATAATTAATCCTCTTTCTCCTTAATTCATCCTATCAGTTTCTATGGTGAAGGCAACCCAAAAGGACCATGCTCATAATCAGGTCAAGTACATACCAAAATAGTTATGGACTTAGACATTAATCCAACAGTCTCCCACTTGGATAAGTCTAAATACTATTTTGCAATTACGACCTGATCATGAATCGTAGCTTTCAAAAGCCGCCGTCAACTCTGATCTTATCAGTAACGTGTCCTTTAGATAAGGGATAAGATATTCCTCCATTCTAGATATCATATAGACTGAGACATGGATTTTAATCATTCTCTCTGTCTATATGTTGTTTCCCGATTTCTGATTTATGACGACTGACAACAGACTACAATTGAACACATCAACTTAGTCCCGGCTTGGCCAAGCACTTTAGGGTTTCATCACTAAATCATCGAGGGGTCCACATATATCGCTTTTATCCACTTTGGATAAAAGGAACGGATAAACTCCGACTCATATGCTTGCTCTATTTACTCATCAAATCACACACAACAATATGTTTTATAACACCAAGTTACTGGTGCGTTTACGTATTATCAACGTGCAACCAACTCGTAAATTACAACTCATATCTCTCCGTTTCAAGAATATAAGATATTATCGTCTCACTAATCACCCGTGATAAAATCCATGAAGTGATTCAAGTGAGCGTGGGTTTAATCCAATACTCTAATCTTATAGGAGCACTCATGAACTCTACAACAAACTTGTGCTATGTCTAAACACTTTCGACAATCTACAGACAGATTCATGATAATCTTCATTCATACCTACTCCTAAAGTATGATCGATTGTGGAAGGTTTGAATAACCTAGTTATTCTGGAAGTCAAAACATGCAAAGTGAAACACAAGAATAATACTTAATCCTTAATGGCCCCAAACTTGTGAGTATAAATAAAACACCTTTTATTTAGTCACCATATTGATTACTCATTATTCATTGTATAATGTTTTGGAAAATCAACTTATTACTTGAATTATAACAACAGTTGTCCCATGCTCCAAGCATGCACACTGTGTTTACCTATGGTCCTTACTTTGTGAAATAGATCAATTGAACACATTTCCAATGATACTCAGTTCACAATTCCGAATCCTTACCACAAGTGTAAGAATACCAAATTCTTGCCACTTTTAGAACATGTTTGATTCTGACATTTTATGCAATGACTCTTTGTAATGTCACAGCACCAAAATCACAAAGACTTTGCCAATGAAATTACAAAGTGCTCTATTGGAGATTGTTACAAGACAATTCCATAGTCATGAATTTTCACATTTAAAGTACATTCCTTTGAACATCCTTCCTGCATAAAAGTTTCAAATCCATATAGATTCCCAAATTCCAACTCCCATTATGGAAACATTTCCATATTTCCCATACGACAACTCATTCTTAATAGATTCCTATCTATTCATAATAATGCCAATATGGTCCATCCATTACTATACTTCCAACTGCCCACAAGAGACCAATCCTTAGCGAACCTCATATCGTCCTTGACAGTTGTTTAATTTAAATTTAGTCATACCCGGTTCTTGTCCTTTTTTCTTCTTAATGCCCTAGGCATTTTGAAAAATTTAGAATGGATTAATGTTATAGCATATGCAATCGATCCCATACCCGAAGCGTATTGGATACGATTCATAACAGAAACATGATACTTTACCAGTCTCCTGCTATAATATTTCCATATATAGAATTCCCTTATGTTGAATCTTTTCAACATAAATTTTATATATGTACTTTGACTAAATTTGATCAAAATTTCTCGATCTAAGCTATTAGATTTGAAATGAAGTATAATATTCTCTCCCTTGATTATAGCAAAACAACTTTTCGACCTCTACAACTTTGCAAATTCAAAATTTTGTTTTCTATAATTAATATTGCTACCTTGCAATACTTAACATAATGATCATGCTCCCACTAACATGATGATTGTCACTTTACTAGCATAACACTTATGCTCCCACTAGCTTTGGCACGTATTCAGAAAACAACTGGACTTCTAGAAATCAATACTTATTGAATTCCTTAGTTCATATTTCTAATACCAGATGCTTCGATAAACCTTTATCTAAGCTCCTCGAACTCATACAACTTTCCTTAGATAACTCACATGGGTGTCTAAACAATTCTAGAACCTATAGCAATAAGTCTCGAATGTTCAAACTAATTGCCAAATCTCACAATTCGAACTATGAAGAGGGATGCCGTAATCATAATCGAATTTGAGAATGCAATTCACACAATTTCTATCTCCTTAAAATGTTACTAATGAAAGCTTTTCCTCACAATCATTTTCATGAAGCAGAGAGAAACCTTATGACACTTAGATTTTATGGTGTACGTGTTCCTATCCATGCGAATTTGTCATAACCATGATCATAAGACAATGTTTCTGTTGAATCATGAAAAGTGACCCTCTTGAACTTCAGCTACCGCAGTTCACAAGGATCCGCAGTTAAGGCCACATCAGCAACCTCACCCGAAGTCATCATCAACCGCAGTTACTCTTAGTTACTAGATTACTTTACTTTGTCTACTTTTTCTAATACTCTCTATTGTCCAGTATGCCTTGCATGGCTACTCTTAGAGACGTAATCTAGTATGCCTTGCATGGCTATAAATAGAGCTCATTCATTCTTATTCAATACAACTCTGAAGCTATCTTTTCTATCTCTCTATCTGATTACACATTTCTTCTTACTCTCAAACTTTACTAGAATATAACTGATTACAATCTCTCTTCGGAGCAAGTCACTTGTGACTTAATCACTAAGTTTGATCTCACTTATTAACTTGGTTTGAATGCATTCCTTGTTATGAATCAACTTATGTGTATACTTGATATAATAATTGTTGTCATTTCATTTTCTTTACTTTTCCGCAACTAACTCTCTAACTATCTAACTCTAACTTATTAATATTATTGTTGAGCTTTTAGATCCTTCGAGGTAAACTATTCTGCAACTATACTTGTTCTAACGTTTGTTCAAGTGTGTCTCAAAGTTTTTCTCTCAACAATTGGTATCAGAGCCATAGTGGTTGCTTTTTGAAAACAAAACTCTGATTTTCAAAGGGCCTTCTATACCACTGAAGCTCATTTCTTAAAAAAAAAACTTCAAAAAAAACAAAGACAAATGGCACAATCGTTTTCTCTGAGTGTTTCCAACAGTGTTGGTGGTTCTAATCGAGCCCCAATACTGGTAGCAAATGAATATCATCACTTGTCTCAAAGAATGGAAAGATACTTAAGGAGACTTGGTAAAGATGTTTGGCGATCCGTAGAAGAAGGACCACATGTGCCAGTTCTTACACCAGTCCAAACTGACGGCGCTACAGCCAGACTAGGAGGAGGTCAACCAGTCATGAGCTGTCCCACCAAGGATGATCTCGATAAAATGGAAAATGATGTTTTTGCTTTTTATGAAATCTCTTGTGGAGTTGCTCCTGACAACTTCGACATTATCATAAATTGTCAATCCGCAAAAGAGATCTGGGAAGTTCTCAAGAACTTGTACGAAGGATCAGAACAAGCACAAGACAAGAAGCTTACAACCGCACTCAATGAGTTCAACAATTTCAAAGCTCACACTGGCGAAAGCTTAGAAGACTCCTTTAAGAGGTTCAACCTAATAGTCACCAAGTTATCAATCGTTGGCACCATCCGCATCAACCATGAAACAAATCTTCAGTTTCTTAATGGTTTGGGAAGACACTGGACTACGGCCAAGATGATAGTCCAAGGCGATAGAAAGATTCACTATTTGTCTCTCTACAAGCACTACGGAGAACTGCAAGCACAAGAATCCACCGTACTCAAAGATTGTGCTAACTTCGGAGGACCACTTGCTCTCATAGTACAAGCTCCACCCAATCAATCCTACTCTCCCTCGTATGACACTGCACCACAATCATACGAAGCTGATTCAGAGTATGATGATGAAGAATAATTTCAGAAGGCTATTGCTCTGGTTAGCCAACAGTTCAACCGTCTACCACCTCCTTCCTTCCACAAGAATCAACAGTTCAACAAACCTCCATTCATTCGTAACTTCAACCTGCAGAATAACCATCCTCGATATCCCAAAAGTTCTCATCCACCACCGCAATCTCAGAATACTCAACCTAAGGAGGTACCACAGTCCATCCAAACCATTGACTCCGGTACTCCATCAGAAGACAAAAGTGATATTATAATTTGTCATAAGTGCAACAAAGAGAATCACTTTGAAAAGGATTGCAAGGCCAATGTAGTGAAAGACAGAGCATTCTACCTTAGAATGGCTCAAGAACTGGAAGATAAGGAAAAAGCAAGGGCATACGTAGCCCATGTCAAAAGAGACCATCAAGTTTGGTCATTCGGAGATGAAGATGAAGCCATCGGCAGTATCAAAGGAAAAGGGAAAATCTGCATGTTGGCAACTGCAGATGATGATGGGTCTACAAAGATGGAAAGGAACTACTACTACATGGCAAAGGATGGAACTTTAAGCATCGTCGAACAGGTAAAACTCATGATCCAAACTCTAAAATGTAGCATGCATGACTGTCAACCTTTCATAGATAATCTTAATGACACATGTGCTGCCTTCCTTACAGACTATAACAAAGCCTTAGATGAGAAGAACATTGCGTCCCAAGAGATGTTCCATGTAAGAGGACGACTGGATAAAAAAAGACTCAAAATGGCTATGTTAGAAAAGGACTTAGGGTTAGAAAAAGATGCAAGAATGTTGAGTGAAACACAATTAGAGATAGCTTTGAACCAGAGAGATTTAGCTCAGAGTGAAATTGTACGCTTAAATCTTTTAATCGAAAAATTGTTCAATGAAAGTGAAGCTATTGAAAATTTGGGAAATAATGGAACCATGGACAACACATACAATTAGGGTTGGTCAAATGGATATCCTACCGCAATGGATTCCTCACCCCGGTTTAACAAAGATAGACTGTATGTCCCTCCAGACCAAGAATTTCATTTCCCAGTCAATGACAAGACTTTTCCCGAAGACATCAGAACACACTTCGGTAGACTTCATAATCTAAGCAATAATTGTGTCATTGAGCAAATTGTGCCTGAGGTTTCGGGTCACACAAGTGATCAAATCCCTATCTGTGGCACCATCTACCCAAATTCTCAAACCTCATCCAAAGTTGATGAAGAAATTGTTGTTGAGGGTCCGGAAGTCTCGCAAGACTTTCCATCTCTAACCTCATATCGCAGTGTGTCTCTCTGTAGTCATGAATCACAGAAGTATCACAAAAGTCCCACTGCAGTCCAAACTAAGACTTACTCTGCGGTAGTCAAATCATCCCTACCGTAATCCTCGAACAAAAGTTTTGCGACTCTTCAACCAATTCGTCACGAATTACCCATAGAAAACTTTGAAGTGGGTCAATGTTCTCAAATTCCTGAATCTTCAAGTTCGGATGACTCAAGCCCTCGTTTTCATAAATTTTCAAAGGGTTCCAGGAAACCGCAGTTGAACACCAAAGATTGCGGTTCCCCAAAAACCTTAGCTAAAAAGGCTTTCAAAGAGGAAATTCGATCCCGAGGCACAAATAGACAAACTTTTTCGAAAAACAAGAAGCTTGTCAGATTTCCAAAGTCCAAGAGTCCAGAAAAATTTGTTTTCTCACACTATTTTTCAAAAAACTCTCCCATCAAGAAAACTTACAAAAAGGAATGTACAGTTTCAACAGTCATTCTTAATTCATCTGAAACAACCCAAAAGAGTGTAAAGTCTTTTCGAAACAATGGTTTTCAAGTCTATTCCTCAGATGATCCAAAATGGAAGGGTATCTTACCCACTCCAACACTTTTAAAGTCACATCAAAATTTTAACAAGTGGAAAGGTATTCTACCAAATCCACCAAAAAGGACTCAAAGATCTACACGTGCTAAACCATTTTCGAAACAAACTTTTTCAAAGTCCAACCACATTCATGTCAGATATTACCAACCTCGGACCGGTCACAAGTCCAACTCATCCTCTGGACTGCTGACCAAATATGGTGTCAGAACAAAAGACAAAATCTCAACCTGTAAATGTCAGTGTAGTTGCCAAAAAGATTCATCCTATGTCAAATCTAGTTGGAGTTGGAAACCTCGTAATTTTTCAAAAAAAAACACAACACTCCAAAACTGCACAAACACCCAGGACTAGGATTAAAAGTTGACAAGAAACCCGTCCCTGCAACCTCGGTCCATGCATCATTCAGAAATTCACCTATTGCCCCAGGCTCCAAACTAGTTTGGATGCCTAAACTAACCGTGTAATTCTCAGGCTTTGTGCAAGGAGGAACAAGAAGATGAATGGTTAATTGACAGTGCCTGCTCCTTGCACATGACCGGAAGGTTAGAATACCTTCGGGATTTCAGGCCAATTTGCAACGGTGGAAATGTCACATTCGGCAACAATGCGAATGGGGTCATCCGAGGTTATGGTGTTCTCACTACAAGGAACTTCTCTATTCAAAAGGTTGCTTATGTAGAAAGCCTTAAACACAATCTCATCAGTGTTGGCCAACTATGGAAGGCAGGCCATCGAGTTGAATTTGATGATCAATTTTGCTATGTAATGACAAGTGATAGGAACACGTGTCTGATCAAATCATGATCCGAAGGTACTATGTATCCTATGAATGTCTCTCTGATCATAGGAAAACCACAGTTATGTTTCCTATCCAAAGCCGTATCCGAAGTCAGCTGGCTATGGCACCGCAAGCTAGCTCATCTCAACTTCAGGTACATCAACAATTTGGTCACCGGAGAACTAGTCAGAGGACTCCCTATTCTCAAATTCAGCAATGATACTCTTTCTCCTGCATGTGAATGTGGAAAGCAATCCAAAGAAAGTCACCCCATGGTGATTGACTCTTCAATTTCTGAACCACTAGAGCTCTTGCACGTTGATCTCTGCGGTCCATCCACCGTAGCCAGTCTCCATCACAAGAAATACATACTGGTTATAGTAGATGACTTCACACGCTTCACATGGGTTTTCTTCCTTAGACTCAAGTCCGAAACACCACAGATTCTCATCAACTTCATCAAGGAAATAGAACTTCAGATTAACTTACCAGTGCGACGTATCCGAAGTGATAATGGAACCGAGTTTACTAATCATCTCCTCAACAGTTTCTTGGTTTCCAAGGGCATCACCCACAACTTCTCAGCTCCCTATACACCGCAACAAAATGGGGTAGTAGAGAGAAGGAACCACACTCTAGTAGAAGCAGCCAGATCCATGCTCAACTTCGCACACCTTCCTCTCTACTTCTGGGCTGAAGCAGTAGCCACCGCATGCTTTGTACAGAACTGAAGCATTATGTGAAAACATCTCAACAAAACACCGTATGAGGGCCTTAACAACCGCAAGCCAAATATCCGCTTCTTTCATATATTTGGGTGTAGATGTTTCGTGATCAACAATAGAGATCATCTTAACAAGTTTGCACCGAAGTCTGATGAAGGCATCTTCCTTGGCTATTCCACTTACAAAGTTGCTTACAGGGTTCTCATTAGACGTACAAGGCTAATCATTGAAAGCTTCGATGTGAAATTTGATGACTATCACATCCGCAACACCCCTCCATCCACTGAAACCACAACAATCCTGGAAAGTGATATTCCTGCTTCTTCGGGTTCATTAAATCTAGTTGAAGTCAACTATGACGATCTCTTCGACCCTGTTGAAACAGCGAAACTATCCGAAGTTCTTGTGTCTCCGGAAGCTCAACAGCAGCACGCTGATGTATCTGGTCCATCACTATCCGAAGTAGCATCTCTCAATACTTCCACCTTGCCGGTTGAGGGGGAAAGTTCTACGCCGGATCAAGCAACAACCATCGAGGTTCCAGTAGATGTTGCTCAAGTTCCCATCCGTAGAGAATCATTACCATCAAACGTCTCTTCGGATTCGAATGATGAAAACATAGAGAACATTGACACAAGAACAGACTCTAGGATTATCACTCTCCCATCTGCAATCCAGGGGGAACCTTCTCAGGTTCCAGAGGAACTCCCATTAGCAATCCAAGGGGAACCTCTTCCATCTGCTCAAGACAATTCAATTCTCGCTCCAACAATCCAAGATGATTCCGCATGATGTTCTCAAATCCAGGGGGAACTGCCATCTCCAACCGCAGATTCTTCTGATATAGAAGACATTCCCTCTACCGTAGCTGCTGATTATCTGCAATCCCGTCTACACGTATGGACGAAGGACCACCCACCAGGTCAAATCATTGGCAACCCATCCGCAGGTATCCAGACTCGATCTTCCAAGGACTTATCTGATCATTGTAACTACGCAACATTTATGTCCTCGGTCGAGCCCCGAACAATCTAAGAAGCATTACTAGAACCTGATTGGATATCCGCAATGCAAGAAGAGCTAGAAGAATTCAAAAGAAACAAGGTGTGGCAGCTCGTCCCGAAGCCGCATGGCACACTATTGTTGGTACTAGATGGGTGTTCAAAAACAATTTGGATGAATTTGGTGCGGTAGTCAGAAACAAGGCAAGGTTAGTTTCAAAGGGATATACTCAACTTGAAGGTAATAACTATGATGAAACGTATGCTCCGGTAGCACACATGGAAGCTATCCGAATCTTCCTAGCATACGCAGCCCACAAGAATATTAAGGTTCATCAAATGGATGTAAAAAGTGCTTTTCTCAATGGGGAACTAAAAGAGGAGGTTCATCTTTAGCAACCTCCGGGCTTTGAAAGTGTTGAATTCCCAGACCGCTGCTACAAGCTTGAAAAAGCAGTCTACGGTCTGAAGCAAGCCCCAAGAGCATGGTACGAGACTCTTTCTGAATTTCTTGTCTCGTCCGGGTACAAGAGAGGAGTGATTGACCCCACTTTATTTAGAAAAGCAAATGGTAATCACCTTATGCTTGTACAAATATATGTGGATGATATCATCTTCGGATCAACTGATCAAGGAATGGTGAATGAATTTGCTAAGCTCATGACCAACAAGTTCCAAATGAGCATGAATAGAGAGATTAACTTCTTTCTAGGACTTCAAGTGAAGCAAGTTCCTCAAGGAATATTCATTCATCAGGAGAAATACACCACAGAACTGTTAAAGAAATATTCTATGGACAACTGTTCTTCGGCTAAGGTCCCCACCATTGCTTCCAAGTTGTTCAGCAGCTCACCCATACTAGCCAACGTACTTTCATTGAACAGGGTGCTTTGCCTTATGCAATCAAATGAGTATTCATAGAACTCACATGCATAGTTAACTCAACTGGAACGACATAGAAACAAGAATATGTCAACCACGATAGGTTACAAAACTCAAGTCGTGTGCTAGTGATTAACATTAGGGTTACTCTTGATTAGCTCTCGAAACCTTTCAAGATCATTAAGACTCCCATTGACCTCTTGACATATAAAATTTTCTTGTCAAGACACATTCCTTGACAACCAAATATTCAAGAGTTAGTGCGCGTTCTTATCAAGACAAACACTTCACACAATTGGTTTTAGTTGGTCTTTGTCTTATCCAAGACATCACAACTTACCAATTTTTAAATGCGCAAAAGTAAGAAACTTTTCTACTCCACATTTGATGAGTGTTATAAACCTATTCAAGATGTGTTACTTACTTAAGACATATCATTCAATACACAATCTTGGAGTACAATTCTAAGACTTGATTTTGGAAAAAGTATGATTCACTTTTTGATTTAACCATTTCAACAATTCCCGACTCCTATACTTAGAGGATCAATTGCGATATGGTTCTATAATCACTAAGACGATTATAAAACTGGATACAAAAGTACTCTCCCTTCTTTTTCAGAATGGAGAACCTTTATCTTTCTGCCTAATTGATTCTTTCTATTCGTTCTGCTATACAATGAAACTTTTCAATGTATTAGAATTATACATAATCTTGTAAGCATAATCATATTTACTAAACCTTTAGTAAAACATGAAGAATAGCCTTTATTGTTATTTGTGGTGGACTTGACCAATACACACAATGTGTACTAGATCTCCTAGTCCTTCACTTGACTCTTTGTCAAAGAATTAGTCTTAATTTTACAAATATGAAGGTACATCACACAAAGCAAGTTGTATGATTCCAAGTTTCTGTCCAATTGAAACTTGGGCGATGAGAATCTTTCCTTATTTGGAAAAATCTCGACACTACCACAAATAGCATAATAAAGAATCACATCCATATTGCTTAAAATAGAAAATATTCAAACATCAATTTTCACAATTGTCATTGTAAGGAAATATGAATAAGACAAAAATGAAAATTTTATTTTATTTAAATGAAAACAATGCTATTGCATATTTCTACGCAATCTATCATAACTCTCTAAGTAGCAGCTCAAAAATCCGATCATCGAACCATGCGATCGAAATCCATTTCTTCGCGATCAGACTCAGCACACTTCTTCCTTTAAGCTTCCTTTATTTTCTTCGATCCTACAAAACATCAAAATGCAATCTTATCACATCATGTATTAAAAATCTACGAATAGGAACTTAATAGAGTTAGATGGTGGATTTTACCTGAAGCAGAGTCATATATCTTGACTCTCCCATCTTTGTGATCTTTCAGGTAGACACGGTAGCTTCGTAAGCAATTCCCCTTCTCTTGGCAATAGAAACAAGTGGACTCTTGTCACACCCCAAAACCGGAATGGCGGAAACGTTCTGGGGTGGAGGACGTCATGTCAAGTATCACAACATATGCAGTATAGTAATCAAAGTACAACAACCATTGCATTAATAGTATAAGTTTTACATAGGTCACATTTAACAATAACATCAAAGGTAGATATAGGAATATAACATAAACTGCAGCTTGGTACTAGGTTGACTTCGCAAAAGCTCCCGGAGTGTACCTGTCTACTGATGACCTGAGAATACAAGTTATTTTGAAAGCGAGTATCAGCATTTTAATGCTGGTGAGTTCATAAGTATTTAATGACATTGGTATAAATACATGTTTTTCTTCAAAATAATCTCACTAGATAATGGTGATTTGAGTTTTACAGAGAATTAGAATTTTTCCTAGAAAATCCTATATTTTCTCATAAAAGTAGTCTTTTACCAAGACCCAATTGTTTTATGTTTAAGGAGTAATTTCCCCCAAAGGTAACTATTATTATCAAAATATAGTTTATACTTTACGGAATATGTGAGAAGATCACAAGTAAAAGTAATAGGGAAAATACTATTTTACCTCAGCAGTAACGCTGCTGACTAAAAGTGAATAAAACTTAGACTCCATTTGGTATCGAATGAACCATTCGCCTCGGAGAGTCTAAAGGAAGGAAGTACAGACTCCAGGCGGTATTAAGTGAACAATACGCCTCGGAGAGTCTAAGTGAATGAAATACAGACTCCAGGTGGTATTAAGTGAACAATACGCCTCGGAGAGTCTAAGTGAATGAAATACAGACTCCAGGCGGTATTAAGTGAACAATATGCCCCGGAGAGTCTAAGTGAATGAAATACAGACTCCAGGCGGTATTAAGTGAACAATACGCCTCGGAGAGTCTAAGTTAACCTTTAATCCTAAGTAGTTCAGTTTAAAGGTTTAAAATGTGGCCTAGTATATAACTAGGAAAATATATTATGATGGTTTCATATGTCGAAAATACCGTGATAATACTTATTACCTTAAAGCCATGAATTATAAGGTAATTGTAAAGATACTCGTAACCATACTGATTGACGAATGTAAACATGACGACCAGCTGGCGTCGGAATGAATGTGACATTTGTCACCCCTTGGGTTGGTCGGCCGGGACTGTAGCTAGTAGTCAGGATGTGGGATGGTCTGTCCCGTATAGATCTATACACACAATGCCCACTCTCCCTCCAGGAGACTCTGGTTACCACTCGACAACGGTGTTTAGAATATAGATATAACTAAGTTCTCCTTCATGAAAGTTATGGTTGGTTTCTAAACTATACCTATTATAGTTTACTTGAGAGGTTATCTAGATGCCTTTGCTACCCAAAGGTGTTGAACTGGAATAAGAGTATTAACATCTAACCAGATATACATAATATATAACTAGGACTTCAACGACACTTGGACAAATAACCGGATGCTCTAAGTCCATAACCAAACAAGGAACAGGAAATAAAGCGGGTTATCAGTCCTAAGTCCTTCAAACCCTACTTATATAACTATATCTATATAGACATGGATCTATCAAGAATATAAGTTTAAAAGACTTTGATAAAAGCTTGGTAATTTAAAAGAGATTCTGGTACATTAAAATAGATTTGAAAACAAAATTTGGAAACCTTTAGCTGGATAAAACAGTTTAACATGCAGAAATCTTTTTGCTATACAGTTATTAATCACCTATGATTGATATAATAACTTTATAGTTCAACTTGTATTCCCCCCATAAAAGCATTTAAAATCATTTAAAAAGGTTGATTTAGGGGTATGAACTCACCTGAAGTGGGTGATTCGGATGAACGGGTGGTATAGGATGCAAAGTGTCAAGTGAGGACTTGAACACACATGCGGATCCTATTGAGCATGCAATGATACATTTATGTATCCAATTAGTCATTTAATAACTAATTAAGCAAGTAAAGACACTCAATTACATGAAAACATTTTGTTTCAAGTGCTAGGAGTGCTAAGGGTTGCATCTTAAGAGAGTATGGCCTCATATTGGAGTTTACTCCCCATATGGTAGCACCATATGGGTTTACGGTTCTGGGACCATTTCCCCCATGAGTTTACGGCCGTAAACTTATGGTAATGGTGCCATTGGGTGTTTTAAGGTCCTACATCTCACAAGGAAGGGTTCTAAGTTCGAATCAAAGGCTTAGGAAGTGGTTAGGGCACAAAAGGACCCCTCATTGGAGTTTACGGTCGTAAACACTTGGGTTTACGGTCGTAAGCCCATGAGTTTACGGCCGTAAACTCATGTATGCCTCAACCTTTTCGTGTTTTGGTGTTTCCATCTCATGCATGCAAGTTTCTAGCCCTTTATCCAAGCATTTGAAGGTGTTAGGGGCATCAAAACACCATTTGGGGGTGTTTACGGTTTTGGGAGATCCCCAAACCGTAAACACATATGTTGTTGGGGATCTTGATGTTCTTCAAGGGTGTAACATGTAGTCTAAGCAAACAACTAGTTAGGAGGAGTGTACTTACATATAGGAAGCTCGAATGAGTGTTTAAGGGCCAAAAACACTAGTGTGTGTTCTTGGTGTTCTTGGTGTTTTGATGAACAGTTGAAGATCTAAGAAAAGAGGAGGTTTCCATGGATGAAATCTAGTAAAAACACTAGATAAAGTGTTATATGAACGAACCAAGGAAGGAAACACTTACATTTTTGGCGGATTTGACGGAAAGTGATATGATACTTGAGAGAAAAACTTGGGTGTTCTTGAACTAGGAAGTGAAAAATGAGTCAAAAATGACTAAGTGTCATATTTATACTCTTTAGAGTTTACAGCCGTAAACTCCATGTTTGGGGCCGTAAACTCCAAACTCTTGGAGTTTTGAGATTTACGTGATGCACGTCAACCTCTAAAGTATATTTCCTTTTATTTGTTCGCTTTACAAATTAAAAATAAAAATACTCAAACGAACTTAAAACCGGCCAAAAATATGCTGGGATGAATTTGACTATTATTTGATGTGCTTGACTGCGGAGTTTATACGAATGAAAATTTCGGGTTGTCACATCATCCCCCGGTTAGAGGGAATTTCGTCCCGAAATTAGAGTTCAAGCAACCAGTTATTACAAAATAAATATGAAAAAAGATGGGGATATTTAAGTTTCGTTGATCCTCGGGCTCCCAAGTGAATTCAGGTCTTCGCTTGGCATTCCAGCGAACCTTGACTATCATGATATGGCTTTGCTTTGTTCGCTTGACCTCTCGGTCCATGATCTCTTCAGGTTCTCCTACGAAGTTGGGGCTCTCAATGATTTCGATCTCGACGAGTGGGATTACAAGAGTCACGTCGGACAAGCACTTTTTCAAGTTGAGACGTGGGATAAATTCGGATGGAAATTATGGAATCCCTAAAGTAGTCGAGGTCTGACGGAGGTTGGACCATATTTTATCAAGAATCCCTGATGGTCCTAGGTTCTTGGGAAGATAGAATGTTTTAGTACTTGGAACATAATGTACTTTCATGGTTAGATCATCACCTGGCGTGATCGCCATTCTGAAGATCCACAAGTTCTCTCTTACTGGAGGGCAGTCTTCCGGGTTGGTTCTTAGAAGGCTCAGGTCGTCATCGGATTCGTATTTCCTACCGATTGGTTTTCGGAGGTTTTCTGGATCGTTGGAGGTATTGGCTATATATTGGCATCTATTGGTTACGTGGCATCTATCTCGACCCTGTGCAAAATGGACCTGCACTTCTGACTCTCGAGGTGTTTCTAACAGAAACTCTCAAAGTCAGCGAGATAGAGGGTTTTACCAGACGATGCTTGGAAAATTGCAACTTTTCTCATCGTCTAGTAGATACTTTCATAGTATGATTCCTAACTGGAAAGAATCATTCTCTAACTTCGTCCTAAGAGATTTTCTGAAGTGATTGACTATCTCGGGAGATGGATCTACTATCTCCTTCGGGATAGTATTCTTTGGAACACCTAGTAGTCTAACAAATCTCTAAGACTTGCACCATTCTCCATCGCGTCTGCTCCCTCCAGTTTGTAGGAAGCGCGTGTTCTTGTATAACCCACCGACTAACACATGGACTGGTGTCGAGTTTATAATCTCTTTATGATATGGGTTATAAAGCTTAACACAACTTACAATCTACTTTATTCAAGTACTCTTGGTTGCGGAGGTAGTCATGTGGTTCTTAGCATCTTAGTATTAACTTTGGAGAATGCAGTCTATCGTCTATAGGGTGACGGTGACTTTTCTCGCATGAGGAGGCATTGGGTTCTAGGCACTACTCGTCTGTATTTGGATGGACGAAGTGCCTGAGTAGTGTGAGTATCCCTTGCAACTACTCTTCCGGTGTTACTGAGTTCCTCTATCTAGATTAAATCTAGATAGCATAAGATTCTACTTCTCAGAACCTCTAATTTCCTCATCCATTCATCTCAGAGTTTAACCTGTCACAGCTTTCCAGGTTTCATAGCCCACTACTGAGATGCTTAATTTGTGGGATCAGGCGTGAATGGATGGTTGTAGCCAATGTTTTTGACTCTTACGACTTGAGTTACTTTTCCTAACTGAGGGTGTTAGCTACTATTTTGGCTTAACCGGGATGACAACAAATTTCGAATTCGTGGTCATTTTAGTAGCTCAACCCACAGTGGTTCTCTTGGCTCCAGCTCCTTTTTCTATGGGATAGGATGAAGGGTCTTATTATAAGGTTCGTGGTAGACCTCATACTCGGCTCAATCACTAATACTCGGTGTATGTAAGTCGTATATAATTGAGATTGACAGGATGTTCAGATGTGTGGCCCCACCCCAAACCCCAAACCATACTAGGAACAGGGAGTTGGGAGGAAGCACCCATCTTAAATCTTATCGATCTAAATTATATACCACCCTAATGCATATACTCAGTAGTAGTAAATTAATCCCATGAGTTCTTTCTCTTGATTCACGAACCTGGTTGTGCGGTGCAAATGATCCTTCTGGGGGGATCTACTGAGTAGGCCTCAGGTGGTTATTGTTTTCCGGAATATATGCAGTGCCTTTCGTTTTTGGTTTTAAAGTCTAACGGGGTTGGTTAACAGCACGCGGTAGCCCTCTCCTGGGTACTTCTGAAGGTTGGACGAGAGATACGACTGACGGTTCACATTAGGTTTTCCTCACTAGTTTCGAAAGAACCTTTATTCGATGCACATGATACGGTGAAAGTTCTTTTTCACAGCACTAGGAATCCTCGCATGGTTGAACCAAGTCAAGCCATGACTGACGGTAGTGTCGAAATTTACAATCATCAACACGATATGGAATAAAGATCAATAAGACCATGTGCTGAACAGGGCACACAAGTTCTTAGCGTCCCGGGTTTTGTCCAGGGTATCATTATCGTGGATACTTGGACCGTCATGATTGACGCTGAACTCTAGGGGTCCTGGTGTTTCGGAATAATGTACTTATCATGAATGGATTTCTCACGAGGCCTCTCTATAACCGCCTAGTATACACTAGTCATGTATAATTAAGATTAAAAGGACTGTTGACTGAGCGACTCCGCCCTAAATCCACAACCAAACAAGGAACAGGAAATAAGGCAGCATCACTCACTCGAGGTCTATCAATCTTAATTATAAATGGCCTTAACGTATATACTAAGCCATCATAGCTTTACCTGATGGGTTTTTAAGTGATACAACAGTGCTGCGACTTTCGCCTTAACGAGGGAGTAATTACAATTTGAACGGATTATTTTAAGTTTTCGATTAGCTACTTAAGGTTTGAGAAACGTACCAAAATTCTACTGGGTTCTTGATGTTCCCCTAGGCACTAGGGTTAAACTCCTCCTGCGTTCTTGTCATTCCCTTCAGTTGGGCAGTCCCTCTTGAAGTGCCCAATCTCACCACATAGGTGGCATACTGGACTGGTCCCTACATTGGTGGTTGATGTAATGAACTCAACCGGGGTCCTGCAGTTGCGAGCGGTATGCCCCTTCATGTTGCACCTAACACAAAAGAGTTCTCGACAGGTACCATGATGATGGTAGTTACATTTGCTGCAGCAGGGGAGGTTTCCTAGGTATGGTCTTCCAGGTGTCAAGGCAGAAGGGTTGGCAGAGGCATTGACCACTTCAGCTCGTTGCCCTTTGGAAGGTCCATGAGTCGAGGTACTTCCCTCCTCGTTCTCAGACTTTCTTTTCAGTGGATTAGGTTTGAGTTTTTGGGTGGTTGTGCACACGGGTGTTGGTTGTTGTTGTCCATTGTTACAATCGGGATTCCCGATAGGGCTCCTGCTAACATTGGCGTTGTTAGCGTTCAGGTGAGCCATGACAGCTGCTACGGCTGCTGAAACAGCAGCTTGAAACGTAGCTTCATCGATTTGAAGAATCGGTGTCTTACCAGCGGGTTGGTTACGTTTCTTTGGAGGCATGGTTTTTCCTACACGGAAAGGAACACAAGCTGATGAGAGACGATGGTTAACCCTAGACGTATCTTTCTTTACAATGATAGGCATAAATTTTCCCGCGCCTTGATTTATGGTTATCTGAGCGTCGACCTACATCCCTATGATGCAGTTTGGGTAACAGAGTAGGAGTATGTGTATCGGAAAGCCATAAAAGGGGTGTCGTTCCTACTAAGTTATCTTTATATCGGAGAGGTTCACTCTTCGGCTTTGAAAAGATTCGAGAGAAGTTCAGAACGAAGATCACGGAAGAAAAGGCTCATGAAAACTTATGGCTAATCACTCTCAATCGAGGTTTTGGGTTCCGATCTAATTATATTAATCGCGACGGGAAAGACGAATTTGCCTAACACATAGTGTGAGCAGTGTAATCACTAGCTCACTAAATTGTATTATTTTATGGGTTATTAGCATGTCGTTAAGGAGGTAGAAACACTTCTCGGGCTCCATGCATTGGCTCCCTCTGTCCACCTCTTATTCCTGACTGGAAGAAGCGTTGGTTTCCTTCGGGTATCTATATAGGGTTCTCCGCTCTCGTAGACATATCGAATTTCTGCTCCGCCTTACTTCTGATTCTGACTCTGAGTGTCATCACTTCATAATGGATGAATGGAATCTCAGAAGTTCAGGCGAATTCCCCACCGATGTCCTTAAAAGGTATAGGCACATGGTGATTTCAATAGCCTCATCATTGTTCGTTTACTTCCTACTTGGAAATCTTTCTCAATGAACCTCTTCTGGGTCTTTATCGACCCCTCTGCTGATTACCGAAGTGGATAAGATTTCCTAAAGTGGTTTATGCGAGAATGGGAATGTCTAAAGAATCTTAAGAGATTATTAAAACATTTTACTGGGCGATCCATACCGAGTCCGACTACACTTACATAATGTACACAAATCATATATAGCTTAGATCTGATAGGCCTTCGAATATGTGATACTACCCTATATCCACATCCAAACAAGGAAAAGGAAGTAGAGCGAAAACACACATTCTTAGCCTATGAGATCCTCACTATATATAACCTTGGGAGTATACACTCTGTAATCATAGGTCTATCAATAAGGATCTCTTTTAGTTTTCACGCAAGGTTATTTATGGTTCCCAAAATACCCCTATAGTATTTTAATTACATGTTTGATTCTTAATTTCTGAACATGCTTTTGGGTTTATTGCGAGTCTTTTAGTATCCTAAAATACTCCTATAATATTTTAACTTTATGTTTGGCTCTAGCATTCCTATTTGGTAAGTTTCAGATTCAACGCAACACCACCATCACTCCCAAGCACACGTTAGTCGCATCTCGAATAAATGTAGTTGATCAGGTTACATTTATTCCAGCTTTCGATTACATAACTGCCCATGCTTGACGGTAATGCTCAACATCCAAAGACTTTTATTCTTGTTCTTCTTGTGATACTTGTTCGAGTTTTTATATTCTAGATGTTCTTATACTTTTGTAAAATATGGTCATATTTTAAAGTATAATTCTTGGTCAGAGTATTTTATCCCATTGTATTAATAGGTTGTATATCTTTTATGATTTGATATACTGAGCTCACTATAAACAATGCTCTGATACCAATCTGTCACACCCCAAAACCGGAACGGCAGAAACGTTCTGGGGTGGAGGACGTCATGTCAAGTATCACAACATATGCAGTATAGTAATCAAAGTACAACAACCATTGCATTAATAGTATCAGTTTTACATAGGTTACATTTAACAATAACATCAAAGGTAGATATAGGAATATAACATAAACTGTAGCTTGGTACTAGGCTGACTTCGCAAAAGCTCCCAGAGTGTACCTGTCTACTGAATGAAATACAGACTCCAGGCGGTATTAAGTGAACAATACGCCTCGGAGAGTCTAAGTGAATGAAATACAGACTCCATGCGGTATTAAGTGAACAATACGCCTCGGAGAGTCTAAGTTAACCTTTAATCCTAAGTAGGTCAGTTTAAAGGATTAAAATGTGGCCTAGTGTATAACTAGGAAAACATATTATGATGGTTTCATATGTCGAAAATACCGTGATAATACTTATTACCTTAAAGCCATCAATTATAAGGTAATTGTAAAGATACTCGTAACCATACTGATTGACGGATGTAAACATGACGACCTGCTGGCGTCGAAATGAATGTGACATTTGTCACCCCTTGGGTTGGTCGGCCGGGAATGTAGCTAGCAGTCAGGATGTGGGATGGTCTGTCCCGTATAGATCTATACACACAATGCCCGCTCTCCCTCCAGGAGACTCTGGTTACCACTCGACAACGGTGAAATCCGCGTCATGAGGATGTATCTCGTGTTTTGATTTCTATAAACCTTTCTTTTTACTAAAAGTACAAGTGTTTAGAATATAGATATAACTAAATTCTCCTTCATGAAAGTTATGGTTGGTTTCTAAACTATACCTATTATAGTTTACTTGAGAGGTTATCTAGATGCCTTTGCTACCCAAAGGTGTTGAACTGGAATAAGAGTATTAACATCTAACCAGATATACATAATATATAACTAGGACTTCAACGACACTTGGACAAATAACCGGATGCTCTAAGTCCATAACCAAACAAGGAACAGGAAATAAAGCGGGTTATCAGTCCTAAGTCCTTCAAACCCTACTTATATAACTATATCTATATAGACATGGATCTATCAAGAATATAAGTTTAAAAGACTTTGATAAAAGCTTGGTAATTTAAAAGAGATTCTGGTACATTAAAATAGATTTGAAAACAAAATTTGGAAACCTTTAGCTGGATAAAACAGTTTAACATGCAGAAATCTTTTTGCTATACAGTTATTAATCACCTGTGATTGATATAATAACTTTATAGTTCAACTTGTATTCCCCCCATAAAAGCATTTAAAATCATTTAAAAAGGTTGATTTATGGGTATGAACTCACCTGAAGTGGGTGATTCGGATGAACGGGTGGTATAGGATGCTAAGTGTCAAGTGAGGACTTGAACACACATGCGGATCCTATTGAGCATGCAGTGATACATTTATGTATCCAATTAGTCATTTAATAACTAATTAAGCAAGTAAAGACACTGAATTACATGAAAACATTTTGTTTCAAGTGCTAGGAGTGCTAAGGGTTGCATCTTAAGAGAGTATGGCCTCACATGGGAGTTTACTCCCCATATGGTAGCACCATATGGGTTTACGGTTCTGCGACCATTTCCCCCATGAGTTTACGGCCGTAAACTCATGGTAATGGTGCCATTGGGTGTTTTAAGGTCCTACATCTCACAAGGAAGGGTTCTAAGTTCGAATCAAAGGCTTAGGAAGTGGTTAGGGCACAAAAGGACCCCTCATTGGAGTTTACGGTCCTTGGACCATCCTTGAGAGTTTATGGTCGTAAACACTTGGGTTTACGGTCGTAAGCCCATGAGTTTACGGCCGTAAACTCATGTATGCCTCAACATTTTCGTGTTTTGGTGTTTCCATCTCATGCATGCAAGTTTCTAGCCCTTTATCCAAGCATTTGAAGGTGTTAGGGGCATCAAAACACCATTTGGGGGTGTTTACGGTTTTGGGAGATCCCCAAACCGTAAACACATATGTTCTTGGGGATCTTGATGTTATTCAAGGGTTTACCATGTATTCTAAGCAAACAACTAGTTAGGAGGAGTGTACTTACTTATAGGAAGCTCGAATGAGTCTTTAAGGGCCAAAAACACTAGTGTGTGTTCTTGGTGTTCTTGGTGTTTTGATGAACAGTTGAAGATCTAAGAAAAGAGGAGATTTCCATGGATGAAATCTAGTAAAAACACTAGATAAAGTGTTATATGAACGAACCAAGGAAGGAAACACTTACATTTTTGGCGGATTTGACGGAAAGTGATGTGATACTTGAGAGAAAAACTTGGGTGTTCTTGAACTAGGAAGTGAAAAATGAGTCAAAAATGACTAAGTGTCATATTTATACTCTTTAGAGTTTACGGCCGTAAACTCCATGTTTGGGGCCGTAAACTCCAAACTCTTGGAGTTTTGAGATTTGCGTGATGCACGACAACCTCTAAAGTATACTTCCTTTTATTTGTTCGCTTTACGAATTAAAAATAAAAATACTCAAACAGACTTAAACCCGGCCAAAAATATGCTGGGATGAATTTGACTATTATTTGATGTGCTTGACTGCGGAGTTTATACGAATGAAAATTTCAGGTTGTCACAACTCTCTTGGAACAGCACACGGGACAATCTCAGACTTAGTCTTTCTCTTACGTAGAGAAAACTTTTCTGGACTTCCAATGTTGCCATCATCAATGTCCATAGAAGCATGGGAGGTTGATTTACTAGACAAATTTGCTTTACCATTACGCCAAATCATTGCTGAGCAGTAATAAGCAAATAAGGCAAATCAATGAGGGTCACGTCGTGATCCATCATATAGTACTCTCGATTGAACTAACTATATGATTCGGGAAGTGATTGAAGAACCCAGTCAACATCCAACTTCCTTGGGAACACAACACCCAACATTTCTAACTTGTCAATGTATGACTTCATCTCCAAGACATGTGAACACACAAACTTCCCATCTTCATGTATTTTTGCCAATAGGGATTGAGTGATCTTGAACTTTTCAAGTCTTCGAACTAGTGGGTCAAGGAGAACTATTGGAGGAGGTGGAGCAAGTGAAGCATGATTCTCATTTCCATGATCCAATCGTGGAACGTCATCTTCATTTGGAAAGCTATTTCCAAAAGGTTTGGGAAGACCATAGTTGTTAGAGTTTGAAATCTACAAAAGAGGAGAAATTCAAGTTAGTTGATTGAGTCCTTAATAAAACACCCAAATGAGATATTAAGGCTAGGATCCAACACAATGTTCTACAAATTGGAAGAGGGATGTCGTAATCCAATTTGCAGAACACTTGAAGGTAGGTAAATGACGATTTACCAATTTCCACCATAAAAACAAAAATTGAAGGTTTAAGTTTTAAATGAATTGAAACTCCTAGACCTTTTGAGATTCATTGAAGTTTTCAATGGCATGTTTAATCTCGATTGTGCCCTTCATGTTTGTGACTGGGATGTTGAGGATCACAAACAAGGCGTGGATAACCATTCAAATTAGCTTGGTACTCTCGAAGATGTCATCACCTAATCAATGTGCCGGTTAACCACACACGCTCCATTGAACTATGATAATCTACGAGCTACCCATTTCCATCCTTCATTGGTTCCATATTAGTGTGCCGGTTAACCACACATGCTCCACTAACGACCAATAAAGGTGTAATGTGCAATTTCATGGATTAGCACCAATTCCACATTTTTACTAAAGTAACTAAGATTTGGGAATTTATAAAAGGTGTTTAGTTACTTCGAATTTCATTATACTTATAATGGAAGGTTGTGTCCTATCCTACCCGTTCGACTAACGACCCTCCACTAGTCAAGAGTGCGGTGGGTAAGAGTGGATACCCATTTAATCGCCATTTTATAGGCAATTTCCTTAAACACCCCTTAGAGACCATCTTCGTGTATGAGGCCTACTAACGGTAAGACTGACCTTTTACTCGTACATATATAATATGTTAAACTTTTAAATGTTATATAGTATAAGGTGTGTTTTATACTTTTAAAATACTAAGTGGTTTAAACTATTAATAAATTAGACATTTAATTTGATTAATCTTAAACCATATAATTATGATTTATTAATTATCTCTTTTAATTAAACTCTTAATTAAATTAATAAACCATAAGGGTGCAATTTGAACTTTTCAAATGCTAGGGTTTTACAATTTAACATTTCAAAATTAAAACTTTTAATCAAAATTTAAATTCCAAAACTTGAGGGCAAGTTTTGAAACCTTTCAAAACATTAGGGTTTAACTATTTAAATTTCAAAAACTAAAACATTTAAGTTCAAATTTAAATTATAAAACCTCAAGGGTGTAAATTGAAACTTTTCAAAGTTACTAGGTTAAATATATGAATATTAATAATCCTATGTTATCCATATTTAACAAAATCCATCAATTTTGATGAGGATAACCATTGCAAACATAAAAACACCATTTTAGGGAAGAAAAACGAGTAATCTTCAACAAAATCTGGCAAGAAAATCGAAATTCCCGGCACCAGACCCTTGGACTCGTCGAGTCCACAATGGAACTCGTCGAGTAGGACTTACTCGTCGAGTCCATTCATGGACTCGGCAAGTGTGCCAGTTAAAAGGAAAAAAAATTCGATTTTCTTGAACTTTGGCAATTCACTTTTGCATCTGTTCACTAGAAAAATGACTTAAGCTCTGATACCACTGATGGGTTTTGAGCATAACATCATTCCTATGGTGTTCATGCAACCCTAATTACTTTGATCTAGGTTTTTCTATTATGAACACAACAACATTGAATACCAAAGCAATAACCCTAAAGTCTAGCATACAAATCTGAAAAAACATATATGATTTAGGGTTTAGATCTTACCTTTGATTGTTATGTGGCAATAACAATCTCAAAACCTCTTGATCTTGACTTCTGAAAGCTTAGTGCCTCAAGTGTTGCACCTCTAATGGAGTCACAAACACCATAAGCAATAAGATGAACAAGGAGAGAGGGAAGAGGCACCAAAAACGTCCTAGGGTTTCTCTTAGAAGGTTGGGGGCGTTTTTGGCTTGCCAAGGTTTCTTTTATACTTAGGCTTCTAGGGATTTCAACTGGGAAACCCTAATCCAGCTGCTTCGGCCTTAAGCAACCCAAAGACCCTTCCAAAAGGCCCTTGGACGATTTCTATATGGACTTTCATATAGAATTCGTCCATGCTTCCTTTATGGATCCTAAGCCCAACTTTGTAACTATCTTATAATTACAGTATCAGTCCCCTTTATTTAATTAATCTCTTTTAGCCACAAAATTAATTCTTAATCAATTCTTGACTAATATTAATTAAACAATATGATTTCTCTTTTAATATATTATTCTTATATTAATAAATCAAAATTAATTCTCTTTCTCCTTAATTCATCCTATCAGTTGCTATGGTGAAGGCAACCCAAAAGGACCATGCTCATAATCGGGTCAAGTAAATACCAAAATAGTTATGGACTTAGACACTAATCCAACAAATATGACTTATATGCTTGCACTATTTACTCATCAAATCATACACAACAATATGTTTTATAACATCAAGTTACTGATGCGTTTACGCATTATCAATGCACAACCAACTTGTAAACAACAACTCATATATCTTGGTTTAAAGATTATATGATATTATCGTCTCAGAATTACTCGTGATAAATTTCATGAAGTAATTCTCTGAGCATGGGTTAATCCAATACTTAAATCCTTGTTTCAGAAGTACTCATGAATGGTGTAGCAAACTATTGCTATGTCTAAACCCTTAGACAATCTACAACCCAATTCACGACAATCTTAATTCACTACTTACTTCCAAAGTATTATCGACTGTGGATATTTTGAATAATCCAATTATTCGGGAAGTAAAACATGCAAAATGAAACATAATGATAAACAATTGACAAAGGATAGTAAACAATACTCAAAAATAAATCTCCATTACTTAATCATCAAATGTCAACTACATTTATTTGTTACAAGTTTCTAAATAACTATCTAATCACTAAGACTAATATCATCCTTCAGACCAATTCTCCTTGCATGTTGAACATGCTTAACCCTACTCAAACCCTTTGTGAGGGGATCTGTTGGATTCTCTTCAGATGATACCCTCTTTACAACGAGGTGTCCTTCTTCTACTCTATGTCTGATAAAGTGGTATTTTCTATCAATACGTCTCAATCTACCATGATCTCTTGGTTCCTTGGTCAAGGCAACCGCTCCTTCATTATCACAGAAAATCTCCATTGGCTCTTTTATGGCTGGCACTACTCCAAGGTCTCCGATGAAGTTTTTCAACCTATATCCTCCTTCGATTCTTCACTTTCCGGAATGTACTCTGATTCACAGGTAGAATCAGCCACCGTCTCCTGCTTGGAACTTTTCCAAGTCACATATCCTTCATTAAGGGTAAACACCTAGCCAGATTGAGAACGAAAGTTGTCTCTGTCTGTCTGAAAGTTGGTGTCACTATACCCAGTAACTCTTAAATCACTACCATCAAGCACAAGGACCCAGTCCTTAGTCCGTCGCAGATACTTAAGAATGTTAATGACAACTATCCAATGAGCCTTACCTGGATTTCCCTGATATCGATTAACCATGATCAATGCAAAAGCCACATTAGGGCGAGTACACGTTATAGCATACATGATCGATCCAACAGAGGAAGCATATGGAACTCGACTCATTTCTGCTATCTCAGCATTAGTACTCGGACTCTGAATCTTACTCAGTTTAGTAATGCTCTGGATAGGCAACTCTCCTTTCTTGGAATTCTCCATGCTAAAACACTTTAGCAACTTATCCAAATACGTACTTTGACTAAGTCCAATTAGTCTCTTACTCATGTTTCTCAAAATTCTTATTCCCACAATATAAGCAGCCTCTCCCAGATCCTTCATAGCGAAACACTTTCCAAACCATGACTTAACTTCCTACAAGGTTGGAATGTCGTTTCCTATAAGTATTATGTCATCAACATACAACACTAGGAAAGTCACTAAACTCCCACTAGCTTTGACATATACACAAGATTCATCCTCACTTCTAGAGAAGCCAAACTCTTTAACTTTCTCGCCAAAGCAAAGATTTCATATGCGAGAAGCTTGTTTCAATCCATAGATGGATTTCTCAAGCTTACACACTCTATTAGGGTACTTAGCATCCACAAAACCCTCTGGCTGACTCATGTAAACATCCTCAACCAACTTTCCATTAAGGAAAGTGGTTTTGACATCCATCTGCCAGATTTGATAATCATGAAATGCAGCTACGGCCAACATAACCCTAATAGATTTAATCTTAGCTACCGGTGAGAAGGTCTCATCATATTCAGCCCATGGGATTTGAGTAAAGCCCTTCGCAACAAGTCTAGCCTTGAAGGTGTGTACCTTTCCATCCATGTTGATCTTCTTCTTTAAGATTCTTTTGCACCCAACTGTCTTACGAGCTGGTACATTGTCAACCAAATTCCAAACTTGATTGCCATGCATGGACTTGATCTCGTTCTCCATTTCCTCTTTCCACTTGGAAAACTCAAGGTCTGACATGGGTTCCTTGTACTTAGAAGGCTCATCCAAATTTACCAGTGTACTATCTATGATAAACGTATCACCATCTGAAGTAATATGGAAACCATAAGACTCAGGTGCCATTCTAACTCTGCTGGAACGTCTAAGAGGTAATGACCCGTCAATGGGTTCAACATGAATTTCTTCCTCAGGTTGAGCACTAGTGTTTGAGGTTACTTCATCGCTTGACTCTTGAATCTCTTCAAGATCAATTCTACTCCCACTGACCTCTTTGTATATGAGCTCTCTCTCTCTCTCTCTCTCAAGATTCCCCGTCGCGCTACGAACCAAGGAAGGAAACACTTACATTTTTGGCGGATTTGACGGAAAGTGATATGATACTTGAGAGAAAAACTTGGGTGTTCTTGAACTAGGAAGTGAAAAATGAGTCAAAAATGACTAAGTGTCATATTTATACTCTTTAGAGTTTACAGCCGTAAACTCCATGTTTGGGGCCGTAAACTCCAAACTCTTGGAGTTTTGAGATTTACGTGATGCACGTCAACCTCTAAAGTATACTTCCTTTTATTTGTTCGCTTTACAAATTAAAAATAAAAATACTCAAACGAACTTAAAACCGGCCAAAAATATGCTGGGATGAATTTGACTATTATTTGATGTGCTTGACTGCGGAGTTTATACGAATGAAAATTTCGGGTTGTCACATCATCCCCCCGTTAGAGGGAATTTCGTCCCGAAATTAGAGTTCAAGCAACCAGTTATTACAAAATAAATATGAAAAAAGATGGGGATATTTAAGTTTCGTTGATCCTCGGGCTCCCAAGTGAATTCAGGTCTTCGCTTGGCATTCCAGCGAACCTTGACTATCATGATATGGCTTTGCTTTGTTCGCTTGACCTCTCGGTCCATGATCTCTTCAGGTTCTCCTACGAAGTTGGGGCTCTCAATGATTTCGATCTCGACGAGTGGGATTACAAGAGTCACGTCGGACAAGCACTTTTTCAAGTTGAGACGTGGGATAAATTCGGATGGAAATTATGGAATCCCTAAAGTAGTCGAGGTCTGACGGAGGTTGGACCATATTTTATCAAGAATCCCTGATGGTCCTAGGTTCTTGGGAAGATAGAATGTTTTAGTACTTGGAACATAATGTACTTTCATGGTTAGATCATCACCTGGCGTGATCGCCATTCTGAAGATCCACAAGTTCTCTCTTACTGGAGGGCAGTCTTCCGGGTTGGTTCTTAGAAGGCTCAGGTCGTCATCGGATTCGTATTTCCTACCGATTGGTTTTCGGAGGTTTTCTGGATCGTTGGAGGTATTGGCTATATATTGGCATCTATTGGTTACGTGGCATCTATCTCGACCCTGTGCAAAATGGACCTGCACTTCTGACTCTCGAGGTGTTTCTAACAGAAACTCTCAAAGTCAGCGAGATAGAGGGTTTTACCAGACGATGCTTGGAAAATTGCAACTTTTCTCATCGTCTAGTAGATACTTTCATAGTATGATTCCTAACTGGAAAGAATCATTCTCTTACTCGCTTCGCTGTTTCATGGATAGCAGCCTCTGATCAGGGCTAAGTTCGTCCTAAGAGATTTTCTGAAGTGATTGACTATCTCGGGAGATGGATCTACTATCTCCTTCGGGATAGTATTCTTTGGAACACCTAGTAGTCTAACAAATCTCTAAGACTTGCACCATTCTCCATCGCGTCTGCTCCCTCCAGTTTGTAGGAAGCGCGTGTTCTTGTATAACCCACCGACTAACACATGGACTGGTGTCGAGTTTATAATCTCTTTATGATATGGGTTATAAAGCTTAACGCAACTTACAATCTACTTTATTCAAGTACTCTTGGTTGCGGAGGTAGTCATGTGGTTCTTAGCATCTTAGTATTAACTTTGGAGAATGCAGTCTATCGTCTATAGGGTGACGGTGACTTTTCTCGCATGAGGAGGCATTGGGTTCTAGGCACTACTCGTCTGTATTTGGATGGACGAAGTGCCTGAGTAGTGTGAGTATCCCTTGCAACTACTCTTCCGGTGTTACTGAGTTCCTCTATCTAGATTAAATCTAGATAGCATAAGATTCTACTTCTCAGAACCTCTAATTTCCTCATCCATTCATCTCAGAGTTTAACCTGTCACAGCTTTCCAGGTTTCATAGCCCACTACTGAGATGCTTAATTTGTGGGATCAGGCGTGAATGGATGGTTGTAGCCAATGTTTTTGACTCTTACGACTTGAGTTACTTTTCCTAACTGAGGGTGTTAGCTACTATTTTGGCTTAACCGGGATGACAACAAATTTCGAATTCGTGGTCATTTTAGTAGCTCAACCCACAGTGGTTCTCTTGGCTCCAGCTCCTTTTTCTATGGGATAGGATGAAGGGTCTTATTATAAGGTTCGTGGTAGACCTCATACTTGGCTCAATCACTAATACTCGGTGTATGTAAGTCGTATATAATTGAGATTGAGAGGATGTTCAGATGTGTGGCCCCACCCCAAACCCCAAACCATACTAGGAACAGGGAGTTGGGAGGAAGCACCCATCTTAAATCTTATCGATCTAAATTATATACCACCCTAATGCATATACTCAGTAGTAGTAAATTAATCCCATGAGTTCTTTCTCTTGATTCACGAACCTGGTTGTGCGGTGCAAATGGTCCTTCTGGGGGGATCTACTGAGTAGGCCTCAGGTGGTTATTGTTTTCCGGAATATATGCAGTGCCTTTCGTTTTTGGTTTTAAAGTCTAACGGGGTTGGTTAACAGCACGCGGTAGCCCTCTCCTGGGTACTTCTGAAGGTTGGACGAGAGATACGACTGACGGTTCACATTAGGTTTTCCTCACTAGTTTCGAAAGAACCTTTATTCGATGCACATGATACGGTGAAAGTTCTTTTTCACAGCACTAGGAATCCTCGCATGGTTGAACCAAGTCAAGCCATGACTGACGGTAGTGTCGAAATTTACAATCATCAACACGATATGGAATAAAGATCAATAAGACCATGTGCTGAACAGGGCACACAAGTTCTTAGCGTCCCGGGTTTTGTCCAGGGTATCATTATCGTGGATACTTGGACCGTCATGATTGACGCTGAACTCTAGGGGTCCTGGTGTTTCGGAATAATGTACTTATCATGAATGGATTTCTCACGAGGCCTCTCTATAACCGCCTAGTATACACTAGTCATGTATAATTAAGATTAAAAGGACTGTTGACTGAGCGACTCCGCCCTAAATCCACAACCAAACAAGGAACAGGAAATAAGGCAGCATCACTCACTCGAGGTCTATCAATCTTAATTATAAATGGCCTTAACGTATATACTAAGCCATCATAGCTTTACCTGATGGGTTTTTAAGTGATACAACAGTGCTGCGACTTTCGCCTTAACGAGGGAGTAATTACAATTTGAACGGATTATTTTAAGTTTTCGATTAGCTACTTAAGGTTTGAGAAACGTACCAAAATTCTACCGGGTTCTTGATGTTCCCCTAGGCACTAGGGTTAAACTCCTCCTGCGTTCTTGTCATTCCCTTCAGTTGGGCAGTCCCTCTTGAAGTGCCCAATCTCACCACATAGGTGGCATACTGGACTGGTCCCTACATTGGTGGTTGATGTAATGAACTCAACCGGGGTCCTGCAGTTGCGAGCGGTATGCCCCTTCATGTTGCACCTAACACAAAAGAGTTCTCGACAGGTACCATGATGATGGTAGTTACATTTGCTGCAGCAGGGGAGGTTTCCTAGGTATGGTCTTCCAGGTGTCAAGGCAGAAGGGTTGGCAGAGGCATTGACCACTTCAGCTCGTTGCCCTTTGGAAGGTCCATGAGTCGAGGTACTTCCCTCCTCGTTCTCAGACTTTCTTTTCAGTGGATTAGGTTTGAGTTTTTGGGTGGTTGTGCACACGGGTGTTGGTTGTTGTTGTCCATTGTTACAATCGGGATTCCCGATAGGGCTCCTGCTAACATTGGCGTTGTTAGCGTTCAGGTGAGCCATGACAGCTGCTACGGCTGCTGAAACAGCAGCTTGAAACGTAGCTTCATCGATTTGAAGAATCGGTGTCTTACCAGCGGGTTGGTTACGTTTCTTTGGAGGCATGGTTTTTCCTACACGGAAAGGAACACAAGCTGATGAGAGACGATGGTTAACCCTAGACGTATCTTTCTTTACAATGATAGGCATAAATTTTCCCGCGCCTTGATTTATGGTTATCTGAGCGTCGACCTACATCCCTATGATGCAGTTTGGGTAACAGAGTAGGAGTATGTGTATCGGAAAGCCATAAAAGGGGTGTCGTTCCTACTAAGTTATCTTTATATCGGAGAGGTTCACTCTCCGGCTTTGAAAAGATTCGAGAGAAGTTCAGAACGAAGATCACGGAAGAAAAGGCTCATGAAAACTTATGGCTAATCACTCTCAATCGAGGTTTTGGGTTCCGATCTAATTATATTAATCGCGACGGGAAAGACGAATTTGCCTAACACATAGTGTGAGCAGTGTAATCACTAGCTCACTAAATTGTATTATTTTATGGGTTATTAGCATGTCGTTAAGGAGGTAGAAACACTTCTCGGGCTCCATGCATTGGCTCCCTCTGTCCACCTCTTATTCCTGACTGGAAGAAGCGTTGGTTTCCTTCGGGTATCTATATAGGGTTCTCCGCTCTCGTAGACATATCGAATTTCTGCTCCGCCTTACTTCTGATTCTGACTCTGAGTGTCATCACTTCATAATGGATGAATGGAATCTCAGAAGTTCAGGCGAATTCCCCACCGATGTCCTTAAAAGGTATAGGCACATGGTGATTTCAATAGCCTCATCATTGTTCGTTTACTTCCTACTTGGAAATCTTTCTCAATGAACCTCTTCTGGGTCTTTATCGACCCCTCTGCTGATTACCGAAGTGGATAAGATTTCCTAAAGTGGTTTATGCGAGAATGGGAATGTCTAAAGAATCTTAAGAGATTATTAAAACATTTTACTGGGCGATCCATACCGAGTCCGACTACACTTACATAATGTACACAAATCATATATAGCTTAGATCTGATAGGCCTTCGAATATGTGATACTACCCTATATCCACATCCAAACAAGGAAAAGGAAGTAGAGCGAAAACACACATTCTTAGCCTATGAGATCCTCACTATATATAACCTTGGGAGTATACACTCTGTAATCATAGGTCTATCAATAAGGATCTCTTTTAGTTTTCACGCAAGGTTATTTATGGTTCCCAAAATACCCCTATAGTATTTTAATTACATGTTTGATTCTTAATTTCTGAACATGCTTTTGGATTTATTGCGAGTCTTTTAGTATCCTAAAATACTCCTATAATATTTTAACTTTATGTTTGGCTCTAGCATTCCTATTTGGTAAGTTTCAGATTCAACGCAACACCACCATCACTCCCAAGCACACGTTAGTCGCATCTCGAATAAATGTAGTTGATCAGGTTACATTTATTCCAGCTTTCGATTACATAACTGCCCATGCTTGACGGTAATGCTCAACATCCAAAGACTTTTATTCTTGTTCTTCTTGTGATACTTGTTCGGGTTTTTATATTCTAGATGTTCTTATACTTTTGTAAAATATGGTCATATTTTAAAGTATAATTCTTGGTCAGAGTATTTTATCCCATTGTATTAATAGGTTGTATATCTTTTATGATTTGATATACTGAGCTCACTATAAACAATGCTCTGATACCAATCTGTCACACCCCAAAACCGGAACGGCGGAAACGTTCTGGGGTGGAGGACGTCATGTCAAGTATCACAACATATGCAGTATAGTAATCAAAGTACAACAACCATTGCATTAATAGTATCAGTTTTACATAGGTTACATTTAACAATAACATCAAAGGTAGATATAGGAATATAACATAAACTGCAGCTTGGTACTAGGCTGACTTCGCAAAAGCTCCCAGAGTGTACCTGTCTACTGAATGAAATACAGACTCCAGGCGGTATTAAGTGAACAATACGCCTCGGAGAGTCTAAGTGAATGAAATACAGACTCCATGCGGTATTAAGTGAACAATACGCCTCGGAGAGTCTAAGTTAACCTTTAATCCTAAGTAGGTCAGTTTAAAGGATTAAAATGTGGCCTAGTGTATAACTAGGAAAACATATTATGATGGTTTCATATGTCGAAAATACCGTGATAATACTTATTACCTTAAAGCCATCAATTATAAGGTAATTGTAAAGATACTCGTAACCATACTGATTGACGGATGTAAACATGACGACCTGCTGGCGTCGAAATGAATGTGACATTTGTCACCCCTTGGGTTGGTCGGCCGGGAATGTAGCTAGCAGTCAGGATGTGGGATGGTCTGTCCCGTATAGATCTATACACACAATGCCCGCTCTCCCTCCAGGAGACTCTGGTTACCACTCGACAACGGTGAAATCCGCGTCATGAGGATGTATCTCGTGTTTTGATTTCTATAAACCTTTCTTTTTACTAAAAGTACAAGTGTTTAGAATATAGATATAACTAAATTCTCCTTCATGAAAGTTATGGTTGGTTTCTAAACTATACCTATTATAGTTTACTTGAGAGGTTATCTAGATGCCTTTGCTACCCAAAGGTGTTGAACTGGAATAAGAGTATTAACATCTAACCAGATATACATAATATATAACTAGGACTTCAACGACACTTGGACAAATAACCGGATGCTCTAAGTCCATAACCAAACAAGGAACAGGAAATAAAGCGGGTTATCAGTCCTAAGTCCTTCAAACCCTACTTATATAACTATATCTATATAGACATGGATCTATCAAGAATATAAGTTTAAAAGACTTTGATAAAAGCTTGGTAATTTAAAAGAGATTCTGGTACATTAAAATAGATTTGAAAACAAAATTTGGAAACCTTTAGCTGGATAAAACAGTTTAACATGCAGAAATCTTTTTGCTATACAGTTATTAGTCACCTGTGATTGATATAATAACTTTATAGTTCAACTTGTATTCCCCCCATAAAAGCATTTAAAATCATTTAAAAAGGTTGATTTATGGGTATGAACTCACCTGAAGTGGGTGATTCGGATGAACGGGTGGTATAGGATGCTAAGTGTCAAGTGAGGACTTGAACACACATGCGGATCCTATTGAGCATGCAGTGATACATTTATGTATCCAATTAGTCATTTAATAACTAATTAAGCAAGTAAAGACACTGAATTACATGAAAACATTTTGTTTCAAGTGCTAGGAGTGCTAAGGGTTGCATCTTAAGAGAGTATGGCCTCACATGGGAGTTTACTCCCCATATGGTAGCACCATATGGGTTTACGGTTCTGCGACCATTTCCCCCATGAGTTTACGGCCGTAAACTCATGGTAATGGTGCCATTGGGTGTTTTAAGGTCCTACATCTCACAAGGAAGGGTTCTAAGTTCGAATCAAAGGCTTAGGAAGTGGTTAGGGCACAAAAGGACCCCTCATTGGAGTTTACGGTCCTTGGACCATCCTTGAGAGTTTATGGTCGTAAACACTTGGGTTTACGGTCGTAAGCCCATGAGTTTACGGCCGTAAACTCATGTATGCCTCAACATTTTCGTGTTTTGGTGTTTCCATCTCATGCATGCAAGTTTCTAGCCCTTTATCCAAGCATTTGAAGGTGTTAGGGGCATCAAAACACCATTTGGGGGTGTTTACGGTTTTGGGAGATCCCCAAACCGTAAACACATATGTTCTTGGGGATCTTGATGTTATTCAAGGGTTTAACATGTATTCTAAGCAAACAACTAGTTAGGAGGAGTGTACTTACTTATAGGAAGCTCGAATGAGTCTTTAAGGGCCAAAAACACTAGTGTGTGTTCTTGGTGTTCTTGGTGTTTTGATGAACAGTTGAAGATCTAAGAAAAGAGGAGATTTCCATGGATGAAATCTAGTAAAAACACTAGATAAAGTGTTATATGAACGAACCAAGGAAGGAAACACTTACATTTTTGGCGGATTTGACGGAAAGTGATGTGATACTTGAGAGAAAAACTTGGGTGTTCTTGAACTAGGAAGTGAAAAATGAGTCAAAAATGACTAAGTGTCATATTTATACTCTTTAGAGTTTACGGCCGTAAACTCCATGTTTGGGGCCGTAAACTCCAAACTCTTGGAGTTTTGAGATTTGCGTGATGCACGACAACCTCTAAAGTATACTTCCTTTTATTTGTTCGCTTTACGAATTAAAAATAAAAATACTCAAACAGACTTAAACCCGGCCAAAAATATGCTGGGATGAATTTGACTATTATTTGATGTGCTTGACTGCGGAGTTTATACGAATGAAAATTTCAGGTTGTCACAACTCTCTTGGAACAGCACACGGGACAATCTCAGACTTAGTCTTTCTCTTACGTAGAGAAAACTTTTCTGGACTTCCAATGTTGCCATCATCAATGTCCATAGAAGCATGGGAGGTTGATTTACTAGACAAATTTGCTTTACCATTACGCCAAATCATTGCTGAGCAGTAATAAGCAAATAAGGCAAATCAATGAGGGTCACGTCGTGATCCATCATATAGTACTCTCGATTGAACTAACTATATGATTCGGGAAGTGATTGAAGAACCCAGTCAACATCCAACTTCCTTGGGAACACAACACCCAACATTTCTAACTTGTCAATGTATGACTTCATCTCCAAGACATGTGAACACACAAACTTCCCATCTTCATGTATTTTTGCCAATAGGGATTGAGTGATCTTGAACTTTTCAAGTCTTCGAACTAGTGGGTCAAGGAGAACTATTGGAGGAGGTGGAGCAAGTGAAGCATGATTCTCATTTCCATGATCCAATCGTGGAACGTCATCTTCATTTGGAAAGCTATTTCCAAAAGGTTTGGGAAGACCATAGTTGTTAGAGTTTGAAATCTACAAAAGAGGAGAAATTCAAGTTAGTTGATTGAGTCCTTAATAAAACACCCAAATGAGATATTAAGGCTAGGATCCAACACAATGTTCTACAAATTGGAAGAGGGATGTCGTAATCCAATTTGCAGAACACTTGAAGGTAGGTAAATGACGATTTACCAATTTCCACCATAAAAACAAAAATTGAAGGTTTAAGTTTTAAATGAATTGAAACTCCTAGACCTTTTGAGATTCATTGAAGTTTTCAATGGCATGTTTAATCTCGATTGTGCCCTTCATGTTTGTGACTGGGATGTTGAGGATCACAAACAAGGCGTGGATAACCATTCAAATTAGCTTGGTACTCTCGAAGATGTCATCACCTAATCAATGTGCCGGTTAACCACACACGCTCCATTGAACTATGATAATCTACGAGCTACCCATTTCCATCCTTCATTGGTTCCATATTAGTGTGCCGGTTAACCACACATGCTCCACTAACGACCAATAAAGGTGTAATGTGCAATTTCATGGATTAGCACCAATTCCACATTTTTACTAAAGTAACTAAGATTTGGGAATTTATAAAAGGTGTTTAGTTACTTCGAATTTCATTATACTTATAATGGAAGGTTGTGTCCTATCCTACCCGTTCGACTAACGACCCTCCACTAGTCAAGAGTGCGGTGGGTAAGAGTGGATACCCATTTAATCGCCATTTTATAGGCAATTTCCTTAAACACCCCTTAGAGACCATCTTCGTGTATGAGGCCTACTAACGGTAAGACTGACCTTTTACTCGTACATATATAATATGTTAAACTTTTAAATGTTATATAGTATAAGGTGTGTTTTATACTTTTAAAATACTAAGTGGTTTAAACTATTAATAAATTAGACATTTAATTTGATTAATCTTAAACCATATAATTATGATTTATTAATTATCTCTTTTAATTAAACTCTTAATTAAATTAATAAACCATAAGGGTGCAATTTGAACTTTTCAAATGCTAGGGTTTTACAATTTAACATTTCAAAATTAAAACTTTTAATCAAAATTTAAATTCCAAAACTTGAGGGCAAGTTTTGAAACCTTTCAAAACATTAGGGTTTAACTATTTAAATTTCAAAAACTAAAACATTTAAGTTCAAATTTAAATTATAAAACCTCAAGGGTGTAAATTGAAACTTTTCAAAGTTACTAGGTTAAATATATGAATATTAATAATCCTATGTTATCCATATTTAACAAAATCCATCAATTTTGATGAGGATAACCATTGCAAACATAAAAACACCATTTTAGGGAAGAAAAACGAGTAATCTTCAACAAAATCTGGCAAGAAAATCGAAATTCCCGGCACCAGACCCTTGGACTCGTCGAGTCCACAATGGAACTCGTCGAGTAGGACTTACTCGTCGAGTCCATTCATGGACTCGGCAAGTGTGCCAGTTAAAAGGAAAAAAAATTCGATTTTCTTGAACTTTGGCAATTCACTTTTGCATCTGTTCACTAGAAAAATGACTTAAGCTCTGATACCACTGATGGGTTTTGAGCATAACATCATTCCTATGGTGTTCATGCAACCCTAATTACTTTGATCTAGGTTTTTCTATTATGAACACAACAACATTGAATACCAAAGCAATAACCCTAAAGTCTAGCATACAAATCTGAAAAAACATATATGATTTAGGGTTTAGATCTTACCTTTGATTGTTATGTGGCAATAACAATCTCAAAACCTCTTGATCTTGACTTCTGAAAGCTTAGTGCCTCAAGTGTTGCACCTCTAATGGAGTCACAAACACCATAAGCAATAAGATGAACAAGGAGAGAGGGAAGAGGCACCAAAAACGTCCTAGGGTTTCTCTTAGAAGGTTGGGGGCGTTTTTGGCTTGCCAAGGTTTCTTTTATACTTAGGCTTCTAGGGATTTCAACTGGGAAACCCTAATCCAGCTGCTTCGGCCTTAAGCAACCCAAAGACCCTTCCAAAAGGCCCTTGGACGATTTCTATATGGACTTTCATATAGAATTCGTCCATGCTTCCTTTATGGATCCTAAGCCCAACTTTGTAACTATCTTATAATTACAGTATCAGTCCCCTTTATTTAATTAATCTCTTTTAGCCACAAAATTAATTCTTAATCAATTCTTGACTAATATTAATTAAACAATATGATTTCTCTTTTAATATATTATTCTTATATTAATAAATCAAAATTAATTCTCTTTCTCCTTAATTCATCCTATCAGTTGCTATGGTGAAGGCAACCCAAAAGGACCATGCTCATAATCGGGTCAAGTAAATACCAAAATAGTTATGGACTTAGACACTAATCCAACAAATATGACTTATATGCTTGCACTATTTACTCATCAAATCATACACAACAATATGTTTTATAACATCAAGTTACTGATGCGTTTACGCATTATCAATGCACAACCAACTTGTAAACAACAACTCATATATCTTGGTTTAAAGATTATATGATATTATCGTCTCAGAATTACTCGTGATAAATTTCATGAAGTAATTCTCTGAGCATGGGTTAATCCAATACTTAAATCCTTGTTTCAGAAGTACTCATGAATGGTGTAGCAAACTATTGCTATGTCTAAACCCTTAGACAATCTACAACCCAATTCACGACAATCTTAATTCACTACTTACTTCCAAAGTATTATCGACTGTGGATATTTTGAATAATCCAATTATTCGGGAAGTAAAACATGCAAAATGAAACATAATGATAAACAATTGACAAAGGATAGTAAACAATACTCAAAAATAAATCTCCATTACTTAATCATCAAATGTCAACTACATTTATTTGTTACAAGTTTCTAAATAACTATCTAATCACTAAGACTAATATCATCCTTCAGACCAATGCTCCTTGCATGTTGAACATGCTTAACCCTACTCAAACCCTTTGTGAGGGGATCTGTTGGATTCTCTTCAGATGATACCCTCTTTACAACGAGGTGTCCTTCTTCTACTCTATGTCTGATAAAGTGGTATTTTCTATCAATACGTCTCAATCTACCATGATCTCTTGGTTCCTTGGTCAAGGCAACCGCTCCTTCATTATCACAGAAAATCTCCATTGGCTCTTTTATGGCTGGCACTACTCCAAGGTCTCCGATGAAGTTTTTCAACCTATATCCTCCTTCGATTCTTCACTTTCCGGAATGTACTCTGATTCACAGGTAGAATCAGCCACCGTCTCCTGCTTGGAACTTTTCCAAGTCACATATCCTTCATTAAGGGTAAACACCTAGCCAGATTGAGAACGAAAGTTGTCTCTGTCTGTCTGAAAGTTGGTGTCACTATACCCAGTAACTCTTAAATCACTACCATCAAGCACAAGGACCCAGTCCTTAGTCCGTCGCAGATACTTAAGAATGTTAATGACAACTATCCAATGAGCCTTACCTGGATTTCCCTGATATCGATTAACCATGATCAATGCAAAAGCCACATTAGGGCGAGTACACGTTATATCATACATGATCGATCCAACAGAGGAAGCATATGGAACTCGACTCATTTCTGCTATCTCAGCATTAGTACTCGGACTCTGAATCTTACTCAGTTTAGTAATGCTCTGGATAGGCAACTCTCCTTTCTTGGAATTCTCCATGCTAAAACACTTTAGCAACTTATCCAAATACGTACTTTGACTAAGTCCAATTAGTCTCTTACTCATGTTTCTCAAAATTCTTATTCCCACAATATAAGCAGCCTCTCCCAGATCCTTCATAGCGAAACACTTTCCAAACCATGACTTAACTTCCTACAAGGTTGGAATGTCGTTTCCTATAAGTATTATGTCATCAACATACAACACTAGGAAAGTCACTAAACTCCCACTAGCTTTGACATATACACAAGATTCATCCTCACTTCTAGAGAAGCCAAACTCTTTAACTTTCTCGCCAAAGCAAAGATTTCATATGCGAGAAGCTTGTTTCAATCCATAGATGGATTTCTCAAGCTTACACACTCTATTAGGGTACTTAGCATCCACAAAACCCTCTGGCTGACTCATGTAAACATCCTCAACCAACTTTCCATTAAGGAAAGTGGTTTTGACATCCATCTGCCAGATTTGATAATCATGAAATGCAGCTACGGCCAACATAACCCTAATAGATTTAATCTTAGCTACCGGTGAGAAGGTCTCATCATATTCAGCCCATGGGATTTGAGTAAAGCCCTTCGCAACAAGTCTATCCTTGAAGGTGTGTACCTTTCCATCCATGTCGATCTTCTTCTTTAAGATTCTTTTGCACCCAACTGTCTTACGAGCTGGTACATTGTCAACCAAATTCCAAACTTGATTTCCATGCATGGACTTGATCTCGTTCTCCATTTCCTCTTTCCACTTGGAAAACTCAAGGTCCGACATGGCTTCCTTGTACTTAGAAGGCTCATCCAAATTTACCAGTGTACTATCTATGATAAACGTATCACCATCTGAAGTAATATGGAAACCATAAGACTCAGGTGCCATTCTAACTCTGCTGGAACGTCTAAGAGGTAATGACCCGTCAATGGGTTCAACATGAATTTCTTCCTCAGGTTGAGCACTAGTGTTTGAGGTTACTTCATCGCTTGACTCTTGAATCTCTTCAAGATCAATTCTACTCCCACTGACCTCTTTGTATATGAGCTCTCTCTCTCTCTCTCTCAAGATTCCCCGTCGCGCTACGAAGACCACATATTTACTTGGTCTGTTGAATAAGTATCCAAAGGACTTTTATGGATAGCCGATGAAAATACATCACTCACTTCGAGGTTCAAGCTTGTCATGAGTCTCTCGTCTAACGAAAGCTTCACAACCCCAAACCTTGATATGTGTTAACTAGGGAAGTTTCCATGTCCACATCTCGTGAGGTATTTTGACAACCTTCCTTGTTGGGACTAAATTAAGAATGGGGGTGGAAGTCTCTAAGGCATACCCCCAGAATGATATTGGAAGTTAAGCTCGACTCATCATGGAACGAACCATGTCCAACAAGGTTCGATTATGCATCTCAGCCACACCATTAAGTTGTAGTGGCCTACGAGGTGTTAATTGTGAAACAATTCCACATTCCTTGAGGTAGTCATGGAAATCGATACTTAGATACTCACCACCTCTATCAAATCTGAGCATCTTGATCTCCGAATTTTGACTTCATGTTTGAACTCGTTGAACTTTTCAAATGTTTCTGACTTGTGCTTGATTAAGTAGATATAGCCATATCTTCTATAATCATCAGTAAAAGTCACATAGAATCTATTTACATCCCTTGTGGGGGATATGAAGGGCCCACACACAGCTGTGTGTATGAGATCCAACAATCCTTCACCTATTTCACAAGAACCAGTGAAAGGTGACTTAGTCATCTTTCCAAGTAAACAAGACTCACATGTATCATCTGACCTTAGATCAAATGATTCCAACACTCCATCCTTTTGGAATTGGACAATGTGTTTCTTATTGACATGTCCTAGACGACGACGCCACAAGAATGCGTTGTCTAAACCATTAGACGAATCAATTTGTAACACACTATTTCCTAAATTGTCTACAACCATCACTGTTTCATAAATGCCATCACAAGGTAATGCTTCAAAATAAAATACACAATTTTTATAAGCATAAATAGAACCATTCTCATTATTAAAAGAATATATAAAACCTTTTCTATATAAACCATGAAAGGAAATGATGTTGCGTGTCATCTCTGACGAGTAGCAACAATTATTTAAATCTAAACATAACCCACAACTAAGCACTAAAGAGTAAACACCAATCTTGGTAACAGGTGATGATCTCATATTGCCCATAATCAGGTTCATCTTCGCATGCTCCACATCCTCACTTCTTTTTAGTCCCTGCAAGTCAGAACAAATATGAAAACCACATCCTATATCAAGGACCCAAGAATTTGAATGTGATGAGTTTTTAGATAGAATAATGTAAATACCTGCCGAGGTTAGATTCACCTTGCCTTCCTTTATATCCTACAAGTATTTAGGGCAACTTCGTTTCCAATCCCTTTTTCATGGCAGTAAAAACAAGTATCCTCCTTAGGATCAGAGGCAGGGGGAGCTTCATAACCAGATTTGCCTTTAGGGCCATTACTTGATGACCCTGCTTGGTACTTTCCCTTCCAGTTCTGCTTGGGAGGAGCTTTCCTCTTCTTCCCCTTTCCTTGCCCTATTGCCAGGACAGGAGCAGCAGCAGTAGGAGTGGAGGCAATACTCTTTCCCTTCATCCCACTTTCAGCATTTCTCAGCAAGCTTTGAAGTTGAGTCAATGTGGTTTCCTCCTTATTCAAATGATAGGTCTGTTGGATTAGGTGTCTAAGCCCATAACTATAATTAGTATGTACTTGACCCGAGAGTAGCATGGTCCATTTGGGTTTCATGGCACTAGAACAATCTGAAGGATGGACTTTTGAGAAGAGTCTACTTATAATTTTTTAATATATTATAAGTTCTAATATATTAATATGAAATCATATTATTTAATTAGTATTGATCAAGAATTAGTTTGGAATTAATTTTGTGATCAAAAAAGACTAATTAAATATATGGGGATTGATTTGGTAAATCAATGATTTTTGGAAAGTGGTCCTATGATTCATTGTTCTTTAGGTTGGGCTAATCCAATGTAATAACCCATGGATGGTCCATGGAGGTTTAAACCCATGGATCCTAAGGAATATGGAAGGTCATGCACATTAGGGTTTGCATGGTGTAACCCTAGTTTTTCCACACTATATAAGAAACCCCTTGGCTATTGAAATCGGCACCTAAGTGAGCTTAGAAGAGTGCTAGCCGATTTTGTGAAGCAAGTAAGCCGCTCTCAAGTCCTCCATTGTTGGTGGTGTTGTGTAAAGCAATTGAGGTGTCACACTTGGGGCACTAAGTTCTTAAAAGCCAAAACTACAAGCTACAACAAAGAAGTAATTCTATAACTCATTTCTATGATGTTTATGTGAATTGTATGCTAGTTGTAGGCTTAAAGCTTTGGAAACAATATTGCATGTATAATTAGAGAAAACATAGATCTAAAGCTTTTAGGGTTGTATGTGCACCATAAGGTTGTTATAGTGCTCAAAACCTATCAGTGGTATCAGAGCCTATGATAGTTTTCTATTATATTGTTGCATTGTATTATTTTTAAAGCTGGAAAATCAGTCATTTTCGTTTCTGCATGGTCACTACGACATGGAAATGTTTACCACGACGTGGTGATGCATCTTATGGCAGATTTCAGATTTCTTGGTTTCATTTGGATTCAGATAATTACTATAAATTGTTTTCTTAATAAAAAATTTGTTTTTTTTGTTATGAAAATAATTATCGTCATCCAAATACAAGATAGTTGTCAAAATTTCAAGATTATAGTTAGTTTATATGATAAGCTAATTTGTATAGAAATTGTTGATATGAATTATCTTGACCTATGAGTTAGTTTAGATCATAGATAAATTATTAGATAATCTTGTTAATTGATATTATGATCTCCATGCCTTTAATGAAATCCATAACTTGTCCTCAAGTTATGGAAAATGAAAAGTCTTCATTTTAAAAGTCATTAAAACTCATAGGTGATGAAAATGAAAAGTTTTGACAAGTTTCAAAACATGGCCTCAAGTTTTGGAATTTGTAAAGTTAGACTATTGAATACTTTACTTCCAAACCTTAGAATTTTAGATGTTAAAATTCAACCCTTATACTATTATAATATTAAAAGTAAATACTTATATATATATATATATATATATATATATATATATATATATATATATATATGTATATATATATATATATATGTATAAAAGTAAGTCAGTATTACCGTTAGTAGGCCTCATTCACAAGCCAGGCTATAAGGGAGGTATAAGGTTACTGCCTATGAAATAGCAGTTTAATGGGTGTCCACTCTCACCCACCGCTTCCTTGAGTGGTGGAGGGTTGTTAGCCGAACGGTTAGGATAGGACATTAACTCTCACTACAAGTATAATGATAATTATAAAGTAACTAAACTTTTATTAAATTCCCAATCTTAGTTACTTTAAGAAAAATGTGAATATGGTGCTATTCCATTCAATTGAACTTTCCACCTTGTTAAGTTGTTAGTGGAGCGTGTGTGGTTAACCGGCACACTAATCTGGGATTGACAGTGCGTGGCAAAGGGTAGCTTGATGTTAATCATAGATCAATGAAGCGTGTGTGGTTAACCGGCACATTGATTAGGTGATTTGTAACATTGGGTGTACCAAGTTAATTTGCATGGTTATTCACACCTTGTTTGTGATCCTCAGCATCCCAGTTACAAACTTGAAGGGCACAATCATGATTTAAACATGCCATTGAAAAGTTCAATGAATCTCAAAGGATCTAGGAATTTCAATCCATTTAAAACCTAATGTTCTATTACGTTTTTCATGGTGGAAATTGGTAAATCGTCATTTACCTACCTTCAAATATTCTGCAATTAGATTACGGCATCCCTCTTTCGAATTATAGAATATTGTGTTGGGTCCTAGCCTTCATATTTCATTTGGGTGTTATATTAAGGACTTAAATCAAATAACTTGAATTTCTTCCTTGTAGATGTCTAGTTCAGATAGCTTTAGTCTTCCCAATTCTTTTGGAACAAGCTTCCCGATTGAAGATGATGTTCCACGATTGGATCGTGGAAGTGGAAATCATACTTCACTTCCTCTACTTCCTCCAATTATTCTACCTAAGCCACAAGCTCGAAGACTTGAAAATTTTAAGGTCACTCAAACCCTATTGGCAAGAAAACACAAAATGGAAAGTCTGTGTGTGCTCACATCTTGGAGATGAAGTCACATATTGACAGGCCGGGAGAGTTGGGTGTCGAAGTCTCAAGGAAGTTGGTTGTTGACTGGGTTCTTCAATCACTTCCTGAGTCATATAGTGAGTTCATTAAGGACTACTATGTGACAGACCACGACATGACCCTTAATGATCTTACCTATTTGATTGTTGCTGTTAAATCAGTAATGATTTGGCGCACTGGAAAAGCAAATTTGATTGGAAGATCTACTTCTCAAACTTCCATGGGCATTGACAATGGTAACATTGGAAGTCCAGAAAAGCTTTCTCTTCCCAATGGAAAGGGATCGGCCATGGTCAAGTCATTTGACAAATGGTAAAGAGAAAGGCTAAGTCTGAGATAGTCAAGTGTACCATTCCAAAAGAGTCCATATGTTTATATTTCCTAGAAAAGGGCATTGGTTGCAAAGCTGCCCTATTTGCCTGATAGTTCATAAGGATGGGAAAAGTCAAAAAGTTTGACTCTGCTTCAGGTAAGTCCACTATTTAACTCTATTAAGTTCCTATTTGGAGATTCTTAATACATGATGTGACAGGGTCGCATTTTTATGTTTTGTAGAATCAAAGAAAAGAAGGGAAGCTTAAAGTAAGAGTATGTTGAATCTGATTGCAAATATGGATTTCAATTGCATGGTTCGATGATCGGATTTTTGAGCTGCTGCTTAGGAGTTATGATAGATTGCTTAGAAATATGTTGTAAACATAATTTTCATTTGTAATTGCATAGTGAGGACAAGTTTTTCCGCAGTTTTATAAAATAAAGAAAATTTTGATTTTACATTATTTTATATTTCCTTGCAATGACATTTTTGAAAATTGATGTTTATAATCTAGCAATGTTGAAAATGGATTTGATTCTTTCATTTGTGACAGTGTCAAAATTTACGAAAAAAAAGGAAAGATTCTCATCACCCAAGTTTCAATTGGATAGAAACTTGGAATCATGCAATTTGTATTGTATGATGAATGAGAATTTTCATATTTGGAAATTAAGACTGATTCCTTGTTCACATGTATATGTGAGTCAAGTGAAGGACTAGGGGATCGAGTAGACTTGGTTGTGTGCTGGTCAGGTCCACCACAAATATCGATAAGACTATTCATTATGATTTACTAAAAGTTAGTAAATATGGTTATGCTTACAAGTTTAAGTGTAATTCTAAAACATTGGAAAAGTTTCAATGTATGGCAGAACGAATGAGAAGAATCAAATTAGGCAGAAAGATAAAAGTTTCTCCAATCTAAAAGGATGGGAGAGTACTTAATTATCGTGTTTTATGATCATCTTAATGATTATGAAAAAACTTATCACAATTGATCCTCTAAGGATATCCTAGTGCATTTGTATGACTAAGAAGAGGAATCGTGAATTATTGAAATTGTTAAATCAAGAAGATGAGTCATACTTCGTTCCAAAACAAGTCTTAGAGTCATACTCCAAGATTGTGCCTTGAGTGAAATAATTTTAAGAGAGGTTTATAACACTTATCAAATGTAGAGTAAAATGTTTTCTACTCTTGTACATTTGAAATTGGTAAGTTGTGATGTTTTGATGAAACAAAGACCAACTAAGACCAATTGTGTGAAGTGTTTATCTTAATAAGAATCCAAACTAACTCTTGAATATTTGTTTTGTGAAGGAATGGTTCTTGACAAGAGAATCTTATATGTCAAGAAGTCAGTGGGAGTCTTAAAGATCTTCACAAGTTTTAAGAATTAATGAAGAATAAACCTATTGTTTATCACTAGCACACGACTTGAGGTTTGTCACCTATCGCGTTGACATATTCTTGTTTCCGTGCCCATTCCAGTTAAAGTTGACTATGCATGTGAGTTCTATGAGTTCTCAATTTGTTTGCATAAGGCAAAGCACCGTGATCAGTGAAAGTCATTGGTCAGTAAGGATGATCTGCTCAACAACTTGGAAGACATGCTAGGCCCTTGTGCTGCCAGGTGGTAAGAAAATAAGATTGAACAAGTTCATTCCATAAGAGTTTGGATTTGTCACGAACCTTGTCTTATGATTATGGTTTGACAAATTCACATGGATAAGAACACATACACCATAAAATCAAAGTGTCATAAGGTTTCTCTCCAATTCATGAAAATGATTGTGAGGAAACGCTTTCACTAAGTAGATTTTAAGGAGATAACCATTGTGATATTTGCATTCTCAAATTCGATTATGATTATGGCATCCCTCTTCATAGTTCGATTTGTGAGAAATGGAAAAGGTCTAAAAATTTGAGACTTATTGCTATAAGTTCTAAAATTGTTTAGGCACTGTGACAACTCGAAATTTCTATCTTGTACAAACCATTCACCTCATTAGAAGTCAGATTTATTTTTGCTAACCTTTAAGCCGTTTGGAGTCAGTTCGAGTGTTCTAAAGCCTAATACTTCAAGAGGTAATTATAGGAAGTATACTTTAGTGTTTGTTGTACATCATTTATGTCTCAACACTCCAAGAGTTTGGAGTTTACGGCCCCAAACATGGAGTTTACGGCCGTAAACTCTAAAGAGTATAAATATGACACTTAGTCATTTTTGGCTCATCCTTCACCTTCCAAGCTCAAGCACACCCACATTCTCTCTCAAGTATCATAAGATCTTCTTCCAAATTTTTCCAAAAATGTAAGTGTTTCTTCCCTTGATTTGTTGATACAACACTTCATCTAGTAGTTATACATGACTTCATCCATGAAATCTTCTCTTTTTCATAGATCCTCAAGTGTTCTTCATTTCACCAAGAACACCAAGAACACACACTAGTGTTTTTGGACCTTAAACACTCTTACAAACTTTCTATAAGTAAGTACACTCCTCCTAACTAATTATTTGCTTATAATACTTGTTAAACCATTGAAAAACATCAAGAATACCCAAGAACACATGGGTTTACGGCCAAGGCAATCTCCTTGGACCGTAAACACCATAAAGTGGTGCATATGTGCCACCATTACCTTCTAGGGCTTGGGTATTGGACTAGAACCTTGCACGCATGAGCTAAAGACCTTAAACCACGAAATGGTAGGAGTTACCATGGGTTTACGGCCGTAAATCCACTTGGACCGTAAACCCAAAACCGTAAACTCCATGGGAGTTGGTCCATGAACCGTAAACCCTAATAAGGGGGCCATATGAGCCCTAGTCCCTTCTAGAGCCTTGGAACCAAGTCTAGATCACTTCTTTGAGGAGTATAGCACCTTAAACAAGCTAAAGAAGCAAGCACACATGAGTTTACGGCCGTAAACTCATGGGGTTATGACCATGGGTCGTAAACTCTAAGAGTTGGTGCAAATTGTGCCACTATGACTTCCTAAGGCATGGACTTGATCATAGGATGCTTAACCTTGACTTGTAAGACCCTAAAACACACAATGGTACTAATTACCATGAGTTTACGGCCGTAAACTCATGGGGGAAATGATCATAAACCGTAAACTCATGTGGTGTTACCATATGGGCAGTAAACTCCAATGTGAGGCCATACTCTCTTTAGATTCAACCCTTTGGTACTCCTATCACTTGAATCAAAGTGTTTTCCATGTCCTAGAGTGTCCTTACTTGAATAATTAGTTGTTAAATGACTATTAGATACATATATGTGTCATTACATGTTAAATAGGATCCGTGTGTGTGTTCAAGTCTTCACTTGACACTTAGCATCATGTCCGACACTTCCATCCAAACCACTCACTACAGGTGAGTTCATACCCCTTAATCAACCTTTGAACTGATTTTAAATGCTTTTGTGGGGGGGGGGGAGTACAAGTTGAACTATTAAGTTATTATATCAATCACATGTGTTTAATAACTGTCAAGCAAGTAAATTTTTGCATATTAAACTGTTTTATCCAACTAAAGGTTTTCAAATCTTGTTTTCAAATCTCTTTTAAAATACTAAAATCTCTTTTTAAATTACTAAACTGTTATCAAAGTCTTTTAAACTTATACTCTTGTTAGATTCATGTCTATATAGATATAGTTATATAAGTAGGGTTTGAAGGACTTAGGACTGATAGCCCGCTTTATTTCCTGTTCCTTGTTTGGTTGTGGACTTAGAGTATTCGGTTATTTGTCCGAGTGTCGTTGAAGTCCTAGTTATATATTATGTATATATGTTTATATATTAAAACTCTTACTCCAGTTCAGCGCCTTTGGGTAGCGAAGGTACCTAGATAACCTCTCAAGTAAACTATAATAGGTATAGTATAGAAATCAACAATAACTTTTGTGAGGAGAACCTATATATATATCAATATTCTAAAACTTGTACTTTTAGTAAAAAGAAACGTATATAGCAATCAAAACATGAGATACATCCTCATGACGTGGATTTCACCGTTATCAAGTTGGTAACCAGAGTCTCCTCGAGGGAGAGCGGGCATTGTGTGTATAGATCTATACGGGACAGACCATCCCACATCCTGACTGCTAGCTACAGTCCCGGCCGACCAAGCCAAGGGGTGACAAATGTCACATTTATTTCGACGTCAGCAGATCGTCGTGTTTACATCCGACAATCAGTATGGTTACGAGTATCTTCGCATTTACCTTATAATTCATGGCTTTAAGGTAATTAGTACTACGATAGTTTCTACATATAAAACTACGGTACTATAATATTTTCCTTAATACATTAAACTTAGAACGTTTTTGATATAAAACGATAATGTAAAACTATATTTTGATAATGATAGTAACATTTGGGAAAAATGCTCTTTAAACTCAAAACAGTCGGGTCTTGGTAGAAGACTGCTTTTAGTTGAGAAACTCATTCCTTTAAACACAAAATAGTCGGGTCTTGGTAGAGGACTGCTTTTAGGAGAGGAACTCATTCTTTTAAACGTGAAACAGTCGTGTCTTGGTAGAAGACTACTTATATCAGAAAATATAGGATTTTCTGGAAGGAATTCAAATACTTTATAAGCTTTTATCACCATGATCTAATGGGATTATTTTGAGGAAAAACATGTATTTATATCAATGTCATTAAAATACTTATGAACTCACCAGCATTAAAATGTTGATCCTCTCTTTCAAAATAACTTGTATTCTCAGGTTGTCCGTAGACAGGTACACTCCGGGAGCTTTTGCGAAGTCAGCCTTGTACCGAGCTGCACCTTATGTTATTCTCTATATCTACTTTTGATGTTGTTGCTAAATGTAACCTATGTAAAAAATTATACTATTAATGCAATGGTTGTTGTAATTTGATTACTATACTGCATGTGTTGTGATACTTGACATGACGTCCTCCACCCCAGAACGTTTCTGCTGTTCCGGTTTTGGGGTGTGACAGATTGGTATCAGAGCATTGTTTGTAGTGAACTCGGTATATCAAATCATAAAAGATATACAACCTATAAATACAATGGGATAAAAACACTCTGACCAAGAGTTATACTTTAAAATATAACCATATTTTACAAAAGTATAAGTACATCCGGAATATAAAACCCCGAACAAGTATCACAAGAAGAACAAGAATAAAAGTCTTTGGATGTTGAGCATTACCGTCAAACCTGGGCAGTTATGTAATCGTAGCTGGAATAAATATAGCTTGATCAACTATATTTATTCGAGATGCGACTAACGTGTGTTTGGGAGTGATGGTAGTGTTGCAATGAATCTGAAACTTACCATATAGGAATGCTAGAGCCGAACATAAAGTTTAAAATACTATAGGAGTATTTTATGATACTAAAAGACTAACAATAAACCCAAAAGCATGTTCAGAAGTTTTAGAATCAAACATGTAATTAAAATACTATAGGAGTATTTTAGGAACCATAAATAACCTCGCATGAAAACTAAAAAGACCCTTATTGATGGATCCATGATTTCAGAGTCTATGCTCTCAAGGTTGTATATAGTGAGGATCTCATAGACTAAGAATGTGTGGTTTCGCTCTACTTCCTTTTCCTTGTTTGGATGTGGATATATAGTAGTATCACATATTCGAAGGCCTATTAGATCTAAGTTATATATGATTTGTGTACACTCTGAAATTGTAGAAGGAATCGATATGGATCACACATTAAAATGTTTTAATAATCTCTTAAGATTCTTTAGACATTCCCATTCTCGCATGAACCCGTTTACAAAACCTCATCCACTTCAGTAATCGGCAGAGGAGTCGATAAAGACCCAGAAGAGGTTCATTGAGAAGATTTCCAAGTAGGAAATAAATGAACAGTGATGGGACTATTGAAATCGCCATGTGCCTATACCTTTTAGGGACGTCGGTGGGAAATTCGCCTGAACTTCCGAGATTCCAGTCATCCATTACGAAATGATGACGATCAGAGTCAGAATCGGAAGTGAGACAGAGCAGAAATTCGATATGTCTATAGAAGAAGAGAACCCCATAAAAATACCTGGAGAAAACCAAAGTTCATTTCAGCCAAGAATAAGTGGTGAACAGAGGGAGCTAGTGCATGAAACCCGAGAAATGTTTCTACCTCTTTAACGTCACACTAATAACCCATAAAATAATGCAACTTAGTGAGCTAGTGATTACACTACTCACACTATGTGTTAGGCAAATCGTCTTTCCTGTCGCGATTAATATAAATAGATCGAATCACAAAACCTCGATTGAGTGTGATTAGCCCTAAACTTTCATGAGTCCTTTTTCTTGTGTAATCTTCGTTCCGAAGTTCTTTCGATTCTTTTCAAAACCGGAGAGTGAACCTCTCGAATATAAAGATAACTTAGTTGGACCGACACCCATTTTATGGCTTTCCGATACACTTACTTCTACCCTGTTACCAGGACTACATCATAGGGATGTAGGTCGACACTTAGAGAACCATAGCTTAGAGCGCGGGAAAAATTTTATGCCTATTATAGTAAAGAAAGATATGTTTAGGGGTAGCCATCGTCTCTCATCAGTTTGTGTTCCACATCGTGTAGGAAAAACTATGCCTCCGAAGAAACGTAACGAACTCGCTAGCAAGGCACCGACTCTTCAGATCGATGAAGCTACGTTCCAAGCTGCAGTTTCCGCAGCCGTAGCAGCTGTCATGGCTCACCTGCATGCTAACAATGCAAATGTTAGTAGGAGCACTATCGGGAATCCCAATCATAGCAATGGACAGCAGCCACCAGCACCGGTGTGTAAAGCCACCCAAGAACTCCAATCTAATCCTCTGAAAAGAAATTTTGAGAACGAGAAGGGGAGTACCTCAGCTCAAGGACCTTCCGAAGAGCAGCAAGCTGAGGTAGACAATAGCCTTGTGAATCCGCCTGTCTCGACACCAAGAAGACCATACCTAGGAAACTTTCCCCACTGCATCAAGTGTAACTACCATCATTATGGAGCCTGTCGAGAACCCTTTTGTGTTAGGTGCAACATGAAGGGGCATACCGCCCGCAACTGTAGAACCCCGGTTGAGTTCATTACATCAACCACCAATGTTGGGACCAGTCCAACATGCCACCTATGTGGTGAAATTGGGCATCTCAAGAGGGACTGCCCAACTGAAAAAAATGACAAGGACGTAGGAGGAGTTTAACCCTAATACTTAGGGGAACATCAAGGAACCCGGTAGAATTTTCGTACGCCTCTCAACCTTAAATAGCTGATCGAAAACTTTAAATAATCAATTCTAATTGTAATTACTCCCTCGTTAAGGCAAAAGTTGCAGCACTGTTGTAAAACTTAAAAACCCATCAGGTAAAGCTATGATGGCTTAGTATATACGTTGGGGCAATTTATAATTAGGATTGATAGACCTCGAGTGAGTGATGCGGCCTTATCTCGTGTTCCTTGTTTGGTTGTGGATTTAGGGCGGAGTCGCTCAGTCAACAGTCCTTTTAATCTTAATTATACATGACTAAGTGTATACTAGACGATTATAGAAGGGCCTCGTGAGAGATCTATTCATGAAATGTACGTCTTCCCAAAGTATCAGGACCCCTAGCGTTCAGCGTCAATCATGTTAGTCCAAGTATTCACGGTAGTAATACCATGGACGAACCCGAAACGCTAAGATCTTGTGTGCTCTATTCAGCACATGGTCCTATCAATCTTCACTCTATATTGTGTCGATGTTCGTTAATTTCGACACTACCGACAACCATGGTCCGACTTGGTTCGACCATGCAAGAATTCCTAGTGCTGTGTAAAAAGAACTTTCACCTTATCCTAAGCGTCAAATAAAATCATTTCGAACCTAATAGAAAACCTCATGCGAATGATCTGTCGTCTCTCTCATCCAACCTTCAGAAGTACCCAGGAGAGGGGTACCACGCGTTGTTAACCAACCCCATTAGACATTAAAACCAGAAGAGGAAGGCACTGCAGATATTCCAGAAGGTAATAACAGCCCGAGGCCTACTCAATAGATCCTCCAGAAAAACCACTTGCACCGCACGATCTAGTTCGTGAAGCAAGAGAAAGAACTCATGGGATTAACTTACTACTACTGAGTATATGCATTATAGTGGTATATAATTTAGGTTAATAAGATTTAAGATGTGTGCTTCCTCCCTACTCCCTGTTCCTTGTTTGGTTGTGGGTTTGGGGTGGGGCCACACATCTGAACATCCTGTCAATCTCAATTATATACGAATTATATACACTGGGTAATAGTGATTGAGACGAGTATGAGGTCTACCACGAACCTTAAAATAAAACTCTTCATCATATACCCATAGGAAAGGAGCTGAAGTCAAGAAAACAATTGTGGGTTGAGCTACTAAAATTACTACAAATTCGAAACTTGTTGTCATCCCGGGTTAGGCTAACATAGTAGCTGACACCCTCAGTTAGGAAAAGTAACTCAAGTCGTAAGAGTCAAAAACATTGACTACGGCCATCCATTCACGCCTGATCCCACAAATTAAGCACCTCAGTAGTGGGCCAAGAAACCTGGAAAGCTGTGACAGGTTAAACCCTGAGAAGAATAGAGGAGGAAATTAGAGGTTCTGAGTGGCAGAATCTTATGCCATCTAGATTTAATCTAGATAGAGAAGCTCGGTAACCTCAGAAGAGTAGTTGCAAGGGATGCTCGCACTACTCAAGCACTTCGTTCCTCCAGATATAGACGAGAAGTGCCTAGGTCGGAAAGAGTTGTGATAGTGCCTCGCCATGTGAGAAAGTTACCGTCGCCCTATAGATGATAGTCAACATTCACCAAAGTTAATACTAGGATGCAAAGAACCGCATGATTTCCTCCGCGACCAGGAATACTTGGGTAAAGTAGGCAGCAAGTTGCGTTAAGCTTTATAACCCAGGTTATAAAGAGATTGCGGACTCGACACCAGTCTAGGAGTTAGTCGACAGGTTATACAAGATCATGCGCTTCCTATAAACTTGAGGAAGCAGACACAATGGAAAAACTAATGGAGCATGTCATAGAGATTGCTAGACTACTAGGTGTTCCAAGGAATATTATCTCTAAAGAGATAGTAGAACCACCTCCCGAAAAAGTCAATCACTTCAGAAAATCTCTAAGGGCGAAACTAGCCCTGATCAGAGACTGATATCCATGAAACAGCGAACCGAATGAGAGAACGATTCATTCCGATTAGGGATCATGCTGTGAAAGCATCTATTAGACGATGATAAAAATTGGAGTTATCTAAGCATCATCTGGTAAAACCCTCTATCATCCTGACGTGTGAGATATTCCGTTAGAAGCACCTCATGAGTCGAAAGTACAAGTCCTTTTCTGCACTGGATTTTCTACTTTGGTGAAAGATACGTAAAAATGATTCTACAACCCTTTCTACGAGTACTAAATGGATACAAGTGATATAGAAACTCAGAGTCTAAAGGCTACTTTAGACTTCCCGAGGTGTATCGTCCATTTAATACTACCTGGAGTCGGTATTTTTTTTATTTTATAACCAGCAGTGTCATTGCTGAGGTAGATGCCAAGCAATCAATAGATGCCAGCATATAGTCAGCACCTTCAATGATCCAGAAAGCCTCCGAAAGCCAACCAGTAGGAAATACGAATCCGAATACGACCTGAGACTCTTAGGAACCAATCATAAGGACTACACCTCCAGTAAGAGAAAACTTTTGGAACTTCCGAATGGTGATCACGCCAAGTGATGATCTCACCATGGAAGTAGATTATGTTCTAGGTACTGAAACGTTCTATTTTCCCAAGAACTTAGGATCATCAGAGATTCTTGATAAGGATTGGTCCAGCATCCGTCAAACCTCAACTACTTTAGGGATTCCATAAATTTCACCCTAATCTATCCACGTCTCGAACTTCAAAAAGTGCGTGTCCGACGAGACTCTTGGAATCCCACTCGACGAGATCGAAATCATTGAGGGCCTCAACTTAGTGGAAGAACCTGTAGAGATCATGGACCGAGAGATTAAGTGAACAAAGCAAAGCCGTGTCCTGATAGTGAAGGTTCGGTGGAACACCAAGCGAGAACCTGAATTCATTTGGGAATGAGAGGACCAGATGAAACTGAAATATCATCATCCTTTTGCTTAATTAATTGTAACTACTTATTTTCTTAAACTCTAATTTCGGGACGAAATTCCCTCTAACGGGGGAATGATGTGACAACTCGAAATTTCTATCTTGTACAAACCATTCACCTCATTAGAAGTCAGATTTATTTTTGCTAACTTTTAAGCCGTTTGGAGTTAGTTCGAGTGTTCTAAAGCCTAATACTTCAAGATGTAATTATAGGAAGTATACTTTAGAGTTTGTTGTACATCATTTATGTCTCAAAACTCCAAGAGTTTGGAGTTTACGACCCCAAACATGGAGTTTACGGCCGTAAACTCTAAAGAGTATAAATATGACACTTAGTCATTTTTGGCTCATTCTTCACCTTCCAAGCTCAAGAACACCCACATTATCTCTCAAGTATCATAAGATCTTCTTCCAAATTTTTCCAAAAATGTAAGTGTTTCTTCCCTTAATTTGTTGATACAACACTTCATCTAGTAGTTATACATGACTTCATCCATGAAATCCTTTCTTTTTCATAGATCTTCAAGTGTTCTTCATTTCACCAAGAACACACACTAGTGTTTTTGGACCTTAAACACTCTTACAAACTTTCTATAAGTAAGTACACTCCTCCTAACTAGTTATTTGCTTAGAATACTTGTTAAACCATTGAAAAACATCAAGAATACCTAAGAACACATGGGTTTACGGCCAAGGCAATCTCCTTGGACCGTAAACACCATAAGATGGTGCATATGTGCCACCATTACCTTCTAGGGCTTGGGTATTGGACTAGAATCTTGCACGCATGAGCTAAAGACCTTAAACCACGAAATGGTAGGAGTTACCATGGGTTTACGGCCGTAAACCTACTTGGACCGTAAACCCAAAACCGTAAACTCCATGGGAGTTGGTCTATGAACCGTAAACCCTAATAAGGGGGCCATATGACCCCTAGTCCCTTCTAGAGCCTTGGAACCAAGTCTAGATCACTTCTTTGAGGAGTATAGCACCTTAAACAAGCTAAAGAAGCAAGCACACACGAGTTTACGACCGTAAACTCATGGGGTTATGACCATGGGCCGTAAACTCTAAGAGTTGGTGCAAATTGTGCCACCATGACTTCCTAAGGCTTGGACTTGATCATAGGATGCTTAACCTTGACTTGTAAGACCCTAAAACACACAATGGTACTAATTACCATGAGTTTACAGCCGTAAACTCATGGGGGAAATGACCATAAACCGTAAACTCATGTGGTGTTACCATATGGGCAGTAAACTCCAATGTGAGGCCATACTCTCTTTAGATTCAACCCTTTGGTACTCCTAGCACTTGAATCAAAGTGTTTTCCATGTCCTAGAGTGTCCTTACTTGAATAATTAGTTGTTAAATGACTAATTAGATACATATATGTGTCATTACATGTTAAATAGGATCCGTGTGTGTGTTCAAGTCTTCACTTGACACTTAGCATCATGCCCGGCACTTCCCTCCAAACCACTCACTACAGGTGAGTTCATACCCCTTAATCAACCTTTGAACTGAATTTAAATGCTTTTGTGGGGGGGGGGGGGGAGAATACAAGTTGAACTATTAAGTTATTATATCAATCACATGTGATTAATAACTGTCAAGCAGGTAAATTTTTGCATATTAAACTGTTTTATCCAACTAAAGGTTTTCAAATCTCTTTTAAAATACTAAAATCTCTTTTTAAATTACTAAACTTTTATCAAAGTCTTTTAAACTTATACTCTTGTTAGATTCATGTCTATATAGATATAGTTATATAAGTAGGGTTTGAAGGACTTATGACTGATAGCCCGCTTTATTTCCTGTTCCTTGTTTGGTTGTGGACTTAGAGTATCCGGTTATTTGTCCGAGTGTCGTTGAAGTCCTAGTTATACATTATGTATATCTGTTTAGATATTAAAACTCTTACTCCAGTTCAGCGCCTTTGGGTAGCAAAGGTACCTAGATAACCTCTCAAGTAAACTATAATAGGTATAGTATAGAAATCAACAATAACTTTTGTGAGGAGAACCTAGCTATATCAATATTCTAAAACTTGTACTTTTAGTAAAAAGAAACGTATATAGCAATCAAAACACGAGATACATCCTCATGACGCAGATTTCACCATTGTCAAGTTGGTAACCAGAGTCTCCTCGAGGGAGAGCGGGCATTGTGTGTATAGATCTATACGGGACAGACCATCCCACATCCTGACTGCTAGCTACAGTCCCGACCGACCAAGCCAAGGGGTGACAAATGTCACATTTATTTCGACATCAGCAGATTATCGTGTTTACATCCGGCAATCAGTATGGTTACGAGTATATTCACATTTACCTTATAATTCATGGCTTTAAGGTAATTAGTACTACGGTAGTTTCTACATATAAAACTACGGTACTATAATATTTTCCCTAATACATTAAACTTAGAACGTTTTTGATATAAAACGATAATGTAAAACTATATTTTGATAATAATAGTAACATTTGGGAAAAATGCTCTTTAAACTCAAAACAGTCGGGTCTTGGTAGAAGACTGTTTTTAGTAGAGAAACTCATTCCTTTAAACACAAAACAGTCGGGTCTTGGTAGAGGACTACTTTTAGTAGAGGAACTCATTCTTTTAAACATGAAACAGTCGAGTCTTGGTAGAAGACTAATTTTATCAGAAAATATAGGATTTTCTGGAAGGAATTCAAATACTTTATAAGCTTTTATCACCATCATCTAATGGGGTTATTTTGAGGAAAAACATGTATTTATATCAATGTCATTAAAATACTTATGAACTCACCAGCATTAAAATGCTGATCCTCTCTTTCAAAATAACTTGTATTCTCAGGTCGTCCGTAGACAGGTACACTCCGGGAGCTTTTGCGAAGTCAGCCTTGTACCGAGCTGCACCTTATGTTATTCTCTATATCTACTTTTGATGTTGTTGCTAAATGTAACCTATGTAAAAACTTATACTATTAATGCAATGGTTGTTGTACTTTGACATCCATACTGCATGTGTTGTGATACTTGACATGACGTCCTCCACCCCAGAACGTTTCCGCCGTTCCGGTTTTGGGGTGTGACAGACACACGTGTGAGCTATCTAAGGAAAGGTTTATGATTTCGAGGAGCCTAGATAAAGAATTATCGAAGCATCTCGTATCAGAAATCTGAACTTTGGTAATGAAAGTCAATAAAGTATTGATTTTTGGAAGTTCAGCTGATTTCTGGGTAGATGTGAAAGCTAGTGGGAGCATAAGTGTTATGCTAATAACAACAATAATTATTATTCTAGTGGGAGCATAATCAATTATGGTAAGTGTTGCAAGTTAGCAATGTTAATTATAGAAAACAAAAGTTTCAATGCGGAAAGTTGCTGAGTTTGAAAAAGTTGTTTTGCTATAATTAAGGGAGAGGAATTCATACTTCATTTCAAATCTAAAAGCTTAGATTGATATTTTAATCAAATTTAGTCAAGGATATATATGAATGTTATGTTGAACATAAGGAAATTCTATATATGGAAATATTAATTGTATTCTCAAATTCGATTATGATTATGGCATCCCTCTTCATAATTCGAATTGTGAGAACATGGAAAATAGAAATATTATAGCAAAATACTGGTCTAGTATCATGTCTTTATGTGAGACATCATGAATCGTGTCCCATATGCTTCGGATATCGGATTGATTATATGTGCTATAATATTCATCTGTTCTAAATTTTCCAAATTCCTAAGGCATTAAGAGGGAAAAGGACTAGAACTGGATATGACTAAAATGATTAAGCAATTGTCGAGGACAATATGAGGTTTACCAAAGATTGATTGCTCATGGACAAGTGGATGTATAGTATAAATTTTTGGAAGGACCATATTGACATATTTTGAAAAGAGGCAACTCTTGTTCAGAAGTGATAGTCAAAATGGAAATATGGAAATGTTGCCATAGGTGGAAGTTATTCTTCAAATATGTGTGAGATTAGAAAACTTAATGCAAGAAGGATGCTAAAAGGAATGTACTTTGAATGTAAGACTTCGTTTCCATGGAATTTCTCTCCATTGAAATACTTTGTAATTTCTGTTGCCAAAGTCTCTATGACTTTTGTGCATAGTCATTACAAGAGGATTATTGCATATAAGTTTAGAATCTAACAGGTTACAGTAAATGGCAAGAATTCAGTATTCTTACAATTACGGTAAGGATTTGGAATTGTGAAATGAGCATCATTGAAATGTTGTCAATTGATCTATTTCACAAAGAAAGGATCATAGGTAAACATAGTGTGCATGCTTGGAGCATGGGACAAATATTGTTTTAATTCAAGTATTAAGTTGATTATTCGAAACATTATACATTGAATAATGAGTAATCAATATGACGATTAAATAAAAGGTGTTTTATTTACACTCAAAAGTTTTTGGGGCCATATAGGATTAGTATTATTCTTGTGTTTAATTTTGTATGTTTTAACTTCCCGAATAAGTAGGTTATTCAAACTATCCACAGTCGATCATACTTTGAAGTAGGTATTGAGGCAAGATTATCATGAATGGGTCTGTAGTTTGTCTAAACGCATTTAGACATAACACAAGTTTGCTTGCAGTGTTCATGAGTACTTCTGGAATAAGATTCGAATATTGGATTCAACCCACACTCATTTGATTCACTTCATGGATTTTATCACGAGTGATCATGAGACGATAATATCTTAGATTCTTGAAACTGAGAGATATGAGTTGCAGTTTACAAGTCGGTTGCATATTGATAATATGAAAACGCACCAGTAAATTGGTATTATAAAACATATTATTGTGTGTGATTTGATGAGTAGATAGAGCGAGAATTTGAGTCTAAGTTTGTCCATCCCTTTTACTCTTAGAGGGATGAAAGCGATATATGTGGGCCCCTCGATGATTTATTGATGACAACCCTAAGTGCTTGGCCAAGCCTGGACTGATTTGATTTGTTCAATTAGCCGGTCGTCATAAATCGGAAATCGGGAAACAACAGATGGACAGAGAGAATGATTATAATCCGTGTGTCAAGTCCATATGATATCTAGAATGGAGGAATATATGATCCCTTATCTAATGGACGCGTCATTGACTAGGTCAGAGTTCGACAACGGGTTTTAAGAGCTATGATTGCTAGTCGGGTTGTGGAGTCGTACTTGCAATAATAGTTCTTAGACTTATCCAAGTGGGAGACTATTCGATTAGGTGTCTAAAACCATAACTATAATTGGTATGTACTTGACCCGAGAGTAACATGGTCCATTTGGGTTGCATGGCACCGGAACAATCTGAAGGATGGACTTTTGAGAAGAGGTTATTTATGATTTATTATTATATTATAAGTTCTAGTATATTAATATGAAATCATATTATTTAATTAGTATTGATCAAGAATTAGTTTGGAATTAATTTTGTGATCAAGAGAGACTAATTAAATATATGGGGATTGATTTGGTAAATCAATGATTCTTGGAAAGTGGGCCTATGATCCATAGTTCTTTAGGTTGGGCTAAACCAATGTAATAACCCATGGATGGTCCATGGAGATTTAAACCCATGGATCCTAAGGAATATGAAAGGTAATGCACATTAGGGTTTGCGTAGTGTAACCCTAGTTTTTCCACACTATATAAGAAACCCTTTGGCTACCAAAATCGGCACCTAAGTGAGCTTAGAAGAGTGCTAGCCAATTTTGTGAAGCAAGTAAATCTCTCTCAAGTCCTCCGTTGTTGGTGGTCTTGTGTGAAGCATTTGAGGTGTCACACTTGGGGCACTAAATTCTTAAAAGACAAAACTACAAGCTACAACAAAGAGGTAATTCTATAACTCATTTCTATGATGTTTATGTCAATTTATGCTAGTTGTAGGCTTAAAGCTTTGGAAACAATATTGCATGTATAATTAGAGAAAACATAGATCAAAAGCTTTTAGGGTTGTATGTGCACCATAAGGTTGTTATAGTGCTCAAAACCTATCAAGGTCATTATGAACTGATCATAACAGCTAGGCAATGAGTGCAAGACTATGTAAATAGCCAATTCCTCATCGAAGTTCACATTGAGTTTCAACAAACGACCCATATAACGGTGTATGCGTTGCAAGTGGGTCGTGATTGACTTTCCATCCTTCATCTCGCTGGTAATGAGGGACTTTACTATTTCGTATCTCTCTTGATGAGCTCGTTGACGGTACTTTTCCATCAAGTCCTTTTTCATCTCATACAGCCAGTAATCCTCATAGAACCTTTGAAGCTCAGGAGTCATAGTAGCCACCATGATGCATGACACTTTGGTTGCATCACTTGATTGTCTCCTGTACTCAGCTAGTTCTTCAGGAGTAGCTTTTTCATCAATCTCGTCTATTTGTTTTTCGAGCACATACTTCTAGTCCTAAAATATAAAGCTATCTTGATGTTGTGCATCCAATCATTGTAATTGGTGCCATCAAAAGTGACTTTTGAACAAATGCCCAATAGTGAGAAGTTATTGGAGGAGTTATTGTTGGAGGAGGAACCAGAAGCATTATTGGAAGTTGACATTTGAAAAGAAGGACAAGTTTTGGTTAGATAGGAATAGTCCTTAATATAACACCTAAATGAAATATTAAGGCTAGGATCCAACAAAATAATTCACAATTCATAATAGGGATGCCGTAATCCAATTAAAACTATTTGAAGGTAAGTAAATGACGATTTACCAATTTCACCACGAAAAACGAAATTTGAATTAATTAGGTTTAAAATGAAATTCCTAGGTCTTTTGAGATTCATTGAACTATTCAATGACATGCTTAATCTCAATTATGCCCTTTCCATTTGTGACTGTGATACCGAGGATCACAAACAAGGTGTGAATATACAAATTAGCTTGGTACTCTCGATATCATTTATCACCTAATTAATATACCGGTTAACCACACACGCTCCATTAATCAATGATAATTTACGAGACACTCATTGCCACCCTTTACTAGTCCATATTAGTGTGTTGGTTAACCACACACGCTCCACTAACGACTTTTATAAAGTGCAATGTGCAATTTCATGGAATAGCATCAAATTCAAATTTTCCTAAAGTAACTAAGATTGAGAATTTAATAAAAGCATTTAGTTTCTTTATTAATTTAATTATACTTATTAATAAGGATTAAGTGTCCTATCAATCCCGTTCGGCTAATAACCCTCCACTAGTCAAGGAAGCAGTGGGTGAGAGTGGACACCCAGTCAATCGCCATTTTATAGGCAATTTCCTTATACCCCCCCCCCCCCCTTATAGACCAACTTCGTGAATGAAACCTACTAACGCTAAGACTGTCTTTTCTTATACATATATAATATTAGACATTTAATTTTACATATAGTATAAGCGTGTATTTTAAACATTTCAAAATACTAGGATTTTTTTATATTAATTAAAATTTAAAAAATTAAAATAATTTTAATTTAAATTATAAAATTTAAAAGCCTTTGATTTAATAATTATCTATTAATTAAACCTTTAATTAATTTAATAAATCAATTATGGATTATCCATTAAATTAAACAATTTAATTTAACCTAATCCCTTATCCCCTAAATTTCGAAAATGGGAGGGATAATTATAAAATCGTATAATTATCTAGTTAATAATTAAGCAGATAATTACCAAATATAACAACCCTATCCAATCCCCATATTTTCGAAATTATCCTTTTCTTGGGGTGGAAGGCAAGGCTTTCAACCATGCCTTAATTTCGAAAAACCCTAGGGTTAGGAAACCCTAGATTTCGAATTTTAGGAGGCCTACGGAAAAGGGTTTAAAAACCCTTATCAAATTTTCGAAAATAAGGGTTATAAACCTTAATTTGAGAAAAATAAAAGCCTTAGGGTTTAATTGCCATAAACCCTAATTTTGTCAAGTTCAATCAATTGCATCAAATCTAATTGAAAACAACAACCAATAGCTCTGATACCAAAGATTGGTTTTGAACATAGCAAACAATCTGTATGTGTGCATGCAACTTGTGACAACCGTCAATTTTGGTCAAACAAAGTCAACAAAAGTCAACCAGGTCAACTCAACTCGTATTAGAATTTTAGGAGAAATGTGATATTTCCTAATGTTACTAATGTACTATTGACAAGTTATAATGCAAAGCACCTCTCTTGTTGCCAATTATTGAATATAAACCCTAATTAGGGTTAGTAATGTAAAAATTCAATAATTCAATTATATATTATTTAGGCATAGATAATATTCATAACACAATGTAGTTGAGTTCATAAACTTTATGCTACATGGAAAATTCATAACAAGGGTTACATATTCAGATTTTTGGTGAATTCATCACCAAATGTGACAAATTCTTTACCCAACTTAAACCCTAAAACTTTAACGAAAAGAATTAGGAATCATCCTAACTTACGTGTAAGGCATTATTATTTTGATGATAATGATTTTTATAAAAATTTGAATTTATGTAATTCAAACTAAGTAGTTATACATCATTTTTACCACACTTTTTATAAAAAATCACCAATGTTTATAAAAATTACCCATTTTTATACAAATACATTACAAAGACAGTATTTTTCTTATATGGTGATTACAGCTTTTATAAAGAATAGTTATTTTAATAAAAGAAAAGTCAACTTGAATTATTTTTTTCAAAAAGCCACACCCTACCTTCCCCTCCCATACCCACCCCACCACTCCTCACCCCTTCCCTCTCTTCCATAAACTCGGTCGAACCCCCCCCCCCCCTCTCACTCCATCTTCTCTTCTAGAACAAGTCATTCTCTCAAGATTAATCTCCATTAGTTGGTTCTTGATCTTTTGGTAATCTTTTCCTTACTAATCTAGTGATTCTATACACATATATACTAGTTTTGTTACAATTACACACATTAATATGTGTTAATATCCATATGATATTTCGACCTTCAAGGGTCTTCAAGTTTTCTTAGCTTGAAATCTTTCATCTTCACCTCTTTATCCACCAAGAAACACACTCAATGTGAGTTCATACCCCTCATTTTCATTTTTATCCAAGTTTTAGGGGGGGAGGAGGGATACAAGTAAACTTGTATAATTATATAAGTTGTTATACATGATTTATCTTCAGGTTGTGTAAAAATGTTATCTACATGAAATAATGTTATTACCTAGTATTATGAAAATTTATGAGCATAAACATGCTATATGTTCTTGATAAAAAGTCATAAAAACAAAACTATAAAAACTATGGTTTTTATGAACATAATATGACTTTTCTAGCAAAAATGGTTATAACCAACTTATTACACCATTTGTGTGGGATATAAATCAAAATATGTTAGTTTGGACATATGTTAGGAAACTAGTTATAAATACCAAGGATTTCTATATACAAAAAGAAAACCTAAAAACCTATCATGTTATGTGAAAATTATGCTTTTCTAACAAAACTGGACATAATCATGTTATGGTACCAATTTTGTGAGATTTGACCTAAAATATGTTATTTTAAGCATATAAGGTTCGTTTGAATTAAACTTCACAAAAAAGGTAACTACAAATTGTAAAAAGTCAAAAATAAGAAAATTGACTTCATCATACTAAATGAATCATATACTTGTGTTAGATGTAGAATATATGTTATTTATGAACATGTAAACATGTTAACCTATATATGTGTACATATAGTTATAACGGAATATTTATAATAAACTAGAATGGGTATAGTTTATGGGTCACCAACACTATTCTAACATTTTGGAACAATACAGATAATTATATAAAAGTATATAATTGGTATACACTAGGATTAATACTATGGAAAAGTGTTATTTACACATACAAGGGTTTTCATTACACTAACACATAAACTTGTTGAAACAATTATGTGAGACAAAGTCTTCACCGTAAGTACCAGAAAACACACTAAACTCCTGAATTATAACCAGAATCTCGGTAAGAGAGCGTGATAATTGTGTATAGATCTATACGGGACTGACAATCTCGCACCTAAGCTGCTAGCTACAGCTAGACTGGAAGGTCTAGGGTGACAAATGTCTAACATTTCGTCGCCTGAAGATCATCGCGGCAGGTCAACTTTGGTTTTAGCATGGTTGTAATAACTCACATGGGGAATCAACAATACATTTAGTTTACGGGGTAACATGTGTTAAAAAGGTTTTGTATAAGAATAAAAGTATGTAATACTATTTTGAGTATAGAAATACTTATACATTTTTTTGTCTTAGGGCTTTAAGACTAAAACTCACTTTTAAGAAAATATTGGATTTTCTGGGAACAAACACTATCATTTTACAATGAAAGAGTTACAAATTTTTCACATACAAAACTCTTATGAACTCACCAACTTAATTGTTGACACTTTTCAAAACTGCTTGTATTCTCAGGAAACCATTAAACAGGTAATCACAAGGCTTTTGAGGATGGGACGTTACGACGTCGTACTATTCATTGTCATCATAATGTAATTGGTTTTTGGAATATACAATACTTGGAAACAATGTAACATTCTCAATTATATTTATGATGGTTGTGTTTTCTATGATCACTATTGTACATCATGTTGTGATATTGTTCATGAAGTTATCCACCCCCAGACGTTTCCGCCATCCTGGTTTGGGGGTGTGACAGATTGGTATCAGAGCATTGTTTATATTGAACTAAGTATATCAAACCATGTAAGATATACAACTATAAATACAATGGGATTAAAACTCTCTGACTAAAACATTTCGTACAAGTAGACTTTTAAAATATGATGATATATTTTTATATAGTATAAGTACATACCTACATACTAGAACAGTGTCATAACAAGAACAATACAAAAGTAATAAGATAAGTTGAACACTACGGATAGTCCTAGGTAGTTATGTAATCAGATCTTGGGTAAATAGAGCCTTATCAACTATAGTTGTCCGAGATATGACTAACATGTGCTTGGGAATAGTCGTAATGAACAACAAGTCTAACATTTACCAACACCCCATACAAAGAAACTCTAGAGCCAAACATAAAGTTTAAAAATACTATAGGAGTATTTTATGATACTATAGAACCATACACCTAGAATTCTTATATGCCTCTTATACCTCTATCCTTGCACAGTTGACATGGCCGAATTTCACCTACCAGGAGACCCTTACTTTCCCAATAATCGAAATGGTGGATGGATCGAGGAAGAGCCCGAGGAACAGGTCGAGGCTGATGCACCAGCCGCCGAGGAGGACCCGGAGGACGGTCAATATGATGATGAGGACATTGACGAGGACCTAATGGAGGAGGACTTCGATGCTAATTCTAAGGTCAACGACCCATGATTTGATGTCCGTAATCTGCACGATCCTATACCCGAGCGGAGCTTTCAGGTATACTGCCATCCAGGTGGTCAATTATAGATGCGCACCCCTCGTAAGAGGATACCTTCCTTTCGTAGACCTGAGATTTTTCTGACAGGTATACCACTCTAGGGACCGACACCCCGTTGGGCAGAGGACTTACACAAATGGAGCCACAAGAATTGCTAGCATCCCCCGTACGGTACGTGCCGAGAGTTCTACGACTTCCATAATGACGGTTTAGTCGATAGGGCTCTCCCTATCATGATTCGCTGCATCTCGCGCCTTGACGAGCATGCTAGGGCGTCTACCAGCCAGATCCAAGATGTTGGTGCCACCAATGAGGTAACCATCACCCGGTTTCTTCGTCTAGATGAATATCATGATCAGAAACGCATGATTATCGATTGTCTTCAGGAGGACGTCACGACTACGTGCGCCGAGGTTAGGGAGCTCGTGGACAGGCATGACGACATGGAGCATAGGATGATCGAGGCAGAGCGCCGAGCTGAGGAGGCCAGAGAGGAAACAAGGGAGATGCGAGCATTCATAGCCACACTTTGAGGGCCGAGGGATGTCACTCGCCATGAGTAGTGTTTATGCTATTCAGCTTTTGTTATAGACTAGGTTTTGTAAGTAAGCGTTGGTGCTACTCCCTCATGTATGTAAGTCCTGTTAGGGTGCAATATCATGATTGGATGTGGAGTGTTAGTGCTTATCCTCTTGTATGTTTAAATGGGTTGAGTCTTTCCTATAAATAGGAAGTGAGTGACTCCCAATATGTAAGAACTTGTGAGGATCATTTGGAGAACATTAGTTTTAGAGAGAGAATCATTACAAACCCATTTGTACTCTCTCTAACCATACTAATGAGAGCTTAAAAGATTTATTTACTCCATGTGTTCATGATTTTGTATGATGATTCACTAGATCTTTCTTATTCCGTATTTGTCATCATAATCAACACCACTACAATTGGTATCAGAGCGGGTGTTCTTGATTTGATCAAGAATTGATCCATGATGGCATTCTAGATTTGGTGATTCTTATTTTAATCTTTGAACTTCGTGTTTTAGAGAGTTTGGGTTCTAGAAATCGAATTCATCTTTGATTCTTTTCATAATTCGATTTTCTTCACTAGAATTCAAGTGATTTTTGCTTTCTCTCTCTAGAAAACCCATTCAAAATCAAATTCTCTCTCTATAAAATTTCAAGTTCTTGTGATCATGGTGTATTTGGAGTATGATTCTTGGGTTGTGATCATTGAAGATGTCGAATACAAAGTCAACAAAAAGCAATTTTATGGGTTATTGTTTAGCGGGTTGATTTCATGGGAAACTTTGATTTCTTAAGGAGGTTTGAAGGATGATAATGCAAGATTGATTTTTCAACCACTTCCGAAGATTGGATGCTTGGCTGAAAATGCTCAGATCATTACATCTCTTAGTTATAATCAATCGACAAGAAAAGAAAGAGAATTGTTTGATAAGCCATACACTTCTCTTATTGAAAACCCAAATGATCTTCTTGCTCTTAAGTTTATTGAAGTTCTAGACTATGGAGTTCAATGTGATGCTCTTGATATTCTTGAAGTTCATGATAAGAAGATTCAAGTTGATTCTCATGAAGATGAAAAAAAAAATTTCTCGATTGAAGTTCAAATCGATGATATTTTGTGTTCTTGTGATTCGTTTAAAGGAATGATTCCTTATCAAAAGCTGGTAATCCAAAAATTCACAAGTATCAAAGTCCAAAAGATTTGATTCAAACTTGTCATGTTGAAGTTGTGGAAAGTGGGTTTGTTCATGAAATCAAATCTTCAAGATGCAAAAAGGTGAGAAAGAAAAAGAAGAAGAAGATTAAACGCAAAAACAAGCGGGTTTACTCACAAAAATCATCAAGTGTTGTTGTGAAGCAAATATGGGTTCCAAAGCAACAATCTCCAAGTGTTGAATTGAATTTGAAGTCAAAACCCAAAAGTGTTGGTGGTTCTTATGAAGATGTTCTTGGATCGTTGAAGAACACGAACAACACGAAGAACGAGTTGTACAACATGCATCGTGGGTGGTACAATGTTCAAATTGGAAATTTTCTTGTTCCAACAAAAGAACCAAGATCTTCTAAATTTGATTTGTTCGTTGCAAATGGAACTCGATTCGTCAAAAAAGGTATCACAAATTCTCAAATGGATTCCAAAACGTCCATGATTTTGATTCGTACTTTTTGTTTTTCAATTTTTGATCGATTTGTCTCATTGGATCAAATCCATTTCAACCTCTCTTATGGATCCGATTATTTTTTTAGATCAAACATAAAAATAAAAATCATTTTTTAATTCGTTACTGTTCATATCTATGATTGAGCCCATTATTCATCTTAATCCATTTTCGAAACATTTATTGTTCATCAATCCTATATTCAAGCCCAAATTGAATCTTGTCACTGTTCACTGATTATTATATGAGCCAAAATTGTGTTCCAAATATAAAACACAATTTCTGTATTCTCATCTTTCTATCATCTGACTCGAAATCAATTAGAAGGTGTTATGAAGAAATCGAACATGAAATTGAACTTGGAGTTGAACTCGATTTCAAAGATGATTACTGATTTTGAGTTTGATTTCAACTTAAAACTTGTGCTTAATTGGCGATGAATTTGATTTTGACTAGTCGTACACTCTTATTTGATTGGGTAAATAGCATAAAAAACACTCAGTTTACACCAAAATTCTAATTTGACAATGTGTTTTTTTTTCTCAAATTTGACATTGTATTTTCCAATTTGTTACAATTCTGACCACTTGACCGGTCAACCAGGTTACATGCTGACATGGCATGATGATGTGTCGGTTTTGATGATGTGACATGCTGACATGATATGATGACGAGTCAAAATTGAATTTTTTTTCCACAAAAAACACTGTGTTTTCATTTTTTTTTCGATTTTGACACTAAGTTTAATTTTTTCTTTCAATTTTGAGACTATGTTTTTTTGTTCCAAATCGAACATCATTTATCAAATTTTGTTCAATTTTGACTATTTTACATTTGAAACCATATAAATTTATTTTTTATTACATTTTAAATCGTATAAATATATTTTTTTCGTTTAAAAACCACATTTTTATTTAAGTACAAGGTGTTACTTTTTTTGTTTTTTTTATATTCAAAGCATAATGTATAAATAAGCATTAGTTATATCATGAGAATCAAACTAACCATAAGCTTCTAATAAGATGAAAAATTTTCACGAGTTGCAAACTTGACATCCGAGTTTTGATCGACTACACGCCTCCAAACCTTCAAACTCATTTTAAAGTTGCATATTTAATATAAAATATGGTTTTTATATAACTAATACATATTTATACATAAAATTATGGTTTGAATGTAAAAAAAAACCTTTTATTTATACAAAAATATGGTTTTTAATTGAAAAAAACGTATTTATACGGTTTAAATGTATTAAAAAAAATATTTATATGGTTTCAAATAGAAAATTGTCAACATTGAACAAAATTGGAAAAAATGATGTTCGATTTGGAACAAAAAAACATAGTGTCAAAATTAAAAAAAAAAATAAACTTAGTGTCAAAATCGAAAAAAAAGTGAAAACATAGTGTTTTTTATGGAAAAAAATTCAATTTTGACACGTCAGCATATCATGTCAGCATGCCACGTCATCAAAACCGACATGTCATCACGCCACATCAGCATTTAACCTTATTGACCGGTCAAGTGGTCAGAATTGTAACAAATTGAAAAACGCAGTGTCAAATTTGAGACAAAAAAACACAGTGTCAAATTAGAATTTTGGTGTAAACTTAATGTCGTTTATGTTATTTACCCTATTTGATTTCTATTGTATATCGAGGTCGATTGGTGATTTCGTAAATCGAGTATTCCATATCAATGTCGAGTCGACTGGGTAGGATCGATTTTGAATGGATGAAGTTATTGGTGCCGAAGGTACGATTGATCAATCAAACAATTTGACGAAATCGACTTGTAGTTGACTTTTTGGAGTCAACATTAGTTTGATTGATCTCGTTCTTTCATATCTGATATCAATTTAGACTTGATTTCAACGGTTTGAGGGTTATTATGAGAAATCGATTTCGAAAGTCTGGTGATCGATGGTTTGGTATCGATATTGAGGGTTGTTTGTTTTTAGATCGATGTCGATGGTTAGCTGTTGGATTTTCGGTTTAATGTTGATGACTATTTGCTGAGTTCGAAGACTTGGTATCAAGCTTAGGATTCGATTTCCAATGGTTAGATAGTCGAAGGGTTGATTTCAGCTTGGATTTAATGTCGATTTGGAATGGTTTGCTTGGGAACGAAATTACTTTTATGTTAATGACGAACTCGATTTGGGTAAAAAGGTTTGATGATCGAACTGGGTTTTGTAGTTGAAGGATTCGCTTTGCATTTTAGATATCTATTAAGCTTTGTATCAAGAATGGCTGTTCGATTCGACTGAAATTTGTGATTGGAATTTAGTTTGGAGTCGAATTGATTGGGAATGTGTTGGAAACGACTGTATTGGGAGGTGATGGATTTTGATTTCGATGGTTTGTGATGTCAATGTTAATCGATGGTCCTTTACTGATAACGAAGACTTGGATTGATGATGTGAAATTGAGAATCGATGGTCTTTGTAAGGTCGTTACTGAGCATCAAAGCCTTGGAGTCTCGACTTGCAAGATTGGAGGTTGAACTCAATTTTGACTTCTGGTCAAACGAGCTATTCATATCTCTGGATTGTGTTCGATATCATTGAGATCGATTTGGGAAAGACAGATGGTCGAATTGTTTGGAAGTCAATTGAGAACGAAGGCTAGGAAATCAAAGGGATTGTCAATTGATGTTTCGAAGCCTTGGTTATATGGTCCATGGGAATCACTTACTTTCGAAGGGTTGTAGTTTGTTAACGAAGGGTTGTGACAAAGAAGGGTTGTTCGTGCTTCGTTATTGAGGCATGTAGATGAAAAGCGATGACCTGGTAGGCTGGTATAACGCGAATTGGGGAAGAAAACAAAAAGTTTCGAATGGGTCCCTATAATTTTGACGAAATGACATAAATGGTCCAGATTCGATATTGGTATAACAAATTGTGAAGAGTGGAAATATTTCTCATTTAGTCCCTGCAGTTTTAAAATTTTGGCAGAAATTACCCAATTTCGAAATTAGGCTAATGAGAATTTGAAGAATTTAAAAGTTTAGTCCCTGCAGTTTGTGCGAATTTACACTTTACGCCTAGTTTCACAAATGGGTAGAGTTTCACATCTTAAGCTGTTTTTGGCGCAACGGGACCAAGCAGAATTGGAAAATCTTGCAACTCTCACCCAAAAGTCGAAAATTTTCACAAACTGAAATTTTTTCAAGGCTTTTTCGTGATTGTTTTTCCATGCAAGTTTTTCGGTGTTTCAATTTTGGCACACATCAAGGGGGAGTTTTGTGAAGATTAATCCTCGGGCGCTTCTCACCCTTCATGGGTTTTATAATCATTTTTTTATTATAAAAAGGGGAAGAATGAAGAGTGGGTATTCGAAGCTTCGGGTATTCATTTGCGGATTTGAAGACCTGTATCATTTCGAAGGAGAGTTTGGTCTTGATAGCGCGAGATCGTTGGATATTGAAGCCATGACTTCCAATCCTAAATTTGAAGGGGAGAATGTTAGGGTGCAAAGTCACGCTTAGATGTGGAGTGTCAGTGCTTACCCTCTTGTATGTGTAAATGGGTTGAGTCTTTCCTATAAATAGGAAGTGAGTGACTTCTATTATGTAAGAACTTGTGAGGACCATTTGGAGAGCATTAGTTTTAGAGAGTGAATCATTAAAAACCCATTTGTCATCATAATCACACCACATGTATGACCCTGCGAATAAGTGATTACACCATTCTAGGGGTCGTTATGTTGCCGATTTTATTTTGGGTTTTAGATGTATTGTAGACCTCCATGAAGGTCAATTTTCTAAAACTATGTACTACTATGAAACATTATCAATGAAATGGTTTGCATTTTATTTCATTGGGTATTATTATTAAGTTTAAATTGTTATGAAATCGTTTACTTATTATAGTAATTGTATATATTTTTTTTATTGAAATGTTTACAAGTTGCAATAAAGGCAAGTCATAACAAATATATAGTTGAGACGTTTTATTTCAATAAATACCCGATTTATAACTATTATCGAGGACTTACCTTTATTCCATCTTTAATCCCTGTGGCCGAAGAATGCCACCACACAAAAGTAACTGACGTGCCGGCGGAACACCACCAGTTCCACCAACACCAACTCCATAGGTGGACCCCGCTATGTTCCAAGCCGTTGCGGCAGTAGCGGTGGCAACCGCCATGGCACAAATTAGCGCTGATGGCAAAAACGGAAACGGAAACGGGAACGGTAACGGGAACGGAAAAGGAAACGGTGCCAACAACTCCAATCAGGGCGAAAGCTAAGGACACAAATGAGTATGCTCCTACAATGATTTTATGAACTACAAGCCCAAAACTTTTCATGGCGTTGGCGGTATCATCACCATAACAAGATGGTTCGAGAAAACCAAATATGTGTTTGAAGTCTGTTCTTGCCCAAATGAATGTAAAGTCAAGTACGCAGCTTGTACTTTCGCTGACTCGACGTTATACTGGTGGAATAGCCATTTTAAAACCCTAACTCTCGCCGTGGCCAACACTATTAGTTGGGAAGATCTAAAGGTTATGATGTTGGAGGAGTACTGCCTGAGAAGCGAAATTCATAAATTAGAGCAAGATCTTTGGAACCATACAATGACGGGCTCTCATGTGACATCCTATACTACCAGGTTTAACGCCTTGGCAGTTCTTTGCCTCGGGATGGTCACCCCGGAAGCCAAGAAGGTGGAACGCTACATCTGGGGACTATCGCCCCAGATTCAAGGAATGGTTGTATAATCGCTAACCCAGCCGCCTACGACGGTGCCAAACATTTGGCACAAAGTCTTTTCGACCACGGAGTACGCTAGGGCATTATGACACCCACACCTGAGCAAACAAAAAGGAGATATAACAAGCAAAAGTTCTGGAACAATAAAAAGGGCCAACCAACTGAAGAGCCTGTCAAAAGACAACAAGTTGTGGCAGTCGATGACACCACTGTCCCTACTGCCTCAGCGCCGAATAAACAATATGCTGGGAACCTGCCTAAATGAAACAAGTGCAACTTCCATCACAATGGAGCTTGTTAGGAAATGCACTACAACAAATGTAATAGGAATGGGCATACTGCTCGTTTCTGTAAGGCACCGGCTCAATAGACCACCCAAGCCAGTAATATTGGGGTGAGTCAGGCGTGTTACGGATGTAGGGAGACAGGGAATTTCAAAAGGCACGGCCCAAAGGAAAAGAACAAGAATGTCAGAGGCGTGGGAAGAGTCTTGACGATGGGGCACGAGGAAGCAATAAAGGACCCCGATGTGGTTACTGGTACGTTTCTCCTCAATAACTCATATGCATGCATACTTTTCGATAGCGGTATGGAGAGGAGTTTAGTGAGCCACAATTTTAGACACATACTAAAAAAAATCTCAATCACTCAATGAAATATTAACAGTAGAAATGGCAAATGGAAAAACTGAAGGCAACAAAGACAAATACATAGGATGCACCCTAACCCAAAATAATTAGTCCTTCCAAATCGACCTATTGCCGGTTACAATAGGAAGCTTTGATGTGATCATTGGCATGGATTGGTTAAGCCCTCAACATGCCGATATCATGTGTTATGAAAGGGCCGTCCGACTTAATTTACCGAATGATGAAATCTTTGTCATATATGGTGACAAACCCGACACAAATCTTCGAATCGTTTCTTGCATCAAGGCTTAAAAGTACCTGTGTAAGAAGTACCACACATTCCTAGCCCACGTTGTTAATGAGAAGAGAGAAGTGAAGGACATAAAATATATTCTATAAGTCTGCAACTTTCCAAACGTATTCCCAGAAGACCTTCTGGGAGTACCACCTGTGCGACAAGTCAAGTTCAGAATCGACTTGATTTTTGTAGCCACCCTCATAGCCAAATCACCATATCCATTAGCCCCGACAAAAATGCAGGAATTGTCCAGTCATCTGAATGAACTGTTGAGTAAAGGAGTCATCAGACCAAGCTTCTCACCTTGGGAGCACCAGTCTTGTTCGTAAAGAAGAAAGACGGATCATTCCGTATGTGCATTGACTATCGGGAGTTAAACAAACTCATCATCAAGAACCGATATCCCCTACCCCGAATTGACGATCTGTTCGACCAACTTCAAGGATTGAGTTACTTCTATAAATCGATCTATGGTCGGGGTACCATGAGCTCAGAGTCCAGGAAGAAGATATTCCTAAGACGATGTTTAGGACTTGTTACGGACACTACGAGTTCGTTGTGATGCCCTTCGGATTGACTAATGCACCCGCGTGTTCATGGTTCTAATGAACCGCGTATGCCGGCCTGACCTAGATAAATTCATGATAGTGTTCACTGATGACATACTATTCTATTCACGAAGTAAGGAAGAGCATAGTCAACATCTGGGACAAGTCTTGGAGACACTAAGGGTAGAGAAGTTGTATGCAAAGTTTTCAAAATGTGAATTCTGGATTCGAAAGATGGACTTCTTGGGACACGTGGTCAGCAAGGAAGGGATACATGTGGATCCCTCCAAAATCAAACCAATTGAAAACTGGAAAGCGTCGAGGACACCGACAGAAATCTGCCAGTTTTTGGGCTTTGCTGGCTACTACTGAAGGTTCATACATAACTTTTCCAACATCGCAAAGCCACTTACTACCTTGATCCAGAAAGGAGTGACCTTCAACTGGGGGGTAAACAAGAAACTGCCTTCCAGACACTAAAGTAAGCTTTATGAAGTGCTCCGATCTTGTCTCTTCCAGAAGGAACGAAAGACTTTGTGGTCTACTGCGATGCGTCCAAGCAGGTTCTAGGTTGCATACTCATGCAACGGGGAAAGGTCATTGTCGATGCCTCAAGACAACTTAAGACTCATAAGGTCAACTACACTACACACGACCTTCAATTAGGGGCAGTAGTGTTTGCCTTAAAGATCTGGAGACACTACCTTTTATGGTACAAAGTGTACAATCTTCACTGACCATAAGAGTCTCTAGCACATCCTCAATCAAAAAGAGCTCAATATGAGGCAACGACGATGGGTAGAATTACTAAATGATTACGAATGAGAAATTTGTTATCATCCGGGCGAGGCCAACGTGGTAGCAGATGCCGTAAGGCGAAAGGAGTACTCGGGTCGCCGAGTAAAATCATTAACAATGACTATCCATTCACATATGTCCACTCGGATCAAGGAGGCGCATATTGAAGCCTTGAAACCTGAGAATGTCGCAAGTGAAGCCTTGCGAGGAATGGATAAAAACCTTGACGTCAAGGATGACGGAGCTCGTTACCTCATGAACCGAATCTGGACACCGAGATTTGGCGGGTACAAAGACATTATCATGAACAAAGCTCACAATAGAAAGTACTCCATTCATCCTGGGTCAGACAAGATGTATTTGGACCTCAAGAAACTATATTGGTGGCCTAGCATAAAGGCGGAAATCACTACTTATGTGGGAAAGTGTTTGACTTGCGCCAAGGTCAGAGCAGAGTACCAAAATCCCTCGGGTTTGCTACAACAACCAAATATACCCGAATGGAAGTGGGAGCGGATAAGCATGGACTTCATAACTAAATTTCCCAAGACAACTGGTGGGCATGCCACCATATGGGTAATTATCGATAGGTTAACCAAATCCATGCACTTCCTACCAATAAAGGAGATAGACAAAATGGAGAAACTAACAAGGACGTACATCAAGGAGATTGTACGATTACATGGTGTGCCGATATCCATTATCTCTAACAGAGATAGTAGGTTTACCTCACGGTTTTAGAAATCACTACAAAAGTCCTTGGGAACCAAACTCGACATGACTACAACCTATCACCCACAAACCGACGGACAAAGCGAGAGAACTATTCCAACTCTGGAAGACATGTTGAGAGCTTGTGTAATAGACTTCGGTAAAGCTTGGGATACCCATTTACCACGCATCGAGTTATCATACAACAAAAGTTATCACTCTAGCGTTAAAGTTGCTCCATTTAAAGCACTCTATGGGCGCAAGTGCAGATCACCTCTGTGCTGGGCTGATGGGTGACACTCAGCTAGCTAGAGGAAAAGTTCCTAAAACACTCTTACCGGCCCTGAGATAATATGGGAAATGACAAAGAATATCGTTCAGATCCCTGAACAACTAAAAGCATCTTGGGACCGACAAAAGAGTTATGCGGATAAACGACACAAACCCTTGGAATTTCAGGTTGGTGATCGTGTATTGTTGAAGGTCTCACCTTGGAAGGGAATGATATGTTTTGGAAAATGTGGGAAACTAAATCCAAGGTATATAGGGCCATTCGAGATCCTTGCCAGGATTGGCCTGGTAGCTTACATACATCGGCTACCGCAGGAACTCAACAACGTGCACCCCACTTTCCATGTGTCCAACTTGAAGAAGTTTCTTTCCGATGAGACTCTCGTCATTCCAGTTGACGAAATCGAACTAAATTAGAGTCTCCACTTCGTCGAGGAACCTGTGGAAATCATGGACAAGGAAGTCAAAAGAACGAAGCAAAGTCGTATACCAATAGTAAAGGTCTGTTGGAACGCCAAGCGAGGTCCTGAATTTACCTGGGAATGTGAAGACCAAATGAAATAGAAATACCCATAACTTTTCCTTAACTCTTGAGAACCCACTCGAAGTGCTAATTTCAGGACGAAATTCCTTCTAACAGGGGGATGATGTGATAACCGTCAATTTTGGTCAAACAAAGTCAATAAAAGTCAACCATGTCAACTCAACTTGTATTAGAATTTCAGGATAAATGTGATATTCCCTAAATGTTACTAAGGTACTATTGACAAGTTATAATGCAAAGCACTTCTCTTGTTGCCAATTATTGAATATAAACCCTAATTAAGGTTAGTGACGTAAAAACTTGATAATTTAATTATATATTATTTAGGTATAAATAATATTCATAACACGATGTAGTTGAGTTCATAAACTTTATGCTACATGGAAAATTCATAACAAGGGTTACATATTCATATTTTTGGTGAATTCGTCACCAAATGCGACAAATTCTTTACCCGTCTTAAACCCTAAAACTTTAACGAAAAGAATTAGGAATCATCCTAACATTCATGTAAGGTGTTATTATTTTGATGATAATGATTTTTATAAAAATCTGAATTTATATAATTCCAACTAAATAATTATACATCATTTTTACCACACTTGTTATAAAAAAATCACCACCTTTTATAAAAATTACCCATTTTTATACAAATACACTACAAAGACAACATTTGTCTTATATGGTTATTACGCCTTCTATAAAGAGTACTTATTTTTATAAAAGAAAAGTAAACTTGAATTTTTTATTTAAAAAGCCACACCCTACCTTCCACCCATACCCACCCCACCCCTCACCCCTCCTTATCATCTTAAACTCAGCCTATCCCCCTCCCCCCCCCCCCCTTCACTCCATCTTCTTCATTTTCTTCATCTTCTCTTCAAGAACAAGTCGTTCTCTCAAGATTAATCTCCATAAGTTGGTTCTTGATATTTTGGTAAGCTTTTCCTTACTAATCTAGTGATTCTATATATATATATATATATATATATATATATACACACACACACTAGTTTTATTACAATTACACACATTAATATGTGTTAATATCCATAGGATATTTCAACCTTCAAGTGTTCTTAGCTTGAAATCTTTCATATTGACCTCTTTATCCACCAAGAAACACACTCAAGGTGAGTTCATACCCCACGTTTTTGTTTTTATCCAAGTTTTAGGGAGGGGGGGGGGGGGGAATACAAGTAAACTTGTATAATTATACAAATTGTTATACATGCTTTATCTTCATGTTGTGTAAAATTTTTATCTACATGAAATAATGTTATTACCTAGTATTATGAAAATTTATGTGTGGTATGTTGTTTAAAATACAATTCTATAAAAAATGAGTATAAACATGCTATATGTTCTTGAGAAAAAGTCATAAAAACAAAACTATAAAAACTATGGTTTTTATGAACATAATAAGACTTTTGTAGAGAAAATGGTTATAACCAAGTTATTACACCATTTTTTGTGGGATATAAATCAAAATATGTTAGTCTGGACATATGTTATGAAACTAGTTATAAATACCAAGGATTTGGTTTTACAAAAAGAAAACCGAAAAACCTATCATGATATGTGAAAGTTAGGGTTTTGTAACAAAAATAGATATAATCAGGTACCATTTTTGTGAGAATTGACCTAAAATATGTTGTTTAAACATATAAGGTTAGCTTGACTTAAACTTCACAAAAAAGGTAACTACAAATTGTACAAAGTGTTTAACTCAATGATTCATATACTTGTGTTACATGTAGAATATATGTTATTTATGAACATCTAACATGTTAACCTATATATGTGTACATATCGGTACAACAGAATATTTATAATAAACTATAATGGGTATAGTTTATGGGTCACTAACACTATTATAATATTTTGGGACAAGATAGATAATTATATAAAAGTATATAATTATTATACACTATGATTAATACTATGGAAAAGCGTTTGTTACACATAGAAGGGTTTTCATTACACTAACACGTAAACTTGTTGAAACAATTATGTGAGAAAAAGTCTTCACCATACCTACCAGAGTACACACTAAAGTCCTGAATTATAACCAGAATCTCGGTAAGAGAGCGTGATAATTGTGTGTAGATCTAAAGGGGACTGACAATCCCACACCTAAGCTGCTAGCTACAGCTAGACCGGCAGGTGTGGGGTGAAAAATGTCTAACATTCCGACCCCTGAAAAACGTCGCGGAAGGCCAACTTCGGATTTAGCATTGTTGTAATAACGCACATGGGGAATCAATAATACATTTAGTTTATGGGGTAACATGCGTTCAAAAGGTTTTATATAAGAATAAAACTACGTAATACTATTTTAAGTATAGAAGTACTTATACATTTTTGATCTTAGGGTTTTAAGACTACAACTCATTTTTAAGAAAATATTGGATTTTGTGGGAACAAACACTATCATTTTACAAGGAAAGAGTTACAAATTTTTCACATACAAAACTCTTACGAACTCACCAACTTAATTGTTGAAACTTTTCAAAACTACTTGTATTCTCAAGAAACCGTTAAACAGGTAATCACAAGGCTTTTGAGGATGGGACGTTACTGCGTCGTACTATTCATTTTGTCATCATAATATAATTGGTTTTTGGAACATAGAATACTTGGAAACAATGTAACATTCTTAATTATATTTATGATGGTTGTGTTTGCTTTGATCATTATTATACATTATGTTGTGATATTGTTCATGAAGTTATCCACCCCAGACGTTTCCGCGTTCCTGGTTTGGGGGTGTGACACAACTCTAATTTGTTGGATCTATGTTTTCTCTATTAGACATACAAGCATTGAACAGAAAAAACTAGTAATCCTAGCATGCTTCTACAGTTTTCGAAAATAATAAAACTAAGGTTAGAATCATATCTTGATTGTTATATTGTAATAACAATGGATTCCTAGAAGATCTTGAACTTTGAGAACAAGTGTCACAAGTGTAACACCTCTAATGGCTCACAAACACACTAAGAAAGAGGATGATTAAGAGAGGAGGAGAGAGGAGAAAATTTTCGGATTTCTTCTCTTAGGAATGATGGCCGAAAATCAAAGGGTTAGGGGCCCTTTATATAGTGCACCAAGGATGCTATGAATAACCCTAATCTGAATAAAATATTAATATTTCAAACTTGATAATTATCCGTCTCCTTAATTATCCATATTTGATAAGATATTCTAGAAATTCTAGAATTGTCTTATATATATATATACAATAATTTCGTCCACCACCTTCCCTAGGATAATTCTGGACCCTTTTGCTCAACTATGAAACCATTTCACTTTTAGTCACTGCACTTTTAATTAATTCCTTTAATCCCAAAATTAAGTCCAAATTAATTTTTGATTAAATACTAATTAATAATATGACTTCTAATTAATATATTATTTCGATAATATATGAATAAATCATTTATTTATATTTATTAATCAAATTAATAAATTCTTCCTCTTTCTCAATTAATCCTCCTGTCAATTTGCTAGTATGAAGACAACTCAAAAGGACTGTGCTACTATTAATTCAAGTACATACAATTTATAGTTATGGGCTTACATACCTAATCCAAAAAATTTGTCTTATGCATCAGCCTTATTTGACGAGCTTTTTGCAAGGAGTTCTCTATAGGAAATTTCCAAATCATGTAATTACAAAGTATGTTTGCAAATGTATCAGACATCATTCAAAGGTACGAAAATTTGATGGTCATGAAAGTAAGTTGTTAATCTTGAGTTTAAGTATTAATGAAATACATTTATTTTTATTTTTTCATGCACATATATGATTGGAGAGGTTTAAGAGGTTTAAATGGATCCCAATGGTTGTAGTTTCCTTACTCTACGTATGCTCCATTTTAAATATTTCCTTTTCTTTTTCAGCACTTGATTATAAAAATGAAATCTCCAAGGGTATTTTTGGAAAATTCTTTACCGCCTTTTCGTTTGCTATATAAAATGCATAAAAGAATAGCAAGTTAAAATCTGTATTTTTTGAATATATTAATTGGTACATTAATATAAATATGTATCTTTGAAAAAAAATTATTGTTTTTATGGAAAATTCCATAATTCTTGTTGTTTATAATTATTTTTCAGTATGATTTTATGTAACTGAAAATATGCTTATAATATGATTAATTATGATTTGTAAATATTAATGATAAGATTTTGCATAATTTTGGTATGATTTAATTATTGGAGTAATTTTGTTATGTTCATTATTTTTGGTATGCTTTGTAATTGATTAATTTTGAAATGGTAATCAAACTTCCAAAATCGTGGTTAACTTATTGTATAATATTGTATTCCATATTTCCACCTATAAATTGATCATTTTCTTCACTCCCCAATTCAACATAAAGGAATTCTACCAGACTGCTTCAATTGTTTGGATTTCGTGAAGACTTCTTTATTCGTTTGGATTTCGGGACGACAGCAGGTTATTTTAACTTCATTTTATGTTTTCTGTCTTAAGTAGTGGGTATTAAATATAAGGTTTTGTTTAATAAGAAAAATGTATAAAGAAAGATATGGTTGTGTGTAAAATTATTTGTATATTAGATACTTGAAGTTTTTGATTTCTCAAACTCAACTCTATTTTCCTTTTAGTGCTTTAGAATGGTCCGATTAGGTAGAATGACTAAATTGCTAATCTACTATCAACATTGTTTATTAAAGTTTATAATCACTCGAAAGTTGTATATATATTATATCTGTTGAAAATATGAGCAAACAACTAAATTTACTTTCCTTGATTTCTAAATGAAGGAGAAACATCAGTGCACCTCATGATTACTAATTACAAATGCTAAACTTTTTCTCATATTATATTATTGTTTCATGGATCTGGAACATATTAAATTATGTGGTTAACCTACAAAACCATTGATCGAGTCAATGGTTTTTTGGCAAACAAAATCTTAATCGATTTTGGTTTGATGACAATATATTACCCCAATAAAAGCTTAAAAGGTTAAGAACTTGATTTTATGGCAGGAAAATTATTATTATAAAGATAAAAAAGTAACAAAATCCAGTTGGTTTCTGTGATGGTGCTTCTGATCACAAGTTCAAAAAGTCCAATTTTCCTGTTTTCTGTTGTGAGATTATCACTGCATTTTATTGTGCTTCTTGACCAATTCTAATGACACGTTTATAGTATTTATTATTATTACTTATATCCAATAAATAAATAAAGTTAACTTTAAATATTTTTGTAGAATCATGGATGGGCACACTTATGTTGATGACTTTTCATTGCTACTAAACCCTCATTTAAGGTATAATTTAACAATCGTCCGAGTGGAGTTCTTTTCGAGAGATGTTAGAGTGAAAAAATTATTTATTATCCTTATTGATCGAAATGTAAGTTTACAATTCTATTTATACTTTATTTTTATGGTTATATATATTTTTAAGTAATTTATTTAACTAATTATTTTGTCTATTAGAAAGATAAGATGGTAGATGATGTTCCTCTACAATTGATGTCTGTTTTCAATGGAGAGAATCTATAAGGAGGTGTGTTCTCTTTGAACCATTTCCAAATTGAACCAACCTAGTATGAGTTTCTGAGGTATCGATGATACAATTTTAGCCATGATGATTGGATGATTCACATAAGCACTAACACACGGTTAAATCGGTTGTCCGATACTACTAATTTATGGTTTCTGGTTTATCCATTGGTTTCCTCCATCAGATCTCTACAAGAGGATAGGACATCAAGAAAAATGATGATCAGTATATTTAATTACTAATTTTTTTAATAATCATGTTCTACATTTTAAAATAAAAGTTAATACTTTTTAAATGTCATGATTTTTAGATGTTGTTGGAAAAATCATTGAGGGAAAAAATAAACTACTTGTGTATGTTTGGCCGCAAGGAAACTATTATACGAAATGAATTAATTACCGACTGGGAACTATTTGTCGTCGCCGCTTTGCGCGGGTAGATTGCTAGTATATTATAAAACATATTAGTCATATCTTCAATTTTAAGAGGTATAAGATACAAAGCTTTTGTAGAAATCAATTATATATAAATAAATCATTAATACTTGTCAAACGTTTGGAGGCTTGAATTAAGGAAGGTTATTAAGATATTTAATTTAGAGCAAAATGACAATTTTAGAATATTAAATTCATATATATAGATTAATTCACAATTCTTAAACTAGACACCGATATTAATTAATTTACATCAAACTTACAAACAAACAATACAAGTATAAGGTCTAGACATAATTATTTTATTTAAAAGTGGTAGTTTTTTATTACATATTAACTAATAATAAAATATAATAATTGTTTATCCGTAAAAAACTATTCGTCAAAAGACCTATTTACGTCGCCCCTTTGTACGGACACACATCTACTATATATATATATATATATATATATATATATATATATATATATATATATATATATATATATATATATATATATATATATATATATATATATATATATATATATATATATATATATCTGAACATTATAATCGAGAAATTTTGATAATTTCAGATATGTGAAATTCTCTTATTTTTATTTTTTATTTTTAGTAGATCAAAGCTACAATGTAATTTTTTTAAGTGGAAATGATCTTTGAAGGTTTTTTCAAAAAAAAGTTCAAAAAAATGCTCGATTTACTTTTCAAACCCACAATACTTTTATATTTAAAAAAAAAAAAACTGATATTGTTTGATGATTTCACATGTACTCTGTCAATTTTACATATAATACTTGCAAAATTCATGGCTATTTTTAAAAACTTGCTAGTTTATAAATATTGAAAAACATTAAAAAGGATTATCCTAGCTTTATCATTTTTCTATTATTTTAATTCTCTGTCTTGTTGACAAAACATTAATTTCATTATACTTTTTAATTATATTAATAACATTATCTTTGTTAGCTTAATCAAATTACCTAATATAAATTATCAACAATACTTTGATAATAATAATAATAATAATAATAATAATAATAATAATAATATACCTCCATGTTTTGAGTTAAATATATGTATCATTTGGGGGCTGCTTGACAAAATCTGAATTTTTAAAATGTTGTTTGGTTGGAACATCTGGATTGCTGTGATGAATAATAAAAATGATCATTATACCTTTCTATGTTATTTTTTCAATTATAACATTGTATTTCCAACATTTTCTTTTTTAAGACAACGTACCTTGAAAACTATAACCAATTCTAGCATTCTAATTAGGTAGAAATAAAAAGTAAAATGCTATAACAAAACCAAATGGAGAAGTTTGAATTGAATAGTTCAACACTAAAAAGCTAGTTTACATTTTTAAATCCACTCCAATGCTGCCAACTCATCAAAAAAAACTCATAAGAAAAAAAATGTAAAATTCTCATAAATTTTCTCACATTTAAGTTTGCTACAAATTAATAATGTAATGAAAATGATCAACTATCACAAGATAAAACACAAGAAATACAATTTTGATTTTTGAAGCAAACATATCCATGCTCAGACCTTAATCCTTATATGAGTGAAAATGGAGCGTTATGTGCCGAACATCACTGAAAATGGGGATTTCTTTGCAGACTATCGTTCATGTTTCTTTATTATATATGCAAATATCATAACCCATAAAAATTATGATTCTATTTTACTTATTCCACATTTTTTAACCTTGTTTTTTTCATAAAATATACAAATTCATCATCAATTTGTGATTGCATATGTATTAACCCTCAAATTTAACTACTCGAAATTAATTGAGGAGGTTTGAGCTCATTAGCTTCTATCGACAGCTTTGAGGGTAAGTATAAATTTCTAAAATGAATAATGTATCTTTCCTTGTTCTGAAATGAATAATATATATTTCCTTGTTTTTTTTTCTTATTTTAAATAAGAAAAAGATAATTCCCCCCCCCCCCCCTTTATTTCTTTTGCCTCTATCCTCTTTCTCGTCCATTCCTAGCACTACTTCCCACCAATGACTCCTTCCTGATCCACCCCATCCACTAATCAGTGACACACACCAACATCATCATCTATCTACCAAATCCTATTTACGAAACCCCTTTCAACAACAATAACTATAACCAATAATACCTTTAATCTTCATAAAAAACCATTTCATCTATTTACAAGTCCCTTTTCATATTTTTCATGCCATTCAAATCCAAAAGAATTACTTGGAAACCAAAAGTTAAACCTTTAAATGTCCTAAAATTAACCAAATTGGAAGCAAATTATAGTCATATGTGAACAAATATATATGTGTTATATTCTTCTAGTTTTGGTTTCTTAGTAAAAAATTTAATATCACAAGCTATTTGGCCAGAGAATCTACACAAATGTGGTTTCACTTTTCAAATTTATTTTCACCTGAAATAAAACTTTGTATTTTTTTTGCAAAAGCCCTCAACTTTGTATTTTTTTTTCCAAAAAAACTGTCAACCTTCCAAATGCTTCCAAATAAACCCTCAATTTTTTTAGGTTTCTCGAAAAAACTCTCACATTTTACAATTTGTTTTGGCAAAAAATGACTAAAATGGCTAAATCGGGAAAAATAAAAAAAATACAAGGTTTTTTTCATAAAAAAACAACTTTAAGGTTTAATCCGGAAAAAACACAAAAATATAAGGTCTTTTTTTTAGATTATCCGTACAATAATAATCAAATATAATTTAGTCTTAAAATAAAACTTAACTAAAGTCTTTTGTTTCACTTTCTGTTTATCATAAATCAAAATTGGTTAATTGTAGAAATATCAACAAATAAATCCAACCAACCGTTAAACTTTCATGTTCGAAAACATGAACAACAAGAGACACGTGTGACATTACCACACACGACGAATGACGAAAAAGTCTGAAAATTTACATAATACACCATGTCTACCGCCATTCGTTTCATGTTCTGATCTTGCCGCCTTCTTTTTAAGTTGGGATCCATACTTTTTAGAATCAATTTGTTTTAGTTCTTGTTGTTGGATTAGGTGTCTAAGCACATAACTATTTTGGTATGTAGTTGACCCGATTATGAGCATGGTCCTTTTGGGTTGCCTTCACCATAGCAACTGATAGGATGAATTAAGGAGAAAGAGGATTAATTATGATTTATTAATATATTATGTGAATAATATATTAAAAGAGAAATCATATGGTTTAATTAATATTGGTCAAAAATTAATTTAGAATTAATTTTATGATCAAAAGAGATTAATTAAATAAAGGGGACTGATACTGTAATTATAAGATAGTAACAAAGTTGGGCTTAGGATCCATAAGGAAGCAATGGACAAATTCTATATGAGAGTCCATATAGAAATCGTCCAAGGGCCTTCTGGAAGGATCCATTGGGCTGCTTAAGGACTAAGCAACTGGATTAGGGTTTCCAAGTTGAAAACCCTAGAAGCCTCAACTATATAAAGACCCCTAGGGCTCCCAAAAACGTGGCTAAGCATTCCTAAGAGGATCTTGGACGTTTTTGGTGCCTCTCTCTCTCTCTCTCTCTCTCTTGTTCATCTTTGTTGCTACTGGTGTTTGTGACTCCGTTAGAGGTGCAACACTTAGGGCACTAAGCTTTCAGAAGTCAAGATCAAGAATGATTGTGATTGTTATTGCTACATAACAATCAAGGCAAGATCTAAACCCTATTTTCATATGTGATTTCGATTATAGTATGCTAGATTTAGGGTTTGCAAGTCTTGGATGATTATTGCATGTACATTTAGAAGAACTAGATCCAAGCATTAGGGTTTGCATGTACACCATATAATTGATATATTGCTTAAAACTCATCAGTGGTATCAGAGCCTAGGGTGTTCTTCTATTATATTTGATGCAAAATTAAGTTTTCAAAGCTGAAAAAAATTGTGAATTTCGAATCCGACTTGATTTACGTCGTGAACATAGAGTGTTCACCTCGTGAACTCAGTCTGACAACACAATTTCGAAAATTTTGCCTAAATTTGCTTTGGATAATTACGGTAAATTGTTTTTTCAAATTAAAATTAGATTTTTCTATTATGGTAATTGATATCTTAATCAAATTAATGGATAATTGTCAATTTAAGATAATTACTTGTTTTATTAGATAAAGATTGATTATTTTAAATTGATTTGAATTATCTTGTAAGAAAATAGATTAGGTCAAATTATGTGATAAATATTAATTATATGATTATTTAATTATTTTTCAAATTTGAACTAAATTATATTTTGAAAAGTTTCAAAAATTTCCCTCAAGTTTTGGAATTTAACATTTACTTAAAAAGTATTACTTTAGAAATATTAAATTCTAAACCCTAGTATGTTGAAAAGTTCAAATTACACCCTTGTGGTTTTATTAGATTAATTAAGTGTATAATTAAAAGAGAGTTAATAAATCCATAATGATATGGTTTGTATTTAATTAAATTAAAAGTATAATTTTGTTAAATTAGACGACATAGTATTTTAAAAGTGTAAAATACAACCTTATACTATATAAAATTAAAAGTCTATTATATTATATATGTATAAGTAAAATGTCGGTTTTACCATCAGTAGGCCTCATTCACGAAGCTGGTCTATAAGGGGTGTTTAAGGAAATTGCCTATCAAATGGCGATTGAAGGAGCTTTGGATGAAGAACATCAACCTCGCGACTACTATCCCAGGGGAGTTTGTTCCAATTCCCTCTTTACTTTGTAGTTTTTTTTATCATGCATAATATGCAATGGGGACATTGCATAAATTAAGTGTGGGGTAGGGGGTTGATTATATTAGTTATATTAGAATCCTAATTTAGGTATAATTTTGAAATTTTTGCATTAAAAATTGCTAGGACTAAATTTAGAAAATCTTGGTAAAAGCAATTAGGATTCCATGCTAGTATTATGTTTGATGATTGCATGAAGACCCAAATGTTTAGTTGAGCCAATATACGTTATAGTGCATTTGTGGTCCCCTTTAGTCTAGTAAAATCATGAGACAAAAACACAACCTCGCTTAGTTTGAGGGATGCAATATGTTTAGCATCGTGTACTTGAAATGTATCTAAGAATTTTTTTTATCATTAATCAATAAAGGTTGAAGTTGAGTGCCCCTGCTTAAGCATGTAGGTTTTGAGTGAAAAAGTGAGTTACATGTGAAAAAAAAGAGAGAGAATTACAAGAAGAGTTGTAAGAATTTTGGAGCAATCAAAGTGAAGATCAAAAGATCAAAATTCCGAAGATTCAAAAAGTTGAAGATACCAAAAATCATAAAGGTGGTGAATTAAAAGAAATAGAAGATCAAATATCAAAGAAGTGAAGAATTCCAAATAAGCTCTATAGTGGTATCAAAAAGTTGTAATTGTCTAGATTATGTATACTTGGGTTGCTCAACCAAAAATACCTTGAGGTTAGGAAGTTTTCTGCGGATGGATTCGGAGGGATGCATAAAATGAGCATTGTTCAAAAGAAGTGGGTGAATGTTTATGAGGATTGTAATTATTTAGAATTGAGGGGGTCCTTAGGAAAAATTTGTAGACACAAATGCATGCGTTGCGGTCTTGGCATAATGGCTGGGTTCAATTGGGATTGTCTTATGTGATATTATTGTGCTTAAATTCAGTTTTGCTTGGCGGCAAGCAAAAGTCAAGTGTGGGGTATTTTGATATGTGCATTTTTAGCTATATATTTAATATAGATTTTTGTTATTTATTGGCTAATTTATTGCGATTTATGGACAAAAGGTACTTAATTGTGTTTAAATTGTATTTTTAGTCCAAAAGATATGCTCGGAAGCAAAAGGAAGCAGGAGATGCGATCGGAAGCTCGGGAATTGAAGAAAGAAGAAAAAGAGCCAAATCCTGAAGAACTCGGCGAGCCTGGACGTTTACTCGACGAGTCACGTCGAACATTCGTGAAGCAAACATAATGTCCTTGTCATACACAAATTCTACAAGGGGACTCGGCGAGTCGGTTGGCTACTCGACGAGTAGCCTCTGTTTTCTGAAAACTATAAATAGAGGCCAAATTTCAAAACAAAACCCTCTCTGGATTCTTGAAGGATTACCATGCAACTAGGAAGGCTGCTGGAGCTTTGGAAATCGTGAGAGTCAACCCTAACTTCCAATTCTAAGAAGATTAAAGGCAACATAAGTTTACTCTTTACTTTATCTATTGTTTTAATCATGTTTGAACTACTAGACATTGTTTTTGAGTTGCTTTCTGCTAAAATTATGAGCTAAACTTTATATCTTCTGTTTAGGGTAGGAAATTTTATAACTATGGATTGATTTGTGGTTGGATTAATGGTTTATTGGTGAATTTTGTTTTATTAAGCTTGTTAAAGAACCTTATGCATTAACCATAACTATTTTCTATTAATTATCAAGTAATTAAGCTGCATGAGCATCTCTTAATTGCTTATCTCATGTGATTTATGTGAAAGCATTGTTATGTGCCTAGGATTAGCGAACATGAAACTAGGATTAACTAGAAAGTGGGTAAATTAATGTGTGAGCTTGTGTGATAAACCATCAACAAGAGGTTAATTGAACGACCAATTTAATTAACCATTACAAGTCTTATTTAACCCGAATAATTAACTAGGAAATTTATTAGTTTAATCAACTGGCCATTGTTTGAATTGATATGTTTTCTAAGGATTGGTAATAGCGAATGTGAACCTAAGCTCTTTAATCGGTAGCCAATAACAATTAATCCATTGCACTTGCCATAAAATCAACCATAGCAGTAAATAAACCGAACCTAAACAGAAGTCTTCTTATTATTGAATTTAGTTGATTTTTACTTGCTTTAGCTGTTAGTTATTTAATTTGTGTGTTAGTTAGTTTATCTAAGTTTCTAGTCTTGCAAAACTAGAGAAACCCTTTTACTTTTATTACTTGTTTTAGTTAATTCTAGTTATTAGTCTAATTACCGTTCCCTGAGTTCGATACCCTGCTTATTCAACTATACCACCAATTGACAGGTCCACTGCCTTTTGTGTGTCTAATTCATATTTAAAAAGTAGGATAAAACTAGTTCGTTTCACACACATCAATGACATTTAGTGCGCCATGTACATTTGCATGGTTATTCACACCTTGTTTGTGATCCTCGGCATTCCAGTCACAAACTTGAAGGGCATAATCGAGATTAAACATGCCATTGAAAAGTTCAATGAATCTCAAAAGATCTAGGAATTTCAATTCATTTAAAATTTAAATTTCTTTTTTCGTTTTTCATAGTGGAAATTGGTAAATCGTCATTTACCTACCTTCAAATATTATGCAACTGGATTATGGCATCCCTCTTCGGAGTTGTAGAATATTGTGTTGGGTCCTAGCCTTAATATATCATTTGGGTGTTTTATTAAGGACTCAATCAACTAACTTGAATTTTCTCCTGTTTTGTAGATGTCTGATTCTAACTATGGTCTTCCCAAATCCCATGGAAAAAGCTTTTCACATGAAGATGATATTCCATGATTCGATCAAGGAACACGAGATCATTCTTCATTTCCTCCACCTCCTCCTACTGTTCTCCCTGACCCACGTGTTAGAAGGCTTGAAAAGTTCAAAGTCACTCAAGCCCTATTGGCAAAAAGGCACGAAGATGGAAAGTCTGTGTGTACACACGTCTTAGAGATGAAGTCACACATTGACAGGTTGAGGATGTTGGGTGTCGATGTCTCAAGGAAGTTGGTTGTTGACTGGGTTCTTCAGTCACTTCCCGACTCGTATAGTGAGTTCATTAAAGAGTACTATATAATGGACCACGACGTGACCCTCATTGATCTCACCTATTTTCTTGTTGCTGCTGAATCAGTGATGATTTGGCGCACTGGTCAAGCAAATTTGACTGGTAGATCAACCTTCCAACCTTCTATGGACAATGGCGACATTAGAAGTCCAGAAAAGTCTTTTCTTCCCAATGGAAAGGGATTGGCCAAGGTTAAACCGTTTAACCGGATAGTAAAGAGAAAGGCTGCTTCTGAGATTGTCCCGTGTACCATTCCAGAAGAGTCCATATGTTTCTACTGCCAAGAGAAGGGGCATTGGTTACGAAGCTGCCCTGACTACCTGAGAGATCTAAGAGATGGGAGAGTCAAGATGTATGGCTCTGCTTCAGGTAAAATCCACTATCTAAACTCTTTTAAGTTTTCTATTTGTAGATTCTGAATACATGATGTGATAAGATTACATTTTGATGTTTTGTAGAATCGAAGAAAAGAAAGGAAACTTGAAGGAAGAGCGAGATGAGTCTGATCACAAAGAAATGGATCTCTATTGCATGGTTCGATGATTGGAATTTTGAGTTGCTGCTTAGAGTTATGATAGATTGCTTAGGAATATGTGATAACATAGTTTTCATTTGAATTTGCATTGTAAGGACATGTTTTTCCACACCTTTTATGAATAAATGAAATTTTGAATTTTGTCTTATTTATATCTCCTTGCAATGTCATTTGTGAAAATTGATGTTTGTATGTTTCTATTATAAGCAATAATAGTGGATGTGATTCTTAGTTATGTTATTTGTGGTAGTGTCAGAAATTTATCAAATAAGGAAAGATTCTCATCGACCAAGTTTCAATTGGACAGAAACGTGGAAGCATGCAACTGGTATTGTATGATGAATGAGAACCCTCGTATTTGGAAAATTTAAGACTAATTCCTTGTTCACATAAGTATGTGGGTCTAGTGAAGGACTAAAGGGTCTAGTACACAATGTTGTGCACTGGTCAAGTCCACCACAAAGAACGATAAGATTATTCGTCATGATTTTCTAAAGGTTTAGTGAATATGGTTATGCTTACAAGATTAAGTGTAATTCTGAGTCATTGAAAAGTTTCAATGTGAGGCAGAACGAATAAGAATAATCAATTAGGCAAAAAGATAAAAGTTTCTCCAATCTGAAAAGAAGGGAGAGTACTTAAAGATCATGTTTTATGATCGTCTTAATAATTAAGAACCATGTCACAATTGATCATCTAAGTAAATCTTAGTGAACTTGTATGACTAAGAAGAGGAATCGGGAATTGTTGAGATGGTTAAATCAATTAAGGTGAATCATACTTTGTTCCAATACCAAGTCTTAGAGTCATACTCCAAGATTGTGACATTGAGTGACATGTCTTTAGTAAGTTTATAACACTCACCAAATGTGGAATAGGAAAAGTTTTCTTATTTGTGCACATTTGAAATTGGTAAGTTGTGATGTTTTGGATCAGACAAAGACCAACTAAGACCAACTGTGTGAAGTGTTGTCTTAATAAGAATCCGCACTAACTCTTCAATATTTTTTTGTCAATGAATGTTTCTTGACAAGAGAATCATATATGTTAAGAGGACAGTGGGAGTTTTAAAGATCTTGAAAAATGTTCAAGAGCTAATCAAGAATAAACCTGTTGTTTATCACTAACACACGACTTGAGGTTCATAACGTATCGTGTTGACATATATTGTTTATGTGCCATTCCAGTTTTAAGTCAACTATGCATGTGAGTTCTATGAGTTCTCATATGACCGCATAAAGCCAAAGCACCTTGATTGATGGAAAGTACATTGATATGTAGGGGTGAGCTACTTAACAAATTGGAAGCAATGGTGGGCACTCGAACAGGTTCTATCCATATGAGTTGGATTTGTCACAAACATTGTCTTATGATTATGGTTATGACAAATTCACATGGATAGGAACAGATACACCATGAAATCTAAGTGCCATAAGGTTTCTCTCCATTTCATGAAAATGATTGTAAGGAAACGCTTTCACTAAGAGAGATTTTAAGGAGTTAGCTTTTGTGTAAATTGCGTTCTCAAATTCGATTATGATTACGTCGTCCCTCTTCATAGTTCGAATTGTGAGATTTGGCAATTAGTTTAAAGATTTAAGACTTATGACTATTAGTTCTGAATTGTTTAGACACACATGTGAGCTATCTAAGGAAAAGGTGTATGAGTTTGAGAAGCTTAGATAAAGGCTTATCGAAGCATCTAATATCAGAAACATGAAGTTTGGTTAAGGAAGTCAATTAGTATTGATTTTCTAGAAGTCCAGCTGATTTCTGAATACATGTCAAAGCTAGTGGGAGCATAAGTGTTATGCAGGTAAGGATATAATCATCATGTTAGTGGGAGCATGATTATTATTTTAAGTATTGAAAGTTAGCAATATTAATTATAGAAAACAAAAGTTTCACTTTGCAAAGTTGTAGGGGTTGAAACGTTGTTTTGCTATAATTAAGGGAGAGAATATTATACTTCATTTCAAATCGAAAAGCTTAGATCGAGAAATTTTAATCAAATTTAGTCAAAAGATATATATGAATGTTATGTTGAAAAGATTCAACATAAAGGAATTCTATATATGACATTATTATAGCTAGAAACTGGTAGAGTATCACGTTTTTCATTATGAATCGTGTCCCATACGCTTCGGGTATAGGATCAATTGCATATGCTGTAATATTTGACCGTTCTAAAATTATTCAAATGCCTAGGGCATTAAGAGGTAAAAAGGACTAGAACCGGATGTGACTAAAATAATTAAACAACTGTCAAGGACGATCTAAGGTTAGCCAAGTATTGGTCACTTGTGGGTAGTTGGAAGTATAGTAATGGATGGACCATATCGACATTATTATTAATAGATAGGATGTTATTAAGAATGAGTTGTCATGTTGTAAATATGGAAATGTTTCCATAAATGGGAGTTGGATATTAAGAGTCTATGTCTAGATTAGAAACTTTTATGCAAAAAGGATGTTCAAAGCAATGTGCTTTGAATATGATCACGTCTATGGAATTGTCTTGTAACAATCTCCAATAGAGCACTTTGTAATATCATTGGCAAAGTCTTGGTGACTTTTGTGCTATGACATTACGAAAGGAATATTGCATAAAATGTTAGAATCTAACATATTCTAGTAGTGGCGAGAATTTTGTATTCCTTACACTAACGATAAGGATTAGGAATTTTGAAATGAGCATCATTGGAAATGTTCTCCATTGATCTATTTCACAAAGTAAGGACCACAGGTAAACATAGTGTGCATGCTTGGAGCATGGGATAATTGTTGTTATAATTCAAGTAATAAGTTCATTATTCGAAACATTATAAAATGAATAATGAGTAATCAATATGGTGATTAAATAAAGGTGTTTTATTTATACAAAAAAGTTTGGGACCATATAGGATTGGTATTATTCTTGTGTTTCACTTTGCATGTTTTGACTTCCAGAATAACTATGTTATTCAAACATCCACAGTTGATCATACGTTGGAAGTAGGTATGAGGCAAGACTGTCATGAATCCGTCTGTAGATTGTCTAAAGTATTTAGACATAGCAAAAGTTTGCTGTAGCATTCATGAGTACTTCTGTAACAAGATTAGAGTATTGGATTAAACCCACGCTCACAAAATTCATGAGTACTACATGTAAGTTGTAATTTACAAATCGGTTGCACATTGATAATATGTAAACGCTCCAGTAACTTGGTGTTATAAAACATATTGTCGTGTGTGATTTGATTAGTTAGTACAAGCAAGCATTTGACTCGAGGTTTATCCGTTACTTTTACCCAAAGTGGGATAAAAGCGATATTTTTGGGCCCCTCGTTGATTTAATGATGACACCCCAAAAGTGCTTGGCCAAGCCAGGACTAATTTGATTTGTTCAATTAGTCATTCGTCGTAAATCGAAAATCGGGAAACAAGATATAGACAGAGAGAATGATTATAATCCATGTCTCAGTCTATACGATATCTATAATGGAGGAATATATGATCCCTTATCTAAAGGACGCGTTACTGATAAGATCAGAGTTGACTGCGGCTTTTGAAAGCTACGATTGCTGATCAGGTTCTTAAGTCGTACTTGCAAAATAGTTATTAGACTTATCCAAGTGGGAGACTATTGGATTATGTGTCTAAGCCCATAACTATTTTGGTATGTACTTGAACCGATTATGAGCATGGTCCTTTTGGGTTGCCTTCACCATAGCAACCGATAGGATGAATTAAGGAGAAAGAGGATTAATTATGATTTATTAATATATTATGTGAATAATATATTAAAAGAGAAATCATATTGTTTAATTAATATTGGTCAAGAATTAATTTAGAACTAATTTTGTGATCAAAAGAGATTAATTAAATAAAGGGGACTGATACTGTAATTATAAGATAGTTACAAAGTTGGGCTTAGGATCCATAAGGAAGCAATGGACGAATTCTATATGAGAGTCCATATAGAAATCGTCCAAGGGCCTTCTGGAAGGATCCATTGGGCTGCTTACGGACTAAGCAACTGGATTAGGGTTTCCAAGTTGAAAACCCTAGAAGCCTCAACTATATAAAGACCCCTAGGGCTCCCAAAAAGGTAGCTAATCATTCCTAAGAGGATCTTGGACGTTTTTGGTGCTTCTCCTCTCTCTCTCTCTCTCTCTCTCTCTCTTGTTCATCTTTGTTGCTACTGGTGTTTCTGACTCCATTAGAGGTGCAACACTTGGGGCACTAAGCTTTCAGAAGTCAAGATCAAGAAGGATTGTGATTTTTATTGCTACATAACAATCAAGGTAAGATCTAAACCCTATTTTCATATGTGATTTCGATTATAGTATGCTAGATTTAGGGTTTGCAAGTCTTGGATGATTATTGCATGTACATTTAGAAGAACTAGATCCAAGCATTATGGTTTGCATGTACACCATGGGATTGGTGTATTGCCTAGAACCCATCACTTGTGACCTCTTACAATTTTTTTTATTTTCGTTCAAGATTATAAATTCCTACCAGGTGTTTGACGATTTGTTCCTTTTAACACCACAATTTTTATTGAATGCTCAAGCCTGTCAAGTCTTCTAGTTGGAATCACTTTTGTGAATTCTTATAATATTTTTGTTTTTTAAGGTTATACTACATATAGTATGATCATATTAACTAGCTTATGTGATCCATAGTCATCAGCATACCCTTTTAGAAAATCTTTTAATCTATAAATTGTTTATTTACCAAATAAGATGATATGTTGGATTTATATATGAAAATAACCTATAAATAGCCATTAATTCGAAATTAGATGAAAACTTTGTATTTTAAAATGAGCATTAAATTATCATTAATTGATAATCTACATTTGCTTTGGAGGAATCTGGTTGATATCTATAAATTCGATTAATTAGTCTTTGAAGTTCACAACAAAAATCCAGTTAAAAAGAAAATATAAAAATAAAATGATGAATGCTACCTTCAGAATCATCTTTTTCGTTATATTGGTGCTGACTATTGGTTATTCTCTCCATATTTCCCTCAAATTAATTTGAGGTTTAGTATATGTTTCATAAACTTATTAAGAATGCGAAATAATCATTATGTTTTTTTTCTGTTATTGCAGCTTCAGGAGTTCAATACGATAAATTGGAGAAAAATAACATCGTAGATAGGAGAAACCATATTCCTAAAGAAATGTTGGACACAATTGTGGTAAAAATATGTCGGATGACTTCAGATTGTAATGGCTTCAATTGTCCACCTAACTATGTTGCAACTTGTCTTGATCTATATTGTGTATGCACCAAACAATAACTAATCTAATAGTTGATGAGAAATGTAATAAGGTGCTGCTTTTATGTAATGATGTTCAAATCATTTTAAGTGTGTTTCAAAATATGGAAAATGTATGAATTAGTTATGTTTTTTTTTCAATTGCGTAGTAAAAAGGCAAAATATCATAGTTTTGTAAATAAATAAATTTACTTCTATAATGAAGTTTTGACACTAATTTTGAAAATCCTTTTGTCGAAAGGAAAACATTTTGATTTTTAGTTATTTTCCATGAAGATTTCTCTCATTAACATCAAATATTTACAAACAACACGAGATGTTGGGTACCTTACAACATATACAAGTTTTTCAATATCATTATTTAAAAGTAAATGTTATAAATCGTTAATAGGTTTACTATATAAAAATCATAATAATAACCAATTCATTTTAAATTTCATATATTGTTAGATGTATTGAAGTATTAGTTATATTACTCTTATTATTAAGTATTTTTTTAAAATTAATTTAATATTACATATTTTAAAAAACAAAAAATTAGAAAAAAATACTAAAAGACTTTTGGCCTAGCGAGATTTATTAAGAGTTGACATATGGATGTCCTTAAGCCAAATATTGATGATTTAAGTCTTTATACGGATGAAATGAATGGATATAAGAGTAGAGTAGTTGATGTGTGTTTAAGCAGTTAAAAGAACATAATATAAAAATAAAAAGAAATTGGTTATTTAAAAACAAGGTTTAAAAATAATTATTAACGAGAGTGATATTACGTTCACTTTGTTGGGGGGGGGGGGTGGGGTGTAATTCAATGTCGTGTTAATTTTCACACCACGGGTAAAACAAACTTGACGTTCCAAAATATCAATAGAAAATGACAGCACGTATCAATTGACAATCTTAATTACGAAAAATACCATTATTTAGGAGTACCAAACCTGCCAACATACAAAAGTTTTGTTCTGGCAAAAAACTCAAACCCCAAAACTATTCTATAGCTAAGGTCATTTCGTTTTAATATATATATATATATATATATATATATATATATATATATATATATATCTTTATATATATATATTAAAAAGTACTTACATATTAATATTTGTGTTGATAAATTTTATAAAAAGATAATATGAGAAAATAAAAAACCTATTCATAAATTCGATAATCTTGTTGAATCAATTACCACTATAAGTTAAAATTTTCATCCAAAAGTTGCATCTTTTTTTCCACTTGTTTACTTTACATATGCCCATTTGCAAGAATTCTTTTCTTTTCAAGTTTATTGACCTTTTTTGTAATGCCCGGATTCCTGGTATGTATTTCAATTAAAAAATTATTCATGTTTGAGAGGGTACTCGATGAGTTGAAGGCCCAACTCGTCGAGTAGAATGAGATTTTGACGCGAGACTTAAGTCACCTACTCGACGAGTCGGGAGGCCGACTCGACGAGTAGGGCTATCTGGATAAAGCCCTAAAATTTAAGGTTTTGCACCCTATTTAAACAATTTATAGGGCCTCTACTCCAGCCTCCATCACCCTAAGACCCTAATTTCGAAGCCCTAATCGATTGTGAGAGTTCTCAAGCTTTTGTGTGCCATATTTATCATCTTGAAGCTAGAAGAAGAAGAAGGAGCTTGGGGATTTCAGAAGGAACAAGTAGATCCAGAGACTTTGCTTCATTTCCTACTTGTTGGAGGTAAAAAGTCCAAACCTTGCTCCTCCTTTCATTAGATAATCTTTTAGGAGTAACTTAGGGTTTTTGGAAGCCATTTTTGGAACTATTCTTGGACGCAACCACGATTTTGGGTTAAGGACTTCATATTAGGGACCATTGAGGGACTCCATGGCATAAAGGTGCCAACTTTATGGAAATAAAAGTCCCATGCATATTGTAGGCCTCATCTTTGGGTCTTTTGAGCTTGAAGACCCATGCATGGACGTAAAGTTCGTGACTTTACATGTTACATCGACCGTAGGTGGTCAGATCTATGTGTTGAATGCAATGCGCCCAACTGAAATCGACTGGATAGACATGGATCTAAGGGGACTCGACAAGTCGTTCATATGACTCGGCGAGTCGCGTCGCGAGGCCCCCAACCACTTCTGGTTCTGAGTAAAATCATTGATACTAGGAGATGACTCAGCGAGTTGGACGTGGTTTTGGACTTGAAGATCATAGAACACGACGAGTTCAAGGATGAACTCGGCGAGTAGAAGGCAAAATGTCCCGACTGAGATAAAGATGGACTCGACGAGCTCAAGGATGAACTCGGCGAGTTGAGAGCGAAATACCTTGACTTGTATGAAGGAGAACTCGATGATTTCATGGACGAAATCGACAAGTAGAGTCGAAACCCTAGAGTCATATGTGACAACCCGTTATTTTCGAGTCTGTAAAAGTCAACCCAAAGTCAAACTTGCATAATGAAAGTCAAATTTATTGTTTTGATTTAACATATATAGGTTAGATTAATAATCTCTATGTGTTTGAACCTATTATTGAAAGTGTTGTGAAAATTTGAAGTAAAAACCCTCAAATCCGAGAATGCTCGCAAATCAGCCAACTTCGAACCGAAAACCCTATTCGGCCGAAGACCCTTTTCGGCTGTAAACGCCTTCGGACCGAAAACCCTCGGAGACCGAGAACTCGCATGCACCAAAAACCCCATATTCTATCCGTTTGGCACACTTTTTAAGAGGACATCACACGTTTCAATGCATGTGTCACGTCAAAAATACATGCATATAAGTATGCATGACCGACAACATTGATCATTCTTCCACCTTTCAACCGAAATCCTCACTTTTCTCCCAAGAACACCAAACCGAGAACCTTGTTTTCTCTCAAGTATCATACGAAGATCCACTCCAATCTCCTTATGATCTTGCTAAGAACATCAAGTGTTCTTCATAAAGCTGGAAATCATCATCCCATCTCCTTAGCCAAAACCGAAAATACCTTGATCTTCTTGGTTTCACCAAGAACACCAAGAACACACTTGAATCATCAAGTGGCCAACTCAAGGTTGGCCGAAAACTCCTAACAGCCTTGCAAATTACTTCTAAAACTCTTACCTTGTAGGTAAATCTTACATATTAGGCTATTTCATTAACATACTTTTCATTATATTCACTAATTATATACATATATATTGCATGAAATGCTATTAGGACTCGGTTTTGTTACGGGATCAAACTTGTGGAAATAACTTCTTATATCGATCCTTCAATCGAATCACTCACATAAGGTGAGTTCATACCCTTACAATTTACCAGTTTTAAATGCTTTTAGGGGGGGGGGATACAAGTAAAACACAAAGTAATTGTGTTAACCATCAAAAATGTTTACAAATCTTTTATTTGCTATCTAAATGCTTTTATAAACTATATAACATCATTTTAAAATGTTTTCAACTATTCAAGTTCCCTCTTTTATCAAACTATATATATATATATATATATATATATATATATATATATATATATATATATTTGTATGTATGTATGTATGTATGTATAATTTGGCTTTAACAGACTTAGCACTAGTGCTATTACCTTAACTCCTCTTCCTTGTTTGGTTGTGGGCTTAGGGTAGGATCACTTGTCCGACTCTCAGTTAAACCTTAATTATACATGTCAAATATATATATATATATATATATATATATATATATATATATATATATATATATATGAGTATTAAACTTATTTCAACAACTTACTTAACTCAATTGCATAAGCTGAACAAATGGATCTTTTCCTCCAAACATATACAATACAAACATAAACACTAGTAAACTATAATAGATATAGTTTGAGATCTTTTCACACTATTTTTTAAGTTTCAAAGATACATTACATGAATCAATACATAAATACAAATTACGTTTCATTACAAAGTACATCACTCATTTACAAGAACAAGAAAACATATACACACTATAAGTAAACAAGTTAATTCATTATGTGAGCTACTACTTCTTGGACCTTCTAGAATTCATGCTGAGAGTCCTACTTATAACCAGAGTCTCCTAGAGGGAGAGTGTGAGTTTGTTTATAGATCTATACGGTACTGACAATCGCGCACCTAGGCTGTTAGCTACAGTTAGACCGGCAGGTCTGGGGTGACAAATGTCATAACATTCCAACACTTGAAGAACGTCGTGTAGGCCACTAGTCGATTTAGTATGGTTATAAGCTCATTTCACATAATACATTAATTAACACATTTTGGTTTACTAGACAATTACTACTTCAGCGGTTTTATCCTAAACAATACGACTACAAATTATTATTTTCCATTATATGCATACCGTGATGTTCACACAGGAATAATATACTATTTTTCTAGTAAAGATAGTCTACATATATAAAAAAACATACATTACACTATTTCAGAGTACAAAACATACATTTACACTATTTAAGAGTACAAAGCATACCAACATTTGGGTCTTAAAGTCAAAGACTACTTTTCATTTATTAGTGAAAATATGGGATTTTCTGGGAAACATACTAACATTTTTAAGGAACAGAAATATACTTCAAATACTAAATACTTATGAACTCACAAACTTAAATGTTGATACTCTCTTTAAAAATAACTTGTATTCTCAGGGAACAGTAGACAAGTACACTTATACAGTTTTTGAGAAGACGGAGCATATTCAAGACTCATCTTTTAATTTGTTATACATTTTGGTGTCATATAAACTATACTAAGAAAACACATGTATTCACTATACTTTTAATGAAATGGATGTTGTTGCTTGTGTTGAATCATGAAAAGTGACCCTCTTGAACTTCAGCTACCGTAGCCCACAAGCACCCGCAGTCAAGCTCCCATCAGCAGCCTCATCCGAAGTCATCTAGCCAACCGTAGTCTTTCTTACTTTACTTAGTTTATCTTTCTGTAATACTCTCTATTGTCCAGTATGCCTTGCATGGCTACTCTTAGAGAGTGAATCAAATGTAATTCTTTGAGTCTCTATAAATAGAGCTCATTCTCACTTATTATAAAATCTAACATCTCTGAAGCTATCTTATCTATCTCTCTATCTGATTACGCATCTCTTCTTTCTCTCAAACCTTACTAGAATATAACTGATTACAATCTCTCTTCTGAGCAAGTCTCTTGTGACTTAATCACTAAGTTTGATCTCACTTATTAACTTGGTTTGAATGCATTCCTCGTTATGAATCAACTTATGTGTATACTTGATATAACAATTGTTGTCATTTCCATTTCTTTACTTTTCCGCAACTAATTCTCTAACTATTTAACTCTAACTTATTAATATTATCGTTGAGCTTTTAGATCCTTCGAGATTAACTATTCCGCAACTATACTTGTTCTAACGTTTGTTCAAGTGTGTCTCAAAGTTTTTCTCTCAACAATTGGTATCAGAGCCATAGTGGTTGCTTTTTGAAAAACGAAACTCTGATTTTCAAAGAGCCTTCTATACCACTAAAGCTCACTTCTTAAAAAAACTTCAAAAAAAAAAAAAAAACAAGGAAATATGGCACAATCGTTATCTCTGAATGTTTCCAATAGTGTTGGTGGTTCTAATCGAGCCCCAATATTAGTGGCAAATGAATATCATCACTATTCTCAAAGAATGGAAAGATACTTAAGGAGACTTGGTAGAGATGTATGGCGATCCGTAGAAGAAGGACCACATGTCCCAGTTCTTACACCAGTCTAAACTGACGGCGCTACAACCAAACTAGGAGGAGGTCAACCAGTCATGAACCGTCCCACCAAGGATGATCTCGATAAAATGGAAAATGATGTTGTTGCTTTTTATGAAATCTCTTGTGGAGTTGCTCCTGACAACTTCGATATTATCATAAATTGCAAATCAGCAAAAGAGATCTAGGAAGTTCTCAAGAATTTGTACGAAGGCTCAGAACAAGCACAAGATAAAAAGCTTACAACCACACTCAATGAGTTCAACAACTTCAAAGCTCATACTGGCGAAAGTTTGTAAGACTCCTTCAAAAGGTTCAACTTGATAGTCACCAAATTATCCAATGCGGGCACCATCTGCAGTAACCATGAAACAAATCTTCAGTTTCTTAATGGTTTGGGAAGAAATTGGACTACGGATAAGATGATAGTCCAGGGTGATAGAAAAATTCATTCTTTGTCTCTCTACAAGCTCTACGGAGAACTGCAAGCACAAGAATCCACCGTACTGAAAGACTGTGCTGACTTCGGAGGACCACTTGCTCTCATAGCACAAGCTCCACATAAACAATCTTACTCTCCCTCGTATGACACTCCACCGCAGTCATACGAAGCTGACTCAGAGTATGATGATGAAGAAGAATTTCAGAAGGCTATTGCCCTGGTTAGCCAACAGTTCAATCGTCTACCACCTTCATCCTTCCGCACGAGTCAACAGTTCAACAAACCTCCATTCAACCGTAACTTCAACCTACAGAATAATCATTCTTGTTACCCCAAAAGTTCTCATCCACCACCGCAATCTCAAAATACTCAACCAAAAGAGGCACCACAGTCTATTCAAACCACTGACTCCGGTACTCCCTCAGAAGACAAGACTGATGTTGTGATTTATCACAAATGCAACAAAGAGAATCACTTTGCAAGAGATTGTAAGGCCAATGTAGTAAAAGACAGAGCATTCTACCTTAGAATGGCTAAAGAGTTGGAAGATAAGGAAAAAGCAAGGGCATACGTAGCCCATGTCAAAAGAGACCATCAAGTTTGGTCATCCGGAGATGAAGATGAAGCCATCAGCAGTGTCAAAGGAAAAGGGAAAATCTGCATGCTGGCAACTGCGGATGACGATGGATCCTCAAAGCTGGGAAAGAACTACTGCTACATGGCAAAGGATGGAACTCTAAGCATCGTCGAACATGTAAAACTCATGATCCAAACTCTAAACTATAGCATGAATGACTGCCAACCCTTCATAGATGATCTTAATGACACTTGTGCTGCCGTCCTTACAGACTATAACAAAGCCTTAGATGAGAAGAACATTGCGTCCCAAGAGATGTTCCATGTGAGAGGACGACTGGATAACAAAAGACTCAAAATGGCTATGTTAGAAAAAGACTTAGAGTTAGAAAAATATGCAAGAATGTTAAGTGAAACACAATTAGAGATAGCTTTGAACCAGAGAGATTTAGCTCAGAGTGAAATTGTACGCTTAAATCTTTTAATAGAAAAATTGTTCAATGAAAGTGAAGCTAATGAAAATTTGGTAAATAATGGAACCGTGGACAATACATACAATTGGGGTTGGTCAAATTGATATCCTACCGCAATGGATTCCTCACCCCGGTTCAACAAAGACAGACTGTATGTCCATTCAGACCGAGAATTTCATTTTCCAATCAATGACAAGACCTTTCCCGAAGACATCAAAACTCACTTCGATAGACTTCATAATCTAAGCAATAATTGTGTCATTGAGGAAATTGTGCCTAAGGTTTCGGGTCACACTTGTGATCAAATTCCTATCTGTGGCACCATTTACCCAAATTCTCAAACCTCATCCGTAGTTAATGAAGAAATTATCATTGAGGGCCCCGAAGTCTCGAAAGACTTCCCATCTCTTCCCTCGGACCGCAGTGTCTCACACTGTAGTCAGTAGTCTCACAAAAGTCCCACTGAAGTCCCAACTCAGACTTACTATGCGGTAGTCAAATCATCTCTACCGCAGTCCTCATTAAAAGGAACTGTGACTCTTCAGCCAATTCATCATGAATTACCCATAGAGAACTTTGAAGTGGGTCAATGTTCTCAAATCCCTGAATCTTCAAGTTCGGATGACTCAAGCCCTCGTTTTCATAAATTTTCAAAGGATTCCAGGAAACCGCAGCTGAACATCAAAGACTGCGGTTCCCCAAAAACCTTAGCTAAAAAGGCTTTCAAAGAGGAAATTCGATCCCGAGGCACAAATAGACAAACTTTTTCGAAAAACAAGAAGCATATCAGATTCCCAAAGTCCAAGAGTCAAGAAAAATTTGTTTTCTCACACTACTTTTCTAAAAACTCTCCAATCAAGAAAACATACAACAAGGAATGTACAGTTTCATCAGTCATTCCAAAGTCTTCTGACACAACTCAAAAGAAAGAAAGGTCTTTTCGTAGCAATGGTTTTCAAATCTATTCCTCAGATGATCCGAAATGGAAGGGTATCTTGCCCACCCCAACACTTTTAAAGTCACATCAAAATTTAAACAAGGGAAAGGGTATTTTACCAAATCCAACAAAAAGTTCCAAAAGATCTACACGTACTCACTCTTGTCCAAAACAAACTTTTTCAAAATCCAACAGCACCAATGTCAGATCTTACCAACCTCGGACCAGTCACAAGCCTACCTCATCCTTTAGACCGCTGACCAAACATGGTGTCAGAACAAAAGACAAAATCTTAACCTATAAATGTCAGTGTAGTTGTCAAAAAGATTCATCCTATGTGAAATCTAGTTGGAGTCAGAAACCTCGTAACTTTTCAAAAAGACACGACACTCCAAAACTACACAAACACCCAGGACTAGGATTAATAGTTGACAAGAAACCCGTCCCTGCAACCTCGGTCCATGCATCATTCAGAAACTCATCTGTTGTCCCAGGCTCCAAACTAGTTTGGATGCCTAAACTAACCGTGTAATTCTCAGGCTTTGTGCAAGGAGGAACAAGAAGAAGAATGGTTAATCAACAGTGCCTGCTCCTTGCACATGACCAGAAGGTTAGAATACCTTCGGGATTTCAGGCCAATTTGCAACGGTGGAAATATCACATTCCGCAACAATGCGAATGGGGTCATCCGAGGTTATGGTGTCTCACTACGAGGAACTTCTCTATTCAAAAGGTTGCGTATGTAGAAAGCCTTAAACACAATCTCATCGTGTTGAATTTGATGACCAATTTTGTTATGTAATGACAAGCGCTAGGAGCACTTGTCTGATCAAATCCAGATCCGAAGGTACTATGTATCCGCAGTTATGCTTCCTATCCAAAGTCGTATCCGAAGTCAGCAGGCTATGGTACCGCAAGCTAGCTCATCTCAACTTCAGAGGACTCCCTATTCTCAAGTTCAGCAATGATACTCTCTGTCCTGAATGTGAATGTGGAAAGCAATCCAAATCAAGTCACCCCATGGTGATTGACTCTTCAATTTCTGTACCACTGGAGCTCTTGCACATTAATCTCTGCGGTCCATCCACCGTAGCCAGTCTCCATCACAAGAAATACATACTGGTTATAGTAGATGACTTCACACGCTTCACATGGGTTTTCTTCCTTAGACTCAAGTCAGAAACACCGCAAATTCTCATCAATTTCATCAAGGAAATAGAACTTCAGATCAAGCTGCCAGTAAGACGTATCCGCAGTGATAATGGAACCGAGTTTACTAATCATCTCCTCAATAGTTTCTGGGTGTGCAAGGGCATCACTCACAACTTCTCAGCTCCCTACACACCGCAACAAAATGGGGTAGTAGAGAGAAGGAACCACACTCTAGTAGAAGCAGCCAGATCCATGCTCAACTTTGCATACCTTCCTCTCTACTTTTGGGCTGAAGCAGTGGCCACCACATGCTTTGTACAGAACCGAAGCATTGTGTGCAAACGTCTCAACAAAACACCGTATGAGGGCCTTAACAATCGCAAGCCAAATGTCCGTTTCTTTCATATCTTTGGGTGTAGATGTTTTGTGATCAACAACAGAGATCATCTTAACAAGTTTGCACCGAAGTCTGATGAAGGCATCTTCCTTGGCTATTCCACAAACAAAGTTGCTTACAGGGTTCTCATTAGACGTACAAGGCTAATCATTAAAAGCTTCGATGTGAAATTTGATGACTATCACATCCGCAACACCCCTCCATCCACTGCAACCACAGCAATCCTGGAAAGTGATATTCCTGCCTCTTCGGGTCCATTAAATCTATTTAAAGTAAACTATGACGATCTCTTTGACCCTGTTGAAACAACGAAACTATCCGAAGTTCTTGTGTCTCCGAAAGCTCAACAACATCACACAGATGTATCTAGGCCATCACTATCCGAAGTAGCATCTCTCAATACTTCCACCTTGCCGGTTGAGGGGGAAAGCTCTACTCCGGATCAAGCAACAACCATCGAGGTTCCAGTACTTGATATAGCTCAAGTTCCCATCCGCAGAGAATCATTTCCATCAAACGTTTCTTCCGACTCGGATGATGAGAACATAGAGAACATTGACACAAGAACAGACTCAAGGATTATCACCCTCCCATCCGCAATCCAGGGGGAACCTTCTCAGGTTCCAGAGGAACTCCCATCAGCAATCCAGGGGGAACCTCTTCCAACTGCTCAAGAAAATTCCATTCTCGCTCCAACAATCCAAGATGATTCCGCAGGATGTTCTCAAATCCAGGGGGAACTGCCATCTCCAACCGCAGAGTCTTCTGATATCGAAGACATTCCCTCTATCGCAGCTGCTGATCATCTGCAACCCCGTCTACATGTATGGATGAAGGACCACCCACCAGGTCAAATAATTGGCAACCCATCCGTAGGTATCCAGACTCGATCTTCCAAGGACTTATCTGATCACTGTCACTACGCATCATTTATGTCCTCGGTTGAGCCCCAAACGATCAAAGAAGCATTACAAGAACCCGACTGGATATCCGCAATGCAAGAAGAGCTTGAAGAATTCAAAAGAAACAAGGTATGGCAGCTCATTCCGAAGCCGCAAGGTCATACAATTGTTGGTACTAGATGGGTATTCAAAAACAAACTGGATGAATCTGGTGCGGTAGTCAGAAACAAGGCAAGGCTAGTTGCAAAGGGCTATAGTCAACTTGAAGGTATTAACTATAATGAAACATATGCCCCAGTGGCACGAATGGAAGCCATTTGAATCTTCTTAGCATACGCAGCGCACAAAAACATCAAGGTACACCAAATGGACGTAAAGAGCGCCTTTCTCAATGGGGAATTAAAAGAAGAGGTTTATCTTCAGCAACCTCCAGGCTTTGAAAGTATTGAATTTCCAGACCACTGCTACAAACTTGAAAAAGCAGTCTACGGTCTGAAGCAAGCCCAAGAGCGTGGTACGAGACTCTCTCTGAATTTATTGTCTCGTCCGAATACAAAAGAGGAGTGATTGATCCCACTTTATTTAGAAAAGCAAATGGTGATCACCTTATGCTTGTACAAATATATGTGGATGATATCATCTTCGGATCAACTGATCAAGGAATGGTGAATGAATTTGCTAAGCTCATGACCAACAAGTTCCAAATGAGCATGAATAGAGAGATCAACTTCTTTCTAGGACTTCAAGTGAAACAAGTTCCGCAAGGGATATTTATTCATCAGGAGAATATACACCACTGAACTGTTAAAGAAATATTCTATGGACAACTGCTCTTCGGCTAAGGTCCCCATGGCCTTCGGATATAAGATATTTGCTGATCCCTCTTGCGAATCAGTGGATCACAAGACTTATAGAGGTATCATTGGTTCATTAATGTACCTCACCACAAGCCGACCAGACATTGTCTTTGCAACAGGTGTATGCACAAGGTATCAGGCTGACCCAAAAGTATCACACATGACCGCAGCCAAACAAATACTATGGTACCTGAAAGGAAGCATGTCTCTTGGACTATGGTACCCCGCAGGCAATGACTTCAGCCTTCACGCATTCACAGATGCGGATCACGCCGGATGCAGACTAGATCGAAAAAGCACCTTGGGTGGATGTCAATTTCTGGGTGGATGACTCGTCAGCTTTTCTTCAAGGAAACAAAGTTGTGTATCCCTGTCTACCGCAGAAGCTGAATATGTGGCCGCAGCCAGCTGTTGTTCACAAGTACTATGGATGAAGACACAACTTATGGAGTACAGATACAGAATGCTACAGATACCAATTTACTGTGACTCTGAAAGTGCTATAGCGATTTCTCATAATCCTATTCAGCACTCCAAGACTAAGCATATTGAACTACGGTATCACTTCATCAAAGACCACACCCTGAAAGGTAACATTGAACTCATCTTTGTCCATTTTCATGAAGAGATTGCTGATGTGTTCACAAAGGCACTTGACTCTACAAAACTCAACAGTTTCTTACAAATGTTAGGAATGATGAATCCGGACCCACAATTCTTTCTGAATTGATAGGTACCGCAGACCATCCTTGGTCTCTGTTGCGGTCCTAACTGAAGTTACTTATGATAGATGGTTTTGGTATATCCTGTGTACCCCAGTCTATGTACCGCAACCATATATCATATTTATCCTTTACTGGTCCTTATTGTTTGTTGTTACTAACTTCTTGTACAAGTGCTCTCCTCAGTTCTTCTACTGCAGTTATGCATCTGTCCATCCGCAATGACAAATAATCCATCCACAATGACAAAGGATCCATCCGCAATGAAGTTTCCATCCGCAACCACATTGATAGTTTCTCAACTGTTTCATTAATCTCAGAATCTTGGTGTGCTTTATAATGATCCTTCATTAAATAAGAAAAACATTAAATAAAAACATTCCTTGAGAAACTGTCCCATCTCATTTTTGAATAAACCTTGTGTCAGACCTATTTTAGGTATGATGACAAAAAGAACGTTTTTTCATAAATAAAATCTCTTAACCTGTCCCCTCCTCTTACCCAACATGTCTAATCCGTTACAACTTCCCGTTACCCAATGGATTAACTGCACCCTCACCACACGATCAGCAGACGTGATGATGTATGTCTGACATTTCATTAAATGCAAACCCTTTTTGGTAAATCCCAAAAAAATGATTTAAAACCCTTTCATAATCTGTGGCTGAGATTTCACCTCCCAAATCAAAAGAACTCCCAAACGTTTTTTTTATCTTATCCTTTTCACCTAGGGTAAAATCATTTACTGTTCAAATCCATCCCTATAAAAACCTTTCTTCTTCCCCAAGAACAGTTTACGCTCTCTGAACTTTGAATCTTTTCTCCATTTTCGCACTCTGTTTCTACACTTTCTCTCAAACTCCTACAATGGTGAAATCTGGTGTATCTGAGAAAATCTCCAAAGCTTCTGCCTCTGCAAACCCAACTGGGTCTGATTCTGAAACAAGAAATCAAATGCCTTCAAATGCCTCAAGCAATTTCAGAGCTGTGTTCGAGGATCATTCATCCTACAATGGTCCAATCAAGCTAATTATCAAGTTCTTGACCAATCACCCTCTGTTTGGCTCCTTTGATTCGTTCACAGACATTGTTCCTCTTTCAACCCTATTCAAGTGTGCCTTTTCAGCGTATCGACCACTCGAGAATCCACAAGAAGTGCATCTTAACCTTGTTAACGATTCTTTGGTCATTCTGTCTAAAGAAAGTTTCTCTCTGCCATTAACCTTCTTGTTCATCCCTCAATCAAGATTTTTACTCCATCCATGGCAGACATCACCTCTGCGCTTTACCAGATGGGATATCAAAAGAAAATCAAAGGCATTGGGGAATTCAAGAAAAACCAACTGCCTGCGGTTTGGCAATTCGTTTGCCATTTTGTCATCCGCAGTCTATCCGACAGAACCGGAGGCACGGATAACATGGGACTCAAGCTCCTAGAGTTAGTATGGAGTATTTTCACTGGCCATGATGTCAACTACGGTCAGATACTATGGGACGATTTTCTACAATACATTCCCAAGGAGAGCCCAAGGGAGAACCCTACCGAACTTACATTTGCAAGGTTTTGGTCCCTCTGCATTTCAGACCTCCATGCGGATGCAGGAATTAGCATGGGCAACGACATCAACTTCTTTATTACCAAGGATCTCAAAAGGTACAATCCCTCATCTGATCAGTCTGTTTTTGGACCCATTAGAAGACTACCAACCCACATTCTCTCCTCTCTTGGTCTTGAGACTGCTGATGTCTCAGATCATATTGAGGCTACAGAAGGTATTGCCCCATACCTTCCTACCCCGCCTCTTCAAACCCCATCCGAAATCATTGCTCCTGGAATTACCGCAGTCCCATCTTCCACTACTCTCTCCAATCTTTCTCAAAGAAGAAAGAAATTAGCCTCAACCCATCAAGGCCCCCGCAACGTCTGCAAGAAACAAAGAACCCCAAAGAAAGATGCATCTAAACCAACCGCACCCTCAAAGAAACGCAAAATCACCCAAACCGCACCCACAAATGATAGTAATTCTGATGAGGATGTGCAACCCATTTCCATCCTTAAGAAGAGGAAAACCAATACTACTAGCCAAATGCGTGACCGGACTGATACCTCAGCCTCTCAAAAGGCTCCGGTAGTCCTTGGGGTGGCCGCAGACCCATTCAACACCACAATCGAATACCACTCAGACTCAGAAAGTGAGTCTGTTTCACCGCATCGTGGAGACTCCCCCCAGTTCAATCCCAAGAGGATAACACTGGTTCTCGCCCTAAGGTCTCCAGGGCTTCCCGACTGCATTTCTTTTCTCCCCCAGTTCAATCCCAAGAGGATAACTCCATCCTATTGAATGTAACCCAAACACTTCAAACACCTTCCCAACCGCAGGGCACTTCTTCCGCCCTTGCCGGAACTGAGCCGAGGCTAGACTTGACTACGGGTCAAGGAGACCGAGGAAGATAAGGAAATCCTACTCTACTTACATCAATAACAGGTGGTTTAGGCACGGTGAGCACAAATGTGCAAGGATCCGTGAACCCGAAGGACACTTCGGTGTGATACCAAGGATTTGATGGAGAAGCATCAAACGACTCATGGTTACACTACACTCCAGTGTCTGAGGCCGATATCAAGAAGTATGCCGCTTTCCGTAGGGCATTCCAAGCATGAAAATATCAGCAAATCAAGCAATAGCAACAAAAGGAACAGGAAATCCATTATGTGGCTAAGTATTGGGCAGACGCAATTAATAATGCCAATACCGTAGCCACCATCCTGAAAGTCCAAGATTGGATGTCTGAGATGGCTGAGACGATCCGCATGGCTCAGTCCACTCATGAAGGTGCAGGTGCCTCCCAAGTCCCTCCAACTCCAACTGTTCAAGAATCACAAGACAAAGGAACCGTAATCGAAGTCAACTCTGCTCCCACCTTCGGTTTTGATGATGTTGATCTTCAGGAGGTGAATCAGCCCAGTCCTTCGGATGATGACCTCATGATGTTTGATGAAGAAGAAGAATCTAGTGGCTCTTATCACTCAACCTCTAAGCTCAAAGAGAAGAATAAGAAGAAGAAGAATGTGGTGACCAGAAAAGAATTCTTAAGCCTGCAAGCAAAGGTCGATCAGATTCTCGCTGCGGTCAAGCCAACACAACCGCAACCAGAAGCCATTCCCGGACCGCAGTCCCTGATTGAAAGGATCGAAAGATTGGAAACTCGTGAGAGATTGGCTGCTGAGCGCATCTCTCTCAAGGTAGAAATGGGAATTCGGTCCCTTGATAACAATCGTCAAGCAGATCACAAGGAATTCATGGCTGCTGTGGAACGCCTCATCTCTGAGGTGACCGCAATCAAGAAAGACTTACAAGCAGCCATTGCGGACCAATCCACCCAATCTCAAAAGCTGATAGCTGAGACTCACACTGCATATGAGTCCACTATCTCAGTCCTTCAAGCTACTATCAACCGACTGCAACGATCTTTGTCAACCAACTTCCATGGTCCCGAAATTCTTCAACTCACCAAGGAAATTCACAGGCTGCTCTTCAACACCACCATCCCCAACAATCAACAACTGGAGGATGCTCTTAAAGACAAATTCCAGGAAGTCTATGCCAAGGTTGATGGTCTAATATAATGGCTTGAGGATGCTCCGGGGTTGCATTCCTCAAGAGGGGGAAGTGAGGAAGAAGACCATCACTCCAATCATTCCAACAGCATCTCACAACATCAAAGTCCCCCCATCATTACAGAAAGAATTCCTTCACCGCAACCTTCACCGCAACCATCTCATCAGACTCCACCGCAACCATCTCATCAATCTCCACCGCAAAAGGAGATCACTCCTGAGAAACCAGAGACCCCCCCTCACTTCAAGAATCTGGTGGATCACATGTCCTCTCCAAGCTCAAATGACTCCCCTGTCACCACACAGAAGAAAAAAGACTGGAAAGCAGCTAAACTTGCTGAACTCATATGGAGAGAATGCGGTTTCGACACTGTTTTGGATGAATCCTTGAAAAAGTCTTGGATCAATCCCCACCGCAGACTGTTGGATGACGACTACAAACCATATCTTACCTATGTGGAACCTCCCTCTGATGGTTATTGGGATGTTCCAATCTCTCCCAATGCCAAGTACTTTACTGTATTCTGATGAAGACTACAAACCGACCACAAGAGGCTACCTATGGAATGCGAAAGACTGAATCGGTTCTATGCCATACATGCATCTTCCATAGAGAAAATCTGGTCTAACGATAGACCATCCGCAGTCAAAAACTACAAGCCCCGGAAGTTCATGAAGGCTGACTTCATCGAATACACTCTCACAAGAAGGGAACACGACTATGTCCACACCCAAGCTGACTTCCCCTGCATGAATCCTGAAGAAATCTTTCTGATAGCAAAGGTGTTCCAGAACAAGTCGGAGAAGCACCCGAAGATGAAGATAGCGCTTGAAAGGGCTAGTACGTTTTTGAAGGAAACTGTCTGTGACTTTGCTAAAATCGACGCAAACATCTACCCCACAATTGCCAAAAAGTTCGATCTACCACCACTCGATCCTGCATCGATGCCTACCGAAGGTTATCAAGAAAGATCCCTAGGTGCAACTAACTTCCCTGAACTCGAAGTCATTTTCAAAAGGAAGGCCGATAAAGTCAAATACTTCATTCCTATGACTGCCATGAATCGCCTCACCAGGAAGCAACTTGAAATCTGTCGAACCGCAGTTGAAAGATCAAAGCACACAACTGCCGAAGTCAAGTTCGAGATTTTAAGGAGGATCACTTGATTGGAAAACATCAGGAAGTTTTGGTTGATCCTGATCAAGTTTCTTAAACTTGATAGCTGAAGAAAAGTTAAAGAGGTCACTTAGGGGGAAATTGTTGAATCATGAAAAGTGACCCTCTTGAACTTCAGCTACCGCAGCCCACAAGCACCCACAATTAAGCTCCCATCAGCAGCCTCATCCGAAGTCATCTAGCCAACCGCAGTCTTTCTTACTTTACTTAGTTTATCTTTCTGTAATACTCTCTATGGTCCAGTATGCCTTGCATGGCTACTCTTAGAGAGTGAATCAAATGTAATTCTTTGAGTCTCTATAAATAGAGCTCATTCTCACGTATTATAAAATCTAACATCTCTGAAGCTATCTTATCTATCTCTCTATCTGATTACGCATCTCTTCTTACTCTCAAACCTTACTAGAATATAACTGATTACAATCTCTCTTCTGAGCAAGTCTCTTGTGACTTAATCACTAAGTTTGATCTCACTTATTAACTTGGTTTGAATGCATTCCTCGTTATGAATCAACTTATGTGTATACTTGATATAACAATTGTTGTCATTTCCATTTCTTTACTTTTCCGCAACTAACTCTCTAACTATTTAGCTCTAACTTATTAATATTATTGTTGAGCTTTTAGATCCTTTGAGATTAACTATTCCGCAACTATACTTGTTCTAACGTTTGTTCAAGTGTGTCTCAAAGTTTTTATCTCAACAACTTGTTTTTACTATTACTCATTGTTATGATATTGTACATGACGTCCTCCAGCCCCAAATATTTTCGCCATATCGGTTTGGGGGAGTAACAGATTGGTATCAGAGTATTATTTTTAGTGAACTAAGTATATCAACCCATAAAAGATACACAACTATAAATACAATGGGATTAAAACACTCTCACCAAGAGTTATACTCTTTAAATATATCAAATATTTCACAAAAGTATACATACATGCATACATACTAGATCAGTATTATAACTAGAACAGAACAAAAGCATTACGATTGTTGAATAACACGAGTAAGCCTTGGGATGTATAATCAGGTCTGGCATTAATATTGCCTGATCAACTATATCTACCCGAGAAGTGATTATCATATGCCTAGGAATGGTTGTGGTGTTGCAACAAGTCTAAAAACTTACCAACTCTTACTACCAAGAAACACTAGAAATTAACATAAAGTTAAAATACTATAGGAGTATTTTGTGTTACTATAATTAACTTATGTGAAAACTAAACAGACCCTTACTAGTAGGTTTACTAAGTGGATATGCTAAAGTTATATATAATTAAAATTTTATAGACTTAGAATCTATGATCTTCGCTTTACTTCATGTTCCTTGTTTGGTTGTGGTCTTAGAGTTGGATCACTTATTCGAAGGTCTATCATATTTTTAGTTATATATACAGTTGGTATGCACTACGTAATGATAGAAGTAACTGGTAACGATCACCCCATAAATATCTTTTGGAATGCATCTATTAATATCTTTACACCCCAATTCTCGCATAGATAACATAGCCAGATTTCATCCGCCGGGAGACCCGTACTTCCCTAATAAAGGGAACGGAGGATGGCTCAAAGCGGAACCAGAAGACGATCCTGCTCTTCCAATTGAAGAAGACTCTGACTCAGAACCGGAGGTCTATGATCCACCTCAAGTTGCCAAAAATCCCAATCCTCGACAGAATTTTCAAGGCCCGCCGCCTCCGTGGGCAATAGAATTGGGAAGGTGTAGTTACGAACAAGGTCAACACCCTCCCTATAACGGAGACTGAAGCTTCTACAACCTTGATGAGGGAGGTTCAACAGACAGAGCCCTCCCTGTACTAATAAGCCGCGTTGCTCACAATGATGAGCAAGGAAGGGAAGCTATTCACCGAGTTGTGGAGGTTGGTGCTACCTCCGGAGCCAATACATCTCGTCTTCGCCACCTACACGAAGACCAAGGGAGAACCAGGAATCACAAAAAGGCTTTGCAGGAGGAACTGACTGCAACCCGAGACGAAGTTAGAGAACTTCGGGAACGCCAAGTAACACTAGAAAGGCGTGTGTGGGAAACAGAATGTCAGTTGGCTGAATCGAGGGCGAAACAGAACACTCCTCGCAAGTAGAGCATACTCTGCTCACTCTTTTGGATATAAATTAGCTTATGTATATGCACTAGTATTACTCTTTCATGTTTATAGTTTACACATGTGATCACACTATGCGATGGGTCTCTATGCTGTCAAAGTTTTCTCTTATGTTGGTATGTTGTAGCCCTACCACAAGGTTAAATTTTCCCAAACTCTATACATCTATAATACCAATGGATTTTACATGCACCTTATTTCCTTTAGTGTAATACTTTATGACACATAATACACTTTACAAGTTACTTCTTGTGAAGGATTTCTATTATAAAGACTATTGAATTCTTATCACCATTCTTCTTTATACCCTTTTAGCTGAACGATGCCGCCTCGTAAACCTAGAAAGCGTGTCAACCCTACACCAATAATTTCAATACCACCACCAACTCCACCGCAGTTCGATCCTGTAGTTTTTCAAGCTGCAGTGACTACGGATGTAACAGCAACCTTAACTCAAATCCACAATAGTTGCACCAGTGGAGGTGGAATGGGTATTAAATCCACTCAAGGAGATAGCAATGGACACCCTAGGGAGTGTTCATACAAGGACTTCACCAACTGCAAACCCAAAACCATTAACGGTAGCGGAGGAATCATTTCCCTACCGTAATGGTTCGAGAAGACAGAGTCGGTCTTCGAGATCTTTTCTTGTCCGGAAGGAAGCAAAGTTAAGTTTGCCGCCTGTACCTTCTCCGATAGAGCCCTGACATGGTGGAATGGCCATGTCAAATCGCTTACTCTTATACTGGCAAACTCAATGGGCTTGGAAGGTCTAAAGGCACTGATGATGGGGGAATACTACCCGAGGGGCGAGGTACAAAAACTGGAACAAGAACTTTGGAACCTTACAATGACAGGTTCTGACATAACAACGTACACTACTAGGTTCAGCGACCTAACAGCTCTATGTCCCGGGATGGTGACCCTGGAGAGCAAGAAGATCGAGAGGTATATATGGGGACCGTCTCCCCAATTACAGGGGAATGTCTTGTCATCCAACCCTACCTCTTTCGATAGTGCCAAACGCTTGGCTCAACGACTCATTGACCATGGAGTCCACCAACACATTGTGGCCCCTGTCCCCGAACAAACCAAAGCGATCGACAACGAGAGAAAGTTTTGGGATACGAAAAAGATCCAACAAGCACAGAATCCCGCCAAGAAACAACAAATTGTGGTTGTTCACGCTGCAACAACCCCTACTACTACTGCACCAACTAAGAAATATGTTGGGAACCTGCCTACGTGCAGTAAGTGCAATTTCCATCACAACGGAACTTGTCGGGAGATGCATTGTATTAACTACGACAGGAAGGGGCACACTGCCTATTTCTATAAAGCACTGACGAGACCAATCACCCAATGTCACACCTCGCTAAAGCGGAAATGCGGGGCGTGGCAGTACAAAGGGTCTCATAGCAAAAGTTAAAAGACAACACCAACCATAGTATTAAAAATCATTACAAATTTAGAATGAGTTTCAACAACTTTTTAAAAGAGATTACAATGTATTTAAAAGTCAACACATGCAAATGATCCTACAAGTGTTGTGTCTCTACGTGCCTCTTACTAGATGATTCCTGAAAAATCATGTAAAACGAGCGTCAACTCTAAAAATAGTTGGTGAGTACTCACATATTTAAAAATAATATTGGTTTCATAAATCGAAATAAAAATTTTGATAAAAGTTTCCATGAATAAAAATATATTGCCAAAATAAGTAAATAAGTTTGCATAAACAAAGTTCATTGTCATCATGAGAGATAAAATATGTTGCCCAAATGAGATGCAACGTTCATATTCTCATGGGAAATAAAGTTCGTTACTAAAACGAGTAAACAAGTTTCGTTGCTAAAATGAGTATATAAGTTTCGTTACTAAAATACGATATAACATTCGTATATGCATCAAGTTTCCATTCATGAGTTCACAACCCAAGCCTAATGACTGTTCTTGCCTCATTCCATCGTGTCCATGGTTCCCATGATGTCAGTTCATGGAAATATGCACTCGTGGTTCCGGGCGAGTGGGGGCTGTCGACCCGAAATAGCGCTATCCATAAGTCCATCGACTCGAATATGAGGTAATAGGTTGTATCGGTTCTCCGGGGACTTAATCGTACAAGTTCATAACACCAAATTCATAGTACAAGTTCATAATAGAAGGTTCATACAACAAAGTTCATATCATATAGTTCATAGCACAAGTTCAAAAAATAATGTTCATAGAAATTGTAGCATGCTTTCCACCCCAAAACATTAAAAATGTAAAATAAGGGATGTGAATACTCACAATATGCAAAATATTGCAACCAGGTTTATACGAGTCAAATAAATACAATGAACATAGATAGTTTAAGACATGCTTTCCCACCCCCAAAACATTTAAAAGAAACCGAAAATAGGGGAGTCGTGAATACTCACAATGTATTGAGATGATGCTATTGGTGCCTTCAACTACATTCTACTCGTACCACTACCGATTCCTACAATAATGGTATACTCTAGTGAGTCTCTAATCGAAATCTAACACTAGTAAACTTACTGCTACAATAGAATTATGCCAATATTATGTCTAAATTTAATATTGATAAGTTACAAACATTTTTCTGTGAAGTTTAGATTTCTACAAATCAATTTGTTGTATAACAAATTGAAGTGGACTTTCCCATTATTGTAATGTTAAAACTTAACATTTTAGGAGGTGTTCCAATGATTAAATATTTAAAAAACAAGTCAATTTAGTTCCAACAATTCCAAAACTTTTCATTTCAGTTTTAACTGAAGTCAAAAACCTTAAGATAAATTTTCTTGAATTTTTGATTTGTCTAACTATTTTTCACCATTTAATTCCTTGAATAATCATAAAATCATGGAAAAATAGTAAATTGTCATGAAAAATTCTGATAGTTTTTGTGTAACTGTTTTACAGTGTACATAATCTGGGAAAAATATAAAAATGGATTTCTAAACTGTTTAACCCAATTTTATGATTTTTATACATTTAAGTGTATTAAATCTTGGGAAAATAGAAGAAAAATAACATACAGAAGATAAAAATCATCAAAATTTTTATGTATCATCCTAACAAATTATAAGAGTTTCTGGTATATTTTCATGAATTGTGAATGAGTAAAACTATTTTTTCTGTTTTTAATCCATTATAAACACAAAAATAATGGAAAAATAGATATACATTTTGAAAAATTCCCAAAATATTTTTCTGAGTCTTAACTATAAGGTACAAGCTGCGAAAAATAAGACATAATATTTTCACATTCCCTAAAGTGGTTTTATGATTTATTGGAGCTAAATAAAAAGAAAACTAAAAACCATACTAAACAGTAACAAAAATTGATGAAACTTCATGAGAGATGTTTATTAACCTAAAGGGTCATCCACAAATATTTCCAGAATTTATTTACAAATGTAAGTATTTTATATGCTTTAACACTCTATTTCTTTATTATTTTCATGTAAACATAAATAAAATATATATTGAGCTGCAAATTTCCAGAATGCATCTTCAAACAATTTAATAACAATGAAAAATTGTTTTCTTATTTTTGATGTCGAAAAACATGCCTAAAGCTCAAACAATTATAGAGAAAACTTGATTCTTGTGATTTTGGTAATGATTATTGATGTTACTTTGAGAATTTTTGTAACATGTTCCAAAGACTTTTGAATCAAGATCTTTTTATAACTCTTAATACATGATGTTAAGTGCTCAAATTAATTTTTCCTTGATTTTTAGTGATGAATAAGACCTTTGAACATGCAATACAAAACTAGTATTCACAAAAAGGTGCTGATTGAGCAACATTTTTGTAAAAATTGTTAAAAATCCAAATATTCGAATTTTCCAGTGAGGTCAGATGGGTTTGAAAGCTAACTCACAATATTAAATTTCAGAAAAAGAATCTAGAAATGTGGTTAAGAAATGAGTGAGATATGGGAGTTCAAAGTAAGGCAAAGAAATCTGGCAGATTGCATGCATGATGATTGGTTAGAAAAGTGGGTTTTCATCATTTCTTTGAGTAAATCTTTTGAAATATTTTATGAAATCATGATCCATGCATGTTATGGTCATGTTTCCAGAGATCAAACGATTGAAACTTATAAAAATGAATACATGCATTTATGAACAAAGTTTTGTTTCTCAAGAACTCTTAACTTGAGTTTTATGTTTTAGATCCTTAAAATCGATTTTTGCACTAAGATCATGAACATGCAACCTTGTTTATCATACATGCATGGTGTTAAAACACATCCATGATGTTCTAAAAACCATTTTAACCAAAAGAAAACAAATTTGAAGAAGATCAAGAAGTAGAAGTTGGGTTTTGAAGTAATATGCACATAAAATCATAAGAAAATAGTGGAAACTTGCATGCATGATTTAGTTAGGTGTTTTTACCTTGATGAGTCCTTATTGATGATGGATATTTTTGTGCAAAATGATGGTTTTTGCTGTAAATTTTCGTGGGTAAAAGGAAGAGAAGGAATGGAGGTTTTAGAGAGAAGAAAAGATAGAAAAGAGGGATTCTATCTCTCTGGATAACTCATCTCTCTCGTCATCTCTTTGGGGTTATACTCCACCAAAATCGTTCACCAAAATACTGAGATTCATGCTGACTCATGAATTATTTACTGTGAAAATCTCTACCATAAACTCAGTTTCTATGTTCGTCAGTTTTAGACAGAAGTGAGAGAGAAGTTTTTAGAGAGAGAAAGAAGAGATGTGTGTGTTGGAGAATGAGAGTGAAATGAGGTGAGGGGGGGCCGATTTTTGAGGTGTAATACCCCTTTCTCTTTCATTTTATTTTATAAAATTTAACTTCCTTTATAAAATATCTCAATTTTTATATAAAATGTGCACTAAAATCAAGTTTTTATTCATAAAACCTTGATTTTTGATTTATAAATTAAGGGTAAATGTTAATGAGTTAAATTTTATTTTCCTTGAATGCATTTTCATAATTTTAATTATTATAAGATCATATTATAAGGTTCATAACTATTTGTATAGAATTTTTAAGGTTAAATTTCATAAATTTAGGTTTTTAGGGCATTTAGGGTTTTTGAGAGTTTGTAAATCTTTGGATATCAAAATCAATAGAATCTTTGAGACTTAAATTTATCTTATGGTATTATAACTCTTTTATAGTTATAATAATGTTTGTAACTTATTTTATCGGCTTATTGGCATTCTATGTAGTGGTTTCGAGATTCAAGCGAAATTGAGGAAATCAAGTATACTAATCCTAGTTTTCAACTTTGACTTAAGTTCCTACGAGACTTGGACCAAATTTATACCACTAGGTCAAGTGCATGATGTGTGTATATGGTTCATGAAAAGGTGTTCAAGTCAAAGAGTGACCCGAATATGGATAATTACTACAGTTAAGTAGTTATAGAATTCACATAACAATGTGAAATCTAAGTATACTGCCCATCGTTTCTAATTGTTTACAAATTTTCTAGTAGATTATAACTTAGCTTCTAATTACTAAGTCTAGTATGTGTCGTGCCTATATGTGCAAGTAAGTTTATTCAAATCTAAAACCGACTCGAATTTTGACGGTTGTTACACCCAAGTCCCTGGCGTAGGAGCCAGTCATGCTTATTATGGATGTGGTGAAACGGGGCACTTCAAGAGGGACTGCCCAAAGTCAAGGAATGCTGGTGGGGTGGGGAGAGTACTAGCTATTCGTCATAAAGAAGCCGTGGTAGACCCTACGGTGGTAACGGGTACGTTTCTCCTCAATAACTCTTATGCATGCATACTATTTGATAGCAGAGTGGAGAGGAGTTTCGTGAGCCACAACTTTAAACACTTACTTAAAAAACAACCACAAGTACTAAAAGAAACAGTCGTCGTAGAAATGGCTAACAGAAAGACGAAGGGTACTAACAATATATACATAGGATGCATCATCACTCTAGATAGCTTTTTCTTCCAAATCGACCTTATGCCGGTCTCAATGAAAAGTTTCGATGTCATCATCAGCATGGATTGGTTGAGTCTCCATTGTGTTGGCATCCTATGTTTCGAGAAAGCCATTCGCCTTAATCTACCAAGTAGTGAAACCCTAGTTATCTACGGTGACAAACCAGACACGAACCTTCGAATTATCTCATGCATTCAAGCCCATAAGTACTTACGAAAGGAATACCACGCATTCTTAGCTCACGTGGTAGACGTGAGAGAGAGGAGGTGAAAGACATAAAGAATATTCCTGAAGTCTGCGAATTTCGAGACATTTTTACCGAGGATCTTCAAGGAGTACCACCGCAACGTCAAGTCGAGTTCAGAATCGACTTAATTCTTGGAGCTACCCTCGTAGCCAAATGACCTTACCGTCTAGCTCCAGCTGAGATGCAGGAACTATCCAGTCAACTGAACGAACTACTCAGCAAGGGATTTATCAGACCAAGCTTCTCACCTTGGGGAGCATCGGTCCTATTCATGAAGAAGAAGGATGGATCGTTCCGTACGTGCATCGATTATCACGAACTAAAGAAATTGACCATTAAGAATCGATATCCTTTACCAAGTATTGACAACTTGTTCGACCAACTTCAGGGAGCAAACTACTTTTCAAAGATAGACTTAAGATCTGGGTATCATCAATTATTAGTTCTAGAGGATGATATTCCTAAAACAGCCTTCCGAACCTGCTATGGTTACTATGAGTTTGTAGTGATGCCTTTCGGATTAACAAATGCGCCCGCAGTGTTCATGGACCTAATGAAAAGGGTGTGTCGTCCTTACCTAGATAACTTCGTTATTGTATTCATTGACGACATATTTATCTACTCGCACAGTAAGGAGGAACACAGTCAGCACTTACGATAGATCTTGGAAACACTACGAGCAGAAAAACTTTATGCGAAGTTCTCTAAGTGGGAATTTTGGATTCGAAGAGTCGAATTCGTGTGTCACGTGGTCAGCGAAGAGGGAATTCACGTGGACCCTTCCAAAATCGAGGCAATCGAGAACTGGTCGGCACCTAGAACGCCTACTGACATTCATCAATTTCTAGGCCTTGTTGGCTACTACCGCCGATTCATTCAGAACTTCTCGAAGATAGCTAAACCACTTACCACCCTAACTCAGAAGGGTGTGACTTTTAACTTGGAAGAGAGACAGGAAAATATGTTTCAAATGCTAAAGCGAGCTCTATGCAGCGCACCGATATTGTCCCTTCTAGAAGGCATAAAAGATTTCATTATGTACTAGAAGATTTCATTGTGTACTGCGACGCTTCCTACCAAGGGCTTGGCTGTGTTCTTATGCAACGGGGAAATGTCATCGCCTATGCCTCAAGACAGCTTAAGACACACGAGGTCAACTACACTACCCACGATCTCGAGTTAGAAGCAGTAGTATTTGCTCTAAAGATCTGGAGACACTACCTATATGGTACGAAAGGCACTATCTTTACAGACCACAAAAGCCTTCAACATATATTGAATCAGAAGGAGCTCAACATGGGACATCGACGGTATGTCGAGCTACTAAATGACTATGAATGCGAAATTCGTTATCATCTCGGTAAAGCCAATGTAGTAGCTAATTCCCTTAGTCAGAAAGAGTACTCAGGTCGTAAAGTCAAAGCATTGACCATCACCATCCATTCACATCTTTCCACAAAAATTAAGGAGGCTCAACAGGAAGCCTTGAAACCTGAAATTGTCATAGGTGAAACCTTAAGAGGGATGGATAAGAACATAGAAGTCAAAGGTGTCGGAGTCTACTACAACATGGATCGGATCTGGACACCGAAGTTTGGTGGGATCAGAGACGTGGTCATGAACGAAGCGCACAAGAATCGATACTTTGTTCATCCAGGGTCAGATAAGATGTATCTAGACCTCAAAAAGTAATATTGGTGGTCGAACATGAAAGATGAGATCGCTACCTATGTGGGCAAGTGTCTGACTTGCGCCAAAGTAAAGGTAGAGTATCAGAAGCCCTCAGGTTTACTACAACAACCAGAGATACATGAGTGGAAGTGGGAGCAGATTACAATGGATTTCCTAACCAAGTTGCCCAAGACAATGGATGGTCTTGATACCATTTGAGTGATCGTTGACAGGTTAACCAAATCCGTGCACTTCCTACCAATTAAAGAAACCGACAAATTGGAGAAACGGACCAGAACCTACCTTAGAGAGATAGTACGACGACACGGGGTGCCTATATCCATTATCTCGGATAGGGACAGTAGATTCACCTCAAGGTTCTGGCAGTAACTACAAAAGGCACTAGGAATTAGGACGGCCATGAGTACCGCCTACCATCCACAAACTGACAGGCAGAGTGAGAGGACTATCCAAACCCTAGAAGATATGTTGCGAGCCTATGTGATAGATTTTGGTAAGGCATGGGGTACCCATTTACCACTTGTCAAATTCTCCTAGAACAACAATTATCACACCAGCATAAATGCTGCTCCATTCGAAGTCCTTTATGGCCGCAAGTGCAGATCACCTCTATGCTGGGCTGACGTGGGTGATACACAACTAGCTAAAGGGCAAGTCCCTGACAGCACTCTCACTGGTCCAGAGATCATTCGAGAAACTACTGAGAAGATTGTACAAATCAAGGAGTGACTGAAAGCCTTGAGAGATAGACAAAAGAGCTACACAGACAAAATACGAAAACCCTTGGAATTCCAGGTTCGTGACGAGGTGCTATTGAAGGTCTCGCCCTGGAAGGGCATGATATGCTTCAGAAAGCTTGGCAAACTGAATCCAAGGTACATTGCGCCTTTCAAGATTCTCGATAGAATCAGCCTCGTAGCTTACAAACTCGGACTACCTCAAGAACTAAACAACGTACACCTTACTTTTCACGTGTTGAACCTAAAGAAATGTTTGTCCGACGAGACACTTGTAATACCACTGACGAGATCGAGTTAAATGCGAACCTTCATTTCGTGGAAGAACCGGTAGAAATCATGGATAGGGAAGTCAAACGAATAAACCAAAGTCGTATACCAATAGCGAAGGTTCGCTGGAACGCGAAGCGAGGACCCGAATTCACTTCGGAGCGCGAAGACCAGATGCAACAAAAATATCCGCATATTTTCCCTAGTCCATGAGTATCACTTTAGACTTAATTTTGGGACGAAATTCCCTTTAACGGGGGGATGTTGTGACAACCCGTTATTTTCGAGTCTGTGAAAGTCAACCCAAAGTCAAACTTGCTTAATGAAAGTCAAATTTATTGTTTTGATTTAACTTATATCGGTTAGATTAATAATCTCTATGTGTTTGAACCTCTTATTGAAAGTGTTGTGAAAATTTGAAGTAAAAACCCTCAAATCCGAGAGTGCTCGGAAATCAGCCAACTTCAGACCGAAAACCCTAATCGGCAGAAGACCCTTTTCGGCTGTAAATGCCTTCGGACCGAAAACCCTCCGAGACCGACAACTGGCATGCATCGAAAACCCCATATTCTATCAGTTTGGCACTCTTTTTAAGAGGACATCACACGTTTCAATTCATGTGTCACGTCAAAAATACACGAATATAAGTATGCATGATCGAAAACATTGATCATTCTTCCACCTTTCAACCGAAATCCTCACTTTTCTCCCAAGAACACCAAACCGAGAACCTTGTTTTATCTCAAGTATCATACGAAGATCCACTACAATCTCCTTAGGATCTTGCTATGAACATCAAGTGTTCTTCATAAAGATGGAAATCATCATCCCATCTCCTTAGCCAAAACCGAAAATACCTTGATCTTCTTGGTTTCACCAACACCAAGAACACACTTGAATCATAAATGTGGCCGAAAACTCAAGGCTGGCCGAAAACTCCTAACAGCCTTGCAAATTACTTCTAAAACTCTTACCTTGTAGGTCAATCTTACATATTAGGCTATTTCCTTAACATACTTGTCATTATATTCACTAATTACATACATACATATTGCGTGAAATGCTATTAGGACTCGATTTTGTTACGGGATCTAGCTTGTGGAAATAACTTCCTATATCGATCCTTCAATCAAAGCACTCACATAAGGTGAGTTCATACCCCTACAATTTACCCGTTTTAACTGCTTTTAAAGGGGGGGGGGGAATACAAGTAAAACACAAAGTAATTGTGTTAACCATCAAAAATGTTTACAAATCTTTTATTTGCTATCTAAATGCTTTTATAAACTATATAACATCATATTAAACTGTTTTCAACTATTCAAGTTACCTTTTTTTATCAAACTATATATATATATATATATATATATATATATATATATATGTATGATTGGGCTTTAACAGACTTAGGACTAGTGCTATTACCTTAACTCATGTTCCTTGTTTGGTTGTGGGCTTAGGGTAGGATCAATTGTCCGACTGTCAGTTAACCCTTAATTATACATGTGAAATATATATATATATATATATATATATATATATATATATATATATATATGTATATATATATGAGTATTAAACTTATTTCACCAACTTACTTAACTCAATTGTATAAGCTGAACAAATGGATCTTTTCCTCCAAACATATATAGTACAAACATAAACACTAGTAAACTATAACAGGTATAGTTTGAGATCTTTTCATACTATTTTTTATGTTTCAAAGATACATTACATGAATCAATACATAAATTCAAATTACGTTTCATTAAAAAGTACATCACTCATTTACAAGAACAAGAAAACATCTACACACTATAAGTAAACAAGTTAATTCATTATGTGAGCTACTACTTCTTGGACCTTCTAGCATTCATGCTGAGAGTCCTACTTATAACCACAGTCTCCTGGAGGGAGAGCGTGAGTGTATGTATAGATCTATACGGGACTGACAATCCCGCACCAAAGCTGTTAGCTACAGTTAGACCGGCAGGTCTGGGGTGACAAATGTCATAACATTCCCACGCCTGAAGAACGTCGTGTAGGCCACTAGTCGATTTAGTATGGTTATAAGCTCATTTCACATAATACATTAACTAACACTTTTTGGTTTACTAGCCAATTACTACTTCAACGTTTTTACTCTAAACAATACGACTGCAAATCATTATTTTCCATTATACGCATACCGTGATGTTCGCACAGGAACAATATACTATTTTTCTAGTAAAGATAATCTAGAAATATGGAAAAACATACATTACACAATTTCAAAGTACAAAACATACATTTACATTATTTTAGAGTACAGAGCATAGCAACATTTGGGTCTTAAAGTCAAAGACTACTTTACATTTATTAGAGAAAATATGGGATTTTCTGGGAAACATACTAAAATTTTCAAGGAACAGAAATAAACTTCAAATACTAAATACTTATGAACTCACCAACTTAAATGTTGATACTCTCTTTCAAAATAACTTGTATTTTGAAAGCTAAATTCGAGACGAAATTCCATCTAACGGGGGGATGATGTGACAACCTGAAATTTTTTTGCTTTTAAAGTTCAGTCAATCAACTTAACTGAGTGTCAGACTCATTGGTAATGAGTTCTAGCCTGGTTAAAGGTCATTCTAAGGAGTATTAAGCCTAGTACACTTAAGGAATGAGTGTTAGAATGTACCTGTTAGAGACACTGTTCAAGAAATCGAGCCTTAACCTCATCATAAGGAGTTCACGGCCACAATTCCAATGAGGTTACGGCCGTAAACTCATGTGGCCGTAAACTCAAGTCCATACATGTGGCCCTTGGTCATTTCTAGCCATTTCTCACATTCCAACCTCAAGAACACTCCATTTCTCTCTCAACTATCATCCCGATTTTCATCCTAGATCTTCAAAAGTTGTAAGTATTCTTTCCTTGATTTGTTGTTACACTTCATCTCCTAGTTACCCTCTTTGATTTCATCCATGGAAATCAACTTTTTTTAGATCTTCAAGAAACACCAAGAACACACACTAGTGTTCTTGGCGAAAATCGACCATTTCAAGCCTCTAGATCGTAAGTACTCTTCCCTATACTTCATATCTATTAGGAAGCCTTGATTTACACCATTGAAACATGCTTTTCTCCAAGATGATCATGAGTTTACGGCCTAAGATCTCCCTTGGCCGTAAACTCTATGTTGAAGCATGTTTGGACTTTAAACTCTTCCTAAGGTTTAGATTCAAGGCTAGAACACTCCTTTGTGCTTTGTAAGACCTTGAAACATCACCAAACTCACCATTTAGAGAGTTTACGGCCCAAGAGTAAGCACCCTTGGCCGTAAACACCATTTATGGTCAAGTTTTGGACCTTAAACACATCTAGGCCTTTGCTAACCTTTTGGACATTCAAGCCTTGTAAAACCCCTTACCTTTAAGACCCTAAATGTGACCATTTAGAGAGTTTACGGCCAGGAGTAAACTCCCTTGGCCGTAAACACCTCAACACTCACCATTGAGTTGGTCTTTCTCATCCTTGTGTATAGCAAAAGTCCTTCAATCTTCCCTAGCCTTCAAACACCCTCATAAGCATGTTTGACCATGAGTTTACGGCCGTAAACTCCCTTGGCCGTAAACACAAGGCCGTAAACACATGGCCGTAAACACATGGTAGTGCCATTCCTCTTTCCTTTGATGAATCACATGTGATTCCAACACTTAGTCAAAGTGTTTCCTAGTCCCGGAAGGTGTTTCCTTTCATATAGTTGCTTATAAACACTATATTCATGCCAATATATGTCATTATATGTCATTTAGGACTTGTTGTGTCTCTGGACTTCATTCGTGGAACTTGTCATCCTTACACGCGTATCTGTTGAACGACCCACATCAGGTGAGTTTATACCCCGTAATGAATCTTTTAACTGTTTTAAATGCTTTTAAGGGGGGGAATACAAGTTGAACACAATGATAATTGTGTAATTGTTTGATATAAACATTTTTCAAAAGATTACTTATGTCATTTATAAGTTGTCAAAACATTTCAAAAACTCTTTTAAAGTTATGTTACTTTGTAGTTTTACGAAACTCCGTTTTTAAAGTGCAACCATAACTTAGTAAATAAATGAGTCTTTTCTATAACAGTTCAAGTAAAACATTAGTAAACTATAATAGGTATAGTTTAGGAAGATACTATTCATTACTTCTAGTACAATGAAGCATACAAAGAGTCAGTTCATACGTGAGTCAAAGCATACTATGATGAGAAAAAAACAGAGCATACTATGATGAGAAACAAACAGTGCATACTATGATGAGAAACAAACAGAGCATACTATGATGAGAAACAAACAGAACATACTATTATGAGAAACAAATAGTACATACAATACAACTAGTACACACAATACAACTAGTACATACAACACATATACAAGTATACCGTAACCTAAATGTGGATCACTGTTTCGAGGCATGGCATCACCTGTCATGGTTCGATTTCCAGCCAGAATCTCCTAGAGGGAGAGCGTGAATTTGGGTATAAACATATACTGTATTGACTATCCTACACCTTGCTGTTAGCTACAGTGGCATTTGGAATTCTACGGGTGCCAAATGTCATTCCTTCCGACGTTTTCATCGTCGTGTTATTAGTCGATAGTATGGTGCAATCATATCGCATTATACCTTATATAACAATTGGTTTAAGGTAAATAGTACAGAAGTAGTTACTATAATACAACACTACAGTACTAACATTATTTCCCCATTGCATTCATTGTGATATTCTCACATATTTGGTAATGTAAAAATTATATTTTTGGTTAATGATAGTCTCATTTGGGAAGATACCTACTCATGCAAGAAACAAACATACATAGCATTAGATGCCTTGGTAGAAGGCTACGTTTAATAGAAAGGACCATAATGCTAACCTTATGATTCCTTAATGTATACACCAAAGGATATATATATACCAATGGGATCCGACAGGTAATAGGATGTGTGCTCTCCGCTTCATTTCCTGTTCCTTGTTTGGTTGTGGGCTTGGAACGAATTCACCCAGTCTATTTTCTATTCGATTCTAGATATATATATTCTTAGTATACATTAAGTCATCATAAGGGTACAAGTATGGGTCAAGTCATAAGACACAGAGTCAATGCACAGTTTTCTAGTACAAAACATACTTTTCAAATGAAGAACTTTTGATTACAAAACTAGAAACTTGACCAGTAAAGGGTTTAATCCATTTTATTAAACCAGTAAAACTAAAAGGATCTTAGGTGATTAACGCTATAATACTTTAGTTTATACATCATGGTTATATATCATTAATACCCAATAGGTAGTTGGATGTGTGCTTTCCGCCTTACTTCCTGTTCCTCGTTTGGTTGTGGGCTTAGGGCAGATTCACCCAATTAACTTTCTATTCGATATTAGATCATATATAGCCAGTATAAACTAAGTGATTATAGAATTAATAGCTGTGGTCACCATTTTATTATAAGAAATAAGAGTTTTCTTAAAGAATCTTTTCATTAAATATAAAGGAAACATTACAATTAACTCCATCAGTAACAAGTGAATACACTAGGATTATATACCACAATGATCAAACAAACAATGGGTTGTGTGTTTTCCGCCATAGGGCAGATGCGCACAATCGATTATTTGTTTACTCTGAGTCTTATATAACTTGTATCCATTTAGTACTCATAGAAAGGATTGTAGAGTCATTTTTACTTATCTTTCATTAAAGTAGGAAATATAGGATTTTCTAGAGGAACATGCGAACTTTTCTAAACAGAACTTACAACGTACTACATTTTTCAACTACATTTTTACACAACTTTCTACAACTTACTTACATCACTAAAATCTTATTAACTCACCAGCTTAATTGCTGATCAACTCTTTTAAATAACTTGTATTCTCAGGAACCTAGTAGACAGGTACTCGTGCTGGGAATTCAGAAGATGGAGCATAATAACTTCAAGTCTTGTTTCGTTATTTGCTTATGTATTCTATGTTTTGTGAACACACACATTGTAAACACTTTCTTTCTAATGAAATGGTTGTTTATTACTTTGCTTACTATGATGCATGTCTTGTGATACTAAACATAACGTCCTCCACCCCCGAACATTTCCGCCATTCTGGTTTTGGGGTGTGACAGATTGGTATCAGAACATTGTTTATAGTGAACTAAGTATATCAACCGATAAAAGATATACAACTATAAATACAATGGGGCTTAAGTGCTCTGGAAAATGATATATTTTAAAAGTATAACGATAAGTTATAAAAATATACCTACTTGCTTATACGTGTACATATTAGAACAAGTATCACAAGGAGAACAGAACTAAAGTATTTAAAGGTTGAACGCTGTCGTCAAACCTGAACAGTTATGTAATCATAGCTAGGATCAATATAGCCTGATCAACTATATTCATTCGACATGTGACCGACATGTGTTTAGGAGTGATGTGGTGTTGCAACAGTCTTAAAACTTACCTAAACACCAGTCAAGAGAATACCAGATCAAGTACATTAGAGTTAGAATACTATAGGAGTATTCTATGATACTATAACGCGATAACAAGTCTAAAACATACCAAGTACATTACGTTAAAATATAATAGGCGTATTTTAGGCACCATATAAATAACTTGTGTGATAACTTAAAAGACCCTTACGGATAGGTTTATAATCTTACAATGTATACTCCCAAAGTTTTATATATAATTGAGATCTTATAGACTTAGAATTTGTGATCTACGCTTCGCTAACCATTCCTCTTATGGTTGTGGTTTTGGAGTAGGATCACTTATTCGAAGGTCTATTTAATATTGAATTATATACAACTTGTATACCTTGTGCAATTATAGGAGGACTCTGTAAGGATCACCCCATAAAGTTACCTTAAATCTCAAAGATTCTTTAGTCACTTCCATTCTCGCACGACAAGCCCAGATAGGTGTAACCACTTCCTCATAGTAGACAACAGGAGAGTCAGGAGGAAACGAGAGCAAGTTCATGAGGAGCATTCAAAGAGCGATCAACCAAAGTAACCAAAACGTCTTACACGTCACACTAATAAATAATAATCTTGTTAACTAAATGAGCGAGTGGAAACACTGCTCACATTATATGTTAAGATTATTTTCTTACATGCAGCTGGTAACAGTTATTCAGGCAACAAATATTCATTAGAGGATAGACATTTCAAATTCATAGAGTTTATTAGGTATAGACTCTTTTATGAATTGTTTCTAGAACCCTGTGGAAGTCAGGACCCGATACACCCAGAACTACGATAAGCTTGTCTTTTCAGCTTTCGGCTTGTGTCCATTGCTTTAGACTTATTCCGTCTCATCTTTGTATTCTTTTAGCAAGGATGCCTCCTCGCAGATCAAACAGACGCACTACTCTGATAACTCCAACTCAACCGCCACAGTTCGATACTGCTACTCTCCACGCAACGATATCCTCCGCAGTGGCAACTGTTATAGCTCGCCTCGGTAAAAGTGGTACCATCGGATCTGGTAGCGGTACCCACTTAGCCAACCCCGGAGCTACTCACGGATACCTAAGGGAGTGTTCGTATAAAGACTTCATGATCTGCAAACCAAATTCCTTTAATGGAAATGGTGGAGTCATCGCTCTGATGCGATGGTTCGAGAAAACAGATTCGGTCTTTGAAATCTGTTCGTGCCCAGAAGGGAGCAAAGTGAAGTTTGCTGCCTCCACCTTCTCTGACAAAGCTCTAACATGGTGGAATAGCCATGTTAAGTCACTGACCCTATCATTGGCGAACTCAATGGGTTGGGATAACCTAAAAGATTTAATGCGGGAGGAATACTGCCCGTTGGGCGAAATTCAAAAGCTGGAACGAGAGCTGTGGGAGCTCACTATGGTCGGCTCAGACATAGTGACCTACACTGACCGGTTCAGTGACCTAGCAGCTTTATGCCCCGGGATGGTTACCCCGGAGAGCAAGAAGATAGAAAGATACATCTGGGGTCTGACTGCTCCGACCCAAGGAAATGTGTTGTCTTCTAACCCAGCCACATTCGATAGTGCTAGACGCGTGGCTCAGCGACTCAACGACCACGGAGTCCACCATGGTGTAGAATTCCCTATTCCCGAGCAATCGAGGGAAGAGGACTATAAACGGAAGTCGGGGAGCAAGAGGAAGAAGAAGCGAACAACACAGGACACCCCGCAAGAACAACAAGCGAGTACTATGTACGCCGCTACAACGCCTACTGCTCCAGCACCTGGCAGTCGATACGCTGGAACCCTCCCGAAGTGTGGAAAGTGCAACTATCACCACACCAGAGTATGCCGGGAAATGCAGTGTCTGAACTTCCACAGAAAGGGACATACAATCCATTTCTGCAGGGCACCGGCTCAACCGATCTCCCAAGTCCCCGGAGCTGAAGAAAACCAAGCCTGTTATGGCTGTGGTGAGACTGGACACTACCAGAAGGAATGCCCGATAACAAAGAACTCAGGCGCGGATGGACGCATTCTGATGATCACCGCAGGAGAATCAACCCCGGAGTCGTCAACGAGCAGCGGTACGTTTTCAAAATAGTAATTACTTTGGAAATTAATTTATATTCATATAATATTAAAACTTGGGGACAACACTTAAAAGTAATTATAATAACTCACATATTGAAATAGATCACAGTATTCAAGAGAACTAAAAGATCCATTTAGAGAAGCTATGATGGCTTAGCATATATATCAGGGTTGTGCATAACTAAGATGTTGCAGACTTAGCGTGAATGATTCCGCCTTAATCCATGTTCCTTAGTTGGTTGAGGATTTGAGGTAGAGTTATTCAGTCGACTGTCTTATTCATCTTAAATATTCATAACTTGTATATGACAGGCGATCGTAGTGGTACCAAGGAGGATCATGATATAAAGTATCATCACCAGTTATCAAAGCACTTTCATTTGTATGTATGCGCACATAGCGGTACGATACGTAGGAGTGTTAACATCAAGGGAAAACAGAAAGCCCTGGATCATTTACGAAGAGTACATTGTCGAGCACACTAGGAGTACATTGTCGAACACACAAGGGATACATCATCGTATAACAGACGTTTCTTTCAAATTGACGAAAACTTTGTTCAGTAAAGAGTCCGTTACTATCATTCGTCATGAGTTGGCGTGGTCCTCACCATACTAAGTTCATATGTTTCTATCGCCTCGATCGGAAAGTTCTCGAAACCTTCGTCATTCGTATCGACGGGCCGACCTAAACCTCAGTTTTATCTTTCGTATTCTGAACCCGAAGTACTCGTGCGAAGAGTACTTTGTCCTCCGAAGCCTTATCGTCGGATGTCCGCAGACCGTCATGAAATACCACTCGTCCAGCAGACCAAGTTCGAGCACAGAGGCTATAGACGAATACAGCCCACCTATCACTATTCAGTGTATACACGAGGGTGGTATATAATTATGACTACGCAGATTTAGTATGTGTGCTTCCGCCCTATCTCCTGTTCCTTGTTTCGTTGTGGACCTGGGGCAGAGTCGCACATCCGACCGTCTTACTAATCCTAATTATGTACGACTTGTATACACGAGGTAATGATAGATGGACATAGTAAGAATCCTAACATGAACACCAGGGCAAAGTTTCCAGGTCTACGAGTAGGTATTCTGCCAATCAGAGGAGCGCAACCCCAGTAGGTATGCTATAAAGCTAAATTCGGGACGAAATTCCATCTAACGGGGGGATGAGGTGACAACCTGAATTTTTTTTCCTTTTAAAGTTCAGTCAATCAACTTAACTGAGTGTCAGACTCATTGGTAATGAGTTCTAGCCTGGTTAAAGGTCATTCTAAGGAGTATTAAGCCTAGTACACTTAAGGAATGAGTTTTAGAATGTACCTGCTAGAGACACTGTTCAAGAAATCGAGCCTTAACCTCATCATAAGGAGTTCACGGCCACAATGCCAATGAGTTTACAGCCGTAAACTAATGTGGCCGTAAACTCAAGTCCATATATGTGGCCCTTGGTCATTTCTATCCATTTCTCACATTCCAACCTCAAGAACAGTCCATTTCTCTCTGAACTATCATCCCGATTTTCATCCTAGATCTTCAAAAGTTGTAAGTATTTTTTCCTTGATTTGTTGTTACACTTCATCTCCTAGTTACCCTCTTTGATTTCATCCATGGAAATCAACATTTCTTAGATCTTCAAGAAACACCAAGAACACATACTAGTGTTCTTGGCGTAAATCGACCATTTCAAGCCTGTAGATCGTAAGTAATCTTCCCTATACTTCATATCTATTAGGAAGCCTTGATTTACACCATTGAAACATGCTTTTCTCCAAGATGATCATGAGTTTACGGCCCAAGATCTCCCTTGGCCGTAAACTCTATGTTGAAGCATGTTTGAACTTTAAACTCTTCCTAAGGCTTAGATTCAAGGATAGAACACTCCTTTATGCTTTGTAAGACCTTGAATCATCACCAAACTCACCATTTAGAGAGTTTACGGCCCCAAGAATAAGCACCCTTGGTCGTAAACACCATTTATGGTCAAGTTTTGGACCTTAAACACATCTAGGCCTTTGCTAACCTTTTGGACATTCAATCCTTGGAAAAACCCTTACCTTTAAGACCCTAAATGTGACCATTTAGAGAGTTTATGGCCAACAGTAAACTCCCTTGGCCGTAAACACCTCAACACTCACCATTAAGTTGGTCTTTCTCATCCGTGTGTAGAGCAAAAGTCCATCAAGCTTCCCTAGCCTTCAAACACCCTCATAAGCATGTTTGACCATGAGTTTACGGTCGTAAACTCCCTTGGCCGTAAACACATGGTAGTGCCATTCCACTTTCCTTTGATGAATCACATGTGATTCCAACACTTGGTCAAAGTGTTTCCTAGTCCTGGAAGGTGTTTCCTTTCATATAGTTGCTTATAAACACTATATTCAAGCCAATATATGTCATTATATGTCATTTAGGACTTGTTGTGTGTCGGGACTTCATTCGTGGAACTTCTTATCCTTACACGCGTATCCGTTGAATCACCCACATCAGGTGAGTACGTACCCCGTAAAGAATCTTTTAACTGTTTTAAATGCTTTTAAGGGGGGGAATACAAGTTGAATACAATGATAATTGTGTAATTGTTTGATATAAACATTTTTCAAAAGATTACTTATGTCATTTACAAGTTGTCAAAACATTTCAAAAACTCTTTTAAAGTTATGTTACTTTGTAGTTTTACGAAACTCCGTTTTTAAAGTGCAATCATAACTTAGTAAATACATGTGTCTTTTCTATAACAATTCAAGTAAAACATTAGTAAACTATAATAGGTATAGTTTAGGAAGATACTATTCATTACTTCTAGTACAATGAAGCATACAAAGAGTCAGTTCATACATAAGTCAAAGCATACTATGATGAGAAACAAACAGAGCATACTATGATGAGAAAAAAACAGAGCATACTATGATGAGAAACAAACAGAGCATACTATGATGAGAAACAAACAGAACATACTATTATGAGAAACAAATAGTACATACAATACAACTAGTACATACAATACAACTAGTACATACAACACATATACAAGTATACCATAACATAAATGTGGCTCACTGTTTCGAGGCATGGCATCACCTGTCATGGTTCGATTTGCAGCCAGAATCTCCTAGAGGGAGAGTGTGAATTTGGGTATAAACATATACTGGATTGACTATCCTACACCTTGCTGTTAGCTACAGTGGGATTTGCAAGTCTACGGGTGCCAAATGTCATTCCTTCCGACGTTTTCATCGTCATGTTATTAGTCGATTGTATGGTGCAATCATATCACATTATACCTTATATAACAATTGGTTTAAGGTAACTAGTATAAAAGTAGTTACTATAATACAACACTACAGTACTAACATTATTTCCCCATTGCATTCATTGTGATATTCTCACATATTCAGTAATGTAAAAACTATATTTTTGGTTAATGATAGTCTCATTTGGAAAAATACCTACTCATGCAAGAAACAAACACACATAGCACTAGATGCCTTGGTAGACGGCTACGTTTAATAGAAAGGACCATAATGCTAACCTTATGATTCCTTAATGTATACACCAAAGGATATATATATACCAATGGGATCCGACAGGTAATAGGATGTGTGCTCTCCGCTTCATTTCCTATTCCTTGTTTTGTTGTGGGCTTGGAACGAATTCACCCAGTCTATTTTGTATTCGATTCTAGATATATATATATATATATATATATATATATATATATATATATATATATATATATATATGCTTAGTATACATTAAGTCATCATAAGGGTACCAAGTATGGGTCAAGTCATAGGACACACAGTCAATGCACAATTTTCTAGTACAAAACATACTTTTCACATGAAGAACTTTTGATTACAAAACTAGAAACTTGACCAGTAAAATGTTTAATCCATTTTATTAAATCAGTAAAACTTAAAGGATCTTAGGTGATTAACTCTATAATACTTTAGTTTATACATCATGGTTATATATCATTAATACCCAATAGGTAGTTGGATGTGTGCTTTCCACCTTACTTCCTATTCCTCGTTTGATTGTGGGCTTAGGGCAGATTCACCCAATTAACTTTCTATTCGATATTAGATCTTATATAGCCAGTATAAACTAAGTGATTATAGAAGTAATCGCTGTGGTCACCATTTTATTATAAGAAATAAGGGTTTTCTTAAAGAATCTTTTCATTAAATATAAAGAAAACATTACAATTGACTCCATGAGTAGCATGTGAATACACCAGGGTTATATACCACAATGATCAAACAAACAATGGGTTGTGTGTTTTCCACCATAGGGCAGATGCGCACAATCGATTATTTGTTTACTCTGAGTCTTATATAACTTGTATCCATTTAGTACTCATAGAAAGGATTGTAGAGTCATTTTTACTTATCTTTCAATAAAGTAGGAAATATAGGATTTTCTATAGGAACAGGCGAACTTTTCTAAACAGAACTTACAACGTACTACATTTTTCAACTACATTTTTACACAACTTTCTACAACTTACTTACATCACTAAAATCTTATGAACTCGCCAGCTTAATTGCTGATCAACTCTTTCAAATAACTTGTATTCTCAGGTACCTAGTAGACAGGTACTCGTGTTGGGAATTCAGAAGATGGAGCATAATAACTTCAAGTCTTGGTTTGTTATTTGCTTATGTATTCTATGTTTTGTGAACACACACATTGTAAACACTTTCTTTCTAATGAAATGGTTGTTCATTACTTTGCTTACTATGATGCATGTCTTGTGATACTAAACATGACGTCCTCCACCCCGAACGTTTCCGCCGTTCCGGTTTTGGGGTGTGACAGATTGGTATCAGAGCATTATTTATAGTGAACTAAGTATATCAACCGATAAAAGATATACAACTATAAATACAAGGGGGTTAAGTGCTCTGAATAATGATATATTTTAAAAGTATAACGATAAGTTATAAAAATATACCTACTTGCTTATACATGTACATATTAGAACAAGTATCACAAGGAGAACAGAACTAAAGTATTTAAAGGTTGAACACTGTCGTCAAACCTGAACAGTTATGTAATCATAGCTAGGAACAATATAGTCTGATCAACTATATTCGTTCGAGATGTGACCGACATGTGATGTGGTGTTGCAACAGTCTTAAAACTTACCTAAACACCAGTCAAGAGAATACCAGATCAAGTACATTAGAGTTAGAATACTATAGCAGTATTCTATGATACTATAACGCGATAACAAGTCTAAAACATACCAAGTACATTACGTTAAAATACTATAGGAGTATTTTAGGCACCATATAAATAACTTGTGTGATAACTTAAAAGACCCTTACGGATAGGTCTATAATCTTACAATGTATACTCCCAAAGTTTTATAGATAATTGAGATCTTATAGACTTAGAATTTGTGATCTACGCTTTGCTACCCATTCCTCTTATGGTTGTGGTTTTGGAGTAGGATCACTTATTCGAAGGTCTATTTAATATTGAATTATATACAACTTGTATACCTTGTGCAATTATAGGAGGACTCTGTAAGGATCACCCCATAAAGTTACCTTAAATCTCAAAGATTCTTTAGTCACTTCCATTTTCGCACGACAAGCCCAGATAGGTGTAACCACTTCCTCATAGTAGACAACAGGAGAGTCAGGAGGAAACGAGAGCAAGTTCATGAGGAGCTTTCAAAGAGGGATCAACTAAAGTAACCAAAACGTCTTACCCGTCACACTAATAAATAATAATATTGTTAAATAAATGAGCGAGTGGAAACACTGCTCACATTATATGTTAAGATTATTTTCTTACATGCAGCTGGTAACAGTTATTCAGGCAACATATATTCATTAGAGGATAGCCATTTCAAAATCATAGAGTCTATTAGGTATAGACTCTTTTGAGATACACCGGCATGCCTAGCAGTGTGATTATGTTATGTCATTATGTGTTAGTGATAGTTAGGGGACTAGTCCCCGGGCCCGGTTGAGATATACCGGCAGGGTAGGTCAAGCACCCCAAAACTGGTTGGCATGGGTAGGTCGGGCACCCCAGAATGGCCCGACAAGGTAGGTCAAGCACCCCAGAACATCTTGACATGGGTAGGTCCGGCACCCATAATGGCCTAGCAGGGTAGGTCAGGCACCCCAGAATTGCCTGGCAGTATCTTGATTATGTGGTATGTGGTATGATGGGGTAACTCACTAAGCTTCGTGCTTACGATTTTCAGATTTGGTTTCAGGTACATCTTCCTCAAGGCGAAAGGATCCGGCATGACTGCAGCGCATTACACACACATTTTACGCACCAGAGATTTATGGGACTTTTACTTTGATATGGTATTGTTATGACATGTTGATTATGGATACTTTGGTTGATTTATACATTATTATTGTGAGGTTTTTTGACAAATGGTTCATATAGTTTAAATCAAAATGAAATTTTTGGGTATGATTTTCGAGGTGTTACATTTTTGTTTAGAATTCTTAATTCTAACGTTAAATAAAACGGGTTAGTAAAAGGATAATGTTATCAAAAACTCAGCGGAAACAAAAACAATAAAACTGATACATAATAAAAAAAATTAAGGACATGTTTAGGATCCGACTTGCTGAGGAAGAGGTTGTTGTTTCCTTGGATGGTAATTTTGTTGCTGAAATGGCGGTCTTGCTTGGTAATGGGATAGTTGTCTTTGTGGATAGCCCATGTTTTAGTTGTTGTTCCACCCTTGATTGCCTCGGGGCTGATCATAAGTTCTCTGATTATGCCCATAATAGCCTCCCATAACATTTTATTCTTCATATTCTTCTTTTTGCAATTGAGGGCACATATCGGTTGGGTGTCCCACTTGAGTGCAAATACAACAAGGACGAGGTGTTGATTGGAAATATTTTTTTTAGCTAGCATCATTACCACCTAAGTCAACTCGAATATTTGAGCTTAAATTTGAGGAGTGTACACCTCTTTTACATCTCGGGGTGCATCCGTGTACCAATCTTCATCTTGACTCGTATGCTTTGAATCCTCCGCCATGTTTTTTTATGAGATCCTGAATATCGGTGAGGGTCTTATCGGTCAAGGAACCTCCGCTTGAAGCATTAACTAGTCTTCTTTCCCAAGGGGTCATGCCTTCAATGAAGTATTGGAGGACCTGACACTCGTTAATGCCATGCTTTGGGCAACATGCACAAAACTGTTTGAACCTTTCCCAATATGTATGAAAGGCTTCTTGTTTGTGTTGTTTGATCCCAATTATTTTTCTTCTTAATGTCGAGCCCTTCATTTCTGGGAAATATTTATCTAATAAGAGGCGTACAAGGTCCACCTATGTGTTGATTGTCCCCGGTGGGAGATCATAAATCCAATCTTTAGCTCCGTCTTGCGTTGCAAATGGGAATTCCCTAAGCTTGATTTGATCTTCTCTGACATTGTTTGGTTTCATTCCAACACACACAACATGGAATTCAGTGATGAATTTAAGAGAATCTTCATTTTCTAGGCCGCTAAAGGTTAGGAGTAAGTGGATAAGACCAGAATTTAGTTCAAGGTTTGTGGCTGCTGTGTAGGTGATGCAAAGAGGTTGTTGAGTAACCTCTTGCCTCGCCCATTGGCGGATGCTTTGCTCGGTTGGATTTTATGACCACGATTGTTGTTGTTGTTGTTGCTATTTTTACCTCCGTTTCTTCCTTGTTCTCCCATGGTGGAAGTAGGAATTGAGGTTTCTGTGGACGTGATGTATGGAATGTTGTGAGTAGGTGAGGAAGGTATATTGGTGTTTGTGGATGAGGATGGTTGTGGTGAGAGTGATAGTGTTTCTGTTTCGGTTCGGACACACTTGAGATGGGTATGTCATCCCAAATATTAATGACCGGATAGTGGATATTGAATAAGTTTCAGAACCCGGTTTCCTCTTGCGAAGCTTGGCTTGCTTCCGTAACCTGTTTGTAGTCTTTTCTATCTCCGTGTCAATTGGCCATGGTGTACCTGTACGGAAAGATCTAGGCATAAACATTTAGTAACAATGTGTCCCCGAAAATGGCTTGAGTTTGTTAGGTGTGTCAAACCCAACAAATAATAGGGGCACAATAGACTCCAAATACACTGCTTTGGTCATAAAGGGGGTTTTGTTTTCAAAAGTTAAATAATGAAAATAACAATCTACTTTGAAAACATGTAGAAAAAGAAATAGATTTGTAATCAATTTGTTGGAACAGTTCTAGTTCAAGTTCTCAGTGTTGTCATTTAACTTGATTGTGACTTGATGTAATTCATGATTTCTATTAAAAGTTGGTACTGAAACATATTAACACGCTCTAACACCTTTTCGCTTGCCAAATTATCTAACCAAAACACGCTCTTTGACTAGACCTAGCTTTACTAATTCAATCTAAACATGCTCTTAGATTGTATTGAAAAACTGCATTAAACTCTGTACAAGCTTCCCAATTATGTTCATTTCTTCTCATATGCTCGAAAGTGTGAAGACATATGATGTCTGTTCTACAATCAGAAAACCTATTATTTGTTACCAATCATTAACTTTATAGAACGATTGGGTGCATTAAAAACTAATTACTTACACAAGAATTTAATTCATATAAGTGGCCAATCAAACATAAATCAATTTCAAGGATTCTAGTTTAAACAAAAACATAATCACTAGAATAGAATCATAAATCAAATAACAAGCTATATGCGTCAAGTCAAGCAATCAACATGTTTTGAACAAGAACTGGAAATTAGGGTTTCTTAGCTACACATGGCTAAGAACAAATCAACCAACAAAAAGATGGAAATGGAAGTGTTTAAATCTTACAAAAGGAAATCCAAAATATTTGCAATGATTAGTAGCCTTCAACAACTCCCAAAAATCTCCCAAAATCGCCAAAACTTGCTCCCAAAACCGTCTCTGGTGTAAAATGGCGACATCCCTTATTTTATTAACTGCTCACATGCTTTCCATAAGACCATGCGTTTTTAGAAAATCTCCCAAAAACGCCAAAACGTGCGCCCAAAACCGTCTCTGGTGAAAAATGGCGACTTCCCTTATTTTATTAACTTCTCACATGATTGCCATAAGACCATGCATTTTTAGCATGGTCATGTCTTTTTCCCTATGTGTTTTTTGCATGGCCATGTGTTTTACGCATGACCATGCCTTTTTGTTAAAACTCCAATAAGTCTTCATACTTGGCTCGGTCTTCGGTCCAGCTTCACCACGAGTCATGTTACTTAAATATGTGATAAAAAGGACAAAAATGACATGTGTCGGTGTGACACGGCCCGTGTTTCAAACTTAGTCCTTTGCTATGACGATATGCAACGACTTGGGTTATGTCTTCATGCTTTCATCCATGACATGACCAACCCATCTTCTCTTCATGCTCCAATGCTCCTAGCTCCAAGCTCTAAGCTTAATCGTGGCTACAAAACTAATCAAAAATAGTGAAATACCAAACATTTCAAATAAAGCATGCAAGTGCCTAAATAATTAACTAAATTCAATAATGATGAAGTAGCATGTAATGAAAGATAGAAATAGATATGCAAAATATGTACATAAAAAGCTCCTGTCAGAGCGCAATGCTTACTTAGATTACTCTGTTAATTTTTTTGTTAACGTATGGTAACACTTAATATTTTTTATTTAAAAATAAAGTAGATATAAATAATAAAATCTAAAATTTTGAAGCAAAAGTTAAATAAAAATTCACATAAATATGATATCAACACCACACAGACGTAGTATTACTAGAATCGGTTAACTCTTTGTGTTTCTAAATAATGTCTGTGACCACTATCAATTGTGAACGTGATACCAACTTAGATTACACCTAATAAAAGAATTAATTTTTTTATTAGTGTGTAGTATGATACATAATTAATCAAACAAAGATTTTAATCCATCGTATAAATCTAGATGAATCTTTACTTAATTTTCGCATCAAAAGAGTCTTATTTATGTATACTTAATATTAGTATATATATATATATATATATATATATATATATATATATATATATATATATATATATATATATATATATATATATATATATATATAATCAAAATTAAAATAAAACAAAATAATACAAAAGTATATTAAGTATAAAGTCAATTAGAGGCGGATTTAGAGATCAAAATGATGGATGTGTATTTCCAAATCAAATATATAAAAATCAAAATAAAAATATGTTACAAAATCAAATAAGGAAATCATAACGGATCACAATTAAAAAAAGTTTTGGATGACGGTGGTTATCAAAGTGCACAAAAGTAAAAATGCAAATATATTAAGTGGGTTAATAAAAAGTGGAAGTGGAAAATTCTCATATGTAATAATTGTAATAAATGTAATAATAAATTCATATTAATTTCATTAATTGATTTTCCTTCTAATTTCAAAATTTTGAAATTAGTGCCTCATTAATTTTTTTTGTTTATTTATCCAATTATTTATTTAAGTTTAAAACAGAAAAAAAACATTTTAATTTTAATAATTCAATGTTTTTCTTATTTTTCTTATAAATTCAAACTTCTCAAATGTTTAAAATTTCATATTTAATTTTCTCTTTTAAATGAACCCATGTAATACATGGGTCTTACACATGATATATATATATATATATATATATATATATATATATATATATATATATATATATATATATATATATCTTATACTATACTATAAAATATATTAGTCATATCTTGAAATTTAAGAAGTATAAGATACAAAACTTTTGTACAAATCAATTATGTATAAATAAATCATTAATACTTGTCAAAAGTGTGGAGACATGAATTAAGGAGTATTATTAATAAAATTAATTTGGAGTAAAATGATAATTTTATAATATTAAATTCATGTATATAAATTAATTTACATTTCTTAAACTAAACATCGATATTAATTAAATTACATCAAATGTATAAACACACAATACAAATATAAGGTCTTGACATAATATTTTATTTAAACGTGGTAAATTTTTATTACATAATAACTAATAATAAAATATAACAATTGTTTAGCCGTAAAAAACTATTCATCAAAAGAGATATTTATCGTCGCCGTTTTGCGTGGGCACTCATCTAATGTGTGAGTGTGTCTATATATATATATATATATATATATATATATATATATATATATATATATATATATATATATTCGAATGTTATAATTGAAAATTTATGAAAATTTATGAAAATTTTAGGAATGAACTGTGAAATTCTTTGTTTTTTTTTTTGTTTTTGTTTTCTTTTTTTGTAGATCAAAACTACAATGTAATTTTTTTTAATGTGGAAATGGTCTTTGAAGGTTTTATAAGAAAAAATGTAAAATTCTTATAAATTTTCTTACATTTATGTTTGCTACAAATTAATAATGTAATAAAAATGATCCACTATCATAACATAAATCACAATAAATACAATTTTGATTTTTGAAGTCAAACACATCCATGCTCAGACCTTAATCCTTATATGAGTGAAAATGGAGCGCTCTATGCAGAACATCATTGAAAATGGAAATTTCTTTGCAGACCATCATTCATGTTTCTTTATTATCTATGCAAAGATCAAAACCCATAAAAATTATAACACTACAAATCAGGTAATTACTCTTTATACCCTTGAAATGAAAATTATTGCATAATGGTCCCTTCGTACGTTGGGCGTACTCCGGGAGTACACTTAGCGTACTAAGGATGGATGATCGCGGAGGGTTGGCACGTACGCCAGGATTATCAAGGGGTATGCGGGGCGTACGTGACTGATGGTCAAAACTCTAATTTCCGGACTTGACACCTATTTAAACATCCTTAAGTCATTGGGACTAAACCCTATCTAGCCTCTACAACCTCATTTCGTCACTAATCTCAGATTTCCTTGTGGATGTGATTCTTGAGCTTAGAAAGTATGTTGGTGGCCATTTTAGAGAACAATCAAGAAGGAGAAGGTGGAGATCAAGCTTTGGGTGTCATTGAGCTTCTAGATCCTACATCTAGACCATCTTGAGAAACTTATGGACGTATAAAGTCATAATCTTGTCACCTTTTTCATTAGATTAGGCTAGGGATTTTCTATGGAGTCCCTTTTTGGCTTTTGGACCTTCTCTTGTGAGTTGAGCAACTCCAGAGACTTGAATAGCTAGATCTAAGCTCCTTGACCTTGTTGGATGCATAAAAGTGCCATCTTGAAGGTGGTTTAGACTCCACGAATAAGTTTGGAGTCTTGAATGAGGTCTTTATGGAAATGATGAAGTATTGGTGTCATTCATGGCATGCAAGGGCATAAAGTTGCCAACTTTATGCCCTAGGACATCTTAAAGGACTCAGGTCTGAATTTTGAAGTCAAAATCTTAAGTATTAAGCACTTAATGGTCAGTTAGTGCATACTCTCTTTGTACTCCGTGCGTACCAAGGTGTACGCCGACCGTACAACTTCTGGGTAAGTAGGCTAAGCGTACTGGAGTGGTACGCAAGGCGTACGCACTCCAGTTAGATTTTGGACTTTGTGTGGGCTCATAGGCTTAGTGAGCTTTAATCAGCTTTGGGTCTGGTTCCATTTAGAGTTATTGGATGATATTCGGAGTTGGGCCATAGTTGTATTGGTAGGGCCATATTGGGCCATGTGGCCCATCATTGTTTGGACTTCGATCTTGGGCCCATTATTATGGGATAGACTTTTGGGCTTGAATGGTGGGCCAAAGATTATGATGTTGGTCCCTTAGCTGAATTTTTGTCATATATATATATATATATATATATATATATATATATATATATATATACATATATATATATATATATATATATATATATATATATATATATCTAATTAGGTTAATTTATATATTTATACAGTTAGAGATTTAGGCTAGTGGTCGAGCAACTATCGGGTTCATCAGACTGAGGTGAGTCTCATCACCATACCAATGGTTCGAAGGCACCAAGGTTGTCCCATGTTATTTAGATGTAGTGGTTATTTGTGAATGTGCTATCAATGTGTTATATAATTATATGAAGACCATGTGGGGGTTCCCATGGCAGCTGGATAAGAACAGGTAGGGGTTCCCATGGCAGTTAGTTAAGACCATATGGGGGTTCCCATGTCTTCCGGAGCAAGACCATAGAGGGTTTCCAAGGCATCCTTATTTGTTTGTATGCATGACTTATGTGGTTTTATGTGGGGTATGTTATGGGGAACTCACTAAGCATTATCTTACAGTTTGTTGGTTGTTTCAGGTGCTTCTGATCTTTTGAATAATTATTCGATGTAATAGATTTTGGGTAGTAAATTGTGATTGGAATTTATAATTAATGATCATGGTTTTAAATATCTAAATGAAAATTTTTGTTTGAAAATTTGGGTTGTTACAAGTTGGTATCAGAGCCTTGGTTTGAGGGATTCGGGCACACTCTCTGGTGTGTCAGAATTCAAACTTAGGAAATGGTAAAAAAGAAATTTCAAAGAAGAAATCAAAAGTTACAAATTTCTTGAAATCGATTTCTTTGTAAGAAAAGGGGAGAGTGCAATGTGCGTAATCGACCGAGCTCAAGTAAGTGTTTTCCCAACGTGTTAGCCATGCTATAGTTATATTTGGAAGTTGATGGATCTTGCTATGTGTGTGCTTTGAAAATTGTATACGTTTAGGATTGCATAGCCCTCGAATGATGAATTCTGCCTTATTACTGTTCCTTGTTTGGATTGTGGTCTAGGGTAGAAGCTTATTTGACAGTCTATGTGATTCTATTTGTGTATAACTTGTATGCATAGGGCAACCTGGTATGATGGATGTGAGTTCTGGTTCGAGGAGGATTGAGAAATATTAGGATAGCCTAGAATTTGAGTTTATGCGGTATTCTTTGGGTTATGTTATTGTTTTGGGTGAATTAGAGGTATTAGGTATAGCCTTGGGGAAGGTATAGTAGGTGTGGAAGGTAGTATTGGTCCCGTACTACTGAAAGCATAAGACCTATACCCGAACCAATGGTGGATCTGGGAGCTCTAAGGAGACTGGTGCGTAGTATTCCCTTCAGAATTCCTTATCATTTTGTCATGTGGTATTTTTCAGTTGGGGATGGTGATGATTACTCGAGGTTCAGGATCAGGATCAGGATCGGGTTCAGGCTCCGTTGTAGAGCCCATTGATGAGAGGATGTATGATCTTATCATAGCTGAGGTTACTCGTGGCATCCTTGACGCTACCCCGGTGTTCTTTGGTACCGTCAATGAGGGCATCATGTAGTCATGGAGGAGCGACTCAGGTCCTTCCGATTCAAGATTGTTGCAGGCTAGGTGGGGGCCCGAACTCCCTCATTCCGGGAGTTCAAGGCGTGTGGTGCGCCCAACTTCTTTGGGGTCAGGGATCCCATCACTAGTCGACGATGGGTGGCAGACATGGAGAATGCCCAGCGCTCGAGCTTTTTCCTCGAGGCGGAAAAGGTGGGGTTCGTATCATGTATGTTAAGGGACCGAGTACGTTATTGGTGGGAGGAGGTGACCCACGAGGTGGGATCAGCAGGAGTGACTGAGATGACTTGGAAGGAGTTTGTGAGGAGATTTGATTTGGATTTTGCACCGTCCATTGAGGTGCAACGATTAGTGAAAGAGTTCCAGGATTTGTAGCAGGCTACCATGACTGTGGCACAGATCACTGCTATGTTTCGGAACGAGCACTATTTTTCCGCAGTACGCTGCAGATGAGGAGATGAAGAAGACCAGGTGTCATTCCATGCTGAGAGATGACATTCATGAGTGTGTGAGCTTCTCGAGGTGCAAGACCATGAATGAAATGGTGGAGCAGGCCCAGGAACGGAGCAGGTTCAGGCAATAGTGGGTTAGGCCAAGAAGCCTAAGACCTCTGATCCTCCCAGCAGGGGCCAACAGGGCCATGACCGATGTGCCAAGTGCGGTAAGCCGCACAGCGGAGCTTGTCGAGTGACAGGTCTGGTATGTTATACATGTGGTCAGTCGAGCCACTTGAGCAGGGATTTCCGCAGGAAGGGCTTGATTTGTTTCCATTGCAACCAGGTCGGTCATAAAAAGGTCGACTGTCTACAATTGGCTAGAGGAGGAAGAGTAATGGAGGCGCCAGCGCCTGCCACAATGAGGATTATTGATGGCCGCCTGGTAAAGGCGAAAGCTCTTGCGATGAAAAGCAGCGTATTTTAGCTGACTAAGGAGGAGGCCCGAGCAGCGCCAGACGTCGTTACTGGTATGTGATCTATTTATGTCTTGTTTATTTTATCATTATGCTTACGTTATTATGATCTTATATAGGGACCTTCTTGGTCAATGGTTTTTCGGCTCATGTTCTTTTTGATTCGGGGGCTACCCGATCATTTGTATCCCTTGCGCTCAGCATGAAGTTTCAAGATGCTCTGGGGACCTTGGATTTCCCACTTGAGGTGGAGATTGCAGATGTCTGCACCATGTGTGTTGCGAGGGTATTTCGGAGGAGTGTTCTGAATGTGCTCGGGGAGAGGTTTTCTATCAATTTGGTCTCGATTCCTTCGCGGGGATTGAAGGTGATCATCGGGACGGATTGGTTGGGGTCCAATGGGGCCATGATAGACTGCAAGCATCAGCTGGTGAGAGTTCGAACCCTAAATGGGGGAGAACTGGTTATTCATGGAGAGAGAGCCTCGCATGCGCCAGCTCTCTGTTCTGCTACCAGGGCTAGGAGGATCCTTCATCAGGGTTGCTTCGGGTTCTTGGCTTATGTTTCAGACAAGAGGGTAGGAGCCACGCCGGAGTTGAGCAGTGTTCCGATTGTGCGAGATTTCCATGACGTATTTCCCGAGGATTTTCCAGGGGTTCCTCCGGACAGGCAAGTGGAGTTCTATATTGATTTAGTTGATGCTGCGGCTCCGATAGCTAAGGCACCGTATCGGCTAGCTCCGCTTGAGATGCAAGAGTTGTCTACGTAGCTTTAGGAACTGCTAGACCGAGGTTTCATTCGTCTGAGCAGTTCTCCATGGGGAGCACCAATTCTATTTGTGAAAAAGAAGGATTGGTCACACCGGATGTGTGTTGATTATCGGGAGCTGAACAAGGTAACGGTGAAGAACCGTTATCCGCTTATGAGGATTGATGATTTGTTCGACAAGCTTCAGCGCACATCTTGCTTTTCCAATATTGATCTTCAGTGGGGGTATCATCAAATGATGATTAGAGATGAGGATATACCGAAGACAGCTTTTAGGACTCGTACGATAATTATGAGTTCGTGGTGAGGCCAATTGGGCTCACCAATGCTCCACCGAAATTCATGGATTCATGAACCGGTTTTGAAGACCGATGTTGGATCAGTCTGTGATCGTTTTCATTGATGACATTTTGGTCTATTCTAAGACCAAGGAGCAGCACGAACAACATTTGAGGGAAGTGTTGGAGACCTTGAGGATGTAGAGGCTTTATGCCAAATTCTCCAAATGCGAGTTTTGGTTGCGCGAGGTGCAGTTTTTGGGGCACATCATTAATCAAGAGGGTATTTTGGTTAATCCAACCAATGTTGAGGCTGTAATGCATTGGGAGGTTCCGAAGAGCCCATCCGAGATTCGAAGTTTCTTGGGTCTAGAAGGTTACTATTGTAGATTTATTCAGGATTTCTCCAAGATCGTTGTACCTTTGACTCGGTTGACCAAGAAGATTGTGGTTTTTCGGTGAGGCCCAGATCAGCAGTTGGCTTTCGAGACTTTGAGACAGAAGTTATGTGAGGCCCCGATTCTAGCGCTACCCTAGGGATTGTATGTCTTTGTAGTGTATTGTAACACTTCTATTTTGGGATTAGGAGTTGTTCTGATGCAGCAGGGGCATGTGATTGCTTATGCTTCGAGGCAGTTGAAGCCTCATGAGGCTAATGACCCCACTCATGACTTGGAATTGGGGGCGGTGGTGTTTGCCCTCAAGATTTGGAGACACTATTTATATGGAGTCCGATGCACTATTTTCATTGACCATAAGAGTTTGAAGTATTTGATGGATCAGGAAAATCTGAATATGCGGTAGAGGAGATGGCTTGATGTAGTAAAAGATTATGACTGCGAGATTTTGTACCATCCCGGGAAGGCCAGTGTGGTGGCCGATGCTTTGAGCCGCAAGGCGGCAAGTGCTCCGATCCGAGATGTTTTCTTGAGGGTGACAGTGATTTCACCTTTATTGGATATGATCTAGGAGGCACAAGTGGAGGGATTGAAAAAGGTGAACTGGAAGGTTGAGAGGATTCAGGGACATATTCCACAGTTTATTCGAGATAGTCGGGGTTTATTGACTCAATGCGGTAGGGTTTGGGTTTCGGCATTTGGGGGTGTGAGGCAGAAGATCTTGGAAGAGGCGCACATGTCCAAGTTTTCTATTCATCCGGGGGCCACAAAGATGTATCGAGACCTGAGATTGAGTGATTGGTGGCCTCGCATGAAGCGGGAGGTTGCATGGTTTGTCGAGTGGTGTTTGACATGCAGAAAGGTCAAAGCCGAACATCAGAGGCCCCACGACAAGGTTCAGCCTTTACCTATCCCCATGTGGAAATGGAAAGATATTACTATGGATTTTATCACAAAGCTACCTAGAACGGCGCGGAATGTGGATTATAATTTGGGTTATTGTGGACAGGTTGACCAAGAGTGTGCATTTTATTCCGATTTCCGAGAGTATCACCACCGAGAAACTAGCAAATATTTATGTGCGAGAGGTAGTGGTTAGGCACGGGATGCCAGTATTTGTGGTCTGGGACCGTGATATTCGTTTCGCCTCCAGATTCTGGAGGAAGTTTCATGAGGAGTTGGGTACACAGTTGCATTTCAGCACTGCTTACCATCCCCAGACTGATGGATAGAGTTAGCGGACGATCCAGACGCTCGGGGATATGCTTCGTGCATGTGTATTAGTCTTTGGAGAGAGTTGGGATACTTACCTTCCATTAGCAGAGTTCTCATAAAATAATAGTTATCATGTTAGTATCGATCGACCCCCTTTTGAGATGCTATATGGTCGGAGGTGTAGGACTCATTTTGTTTAGGTGAGGTTGGGCATCGTGTCATGGGAAGCACCGAGGTGGTGCTTAAGACGACCGAGTTGATTCAGTAGGTGCGCGACATGCTGCGAGTTACGTAGAGCCGCATAAAAGTTATGTTGACCGGCGTCGTTCGGATCTCGAGTTTCAGGTGGGAGATTTTTTTTTTGCTGAAGGTGTCACCTGAAGGGTTTTGATGATCCTAACACTCCTATGGTGTACATGCAACCCTAGAAACCTTGGATCTATGTTTGACTAAGATACATGCAAATAATTATTTTTCCAAGGTTCTTATCCTAACTATCATGGCATGGGGTACTTGAATCAAATAAAGCTAGTAGAATTACTTACCTTGTAGTAGTAGTTGATTGCTTGGAGTTTGAGAGCCTAGCACCAATAATGTGGATGCCTGAAATGGAAGTCACAAATCACCACAAACTTGGAAACTTGAGAGAATAGTCACAACCTTCTTGAAATCGGCCCTCTTAGTTTACACACATCAACTAGTGTTATTTCAAGAACCAAAGCCTCCTTTATATAGTATGGTGGATTAGGGTTACATCCATGTAAACCCTAATACCCATGTCTTTTCATTTCCATGACATCCATGGGTTAAAGCTCCATGGAGTATCCATGGACATTCCATGCAAGCCTAGCCCATTCCAAATAAGCATTAGCCCACACTATATAAATACAAGAGCCCATATTTAATTAGTCATACTTTTGATCTCTAAATTAATTCTAAATTAATTACAGATCAACACTAATTAAATAATATGATTTTATATTAATGTATTAGAACTTATAATATATTAATAAATCATAACTTATACTATTCTCAAAAGATTATTTGTAAATTGTTCGGGTGAAGTGCAACCCAAATGGACCATGTCGGGTCGGGTCAAGTACATACCAAATATAATTATGGACTTAGACACTATCTCCAACAGTCTCCCACTTGGATAAGTCTAATAACTATAGTTGCAAGTATGACTTCAGGAACCGATCAACAATCGTAGCTCTTAAAACTCTGTGGAACTATGAAGCGCCATTTTAGATAAGTGATCATATAATCCTCTGTTCTAGATATCAGCCGGACAAATACATGGAACATGGTCTTGCTTATTGTCCAGCATTTGTTTCCCGATTTCTGATTTGTTTGACATAGAACTTAACTGAACACATCAATTTAGTTCTGACCGGGCCCGATACATAGGTCAAAAGAAAATCATCGAGGGGCCCATATATCGCTTCTAATTCTAGAAGGAATAGATAAAATTCGACTCATATGTTTGCTCTACTACTTGTTGAATTACACACAAAGGCACGGTTAATAACATCGAGTTACCAATGCATTTTCGTGAAATCAATGCATAACCAACTCATAGGCAACAAATCATATCTCTAGGTTTGAAGACTTATATGATATTACCGTCTCACGATCACTCAAGATAAATTCCATGAAGTGATACCAGTGAGCGTGGGTTGAATCCAATACTCAGAACTTATGAGCACTCATGAGTGTTGTAGCCCCGCTTTTTCTAACATCTTAGACCTCTACAAGCCAACCCATGACAGTCTTGATTCATATCTACTTCCAACATATGATCGACTGTGGATAGTTTGAATAATATGATATATACCATAACATAATTATTCTCGAAGTCAAAACATGCAAAAAAGAAATAATAGTAAACGATTGACAAGAGATAGCAACACTTTACTCATAAATAACAGCTTTTATTTATCATCAAATGTCAATTAGACTTTACAAATTTCAAAATTATCTAACTACTAAAAATAATATCATCCTTCAGCCCTATGCTCCGAGCATGCTGGAGATGCTTAACCCGAGTCAGTCCCTTCGTGAGGGGATCTGCTGGGTTCTCATCCGATGATACCCTCTTTGCCACGAGGATTCCTTCTTCTATTCGATGTCTGATGAAGTGATATTTTATGTCAATGTGTCTGGATCTCCCATGATCTCTTGGTTCCTTGGCTAAGGCAACCGCACTATTGCTGTCACATAAAATCTTCATTGGCTCCTTTATAGTTGGTACAACTCCAAGGTCTCCGATGAAGTTCTTTAGCCATATAGCCTCCTTTGCTGCCTCGCTTGCTGCTATACACTCTGATTTACAAGTGGAATCAGCCACTGTATCTTGCTTGGAAATTTTCCAAGTAATTGCCCGTCCATTTAGGGTAAAGACCCAGCCTGACTGAGAGCGGAAATTATTCATGTCAGTCTGAAAGCTAGCATCACTATACCCTGCTACTTTCAAGTCATCACTCCCACCAAGGGTAAGGACCCAATCCTTAGTCCTTCGCAGGTACTTGGGAATATTCTTTACCGCTGTCCAGTGAGCCTTGCCAGGATTCCCCTGATATCTGTTGACCATGCTCAAAGCAAAGGCAACATCAGGACGAGTACAAGTAATAGCATACATGATTGAGCCTACAGTGGAAGCATATGGTACTCGACTCATCTCAGCTATCTCAGCCTCTGTACTCGGACTCTGAGTTTTACTCAGTCTGGCATTACACTGGATAGGTAACTCACCTTTCTTGGAATTATGCATGTTGAACCTTTTCAACACTTTGTCCACATAGGTGCTTTGACTAAGTCCAATTAGTATTTTACTCCTGTTTCTCAAAATCCTTTTCCCTAGGATATAGGCAGCTTCTCCAAGGTCCTTCATAGCGAAACACTTCCCAAACCAGGACTTTACTTCCTGCAAGGTTGGGATGTCATTTCCTATGAGTAGTATGTCATCCACATACGATACCAAAAAGCTGACTATACGCCCACTAGCCTTGACATATATACAAGATTCATCTTCGCATCTCGAAAAGCCAAACTTTTTGACTTTCTCATCGAAACAAAGATTCCATCTGTGAGGTTCTTGTTTCAATCCATAGATGGATTTCTCAAGCTTACACACTCTATTAGGATACTCTGTACTGATAAAACCCTCTGGCTGAACCACCCTAATAGACTTAATCTTGCCCACTGGTGAAAAGGTCTCATCATAATCAACTCCCGGAGTTTGAGAATAACCCTTTGCAACCAGTCGTGCCTTCTAAGTGTGTACATTACCATCCATGTCGGTTTTCTTCTTGAAAATCCATTTGCACCCAACTGTCTTACGACCTGGTACATTGTCAACCAAGTTCCAAACTTGATTGTCATACATTGACTGTATCTCGCTGTCCATTGCCTCTTTCCATTTGGTAGACTCGGGGCCTGCCATGGCTTCCGCATAGCTGTTAGGTTCATCCAAACTTTCCAATGTCTCATCACTGATAAGTGTCTCACCTTCTTCAGTAATATGGAAACCATAATAATGCTCAGGTGCATTCCTAACCCTTGTGCAACGCCTCAGAGGTTCAGACTTGTCAATTGGCTCAACAGGAGTTTCTTCCTCAGGTTGAGGGCTAGGGGTTGAGGTTCCTTCACCACTTGACTCTTGAATTTCCTCAAGGTCAGTTTGCCTCCCACTGTCTCCTTGGCTTATGAATTCTCTCTCTTGAAAGACTCCTCTTCTTGCTACAAAGACCACATTATCATTGGGTCTGTAGAAGATATAACCAAAGGATTTCTGTAGGTAGCCGATGAAAATACACCTCTCACTTCGAGGTTCGAGCTTATCGTGAATCTCGCGTCTCACGAAAGCCTCACAACCCCAAATCTTGATGTGGTCTAGATTGGGAACTTTTCCAGTCCACATCTCGTGAGGCGTTTTGGCAACCTTCTTTGTAGGGACTAGGTTAAGGATATGGGCGGCAGTCTCTAAGGCATACCCCCAAAATGAGATTGGTAGCGAAGCTCGACTCATCATGGAACCAACCATGTCCAACAAGGTCCGATTGCACCTCTCAGCTACACCATTCAACTGTGGTGTCCTAGGAGGTGTCAATTGTGAGATAATCCTACATTCCTTAAGATAGTCAAGGAACTCAGTACTAAGATACTCACCACCTCGATCGGATCGAAGCATCTTAATGTTCCTGCCCAACTGATTCTCCACTTCTTGCTTAAACTCTTTGAATTTTTCAAAGGTTTCTGACTTATGCTTGATTAAGTAGACATATCCATATCTACTAAAATCATCAGTAAAAGTCACATAGAAGCGATTAGCATCTCTTGTGGCGGTTCTGAAGGGTCCACACACATCTGTGTGTATGAGGTCCAACAAACCTTCACCCCTAGCACAAGTGCCAGTAAAAGGTGACTTTGTCATTTTTCCAAGCAAACAAGATTCACAACTATCATCTGATTTTAGGTCAAATGATTCCAAGACTCCATCCTTTTGGAGTTGGCCTATGCGTTTCTTGCTTACATGTCCAAGACGACAATGCCATAAAGATGCTTTGTCTAAGCTAGTGGAAGAATCAATACACAATAGATTATTTCCTAGGTTATCTACAACAGATACAGTTTCATACACACCATCACAAGGTAATGCTTTAAAATAAAGAGCATTATTAAAGAAAGCATCAATACCACCATTATTATTATCAAAATAAAAGGTAAAACCTTGTTTATACAATGCATGAAAGGAAATAACATTTCTTGCCATTTCTGGCGAATAATAACATTTATTCAAATCTAATGTAAACCCATTATTGAGCAATAAGGAATAAACTCCTATCTTGGTGACAGGTGAAGCTTTCCTGTTCCCCATGATCAAGTTTATCTTTCCATGCTCCACATTCTCACTTCTTTTTAGTTCCTGCAAATCAGAACATATGTGAATTCCACAACCTGTATCAAGGACCCAAGACTTAGAATGAGGTGAGTTATTAGACAATATAGTGTATATACCTGCATGGTTGGGTTTTACTTTCCCATCCTTCACATCTTGCTGGTACTTTGGGCAGTTTCGCTTCCAGTGCGACTTTTCATGGCAATAGAAGCATTCAGCCTCATTAGGGTTAGCAGAAGGGGTGACCTTCAAGGGTCTTACCCTTGGTACCCTTAGAAGGGTTCTTTCTCTTCTTCCTTTTGCCATGCCCGATTGCCAAGACATTGGCCGCAGTTGGAGTAGGAGGAGTAGGAACACCCGACTTGCCTTTAAGACTACTTTCTGCAGTCTTTAAAAGCCCTTGAAGTTTACTAAGTGTAACTTCTTCCTTGTTCATGTGGTATGTCATTCTAAATTGATCATAACATGAAGGGAAGGAGTGCAAAATGATATCTATTGCCATCTCCTTAGGAAAGTCAACATTTTGTTTCTTCAAACGATCCACAAACCTTTGCATTTTCTGCATGTGGGTCGTGATGGTCTCACCATCCTTCATTCGGGTAGTTATCATGAAGGAGATAATTTCATACCTTTCTTGACGAGCACTTTGATGGTAGCGGTCCATCAAATCCATGTACATCTCAAAAGGGTAGTGGTCCTCATAGGACTTTTGGAGCTCAGCTGTCATAGTGGCCATCATGATGCATCCTACCTTAGTAGCATCCCTTTCATGTGCCTGAAATGCAGCAATCTCCTCTGGAGTAGCAGTTGACTCATCAATCTCCTTTAGCTCCTTATCAAGGACATATTCTTTGTCCTCATAACGAGTGACCATCCTGATGTTTCTGATCCAATCCATAAAGTTGGATCCATCAAAGATGACTCTCCCACAAAGATTCATGAGAGAGAAGGAGCCAGTAGGGTTTGAGCGAGAAGCATTGTTTTTGGAAGACATCTGAAAAGAAGAAAGAATAGATTAGATTAGATGTAAAGATAGTCCTTAATAATACACCCAAATGTAATATTAAGGCTAGGACCCAACAAAATATTTTATAACTTAGAAGAGGGATGCCATAATCTAAGCTATAAGATATTTGAAGGTAGGTGAATGACGATTCACCAATTTCCACCATGAAAAACGAAATATTTAATTAGGTTATAATTGGTTTAGAAACTCCTAGATTCTTTGAGATTCATTGAACTTTTCAATGGCATGTTTCAATCTCGAGTGTGCCCTTCAAGTTTTGTGACTGGGATGCCGAGGATCACAAAACAAGGTGTGAAGTAACCATGCAAATTACTTGGTACCCTTAATGTACTACCCCTTAATCCATGTGCCGGTTAACCACACACGCTCCATCGATACTATGATAAACATTAAGTCACCCTTTTCCTACCTTGATAAGTCCAGGTTAGTGTGCCGGTTAACCACACACGCTCCACTAACGACTTAATCAAAGTGTAAAGTGTAATTTCATGGATTAGCACCTTATTCACATTTTCCTAAAGTAACTAAGATTGGGAATTTAATAAGGGTTTAGTTACTTTAGTATATTCATCATACTTAAATGAGAATTATAGTCCTTGTCCTACCTTTTCGGCTAACGAACCTCCACCGATCAAGGAAGCGATGGGTGAGAATGGACACCCATTAAGTTGGCATTTTATAGGCAACAACCTTATACCCCCTTATAGACCGGCTTCGTGAATGAGGCCTACTAATGGTATGAATAATTTGTTCTTATATATATATATATATATATATATATATATATATATATATATATATATATATGTTATTAACTTATAATATTATAATGTATAAGGGTTGAATTTTAATAATTAAATTTCTAAGGGTTGGAACTAAAGTTTTAATATCACTTTACTTGTTCCAAAACTTGAGGGCAAGTTTTGTAAACTTTCAAAACTTTACATTTCTCATAACTTATGAGTTAATTGAGTATTAAAATGAAGACTCTTCATTTTATAACTCATGTGTTCTTATCAATTGGATCTTCTGGATGAGCTGAGTTAGATTCATAACACCTTCCATGTGTTTCAGCTTCGGAAGTGTGTTTCAGACGAGGCTGCAATTATTTCTTTGGATGAAATTCAGGTGGATGAGAGTCTGAATTATGTTGAGAAACCCAATACATTTTTGGACAGGAAGATAAGGTTCTTTGTAACAAAGAGGTGAAGCTAGTGAAGGTACAATGGAAGCAGCGAAAGGGCTCGGAATGGACATGGGAGTCGGAGGATCAGATGCGAGAGCATTACCCGGATCTGTTTACGTCTGCGGACATCAAGGAAGAAGTCTAGTTCAAGTGGGGGAGATTTTTAACACTTAAAATCTGGTAATTACTCTTTATACCCTTGAAATGAAAATTATTGCATAATGGTCCCTTCGTACGTTGGGCATACTCCGGGAGTACGCTTATCATACAAAGGATGGATGATCGCGGAGGTTTGGCACTTACGCCGGGCGTACCAACGGGTACACGAGGTGTACGTGACTAATGTTCAAAACCCTAATTTCCGGACTTGACACCTATTTAAGCATCCTTAAGTTATTGGGACTAAACCCTATCTAGCCTCTATAGCCTCATTTCGTCCATATTCTTAGATTTCCTTGTGAGTGTGATTCCCGAGCTTAGAAAGTGCGTTGGTGTCCATTTTAGAGAACATTCAAGAAGTCATAAGCTTGTCACCTTTTTCATTAGATTGGGCTAGGGTTTAGCAATGGACTCCCTTTTTGTGTTTTGGATCTTTTCTTGTGAGTTGAGCAACTCCTGGGACTTGAATAGCTAGATCTAAGCTCCTTGAGTTTGTTGGATGCATAAAGGTGCCATCTTGAAGGTGGTTTAGACTCCATGCATAAGTTTGGAGTCTTGAATGAGGTCTTAATGGAAATGATGAATTATTGGGGTCATTCATTGTTGGATTAGGTGTCTAAGTTCATAACTATTTCTGGAATGTATTTGACCCAATTAGCATGGTCCATTTGGGTTGCATGGCATCATGCATTTGGATAGATTAAAATGAGAGAAATAACACTTATGGTTTATTAATATATTATAAGTTCTAATATATTAATAATATTATTTAATTAGTATTGATCAAGAATTAATTTAGAATTAATTAGTGATCAAAAAGGTGACTAATTAAATATATGGGTTGATTGTGTAAATCATCCATACTTGTATAGTGGGCTAAATGATCCATGGATTATCAAGTTAGGGTAAGACCCATAGGATGCTCCATGGATGCTCCATGGGAGTTACAAACCCATGGGTAATGGAAATGAAGAGCCATGTTACATCAGGGTTTACATGGTGTAACCCTAATTGTAACACACTATATAAAGGATATGAAGCTCACCAAAATCGGCCACTAGAAGAAAAAGAGATGGCAAGCCGATTTCTAAGTGTGACATTTTTCTCTCAAAGTTTATTCCAAAAGCATTTGGTGTTGTGTGAAACATTTGAGGCATCACACTTGGGGTGTTAGGCTCTCGAGGTTTTCAAGGAATCAAATCAACTACAAGGTATGTAATTCTAGCTAACTTTTATGTTAAAAGTTCCCCATGTATGCTAAATAGGATTAAGAACCCTGGAAATCATATTTTTCATGTAGTTTAGACAAAAATAGATCCAAGGTTTCTAGGGTTGCATGTACACCTTAGGAGTGTTAGAATGCTCAAAACCCATCAGTGGTATCAGAGCCTAGGCTTGTTTGTTTGATACTTGATGCAAAATTGTGAAAAAACTCAGTTTTTCTGCATTCTGAAGCATGAACTCCCCGAGTCCATGGGGGGACTCGACGAGTCCATGACCAAACTCATCCTACTCGACGAGTAGGCTCTTGCACTCGACGAGTAGGAGCCCCTGCATGCAGATTTTCGAGTTTTGCTGCTGGAAATGGACTAGAAACATTACCCTAAACTGTTTTGGTGTTATAAAACTTGTTTTAGATGGTGTAATGGTTGTTCTAATCCATTTACAATGGCTAATAACAAAATTCCATGTTTATATGTGTTCATATGTTCTTGAAATTTTGATATGAATATTCATGTTCTTATGAGTTCATGCAAGATCATAGGAATTATGTGCTATTGATTGATAGTTAATTCATGATCATGATATGTTTTAATGGAGTTCATAACTTGTCCTCAAGTTATGGATAACCAAAAGTCACTTTGTAATAAATCCATTAAAAGAACACATATGTTACATGAAGAGTCTTCATTTTTAATAAACAATAACTCATAAGTTATGAATTGAAAAGTTTTGTAAAGTTACAAAACTTGCCCTCAAGTTTCGGAACATGTAAAGTCATCTAGTAAACTTTAGTTCCAACCCCTAGAATTTTAAAAGTTAAAATTCAACCCTTATACTTTATAATATTATAAGTTTAATAATAATTATATATGTATAAGAACAAAGTCGTTTTACCGTTAGTAGGCCTCATTCACGAAGTCGGTCTATAAGGGGGGTATAAGGTTGGTGCCTATAAAATGGCTGCTTAATGGGTGTCCACTCTCACCCACCGCTTCTTTGACTGGTGGAGGGTCGTTAGTCGAACAGGTAGGACAAGGACTTCTAAATCTTCATTAAAAGTATGATGAAAAATAAAGTAACTAAATGTTTTTATAAAATTCCCAATCTTAGTTACTTTAGGAAAATGTGAATAAGATGCTATCCCATGGAATTACACTTTGCACTTTGACTAAGTCGTTAGTGGAGCTTGTGTGGTTAACCGGCACACTAACCTGGACTTAACAAGGTAGGTAAAGGGTAACTTAATATTTATCATAGTATCGATGGAGCGCGTGTGGTTAACGGACACATCGATTGAGGGGTAAATGTTAAGCGTACCAAGTAATTTGCATGGTTAATTCACACCTTGTTTTATGATCCTCGGCATCCCAGTCACACAACCTAAAGCACACACTCGAGATTGAAACATGCCATTGAAAAGTTCAATGAATCTCAAAAAATCTAGGAGTTTCAAAGTCCAATTAAAACCTATAATTTATTTTGTTTTTCATGGTGGAAATTGGTGAATCGTCATTCACCTACCTTCAAATATTTTATAGCTTGGATTACATCATCCCTCTTCTAAGTTATAAAATATTGTGTTCGGTCCTAGCCTTAATATTACATTTGGGTGTTTTATTAAGGACTATCTTTATATATAATCTAAACTTGTCTTTCTTATTTTCAGATGTCTTCCAACAATGTTGCTTCTGGCTCAAACCCTACCGGCTCCTTCTCTCTCATGAACCTTTGTGGGAGAGTCATCTTTGATGGATCCAACTTTATGGATTGGATCAGGAACATCAGGATGGTCACTCGGTATGAGGACAAGGAATATGTCCTATACAAGGTGCTTAAAGAACTCGAGCCGACGGCTACTCCTGAGGAGGTCGCTGAATATCAGGCCCATGAAAGGGATGCTACCAACGTGGCATGCATCATGTTGGCCACTATGACAGCCGAGTTCCAAAAGTCCTAAGAGGACTACTATCCTTTTGAGATGCACCAGGATTTGATGGACCGCTACCATCAGAGTGCTCGTCAAGAGCGATATGAGATCATCTCCTCCATGATAACAACCAGGATGAAGGATGGTGAACCCATCACGGGCCACATGCAGAAAATGCAAAGGTATGTGGATCGTTTGCTGAAACTGAATGTGAACTTCCCCGAGGAGTTGGCAATAGATATCATTTTGCACTCCTTACCTTCGTTTTATGATCAATTCCGCATGACATACCACATGAACAAGGAGGAAGTTACCCTCAACAAGCTTCAAGGACTCTTGAGGACCGCCAAAAGTGGTCTTAACGGTAAATCGGTTGTTACCACTACCACTCCTACTCCAAAATCCACCCCTGTCTTGGCAATCGGGAAAGGTAGAGGAAAGAAGAGGAAGAACCCTTTGAAGGGTACTAAGGGAAAGTACCTTGATGGCTCCTCTTCAAGTGGAACCAAGAAAGGTTTCGTCACTCCTTCATCAGACCCAAAAGAGGCTGAATGCTTCTATTGCCATGAAAAGTCGCACTGGAATCGAAACTGCCCAAAGTACTAGCAAGATCTTAAGGATGGGAAAGTAAAACCCAACCATGCAGGTATTTACACTATATTGTCTAACAACTCACCCTCTTCTAACTCTTGGGTCCTTCATACCGGTTGTGGTATTCATATTTGTTCTGATTTTCAGGGACTAAGAAGAAGTGAGAATGTAGAGCATGGAAAGATAAACTTGATCATGGGTAATAGGAAAGCTTCACCTGTCACCAAGATTGGAGTTTATTCTTTGTTGCTAAGTAGTGGGTTTACATTAGATTTGAATAAATGTTGTTACTCACCTGAAATGGCAAGAAATATTATTTCCTTTTATGCTTTGTACAAACCAGGTTTTACCTTTTCATTTGATAATGATAGTGGTGGTATTTATGCTTTCTTTAATAATGTTCTTTATTTTAAAGCATTACCTTGTGATGGTGCGTATGAAGCTGTGTCGGTTATAGATAATCTAGTAAATAATGTGTTGTGTATTGATTCTTCTAATAATAACTTGGATATAGCATCATTATGGCATTGTCGTCTTGGACATGTAAGCAAGAAAAGCATAGGCCAACTCCAAAAGGATGGAGTCTTGCAGTCATTTGATCTAAAGTCAGATGATAGTTGTGAATCATGCTTACTTGGGAAAATGACAAAGTCACCCTTTACTGGTACATGTGCTAGGGGTGAAGGTTTGTTGGATCTTGTACACCCTGATGTGTGTGGACCCTTCAAAACTGCCACAAGGGATGCTAATCGTTATTATGTAACTTTTACTGATGATTATAGTAGATATGGTTATGTCTACTTAATCAAGCATAAGCCAGAGACTTTCGAAAGGTTTGAAGAGTTTAAACAGGAAGTAGAGAATCAATTGCGCAGGAACATTAAGATGCTTTGATCCAATTGAGGTGGTGAGTATCTTAGTACAGAGTTCCCCGAATATCTTAAGGAATGTGGGATTATCTCACAATTGACACCTCCCAGGACACCACAATTGAATGGTGTGGCTGAGAGGCGTAATCGGACCTTGTTGGAGATGGTTCGTTCCATGATGAGTCGAGCTTCGCTACCAATCTCATCTTGGGGGTATGCCTTAGAGACTGCCGCCCATATCCTTAATCTATTCCCTACAAAGAAGGTTGCCAAAACACCTCATGAGATGTGGACCGGAAAAGTTCCCAATCTGGACCATATCAAGATTTGGGGTTGCGAGGCTGTCACACCCCCGAACCAGACGGCGGAAACGTCCGGGGGCTGGCGTGACTTAAATTGAAATATCATCACAATGAATATATATAAAACATAACACATGTTGGATTAATGTCTAAGTCCATAACTATATTTGGTATGTACTTGACCCGACCCGGCATGGTCCATTTGGGTTGCACTTCACCGGCACAATTTATATGGATAGTCTTTTGAGAATAGTATATTTATGATTTATATTAATATATTATAAGTTCTAATATATTAATATGGAATCATATTATTTAATTAGTATTGATCAAGAATTAATTTAGAATTAATTAAGTGATCAAAAAGAACTAATTAAATATGGACTCTTATATATATGGAATGGGCCAAGTTCATTTAGGTTGGGCTAAGCTTTCATGGATGGTCCATGGAGCTTTTAACCCATGGATCCTATGTAAATGAAAGGTCATGGGTATTAGGGTTTACATGTATGCAACCCTAATCCTCCATAATATATAAAGGGGTCCTTGGCTCACAAAATTGGCACAAGTGTGTGAAAATAAGAGTGGGCCGATTTTAGTGTGCATACATATTCTCTCAAGTTCTTCCAAGGTGTTTTGGTGATTTGTGACTCCATTTGATGCTTCCACACTAGTGGGGCTAAGCTCTTAAAGCTTGAAGACATCAAGCTACATCAAAAGGTATGTCATCTAACTAGAACTTTGTAGTATAGGTGCTTCATAATATGCTAGTTAGGATGAAACCTTGGAATAGTTAATATTTGCATGTATAAAAGAGAAAACATAGATCCAAGGTTTATAGGGTTGCATGTACACCATAGGAGTGTTAGAATGCTCAAAACCCAATAGTGGTATCAGAGCCATGGGTTGTTTTCTGTTATATTGATGCAAATGTTTTATTTTCAAGTTGAAAAAAAAGGAAAAAAAACATGACGTTTGTCAAATTTTAAGATAATTACTTGTTTTGTGAAAAACGAATTATTTGTAAAATTTGAATCATTTGTTATATGAGTTGAATTAGGTCAAATTTAGTAAAAGATAAAATGATATGATTATTTTATTAGTTTTAAAAGTTTGATCTAAATGTTTTAAGGAGTTACATATTTTGTCATAAAATTTTGGAGCTCAAAAGTTTTTTTTTAAGCTGTGATCTTAAGGGTTTTTGAAACTTCCATAAGTTATGGATATGAAAGTTTTGTTTAAAAAAAAATTTGATTCAAAGTTTTTATGGAGTTACAAAATTTGGTGTTAATGTTTTAAAGAATTCCATAACTTGTTCTTAAGTTATGGAACATGGAAAGTTTCATCATAAAACACCATTAATTCCATAAGTTATGGAATCCAAAGGTTTTCAAGAATTACAAAACTTGCCCTCAAGTTTTGGAATTTGAGAAAAGTTTTTTATGAAAAAAGAATTGAATTCTAAAACTCTTGGGTTCATAACTTAAACAATTTATTAAATGGTTTTAATTTTGAGTTTAATAATTGGAATTATGATGTTTTGTTGAATAGTTCAAATTAACTCTTATGGACTTTATTAATAGTTAATTAAAGCGTTTAATTAAAAGAGTATTATTAATCCATAAATATATGGTTTGAGTTTAATTAAATTAAAAGTCTAGTTTAATTAATAGATTAAACCACCAAGTATTTTAAATGTCTAAAATACACCCTTATACTATTATAATATTAAAAGTTTAATATATTATATGTATAAGAGCAAGTCGTCTTACCATTAGTAGGCCTCATTCACGAAGCCGGTCTATAAGGGGGATATAAGGTTACTGCCTATAAAATGGCAGTTTAATGGGTGTCCACTCTCACTCACCGCTTCCTTGACCGGTGGAGGGTCGTTAGCCGAACAGGTAGGACAAGGACTATAATTCTCCCTTCATTATTAGTATAATGATAAATACTAAGTAACTAAACACTTATAAATTCCCAATCTTAGTTACTTAGGAAAATGTGAAGAAGGTGCTAATCCATGAAATTACACTTTGCACTTTGTTTAAGCTGTTAGTGGAGCGTGTGTGGTTAACTGGCACACTAACCTGGACTTAACAAGGTAGGCAAAGGGTAACTTAATGTTTATCATAGTATCGTTGGAACGTGTGTGGTTAACCGGCACATCGATTGAGGGGTAAATATTAAGGGTACCAAGTATATTTGCATGGTTACTTCACACCTTGTTTTGTGATCCTCGGCATCCCAGTCACAAAACCTGAAGGGCACACTCGAGATTGAAACATGCTATTGAAAAGTTCAATGAATCTCAAAAGAATCCAGGAGTTTCAAAACCAATTAAAACCTAATAATACATTTCGTTTATCTTGGTGGAAATTGGTGAATCGTCATTCACCTACCTTCAAATATTTTATAACTTGGATTACGGCATCCCTCTTCCAAGTTATAAAATACTTTGTTGGGTCCTAGCCTTAATATATCATATTGGGTGTTATATTAAGGACTTAAATCAACTTTACGTGAATTTCTCCCATTGTTGATGTCTGGTTTAGACAACAATGATCTTCCCAAACCAAGCTTTCCTAATGAATATGACTTCCCGAGTTTGGCTCATGGAAGTCATACTTCTCTTCCTCCACCTCCTCCAATTATTCTCCCTAACCCACAAGTTCAAGGTCACTCAAGCCCTAATGGCAAGCAAGGTCTATGTGTGATCACATCTTAGGGATGAAGTCACATATTGACAAGCCGGGAGAGTTGGGTGTCAAAGTCTTGAGAAAGTTGGATTTTCAATCACTTTCTAAGTCACATAGTGAGTTCCTTTGGGACTACTATGAAACAGACTATGACATGAACCTTAATGATCATATCTATTTGCTTGGTGCTGCTGAATCAGCAATGATTTTGAACGATAGTAAATCAAATTTGATTAGAAGATCAACTTCCCAAAAACTTTATGGACAGTGACAATGGTGACACTGGAAATCCAGAAAAAGCATTCTCTTCCCAATGGAAAGAGATTGGCCATAGTCAACCCGGTTGACCAAATGGTAAAGAGAAAGGCTAAGTCTGAGATAGTCCCATTACCAAAGGGTCCATATGTTTATTTTGCCAAAGGAAGGGGCGTTGATTGCAAAGCTGCCAAATTTACCTAAGGATGTTAAAGTCAATAAGTTTGACTCTACATCAGGTAGAGCCCATTATCTAACTTTGTTAAGTTCTATTCTGAGATCCTCATTACATGATGTGACTGGGTCACATGTTGATGTTTTAAGAATCAAAGAATAGAGAGAAAACTTAAAGGAAGTATATGCTGATTCTGATCGCAAAGGTGGATTTCGATCGCATCAGAATTTTGAGCAGTTGCTTAAGAAGTTATGATATATTGCTAAGGAATAGATAATAATAATTTTCCATGTGGATTGTAAGGATAAGTTTTTCCGCAAAGTTTTAAAATAAAAGAAAATTGTTTAATTTTATTTATTTGAAGTATCCTTACAATGGCATTTGTGGAAAATTGTTGATTATATGATTCCACTGACAGCAATATTGGAAAATGGATTTGATTCTTTCATTTGTGGTAGTGTCTAAATTTACCAAATCAGGAAAGTTCCTCATCACCCAAGTTTCAATTGGTCCGAAACTTGGAATCATGGAAGTTGAATAGTATGATGAATGAGAACTTTCAAGCATTGGAAAATCAAGACTAATTACTTGTTCACATGGATGTGTGAGTCAAGTGAAGGACTAAAGGGATCGAGCACACATTCTTGTGCACTGGTCATGTCCACCACAAAGCTCGTTAAGACTATTTTATTTACTAAAGTTTAGTAAATATGGTTATACTTACAAGTTTAAGTATAATTCTGAAACATTAGAAAAGTCTCAATGTATGGCAGAACGAATGAGAAGAATCAAATTAGGTGCAGATTGATAAAAGTTTCTCAAATCTGAAAAGATGGGAGAGTAATTTAGTATCATGTTTGTGATCATCTTAATGATTTTGAAATCATATCACAATTAGTCCTCTAAAGGTCATCTTAGTGCATTCTTATGACTAAGAAGAGGAGTCATGAATTGTTGAAATGGTTAGATCAGGAAGATGAGTCATACTTCATTCCAAAATAATTCTTAGAGTCATACTCCAAGATTGTAACTTGAGTGACATATCTTAAAGAAAGGTTTAAAACACTTGTCAAATGTAAGAGTAAAAGTGTCCTACTCTTGTACATTTGAAATTGGTAAGTTGTGATGTTTTGGATAAAACAAAGACCAACAAAGGCCAATTGTGTGAAGTGTTTGTCTTGATAAAGAATCCGCACTATCTCTTGAATATTTGGCAAGATAGTCTTATATGTCAAGAGGATAGTGGGAGTCTTAAAGATCCTAAAAAGAATTTCAAGAACTAATCAAGAATAAAACCTGAGGTTCTTCACTAGCACACGACTTGAGGTTTATAACCTATCGTGTTGACATATTATGTACCCATTCCACTTAAAGTTGGCTTTGCATAGGAGTTCTGAAAGTTCTCAATTGGTTGCATAACATCTTGGAAGCAATGGCAGGCCCTGTACTGCCAGGTGGCAAGAAGTTAAGATTGCATAAGTTCAGTCCATATGAGTTTGGATTTGTCATTATCCTTGTCTTGTGACTATGGTTTTGACGATTCACATGGATAAGAACACATACACCATAAAATCTAAGGGTCATAAGGTTTCTCTCCGATTCATGAAAATGATGGTGAGGAAACACTTCCACCAAGTAGATTTGAAGCAGATGGCAAAAGGTCTAAACAATTGAGACTATGATTACGGCATCCCTTTTCATAGTTCTGAAATTGTTTAGACACACATGCATGCTATCTAAGGAAAGGTGTATGATTTTGATAAAGTTTTATGAAAGCATCTCGTATCAGAAATCTGAACTTTGGTAAGAAAGTCAATAAAGTATTGATTTCTAGAAGTCCAGCTGATTTCTGAGTACATGTCAAAGCTAGTGGGAGCATAAGTGTTATGCTAATAATCATCATGTTAGTGGGAGCATGATAATTATTGTTAGTGTTGCAAGTTAGCAATGTTAATTATAGAAAACAAAAGTTTTAATTCGTGAGGCTGCAGGGATTGAAAAAGTTGTTTTGCTATAATTAAGGGAGAGGATATACTTCATTTCAGTTCTAAAGGCTTAGATTGAGACCTTAATCATCTTTAGTCAAGAATATATATATATATATATATATATATATGAATTTCATGTTGGATTGGTTCAACTTAAGGAAATTCTATATATTGCGTTCTCAAAATTCGATTATGATTACGACATCCCTCTTCATAGTCAAATTTTGAAAACATGGCAAATAAAAATATTGTAGCAAAAGACTGGTCTAGAATCATGTCTTTATGTGCGACATCATGAATCGTGTACCATTTGCTTTGGGTACAGGATCGATTGCATGTGCTATAATATTTGTCATTTCTAAATTTTTCCAAATGCCCAGAGGCATTAAGAAGGGAAAAGGTCTACAATTGGATATGACTAAAATGATTAAGCAATTGTCGAGGACAATCTAAGGTTTACCAAAGATTGGTTGCTCAGGGACAGTTGGAAGTATAGTGCTAATTTTGGAAGGACCATATTGACATATTCTGAAAAAAGGCATCTCTTATTCAAAAGTGATAGTCAAAATGAGAATATGGAGTTGTCTCCATAGGTGGAAGTTATCTGTGTAATATTAGAAAACTTAATGCAAGAAGCATGTCCAAAGCAATGTACTTTGAATATGAGGCTTAGTTTCCATGGAGTTGATCTCCATTGGAATACCTTATAATGATTGTTGACAAGTCTTTGTGACTTTGTACATATTCATTACAGGAGGGTCAGTGCATATAAGTTTAAAATCTAAACAGATTTCGATAAATGATAGGAATTTGAAATTCTCACATTTTTCGATAAGGATTTGGGAGTGTGAAATTAGAATCATTGAAATTATGTTCAATTGGTTTATTTCACAAAGTAAGGATCATAGACAAACATAGAGTGCATACTTGGTGTATGACAAAGATATTGTTTAAGAAAAACATAGTGTACATGCTTGGAGCATGGGACAACTAGTGTTTTTAATTCAAGTATAAAGTTGATAAAACCGAAACAATGAATAATGAGTAATCAGTATGGTGATAAATAAAAGTGTTTATTTATATTCATAGGGTTTGATACCATATTTGATTCATTTATTCTTGTGTTTCACTTTGCATGTTTTGACTTCCAGAATAACTAATTCGCTCTTCCTGAATGATTAAGTTATTCAAACCATCCATAGTCGGTCATATGTTGGAAGTAGATATAAATCAAGACTGTCATGGGTTGGTTTGTAGAGGTCCAAGTTGGTGGACAAAGTGGTGCTACAACACTCATGAGTGCTCATAAGTTCTGAGTATTGGATTCAACCCGTGCTCATTTGAATCACTTCATGGATTTTATCATGAGTGATCATGAGACGATAATATCTTATATTCTTCAAATCTAGAGATATGAGTTGTTAATATGAGTTGGTTATACATTGATTGCACGAAAACGCATTTGGTAACTCGATGTTATAAAACGTGCCTTTGTGTATGATTCAACAAGTAGTAGAACAAGCCATATGAGTCGAAGTTTATCCATTCCTTTTACCTTCGGGATAAAAGCGATATCTGTGGGCCCCTCGATGATTTAGCGATGACACATGTGAGTGCTTGGCCAAGCCACGACTGATTTGATTTGTTCAATCAGTCAGTCATCATAAATCAAAAATCGGGAAACAACAAATGGATAGTGAGAATGATTATAATCCATGTCTCAGTCCATATGATATCTAGAATGGAGGAATATATGATCCCTTATCTAATGGACAAGTCATTGACAAGGTCAGAATTCGACAGCGGCTTTAAGAGCTACGATTGCCAGTTAGGTTTTGAAGTCATACTCAATAATAGTTTTAGACTTATCCAAGTGGGAGGTTGTTGGATTAATGTCTAAGTCCATAACTATATTTGGTATGTACTTGACCCGACCCGGCATGGTCCATTTGGGTTGCACTTCACCGACACAATTTATATGGATAGTCTTTTGAGAATAGTATATTTATGAATTACATTAATATATTATAAGTTCTAATATATTAATATGGAATCATATTATTTAATTAGTATTGATCAAGAATTAATTTAGAATTAATTAGGTGATCAAAAAGAACTAATTAAATATGGACTCTTATATATGGAATGGGCCAAGTTCATTTAGGTTGGGCTAAGCTTTCATGGATGGTCCATGGAGCTTTTAACCCATGGATCCTATGTAAATGAAAGGTCATGGGTATGGGGGTTTACATGGATGTAACCCTAATCCTCCATAATATATAAAGGGGTCCTTGGCTAACAAAATTGGCACAAGTGTGTGAAAATAAGAGTGGGCCGATTTTAGTGTGCATACATATTCTCTCAAGTTCTTCCAAGGTGTTTTGGTGATTTGTGATTCCATTTGAGGCTTCCACACTATTGGGGCTAAGATCTTAAAGCTGGAAGACATCAAGCTACATCAAAAGGTATGTCATCTAACTAGAACTTTGTAGTATAGGTGCTTCATAATATGCTAGTTAGGACGTAACCTTGGAATAGTTAATATTTGCATGTATAATACAGAAAACATAGATCCAAGGTTTATAGGGTTGCATGTACACCATAGGAGTGTTAGAATGCTCAAAACCCAACAACACATGCATCACCAACCATTACATAGTACAACTGGCATTGTTTACATCAAGTACAAGGTTTACATTACATGATTTCAAAATATAAAGAGTTTGGTGATTAGCAACTACAAAAGAAACTTTCAACACACTAGATGTTTCCTTGTCTAACGATTACCTGAGAATACAAGTCATTTTGAAAACGATCAACATATGTAATGTTGGTGAGTTCATAAGTGTGTTTGATGTAAAATAGTTTACGTCATTGGTAAAACCCAGAAAATCCGATATTTTCTGTATTAAATCTTTTCTTGAAAATGTTGTGATGATCCTGTAAGTATATGCATGAATGTTTTCAAAACGTGAATAAATGAGAAGTTTTACATTATAGTTTTTGAAGTACAAATGAGTAAGATTGGTTTCCCCAGAAAACTCGATGTTTTCCGATAAAAATATATGATTGTTTTGCATTATTGAATCATTACATCGAATGAATATGATTTCCCATGATTAATGATGTCGGATTTCTACGTGAGTCGTTATAACCATGCATGATAATGACTAGTTCGTCTGTCTTGGCATTCTAATGAACACCGAAATTTGATCTTAAGACTTTGTCACCCTAGACTGGCCGAGTCTAACTGTAGCGAACAGCTTAGGTGTGGGAGAGTCACCCCCGTATAGATCTATACACAAACTCTCGCTCTCCCTCCAGGAGACTTTGATTACAACTACAGACTACGACCGACACCTATTGGTGTCACCCGTTATTACTCACTCAAGCCACATGAACTCGTTTAACCTTGATTAATGATCCGATTTTAGTTTACTTGAAGAGAAGGTAAGCCTAACAGACGAGAAGAAGAGGACCACTAGGCCCTACTAATTTCGTAAGTTATTTAAGGCTGTCAAGTATACGAAAAGCGCGTTGGCCCATTTCTCATATGATTAATTTGGACCTTACTAGTAATGCTAATGGGCCACTGAGGCCCAATAGCATGTAAAAACCATTGAGGGTCCCCTAAGCATGTAATTGGGTCACAGGAGGCCCAATAACATGTATTATTTATGTTGGGCCCAAAAGCCATGTTAATGAGTCACGAAGGCCCATTAAGCATGATTAGAATCTCTCAAGCCCAACCATTTGAACGTTTACTTGTTTTATATAGAATTAATGTTGCAAGTTGTTTAATCGATATGTCGTATAAATCACGAATTTGTTTTATAACGATTTATAGATTTATAAAAATAGTTATTTTTCTATTTAAAACCCATAAGTTATAAAGTTTTGCGTATTTTGACCCAGTTATTATTATTATTAATACAATTGACCAAAAACATTAGTTTGACCTATTCAGCCCCTTATTTTGTAAAGTTGGCAATTTTAGCCCTTTTTATATAAAAATAACATATTAGGTCCTTAAACCATTTTTCTTGACATTTTTGACCCAAACACTTATTTAAATAATGTTTTAAGCCCAAAAGTAAATTTTTGAATGTTTCAACCCCTTTAGTTAAAAGATTTGCATTTTAGTCCACTTCTTTCACAATTTTACACTTTTTACCCAAATTCCCAAAAACCTTTGCATTTTCAATCCTTATTAACAAATATGATCATTTTAAACCCCAGAGATAGATTTATTTACCTATCTACCCACTGTTTTGAGAAATTACCATTTCAGCCCCCCTTAAATCCATTTTTTCGCAACTTTGGACCTATGGGCCGAAAAGCCAAAATTTAGCCCAAAAAGCCATAAATTTTGATTTTTAGTCCTTTGAAAAACATAATGTTCATAGAACCTTGTAAAAACCGTAAATGACAACTTTTTTCCCAAACTTTTGTTTATTTGACAAAAATAGTCCAAAAATGAGTTTTATGTTGTAGTGTGTTATTTTAAAGCTTGTATATTAGTTTATTTTGACATGTTAAGTGAAATATGAACTAGGTCACATATTTTTCCTTCTTGAACTATAGATCTTGAAATATCTTTCATTTTTAGCACAAATATATCACAAAAACACAAGAAAACACACATATCATCCAAATACACATAGATCTTCACATTTACTTGCATTCTCCCCCACAAAACATATGAAAAACGAAAATAGAGGGGTATGAACTCACCTTGCTTTGATGTTTTCGATTTTGAAGAAAGAAATGGAAGAGTTTTGGTCCTACTAAGCCTTCTTGGGTGGATCTCGAACTTAGAGTTTTCTAGGATGATGATCATGAGTTTGTGTGAGTTTAGAGAGATTCTTGATGAAATAAAGAGACTAGATTATGGATCCAAGCATTCAACTTACCTAAGATGATGATTCTTGTGGAAGAATCTCCTTGAAATGGTCCAAGATCTCGAAAATTTGAATGGAGAAGAGGATGTGCTTGAGAGTATTTGGGATGAGAGTTTGAAGATGTGTGTGTGTGTTTTCCTTGTGTTTTCGGCCAAAGAAGAAAGAGAGAGGGGAAGAGAGATATAATGAGTTGACATGCATGGAAGTATGGTAGATTATAACATTGATACATGTTGGATAATAGGGAGGTGGCATCAAAGTCAACCCTCCCTAATTACATCTATTTTCCTTTTTTTTAACTTGGGCCGAGAGAGAGAGAAGGAAAGGAAAGATTTAGGCCTTGGTGTTAGGGTCCATAATATAGAGCCCAAGTTAATAGTTTTCGGCCCATTTGGGCCTTTGGAGTGGATTACGGCCCAATCTTGAATGAAAGAATGGATTTGTGGCTCCTTAGGGCTTATTGGATTGTTATGGCCCAATGAGGCCTATTAAAGTAAACCAATCCATTCTAGGCCCATTATGGCCCAAAAGTTAAATTTCATGAAAGTGGGTTAAATTTCAAGCACAACATGATTTAGGGTTTACGAGTTTACAGTAGATAATGTTTACAAGAGTACAAAATTTCCTAGCTAGAATGCTAGTTGTGACATCATCCCCCCGTTAGAGGGAATTTCGTCCCGAAATTCTTTTTGAAGCTAGACTTAAGAATGCGAGAATAAGTGAGGGTACTTTTGCTTCATCTGGTCTTCGCGTTCCCAAGTGAATTACGGTCCACGCTTTGCGTTCCACCGAACCTTTACAATTGGAATTCGACTTTGCTTAGTACGCTTCGCCTCCCTGTCTATGATCTCGACGGGTTCCTCGATGAACAGGAGATTCTCGTTGATTTCGATTTCTTCTAACGGGATGACGAGAGTTTCGTCGGATAAGCATTTCTTCAAATTGGAAACATGAAATACAGGGTGTACAGTACTGAGTTCGGTAGGTAGCTGCAGTCTGTAAGCCACTGGACCAATTCGGGCAAGAATCTCGAATGGTCCAATGTACCGTGGGTTTTGTTTTCCCCATTTCCCAAAACGGATCACCCCTTTCCAGGGGGGAGACCTTTAACAACACCCGATCCCCGACTTGAAATTCCAAGGGCTTTCGTCGCTTATCGGCGTAGCTCTTCTGTCGGTCCCGTGATGCTTGAAGTCGAGCTTTGATTTGAACTATTTTCTCTGTCATATCGCGTATGATTTATGGTCCTGTTAATGCATTGTTTGGTGTCTGCCCTCCTGCTAGCTGAGTGTCGCCCACCTCAGTCCAACACAATGGTGATCAACATTTACGACCATATAATGCCTCGAAAGGAGCAGCTTTGATGCTTGTGTGATAACTGTTGTTGTACGAAAACTCAATTAAAGGTAAGTGGGTATCCCACAACCTTCCAAAGTCTATCACACATGCTCGAAGCATATCCTCAAGCGTTTGAATGGTTCGCTCACTTTGACCATCCGTCTGTGGGTAGTAAGGAGTGCTCATGTCGAGTTGTGTCCCCATATCCTTCTGTAGCGATTGCCAAAAGCGTGAAGTGAACCTACTATCTCGATCTGAGATGATAGATACTGGTACTCCATGGAGTCTCACAATTTCCTTTATGTAGATTCTTGTTAGTCGCTCCATCTTATATGTCTCCTTTATTGGCAGGAAATGGGCGGATTTTGTCAACCTGTCGACTATCACCCATATGGTATCCAATCCATCTGTTGTCTTGGGTAATTTGGTCATAAAGTCCATAGTCATCCTTTCCCATTTCCACTCGGGTATCACTGGCTGTTGTAATACTCCCGAGGGCTTTTGGTACTCTACTTTCACTTTAGCACAAGTGAGGCATTTGCTAACGTAAGTGGAAATCGCTGCCTTCATGTTAGGCCACCAATAACATTGCTTGACATCCAGGTACATTTTATCTGACCCTGGATGGATGGAGTATCGTGTCTTATGAGCTTCATTCATGACTACTTCTCTGAATCCTCCAAGTTTAGGGACCCAAATTCGGTTCATGAAATAATATGTTCCATCCTCCTTGACTGCGAAGTTCTTTTCCATTCCACCTAACGCTTCGTTCGTTCTGTTTTCTGTCTTCATGGCGTCGAACTGGGCTGCTTTGATTTGTGAGGAGAGATGGGATTGGATGGTTATTGAAAGAGTCTTCACACGACGATTGGAGTATTCTTTCCAACTCAAGGCATCAGCTACCACATTAGCCTTGCCTGGGTGGTACTTGATTTCACACTCATAATCGTTTAGTAGCTCAACCCATCTTCGGTGCCTCATATTTAACTCCTTTTGATTTAAAATGTACTGGAGACTCTTGTGGTCGGTGAAAATGGTGCACTTGGTACCATAAAGGTAGTGCCTCCAAATTTTCAAGGCAAAGACCACAGCTCCCAATTCGAGATCATGGGTGGTATAATTCAACTCATGTGTTTTTAGTTGTCGGGATGCATAAGCTATCACCTTACCACGCTGCATGAGTGTACAGCCTAAACCCTGATTCGAAGCATCGGAGTAAACTACGAAGTCCTCTGTTCCCTCTGGTAGTGATAATACTGGTGCACTACAGAGAGCTCGCTTCAGAGTTCGGAAGGCAACCTCCTTCTTTTCTGTCCATTTAAGTGGTACACCCTTCTGTGTAAGCATGGTAAGTGGCTTGGCTGTTTTGGAGAAGTTCTGAATGAAGCTCCTGTAATAGCCTGCGAGACCTAAAAATTGACGAATTTATGTGGGTGTCGTTGGGACTGCCCATCCTTCAATGGCTTTGACCTTGGAAGGGTCCACATGTATCCCTTCTTGGCTGACAACATGACCTAAAAAGTTTACGCTACGGAGCCAGAACTCACATTTAGAGAGTTTTGCGTATAACTTTTCAGTTCGAAGGGTTTCTAAGATTTGCCGGAGATGTCGGCCATGCTTCTCTTCGCTTCGAGATCAGACGAGAATATCGTCGATGAAAACGATGACAAAGTTGTCGAGGAATGGTCGGCAGACACGATTCATCAGGTCCATGAATGCGGCAGGGGCATTCGTTAGACCGAAGGGCATTACAACGAATTTATGATGTCCATAGCGGGTTCGTAAAGCGGTTTTGGGAATATCCTCTTCCCGGACCCTGAGCTGGTGGTAGCCGGACCGTAGATCTATCTTAGAGAAGTAATTTGCTCCCTGGAGCTGGTCGAACAGGTCGTCGATTCGTGGAAGTAGGTAGCGATTCTTGATAGTGAGCTTCTTCAGCTCTCTATAATCGATACACATCCTAAAGGATATGTCCTTCTTCTTAACAAAAAGAACCGGAGCTCCCCAGGGTGAGAAGCTAGGTCGGATGAATCCTTTACTCAAGAGCTCGCTGAGTTGGCTTGACAGTTCCTGCATCTCCGCAGGAGCCAACCTATAGGGTGATTTGGCCATTGGCGTAGCTCCCGATACCAGGTCAATTCGGAACTTGACTTGTCTTTCTGGGGGTATCCCCGGAAGATCTTCAGGAAAGACGTCCGAGAAGTCGCAAGCCACTGGGATGTCTCGAATATTGACCTCTTCCTCGGACTTATCCACTCTGTGTGCCAGAAACGCCAGGTCCTTCTTTTGTAGATACTTTTGTGCCTTAATGCACGAGATAAGACGAAGGTTCGTACTGGGTTTGTCTCCGTATATAATTAGGGTTTCGTGATTAGGGAGATGAAGGCGAACGGCCTTCTCACGACACAAAATTTCAGCATGATGGGGGATCAACCAGTCCATGCCGATAATCACATCAAAACTCATAATAGTTACAGGCATCAAGTTTATTTGAAAGGTATGTTCATTTAAAGTTAGGGTACATCCTACATAGATTTCCCCGGCTGATTCTGTTTTCCCATTAGCCATTTCCACCGTAAAGGTTTCATTAAGCTTTTAGGGTTGTTGTTTTAGCAAATGTTTGAATTTGTTACTCACAAAGCTTCGCTCTGCTCCGGTATCAAACAGGATGCATGCATATGAGTGGTTAAGGAGAAACGTACCGGTAACGACAGCGAGATCCTGAACCGCTTCTCCTTGCCCCATAGTCAGCACTCTTCCTGCTGCTCCTGTAACTTGGGCGTTCACATTCGGACAATTTCGTCTGAAATGTCCAGTTTTCCCGCACCCATAACAAGTATAAATGGCTCCATCCTTGGTGTTGTTGTTGTTGTTGTTGTGCATCTGGTTTTGTGGAAACTGGGCCCTACAATATTTCGTTGTATGGCCCTTCCGGTTGCATCTGGTGCACATCATCTCTCTGCATTTCCCGAGGTGATGGTAGTTACATTTGTTACACTTGGGAAGATTCCCCGTGTACTGCTTCGGAGTATTTGGCGTGGATGAGGTTGGAGCATGTGGTGCTGGGGTAGCTTGGGTTGCTGCGTGGACAGTCACTGTCTGTTGCTTCTTAGATGATTCTGAGTTCTGTTTACCTCTTCTCTTGTTACTCTTTCCTTTCTTATTCTCTTCTTCCTTCTTAACATCCGCTTCCATGATCTTAACATCCTTCTTGTTGCCATGATCATACAGTTTCTTGGCCAATCTTTTGGCGCTATCAAATGTCTCAGGGTTTGCCGTAATGACATTCCCTTGGATAGGTACAGTCAATCCCCAGATGAACCTCTCAATCTTTTTCCCTTCTGAGGTGATCATACCGGGACACAGAAGGGATAGCTCGCCAAACCTGGATATGCATGCTTCGATGTTGGAGTTCTGAACTGTCAAGTTCCACAATTCTTGTTCCATCTTTTGTATCTCGCCTCTAGGGCAGTACTCTGCCAACATCATTTCCTTTAGTTCTTCCCAGGGCAACGCGTTTGCCACTGGAAGGGTCATAGCTTCAATGTGACCATTCCACCATGAAAGAGCTTGATCGACAAAGGTAAATGCTGCGAACTTGACCTTGCACCCATCTGGACACCCGCAAATTTCAAAAACGGATTCGACTTTCTCAGTCCACCTCTTTAGGGCTATGACACCTCCCGTTCCATTAAAGGTTCGTGGCTTGGCGTTGTTGAAGTCTTTGTAAGAGCATGTCTTGGTAGGTCCTTGATTTATTCCGTTGTTTGAACTTCCAGCTCCCTTCCCGTTTCCTCCGCTATTGTTCCCCTGGTGGATTTGCGCCATGGCTGCTGTGACCGTAGCAGATACGGCGGCTTGAAACGCGGTTGAGTTGACTTCCGGTGGTGTCGGTGGTTGGTTATTTCCGTGGTTTGGTCTCTGAGGCATCTTGCTGTTACGGGACAGAAAGATGTTGAGTATGTATTGTTTTTAAGTTGAGAATATCGTGACTCGATTTTTGTATCTAATTGTTCCCATAAATTCACACCAAACAATAATAGTATAACACATAGCAGGTCACAACATCACTATAAAATACATAATATTTTTCACTAATAATATCCGCACTTTGATACATGACAATTTGCTCGAAAGAGCATACATAGAGGTACAAAGTTCGACAGCATAACGACTCTATGAGTAGTGTAATCACTTAAACATGGAGTCGGTATTACATAATATAGCGATCATAGAGAACATAGCACTAGTAGGGTAAAGCTGGTCCTAACACACTAGGAAGCGCCCAAGGGTGGTAGTGAGATCATATGCCGAAATGTTGTGCCAAGAACTGGGCCATCTCAGTCATTTCTCCAATGACTTCATCTCTTTCCTGTTCTGCCTGCACCGCTCGTGCTTCCATGGCGAATAGTTGTTGTCGTAGTGCGGCAGCCTCAGCCTCCGGAGAACGATTCTCTCTTACGAGATTTCCTGGTGGGGCGGGGTGGTTATGTGGTGTCTCGTCGGTAGGTGGTGTGACGGAGGCTTCGTCTGTGCCTCCTTCTTCCTCCATATCGTCATCGGTCCTATCAAACTCGTAGTCTGTGTCTGTGCACTCGTCGGGTCCAATGTCGTGTGCTCTCCCTTGCTCTTCCCCTAGGTCGTCCTCAATCATCCCATGGGCCACCAAGACCTGATGAAACTGGATGCCCTGATGCTCCTCTTCCATGGTGACTGTGAGGGGGAACACGTAAGGAGGTATATGAATAAGCTATTATTAATCCTAAAATATTTTTAGTTGTTATAAAATTGGGTTAATGCATTCTTCTTGATTAACAATAGGGTATGCCTTGGGTTTACTGACCATCGCGATCGTTCCAGGGCGTGTGATAGTTGTATTACGAAGAAATGTAGTTGATCAGGCTACATTCATCCCTAATAAGGGCGTGTGATAGTTGTATTACGAAGAAATGTAGTTGATCAGGCTACATTCATCCCTAATACAACTGTGAACAGTCCTGGCTTAACCGGGATGTCAGGTTCTCCCAATCGTTTTATTCGATTTGTTATTGTGTTCATTTTTCTAAGTCGCGCAAATAAGAGTGTTTATTAGCATATTTTATTTATTTTGTTCAGAGTTATTTAGTCCCTCTTTGAGTTTATAGTTGCATATCAATGTGTGGTTAGATATGCTAGTTCACTATAAACAGAGCTCTGATACCAACCTGTCACACCCCCGAACCAGACGGCGGAAACGTCCGGGGGCTGGCGTGACTTAAATTGAAATATCATCACAATGAATATATATGAAACATAACACATGCATCACCAACCATTACATAGTACAACTGGTATTGTTTACATCAAGTACAAGGTTTACATTACATTATTTCAAAATATAAAGAGTTTGGTGATTAGCAACTACAAAAGAAACTTTCAACACACTGGATGCTTCCTTGTCTAACGATTACCTGAGAATACAAGTCATTTTGAAAACGGTCAACATATATAATGTTGGTGAGTTCATAAGTGTGTTTGATGTAAAATAGTTTACGTCATTGGTAAAACCCAGAAAATCTGATATTTTCTGTATTAAATCTTTTCTTGAAAATGTTGTGATGATCCTGTAAGTATATGCGTGAATGTTTTCAAAACGTGAATAAATGAGAAGTTTTACATTATAGTTTTTGAAGTACAAATGAGTAAGATTGGTTTCCCCGGAAAACCCGATGTTTTCCGATAAAAAGATATGATTGTTTTGCATTATTGAATCGTTACATCGAATAAATATGATTTCCCATGATTAATGATGTCGGATTTCTACGTGAGTCGTTATAACCATGCATGATAATGGCTAGTTCGTCTGTCTTGGCATTCTAATGAACACCGAAATTTGATCTTAAGACTTTGTCACCCTAGACTGGCCGAGTCTAACTGTAGCGAATAGCTTAGGTGTGGGGGAGTCACCCCCATATAGATCTATACACAAACTCTCGCTCTCCCTCCAGGAGACTTTGATTACAACTACAGACTACGACCGACATCTATTGGTGTCACCCGTTATTACTCACTCAATCCGCATGAATTCGTTTAACCTTGATTAATGATCCGATTTTAGTTTACTTGAAGAGAAGGTAAGCCTAACAGACGAGAAGAAGAGGACTAATAGGCCCTACTAATTTCGTAAGTTATTTAAGGCTGTCGAGTATACGAAAAGCATGTTGGCCCATTTCGCATATGATTAATTTGGACCTTACTAGTAATGCTAATGGGCCACTGAGGCCCAATAGCATGTAAAAACCATTGAGGGTCCCCTAAGCATGTAATTGGGTCACAGGAGGCAAAATAACATGTATTATCTATGTTGGGCCCAAAAGCCATGTTAATGAGTCACGAAGGCCCATTAAGCATGATTAGAATCTATCAAGCCCAACCATTTGAACGTTTACTTGTTTTATATAGAATTAATGTTGCAAGTTGTTTAATAGATATGTCGTATAAATCACGAATTTGTTTTATAACGATTTATAGATTTATAAAAATAGTTATTTTTCTATTTAAAACCCATAAGGTATAAAGTTTTGCATATTTTGACCCAATTATAATTATTATTATTATAATTGACCAAAAACATTAGTTTGACCTATTCAGCCCCTTATTTTGTAAAGTTGGCAATTTTAGCCCTTTTTATAAAAAAAATGACATATTAGGTCCTTGAACCATTTTTGTTGACATTTTTGACCCAAACACTTATTTAAATAATGTTTTAAGTCCAAAAGTAAATTTTTTAATGTTTCAACCCCTTTAGTTAAAAGATTTGCATTTTAGTCCACTTCTTTCGCAATTTTACACTTTTTACCCAAATTCCCAAAAATCTTTGCATTTTCAATCCTTGTTAACAAATATGATCATTTTAAACCCCAGAGATACATTTATTTACCTTTCTACCCACTGTTTTGAGAAATTACCATTTCAGCCCCCCTTAAATCCATTTTTTCGCAACTTTGGGCCTAAGGGTCGAAAAGCCCAAAATTTAGCCCAATAAGCCATAAATTTTGATTTTTAGTCCTTTGAAAAACATAATGTTCATAGAAACTTCCATTTTAACTGTTTTGGCATTTTGAACCTTGTAAAAACCGTAAATGACAACTTTTTCCCAATCTTTTGTTTATTTGACAAAAATAGTCCAAAAATGAGTTTTATGTTGTACTGTGTTATTTTAAAGCTTGTATATTAGTTTATCTTGACATGTTAAGTGAAATATGAACTAGGTCACATATTTTTCCTTCTTGAACTATAGAACTCGAAATATCTTTCTTTTTTAGCACAAATATATCACAAAAACACAAGAAAACACACATATCATGCAAATACACATAGATCTTCACATTTTACTTGCATTCTCTCCCATAAAACATATGAAAACCGAAAATAGAGGGGATTGAACTCACCTTGCTTTGATGTTTTCGATTTTGAAGAAAGAAATGGAAGAGTTTTGGTCCTAGTAAGCCTTCTTGGGTGGATCTCAAACATAGACTTTTCTAGGATGATGATCATGAGTTTGTGTGAGTTTAGAGAGATTCTTGATGAAATAAAGAGACTAGATTATGGATCCAAGCATTCAACTTACCTAAGATGATGATTCTTGTGAAAGAACCTCCTTGAAATGCTCCAAGATCTCGAAAGTTTAAATAGAGAAGAAGATGTGCTTGAGAGTATTTGGGATGAGAGTTTGAAGATGTGTGTGTGTGTTTTCCTTGTGTTCTCGGCCGAAGAAGAAAGAGAGAGGGGAAGAGAGATATAATGAGTTGACATGCATGGAAGTATGGTAGATTATGACATTGATACATGTTGGATACTAAGGAGGTGGCATCAAAGTCAACCCTCCCTAATTACATCTCTTTTCCTTTTTTTTAACTTGGGCCGAGAGAGATAGAAGGAAAGGAAACATTTGGGCCTTGGTGTTAGGGTCCATAATATGGAGCCCAAATTAATAATTTTCGGCCCATTTGGGCCTTTGGAGTGGATTACGGCCCAATCTTGCATGAAAGAATGGATTTGTGGCTCTTTAGGGCTTATTGGATTGTTATGGCCCAATGAGGCCCATTAAAGTAAACCAATCCATTCTAGGCCCATTATGGCCCAAAAGTTAAATTTCATGAAAGTGGGTTCAATTTCAAGCACAACATGAATTAGGGTTTACGAGTTTACAGTAGATAATGTTTACAAGAGTATAAAATTTCTAGCTAGAATGATAGTTGTGACATGTGAAGCGTGAGTCTCACGATAAGCTCCAACCTCGAAGTGAGAGGTGTATTTTCATCGGCTACCCACAGAGATCCTTTGGTTACCTCTTCTACAGACATCGGTAAAGAATATCCTCAAGTACCTGCGGAGGACTAAGGACTGGGTCCTTACCCTCGGTGGGAGTGATGACCTGAGAGTATTTGGGTATAGTGATGCTAGCTTTCAGACTGATAGGGATAATTTCCGCTCTTAGTCAGGCTGGGTCTTTACCTTAAACGGAGGAGCAATTTCTTGGAAAAGTTCCAAGCAGGAGACAGTGGCTGATTCAACTTGCGAATCAGAGTATATAGCGGCAAGCGAGGCACCAAAGGAGGCTATATGGCTAAAGAACTTTATTGGAGACCTTGGAGTTGTACCAGCTATAAAGGAGCCTATAGAGATTTTTTGTGATAGTAAAAGTGCAGTTGCCTTAGCAAAGGAACCAAGGGATCATGGGAGATCCAGGCACATCGACAGAAAATACCATTTCATCATACATCGAATAGAAGAAGGACTCCTCGTGGCAAAGAGGGTATCATCGGATGACAACCCGACAGATCCCCTCACGAAGGGATTGGGTAGGGTTAAGCATCTCCAGCATGCAAGGAGCATATGGCTGAAGGATGATATTAGTTTTAGTAGTTAGATTTCTTTGAAATGTGTAAAGTGTAATTGGAATTTGATGATGAAAAAAAGTTGTATTTATTTATGAGTAAAGTGTTGCTATCTTTTGTCAATCGTTTACTATCGTTTCATTTTGCATGTTTTCACTTCCAGAATAATTATGTTTGGTAAATCATATTATTCTAATTATCCACAGTCGGTCATATGTTGGGAGTAGGTATGAATCAAGACTGTCATGAGGTGGTTGTAGAGGTCTAACATGTTGGACATAGCTACAACATTCATGAGTGCTCATAAGTTCTGAGTATTGGATTCAAACCACGCTCGCTGGTATCACTTCATGGAATCTATCTCTAGTGATCGCGAGACGGTAATATCATATAAGTCTTCAAACCAAGATATATGAATTATTGCCTATGAGTTGGTTATACATTGCTTGTACGAAAACACATTGGTAACTCGATGTTATAAAACATGCCTTTGTGTATGATTCAACAAGTAGTAGAACAAGCATATGAGTCGAAGTTTATCTGTTCCTTCTTGGATTAGAAACGATATTTGGGCCCCTCGATGATTTTGTGTTGACCCATGGATCGGACCCGGTCAGAACTAAGTTTATGTGTTCAATTAAGTTCTATGTCAAACAAATCGGAAACCGGGAAACAAACTGTTGGACAATAAGTAAAGACATTGTTCCATGTTTTGTCCGGTTGATATCTAGAATAGAAGATTATATGATCACTTATCTTAAATGGTGTATCATCATCATCTCAGTTCCGCGAGACCTTGAAAGAGCTACGATTGCTGATCGGTTCCTGAAGTCATTCTTGCAGTTATAGTTATTAGACTTATCCAAGTGGGAGACTGTTGGATTAGGTGTCTAAGTTCATAACTATTTCTGGAATGTACTTGACCCGATTAGCATGGTCCATTTGGGGTGCATGGCATCATGCATTTGGATAGACTAAAATGAGAGAAATAACACTTATGGTTTATTAATATATTATAAGTTCTAATATATTAATAATATTATTTAATTAGTATTGATCAAGAATTAATTTAGAATTAATTAAGTAATCAAGAAGGTGACTAATTAAATATATGGGTTGATTGTGTAAATCATCCATACTTGTATATTGGGCTAAATGCTCCATGGATTATCAAGTTGGGCTAAGACCCATCGGATGCTCCATGGATGCTCCATGGGAGTTACAAACCCATGGGTCATGGAAATGAAGAGCCATGTTACATTAGGGTTTACATGGTGTAACCCTAATTGTAACACACTATATAAAGGATATGAAGCTCACCAAAATCGGCCACTAGAAGAAAAAAGAGAGGGCAAGCCTATTTCTGAGTGTGATATTTTTCTCTCAAAGTTTATTCCAAAAGAATTTGGTGTTGTGTGAAACATTTGAGGCATCACACTTGGGGTGCTAGGCTCTCAAGGTTTTCAAGGAATCAAATCAACTACAAGGTATGTAATTCTAGCTAACTTTTATGTTAAAAGTTCCCCATGTATGCTAGATAGGATTAAGAACCTTGGAAATCATATTTTGCATGTATTTTAGACAAACATAGATCCAAGGTTTCTAGGGTTGCATGTACACCTTAGGAGTGTTAGAATGCTGAAAACCCATCATTCATGGCATGCAAGGTCATAAAGTTGCCAACTTTATTCCCTAGGACATCTTAAAGGTCTCAGATCTGAAGTTTGGTGTCGAAATCATAAGTATTAAGCACTTAATGGTTGGTTAGTGCATACTCTGTTTGTCCGCCGTGGATACCAAGGTGTACGATGCGCGTACAACTTCTGGGTCAGTACACTAAGCGTACTGGAGTGGTACGCAGGGCGTATGCACTCCAGTTGGATTTTGGGCTTTGTGTAGGCTCGTAGTCTTAAAGGGCTTTAATCAGCTTTGGGTCTGGTTCCATTTAGAGTTATGGGCTGATATTCGGAACTGGGCCATAGTTGTATTGGTAGGACCATATTGGGCCATGTGGCCCGTCATACTTTGGACTTCGATCTTGGGCCCATTATTAAGGGATAGACTTTTGGGCTAGTGGTCGAGCAGTTATTGTGTTCATTAGACTGAGGTGAGTCTCCTCACCATATCAATGGGTCGAAGGCACCAAGGCCAACCCTTGTTATTTAGCTGTTGTGGTTAATTGTGAATGTGCTATCAATGTGTTATGTAATTATATGAAGACCATGTGGGGTTTCCCATGGCAGTTGGATAAGACCATGTGGGGGTTCCCATGGCAGTTAGTTAAGACCATGTGGGGGTTCACATGGCTTCCGGAGCAAGACCATGGAGGGTTTCCTAGGCATCCTTATTTTTTTGTATGCATTACTTATGTGGTTTTATGTGGGGTATGTTATGGGGAACTCACTAAGCATTAGCTTACAGTTTGTTGGTTGTTTCAAGTACTTCTGGATCAAAGGGCAAGGGCCCTACTTGATGGCGCAACATGCACTCTCGAACATTTTTTCATGGACACTCTGATCTTTTGAATAATTATTCGATGTAATGGATTTTTTGGAAGTAATTTGTGATTGGAATTTATAATTAATGATCATGGGTTTAAATATTTAAATGAAAATTTTTATTTGAAAATTTTGGTTGTTACAAAAATTATGATTCTATTTTACTTCTTCCACATTTTTTAACCTTGTTTTTTCATAAAATATACAAATTCATAATCAATATGTGTTATCATATGTATTAACCCTCAAAATTTAACTACTCGAAATTAATTGAGGAGGTATGAGGTCAATAGCTTCTGTCGACAGCTTTCAGGGGAAGTACAAATTTCTAAAATGAATAATATATCTTTCATTACTTTATTTTTCTTATTTTAAATAAGAAACAGATAATCCCCCCTTCCCCTCCCCCCCCCTTTATTTCTTTTGCCTCTATCCTCTTTCTCCTCCGCTCCTAGCGCCACTTCCAACCAATGACTCCTTCATGATCCACCCCATCCACTGAATCCTATTTATAGTGGTACTAATCAGTGACACGCACCAATATCATCATCTATCTACCAAATCCTATTTACAATACCCTTTTCAACAGAAACTATTTCCAATAATAACTTTAATCTTCATAAAAAACCATTTCATCTATTTACAAGTCCCCTTTCATATTTTTCATGCCATTCAAATCCAAAAGAATTACTTGGAAACCAAAAGTTAAACCTTTAAATGTCCTAAAATTAAACAAATTGGAAGCAATTTCTAGTCATATGTGAACAAATATATGTGTTATATTCTTCTAGTTTTGGTTTCTTAGTAAAAAATTTAAGATCACAAACTATTTGGCCAAAGAATCCACACAATTGTGGTTTCACTTTTCAAATTTATTTTCACCTGAAAAAAACTTTGTATTTTTTCAACAAAAGCCCTCAACTTTGTATTTTTTTTCCAAAAAAGCTCTCAACCTTCCAAATGCTTCCAAATAAACCCTCAACTTTTTTTAGGTTTTCTTGAAATAAACCCTCACATTTTACAATTTGTTTTGGCAAAAAATCACTAAGATGGCCAAATCGGGAAAAAAAATACAAGGTTTTTTCATGCAAAAAATAAATTTAAGGTTTAATCTGGAAAAATCACAAAAATATAAGGTCTTTTTTTAGATTATCCTTACAATAAAAATTAAATATAATTTAGTCTTAAAATAAAACTTAACTAAATACTTTTTTTCACTTTCTGTTTATTACAAATCAAAATTGGCTAATTGTAGAAATATTCACAAATCAATCCAACCAACCGTTAAACCTTCATGTTCGCAAACATGAACAACAAGAGACACGTGTGACATCAACGCACACGGCAACTGACGGAAAAGTCTGAAAATTTACATAATACACCATGTCTAACACCGTTAGTTTCATGTTTTGAGTTTGCCACCTTCTTTTTATGTTGAGATCCATATTTTTCTAGAATCAATTTGTTTTGGTTCTTGTGAACTCTTAAAAAATTTTATTTTTGTTTTAGATTATGAATTCCTACCGGGCATTTTAATGATTTGTTCCTTTTAACACCACAATTTTTATTGAATGCTCAAGCATGTCAAGTCTTCCAGTTGGAAGTACTTTTGTTAATTCTTATAATATTTTTGTTTTTTAAGGTTAAAACTACATATAATATGATCATATTAACTGGCTTATGTGATCCATAGTCATAAGCATGCCCTTTTGGAAAATCTTTTATTCCACAAATTGTTTATTTATCAATTAAGATTATATGTTAGATTTATATATGGAAATAACCAATAAATAGCCATTAACTCGAAATTAAATGAAAATTTTATGTTTTCAAATGAGCATTAAATTATCATTAATTGAAAATCTACATTTGCTTTGGAGGAATCTGGCTGATATCTATAAATTCGATTAATTAGTCTTTGAAGTTCACAACAAAAATCCAGTTAAAAGGAAAATAGAAAAATAAAATGATGAATGCTACCTTCAGAATCGTCTTTTTCGTTATATTGGTGCTCACTACTGGTTATTCTCTCCATATTTCTCTCAAATTATTTTGAAGTTTAGTATATGTTTCATAAACATATGAAGAATGCGAAATAATCATTATGTTTTTTTTTTCTGTAATTGCAGCTTCAGGAGTTCAATATGATAAATTGGAGAAAAATAACATCGTAGATAGGAGAGACCATATTCCTAAAGAAATGTTGGACACAATTGTGGTAAAAATATGTCAGAAGACTTCAGATTGTAATGGCTTCAATTGTCCACCTAACTATGTTGTAACTTGTCTTGATCTATATTGTGTATGCACCAAACAATAACTAATCTAATAGTTGATGAAATGTAATAAGGTGGTGCTTTTATGTAATGAAGTTCAAATCATTTTAAGTGTGTTTCAAAATATGGAAAATGTATGGATTAGTTATGTTCTTCTTTCAATTGCTTAATAAAAAGGCAAAAGATCATAATTTTCGATATAAATTAATTTACTTCTATAATGACGTTTTGACACTAATTTTGAGAATCCTTTTTTTTCGAGATGATAACATTTTGATTTTTAGTTATTTTCCATGAAGATCTCTCTCATTAACATCAAATATTTACAAACTACAATATATATATTAGGCGGTACCCTACAACATATACAAGCTTTTCAATATCATTATTTAAAAGCAAATGTTATAAATTGTCAATAGGTTTATTATATAAAAATCATAATAATAACCACTTCATCTTAAATTTCATATATTGTTAGATGTATTGATGTATTAGTTATATTACTGTTATTATTAAGTATTTTTTAAAATTTGTTTAATATTACATATGTTTAAAAAACAACAAATTAGATAAAATGACTAAAAGGCTTTTGGCCTAGCGATATTAAGAGTTGACAGATAGATGTCCTTAAGCCAAATATTGACGATTCAAGTCTTGATACGGATGAAATGAAAAGATTTAAGAGTAGAGTAGTGGATGTGTGTTTAAGAAGTTAAAAAAACATAATATAAAAATAAAAATAAATTGGTTATTTAAAACAAGCTTTATAAATTATTATTAACTACGGTGATATTACGCTCACTTTGTGGGGGGTGTAATTCAATGTCGTGTTAATTCTCACACAACGGGTAAAACAAACATGACGTTCCAACATATCAATAGAAAATGACAGCACGTATCAATTTACAATCTTAATTACTAAAAATATCATTATTTAGGAGGACCAAACCTACCAACATGCGAAAGTTTTGTTTTTGGCTAAAAACTCAAACCCTAAAACTATTCTTGAATGAGGTCTTAATGGAAATGATGAAGTATTGGGGTCATTCATGGCATGCAAGGGCATAAAGTTGCCAACTTTATGCCCTAGGACATCTTAAAGGACTCAGATCTGAAGTTTGATGTCAAAATCGTAAGTATTAAGCACTTAATGGTCAGTTAGTGCATACTCTGTTTGTACTCCGTGCGTACCAAGGTGCACGCCAACCGTACAACTTCTGGGTCAGTAGGCTAAGCGTACTCGAGTGGTACGCAAGACGTACGCACTCCAGTTAGATTTTGGACTTTGTGTGGGCTCGTAGGCTTAGTGAGCTTTAATCAGCTTTGGGCCTGGTTCTATTTAGAGTTATTGGCTGATATTCGGATTTGGGCCATAGTTGTATTGGTAGGGCCATATTGGGCCATGTGGCCCATCATTGTTTGGACTTCGATCTTGGGCCCGTTATTATGGGATTGACTTTTGGGCTTGAATGGTGGGCCAAAGATTATGATGTTGGGCCCTTAGCTGAATTTGTGTCATATTCTTGAAATCAAAAGTTACAAATTTCTTGAAATCGATTTCTTTGTAAGAAAAGGGGAGAGTGCAATGTGCGTAATCGACCGAGCTCAAGTAAGTGTTTTCCCAACGTTTTAGCCATGCTATAGTTATATTTGGAAGTTGATGGATCTTGCTATGTGTGTGCTTTGAAAGTTGTATACGTTTAGGATTGCATAGCCCTCGAATGATGAATTCTGACTTATTACTGTTCCTTGTTTGGATTGTGGTCTAGGTTAGAAGCTTATTTGACAGTCTATGTGATTCTATTTGTGTATAACTTGTATGCATAGGGCAACTTGCTATGATCGATGTGAGTTCTGGTTCGAGGAGGATTGAGAAATATTAGGATAGCCTAGAATTTGAGTTTATGCGGTATTCTTTGGGTTATGTTATTGTTTTGGGTGAATTAGAGGTATTAGGTATAGCCTTGGGGAAGGTATTGTAGGTGTGGAAGGTAGTATTGGTCCCGTACTACTGAAAGCATAAGACCTATACCCGAACCAATGGTGGATCTGGGAGCTCTAAGGAGACTGGTGCGTAGTATTCCCTTCAGAATTCCTTATCATTTTGTCATGTGGTATTTTTCAGTTGGGGATGGTGATGATTACTCGAGGTTCAGGATCAGGATCAGGATCGGGTTCAGGCTCCGTTGCAGAGCCCATTAATGAGAGGATGTATGATCTTATCATAGCTGAGGTTACTCGTGGCATCCTTGACGATACCCCGGTGATCTTTGGTACCGTCAATGAGGGCATCATGTAGTCATGGAGGAGCGACTCAGGTCCTTCCGATTCAAGATTGTTGCAGGCTAGGTGGGGGCCCAAACTCCCTCATTCCGGGAGTTCAAGGCGTGTGGTGCGCCCAACTTCTTTGGGGTCAGGGATCCCATCACTAGTCGACGATGGGTGGCAGACATGGAGAATGCCCAGCGCTCGAGCTTTTTCCTCGAGGCAGAAAAGGTGGGGTTCGTATCATGTATGTTAAGGGACCGAGTACGTTATTGGTGGGAGGAGGTGACCCACGAGGTGGGATCAACAGGAGTGACTGAGATGACTTGGAAGGAGTTTGTGAGAAGATTTGATTTGGATTTTGCACCGTCCATTGAGGTGCAACGATTAGTGAAAGAGTTCCAGGATTTGTAGCAGACTACCGAGACTGTGGCAGAGATCACTGCCATGTTTCGGGAACGAGCACTATTGTTTTCGCAGTACGTTGCAGATGAGGAGATGAAGAAGACGAGGTGTCATTTCATGCTGAGAGATGACATTTGTGAGTGTGTGAGCTTCTCGGGGTGCAAGACCATGAATGAATGGTGCAGAAGGCCCAGGAACAGGAAATTGAGTTGGAGCACCTAACCAAGCGGAAGCCGGAGCAGGTTCGGGTAGTAGTGGGTTAGGCGAAGAAGCCTAAGACCTCTGATCCTCCCAGCAGGGGCCAGTAGGGCCATCACCGATGTGCCAAGTACGGTAAGCCGCACAGCAGAGCTTGTCGAGTGACAGGTCCGGTATGTTATACATGTGGTCAGTCGGGCCACGTGAGCAGGGATTGCCCCAGGAAGGGCTTGATTTGTTTCCACTGTAACCAGGTCGGTCATAAAAAGGCCGACTGTCAGCAATTGGCTAGAGGAGGAGGAGTAATGGAGGCGCCAACACCTGCCACAATGAGGATTAATTATGGCCGCCCGGTAAAGGCGAAAGCTCTTGCGGTGAAAAGCAGCGCATTTCAGCTGACTACGGAGGAGGCCCGAGTAGCGCCAGACGTTGTTACTGGTATGTGATCTATTTCTGTCTTGTTTATTTTATCATTATGCTTATGTTATTATATTATATAGGGACCTTCTTGGTCAATGGTTTTTCGGCTCATGTTCTTTTTGATTCAGGGGCTACCCGATTATTTGTATCCCTTGCGCTCAGCACGAAGTTTCAAGATGCTCCGGGGACCTTGGTTTTCCCACTTGAGGTGGAGATTGTAGATGTCCGCACCATGACTGTTGCGAGGGTATTTCGGAGGAGTGTTCTGAATGTGCTCGGGGATAGGTTTTCTATCAATTTGGTCCCGATTCCTTCACGGGGATTGAAGGTGATCACCGGGATGGATTAGTTGGGGTCCAATGGGGTCATGATAGACTGCGAGCGTCAGTTGGTGAGAGTTCGAACCCCAAATGGGGGAGAACTGGTTATTCATGGAGAGAGAGCCTCGCATGGGCCAGCTCTCTGTTCTGCTACGAGGGCTAGGAGGCTCATTCATCAGGGTTGTTCCGGGTTCTTGGCTTATGTTTCATACATGAGGGTAGGAGCTACGCTGGAGTTGAGCAGCGTTACGATTGTGAGAGGTTTTGATGACGTATTTCCCGAGGAGTTGCCAGGGGTGCCTCCGGAGAGGCAAGTGGAGTTCCATATTGATTTAGTGCATGGTGTGGCTCCGATAGCTAAGGCACCGTATCGGCTAGCTCCGCCTGAGATGCAGGAGTTGTCTACGTAGCTTCAGGAACTGCTAGACTGAGGATTCATTCGTATGAGCAGTTCTCCATGGGGAACACCAATCCTATTTGTGAAAAAGAAGGATTGGTCACACCAGATGTGTGTTGATTATCGGGAGCTGAACAAGGTAGCGGTGAAGAACCGTTATCCGCTTCCGAGGAATGATGATTTGTTCGAAAAGCTTCAGGGCGCATCTTGCTTTTCCAAGATTGATCTTCAGTCGGGGTATCATCAAATGAGGATTAGAGATGAGGATATACTGATGACGGCATTCAGGACTTGTTACGGTAATTATGAGTTCGTGGTGATGCCATTTGGGCTCACCAATGCTCCACCATAATTCATGGATTCATGAACCGGGTTTGAAGACCGATGTTGGATCGGTCTGTGATCGTTTTAATTGATGACATTTTGGTCTATTCTAAGACCAAGGAGCAGCATGGACAACATTTAAGGGAAGTTTTGGAGACCTTGAGGATGTAGAGGCTTTATGCCAAATTCTCCAAATGTGATTTTTGGTTGCGTGAGGTGCAGTTTTTGGGGCACATCATCAATCAAGAGGGTATTTTGGTTAATCCAACCAAAATTGAGGTTGTGATGCATTGGGAGGTTCCGAAGAGCACATCCGAGATCCGGAGTTTCTTGGGTCTAGTAGGGTACTATTGGAGATTTATTCAGGATTTCTCCAAGATCGTTGTACCTTTGACTCGGTTGACCAAGAAGATTGTGGTATTTCGGTGGGGCCCAGATCAGCAGTTGGCTTTCGAGACTTTGAGACAGAAGTTATGCGAGGCCCCGATTCTAGCGCTACCTTAGGGATTGGATGACTTTGTAGTGTATTATGACACTTCTATTTTGGGATTAGGAGCTGTTCTGATGCAGAGGGGGCATGTGATTGCTTATGCTTCGAGGCAGTTGAAGCCTCATGAGGCGAATGACCCCACTCATGACTTGGAATTGGGGGAGGTGGTGTTTGACCTCAAGATTTGGAGACATTATTTATATGGAGTCCGATGAACTATTTTCACTGACCATAAGAGTTTGCCGTATTTGATGGATCAGGAAAATCTGAATATGCGGCAGAGAAGATGGCTTGATGTAATAAAAGATTATGACTACGAGATTTTGTACCATCCCGGGAAGGCCAATGTGGTGGCTGATGCTTTGAGCCGCAAGGCGGCAAGTGCTCCGATCCGAGATGTTTTCTTGAGGATGACAGTGATTTCACCTTAATTGGATATGATCAAGGAGGGACAAGTGGAGGGATTGAAAAAGGAGAACTGGAAGGTTGAGATGATTCAGGGACATATTCCACAGTTTATCCGAGATAGTCGGGGTTTATTGACTCAGTGCGGCAGGTTTTGGGTACCGGAATTTGGGGGTGCGAGGCAGACGATCTTGGAAGAGGCGCACACGTCCAAGTTTTCTATCCATCCGGGGGCGACAAAGATGTATTGAGTCCTGAGATTGAGTTATTGGTGGCCTCGCATGAAGCGGGAGGTTGCGTGGTGTCACACCCCAAAACCGGAACGGCAGAAATGTTCTGGGGTGGAGGACGTTATGTACAGTATCACAACAAAGCATAATAGTAAACAAGCAACAACATCCATTGCATTAATAGAATAATTTTAATACAAGCGTGTTCTGTATAGTTTGTAAGACACCAAAATGAATGATCAAAAATAAAAGATGAGTCTTGTATGTGCTCCATCTTCTCAAAAGCTTCATCGGTACCTGCCTACTGATGACCTGAGGATACAAGTTATTTTGAAAAGAGTTTATCAGCATTAACGCTGGTGAGTTCATAAGTATTTAGTGTCATTGCCTGTATGAAAAATGTTTGTAACAACGTAGTGTAAATGTTCATAGCTATTTGTAAATGTTTGTAAATAGTTGAGCTCTCTAGAAATCCTATATTTTCTACTAAAATGTAGTCTTCTACCAAGACCCGACTGTTTGTATGTTTTGTTCTTTTGTAAATGTAAGGGTTTTCCCCAGTGAAACTATCATTATCAGAATATAGTTTAAGCCCTCGCTTATGCGCGGAGATTTCAATTTAAATGTAATAGGGGAAAATAATGTTTTACCCCAGCAGTGACATTGCTGCCTAAAGTGATAAAAATGCAGACTCCAGGTAGTATTAAATGTACAATACACCTCGGGGAGTCTGTTTGCCTTTAATTCTTAGTTGGTTAATTAAAGGTTTGAATGTGAACTCGTATGTAACCATGCTGATCGACGGCTGAATAACTAATGACCCTCCGGTGTCATATGTAGTGAGGTAACATTCTGTCACCCCTTGGCGTTATCGGTTGGGACTGTAGGTAGCAGTCGGGGTATGGGAGTGCCTGTCCCGTATAGATCTATACACACAATGCCCGCTCTCCCTCCAGGAGACTCTGGTTACAAGGTGATACCACAATGAAGTGTCATATCAAGAAGTAGTTTGTCACATTCTGATTATCGTATTCAAATGTTTGTATAGTATGTCATAGTGTAGTGATGTTTTCTCTGTACTAGTATATAGTATATTCTCTTGTATAGTGTATAGTATGTTCTCTTGTATAGTGTATAGTATGTTCTCTGGTATAGTGTATAGTGTGTATTGAATCATAACTGTACTGACTCTTGTATGTGTCGTTGTAATAGTAATAGTGAGTAGTAATCCCTTAACTATACCTATTATAGTTAACTAGTAATGTTGTTTGTATGCCTCTGCTACCTCAAAGGTACTGAACTGAAGTGAAAGATTTTATATCCAGACCCATATATATACGATATATAACTAAGAGTTCAACGACATTCGGACAAATAACAGGATACCCTAAGTCCACAACCAAACAATGAACATGAAATAAGGTGAGCTATCAGTCCTAAGTCCTTCAAGTCTTACTTATATAAATATATTGGTATAGATATGAGTTTGACAATAATGTAAGTTTAAAAGGGTTTGGAAACAGTTTTAGAATCTAAAAGATTTTAATAAAAGGTTTTGAAATGCTTGAAATCCATAAGTTTGATAGCAACTTGAAAGTAATAGTGAATCTTTCTGTTTGTTCTAGTCATTAATCACATGTGATTAAAACAATGGCTAGAATGTTTCAACTTGTATTCCCCCCCCCCCACCATAAAAGCATTTAAAATCATTTCAAAGGTTGATTAAGGGGTATGAACTCACCTGCAGTGAGTGGTTTGGATGAACGGATGGTATAGGATGCTAGGTGTCAAGTGAAGACTTGAGCACACACACGAATCCTATTTAACATATAATGACACATATATGTATCTAATTAGTGTTTAGACAACTAATTAAGCAAGTAAGGACACCCTAGGACATGGAAAACACTTTGATTCAAGTGTTAGTAGTACATAGGGTTGCATCTAGGGGTTGTAGGGCCTCACATTGGACTTTACGACCCAAATGGTAAGGCCCATGAGTTTACGGTCCATTGGTTTGCGACCCAATGGGTTTACGGCCGTAAACTCATGTCATCAAGTTTCATTTTGTGTGTTTAAGGTCCTACAAGTTTCCAGGAAGGGTGCTAGACTAAAGACCAAGCCTTAGGAAGAAGTTAGGGTCCATATGCACCCAATGTTAGGGTTTACGGCCAAGGGAGATTGCCTTAGCCGTAAACTCTCTTCTGGACATGATTTCTTCGTGTTTAAAGGGTGATTCTAGTATATAACAAGCCAAGGGTAGTGTACTTACGTAGTATAAGCTTGAAAGAGTGGTTAGAGCCCAAAAACACTAGTGTGTATTCTTGGTGAAATGAAGAACACTTGAAGATCTACCCAAAAGAAGTGATTTCATGGATGAAATCAAGGGTGAATCAAAGAGAAGAGATGTATTAACTCAAACATGGAAGGATTCACTTACCGTTTTGAAGATTTTGAGCAAAAACTTCAAGATCCTTGAGAGAGAATTCGAGTTCTAGGCTTGGAAAAGTGAAAAATGGCTGAAAAATGACTAAGGGTCGTATATATAGTAGAGAGTTTACGGCCTCCATGTGTTTACGGCCGTAAACCCACGACCCTTCGCCGTAAACTCCTCTTTTGAGGGTTTATGGCATGGTTGATGGGTTACAACTTCAATTGACACTTCCATTCACTTATTCCTTTGATGAACTAGGCTCGGGATACTCAAATAGACTCAAAATGGTGCTAAAGGTTAGTAGAAACATGTCTAACTTTGATTGGATTGAATGGTTTGTATAAGATTGAAATTTCGGGTTGTCACATCATCCCCCCGTTAGAGGGAATTTCGTCCCAAAATTAGAGTTTAAGCCACTAAGTTATTACAAATAACTAAGTAAAAAGATGAGGATATTTAAGTTTCATTTGATCCTTACGCTCCCAAGTGAATTCCGGTCCTAGCTTGGCGTTCCAGCAAACCTTCACTATTGGAATACGGCTTTGTTTCGTTCGTTTGACCTCTTGGTCCATGATGTCTACTGGTTCTTCCACGAAGTTGAGGCTCTCGTTGATCTCGATCTCGTCGAGTGGAATTACAAGAGTCTCGTCGGATAGGCACTTTTTCAAGTTCGAGACGTGGAAGGTCGGATGTACGTTACTAAGCTCGTGGGGTAGGTCGATTTTGTAAGCTAAAGGGTCGATTCTAGCGAGAATCTCAAAAGGCCCTATATATCATGGATTTAGCTTTACCCGCTTTCCGAAGCGTATCAAGCCCTTCCAGGGTGAGACTTTCAAAAGGACTCGATCTCCTACCTGGAATTCCAAAGGTTTTCTTCGTTTGCCTGCGTAACTTTTCTGTCGGTCTCTAGAGGCTTTCAATCGTTCACGAATCTGAACGATCTTCTCTGTCGTTTCCCGAATGATTTCCGGACCTGTGAGAGTGCTGTCAGGAACTCGTCCTTTAGCTAACTGTGTGTCACCCACCTCAGCTTAGCACAGAGGGGACCTGCACTTTCGGCCATAGAGGGCTTCAAATGGAGAAGCCTTTATGCTCGTGTGATAACTGTTGTTGTAGGAAAATTCGACGAGGGGTAAGTGAGTATCCCACGCCTTTCCAAAGTCGATAACACAGGCTCGCAACATATCTTCTAAGGTTTGGATAGTTCTCTCACTTTGTCCGTCGGTCTGTGGATGGTAGGCTATACTCATGTCCAGCCTCGTTCCTAAGGAGATTTGTAGCGACTGCCAAAACCTCGAAGTGAACCTACTATCTCTGTCGGAGATGATGGATATAGGAACACCATGTAGTCGTACTATCTCCCGAATGTCTGTTCTTGTGAGCTTCTCCATCTTGTCAGTTTCTTTGATAGGCAGGAAGTGTGCGGATTTGGTCAATCTGTCGACGATGACCCAAATGGTATCAAGTCGACCCGTTGTCTTGGGAAACTTGGTTATGAAGTCCATAGTGATCCGCTCCCACTTCCATTCAGGTATTTCCGGTTGCTGAAGTAGACCTGACGGTTTCTGGTATTCGGCCTTGACCTTGGCGCAAGTAAGGCATTTACTTACGAAGGTAGCAATCTCTGCTTTCATGTTAGGCTACCAGTATAACTACTTAAGATCCAGATACATCTTATCTGAACCTGGGTGGACAGAATAGCGAGTGTTGTGCACTTCGGTCATGACCAGGTCTCTGAAGCTATCGTGTCTCGGTGTCCAGATCCGGTCCATGAGATACAACGCTCCGTCACCCTTGACTTCTAAGTTCTTATCCATCCCTCGCAAAGATTCACCCGCCACATTTTCAGGTTTCAAGGCTTCGAGCTGAGCCGCTTGAATTTGCGTGGACAGATGCGAATGGATAGTCATAGTCAATTACTTGACTCTTCGACCAGAATATTCCTTCCGACTTAGGGCGTCTGCTACTATGTTGGCTTTACCCGGATGATAACGAATTTCGCATTCGTAGTCATTGAGTAGTTCGACCCACCGTCGTTGTCTCATATTGAGCTCTTTCTTGTTGAATATGTGTTGCAGGCTTTTGTGATCTGTAAAGATAGTGCTCTTCGTACCATACAGGTAGTGTCTCCAGATCTTCAGTGCAAACACAACCGCTCCTAATTCGAGATCGTGAGTGGTGTAGTTGACCTCGTGTGTCTTCAGCTCTCTTGAGGCATAGGCGATGACCTTACCTCGTTCCATCAGAACACAGCCGAGTCCTTGATTTGATGCATCACAGTAGACCACAAAGTCTTCTGTCCCTTCGGGGAGGGACAGTATCGGTGCGGTGCATAAGGCTCGTTTTAGCGTTTGGAACGCTTTCTCCTGGTTCTCTTTCCAGTCAAAGGCCACGCCTTTCATGGTCAATGTCGTAAGAGGTTCTGTATGAACCTGCGATAGTAGCCAGCGAGGCCTAGAAATTGACAAATTTCTGTAGGCGTCGTCGGTGCTGACCAGTTCTCAATAGCTTTAATTTTGGATGGGTCCACGTATATTCCTTCTTCTCTAACCACGTGTCCTAAGAATTCCACCCTTCGGATCCAAAATTCGCATTTGGAGAACTTCGCATAGAGCTTCTTCGATCGTAAGGTTCCTAGGACTTGTCGTAGATGATCGCTATGTTCCTCCTCACTTTGAGAGTAGATAAGTATGTCATCGATGAAGACGATGACGAACTGATCCAAGTAAGGACGACATACCCTGTTCATTAAGTCCATGAATACTGCGGGCGCATTAGTCAATCCGAATGGCATCACTACGAACTCGTAGTGTCCGTAACGAGTTCGGAAGGCTGTCTTCGGAACATCCTCCTCAAGCACTCGTAACTGGTGATACCCAGATCTCAGGTCAATCTTGGAGAAGTAGCTCGCCGCTTGCAGCTGGTCGAATAAATCGTCTATGCGAGGTAGAGGGTAACGATTCTTGACTGTAAGCTTGTTGAGTTCCCCATAGTCGATGCACATACAGAACGATCCGTCTTTCTTCTTGACGAACAAGACCGGAGCTCCCCAGGGTGAGAAGCTTGGTATTATAAAGCCCTTGCTGAGCAGTTCGTTAAGTTGACCTGACAGTTCATGCATCTCAGCTGGGGCTAGATGATATGGTGCTTTGGCTACGGGGGTAGCTCCTGGCACCAAGTCGATTCGGAACTCAACTTGACATTGCGGGGGTAATCCTGGGAGTTCTTCCGGGAAGATGTCAGGAAAATCGCGTCCTATGGGGAGGTCTTTTAGGTCTTTGGTTTTCTGGTTCGCATCGACTACATGTGCAAGGAACGCACGATATTCCTTACGCAAGTACTTCTGGGCTTGAATACTTGAGATGATACGAAGGCTCGTACTGGTTTGTCTCCGTAGATCAACAAGGTTTTGCTATTCGGTAGGTTTAGACAGACTGCCTTCTCGAAGCACAGAATATCGGTACGATGGAGACTCAACCAGTCCATGCCCTCAATGACATCGAAGCTCTTGATTGCTACTGGTATGAGGTCGATTGGAAATGAATGATTATCTAGCGTGAGGGTACAACCTATGTAAATCTCGTTAGAACTCTCTGTCTTTACGTTGGCCATTTCTACGACGAAGGGTTCTTTTAGTGTTTGCGGTGCTGGATTAAGTAAGTGTTTAAATTTTTGGTTTAAGAAGCTCCTCTCTGCCCCACTATCAAATAGGATACAAGCATATGAGTTATCGAGAAGAAACGTACATGTGACTACTGTGGGGTCTGCCACGGCTTCATTGTGGCCCATAGCAAGTAGTCTTCCTGCTCCTCCCGCATTCCCAGCTTTCAGACAGTTTCTTTTGAAGTGCCCTGTCTCGCCACACCCATAGCAGGCCTGACTTACTCCTGCATCAGGAGCCTGGGTGTTAGGTTTGGGTGGTGCTCTACAAAACCGGGCGGTATGGCCCTTCCGGTCGCAATTGGTGCAGTGCATTTCCCGGCAGGGGACGTTATGATGGAAAGTGCACTTGGCGCACTTGGGTAGGCTCCCTGCATATGGTTTGGCTGGTACAGGGGCAACAGGGGTGGTGGCGGCATGGACAGCCACAGTCTGTTCGTTCTTGGAAGAGGCTTGAGCTGTTTTGCCCTTCTTTCGGTCCCAATGCTTTCTCTTGTTGCCGGCTGCTTTTGTTGGTGCAGAGGCAGCCGTTGTAGTTGTTGTTGGAGTAGGAGAAACCTCGTGATCGATAAGCCTTTGGGCCAATTCCTTGGCACTATCAAAGGTCGCAGGGTTCGATGTTATAACGTTCCCTCGATACGGGGGCACCAAACCCCAGATGTATCTCTCTACTTTCTTACTTTCAGTGGGGACCATGTTGGGACATAGAGTCGCCAGATCACTGAATCTGGCCGTATAGGCCACTATGTCGGAACCCTTCATCTTAAGGTTCCACAGTTGCTCCTCGAGTTTCTGAATTTCGCCCCTCGGGCAGTACTCCTTCGCCATTAGGTCCTTTAATGTCTCCCAGCCCATGGCGTTAGCTGCTACCAATGAGAGTGATTTGACATGGCCATTCCACCATGTCAGGGCTCTTTCGGTGAAGGTGCAAGCAGCGAACTTTATCTTGCTTCCTTCAGGGCATGAGCACATCTCGAAGATTGCTTCTGTTCTCTCGATCCATTGGGACAACGCAATGATCCCTCCGGTTCCGTTGAAGTACGTTGGCTTGCAGTTGATGATGTCTTTATAGGTACACTCCCGTGTACGCGGTTGGATTTCACCATGGCTAGAGTTTGTGCCCGTTCCAGCTCCACTTGCACCACCAGAGTTTACTTGAGCCATGGCTGCGGTCACAGCTGCTTGAAACATCACCGCATCGAACTGCGGAGGGGGTGATGGTGGTGGAGTTTGATTCACAGGCGTGCCTCTGTTTGGACGCTTTTGAGGCGGCATCTTTTACTGGAAGTTTATAGAGATGATGATAATAGTAAGAATCAATTGAAAATATGATGAGAGTGTTTCATGGACTAAATCGCCATAGTCCAACTATCAGATAGAGGCATAACAATAGAGTAGGGAAACATAAAGGTAAAGACTTTCCCATAGATTAGATAACTGCCGATATTACTGGTATTAATGATGTAAAATGAGTTTGGGAAAAATGACCTAATAGTAGGTCTTACATCAAACCATAAGGGAAAATGTTGGCAGATTAGAAGTCTAGTTAGAGTACTTTAAAAGTTAGGAATATTTTACAGACAAGTGCTCTGTAGAGCATAGAAAAGAAAAGCTATTCCTTATCCCAAAAGAAAAGATCAGTCGACATCTTCTACCGGCGACGGGTATCTCTCGGGCGAACCCTCAGATCTGCCAGTTGACATACAACCTCTTGAAGATGTCGCTCATGTGCCCTCTGACGTACCCGGAGTTCCATGACTTCGGCTCGGGATGCAGCTAGCTGTTGCTGCAGAGCCTCATTGGTCCTCCTAGTCCTTTCCATAGCCTCTTCAATTTGGCGAATGCGGACTGTATTAACGCCAGAGTTGGCGTCCACTTCCATCACTCCGTCGATGGCTGCACGACCTTGTTCGGCATCCCGAGCAATCCTACAGACCATGATGGGCAGGACTCGGTCAGCGGAGCCTCCCTCGCTTATGTTGTAAAAAGCTTCGGTCTCCGTTGAAAGGTAAAGGCTGACCCTGCTCATCACTCCAACAGTTCAAGTTTGTTGCCCACAAGGGTGTGGGACCTTGAAATGTTGGACGGGGGTTGTGATTTGGGACTTGGCCTTCTTGGGGTAGGTTGTTGACCTCTGGTTCGGAGTTAGAGCCATCCGAAACGCCTTCTGCACGGTGATCATCCAAGGGGATTGGGTGATCCTCTTCTGGCTCATCATCGAGCCATTCACCAATGCCTTGGTTGGGATAATACGGATCGCCGGGGAGATGGAAGCCATCCATGTTATCTACGCGAAAATAGGGGAAAAGAATAGTTAATAGACGTACTAATTATGATAATTATAAGATGGCCCTTTTAGTTTGCACATAAGTAATAGTAACACAAAATACTCCTATAGTATTTTAGGTTTATGTTCTGTTCTAATGTTCTCGTTGTAGTAGTGTTGGTAAGTTTTTTAGACTTGTTGCAACACCACAATCATTCTTAGGCACATGCTAGTCTCTAAGCCTAATTGTGTTGTTCAACAATCGTAATACTTTTGTTCTGATCTAGTATGATACTGACCCTGGTATGAATAGATGTATATATACTTATTTAAATATTTTATTATTTAAAAGTATAAATTCTTGGTCAGAGTGTTTTAATCCCGATGCGTTTATAGTTTGTATATCTTTTATGGGTAGATATACTTAATTCACTATAAACAATGCTCTGATACCAATCTGTCACACCTCAAAACCGGAACGGCGGAAACGTTCTGGGGTGGAGGACGTCATGTACAGTATCACAATAAAGCATAATAGTAAACAAGCAACAACATCCATTGCATTAATAGAATAATTTTAATACAAGTGTGTTCTGTATAGTTTGTAAGACACCAAAATGAACGATCAAAAATAAAAGATGAGTCTTGTATGTGCTCCATCTTCTCAAAAGCTTCATCGGTACCTGCCTACTGATGACCTGAGGATACAAGTTATTTTGAAAAGAGTTTATCAGCATTAACGCTGGTGAGTTCATAAGTATTTAGTGTCATTGCCTGTATGAAAAATGTTTGTAACAACGTAGTGTAAATGTTCATAGCTATTTGTAAATGTTTGTAAATAGTTGAGCTCTCTAGAAAATCCTATATTTTCTACTAAAATGTAGTCTTCTACCAAGACCCGACTGTTTGTATGTTTTGTTCTTTTGTAAATGTAAGGGTTTTCCCCAGTGAAACTATCATTATCAGAATATAGTTTAAGCCCTCGCTTATGCGCGGAGATTTCAATTTAAATGTAATAGGGGAAAATAATGTTTTACCCCAGCAGTGACACTGCTGGCTAAAGTGATAAAAATGCAGACTCCAGGTAGTATTAAATGTACAATACACCTCGGGGAGTCTGTTTGCCTTTAATTCTTAGTTGGTTAATTAAAGGTTTGAATGTGAACTCGTATGTAACCATGCTGATCGACGGCTGAATAACTGATGACCCTCCGGTGTCATATGTAGTGAGGTAACATTCTGTCACCCCTTGGCGTTATCGGTTGGGACTGTAGCTAGCAGTCGGGGTATAGGAGTGCCTGTCCCGTATAGATCTATACACACAATGCCCGCTCTCCCTCCAGGAGACTCTGGTTACAAGGTGATACCACAATGAAGTGTCATATCAAGAAGTAGTTTGTCACATTCTGATTATCGTATTCAAATGTTTGTATAGTATGTCATAGTGTAGTGATGTTTTCTCTGTACTAGTATATAGTATATTCTCTTGTATAGTGTATAGTATGTTCTCTTGTATAGTGTATAGTATGTTCTCTGGTATAGTGTATAGTGTGTATTGACTCATAACTGTACTGACTCTTGTATGTGTCGTTGTAATAGTAATAGTGAGTAGTAATCCCTTAACTATACCTATTATAGTTAACTAGTAATGTTGTTTGTATGCCTCTGCTACCTCAAAGGTACTAAACTGAAGTGAAAGATTTTATATCCAGACCCATATATATACGATATATAACTAAGAGTTCAACGACATTCGGACAAATAACAGGATACCCTAAGTCCACAACCAAACAATGAACATGAAATAAGGTGAGCTATCAGTCCTAAGTCCTTCAAGTCTTACTTATATAAATATATTGGTATAGATATGAGTTTGACAATAATGTAAGTTTAAAAGGGTTTGGAAACAGTTTTAGAATCTAAAAGATTTTAATAAAAGGTTTTGAAATGCTTGAAATCCATAAGTTTGATAGCAACTTGAAAGTAATAGTAAATCTTTCTGTTTGTTCTAGTCATTAATCACATGTGATTAAAACAATGGCTAGAATGTTTCAACTTGTATTCCCCCCCCACCATAAAAGCATTTAAAATCATTTCAAAGGTTGATTAAGGGGTATGAACTCACTTGCAGTGAGTGGTTTGGATGAACGGATGGTATAGGATGCTAGGTGTCAAGTGAAGACTTGAGCACACACACGAATCCTATTTAACATATAATGACACATATATGTATCTAATTAGTGTTTAGACAACTAATTAAGCAAGTAAGGACACCCTAGGACATGGAAAACACTTTGATTCAAGTGTTAGTAGTACATAGGGTTGCATCTAGGGGTTGTAGGGCCTCACATTGGACTTTACGACCCAAATGGTAAGGCCCATGAGTTTACGGTCCATTGGTTTGCGACCCAATGGGTTTACGGCCGTAAACTCATGTCATCAAGTTTCATTTTGTGTGTTTAAGGTCCTACAAGTTTCCAGGAAGGGTGCTAGACTAAAGACCAAGCCTTAGGAAGAAGTTAGGGTCCATATGCACCCAATGTTAGGGTTTACGGCCAAGGGAGATTGCCTTGGACGTAAACTCTCTTCTGGACATGATTTCTTGGTGTTTAAAGGGTGATTCTAGTATATAACAAGCCAAGGGTAGTGTACTTACGTAGTAGAAGCTTGAAAGAGTGGTTAGAGCCCAAAAACACTAGTGTGTGTTCTTGGTGAAATGAAGAACACTTGAAGATCTACCTAAAAGAAGAGATTTCATGGATGAAATCAAGGGTGAATCAAGGATAAGAGATGTATCAACTCAAATATGGAAGGATTCACTTACCGTTTTGAAGATTTTGAGCAAAAACTTCAAGATCCTTGAGAGAGAATTCGAGTTCTAGGCTTGAAAAAGTGAAGAATGGCTGAAAAATGACTAAGGGTCGTATATATAGTATGGAGTTTACGGTCTCCATGTGTTTACGGCCGTAAACCCATGACCCTTGGCCGTAAACTCCTCTTTTGAGGGTTTATGGCATGGTTGATGGGTTACAACTTCAATTGACACTTCCATTCACTTATTACTTTGATGAACTAGGCTCGAGATACTCAAATAGACTCAAAATGGTGCTAAAAGTTAGTAGAAGCAAGTCTAACTTTGATTGGATTGAATGGTTTGTACAAGATTGAAATTTCGGGTTGTCACACATGGTTTGTTGAGCGGTGTCTGACCTGCAGGAAGGTCAAAGCCGAACATCAGAGGCCCTATGGCAAGGTTCAGCCTTTACCTATCCCCATGTGGGAATTGGAAGATATTACTATGGATTTTATCACAAAGCTACCTAGAACGACGCGAGGTGTGTTTTAGACGAGGCTGCAATTATTTCTTTGGATGACATTCAGGTAGGATGGGAGTCTGAATTATGTTGAGAAAACCAATACAGTTTTGGACAGGAAGACTAAGGTTCTTCGTAACAAAGAGGTGAAGCTAGTGAAGGTACAATGGCAGCAACGAAAGGGATCGGAATGGACATGGGAGCCGGAGGATGAGATGCGAGAGCATTACCCGGATTTGTTTACGTCTGCGGACATCAAGGAAAGTCTAGTGCAAGTGGGGGAGAGTTGTAACACTCAAAATCTGGTAATTACTCTTTATACCCTTGAAATGAAAATTATAGCAGAATGGTCCCTTCGTACGTTGGGCATACTCCGGGAGTACACTTATCGTACAAATGATGGATGATCGCAGAGGTTTGGCACGTACGCCGGGCGTACCAACGGGTACGCGGGGTGTACGTGACTAATTTCAAAGTCCTAATTTCCGGACTTGACACCTATTTAAGCATCCTTAAGTTATTGGGACTAAACCCTATCTAGCCTCTATAGCCTCATTTCGTCCCTAATCTAAGATTCCGTTGTGAGTGTGATTCCTGAGCTTAGAAAGTGCATTGGTGTCCTATTTAGAGATCATTCAAGAAGGAGAACGTGGAGATCAAACTTTGGGTGTCATTGAGCTTCTAGATCCTACATCTAGATCATCTTGAGAAACTTATGGAGGTATAAAGTCATAAGCTTGTCACCTTTTTCATTAGAATGGGCTAGGGTTTAGCAGTGGAGTCCATTTTTATGTTTTGGACCTTCTCTTGTGAGTTGAGCAACTCCTAGGACTTGAATAGCTAGATCTAAGCTCCTTGAGCTTGTTGGATGCATAAAGGTGCAATCTTGAAGGGGGTTTAGACTCCATGCATGAGTTTGGACTCTTGACTGAGGTCTTAATGGAAATGATGAAGTATTGGGGTCATTCATGGCATGCAAGGGCATAAAGTTGCCAACTTTATGCCCTAGGACATCTTAAAGGACTCAGATCTGAAGTTTGACGTCGAAATCATAAGTATTAAGCACTTAATGGTCGGTTAGTGCATACTCTGTTTGTCCGCCGTGCGTACCAAGGTGTACGCCACGCGTACAACTTCTGGGCCAGTACACTAAGCGTACTGGAGTGGTACGCAGGGCGTATGCACTCCAGTTGGATTTTGGGCTTTGTGTGGGCTCGTAGGCTTAGTGGGCTTTAATCAGCTTTGGGTCTGGTTCCATTTAGAGTTATGGGCGGATATTCGGATCTGGGCCATAATTGTATTGCTAGGACCATATTGGGCCATGTGGCCCATCATAGTTTGGACTTCGATCTTGGGCCCATTATTAAGGGATAGACTTTTGGGCATGAATGGTGGGCCAAAGATTATGATGTTGGGCCCTAGCTGAATTATATATATATATATATATATATATATATATATATATATATATATATATATATATATATATATATATATATATATATATATATATATATATATATATATATATATATATATATATATATATATATATATATATCTAATTAGGTTAATTCATATATTTATACAGTTAGAGATTTGGGCTAGTGGTCGAGCAGTTATTGTGTTCATTAGACAAAGGTGAGTCTCCTCACCATACCAATAGGTCGAAGGCACCAAGGTCGACCCTTGTTATTTAGCTGTAGTGGTTATTTGTGAATGTGCTATCAATGTGTTATGTAATTATATGAAGACCATGTGGGATTTCCCATGGCAGTTGGATAAGATCATGTGGGGGTTCCCATGGCAGTTAGTTAAGACCATGTGGGGGTTCCAATGGCTTCCGGAGCAAGACCATGGAGGGTTTCCAAGGCACCCTTATTTGTTTGTATGCATGACTTATGTGGTTTTATGTGGGGTATGTTATGGGGAACTCACTAAGCATTAGCTTACAGTTTGTTGGTTGTTTCAAGTACTTCTGGATCAAAGGGCAAGGGCCCTACTTGATGGCGCAACATGCACTCTCGAACATTTTTTCATGGACACTCTGATCTTTTGAATAATTATTCGATGTAATGGATTTTTTGGAAGTAATTTGTGATTGGAATTTATAATTAATGATCATGGGTTTAAATATTAAAATGAAAATTTTTATTTGAAAATTTGGGTTCTTCCAAAATTTAGGATTCTATTTTACTTCTTCCACATGTTTTAACCTTGTTTTTTCATAAAATATACAAATTCATAATCAATATGTGTTATCATATGTATTAACCCTCAAAATTTAACTACTCGAAATTAATTGAGGAGGTATGAGGTCAATAGCTTCTTTCGACTGCTTTCAGGGTAAGTACAAATTTCTAAAATGAATAATATATCTTTCCTTGCTTTATTTTTCTTATTTTAAATAAGAAAAATTTAATCCCCCTTCCCCTCCCCCCTTTATTTCTTTTGCCTCTATCCTCTTTCTCATCCGCTCCTAGCACCACTTCCCACCAATGACTCCTTCATGATCCACCCCATCCACTGAATCCTATTTATAGTCGTACTAATCAGTGACACGCACCAATATCATCATCTATCTACCAAATCCTATTTACAACACCCTTTTCAACAGAAACTATTTCCAATAATAACTTTAATCTTCATAAAAAACCATTTCATCTATTTACAAGTCCCCTTTCATATTTTTCATGCCATTCAAATCCAAAAGAATTACTTAGAAACCAAAAGTTAAACCTTTAAATGTCCTAAAATTAAACAAATTGGAAGCAATTTCTAGTCATATGTGAACAAATATATGTGTTATATTCTTCTAGTTTTGGTTTCTTAGTAAAAAATTTAAGATCACAAACTATTTCGCCAAAGAATCCACACAATTGTGGTTTCACTTTTCAAATTTATTTTCACCTGAAAAAAACTTTGTATTTTTTCAGCAAAAGCCCTCAACTTTGTATTTTTTTTTCCGAAAAAACTGTCAACCTTCCAAATACTTCCAATTAAACCCTCAACTTTTTTTAGGTTTTCTCGAAATAAACCCTCACATTTTGCAATTTGTTTTGGCAAAAAATCACTAAAATGGCCAAATCAGGGAAAAAAATACAAGGTTTTTTCATGCAAAAAATAAATTTAAGGTTTAATCCGGAAAAATCACAAAAATATAAGGTCTTTTTTTTAGATTATCTTTACAATAAAAATCAAATATAATTTAGTCTTAAAATTAAACTTAACTAAATACTTTTTTTCACTTTCTGTTTATTACAAATCAAAATTGGCTAATTGTAGAAATATTCACAAATCAATCCAACCAACCGTTCAACTTTCATGTTCGCAAACATGAACAACAAGAGACACGTGTGACATCAACGCACACGACAATTGACAGAAAAGTCTGAAAATTTACATAATACACCATGTCTACCACCGTTAGTTTCATGTTTTGAGTTTGCCACCTTCTTTTTATGTTGAGATCCATATTTTTTTAGAATCAATTTGTTTTGGTTCTTATGAGCTCTTAAAAAAAATTTATTTTCGTTTTAGATTATGAATTCCTACCAGGTGTTTTAATGATTTGTTCCTTTTAACACCACAATTTTTATTGAATGCTCAAGCGTGTCAAGTCTTCCAGTTGGAAGTACTTTTGTTAATTACTATAATATTTTTGTTTTTAAGGTTAAAACTACATATAGTATGATCATATTAACTGGCTTATGTTATCCATAGTCATAAGCATGCGCTTTTGGAAAATCTTTTATTCCACAAATTGTTTATTTACAAATTAAGATTATATGTTAGATTTATATATGGAAATAACCAATAAATAGCCATTAACTCGAAATTAAATGAAAATTTTATATTTTCAAATGAGCATTAAATTATCATTAATTGAAAATCTACATTTGCTTTGGAGGAATATCTATAAATTCGATTAATTAGTCTTTGAAGTTCACAACAAAAATCCAATTAAAAGGAAAATAGAAAAATAAAATGATGAATGCTACCTTCAGAATCGTCTTTTTCGTTATATTGCTGCTCACTACTGGTTATTCTCTCCATATTTCTTTCAAATTATTTTGAAGTTTAGTATATGTTTCATAAACATATGAAGAATGCGAAATAATCATTATGTTTTTTTTCTGTAATTGCAGCTTCAGGAGTTCAATATGATAAATTGGAGAAAAATAACATCGTAGATAGGAGAGACCATATTCCTAAAGAAATGTTGGACACAATTGTGGTAAAAATATGTCAGAAGACTTCAGATTGTAATGGCTTCAATTGTCCACCTAACTATGTTGTAACTTGTCTTGATCTATATTGTGTATGCACCAAACAATAACTAATCTAATAGTTGATGAAAATGTAATAAGGTGGTGCTTTTATGTAATGAAGTTCAAATCATTTTAAGTGTGTTTCAAAATATGGAAAATGTATGGATTAGTTATGTTCTTCTTTCAATTGCTTAATAAAAAGGCAAAAGATCATAATTTTCGATATAAATTAATTTACTTCTATAATGACGTTTTGACACTAATTTTGAGAATCCTTTTTTTTCGAGATGATTACATTTTGATTTTTAGTTATTTTCCATGAAGATCTCTCTCATTAACATCAAATATTTACAAACTACAATATATATATATTAGGCGGTTCCCTACAACATATACAAGCTTTTCAATATCATTATTTAAAAGCAAATGTTATAAATTGTCAATAGGTTTACTATATAAAAATCATAATAATAACCACTTCATCTTAAATTTCATATATTGTTAGATGTATTGATGTATTAATTATATTACTGTTATTATTAAGTATTTTTTTAAAATTTGTTTAATATTACAATTGTTTAAAAAACAACAAATTAGATAAAAATACTAAAGAGCTTTTGGCCTAGCGATATTAAGAGTTGATAGATAGATGCCATTGAGCCAAATATTGATGATTCAAGTCTTGATATGGATGATATGAAAGGATTTAAGAGTAGAGTAGTGGATGTGTGTTTAAGCAGTTAAAAAAACATAATATAAAAATAAAAATAAATTGGTTAGTTAAAACAAGCTTAAAAAATTATTATTAGCTACGGTGATATTACGCTCACTTTGTGGGGGGTGTAATTCAATGTCGTGTTAATTCTCACACAAAAGGTAAAACAAACATGACGTTCCAAAATATCAATAGAAAATGACAACAAGTATCAATTTACAATTTTAATTACTAAAAATATCATTATTTAGGAGGACCAAACCTCCCAACATACAAAAGTTTTGTTTTGGCCAAAAACTCAAACCCAGAAACTATTCTATTGCTAAACCCTAAGGTCGTTTGGTTTTAATATATATATATATATATATATATATATATATATATATATATATATATATATATATATATATATATATAAATTTTATATATATATATATATATATATATATATATATAATTTTTTTTTTGATATATATATATATATATATATATATATATATATATATATACCTTTTAATATTTTTTTTTGATAAATTTTATAAAAATATAATATGGCAAAATAAAAAACCTATTCATAAATTTGATAATCTTTTTGAGTGATTTACCACTATAATTTCAAATTTTCATGCAAAAGTTGCATCTTTTCTTCCACTTGTTTACTTTACATAGGCCCATTTGCAAGAATTATTGTCTTTCCTAATTTATTGACCTTTTTGTTTAAAATTCTTAATTCTAACACAAAATAATATGGGTTAGCAAAAGGATAATGTTATCAAAAAATCAGCCGAAATAAAAACGATAAAACTGATGCATAATAAAATATTTAAGGACATGTTTAGGATCCAACTTGCTGAGGAAGAGGTTGTGGTTGCCTTGGATGGTAATTTTGTTGCAGAAATGGCGGCCTTGCTTGTTAATGGGATAGTTGTATTTGTTGATAGCATATGTTTTGGCTGTTGTTCTCACCTTGATTTTCTCGGGGATGATCATAAGTTCTTTGATTATGCCCATAATAGCCTCCCATAAGATTTGCTTCTTCATATTCTTCTTCGTGAAATTGAGGGCACATATCAGTTGGGTGTCCCACTTGAGTGCAAATACCACAAGGACGGGGTGTTGAATGCAACTCTTCGTCTTTAGCTAGCATCATTACCACCTTAGTCAACTCGAATAGTTGTGCTTCAATTTTAGGAGTGTGCACCTCTTTTACAGCTCGGTGCATCCGTGTACCAATCTTCATTTTGACTCTCATGCTTTGAATCCTCCGCCATGTGTTTTATGAGATCCTGAATCTCGGTAGGGGCTTTATTTTTCAAGGAACCTCCACTTAAAGCGTTAACTTGTCTTCTTTCCTAAGGGTTCATGCCTTCAATGAAGTATTGGTGGACCTGATAATCGCTAATGCTATGCATTGGGCAACGGGCACAAATCTCTTTGAGCCTTTCTCAATATGTATGAAAGGCTTCTCGTTTGTGTTGTTTGTGATGGGTTTTGAGCATTCTAACACTCCTATGGTGTACATGCAACCCAAGATGCTTTGAATCTATGTTTTCTCTATTATACATGCAAACTTTCATTTTTCCAAAGCATCATCCTAACTAGCATATTATGGAGTATAAACAATATAAAAACTAGTTGAATGACATACCTTTTGTTGTTGCTTGAAACCTTAGACCTTTAAGAGCTTAACATTTTATGTGAATGCCTCAAATAGAATCACAACACACCTTTGGACAAAGGATGACTTGAGAGAATATGGTGCACACTAATTGGCTTACATGAACTCCAAGAATTACCAGTGCCAATTTCACCAACCAAAGGGCTTCATATATAGTGTAGCTAGATTAGGGTTACACCATGTAAACCCTAATGTGCATGACTTTCCACATTCCTTAGGCTCCATGGGTTTTAACCTCCATGGAGCATCCATGGGTCACCACATGGGTTTAGCCCAACATAAAGAACTATGGATCATAAGCCCACTTTATAAGAATGAATGATTTACACAATCAATCACCATATATTTAATTAGTCTCTTTTAATCATAGAATTAATTCTTGATCAATACTAACTAGATAATGTGATTTCATATTAATATATTAGAACTTATAATATGTGAATAAATCATGAATAACCTCTTCTCAAAAGTCCATCCTATCAAATTGTCCTGGTGATATGTTGATGGGTTTTGAGCATTCTAAACCTGTTATGGTGTACATGCAACCCTATAAACCTTGGATCTATGTTTTCTCTATTATACATGCAAATATAAGATATTCCATGGTTTCATCCTAACTAGCATAATAAGAAGTAACTATACTACAAGAATCTAGTAGAATGACATAACTTTTGATGTTGTGGCTTGAAGTCTTGGAGCTTAAGAGCCTAGTGCCTCAAGTGTGACACCTCAAATAGTTCACACAACACCAATAACCCTTGGAATAACTAGAGAATAAGGATACTTGCACCAAATTGGTTTTGCCCTCTTGTGTATACACACTAGTGCCATTTCATGAACTAGAGGCCTCTTTATATGGTGTACAGGATTAGGGTTACATTCATGTAAACCCTAATACCCATGAACTTTCATTTCCATAGGATCCATGGGTTAAAAACTCCATGGACTATCCATGAAAGCTTAGCCCAACCTAAATGAACTTGGTCCACCACAACTTGGTCCACCGCATATATATAAGAGTCCATATTTAATTAGTTCCTTTTGACCACTAGATTAATTCTAAATTAATTCTTGATCAATACTAATTCAATAATATGATTTCATATTAATATATTAGAACTTATAATATATTAATATAAATCACTAGTATCCTTTTTCTCATTTTGTCTATCCAATTGTTCCGATGCCATGCAACCCAAATGGACCATACCCAGTCGGGTCGAATACATACCAATAATAGTTTGGGCTTAGACATCTAATCCAACAGTCTCCCACTTGGATAAGTGTAAAACTATTATTGCGTATGACTCCAAAAACCGACTAGCAATCGTAGCTCTTAAAGCCGTTGTCGAACTCTGAACAAATCAATGACGCTTCCATTAGATAAGGGATCATATATTCCTCCATTCTAGATATAATATGGAGTGAGACATGGATTATAATTATTGTCTCTGTCCATTTGTTTTTTTCCGATTTCCGATTTATGACGACCGACTAATTGAACAAATCAAATCAGTCCAGGATTGGCCAAGCACTTCGAGGTGTCATCACTAAATCATCGAGGGGCCCACAGATATCGCTTTTATCCCACCAAGGGTAAAAGGAATGGATAAACTTCGACTCATATGCTTGTTCTACTACTTGTTGAATCATACACAAAGGCACGTTTTATAACATCGAGTTACCAATACGTTTTCGTACAATCAATGTATAACAAACTCATAGTCAACAACTCATATCTCTAGGTTTGAAGAATATAAGATATTATCGTCTCATGATCACTCGTGATAAAATCCATGAAGTGATTCAAATGAGCGTGGGTTGAATCCAATACTCAAAACTTATGAGCACTCATGAATGTTGTAGCAACTCTTCGTATGTCCACTACCTTGGACATCTACAAACTAGCTTCATGACAGTCTTGCCTTAATTCCTACTTCCAACGTATTATCTACTGTGGATGGTTTGAATAACTTAGTCATTTCGGAAGAATGACCTAGTTATTCTGGAAGTCAAAACATGCAAAGTGAAACACAAGAATAATCGAATCCAATATGGTCTCAGAACTTATGAATATAAATAGAACACCTTTTATTTATCACCATATTGATTACACATTATACATCGCTTACTGTTTCAAATTTATCAACTTAATACTTGAATTAAAACAACATTTGTCCCATGCTCCAAGCATGTACACTATCTTTTCTAAACACTAGTCATGCCATACACCAAGTATGCATACTATGTTTATCCAAACATTAGTTATGACATACACCAAGTATGTACACTAAGTTTGTCTATGATCTTTACTTTGTGAAATAGATCGATTGAACATAACTCCAATGATTTTCATTTCACACTCCCAAATCCTTACCCCAAATGCAAGAATTCAAAATTCCTGCCATTTACCGAAATGTGTTAGATTTTAAACTTATATGCACTGATCCTCTTGTAATGAATATGCACAAAGTCACAAAGACTTGTCAACAGTCATTACAGAGTATTCCAATGGAGAACATTCCATGGAAATGAAGTCTCAAATTCAAATTACATTGCTTTGAACATCCTTCCTGCATTAAGTTTTCACTTCTGAACAAGAGTTGCCTCTTTTCAGAATATGTCAATATGGTCCTTCTAAAATTAACAATATACTTCCAGCTGTCCCTGAGTAACCAATCTTTGGTAAACTTTAGATTGTCCTCGACAATTGCTTAATCATTTTAGTCATACCCAATTCTAGACTTTTCCCCTCTTAATGCCCTGAGCATTTGGAAAATTTAGAAAGGATGAATATTATAGCACATGCAATCGATCCTATATCCGAAGCATATGAGACACGATTCATGATGTCTCACATAAAGACATGATACTGGACCAGTCTTTTTGCTATAATATTTCTATTTCTATTTGCCAAGTTCTCATAATTCAGATTATGAAAAAGGATGATGTAATCATAATCGAATTTTAGAACGCAAATAATGGACCCACATATAGAATTTCCTTATGTTGAGCCATTCCAACACATAATTCATATATATATATATATATATATATATATATATATATATATATATATATATATATATATATATATATATATATATATATATATATATATCTTTGACTAAAGATGATTAAAACCTCAATCTAAGCTTTTAGAATTGAAATGAAGTATAATTTCATCTCCCTTAATTATAGCAAAAAAACTTTTCCCAATTGAACTTTTGTTTTTTCTATAATTAACATTGCTAACTTGCAACACTTATCATAATTATCATGCTCCCACTAACATGGTAGTTGTTAGCATAACACTTATGTTCCCACTAGCTTTGACATGTACTTAGAAATCAGCTAGACTTCTACAAATCAATACTTTATTGACTTTCTTACCATATTTCAGATTTCTGATACGAGATGCTTTGATAATTCTTTATCAAAATTATACACCTTTACTTAGATAGCTCACATGTCTGTCTAAACAACTTTAGAACTATGAAAAAGGATGACGTAATCATAGTCTCAATTGTTTAGACCTTTGCCATTTCTCACAAGTCCATGTTAGTGTGTCGGTTAACCACACACGCTCCACTAACGACTTTGAGAATGCAAATATCACAATTGCTATCTACTTAAAATCTACTTAGTGAAAGCGTTTCCTCACCATCATTTTCATAAATCGGAGAGAAACCTTATAACACTTAGATTTTATGGTGGATGTGTTGCTATCCATGTGAATTTTTCAAAACCATATTCACAAGACAAGGTTAGTGACAAATCCAAACTCATATGGACTAAACTTGTGCAATCTTAACTTCTTGCCACCTGGCAGCACCAGGGTCTGCCATTGCTTCCAAGTAGTTATGCAAACAACGGAGAACTTGTAGAACTCAGATGCATAATCAACTTTAACTGGAATGGTCACAGCAACAAGAATATGTAAACACGATAGGTTATAAACCTCAGGTCGTGTGCTAGTGATAAACTACAAGTTTCATTCTTGATTAGTGCTTGAGACTTTAAAGACCTTTAAGACTCCCACTTTCCTCTTGACATATAAGACTCTCTTGTCAAGACCCATTCCTTGACAAACAAAATATTCAAGAGATAGTGCGGATTCTTATCAAGACAAACATTTCACACAATTGGCCTTAGTTGGTCTTTCTTTTATCCAAAACATCACAACTTACCAATTTCAAATGTAAAAGAGTAGAACACATTTTACTCTTACATTTGACGAGTGTTATAAACCTTCTTTAAGATATGTCATTCAATTTACAATCTTGGAGTATGACTCTAAGACTTGTTTTGGAACAAAATATGACTCATCTTATTGATTTAACCATTTCAACAATTCATGACTCCTCTTCTTAGCCATAAGAAGGCACTAAGATGTCCTTAGAGGATGAATTATGATATGGTCTCACAATCATTAAGATGATCATAAAACATGATACTAAATTACTCTCCCATCTTTTTAGATTTGAGAAACTTTTATCTTTCTGCCAAATTTGATTCTTCTCATTCGTTCTGCCATACATCGAAACTTTTCCAATGTTTCAGAATTATACTAAAACTTGTAAGTATAACCATATTTACTAAGCTTTAGTAAATCATGACGAATATTCTTATCTATCTTTGTGGTGGACTTGACCAGTGCACACGAATGTGTACTCGATCCCTTAGTCCTTCACTTGACTCATATATACATGTGAACAAGGAATTAGTCTTAATTTTCCAAAAATGAAAATTCTCATTCATCATATAATACAACCTGCAATATTCCAAGTTTCGGTCCAATTGAAACTTGGGTGATGAGAATCTCTCCTTATTTGGTAAATTATAACGCTACCACAAACGAAAGAATGAAATCCATTTTTCCAATATTGCTATCAATGGAATCATATAAATGCCATTTTAAGGATATTTAAAATAAATAAAACTAAAATCTTTCTTTTATTTTTAAAACTTGCGGAAAAACTTATCCTTACAATACAAATGTATATGAAAAACTTGTTGTTATCTATTCTTAAGTAATCTATCACAACTCTTAAGCAACAGCTCAAAATTCTGATCACCGAACCATGCGATCGAAATACATCTTCGTGATCAGAATCAACATATTCTTCCTTTAAGCTTCCTCTTTTCTTTGATTCTTAAAACATCAACATGTGTCCTACTCACATCATGTAATAAGAATCTCCACAGAGGAACTTAATAGAGTTAGATAGTGGACTTACATGAAGTAGAGTCAAACTTTTGACTTGACTAACCTTATGATCTTTCAGGTAAATAGGGCAGCTTCACAACCAAAGCCCCTACCTTTGGCAATATGGACTCTTTGGAATGGTACATGGGACTATCTCAGACTTAGCCTTTCTCTTTACCATTTGGTCAACCGAGTTGACTACCGTCGATCCCTTTCCCTTGGGAAGAGAAAGCTTTTCTAGATTTCTAATGTTACCATTGTCAAAGTCCATGGAAGTTTGGGAAGTCGATCTTCCAACCAAATTTGCTTTACCAGTGCTCCAAATCGTTGCTGATTCAGCAGTACCAAGAAAATAGATAAGATCATTAAGGGTCATGTCATAGTCTGTTTCATTGTAGTCCCAAAGGAAACTCACTATGTGACTTAGAAGGTGATTGAACATCCAACTTTCTCAAGACTTTTACATCCAACTCTCCCGGCTTGTTAATATATGACTTCATCTCCAAGATATGATCACACATAGACCTTGCTTTCCAATAGGGCTTGAGTGACCTTGAACTATTCAAGAACTTGTGGGTTAGGGAGAATAATTGGAGGAGGTGGAGGAAGAGAAGTATGATTTCCATTATCCAACCATGGAACATCATCTTCATTAGGAAAGCATGTTCCAAGGGATTTGGTATGATCACAGATGTCTAAACCAGACATCTAATATGGGAGATATTCAAGTTAGTAGATTTAAGTCCTTAATATAACACCCAATATGAAATATTAAGGCTAGGACCCAACACAATATTTTATAACTTTGAAGAGGGATGTCGTAATCCAAGCTATAAAGTATTTGAAGGTCGGCAAATGACGATTCTCCAATTTCCACCATGAAAAACAAAATAATTTATTAGGTTTTTAATTGGTTTTGAAACTCCTAGATATTTTGAGATTCATTGAACTTTTCAATGGCATGTTTCAATCTCGATTGTGCCCTTCAGGTTTTGTGATTGGGATGCCGAGGATCACAAAACAAGGTGTGAATTACCATGCAAATATACTTGGTACCCTTAATATTTATCACTCAATCGATGTGCCGGTTAACCACACACGCTCCATTGATACTATGATAAACATTAAGTTACCCTTTGCCTACCTTGTTAAAGCCAATTAGTGTGCCGGTTAACCACACGTGCTCCACTAATCGACTTAAGCAAAGTGGAAAGTGTAATTTCATGGGTTAGCACCAAATTCACATTTTCCTAAAGTAACTAAGATTGGGAATTTATAAAAGGTTTAGTTACTTTATATTTATCATTATAATTATAATGAAGGGACAATTCTAGTCCTTGTCCTACCCGTTCGGCTAACGACCCTCCACCAGTCAAGGAAGCGGTGGGTGAGAGTGTACACCCATTAAACTGCCATTTTATAGGCAGTAACCTTATACCCCCCTTATAGACCAGCTTCGTGAATGAGGTCTACTAACGGTAAGACTGACTTTGTTCTTATACATATACATATATATATATATATATATATATATATATATATATATATATATATATATATATATATATATATATTATTAACTTATAATACTATAAAGTATAAGAGTTAAATTTTAACTTTTAAAATTCTAAGGGCTTAACTTGGAACTAGAGTATTCATGAGGGGAAACTTTACAAATTCCAAAAACTTGAAGGCAAGTTTTGAACTATTCAAAAAAATTTGGATTTTCATAACTAATGAGTTTAATTAAGGTTTTAAAAACTTTAATGAAGTTTCTCTTGAATATCCATAACTTGAGGACAACTTATGGAGTTAATAACACAAAAAGACTCTTCAATTTTGTAACCTTCGCATTTTAATGAATCTTTAAAAGGAATGACTTTTGGTAATCCATAACTTGAGGTCAAATTATGGACTCCATTAAAATACATTTAGATCAAGAATTAACTAACAAGCACTTTGCAAATAAATCCTATGATCTACCAAAACTCATAAGAGTATGAACAATCCTATCAACAATTTAAAGAAATATATAAACACACATAAAACTTGAAATTTTGATAATAACTTTGAAATTGGTTTACCATAATCATTAACACATCAAAAACAGGTTTTATAAGTCCAAAACAGTTTAAGGTAATTCTAGACCAATTCCAGCCTTAAAACACGAAAATATGCCAACTGGAAGTCAAACTCGTCGAGTTCCTTACAAGAACTCGTCGAGTTCATGCCTTAGCACATGAACTCGTCGAGTTTATAGCCAGAACTCGTCGAGTTTTCAGTCTTGGCAGATTCTCAGCTTTGAAAAACAAGTTTGCATCAAGTATAAATGAAAAAAAGCCTAGGCTCTGATACCACTGATGGGTTTTGAGCATTCTAACACTCCTATGGTGTACATGCAACCCTATAAACCTTGGATCTATGTTTTCTCTATTATACATGAAAATATAAGATATTCCAAGGTTTCATCCTAAGTAGCATAATAAGAAGTAACTATACTACAAGAATATAGTAGAATGACATACCTTTTCATGTTGTGGCATGAAGTCTTGGAGCTTAAGAGCCTAGTGCCTCAAGTGTGACACCACAAATGGTTCACACAACACCAAGAACCCTTGGAATAAATAGAGAATAAGGATACTTGCACCAAATTGGTTTTGCCCTCTTGTGTATACACACTAGTGTCATTTCATGAACTAGAGGCCTCTTTATATAGTGTAGAGGATTAGGGTTACATTCATGTAAACCCTAATACCCATGACCTTTGATTTCCATAGGATCCATGGGTTAAACACTCCATGGACTATCCATGAAAGCGTAGCCCAACCTAAATGAACTTTGTCCACCACAACTTGGTCCGCCACATATATATAAGAGTCCATATTTAATTAGTTCCTTTTGATCACTAGATTAATTCTAAATTAATTTTTGATCAATATTAATTAAATAATATGATTTCATATTAATATATTAGAACTTATAATATATTAATATAAATCACTAGTCTCTTTTTTCTCATTTTGTCTATCCAATTGTTCCGATGCCATGCAACCCAAATGGTCCATGCCAAGTCGGGTCGAATACATACCAATAATAGTTTAGGCTTAGATATCTAATCCAACATATGCAACCCAAATGGACCATGCTACTCTCGGGTCAAGTACATACCAATTATAGATATGGACTTAGAGACTAATCCAACAGTCTCCCACTTGGATAAGTCTAATAACTATTATTGCAAGTACAACTCTTCGAACTCTGACCTAGTCAATGACGCGTCCATTAGATAAGGGATCATATATTCCTCCATGCTAGATATCATATGGACTGAGACATGGATTTTAATCATTCTCTTTGTCCATCTGTTGTTTCCCGATTTCCGATTTATGACGACTGACTAGTTGAACAAATCAAATCAGTCCAGGCTTGGCCAAGCACTTCGGTTTGTCACCACTAAATCATCGAGGGGCCCACAGATATCGCTTTTATCCTTCTAAGGGTAAAAGGAATGGATAAATTTCAACTCATATGTTTTCTTTATATACTCATCAAATCACACACAATAATATGTTTTATAACATCGAGTTGCCGGTGCGTTTTCATATTATCAATGTGCAACCGACTTGTAGACTGCAACTCATATCTCTTAGTTTCAAGAATATAAGATATTATCATCTCACTAATCACTCGTGATAAAATCCATGAAGTGATTAGATGAGCGTGGGTTGAATCCAATACTCGAATCTTATTCCAGGAACACTCATGAACACTACAACTATGTCCTAGACAACCTACAGACCCATTCATGACAGTCTTGCCTCAATACCTACTTCCAAAGTATGATTGGCTGAGGATGGTTTGAATAACCTAGTTATTCGGGAAGTCAAAACATGCAAAGTGAAACACAAGAAAAATATTAATCCTATATGGCCCAAAACATTTGAGCCATTTGATTACTCATTATTCATTGTATAATGTTTCGAATAATCAACTTAATACTTGAATTAAAACAATAGTCATGCCATGCTCAATCTAAGCTTTTAGAATGAAAAAAGAAGTATAAATTCCTCTCCCTTAATTATAGCAAAACAACTTTTCAAACCCTGCAACTTTGCGAATTGAAATTTTTGTTTTCTATAATTAACATTGCGAACTTGCAACACTTACCATAATTGATTATGCTCCCACTAGCATAATAGTTATTTCTTTATTAGCATAACACTTATGCTCCCACTAGCTTTAACATGTATTCAGAAATCAGTTGGACTTCTAGAAATCAATACTTATTGACTTTCATTACCAAAGTTCATATTTCCGATATGATATGCTTCAATAAAACTTTATCTAGGCTTCTCAAAATCATACACCTTTCCTTAGAGAGCTTACATTTGTGTCTTAACAATTTTAGAGCTTACATCAATAAGTCTCAGTTGTTTAGACCTTTTTTCCATTTCTCACAATTCGAAGTATGACCAGGGATGCCGTAATCATACTCGAATTTGAGAATGCAAATATCACAATTGCTATCTCATTAAAATCTACTTTGTGAAAGCGTTTCCTCACCATCATTTTCATGAATCGGAGAGAAACCTTATGACACTTAGATTTTTATGGTGTATGTGTTCCTATCCATTGTGAATTTGTCATAACCATAATCACAAGACAAGGTTAGTGACAAATCCAAACTCATATGGACTGAACTTGTTCAATCTTAATTTCTTGCCACCTGGCAGCACAAGGGCCTACCATTGCTTCCTAGGTTGTTATGCAAACAACTGAGAACTCATAGAACTCATATGCATAATCAACTTTAACTGGAATGGGCACAGAAACAAGAAAATGTCAACACGATAGGTTACAAACCTCAAGTCGTGTGCTAGTGATAAACAATAGGTTTTATTCTTGATTAGTTCTTGGAACTTGTGAAGATCTTTAAAAATCATACTGACCTCTTGACATATAAGACACTCTTGTCAAGAACCATTCCTTGAAAAAAAAATATTCAAGAATTAGTGCGGATTCTTATCAAGACAAACACTTCACACAATTGGTCTTAGTTGGTCTTTGTCTTATCTAAGACATCATAACTTACCAATTTCAAATGTACAAGAATAAGAAGCATGTTACTCTACATTTGATTAGTGTTATAAACATTTCTGAAGATATGTCACTCAAGGCACAATCTTGGAGTATGACTCTAAGACTTGATTTTGGAACGAAGTATGACTCATCTTTTTGATTTAACCATTTAAACATTTCACGATTGCTCTTATTAACCATACAAATGCACTAAGATATCCTTAGAGGATGAAATGTGATATGGTTTTCCATAATCATTAAGATGATCATAAGACACGATACTAAAGTACTCTCCCATCTCTTCATATTGGAGAAAATTTTATCTTTCTGCCTAATTTGACTTTCTTATTTATTCTGCCATACATTGAAACTTTCCCAATGATTCAGAATTATACTTAATCTTGTAAGCATAACCATATTTACTAAGCTTTAGTAAATCATGAAGAATAGTGTTATCGAACTTTGTGGTGGACCTGACCAGTGCACAACCTAGTGTACCCGATCCCCTAGTCCTTCACTTGACTCACTTATACATGTGAACAAGGAATTAGTCTTAATTACCTAAAGACGAAAATTCTCATTCATCATACAAAACATGTTGCATGATTCCAAGTTTCTGTCCAATTGAAACTTGGTGACGAGAATCTTTTCTTATTTGGTAAATTTTGACACTTCCACAAACGAAATAATCAAATTCATATTGCTAACATAGAAAAATACAAACATCAATTTTTTTTCATAAATGTCATTGTAAGGAGATATAAGATAAGATAAAAATCAAAATTTTATTTATTTATAAAAGTGCGGAAAAACTTTTCCTTACAATGCAATTACAAATGAAAACTATGTTTTTAAAAATTTCTAAGCAATCTATCATAACTCTTAAGCAGCAGCTCATAAATCTGATCACCGAACCATGCGATTGAAATCCATCTTCGCGACCAGATTCAGCATACTCTTCCTTTAAGCTTCCTTCCCTTTGCATGATCCAACAAAACATCAAAATACAACCTAGTCACATCATGTATTAAAAATCAACAAATAATAACTAAATAGAGTTAGATACTGGACATACCTGAAGCAGAACCATACAATCTGACTAAAGTTCTCAGGTAGTCAGGGCAGCTTCGATTCCAATGTCCGTTTTCTTGGCAATAGAAACATATGGACTCTTTGGAAATGGTACACGGGACTATCTCATACTTAGCCTTTCTCTTGACCACTTGGTCAACCGGGTTGACTATGGTCGATCCCTTTCCATTGGGAAGAGAAAACTTTTCTGGACTTCAAATGTTACCATTGCCAATGCCCATAGAAGTTTGAGAAGTAGATCTTCTAGTCAAATTTGCTTGACCATTGTGCCAAATCATTGTTGATTCAGCAACAATAAGCAAATATGTAAGATCAATAAGGGTCATGTCGTGATCTGTCACATAGTAGTCTTTAACAAACTCACTATATGACTAGGGAAGTGACTGAAGAACCCAGTCAATAGCCAACTTCCTTGGGAAAATGACACCCAACTCTCCCAGCCTATCAATGTGTGACTTCATCTCCAAGACATGTGCATACACAGACCTTCCATCTCGGTGTTTGCTATCCAATAAGGATTGAGTGACCTTAAACTTTTCAAGTCTTCTAACTTGTGGGTTAGGGAGAATAATTGGAGGAGGTGGATGAAGTGAAGTATGATTTTCAATTCCACGAACTAACCGCGGAACATCATCTTCAAGAGGAAAGCTTGTTTTAAAAGATCTGGGAAGACCATAGTTGTCTGAACTAGACATCTACAAGGGAGAAATTCAAGTTTAGTTGATATAAATCCTTAATATAACACCCAAATGAAATATTAAGGCTAGGACCCAACACAATATTTTACAATTTGGAAGAGGGATGCCGTAAACCAAATCGCAAAATATTTGAACGTATGTAAATGACGATTTACCAATTTCCACCACGAAAAACTAAATTGAACATTAGGTCTTAAATGGATTGAAATTCCTAGATACTTTGAGATTCATTGAACTATTCAATGGCATGTTTAAATCACAAACAAGGTGTGAATAACCATGCAAATTAGCTTGACACTCTTAATGTTACAAACCGCCTAATCAATATGCCGGTTAACCACACACACTTCATTGATCTATGATTAACATCAAGCTACCCTTTGCCATGCACTGTCAGTCCAAATTAGTGTGGCGGTTAACCACACACGCTCCACTAACGACTTAACAAGGTGCAAAGTGCAATTTCATGGATTATCACCATATTCACATTTTCCTAAAGTAACTAAGATTGGGAATTTAATAAAAGTTTAGTTACTTTATAATTATCATTATACCTATAATATAATAATAGTATAAGGGTTGAATTTTAAACATATAAAATTCTAGGGATTGGAACTAAATGTGTCAAAAGAAGACTCTACATTTACAAATTCCAAAACTTTAGAGCAAGTTTTGAACTATTCAAAAACTTTTGGAATCCATAACATATGAGTTTAATATAGGCTTTAATGAAAAGACTCTTGAAAATCCATAACTTGAGAACAAGTTATGGAGTTCATAAAAACATTTATGGAAAAAGACTCTTCAACACCATAACCTATGAGTTTAATGAATTCTTTAAAAGAAAAACTTTTCATTTTCCATAACTTGAGGACAAGTTATGGAGTACATTAAAGGCCATAAAGATCATCAAATAAACTAACAAGCATGTCAAATAATGTCCATGATCTAGATTAAACTCATATGAACAAGATAATTCATTTCAAACAAATTTCATGTAATTAGCATAATCATATAAACTAATACAAAACATGAAACTTTGACAATTATCTTCTAAATTGGATATGCTTGATCATTACCACATAAAAAACAGGCTTATAAGTTCAAAAATAGTTTAGAGTAACGATCCTAGTCCATTTCTAGCCTTAATGGTCGAAAATCTGCACTCTGGAGCACCAACTCGTCGAGTACATGAACTGACTCGGCGAGTTGGTAAGTTTTTTGCTTGGACTCGGCGACTCCATCAGTGGACTCGGCGAGTCCACTGTCCAGAACAGCAGAAAATCGATTTTTCAAGCTTAAACAAAAAGTAGCATCAAGTATAATTGAAAACAACTCTAGGCTCTGATATCACTGAAGGGTTTTCAGGATTCTAACACTCCTGTGGTGTACATGCAACCCTAGATGCTTTGGATCTATATTTCTCTATTATACATGTAAACTTTCATTTTTCCAAAGCATCATCCTAACTAGCATATTATGGAGTATAAGCAATATAAAAACTAGTTGAATGACATACCTTTTGTTGTAGCTTGAAACCTTAGACCTTTAAGAGCTTAGAACCAATAGTGTGAATGCCTCAAATGGAATCACAACACACCTTTGGACAAAGGATGACTTGAGAGAATATGGTGCACACTAATTGGCTCACATGAACTCCAAGAATTACCAGTGCCAATTTCACCAACCAAGGGGCTTCTTATATAGTGTGGCTAGATTAGGGTTACACCATGTAAATCCTAATGTGCATGACTTTCCACATTCCTTAGGCTCCATGGTTTTTAACCTCCATGGAGCATTCAATGGTACCACATGGGTTTAGCCCAATATAAAGAACTATGGATCATAAGCCCACTTTATAAGAATGAATGATTTACACAATCAATCCCCATATATTTAATTAGTCTCTTTTGATCACAGAATTAATTCAAAATTAATTCTTGATCAATACTAATTAAATAATATGATTTCATATTAATATATTAGAACTTATAATATATTAATAAAACATAAATAACCTCTTCTCAAAAGTCCATCCTATCAAATTGTCCTGGTGATATGCAACCCAAATGGATCATGCTGCTCTCGGGTCAAGTACATATCAATTATAATTATGGTCTTAGACACTAATCCAACAGTTTGATCCCGTTTATTTCTATTCTTAGTGTCAAGGCCTTCATTGCGGGGAAATATTTTTCTAAGAAGAGGCGTACAAGGTCCACCTATGTGTTGACTGTCCTCGGTGGGAGATCATAAAGCCAATCTTTAGCTCCGTCTTGCATTGCAAAGAGGAATTCCCTAAGCTTGATTTGATCCTCCGTGATAGTGTGTGGTTTCATGCCAACACACACAACATGGGATTCAGTGATGAATTTATGGGGATCTTTGTTTTCTAGGCCTCTAAAGGTTAGGAGTAAGTGGATGAGACCGGATTTTAGTTTAAGGTTTGTGGCTGCTGAGATGGTGATGCAAAGAGGTTCAACCTCTTACCTCACCCATTGGCGGATGGTTTGATAGGGTGGATTTTGTGGACCGTGGTTGTTGTTGTTGTTGTTGTTGCTGTTTTTACCTCTGTTTCCTCATTGGTCTCCCATGGTGGAAGTACAATTTGAGGTTTCTGTGAATGTGATGTATGGGATGTTGTGAGTAGGTGAGGAATGTGGATTGGTGTTTCTGGATGAGGATGGTTGTGGTTAGAGTGATAAGGTTTCTGTTTTGGTTTCGGATAAACTTGAGATGGGTATGTCCTCCCAATGTTAATGACTGGAGGGTGGATGATGAAGAAGTATCGGAACACGGTTGCCTCTTACGAAGCTTGGCTTGCTTCCATAACCTCTTTGTAGTCTTCTTTATCTCCATGTCAATTGGAAATGGTGTACCTATACGAAAAGATCTATGCATAAACATTTAGTAACACCGTGTCCTCGAAAACGGCTTAAAATTGTTAGGTGTGTCAAACCCAACAAATAATAGGGGTACAATAGACTCCAAATACACTGATTTAATTCACTAAAAAGTAGTACAAGGCAAGCATGGTCGAACCAAACAGACATGGCATAAAAGTTTATACCTCTTTGCACAAGGTACTTTGATCATAAAGGGGGTTCTGTTTTCAAAAGTTAAATAATGAAAATAACAATCTACGTTGAAAACATGTAGAAAAGAAAATAGATTTGTAAAGAATTTGTTGGAACGGTTCTAGTACCCTCGCTTGATATTAATGATTGCTATTATAAGTTGGTACTGAATGATATTAACACGCTCTAATACCCTCGCTTGCCAAATTATCTAACCAAAACATGCTCTTTGACTAGACCTAGCTTTACTAATTCAATCTAAACACGTTCTTAGATTGTATTGAAAAACTACATTAAGTTTTGTACAAGCTTCCCAATAATGTTCAAATTTTCTCATATGCTCGAAAGTGTGAAAACATATGATATATGTTCCACAATAAAAAAAACCTATTGTTTGTTACCAATCATTAACTTTATACAACGATTAGGTTCCCTAAAAGCTAATTAACTACACAAGAATTCAATTCATACAAGTGGCCAATCAAACATAAATCAAATTCAAGGATTCTAGTTTAAACAAAAACATAATCACTAGAATAGAATCATAAATCAAATATCAAGCCATATGCTTCAAGTCAAGCAATCAACATGTTTTGAACAAGAACTAGAAATTAGGGTTTCTTAGCACACATGGCTAAGAACAAATCAACCAACAAAAAGATGAAAGTGGAAGTGTTTAATTCTTACAAATGGAAATCCAAAATGTTTGCAATGATTAGTAGCCTTCAAGAACTCCCAAAATCTCCCAAAATCGCCAAAACTTGCTCATAAACCAGTCTCTAGGGAAAAATGGCAACTTCCCTTATTTTATTAACTCCTCACATGCTTGCAATATGACCATGGGTTTTTAGCATGGTCATGCCTTTTTGCCCATGTGTGTTTTGCATGGTCATGTATTTTGACCATGTGTTTTTAGCATGGCCATGCCTTTTTGTTAAAACTCCAATAAGTCTTTAGACTTAGCTTGGACAGCTTCACCATGAGTCATGTTGCTTAAATATTTGCTAAAAAGCACAAACATGTCATGTGTCAGTGTGACACGACCCGTTTTTCAAACGTAGTCCTTTTCTATGACGATATGCAACGACTCGGGTTATGGCGTCATGGTTTCTTCCATGACATGACTGGTCCATCTTCTCTTCATGCCCAATTCTCAAAGCTCCAAGCTCTAAGTTCCATCGTGCCTACAAAATTAATCAAAAATAGTGAAATACCAGGCATTTTGAATAAAACATGAAAGTGCCTAAATAATTAACTCAATTAGAGAATTATGAAGTAGAATGAAATGAAAGATAGAAATAGATATGCAAAAATAGGTGCATAAAAAACACTTATCAGAGCGCAATACCTATTTAGATTACTCTGTCAATTTTTTTTTTGTTAACGTATGGTATGACACTTACTATTTTTTTATTTAAAAATAAACTATAAATAAATAAAAAAATCTATAATTTTGAAGCAAAAGTTAAATAAAAAATCACATAAATATGATATCAACACCACACGGACATAGTATTACTATAATCGGTTAACTATTTGTGTTTCGAATCATGTGTGTGACCACTATTATTTGTGAACATGATACCAACTTAGATTACACCTAATAAAAGAATTTATTTTTTTTATTAGTGTGTAGTATGATACATAATTAACCAAACAAAGATTTTAATCGATCGTATGATTTTTTATTAAATTTTTGCTTCCAAAGAGTCTTAATTATATATACTTTAATTTATTGTGTGTGTATATATATATATATATATATATATATATATATATATATATATATATATATATATATATATATATATATATTCGAAATTAGAAAAAATAAAATAATATATAAGTATCATAAGTATAAAAACCAATTAGAGGCACATTTAGAAATCAAAATGAAGGAAGTGGATTTCCAAATCAAATAGATAAAAATCAAAATAAAAATAAGTTACAAAATCAAATAAGGAAATCATAACGGATCACAATTAAGAAAAAAGTTCGGATGACGGTGGTTATCAAAAGGTACAAAAGTAAAAATGCAAATATATTAAGTGGATGAATAAAAAGTGGAAGTGGAAACTTCCCATATGTAACAATTGCAATAAATCTAATAATAAATTCATATTAATTTCCTTTTTAATTTCAAAAATTTTAAATTAATGTCTCATTAGTTTCTTTTGTTTATTTATCCAATTATTTATTTAAGTTTAAAAGATAAAAAAAAAAAACACTTTAATTTTAATAATTCAATATTTTTCTTATAAATTCAAACTTATCAAATGTTTAAAATTTCATATTTAGTTTTCTCTTTTAAATGAACGCATGTAATACATTGGTGTTACACTTGATATATATATATATATATATATATATATATATATATATATATATATATATATATATATATATGTTATACGATACTATACTATAAAATATATTAGTTATATCTTGAAATTTAAGAAGTATAAGATACAAAGCTTTTGTACAAATCAATTATGTATAAATAAATCATTAACACTTGACAAACGTACGGAGACATGAATTAAGGAATATTATTAATAAAATTCATTTGGAGTAAAATGACAATTTTAAAATATTAAATTCATCTATATAATTAATTTACATTTCTTAAACTAAATACTGATATTAATTAAATTACATCAAATGTACAAACACACAATACAAATATAAGGTCTTGACATAATTTTTTTATTTAAAAGTGGTAAAGTTTTATTACATAATAACTAATAATAAAATCTAACAATTGTTTACCCGTAAAAAAACTATTCATCAAAAGAGTTATTTATCGTCGCCGCTTTGAATGGGACACATCTAATATATATATATATATATATATATATATATATATATATATATATATATATATATATATATATATGCATTTTCGAACGTTATACTTGAGAAATTATGAAAATTTTAGGAAAGATCTGTGAAATTCTCTGCTTTGTTTTTTTTCTGATTTTTTTGTAGATCTAAACTACAATGTATTTTTTTTGATGTGGAAATGGTCTTTGAAGGTTTTATAAAAAAAAAATGTAAAATTCTCATAAATTTTCTCATATTTATGTTTGCTACATATTAATAATGTAATGAAAATGATCCACTATCATAACATAAAACACAAGAAATACAATTTTGGTTTTTGAAGTCAAACGTATCCATGCTCAGACCTTAATCCTTATTTGAGTGAAAATTGAGATTTCTTTGCAGACCATCATTCATGTTTCTTTATTATCTATGCAAAGATCACAACCCATAAAAATTATGATTTTATTTTACTTCTTCCACATTTTTTAACCTTGTTTTTTCATAAAATAAACCAATTCAACATCAATTTTTGTTTGCATATGTATTAACCCTCAAAATTGAATTACTCAAAATTAATTGAGGAGGCTTGAGGTCCATAGCTTCTGTCGACAACTTTGAGGGTAAGTACAATTTTCTAGAATGAATAATATATCTTTCCTTGTTCTGAAATTAATAATATATCTTTCCTTACTTTTTTTTTCTTATTTTAAATAAGAAAAATATAATCCCCCCTCCCTTCTCCCCCCCCCTTATTTCTTTTGCCTCTATCATGTTTCTCCTCTACTCCTAGCACCACTTCCCACCAATGTGTAACATCCCGACTCCCATGTATAATATTTAATTAATTATATTCATGTTGACAGTGCAACTCGACGATTTGGAGGCCCCAACTCGCCGAGTAGATAGCTTAAATGGCCGCGCGATTTTTAGAGTCTACTCGACGAGTTGGAGGACCCCAACTCGACGAGTAGGAGCTAAGTGTGAAAACCCTAATTTTCAGGGTTTGTACCCTATTTAAAGGACCTTAAGCCTTCATTTCCGCCACCCTTATCATTTTGACACACTGAGAGAAACCCTAATCGAGCTGTATTCATCTATGAGAGAGAGAGAGAGGCTAAGATTGTATGTTCTAGTGCATTTTTGGAAGGAGAATGAATAACAAAAGGCTTGGAGCGAGAAGGAGCCCTTGGATCTAGTATTCTTTCAGTGCTAGCTTCTATTTGGAGGTAAAAAGCTACCACCTTGATCATTGTTTGGTTAGATCTCTTCACTACGGAGTTTATGGCCATTTCCATTCTTTCTTTGGGCCCTTATATTATTTGAGCTTGCCATGGAGTTGAGACTTCAGAGCTGGACAGTATGAGGTCCCTTGGGCCTAAAGATTCAAGCTTTATCAAGCTATTGGGCAGCCTTCATGCATTAAACCCTCTATCGAGCTTGTTTTGGCATTTTGAGCCCTAGATGTCATGCATGGACGTAAAGCTTGCAGCCTTACGTGATACTTCAGCCTTAGAAGGCTAGATTAGTTCTTCTTAAAAAGGTTTGAATGAAAGAATGGACTAAATGGACTCGATGAGTTGATGAGCCAACTCGACGAGTTGGTTAGGGTTTTCCCCGATAGTTTGGATGCATTACAACTCATCGAGTTGGTGAGACAACTCGACGAGTTGAGTTGGGTTTTTCCTGATACTTTAGAGAAAACGAAGGAACTTGACGAGTCACATAGATGCACTCGACGAGTTAGGTCAACATGGACCGTTAGATCGAGTGTTAACTTCCATTGAATTTTAGGGTTTGGTCAAGACATGATCTATGGAGACCATGGAGGGGTAAAATGGTCTTTCACCCTTTCCGAGAGATAGAGAAGGGGTGACTTCCATTGAATTTTAGGGTTTGGTCAAGACATGATCTATGGAGACCATGGAGGGGTAAAATGGTCTTTCACCCTTTCCGAGAGATAGAGAAGGGGTTAGCCTCACTTTTTAGGGTTGTGGATAAAGTGTTAATTGCTTTTGATGATATTGTTGCTTATTTCGATACTTTGGTTATCTCTGCTAGTAATGAAGCTAAGAAATCTTGTACACAATTACTAGAGGTTCAGAGGCAATTGGATTCTAAAAGAGGGAGAGTAGAGTATCTAGAGTTACAGTTGAAAAATATTTCGGTTGATAGGGAAAATTTAGATAAAGATGTAAGGATGTTATTGGCCCAAAGGAACATATATTGTAATTCTGCTAAATGCTTTTATGTGAAATTAACTGCATTGCATCACTCATCTTACATAAGAAAAGAACAACATAGGAAGTTATTACCTTTTCTAGCTTTCGAAAGAGAGAAGGTTGATAGCATATCTTATGATTGTGAGAAAACAATAGCTGAATTTGACAGAGTACCTGACAATAGGTTTGCATATGGTATTGTTAAAATAGATGAATATCTTGATGCAAATGAACTTGTTGATATTGTGAATGACACCTTGACCAAAAGTGAACAAATAAAGATTTTGAAAAGAACTGAGAATTCGAAATCTGACTCTCAATCTAATTTTGCTGATATCGAAGACAATTCTGATAGTTTTAGTGAAATCAGTGAAATTGAGGAAGAGGAAAGTATCGATTGTTCTCAGCTGTCTGTCATTAATGTCACACCTAAGTCCAAAGGCAAAAAAAATGTGTAATGATTAGATGGTTAAGATTGACACTGACAAACCCTCTACTTCAAAAGTTTGTGATTTCGATCATGTGATTGTTAGAGATAGTCAAAATGATAGTAGTGATGATGAGGATGATGATGAAGTTACGAACACAAGAACCACAACTAATGATGTTTCGAAGGAAACATAAATCCCATGAATTGTTGTTGATCAGGTGTATGGTGAAACAAAAAAATTCGATAAAGTGATGACAGAAAAAGGTGCTCATTATCTCGAAACAAACTCAGTAGTGTATCCGAACTTCAAATGCACAGATAATGTGATCTTTCCCAGTCAAGTGTTTGTCGCTGCTGGGAATGTTGATAACATTAAACCTGAAATTAACAAGATGGTTGGAGAGGATAACAAGAAAACATCAGATGAAGGATTCTTTTCTAATCAAAGCACCGTCGAAAACAATCTCACAAAGAACTATTATACTTTTCAAAGACAAAAACCACAAAGAAAATGGGTTGAAAAACAAGAAAACACAAAAGAAGTTCCAAAACAAACTGAAGTTGAAACCAAACAAATTGTCAAAATAAATTCACAAGAGTTTAAAGATCAAACTGACAAGTTTTCGAAAGATAAAGGAATTTCAAAAAGACAAGCTCGGAAAGAAAATCTTTTGGCAAATTGTTGAGTTTCGAAAGAAACAAAATGATTTGACAAAGAAATGGTCTGAAAAGACAATGTCTAAATCTGATAAGACTATGTCTTTATCAAGTTCAAACGATAAGAAAAATCCCGCACAATGTAAAAAGACATTGTCTCCATCCGTTTCACAACCTAATTCTTCGAATTCCATACATCAAACCACTAAATCATTTTCACAAACTACTATTCAATCATCACAACCATATATGTTTCAAAATCAAGGATCACCAAAGAATTTTAATTCTAAAAAACAACTAAAGTTTTCTCCAAATCAATTTTCAAAACAGAATGCTTCTTCACAATCATCAAAGAATTTTCAAAATCGATTTTTTCGAAAAAGTGTCAACACAAATGTTCAAAATCGAAATTTTGAAAATATTCGTTCTAAAACTCATGATAAATTCACTCCACAACAACCAAACTTTCCAAACCCATCTATGAAACACCAAACCAAAGTCTCATACACAAAAGGTCAATCAGATGTGAAGAATATTGATCATTTGCTTGAAGGCAAAGGGAAACTCTACTAATCAGGAAAATTCTCTCAACAACAAATCAAAGATGAATATGAGAAGTATTTGAATACATCTTCAAATGGAAGTTCATCTTCGAAAGAATCAAATCCTTCTGTTACAGCATGGCGACCAATTTCGAAAGTCAAGAAAGTTGAGAAACAAACTGAGAAGAAAAAGGCGAATGTCAGTGACAATCCTAAACCTTCGAAAGTTTAGGTATCTGCGCCTTTAACTCATGATGTGGACTAAATTGATAGTCTCAAATCAAAAGTTCGTAATTGGGTTTTAGGTTCTTCATTTCATTATGTATTTCAAGCTAATCACCAAGGACCAAAACAGCCTTGGGTACCTAAATTCTTTCATTAAATGCAGGTGTTGTGTGACGAGCAATATGACGAAAAATGGTATATCGATAGTGGTTGCTCTCGTCACATGACAGGAAAGAAGGAGAATCTGCGTGATTATCGAAGTTTAGAGAATGCATGAGTAGTGAAATTTGGAAATAATCACAAATGTCAAGTGAAAGGGTATGGTAAAGTTACGAATGGGCAATTTACCGTCAACACGGTCGCATATGTCGAAGGTCTTCAACACAACTTGATAAGTGTTTTGCAACTTGTTGTAGGCCCTGACAATCAAGTACTGTTTAATGAAGAAGGAAGTATCATTTCAAATGTCAATACAAAAGAAGTTTTGCTCAAATCCAAAAGACATGGAGATATGTTCACTCACGACATCAAACCAATAGTTGAGAAACCCTCAGTGTGCTTACTTTCGAAAGCTTCCACAGATGTTAGGTGGTTGTGGCATCGAAGACTTTCTCACTTGAATTTTCGAAATCTGAACAAACTGGTGGTAAATGAGCTAGTTCGAGGTTTACCTGTTTTAAAATTTGACAATGATACTTTGTGTGCAGCTTGTGAACAAGGTAAACAACATCGAAAATGTCATCCTGTGGTAATTAATTGAAAGATTGTTGAACCGTTGGAATTACTTCACATTGGCTTATGTGGGCCATCGACTGTTGAAACTCTCAACAAGAAAAGGTACATTTGAGTTATTGTTGATGATTTTCTCGGTTTACTTGGGTATACTTTCTCAGGTTAAAATCTGAAGTTGCCCAAACAATGATTGCTTTCATCAAACATATCGAAACAAGCTTAAAGAAGAAGGTTCGAAAGATCAAGAATGATAATTGTTTAGAGTTGAAGAATAATATTCTTGATTCGTTCTTAAATGATCAAGGAATTTCGCATAACTTTTCTTCACCATATACACCTCAGCAGAATGCTGTTGTCGAAAGAAGGAATCGGTCACTTTGCGAAGCGGAAAGGACGATGCTCACATATGCGAATCTTCCATAATAACTTTGGGTTGAAGCTGTTTTAACTGCATGTTTTACTCAAAATAGATCATTTATTCATCGTTGTTTTAACATCACTCCTTATGAAATAATCAATAACCAAAAACCTAATGTCAAATTCTTTCACGCTTTTGGATGCAGGTGTTTTATTATGAATCTCGAGGATAATCTTTCAAAATTCAGTCTAAGGCTGATGAAGGAATATTCTTGGGCTATTCACACAACTCGGTTGCATATAGGGTGTTGAATAAACGAACACAAAAAGTGGAAGAAACGTTTAATGTCACTTTTGATGATAATTACGTTAAAAGAGTTGAAAAATCTTTCGAACAATTTCCAATTTTTAATGAATCTAATGTTGAGCCTGAAAGTGAGAATTCAACAGATTTTGATTATGATTTAATTTTTGGTGTTCTAGAAGAGTGGTTGATGCTGAAGTCAGTGTTGAGGACAATCACATGTGTGAAGCATCCAAACATTCTGACACATCGACATTGATCTAAGAGAATTCAGATTTGAATTCGACATCAAATTCTCCAAGAAATAGCGAAAGACTGGTAAATGATCAAGTGGAGGGGGAGCACTTGCATTCAACTTCTCAGGTAGAGGGGGAGCATTCTTTCGAGGGGGAGAATAGGAGAATGGATGGAGATGTCGAGGAGGAGCATCTTAATGATGTCAACGTCGAGGGGGAGCATAATGATACAAACATGTCGAATTTGAATCAAAGTGAAACCTTTCATGATTCAAATGACAATATTTATGTTGCAGGTTTAGAAAACGATGAGATGTTTGAAGATGCACCATTGGATTTTGATCCAGCATATCCACCACTGGAAAAATGGACAAGAAATCATCCAAAAGAACAAGTTATTGGAAATCAACAAGATGGAGTGTTAACAAGAGCTCAAATACGTGCAAATAATAAGGTACTCAATGCTCATCAAGAGTTTTGCATGCTTAATATTTTTATTTCGAAAATAGAACCAAAGTTAGTTAAGGCTGCAATGGAACAATCAGATTGGGTTGTTGCAATGCAATCTGAATTGGCTGAATTCGAAATAAACAAGGTTTGGAGATTAATTCCTAAACCAAAAGATGTTTCGATTGTCGGGTTAAAATGGATTTTCAAAAATAAAACCGACATAGATGGTAATATTGTTCGAAATAAGGCTAGGCTTGTAGTAAAAGGCTATTCGCAACAAGAAGGTATCGACTATGAAGAAACCTTTGCCCCTGTCGCAAGACTCGAGGCTGTTCGAATATTTTTAGCCTATGCAGCGCACAAGGATTTTGATGTCTACCAGATGGATGTTAAGTATGAATTTCTTAATGGAGAACTCGAAGAAACGTTCTATGTTGAAAAACCCCCAAGTTTTGTAAATGTAGAATTTCCTGATCATTGTTATATCTTAGATAAAGCTGTTTATGGGTTAAAACAAGCTCTAAGGGTCTAGTATGCAACTCTTACCATTTTCTTAAAACAATCAAAATTTAAATAAGGATTAGTTGACCCCACATTCTTTCGAAAGAAAGTTGGGAATCATCTCATGCTTGTTCAAATTTATGTCGATGATATTATTTTTGGCTCTGCTGACACTGCTTTGTCTAGTGAATTCGAAAATTTTATGAAAAGTCAGTTCGAGATGAGTATGATGGGAAAAATAAATAATTTCCTGGGCTTAAATATTCGTCAAAGCAGAGAAGGAATTTTCATTAATCAAGAAAAATACACAAAGAATCTGCTGGAAAAATTTGGATTGACGAATAGCACAAAGTTACGAGTACCAATGGCAGTAGGAACAAGGCTCACACCTTCGTTAGACAAACCAACTGTTGATTTAACTTTATACAGAAGCATGATAGGTTCGTTACTTTACCTCACGGCAAGTTGACCTGATATTATGTTTTATGTTTGTAATTGTGCAAGGTACCAATCAAATCCCAAAGAACCTCACTTGACTGCTGTGAAGAACATTTGTCGATATCTCAAAGGAACAATTTCGTTAGGAGTATGGTATCCTTCGAAATCAGGCTTTTTCATTCAAGCATTTTCAGATGCAGAATTGGGAGCTTGCAGTCTTGATAGAAAGAGTACAAGCAGCAAATTTCAATTATTAGATGGGAAGCTTGTAAACTGGCAATCGAAAAAGAAAACTTGTGTCGCAATTTCGACTGCTGAAGCTGAATATGTTGTTGCTGCAACTTGCACTTCTCAAATCATTTGGATCCAAAGACAATTGTGCGATTATGCAATAAATATGAAAAAGATTACATTGTATTGTGATTCACAAATTGCTATACGCATTTGTCACAATCCTGTGCAACATTCAAAAACTAAGCACATTGCACTTCGTTATCATTTTATAAAAGAACACGTGGAAGATGGAAATATCGAAGTTCATTTTGTAAAGACGACTGATCAGCTTGCTGATATCTTCACAAAACCCTTAGATGAAAAATCATTTGTTAGAATTTTGACAGGGTTGGGGATGATGGATGCGAGTTCCGTTCCAGGAACAACTTCGAAAGAATAGCTCACGAACGTTAAGCAGGGATGTCCATTAAGCGGTTACTGTTCATTGTTCAGCTGCTACTGTTCATAGTCAACGCTTCGACACACTTCGCTTTTGACATCATGATGTTTGGCTACATGAAAAATCTTCGCAAGTTTGGTACATTTCTTTTTCATGTTTTACTTTCGAAAATTTTCTTTTGCTCGTTCTTTCTTTTCGAAAAATCAAAAACACCAAAAATATTTTCGTTTTGTTTAATTTTCGAAAAATTCAAAAATACAAAAAGCTTTTCCTATTTTTGTTATTTTCTTCACATAACCAAAAACAAAAAAGATTTTCTTATTGTTCTTGTTCGTAGTTCACTTTGTTTCTTGTAGCTTTCCATGAAGATATTTCAAAGGGTCATGCTTGCGATTCTGGGGTCAGGTATTATTTTGAAAAACTGTGTACTAGTTAAGTTGTCCCTAGAAGCATGATCCAGCATGTCAACCTAAGCCTCCTTTGACACAATGTGTGGTATCGAAGCCTTAATGAAATTTTCATCTCGACAATTTCATCCCAATCAGGCTGTATTCACATTTGTCCATGAGATACCTTACTCTTCTCAAATGAGTTAAGAGTTTAATGCTTGGTCCATATATAGCAGAGCTACTTTCGATTCTACATCAATCTTTTCCATCCTAAAATTCTTACACATTCACACACAAATACATATGTCCTTAAGATCTCTGACAAAAACCAGTCAGGATTTAGACATTACAAACTTATGTGTTAATGATCTTCATTCATGAGGCCTTGATGAAAGTGAAACCCATATTTTCGAAATATTCAAGGAATTGACGGGGAACTGTGTTCCAAAAATCACGAAACATTTGTTTCAGTAGCAAATTTTCGATACTCCAAATAATATTATTTCCTTTTTAAGTGATTTTGATCAAATGTTTGAAACCCACGACATTTGTTACCCAATAGCATCCTTGTCATTTCATAAAAAAATTTCCAAAGCCTACTTGTCACTTATTACACTGGTCAAACAAGTAATTTCAGTTACAATTACTCACACTTATGTCAAGTGCTGATATGTAACGAAATCATTAAACCATCTAAAGAAGCCTATTCAAAAGAGTCCCTTCGAAACTTCTTTACAAGTTATCGATTGTAATTCACGAGAAAACACACAAGCAGTTAGTCATCTCTCTTGATGAATAACGAAGCAATCTTTGCCTGGAATTTTTCTGCTTTTATGTCGAAATAATTTTTGACATCACAGAACCAAAGTTTTCTTTATTTGTTTATTATCTAATTCTTTGGCACACTATTGGACTTTCGAAACGTTTTCTGGTGATACAGTTGAGCTACTAAGCGTGTTTCTCGGTTGTCATGCCCATTACTTTTTCTGAAATGGCCGTCTCAACAGTTGGTGGTGCGTGTTTCAAGGGGTTACATGGCATGACCATTAATGTTAACGATTGGGATTCAAATTGAAGATACGTATAAAAGGGGAAATTGTTGGTCTTTCACTCTTTACGCTTTCAAAAAGAATTCACAAGGCGATTTGAGCCCTAATTTTTCTCTGTTCATCGAATTTCAACAAATCCTAATCAATAACTGCTACTCAAACCACTACCACTGAAGATGTTTCTTCACAGCCGATCATGAAAATCCAAAGTACTAATTACCAAGTCGATGGTGATGTATCTGTGTACCCAGAAGAACTGAAGATGCTAATCGTTGCTCTGAAACATTCAGTCTTGTCAACTGCAATGTTCAACTCGTTTGATGTTCCAATGTCTTGGCTTTCATTGGCTGGTTCTACTACAACTTATAGCAAGGCAATGGATGTGGTCACATTTAACTTAGTAAATGACAAGAAATTTCGCATCTCCAAGAAGCTGTTTACTCAAATTCTTTAAATCCCTAATTCTCCACCATTCTACAACGTTACGAATGATCAAGTCCTTCATATGTTCAATGAGATGGGTTATCAACCTACTCTCACCAAAATTAGTGAGTTTAAAAAGTCTGGTCGGCCTTGTATCTGGAACTTTTTATTTGGAATTTACCTTTGATGCCTTACTGGTCGAAGCGTTGGTCTTGATATAGGGAGACTGGAAGTATATGCCATGGTTGCTGGTATTTACTATGATATGCCGGTTGATTATGCTACGCAAATGTGGAAGGAGTTTCTAAAGAGTGTGGAAAACACAAATGTCATTCAAGGGATTTCATGTGCAAGGTATTGGAGTCTTATCATTCGTTATGCATATGATAAAAAAGGAATTCAAGTGCCTGTTGATGAACCCAAAGCTGAATTCTTGAAGTATCATTTTTCCGAAGATAGTTGAATATGATGAAGAGGTGTTTCCAAGGATAGCACATATTCCTGATGCTATGCTTAAGAAAGTAGACCCTGCAAACCCAGTACTGGTGGCTTATTTGAAAACCATCAATCCTTCTGTGGAAACTGGCGTTCTTTTTCCTCGAGGTGATGAGGGTTCTTCCAAGAAATCTCGCAAGTCTAAGAAAGTTGTAGATGCTAGTCCTTCGAAACAACTTCAAGGGAAGGAAAGCATGAAGTCTCCTAAGAAGAAAGCTGGTGATGCAGTTAAAGTTTCGAAAATTGTGGAAAAGCCTATTGAGGCTGTAAAAGATATACCTTCGAAGAATTTGGTGCCGTCGAAATCAGGCATTTTGAAGCGACTTAAGAAGAAATCAAACGGACCAAGGCACTCTCCTGAAAGATCGTACAGTTTTTCTCCAACTATGGTTAGAAAGCCTCATGTTACTCACAGAGGTGTTATAATTCGTGACATACCTACACCAGTTTCTCCTTCATTGAAAAAGAGGAGGGTTGAAGATGTTGCGAAACACATCACCAAGAAGCAAAAGAAAAGGAGGCTAATTATTCGTCAAGATTCAGTATATGATGAAATTGTACCAGAAACTCAGTTACCTTCCATATCATCACAAAAGAAGTCTACACCGGAGGAAATTGAAGTAATTCCACACGAAGTGTCGACAACCAAATCATTTAATGAGGAGGTTCGCACTTCAGGCATCATTGCAAACATATCTGATACGGGTGCAAATGTCATTATGGGTAAGTGTGCATTGAATCCTGAATCTTCGAAAGGTACCTCTCAGATCATAAAATCCACTACTTTTGAAAATATCACAACAAATCCCACTACTTCACTTCCACCGTTTGTTTCGAAAGTCACTACTACAAACAACTCACCCACTTTCGACAACATCCTACAACAACCCATTAATACCGTGGTCATTTCTCAATCTACTAATCCACCCAAAACCACATCTGATCACGAAACCGATAGAGGAGGTTTTATTGGTTCGTTTGCAGACTTAGAATTTGATCATGAGGAAGAAGAAATTCTGGATCATATGCTAATGTCTGGCAAACAATTTAAAATTCTTAATCGAAAGCTCAACTCTATTCTGCAATCACAAGCTGACGCAGGGGGGACCGAACTCAGTTTCAGGACTTGAAATCGATGTCATGCTCAAGGCCCAGAAGCTTCGACTTCGACTAAAACTTGATTTGATGGATAAAAATAATGAGCTCAGAGTTAAGGCACAATCTGACTCATTTAATGGCGAAATCAAGGAACTAAGAATGGTGGCAAAAGAACGAAATGTTCTTTTTGTCAAGGATGTCAAAACGGTTCGGGAAGATGTTAACAGGAAGGTTGAGGAGCTGAAGGTCGAAGTATCGAAAGATGTTAATGAGTCTAGTACTGATTATTCTTCTCTGCTTTCGAAGGTTGATATAATTGCAGCAGCAGTGACGAAGTTCTTTGAATCATTTCAATCTCCGATCCCCAAAGTTGATGCGAAAGCTGCTGCTGATCTTTCAAACTTTGGCAAATTGGATACAATGCTTGAGGATTTGAAACAATCCATTTCGAAGTCTGGATCATCATCTTCTTTATTTCCTGAGTTTCTAACTCAAAAATTTCAATCTCTTGAAAAGGAGATTCAGAAGGAGTTGGCACCTCTATCTCAGTTTACTACCCTTTTACCAACAAATGCCCCACCTGTTGTCATAGGGGTGCAAGGGGGAGAAAAGGTGGTTGGAAAAGGAGAAGAGGGTTCTAGGAAGATAAACGATGATGCGAAGGTGGTTGGGAAATACTTGTCAACTCAGATTCCCACAACATTGTTTAAGAAAGTTGATCCTGTTATGGCAACAACAATAACAACAAAACCTATTCAAAAAGGTATTGTTATTGGTTCGTCAGGAGAAGGAGGGAGTTCGAAAGTTATAAAACCTATCACAGAGGCTGACAAAGGGAAAGGAAAAGGTATTAGTACAGAACTTTCGAAAGAACAGAAGAAAGCATAAATTGAAGCTAAAATGGAGAAGCAAAGACAAATCCAGAGCATTTTGAGACTTAAAGAAAATGATCCTTCAAATTTGGATAAAGGCGATCCGAGGAAGTTGCATAGCTATGAAAATATCGAAGCAAGAGTGTCATATAATGAGATGTATGCATTCTAGAAAAAGCCAAGGAAAAGCTATGAGATAGAAAACACTGATATGAACCAGCTTGATTTCCCAATTAACGAGATGATGTTCATAACAGCGCAGTATAAAATTGTCGATAAATTCAAAGATATCGATGAATTTTTACATATGAAGATTAGATTTCATGCAGTGTTGGGAAAGGATCAGGAGGAGGTTTGGTACCTTATCAAGATTGTTCGAGTGATATGTGTGACTAAGGATGTTATGTTCGAGAACATGATTCAGAATTTTCGTTATCATGTAGTGAGAGCAAACAATGTGGCTTTCGACTTTTCAGTAGCTGATTTTCCACTAATGAACTTGAATGACCTTATTCAAGTTGCATTGATTCTTAAGGATATGGATGCTTCGAAGCTTCAAGGAACAAGCAAGGAAAATTTGAGACTTGGTCTTGGTCACATCAAAATTTTCATAGACAATTACTATGATTGTCTAGCTCTTACTGATATTGAATTGGCTACTTCGATGTGAAAAGAAGTAAAGGTTTCACAAGAAGTGGTGAAAAGCCAAGCTGAGTTGAAGAAATATGTTGATGGTGAAATATTTTTAAAGCCCTTTGGTTTGGTTTTCACTGGGAAGAACAAGAAAGGAAAAACCACGAAGTTTTTGTTCCAAGCTGCTGAAGTCGAAAGATAAATAACTGCTCAGTATACAAACTTAATTGTGCGTATGAACAGCTGTAAGAAAAACAACGAAGGCGATAAAGCAGAATTGAAGAAGGTTATGACTTGGTATTCGGAAATCAGAAGAATGATGCATATGGCTGCTCAAATACTGATGAATTGAAGATTCGACATTGCTTACAAAGGGGGAGATTGTAGGTGTCGAATTAGGTTGTAAGATGTCAAATATATTTGAGTAGTTTCAAATTCTATAATCTATTTACTAAGGCATATTAGTTTCGAAGTATCGATGTTTAGCCCTTATTATTTTTTGTATACTTTCATATTCTCCTATAAATATGAGGTGTACTCAGAGTTAGATAGAACTTTTTCCCGATCATTCTGTCTAGCACACTCTTTGTATTCGAAAGTATAATTGAGCTATAAACCAGATCTTATTTACTCTACGTGTTCATATTACGTTGATTACTCTTATTTCTTTCTTACGTGATTAAACAGTTCTACAACGAGGTAAGTCTTCTCACTATACTAACTCGAGTGGTAATACTATGTGACCGGAGGGTCTTATTTGAGTTATTGACCGGAGGGTCTTATGTGCTTATACTGAGTTATGGGATATTATGCATTTTGTCTTTGTGATTTATGCTATATATTATTCTAGGGTTTACGAGTTAGGACCGGAGGGTCCAAACCGAGTTGAGAGACTGGAGGGCCTTCATTGAGACACGTGACTGGAGGGTCCATACCGAGCTATAGCCATGAGAGGCTTATTATTGGTGTATGTGGTATTTTGGGGAACTCACTAAGCTTCTTGCTTACAGTGTTGTGTGATATGTGTTTCAGGTACCTCTCAGGATTGCGGGAAGGCGCCGACTTGATTGTACTCACCAGTTACAGTTTATGTTCTTTTGAGGATTTTGGTATATTCTCAAACATTTTGTTTCCTTGTGTTTGATAACTTATACATTATGTGGCTTTTGAGAAATGTGATATTGTGTTTTATGTGATTTTAAAAATGAAAAATTTATTTGAAAATTTAGAGTGTTACAAGTTGGTATCAGAGCCTTCGTTTGCGGGATTCGGATGTACCATCGGGTATGTCTGGACTCAAACTGAGGATTTGAGAAAATTTTCTAAAAAGAAATGATTTTTCTAAAACGAGTAAGATCTTTTAAGAGAAAACAAGATGAAACAGTGTATACAATCAGCCAGAGCCCGAACGGTGATTTCCCAAAATACCATTACTTGTTTATATTATGAGATACTTATGATATGTTAGAGTTGCATGCTAGAGAAGGTATTTCAGGAATTTAGAGCTGGAGTTTCCTGATTCATGATGCCTTAGCCTAGGGAATGTTGTTGATTGATATTGTCTGCTATTTGCTCTGTATGTGTTGATTAGGAGTACCTAGCATGAATCTTTTAGAGAGAGTATTGAGTCGAGGAGTAAACTAGGAGAGATACCTAGATGTGCATTGAGAGATTTACTGAGAGAGTAGTTTGATATCCATGAGGGACATGGTACCTGTGAATTAGGATTCTAGGTTGAGGACATAGGATAAATACGGGTTGGTGTGGAAGGTAGTATTGGGCCAGTACTATTGAAAGAACCAGATCGGTACGCGACCCAAGTAGGAATATCAAGATTCTAACAAACATGTATAGATGAGTAAATGCATGTGTGCTTTAGCCTGTTCTTGATGATTTCTGTGTTTTATTTCAGATAGAGACTATGGTTGCTACCAGAGGATCAGGCTCAGGTAACCCTGAGAGGGGGAATACCAGTGATGAGGAGATTCGCAGGATCATTGCGACTGAGGTGGCCGCAGCTATCAGGGAGTTCATAGAAGAGATGTTTGGGTCTACTAAGACCAAACTGATTGAGACTTTTGATGAGCGATATGCTGCTGTCACAGAGGCTGTTGTTTCCGCATCTACTGCAACCCTAGCTGCTGCGAGGCCTCACGGGGGTGATTCGTTGTTGCTTCGGGAATTTAGCAACACGAAGCCACTAGAGTTCGACAGGACCCAGGACCCGATTGCTGCTATGAGACGGATTTATGATATTGAGGGATGTTTCTATACTTGTTAATGCCCTGAGGACCTGAAGGTTCGATTTACGATGAACTAGCTTCGCTTGGGAGCGAAGGACTGGTGGAGGTTGGTGACGACTGATTGCAGACCATGCAACAGTGACATGGGAAATGTTTACACAGCTATTCTGAGATGAGTATGTTCCCCGGGTGGAGAAGGAGCGGTTGGACCAGGAGTTTCTGTCTCTCAAGCAAAAGACAGAAACCGTGACAGAGATTACTAGGATGTTTCATGAGAGGGCGTTGTTTTTCCCCGGACACGTGTCTACGGAGCAGGGACGTGTGAGCCGGTACTTGAGCATATTGAGGCGAGACATTCGGGAGTTCGTGGCGAATTCATCATGTCGGACATTGGCTGAGCTATAGACCAATGCCAAGAGGAGGGAGATTGAGCTGTAGATTCAGGTTAGAGAGGAGGGGGAGTCTTAGGGTAGAGACAGGAGAGCAGTACAATCGCAGCCGACGACTACGCGAGCTAAGCCCGCTGGCAAGTGCAGCGAGAGTCATGAGGGATCTTTCCGAGTAGGGATTTGCTACAAATGTGGAAAGTAGGGGCATATGGAAAAGGACTACCCCAAGGGATTTTTGGTTTGCTTTCATTGCAACCAGACCGGCCATCGGAAGGTCGAGTGTCCTCAGATCACACAGGGATCAACCCAGGCTTCTGCTCCTGCTGCTTTGCGCGTTACTGATGGTCGCTGGTGAAGGCCGAGGTTCCAAGAGCTCGTGGGAGAGCTTTCCAGCTGACTACGAAGGTGGTCGCGCAGCTCCTGATGTTGTGGCTAGTACGTATCATTTTCATACATAGAATTTCCTTATGTTGAACCATTCCAACATAACATTCATATATATTTGACTAAATTTGATTCAAATATCAATCTAAGCTTTTAGAATGAAATCAGCTATAAATTCCTCTCCCTTAGTTATAGCAAAAAAAACTTTTCAAACCCTGCAACTTTGCGATTTGAAACCTTTTTTTTTCTATAACTAACATTGCTAACTTGGAACATTCACCATAATTGTTTATGCTCCCACTAGCATAATAATTATTTCTTTATCAGCACAACACCTATGCTCCCACTAGCCTTGACATGTACTCAGAAATCAGCTGGACTTCTAGAAATTAATACTTATTGAATTTCATTACCAAAGTTCAGATTTATGACACAAGATGCTTTGATAAGCCTTTCAGACTTCTTAAGCTCATACACCTCTCAGATGAAATAGCACAAGTGATTGTTTGAACCTTTCAGAACTTAAACTAATAAGTCCCGAATGTTCAAACTATTTGCCATTTCTCACAATTCTAATTATGAAGAGGGATTCCGTAATCATAATCGAATTTGAGAATGCAACTATCACAACTGCTAACTCTAATCTTTTAAAATCTATGACACTTAGATTTTTATGGTGTATGTGTTCTTATCCATTATGAATTTGTGATAACCATAATCACAAGACAAGGTTAGTGACAAATCCAAACTCATATGGAGTGAACTTGTTCAATCTTAATTTCTTGCCACCTGGCAGCACAAGGGCCTACCATTGCTTCCTAGTTTGATATGCAAACAACTGAGAACTCATAGAACTCATATGCATAGTCAACTTTAACTGGAATGGGCACAGAAACAAGAATATGTCAACACAATAGGTTACAGACCTCAAGTCGTGTGCTAGTGTTTAACAATAGGTTTACTCTTGATTACTTCTTGAAACTTTCAAAATCTTTAAGACTCCAACTGACCTCTTGACATATAAGACTCTCTTGTCAAGAACCATTCATTTACAATCAAATATTCACGAGTTAGTGTGAATTCTTATCAAGGCAAACACTTCACACAATTGGTCTTAGTTGGTCTTTGTCTTATCCAAGTCATCACAACATACCAATTTCAAATGTACAAGAGCAAAAAAACATTTTACTCTACATTTGACAAGTTTTATAAACCTTTCTGAAGATAATGTCACTCAAGACTCGATCTTGGAGTGTTACTCTAGGACTCGATTTCGGAATGAAGTATGACTCATCTTCTTGATTTAACCACTTCAACAATTCATGATTCCTCTTCTTAGACATAAGAATGCACTAAGATGTACTTAGAGGATCAATTGTGATATGGTTTCCCATAATCATTAAGATGATCATAAACATGATACTAAAGTACTCTCCCATCTTTTCAGATTGGAGAAACTTTTATCTTTCTGCCTAATTTGATTCTTCTTATTCATTCTGCCATACTTCGAAACTTTCCAATGTTTCAGAATTATACTTAATCTTGTAAGCATTACCATATTTACTAATGCTTTAGTAAATCATGACGAATAGTCTTATCGATCTTTGTGGTGGACCTTGCCAGTGCACAAGAATGTGTACTCGATCCCTTAGTCTTTCACTTGACTCACATATACATGTGATCAAGGAATTAGTCTTAATTTACCAAAGATGAAAATTCTCATTCATCATACAATACAACTTGCATGATTCCAAGTTTCTGTCCGATGGGTGATTCCAAGTTTGGGTGATGAGAATCTTTCCTTATTTGGTAAATTATGACACTACCACAAACGAAAGAATCAATTCTATTTTCCAATATTTCTATCAATGGAATCATATAAACAATAATTTTCACAAATGGCATTGTAAGGATACTTAGAATAAATAAAAACTTTTCTTTATAAAATTTGCGGAAAAAGTTTTCCTTACAATGCAATGAAAACTATGTTGTTATCTATTCCTAAGCAATCTATCATAACTCTTAACTAACAACTCAAGAATCTGATCATCGAACTATGTGATTAAATCCATCTTCGTGACCAGATTCAGCATGCTCTTCCTTTAAGCTTCCTTTCTTTTCTTCAATTCTACAAAACATCAATATGCGACCTTGTCACATCATGTTTCAAGAATTTACAAATAGGAACTTAATAGAGTTAGATAGTGGACTCATCTGAAGCAGTGTTATACACTCTGTCTGTACCATCCTTGTGGTCCTTCTGGTACATACGACAGCTTCGCAACCAATGCCCCTTCTCTTGGCAGTAAAAACATACGGGCTCTTTGGGAATGGTACACGGGACAATCAAAGACTTAGACTTTCTATTTCCCTTAGAAGGAGAAATCTTTTCTGGACTTCCAATGTTTACCATTTTCAATGTCCATGGAAGTTTGAGAAGTAGAACTTCCAATCAAATTTGCTTTTCCAGTGCGCCAAATCATTGTTGATTCAGCTGCAACAAGCAAATAGGTAAGATCAATGAGGGTCATGTCGTGATATCCCATATAGTAGTCCTTAAAGAACCCGCTATATGAATTAGGAAGTGACTGAAGAACCCAGTAAATAGCCAACTTCCTCGAGACTTCGACACCCAACTCTCCCAGCCTCTCAATGTGTGACTTCATCTCCAAGACATGTGCACACACATACCTTCCATCTTGGTGTTTACTAGCCAATAGGGTTTGAGTGACCTTGAAATTGTGGGTTAGGGAGAATAATTGGAGGATGTGGAGGAAGTGAAGTATGATTTCCATTTCCACGATCCAACCGTGGAACATCATCTTCAATAGGAAAGCTTGTTCTAAAAGATTTGGGAAGATCATAGTTGTCTGAACTAGACATCTACACGGGAGAAATTCAAGTTTAGTTGATTTAAGTCCTTAATATAACACCCAATTTGAAATATTTAAGCTAGGACCCAACACAATATTTAACAAATTGGAAGAGGGATGCCATAATCCAACTTTCAAAATATTTGAAGGTAGGTAAATGACGAGTTACCAATTTCCACCACGAAAAGCAAAAAAAGAATTTTAGGTTTTAAATGAATTGAAACTCCTAGATCCTTTGAGATTCATTGAACTATTCAATGGCATGTTTAAATCTCGTTTGTTCCCTTCAAGTTTGTGATTGGGATGCCGAGGATCACAAACAAGGTGTGAATAACCACACAAATTAGCTTGGTACACCCACTGTTACAACCACCTAATCAATGTGCCGATTAACCACACACGCTCCATTGATCTATAATTAACATCAAGCTACCCTTTGCTACACACTGTCAGTCCCAGATTAGTGTGCCGGTTAACCACACACGCTCCACTAACGACTTAACAAGGTGCAAAGTGCAATTTCATGGGTTAGCACCAAATTCACATTTTCCTAAAGTAACTAAGATTATGAATTTAATAGAGTTTAGTTATTTATGTTTATCATTATACTTTTAATGAAGGGAGAATTATAGTCTTATCCTACCCGTTCGGCTAACGACCATCTACCAGTCAAGGAAGTAGTGGGTAAGAATGGACACCCATTAAACTGCCATTTTATAGGTAGTAACCTTATACCCCCCTTATAGACCGGCTTCGTGAATGAGGCCTACTAACGGTAAGACTGACTTTACTCTTATACATATATATATATATATATATATATATATATATATATATATATATATATATATATATATATATATTAAACCTATAATATTATAATAGTATAAGGGTTGAATTTTAAAATTTTAAAATTCTAAGGGTTGGAATTAAAGTATACATGGGGGGGGGGGGGAGGGTAACTTTACAAATTCCAAAACTTGAGGGCAAGCTTTGAACAATACAAAAACTCTTGGTTTCCATAACTTATGAGTTTAATATGGTTTTTATGGAATACTTTTCAAGTTCCATAACTTGAGGACAAGTTATGGAAGACATTTAAAAAAGACACTCTTCCATTATTCATAACCTATGACTTTAATGACACTTTAAAAGATAAAACTCTTCATTTTCCATAACTTGAGGATAAGTTATGGAGTTCATAAAAACCATTAAGATCAATTATTCCAATTAACACAATAATCAAATAATTTTTCAATGATCTAGATCAAACTCATAAGTAAAGATAATTCACATCATCAATTTACAAGAAATTAGCTAACCATATAAACTAATACAAATCTTGAAACTTTGACAATCTTCTTGTTTTTGGATGAGGATAATCATTACCATAGCATCAAAATCAAATTTTATGAACAAAAACATTTTGTGGTAATGATCCTAATCCAAAACAGGCCAAAAAAAACTCGAAAATCTGCATCCAGGACAACCAACTCGTCGAGTTCCTTGATGCACTCGATGAATCCAATAGTATCTTCAAGCAACTCGTCGAGTCAGCCAGTGGACTCGGCGAGTCCTGCTGACAGAATGAAGAAAATTCGATTTTTTTTGCTTCGAAAACAAATAATAACATCAAATATAATAGAAAACAACCCATGGCTCTAATACCACTGTTGGGTTTTGTATACTACAACATCGTATGGTACACATACAACCCTAAATTCCTTGGATCTATGTTTTCTCTAATTATACATGTAATGATGTTTCCAAAGCATTAAGCCTATGACTAGCATACAAAGGACATAAACAATATGAAATACTAGTTAGGATGATATACCTTTTATGTAGCTTGAAACCGTGTTGTATTTGGCCTTTAGAGCTTAGCACCAAAAGTATGAATGCCTCAAATGGCTTACAACACACCTAGGAAAAAGGTGGCTCTTGAGAGAGAATTCCATGCACCCAAAATCGTGCATATTTCTCTAAGAAAAGATGCACACGTTTTTGGTCATAAAGCAACATATTTATATGGTGGATTCCAAGGGTCATGGGTTTAACCCAAATCCATACCCATGGGTTTTATGATCCTTGGATCATGTGTCCCGACTCTTTATGTATCCATACATAAACTTAGTCCAACAAGGATCATAAGGCCAACACATATAAATATAACTAATTATCATAATTAGTCCCCATAGATTTAATTAGTCTCTTTTTATCACTAAATTAATTCCCAATTAATTCTTGATCAATACTAATTAAATCATATGATTTCATATTCATATATTAGACCTTATAATATATAAATAAATCATATATAACCTTTTCTCAAGAGTCCATCCTAACAAATTGTCCTGATGATATGCAACCTAAATGGACCATTCTACTCTCGGGTCGAGTACATATCAATAATAGTTATTGGCTTAGACATCTAATCCAACAATGAGATATGTTAGTATGATATTTGTATGGAAGACCTCGGGGGGGGGGGGGGGGGGGGATGGTTCCTAAGGCAGTATACTAACACAATGTGGGGGTTCCCATGGCAATTAGTTATGCGTGTTATGTGGTATGCTAACTAATATGTGATATGTGGTATGCTAGATATTTGTGTGATATGCGGTGTGCTAGTTAACTCTGTGTTGCTTGTATGGAAGACCTCGAGGGGTTCCCGAGGAAGTGGGATATCAGACCATGTGGGGGTTCCCATGGCATTCCAGGCTAAGACCACGTTGGTTATCCCATGGCATTCGGTATAAGACCTTGGAGGGTTTCCATGGCATCCTAGTATATTTGCATGATTAGTTTGTATGATATTTTCTTGGTAGGAAGACCATGTAGGGGTTCCCATGGCAGGAAGACCATGTGGGGGTTCCCATGGCAGGAAGACCATGCGGGGGTTCCCATGGCAGGTAGTAAGACCGCGTGGGGGAGGGTCCAGTGGTACTAGGTGTAAGACCCTGGAGGGTTTCCATGGCTTCCTTATATGATTATATGCATGGCTTATATGATTGATATGTCGTATGTGGTAGACATAGCTTTTATAGCTAATATGATATGTGTTATGTGGAATGTGTGTGGGGTATGCTCTGGGGGACTCACTAACCTTCGTGCTTACGGTTTACAGTTTTGGTTTCAGGTATCATCGATTCGGAAAAGAAGGGCTCGGGAGGATTTGTGACATCCCCATTTTCACGGCCAGAAAAGACTGATTTTTGTTTATGCTTTATAAAAATCAGAGTACCTCTTTTATTAAAAATTGTTGCGGAATTTGTTCCCAGAAAAACATGATAAATACGTTACCAAAGCATTTCCGAAGAAATGTACTTTTATTCATTTTCAAAACATTTGGGATGTCATCGTCAATACATAAACATAAGCATAAACAGAACTTACATTCATTTACACTAGTGATCTACATCTCTTTTAAATCTCTCAGTGTGAAGTAGCTTCATATCGACACTTGTGATAGAAATAAGCTGGAGTTGGTCAGGTTGGGAAACCTGGTGAGTACATAGGGTTTTCAACCCACAATAATATAATTTTTATGTTTAAACATCAAACAATCAACCCAATTACCCATCCCCATTATCTTCTTTACTCTTAAGGATCTACCCTAAGAATCAAATATTTCTCGTTCATTTATTCCTAAGGATCATCCTAACGAATCGGCACGAAGTCCATCATCACCGAGGTTTAGGCACTAAGTCTGCATAGTCGCCAGGATTTATAGAACAGGCACTAAGTCCGCATAGTCGCGAGGGTTTTAGGCACTAAGTCTGCATAGTCGCCAGGGTTTATAAAACAGGCACTGCATACGCATAGTCGCCAGGGTTTTGGCACCAAATCTGCATGATCGCCAAGGTTTAGGCACCAAGTCTGCATGATCTCCAGGGTTTACAGTACACCGGGTGAACACATCGTTCACAACACCTACAGGTTGCGAGCCTGCTAGTGTTCCACTGGACTGTCTAAAATAGTCTGTGGTTGTCATCCATACTCTGCTAGATGACGGGGCCAGCATTTGGGAACAAGGCTTCTCACATCGTCTACCTCTCACCCTTACCTCATGGTCTATATCACCTCTCAACTCATCATCCAACTCATATTTCATCTACCCATGTTTTACCCTACATATTATGTAGATATAAATACATATACAGTTTAAAGCATATAAAACTTGTATAAAATCGTCCATCCAGCATAGATAGCACGTATAAAGAAAATATGCACACATAGCACGTAGTTTATATCAAATACTTCATATCTATGTGTAAGATGAAAGTAACTATGCACTCACCTGATAAGGTGGTGACTCGGTACTCGGACAGTGCTTCGTTACTCTTAAAACAATTTTCCTTTGACAAAACCTAGTATCATTAACACTAGAGTTTAGTCTAATATTCACTGACACTAATTAATAGTCTAGCTATTATTACTATTATATAAGCGTTAAACAATAATCTTCACCCACTATGTACAGACAGGGGCCATACATGGAACACTGGAGGGCAGGATCATTTTGGCATATAGCACTTCTGAATCCAGCAACCCAAGCGGCCCTCCAAACCACATTCCCCGTACCGTGAGTGGTTAAAAATATATTATAACGACACTTATATAACCCATAATAATAGCCCAATTAATTCTTATAAGGTCCTAATAACATTACTATATTTAAATAAAAGTCATATTATATATAGTATAGGCGTAGCTCACCTACTGCGGGTTTTTTAATAAAAACCGGGCTTCGCTGGAGCAATGTTTCCGAGCCGAAAGCTTTTCTTCTCGGAGCTGTCGGGCGCTCCGTGGCTTACTTCTTGTGCTAGGGAGGTTCCCTAGACTTCGGAGGGGTTTAGGGAGGCTAGAGAGAAGTTAGAGAGAGAAAGAAAGGCTTATGGTGTGAAGAAAATATGAAGAGTTCACCCTTTATTTATAAGGATTTTATAGTAAAGTAGCCCCTAAGTTTCATCCGTATCTTCCGCATCCGTGCTCCATTTTCTACGTTCTTTATATCCACACGTTGGCATTTACGAGTACTACAACTTTCATTTAGACCCCGTTGGCTAATTCTCATTCTATCTCAGATTTACAAAAACTGTATCGTATTTATCGCGCACGAAGAGTAGCGACTAAGCTTCGTCTATAACTTTCGCATATGAGCTTTGTTTTTGGCGTTATTTATATCCACGCGTAGGTAAAAATAAAATCTACAAATTTCCTTTTTACTCTGTGGACTAATTCTCGACCGATCTTAAATTTAACAGTAGGAGGTGATTACACTGTTAAATGTCCGCGTAAAATTCATAACTTTTACATACGGACTCCGTTTTCGTCTGTATTTTTGTCGTTGAGTTCCTATTAATGAGATCTTGAATTCTCATTTAGGTCGCGTTGGCCAAAAACCGCTCGATCTAAAATTCCAATTTCGGGTTGTGCACTGCTATGCCAAATCTTAGAAAAATTATAACTTCCTCATACGAAGTCAGATTTGGGCGTTCTTTTTATGCACGCTCTCGGTTTAACGTATACTACGAATTTTGTTTAAATCACTAAGGCCAAAAAGTATTGTATTGTAAATTCACTATTTATGTCGCACCGTGTCGTGTCGGTTTTGCCGAAAAACTTCGACACGCCATGACTTCTTTGTTATAACTCGGATTTCTGTGTTCTTTATATGTACAGAAGCCTTGTATCATATACTACCACTTGGAAATATTAATCCTTCTAAATAATCTTCCATAAAAAACTAATTTTTGATGCTTATTGTCTCTAAATTGACTAGCCCGGATCTGCGGGCGTTACAATTATCTCCCCCTTAGGATGATTACGTCCCGAAATCATCAATGAAACAGGGCAGTATAATGACTCCATACGTTATCTCTTCATCCTAGGTAATATTCGTAACTTCTTTGTTCCTTCGAATGAGTATCTAACTCTTGGACTCCTTGACTGCAGGCGGCGCTCGATCTCGCTCCCGCTCTCTGTCTCATGTTAGACCTTTAATCATGACCTTTGATTCAGACTCCCGATCCTTATTAGAGACTCCTTCTTCTTCTTAACAAACTTAAGATAAGTTCTTTTATTACTACAACGGAACGAAGTGTCATATTCTAATGACCTATCATCGTATGTTGCAATGCTTAGACTCAGGTCTCTTAGAGTCTTATAGAACAGACTATACTTTCCTTCATGTTCTAATCTTATTTTAAAAGGTAGCATTTCTAGCTACAAGCAACCGTCGCGATACCTCTATTGATCGCTTTGATTAATTCTTCCGGCTTAAGTCAGGTGCTACATCGAACTTGGTTCTCTGAACCACTTAACATACTCATCGGAGTCAGACTCAATTTGATATGACCACTAGGGTCGGAATAACAATCATCTTCTTAGTCATTACCGAAACAGTGGTAATGACATACATGAACAAAACGAAATCAACTACTAGCTTCTTGGTAACCTTGTGACTTTCCCTGATCCAAGTGTGAGTCTTGTGCTTCCGGTATTATAGGCCTCTACTACCATTCACACCCACTCATACTCGTCCAAAGTATTGTCTCGCAGTTTTCCAAGTCACCATACAAGAAGATCACATAACAATTTAACACACGAGATAACAAAACGAAGGTTTTATATTATTCCTTGAAATGATTACATAAGTGTTCAAGTTCACCCTAAACTATGCCTCTAGTAGGCTACATCATACGATACTATGGCTACTGCATAACTCGATCTTCGGATACGAATTCCTCATCCTCGATTTCTCGCACCGTTTTCTGCCTCGTTGAGGATCATGTGGAATGCCCTTGGCCTTGGTGGCGTTTCTGGCCTTGCTGCCTCGTTTTTCTTCAGGCAGTCTTTAGAAACATGTCCTTCTTTGTTACATCTGTAGCACACCCTCTTGTTGGAAGTACACTTGCTGGCGTAATGCCCTGTCTTTCCACATTTGTAGCAAGTCACCTCCTCGCTACATTTCTCGAAGTGTTTCTTTTTACACTTCTCGCACCACTTAGCTTCACCTCCTCCTCCTCCTTCAGTCTTTGAGAATTTCCTTTCTTTGTTGGATTTTGAAGATCCTTCGTACTTCCTTTTCTCGCCAACTTCAGCTCTCTCCAGACCTTTTTCCCTAATCTGGGTCTCAACATTCCTGGCTGCTCTAACGGCTGTTTTCAAGGTAGTTTCCATTTTGACTGTTGGGCCAAATTATATGGGCAGTCCGTTAGCAAACCTATCGATCTTGGAGAGTTCAGTAGGCACCAAGTAGGGGAATAGAATCATCCTCTCGGTGAATGCGGTGGCATACTCATCCACACTCATCTTTCCTTTCTTCAGGTTCTGAAGTTTGTTGTTTAGGTCTATCAGATCTATCTCTGAGCAGTACTGCATTTTCAACTTCCGCACGAATGCTTCCCAAGACATTCGCATGGCTTCTCCTCATGGCATGGTATCTGCCAACAACTTCCACCAACTTAGCACTCCAAACTTTAGTTGTCTGACTGCAAAGACGGTCTTTTGCTTGTCGCTACAGTCACAACTGTCAAACACCATCTCCATTTCGGAGATCCAGTCCATAATCTCAACCGGATTTGGGCTTCCAGAAAGGCTTGGTGGCTTGGCACCCAAGAAGTTCTTATAAATTCGTCCATCCTTGTCGTTTCCCCTCTCCGGGCCATTCCTTCGTTCTCCTTGAGTCCCAACTTGACTCACAGGGCGGCTCTAGTTCCCTTCCTCCGATTGCTCAGGAATCAGCTCAGGTTGCTCATGTAACATCCTCCTCATTTCTTCCCTTTGTTCAGCTAACATAACTCGAATCATGGCTTGTACTCCAGCCATGGTGATTGGTTCAGGTGCAGCTTCTACCACAACAGGTATTTGCTCAATCACTGGGGGCTGTTGATTCCTATTTTCATTTGCATTCCCGACTCCACTTTGGGTTCTTCCCATTTCAATCCGTACACCAATTCAGACGTTCGGTGTATAATGACGAGAATTAAGATAGGAAAGATTTTATTTTCGATCGACGTGTAAATTTACCTATCACTCCGAAAAGTTACATACCAGTTCTAATACCGTAATTAAACGTTTAGAAATATGAGCACATAAAATTTCCAAATCCGGTCGGCAACAGACCACAGATCCGATCAGACATTTAGTATCATAAGTCATTTAGCACATAAACGCATGTTAGGCATTTTCCCTAAATTAGATAGTGCTTGTGTCTATTCAGGTGTATTACCTAAATTTTATTAGACACACTCCTCACAGTCATTGCTTAGCATTCTAAGTTTAAGTCTAGAAATAAATCCATATTCCTAGTTCGCTTAAACTAATGCTCTAATACCAACTGTGACCTCCCCATTTTCACGGCCAGAAAAGTCCGATTTTTGTTTATGCTTTATAAAAATCAGAGTACCTCTTTTAATAAAAAATGTTGCGGAATTTATTCCCAGAAAAACATGATAAATACGTTACCAAAGCATTTCCGAAGAAATGTATTCTTATTCATTTTCAAAACATTTGGGATGTCATCGTCAATACAGAAACATAAGCACAAACATAACTTACATTCATTTACACTAGTGATCTACATCACTTTTAGATCTCTCAGTGTAAAGTAGCTTCATATCGATACCTGTGAGAGAAATAAGCTGGAGTGGGTCAGGTTGGGAAACCTAGTGAGTACATAGGGTTTTCAACCCACAATAATATAATTTTTATGTTTAAACATCAAACAATCAACCCAATTACACATCCCCATTATCTTCGTTACTCTTAAGGATCTACCCTAAGAATCAAATATTTCTCGTTCAACAATTCCTAAGGATCATCCTAAGGAATCGGCACGAAGTCCATCATCACCGGGATTTAGGCACTAAGTCTGCATAGTCGCCAGGATTTAGACAACATGCACTAAGTCTGCATAGTTGCCAGGGTTTTAGGCACTAAGTCTACATAGTCGCCAGGGTTTATACAACAGGCACTACGTCCGCATAGTCACCAAGGTTTTGGCACCAAGTCTGCATGATCGCCAAGGTTTAGGCACCAAGTCTGCATGATCGCCAGGGTTTAGAGTACACCGGGTGAACACATCGTTCACAACACCTACACGTTGCGAGTCTGCTAGTGTTCCACTGGACTGTCTAGAATAGTCCGTGGTTGTCATCCATACTCTGCTAGATGACGGGGCCAGCATTTGGGAACAAGGCTTCTCACATCGTCCACCTCTCACCCTTACCTCATGGTCTATATCACCTCTCAACTCATCATCCAACTCATACTTCATCTACCCATGTTTTACCCAGCATATTATGTAGATATAAATACATATACAGTTTAAATCATATAAAACTTGTATAAAATCGTCCATCCAGCATAGATAGCAACTACACAGTTAATATGCACACATAGCACGTAGTTTATATAAAATACTTCATATTTATGTGTAAGATGAAAGTAAATATGCACTCACCTGATAAGGTGGTGACTCGGTACTCGGACAACGCTTCGTTGCGCTTAAAACAATTTTCCTTTGACAAAACCTAGTATCATCACCACTAGAGTTTAGTCTAATATGCACCGAGACTAATTAATAGTCTACCTATTATTACTATTATATAAGCGTTAAACAATAATCTTCACCCACTATGTATAGACAGGGGCCATACATGGAACACCGGACGGCAGGATCATTTTGGCATATAGCACTTCTGAATCCAGCAACCCAAGCGGCCCTCCAAACCAGATTCCCCGTACCACGAGTTGTTAAAAAGATATTATAACGACATTTATATAACCCATAATAATAGCGCAAATAATTATTATAAGGTCCTAATAACATTACTATATTTAAATAAAAGCTATATTAAATATAGTATAGGCGTAGCTCACTTACAGCGAGTTTTTTATTAAAAACCGGGCTTCGCTGGAGCAGTGTTTCCGAGCCGAAAGCTTTTATTCTCGGAGCCGTTGGGTGCTCCGTAGCTTCCTTCTCGTGCTAGGGAGGCTCCCTAGACTTGGGAGGGGTTTAGGGAGGCTAGAGAGAAGTTAGAGAGAGAAAGAAAGGCTTATGGTGTGAAGAAAATATGAAGAGTTCACCCTTTATTTATAGGGATTTTATAGTAAAGTAGCCCCTAAGTTTCGTCCGTATCTTCCGCGTCCGAGCTCCATTTTCTACGTTCTTTATATCCACACGTTGGTATTTACGAGTACTACAACTTTCATTTAGACCCCGTTGGCTAATTCTCATTCTATCTCAGATTTACAAAAACTGTATCTTATTTATCGCGCACGAAAAGTAGCGACTATGCTTCGTCCATAACTTTCGCATACGAGCTTCCTTTTTGACGTTATTTATATCCACGCGTAGGTAAAAATAAAATCTACAACTTTCCATTTTACTCCGTCGGCTAATTCTCGACCGATCTTAAATTTAACAATAGGAGATGATTACACTGTTAAATGTCCGCGTAAAATTCATAACTTTTACATACGGACTCCGTTTTCGCCTGTCTTTTTGTCGTTGAGTTCCTATTAATGAGATCTTCAATCCTTATTTAGGTCGCCTTGGCCAAAAACCGCTCGATCTAAAATTCGAATTCCGGGCTGTGCACTGATATGCCAAATCTTAGAAAAATTATAACTTCCTCAACCGAAGTCAGATTTGAGCGTTCTTTTTATTCACGCTCTCGGTTTAACGTATACTACAAATTTTGTTTAAATCACTAATGTGACATCCCCATTTTCTCGGCCAGAAAAGACCGATTTTGTTTATGCTTTTTAAATTAAAATCAGAGTAATCTTTCAAAAGGTGTTGCAGAATTTGTCCCCAAAACAAAATATGATAAAATTTTATCAAAGCATTTCTTAAAGAAATGTATTTTCATTATATTATAAAACCTTGGGATGTCATGTTCCGATACAGATCAAAAGCATAAACAGTACAATATAGGCCTTATAACATTTATTTACATCTACTGGCCTATAATCCAAATCCCTCGTCACCGTCCAACTATGCTCTTGTTCCACTACCTGTAATATAGAAAACTGAGTGGGTCAGGCTTGGGAGCATGGTGAGCATATAGGGTTTTCAACCCACAACAAATAAATTTATCATGTTTAAACATCAAACAATCAACCCAATTTCCCATCCCCATTATCCTCTTTATTATCCCACCTTATCGATCCTCACAATGACACGATCTATACTCTCAGATCTAAAATCAACCTCTTTACCTAATCCATACTCCCGGATCTAAAATTAACCTCTTTACCTAATCCATACTCCCGGATCAGGTATGTCTAATCCATACTCCCGGATCAATAACCGTACCCATTCCATACTCTCAGACTAGGGACAATTAACTATGTCTTAATCCATACTCCCGGATTAATAACAAATAACTATATCTTAATCCATACTCTCGGATTAATAACAAATAATCATGTCTTAATCCATACTCCCGGATTAATAACAAATAATTACGTCTTAATCCATACTCCCGAATTAATAACAAATAACTTATGTCCTATCCATACTCTCGGACTAAGGACAATTGACTAAGTCTAATCCATACTCTCGAAAAACACCTACATGTTACGAGTCTATTAACGTTCCACTGAACTGTCTAGAATAGTCCGTGGTCGTTATCTATATTCTGCTAGATGACTGGAACATCGTCAACATCGAGAACTCTCATTATTTTATTTCATCATACATCAACTATTTCATCTACTCATGTTTTACCCAACATATTTGTAGATAAAAGTACATATACAGTTTAAAATTGTATAAAACATCTATTCAACACCATTTCAAATAAACAAACAACATATATATACACATAACACGTATTTCATATAAAATACTTCATATCTATGTGTAAGATGAAAGTGACTATACACTCACTTGACTAGTTAGTGAAGACTAACTATTGTCGTGGCTTCAACCTCAACACTGCTTGTCAACTTATTATCTTACCGAAAATCTCGAATATGTGAAGTGCTATGCTAAAAAAATAATTTCTTATTTTTCTTTGAAGACTTTCGTTGATATTTTTTTATGATTGAAAATGGTATAACATCTTCCTATTTATACTAAAATATAAACCGCCTCTTGAAAGGCTCCATACAATTCTTAAACGTTGGTCATTTATCTAAATTACACGTATAGCGTTAATAATCAATCGGAGGGTATGGATCTCTTAATTTGATGGACACGTATCACGTCTAATTCCCCCACAAATTGCATTCCTTTATCTACATGGTGCATGTATCATTTCCTTTTATTTTAATATATCTCTAATGTTGGCAAATAGTATGTACACGTTATTTATGAGGTTTTTCTCTAGTTATATTTATTTGGATGTAAAATATTCATAAATAATTGTTTAGAGTAATATCATATAATACGTCTATTGTATCGCAATTACATAAGGTGGACTCTTTTTATATTATATTATATTATATTATATTATATTATATATATATATATATATATATATATATATATAAATATATCATATAATTTCAAATTAGTATTATCCTTTTATGTATATGTAATGAATATTATTTTATAACTATTTAAATTTAATAATCGATAACTGACGTCGTAAAATACATCTAATAATTATCATCGAAGAACGGGTGTAATACAAAAATCTCGTTTCACTATTTGGGTTTACCCTTAAATGTATTTATATAACCCGTAACGTGTACGATGAATAATAATCATATTCAAGGATTTTAATTATTCAGTAAAATGAATATTTATTAATATTGCCCTCTTAACGTTCAGCCGAAACTGACGGGCGTTACAATTTTCCCCCACTTAGGATGATTTCGTCCTCGAAATCACAAACTCAATGAATACATATGATCTCCGCTACTCGTTTTTTTTCATGTAAGAGTTGTCTTTCGCATTTTTGCCTTAATGGTTGGTTGTCCTCACTTGGGTTTGAACTCCCATTTGTTGTTACTCACAACAGATCAAAGCCCTAAGCAGAATCCATCTATTTGATTGTTAATCCTGTTTCTCTTTGAAAGAAGCTTATGATCGTCATATTAATGACTTTATCATCACCAACGTAGCATCACTATGTATGCTCACAACGAGTGATCTTCTCGTTTCTCAAAATCATGGTTTGATCAAGATCACGACAAGTACAAAAGCCGTCTACCAACTTACACGTGTACAAAAATGGTATAAGAGGGTAATACTAGAAACAACAACAACGGTTGCTAAACTCAATAGTTTCTTTTCCTCTTTGTAGGGACGATTAACGTGTCGCTCTTCAATTGATCATCTTGACCACATCTAAAGTACTTGGACACAGACGAACATAAAAGACCCTTATGTGAATTTTTATCAACTTTAACTTTTATGGCTTGCCAAACGGTTGTTAAACTCAGTTGATGGTGGTGCTTAAAATTGCACCCGCTCTTCATTTTCTATTGGACCTTTGGTCCTAATCTCCGAGTTAAAAACTTAAGTCTCATTGCAGAATCCTACTCCTTCTTTAAATTTGGGTCATAGACTCAACCCAATATAAGGTCTTCACTTTTGCTACAACAACAACTCGACTGTTCATATTCTAATGACCTTCGATTGCATAACGCAAAAGACACACAACAAACGAGAGTCTTATCTCTAATAATCAAATACTATCACGGAAGAAACCTTCCTTCATGTTCTAATGTGATATAATATCTTCATAGCAGGTAGCATTTTTAACTAATAGTTGCTTAATCCTTCAACGAAGGCTGCTATACTTCTATCAACTACCTCTACCATCTCCTTCTTTAATCTCCCGACTAAAGTTTGGTCACTACACAAGACATGGTTCTCTGAACAAATTAACTCACTTCGCAGACTTATATTAATCGGACTCGATTCTTTATGACCACTAGGGTCTGAACGAAATCATCATCTTCTTAGTCATTACCGAAACGATGGTAACGACATATTGAACAAAAACGAAATCAATTACTAGCTTCTTGGTAACTTTGTGACTTTCCCTGATCCAAATGTAAGTCATGTGCTTCCAGTAGTGTAGGCCTCTACTACCATTCACACCTACTCATACTCGTCCCAAGTATTGTCTCGCAGTCAACCAAGTCACCATACAAAATCACACAATTATTCAACACATCAGATAACAAAACCAGGGTTTATATTAATTCTTGAAAAGATTACACAAAGGTTCAAGTTCACCCTATACTATGCCTCTAACACTTCCTGATACTAGCTATATCCTGATATGAAGTCTTCATCCTTGATTCTTCGCATTGTCATCTGCTTCGTCAAGGATCATTTGAAATGCTCTTGCCTTTGGCTATGGCAGCACATTCGGCCTTGTAGCCCCTTCTCTTCTTGGGCAGTTTTGCTTGAAGTGTCCTTCTTCACCACACTTAAAGCAGGCTTCTCTTTTGGTTGTGCATTCACTGGCATAATGACCAGTCTTCCCGCATTTGAAGCAGGTCATCTCTTTAGAGCATCTCCCAATGTGCTTCCTCTTGCACTTATCACACCATTGTGCTCCTTCTTCGAACTCCTTCGAATCAGACTTTGAGAATTTTCTCTTCTCATCGGACCTTGAGGATCCTTCAAACTTTCTTTTCTCGCCCACTTCGGACCTCTCTAGATTCATTTCCCTTATCTGGGTCTCGACGTTCTTAGCAACCCATATGGCGGCTTTCAAAGTGGTTGCTTGCTTGACCATCGGACCAAAGTCCGCTGGTAATCCACGGGAAAACTTGTTAACCTTGGAGAGTTCAGTTGGAACCAGGTAAGGAACAAGTTTCATCTTCTCCGTAAAACTAATAGCGTACTCGGTGACGCTCAACCTTCCCTTCTTCAGATTCTGGAACTCATTGTTGATTTCCAGAAGATCCTGCTCAGAGCAGTATTGCATTTTCAGTTGCACCACAAAATCTTCCCAAGACATCTTGCTAGCTTCTCCCTTGGGCATCGAACCAGCTAGTAGCTTCCACAAGCTCAGTACTCCATACTTTAACAGAGGAATCGCGAGAGCGGTCTTCTGTTTGTTGCTACACTCGCAACTCTCGAACATTGTCTCCATCTCGGAGATCCAGTCCATAACTTCCACTGGTGTCGGGCTTCCAGATAGACACGGCGGTTTGGATGCCATGAAATCTTTGTACTTGCACCCGCGTCCTCCATCCTGATTGTTTCGTCTATCTATCAGTGGGTTGGCTTGACAACAATCCCACTGAAGTTTCCTCCTTTCGAATGCCCTTCATTCAATTTGGGCAGATCAACCGGCATTGAAAGTTCTTCACGATTCTGCTGAAGCAGACGTTTAGTTTCCTCCATCTGACAATCCAACATCATTTGAATCATCGCTTGTACCCCAGCCATTGTTATCGGCTCAGGTGCTGCTGCTGCAACAACTACTTGCTCAATCACAGGTGGTTGATTCATGTTTTCGTTCACGTTTCCAGCTCCACTTCTGGTTCTTGCCATTTTTGATCTATACATCGAATAAGGTGAATTTAGATCCTCATTCACGATAGATATTCAAATCATCCTTATCACTCCGAAACATTTACATGCTAGTTCTAATATCGTAGTCGTACGCTTAGAATCCTAAACACATAAGGTTTCCAGATCCGGTCGGCAACAGACCACAGATCCGAACAAATAACATCATATATGGCAAACATATAACATTTAGCATATAAAAGCATTTTAGGCATCATTCCTAAAATATACTAGTGCTTGCGTCAATTTAGGTGTACTACCTAACATATTTTAGACACACTCCTCACAATCATTACTTAGCATTTAAGTTTAAGTCTAGAAATTTCCTACAAATTCCTAGTTCGCTTAAACTAATGCTCTGATACCAACTGTGACACCCCCATTTTATCGGCCAGAAAAGACCGATTTTGTTTATGCTTTTTAAATTAAAATCAGAGTAATCTTTCAAAAGGTGTTGCAGAATTTGTCCCCAAAACAAAATATGATAAAATTTTATCAAAGCATTTCTTAAAGAAATGTATTTTCATTATATTATAAAACCTTGGGATGTCATGTTCCGATACAGATCAAAAGCATAAATAGTACAATATAGGCCTTATAACATTTATTTACATCTACTGGCCTATAATCCAAAATCCCTCGTCACCGTCCAACGATGCTCTTGTTCCACTACCTGTAATATAGAAAACTGAGTGGGTCAGGCTTGGGAGCATGGTGAGCATATAGGGTTTTCAACCCACAATAAATAAATTTATTATGTTTAAACATCAAACAATCAACCCAATTTCCCATCCCCATTATCCTCTTTATTATCCCACCTTATCGATCCTCACAATGACACGATCTATACTCTCAGATCTAAAATTAACCTCTTTACCTAATCCATACTCTCGGATCTAAAATTAACCTCTTTACCTAATCCATACTCCCGGATCGGGTATGTCTAATCCATACTCCCGGATCAATAACTGTACCCATACCATACTCTCAGACTAGGGACAATTAACTATGTCTTAATCCATACTCCCGGATTAATAACAAATAACTATATCTTAATCCATACTCCCGGATTAATAACAAATAATCATGTCTTAATCCATACTCCCGGATTAATAACAAATAATTACGTCTTAATCCATACTCCCGAATTAATAACAAATAACTTATGTCCTATCCATACTCTCGGACTAAGGACAATTGACTAAGTCTAATCCATACTCTCGAAAAACACCTACATGTTACGAGTCTATTAACGTTCCACTGAACTGTCTAGAAAAGTCCGTGGTCGTTATCTATATTCTGCTAGATGACTGGAACATCGTCAACATCGAGAACTCTCATTATTTTATTTCATCATACATCAACTATTTCATCTACTCATGTTTTACCCAACATATTTGTAGATAAAAATACATATATAGTTTAAAACTTGTATAAAACATCTATTCAACACCATTTCAAATAAACAAACAACATATATATACACATAACACGTATTTCATATAAAATACTTCATATCTATGTATAAGATGAAAGTGACTATACACTCACTTGGCTAGTTAGTGAAAACTAACTATTGTCATGGCTTCAACCTCAACACTGCTTGTCAACTTATTATCTTGCCGAAAATCTCGAATATGTGAAGTGCTATGCTAAAAAAATAATTTCTTATTTTTCTTCGAAGGCTTTCGTTGATATTTTTTTTATGATTGAAAATGGTATAACATCTTCCTATTTATACTAAAATATAAACCGCCTCTTAAAAGGCTCCATACAATTCTTAAACGTTGGTCATTTATCTAAATTACACGTATAGCGTTAATAATCAATTGGAGGGTATGGATCTCTTAATTTGATGGACACGTATCACGTCCAATTCCCCCCACAAATTGCATTCCTTTATCTATATGGTGCATGTATCATTTCCTTTTATTTTAATATATCTCTTATATTGGCAAATAGTATGTACAAGTTATTTATGAGGTTTCTCTCTAGTTATATTTATTTGGATGTAAAATATTCATAAATAATTGTTTAGAGTAATATCATATAAAACGTCTATGGTATCGCAATTACATAAGGTGGACTCTTTTTATATTATATATATATATATATATATATATATATATATATATATATATATATATATATATATGTAATGTACAAATATATCATATAATTTCAAATTAGTATTATCCTTTTATGTATATGTAATGAATATTATTTTATAACTATTTAAATTTAATAATCGATAACTGACGTCGTAAAATACATCTAATAATTATCATCGAAGAACGGGTGTAATACAATAATCTCGTTTCACTATTTGGGTTCACCCTTAAATGTATTTATATAACCCGTAACGTGTAAGATGAACAATAATCATATTCAAGGATTTTAATTATTCAATAAAATGAATATTTATTAATATTGCCCCCTTAACGTTCAGCTGAAACTGACGGGCGTTACAACCAAGGGCAAAAAGTCATGTATCGTAATTTCACTATTTACGTTGCGCCGTGTCGTGCCGGTTTTGCCGAAAAACTTCGACGGGCCATAACTTCTTTGTTATAACTCGGATTTCGGCGTTCTTTATATGTACGGAACTCTTGTAACATATACTACCACTTGGAAAAGATTAATCCTTCTAAATAATCTTCCATAAAAAACTAATTTTTGATGCTTATTGTCTCTAAATTCACTAGCCCGGATCTGCGGGCGTTACAGGATTGCAGTGCACACACCTATGTTTTCCGTAATGAATGATTTTGGGATGAAATATGATAAATGTTATACTTAAAGATGATTTGAAATGATTGAAATAAATGGTATCAATGTTTTGGTTATATCAAAAATGAAATGTTTACCCTTGATTTTTGGGTCGTTACATTAACCCTCAAAATTGAACTACTCTAAATTAATTGAGGAGGTTTGAGGTCAACGGCTTTTGTCGACACCTTTGAGGGTAAGTATAAATTTCTAAAATGAATAATATATCTTTCCTTGTTCTGAAATGAATAATATATATATTTCCTTACTTATTTTTCTTATTTTAAATAAGAAAAAGATAATCCCCCCTCCCCCCTTTTTATTTCTTTTGCCACTATCATCTTTCTCCTCCGTTCCTAGCACCACTTTACACCAATGACTCCTTCCTGATCCACCCCATCCACCGAATCCTATTTATAGTGGCACGAATCATTGACACGCACCAATATCATCATCTATCTACCAAATCCTATTTACAGTACCCCTTTCTTTCAATAGAAACTATCTCTAATAATAACTTTAATCTTCGTAAAAAAACCATTTCATCTATTTACAAGTCCCCTTTCATACTTTTCACGCCATTCAAATCCAAAAGAATTACTTGGAAACCAAAAGCTAAACCTGAAAATGTCCTAAAATTAAACAAATTGGAAGCAATTTCTAGTCATATGTGAACAAATATATATGTTATATTCTTCTAGTTTTGGTTTCTTAGTCAAAAATTTAAGATCACAAACTATTTGGCCAGAGAATCCACTCAATTGTGGTCTCACTTTTCAAATTTATTTTCACCTGAAAAAAACTTTGTATTTTTTCTGCAAAAGCCCTCAACTTTGAACTTTTTTTTTCTATAAAAATTGTCAACCTTTCAAATGTTTCCAAATAAACCCTCAAGTTTTTTAGGTTTTCTCGAAAAAACCCTCCCATTTTACAATTTGTCTTAGCAACCAATGATTAAAATGGCCAAATCAGGAAAAATAAAAAAATACAAGGTTTTGTCATGCAAAAAATAAATTTAAGGTTTAATCCAGAAAAAACACAAAAATATAAGGTATTTTTTTAAATTATCCGTACAATAAAAATCAATTATAATTTAGTCCTAAAATAAAAACTTAACTAAATTCTTTTTTTCACATTCTATTTATTATAAATCAAAATTGGTTAATTGTAGAAATATTAACAAATCAATCCAACCAACCATTAAACTTTCATGTTCGAGAACATGAACAACAAGAGACACGTATGACATCAACGCACACGACGACTGACGGAAAAGTCTGAAAATTTACATAATACACCATGTCTACCACCATTAGTTTCATGTTCTAATTTTGCCGCCTTCTTTTTAAGTTGGGATCCATATTTTTTAGAATCAATTTGTTTTGGTTCTTCTGAGCTTTTACAAATTTTTTTATTTTCATTCAAGATTATGAATTCCTACCAAGTGTTTAGTGATTTGTTCCTTTTAACACCACAATTTTTATTGAATGCTCAAGCATGTCAACTCTTCTTGTTGGAAGCGCTTTTATGAATTCTTGTAATATTTTTGTTTTTTAAGGTAAAAGCTACATATAGTATGATCATATTAACTGGTTTATGTCATCCATAGTCATAAGCATGCCCTTTTGGAAAATCTTTTATTCTACAAATTGTTTATTTACCAACTAAGATTATATGTAAGATTTATAAATGGAAATAACCAATAAATAGCCATTAACTCAAAATTAAATGAAAATTTTATATTTTAAAATGAGCATTAAATTATCATTAATTGAAAATCTACATTTGCTTTGGAGGAATATGACTGATTTCTATAAATTCGATTAATTAGTCTTTGCATTTCACAACAAAAATCCATCTAAGGAAAATAGATAAAGAAAATGATGAATGCTACCTTCAGAATCGTCTTTTTCGTTATATTGGTGCTCACTACTGGTTATTCTCTCCATATTTTCTCTCAAATTATTTTGAGGTTTAGTATATGTTTCATAAACTTATGAAGAATGCAAAATAATCATTATGTTTTTTTCCTGTTATTGTAGCTTCAGGAGTTCAATATGATAAATTGGAAAAAAATAACATCGTAGATAGGAGAAACCACATTCCTAAAGAAATGTTGGACACAATTGTGGTAAAAATATGTCAGAAGACTTCAGATTGTAATGGCTTCAATTGTCCACCTAACTATGTTGCAACTTGTTTTGATCTATATTGTGTATGCACCAAACAATAACTAATCTAATAGTTGATGAGAAATGTAATAAGGTGTTGCTTTTATGTAATGAAATTCAAATCATTTTACGTGTGTTTCAAAATATGGAAAATGTATGGATTAGTTATGTTCTTCTTTGCTTAATAAAAAGGCAAAAGATCATAGTTTTCTATATAAATCAATTTACTTCTATAATGACATTTTGACACTAATTTTGAAAATCCTTTTGTGGAAATGATAACATTTTGATTTTTAGTTATTTTCCATGAAGATCTGTAACAATTGGTAAAAAAAAAATAGGAACGATCGTACGATGCTATGCTTTGATTATTAAGCAATATGAGCATTTTATCAAAAATGGTTGAAGGAATTTAACCTGTTTTATTTAGATAAGTTCTTGTGAAATATAAAACAAGTAACTAATGATAAATTTCGTTACGACGTATGACTACGAACCATGACCAGTTTGTGAAAATTTGCATATAATGTCATTTGAACGCAACAAACTTAATTTCTGTATCAACATGTCTTCAGTTGATGAATAAGTTAAGTTCTATGTAAAACTTGTGCTTAATAGTTGTGAAGGATCTAAATTTGACAAATATACGAACCAAAGTGACGAAACGTTTTTTAACGATATGGTTAACCGGTTAAATGTCACAAAATTATACCTTGGTCAATAAATTTTATATTTAAATAAATAAAAATATAAAATGAATTATTATAAGGCATAATTAAAATGTATTTAAGTGTTTTTGAATAAAAAGAATAAAACATAAACATTTAAGTTCAAATACACAAAAACTACATTGTTATTTTATACGAAGTATACATGTATGTATTTGTACTTAGTATTATTATCTAGTGGATGACTAGTTATGGGTTATGACTTAAAGTGATTTCATGTAAGGAATATGGTGTCTAAATCAATTAAGATAAAAAAAATGGTTGAGAGAAGTGCCAACTTAACTATTAAGTGCTTAATCACTTAAGACATTTTATTAAGAATGCTTCTTAATCCCTCTTCTAATTTTCGAGATTAAGACCTTCCCTCTCCATAACTAGAACTTCGAACAAACTAACTAACTAGTAGTTAGTTAGTTAACTAACCCTTTCTCTACGCAACCACCCAAGCAAGTGGCTAGGCAAGATCACATCACATAACTTCCCATCCCATCACAAGCTAGTCTAGGTTTTATCCCCTTATCCTCTTCCACTCTTTCCTCCTTCATATCCACGAAATTTCCTCTTCATTTTACCCTAATTTGACCAGCCAATACTCCAGGGAATTACTCTCAACCTTCATCTCATTTTCAACCACAAGAACTTCCTTCCAAAGCTAATAAAATCGTGAACTAAAGGGCTGCTGTCCCTTTTGTGTTTCAGCCACCATTTCACCCATCTACACCTTCCTTTTGCTTGATATTCTTACCACCAAATACCCCTGGAAGTTAGTTGTTCCACTCCAAATTTGAGATTCAAAACAGTGAGTAAACTATCTTTTTTTTACCCTTTTGCTGTGAAGATTTCGTGAAAGCAACATAGCCAAAATAGTGGCTGTTTTGGAGCATCAAACAAGCACCCAAAAATTCTTCATCTTTCAGCCCGTTTTCGAGATTTAAAGTATACCATATGTAGCTACTTTCAAACACTTAAAACCCCTGAGAAAGTTACCATTTTCCTCTCAAAAAGCTTGTGTTATTCCACCACCTTTTGGCAACATACTTTTGATCCAAGTTGAAGCTAGGTATATTCTTGATTTCTACTCTTTCTTTTTATCATCAAACCCACTGATTTTAAATGATTTTAGACATGATAAAATTCTAACATACATGTAAATATATGTCTTTTTGTGTTAATACATCCAAAAGAATACTCGAATCACAAACTTGAGTGGAACCGGAAACCGCACGAACCATTCTCAACCCGAATAACTCTACGCGACAAAAGTGAGTTTTCTACGGCCCCTATTTTATGTTTTACAAGTTTTGGGGGAGAATACACACTAAAAAAATTATAGTTGAAAGATTTAAAGGTTTTGTTAACTAAAAATGCAAGTTATGTCACTAAACATATCTAAGCTTAAATTTCAGCTTTTCACAAAAAAGTTGTGGTCTCTTCTCCGACTGTTTTGCCCTTCATAAACTCAATGGATTTCAAAACTGTACAATATGCTAATAGTTAAGGTTTATACCTTTCCAAGGACTACTCGCACGCGTTCATACGATTTTGCCACAATTTATAATGAGTTTTACAAAATTGCCTATCATTTCGAAACATTTTCGGACCAGTCTGTACAAATGAACATTTTCACTGAGGTTAGGAACCAATTAAGGTCTGGGTAAAAATTATGGACAACGTAGACTCATTTTTTAAGCTTTGAGAATTTACGGATCCAGATTTCGACTTACGATGATTTTTCTATGATTTTCTAAATACATGGACAAAATTGCCCGTTTGATTTATCTTGCTGTTTGGTGTTTCAAATGCATATACAAAGTTTTGTTGTAAATGAGAAATACACAAATAATGATATTGTTTACATCACACATACTTTAATAGTTACAAAAGTGTAAATTATAACAAGTATTTCTAATATGATCATGTTGACAACCTCATACGATAATATGATTTAGACTATGTCGATTTTGGTCACTCACAGCCGGGGTGCTGTATAAACTTTGTTATTCACTTACAATCAGAGTACTGTCTAAACAAATATATGGTCACTTACAGTCGGAGTACTGTCTAAACAAATATATGGTCACTTACAGTCGGAGTGCAATCTAAACAAATATATGGTCACTTACAGTCGGAGTACTGTCTAAACAAATATATGGTCACTTACAGTCGGAGTATTGTCTAAACAAATATGTGGTCACTTATAGTCGGAGTACTGTCTAAACAAATATATGGTCACTTACAGTCGACGTACTGTTTAAACTCGTATAGGGACACATACGAGTGTTGTCCCGTTAGAACTTTGGTAGCTTTACATTTTTAAGCATTACAACAAAAAGTCTTTAAATCCAAACAATCGGGAATTATAACAAAGTCTCGAAAATAAATATACTAAGACACATTGGGATGAGGCTGTATGTAGTATGGATATTGTTTGTAGATTGTTAAAACGATTGTTAGTGTCTATCTATACAAACACCAAATATTTTGCTTCTCAAAAATATGTTAAAATTTACTTTTATTGTAAGTAAGTAACATGGATACTCGTACTAGATTTCAAGTATCGGTTCTCACACGAAACATATCGGTAACATTGTTGACCATGTTTTGCACAACTTATTCGTTAAACATCCTACATTTTATAAAGATTTCATGTTATAAAACTTACGGAGTCTAAACCTGTGGAACTCACCAACAATTTTTGTTGACGTATTTTAAAAATGTGTATTCTCAGGTAACTAAGGAGCAGGAGGTAGGACATCGATTCTAAGGAAACTATAGTTCCTTTCTTTTGGTAAAAATCTTGAACTGTTTTTTATTTATTGTTGTGTGTTTAAACTATGAATATGTAATTTCAATTCCAACACTTTAAGGTTTGTAATATATTCATTTGAATATATTAAGTGTTCGATATATATGGCTGACTGTGATCAAATTGTATAACTTCACAACCCCGGTGATTTCCGCCGTCGGTTGGGGTGTGACAAGATCTCTCTCATTAACATCAAATATTTACAAATTACAATATATATTAGGCGGTACCCTACAACATATACAAGCTTTTCAATATCATTATTTAAAAGTAAATGTTATAAATTGTGAATAGGTTTACTATATAAAAATCATAATAATAACCACTTCATTTTAAATTTCATATATTGTTAGATGTATTGATGTATTAAGTATATTACTATTATTGCTAAGTATTTCTTAAAATTTATTTAATATTACATATGTTTAAAAAACAACAAATTAGATATAAATATTAAAAGGTTTTTGGCCTAGCGATATTAAGAGTAGATAGACAGATGTTCTTGAGCCAAATATTGATGATTCAAGTCTTGATGCGGATGAAATGAATCGATTTAAGAGTAGAGTAGTGGATGCTTGTTTAAGAAGTTAAAAAAACATAATATAAAAATAAAAATGTATTGGTTATTTAAAACAAGCTTTAAAAATAATTATTAAATAGTGTGATATTACATTCACTTTGTGGGGGGTGTAATTCAATGTCGTGTTAATTCTCACACAACGGGTAAAACAAACATGACGTTCCAAAATATCAATAGAAAATGACAGCACGTATCAATTGACAATCTTAATTACGAAAAATACAATTATTTAGGAGGACCAAACCTGTCAACATACAAAAGTTTTGTTATAGGCAAAAACTTAAACCCTAAAACTATTCTATTGCTAAGTTCGTTTGGTTTTAATATATATATATATATATATATATATATATATATATATATATATATATATATTTTCAAGTATTCCAACTAATTATTATGTGGATGTAGGAATCAATGTGAGCTAATCATTTCAAAACCTAAATAAGGTAAATTTTTAATGTTATCTATTAATTAATTTTAGTAATTAAATAAATATTTAATTAATACCTTTAATTTAGGAAGATAGTTTAAGAATTAAAAACCCTAACCGACCATACAAAACACATATCTCGTTCTTCTTCCTGCGCCTCACACCTCACCGTCGTTCTCTCTCTCTTTTTCTTGTTCCAAAAGTCTCGATTTGCTTCAAATCAATGGAACAACAAAAGTCGAGATTTGGTTTTTCTACATTCGAATTGCCACATGATGAATGTTAGACGGATTTCGACTTCCGAATAATTTTATTCGCTAAAGCGAAGAATGTTATTTGTTGGAGTGGAAAGCAATTCAAGGTAAGAAAACAATTTATTCTGTTGCAATCTTAATTCCATCAATTTTATGTGTAATTACAATTTTATGTTTAATTACAAAATGTCATCGAAAACATAAATTAATCTGTCATTTGACCTTAATTCCATTTAGTCCTTATGCTTGTTCCTCAATCCTATTTTCTATTTATTTGTAGTTGTTTACATTGAGCTAATTAAAATCACACACAAATTCTTGATTTTAAGTTCATGTTTGTCAGCTGTTTTTTATTTTATTTATTATTATTATTTTTTTTTTTTGTAAAACAGGGACTAAAGAGTACATTTGCTTTTAAATAAGTGAATGATAAAATCATGAATACATAAGTAATTAATTTACATTTTCATGGTTTGTGCCATTAAAGTTATTTTGTTAAACTAATGTGGTATAATTCTGAATTATGATTGGTTTGGTTCTAACCATATGGTATGCATTCTGTCAGAATTGCTAACGTTTGTTTTATTATTTTTCATATAAAAACATTCTTAGAATATTTCATTTTTACATAATTTGATTTCGTGCCAGATATTCTCATAGAATGCGTAAATAGAACATGATGATCAAGGGCTCGAAGGTTGGATGAGTATGTGTGGCGAGGAGATCAATAGTGGTCATTGAAGGTTGGATGATATACTAATGATTAATTGTATGATTCTATTTTGGTTTAGTCAAATGAATATGCTTGAGTGGTAATACTAACGAGAAATGCATTTGTTATTCTTTCAGAATGGCTTGAAGAAGTAATCAAAAGTTAGAATCAAGTTGATTATTTAGACCACTGAAGAGGATCAAATGTTTTTGTTCAATAATTGTATATTTAAGGATGTTATTTAGACTATTATTCTATAAGAATAGATGAATCTATATTTGCATTTTAATGTTTGAATATATAAGGCTCATGTTATATTTCAACTGAAGGTTCAAGAATATTGTTTTTCCACAAGAAGTCACTTTAGTCAAAATATGTACTCTATCAAAATATATTTTGACATTTTCATAGAATATCGTTATAACAGAATTGCATTCTAAAAGAATAAAATCGAGTAAAATTAAAAATTATGTTAGAATTAAAAATAAATTAATGAAAAGAAAATCAGAATTCAAAATGAAAAGAATCAATATCCCTTCAAATCTGAAATTTTCATTAATTAAACATGTGTTTCCTAATTTAAACTCGTGTCTCCTAATTTAAAGATAGGTAAATCATTACTTAAAATAACTAAAACCATTGGTCTACATTTATCTGTACATCCACACAATAATTAATTAGAATACAATAACCTAAGCCAATACATTTAGGTTCAAATGTTTCTAACAACTATTGTGTGCATGTATGCACCAATAAGAATTGAGGAAATAATAAATCATTAAATAAATCATTTAAGGGTATAATAGTAATATATGCATCTTTTTATATGGAAATTTTGACCAGTTCTCCTTAAAACCCGTCGTGCTACATCTTAGAAACCCTACCCCACCATTCCGATCACGATTCTCCCCCTTTTCACATTTTTTTCCTGATTTCCACACCGTCCTATTTGCATCTGACGATCTCCACCCAACAGCAGCCACAAGCACCGACGATCTCATTCCTCCACCATCGGTTGTTGCCCTTCCTATCAAACGACACCAAGATCCATGCGACCCTCTTCTTCCACACACAGGTCGTTGACTCGTTGCCAGATTTTCCATTCACTCGACAATGATTAATTCTTCAACTTGACGTCTATCTCCTTCAATCGACACTCATATTGATCTATTGTCTTTTTTGATTGAGTTGAATCATCCCCGTTTCTCGTTTCTAAGCTTTTACCAGGTAAGACATTTTTTATTTTTGAAATTCTTTTCTTTTTCAAATCAATTGATTATTGAGTATATAAGATTTTTTGTGGGTTAACATGTTTGATAATAATGTTATGGATACATGTCATGACCATTACCATTGGAATTTTAATTGGAATCTGTAATGATTACATTCAATGTGATTTTTTTTGGGTTATTGTTTTTGCATTAACTTTCGATCAAAGTTTTTATTGTTTTGCATCATCCATGTTAGAAGTTTTTATTGTTTTCCCTTAATTGTTTTATTGCTTTGCATTTTACAAGTTACATACTATAAATTAGGTGATGTATATTTATTCAAATTAAATTATCTTTGTTTCTTTATAATTGAACTTTGATTATTTGTTATCTATATATGTTGCACAATAGGTGATTGTGAAAATGCTGAAAAAGAATTTGATGTTCAAATTCTTGAAGAATCCCAAATAGAATTTTAACTTGGTTAATGGTGTTACTTAACTGTACAATGTGGTATGCATTCTGTTAGAATTTAAAATGGTTATTTGGGATCTATCGACATCATTTTATTCATTTCATCTAATTACATAAAGTTGTTTTTTATATCTACATTAATCACAAATAATCACAACGTATTATAAGCTTTATTTGAAGAACCAGGTATGTAGGAAGTTTGAATTTTTTGTTAGATTTTGATGCCTTATTAACCATTTTTTGTTATATATGCATCTTACAACATTCTGTCAGAATGGAATCTCAAATTCCAATTCTGTCAGAATAGAATCTCGAATTCCAAATCAACATAAGTAGTGAATTAGAAATATTTCATGCAAACATTCGTTCATTTTGTCAGATATGCAAAATAGATATGGTAGAAATTCTACTTTAAACTTTAAGTAGTGAGTTAAAAATATTTATATTCTCAAAAAATAGATATGCAAACACTCGTTCATTATATGAGAATATAAATATTGCATAAAACATGTGTTGCTAGTAATTCTGACAGAATATATTTATAGATGCTTTAGATTGTTTATACATATAGAAGAAAAGACTATGATTTAAGTGCATTCTGTAATGTATTCTATCATAATTTATCCGTATAAATGCATTCTGTTAGAATGTCTATGAGAATGTTTGTTAAGAACAAGTATATTTGCTTAACTGGTTATGCTAACGAATAATGCATCTTATTCTTTTAGAATGGCATGGAGAAGGAATTCAATATTGATCATACAAGAGAAAGATTTGGAATCGAGTTCAAAAACAAGTATATTTGCAAAGAATAGTTGGAATCAAGTGGATTATCTGGACCATTGAAGAAGATCAAGTGTATTTGTTCAAGAATTGTATATTCAAGAATGCTATTTTTTTTAAGAATTTTATTCATTTTTTATAATATTTTGTTAGAATATGTATAACTATATTAAAATGTATAAGGCAAAAATATGTATGGATTGGTATTTATTTTCGGATGTATATTAAGAATAAAATAATAGACCCTCATTCCAACTCGGATCTATATGGATAATATGTAGAATTCTTAAATCAGGTTAATTATAAAAAATATCTGCACTGGAAATATATTCTGTAAGAATAAAATTGGAAATATCTTTACTAGTTTATGGTTGAAATTTTGTCATTCTGATAGAATAAAATTGGATTTTTAATTTGAATTAATTTAAAATATTCAGATTTTTTAAAATAAAGGAATTAATTTTACCTAAAAATCCAAAAATTTCCTTTTTTTAATATGGGTTAATTGACTAAAATGCCCTTATGCTGAAATTTGTGTGATTATATGGTACATGTTACATTATTATAATATCATAGACCCTTAGATCATGACCTTTGATTCTATTTTATTCGGTGGTCCAGATCTGTGCATTCTGACATATAATAATTAGTAAAAACAAAATAACCTAATCATATATATATATATATATATATATATATATATATATATATATATATATATATATATATATATACTTACATTTTAATATTAATATTTGTGTTGATAAATTTTATAAAAAGATAATATGAAAAAATAAAAGACCTATTCATAAATTCGATAATCTTTTGAATCAATTACCACTATAATTTCAAAATACCGTCCAAACGTCGCATTTTTTCCACTTATTTACTTTACATGTTCTCATTTGCAAGAATTCTTGTCTTTTCAAGTTTATTGACCTTTTTTTTTTCAAAATTCTTAATTCTAACGCTAAATAAAATGGGTTAGTAAAAGGATAATGTTATCAAAAAATCAGCCGAGACAAAAACGATAAAACTGATACATAAAAAAAAAATTAAGGACATGTTTAGGATCCGACTTGCTGAGGAAGAGGTTGTGGCTGCCTTTGATGGTAATTTTGTTGCGGAAATGGCGACCTTTCTTGGTAATGGGATAGTTGGCTTTGTTGATAGCCAATGTTTTAGTTGTTCTACCCTTGATTTCCCTGGGGTGATCATAAGTTTTTTGATTATGCCAATAATAGCCTCTTGTAACATTTGCTTCTTCATATTCTTTTTCTTGCAATTGAGGGCATATATCGGTTGGGTGTCCCACTTGAGTGCAAATACCACAAGGACGGGGTGTAGATTGTACATCTATGTCTTTAGCTAGCATCATTACTACCTTAGTCAACTCGAATATTTGAGCTTCAATTTGAGGAGTGTGCACCTCTTTTACACCTCGGGGTGCATCCGTGTACCAATCTTCATCTTGATTCGTATGCTTTGAATCATCCACCCTACTTTTTATGAGATCCCAAATATTGGTGGGGGTCTTATCGGTCAAGGAACCTCCGCTTGAAGCATTAAATAGTCTTCTTTCCCAAGTGGTCATGCCTTCAATGAAGTATAGGAGGACATGATACTCGCTAATGCCATGCTTTGGGCAACGGGTACAAAGCTTTTTGAACCTTTCCCAATATGTATGAAAGGATTCTCGTTTGTATTGTTTGATCCCGATTATTTCTCTTCTTAGTGTCGAGGCCTTCATTTCTGGGAAATATTTATCTAAGAAGACGCGTACAAGGTCCACCTATGTGTTTACTGTCCCTAGTGGGAGATCATAAATCCAATCTTTAGCTCCGTCTTGCATTGCAAAGGGTAATTCCCTTAAATTGAACTGATCCTCCGAGACATTGTGTGGTTTCATGCCAACACATACAACATGGAATTCATTGATGAATTTTTGGGGATCTTCATTTTCTAGGCCTCTAAAGGTTAGGAGTAAGTGGATGAGACTAAATTATAGTTCAATTTTTGTGGCCGATGCGTAGTTGTTGCAAAGAGGTTGTTGAGTAACCTCTTGCATCACCCGTTGGCAGATGGTTTGCTTGGGTGGATTTTATGGACCATAGTTGTTGTTGTTGTTGTTGCTGTTTTTACCTCTGTTCCTCCTTGGTCTCCCATGGTGGAAGTAGGAATTGAGGTTTTTATGGATGTGATGTATAGGATGTCGTGAGTAGGTGAGGAAGGTGGATTGGTGTTTCTGGATGAGGATGGTTGTGGTGAGAGTGATAGGGTTTCTGTTTCGGTTTCGGTCACACTTGAGAGGAAGGTGGATTGCTATTTCCGGAGGGAGGATGATGAAGAAGTCTTGGAACCCGGTCGCCTCTTACGAAGCTTGGCTTGCTTCCGTAACCTATTTGTTGTCATCTCTACCTCCATTTCAATTGGCAATGGTGTACCTGTACGAAAAGATCTAGGCATAAATATTTAGTAACACCGTGTCCCCGACAATGGCTCGAATTTGTTAGGTGTGTCAAACCTAACAAATAATAGGGGTACAATAGACTCCAAATACACAGATTTAATTTACTAAAAAGTAGTACAAGGCAAGCATGGTCGAACCAAAGAGAGATGACATAAAAGTCTATACCTCTTTGCGTAAGGTACTTTGGTCATAAAGGGGGTTTTGTTTTCAAAAGTTAAATAATGAAAATAACAATCTACTGTGAAAACATGCAGAAAAGGAAATAGATTTGTAAACAATTTGTTGGAACGGTTCTAGTTCTAGTTCTCAATGTTATCATTTAACTTGATTGTGACTTGATGTAATTCATGATTTCTATTATAAGTTGGTACTTAAAGATATTAACAAGCTCTAATACCCCTCTCTTGCAAAATTATCTCACCAAAACACGCTTTTTGACTAGACCTATCTTTACTAATTCAATCTAAACATGCTCTTAGATTGTATTGAAAAACTGCATTAAGTTTTGTAGAAGCTTCCCAATAATATTCATTTCTTCTCATATGCTCAAAAGTGTGAAAACATATGATATATGTTCTACAATAAGAAAACCTATTGTTTGTTACCAACCAATAACTTCATAGAACGATTAGATGCACTAAAAGCTAATTAGCTACACAAGAATTCAATTCATATAAGTGGCCAATCAAACATAAATCAAATTCAAGGATTCTAGTTTAAACAAAAACATAATCACTAGAATAGAATCATAAATAAAATATCAAGCCATATGCTTCAAGTCAAGCAATCAACATGTTTTGAACAAAAACTAGAACTAGGGTTTCTTAGCCACACATGGCTAAGAACAAGTCAACCAATAAAAAAAATGGAAATGGAAGTGTTTAATTCTTACAAATGGAAATCCAAAATGTTTACAATGATTAGTAGCCTTCAAGAACTCCTAAAAATCTCCAGAAATCGCCAAAACTTGCTCCCATAACCGTCTCTGGTGAAAAATGGCGACTTCCTTTATTTTATTAACTGCTCACATGCTTTCCATAAGACCATGCTTTTTAGCATGGTCATGCCTTTTAGACCATTTTTTTAGCATGGTCATGTGTTTTGACCATGTGTTTTTAGCATGACCATGACTTTGTAGCATCCCGAATTCTAGTTAGCATGTTTAAACAATTCATCTTCATTTAGTTAGGAAACTCGACGAGTAGAGACGGGTTTTGGCCACGTGGGTTAGTGACCAACTCGGCGAGTTGAGAGGCCAACTCGAAGAGTTGGTGCTGTGAGTGGAAACCCTAAATCTTCGGGGTTGGGTCCTATTTAAAGGTTCTTAAGCCCTCATTTCCGCCTCCCTCATCACCTTAGAGTCATGTGAAAAACCCTAACCGAGTTTTTGCTTGTTGTGTGAGAAGGAGAGGCTATCTTGGGCATTTTGGTACACTCTGAGAGAAGAATAAGAAAGCATCAAGGCTGGGAGCAAGGAGGGACGTTTAGATCTTGAGTTTCTCAGTGGATAGCTTCTGTTTGAGGTAAAAAGATGCTATCTTGATCTTTTTTTCCTTGTGAATCTTGGTTTGGGGAGTTTCTAGGGCTTTTCCCCATTCTTCTCGTGTTGTTGAGTCACTTGATCATATCTTGAGGTTGAAACCTCAGATCTGGATTTTAGGAGGTCTTGTGAACCCAAAGACCCAAGCTTTATGGAGCTAGAGGAGAGCCTTTGAGCACCAAACCCTTGTTAGAGCTTGTATTGGCATTATTGAGCCAATATCTCATGCATGGACGTAAAGCTGCAAGCTTTACGTTATATTCGAGCCTTAGGAAGATAGATCTGGAGTTTGGGGTATCATTTCTGCCTTAAAACGTCTGAATGAGAATTCAACTTAAGGGACTCGACGAGTCGATGAGCCGACTCGATGAGTCGGCTAGGGTTTACCCCGATGGTTTGGATGTGTGACTGACTCGGCGAGTTGGTGACACAACTCGACGAGTTGAGAGAGTTTTAACCGTTTATAGGTTCAGAGTAGACTCGACGAGTTAATGAGGCTCCTCGATGAGTAGGTGGGGTCTCCTGGACTTTTGGACACTGTGCGGACCAGACGAGTTGGCTAGCAACTCGGCGAGTAGACTCGGGTCTTCATGATTACTGAGTTATGAGGGACTCGACTAGTTCATGAGCTGTACTCGACGAGTTGAGTCAACATGGATTGTTGACTTGAGAGTTAACTTCGATGGACTTTTAGAGTTGGGTCAGTTTTGACTGTTGACTTCCGTTGACTTTAGGGTCTTGGTGAACTATTGGTTTTGGAGGCCATGGAGGGGCGGAGATCAGACCAGCGGATCGAGTGTGGGATACATCGCTTTACTCTGCTAGGTGAGTCTTCTCACTATACTTACCAGAGTGGTAATTACTGTGTTTCCAAAGGGTCCAACCTGAGCTGTGAGACTGGAGGGTCCTCACTATTGACCGGATGGTTTGATTACATTATTGACCGGAGGTTCTTAATTGTTTATACTGTGATATATGTTATTATGCATTCTTTCTTTGTGACTTATGCTATCTTATTAATCTATGTATGTTCAGAGTTATGAACAGAGGGTCCTATGTGTCTATATTGAGTTATGTTATATTATGCAATTTGTGTTGTGATATATGCCATATTGTTCTGTGCTTTAGTGAGCTAGGAACGGAGGGTCCACCCGAGTTGTGGGACCAGAGGGTCTTCATTGAGACACATCGACCGGAGGGTCTTACCGAGATATAGCCACGAGAGGCTAATGAGATGTGTGTAGTATTTTGGGGAACTCACTAAGCTTTGTGCTTACCGTGTTATGTGATATGTGTTTCAGGTTCTCCTCAGGATCGCAGGAAGGCGCCGGCTTGATTCCACACACGAGAGAAAGTGTTATGTTTTGAGGACCCTGGATCATTAATCAAACAATTGGGATTCTGTGAAACGTGTTATGAGAATTTTGTGATTTTAAAATGAAAAAATTTTGTTTGAAAATTTATGGTGTTACAACTTGGTATCAGAGCCTTGGTTTGAGGGATTCAGATGTACCTTCGGGTGTGTCTGGACTCAAACCGAGGATTTGAGAAAATTTTTCAAAAGATATGATTTTTCTAAAATGAGAAAGAGTTTTAAGAGAAAACGAGTTGGAGCAGTGTGTACAATCAGCCAGAGCCCAAACAGTGATTTCCCAAAATACCATTATTTGTTTATATTATGATATACTTATGAGATATTAGATCTACATGCTAGAGGATAGGCTAGGTATTTCAGGAATTTAGAGCTAGAGTTGTCTGATCCATGATGCCTTAGCCTAGGGGATGCTATTGATTGATATTATCTGCTATTTGCTCTATATATGTGTTGATTAGGATTACCTAGCAGGAATCTTTTGGAGAGAGGTTTGAGTAGAGGAGTAATCTAGGAGAGATACCTAGATGAGAATTTAAGGAATCTATTGAGAGAGTAGTTAGATACCCACAAGGGGTAGGGTCGCCTGAGTTCAATGATGCCTTTTTGAGTTGTGAGAAGAGCGAGTGGAGTTGTAACCTAGAGTGGTTTTACATGTTGGGGATATTATTCGATGCCCGAATGCTGCTTGCTTTGTGCTTTGTGGAGCTCTTGAATGGTGGGAGTCAACTACTAAGTGAATATGACGATATTAAGGAGGTAGATGACTGGCATCATAAGGAGTTCTTCAGCAGCTGATGGCAGAGAAGTGTAAGAGCCTAGGAGAGCCTAGGGGAGTAATTTAGTCTGTGGAGTATGCTGTTTAGAGGTGAGTATTCGCTGGAGGGCGAACATGTGTAATGGGATTTGTGATCGAGAAGGTTGAGCAGCTATTTAGGAAATCTGGGGCGATTTGTGTGAAAAGTATGAGTAGATGTGACAGGTAGTATGGGCCCGTATTATTGAAAGCAGAGGACCCATAATCAAAACAAGGCGAATTCCATAGGTTCTAAATAGAAGATTGAGGGGAGATAACATGGTTTAGGTACCATGATTCATAACAGAGGGTGCTTCCGTCTTTACCAGTTATCTGAAGAGGATTGTTCAGACCAAGAATGGATATGGTAAACTGTGGGGCCAGAAGGCCATGTTGGTGGACCTTCAAAGGAGTGTACCCTGCTAGAAAATTTGAGTTTAGATTTCGAGGAGTTTGACTGGTGAGGTGCCAGTTGGAGTCGCAGGACTCGAGGAAAAGTAGAGATGACGCATTGTGGAGAACTACGGTCCGGGTTGAGTGACCAGATGATGATTGAGATGTCACTTTCTATGACGAGAGTTACACCATTTCTGCTTCCTGTGAGGAGAAAAGGAGATAACGAGCTACTGATTTTAGAGTTTGGAGGTAAACCCCATGGGAGTAGCATTAGTAGCGACATTGCCACCAGGGTGCTGCGTAGTGCGTCTACAGCGAAGTATTTCTTATACCATAAGAGAGTCATCAGTGGGGACTGAGATGGAAGAGGACAAGGATATTCGTTATTTGAGTATAATGAGGCATAGGTTATTAGCCGTTTCGGGTAATCAAGAGAAGTATGTTGGGGCGGTGGCCCTCGTTGTTTACTTTGGACCTCTACTGTGAGAGTAAGGTCTCTTGCTTCTATGATGATCCACACAATGGAATGTTGAGGAATCAGAGATGAGGTGCGTGATAGTTCATTATTTTCAAACTGAGGGTCACAACTAGTTCGGGACAGTTGAGAGGTTTGGTAGTGTTGGTGTGAGATTTTGGGTGACTAGAGGCAGTCACGATTGGGGAATTCTGAGGATTTCATCTGAGATTCGAGATATTTGGAGTTTCTTGGTCTCTATCAGGAAGATCAACAAGCGTTGCGTGGTACGTTCTAAGAGACGAGTGTGATGTACCTGGTAAAACAGTTTGTGGAGTAGACTGCTGGTATGCCACTTAGGGATGGTTGAACCCTAAGTGGGGGAGAACTGAGTATACTATTGAGAGAATCAACAATCTGTTCAAGTGCGATCAGAGGACTGGTTATGTAGATCTGCCGTAAGGACATCTGAGACTTGGGTATTTGGTGGACGAGACAAGGTGCGGAGCAAGATGATGCATGTTGTATGCGTTCGGGAAAGAATGAGTGTATCCTAGGCAAGTGGTCGTTGGTCAGGAACCTTTTGTGGTTAGGAACTCTTCGAGTTGTAATGATAGAGTTCAAGGCGGTTGGTTCGTTGAGGTCCATTTTCGACTGTCGAAAATTTCTAGTTCAAAGTATGGGTTGTGATCTACGCTCAGGGAAGGGCAACAGTTGAGTTGGCAACGAACTGCAGATTCGGTATGAGTATTTTCGCATGGGTGGTGAGTAGTAGAGGATGGGGTTTTGGATTTTCGTCAACTAGTTCTCAGTCATTGACGCTCCCTTCATGTTTCAAATTGTGAGTTGGAATATTTGAGGTTACGAGTTGTGCGAGAGAAAGAGCAGTGTTTGAGGCAAGACATTGTGAGATTCTAAGAGGGTGTATTGTGGTATCTGAGTATGATGTCGTAAGTGGAAGATCAGTGGTTGAGGCAAGACATCATGAAATTCTGTGATGGTGTACCAAGGTATCCGAGTATGATGCCCAAAATTTTTTGGAATATTGTGAGACTTGAGTTATGAGATGGCAAGTGGAGTACCGAGTGGCTATTGTTCCAGTGGGAGCCCTTCAGCTAATTCTCGTCGAACGGGGTTGTCCAAGAATGTGAATTGTATCGAAAGAAAGTGTTTTGTTGCGGAAATTGTCGTCGAGAGTAGTGATGCTTGATCTAGGTGGGTGGGTGTACCTATCTATGAATGGACCACAGAGCATGAGTTAATGAACTCAGTTGGGTGACGACTCGAGGATGAGATTGTGGGGCGATAAGAGAGCGATTGGATCCGAGTGGGGGTAATCACTTGGGACTGACAGGGAAAACCGTGGGGTGAGCCCACAGCGAGTGAGAGAGTATTGTGAAACTGCGAGGAGCCGTAGCTTTCACTAGTCAGCAAGAGAGTATTGTGAAACTACGGGGAGCCGTAGCTTTCACGAGTCAGTGAGATGGTGTCGTAAGCCGTAGCTTTCACGAGTCAGAGAGGTAGTGTCTTAAGACTACGGGGAGCCGTAGCACTTAAGAAAGAATGTTGTAACTACAGGGAGTCATAGTATTCACTAGTCATAGAATGACACAGAAGAGTTACTACGCTTGGGTAGCCTTAACAAATGAGTCTTTGTGAGTCTGGAGGCCGGACTAGGGGCGAGACTGGGGTCTCCGTGATGGTCGGGAATCATTATATCCTACGTTAGGGAGGGGATATCGCAATCGAAGGAATTGGAGAGGTGGTGTACGCATAGATTTGCGGATCATGAGTCGGGAGTTGAGTATCAGATTGGAGACGAGTGGTCCCAATTCTACTGTCGAATCAAACTCTCGAGCTTAAGTTTGGCTCTAGTGGTGTATTGGTTTGTCAGGATGAGATTTTGGATGTTCAGATGGATATCATTTTGAGTGGTAATGGGTTCCATCTGATGCTCTTGGGCCTGAGAGGGTCAGTTCATTGGTTTGAGAAGGACCAAGGGACGCATGGAACTAGCAAGTGATTGACGACAGAGGTCAGAGATGAGGCGACACCAGATGGGGTTGTAGTGTTTGCTTGAGGTAAGGCGAACTTCATGACTTCGTGAGTCACATGATGAGCTAAGATAGCTACCATGAGAAGGAAGATTATAAAGTTGTTTTATTGAGTGTGCAATGAGTAGCCTTTGGAGATTCAACTATTGGGTCGGGAGTTGACCTGGTGCTCAGTGTCTGATGGAATAGTTGAGAGGAAAGGGGGGCTCATGATTATAGATGTTAGAGGATCATTCCGAGCGGGCATGATCGCTTTCTTTTGGCCGATGACAAAGTTTTGAGGTCAATTCTTTCAGATGAGTTATGATAGTTCTTCGGAAGGTGGTCCTTGTTGGGATGTGACTCTTGTGTTCCTTTTGAGCTACGATCTGGATCGATTAGTATAGCGGGTATGAGTGATCGCTGGCCAATTATTGGTCAATGACTTATTTCCATCAGTCGCCACAAGAAAATCAGAGTTGGCAGTGTGTTATCAGGATATGTTATTCGATGAGTGATTAACATGATGCTGTTTTGCATGGGAGGTCTATTGGAGAGACTGACCACTAGAGTTTCCAGCTTCCGGAGAGTCAGAACTGGTACCACGGCGGCAGAGGGGTCCGTCTTGCCTCGAGATTGGGAGTTTCGGGTTTGGTTCGGGTGTCTCGGAGGGGAGATTGTTGTATGATATGAGATTTTTGGTGACGCTTCTACGGGTATTGGGTTTGATCTATATGTTGTCCAGGAGCGATTTCGAGGACGAAATCTAATTCAAGTGGGGGGAAATTATAGCATCCCGAATTCCAGTTAGCATGTTTAAACAATTCATCTTCATTTAGTCAGAGAAGACACACGGGGTCAACTACACTACCCACGATCTAGAACTAGGAGCAGTTGTGTTTGCTCTGAAGATTTGGAGATACTACCTGTACGGTACAAAAAGCACAATCTTTACAGATCACAAAAGCCTACAACATATATTCGACCAGAAGGAGCTCAACATGAGACAACGACGGTGGGTTGAGCTACTCAGTGATTATGAATGCGAAATTCGTTATCATCCGGGTAAAGCCAATGTAGTAGCTGACGCCCTAAGTCGGAAAGAATATTCTGGTCGTAGAGTCAAGTCATTGACTATGACTATCCATTCACACTTGTCCACACAAATTAAGGAGGCTCAGCTCGACGCTTTGAAACCTGAAAATGTGGCGGGTGAATCCCTGAGAGGGATGGATAAGAACTTGGAAGTTAAGGGTGGCGGAGCTTATTATCTCATGGATCGGATCTGGACCCCGAAACTTGGGGGTTTCAGAGACTTGGTCATGAACGAGGCGCACAACACTCGTTATTCCGTCCACTCAGGGCCAGATAAGATGTATATGGATCTTAAAAAGTTATACTGGTGGCCTAACAAGAAAGCAGAGATTGCTACCTTTGTAAGTAAATGCCTTACTTGCGCCAAGGTCAATGTCGAATACCAGAAACCCTCAGGTCTACTACAACAGCCAGAGATACCGAAATGGAAGTGGGAGCGGATCACTATGGATTTCATAACCAAGTTGCCCAAGACAACGGGTGGGCTCGATACCATATGGGTCATCGTCGACAGATTGACCAAGTCCGCACACTTCCTGCCTATCAAAGAAACAGACAAGATGGAGAAGCTTACAAGAACTTACATTAGGGAGATTATACGACTGCATGGTTTTCGATATCCATTATCTCAGACAGAGATAGTAGATTCACTTCGAGGTTCTGGCAGTCGTTACAAAGTTCCCTAGGAACTAGGATGGACATGAGTACAACCTACCATCCGCAGACAGACGGGAAAAGTGAGAGGACTATCCAAACCTTGGAAGATATGCTGCGAGCCTGTGTGATCGACTTTGGGAAAGGATGGGATACTCATTTACCCCTTGTCGAATTTTCCTACAACAACAGTTATCACACAAGCATAAAGGCTGCTCCATTCGAGGGCCTCTATGGCCTCAAGTGCAGATCCCCTCTGTGCTGGGCTTAGGTGGGTGATACCCAGTTAGCTAAAGGACGAGTTCCTGAAAGCACTCTCACAGGTTCGGAGATCATTCAGGAAACGATGGAGAAGATCGTTCAAATTCGTGAACGATTGAAAGCCTCTAGAGGTCGACAGAAAAGCTACGCTGATAAACGAAGGAAACCGTTGGAATTCCAGGTGGGCGACCGTGTTCTATTGAAGGTCTCACCCTGGAAGGGCTTGATACGCTTCAGAAAGCGTGGAAAGCTAAATCCAAGGTACATAGGGCCTTTTGAGATTCTTACAAGAATCGGCCCTATAGCTTACAAACTTAACTTACCGCGCGAGCTCAGTAACGTACATTCTACTTTCCACGTCTCGAACTTGAAAAAGTGTCTGTCCGACGAGACTCTGGTAATCCCACTCGACGAGATCGAGATCAACGAGAGCCTCAACTTCATGGAAGAACCAGTAGAGATCATGGACTGGGAGGTCAAGCAAACAAAGCAAAGCCGTATCCCTATAGTGAAGGTTCGCTGGAACGCCAAGCGAGGACCTGAATTCACTTGGGAGCGAGAGGATCAGATGAAACTGAAATATCCTCTTCTTTTTACTTAGTTATTTGTAACTACTTATTTGCTTAAACTCTAATTTCGGGACGAAATTCCTTCTAAGGGGGGGATGATGTGAGAACCCGAAATTTCTATTCTGTACAACATTATCAATTCAATAGAAGTCAGAACAGTTTCTGCTAACTTTCAAGCTTTTTGGAATAAGTTCGAGTCTTATTAAGTTAGTACTTCAGGATATACCAGGAGAGAGGATGCTCTAGGGTTTATTGTGCAACAATCATGTCCCAAAACTCCAAGAGTTTGGAGTTTACAGCCTAAACAAAGGTGTTTACGGCCGTAAACCCTAAATTGGGGGTATATATATGACACTTAGTCATTTATTTACCATTTTTCACAAATTCAAGATCCAAACTCAATTCTCTCTCAAGTATCATCCAACAATTCTTCAAGATCTTCAACTTGTAAGTGTTTCTAGCCCTATTAAGTTGATATATTACTTAATCTAGTAATTTAACACACTTCCATCCGTGAAATCATTCCAAAAGGTTAGATCTTCAAGTTTCACCAAGAACACCAAGAACACACACTAGTGTTCTTGGACTTTTAGCACCTTTTCAAGCCTCTATCTTGTAAGTACTTCTATCCTAGAGTATAATAAGGCTTGTTACACTTCTATACATCAAGAAAACACCAAGGAAACCAAGGATCAAAGGTGTTTATGGTCCAAGCACACCTTGGACCGTAAACCCTAAAAAGGGTGCCAAAGTGTGCCCTAGTCCCTTCTAAGCCTTGGAAACTTGCATAGATCCCTTCCCTAATGAGTTAAAACATCAAAAGACCATAAACCATTTGGGTTTACGGCCGTAAACCCAAAGGCAAATGGTCCAGGGACCGTAAACTCCATTTAGGAGTGAAATGGTGCCCTAATCACTTCCATAGGCTTATACTTCAAGTGGAAATGCTTCTAAGGACTTGTAGAGCTTCAAAACAACACATGGTCAAAGAAGCATGAGTTTACGGCCGTAAACTCATGGGTTTACGACCATAAACTCAATGAGTTATGGTCACAAAACCGTAAACTCATATAAAGGGTTCCCTTGAACCCTAAACTCAATAGCAATGTCCTACAACATTTAGATGCAAACCTTAGCACTTATAACACTTATATAAGGTGTTTTTCGTGCCCTAGGATGTCTTAACTTTGTTAATTATTTGTTTAAAGACTAATTGGATACATATATGTGTTATTATATGTTAACTAGGATCATTGTGTGTGTACAAGTGTTCACTTGACACCTAGCAATCCTATATCATCAGTTCATCCAAACCATTCACTAGAGGTGAGTTCATACCCCTTAATTAACCTTTTAAATGTTTTTAAATGATTTTATGGGGGGGAATACAATTTGAATTATTATAGTCATTATATCAATCACATGTGATTAATAACTACCAAACAAGTGGATTTCTTACTTTTCAAACTGTGTTACCAAACTGTTTTACTTCAAACTGTTTTACAAACTCCTTTTCATGTCAAATACTTTTACTTAAACTCTTTTAAACTTATATTCTGTTAAATGTGTATCTATATAGATATAGTTATATAAGTAGGATTGAAAGGACTTAGGACTGATAGCTCACCTTACTTCCTGTTCCTTGTTTGGTTGTGGACTTAGGGTATTAGGGTTATCTGTCCGAAGGTCGTTTGAATGCTAGTTATATATTATGTATATGTATATAGATACAAAGCTTCCTTCTTTCATTCAGCTCGATACCTTTGGGTAGCAAGGGTATGCATACATGTTCATACATTACTAGTAAGCTACTATAGGAGTAGTTTAGGAAGATACTAATACTATTACTAGAACAATGAAACATCCAAAGAGTCAGTTCATACATGAAACAATACCATACAGAGAAAGAAATAAAAAACAATACCATACAGAGAAAGAGATAACAAACAATACCATAAAGAGAGAACATACAGGCTAGACAGAGGTAGAACATACAATACAGCTAGCACATTCAGTACATATACATTATTACAGTTATGTGAGCCACCTAACGGGGCATGACACTACCTGCCATGACCGTTTTTGTATCCAGAATATCCTTAAGTGGGGAACGTATGAGTTTGTGTATAGATCTATACTGGATTGTCTATCCTACACCTTGCTGCTCGCTACAGTGGGACTTGCAAGTCTACGGGTGCCAAACGTCATTTCTTACGACGTCTTACATCGTCGTTTTTCTATTGAGTCGGTAGCAGGATACAGGCCGATCACATGGTACTTTAAATAACAATTGGTTTAAAGTAGTTAGTACAGCAGTAGTTACTTAATACAACACTACAGTACTATATCATTTTCCCATTACATTTACTTTGTGATATTTACACAATAAACAGTGATGTAAAAACTATATTTTTGGTTAATGATAGTTGGATTTGGGAAAATACACACTCTTACAAGAGACACACACACAGATACTAGATGCCTTGGTAGAAGGCTACTTTTAGTAGGAAACATAGGGTTTTCTAGGAGAGTTCAAACAATTACAAACTTTTACCAACATATACAATTACAAATTACAAAACACTTTCATACAAATACAGACACTAATATACTTATGATCTCACCAGCTTTAAAGCTGATAAACTCTTTCAAAATAACTTGTATTCTCAGGTCGCCAGTAGACAGGTACCGGAGCCAAGTTTTTGCGGAGATGGAGCTCGTTCAAGACTCATCTTTATTTTGATGTATATTATTTTTTGTGTCTATATAACTTGACAGAACACACTTGTATGAAATTATATTATTAATGCAATGGATGATGTTGTTGCTTGTTTACTACTTTGCATCGTTGTCATACTATACATGACGTCCTCCACCCCCGAACGTTTTCGCCGTTCCGGTTTTGGAGTGTGACAGATTGGTATCAGAGCCTTGTTTATAGTGAATCGAGTGTATCAACCCATAAAAGATATACGAACTATAAACACAGCGGGATTAAAATACTCTGATAAAGAGTTTATACTTTTAAATAATACAATATTTAACCAAGTATACATACCTGCATTCATACTAAAATCAGTGTCACTAGGACAGAACAAAAGTATTACGATTGTTGGACAGCACAAGTAGACTTAGAGACATATGGTCAACCCTGGGAAGATGTAGCCTGATCAACTACATTATCCGAGGAGTGATTAGCATGTGCCTAAGTATGGTTGTGAGGTTGCAACAAGTCTAAAAACTTACCAACACTTCTACAACAAGAACAGTAGAACAGAACATAAACTTAAAATACTATAAGAGTATTTTGTGTTACTATTAATTACTTATCTGAGAACTAAAGGTCTTTATTAAGTATGTCAATAGTTGCAGACTGGATACGCTAAGGTTATATGTGTCTAGGATATCATAGACTTAGAATCTGTGATCTTGGTTTACTTCCTGTTCCTTGTTTGGTTGTGGACTTAGAGTTAGGGTCACTTATTCGAAGGTCTATCCTGTCTAGGTTACCTATGACTGGTATGCACTACGCAAATGTTGGAGTAACTGATAAAGATCATCTTATAATTATCTAGTTAGTTCGTCTATTGATTATTTCCTTATCCCTTTTCTCGCATAGATATAATGGCTGGATTCCATTTTCCCGGAGACCCGTACTATCCCAACAACGGCAATGCTGGATGGCTTGGAGAAGAGCCAGAAGATGATCACCCAATCCCTTTGGATGATCACGAAGCTGAAGGCTTTTCTGATGGTTCTGACTCGGAGCCTGAAGTCAACAACCAACCCCCAGCTGTCCAAAACCCAAACCCTCGTCCAGCATTTCAAGGACCCACACCTTTGTGGGCCACAAACTTGAATAGGTGGAGTCAAGAACAGGGGCAACCCATGCCCTACCATGGAGACAGAAGCTTCTACAACCTCACTGAAGGAGGTTCAGCTGACAGGGTCCTACCGATAATGATCCGTAGGATTACTCGGAACACTGAGCAAGGTCGAGCAGCCAACTCTGGCGTTAACACCGTCCGCATTCGCCAACTTGAGTCTGCTCATGAAAGGACTCAGGTCCGCAATGCAGTTCTGCAAAGAGAACTTGCTGAAACCCAAGCTGAAGTCAGGGAACTTCGAGCTCAGCAAGCAAGATCTGATAGGCGCGTGAGAGACATAGAACGCCTTCTGTCGGATTCAAGAACTCACTCTAGTAGTTCTCATCGCCGATAGAGTCTTATCGACTTCTCTTTTGGATATAACCTAGTTTGTGTAAAAACTCTAGTCTAATTTCCTATCTTTGTAAATCTTAGACCCGTTAAGTCTTGAATTGGTAGTAGTCTGTCAAAATTTTCCATCTTGGTTGATGTAAGACCTACTTCTAGGTCATTTTTCCCGAACTCATTACATCTGTAATCCCATTATGATTGACAGATATCTAATCTTATGGAAATCAATATCCAATTGCTATCATCTGCTAGTACTAGATCTTCATTCAATCATACTATTCAATCGTGCTATTCATTTGTGCTGTTGGACTATGGAGAGTAGTCCATGAGTAATTCTCATCAGTTTTCATATCAAATTCTTATCAATATCTTCATTTTTCTAAACTTATAGTTGGAAAATGCCTCCACGCAAATCAACAAGACGCGATCCTCCCGCACTGACACCACCTGCTCCTCAATCCGATACAACAACTCTAAATGTTGCTGTAGCTGCGACTGTGGCTACAGCCATGGCTCAATATCATTCCTTAGGTTCCACTGGAGGAGGAACCCCTGTCCTATCTACTCATGGTGAAATCCCTGTGCGCTCCAGAGAGTGCTCCTACAAGGACTTCACCAACTGCAAGCCATTGTCCTTTAAGGGGACTCGCAGAGTCATTGCCCTCTCGCAATGGTTCGAGAAAACCGAATCGGTTTTTGAAATCTGCTCCTGTCCAGAGGAGAGCAAGGTCAAGTTTGCTGCTTGCACCTTTGAAGTAAAAGCCCTAACATGGTGGAATAGCCATGTTAAGTCACTATCTCTTATAGTGGCTAATGCTATGGGCTGGGAAACTTTGAAAGACCTCATGATTGAGGAGTACTGTCCGAGGGGCGAGATCCAAAAGCTGGAGGAGGAACTGTGGAGCGTAACCATGAAGGGCTCCGACGTAGTCTCTTATACCGCCAGGTTCTGTGAACTGGTGGCCCTCTGTCCCAACATGGTTCATACTGAGGGAAAGAAAATCGAGAGATATATATGGGGGCTGATGCCACCATACCAGGGAAATGTTTTGGCGTCACACCCCACTACATTTGATAGTGCCAAGCGATTGGCACAGCAGCTCATAGACCATGGGGTTCGTACCCCGGCCGCAACAACAACCCTGGCCATCTCAGAACCCGCCAGAACCACTGATTCCAAGCGGAAGTTTTGGGATGACAAGAAAAAGAAGAAGGCTGCCAAAAAGCAGCAGATTGTGGCAGTACATGCTGCAATAGCACCTGCCGCTGCTGCTCCAGTAAGGCAACATGCCGGATGTTTGCCCAAGTGCAACAAGTGCAACTTCCACCACACAGGAGCCTGCCGGGAAATGCAGTGCTCGAACTGCAACAGGAAGGGGCACACCGTCCTTTTCTGTAAAGCTCCGGCGAGACCACTCAACCAAGTCCCCGGCGCTGGTGTGGGCCAGGCTTGCTACAATTGTGGCGACGTGGGCCAATACAAGAGGGATTTCCCAAAGGCAGGGAATTCTGGTAGTGTTGGAAGAGTTCTGGCCATAGGCCACGAGGAAGCGGTTGCCGACCCTATAGTGGTCACGGGTACGTTTCTCCTCGATAACTCTTATGCATGCATACTGTTTGATAGTGGAGCGGAGAGGAGTTTCGTGAACTAATGCTCATTTACTTAAGCAAAAATCACGAGCACTTAAAGAACCGTTCACTGTAGAAATGGCTAATGGAAAGACGGAGAGCACTAGCAGTATATACATAGGGTGTACCTTAACACTAGATAGCCATTCATTTTCGATCGATCTCATGCCAGTCTCAATTAAAAGTTTCGACGTCATTATCAGCATGGATTGGTTGAGTCTCCATTGTGCCGACATCATGTGTTACGAAAAGGCTGTACGCCTTAATCTGTCGTCTTGCGAAACTCTGGTAGTATATGGTGACAAACCCGACACGAACCTCCGTATTATCTCGAGCATTCAAGCTCAGAAATTCTTGCGAAAGGAATGTCGCGCATTCCTTGCTCATGTGGTCGATGTGAGCCAAGAAACAAAAGACATTCAGAACATTCCAGTGGTACGCGACTTTCCCGACATCTTTCCAGAAGAACTCCCAGGATTACCTCCGCAATGACAAGTCGAGTTCAGAATCGACTTAGTTCCAGGGGCTACCCCCGTAGCCAAATCGCCCTATCGTCTAGCACCTGCAGAGATGCAAGAACTATCCTGTCAACTTAACGAACTGCTCAGCAAGGGCTTTATAAGACCAAGCTTCTCACCTTGGGGAGCTCCAGTCTTGTTCGTCAAGAAGAAAGACGGATCGTTTCGTATGTGCATCGACTACAGGGAGCTCAACAAACTGGCCGTCAAGAATCGTTATCCTTTGCCTCGCATTGACGATTTATTCGACCAACTTCAAGGGGCGAACTTCTTTTCAAAAATCGACTTAAGGTCCGGATATCACCAACTACGAGTGCTAGGGGAGGATGTTCCGAAGACAGCCTTCCGAACTCGTTATGGGCACTACGAATTCGTAGTGATGCCGTACGGATTAACAAACGCACCTGCTGTATTCATGGACTTAATGAATAGGGTTTGTCGTCCTTACTTGGATCAGTTCGTCATCGTCTTAATCGATGACATACTTATCTACTCTCGTAGTAAGGAGGAACATAGTCAACATCTGAGACTAGTCTTAAAAACCCTTCGTTCGGAGAAGCTCTATGCGAAGTTCTCGAAATGCGAATTTTGGATCCAACGAGTCGAATTCTTAGGGCACGTGGTTAGCGAAGAGCGAATACACGTGGACCCTTCCAAAATTAAAGCCATTGAGAGCTAGTCAGCACCGAAGACGCCTACAAAAATTCGTCAATTTCTAGGCCTCGCTGGCTACTACCGCAGGTTCATTCAGAACTTCTCCCGCATAGCGAAACCTCTTACAACACTGACCCAGAAAGGCGTGGCCTTTGACTGGGAAGAGAAGCAGGACAAAGCGTTCCAAACGCTAAAGCGAGCCTTATGCACCGCACCAATACTATCCCTCCCCGAAGGGATAGAAGACTTCGTCGTTTATTGCGATGTGTCAAATCAAGGACTCGGATGTGTACTAATGCAGCGAGGTAAGGTCATTGCCTATGCCTCGAGACAGCTGAAGACACACGAGGTCAACTACACTACCCACGATCTGGAACTAGGAGCAGTTGTGTTTGCTCTGAAGATCTGGAGACACTACCTGTACGGTACAAAAAGCACAATCTTTACAGATCACAAAAGCCTACAACATATATTCGACCAGAAGGAGCTCAACATGAGACAACGACGGTGGGTCGAGCTACTTAGTGATTACGAATGCGAAATTCGTTATCATCCGGGTAAAGCCAATATAGTAGCTGACACCCTAAGTCGGAAAGAATATTCTGGTCGTAGAGTCAAGTCATTGACTATGACTATCCATTCACACTTGTCCACACAAATTAAGGAGGCTCAGCTCGACGATTTGAAACCTGAAAATGTGGCGGGTGAATCCCTGAGAGGGATGGATAAGAACTTGGAAGTTAGGGGTGGCGGAGCTTATTATCTCATGGATCGGATCTGGACCCCGAAACTTGGGGGTTTCAGAGACTTGGTCATGAACGAGGCTTACAACACTCGTTATTCTGTCCACCCAGGGTCAGATAAGATGTATCTGGATCTTAAAAAGTTATACTGGTGGCCTAACATGAAAGCAGAGATTGCTACCTTCGTAAGTAAATGCCTTACTTGCGCCAAGGTCAAGGTCGAATACCAGAAACCCTCAGGTCTACTACAACAGCCAGAGATACCGGAATGGAAGTGGGAGCGGATCACTATGGATTTCATAACCAAGTTGCCCAAGACAACGGGTGGGCTCGATACTATATGGGTCATCGTCGACAGATTGACCAAGTCCGCACACTTCCTGCCTATCAAAGAAACATACAAGATGGAGAAGCTTACAAGAACTTACATTAGGGAGATTGTACGACTGCATGGTGTTCCGATATCCATTATCTCGGACAGAGATAGTAGATTCACTTCGAGGTTCTGGCAGTCGTTACAAAGTTCCCTAGGAACTAGGCTGGACATGAGTACAGCCTACCATCCGCAGACAGACGGGCAAAGTGAGAGGACTATCCAAACCTTGGAAGATATGCTGCGAGCCTGTGTGATCGACTTTGGGAAAGCATGGGATACTCATTTACCCCTTGTCTAATTTTCCTACAACAATAGTTATCACACAAGCATAAAGGCTGCTCCATTCGAGGCCCTTTATGGCCGTAAGTGCAGATCCCCTCTGTGCTGGGCTGAGGTGGGTGATACCCAGTTAGCTAAAGGACGAGTTCCTGAAAGCACTCTCACAGGTCCGGAGATCATTCGGGAAACGACAGAGAAGATCGTTCAAATTCGTGAACGATTGAAAGCCTCTAGAGACCGACAGAAAAGCTACGCTGATAAACGAAGGAAACCGTTGGAATTCCAGGTGGGCGACCGTGTTCTATTGAAGGTCTCACCCTGGAAGGGCTTGATACGCTTCGGAAAGCGTGGAAAGCTAAATCCAAGGTACATAGGGCCTTTTGAGATTCTCGCAAGAATCGGCCCTATAGCTTACAAACTTAACTTGCCGCGCGAGCTCAGTAACGTACATTCTACTTTCCACGTCTCGAACTTGAAAAAGTGTCTGTCCGACGAGACTCTGGTAATCCCACTCGACGAGATCGAGATCAACAAGAGCCTCAACTTCGTGGAAGAACCAGTAGAGATCATGGACCGGGAGGTCAAGCAAACGAAGCAAAGCCGTATCCCGATAGTGAAGGTTCGCTGGAACGCCAAGCGAGGACCTGAATTCACTTGGGAGCGAGAGGATCAGATGAAACTGAAATATCCTCTTCTTTTTACTTAGTTATTTGTAACTACTTATTTGCTTAAACTCTAATTTCGGGACGAAATTCCTTCTAAGGGGGGGATGATGTGAGAATCCGAAATTTATATTCTGTACAACATTTCAATTCAATAGAAGTCAGAACAGTTTCTGCTAACTTTCAAGCTTTTTGGAATAAGTTCGAGTCTTATTAAGTTAGTACTTCAGGAGATACCAGGAGAGAGGATGCTCTAGAGTTTATTGTGCAACAATAATGTCCCAAAACTCCAAGAGTTTGGAGTTTACGGCCTAAACAAAGGTGTTTACGGCCGTAAACCCTAAATTGGGGGTATATATATGACACTTAGTCATTTATTTACCATTTTTCACAAATTCAAGATCCAAACTCAATTCTCTCTCAAGTATCATCCAACAATTCTTCAAGATCTTCAACTTGTAAGTGTTTCTAGCCCTATTAAGTTGATATATTACTTAATCTAGTGATTTAACACACTTCCATCCGTGAAATCATTCCAAAAGGTTAGATCTTCAAGTTTCACCAAGAACACCAAGAACACACACTAGTGTTCTTGGACTTTTAGCACCTTTTCAAGCCTCTATCTTGTAAGTACTTCTATCGTAGAGTATAATAAGGCTTGTTACACTTCTATACATCAAGAAAACACCAAGGAAACCAAGGATCAAAGGTGTTTACGGTCCAAGAACACCTTGGACCGTAAACCCTAAAAAGGGTGCCAAAGTGTGCCCTAGTCCCTTCTAAGTCTTGGAAACTTGCATAGATCCCTTCCCTAATGAGTTAAAACATCAAAAGACCATAAACCATTTGGGTTTACGGCCGTAAACCCAAAGGCAAATGGTCCAGGGACCGTAAACTCCATTTAGGAGTGAAATGGTGCCCTAATCACTTCCATAGGCTTATACTTCAAGTGGAAATGCTTCTAAGGACTTGTAGAGCTTCAAAACAACACATGGTCAAAGAAGCATGAGTTTACGGCCGTAAACTCATGGATTTACGACCGTAAACTCAATGAGTTATGGTCACAAAACCGTAAACTCATATAAAGGGTTCCCTTGAACCCTAAACTCAATAGCAATGTCCTACAACATTTAGATGCAAACCTTAGCACTTATAACACTTATATAAGGTGTTTTTCGTGCCCTAGGATGTCTTAACTTTGTTAATTAGTTGGTTAAAGACTAATTGGATACATATATGTGTTATTATATGTTAACAAGGATCATTGTGTGTGTACAAGTCTTCACTTGACACCTAGCAATCCTATATCATCAGTTCATCCAAACCACTCACTAGAGGTGAGTTTATACCCCTTATTTAACCTTTTAAATGTTTTTAAATGATTTTATGGGGGGGAATACAAGTTGAATTATTATAGCCATTATATCAATCACATGTGATTAATAACTACCAAACAAGTGGATTTCTTACTTTTCAAACTGTGTTACCAAACTGTTTTACTTCAAACTCTTTTACAAACTCCTTTTCATGTCAAATACTTTTACTTAAACTCTTTTAAACTTATATTCTGTTAAATGTGTATCTATATAGATATAGTTATATAAGTAGGATTGTAAGGACTTAGGATTGATAGCTCACCTTACTTCCTGTTCCTTGTTTGGTTGTGGACTTAGGGTATTAGGGTTATCTGTCCGAAGGTCGTTTGAATCCTAGTTATATATTATGTATATGTATATAGATACAAAGGTTCCTTCTTTCATTCAGCTCCATACCTTTGGGTAGCAAGGGTATGCATACATGTTTATACATTACTAGTAAGCTACTATAGGAGTAGTTTAGGAAGATACTAATACTATTACTAGAACAATGAAACATACAAAGAGTCAGTTCATACATGAAACAATGCCATACAGAGAAAGAGATAACAAACAATACCGTACAGAGTAGATAACAAACAATACCATATAGAGTAGATAACAAACAATATCATACAGAGAAAGAGATAACAAACAATACCATACAGAGAGAACATACAGGCTAGACAGAGGTAGAACATACAATACAGCTAGCACATTCATTACATATACATTATTACAGTTATGTGAGCCACCTAACGGGGCATGGCACTACCTGCCATGACCGTTTTTGTATCCAGAATCTCCTTAAGTGGGGAGCGTATGAGTTTGTGTATAGATCTATACTGGATTGACTATCCTACACCTTGCTGCTCGCTACAGTGGGACTTGCAAGTCTAAGGGTGCCAAACGTAATTTCTTACGACGTCTTACATCGTCGTTTTTCTATTGAGTCGGTAGCAGGATACAGGCCGATCACATGGTACTTTAAATAACAATTGGTTTAAAGTAGTTAGTACAGCAGTAGTTACTTAATACAACAATACAGTACTATATCATTTTCCCATTACATTTACTTTGTGATATTTACACAATAAACATTAATGTAAAAACTATATTTTTGGTTAATGATAGTCGGATTTGGGAAAATACACACTCTTACAAGAGACACACACACAGATACTAGATGCCTTGGTAGAAGGCTACTTTTAGTAGGAAACATAGGGTTTTCTAGGAGAGTTCAAACAATTACAAACTTTTACAAACATATACAATTACAAATTACAAAACACTTTCATACAAATACAGACACTAATATACTTATGATCTCACCAGCTTTAAAGCTGATAAACTCTTTCAAAATAACTTGTATTCTCAGGTCGCCAGTAGACAGGTACCAGAGCCAGGTTTTTGCGGAGATGGAGCTCGTTCAAGACTCATCTTTATTTTGATGTATATTATTTTTGGTGCCTATATAACTTGACAGAACACACTTGTATGAAATTATATTATTAATGCAATGGATGATGTTGTTGCTTGTTTACTACTTTGCATCGTTGTGATACTGTACATGACGTCCTCCACCCCCGAACGTTTCCGCCGTTCCGGTTTTGGGGTGTGACAACGTGGGTTAGTGACCAACTGGACGAGTTGTGAGGCCAACTCGACGAGTGGAAACCCTAAATATTCGGGGTTGGGTCCTATTTAAAGGGCATTAAGCCCTCATTTCCGCCTCCCTCATCACCTTAGAGTCCTGTGAAGAACCCTAACCGAGTTTTTGCTTGTTGTGTGAGAAGGAGAGGCTATCTTGAGCATTTTGGTACACTTTGAGAGAAGAGGAGGAAAGTATCAAGTCTTGGAGCAAGGAGAGACATTTGGATATAACTTCTGTTTGAGGTAAAAAGATGCTAGCTTGATCATTTTTCCTTCTGAATCTTGGTTTGGGGAGTTTCTAGGGCTTTTCCCCATTCTTCTTGTGTTATTGAGTCCCTTGAGCATATCTTGAGGTTGAAACCTCAGATCTGGATTTTAGGAGGTCTTGTGAGCCCAAAGACTCAAGCTTTATGGAGCTAGAGGAGAGCCTTTTAGAACCAAACCCTTGTTAGATATTGTATTGGCATTTTTGAGCCAATATGCCATGAATGGATGTAAAGATGCAAGCTTTACGTGATATTCGAGCCTTAGCAAGATAGATCTGGAGGATGGGGTATCATTTCTACCTTAAAACGTCTAAATGATAATTCGAATTAAGGGACTCGACGAGTCGATGAGCCGACTCGACGAGTTGGCTAGGGTTTACCCCGATGGCTTTGACGCGTGACTGACTCGGCGAGTTGGTGAAACAACTCGACGAGTTAAGAGGGTTTTACCCGTTTCTAGGTTCAGAGTATACTCAAAGAGTTGATGAGGCAACTTCACGAGTAGGTGGAGTCTCATGGACTTTTGGACACTGTGCGGACCCGAGGAGTTGGCTAGCAACTCGGCGAGTAGACTCGGGTCTTCGCGATTACTGATTTATGAGGGACTCGACGAGTTTGTGAGCTGTACTTGATGAGTTGAGTCAACATGGACTGTTGACTTGATAGTTGACTTCGTTGGACTTTTAGAGTTGGGTCAGTTTTGACTGTTGACTTCCGTTGACTTTAGGGTCTTGGTCAACTATTGGTTTTGGAGGCCATTGAGGGGCGGAGATCAGACCAGCAGCTCGAGTGTGGGATACATCACTTTACTCTACTAGGTGAGTGTTCTCACTATACTTACCAGAGTGGTAATTACTGTGTGTCCGGAGGGTCTTCATTGAGATACTGGAACGGTGGGTCCAACCTGAGCTGTGAGACTGCAGGGTCCTCACTATTGACCGGATGGTCTTATTACATTATTGACCGGAGGTCTTAATTGTTTATACTGTGATATATGTTATTATGCATTCTGTCTTTGTGACTTATGTTATCTTATTAATCTGTGTATGTTCTGAGTTATGACTGGAGGGTCCTATGTGTCTATATTGAGTTATATGATATTATGCAATTTATCTTGTGATATATGTCATATTGTTCTATGCTTTACTGAGCTAGACCGGAGGGTCCACCCGAGTTGTGGGACCGGAGGGTCTTCACTTAGACACATCGACCGGAGGGTCTTACTGAGATATAGCCACGAGAGGCTAATGAGATGTGTGTAGTATTTTGGGGAACACAATAAGCTTCGTGCTTACCGTGTTATGTGATATGTGTTTCAGGTTCTCCTCAGGATCGCGGAAAGGTGCCTGCTTGATTATACACACGAAAGAAAGAGTTATGTTTTAAGGATCCTGGATCATTAATCAAACAATTATGGAGTTGTGTTTTGTTAATTAGATAATTGGGAATCTGTGAAACGTGTTATGAGAATTTTGTGATTTTAAAATGAACAAATTTTGTTTGAAAATTTAAGGTGTTACAGACTTTTTGTTAAAACTCTAATAAGTCTTCAGACTTGGCTACGTCTTCAGTCCAACTTCACCATGAGTCATGTTGCGTAAATATGTGATAAAAATAACAAACATGACATGTGTCGGTGTGACACTATAACGCCCGCGTTTTGTTGCTGAGCATTGATATTATGATGTAATAGTTAGGTTCGACAATTGTAACCCATTTTGAAGTAATGAAGAGGAATTATTTAAGTATTATGTGATTTATATGATATATGTGCTTATAACGATGTAATAAAATAATAATAAAAATATGCGTCAAAAATAAAATAATAGATAGACCCAATATCTATGAAGAAAGTTGAAGTAGTTGTAACAAGGATTATGGAGATATAAAGAACGCTGAAATCCGACTTATAACGATGAAGTTATGACCCGTTGAAGTTTTGCATCAAAACTGACACGACATTGTGTATCGTAAAAAGTGATTTTGCGATAAAATACTTTCTAGCCTTAGCAATCTAAACGAAAGTCATAGTATACGTTAATCTGAGAGCGTGCATGTAGAGAACGTCCAAATCTGACTTTGTTAGAGGATGTTATGATTTTTCTAAGATTTGGCATAACAGTATGCAGCCCGGGAATTGAATTTTAAATCGATCGATTTTTAGCTGACACAATTTTAACTAAAATCGAATATCTCGTTAATAGGAGCTCAACGATATAAAGAGAAACTAAAACGGACATCGGATACCAAAGTTATGATTTTTTAACGGACTTTATCTGTCTAAGCTTGTTAAAATATAACTTTAAATATAAATTCAAAATTAGCCGACGAAGTCTAAACGAAAGTTGTGGATCACGTCGCTACCTACGCGTGGATCTAAAGAACATCAAAAACAGAGCTCATATGCGAAAGTTACGAAATTTAGTAGATAATTATTATGGGTTAAGTTGCGAAGCTGACACGTGGCGAGATCTCAGCCCCACCTTCTTCCCCACGGCTTGGCATGCGATGTTAACACGTGGAGTTAGTATTCCCAGAGTTCAGCTTAGTTACGCCCCGCCTAACCTATTTCCTCAGCCTATAAATAGAGGCGCAAATCTCCCATTTTCTTCACACCTTTCCAATTCTCTTCTCCCAATTACTTCCAAACCTTCCAAGTTTATCCCTAGCACTTCGTAAGTGATAGAAGCGAGTCCCGGAGCACCAGAAGGCTCCAAGAAGAAGAGCTTTCGGCTCAGAAGTTCTGCCCGTGTAGAGCCTGGTTTCTCGCTAAACCCCCTTGTAAGTGAGTTATGCTTACCCTACTTTAAGTATAACTTATGTTTAACTTCATTATCGTTATTATGAACCTATAAATAAGATTTATCAGCGATTCAATTCGTCATACTGATTGATCTACTTACGGGGATGATGTCTAGGCTGTGATTTAGTGAGGTGTTTAAAGTAAGCTTTCCAAATAGTATACTACGTATACCAAACGAACACTACATTCGATATGATCCTACCTGGTTTTTCTTTACTTGATAGATCATTAAAGTAGACTTTGAGTTAATGATAAATCTAGACTAATTACAAGTCGCAATAAATATTAGACTAAAGTCTAGTAATAATGATACTAGGTTTCGTCGAAGGAAAAAAATTGTTAGAATCGAAGCGCTGCCCGAATTTGGAGTCATCACTTTAACAAATGAGTGCATAGTTACTTTCATCTTATACATATATATGAAGTATTTAATATAAATTATGTTTTATGTGTGCATATTATCTGTGTTCTTGATATCTATCTTGGATGAACAAAATATACATGTTTTTGTCGATTTAAACTGTATATGTAATTATAACTATAATTATGATGGGTAGATAATATAGATGATGAAATAAATGATGAGAGGCCTCGATGTTTAAGCTGATTGAATCATCTAGCGGAGGAGTATAGACGAAGACCACAGACTATTGTAGACAATCTAGTGGTACGCTAGCAGGCTCACAACCTCTGGTGTTTGTTAATGATGTGTTCACCCGGTGTACTCCATCCCCCTCATGGTTGCCTTACTGACATATATTGCTGAGGAATCCCCTAAGCAGTATTTTCTTCCCAATGATAATCCTTAGGCTAGGTCCCTCGAATTAGATGCTTAGGGACAGAAATTGAGGATAACGGGAACGAGTAATCGGGTTGAATGATTTGATGAAATTAAAGAACTTAATTATTGTGGGTTGAAAACCCTATGTGCTCGCCTGGCACCTAAGCCTAACCCACTCAGTTTCTTGTATTACAGGTAGTGGCAAAAGAGCATAGGAGTGTTGATATGATGAGAGATTTATGGATTATCGGCCACTAGAATAATAGATATTTGTAAGGTCAGTACTATTTCTGTTTATGCTTATGTATTGTATTGATAATGACATCGCAGCGTTTTTAATATAATTAAAATATATTTCTTCGGAAATGCTTTGATAATATCTTTATCATATTTTTTGGAACAAATTCCGCAACATATTTCTTCAAAAGGAAACTCTAATTTTTAAATGAAGCATAAGCATATCGGTCTTTTCTGGCCGTGAAATTGGGGATGTCACAGTTGGTATTAGAACATTAGTTTTAGCGAATTAGGAATTTGTAGGATTTCTAGACTTAAACTTAGAATGATAATCAATGATTGTGAGATGAGTGTCTGCAATATTTAAGACACGACCACTAGCTTATTTTAGGAAAGATGCGTAAATTGCTTTTATGTGCTAAATGATTATGATACTTTATATGTTATTACTTGATCGGATCTATGGTTTGTTGTCGACTGGATCTTTAAACTTTATGTGTTTAGATTTCTAAACGTTCGACTACGATATTAGAACTGGCATATAACTTTTCGGAGAGACAAGGAGGATTTAAACGTCTATCGTAAATAAGGATCTAAATTCGCCTGCTTTGGTGTATAGATCGACATGGTAAGAACTCGAAGCGGATTAGGAAATTCTAATGGTAATTAGCAACCAGTGATTGAGCGTGCACCAGAAGTAGCAGCTGCACCTGAGCCAATCATGTTGGCAGGAGTCCAGGAAATGATTTGGGCTATGATGGACGAACAAAGAGAGGAGATGAGGCAAATGTTGCTTAATAGGGATGAACCTACTGTACCAGTTGTGCAACCTGAACTGAATGAGGGACAGTCAGATGAAGGAAACTATAGTAGGACCGTTAGTCAAGCTGAACCAGTGGTTAGAAGAAATAACCAAGATAAAGGAATTGAAAGGAACAGATGCAAGTATAAAGACTTCACGACTTGAAAACCATCAACTTTTACTGGGAAAGAAGATCCAATCGGATTTATGGATTGGATCTCTGAAATGTAGCTAGCTTTCATAACATGTGGTTGCAAGGGCTAGCTACAACCCACTTATGCAGGGCGCCGGTTTAGAGGTGGTGTTGTTTGCTGGTGGAACACTTTGGCGCAGACCATAAGCCCCAATGAGCCACTACAACTGACATGTGCAGAGTTCTTGGTACACTTTAAACGCAAGATCTACTCAGCCTAAAACCTTCTAGAGCTATAAAACCAAATTCTGGTGTTGAAAAAGGGCAACATGTCCATTGATGAGTATACCAATGCCTTCACACACAAGATGGAGTTTACTTTGTGCATCGTCCCTGATGAGCTAACGAAAATCGATAAGTATACGAAAAGATTACCATGGGAGTATGATGTGAAAGTACGCCAGACACCTACTCTTGAGGCGGCTATCTGGGTTGCTAAGTCTGTTGATGAGATGATCAAGAGTAGAATGGCCAACAAGGTTGATGTTGGCGATAAGAAGAAGTTTGAAGGATCTTTAAGGTCCAACAAGAAAAGCAATTTCTCGAAGTCTGGTTCTAAAAAGTTTGGAGGAGGAGAATGTGAAGTAAGATGGTGAGATAAGTGCAAAAAGAAACACTTTGGAAAATGTGGCGAGGAGGTGACTTGTTTTAAGTGTAGAAAGTCTGGGCATTACGCCAATGAGTGTACATTCAACAAGAAGGTATTTTTCGGATGTAATGAAGAAGGGAATATTTCTAGGGACTTCCCAAAGAAGAAAGAGGCGGCAAGGCCTAATATTCCGCCGATGCCAAAGGCAAGAGCATCCAGATGACCCTGGAAGCAGAAAGGGACGGAGCAGATGTCGCTTCAAGTACCTTTCATGTAAACGGATTGCCTGCCAATATATTGTTTGACTCTGGAGCAAATTACTCCTTTATATCACATAAATTTGGTGGAAGACTAGCATTGCTTGTAGATAAACTTGATAATGCACTAGTTGTAGAAGTTGTTAGTGGCAAATTCATACCTGTTAGCGATTGCATTAAAAAATCGTCATCAACATGAAATGTGTTGAATCATGAAAAGTGACCCTCTTGAACTTCAGCTACCGCAGCCCACAAGCTACCGCAGTCAAGCTTCCTCATCAGCAACCTCATCCGAAGTCATCTACCCAACCGCAGTCATCTTACTTTACTTAGTTTATTTATCTTTCTGTAATACTCTCTATTGTCCAGTATGTCTTGCATGGCTACTCTTATAGAGTGAATCAAATGTAATTCTTTGAGTCTCTATAAATAGAGCTCATTCTCACTTACTCAATATATATCTTTGAAGCTATCTTTTCTATCTCTCTATCTGATTACGCATCTCTTCTCACTCTCAAACCTTACTAGAATATAACTGATTACAATCTCTCTTCGGAGCAAGTCTCTTGTAACTTAATCACTAAGTTTGATCTTACTTATTAACTTGGCTTGCATGCATTCCTCGTTATGAATCAACTTATGTGTATTATTGATATAACAATTATTGTCATTTCCATTTCTTTACTTTTCCGCAACTAACTCTCTAACTATCTAACACTAACTTATTAATATTATTGTTGAGCTTTTAGATCCTTCGAGATTAACTATTCCACAATATACTTGTTCTAACGTTTGTTCAAGTGTGTCTCAAAGTTTTTCTCTCAACAATTGGTATCAGAGCCATAGTGGTTGCTTTTTGAAAAACGTAACTCTGATTTTCAAAGGGCCTTCTATACCACTGAAGCTCATTTCTTAAAAAAAACTTTCAAAAAGAAGGAAATATGGCACAATCGTTATCTCTGAATTTTTCCAACAGTGTTGGTGGTTCTAATCGAGCCCCAATATTAGTGGCAAATGAATATCATCACTGGTCTCAAAGAATGGAAAGATACTTAAGGAGACTTGGTAGAGATATATGGCGATCCGTAGAAGAAGGACCACATGTCCCAGTTCTTATACCAGTCCAAACTGACGGCGCTACAACCAGACTAGGAGGAGGTCAACCAGTCATGAACCGTCCCACCAAGGATGATCTCGATAAAATGGAAAATGATGTTGTTGCTTTTTATGAAATCTCTTGTGGAGTTGCCCCTGACAACTTCGATATTATCATAAATTGCAAATCAGCAAAAGAGATCTGGGAAGTTCTCAAGAATTTGTACGAAGGCTCAGAACAAGCACAAGATAAGAAGCTTACAACCGCGCTCAATGAGTTCAACAACTTCAAAGCTCATACTGGCAAAAGTTTGGAAGACTCCTTCAAAAGGTTCAACCTGATAGTCACCAAGTTATCCAATGCGGGCACCATCCGCAGTAACCATGAAACAAATCTTCAGTTTCTTAATGGTTTGGGAAGACATTGGAATACGGCTAAGATGATAGTCCAAGGCGATAGAAAAATTCATTCTTTGTCTCTCTACAAGCTCTACGGAGAACTGCAAGCACGAGAATCCACCGTACTCAAAGACTGTGCTGACTTCGGAGGACCACTTGCTCTCATAGCACAAGCTCCACATAATCAATATTACTCTCCCTTGTATGACACTCAACCACAGTCATACGAAGTTGACTCAGAGTATGATGATGAAGAAGAATTTCAGAAGGCTATTGCTCTTGTTAGCCAACAGTTTAATCGACTACCACCTTCTTCCTTTGGCAAGAATCAGCAGTTCAACAAACCTCCATTCAATCGTAACTTCAACCCACAGAATAACCATCCTCGATATCCCAAAAGTTCTCATCCACCACCGCAATCTCAAAATACTCAACCAAAGGAGGCACCGCAGTCTACTCAAACCACTGACTCTGGTACTCCCTCAGAAGACAAAATTGATGTTGTGATTTGTCACAAATGCAACAAAGAGAATCATTTTGCAAGAGATTGTAAGGCCAATGTAGTAAAAGACCGAACATTCTACCTTAGAATGGCTCAAGAATTGGAAGATAAGGAAAAGGCAAGGGCGTACGTTGCTCATGTCAAAAGAGACCACCAAGTTTGGTCATCCGGAGATGAAGATGAAGCCATCAGCAGTGTCAAAGGAAAAGGGAAAATCTACATGTCGGCAACTGCGGATGACAATGGGTCTTCAAAGCTGGAAAAGAACTACTGCTACATGGAAAAGGATGGAACTCTAAGCATCGTCGAACAGGTAAAACTCATGATCCAAACTCTAAACTATAGCATGCATGATTGTCAACCCTACATAGATGATCTTAATGACACTTGTGTTGCCGTCCTTACAGACTATAACAAAGCCTTAGATGAGAAGAACATTGCGTCCCAAGAGATGTTCCATGTGAGAGGACGAACTGGATAACAAAAGACTCAAAATGGCTATGTTAGAAAAGGACTTAGAGTTTGAAAAAGATGCAAGAATGTTGAGTGAAACAAAATTAGAGATAGCTTTGAACCAGAGAGATTTAGCTAAGAGTGAATTTGTACGCTTAAATATTTTAATCGAAAAATTGTTCAATGAAAGTGAAGCTATTGAAAATTTGGTAAATAATGGAACCGTAGACAATACATACAATTGGGGTTGGTCAAATGGATATCCTACCGCAATGGATTCCTCACCCCGGTTCAACAAAGACAAACTGTATGTCCCTCCAGACCGAGAATTTCATTTTCCAATCAATGACAAGACCTTTCCCGAAGACATCAAAACTCACTTCGGTAGACTTCATAATCTAAAAATAATTGTGTCATTGAGGAAATTGTGCCTGAGGTTTCGGGTCACACATGTGATCAAATTCCTATATGTGGCACCATTTACCCAAATTCTTAAACCTCATCCGTAGTTGATGAAGAAATTGTCATTGAGGGCCCCGAAGTCTCGAAAGACTTCCCATCTCTGCCCTCAGACCGCAGTGTCTCACACTGTAGTCAGAAGTCCCACAAAAGTCCCACTAAAGTCCCAACTCAGACTTACTCTGCGGTAGTGAAATCATCTTTACCGCAATCCTCAATAAAAAGCTCTGTGACTCTCCAACCAATTCATCATGAATTACCCATAGAGAACTTTGAAGTAAGTCAATGCTCTCAAACCCCTGAATCTTCAAGTTCGGATGAGTCAAACCCTCGTCCTCAAAAAATTTCTATGAATTCCAGGAAACCGCAGTTGAACATCAAAAATTGCGGTTCCCCAAAAACCTTAGCAAAAAAGGCCTTCAAAGAGGAAATTCGCTCCCGAGGCACAAATTGACAAACTTTTTCGAAAAACAAGAAGCATATCAGATTCCCAAAGTCCAAGAGTCCAGAAAAATTTGTTTTCTCATAATATTTTTCTAAAAACTCTCCAATCAAGAAAACATACAATTGAATATTTAGAATTGAATGTACAGTTTCATCAGTCATTCCAAAGTCTTCTGACACAACTCAAAAGAAAGAAAGGTCTTTTCGTAGCAATGGTTTTCAAATCAATTCCTCAGATGATCCGAAATGGAAGGGTATCATTCCCACCCCAACACTTTTAAAGTCACATCAAAATTTAAACAAGGGAAAGGGTATTTTACCAAATCCAACAAAAAGGTCAAAAGATCTATACGTGCTCACTCTTTTCCAAAACAAACTTTTTCAAAATCCAACAGCACCAATGTCAGATCTTACCAACCTCGGACCAGTGACAAGCCTACTTCATCCTTTAGACCGCTGACCAAACATGGTGTCAGAACAAAAGACAAAATCTTAACCTGTAAATGTCAGTGTAGTTGTCAAAAAGATTCATCCGATGTGAAATCTAGTTGGAGTCAGATACCTCGTAACTTTTCAAAAAGACACAACACTCCAAAACTGCACAAACACCCAGGACTAGGATTAACAGTTGACAAGAAACCCGTCTCTGCAACCTCGGTCCATGCATCATTCAGAAACTCATCTGTTGTCCCAGGCTCCAAACTAGTTTGGATGCCTAAACTAACCGTGTAATTCTCAGGCTTTGTGCAAGGAGGAACAAGAAGAAGAATGGTTAATCGACAGTGCCTGCTCCTTGCACATGACCGTAAGGTTAGAATACCTTCGGGATTTCAGCCCAATTTGCAACGGTGGAAATGTCACATTCGGCAACAATGCAAATGGGGTCATCCGAGGTTATGGTGTTCTCACTACGAGGAACTTCTCTATTCAAAAGGTTGTGTATGTAGAAAGCCTTAAACACAATCTCATCAGTGTTGGCCAACTATATAAGGCAGGCCATCGTGTTGAATTTGATGATCAATTTTGTTATGTAATGACAAGCGATAGGAGCACTTGTCTGATCAAATTCAGATCCGAAGGTACTATGTATCCTCTGGATGTCTCTCTGATCATAGGCAAACCGCAGTTATGCTTCCTATCCAAAGCAGTATCCGAAGTCAGCTGGCTATGGCATCGCAAGCTAGCTCATCTCAACTTCAGATACATCAACAATTTGGTCACTCGAGAACTACTCAGAGGTCTTCCAATCCTCAAGTTCAGCAATGATACTCTCTGTCCTGCATGTGAGTATGGAAAGCAATCCAAAGCAAGTCACCCCATGGTGATTGACTCTTCAATTTCTGAACCACTGGAGCTCTTGCACATTGATCTCTGCGGTCCATCCACCGTAGCCAGTCTCCATCACAAGAAATACATACTGGTTATAGTAGATGACTTCACATGCTTCACATGGATTTTCTTCCTCAGACTCAAGTCAGAAACACCGCAGATTCTCATCAATTTCATCAAGGAAATAGAACTTCAGATCAAGCTGCCAGTAAGACGTATCCACAGTGATAATGGAACCGAGTTTACTAATCATCTCCTCAACAGTTTCTTGGTGTCCAAGGGCATCACTCACAACTTCTCAGCTCCCTACACACCGCAACAAAATGGGGTAGTAGAGAGAAGGAACCGCACTCTAGTAGAAGCAGCCAGATCCATGCTCAACTTCGCACACCTTCCTCTCTACTTCTGGGCTGAAGCAGTGGCCACCGCATGCTTTGTACAGAACCGAAGCAGTGTATGCAAACATCTCAACAAAACACCGCATGAGGGCCTTAACAACCGCAAGCCAAATGTCCGCTTCTTTCATATCTTTGGGTGTAGATGTTTTGTGATCAACAACAGAGATCAACTTAACAAGTTTGCACCGAAGTCTGATGAAGGCATCTTCCTTGAGCCCAAGGGAGAACCCTATCGAACTTACATTTGCAAGGTTCTGGTCCCTCTGCATTTCAGACCTCCATGCGGATGCAGGAATTAGCATGGGCAACGACATCAACTTCTTTATCACCAAGGATCTCAAAAGGTACAATCCCTCATCTGATCAGTCTGTTTTTGGACCCATTAGAAGACTACCAACCCACATTCTTTCCTCTCTTGGTCTTGAGACTGCTGATGTCTTAGATCATATTGAGGCTACGGAAGGTATTGCCCCATACCTTCCTACCCCGCCTCTTCAAACCCCATCCGCAATCATTGCTCCTGGAAGTACTGCAGTCCCATCTTCCACTACTCTCTCCAATCATTCTAACAACATCTCACAACATCAAAGTCCCCCCATCATTACAAAAAGAATTCCTTCACCACAACCATCTCATCAGACTCCACCGCAACCATCTCATCAATCTCCACTGCAAAAGGAGATCACTCCTGAGAAACCAAAGACCCCCCTTACTTCAAGAATCTGGTGGATCACATGTCCTCTCCAAGCTCAAATGACTCCCCTATCACCACACAGAAGAAAAAAGACTGGAAAGCAGCTAAACTTGCTGAGCTCATATAGAGAGAATGCGGTTTCGACACTGTTTTGGATGAATCCTTGATAGACTCTTTGATCAATCCCCACCGCAGAATGCTGGATGACGACTACAAACCATATCTTACCTATGCGGAACCTCCCTCTCATGGCTATTGGGATGTTCCAATCTCTCCCAATGCCAAGTCCTTTACTGTATTTGAGCCCTTTGACCGCAACTTTCCCGACCACAAGAGGCTACCTATGGAATTCGAAAGACTGAATCGGTTCTATGCCAAACATGCATCTTCCATAGAGAAAATTTGGTCTAACGATAGACCATCCGCAGTAAAAAACTACAAGCCCCGAAAATTCATGAAGGCTGACTTCATTCAATACACACTCATAAGAAGGAATCAGGACTATGTCTGCACCCAAGCTGACTTCCCCTGCATGAATCCTGAAAAAGTCTTTCTTATAGCAAAGGTGTTCCAGAACAAGTCGGAGAAGCACCCGAAGATGAAGATAGCGCTTGAAAGGGCAAGTACGTTTTTGAAGGAAACTATATGTGACTTTGCTAAAATCGACGAAAAAATCTACCCCACCATTGCTAAAAATTTTGATCTACCACCACTTGATCCTGCACCAATGCCTACCGAAGGTTATCAAGAAAGATCCTTAGGTGCAACTAACTTCCCTGAACTCGGAGTCATTTTCAAAAGGAAGGCCGGTAAAATCAAATACTTTATTCCTATGACTGCCATGAATCACCTCACAAGGAAGCAACTTGAAATCTGTCGAACCGCAGTTGAAAGATCAAAGCATACAACTGCCGAAGTCAAGTTCAAGATTTTAAGAAGGATCACCTGGTTAGAAAACATCAGGAAATTTTGGTGGATACTGATCAAGTTTCTAAAAATTGACAACTGAAGAAAAGTTAAAGAGGTCACTTAGGGGGAAATTGTTGAATCATGGAAAGTGACCCTCTTGAACTTCAGCTATCGCAGCCCACAAGCCACCGCAGTCAAGCTTCCTCATCAGCAACCTCATCCGAAGTCATCTAGCCAACCGCAGTCATCTTACTTTACTTAGTGTATTTATCTTTCTGTAATACTCTCTATTGTCCAGTATGTCTTGCATGACTACTCTTAGAGAGTGAATCAAATGTAATTCTTTGAGTCTCTATAAATAGAGCTCATTCTCACTTACTCAATATATATCTCTGAAGCTATCTTTTCTATCTCTCTATCTGATTACACATCTCTTCTCACTCTCAAACCTTACTAGAATATAACTGATTACAATCTCTCTTCGGAGCAAGTCTCTTGTGACTTGATCACTAAGTTTGATCTTACTTATTAACTTGGCTTGAATGCATTCCTCATTATGAATCAACTTATGTGTATTCTTGATATAAAAATTGTTGCCATTTCCATTTCTTTACTTTTCCGCAACTAACTCTCTAACTATCTAACACTAAATTATTAATATTATTGTTGAGCTTTTAGATCCTTCGAGATTAACTATTCCGCAATATACTTGTTCTAACGTTTGTTCAAGTGTGTCTCAAAGTTTTTCTCTCAACAAAAGGAAATAAATTCCACGAGGAGCTGTTACCCATCGAGTTGAACGGTTTAGACATCGTACTAGGAATGGATTGGATTAGTGCGAACGATGTCGAGATACTATGCAAGAAGAAGATGGTGAGAGTAAACCCACCTGGAAAAGAGTCATTTATGGTGTACGGGGACAAACATAGAGTAAACTATGGAATCATTTCCTTGATGAGAGCCACAAAATGTTTTTCAAAAGGATGCACGTCATAGTTGGCATTTTTTTATCAATGCAAAGAAAAAGAAGAAAGAGATACAAAGAATACAAGTGGTGTCTGACTGTCCGGAAGTCTTTCCCGAAGATCTTCCTGGATTACCCCCTGATAGACAAGTAGGGTTTCAATAGACTTGTTTCTAGGATCGACAACAATAGCGAAAGAACCATACCAATTAGCACCGAAGAAGATGAAGGAACTTATTATGCAACTTCAGAAGTTGTTGGACAATGGTTTCATTAGACCTAGTTTATCACCCTAGGGAGCTCCGGTGTTACTCGTAAAGAAGAAGGATAGAAACATGAGGATGTGCATAGACTATAGAGAGCTGATCAAGGAAATGGTAAAGAACAAGTATCCATTACCAAGGATTGATGACCAATTTGCAAGATTCGAGCTATTTCTCAAATATCGATCTTAGGTCAGGATATCATCAGGTGAACGTGAGAGAGCAAGATATTGAGAACACCGCCTTCAGAACGAGATACGAACTCTATAAGTTCTTGGTTATGTCATTTTGGACTAACCAATGGTCCAACAACATTTACGGATTTGATGAACAGGATTTGTAAACCATTCATCGATAAATCCATGATAGTGTTCATAGACGACATTCTGGTTTACTCAAAGAGCCAGCAGGAGCATGGCAAGCACTTGCGAGAAGTATTGGAAGTTTTGAAGAAGGAGAAGCTATATGCAAAGTTCTCCAAATGTGATTTTTGGATTCAAAAAGTCTAATTCTTGGGTCATGTGGTTAACTAGGAAGGAATATTGGTTGACCCAGTAAAGATTGAAGTTGTGATGAAATGGGAACGACCAAAAAGTCCCACTGAGATACGAATCTTTCTGGGATTAGTTGGATATTACCGAAGGTTTATCCATGTCGTTTCTTCGATAGCTGTTCCATTAACAGTTTTGACCCATAAAGGAGCTACATATACATGGAGTGAGAAACATGAAGAAGCATTCGAGAAATTAAAGAAGAAGTTGTGTGAAGCACTGATTCTTTCTTTACCTGACGGAGTTGAAGACATCTCAGTCTATAGCGATGCATCTGGAGTTGGTTAGCTTGTGTTCTGATCCAGATAGATAAAGTGATAGCGTATGCATCCTGACAATTGAAAGAGCACAAGAAGAACTAGCCCACTCATGATCAAGAGTTGGCAGCGATAGTGTTCACATTAAAGATATGGAGACATTATCTTTATGGCACAAATTGCAAACTATTCACTGATCATAAAAGTCTCCAGTATCTCTTTGATAAAAAAGAATTGAACTGAGACAACTGCGCTGACTAGAGTTACTCAAGGATTACGACTGTGAGATACTTTACCACCCTGGTAAAGCAAATGTCATAGCTGATGCTCTGAGTTGAAAAGTAAACCTGGAAAGAAAAAGGCCGAGAGCATTAAGAATAGAAGTTGTCTCAACGATTGTGGAAAGCATTAAGAAAAATCAGGAAGAAGCTTTGGAGAAAAATGACCGAAAGGAAGAACGTTTAGGAAAAACAATGTAATTCGGTACAAATAATTAAGGAGTGAAGGTATTCCAAGATAGGATTTTGGTACCTAAGATGGGAGGAATAAGAGATCATCTAATGGAATAATCTCACAAGACCATGTACTCGATTCATCCCGGAAGCACTAAGATGTACAGGATTCTGAAACCTTACTACTGGTAGCTGACGATGAAGGTCGATGTTGCAAAGTATGTGGCAGAATGTGTAACATGTGCGAGAGTTAAAGAACAACATCAGAAACCGTATGGGAGTTTAGAACCTTTACATGTACCCATGGGTAAGTGTGAAGACATCACCATGGATTTTATGACTAAACTGCGCAGGGCGAAGAACAGTCACGACATTATTTGGATAGTCGTGGATCGGTTCACAAAGACTACACACTTCATAGAAGCCAATGAGAGATAGTCTATGGATAAGCTTGCAAATGCTTACGTGAAGGAGATAGTAAGACTTCACGGTGTTCCATTAACGATTGTATCAGATCGTGACCGTCGTTTCACATCAAGATTTTGGAAAAGTCTACAAGAGGAAATGGGTACGAAGATTTGTTTAAGTACAGCCTACCATCCGCAGACTGATGGTCAGAGCGAAAGAACAATTCAAACACTGGATGATATGTTAAGAGTATGTACCCTAGATTTTCAAGGTAACTGGGATGAGCATTTACCCCTGGTAGAGTTTTCCTACGACAATAATTACCATTTGAGCATTAATATGGCACCTTATCAAGCCTTGTACAGATAGAAGTGTCGTACGCCGTCATGTTGGCTTGAGGCCGAAGAAAAGCAGTTTATAGGTCCCGAAATAGTCCATCGGACTGCTGAAAAGCTAAAATTGATTAGAGAAAGGATGTTAGCAGCTCAGGGTCGCCAAAATAGCTATGCCGACGAAAAGCGGCGACCAATGACAATCGAAGTTGGAGATTCGGTATTGCTCAAAGTCTCACAATGGAAGGGAATTATATGATTTGGAAAGAGAGGAAAGCTGAGTCCAAGATTTATTGGCCCATTCAAGGTTCTTCATAGGATTAGGAACAAAGCTTACAAGCTAGAATTACAGGAAGAACTGGATGGTATTCATAACACTTTCCATGTGTGTTATTTGAGGAAGTTCACGGGAGAAGTTCCCGATATAATTCCACTTTCGGAGATAAGGATGGATGAAAATAAGAGGTTAATTAAATATCCTGAAGCAATTGTTGTCCGTAAGACAAAGAAGTTGCGACGTAAGAGGGTCGAATTAGTGCTTGTGCGATGGAAACTTACGAATGGGCCGAACCTCGCCTGGGAAACAGAGAGTGACATGATGATTCGCTATCTACATCCGTTTGCTGATGCATGATTCCGGGACGGACTCATCCTAAGGAGGAGAGAATTGTAACGCCCGCGTTTCTGGTTAAGCATTAATTTTATGAATTAATCGTTAGGGTCGGCAATTGTAAGCCATTTTAAAGTAATGAATAAGAATTATTTGAGTATTATGTGATTTATGTGATATATGTGCTTATAATGTTGTAATAAAATAATAATAAAAATAAGCGTCAAAAATAAAATAATAGAGAGACCCAATATCTATGAAGAAAGTTGAAGTAGTCGTAACAAGGATTCCGGAGATATAAAGAACGCTGAAATTCAACTTATAACAAAGAAGTTATGACGCGTCGAAGTTTTGCAACAAAACCAGCACGACGTTGTGTATCGTGAAAAGTGATTTTGCGATAAAATACTTTCTAATCTTAGAAGTCTAAACGAAAGTCATAGTATATGTTAAAACGAGAGCGTGCATATAGAGAACATCCAAATCTGACTTCGTTAGAGGAAGTTATTATTTTTCTAAGATTTGGCATAGCCGTATGCAGCCCGGGAATCGAATTTTAGATCAATCGATTTTAGCCGACACAATCTAAACAAGAATCGAAGATCTCGTTAATTGGAGCTCAACAATATAAAGACAGACGAAAACGGACGTCGGATGATAAAGTTATGAATTTCAAACGAACTTTATCTGTCTAAAGTTGTTAAAATATAACTTTAAAAATAAATTCAAAATTAGCCGACGGAGTCTAAAGGAAAGTTGTAGATCACGTCGCTACCTACGCGTGGATATAAATAACATAAAAAACCGAGCTCGTAAGCGAAAATTAAGAAGGTTAGAAGATAATTAAGTTATGGTTTAAGTTGCGAAGCTGACACGTGGCGAGATCTCAGAAGTTGTGCCCGCACAGAACCCGGTTCCTCGCTAAACCCCCTTGTAAGTGAGTTGTGCATACCCTACTTTAAGCATAACTTATGTTTAACTTCATTATCGTTATTATGAACATATAAACAAGATTTATCAGTGATTCAAAGTCGTTATATTGATTGATCTACTTACGGGGATGATGTGTAGGCAGTGATTTAATGAGGTGTTTAAATTAAGCTTTCCAAACAACATACTATGTATACCAAACAGACCCTACCTCTGATACTATGTATACCAAACAGACTAAAATCTAGTAATAATGATACTAGGTTTCGTCGAAGGAAAAGAAAATTGTTAGAAGTGAAGTATTTAATATAAATTATGTGCTATGTGTGCATATTATCTGTGTTCTTGATATCTATGCTGGATGAACAAAATATACATGTTTTATTCGATTTAAACTGTATATGTATTTTATACCTATAATTATGATGGGTAGATAATATAGATGATGAAATAAATGATGAGAGGCCTCGACGTTTAAGCTGATTCAGTCATCTAGCGGAGTATAGATGACGACCACAGACTATTCTTTACTGTCTACTGGAACGCTAGCGGGCTCGCAACTTGTAGGTGTTTGTGAATGATGTGTTCACCTAGTGTACTCCATCCCTCTCATGGTTGCCTTACTGACATATATTGCTGAGGAATCCCCTAAGCAATATTTTCTTCCCAATGATGATTCTTAGGCTAGGTCCCTTGACTTAGATGCTTACGGACAGAAAGTGAGGATAATGGTAACGGGTAATCGGGTTGAATGATTTGATGAAATTAAAGAACTAAATTATTGTGGGTTGAAAACCCTGTGTGCTCACCAGGAATCCAAACCTGACCCACTCAGTTTCTTGTATTACAGGTAGTGGCAAAAGAGCACAAGAGTGTTGATCTGATGAGAGATCTATGGATTATAGGCTATTACAATAATAGATATTCGTAAGGCTAATACTATTTCTGTTTATGCTTATGTACTGTATTGACAATGACATCCCAACATTTTTAATATAGTTAAAATACATTTCTTCGGAAATGCTTTGATAATATCTTTGTCATATTTTTGGGAAAAAATTCCGCAACATATTTCTTCAAAATGATACTCAGATTTTTAAATTAAGCATAAACAAATCGGTCTTTTCTAGCCGTGAAATTGGGGATGTCACAGACACGGCTCGTGTTTCAAACGTAGTCCTTTACTATGATCATATGCAACGACTCGGGTTATGTCTTCATGCTTTCTTCCATGAAATGACCAGTCCATCTTCTCTTCATGCTCCAATGCTCCAAACTCCAAGCTCTAAGATCCATCGTGCCTAGAAAATTAATGAATAATAGTGAAATACCAGACATTCCTAATAAAGCATGCAAGTGCCTAAATAATTAACTAAATTCAATAATTAGGAAGTAACATGTAATGAAAGATAGAAATAGCTATGCAGAATAGGTGCATAAAAAGCACCTATCAGAGCGAAATACCTACTTAGATTAGTCTATCAAATTTTTTAGTTAACGTATGATATGACACTTAATATTTTTTTATTTAAAAATAAACTATATATAAATAATAAAATCTAAAATTTTGAAGCAAAATTTAAATAAAAAATCACAGAAATAAGATATCAACACCACACGGACGTAGTATTACTAGAATGGGTTAACTATTAGTTTTTCGAATCATGTCTGTGACCACTGTTATTTGTGAACGTGATACCAACTTAGATTATACCTAATAAAAGAGTTAATTTTTTTATTAGTATGTATTATGGTACATAATAAATCAAACAAAGATTTTAATCGATTTATAAATCTAGATGATTTTTTATTTAATTTTCGCTTCAAAAGAGTGTTATTTATATATATTTTATTTTAGTGTCTATATATATATATATATATATATATATATATATATATATATATATATATATATATATATATATATATATAATCAAAGTTAAAATAAAATAAAATAATTTAAAAGTATAGAAAGTATAAAATCAAAATGAAGGATGTGAATTTCGAAATCAAATATAAAATAAGTTACAAAATCAAATAATGAAATCATAACGGGTCACAATTAAGAAAAAGGTTTGGACGATGGTGGTTATCAAAGGGCAGAGTAAAAATGCAAATATATTAAGTGGATGAATAAAAAGTGGAACTTGAAACTTACCGTATGTAATAGTTGCAACAAATCTAATAATAAATTCATATTAATTTCATTAATTTATTTTCCTTCTAATTTCAAAATTTTAAAATTAATGACTCATTAATTTCAAAATTACACACACACACACACACACACACACACACACATATATATATATATATATATATATATATATATATATATATATATATATATATATATATATATATATATATATATATATATATATATAGAGAGAGAGAGAGAGAGAGAGAGAGAGAGCTAGGTTCATTTGTTTAAACTAAGTATTGTGTTATTGTATGCATAAATGTGGGCCAATCAAACTTAAATAAAAAATTAAATAATTAAATAAATAAATAAGGGTAATTTAGTCATTTGTTTAATAACTTCCAATAATAATCCCTAGAATCATGGTATCTCTCCAGTTTAAATCTCGTTCCCCTCTTTATCTAAAAACCGATTCTGAAAACCCTAAATTGAACAAATCGACACCAGCGACCCTTTGTGGGTTTGCCCTTCATCGTGTTCTTCATAGAGCGGAACATTTCGATCGATCGCAAGGGGGTCTGAGAAAGCGACTTCGGTACTTGTTCTCGTGTTTAGCGTTGGGATCGGGAGTCTCAGTAGGGAGGAGCTATGGCGGAAGCTCTGGGACAGTACCTCTCTCAACATCCTGACCACTCAACCTCACGTGATTCCCCTCCACCAGCAAAGTCGCGAAAGCACGGGATTCTGCAACCGCCCAATCAACACCCTCCCCTGATTCGATCATCTTTAATCGGTCGCCCCTGTTGTCGCACTCACCAGCTAAGGTTCGTTTTTGTCCGATTTTTCCTGTTGTCGAGTCCTCCCTGATGTTGATTTTTTACTAGCTTTCACTCTTTCTTCTTTTCCATGGTTTCTGTTATATTTATTTGTTGTTCTATCAATTGATGCATAACTCTTTCTTCTTTTCTATGTTTCTTCGTTCTTCGATCTGTTCATACGGATTTTCAACAAACAAGATTCATGAATTCTTTGTATTCTGAAATTGGTTTCTGTGTAGGTTTGCTCGATTGAACGCGGTTGTTTACAAGTCTTCGCTTCATCGTATCCATTAATAACTTATGTGAGTAATCACTGATTTAGTTAATTGTGATTTTAAGTCTCTTCTAGTGAAATATTCATGTATTACTGCTCTATTGTGATTAGAAGTAGTGGGACTTGTTAATTTGCGTGTTCGTAATTTTATGATGGGATTAGATTTAGAAACTCAAATCCTTAGATCAAAACCATGACTTTAGATCCAAAATGTTTGCTATAGTTAATGTGATGATGAATGAAATCGGCATATTGTGATTGGAGAAACATACTCATCAAATCCCTCCTCAAATCTTTGTATGTCTCTTTCTAATGTAATGGGTCTAGCTTCAAATGAAGTCTTTTGATTTTTGCATTCCAAGTGTTTGTGAATAGTCTTGGTTTGGAATTTAGAAGAACCTTACAAATTATAAGTATATTCTTGATTGTTGTCAATTCTGCATAACTAAATTAGAAAATTGGGACAAAATTGCTTGTATTTTTCTTATTTAACTTAAAAACAAAACTGAATTGTGTATCTATACAGGTGATCCATTGAGTGTATGTTATGGTCTAAGGGTACAACTTCCCATTGCAACAATAATAGCAACAACCAAATGATTCAGATTCTCCCCGGAAAAATCAACCAGCTCTAATAGAATGCATACCATAACTCAATCTTGAATTCCAATTCTATCAGAACGGAATCAAGAATTCCAATTCTGTTGGAATGGAATATGGATATTTTTCTCACAGATTTATGCATTGGATTTGTTTCCACAGAAGCAGTTGATGCTTGAAGAAAGGACCATGGAATTGAAAGTGATTCTTAGCAACATTATTCTTTTAGAATGTATTAGTGTCTTTGTTAGATTTTGATGTTTTTTTTTCCCGATTTGAAAGTTTTTTTAGTTTTATTCTTTAAAAATAAATGTAATTCTTAGCAAATGTTACATGTATTCTATAAGAATTAATGTAATTTTTGTTTTAATTCTTCAATTGATGGTTCGAGAACTTTGTTATTCTACAAGAAATTTTTTTATTTTTGAACATATTCAAACATATTCTGTCAGAATTTCCGAACTAAAAACCTTATAATTTGTAAAATCGGATTTTTAAAATTAATAGAATCTTTGATCCCTTAAAATATGCAAATTTCCTTTATTAAATCTATGTTAACTGACTAAAATACCCTTCTAGTTAAATTAGATGGTATTTTTCAATTATATTTAATTAAATAATATGTATTAATCACTTTCTTAAAATAAGTAAAATGATTGACCTACATTTATGCATACAATAACACAATAATTACTTTGAATAGAATAACCTAAGCATATATATATATATATATATATATATATATATATATATATATCTTATACTATACTCTAAAATATATTAGTCGTATCTTGAAATTTAAGAAGTATAAGATACAAAGCTTTTGTACAAATCAAAAGAGTTATTTATCGTCGCCGCTTTGCGTTGCCACAAATCTAACGTGTGTGTCTATATATATATATATATATATATATATATATATATATATATATATATATATATATATATATATATATATATATATATTCCAACGTTATACTTGAGAAATTATGACAATTTCAAGAAAGATCCGTAAAATTCTCTGCATTTTTTTTGTAAATCAAAACTACAATGTAAATTTTTTTTTGATGTGGAAATGGTCTTTGATGGTTTTATAAGAAAAAAAAATGTAAAATTCTCATAAATTTTCACATATTTATGTTTACGACAAATTAATAATGTAATGAAAATGATCCACTATCATAACATAAAACACAAGAAATACAATTTTAGTTTTCATGCTCTAACCTTAATCCTTATATGAGTGAAAATGAAGCGCTCTGTGCAGAACATCGCCGAATATGGAGATTTCTTTGCACACGATCGTTCATGTTTCTTTATTATCTATGCAAAGATCATAACCCAAAAAAAGTACGATTATATTTTACTTCTTCAACATTTTTTAACCTTGTTTTTTCATAAAATATACAAATTCATCATCAATTTGTTTTTGTATATGTATTAACCCTCAAAATTGAACTACTCGAAACTAATTGAGGAGGTTTGAGGTCAATAGCTTTTGTCAACATCTTTGAGGGTATGTACAAATTTCTAAAATGAATAATATATATTTCCTTGTTCTGAAATGAATAATATATCTTTCCTTGCTTTTTTTTTCTTATTTTAAATAAGAAAAATATAAATGCCCCCTTTCCCCTTTATTTCTTTTGACTCTATCCTCTTTATCCTCTATTCCTAGCACCACTTCCCACCAATGACTCCTTCCTGATCCAACCCATTCACTGAATCCTATTTACAGTGACACGCACCAATATCATCATCTATCTACCAAATCCTATTTACAGTACCCCTTTCAACAGTAACTATCTCCAATAATAACTTTAATCTTCATAAAAACCATTTCATCTATTTACAAGTCCAATTTCATATTTTTCATGCCATTCAAATCCAAAAGAATTACTTGGAAACCAAAAGTTAAACCTTTAAATGTCCTAAAATTAAACAAATTGGAAGCAATTCCTAGTCATATGTGAACAAATATATGTGTTATATTCTTCTAGTTTTGGTTTCTTAGTCAAAAAATTAAGATCACAAACTATTTCGCCAGGGAATCCACACAAATGTGGTTTCACTTTTCAAATTTATTTTCACCTGAAACAAACTTTGTATTTTTTTTTTCTACAAAAGCCCTCAACTTTGTATTTTTTTTTCTGACAAAACTGTCAACTTTCCAAATGCTGCCAAATAAACCTTCAAGTTTTTAGGTTTTCTCGGAAAAACACTCACATTTTACAATTTGTTTTTGCATAAAACTGACTACAATGGCCAAATAGGGAAAAATAAAAAATACAAGGTTTTTTTTTCATTTAAAAAATAAATTTAAGGTTTAATACGGAAAAAACACAAAAATATAAGGTCTTTTTTTTAGATTATTCGTACAACAAAAATCAAATATAATTTAGTCTTAAAATAAAACTTAACTAAAGTCTTTTTTCACTTTCTATTTATTATAAATAAAAATTGGTTAATTGTAGAAATATTAACAAATCAATCTGTGACATCCCCAAATTCACGGTCATTCTTCAAATTTTATTTATGTTTATTTAAAAATCAGAGTATCCATTTTAAAGATTAATATTGAGGAATTTATTCCCAAAAAAAAACATGATAAATACGTTATCAAATCTTTTCCGAAGAAATGTATTTTTTTCATTTTAAATCATTGGGATGTCATCGTCAATACATAAAACATAAGCATAAACATAACTTACATTCATTTACACTAATGATTTACATCTCCATTAATTTCTCAGTGTAATGTATCTTCTCATTGATACATGTGATTCAAATAAACTGAGTGGGTCAGGTTGGGAAACCTGGTGAGTACATAGGGTTTTCAACCCACAATAATATAATTATTCTGTTTAATCATCAAACAATTAACCCAATTTCCTATCCCCATTATCTTCCTTGTTCTTAATAATCTTCCTAAGAATCATCTATTCTTCATTCATTACTAAGGATTGTCCTCAGGAATATGCATGAAGTCCATCGCTGCCAGGGTTTATCCAACAGGCACTAAGTCCATAGCTATCGATGTTATCTATTAGGCACAACTGCCAATATTATCATTTAGGACCAATTTCCAGGATTATAATGTTCTCTATTAGGCGCAACTGCCAATATTATCCTTTAGGCGCAGCTGCCAGGATTTTTAGAGTACATCTAGTGAACACGTAATTCAAAAACACCTACAGGTTGTGGCGCAACTGCCAATGTTCATCTATTGGGCTCTAAGTCCATAGCTACCAATGTTCATCTATATCATCTTTCATCTCTCATCATTCATCTACCCATCTTAACCCAATATTTTTATAGGTATAAAATACATAACAATTAAAATCAAGTAAAACATGTATATTTGGTTCATCCATCATAGATATCAAGAACACAGATAATATGAATACATAACACGTAATTTATAGCAAATACCTCATATCTATGTGTAATATGAAAGTAACTATGCACTCACTTGTTAAAGTGATGACTCCAAACTCGGGCAGCGCTTCGCTTCTAACAATTTTATTTTCGTTCGACGAAACCTAGTATTATTGTCGCTAGATTTTAGTCTAATATTTATTGCGAGTAATTATTAGCTCTACGAGCTATATTGTTTTATAAGTGTTAAACAATATTTTTCAACCATTATGTATAGACAGGGGCCAGGCGTGAAACTCCGGAGGGCAGGAGCATTTAGGCATTATAGCACTTCTGAAATCCAACAACCCAGACGACCTTTCAAACCGGATTCCCCCGTACCCTGAGCAGTTAAAAGGTATTATAATAACACTTTAAATTTTATAATACTTAGCACATATATTGTTTATACGTTCATAATAACGACTTATGACTATAAATATAAGTTACATTGAAAACAGAATAGTGTAGCTTAACTTACCGGGCTTTTAACGAAATCTGGGAAATTAAGGAGGCAGTACCCCGACTCTAAAAATTTCTATCGTCGGCTTTTTGACGACTTGGAGTTTTTCTATCACACCCTAAACTAGGAGAAATTGAACAAGAAAGAAAGAATGTTTATAGAGAGAGTTGAGATGAATCGTTTAAGAAAATATGAAGAATTCATCCTTTATTTATAGGGATTTGATCATAGAGTAGGCCCTAACTTTCGTCCGTATCTTCCGCGTACGAGCTTTGTTTTCTACATTCTTTATATCCACACGTTGGAATTTACGAGTACTACAACTTTCATTTAGACCCCGTCGGCCAGTTCTCATTCTATCTAAGATTTACAAAACTGTATCGAATTTATCGCGCTCGAAGAGTAAGGACTAAGTTTCATCCATATCTTTAACATACAAGCTTTATTTTAGACGTTCTTTGTATCCATGCATTGACATTTACGATTACTACAACTTTCATTTAGACTCCGTCGGCTAATTCTCATTTTATCTTGGATTTACAAATCTGTCTCGAATTCGTCGCGCTTGAAGAGTATGGACTAAGTTTCGTCCATATCTTTCGCATACAAGCTCCGTTTTCGACTGTCTTTTTATTGTTGAGCTCCTATTAACGAGATCTTGAATTCACATTTAGACTATTTTGTCTAAAAAGCAACCGATCTAAAATTCGAATTTCGGGTTGTGCACTACTATGCTAAATCTTAGAAAAATCATAACTTCCTCATATGAAGTCAGATTTGGGCGTTCTTTGAATGCATGCTCTCGGTTTAACATATACTACGACTTTCGTTTGGATTACTAAGGTTAAAAAGTACTCTATCGTAAATTCACTTTTTACGATTCCCAGTGTCGTGCCGGTTTTGCCATAAAACTTCGACGAGTCAGAACTTCTTCGTTATAACTCGGATTTCAGCGTTCTTTATATGTACAAAAACCTTGTGACATATACTATAACTTGGTCAAGATTATTTATTCTTAATAATATTCTATAAAAAAAGTTATTTTTGACGCTTATTGTCTGTAAATTGACTAGCCCGAATCTGCGGGCATTACAATTATCTCCCCCTTAGGATGATTACGTCCTAGAATCATCAAAAAAATTAGGCTTGTATAATGAATCCATACGCTATCTTTCCATCCTAGGTGATAACCGTAACTCTCATGTCTTTTCAAATGAGTATCTAAGTCTTCGAATTCTTGACTGTTGGCGGTGCTCGATCTTGCACCTACTCTTTAACCTATGTTGGAATTTCAATCGTAACCTTGGAGTTACTAACTGGATCCATATTGGAGACTACTGCTACTTCTTACAGTGACTTAACTTAATATAAATTCTTTACTTTGATTATAGTAACAGACCGATGGGTCATGTTCTAATGACCTCTCATCGTATGATGCAACGCCTTAGACTCAGGTCTTTTTGAGTCAGATTCTGGTGCTCGATCTTGCACCTACTCTTTAACATATGTTGGAATTTCAATCGTAACCTTGGAGTTACTAACTCGATCCATATTGGAGACTACTGCTACTTCTTAAAGAGACTTAACTTAATATAAATTCTTTACTTTGATTATAGTAACAGACCGATGGGCCATGTTCTAATTACCTCTCATCGTATGATGCAATGCCTTAGACTCAGGTCTTTTTGAGTCAGATTCTAGAATGGAAGATACCTTCCTTCATGTTCTAATGTGATATAATCACATTCTAGCATATATCACTTCTAGCTACAAGCTTCTTACTTTAACGACGATCGTGATACTTCTATTGATCGCTTCGATTATCTTTTACTTCAATCTTCTAACTTATGTCGATTGCTACATCGAATTTGGTTCTCTGAACCACATAACATACTTACCTTAGTCAGACGCGATTTGATATGACCATTAGGTTCGGAATGACAATCATATTCTTAGTCATTATCGAAACGATGATAACGACAAAAACAAACGAAAAAAAATCAACTACTAATGCCTTGGTAACCTTGTGACTTTACCTGATCCAAGCGCGAGTCATGTGCTTCCGGTAGTATAGACCTCTACTACCTTTCACACGTAATCATACTTATACCAAGAATTGCCTCACAGTCCCCAAGTTCTTATTTCCTAAAATCACATAATGATTTAACACATACTAATGTGTCTAAATAATCTTAAGGTTTTCCCTAGAGTCTACTAGGGCTTCTTCTATGCCTGTCTTCAACAACAATTTTGCTTCAACTCGGTTGGTGGTGGAAACGCCAGCCGGTACGACAACTTCAGGAATTACACTAATCGTTCTATCATCTCGCCAATCAAATGTGTACATTTGGATGTGCCGTACTCCTTTAGATGTACTGTTATTTTATCAGACGTATTCTAAAGGCAAGATACCACTCTTACGTTGTCTTCTGATAGGTATCATTCACTATTCTAAGCCTTCTCCTTTCCTCCATTTACTCAGTTCACTATGATCTTCACCATGACATTATGCTTATGGAAGCAGGCGTTCAGTGTATCGGGACGATAATATAGATAAAAAAGGGACAGACGTGTAATCCTCCCTATTACTCCGAAAAGTTACATGCCAGTTCTAATACCGTAGAACCGATCAAACAATAGCATAGAACCGATCAAACAATACACATAAAGTTTTTAGATCCGGTCGGCAATAGACCATAGAACCGATCAAACAATAGCATCATAAAGCATATAAGGCATCTTATAGCATAAATCATTTAGCACATAAAAACAATTTAGGCATCTTCCATAAATAAGCTAGTGCTCATGTCTATTCAGGCATACATCCTAAATATAGCAGACACTCATCTCACAATCATCGCTTCTAAGTTTAAGTCTAGAAATCCTACAAATTCCTAGTTTTCTTAAACTCATTCTCTGATACCAACTGTGATATCCCCAAATTCACAGTCATTTTAAAAATTTTATTTATGCTTATTTAAAAATCAGAGTATCCATTTTAAAGAGTAATATTGTGGAATTTGTTCCCAGAAAAAAAACATGATAAATACGTTATAAAAGCATTTCTGAAGAAATGTATTTTTTTCATTTTAAAACATTGGGATGTCATCGTCAATACATAAAACACAAGCATAAACAGAACTTACATTCATTTACACTAATGATTTACATCTCCTTTAATCTCTTAGTGTAATGTATCTTCTCATTGATACCTGTGATTCAAACAAACTGAGTGGGTCAAGTTGCGAAACCTGGTGAGTACATAGGTTTTTCAACCCATAATAATATAATTATTATGTTTTTTCATAAAACAATTAACCTAATTTCCCATCCCTTTATCTTCCTTATTCTTAAGAATCTTCCTAAGAATCATATATTCTTCATTCATTCCATAGGATTGTCCTCAGGAATATGCACAAAGTCCATCGTTGTTAGGGTTTATCCAACAGACACTAAATCCGTTGCTACCGATGTTATCTATTAGACACAGCTGCCAATATTATCCTTTAGGCGCAACTGCCAGGATTACAATGTTCTCTATTAGGCACAGCTGGCAATATTATCCTTTAGGTGCGACTGCCAGGATTTTTAGAATACATCTGGTGAACACGTAGTGCAAAAACAACTACAGGTTGTGGTGCAGCTCCCACTGTTCATCTATAGGGCACTAAGTCCATAGCTTCCAATGTTTATCTATATCATCTTTCATCTCTCATCATTCATGTAAAACATTTATATTTGGTTCATCCAGTATAAATATCAAGAACACGGATAATATGAATACAAATCACGTAATTTATAGTAAATACTTCATATCTATGTGTTAGATGAAAGTAACTATGTACTCACTTGTTAAAGTGATGACTCGAAACTCGGGCAGCGCTTCGTTTCTAACAATTTTATTTTCGTTCGACGAAACCTAGTTTCATTACTGCTATATTTTAGTCTAATATTTATTGAGACTAATTATTAACTATACGAGCTATATTGTTTTATAAGTGTTCAACAATACTTTTCAACCACAATGTATAGACAGGGGCCATACATGAAACACCGGAGGGCAGGACCATTTTTGCATTATAACACTTCTGAAATCCAACAGCCTAGGCGGCCCTTCAAATCGGATTCCCCGTACCGTGAGTAGTTAAAAGGTATTATAATAAAACTTTATATTTTATAATACTTAACACATATATTGTTTATAGGTTCATAATAACGACTTATGACTATAAATATAAGTTACACTGAAAATAAAATAGTGTAGCTTAACTTACCGGGCTTTTAACGAAAACTGGGAAATTACTTAGGCAGAACTTCGATTCTAAAAACTTCTTTCGTCGAATTTTTGACGACTCGGAGTTTCTCTATCGCACCTTAAAACTAGGAGAATTTGAACAAGAAGGAAAGAAGGATTCTAGAGAGATTTTATAGGAATCGTGTAAGAAAATATGAAAAATTCATCCTTTATTTATAGGGATTTGATCATATATGTTGTTGGATTAGTGTCTAAGTCCACAACTATATTTGGTATGTACTTGACCTGAGAGTAGCAGGGTCCATTTGGGTTGCATGGCACCGGAACAATCTAAAGGTTGGATAATTGAGAAGAGGTTATTTATGGTTTATTAATATATTATAAGTTCTAATATATTAATATGAAATCATATTATTTAATTAGTGTTGATCAAGAATTAATTTGGAATTAATTTTGTGATCAAAAGAGACTAATTAAATATATGGGGATTTATTATGTAAATCATTCATTCTTATAATGTAGGCTTATGATCCATAGTTCTTTATGTTGGGATAAACCCATGTGGTGACCTATGGATGATCCATGGAGGTTTAAACCCATGGAGCATGAGGAATATGGAAGGTCATGCACATTAGGGTTTGCATGGTGTAACCCTAATTAAGACACACCATATAAGAACCCATCTAGCTCATGAAATCGGCACTAAGGTGATACACAAGAGGGCAAACCAATTTTATGAGTGCAAGTGACCTCCTCTCAAGTTCCTCCATTGTTGGTTGTGTTGTGTGATTCCATTTGAGGTGCAACACTTGGGGCACTAAGTTCTTAAATGTCCAAGGCTTCAAGCTACATCAAAAGGTATGTCATCCAACTAGATTTTGTATTGAATATACTCCATAATATGCTAGTTAGGATGATGCTTTGGAAAATTAAAAATTTGCATGTATAATAGAGAAAAGATAGATCCAGAGCATATAGGGTTGCATGTACACCATAGGAGTGTTAGAATGCTCAAAACCCATCAGTGGTATTAGAGACTAGGGTTGTTTTCCATTATACTTGATGCTACTTGTTTTCAAAGCTTTAAAAAATCGATTTCAGCATTCTGGACAGTGAACTCGCCGAGTCCACTGGGGAACTCGCCGAGTCCACTGGGGAACTCGCCGAGTCCACCTTATAAATCAACCAACTCGCCGATTCGGTTCATGCACTCGACGGGTTGGTGCTCTAGAGTCCAGATTTTCTCGTTTTAAGGCTGAAATTGGACTAAGATCGTTACCCTAAACTGTTTTTGAACTTATAAACCTGTTTTTGATGTGGTAATGATCATGCTTATCCAATTCAAAAGATAAATTTCAAAGTTTCATATTTTGTATTAGTTTATATGGTTAGGCTAATTACATGGAATTTGTTGGATATGAATTATCTTGTTCTTATGAATTTTAATCTAGATCATAGGAAAAATTATTTGTTTATTGTGTTAATTGAAAATATTTGATCTAAATGCCTTTTATGAATTCCATAACTTGTCCTCAAGTTATGGAAAATGAAAAGACTTTCTTTTAAATGTTTTTATGAACTCCATAACTTGTCCTCAAGTTATGGAAATTTCAAGAGTCTTTTCATAAAAAAGTTGTTAAACTAATAAGTTATAAAATGAAAAGTTTTTTAATAGTTCAAAACTTGCCCTCAAGTTTTGGAATATGTAAAGTAACACTTTTTCATACTTTAATTCCAAACCTTAGAATTTTAAATGTTAAAATTCAACCCTTATACTATTATAATATTAAAAGTTAATATATATATATATATATATATATATATATATATATATATGTATATATATATATATATATATATATATATATATATATATATATATATATATATATATATATATATATATATATATATATAAGAGTAAGTTAGTCTTACCGTTAGTAGGCCTCATTCATGAAGCCAGTGTATAAGGGAGGTATATGGTTACTACCTATAAAATGACAATTTAAAGGGTGTCCACTCTCACCCACTGCTTCCTTGACTGATAGAGGGTCGTTAGCCGAATGACAACACTATAAATTCTCAAACAAAATTTTCATTTTAAAATCACATAATTTCAATAACACATTTCACAAAAATCCCAATTATCTCATTAACAAAAAGCAACATCACAATTGTTTGATTAATATCCCAGAATCCTCAAAACATAACTCTTTCTCTTGTGTGTACAATCAAGTCGGCGCCTTCCCGCGATCCTGATAAGAACCTGAAACACATAACACATAACACGGTAAGCATGAAGCTTAGTGAGTTCCCCAAAATACCACACATAACTCATTAGCCGCTCATGGCTATGCTCGGATAAGAACTTCCGGTCAATCTGTCTCAGTGGGACCCTACGGTCACACAACTCGGTTGGACCCTCCAGTACCTCAACTCAGTAACTCAGCATAATATACAACATAAATCACAAAGACATAATGAAGGATATCACAATACTCAATATAAGCACATAAGACCCTCCGGTCTCACATAATAAACACGTAAGACCCTCTGGTCACACATAGATTACCACTTAAGTTAAGTATAGTAAGAAGACTCACCTCGTAAGCAAGCAAGCAATTATCCTCGTACTCGAATCTCGAACTAGCCTCTGCCTAACACATAGGGTGAATATCTCTATTTAATACTCTTTTCACGACTCTAAATAGACCAAGGTCATTCTTTCTCTCTCTAACTCTGGAAGTGGGTAAAAGACCATTTTACCCCTCCATGGTCTCCATTACTCATGTTTGACCAAACCTTAAAGTCAACAGAAGTCAAACTCGAGTCAACAATCCATGTTTGACCTGACTCGCCGAGTACACCCATGTGACTCGTCGTGTCCACTTGTTTCCTCAGAAGTCTCGTAAAGGTCCAGCTCAACTCTTCGAGTTGACCCTAAACTCGACGAGTTATCGCATGATCAAGTTCGTCGGGAAAAACCCTGACCGACTCGTCGGTCTGTTCATGGACTCGAGGAGTCACTTCAATCTGATTTCTCATTCAGACGTTTTAAGGCAGATCTACCACTCCAAACACTAGATCTAGCATCCCAATACTCGATTGTCACGTAAAGCTTTGATCTTTACGTTCATGCATGGTATTGTTGCTCCAAATCACCATTACATGCTCTCACAAGGTGTTAAGCTCAATAACCCTCATATGGATGAATAAAGTTGGGACCTTTGGACTTTAGGGACCTCACAAGGTCCAGATTTGAAGTCTAGACCTTCTGATAACTCAATGCACTCAAAGTCCCAATAAAAAGGTGGTAGAAACCCTAAACTTCCAATCAAGAGATCAAGTTAATAAGATGAGAAAGGTGTAAGCTTTTAGCTCCCAGTGAACCCCTTGGATGAATTTACACTACATCCAACCGTTTCCCTTGCTTCCTTGATGGATAACCTCCTCTTCTCCTCAAAAGATGCACTAGAATACTCAAAGATTAGCTTTATGACTCTCTTAGCTCACTACACACGTTTAGGGTTCACATAGGAAGGTTAAGCAGCCGGTGAGGCGGAAATGAGGACATAAGTTCTCTTATATAGGACCCAATCCTAGGAAATTAGGGTTTCATTACACAACACCAACTTGGCGAGTCGACTCTCTGACTCGTCGAGTCCATTCATTAATCCCACATGGTCAATTCGACTCTACTCGACGAGTTGGACTCACAACTCATCTAGTCACTCAATAAATCTCAAAATAAACACATAAATAATATACCCGGGAGTCCGGATGTTACACGAATGGGTAGTATAGGACTCTAATTCTCCCTTCATTATAAGTATAATGATAAATATAAAGTAACTAAAATTTTATTAAATTCCCAATCTTAGTTACTTTAGGAAAATGTGAAAGTGGTGCTAACCCATGAAATTGCACTTTGCACCTTGTTAAGTCATTAGTGGAGCGTGTGTGGTTAACCGGCACACTAATCTGGACTGACAGTGCGTGGCAACGGGTAGCTTGATGTTAATCATAGATCAGTGGAGCGTGTGTGGTTAACCGGCACATTGATTAGGTGGTTATAACATTGGGTGTACCAAGCTAATTTGCATTGTTATTCACACCTTGTTTGTGATCATCGACATCCCAGTCACAAACTTGAAGGGCACAGTCGAGATTTAAATATGCCATTGAAAATTTTAATAAATCTCATAGGATCTAGGAGTTTCAAACCAATTAAAACTTAATTATAAATTTCGTTTTTCATGGTGGAAATTGGTAAATCATCATTTACCTACCTTCAAATATTTTACAAATTAGATTACGACATCCCTTTTCCAATTTGTTAAATATTGTGTTGGGTCCTAGCCTTAGTATTTCATTTGGGTGATATATTAAGGATTTAAATCAACTAACTTGAATTTCTCCCAAGTAGATGTCTGGTTCAGACAACTATGATCTTCGCAAATCTCTTGGAACAAGCTTCCCTCTAGAAGATGATGTTCCACGATTGGATCCTGGAGGTGTAAATCATACTTTACTTCCTCACCACCTCCAATTTTTCTCCATGAACCACAAGTTCAAAGACTTGAAAATTTCAAGATCACTCTAGCCCTACTTGCAATGAAACATAAAGATGGAAGACATGTGTGAACTCATGTCTTAGAGATGAAGTCACATATTGACAGGCTGAGAGTATTGGGTGTCATTGTCTCGAGGAAGTTGGCTGTTGACTGGGTTCTATAGTCACTTCCGGAGTCATATAGTGAGTTCATTAAGGACTACTATGTGACAGACCATGACATGAACCTTAATGATCTTACCTATTTACTTGTTGCTGCTGAATCAACAGTGATTTGGCGCACTGGAAAAGCAAATTTGATTGGAAGATCTACTTCTCAAACTTCCATGGGCATTGACATTGGAAAGGGATCAGTCATAGTCAACAAGGTTGACCAAAAGGTAAAAAGAAAGGCTAAGTCTGAGATAGTCCCGTGTACCATTCCCAAAGACTCTGTATGTTTCTATTGCCAAGAGAAGGGGCATTGGTTGTGAAGCTGTCCTAACTACCTGAAAGATCTGAGAGAAGGTAGAATCAAAAAGTTTGACTCTGCTTCAGGTAAGTCTACTATCTAACTCTGTTAAGTTCCTAATTGTTGATTCTTAATACATGATGTAACAAGGTTGCATTTTGATGTTTTGTAGGATCATGCAAAAGGAAGGAAGCTTAAAAGTATGTTGAATCGGATCGCCAAGATGGATTTCAATCATATGGTTCGAAGATCGGATTTCTGAGCTGCTGCTTAATAGTTATGATAGATTGCTTAGAAATATTTTGTTCATAATTTTCATTTGTAATTGCATTGTAAGGAAAAGTTTTTTCAGCATTTTATAAATAAATAAAATTTTGTTTTTGTTTTTTTATATTATATCTACTTGCAATGGCATTTGTGAAAGTTGATGTTTTTATGTTTCTATGTTAGCAATATGAATTTGATTCTTTTGTTTGTGGTAGTGTCGAGAATTTGCCAAATAAGAAAAGATTCTCATCACCCAAGTTTCAGTTGGATAGAAACTTTGAATCATGCAACTTGTATTGTGTGATGAATGAGAATTTTCATCTTTGGGAAATTAAGACTAATTCCTTGTTCACATGTATATGTGAGTCAAGTGAAGGACTAGGGGATCAGGTACACATGGTTGTGCGTTAGTCAAGTCCACCACAAAGAGCGATAAGACTATTCGTCATGATTTACTAAAGTTTAGTAAACATGGTTATGCTTACAAGTTTAAGTATAATTCTAAAACATTGGAAAAGTTTCAATGTATAGCAGAACGAATGCGAAGAATCAAATTAGGCAGAAAGTTAAAAGTTTCTCCAATCTGAAAATATGGGAGAGTACTCTTGTTGGGTTTTGAGCAGTATAACACTTCCTAAGTGCACGTGCAACCCTAAATGCTTTGGATCTATGTTTTCTCTAATTATACATGCATTTTCATTTTCCAAAGCATTCACCCTAGCTAGCATACAATTGAAGCTATATATGATCAAAACATAGTTAGGATACATACCTCTTGAGTAGGGTAGAGTTCTTGACCTTTGGAAACTTGAGCACCTCAAGTGTGATGCCTCTAATGGTTCATGTTGAGTCTAGGGTGTTGCATCTTTGGGCTCGTGTTATAGTCCATCATGTATTCACAGTTTGGGCCTGTCCAACCATGTTTTGTCTTTAGGGTTAGTATATATAGTGCACGCATGCTTAGTTATTAGTACGCTTCTCATTGATTGTTTTGATATTATTGCACTGTAACTGTAGCACACCTCTACAGTCGAAGTTCTTCATCGAGCTCTTCTGAGGTGGAGCATAATCTAATCATTCGACATTCGTTTGATCCATTCTCGTGTTCTTTTATTGCTTTATATTCATTTATCCGTTTTGAATCTATCGATCTAATAGCACATTATTCACATCAATTGGTATCAGAGAAGGAGACTGTTTAATACATATGCATCTCTTCTGTTTGAAGAATCCTTTAGGGTTTTCGCTTTTATGGAATCTACAGGAGCCATTGTTTCTTTATCGACGATGTTTGTTGTGTTTGATAAAACCCTAAGTCAAACTTTAGAAGTATGATTCTAACAGATAAAAGAAGAAGGTAATCATGTCTCACGACGATTCTCAAACCAATCCGATCAACATCTCCAACAACATTGGATCCACTACTAGGATTCCCATTCTCTACACTCAAGACTATGAAGTATGGACGCACCACTTTGAGGACTACGTGGTTGGATCAGAAGACAATGGCTATCTGATCTGGGAGGCGATTACTTTGGGTCCATTTGTTCACTCTGGAACGAATAGAACAATTAAGACTCAAAAGGAGTATAACCAAGTCTTGATAGATGTGGAGAAGATTCCTCAAGACGAGAAAGACAAGATGTTGTGTAATGTCAAAGCCTTGAGAATGATTAGATTCTCTTTGCAATCTGACACATTTCGTCTAGTAAGCTAATGCACCACAACAAAAGAAATATGGGACAGGCTGAAAGAGTTGTATTCTACGGATGAGGATCTATAGCACTCAATCCAAACCCTGTTTCTCTCTGAGTTTGGTGCTTTCCAACAAAAACCAGAAGAGAAACTCATTCAAACGTTCGATCGCTTCAACCATCTGCTTAGCAAAATGATCAAGCATGGTATTGAAAGGAAGGTGATACAACAAAAAGTTACATTCATGAATGGCTTAAGACCCGAATGGATGGCAGTGGTCTCGACAGTGAAGGCTCATGAGCAATTTAAATCCTATTCACTGGCGAAACCGATGGGTATTCTCAAATCACATAAAAGCGTGGTGTCAAAAGAAACGAAAGTAGTTTCGGGTGTGGGATCCTTGGCCCTTGTTTCTAAGAGCAAGAATATGATAGAAGAAGAGGAAGAATCAGATATTTCAGAATGCGATCTGAAAAGTGAGGAATATGCAATGATGGTTACTAACCCGAAGAAGTTTGCTCGTAAAAAGTTCCCTGTCAACAAGAACCAAAACTGGCAGGGAACCTACAGTTCTGAAAAGATGAAAGAGGAGACCAAGTCCATTTCTCAGAAGGACGAAGAAAAGAAGGAGAGCAAGCTTATGGCAGATTTAGGTTATATTTGCAACTACTGTCACGGCAAGAACCATTTTGCTAAGGATTGCATGCTGAGAAATATGTCTGAGAAGAAGGATGGTGAAGATGATGAAGGTTACTACATGCGTAAGCTGGAGGAACTAAAGAAGAAGAAAGCCACTAATAGTTCTATGAATTCTTTAATTGTGCAGGAAAACTGTGATGATGATGAGTTAGGTGGCGTGGAGGTCTGGTCTACCGACTCCGAAGACGATGAAGTACGAAAGCCCTCGCATGGATGAGCCTTCGTGGCAAAGAAAGAAAGTGAAAAGTTTGCTGGACGATGCTTAATGGTGATGGCTAGAGTATCACAAATGAGGGGCTATACGACCGAAGGTGAGCATGATGAAGCGAAGCAAAAGGAAGATAAATGTTTCGCTGCTAAACCTGTGAGTGAAAGGATCAACGATTGCGATCAGTTGATCAAGAAGGTACAATCCACTCTCGAATCACTTAAAATACCAGTTACCAACTATGAAAAGGACTTAAACGAATTAAAATTCAAGTTTTCTAATTTAAGTGGAAGTCTAAGGCAAACACGTCTAGCAAATGCTAGCCTAACTGATCAACTCAGCAGGGTGTCTTCCAAGAATGAGGAAATAAGGATGTGGATAGAGCAGAAGGAATCGAAGTTAGTTAGGGTTAGAGATGAACTTATTTATTTGCAACGTGACAATTTGAAGTTTTTAAAATAAAGGAATATTTTTTGTTTGATTGCTAAACGATTTTGCTAAACGATTTTTTGTAAAATAGGCAAAAAGATTCATAAAATGATTTTGCCATTCCTAGAATTCAAGGAGGATGAAGTCGATGTTGAATGTTATGAGTGTGAATCTATTGTGTCCTCAGAGAAGATTTCAGAAACCTACAAATATGGACTGGACAAAATTGAGGCCTTTATTGAGTCCAAAAAACACAAAAGCATGCTTAAGAATCTATTGGACGAAAATGACAAATTAAAAATCAAAGCCGAGACCATACAGAAATTTGACTCATCGAATGTGAAATTAAGTTCAGAACATAAGATTAATATGGAAACCACTTCTGAATTTGACGATGACAGTGAGATGAGCGAAATCTCTGTAGAAGACATGGTTGATTGTTCTGAGTTTCATAAGAACGAACCCGAGCCCGTGAAACAACTCATATCTGAAAATTATGCTGGGTACGCTCGCTTGTTCAAGGACAAATCCAAGGTCCTCATAGAAAAGGCAGTTGTTTATCAAAAGGTGCAAACTATGCCTAATCAAGTGTATGCCGTCACAGGGGTAACTAAGAAACAGACAACCGAGTTGACCTCCTTGGTTGACAAAGATAATGCTGAAAGTTGCAAAAATTACTTCTGGTCCGCCCCCATTGACAACGCTGACGAAACAGTCGGTCTGTCGGAGCGAACCTCATGGAGAGTCAAGGGCAGATACGTGGCTGAACCAATCAACAATCCTTCAAGTTTCGATAAACCCAGTACAAGTGGTACAAAAGAAATACCAAACGAGCCACTGAAAGCTTCCAGCGAATCATCAACGACAACCAAAGCTCATGAGAAGAAAACGAAACCCAAAGCCAATATTCACTTGACCCAAGAGCAACTTGCAGAATAGAAACGCCAGAGAAACAAAAGATATTTAAAGAATCTTAATGAGAGGAAACAGTTTTGGCAATCCTAAAACCCAACTTATGTTCACTCTAAAAAGGCTTCCAATCTCAAGATGAAAGAGAAATCCAAAGCCATGTCTCCTTCGTACAATCACTGCCATTCATGCAGTTAGATGAACCGAAAGCCCAGTTTCAGTCCCAACACTAGCAGTCACAAGAACCGAAAGCCCAGTTTCGGTCCCAACACTAGTAGTAACAAGAACCGAAAGCCCAATTTCGGTCCTAAAACCAATAATCCCCAACCAAAGACGAACCAAGTGGAAGATATCAAAGGAAAGGGAAAGCTCATCGCGAATTCAGAAGTCGACATTAAGAAAACGTCAGCTAACCCTAGGGACCAAAAGACTAACAAACCAACTAAAAATAAACCATGTGAATCACCTCAACCAAAACAAGCGAACAATAAAATTAAAGTTTTTACGATGAAAAGAAAAGATGAAACCACCTTAATAAAAAGAACATATATGATCGATCTTTCTTTTGCAATTCCCTATTCTGTAAAAGACTCATGTGGGCGCAAGAAACTTTGGGTTCCTAAATCTGCTTAATTTTGCAGGTTATAAGTGACGAGCAGTTCGACGACGAATGGTATATTGATAATGGTTGCTCACTTCATATGACATGAAGAAAGGAAGAGCTAAGGGAGTTTCGGTCCCTTAAGAATGGTGGATGTGTCAAATACGGGAACAATTCATATGACACAATCAAAGGGTATGGTCTGATAACAAACGGTGAATTCTCAATACGAAAAGTAGCATACATGGAGGGATTGCAGCACAACCTCATCAGTGTCTCTCAACTAGTTGTGGTAATCAGATTCAAAGTTTCGTTCGATGATGAAGGCTCTGAGATAGTTGAAAAGCAAACGAAGAAAGTTCTGTTGAAATCTGAGCGCAAAGGGGAAATGTATCCTCTAAATCTCAATCCTATTCAAGGGAAGCCAACAATATGCCTGCTGTTTGATCACGTGCGAGGACTTCCAGTTCTCAAATTTGATATGGAGCATTTATGTGCTGCATGCGAAATGGGAAAGCAAAGCCGAAAGAGTCACCCTAATCGCATTAATACATAGATCATCCAACCTCTTGAGCTTCTGCACATCGACTTATTTGGCCCTTCGGCAATCGAAAGCATCGGTGGTAGTAAGTTCATACTTTTTATTGTAGATGATTTTTCACGTTTCACCTGGGTTTTCTTTCTTAAACAGAAATCAGAGGCGACTCCTAAGCTAAAGATTTTCATCAAGAAAGTGGAACTGCAACTTCGAAAGGTGGTGAGGAACATAAGAAGTGATAATGGGCTAGAGTTCAAAAACATAGACCTTGAAGAATTTCCAACTGAAAAGGGGGTGTATCACAACTTCTCTGCTCCCTATACTCCACAACAGAATGGGATTGACGAAAGGTGAAACCGTTCATTACGTGAAGCCGCCCGAACCATGTTGAGTTTCGCCTCTCTACCGCTATATTTCTGGGCTGATGCTATAGCCGCTGCATGCTATACCCAGAACCGAACTTTCATCAACAAGCGATTTTCCATCACTCCATACGAAATTCTGAATAATCGCAAACCCAATGTTAATTTTTTTCATGTGATCGGTTCAAGATCCTTCATTTTCAACTCCAAAGAGCACCAAAACAAGTTTAATGTCAAGGCAGATGAAGGGATTTTTCTTGGTTATTTGCTTACTTCAAAGGCATATAGGGTTCTGAATAAACACTCAAGGAAAATTGAGGAAACCTACTATGTGAATTTTGATGATAACTACATGAAGAAAATTCGAAAAAGCGAAGGTCCAACGGAGGAAATCTTTCCTGAATTAGGACAAGTTTATGTTCCCATATCCAATCTGTTTGAAGAATACATGATGCTTTTTGATGAACCAGAGAGAGCAATCCACTCAGAAGCAAAAGCAGCAGATAATAAAATTGACAACTTGAAAAAGATTATCGATGAAGCTGCTAAAGTTATGGAAACCGAACCTCAAGAACCAACCGAGAAGCTGACACCAAGCGAACCACTCAAATCAAGCAATCCTCCAACTTCAAATGACACTCCAAACGAAAACTCTACATTCCAGCGGGAGGGTTCGTCAACACCAAAATCAACTGATTTTCCTTTCCAGAGGGAGAATCCATCACCAACAATAAACCATAGTTATCCAACCGAGGGGGAGAGTTCTGAACCTGACATAGGATTCGCTTCGTCATTTGAGGGGGAGAATGAAAATACAAATAACGAAGGCGATCTATCAGAACTGGAAGAAGAAATTAATGCTGAGCTGGATCCAGCCTATGATCCAAATTACCCTCCTCTCACGAAATGGACAAAAGATTATCCTAAAACTCAAATCATTGGTGAATCATCTGAGGGAGTTCTCACACGTTCTCAATTGAAGGCGAAGCAAACTGCTTTATTCTCTCAAGTAGAATTCTACATGTTTAATTTGTTTGTCTCGAAAATTGAACTGAAGACGGTAAACGCTGCCCTTAATCACTTCGATTGGGTGCAAGATATGCAAGATGAACTCCATGAATTTGACCGAAATCGAGTTTGGAGACTGATTCCCATTCCAAAGGATGCATCTGTTGTTGGATTAAAACGGGTCTTCAGGAATAAGATGGATAAAGAGGGTAATGTTATTCGCAACAAAGCGAGGCTGGTGGTGAAAGGATACTGTCAGGAAGAAGGGTAGACTATTGAGAGACCTTCGCTCCTGTAGCAAGGTTGGAATCAGTAAGAATCTTTCTGGCGTATGTTGCACACAAAAACTTCAAAGTTTTCCAAATGGATGTCAAGTGTGCTTTCTTGAATGGAGAACTCGAAGAAACGGTGTACGTTGAGCAGCCACCTAGATTTGTGAACGAGAAGTATCCGGATAATTGCTACATTCTGGATAAAGCAGTCTACGGTTTGAAACAAGCCCCGAGAGCATGGTATGAAACTCTAACACACTTTCTTAAGTTGCCTAAATTCAAACAAGGTTCGGTTGACCCAACCTTCTTTCGCAAGAAAGAAGGTGAACACTTGATGATAGTTTAAATTTACGTCGATGACATCATCTTCGGCTCCACGAATCCTAGCTTAATAGCTGAATTCAGGAAGTTGATGGAGACTAAATTTGAGATGAGCGCAATGGGTCCGATTAACTTTTTCCTTGGGCTGAATATTAGACAGGGACCAGAAGGCATTTTTATTAATCAGAAGGCTTACATGAAGACTCTGCTAGCGAAGTTCGGTATGATGGGAGACTCTAAAGTAAAGATACCAATGGCATTCGGCACAAAGTTAACACCATCTCTGGAAAAACCGGCTGTTGATGTGACACTCTATCGTCAAATGATAGGGTCTCTTATGTATCTAATAGCTAGTAGACCTGATATTATGTTCTATGTCTGTTATTGTGTTAGGTTTCAAGCAAATCCAAGAGAACCTCACATGGTTGCAGTGAAAAACATCTTCCGGTATTTGAAGCGAACTTCGTCTCTCGGTCTCTGGTATCCTGCAAAATCCGGCTTCTTTGTTCAAGCCTTCTCTGACGCTGATCTGGGTGGATGTGGACTGGACCGAAAGAGCACAACTGGTGGGTGCCAATTCCTTAATGGTAAACTCGTCAGTTGGCAATCAAAGAAACAAACTTGCGTGTCTCTTTCTACAGCCGAAACTGAGTACATCGCCGAAACATCCTGTACTTCAAAAATCATATGGATACAAAGCCAACTTAGAGATTATGGCCTAAGCATGAAGAAGATTCCCCTCTACTGTGACTCTAAAAATGCAATTAGAATTTGTCACAATCCAGTGCAACACTCCAAGACGAAACCTATTGCACTAAGATACCATTTCATCAAGGACCATGTTGAAGATGGTAATATCGAAATCCACTTCATTAGATCTGCTGATCAACTGGCTGACATATTCACCAAGGTCATACCTGAAGCAAGCTTTAATAAAGATACTCCAAGGCTTGGGAATGATGGAAGCTAAGTCAGTACCGAAACCCCTTACTTCTCATTAAAAATGTACAAGCGAAATAGAGCGAACGCTCGGTCTATTTCGGTTCCGGAATTTTCGGGAACCGAAATGAACCGAACGCTCGGTCTATTTCAGTTCAGGAATTTTTGTGAACCGAAATGAACTGAACGCTCGGTCTATTTCGGTTCAGGATTTTCAGGAACCGAAATGAATCGAACGCTCGGCCCATTACGCTTCATCTTATCTTAGGATTGGTTTCGGTTGTATATTTTTGTATAACTTGTTTATCCTTTCGCCTGATTTGCTTTGGTATTCACTTTTATTTTCTGTTTTTATTATTTTTCAGAATTTACAAAAATCCAAAAAATATTTTATTTTCTGTTTTTTATTATTTTTCAGAAATTACAAAAATCCAAAAATATTTTATTTTCTGTTTTTATTATTTTTCAGAAAAATCCAAAAGTACAAAAATATTTCTATTTGTTTTTAGTTTTTTCTCTCAATTCTTACCTAGTTTCAAGTTCACAGATGCGACACAAAATGATGTTGGGGCAGGTATAACTTTCTTATCTTTCTACTAGCTAGGTGTCCTTAGAAGCATGATGTTGAATGTAGACCGAAGCCTCCAAGACTCTGAGTGAAGCCTTAATGATTCGATAAATACCAATCGTTTCTTCCCAATCAGGCTGCTAATATCACTAAAGTCATGAGCTACCTTACTCTTCTCATAATGAGTCAAGAGTTGTCTGCTTTGTCATTTTTGTATAGTAGAGGTACTTTCGGTTCCTTAACTACCTCCACTCATTTCTCCATTATGTTTCGTTCCATAAACGTAACCCTTGAGACTCTCAGCAATTACCACAGAGGTTTATGGTTACACAACATCTGTGTTAATGATCTTAGTTTCGTTCACCACATGCTAAGTGAAACACAATATCCAATACCTTAAATGAATTGACGGTGAACGCTCTAATGTTCAAGCTATTACTTGTTACCTCAAGAAATCTCTTTTTATTTTTGCGTGATCTTTATGAAATTGTCTAACACCAAGACGTCTCTTCCCATAGGATCCAGTTTTTTTTGGAGGTTTCTAATTTTAATCAAGTCACTGAATATTCACATCTACTTGTTCAACACGCCACATCGGTCTCACAAGTGGTTTATCCAACTTTCGGTCTTATTTTAAGCACTGAAGTTCGGTTGAAGTTAAACCACCCTTTAAAGCCTTAATTTGAAAAGAAGTCTTTCAATGTTTCTTTACAAACATTTGATCGTATTTTAACGGGAAACCACAGACACTTCTAAGTCTCTCTTGACTTTGAAGGAAGAGATTCGTGCCCAGGATCTATAGTTCCGTGTCTAAATTGACATCACTTGTATTCCCACAAATAATTTGGCTTTATTTCTTTTTATTGGCACGCTCATGCACGAGAATCCATGTGATTTTCACAAGTCTAGATCGGGTTACTAATGGCTATTTTCAGATTTAAAAGTCCGGTTTCATATGCTATCCTGGTGCATTCTCCTAAAGGCTGAACGATATGCATCTTATTTGAATCGATTGGGTGGGTCAAAGTTGGTCAATGAATTTGAAGAGCCTTTGAAGTTGAAGTGGTGGTAACTAGATAAGACTTCAAACCGAGTCACAGGATAAAAATTGGTATGGGCGCGTGAATTTGAAACGGTTTTTACCATCACGCCTGATGACGTCTTCATAGGGAAACACAGCTGTCAAATCGCGCTTTTTCAGGCGCTGTTTCCGAAGATCCTAGAATCATTACTCAAGATCTTTTCTCTCTCATGGTAATCGTATAAAAGGCTCATACTTTCCTCTCTCACCTTTTTACCATTTACTACAACTCTCTCAAGAACACACCGGCGATTATACTGTTCATCTTCTTCTTCAAACCCGCATCAATGGCTGAATCTTCTTCAGTTCATGAACAAACTGCCTCATCGAATTTGCTGGTAATCAAACCTAATCAGAATCTTCTTATCGACTTGAATCCCTTCCTCTATGATTCTTATATGTTACAAGTGGTTGAATGTCTAAAATATTCACCACTCGTAATTGCTCTCACCAAGGTGGAATCTGTACCAATGTCTCCGCTTTCTCAAGTGTATACATCTGCCGTCTATGAAAAACACAAAGACATGATCTTTTTCGACATCTTCACTCACAAGACCTCAGTCTCCAAAGCTCGCTTCTGTTCACGGTTAGGGCTTCCTACTGGTGATTCTTTGGTGAATCCTGATTCCATCACAACCACTCAGTTATTCACAATGTTTTACGATATGGGGTATACCGATGTTCTCACCACGGTAATGAAGTTTAAGAAATCCTGCCTTCCACCACAATGGAATGGAAGTTTTACTCTTCTAGTTAAGGGTTTATTAGAAACGGTTGCAGGTTTAGACGGGGAAAGCAAAGGGTTTATGACTATTCTCTATGGTCTCTACCCTGGTCTAAACCTCGACTATGGAACACTTATTTGGAATCAAGTGGTACAGAGTCTCAATTCATCTTCAAGTGATTCAGAGATTTCGTATGGTCGGTTCTGGACCCTCATAACTCACAGAGCATATGAGACCTTTCAGGTTCCAATAATGGCGGATGCTCTGCGCTCATCAATTGCGACCTTTCACACAAAGAAGATTATTGTTACTGATCCAACCAAGTTCTTGTTCATTGGGTCCATTCTTGAATCAATGTACCGAAGTGTTGCTACCGTAAGCAATGTCATGGTTGAATACAAAAAACTTCCTCCTACGGGACCAAGGAAATTGACTCCGGAGATGCAGAGTGCTCTGGACGCGGTTGAGAAACCAACAAAACGGGGGAAGAAACCGGATTCCAAGAAGAAAGAGATCGAAGATCCTTCATCACAAGCTGCAATGCCCAAAAATCGTAAAGCTGACAAGGCAGCTCCTTCGGCTCCAAAGAAGAAAAAGGTTAAGAAGATGGCAAAGAAACCGAAGGCATCCTCGCCTAGTGACTCAGATTATGTTCCTTCTGGTGGTGATCAAGAGAAAACAGCCGAATGTGAAGATGTTCACCATGAAGACTCACCGAGGGGAAACACGCCTCCACGTTCTCCAACTCCAGAGGTACCACTTAATGACTAAGTTCCAACTCCTCCTACTTCTCCATCTAATACTACTGTTCCTATTTCCATTGCACCACTTCCGCCACCTGTTTCTTCTGTACCCACTTCAACTATACTTCTACCACCCCCATCTTTTCTCTAGCAAGTTCAACAACAACAACCATAACCGAACCATAGGTTCGTGTCAACGTATCTAATACGGGGGCACTTTAGCTCAGGGAACGAAACCACTGTTACAAACCCACCTCCATCTCCATCACCCTCAACCTAATATCGCTCTACTCTCGGTGGAGCTGATATGGAATTTGAGTCATTTTACTACAATCCGTATCGAGTTCAATATGACGAAGATGATGATGATGTTCCTCTTACCAAGCGTCACATGAAGGATCTCAATGCCAAGCTTGATCAGCTACTGAAACCTTCTGCTACTTCCTCCACTTCAACATACTCTGATGCTGCTATGAAGGCTTTAGTTGAGACTTTTGATCAACCAGCATGATCAATATATTGACAAAGCTACTCAAGCTGTTGATGCTGATACTCTCTCTTCCAACAACGCTATTGATGAGGTCAAAACTCTCCTTTCTGATTCAAAGTTATTCATTGAATCTCTTCAAAGACTGCAGAGGTCAATACCAGTAAAGCAAATGAAGCGATTGCCTCTCTGTCAAAATCTATTAATGCTGAAAGAGAAACATTTGAAGCAGTTCGCCAAGGTCTTCAAGTTGATAGTGCTACTCTTCTCTCTTCTGTTGATTCACGTCTTGCTAAATTTCAAGCAGACCTTGCCTTGGATAACCAAGTGAGGGAAGTGTTGGGTTTTGATCAAACTAACACTCCTAAGGTGTTCATGCAACCCTAGAAACCTTGGATCTATGTTTTTCTAAAATACATGCAAAATAATTTTCCAAGGTCCATAACCTATCTAGCATGCATGGGGTACTTTTAAACATAAAAGATACTAGAAGAATTACATACCTTAGTAGTAAGTTGATTCCTTCGGAGTTTGAGAGCCTAGCACCAACAAGGTGAATGCCTCAAATGGAAATCACAAATCACCACAAACTTGGAAAACTTATGAGAGAGTATACTAACACTCTAGAAATCGGCCACTCTTATGCACACACACATAGTGTCTTTTCAAGCACCATAAGCCTCTTTATATAGTGTAGATGATTAGGGTTAAGAACCATGCAAACCCTAATAACCCATGTCTTTTCCTTTTCCAAGGATCCATGGGTTAAAAGCTCCATGGATCATCCATATACTCCCATTTAAGCTTAGCCCATTTCCTAATGAGTGTTAGCCCACACCATATAAATATAATAGTCCATTATTTAATTAGTCACCTTTTGATCACTAAATTAATTCATAATTAATTTAAGATCAATACTAATTACATAATACAATTTCATATTAATATATTATAACTTATAATATATTAATAAGTCACAAATATACTCTTCTCATAATATTATCCATATAAATAGTTCGGGTGAAGTGCAACCCAAATGGACCATGCCGGGTCGGGTCAAGTATATACCAAATAAGTTATGGACTTAGACACCTTATCCAACAGTCTCCCACTTGGATAAGTCTGATAACTGTATTTGCCTATATAGCTTCAGGAACCAACTGACAACCGTAGCTCTCGAAAACTCTGTTGAACTATGAAGCACCATTTTAGATAAGTGATCATATAATCCTCTGCTCTCATGATATCAGTCGGACAAATACATGGAACAATGTCTTACTTATTGTCCAATAGATGTTTCCCAATTTCCAATTTGTTTGACAAAGAACTTAATCGAACACATCAATTTAGTTCTGACCGGGCCCGGTACATAGGTCAAAACAAAACCGAACAAGGCTCCGCTAAGGTCGGTTTCGTCAAAGAGCAGTTCTGGATCTTCAACCACTTCTGGTAGAACATCCAGAGGCTCAGTGCAAACTAATAAGAAACATATTTCAAAACCACCAGAGACTGTTAGAAAACCTAAATATTATTGGATGCCCAAATCAATTTCCAATCAATCATCATCATCCACTGAAATGATTAGAAATGAGGATTCAAAATTGAAAACTTTAAAAGATAAATCAGAGAAAGTGAAAAGCCAACCCAGGACATTGATGACCTGGGTTCCCAAATCTAAATGATCCCACTCATTTTGCAGGGACAGTTGCGGAGGAATGTCGTCCGTCCTTGGTACGTCGACAGCGGCTGCTCCCGACATATGACAGGAGACATCTCCCAATTGAGCGACATTCAATCTTTTAATGGGGGATATGTTTCCTTTACGGGCGGAGAAGGTGGCAAGATCACTCAGAGAGGAACCGTTACAAATGGAGTGCTAAGTTTCGAGAATGTCAACTTTGCTCTTGAGTTAAAGCACAGCTTGTTGAGTGTTTCCCAAATTTGCGACAAAGGCTATTCTACCCATTTTACCGACAAAGAGTGCATGATTCTCAAGCCAGGCATTGTCATCCTGGGAGAGTGGATTCTTGTCAAATCTACGCGGGATGGGAATGCTTACATTATCAATATGAATAGCAACATTCCTGAACAAGTCACTTGCCTATTTTCAAAGGTCTCCGAACAAAACGCAATGTTGTGGCACCGACGACTCGGCCATGGTAACGCTAAAAACCTAAATCGTCTTGCAAAGAATGAGATGGTCCGAGGCTTACCTGTCAGAGATTTTATCACTTTTGAGAAGTGTGTGTCATGCGCCCAGGGTAAACATCATAGAAAACCACACCTGCCAAAACAGGTTAACTCAATCAGTCAGGTGCTCCAATTATTGCATACGGACTTATTTGGTCCGGTTAACGTCCTGAGCATCAACAGAAGTTCGTACTGTCTAGTTGTGATCGATGATTTCTCTTGTTTTACGTGGGTCTTCTTCTTATCCAACAAAGTTGGGGTTGCTGATCTGATAAAGAAGTTCATTGTGATGATTGAGAACCAAACCAACAACCGGGTGAAGGCGCTTCCTACTGATAATGGAACAGAATTCAAGAATTCAGTTCTTGATTATTTTTGCTCAGAAAAGGGAATCATGCGTCAATTCAGCTCTGCTCACACGCCTCAACAAAATGGTGTTGCTGAAAGTAGAAATAAAACATTAAAAGACGCTGCAAGGACGATGCTTTGTGATTCCAAGTTACCTGTTTTCTTTTGGGCTGAGGCGATTAACACTGCTTGCTACGTACAGAATCGTGTTTTAATCAACAAAGCTCAGATGAAGACACCGTACGAGATTCTATATGGACACAAGCCTTCAGTCAGTCATTTCCGTGTATTTGGCTGCCCTTGCACCCTTCTTCACTTGGAATACAACCCGAAGTTCAATGCCAAAGCCGATGATTGTTATTTCGTAGGGTATGCTGCGCGCACCGCGTATAGGGTTTACAACAAGAAGACTAAGCAGATTGTCGAATCATATGACGTGCGCTGGTTGGAGGAGAATGAAACGGACACTCGAGTGGGTCGTGACTGGTTATTTCATTACACATCGCTTTTCTAATCCTTAAATGTGTCTTCAGATGGTTCATATGGGTCCTCCTCTGGTTCGAAGATTGTTTCTGACGACGAAGGCGAAGAAGTTGTTTACAGACCTCCAACGGTACGGCTTGAGGGGGAGTCCTCTGCTCCACCTAAGGGGGAGTCATCTGTTCGACTTGGTAGTCCAGAGTCTCCAGTTCGAAATGATACTCCTAATGCTGACGCTACACCTCTTACCCCAGTTGAAAGAGAGTTCATGTCTAGAGATGCTTCCGCTGTCACTCCAACTTTTATGGAACTACTCTTTCCTGAAGAAATTGCAAATGAGTTTGTAGCAGATTCACCTAATGTGGATCAATCAGCAAATGATAGAGGTTTCAACATTCATACTCTTCCCGTTTCACTCAATGATATCAGCGAAGACATACCTTCTAGAATTCAACGCGATCATCCGATCGAAAACATCATTGGTCAGCTGGGAGATGGAGTTAAAACCAAAAGTCAGAGTGGAGATGTCAATACGTGTCTCTATTCTTGCTTTATCTCTCAAATAGAGCCCAAGAATGTTGAAATGGCTTTGAATGAGCCCAGCTGGGTAGATGCTATGCATGAAGAGCTAAATCAATTTGAAAAGCGCGGGGTTTGGAAATTGGTTGAGTTACCACAGGGCAAAAGGTCTCTTGACACACGTTGGGTCTATCGAAACAAGCAGGATGATTCTGGTGTTATAGTGCGAAATAAAGCAAGGTTGGTGGTTCGCGGGTTTCGACAAGTCGAAGGTCTTGATTATACTGAGGTTTATGCTCTGGTGGCTCGCTTGGAGGCTATTCGTATCTTCCTTGCATATGCTTCTTACATGAACTTCACGGTCTACCAAATGGATATCAAGACAGCCTTCTTGTATGGCAAGGTGAAGGAAGAAATCTACGTTGATCAGCCTCCTAGGTTCGTTAACTCCAAGCTTCCTAATCATGTCTACAAGTTGGACAAGGCGTTGTATGGGTTACATCAAGCTCCTCGAGCGTGGTATGCGACTCTCACAAAGCACTTGCTCGAGCATGGATACTCTCGTGGCACTATCGATCAAACTTTGTTCATCAAGCATGTTGGTAATGATCAGATTCTAGTCCAGATCTACGTTGATGACATTATCTTTGGGTCTACCAGTCCACAACTATGCAAAGAGTTTGAAGGCGTGATGAAAAAGCGGTTTGAGATGAGTTCATTGGGAGAGATGACCATGTTTCTGGGGCTTCAGGTCAAACAAAATTCAACCGGAATCCTGCTCCATCAAGCTAAGTATGTGGAGGATATTCTTGAGAAGTTCAGGTTTCAAGACGCAAAACCTGCCTCGACGCCGATGCCCGAAAGACCTCTTTTGAATCCAGATACTGATGGCGAGTCCGTAGATCAGACACACTACAGATCGATGATCGGATCGTTGATGTATCTCACTGCAAGCCGTCCAGACATCATGTTTGTAGTGTGTCAATGCGCACGTTATCAGGCTAATCCTAAACTTTCACATCTTATTGCTGTCAAAAGGATTTTTCGGTATATCAAAGGAAGCCCAAAATTGGGTCTTTGGTATCCGAAGAATTCTGAATATGATTTATATGCTTTTGCTGAGAGTAATTATGGAGGCTGTGAGCTTGACAGGAAATCTACATCAGGAGGGTGCCAATTCCTTGGCGATAGGCTGGTGTCTTGGCAGTGCAAGAAACAACATACCGTCTCAACCTCAACTGCAGAAGCGGAATACGTTGCTGCATCTGCTTGTTGCTCTCAAGTTATCTGGATCCAACATCAACTGTTGGATTACTGTTTGAATTATCTAGAAACCCCAATTTACTGTGATAATGAGGCTGCTATACAAATTGCTAAAAATCCTGTCCAACATTCCAAAACCAAGCACATTGATATCAAAATTCATTTTACCAGAGATTGTTATGAGCGCTCGCTCATCCGGCTGGAACAGGTTCCCACTGCTAATAATGTGGCGGATCTGTTCACCAAGCCTTTTAACAAAGCTCGATTCGATGTGCTTGTGAGATTTTTGAAAATGATTCGTTTTGAGGATTAAATTTTTTGTTATAGGTTAGATTAGTTTAAATTTGCGTATTTTAGTGATTTCATTCTCACCCATGCACAAATTTAGGGGGAGAAATAAACAAAAACCAAACAAAAATTGAAAATTTTAAAAAAATCCAAAAATATTTTGTTTCTGTTTTATTTTTTTTAGAAAATATGAAAAATCCAAAAATATTTTGTTTATGTTTTATTTTTTTCAAAAAACATTCAAAAATCCAAAAACATTAAAAAATATCAGAAAATCAAAAATATGTTGCTAACAGTTTTTGCTTGTAGGTGTTGTGACGGGAAGTGATATTATCAAGTGATAACAGGAAATTTGAGTCTGCGTAAAGTACCAAAAATTAAATTGTCTACGCTCTGTGTTCGATGCGCTGGTAGACACGAAAGAATCTAGATGGACTTGACTAGGCAGATCTGAACTTAAGGAATTTATAGACTTGACAAATCTTGACCTAGTTGAATCCGTTTAGCCTGACAATACGACGCTTGGATAGGTTGAGCAGGCAGATATACATCGGAATCTACTGGTCACATTAAAATAACTCGTATCTGGAACTGTGGGTTAACTTTTCCTCGATGTGCGGATTATGTCCTTAATTCCGGTATTGATGGGGTGACTGGTGAATTCCGATAAATTAGGTCTGTAGAAAATTGTTTTCTTTCTTTTTGTCTGTTAGTGATATGTTGCTTCCTCTGCATGATCGAGAGATCCGACCTGGACAGTAACATATGCAACTCTATTTCTCTGCATCTTCTATCTATGCAATTCTTTCTGTCTCTTAGCCATATACTGTCTCCTTTGCGTGACTTATAATCCGACCTGGTACACAGTATATGCATCATTCTTTTTATCAACCCCTCTAAAACTTCAGTTAGTCATATGCTTCACCCTCTGCGTGATTGGAATAGATCCGACCTGGGTGTATAACATATGCATTCTAAATCTATATTCTCTCTTAATGATTGTCTGCTCACCCGATGTAAGGAGTATTCTGGAAGTCCTTGATTACTGGAGCATTTCAGGAAGCGGGAAACATGTTCTAGTACAATTAAAATTGAACACTTACAGATTGTCTGTAGATCTCGCTGCTCAAGTTAGGTGGACAACAATATCTCTGTTCGTCGTTAGTTAAATGGTCCCTAGGAAATTTTATCAAGAATTAAGGATCGAAATGTCTTGTCCTACTTAGATTGTCCAAATTTATTATAAAACTTTCGTGTTTAAGTGAACCACAATACCGGCGATCGATTAGACAAAGACATGAAGATAAAGGTACCGACAAGTGGATTAAGGCTGTCTAACAACTTTGATCCCAGTGTCACAAAAATTATTTTCAGTGATTTTTGAGATAAATTTTAGTCCGCATTTATTTTATCTCATTTTATTTTATTTTTATAATTGTCAAAAATTTAATTTTTTAAAATTCTTAAATTTTACAAATTATTTTATTTTTAGTTTAGTTTATTTTTATTTTATTTTTTTTTAAAAAAAAATCCTCAATAGTTTTATTTCTGAAAATTACTTGGGATTTGGACTGTGCCTTACACTGTGTGGGAGACAGGTAAATTTTGAACAGGGTATAAAAGGTGGAGGTTACAGCCGGAAACCCTTCCCACCTCATTTTCTTCTCTTCCGGCCGTAAACCCTCCTATACTCTCTCTCATCTCGAAATTTTTTTTGTGTGTTTTTGCAAAATCGTTCCGTTCATCTTAAAGGTATGCTGAAACCGACCATGGGAATGCATTCTGTTCATCGAATTGACTGATATTGGGGGTTTAATCGAGGTTTTTTAAGTTCGTCGACGTTTACAGCCCAAGCTTACGGCCAGGAGTTTACGGCCGTAAACTCTGTTTACGGCCAGGAGCTTACGGCCATGGGTTTACGGCCGTAAACCCAATTTTGACCATAAACCCCCTTTGACCACTGTTGACCGTAAACTCCAATTTTTGACCGTAAACTCCAATTTTTTGGTCAAAATAATTTTTTTTTAAAAAAAGGGGGCCAAAATTAAATTGATTAATTAAGAAAACTTAAAAACTTTAATTGCTCAAATATTATTGTTTTCTTACTTTGCTTATTTTAGTGCAGAGGAATGGCAAGTTTGAAGTTTGCTGACATGCACAACCTGGCCATCGTCCTGGCAGATCCTCCTGAAGTTCATGGAGAATTCAGATCGATGATCCACAGACTGCGAGAATGCTGCCTAGCCTCTTCCATTACTGTGAACCCAGTGGTCTACCAAAGAATTATCAGGGAGTTCTGGCAGACTGCTAAGATGACTAGAGATGACGATGGTGCAGTTACTATCAATGCTACTGTGAAGGGTTGCCAGATTGTGATTACTGAGCAGTTTGTCAGAGAAGCACTTATGATTGATGATCAACCTGATTTTCCCACTGAGATCGGGATTGAGGATGTACAGAAGATTCTCAAGAAGATGGGGTACGAAGGCATCTTTCCTCCTACTGTGAAAAAGCTTCTGCCTCCATACTAGAGATTCTTAGCTCATGTCTTTGTGAGCTGTATCTCGGGCAAAAGGTCAGGTGCTGATGAAATATCTCTGAGGAACACTAGGGCAATTGTTTCACTAGCTGCAGGGATCCACTTCAACTTCTCAAAGTTCATATTGGATGAGTTCGTAGTTAACATCAACACAATCGACCGGGATACTTTCTTGATGTATCCCAGGTTCATCCAACTGTTCATCGACATTCAGTTCCCAGAGATGGTCAAAGAGGGAGAAACCCTAGATATGAGGTCGTTAGGTCCCCACACTGTTGGCCTCATTAAGCAGAATCACAAGGGGAAGGTCGTCTTCCAAGGATTGCATCCTCTTGTGAAGTTCGGAAGATTTGCTGAGTTAAATGAATCTTCCGAGTCTCATGGAATGTCAGACAAAGTATCTTCTGAGCCCACTTCTTCTGAGCGAGTCATTTCGGAAGATGATGTTATTACAGTGTCGGATCATGCTGAAGAAGAAAAAATTCCAGCTCCTAATGCACAAGTAGCTGAGGAACATGAGCTGAAATCTGTTCAGGTCCAAAGTGACTATAATGAGGGGTCTTCAAAAAGCGGAACGGAGACTGATTTGTATGAAGACCTCGATCTTACTAGGTTCGATAATGATGAAATCCCTCTAAACTTTGGTAGTAATGAAGACTTCATAACCGGTGAAACCCTCAACACGCTGTTGGACAATATCAATGAAGTTGCTCATCCAACAACGGAGATAAGGGAAAATGAAGACGTTCTTGAAGCCATGCCTCCTTCTACCAATACAGTGTCGGATATAGCAATTCCTATGGTGACAGTGTCAGGGATTCCTCCCCTTGATGTTGTTTCACCTACATCTGAGCCATTGGAGAGTGATCGCACAACAACGTAGGCATCTCAACCTCCTATGAAGCGAAGAAGACTTGACCATAGACAGGGAATTCCTGATTCGGGTGTATTTCAAGGCTTTTCAACTCCACCAACAATCACTCCTACTATCGTCTCATGTGAACCTTTTAGTGAAGGTCCTAGCCCCTTCTCTGAAGCTGGTGGTTCCTCCTTCCCCACAGGATTCTCTCCGCCCAGGCCAGATCATGATGCTTCATGATGCTTCTTCTGTGAGGCTAGCCATGCATTTGGCTGAAGAACAATTCACAACGCCTCCCTCACGTGGTAAAGGAATATCTATTGGGGATGGTAGTTCTGGAGAAGAGAATCCTACAATCTCTGGACTTCAGAAGGAGATCAGTGTGCTGAATCAGAAAAATATAGAGCTTGATATCAGGGTTGCAGACCTTCAAACTGAAAACGCCAAGCTAAATATTCAAGTTGTTGATCTTCTTGAAGATAAAGCTCTGAAGACGAAGCAGATCACTGATCTTCAGACGCATTTTGGTTTATTGACCGCCAACTACTACGATCTAAAGAAGAAACTGGAAGAAGAACTTGGTGACAAATTCAAGTCATCTGTCGAGAGCCAAGGGTCTATCTTCCCAATCAAGATGCTCCCTTAGTTCCACCACATATAAGAACAACCACAGTTGTCGATCGTTTTGACAAAGAACCATCACAGGATCCAAATGTTGTGGCGCTGAAACGTGCTAAACTCGCTAAGTCTGCTAAGAAGGGTCAGTTTTTGTTCAAGAGGAGCTCGGATCAGAATGCTCCTGGGGGTCAGCCCAACATCACCTTTACGGATCTTGGAGAGAATCGCTTCAGGGACGTATATGGTGATATGTCAGGGATCATCTCCTGGGGATTCCATGACACTCTGAATATGTGGATCGTGAGAAGGAAGAGTGGCAATACCGAATTGTATAAAGATACTCACGACTTCCACTCTTGGACCACGGTTGATCTCACAGAGTTATCTAAGGCTCCTTTTGCAAACCCGTCAAATGAACCCAAGGCGACACATTTCAAGTTATTTTTGGAAGATCAAGTGGCAAAGGGCTTTCCCTCTATGAAGAGTGTAGAGTCGATTATCAAGATATACCCAAGTATCATTGATCCCAAAACCAATCAGCCTCTTCGGTCTGTGATGTGGCCCGCTACTGATCAAGTTAAGCAGATTCCTATCCTTCAGAACCATCCAGATGGATCTCTAAAGTCCATGCAATATTGGGTGTTTGATGAAACTACAGCTTCCGCTGTCATCAAACTTGAATATAGATGTATTCGCTTATATGACAAGAGGGATCTGCTATAGTTCGGAAAATGGGATATACATCAGCTCTCTCATCATCAGATCAAGGTGGCTGAAGACCTTTTTGAGTCTGCTGCTAAGGAGTACACTACTATGGTTGCTGATATTATTCGAAAAGAAACGTGGAATGGAGCTGTGGGAAAGTCAGATGTGCTGGTGGTTGATAAAGACTAAGTCCAAGCTAGCCCCAAACCGAGGGGGAGATTGAAGGGTCCAGTAAATGGTTTGGTATAGGCTTTCATTGTACTTGTTCATTTGAGTCTTTAATGTCATTTTGTGGGTTGTTTAGCAGTTTACGGCCATAGAGTGAGTTTACGGCCGTAAGCCTGTTCACGGCCGTAAACCCTGTTTGCGGCCCAAGTCTAGTATAAATAGAGGAGTTGTAGGTCATTGTAAGTTTGTTGATGCTATAAAGTTCACGGCCAGTATATCGAGTTGTACCAGACGTTTTCAGTAATAAACGTGTGCAAGCTTGATTGATCGATTTCTTTTCTTCTTATACTCTTATTCTGATTGCTTGTGATTGTTTGATTGCCTTGATCATTGGTAAAGATCCTTTTTAAGACCTTACAACTTTTATTCATCATCAAACGTCGATTATATTTTACAAGTTTCAATAATAACTATCTAATCTGTAAAACTAACATCGTCCCTCAGCCCGATGCGCCTCGCATGCTGCAAATGCCTAACCCTCGTCAGTCCCTTCGTAAGGGGGTCCGCAGGGTTCTCATCCGACGATACCCTCTTTGCCATGAGGAGTCCTTCTTCTATCTTGTGTCTTATGAAGTGATATTTTCTGTCAATGTGTCGGGATCTGCCATGATCTCTTGGTTCCTTGGCTAAGGCAACCACACTATTGCTGTCACAGAAAATCTCCATAGGCTCATTAATAGCTGGTACAACTCCAAGGTCTACAATGAAGTTCTTCAGCCATATTGCCTCCTTTTCCGCTTCACTCGCTACTATGTACTCTGATTCACAAGTCGAATCAGCTACCGTCTCCTGTTTGGAACTCTTCCAAGTGATTGCCCCTCCATTTAGGGTAAAGACCCAACCCGAATGAGAGCGGAAGTTATCCATATCAGTCTGAAAACTAGCATCACTATACCCTACTACTCTCAAGTCATCACTCCCACCAAGGGTAATGATCCAATCCTTAGTCCTCTACAGGTACTTGAGAATATTCTTCACCGTAGTCCAATGAGCCTTGCCAGGGTTCCCTTGATATCTGCTGACCATTCTCAAAGCAAAGGCCACATCAAGGCGGGTACATGTCATAACATACATGATCGAGCCAACAGCGGAAGCATAAGGTAATCGACTCATCTCAACTATCTCAGCCTCTGTACTTGGACTCTGAGCCTTGCTCAGTTTTGCATTGCTTTGGATCGGTAATTCTCCTTTCTTGGAATTCTGCATGTTGAACCTTTTCAACACCTTATCCAAGTAGGTACTCTGACTAAGTCCAATTAGTCTTTTACTCCTTTCTCTTAATATCCTTATTCCTAGGATATAGGCAGCTTCTCCAAGGTCCTTCATAGCAAAGCACTTCCCAAGCCAGGACTTAACCTCCTTCAAGGTTGGGATGTTATTTCCTATGAGTAGTATGTCATCTACATACAGTACCAAAAAGCTAACTATACTCCCACTAGCTCTGACATACACGCAGGACTCATATTCACTTCTCTAGAAGCCAAACTCTTTGACCTTCTCATCGAAACAAAGATTCCAGCTTTGACATTCTTGTTTCAATCCATAAATGGATTTCTCAAGCTTGCACACTCTATTAGGATACTCTGCACTGACAAAACCCTCTGGCTGATTCATGTAAACATCCTCAGCCAACTTTCCGTTAAGGAAAGCGGTTTTGACATCCATTTGCCATATTTCATAATCATGAAATGCAGCAATGGCTAGCATAACCCTAATAGACTTAATCTTTGCCACTGGTGAAAAAGTTTCATCATAATCAATACCCTGAGTCTGAGTAAAACCCTTCGCGACCAGTCGCACTTTATAAGTGTGCAGCTTCCCATCCATGTCGGTCTTCTTCTTGATGATCCATTTGCACCCGACTGTCTTACGGCCTGGTACATTGTCAACCAAGTTCCAAACTTGATTGTCATACATGGACTATATCTCGCTGTCCATAGCCTCCTTCCATTTAGCAGACTCCGGGCATACCATGGCTTCCATAACACTGTTAGGTTCATCCAGATTTACCAGTGTACTATCACTGATAAATGTATCACCTTTTGTAGTAATATGAAATCCATAATAAAACTGAGGTGTGTTCCTAACCCTTGTGGAACGCCTTGGAGGTACAGACTCGTCAGCCGGATCAAGGAGTTTCCTCCTCAGGTTGATTGCTAGTGTCAGAGGTTCCTTCACTAATTGACTCTTGAATTTCTTCAAGGTCCATTTTCCTCCCACTGTCTCCTTGGCTGATAAATTCTCTCTCTCGAAAGACCCCTCTCCTTGCCACAAAGACCACATTCTCACTGGGTCTGTTGAAGAGGTAACCAAAGGATTTTTGTGGGTAGCCGATGAAAATACACCTTTTAATTAGAGGTTCGAGCTTATCATGAGTCTCGCGCCTCACGAAGGCCTCGCAACCCCAAATCTTGATGTGGTCCAAATTGGGAACTTTCCTAGTCCACATCTAATAAGGTGTTTTGGCAACCTTCTTTGTAGGGACTAGATTAAGGATCTGGGCGGCAGTCTCTAAGGCATACGCCCTAAAAGAGATTGGTAGTGAAGCTCGACTCATCATAGAGCGAACCATGTCCAACAAAGTTCGATTACGCCTCTCAGCCACACCATTCAGCTGTGGTGTCCTGGCAGGTGTCAATTGTGAGACAATCCCACACTCCTTAAGATAGTCGAGGAACTCAGTAATAAGATACTCACCACCTCGATCGAATCGAAGCATCTTAATGTTCCTGCCCAATTGATTTTCTACTTCCTGTTTAAACCCTTTAGACCTTTCAAAAGTTTCTGACTTATTTTTGATTAAGTATACATAACCATATCTACTAAAATCATCAATAAAAGTCACATAATAACGATTAGCATCCCTTGTGGCGGTTTTGAATGGTCCACATACATCAGTATGTATAAGGTCCAATAAACCCTCACCCCTTGCACAAGTACCAGTGAAGGGTGATTTTGTTTTTTTTCCAAGTAGACAAGATTCACAACTATCATCCGACTTAAGGTTGAACGACTCCAAGACTCCATCCTTTTGGAGCTGGCATATGCGTTTCTTGCTTACATGTCCAAGACGATAATGCCACAAAGATGCTTTATCCAAGCTAGTAGAAGAATCAATACACAATACATTATTTCTTAAATTATCTACAATCGATACAGCTTCATACTCACCATCACAAGGTAATGCTTTAAAATGAAGAACATTATTAAAGAAAGCATTAATACTACCAACTTCATTATCAAAAGAAAAGGTAAAACCTTGTTTGTACAAAGCACGAAAGGAAATAATATTCCTCGCCATTTCTGACGAGTAAACACATTTATTCAAATCTAACTTTAACCCACTATCTAGCAACAAAGTATAAACTTCAATTTTGGAAACAGGTGAAGCCTTCCTATTCCCCATGATCAGGTTTATCTTCCCGTGCTCCACATCCTCACTTCTTCTCAGGCCCTACAAATCAGAACATATGTGAATACCACATCTTGTCTCAAGCGCCCAAGAGTTATAATATGGTGAGTTATTAGACAATATAGTGTAAATACATGCTTGGGATGGTTTCACTTTCCCATCCTTGACATCATGCAAGTACTTAAGGCAGTTTCGCTTCTAGTGCCCTTTATTCTGACAGTATGAGCATTCAGCATCCTTAGGGATGGAAGAAAGAGTGATAGAACCACTTTTGGTTCCAGATGAGGAGCCTTCAAGAGACTTTCCCTTGGTACCCTTCGAAGGTTGCTTCCTCTTCTTCCTTTTGCCTTGCCCGATAGCGAAAATAGGGGTAGTTATAGGAGTAGGAGTAGCAACCGACTTGCTTTTAAGACCACTTTCGGCGTTCTTCAGAAGTCCTTGAAGCTTACTGAGAGTAACTTCCTCCTTATTCATGTGATATTTAATACGTAATTGATCATAACACGAGGGTAAGGAGTGCAAAATGATATCAATTGCAAACTCCTCTGGGAAGTTCAAATTCAGTTTTAGTAGACGGTCCACATACCTTTGCATTTTCTGCATGTGGCCCGTGATTGGTTCGCTATCCTTCATACGAGTTGTTATCATGGAGAAGATTATTTCATACCTCTCTTGACGAGCACTCTGATGGTACCTTTCCATCAGATCCAGATACATCTCAAAAGGGTAATAGTCCTCATAGGACTTTTGGAGTTCAGCTGTCATTGTGGCCATTATGATGCATGCCACTTTGGTGGCATCTCTCTCATGTGTCCTGTATTCAGCGATTTCCTCAGGAGTAGCAGTGGACTCATCAAGCTCCTTTAGCTCCTTGTCGAGGACATATTCCTTGTCCTCGTAATGCGTAACCATCCTGATGTTTCGGATCCAATCCATGAAGTTGGAACCATCAAAGATGACCCTCCCACAAAGGTTCATGAGAGAGAAGGATTCAATAGGGTTTGAGCACAAAGCATTGTTGTTGGAAGACATCTGAAAAGAAGAAAACAAGTTTAGATTAGATATATCGAATCCTTAATAAGACACCCAAATGTAATATTAAGGCTAGGATCCAACATAATATATTATAACCTAGAAGAGGGATGCCGTAATCTAAGCTATAACATATTTGAAGGTAGGTGAATGACGATTCACCAATTTCCACCATGAAAACGAAATAAATTATTAGGTTTAATTGGCTTTGAAATTCCTTCATTCTTTTGAGATTCATTGAACTTTTCAATGGCATGTTTCAATCTCGATTGTGCCCATCAAGTTTTGTGACTGGGATGCCGAGGATCACAAAACAAGGTGTGAATAACCATGCAAACTCACTTGGTACCCTTAATATTATCACCTAATCAATGTGCCGGTTAACCACACGCGCTCCACCGATCTATGATAAACATTAAGTCACCCTTCGTGATCCTTACTAGTCCAAGTTAGTGTGTTGGTTAACCACACACGCTCCACCAACGACTTGGTAAGGTACAAAGTGTGAATTTCATGGGTTAGCACCATTTTCACATTTTCCTAAAGTAACTAAGATTGGGAATTTATAAAAGCATTTAGTTACTTTATAATATTCATTATACTTTTAATGAGAATTTAAAGTCATTGTCCTACCCGTTCGGCTAACGACCCTCCACCGATCAAGGAAGCGGTGGGTGAGAATGGACACCCATTAAGCTGCCATTTTATAGGCCACAACCTTATACCCCCCTTATAGACCGGCTTCGTGAATGATGCCTAGTAACAGTAAAACGACTTAATCTTATACATATATATAATAATTAACCATTAATGTTATAAATAATATAAGGGTTGAATTTTAACTTTTAAAACTCTAAGGGTTGGAATTAAAGTATATTAAAGTGTATGCAACTTTACAAATTCCAAAGCTTGAGGACAAGTTTTGAAACTATTCAAAACTTTTCATTTCATAACTTATGAATTAAAGGTTCATAAAAATGAAGACTCTTCATTTTCATGTAACTTATGTGTTTTAAATATGCATAAAAGAAAGTGACCTTTGGAAATCCATAACTTGAGGACAAATTATGGACTCCATTAAAACACATAAATGATCAAGAATTAATCAATAAACAATTTAGCAAATAATTCCTATGATCTAACAATAATTCATAAGAACATGAACATCATATCAAAATTTCAAGAACATATGAACACATATAAACATGTAATTTTGATATTAGCCATTGTAAATAGATTAGCATAAACATTACACCATCTAAAACTGGTTTTAAAACATCAACACAGTTTAGGGTAATGTTTCTAGTCCATTTGCAGCAGCAAAAGTCGAAAATCTGCACTCTGCATAACCAACTCGTCGAGTGCATTAACTGAGTCGCCGATTTGGTTGTGATTCGCTTGGACTCGTCGAGTCCCCCCCCCCATGGATTCGGCGAGTCCCCTGTGCAGACAACAAATATTTTGACTTTTTCAGCTATTTTACATCAAGTATCAAACAAAAAAGCCTTGGCTCTGATACCACTGTTGGGTTTTGAGCAAACTAACACTCCTAAGGTGTTCATGCAACCCTAGAAACCTTGTATCTATATTTTTCTAAAATACATGCAAAATAATTTTCCAAGGTCCATACCCTATCTAGCATGCATGCGGTACTTTTAAACATAAAAGATACTAGAAGAATTACATACCTTTAGTAGTGAGTTGATTCCTTAGGAGTTTGAGAGCCTAGCACCAATAATGTGAATGCCTCAAATGGAAATCACAAATCACCACAAACTTGGAAAACTTATGAGAGAGTATACTAACACTCTAGAAATCGGCCACTCTTATGCACACACACATAGTGTCTTTTCAAGTACCATAAGCCTCTTTATATAGTGTAGATGATTAGGGTTAAGAACCATGCAAACCCTAATAACCCATGTCTTTTCCTTTTCCAAGGATCCATGGGTTAAAAGCTCCATGGATCATCCATGGACTCCCATTTAAGCTTAGCCCATTTCCTAATGAGTGTTAACCCACACCATATAAATATAATAGCCTAATATTTAATTAGTCACCTTTTGATCACTAAATTAATTCATAATTAATTTAAGATCAATACTACTTAAATAATACGATTTCATATTAATATATTATAACTTATAATATATTAATAAGTCACAAATATACTCTTCTTATAATATTATCCATATAAATAGTTCGGGTGAAGTGCAACCCAAATGGACCATGCCGGGTCGGGTCAAGTATATACCAAATAAGTTATGGACTTAGACACCTTATCCAAGAAGAAGATCTTGCAATCTCCCAAACTCAGATTGCCAGTCTCTCTTTGGAACTTAGTCAAGAACAAAAGGATATTGAAGCCCTTAAAACCGAAAGCACAGTGATTAAAAGTTGTGTGAGTTATGTGCATCTACTTCTTTCAAATATTTTGGATGCTCATGATTCGGTTCTCACAATCACTGTCCGACAACATTTATAGGAGAAACTTCTTCCTGCTCTGGAAATGTTAGGTAGGATTGAGGGTGTTACAGAGCCGATTGCTACTCCGCAACAAGGGGGAGAAGATTCTCATCCTCCCAAGCAACCACCAAATCAGCCGAAGGTCATCCCTAAACCGAAGAGTAATGAAGCTTCGGGTTCTAGTGTGTTGGACAAAAAGAAGGGTATTATGGGTTAGAGTGATGACGAAGAGGAAACTGAGGAAGAAGCTCTAAAAAGAAAGAAACGTGATGAAGAGATTAATGAAACTCTGAAAGTGGAAAGAGAAGAAGAGTGAGAGAGAGAGAAGGGAAAAAGAGGCACATGATATGTTGGAGTGCAGGAAAGCTCTATTTTCTTTATGGACTGTGGAGAAGCTGATAAAAGAGGCGATTGAGTTTCCAAGTACTCATTGGCTGGAACCAGTTACTTCTTTTGATTGTGATAACACCAAGAACTCACAGTTTGATATGCCTATCACCCGAAAGGCGTTTGTGTTTCACTGTTTTGACGCGACAATGAATATTCCTTCTCCAGACCCGAAGGTTGATCGGGATCTTATTGATTTTTATCTTCAGTATTCTCAACCTCGGTACTTGACGTGGAGTGCTCAGAAGATTACATCCGTCAAAGTATTGAAGCCTACTTCGGCAGGACCATTCGTCAATGTTAGTTTTAGGGTGACCCGAGGGTCAGATGATTCAGTTCATATGTTTTCACTGGCTAATCTACCGAACCTGAATCCCCACAATTGGATTCTTCTAAACAACATTCTGCTTTCTATATTAATGAGGTTGCTAAGATGGATCAGGAGATTGCTCTTGTTATGAGGAAAAGGCCTACAGTCAAACCCATTGGAACATCATGCGATGCTACCAAGATGAAGATGGGCAAGATTGATTCTAAGTATCGTGCTGTTACGTTCACTAGACAAGACAATCAGAAGTTCGTGTTCTATCTTGATGACAAACACCTGTTTTCCACATCTTTCTTGGACCATATTTTGGATATCCTCTACAGGTGTAAACAGAACGAAGCAGCAGATAAGAAGAACTTCACAGATATGCTTCGGTGGTACATAGATTTCCTTCATACTCTTCTTCCCATCATATCGAAGATCTTCAAAACTGTGAAGAAGGTTACTGTTTCTCAACCTATTTGATCTCTCGCCTCTATTGACGCAAAGGGTGAGATTGTTGAGTCTAGGGTGTTACGTCTTTGGGCTCGTGTTATAGTCCATCATGTATTCACGGTTTGGGCCTGTCCAACCATGTTTTATCTTTAGGGTTAGTATATATAGTGCACGCATGCTTAGTTATTATTATGCTTCTCATTGATTGTTTTTCTATTATTGCACTGTAACCGTAGCACACCTCTACAGTCGAAGTTCTTCATCAAGCTCTTATGAGGTGGAGCATAATCTAATCATTCGACATTCATTTGATCCATTCTCGTGTTCTTTTATTGCTTTATATTCGTTTATCTGTTTGGAATCTGTCGATCTAATAGCGCATTACTCTCATCAGTTCACAAACACCAATATGCAAAGGAGGTTCTAAGAGAATAAGTTACTTGTGTCTCTTGAAGGTGCAACAAATTTTGGTGCATGGAGGGGGCTATTTATAGTTGTGGCAAGTGCTAGTGTTACACTTTGTAAACCCTAATGATCCATGACTTTTCACATTCCTATGATCTATGGGTTTAACCTCCATGTACTATCCATGGGTTATATTATTGGTTTAGCCCACTTACATAATCATGGATCACTTAGCCCACACCATAAGTATCTTTGATTTACACAATCAATCCCTAGATATTTAATTAGTCTCTTGTGACCACAAAATTAATTCCAAATTAATTCTTGGAAAATACTAATTAAATAACCATATTAATATATTATACTTATGATATCTTAATAAATCGTAAATAACCTTATTCTCATAAAACCATCCTATCAAATTGCACTGGTGAAGGCAACCCAAAAGGACCATGATACTATCGGTTCAAGTACATACGAGTTATAGTTATGGGCTTCGACACCAAATCCAACAGTCTCCCACTTGGATAAGTCTACTAACTATAGCTGCCTATGCACTTTAGGATCCGACTTAGCAATCGTAAGCTTCCAAAAACAGTTGTCAACTCTGGCCCAGTCTGTGACGTATCCTTTAGATAAGGGATTATATACTCCTATGTTCTCAAGATATCAGTTGGACAAATACATGGAACAATGTCATACTTATTGTCCAACAGTTTGTTTCCTGATTTCCGATTTGTTTGACATAGAACTTAAACGGACACATCAATTTAGTTCTAACTGTGCCAGGTACATAGGTCAAAACAAAATCATCGAGGGGTCCAAGATATCGCTTTTAATCCTCTTAGGATAAAAGGAACAGATAAACTTCGACATTATATGCTTGTACTAACTATTCATTAAATCATACACAACAACACGTTTTATAACATCAAGTTACTGATGCGTTTTCGTGCCATCAATGCATGAGTAACTAATTGTCAACAACTCATATATCTAGGTTTGAAGACATATATATGATATTATCGTCTCACGATCACTCGTGACAAATTCCATGAAGTGATACAAGTGAGCGCGGGTTGATCCAATACTCAAATCTTATTTCGGAAGTACTCATGAATGGTGCAGCAAAATTGTTGCAATGCCTAACTCCTTAGACAATCCTACAAGCCAACTCATGACAGTCTTTTTTCATATCTACTTCCAAAGTATGAACGACTGTGGATAGTTTGAATAAATCTTATTTATTCTGGAAGTTAAAACATGCAAAGTGAAACAATAGTAAATAATTGACAGAAGACCGTAACTTTAATTATAAATAAAATTCCATTTATTCATCATCAAATGTCAATTACAATTTAGCTATTACAAGTTTCGGTTTATCTAATCACTAAAACTAATACCGTCCCTTATCCCAATGCCCCTCGCATGTTGCAAATGCTTAACCCTAGTCAGTACCTTTGTAAGGGGATCTGCTGGGTTGTCCTCTGACGATATCCTCTTCACCATGAGGTGCCCTTCTTCTACTTGATGTCTTATGAAGTGGTACTTTCTATCAATATGTCTGGATCTTCCATGATCTCTCGGTTCCTTGGTTAAGACAACCGCCCCTTCATTATCGCAGAAAATTTCCACAGACTCCTTTATGGATGTAATAGTTCCAAGGTCTCCGATGAAGTTTTTCAACCATATCGAATCATTCGCTGCTTTGCTTGCTGATATGTACTCTGACTCACACGTTGAATAAGCTATAGTCTCTTGCTTGGAACTTTTCCATGTTACTGCTCCTCGATTCAGGGTAAACACCCAACCCGACTGAGAGCGGAAATTATCTCTGTCGGTCTGAAAGCTCACATCGCCATACCCTGTCACTCTGAAGTTATCACTCCCACCAAGGGTAAGGACCCAATCCTTAGTCCTCTGCAGGTACTTAAGAATATTCTTAACCGTAGTCCAATGGGCTTTACCAGGGTTCCCTTGATATCTGTTGACCATGCTCAAAGAAAAGGCCGCATAAGGGCGAGTACAAGTCATAACATACATGATCGAATCAATTGCAGAAGCGTAAGGTATATGACTCATTTCTGCTATTTCAGCCTCTATAATCGGACTCTAAGTCTTACTCGGTTTGGTATTGCCTTGGATAGTTAAGTCACCTTTCTTGGAGTTCTCCATGTTGAAACGTTTCAACACCTTGTCCAAGTAGGTACTTTGACTAAGTCCTATTAGTCTTTTACTTTTGTTTCTCAATATCCTTATCCGTTGGATATAGGTAGCTTCTCCGAGGTCCTTCATAGCGAAACACTTCCCGAGCCAGGACTTGACCTCCTGCAAGGTTGGGATGTCATTTCTTATGAGTAGCATGTCATCAACATACAACACCCGAAAGCTAACTATACTCCCACTAGCTTTGACATATACACAGGACTCATGCTCGCTTCTCGAAAATCCGAACTCTTTAAATTTCTCATCAAAACAAAGATTCCATCTGCGAAATGCTTGTTTCAATCATTATATGGATTTCTCAAGCTTACACACTCTATTAGGGTACTCTGCACTGACAAAACCCTCTGGCTGACTCATGTAAACATCTTCAGCCAACTTTCCATTAAGGAAAGCGGTTTTGACATCCATTTGCCACTTTTCATAGTCATGAAATGCAGCTATGGATAGAATAACCCTAATAGATTTAATCTTCGCTAATGGTGAGAAGGTCTCATTGTTGGGTTTTGAGCATTCTAACACTTCCTAAGTGTACATGCAACCCTATTAAACCTTGGATATATGTTTGTCTAAGATACATGCAAAATATTATTTTCCAAGGTTTATAACCTATCTAGCATGGCATGGGGTACTTTTAACCATAAAAGAACTAGATGAATTACATACCTTTTGTTGATTGTTGATTCCTTGAAGTTTGAGAGCCAAGCACCAATAATGTGAATGCCTCAAATGGAAATCACAAATCACCACAAACTTGGAAAATGTATGAGAGAGTATACTAACTCTTGATTTTGGCCACCACACTTACACACACATTAGTGTCTTTTTCATGCAACATAAGCTTGTTTATATAGTGTACATGGTTAGGGTGAAACCCTAATAACCCATGTCTTTTCCTCTTCCAATGATCCATGGGTAAAAGCTCCATGGATCATCCATGGACTTCCATATAAGCTTAGCCCATTCCCAAATGAGTGTTAGCCCACACCATATAAATATAATAGCCCATGATTTAATTAGTCTTCCTTTTAATCACTAAATTAATTCATAATTAATTCAAGATTAAAACTAATTAGGTAACATGACTTTATATTAATATATTATAACTTATAATATATTCATAAATTGTAAGTATACAACTCTCATAAAATTATCCATAACTAGTTTGGGTGAAGTGAAACCCAAATGGACCATGCCGGGTCGGGTCAAGTATATACCAAATAAGTTATGGACTTAGACACCTTATCCAACAGACTCCCACTTGGATAAGTCTAATAACTGTATTTGCCTATATTACTTCAGGAACCAACCGGCAATCGTAGCTCTCGACAACTCTTGTGAACTATGAAGCGCCATTTTAGATAAGTGATCATATAATCCTTTGCTCTCATGATATCAGCCGGACAAATACACGGAACAATGTCTTTCTTATTGTCTAGCAGTTGTTTCTCGATTTCCGATTTGTTTGACAAAGAACTTAACTGAACACATCAATTTAGTTCTGACCGGGCCCGGTACATGGGTCAACACAAAATCATCGAGGGGCCCATATATCGCTTCTATTTCTAGAAGGAATAGATAAACTTCGTCTCATATGCTTGTTCTACTACTTATTGAATTGCACACAAAGGCACATTTTATATCATGAAGTTACTGATGTGTTTACGTGCAATCAATGCACAACCAACTCATAGGTAACAACTCATATCTCTAGGTTTGAAGAATTATATGATATTACCGTCTCACGATCACTCGAGATAAATTCCATGAAGCGATACAAGTGAGCGTGGGTTTATTCCAATACTCATAACTTATGAGTACTCATGAATGTTGTAGCAACCATTGCTATGGCTAAACACCTTTAGTCATCTACAATCCCAATTCATGACAGTCTTGATTCATACCTACTTCCGACATATGACCGACTGTGGAGAGTTTGAATAAATTAATTATTCTGGAAGTCAAAACATGCAAAACTGAAACAATAGTAAATAATTGACAATGATAGCAACACTTTACTCATAAATAAATCACAAATTTTATTCATCATCAAACGTCGATTACATTTTACAAGTTTCAGAAAAGGCTATATAATCTGTAAAACTAATATCGTCCCTCAGCCCGATGCGCCTCGCATGCTGCAAACGCTTCACCCTCGTCAGTCCCTTCGTAAGGGGATCCGTAGGGTTCTCATCTGACGATACCCTTTTTGCCACGAGGAGTCCCTCTTCTATCTTGTGTCTTATGAAGTATTTTCTGTCAATGTGTCGGGATCTGCCATGATCTCTTGTTTCCTTGGCTAAGGCAACCGCACTATTGTTGTCACAGAAAATCTCCATAGGCTCCTTAATAGCTGGTACAACTCCAAGGTCTCCGATGAAGTTCCTCAGCCATATCGCCTCCTTTGCCGCTTCACTCGCTGCTATGTACTATGATTCACAAGTCGAATCAGCTACAGTCTCCTGTTTGGAACTCTTCCAAGTGATTGCCCCTCCATTTAAGGTAAAGACCCAGCCCGTCTGAGAGCGGAAGTTATCCCTATCAGTCTGAAAGCTAGCATCATTATACCCTACTACTCTCAAGTCATCACTCCCACCAAGGGTAAGGATCCAATCCTTAGTCCTCCGCAGGTACTTGAGAATATTCTTTACCGCAGTCCAATGAGCCTTGCCAGGGTTCCCCTGATATCTGTTGACCATGCTCAAAGCGAAGGCCACATCAGGACGGGTACAAGTCATAGCATACATGATCGAACCAACAGCGGAAGCATAAGGTAATCGACTCATCTCAGCTATCTCATCTTCTGTACTCGGGCTCTGAGCCTTGCTCATTTTGGCATTGCTTTGGATCGGTAATTCTCCTTTCTTGGAATTCTACATGTTCAACCTTTTCAACACCTTATCCAAGTAGATACTCTGACTAAGTCCAATTGGTCTTTTACTCCTTTCTCTTAATATCCTTATCCCTAGGATATAGGTAGCTTCTCCAAGGTCCTTCATAGCAAAGCACTTCCCAAGCCAGGACTTAACCTCCTGCAAGGTTGGGATGTCATTTCCTATGAGTAGTATGTCATCCATATACAGTACCAAAAAGCTAACTATACTCCCACTAGCTCTGACATACACGCAGGACTCATCTTCACTTCTTGAGAAACCAAACTCTTTGACCTTCTCATCGAAACAAAGATTCCAACTTCGAGATGCTTGTTTCAATCCATAAATGGATTTCTCAAGCTTGCACACTCTATTGGGGTACTCTGCACTGACAAAACCTTCTGGCTGATTCATGTAAACATCCTCAGCCAACTTTCCGTTAAGGAAAGCGGTTTTGACATCCATTTGCCATATTTCATAATCATGAAATGCAGCAATGGCTAGCATAACCCTAATAGACTTAATCTTTGCTACTGGTGAGAAGGTTTCATCATAATCAATACCCTGAGTCTGAGTAAACCCCTTCGCAACCAGTCGAGCCTTATAAGTGTGCACCTTCCCATCCATGTCGGTCTTCTTCTTGAAGATCCATTTGCACCCGACTGTCTTACGGCCTGGTACATTGTCAACCAAGTTCCAAACTTGATTGTCATACATGGACTGTATCTCGCTGTCCATAGCCTCCTTCCATTTAGCAGACTCTGGGCCTGCCATGGCTTCCTTAACACTGTTAGGTTCATCCAGATTTACCAGTGTACTGTCACTGATAAATGTATCACCTTCCGTAGTAATATGAAATCCATAATAAAACTCAGGTGTGTTCCTAACCCTTGTGGAACGCCTCGGAAGTATAGACTCGTCAGCTGGATCAACATGAATTTCCTCCTCAAGTTGATTGCTAGTGTCTGAGGTTCCTTCACCAATTGAGTCTTGAATTTCTTCAAGGTCAATTTGCCTCCCACTGTCTCCTTGGTTTATAAATTCTCTCTCTAGAAAGACCCCTCTCCTAGCCACAAAGACCACATTCTCACTAGGTCTGTAGAAGAGGTAACCAAATGATTTTTGTGGGTAGCCGATGAAAATACACCTTTCACTTCGAGGTTCGAGCTTGTCATGAGTTTTCCGCCTCACGAAAGCCTCGCAACCCCAAATCTTGATATGATCCAAATTGGGAACTTTCCCAGTCCACATTTCATGAGGTGTTTTGGCAACCTTCTTTGTAGGGACTAGATTAAGGATGTGGGCGGCAGTCTCTAAGGCATATCCCCAAAAAGAGATTGGTAGTGAAGCTCGACTCATCATAGAGCGAACCATGTCCAACAAAGTTCGATTGCGCCTCTCAGCTACACCATTCAGCTGTGGTGTCCTGGGAGGTGTCAATTGTGAGACAATCCCACATTCCTTAAGATAGTCGAGGAACTCAGTACTAAGATACTCACCACCTCGATCGGATCGAAGCATCTTAATGTTCCTGCCCAATTGATTTTCTACTTCCTGTTTAAACTCTTTAAACCTTTCAAAAGTTTATGACTTATGTTTGATTAAGTAGACATAACCATATCTACTAAAATCATCAATAAAAGTCACATAATAGCGATTAGCATCCCTTGTGGCGGTTTTGAATGGTCCACATACATCAGTATGTATAAGGTCCAACAAACCCTCACCCCTTGCACAAGTACCAGTGAAGGGTGATTTTGTCATTTTTCAAAGTAGACAAGACTCACAACTATCATCCGACTTGAGGTCGAACGACTCCAAGACTCCATCCTTTTGGAGCTGGCCTATGCGTTTCTTGCTTACATGTCCAAGACGACAGTGCCACAAAGATGCTTTATCCAAGCTAGTAGAAGAATCAATACATAATACATTATTTCCTAAATTATCTACAACCGATACAACTTCATACACACCATCACAAGGTAATGCTTTAAAATAAAGAACATTATTAAAGAAAGCATTAATACTACCAACTTCATTATCAAAAGAAAAGGTAAAACCTTGTTTGTACAAAGCATGAAAGGAAATAATATTCCTCGCCATTTCAGACGAGTACACACATTTATTCAAATCTAACTTTAACCCACTATCTAGCAACAAAGTATAAACTCCAATCTTGGTAACAGGTGCAAACTTCTTGTTCCCCATGATTAAGTTTATCTTTCCGTGCTCCACATCCTCACTTCTTCTTAGGCCCTGCAAGTCACAACAGATGTGAATACCACAACCTGTATCAAGAACCCAAGAATTAGAATATGGTGAGTTATTAGACAATATAGTGTAAATAGCTGCATGGGATGGTTTCACTTTCCCATCCTTGACATCCTGCAAGTACTTTGGGCAGTTTCGCTTCCAGTGCCCCTTATTTTGACAGTAGAAGCATTCAGCATCCTTAGGGATGGCAGAAGGAGTGATAGAACCACCTTTGGTTCCAGATGAGGAGCCTTCAAGGGACTTTCCCTTGGTATCCTTCGAAGGGTGCTTCCTCTTCTTCCCTTTGCCTTGCCCGATAGCCAAAACAGGGGTAGTAGTAGGAGTAGGAGTAGCAACCGACTTACTCTTAAGACCACTTTCGGCAGTCTTCAGAAGTCCTTGAAGCTTACTGAGTGTGACTTCCTCCTTGTTCATGTGGTATGTCATACAAAATTGATCATAACACGATGGCAATGAGTGCAAAATGATATCAATTGCCAACTCCTCAGGGAAGTTCACATTCAGTTTCATTAGACGGTCCACATACCTTTGCATTTTCTGCATGTGGCTCGTGATTGGTTCGCTATCCTTCATACGGGTAGCGATCATGGATGAGATTATTTCATACCGCTCTTGACGAGCACTCTGATGGTACCTTTCCATCGGATCCTGATGCATCTCAAAAGGGTAATAGTCCTCATAGGACTTTTGGAATTCAGCTGTCATGGTGGCCATCATGATGCATGCCACCTTGGTGTCATCTCTTTCATGTGCCTGATGCTCAGCGACCTCCTCAGGAGTAGCAGTGGACTCATCAAGCTCCTTTAGCTCCTTATCGAGGACATATTCCTTGTACTCGTAACGAGTAACCATCCTGATGTTCCGGATCCAATCCATGAAGTTGGAACCATCAAAGATGACCCTCCCACAAAGGTTTATGAGGGAAAAGGAGCCAGTAGGGTTAGAGCCCGAAGCTTTGTTGTTGGAAGACATCTGAAAAGAAGAAAACAAGTTTAGATTAGATATATCGAATCCTTAATAATACACCCAAATGTAATATTAAGGCTAGGATCCAACACAATATATTATAACTTAGAAGAGGGATGTCGTAATCTAAGCTATAATATATTTGAAGGTAGGTGAATGACGATTCACCAATTTCCACCATGAAAACGAAAAGAATTATTAGGTTTAATTGGTTTTTGAAATTCCTAGATTCTTTTGAGATTCATTGAACTTTTCAATGGCATGTTTCAATCTCGATTGTGCCCTTCAAGTTTTGTGACTGGGATGCCGAGGATCACAAAACAAGGTGTGAATAACCATGCAAATCCACTTGGTACCCTTAATATTATCACCTAATCAATGTGCCGGTTAACCACACACGCTCTACCGATCTATGATAAACATTAAGTCACCCTTCGTGATCCTTACTAGTCCAAGTTAGTGTGCCGGTTAACCACACACGCTCCACCAACGACTTGGTAAGGTACAAAGTGTGAATTTCATGGGTTAGCACCATATTCACATTTTCCTAAAGTAACTAAGATTGGGAATTTATAAAAGGTTTAGTTACTTTATAATATTCATCATACTTTTAATGAGAATTTATAAGTCCTTGTCCTACCCGTTCGGCTAACGACCCTCCACCAGTCAAGCAAGCGGTGGGTGAGAGTGGACACCCATTAAGTTGCCATTTTATAGGCAACAACCTTATACCCACCTTATAAACTGGCTTCGTGAATGAGGCGTACTAGCGGTAAGACGACTTTGATCTTATACATATATATAATAATTAACCATTAATGTTATAAATAGTATAAGGGTTGAATTTTAACTTTTAAAATTCTAAGGGTTTGGAATTAAAGTATATTAAAGTGTGTGTAACTTTATAAATTCCAAAACTTGAGGAAAAGTTTTGAAACTATTCAAAACTTTTCATTTCATAACTTATGAATTAAAGGTTCATAAAAATGAAGACTCTTCATTTCCATGTAACTTATGTGTTTTAAGTGTGTGTTTAAAAGAAGTGACCTTTGGATATCCATAACTTGAGGACAAATTATGGACTCCATTAAAACACATAAATGATCAAGAATTAATCCTAAACAATTCAGCAAATAATTCCTATCATCTTCTAAATTCATAAGAACATGAACATGATCATCAAAGTTTCAAGAATTATATGAACACATACAAAGCATGAAATTTTGATATAAGCTATTGTAAATGGATTAGAACAACCATTACACCAACTAAAACAAGTTTTAAAACACCAAAACAGTTTAGGGTAATGTTTCTAGTCCATTTCCAGCAGCAAAAGTCGAAAATCTGCATTCTGAGGCTCCTACTCGCCGAGTGCACGAACCTACTCGCCAAGTAGGATGAGTTTACTCATGAACTCGGCGAGTCCCCCCATGGACTTGGGGAGTTCATCAGGCAGACAGCAAAAAATTCGACTTTTTTCACTATTTTGCATCAAGTATCAAACAAACAAGCCTAGGCTCTGATACCACTGTTGGGTTTTGAGCATTCTAACACTTCCTAAGTGTACATGCAACCCTATTAAACCTTGGATCTATGTTTGTCTAAGATACATGCAAAATATTATTTTCCAAGGTTGATAACCTATCTAGCATGGCATGGGGTACTTTTAACCATAAAAGAACTAGATGAATTACATACCTTTTGTTGATTGTTGATTCCTTGGAGTTTGAGAGCCAAGCACCAATAATGTGAATGCCTCAAATGGAAATCACAAATCACCACAAACTTGGAAAATGTATGAGAGAGTATACTAACTCTTGATTTTGGCCACCACACTTACACACACATTAGTGTCTTTTTCATGCAACATAAGCTTGTTTATATAGTGTACATGGTTAGGGTGAAACCCTAATAACCCATGTCTTTTCCTCTTCCAAGGATCCATGGGTAAAAGCTCCATGGATCATCCATGGACTTCCATATAAGCTTAGCCCATTCCCAAATGAGTGTTAGCCCATACCATATAAATATAATAGCCCATGATTTAATTAGTCTTCCTTTTAATCACTAAATTAATTCATAATTAATTCAAGATTAAAACTAATTAGGTAACATGACTTTATATTAATATATTATAACTTATAATATATTAATAAATCGTAAGTATACAACTCTCATAAAATTATCCATAACTAGTTTGGGTGAAGTGCAACCCAAATGGACCATGTCGGGTCGGGTCAAGTGTATACCAAATAAGTTATGGACTTAGACACCTGATCCAACACTCATCATAGTCAACTCCGGGAGTTTGACTAAATCCCTTTGCAACCAGTCGCGCCTTTGAATTTCCATTGATATTCAAAATGGCAATATGAAAATATTTCCATAGGTGGAAGTTATTCCTTAAATCTGTGTAAGATTAGAAAACTTAATGCAAGAAGGATGTTCAAAGGTATGTACTTTGAATTTGAGACTTCGGTTCCATGGAATTGCTCTCCATTGGAATACTTTGTAATGTCTGTTGCCAAGTCTCTATGACTTTTTTGCATAGTAATTACAAGAGGATCATTGCATATAATTTTAGAATCTAACAGATTACAGTAAATCGCAAAAATTTGATATTCTTACATTTACAGTAAGGATTTGGGATTGTGAAATGAGCATCAGTGAAATGTTTTCAATTGATCTATTTCACAAATTGAGGATCATAGACAAACATAGTATGCATGCTTGGAGCAGGGCATAACTATTGTTTAGAGAAAAATAGTGTGCATGCTTGGAGCATGACATAACTATTGTTTTAATTCAAGTATTAAGTTGATTATTTGAAACATTATACAATCAATAATGAGTAATCAATATGGCTCAAAAGTTTTGGGGCCCTATAGGATTAGTATTATTCTTGTGTTTCACTTTGCATGTTTTGACATCCCGAATAACTAGGTTATTCAAACCATCCACAGTAGATCATACTTTGGAAGTAGGTATTGAGGCAAGACTTTCCTAAATGGGTATGTAGTTTGTCTAGGTGTTTTGGACATAGTTGCAGTGTTCATGAGTGCTCCTGGATAAATATTCAAGTATTGGACTCAACCCACGCTCATCTGAATCACTTCATGGATTTTATCACGAGTGATTGTGAGACGATAATATCTTATATTATTGAAACCAAGACATGTAAGTTGTAGCTTACAAGTCGGTTGCACATTGAAAATATGAAAACCTTCCCGTTACTCGGTGTTATAAAACATATTATTGTGTGTGATTTGATGAGTAAGTACAAGCGAGCATTTGAGTCAAAGTTTATCCATTCCTTTTACCCTTGGAGGGATAAAAGAGATATATGTGGGCCCCTCGATGATTTAGTGATGACAAACCTAGGTACTTGGCCAAGTCTGGACTGATTTGATTTGTTCAATTAGCCGGTCGTCGTAAATCAAAAAATCAGGAAACAACAGATGGACATAGAGAATGATTATAATCCATGTCTCATGTCCATATGATATCTAGAATGGAGGAATATATGATACCTTGACTAATTGACGCGTCATTGACTAGGTCATAGTTTGACAGCGGCTTTTAAGAGCTATGATTGCTAGTCGAGTTGTGGAGTCGTACTTGCAATAATAGTTATTAGACTTATCCAAGTGGGAGACTGTTGGATTAGTGTCTAAGTCCATAACTATATTTGGTATGTACTTGACCCGAGAGTAGCATGGTCCATTTGGGTTGCATGGCACCGGAACAATCTAAAGGTTGGATAATTGAGAAGAGGTTATTTTTGGTTTATTAATATATTATAAGTTCTAATATATTAATATGAAATCATATTATTTAATTAGTATTGATCAAGAATTAATCTAGAATTAATTTTGTCATCAAAAGAGACTAATTAAATATATGGGGATTGATTATGTAAATCATTCATTCTTATAATGTGGGCATATGACCCATAGTTCTTGATGTTGGGCTAAACCCATGTGGTGACCAATGGATGATCCATGGAGTTTTAAACCCATGGAGCATGAGGAATATGGCGGGTCATGCACATTACGGTTTGCATGGTGTAACCCTAATTAAGCCACACTATATAAGAACCCCTCTAGCTCATGAAATCGGCACTAAGGTGATACACAAGAGGGCAAACCGATTTTATGAGTGCAAGTGACCTCCTCTCAAGTTCCTCCCTAGTTGGTGGTGTTGTATGATTCCATTTGAGGTGCAACACTTGGGGTACTAAGTTCTTAAAGGTCCAAGGCTTCAAGCTACATCAAAAGGTATGTCATCCAACTAGATTTTGTATTATATATACTCCATAATATGCTATTTAGGATGATGCTTTGGAAAATTGAAAATTTGCATGTATAATAGAGGAAACATAGATCCAAAGCATCTAGGGTTGCATGTACACCATAGGAGTGTTAGAATGCTCAAAACCTATCAATGGTATCAGAGACAATGGTTGTTTTCCATTATACTTGATGGTACTTGTTTTCAAAGCTTGAAAAAATCGATTTTCAGCATTATCGACAGTGAACCCGCCGAGTCAACTGGGGAACTCGCCGATTCCACCTTACAAATCAACCAACTCGCCGAGTCAGTTCATGCACTCGACGAGTTGGTGCTTCAGAGTGCAGATTTTCGATTTTCAGCATTACCCTAAACTGTTTTTGAACTTATAAACCTGTTTTTGGTGTGGTAATGATCATGCTTATCCAATTCAAAGATAATTGTCAAAGTTTCATTTTTGTATTAGTTTATATGGTTAGGCTAATTACATGAAATTTGTTAGATATGAATTATCTTGTTCTTATGAGTTTCAATCTAGATAATAGGAAGAATTATTTGATTATTGTGTTAATTGAAAATATTTGATCTAAATGCCTTTTATGAATTCCATAACTTGTCCACAAGTTACGGAAAATAAAAAGTCTTTCTTTTAAATGTTTTTCATAAATTTATGAACTCCATAACTTGTCCTCAAGTTATGGAATGTCAAGAGTCTTTTCATAAAAAGGTTATTAAACTCATAAGTTATAAAATGAAAAGTTTTTGAATAGTTCAAAACTTGCCCTCAAGTTTTGGAATTTGTAAAGTAATACTTTTGCATACTTTAATTCCAAACCTTAGAATTTTAAAAGTTTAAATTCAACCATTATACTATTATAATATTAAAAGCTAATATATATATATATATATAGATATATATATATATATATATAGATATATATATATATATATATATATATATATATATATATATATATATATATATATATATATATATATATATATATAAGAGTAAGTCAGTCTTACTGTTAGTAGGCTTCATTCAATAAGCCAGTCTATAAGGTAGGTATAAGGTTATTGCTTATAAAATGGAAATTTAATGGATGTCCACTCTCACCCACCGCTTCCTTGACTGGTGGAGGTTCGTTAGCCGAACTGTAACACCGTAAATTTTCAAACAAATTTTTCATTTTAAAATCACATAATTTCCATCACACATTTCAAAAAAATCCCAATTATCTCATTAACAAAACGCAACATCACAATTGTTTGATTAATATCCCAAAATCCTGAAAACATAACTCTTTCTCTTGTGTGTACAATCGAGTCGGCGCCTTCCCACGATCCTGATAAGAACTTGAAACACATAACACATAACACAGTAAGCACGAAGCTTAGTAAGTTCCCCGAAATACCACACATAACTCATTAGCCGCTCATGGCTATGCTCGGATAAGACCCTCCGGTCAATGTGTCTCAGTGGGACCCTCCGGTTCGACAACTCGGTTGGACCCTCCAGTCCCTCAACTCGGTAACTCAGCATAATATACAACATAAATCACAAAGACCTAATGCAGGATATCACAATACTCAATATAAGCACATAATACCCTCCGGTCTCACATAATAAACACGTAAGACCCTCTGGTCACACACAGATTACCAATCAAGGTAAGTATAGTGAGAAGACTCACCTCGTAAGCAAGCAAGCAATTATCCTCGTACTCAAATCTCGAACTCGCCTCCGCCTAACACATAGGGTGAATATCTCTAATTAATACTCTTTTCACGACTCTATATAGACCAAGATTATTCTTTCTCTCTCTAACTCTGGAAGTGGGTAAAACACCATTTTACCCCTCCATGGTCTCCATTACTCATGTTTGACCAAACCCTAAACTAAACAGAAGTCAAACTCGAGTCTACAGTCCATGTTTGACCTGACTCGCCGAGTACAACCATGTGACTCGTCGAGTCCACTCGTTTCCTCAGAAGTCTCGTAAAGGTCCAGCTCGGCTCGTCGAGTAGACCCCAAACTCGACGAGTTATCACATGATCAAGCTCGTCGGGACAAACCCCAACCGACTCGTCGAGTTTGTTCATGGACTCGGCGAGTCCATTCAATCTGATTTATCATTCAGACGTTTTACGGCAGATCTACCACTCCAAACACTAGATCTAGCATCCCAAGACTCGATTGTCACGTAAAGCTTCGATTTTCACGTTCATGCATGGTATTTTTGCTCCAAATCACCATTACATGCTCTCACAAGGTGTTAAGCTCAATAACCCTCATATGGACGAATAAAGTTGGAACCTTTGGACTTTAGGGACCTCACAAGGTCCAGATCTGATGTCTAGACCTTCTGATAACTCAATGCACACAAAATCCCAATAAAAAGGTGGTAGAAACCCTAAACTACCAATCAAGAGATCTAGTTAATAAGATGAGAGTGGTGTAAGCTTTTAACTCCCACTGAAGCTCTTGGAGGAATTTACACTAGATCCAACTGTTTCCCTTGCATCCTTGCTGGATAACCTCCTTTTATCCTCAAAGGATGAACTAGGATATTCAAAGATTAGCTTTATGACTCTCTTAGCTCAGTACACACGTTTAGGGTTTCACACAAGAAGGTTAAGCAGTTGGTGAGGCGGAAATGAGGATATAAGTTCTCTTATATATGCCCCAATCTTGGGAAATTAGGGTTTCATTACACATCACCAACTCGGCGAGTCGGCTCTCTGACTCGTCGAGTCTGTTCATTAATCCCACGTGGTCAAATTGACTCTACTCGACGAGTTGGACTCACAAATCGCCGAGTCACTCAATAAATATCAAAATAAACACATAAATAATATACCCGGGAGTCCGGATGTTACAATTCTCTCCCACTTGAATTAGATTTCGCCCCTGAAATCGCTCCGTAATAGCACATAGCTCGTCCCCAATAACACAAAATGCACCACCGAAAGAATCTTATATAATACCACAATTTTCCTCCAAAGACACCTGAGCACAATTTCCAGATCTCCCAAGGCTACCCAGGCCGAAGAGCCTCTCTGCGTCATAGCCTGACTAGTGAGGCTACAACTCCCTGCAGTCTTACAGTACTCTCTCCCGCTTTCTTTGACTCTCAATTAATACAGCTCCACGCAGTCAGACGATACCTCTCTCTCCGACTCATGTATGTTACAGCTCCCTGTAATCATACGATACTCTCCCTCTGACTCATGTATGTTACAGCTCCCTGTAATCATACGATACTCTCCCTTTGACTCATGTATGTTACAGCTCCCCGTAATGATAAGATACTCTCTCTCTGACTCATGTATGTTACGACTCCTCGTAATCATACAATACTCTCTCTGACTCATGTATGTTACGGCTCCCTGTAATCATACGATACTCCCTCTTACTCCCCATGGGCTCTCTCCCCGGTCTCCACTGACAGTCCTAAGTGATTACTCACACTCGGATCTGTTCACTCTCCTATCACCTCATAATATCATTCTCAAGTCATCACCACATTGATTCCACTATCGAATACTCCACGGTCCAACTTACTTAGGTGATCACACCTACCTAATTCATGCATCACTATGCTTGAATAAAGTTCTCATAGACAGGGCACTTCCCTTAGTACATCCACTCTCTTGAACAATTCCCCCTCTGGCGGGAACTAACTGATGGGTTCCCACTGGAACAACAGTCACTCGGTACTCCACTTGCCACCTCACAAACTCGAGTCTCGAAATAATCCATATCTCATGGCATCATACTCGGATACCTTTGTACACCATCATAAATCTCACGATGTCTTGCTACGACCACTGATCTTCCTCTCGCACATCTCTTAGCCTCGAAATACTCCAATTCGCAAGTTGAAGCATGAAGGAAACGTCAATGACTAAGAACATATTGATGAAAATCCGAACCTCATCCTCTACTGATCAAAATCCACGCGAGGATACTCATCATCGACTCAGAAGTTGGTTTACTAATCAACTGCTGCCCTTCCCGGAGCGCGTATAATAACCCATACATGGACTAGAAATTCTCAACAGCCAACTACCTCGAACTCAACCACCATAACTTGAAGAGTTCCTAATCAAAATAAGGTCCCTGGCCAACGGCTACTCACTGTGGATGCATTATCTCACTCTGTACCTTGTCTCATCCACCAATGAGCCAAGTCTCATATATCCGTACCGGAGATCTCCATAATCAGTTCTCTAACCGCACTCGATCAAATCTCTGATCCTGTCAATGAAATACTCAGTTCTCCCCCACTCAGGGTTCGAACCATCACCAATTGGCCTACCAACAGTCTACTCCACAGACTGTTTCACCAGGTACATCACACTTGACTCTTGGAGAGTACTACGTAATCACTCGATGATCTTCCAGATGGAGACCAAGCAACTCCAAATATCCCGAATCTCAGATGAAATCCTCGGTCGCTCTCCCGCGGATACTCTCCTCTATCAGCGTACTCATCTGACTAAAGTCACTCCCTAGGCTCTTCCTAGGTTCTCGCACTTCTTTGCCATCAGCTATTGAAGAACCTCTTATGATGCCAGCCATCTACCTCCTGAATATCATCATATTCACTTTGTAGCTGACTCCCATCCTCAAGAGTTCGACAAAGCACAAAGCAAGCAACATTCGGGCATCGAATAATCTCCATTAACATGAAAAACCACTATAGGTTACAACTCCACTTGCTCTATTCACAGTCAAAATATATCACCAGACTCAAGCAACCCTACCTCTCGTGGGTATCTAACTACTCTCTCAGTAGGTTCCTCCAATGCTCCTCTAGGTATCTCCCCGAGATTATATCTCGACTCAGAAACCTTTCTCTCTAAGTGATTCCTGCTGAATAGTCTTACTCAACACATACTGAAAGCACATAACAGATAGCAACAACTCCTAGGCTAAGGCATCACAAATCAAGCAACCCTAGCCCTAGCCTACCCTCTATCATGCATAACTAATATCTCGTAAATATCTCAATAATATCTCATAAAGTAACAAATAAGGGTATTTTAGGAAATCATCGTTCGGCCTCTGACTGATTGTAGATCTTACTCCAACTCGTTTTTCTCTTAGAAACTCTTACTCGTTTTAGAAATTCGTTTCTCTTGAAAACTTTTCTCAAATCCTCAGTTTGAGTCCAGACATACCCGAAGGTGCATCCGAATCCCTCAAACCAAGGCTCTGATACCAACTTGTAACACCGTAAAATTTCAAACAAATTTTTTTTATTTTGAAATCACATAATTTCCATAACACATTTCACAAAAATCCCAATTATCTCATTAACAAAACATAACACCATAATTGTTTGATTAATATCTCAGAATCCTCAAAACATAACTCTTTCTCTTATGTGTACGATCGAGCTGGCGCCTTCCCGCGATCCTGATAAGAACCTGAAAAAAATAACACGTAACAAAGTAACCACAATGCATAGTAAGTTCCCCAAAATACCACACATAACTCATTATCCGCTCATGGCTATGCTCGGATAAGACCCTCCAGTCAATGTGTGTCAGTGGGAACCTCCGGTCCTACAACTCGGTTGGACCCTCCAGTCCCTCAACTCGGTAACTCAGCATAATATACAACATAAATCACAAAGACATAATGCAAGATATCACAATACTCAATATAAGCACATAAGACCCTCCAGTCTCACATAATAAACACGTAAGACTCTCTGGTCACACATAGATTACCACTCCAGGTAAGTGTAGTGAGAAGACTCACCTCGTAAGCAATTAAGCAATTATCCTCGTACTCGAATCTCGAACTAGCCTTCGCCTAAAATATATGGTGAATATATCTAATTTATACTCTTTTCACAAATCTAAATAGACCAAGGATATTGTTTCTCTCTCTAACTCTGGAAGTGGGTAAAAGAATATTTTACCCCTCCATGGTCTCCATTACTCATGTTTGACCAAACCCTAAAGTGAACAGAAGTCAAACTCAAGACAACAATACATGTATGACCCGACTCGTCCAGTACACCCACGTGAGTCGTCGAGTCCACTCGTTTCCTTAGAAGTCTCGTGAAGGTCCAGCTCAGCTCGTCGAGTTGACCCCCAACTCGACGAGATATCGCATGATCAAGCTCGGCGGGACAAACCCTAGCCGACTCGTCGAGTTTGTTCATGGACTCGGCGAGTCCCTTCAATCTGATATCTCATTCAGACATTCTAAGGCATATCTACCACTCCAAACATTAGATCTAGCATCCCAAGACTCGATTGTCACGTAAAGCTTCGATCTTTAAGTTCAAGCATGGTATTTTTGCTCCAAATCACCATTACATGCTCTCACAAGGTGTTAAGCTCGATAACCCTCATATGGATGAATAAAGTTGGGACCTTTGGACTTTAGGGACCTCATAAGGTCTAGATCTGAAGTCTAGACCTTCTAATAACTCAATGCACTCGAAGTACCAATAAAAAGTTGGTAGAAACCCTAAACATCCAATCAAGAGATCTAGTTAATAAGATGAGAAAGGTGTAAGCTTTTACCTCCCACTGAAGCCCTTGGACGAATTTACACTAGATCCAACCGTTTCCCTTGCTTCCTTGGTAAATAACCTCCTTATCTCCTCAAAAGATACACTAGGATACTCAAAGATTAGCTTTATGACTCTCTTAGCTCACTACACACGTTTAGGGTGTCACATAGGAATGTTAAGAAGCTGGTGAGGTGGAAATAAGGACATAAGTTCTCTTATATAGGCGCAAATCCCGGGAAATTAGGGTTTCATTACGCATCACCAACTCGGCGAGTAGGCTCTCTGACTCATCGAGTCCGTTCATTAATCTCACGTGGTCGACTCGACTCTACTCGAATAGTTGGACTCACAACTCGTCGAGTCACTCAATAAATCTCAAAATAAACACTTAAATAATATACCCGGGAGTGCGGATGTTAAAATTCTCCCCCGCTTGAATTAGATTTCGCCCTCAAAATCGCTCCGTAACAGCTCATAGCTCGTCCCAAATAACCCGAAAAGCACCACCGAAAGAATCTCATATAATACCAAAATTTTCTTCCAAAGACACCTGAACACAATTTCCAAATCTCCCAATATCGAAAAAGGACGGACCTTTCTTCCGTTGCGGTACCCATTCTGACTCCCCAGAACCTAAAAACTCCAGTGGTATGTCTCCCTGCGAGACTACACTTGCAAGATATAATCATGTTAATCGCTCATCGAATACAGACCCTGATAACTCACTGCCAACTCTGATTGTTTTTGTCGCGCCAAGTCGTTAACCACAGATAGCTACTGGACACCTATGCCCGACTCACCAATTGATTCCGACCAAAACCCAAACAAACAGGGTCATCTCGCCCTAATGACCAATCTCCGATAATACTTTCAGAGCTCATCTGAAAAATGAAACTCGATACCCGGTCCTTAACACTAAATGAAGACCTGTCAATCCACCTGGGACTCGAAACTCTACACTAGGTCCGACCTCCCGTCAGACAGAATCATTTCACTGCCGACCCCCAAGATGATTCAGCTCCAGCCCCAAAATCAATGTCCATGCCTGACCGAACTATCCACTAATAGCCGGAAACATAACTCCAACTGCCTCTCAATGCTAGGCACCAAATCAGAATACGAGATCGACTCCCGACCCAACAGTTGAATCTCTGAGGCTACCCTAGCCTATTTGGCTATAGGAATTCACAATAGTTCTACTCAACCGAGCTGACTCATCCGCTCACACATAACTCCATAATCACGAAGCTCGCCTTTCCCCAAACGATTTCTACACTCGATTGAAATCACATCCCACACACGACCTCGGTCATTTACCACATGTTACCTCATGCACGTTGGGGTCCTCCTCCAACCAATGAACATGTTCACCCAAGTCTAAAACATCAATTGGCTAACACATCCCTATCAAAATGTAATCCACCCGAAATTCCCACCTTCTTATTCTCCAGACAGATAGAGCCAAACTCACCCATCAGATTTTGGTCCGCCTCAGAGTAGGAACCACTCGTCCCAACCCATTACTCAACTCATGACCCATGTTCCGCGAATATACACATGCATTACACCTCGGTCCTTCCGACTCGCGACGCCCCTTGCTGACTCAAAACACCACGAGTTCCGAACATTGCTGAGACCCCAGTCTTGCCCCTGGTTCGGCCACCCGGTTCCCACGGTCCTATTTGGCAAGGCTACCCAGGCCGAAGAGCCTCTCTGCGTCACACCTTGACAAGTAAGGCTACAGCTCCCCATAATCATACAGTACTCTCTCCCTCTTTCTTTGACCCTCAATTGATACGGCTCCTCGTAGTCACACGATACCTCTCTCTCCGACTCATGTATATTACAGCTCCCTGTCATCATACGATACTCTCCCTCTGACTCATGTATGTTACGGCTCCCCGTAATCATACAATACTCTCCCTTTGACTCATGTATGTTACGGCTCCCCGTAATCATACGATACACTCTCTGACTCATATATGTTATGACTCCCCGTAATCATACGATACTCTCTCTCTGACTCATGTATGTTACGGCTCTACGTAATCATACAATACTCCCTCTTACTCCCTATGGGCTCTCTCCCTGGTGTCCACTGATAGTCCTAAGTGATTACTCACACTCGAATCTGTTCACTCTCCTATCACCTCATAATATCATTCTCAAGTCGTCACCACACTGATTCCACTATCGAATACTCCACGGTCCAACTTAGTTAGGTGCTCACACCTACCCAAGTCATGCATCACTACGCTTGAATTAAGTTCTCATAGACAGGGCACTTCCCTTAGTACAACCACACTCTTGAACAATTCCCCCTCTGGCGACAAGTAATCGATGGGTTCCCACTGGAACAACAGTCACTCGGTACTCCACTTGCCCCCTCACAAACTCGAGTCTCGAAATAATCCAGATCTCATGGCATCATACTCGGATACCTTGGTGCACCATCACAAATCTCACGATGTCTTGCTATGACCACTGATCCTCCTCTCGCACATCTCATACCCTCGAAATACTCCAATTAGCAAGTTGAAGCACGAAGGAAAGGTCAATGATTGAGAACACATTGATGACAATCTGAACCTCATCCTCTACTGATCAAAATCCACACGAGAATACTCATCATCGACTCTGAAGTTGGTTGCCTAATCAACTGCTGCTCTTCCCGGGGTGCGTATAATAACCCATACATCGACTAGAAATTCTCAACAGCTACCTACCGCGAACTCAACCACTATAACTTGAAGAGATCCCAATCAAAATAAGGTCCCTAGTCTACGACTACTCACTGTGGATGCATTATCTCACTCTACACCTTGTCTCATCCACCAATGACTCAAGTCTCATATATCCGTACCGCAGATCTCCATAATCAGTTCTCTGACCGCACTCAAAAAAATTTTGATCCTCTCAATGAAATACTAAGTTCTCCCCCACTCAGGGTTCAAACCATCACCAATTGGCATACCAACATCACACTTGACTCTTGGAACATACTACGTAATCACTCGATTATCTTCCAGATGGAGACCAAGAAACTCCAAATATCCCGAATCTTAGATGAAATCCTCAGTCGCTCTCCCGCGGATACTCTCCTCTATGAGCATACTCATCTGACTAAAGTCACTCCCTAGGTTCTTCCTAGGTTCTCACACTTCTTTGCCATCAGTTCCTGAAGAACCCCTTATGATGCCAGCCATATACCTCTTGAATATCGTCATATTCACTTAGTAGCAGACTCCCATCATCATGAGTTCCACAAATCACAAAGAAATCAGCATTCGGGCATCGAATAATCTCCATCAACACAAAAAACCACTCTAGGTTACAACTCTACTTGCTCTATTCACACTCAAAAGATATCACCAGACTCAAGCAACCCTACCTCTCGTGGGTATCTAACTACTCTCTTAGTAGCTTCCTCCAATGCTCATCTAGGTATCACCCCTACATTATCTCTCGACTCAGAACCCTCTCTCTCTAAGTGATTCCTGCTTAATACTTTTACTCAGCACATACTCAAAGCACACAACCGATAAAAAGAACTCCTAGGCTAAGGCATCACAAATCAGGCAACCCTAGTCCTAGCCTACCCTCTAGCATGCATATCTAATATCTCATAAATATCTCATAAAGTAACAAATAAGGGTATTTTGGGAAATCACCGTTCGGGCTCTAGCTGATTGTACACACTGCTCCAACTCGTTTTTCTGAAACCAAGGCTCTGATACCAACTTGTAACACCATACATTTTCAAACCAATTTTTCATTTTAAAATCACATAATTTCCATAACACTTTTCACAAAAATCCCAATTATCTCATTAACAATACGCAACACCACAATTGTTTGATTAATATCCCAGAATCCTCAAAACATAACTCTTTCTCTAGTGTGTACAATCGAGTCAACGCCTTCCCGCAATCCTGATAAGAAGCTGAAACACATAACACATAACACATAACACGGTAAGCACAAAGCTTAGTGAGTTCCCCAAAATACCACACATAACTCATTAGCCGTTCATGGATATGCTCAGATAAGACCCTCCGGTCAATGTGTCTCAGTGGAACCCTCCGGTCCCACAACTCAGTTGGACCCTCCAGTCCCTCACCTCGATAACTCAGCATAATATACAACAAAAATCACAAGGACATAATGCAGGATATCACAATACTCAATATAAGCACATAAGACCCTCATGTCTCACATAATAAACACGTAATACCCTCTGGTCACACATACATTACCACTCACGGTAAGTATAGTGAGAAGACTCACCTCGTAAGCAAGAAATCAATTATCCTCATACTCGAATCTCGAACTAGCCTCCGCCTAACACATAGGGTGAATATCTCTAAATAATACTCTTTTCACGAATCTTAATATACCAAGGTTATTCTTTCTCTCTCTAACTCTGGAAGTGGGTAAAAGACCATTTTAACCCTCCATGGTGTAACATCCGGATTCTTAGGTATCTTATTTTAAGTATTTATATTGAGTTTTAGGGAGGGACTCGGCGAGTAGGCGCTCAGACTCGCCGAGTAGGATCACGCATTTCTTGTCTGATTTAATGAAGGACTCGACGAGTCAATGCGTGGACTCGGCGAGTCCGCGCTGTAAAATGAAACTCTAATTGTCGGGGTCTGTGCCCTATTTAAAGGCCTTTATAGCCTCCATTTGCGGCCAATGCACCCCTGAGAAACCCTAGAGGACAGAGAGAAAGCTTGTGGTGCAAGAGGAAGGTTATTTCATCATTTCTTGTGTGTTTTAGCAAAGGAGAAGTGGTTTCCAACAAGAAGAGGTCAAGGGAGCTGTGGATCCAGGGTTTTCAAGTTCAGATCTACACTATTGAGGTATCAAATCGAACTTCCTTTCTGTTTTGGGTTAAGATCTATGATTTAGGGTTTTTTATAACCGTTTAAGGGTTGAAAAGTTGAGTTTATGGTCCCTTGCTGGGTTAGACCTCAGATCTGGACCCATAGAGGTCCAGAGAACCTTCCCCATTCTGCTTTATGTTTGTTGATGGAGGATTGGAGACTAGATTGCCATTTTTAGAGTTATTTCTCCATTTATGACTTGATGTGGGTTGCATGCACGTAAACGTTGCACCTTTACATGACATTTGAGCACTTGAAGGGTAGATCTGATAGTTAGGGAAGCAGATCTGACCTTAGAAGGTCATTTGAGTAAGAACATGGAAGCAACTCGCCGAGTCCATAAGTGGACTCGACGAGTCGATTCGGGGTTGCCCCGCGATTCATGACAGGTGTAATCCGTCGAGTGAGACGAAGACTCGACGAGCCAAGAGTGGCTAGAAGGATTAAGAGAACCTGCATGGACTCGCCGAGTCGCCCATGTGCACTCGACGAGTCGGTCAAAGTTGTCCATTGACTTTCGTTGACCTTAGGTTTCTGATCAAGACTGATGCAAGAGAGTTCAGGGAAGGGTAGAATGGCCTTCTACCCAATCTGTAGAGATGAGGCTCTGAGAGAATATTGATCTGGAATGTTATTTGAATAATAGGAGGAGGCTAGGTCGGAACGTTGAGCACGAGAGTTTATCCGACTTCATTGAGGTGAGTCTTCTCACTATACTGTACCTGGAAGGGTACCTATGTGTGACCGGAAGGTCTTGTATGCTATGCGATGTATGTGCTATATGCGGTTATGTGATATGTCTGTGTTATGTATGCTATGTATGATGAGGACCGGAAGGTCAAGATGATAAGGACCGGAAGGTCAAGATGATATGGACCAGAAGGTCAAGGGGTTACGGACCGGAACGTCGATACGGGTAGGACCGGAAGGTCTACCGAGATTCGGGACGGAAGTCCCCTGAGACACATGGATCGGAAGATCCTACAGAGTTGTGGCCTGGAAAGGCGTATGTGTTGTATGTTGTATTTGGGGAACTGACTAAGCATTTATGCTTATAGTCGTTGTGTTATGTGTTTCAGGTACTAGCGAGGATCGCGGGAAGGCGCCGACATGATCTGTAGACACTCATAGAGATTATGTTATTGAGATTCTGGGACATGTTTTGTTATGACACAGTGGATTCATTATGTTTTTGTGATTATCGTGTGATTGAAAGTATGATTCAAAAATGAAAAATTGTTTTGAAAAGTTACGTTGTTACAAGTTGGTATCAGAGCCTTGGTTTGAGGGATTCGGGTGCATCTTCGGATAAACCTGAACTAAAACTGAGGATTTGAGAAAGTTTTCCTAAAATAAACAATTTTTCTAAGAGAGTAAAAGATTTTGAGAAAGGCAGAAGGAAGCAGTGTGTACGATCAGCCAGCGCCTGAACGATGATTTCCCAAAATACCCTTACATTATCTGTTATGAGATATGTTATGATATGATATGCATGCTAGAGTTGGCTAGGTATTCATATTAGGACTAGAGTGGCCTGATTTTGTGATGCCTTAGCCTATGAAGGATTTTGCTGCTATGTGATGCTTGAGAGCGAGTAGGTAGCAGTGAGGAGCTGATGAGAGGTCTACCGAATGGTAGCCTATACCAATGAGATATAGAGTACTTGTGATCTGGGATCCAAGGAGGAGGACTTAGGGTGAATACTGATGCGGTGTGGACAGTAGTATAGGGCCCGTACTACTGAAGACACCGAAGTAGTGCGCACTCTAAGTAAGAATCCTTTGGGTACTAAGGAACAAGTAAGATTGAGTTATCGAGTGCGAGTATGCTCGAGCGGGTCTCTGATATTATTATGTTGTATTTCAGAGACATCATGGTTGGGACACGTCACAGGCCTGAGCCGAGCGGCGTGAGTGACGAGGAGCTTCGTCAGATGATCCACGATGAGGTGGCGGCGGCAATTCGAGCCGAGATTCAGGATGAGCAGTATGCCGCGGTGACTGAGGCTGCGGCTACTGCAGCTGTGGCTGCTGCCAGGCCTCAGGGAGGTGACTCGTTGTTGTTTCGAGAGTTCAGCAACACGAAGCCACCAGATTTTGATGGGACGCAGGATCTGATCGCTGCGATGAGATGGATTTCTAATATCGAGGGATGCTTCTACACATGTTCATTTCCGGAGCATCTGAGGTTACGGTTCGCGTTGAACCAGCTCTTCTTGGGAGCGAAGGATTGGTGGAAGTTCGTGACGGCGAGCTTCACTCTTGCAGAGATTTCAGCGGTGACCTGGGAGAGGTTCACCACCATGTTCAGAGACGAGTATGTTCCCCCAGTGGAGAGGGAACGGTTGGTTCAGGAGTTCTTGACCCTCAAGCAGGGTAATGATTCGGTTACTATGGTTACCAGGAAGTTTCATGAGAGGGCGATGTTCTGCCCTGAGCAAGTGTCTACTGAGCAGGCACGCATGAGCCGGTATTTGGTCGTTTTGAGGAGGGATATTCGGGAGTTCGTGTCGAACTCGACTTACCAGACATTTGCTGAGCTCCAGGGAAATGCCCGGAAGAGGGAGATTGAGTTGGAGACTCAGGTCAGGGAGGAGGCCGAGTCTTAGAGGATGGATTGGCAGCCGGCACAGTCTCAGCCGGCAACCAAGCGGGCCAAGTCCGCTGATACGAGATCTGGAGGCCAGAAGGGCCGCACTTGTGGGAAGTGCGGCAAGGGACATGATGGGGTCTGTCGATCGGGTGCTTGCTACAAATGTGGCAAGGAGGGGCATATCGCCAAGGATTTCCCCAAGGGATTTATGGTTTGTTATCATTGCAACCAGACCGGCCATCGGAAGGCCGAATGCCCGCAGCAACATTAGGGATCAGCACAGGGATCTGCACCTGCTGCTAGGGCTACCGAGGTTCGGCCAGCGAAGGCTGAGGCAGCGAAGGCTCGTGGAAGAGCTTTCCAGTTGACAGCGGAGGAGGTCCGCGCAGCGCCCGATGTTGTGGCTGGTATGTATTCTTTATTTATTTATGTTGAATTGAGATATTTTGCTTATATTACGATATACGTAGGTACTTTTCTTGTCAGTTTTGTACCTGCCTTAGTGTTTTTTGACTCGGGTGCGAGTCGATCATTTGTGTCGATAGCGTTTAGTCGGCACATCATTAGCCGACGAGAGGCGTTGAGTCGACCTCTACGAATTTCCATAGCTGACGACCGAGCGGTGTATGCTACAGATGGGATTCGAGGATGTGTACTTGAGATCTTCGATGTTGAGTTCCCGATAGATCTAGTCCCGATTGCAATGGGGGACGTATGTGTCATAGTGGGCATGGATTGGTTGAGCCGATTTGGAGCTGTTATAGACTGCGAGCGACAGTTGGTGACGATACGAGACCCTAGTGGGGGAGTACTTACGGTGTACGGCGAGGGTACCCGATGTGGGTCAGCGTTTTGTTCGGCTGCCAAAGCGAGACAGAGTTTACAGCAGGGCTGCAGCGGGTTTGTAGCATATATGATGGATACACGAGAGGCCGCTGGGAGGCCAAGTTCGATGGATGACGTTCCGATAGTGCGTGAGTTCACGGATGTTTTTCCCGAGGAGTTGCCGGGTGCCTCCTGAGAGGCAGGTAGAGTTCCGCATCCATTTGGTTCCGGGGGCAGAGCCTATCGCCAAGGCGCCTTATCGCCTTGCGCCGCCAGAGATGCAGGAGTTATCCTCGCAGCTTCAGGTGCTGTTGGGGAAGGGGTTTATTAGACCGAGTAGTTCCCCTTGGGGAGCACCGATCCTTTTTGTCAAGAAAAAGGATGGTTCACACCGGATGTGTATTGATTACCGGGAGTTGAACAAGTTGACGGTCAAGAACCGTTACCCATTACCAAGGATCGACGATTTGTTCGATCAGTTGCAGGGAGCGTCTTGGTTCTCCAAGATTGATCTGAGGTCTGGATAACATCAGATGAGAGTGTGTGATGAGGATATCCAGAAGATGGCGTTCAGGACTCGTTATAGGCATTACGAGTTCGTGGTGATGCCTTTCGGGCTCACCAATGCACCAGCAGCGTTCATGGATCTCATGAACAGGGTGTGCAGACCGATGTTGGATCGTTCGGTGATCGTGTTCATCGACGATATACTGGTGTATTCGAGATCTAGAGAGCAGCACGAGGAGCATCTGAGAGAGATCCTCGGGGTATTGAGGACGGAGAGGCTTTATGCCAAATTCTCCAAGTGCGAGTTCTGGTTACGGGAGGTCCAGTTCTTGTGGCGTCTCGTCAACTAGCATGGGATTTTGGTCGATCAGGCCAAAATTGAGGCGGTTATGAGGTGGGAGGTGCCGAGATCACCCACCGAGATCAGGAGCTTTCTAGGATTGGCCGGCTACTATCGGAGATTTATCAGATATTTCTCCAAGATCGTCGTGCCTCTAACCAGGTTGACCCGGAAGGGTGTTGCTTTTTCATGGGGACCGGAACAGCAGACCTCGTTTGAGACACTTCGCCAGAAGTTATGCGAAGCCCCTGTGTTAGACCTCCCGGAAGGGATGGAGGATTTTGTGGTGTATTGTGACGCGTCGATATCGGGGTTAGGTGCAGTACTTATGCAGAGGGGGCATGTGATAGCGTATCCATCGAGGCAGCTGAAGCCTCATGAGACGAGGTATCCCACCCACAATCTGGAGTTGGGGGCAGTGGTGTTCGCCCTCAAAATATGGTGTCATTATTTGTATAGGGTTCGGTGTACCATATACACAGACCATAAGAGCTTGAAGTATTTGATGGATCAGCCCAATCTGAATATGTGCCAGAGGAGATGGTTGGACGTGGTAAAGGATTACGATTGTGAGATCCTGTACCACCCGGACAAAGCTAATGTTGTAGCTGATGCGTTGAGTCGTAGGGCGGAGAGTGCCCCGATTCGAGGCACTTGTATGCGACTGACAATGATGACTCCGGTGTTGAACACCATTCGGGAGGCCCAGGCAAAGGCCGTGAGACCGGAGAACCGCAAGAGGGAGCGGGTGATTGGGCAGGTGCCTGAGTTTGTTACTAGTAGTCGTGGGCTTATGACCTTTCAGGGTCGGATTTGGGAGCCTTATGCAGGCGGGACATGTACCATTTTGATGGAGGAGGCGCATAGATCGAGATTCTCGATCCATCCCGGGGCTACTAAGATGTATTTGGACCTGAAGAAAGATTATTGGTGGCCCTGTATGAAGAGGGATGTAGCATGGTTTGTTGAGAAGTGCTTGACCTATCGCAGGGTTAAGGCCGAGCACCAGCGTCCGCATGGCAAGTTGCAGCCGCTTGAGGTTCCCCAGTGGAAGTTGGAACATATTTCCATGGATTTCATCACCAAATTGCCGAGGACCGCGAGGGGTGTCGATGCAATTTGGGTGATTGTCGATCGGCTGACGAAGAGCGCGCATTTTCTTGCTATCAGTGAGAGCTCTTTTGCTGAGAGGCTGGCCGAGTTGTATGTGAGAAAGGTGGTATCGCGTCATGGAGTACCTATCTTGATTGTGTCAGATCGGGATGTACGATTCACTTCCAGCATCTGAAAGAATTTCCACGAGGAGTTGGGTACGAGGTTGCATTTCAGTACTACCTACCACCCCCAGACGGACGGACAGAGTGAGCGGATGATTAAGACGCTTGAGGACATGCTCCGAGCATGTGTGTTGGACTTTGGAGGAAGTTGGGACAAGTATCTGCCGTTGGCTGAGTTTTCCTACAACAACAGCCACCATTCGAGTATTGGCATGCCTCCCTTCGAGCTGTTATATGGGAGGAGGTGTCGAACTCCCATTTGCTGGGGAGAGGTAGGGCAGCGTATGATGGGTAGCACTGAGATACTGCTTCAGACGATAGAGCAGATACACCAGGTTAGACAGAGGTTATCGTCAGAAGAGTTATGCGGATAGACGACGATCCGAGCTTGAGTTCCAGGTAGGAGACTTCGTACTCCTGACAGTATCTCCTTGGAAATGAGTGATCCGATTCAGGAAGAGGGGCAAGCTGGGGCCCGGTACATCGGTCCGTTCAGGGTGACTGCGAGGGTAGGCAGGGTAGCGTATCGGTTGGGGCTACCAGAGGAGCTGAGCCAGATTCATGATACCTTTCATGTGTCTCAGTTGAGAAAGTGTATAGCCGACGAGTCGCCGGTGGTACTGCTGGAGGATATTCAGGTGGATGCGAGCCTGAATTATGCTGAGAGACCAATCGCGATCTGGGATCGGAAGATCAAGGTTCTGAGGAACAAGGAAGTGTCCCTGGTGCAGGTCCAGTGGCAACATCGGAAAGGGTCCGTGCTGACTTGGAAGCCGGAGTTGGAGATGCGGGAGCAGCATCCAGAGTTGTTTGCCGAGCAGGACTTCGAGGGCGAAGTCTGATTCTAGTGGGGGAGAATTGTAACATCCGGATTCCCAGGTATCTTATTTTAAGTATTTATATTGAGTTTTAGGGAGGGACTTGGCGAGTAGGCGCTCAGACTCGCCGAGTAGGATCTCGCATTTCTTGTCTGATTTAATGAAGGACTCGACGAGTCGATGCATGGACTCGGCGAGTCCACGCTGTAAAATGAAACCCTAATTCTCGGGGTCTGTGCCCTATTTAAAGGCCTTTATAGCCTCCATCTGCGGCCAATGCACCCCTGAGAAACCCTAGAGGGCAGAGAGAAAGCTTGTGGTGCAAGAGGAAGGCTATTTCACCATTTCTTGTGTGTTTTAGCAAAGGAGAAGTGGTTTCCAACAAGAAGAGGTCAAGGGAGCTGTGGATCCAGGGTTTTCAAGTTCATATCTACACTATTGAGGTATCAAATCGAACTTCCTTTCTGTTTTGGGTTAAGATCTATGATTTAGGGTTTTCTATAACCTTTTAAGGGTTGAAAAGTTGAGTTTATGGTCCCTTGCTGGGTTAGACCTCAGATCTGGACCCATAGAGGTCCAGAGAACCATCCCCATTCTGCTTTATGTTTGTTCATGGAGGATTGGAGACTAGGTTGCCATTTTTAGAGTTATTTCTCCATTTATGACTTGATGTGGGTTGCATGCACGTAAAGGTTGCACCTTTACGTGACATTTGAGCACTTGAAGGGTAGATCTGATAGTTAGAGAAGCAGATCTGACCTTAAAAGGTCATTTGAGTAAGAACATGGAAGCAACTCGCCGAGTCCATAACTGGACTCGACGAGTCGAGTCGAGGTTGCCCCGCGATTCATGACAGGTGTAATCCGGCGAGTGGGACGAAGACTCGATGAGCCAAGAGAGGCTAGAAGGATTCAGAGAACCCGCATGGACTTGCCGAGTCGCCCATGTGTACTCGACGAGTCGGTCAAAGTTGACCATTGACTTTCGTTGACCTTAGGGTTCTGGTCAAGACTGATGCAAGAGAGTTCAGGGAAGGGTAGAATGGCCTTCTACCCAATCTGTAGAGATGAGGCTCTGAGAGAATATTGATCTGGAATGTTATTTGAATAATGGGAGGCGGCTAGGTCGGAACGTTGAGCACGAGAGTTCATCCGACGTCTTTGAGGTGAGTCTTCTCACTATACTGTACCTGGAAGGGTACCTATGTGTGACCGGAAGGTCTTGTATGCTATGCGATGTATGTTCTATATGCGATTATGTGATATGTATGTGTTATGTATGCTATTTATGATGAGGACCGGAAGGTCAAGATGATATGGATCGGAAGGTCAAGGGGTTACAGACCGGAAGGTCGATACGGGTAGGACCGGAAGGTCTACCGGGATTCGGGACGGAAGTCCCCTGAGACACATGGATCGGAAGATCCTACAGAGTTGTGGCCTGGAAAGGCGTATGTGTTGTATGTGGTATTTGGGGAACTCACTAAGCATTTATGCTTACAGTCGTTGCGTTATGTGTTTCAGGTACTAGCGAGGATCGCGGGAAGGCGCCGGCATGATCCGTACACACTCATAGAGATTATGTTATTGAGATTCGGGGACATGTTTTGTTATGACACAGTGGATTCATTATGTTTTTGTGATTATCGTGTGATTGAAAGTATGATTTAAAAATGAAAAATTATTTTGAAAATTTACGTTGTTACACATGGTCTCCATTACTCATGTTTGACCAAACCCTAAAGTCAACAGAAGTCAAACTCGAGTCAACTGTCCATGTTTGACCCGACTTGCCGAGTACACCCATGTGAATCCTCGAGTCCACTCGTTTCATCAAAAGTCTCACGAAGGTCCAACTCAGCTCGTCGAGTTGACCCCTAACTAGACGAGTTATCGCATGGTCAAGCTCGTTGGGACAAACCCTAACCGACTCGTCGATTTTGTTCATAGATACGGCGAGTCCCTTGAATCTGATTTCTCATTCAAACGTGTTAAGGCAGATCTACCACTCCAAACACTAGATCTAGCATCCCAAGACTCGATTATCACGTAAAGCTTTGATCTTTACATTGATGCATGGTATTGTTGCTCCAAATCACCATTACATGCTCTCATATGGATGAATAAAGTTGGGGCCTTTGGACTTTAGGGATCTCACAAGGTCCAAATCTAAACTCTAGACCTTCTGATAACTCAACGCACTCAAAGTCCCAATAAAAGGTGGTAGAAACCCTAAACTTCCAATCAAGAGATCTAGTTAATAAGATGATAAAGGTGTAAGCTTTTAGCTCCCAGTGAAGCCCTTGGATAAATTTACACTAGATCCAACTGTTTCCCTTGCTTCCTTGCTGGATAACCTCCTCTTCTCCTCAAAAGATGCACTAGGATACTCAAAGATTAGCTTTATGACTCTCTTAGCTCACTACATACGTTTAGGGTTTCACACAGGAAGGTTAAGCAGCTCGTGAGGCGGAAATGAGGACATAAGTTCTTTTATATAGGCCCCAATCCTGGGAAATTAGGGTTTCATTACACAACACCAACTCAGCTAGTCGGATCTTTGACTCGTCGAGTCCATTCATTAATCCCAAATGGTCAACTCGACTCTACTCGACGAGTTGGACTCACAACTCGTCGAGTCACTCAATATAAGTATAATGATAAATATAATGTACCTAAACTTTTATTAAATTCCAATCTTAGTTACTTTAGGAAAATGTGAAAGTGGTGCTAACCCGTTAAATTGCGCTTTGCACCTTGTTAAGTCGTTAGTGGAGCGTGTGTGGTTAATCGACACACTAATCTGGACTGACAGTGCGTGGTAAAGGGTAGCTTGATGTTAATCATAGATCAATGGAGCGTATGTGGTTAACCGACACATTGATTAGGTGGTTGTAACATTGGGTGTACCAAGCTAATTTGCATGGTTAGTCACACCTTGTTTGTGATCCTCGACATCCCAGTCACAAACTTGAAAGGCACAGTTGGATCCTGGAAGTGTAAATCATACTTTACTTCCTCCACCTCCTCCAATTTTTCTCCCTCACCCACAAGCTCAAAGACTTGAAAAGTTCAAGATCACTCAAGCCCTACTTGCAATGAAACATAAAGATGGAAGACCTGTGTGTACTCATCTTTTAGAGATGAAGTCACATATTGACAGGCTGAGAGTATTGGGTTTCGTTGTCTCGAGGAAGTTGGTTGTTGACTGGGTTCTTCAGTAACTTCCTGAGTCATATAGTGAGTTCATTAAGGACTACTATGTGAAAGACCACGACGTGACCCTTAATGATGTTACCTATTGATTTGTTGCTGCTGAATCAGCAATGATTTGGTGCACTGGAAAAGCAAATTTGATTGGAAGATCTACTTCTCAAACTTCCATGGACATTGACATTGGAAAGGGATCGGTCATAGTCAACCAGGTTGACTAAAAGGTAAAGAGAAAGGCTAACTCTGAGATAGTCCCGTGTACCATTCCCAAAGAGTCTGTTTGTTTCTATTGGCAAGAGAAGAGGCATTGGTTGCGAAGCTGCCCTGACTACCTGAAAGATCTGAGAGAAGGTATAATAAAAAATTTTGACTCTGCTTCAGGTAAGTCTACTATCTAACTCTGTTAAGTTCCTAATTGTTGATTCTTAATACATGATGTGAAAAGGTTGCATTTTGATGTTTTGTAGGATAATGCAAAAGGAAGGAAGCTTAAAAGTATGTTGAATCTGATCGCGAATATGGATTTCAATCGCATGGTTCGAAGATCGGATTTCTGAGCTGCCGCTTAATAGTTATGATAGATTGCTTAGAAATATTTTGTAACATTATTTTCATTTGTAATTAGTCAGGTACACTTGGTTGTGCGTTAGTCATGTCCACCACAAAGATCGATAAGACTATTCATCATAATTTACTAAAGTTTAGTAAACATGGTTATGCTTAGAAGTTTAAGTATAATTCTGAAACATTGGAAAAGTTTCAATGTATGGCAGAACGAATGAGAAGAATCAAATTAGGCAGAAAGATAAAAGTTTCTCCAATCTGAAAAGATAGGAGAGTACTTTAGCATCGTGTTTTATGATCATCTTAATGATTTTTGAAAACCATATCACAATTGGTCCTCTAAAGGACATCTTAATACATACGTATTGCTAAGAAGATGAATCGTGAACTGTTGAAATGGTTAGAGTAACACTCCAAGATCAAGCCTTGAGTGACATAATGTTAAGAAGGTTTAAAACAGTTATCAAATGTAGAGTAAAATATTTTTTTTTACTGTTGTACATTTGAAATTGGTAAGTTGTGATGTTTTGATAAAACAAAGACCAACTAAGACCAATTGTGTGAAGTGTTTGTCTTGATAAGAAACTTCACTAACTCTTGAATATTTGTTCTTCACAGAGAATATTATATGTCAGGAGGTCAGTGGGAGTCTTAACGGTCTTGAAAAGTTTCAAGAACTAATCAAGAATAAAACTTGTCTTTTATCACTAGCACATGACTTGAGGTTTGTAACCTATTGTGTTGATATATTCTTATTTATGTGCTCATTCCAGTTAAAGTTGACCATGCATGTGAGTTCTATGAGTTCTTAGTTGTTTACGTAACAACCTGGAAGCAATGGTAGGCCATTGTGGTGCCAGGTTGCAAGAAATTAAGATTGAACAAGTTCAGTCCATATGAGTTTGGATTTGTTGCTAACCTTGTCTTATGATTATGGCTATGACAAATTCACATGGATAGGAATACATACACTATAAAATCTAAGTGTCATAAGGTTTCTTTCCAATTGAAGAAAATGATTTTGAAGAAACGCTTTCACTAAGTAGATTTTAAAGGATTAGAGTTAGCACTTATGATAGTTGCATTCTCAAATTCGATTATGATTACTGCATCCCTTTTCATAATTCAAAATGGAAAATGGTTTGAACATTCGGGACTTATTAGTTTAAGTTCTGAAATGTTCAAACACTCACTTTTGCTATTTAATCAGGAAGGTGTATGAGCTGGAGAAGTCTGAAAAGTCTTATCGAAGCACCAAGTATCAGAAATATGAACTTTGGGAATGAAAGTCAATAAAGTATTGATTTCTAGAAGTCCAACTGATTTCTGAGTACATGGCAAAGCTAGTGGGAGCACAAGTGTTATGCTTATAAATAAATAATTATTATGCTAGTGGGAGCATAATCAATTATGGTAAATGTTGAAGTTTAGCAATGTTAATTATTGAAAAGAAAAGTTTCAATTCTTGAAGTTGCAGGGGTTGAAAAAGTTGTTTTACTATAATTAAGGGAGAGGAAATTATACTTCATTTCAAAATCTAGAATCTTAGATTGAGATTTTAATCAAATTTAGTGCAGTATATATATATATATATATATATATATATATATATATATATATATATATATATATATATATATATATATATATATATATATATATATATATATATGACTGTTATGTTGGAATGGTTCAAAATAAGGAAATTCTATATATGGAAATGTTAATTGTGTCCTCAAAAATTCGATTATGATTACGACATCCCTTTTCATAATTTGAATTATGAGAACATGGAAAATAGAAATATTGTAGCAAAAGACTGGTCAGGTATCATGTCTTTATGAATTGAACCGGATATGACTAAAGTGGTTAAACAACTATTAATGACAATTCAAGGTTCGCCAAGGATTGGTCGTTTATAGTTGGAAGTATAGAAAATGATGGACCATATTGACATATTCTGTAAAAGAGGCAACTCTTGTTCAGAAGTGATAGTCAAAATGGGGATGTGGAAATATTTCCATAGGTGGAAGTTATTCCTTAAATTTGTGTAAGATTAGAAAACTTAATGCAAGAAGGATGTTCAAAGGTATGTACTTTTAATTTGAGAATTCGGTTCCATGGAATTTCTCTCCATTGGAATACTTTGTAATTTCTGTTGCCAAGTATCTTTGAATTTTGTGCATAGTCATTACAAGAGGATCATTGCATATAAGTTTAGAATCTAACAGATTACAGTAAATGGCAAAATTTTGATATGCTTACTTTTACGGTAAGGGTTTGGGATTGTGAAATAAGCATCATTGAAATGTTTTCAATTGATCTATTTCATAAATTGAGGATCATAGACAAACATTGTATGCATGCTTGGAGCATGGCATAACTATTGTTTAGACAAACATAGTGTGCATTCTTGGAACATGGCATAACTATTGTTTTAATTCAAGTATTAAGTTGATTATTTGAAACATTCTACAATGAATAATGAGTAATCAATATGGCTCAAAAGTTTTGGGGCCATATAGGATTAGTATTACTCTTGTGTTTCACTTTGCATGTTTTTACTTCCCTAATAACTATGTTATTCAAACCATCCACAGTCGATCATACTTTGGAAGTAGGTATTGAGGCAAGACTTTCACGAATGGGTCTGTAGTTTGTCTAGGTGTTTTCGACATAGTTGTAGTGTTCATGAGTGCTCCTGGATAATGACTCGAGTATTGGATTCAACCCGCGCTCATCTGAATCACTTCATGGATTTTACCACGAGTGATTGTGAGACGATAATATCTTATATTATTGAAACCAAGACATGTGAGTCGTAACTTACAAGTCGGTTCCACATTGATAATATGAAAACGTAGGGGTAACTCGGTGTTAAAAAACATATTATTGTGTGTGATTTGATGAGTAAGTTCAAGCGAGCATTTGAGTCGAAGTTTATCCATTCCTCTTACCCTTGGAGGGATAAAAGCGATATATGTGGCCCTTCGATGATTTAGTGATGACAAACCTAAGTAATTAGCCAAGTCTGGACTGATTTGATTTGTTCAATTAGTCGGTCGTCATAAATCGTAAATCGGGAAACAACAGATGGATAAAGAGAATGATTATAATCCATTTCTCATGTCCATATGATATCTAGAATGGAGGAATATATAATCCCTTATCTAATGGACGCGTCATTAACTAGGTTAGAGTTTGACAGCGGCTTTTAAGAGGTACAATTGCTAGTCGGGTTGCGGTGTCGTACTTGCAATAATAGTTATTAGACTTATCCAAGTGGGAGACTGTTGGATTAATGTCTAAGTCCATCACTATATTTGGTATGTACTTGACCCGAGAGTAGGATGGTCCATTTGGGTTGCATGGCACCGGAACAATCTAAAGGTTGGATAATTAAGAAGAGGTTATTTATGGTTTATTAATATATTATAAGTTCTAATATATTAATACGAAATCATATTATTTAATTAGTATTGATCAATAATTAATTTGGAATTAATTTTGTGATCAAAAGAGACTAATTAAATATATGGGGATTGATTATGTAAATCACTCATTCTTATAATGTGGGCTTATGATCCATAGTTCTTTATGTTGGGCTAAACCCATGTGGTGAACCATGGAGGTTGAAACCCATGGAGCATGAGGAATATGGAAGGTCATGCACATTAGGGTTTGCATGGTGTAACCCTAATTAAGACACACTATATAAGAACCCCTCTAGCTCATTAAATCGTCACTAAGGTGATACAGAAGAGGGAAAACCGATTTTATGTCACAACTAGGAATTTTGATGCTTTGTAACAACAACAATGATAACAATTGTAAACCAACAATGTGAAAGCATGCATGATGCTTATTCAATAACAACAAAACTTCCATCAAACACTTTATACAAGCACTACAAATAGTCAACAAAGAATTGGAAGCCCTAGAAATCCCGGTTTAAGTCCATTTTGGACTAGGATTTCCTTATTGGGCCTAATGGACCAATAAGCTTACAATTTAACTATCACGAACATAGAACTCTCAAATGGACCCTAATTGGACCCATATACATGAAACATAATATTTTAGGCCTTATAAGCCTAAAATGAACTAGGTTATCTTTAATGGGCCTTATTGGACCACAACAAATTTATGTAGCCCTAATAGATCATAAAAATCATTCCTTGATTTATTTTGGGTCAAAAATCACCTAATTGGGCCATAAGATTGACTTAAGCACAAGAAGCCCAAATTTTCCTTTCTCTTTCTCCTCTTCTCGGCCCAACTACACAAAGGAGGGAAGAGTTGACTTCCACATGCCACCTCATTATTATATGTTGGTATTCCATGCATTCATCTCATGTTCCCATGCAACATCCTTTCAATTCTCTCTCTTTCTCCTCTCTCTTTTTCTCTCGGCCGAAACCAACTCAAACACACACACACTCTCAAAAATCTCTCTCAAACACATAAGAACTCTCTTCATTCTTCATCAAATTTTCGAGATTTAGGAGCTTTTCAAGGAGATTATTGCACAAAAATCATCATCTAAGGTAATTTCATGCTTGGATCCATGATCTAGATTCTTTGTTATATCAAAAATCTCTTCCTAATCTATTCAAACTCATGATCACCATCTTAGAAACCTCTAAGTTCGAGATCTTCCAAGAAGGCTTGCTAGGATGGAAACTTCTTCACTTCTTCCTTCTAAATCGAAAACAACAAGCAAAGTTGAGCTTCATACCCCTCTCTTTTCGGTTTTCATAAGTTTTATGGGGGAGAATACAAGTAAAATGTGTAGATCTATGTGTATGTGTATGCTATGTATGATTTTATGCATGTATGTGTGATTTTATGTGTTTTTGTGTTGAATATGTAAACAAAAAGGGAAGAAATCTCGAGATCTATGTCCTAAGAAGGAAAACAAACATGATCTAAGTTATATTACACTAAACAAGTCAAGAATATTAACTTACAAGATTGTGATAAACATATTTCAACATAAAACCCATTTTTGGGCTTAAATTGTCAAAAATACAAAAGTTGGGTTAAAAATTGCCAAATCACGGTTTCTTAAAGGTCAAAAGAGTCAAAACTGTTACAATAATTGTTTTTATGAACATTATAACCTCCAAAGGACTTAAAATGTAAATATTAGCTTAATGGGCTAAATTTTGGGCTTTTCGGCCCAACAAGCCCAAAGTTGCAAAAATATGACATTTAAAGGGGCTGAAATGGTAAATTCTTCAAAACAGGGGATAACAAGTGTAACAAAACTATTTCAAGGGTTAAAAATGCTTTTCTTTTCCAAAAAGGATCAAAAATGCAAAGTTTTTAGGTTTTGGGCTAAAATTGTAAAAATTGCAAAAATTTGGGTTTAACCGAAAAATACTATTCTGGAAGGGCTGAAACTGCCAAAAAATAAGTCTTGAGTTAAAAATATCATTTAAACAAGTCTATGATGCAAAAGTGTCAAGAAAATGTTTTAAGGGCCTAAAATGACTTTTCTTTTATATAAATGACTAAAATTGTTATTTATAAAAAGAAAGAGGCTGAAAAGGTCAAACCACTATTTTAAACCACTTATTTTAATTATAGAATATTGAGACAAAAATACTAATCTACGGCTTACAAAATCAAAAGACAAATACACGTATAACTCCAAATACCGTTATAAACAAATCACTCGGTCTCGAGTCAATATAAAAATAACAAATCGTTCAATCGAACCCTCCAGTAGTTATGCGATACCTAAGACAAGTAAACATTCGACACTTGGGCTTGAAAGTTTCAAATCATTCTTGTTGGATCTTGCAAATCCATTAACATGATCTTTGGGGCCCATGGGAAAACGATTATATGTTATTGGGCCTCCTATGACCCAATTCCGTATAAAGGGACCTTCAATGGCTTTTATGTGCTATTGGGCCTTAGTGGTCCATTAGTATTGGTAGTAAGGTGAAAGTAATCAAATGCGAGATGGGCCAACGTGTTCTTCGCATCCCCGACAGCCTAAAGTAACTCACGAAAGTGGTAGGACTTCATACTCCTCTTCTCGCGGTTGCTAAGGCTTGTGAGTAATCAAAGTAAACAGACTCAGGTCTTTAATCAATAGTAATCAAGGTGGTTTGGATTAAGTGAGTAATAATGGACGGCACCTCTAAGGATCGTTTGTAGTTGGTAGTTATAACCAGTCATTATCAGGCATAGTTATAACGACTCACTAGAACTGATAATCTCCGACACCACCCGGGTAATCAAGGAAGAGTAATCAAAAATCATTCGTTGTGGCGGTATAGAAATTAGTAATCAAGTATATCTTTCGTCATTGGAAAACATTGGATTTTTCAGGAAATTCAACAACACTCGCTCGTAATCTAAATAAGTGTAATACAAAACTCCCTTTTTATACACATTATGAAATCATTCATGCATCAACTTATGGATCTTCACACTTTGATAAACTATTGTCTTTTCAGAAAATATCGGATTTTCTGGGTTTTACAAACTACACAAATCATTTTTATCACAACATTGCTTATGAACTCACCAACATTTCATATGTTGACGTTTTCCAAAATAACTTGTATTCTCAGGTAACAGGTAAGCGGAAGGGTAATATCAAGTAATGTTAGGACGTTATGTTTTTGAAAACTCTCAAACAATTTATGTTATGAGTGTGTAATATTTTAAAACGATGTACTGGATGTAAACAATATCAGTTGTAATGTATTGATGCATGGTGATGTTTATGTTATGATTCATGTATATTCATTGTAATGGTATTCAATTGAAGTCACGCGAGCCCCCGGACGTTTCCGCCGTCTGGTTTCGGGGGTGTGGCAGGTTGGTATCAGAGCTCTATTTATAGTGAACTGGCATATCTAACCACACATTGATATGCAACTATAAACTAAAGAGGAACTAAAACAACTCTGAACAAAACAAATAAAACACAACGATGAAACATCTTTACTTGTGTGATATAGGAGAAAGAATATGATACCAAATCAAATAAGATAACACTGACATCTCAGTTAAGTCGGGACTATTCATGGTTGTAGTAAGGGGTGAATGTAGCCTGATCAACTACATTTCTCTGAAGTGCAACTATCACATGCTCCGGCAAAAACCTCGATGGTCAGTAAACCCAAAAACATACCCTTATTACCAAGAAGAGAACATTAAATTCAAATTACATAGTAACTAAAACATCTTAGAAGTAATGATTAGTACATTTATACACTCTCACAGACAGTATGGCCGGCTTCCATCACTCTGGAGATCCGTATTTCCCTAACCAGGGAAATAACGGATGGCTGGAGGAGGAACCCGAAGAAGACCCCGAGGAAGGGTCTGAAGAGGAACCTGAGGAGGAAGTCGAGGGCGGACCTGCCGAGCTAGTGGAGGTCCTGGAAGAAGAAGAAGTCGGAGAGGACTTCGAGGAAGAGCTTAGCAATGATGATGATTCGGACACAGAGTCCGAAGTCATCAAACCCCCTTACCCGACTAGGGTGCCCGCTCACCGGATGGGCCCGACCGGCCCTACACCCCCCTGGGATATCGATCTTTGGAGATGGAGCAGACAGTAGGGACAACGACCTCCATTCGGCATGTCACGCGAGTTCTACGACTTGAGGGAGGGAGGACCAGCTGATCGCGCACTTCCGGTCATGGTGAGACGACTGCGGAACACTGGCGACCTGGCGGAGAGCACCGCTGATCAGATGCACCAGATGCGGACTAGATTTGAGCGTGCAGAACAGGAGACGCGAGAGGTTATCCGAGAGTTCCACATGAGGCAGGTGAGATGGGAGACTCGCCTCCGAGATGCGGACGACAGGTGGCTCACCTTCAGGGAGCGTCCACTTCTTCAACACCACCCCCTGGCGCATCCCACCATGACTAGGGCTAGTCATATCTATCTTTAGTATTATGCTTAGGTGATCTATGCTATGTACCATCGACTCTATGTTTAAGTGATTACACTACTCATAGAGCCGTTACGCTGCCGAACTTGCACCACTTATGTATCAAGTCCACTCGTTGTCTTGGGTAACTTGGTTATAAAGTCCATAGTGATCCGCTCCCACTTCCACTCAGGTATCTCCCGTTGTTGGTGTAGACCTGACGGTTTCTGGTATTCGACCTTGACCTTTGCGCAAGTAAGGCATTTACTTACGAAGGTAGCAATCTCTGCTTTCATGTTAGGCCACTAGTATGACTTCTTGAGATCCCGATACATCTTATCTGAACCTGGGTGGACGGAATATCGAGTATTGTGCGCTTCCTTCATGACCAAGTCTCTGAAACCACTGTGCTTCGGTGTCCAGATCCGGTCCATGAGATATAAGGCTCCGTCACCCTTGGCTTCCAGGTTTTTATCCATTCCTCGCAGGGATTCTCCCGCTACATTTTCAGGTTTCAAAGCTTCGAGCTGAGTCTCCTTAATTTGTGTGGATAGATACGAATGGATGGTCATTGTTAGTGACTTGACTCTTCGTCCAGAATATTCCTTCCAACTTAGGGCGTCTGCTACTACGTTGGCTTTACCCGGATGATAACGAATTTTGCATTCGTAGTCGTTGAGTAGCTCGACCCACCGTCGTTGTCTCATATTGAGCTCCTTCTGGTTGAATATGTGCTGCAGGCTTTTGTGGTCTGTAAAGATAGTGCTCTTCGTACCATACAGATAGTGTCTCCAGATTTTTAGGGCGAACACAACCGCTCCTAATTCGATGTCGTGCGTGGTGTAGTTGACCTTGTGTGTCTTCAGCTGTCTTGAGGCGTAGGCGATGACCTTACCCCGTTGCATCAGAACACATCCGAGCCCTTGATCGACACATCGCAATAGACTATGAAGTCTTCTGTTCCTTCGGGGAGGGACAGTATCGGTGCGGTGCACAAGGCTCGCTTCAGCGTTTGGAACGCTTTCTCCTACTTCTCTTCCCAATCAAAGGCCACGCCCTTCTGGGTCAATGTAGTGAGGGGTTTCGCAATTCGAGAGAAGTTCTGAATGAACCTGCGGTAGTAGCCAGCGAGGCCTAGAAATGGACGGATTTCTGTAGGCGTCTTTGGTGCTGACCAGTTCTCAATAGCCTTAATTTTGGATGGGTCCACGTGGATTCCCTCTTCGCTAACCACGTGTCCTAAGAATTCGACTCTTCGGATCCAAAATTCGCATTTAGAGAACTTCACATATAGCTTCTCCGATCGCAAGGTTCCTAGGACTTGTCGTAAATGATCGCTATGCTCCTCCTTACTTCGAGAGTAGATAAATATATCATTAATGAAGACGATGACGAACTGATCCAAGTAAGGACGGCATACTTTATTCATCAAGTCCATGAATACTGCGGGCGCATTGGTCAAATCCGAATGGCATCACTACGAAATCGTAGTGTCCGTAACGAGTTCGGAAGGCTGTCTTCGGGACATCTTCCTCCAGCAATCGTAACTGGTCATACCCGGACCTCAGATCAATCTTGGAAAAGTAGCTCGCCCCTTGCAGCTAGTCAAATAAATCGTCTATGCGAGGAAGTGGGTAACGATTCTTGACTGTAAGATTGTTCAGTTCCCTGTAATCGATGCACATACGGAACGATCCGTCTTTCTTCTTCACGAACAATACTGGTGCTCCCCAGGGTGAGAAGCTTGGTCTTATGAAGCCCTTGCTGAGCAATTCGTTAAGTTGACCGGACAGTTCTTGCATCTCAGCAGGTGCTAGACGATAGGGAGATTTGGCTACGGGGGTCGCTCCTGGAATTAAGTCGATTCGGAATTCGACTTGACGTTGCGGAGGTAAACCCGATACTTCTTCAGGGAATACGTCGGGGAAGTCGCGTACTACGGGAAGGTCTTTTAGGTCTTTTGTTTTCTGGCTCGTATCTACAACATGCGCCAGGAATGCACGATATTCCTTACGCAAGTACTTCAGGGCTTGAATACTCGAGATGATATGAAGACTCGTACTGGATTTGTCTCCGTAGATCAACAAGGTTTCGTTATCGGGTAAGTTTAGACGGATTGCCTTGTCGAAACATAGGATATCGGCACGATGGAAACTCAACCAGTCCATGCCTACAATGACATCGAAGCTCTTGATAACTACTGGTATGAGGTCGATTGGGAACGAATGATTATCTAGCGTGAGGGTACAACCTATGTAAATCTCGTTAGAACTCTCTGTCTTACCGTTAGCCATTTCTACGATGAAGGTTTCTTTTAGTGTTTGCGGTGATTGTTTAAGTAGGTGTTTGAATTTTTGGTTTACAAAGCTTCTTTCTGCCCCACTGTCGAATAGGATACAAGCATAAGAGTTATTGAGAAGGAACGTACTCTTGACTACTATGGGGTCTACTACGACTTCATTATGGCCAATAGCAAGTAGTCTTCCTGCTCCTCCCGCATTCCCAGCTTTCGGGCAGTTTATTTTGAAGTGCCCTATCTCGCCACACCCGTAGCAGGCTTGACTCACTCCGGTACTGGGAATCTGGGTGATGGGTTTGGGTTGAGATCTACAAAACCGGGCGGTATGGCCCTTCCGGTCGCAGTTAGTGCAGTGCATCTCACGGCAGGGGCCGTTATGATGGAAAGAGCACTTGGTGCACTTGGGTAAGTTCCATGTATATGTTTTGGCGGGTACAGGGACAACAGGAGTAGTGGCAGCACGGACAGCCACCGTTTGTTGTTTCTTGGAAGGGTGTTGATTTGACTTGCCCTTCTTTCGGTCCCAACGCCTCTTCTTGTTGTCAGCCGCGTGGGTTAGTGTTGCGGTAGTTGTTGCAGTTGTTGATGGAGTAGAAGGAACTTCATGATCGATGAGCCTTTGGGCCAATTCCTTGGCACTGTCAAAGGTCGTAGGGTGTGATGCTAGAACATTCCCTCGATACGGGGGCACTAAACCCCAAATGTATCTCTCAATTTTCTTGCCTTCGGTGGGGACCATGTTAGGACATAGAGTCACCAGGTCGCATAACCTGTCTGTATAAGCCACTATATCGGTCCCCTTCATCTTGAGGCCCCACAGTTCCTCCTCCAGCTTCTAAATTTCGCCCCTCGGGCAGTACTCCCTCGTCAACAGGTCCTTTAGTGTATCCCAGCCCATGGCGTTGTCTGTCACCAAGGGGAGTGATTTGACATGGCCATTCCACCACGTCAAGGCCCTTTCGGTGAAGGTGCAAGATGCAAACTTTATCTTTCTCTCTTCGGGGCAAAAGCACATCTCAAAGATTGCCTCAGTTCTTTCGGCCCATTGGGACAGTGCAATTATCCCTCCGGTCCTATTGAAGTATGTTGGCTTGCAGCTCATGAAATCGTTATAGGTACACCCCTACGTGGGTGGATTTCACCATGTCTAGAGTTGGAGCCCATTCCGGCTCCACTAGCATCACCAGAATTTATTTGGGCCATAGCTGCGGTCACAACTGCGGTTATAGCTGCCTGAAACATCACTGCATCGAACTGCGGAGGAGGTGGTGGTGGTGGAGTTTGAGTTGCAGGTCTGCCCCTAGTCGGACGCGGACGAGGCGGCATCTTATACTGAAAGTTGATGTGGATGGTGATAATAGTGAGAAACAATTGTGAGAATGTCTCACGGACTAAATTGCCACAGTCCGTAATAACAATAGAGTAGTAAAACACATGTGTAAGAGCTTCCCTTAGATTAGATAACTGCCAACATTACTGGAATTACTGATGTAAAAAGAGTTCGGGAAAAACGACCCAACAGAAGGTCTTACATCAAACCATAACAGGAAAATGTTGGCAGCTTAGAAGTCTAGTTAGAGTACTTTTTAAAAGCTAGGAATATTTTACAGACAAGTGCTCCCTAGGGCACAGAAAGAAAGGCTATTCCTTAATTCAAAAGAAAGATGAGTCAACATCCTCTAATGACGACGGTTATTCCTCGGACGGATCCTCAGATCTGCCAGTTGGCGCTGCATGTCGAGTAGGCGCTGCTCGTACACACGCTGGCGTACGCGATGCTCTATGACTTCTGCCCTAGTCTCAGCTAGTGCCTGAAGTAGAGACTCGCAGTCATTCTGAGTCCTCTCGTTAGCATCTTGCAGACGGCGGATATGGACGTCACTCAACCTGGTGTGGGTGACTATCTCAGCAATTCGGTTAATGGCGGTTCTCCCCTGAATCTCGTTTCGAGCAACCCTGCGGACTAGAATAGGCAGGACCCTGTCCGCAGTGCTTCCTTCGTTCACGTTGTAGAACCCTTGGTCTCCGTTGTAGGCGATAGGTTGGTCTAGCTCTTGACTCCAAGCCTCCAAACTCTCCACCCACAGATGTGTTGGGCCTCTGAACACTGGGCGTTGGTTAGGGTTTGGAGCTGCTGGGGGTATGTTGTTGACTTCGGGTTCGGAGTCAGAGCTATCCGAAGAGCCTCCTGCACGGTGATTATCCAGGAGAATTGGGTGATCGACTTCAGGCTCATTACCGAGCCACCCACCGTTTCCTTGGTTTGGATAGTACGGATCATCAGGGAGATAAAATCCAGCCATTCTATCTACGCGAGAAAGGGGAAAGAATAGTTAATAGACCTACTAATCTAAGATACTTATAAGATGATCGTTATTAGTTGATTCAATACTTGCATAGTGCATACCAATTACATGCAACTGAAACAGGATAGACCTTCGAATAAGTGACCCTAACTCTAAATCCACAACCAAACAAGGAACAGAAAGTAAAGCAAAGATCACAGATTCTAAGTCTATAGCGCCTTAGTCAAATGTAACCGCAGAGTATCCACTTAGCAACTATTGTCCTACTAGTAACGACCTTTTTAGTTCTCACATGTGTAACCTATAGTAATGCAAAATACCCCTATGGTATTCCGTTCTAATGTTCTTGTTGTGGTAGTGTTGGTAAGTTTTTAGACTTGTTGCAACTCCACGACCATTCTTAGGCACATGCTAGTCACTCCTCGGGAAATGTAGTTGATCAGGCTACATCCCCCCCAGATTTGACTATATATCTCTAAGCCTAATCGTGCTGTCCAACAATCTTAATACTTTTGTTCTGTTCTAGTATGATACTGACCTTGGTATGGATAGATGGATATATATATACTTAGTTAAATATTTTATTATTTAAAAGTATATATTCTTGGTCAGAGTGTTTTTAATCCCGATGTGTTTATAGTTCGTATATCTTTTATGGGTTGATATACTTGATTCACTATAAACAGAGCTCTGATACCAATCTGTCACACCCCAAAACCGAGAATGGCAGAAAACATTATGGGGTGGAGGACGTTATGTACAGTATCATAACAATGCATAATAGTAAAGACAAGTAACAACATCCATTGCATTAGTATAATAATTGTAATACAAGCGTGTTCTGTATAGTTTGTAAGACACCAAAAGTATAATCAAAATAAAAGATAAGTCTTGTATGTTCTCCATCTTCTCAAAATCTTCATATGTACCTGTCTACTGATGACCTGGGAATACAAGTTATTTTGAAAGCAAGTATCAGCCTAAAGCTGGTGAGTTCATAAGTATTTAGTGTCATTGCTTGTATAAAAATGTTAGCAACGATGTAGTGTAGTAATTGGTTTCAAATGTTTTGGAAATAGTATAATCCCTAGAAAACCTTATGTTTTCTAGTAAAAAGTAGCCTTCTACCAAGAACCGATTTGTTGTATGTTTGTTCTTTTGTAAAGGTAAGGGTTTTTCCCCAGTGAAAACTATTAGTATATAAGAATATAGTTTACTGAAATGAGTATGTGACAAAGTCACAAAGTGATGAAAATACAGACTCCAGGTGGTACTGAGTGAACAATACGCCTCGAAAAGTCTAAGCAGATATATGCAGACTCCAGGCGGTACTGAGTGAACAATACGCCTCGAAAAGTCTAAGCAGATATATGTAGACTCCAGGCGGTACGCCTCGAAAAGTCTAGAGCAGTAAATATGTAGACTCCAGGCAGTACGCCTCGAATAGTCCAGAGTAGTAAATATGTAGACTCCAGACGGTACGCCTCGCAAAGTCCATTTTTGCCTTAAAATACTTATTTAGTTAATTTAAGGTTTGAATGTGAACTCGTATATAACCATGCTAATTGATGGCTGAAAAAACTAATGACCCTCCAGGTCACACGTAGTATCGTGGCATATTGTCACCCCTGGGCCTAGTCGGCTCGGACTGTAGCTAGCAGTCGGGATGTGGGAACATCTGTCCCGTATAGATCTATACCCATAATGCCCGCTCTCCCTCCAGGAGACTCTAGTTACACGGTGATAGCACAATGAAGTGTCGTATCGAGAGACAGTATGTCACATTCTAATTAGAGAAATGATATGTTGTATAGTATGCAATTGTATAATGATGTTTTCTCTGTAATAGTATATAGAGTTTTCTTTGTATAGTATTCTCTTTGTATAGTGTATAGTGTTCTCTTTGTATAGTATATAGTGTTCTCTTTGTATAGTATATAGTGTTCTCTTTGTATAATGTATAATGTTCTCTTTGTATAGTATATAGTGTTCTCTTTGTATAGTATATAGCATGTATTGACTCTTAACTGTACCGACCCTGGTAGTGTCATTGGAATAGTAGTAATGAGTAGTAACCCTTAACTATACCGATTATAGTTATATAGTAATGTTTGTTTGCAAGCCTTTGTTGCACAAAGGTACTGAACTGCAGTGAAGACTTTTATATCCAACACGAATATATATGATATATAACTAAGAATTCAACGACAGTCGGACAAATAACAGAATACCCTAAGTCCACAACCAAACAAGGAACAGGAAATCGGGTGCGCTATTAGTCCTGAGTCCTTCAACTCTTATTTATATAAATATATTAGCATAGATATGGGTTTGAAAATAAGATAGGATAAAAGAGTTTGAAAACATTTTTAGCATTTTAAAGTTTTAATAGAAGGTTTGAAATTCTTGAAAATCCATAAGTTTGATACCCATTTGAAGGTAATAGGAAATCCTTTTGTTTGTTGTAGTTGTAAATCGCATGATGATTAGAGCAATAACTAGAATGGTCCAACTTGTATTCCCCCTCATAAAAGCATTTAAATTCATTTAAAAAGGTTAAATAGGGGTATGAACTCACCTATAGTGAGCAACTTGAATGAAAGATCGATATAGGATCGTCGGGTGTTAATTGAAGTCTTGAGCACAAACGAGTCCTATTTTCATGTAATAACACTTATATGAATACACTAGTAGATATAACCACTAATGGTGATAGGGACATGTCCTAAGGACATAAAAAGTAGCCTTCTACCAAGAACCGATTTGTTGTATGTTTGTTCTTTTGTAAAGGTAAGGGTTTTTCCCCAGTGAAAACTATTAGTATATAAGAATATAGTTTACTGAAATGAGTATGTGACAAAGTCACAAAGTGATGAAAATACAGACTCCTGGTGGTACTGAGTGAACAATACGCCTCGAAAAGTCTAAGCAGATATATGCAGACTCCAGGCGGTACTGAGTGAACAATACGCCTCGAAAAGTCTAAGCAGATATATGTAGACTCCAGGCGGTACGCCTCGAAAAGTCTAGAGCAGTAAATATGTAGACTCCAGGCAGTACGCCTCGAATAGTCCAGAGTAGTAAATATGTAGACTCCAGACGGTACGCCTCGCAAAGTCCATTTTTGCCTTAAAATACTTATTTAGTTAATTTAAGGTTTGAATGTGAACTCGTATATAACCATGCTAATTGATGGCTGAAAAAACTAATGACCCTCCAGGTCACACGTAGTATCGTGGCATATTGTCACCCCTGGGCCTAGTCGGCTCGGACTGTAGCTAGCAGTCGGGATGTGGGAACATCTGTCCCGTATAGATCTATACCCATAATGCCCGCTCTCCCTCCAGGAGACTCTAGTTACACGGTGATAGCACAATGAAGTGTCGTATCGAGAGACAGTATGTCACATTCTAATTAGAGAAATGATATGTTGTATAGTATGCAATTGTATAATGATGTTTTCTCTGTAATAGTATATAGAGTTTTCTTTGTATAGTATTCTCTTTGTATAGTGTATAGTGTTCTCTTTGTATAGTATATAGTGTTCTCTTTGTATAGTATATAGTGTTCTCTTTGTATAATGTATAATGTTCTCTTTGTATAGTATATAGTGTTCTCTTTGTATAGTATATAGCATGTATTGACTCTTAACTGTACCGACCCTGGTAGTGTCATTGGAATAGTAGTAATGAGTAGTAACCCTTAACTATACCGATTATAGTTATATAGTAATGTTTGTTTGCAAGCCTTTGTTGCACAAAGGTACTGAACTGCAGTGAAGACTTTTATATCCAACACGAATATATATGATATATAACTAAGAATTCAACGACAGTCGGACAAATAACAGAATACCCTAAGTCCACAACCAAACAAGGAACAGGAAATCGGGTGCGCTATTAGTCCTGAGTCCTTCAACTCTTATTTATATAAATATATTAGCATAGATATGGGTTTGAAAATAAGATAGGATAAAAGAGTTTGAAAACATTTTTAGCATTTTAAAGTTTTAATAGAAGGTTTGAAATTCTTGAAAATCCATAAGTTTGATACCCATTTGAAGGTAATAGGAAATCCTTTTGTTTGTTGTAGTTGTAAATCGCATGATGATTAGAGCAATAACTAGAATGGTCCAACTTGTATTCCCCCTCATAAAAGCATTTAAATTCATTTAAAAAGGTTAAATAGGGGTATGAACTCACCTATAGTGAGCAACTTGAATGAAAGATCGATATAGGATCGTCGGGTGTTAATTGAAGTCTTGAGCACAAACGAGTCCTATTTTCATGTAATAACACTTATATGAATACACTAGTAGATATAACCACTAATGGTGATAGGGACATGTCCTAAGGACATAAAAAGTAGCCTTCTACCAAGAACCGATTTGTTGTATGTTTGTTCTTTTGTAAAGGTAAGGGTTTTTCCCCAGTGAAAACTATTTGTATAGAAGAATATAGTTTACTGAAATGAGTATGTGACAAAGTCACAAAGTGATGAAAATACAGACTCCTGGTGGTACTGAGTGAACAATACGCCTCGAAAAGTCTAAGCAGATATATGCAAACTCCAGGCGGTACTGAGTGAACAATACGCCTCGAAAAGTCTAAGCAGATATATGTAGACTCCAGGCGGTACGCCTCGAAAAGTCTAGAGCAGTAAATATGTAGACTCCAGGCGGTACGCCTCGAATAGTCCAGAGTAGTAAATATGTAGACTCCAGACGGTACGCCTCGCAAAGTCCATTTTTGCCTTAAAATACTTATTTAGTTAATTTAAGGTTTGAATGTGAACTCGTATATAACCATGCTAATTGATGGCTGAAAAAACTAATGACCCTCCAGGTCACACGTAGTATCGTGGCATATTGTCACCCCTGGGCCTAGTCGGCTCGGACTGTAGCTAGCAGTCGGGATGTGGGAACATCTGTCCCGTATAGATCTATACCCATAATGCCCGCTCTCCCTCCAGGAGACTCTAGTTACACGGTGATAGCACAATGAAGTGTCGTATCGAGAGACAGTATGTCACATTCTAATTAGAGAAATGATATGTTGTATAGTATGCAATTGTATAATGATGTTTTCTCTGTAATAGTATATAGAGTTTTCTTTGTATAGTATTCTCTTTGTATAGTGTATAGTGTTCTCTTTGTATAGTATATAGTGTTCTCTTTGTATAGTATATAGTGTTCTCTTTGTATAATGTATAATGTTCTCTTTGTATAGTATATAGTGTTCTCTTTGTATAGTATATAGCATGTATTGACTCTTAATTGTACCGACCCTGGTAGTGTCATTGGAATAGTAGTAATGAGTAGTAACCCTTAACTATACCGATTATAGTTATATAGTAATGTTTGTTTGCAAGCCTTTGTTGCACAAAGGTACTGAACTGCAGTGAAGACTTTTATATCCAACACGAATATATATGATATATAACTAAGAATTCAACGACAGTCGGACAAATAACAGAATACCCTAAGTCCACAACCAAACAAGGAACAGGAAATCGGGTGCGCTATTAGTCCTGAGTCCTTCAACTGTTATTTATATAAATATATTAGCATAGATATGGGTTTGAAAATAAGATAGGTTAAAAGAGTTTGAAAACATTTTTAGCATTTTAAAGTTTTAATAGAAGGTTTCAAATGCTTGAAAATCCATAAGTTTGATACCCATTTGAAGGTAACATGAAATCCTTTTGTTTGTTGTAGTTGTAAATCGCATGATGATTAGAGCAATAACTAGAATGGTCCAACTTGTATTCCCCCTCATAAAAGCATTTAAATTCATTTAAAAAGGTTAATTAGGGGTATGAACTCACCTGTAGTGAGCAACTTGAATGAAAGATCGATATAGGATCGTCGGGTGTTAATTGAAGTCTTGAGCACAAACGAGTCCTATTTTCATGTAATAACACTTATATGAATACACTAGTAGATATAACCACTAATGGTGATAGGGACATGTCCTAAGGACATAAAAACACTTAGGATTAAGTGTTACCAACTCTTAAGGTTGCACATAAGGAGTGTATGGACTTATATTGGAGTGTAAGGCCACAAAAACATGGATTTTGTGTGTGTGCGGCCAGAGTGTGCGGCCAAGCCTGTGTGCGGCCACACACTCATTATGGAGTGTGTCAAAAACGTGGTTCCAAGCCTTTGGGGTGTTCTAGTGAAGGTGTTTAGACCATTGCATAACCGGATTGGGAGTTTGGGGCCATTTTGGACCCTTAAAAGGGTGTGTGCGGTTGCACATGGCGTGTGCGGTCAGGTGTGTGCGGGCAGGCCTATGTGCGGCCGTACACACTCCTACAAATGTGTCCAAATCGATTTTCCAAGGCTTTGTGATGATCCTAAGGAGTTGTTTTGGTCAATGCTAAGCTTTGGGTGAGTGTTTAAGCCCATTTTAGGACCAAAAGATGTGTGTGCGGTCACACATGATGTGTGTGCGGCCGTACACACATGAATATCATCTAAAATGATGATTTCATGGATCAAACTCGAGGAAAAGACTTTCTAACGTGTTGTAGTAAAGATCTAAGGGTGTTTACTTACTTGTTTTGATGATTGGAGAGGAAAACTTGAAGGACTCTTGAGAGAGAAATGTTCCAGCTTCAAGGAGTGTGAAAAGGGTGTGAGGTTGACTTGGGGTCCTCTATATAGGCTAGAGAGTGAGGCTGGGAGGGTGTGCGGTCGGCTGTGTGCGGCTGGCTGGCCGCACACTCAGGTGTGCGGCCGCACACACCTTGCAAGGTGTGTTTGGCCCGATTTTGTGATGTTTTACCCATTCTAACCCTTCCTAAGACTCGTATCTCGATTGAATTAAGCCTAAAACACTTATATAGACCCAAAACATCATAATAAAATAGTAAAACGATGCTATTTTTGATAAAAGTGAAGGATTTGTACAGGTTGGAAATTTCAGGTTGTCACAGTTGTAAAAAGTACATTGTCCAAAATTTCAGATTTAAAGTTAAAAAAACAAATCAGGTCTAAAATAGAAATCCGAAATCCATTACATTTAAATTTTTCTTTAACTCGTTTTTAGTAAACAGTAAAAACATATAAGGTTTCCCTGTTGCATCAACGGATTCCATAACACGTTTACATCGACGAAGCGTCCACAATTTTGGATCGAGTTTACCTGCACTTCCTTCACCTGATGACGTGACTGAAATTTGTTGAGGTTCTTTCCTTACATGCTTAGTACCACCGAGATTAACAATCGTCATCATTTCCAGAACTATCCACATTTTATCTGCGAAGGATGTGATTTATAGACAAGTTAGTTAAGAGTACAATTATTTATATTCATCATCTAAAAGTTTTAAATATTAACAGATTAAAAACACACCAAGGAAGTAGAACTTGAGTATGATTATCCATAATCATAGTAAAAAAGTTTTAAAAGTGAAACAAATTACAAAACACACCAACAAACTAGATCAAATAGGGCTACATTTGTTTCATTGCTATCATCTAAACCTTCTAAATCTTCAGGTAATTCCTCACTAATTTCTTTGGGGATAGTATCATAATCAAAAAAATCATCTAAATCTTCTTTAAAAGCTTCAACATATTTAATTTCCACAAACACTTTTTCACTATCTTCTACATGAAACTCTAAATTTTCACAATCTGATGCTTGAATGGGGTTTGTGTCCGACGGTCTTCCTACATGTTCGAACATATCCTCTACATCCTCATTATCCAGAATATCCCATAAATGCCTATGTGTGCTTCTTTCCATGATTTTCCAGCCCGACTCACGCGTAGGATCGTTTATATAGAAAACTTGTTTTGCTTGATTTGCCAACACAAAAGGATCTTCATTATAAGCTTTTTTGGTTGTATCTATAGATATGAAATGAGGTTCAAACATCACAGGCTTCCTTTTACGGTCGGTATCAAACCAAATGCATTTAAATAAAATATATCGGTATCCTTTTATGAATAAAAATTCAAGGACTTCATCAACATATCCATAATAATCTTCTTCAACACCATTATGAATTCCTACAGCTGTGACTCCGCAATTTTGAGTCCTCCTATGATCATCTCCTGACTTAACAATAAATTTAACTCCATTTACTATGTATCCACTATGTGATATAACTCGATTATCTGGACCACGAGATAGTGCATACAAGCCTTCGTTGATTGCCGATGAATTTTTCTCCTACATTATTCCTATATGTTCACCATTTCCAAAAAAGTAAAGGTAGTTTGATCATTCGGACATGAGTAAATGATATAAATTATGTTATAGTAACATTAGATGTGATGAAAACCAAGATGGAAATGTAGATTGTTGTAATTCACTAAAATCTAAGGATGCTTGATGTTGTCTTTCCAAGAAATTCAACTGCTCACTGTCAAGTGTAAGTAAGTCTTAAATACCTTGAGATACAAAAAAGTCAATTCACTATGAACGGTAAAATGTACTTACTTCAGGTACAGTTCAACTTGTAAACAATTAGTTAAGATAAACCACTATGCTTTGTTTATTGAAATGTTTGAAAGCCTAACAGTTTCTCGCTTCCCAATTCCTCAGCCATTTAATATGAAAATATCCAATTTATAGTCGCGATCATCACTAGTAGTTTGATCGTCATATCTACCTCGCTTATCTAATCTCGAATCAACACCAAGTAAATAGTTTGAACAAAATATAAGAGCTTCTTCAACAACATAACCTTCTGCAATTAAACCTTCGGGTCTAGCTTGGTTTCTAACATATTTCTTTAAATGGCCGAGATACCTTTCAACTAGATACATCCACCTTGATTATACATGTCCTCCTAAAATATCCTCTTGAGGTAGATGAACTCACAAGTGCATCATAACAGTAAAAACGGAGGGAGGAAATATTCGTTCAAGCTTGCAAAGAATCTTAACTATCTCTTCTTGCAAAGTTTCCAACTCTCTCACAAGTAACGTGGCTGAAGTTAGAATCTTCAAAAAATCGAGACAACTCTGTCAATGTATCACGTATACGCTTATCCAAAAGCCCACAAACAACAATAGGGAGTATACGTAGCATGAAGACATGATAATCATTTGATTTAAGCCAATATATCTTACTTTGCTCGAGAATAACATTTTTTTCCCAAGTTTGTGGCATACCCATCAGGAAAATGCACAGACTTAACTAGAGAGAAAAAATTCTCTTTAATATAGTTAAGACATATGGAGCGGGCGGTTTAATACAATGATCATTTTTCTTCACCAAGTGAAAATTCTTGCGTATGTTCATATCTTGAAGATCTCAGCGAGCTAGGTCACTTTCTTTTATCCTCTTTTATATGTTTAATAAAGTTCCAAAGAAGTTCTCACCCACATTTTTTATAACATGCATGACATCAATGTTATGACGCATTAACAACTTACACTAGTATGGTAGTTCAAAAAATATGCTTTCCTTGACCAATCTAACTCGCGGTCGCTCCTTCTATGTTTTTGGCAGATGTGAGACTGTTTTTTTGCATGTGGACAGTGAGGGACATTTTCTAATTGGCGCAAGCAATCTTCTCCACTGATATGTTTGGGTGACACACTAGACTCTTTTTTCCCATTAAAATCTCGTGCATTCCTCCAAGGATGATCAGGGGGAAGAAATCGCCTATGACCTACATATGCTATTTTCTTTCATATATGAATCCTAGATGCATCTTCGTTGCATGTTGGGCATGCCATGTAACCACTTGTGCTCCATCCATACAAGTAACCATATGCAGGAAAATTAGTTATTGTCCACATAAGTGCCACATGCATGTTAAATGTACGTCCAAATTCAGAATCATATGTTTCAATACCCTTCTCCCATAGAAATTTCAAGTCATCTACTAGTGGACATAAATATACATCAATATCCTTTCCTGGTGAATCTTTTCCAGAAATCAACAAAGCCATCATAAATGAAGCATCAATCATAGACTTCCAAGGAGGCAGATTGTATAATATAAGCACAACATGCCAAATATTCTATGAAGTACTCATCGTCCCAAAAGGGTTGAAACCATCGCTCGCAAGACCTAGGCATACATTTCTGGGTTCTTTGGCAAAATCAGGGTAGATTGTATCAAAGTGCTTCCATGGTTTTCCGTCTGCTGGATACCTAAGAACTCCATATTCTTTAGACTTGTTGTGAGCGTGTCAGTGCATGTCCTTTGCATTATACCTAGAGGCATATATCCGCTTAAGTCTACCTGTGATGGGAAATTAACGCAAGACTTTGTTTGGTATCCTCTTTTGATGCATATATCCGCTTAAACAGGACATGATTGTAATTCCAAATTTTCCTTCCAAAACATTTCACAATCATTCTTGCATGCATGTATTGATTCGTATCCAAGTCCAAAAGTACGCAAATACTTTTTTGCCTCATAGTGGGTTTTAGGGATTATTGTGTCCTGGAATTCCTCACTCAATAACTTTAGTATCACATCCATGGACACATTTGTCATTATACATGTAACCTTCACGTGCATAAATCGTAATATAAATCCTAGTACAGAGAAAGTATCACATCGTGGAAATAATGGTTTCTCCATATCATCGGATAACTTGTCCACATTTGGATAACTAGTTTGATTATAAGACTCAGCCTCATCGTTGTCATCTACTCCTTCAGTTTTAGCTCCCACATGAAATGCATCACCAGGTAAAGCATCGACACCGTCATCTGATTCATTATCACTTTCATTATGTTCGTTGTTTATTTCATTTGCCCGACGACTTTCCCCGTGAAATGTCCATATTTTATATGACTGTTGAACGCCATGATGTGTGATATGATTACAAACTACATCAGGTGTATGCTTACTTACATTTAGACAGCTTTTACATGGACAGTGTGTACGACCTTTAGTATCAATGTAACCTTTATCTACCTCCGCAAATGCAATTGCCCCCTTCATGAACTTTGGATCGACCTTATTCGTGATTTTAGTCCAACTCTTGTCCATTTTATCTTCGTATGAAGTTGTTGAACTAAAAGGAACCAAAAAGAAGAAAAAGAAGAAACATAAAAAAACTACCATTGATGTTATATAGATAAAGTCTGTTTACATTTTGGTTGGCGGAATGCTGAAAAGACTATTCTACCCTTTTCTTATTTGATGTAAATTTCTTACATATACAATTAATTATTTACCACCAAATAACGAACACAATTTAAAATGAATGCATAGTTCAGTGTCTGATAAGAAATTAACTGTTATTATTGTTTTTGTTATGTGTTTGAAATTGCTTTTATAGTTGGCTTGTTTTTATTGAAAATAAGTCATATAGTTGCTAAATCTTTTCTGTAATTTATTTATTAATCTTAGCTATGAACCAATTCCAATTATACTACCTGTATTGTTCACAATTAAGCAAATCTAAAGGCTGATTTTATGGACTAAGGTAAGGAACTTGATAATATACACTGCGGTTGAAGAAGGAATGGTGTTTGGGAAATTCATGTTGAATGTAGAGTGTTGATATTGTGATTAATAAAAAGGTTTTACATTATGGACAATATTGTTGAAAGTTAAGCTACAATTAAATATTTGGTATTTCTTAAGGGTTAATTTAGTAATTTCTTGGTTATAGAAACTATTGTTCTGAGTGTCCTTGAACCGATGCCATGGTTTCAAGTCGCTGAGATTTTAATAGATGATATATTACTTATCTGAGAACTAATTCACTTAATTCACAAAGATTATCACAAAATATAAACAAACATAGAAATCATAGCAGGTCATGGACAAAAAAACATGATACAGAGGAGGAACAGGTGAAGAAAAAAACATGGGAAAAACGTGAATAAAACTTAATTAGAACGTCATAGATACATATCATGTTCATACTAAACTAAAAGAATCCAAATCTAACACATAAACTAAAAATAGGATGGTTTTTCCCAAAATACCGTTGGGTCAAACTTCTCCTATATTTTTATTATTCCAACAGATGCCATGAAAGGAGGTAACAGTTATGGAGTAAGGATAGACAGAGACAAAGAGATATAAACTGAATTGACAGAGATAATTAATACAACAAAAGAAGGATTTGGTTTTCTTTTCGGTTGTTTTCTTTGGAAATCACAATAGAATTACTTACCTCAGATTGACGAATGTTTGATTTTTTATGCGTGATTTTTTATGGGTTTTTTTTCTGATAAATAAAGAAAGCCTAAAGCTCTATAGATATGATTGATGAAAAGAAGTCTAAGTTTGGGTGTTCTCGTGTTCATCAAACGAAGTGGATATTGATGAAAGCTCTTTAGTTCTTTGTGATTCTAGTCTCGCTAAATCAAATAACACTGACTGAACAAAGAGCCACGACCAACATGAAATCAAATAACAAAAGCTAATGAAGCAAGATAAAAGTCGATTACTTACCTCAGATCAACAAATGTTTAACGAATAAATGTATGTTGTAGCCTTGGATTTCGATGCTTGTAGAGTTCCTTTGGTAGCAGTTCCTCTCGTAAGGTATTGATAGGGTTTAGTGTTGGCTAAACCGTTCGTCTATAGATTCCAGAATCATTGGTTACGGGAAGAGATTCTAGTATTGTTAATTTCACAATTTTATTTGATTCAGTTATGTGATCCATAATTCCATATGCACTCTTCTTTTTTCTTCTCCTTTCTTTTTTTATTTCAATTTTAATATGATTTTAATAAATACATGGATTTTGTAAATTGTTTATGTAATTTTTCTAAATTAGTTAGTTTTATGAATTGATTAAATTTTGAAAGTTAAACTTAATGAATCAATAAATTTGGTAAAATTTAAAAGTTATTGAATCAAACTTAGCATTCAAAAATTCTTCAATTGGTTTAGGTAATATTATATTTCCAACTTATAAAAAGGTTTAGGTAATATCATGTTTCCGATTTATAAAACAAAAATTGTAGCATACAATTGAAATATTTTTCTTATTATTTATAGATAACTTTCAATTTTATTCTTTAAATTGAAAAATACACCGTTTCACCCCACCCAATTATTATTGCCATTTGGCCGAACCCGACCATGTAAATAACCACAAGTAACCCTATATAAAAGAAACTATAGATCTGCCATTGCCAATTCCCCCACCACTACCACTTAGCCCCGCCCTTACATACAAACCCACACGAACAACATACCCTATCCTACCATATCCTAAATGTGACAACCCGAAAAAAATTTAAATTTTGCCTGGTAAAGCTCCGCCAGTCAACTCGACTGAGTCTCAAACTCATTTTTGCTATCATTTAGCCTCATTTAGAGTCCATTTAAAGGTCCAAAGGTCAGTAAATTCAAACATTGAGCGTAGGAATGGATCGCGTACAATTCTAGCATCAAAACCGGGCCTTACAGTACAACACAAGGAGTGTACAGTCGCACACATGGGTGTGCGGCCGCACACCCCTCTCCTGGCAGCACACTCACTTGTATAAAGTTGGGACTTAGCCTTCTTTCATCCCTTTTCACTCTCCAAGGCTTAGAACTCGATTTCTCTCTCAACTATCATCCGATTTTCAACTTAGATCTTCAAGAATGTAAGTGTTCTTCACTTGAATTGTTGTTAATCCTTCCAAACTAGTAACACTCTTTGATTTCATCCATTGGAAATCATGTTTTGACTAGGTCTTCAAATCTTCATCCATTTCACCAAGAACACCAAGAACACACACTTGTTCTTGGCGATTTTGGGCCTTCTCGAGCTTCCGGAGAGTAAGTACTCCTTCCCTATACTTGAATCTTGTTAAGAACACGAGATTAAGGCCTTGAAACTGCCCAGAGTTCAAGAACATATGGTGTGTGCGGCCGCACACACTCATGTGGCCGTACACCCCTCAAACATCCCCCAAACACCATCAAAACACCCCTAAAGGCTTGTGTACGGTAAATACAATTCCCCAAGCTCGTTATTTACTAGATAAGAGCCTTCGAAAACGTCCAAAACATGTTCCTCAAGGAGTGTGCGGCCGCACACACTCATGTGGCCGTACACCCCTTTGTTTAGTGCTTAAGGGCCTCCAATGTGCCTTTCTAGCTTCAACACTTGATGAACGTCACTCCTACACACTCCCCTGGCCGCACACCCATGGCCGCACACTTCCTCAAGTGGTCGTACACTTCCCTAATTTGAATCACATGTGATTCCAACACATGGCCAAAGTGTTTCCTAGTCTCGGAAGGTGTTTCCTTGCATATGGTTGCTTCCGAACACTATATTGATGTCAGTATATGAGAATATATGTCATTTAGGACTTGTTGTGTCTCGGGACTTCACTCATGGAACTTCTCATCCTTACACGTGTATTCGTTGAATCACCTGCATCCGGTGAGTTCATACCCTGTAATGAATCTTTTAACTGTTTTAAATGTTTTAAGGGGGGGAATACAAGTTGAACACAATATTAACTGTGTAATTGTTTGTTATAAACATTTGCAAAAGGATTACTTATGTCATTTATAAGTCGTCAAAACATCCCAAAGACTCTTTTCAAGTTATGTTACTTTATAGTTTAACAAAACTCCATTTTTAAAGTACCAACATAACTTAGTAGTAAAATGAGTCTTTTCCCCAACAGTTCAAGTTCGTTACTAATAAACTATAATAGGTATAGATTAAGTGGGCAATTCATACTATAACAGATACAAAGAGGAGAACATACTATAACAAGTACAAAACGGAAACATACTAGAACTAGTATAGAGAGAAAAACACCATACTAAGTACCAGGGAAGAGCACACCTAGTACCAGGGAAAGCACACTGAGTACCGGGGAAAAGTACACTAAGTACCAGGGAAAAGCACACCATACTAAGTACCGGCAAAAATCACGTTAATATATCTTTCCGGGTTTGCATTGACACTAGTACGATTTCACGTACCAGGACTAGCATGCGCGAGGTGATAAACTTAGCAATATGTCTTTCCGAGTTTGCGTTAACTTTAGTACGATTACACGTATTTGGGTTAGCAGACACGAGGTGATAAAATATAATAATAATAATATCTTTTCAGTTTCATGCGAATTCACATTAAACCTTTAATTAACCGACTTAGGACTAAAGGTTATTTTAGAATCCCAGAGGTGTATTGTACATTTAATACTACCTGGAGTCTGTATATTGTTACTTAAGACTCCCCGAGGTGTACTGTCCATTTAGTACTACCTGGAGTCTGTATTATATAACTTTATAACCAGCAGTGTCACAGCTGAGGAAAAACATCATTTTTCCCTATTACATTTACTCTGAGAACTTCTCACATAATCATTAATGCATAAACTTTATTTAGTTAATGAGAGTCTCACTTGGGAAAATACACACTAATACAAGGAACAAAACATACATAACATTTGATGCCTTGGTAGAAGGCTACGTTTAGTAGAAAGGGCCAGAATGCTAACCTTATGATTCCTTAAATGTATACATCAAAGGATACATATATGTCAATAGGATCCGACAGGTAATAGGATGTGTGCTCTCCGCTTCATTTCTTGTTCCTTGTTTGGTTGTGGGCTTGGAGCAGATTCACCCAGTCTATTATCTATTCGATCCTAGTTATATATGTTCAGTATACATTGTGTCATCATAAGGGTACCAGGCATGGGCCAAGTCATAGGACACAGAGTCAATGCACAGTTTTCTATTACAAAACACATTTTCCAAATTTGACGTTTGCTATACAAAACTAGAAACTTACTAGTTAAGGGTTTAATCCATTTTATTAAACCAGTATATACTCAAAGGAACTTCGGTGCCTAACTCTATAATACTTTAGTTTATAAAGCACATTTATATATCTTAATACCCAATAGGTAGTTGGATGAGTGCTTTCCGCCTTACTTCCTGTTCCTTGTTTGGTTGTGGGCTTAGCGCAGATTCACTCAATTAACTATCTAGTCGATATTAGATCATATATATCTAGTATAAACTAAGTGATTAGAGGAGTAATCACTGTGGTCTCCATTTTACTACAAGAAATAAGGGTTTTCTTAAAGAATATTTTCATTCAAATACAAAGGAACTATTACAGTTAACTCCGTGAGTACCAAGAGGATACACCAGGGTTATATACAATAAGGATCTAACAACTAATGGGATGTGTGGCATCTGCCTCATTCCCTGTTCCTTGTTTGGTTGTGGGCTTAGGGCGGATACACACAATCGATTGTTTGTTTACTCTGAGTTTTATGTAACTTGTATCCATTTAGTACACATAGAAAGGATTGTAGAGTCATTTTTACTCTTCTTTCATCAAGGCAGGAAATATAGGATTTCCTGGAGGAACAGGTGAACTTTTCTAAACAAAACTTACAACTTACTACATTTTACTAAGCTTTCTACAACTACTTACATCACTAAAATCTTATGAACTCACCAGCTTAATTGCTGATCAACTCTTTCAAATAACTTGTATTCTCAGGAGCCTAGTACACAGGTACTCACACTGGGATTCAAAAGATGGAGCAGTATAGCGTCAAGTCTTGTTTGTTACTTTCTTATGTATTCTATGTTTTTGTGAACACACCCTTTGTAAACACTTTCTTTCTAATGAAATGGTTGTTCATTACTTTGTTTACTATGATACATGTCTTGTGATACTTAACATGACGTCCTCCACCCCAGAACGTTCCGCCGTTCCGGTTCTGGGGTGTGACAGATTGGTATCAGAGCATTGTTTATAGTGAACTAAGTATATCAACCAATAAAAGATATACAACTATAAATACAATGGGGATTAAGTGCTCTGGATAATGATATATTTTAAGAGTATAACGATAAGTTATAAAAATATACCTACTTGCTTATACATGTATACATACTAGACCAAGTATCACAAGAAGAACAGAACTAAAAGTATTTAAAGGTTGAACACTGTCGTCAAACCTGAACAGTTATGTAATCATAGCTAGGATCAATATAGCCTGATCAACTATATTCATTCGAGATGTGACCGACATGTGTTTGGGAGTGATGTGGTGTTGCAACAGTCTTAAAATTTACCGAATACTAAGTCAAGAGAATACTAGAACAAGTACATTTGAGATAGAATATTATAGGAGTATTCTATGATACTATAACGTGATAACAAGTTCAAAACATACCAAGTTCATTACATTAGAATACTATGGGAGTATTCTGTGACACTATGACACGATAACATGTTTGAAACATACTATGTACCACACATTAAAATACTATAGGAGTATTTTAGGCACTATACAAATAAATTATGTGATAACTTAAAAGACCCTTACGGATAGGTCTATAATCTTGCAATGTATACTTCCAAGGTTATATATAATTGAGATTTTATAGACATAGAATTTGTGATCTACGCTTCACTACCTGTTCCTTGTTTGGTTGTGGTTTTGGTGTAGGATCACTTATTCGAAGGTCTATTTAGTCTTAAGTTATATACAACTTGTATACATTGTGCAATTATAGGAGGACTCTGTAAGGATCACCCCATAATGTTACATTTAAATCTCATAGATTCTTTAGACACTTCCATTCTCGCTCGGCAAACCCAGATAGATGTAACCTCTTCCTCATAGTAGACAACAGAAGAGTCAGGAGGAAACAAGAGTAAGTTCGTGAGAAGTTTTCAAGGAGGGGTCAACCGAAGTAACCAAAACGTCTTACATGCCACACTAATAAATAATAATCTTGTTAACTTAATGAGCGAGTGGAGACACTGCTCACACTATACGTTAGGATTATTTTCTTACATGCAGCTGCTAACAGTTATTCAGGTAACATATATTCATTCGAGGATGGCCATTTAAAATTCATAAAGTTTATTTAGTATAGACTCATTTATGAATTAATTCTAGAACCATGTGGAAGTCAGGACCCGATACACCCAGAACTGGGATAACATTGTCTTTTTAGCTTTCGGCTTGTGTCCATTGTTGTAGACTTATTCCATCTCATCTTTATATTCTTTTAGCAAAGATGCCTCCTCGAAAGTCGAACAGACACACTACTCCGATAACTTCAACTCACCCGCCACAGTTCGACCTAGCTGCTTTTCAGGCAGCGGTAACGGCAGCAACGACAGCCGCCCTAACCCAAATAGTGGGGTCGGTGGATCTAGTGGCAGTGCTTACGTAAATAACCACGGAGATAACCACGAATACCCGCGGGAATTTACGTATAAAGACTTCATGAGCTGCAAACCAAATTCCTTTGAGGGGAATGGTGGAGTCATCGCTCTGATGCAATGGTTCGAGAGAACAGAGTCGATTTTTGAGATCTGTTCGTGCCCTGAAGGGAGCAAAGTGAAGTTTGCTGCCCGCACCTTCTTCGGAAGGGCCCTCACATGGTGGAATGGCCATGTTAAGTCACTGACTCTATCAGTGGCAAACTCTATGGGCTGGGAAAATTTGAAGGAAATAATGATGAGAGAGTACTGCTCAAGGGACGAAGTACAAAAGCTGGAACAAGAGCTATGGGAGCACAACATGGTCGGCTCAGACTTAGTGGCCTACACTAACAGATTTAGCGACCTGGAAGCACTGTGCCCCGGGATGGTTACCCCGGAGAGCAAGAAGATAGAAAGATACATCTGGGGTCTGACTGCCCCGACCCGAGGAAACATGTTGTCTTTTAACTCGACCACATTCGATAGTGAAAAGCACCTGGCTCAGCAACTCATCGACTATGAAGCTCACCAAGGCGTAGAAGTCCCGGTTCCCGAACCATCGAGGGAAGGGGACTATGGGCTGAAGTCGGGTAACAAGAGGAAGGAGGAGCGAACGAGCACTATGTACACCGCCACAACACCCGCTATTCCAGCACCTGCCAGTCAATATGTTGGAAACCTTCCGAAGTGTGGGAAGTGTAAATATCACCACACCAGAGTATGCCGGAAAATGCAGTGTCTGAACTGCCACAGAACGGGACACACAGTCCGTTTCTACAGGGCACCGGCTCAACCGATCTCCCAAGTTCCTGGAGTTGAAGAAAACCAAGCCTGCTATGGCTGTGGTGAGACTCGACACTACCAAGAGGACTGCCCGATACCAAAGAACTCCGGAGCGGGTGGACGAATTCTGATGATCACCCCAGGAGAATCGACCTCGGAGTCGCCTTCGAGCAGCGGTACGCTTTCGACTTAGTTATTATTTTTAGAAGATTAATTTATATTTATATAAGATTTAAAACTTGGGGATAACACCTAAAAGTAATGATAATAACTCACTTTTGGAAATAAGACACAACATTCAAAAGAACTAAGAGGTCCGTTTTGAGAAGCTATGATGGCCAATATGTACATCAAGAGTTGTGCATAACTAAGATTTTGTAGACCCAGAGTGAGTGATTCCGCCTTAACTCCTGTTCCTTGTCTGGTTGTGGATTTGAGGCAGAGTGACTCAGTCGACGGTCTTATTCATCTTAAATATTCATAACTTGTATATGACAGGCGATCGTAGTGGTACCGATGAAGACCGTGATATAAAGTATCATCACCAGTTATCAAAACACTTTCATTTGTATGTACTCGCTCACCGCGGTACGATACGTAGAAGTGTGAACATCAAGAGGAAAACAGAAAACACTAGAACATTTACAAAGAGTACATTTTCGAAACACACTAAGAGTACACTATCGAACACACTAAGGGTACATTTTCGAGCAAGCTAGGGATACATCATCGTATAACATACGTTTCTTTCAAATCGACCAAACTTTGTTCGATGAAGAGTCCGTCACTATCATTCATCGTGAATTGGTGTGGTCCTCACCATACTAAGTTCATGTGTTTCTATTGCCTCGATCGTCAAGTTCTCGAAACTTTCGTCATTCGTATCGACAGTCCGACGTAAACCTCAGTTTTTGTCTTTCGTATTCTAAAAACCCCGAAGTGCTCATGTGAAGAGTAATTTGTCCTCCGAAGTCTTCACGACAGATATCAGTAACCGTCACGAAATACCACTCGTCCAGCAGGCCAAGTTCGAGCAAGAGAGGCTATGGACGAATACAGCCCACCTATCACTATTCGGTGTATACACAAGGGTGGTATATAATTATGATTACGCAGACTTAGTATGTGTGTCTCCGCCCTACCTCCTGTTCCTTGTTTGGTGGTGGACCTAGGGCAGAGTCACACAACCGACCGTCTAACTAATCCTAATTATATACGACTTATATACATGAGGTAATGATAGATGGACCGAGTATGAATCCTATCATGAACAACAGGGCAAAGTTGCCAGGTCTACGAATGGGTATTCTGCAAATCAGAGGAGTGCAACCCCAGTAGTACGGCTAAGAAAGCTAATTTCGGGACGAAATTCCATCTAACGGGGGGATGATGTGACAACCCGAATTTTTTTTAAAATTTTGCGTGGTAAAGCTCCGCCAGTCAACTCGACTGAGTGTCAAACTCATTTCTGCTATCATTTAGCCTCGTTTAGAGTCCATTTAAAGGTCCAAAGGTTAGTACATTCAAGCATTGAGCATAGGAATGGATCGCATACACTTCTAGCATCAAAACCAGGCCTTACACTCCAACACAAGGAGTGTACGGTCGCACACGTGGGTGTGCGGCCGCACACGTGGGTGTGCGGCCACACACCCCTCTCCTGGCAGCACACTCACTTGTATAAAGTTGGGACTTAGCCTTTTTTCATCCCTTTTCACTCTCCACCGCTTAGAACTCGATTTCTCTCTCAACTATCATCCGATTTTCAGCTTAGATCTTCAAGAATGTAAGTTTTCTTCACTTGAATTGTTGTTAATCCTTCCAAACTAGTAACACTCTGTGATTTCATCTATTGGAAATCATGTTTTGACTAGATCTTCAAATCTTCATCCATTTCACCAAGAACACCAAGAACACACACTTGTTCTTGGCGATTTTGGGCCTTCTCGAGCTTCCGGATAGTAAGTACTCCTTCCCTATACTTGAATCTTGTTAAGAACACGAGATTAAGGCCTTGAAACTGCCCAAAATTCAAGAACATATGGTGTGTGCGGCCACACACACTAATGTGGCCGTACACCCCTCAAACATCCCCCAAACACCATCAAAACACCCCTAAAGGCTTGTGTACTGTAAATACCATTCCCCAAGTTTGTTATTTACTAGATAAGAGCCTTAGAAACGTCCAAAACATGTTCCTCAAGGAGTGTGCAGCCGCACACACTCATGTGGCCGTACACCCCTTTGTTTAGTGCTTAAGGGCCTCCAAAGTGCCTTTCTAGCTTCAACACTTAATGAACGTCAGTCCTACAAGCCTCCCTACCATTTGGATAACGTTTTGTGCACTCTTTACCATGAGTATTTGGCCACACACTCCCCTGGCCACACACCCATGGCCGCACACTCCCTTAAGTGGCCGTACACTCCCCTAATTTGAATCACATGTGATTCGAACACTTGGCCAAAGTGTTTCCTAGTCACGGAAGGTGTTTCCTTGCATATGGTTGCTTCCGAACAATATATTGATGTCAGTATATGCCAATATATGTCATCTAGGACTTGTTTTCTCTCGGGACTTCACTCATGGAACTTCTCATCCTTACACGCGTATTCGTTGAATCACCCGCATCAGGTGATTTCATACCCCGTAATGAATCTTTTAACTGTTTTAAATGTTTTAAGGGGGGGGGGGATACAAGTTGAACACAATATTAATTGTGTAATTGTTTGTTATAAACATTTTCAAAAGGATTACTTATGTCATTTATAAGTCGTCAAAACATCCCAAAGACTCTTTTCAAGTTATGTTACTTTATAGTTTAACAAAACACTGTTTTTAAAGTACCAGCATAACTTAGTAGTAAAATGAGTCTTTTCCCCAACAGTTCAAGTACGTTACTAATAAACTATAATAGGTATAGTTTAAGGGTTCAATTCATACTATAAAAGATAAACAGAGGAGAACATACTATATCAAATACAAAAGGGAAACATACAAGAACTAGTATAGAGAGAAACACACCATACTAAGTACCACGGAAGAGCACACCTAGTACCAGGGAAAGCGCACCGAGTACCGGGGAAAAGTACACTAAGTACCAGGGAAAAGCACACCATACTAAGTACCGGGAAAAACCACGATAATATATCTTTCCGGGTTTGCATTGACACTGGTACGATTTCACGTACCAGGACTAGCAGGCACGAGGTGATAAACTTAACAATATATATTTCCGAGTTTGCGTTAACTTTACTACGATTACACGTATCTTGGTTAGCAGACACGAGGTGATAAAATATAATAATAATATCTTTTCAGTTCCATGCGAATTCACATTAAACCTTTAATTAACCGACTTAGGACTAAAGGTTATTTTAGACTCCCCGAGGTGTATTGTACATTTAATACTACCTGGAGTCTGTATATTATTACTTAAGACTCCCCGAGGTATACTGTCCATTTAGTACTACCTGGAGTCCGTATTATATTACTTTATAACCAGCAGTGTCACTGCTGAGGAAAAACATAATTTTTTCCCTATTACATTTACTCTGAGAACTTCTCACATAATCATTAATGCATAAACTTTATTTAGTTAATGAGAGTCTTACTTGGGAAAATACACACTAATACAAGGAACAAAACATACATAACATTTGATGCCTTGGTAGAAGGCTACGTTTAGTAGAAAGGACCAGTATGCTAACATTATGATTCCTAAATGTATACATCAAAGGATACATATATGTCAATAGGATCCGGCAGGTAATAGGATGTGTGCTCTCCGCTTCATTTCCTGTTCCTTGTTTGGTTGTGGGCTTGGAGCAGATTCACCCAGTCTATTATCTATTCGATCGTAGTTATATATGTTCAGTATACATTGTGTCATCATAAGGGTACCAGGCATGGGCCAAGTCATAGGACACAGAGTCAATGCACAGTTTCTAGTACAAAACACATTTTCCAAATCAGACGTTTGGTATACAAAACTAGAAACTTACCAGTTAAGGGTTTAATCCATTTTATTAAACCAGTATATACTCAAAGGACCTTCGGTGCCTAACTCTATAATACTTTAGTTTATACAACAAGGTTATATATCATTAATACCCAATAGGTAGTTGGATGAGTGCTTTCCGCCTTACTTCCTGTTCCTTGTTTGGTTGTGGGCTTAGGGCAAATTCACTCAATTAACTATCTAGTCGATATTAGATCATATATATCTAGTATAAACTAAGTGATTAGAGGAGTAATCACTGTGGTCACCATTTTACTATAAGAAATAAGGGTTTTCGTAAAGAATCTTTTCATTCAAATACAAAGGAACTATTACATTTAACTCTGTGAGTACCAAGAGGATACACCAGGGTTATATACAATAAGGATCTAACAACCAATGGGATGTGTGTCATCTGCCTCATTCCCTGTTCCTTGTTTGGTTGTGGGCTTAGGGCGGATACACACAATCGATTTTTTGTTTACTCTGAGTTTTATGTAACTTGTATCCATTTAGTACACATAGAAAGGATTTTAGAGTCATTTTTACTCATCTTTCATCAAGGCAGGACATATAGGATTTCCTGGAGGAACAGGCGAACATTTCTAAACAAAACTTACAACATACTACATTTTACTAACCTTTCTACAACTACTTACATCACTAAAATCTTATGAACTCACCAGCTTAATTGCTGATCAACTCTTTCAAATAACTTGTATTCTCAGGAGCCTAGTAGACAGGTACTCGCACTGGGATTCAGAAGATGGAGCAGTATAGCTTCAAGTCTTGTTTGTTACTTGCTTATGTATTCTATGTTTTGTGAACACACCCTTTATAAACACTTTCTTTCTAATGAAATGGTTGTTCATTACTTTGCTTACTATGATACATGTCTTGTGATACTTAACATGACGCCGTCCAGCCCAGAACGTTTCCGCCGTTCCGGTTCTGGGGTGTGACACTAAACCCCCAAATACACCCACCCCTAACCATACCAACCCCTACCTACATGTACACCCACACGTACCCAACCCCATATGTCCTTAGACCAGCGTACCCTAACCCAAATACATATATCTTCCTGCCTTTACCCCATATACCCTATGTGTACCCCTACCCCCATCCCCACCAAACTAATGAATGTATGTTGTAATTCACCCTCCTCGCTGCATTTAATGGGTTCCAACACGAAAACTATTCACAAAAATGAATAGTATCATACCATCCCTTACTTCAGGTAGTAAATATGTGCCTCGTCCCCTATTTGTTACCCGCTAAGACAAGAATATCAGTTCTGTTTCGGTCGGGTCCTTGCGGTTAATGCAGAATACCATATCCCTTTGTATCCCTGGTGTATAATTCACAAAATAACATATGTCTATCAAAAACTAAAATTAAATCATTAATAAGTTTCTTTACAATGGAAATGATGGTAAAATCCTATCACAGACCGACATTGAGTCTCTAATAAGCTCTTTACAAAATAAAAAAATAATACATGTAAATCATGGATTGAAAGTTAGTTCCTAATAAGCTTGTTACACAGTCAAAATTGGTTCTTGTCAATCTGAGACTAAAATTTAGTCCCTAATATGTTTTTTTCAATATAGTATTCGTGACTGATTCATCAGTCTTTAATATATCATATATGTGATTAAGTAACATGTCTCAAAGACTAAGTTTCAGTCCATAAGGATTTTACCTCCAAAGTCAAAAATAGGTAATTTATCCTAGACTAAACTTCAGTCCCTAATAAGTTTCCTTCCAAATACTATTTGTGGTTGATTCATAAGTCTCTGATATATGGCATCTGTGACTAACTACTCACACTTAGATACTAAAATACAGTCAGTTATAAATGTTTATTTGAATGTCAAATAGTACATGTCCGTTAGGGATTGAAATTTAGTCTTTACAAAGTTTCTCATTCAAACGAACAATCGACACACTTGTATCAATGACTGATTTTCAGTCCATAATACATTCCTTACACAATCAAAGCTGACACAAGTCTATCACGGACATAAATTCAGTCCCAAATAACTTTCCGTCCAAAGTCAAAATTGGCGATAACTTATTTCAGACTAAAATTCAGTCCCCAATATGTTTCCCACCAAACCTAAACCGGCGCAAACTAATTAAGCAATGGGTTTTAGTCTCTAACATTTTTCATCAGTCTCTAATGAATCCTTCATTAAAATCAGTCCTAGATAATATCAAAGACTAATTCGTCAATCCCAGATACATGGTATAGAAGACAGATTAATCAGTCTCTGATATGTTCGTCACAGATGCCCTTTTTTCTTATAGTTACCATTAAGTTGTGGCTTCCAAGAAGGAGTCAATTTTGAAACCATTCCACATTCCTTGAGGTAGTCGTGGAAATCGATACTAAGATACTTTCCCCCTATATCAGATCGGAGCATCTTTATCTTCCTACCTAATTGATTCTTGACTTCATTTTTAAAGTCTTTAAACTTTTCAAAGGTTTCTTATTAATGTTTCATCAAGTAGATATAACCATATCTACTATAACCATCTATAAATGTTACATAAAACCTATTAGCATCTCTTGCGGTGGATCTGAAGTGTCCACACACATCTGTGTGTATGAGGTCCAACAAATTTTCACCTCTTTCACAAGATCCAAGGAAATGTGATTTTGTCATCTTGCCCAAAAGACAATATATGAATTCATCATTCGGCCTTAGGTCAAATGAATCTAAGACTCCATCCTTTTGGAGTTAGGTGATGCGTTTCATGTTAATGTGCCCAAGAAGACAATGCCACAAGCATGCCTTGTCTAAAGCATTAGACTAATCAATGTGAAATACACTATTACCTAAGCTATCAACACAATACACAGTTTCATACACACCATTACAAGGTAAAGCTTCAAATATAAAAAAAACCATTTTTATAAAATGGAAGTGAGCCATTCAAATCATTAAAAGAGTAGCGAAAACCATGTCTAAACAATGCATGAAATGAAATAATGTTTCGTGTCATTTATGAAGAATAACAATAATTTATCAAATCTAAACTAACTTCACTACTAAGCATAAGATGATAAGTACCAATCTTGGCAACATGGGAATATCGCCTATTTCCCATGATCAGATTCATCATCCCCTGCTCCACCTTCTCACTTTCTTCTAGCCCCTGCAAATCAAAACAAATATGAAAACCACATCATGTATCAAGGACCCGATAAGGAGTAGATTGTGAGTTTTTAGTTTGAATAGTGTATATACCTGCTCACGATGGCCTCACCTTGCCATCCTTGATGTCTTGCAATTATTTGGGGTAGCTCTTCTTCCACTAGCCCTTCTCATTGCAAGTAACAACTTGCCTTTGTGGGGTCACTAACAGCTAGAATGTATGAGTTGGGCCTCGCATGTGACCCATTGCTTGATGACCCTGCATGAGCCTTGTTCTTCCAGTTAGCTTTGGGAGTAACCTTCCTTTTCTTCCCTTTCCATTGTCCAATGGAGAGAACGAGAGCATTAGTAGAAGAGGTCGACTTATTTCCCATAATTCCTTAATCAACAGTCTGTAACAAGTTGTGAAGTTGGGTCAATGTGGTTTCTGTGTTGTTCAGATGATAAGCCAATATGAATTGATCATAACAACTTGGAAAGGAGTTTAAGACCATGTCAATGGCCAACTCCTCGTTAAAGTGCACATTGAGCCTAACAAGTCGTACCATGTATCTTTGCATTCTATGCTCGTGGTTGTAAACAGACTCTCCCACTTTCATTTTGCAAGCACTGAGGGACTTAACCACTTCATATTTCTCTTGATGAGCTCACTTTTAGTACTTTTCCACAAGGTCAATGTTCATCTCAAATGACAAGTAGTCCTCATAGAACCTCTGAAATACAGGAGTCAATGTAGCGACCATGATGCACGTAACTTTTTTTGCATCATCGTCGTATTTCCTATAGGAGGCTAGCTATTCAGGAATAGTAGTTTCTTCATCGATTTCAATGAGCTTTTCATCAAGGGCATATTTTTTGACCTCGAATAGAAGATCAATCTTGATATTGTGCATCAAATCATTATCCTTGGTTCCATCGAAGGCCACCTTGGACACGATAGAGAGTAGGGAGAAACCCAAGTGGTGGGTAGACGAAGATGGAGCAGAAGCATTAACAGAAGTAGACATCTATAGAGAAAAGAATAGTTTTAGTTACATGATGATAATCCTTAATATTTTAACCCATAATAATTAAGGGTAGGATCTATAAAGGCTAGAACGATCTGCGCGGACAAGGTTTGAAACTCAAATCTTGAATTAACTTAAGATCAATGTCTATTGCTAATAAAGATCCAGTCATGTCTGGTAAACCAGTCTTGTCTCGGAATAGAGATGTTCAACAAAAGTCTTCAAGATATGAATAATAATTATGAACAATGTAAAGTAAATTAAGAACAATAAGAACGTAAAAGAGAGTGATTTGACTGAATAATTCTTGGTAGTGATGTAAAGGAGAATGTTACACTCATCTGTGTAACACTAGACTTACAATTCCTTAAATAGACAAGGAATGACAAATAAGACAAATCTACAAATGTGCATGAACAAAAAGACAACTAAAGATCAACAGACTGACAAAGTCGCATATGTTGATCTTGTCCCTTGTATTGTACAATAAAACAACTAATAAGAGTCAGACTAGTACTAGGAACATTTAATGCACCTTACATACTAATAAAACAAGTAACAAAAGGATGTGTCTCGGATAGATGCTTACTTCGGAATCAACATCATCTCGGAACACTTCTTATTTCTGAATTGGCTTCACTTCGTATTAATAAGGAGTCACTTTTTATGTATCAACAATCTCCCCCTAAGTGACCTTAGAAATCTTTTAACTCAACACTTTGCTTCATCAAACACAAATAGATAAGAACTTTGAATCCATCTTCAGACCTCGATGTACCATCTGAGATGCTCAGTAAATTTATTTTTCACATGTTCGGAAGCATCACTCTTGGCCGCATTGGAGATGAACTTTTGGAGAATCTTGGTAGGAACAAGATGTTTATCTAACACTTGGAAAATTTCCTTTTGATTGGTTTTCTTCTTGAGGTAGATGTAACCAAGTTTTGGTTCTTTGATGGGTCCTTCAACTAAAATCTGTGCTTCAAGAAGTTCGGCAGTGATTTTGGTCAAGAATTTTTCTGTTCCCAAAAGATGAGTAGACTCTACATCTTATCTACATAATTCAGCGATGTGGTTCTTCAGGAAGCAGATAGTTGAGTTGTAGGCTCTGATGCTTGAATCATTTGATTGACGATCTCGGAGGTGAGCAGCAATGAACAGAATGTCATTTGGATTTATCGAAAGAAAGTATGCATCAGTGATTGTGATGGTAGATTCTTTGTTCTGAGAAATATAGTATCTGTATAGGAGACAATCAAGATCAAACGTGCTCTGGACTTTTCTACCATGACAAACTATCTTGGTGATTCTTTTTCGAGACCACACTTCCTTTTGGGTTCATGCAATGGTAAAATAAAAAGTGTTCAATCTCTCAAGCTCAGTCTGAATGATAGTTTGAGGATCATCGTTTGGATGCAGAGGTGCGAACTTGATGTAGAAGCGTCCATGTGGAGAGATTGGCAAGTCCAGTTGATCAGTATCTTGATTTGGAATATCAAAATACATGAAGGGCATGAAATGTATGTCATGAATGATTCCTTCTCAGAAGAGAGGAGAAATTCCCAACATCGGACTTGGGTTGTCTTTGAGAGATTGAATCTGGATACTTTCTTCCAAATATTGATCAATTTGTGCATGGGACCATCACTCGTACTTTTTAAATGACTTCATTGGGTTGTCTGAAATTGTGTCTATCTTTTTTCATTTGTCTTTGAATTTGTCACCTTTGTAAAAAATGGAAGAGATGATTTGAGACCAAAGTTTGTAATGTATAGTGCGGATGGAGGAGGAATCAAAGGTTCTTCAGGGATTTCATCATGTTTCTGGGTGGTAGAACCTTCATCAATTTGAGCGATCATCGGAGCAGGAATTGGAGGAGGCATGGACTGAGTTGCTCGGAAAGCATTGATTGTCAGCTTAGTTATGAGCTTCGCCATGTCTTGACTGTTTGAACACTTTTTCTAAAGATGATGGACAAGAAACCGAGGGCCATTTCATCTTCTCTGCTTCCGAAAGGACTTTGACAGGTTGTTCCCTAATGGCTTGAAGTCCTAAAATCACGTTTTCAGCCAAATCTTCATCCTCTTCAACCTCTTCGGTTTCCATAACTTCCATTCCGCAACTTCCTCATCAGTAGATTCATCTCGGAGCACATAGTCCAAGATGGGTTTCAATTGTATTGTTTTTATTTCTCCCCGTAGAAGGCCCTGCTTCCGATGGAAGTACTGATTCAAACTTGATTTCCTCCGATCTTTCAAACACTCGTTGAAAACTTGTATAGAGCTGTTTGGTGAGTGCGTCATATGCCTTGGCTATAGGAGCTTGAGCTTTGAGGTGGGAAAAGGTTTCATCAAGAATGAAAAGCATCTCATCAAATTTGTGGTTCGGAACATCCACGATATTCCACGTTGAAGGGATGAGCTTGATGGGCACCTCTTGCATAACCATGTTCATGGCATCTTTTTGACGGATCTCCCTTTCAAGTCGTTGGATTTGTTTCTCATTACGAACATGAGTCTAATTGATGATTTCATTAGTATTAATCATATCTTCATGGATTTTAAGCATGATGGTGGTGGTGGTGGAGAAGTGATGTTCAAGACTTTCATTGTACTTTTGTTCAAATTCTTCAATAGTGCGCTTGAGACGAAATAAAATGAGTGGTCTAGCTGATTGGCTGGGTTAAGTTTCGAGGGAGAAGCAACTTGGATATCGGAAAGAGATTTGAGGATGAACTTGAGCCTGGAATCATTATTTACAGCTTTCGGATCAAGTTTCGTATCAAAACCTATGAATTTCAGATCAAGTTTATCGACTTTAGAGTTTGATGAGGCAATGTTATCTTGGAGTTCCAACAGGGAAAAAGGATCAGCAACGTTATCATTGGAGGATCCTATGTTCGAGGTGGAACTTTTGGATTTTTTATCATCTTCATTGTCATCATCATTTGGCTCTGAGGGCTTGGAATCATCAATTGGAGTACCTTGAGCTTTGCTATCTTGATCATCTTCCAAGGTATCTTCAGGAGAAAGAGAGGAGTGTTTGTTTCCTTCAAGATATTTTTCTTCTTCAGATTCGTCGTTGAAGGAGGAGAGACCAAAATCATAATGTGGTTTCGAGGAAGAGGGCTTCTGCAAAAAAGATTGAAAGCGGTGGGGATCGGAACGACACTAACTGAAGTGTTATCATCTTTAAACATGATCTCATCGGAAAGATCATCTTTAGTGTTGTCAGGAACTGGATCCTTGGTACTCGGAGTCTCCTGAAAAGATTTGATGAATGGTTGAAGCTCCTAGTCTGTTTCTTCATTTCATAGGAAAGTGAAAGGAAGATGACTTCAGAGAGCTCGTTGACGCATAGAAATGAGCGTGTATTCGACTTGTTCTCTGGTGAGTTCTGAATGTCTTGAATGAGCCCTTTCAACAAAATCTAACCAATCGTTGTCAAAAATACCCGATCATCCTTTACCTGGAGCAGGTATCAAACCTGTTGTGGCTTTCGAAGTAGGATGGACTACTCCAGCTTGGAAAATCTTGGAATTAGAGGTGGGGCCCCTGATTGTGCTTGTGAAGAAATGAAAGGGATTTCCGAAACGACTCGTGAATGTGCCCCAGGGGGCTACAAGGGACTTTATTCAATACCTGCACTATCATTTTGAGAAGATGGGGGTAGATTATAAGCAGACTCACTGTGTATGTGTGTACAAGTCATTTTGAAGCTTCGATCCACAGTCACATCGAATGTTGATTTGTGAATCTTGTTGATAGGATTCATCGACTTTAGTTCTCTTTTTGTTTCAGACTTTGGAAAGATATGCCTTACGCTTGGCAATCTATTTGATACACGCTCTTGATGTGGCAACTCAAAATTTCTATCTTGTACAACCATTCACTTCAATAGAAGTCATATTTGTTTCTGCTAACTTTTAAGCTGTTTAGAGTCAGTTTGAGTGTTCTAAAGCCTAGTACTTCAAGAGGTAATTATAGGAAGTATACTTTAGAGTTTATTGTGCAACATTTAAGTCCCAAAACTCCAAGAGTTTGGAGTTTATAGCCCAAAAATGGTGTTAGGGCCGTAAACTCTAAAGAGTATATAAATGACACTTAGTCATTTTTAGCCATTTTTACCTTAGAAAGCCAAAGAACTCATTCTCTCTCAAGTATCATCCGATTTTTCTTCAAGATCTTCAAGAATGTAAGTGTTTCATTCCTTGTTTAGTGGATACCTTTCATTATCTAGTGATCTTACATGATTTCATCCATGAAATCATTCCATTTTCATAGATCTTCAAGTGTTCTTCATTTCACCAAGAACACCAAGAACACACACTAGTGTTCTTAGGCCGTGAACCCCCTTGCAAGCCTCTATATTGTAAGTACTCTTACCTTGGATTGATATAGGCTTGTTTCACTTGTTAATCAACTAGAAAACATCAAGAAACACAAGTTCATAAGGTGTTTACGGCCAAGACAATGTTCTTGAGACGTAAACCCTAATAAAGAGGGCATAGTGAGCCCTAGTCCCTTCCTAAGCCTTAGATACAAGTCTAGATCACTTCCTTGAAGAGTTTAGGACCTTAAACATCAAACTAATCAAGAACACATGGAGTTTACGGCCGTAAACTCATGGGGAAATGACCATGGGCCGTAAACTCTAAGAAGTGGTGCAATTGTGCCACTATTACTTCCTAAGGCTAGGACTTGATCATAGGATACTAAACCTTGACTTATAAGACCTTTAAACACAAAATGGTACATAATACCATGAGTTTACGACCGTAAACTCATGGGGAAATGACCATGGGCCGTAAACTCAAGTGTTATAACCATTCTGGCCATAAACTCAAATGTGAGGCCATACTCCCTTTAGATGTAACCCTTTGGTACTACTAGCACTTGGATCAAAGTGTTATCCATTTTTTAGGGTGTCTTTACTTGATTAATTAGTTATTAATTGACTAATTAGATACATATATGTGTCATTGTATGTTAAATAGGATCTGTGTGTGTGCTCAAGTCTTCACTTGACACTTAGCATCCTATACCATTCGTTAATCCAAACCACTCACTACAGGTGAGTTCATACCCCTTAATCAACCTTTTAAATGATTTTAAATGGTTTTATTGGGGGGGGGGGGGGTGGGAATACAAGTTGAACTATTATAGTTATTATATTAATCACATGTGATTAATAACTATGACGCATATGGATTTTCTTACTTTTCAAAATGTGTTATCAAACAAACTACTTCAAACTGTTTTGCAAACTCTTTTACATGTTAAATACTTTTATTAAACTCTTTTAAACTTATACTTTGTTAAATGTGTATCTATATAGATATAGTTATATAAGTAGGATTGAAAGGACTTAGGACTGATAGCTCACCTTACCTCATGTTCCTTGTTTGGTTGTGGACTTAGGGTATCATTTGTTTGTTCGAAGGTCGTTTGAATCCTAGTTATATATTATGTATATGTATATAGATATAAAAGTTTCTTCTTTCAATTCAATACCTTTGGGTAGCAAAAGCATACAAACATGTTCATACATACAAACAACATTACTAGTAAACTATAACAGTGAAACATGCAATGACTCAGTTCATACATGAGTCAATACATACTATGATGAGAAACAAACATAACATACAGATAGAGAATACTATGATGAGAAACAAACATAACATACAGATAGAGAATACTATAACGAGAAACAAACATAACATACAGATAGAGAATACTATGATGAGAAACAAACGATAACATACAGAGAGAACATACATACATACTAGACAGAGAGAACATACAATACAGCTAGTACATACATTACACTACTACATAAAATACATATACAAGAACATTACAACAGTTATGTGAGCCACGTAACAGGGCATGGCATCACCTATCATGGCTCGTTTTGTATCCAAAATCTCCTTAAATGGGGAGCATTGAATTTGTGTATAGATCTATACTGGATTGACTATCCTACACCTTGCTACTCGCTACAGTGGGACTTGCAAGTCTACAGGTGCTAAATGTCATTTCTTCCGAAGTCTTTCATCGTCGTGTTTATAGTCGGTAGTATGGTACAGCCATATCACATGTTACTTTAAATAACAATTGGTTTAAGGTAATTAGTACAGCAGTAGTTACTTAATACAACACTACAGTACTTTATTATTATTTCCCCATTGCATTCACTTTGTGATCTTCACATAATGAACGGTAATGTAAAACTATATTTTTGGTTAATGATAGTCATACTTGGGAAAATACACGCTTTTGCATATAACAAACATACATGACACTTGATGCCTTGGTAGAAGGCTACGTTTAGTAGAAAATATAGGATTTTCTAGGAAGTTCAAACATTTACAAACTTATACATCAAGTACTTACAAACACTTTCATACAAACAATGACACTAAAATACTTATCATCTCACCAGCTTTAAAGCTAATAAACTCTTTCAAAATAACTTGTATTCTCAGGTCACCAGTAGACAGGTACCGGTGCCAGGTTTTGAGAAGATGGAGCTCGTTCAAGACTCATCTTTTATTTTGATTCATATTTTTGGTGTCTATTAAACTTCGCAGAATACACTTGTATTAAATTATATTATTAATGCAATGGATGATGTTGTTTCTTGTTTAGTACTATGCATTGTTGTGATACTGTACATGACGTCCTCCACCCCTGAACGTTTCCGCCGTTCCGGTTTTGGGGTGTGACAGATTGGTATCAGAGCATTGTTTATAGTGAATCGAGTATATCAACCCATAAAAGATATACAAACTATAAACACAACGGAATTAAAATACTCTAACCAAGGGTTTATACTTTTAAATAGTAAAATATTTAACCAAGTATACATACCTGTATTCATACTAAAATCAGTGTCACTAGGACAGAACAAAACTATTACGATTGTTGGACAATACAATCAGACTTAGAGACATATAGTCAACCGTGGGAAGATATAGCCTGATCAACTATATTATCCGAGGAGTGACTAGCATGTGCCTAAGGGTGGTTGTGAGGTTGCAACAAGTCTAAAAACTTAACAACAATACTACAATGAAAACATTAGAACAGAACATAAACTTAAAATACTATAGGAGTATTTTGTGTTACTATAATTGCTTATCTGAGAATTAAAGGTTTTTATTAGTATGTCAATAATTGCTAAGTGGACACGCTAAGGTTATATGTGACTAGGATGTCATAGACTTAGAATCTCTGATCTTTGCTTTTCTTCCTGTTCCTTGTTTGGTTGTGGATTAGGAGTTAGGATCACTTATTCGAGGGTCTATCCTGTTTTGATTACATATAACTGGTATCCATTATGCAAGTATTGAAGTAACTAATAAAGATCATCTTATAATTACTTAGTTAGTTCGTCTATTAATTATTTCTTTACCCCTTTTCTCGCGTAGATATAATGGCTGGATTCCATCTTCCTGGAGACCCATACTATCCCAACAACGGCAATGCAGGATGGCTGGGAGAAGATCCAGAAGATGATCACCCAATCCCTTTGGATGATCACCAAGCTGAAGGATTTTCTGATGGTTCTGACTCAGAGCCAGAAGTCAACAACTTACCCCCAGTGGCTCAAAACCCAAACCCAAATCCTAACCCTCGTCCAGCATTTCAAGGCCCCACACCTGTGTAGGCAACAAACTTGAACAGATGGAGTCACGAGCAAGGTCAACCCTTACCTTACAACGGAGATCGAAGCTTCTATGACTTGACCGAGGGAGGCTCAGCGGACAGAATATTGCCTATTCTAGTCCGCACAGTTGCTCGTATTGATGAGCAGGGTAGAGCGGCTATCCATCAAATTTTTTAGGTTGATGCTGACACTGGAGTCAACAAAGTCTGCATTCGTCAGCTGGAGTCTGCTCATGAAAGGACTCAGAACCAGAATGCAGCTCTGCAGAGAGAACTTGCTGAAACCCAAGCCGAAGTCCTCGAACTTCGAGCTCGGCAAGTAAGATCCGAAAGGCGCATGAGGGACATAGAACACCTTCTGTCGGAATCAAGAACTCACTCTAGTAGTTCTCGTCGCAGATAAAGTCTCCTGGACTTCTCTTTTGGATATAACTAAGTTTATGTAAAAACTCTAGTTTAATTTCCTATCGTTGTGATAACTTTGGATCTGTTAAGTCATAATCAGGTCATAGTTCTGTCAAAATTTTCCCATCTTGGTTTGATGTAAGACCTACTTCTAGGTCATTTTCCCGAACTTGTTACATCTGTAATACCAGTATTATTGACAGATATCTAATCTCATGGAAATTATTACCCAAATGCTTTCATCTTTTAGTACTAAATCTACATTCAATCATACTATTCAATTGTGCTGTTGGGCTATGGAGAGTTAGTCCATGAGTCATCCTCATCAAATTCTCCCTATTAAATTCTTATCAATTTCTTCATCTTTGTAAACTTATAGTTAAAAGATACCTCCACGCCGATCAATGAGACGCGATCCTCCGGTAACTGCAACACCACCTGCTCCTCAAATCGATACGGCAGCTCTAAATGCTGCAGTAGATGCGGCTGTAGCAACCGCCATGGCTCAATATCATTCTACCAGCGCCAGCGGTGCTGGAACGCCTGTTCATTCTAACCATGGTGAAGCCCCTGTGCGCTTGAGAGAGTACTCCTACAAGGACTTCACCAACTGCAAGCCACTGTCCTTTAAAGGGACTGGCGGAGTCATTGCCCTCTCACAATAGTTCGAAAAGACGGAGTCGATCTTCGAGATCTGCTCATGCCCGGAAGGAAGCAAAGTCAAATTTGTTGCGTGCACCTTCGAGGCAAAAGCCCTGGCATGGTGGAATGGCCATGTCAAGTCACTATCTCTTATAGTGGCAAATTCCATCGGCTTGGAAGCTCTGAGAGAGCTGATGATCAAAGAATACGTCCCGAGGGGCGAAATCCAAAAGTTGGAGCAAGAACTGTGGAGCCTAACCATGAAAGGCTCCGACATAGTCTCCTACACCGCCAGATTCTGCGAACTGTTGGCCCTCTGTCCCAACATGGTGCACATAGAGGGAATGAAAATCGAGAGATATATTTGGGGGCTGGAGCCTCCATTTCAAGGCAATGTCCTAGCTTCAAACCCCACTACAGTCCATAGTGCCAAGCGGTTGGCACAACAACTTATTGACCATGGGGTCCGTACCCCGTCAACAGCAACAACCCTGGCCATCGCAGAACCCTCCAAAACCGTTGATTCCAAGCGGAAGTTCTGGGATGACAAGAAGAAGAAGAAAGCTGCCAAAAAGCAGCAGGTCGTGGCAGTACATGCTGCGATAGCACCTGCCGCTGCAGCTCCGGTCAAGCAGTACGCTGGAAGTTTGCCTAAGTGCAACAAATGCAACTTCCACCACATCGAAGCCTGCCGGGAAATGCAGTGTTCAAACTGCAATAGGAAGGGGCACACTGCCCGTTTCTGCAAAGCACCGGCGAGGCCAATCAACCAAGTCCCCGCGCGCAGGAGTGGGCCAAGCTTGCTACGGTTGTGGCGAGGTGGGCCACTACAAGAGGAACTGCCCTAAGGTAGGGAATGCCGGTGGAGTAGGAAGGGTTCTGGCCATAAGCCACGAGGAAGCGGTTGCCGACCCCACAGTGGTCACTGGTACGTTTCTCCTCGATAACTCTTATGCATGCATACTATTTGATAGTGGAGCGGAGAGGAGTTTCGTGAACCAAAAATTTGCTCATTTACTTAAGCAAAAATCACAAGCACTTAAAGAACCGTTCACTGTAGAAATGGCTAATAGGAAGACAGAGAGCACTAGGAGTATATACATAGGATGTACCCTAACTCTAGATAGCCATTCATTTTCGATCGACCTCATGCCGGTCTCATTTAAAAGTTTCGACGTCATTATCGGCATGGATTGGTTGAGTCTTCATCGTGCCGACATCATGTGTTATGAAAAGGCGGTTCGCTTTAATCTGCCGTCTGGCGAAACTCTGGTAGTCTATGGCGACAAACCCGGCACGAACCTTCGTATCATCTCAAGTATTCAAGCCCAGAAGTACCTTCGAAAGGAATGTCGAGCATTCCTTGCTCATGTTGTAGATGTGAGCCGAGAAACGAAAGACATTAAGAACATTCCAGTAGCACGTGATTTTCCCGACATCTTTCCAGAAGAACTCCTAGGATCACCTCCGCAACGTCAAGTCGAGTTGAGAATCGACTTAGTTCCAGGGGCTACCCCAGTAGCCAAATCGCCCTATCGTCTAGCTCCTGTAGAGATGCAAGAACTGTCCGGTCAACTTAACGAACTGCTTAGCAAGGGCTTTATAAAACCAAGCTTCTCGCCATGGGGAGCTCCGGTCTTGTTCGTCAAGAAGAAAGAGGGATCGTTTCGCATGTGCATCGACTACAGGGAGCTCAACAAGCTAACCATAAAAAATCGTTACCCTCTGCCTAACATAGACGATTTATTTGATCAACTGCAAGGGGCGAACTTCTTTTCAAAAATCGATCTAAGATCCGGATATCACCAACTACGAGTGTTAGGGGAGGATGTTCCGAAGACAGCCTTCCGAACTCGTTATGGGCACTACGAATTTGTAGTGATGCCGCTCGGATTAACCAATGCGCCCGTAGTATTCATGGATTTAATGAATAGGGTGTGTCGTCCTTACTTTGATCAGTTCGTCATCGTCTTCATCGATGACATACTTATCTACTCTCGTAGTAAGGAGGAGCATAGTAAACATCTGCGACTGGTCTTAGAAACACTGCGTTCGGAGAAGCTCTATGCGAAGTTCTCGAAATGCGAATTTTGGATCCGAAGAGTCGAATTCTTAGGGCACGTGGTTAGCGAAGAGGGAATACACGTGTACCCTTCCAAAATCAAATCCATTGAGAGCTGGTCAGCACCGAAGACGCCTACCGAAATTCGTCAATTTCTAGGCCTCGCTGGCTACTATCGCAGGTTCATACAGAACTTCTCCCGAATTGCGAAACCCCTTACCACTTTGACCCAAAAGGGCATGGCCTTTGACTGGGAAGAGAAGCAGGAGAAAGCGTTCCAAACGCTCAAGCGAGCCTTATGCACCGCACCAATACTATCCCTCCCCGAAGGGATAGAAGACTTTGTTGTCTATTGCGATGCGTCAAATAAGGGGCTCGGCTGTGTTCTGATGCAGCGAGGTAAGGTCATCGACTATGCCTCGAGACAGCTGAACACACATGAGGTCAACTACACTACACACGATCTTGAGCTAGGAGCAGTTGTGTTGGCTCTGAAGATCTGGAGACACTACCTATACGGTACGAAGAGCACGATCTTTACAGACCACAAAAGCCTCCAACACATATTCGACTAGAAAGAGCTCAACAAGAGACAACGACGGTGGGTCGAGCTACTCAGTGATTACGAATGTGAAATTTGATATCTTCCGGGTAAAGCCAACGTAGTAGCTGACGCTCTAAGTCGGAAAGAATACTCTGGTCGTAGAGTCAAATCATTGACTATGACTATCCATTCACACTTGTCCACATAAATTAAGGAGGCTCAGCTCGACGCTTTGAAACCTGAAAATGTGGCGAGTGAATCCCTGAGAGGGATGGATAAGAACTTGGAAGTCAAGGGTGGCGGAGCCTTATATTTCGTGGATCGGATCTGGACACCGAATCACGGTGGCTTCAGAGACTTGATCATGACCGAAGCTCACAAAACACGATATTCTGTCCACCCAGGTTCAGATAAGATGTATCTGGATCTTAAAAAGCTATACTGGTGGCCTAACATGAAAGCTGAGATTGCTACCTTCGTAAGTAAATGCCTTACTTGCGCCAAGGTCAAGGTCGAATACCAGAAACCCTCAGGTCTACTACAACAGCCGGAGATACCGGAATGGAAGTGGGAGCGGATTACTATGGACTTCATAACCAAGTTGCCCAAGACAACGGGTGGACTTGATACCATATGGGTCATCGTCGACAGATTGACCAAGTCCGCACACTTCCTGCCTATCAAAGAAACAGACAAGATGGAAAAGCTAACAAGAACCTACATAAGGGAGATCGTACGACTGCATGGTGTTCCTATATCTATTATCTCCGATAGAGATAGTAGATTCACTTTGAGGTTCTGGCAGTCGCTACAAAGTTCTCTAGGAACTAGGCTGGACCTGAGTATAGCCTACCATCCATAGACCGACGGACAAAGTGAGAGGACTATCCAAACCTTGGAAGATATGTTGCGAGCCTGTGTGATCGACTTTGAGAAGACATGGGATACTCATTTACCCCTTGTCGACTTTTCCTACAACAACAGTTATCACACGAGCATAAAGGCTGCTCCATTTGAAGCCCTCTATGGCCGAAAGTACAAATCCCCTCTGTGCTGGGCTGAGGTGGGTGATACCCAGTTAGCTAAAGGTCGAGTTCCTGACAGCACTCTCACGGGTCCGGAGATCATTTGGGAAACGACAGAGAAGATCGTTCAGATTCGCGAATGATTAAAAGCCTCTAGAGACCGACAGAAAAGGTACGCAGATAAACGAAGGAAACCGTTGGAATTCTAGGTGGGCGACTGTGTTCTATTGAAGGTCTCACCCTGGAAAGGCTTGATACGCTTCAGAAAGCGTGGAAAGCTAAATCCAAGATACATAAGGCCTTTCGAGATTCTCGTTAGAATCGGCCCTGTAGCTTTCAAACTAAACTTACCTAGCGAGCTCAATAACATACATTCTACTTTCCATGTCTCAAACTTGAAAAAAGTGTCTGTCCGACGAGACTCTTGTAATCCCACTCGACGAGATCGAGATCAACGAGAGCCTCAAATTCATGGAAGAACCTGTAGAGATCATGGACCGAGAGGTCAATCAAACAAAGCAAAGTCGTATCCCGATAGTGAAGGTTCGCTGGAACGCCAAGCGAGGACCTGAATTCACTTGGGAGCGAGAGGATCAGATGAAACTGAAACATCCTCATCTTTTTACTTAGTTATTTGTAACTACTTATTTGCTTGAACTCTAATTTCGGGACGAAATTGCCTCTAACGGGGGGGATAATGTGACAACTCCAAATTTCTATCTTGTACAACCATTCACTTCAATAGACGTCAGATTTGTTTCTGCTAACTTTTAAGTTGTTTAGAGTCAGTTTGAGTGTTCTAAAGCCTAGTACTTCAAGAGGTAATTATAGGAAGTATACTTTAGAGTTTATTGTGCAACATTTAAGTCCCAAAACTCCAAGAGTTTGGAGTTTACGGCCCAAAAATGGTGTTAGGGCCGTAAACTCTAAAGAGTATATAAATGACACTTAGTCATTTTTAGCCATTTTTACCTTAGAAAGCCAAAGAACTCATTCTCTCTCAAGTATCATCCGATTTTTCTTCAAGATCTTCAAGAATGTAAGTGTTTCTTTCCTTGTTTAGTGGATACCTTTCATTATCTAGTGATCTTACATGATTTCATCCATGAAATCATTCCATTTTCATAGATCTTCAAGTGTTCGTCATTTCACCAAGACCACCAAGAACACACACTAGTGTTCTTGGGCCGTGAACCCCCTTGCAAGCCTCTATATTGTAAGTACTATTTCCTTGGCTTGATATAGGCTTCTTTCACTTGTTAGTCAACTAGAAAACATCAAGAAACACAAGTTCATAAGGTGTTTACGGCCAAGACAATGTTCTTGAGCCGTAAACCCTAATAAAGGGGGCATAGTGAGCCCTAGTCCCTTCCTAAGCCTTAGATACAAGTCTAGATCACTTGCTTGAAGAGTTTAGGACCTTAAACATCAAAAGAATCAAGAACACATGGAGTTTACGGCCGTAAACTCATGGGGAAATGACCATGGTCCGTAAACTCTAAGAAGTGGTGCAATTGTGCCACTATTACTTCCTAAGGCTTGGACTTGATCATAGGATACTAAACCTTGCCTTATAAGACCTTTAAACACAAAATGGTACATAATACCATGAGTTTACGGTCGTAAACTCATGGGGAAATGACCATGGGCCGTAAACTCAAGTGTTATAACCATTGTGGCCATAAACTCAAATGTGAGTTTACTTGATTAATTAGTTATTAATTGACTAATTGGATACATATATGTGTCATTACATGTTAAATAGGATCCGTGTGTGTGCTCAAGTCTTCACTTGACACTTCGCATCCTATACCATCCGGTCATCCAAACCACTCACTACAGGTGAGTTCATACCCCTTAATCAACCTTTTAAATGATTTTAAATGCTTTTATGGGGGAATACAAGTTGAAGTATTATAGTTATTATATCAATCACATGTGATTAATAACTATCAAGCATATGGATTTTCTTACTTTTCAAACTGTGTTATCAAACAAACTACTTCAAACTGTTTTGCAAACTCTTTTACATGTTAAATACTTTTATTAAACTCTTTTAAACATATACTTTGTTAAATGTGTATCTATATAGATATAGTTATATAAGTAGGATTGAAAGGACTTAGGACTGATAGCTCACCTTACCTCCTATTCCTTGTTTGGTTGTGGACTTAGGGTATCGGTTGTTTGTCCGAAGGAAGTTTGAATCCTAGTTATATATTATGTATATGTATATAGATATAAAAGTTCCTTCTTTCAATCCAATACCTTTGGGTTGCAAAGGTATACAAACATGTTCATACATACAAACAACATTACTAGTAAACTATAATAGGTATAGTTTAAGAAGTAACTAATACTATTACTAGAAAAGTGAAACATACAATGAGTCAGTTCATACATGAGTCAATACATACTATGATGAGAAACAAACATAACATACAGATAGAGAATACTATGATGAGAAACAAACATAACATACTGATAGAGAATACTATAACGAGAAACAAACATAACATACAGATAGAGAATACTATGATGAGAAACAAATGATAACATACAGAGAGAACATACATACATACTAGACAGAGAGAACATACAATACAGCTAGTACATACATTACACTAGTGCATACAATACATATACAAGAACATTACAACAGTTATGTGAGCCACGTAACGGGGCATGGCATCACCTGTCATGGCTCGTTTTGTATCCATAATCTCCTTAAATGGGCATGCTTACACCTTGCTGCTCGCTACAGTGGGACTTGCAAGTCTACGGGTGCGAAATGTCATTTCTTCCGACGTCTTTCATCGTCGTGTTTATAGTCGGTAGTATGGTACAGGCAAATCACATGTTACTTTAAATAACAATTGGTTTAAGGTAATTAGTACAGCAGTAGTTACTTAATACAACAATACAGTACTTTATTATTATTTCCCGATTGCATTCACGTTGTCATCTTCACACAATGAACGGTAATGTAAAACTATATTTTTGGTTCATGATAGTCATACTTGGGAAAATACACACTTTTACATATAACAAACATACAGGACACTTGATGCCTTGGTAGAAGGCTACGTTTAGTAGAAAATATAGGATTTTCTAGGAAGTTCAAACAATTACAAACTTATACATCAAGTACTTACAAACACTTTCATACAAACAATGACACTAAAATACTTATGATCTCACCACCTTTAAAGATGATAAACTCTTTGAAAATAACTTGTATTTTCAGGTCACCAGTAGACAGGTACCGGTGCCAGGTTTTGAGAAGATGGAGCTCGTTTAAGACTCATCTTTTATTTTGATTCATATTTTTGGTGTTTATTAAACTTCATAGAACACACTTGTATTAAATTATATTATTAATGCAATGGATGATGTTGTTGCTTGTTTACTACTATGCATTGTTGTGATACTGTACATGGTCTTTAATAAAATGGTACCGAATATCAATGTGCTTGGTCATGCAGTGCTAAATTGGATTGTGAGAGATCGCAATTGCACTTTGAGAGTCATAATAGATAGGAATATATTGAAATCGACAACCATAGTCCAAAAGCTGAGATTTCATCCATAGAACTTGTGAGGTACAGCTTGCAGCAACAATATATTCCGCTTCATCTATTAAAAGAGCAATACAGTTCTGTTTCATGGATGACTAGCTAACCAATCTTCCACCAAAAAATTGACAACCACCAAAAGTGCTTTTTCTATCAAGTTGAACTCCTCCATAGTTTGAGTCAGAAAATGCTTGAAGAAGGAAACTTTCATTTGCATGGTACAAAATTTCGAGGTGCTTAGTTCCTTTGAGATATCGAAAGATTTGCTTGAAGGACAGAAGATGAGACATCTTCGGATTAAACTAGAATCTAGCACATAGACATGTAGAGAAAATGATGTACGGACAACTTGCAGTGATGTAGAGTAGCGATCCAATCATTACCCTATACTTCTTCTGATCAACAACAACACCTGACGGGTCCGAGAAGATCTTGTGTATGAAACCCATTGGAACCTTTGCAAAGGCATATGTGTCCATAGAATATTTCTTCAAAAGTTCGGAAATGTATTTCTCTTGAGGAACGAAGATTCCTCTTTTAGTCTATTTAAAATTCAGAGTGAGGAAGAAGCTTAATTCATGATTGATATAACCATTAGCTTTGCAAAGTCAGCAACCATCAGTGGGCAGTTAATCCAAAAATGATTTTGTCGACTTATATTTGAACTAACATGAGTTGGTTTCCATTTTTTTCTTTGGAATAAAGTAGGATCAAGCATTCCTCTTTGAAAACCATAATTCTTCATAAAATCTGTGAGTATCTCGAACCAGGCGTGTGGAGCTTGCTTGAGGCCATAAACAATTTTTGAAGTTTGTATCAGTAGTTCGGATACGAAAGATTTACAAACCTGTGAGGTTGTTGAAGATACACTTCTGTGTCAAGTTCACCATTAAGAAAGACACATTTGACATCCATTTGGTAAACTTTGAATCCTTTGTGAGCATCATAAGTGAGAAATATTCGGATAGCTTCAAGACGAGCTACAGGAGCAAAGGTATCTTCATAGTCGAGTCATTCGATCTAAGTAAATCCTTTGGCTACCAATCGCGCTTTGTTTCTAATTATGACTCCGGCGTCGTCGAGTTTGTTTCAGAAGAACCATCTTGTATCACCAATAGGGTGATTATAAGGAGGAGGGACAAGAGTCTACACTTGATTTTTTTCAAGTTCTACTAGCTCTTTTTGGATTTGGGTTCAACCATTGATATGAATGTCGAGAAGTGACACTCGTTTTGAATGTTAGCAGCAGAGCGATTTTGAACTCCAGCGTTAAGATTTCCAATAACTTGATTTAGAGGATGATCCTTTGTCCAGATATGCAATCTCGGAAGTTCTTGTGCAGCGGATGATTCGATATCAATAATGGGGTTATGTTGCTCCCCCTGAACAATTTGAATTTGAGGATGATGCTCCCTTTGAACTTATAAACTGGATATGTCAACGTCGTCGTCGTTCGGAAAGTCAAAGAATTTGGCATCATCTTCATTATTGTTTGGAATGGGATCAAATTCAGCGAATTGATCTGCTTCATCTTCAAATCTGTCAACATTTGATTTGCGGATTGGATGAATATTCTCCCCCTCAACCTGAGAAGGTTGAAACGGGTCAGAAACAAATTGAGGAAAGGTTAGTGTCGGACCAGAGACATTTCGAGAAACTAGAGTGTCAGTTAAGAAAGCTCTTGCTTGAGATTCTGAATAAGAGCAATCTCTATTAGTCCAGACAGACTTTCAAAATCAACTTCATAGATAATTTGATGATTCAGAGGACCAAGAGGTGGAGCATCGAACTCCATGATGTGTGTTGTAACATGAGTATGATCTGAGTTCCGAACAAAATTATCATCCAAATTGATATAAAATTTTCTTTAATTACATGAGTTCTACAAATCATAACTTTGTAAGATTTAGACTTGGCTGAGTATCCCAAAAAGATGGCTTCATCATATTTTGGTTGAAACTTGGTGAGTTGACCACGGCTGTTTTTGATAAAGCATCTGTAACACCCAGATTCTGGTATTTAATTTTATATGGAATTATTCAATATTGCAAGGGGAATCGATGAGTTGGAGGCCCAACTCGCCGAGTAGAATGGAATTTGGTCGTGGGACTTAAGTCATCTACTCGACGAGTAGGGCTACCAGGGTGAAACCCTAATTTTCAGGGTTTGCACCCTATATAAACACCTTATCTGGCCTCCACTCCAGCCTCCATCACCTCCAAACCCTAGTCACGAAACCCTAATCGACTTTTAAGTGTTCTTTAGTTATTTTGTGCCATTCTTTGTGATTTGAACCTTGAAGAAGGAAGGAAAGTCTTGGAGATTCAAGAAGTAGGCATTAGATCTAGAGCTTGTGTTGCCTTTCCAGCCTATTTGAGGTATAAAGCTTATACCTTGATCTTCCATTGCTTAGATCTTCATTTAGGGTTATCTTTTACCTTTTTAAGCCATATTGAAACCATATTCGGGATTTAAGTGTAACATGGAGTTATAACTTTGGATCCAGAGCCTTAGAGGGACTCCATGGCATAAAGGTGCCAACTTTATGGCCATGGATGTCTCATGCATCTTGTAACTCACTTTTTAGAGGCATTTAAGCTATATAGCCCATGCATACACGTAAAGTTGAAAACTTTACGTGATATATCAACACTAGAAGACCAGATCTATGTTTTGGATGCATTGAACTCAGCTACAATCGACTGTATAGATTTTGTTTATAGGGGACTCGACGAGTTATTCATACGACTCGGCGAGTCGAGTCGTGGTCCCCCAACCTTTTCTGGTTCTGAGTGAATGCGTTGAGTCTAGGAGATGGATCAGCGAGTTGGACATGGTTTTTGGGCTTGAAGATCATAGAACTCGAGGAGTTCAAGGATAAACTCGGCGAGTACAAATAAAATGCCCCAAGTGAGATGAAGATGAGCACGACGAGTTAAAGGATGAACTCGACGAGTTATGAGTGAAATGCCCCGACTTGTACGAATGGGAACTCGACGAGTTTAGGGAAGAACTTGACGAGTAGGGTCGAAACCCCACAGTTTTATGGACCAAAGAACTCGGCGAGTTGATGGACCAACTCAACGAGTTGAGTCAACTAGAATGTTGACTTAGACCAAAAGGTTGACTTTGACCAGAGTTTGATCTTTGACTTGACCTTTGACCTGAGTTAACCCTTGAAAGGGTTATGAGTATGAAAGATTAATTATGAGAAATATTATGTGTAAGAGTTGAGGAGAGTTGATCCCCTAGCCGAGGACAGTTTAGCTACTACACGACATCGAGGTGAGTTACTTTCCAGTAGAAGTGGATCTACGGCCATAATGTCGGCCCACTAATAGGAGATGTAGTATGGGATGATTGTCTTTGTGATAATTTCTGCTTGCCACTATTTGATATGCTTTATGTGCTAGGATGCTCTATTATATATGTTAGTAATAGTAGGGGTGAAATAGTCCCCGAATACCGGTTGAAAGATACCGAAGGGGTAGACAGTACCCACGCATGCCTAGCAGTATGTTCATGATATGTTCTTATGTGGTAGTGGTAGGGGTGAAATAGTCCCCGGAACCGGTTGAAATAAACCAGAGGGGGTAGGTCGGACACCCTAGTATGTCTGACAAGGGGTAGGTTGAGCACCCCGATATGCTCAGCAGGATAGGTCGGGCACCCAGATATTCCTGGCAGGGGTAAGCCGGGCACCCCGGTATGCCTGACAGTATGTGTTTGTATGGTATGGTGTATGATGGGGGAACTCACTAAGCTTCATGCTTACAGTTTACAGTTTTTTTGTTTCAGATCCCTCTTCTTCCAGGGGAAAGGAGCCGGCACGGTAGCAACACATCACACACACTATTTTCCGCATCTGAGATCCTTGGGATTTTATACTCTGACAATTTTTATCATGATATGTATTGATCACTGATACTCTGATTTTGTTATAATTGATGTTATGGTGGTTTTTAGGCAAATGATTTTATAATTATTAAACTTTAAAAAGAAATTGGCCTTGAAATTTGGGATGTTACAAGTGGGTATCAGAGCCTTGGCTTGAGGGATTCAGACACACCTTCGGGGGTGTCCAGACTCAAATCTGTTGGGTTTTGGTATACTACAACATCCTATGGTACACATACAACCCTAAATGCCTTGGATCTATGTTTTCTCTAATTATACATGCGATATTGTTTCCAAAGCATTAAGCCTACAACTAGCATACAATTGACATAAACAACATAAAGGTGAGTTATAGAATTACCTCTTTGTTGTAACTTGTAGGAATTGTTCTTGAGAGAACCTAGCACCCCAAGTGTTGCGCCTCAAACAAGTCACAAACACCAATAAACAACTAAATGGATATGAGTGAGCTTTAGGAGACTTGAAATCGTTTTTCTACTTCTTGGCATGCAAGGGTCACAATTTTAGCTTATGATAACATATATATATATATATATATATATATATATATATATATATATATATATATATATATATATATATATATATATATATGTGTGTAAAATATCAAGGGTCATGTGTAACCTTAATCCATACACATTAGCCCATGATCCATCCATTTGATTACTTCATGGATTAACCCATAGGCCCATCATAAATCAAACCATGGATCATTAGCCCAACTCATATGTATCAATTTAATTAGTCTCTTTTTATCACTAAATTAATTCTTAATTAATTCTTGATCAATAGTAATTAAATAATATGATTCCTCTATTAATATGTTATACTTACAATATATTTATTAATCACAAATAACTTCTTACTCAAATATCCATCTATCAAATTGTTCTGGTGAAGGCAACCCAAATGGACAATGCTATATCGGGTCAAGTAGATACCAATTATACTTATACGCTTCGACACATAATTCAACAGTCTCCCACTTGGATAAGTCTAATAACTATTATTGAAAGTATGACTCAAACTCCGATTGGCAATCGTAGCTCTCAAAATACCGTTGTCAAACTCTAATGTGTCCATTAGATAAGAGATCATATATTCCTCCATTCTACAAGATATCGTATGAACTGAGACATGGATTATAATCATTCTCTCCGTTCATGTGTTGTTTCCCGATTTTCGATTTAAGACGACTGACTAATTGAACAAACCAGATCAGTCCAGGCTTGGCCAAGCACTTAGGGTTGTCATCACTAAATCATAGAGGGGCCCACAGATATCGCTTTTATCCCACATTGGGTAAAAGGAACGGATAAACTTCGACTCAAATCATTGCTTGTACTTACTCATCAAATCACATACAACAATATGTTTTATAACACCAAGTTACTACTACATTTACATATGTCAATGTGCAACCGACTTGCAAACTACAACTCACATGTCTTGGTTTCAAGAATATAAGATATTATCATCTCATTAATCACTCGTGATAAAATCCATGAAGTGGTTAGATATGCGTGGGTTGAATCCAATACTCAAATCTTATTATAGGAGTACGCATGAATATTGTACCAAACTTGTGCTATGTCTAACACCTTAGACAATCTTTTAGACCCATTCATGGTAGTCTAGCTTCATTACCTACTTCCAAAGTATGATCGACTGTGGATAGTTTGAATAATCTTATTATTCAGGAAGTCAAAACATGCAAAGTGAAACACAAGAACAATTGAATCTAATATGGTCTCAAAACGTTTGACTATAAATATAGCACCTTTTATTTATTCACCATATTGATTAGACATTATTCATTATATAATGTTTTGATTTATCAAATTTATACTTGAATTAAAACAATATATATCACATGCTCCAAGCATGCACACTATGTTTACCTATGGTCATTTCTTTGTGAAATAGATCAATTGAAAAACATTTCCAATAAAACTTATTTCACAATTCCAAATCTTTATCAGAAGTGTAAGAATGCCAAATTCTTGCCACTATTAGAATGTGTTGCATTCTAAACTATTATGCAATGTTCCTTTGTAATGTCGAGGTACTAAAGTCACAGAGACTTTGACAATGATATTACAAAGTATTCCTTTAGAGATTGTCACAAGAACAATTCCATGGAACTGAGGTCTCAAATTCAAAGTACATTCCTTTGAACATTCTTCTTGCATAAAAGTTTCTAACTTACACATATATTCTTAATATCCATCTCCCATTATGGAAACATTTCCATATTTTCCATATGACAATTGATTCTTAATAGAATCCTATCTATTCAAAATAATGTCAATATGGTCCATTCCATAATACACTTCCAACTGCCCATAAGTGACTAATCCTTAGCGAACCTTGGATTTTCCTTGACAGTTGTTTAAACACTTTAGTCATATCCGGTTCTAGTCCTTTTTCCCTCTTAATTCCCTAGGCACTTGGAAAATTAAAACAGTTTAATATCATAGCATATGTGATCGATCCTATACCTGAAGCATATGTATATGATACATAATGTTTTACATAAATACATGATACTTTATCCGTCTCTAGCTATAATGTTTCCTATTGGATTAGTGTCTAAGTCCATAACTATAATTGGTACATACTTGACCAGACCCGGCATGGTCCATTTGGGTTGCATGGCATCGGAACACCCGTATAGACCTTTTGTGAGAAGAGGATATTTGTGACATATTAATATATTATAAGTTCTAATATATTAATATGAAATCATATTATTTAATTAGTATTGATCAAAAATTAATTTGGAATTAATTTAGTGATCAAAAGAGACTAATTAAATATATGGGGATTGATTGTGTAAGTCATTCATTCTTATATATGTGGGTTTATGATCCCTGATTCCTTATGTTGGGCTTAACCCATGTGGTGACCCATGGATACTCCATGGAGGTTAAAACCCATGGAGCATAAGGAATGCGTAAAGTCATGGGTTACATGGTGTAACCCTAATGTGCCCACTATATAAATACCCCATTGGTTGGTGAAATCGGCACTTGTGCATACACAAGAGGGCAAGCCGATTTCTAGAGTGAAGTATCTCTTCTCATGGTTATTCCAAGTTGTTTTGATGTTGTGTGAACCATTTGAGGTGTCACACTTGGGGCACTAGGCTCTTGAGCTCCATGGAATCAAGCTACATCAAAAAGGTATGTATTCTATCTAGTTTTGTTATACTAGTACTTATGATTGTATGCTAGTTAGGGTAATACCTTGGAAACTTTAAGTTTGCATGTATAATAGAGAAAACATAGATCCAAGGTATTTAGGGTTGCATGTACACCATAGGTTTGTTAGAATGCTCAAAACCCAACAGTGGTATCAGAGCCTAGGCTTGTTTTCAATTTATACATGCTGAAATAGCTTAAAAATCGAAAATTCTGGCTTCCTTGGCACTGGACTCATCGAGTCCACTGAAGGACTCGCCGAGTCCATGAAGAAATTCATCCTACTCGTCGATTAGGTTCATACACTCGACGAGTAGAAGCCCGTGACAACATATTTTCGACTTTTAAGGCTGGAATTGGTCTAGAATCATTACCTTAAACTGTTTTGGACTTATAAAACCTGTTTTTAATGTGGTAATGATTATGGTAAACCAATTTCAAAGTTATTATCAAAGTTTCAAGTTTTATATATGTTTATATGATTCTTGAAAACTGTTGATATGGATTGTTCATGCTTATGAGTTTTGGTAGATCATAGGATTTATGTGCAAATTGTTTGTTAGTGTAATTCTTGATCTTAATGACATTGTATGGACTCCATAACTTGTCCTCAAGCTATGGATTACCAAGTTTTTTTGTGTCACCTTGTTTTATGAGTTAATTTAGATTAATGAAAAAATTATGTGTTAGTTGTTTTCAATCCAAATTGATCTAAAAGTAGTTCATAAAATGTGTTTTTGTAACTTGTTCTCAAGTTATATGAAAAGTCACATTTATGAATCTTAAAACTCATAAAAGGGCCATAGGTTACAAAATGAAGAGTCTTTTCCTCATAAATAGTTTTATGGACTTCATAACTTGTCCTCAAGTAATGGATGTTCAAGAGTCTCTTCATTAAAGTCTTTAAAACTTTAATTAAACTCATAAGTTATGAGTTTATTATAATTATAATTATATAGATATGTATAAGATAAAGTTAATCTTACTGTTAGTAGTTTAAAATTCAACCCTAGAATTTTAATAGTTTAAAATTCAACCCTTATACTTTTATTATAATTATAATTATATAGATATGTATAAGATAAAGTTAATCTTACTGTTAGTAGGCCTCGTTCACGAAGCCAGTCTCTAAGGGGGGTATAAGGTTACTGCCTATAAAATGGCAGTTTAATGGGTGTCCACTCTCACCCACCGCTTCCTTGACTGGTGGAGGGTCGTTAGACGAACGGGAACGATAAGGACTATAATTCTCCATTCATTAAAAGTATAATGATAAATACTAAGTAACTAAACACTTATAAATTCCCAACCTTAGTTACTTAGGAAAATATGAAAAGGTGCTAACCCATGAAATTGCACTTTGCACCTTTGTTAAGTCGTTAGTGAAGCGTGTGTGGTTAACCGGCACACTAACCTGGGACTGAAAATGTGTGGCAAAGGGTAAATTAATGTTTATCATAGATTGGTGGAGCGCGTGTGGTTAACCGACACATCAATTAGGTGATAAAGTTAAGAGTACCAAGTTAATTTGCATGGTTATTCACACCTTCTTTGTGATCCTCGACATCCCAATCACAAAATTGAGAGCGTACAATCGAGATTCAAACATGCCATTGAAAGTTCAATGTATCTCAAAAAATCTAGGAGTTTCAAATCCAATTAAAACATAATTATATTTCATTTTCATGGTGGAAATTGGTAAATCGTCATTTACCTACCTTCAAATATTTTATAACTTGGATTACGGCATCCCTCTTCCAGTTATAAATAGTTTGTTGGGTCCTAGCCTTAATATTTCATATTGGGTGTTATATTAAGGACTTTAAATCAACTAACTTGAATTTCTCCCATTATAAATGACTAGTTTAGACAGCTATGGTCTTCCCAAATCTTTAGGAACAAGCCTTCCTAATGAATATGATATCCCACATGGGAATCAAGGTGAAAGATTAATCCCTTTGTTGTGCATTAATGGGACTGGAAATCATGCTTCACTTCCTCCAACTCCTCCAATAATTCTCCCTATCCCACAAGTTTCAAGACATGAAAAGTTCTAAGTCACTCAATCCCTATTGTAAAGTAAATACTATATGTGCTTGCATCTTGGAGGTTAAGTCACATATTGTCAAGCCGAGAGAGTCGGGTGTCGAAGTCTCGAGGTAGCTAGCTGTTGACTTGGTTCTTTAGTCAGTCCCTAATGACAGATCACGACATGAATCTTAGTGATCTTACCTATTTACTTGATGCTACTAAATCAGCAATGATTTGGAGCATTGGTAAAGCAAATTAGATTGGAAGATCTACTTCCCAAACCTACTTGGACATTGACAATGGTGACATTGGAAGTCCAGAAAAACTTTCTCTTCCCAATAGAAAGGAATTGGCCATAGTCAAGTCATTTGAACAATGGTAAAGAGAAAGGCTAAGTCTGAGACAATCAAGTATACCATTTCCAAAGAGTCCATATGTTTCTTTTGCCAAAAGAAGGGGCATTGGTTGCGAAGCGGCCGAATTTACCTGAAAGTTCATAAGGATGGTAAAAGTAAAAAAGGTTTGACTTTGCTTCAAGTTAAAGTCCATTATATAACTCTATGAAGTTCTCTTTTGGAGATTCTTAATACATGATGTAATGTAATTACATTTTGATGTTTTGAAGAATCAAAGAAAACCTAAAGAAAGAGTATGTTGATTCTGATCGCGAAGATGGATTTCGATCGCAAGGTTCGGTGATCAGAATTTTGAGCTGCTACTTAAGAGTTATGATATATTGCTTAGGAATAGACAACAACATGTTTATCATATGTATTTGCATTATAAGGATAAGATTTTTCCGCAAGTTCTAAAATAAAAGAAAAGGTTTTGATTTTATTTATATTAAGTATCCTTACAATGGCATTTGTGAAAAAAAAAATGTTTATATGGTTCCATTGATAAGCAATATTGGAAAATGGATTTGATTCTTTCATTTGTGGTAGTGTCATAATTTACCAAATAAGGAAAGATTCTCATCACCTAAGTTTCAGTTGGATAGAAACTTGGAATCATGCAAGTTTTATTGTATGATGAGTGAGAGTTTTTCATTTTTGGGAAATTAAGATTAATTCCTTGTTCACATGTATGTGTCATTCAAGTGAAGGACTGAAGGATTGGGTACACTAGGTTGTGCGCTGGTCAGGTCCACCACAAAGGTCGATAAGATTATTCGTCATGATTTACTAATGTTTAGGTATACTTACAAGTTTAAGTGTAATTCTGAAACATTGGAAAAGTTTCAATGTATGGCAGGACGGATAAGAAGAATTAAATTAAGCAGAAAGATAAAAGTTTCTCCAATCTGAAGAGATGGGAGAGTACTTGAGTATCTTGTTTTATGATTATCTTAGTGATTATAAAACCATATCACAATTGATCCTCTAAAGACACCTTAGTGCATTTGTTTGGCTAAGGAGAGGAATCATGAATTGTTGAAATGGTTAAATCAAAAGATAAATCATACTTCGTTCGAAAAATCAAGTCTTAGAGTCATACTCTAAGATTGTAACTTGAGTGACATAATCGTTAGAAAGTTTATAACACTTGTCAAATGTAGAGTAAGATGTTTCCTATTCTTGTACATTTGAAGTTGGTTAGGTGTGATGTTTTGGATAAAACAAAGACCAACTAAGACCAATTGTATGAAGTGTTTAACTTGATAAGAATCTACATTACCTCTTGAATATTTGTTTTGTCAAGGAATGGTTCTTGATAAGTGAATCTTATATGTCAAGAGGTCAGTGGGAGTTTTAAAAGATCTTAAGAAAGTTTTAAGAACTAATCAAGAGTATTGTTAATCGCTTGTACACAACTTGAAGTTTGTAACGCACTATGTTGACATATTTCTGTTTCTGTACCCATTACAGTTTAAGTTGACTATGCTTGTGAGTTCTGTAAGTTCTCAATTGTTTTCATAACAACCTGGAAGCGATGGTAGGCCCTTGTGTTGTCGGGGGGGGGGGGGGGGGGGGCAAGAAAAATGAGATTGGGCAAGTTCAGTCCATATGAGTTTGGATTTGTCACTAACCTTCTCTTGTGATTATGGCTATAACAAATTCACATGGATAGGAACACATACACCATAAAAATATAAGTCTCATAAGGTTTCTCTCCGATTCATGAAAATGATGGTGAGGAAATGCTTTCACTAAGTAGATTTTAAGTAGATAGCAATTATGATATTTGCATTCTCAAAGTCATTAGTGGAGCGCGTGTGGTTAACCGGCACACTAACATGGACTTGTGAGAATGGCAAAAGGTCTAAAAATTATGATTACGACATCCCTCTTTATAATTGTTTAGACACACATGTGAGCTATCTAAGGAAAGGTGTATGATTTTGATAAAATCTTATGAAAGCATGTCGTATCAAAAATCTAAACTTTGGAAAGAAAGTCAATAAAGTATTGATTTCTGGAAGTCCAGCTAATTTTTGGGTACATGTCAAAGCTAGTGGGAGCATAAAGTGTTATGAGAGTTAGATTATAATTATCATGTTAGTGGGAGCATGATTATTTTGTTAAATGTTGCAAATTAGAAATGTTAATTATAGAAAACAAACGTTTCAATTTGCTTCGAACAGTTGTTTTGCTATAATTAAGGGAGAGGATTTTATACTTCATTCTAATTATACAAGATTAGATTGAGATTTTAATTAACTTTAGTCATTGATATATATGAATGTTATGTTAGAATGGTTCAACATAAGGAAATTCTATATATGTTGCATTCTCAAAATTTGATTATGATTACGGCATCCCTCTTCATAGTTCGAATTGTGAGAACATGGCAAATAAAAAATTTATAGCATGAATCGTGTCCCATATGCTTTAGGTATATGATCGATTGCATGTGCTATAATATTTATCCTTTCTAAATTTTCCAAATGCCTGGGGGCATTAAGAGGAGAAAAGGTTTAATATTGGATATGACTAAAATGATTAAGCAATTGTGGAGGACAATCTGAGGTTTTCCAAAGATTGGTTGCTCAGGGACAGTTGGAAGTATAGTGTTAAACTTTGGAAAGGACCATATTGACATACTCTGAAAAGAGGCAACTCTTGTTCACAAGTGATAGTTAAAATGGGCATACGGAAATGTTTCCATAGGTGGAATTTATTCTTTAAATCTGTGTAAGATTAGAAAACTTAATGCAAGAAGGATATTCAAAGGAATGTACTTTGAATGTGAGACTTTGTTTCCATGGAATTGATCTCCATTGGAATACTTTGTAATGTTTGTTGCCAAGTCTTTGTGACGTGGGCATAGTCATTACAAGGGGATCATTGCATATAAGTTTGGAATCTAACAGATTACAGTAAATGGCAAGAATTTGGTATTCTTACATTTACAATAAGGATTGGGATTGTGACATGAGCATCATTGAAATATTGCCAATCGATCTGTTTCACAAAGTAAGGATCATTACACAAACATATTGTGCACAATTGGAGTATGGCATAGCTATTGTTTAGACAAACATAGTGTGCAAGCTTGGAGCATGGCATGACTATTGTTTTAATTCAAGTATTAAGTTGATGAATTGAAACATTATACAATGAATAATGAGTAATCTATATGGTGCTAAGATAACAATGTTTTATTTACTCTTAAAGTGTTGGGGCCATATAGGATTAGTATTATTCTTGTGTTTCACTTTGCATGTTTTGACTTCCAAAATAACTAGGTCGTTCTTCGTGAATGACTAAGTTGTTCAAACCATCCATAGTCGATAATACGTTAGAAGTAGGTATTAAGGCAAGACTGTCATGAAGCTGGTTTGTAGATGTCCAAGGTAGTGGACATAGAAAGAGTTGCTACATCATTCATGAGTGCTCATAAGTTTTGAGTATTGGATTAAACCCACGCTCATTTGACTCACTTCAAGGATTTTATCAGGAGTGATCATGAGACGATAATATCTTATATTCTTCAAACCTAGAGATATGAGTTGTTGCCTATGAGTTGGTTATACATTGATTGTACGAAAACGCATTGGTAACTCGATGTTATAAAACGTGCCTTTGCGTATGATTCAACAAGTAGTTAGTACAAGCATATGAGTCAAAGTTTATCCATTCCTTTTACCCTTAAAGGGATAAAAGAGATATATGTGGGCCCCTCGATGATTTAGTGATGACACCCCTAAATCCTTGGCCAAGCCTGGACTGATTTGATTAGTTCAATTAGTTGGTCATCATAAATCGGACATTGGGAAACAACAAATGGACAGAGAGAATGATTATAATCCATGTCTAAGTCCATATGATATCTAGAATGGACGAATATATGATCACTTATCTAATGGACGCGTCATTGATTTGTTCAGAGCTCGACAGTGGCTTTTAAGAGCTACGATTGCTAGTAGGGTTATGAAGTCATACTTGCAATAATAGTTATTAGACTTATCCAAGTGGGATACTGTTGGATTAGTGTCTAAGTGTTGGATAAGGTTTCTAAGTCGATAACTTATTTGGTATATACTTGACCCGACCCGGCATGGTCCATTTGGGTTGCACTTCACCCGAACTATTTATATGGATAATATAATGAGAAGAGTATATTTGTGACTTATTAGTATATTATAAGTTATAATATATTAATTTGAAATCGTATTATTTAATTAGTATTGATCATAAATTAATTATGAATTAATTTAGTGATCAAAAGGTGACTAATTAAATAATGGGCTATTATATTTATATGGTGTGGGCTAACACTCATTAGGAAATGGTCTAAGCTTAAATGGGAGTCCATGGATAATCCATGGAGCTTTTAACCCATGGATCCTTGGAAAAGGAAAAGACATGGGTTATTAGGGTTTGCATGGTTCATAACCCTAATCATCTACACTATATAAAGAGGCTTGTGGTGCTTGAAATGTGACTATGTGTGTGTGCATAAGAGTGGCCGATTTCTAGAGTGCTTGTATACTCTCTCATAAGTTTTAGAAGTTTGTGGTGATTTGTGATTTCCATTTGAGGCATTCACATTATTGGTGCTTGACTCTCAAACTCCTAAGGAATCAACTCACTAACAAAGGTATGTAATTCTTCTAGTATCTTTTATGTTTAAAAGTACCCCATGCATGCTAGATAGGTTATGGACCTTGGAAAATTATATTGCATGTATTTTAGATAAACAAAGATCCAAGGTTTCTAGGGTTGCATGAACACCTTAGGAGTGTTAGTTTGCTCAAAACCCAACAGTGGTATCAGAGGCTAGGCTTGTTTCTTTAATACTTGATGCAAAATAGCTAAAAAAAGTAAAAATATTTGTTGTCTGCATAGGGTACTCGCCGAGTCCATGGGTGGACTCGACGAGTCCAAGCGAATCTTCATCCAACTCGGCGAGTTTGTTAGTGCACTCGACGAGTTGGCTATGTAGAGTGCATATTTTCGTCTTTTGCTGCTGGAAATGGACTAGAAACATTACCCTAAACTGTTTTGATGTTTGAAAACCTGTTTTAGATGGTGTAATGTTTATGCTAATCCATTTACAATGGCTTATATCAAAATTACATGTTTATATGTATTCATATGTTCTTGGAATTTTTGATATGATGTTCATGTTCTTATGAATTATTGTTAGATCATAGGAATTATTTGCTAAATTTTTTATTAATTCTTGATCATTTATGTGTTTTAATTGAGTCCATAATTTGTCCTCAAGTTATGGATTTCCAAAGGTCACTTTCTTTTATGCACATTTAAAATACATAAGTTACATGAAAATGAAGAGTCTTCATTTTTATGAACCATAATTCATAACTTATGAAATGAAAAGTTTTGAATAGTTTCAAAACTTGTCCTCATGTTTTGGAATTTGTAAAGTTACACACACTTTAATATACTTTAATTCCAAACCCTTAGAGTTTTAAAAGTTAAAATTCAACCCTTATACTATTGATAACATTAATGGTTAATTATTATATATATGTATAAGATTAAGTCGTTTTACCGTTAGTGGGCCTCATTCACGAAGTCGGTCTATAAGGGGGGTATATGGTTGTTGCCTATAAAATGGCAACTTAATGGGTGTCCATTCTCACCCACCGCTTCCTTGATCGGTGGAGGGTCGTTAGCCGAACGGGTAAGACAATGACTTTAAATTCTCATTAAAAGTATAATGAATATTATAAAGTAACTAAACCTTTTATAAATTCCCAATCTTAGTTACTTTAGGAAAATGTGAAAATGGTGCTAACCCATGAAATTCACACTTTTTACCTTACCAAGTCATTGGTGGAGCGTGTGTGGTTAACCGGCACACTAACTTGGACTAGTAAGGATCACGAAGGGTGACTTAATGTTTATCATAGATCGGTGGAGCGCGTGTGGTTAACCGACACATTGATTAGGTGATAATATTAAGGGTACCAAGTGAATTTGCATGGTTATTCGCACCTTGTTTTGTGATCCTCGGCATCCCAGTCACAAAACTTGAAGGGCACAATCGAGATTGAAACATGTCATTGAAAAGTTCAATGAATCTCAAAAGAATCTAGGAATTTCAAAACCAATTAAAACCTAATAATTCATTTCGTTTTTCATGGTGGAAATTGGTGAATCGTCATTCACCTACCTTCAAATATGTTATAGCTTAGATTACGGAATCCCTCTTCTAAGTTATAATATATTGTGTTGGATCCTAGATTTAATATTACATTTGGGTGTCTTATTAAGGATTCGATATATTTAATCTAAACTTGTTTTCTTCTTTTCAGATGTCTTCCAACAACAATGCTTCGGGCTCTAACCCTACTGGCTCCTTCTCTCTCATGAACCTTTATGGGAGTGTCATCTTCGATGGTTCCAACTTCATGGATTGGATCCGGAACGTCAGGATGGTTACTCGTTACGAGGACAAGGAATATGTCCTCGACAAGGAGCTAAAGGAGCTTGATGAGTCCACTGCTACTCCTGAGGAGGTCGCTGAGTATCAGGCCCATGAGAGAGATGCCACCAAAGTGGCATGTATCATGATGGCCACGATGACAACCGAACTCCAAAAGTCCTATGAGGACTATTACCCTTTTGAGATGCATCAGGATATGATGGAAAGGTACCATCAGAGTGCTCGTCAAGAGCGGTATGAAATAATCTCCTCCATGGTAACAACCCCTATGAAGGATAAAGAACCAATCACGGGCCACATGCAGAAATGCAAAGGTATGTGGACCGTCTAATGAAACTGAATGTGAACTTCCCTGAGGAGTTGGCAATTGATATCATTTTGCACTCCGTACCCTCGTTTTATGATCAATTCCATATTACATACCACATGAACACGGAGGAAGTTACACTCAGTAAGCTTCAAGGACTTCTGAAGACCACCGAAAGTGGTCTTAAAAGTAACTCGGTTGCTACTCCTACTCCTACCACTACCCCTGTTTTGGCTATCGGGCAAGGCAAAGGGAAGAAGTGGAAGCACCCTTCGAAGGGTACCAAGGGAAAGTCTCTTGAGGGCTCCTCATCTGGAACCAAAAGTGGTTCTATAACTCCTTCTGCCATCCCTAAGGATGCTGAATGCTTCTACTGCCATAATAAGGGGAACTGGAAGCGAAACTGCCCAAAGTACTTGCAGGATGTCAAGGATGGGAAAGTGAAACCATCCCATGTAGGTATTTACACTATATTGTCTAATAACTCACCATATTCTAACTCTTGGGTGCTTGATAGAGGATGTGGTATTCACATATGTTCTGATTTGCAGGGCCTAAGAAGAAGTGAGGATGTGGAGCACGGGAAGATGAATCTGATCATGTGGAATAGGAAGGCTTCACCTGTTTCCAAGATTGGGGTTTATACTTTGTTGCTAGATGTGGGTTAAAATTATATTTGAATAAATGTGTTTAATCGTCAGAAATGGCGAGGAATATTATTTCCATTCATGCTTTGTATAAACAAGGTTTTACCTTTTGTTTTGATAATGAAATTGGTAGTATTAATGCTTTCTTTAACAATGTTCTTTATTTTAAAGCATTACCTTGTGATGGTGTGCATGAAGCTGTATCGGCTGTAGATAGTATAGGAAATAAAGTATTGTGTATTGATTCTTCTGTTATCTTGGATAAAGCATCTTTGTGGCATTGTCGTCTTGGACATGTAAGCAAGAAACACATATGCCATCTCCAAAAGGATGGAGTCTTGGAGTTGTTCGACCTTAAGTCGGATGATAGTTGTGAATCTTGTCTAAGTCCATAACTTATTTGGTATATACTTGACCCGACCCGGCATGGTCCATTTGGGTTGCACTTCACCCGAACTAGGATAATATTATGAGAAGAGTATATTTGTGACTTATTAATATATTATAAGTTATAATATATTAATATGAAATCGTATTATTTAATTAGTATTGATCTTAAATTAATTATGAATTAATTTAGTGATCAAAAGGTGACTAATTAAATAATGGGCTATTATATTTATATGGTGTGGGCTAACACTCATTAGGAAATGGGCTAAGCTTAAATGGGAGTCCATGGATGATCCATGGAGCTTTTAACCCATGGATCCTTGGAAAAGGAAAAGACATGGGTTATTAGGGTTTGCATGGTTCATAACCCTAATCATCTACACCATATAAATAGGCTTGTGGTGCTTGAAATGTGACTATGTGTGTGTGCATAAGAGTGGCCGATTTCTAGAGTGCTTGTATACTCTCTCATAAGTTTTCCAAGGTTGTGGTGATTTGTGATTTCCATTTGAGGCATTCACATTATTGGTACGTGGCTCTCAAACTCCTAAGGAATCAACTCACTAACAAAGGTATGTAATTCTTCTAGTATCTTTTATGTTTAAAAGTACCCCATGCATGTTAGATAGGTTATGGACCTTGGAAAATTATTTTGCATGTATTTTAGATAAACATAGATCCAAGGTTTCTAGGGTTCTATGAACACCTTAGGAGTGTTAGTTTGCTCAAAACCCAACACTAAGTCCATAACTATAATTGGTACATACTTGACCCGACCCGGCATGGTCCATTTGGGTTGTATGGCATCAGAACACTTGGATAGACCTTTTGTGAGAAGAGGATATTTGTGACATATTAATATATTATAAGTTATAATATATTAATATGAAATCATATTATTTAATTATTATTGATCAAGAATTAATTTGGAATTAATTTAGTGATCAAAAGAGACTAATTAAATATTTGGGGATTGATTATGTAAATCATTCATTCATATATATGTGGGCTAACGATCCATGATTCCTTATGTTGGGTTTAACCCATGTGGTGACCCATTGATACTCCATGGAGGTTAAAACCCATGGAGCATAAGTAATAGGTAAAGTCATGGGTTACATGGTGTAACCCTAATGTGCCCACTATATAAAGACCCCATTGGTTGGTGAAATCGGCACTAGTGCATACACAAGAGGGAAAGCCGATTTCTAGAGTGAAGTATCTCTTCTCATGGTTATTCCAAGTTGTTTTGACGCTGTGTGAACCATTTGAGGTGTCACACTTGGGGCACTAGGCTCTTGAGCTCCATGGAATCAAGTTACATCAAAAATGTATGTATTCTATCTAGTTTTGTTATACTAGTACTTATGATTGTATACTAGTTAGGGTAATACCTTGGAAACTTCAAGTTTGCATGTATGATAGAGAAAACATAGATCCAAGGTATTTAGGGTTGCATGTACACCATGGGAGTGTTAGAATGCTCAAAACCCAACAGTTTCCATATGTTGAACTTCCTTATGCTGAATCATTTCAACATAACATTCATATATGTTCTTGACTAAATTTGATTTAAATCTTAAACTAAGCTTTTAGAATTGAAATGAAGTATGAATTCCTCTCCCTTAATTATAACAAAAACAAATTTTTCAAACCCTACAACTTTGCGAATTGACACTGTTGTTTTCTATTATTAACATTGCTAACTCGCAACACTTACCATAATTGATTATTCTCCCACTAGCATAATAATTATTACTTTATTAGCAGAACACTTATGCTCCCACTAGCTTTGGCATGTACCAAAAATTAGTTGGACTTCTAGAAATCAATACTTTTTTGACTTTCTTACCAAAGTTCAGATTTCTGATACGCGATGCTTCGATAAGCCTTTATCTAAGCTTCTCAAAATCCTACACCTTTAATTAGATAGCTTACATGTGTGTCTTAAAATTTTTAGAACTTATACAATAAGTCTGAAATGTTTAGACCTTTTGTCACTTCTCACAATTCGAACTATGAAGAGGGATGCTGTAATCATAAACGAATTTGAGAATGCAAATATCACAATTGCTATCTCCTTAAAATCTACTTAGTGAAAGGGTTGTTGGATTAGATGTCTAAGCAAATAATTATTATTGGTATGTACTCAACCCGAGTGTAGCATGGTCCATTTCGGTTGCATATCATCAGGACAATTTGTTAGGATGGACTTTTGAGAGAAGGTAATTTATGGTTTATTAATATATTATCTATTTTACCTTATAAAGCATTTTTGGTCAAATGCTGAATTTTAAGTCGTCCAAACCATAATGCATCATGTACAACAATTTTATGCATTGTAGAATAAGTAAAGATAAACAGAATCGGTCGAGGTCAAGATTGAACTACCATCCTAAATTTTAGCCAATAGAATTGGTCAAAACCAATTCAATACGTTAGATCGTCATTATATACCTAAATTACAGATTTCATTGGCATCACAGATTTCGCCATTCTCTACCCGTGTTTATCCCTATCTCGGTATCTCCTTTCCTGGTGCATCGACACAGCCACCCACTGGACCACTCAGTACCACCGAATTTTTGTAGAGCAAGAGGCTGTGAAGGGAAGAAGGAAACAAGAGGGGTGGCATGGTATGCTTATATTTTCATTTTGTTCTGATTTTATTTTGTTTTGTTTGTTATCTATGTTCACAAACTCGATTTTGAAAGTTAGGGTTTTTGATGCTGCGAAGGTTTAATGATAGAGATTTTCAATTTGGTTTTAATTTTAGGTTTCACATGTTCCATCTTATCTTTTGTGTGTCTTGACTGCAGGTTGTCTCAAACATACTTGATCAAGGAAATTCATGGCTAAATGACCTCATTCAATTAGGTAATCTCTATATTTACCCCTTCATGTTCAGCTACAATCTCGATACATTTTTTTTGTGGTGTATTTCTTTGATTTATAGAATTTCAAAATTCTGATGAAGGTGGAACGATTCAATCTAAAGAGTTAAGTTATATCTTTCTTTAATATCATAAATGATACATTTTTTATTTGATATGAAACTTGAGGATTTGTTTATATATTGAGTTGATTTCGGTTGCTTTCCGTATTTTATTGTGATGGTTGTGGTTGAAATTCCTTTTGCGATTTTGTCCATTTTACCCCTGCTGGTTATTGTTGCTTGGTCGCTGCCCTTATATGTCTTAGTTTTTCCCCTGCTTATATTTTGTACTTTTCAGTGAAGGTGGTGGACTTAGTAGAGCTCATTGTTGTCAAAATTTTAGGGTATATTCTTAGTTGGACCATTTTGCCCCCTTGGTTTTACTTTGGTTTCCTGTTGGTGTATGTATGAAGTACCACACCTCAATTTTAACTCTTCTTTTCATCTCAAAACTGGATCTCAAGAAGAAAAAAAGACAGTAAAGTTTATATTATGAAGCAAAAACAAAAGATTGATGATGCAGGAAAAATGTTACAAATGGGATACGATTTGATAACCGCCCTCGCCATCATTTGCCTTCGTTTTCTATAAAACCCCACCTAACATGTTTTGGATATCATAACAAACACACACAAAGATTTCATTGATCCTAAAGATTCCTATGTGTGTTACAAGCAAGGAATCAACGAGAAGCAAGCCTTGAGCCTGATATATACTTATGATACTGTTTAGGTATTTAAAATGACATTCTTTTATGTATACTATATCTAATAATTTGTAATTCTGTCGCTCTTTTTGGTTTTGTTAACTTTATAGCTTATCATTAAGGCTTTCTAAATCAAGAATCAAGATCTTTATCTAATTTATGTTTCCTCGGTACATTGATAAAAAATTGCAAACAAAAAGTATATTGCGTAAAATATATTAGAAATAACAGTGTAGTTTATTGCAAAATGTTTTTTTGCAAGAAATTTAAGTTGTTATCAGGTGAACCACCTGTAGGTCTCAATCTTCTTTAGTTTCGCTAAAAAGTTTAAAACCATAACATTTTGGTGGAATATGAGAGATGATGAGGAGTTGGTGGAAATACTATTGGTCCAGGTTAGTAAATTATGTTGTTTAAGAGATGGAACTCTATAATTTATTTCTTTTTTCGTTCCAAAAAACTCTCATTTTTTTTCAAGTGATGCTGTTGTGAATGTGTACATTAATCTTGAGAGAAGTCTGCTTTTGTGGAAATAAGATTTGTTGAGGATGCCGGTAATACAATTGCTTTGGATGGTATTATATTCGAGGTATTTGTTGCATCTACACCATCTACATTGCAGTTTTTGTGCTATTCAAAGAGTTATTTTTAAATACATTGAATTTGTGTTTCTTGGAATATATATGTAATTTGAAATTATTAAGAGGAAGTTGTTGCTGAATTTTAGTGAACATATATAGCCATAAGTATTGGAAATCAAATTATAGTTTTTCTCAAGTTTTGGTCCTAGAATGAACTTTTTTGCCCCTGGTGATCCTGTGATGTTGCCAATCTGTCATGATCTTCATTGGTGCTTTTATTGCTATCTTGGTTTGGTTTGTTGTTGCTCCTTTTTACATTGCCATATTAACAAATTAGTCCCATATTTTAGTATTTGGATGTTGTCACTTTAAAAGAGAATGTCATTCGTAGACAGTGACCCCAAATATTGAAGATCTTAGTTTGGTTCTGTTTGTACTTCATGCTTTTCTTTGTTGTATCTTATACACTATGCAACCGTAAATGGCCAACTTCGTGCTTTTTTTTTGTTTTAATATAGTTTTCCATTGTTCTAAAAAACTTACTGTAGTATCTTTTGTTCGATTGCTTTAATTTAGTGCAACATAGACGAACCTTTTAAGATTATGCCATTTCCTATGCATAAATGTAGAACTTTTTAGTGGGCCTAATGCTATTACAAATAATAAGAAATATGTTTGTATTATTTCCGATTTTAAAAAGAAAGTTAGACGGTAATTTTATAGTAATTATAGTAGAAAAGGGGTATATAAAACTTTATTCTTTTACATTATTAAAATCAGAAATTAGGATAACAAATCATCCTAATTTAAATCTATGTTAGTCATTTGTTCAAAATTTATGTATCTTCCACAACATTGATTTTAGAAAGGCATAGTAAGTCAAAGTAATTAACAATTATTTTGAATAGTTAATTTTATAAGTTTTTTTTTTGAACAACCATGTGGGAAATTGAGGCTTAAAACAGAGTTTACAAATCAACACACCTTTATTTTAACATAAAACATCAACATACATGAATAAATAGAAATGCACATTTAATTTTTACACAAAATAACAATTTACTTAGAGAATTTTCCCAAAACAACATAATATTATAATTTTATCCCAAAACAAAATATTTTGATTTTTACCCAAAATAACAATATGCTATTAATTTTAATCCAAAACTACAACATAATTTTCGCATTCAACCACAAAAACAACATTTTTATTGTTAACCCAAAACCAAAACATACTTTTATTTTTAATCTGAAACAGTCCACCAAAAAAAACTATTCATGCCCGTAAAACAGACCGATAACAATATGTATTTGTTTTCTGTTCCTAAAAATACAACATAGGTGACCACTTGACACTTTATTATTGTTTTAGTTTGATTTAATTAGTCAAAAGAAATCATTGGATACTAAACTAAAATAGTTTTAGATATATTATTATTGTAAATTCATAGTTTTTATTTTCATTAAACTATCATACTTCAAATTAAAGGTTATTGTAATATGTATAATTTTTTTTAATAAAAAGTTATACATCTTAAAATTTAGTATGGAAATCCTAATACATCTTAAAATTTGTCAATTATCAATATTAAAAAAATAAAAATAAAAAAGTGTTTTTCAGGTAAATCATTTGTGGTGAAAAATATGAAGCCTAATCAATGCAACATGGTTGTTGGATTCTTAGTAATTTGTGTTTGAAACTATTCTCGATAAAATGATTCTAATCGTCGTCTCAAAACTATTCATTGTTGCAAAACCGACGGATAACAATATGAATCAAGGATGTGTTCTTTAAAATATAACATGTTTCCGAATACCAATAATTTCTAAAAAACTATTCGCACCCGTTGCTTTGCGCAGGTAAACAGCTAGTAAGTTATAATATATTAATATGAAATCATATGTTTTAATTAGTATTGATAAAGAATTAATTTGGAATTAATTTAGTGATCAAAAGAGACTAATTAAATCTATGGGGACTAATTATGATAATTAGTTATATTTATATGTGTTGGGCTTATGATCCATGTTGGACCAAGTTTATGTATGAATACATAAAGAGTTGGGCCACATGAACCATGGATCATAAAAACCTATGGGTATGGATTTGGGTTATACCCATGACTCTTGAAATACCACACATATAAATACATGCATCATGACCTAAAAACGCCACTTGTGGTTACACATGAAGTTCTTGGAGCTCATGGGTGTTTTTGCGTGCATGGAATTCTCTCTCAAGTTCCACCTTTGTCCATGGTGTGTTGTGATTCCACTTGAGGCTTCCACACTATTGGGGCTAAGCTCTTAAGGCCAAATACATCAAGACTTCAAGCTACATGAAAGGTATGTTACCCTAACTAGTATCTTATATGGTTTATGTCAAATGCATGCTAGTTATAGGTTTAATGCCTTGGAAACTATTTGCATGTATAATTAGTGAAAACATAGATCCAAGGTATTTAGGGTTGTATGTGCACCATAGGATGTTGTATTATACCAAAACCCAACAGTGGTATCAGAGCCATGAGTTGTTTTCTATTATATTTGATGCAAATATATATATTTTTCAAAGTTGAAGGAAAAAAAAAAGAAAAAAAACATGAAGTTTGTCAAATTTTAAGATAATTACTTGATTTTATGAAAAACTAATTATTTGTAAAATTTGAGTCACTTTACGACAAGACTTGAATTAGGTCAATTTATTAAAAGATAGAATGATATGATTATTTTATTTGTTTTAAAAGTTTGATCTAAATGTTTTTAAGGAGTTACAAATTTTGTCATAAAATTTTGGAACTCAAAAGTCTTTTTTTAAAAGTTATGATCTTAAGAGTTTTGAAACTTCCATAAGTTATGGATGTGAAATGTCTCATTCATTAACTCTTTAGGTTATGAATTCCAAGAGTCTTCAAAGGATAATTGTCAAAGTTTCAAGATTTGTATTAGTTTATATGATTATCTAATTTCTTGAAAATTGTTGATGTGAATTATCTTTACTTATGAGTTTAATCTAGATCATAGAAAAATTATTTGGTTATTGTGTTAATTGGAATATTTGATCTTAATGGTTTTTATGAACTCCATAACTTGTCCTCAAGTTATGGAAAGTGAAGAGGTTTTCTTTTTAATGCGTCATTAAGTCTCATAGGTTATGAAAATGGAAGAGTCTCTATTTTTAATGTTATCATAAAATGATTTAATGTCTTCCATAACTTGTCCTCAAGTTATGGATCTTGAAAAGTTTTTCATTAAACCTTAATTAAACTCATAAGTTATGAAAATCCAAGAGTTTTGAAAAGTTTCAAAACTTGTCCTAAAGTTTTGGAATTTGTAAAGTTACCCCCCATGTATACTTTAATTCCAAACTAGACCTTAGAATTTTAAATGTTTAAAATTCAACCCTTATACTATTATTATAATTTTAATTATATAGATATGTATAAGATAAAGTCAATCTTACCATTAGTAGGCCTCATTCACGAAGCCGGTCTATAAGGGGGGTATAAGGTTACTGCCTATAAAATGGCAGTTTAATGGGTGTCCACTCTCACCCACCGCTTCCTTGACTGGCAGAGGGTCGTTAGCTGAACGGGTAGTATAAAGACTATAATTCTCCCTTCATTAAAAGTATAATGATAAATACTAAGTAACTAAACAGTTATAAATTCCCAATCTTAGTTACTTAGGAAAATGTGAAATGGTGCTAACCCATGAAATTACACTTTGCACCTTTGTTAAGTCGTTAGTGGAGCGTGTGTGGTTAACCGGCACACTAACATGGGACTGACAATGTGTGGCGAATGGTAACTTAAGTTTATCATAGATTGGTGGAGCGTGTGTGGTTAACCGACACATCAATTAGGTGATAAAGTTAAGGGTACCAAGTCAATTTTCATGGTTATTCACACCTTGTTTGTGATCCTCGGCATCCCAGTCACAAACTTGAGAGGGCACAATCGAGATTCAAACATGCTGTTGAAAGTTCAATGTATATAAAAAGATCTAGGAGTTTCAAATCCAATTAAAACTTAATTATATTTCATTTTCATGGTGGAAATTGGTAAATCGTCATTTACCTAGCTTCAATTATTTTATAGCTTGGATTACGGCATCCCTCTTCCGGTTATAAATAGGTTGTTGGATCCTAGCCTTAATATTTCATATTGGGTGTTATATTAAGGACTTTAAATCAACTAAACTTGAATGTCTAGTTAAGACAACTATGGTCTTCCCAAATCTTTAGGAACAAGCTTTCCTATTGAAGATGATATCCCACATGGAAATCAAGGTGAAAGATTAATCCCTTTGTTGTGCATTAAGGGGACTGGAAATCATGCTTCACTTCCTCCACCTCCTCCGATTATTCTCCCTATCCCACAAGTTCAAATACTTGAAAAGTTCAAGGGAACTCAATCCCTATTGGCAAGCCGTGAGAGTCGGGTGTCGAAGTCTCGAGGTAGCTGGTTGTTGACTTGGTTCTTCAGTCACACCCTGATGACAGATCAAGACATGACCCTTAATGATCTTACCTATTTGCTTGATGTTGCTAAATCAGCAATGATCTGGGGCACTGGTAAAGCAAAATTTGATTGGAAGATCAACTTCCCAAACTTCCATGGACATTGACAATGGTAACATTAGAAGTCCAAAAAAGCTTTCTCTTCCCAATGGAAAGGGATCGGCCATGGTCAAGTCATTTTACCTAATGGTAAAGAGAAAGGATAAGTCTGAGATAGTCTCATGTACCATTTCCAAAGAGTCCATATGTTTCTTTTGCCAAAAGAAGGGGCATTGGTTGCGAAGCTGCCAGATTTACTTGAAAGATCTGGTAAAGTCAAAAGTTTGACTCTACTTCAGGTAAAGTCCATTATATAACTCTATTAAGTATCTTTTGGAGATTCTTAATATGTAATGTAATCTAATTACATTTTGATGTTTTAGAAAATCAAAGGAAGCTTAAAGAAAGAGTATGCCGATTCTGATTGCAAAAATGGTTTGGTGATCAGAATTTTGAGCAACTGCTTAAGAGTTACGATAGATTGCTTAGGAATAGATATCAACATAGTTTCATATGTATTTACATTTTAAGGATAAGATTTTTTCCACAAGTTTTAAAATAAAAAAAAAATTGATTTATTTATTTTAAGTATCCTTACAATGACATTTGTGAAAAATTGTTGTTTATATGTTTCCATTGAAAGCAATAAGGGAAAATAAAATTTGATTCTTTCATTTATGGTAGTGTCATAATTTACCAAATAAGGAAAGATTCTCATCACCCAAGTTTCAGTTGGATAGAAACTTGGAATCATGCAAGTTGTATTGTGTGATGAATGAGAATTTTCATATTTGGGAAATTAAGACTAAGACCTTGTTCACATGTATATGTAAGTCGAGTGAAGGACTAAAGGATTGGGTACACTTGGTTGTGCGCTAATCAAGTTCACCACAAAGGTCAATACGATTATTCGTTATGATTTACTAAAGTTTAGTAAATATGGTTATATTTACAAGTTTAAGTGCAATTCTGAAACATTGGAAAAGTTTCAATGTATGGCAGAACGGATGAGAAGAATCAAATAAGGCAGAAAGATAAAAGTTTCTCCAATATGAAGAGATGGGAGAGTACTTGAGTATCTTGTTTTATGACTATCTTAGTGATTATGAAACCATATCACAATTGATTCTCTAAGGACGCCTTAGTGCATTTGTTTGACTAAGGAGAGGAATCATGAATTGTTGAAATGGTTAAATCAAAAGATAAATCGTACTTCGTCCCAAAATCAAATTTTAGAGTCATACTCTGAGATTGTAACTTGAGTGACATAATCTTAAGAAAGGTTTAAAACACTTGTCAAATGTAGAGTAAAATGTTTTCTTACTCTAGTATATTTGAAATTGGTAAGTTGTGATGTTTTGGATAAGACAAAGACCAACTAAGACCAATTGTGAGAAGTGTTTAACTTGATAAGAATCTGCACTAACTCTTGAATATTTGTTTTTTCAAGGAATGGTTCTTGATAATAAGAATCTTATATGTCAAGAGGACAGTGGGAGTCTTAAAGATCTTCAATAGTTTCAAGAACTAATCAAGAGTAAACCTATTGTTAATCACTAGCACACAATTTGAGGTTTGTAACCTATTATGTTGACATATTCTTGTGATTAAGGTTATGACAAATTCACATGGATAGGAACACTTACACCATAAAAAATCTAAGTGTCATAAGGTTTCTCTCCGATTCATGAAAATGATGGTGAGGAAACGCTTTCACTAAGTAGATTTTAAGTAGATATCAATTGTGATCTTTGCATTCTCAAATTCGTTACTGGAGCGTGCGTGATTAACCGACACACTAACATGAACTTATGAGAAATGGCGAAGGTCTAAGCAATTGAAACTATGATTACGGCATCCATTTTCATAGTTCTGAAATTGTTTACACACGCATGTGAGATATCTAAGAAAAGGTGTATGATTTTGATAAAGTCTTTTCAAAGCAATCTCGTATCAGAAATCTGAACTTTAGTAAGAAAGTCAATAAAGTATTGACTTCTAAAAGTCCAACTGTTTTCTGATACATGTCAAAGCTAGTGGAGCATAAGTTTTATGCTAATAATCATCATGTTAGTGGGAGCATGATAATTATGATAAGTATTGCAAGTTAGCAATGTTAATTATAGAAAACAATGTTTCAATTCTTGAAGTTGCAGGGGTTGGAAAAGTTGTTTTGCTATAATTAAGGGAGAGGATATACTTCATTTCAATTCTAAAAGCTTATATTGAGATTTTAATCACCTTTAGTCAAGGATATATATATATATATATATATATATATATATATATATATATATATATATATATATATATATATATATATATATATATGAATTTTATGTTGGAATGGTTCAACATAAGAAAATTCTATATATTGCGTTCTCAAAATTCGATTATGATTACGACATCCCTCCTCATAGTCAAATTTTGAGAACATGGCAAATAAAAATTTTATAGCATGAATCGTGTCCCATATGCTTCGGGTATTGGAACGATTACATGTTCTATAATATTTATCCTTTCTAAATTTTCCAAATGCAGGGGAATTAAGAAGGGAAAGGTCTAGAATTGGATATGACTAAAATAATTAAACAATTGTCGAGGACAATCTAAGGTTTACCAAAGATTGGTTGCTCAGGGACAGTTGGAAGTATAGTGTTAATTTTGGAAGGACCATATTGACATATTCTGAAAAGAGGCAACCCTTGTTCAGAAGTGATAGTCAAAATGGGAATATGAAAATATTCTCATAGGTGGAAGTTATTCAATCTGTGTAAGATTAGAAAACTTAATGTAAGAAGGATGTTCAAAGCAATGTACTTTGAATATGAGACTTCGTTTCCATGAAGTTGATCTCCATTGGAATACTCTGTAATGTCTGGTGACAAGTCTTTGTGACTTTGTGCATAATCATTACAGAGGATCATTGCATATAAGTTTAGAATCTAACAGATTATAGTAAATCACAAGAGTTTGGTACTCTTACATTTACAAAAAAAGGATTTGGATTGTGAAATGAGCATCATTGGAGTCGTGTTCAATTGATCTATTTCACAAAAGAAAGGACCATAGGTAAACATAGTGTGCATGCTTGGTGCATGGCATGACTATTGTTTTAATTCAAGTATAAAGTTGATAAAATTGAAACAATGAATAATGAGTAATCAATATGGTGCTTAGATAAAAGGGTTTTTATTTACACTCAAGAGTTTGGGGCCATATAGGATTAGTATTATTCTTGTCTTTCACTTTGCATGTTTTGACTTCCAGAATAATTAGGTCATTCTTCCTAAATGACTAAGTTATTTAAACCATCCACAGTAGATCATATGTTGGAAGTAGATACGAATCAAGACTGTCATGAAGCTGGTTTGTAGATGTCCAAGGTAGTGGACATAGCAAGAGTTGCTGCAACATTCATGAGTGCTCATAAGTTCTGAGTATTGGATTCAACCCACGCTCATTTGAATCACTTCATGGATTTTATCACGAGTGAATCATGAGACGAGTATATCTTATATTCTTCAAACCTAGAGATATGAGTTGTTACTATGAGTTGGTTATACATTGATTGCATGAAAACGCATTGGTAACTCGATGTTATAAAACGTGCCTTTGTGTATGATTCAAAAAGTAGTAGAATAAGCCATATGAGTCGAAGTTTATCAATTCCTTTTACCCTTAAAAGGATAAAAGCGATATATGTGGGCCCCTCGATGATTTAATGATGACACTTGTGAGTGCTTGGCCAAGCTAGGACTGATTTGATTTGTTCAATCAGTCTATCGTCATAAATCGAAAATCGGGAAACAACAAATGGACAGAGAGAATGATTATAATCCATGTCTCAGTCCATATGATATCTAGAATGGAGGAATATATGATCCCTTATCTAATGGACGCGTCATTGATTTGTTCAGAGTTCGACAACGACTTTAAGAGCTACGATTGCTAGTCGGGTTATGAAGTCGTACTTGCAATAATAGTTTTAGACTTATCCAAGTGGGAGACTGTTGGATTAGACGACTAAGCCCATAATTATTATTTGTATGTACTCGACCCGAGTGTAGCATGGTCCATTTGGGTTGCATATCATCAGGACAATTTGTTAGGATGGACTTTTGAGAGAAGGTAATTTATGGTTTATTAATATATTATAAGTTGTAATATATTAATATGAAATCATATGTTTTAATTAGTATTGATCAAGAATTAATTTGGAATTAATTGAGTGATCAAAAGAGACTAATTAAATCTATGGGGACTAATTATGATAATTAATTATATTTATATGTGTTGGGCTTATGATTCATGTTGGACCAAGTTTATGTATGAATACATAAAGAGTTGGGCCACATGAACCATGGATCATAAAAACCTATGGGTATGGATTTGGGTTATACCCATGACTCTTGAAATACCACACGTATAAATACATGCATCATGACCTAAAAATGCCACTTGTGGTTACACATGAAGTTCTTGGAGCTCATGGGTGTTTTTGGGTGCATGGAATTCTCTCTCAAGTTCCACCTTTGTCCATGGTGTGTTGTGATTCCACTTGAGGCTTCCACACTATTGGGGCTAAGCTCTTAAGGCCAAATACATCAAGACTTTAAGCCACATGAAATGTATGTTACCCTAACTAGTATCTTATATCGTTTATGTCAAATGCATGCTAGGTATAGGTTTAATGCCTTGGAAACTATTTGGATGTATAATTAGTGAAAACATAGATCCAAGGTATTTAGGGTTGTATGTGCACCATAGGATGTTGTATTATACCAAAACCCAACAAGGGTTTCCTCACAATCATTTTCATGAATTGGAGAGAAACCTTATGACACTTAGATTTTATGGTGTATGTATTCCTACCCATGTGAAATTGTCATAACCATAACCACAAGACAAGGTTAGTGACAAATCAAAATTCATATTGACTGAACTTCTTCAATCTTAAATTGTTGCCACTTAGCAGCACAAGGGCCTACCATATCTTCCAAGTTGTTGAGCAGATCACCTTTACTGATCAATGACTTTCACTGATCAAGGTGCTTTGCCTTATGCAAACAATTGAGGACTAATAGAACTGACATGCATATTCAACTTTAACCGGAATGGGCACAGAAACAATAATATGTCAGCACGATAGGTTACAAACCTCAAGTCGTGTACTAGTGATTAACAACGGGTTTATTCTTGATTAGTTATCGAAACTTGACAAGATCTTTAAGACTCCAACTGACCTCTTCAAAATATAAGACTCTCTGTCAAGAAACATTCCTTGACAAACAAATATTCAAAAGTTAGTGCGGATTCTTATCAAGAATGACACTTCATATAATTGGTCTTAGTTGGTCTTTGTTTTAGCCAAAACATCACAACTACCAATTTGAAATATGCAAGAGTTAGAAAACATTTCTATTCCATATTTCATGATGTGTTATAAACCTACTTAAGATATGTCACTCAAGTTACAATCTTGGAGTATGACTCTAAGATTTGATTTTGGAACGGCATATGATTCACCTTTTTATTTAACCATTTCAACAATTCACGATTCCTCTTCATAGCCTTACAAATGGACTAAGATATCCTTAGAGGGTCAATTGTGACATGGTTTCATAACCATGAAGATGATCATCAAACACGATACTCAATTATTCTCCCATCCTTTCAGGTTGGAGAAACTTTTATCTTTATGCCTAATTTGCTTCTTCTTACTCGTCCTGCAATACACTGAAACCTTTTTCAATGATTCAGAATTACACTGAATCGTGTAAGCATAACCATATTTACTAAACATTAGTAAATCAGGATGAATAGTCTTATCGTTCTTTGTGGTGGACCTGACCAGCGCACAACCAAGTGTACCCGATCTCCTAGTCCTTCACTTAACTCACATATACATGTGAACAAGGAATTAGTCTTAATTTCCCAAAGATGAAAGTTCTTATTCATCACACAATACAAGTTGCAAGATTCTAAGTTTCTAACCAATTGAAACTTGGGTGATGAGAATCTTTCCTTATTTGGTAAATTTTGACACTACCACAAACGAAAGAATCAAATCCATTGCTAAACATAGAAACATACAAACATCAATTTTCACAAATGTCATTGCAAGGAGATATAATATAAAATAATAACAAATTTTTATTTATTTATAAAAGGCAAAAAAAACTTTTCCTTACAATGCAATTTCAAATGAAAACTATGTTATTACAAATTTCGAAGCAATCTATCATAACTCCGAAGGAGCAGCTTAAAATTCTTATCATCGAACCATGCGATCGAAATCCATCTCTTCACGATCAGAATCAACTTGCTCTTCCTTTAAGCTTCCTTCCTTTTCTTCGATCCTACTAAACATCAAAATGTAATTACATTACATCAGGTATTAAGAATCTCCAAATAGGAACTTAATATAGTTAGACAGTGGACTTACCTGAAGCAGAGTCAAACTTTTTGACTTTACCATCCTTATGGTCCTTCAGGTAGATTTGGAAGCTTCGTAAGCAATGGACCTTCTCTTGGCAGTAGAAGTAAACAGACTCTTTTGGAACGGCACACGGGACAATCCCATACTTAGTCTTTCTCTTTACCATTTGGTCAACCGGGTTGACTATGGTCGATCCCTTTCCATTGCGAAGAGAAGACTTTTCTGGACTTCCAATGTTTTCATTTTCCATGGCAGCTTGGGAAGTAGATCTTCCATACAAAATTGCATTACCAGTGCGCCAAATCATTGTTGATTCTGTAGCAATTAGAAAATAGGTAATATCAATAAGGGTCATGTCACGGTCTGTCATATAGTAGTCCTTAATGAACCCACTATATGACTTAGGGAGTGACTGCAGAACCAAGTCAACAGCCAACTTCCTCGACACCGTGACACCCAACATTCCAAGCATGTCAATGTGTGACTTCGTCTCCAAGACATGTGCACACACAGACCTTCCATCTTACTGTTTGCTAGCCAATAGGGCTCTAGTGACCTTGAACTTTTCAAGTCTTTGAACAAGTGGGTTAGGGAGAATTATTGAAGGAGGTGGAGGGAGTGAAGCATGATTTCATCTCCACGATCCAATCGTGGGACATCATCTTCCTAAGGATACCTTATTCCAAACGAATTGGGAAGACCGTAGTTGTCTGAACTAGACATCAACAAGGGAGAAATTCAAGTTAGTTAATTTAAGTCCTCAATATAACACCCAAAATGAAATATTACGCTAGGACCGAACACAATATTTTACAATTCGGAGAGGTATGCCGTAATCCAATTGTAAAATATTTGAAGGTAGGTAAATGAAGATTTACCAATTTCCACCATGAAAAACGAAAATGAATATTAGGTTTTAAATGGATTGAAATTCCTAGATCTTTTGGGATTCATTGAACTTTCCAATGGCATGTTTAATCCCGATTATGCCCTTCAAGTTTGTGACTGGGATGCCGAGGATCACAAAGAAGGTATGAATAACCATGCAAATTAGCTTTCTACACTTAATGTTACAGATCAACCAATCAATGTGCCGGTTAACGACACACGCTCTATTGATCCAGGATTAACATCAAGCCACCATTTGCGACACATTGTCAGTCCCAGATTAGTGTGTCGGTTAACCACACACGCTCCACTAACAACTTAACAAGGTGCAAAGTGCAATTTCGTGGGTTAGCATCAAATTCACATTTTTCCTAAGTAACTATGATAAGGAATTTATAAGTGTTTAGTTACTTAGTGTTTTCATTATACTTTTAATGAGAATTAATGTCCTATCCTACCCGTTCGGCTAACGAACCTCCACCAGTCAAGGAAGCGGTGGGTGAGAGTGGACACCCATTAAACCACCATTTTATAGGTAGTAACCTTATACACCCCTTATAGATCAACTTCGTGAATGGGGCCTACTAACCGTAAGACTGACTTGTCTTATACATATATATAATTATTAAACTTATAATAATATAATAGTATAAGGGTGGAATTTTAAACTTTTAAAATTCTAAGGTTTGGAATTAAATGTTTCAAAATTGAGACTTTACAAATACCAAAACTTGAGGGCAAGTTTTGAAATTTTTCAAAACTCTTGGTTTCCATAACTTATGAGTTAATGTTGGTTTTAATGAAAAAACTCTTGATTTTCCATAACTTGAGGACAAGTTAAGGAGTTCATTAAAACATTTAAGAAAAAAACTTTTCATGTTCCATAACTTGAGGACAACTTTTCATGTTCTATTGATTTAATTTAATTCATATAGGAAGGCAAATCATACAAATAAATGGATATGAGTGAGATTTAGGAGACTAGAAATCGTTTTTCTACTTCTTGGCATGCAAGGATCACGATTTTAGCTTATGATAACACACACACACACACACACACACACATATATATATATATATATATGTATATATATATATATATATATATATATATATATATATATATATATATATATATATATATGTATATATGTGTGTGTGTAGAATATCAAGGGTCATGTATAACCCTAATCTGTACACATTAGCCCATGATCCATCCATTTGATTTGGATAAATACATCATGGACTAACCCATAAGCCCATCACAAATCAAACCATTGATCATTAGCCCAACTCATATGTATCAATTTAATTAGTCTCTTTTGATCACTAAATTAATTCTTAATTAATTCTTGATCAATACTAATTAAATAATATGATTCCTCTATTAACATATTATACCTATAATAGATTAATAAATCATAAATAACTTCTTACTCAAATATTCATCTATCAAATTGTTTTGGTGAAGGCAACCCGAATGGACCATGTTGTATCGGGTCAAGTACATACCAGTTATAGCTATGGGCTTAGACATATAATCCAACAAAATCGAGGGTTTGAAATATTTTTACAAGAAAATAGTTTTCAAAAAGTCAAAGTAAAGAGTTTTGAGAAAGAACAAGATGTGTGATGCGTGCGACCGACCGAGCTCAAGTAAGTTTTTCCAAGATACCTATACATGTTATGTTATTATATGATATGATTATGAGAACTGCATGCTAGATTAGGGCTAAGGATCTATGAAGCATGCCTTATATTCCTATCATATGTGTATGGAAACTGCATGCTAGATTAGGGCTACGGATCTAGGAAGATGCGTGATATGCCTGTTGGATGTACTTATTGAGCTGCATGATAGAATTGAATAGTTAGTGATATGATAGACTGATTTGAATATGTTTGGTTTGGGTTACTCAATGCCCGAATGTTGCTTGCTTTGTGCTTTTAGGGATTCTAGTTACCTTTGGTTAACTAGTGAACGAATATGTTAAGTTGCATATTACGAGGACTAAATAATTTAAGAAGGTTAGGTATAGCCCTATTTCGCAGCTCTTGTTTGAGTCAAACCGTTATAGGGGAGGACCTCTCATTCGATGAATTATCTGGTCTTAGTGATATGTAATTGTATTCACGAGCTAGTTAGGAAAAGATAGCAGGAATTCCTTATGCACCTGATGGCAGACAGTGGTTTTGTGAATTACCCTAGGGAGAGCCTAGGAAGAGATTAGTGTAGTAAGCAGTAGTAGTAGAAGGGGCGTGGTGAAGTCAAGGCAATCCTTGAAGAAATTACGGATAGATGTGGAAGGTAGTATGGGCCCGTACTACTGAAAGCAAAGGATTCGTACTCGAGTCAAGGAGGGCTGAGATAGAACCAGGGAAATTGTAGAATGTATGAGACCTCTCGAGGTTATCTATGATCCTGATGATTATGTTTTTTGTTTCAGAATGGTGATGACACTTCACAGAGAAGGAGGGTTAGGTTCTGGGTCAGGATCAGGTTTAGGTTCGGGTATAGGTTACGAGTCGGTTGATGACTGACTACGCGAGTTCATCGCGTCAGAGATTACGAGAGGCATTCTTGAGGCGACCCCAATGATTTTCGAGTCGATCAAGGAAGGGATTGTTGAGCAGATGGAGGATCGCCTCAGAGCGTTCCAGAGTGACTAGGCATCTAGCCAGTCGGGCCCGCGCACACTGTTCTTCAAGAACTTCATGGGATGTGGTGCGCCAAAATTTCATGGGATGAAGGACCACATCGTAGCTAGGAGGTGGATTTCAGACATCGAGTTTGTGCAGTTGACTAGCTTCTACCCTGAGGGGTCGTGATGGGTTTTGAGCACTACATCATTCCTATGGTGTACATGTAAACCCTAAAGCTTTGGATCTAGTTTGTCTAATGAATATGCAATAATCATCCAAAGCAATAAACCCTAGATCTAGCATACAATAATCAAATTAACATATGAATTAGGGTTTAGATCTTACTTCATAATGGTTACAAGAATTCTTTGATCTTCAAGTAGCTTAGTGTCACAAGTGTCACACCTCCAATGGCTAACAAACACCAAGAGCAAGAGAATGACATATGAGGAGGAGGAGCACCAAAAACGTCCTAGGGTTCTTCCAAAAGATTTAGCCACATTTTTGGGGCCATAGGGGTCTTTATATAGTGAGGCTATTAGGGTTATCAAACAAGGAAACCCTAATTTGACTGCTTAGGCTCCAAGCAGCCCATTGACTCCCTTTAGAACACCCCTTGGACGAATTCTCTATGGGCTTCCCATAGAATTCGTCTAACCTATGTTCCAAGGTGATCCATAGCCCAATTTCAATTATCTTATAATTACAATTCCAGTACCCTAAGTTTAATTAATGTCTTTTAGTCAAAAAAACTAATTCTTAATTAATTCATAGCTAATATTAATTAAACAATATGATTTCTCTTTTAATATATTATTCATATAATATATTAATAAATCATAATTAATCCTCTTTCTCTATAAATCATCCTATCAAGTTGCTTTGGTGAAGGCAACCCAAAAGGACCATGCACAACCGGGTCACATACTTACCACATATAGTTACGGGCTTAGACACTATTCCAACAGTCTCCCACTTGGATAAGTCTAGTAACTATAATGTAAGTACAATCCTATTAGCAATCGTAGCTTCTCAAAGATGATGTCAAACTCTGATCTTATCAGTAACATGTCCTTTAGATAAGGGATCATATATTCCTCCATTCTAGATATCGTATGAACTGGGACATGGATTTTAATCATACTCTCTGTTCATGTGTTGTTTCCCGATTTCCGATTTATGACGACTGACAACAGACTACAATTGAACACATCAACTTAGTCCCGGCTTGGCCAAGCGCTTAGGGTGTCATCACTAAATCATCGAGGGGCCCACAGATATCGCTTTTATCCCACTTTGGGTAAAAGGAACGGATAAACTTTGACTCAATGCTTGCTTGTACTCACTCACCGAATCACACATAACAATACGTTTTATAACACCAAGTTACTGGTGCGTTTACATATTATCAATGTGTAACCGACTCGCAAGATACAACTCACACATCTCGGTTTCAAGAATATAAGATATTATCGTCTCACCAATCACTCGTGATAAAATCCATAAAGCGATTTAAGTGAGCGTGGGTTTAATCCAATACTCTAATCTTATAGCAGCACTCATGAACTCTACATATAACTTGTGTTATGTCTAAACTCTTTAGTCCATCTACAGACGAATTCATGACACTCTTCTTTCATACCTACTTCCAAAGTATAAGCCACTGTGCAGGATTTGAATAATCTTATTATTCGGGAAGTCAAAACATGCAAAGTGAAACACAAGAATAATACTAATACTATATGGCCTCAAACCTTTGAGTATAAATAAAACACTCTTATTTAATCACCATATTGATTACTCATTATTTGTTGTTTCGGGTAATCAACTTCTTACTTGAATTATAACAACAATTGTCCCATGCTCCAAGCATGCACACTATGTTTTCCTATGGTGTTTACTTTGTGAAATACATCAAATGAACACATTCCCAATGATGCTCATTTCACAATTCGTCATCAATTAGTGTAAGAATACAAAATTCTCGCCACTACTAGAATATGTTAGATTCTAACATTTTATGCAACGGTCCTTTTGTAATATCACAACGCCAAAGTCACAAAGACTTTGCCAATGAAATTACAAAGTGCTCTATTGGAGATTGTTACAAGACAATTCCATGAAGTCTCATATTCAAAGTACATTCCTTTGAACATCCTTCTTGCATAGAAGTTTCTAATCTAGACATAGATTCTTAACGTCCAACTCCCAATAAGGAAACATTTCCATATTTGCCATATGACAACTTATTATAAATAGAATCTTATTCTATTCATAATAATGCCAATATGGTCCATCCATGACTATACTTCCAATTGTCCGGAAGCGACCAATCATTGGCGAACCTTAGATTGTTCTTGACAGTTGTTTAATTATTTTAGTCAACTCTAGTTCTATTCCTTTTTTCCCTCTAAATGCCCTAGGCATTTGGAAAATTTTAGAACGGTTAAATATTACAGCATATACAATCGCTCCTATACCCGAAGCGTATGGGATTCGATTCATAGAGAAAAACTGTTGGATAAGGTGTCTAAGTCCATAACTATTTCTGGTATGTACTTGACCCGACCCGACATGGTCCATTTGGGTTGCATGACACCATGCAATTGGATAAACTAAAATGAGAGAAATAACACTTATGGTTTATTAATATATTATAAGTTCTAATATATTAATAATATTATTTAATTAGTTTGATCAAGAATTAATTTAGAATTAATTAAGTGATCAAAAGATAACTAATTAAATATATTGGTAGATTATGTAAATCTTTCATATCTTATATAGTGGGCTAAGAGGCTCCATGGATTATCAAGTTGGGTTCCACCCATAGGATGCTCCATGGGAGTTACAAACCCATGGGTCATGGAAATGAAGAGTCATGACACATTAGGGTTTACATGGTGTAACCCTAGATGTGTCAACACTATATAAGAAACTCATTCTCCACCAAAATCGGCTACACTAAGAAGCAAGAGGGCTAGAGCTGATTTTGCAAGTGTAAGATTCTCTCAAAGTTTACTCCTTTGCATTTGGTGTTGTGTGAAGCATTTGAGGCATCACACTTGGGGTGCTAGGCTCACAAGATTTCAAGGATCATAATCAACAACAAGGTAAGTTATTCTATCTTTCATTCAAGTTAAAAATGTTCCCCATGTATGCTAGATAGGAATATAACCTTGGAATTCAATTTTGCATGATTATTACACAAACATAGATCCAAGGTTATTAGGGTTGCATGTACACTTAGGAAGTGTTAGAATGCTCAAAACCCTTCAGTGGTGTCAGAGCCTAGGTTTGTTTGTTGTTTTTTTTTGTGTGCAAACAGCTTGAAAAAAAAATCGTTTTTCTGTTTTCTGCTCGTATGAAAGTTTGCACATTTGTTGCTGGAAATGGACTAGAAACATTACCCTAAACTGTTTTGATGTTTTAAAGCTTGTTTTAGATGGTGTAATGTTTATGCTAATCCATTTACAATGGCAATTATTAAAATTACAAGTTTTTTTAAGTGTAATTTTTCATTCTTGAAAGTGTTCATGTTCATGTTCTTGAACTTATGAAGATTAGATGATCATAGGAATTGTTTGTAACCTTCATGGTAGTTTAATTCATGATCATAATGTGTTTTAATGGAGTCCATAACTTGTCCTCAAGTTATGGAAAACCAAAAGTCTCACTTTTATTAAAGCCATTAAAAGAACACAAGAGTTATAAAAATGAAGAGTCTTCATTTTTATTACTCAATTAATTCATAAGTTATAAGAAATGAAAAGTTTTGGAAGTTTACAAAACTTGCCCTCAAGTTTTGGAACATGTAAAGTCTTGATTAAAACTTTAGTTCCAACCCTTAGAATTTTAAAAGTTAAAATTCAACCCTTATACTTTATAATATTATAAGTTACTAATATATATATATGTATAACAACAAGTCGTCTTACCGCTAGTACGCCTCATTCACGAAGCCGGTCTATAAGGGGGGTATAAGGTTGTTGCCTATAAAATGGCAACTTAATGGGTGTCCACTCTCACCCACCGCTTCCTTGATCGATGGAGGGTCGTTAGCCGAACGGGTAAGACAAGGACTTATAAATTCTCATTGAAAGTATGATGAATATTATAAAGTAACTAAATGCTTTTATTAAATTCCCAATCTTAGTTACTTTAGGAAAATGTGAATAAGGTGCTAATCAATGAAATTACACTTTACACTTTGTTTAAGTCGTTGGTGGAGCGTGTGTGGTTAACCGGCACACTAACTTGGACTTAACAAGGTAGGTAAAGGGTGACTTAAGGTTTACCATAGCATCGGTGGAGCGTGTGTGGTTTACCGGCACATCGATTGAGTGATAAACCTTGAGGGTACCAAGTGATTTGCATGGTTACTTCACACCTCATTTTGTGATCCTCGGTATCCGAGTCACAAAACTTGGAGGGCACACTCGAGATTGAAACATGCCTTTGAAAATTTCATTGAATCTCAAAAGAATCTAGGAATTTATAAGAACCAATTAAAAACCTAACATTTATATTTCGTTTTTCATGGTGGAAATTGGTGAATTGTCATTCACCTACCTTTCAAATATGTTACAGCTTGGATTACGGCATACCTCTTATAAGTTATAATATATTGTGATATTGGATCCTAGCCTTAATACTACATTTGGGTGTTTTATTAAGGACTCTCTTAATATCTAAACTAATCTTGTTCTCTTCTTTCAGATGTCTTCAAACAATGCTGCTTCTGGCTCTAATCCTAATGGCTCCTTTACCCTTATGAACTTGTGTGGGAAAGTCACTTTTGATGGATCCAAATTCAATGAATGGATCAGAAACATCATGATGATTACCCGCTATGAGGACAAAGAATATGTCCTTGACAAGGAGCTTAAGGAGATTGATGAGACCACTGCAACTCCCCAGGAGATCGCTGACTTCCGGGCACATGAAAGGGATGTATCATGTTAGCCACCATGACAGCGGAACTCCAAAAGTCCTATGAGGACTTCTACCCTCTTGAAATGCACCAAGATCTGATGGAAAGATACCATCAAAGTGCACGACAAGAGAGGTATGAAATTATATGCTCTATCATAACAACCATGATGAAGGACGGAGAATCCATCATGAGCCACATGCAGAAAATGCAAAGGTATGTGGATCGGTTGCTGAAGCTTAATGTGAACTTCCCTGAGGAGCTTGCAATAGATATCATTTTGCACTCCTTACCATCGTGCGATGATCAATTCCGCATGACATATCACATGAATAAGGAAGAGGTCACACTCAGCAAACTTCAGGGACTCCTCAAGACCGCAGAAACAGGTCTTAAGGGTAAGTCGGTTGTTAACACTCCTACTCCAAACTCCGCCGCGGTTTTGGCAATTGGGAAAGGTAAAGGGAAGAAGAGGAAGAGCTCTTCGAAGGGTACCAAGGCTAGGACCCTTGATGGCTCTTCTTCAAGTGGAACCAAGAAAGGTTTTGTCACTCCTTCTTCGGACCCTAAAAAGGCTGAATACTTCTATTGCCATGAAAAGTCACATTGGAAGTGGAACTGCCCAAAGTACCAGCAAGATGTGAAGGATGGGAAAGTTAAACCCAACCATGCATGTATTTACACTATCTTATCTAATAACTCACCCCATTCTAACTCTTGGGTCCTTGATACCGGTTGTGGTATTCATATCTGTTCTGATTTGCAGGGACTAAGAAGAAGTGAGAATGTGGAGCATGGAAGAATAAACTTAATCATGGGGAATAGGAAAGCTTTACTTGTCACCAAGATTGGAGTTTATACTTTATCGCTAAGTAGTGGGTTTAGTTTAGATTTGAATAAATGTTGTTATTCGCCAGAAATGGCAAGAAATATTATTTCTTTTCATGCATTGTATAAACAAGGTTTCACCTTTTCATTTGATAATGAAGTTGGTTCGATTAATGCTTTCTTTAATAATGTTCTTTATTTTAAAGCATTACCTTGTGATGGTGTGTATGAAACTGTATATGTGGTTGATAACTTAGGAAATAATGTATTGTGTATAGATTATGTTTATGATAATAACTTGGATAAAGCATCATTATGGCATTGTCGTCTTGTACATATAAGCAAGAAACACATAGGCCAACTCCAAAAGGATGGAGTATTGGAGTCATTTGACCTAAAGTCAGATGATAGTTGTGAATCATGCTTACCTGGAAAAATGACAAAGTCACCCATCACAGGTTCTTGTGAGAGGGGTGAAGGTTTGTTGGATCTTATACACACGGATGTGTGTGGGCCCTTCAAACATGCCACAAGGGATGCTAATCGTTATTATTTGACTTTTACTGATGATTACAGTAGATATGGATATGTCTACTTAATCAAGCATAAGTCAGAGACTTTTGAGAGGTTTAAAGAGTTTAAACAGGAAGTCGAGAATCAATTGGGCAGGAACATTAAGATGCTTCGATCCGATCGAGGTGGTGAGTATCTTAGTTCAGAGTTCCTCGACTATCTTAGGGAATGTGGGATTGTCTCACAATTGACACCTCCCATGACACCGCAGTTGAATGGTGTAGCTGAGAGGCGTAATCGAACCTTGTTGGATATGGTTCATTCCATGATGAGTCGAGCTTCGCTACCATTCTCATTTTGGGGGTATGCCTTAGAGACTGCCGCCCATATCCTTAATCTAGTTCCCACAAAGAAAGTTGCCAAAACTCCTCATGAGATGTGGACTGGTAAAGTACCCAAACTAGACCACATTAAGATTTGGGGTTGCGAGGCTTTCGTGAGACGCGAGACTCATGTTAAGCTCGAACCTCGAAGTGAGAGGTGTATTTTCATTGGCTACCCACATAAATCCTTTGGGTGCCTCTTCTACAGACCTAGTGAGAATGTGGTCTTTATAGCTAGGAGGGCGTTCTTTCGAGAGAGAGAGTTCATAAGCCAAGGAGACAGTGGGAGGCAAGTTGACCTTGAAGAAATTCAAGAGTCAAGTGGTGAAGGAACTTCAAACCCTAGCACTCAACTTGAGGAGGAAACTTCTGTTGAGCCAATTGACAAGTTTGTACCTCTGAGGCGTTCCACAAGGGTTAGGAATGCACCTGAGCATTACTATGGATTCCATATTACTGCGGAAGGTGATACACTTATACGTGATGAGACACTGATAGGTCTGGATGAACCTAACAGTTACGCGGAAGCCATGGCAGGCCCTGAGTCGGCCAAGTGGAAAGAGGCAATGGACAGCGAGATACAGTCCATGTATGACAATCAAGTTTGGAACTTGGTTGAGAATGTACCAGGTCGTAAGACTGTAGGGTGCAAATGGATCTTCAAGAAGAAGACCGACATGGATGGTAATGTACACACTTATAAGGCACGACTGGTTGCAAAGGGTTTCTCACAAACTCCGGGAGTTGATTATGATGAGACCTTTTCTCCAGTGGCCAAGATTAAGTCTATTAGGGTTCTGTTAGCCATAGCCGCATTTCATGACTATGAAATATGGCAAATGGATGTCAAAACCGCTTTCCTTAATGGAAAGTTGGATGAAGATGTTTACATGAGTCAGCCAGAGGCTTTTGTCAACACAGAGTACCCTAATAGAATGTGTAAGCTTGAGAAATACATTTATGGGTTAAAGCAAGCACCTCGTAGATGGAATCTTTGCTTTGATGAGAAAGTCAAGGAATTTGGCTTTTCTAGGAGTGAAGATGAATCTTGTGTATATGTCAAGGCTAGTGGGAGTATAGTTAGCTTTTTGGTATTGTATGTGGATGACATACTACTCATAGGAAATGACATCCCAACTCTGCAGGAAGTTAAGTCCTGGCTTGGGAAGTGTTTCTCTATGAAGGACCTAGGAGAAGCTGCCTATATTCTAGGGATAAGGATCTTGAGAGACCGGAGTAAAAGACTAATTGGACTTAGTCAGAGTACTTACTTGGATAAGGTGTTGAAGAGATTCGGCATGCAGGACTCCAAGAAAGGAGAGTTACCCATCCAGAGTAATGCCAGAATGAGTAAGACACAAAGCCCTAGTACTGAGGCTGAGATAGCAGAAATGAGTCGAATACCTTATGCTTCGGCTGTAGGATCGATCATGTATGCTATGACGTGTACTCGACCTGATGTAGCCTTTGCTTTGGGCATGGTTAGCAGGTATCAGGGGAACCCTGGCAAGGCACACTGGACTGCGGTAAAGAATATCCTCAAGTACATACGGAGGACTAAGGACTGGGTCCTTACCCTCGGTGGGAGTGAAGACTTGAGAGTTATAGGGTATAGTGATGCTAGCTTTCAGACTGATAGGGATAATTTCTGCTCTCAGTCAGGCTGGGTCTTTACCTTAAATGGAGGAGTAATTTCTTCGAAGAGTTCCAAGCAAGAGACAGTGGCTGATTCAACTTGCGAATCAGAGTATATAGCAGCTAGCGAGGCAGCAAAGGAGGCGATATGGCTGAAGAACTTCATTGGAGACCTTGGAGTTGTACCAGCTATTAAAGAGCCAATGGAAATTTTCTGTGATAATGAAAGTGCAATTGCCTTAGCCAAGGAACCAAGGGATCACGGGAGATCCAGACACATCGACAGAAAATACCATTTCATCAGACATCGAATAGAAGAAGGACTCCTCGCGGCAAAGAGGGTATCATCGGATGAGAATCCAGCAGCTCCCCTCACGAAGGGACTGACTCGGGTTAAGCATCTCCAGCATGCTCGGAGCATAGGGCTGAAGGATGATATTAGATTTAGTAGTTAGATAACCTTGAAATTTGTAATGTGTAATTGACATTAGATGATGAATAAAAGGTGTTTTATTTATGAGTAAAGTGTTGTTATCTCTTGTCGATCGTTTACTATATTTCTTTTGCATGTTTTGACTTCCAGAATAATTATGTTTGGTATATCATATTATTCGAACCTCCACAGTCGATCATATATCGGAAGTAGGTATGAATCAAGACTGTCATGATTGGTTGCAGAGGTCTAAGTTGTTGGACATGGCTACAACACTCATGAGTGCTCATAGGTTCTGAGCATTGGACTCAACCCACGCTCACTGGAATCACTTCATGGAATTTATCTCGAGTGATCGTGAGACGGTAATATCATATAAGTCTTCAAACCTAGATATATGATTTGTTACTTATGACTTGGTTATGCATTGATTGTACGGAAACGCATTGGTAACTCGATGTTATAAAACGTGCTCTTGTGTATAATTCAATGAGTGGTAGAACAAACATATGAGTCAAAGTTTATCTGTTCCTTCTTGGATTAGAAGCTGATATCTGGGCCCCTCGATGATTTTGTTTTGACCTATGTACCGGGCCCGGTCAGAACTAAGTTCATGTGTTCAATTAAGTTCTTTGTCAAACAAATCGGAAATCGGGAAACAAACTGCTGGACAATAAGTAAGACATTGTTCCATGTATTTGTCCGGCTGATATCTAGAACAGAGGATTATATGATCACTTGTCTTAAATGGCGTATCATCATCTTCTCAGTTCCGAGAGACTTTGAAAGAGCTACGATTGCCGATCGGTTCCTGAAGTATTGCAGTTATAGTTATTAGACTTATCCCAGTGGGAGACTGTTGGATAAGGTGTCTAAGTCCATAACTATTTCTGGTATGTACTCGACCCGACCCGGCATGGTCCATTTGGGTTGCATGGCACCATGCAATTGGATAAACTAAAATGAGAGAAATAACACTTATGGTTTATTAATATATTATAAGTTCTAATATATTAATAATATTATTTAATTAGTTTGATGAAGAATTAATTTAGAATTAATTAAGTGATCAAAAGATAACTAATTAAATATATGGGTAGATTATGTAAATCTTCCATATCTTATATAGTGGGCTAAGAGGCTCCATGGATTATCAAGTTGGGTTCCACCCATAGGATGCTCCATGGATGCTCCATGGGAGTTACAAACCCATGGGTCATGGAAATGAAGAGTCATGACACATTAGGGTTTACATGGTGTAACCCTAGATGTGTCAACACTATATAAGAAACTCATTCTCCACCAAAATCGGCTACACTAAGAAACAAGAGGGCTAGAGCTGATTTTGCAAGTGTAAGATTCTCTCAAAGTTTACTCCTTTGCATTTGGTGTTGTGTGAAGCATTTGAGGCATCACACTTGGGGTGCTAGGCTCACAAGGTTTCAAGGATCATAATCAACAACAAGGTAAGTTATTCTATCTTTCATTCAAGTTAAAAATGTTCCCCATGTATGCTAGATAGGAATATAACCTTGGAATTCAACTTTGCATGATTATTAGACAAACATAGATCCAAGGTTATTAGGGTTGCATCTACACTTAGGAAGTGTTAGAATGCTCAAAACCCTTCAAAAACGTGATACTTTACCAGTTTCTTGCTATAATATTGCCATAATATTTCTATTTGCCCTGTTCTCAAAATTCGAACTATGAAGAGGGATGTCGTAATCATAATCGAACTTTGAGAATACAATTAATAAATATATCCTTGACTAAATTCAATTAAAATTTCTCGATCTATGCTTTTAGATTGGAAACGAAGTATAACATTCTCTCCCTTAATTATAGCAAAAACAACTTTTCAACTTCTACAACTTTGGAAAGTAAAACTTTTGTTTTTCTATAGTTAATATTTCCAACTTGCAATACTTAAAATAATAATCATGCTCCCACTAACATGATGATTATATCCATTCCAACATAAGATTTATGCTCCCACTAGCTTTGACACGTATTTAGAAAATAGTTGGACTTCTAGAAAACAATACTTATGGAATTCTAAAGTTCATATTTTTAATACGATATGCTTCGATAAGCCTTTATCTAAGCTTCTCAAACTCTTACACCTTCCCTTAGATAACTCATATGTGTGTCTAAACCTTTTTAGAACTTATAGTAATAAGTCTTAAATGTTCAAACTAATTGCCAAATCTCACAATTCGAACTATGAAGAGGGATGCCGTAATCATAATCGAATTTGAGATATGCAAATTACATAATGCTATGTTCAAAATCTCTCTTAGTGAAAGCATTCCCTCACAATCATTTTCCTGAATGAGAGAAACCTTATGACACTTTGATTTTGTGGTGTATGTGTTACTATCCATGTGAATTTGTCATAACCATAATCATAAGATAATGTTTGTGACAAATCCAAACTCTTATGGACAGAACTTGTTCATACTTAATTTCTTGCCATCAAGGATCCCACCATTTCTTCCAAGTTATTTAGCAGCTCACCTATGCCAGTCAATGTACTTTCATCGAACAAGGTGCTTGCCTTAGTCTATTGAGAACTCATAGAACTCATATGCATAGTTGACCAAACTGGAATGGCATAGAAACAAGAATATGTCAACACGATAGGTTACAATCCTCAAGTTGTGTGCTAGTGTTTAATAGGTTTACTCTCGACTAGTTCTTGAAACTTTTCAAGATCTTTAGACTCCCACTGACCTCTTCACATATTATATTCTCTAATCAAGAAACATTTCTTGACAAAACAAATATTCAAGAGTTAGTGTGTGTTTATATCAAAACAAAACCTACACACAATTTGGTACTAGTTGGCCTTTGTCTTATTAAAGACATCACAACTTACCAAAATGTGCAAGTGTATGAACATTCCTACTTAAGATTATGTCACTCAAGTCACAATATTGGAGTATAACTCTAAGACTTGATTTTGGAACGAAGTACGATACATCTTATTGACTTAACCACTACAACAATTATCGATTCCTCTTCTTAGCCAAACTAGTGCACTAAGGTGTCCTTAGAGGATGAATTGTAATATGGTTCCTACGGTTACCAAGAAGATCATAAAACAGGATACAAAAGTACTATCCCTTCTTCTTAGATTGGAGAAACCTTTTATCTTTCTGTCTTCATTGATTCTACTTATTCATTCTGCCATTCATTGAAACTTTTCAATGATTCAGAATTACACTTAATCTTGTAAGTATAACCACATTTACTAGACTTTTAGTAAATCATGACGAATAATGTTATTGTTATTTATGGTGGACTTGACCAGTGCACAAGATTGTGAACTCGATCTCCTAGTCCTTCACTTGACTCTTAAAATTTCTAAGTACCAAGATTTCCATACATCACATGATTCAAATCATATGATTCCAAGCTTCTGTCCAATTGAAACTTTGGCGATGGGAATCTTTCCTTACTTAGAAAATTACGACATTACCATAAATAACATAACTAAGAATCACATCCATTTAGTATTGCTTACAATAGAAACACACAGACATCAATTTTCATAATTGCCATTGCAAGGAAATATAAATAAGACAAAATCAAAATTTATTTTATTACGGAAAAATATATCCTTACAATGCAAATGAAAAATATGCTATAACATATTCCTAAGTAATTTATCATAACTCTAAACAACAACTCAAAAATCCGATCATCGAATCCATGCGATCGTAATCCATTTCTTCGCGATCAGACTCAACTCGCTCCTTCCTTTAAGCTTCCTTTCTTTTGCTTCGATCCTTCAAAACATCAAAATGTAATCTTATCACATCATGTATTAAGAATCTCCAAATAGGAACTTAATGCAGTTAGATAGTGGATTTTACCTGAAGCAGAGTCATACATCTTGACTCTCCCATCTCTTAGATCTCTCAGGTAGTCAGGGCAGGTTCCTAACCAATGCCCCTTCTTTTGGCAGTAGAAACATGGACTCTTCTGAAATGGTACACGAGACTATCTCAAACTCAGCCTTTCTCTTACGTAGAGAAAAATTTTCTGGACTTCCAATGTTTCCATTGCCCGTAGAAGGTTGGGATATTGATTTATCGGACCTATTTGCTTGACCAGTGTCCCAACTCATTTATGATTCAGCAGCAATAAACAAATAAGTCAAATGAATAAGAGTCATGTCATGGTCCATCATGTAGTACTCTCTAACGAACTTACCATATGATTCAGGAAGTGATTGAAGAAGCAAGTCAACAACCAACTTCCTTGAGACATCGACACCCAACATCCTTAATCTTTCAATGTGTGACTTCATCTTTAAGACGTGTGCACACACAAAGACTTTCCATCTTTGTGTCTTATTGTCAATAGGGCTTGAGTGACCTTGAACTTTTCAAGTCTTCGAACACGTGGTTCAGGGAGAATTATTGGAGGAGGTGGAGGAAATGAAGCATGATTTCCATTTCCACAATCCAATCGTGGAACATCATCTTGACGTGGAAAACATTTTCCAACGGATTCAGGAAGACCATAGTTGTCTGACTTTGACATCTATAAAACCGGAGAAAATTCAAGTTAGTTGATGGACTCCTTAACAAAACACCCAAATGAGATATTAAGGCTAGTACCCAACACAATATTCTACAAACTGGAAGAGGGATGCCATAATCCAATTTGTAGAATATTTGAAGGTAGGTAAATGACGATTTACCAATTTCCACCATGAAAAATAAAAAAGAAGGTTAAGTTTTAAATGTATTGGAAACTCCTAGATCTTTTAAGATTCATTGAACTTTTCAATGGTATGTTTAAATCTCGATATGCCCGTCGATTTGTGACTGGGATGCCGAGGATCACAAAACAGGGTGTGAATAACCATGCAAATATACATGGTGCCCTTAATGTTACAGTCACCTATTCGATGTGCCGGTTAACCACACACGCTCCACCGAACTATGACAAACATCGAGTCACTCTTCGCCACCTTTGCTTAGAACCTAATTAGTGTGTCGGTTAACCACACACGCTCCACCAACATCTTAGCAAGTGTACAAAGTGTAATTTCATGGAATTGCTTCAATTCACTTTTGCCTAAAGTAACTAGGATTGGTAATTTTGTAAAACATTTAGTTACTTTAACATTCATTATACTTTTAACGAGGAAAGGGTTTTCCCTATCCTACCCGTTCGACTAACGACCCTCCACCAATCAATGAAGCGGTGGGTGAGAGTGGACACCCATTAAACGGTCATTTTATAGGCCATAACCTTATAACCCCCCCTTATAGATCGGCTTCGTGAATGAGGCCTACTAACGGTAAGACTAGCACTTTAAGTTATACATATATAATATTAGACTTTTAATGTTATATATATTATAAGGGTGTGTTTTACACTGTTAAAGTACTAGGTGGTTTAATTTTATAAATTACACTTTTAATTTAATTAAATGTAAACCATAAGCGTGTAATTTGAACTTTTCAAAACTAGGGTTTTAGAATTTGAAATTTCAAAAAATTAAACTTTTAATCAAAAATTTAAAATTCCAAAACTTGAGGGCAAGTTTTGAAACATTTCAAAACATTAGGGTTTAGAATTTAAATATTTCAAAATTAAACTTTTAATCAAAAATTTAAATTCCAAAACTTGAGGGCAAGTTTTGAAACTTTTCAAAACTATCTAGATCAAATTACAAATAATTAAGATTAATCAAACAATTGGTAATTAACTAAATTTGACCAAATTCAATTTCTTACAAGATAATTCAAAACAAAATTACAAATAATTAGTATTTATCTTATAAAAGGAAGTAATTATCTCAATTTTGACAATTATCTACTATTTGGATTGGGATAATCAATACCAAACATAAAAAACTCGAATTTTAAGTGTTAAAAACGTTTTTGGTAACCATCCCAAGCTAAATCAGCAAAAAATCCCGAAGTTTCCTCTGTCTGACCCTTGGACTCGCCAAGTTAGGGACTGGACTTGTCGAGTCAGTCTGACTCGCCGAGTTAGTCAGACAGAGGACGAAAAACTTTGATTTTCAAGCAATGAATGATTAAAAAAGCATCAAAAACATCAAACAAACAACCTAGGCTCTGATACCACTGATGGGTTTTGAGCACTACATCATTCCTATGGTGTACATGCAAACCCTAAAGCCTTGGATCTAGTTTGTCTAATGAACATGCAATAATCATCCAAAGCCATAAACCCTAGATCTAGCATACAATAAGCAAATCAACATATGAATTAGGGTTTAGATCTTACTTCACAATGGTTACAAGAATTCTTTGATCTTCAAGCAGCTTAGTGTCACAAGTGTCACACCTCCAATGGCTAACAAACACCAAGAGCAAGAGAATGACTTATGAGGAGGATGAGCACCAAAAACGTCCTAGGGTTCTTCCAAAAGAGTTAGCCACATTTTTTTGGGGCCATAGGGGTCTTTATATAGTGAGGCTATTAGGGTTATCAAACAAGGAAACCCTAATTTGACTGCTTAGGCTCCAAGCAGCCCATGGACTCCCTTTAGAACACCCCTTGAACGAATTCTGTATGGGCTTCCCATAGATTTCGACCAACCTATGTTCCAAGGTGATCCATAGCCCAATTGCAATTATCTTATAATTACAATTCCAGTGCCTTAAGTTTAATTAATGTCTTTTAGTCACAGAACTAATTCTTAATTAATTCATAACTAATATAATTAAACAATATGATTTCTCCTTTAATATATTATTCATATAATATATTAATAAATCATAATTAATCCTCTTTCTCCATAAATCATCCTATGAAGTTGCTTTGGTAAAGGCAACCCAAAAGGACCATCCACAACCGGGTCAAATACTTACCGAATATAGTTACGGGCTTAGACACTACTCCAACAAGTCGAAGGTTCGGTATGCTGCAGGATGTTTGAGGGATAGGGCGAGAGACTGGTGGGAGGTAGTCAGTGATTCATTGGGAGTCCTATCCATTGAGGCTACTCCCTGGTCGGACTTTGTGACGAGGTTTAGGGCTGAGTTTGTGCCGGCTGTGGAGCTTCAGCAGCTGGCCAGGGAGTTTCTGGACATGAGACAGACTACTGAGTCAGTGGCGGAGATTACTGCTAAGTTCAAGGAGAGGGCCTTATTGGTACCTCAGTACGCGGGCGACGAGGAGATGAAGAAGACCCGGTACCATGTGTGACACCCCCAAACTAAGATGGCGGAAACATTCAGGAGCGGATGACGTTATATACAATATCATAACAATGAGTAATAGTAAGACAAGCAACAACATCCATTTCATTAATAAAATAGTTAATGCATGTGTGTTCTTTGTATAGTTTCAATGAAACCAAAATATAGAAAAAATAAAAGACGAGTCTTGAATATGCTCCGTCTTCTCAAAAGTTGTGGTAGTGTACCTCTCTACTGGTTTCCTGAGAATACAAGTTATTTTGAAAGAGAGTATGAACATTTAAGTTGGTGAGTTCATAAGTATTTAGTGTTTAATGTTTGTAATGGTTTCATGAAAATCTTTGTATGTTCCGCAGAAAATTCGATATTTTCTATAGTAAATGAAAAGTAGTCTTCAACCCCAAGACCCAAATGTTTGTATGTTTGTAATCTGAAATATTATAAATGTATGTTTTGTACTCTTGAAATAGTGTAAAAGTATGTTTTCCATAATTACAGACTAGTTTTACTAGTCAAAATAGTATACCGCTCTCATAAGAACATCAGTGTATGCATAAATGGAAAAATTATGACTTGCAGTAGTATTGTTTAAAATAAAACCACTGGAGAAATATTTGTTGAGTAAAATGTTTAGTTTAATATTAATTGTGAGGAGGATTGTAACCATGCTAAAGTGACTAGTGACCTACACGACGTTCTTGAAACTTTGGAAATGTTATGACATTTGTCACCCCAGGCCTGCTGACCTGACTGTAGCTAATAGTCGGGATGTGGGATTATCAGTCCCGTATAGATCTATACACAAACTCATGCTCTCCCTCCAGGAGAATCTGGTTATAAAGTAGGATTTTCAACATGTACGCTAGAAGGTACCCTGAAGTAGTAGCTCACATATGAATTTACTTGTTTACTTATTGTCACACCCCGCTAAAGCGGAAACACGAGGTGTGGCAGTATAAAGGGTTTCGTAGCAAAAGTTAAAAGACAACACGAACCATAGTATTAAAAATCATTACAAATTTACAATGGGTTTGAATAACTTTTAAAATAAATTACAATGTAAATTGAAATACAACACATGCGAATCCTCCTAAAACTGATGTGTCTCTACATGCCTCTTACTAGATGATTCCTGAAAAAGCATGTAAAAAGAGCGTCAACTATAAAAATGGTTGGTGAGTACTCACAGATTTACAAAATCAAGATTTGGTATAAAACTTTCCATAAATACAAGAACATTGCTATAATGAGAAACAAACTTTATTGCTATAATAAATAACAAGATTGTAGCCATAATTAATAACAATTTTTGTATGTGTATGAGCAAACAATGAGTTCACAACCAAGCCTATGACTGATGCCCTATCAAGATCTATGCTTATCGTTCCATAGAGTTAATGGTTGGATTAAAGTGTAAGAGAAGGGACTTAAGACGATAAGGGCTCATGTTTCAAGTTGCATAGACATATATAGCAAAATATATCAATCAAGTTTGATACAAATGAATTTAAATACAACGAACAATAAATAGTTTTTCGGACATGCTTTTCCACCCCAAAACATAAAAACCGAAAATAGGGGAATGCGTGAATACTCACAATATGCAAAATATAGTGATGAAGGTTATACGATTCAATTAAATACAACGAACATAAATAGTTTAGGACATGCTTTTCCACCCCAAAACATTTAAAAAACCGAAAATAACGGGTTGTCGCATCATTCCCCCGTTAGAGGGAATTTCGTCCCAAAATTAAATCTTAAGTGAACACTCATGGACAAGGGAAAAGATGCAGGTATTTCTGTTGCATCTGGTCTTCGCGTTCCCAAGTGAATTCGGGTCGTCGTTTCGCATTCCAACGGACCTTCACTATAGGAATATGGCTTTGTTTCGTTCGTTTGACTTCCCTTTCCATAATTTATACAGGTTCATCCACGAAGTGTAGGTTTTCATTTAGTTCGATCTTGTCAAGTGATATCACAAGTGTCTCTTTGGATTGACAATTCTTTAGGTTCGACACATGGAAGGTACGGTGTACGTTGTTAAGTTCTTGAGGTAGTCGATGTTTGTAGGCTACCAGGCCGATTCTAGAGAGAATCTCGAAAGTACTAATGTACCTTGGATTCAGTTGTCCATGCTTTCCGAAGCATATCATGCCCTTACAGGGCGAGACCTTTAGTAGACCACGGTCCCAACCTGAAATTCCAAGGGTTTTCATCTTTTATCTGTGTAGCTTTTCTGTCGGTCTCTCGAGGCTTTCAGTCGCTGCCTAATTTGTACAATCTTCTCTATAGTATCTATGATAATTTCCAGACCGGTGAGAGTGTTGTCAGGAACTTGTCCTTTAGCTAATTGAGTATCACCCACTTCAGTCCAGCATAGAGGTGATCTGCACTTGCGGCCATAGAGGGGTTCGAATGGAGCAGTCTTTATGCTAGTGTGATTACTGTTATTGTATGAGAACTCGACAAGGGGTAAATGGGTATCCCATGCTTTACCAAAGTCTATCACATAGGCTCACAACATATCTTCTAGAGTTTGAATAGTTCTCTCACTCTGTCCATCACTTTGCGGATGGTAGGCTGTACTCATGTCCATCCTAGTTCCTAGTGCCTTTTGTAGTGACTGCCAGAACTTGAGGTGAACCTACTGTCTCTATCAGATATAATGGATATGCACACCCCATGCAGTCGTACAATCTCTCTAAGATAGGTTCTAGTCAGTTTCTCCATTTTGTCAGTTTCTTTAATTGGTAGGAAGTGTGCGGATTTGGTTAACCTGTCAATGATCAACCAAATGGTATCAAGACCACCCGTTGTCTTGGAAAAATTTTTTATGAAGTCCATTGTAATCCGCTCCTACTTCTACTCACGTATCTCCGGTTGTTGTAGTAAACCTGAGGATTTCTGATACTCTACCTTTACTTTGGAGCAAGTCAGACTTGCCCATATAGGTAGCGATCTCAGCTTTCATGTTAGGCCACCAATGTAACTTCTTGAGGTCCAGATACATCTTATATGACCCTGGATAAATGGAGTATCGATTCTTGTGTGCTTCGTTCGTGACCACGTCTCTAAACCCACCGTACTTTGGTGTCCAGATTCGATCCGTGAGGTAGTAGACTCCATCACCTTTGACTTTTAAGTTCTTATTCATTCCTCTTAATGTTTCACCTACCACATTTTCGGGTTTCAAGGCTTCCTGTTGAGCCTCCTTAATTTGTGTGGACAGATGTGAATGGATGGTGATAGTCAATGATTTGACTTTACGACTTGAGTACTCTTTCCGGCTAAGTGCGTCAGCTACCACATTGGCTTTACCGAGATGATAACGAATTTCGCATTCGTAATGATTGAGTAGCTCGACCCACCGTCGTTGTCTCATGTTGAGCTCCTTCTGATCGAATATGTGTTGAAGGCTTTTGTGATCTGTAAATATAGTGCTTTTTGTACCATACACGTCGTGTCTGTAGATCTTCAGAGCAAATACTACTGCTCCTACCTCAATATCATGAGTAGTGTAATTGACTTCGTGTGTCTTAAGCTGTCTCGAGGTATTGGCGGTGACCTTTCCCCGTTGCTTAATAACACAGCCAAGCCCTTGGTTTGATACGTTACAGTATACCACGAAGTCTTCTATCCCTTCTGGGAGGGACGTAATTGGTGTACTACGTAGGGCTCTCTTTAGCGTTTGGAACACTTTTTCTTGTTTCTCTTCCCTGTCGAAGGATACTCCTTTCTGCGTCAGGGTAGTAAGCGGTTTAGCCAGCAAGGCCTAGAAATTGATGAATCTCAGTAGGCGTTCTAGGTGCTGACCAGTTCTCAATTGCCTTGATTTTGGAAGGATCCACGTGAATTCCTTCATGACTAACCACGTGACCCAGGAATTCGACTCTCCGAATCCAAAATTCGCATTTAGAAAACTTCGCATATAGCTTCTCAATTCTCAATGTTTCCAAGACTAGTCGTAAGTGTTGACTATGCTCATCCTTACTTCGTGAGTAGATAAGTATGTCATCAATGAACACTAACACATATTTATCTAAGTAAGGACGACACACACTGTTCATTAAATGAATGAACACTTCAGGTTCGTTGGTTAATCCGAAAGGCATCACTACAAACTCGTAGTGACCATAACGAGTTCGGAAAGTTGTTTTGGGAACATCTTCCTCTAGAACTCGTAAATGCTGATACCCGGATCGTAAGTCTATCTTCGAAAAGTATTTTGCTCCTTGAAGTTGGTCGAACAAGTCGATACGTGGTAGAGGAGAACGGTTCTTAACGGTCAACTTGTTTAGCTCGCGGTAATCGATGCACATACGGAATGATCCATCTTTCTTCTTTACGAACAAGACTGGTGCTCCCCAAGGTGAGAAGCTTGGTCTAGTGAATCCCTTGTTGAGTAGTTCGTTCAGTTGACTGAATAGTTCCTGCATCTCAGTTGGTGCTAGTCGATATGGTGATTTGGCTAGAGGGGTAGCTCTAGGAAATAAGTCGATACTGAACTCGACTTGACGTTGTGGTGGTACTCCTGGAAGATCCTCGCGAAAGATGTCGGGAAAATTGCGGACTTCCGGAATACTCTTTTTGTCTTTCACCTCCTGCTTCATGTCTACCACGTGAGCTAAGAATGAGTGGTATTCCTTTCGTAAGTACTACTGAGCTTGAACGCACGAAATGATTCAAAGGTTCGTGGCTGGTTTGTTGCCATAGATAACTAGTGTTTCACTATGTGGTAGATTAAGATGAATGGTTTTCTCAAAACATAGGATTTCAGCATGATGGAGACTCGACCAATCCATGTCGATGATGACGTCGAAACTTTTTATTGAGACCGGCATAAGGTCGATTTAAAAAGAATGGTTATCTAGAGTTAGAGTGCATCCTATGAATATACTGTTAGTACTCTCTGTTTTCTCATTAGGAATTTCTACGACGAATGTTTCTTTTAGTGCTTGTGGTTGTTGTTTAAGTAGGTGCTTAAATCTCTGGTTCACGAAACTCCGCTCCACTATTAAATAGTATGCATGCATAAGAGTTATTGAGGAGGAACGTACCCGTGACCACCGTAGGGTCTGCCACGGCTTCTTCATGACCTATGGCAAGAATTCTTCCTACTCCATCAGCATTCCCTACCTTCGGGCAGCTCCTTTTGAAGTTTCCCGTTTCGCCACACCCATAACATGCCTGGCAAGCTCCTACGCCAGGGACTTGGGTGATTGGTCTCGCCGGTGCCTTACAGAAACGGGCTGTGTGCCATTTCTTGTCGCAGTTAACACAGTCCATCTCCCGACAGGGACCGTCGTGATGGAAATTGCACTTATTGCACTCCGGCAGGCTCCCAGCATATTGCTTCGCTGGTGTAGGGGTAGTAGGGTTTGTTACAGCGTTTTGCCCCTGTTGGCTCTTCTTCCTATCCCAAAACTTTATTTTGTTGTCGATTACATTGGTTTGTTCGGGGACCGGGGCCACAATGCGTTGACGGGCTCCATGGTCGACGAGCCTTTGCGCCAACCGCTTAGCGCTATCGTAAGAGGCAGGGTTGGAAGACAAGACATTTCGTTGTAGTTGGGGAGACAGTCCCCAGATATACCTCTCGATCTTTTTACTTTCCAGGGTCACCATCCCGGGACATAGAGCGAATAGGTCGCTAAACCTAGTAGTGTATGCTGCTATGTCAGAACCTGTCATGGTGAGGTTCCAAAGTTATTGTTCTAATTTTTGTACATTGCCCCTCGGACAGTACTCTCCCATCATCAGTTCCTTGAGGCTTTCCCAGCCTATCGAGTTTGCCAAAATGAGTGTAAGTAATTTGCATTGTCGTTCCACCATGTCAGGGCTCTATCGGAGAAGGTAAAGGGAGCAAATTTAACTTTGCTTCCTTCTGGACAAGAGCAGATTTCGAAGACTGACTCTGTCTTCTCGAACCATTGCGTCAGAGCATTGATCCCCCCACTATCGTTAAAGGTTTTAGGTTTGCAGTTGGTGAATTCTTTGTACGAACACTCCCTAGGGTGTCCATGACTATCACCTTAAGTGGAGTTAATCCCCGTTCCACCTCCATTGGTGCCACTATTGTTTACCTGAGTAAGGGCTGATGTCACAGCCGAAGTTAGTGCAGCTTGAAAAACTACAGGATCGATTTGTGGTGGAGGAGGTGGCGGAGAAGTTGGAGTTATTAGAGGGTTGTTGTTCACACGCCTGATTGACTTACGAGGAAGCATGTTTTAGATAAAAGTTTATAAAAATGTAAATGATAGTAAGACATCAATAGGGATTGTAATGTGAAAGTTCCTTGAACTACATAATCCCAGTTCAACATGTATTATGTTAAGGAGTTTATGAGATAACTCTATCACGAGCAATTGTATGAATTTGGATAGAAATTTTCCAAGAAAATTAGATGCCTGTCAAAACCATTGGTATTATAGATGTATAAAGTTCGGGAAAACATGACCTTGTAGTAGGTCTACAACATACCAATATAGAGAAAACCTTGACGGCATAATGACCTAGCGAAACTGTACTTGTGAGGTCCGATCATAAACATGAAATAGTAATACTAGTGTATACACATAGACTTAAGTTATATCCAAAAGAGTGAATAGATTAATCTCTACTTGCGAAGGGTAGCTTTCTGTTTAGCCTTTGACTCAGTCAACTGGCTCCATTTCAACCATACGCCTATCAAATGTTACTTGGCGCTCCCGAAGTTCTCTGACCTTGGCTTGGTTTGTCGCCAGTTCTCTCCGTAGGGCCACAGTGTGATTCCTGGTTCTTCCATGGTCTTCGTGTAGTCGACGAATACGAACCGTATTGACTCCCAAGTTAGGACCAACCTCCAGGACTTGGTTCATGGCATTTCTTCCTTGTTCATCATTTCTACCAACTTGAAGAACTAGTATAGGGAGGGCTCTTTCTGCTGAGCCTCCCTTGTTCAGGTTGTAGAAGCTTCGGTCTGAGAAGGAAAGGGTTGACCCTGTTCATGACTCCACCTTCCTATGTTCACTACCCATAGAAGCGTCGTTCCTTGAGTTATCGAGGAATGGGAATTTTGGAAACTTGAGGTGGATTATAGACCTCTGCTTCTGATTCAGTGTCTTCTTCAGCTCCTTCCTCGTTCTCTTCCTTAGAAATTTCCTCGGGGTCTTCTACAATTGGAAGTACAGGGTCGTCTTCTGGTTTTGCTTCGAGCCATCTTCCATACCCTTGATTTGGGAAGTACAGATCTCCCGGTAGATGAAATCCAACCATGTTATCTATGCGAGAATAGGGGTGTAAGAGGCTAAAGATACTTATAGGGTGATCCTTACCAGTTACTTCTATAATTACATAGTGCATACCAGCTATATATAACAAAAGATAAAATAAACCTTCGAATAAGTGATCCTACTCTATGACCACAACCAAACAAGTAACATGAAGTAAAGGTCTGTGTAGTTTCCACATAAGTTAATTATAGTACCACAAAATACTCCTATAGTATTTTAAGATTATGTTATGTTCTAGTGTTTCTTGGTAGAATGAGTTGGTAAGTTTTTAGACTTGTTACAACACCACGGCCATTCCCGGAAATAAGATAATCACTTCTCGGATAGATATAGTTGATCAGACTATATTAATCTTAGACCTTATTATACATCCCAAGGCCTACTCGTGTTGTTCAACAATCATAATACTTTTGTTCTGTTCTAGTATGACACTGCTCTAGTATGAGTGCATGTATGTATAGTTTAGTAACATTTTTGTTATATTTTAAAAGTATAACTCTTGGTCAGAGTGTTTTTATCCCATTGTATTTATAGTTGTATATCTTTTATGGGTTGATATACTAGTTCACTATAAACAATGCTCTGATACCAATCTGTCACACCACCAAACCGAGATGGCGGAAACATTCGGGGGCGGATGACGTCATGTACAATATCATAACAATGAGTAATAGTAAGACAAGCAACAACATCCATTGCATTAATAAAATAGTTAATGCATGTGTGTTCTTTGTATAGTTTGAATGACACGAAAATGTATAGCAAAAATAAAAGACGAGTCTTGAATATGCTCCGTCTTCTCAAAACTTGTTGTAGTGTACCTGTCTACTGCTTTCCTTAGAATACAAGTTATTTTGAAATAGAGTATCAACATTTAAGTTGGTGAGTTTATAAGTATTTAGTGTTTAAAGTTTGTAATTGTTTCATGAAAATGTTTGTGTGTTCCCTAGAAAATCCCGTATTTTCTATAGTAAAGGAAAAGTAGTCTTCAACCCCAAGACCCAAATGTTTGTATGTTTGTAATCTGAAATAGTATAAATGTATGTTTTGTACTCTTGAAATAGTGTAAAGGTATGTAATCCATAATTACAGACTAGTTTTACTAGTAAAATAGTATATCGTTCTCGTAAGAACATCACTGTATGCATAAATGGAAAAATGATAACTCACAGTAGTATTGTTTAAAATAAAATCACTGAAGAAATATTTGTTGAGTAAACTAAAATGTTTAGTTTAATATTAATTGTGAGGAGGATTATAACCATGCTAAAGTGACTAGTGACCTACACGACGTTCTTCAGGCGTCGGAACTGTTATGACATTTGTCACCCAGGCCTGCCGACCTGATTGTAGCTAACAATCGGGATGTGGGATTGTCAGTCCCGTATAGATCTATACACAAACTCACGCTCTCCCTCCAGGAGACTCTGGTTATAAAGTATGATTTTCAGCAAGTACTCTAGAAGGTACCCTGAACTAGTAGCTCACATATGTATATGTTTCTTGTTCTTGAAAATGAGTAGTGTACTTTGTACTGAAATGTAAGCTATACTTATGTATTGATTCATGTAATGTATCTTTGAACTAGAAATAGTATGAATTGTTCTCAAAACTATACCTATTATAGTTTTCAAGTATACAGTTTGTATTGTAAATGATTCGACTGAAAGATCCTTTTGCTCAGTTTACTCTACTGAGTTAAGTAGTTGAAATAAATTTGATCTTCATATATATATTTGACATGTATAATTAAGGTTTAACTGACAGTCAGACAAGTGATCCTACCCTAAGCCCACAACCAAACAAGGAATAGGAAGTAATGCAATAGCACCAGTCCTAAGCCTGTTAAAGCCTAATTATACATAAATATATATATATATATATATATATATATATATATATATATATATATATATATATATATATAAATATAGTTTAATAAAAGCAGTAATTTGAATAGTTGAAAACAATTTGAAATGATGTTATTTTGTTAAAAAGACATTTAGATAGCAATAAAAGATTTGTAAACATTTTTGTTGGTTATCACAATTACATTATGTTATACTTGTATCCCCCACCCCTAAAAGCATTTAAAACTAGTAAATTCTAGGGGTATGAACTCACTTTTTGTGAGTGATTCGTTTGAAGGTTCAATATAGGAGGTTTTTCCCACAAGTTAGATCCTGAGACAAAATGAGTCCTAAAAGCATTTCACGTAATATATTTGTATACTATTAGTGAATATAATCGCAAGTATGATATGGAAATGGACTAATATTTAAGTTTCACTTACAAATAAAAGTGTTTAGGAGCTAATTGGAAGGCTTCTTTGGGTTTTCGGGCAGCCCTTGGGTTTTCGGCCCAATGAAGATCTTGGTGTTCTTGGTGTTCTTGGTGTTCTTGATGAAACCAAGAAGATTCAAGTGTTTTTGGATGGAAAATCCGGAAATGGATGATGAAATGAAGAACACTAGATGAATCTCGCAAGATCTTAGGGAGATTAAATGGATTCTCGTATGATAGTTGAGAGAGAAATAAGGGGTTTTGGGTTGGTGTGATTGGGAGAAAAGCTTGAGTTTTCGGTTAGAAATGTAGAAGTGAGGAAGTGATTCCGGTCAAAACATATATATACCTGTGGGTTTTCGGTTGTGATTCAGGTCAAAACACATCCCGAGATGCTATGACCGAGGGTTTGCGGCTGCGAACCATTTGCGGTCTGAGGAGTTTACAACCGAGAACGAGGTTCTAGGTTGCGAAGCGTTCACGGTCCGAATGGAGTTTGCGGTCCGAAGCTTTTAAGCCATGTGAGGGTTCTCGGATTTAGCATTCCACTTCTAATTTATGCAACACTTCTAATAAAAGGTTTTAAACACATAGAAATTTTAATCTAAATTCGAGACGATAATTCTATTTAAGAAGATAGATCAAAAAAATAAGTTTGACCCAAGCTTTAACTTTCACAAGATCGAAAATAACGGGTTGTCACACCATGATATGTTGAGGGCTGACGTTCGGGAGCATGTCAGCTACTCATCATGCCCGAAACTGGATTCCATGATTGCGAGAGCGAGGGAGAGAAAGATTGTGACAACCGGAAAATTTTTGCCTTGTAAAGTCAGTACAATCAACCTTAAGTCAGGGTCATTCCTGCTATCTTTTAGCACTATATAGAGTCTGTTTGAGTGTTCTAAGCCTAGTAAATTCAAGGAATGAGTGTTAGGAAGTATCTGCTAGGGACACTGTTCAAGCCTTAAGACCACCAAAAAGGAGTTCACGGCCAAGACACATGAGTTTACGGCCGTAAACTCAAGGTTGGCCGTAAACTCCCCCTTAAAGTCTCATTCCCTTCACTTTTCTTTCATTCTTACACTTTCAACTCAAGAACACTTCCATTCTCTCTCAAATATCATCGAGATTTTCATTCCTAATCTTCCAAACAGTAAGTGATTCTTCCCTTTAGTTGTTGTTATCCTTCTTATTCATGAATCAACCTTTGATTCCATCCATGGAAATCAACTTTTTGCTAGATCTTCATTTTTCACCAAGAACACCAAGAACACACACTTGTTCTTGGTGGCCACAAACTCCTCTAAGGCCCTCAAAAGTGTGAGTATTCCATCTATCTTCTAGTTAGCCATGTTAGACACTAGATCCTAGCCTATAGACATCACCAAACTCAACATCAATGAGAGTTTACGGCCAGGAGTATCTCCATTGGCCGTAAACCCTTGTTTTTGTCATGTTTTGAGCCTTAAACACTTCTAGAATCTTGCTAACCATTAGAACACTTGAAACTTTGAAACCCCTTTCCTTTAAGACCCAAAATGAGACCATTTGGAGAGTTTACGACCATACACTTTTTAGTGTGGCCGTAAACACCTCAACACCTCCTAAAAGGTTAGTTTTTCTCATCCTCTTTTAGAGAAATAGTCCCACAAGCTTCCCTATCATTCAAACACCCTCTTATGCATATTTTACCATTAGTTTACGGTCGTAAACTCCATGGCCGTAATCCCATTGCCGTAAACACCATTTAGTGACCATAAAGATCCCTTTGATGAATCACATGTGATTCCATCACTTAGTCCAAGTCCTTAAGGGTGTTTCCTTTCATATAGTTGCTTATAAACACTATATTCATGCCAATACATGCAATATATGTCATTTAGGACTCGTTTGTGTCTTGGGACTTCATTCGTGGGACTTCTCATCCTTACGCGCATATTCGTTTGAATCACCCACATAAGGTGAGTTCATACCCCTATAATGAATCTTATAACTGTCTCAAATGCTTTTAAGGGGGGGAATACAAGTTGAACACAATGTTAATTGTGTAATTGTTTGTTATAAACATCTTTCAAATGATTGCTTATGTCTTTTATAAGTGATCAAAACATTTCAAAAACTCTTTTAAAGTTATGTTACTTTATAGTTTAACAAAACTCCATTTTTAAAGTACAAGCATTACTTAGTAGAAAAATGAGTCTTTTCAGTAACAGTTCAAGTAAAACACTAGTAAACTATAAGCGGTATAGTTTAGGGGTTCAGTACATACTAAATACTAGAGCATACTATAAAGAGAAACAAGGAGGTAGAAACAATATATCAGAGAGACACACTATACACTATAACATAAAGAGCATACTAAGATACTATAAAAGAACGAACTTACTAATATACTATAACGATAATGTGAGATACTACTTCATGGCGCGGTATATTCTGATGTGTCACGTTTTGTACGAGAGTCTCCTGGAGGTAGAGTGTGAATTTGTGTATAGATCTATACGGGATTGACCATCCCACACCTTGCTGCTAGCTATAGTGGGACCTGCAGGTCTACGGGTAACAAATGTCATATCTTTTCGACGTCTCGAACGTCGTGTTATACTAGTCAAATCAAGTATGGTAACAATAATATCGCATTTTACCTTAATTAAACTAATAAGTTAAAGGTAATCAGTACTGCAGGATGACAGTTCAAAAGACAACTGAGTACTTATATTTTACTATTACTTTCATTTTGTGACAGTTCCACTTGAAAGTTAATGCAAACTATTTTCGAGCCAAAGACAGTTGTAAACTAGGGAAAACTTTCATTTTGAAAACGACAAACAGAACAGTCGGGTCTAGTACATTCAGTACAAAGGGGCCTATAATACTAACTTTATGATTCCTTAGTGTATGCATTCAGGGATATATATAAATCGGGTCCGACGGGCAATGGGATGTGTGCTTTCCGCTTCATTTCCTGTTCCTTGTTTGGTTGTGGGCTTAGAGCAGATACACCCAGCCTACTATCTATCCAATCTTAGATATATATATATATATATATATATATATATATATATATATATATATATATATATATATATGTTTCCGTATACACCAAATAATCATAAGGGGTAGCATGTATGGGCCAGGTCGTATGACACTAATTCAATGCACCGTTTTCTAGTACAAATCATACTTCTCAAATAAAGAACTTTTGGTATACAAAACTAGAAACTTAACCAGTAAAGGGTTTAATCCATTTTATTAAATCAGTATAACTTAAAACGACCTTAGGTGATTAATTCTATAATACCTTTGTTTATACATCAGGGTTATATATAATTAATATTCGATAGGTAGTTGGATGTGTGCTTTCCGCCTCATTTCCTGTTCCTTGTTTGGTTGTGGGCTTATGGCAGATTCACACAATTAACTATCTATTCGATATTAGATTATATATAACTAGTATAAACTAAATGATTATAGAAGGAACCACTGTGGTTACCAACTTTATTATAAGAAATAAGGGTTTTCTTAAAGAATCTTTTCATCAAATATAAAGGAACTTTTACAGTTAACTCTGTGAGTACCAAGTGAATACGCCAGGGTTATATACAACAATGATCTAACAAACAATGGGATGTGTGCATGCCGCCTCATTTCATGTTCCTTGTTTGGTTGTGGGCTTAGGGCAGATACACACAACCGATTGTTTGTTTACTCTGAGTTTTTTATAACTTGTATCCATTGAGTACTCATAGAAAGGACTGTACAGTCATTTTTACTTATCTTTCATCAAAGCAGGAAATATAGGATTTTCTGGGGGAACAGGCAAACTTTTCTAAACAGATCTTACTACAACTTTCTTACTGTTTACTTACATCACTAAAATCTTATGAACTCACCAGCTTAAATGTTGATCTACACTTTCAAAATAACTTGTATTCTCAGGAGACCACTAGACAGTTTCGCGCACTGGGATTCAGAAGATGGAGCAGTATAGCTTCATGTCTTTTGTTATTTTCAATGTACTCTATATTATGTGAACCACATACTTTGTAAACACTTTCTTTCTAATGAAATGGTTGTTTATTACTTTGCTTACTATGATGCATGTCTTGTGATACTAAACATGACGTCCTCCACCCCAGAACGTTTCCGTCGTTCCGATTTTTAGGGTGTGACATAGATTGGCCTAGAGAACCTCAGGAAGAGGAAGGCAGAGACTGAGTAGATGACTAGGGTTTCAGGGAAGAAAGCCAAGGGATTTGACTCTAGGGCGAAGGGCCATCAGGGCCGAAGCCGCCGTGGGAAGTGTGGCAAGCTACACGAGGGAGCATGTAGGGCCGGAGGATCATGCTGCTACAAGTGCGGCAAGACTGGGCACTATAGCAAGGATTGTACAGCCCCTACCCCCCCCCCCAATTTTCGACATCAGAGTTTATGTATTTCCAGTGCAACCAGCGAGGCCATTAAAAGGCCAACTACCCATGATTGACAGCGGCAGCAGCAGAGCCAGTGGCGGCGCCAATCCAGCGACCCTGCAGATCACGGATGGCCGACAGGGCAAGAAAGAGGCTCCTGTGGTGAGGAGTCGAGCCTTCCAGCTGACCGCTGAGGAGGCGCGTGCCGCACCGGGTGTGGTGACGGGTATGCTCTCTTCTCCCTAACTCTTATTACATATCGGTTACGATAATTATTTTCTATGTTTATGTGCTTTGTTTAGGATCGTTCCATGTGAACGGCATCCTAGGGCAGGTGTTATTTTACTCGGGGGCTACTCGATCATTTGTCTTTCTTGCTTTTAGCAAGAGGTTTTCTGAGTCTCCAGGCATGTTAGATTTCCTTTTAGAGGTCAAGATTGCTGACGACCAATCTGTCCAAGCATCGGAGGTTTTCAGAGACTGCATTTTGAGACTGTTCGACGAGCGATACCTTGTAGATTTGGTTCCCATTCCGTTGCCTGGAATCAAGGTCATCATCGGCATGGACTGGTTGAGCCCTAATGGGACAGTGATCGACTGTGTGCAACAGTTGGTGCATATCAGGACTCCAAGTGGGGGAGAGCTGGTTGTTCAAGGCGAGAGACCGCAGCAAGGACCAGCCCTGTGCTCAGCAGCGAGGGCTAGGCGCTACCTTCAACAGGGTTGTGCATGGTACGTCGCCTATGTTATGGATACCCAGGAAGCGGGTAAGGCGACCGTGAGTGATGTGCCAGTGGTGCGTGAGTACCCGGACGTATTTCTAGAGGAGTTTCCTAGGGTACCTCCGGAGAGACAGGTGGAGTTCCAGATCAACCTAGTCCCCGGTGCGGCCCCGATAGCCATGGCAACATATCGGTTGGCTCCTCCCGAGATGCAGGAGTTGTCTACACAGCTGCAGGAGCTGTTAGACAAGGGATTTATCAGGCCGAGAAGTTCGCCTTGGGGAGCCCCGATCATGTTTGTAAAGAAGAAGGACGTGTCGTATCGGAAGTGTACAGACTACCGGGAGTTGAACAAGATAACGATAAATAACTGTTACCCACTCTCAAGGATTGATGATCTCTTCAATCAGCTACAGGGGGCGTCTTGGTTTTCCAAGATTTATTTGTGGTCAGGCTACCATCATATGAGTGTCATAGACGAGGATATTCATAAGACTGCTTTTCGGACTAGTTATGGCCACCATGAGTTCGTGGTGATGCCCTTCGGGCTCACCAATGCTCCTACTGCGTTCATGGACCTCATGAACCGCGTATACAGACTGATGCTGGATCGGTCCGTGATCGTTTTTATTGATGACATCTTGGTTTACTCCAATACGCAGGAGCAGCACGAGGAGAACTTGCAAGAGGTATTGGATACCCTGAGGAGGGAGAGTTTGTACGCAAAGTTCTCCAAGTGCGAGTTCTAGTTGCGCGAGGTGCAGTTTCTGGGGCACCTTGTCAACCAGAATGGTATCTTGGTCGACCCAGCCAAGGTAGAGGCCGTGATGAGATGGGAGGTTCCAAAGTCTCCATATGAGATTCGGAGTTTCCCCGGGTTAGCTGGCTATTAATGAAGATTCATTCAGGACTTCTCCAAGATAGCAGTGCCCTTGACCCGGCTAACGAAGAAGGTCGTTGAATTACGTTGGGGCCTTGTGCAGCAGGTGGCGTTTGAGACTTTGAGACAGAGGTTGTTCGAGGCACCGATCTTAGCCCTGCCATAGGGCATATAGGATTTTGTAGTGTAATGCGAAGCGTCCATCTCAGGTTTGGGCGCAATGTTGATGCAGAGAGGTCACGTCATCGCCTACGCATCGAGGCAGCTGAAGCCTCACAAGGCGAACTACCCAACGCATAACTTGGAGCTGGGAGCAGTTGTGTTCGCCCTCAAGAATTGGCGACACTACCTCTACGGGGTCCGTTGTACCATTTACATGGATCACAAGAGTTTGAGGTACCTCATGGATCAGCCGAATCTGAACATGAGGCAGCACCGGTGGCTAGATGTGGTGAAGGATTACGACTGTGAGATCCTCTACCACCCGCGGAAGGCGACTTTTGGAGCGGATATGAGAGGCTCAGCAGGAGGTTATGAAGGAGGAACATCAGAAGAGTGACGTATTGTGGGTCAGATTTCCTCCTTCGACTATGATAGTCATGGGTTGTTGACACTCCATCGCAGAGTGCGGGTGTCGTATCATGGGGGTGTGCACCATGTGTTGATGGAGGAGTCACACAAGTCCAGGTTTTCTATTCATCCCGGGGCTACGAAGATGTATAGAGATCTTCGTCCTGATTACTGGTAGCCCTACATGAAGCGGGATGTAGCCTGGTATGTTGAGAGGTGTCTGGCCTGCAGGAAGGTCAAGGCAGAGCACTAGAGGCCTCACGGCAAGACACAACCATTGGATGTCCCTGTCTGGAAGTGGGAGGATATTACCATTGATTTCATCACGAAGCTTCCTAGGACCGCACGGGGAGTGGATTCGATTTGGGTCATCGTGGATTGGTTGACCAAGAGTGCCCATTTCATCCCGATTCAGGAGAGCATTTCGGCCGAAAAGCTGGATGACATCTACATTAGAGAGGTAGTAGCTCGACACAGAGTGCCAGTTTCTGTGATTTCTGACCGAAACGTACGGTTTACTTCCAGATTCTAGAAGAGATTTCACGACGAGTTGGGTACTCGTCTGCACTTCAGCACGACTTTTCACCCGCAGACGTATAGTCAGAGCGAGCGAATCATCAAGACCTTGGAGTATATGTTGCGGGTGTGATTTTTAGACTTTGGTGGTAATTGGGATACCTACCTTCCATTGGCACAATTTTCCTATAATAATAGCTAACACGCGAGCATCGACCGTCCTCACTTCGAGATGTTGTATGGGAGGAAGTGCAGAACCCTGATATGCTAGGGTGAGGTTGGGCAGAGAGTCATGAGGAGTACCGAAGTGGTACATAAGACGACGAAGATAATACAGCAAGTCTGGAGCAGGCTCTAGACTGCTCAGAGTCGGCAGAAGAGCTATGCCGACATGCGCTAGTCAGACCTGGAGTTTCAGGTGGGCGACATGGTTATCCTGAAGGTGTCATTCGGTTCAGGAAGCGGGGAAAGTTGGGATGTATATACTTGGACCGTTCAGGGTTTTGGCCCGGGTGGGCCGGGTTGCATATCGGCTGCACCTGCCAGCCGAGCTTAGTCAGATCCATAGCACATTTCATTTCTCCCAGCTGTGCACGTGCTTGGCAGATGACTCCGTAGTGGTGCCTCTGGAGGATACTCAGGTCGATGAAATCCTGAATTACATCGAGCGGCCGGTAGCCATTCTAGACAGGATAACGAAGGCCTTGAGGATCAAGAGGGTGGCGTTGGTGAACGTGCAGTGGTAGCACCTCAAGGGTTCCAAGTGGACATGGGAGCCGGAGGACGAGATACGGGAGCACTTGTTGGATAAGGTGTCTAAGTCCATAACAATATTTGAGATGCACTTGACCCGACCCGACATGGTCCATTTGGGTTGCACTTCACCCGAACAACTTGTATGGATAATCTTTTGAGAATGTTATGTTTATGATTTGTTAATATATTATAAGGTATAATATATTAATATGAAATCATATTATTTAATTAGTATTGATCTTAAATTAATTAAGAATTAATTTAGTGATAAAAAAGGTGACTAATTAAATATGGGCTCTAGTATTTATATAGTGTTGGAATGGTTAAAATCAAGAAGATGAATCATACTCCATTGCAAAACAATTCTTGGAGTTATACTCCAAGATGGTAATCTTGAGTGACATAAAGAAGGGTTTAAAACACTTATCAAATTGGTAAGTTGTGTTGTCTTGGATAAAACAAAGACCAACTGAGACCAATTGTATGAAGTGTTTATCTTGATAAGAATCTGCACTGACTCTTGAGTATTTGTTTGGTTATCAAGGAATGGTTCTGGACAAAGAGAAACTTATATGTCAAGAGGATAGTGGGAGTCTTAAAGGTATTGAAAGTTTCAAGAGCTAATCATGGATAAAACCTATAGTTTATCGCTAGCACACGACTTGAGGTTTGTAACCTATCGTGTTGACATAATTCTTGTTTTTGTGCCTATTCCGGTAAAGTTGAATATGTATGTGAGTTCTGTGAGTTCTCAATTGTGTGCATAACAACTTGGAAGCAATGGTGGGCCCTTGTGCTACCAAGAGACAAAAAATCAAGATTGAACAAGTTCAATTCATATGAGTTTGTGTTTGTCACTAACCTTGTCTTGTGATTATGGTTTTGACAAATTCACATGGATAGGAACACATACACCATAAAATCTAAGTGTCCTAAGGTTTCTTTCCGATGCATGAAAATGATCGTGAGGAAACGCTTTCACTAAGTAGATTTTAAGTAGATATCAATTGTGATATTTGCATTCTCAAAGTCGTTAGTGGAGCGTGTGTGGTTAACCGGCACACTAACATTGACTTGTGAGGAATGAAAAAGGTCTAAAAAATTGAGACTATCATTACGACATCCCTTTTCATAGTTCTGAAATTGTTTAGACACACATGTGAGTTATCTAAGGAAAGATGTATGAGTCTGAGAAGCTTAGATAAAGTTTTATCGAAGCATCTTGTATCAGAAGTCTGAACTTTGGTGATGAAAGGCAATAAAGTATTGATTTCTAGAAGTTGATTTCTGAGTATATGTCAAAGCTAGTGGGAGCATAATTGTTATGCTAAATAATTATTATGCTAGTGGGAGCATAATCAATTATGATAAGTATTGTTCATTATAGAAAACAAAAGTTTTGCTTAGAAAAGATTGTTTTGCTATAATTAAGGGAGAGGAGATTATACTTCATTTCAATCCTAAAAGTTTAGATTGAGATTTCAATCATCTTTAGTGAAGGATATATATATATATATATATATATATATATATATATATATATATATATATATATATATATATATATATATATATATATATATATATATATATATATATATATATATATATATATATATATATATATATATATATATGAATTTTATGTTGAAATGGTTCAACATAAGGAAATTCTATATATATTGCGTTCTCAAATTTCGATTATGATTACGGCATCCCTCTTCATAGTCGATTTTTTTAAAACATGGCTAATAAAAAAATATTGTAGCAAAAGACTGATCTACTATCATGTCTTTATGTGAGACATCATGAATCGTGTCCCATATGCTTCGGGTATAGGATCGATCACATGTGCTATAATATCTATTCGTTCTAAATTTTCATAATGCCTAGAGCATTAAGATGGAAAAAGGAATAAAATTCAAAATGCCTAGAGTATTAAGAGGGAAAAAGGAATAGAACCAGATATGACTGAAATGATTAAGCAATTGTCGAGAACAATCTGAGGTTTACGTAAGATTGGTTTCTCATGGACAGTTGGAAGTATGATGTTAAATTTTTGAAAAGGCCATATTGACATATTCTGAAAAGAGGTGGCTCTTGTTCAGAAGTGATAGTCAAAATGGGAATATGGAAATGTTTTCCATATTGGGAGTTGGATTTTAAGAATCTATGAGAAAGTTAGAAACTTTTTTGCAAGAAGGATATTCAAAGGAATGTACTTTGAATGTGAGACTTCGTTTCCATGGAATTGATCTCCAGTGTAATACTTTGTAATGTCTGGTGCCAAGTCTTTGTGACTTTTGTGCATACTCGTGGCAAGAGGATCAATGCATATGAGTTTAAAATCTAACAGATTACAGTAAATGACAAGAATTTGATATTCTTACATTTACGGTAAGGATTTGGGATTGTGAAATGAGCATCATTGGAATCATGTTCAATTGATCTACTTCACAAAGTAAGGATCATAGACAAACATATTTGGCATACTTGGAGTATGGCATGACTATTTTTTAGAAAACATAGTGTACATGCTTGGAGCATGGGACAACTATTGTTTTAATTCAAGTGTTAAGTTGATAAATCGAAACAGAATAATGTGTAATCAATATGGTGATGAATAAAATGTGTTTTATTTATATTCATAAGTGCTGAGACCATATTGGATTCAATTATTCTTGTGTTTCACTTTCCATGTTTTGACTTCCATAATAACTAGGTTATTCTTTCCGAATGACGAAGTTATTCAAACTTCCACAGTCGGTCATACGTCGGAAGTAGGTATGAATTAAGACTGTCATGAATTGGGCTTGTAGATAACTAAAGGTGTTTAGCCATAGCAATAATTGCTACAACATTCATGAGTGCTCAGAAGTTCTGAGTATTGGAATAAACCCACGCTCACTTGCATCACTTCATGGAATTTATCTCGAGTGATCGTGAGACGGTAATATCATATAAGTCTGCAAACCTACAAATATGAGTTGTTACCTATGAGTTGGTTGTACATTGATTACACGAAAACGCATCAGTAAATTGATGTTATAAAACGTGCCTTTGTTTACAATTCAATAAGTAGTAGAACAAGCATATGAGTCGAAGTTTATCTGTTCCTTTTAGTCCTTGGAGGATTAGAAGCAATATCTAGGCCCTTCGATGATTTTGTTTTGACCTATGTATCGGGCCCGGTCAGAACATAATTGATGTGTTCAATTTAGTTCTATGTCAAACAAATCGGAAATCGGGAAACAAACTGTTGGACAATAAGTACGACGTTGTTCCATATATTTGTCCGGCTGATATCTTGAGAACAGAGGATTATATGATCACTTATCTAAAATGGCGCTTCATAGTTCAACAGAGTTTTGAGAGCTACGATTGCTGGTTGGTTCCTGAAGTCATATCTGCAAATATAGTTATTAGACTTATCCAAGTGGGAGACTGTTGGATAATGTGTGTATTCCATAACAATATTTGAGATGCACTTGACCCGACCTGGCATGGTCCATTTGGGTTACACTTCACCCGAACAACTTGTATGGATAATCTTTTGAGAATAGTATGTTTATGATTTGTTAATATATTATAAGGTATAATATATTAAAATGAAATCATATTGTTTAATTAGTATTGATCTTAAATTAATTAAGAATTAATTTAGTGATAAAAAAGGTTACAAATTAAATATGGGCTCTAATATTTATATAGTGTGGGCTAATGCTTATTTAATATGGGCTAGGCTTGCATGGGAGTCCATGGATGGTCGAGATTTTAACCCATGGATCCTTGGAAAGGAAGGGTCATGGGTATTAGGGTTTGCAGGGATGTAACCCTAATCCTCCATACTATATAAAGGAGTCTTTGGCACTTGATTTGGCACTAGTTGTGTGTGAACAAGAATGGTGGACAATTTCAAGAGAGTGCATTATTCTCTCAAGAGTTTTCCAAAGTTTGTGGCGATTTGTGATTTCCATTTGAGGCATCCACACTATTGGTGCTAGGCTCTCAAACTCCAAGCAATCAACCACCACTAAATGGTATGTCATTCTACTAGTAATTTTATGATTCAAGTTCCCCATGCCATGCTAGTTACGATGTAAACCTTGGAAATTATTATTTGCATGTATTTTAGAGAAAACATAGATCCAAGGTTTATAGGGTTGCATGTACACCATAGGAGTGGTAGTATGCTCAAAACCCATCAGCACTACCCCGAGCTATTCCCAGGAACAGCAGACTTTGAGGACAAAGTCTAGAATAAGTGGGGGAGATTTGTAACACCCGGATTCTGGTATGTGTTTTTATATGGAATGATTCAATATTGCAAGGGGACTCGACGAGTTGGAGGCCCAACTCGCCGAGTAGAATGGAATTTGGACGCGGGCCTTAAGTCATATACTCGACGAGTTGAGAGCCCCGACTCGACGAGTAGGGCTACCAAACCCTACTCACGAAACCCTATTTAAACACCTTATTTGGCCTCTACTCCAGCCTCCATCACCTCCAAACCCTACTCACGAAACCCTAATCGACTTGTGAGTGTTCTTGAGCTATTTTGTGCCATTCTTTTTTATTTGAAGCTTGAAGAAGGAAGGAAAGGCTTGGATATTCAAGAAGGAGGCATTAGATCAAGAGCTTGTGTTGCATTTCCAGCCCATTTGAGGTATAAAGATTATACCTTGATCTTCCATTGCTTAGATCCTCATTTAGGGCTATCTTTTACCTTTTTAAGCCATATTGAATCCATACTTTGGATTTAAGTGTAACATGGAGTTATAACTTCTAGTTCGGAGACTTAGAGGGACTCCATGACATAAAGGTGCTAACTTTATGGCCATGGGAGTCCCATGCATCTTGTAACCCACTTTTTAGAGGCATTTAAGCTATATAACCATGCATACACGTAAAGTTGGAAACTTTACGTGATATATCGACCCTAGAAGACCATATCTATGTTTTGGATGCATTGAACTCAGCTAAAATCGACTGTATGGATTTGTTTTATGGGGGACTCGACGAGTTGTTCATACGACTCGGCGAGTCGGGTCGTGGTCCCCCAACCTTTTCTGGTTCTGAGTGAACTCGTTGAGTCTAGGAGATGACTCAGCGAGATAGACATGGTTTTTGGACTTGAAGATCATAGAACTCGACAAGTTCAAGGATGAACTCGGCGAGTAGAAAGATAATGTCCCAGGTGAGATGAAGATGAGCTCGACGAGTTCAAGGATGAACTCGGGGAGTTATGAGTGAAATGCCCCGACTTGTGTGAACGGGAACTCGATGAGTTCAGGGAAGAACTCGACGAGTAGGGTCGAAACCCCAGAGTTTTATGGACCCAGGAACTCGACAAGTTGATGGACCAACTCAGCGAGTTGAGTCAACCAGAATGTTGACTTGGACCAAAAGGTTGACTTTGACCAGAGTGTTGACCTTTGACTTGAGCTTTGACGTGAGTTGACCCTTGAAAGGGTTATGAGTATGAAAGAGTAATTAAGATAAATATTATGTGTAGGACTTGAGGAGATTTGATCCCCGAGCCAAGGAAAATTCAACTACTGCACGACATCGAGGTGAGTTACCTTCCAGTAGAAGTGGGTCTTAGGCCACAATGCCGACCCACTAGTAGGAGATGTAGTATGGGATGATCGTCTTTGTGATAATTGTCTGGTTGCCACTATTTGATATGCTTTATGTTCTATAATTCTCTGTTATACATGTTTGTAATAATAGGGTTGAAATAGTTTGCGCATACCGGTTGAAAGATACCTAAGGGGTAGACAGTACCCATGCATGCCTAGCAGTATGTTCAAGATATATTCTTTTGTGGTAGTGTTAGGGGTGAAATAGTCCCCGGAACTAGTTGAAATAAACCTGAAGGGGTAGGTCGGACACCCCGGTATGTCTGACAAGGGGTAGGTTGAGCACCCCGGTATGCTCAGCAGGGTAGGTCGGGCACCCAGATATGCCTGGAAGGGGTAGTCCGGGCACCCCGGTATGCCTGACAGTATGTGTTTATATGGTATGTGTTATGATGGGGAACTCACTAAGCTTCGTTCTTACGGTTTACAATTTTTGTTTCAGGTCCCTCTTCTTCCAGGGGAAAAGAGCCGGAACGGTAGCAGCACATCACATACACTATTTTCCGCATATGAGATCCGTGGGATTTTGTACTCTGACATTGTTTATCATGATATGTATTGATCACTGATACTCTGATTTTTTTATGATTGATGTTATGGTGGTTTTTAGACAAATGATTGTATAATTATTGAACTTTAAAAAGAAATTTTTGCTCTTGAAATTTGTGATGTTACAGCATCTACATCCAAAAACGTGTAAGAATGAGATACTTGAATTTCGACCATTCATTGCTTCATACGGTGTCATGTTGAGATGACGATTGATGACGCTTTGATTTTGAGTGAATTAGGCAGTGGAGACGGCTTCGACCCAAATATATAGAGGAAGGTTTGCAAAGTTCAGCATCGATCAAGCGGCTTCAACAAGAGTTCGATTTATTCTTTCAACCACACCATTTTTCCGAGGAGTGTAAGGAACATAGAAATTGTGATCGATGCCTTTATCAATGAGAAACTTCTCAATGGTAGTGTTTGTAAACTCGGATCCATTTTCACGTTGGATTCTTCGAAAAGGAAGTTGAATATGCACTTCAATTCCTTTGATGAAATTTATGAGTTTAGAGGCTGCTTCGCACATCAGTCTAAGGAAGAAAACCCAAGTGAGCCTTGTGTAGTCAATAACAATCACAAGAATATACTTTTTGTGGTGTAGACTTTCTACTATAGATGGTCCATAGATATCGATATGAAAAAGTTCCAGCGGTTCTGAAATGGACTTTTCAATGATCACAGGATAATCTTTCTTTGATTGTTTCCCACATTCAGACGCAACATAGATATGATCGTTATCTAATTTGAGGAGTGGCAGAACTCAAACCATCTCACCATAAACCACATCATTCATGTATAGGAAGTTGAGATGAGCGAGCCACCGATGCCATAGCAAACTTATGTCACGAACGACCTTTGAAAGGATACATATTTTTTATACCATCTGATTTGATAAGACATTCTTTCCAATATTCTGCCATAACATAGCTATGCTTCTTGCATAATTGAACTCTATGATTAGCATCAGTTGAGCCGCATTGATCAAATTTTTCTTGATATCAGCAACATAAGCCACATTAGAGACAGAGAAATTTCCATTGGTCGAGATGCCATAAGCTCGAATTTGAGAGTTCGAATTATTGCCACAAGTAACATAACCAGCATCTAGAGCGAGCTTCAGATCACGCAAAAAAATTTTCTCCCCAGTCATGTGCATTGAACCAGCAATATCAATACACCATATTGTTAGGTGTCTAAGCCCATAACTATATTTTGTATGTACTTGACCCGATAGTAGCACGGTCCTTTTGGGTTGCATTCACCAAAGCAACTTGACTGGATGAATAATGGAGAAAGAGGATAATTATGATTTATTAGTAGATCATGAGAATAATATATTAAAAGCGAAATCATATTGTTTAATTAATATTGGTCAAGAATTAATTTAGAATTAATTTTGTGGTCAAAAGAGATTAATTTAAATTAAGGGGACTGATATTGTAATTATGCCATAATTGCAAAGTGGGCTGAGGAACCCTAAAGATAGGGTTGACGATTTTAATGGGGAAGCCCATGTTGAAATCGTCCAAGGCTAGTTTCTGGAAGATTCCTATGGGCTGCTTAGAGCCTAAGCAACCGGGTAAGGTCTTTGACTAAAACCCTAATTCCTCATTTATAAATAGACTCCTTGGCTTCATATTTTCAGCTACCACAACCCTAGAAGAGTTCCAGGAGCCGAGAATTAGCCTTCCCCTCTCTCTCTCTCTCTTGCATTCCTCATTTTCTTTGGTGTTTGTGATCTATTAGAGGCATCACATTTGAGGTGCTATGTTCTCAAAAGCTCAAGGTCATCAAGCTACAATCAAAGGTAACAATCTAACTTGTTCATTAGATGTAGTTTTCGATTTTGTTGTATGGTAGATTAGGGTTTACAAGTCTTGGAAGATTATTGCATATACAATTAGCAAAACTAGATCCAAGCATTAGGGTTTGCATGTGCACCATAGGAATGATGTAATGCTCAAAACTCATCAGTGGTATCAGAGCCTTGGATGTTCTTCTTTTTTATTTGATGCAAAGTTAATTTTCAAAGCTTGAAATTTCGTTTTCTGGATTCTGCTCGACTCACGACGTAACAGAGAGCATGTCACGATGTGAGTTCAGTGTTTTGCCGAATCTCGAATTTTCTGCCCTAATTTGGTTTAGATAATTACCATAAATTGTTTTTTCAAATTAAAAATCAGATTTTATGTTATGATATTGAATATCCTAATGAAATTAATGGATAATTGTCAATTTAAGATAATTACTTGTTTTATAAGATAAAGATTAATTATTTGTATTTTGATTTGAAGTATGTGATAATTATTAATTATATGATATTTAATTATTTTTCAAATTTGATCTAAAAGATATTTTGAAAAGTTTCAAAATTTGCGAGTTTTGGAATTTAAATTTTAATTAAAAGTTTAATTTTGAAATATTTAAATTCTAAACCCCAGAGTTTTACATGTTTAAAATTCAATCCTTATGCTTTTATAATATTATAAGACTAATAATTATATATATGTATAAGACGAGCTAGTCTTACCGTTAGTAGGCCTCATTCACGAAGCTGGACTATATGGGGTGTTTAAGGAAGTGGCTTGTAAAATGACCACCATTGGGAATCTACTCTTACCCACCGCACTCTTGACTAGTGGAAGGTTGTTAGCCGAACGAGTAGGATAGGGCAACCACTTCCTCATTAATAAGTATAATTAATTTTATAAAGTAACCACATGATTCTACAAATTCGCAATATTAGTTACTTTAGGTAAAATGTGAAATAGATGTAATCCATGAAATTACACTTTGCACCTTTCCAAAAAGGTAGTGGAGCTTGTGTGGTTAACTAGCATACTAATTTGGGTCTAGCGACGGTGGCAAAGGGTAACTCGATGTTTTTCAAAGATCAATGGAGTGTGTGTGGGTAACCGGCACATTGATTAGGTGATAATGAGATTGAGGGTACCAAGTATATTTGCATGGTTATTCACACATTGTTTGTGATTCTCGGTATCCCAGTCACAAACTTGAAGGGCATATCGAGATTTAAACATACCACTGAAAAGTTCCATGAATCTCAAAAGAAACTAGGAATTTCAATTCATTTAAAACTTAAACTTCTTTTTCGTTTTTCGTGGTGGAAATTAGTGAGTCTTCATTCACTTACCTTCAGATTATTTGCAATTAGACTACGACATCCCTCTTCTGAATTGTAAATAATTGTGTTGGGTCCTAGCCCTAATTTCTCATTTGGGTGTTAAATTGGCGATTCATATCTAATCTAAACTTTGTCTATCTTCCTTTTCAGATGTCTACTCCAAACAACGCTTCTGGTTCAAACCCTTCTGGCTCATTCTCACTCATAAACTTGTGTGGGATGGTGATCTTCGATGGATCCAATTTCAATGATTGGATTCGCAACATTCGCATGGTCACTCGCTACGAGGACAAAGAGTATGTTCTCAACAAGGAGCTAAAAGAGATCAACCACAACACTGCTACTCCTGAAGAAATTGTTGCATACGAAACTTACGAGAGAGATGCTATGAAGGTTCATTGCATCATGCTCGCAACAATGACTACTGAACTCCAAAAGTCCTATGAGGACTACTACCCCTACGAAATGCACCAATATTTGATGGAGAGGTACCATCAAAGTTCCAGGCAGGAGAGGTATGAGATCATTGATGCATTGATCACTACCAAAATGAAGGATGGAGAGTCCATCATGGCTCACTTGTAGAACATGTTGAGATTTGTGGACCATCTGCTAAAGTTGAATGTAAACTTCGACGAGGAGCTAGCCATAGATATTATTCTACACTCATTGCCTCCTTGTTACGACCATTTTCGTATGACCTATCATATGAACAAGGAGGAGGTCACTCTTAGCAAGCTTCAAGGCCTCTTGCGAACCACTGAGAGAAGTTTAAAAGGCAAATATGTTGCATCTACTCCTACTACTGTTGCAGCCACTGTCTTAGCTATTGGACAAGGGAAAGGAAAGAAGAGGAAGGCTCCTTCTAAGAGCCAAAGGGGAAAGTCCCATGATGGTTCCTCTTCTAGTGGGACCAAAGCTGGTTCTGCAACTCCTTCCTCAAATCATAAGGATGCAGAGTGCTTCCACTGCCACGACAAAGGGCATTGGAAACGAAGCTGCATGTATTATCTGCAGGACATCAAGGATGCAAAGATAAATCCATCCTTCGCAAGTATTTATACTATTCAATCTAATAACTCATCACATGCAATGTCTTGGGTCCTCGATACAGGATGTGGTTTTCACATTTGTTCTGATTTGTAGGATCTAAGAAAAAGTAGGGACGTGGAGCATGGGAAGATAAACTTGATCATGGGAAACAGAAGAGCGTCGCATGTCACCAAGATCAGAGTTTACTCTTTAGTGCTTAGTAGTGGGTTAGGTTTAGATTTGAATAGTTTTTGCTACTCGCCAGAAATGGTAAGAAACATTATTTCTTTTCATGGTTTGTACAAACAAGGTTTCAGATTCTCGTTTAATAATGAAATTGGTTCAATTAATGCTTCCTTTAATTGTGTTTTCTATTTTGAAACATTGCCTTGTAATGGAATATATGAAACTGTGATGGTTGTAGAAAACTTAGGAAATAATGTGTTGCATATCGATTCATCCAGCGGTTTGGACAAAGCATGCTTGTGGCATTGTCGTCTTGGCATAGCCAAAATCCAAAAGGATGGAGTGTTGGAGTCATTCGACCTTAGGGACGATAACACATGCGAGTCTTGTTTACTAGGAAATATGACCAAGTCACCATTCACCGGTACTTGTGAAAGGGGTGAGGGTTTGTTGGATCTCATACATACTGATGTATGTGGGCCCTTAATGTCCACAACAACGGATATGAGCCGCTTCTATGTGACTTTTACTGATGATTATAGCAGATATGGGTATATCTACTTGATCAAGCATAAGTCAGAAACCTTTGAAAAATTCAAAGAGTTTAATCAAGAAATGGAGAATCAGTTGGGCAGAAAATTAAGATGCTCCGATCCGATCGAGGTGGAGAGTACCTTAGTATTGAATTCCATGACTACCTCAAGGAATGCGAAATTGTTTCGCAATTAACGCCACCTAGGACACCGCAGTTGAATGGTGTGGCTAAGAGGCGCAATTCGACCTTGTTGGACATGGTTTGTTCCATGATGAGTTGAGCTTCATTGCTTATCTCATTTTGGGGGTATTCCTTAGAGACTGCCGCCCATATCCTTAATCTAGTCTCAACTACGAAGGTTTCCAAAACACCTCACGAGATGTGGACAGAGAAATCTCACTCGTTGTCACATATCAAGGTTTGGGGTTGCGAGGATTTCGTAAGACGAGAGACTCATGACAAGCTCGAACCCCGTAGTGAGCAATGTATTTTCATTGGCTATCCACAGAAGTCCTTTGGATATCTCTTCTATAGACCGAGTGACAATGTTGTCTTTGTTGCGAAGATAGGGGTTTTCCGAGAGAGAGAACTCATATGCCAAGAGGACAATGGGAGTCCAATTGACCTTGAAGAGCTTCAAGAGTCAAGCGATGAAGGAACCTCTAACACTGGCGATCAACCTGAGGAGGTGTCACACCCCCAAATCAGAACGGCGGAAACGTTCGGGGGCGGAGGACGTCATGTTCAATATCATAACATTGCACAATAGTAAAACAAGCAACAACATCATCCATTGCATTAATAAAATAGTTAATACAAGTGTGTTTTGTGTAAAGTTGAAAGACACCAAAAATATGCAATCAAAATAAAGACGAGTCTTGAATATGCTCCGTCTTCTCAAAACCTGGTCATCTGTACCTGTCTACTGGTGTCCTGTGAATACAAGTTATTTTGAAAGAGTAGATCAGCATTTAAGCTGGTGAGTTCATAAGTATTTTTGTGTCAAATGTTTGCATTAGTTTGATGAAATTGTTTGTAAGTGTTTTGATGTAAATGTTTGTATACTTCATAGAAAATCCTATATTTTCTACTAAAATGGAAAGTAGTCTTCTACCAAGACTCGACGGTTTTGTATGTTTATTCTCTCGTAAAAATGTATGTTTTTCCATGTGTATGACTATCTTTACTAGAAAATAGTTTGCATTACTCGATGTGAGAATACCACTATAAGAATGTATTGGGAAAACGAAGATGTACAGTAGTGTTGTATAAAATAACTACTGAAGTACTAACTACCTTAAAACCAATTAGTTAAATTAAGGTAAAATGTGATGAGGTTATAACCATGCTTGATTGACTAGTATAAAACATGACGTCCTAAAGACGTCGAAATGGTATGACATTTATCACCCGTAGACCTGCAGGTCCCACTGTAGCTAGCAACAAGGTGTAGGATGGTCAATCCCGTATAGATCTATACACAAACTCACGCTCTCCCTCAAGGAGACTCTGGTTAAAAAAACGTGACACAACAAGAATATTGCTCTTCCATGAAGTAGTGGCTTACATTTTGTTATCTTGTTCTTCTTATAGAATGTTCTTTCATGTTCTTGTTATAGTATGTTTCTTTATGTTCTAGTTATAGTATGTTTGAACTGACTCATGTATGAATTGACACATGTATGTTTCACTGATCTAGAAGTAGTAAGTAGTAATCCTCTATAATATACCTAATATAGTTTACTAGTATGGTTGTTTGACTATTTCTGATTCAAAGAAAAGACTCAATTACTTACGATAAGCAACTAAGTTAAGTATGATTCTTAAAAATGGGTTTAATATTCATATATGTATTTAATAAGTATAACTATGATTTAGCCGACATTCGGACTAGTGATCCTACCCCAAGCCCACAACCAAACAAGGAACAGGAGTCAAGGTCTCTAGCAATACTCCTAAGTCTATTAAAGCATACTTATACCTAAATATATAGACGAATATGATTTTGATATAAAAGAAGTCTAAAGTAGTTTAAACGAGTTTTAACAAGTTTTTAAGTATAAGAAATCCTTTTGGATGTTGTTTTCCCATGTAAATGGTTAACACAATTTCATTGTGTTCTACTTGTATTCCCCCCTCCCCCCCCTAAAAGCATTTAAGAGTGTAGTTGTAGGGGTATGAACTCACCTATAGTGATTGATTCGAATGAAAGATCGATATAGGATGCTAAGTATGCCAAGTGAAGTCCCGATAACATACGGATCCTATTTAACATATAATAACACATATATGTATGGAATTAGGGCCTATAACAACTAATAAGCATAGGAAACGACCTTATGAACTAGGAAACATTTTCAATGAAGTGTTAGAATCACAAATGAATTTGTTGAAAGGTGTTCACGGTCAAACAAGGGGTGTTCATGGCCTTAGAAGGGTTCACGAACTAAGAACACATGATGTGTTCACGGCCCAAGCTTTATCCTATGAAGGGTTCACGGCCCTATGAAGGGTTCACGGTCGTGAACTCTTGACGATCTTGCTAAGAAGTGTTGAATCAATGGTGGAATCAAGTGTTTCAAAGGGACAACAAGATGAGGGATGAGATACTTATGTTTTTTAGGCCTTTAGAAATGATCACGGTTGAAGATAGTTGAGAGAGAAGGGAGATGTTCACGGCTGGAATTTGAAGAAGTGATGAAAAAAATGAGCCAACATCATATATATGAGGGCTGTTCATGGCCCAAAGATGGGTTCACGGCCGTGAACCTAGTTTGCGTCCGTGAACTCCTTTTGATGGTGTTTCCGGCTCGATTGCAACTCAATGATCTCAATATAACACTTCCTAACACACAATCCTTGAGTGTACTAGACTTAGAACTCATAAAATGACCCTTAACAAGGATAATAGGTAACAAAAAGAAGTCTGACTTTTGATTGATTGAATTGACTTACAAGATAGAAATTTCGGGTTGCTACATCATCCCCCCGTTAGAGGGAATTTCGTCCCGAAATTAGAGTTTAAGAAAATACATACGGACTAAGGAAAAAGATGAGGATATTTTAGTTTCATTTGATCCTCCCACACCCAAGTGAATTCAGGTCCCTGCTTTGCATTCCAACGAACCTTCACTATCAGGATACGACTTTGTTTCGTTTGCTTGACCTCTCTTTCCATGATTTACACCGGTTCTTCCACAAAGTTGAGGCTCTCATTGATCTTGATTTCATCGAGTGGGATAACAAGAGTCTCATCGGATAGGAACTTTTTCAGGTTTGATACGTGGAAGGTAGGGTGTACGTTACTACGTTCTCGATATCGTTTGACTTTGTAAGCTACATGGTCTATCCTAGCGATAATCACAAAAGGCAATATGTATCATGGATTAAGCTTCCCACGCTTTCCAAAGCATATCAAGCCATTCCAGGGTGAGACCTTCAATAGAACACGGTCTCCAACCTGGAATTCCAGAGGTTTCTGTCTCTTGTCCGTATAGCCTTTCTTTCGGTCTTTAGAGGCTTTCAATCGTTCACGAATCTGAACAATCTTCTCTGTCATTTCCCGAATGATTTCCGGACCTGTGAGAGTGCTATCAGGAACTCGTCGTTTAGCTAACTGCGTGTCACCCACTTCAGCCGAGCACAGATGGGATCTGCACTTCCGGCCATAGAGGGTTTCAAATGGAGCAGCCTTTATGATTGTGTGATAACTGTTATTGTAGGAGAACTCGACAAGGGGTAAATGAGTATCCCATGCCTTTCCAAAATCAATCACACAGGCTCGCAACATATCTTCAACAGTTTGAATACTCCTCTCACTTTTTCCGTCGGTTTGCGGATGGTAGGCTGTACTCATGTCTAACCTAGTTCTCAGGGCACTTTGTAACGACTGCCAGAATCTTGAAGTTAATCTATTATCTCTATAAGAGATAATAGATGTGGGAACACCATGCAGTCATAAAATCTTCGTAATGTAAGTTCTGGTTAGATTTTACATCTTGTCATATTCTCAGATGGGTAGGAAGTGTGCGGACTTAGTTAACCTGTCTACGATCACCCAAATGGTATCGAGACCACTCGTTGTCTTGGGTAATTTGGTTATGAAGTCCATTGTGATCCGCTCCCACTTCAACTCAGGTATTTCCGGTTGTTGTAGTAAACCTAAGGGTTTCTGGTATTCGACCTTAACCTTGGCGCAAGTAAGACACTTACTCACGAAGGTAGCAATCTCTGCTTTCATGTTAGGCCACCAAGATAAATTTTTTGGGATTCAGATACATCTTATCTGGACCTGGGTGGACGGAATATCGAGTATTGTGCGCTTCGTTCATGACCACGTCTTTGAAACCACTGAGCTTCGGTGTCCAGATCCGATCCATGAGGTAAAAGGCTCTGCCACCCTTGACTTCTAAATTCTTATCCATCCCTCTAAGGGATTGGCCCGCCACATTTTCAGGCTTCAAGGCTTCTACCTGAACCTCCTTAATGTGTGTGGAAAAATGTGAATGGATGGTCATAGTTAATGCTTTGACTCTACGACCTAAGTATTCTTTCCGACTTAGGGCGTCAGCTACTAAGTTGGCTTTACCGGGATGATAACGCATTTCGCATTCGTAGTCATTGAGTAGCTCGACCCACCATCTTTGTCTCATGTTGAGCTCCTTCCGGTTGAATATATGTTGAAGGTTTGTATGGTCTGTAAAGATAGTGCTTTTCGTACCATACAGGTAGTGTCTCAAGATCTTCAGAACAAATACCACTGCTCCTAGCTCAAGATCATGTGTAGTGTATTTGACTTTGTGCGTCTTAAGCTGTCTTGAGGCATAGGCGATGACCTTTACTTGTTGCATAAGAACACAGTCGAGCCCTTAATTGGGTGCGTCGTAGTAAACCACGAAGTCTTCTATCTATTTTGGGAGGGATAATATCGGTGTGCTGCATAAGGCTTGCTTCAGCGATTGGAACGCCTTTTCTTGTTTCTCTTCCCAGTCAAAGTCCACACATTTCTGGGTCAATGTGGTAAGTTGTTTACCAATCTTTGAAAAGTTCTGAATAAATCTGTGATGTTGAGTCTAAGAGTTGCGTCACTGGGATTGGTACCTCAGTCCATTGTTATCACGGCCTGGGCATGTCCAGCCGTGTTTATGTCATTAGGGTTTAGTATATATGATGCATGCATGCATCGTTATTAGATACGCTTCTCAATTTTTATTCTCTGATTTGTACTATAACCCTAGCACACCTCTACAGTCGAAGTTCTTTATCGAGCTCTTTTGAGGTGGAGCATATTAATCATTCAGCTTTTGTTTGATTCATCTTGTGTTCTTTGCTTTTATTGTGTTTGTCTAAATCTGTTACGGATCTAAACGATCTTCGAGAACATAATTCTCATCAATTGGTATCAGAGCGGGAGGCTGTGTAAATCATACGCATCTCTTCTGTTTGAAGAATATCTTTAGGGTTTCCGCTTTTATCGAATTTGTTGAGCCGTCATCACTTCATTGACGTTGTTCATAGATCTCGATATTACCCTAATACCGCTTTACAAGTCTGATTCTTAACAGGTTATCAAATCAAGTCATCATGTCACACGACGACTCTCAAACCAACCTCATCAACATCTCGAACAACATTGGTTCGACTACAAGGATTCCAATCTTGTACACTCAAGATTATGAAGTTTGGACGCATCACTTTGAAGACTATGTTCTTGGCTCAAAAGAAAATGGGTATCTAATATGGGAGGCTATTACCTTAGGTCCGTTTGTTCACTCTTGAACAAATAAAACCATCAAGATGCAAAAGGAATATAATCAGCTTTTGAGCGACGTAAAAGAAGTTCCTCAAGATGAGAAGGACAAACTGATGAGCAAAATTAAAGCCATGAGAATGATCATATTTGCCTTACAATCTGATACTTTCCGTCTGGTCAGTTCATGCACGACAGAAAAACAAATATGGGATAGGCTTAAGGAGCTATATTCCACCGATGAGGATCTGGAAAATTCAATTCAAACTCTTCTGCTTTCGGAATTTGGTGACTTCAAGCAAATGCAAGAAGAAAAACTCATTAAGGCGTTCGATCGTTTCAATCATCTTCTCAGTAAGATGGTCAAGCATGGAATCGGAAGAGAATTGATCGAATAGAAGGTTACTTTTAGGAATGGCCTAAGACCTGAATGGATGGCGGTTGTTTCGACTGTGAAAGCTCATGAACAGTTTAAAACCTATTCCTTGGCAAGGTCGTGGGAATTCTTAAGTCACATGAAAAAGTTGTGACAAACGAAGCGAAAGTTGTTTCAGGTATGGGATCTTTGGCCCTTCTCTCAAAGGGAAAGAACGTGGCTGAAAAGGAAGAAGAGTTGGATCCTTCTGAATGTGATCTGACAAATGAAGAATATGCATTAATGGTCATTAATCCCAAAAATTTTGCTCGTAAAAAGTTTCCCACCTCCAACAAGCGAAACTGGCAAGGGAGCTACAGTTCCGAAAAGGCAAAAGAGGAGGCTAAAAACACTCCTCAGCAAGAAGAAGTGAAGAAGGAGAACAAGCTTGTAGGTGATTCCAGATATGACTGTAATTTCTGCCAAGGAAAAAATCATTTTGCTAAAGATTGCATGTTGAGGAAGCTGGCTGAGAAGAAGGATGGAGAAAATGATGAAGCTTACCATATGCGTAAGCTGGAGGAGATAAAGAAAAAGAAAGCCTCTAACAGTTCTATGAATGCTTTGATTGTGCAGGAGAACATTGTTGATGATGAGTTCGGAGGTGTAGAGGTCTTGTCTACCGTCTCCGAAGATGAAGAAGTTCGCAAGCCGACACATGGCAGGGCTTTTGTGGTGAAGGAAGATCACTCTGATTTTGCTGGAAGATGTTTCATGGTGACTGTTGGAGTGTCACAGATGCGAGGCTACACAACGGATGGCGGGTGTGATGAGGCGAATCGGAAGGAAGACAAGTGCTTCGCTGCCAAACCAATGAGCGAACAGATCAACGACTGCGATCAATTGATCAAGAAGGTACATTCCATCCTTGGTTCACTTAAAATACCTGTAACAAACTATGAAAAGGAATTAAACGTATTCAAATTCAAATTTTGTAGTTTAAGTGGAAGTATAATGAAAACACACCTCACAAATGCTAACCTAACCGATCAAATTAGCAGGGTGTCATCCAAGAGTGAGGAGCGAAGGATGTGGATAGAGAAGAAAGAGTTAGAGTTAGTTAGAGCAAAAGACGAACTAATCTATTTGCAACGTGACAATTTGAAGTTTTTGAAACAAAGGAATATTTTTTGCTTGATTGTTAAACGTCTTTATACTAATATTACTCAGTTGAATCTGAATTGTGATATTGGCAAAAAGATTCACAAAATGATTTTGCCCTTCCTTGAACTAAAGGAAGACGAAATAGATGCTGATTGTTATAAATGTGAATCAACTGTCTCGTCAGAAGAAACCACTGATGCCTATAGGATTGCTCTGGAAAAAATTGAGTCCTTTATTAAGTCAAAAGACCATAAGGACATGCTTAAAAACTTGTTGGAAGAAAATGATAACTTGAAAATCAAGACCGGAAATGAACAGAATTTTAATTCATTGAGTACCAAGTTAAGCTCAGAAAACAAGATTGATGTCAACAATACTTCTGAATTTGACGAGGATGATGATATGAGTGAAATTTCTTTAGAGGACGTGGTTGACTGTTCTGAATTTGTTAAAACTGAACTCAAACTTGCAAAAGTCCTTATATCAGAAAACTCTGTTGAGTTCGCTCGATCATCGAAAGATAGGAAGAACGTCTTGAAAGAAAAATCTATGGTATATGAAAAGGTACAAATTGTGCCGAATCAAGTATACGCCACTATTGAAGTTACCAAGAAACAAACCGTTGAGCTAACAAACTTGGTTGATGAAGATAATGATGATGGTTGTGATGAGTATTTCTGGTCTGCTCCAATAGATAATGCTGATGAAACGATAGGCCTGTCAGATCGAACCTCGTTGAGAGTTAAAGGAAGATATGTAGCTGAGCCTATCAAGAAGCCATCAAGTTTTGACAAACCAAGTACAAGTGGTACTAAAGAGGTTCAAAGTGAACCTGTGAAGGTGGGAAGCAAATCCTCTTATTGAAGAGCGAAACTCGTGGAGATAGACCGAAGCCGAAAGTAAACATTCACAAGTCTCAAAAACAACTATCAGAGCAGAAACGCCAGAGAAACATGAGATATCAAAAGAATCTCAAATAAAGGAAATAGTTTTGTCAATCCCAAAACTCCAATTATGTTCGCACAGAAAAGGCGTCCAATCTCAAGGCGAAACAAACATCAAAGGCTAAGTCTGATCCATGCACCCACTGCCAATCCTACAGTCAGACGAACTGAAGAAGCAGTTTCGGTCCCAAATCTAGCAGTGACAAGAACCGAAAGACCAGTTTCGGTTCTAAATCCCATCCTCCCTATGCTCAACCAAAGCAAATTCCAAACAAGAATATGAAGGGAAAAGGAAAGCTCGTCTCAGAATACGAAACACAAACGAAGAAGACGCCAGCTAACACTAGGAAACAAGAGAACAAGTTTGTAGAGAATCAAAATAAAATTCCACAATCTGATTCAAACAAAACAAAAGCTAACAAAATTAAGCTTTTCACCATCAAAAGGAAAGACGAAACCACTTTAATAAAATGAGCATATTTGGTGGATCTTTCTATTGCTATTCCCTGTTATGTAAAAGGCTCACAAGTACCCAAGCAACTTTGGGTTCTTAAATTCGCTTGATTTTTGTAGGTTATCAGTGACGAGCAGTTCGACTACGAATGGTATATCGATAGTGGTTGCTCGCGTCACATGATAGGGAAACGGGAAGAGCTGAGGGAGTTTCGAGCTCTAAAGAATGGTGGATGTGTAAAGTATGGAAACAACTCATATGGCACAATAAAAGGCTATGGAATGATAACGAACGGAGAATTTTCCATTCGAAAGGTGGCCTACGTGGAAGGATTGCAACACAACCTCATAAGTGTTTCGCAATTAGTTGTGGGGACTGGCCTGAAGGTCTCATTTGATGATGAAGGATCGGAGATCATTGAAAAGAAAACGAAGATAGTTATGTTGAAGTCCCAGCGTAAAGGCGAAATGTATCCATTAAATCTAAACCCAATACGAGGGAAGCATGATGTATGCCTTCTAACGAAAGCTCATTCGGATGAAAGTTAGCTGTCATACCCCCAAACCAGAACGGCGGAAATGTTCGGGGGCGGAGGACGTCATGCTCAGTATCATAACCATAGTGAAGAAAGTAAAACACAACCATCATATATATAATTTAAAAGGTTACATTGTTTTAAAAAAAATGCATGTCTCGAAATAAATTACATATGATGAGAGAAATGTAGCAAAAGAATCTACACCTTAGCGTCTTGACTTCAGAATTCTTGTAGTTACCTGTATTACTGATTACCTGAGAATACAAGTTGTTTTGAAAGAGTATCAGCATAAAGCTGGTGAGTTCATAAGTATTTTATGAAAAATGAATGTTGTTTCCTTAACATTTGTTACAGGTTTGTTTCCAGAAAATCCAATATTTTCGAAAAGGTTTGTTGTAGTCTTACCGGAAACAAGGCTTAGTATGTGTAAGTAAATCTTCATACTTATGTGTGTGTTTCCTATTTAAATAAAACTCCTTTGTATAAAGCCTTAGAATTTCTATGAACTGTATGTTTTGTTAATATTCCATGTGAGATGTTATAACCATACTAATGACTAGATGGGATTGTATGCGACGTTCTTCAGGCGTCGGAATGTTATGACACTTGTCACCCCAGACCTGCCGGTCTAGCTGTTGCAAGAAGCTTAGGTGCGGGTTTTTCGGACCCAGTATAGATCTATACACAACTATCACGTTCTCCCTCCAGGAGATTCTGATTATAACTAAAGGACTTCTATGTGGTACTTAGAGTACCCCGAAGGAGAATGTCTCACAAATATTCATTAACAAGTTCACATAGCGTGTAGTGAAATATTCGTTTTGTAAATCGATAGTGTTACCGTTTTCTATGTTAAATGAAGTGTTCAAAACTATACCTATTATAGTTTATCAAAAGTGTTGCATGATGGTATGAAACTTTGTGATGCATGTCTATGTATTTCAAATAAATAACATTGGAAATACTAAGTGTAAATCTTACACACCTTGCTCAACATGTTACAAGGTGTGAATAATCCCTTATTGTTTGTTTTGACAGTTTTACCCTCAACTGTCACTGTTTTTGAGTAATTATAGAAAAATCATCGTAAATCAAAAACTGCATCCGTAAACTCGGAGAGTTTGGAAAACGTGTGTACTCTGTTCGTAAATTTTCCCATAATTTTTGGTGGTCTCAAATCAGTGTGAAAATGTTCATTTTCACAAACTGGTCCGATTTTGTTGCTGCAGTGGTAGGCAGTTTTGTAAAAATCACCATATATTGTAGAAAAATCGTATGTAAATGTGCAAGTAGTCATTTTAAAGGTATAAACCTGAACTATTTTCATATTAAACCGTTTTTAAAAATATTAAGTTTAAGTTAGGTAAAAAAGTTCGTGAACAGGTCACAACTTTTCTGTTGTAATCTGTCAAGTTAAGTTTTGAATATGTTTTGGTGTTTTAACTTGTACTCCCCCCCCCCCTAAAAACTAAAGAAAAGTAGAAAATGTAGGGGTATGAACTCACCTTGAGTGATTTCTAAAGGAGTGGAAGGTTGAAGTCGAGGAGTATCAAGTCAAGAACACTTGATGAACACACGGAAGCTTGGATGATCCTAAGAATGATTTTGGTGTTAAGATATGAGTCGATGATCCAAGAGTGTTATGAAATTATGGAATAACACTTGAGTTTAGATGGAATACTTACCAAAAGGTGCAGTAGCAACTCAAGAACACTAGCACAAAGTGGTGGGAAGTAGAGAGAAAGAAGCTTTCTTGAGGTGGTATGAGAAGTGTGTAAGTGAAGGATTTGATCAAGGTGAACAAAGAAATCCTCCAGGGATTTCTTTATATAGATGTTGCTGGAGCAAGTGGCAAGGTTGAAGGGATGTGTCCCTTGGTTTGTGTGATGTGGATAGGATTGGACCAATGAGGAGATGACACATGGAGGCAAGTGGGCACACTTGACCCACTTGTGGGGTATAATACTCCTCTTAGTATAAAATGATGATTTTAATTAATAAATCATTGAAAAATAAATAAATTATGAGTTTAGGGGGTTTAAAATGGTAAAAATATGAATTTGGTGAAAAAATCCCGTCAAAAACGTCAAAAACGGGCTTAGGAAGCGAAAGTAGTCGAAAACCGGGCATTATGGACCGAACCTGCGAGGTTCGGCTCTTAGAGGGTGAGAACCGAGAGGGAAGGAGAAGGGACCGAAGGTGCGAGGGGAGGGACGGAAGGTGAAATGGACCGAGGGTTCGGCCTATTTCGGTTGTAGGGGGCTTCGGTCCTGCATGCCTTGTTCGGTCCGAGAAGGTTGTTTCGCTTCTGACACTTCGGTTCTGACATCTTCGGCTCTAATAGGAGGGTTCGGCTCCTAAGAGGTTCGGTTCCTAAGAGGAGTTTCGGCCCTAAGAGGTTCGGTTCCTATGAGGGTTTCGGCCCTAATTAGCTGTTTTCCGAAATAACTCTCCGTTTCAAGCGGTTTTTGGCCAAGTTAAGGGTCGGGATGACTATAAAAAGTTGAGAGAGATTTTGAGAGATATTTGGGAGAGATTTCACATACTTGGAGATATTTCACATACTTGGAGATATTTCACATACTTGGAGAGATTTGGGAGAGATTTCACATACTTGGAGAGATTTCACATACTTGGAGAGATTTGGGAGAGATTTCACATACTTGGAGAGATTTGGGAGAGATTTCACATACTTGGAGAGATTTGGGAGAGATTTCACATACTTGGAGAGATTTGGGGGAGATTTCACATACTTGGAGAGAGTTGGGAGAGATTTCACATATTTGGAGAGATTTGGGTGATATTTTATCTTAGCCATCATTATCATATAATCTAGTAATGCAAGGTTCGTAAACCCCGTTATGTTTCGTTTATGATCATTTCAAGTCCCCAAAAGGGTCCATGGTCGTGTGTTGATGCATTTAACTCCCTTTCAGGGTTTTACATTGCTAAACACATAGAATATCTGAAAGACTTGAATTCTTGGCGTACTATTACACATTTTTTACAGAATGACTTGTCACATACAAGTGTTGGTTAAGTTTGACCGGTTTGACTTGTTGACTTTGACTTGAATTTGACGATTCTCACATTAGCTATGGCACCGAAGGCTCTCGCACCTTAACTTCAAAGACATCAACAAGTTAGTTCTTGGTGATCCTGTGCGAGGACTGCCACTTCTAATGTTTGACAAGGAACATTTGTGTGCTGCATGCGAAATGGGAAACCAAAGCCGGAAGAGTCACCCCACACGTGTTAACACAAAGATCATCGAACTTCTTGAGCTTCTACACATCGATCTATGCGGTCCATCGGCCATAGAAAGTATCGGTGGTAGTAAGTACATACTTGTAATAGTTGATGATTTTTCACGTTTCACCTGGGTTTTGTTTCTTAAAAAGAAATCAGAGGCGACTCCTAAGCTCAAAAACTTTATAAAGAAAGTGGAGCTTCAACTGTGAAAGGTGGTTAGAAATGTCCGAAGTGACAACGGGTTGGAATTCAAAAACCAAGAGTTTGAAGAATTTCTTGTTGAAAAGGGAGTGTCTCACAACTTCTCTGCTCCCTATACTCTATAACAAAATCGTGTAATTGAAAGGCAAAACCGTTCGTTATGTGAAGCCGCCCAAACCATGCTTAGCTACGCTTCTCTTCCATTGTATTTTTGGGCTGATGTAATTTCTACTGCTTGCTATACTCAGAACCGAACATTCCTCAATAAGCAATTCTCTATCTCTCCTTATGAAATTCTAAATAATCGCAAGCCTAACGTCAAGTTTTTCCATGTTTTTGGTTCCAGATGCTTCATCTTTAACTCTAAAGAGAACCGAAACAAGTTTAATGTAAAGGCAGATGAAGGGATTTTTCTTGGTTACTCGCTCACTTCAAAGGCATATAGGGTTCTGGATAAATGTTCAAAGAAAATCAAGGAAACCTATTATGTCACATTTAATGATAATTACATGAAGAAACTTCCGTTAAGCGAAGGACGAATGGAAGAAATCTTTCCCAAAATAGGTCAAGTCTCGGTTCCAGTATCCAATTTGTTTGAAGAGTACATGTTACTCTTTGACGAACCGGAGAATGCCATTCTCTCTGAAGCAAAAGCAGTTGATAATAAGGTTGACAACTTAGAGAAGGTAATCGATGATGCTGCAAAAGAAATGGAAGGTGATCCTCATGTTTCAAGCGAACCTCAAACTTCAACATCTAGCACACCACTGCAGGGGGAGAGTTCATCTCCATCAAGTCCACAGGATTTACCTTTCCAGGGGGAGAATTCATCACCAACTATGACCCATGAAAGTCCATTCGAGGGGGAGCCTTCTGAACCTATTTTTGAATCCATGTCATCATTCGAGGGGAAGAATCATAGTACGAACGATGATGATATCCAATCAGATATTGAAGAAGACGTCAATGCCGAATTGGATCCTCTCTATGATCCAAACTACCCTCCACTCACAAAATGGATACGAGATCATCCAAAAACCCAATTTATTGGTGAATCATCTGAGGGAGTTCTTACATGTTCTCAACTGAAAGCGAAACAAAATGCGTTATTCTCTCAAGTGAAATTTTGCATGTTTAATTTGTTTGTTTCCAAGATTGAGCGGAAAACAGTTAATAATGCACTTGATCACTCTGATTGGGTTCAGGCAATGCAAGACGAGCTAAATGATTTTGAGCGAAACCGAGTCTGGAGACTGATTCCCACACCAAAGGATGCATCTGTGGTTGCATTAAAATGGGTATTCTGGAACAAGATGGATAGAAAAGGGAATGTGATTTGTCACACCCCAAAACCGGAACGGCGGAAACGTTCTGGGGTGGAGGACGTCATGTACAGTATCATAACAATGCATAATAGTAAAGACAAGCAACAACATCCATTGCATTAATATAATAATTGTAATACAAGCGTGTTCTGTATAGTTTGTAAGACACCAAAAAGTATAATCAAAATAAAAGATGAGTCTTGTATGTGCTCCATCTTCTCAAAAGCTTCATCGGTACCTATCTACTGATGACCTGAGAATACAAGTTATTTTGAAAGAGTTTATCAGCATAAAGCTGGTGAGTTCATAAGTATTTAGTGTCATTGCTTGTATGAAAATGTATGTAACAACTTAATGTAGTAACTGATTTCAAATGTTTGTATGTTTGTTCTTTCGTAATAGTAAGAGTTTTCCCCAGTGAAACTATCAGTATGAGAATATAGTCTTAGACTTCACTCATGAATGGTAATTACAAATTAAGTGTATTAAGGGAAAATAATGTTTTTCCTCAGCAGTGACACTGCTGGTCATAAAGTGATAAAATACAGACTCCAGGTAGTACTAAATGTACAGTACACCTCGGGGAGTCTAAGGTAATGAAAATGTAGACTTCAGGTAGTATTAAATGAACAATACGCCTCAGAGAGTCTATTTTTACTTTAATTCTTAATTGGTTAATTAAAGGTTTGAATGTGAACTCGTATGTAACCATGCTGATCGACGGCTGAATAACTGATGACCCTCCAGGTCGTATGTAGTGAGGTAACATTCTGTCACCCCTTGGCCTTATCGGCTGGGACTGTAGCTATCAGTCGGGATGTGGGAGTGTCTGTCCCGTATAGATCTATACACACAATGCCCGCTCTCCCTCCAGGAGACTCTGGTTACAAAGTGATACCACGATGAACTGTCATATCGAGAAGTAGTATGTCACATTTTGTTTATAGTATTCAAATGTTTATGTAGTAGTTCTTAGTGTAGTAATGTTTTCTCTGTACTAGTGTATAGTATGTTCTCTTGTATAGTGTATAGTATGTTCTCTTGTATAGTGTATACCTTGTATTGACTCATAATTGTACTGGCTCTAGTACGTGTTGTTGTAATAGTAGTAGTGAGTAGTAAGACCTTAACTATACCTATTATAGTTAAAATAGTAATGTTGTAGGTATGCCTTTGTTACACAAAGGCACTGAACTGAATTGAAAGCTTTTATATCCAACACACACACACACACACACACATATATATATATATATATATATATATATATATATATATATATATATATATATATATATATATATATATATATGATATATAACTAAGATTTCAACGACATCGGACAAATAACAGGATACCCTAAGTCCACAACCAAACAAGGAACAGGAAATAAGGTGAGCTATCACTCCTAAGTCCTTCAAGTCTTACTTATATAAATATATTGGTGTAGATATGGGTCAGAAAATAACGTAAGTTTAAAAGAGTTTGGAAACAGTTTTAGTATCTAAAAGTTTAATAAAAGGTTTTGAAACACTTGAAAACCATAAATTTGATAGTAACTTGAAAGTGGTAGTAAATCTTTCTGTTTGTTCTAGTCATTAATCACATGTGATTAAAAAAATAACTAGAATGTTTCAACTTGTATTCCCCCCCATAAAAGCATGTAGAATAATTTCAAAGGTTGATTAAGGGGTATGAACTCACCTGTAGTGAGTGGTTTGGATGGAAGTGTCGGACAAGATGCTAAGTGTCAAGTGAAGACTTGAACACACACACGGATCCTATTTAACATGTAATGACACATATATGCATCTGATTAGTGTTTAGACAACTAGATAAGCAAGTAGGGACACCCTAGGGCATGGAAAACACCTTGATGTTAGAAGCACATATGGTTGCACCTAAGGGTTGTTGGGCCTCTTATTGGAGTTTACGGCCCAAATGGTAAAGCCCATGAGTTTACGGCCCATGGATTTTACGGCCCATGGGTTTACAGCCCATGGTGTTTACGGCCGTAAAATCATGTCTTCAAGCTTCCTTTTTGTGTGTTTAAGGTCCTACAAGTTTCCAGGAAGGGTTCTAGACTAAAGACCAACCCTTAGGAAGAAGTTAGGGACCATATGCACACAACATTAGGGTTTACGGCCAAGGGAGATTGCCATGGCCGTAAACTCTCTTATGGGCACGCTTTCTTGGTGTTCAAAGAGTGTTTCTAGTATATAACAAGCTTGGGGTAGTGTACTTACGTAGTAGAAGCTTGAGAGAGTGGTTAGAACCCAAAACACTAGTGTGTGTTCTTGGTGTTCTTGGTGAAATGAAGAACACTTGAAGATCTACCCAAAAGAAGAGATTTCATGGATGAAATTAAGGGTGAATCAAGAAGAAAAGATGTACTAACTCGTTCATGGAAGGATTCACTTACCGGTTTGAAGATTTGGAGAAAAAACTTCAAGATCCTTGGGAGAGAATTCGAGTTCTAGGCTTGGAGAAGTGAAGAATGGCTGAAAATGACTAAGCGTCGAATATATATGAGGGAGTTTACGGATAGCCTGTGTTTACGGCCGTAAACCCATGACCTTGGCCGTAAACTCCTCTTTTGAGGGTTTATGGCAAGGTTGATGGTTTACAACCCCTATTGGCACTTCCATTCACTTATTCCCTTAATGTACTAAGCCCGAAATACTCAAACAGACTCTAATTAGTGCTAACAGTTGGTAGAAACGAGTCTAACTTTTGATTGGATTGAATGGTGTGTACAAGATTGAAATTTCGGGTTGTCACATGATTCGCAACAAAACAAGGCTTGTGGTGAAGGGATATTTTCGGGAAGAAGGAATAGACTATGAAGACACCTTCGCTCCTGTAGAAAGGTTAGAATCTGTTAGGATCTTTCTGGCATACGCTGCTCACAAAAATTTCGAAGTTTTTCAAATGGACGTAAAGTGTGCATTCTTGAATGGAGAAGTCGAAGAGACTGTGGACTTTGAGCAACCACCTGGAAAAGGCGGTTTATGGTCTGAAGCAAGCCCCGAGAGCCAGGTATGAAACGTTAACTCGCTTTCTTAAAATGTCAAAATTCAAACAAGGTTCGGTTGACCCAACCTTCTTTCACAAGAAAGAGGGTGAACACCTTATGATCGTCCAAATTTACGCCGATGACCACATCTTCGGCTATACGAATCCACACTTAACAGTTGAATTCCGAACGTTTATGGAGACTAAGTTTGAGATGAGCTCAATGGATCCGATTACACGAAGACTTTACTGGAGAAGTTCGGTATGATGGGAGGTTCTAAAGTAAAGCTTCCAATGGCATTCGGAACGAAGCTAACACCATCTCTGGAGAAACCAGCTGCTGATATGACCCTCTATCGTCAGATGATAGGGTCTCTAATGTATCTAACAGCTAGTAGCCCAGATATTATGTTTTCTGTCTGTTATTGTGCCAGGTTCCAAGCAAATCCACGAGAACCTCATATGATGGCTGTGAAAAAGATCTTTAGGTATTTGAAGTGAACCTCGTCTCTCGGTCTCTGGTACCCTGTGAAATCAAGCTTCTTTGTTCAAGCCTTCTCCGATGCTGATCTTGGTGAATGTGGTATAGACCGAAAGAGCACAACTTGCGGGTGTTAATTCCTTGATGGAAAACTCATTAGCTGGCAATCCAAGAAACAAACGTGTGTGTCCATTTCTACAGCCGAAGCTGAATACATCGTCGCAGCATCTTGCACTTCACAGGTCATATGGATACAAAGCCAACTTAGGGATTATGGCCTAAACATGAAGAAGATTCCCCTCTATTGTGACTCAGAAAGCGCAATTCGGATATGTCACAACCCAGTGCAACACTCGAAAACGAAACATATAGAACTGAGATACCACTTCATTTGGGATCATGTAGAAGATGGCAACGTTGAAATCCACTTTGTTCGATCCGCTGATCAATTAGCTGACATTTTCACGAAAGCCTTACCTGAAGCAAGCTTTAATAAAATACTCCAAGGCTTGGGAATGATGGAAGCTGATTCAGTACCAAAACCACTTTCGCCTTATTAAAATTGGACAAGCGAAATAGAGCGAACGCGCGGTCTATTTTGGTTCCAGATTTTTCGGGAATCGAAATGAACCGAACGCTCGGTCCATTTAGCTTCATTACTTATAAGGTGAAGTTTCGGTTGTATATTTTGTACACTATGTTTATCTTTTCTCTTTTTGTTTTTATTCAGAAAAATCATAAAATCCAAAAATACTTTCTCTTTCTGTTTTTATTCAGAAAAATCATAAAATCCAAAAATACTATAGACTCATTTTTATAAGAACGGTGAATGCGGAAGTAAGATATCTCGAGATTAATCGTGTTTTAGTAAATATGAACACGAAGAACATATTATGAGCTCATGGAAGAAGGCTAAGAACAAAGAGAGATAATAATAATATTGCATGAAGAACATGGTGGGAGAGAAACTCTCCCTGGGTGGGAGAACCCACCACTTCTCTCACTCTCTAGATTACACTGTGAGAAAAGTAATCTTCTAACTAAGAAAAAGTGAGCTAGCTTAAGTAAGAAATGACCAACTCTCCCTTTATATAAGAGGGATAGTATTTACACCATAAATACAATAAAGGGAAAATACAACCTAACTATCACTCATTATTTGTAGAGCATTTCCATGCTCCAACATTCTCTCCCTAAATTCTTACAAATTATGAGAGATCCAATAAGTGATACAAGGCTATAATACAGTAATCCGACTAGCAAGTATGGTAATAAAATGAAATCAAGTGCTGAAATGTCTCTGAAACTCTGAAGTGTCTGTGAAGTCTGAATCTGGCCATGAATCTCTAACAATGAAGGTCTTCGGCTTCAAAGCACAACCAATGAAGCATAAAAAAATAAGATCCAAATCTTCAAACCACTCATAATCACCCGAAGAAGGAGGTCACAATGAGCAAGTAGAAGATCCAATAAAAGAAACACTTCGGCTTCAAAAGTCTGAAAAACATCTCGAGTTCTCGAATCATAATACACCGAAATTCTTCAAAGAATAACCTGCTAAAACTGTGAAGCATCCATAAAATGAAATCCGGATAAAAATAATGTGAGTCCAAAGACATGGTCCAGCAATGCTAAAAATTTGATCCAAGGATCAAAAAATAAGTGCCACGTCACATCGCCAAAATAATCTTCGTCTTCAACATATCACAAATCCAAACTCGTGAAACCATAAGATCTAAACCGGATGCGAACATAAAATCATCCTGTGGTAGTGTCCGAATAATAAATAATCTGAATCGGAAAACATCGAGTAATGCCAAAAATTTGATCTGTAAAGACCAAAAATAAGTGTCACATCGCATCACTAAATAAATAATCGCCTTCAGAAGTCTTCAAAATCCAAACTCAAACAATCATAATAACCAAATCCGGATGATATTCTCTCCCTATTTTTGATAACCAATGGTCGGATATCAAAAATCAGCAAATCATCGGATGGAGAGTGTCGGATACCAAGAGCTAATAGAGAAGCTCTCCCTAGATGTATGAAGGGTCTCAATAAGAAACGAGAAAGAGTAAAAGAGATACTCTTGCGGTCATGAGGAGGCGGGTGACATAGTTGCTGAAGCTGTGCTGAGAAAATAATCTGTTGTGCCAAAAATATATATCCAAAGATCCAAACTGCGGTGCCGGAACACTTGAAGTGGTCTTCAATAGAGAGTAAAGTCCACATGCTCAAGATACATGATTCGTCAACCAAAAAATCAAGAGCGCCAATTCATAATATCCCGTAAAGTGAAGAATGCGAAACAACTTTGTTGATCAATCGTCGTTGCGGTGCAAGCATCACAAGGAATAATATAAAGTCCGAATGCGGTATGGAGTAATCTTCCAAAAATAATCGGCATGAAATGAACCAATGTGACAATGCAAGGTTCGGTTGTGGCAAAAATTGGTGTTAAAAAAAGTAATTGGTGTAAAAAAATAATTGGTTTTAATAAAAAAAAAATTGGCAAAATAAAAAAATTGGTGTTAAAAAAAATAATAGCTAAAAGAAAAATAATTGGCGTTAAAAAAAATTAATAGTAAAAAAAACTGAATAAATAAAAAGAAAGTTTAAAAAAAAAAAGTGGGTTTTTTTTAAAAAAAAAAAAAAAAAAAAAAGGAGGGCTGATGAGAGGGGAGGAAAAAAAAGGGAAGGAGGAAAGGAGGGGGGAGGAGGAAGGAAGGAAGAAGAGAGGGGAGGAGGGGAGGGGCTGAAGGCTGGGAGGAGAAAGGAGGATGGTGGAGGGAGATCTGAAGTCTGCTGGGAGGGTTGCGGAGTGATAAGGTTGGCTGCGGGTCTAAGGTGGGTGTGGTGGGGATCTTGGGTGCGGACGATGGTGGGAGGCAGAGGTGCTGACTGCGGTGCAAGGAGGCTGGCTGCGGTAGGCGCGTTCTTGCGGTCCAAACTGCTGATGGACAAGAGGGCGAGGGCCTGCGGACCAAGGCTTCGGTCCGAGGCTGCGGTCCGAGTTCTTCTATCAGCAGTCAAGGATGGACTTCGGTCAGCAGGGAAGGGGGCTGCAGTCTCTCGGCTGCGGACCAAGAGGCTGCGGGTATGGCTTCGGATCAGAGGCTGAGAAGGGGTGCTGAGAGACTTCTTAGGAGACTCTAGTAGGCAGTTTTTGGCTACGGTCCGGGGGGCTGAGAAGGGCTGAACAGATGACGAAAAATGCTATTTTTCCATGAAAACTGGTACCGCAAAGGTCATTTATTCATATTTTAATGAGGGAATCTTTTATAAAGCATTTTAAGTCAAAAGGTGGTATTGGGAAGGCAAAAAGAAGAGTGTGCAGGTGGGTTTTAGGGACAAAAGGTGATGGGATTTGTCATAGTCACATGGTTTTTGCTTGGGAAGGCAAATATGAGTGAATTACTCTTTACCCAAAAGTGCAAAAAGGACAAAGTGCTTTTTGCAAACACAATATACGTCCAATATTTCTTCAATTAAAGATCTACAGCAAGAATAAAGAGGAATAAAAGTATTCATACCTCAAGAAGATTCATAAGCTTCTGGGTAGAATAAAAATCAGTATCTTCAAGAAAATAAGCCCTTTAAATTTGTGTCTTCTCATCCAAGAAAAAAGAACTCCTGGAACAATTTCTTCAACATTTTGGAGACCACAAAAATAATTTCTTCACCAAATATTCTTCATTTCTTCAACAGCAAAAATAATTACTTTTTAAGAACATTTTTTTTCCAGCAACAAATAGAACGAGCAGCAGCAGCAACAATTTATTTTTACTAAGATTTGAGTCAACCCAGAAGATAGAACTAAGAACGAACTTCATAAAAAAAAATCCGGTAAGAAACCCGAAGAAAAATTTCTTGCAGAAACACGGAAAAATCACAAGATAATCACCGAACGGGAGTCGTTCCCTTGAACTAATCGTGAGATCTTCATGGTACGGCACTGATACCAATTGTAGAGACCCATTTTTATAACAACGATGAATGCGGAAGTAAGATATCTCGAGATTAATCGTGTTTTAGTAAATATGAACACGAAGAACATATTATGAGTTCGTGGAAGAAGGCTAAGAACAAAGAGAGATAATAATAATATTGCATGAAGAACATGGTGGGAGAGAAACTCTCCCTGGGTGGGAGAACCCACCACTTCTCTCTCTCTCTCTAGATTACATTGTGAGAAAAGTAATCTGCTAACTAAGAAAAAGTGAGCTAGCTTAAGTAAGAAATGACCAACTCTCCCTTTATATAGGAGGGAAAGTATTTACACCATAAATACAATAAAGGGAAAATACAACCTAACTATCACTCATTATTTGTAGAGCATTTCCATGCTCCAACAAATACTTTCTCTTTCTGTTTTTATTCAGAAAAATCATAAAGTCCAAAAATACTTTCTCTTTCTGTTTTTATTCAGAAAAATCATAAAATCCAAAAATATTTTCTCTTTCTGTTTTTTTTATTTCTTTTCAGAAAAATTCAAAATTCAAAAATACACTCATAATTTGTTTTTAGCACTTCTACCAAAATTTGCTTATTGCAAGGTTCGCGGATGAATTCATGTGATGGAGCTGGAGCAGGTAAGACAATCTTTATCTTTGTAGTAACTAAGTGTCCCTAGAAGCATGCTGCTCCATGTTGATCGAAGCCTCCAAGACTCTGAGTGAAGCCTTACTGATTCGATATATACAAATCGTTTCTTCCCAATTAGGCTGCCAAAATCACTCAAGTCATGAGCTACCTTACTCTTCTAATATTGAGTTAAGAGTTGTCTGCTTAGTCATTATTATAATAGCAGAGGTACTTTCGGTTCTTTAACCACCTCCACTCTTTTCTCCATCATATTTCACTTCATGAATGTAACCCTTGAGACTCTCAGAATTTACCACTGAGGTTTACGGTTACACGACTTGTGTGTTCATGATCTTAGTTTCGTTTCACCACGTGCTAAGTGAAACCCAACATCCAACACCTACAATGAATTGACGGTGAATAATCAAATGTTCTAGTTTTCACCCAAGTATTAATGAAACCACTTTAGTGGGAGGTACCAAAAATTTATTCTTATTTTGAGCGATCTTTATGAAATTGTCGAACACCAAGACTTTTCTACCCAAAAGATCCAATTTAATCTTGTTTTTGAGATTTCTACAATATCATCAAGTCACTGAATACATTACCAAACCTACTTGTTTAATAGGCTACACTGGTCTCACAAGTACTTCATCCCACTTTCAGTCTTATGTCAAGCACCGTAGTTTGGTTGAAGCGAAAGCCACCCTAATAGCTTCATACTAAAAAGATGCCTTTCAATGTTTCTTAATAAGCAATTGATCGAATTTTAACGGGAAACCACACAGACACTTCTAAGTCTCTCTTGACATTGAAGGAAGAGATTTGTGCCCGGGATCCACTGTTTCGTGTCTTAATTGACATCACTTATATCCCACAAATAATTTGTTTTATTTCTTCTCTTTGGCACACTTTTGCATGAAGATCTTTATGATCTTCCACAAGTCTTGATAATGGTACTAATGGCAATTTGTGACAACCTGAAATTTCCAAGCTTGTTTAATCAATTAAACCTGTCAGTGTTAGACTCATTTTGTTTCCAGTTATCACTGTTTGGAACCTGTTTTGAGTGCCCTAACCCTAGTACATCAAAGGAATAAGAGATTGGACATAGCAACTTAAAGTTCTTAAGTGCCTGCAAACGTAAACCTCCTCAAAAAGGGAGTTTACGGTCAGGACAATGAGTTTACGGTCATGGTGACCGTGAACCCATCCATATATATATGGCACTTAGCCATTTTCAAACACTTTCCACCACTTCAAGCCTAGAAAACAGATTCTCTCTCAAAGATCATAACCTTTTGCTTCCAAATCTCCAAAAACAAGTAAGTGATTCCTTCTTTGAGTGTAAAATCCTTCCTAAATCCATGTTTCACTCTTGATTCATCCAAGGATTTCATCTTTTGTTTAGATCATCAAGGATCCTCAAGAACACGGTTGTGTTTTGAGTCCTAATCACCCTTACAAGCTTCTGATAAGTAAGTACACTACCCTTAACTTGTTATATACGTGAGTCCCTTGTTAGTCACCTAGAAAACATCGAGAAACTCAAGAACAAAACAGCTTACGGTCTCTGAATCTTCATAGACCGTAAACCCTTATAAAGGGTGTCCTTATGGCCTTAAAACCCTTCGTAAGGTTAAGCATGGCCCTAGAATCCAATGCCTTGAGTTAAGCCCTTGAAAACCATCATTTTTAGAAGGTTTGGTGAGTTCACGGTTGGATCTCCTTAGACCGTGAACCCATAGACCGTAAGGTCCTTGGACCGTAAACACATAGACCGTAAACATATTTTGAATCGTGAACCCCTTGACCGTAAGGTCATAGGACCGTGAACTCCCTAAGTCATGTCAGTTGGACCGTAAACTCTATAGGGTGGCCATATACCCTAGTTATGCAATCATATGTGATTGTACCCCATGAATCTTAGAGTTTCCAAACCAAGGAGGGTGTTACCCTTCTTATTTAGTTGTCCGTACACTAAATTCATACACATACATGTCTATATGTGCCTATTAGGATCATTGTGTGCTCAAGGTTACCCCTGACACTTTGCAATCCTCTCTCAACCACACGTCAGAACAACTCACTACAGGTGAGTTCATACCCCTTAATCAACCTTTTAAATGATTTTAAATGCTTTTAGGGGGGAATACAAGTTGAAACATTATAGTTATTATATCAATCACGTGTGATTAATAACTACCAAACAAATGGATTTACTACTTTTCAAACAGTGTTATCAAACAAACTGCTTTTAAATCATATTACAATTTGACATCAAGTCATCAATATTTATTATCAAACTCTTTAAAGGTTTTAAAAAAATTCTTTAAAACTTATATTTTGTCAAATACTTATCTATATAGATATAGTTATATAAGTAAGATTTAAAGGGCTTAGGACTGATAGCTCGTCTTACTTCCTGTTCCTTGTTTGGTTGTGGACTTAGGGCATCGGTTGTTTGTCCGAAGGTCGTTTGAATCTTAATTATATATTATGTATATGTATGTAGATATAAAAAGTTCCTTAATTCAGTTCAAAACCTTTGGGGTAGCAAAGGTATACAAACATGTTCATACATACAAACACCATTACTAGTAAACTATAATAGGTATAGTTTAAGAGATTACTACTCACTGTTACTAGTACAACGAAACATACACGAGTCAGTACATTTTTGAGTCGTTACAAACATACTACAATGAGATACAATACATACTATACACTATACAAGAGAACATACTATACACTAGTACAGAGAGAACATTACTACACTATGACATACTATACAAACATTTGAATACGATAACTCGAATGTGACATACTACTTCTCGATACCGCACTACATTGTTGTATCACTTTGTAACCAGAGTCTCCTGGAGGGAGAGCGGGCATTGTGTGTATAGATCTATACGGGACAGACACTCCCACACCCCGACTGCTAGCTACAGTCCCGACCGGTAAGGCCAAGGGGTGACAAAATGTCACCTCACTATTTTATGATGCCAGAAGGTCGTCAAGTATTCAGCCGTCGATCAGCAAGGTTACAAACGAGTTCACACTTAAACCTTTAATTAACCGACTAACAATTAAAGGCAAATAGACTCCCCGAGGGGTATTGTACATTTACTACTAACTGGAGTCTGTATTTTACCACTTTATAACCAGCAGTGTCACTGCTGAGGTACAACACTATTTTCCCTACTACATTTACTTGGTGATTTTCTTACATAAATGTTGATGAAAACTAAATTTTTATAAGGATAGATACTTAGGGAAAAACTCATGCATTTTACAAATGAACAAACATACAAAGGTTGGGTCTTGGTAGAAGACTACATTTCAGTAGAAAATATAGGATTTTCTAGGAAGTACAAACATCTACAGCTTCTACAAACACTTCACAAACACTTATATTACGTTGTTACAAACATTTTCACAAACACTTATATTAAATACTTATGAACTCACCAGCATTGTATGTTGATACTCTCTTTCAAATTAACTTGTATTCTCAGGGAAGCAGTAAGACAGGTATACCCAAGCAGTTTTTGAAGGAGGAAGTGGATCGCAGACCCATCTTTATTTAGTTTATACATTTTCGGTGTCATTTGAAACTTACAAAAGAACACACATGTATTCAATTATTCTATTAATGCAATGGATGTTGTTGCTTGTTTACTATTATGCTTTGTTGTGATATTATACATGACGTCCTCCGCCCCAGAACGTTTCCGCCGTTCCGATTTTGGGGTGTGACATATTGGTATCAGAGCATTGTTTATAGTGAATCGAGTATATCAACCCATAACAGATATACAAACTATAAACACAACGGGATTAAAATACTCTGACTAAGAGTTATGCTTTTAAATATTAAAGTATTTAACCAAAGTATACCTACCAGCATTTATACAAAAATCAGTGTCACTAGGACCGAAAAAAAAAGTATTACGATTGTTGAACAACACACTTAGGCCTAGAGACATATAGTCAAATCTAGGGGAATATAGCCTGATCAACTATATTTTCCAAGGAGTGACTAGCATGTGCCTAAGAATGATTGTGGTGTTGCAACAAGTCTAAAAACTTACCAATACCACTACAACGAGAAACAGAGAACAGAACATAAACTTAAAATACTATAGGAGTATTTTGTATTACTATAATTACTTATGTTCAAACTAAAAAGATCTTTATTAGTATGTCAATAGTTACTGAGTGGATACAATAAGGTTATATGTGACTAGGGTGGCATAGACTTAGAATCTGTGATCTTTGCTTTACTTCCTGTTCCTTGTTTGGTTGTGGACTTAGAGTTAGGACCACTTATTCGAAGGTCTATCCTGCTATGGTTACATATGGCTGGTATGCACTACGCAAATGACAGAGTAACTGATAAAGATTACCTTATAATTAACTTAATTGTCAGTCTATTAACTATTCCTTCTATCCCTATTCTCGCGTAGATAGCATGGTTGGATTCCATATCCCCATAGACCCGTACTTTCCCAACAACGGCAATGGAGGATGCGTCGGTGATGAGCCAGAGGAGAATCATGAAATTCCAATGGACGATGGCTTCGCAGAGAACCTCCCGGAGGATTCCGACTCCGAGCCGGAAGTTAACAATCAACCCCTGGTAGCTCCAAACCCAAATTCTAACCATCGTCCGGCTTTTCAAGGCCCGACGCCTCTGTGGGTGGAGAGTTTGGAGACAAGGAGTCAGGAACAAGACCAACCCATCCCATACAATGGAGACCAAGGTTTCTACAACATGAGCGAAGGAAGCACAGCGGACAGAGTCCTGCCTATTCTAGTCCACAGGGTTGCTCGAAACGAAATTCAGGGTAGAACCGCCCTTAACCGAATTGAGGAGCTGGACGCCAACACAAGGATGAATAATGTCAACATTTGTCGTCTGGAAGATGCTAACGAGAGAGCTCAAAGAGACCGTGAGTCTCTACTTCAGGCACTAGCTGAGACTAGGGCTGAAGTCATAGAGCATCACGTACGCCAGCGAGTGTACGAGCGACGCCTTCTCGACATGGAGCGCCAGCTGGCTGACTTAAGAATTTGCCCAAGGGGTGCCCGTCGCCAGTAGGGGATGATCTGCTCATCCTTTCTTTTATTAGAGGAATAGCCTTTCTTTTCGGTGCTCTATGAAGCACATGTCTGTAAAATATTCCTATCTTTCAAGTACTTTAACTGGATTTCTGAGCTGTCAACATTTACCCTTATGGTTTGATGTAAGACCTACTGTTAGGTCATTTTTCCCCGAACTCATTTACATCATTAATACCAGTAATATTGGCAGTTATCTAATCTATTGGAAAGTCCTTACTCTTGTGTTTTCCCTACTATATTGTTATGTCTCTATCGGATGATTGGACTATGTCGATTTAGTCCAGAAATCACCCTCGTCATACTTACATTTGATTCTTACTATCATCATCATCTGTATAAACTTTCAGTAAGAGATGCCACCTCGCAAGCGTCCGACCAGAGGCATGCCTGTAAATCGAACTCCACCACCACCACCCCCTCCGCAGTTCGATGCAGTGATGTTTCAAGCTGCTGTGACCGCAGCTGTGGTCGCAGCCATGACTCAAATAAATTCTGGTGGTGCCAGTGGAGCTGGAACGGGCACCAACTCTAGCCATGGGGAAATCCGACCACGTACGCGGGAGTGTACCTATAAAGACTTCATCTGCTGCAAACCAGCGTTCTTCAACGGAATCGGAGGGATCCTTACGCTGTCCCAATGGATCGAAAGAACAGAAGCAATCTTTGAGATGTGCTCTTGTCCCGAAGGAAGTAAAATAAAATTTCCTGCCTGCACCTTCACCGAAAGGGCCCTGACATGGTGGAATGGCCATGTCAAATCACTATCACTGGTAGCAGCAAACGCTATGGGCTGGGAGACACGGAAGGACCTAATGGCAAAGGAGTACTGCCCCATAGGCGAAGTCCATAAACTCGAAGAGGAACTGTGGGACCTTAAGATGAAGGGTTCCGACATAGTGGCTTATACATATAGGTTCAGCGACCTGGTGACTCTATGTCCCAACATGGTCTCCACCGAGAGCAAGAAAATCGAGAGATACATATGGGGTTTGGTACCCCTGTATCGAGGGAACGTTTTAGCATCGAACCCTGCAACCTTTGATAGTGCCAAGGAATTGGCCCAAAAGCTCATCGATCACGAAGTTCCTTCCCCTCCAACAACAACTACAACTACTGTCTCAGCACCAACCAAAGTGGCCGACAACAAGAGAAAGCGTTGGGACCGAAAGAAGGGCAAATCGACTCGACCTTCTTCCAAGAACCAACAGGTTGTGGCTGTCCATGCTGCCACAACTCCTGTTACCCCGGTACTAGCAAAGCCATATGCGGGGACCCTACCCAAGTGCACTAAGTGCAATTTCCATCACAACGGCCCCTGCCAGGAAATGCACTGCACCAACTGTGACCGGAAGGGCCATACCATCCGGTTTTGCAAATCACCACCCAAACCCATCACCCAGGTCCCTAGTGCAGGAGTAAGCCAGGCCTGCTATGGGTGTGGCGAGACAGGGCACTTCAAGAGAAACTGTCCTAAAGCTGGGAATACGGGAGGAGCAAGGAGACTACTTGCTATTGGCCACAATGAAGCCGTGGCAGACCCCACAATAGTCACGGGTACGTTCATCCTTGATAACTCATATGCATGTATCTTATTTGATAGTGGAGCAGAGAAGAGCTTCGTAAACCAAAAATTTAAACACCTACTTAATCAAGCACCGCATGCACTAAAAGAAACCTTCGTCGTAGAAATGGCTAATGGAAAGACAGAGAGTTCTAACGAAATATACGTAGGATGTACCCTCACGCTACATAATCATTCATTTCCAATCGACCTCATACATGTGGCAATCAAGAGTTTCGACGTCATTGTGGGCATGGACTGGTTGAGTCTCTATCGCGCCGACATCCTGTGTTTCGAGAAAGCAGTCCGTCTAGACCTACCGAATAACGAAACGTTGTTGATCTACAGAGACAAACCCAGTACGAGCCTTCGTATCATCTCAAGTATTCAAGCCCAGAAGTACTTGCATAAGGAATGTCGTGCATTCCTTGCACACGTTGTCGACACGAGCCGAGAAGCAAAGGACCTAAAAGACCTCCCTGTTGTACGCGATTTTCCTGACATCTTTCCGGAAGAACTCCCCGGATTACCTCCGCAGCGTCAAGTCGAGTTCAGAATCGACTTAGTACGAGGAGCTACCCCCGTAGCCAAATCGCCCTACCGTCTAGCGCCAGCAGAGATGCAAGAACTATCCGGTCAACTTAATGAACTGCTCAGCAAGGGCTTTATAAGACCCAGCTTCTCACCCTGGGGAGCACCGGTCTTATTCGTAAAGAAGAAAGACGGATCGTTCCGTATGTGCATCGACTATAGAGAACTCAACAAGCTTACGATCAAGAATCGTTACCCTCTACCTCGCATAGACGATTTATTCGACCAACTACAAGGGGAAAGCTACTTTTCAAAGATTGATCTGAGAACCGGGTATCACCAGTTACGAGTGCTTGAGGACGATGTCCCAAAGACAGCCTTCTGAACTCGTTACGGGCACTACGAGTTCGTAGTGATGCCATTCGGATTGACCAATGGACCCGCAGTATTCATGGACTTAATGAATAGGGTATGTCGTCCTTACTTGGATCAGTTCGTCATCGTCTTCATCGATAACATACTTATCTAATCTCGAAGTAAGGAGGAACATAGTGATCATCTGCGACAAGTCCTAGGAACCCTACGAACAGAGAAACTCTATGCAAAGTTCTCTAAATGCGAATTTTGGATCCGAAGAGTCGAATTCTTAGGACACGTGGTTAGCAAAGAAGGAATCCACGTGGACCCATCCAAAATTAAAGCTATCGAGAACTGGTCAGCACTGAAGACGCCTACAGAAATTCGTCAATTTCTAGGCCTCGCTGGCCACTATCGCAGGTTTATACAGAACTTCTCGCGAATTACGAAACCGCTTACAACACTGACCCGGAAGGGCGTGGCCTTTGACTGGGAAGAGAAGAGGGAGAAAGCGTTCCAAACTCTAAAGCGAGCCTTATGCACTGCGCCAATACTGTCCCTCCCCAAAGGGACAGAAGAATTCGTAGTTTATTGTGATGCATCCAATCAAGGGCTTGGCTGTGTTCTGATGCAACGAGGTAAGGTCATCGCCTATGCCTCAAGACAGCTAAAGACACACGAGGTCAACTACACCACACACGATCTCGAATTAGGAGCTGTTGTGTTTGCTCTAAAGATCTTGAGACACTATCTATATGGTACGAAAAGCACTATCTTTACAGACCACAAGAGCCTACAGCACATATTCAACCAGAAAGAGGTCAATATGAGACAAAGACGGTGGGTCGAATTACTCAATGACTACGAATGCGAAATCGGATATCATCCGGGAAAAGCCAACGTAGTAGAAGACGCCCTAAGTCGGAAGGAATATTTGGGTCGAAGAGTCAAATCAATGACTATGACTATCCATTCGCATCTGTCCATACAAATTAAGGAGGCTCAGCTCGAAGCCTTGAAACCTGAGAATGTGGCGGGTGAATCCCTGCGAGGAATGGATAAGAACTTGGAAGTCAAATGTGGCGGAGCTTTATATCTCATGGACCGGATCTGGACACCGAAACACGGTGGCTTTAGAGACTTGGTCATGACAGAAGCACACAACACTCGTTATTCCGTCCACCCAGGTTCGGATAAGATGTATCTGGATCTTAAAAAGTTATACTGGTAGCCTAACATGAAAGCCGAAATTGCTACCTTCGTGAGTAAATGCCTTACTTACGCCAAGGTCAAGGTCGAATACCAGAAACCATCAGGTCTACTGCAGCAACCGGAGATACCTGAATGGAAGTGGGAGCGGATCACTATGGACTTCATAACCAAGTTTCCCAGGACAACAAGTGGACTTGATACCATTTGGGTCATCGTCGACAGATTGACCAAGTCCGCACACTTCCTGCCCATCAAGGAAACTGACAAGATGGAGAAGCTCACAAGAACATACATTCGGGAGATCGTACGGCTGCATGGTGTCCCTATATCCATTATCTCCGATAGAGATAGTAGATTCACTTCTAGATTCTGTCAGTCGCTACAAAGCTCCTTAGGAACGAGGCTGGACATGAGTACAGCCTACCATCCACAAACCGACGGGCAAAGTGAGAGGACTATCCAAACATGGGAAGATATGTTGCGAGCCTGTTTGATCGACTTTGGAAAGGCATGGGATACTCATTTACCCCTTGTCGAGTTTTCCTACAACAACAGCTATCACACTAGCATAAAGGCTGCTCCATTGGAAGCCCTCTATGGCCGAAAGTGCAGATCCCCTCTGTGTTGGGCTGAGATGGGTGATACCCAGTTAGCTAAAGGACGAGTTCCTGACAGCACTCTCACATGTCTGGAGATCATTCGGGAAACAACAGAGAAGATCGTTCAGATTCGTGAACGATTGAAAGCCTCTAGAGTCCGACAGAAAAACTATGCAGACAAACGAAGAAAACCTTTGGAATTCCAGGTGGGAGACCGAGTCCTTTTGAAAGTCTCACCCTGGAAGGGCTTGATATGCTTCGGTAAGCGTCGAAAGCTAAATCCAAGATACGTAGGGCCTTTCGAGATTCTTGCCAGAATCGGCCCTGTAGCTTACAAACTCAATCTACCTCGCGAGCTTAGTAACGTACATTCTACCTTCCACGTCTCGAACTTGAAAAAGTGCCTATCCGACGAGACTCTTGCAATCCCACTCGACGAAATCGAGATCAACGAGAGCCTCAACTTCGTGGAAGAGCCTGTAGAGATCATGCACCGAGAGGTTAAACGAACCAAGCAAAGCCGTATCCCGATAGTGAAGGCTCGCTGGAACGCCAAGCGAGGACCTGAATTCACTTGGGAGCGCGAGGATCAGTTTAAACTGAAATATCCTCATCTTTTTACCTAGTTCTCTGTAATAACTTAGTTGCTTAAACTCAAATTTCGGGATGAAATTCCCTCTAACGGGGGAATGATGTGACAACCTGAAATTTCCAAGCTTGTTTAATCAATTAAACCTGTCAGTGTTAGACTCATTTTGCTTCCAGTTATCACTATTTGGAACCTGTTATGAGTGCCCAAACCCTAGTACATCAAAGGAATATGAGATTGGACATAGCAACTTAAAGTTCTTAAGTGCCTGTAACCGTAAACCTCCTCAAAAAGGGAGTTTACGGTCAAGACCATGAGTTTACGGTCATGGTGACCGTGCACCCATCCATATATATATATATATATATATATATATATATATATATATATATATATATATATATATATATATATATATATATATATATATATATATAGCACTTAGCCATTTTCAAACACTTTCCACCACTTCAAGCCTAGAAAACGGATTCTCTCTCAAAGATCATAACCTTTTGCTTCCAAATCTCCAAAAACAAGTAAGTGATTCCTTCTTTGGGTGTTAAATCCTTCCTAAATCCATGTTTCACTCTTGATTCATCCAAGGATTTCATATTTTGTCTAGATCATCAAGGATCCTCAAGAACACGGTTGTGTTTTGAGTCCTAATCACCCTTACAAGCTTCTGATAAGTAAGTACACTATCCTTAACTTGTTATATACATGAGTCCCTTGTTAATCACCTAGAAAAGATCGAGAAACTCAAGAACAAAAGAGCTTACGGTCTATGAATCTTCATAGACCGTAAACCCTTATAAAGGGTGTCCTTATGTCCTTAAAACCCTTCCTAAGGTTAAGCATGGCCCTAGATCCAATGCCTTGAGTTAAGCCCTTGAAAACCATCATTTTTAGAAGGTTTGGTGAGTTCACAGTTGGATCTCCTTAGACCGTGAACCCATAGACCATAAGGTCATTGGACCGTGAACACATAGACCGTAAACATATTTTGAACCGTGAACCCCTTGACCGTAAGGTCATAGGACCGTGAACCACTTGGACCGTGAACTCCCTAAGTCATGCCAATTGGACCGTAAACTCTATAGGGTGGCCATATACCCTAGTTATGCAATCATATGTGATTGTACCCCATGAATCTTAGAGTTTCCAAACCAAGGAGGGTGTTACCCTTCTTATTTACTTGTCCATACACTAAATTCATACACATACATGTCTATATGTGGCTATTAGGATCATTGTGTGGTCAAGGTTACCCCTGACACTCTGCAATCCTCTCTCAACCACACGTCAGAACAACTCACTGCATGTGAGTTCATACCCCTTAATCAACCTTTTAAATGATTTTAAATGCTTTTAAGGGGATTACAAGTTGAAACATTATGGTTATTATATCAATCACGTGTGATTAATAACTACCAAACAAATGGATTTACTACTTTTCAAATAGTGTTATCAAACAAACTGCTTTTTAAATCATATCACAATTTGACATCAAGTCATCAATAATTATTATCAAACTCTTCAAAGGTTTTACAAAACTTCTTTTAAACTTATTTTTTGTCAAATATTTTATCTATATAGATATAGTTATATAAGTAAGATTGAAAAGGCTTAGGACTGATAGCTCGCCTTACTTCCTGTTCCATGTTTAGTTGTGACTTAGGGCATCGGTTGTTTGTCCGAAGGTCGTTTGAATCTTAATTATATATTATGTATATGTATGTAGATATAAAAAGTTCCTTCATTCAGTTCAAAACCTTTGGGGTAGCAAATTAAGGTATACAAACATGTTCATACATATAAACACCATTACTAGTAAACTATAATAGGTATAGTTTAAGAGATTACTACTCACTATTACTAGTACAACGAAACATACACGAGTCAGTACATTTATGTGTCATTAAAACATACTATAATGAGATACAATACATACTATACACTATACAAGAGAACATAATATACACTAGTACAGAGAGAACATTACTACACTATGACTTACTATAGAAACATTTGAATATGATAACTCGAATGTGACATACTACTTCTCGATACAACACTACATTGTTGTATCACTTTGTAACCAGAGTCTCCTGGAGGGAGAGCGGGCATTGTGTGTATAGATCTATACGGGACAAACACTCCCACACCCCGACTGCTAGCTACAGTCCCGGCCGGTAAGGCCAAGCGGTGACAAAATGTCACCTCACTATTTTATGACGCCAGAAGGTCGTGAAGTATTCAGCCGTCGATCAGCATGGTTACAAACGAGTTCACATTTAAACATTTAATTAACCGACTAAGAATTAAAGGCAAAAAGACTCCCCGAGGGGTATTGTACATTTAATACTACCTAGAGTCTGTATTTTACCATTTTATAACCAGCAGTGTCACTGTTGAGGTACAACACTATTTTCCCTACAACATTTACTTAGTGATTTTTCTTACATAAATGTTGATGAAAACTACATTTTTATAAGGATAGATACTTGGGGAAAAACTCATGCATTTTACAAATGAACAAACATACAAAGGTTGGGTCTTGGTAGAAGACTACATTTCAGTAGAAAATATAGGATTTTCTAGGAAGTACAAACATCTACAGCTTCTACAAACATTTCACAAACACTTATATTACGTTGTTACAAACATTTTCATACAAGCAATGACATTAAATACTTATGAACTCACCAGCATTTTATGCTGATACTCTCTTTCAAAAAAACTTGTATTCTCAGGGAACCAGTAAGACAAGTATACCCAAGCAGTTTTTGAAGGACGAAGTGGATCCCGGACCCGTCTTTATTTTGTTTATACATTTTCGGTGTCATTTAAAACTAACAAAAGAACACGCATGTATTCAATTATTCTATTAATGCAATGGATGTTGTTGCTTGTTTACTATTATGCTTTGTTGTGATACTATACATGACGTTTTCTGCCCCAGAACGTTTCCGCCGTTCCGATTTTGGGGTGTGACACTATTTCTCAGATATAAAGTCTTGGTTCAATATGATGTGATGGTACACTATGTTGGGAGCGAAAGTCATTCAATATGTGTGAAGCAAAGGGGCGAGTCAACATTTCAAAGGGAATTTGAATGGTTTCAAAATTAAAGAGGTGGTGAAAGGATAAGGTTGAAAAAAGGGTGTGTGAATTTGAAACGATCACCTAATATCACGCCGCTTGACGCATTTTAGGGAAAACAGCTGTCAAATCGCACTTTTTCAGGCGTCACTTCAGAGGATCGAGCAATCATCACTCCAGATTTTTCTATCTCATGCTTCATCAATGGCTGGCTCATCATCTATTCAAGACTGTGAAGAAATCTACTCTCGCTCAACCGAAATGATCTCTCGCCTCAATTGACGCAAACGGGGTGATTGTTGAGTCTAGGATTGTTACCTCAGTCCATTGTTATCATGGTATGGGCCTGTCCAGCCGTGTTTATGTCATTAGGGTTTAGTATATATGATGCATGCGTGCATCGTTATTAGATACGCTTCTCAATTATTATTCTCTGATTTATTGTAACCCTAGCACACCTCTACAGTCGAAGTTCTTTATCGAGCTCTTCTGAGGTGGATCATATTAATCATTCAACTCTTTTTTGATTCATCTTGTGTTCTTTGCTTTTATTGTGTTTGTCTAAATCTGTTACGGATCTAAACGATCTTTGAGAACATAATTCTCATTATGCGATAGTAGCCAGCGAGGCCTAAGAATTGACGGATTTTTGTAGGCGTCCTTGGAGCTGACCAGTTCTCAATGACCTTTATTTTGGAAGGGTCCACGTGAATTCCCTCTTCGCTAACTACGTGACCCAAGAATTCGACCATCTGAATCCAAAATTCGCAATTGGAGAACTTCGCATAGAGTTTCTCTGCTCGTATTGTTTCTAAGATCTAACGTAGGTGTTGACTATTATCCTCCTTACTTAGAGAGTAGATAAGTATATCATCGATGAATACGATAAAGAATTGATCTAAGTAAGGATGGCACACCCGATTCATTAAGTCCATGAACATTGTGGGCGCATTGGTTAATCCGAATGGCATGACTACAAACTCGTAGTGTCCATAACGAGTTCGGAATGCTGTTTTGGGAACATCTTCCTCTAAAAATCGTAATTGGTGATACCCGGATCTCAGATCAATCTTCGAAAAGTAGTTCTCCCCTTGCAGTTGGTCGAACAAGTCGTCTATACGTGGTAGAGGGTATCGGTTCTTGACAGTAAGTTTGTTTAATTCTTGGTAGTCGATGCACAGGCGGAACGATCCGTCTTTCTTCTTTACGAACAAGACCGACGCTCCCCAGGGTGAGAAGTTTGGTATTATAAATCATTTATTGAGCAATTCGTTCAGTTGACCAGATAGCTCCTGCATCTCAGCTGGTGCAAACCGAGAAGGCGATTTGGCTACTGGGGTAGCTGCTGGAACTAAGTCGATTCCGAACTCGAATTGACGTTGTGGTGGTAATCCTGGTAGTTCTTTGGGAAAGAGGTCGCGAAATTCGCGTACTTCTGGGATGTTCTTTATGTCTTTTTCCTCTTGGCTCATATCAACAACATGAGCGAGGAATGCATGAAATTCCTTCCGTAAGTATTTATGGGCATGTATACTTGAGATGATTCGAAGGTTCGTGCTTGGTTTGTCGCCATAGATAACTAGCGTCTCGTTTGACGGTAGATTAAGATGAATGGCCTTCTCAAAACACATAATGTCAGCACGATGAAGACTCAACCAATCCATGCCGATAATGACGTCGAAACTTTTAATTGAGACGGGCATGAGGTCGATTTGAAATGAATGGTTATCTAGAGATAGGGTACATCCTATGTATATACAGGTAGTGCTCTCAGTCTTTCCGTTAACCATTTCTATAGTGAATGGTTCTTTCAGTGCTCGTGGTTGTTGTTTAAGTAGGTGTGTAAAATTTTGGTTCACGAATCTCCTCTGCGCTCCACTATCAAATAGTATGCATGCATAAGAGTTATCGAGGAGAAACGTACCAGTAACCACTGTAGGGTCTGCTACCGCCTCCTCGTGGCCTATCGGCAAAACTCTTCCCACTCCGCCAGCATTCCCTACCTTCGGGCAGTTCCGTTTGTAATGACCAACCTTGCCACACCCGTAGCAAGCCTGGCCCACTCCAACGCCAGGTACCTGGGTGATTGGCCTAGCCGGAGCTTTGCATAAATGGGAAGTGTGCCCCTTCCTATTGCGGTTTGCACACTGTATTTCCCGACATGGTCTGTTGTGGTGGAAGCTGCACTTGTTGCACTATGGCAAACTCCCAGCATACTGTTTCGCCGGCTTAGTGGCAGCAGGTGCCGTCGCGGCATGAACAGCCACGATTTGCTACTTTTTGGCAGACTTCTGAGCTGCGTTGCTCTTCTTCTTGTCCCGAAACTTTCACTTGTTGTTGGCTATTTTGGCTGGTTCTGGGACAGTAAGGGTTGTTGTTGGTGTGCGGACTCCATGATCTATGAGCCGCTGTGCCAACCGCTTGGCACTGTCGAAGGTAGCGGGGTTTGAAGCTAGTACATTCCCCTGAAATAGAGGCACCAGCCCCCAAATATTACTCTCTATCTTCTTTCCCTCAGTAGGGACCATTCCTGGACAAAGAGCCACCAGATCGCTGAATCTGGCCGTATAGGCTACTATGCCGGAGCCCTTCATGGTTAGGCTCCATAGTTCCTGTTCAATTTTTTGAACTTCGCCCCTCGGGCAGTACTCCACAATCATTAGCTCCTTCAGAGCTTCCCATCCCATAGCATTAGCCACTATTAGAGTGAGTGACTTGACATGGCTATTCCACCATGTGAGGGCTCTATCCGAGAAGGTGCATGCATCAAATTTTACTTTGCTTCCTTCCGGGCAGGAGCAGATCTCAAAGATCGACTCAGTCTTCTCGAACCATTACGTTAGAGCAATGATCCCACCGCTATCGTTAAAGGCTCTGGGTTTACAATTGGTGAGGTCCTTATACAAACACTCCCTAGAGCGTACATGAGCATCACCTTGGGTAGAATTAAAGCTGTTCCACCCCCGCTAGTACCGCAAGCGCTGAATTGGGCTAAGGCAGCCGTAACAGCCACAGCCACTACAGCTTGGAGAGCTGCAGGATCGTATTGTGGAGGTGGTGGTGGTTGAGTTTGAGTTATCGGAGGATTGTGTCTCATTGATCGACGTGGAGGCATCTTTCAACTGAAAGTTTACAAAGATGTAGATAATAGTAAGCATTCAATAGTGAGAATAATGAGAGTGATCCATGAACTAAATCACCATAGTTCAACAAATAGGTGAGAGTGTGATTGCAATAGAGATCTAACAATAGCAGGATGAAAGTATTTAGACAAAGATTTCCCCAGAAGATTAGATGTCTGTCAATACCATTGGTATTAAAGATGTGATAAGTTCGGGAAAATTGACCTTGAAGTAGGTCTTACATCATACCAGAAATGAGAAAATTTGACAGCATAGAGTACTAGTGAAATAGTGCTTGCCATACAGGAATATTTACATGAAAAGAGTGTTACTTAGAGCATATACGAAGGCTATTCCTTTTACCAAAAGAAATGATGAATAGGGTTCTTCCATGAGCAGCTTGTAGTTGGCGAATGTGGACTGTATTGACTCCCGCATTGGCACCAACCTCCATGACTTGGTTGATGGCAGCCCTACCCTGCTCGTCATTGCAAGCAACGCGGCGAACCAGAATAGGCGGGATCCTGTCTGCTGAGCCTCCCTCGCTCAAATTTTAGAAGCTTCGGTCTCCATTGTAGGGTAAGGGTTGACCCTAATCATGACTCCGTCTGTTCAAGTTCACTGCCCATAGAGGTGTTGGGCCTTGAAATCCTGGTCGAGGATTAGGATTTGGGATCGGAGCCACCAGGGGTAGATCATTGACTTCTGGCTCGGAGTCAGAATCTTATGGAAAATTTTCTTCAAAATCATCGTCTAAGGGAATTTCAGGATTCTCTTTTGGCTCTGCATCGAGCCATTCTCCATTTCCTTGATTGGGAAAGTACGGGTCTCCAGGATGATGAAATCCAGCCATGATATCTACGCGAGAAAAGGGGTATAAGATGTTGGGTTTTGAGCATTCTAACACTCCTAAGTGTACATGCAACCCTAAATACCTTGGATCTATGTTTTCTCTATTATACATGCAAATATGATTATCCAAGGTATTATCCTAACTAGCATACCAAAACATTGATACTAGGATAATAAAATGGATAGAATACATACCTTGTTGTTGTTGCTTGACTCCATGAAGCTTGAGAGCCTAGTGCCCCAAGTGTGACACCTCAAATGGTTCACACAACATCATGAACTCTTGGAATAACCATGAGAAGAAGACATAAATGTTCAAATTGGCTAGCCCTCAAAATATGTATCACTAGTGCCAATTTCTTGAACTAAAGGGGTTCTTATATAGTGTGGCTATTAGGGTTACACCATGTAACTCATGACTTTACCCATTCCTTATGCTCCATGGGTTTTAACCTCCATGGAGTATCCATGGATCACCACATGGGTTAAACCCAACATAAAGGAATCTTGGATCATAAGCCCACATATATAAGAATGAATGATTTACACAATCAATCCCCATATATTTAATTAGTCTCTTTTTGATCACTAAATTAAGTCCAAATTAATTCTTGATCAATACTAATTAAATAACATGATTTCATATTAATATATTAGAACTTATAATTAATTAATATGTCACAATATGTCTTTTCCTCATAAACGGTCTATCCAAATGTTCCGATGCCATGCAACCCAAATGGACCATGCCGAGTCGGGTCAAGTACATACCAATTATAGTTATGGACTTAGACACTAATCCTACAGTCTCCCACTTGGATAAGTCTAAAACTATTATTGCGTATGACTTCAGGAACCAACTGGCAATCGTAGCTCTCAAAAGCCGTTGTCGAACTCTGACCTTGTAGATGAACTCTGACCTTTGTCAATGACTTGTCCATTAGATAAGGGATCATATATTCCTCCATTCTAGATATCATATGGACTGAGACATGGATTATAATCATTCTCTCTGTCCATGTGTTGTTTCCCGATTTCCGATTTATGACGATTGACTAATTGAACAAATCAAATCAGTCCAGGCCCGGCCGAGCACTTACATTTGTCATCACCAAAATCATCGAGGGGCCCACAGATATCGCTTTTATCCCGAAGGTAAAAGGAATGGATAAACTTCGACTCATATGGCTTGTTCTACTACTTGTTGAATCATACACAAAGGCACGTTTTATAACACCGAGTTACTGAATGCGTTTTCGTGCAATCAATGTACAACCAACTCATATCCGTAGGTTTGAAGAATATAAGATATTATTGTCTCATGATCACTCGTGATAAAATCCATGAAGTGATTCCAATGAGCGCGGGTTGAATCCAATACTCAGAACTTATGAGCACTCATGAATGTTGTAGCAACTCTTGCTATGTCTAATGCACATTAGACAAATCATACAAGCCAAATTCATGACAGTCTTCATTCATATCTACTTCCAACATATGACTGACTGTGGATGGTTTGAATAACTTAGTCAATCAGGAAGAACGACCTAGTTATTCTGGAAGTCAAAACATGCAAAATGAAACACAATAATAATAGAATCTAATATGGTATCAAAACCTATGAACATAAATAAAACACCTTTTATTTATCACCATATGATTACACATTATTCATTGTATACTGTTTCAGCTATCAACTTTATTCTTGAATTTAAAACAATAGTTGTCCCATGCTCCAAGCATGTACACTATGTTTTCTAAACACTAGTCATGCCATACACCAAGTATGCATACTATGTTTGTCTATGATATTCACTTTGTGAATTAGATCAATTGAACATAACTCCAATGATCCTCTTTCACAGTCCCAAATCCTTACTGCAAATGCAAGAATTCCAAATTCATGCCATTTACTGAAATCTGTTAGATTCTAAACTTATATGCATTGATCCTCCTGTAATACTTATGCATAGAGTCACAAGGACTTGACAACAAACATTACAGAGCATTCCAAGGAGATCAACTCCTTGGAAACTTCCTTGTTGCATTAAGTTTCCTAATCTTACATAGATTGAATAATTTCCAACTTTGAAACATTTCCATATTCCATTTTGACTATCGCTTCTGAACAAGAGTTGCCTCCTTACAGATTATGTCAATATGGTCCTTCCAGAATTAACACTATACTTCCAACTGTCCTTGAGCAACCAATCTTTGGTAAACCTTAGATTGTCCTCGACAATTGCTTAATCCTTTTAGTCATATCCAGTTCTAGACCTTTTCCCTTCTTAATGCCCCAGGCATTTGGAAAATTTTAGAAAGGATGAATATAGCACATGAAATCGATCCTATATCCGAAGCATATGGGACTCGAGTCATGATGTCTCACATAAAGACTAAACCAGTCTTTTGCTATAACATTTCCATTTCTATTTGCCAAGTTCTCATAATTCAGATTATGAAAAGGGATGCCGTAATCATAATCGAATTTTAGAACGCAAATAATGGACCCATATATAGAATTTCCTTATGTTGAGCCATTCCAACATGAAATTCATATATATATCCTTGACTAAATACGATTAAAATCTCAATCTAAGCTTTTAGAATTGAAATGAAGTATAATTTTCTCTTCCTTAATTATAGCAAAACAACTTTTCCAATCCCTGCAGCCTCACGAATTGAAACTTTTGTTTTCTATAATTAACATTGCTAACTTGCAATCTTTTATTATAATTATCATGCTCCCACTAACATGATGATTATTAGCATAACACTCATGCTCCCACTAGCTTTGACATGTAATCTGAAATCAGCTGGACTTCTAGAAATCAATACTTTATTGACTTTCTTACAAAAGTTCAGATTTCTGATACTAGATTGCTTTGATAAAACTTTATCAATATCATACACCCTATCTTAGATAGCTCATAGGTGTGTCTAAGCAATTTTAAGAACTATGAAAAGGGATGCCGTAATCGTAGTCTCAATTGTTTAGACCTTTGCCACTTCTCACAAGTCCATGTTAGTGTGTCGGTTAACCACGCACGCTCCACTAACGACTTTGAGAACTGCAAATATCACAATTGCTATCTATATAAAATCTACTTAGTGAAAGCGTTTCCTCACCATCATTTTCTTGAATCGGAGAGAAACCTTATGACACTTAGATTTTAATGGTGTATGAGTTCCTATCCATATGAATTTTGTCAAAAACATAATCAGAAGACAAGGTTACTGACAAATCCACACTTATATGGATTAAACTTGTGCAATCTTAAATTCTTGCCATTTGGCAGCTCAAGGGCCTGCCATTGCTTCCAAGTAGCTTTGCAACCAATTGAGAACTCCTATGCAAAGCCAACTTGAATAGGCACAGACATGTCGACACGATAGGTTATAAACCTCAAGTCGTGTGCTAGTGAAGAACTTCAGGTTTTATTCTTGATTAGTTCTTGAGACTTTCAAGACCTTTAAGACTCCCACTGTCCTCTTGACATATAAGACTTTCTTGTCAGATATTCAAGAGATAGTGTGGATTCTAATCAAGACAAACACTTCACACAATTGGCCTTAGTTGGTCTTTGTTTTATCCAAAACATCACAACTTACCAATTTCAAATGTACAAGAGTAGAAAACTTTTACTCTTACATTTGACAAGTGTTTTAAACCTTCTTTAAGACATGTCACTCAAGTTACAATCTTAGAGTATAACTCTAAGAATTGTTTTTGGAACGAAGTATAAATCATCTTCTTGATTTAACCACTTCAACAATTCATAGCTCCTCTTCTTAGCTACCAGAATGCACTTAGAGGATGAATTGTGATAAGGTCTCTTAATCATTAAGATGATTATATAACATGATACTAAAGTACTCTCCCATCTATTCAGATTTGAGAAACTTTTATCTTTCTGCCTAAGTTGATTCTTCTTATTCGCTCTGCCATACATTGAAACCTTTTCCAATGTCTCAGAATTACACTTAAGCTTGTAAGTATAACCATTTTTACTGAATCTTAGTAAATAATGATGAATAGTCTTAACGATTATTTATGGTGGGCTTGATCAGTGCACAAGAATGTGTACTCGATCCTTTACTTGACTCACACATCCATGTGAACAAGTAGTTAGTCTTAATTTTTCCAATGCTTGAAAGTTCTTATTCATCATGCTATACAACTTGCATGATTCCAAGTTTCTATCCAACTGAAACTTAGGTGATGAGAATCTTTCCTTATTTGGTAAATTTAGACACTACCACAAATGAAAGAATCAAATTCATATTTCCACTCTTGCTCTTAATGGAATCTTATAAGCAACACAGTTTTTCACAAATGCCATTGTAAGGATATTTTAAAATAAATAAAATCAAAATTTTTTTCTTTTATTTTAAAAACTTTGCGGAAAAACTATCATTACAGTGCAAAATCACATGAAAACTTTGTTGTTATCTATTCCTAAGCAATATATCATAACTCTTAAGAAGTAGCTCAAGAATCCGATCTTCAAACTATGTGATAGAAATCCATCTTTGCCATCAGATTCAACATATTCTTTCTTTAAGTTTCTTCACCTTTTCTTTGATTCTTAAAACATCAACATGTGACCCAGTCACATCATGTATCAAGAATCTCAGAATAGAAACTTAGCAGAGTTAGATAGTGGACTTTACCCGAAGTAGAGTCAAACTTATTGACTTTAATATCCTTAGGTAAATTTGGCAGCTTCGCAACCAATGCCCTTTTCTTTGGCAATGGACCATTGATAATGGGACTATCTCAGACTTAGCCTCTCTCTTTACCATTTGGTCAACCAAGTTGACTATGGCCGATCCCTTTCCATTGGGAAGAGAGAGCTTTACTAGATATCCAATGTCATCATTGTCAATGTCCATAAAGTTTTAGGAAGTTGATCTTAGCAAATAGATAAGATCATTAAGGGTCTTGTCATAGTCTGTTTCATAGGAGTCCCAAAGGAACTCACTATGTGACTTAGAAAATAGTTGAGTCACCAACTTTCTCAAGACTTTGACACCCAACTCTCCCGGCTTGTCAATATCTGACTACATCTCCAAGATGTGATCACATATAGACCTTTGCTTGAGTGACCTTAAACTTTTCAGGAACTTGTGGGTTAGGGAGAATAACTGGAGGAAGTGAAAGAAGTATGATTTCCATGGGACATCATCTTCATTTAGGAAAGCTTGTTTTAAGAGATTTGGGAAGATCATCTTTTGGGAGATATTCAAGATAGTTGATTTAAAGTCCTTAATATAACACCCAATATGAAATATTAAGGCTAGGACCCAACAACCTATTTATAACTGGAAGAGGGATGCCGTAATCCAAGTTATAAAATAGTTGAAGGTAGGTAAATGACGATTTACCAATTTCCACCATGAAAAATGAAATATAATTAAGTTTTAATTGGATTTGAAACTCCTAGATCTTTTGAGATACATTGAACTTTCAATGGCATGTTTGAATCTCGATTGTGCCCTCTCAAGTTTGTGACTGGGATGCCGAGGATCACAAACAAGGTGTGAATAACCATACAAATTGACTTGGTACCCTCAACAATATTACCTAATCGATGTGCCGGTTAACCACACACGCTCCACCGATCTATAATAAAGTTAAGTTACCCTTTGCCACTCTTACTAGTCCATGTTAGTGTGCCGGTTAACCACACACGCTCCACTAACGACTTGGTAAGGTACAAAGTGTAATTGTATGGGCTAGCACCAATTTCACATTTTCCTAAGTAACTAAGAATTGGGAATTTATAAATGTTTAGTTACTTAGTATTTATCATTAATACTTTTAATGAAGGGAGAATTATAGTCATTTCCTACCCGTTCGGCTAACGACCCTCCACCAGTCAAGGAAGCGGTGGGTGAGAGTGGACACCCATTAAACTGCCATTTTATAGGCAGTAACCTTATACCCCCCTTATAGACCGGCTTCGTGAATGAGGCCTACTAACGGTAAGATTGACTTTATCTTATACATATCTATATAATTAAAATTATAATAATAGTATAAGGGTTTGAATTTTAACTTTTAAAATTCTAAGGGCTAACTTGGATTTAAAGTATTCATAAGTGAAGCTTTTCAAATTCCAAAACTTGAGGGCGAGTTTTGAAACTATTCAAAACTAATTAATTCCATAACTTATGTGTTTAATGTAGTTTTAATTAAAAAACTCTTCAAGTTTCATAACTTGAGGACAAGTTATGGAAGACTTTAAACTAATAAAAGAGTGTAACTTTTCTTTATTTTGTAATTTATGGAATTAACTAAGGTTACACATTTTATTGCTTAATGAAGTGACTCTTGAACCTCCATAACTTGAGGACAAGACTCTTCATTTTTGTAACCATTACCAACTTTTATGAGTTTTATGAAACTTAAATGTGACTTTTCATATAACTTGAGGACAAGTTACAAAAACACATTTTAGAATCAAATCTTAGATTAAAATGGATTGAAAACACATAATCCATTAACTTTTCTATTAATCTAAGCAACTCATAAGAACAAGATAATTCAAATCAAACTTTTTCATGTAATTAGCCTAATCACTAAACTAATACAAAACATGAATCTATTGACAATTATCTTTGAAATTGGATTAGCATGAACATTACCACATCAAAAACAAGTTTATAAGTCCAAAAACAGCTTAGGGTAATGTTCCTAGTCCATTTCTAGCCAAAAACCTCGAAAGTATGATGTCTGGGGCTCCTACTCGTCGAGTGTATCAACCTACTCGCCGAGTAGGATGATTTTCTTCATGTACTCAGCGAGTTCATCACTGGACTCGCCGAGTACAGTGCCCAGAATGCCCGAAATTCGACTTTTTCAGCATTTTTCAGCAATTTGCATCAAGTATAATTGAAAACAAGCCTAGGCTCTGATACCACTGTTGGGTTTTGAGCATTCTAACACTCCTAAGTGTACATGCAACCCTAAATACCTTGGATCTATGTTTTCTCTATTATACATGCAAATATGATTATCCAAGGTATTATCCTAACTAGCATACCAAAACATTGATACTAGGATAATAAAATGGATAGAATACATACCTTGTTGTTGTTGCTTAACTCCATGAAGCTTGAGAGCCTAGTGCCCCAAGTGTGACACCTCAAATGGTTCACACAACATCATGAACTCTTGGAATAACCATGAGAAGAAGACATACATGTTCAAATTGGCTAGCCCTCAAAATATGTATCACTAGTGCCAATTTCTTGAACTAAAGGGGTTCTTATATAGTGTGGCTATTAGGGTTACACCATGTAACTCATGACTTTACCCATTCCTTATGCTCCATGGGTTTTAACCTCCATAGAGTATCCATGGATCACCACATGGGTTAAACCCAACATAAAGGAATCTTGGATCATAAGCCCACATATATAAGAATGAATGATTTACACAATCAATCCCCATATATTTAATTAGTCTCTTTTTGATCACTAAATTAAGTCCAAATTAATTCTTGATCAATACTAATTAAATAACATGATTTCATATTAATATATTAGAACTTATAATATATTAATATGTCACAATATGTCTTTTCCTCATAAACAGTCTATCCAAATGTTCCGATGCCATGCAACCCAAATGGACCATGCCGAGTCGGGTCAAGTACATACCAATTATAGTTATGGACTTAGACACTAATCCTACATAAGAAACATATAATAGACCTACTACTAAAGTTAATTATAGGATGATCCTTACCAGTTACTTCAATACTTGCGTAGTGCATACCAGTCATATATAACCAAGATAGAATAGACCTTCGAATAGGTGACCCTAAGTCTAAGTCTACAACCAAACAAGTAACAGGAACTAAAGCAAAAGATCACATATTCTAAGCCTATAACACCTTAGTCATATATAACCTTAGCGTATCCACTCAGCAACTATTGACCTACTAGTAAAGACCTTTTACTTTTCACATAAGTAATTATAGTATCACAAAATACTCCTATAGTATTTTAAGTTTATGTTATGTTCTAGAGTTTCGTTGTGGTAGAGTTGGTAAGTTTTTAGACTTGTTGCAACACCACAACCATTCCTAGGCACATGCTAATCACATCTCGAAAAGATATAGTTGATCAGGCCATACCACTCCCATATATGATTATATGTCCCCAAGCTTACTTGTGTTGTCCAACAACCGCAATACTTTTGTTCTGATCTAGTATGACACTTATCCTAGTATGAATGATGACCAAGTGACCTTTCACTGGTACTTGTGAAAGGGGTGAGGGTTTGCTGGATCTTATACATACTGATACATGTGGTCCCTTCAGATCCACAACAAAGGATGTGAGTCGCTTCTATGTGACTTTTACTGATGATTATAGCAGTTATGGGTATATCTACTTGATCAAGCATAAGTCAGAAACCTTTGAAAATTTGAAAGATTTTAAGCAAGAAATGGAGAATCGGTTGGGCAGAAAATTAAGATGCTCTGATTCGATCGAGGTGGTGAGTACCTTAGTATTTAATTCCACAACTACCTCAAGGAATGCATAATTGTTTCGCAATTGACGCCACCTAGGACACCACAATTGAATGGTGTGGCTAAGAGGCGCAATCGGACCTTGTTGGACATGGTTCATTCCATGATGAGTCGAGCTTTGTTGCTTATCTCATTCTGGGGGTATGCCTTAGATACTACCACTCATATCCTTAATCTAGTCCCAACTAAGAAGGTTTCCAAAACACCTCACGAGATGTGGACAGGGAAAGCTCACTCGTTATCACATATCATGGTTTGGGGTTGCGAGGCTTTCATAAGTCGAGAGACCCATGCCAAGCTCGAACCTCATAGTGAGCGATGTATTTTCATCGGCTATCCACAGAAGTCCTTTGGATATCTCTTCTACAGACTGAGTGACAATGTTGTTTTATTGCGAGGGGAGGGGTTTTCTGAGAGAGCGAGAGAGAGAGAGAGAGAGAGAGAGAGAGAGAGAGAGAGAGAGAGAGAGAGAACTTATATGCCAAGAGGACAGTGGGAGTCCAATTGACCTTGAAGAGCTTCAAGAGTCAAGCGATGAAGAAACCTCTAACACTGGCACTCAACCCGAGGAGGTGTCACACCCCCAAATCAGAACGGCGGAAACGTTCGTGGGTGGAGGACGCCATGTTCAATATCATAGCAATGCACAATAGTAAAACAAGCAACAACATCATCCATTGCATTAATAAAATAGTTACTACAAGTATGTTCTGTGTAAAGTTGAAAGACACAAAAAATATGCAATCAAAATAAAGACGAATCTTGAATATGCTCTGTCTTCTCAAAACCTAGTCATCTGTACCTATCTAATGGTCTCCTGAGAATACAAGTTATTTTGAAAGAGTAGATCAGCATTTAAGTTGGTGAATTCATAAGTATTTTTGTGTCAAATGTTTGCTTTAGTTTGATGAAATTGTTTGTAAGTGTTTTGATGTAAATGTTTGTATACTTCCTAGAAAATCCTATATTTTCTACTAAAATGGAAAGTAGTCTTCTACCAAGACTCGACGGTTTTGTATGTTTTTTCTCTCGTAAAAATGTATGTTTTTCCAAGTGTATGAGTATCTTTACTAGAAAATAGTTTGCATTACTCGATGTGAGAATATCACTGTATGAATGTAATGGCAAAATGAAGATGTACATTAGTGTTGTATAAAATAACTACTGAAGTACTAACTACCTTAAAACCAATTAGTTAAATTATGGTAAAATGTGATGAGGTTATAACCATGTTTGATTGACTAGTATAAAACACGACGTTCTAAAGACGTCGAAATGGTATGACATTTATCACCCGTAGACCTGCAGGCCCCACTGTAGCTAGCAGCAAGGTGTAGGATGGTCAATCCCATATAGATCTATACACAAACTCACGCTCTCCCTCCAGGAGACTCTGGTTACAAAACATGACACAACAAGTATATTGATATGCCATGAAGTAGTGGCTCACATTATGTTATATTGTTCTTGTTATAGAATATACATTCCTGTTTTTGTTATAGTATGTTTATTCCTGTTCTAGTTATAGTATGTTTGAACTGACTCATGTATGAACCTACACATGTATGTTTCACTGATCTAGAAGTAGTCAGTAGTAATCCTCTAAACTATACCTAATATAGTTTACTAGTATGATTGTTTGACTGTTTCTGATTCGAAGAAAAGACTCAATTACTTACCATAAGCAACTAAGTTAAGTATGATTCTAAAAAATGGGTTTAATATTCATATATGTATTTAATAAGTATAACTATGATTTAGCCGACATTCGGACTAGTGATCCTACCCCAAGCCCACAACCAAACAAGGAATAGGAGTCAAGGTGTCTAGCAATAGTCCTAAGTCTATTAAATCATACTTATACGTAAATATATAGACGAATATGATTTTGATATAAAAGAAGTCTAAAGCAGTTTAAAAGAGTGTAGTTGTGGGGTATGAACTCACCTCTAGTGAGCGATTTGAATGAAAGATCGATATAGGATGCTAAGTATGCCAAGTGAAGTCCTGAGCACAAACGGATCCTATTTAACATATAATAACACATATATGTATGGAATTACGGCCTATAAAAACTAATAAGCATAGGAAACGACCTTAGGAACTAGGAAACACTTTCAATGAAATGTTATAATCACAAATGAATTGGTTGAAAGGTGTTCAGGGTCAAACAAGGGGTATTCATGCCCTTAGAAGGGTTCAGGGCCTAAGAACACATGATGTGTTCATGGCCCAAGCTTGATCCTATGAAGGTTTCACGGCCCTATGAAGGGTTCACGGTCGTGAACTCTTGAAGATCTTGCTAACAAGTGTTGAATCAAGGGTGGAATCAAGTGTTTCAAAGGGACAACAAGATGAGGGATGAGATACTTACATTTTTTAGGCCTTTAGAAGTGATCACGGTTGAAGATAGTTGAGAGAGAAGGGAGATGTTCACGGCTGAAGTTTGAAGAAGCGATGAAAAAAATGAGCCAACATCATATATATGAGGGTTGTTCACGGCCCAAAGATGGGTTCACGGCCCTGAACCTAGTTTGCGATCGTGAACTCCTTTTGATGGTGTTTCCGGCTTGATTGCAACTCAATGATCTCAAGCTAACACTTCCTAACACACAATCCTTGAGTGTACTAGGATTAGAACTCAAAAAATGACCCTTAACAAGTCTAAAAGGTAACAAAAACAAGTCTGACTTTTGATTGATTGAATTGACTTACAAGATAGAAATTTCGGGTTGTTACAGGAGGAAACTCCTGTTGAACCAATTGATGAGTCCTTACCTCTTAGACGTTCCAGTAGAGTTAGTGTTCCACCTGTGTTATATGGTTTTCATATAACAAGTAAAGGTGATACGTTTATTAGTGATAGTACACTAATAAATTTAGATGAACCTAACAGCTACAAGGAAACCATGGCAGCCCGGAGTCTGCGAAGTGGAAAGCGGTTATGGACAGGGAGATTCAGTCCATGTATGACAATCAAGTTTGGAACTTGGTTGAAAATGTACCAGGTCGTAATATGGTCGGGTGCAAATGGATCTTCAAGAAGAAGACTGACATGGATGGGAAAGTACACATGTATAAGGCACGATTGGTTGTGAAAGGCTTTACTCAAACTCCTGGAGTTGACTATGATGAGACCTTCTCACCGGTAGCGAAGATTAAATAAATAAAGGTGATGCTAGCCATAGCTGCGTTTCATGACTATGAAATATGGCAAGTGGACGTCAAAACCGCTTTCCTTAATGGGAAGTTGGCTGAAGATGTTTAAATGAGTCAGCCAGAGGGTTTTATCGATGCGAAGCACCCTAATAGAGTGTGTAAGCTTGAGAAATCCACTTATGGATTGAAACAAGCATCTCGAAGATGGAATCTTTGTTTCGATGAGAAAGTCAAAGAGTTTGGTTTTTCGAGAAGCGAGGATGAGTCTGGTGTATATGTTAAAGCCAGTAGCAGTATAGTTAGCTTTCTCGTATTCTATGTCGATGACATACTACTCATAGGAAACGACATCCCAACCTTGCAGAAGGTTAAGTCCTGGCTTGGGAAGTGCTTCGCTATAAAGGACCTCGGAGAAGCTGCCTATATTCTAGGGATAAGGATATTGAGAAATAGGAGTAAAAGGCTAATAGGACTTAGTCAAAGTACTTACTTGGATAAAGTGCTAAAACATTTTAGCATGGAGAATTCCAAGAAAGGGGAGTTACCAATCCAACGCAATACCAACTTTAGTAAGACTAAGAGTCCGAGTACCAAAGCTGAGATAGCAGAGATGAGCGGAGTACCATATGCTTCTGCTATTGGCTCGATCATGTATGCTATGATGTATACTCGCCCTGATATGGCCTTCGCTTTGAGCATGGTCAGCAGATATCAAGGGAACCCCGGTAGAGCCCACTAGATTGTGGTCAAGAAAATTCTTAAGTACCTACGAAGGACTAAGGACTTGTTCCTTATCCTCGGTGGGAGTGATGACTCGAGAGTGCGAGGGTATAGTGACGCCAGTTTTCAAACCGACCGAGACAATTTCCGCTCTCAGTCGGGCTGGGTGTTTGAGGAGCAGTGACTTGCAAAAGTTCCAAGCAGGAGACAGTAGTTGATTCAATGTGCGAATCATAGTACATAGCAGAGAGCGAAGCGTCGAAGGAGGCAATATGGCTAAATAAGTTCATCGGAGACCTTGGAGTTGTACCTGCCATAAAGGAGTCTATGGAGATTTTCTATGATAATGAAGGTGAGGTCGCGTTGACCAAGGAAACAAGGGATCATGGTAGATCCAGGCATATCGACAGAAAATGTCACTTCATTAGACATCGGGTAAAAGAGGGACTACTCGTAGTGAAGAGGGTATCATTAGAGGAAAACCCAACAGATCCCCTTATGAAGGGACTGAGTAGGGTTAAGCACGTTCAGCACACTAGGAGCATTGGGTTGAAAGACGATATTATTTTTAGTGATCAGATAGTTGTTTAGAAACTTGTAATAGATCAATTGTAATTGACATTTTGATGATTAAATAAAAGTGTTTTATTTATAAGTAATGTTACTATCTTGTGTCGATTATTTACTATTGTTTCACTTTTCATGTTTTGACTTCCGGAATAATATGATTATTCAAACTATCCACAATCAATCATACGTTGGAAGTAAGTATGAATCAAGACTGTCATGAATTGACTTGTAGATTGTCTAAAGCGTTTAGACATAGCAATAGTCTCCTGCAACGTTCATGAGTGATTCTGAAATAAGATTTGAGTATTGGATTAAACCCGCACTCACATGAATCACTTCATGGAATTTATCTCGAGTGATTATGAGATGATAATATCATATAGTCTTTAAACCTAGATATACGAGTTGTTGTTTGCGAGTTGGTTGTGCATTGATAATGCGTAAAATCAGTAACTTGATGTTACAAAACGTATTGTTGTCTATGATTTGATGACAAAATAGTACAAGCATATAAGTCGAAGTTTATATGTTGGTTTTATCCTAAGAGGGAAAAAGCAATATCTTGGGACCCTCGATGATTTAGTTTTGACTTAAGTGTCGGGCCCGGTCATGACTGAATTGATTTGTTCAATTAAGTTCTACGTCAGACAAATCAGAGATCGAGAAACAAATTGCTGGAAAATAAGTATGAGTATGTTCCATGTAATTTTCCACACGATATCTGGAGGACTATACGATCCGTTATCTAAACAACGAGTTAATGATAAGATCAGAGTTGACAGCGGCTTTTGAGAGCTACGATTGCTAATCGGATTCTGAAGCCCTACTTGCAATTATAGTTATTAGACTTATCCAAGTGGGAGACTGTTGGATTAGGTGTCTAAGCTCATAACTATATTTGGTATGTACTTGACCCGAGAGTAACATGGTCCTTTTGGTGGGTTTTGAGCATTCTAACACTCCTATGGTGTACATGTAACCCTAGAAACATTGGATCTATGTTTTCTCTAATATACATGCAAATAAGAATTTTCCAAGGTTCTCATCCAAACTAGCATATTATGGGGTACTTGTAACATAACAGACTAGTAGAATAACATACCTTTTCTTGTGGTAGATTGCTTGGAGTTTTGAGAGCCTAACACCAATATGGTGAATGCCTCAAGTGGAATCACAAATCACCACACAACTTGGAAAACTTGAGAGAATAATATAGCACATTAGAAATTGGCCTACCCTTGGTTTTCCTCATACACTAGCGCCATTTCATGTGCCAAGGGCCTCTTTATATTGTGTGGTGGATTAGGGTTACATCCATGTAAACCCTAATACCCATGACCTTCCATTTCCATAAGATCCATGGGATAATGCTCCATGGACTATCCATGGACTTCCATACAAGTCTAGCCCATTCAAAATAAGCATTGGCCCACTCTATATATATACATAAGAGTCCATATTTAATTAGTTACTTTTGATCACTAAATTAATTCCAAATTAATTCTAGATCAATACTAATTAAATAATATGATTTCATATTAACATATTATAACTTATAATATATTAACAAATCATAACTATACTATTCTCAAAAGAGTATCCATATTGTTGTGGTGAAGTGCAACCCAAATGGACCATGCCGGGTCCGGTCAAGTACATACCAAATATAGTTATGGAGTTAGACACCTTATCAATCTCCCACTTGGATAAGTCTAATAACTATATTTGTAGACATGACTTTAGGAACCGACCAGCAATCGTAGCTCTTAAAACTCTGTTGAACTATGAAGTGCCATTTTAGATAAGTTATCATATAATCCTCTGTTCTCAAGATATCAGTCGGACAAATACATGGAACAACGTCGTACTTATTGTCCAGCAGTTTGTTTCCCGATTTCCGATTTGTTTGACATAGAACTAAACTGAACACATCAGTTTGGTTTGGACCGGGTCCGGTACATAGGTCAAAACAAAATCATCGAGGAGCCCAGATATCGCTTCTGAGCCTCCAAGGACTAAAAGGAACAGATAAACTTCCACTCATATGCTTGTACTACTACTTGTTGAATCATACACAAAGGCACGTTTTATAACACCAAGTTACTGATGCATTTTCGTGCAATCAATGTACAACCAAGTCATAGACAACAACTCATATCTCTAGGTTTGAAGACTTATATGATATTACCGTCTCACGATCACTCGAGATAAATTACATGAAGTGATACAAGTGAGCGTCGGTTTAATCGAATACTCAGAACTTACAAGCACTCATGAATGTTGTAGCAACTTTTACTATGTCCAACACCTTAGACATCTAGAAGCTCAATTCATGACAGTCTTGATTCATACCTACTTCCAAAGTATGACTGACTGTGGAGAGTTTGAATAAAGTAATTATTTTGGAAGTCAAAACATGCAAAGTGAAACACAAGAATAATCGAATCCAATATGGTCTCAGAACTTATGAGTATAAATAGAACACCTTTTATTTATCACCATATTGATTAAACATTATTCATTGCATAATGTTTCAAATAATCAACTTAATACTTGAATTAAAACAACAATTGTCCCATGCTCCAAGCATGTACACTATGTTTTTCTAAACAACAGTTATGTCATACTCCAAGTATGCAAACTATGTTTGTCTCTGATCCTTACTTTTTGAAATAGTTCAATTAGACATGATTCCAATGATGCTCATTTAACAATCCCAAATCTTTATTGCAAGTGTAAGAATTCCAAATTATTGTCACTGGCCGAATGTATCACATTCTACACTATTATGCAATGTTGTTTTGTAATGTCTAGGTACCAAGAGTCACAAAGACTTGACCAACGATATTACAATACACTCCACTGGAAATTGTTACAAGACAATTCCAAGGCAATGAAGTCTCAAGTTCAAAGTACATTCCTTTGAATATCCTTCTTGCATAAAAGTTTCTAACTTTCTCATAGATTCTTAAAATCCAACTCCTAATATGGAAAACATTTCCATATTCCCATTTTGACTATCACTTCTGAATATGTCAGTATGGTTCCTCTCCAAAATTTAACACCATACTTCCAACTGTCCATGAGAAACCAATCTTAGGTAAACCTCAGATTCCCCTCGACATGCTTAATCATTTCAGGCATATCCGGTTCTATTCCTTTTTCCCTCTTAATGCCCTAGGCATTTAGAAAATTTAGAACGGATAAATATTATAGCACATGCAATCGATCCTCTATCCGAAGCATACGGGACACGATTCATGATGTCTCACATAAAGACATGATACTTGACCAGTCTTTCACTACAATATATTTTTATATAATTTGCCATGTTCTCATAATTCGAAATATGAAGAGGGATGTCGTAATCATAAATGAATTTTAGAACGCAAAAAATGTAATCATGACTAAATTTGATTAAAATCTCGCAATCTAAGCTTTTAGATTTGAAATGAAGTATAATTTCCTTTCCCTTAATTATAGAAAAACAACCTTTTCAATCCCTGGAACTTCACGAATTGAAAACTTTGTTTTTCTATAATTAACATTGCTAAATTGAAATATTTGCCATAATTGATTATGCTCCCACTAGCTCTGACATACACTAAGAAATCAGCTGACTTTCATTACCAAAGATCAGATTTCTGATACGAGATGCTTCGATAAAACGTTATCTAGGCTTCTCATACTCATAAACCTTTCCTTAGATAGCTCACATGTGTGTCTAAACAATTATGAAGAGGGATGCCATAATCATAATGTTTAGACATGTTGCCATTCTCACAATTCAAACCATGAAGAGGGATGTCGTAATCATGATCGAATTTGAGAATGCAAATCCCACAGTTGCTATCTCCTTAAAATCTTCTTAGTGAAAGTGTTTCCTCACCATCATTTTCATGAATCGGAGAGAAACCTTATGACACTTAGATTTTTATGGTTTATTTGTTCCTATCCATGAGAATTTGTCAAACCATAATCATAAGACAAGGTTAGCGGCAAACTCAAACTCATATGGATCGAACTTGTTCAATCTTAATTTCTTGCCACTTGGTAGCACAAGGGCCTACCATTGCTTCCAAGTTGTTATGAACACAATTGAGAACTCATAGAACTCACATGCATAGACAACTTAACTGGAAAGGGCACAGAAACAAGAACATGTCAACACAATAGGTTACAAACCTCAAGTCGTGTGCTAGTGATAAACAACATGTTTTATTCTTGATTAGATCTTGAAATTGTTCAAGATCTTTAAGACTCCCACTGACCTCTTGACATATAAGTTTCCTAGTCGAGGGCAATTCCTTGACAAACAAATATTCAAGAGTTAGTGCGGATTCTTATCAAGATAAACACTTCACAAAATTGGTCTTAGTTGGTCTTTGTCTTATCCAAGACATAACAACTTACCAATTTCAAATGTTCAAGAGTAGAAAACATTTTACTCTACATTTTATAAGTGTTTTAAACCTTCCTTTATGTCACTCAAGGTTACAATCTTGGAGTATGACTCTAAGAATTGTTTTGGAATGAAGTATGATTCATCTTCTTGATTTTAACCATTCCAACAATTCATGATTCCTCTTCTTAGCTATACAAATGCACTAAGATGTCCTTAGAGGATCAAATTGTGACATAGTTCCATTAAGATGATCATAAAATATGATACTAAAGTACTCTCCCATCTTTTCAGATAGGAGAAACTTTTATCTGTCTGCCTAATTGATTCTTCTCATTCGTTCTACCATACATTAAAACTTTTCCACTGTTACTGAATTATACTTAAACTTGTAAGTATAACCATATTTACAAAACTTTAGTAAATCATGACGAATAGTCTTATCGATCTTTGTGGTGGACCTTGACCAACGCACACCCAGTGTACCTGATCCCTTAGTCCTTCACTTGACTCACACATACATGTGATCAAGGAATTAGTCTTAACTTTCCAAAGATGAAAATTGTCATTCATCATACAATACAGCCTGCATGATTCCAAGTTTTTGTCCAATTGAAAGTTGGGTGATGAGAATCTTTCCTTATTTGGTGAATTTAGTCACTACCACAAATGGAAAAATCAAATTCATATTTCCAATATTACTAGAAACATACAAACATCAATTTTTCATAAATGCCATTGCAAGGAGATATATTATAAAATAAAACAAAAGAACTTTTATTTCTTTATAAAATGCAGAACATTTCCTTCCAATGAAATTTCAAGTGAAAAACTATGCTATTACATATTTCCTAGCAATCTATCATAACTCCTAAGCAGCAGCTCAAAAATCCGATCTTCAAACCATGCAATTGAAATCCATCTTCGCGATCAGATTCAGCATACTCTTCTTTTATGTTTCCTTTCCTTGGCTTGATCCTGCAAAACATCAAAATGCAACCTAGTCACATTATGTATTAAGAATCAACAATTAGGAACTTAACAGAGTTAGATAGTGGACTTAACTGAAGCAGAACCATACATTCTGATTAAAGATCTCAGGTAGTCAGGGCAGCTTCGATTCCAATGTCCCTTTCCTTGGCAATAGAAACACACAGGCTTATCTGAGCCAGCACATAAAACAGTCTCAGAAATGGCCTTTCTCTTATGATCATTACTTTTCACCATGGCCAATTCCTTCCCTTTAGGAGAAGAAATCATTTATGGGATGTCCATGTCAGCTTGGGCAGCATACCGTCTAATCAAATTTGCTTGACCATTGCGCCAAATCATTGCTGATTCAGCAGCAATTAGCAAATAAGCAAGATCTATTAGGGTCATTTCGTGATCTGTCACATAGTAATCTTTAACCAACTTACTATATGACTCAGGAAGTGACTGAAGAACCCAGTCAATAGCCAACTTCCTTGGGAAAACGACACCCAACATTCTCATCCTATCAATGTGTGCCTTCATCTCCAAGACATACACATACACCGGCCTTCCATCTTTGTGTTTGCTATCCAATAGGACTTAAGTGAGTTTGAACGTTTCAAGTATACGAGCTTGTGGGTCATGGAGAATAATTGGACGAGGCGGAGGAAGAGAAGTATGATTTCCATGACCCAATCGTGGGACATCATCTTCATTAGGAAAGCTTGTTCTAAGAGATTTGGGAAGATCATAGTTGTCTGATCCAGACATCTACAATGGGAGAAATTCAAGTTAGTTGATTTAAGCCCTTAATATAACACCCAATATGAAATATTAAGGCTAGGACCCAAAACAATATTTTATAACTTGGAAGAGGGATGCCATAATCCAAGCTATAAAATATTTGAAGGTAGGTGAATGACGATTCATCAATTTCCACCATGAAAAACGAAATAAATATTAGGTTTTAATTGGTTTGAAACTCCTGGATCTTTTGAGATTCATTGAACTTTTCAATGGCATGTTTAAATCTCGATTGTGCCCGTTCAAGTTTGTGACTGGGATGCCGAGGATCACAAACAAGGTGTGAATAACCATGCAAATTAACTTGGTACCCTTAATCTTTATCACCTAATCAATGTGCCGATTACCCACACGCGCTCCACCGATCTATGATAAATATTAAGTCACCCTTTGCCACTCTTACTAGTCCATGTTAGTGTGCCGGTTACCCACACACGCTCCACCAACGACTTGGTAAGGTACAAAGTGTAATTTCATGGGTTAGCACCAAATTCACATTTTCCTAAAGTAACTAAGATTGGGAATTTATAAAAGGTTTAGTTACTTTATTTTCATCATTATACTTTTAATGAGAATTATAGTCCTCGTCCTAACCGTTCGGCTAACGACCCTCCACCAGTCAAGGAAGGGGTGGGTGAGAGTGGACACCCATTAAGCTGCCATTTTATAGGCAACAACCTTATACCCCCCTTATAGACCGGCTTCGTGAATGAGGCCTACTAACGGTAAGACTGACTTGCTCTTATACATATATATATTATCAACTTATCATACTATAAAGTATAAGGGTTGAATTTTAACTTTTAAAACTCTAGGGATTGGAATTAAAGTGTGTGTGAGACTTTACAAATTCCAAGACTTGAGGGCATGTTTTGAAACTATTCAAGACTTTTCATTTCTATAACTTATGAGTCTTAATGGTTTTAAAGAAGAAACTTTTGGAATTCCATAACTCGAGGACAAGTTATGGAGTCCATTAATTGGCATTTAGATCAAGAATTACATTAACAAACAATTTGCAAATAATTCCTATGATTTACCAAAACTCATAAGCATGAACATTCATATCAACAATTTTCAAGAATCACATAAGCATATATAAAACTTGAAACTTTGATAATAACCTTTGAAAATGGATTAGCATAATCATTACCACATCAAAAAAGTATTTTACAAGTCCAAAACAGTTTAGGGTAATGATTACAGTCCATTTCCAGCAATAAAAATCGAAAATCCGCACACAGGGCCTCCTACTCTCCGAGTGCAAGAACCTACTCGAAGAGTAGGATGAGTTTTCACTTAGACTCGTCAAGTCCCCCCATGGACTCGGCGAGTTAACTTATCAGGGAGCAGAAATTCGACTTTTTTCAGCAATTTGCATCAAGTATAATGAAAACAAGCCTAGGCTCAGATATCACTGATGGGTTTTGAGCATTCTAACACTCATATGGTGTACATGCAACCCTAGAAACCTTGGATCTATGTTTTCTCTAATATACATGCAAATAAGAATTTTCCAAGGTTCTCATGTTAACTAGCATATTATAGGGTACTAGTAACATAAAAGACTAGTAGAATAACATACCTTTTCTTGTGGTTGATTTCTTGGAGTTTTGAGAGCCTAGCACCAATATTGTGAATGCCTCAAGTGGAATCACAAATCACCACACAACTTCGAAAACTTGAGAGAATAACATAATACACTAGAAATCGGCTCACCCTTGGTTTTCCTCACACACTAGTGCCATTTCATGTTCCAAGGACCTCTTTATATAGTGTGGTGGATTAGGGTTACATCCATGTAAACCCTAATACCCATGACCTTCCATTTCCATAAGATTCATGGGTTAAAGCTCCATGGACTTCCATACAAGCCGAGCTGATGTGATTTATGAGCTTTGGTTTGGCTTGCTGAATAAATGATCACACAATGAACATGGTGATTTGGGTGTTTAAGAGATGCATTCGATTATGTATATTGTTACAAAAAGGGATCCAGATCTAAATCTACATAAATAACACACACTTACACACTCGATTTTACATCTCTCAAGCACACCTCCATAAGTGGTATGAACCCACCTTATATAGAGGTGTTTACATGTCTCTCTCTCACTCTCTATCTCATGTCACAAGGCTAATGCACCACATACAAGTGGGTCTACAAAAGTCAAACCATTTACAAAGTCATACATGGATAACTTTGTACCCCAACATTCTCCCCCTCAAAGTTAGGAATGGATGACCCACTTTAAATCTTCCAAAATCGAGCAACTACGCGATCCGAGCCTCAAGCATGACACATGTTGAGATGAACTTCAAATCTTCAATTCTTCCATGATTCTTCAATTTGGGTTCTAGGATGTGAGACCATACAAACCGAGCATCAACGAATGATCACGAGCTTCTCAAACTCCAAATAATCACCCTAAAGTTGAGCATAAAAACACACCCCAAAAATCTTCAATTAGTCCAAACCCATCTCGAACTGAAATCACTTCCGAATCTCCAATCGCATCATTTCATAAACTTCAAAAACTCAAGGTCACTTCGGTCTTCAAGTCCGCGTAATATGAAAAATTCAACTTTCGAATTTCCATATAAATTTCTCCCCTTTTTATAATCGAATTTTGATTATAAAACCAACAAGGAAAGAGAATGTGCTCTATTTGGAATTTGTCTAGCCAAAACTCTTCCTTAACATGTGGCATAAACTTTGTGCTTCAATCTGGAAAATCCAAAAAATCTTCAATTTTTAGCTTCATTCACGGACCGCCTTTGACAAAATTTCTCAAAAATAGGTAGAAATTGTCAATTTCAAAATTCTGCAGTGACCCGGTGCGCCCAAAACATCCAAAAATGTGAAACTCTCCCCCATTTGCGAAATTGGGTAGAAAGCATCAATTCGCATTAACTGCAGGGGCCTGAAATGTATATTCTTCAATTTCTCAGCAAAAACAGTCCATTTTCGAAATTGGGCAAAAAATGCCAAACTTTCGAAACTCCAAAGACTTCTTTCGAAATTTCAGCACAATTCTTTAAAATGTCGAAAATTATACCAACTGTCGAAATTGGACCATTTGTGCCACTTCGTTAAAAGTGCAAGGACCAAAATCGAAAATGATTGTTTTCTTCCCTAATCTAACGAAATTAAATGCAGATAACGAAACTTCATCCCTGCGCTTTATGCTTTCTTCCCCAATTCGTTTCTCAGGCAACAGAACTTTTCTTCCTTCACTTCGTTAATCAGGTAACGAACACCATTAATTATATTTTAACGAAATTTTTATATCTTCTTCAATTCGTTACAGAGACAACGAAATCCAACCCTTAGCTTTTCATTGAGAAGGCTTCGTTAACAATTGACAAATCGTTTATGGGTCATGATAACGAAGCGTGAATCTATATCCCTTCGTTAATAGACATCAAAGCAAAGAAATCTCGACTCACATCAAGTCGACACTTGTTAACGCCTTCCCTTTGCTACTTGACGTCAATTCTCAAAATCGAAATTGCTATCATCGATACCAAACCAGTCATAAGTCGATTTCAACTACACAAATTTCGCTTTCTATACATCGTCATCAAAATCAAATTCGTTATGTTGATAATTTTCAAAATCAACACACAATCTATCAAAATCCATCCCAATAACGAATCCATCATGATCAATAGACATCATTCTTTGATAATCACGAAACATATGCTATCATTTGCAAAACCCAGCGGACACCAAATTTTCGATTTCCAGTACATAATTCTTCGAAAAACAACATCAACCATCAATCATTTGATTCCCAAAAGCAATCGTCCAGCCATCGACTTCAATCAGCTAGATTTCGACATCAAGAACATCGACACGGAATCAATTTCTTCAAAATAGATTCTTGACTTCGATTGATTAACGACCCAAAATCAACAATCGAGATAACGATTCTCAATTTCCCAGTCAACTTCAAAAGCAATCAACTCCAAATCCAAATCAATGAATATCGACTCATCCTAGTCCAACAATTTGCTTTTCAATCCTCAATCAAGAGTGAAATTAAAATAATCGTTGTTCATTCTTAAACATTCTTTGACTTTCGAAAGTCAAACATCCAAAATCGACAAACACGAAATCTATAATGTTCAAAACAATTTCAGATCAAAACCAAAACTTGTGTTCTTCAATTGTTCTTCATCGATTTCAAGTGTTCTTGATGAATTTCATCAAAATCAAAGTACCAATTTCCGATTTCTAAGCTATGAGTCGAATAAAATCGATTTCATCATATATCGAATCATATGATTCGAATCCCAATTTAATATTCACAATCAACAACAAATGATTATTAGAAACGATGGGATGAAAACGAAATACAAGAACTAGAAACCGAAAAGCAATGCGAACACCAGGTACAACTTGGAATGCATGTGACAAACAACGAAGAACAGTGAATTAGATTCAAAAGATTTATTGACTCAACCAAGGAGTTTATCGGATCAAAAAAAATGTATGGGCTCAAACAGTGATCGATTAATTGGCTCAAGAAATTTGTTTTTACATGAACAGTAACAGATTCCTTTTATTGGGCTCGAGATTAAAATGGAATTTCAAGATTATTATATGAACAAATTTTTGGAATATGTACAGTAACGAGATTTTGTTCTTAGGCTTGATCTTTTAAAAAAACGGATTAGATCCGATGAATCAAAACGATCAAAAATCAAGAACGCAATGCACGAATCATCAAGATTAAGAGAGATCATAGAGAGAGACTCACCATAAATGCTCCAATTGTGACGAATTTTGCCAAACCAAGAATCGTTCTTCAAAAAATCATGTTGATCTTCGAAGACCAGCTCTGATACAAATTGATGTGATTTATGAGCTTTGGTTTGGCTTGCGGAATTAATGATCACACAATGAACATGGTGATTTGGGTGTTTAAGAGATGCATTTGATTATGTATGGTGTTACAAAAGGGATCTAGATCTAAATCTACATAAATAACACACACATACAAACTCAATTTTACATCTCTCAAGCACACCTCTACATGTGGAATAAACCCACCTTATATAGAGGTGTTTACATGTCTCTCTCTCACTCTCTATCTCATGTCACAAGGCTAATGCACCACATGCAAGTGGGTCTACAAAAGTCAAACCATTTACAAAATCATACATGGATAACTTTGTACCCCAACACTAGCCCATTCTAAATAAGCATTGGCCCACTCTATATATATACATAAGAGTCCATATTTAATTAGTTACTTTTGATCACTAAATTAATTACAAATTAATTCTAGATCAATACTAGTTAAATAATATGATTTCATATTAATATATTATAACTTATAATATATTAACAAATCATAACTATACCATTCTCAAAAGGCTATCCATATTGTTGTGGTGAAGTGCAACCCAAATGGACCATGCCGGGTCGGGTCAAGTACATACCAAATATAGTTATGGACTTAGACACCTTATCCAACACCTTTTGGGTTACCTTCACCAAAGCAACTTGACTAGATGAATAATGGAGAAAGAGGATAATTATGATTTATTAATATATTATGAGAATAATATATTAAAAGAGAAATCATATTGTTTAATTAATATTGGTCAAGAATTAATTTAGAATTAATTTTGTGGTCAAAAGAGATTCATTTAAATTAGGGGGACTGATATTGTAATTATGTGATAATTGCAAAGTGGGCTGAGGAACCCTAAAGTTAGGGTGGATGATTTTAATGGAGAAGCCCATGTTGAAATCGTCCAAGGCTAGTTTCTGGAAGATTCCTATGGGCTGCTTAGAGCCTGAGCAAGTAGATAAGGTCTTTGACTGAAACCCTAATTCCTCATCTATAAATAAACTCCTTGGCTTCATATTTTTGGCTACCACAACCCTAGAAGAGTTCCAAGAGCCGAAAATTAGGCTTCCCCACTCTCTCTCTTGCATTCTCCAATTGCTTTTGTGTTTGTGATCTATTAGAGACATCACATTTGTGGTGCTACGTTCTCAAAAGCTCAAGGTCATCAAGCTACAATCAAAGGTAACATTCTAAATTGTTTATTAGATGTAGTTTTCGATTTTGTTGTATGCTATACTAGGGTTTACAAGTCTTGGAAGATTATTGCATGTACAATTCGAAAAACTAGATCCAAACATTAGGGTTTGCATGTGCACCATAGGAATGATGTAATGATCAAAACTCATCAATTGTATCTTGTTCTGAAGCACAGAATGCCTACAAAATCAGTGAGTTTTTGAGTTTTTAGGCTCCGAGTTAGATTTAGGGACTTTAGCATGAGCTTTGGACTTGGTTTGTGATTTCTTAGCAGCTGGTATTTCGGAAGGAATATTTTTTAGACTCTTTTGGAAAGATGCAGAATGTCAAGGTCTTTTCATTTATCCAAAAGTCATATTCAATCATTGGTTTTTTGGGCACTACTTTCCTCGGAAGGATAATTTTCTGAGATGTTGCTGGAAGAACCGTTTTCACAGGTGTTTCAGTTGTGTTTTCAGACTTTTTCACTTTCCTTTCAAACCTTTAGAATGTTTCTGAGCAAAAGTGTTTTGAGCATCTTTTCCTTTGTTTTTGAGTTCAAAGGAATATTTGGTTTTGGAAGTTGTTTAGGTTTAAAAATTATGCCATCCGAGGTAGCAATAAACACAGAAGAAGAAACTGTTTGAGGAGAGCAGGTTTTCTTAGATGAGGTCTCAACAGTTACACTTTTAACACAACAATTGACAGATGTGTTCCGAACATCCAAGCTAACAAGATTAGATGGCCTCTTAAGGATCCTAAAAGACATGAAAGTCTTGTGATACCTAGTACATGGATTATCTCTTTGAGACACTTTCTTCATGGATTTCTCATGAAACCTAGAACATTTCCTAGACCTAGTTTCTTTTTCAAGAGGTTTTCTAGATTCGGTCTATGGATGAACAATGTATTTCTTATTCAGCCAGGGTTTCTCCCGAGAGTCAAATGATGACTTGGAAGTTTTTCTAATCGATGGATTGTTGAAACGAGGCTTAACTAGCACTAGAGTTAACTTTGAGACCACCTTGGAATTGGAGACACAGGAGTCGGATGAGATGTCATCATCACTCTGAAGTTATACATTACTATCAAGAGATTCCTAAAATGAATTGGATTGGTCCGAGTCATGTCCGTTTGTCTCATGAATGATTTCCTCAACAACACAATTGTTCGGAGGACCAGGGTTCGGAAAATGAACTCCAGTACAGCCTATGTTAGATAAGGATTCTGAAGATAAGGATTTTGTAGACTAATTTAGGTCCAGGGATATCAGAGGCGGAGGAGGTGTGGAATCAAGACAATTAATAGTGATAGGTTTGAACTCAGGAATCAGTGATCATATTTATCTGAAGTCTCATGAAGTGACGATAATGGTGAGACAGGGGTATCCGAATAAGTATGGTTTAGAATGTCTCCCATAAACTATATATTTTCAAGTTCCTTCAAGGGAAGAGCAATGGGTTTTGGAAACTCGCTTCTGAGACCAGGTGCTTTGGACCAAGGGTGACGAAAAATATGTTTCATCATATCGTTAGCTTCAAGAACATCAATAGAGTTATGCAAAGCTTCAATTTTGGCATTAAGACGTTGATCATCGGTAACTAAGATGTTTCTTTCACTAAAAGTAATTTCACATTTGTCTTTCAAGATAATACATTCATCCAAGGTGGTCTCAAGATAATACATTCATCCTTAGCCATTAAACGTAATCTAAGACAAGTCAAGTCGCCGTCCAGCTTTTCATTAACTTCTATGGGAGACTCATAGGCTTTATGAATAGCTGTCATATCTGATTGAATTTGAGTTAGATAAGGTTCCCAAATAGTCAAATCAAAGTTATTATCAGTGATAAGAGATTTTACATGTTGGATGATGCTTCGGCCAGGTGGATTGTTTGTTTCCATGTAGCAGTAGTTTGGCTCAGCATCATCATCATCATCATTTTTAGAACCAGAAGACCAGTAACCTTCATCACATTCAATTGATTATCAAGTCACTAGATACAAATTCCTTGCAAAATTTTCTTCACCCTCATCTCCGGACGACCGATACCCATCAACATTCCTTGAAACCATGGTAACAAATGCTTTTTCTCTTTTTGCGAGTTCTTGTGCTCTGTGCGTATAATAGGCATAATCTTTCACTTTTGGTTTTTGAGGAAAATAGGCCAAACATTCATTTGCAAAGTAGTTCTTGAAAGCACATTTGTGACACACAATCTTGGGCTTGACTGATTTCGGAACTTCCTGAGATTCCCATGGGTCATTTGAAATGTTGGATTGATATGCAGGTGGATTTCCATTGGGTTTGGGGTAAGGTTATGGATTGTTGTGGTAAAGAGCTTGAAATCAATTCCGAGGTGGTTTTTGATGTGGATTCCAAGGACGTCCGTACTTCATAAATAGAAGTACAAACTCTTGCTGGAAACAAATTTTGGAATCACCAGCTTTTTGATCAAGTTATACATCATACAGATAGTTCGGAATCGGAGGAATATGTACAACAAGTTGAGTGGGTTGAACAGGTGGAGCAGGTGGGATAACTCCAAAAGGATCCGAAACAGATGAGTTTAGAATCAGTGGATTTACAGAGCTTACTAAAGCAAGAGGACCTCCTGAAAGTTCTCTCGACATTTGAACAACGTTGGATTCATGACCTTATAGTTCATCAAACAACTGATAGAGATTCAGTTTCTTCAGATATCCATTACTCTGAAGACAAGACTTAACATTTACCCATCCTTTTCCAATGTTGTTGATAAACTTGATACTGTACTAGAGTGGCGTTCATACTACACCATGTGCTGTCATGTTATTCACAACGATTATGTACCGATTTGACACAGAGGCTACAGATTCACCAGGAGTTGTAGTGAAGGTGTCAAAGTCGTTTACAACTGATGTCAAATGCTTATCTTTCATGTTCTCAGACCCTTCGAACAAGTCTTGAAGTGTATCCCAAATCTCTTTAGCAGATTTGCATAATTCTATATGCTCAAAGAGAGAAGAAGGAACACCAAAAACCATTCCTGAGAAATCAATTTCGTCTGCATGAAGCTTCTCAATGTCGGATGTAGTTAATGGCGCTACACGGAGCTCTTCTTGACCCATGACTGTAGAACAAGCATCTCTGACCATTTGTATTACGGGAACATGAGGACCTTCTTTTAGTGATCTCCATATATCTTCACCTTTTTTCTTACCAAGCAAAAATCTCTTCATTCTAACATTCCAGTGATCATACTCTTCAACAACTAGCAATGGGGCACACGTTGGGCAACCCACGCTATTAGATATTTGCATTGAATACATTTGTTGAGTTTGATTAGAAGCAAAAATTGAAGTTAAAATATTAGAGTTGAAGTGATCTACATAAACTTTTATCCTAAACACAGAAATGATTAAGATACCAAGGTAATCTTAGATCAACTATCATATGTTTTTATGGACTGATAGGACAACGACTTAGGCTCTAATACCAATTGTAAAGGCAAGAACGATCCACATGGATAAGGTTTGAAAACTCAAACCTTGAATTAACTTAAGATCAGTGTTTGTTGTTAATGAAGATCCAGTCAAGTCTGGTAAACTAGTCATGTCTCAGAATAGAGATGTTCAACATAAGTGTTCAAGATATGAATAATAAGTATGAATAATGTAAAGTAAATTAAAAATAATAAGAATGTAAAAGAGAGTGATTTGACTGAATAGTTCTTGGTATTGATACGAAGGAGAATGTTGCACTCGTGCATGTAACACTAGAGTTACAATTCCATAAATAGACAAGGACTAACAAATAAGACACACTTGCAAAAGTGCATGAACAAAAAGACAACTAAAGATCAACAGACTGACAAAGCCGCATCTGTTGATCTTGTCCCATGTACTGTAGAATAAAACAACTACTAAGAGACAAAATAGTACTAGGAACATTTAATGCACAATACAGAGTAATAAAAAAAGTAACAAAAGGATGTGTCTCTGACAGATCTTTACTTCAGAATCAGCGTCTTCTCGAAACACTTCTTATTTCTAAATTGCTTCACTTCGTATTGCTAAGGAGTCACTTTTCATGTATCAACAGGATCCTAAATAACAATTTACAACTAAGAAGAGGGGTGCCGTAATCTTATAATAAATTTATAAAGGTAGGTAAAAAAATTACCAATTTCAAACTATGAAATTCCTAGAGCTTTTGAGATTCATTGAATCTATCAATAACATGTTTAATCTCAGATTATGCTCTTCTATTTGTGGCTGGGATATCGAGGATCACAAACAAGATGTGAATAACCATATAAATATTCTTGGAACTCTCGATGTCATTTATCGTCTCATATTAATGAGTCGGTTAACCACATGTGCTCGATTAATCAATGATAATTTCCGTGATGCCCATTATTATTCTTTATAGTCATTATTTATGTGACTGTTAACCACACGCGCTTCACTAACCACTATAAAGTATAATGTGCAATTTTATGGATTAGCATACTTTTCACATTTTTCCTAAAGTAACCAAGAGCAGGATTTGTAAAAGTGTTTTAGTTACTTTAATAACATTACACTTTTAATGAAGTTATGTTCTATCAAACCCGTTCAGCTAACGACCCTCCACCATACAAGAGAGCGGTGACTAAGAATGGATACCCAATGGTGGCCACTTTATAGGCTGCTTCCTTAAACTCTCCTTATAGTATGCCTTCATGAATAAAGCCTGCTATTGATTCGACTAAAATTTTCTTATACATATAGAACTTTTAATTATATATATAGTGTAAGCTGTATTTTAAAAAACTTTTCAAAATACAAGGTTTAAATTAAATTTTTGAAATTAAGGAATTAATTTAATTTAAAATAAACCAATTATGTTTTTAATCTATATATTTAATTAATCAACTAATTAAATATAATTAGAACATAAGGATGATTCACAAATTCAAGAAAAGAATATCTAATTACTAAGATAATTAGTCAGTATTATATACTATTAAAAAACATTATTTAAAGTAATTATCCTAATCAATATATGTACGTCGTGGCGGACAATCTCCACGTCGTCGTGGAACAGGAAAACGACATGGATTCAAAGATCGCCACGTTATGCCAGAAATACACCACGACATGGTGTCACAACAGAATGTCTATTTTTTTCCTCCAATTGGGTTTTGTTCAAGTTCAAACAATGTATATTCAATTGTTAGACAAGCATACGCTCTGATACCACTGATGGGTTTTGCATGTATCAACGCGGATAAGTCATTAACACTTAAGTGTACATGCAACCTAAAGATCTAAGTCATAACAGTATTGATGTTACATTCTATTGAACAAAACAACCGCTAGAAAAGCCCTAGGTATTTCGAAAAATCAGAATAAAGTTTAGGGTTTACATACCTTCTTGATTGTTGTAGTAAATGTAGTGACCTGATCATGATGACGAATGCAGAATGGAAATAATTAATGTGAATCAAACATAATGGAAGAACACACAATGTAAATCATTCTTTGTTTAAGCTCAATCAAACTAGAAAGAGTTTACAAAGTGGGTCTTGTAATGATTTCTCTCTCTAGACTAAATCTCACACATATGGTTCTTACATAAATTGGAGCTACTCACATCCAGTTTATAGGAAAATCTCAACCCTTTACACAATCTAAGAGGGTAAGCCAACATCACATCCAAGGAGAACTTTACACCCTAACATCCCCCCCCCTCAAAGTTAGGATTGGATGTCCCGAGTTAAATATCCAAACGAGCACCAAGCGATCAAGACCAACTCCCCCACGAATTAATACCGGTCTTCAAATCCGCTTTTAAAAAGAATATCCAAAAAGCTTTGAATACCCATTTCATGTTTCTCCCCCTTTTTATAATCAACAAATGATTATAAAAAGCCAAAGGGGTATGACAAACGCTCGAGGAATAAGCCATACAAACCTACCCCTCGATGTGTGACAAAAATGACACTCTTCAATCCGATAAAATCCAAAAAACATGCAAATATCTTCAAATCTTTGACTTCCCAGACTTTAAAATGAAAACACATTGTTCATATACCATGGAAAATCTTACTCCAAAAACAATCACTAAAAGCCGAGAAAAATCTTCAAGAGTTGTGAAGATTTTAACTTTTGGGTGAGAGTTGCAAGAAATTCGGAAATTGGGTAAAAACATCCATTTTCGCAAGTACTTCCGGGAACAAATGCGAAAAATCAACTTCAAATTCATTCCAGATGCGAAACATTACCCCAAATGTGAACGTGGGTATAAAGTGTATTTTCGCATAAACTTCAAGGACCGTATTCGAAAATCTTCCAACTTCACATATGTCACACCCCCAAACCAGACGGCGGAAACGTCTGGGGGTGGAGGACTTGAATTGTAGTATCACAACACATGCATCATAGTAATCAAAGTGCAAACAACCATTGTATTTAAAAAGTATAAATATTTATATGTGTTCAATCATTGTATATTGAACCAAAATATAGTTATACAAAAGAAGATATGACTCAACAAAGCTCCATCTTCTCAAAAGCTCGGGGAGTACCTGTGTATTATTTCCCTAAGAATACAAGTAATTTGAAAAGAGAGTATCAACATAAAGTTGAGTGAGTGCATAAATGTTTATGTTCGAAATAGTATCTCTGTATCTTGTATATGTAAACTGTTCCAGAAAATCCTATATTTTCTGTTGTATATGAAAAGTAGTTTTATTCCCATAAAACCGTTCTCTTTGTATCAATGTTTTGTATTTGTTTTCCTTTATGAAAACTTGTAACTGAGAGTGTGCCTGGCTCCGCCAGCTGTTATTGAAAACTGTATTGAACCATTGTAGTTTGTATCCTGAAAACTAGTACTTTAAAGGTGTACTTTCGTTTACTTGTTTATACACTAACGTATTGTTAATATCTTTTTAATGAGTTCTTATAACCATACTATGACGGATGGCCTGAAACAAACGCTTTGTGGGCGTTTAAACTGTTGATAACAATCGCCACTCATCAGCGTGTATGCCTGACTGTAGCTAGCAGCCTGAGTGCGGGGTTCTCAATCCCGATATAGATCTACACACAACTTGTTTCGATCCCCGAGGCTGGAGATTCTGGTTATAATGTCAGGGCTTTACCTTGGCTGTCTAAAATGAATTAAACAACCTGAATGTCTCATAAAAAGCATATAAACGTTACATGTATATTAGTTTAAGAAAACCCAATCATTCTGAAATAAATGATTGGCAGTATGTTCTTGATTTAGTATTTCAAACATGTATTTGATAAGTGTAAACCTTGATTTGTTCTGTATCAAAACCCTAGTTTCTTGTAAGACTGTGTATTCTTGTATTATGAATTCTTGTTCTATGTATAAATTATACCTATTATAATTTATATGTACTATCTGAATGTGTATATAACCGTATTTAGCATGTAACCCCTTGCTCAACGTGTTACAAAGGTGTTTGAATTGATCAAATAACTTTTATATTCACATACATACACAATTTCATATACAAGTAAAATTTAAACGACACTCGGACAAATAACCGGAACTATAAGCCCACATCCAAACAAGGAAAAGGACCCAGAATGAGTTATCAGTCCTAAGCCTTTTAAATCTTATTTATATACATATATATATATATATATATATATATATATATATATATATATATATATATACATATATATATATATATATATATATATATATATATATATATATATATATATATATATGAATCTCGGGGAAAAATATAAGATTATAAAAAAGTTTGATGTTTTGAGTATTTTTAGATAATTTAATGTTATTTTATCATGATATGAATCATGATTTTATAACAATAAGTTCTTGTGTTATGCTTGTATTCCCCCCCTTAAAACAGTAGAAATTATGAAAATACGGGGGTATGTACTCACTTGATAGGTGGTGAACCGGACAGAGTTTCGTTTCACGAAAAGGAGTTTATTTGTCGAGAAACCGGCTCAAATTGGGCAGAGTTTCGACAGGACAGAGGTTACTTCTTGGGAATCTCGGGGCTTCGAGGCTTGCTTAAGGTCCGAGACTTGATACCGGGGCTTTAGGGGTTGTATGAGAGCTTATGGAAGTGAAAAGGGTGAATGTGTGTGAAATTTGGTGTGAAAAAAGGGGTTTCTTCGGAAGCCCTCGCATGCTATATATAGTCCGAAGGTTCGGACCCGGAGCTATGCGAGGCTGACACGCGTCGGACAGGCGGCTTACTTCGGACCGAAGGCTCGCAGGGTGTTAGGCTCGGATTTGACCAAACCTCGGTCCAATGGGAAGAGGCCACGTGCGAAGGAGGGTGTCCGAGGGGTGTGCGAGGTTGAGGTCCGGTGTGTCTCCTGCGAGGTTGTCCGCTTCTTAGTGGACCTCGGCTGCGGTCCAATCAGGAGGTGCCACGCATGGGTTTGGTCCACTCAGCAGCTGCCACGTGCGAGGGTGACGTGGCATGCGAAATTGCCCGGTTTTTCCCATTTTTTCTTTATTTTTGTGCCAAACTTGCGAAAATCATAACTTTCGCATACGAGCTCCGTTTTTGGCGTTCTTTATATGCACGCGTAGGTAAAATCATACTCTACGACTTTCGTTTAGACTTCGTCAGCTAATTTTGAGTTTATTTTTAGTATTATTATTTTAAAAAGACCAGGACGGGAATCCGTTAAAAATTCATAACTTCTTCATCCGACGTCCGTTTTCGTCTGTCTTTTTACCGTTGTACTACTACCGACGAGACCTTCAATTCTCGTTTAGGTTGTGTCGCCTAAAATTCGCTCGATCTTTATTTCGAGTTTTTAGCTGTACACTGCTATACTAAAACTTAGAAAAATCATAACTTCCTCATACGAAGTCAGATTTTACCGTTCTTTTTATGAAAGTTCTCGGTTTAACAAAAACTACAACTTTCATTTAGATTGTTAAAGCTAAAAAGCCTTTTATCGAAAATTCAGTTTTTACACTGAATACTGTTTTGCCGGTTTTGTCGCGGCTTTTCGATTGGTCATAACTTCTTCATTATAACTCGGATTTTAGTGATCTTTATGTTTTTGGAAACCTTGTTACACAATCTCTATCACTTGGTTCATCCCAATCGAGATTGCTAAATAATTTATTTTTGAGGGTCAATTATGTAAATATGCACATTATGCTAAAATTTCTCTTTGTTATTATAAAAAGAACTACACATTGACCTATACTATTACATAGGTTTGAAATAACGATTTGTTACATTATCCCCCCGTTAGAGACAATTTCGTCCCGAAATTAGTATTTCAGGTAGACTAGGGAAAAAGATGTGGATACTTCTGTTTCATTTGATCCTCCCGCTCCCAAGTGAATTCAGGTCCCCGTTTTGCATTCCAGAGAACCTTCACTATCGGGATACGGCTTTGTTTGTTTTTCTTAACTTCCCTGTCTAGAATCTCTATGGGTTCTTCCACAAAGTTGAGGCTCTCGTTTAACTCGATATCCTCTAGTGGTATCACAAGAGTCTCATCAGATAAACACTTTTTCAAGTTTGAAACGTGGAAGGTAGGATGAATGTTATTTAGTTCTTGGGGTAATCGAAGTTTGTAAGCTACAGGACCAATTCTAGCAAGAATTTCGAAGGGTCCTATGTACCTTGGACTCAATTTGTCATGCTTTCCAAAGCGTATCATGCCCTTCCAGGGGGAGACTTTTAACAAGACGCGGTCACCAACCTGGAATTCCAAGGGTTTTCTTCGTTTGTCAGCGTAGCTTTTCTGTCTATCTCTAGAAGCTTTAAGTCGCTCCCGAATTTGTATGATTTTCTCGGTGGTTTCTAGAATGATTTCCGGACCAGTGAGAGCACTGTCAGGAGTTTGACCTCTAGCTAGCTGCGTGTCACCCACTTCAGCCCAACACAGAGGGGATCTGCACTTGCGGCCATAGAGGGCTTTGAATGGAGCAGCCTTAATGCTAGTGTGATAACTATTGTTATAAGAGAATTCAACAAGGGGTAAGTGAATATCCCATGCTTTTCCAAAGTCTATCACGCAAGCTCGCAACATGTCTTCTAGTGTTTGAATCGTCCTCTCACTTTTTCCGTCGGTTTGTGGATGGTAGGCTGTACTCATGTCCAGCCTAGTTCCCAAAGAGTTTTGTAAAGACTGCTAGAAACGAGAGGTGAATCAACTATCTCGGTCCGAAATAATAGATATTGGTACACCATGCAGTCTAACAATATCCTTGAGGTAAGTTCGGGTTAGTTTCTCCATCTTGTCGGTTTCTTTTATTGGCAAGAAGTGTGCGGATTTGGTTAATCTGTCGACGATTACCCAAATAGTATCATAACCACCCGAAGTCTTGGGTAATTTGGTTATGAAATCCATTGTAATCCGCTCCCACTTCCATTCAGGGATTTCAGGTTGTTGTAATAAACCTGAAGGTTTCTGGTATTCTACCTTGACTTTAGCACAAGTAAGGCACTTGGCCACAAAGGTAGCGATTTCGGCCTTCATATTAGGCCACCAGTATAGTTTCTTAAGGTCCAGATACATCTTGTCTGAACCTGGATGAATGGAGTATCGGGTTTTGTGAGCTTGATTCATAACCATGTCTCTGTAACCACCGAACTTTGGTGTCCAGATCCGGTTCATGAAATAATAGACTCCATTATCCCTGACTTCGAAGTTTTTATTCATTCCTCTCAGGGTTTCACCTGCCACGTTTTCGGGTTTCAAGGCTTCTAGTTGAGCTTCTTTGATTTGTGTGGACATATGTGAATGGATTGTCATGGTCAACGACTTTACTCGGTGTCCCGAGTATTCTTTTCTGCTAAGGGCATCAGCTACTACGTTTGCTTTACCAGGGTGATAAAGAATTTCACATTCGTAGTCGTTCAGTAGCTCCACCCATCGTCATTGTCTCATGTTCAGCTCTTTCTGATTGAAGATATGCTGGAGACTTTTATGGTCCGTGAATATTGTGCATTTCGTGCCATATAGGTAATGCCTCCAGATCTTCAGAGCAAACACTACCGCTCCTAGCTCAAGGTCGTGTGTTGTGTAGTTGACTTCATGCATCTTAAGTTGTCTGAAGGCGTAGGAGATAACCTTTCCTCTTTGCATAAGTACACACCCAAGCCCTTGATTTGAAGCATCACAGTACACTACAAAGTCCTCTGTCCCTTCGGGTAGGGACAGGATCGGTGCACTGCACAAGGCTTGTTTGAGCGTTTGGAATGCGGTTTCTTGCTTCTCTCCCCAGTTATAGGTTACACCCTTTTGCGTCAGGGTGGTAAGAGGTTTACCGATTTGGGAGAAATTTTGAATGAACCTGCGATAGTAGCCAGCAAGACCTAAGAATTGTCGGATTTCTGTAGGAGTTGTGGGTGCTGGCCAGTTTTCAATTGCTTTGATTTTGGAAGGGTACACGTGTATTCCTTCTGAGTTGACCACGTGACCTAGGAATTCAACCTTCCTAATCCAAAACTCGAACTTTGAAAACTTCGCATAAAGTTTTTCGGTCCTAAGGGTTTGTAATATTTGAAGAAGATGTTGGCCATGTTCTTCTTTGCTTCTTGAATAGACAAGGATGTCGTCGATGAAGACTATGACGAATCTGTCCAGGAATGGACGACACACTCTGTTCATTAGATCCATGAACACAGCAGGTGCATTCGTCAATCCGAATGGCATCACAATAAACTCGTAATGACCATAACGAGTTCTAAATACGGTCTTGGGAACATCTTCCTCCAAAATCCGTAATTGGTGATACCCGGATCTTAAGTCTATTTTCGAGAAGTAGTTCGCACCTTGAAGTTGGTCGAACAGATCGTCAATGCGAGGTAAAGGGTATCGGTTTTTTACGGTGAGTTTATTCAGCTCGCGGTAGTCTATGCACATGTGGAATGATCCATCCTTCTTCTTTACGAACAAAACCGATGCTCCCCAAGGTAAGAAGCTTGGTCTTATGAAACCTTTGTTAAGGAGTTCGTTAAGCTGGCTGGACAATTCTTGCATTTCAGGAGGTGCAAGACGATAGGGGGATTTGGCTACGGGGGTAGCTCCAGGGATTAAGTCGATTCGGAATTCGACTTGTCGTTCGGGAGGTACTCCTGGAAGATCATCGGGAAAAATATCGGGAAAGTTGCAGACCTCTGGAATGCTCGCGATATCTTTCACTTCTTGCTTTTTGTCTACCACGTGAGCTAAGAAAGCACAGTACTCCTTGCGAAGATATTTATGTGCTTTGATGCAAGAAATGATCTGAAGGGTTGCTCCGGGTTTGTCGCCATAGATAATAAGAGTTTCGTTAGTTGGAAAGTTCAAACGAACAGCTCTTTCATAACATAGGATGTCGGCATGGTTGGGGCACAACCAATCCATACCTATTATGATGTCAAAACTTCTGATAGAGACCGGCATAAGGTCTATTGGAAAAGACAAGTCATTCAAGGCAAGGATACATCCTATGTATATATCATTGGTGGATTCGGATTTCCCGTTAGCCATTTCTGCTGTAAAAGTTTCGTTTAGTAGTTGGGAGTTTTGATTTAGTAGATGTTTAAAATTATGGCTCACGAAGCTCCTCTCAGCACCACAATCAAATAGAATGCATGCATAAGTATTATTGAGAAGGAACGTACCCGTGACCACAGCAGGGTCTGCCACCGCTTCTTCATGACCCAGTGCTAAAATCCTCCCAACTCCACCGGCATTTCCAGCCTTTGGACAATCTTTCTTGAAATGCCCCACATCACCGCATTGGTAGCATGCTCGGCCTACTCCAGCGGCAGGTACATGGTAAAGGGGTTGAGGTGGTATTCTACAGAATCGGGCAGTATGCCCTTTCCTGTTGCAGTTTCTGTTGGGGTACAAAATTATTCATGATTGACTTTGTAATTGTTTGACTTTTGTAAAACCCACTTGTATGTGGTGCATTAGCCTTTTGACCCATGAGAGATAGAGAGTGAGAGAGAGACATGTAAACACCTCTATAAATAGTGGGCTCATACCACTTGTAGAGGTGTGCTTGAGAGATGTAAAAGTGAGTGTGTAAGTGTGTGTTATTTATGTAGTCTAGATCTAGATCCTTTTTGTGTAACACCATATACAATCAATACATCTCTTGAACACCCAAATCACCATGTTCATTGTGCAAACTTTAATTCTGCATGCCAAACCATGTTCTTATGTCACTACAATTGGTATCAGAGCGGGTCTTCAAGATCAAGGTGATTTTTGAAGAACGATTCTCGGTTTGGCAACATTTGTCACAATTGGAGCATTTTTGGTGAGTCTCTCTCTATGATCTCTCTTAATCTCATTGAATTTGTGCATTGCGTTCTTGATTATTTGATCGTTATGTCTCAATGGATCAAAATTCGTTTTCACCCCATTGATTGATCCATTTTTTGTTGCTTAGATCAAAAAGTTCTTAAACAAAATCATATTAGATCCATTAAATGCCCAAAATTCGTATTGATATTGTATCAAGCTACCGATTACTATTCATGCCCATAATTTAGCCCATTGATAGTGTTGCTTGAGTCTGCAGATCGATCCAAACGAAATAATCACTGTTTTAAGCCCAATAAATTGTTAGTTCGATTCAATCAATATTACTGGTACTCATTTCTTTACTTCGTCGTTTGCTTCTATGGTGATACGTTCTGATGATAGAAACGAGTTCATCAGTTGATTTTTTTTTTCGCTTCTTCGTTCATACTAATCAATCAATAATCTGTGATTCTAAACTTGTGAATTGATTTGATTTGATGTCTTCAATATCAAAAGTCGATTATGATCAAGTAATTTTCGATTAATTTTTTTTGCTTGATGAAATTGGTCAAGATCTTCCATAATTTTGTGAAGAACATGGTTAGAACAGCTGATTGAACATATATTGATCTACAACTTGGTGTTGGAATCTTCGATTTCATATTTCTAGATGTTTGACTTCGAAAAGTCAATCCCAGAAAAAGTCAAACACGATTTCTATGGATTGATTCATTAAATTGAATGTTGAAATCGTTGGTTTGAGTTGAATATGCGATATAGATGTCGAAATCATGATTGATTGGAGGATCAATTTCGAAAATTGTTGGGTTTATGGTCTTGATGACGAACGAGACTTGAAAGAAGGAACACACTGAGAAAAGTTGATTTATTTGTTGTCGATGTCTGGAAAAGCGAACAATTGATGTCGATAATCGAAGTTTTTGGTTCTCAATCGAAGATTTTGGGAGTTGGCAGTCAATTTTTGGGAGTTATGGAGTCGATGTATTTGATTTTGATGTGCGAAGGCTTAGAAGTAACTGGCTAGTCGATGATTGATTTTGGATTTGGAATTGAAATCGAATGTTTGATGTTGATGCTTTGGAATGAAACTCAAAAAGAACGAAGATTTTGAATGTCAATGATTGAGTTTGGTTCGCGATTGCTGATTGTGGTTGTTGGTTTGATTTCGAATCCTTACAGGTTGATAGTCGAGAGTCGATTTTGGGTATTGAAAGTCGATTGTTCAATGGTCGATGGTATTTATGTTCATAACTGAAAAGCAAAGAATGAAAGTTTGTATTTGGAATTCGATTTTGGAAGTTACTCATTTGGGGTCGATTGACGAACAGTTTGTTTTGGGAAAGATATGGAGAGATTGAAAAGCGAAAGTATGATTTTTGGATGTCGACGAGTTTTTGGATGCTTGTTACTGAAAAATGAAGAGAACAGATGGGTTTAAGGAAATCGATTTTGGGGTCCCTGTAATGTAAGGAACGAAGAACTGTAAGAATGAAAAGTCGATTCAGAGGTATTCAGAGGTTACTGTTCATTAAGAGACTTCGAATGCTTCGAATTCGTGTGTTTGGGAAGATGATTTTCATACGAAGAGGAGAGAGAAGGAAAATCTTCGTATGTTTGGTTGCAAAATTTTCGTGTGTTTGGATGCAGTTTTGTGCGAAGCGAACGAAGGGAATTGTCTGAGAAACAAAATTGGGGAGGAAAGAAGGAAAAGTTTTGCATATGGCCCTTATAGTTTCGACTGTTTGACAAATTTTAAAACTCTTCGTATGATTGGGAAAAGTCTTCGTATATTTTGATCAAAAATCAAAATTTTCGAATTCAGCCCCTGAACTTTCGAATATTTGGCAACCTCCACAATTAATTGAAGTTTCGAATGTTTGACACTTTTCACCCAAATTCGAAAATTTTCTGAATTTTCGAATATTTGGGACAACTCTTCGTATGTTTGGAACACAAATGGCAGAATTTTCGAAAATAGTCCCTGAGGCTTCGAATGTTTGGCGGTTCATACCCAAATTCGAAAAAGGACTGTTTTTGCTGAAAATTGAAGAAAATGCATTTCAAGCCCCTGCAGTTTGTGCAAATTGACGCTTTCTACCCAGCTTTGGAAAAGGGGGAGAGTTTTGCATATTTGGATGTTTTGGGTGCACCAGGTCACTATAGAATCTTGAAATTGACAATTTCTACCCATTTTTGAGAAATTTTGTCAAAGGCGATCCGTGAACGAAGCTAAAAATTCAATATTTTTTGGATTTTCCGGATTAAAGCACAAAGTTTATGCCACATGTTAAGGGGGAGTTTTGACACGAAAAATTCCGAATAGAGCACGTTCTCTTTCCTTGAAGGTATTATAATCAATTTTCGATTATAAAAAGGGGGAGAAATTTATATGGAAATTCGAACTTGAATTTTTCATATTACGCTTATTTGAAGACCGAAGTGATCTTGATGTTTTGAAGCTTACGAAATGATGCAATTGGAAGCTCGAAAATGATTTATTTTCGAAATGGGTTTGGAATTATTGAAGATTTTTGGGATGTGTTTTTATGCGCAACTTTTGGGTGATTATTTGGAGTTAATCATTCGTTGCTGCTCGGTTTGTATGGTTTCACATCCTAGAGCCCAAATTGAAGAATCATGGAAGAATTGAAGATTGAAGTTTGTTTCGACATGTGTCACGCTTGAGGCTCAGATCGCGTAGTTGCTCGATTTTGGAAGATTTGAAGTGGGTCATTCATTCCTAACTTTGAGGGGGAGAATGTTGGGGTACAAAGTTATTCATGATTGACTTTGTAATTGTTTGACTTTTGTAAAACCCACTTGCATGTGGTGCATTAGCCTTTTGACCCATGAGAGATAGAGAGTGAGAGAGAGACATGTAAACACCTCTATAAATAGTGGGTTCATACCACTTGTAGAGGTGTGCTTGAGAGATGTAAAAGTGAGTGTGTAAGTGTGTGTTATTTATGTAGTCTAGATCTAGATCCTTTTTGTGTAACACCATATACAATCAATACATCTCTTGAACACCCAAATCACCATGTTCATTGTGCAAACTTTAATTCCACATGTCAAACCATGTTCTTATGTCACTACAGTTTCGGCACTGCATTTCTTGGCAATTTTCGTTGTGGTGAAAATTACACTTGTTGCATTTAGGGAGGGTACCAGCATAGGGATTTGTTGATGCAAAGTTATTGGACACAGCAGCAGGTACAGTAGCGGGTATGGGAGCAGGTACAGTAGTAGCATGGACTGTCACTACTTGTTGCTTCTTTGCTGGTTCCAGAGGAGATTTGCCCTTCCCCTTGTTCCAAACCCTCTTCTTGATGTTGTTGTTATTCTCCTTGGGTTGTTCTGGAGCAGAGACCACAGAGTTTTGACGGGCTCCGTGGTCGATTAGAGATTGTACCAGTTCTTTGGCATTGTCAAAAGTAATAGGCTTTGAAGCTAAAACACTTGACTGAATTTGGGGCGACATACCCCAAATATATCTCTCAATCTTTATGCTCTCGATAAGAACCATATATGGGCAAAGAATTGCCAGATCACAGAACCTATTGGTATAGGTTGATATATCAGAACCAACCATTGTAAGAGCCTATAGTTCTTGCTCCAGTTTCTGTATTTCCCATCGCGGGCAGTATTCCCGCATTAACATGGCTTTTAGGCTCTCCCAGCTGATGGAGTTAGCCACAACTAGAGTAAGTGACTTAATGTGGCCATTCCACCACGTTAGAGCCCTATCAGAAAAAGTACAGGCATCAAATTTAACTTTGCTACCCTCAGGACAGGAGCAAATTTCGAAGATTGCTTCCGTCTTTTCTATCTACTGTCTTAGTGCCATAACTCCCCCAGTCCCATTAAAGGTCTTGGGTTTGGCATTAGAGACATCCTTATAAGTGCATTCTCGCGAATGCCCATGACTTTCGCCATGGTTAGAAGGATGTGCACCGACTCCCGACCCACTAACACCAGGAGTATGAACGTGAGACATGGCAGCCGCTACAGCCGCCGTGATCGTCGCTTGAAACATAGCGGGATCGAATTGATGAGGTGGTGGTGGGGGTGGCATCGGTGCTTCATTGGTGTTCATACGTCTTGGATTTCTACGAGGAGGCATCACTTGCTATAAAAGTCAAATAGATAAAAAGATAGTGAGATATCAAGAAGTAATATGAATTTGATATCTCTGAACTAAACACTTAATTCAACATGAATCTTACAAAGAATTAGAAATAGAAATCCACTGCAAGTACAACTTGCAACAGGATAATATGAAATTGAATGGTTATTTTTCAAAAAGTATGAATGTACATGTCAACTGTATTGGTATATTAAGTATATAAGGTCCAGAAAACTTGACCTTAAAGGAGGATTATAATATACCCCAATACTGAGAAAGTGTCGACATCAAACCAACCTACCGGAAAAATAAAATTTTCGCGGTTGTATCGAAAGTATAAAAAATAACACTGGAACATTTCTGCATCCAAAACTTTGGAATAAGATGATTATTGAAACTGTAATAACTCTTGTTGAAGCAAAGTGCTTATTGTTTTATTGATACTTGATTTGTACATAACGTAGAAAGTAGTATACACATTCGATATAGAAAGTAGAAAGTAGAAGTAGTGCGAACACTACTTGCGATGGTTTCTACGACGATTGCTAGGTTCCGCTTCGTCTTGCGCTTTCCAGCGCCTTTCTTGGGCAGCTTGATGCTCCCTTAGTTCTCTGATCTCTGATTCAGCAGCATTAAGTTGCCTTTGAAGGGCTTCAGTATGGTGCTAGGTGTCATCTTGCATCTCGTCAAGACGAAGGATATCTGCAGTGTTAGCCTGTGCAACCGCATTCACCTCTAGGATCCGATTGATCGACATCCTTGATTGATCGAACTGCCGGGCTATCCGGTTTACTATAACTGGAAGAGCTCTGTCAGCAGTTCCTCCTCTAGATACGTTATAGAAACCTCGTGTCATTCCGTATGGAGGGCGTTGGCCGTCTTGTCGACTCCAATGGTTTATGTATTGGCCCCACTCAGGTACTGGTCCTGCGTCCTCTTGCCTCTGGGGACGCTCCCCAGGGTTGCAGACCTGTGGCTCTGTATCCGTACCACTTGACTCGCTGTCCTCAAAGGGTTCTTCGTCTGAGTCTGTGATCCAGCCTGCATTCTATGGATTGTAGGGGTCTCCCGGTAAATTGGGTGCAGCCATAGGTTCTGTATTAGAAATAAGATTAGTAAAATACTCTCCATAGTATTTTAATCTTTGTATTCTGTTCTATAGTTCTTCTGAATATGTATGGAAAGTTTTAGACATGTCTCAACACTACTATCACTCCCAAACACATGTTGGTCATATCTCAAATCAATATAGTTGATCAGGCTATATAAATTCCAGATATGATTACATAACTGCTCAGGTTTGACTATAGTGCTCAACATCCAAATACTTTTAAGTTCTTATGATTGTGATATTGTACTTGTAAGTATGAGTGTGCTTTTATGACTGTGATACTTTACTTGTGAGGGTTAGTATACTTCTTATAAAAATACTTAAATCTTTAAAAGTATACTTGTAGTCAGAGCTCCTTGCCCTGATGTATTTATAGCTTGTATATCTTTTATTGATTGATATACTGAGTTCACTATAAACATGCTCTGATACCAACCTATCACACCCCCAAACCAGACGGCGGAAACGTCTGGGGGTGGAGGACTTGAATTGTAGTATCACAACACATGCATCATAGTAATCAAAGTACAAACAACCATTGTATTTAAAAAGTATAAATATTTACATGTGTTCAATCATTGTATATTGAACCACAATATAGTTATACAAAAGAAGATATGACTCAATAAAGCTCCATCTTCTCAAAAGCTCGTGGAGAACCTGTGTATTATTTCCCTGAGAATACAAGTAATTTGAAAAGAGAGTATCAACATAAAGTTGAGTGAGTGCATAAATGTTTATGTTTGAAAGAGTATCTCTGTATCTTGTATATGTAAACTGTTCCAGAAAATCGTATATTTTCTGTTGTATATGAAAAGTAGTTTTATTCCCATAAAACCGTTCTCTTTGTATCAATGTTTTGTATTTGTATTCCTTTATGAAAACTTGTAACTGAGAGTGTGCCTGGCTCCGCCAGCTCTTATTGAAAACTTTATTGAACCATTGTAGTTTGTATTCTGAAAACTAGTACTTTAAAGGTGTACTTTCGTTTACTTGTTTATACACTAACATATTGTTAATATCTTTTTAATGAGTTCTTATAACCATACTATGATGGATGTCCTGAAACAAACGCTTTGTGGGCGTTTAAACTGTTGATAACAATTGCCACTCATCGGCGTGTATGCCTGACTATAGCTAGCAGCCTGAGTGCGGGGTTCTCAATCCCGATATAGATCTACACACAACTTGTTTCGATCCCCGAGGCTGGAGATTCTGGTTATAATGTCAGGGCTTTACCTTGGCTGTCTAAAATGAATTAAACAACCTGAATGTCTCATAAAAAGCATATAAACGTTACATGTATATTAGTTTAAGAAAACCCAATCATTCTGAAATAAATGATTGAAAGTATGTTCTTAATTTAGTATTTCAAACATGTATTTGATAAGTGTAAACCTTGATTTGTTCTGTATCAAAACCCTAGTTTCTTGTAAGACTGTGTATTCTTGTATTATGAATTCTTGTTCTATGTATAAATTATACCTATTATAATTTATATGTACTTTCTGAATGTGTATATAACTGTATTTAGCATGTAACCCCTTGCTCAACGTGTTACAAAGGTGTTTGAATTGATGAAATAACTTTTATATTTACATACATACACAATTTCATATACAAGTAAAATTTAAACGACACTCGGACAGATAACCGGAATTATAAGCCCACATCCAAACAAGGAAAAGGACCCAGAATGAGTTATCAGTCCTAAGCCTTTTAAATCTTATTTATATACATATATATATATATATATATATATATATATATATATATATATATATATATATATATATATATATATATGAATTTTGGGGAAAAATATAAGATTATAAAAGAGTTTGATGTTTTGAGTATTTTTTAGATAATTTAATGTTATTTTATCATGATTTGAATCATGATTTTATAACACAAAGTTCTTGTGTTATGCTTGTATTCCCCCCCTTAAAACAGTAGAAATTATGAAAATACGGGGGTATGTACTCACTTGATAGGTGGTGAACCGGACAGAGTTTCGTTTCACGAAAAGGAGTTTATTTGTCGAGAAACCGGCTCAAATTGGGCAGAGTTTCGACAGGAGAGAGGTTACTTCTCGGGAATCTCGGGGCTATGAGGCTTGCTTAAGGTCCGAGACTTGATACCGGGGCTTTAGGGGTTGTATGAGAGCTTATGGAAGTGAAAAGGGTGAATGTGTGTGAAATTTGGTGTGAAAAAAGGGGTTTCTTCGGAAGCCCTCGCATGCTATATATAGTCCGAAGGTTCGGACCCGGAGCTATGCGAGGCTGACACGCGTCGGACAGGGGGCTTACTTCGGACCGAAGGATCGCAGGGTGTTAGTCTCGGATTGGACCAAACCTCGGTCCAATGGGAAGAGGCCACGTGCGAAGGAGGGTGTCCGAGGGGTGTGCGAGGTTGAGGTCCGGTGTATCTCCTGCGAGGTTGTCCTCTTCTTAGTGGACCTCGGCTGCGGTCCAATCAGGAAGTGCCACGCATGGGTTCGTCCACTCAGCAGCTGCCACGTGCGAGGGTGACGTGGCATGCGAAATTGCCTGGTTTTTCCCATTTTTTCTTTATTTTTGTGCCAGACTTGCGAAAATCATAACTTTCGCATACGAGCTCCGTTTTTGGCGTTCTTTATATGCACGCGTAGGTAAAATCATACTCTACGACTTTCGTTTAGACTTTTTCGGGTAATTTTGAGATTATTTTTAATATTATTATTTTAAACAGACCGGGACGGGAATCCGTTAAAAATTCATAACTTCTTCATCCGACGTCCGTTTTCGTCTGTCTTTTTACCGAAGTACTACTACCGACGAGACCTTCAATTCTCGTTTAGGTTGTGTTGGCTAAAAATCGCTCGATCTTTATTTCGAGTTTTTAGCTGTACACTGCTATACTGAAACTTAGAAAAATCATAACTTCCTCATACGAAGTCAAATTTTTCCGTTCTTTTTATGAAAGTTCTCGGTTTAACATAAACTATAACTTTCATTTAGATTGTTAAAGCTAAAAAGCCTTTTATTGAAAATTCAGTTTTTACACTAAATAGTGTTTTGCCGGTTTTGTCGTGGATTTTCGATTGGTCATAACTTCTTCGTTATAACTCGGATTTTAGTGCTCTTTATGTTTTTGGAAACCTTGTTACAATCTTTATCACTTGGTTCATCCCAATCGAGATTGCTAAATAATATATTTTTGAGGGTCAATTCTGTAACTATGCACCTTATGCTAAAATTTCTCTTTATTATTATAAAAAGAACTACAAATTGACCTATACTATTACATAGGTTTGAAATAACGATTTGTTACAACGTAAATATACCCTGATTCGAAAGTGGGTATAAACCAGCAAAATACTCAAAGAAGAGGGGCCAAATACAAAATTTGAATCTTCTTCTTCAATTCGTTCCTAATGCGAAAGAACGAGTAGCATCAGTTGAAAGTTTAATGTAACACCTAGAATTTAGAAGACCAATGATGGAAAGAAAAACCCTAAATCAAGAAGGCTACTCGTCGAGTCCAAGAGGATAACTCGATGAGTAGGAGCAGATTTTGGGACGCGGTTGGAGTGACCTACTCGACGAGTTGGAGGACCAACCCGACGAGTTGGTATGGGTTTGGGAAACCCTAAAACCGGGCCTTAGTACCCTATTTAAGCATCTTATTCTCCTCCCATCAGCCCCATTTACAGTCCCCAAGTCCTAAACCTTAACCCATGAAACCCTAATGCTTGTGAGCCATTTTTTAGTGAACCTTGTATGATTTGAAGCTTGTGAAGAAGAGGAGAAGCTTAAAGTTTTAAAAGGAAGCTAGTAGATGTAGAAACCGCATCTTATCCTCTCCATTTTCTGGTAAGAAAGTCTCAACCTTGCTTAATAGATTGATAGATCTCTCTACCTTCACTTTATGAGGATTTTGGTCCATGAAGCTTAGTCCTTAGGTAGTGGACATCCCAAGTGGTTTACATTTCAGACCTGGGATCTAGAAGGGGTTCCATGGCATAAACGTGCAAACTTTATGACCATGGAAGCCCGATGCAAGCTTAAAGATGTTATTATGACCTTTTGGAGCCCTAAAGGCCATGCAAGGAAGAAAAGTCTGAGACTTTACGTACTCATTTTGTATTTAGGACCTAGATCTCGGTTTTCACGCTTTGGATTGAAGTATTATGGTTTTTGGACAAAGGTTTATGTTCTAAAAGAGTTAGGGTTTGAGCTTAACCCTTGTAGGGAAAGTATTAATGGGTAAAGTTGGAAACTTTACCCCTCCAGTAGTATTTCCAGAATGTATACGAAGTTTGAAGCTTGGATCTGAAGTGTAAGGGATTAATCCATTAAGATAGCCCAAACAGACTGAGGGACTCGACACGTCCAGGGAGGGACGTGACGAGTTGAAGTGAGCTGTCCCGATTTTGTTCGCGGTATAACTCGACGAGTTGATACGATAAATCACGACCATGAGTAGCCAGGGAACTCGGCGAGTCAGGGGTTAATTCGACGAGTTGGATCACGATTTCAGGATTCTGAGTTTCACAACTCGACGAGTTGGTGGAGCAACTCGGGACAAACTCGTCGAGTTGAGTCAATTCGGAGCATTGACTTTGACCGTTGACTTTGAATTTGACCAAGGTTGATCTAGCTTGACTTTTGAGGGTATTTTGGCCTAAGTGTTACTTTGGTATTGGTAGTTTGGGGAGCCGAAGGATTAGTAGTTCGGGAAATTGCCAGTTAGCAGCCAGAAGAGTATCAGCCAGATTTTAGCAGTGCGAGGTGAGTCTCCTCGCTGTTTGTATGGGTCTAAGGCACCAACGTCGGCCCTTTTAGTTTATGTATGATAGGAAGACCCGGGGGTTAGCCCTAGGCATTATCCATGAAAGACCACGAGGCGGCTCCTGGCACATAGTATGATATTATGTATGGTAGGAAGACCCGGGGGTTAGCCCTAGGCAATATGTATGAAAGACCAGGAGGTGGCTCTTGGCACACTATATGTTATTATGTATGAAAGACCAGGAGATGGCTCCTGGCACACTGTATGCTGATTAGCTAAGTAGAGTAGTATGTATGCTAGTTGTCTTTGTGATGCTTGCATGGAAGACCATGGGGTTGCTCTTGGAAATTGTCTGTAAGACCCAGGGGGTGGCCCCCGGCTTGGCAAGAAAGACCACGTGGCGGCCCGTGGCATAATGGCAAGACAATGTGCGGCACCCAACACCTTATTTGGTTATGATATATGTATGGCTCATGGTTATGTATGGCATGTATTGATCAGCTGATATGTATGGTATGTGGTATCTGGTATCTGGAAAACTCACTAAGCTTCGTGCTTACAGCTTTCAACTTTTGTTTCGGGTAATTAAGTTTTCAAGTGAAGGAGCTCGCGGCGATCGCAGCGCATCACACTATGTTTCCACACTATATGATCTTTGGCATTGAAACTCTGATACTTGTTTTATTTAGAATGCGTTTCAATGTTTTGAGCAAAGTTACTAAGTGGTTTTAATTAAACAAAAATTAAATTTTTGTTCTTGAATTTTGGGATGTTACAAGTTTGTATCAGAGCCTTGGTTTGAGGGATTCGGACATACGTCGGGTATGTCTGAACTCAAACTGAGGACTTGGTATGGAAATTTTCAAAAGAAAATCATTTTATTAAAAAGAATTTCTAAGCAAAGAAATGGGTGTGATGCGTGCAATCGACCGAGCTCAAGTAAGTGGTTCCCAAAATACCAATACATGTTTGTTATGTGATATGATATGATTATGTGATTCGCATGCTAGATTATGGCTAAGGATCTAATTGAGATGCCTTTGTATGCTTATGTGAGCTCGTAGATTTGCATGCTTGAACTGATCAGCTGGTGGTAGGATGGCCTATTTAGATTATGTCTGATTGTATGAGCCTTGAATTGCATGCTATTATAGATTCCTGAAAAGAGGACAAAATGGATGGTTGGTTTGATTTTCCGTTTGTCCGAATGATGCTTGCTTTGTGCTTTGTGGGACTTCGAGTGATGGGAGTTAGCTACTAGATGAATACGTTAAGTCACATGTGACCAGGGTTGAATAATCTTAGAGTGTTGGATTTGACCCTATTACGCAACTCTCGTTTGATTCTAACTGTTGTAGGGATGAGTCCTTTACTCGAAGGATTATCTGAGCCTCGTCATGTGTGATGGTATTCATGTAGTGGTTAATTGGCATCATGAAGAGTCTTTCAGCAGCTGAGGATGGGGTGGGTTCGGGAAACTAGGAAAGCCTAGGATATGCTTCAGAGGGTTAGTAGTATGGTTTAGTAAGTACTGGCATAATGGTTTGAGAAAGTGACTTGGAGGATTTGGGATGACTGTTGAGGAAAGTATGGATAGGTGTGCAACATAGTATTGGGCCCGTACTACTGAAAGCACAAGATCCATACTCAAATCGGTAAGAGTCTTGGAAAATCTAAGAAGCTTATGGGGAAAGGACCCTTGGTTATGTTTGACAATTGGAATGTTGTATTTCATATTGGAGATGAGCTCTCAAGGAGATGATCCAGGTTCGGGTTTTGGCTCAGGTGCAAATGCTGAGGCGATTAGCGAGCAATTGTGAGAGTTTATTTCATCAGAGGTTTCTCGCTATCTTTCGGAAATAGTGGAGAAGCGCTTGGGCGCGTTCCGTACAGAGTTTATGTCTTGTTGGATTAGTGTCTAAGTACATAACTATAATTGGTATGTACTTTACCCGACTTGGCATGGTCCATTTGGGTTGCATGGCATCAAAACAATTGGATAGACAAAATGAGAAAAAAGGATACTACTGATTTATATTAATATATTATAAGTTCTAATTTATTAATATGAAATCATATTATTTAATTAGTATTGATCAAGAATTAATTTAGAATTAATTTAGTGATCAAAAGGAACTAATTAAATATGGACTCTTATATATGGTTGGCCAAGTTCATTTAGGTTAGGCTAAGCTTGTATGGATAGTCCATGGAGTTTTTAACCCATGGATCCTATGGAAAGGAAAGGTCATGGGTATTAGAGTTTGATGGGTTTTGAGCATTTCTAACACTCCTAAGTGTACATGCAACCCTAGAAAACCTTGGATCTATGTTTGTCCAAAATACATGCAAAATAATTTTTCCAAGGTTTACAATCCTATCTAGCATGCATGGGGAACTTTAATCATAAAAGATAGCTACAATTACATACCTTGTAGTTGGTTTGATTCCTTGAAAACCTTGAGAGCCTAGCACCCCAAGTGTGATGCCTCAAATGTTGCACACAACACCAAATGCTCTTGGAATAAACTTTGAGAGAAATGTCTAACACACAAAATCGGGCTAGTCCTCTTGTCTCTCTAGTGTAGCCGATTTGGTAGATCATATGTTCTTTATACAGTGTGTTGCATTAGGGTTACACCATGTAAACCCTAATGTAACATGACTCTTCATTTCCATGACCCATGGGTTTGTAACTCCCATGGAGCGTCCATGGAGCATCCAATGGACCTTAGCCCAACTTGATATCCATGGAGTCTTTAGCCCACTATTCAAGTTATGGATGATTTACATAATCAACCCATATATTTAATTAGTCTCTTTTTGATCACTTAATTAATCCTAGATTAATTCTTGATCAATACTAATTAAAAAATATTATTAATATATTAGAACTTATAATATATTAATATACCACAAGTGTTATTTCTCTCATTTAGTCTATCCAAGTGCATGATGCCATGCAACCCAAATGGACCATGTCGGGTTGGGTCGAGTACATACCAGAAATAGTTATGGACTTAGACACCTTATCCAACAGTCTCCTACTTGGATAAGTCTAATAATTATAACTGCAAGTATGACTTCAGGAACCGATCAGCAATCGTAGCTCTTTTCAAGGTCTCTCAGAACTGAGAAGATGATGATACACCATTTATGATAAGTGATCATATAATCCTCTGTTCTAGATATCCGCCGGACAAATACATGGAACACTGCCTTACTTATTGTCCAGCAGTTTGTTTCCCGATTTCCGTTTTGTTTGACATAGAACTTAATTGAACACATCAACTTAGTTCTGACCGGGCCCGGTACATAGGTCAAAACAAAATCATCGAGGGACCCAGATATCGCTTCTAATCCAAGAAGGAACAGATAAACTTGGACTCATATGCTTGTTCTACTACTTGTTAAATCACACACAAAGGCACGTTTTTCAACATCGAGTTACCAATACGTTTTCGCACGATCAATGTATAACCAACTCATAGACAATAAATCATATCTCTAGGTTTGAAGACTTATATGATGTTATCGTCTCGCGATCACTTGAGATAAATTCCATGAAGTGATACCAGTGAGCGTGGGTTGAATCCAATACTCAAAATTTATGAGCACTCATGAGTGTTGAGGCCATGTCCAACATCTTAGACCTCTACAACCAACTCATGACAGTCTTAATTCATATCTACTTCCAACATATGACTGACTGTGGATAATTTGAATAATATGTAAAACACAACATAAATATTCTGGAAGTCAAAACATGCAAAAGAAATACTAGTAAACGATTGACAAAAGATAGCAACACTTTACTCATAAATAAACACAACTTTTATTCATCATCAAATGTCAATTACATTTTACAAATTTCAAAATTGTCTAACTACTAAAACTAATATCATCCTTCAGCCCTATGCTCCTTGCATGCTGGAGATGCTTAACCCTACCTAGTCCCTTCGTGAGGGGATCTGCTGGGTTCTCATCCGATGATACCCTCTTTGCCACGAGGAGTCCTTCTTCTATTCGATGTCTGATGAAATGGTATTTTCTGTCAATGTGTCTGGATCTACTGTGATCCCTTGGTTCCTTTGCTAAGGCAACTGCATTTTCACTATCACAGAAAATATCTATGGGCTCCTTTATAGCTGGTACAACTCCAAGGTCTCCAATGATGTTCTTCAGCCATATTGCCTCCTTTGTTGCCTCGCTTGTCGCTATATACTCTGATTCGCAAGTTGAATCAGCCACTGTCTCCTGCTTGGAACTTTTCCAAGAAATTGCTCCTCCGTTTAAGGTAAAGACCCAGCTCGACTGAGAGAGGAAATTATCCATATCAGTCTGGAAGCTAGCATCACTATACCCCATAACTCTCAAGTCATCACTCCCACCGAGGGTAAGGACCCAGTCCTTAGTCCTCCGCAGGTACTTGAGGATATTCTTTATCGCTGTCCAGTGAGCCTTACCAGGATTCCCCTGATACCTGCTAACCATGCTCAAAGCAAAGGCTACATCAGGACGAGTACACGTCATAGCATACATGATCGAGCCTACAGCTGAAGCATAAGGTACTTGACTCATTTCTGCAATCTCAACCTCGGTACTCGGGCTCTGAGTCTTACTCAATCTAGCATTACTCTGGATGAGTGACTCTCCTTTCTTGGAATCTTGCATGTTTAACCTTTTCAGAACCTTTTCCAAGTATGTACTCTGACTAAGTCCAATTAGTCTTTTACTCCGGTCTCTCAGAATCCTTATCCCTAGAATATAGGGAGCTTCTCCTAGATCCTTCATAGCAAAACACTTCCCAAGCCAGGACTTCACCTCCTGCAGGGTTGGGATGTCATTTCCTATGAGTAGTATGTCATCCACATACAGTACCAAAAAGCTAACTGTACTCCCACTAGCCTTGACATATACACAAGATTCATCTTCACTCCTCGAAAAGCCAAACTCTTTGACATTCTCATCAAAGCAAAGATTCCATCGGCGAGGTACTTGTTTCAATCCATAGATGGATTTCTCAATCTTACACACTTTATTAGAGTATTATGTGCTGACAAAACCCTCAGACTGATTCATGTAAACATCCTCAGTCAACTTTCCATTAAGGAAAGCGGTTTTGACATCCATTTGCCATATTTCATAGTCATGAAATGCATCTATGGCTAACAATACCCTAATAGACTTAATCTTGGCTACTGGTGAAAAGGTCTCATCATAATTAACTCCCGAAGTTTAAGAAAAGCCCTTTGCAACCAGTCGAGCCTTATAAGTGTGTACATTACCATCCATATCGATCTTCTTCTTGAAGATCCATTTGCACCCAACTGTCTTACGACCTGGTACATTGTCAACCAAGTTCCAAACTTGATTGTCATACATGGACTGTATATCGCTGTCCATTGCCTCTTTCCATTTAGCAGACTCGGGGCCTGCCATGGCTTCCGCATAGTTGTTAGGTTCATCTAGACTTACCAGTGTCTCATCATTGATACGTGTCTCACCTTCCGCAGTAATATGGAAACCATAGTAGTGCTCAGGTTCATTCCTAACCCTTATGGAACGCCTCAGAGGTACGGACTCGTCAATCGGATCAACAGAAGTTTCCTTCTCAAGTTGACTGCTAGGGTTTGAGGTTCCTTCATCACTTGACTCTTGAATTTCTTCAAGGTCAATTTGCCTCCCACTGTTTCCTTGGCTTATCAACTCTATCTCGCGAAAGACACCCCTCCTCGCTACAAAGACCACATTTTCACTAGGTCTGTAGAAGAGGTAACCAAAGGAATTTTGTGGGTAGCCGATGAAAATACACCTCTCACTTCGAGGTTCGAGCTTATCATGAGTCTCACGCCTCACAAAAGCCTCGCAACCCCAAATCTTGATGTGGGCTAGACTAGTAACTTTTCCACTCCACATCTCGTGAGGTGTTTTGGCAACCTTCTTGGTAGGGACCAGATTCAGGATATGGGCGACACTCTCTAAGGCATACCCCCAGAATGAGATTGGTAGCGAAGCTCGACTCATCATGGAACAAACCATGTCTAACAAGGTTCGATTACGCCTCTCAGCTACACCATTCAACTGTGGTGTCCTGGGAGGTGTCAATTGTGAGACAACCCCACATTCCCTAAGATAGTCGAGGAACATTATACTAAGATACTCACCACCACGATCGGATCGAAGCATCTTAATGTTCCTGCCCAATTGATTCTCTACTTCCTTTTTAAACTCCTTAAACTTATCGAAAGTCTCTGACTTATGCTTGATTAAGTAGACATATCCATATCTACTATAATCATCCATAAAAGTCACATAATAACGATTAACATCCCTTGTGGCAGTTTTGAAGGGTCCACACACATCCGTGTGCACTAGATACAACAAACCTTCACCCCTAACACAAGAACCTGTGAAGGGTGACTTTTCATTTTTCCAAGTAAGCATGATTCACAACTATCATCTGACTTTAAGTCAAATGATTCCAAGACTCCATCCTTTTGGAGTTGGCCTATGCGTTTCTTGCTTACATGTCCAAGACGACAATGCCATAATGATGCTTTATCCAAGTTATTATAATTAGTATAATCAATACACAACACATTATTTCCTAAATTATCTACAACAGACACAGCTTCATACACACCATCACAAGGTAATTCTTTAAAATAAAACACATTATTAAAGAAAGCATTTATTCCACCAACTTCAATATCAAAAGAAAAGGTAAACCCTTGTTTGTACAAAGCATGGAAGGAAATAACATTTCTTGCCATTTCAGGAGAATAACAACATTTATTCAAATCTAAAGTAAACCCACTACTTAGCAACAAAGTATAAACTCCAATCTTGGTGACAGGTGAAACTTTCATATTCCCCATGATCAAGTTTATCTTTCCATGCTCCACATTCTCACTTCTTCTTAGTCCCTGCAAATCAGAACAAATATGAATACCGCAGCCGGTATCAAGGACCCAAGAGTTATAATAGGGTGAGTTATTAGATAATATAGTGTAAATACCTGCATGGTTGGGTTTCACTTTCCCATCCTTCAAATCTTGCTGGTACTTTGGGCAGTTCCGCTTCCAGTGCGCCTTTTCATGGCAATAGAAGCATTCAGCCTCTTTGGGATCGGAAGAAGGTGTAACGAAACCTTTCTTGGTTCCGCTTGAAGAGGAGCCATCAAGGGTCTTACCCTTGGTACCCTTCGAAGGGTTCTTCCTCTTCTTCCCTCTACCTTTATCGATTGCCAGGACAGGTGATGAGTTTTGAGTAGTAGTAGGAGTGGTCACAAATGACTTGCCTTTAAGACCTGATTCTGCGGTCTTTAGGAGTCCTTGAAGTTTGCTGAGGGTGACTTCTTCCTTGTTCATGTGATATGTCATGCAGAATTGATCATAACACGATGGTAAGGAGTGCAAAATGATATCTATTGCTAGCTCCTCTGGGAAGTTGACATTCACCTTCATTAAACGGTCCACATACATTTGCATTTTTGCATGTGGTTCGTGATGGGTTCACCATCCTTCATTTGGGTTGTGATCATGGAGGAGATGATTTCATATCGCTCTTGACGAGCACTCTGGTGGTAGCGGTCCATCAAATCCTGGTGCATCTCAAAAGGATAGTAGTCCTCATAGGACTTTTGGAGCCCGGCTGTCATAGTGGCCATCATGATGCATGCCACTTTGGTAGCATCTCTTTAATTTACCTCATATTCAGCAAACTCCTCAGGAGTAGCAGTTGGCTCGGGTACCTTAAGCTCCTTGTCGAGAACATATTCTTTGTTCTCATACCGAGTTACCATCCTGATGTTCCTGATCCAATCTGTAAAGTTGGATCCATCAAAGATGACTCTCCCACAAAGGTTCATGAGAGAGAAAGATTCGGTAGGGTTTGAGCCAGGAGCAGTATTGTTGGAAGACATCTGAAAAGAAGAAAAGACAAGTTTAGTTTAGATATAAAGATAGTGCTTAATAAAACACCCAAAGGTAATATTAAGGCTAGGATCCAATCACAATATATTATAACTTAGAAGAGGGATGTCGTAATCTAAGCTAAAACATAATGAAAGGTAGGTGAATGACGATTCACCAATTTCCACCATGAAAAACGAAATATATAAGTTATTATGTTTTATTTGGTTTTAGAAACTCCTAGATTCTTTTGAGATTCATTGAACTTTTCAATGGCATGTTTCAATCTTGAGTGTGCCCTTCATGTTTTGTGACTGGGATACCGAGGATCACAAAACAAGGTGTGAAGTAACCATGCAAATTACTTGGTACCCTTAATGTTTTTCACTTAATCAATGTGCCGGTAAATCACACGCGCTCCATCGAGCTATGAAAAACCTTAAGTCACCCTTTGCCTACCTTGTTAAGTCCAAGTTAGTATGTCGGTTAACCACACACGCTCCACCAACGACTTAATCAAAGTGCAAAGTGTAATTTCATGGGTTAGCACCTTATTCACATTTTCCTAAAGTAACTAAGATTGAGAATTTATAAAACATTTAGTTACTTTATAATAATCATTATACTTTTTAATGAGATTTTAAGTCATTGTCCTACCCGTTCGGCTAACGAACCTCCACCAGTCAAGGAAGCGGTGGGTGAGAGTGGACACCCGTTAAGCTGTCATTTTATAAGCAACAACCTTATACCCCCTTATATATATATATATATATATATATATATATATATATATATATATATATATATATATATATATATATATTAACTTATAATATTATAAAGTATAAGGGTTGAATTTTAACTTTTAAAATTCTAGGGCTTGGAACTTAAAGTTTACTAGATGACTTTACATTCTCCAAAACTTGAGGGCAAGTTTTGTAACTTTACAAAACCTTTCAATTCATAACTTATGAGTTATTAAAAATGAAGACTCTTCATTTTTGTAATTTATGTGTTCTTTTAATGGCTTTAAAACAAATAGGCTTTTGGTTATCCATAACTTGAGGACAAGTTATGGACTCCATTAAAACACATAAAGATCATGAATTCAGCAATAAACAAGTAATTCCTATGATCTATCAAGAACTCATAAGAACATGAATAATCATATCAAAATTTCAAGAACATATGAACACATATAATCATGTAATTTTGATATTAGCCATTGTAATGGATTAGAACAATCATTAAACCATCTAAAACAAGTTTAATAACACCAAAACAGTTTAGGGTAATGTTTCTAGTCCATTTCCAGCAGCAAAAATCGAAATTTTGCACTCTGCATGGCCAACTCGTCGAGTGCAACAACTGACTCGCCGAGTTGGTTGAAGATACGCTTGGATTCGTCGAGTCCCCCCATAGACTCGGCGAGTCCCCTGTGCAGACAACAAGATATTCGACTTTTTTCACTCTTTTGCATCAACTATCAACAAACAAGCCTAGGCTCTGATACCACTGAAGGGTTTTGAGCATTTCTAACACTCCTAAGTGTACATGCAACCTATGATAACTGTCAAATTCAGGTCATTCTCGGACTCATGCATCTTTTTATAAAAACCATATATACACAACATGTCATGGCCTAGTAGTATAAATTAGGTCAAAATCTTGCATAAACTAGGATCCAACTAAAATCTAGGACTAATATACCTGACTCTTACGATTCTAGTAAGTTGTTTAGCTACTGTAGGAAATGCCAATACCCGAATTAGAATAAACTTCAAACTTTGTTACAATTGAAAAAGGGTATAAAACCCTAAAAATAAATTAAAATATTCTAATTTCATTTCAATATGATGGTGAATATCAAACAATGTTCCAAAAACCCTAAAGAGCCCAAAAATCCAAATTTATAAACTTTAAAACCTAAAAACTCTATAAGATTTTCAATGAACCTCCTAATATCAAATTTAAATAGTCAAATTATGGGATATAATCAAAGGCATAAAAATTTAAATTATCAAACATTAATCATAATTTATTAGTTAAAAACAAAGATTTTTAAATAAATCAAGAATTACATAAAGAAGCATTTTTATAAAAATTAGGGTTTTATAAAAATTGAAGAGGGAATGCATATAATATAATTTTAAGAGAGAGGGAGCCTCTCTCACTCATAAAGTCGGACACCTCCTCCAAGGCACCCCCTTTCCCTAAAAATCTCAATCATTTTATTCTTCTCTTACACTTCAACTTCCCCTTCACTCTCTCTCTCACACTCCACTCTTTACAACACTCAAACTCTCTCTTCCTCTCTCCAAACCCACGAAATTCTCCAGCCAAGAACACCTCTGAACACTCAAATCTTCATCTTCTAAGGTTGTTCTTCAAGGTAAACCCGAAAATCCTTCATTTTCCTTTACTTTTCTTTCTTGTTTTAAAGGTTTTTCTTGCACTTCTCATTCTTCTACACTATTCTTTATGAACATTCTTGAACATATCCATGAATCTTGAGTTTGATGATGATGGTGGTAGGGTTTCACCCAAGACCAACATGCATGTTGTCTAATGGTGAAATCCAAGGACCAAAACCTATGTCAAACCCTAAAATACGGATTTTTACAAGTTTTAAAGGTTCATCTACCTTGTGCATTCAAGTTTTTCCTTTGAAAACATCACTATGAACAAAATATGTCCATGCATGGTCTTCAAACCGTGAAGCATGTGATGAACATCAAGTTAAAGAGCTTGATGATCAAAGTACATTGTTAATAGTGCATGTAAATGATTTTATTTATAAAAAAATCTAAAAACCCTTTTCTATTCAAAACAAAATTTCCTCAGAATCCCAATAAGATAATATGAGGATTTGAAAAATCCCAAGAGTTTTTATCATTTCCTTGATTTATTACAATTGTTACAAGAAAACAAGGGCTTAAATCATATAAAATACTTTCTGAGGTCTATAAATCCTAGATAAATTCGTGGATGACCCCTAAAGTAAATGATGGCATCTGATTAAGTTCCATCTATTTTTGTTACTGTTTAGTATGACTTTTGATTTTCTTTTTGTTTGGTCCCAATAAATCACAAAACCACTTTAGATGGTGTGAAAACGATGTCTAACAATTTTCGCAGCTCTTACCAGAGGGGGAAGACTCAGAAAAATATTTTCAGAATTTTTCATAATGCATTCCTATTTTTCCCTATTTTTGTATTTATAATGGACTAAAAACAAAAGAAATAGTTCTGCTCATCCAAAATTCATGAAAATTTACCAGAACACCTTATAATACATTAGGATGCTACATAAAAATTCTTATGATTTTTCTATTCTGTATGCTATTTTTCTTCTATTTTCCCAAGATTAAATACACTTAAACCCATTTCTTATTAGAATAAATGCACAAAAATCATAAAATTGGGTTAAAAAGTTTAGAAATTCATTTCTATATTTTTCCTAGCTGAATAATGTTTAATAACAGTAATATAAAAAGTTTGGGTAATTTTGGAAATTGTTTTCTATTTATTTCATTTTTTGTTAGAATAAATGCACAAAAATCATAAAATTTGGTTAAACAGTTTAGAAATCCATTTTTATATTTTTCCTAGCTTAATAATGCTTAATAACAGTAATATAAAAAGTTTGGGTAATTGTCGAAATTTGTTTCTATTTATTTAAATTTTATTAGAATAAAAGAACAAAAATCATAAAATTGGGTTAAACAGTTTAGAAATCCATTTTTATATTTTTCCCAGCTCAAGTGTGTCTGATGGCAGTATTATAAAAAGTTTGGGAATTTTTATGCTTTTAATGCTATTTTTCATGAATTTATGTTGTTATGAAGGCTTAAAAATTTAGAAAAATAGTTAATCACATCAAAAATTCAAGGAAAATTTTCTGGGGAACCTCTACTGTATTTAGAATGAAAATACAAGGTTTGACAATTTTTGGAAACTGTTTGATAATATTTTTAAATTTTTAGGTGTTTAAAACACCTTTAAATGTGTTGAAATACACTCAATTAATATTACAAAATCTGGAAAATTAATATCCAAAATTGTCTTAATCACATGAGTTTTAGAATTTCACCATTTCAGAAAAATTGTAACCAATTAATATAAAACCAATATTAGAACAAAAAAATTTGGCATTTCTCTATATGTAGAGTTTAGTATATTAGCATTAGATTTCGACATAGAAACTAACTAGTGTGTGTTTGATGTTGTAGGATCCCGGTAGTAAGGCATTGGTGTATTCCGAGGCACCACTTGTACCTACTTCAAACATTGCGAGTATTCACGCACTCCCCTATTTTCAGTTTTTATGTTTTGGGGTGGAAAAGCATGTCCCGAAAAACTATTATTTGTTCGTTGTATTTAAATTGATTTGTATCAAACATGATTGCTATTTTATTGCTATATCTCTCTATGTATGTCTATGCAACACGGAACATGAGAACTTATCGTCTTAAGGCCCTTCCCTTACACTTTTCTCTAACCATTAACTCTTTGAGCCAATGGCATTGTGGATAGCGCTATTAGGAATTGACAACTCCTCACTCGCCCGATTGCTGGAGTGCATGATACCATATAATCTATGGAACGATAAACATAGATCTTGATAGGGCTTCAGTCATAGGCTTGGTTGAGAACTCATTGTTTGCTCATACACATACAAACTTGTTACTTATTATGGCAATAAACTCGTTTATCAATTATAGCAATCAACTTTGTTTCTCATTATAGCAATGAACTTGGTTTCTCATTAAAGCAATGTACTTGTATTTATGGTAAGTCTTATACCAAATCTTGATTTTATAAACTTGTGAACTCACCAACTATTTTCATAGTTGACACTCGTTTTACATGCTTTTTCAGGAAATAATTAGTAAGTGGATATAAAGATATATCATCATAGAGCATGCGGCATCGTGTGGAAGTTATTTTATGAAGTTATATTTTGAACAATGTCATTTTGGAAAACTTGTACTTTGTTTTGCTTAAACTATGGGTTGTAAACTTTTAAATATTGCTATGGTGATGTATCTTTATCTTTTGCAATGAAACCTTTATCGCTGTCATATCTTGTGTTTCCGCTTTAGCGGGGTGTGACAGAAATGGTATCAGAGCTAAAGTTATAGAGAACATCAGTTTTCTTTAAGAAAACACAACCTATAACCAAAACTTATAAATATTCTTTTTACATCAAACATATTACGAATATAATTAGGTCGGGAGTTGTATCGTTGGACCTCAATTAAACATAGCCTGATCGCCTATGTTTAATTAAGGAAAGATTTATACAAAGCTTGAGCTAATTATAATGGGAATATGTTCAACAAAATTTTTTAGAAAACTTTATTTCAAAAATTCAAAAGAAAAAGGGGTGAATTTTGGTGTGTGTAAGCATTGCATATTATAGGCATTCATTGTTATTTATTTCATATCTCATTGAAACTATGTATCAGTCCACTATGTCGACATCGTCATCCTCTCACGCTACCCCCTCTGCTGATGACTCCGGCTATGTCACCATTATCCCTCGACGGGATCCCCCCGCCTCGGTGGAAGAAGACCCCTCGGAAGACACAGAAGACACGGGAGACTCGATGGAGATCAGCAGAGACAGCGCCCCGAGTCGGCAACGCGAGGCATCGCCTGCATCGGTGTTACCACAACCACCACTTTATGGGCTTCGTATTCGGAGGACGGCAAGGAAGAGTGTTCCTATCCCGGGAAGGATAGCAACCAGTACAGCAGGACCCAGTAGGGTAGGACCCAGCATGGCAGGACCGAGAGCACCCCCACCACAGCAAGTTATAAGGATACCTGTCGGGCAGCCACGTATGACCCCAGAGGAGTCCCGAAGAATGCAGTGGATGGCAGCGGACCTACGTCACAGTCTCGCTGTGATAGTTGGGCATCAGGAGGTTTTGGATGAAGTGTTGACAGGGATGGACATCCTGTTTCAGCATTCGATGGAGGCTACTGATACTTCTAGTGCTGCTACACGAGTGGCAGGTCGTGCGATGACCGCATATTATGTGTTTGGAGGGCTGTTACTGATTGTGGTGTTGATGTTTCGTGTTGGGATAGCGATTCTTATTTGGTTCTGATTTTAGTATTTTATCGTATCATGTAATGAAAACCCATGTAGGGTGTCTTTTGGGAGAAACATTATAACTTTATTTTGGGATTGATGTATTGTTTTGGTTTTAAGACTATTTCAAATGGTAATGAAGAAGTTTATTTTTATGTTTGAAAACTTTTACTAAGAGGTCAAACCCTAGAATTTATTTAGTCAATGGTTGAATAAAAAGATTTTTCTTTCTCTTTCCTTTCTCAAATCTATATGCATAGTATTAATGCAAACCATTAATTTGACAACACTTATGGTTTTCAAAATAGTAGTGAACTAAATATTATACATTATTTTATGTATTTATACATATTTCTTCTCTTGTGTCTTAGAACCATGTCAGGAAGGCCTAATCGCGGGCGCCCACAGAACGAAACACCCGATGTTGCTCAAGTTGTAGCACAACAACTCATGGCAGCAATCCCAAACATTGTTACTCAAGTAACTGCGGGTCTTAATGCTAACCAAGGAACTAGAGGAGCAAATCAGGGAAGCAATGAAAGAGAATGCAACTACAAGTCCTTTATGGCCTGTAAACCTAAGGAATTCCATGGAAAGGAAGGTGCGGTCGGGTTGCTGAAATGGATCGACAGTATGGAGTCGGTCCTTCACATTAGCAAATGCCTTGAGCGCAACAAAGTTGAGTATGCAACTTGTCTACTCCAGGATAGGGCGTTGACCTGGTGGAATACTCTAGTGCAAACCCGAGGCCATGCAGTGGCATATCAGCTAACTTGGGAAGACCTAAAGAAGCTGCTGATAGAGGAGTATTGTCCCAAGGATGAAATTTAGAAGCTTGAATCTGAGTTCTGGAACCATTCTATGGTTGGAACACAAATAGAGAAGTACACAGTCCGATTTCATGAACTAGCAAAACTGGTTCCTCACATGGTTACTCCTGAGGAGAAACGGATAGATCGTTACATCTGGGGTCTGGCACCAGAGATTCGGGGAACGGTTACTTCAGCAAACCCAACTACCATTCAAAGTGCAGTAAGTCTAGCAAATCGACTAACCAATGATGCGATAAGAACGGGAGCATCGACAAAGGAAAACTCTAGTAGCAAGAGGAAGCCATCAGATCAAGGAGAGAAGAAGTATGGAGGCAAGTCGGGGAGGAAGCATAAAGTCTCAAGAAACTATATGGTAAGAGCCCAGGAGCAAGAACCAGTGAAAACTCAGGAACAGAAAGTCATGGAAATGCAGGAGTGAAAGCAGTACTCATGACCGCATCCGAAGTGCAATAAGTGTAACTTTCATCACAAGCGAGCTTGTCCGGTGTGCCAAAACTGTAATCAGACAGGCCATTACCCGAAGTATTGTAAGCTGAATAAGGATGGAAAAAGGGCATGTTACGAGTGCGGGAGTACTGATCAGCTCCGTAACGCTTGTCCCAAAATAAACAAGGGGCCTGGTAACAATGGACAAGGCCAAGCTAGGCAAAATTTCCAAGGAAATCAAGGTGGGCGGCCAAGAGGTGTAGCCTTTATGATTGGTGCAGAAGAAGCTCGTCAGAACCCTGAAGTGATAATAGGTACGTTTCTCCTGAACAATCATTTTGCATCAGTAATATTCGATGCGGGAGCAGATAGGAGTTTCGTTTCTTTAGCATTTAGACCATTAATTGACTTGAAATCGAGAAAGATGAGGAAAACTTATACTATTGAACTTGCTGATGGGTATGAAATTAGGGCTAATGAAATAATTCTAGGCTGTACTTTGAACTTAGCTGATAAACTCTTTAGCATTGACCTAATTCCCATAGAGCTAGGTAGTTTTGATGTAATAGTAGGAATGGATTGGTTATCGAAGAATAGAGTGGACATTGGTTGTTATGAGAAAGTCATTAGGGTACCTCTCCCAAATGAAGAAACCCTTATCATACACGGTGAGAAGCCAGGAAGAAATTTAAACATTGTGTCAAGCATGAAGATTCACAGGTACCTGAGAAGGATTATATTGCATTCATGGCCCACGTGATAGAAAGGGAACCTGAAGCTAATCAACTCAAGGAGATCCCGGTGGTTCAAGACTATCCCGAAGTGTTTCCGGAGGAATTACCCGGTCTACCCCCTCACAGGCAGGTCGAATTTCGGATCGACTTAATTCCCGGAGCGGCACCAGTAGCAAAAGCACCATATCGCCTCGCGCCATCCGAGATGAAAGAACTGTCCGGACAACTTCAAGAACTTCTAGACAAAGGGTTTATACGGCCAAGTTCTTCACCTTGGGGAGCCTCGGTGTTGTTCGTCAAAAAGAAAGACGGGTCATTCCGAATGTGTATTGATTACAGAGAATTGAACAAATTGAAAATCAATAATCGATATCCTCTTCCTCGAATTGATGACTTGTTCGATCAGTTGCAGGGCGCTTCATACTTCTCAAAGATCGACCTCAAATCAGGATATCATCAACTAAGAGTTCACGAAGGAGACATTCATAAAACAGCATTTAGAACCCGTTATGGACATTATGAGTTCTTAGTCATGCCTTTTAGACTAACGAACGCACCAGCTGTTTTCATGGATTTGATGAACAGGGTCTGTAGACCATACCTAGACAAGTTTGTGATCGTATTCATCGATGACATACTTTTTTACTCGCAAACAAAGGAAGATCATGAGAGACATTTGAAGCTAATGTTAGAGTTATTGAAGGAGCAGAAATTGTATGCCAAGTTCACTAAGTGTGAATTTTGGATTCGGGAAGTACATTTCTTTGGTCATGTGGTCGGCGAAAGAGGAATTCATGTAGATCCAGCTAAGATCGAGGCAATCAAGAAGTGGGAAGCCCCCAAAACCCCGACATAAATACGACAGTTCCTAGGATTAGTTGGGTACTACAGACGCTTCATTGAGAATTTCTCTAGGATGGCTCAACCATTAACATCTTTGACCCAAAAGCATAGAAAATTTCTTTGGGAAGAGAAACACAAAGAAGCGTTTCAAATCCTGAAAAACAAGCTGTGCAATGCACCAATTCTGGCCTTACCAGAGGGATCGGAGAATTTGTAGTGTATTGTGATGCGTCTCATCAAGGATTAGGATGTGTGTTAATGCAAAAAGATAAGGTCATTGCGTATGCTTCCAGACAACTCAAACCGCATGAGAAGAATTATACAACCCATGATCTAGAACTAGGAGCAATAGTTTTCGCTCTTAAGATATGGAGGCATTATTTGTACGGAACCAAGTGCATAATTTATACCGATCACAAAAGCCTTCAGCATATCCTAGATCAGAAAATGTTAAACATGCGGCAGAGGATATGGGTAGAGTTGTTTAGTGATTATGACTGTGAGATACGATATCACCCAGGCAAGGCTAACGTAGTAGCTGACGCTCTTAGTAGAAAAAAAGAGTGAAACCTTCCCGTGTGAGAGCTTTGGGAATGGTAATTCAGACAAACTTGAAATCTCAAATCATTGATGCCCAGGAGAAAGCTTTATTCAAGGAAAATATTCCAGGTGAAACTTTACATGGTTTAGAAGTGAGATTTGAAACCAAACCTGATGGAGTTCATTATTTTAAGGACAGGGTCTGGATTCCAAGGGTTAACAATCTGAGAGACATAGTACTAGAGGAGTCTCATCGATGTAAATACTCAATCCACCCTGGAGCGGATAAGATGTACAAGGATCTTAAAGAGTACTATTGGTGGCCTGGAATGAAAAGGGATATTGCCTTATATGTTGGGAAGTGTTTAACTTGCTCAATAGTCAAAGCTGAACATCAAAAACCATCCGACTTATTGCAGCAACCCGAAATTCCCCAATGGAAATGGGAGCAGATATCCATGGATTTCGTTACCAAACTTCCTAGAACTTCTAAAGGTCACGACTCAATTTGGGTCATAGTGGATCGACTGACGAAATCTGCTCACTTTCTCCTTATTCGGGAAGACTTCAAGATGGAAAAATTGGCCCAAATCTACATCGACAAAATTGTTTCTCTGCATGGTGTACCCCTATCTATCATTTCTGATAGAGATAGTCGTTTTACATCACGATTTTGGTGGATGTTACAGAAGGCACTAGGAACCAAGATAAATTTGAGCACAACTTACCACCCTCAGACAGATGGGCAGACAGAGAGAACAATACAAACATTGGAAGACATGCTACGGGCGTGTGTCATTGAGTTCAAAGGAAATTGGGATACTCATTTGCCTCTAATTGAGTTTTCCTACAATAACAGTCATCACACGAGTATCCAATGTGCTCCATATGAAGCATTGTATGGACGCAAGTGTCGTTCGCCCTTATGTTGGACAGAAATCGGAGATAGACAATTGACTAGACTCGACCTTATCCAAGAAACAACTGACAAGATTGCTATCATCAAAGATAGGCTTAAAGCTGCCAGAGATCATCAGAAAAGTTATGCGGATAATCGTCGAAAACCATTAGAATTCCAAGTTGGAGACAAGGTACTTCTAAAGGTTTCGCCTTGGAAAGGGCTTGTACGTTTTGGTAAGAAAGGAAAACTAAGCCCAAGATATGTTGGACCCTTTGAGATCATTGAAAGGATTGGTCCGGTGGCATATAAACTCCAATTACCCCAAGAGTTAAGCGCCATTCACGACACATTCCACGTCTCCAATCTTAAGAAATGTTTAGCCGACGAAGCATTGATAGTACCTCTGGAGGAAATTAAGATCAATGATAAGCTAAACTTTGTTGAGGAACCGATAGAAATCCTTGACAGAGAGGTGAAACAACTTAAGCGGAGTAGGATTCCGATTGTGAAAGTTCGATGGAACTCAAAGCGCGGGCCGGAGTACACCTGGGAGCGTGAGGACTTCATGAAGGAAAAGTATCCACAACTTTTCCCATGCGATGACAAACGATGACATAGAATGAATTTCGAGACGAAATTCTTTTTGAGTGGGGGATACTGTGACAACTGTCAAATTCAGGTCATTCTCGGACTCATGCATCTTTTTATAAAAACCATATATGCACAACATGTCATGGCCTAGTAGTATAAATTAGGTCAAAATCTTGCATAAACTAGGATCCAACTAAAATCTAGGACTAATATACTTGACCCTTACGATTCTAGTAAGTTGTTTAGCTACTGTAGGAAATGCAAATACCCGAATTAGAATAAACTTCAAACTTTGTTACAATTGAAAAAGGGTATAAAACCCTAAAAATAAATTAAAATATTCTAATTTCATTTCAATATGATGGTGAATATCAAACAATGTTCCAAAAACCCTAAAGAGCCCAAAAATCCAAATTTATAAACTTTAAAACCTAAAAACTCTATAAGATTTGCTATGAACCTCCTAATATCAAATTTAAATAATCAAATTATGGGATATAATCAAAGACATAAAAATTTAAATTATCAAACATTAATCATAATTTATTAGTTAAAAACAAAGATTTTTAAATAAATCAAGAATTACATAAAGAAGCATTTTTATAAAAATTAGGGTTTTATAAAAATTGAAGAGGGAATGCATATAATTTAAATTTTAAGAGAGAGGGAGCCTCTCTCACTCATAAAGTCGGCCACCTCCTCCAAGGCACCCCTTTTCCCCAAAAATCTCAATCATTTTATTCTTCTCTTACACTTCAACTTCCCCTTCACTCTCTCTCTCTCTCACACTCCACTCTTTACAACACTCAAACTCTCTCTTCCTCTCTCCAAACCCACGAAATTCTCCAGCCAAGAACACCTTTGAACACTCAAATCTTCATCTTCTAAGGTTGTTCTTCAAGGTAAACCTGAAAATCCTTCATTTTCCTTCACTTTTCTTTCTTGTTTTAAAGGTTTTTCTTGCACTTCTCATTCTTCTACACCATTCTTTATGAACATTCATGAACATATCCATGAATGTTGAGTTTGATGATGATGATGGTAGGGTTTCACCCAAGAACAACATGTATGTTGTCTAAGGGTGAAATCCAAGGACCAAAACCTATGTCAAACCCTAAAATACAGATTTTTACAAGTTTTAAAGGTTCATCTACCTTGTGCATTCAAGTTTTTCCTTTGAAAACATCACTATAAACAAAATATGTCCATGCATGGTCTTCAAACCGTGAAGCATATGATGAACATCAAGTTAAAGAGCTTGCTGATCAAAGTACATTGTTAATAGTGCATGTAAATGATTTTATTTATAAAAAAATCTAAAAACCCTTTTCTGTTCAAAACAAAAATTTCCTCAGAATCCCAGTAAGATAATATGATAATTTTAAAATCCCAAGAGTTTTTATCATTTCCTTGATTTATTACAATTGTTACAAAAAAACAAGGGCTTAAATCATATAAAATACTTTCTGAGGTCTATAAATCCTAGATAAATTCGTGGATGACCCCTAAAGTAAATGATGGCATCTGATTAAGTTCCATCGATTTTTGTTACTGTTTAGTATGACTTTTGATTTTCGTTTTGTTTGGTCCCAATAAATCACAAAACCACTTTAGTGGGTGTGAAAACGATGTCTAACAATTTTCGCAGCTCTTACCAGAGGGGGAAGACTCAGAAAATATTTTCAGAATTTTTCATAATGCATTCCTATTTTTCCCCGATTTTTGTATTTATAATGGACTAAAAACAAAAGAAATAGTTCTACTCATCCAAAATTCATGAAACTTTACCATAACACCTTATAATACATTAGGATGCTACATAAAAATTCTTATGATTTTTCTATTCTGTATGCTATTTTTCTTCTATTTTCCCAAGATTGAATACACTTAAACCCATTTCTTATTAGAATAAATGCACAAAAATCATAAAATTGGGTTAAATAGTTTAGAAATCCATTTTTATATTTTTCCTAGCTTAATAATGTTTAATAACAGTAATATAAAAAGTTTGGGTAACTTTGGAAACTGTTTTCTATTTATTTCATTTTTTATTAGAATAAATGCACAAAAATCATAAAATTGGGTTCAACAGTTTAGAAATCAATTTTTATATTTTTCCTAGCTTAATAATGTTTAATAACCGTAATATAAAAAGTTTGGGTGATTTTGGAAACTGTTTTCTATTTATTTCAATTTTTATTAGAATAAAAGAACAAAAATCATAAAATTGGGTTAAACAGTTTAGAAATCCATTTTTATATTTTTCCCAGCTCAAGTATGTCTGATGGCAGTATTATAAAAAGTTTGGGAATTTTTATGCTTTTAATGCTATTTTTCATGAATTTATGTTGTTATGAAGGATTAAAAATTTAGAAAAGTAGTTAATCACATCCAAAATTCAAGGAAAATTTTCTGGGGAACCTCTACTGTATTTAGAATGACAATACAAGGTTTTACAATTTTTGGAAACTTTTTGATAATATTTTTAAATTTTTAGGAGTTTAAAACACCTTTAAATATGTTGAAATACACTCAATTAATATTACAAAATCTGGAAAATTAATATCCAAAATTGTCTTAATCACATGAGTTTTAGAATTTCACCATTTCAAAAAAATTGTAACCAATTAATATAAAACCAATATTAGAACAAAAAAATTTGGCATTTCTCTATATGTAGAGTTTAGTATATTAGCATTAGATTTCGACATAGAAACTAACTAGTGTGTGTTTGATGTCGTAGGATCCCGGTAGTAAGGCGTTGGTGTATTCCGAGGCACCACTTGTACCTACTTGAAACATTGTGAGTATCCACGCACTCCCCTATTTTCAGTTTTTATGTTTTGGGGTGGAAAAGCATGTCCCGAAAAACTATTATTTGTTCGTTGTATTTAAATTGATTTGTATCAAACATGATTGCTATTTTATTGCTATATCTCTCTATGTATGTCTATGCAACACGGAACATGAGAACTTATCGTCTTAAGGCCCTTCCCTTACACTTTTCTCTAACCATTAACTCTTTGAGCCAATGGTCATTGTGGATAGCGCTATTAGGAATTGACAACTCCTCACTCGCCCGATTGCTGGAGTGCATGATACCATATAATCTATGGAACGATAAGCATAGATCTTGATAGGGCTTTAATCATAAGCTTGGTTGAGAACTCATTGTTTGCTCATACACATACAAACTTGTTACTTATTATGGCAATAAACTGGTTTATCAATTATAGCAATCAACTTTGTTTCTCATTATAGCAATGAACTTGGTTTCTCATTAAAGCAATGTACTTGTATTTATGGAAAGTCTTATACCAAATCTTGATTTTATAAACTTGTGAACTCACCAACTATTTTCATTGTTGACACTCGTTTTACATGCTTTTTCAGGAAATAATTAGTAAGTGGATATAAAGATCCATCATCATAGAGCATGCTGCATCGTGTGGAAGTTATTTTATGAAGTTATATTTTGAAAAATGTCATTTTGGAAAACTTGTACTTTGTTTTGCTTAAACTATGGGTTGTAAACTTTTAAATATTTCTATGGTGATGTATCTTTATCTTTTGCAATGAAACCTTTATCGTTGTCATATCTTGTGTTTCCGCTTTAGCGGGGTGTGACACAACCCTAGAAAACCTTGGATCTATGTTTGTCTAAAATACATGCAAAATACTTTTTCCAAGGTTTACAATCCTATCTAGAATGCATGGGGAACTTTAATCATAAAAGATAGCTAGAATTACATACATTGTAGTTGGTTTGATTCCTTGAAAACCTTGAGAGCCTAGCACCCCAAGTGTGATGCCTCAAATGTTTCACACAACACCAAATGCTCTTGGAATAAACTTTGAGAGAAATGTCTAACACACAAAATCGTCCTAGCCCTCTTGTCTCTCTAGTGTAGCCGATTTGGTAGACCATATGTTCTTTATATAATGTGTTGCATTAGGGTTACACCATGTAAACCCTAATGTAACATGACTCTTCATTTCCATGACCCATGGGTTTGTAACTCCCATGGAGCATCCATAGAGCATCCAATGGATCTTAGCCCAACTTGATATCCATGGAGTCTTTAGCCCACTATACAAGTTATGGATGATTTACATAATCAACTCATATATTTAATTAGTCTCTTTTTGATCACTTAATTAATCCTAGATTAATTCTTGATCAATACTAATTAAATAATATTATTAATATATTAGAACTTATAATATATTAATATACCACAAGTGTTATTTCTCTCATTTAGTCTATCCAAGTGCATGATGCCATGCAACCCAAATGGAATACGCCGGGTCGAGTCAAGTATATACCAGAAATAATTATGGACTTAGACACCTTATCCAACAGGGTTTACATGAGTGTAACCCTAATCCTCCACACTATATAAAGAGGTATATGATTCATGACGTGTGACTAGTGTGACTAGTGTGTAAACACAAGTGGGTAAAACCAATTTGGTGCAGGTATCCTTATTCTCTAGTTATTCCAAGGGTTCTTGGTGTTGTGTGAACCATTTGAGGTGCAAAACTTGAGGCACTAGGCTCTTAAAGGTTCAAGACTTGAAGCTCCATCAAAAGGTATGTCATTATACTAGATTCTTGTAGTATACTTGCTTCATAGTATGCTAGTTAGGATGAAACCTTAGAATATTGATTATTTGCATGTCTAATAAAGAAAACATAGATCCAAGGTTTATAGGGTTGCATGTACACCATAGGAGTGTTAGAATGCTCAAAACCCATCAGTGGTATCAGAGCCAATGCTTGTTTTCATTTATACTTGATGCAACGGCTTAAAAATCGAAAATTCTCGCTTTCTGGGCACTGGACTCGCCGAGTCCACTGATGGACTCGCCGAGTCCATGAAGAAAATCATCCTACTCGTCGAGTAGGTTCATACACTCGACGAGTAGGAGCCCCTGACAGCATATTTTCGATTTTTAAGGTTGGAATTGGTCTACAATCATTACCTTAAACTGTTTTGGACTTATAAAACCTGTTTTTTGATGTGGTAATGATTATGGTAAACCAATTTCAAGGTTGTTATCAAAATTACAAGTTTTATGTGTGTTTATGCAATTCTTGAAATTGTTGATATGATTGTTCATACACTTATGAGTTTTGGTAGATCATAGGAATTATTTGCAAAATTGTTTGTAAATGTGTTTTTAATGGAGTCCATAACTTGTCCTCAAGTTATGGATTACCAAAAGTCATTTCTTTTAAAGATCCAATAAAATGTATATGTTACAAAATTGAAGAGTCTTTTTGATTTATGAACTCCATAACTTGTCCTCAAGTTATGGATGCTTAAGAGTCTCCTCATTAAAAGTTTTTTAAAAACCTTAATTAAACTCATAAGTTATGAAAATCCAAAAGTTTTTGAATAGTTCAAAACTTGCCCTCAAGTTTTGGAATTGTAAAGTTTCCCCTCATGAATACTTTAATTCCAAGTTAAGACCTTAGAATTTTAAAAGTTAAAATTCATCCCTTATACTTTATGGTATTATACGTTAATAATATATATATATATATATATATATATATATATATATATATATATATATATATATATATATATATATATATATATATATGTATAAGAACAAAGTCAGTCTTACTGTTAGTAGGCCCCATTCACCAAGTCGGTCTATAAAGGGGGTATAAGGTTACTACCTATAATATGGCAGTTAAATAGGTGTCCACTCTCACCCACCGCTTCCTTGACTAGTGGAGGGTCGTTATCCGAATGGGTAGGACAAGGACTATAATTCTCCCTTCATAATAAGTATAAAGATAATTATAAAGTAACTAAACCTTTATAAATTCTCAATCTTAGTTACTTTAGGAAAATGTGAATTTGGTGCTAACCCATGAAATTACACTTTGCACTTTGCTTAAGTCGGTAGTGGAGCGTGTGCGGTTAACCGGCACACTAGCTTGGATTTAACAAGGTAGGAAAAGGGTAACTTAATGTTTATCATAGGATCGGTGGAGCGCGTGTGGTTAACCCGCACATCGATTAAGTGATAAATATTAAGGGTACCAAGTATATTTGCATGGTTATTCACATCTTGTTTTGTGATCCTCGGCATCCGAGTCACAAAACTTGAGAGGGCACAATCAAGATTTAAACATGCCATTGAATAGTTCTATTAATCTCAAAAGATCTAGGAGTTTCAAATCCAAGTAAAACCTAATAAACTATTTCGTTTTTCATGGTGAAAATTGGTGAATCGTCATTCGCCTACCTTCAAATATTTTATAGCTTGGATTACGGCATCCCTCTTCCAAGTTATAAAATATTGTGTTGGGTCCTAGCCTTAATATTTCATATTGGGTGCTATATTAAGGACTTAAATCACCTAACTTGGATATCTCCCATTGTAGATGTCTGGTTCAGACAACTATTATTTTCCCAAATCTCTTGGAACAAGCTTTCCTAATGAACATGATGTCTCGTGGTTGGTTCATGGAAATCACACTTCAATTCCTCCACCTCCTCCAACTATTCTCCCTAACCCACAAGTTCTTGAATAGTTCAATGTCACTCAAGCCCTATTGGCAAGCAAAGTCTATGTGTGCTCACATCTTGGAAATGAAGTCACATATTGACAAGTCGGGAGACTCGGATGTCAAAGTCTTGAGGAAGTTGGTTGTTGGCTATATTTTTCAATCACTTTCAAAGTCACATAGTAAATTCCTTTAGGACTACTATATGAGAGACCATGACATGACCCTTAATAATCTTACCTATTTGCTTGGTGCTGCTGAATCAGCAATGATTTGGATCACTGGTAAAAGCAAATTTGGTTGAAAGATCAACTTCCTAAACTTCCATGGACAATGACAATGGTAACATTGGAAAATCCAGAAAAGCTTTCTCTTCCCAATGGAAAGGGATCATCCATCGTCAACTCGGTTGACCAAATTGTAAAGAGAAAGACTAAGTCTGAGATAGGCTCATGTACCATTCCCAAAGAGTCCATATTGCCAAAGGAAGGGGCATTGGTTGTGAAGCTGCCGTATTTACCTGAAAGATCATAAGGTTGGTCAAGTTAAAAAGTTTGACTGTACTTCAGGTAAGTCCACTATCTAACTCTATTAAGGTCCTCTTTGGACATTCTTATTACATGATGTGACTAGGACCCATGTTGATGATTCAATAATCAAAGAAAAGAGGAAGCTTAAAGGAAAAATATGTTCATTCTGGTCGCGAAGATAGATTTCAATCGCATGGTTCAGTAATCAGATTGCTTAGGAATAGATGACAACAAGTTTTTTATATACATTTGCATTGTAAGGATAAGTTTTTTCCGCAAGTTTTAAAATAAAAGAAAAAGTTTTAGTTTTATTTATTTTAAATATCCTTACAGTGGCATTTGTGAAAAATTGTTGTTTATATGATTTCATTGATAGCAATAATGGAAATATGAATTTGATTCTTTCTTTTGTGGTAGTGTCTACGTTTACCAAATAAGGAAAGATTCTCATCACCCAAGTTTCAATTGGACCGAAACTTGGAATCATGCAAGTTGTATGATGAATGAGAATTTTTCATCTTAGGAAAAATTAAGACTAATTCCTTGTTCACATGTATATGTGAGTTAAGTGAAGGACTAAGGGATCGAGTACACATTCTTATGCACTGGTCAAGTCCACCACAAAGATCGAAAAGACTATTCGTCATGATTTACTGAAGTTTAGTAAATATGGTTATACTTACCAGTTTAAGATAAAAGTATGGCAGAACGAATGAGAAGAATCAAATTTGGCAGAAAGATAAAAGTTTTTCAAATCTGAAAAGATGGGAGAGTACTTTAGTATCATGTTTTATGATCATCTTAATGATTGTGAGACCATATCACAATTCATCCTCTAAGGACATCTTAGTGCATTCTTATGGCTAATAAGAGGAGTCATGAATTGTTGAAATGGTTAAATCAAGAAGATGAGTCATACTTCGTTCCAAAACAAGTCTTAGAGTCATACTCCAAGATTGTAACTTGAGTGACACATCTTAAAGAAGGTTTATTAACACTAGTCAAATGTACGAGTAAAATGTGTCCTACTCTTGTACATTTGAAATTGGTAAGTTGTGATGTTTTGGATAAAACGGAGACCAGCTAAGGCCAATTGTGTGAAGTGTTTGTCTTGATAAGAATCTGCACTATCTCTTGAATATTTGTTTGTCAGGGAAAGGGTCTTGGCAAGAGAGTCTTATATATCAAGAGGACAGTGGGAGTCTAAAAGATTTTGAAAGAGTTTCAAGAACTGATCAAGAATAAAACCTGTAGTTTATCACTAGCACACGACTTGAGATTTATAACATATCGTGTTGACATATTCCTATTTCTATGCCTATTCCAGTTAAAGTTGTCTTTGTATATGAGTTCTGAGAGTTCTCAGTTGTTTGCATAACTACTTGGAAGAAATGGTAGGCGCTTGTGCTGCCAGATGGCAAGAATTTAAGATTGCACAAGTTCAGTCCATATGAGTTTGGATTTTCCATTAACCTTGTCTTATGGTTATGGTTTTGACAAATTCATATGGATAGGAACTCATACACCATAAAATCTAAGTGTCATAAGATTTCTCTCTGATTCATGAAAATGATGGTGAGGAAACGCTTTCACTAAGTGGTTTTAAGTAGATAGCAATTCTGATATTTGCATTCTCAAAGTCGTTAGTGGAGCGTGTGTGGTTAACCGGCACACTAACATGGACTTGTGAGAAATGGCAAAGATCTAAACAATTGAGACTATTATTACGGCATCCCTTTTCATAGTTTTGAAATTGCTTAGACACACATGTGTGCTATCTATGAAAAGGTGTATGATTTTGATAAAGTTTTATCAAAGCATCTCGTATCAGAAATCTGAACTTTGGCAAGAAAGTCAATAAAATATTGATTTGTAGAAGTCCAGCTGATTTCTGGGTACATGTTAAAGCTAGTGGGAGCATAAGTGGTATGCTAACAATTATCATGTTAGTGGGAGCTTGATAATTATGATAAGTGTTGCAAGTTAGCAATGTTAATTATAGAAAAACAAAAGTTCAATTGGGAAAAGTTGTTTTTCCATAATTAAGGGAGAGGAAATTATACTTCATTTCAATTCTAAAAGCTTAGATTGAGGTTTTAATCATCTTTAATCAAAGATATATATATATATATATATATATATATATATATATATATATATATATATATATATGTATATATATATATATATATATATATATATATATATATATATATATGAATTTTATGTTGGAATGGATCAACATAAGGAAATTCTATATATGGGTCCATTATTTGCGTTCTAAAATTCTGTTGAAACAATGTTCAATTAGGATCGATAGATTCTATGCAGACAAACAATTAAGAACCTAATTATAAACACAAGAATGGATTTGAATGTGTCGTATGATTAATGCTTTAACACCTCAGAAGAGCTCGATTAAGAACTTCGAGTGTAGAGGTGTTTAGGGTTACAAAACAATAAACGATAATAATCACGAACATTAACTAATGCATACATGCATGCACTATATATATAGTCTAACCCTACTAGATAATCACGGATGGACAGGCCCAATCCGGAAACAAAACACAAGCCCATGACGCAACACAATAAGATCCAACAATCTCTCCCTTTGCGTCAATGGAGCCGAAAGCTCACTTCGGTTGAGCTGCAGAAGACTTCTTGATTGTCTTGAACACCTTCGGTATGATAGCCAACAGATGATGACGAAACGTTATGTACCACCGAAGCATGTCTGTGAAGTTCTTCTTGTATGTTTCTGAGTTCTGCTTGCACCAATGAATAATGTTGATAATGTGCTCCAAGCAGTCTGTTGAAAACAGATGTTTATCAACAAGAGCGAATAGAAATCTGTGGGCTTCGCCTTTTGTAAACATCACATTAAGATGTGTAGAATCGATTTGGCCCATCTTCATTTTGTTCACATCTCCTGGTTTCGGTGTTGGCTTGATAGACGGTTTCTTGTTCATTACTTTCGATATCTCCTGATCCATAGCTGCAACCTCATGGATGTATGAATCCAACATCCTCTTCAAGTGATCCAGTATCGGCTCATATTCCTTCGGATTGGTGAGCAGAATGTTAAACAATAGGATCCAGTCATGAGGATTTAGATTTAAACGGTCTGCCAGGGAAATAATCGACACCGAGTTTGCTGATCCTCGTGTGATTTTAAAATTAACATTTATGAACTTCCCAGCAGGCGTAGGTTTTAGTACCTTGACAGTAACTATCTTCTGTGCACTCCATGTCAAGTACTGCGGTTTACCATACTTCAAATAAAAGTAGATAAGTTCACGATCAACTTTTGGATGAGGGAAAGGAACTTCAGCAGTCGAATCGAAACAATGAAACGTGAATTCCTTTCGTGTTATTGGCTTGTCAAACTGTGAGTCCTTAAAATTGTCACAATCAAACGAAGCAACAGGTTCCAACCAGTAAACACTTGGAAACTCTATAGCTTGATTGATAAGTGCCTCTTTTGTCCACAGGGGAAACAAGGCCTTCTTGCAGTTTAAGGCTTCTTCTTCTTCCTTGTTCCTCATTTCCCTCTCATCTGCTTCCCTTGCAACCTTCAAGGTTTCATCCAACTCTTTATCCCTCTTCTTTCGTTTAAGGGCCTCAGCAATAGTCTCATCAGATTCGTCATTACTGTCATCATCAATCTCCTTCTTCTTAGCTTGAGAACCAGAACCTGAAGCTTCATTACCCTTCAGTTCGGTTGTAACTTTGACTTTCGGTTGAGCAGATTCGGTTTCTGTTTTAACCTTCGGTTGATGAGCACCTTCTCCCCCTTGTTTTGGAGCAATGAATCTCTCCGAAACACCCTTCATCTCGTGTAACATTGCAAGGGCAGGAAGAAGTTTCGATGTCAGATGATTTCTGATAGTGAGAGTAAGGATAGGATCATGAGCACCAAGAATATTGGTAAGCATATCCTTGACATCCCCAGCACAACTACGAAAGACATCTCTTTCAGTCTTCAACAAAGAAATTTCCTTTTCAGCTTGAGCAAGCTGCACCTTGTGAACTTCAATTGTGGAGGCTTGACGAGCAAGATCTTCCTTTAGAGCACTCTCTTTTGCTAAATCAGCGTGAAGAGATTCAAGCCGAGAATTCACATAACTGATAAGTGAAGAGTTCTCTGCTTGTATTGAAGAACTTACAGCCTCAAACTTTGTGTGCACTTCTTGAAGGGACTTGGATAAGGAATCCACAGAGGCATTCGCCTTAGCTGCATTGTTATCAGCATGCCCTTTGAGTGACTCAAGAAATATTTGAGTACTATGAACAATTTCAGCAACGTCAGTAGTGGCCTTCTTGCAAGAAGAAGTAGACTCATTAATAGCCTGTGTGGATTTGTCAATTGACTCAGTATATTTCTCAAGAGCAGTATCCATGAAAGCTTTTAGCATAACACCACTGTAGGACTTATTGTCATCAAGCAATTTATCAAGCTTCTCATTAATGCTTTGCAGTTGTTGTCGTGTGACTGGAGCTTCATCATCATCATCTGTAGGAAGCCTATAGGGACTGTAGTATGTTGAATCAAACTCATCATTAGCACCACCGAGAGTGGCACCGGAATCGGTTGAAGGTGAGGGTGAAAGTGGTGTGGAAGTAACTGGAGGTTCTGTTTCAGTAGTCGCCCCCGTATCAGATACGTTGACTCTTACTGTTGGTTTAGGGATTGTAGTGGAAGTGGATTGGGAAATTATAGGAGGTGGTAAGGGAGTTGTAGAAATAGGAATAGAGTGAACTGGTGGTGGTGGTGATAGAGAAGGTGTTGTTGGAGATGTGGTAGGTGGTGGAATAGGAGCAACCGAAACTGGAACTGTCTTTTTCGGTGATGGAGGTGGTGTTGGAAGTTTGTTATGAAGAGATTCGGTTGGAGTAGGAGATCGGGGAGGAGTGTTACCTCTCGGTGATTCATGATGAATTTCTTCTTCTTCATCCTCTTCATCGTTTTCTGAACTGGAAGGAGTGGGACTCTTGGATTTCTTCGCCATCTTCTTAATCTTCTTTGGCTTAGAAGAATCCCCTTTCGCAGACTTTCGCTTCCTTGACTTGGTAGACTTTGATTTTACCATCCTCGGTTCTCCCTTTCTTTGTAGCCCGTTTTCCTCGATTGTCAGGCTTTTCCACAGCTTCCAAGGCAGCCTGTTGTTCAGGAGATAAGACTCTCGGTTCCTTAGGAGGAATTTGGCGATAATCAACCATGACCTTGCTCTCAGTGGTGACACATCTGTACATTGTCTCTGGGATAGAGCCAATGTGAGGAAACTTTCTAGGATCAAAGATAATGATTTTCTTGGTGTGGAACGTGGCCACAGACGCAATTAGGGCATCCTTCATGACCGGAATCTGCAAAGTACCAATTGCCCTTCATGTAATGAGAGTCCAGAAGCGTGCACACGCAATTTCAGAATGCCTCGTTGAAGTGTTGAGGCTTTGCACCACTTGAGACCAGATAATCGTCCCATAATCGAGATTGAGACCATTGTAAAGGCCGTAGAGAAGGGTTTCGAAACCCTTACTGGTACCATCAGACCCACCACTCCTCTCTGCCAAACTCTTGATGAGAAGAGTAAGTAAACCATTCCATTGGGGCGGTAAGCATGACTTCTTAACCTTTGTAACCGTAGTTAGGACATCGATATAGCCCATCTCGTAGAGCATTGAGAACAACTGAGTTATGGTAATGAAGTCCGGTGAGATTATAGAGGAATCCACAGCAAGTTGTAACAGCGAACAAAATCTTCCTTTCGAAATCGACGCCTTATGAGAGAAGATTTGAAAGTAAATTCGTTCCTTGTTCTTATCATACGAAGCGGTAGTGTAGACTTGCGAGACGAGTCACATAGGAACGGAACGGATTCCACCTGCATTAGGGCTAGAACTAAAGGTGAATACTTCAAACACTCAACCACTTGCAGCATATACGCATCGTACAGAAAAGGATTGAGTTCAATGATCATATTCTGATTTGCCTTGATCGAGAGTAATGTGGATGAAGCAGTTTGATAATGAGCCGATGAAGAAGTCGCCATTATTGATTGAAGAAAGAAGATGAACAGTTTCAAATTGCCTTGTAATTTGAGAGAATTTGTTGCTGGTAAAAGACAAATAAGATTAGAAACCCTTTATATACCATTGCCAAGAGAGAGAAAAATAATCATGACAATGACGCGATCACTAAAACGTCGCCTGAAAAACCGCGATGTGACAGGTTGGTTACTCCTGGGTATACATCAGCACGTGTGGGTATAGAGACCGTTCAAATTCACGAGCCTAAAATATTATCCTCAATTCGTCGTTTGAAATTCAGTTTCGCTCCAAGATTTAGGATAACCCATGTTGCTCCAAAAGATGAACAAAAATCGAACCAACAGCAACCAGAATGTTGGAAAATAAAATTTTCGTGCAATAGTGTGACAAAAGATAAAGAAATAAAGAAAAATGTGTATTGGATGTGAGTGATGTCTATTAGAAGACAGAAAGCAGGTGATTCCGGGCAAGAATCGCTTCCTTCAAAGTCAAGAGAGACTTGAAGGGCTTGTGTGGGTTCCCGAGAAAAAACGATCAAGTGTTTGTAGAGAAAAATTGAAAGGCTTCCTTTTAATTTATAGGCTTAGGGTGGTTTATCTTCAACTGAACATCGATTCTTAACATAAGAGCGAACGTCGGAAGAAGTACTTGTGAGACCGATGTGGTCTGTTGAACAAGTAGGTGGGATATAAGATTTAGTGACAATACAAGTGATGGAAATCTCAGAAACAAAAATAAACTGGATCTTTTTGGGAAGAAAAGCCTTTGTGTTAGACAATTTCATAAAAGATCACTCAAAAATAAAAATGAGATTTCATTAGGTAACCAGTAAGATCTTGAATATAATAATTCACCGTCAATTCATTGTTGGTGTTGGATTGTGGGTTTCACTCAGCACGTGGTGTACGTATCTAAGATCACAAACACAAATTTTATGCAACCATAAACCTCAGTGGTAAAGACCGAGAGTCTCAAGGGTTACAGTGGTGAACCGAAAGTTGATGGAGAATATAAGGAAGGTGGCTAAAGAACCGAAAGTACCTTCTGCTATAAAGACATGACTAAGCAGAAAAACTCTTAACTCATTTGAGAAGAGTAAGGTAGCTCTTGACTTGAGTTGATTTTAACAGCCTGATTGGGAAGAAACGATAGGTATAGATCGAATCATTAAGGCCTTGCTCTAAGTCGTTGAGGCTTTGGTCAACATGCAGCAACATGCTTCTAGGGACCCTTAACTAGTTCAGATGGAAATGATCAAATCTGCCTTAGCTCCAAATTTTGTTGTACTGGTATACTTGTGACCTAATTAAAAGAACAAGCAAACAAACACACCACACAAACAAAACAAACAAACAAACCAAACAAAGAAAAAAAATTAATTTTTTTTTTTTTAAGTTTTGAGATTTTCTGAGAAATAATAAAAACGGAAAAAGAAAATATTTTTGGATTTTTGAAGTTTTCTGAAAAATAATAAAAACAGAAAGAGGAAAATAAAGTAGCACAAAACACTCTTTAAAAAAATAGAGTTAAAGTAATAAACAAAATGTACAACCAAAACCTTATCTTAAAAGAATGAAGCGAAATAAGCCGAGCGTTCGGTTCATTTCGGTTCCTTAAAATTCCAGAGCTGAAATAGACCGAGCGTTCGGTTCATTTCGGTTCCCGAAAATTATGGAGCCGAAATAGACCGAGCGTTCGGTTCATTTCGGTTCCCGAAAAATCCGGAACCGAAATAGACCAAGCGTTCACTCGATTTCGCTTGTCTAATTTTTAGTAAGAGATTTGAGGATTCGGTACCGACTCTGCTTCCATCATTCCCAAGCCTTGTAAAATTTTATTGAAACTCGCTTCAGGTAAGGCTTTAGTGAATATGTCAGCCAGTTGATCAGAGGACCGAACGAAATGTACTTCCACATTCCCATCTTCTACGTGGTCCTTGATGAAATGATATCTAAGTGCAATATGCTTAGTCTTAGAGTGTTGCACTGGATTGTGACAAATCCTTATTGCACTTTCTGAGTCACAATAGAGAGGAATCTTCTTCATACTCAGCCCATAATCTCTTAGTTGACTTTGAATCCATATTACTTGAGAGGTACAAGATGCTGCAGCTATATACTCAGCTTCGGCTGTTAAAAGTGACACACAGGTTTGCTTCTTGGACTGCCAGCTAACAAGTTTACCGTCAAGAAATTGGCATCCACCTGTAGTGCTCTTTCGGTCCAGACCACATCCTCCAAGATCAGCATCAGAAAAAGCTTGAATGAAGAATCCAGATCTAGCAGGGTACCAGAGACCGAGAGATGAGGTTCGCTTCAGGTAACGGAAAATATTTTTCACCGCTGCCATGAGAGGTTCTCTTGGATTAGCTTGAAACCTGGCACAATAACAAACAGAAAACATAATGTCCGGTCTACTAGCTGTTAGATACATAAGGGACCCTATCATTTGTCGATATAGTGTTATGTCAACAGCAGGTTTTTCCAGAGAAGGTGTTAACTTAGTGCCAAACGTCATAGGAACCTTTACTTTCGAGTCTCCTGTCATACCAAATTTTGTTAGCAAATTTTTTGTGTATGCCTCCTGGTTGATAAAGATACCTTCTGGTCCCTGTCTAATATTCAAACCAAGGAAAAAATTAATTGGACCCACTGCGCTCATTTCAAATTTAGTCTCCATCAACTTCCTGAATTCTGCTGTCAAGCTAGGATTCGTGGAGCCGAAGATGATATCATCGACATAAATTTGAACTATCATTAGATGTTCGCCTTCTTTCTTTCGGAAGAAGGTTAGGTCAACCGAACCTTGCTTAAATTTCGACATTTTCAGAAAGCTAGTTAAAGTTTCACACCAGGCCCTCGGTGCTTGCTTCAAACCATATACGGCTTTATCCAGCACATAGCAATGATCAAGGAATTTCTCGTTCACGAACCCGGGAGGTTGCTCAACATACACTGTTTCTTCTAGTTCTCCATTCAAGAAAGCGAATTTTACATCCATTTGGAAAACTTTGAAGTTTTTATGAGCAGCATATGCCAGGAAGATTCTAACTGATTCCAACCTAGCTACTGGAGCGAAGGTTTCCTCATAATCTATCCCTTCCTCTTGGCAATATCCTTTAACTACCAACCGAGCGTTGTTTCTAATAACGTTCCCCTCTTTGTGCAATTTATTCCTGAAGACCCATTTCAATCCAAACACTGAAGCATCCTTTGGTGTGGGAATCAGCCTCCAAACTCGATTTCGTTCGAACTCATGAAGCTCATCTTACATTGCTTGAACCCAATCAGAATGATCAAGTGCAGCATTAACTATTTTTGGTTCGACTTTGGAGACAAACGAATTAAACATACAGAATTCAACTTTAGAGAATAATGCAGTTTGTTTCGCTTTCAATTGAGAACGAGTGAGAACTTTCTCAGATGATTCACCAATGATTTGTGTTTTGGGATGATCCTTGGTCCATTTCACTAATGGAGGATAATTTGGGTCATAGGATGGATCCAACTCTGCGTTTACTTCCTCTTCAAGTTTTTATTGATCACCTTCGTCAGTTGTATTCTCTTTCTCCCCCTCGACTGGCGAAGTGTAACCTGTGTCAGGGCCAGAGTTGTCATCCTTTGTGGACGTCGGATTCTCCCCCTCGATTGGACTATTATTGGGTGGGTTTGGAGCTGTATGCTCCCACTTGCCTGGACCTTTATGAGTTGGGGATGGAATAGGATTCTCCCCCTCGAAAGACATTTCGGTTGTCTTTGGTGCTGATGAACTCTCCCCCTTGAACATTGAGCCGTTGTTTGGAGAGTCAGTTGAGGGTTGACCACATGTCGGTTTAGGAGGTTCACTTTCCATTTCTTTGGCAACTTCATCTATGATCTTTTTGAGATTGTCAATTTTGTTGTCTACTGCTTTCGCCTCTGAGTGTGCTGCTTTCTCTGGTTCATCAAATAACCGAATGTACTCATCAAACAAGTTGGATATTGGAACCGAGACTTGTCCTGATTCAGGAAATATTTCACCTAAGGCACTTTCACTCCTTTAAACTTTCTTCATGTAATTATCGTCAAAGGTTACATAATATGTTTCCTCAATTCGTTTGGAGCGTTTGTTCAAAACTCTGTATGCTTTTGAAGTGAGTGAATAACCAAGAAAAATTCCCTCATCCGCTTTGACGTCAAACTTGTTTCGGTTCTCCTTTGAATTAAAAATGAAGCACCTTGAACCGAACATGTGGAAAAATTTGACGTTGGGCTTTCTATTGTTTAAGATCTCATATGGAGTGATTGAGAATCTTTTGTTGAGCAAACATCGGTTCTGAGTGTAGCACGCGTTTGCAACCGCATCAGCCCAAAAGTATAGTGGAAGAGAGGCGAAGCTGAGCGTAGTTCTGGCTGCTTCACATAAAGAACGATTTCGTCTTTCAACAATCTCATTCTGTTGTGGAGTATAAGGGGCTGAAAAGTTGTGAGATATCCCCTTGTCTGCCAGAAAATCCTCAAAATCTTTATTCTTGAATTCCAGCCCATTGTCGCTTATGATATTCCTCACTGTCTTTCGCAGCTGTACTTCCACTTGCTTGATGAACGTCTTCAGTTTGGGAGTCGCATCTGATTTCTGTTTAAGAAAGAAAACCCAGGTGAAACGAGAAAAATCATCTACTATGACAAGAATGAACTTACTACCACCGAAGCTTTCGATAGTCGAAGGTCCACATAAGTCAATGTGCAGAAGTTCAAGAGCTTCAACAATCTTTGTATTGATTCGTGTAGGATGGCTCTTTCTGCTTTGTTTGCCCATCTCACACGCTGCACACAGATGTTCCTTGTCAAACTTGAGAAGAGGAAGGCCTCGAACGTGATCACCAAGCACCAACTTATTAATGTCTTTGAAGTTCAGGTGCGATAGACGTCGATGCCACAACCAGCTCTCATCAGTGTTTGCCTTTGATGGTAGACATATTGTTGGTTTTCCTCGAATTGGGTTGAGATTTAAAGGATACATCTTTCCCTTGCGTTCAGACTTTAACAGAACCTTTTTGGGTTGCTTCTAAAATATTTCAGAGCCCTCATCATCAAATGAACCTTCAAACCTGTTCCCACAACTAATTGTGACACACTGATGAGGTTATGCTACAATCCTTCCACATATACAACTTTTCGAATCGAGAAGTCTCCGTTGGTTATCATACCATAACCTTTGATTGTTCCATACGAGTTATTGCCATACTTCACACATCCACCATCCTTTAGGGACCGAAACTCCCCCAGCTCTTCCTTCCTTCCTGTCATGTGACGCGAGCAACCACTGTCTATATACTATTCATCATCTAACTGCTCGTCACTGATCACCTGCAAATTCAAGCAGATTTAGGAACCCAAAGTTTCTTGGATCCTGGTGAGTCTTTTACAGAAAAAGGAATTGCAGTAGAAATATCAACCAAATAAGTTCGTTTAACTAGAGTTGATTGATCTTTTCTTTTGATGGTGTACACCTTGATTTTGGTTTTATCTTGTTTAATTTTTGGTGTTTTTGATGGTGTGTTGTTAGATGGTTTTGGTGTTTTCTTTTAAATCCGAGGGTTAGCTGACTTTTTGAAATTAGAATTAGATTCAAGCTTTCCCTTTCCTTTGATGTCCTTCACTAAATTTGATTTTCTTTGTGAGTTGGAAGGACCGAAACTAGACTTGGGGTCGAAACTTGACTTTCGGTTCTGAGTGCCTTTGTTGGGACCGAAAGTAGGCGTTTGGTTGTTGGTCTTGACGTTTGGACCGCAACTTGACTTTCGGTTATGAGTGCCTTTGTTGGGACCGAAAGTAGGCGTTTGGTTGTTGGTCTTGACGTTTAGACCAAAACATAACTTTCGGTTCTGAGCTCTAGTTTTGGGACCGAAAGTAGATGTTCGGTTCTGAGATTTGGAATAGTAGGAATTTGGACTGAAATTTTCTTTTCCATTTAGCTTTTCCTTTCCTTTGTCAATTGATTCTTTCTTAGGAGGTACGTAGTTAGGATTTTGAGATTGCCAATGGCGTTTTCGCTCATTCAGATTCTTCATGTATCTTTGATTTCTTTGTCGTTTCTGTTCAGCTAACTCCTTCTAAGATTTGTGGATATTGAAGCTAGCCTTTGGCTTCTCCTTTTGAGTTTCGGTTGTCTTAGTTGGAACTGTCGGTTCTTTCATTAGTTCTATAGGGATTTCTTTTGTTCCACTTGTGGTCGGTTTTCAAAACTCGAGGGTTTGTTGATGGGTTCAGCAACATATTGTAACGTTCCAAAAATACCAACTAAAAATTTCATTTTTAAATTAGGTTAATACATAAAACATCGTTATAAAACGTTCATAACAAAATATTCAGAGTACATCCCAAAAAATCCACAGTGCGGAAAACATGAGAGTGTGTGATATGCCGCTACCGCGCCGGCTCCTTTCCCGTAGCTGAAGAGGTACCTGAAAACAAAACTATAAAACGTCAGCACGAAGCTTAGTGAGTTCCCCCATAATGCCACATACCATGCAATCATATAATGAACAGCTAAGGGATACGGGCCTCGCCCACACCCATAGAGATACGGGCCTCGCCCACACCCTACTAGCTAGGAGATATGGGCCTCTCCCACACTCTACTTTCTGAGAGATACGAGCCTCGCCCATGCTCTGCTATCCGTGGAGATACGGGCCTCGCCCACACTCCGCTACTAAACCATAACATACAAGTATCACACAGACAACAAGTATAAGCAATTCTATCATACTGGCATATATCACAATCAAACTCAGCTATGAGATACGGGCTCCGCCCACACTCCGATACTAACATATCGTCTATACGGGCCGGCCTTGGTGCCTTAGACCCGTCCCTACTGGAAGGAAACTCACCTCGAGAGTAGCTGCCGAAAACCTGCTCAGACTACGCTTGGCTGCCGCACCGGTAATCCCTCCGGCTATAAATCCGTAAACATGTATTAGGTACTCATAAATACCCCTAAGGTCAAATGACTGGTCAAAGTCAACTCCTTGGTCAAAGTCAACCTTCTGATTGGCTGGACTCGCCGAGTCCATATGGCGACTCGCTGAGTCCTTCTATGTCTAGCCCGACTCTGACTCATCGGGTCCCTGTTCCCACTCACTGAGTCAGCCCGACTCGCTAGACGGGGACAACTAACAAACCCGCGACTGGACTCGCCGAGTCCAAGGGGGTGACTCGCCGAGTCCGACGAACAGATCTCACAAATCGCTCCAATCTTCCATCAGAACATCAACCTTGGAGATTTGGAGATTCTTGGACTATAGCTACACGTTAAATTGCTAATTCCACGTGCGACTATGGAGGGTTGGACTTCCTACACATAAACCCTTCTTATCCTAGTGACTGATCATATGACTCGCCGAGTTGGAAGAACAACTCGTCGAGTTCAAGGCTATAATCAAGGGACTCGTTGAGTTTGAGGAACGACTCGCCGAGTACCAGACAATCTTCATAGGACTCGCCGAGTTGTTTATCCAACTCGCCGAGTCTAAGGCCATCTTCATGGAACTCGCCGAGTGCACTCTGGCACTTGCCGAGTGCCCTTCGACTCTTCACCCATTCTGGCCAAATCTGAGACATGCAATGGTTCCAAACCATAAATCTAAGCTCCTAGGGCATAAACACACGGAGTTCGGGAGGTTTTAAAGGCTTGCAATCCACATATAAAGGACAAAAAGGGAATCTATTTTACTAAGGATCAAGAAGGAGCTTTCTTACCTGGTTAGGAGCTTCTCTCAGGGTAGATTTTGGATCTACCACACTTCCTTGCACCCTCCAACTTCCTCCTTCTTCTTCTAAGCTTCAAACTTCCTTCACCAAGCCAAAATCACTCACAAGGATCAAAATGGGCTAGGGTTTCGCTCTACAGTTCTTCTGGAAGAGAATGGGACGAAATGGGTGTTTTAGAATGGGTAAAATAGGGTGCAATGTCTGAAAATAGAGTTTCATCAGACAGGTGGACTCGCCGAATCCATGCATCGACTCGCCGAGTTCACCGCTCAAATCCCATGTCCACCCTGCTGCTACTCGGCGAGTCGGGACGCAGACTCGCCGAGTTCGTGGCAAAATTAAGATAAAAACTTAATTAAAATCATACCATGAACCCGGTGTTACAAATCTCCCCCACTTATTTTAGACTTCGTCCTCGAAGTCTGCCGCTCCCTTCTGGAACAGCTCCGGATAATGCTCCATCATCTCATCCGCGGGCTCCCAAGTCCATTCCGAGCCCTTCCGATGCTGCCATTGCACCTTCACCAGCTCCACCCTTTTGTTCCTCAGTTCCTTTGACTTCCGGTCTAGGATAGCCACAGGCCGCTTGATATAATTCAGGCTGTCATCAACCTGGATGTCCTCCAAAGGTACCACTGCTGAATCGTCCACCAGGCACTTCCGCAGCTGGGAGACGTGGAAAGTGTTGTGGATCTGACTGAGTTCGGCTGGCAGGTCCAGCTGATATGCCACCTTGCCCACTCGGGCTGCAACCCTAAACGGTCCAATATACCTGGGACCCAACTTGCCCCGTTTCCTGAATCGGATGACGCCCTTCCACGGCGACACTTTCAGGAGAACCATATCCCCGACCTGGAACTCCAGGTCTGATCGGCGCCTATCGACATAACTCTTCTGCCGACTCTGAGCAGTCTGAAGCCTGCTCCGGACCTGCTGAATCTTCTCTGTCGTCTTAAGCACTACTTCGGTGCTCCCCATGACTCTCTCTCCAACCTCGCCCCAACATATCGGGGTCCTGCACTTCCTCCCGTACAACATCTCGAAGGGAGGACAGTCAATACTCGCGTGATAGCTGTTATTGTATGAAAACTCGGCTAAAGGAAGATAGGTATCCCAGCTACCACCGAAGTCTAAAACACACGCCCGCAGCATGTCCTCCAGAGTCTGGATGGTCCGCTCGCTCTGGCCATCCATCTGCGGGTGAAAGGCTGTACTAAAATGCCGACGAGTACCCAGTTCGTCATGAAACTTCTTCCAGAACCTAGAAGTGAACCGCACATCCCTATCCGAAATCACTGAAACTGGCACCCCGTGCCGTGCCACCACCTCTCTAATGTAGATATCGGCCAATTTCTCGGCCGAGATGCTCTCCTGAATCGGGATAAAGTGGGCACTCTTGGTCAATCGATCGACGATGACCCATATCGAATCCACTCCCCGCGCGGTCCTGGGAAGCTTGGTGATGAAATCCATCGTGATGTCTTCCCATTTCCACAGCGGGATATCCAACGGTTGCATCTTGTTGTGCGGTCTCTGGTGTTCGGCCTTGACCTTCCTGCAGGTCAGGCACCGCTCAACGTACCATGCTACATCCCGCTTCATGCAGGGCCACCAATAGTCCAGACGAAGATCCCTATACATCTTCGTTGCCCCTGGATGAATGGAGAATCGGGATCTGTGCGCCTCCTCCATCAGAACCTGGCGCACGCCTCCGAGATATGGAACCCACACCATGCGGTGTAATGTCAATAATCATCTGCTGTCATAGTCGAAGGAGGAAACCTGTCCCACAATCCGCTCACTCTTCCGATGTTCCTCCTTCATAGCCTCCTGCTGAGCCTCCCGGATCCGCTCCAAAATCGGAGTCACCACTGTCATCCGCATGCAATTATCCCTGATCGGCGCCGCCTTGCGGCTAAGCGCATCGGCCACCACGTTGGCCTTCCCCGGGTGATAAAGGATTTCACAATCATAATCCTTTACCACATCAATCCATCGACGCTGCCTCATATTCAGATTTGGTTGGTCCATGAGGTACCTCAAACTCTTGTGGTCCGTGTAAATCGTACAGCGAACCCCATAGAGGTAATGACGCCAAATCTTGAGGGCAAACACAGCAGCCCCCAACTCCAAATCATGCGTCGGGTAGTTCGCCTCGTGAGGCTTCAGCTGCCTTGACGCGTAGGCGATGACATGCCCTCTCTGCATCAATACCGCGCCCAACCCTGAGATGGACGCATCGCAGTATACAAAAAAATCCTCCATACCCTCTGGCAAGGCTAAGATTGGCGCCTCGCACAATCTCTGTCTTAGTGTCTCGAATGCTGCCTGCTGCTCAGGCCCCCAACGAAAGACCACAGCCTTCCTCGTTAACCTGGTCAGGGGTAATGCTATCTTGGAGAAATCCTGAATGAATCTCCGATAGTAGCCAACTAATCCTAGGAAACTCCGAATCTCAGATGGAGACTTCGGAACCTCCCATCTCATCACGGCCTCCACCTTGGCCGGATCCACCTAAATCCGGTTCTGGTTGACAAGGTGCCCAAGAAACTGCACCTCGCGCAACCAGAACTCACACTTGGAGAACTTAGCATACAAGTTCTCCCTTCTCAAGGTCTCCAAAACCTCCCGCAAATGCTCCTCGTGCTGCTCTCGCGTCTTGGAGTAAACCAAGATATCATCAATAAATACTATCACCGACCGGTCTAACATCGGTCTACACACGCGGTTCATGAGGTCCATGAACGCGGCAGGAGCATTGGTGAGCCCGAAAGGCATCACCACGAACTCATAGTGGCCATAACGTGTCCGAAATGTCGTCTTCTGCACATCCTCCTCTCTGACCCTCACCTGGTGATACCCTGAACGCAAGTCTATCTTGGAGAACCAAGATGCTCCCTGAAGCTGGTCAAAGAGGTCGTCAATCCTCGGGAGTGGGTAGTGGTTCTTCACCGTTACCTTATTCAGCTCCCTATAATCGATACACATCCGATGCGACCCGTCCTTCTTCTTCACAAACAGAATCGGGGCTCCCCAGGGTGAACTGCTCGGTCTAATGAAACCCTTGTCTAACAGCTCCTGAAGCTGTGTAGACAACTCCTGGATCTCAGGAGGAGCCAGCCGATACGGTGCCTTGGCTATCGGAGCCGCACCAGGGACTAGGTCGATCCTGAACTCTACCTGTCGCTCTGGAGGTATCCCAGGCAGCTCCTCGGGGAATACATCCGCGGACCCTCGTACTACGGGCACATCGCCCACCGTCGCCTTACCCGCCTCCCGGGTGTCCATGACATATGCGACATATCCTGCGCAACCCTGCTGAAGGTAACGCCTTTCCCTCGCTGCCGAACACAAGGCTGGCCCTCGCTTTGATCTCTCACCCTGAATTACTAACTCTCCCCCACTTGGGGCTCTGACTCGTACTAACTGTTGCGCGCAATCTATCACTGCCCCATTGGGACTCAGCCAATCCATACCAATAATGACCTTGTTTCCCCGCAATGGAATGGGAACTAGGTTAACCAAATATCCCTCTTCGAACAACCTCAATACATAATCTCGGAAGACCTCTGATGCTCGTACCGACCGGTCGTCCGCAATCTCGACCTCTAAAGGGCAATCCAACATGCCCGCGGACTCAGGAAACTTCTTGCTAAGTGCAAGAGAAACAAAGGATCGGGTAGCCCCCGAATCAAACAACACCTGGACTGGAATACCGTTCACATGGAACGATCCTAAATGTATATACACAGAGCACATATCAATATCATAAATCTCATATAAATAGGTCAGAGGGAAAGAATCATACCCGTCACCACATCGGGTGCAGCGCGTGCCTCCTCGGCTGTCAGCTGAAATGCCCGGCTCCTCACCACCGGAGCCTCTGCCTTTCCCTACCGGCCATCTGTAATCCGCAGGGTCGCTGGAGCTGGCGCCTGTACTGGCGCTGTTGCTGTCAACTGGGGGCAGTTGGCCCTCTTGTGGCCCCTCTGGTTGCAGTGGAAACACAGCAACTCAGATGTCTGAATAACCGGAGCAGGGGCAGTACAGTCCCTGCTGAAGTGTCCCGTCTTGCCGCACCTGTAGCAGCCTGTCGATCCTAATCTACACGCTCCCTCGTGCGACCTGCCGCACTTCCTGCAGCGGCCCGGTCCTGAATGGCCTTTCGGCCTACCATCTGATCCCTTGGGCTTCTTTCCCGAAGCCCCTATCGTCTGTCCCTCCTCTGCATTCCTCTTCCGGATGTGCTCCAGATCTATCTCCCTCTCCCTCGCCCTAGCAATCATAGAATCCAGGGTAGGGCAAGCTGAAAAACTGACATGCTCCTGAATGTCGGCTCGCAGCATGTCATGGTAGCGGGTCCTCTTCATATCCTCATCACCTGCATACTGGGGCACCAGTAACGCCCTCTCCCGGAACTTGGCGGTGATCTCCGCCACAGTCTCCGTCGTCTGTCTCATATCCAAAAACTCTCTGGCTAACTGCTGGAGTTCCACTGCAGGTGCGAACTCCGCTCTGAACCGGGTCACAAAGTCCGGCCACGTCATAGCCTCAACAGCCGATGCTCCCAATGAGTCACCAACAGACTCCCACCAATCCCTAGCTCGGTCTCTCAAACATCCTGCTGAATACCTCACCTTCGACCCCTCGGGGCAGAAGCTGGTCAGCTGCGCAGACTTAATGTCTGCGATCCATCGTCTGGCCACAATGTGGTCCTTCGCCCCATGGAAATCCGTCGCACCGCTGCTCCTGAAGTCCTTGAAGGACAATGTGCGAGATCCTGACTGGCTAGCCGCCATATCACTCCTGAACGCCCTGAGCCGATCCTCCATCAACTCAACAATACCCTCCTTGATCGACCCGAAGATGAGGGGAGTCGACTCAAGGATGCCCCTGGTAATCTCTGACGCGATGAACTCGCGTAGACCCTCATCAATTGGTTCGGGCCCTGAACCAGAACCCGATCCCGATCCTGAGCCTCCCGCTCCCTGTCGTGTGGTCACCATACTGAAAAACATAGCATAACCACCATCAAACGATATTCCACTAACGAGGCTCACATACATACCACTAGTCCCCGGTCTCGCCTCGGCCCTTTTTGAATCGAGTACGGATCCTCCACTTTCAGTAGTACGGGCCCATACTACCTTCCACGTCTATCCGTACTTTCCTCAAGAATTGCCTCAATTCAACCAAGTCCTTTCTACTAATACTGCGGTTCTCGTGCTACTCTCGCCCTAGGCTTGCCCTAAGTAATCGCCATCCCACTCTCTGCCATCAGCTGCACAAGAAGTCCCTGCTTTCTTTCCCTAACTAGCTCGCGAATACTATTACATATTACTCAAACTAGATAATTATTCGAATGAGAGGTCCTTCCCTACAACGGTTAGACTCAAACAAGAGTTGCGAAATAGGGCTAGACCCAACCTTCTGAAATTATTTAATCCTTGCAATATGTAACTTAGCATATTCGTTCACTAGTTAATGAAAGACGACTAGAACTCCTAATAGCACAAAGCAAGCAGCATTCGGGCATTGAGTACACATAATCAAGTATATACTACTCTGGCTATCATAGTGACTGATCTGTACTAGCATGCAATTCTCAAAAAGTCGAAACACATAAAGCAGGCACATAAGGCATCATTCCTAGATCCTTAGTCCTATTCTAGCATGCTGTTCTACTGAAACTGAAACTGATAATCATAACGTAAACTTGTATGGGTACTTTGGGGAAAACTTACTTGAGCTCGGCCGGTCGCGCACATCACACACCTTTTTCTTTTTAGAAACCCCTTTTACTTAGTCTTTAGAAAATCATTTCTTTATAAAAATCTTTTAATCCCTCGATTTGAGTCCAGACACCCCCGAAAGTGTGTCCGAATCCCTCAAACCAGGGCTCTGATACCAACTTGTAACGTCCCAAAAATACCAACTAAAAATTTCATTTTTAAATTAGGTTAATACATAAAACATCGTTATAAAACGTTCATAACAAAATATTCAGAGTACATCCCAGAAAATCCACAGTGCGGAAAACATGAGAGTGTGTGATATGCCGCTACCGCGCCGGCTCCTTTCCCCTAGCTGAAGAGGTACCTGAAAACAAAACTATAAAACGTAAGCACGAAGCTTAGTGAGTTCCCCCATAATGCCACATACCATGCAATCATATAATGAACAGCTAAGGGATACGGGCCTCGCCCACACCCATAGAGATACGGGCCTCGGCCACACCCTACTAGTTAGGAGATACGGGCCTCGCCCACACTCTACTTTCTGAGAGATACGGGCCTCGCCCATGCTCTGCTATCCGTGGAGATACGGGCCTCGCCCACACTCCGCTACTAAACCATAACATACAAGTATCACACAGACAACAAGTATAAGCAATTCTATCATACTGGCATATATCACAATCAAACTCAGCTATGAGATACGGGCTCCGCCCACACTCCGATACTAACATATCGTCTATACGGGCCGGCCTTGGTGCCTTAGACCCGTCCCTACTGGAAGGAAACTCACCTCGAGAGTAGCTGCCGAAAACCTGCTCAGACTACGCCTGGCTGCCGCACCGGTAATCCCTCCGGCTATAAATCCGTAAACATGGATTAGGTACTCATAAATACCCCTAAGGTCAAATGACTGGTCAAAGTCAACTCCTTGGTCAAAGTCAACCTTCTGATTGGCTGGACTGGCCGAGTCCATATGGCGACTCGCCGAGTCCTTCTATGTCTAGCCCGACTCTGACTCATCGGGTCCCTGTTCCCACTCACTGAGTCAGCCCGACTCGCTAGACGGGGACAACTAACAAACCTGCGACTGGACTCGCCGAGTCCAAGGGGGTGACTCGCCGAGTCCGACGAACAGATCTCACAAATCGCTCCAATCTTCCTTCAGAACATCAACCTTGGAGATTTGGAGATTCTGGGACTATAGCTACACGTTAAATTGCTAATTCCACGTGCGACTACGGAGGGTTGGACTTCCTACACTTAAACCCTTCTTATCCTAGTGACTGATCATATGACTCGCCGAGTTGGAAGAACAACTCGTCGAGTTCAAGGCTATAATCAAGGGACTCGCCGAGTTTGAGGAACGACTCGCCGAGTATCAGACAATCTTCATAGGATCGCCGAGTTGTTTATCCAACTCGCCGAGTCTAAGGCCATCTTCATGGAACTCGCCGAGTGCACTCTGGCACTCGCCGAGTACCCTTCGACTCTTCACCCATTCTGGCCAAATCTGAGACATGCAATGGTTCCAAACCATAAATCTAAGCTCCTAGGGCATAAACACACGGAGTTCGGGAGGTTTTAAGGGCTTGCAATCCACATATAAAGGACAAAAAGGGAATCTATTTTACTAAGGATCAAGAAGGAGCTTTCTTACCTGGTTAGGAGCTTCTCTCAGGGTAGATTTCGGATCTACCACACTTCCTTGCATCCTCCAACTTCCTCCTTCTTCTTCTAAGCTTCAAACTTCCTTCACCAAGCCAAAATCACTCACAAGGATCAAAATGGGCTAGGGTTTCGCTCTACAGTTCTTCTGGAAGAGAATGGGACGAAATGGGTGTTTTAGAATGGGTAAAATAGGGTGCAATGTCTGAAAATAGAGTTTCATCAGACAGGTGGACTCGCCGAGTCCATGCATCGACTCGCCGAGTTCACCGCTCAAATCTCGTGTCCACCCTGCTACTACTCGGCGAGTCGGGACGCAGACTCGCCGAGTTCGTGGCAAAATTAAGATAAAAACTTAATTAAAATCATACCATGAACCCGGTGTTACACATATCTTCCTTTAACCCTCCATGAAGTTTGCTCAGACAAGCCTATGGTTTCATCTGCGTTGTCAATAGGAGCTGACCAGAAGTAATCGTCACACCCTTCAGCATTGTCTTTGTCGACCAAGATTTTCAACTCTGCTGTTTGTTTTGCAGTGACACCGGTAACTACATAGACCTGATTCGGCACAGTTTGAACTTTTTGTTAAACCATGGCTTTCTCTTTGAGTTTTTGTGGCTTGTCTCTTGACAGGCGAGCGAATTCAACCGAATTTTCAGATATGAGGGGTTTCTCATTCTCGGTTGCGCTTTTCATAAACTCAGAGCAGTCAACTACATCTTCTACTGAGATTTCGCTCATCTCACTTTCCTCATCAAATTCAGACGTATATTCTAAGTTCATTTTATTTTCTGAAATTAATTTGGCGTTTGACGAGTAAAATGATTGAATAGTTTCGGACTTTATTTTTAACCTATCATTTTCATCTAAAAGATTTTTAAGCATACATTTACGTTCCTTAGAGTCAATGAAGGTCTCTATCTTGTCCAGTCCAATTTTGTAATGGATGGATGTCTCTTCTGAGGACACTATTGATTCACACTCAGCAATGACCTCATCCTCCTTAAATTCAAGGAAGGGTAAGATCATCTTATGAATCTTTTTCCCTATCTCACAACTTAAATGCAATTGAGCAATATTAGTATATAAGCGCTTAGCAATTAAACAAAAAACATTCCTTTGTTTTAAAAACTTTAAATTGTCTCTATGCAAATAAATACTTTCATCCCTAGCCCTATTTAATTCTGCCTCCTTCAGCTCAATCCACATCCTTCTTTCCTCACTTTTTGATGACACCCTGCTGAGTTAGTTAGTTAGGTTAGAATTCGCTAAGCGAGTTTGCATGAGACTACCACTTAAGTTAGAAAATTTAAATTTTAATTCATTTAATTCTTCTTCATAATCTGTTACTGGAATTTTAAGTGATTCAAGGATTGATTGTACCTTTTTGATCAGCCGATCACAGTCGTTCATCTTCTCGCTCACGGGCTTGGCTGCAAAGCATTTGTCCTCGGTTAGGTTCGGCTCCTTACTTGCACTTTCGGTTGATCCACCAGCTGTGACCATTAGACATCTTCCAGCCGAACATGCATCCTTTGCCACATAAGCTATTCCATGAGTGGGCTTTCTCACCTCTTCATCTTCAGAATCGGTTGACCAAACTTCAACGCCACCGAACTCATCTTCATCTGCATTCTCCTGCACAATCAAGGCATTCATAGAAATGTTAGTTGCCTTCTTTATCTTGATCTCTTCCAACTTGCGCATGTAGTACGCCTCATCTTCTTCACCATCCCTTTTCTCAGCCATTTTCCTCAGCATGCAATCTTTGGCAAAGTGGTTCTTGTCGTGACAGTAATTGCAGTCGAACCCAGAGTCTCCTGCAAGCTTGCTCTCCTTCTTGTCTTCAACTTTTTGAGAAGAATTTTTCGCTTCATCCTTCACCTTCTCAGAATTGTAACTTCCCTGCCAGTTTCGGTTCTTGTTGACAGGAAATTTTCTTCGTGCAAACTTCTTTGGATTGGTGACCATCATAGCATACTCCTTGCTTGTAAGGTCACACTCAGACATATCCGACTCTTCTTCTTCTTCTGCAATGCTTTTTCCTTTTAAGATAAGAGCCAGCGATCCCACACCAGAAACTACCTTCGCCTATTTGGTTACTACACTTTCATGGGACTTAAGTATTCCCACAAGTTTCGCTAGTGAGTAAGATTTAAACTGTTCATGTGCTTTCACTGTTGAAACCACACCCATCCATTCTGGTCTCAGACCGTTCATGAAGGTTACCTTCTGCTCGATCAACTTTCTTTCTATTCCATGCCTGATCATCTTACTAAGGAGATGATTGAACCGATCGAAAGTTTGTATCAGTTTTTCTTCTGGTTTCTGTTTGAAAACTTCAAATTCTGACAGCAGCAAGGTTTGAATGGAGTGTTCTAGATCTTCATCGGTTGAATAAAGTTCTTTCAACCTATCCCAGATTTCTTTGGCCGTCGTGCATGAACCAACTAACCGAAAAGTGTCAGACTGCAAGGCGAATCTGATCATTCTCATGGCCTTCACATTACACAGCAACTTGTCCTTCTCATCTTGTGGCATCTTGTCTACATCCGCCACCAGCTTGTTATATTCCTTTTGGGACTTAACTGTCGTGTTCGTTCCTGATTGAACAAACGGCCCAAGTGTGATAGCTTCCCAGATGAGATAGCCATTGTCTTCAGATCCAACCACGTAATCTTCAAAGTGATGCGACCATACTTCATAGTCTTGAGTGTAAAGAATGGGAATCCTGGTAGTGGATCCAATGCTGTTTGAGATGTTGATGGGATTTGTTTGCGAATCATCGTGAGACATGGTGAGCTGCTAGAATCAGACCAGTAAACTTGAGATTAGGGTTTTATCAGAAACAGGGTTGCCGTCGATAAGAAGAAGACGGCTTCTATTTATACGATAAAAGCGGAAACCCTAAAGAATTCTGAATACAGAAGGAATGTGTATTGATCACACAGTCTCCTGCTTTGATACCAATTGTTGAAACAATGTTCAGTTAGGATCGATAGATTCTATGCAGACAAACAATTAAGAACGTAATTATGAACACAAGAATGACTTTGAATGTGTCGTCTGATTAATGCTTTAACACCTCAGAAGAGCTCGATTAAGAACTTCGACTGTAGAGGTGTTTAGGGTTACAAAACAATAAACGATAATAATCACGAACATTAACTAATGCATACATGCATGCACTATATATATAGTCTAACCCTACTAGATAATCACGGATGGACAGGCCCAATCCGGAAACAAAACACAAGCCCATGACGCAACACAATAAGACCCAACAAATTCGTTTATGATTATGGCATCCCTTTTCATAATCTGAATTATGAGAACTTGGCAAATAGAAATAGAAATATTATAGCAAAAAGACTGGTCTAGTATCATGTCTTTATGTGAGACATCATGAATCTTGTCCCATATGCTACGGATATAGGATCGATTGCATGTGCTATAATATTCATCGTTTCTAAATTTTCCAAATGCTCAGGGCATTACGAGGGGAAAAGTCTAGAATTGGATATAACTGAAATGATTAAGCAATTGTCGAGGACAATCTAAGGCTTACCAAAGATTGGTTGCTCAGGGACAGTTGGAAGTATAGTGTTAATTTTGGAAGGACCATATTGACATATTCTGAAAGGAGGCAACTCTTGTTCGGAAGTTATAGTCAAAATAGGAATATGGAAATGTTTCCATAGGTGGAAGTTATTCAATCTGTGTAAGATTATAAAACTTAATGCAAGAAGGATGTTCAAAGCAATGTACTTTGAATATGAGACTTCGTTTCAATAGAGTTGAACTCCATTGGAATACTCTGTAATGACTATTGACAAGTCTTTGTGACTTTGTGCATAATCATTACAAGAAGATCAGTGCATATAAGTTTAAAATGTAACAGATTTCGGTAAATGGTAGGAATTTGGAATTCTACATTTACGATAAGGATTTGGGATTGTGAAATAAGAATCATTGGAATTATGTTCAATTCATCTATTCCACAAAGTAAGGATCATAGACAAACATAGTGTGCATACTTGGTGTATGGCATGACTATTGTTTGGATAAACATAGTGTGCATGCTTAGGAGCATGGCATGACTATTGTTTTGTTTCAAGTATAAAGTTGATTAGTTGAAACATTATACAATGAATAATGTGTAATCAATATGGTGATAAATACAAGGTGTTCTATTTTTATTCATAAGTTCTGAGACCATATTGGATTCAATTATTCTTGTGTTTCACTTTGCATGTTTTGACTTCCAGAATAACTAGGTCATTCTTCCCGAATGACTATGTTATTCAAACCATCCACAGTCGATAATACGTTGGAAGTCGGTATTATGTCAAGACTATCATGAAGTTGGTTTGTAGATGTCTAGGGTATTGGACATAGTGAGTGTTGCTACAACATTCATGAGTACTCATAAGTTTTGAGTATTGGATTCAACCCACGCTCATTTGAATCACTTCATGGATTTTATCACGAGTGATCATGAGAAGATAATATCTTATATTCTTCAAACCTAGAGATATGAGTTGTTGACTATGAGTTGGTTATACATTGATTGCACGAAAACGCATTGGTAACTCGATGTTATAAAACGTCCCTTTGTTTATGATTCAACAAGTAGTAGAACAAGCATATGAGTCGAAGTTTATCCATTCCTTTACCCTTGGTAGGATAAAAGTGATATCTATGGGCCCCTCGATGATTTAGTGACGACACCACTAAGTGCTTGGCCAAGCCTAGACTGATTTGATTTGTTCAATAAGTCGGTCGTCATAAATCAGAAATCGGGAAACAACAAAATGGAAAGAGAGAATGATTATAATCCATTTCTCAGTCCATATGTTATCTAGAATGGAGGAATATATGATCCCTTATCTAATGGACGCGTCATTAATTTGTTCAAAGTACGGCAACGGCTTTAAGAGCTACGATTGCTAGTCGGGTTTTGGAGTCATGCGCAATAATAGTTTTAGACTTATCCAAGTGGGAGACTGTTGGATTAGTGTCTAAGTCCATAACTATAATTGGTATGTACTTGACCCGACTTGGCATGGTCCATTTGGGTTGCATGGCATCGGAACAATTGGATAGACAAAATGAGAAATAAGGATACTAGTGATTTATATTAATATATTATAAGTTCTAATATATTAATATGAAATCATATTATTTAATTAGTATTGATCAAGAATTAATTTAGTGATCAAAAGGAACTAATTAAATATGGACTCTTATATATGGTGGGCCAAGTTCATTTAGGTTGGGCTAAGCTTTCATGGATAGTCCATGGAGTTTTTAACCCATGGATCCTATGGAAAGGAAAGGTCATGGGTATTAGGGTTTACATGAATGTAACCTTAATCCTCCACACTAAATAAAGAGGTATATGGTTCATGAAGTGTGACTAGTGTGACTAGTGTGTATACACAAGAGGGTAAAACCAATTTGGTGCAAGTATCCTTATTCTCTAGTTATTCTAAGGGTTCTTGGTGTTGTGTGAACCATTTGAGGTGCAACACTTGAGGTACTAGGCTCTTAAAGGTTCAAGACTTCAAGCTCTATCAAAAGGTATGTCATTCTATTAGATTCCTTTAGTATAGTTGCTTTATAGTATGCTAGTTAGGATGAAACCTTGGAATATTGAATATTTGCATGTTTCATAGAGAAAACATAGATCCAAGGTTTACAGGGTTGCATGTACACCATAGGAGTGTTAGAATTCTCAAAACCCATCATGTATATCATTGGAGCTCGCACACTGACTTTCCGGGAGTTCCGTGCTTGTGGAGCACCTGCATTCTATGGGGAGAGGGACCCTATTGTTAGTAGGAGATGGTTACCATATATGGCTAACGCGTTCCGGACGAGTGTCTGCCCCGAGGAGGCGAAGGTCATATATGATTCCTACCTTTTGAAGGATCGGGCACGTGATTGGTGGGAAGAGATCGATAGTGAGTTGGTGGTGATGTAGTCGATGCGATGTCATGGGATGACTTCTCGACCAGGTTCCATTCTGAGTTCGCACCAACAATTGAGGTGCAGCAGTTGGCGCAGGAGTTTCTGGATCTCCGTCAGACTACTGAGACTGTCATAGAGATCACTGCCAAGTTCCGAGAGAGGGCCTTATTGGTACCCCAGTATGTGGCAGACGATGAGATGAAGAATGTGAGGTACCATGACATGCTGCGGGATGACATTAGGAAGTTCGTGAGTATTTCAGGGTGCGAGACCCTAAACGATATGATCTCTAGAGCCCGAGAGCGGGAGATTGATTTGGAGCACCTTGAGAAGAGGAGATCAGATCAGGTGTTTACTTTGGAGGGTCCCGGGAAGAGGCCCAAGACTTCAGATCGGCGATTGGTAGGCAGGCAGGGCCGAAGTTAGTGAAGCATGTGCGGGAAACTACATGAGGGAGTTTGTCGTTCCAGGGGTTCAGGCTGCTACAAGTGTGGCAGGTATGGTCACGTTAGCCGGGACTGCCCACAGGGGGCAAGCCCATTATGTTTTCACTGCGATCAGGCGGGCCATAAGAAGGTCGATTGTCCGACGATGAGGGGAAGAGCAGTAAGCATGTTTGCTCCAGACACTTTAACGATCACAAATTGACGAGAGGATAGGGAAAGAGCCCCAGAGGGGAGAAGTCGTACGTTGTAGTGACATGCAGGAGAGATCAGGTCTATAGCAGGCAATGATGCAGGTATGTATCAGTTTCCCTTTTCGTTTTGGTTCTACCTGTATTATGGTTGTTTCATGCATCGATTTCGGGTAAGTGTATTCATGGGTTATCTCTTTGTTTGTTTTGGGATTGTAATTTTCACGAAATGTCATATGCCAATTGCATACCGGGAATTATTAGTAGCTAGTGCAAGGTCATTTTTCCTTTTTCTAATTTAGAAGTATTCAGTGTTATCTTGGCCACAGCCGAGATCGGTTCAGAAGCATTAAAGGAAGGTCTGTAGTCAGGGGTCGCGGGATGGTTATCTGCCATCGTTAGGATTCGGTGGTTTCAGTCTTCGCGCGTGGGATGACCTTTGGAGGTGTCATGGGAAGGGTTCTATCACTAAAAAAGTTGCCTCGAACATTGGTTAGTTAGACTCTAAGGTTTGAGTGAGATGTTAGATTGAGCCTATCGAATCATCGGTAGAGGGGTTCAGAAAGCGTTCATCTCGTCTTCAATAATTGTGCGACCATTGGAAGTAGGCTAGTAATAGATCACTAGCCAGGTTACGCATTGGTAGTCGGGCGTCTAGCCGTATGACAGAAGGAATGGGAATCCTTCAGTTATCGAGTATCGTGAAGACTTAGTAGAATCTAAGTGGGAGGAATCGCCCAGGGATTCAGACCCAGAAGCGGTTGTGAAACTGTGATAAGTTTTGCATCCTTGTCAGGGAGAAGAACGGATCAAGCGGTTGTATGATTGGATGTAGTGTGAGTTGGAAGTTCGGGAAAACTTTCCAGTAATGGGATCGCATTCTCGGAATGCTTGATAGCATGCCTTAGGGAATCAGGTTGGGGATTCCAGTCAGGACGTGAGATAAATATGGGAAGTGATGTAAGACTGTGGGATAGCCGTAGCAATCACTAGCAGCCAGTCAGTTTAGAAGGTGTTGTTAGACTACGGGATAGTCATAGCATTCACCAGCGGTCAAACAACATGAGAAACGTGGTAAGACTGTGGGGTGGCCCGTAGCAGTAGTTAGTAGTTAGTGTCGAAGTGTTGTAAGACTGTGGTGTGGCCCGTAGCATTCACTAGTTGCAGATAGAGTAGAAACGTTAAAAGACTGCGGGGTGGCCTGTAGCATTTGTTAGTTAGCCATTAGTATATGTGAATAGTAAGACTGCGGGGTGGCCCGTAGCATTTGTTAGTTCGCCATTTGGTGTATGTGTATAGTAAGACTGCGGGGTGGCCCGTAGCATTTGTTAGCTAGCCATTGGTATATCGGTATAGTAATAATGTGGGGTGGCCCATAGCATTCATTAGTGGTCAGTTAGTATGGAAGCGTAAGACTGCGGGGTGGCCCGTAGCATTCGTCGGTCCGTATTTGGCAATGAGAATGTAACAAATGCGTGATTCACTCATGGATTTCTTCAGATAGTTTAAGTCAGGGCGGGGCAGCCGCACGGATGTGAGTAGGCCACAGTTGGTTTAGATTCGGGAAGTGGTAGGTCATTGGAGACCAAGAGTGATGTAAGACTACAACAGTTTTGGTAGCATTCACCTTCTTGTAGTAGATTTGGTGGCAACGAGTAGTCAAACGGTATGATCGGGAGGATCAACAGGAATGATGGAGCCATGAGTGGCAATGAAGATAGAGTAGTTTTCGGTAGCCGAAGTTTTATTCGGAAGTCGCTAAGAGAGACTGAGAGATTGCGCTTCGGTACAGTAGCCGGTGGGAGCCCGGTATTCTAGGTAATGATAGATCAGTTGGGACAGGGTAGTCTCGGTTCGTCTGGAAAGTGGATAAGAGACAGCACGATCTTCGGACAGGTTGATAAGAGAATTTTTGGATCAGCAGCTAGGTGACCGAGAGGTGCAAAGTAACTCACATCGGGATTAAATAATCTCAGAGTAAGTGATTTGACTCTGTTGCGCAGCTCTCGTATGAGTCTAATCGTTGCAGGGATGAATCCTCTACTCGAAGGATTATCTGATCCGCACGCTGAGTTGGGTGTTCAACATCCGGATGTAGTAAGTGAAAGCATTCAGTGGGCGATGGTAGAATGATTGGCACCGGGAGTGGTCGGGATTAGAGATATGGCAGAGGATGTATTCTTATGGAGGAGAGTTTTCTTGCTTATGTGCAGTTGCCTTCGGAAGGCCTTTGTCTGCATAGGGTGATGGGTGTATCCCTCAGGATGCCAAGTATAAGTACTCGGGGAGTACCGGAAGGATTGTTGGTTGTGGTCAGAGCAATGTAATGGAAGGTTTATAGCGATCGGAGTTTCCTCAATATTTTACCGCCAAGGTGAAGCTTTTCGCCCATAAAGGCAGGACGGAAGGCGGAACGAAGCGGTTCTTCCAAGGGTTGGACCAGGCAGGCAAGGTTATGCATCTTATAGGATGGTTGTGAGTAGTTGCGGGGTAGGTGACTTTAGCGGACTTCGAGGACGAAGTCTAGTTTAAGTGAGGGAGAGTTGTAACACCTGGAATTTAGAAGGCCAATGAAGGAAAGAAAAACTGTAACATCCTGAATTCCAGTTAGCATATTTAAACAATTCATCTTCATTTAGTCAGAGAAACTCGACGAGTCGATTGCCCAACTCGTCGAGTAGAGGAGGGTTTTGGCCACGTAGGTTAGTGACCAACTCGGGGAGTTCAGAGGCCAACTCGCCGAGTTGGAGCTGTGAGTGGAAACCCTAAATCTTCGGGGTTGGGTCCTATTTAAAGGACCTTAAGCCGTCATTTTCGCCTCCCTTATCACCCTAGAGTCCTGTGAAGAAACCTAACCGAGTTTTTGCTTGCTGTATGAGAAAGAGAGGCTATCTTGAGAATTTCAGGGCACTTTGAGAGAAGAAGAGGAAAGCATCAAGGCTTGGAGCAAGGACGGACGTTTGGATCTAGAGTTTCTCAGTGGATAGCTTCTGTTTGACGTAAAAAGATGCTATCTTGAACATTTTTCCTTGTGGATTTTCGTTTGGGGAGTTTCTAGGGCTTTTCCCCATCCTTCTTGTGTTATTGAGTCCCTTGAGCATATCTTGAGGTTGAAACCTCAGATCTGTATTGTAGGAGGTCTTGTGAGCCCAAAGACCCAAGCTTTATGGAGCTAGAGGCGAGCCTTTGAGCACCAAACCCTTGTTGGAGCTTGTATTGGCATTATGAGTCTAATATGTCATGGATGAGGGTAAAGCTTGCAGCTTTACGTGATATTCGAGCCTTAGGAAGATAGATCTGGAGTACGGGGTATCATTTCTGCCATAAAACGTCTGAATGAGAATTCAACTTAAGGGAATCGATGAGTCCATGAGCCGACTCGACGAGTCGGTTAGGGTTTACCCCGATGGGTTGGACACGTGACAGACTGGGCGAGTTGGTGAGACAACTCGACGAGTTGAGAAGGTTTTACCCATTTATAGGTTCAGAGTGGACTCGAAGAGTTGATGATACAACTTGATGAGTAGGTGGGGTCTCCTTGACTTTTGGACATTGTGCGGACCCGAAGAGTTGGCTAGTAACTCGGCGAGTAGACTCGAGTTCTCGCGATTACTGAGTTATGAGGGACTCGACGAGTTCATGAGTTGTACTCGATGAGTTGAGTCAACATGGACTGTTGACTTGAGAGTTGACTTCTGTGGACTTCTAGAGTTGTGTCAGTTCTGACTGTTGACTTCCGTTGACTTTAGGCTTTTGGTCAACTATGGATTTTGGAGGCCATGGAGGGGCGGAGATTAGACCAGCAGCTCGAGTGTGGGATACATTGCTTTACTCTGCGAGGTGATTCTTCTCACTATACTAACCTGAATGGTAATACTGAGTGACCAGAGGGTCTTATCTGAGTTATTGATCGGAGGGTCCTATGTGTTTATTTGAGTTATATGATATTATGAATCTTGTCTTTGTGATATATGCTATATTATTTTCTGCCTTACCGAGTAGGAACGGGGGGTCCAAACCGAGTTATGAGTCCGGAGGGTCTCCACTGAGATACAGGACCATAGGGTCCAACCCGAGCTATGAGACCGGACAGTCTTCACTGAGACACATGACCGGAGGGTCCACACTGAGCTGTGAGACCGGAGCGTCCTCACCGAGATGCATGAGATCGGAGGGTCCATGCCGAGTTATAGCCATGAGAGGCTTATTATTTGTGTATGTGATATTTTGGGGAACTCACTAAGCTTCGTGCTTATCGTGTTGTGTGATATGTGTTTCAGGTACTTCTGTAGATTTCGCGAAGGCGAAGGCTCGATTGGATACACCTGTTCGAGAATATGTTTGAGGATTCTGGGATACTATCAGTTGTTTGTTGATTTGGGCTTTTGACAATTTATACTTTGTGGTTTTGAGAAAATGTGACAATGAGTTTTATGTGATTTAAAAATGAAAATTTTGTTTGAAAATTTACGGTGTGACAAAAACCCTAAATCAGTGTGTACAATCAGCCAGCGCCCGAACGGTGATTTCCCAAAATACCATTACTTTCTTATATTATGATATACTTACGAGATATTAGAACTGCATGCTAGAGAATAGGCTAGGTATTTCAGGAATTTAGAGCTAGAGTTGCCTGATTCATGATGCCTTAGCCTAGGGGGATACTATTGATTGATATTATCTGATATTTGCTCTATGTATGTGCTGAGTAGGAGTACCTAGCAGGAATAGTTTAGAGAGAGCTTTGAGTAGAGGAGTAATCTAGGAGAGATACGTAGATTAGCATTTGAGGAACCTACTGAGAGAGTAGTTAGATACCCACGAGGGGTAGGGTTGCTTGAGTTCGTTGAAGCCTTTTTGGGTTATGAATAGAGCAAGTGGAGTTGTAACCTAGAGTGGTTTTACGTGTTGGTGGAGATTATTCGATGCCCGAATGCTGCTTTCATTGTGCTTTGTGGAGCTCTTGAATGGTGGGAGTCAGCTACTAAGTGTATATGACGATATTCAGGAGGTAGACGACTGGCATCATGAGGAGTTCTTCAGAAGCTGATGGCAGAGAAGTGTGAGAGCCTAGGAGAGCCTACAGGAGAAACTTTTAGTCTGTTGAGTATGCTGTTTAGAGGTAAGCATTCGCTGGAGGGCGAACATGTGTAATGGGATTGGTGATCGAGAAGGCGGAGCAGCTAATTAGGAAATTTGGAGCGATCCGTGTGGAAAGTATGGGTAGATGTGGCAGGTAGTATGGGCCCGTACTACTGAAAGTAGAGGACCCATACTCAAAATAGGGAGAATTCCAGAGGTTCTAAATAGTAGATTGAGCGGAGATAACGTGGTTCGGGTACCATGATTCATAGCAGGGGGTGCTTCCGTCTTTACTATTTATCTGACGATGAGTGTTCAGACTGAGAATGGACATGGTAAACTGCGGGGCCAGAGGGCTATGTCGGTGGAGCTTCAAAGGATTGTACCTTACTAGAAAATTTGAGTTTAGATTTAGTGGAGTTTTACTGGTGAGGTGCCAGTTGGAGTCGCAGGACTAGAGTAAAGTGGATATGATACATTGTGGAGAACTGCGGTCTGGGTGGAGTGATCGACTGATGGTTGAGATGTCACTTTCTATGACGAGAGTTACACCATTTCCGCTTCCTTTGTGGAGCGAAAGAGATAACGATTTCAGAGTTTGGAGGTAAAAACCGTGGGGTAGCATTAGTTGTGACATTGACACCAGAGTACTGCGTAGTACGTCTGCAGCGAAGTATTTCTTATACCATAAGAGAGTCATCAGTGGGGACTGAGATGGATGAGGACAAGGATATGCCTTAGTTGAGTATAGTGAGGCATATGTTGGCAGCATTTTCTGGTAATCAAGAGAAGTATATTGGGGCGGTGGCCCTCGTTGTTTGCTTGGGACCTCTACTATGAGAGTAAGGTCTCTTGCTTCTGTGATGATCCACGCGATGGAATGATGGTTGAGGAATCAGAGATGAGGTGCGTGATAGTTGATTATTTTCATCTGAGGGTCACGACTAGTTCAGGACAGTTGAGAGGTTCGGTAGTGTTGGTGTGAGGTTTTGGATGACTAGAGGCAGTCACGATTGGGGAATTCTGAGGATTTCATCTGAGATTCAAGATATTGGAGTTGCTTGTTCTTTATCGGCAAGATCATCGAGTGTTACGTGGTACGTTCCAAGAGTCAGGTGTAATGTACCTGGTAATATAGCCTTTGGAGTAGACTCTTGGTATGCTAATTGGAGATGGTTGAACCCTGAGTGGGGGAGAACTGGGTATACTATTGAGAGAATCAGCAATCCGTTCAAGTACGGTCAGAGGACTGGTTATATAGATCTGCAGTACGGACATATGAGACTTGGGTATTTGGTGGACGAGGCAAGGTGCAGAGCGAGATGAGGCATGTTATACACGTTCGGGAAAGAATGAGTGTATCCACAACAAGTAGTTATTGGTCAGGAACCCTATTGTGGTTAGGATCTCTTCGAGTTGTAGTGATGGAGTTCGAGGCGGTTGGTTCATTGAGGTCCAGTTTGGACTTTCGAGAATTTCTAGTTCGAGGTATGGGTTGTGATCTACACTCCGGGAAGGGCAGTAGTTGATTTGGCAACCAACTGTAGAGTCGGTGTGAGTATTTTCGCATGGGTGGTGAGCAGTAGAGGATGGGGTTTTGGATTGTCGTCAACGTGTTCTCAGTCATTGACGATTCCTTCATGTTTCAAATTGTGAGTTTGAGTATTTCGAGGTTACGAGTTGTGCGAGAGAAAGAGCAGTGATTGAGGCAAGAGATTGTGAGATTCTGAGAGGGTGTATTGCGGTATCTGTGTATGATGTCGTAAGTGGAAGATCAGTGGTTGAGGCAAGACATCGTGATCATTCAATGCTCGACTCGAATCAACATTGACATTCGACTCCAAGTGATCATTCTCTTTCGACTCCAAATTGTGTTACTTTTGACTGATGTCCTTAAATCACTTTCGATACCATAGTTCCAGGTTTCAATTCCAACCTAGAACATTCGATCTTTATTAATCACTTTCGACTCTTAAACAATGTTGCTTTCGACTATGGACCTGAATTGCAAACATTATCGGTCAAAAGAAAGAGAAGCATCAATCGACAGTCGTTACTTTTGACTCCAAGTAAATCCAAATCGAAATCACTTTCGACTTCAACCAATTTTCCGTAACAATCGAATGACCAACACCATAAAATCGAGACCCTAACTCTTGATTCGAAGTCACACCTTTCGATTCAAAACAAACGTGTTAACCATCGAATGTGAGCTTTCGTTACAAACCCTTTACCACAACTTTCGATTATCCCAAAATACTTTCGATCTTAGACAACCGCTCCTTCAATTTTTGATTCCAAGCACTTTTGTTTTCAGTAAAACTTTCTTTTCAGTTCATCTTCCCAATCGAAACATTAATGCTTTCAACCTTGGTTTGAATTTAACATCAAGCTTTTGACTGTGGGACTCACTCTTGACTCGAATCCAATCATTCGATTCTCAAATTTTCGTATAAAGTCATCTTACTCAAAAACTTTGACTTTCGTTTCCTTGAACAACAATAGCAGTAGAGTCGCTATTTCAATTTCAATATCGACAACAAATATCATTTCATTCCTAACACATAACTTTCGATTCCAAGGTCTTGATTTTTCGACTTTAACAAAACCATTCACAGGCGAAACTTCCAATTCCACATCCAAATACTTTTCGGTTATTTCCTAGATGTAAAAATCCCATTTGATATGAACACATCAAAACTTCACTTTCGATCCCATCCTTCTCAATCGAAGTTCCATAATGAACAGTAATCGATTATTTGCTTTGGGATCAAGGTTAATCAAATAAATAGAAAATATGATTGGGTTGAATGAACGGTGAATCGAAATCAAATTTTTGGGCTTCAAATAAGTGAGTTGATGAACAGTAAGTAAATTTGATTTCAAATGAATAGTAACCTTCAAGATCTTTTTAGAATCCATTTGAAAATTTGTGAGAATTCCTTGAAACATAACATGGAAGATCCAACTTCATATCCTTGAGAATGATAGGAACATCTAGGTTCTTTGGTTGGAACAAAGAAATTTCAAGATTCCATATTGTACCACCCATGAAGCTTCTTCTCATTTCTCCAAGATCTAACATCATCATCTAGTTGAACTTGAGAATCTTCAACAATTTAGGCTTTGAAATTCGAAACCATTGAAACTTTTGATGATTGTTGCTTAGGAATCCAAATTTTCTTCACATATTTTGACATCAAAACAACATTTGAAGAATTTTGCTTAAAAACCCAAATTTACTTGGTATTAGTTTTCTTCTTTTTCCACTTTTTGGATCTAGAATTTTTGAATCCAAAAACAACATCATTCTTTACAACTTGTAACACCGTAAATTTTCATACAAATTTTTCATTTTAAACTCATATAAGTCACAACAACACATATCACAAAATCCCCAAAATGTCAAATTATTAAAACTCGTGTTCTTAATTGTTTGAATAAAATCCATGATCCTTGGAAACATTACTCCATCTCGTGTGTACAATCAAGCCGACACCTTCCAGTGATCCTGAGAAGTACCTGAAACACATAACACGTAACACGGTAAGAACGAAGCTTAGTGAGTTCCCCAGAATAGCACACATTACTCATTAGCCTCTCATGGCTATATCTCATATAAGACCCTCTGGTCGATGTGTCTCAGTTGAACCCTCCGGTTCCACAACACGGGTGGACCCTCTAGTCCTATCTCAACAATGCACAAGATAATATACAACATAATTTATAAGACAGAATACGTGATATCACATGTCTCAGTATAAGCACATAAGATCAACATATACACGGATTACTACAACAGCATAAGTCACAAAGACATTATGCACGATAACAATAACACATCGTAAACAGGTAAGACCTTCCGGTCGATAATGTACTAAGACACTCTGGTCTATATGTACTAAGACCCTCCGGTCAATAGTGTAAATAAGACCCTCTGGTCAATAACACGAATAAGACCCTCTTGTCACACACAAATCACCACACAGGTAGGTATAGTGAGAAGACTCACCTCAAATGACGAACAGATCCTATAAATGCTGCTGTTGTACTCCGGCTTCTAACACTGAGCCAAACCCACAAATAATCCCCATTAGGATCTAAGACCAAACCTTCATATATTAGGTCTAAATATGTCCACCAACCCATCTCATAAATAACCCAAGCCTATTGGGCGCACCAAGGCCCAATACCAAATGGGTCCTCAAAGGTCCACTAATGGCCCAACTTTGGCCCAAATTTCTAAATTAGGCCCAACCCTCATATGGGCCTTACCCTAAATCCCATTTAAATATTCTAGTCGACATGATTGCTCTTGGATGGCCCATCAATAACCCAATCACCAAAACCCAATAGAAAGGCCCAACTCAAGGTCCAAGCAAAATTAGGGTTTTCACATAAAATGACGATTAGGGTTAAGTGTTTCTCACTTAACCCATTAAGGACTTAACCCATTAAGGACTTAACACATTAAGTCCATCACTCCACTAGGCCATTCACACAATGAAGTCGGACATAATTCACAGTATCAATCTAACAGTCCAACACGGGTCCCGGTACAATCCAAACTAACAAACCCAAAATTAGGGTTTTCTAAACCCTAATTAGGGTTTCTAGCCCAGTCACAAAGCAGCCCAGTCCGAGATTAAGTGTTTAGGCCCATTAGGGTTCCACCAGGTCGAGCACCACCCACCGCCACCTCGGGCAGTGGTGATCGGCGGCGGCTCATGGCGCCGGGCGGCGGCAGCCACCATTTCCAATGACGGTGGTGGTGGTTCCCGCCCAAAAATCACACATACCACTTCACACACAATAAACACACACTCACAGCCACCTTCTGCGGTGGCTAGTGGCGACCAAGGGTGGTAGAAAAATGACAACGGGTGGCAGCTACCACCTCACGGTGGTGGCAGTGGGTTCTCGGCCACAAATACACACAATCCACACCACAAATACCGAAAACAACCATTACAATAAAATATAAGCACAATCAGCCACCACTTGGCATCACACCTCGCCGGAAAATGCAACAGCATCCCCACGGCCGCCGGCGTCGGCCATGACGCTTCCAGCGTCGCACCCACAGAAACAGCGATGGAGAGAAAAGAAGGTGGTTTGCGGTGACTTACAGATGGCTCCCCAGTCGCTCTCAACCCACAAATGACGAGCCAACTTCGCTTTGATCACGGTGGTCCTTCCAGTCGCCCATGACGTCTCCGGTCGGCAACGACATTGTCGCGGTGCTACATTAGCGAGGTAGCTGTTGGCGGCTTCATCCGATCAGAAACGAACAAGAAGGAGGGGTGGCGGCTGTAGTGTATCGCTCTAGGTTTAGGGTTGTTTCAATAGAACAGGACATGGGGAAGGGATACGGGTTAGTCCCGTATCTCATTTCTAACTTTGTGCCAATTCTCCAAATTTGGTCCCTCCTCCTCAAAACATTTTCAACTTAAGTACCATATTTACCAATCAGCCCCCTATCTTTAATAATTCATTACAATACAAGTCCCAACAGTTACCAACCAGCCCCCGCCTCTAGAAATATTTACAAAGTGGCCCGGAAATTACACTTTAACCCTCGAAATCAATAATTAAATCAATTTGCTCCCCAACACCAACACCCCGCTGAATATTATTTAATTCAGGACTATTATCCAATTATAAATCTTTATCTACTTATTTAATCAATAAACGGCATGTTACAATTCTCCCACACTTAAATTAGATTTCGTCCTCGAAATCATTCCTCACCATCCCTTACATGCCCGACAACTTGAACGGCATGGCCACAAGCTCGAGCATAACCCCAGCCGTCAATCCAACAGTGCTATCTCAACCAACCACATGTACCTGCAACCACTAAGTTCGCTTTACTCCAAGCAAATATTACAACCACTCTGTAGACACATGTCACTGCCGAGCTCTGTTGCCTAACACTCACTAACTTCATGCGTGTTGCGGTCCTTCTCAAGCTAAACAAACCGACCCTCCCAGGTCTAGAACATCAAATGGAAACTTTAACCGCTCAAAAGAAATCCATCAGGAATCTGAGATCTCAACTCATCTATCCTTTACACAGATAGGGCCAACTCAAACTCGGGAGTATGTTTCGACAGCAAAATTTGGAACCACTCATATCCAATCTGATACTCAACTCATGACCCGTAATCCGCGTATCTACGCGTACATTACTTCTCCAATTCCTTCCGACTTACCACAATGTCTCCCCAATTCGAGATATAACGGATCCCGACCACATGGAGACCTCAGTCTCGCCCCTATCCCGGCCACCTGGTTTCCAAAGACTTAGTTATCAAGGCTACCTAAGCCTAAGAGCTCCTCTGCGTCATACTCTGACTAAATAATATCACGGCTCCCCGCAGGGTTATAACACTCTCTTACTGACTAATGAGTGCTACGGCTCCCCGCAAACTTGCGACACTCACTCACTGACTCGTGAATGCTATGGCTCCCCGCAGCTTACATCATTCACTCACTCGCCATGGGCTCTCCCATAGTTTTTCCCTGATATTACAAAGTGATTACTCCCACCTGGAGCCTTCCACTCTCTTACTACCCCACAATCTCATCATTAAGCCATCACCATATTGTGCTCATTTAACTCATGCTCTGCGATCCATCATGTACATGTGCACCCACCCACTCCTGACGAAAATTGTCGCAACAACGCACTTTCTCTTGATACAATTCACATTCTTGAACCATCCCCGTCTGATGACAATTAATTGATGGGTCCCCACTGGAACAATAGCTACTCGATACCCCACTTGTCATCTCATAAACTCGAGTCTCAAAATAATCCAACAACTCAGGGCATCATACTCGGACACCTCGATACCTCATCGCAGAATCTCGCGCTCGCTTGCCTCAACCACTGATTTTCCACTCACGGCATCATACTCGGATACCGCGATACACCATCATAGAATCTCATAGTGTCTTGCTACGGTCATTGATCTTCCTCTCGCACAAATCGTAACCTCGAAATACTCCACTCACAAATTGAAACATAAAGGAATCGTCAATGATTGAGACCATGTTGATAACTATCCAAAACCCCATCCTCTTACTGATCAAAACCCGTGCGAAGCTACACATACCGACTCTGAAACTAATTGACAAGTCAATTCCTACCCCTCCCAGAGTATAGATAACAATCAATACATCGAACTGGCAAATCTCAGCAATTGAAACTGGACCTCAACGAACCAACCGCCTCAAACTCAACCATTGAAACCCCGAAGAGTCCCTGACCACAATAAAATCCCTGACCCACGGCTACTCGTCGTGGATACACTCGTTCTTTCCTGAACACTCACTATATGCATCATCTCGCTCTGCACCTTGTCTCGTCCACCAATAACCCAAGGCTCATATGTCCGTGCCGCAGATCCCCATAACCAAATCTTCTAACCGCAACTTAAACAGATTGTTGATCTTCTCAACAGAATACTCAGTTCTCCCGCACTCATGGTTCGACCATCACCAATTGACATATCAATAGTATACTCCACATACTGTTTCATCAGATACACCACACTTGAATATTGAAACGTACTACATAACACTTGATGATCTTCCAAAGGAATACCAAGCAACTCCATATATCCCGAATCTCAGATGAAATCCTAGGAACTCCCCAATGTGACTGTCTCCGGTCACCCAGAAGCTCGTCCGGATGCACATGCAATTATTCCGACGGTCCTGGAATTGCACTTCTTCCCTGAATCCTCATTCGTCACCCCACTGCAAGGATCGTCATAACACGGACGACCTCACTCTCACATTCGATTCGCTGCATCGCCATGAAAACCAACAAATCGATATACTCCTCTCGTTTTCCGGAAACAGTTGTTGGTATACAACTTCCCAAATTCAAACAAGGCATACTCGAGCCCTCACGAGTTAAAGTACACACTGATAACCCTTCCCGGCATAAGAATGTAACTCAATGCTCTCATACAACAAAATACTCTTGGTGCCAATATTGCTACTCTCTGGTGCCCCACAGGGTCTTCTTCTAATTTCTGACATCAGAACTCACTCACCCATCCTCTCAAAATGGGAAAAAGGAATAATATAATCCTCAAAATAGAACCTTGACATCACAGGCCATCACCCAGCCACTTAACTCGGACTGCAATCCTCCATGATGCATCATCTCCACCCCTATTTGAGTCTTGCGACTCCAACTGGCACCTCACCAGTCAAAACCCTCAAGATCTAAATTCAAAATTTCCCACCCAGGGTATACTCCATTTAAGCTCAACCGTCATGGCCCTCTGGCCCCACAATCTCCATTCTCCACTCCCAGTTTGAATAATCACAACAGGGTAACTGATAAAGGCGAAAGCACACTCCGCTACGAATCATGGTACCCGAACCATGTTATTTCCCCTCATCCTGCTACTTAGAACCTCCAGAATTCTCCCTGTTTCGAGTATGGGTCCTCTGCTTTCAGTAGTACGGGTGCATACTACCTGCCACATCTACCCATACTTTCCACACGCATCGTCCCAGATTTTCTAAGTAGCTACTCAACCTTCTTGATCAACATTCCCAATACACATGATCGTTCTCTAGAGAATACCCAACTCTAATCAACGTACTCCTCGGACTAGAATTACTCCCAAGGTTCTCACACTTCTCTGCCATCATCTCCTGAAGAACTCCTCGTGATGCCAGCCATCTACCTCCTGAATATCGTCATATTCACTTAGTAGTTGACTCCCATCATTCAAGAGTTCCACAAAGCACAAAGCAAGCATCATTCGGGCATCGAATAACCAGCACATGAAACCACTCTAGCATACCACTCCACTCGCTCCTCTCATCACTCAAAAGGCATCACCGAACTCATGCAATCTTTCCTCTCGTGGATCTCTAACTACTCTCTTAGAAGATTTCTCAAAAGCTCGTCGAGGTATCTCTCCTAGATTACTCCTTGACTCAAGACTCTCTCTAAAAGATTCCTACTAGGTGCTTCTACTCAGCACATTCAGAGCAAATAGCAGATAATATCAATTAATAGCATCCCCTAGGCTAAGGCATCATGAATCAGGCAACTCTAGCCCTAATTTATGAATACCTAGCCTATCATCTAGCATGCAGCTTTAATATCTCATAAACATCTCATAATACAAACAAATAATGGTATTTTGGGAAATCACCGTTCGGGCTCTGGCTGATTATACACACTGCTCCATCTCATTTTCTCGTTAAAACTCTTAGGGGCTGTTTGGCAGGATCTGAATTTTTAAGATCTGAATTTTTAAGAGGTCTGAATTGCAAAGAGGGTCTGAATTTTTTAGATCTGAATTTTAGAATGTTGTTTGGTTGGAACCTCTGAATTATTTTGATGAATATTAAAAATGACCATTTTACCCTTCTGTATCATTTCTTTTAAATACAACATTATACTTCTTATTCAGACATCATACTTTCAAAACTATGACCAATTATTCTAATTAGGTAGAAATAGGAAGTACAATACCATTGACAGCTAAATGGAGAACAAATATACTAATTAAAAACCATGAATCGTACATATATAAACAATTTCAAAATCAAAACACTTTACATTTTAAATTGCTCTGTATATATATAAACAATTCCACATAAATTGTAATCATCTCTAACCTAATTGTAATCAAGATCACAATGTTTACAACTTTGAAAAACATACATATTAAACACCATGAATCTTGATATGCTCTTTCTTCACTTTTTCCAGTCTCTTTTACAAAGAGAAACCTGATAATAAATAATTAGAAACACAAAATCAATAAGCTTTAAACTATTAATAGCATTGAATTATGGTAGCCCCAACACAACAAAAATTGCAATCAACAATGAGAAGAACAATAGCTAATTGCAAACTGAACACAACTCATAAAACAATAACAGTTCAAAAAACTACAATTCATATTTCAAACATAAGCACCACATTTGATTCAGTGTTTCTTTCTTACTTCTAATCAAATTCATGATCTAACAGAATAAAAAAAGTGGAAGCTACACATACATCAAATTGAATAATCACATAAAGCATGAGACCGTGAACTACATCAACAAATCAGCTAGATAGCAGCAAAAAACATCAGAAAAATCACAATTTTTTGAAGAACAAAACAGCAAAAACCAATATTTGAAATAGTACAAAGCATCATTACCGATTTCAGCAAAACCCAAGAGAAAAAAACGAAGAAATAGCAATTTTATGAAGAACGAAAAAATACATGTGTATGCGATTAGGGCAAAAACGAAGAAAACGATCGCGCCGGAGTGAACGTAGGAGGGTGGCATACAGAAAAACCAAACAACAATCAAAGCAATTAGAGGAAGGTCTCCATTGTTGCCATCCTCGAACAGGGACAGTTGCCCAAGGTGAAGGTTAGAGGACGGTGACACTGAAGGAAGGATAGAGAACAGAGGCGGTGGCGAAGGGAGGTGTCGGAGGTGGTGTTGACGCTGGAAGAAGGTCGGAGCCTCAGAGGATGTGATTGTGTCTTGTGTGCGATGGGAGGGGAGCATGTTTATGCGATTAGGGCAAAATGGGAAGCAACCCTTTTTTTCTTCTTTCAGATGCGATAACAAGTCTGACCGAATAAGATATAAATTTCAGATTCAGATGTAAAATTAATAGCTAAACAAACACTCTTAATGGAAAAGATTCAGATATGCCTCTTATTAAGAGGCAATAAGAGGCAAACAAACATCTCCTTACTCATTTTAGAAAAATCATTTCTTTTTAGAAAATTTTCTCAAATCCACAGTTTGACTTCAGAGATACCCGAGAGCACATCTGAATCCCTCGAACCAAGGCTCTGATACCAACTTGTAACACCGTCAATTTTAATACAAATTTTTCATTTTAAATTCATATAAGTCACATCAACACATATCACAAAATCCCCAAAATGTCAAATTATTAAAACACGTGTTCTTAATTGTTTGAATAAAATACAGGATCCTTGGAAACATAACTCCATCTCGTGTGTACAATCAAGCCGGCACCTTCCAGTGATCCTGAGAAGTACCTGAAACACATAACACGTAACATGGTAAGAACGAAGCTTAGTGAGTTCCCCAGAATACCACGCATTACTCATTAGCCTCTCATAGCTATATCTCATATAAGACCCTCTCGTCGATGTGTCTCAGTTGAACCCTCCGGTTCCACAACACGGGTGGACCCTCTGGATTACTACAACACGGGTCGATGTGTCTCAGTATAAGCACATAAGATCAACATATACACGGATTACTACAACAGCATAAGTCACAAAGAGATTATGCACGATAACAATAACACATCATAAACAGGTAAGACCTTCCGGTCGATAATGTACTAAGACCCTCCGGTCTATATGTACGAAGACCGTCCGGTGAAGAGTGTAAATAAGACCCTCTGGTCAATAACACGAATAAGACCCTCTGGTCACACACAAATCACCACACAGGTAGGTAAATGCTGCTGCTGTACTCCGGCTTCTAACACTGAGCCAAACCCACAAATAATCCCCATTAGGATCTAAGACCAAACCTTCACATATTAGGTCTAAATATGTCCACCAACCCATCCCATAAATAACCCAAGCCTATTGGACCCACCAAGGCCCAATACCAAATGGGTCCTCAAAGGTCCACTAATGGCCCAACTTTGGCCCAATTTTCTAAATTAGGCCCAACCCTCATATGGGCCTTACCCTAAAGCCCATTTAAATATTCTAGTCAACATGATTGCTCTTGGATGGCCCATCAATAGCCCAATCACCAAAACCCGATAGAAAGGCCCAACTCAATGTCCAAGCAAAATTAGGGTTTTCACATAAAATGAAGATTAGGGTTAAGTGTTTCACACTTAACCCATTAAGGACTTAACACATTAAGTCCATCACTCCACTAGGCCATTCACACAATGAAGTCGGACATAATTCATAGTATCAATCTAACAGTCCAACCGTGGGTCCCAGTAAAATCCAAACTAACAAACCCAAAATTAGGGTTTTCTAAACCTTAATTAGGTTTTCTATCCCAATCACAAAGCAGTCCAGTCCAAGATTAAGTGTTTAGGCCCATTAGGGTTCCACTAGGTCGGGCACCAACCACCGCCACCTCGGCCAGTGGTGATCGGTGGCAGCCCAATCCAAGATTAAGTGTTACCGAAAAAGACTCATTTATTTACTAAGTTATGATTGTACTTTAACAATGGAGTTTTATAAACTATAAAGTAACATAACTTAAAAAGAGTTTTTGAAATGTTTTGATCACTTATAAAAACATAAGCAACCTTTGAAAGATATTTATATCAAACATTTACACAATTATCAATTGTGTTCAACTTGTATTCCCCCCTTAAACGCATTCAAAACAGTTTAAAAGATTGATTATAGGGGTATGAACTCACCTTATGTGGGTGATTCAAACGAATATGCGCGTAAGGATGAGAAGTTCCACGAATGAAGTCCCGAGACACAAACGAGTCCTAAATGAAATGTATTGACATATATTGGCATGAATATAGTGTTTAGAAGAAACCACATGCAAGCAAGCACCTTTAGGGACTAGGAAACACTTGGACCAAGTGTTGTGATTCATCAAGAATAAGTGTGTGTTCTTCGTGTTCTTGGTGAAAGATGAAGATCTACCCAAAAGGTTATTTGCAATGGATGAAATCAAAGGTTGTTACTAGGTTAAGAAGGATAACAACAAATCAAAACGGAAGAAAGGCTTACATTCTTGAAGATCGGGGTGAAAATCTCGATGATAGTTGAGAGAGAAATCATCGTTGTTGACTTGGAAACTGAGGAAATGGCTTAGAAATGAAGGGATATCACTCTTATGGAGGGTGTGTATTGCCAACATGGGTGTACGGTCGCACACACATGTGTGTACCGCCGTACACTCCCTCTAATGGAGTGTTCGGATCGATTTCGATGCGAAGAACTTACGCAACTCAATCCTATACCCAATGCTTGAATGTAATGAGCTTTGAACCCTTAAACAGACTCCAAACACGGCTAAAAGATAGCATAAACAAGTCTGACACTCGGTTGGATGGAATGGCTGAACTTACAAGGCAAAGATTTTCGGGTTGTCACACCTTTCCTAGGAGACTTCAAAAGAACAGCTTTCGTTTCTTTCTCTACAATTTCAGAACCTTCGTCATCAAAGCATACTTTTAGGCATGTTCCCACAACCAATTGAGAAAAACTGATTAGGTTGTGTTGTAGTCCTTCCACATAAGCACTTTTCGTATTGAAAATTCTCCATTCGTTATCATCCCATGGCCTTTGATCGTTCCAAATGAGTTGTTCCCATATTTTACACATCCATCATTTTTGAGATCACGAAACTCTCTCAGCTATTTCTTCCTTCCTGTCATGTGACGCGAGCAGCAACTATCAATGTACCATTCGTTGTCAAACTTCTACTCACGTATAACCTGCAAATATTAAGCAGATTTAGGAACCCAAAGTTGCTTTGGTCCTGGTGAGCCTTTTACAGAACAAGGATAAGTAACAACAAGATCTACCAAATAAGTTCGCTTAATTAAAGTGGTTTCGTCTTTCTTTTTAACAGTGAAAACTTTGATTTTGTTATCTTGGAGTTTCGTCTCTTTTAAATCAGATTGTTTTCTCTAAATTTTAATTTGATTTTTGACAAATTCTTTCTCCACTCTCTTAGAATTAGATATCGACTTTTTGGTTGGAACTTAAGATTCCTCGACTAGCTTTCCCTTTTCCCTTGAAATATTTTGGAGAAACATTCTTTAATTACTTATTGCACGAATGGCAGTGCGAACATTAACCAGAGTTTGAAAGCGAACTAGCATTCGCTTTTTTATTTGAAGACTTCTCTTTGCGAACGTAGCTTGAATTTTGGGATTGCCAAAATTGCTTCCTTTCATTGAGATTTTTCTGGTATCTCCGATTCCTTTGACGTTTTTTATCAGCAAGTTGATTTAAAGATTTGTGTATACTCGCTTTTTGCTTCGGTTCACTTGCATGAGATTCGCTCTTTCCAGATGGAGTTTCGCTTGCACATTCCTTAGTACCACTTGGACTACCCTTTTCAAAACATGAGGGTTTATTTAATGGCTCAGCCACATAACGTCCCCTAGTCCTCCAAGAAGTCTTTTCTGACAGACCTACAGTTTCGTCCGCGTTATCAATTGGTGCGGTCCAAAAGTGTTCCGCACACCCATATTTGTTGTCTTTTTCTTCAAATGTTGTTAATTCTACTGTTTGAGTTTTCTTCACTCTATCGACCTTGAAGACTTGATTTGGGACCGTTTGGACTTTAGTATAAACCGTAGCTTTTTCTTTCAAACTCTCTGGTTTATTTTGAGAAATGCGAGCGAACTCAACTGAGTTCTCAGAAATCAGGAGTTTAACTGGTTCAAATTCGTTTTTCACAAACTCAGAACAATCAACCTCATCCTCTACAGATATTTCGCTCATATCACTGTCCTCGTCAAATTCAGATACATATTTAAGATTGATTTTATTTTCAGAACTTAACTTGGAACTCAAGGAGTCAAATTTCTGTACAGTTTCGGTCTTGATTTTTAACCTGTCGTTTTCATCAAGTAAGTTTCTCAACATGTCCTTATGGTCTTTCGACTTAATGAATGATTCAATTTTGTCGAGTCCAATTCTGTAAGCATCAGAGGTTTCGTCTGAAGAGACAATAGATTCACACTTGTAACAATTAGCATCAATCTCGTCTTCCTTGAGTTCAAGGAAAGGCAAGATCATTTTGTGAATCTTTTTACCTATTTCACAATCTAAATGCAACTGAGTAATATTTGTATAAAGTCGTTTAGCAATCAAACAAAAAATATTTCTTTGTTTCAAAAACTTCAAATTATCTCTCTGCAAATAAATTGATTCATCTCTAGACCTAGACAAATCAGACTCTATCTTCTTAATCCACATCCTTCTCTCCTCATTCTTGGATGATGTCTTGCTGATTTGATCAGTTAGGTTAGCATTCGCTAGACGAGTTTGTTTAAGACTATTACTTATACTTTAAAAGGTGAATTTTAGGTCGTTTAATTTCGTTTCATAGTTAGATACCGGTACTTTAAGAGATTCAATAATGGTGTCTACCTTTTTGATCAGTTGATCACACTCATTGATTTTCTCGCCAACAAGTTTCGCGGCAAAACATTTGTCATCTCCTCTCATCTGTGACGCGTCATTGGTCACCATCAAACATCTACCAGCAAACTTTGAACTTTCTTCTTTCGCAACGACTGCCCTGCCATGTGTGGCCTTGCGAACTTCTTCATCCTCTGAGTCAGTTGACCAGATCTCCACTCTTCCAAACTCATCCTCAGCTGTGTTTTCCTGCACAGTTAAAGCGTTCATAGAATTGTTAGTGGTCTTCTTCTTCTTGATCTCCTCCAGCTTACGCATGTGGTAAGCCTCATCATCTTCGCCTCCTTTCTTTTCTGCTAACTTCCTCAGCATGCAGCCTTTACCAAAGTGATTTTTGCCATGATTGAAATTACAGTCATAGTCGGAGTCACCTACAAGCTTGTCTTCCTTCTTTTCTTCATCCTTTTTAGGAGTGCTTTTGTTCCCCTTTTTCGCCTTCTCTGAGCTGTAATTTCCCTGCCAGTTTTGGTTCTTTATAGTAGGGAATTTCTTTCTTGCAAAACGCTTGGGGTTTGAAACCATCAAAGAATACTCTTCGCTTGTCAAATCACAATCATAGAGCTCAGACTCTGATTCTTCCTCAGTGACAGTTTTGCCCTTCACAACAAGAGCTAATGAACCAATGCCCGAAACCACGTTTGCTTCTTTCATCACCACACTTTCATGAGATTTAAGAATCCCAACAAGCCTACCAAGTGTATAATTCTCAGACTGTTTGTGCGCTTTGACGTAGACACGACAGCCATCCACTCAGACTTGATTCCATTCATGAAAGTAACCTTCTCCTCGATCAGCTTACGTCCAATGCCATGCTTAATCATCCTACTGAGAAGATGATTGTGTTGGATATAGTGTCTAAGTCCATAACTTTATTTGGTATGTACTTGACCCGACCCGGCATGGTCCATTTGGGTTGCATGGCATTGCAATACTTGGATAGACTAAATGAGAGAATAAGGCACTTATGATTATTAATATATTATAAGTTCTAATATATTAATAATAGTATTATTTAATTAGTATTGATCAAGTATTAATCTAGTATTAATCTAGTGATCAAAGTGAGACTAATTAAATATATAGGGTTGATTATGACAATCATCAATTCTTTTATGGTGGATTAATGATCCATGGTTTATGGGTTTGGTTATAACCATATGGAGCTCCATGGATAGTCTATGGGAGTTACAAACCCATGGGTCATGAGAAATCAAGAGTCATGACAATTAAGGGCATTCATGTGTAAACCCTAATTGTGACAACACTATAAAAGCAACCCTATGGCTAGCAAAATCGTGACCTAGTGTTACTAGAGTGGGCATAACCGATTTTGAGTGTAAGAATTATTCTCTCAAGTTATTCCAAGTTTTGTGGTGTTGTGTGAAGCATTTGAGGCACAACATTTGGGGTGCTAGGCTCACAAAGTCTTGAAGGAATCCAAGCAACAACAAGGTATGTATTTCTACTAGTATTATGTTTTATGTAATCCCCATGCCATGCTAGTTAGAAATAACCTTGAAAACGAAATTTGCATGTATATAGAGAAAACATAGATTCAAGGTTATTAGGGTTGCATGTACACTTAGGAAGTGTTAGAATGCTCAAAACCCATCAGTGGTATCAGAGCCAGGTTGTTTTCTGTATACTTGATGCAAAACTGCTTAAAAATCGAAAATTCTGCACTCTGACGACTGGACTCGTCGAGTTCATGGGGAGGACTCGCCGAGTCCATGAACAAATTCATCCTACTCGACGAGTAGTATCAGGCACTCGACGAGTAGGAGCGTGCTGGGCAGTTTTTTCGAGTTTTGTTGCTGGAAATGGATTAAGATCATTATCCCAATCTGTTTTGGACTTGTAAAATCTGTTTTTCAAAATGATAATGATTATGTTAACCCATTTTACATGACTTTTATCAATTTTCAAGTATTGTATATGTTTATATGATTTTCTTGAAATTGTTTGATATGAATATTTGTTCTTATGAGTTTTTAGAAGATCATAGGAATTTTGTGTAACTTACATGCTTGTTTAATTCATGATCTTAATGCTAATGATGGTGTCCATAACTTGTCCTCAAGTTATGGATAACCAAAAGTCACTTCTTTTAATTATGATTAAAGAACTAAAGAGGTTTCATAAAATGAAGAGTCTTCATTTTATGAACCATTAAAACTCATAAGTTACAAATTGAAGAGACTTGGAATAGTTTCAATTCTTGCCCTCAAGTTTTGGAATTTGAAAAGCCTTACACTTTAATTCCAAATTGAACTCTTAGAATTTTTAAAGGTAAAATTCAAGCTTTATGGACTTCATTAAATTAATTAAAGTGTTTAATTAAAAGAGTTAATAATTCCATAAAGACATGGTTTAAGTTTAATTAAATTAAGTATAGTTTAATTAATAGATTAAACCACCAAGTATTTTAAATGTTTAAAATACACCCTTATACTATTATTATAATTTTAATTATATAGATATGTATAAGAATATGTCATTCTTACCGTTAGTAGGCCTCATTCACGAAGCCGGTCTATAAGGGGGGTATAAGGTTGTTGCCTATAAAATGGTGACTTAATGGGTGTCCACTCTCACCCACCGCTTCCTTGATCGGTGGAGGGTCGTTAGCCGAACGGGTAGGATACGACTTTAAATACTCGTTAAAAGTATAATGAATTATAAAGTAACTATACATTATAAATTCCCAATCTTAGTTACTTTAGGAAAATGTGAAATTGGTGCTAGCCCATAAAATTACACTTTGTACCTTACCAAGTCGTTAGTGGAGCGTGTGTGGTTAACCGGCACACTAACATGGACTAGTAAGAGTGGCAAAGGGTAACGTGACTTTATTATAGATCGGTGGAGCGTGTGTGGTTAACCGGCACATCGATTAGGTAATATTGTTGAGGGTACCAAGTCAATTTGTATGGTTATTCACACCTTGTTTGTGATCCTCGGCATCCCAGTCACAAACTTGAGAGGGCACAATCGAGATTCAAACATGCCATTGAAAGTTCAATGTATCTCAAAAGATCTAGGAGTTTCAAATCCAATTAAAAACTTAATTATATTTCGTTTTTATGGTAGGAAATTGGTAAATCGTCATTTACCTACCTTCAACTATTTTATAATTTGGATTACGGCATCCCTCTTCCAGTTATAAATAGGTTGTTGGGTCCTAGCCTTAATATTTCATATTGGGTGTTATATTAAGGACTTTAAATCAACTAACTTGAATTTCTCCCATTATAGATGTCTAGTTTAGACAGCTATGGTCTTCCCAAATCTTTAGGAACAAGCTTCCTAATGAAGATGATATCCCAAATGGCAACCAAGGTGAAAGATCAATCCCTTTGTTGTGCATTAGTGGGACTGGAAATCATACTTCACTTCCTCCACCTCCTCCAATAAATCTCCTTATCCCACAAGTTTCAAGACATGATAAGTTCTAAGTCACTCAATCCCTATTGGCAAACAAAGTCTATATGTGCTTAGGTCTTGGAGATTAAGTCACATATTGACAAGCCGGGAGAGTAGGGTGTCGAAGTCTCAAGGTAGCTGGCTGTTGACTTGGTCACTCCCTGATAACAGATCACGACATGACCCTTAATGATCTTACCTATTTGCTTGATGATGCTGAATCAGCAATGATTTGGAGCATTGGTAAAGCAAAATTTGATTGGAAGATCAACTTCCCAAACTTCCATGGACATTGATAATGGTAACATTGGAAGTCCAGAAAAACTTTCTCTTCCCAATTGAAAGGGATTGGCCATAGTCAACTCGGTTGACCAAATGGTAAAGAGAAAGGCTAAGTCTGTGATAGTCCCGTGTACCGTTTCCAAAGAGTCCATATGTTTCTGTTGCCAAAGGAAGGGCATTGGTTGCGAAGCTGCCAAATTTACCTAAAAGTCCATAAGGATAGTGAAGTCAAATGTTTGACTCTACTTCAGGTAAAGTCCATTGTCTAACTCTATTAAGTTTCTATTCTGAGATTCTTATTGCATGATGTGACTGGGTCACATGTTGATGTTTTAAGAATCAAAGAAAAGTGAAGAAACTTAAAGGAAGTATATGCTGATTCTGATCGCGAAGAGGGATTTTGATCGCATGGTTCGGTGATCAGAATTTTGAGCCATTACTTAAGAGTTGAGACATATTGCTTAGGAATAGATAACAACAAGGTTTTCATATGGGTTGTAAGGATAAGTTTTCCGCAAAGTTTTAAAATAAAGAAAAGTTTTGATTTTATTTATTTTAAGTATCCTTACAATGGCATTTGTGAAAAATTGTTGATTATATGTTTCCATTAATAGCAATATTTGAAAATGGATTTGATTCTTTCATTTGTGGTAGTATCATAATTTACCAAATAAGGAAAGATTCTCATCGCCCAAGTTTCAGTTAGATAGAAACTTGGAATCATGCAACTTGTATTGTATGATGAATGAGAAGTTTTCGTCTTTGGGAAATTAAGACTAATTCCTTGTTCACATGTACATGTGAGTCAAGTGAAGGACTAAAAGATTGGGTACACTTGGTTGTGTGCTGTTCAGGTCCACCACAAAGATAGATAAGATTATTCGTTATGATTTACTAAAGTTTAGTAAATATGGTTATGCTTACGAGTTTAAGTGTAATTCTGAAACATTGGAAAAGTTTCAATGTATGGCAGAATGAATAAGAAGAATCAAATAAGGCAGAAAGATAAAATTTTCTCCAATCTGAAGAGATGGGAGAGTACTTGTGTATTTTGTTTTATGATTATCTTAGTGATTATGGAACCATATCACAATTGATCCTCTAAGGACACCTTAGTGTGTTTGTTGCCCGAGGAGAGGAATCGTGAATTGTTGAAATGGTTAAATCAAAAGATAATTCATACTTCGTGCCAAAAACAAATCCTGGAGTTATACTCCAAGATTGTAACTTGAGTGACATAGTCTTTAGAAAGTTCATAACACTTGTCAAATGTAGAGTAAGATGTTTCCTATTCTTGTACATTTGAGATTGGTAAGTTGTGATGTTTTGGATAAAACAAAGACCAGCTAAGACCAATAGTGAGAAGTGTTTAACTTGATAAGAATCCGCACTAGATCTTGAATATTTGTTTTGTCAAGGAATGGTTCTTGACAAAGAGAAGTCTTATATGTCAAGAGGATAGTGGGAGTCTAAATGATTCTGAAATAGTTTCAAGAACTAAATCAAGAGTTTTGTTAATCACTAGCCCACGACTTGAGGTTTGTAACCTATCGTGTTGACATATTCTTGTTTCTGTGTCTGTTCCAGTTGAAAGTTGATTATGCTTGTGAGTTCTATGAGTTCTCAATTGTTTGCATAACAACCCGGAAGCAATGGTGGGCATTGTGCTACCAGGTGGCAAGAAATTAAGATTGCACAAGTTCAGTCCCTATGAATTTGGAAGTGTCACTAACCTAGTCCTGTGATTATGGTTATGACAAATTCACATGGATAGGAACACATACACCATAAAATCTAAGTGTCATAAGGTTTCTCTTCGATTCATGAAAATGATGGTGAGGAAACGCTTCCACTAAGAAGATTTTAAGTAGATAGCGGTTGTGATATTTGCATTCTCATATAGTTAGTGGAGCGTGTGTGGTTAACCGGCACACTAAGTAGTGAGAATTGCAAAAGGTCTAGACAAACATGTGAGCTATCTATAAGGTGTATGTTTTTGATAAAGTCTTATCAAAGCAATCTAGTATCAGAAATATGAACTTTGGTAAGAAAGTCAATAAAGTATTGATTTCTAGAAGTCCAGTAGATTTCTGAGTACATGTCAAAGCTAGTGGGAGCATAAAGTGTTATGCTGGTAATCATTATGCTAGTGGGAGCATGACGATTATGTTAAATATTGCAGGTTAGCAATGTTAATTATAGAAAACAAAAGTTTCAATTCGCCTTGAAAAAGTTGTTTTGCTATAATTAAGGGAGAGGATTTTATACTTCACTCCAATTCTACAAGCTTAGATTGAGAATTTAATCTACTTTAGTCAAGAATATATATGAATGTTATGTTGGAATGGTTTAACATAAGGAAATTCTATATATGTTGCGTTCTCAAAATTCGATTATGATTACGACATCCCTCTTCATAGTTCGAATTATGAAAACATGGCAAATAAAAAATTTTATAGCATAAATCATGTCCCATATGCTTTGGGTATAGGTTTGATTACATGTGCTATAATATTCATCCATTCTAAATTTTCCAAATGCCTAGGGCATTAAGATGGAAAAAGGAATAGAACTGGAAATGACTAAAATGATTAAGCAAAGTTGTCGAGGACAATCTGAGGTTTACCAAAGATTGGTTGCTCATGGACAATTAGAAGTATAGAGTAAGGACCATATTGACATATTTTGAAAAGAGGCAACTCTTGTTCAGAAGTGATGGTCAAAATGGTAATATGGAATTGTCTCCATAGGTGGAAGTTATTCTTTGAATCTGTGTAAGATTAAAGAACTTAATGCTAAGAAGGATGTTCAAAGGAATGTACTTTGAATTTGAGACTTCATTTCCATGGAATTGTTTTCCATTGGAATACTTTGTAATTTCTGTTGCCAAGTCTTTGTGACTTCTGTGCATAGTCATTACAAGGGGATCATTGCATATAAGTTTAGAATCTAACAGATTACAGTAGATGGCAAGAGTTTGGTATTCTTTCATTTACAACGAGGATTGGAATTGTGAAATTAGCATCATTGGAATATTGTCAATTGATCTATTTCACAAAGAGAGGACCATATGTAAACATAGTATGCATACTTGGAGTATGGCATAATTGTTGTTTGGAAAAACATAGTGTACATGCTTGGAGCATGGGACAACTAATGTTTTAATTCAAGCATAAAGTTGATTAATCGAAACATAAATAATGAGTAATCAATATGGTGCTTAAATAAAAGGTGTTTTTATTTACACTCAAAGTGTTGGGGCCATATAAGATTAGTATTATTCTTATGTTTCACTTTGCATGTTTTGACTTCCAGAATAATTATGTTATGGTATATATCATATTATTCAAACCATCCACAGTCAGTCATATGTTGGAAGTAGATATGAATCAAGACTGTCATGAATTTGGCTTGTATGATTTGTCTAAAGTGATTTAGACAATGCAATGGTTGCTACAACATTCATGAGTACTCATAAGGGCTGAGTATTGGATTCAACCCACGCTCACTTGCATCACTTCATGGAATTTATCTCGAGTGATCGTGAGACGGTAATATCATATAAATCTTCAAACCTAGAGATATGAGTTGTTGACTATGAGTTGGTTATTCATTGATTGTACGAAAACGCATTGGTAACTCGATGTTATAAAACGTGCCTTTGTGAATAATTCAACAAGTAGTTAGTACAAGCATATCAGTCGAAGTTTATCTGTTCCTTCTAGAAATAGAAGCGATATCTGGGCCCCTCGATGATTTGGTTTTGACTTATGTACCGGGCCCGGTCAGAACCTAATTGATGTGTTCAATTTAGTTCTATGTCGAAACAAATCAGAGATCGAGAAACAAATGCTGGACAATAAGTAAGACCATGTTCCATGTGTTTGTCCGGCTGATATCATGAGAACAGAGGATTGTATGATCACTTATCTTAAATGGCGTATCATCATCATCTTAGTTCCGAGAGACTTTGAAAGAGCTACGATTGCTAGTCGGATTCTGAAGTCATATTTGCAAATATAGTTATTAGACTTATCCAAGTGGGAGACTGTTGGATATAGTGTCTAAGTCCATAACTTTATTTGGTATGTACTTGACCCGACCCGGCATGGTCCATTTGGGTTGCATGGCATTGCAATACTTGGATAGACTAAATGAGAGAATAAGGCACTTATGATTATTAATATATTATAAGTTCTAATATATTAATAATAGTATTATTTAATTAGTATTGATCAAGTATTAATCTACTATTAATCTAGTGATCAAAGTGAGACTAATTAAATATATAGGGTTGATTATGACAATCATCAATTCTTTTATGGTGGATTAATGATCCATGGTTTATGGGTTTGGTTATAACCATATGGAGCTCCATGGATAGTCTATGGGAGTTACAAACCCATGGGTCATGAGAAATCAAGAGTCATGACAATTAAGGGCATTCATGTGTAAACCCTAATTGTGACAACACTATAAAAGCAACCCTATGGCTAGCAAAATCGTGACCTAGTGTTACTAGAGTGGGCCTAACCGATTTTGAGTGTAAGAATTATTCTCTCAAGTTATTCCAAGTTTTGTGGTGTTGTGTGAAGCATTTGAGGCACAACATTTGGGGTGCTAGGCTCACAAAGTCTTGAAGGAATCCAAGCAACAACAAGGTATGTATTTCTACTAGTATTATGTTTTATGTAATCCCCATGCCATGCTAGTTAGAAATAACCTTGAAAACGAAATTTGCATGTATATAGAGAAAACATAGATTCAAGGTTATTAGGGTTGCATGTACACTTAGGAAGTGTTAGAATGCTCAAAACCCATCAGATTGTATCGGTTGAAGGTCTGGATAAGATTATCTTCTAGCTTTTTTTTGAAGTCACCAAACTCCGAAAGCAGGAGTGTTTGGGTGGAATATTTTAGATCAGCATCTGTAGAATAAAGCTCTTTGAGCCTATCCCAAATATCTTTTTCATTGTCGCAAGAACTCACCAAGCGGAATGTATCGGACTGTAGAGCAAACCTTATGGCTCTCATTGCTTTGATATTACTGGTGAGTTTGTCTTTCTCATCCTGAGGGACCTCCTTCATATCTATGAGAAACTGGTTGTATTCCTTATGAGTTTTGAGGATTCTTTTGGTTTCAGAGTGAACAAAAGGACCCAAAGTCATAGCTTCCCCGATCAAATACCCATTATCTTTTGAGCCGAGAACATAGTCTTCAAAATGAAGAGCCCATATTTCATATTCGTGAGGATATAGAATCGGAATTCTTGTGGTTGATCCTATTCTATTTGAGATGTTGATTGGATTCGTTTGAAAATCGTTGTGCGACATGTTGACTTTATTTCAATACCTGTTAAGAATCAGACTTGTAAACACGTATTAGGTTAATATCGAGATCACAGAGTAGCGTCAATAAATCAGTGACGACTCCAACATATCCAATATTTTCGGAAACCCTAATGATTTCTTCAAACAGAAGAGTTGTGTATTGAGTACACAGCCTCCAGATCTGATACCAATTGTTAGGAATAAAATCCTCTTTGATCGATTAGATTCTAACAAGTAAAGTATTGCACAATTCGAAAACAAGAACACAGAATGTATCAACTGGTGTCGAATGATTAAAAGACACAACCTCAGAAGAACTCTATCAAGAATTGTTATTGTAGAGGCGTGCTAGGGTTACAATAGAAAAGATCAATTCACGACTACTTACTACGGTGCATGCATGCACAATATATACTATAACCCTAATAATTAATGACGGCTGGACAAGCCCAAACCATGTACATAATGGACTTATACAAAATAGCCCAATGACGCAATCCTATAAACCCAACACTTGTAAAGAAACCGCACTAAATCATGAATATTTGTTGTCAAAGTAATGGTACTTGACAAAGAGAATTTTATATGTCAAGAGGTCAGTGGGAGTCTTAAGTATCTTAAAAAAGTTTCAAGAACTAATCAAGAACAAAACCTACTGTTTATCGCTAGCACACGACTTGAGGTTTGTAACCTATCGTGTTGACTTATTCTTGTTTCTGTGCCCATTTCCCGTTAAAGTTAACTATGCATGTGAGTTCTATGAGTGCTCAATTGTTTGCATAACAACATGGAAGACATGGTAGGCCCTTGTGCTGCCAAGTGGCAAGAAATTAAGATTGAACAAGTTCAGTCCATATGAGTTGGATTTGTCACTAACCTTGTCTTGTGATTATGGTTATGACAAAGTCACATGGCCAGTAACACATACACCATAAAATCTAATAGTCATAAGGTTTCTCTCCAATTCATGAAAATGATTGTGAGGAAACACTTTCACTAAGTAGATTTTAAGGAGATAGCGATTGTGATATTTTCATTCTCAAATTCGATTATTATTACGGCATCCCTTTTCATAGTTCGAATTGTGAGAAATGGCAAAAGGTCTAAACATTTGAGACTTGTTGCTTTAAGTTCTAGAGTTTTTTAGACACACATGCAAGCTATCTAAGGAAATGTGTATGTGTTTGAGAAGCCTAGATAAAGTCTTATCGAAGCATCTTTTACCAGAAATATGAACTTTGGTAAGGAACATATCAAAGCTAGTGGTACCATAAGTGTTATGCTAATAAACAAATAATTATTATGCTAGTGGGAGCATAATCAATTATGGTAAGTGTTGCAAGTTAGCAATGTTAATTATAGAAAACAAAAGTTTCAAATCGCTTAGTTGCAGGGTTTGAAAAGTTGTTTTGCTATAATTAAGGGAGAGGATTTCATAGTTCATTTCAAATCTAAAAGCTTAGATTGAGATTTAAATCGAATTTAGTCAAAGATATATATTAATGTTATGTTGGAATGATTCGACATCAGAAAATTCTATATATGGAAATGCCATAGCAAAAAGACTGGTCAAGTATCATGTCTTTATGTAAGACATCATGAATCGTGTCCCATATGCTTCGGGTATAGGATCGATTACATGTGCTATAGTATTCATCCGTTCTAAATTTTGAAATTCCTAGGGCATTAAGAGGGAAAAAGAAATAGAACCGGATATGACTAAAATGGTCGAGGATAATCTGAGGTTTACCAAAGATTGGTTGCTCATGGACAGTTGGAAGTATTTTTTAAATTTTAGAAGGACCATATTGACATATTCTGAAAAGAGGCAACTCTTGTTCAGAAGTGATAGTCAATATGGGAATATTGAAATGTTTCCATAAGTGGAAGTTATTCTTTAAAATCTGTGTAAAATTAGAAAACTTAATGCAAGAAGGATGTTCAAAGGAATGTACTTTGAATATGAGACTTCGTTTCCATGGAATTGATCTCCATTGGAATACTCTGTAATGTCTGTTGCCAAGTCTTTGTGACTTTTGTGCATATTCATTACAAGAGGATCATTGCATATAAGTTTAGAATCTAACAGATTACAGTAAATGGCAAGATTTTGGTATTCTTACATTTACGATAAGGATTTGGAATTGTGAAATGAGCATCATTGAAATGTTGTCAATTGATCTATTTTACAAAGAAAGGACCATAGGTAAACATAGTGTGCATGCTTGGAGCATGAGACAACTATTTCAATTCAAGTATAAAGTTAATTATTTGAAACATTATACAATGAATTATGAGTAATCAATATAGTGATTAAATAAAAGGTGTTTTATTTACGCTCAAAGTTTTGGGACCATATAGGATTAGTGTTATTCTTGTGTTTCACTTTGCATGTTTTGACTTCCCGAATAACTAGGTTATTCAAACCATCCACAATCGATCATACTTTGGAAGTAGGTATTGAGGCAAGACTGTCATGAATGGATCTATAGGTTTGTCTAAAGGCGTTTAGACATAGCACAAGTTTGCTTGCAGTTTTCATGAGTACTTCTGGAATAAGGTTCGAGTATTGGATTCAACCCACGCTCATCTAATCTCTTCATGGATTTTAGCACGAGTAATTAGCGAGACGATAATATATTATATTCTTGAAACCAAGACATGTGGGTTGTAATCTACAAGTCGGTTGCACATTGACGTATGTAAATGCATCAGTAACTTGGTGTTATAAAACATATTGTTGTGTGTGATTTGATGAGTAAGTACAAGAAAGCATTTGAGTCAAGGTTTATCCATTCCTTTTACCCTTAAAAGGATAAAAAGCGATATCTGTGGGCCCCTCGATGATTTAGTGACGACAACTGTAAGTGCTTGGCCAAGCCCGGACTGATTTGATTTGTTCAATTAGTCAATCGTCATAAATCGGAAATCGGGAAACAACACATGAGCAGAGAGAATGATTATAATCTGTGTCTCAGTTCATACGAGATCTGGAATGGAGGAGTATATGATCCCTTATCTAATGGACGCGTGATTGATTTGCTCAGAGTTCGACAGCAGCTTTTAAGAGCTACGATTGCTAGTCGGGTTTTGGAGTCATACTTGCAATAATAGTTATTAGAGTTATCCAAGTGGGAGACTGTTGGATTAGGTGTCTAAGCCCATAACCATAATTGGTATGTACTTGACCCGAGAGTAGCATGGTCCATTTCGGGTTGCCTTCACCAGGACAATTTGATAGGATGGATTTTTTAGAAGAGGTTATTTATGATTTATTAATATATTATAAGTTCTAATATATTAATATGAAATCATATGATTTAATTAGTATTGATCAAGAATTAATTGGGAATAATTTAGTGATCCAAATAGACTAATTAAATCAATGGGGACTAATTGTCTAAATTAGTTATATATATAATTTGGGCTTATGATACATGATGAACTAAGTTTATGGAAGAATACATAAAGACTTAGCCCACTTGATTCATGGATCATGGATAATAAGCCCAAGTGTATGGATTAGGGTTTGCCCATGACCCTTAGATTCCTACACTATGTATATGACACCCTATAGCCTAAAATTGGTTGCACAAGTATTCTTGGAGAATCATAGAACCGAATTTGAGTGCTACATATGCTCTCTCAAAAGTCTTCCATTTGTTCATGGTGTTTGTGACTTGTTTGAGGTGCAACATTTGAGGCACTAAGCTCTTAAAAGGCCAATGTCTACAAACTACAACAAAAAGGTAATTATATAACTCAATTCTATTTTGTTTATGTCAATTGTATGCTAGTTGTATGCTTAAAGCTTTTAAAAACAATATTGCATGTATAATTAGAGAAAAACATAGATCCAAAGCTTTTAGGGTTGTATGTGCACCATAGGATGTTGTTGTATACCAAAACCCAACAAAATCATGTTTCTCGAATCTTCAAAAAGATTCAGTATCATGAAATTTACTAATTCTAGTATTCAATATTCCAAATCCGATTTGTTACCATTGCATTCATGTATAATTGACATTGTGGCAGATTTTGGTATAGATGTAGGTATTATTATACCATATACACATCTAAAAAATAAAAACAAAATGTTGAATCAATCAGATTGTCTAGGGGAAAAAGATAGGAATGAATCAAGCATATAAACCTAATCTTATAAATTAAAATTTAGGGAAAAGATTAAAAGTCTTGTGTCGTGAACTTGACACATCTAACTACTATTCCATCCAGATCATCAAGTTTTATTCCATTTCAACATTGCTGTTTTTTTGCATTTTTACTTCAATTGTTTTTGTTATTTCCTTATTGGGTAATTGTAGCTTCATTTCCATGCCCTAATACCAAATAACTTCATCTACTAGGACTCTTCACCTCAAAGAACATACAGAATTAAGGTTTTTCATCTCCAAGAACTTTGTAGCTAAGAAACTCTGTTTTTTATGAACAAGAAAGGAATGAATTGTTGTCCAATACATATCCATCAATCCAACCCCTTTCTTTGATAATTTGTTCATATTGGAAGCTTTCGATGATACTTGGTAGTATCAAACTTGAATTGTTTATATGTGTTGCAAAATGTAATCATTTTTCGAGTGTTTGACAAATTCTTGTGAAATTTTTAAAATTAAGATCATTTGCATCTTGTTTGAAGGTTGGTATACATAAGTTAACTTATTTTTTGAGTTTATTATGTTTTTCTTTGAGTTTATGTAATGTAATATTTGGTGGGATAGCTTTTTATTAGTATGAAAATTTTGGCTCCTCTTTTATCTGTTGATGCCAAGGTGTTGAAAAGGGTCTTTGGCAATAGCTTTTATAAACTTTCAGATTTTACGAAAAAACTTAAATTAAATAAGAAAATGAATTTTTAGCTTTTAAAAAAATATTAAATTAAATCAGAAAAATTTGTTTTGAGTACAAGTTTAAAACTTTAATTTTAAACAAAAAGTTTTTTTAGCTAAAAAAACTATTTCTTACAAGTAACTTCTTAAACTTTTTAACTTTTACTTTTTATGTACCTTTATACATATAAAAACTTACGCCTTATGGTTATCAAGCTATGGTGAACTCTTTTATACTAATTTCAATCATATTATTTATTAATCATGATATCTTTTTTTTCTCTACTATGTTGATAAACAACATATATCTTAATCAATGTTAATTAGTAGTAGGAAAAATGAAGCTTCTTATTATTCTCGTATGACCAGATGCATCAAGAATGAGCATGAGCATGGGCATGCCATCTACTCGAGCGCCACTACTTCTTGCATTTGAGCACGATGAACCCATATACATCAACGCAAAACAATACAATGCAATTCTTCGTAGGAGACAATATCGGGCCTTGTGGCCCAAAACATGATTTTAAAACCACGCAAGGTATCCATTGCAAATTTTTTTACGATAGTGTAACGCCCAATTTATCGTTATTTAATTATTTCTGGCATTTTATGAATTTAGAAAAAAAAAATAATAATAATAATAATAATAATAATAAATTTTAAAAAAATAAAATAGAGTACATAAAACTTAAGGGTTTTAATAAATTCAAATGCAATTGAGAGGTGGGTTGTGTCCAATGGAGGAATCTTAAGGGACAAATGTTGTAACTTGTGATTCAAACAAAAAGACAATTCTCGTATGCTTGTTGGCTGTCACAAATGTTATTATTATATATATATATATATATATATATATATATATATATATATATATATATTAAAATTGTCCACCCTTAGCTACAGTAAAGTGGCTAAGGGATTGACATAAATGGTCCCTCAACTATATTTGTTACTCATAATGGGATATATATTAACTTGCTCTGTTTTGGTCGCTGATTGCCCTCCTCTTTTTAAAAATTGCAGTTTGCCCCCTGTGTTGATCGATGGATGTTAGTTAAAGGTCAAAGTTTGCTTTTTCATATTAAAAGTGGGAGGAGTGGATTAGTGTGAAGAACACGTGTTAAGTCCCACTTTCACCTCCCCGGCTTCCAATCAGATGTCTACACCTTTTCCACCGTTTAAGAGTTCCTCGCTTTTAAACCTTCTTTCAATCGGTTTCTATCGGGTGGTAGACCATTCCACCGTCTCTCTCACAATCGTCGCAACTTACGGCCTTATGCTCCTACATCGACGCCTCTGATTACCTTCTAATCGACCGATGAGATCGACACATACTACTCCTTCCATGGTGGTTTAGGTAGAGGACCGTGGTGGTCGGATTTTAGTCCAGTGAAGCAGGAACCACCAATTTTGTACTGGACTCAATCTTGAAGGTAAACTTGAAACCCTAGAATTGATAATTTCTATTGAGATCCTGAAATTTGTGATATTCGTCATATATGATTGAATTTTTTTTCCAGGCGTTTATAATGGCTACTTTGAAGGAGGTTACAGAGCACAACAACTCCCGGCGCCGACAACCAACTCCACTTTGCTGGTCGTGACAGCGTCTCTACAAGGTGGGAATAGTCACCGGCTTCTGATGAAGTAAGAGGGTTGTATCGATGTGTTTTTTCACTGGGTGTGGAATCTCCGGTGCAACAAATCAGGTAGGATACATGTATTTTTTTAATTTTACATTTCTATTACGATTGCAACGTCGCACTCCATAAACAGTGAATTCCCGTCTGATTACATCGATTGCTTGCATTTGATACACATGCGTTTGATACTGTTCAACCCTAATTTATTCAAGTCTTTCGTTCTGCTTGACAAACTTTTGAGAGGTAAGTTGTAAACCCTAAGTATAAATTCTAAAATTACTTGGGTTTTGTTGTCTGCCTGTGGAAATAACCTTTTGAATTTTTATTGTTACAATATTACAAATCTGCCCTTCTTATATACTTTAATTATTAAATCCTCTATTTCAGATAGTTCATGTTGAAGAGGTTAACAATTTTCAGCCAATTCGTATTGTTAAATGTAGAGTGAACACCGTCTTTCCGGCTACCATCGCTTCAATGCCCCTGTTTTCAATCAGGTTATTTTTTTCTCTAATCCTCAAATTTGTCCGGTTGTCGCGCACGATTCTTCCTACTTCTCTTATTCCCCATCCTTGAGGTAAAAAACCTAACTTTTTAAGTTAATATCCAGCTTTTGTTTGAAGTTTTAAAGGCCTGTTAACTCATTTACGATTTCTGATTAAAGTCATTTGCTAAAGGGTGAACTGGTCAATGGTCTTACTAAGTTCTTACCTTCTATATCTATCCCTTTTTTGTCCAAAAGAAACATCCAAGGACACACTCATCCAGACATTCATTTTTTTCTGTGGTTACTCTGTTTCTTCAAAAGCCAATCAGGTACTTAAAGAAACAGTTAATCTGCCCTTTGATCCTTTTAATCTTATAGAGATTATAATAAAGCTTTATGGCTAAGCAATTATGTCGTTTCTTTTAGCTTCATGTTAATTTGATGGCTAAGCAATTATGTCGTTTTTTTGGTTTAAACACATTTTCAAGTTATTTCTTGCTTTGATTTTTGCGTGGAGACAAGGACATTTTTTTGTTTTTTTTTTTACATTGAGGCTTAGGAGAGATGATTGAGTGGGCATGTTTAACTGATTTGAATGATAGAAAAGAAAATATTAAGATATAAAACTTATAACAATAATGTTGAAGGGTTTCATGGTTCAGAGTATTCACCTGATATGTTGTACTAACCACTCTCCGTTTCCTGTCTATATAGATTTGATGCGGTTTATCAAGTTGAGGCTATTTCCTATTGACAACAAATTAAAAATAACGTGCCCTTCTAACCCACGCAACGCGTGGGAAACCCATCTAGTTATTATTTATTTTTCCTCAAATGAATCACCCCTTTTATATATATATATATATATATATATATATATATATATATATATATATATATATATATATATATATAAACTCACAATACATTAGGGTTAGAACATTTCTTTTTCACGATGAGCCCAAGTCAGAAATCAAAAAAAAAAAAAAAAAAAAAAAAAAAGAGGGAGGTGGGAGGATTCGGTGGATGGCCCTTCTGATCATCCTTCTCGGTGGTCTACAATAAGTCGCTATGTGCTCAAAGTTTCTCAATTCTCCTTCCGTCGCGAGTGCCGGTGAATGAAAGAGTCCAAGACCCTCCTTGGACCACTGTTGTTTGGAAAATGGAAGTTAGTGGCAAGATGAAGTTGGGGTGGCTTCTCAGCTATGTTTTCCGACGAGCATTGGTTTTCCGGCAGAATAGTGTTTAGATCCGGTTGCTTACCTTTCCTTAGTCGATGATTCTAGTGTGTTGATGGGTCCTTTCGGCTTTGAGAGTCTTTGTCGACATGTGGAGTCTTTGACCCATTTTCTTTTTTAGTAACCTCATCTGATGATCCCCGACAACTTTGGTTGAAAGTCTTGGTCAAGTAGATGAAGAAACTAACTCGAGCGGAAGCCCGGTATGCAGTTCCATCAACCGTTCTTCGTCATGGGTTCATGATGTGTTTTTCCGGCAAGGCAAGACGTTTGTGAGAAAGGTTGAGCCTATTACTTCTCCGACGATACTCTCATCATTTCCTTAAGTAGGAATACCGATATTAGAAGGATTTTGGTGTAGTTGTTCATCTTAAAAAGCTTCAATGGGTTCTTTGAAGCTATATAAAGTCGGTGATTGGGTTGTGGTTATAATTCATCAACATTGACCTTTTCTTGGGAAGGATGTAGATCATGCAGCTAGCTACCTATGGATTTGGAGGCAATCTTTGGTAACCATTGTTTAATCTTATTTTGTATACTAGGATGTTGTAACACCCGGTTCCTGGTATGTACTTCAAGTTATAAAATTATGCATTTTTATACTGGGACTCGACGACTTGGAGGCCCAAACACGTCGAGTAGGGATTGAGTTTGGACGCGGGTGGACGAGTCTACTCGACGAGTCGGAAGCCCCGACTCGACGAGTAGAGTTGTCTGAGTGAAACCCTAATTTTTAGGGTTTCCACCCTATTTAAACACTTTACATGATCTCCAATGCAGCCTCCATCGTCTCCCTTAGCCCAGAAAACCCTAACTCGTAACCCTTGAGCATTTTATGAGTGTGTGAGCCATTTTTGAGAGAGTTTGTGTGTTCTTGAAGCTAGAGGAAGAAGAAGAAGAAGAAGGAGCTAGAAGGTTCAAGGAAGCAGTAGATCCAGAGTTCAAGCTCCATTTCCAGTCCCTTTAAGGTATAAAGTTGCTACCTTGACTTCTCTATTGCTAGATCTCTCCATGTTTGAGTTTATGTCCATCTTTTAGCAATTTTGTGAACCTTTTCGGGTATTGAGTGTGATCTGAAGTGGTAACTTCAGATCCAGATCCCTTTTAGCCCTTATAGTCATAAAGTTCATGAATTGATCATGCCTTGGCCCTTCCCTTTAGCTTAAACTTCATTTTAGACATGGAAATGGTGTTCTTAGCTCATAACACGTTGCATGCACGTAAAGTTTGTAACTTTACGTGTAATATCGACCCTAGGGGGTCAGATCTACGTTTTGAATGCGTTGAGCCCGACTAAAATCGACTAAATGGTTTTGGACCTTGAAGGACTCGACGAGTCGCTCATACGACTCGACAAGTTGGTTCGTAGTTTCCCCAAACCTTTTCTGTTATTGAGCAACTTGTTGAGTCTTGGAGATGATTCAGCATGTTGGACTTATTTAGGGACTTGAAGATCATAGAACTCGACGAGTTCAAGGATGAACTCGGCGAGTCAATAGCAAATGTCCTAATTGAGATGAAGATGAACTCGATGAGTTCAAGGAATGAACTCGGCAAGTTGTGAGTGAAATGCCCCGACTTGTATGAAGGGGAGCTCGATGAGTTATGGTAGAACTCGACGAGTGGAATAGAGGCCCTAGAGTTTTATGGACCCGGGAACTCGACGAGTTGATGGATCAACTCGGCGAGTTGAGTCAACCATATCGGTGACTTGGACCAAAGGGTTGACTTTGACCAGGGTGTTGACCCTTGACTTTGACTTTTGCATGAGTTGACCCTTGAAGGGGTTATGAGCGTGGAAGGGGAATTGAAAGAAACTGTTATGTGTAGGTGTTCGAGAGGAGTAGATCCTGGCACCGAGGAAAGTTCAACTACTACACAACATTGAGGTGAGTTACCTTCCAGTAGAAGTGGGTCTAAGGCCACAATGTCAGCCCACTAGTAGGAGTTGTTTGTTAGATGATTGTCTTTGTGATAATTGTCTGGTATGCCGCTATCTGTTATGTCTTATGGGCTAGCATGGTATGATATTATGTGATAGTTACAGTAGGGAATAGTCTCGTATCCGGTCGATAGGGCCGAAGGGGTAGGCCAGCACCCAGATATGCTAGGCAGTACATGTTTATGTTTATATGCTAGTACTTATGTGATAGTGGTAGGGGTGAAATAGTCTTCGGACCTTGTCGAAAGGACCGAAGGGGAGGCCAGCACCCATACATGCTAGGCAGTTACCGGTTCAAAGAGACCGAATGGGTAGGACAATACCCAGGTACGATAGGCAGATACCGGTTGAAAGATACTGAAGGGGTAGTCCGGCACCCAGTTATGCTCGGTGGTTACCGGTTGAAAGAGACCGAAGGGGTAGGCCAGCACCCGGATATGCTTCGCAGTATGTTATTGTATGGTATGTGGTATGATGGGGGAACTCACTAAGCATCATGCTTACGGTTTTTAGTTTTTTTTCAGGTCCCTCTTCTTCTAGGGCACGGTAGCAGGCATCACACAAATGATTATCCGCACGTAAGATTCTTGGGATTTATACTCTGACATTGTTACTATTTTATGTTATGGTTTTGAGACATGTGATCCATGGTTTTATGAAATGAATTAACTTAATGATGTTTTCTTATTAATCGCTTTATAAATTGCTATGTCAAAAATGAATTTTTTGGTCTCGAAATTTGGGATGTTATAGATGTACTTTATTTCTAATGTTTTCTTACTGATTTTCTATAAGTAAAAGGTGTAGTCCTAAAATCCTTTGGTTAAACTATGAGATTTCTCATTGAGTATGTTTTGAAAATTAATTCACACAAAAACAAATTAAATGGACTACACGAATATATTTAAGTCTTGAGGTTCAGAATTTGGATTAAATACGAGACATGAAATGTATTAATAGATGTTGGATTTACAGTTTTATATAATCAGTATTAACCTTTTATAGTGTTGGGGTTGAGAGGGTGCATCAGTCCAGAAACCAATTGTTATAGCAATTTAAACAAAAATGTAAAATCAAGTATTATTAAGTAACACATGAGGAATAAACTAAGTATGGGTTATTGATGCGTTGTTGATGTTCAATGTTCCAAGAGTGAGAAGTTCATCTAGCTCATGTCAGTAGTGTTGCTTAGGCGACATGTTATCAGCTGGTTCATGTTAGTTGGATCCTTTGTGATTTCTTGTGCTAGAAACTTCGGGTGCTAAACTTAGGTGAGTCTCCTCACTATGTTTAGCGGGTAAATGGCACCAATACCGACCCATGGTTTATTATGATTAGGATGTTAGTGTTGGTTTTTGTATACTACAACATCCTATGGTGCACATACAACCCTAAATGCCTCGGATCTATGTTTTCTCTAGTTATACATGCAATATTGTTTCCAAAGCATTAAGCCTAAAACTAGCATGCAATTGACATAAACAACATAAAAGTGAGTTATATGATTACCTCTTGTTGTAGCTTGTTGTGTTTGGCTGTTAAAAGCTTAGCACCCTAAGTGTGATGTCTCAAACAGTTCACAACACACCTAGGACAAAGGAGAACTTAAGTGAGAGGTTGCTAGCTTCAAAATCGGCTCCTATGAACTCCAAGTACACTTCTAGGCCGATTTTAGGAGCTAAGGGAGTCCTTTTATAGTATGGCAAAGACTAGGGTTACATCCATGCAAACCCTAATGTACCATGACCTTTCACATTACTTAGGCTCCATGGGTTAAACCTTCATGGACTATCCATGGACTATCATATTGGTTTAGCCCATACTAAATAACAATTGGCCCACATTATAAGAATCATTGATTTACCAAATCAATCCCTATATATTTAATTAGGCTCTTTTGATCACAAAATTAATTCCAAATTAATTCTTGATCAATACTAATTAAATAATATTATTGTAACGCCCTGATTCCCAGGTATTGATTTAGGGTTTTAATTTTCATAATTTCCAGGCCTACTCGACGAGTTGGATGCCCTGACTCGTCTAAGTGACCTACTCGCCGAGTCCAAGATAGGACTCGACGAGTAGGAGCTGGAGGATAAAACCCTAATTTCCAGGGTTTTGCACCCTATTTAAAGGATCATTAGCCTCCTTTGGCCTCCTTACAGTCCCTTGAGTGTCCAGCAAACCCTAATACGTGTGTATGTGCTCCATTTGTGTGTTTTAAGCTTTGGAAGGTGGATTCTTGGTGAGAAGAGCTTTGAGAGCAAGTGACTAGAAGCAAGGAACGTGTGGGGATCAGAAAACTACCTCAGTTAGCATCATTTGACGGTATCAAGTCGTTACCATGACCTCATTTCCTTCTAGATCTCATTTGGGTAAATATTAGGGCTTTTCTAGCATATTAGGAAGCTTTTCTTGTGCATGAGCTAAGATCTGAAGTTGCAACTTCAGATCTGAACTCTCTTGGGTCTCTAAGTCCATAAAGCTTCCAGCTTTAGCAAGTATGAACCTCCCCTTAAGTGTAAAACTCCATTACAAGCTTGGATTTGGCATTATAAGTCTTTAGGGCCTTGGATGCACGTAAAGTTTGCAACTTTACGTGATAAACATGCCTTGGGAAACTGGATCTGCAATATGGAACCTTAAAATGGCTTAAAAATCATCTGAATGGATTAAGGGCTGAAGGGACTCGACGAGTTGCATGGTTAACTCGGCGAGTCCAATGAGATTGTCGTGCAAGGACTTCTACATGGACTCGACGAGTCAACAAGGGTTGCACGACAATCTTCATTGGACTCGGCGAGTTGCATGGTTAACTCGGCGAGTCCAATGAAGATTATCATGCAAGGACTTCTGCATGGACTCGGCGAGTCAACAAGGGTTTTCCCAACATTTGGACACGCATGAACTCGGCGAGTTGAGGGGAAACTCGACGAGTCAGTGGGGGATTTCACGACTACTCGAGTTCTGGAAGGACTCGACGAGTCGGGTCAACATGGACTGTTGACCTTGACCGTTGACTTTAACTTTGACCAAGGGTTGACTAATTGACTTCTGGGGCATTTTGGAATTTATGAATATGATTCCATGGTGAATATAAGTGGTGGAGTTTGTGGCGGTGATCCGAGAGTTTGAGTTTATTACTTCGAGTCGACAGTTACGAGGTGAGTTATCCTCACTATACTGAAGGGTCTAAGGCACCAAGGTCGGCCCTTTGAATTGTTATGTGGGTATGTTATGTGGTATGATCTGTTAGATCGGCATCCTAGTAGGTAGGATAGTATTATGTGGTATGTGGTATGATCTGTTAGATCGGTATCCTGGTAGATAGAATGGTATTATGTGTTATGTGGTATGATCTGTTAGATTAGTTGTTGTCTATAGACTGCTATGTGATTAACTGTTATATGTGCACCTGTTTGTTTGGCGGTTGAGGCTTATCTGCTTTGTGCGAAAGCGAATAGACCTGGGCATTCCAACCTGTTGGTTGTGGGTCGTAAGTATTCCATCCCGAGAATGATTGGACTCATAGTATGTGGGCATTCCAACCTGTTGGTTGTGGGCCTGGGGTATTCCATCCCGAGGATGATTGGACCCATAGTATGTTGGCATTCCAACCGGATGGTTGAGGGCCTGGGGTATTCCAACCCGATGGTTGACTCGACCCATAGTATGTTGTTTGTGATTAAGTGTGTATTGTTGTGGGTATGGGTATTTTGGAGGAACTCACTAAGCTTTTGGGCTTACAGTTTCAGTTTATTGTTTCAGGTACATCAGGGGATCGCATCAAGGTGAAGGCGTGATCGTACAGCTCCTCATGTTTTGTTATGGTTTCTGGGAAAACTCTGATATAGACTATTTTGAAAACAAATTTGTAATAACTGTTGGTTTTAAATGTTTTGAAAAGTTTTAAATTTGGCATGATTTTTATGGGTGTTACAATGATTTTATATTAATATATTAAAACTTATAATATATTAATAAATCATAAGTAACCTCTTACTCAAGTATCCATCCTATCAAATTGTCCTGGTGATATGCAACCCGAAATGAACCATGCTACTATCGGGTAAAGTACATACCAATAATAATTATGGGCTTAGACACCTAATCCAACAGTCTCCCACTTGGATAATTCTAATAACTATTATTGCAAGTACGACTCCAAAATCCCGACTAGCAATCGTAACTCTTAAAAGCCGTTGTTGAACTCTGACCTAGTCAATGACGCATCCATTAGATAAGGGATCATATATTCCTCCATTCTAGATATCATATGGACTGAGACATGGATTTTAATCATTCTCTCTATCCATCTGTTGTTTCCTGATTTCCGATTTAAAACGGCCGACTAATTGAACAAATCAAATCAGTCCAGGCTTGGCCAAGCGCTTAGGGTGTCATCACTAAATCATCGAGGGGCCTACAGATATCGCTTTTATCCCTCTAAGGGTAAAAGGAATGGATAATCTTCGACTCATATGCTTGCTCTATCTACTCATCAAATCACACACAACAATATATTTTATAACACCAAGTTACTGGTGCGTTTACATGTTATCAATGTGCAACCGAATTGTAAAATGCAACTCATATCTCTCAGTTTCAAGAATATAAGATATTATCGTCTCACCAATCACTCGTGATAAAATCCATGAAGTGATTCAGATGAGCGTGGGTTTAATCCAATTCTCAGACCTTATGAGCACTCATGAATGTTGTAGTAATCTTTTTCTATGTCTAAGCACTTTAGACAATCTACAATCCAAATTCATGACAGTCTTGCGTCAATACCTACTTCTAAAGTATGATCGACTATGGATGGTTTGAATAATCTTATTATTCGGGAAGTCAAAAGATGCAAAGTGAAACACAAGAATAATCGAATCCAATATGGTCTCAGAACATATGAATATAAATAAAACACTTTTTATTTAATCACCATATTGATTACACATTATTCATTGTATAATGTTTCGATTTATCAACTTAATACTTGAATTAAAACAATAGTTATGCCATGCTCCAAGCATGCACACTATGTTTGTCTAAACAATAGTTATGCCATGCTCCAAGTATGCACACTATGTTTGTCTATGGTCCTTAGTTTGTGAAATAGATCAATTGAACATAATTTCAATGATGCTTATTTCACAATACCAAATCTTTATCACAAGTGTGAGAATTCCAAATTGTTTCCACTATTAGAATGTGTTAGGATCTAAACTATCATGCATTAATTCTTTTGTAATGTCTAGGTACCAAAAGTCACAAAGACTTGACCAATGATATTACAAAACATTCCAATGGAGATTGATAACAAAACAATTCCATGGACACGCGAAGTCTCAAATTCAAAGTACATTCTTTTGAATATCTTTCTTGCATAAAAGTTTCTAACTTTCACATAGATCCTTAATATCCAACTCCCAATATGGAAATATTTCCATATTTTCCATATCACAACTCATTATTAATAGAATCATATCTACTCATAATAATGTCAATATGGTCCATCCATTACTATACTTCTAACTGTCCTTTAGCAACCAATCCTTGGTGAACCTTAGATTGTCCTAAACAGTTTTTTAACCACTTTAGTCATATCCGGTTCTAGTCCCTTTTTCCTTTTAATTCGCTAGGAATTTGGAAAAATAGAACTGATAAATATTATAGCATATGCAATCGATCCTATATCTGAAGCATATGGGACACAATTCATAATGTCTTACATAAAGATATGATACTTTACCAGTCTCTTGCTATAACATTTCTATTTTCCATGTTCTCACAATTTGAACTATGAAGAGGGATGTCGTCATCATAATCGAATTTGAGAACGCAATTAACACAATCTAAGCTTTTAGATTTGAAATGAAGTATGAATTCTATTCATATATATCTTTGACTAAATTTGATTAAAATCTCACAATCTAAGCTTTTAGATTTGAAATGAAGTATGAATTCCTCTCCCTTAATTATAGCAAAACAACTTTTCAAACTCTGCAACTTTGTGAGTTGGAACTTTTGTTTTCTATAATTAACATTGCTAACTTGCAACACTTACCATAATAATTATGCTCCCACTAGCATAATAATTATTATCTTACTAGCATAACACTTATGCTACCACTAGCTTTGACATGTACCCAGAAATCAGCTGGACTTCTAGAAATAAATACTTATTGACTTTCTTACCAATGTTCAGATTTCTTATACGAGATGCTTCGATAAGACTTTATCTAGGCTTCTCAAAATCATACACCTTTCCTTAGATAGTTTGCATGTGTGTCTTAACAATTTTAGAACTTACAGCAATAAGTCTCAAATGTTTAGACCTTTTGCCACTTCTCACAATTCGAACTATGAAGAGGGATGCAGTAATCATAATCGAATTTGAGAATGCAAATATCACAACTGATATCTCCTTAAAATCTATTTAGTGAAAGCGTTTCCTCACTATCATTTTCATGAATTGGAGAGAAACCTTATGACACTTAGATTTTATTGTGTATGTGTTCCTACCCATGTAAAATTTTCAAACCATAATCATAAGACAAGGTCAGTGACAAATCCAAACTCATATGGACTGAACCTGTTCAATCTTAATTTCTTGCCACCTGGCAGCACAAGGGCCTACCATGTCTTCCAAGTTGTTGAGCAAATCACCCCTACTGATCAATGACTTTCACTGATCAAGGTGTTTTGCCTTATTCAAAAAATTGAGAACTCATAGAACTAACATGCATAGTCAACTTTAACTAGAATGGGAACAGAAACAAGAATATGTCAACACGATAGGTTACAAACCTCAAGTCGTGTGCTAGTGATAAACGATTAGTTCTTGAAACTTTTCCAAGATCATTAAGACTCCCATTGACTTCTTGACATATAAGATTATCTTGTCAAGAACCATTCCTTGACAAACAAATATTCAAGAGTTAGTGCGGATTTTTATCAAGACAAACCACTTCATACAACTGGTCTTAGTTGATCTTTGTCTTATCCAAGACATCCCAACTTACAAATTTCAAATATACAAGAGTAAGAAACATTTTACTCTACACTTGATGAGTGTTATAAACCTTTCTTAAGATTATGTCACTCAAGCCACACTCTTGGAGTACGACTCTAAGACTCGATTTTAGAATGAAGTATGATTCATCTTCTTGATTTAAACATTTCAGCAATTCACGATTCCTCTTCTTAGCCATACGAATGCACTAAGATGTCCTTAGAGGATCAATTGTGATATGGTTTCATAATCATTAAGATGATCATAAAACATGATACTCAAGCACCCTCCCATCCTTTCAGATTGGAGAAGCTTTTATCTTTCTGCCTAATTTGATTCTTCTTATTCGTCCTGCTATACATTGAAACTTTTTCAATGATTCAGAATTACACTTAAACTTGTAAGCATAACCATATTTACTAAACTTTAGTAAATCATGATGAATAGTCTTATCGTTCTTTGTGGTGGACCTGACCAGCTCACAACCAAGTGTACCCGATCTCCTAGTCCTTCACTTGACTCACATATACATGTGAACAAGGAATTAGTCTTAATTTCCCAAAGATTAAAGTTCTCATTCATCACACAATACAAGTTGCATGATTCCAAGTTTCTATCCAATTGAAACTTGGGTGATGAAAATCTTTCCTTATTTGGTAAATTTTGACACTACCACAAACGAAAGAATCAAATCCATTGCTAAACATAGAAACATACAAACATCAATTTTCACAAATGTCATTGCAAGGAGATATAATATAAAATAATAACAAAATTTTATTTATTTATAAAATGCAGAAAAAACTTTTCCTTACAATGCAATTTTAAATGAAAACTATGTTATTACAAATTTCTAAGCAATCTATCATAACTCCTAAGCAGCAGCTCAAAATTTTGATCATCGAACCATGCGATCGAAATCCATCTCTTCACGATCAGAATCAGCTTACTCTTCCTTTAAGCTTCCTTTCTTTTCTTCGATCCTACAAAACATCAAAATGCAATTACATTACATCATGTATTAAGAATCTCCAAATAGGAACTTAATAGAGTTAGACAGCGGACTTACCTGAAGCAAAGTCAAACTTTTTGACTTTACCATCCTTATGGTCCTTCAGGTAGATGCGGCAGCTTCGCAACCAATGCCCCTTCTCTTATCAGTAGAAGCAAACAGACTCTTTTAGAATGGCACACGAGACAATCTCAGACTTAGTTTTTCTCTTTACCATTTGGTCAACCGGGTTGACTATGCCCGATCCCTTTCCATTGGGAGGAGAAGACTTTTCTATACTTCCAATGTTTCCATTGTCCATGGTAGCTTGGGAAGTAGATCTTCCAATCAAATTTGCTTGACCAGTGCGCCAAATCATTGCTGATTCAGCAGCAATAAGCAAATATGTAAGATCGATAAGGGTCATGTCGTGATATGTTATATAGTAGTCTTTAACAAACTGACTATACGAATCAGGAAGTGACTGAAGAACCCAGTCAACAGCCAACTTCCTCAGGAAAACCACACCCATTATTCCCAGCCTGTCAATGTGTGACTTCATGTCCAATACATGTGCACACACAGATCTTCCATCTTGGTGTTTGCTAGCCAATAGGGCTTAAGTGACCTTGAACTTTTCAAGTCTTCAAACTTGTAGGTCAGGGAGAATAATTGGAGGAGGTTGAGGAAGTGAAGTACGATTTCCACTTCCACGATCCAATCCTGGAACATAATCTCCAAGAGGAAAGCTTGTCCCATAAGATTTAAAAAGACCATAGTTGGCTGAACTAGACATCTACAAGGGAGAAATTCAGTTTAGTTGATTTAAGTCCTTAATATAACACTCAAATGAAATATTAAGGCTAGGACCCAACACAATATTTTACAATTCGGAAGAGGGATGTCGTAAACCAATTGCAAAATATTTGAAGGTAGGTAAATGACGATTTACCAATTTCCACCATGAAAAACGAAATTGAACATTAGGTTTTAAATGAATTGAAATTCCTAGATCCTTTGAGATTCATTGAACTTTTCAATGGCGTGTTTAAATCTCGATTGTGCCTTTCAAGTTTGTGATTGGGATACCGATGATCACAAACAAGGTGTGAATAATCATGCAAATTAGCTTGGTACACCCAATGTTACAAATCACCTAATCAATGTGCCGGTTAACCATACACGCTCCATTAATCTATGATTAACATCAAGCTACCCTTTTCCATGCACTGTCAGTCCCAGATTAATGTGCCGGTTAACCACACATGCTCCACTAACGACTTAACAAGGTGCAAAGTGCAATTTCATGGGATAGCACCATTTTCACATTTTTCCTAAAGTAACTAGGATTGGGAATTTAATAAAAGTTTAGTTACTTTATAATTATCATTATACTTATAATGGTAATTGGTGTCCTATCCTACCCATTCAGCTAACGACCCTCCACCAGTAAAGGAAGCGGTAGGTGAGAGTGGACACCCATTAGACTGCCATTTTATAGGCAGTAACCTTATACCCCCCCTCCCCCTTATAGACTGGCTTCGTGAATGAGGCCTACTAACGGTAAGACTGACTTTGTTCTTATACATATATATAAGTATTAAATTTTAATATTATAATAGTATAAGGGTTGAATTTTAACTTTTAAAATTCTAGGGTTTGGAATTAAAGTATTCATAAGTGAGACTTTACAAATTTCAAAACTTGAGGCATGTTTTGAACTATTCCAAAACTTTTGGTTTGCATAACTTATGAGTTTAATGTAGTTTTTATGAAAAACTTTTCATGTTCCATAACTTGAGGACAAGTTATGGAAGACTTTAAAACCATTTAAGATGACTTTCAAAAATGAGACTTTTCATTTTCCATAACTTGAGGACAAGTTATGGATTTCATTAAAAGCATTTAGATCAAATATTCTAACTAACAAAAAACAACCAATTTGTCTATGATCTAGTTAAACTCATAAGTCAAGATAATTCATATCAACAATTTACAAGAAATTAGCCTATCATATAAACTAATACAAATCTTGAAACTATGACAATTATCTTTTAATTGGATGAGCATGATCACTACCATACCAAAAAAAACAGATTTTATGATTCAAAACAGTTTGTGGTAATGATCCTAATCCAATTCTGGCCAAAAAAAACTCGAAAATCTGTTGTCTGATCATACAACTCGTCGAGCCCAACTAGGGACTCGTCGATTTCAAGGCACAATGCATCTACTCATCGAGTCCAAGCATGAACTCATCGAGTAGGTGTTGTCTGAACAGATTTTCAGCTTTGGAAAAAATTAGCCATGCATCAAGTATAATAGAAAACAACCCATGGCTCTGATACCACTATTGAGTTTTATATACTACAACATCCTATGGTTCACATACAACCCTAAATTCCTAGGATCTATGTTTTCTCTAATTATACATGCAATATTGTTTCCAAAGAATTAAGCCTACAACTAGCATGCAATTGACATAAGCAACATAAATGTGAGTTATAGGATTACCTCTTGTTGTAGCTTGTTGTGTTTGGCCTTTAAAAGCTTAGCACCCCAAGTGTGCTTCCTCAAACGGTTCACAACACACCTAGGACAAATGATAACTTGAGTGAGAGGTTGCTAGCTTCAAAATCGGCTCCTATGAACTCAAAGTACACTTCTAGGTCGATTTTAGGAGCTAAGGGAGTCCTTTTATAGTGTGTCAATGACTAGGGTTACATCCATGCAAACCCTAATGTACCATGACCTTTCACATTACTTACGCTTCATGGGTTAAACCTCCATGGACTATCCATGGACTATCATATTGGTTTAGCCCATCCTAAATAACAATTGGCCCACACTATAAGAATCATTGATTTACCAAATCAATCCCTATATATTTAATTAGTCTGTTTTGATCACAAAATTAATTCCAAATTAATTATTGATCAATACTAATTAAATAATATGATTTCATATTAATATATTAGAACTTATAATATATTCATAAATCATAAGTAACCTCTTACTCAAGTATCCATCCTATCAAATTGTCCTGGTGATATGCAACCTGAAATGGACCATGCTACTCTTGGGTCAAGTATATACCAATAATAGTTATGAGCTTAGACACCTAATCCAATAATTAGTTGTTTGTGTGACTTTGCATGTATGTTTTATGATATATTTACCAGGCGGGGCCTGATGATTAAATTGTATGCTATTTATCTTTGTGATTTTTGCATGTGTTTATGTGTTTGTATGTATAATGGGCGGGGCCCGATGCCAGGCGAGGCCTGATGACTGAAAAATATGTTCCGATAGGGGCTCGATGCCTGGTGGGGCCGATTATGTGTTTGATATGTATGATATGTGGTATTTTGAGGAACTCACTAAGCTTTGTGCTTACAGTTTATGTTTATGGTTTCAAGTACTTCCGATTCAAAAGGGAAGGGCCCGACGTGATCGCAGCGCATCCACCCATGTTTCTGCAATTTTATGATTTTGGGATTGTATTCTGATAACTATTTATTTACTCTGATATACTTTTGAATAATTGAAAATGACATTTGGTGTGTATGTTTGAATTAAAAATGAAATTTTTACCTAATAAATTCTGGGACATTACAAGTTGGTAACAGAGCCTTGGTTTGAGAAATTCGGGCACACTCTCAGGTGTGTCTGAACTCAAACTGAGGATTTGGTAATATTTTTGTAAAAGAAATAAATTTTCTAAGAAAATTTCTCTAAAGAATAAAAGGTTGCGATGCGTGCAATCAGACGAGCTCATGGAAGTAATTCCCAAAATACCCATACCTAAGTATATGGCTAGTATGCCTTTTATGTGAATTGCATGCTGGAGTATGGCTAAGGATACCTTCAGGAATCATATACTAGAATTACCTGATTTGTGTGATGTTTTATAGCCTAGGGGAATTTGATGTTATGTATTACTCGTGATTTATATCGTCTGGGTTAATTGTTAAGTTTATGCTTTTTAATTATATATGATTAGGATCATCAGCCTCTAGAAGGACTGATTTGGCCTTATTTCTTGTTCCTTGTCTGGTTGTAGGCTTAGGGTAGAGTTATTCATTCGACAGTCTATGTGATTTTGTTTTGTGTATAATTTGCATGCATAAGGCAACCAATAGTGTTAGTAGAAGTTCCTATCATCGCAGAAGCAAGTTAGTTGGAGGATGTCTTTTATGTTTTATGGACTATAGAGTGTTACTACTCGAATGTTGCATGTTTTGTGCTTTGTGGGACTCTTATTGATGTGAGTTAACCATTTAGTGAATATTCTGAGTCACATGCTGCAAAGGTTAAATAAATTTAGAATGATTTATTCGGCCCTATTGCGCACCTCTTATTGATGTGAGTTAACCATTGTAGGGTTGGGTCTTTTAGTCGAAAGATTATTTAAGTTTTATTGCATGTAATTGTATTCATGAAGTAGTTAGCCGACATTAATAGGATTTCTTAAGCAGTTGATGGCAATGTGAGGTGGGGGATCCTAGGAGAGCCTAGGAAGTGCCATAGAGGAATCGGTGCGCTGTTTAGCAGGTTTTGGGAATTATAGTTTGAGAAGGTGACTTAGAGGATTCAGGATGATTCTTGAGGAAAGTATGGATAGGTGTGGAAGGTATTATTGGGCCCATACTAATGAAAGCACTAGATCTATAATCGAATCGAGAATAATTTTGGGGATTCTAAGGAGCTCGTTGGGGGTAGATAGCATGGTTGCCTCCATGATTCATTGCAGTGTATTTCCGTCTTTATCGACCTTTCAGTTTTGGTTATTCGGAAGGGTAATAGGTCTGATGATTATTTGGGCCATAGTGGCCATGTCAGTTAAGGTCTAAATGGTGCAGACCTAGGTGAGCTAGTTGATTTTGAGGTCTTGCGGGCATTGCTCTAGGTAGTACGGCAATGTGGGAATACAAAAGAGGATTCTTGTGATATGGATGCCTTGAGATGATATCAATGGTCTGCTTTCTTTGAATGTAATCATGTCAGGTGCTAGTTGATGGTTTCAGGTGATCAGGGGAAGTTAATCAGGAACAACAAATTTTGTTGTCTCTGATTTATCTTGACTATGACAATGAGCCTCTTGCATTTATGAATGATTCTCGCAATGAATTGATGGTTAGGGATTTATAGGCGAGGTGTGTTGTAGTCCATTTGTTTCTAGATAGAGAATCGGTGCTATGAATAGACTGTCAGAATTATTGTTGGTGCATTAGCATGGCATTCTTGATGTTAGGGGAGATTATGCTTAGCAATTTTCTGGGGTCTTCACCTAAGATTCATAATCTGTTTCAGTTTGGTTGGTCTTTATTTGGAAGATCATATTGTGTTGTGATAAATATATTCCAAGAGTCAGGGATGTTATGTATTTGGTTGAGCCGTTTTAAGATTTGGTTTGTTGCAACGTCAGTTGGTGGTAGTTCGAACCCTAAATAGGGGAGAATTAGGGCAACCTACGCTATTTGCTATTTGCATTGAATACATTTGTTTAGAATTAGAATCATCCATTAAAGTTAAGATATCTTGAGCAAAAATGGTATATAGAAGAACTTTTATCCTGAACACATAAATGATCGAAATACCAAGGTAATTTTAAATCAACTATAATCTGATCTTTTGGATTCAAAGGACGACCACTCAAGCTCTGATACCAATTGTGAGAACAAAGATGTAATGCGCAAGGACAAGGTTTGAAAACTCAAACCTTGATTTAATGCTTAAGATCAATGTTTGCTTCTGATTAAGTGTTCCAGTCAAGTGTGGTAATACCAGTTGAGACTTGAAGATGGGATTCAACAAAGTACTCAAGTCATAAATGAAGAGCTTAGAGAATAATCAAAGTAAAGACAATAAATGAACACGAAGAATGTTTTGAAAGAGTTTGATTTGAGAGAAAAGTGAAAGTGAAGTAAATTCGAATATATCTATCTTTCGAGCAACAACCCATCAATATTCTTGTCATTAAAATACTCCTTAAAATACTCAAGTCATAAATACTCCTTAATCAAACAAATGACAAGAATAATAAATACATAAATAGACATTTAGTCTCGGATTATTTCTCCATCTCGAAAATGCTCCACTTCGGACTCTAATTCCATCTCGTACCATAGACTTGTCTTGTACCACAACTCATTTCGGACTCAAGACTAACTTCGGATCTTTGTAGGTTGAGATTGTTAGAGGTTCACTTTCAAGTTCCAACAATCTCCCCTAAGTGAACTTAGCAATCTAGTCAGCTTAGTTCGACTCTTCCTTGATGAACACATACGCCCGATACAACCAATCCCTAACTGCAATATACCATTGAAGCTAACTTATGAACTTTGCCTTTACGTGCTCTGGAGCTTCTGACTTTGATGCATGATTAATGAATTTTTGAAGAGCTTTGGTAGGAACTAGATGCTTGTCAAGAACTCGGAAGAAGTCCTTTTTGTTATTCTTCTTTTGCATATAAACAAACCCTAGCACCGGCTCATCAATTGGTCCTTCTGCCAGTATTTCGGCTTCTGGTAGCTTAAAATTAATCTTGGTTCAGAGCTTCTCTGTTCCGAACAGGTGAGCTAACTCAAAGTCGCATCTGCAAAATTTAGCGACATAATCTTTAAGGAAGCTCAAGGCAGCATGGTAAGCTCTGATGGTGAGAGCATCGTTTTGATGGCTTCGGAAGTGCGCAACAATTGTCAGGATGTCGTTGGGATTGACTATTGGGAAATCGGCGTCTATGATAGTTAGTTGAGTTGGTTTGTTTTGGAAGATGTGGTATCGGTACAGCATACATTTTAGGTCAAACTTGGCTAAAACTTTCCTTCCACACCCAGATATCTTGGTAATTCTCTTCCGAGACCATACTTCTTTTGGGGAAGTGCGTTCTTGGAGTAGAAGGTCTTCAAGCGTTCTCGTTCAGTTATGATGATCATTTGAGGATCATCTTTTGGGTGGAGAGGAGCAAACTTGGTGTAGAACTTACCATATGGAGAGATGGGTAGATCAATCTGGTTGAAATCTTGATCTGGTAAGTCATAATACATAAATGGCATTATGTCCATGTCATGTATTATTCCTTCTTGACAAAGAGGTGAAAGCCCTAACATCAGATTAGGATTGTCTTTTAGGGCTTGGATTTTGATGCTTTCCTCAATGGCTTGATGTATTTCTTCTAGAGAGCAACCAAAATTTTGTTTTGGAGGAGGTTCAGGGAAGTGGACTTCCGAGATGGGCTTTTTGTGTAACGGCGTAAATTTTCAAAACAAATTTTTCATCTAAAATCACATAATTCTCATAATGTATTTCACAAAAATCCTCATTTATTAAGTTTATAACTCAAAACTTCATAATTTCTCGTTTAAAATCCAGGATCCTCAAAAACGTAACTCTCTTACTGGTGTGTACAATCAATTCGGTGCCTTCCCACGATCCTGAGAACAACCTGAAACACATAACACGGTAAGCATGAAGCTTAGTGAGTTCCCCAAAATACCACATGCAAAAAATTAGCCACCCGAGGCTATAACTCTTTATGACCCTCTGGTCAATGTATCTCAGTGGGACCCTCCAGTCCCATAACTCTGGTGGACCCTCTGGTCCTAACTCTATGGACCTTCCAGTCCTAGTTCTATAAACTTTGAAGCATACATAGCATAAATGACATAGAAATAATGCAGTGTATCACATCATACAAATAGCATATAGGGTACTCTGTCATACAACTCTGATTACCACTCTAGGTTAAGTATAGTGAGAAGACTCACCTCGGCTAGCAGGTGAGCAAATAACCTCGCGCTCAGATCTCGAACTAGCCTCCTCCTAACACAAAGGATGAATATCTCTAATTAATACTCTTTTCACGACTCAGATAACCGAAGTTGATTTTTTCTCTTTCTAACTCTTTGAAGTGGGTAAAAGACCATTTTACCCCTCCAATGTCTCTATTATTATGTTGACCAAAACCCCAAAGTCAACAGAAGTCAAACTCGAGTCAACAGTCCATATTTGACTCAACTCGTCGAGTGCACCCTTGCGACTCGTTGAGTCCCCTCGCATCTTCTGAATTCTTCCTAGGAGTCACTCAGCTCGCCGAGTCGACTCCCAACTTGGTGAGTCAACACTGGGACAAGGCTACTCAGTCAAAACCGCTATGACTCGTCGAGTCATCCCATAGACTCGGCGAGTTGCTTTCATTAGTTTCTCATATGGACTTCTGAGATCAGATCTTCGATTCTAACGCATAGATCTAACCTCCTAGTACCCAAAAGTTGTGTAAAGGTCTGATATTGAGCTCCATGCATGGTGTATTTTGCTCTATATACCATTATGACCCCATTAAATCTTCATAGCTTCAAAGCTCTAAGGTTGCTCAACCATGGCTTCCTACTTTCTGACTCTCTGGACCTTACAAGGTCCAGATCTATGGCATAACTCAGAATAGGGGGGTCTGATGCACCCAAAACCCAACCAAAAGTGATATGAGCCCTAACTTCTCATACTCAAGGGATCTATTCAATAAATCAGGAAAGGTAGGGACTTCATACTAGATCTGAAGCTGAAGATGGAGATGAAGTAGATCCACAAGCTCACTTCTTGATCCTTGCAACACCCTTGATATCCTTCCCAAGGAATGACCTCAAATGAGCCTCTTTCTCTGTCTTGTTCACCAATGACTCTAGGGTTTCTCTCAAGTGACGAATAACACTGATGGGGGTGTCAAGGAGGCTATAAGTGCCTTTAAATAGGCCCAGGCCCAAGAGAATTAGGGTTTCTGCCAACAGCGCTGACTCGGCGAGTCATCTCTCCGACTCGTCAAGTCCATTCATTATCCACGTCACCAAGTCGCGACCCTACTCGACAAGTTGAGGCACCAACTCGTCGAGTCCCTCCAAAATCCTTAAATTAAATGATTAAAACAATATACCTGGTAAACCGGATGTTACATTTTGCCTTTGTCTAGGGGCTTCTTGAGTGCCGAGATGATGTGTTGCATGTTTTCATCAATAACAAACTTTAGAGTAGAGGAAATCAGGGGCTCTTCCGGAATATCATCAGGCTTCCGAAGAGGAGAGCCTTCATCGATAGGAGCTATCATGGGTGAGGGAATTGGAGGCACCATCGATTGAGTAGCTCATAAGGCATAAACTGCCAGCTTCGTTTTTGCCTTAGCCACTTCCCGACTTCTTTGAAGTACATCAGCTAAGGATGATGGCCATGAGACTGTAGACCATATCCGTTGCTCTTCCTCGGATAACACTTTGTCTGGAAACTTCCTTGGATCTTGAAGTCCTACTATTGCATTTTTGATGTACATGTCTTTATTTTCTTTATCATCACCATCATCATCATCATCATCATCATCATCATCGTCGTCGTCATCAGCACATGCAGAACCTGTAAGAACTTGCAAATCATCATCAGAGTTTTCATCTCGGAGTTTAAACTCCGAGCCAGGTTTCCAAGGGATGGGTTGGCTTCTCCTGCTAGGCCCTTCTCCCCCTCTTACAGCGGATGGCCCAGTAACCGGTGCAATAAATGAAGACTCTTTAAGCTCCGAGCATATGCAAACACCTTCTGAAAGCTTGTATTCATCTGGAGTGTCAAGGCATCATAAGCTTCAGTTGTGGGAGCCTTAGCTTTAAGGTGATCAAAGAATTAGGCAAGTATCGAAAGCATCTCATCAAATTTATGGTTCAGAACATCCACAAAGTTCCAGCATGCCCTAAGGAGCTTGATAAGGACTTATTGCATGATCAAATTCATCTCATCTTTCTTCTTAATTTCCTTCTCCATTCTCTGAATTTGTTTTTCGTGGTGGACATGAGTTTTTTTTACGAGCTCATTGGTTGCACCAATCATATCATCATGGACCTTCAACATTGTAGTGATTGTGTCAAGGTAATGATCAAGACTTTCATTGTACTTTTGTTCAACTTCCTCAACGGTAAGCTTAAGTCGAAGTGAGATAAGTTGATCAAGCTGAGCTTCCCTTTCAGCAGTTGTTGGTCCAGACTTTATGGCTTCGGATAGGGAGAGCAAGATTGAATCCAGCTTGGAGTCTAGACAAAAAACCTTGGCATAAATTTTGGCATCGAGTCCGGCCACATAGGTTTCAATTGCTTCTACTTTCTTTATTGTATCAGAGACATTGTCTCGGAGTTCTAGCAAGGCAAAGGGATCAGTATAATTTCCAGCTGATGATCCCATGTCCGAGGTGGAGTTCCGAGACTTGGCTTTATCATCATCTTGGTTCGCTGGCGGTTCGGAGGGGCCAGGCTGAGTTTCTGTGGCTGCACTATCTTGCTTGGGATGAGCAGACTCTGTTTCACCTCCAAGATTCACTTGGACTTGATCATCAATCTTGATCTCTTCATCAACAGGCTCTGAAGAAGAGGAGGAAAGCCCAAAATCATAAATAGGCCTTGAAGATGATGGCTTTGATGGAATATGAAGTGAGGAGTACAATGGAGGTGTTGCAATGGAGGCACTATCATCGTTGAATACGTATTCATCAGAATGTTCTTCATTAGGATCTTGATTGAAAGCGTCATATAGTGGAGATTTTGGATACTTGTTCGAGATGATGTTGTCTTGTGTTTCACCTGAAGCAAACTCCATATCCGTGACATCATCAGTTGGAGGAGTAAAGGGCAAGTTGCTCCGAATGGCCCTATTTCTCATCGAAATGAGAGTTGCTTCCACTTGACTACGAGTGAGCTCCTGTTGTCTTGTGTGAGCCCTGTCAATAAAGTTACTCCATTCAAAATCAGTAAAACCTGGTCGTCCTCTACCTGTGGCAGGTATCTGACCAGTTGTGGCATCTAAGGAAGGAGGGACTACTCTCACCTCGAAATGCTTGTGGTGTGAGACAGGGATCTCGGACTGTTCTTGTATAGAAAGAATGGGGTTTTCCAAGTTGACTCGTGGGTCTGTTCCAGGGGGTGCAAGGAACTATGTTCAACACCAACAACACCTTGTTGGGATGGTGAGGGTGGATTATGTGGAGACTCCCCGTGAGTGTGTGATTATGGTATTGAAACTCTGAAGGGTACCTCGGAAGAGTGGGCAGGTGGGGTAAGAGGATGGCCAGAGTCAGCTGGAATGTCTTTGATTCCCTCCTGTTGAGAGGTGGAACCGACTTTGGTTCTCTTTTTAGCTTTGGGTCTAGAGGGAGAGGATTTCCTTTTTGCAGATTTTTTTTTCCTACCTCCAGATTGAATAGGCTTGGCCACATCTGAGACAAACTCAATGGTGACCAGGATAGATTATGTAGGGCGATACACAATCGAGTTCGCAAGTGATGTTTTAAATGAATGGACTCGGATGGTAGGGTGGCAAGCATATGTTCTGGCAATCGCATAATAGGTCTGAAAGATTCCTGGTTCAGAAGGCGATAAGTCTTAATAGTTTTGAAGGATAGAAGTACCTCTTTCGAGTCCAGAACCTCAGACTCGAAATTCCTTGCGGTTTCCGGTTCACTGAGAACTTCCGAGAGTATTGACATAAAACTTCAGTGACGTCGACAACGTTTCCTTTTTCGGTGTAGATGTTGTAGACTACGTACAGCCAGTCTTTGCTCATTGTATCGGTACCACCATGTTTTCCGGAGAGACCTCGAAGCATGAGGTGCATTAACACAATCCACAACCCAGGAACGGCTGATTTCTTTAATTGTTTTGCTTTGAATTCACCTACATATCAATGTTGTTGAGGAACGAGTGAAATTCTTGAGGTGTTGGTTCTTGAACCTTGAAACCTTCAGGGTTTTCCGGAATCCCAGTCGCATCAAGGTATGTCTTCTTATGAACTAGAACTATGTGATCACGAGAAATTACCGTTTCAAGAACATCGTTGTCGATTCTGACCCTTTCAAAAGCAATGTGAAGAAGACGAAGAGGAAAGGGAGGATCATGGACATTGGTGAGTGGAACAGAAATGGGTGATGAGCGATGAACTCAATCATGACCTGTATGGACTCGTCGTAGTCCATGAGGTCCAACGAGAAAAGTTGTGTTGTATCCCTGAGGAAGGGTTCGGTCGATGAAGACGATGCAGACCCTTTGGAAGACTTCTTCTTCGGAGTGGATTTGGTGATTTTGGAAGCAGATTGGGACGAATCCGTTGTTGCAGGTTTGAGAGCTTGAAGAACACAGTTGCAGAGAGAAAGGGGGTAAACTTTTTGTGAGCGTAAAGTGAAAAAGGGTTTCGAAGAGGGTTTTTATAGGTTAAAAGGTGTAATGATGAAAACCGGATGAGGATATGGACCGCATTTAATGTGTTGCCAAATATGGATTAAGTTGACCTGCAAGGACTAAAGGACACAACGGCGTGATGTGCAAAATGGAAACCATCACTTGAGTGATGGGATGTTTAATTTATGGAGACGTGTGCAAAAAGGGTGCGGATTTCTAGGATTAAAAGGATAATCATCATTAAAAAAGTAATCGTTTGGGTTCTTGAAAAAAAAACGTTTCAAAAAAAATGAAGAAAACCTTTTGAAGTGATCTCGGAGCCAAAAGGTTCCGAGAGGAACTGTCATAAGATACCTCCAAGATAAGAATGAAAACACTTTGTACTTAATATAGAGTACAAGATTGCAGAGACTCGAACTGAATATTAGAGGTAGAAAGATAGGAAGATCTTAGTGGACACTTGTTAAACAGATTGAGAGACTCTGAGACAAAAAGGATCTGATCTCGGACATAGAAAGGAAATGAAAATTCAATAACGTTTCGGAGTTGAATTCCGAGATGATCTTCTTACCATACTTATGAAGTATGTTTCGAGGCATGATTATAACAAAATACCAAGGTGACTATATTGGTCATGAACTTCGAAAGACTGAGTGAGCTGTACATCTTAAGACTGGAAGAAGTGGTTAGACAAAAAGACAAGTAAATGATCCTAATTGCTCCGAGAGGCAACAGTTCCGAGATAAGAGAAAATTTTGACTTCGGAACTATTTCACTTCCTGATGTTGCCATCAGAGAGTACAAGCCTCTTCAAAGAACTGTGGATCAGGCATCATCATAGCCATTTTTTTTTTCAGAAAACCATTCAACTTGGTCTCGTCTAATGCCTTAGTAAATACATCAGCAATCTTATCGTCAGATGGAACAAAAATAAGTTCGATGTTACCATTTAGAAAATGATCTTTAATGAAATGGTACCGTATATCGATGTGCTTCATCATTGAGTGTTGAATTGGATTGTGCGAGATTGAAATGGCACTTTGTGAATCACAATAGATTGGGATTTTTTGAAACCGATAACCATAGTCCAAGAGCTGTGATTTCATCCAAAGAACTTGAGAAGTGCAACTGGCAGCAACAATGTATTCCACTCCGGCTGCTGAGAGTGCAATGCAGTTCTGTTTCTCAGATGACCAGCTAACCAAACGACCACCCAAAAATTGGCAGCCACCTGATGTGCTTTTTATGTCCATTAGAATACCTCCATAGTTCGAATCTGAATATGCTTGTAGGAGGAAACTCTTGTTAGCTGGGTACCAGATTCCGAGACTCTTTGTACCTTCGAGGTATCGGAATATTTGCTTAACAGCCAAAAGATGAGACATTTTTGGATTGACTTGAAATCTAGCACATAGGTGTCACACCCCCAAACGAAGGATGGCGGAAACGTCCGGGGGTGGAGGACTTCATGTATAGTATCACAACAACGAGTATAATAGTGCTCAAAGTAAATACAACCATCATAAATATAATTGAAAAAGTTACACCAAAGTATATGTTTACATGATTCAAATCAATTACATTATGATGACAAAATGAACTATTTGACGATTTATCGTCCCATCCTCAAAATGCTGATGTTTTCCTGTTTCACTGATTTCCTGAGAATACAAGTAGTTTTGAAAAAGTGTCAACAATTAAGTTGGTGAGTTCATAAGAGTTTTGTTTGAGAAAGGAACCGTTTTCCTTGTAAAAGCGACAAAGTATGTTTCCAGAAAATCCAATATTTTCTTTATTAGGTGAAATGAATGCTTCTATGTTATGCGGTAATGAACCCTAGAAAGACCCATAGATTCCTTCTATAATCGCCCAGTGTATATAAGTTATATAAAATTTAAGTTAAATAAACCGTCGAATATAATGGGTCTGCCCTAGGTCCACAACCAAACAAGGAACAGGAAGTAAGGCGGGCCCACCAATTCTAAGTTGATTATGACTACATTCTTATATAACTCTAGCATATACACTTATCAATTATAGCTGAAGTCTAACAACTCTAGATGAAATATAGTTTTAACAGAGATATGATTCCAAAGAAAATCCTATATTTTCCTTATAAGAGTTATGTGGTCCTAAATCCCAGGACCGAAAATAAACAAGTATTTTCCATACTTAAAGATATAAGAGTGGTTTTAAATCGGCATAAAACCCTTTTTAAAGTTAGGTAGTCCTAAATCCCAGGACCAAAAATAAACAAGTATTTTACCATACTTAAAGTAATTCTTGCAAGTTTAAATCGGCATAAACTCGTTTAGTTTAGAAGTAAAACCCCTTTTCAAAGTAGAAGTTTCCATGTAAACTTGAAAGATTATTAACTACCTATGTGAGTCGCTATAACCATACTATGACGAGAAATAACATGCACAACGTCTTTGAGACATTAAGATACTATGACTCTTGTCACCCGTAGACCTGCAGGTCCCGCTGTAGCTAGCAGCAAGGTGTGGGGTGTCAAACCCAATATAGATCTATACACAATTATCACGCTCTCCCTACAAGTGACTCTGGTTATAACTTACAGGAATTGGGATCCCGTACTCGAACGTACGGGAAGAGAATTGCCTCACAACCTAAGTTAACTAATTTACACATAGTTTGATATCAAAACCTCTTCCGTGAAGGAAGTAAAATCGCCTTTTCTGAATCAATTAGTGATATGAAATCCTTAAACTATTACTATTATAGTTTATCCCGTAGGATATGAAAAACCCATTTGTTTTGAGAGTAAAACCTTTTTCATGTAGTAAAAATCCATAAACTATGTTTATTGGAGTTTATTATATGTGTTCGAAACGAATGAGTAAACCTTATCATGAATGACTAAATTTCAGTTTATGATGATAAACTAACAAGAAAATACATTCATTATTTAGAACTTATTGTTATGCACTTTGCTCAACATACTACAAAGTGTTCTGAAAGTTGTAAGCTGTTAACTAGTTTTTAACCTTTCTACACTATTTTAGAAAAATTATAGAAAAATCATACGAAGTCAAAAAATGAATCCGTAAATTCTGAGAGTTCATAAAATGTGTCTAGTTTATTCATAATTTTTATTATGATTTTTAGAAGTCTTTAACTTGTGTTAAAATGTTCATATTCACAGACTGGTCCGAATTTGTTTCTGAAATGATAGGCAGTTTTGTAAAAATCACCATAAATCGTAGAAAAATCGTATGTAGATGTGCAAGTAGTAGTTTTAAAGGTATGAACCTGAACTATTTACATATTAAACATTTTTGAAAGATATTTAGTTTAAGATAGTCAAAACAGTCCGTGAATAAGACTCAACGTTTCTGATGAAAGCTGTTGTTTGGCTTTAGTTGTGTTCTTGGTGTTTTAACTTGTATCCCCCCCCCTTAAAACTTAAGAAAAACATGAAAATGTAGGGGTATGAACTCACCTTGAGTGATTTCAGTAGATGGATGATGGAGAAAAGAAGTGTTCAACTCAAGAACACTTGGGAGATGCTTGAAGATTTGAAGATCTAACAACAAATATGACGATATTTGTGTAAGGAATCTATCATTTGGATGAAGGATAGTAGAATATCTAAGTGTAGGAGGAAGATACTTACCAAATGTAGAAGAAAAGGTTGGAGAATAGCCTTGAATCTCGAAATCTAGAGAGAGGAAGTGAGAGAGAATGAAGTTTGTCACTTGGAGGAAAATGAGAGTAATGTGAGGAGAGAGGAAGGTTTTCCAGCTCTTGACCAAGTGTGTGGCTGAAAAATGGTGGGAAAAGTACTATGGAGTGACTAGGTATGGTGGAAGGACAAGGGGTTGTACTATGAAGGCATGGGGAGGTTGCTTGTCTCCTTGTCCAAAGGATAAGTCAACACTCCTCCTAAATATCTTACAACCTAGATTTTATTCTTAGGCAATGATTTTCCCCAAAATATAGTTAAAATATGAATATTTAGGGTTTATTATGTTAAAATACGAGTTTGGGTGAAAATCCCGCGTTAAAATAATTAAAAACGGACTTAAAATGGAGTCGTGGTCGAAAACCGGGCAAAAATGCGAAATTCCGAAATTCAGGCCGAGGATGCGAAGGTTCAGCTCCTTAGGAGCTTAGAACCGAAGGTGAGGCTCGGTTGTGCATGGGAACCGAGAGTAGAAGAGGAACCGAGAGTGGAGGGGTTCGGCTGTGCAGGCTCGCTCCTCGGACAGAAGGTGGGAAGTCTTCTCAGACCGAAGGTAGGAAGGCAGAGCCGAAGGTCAGGTCTCAGCTCGAAATTTTCAGGGGACCGAAATAGACCGAGCGCTCGGTCCATTTCGGTTGAGAGGGTTTCGGTTCTCAGGAGGTTCGGCTCTAAGAGGTTCGGCTCCTAAGAGGGGTTTCGGTTCCTAAGAGGGGTTTCGACTCCTTAAGGCTGTTTTTCGCGTAGACTTCCGTTTTCGAGCGGTTTTCGACTAAATTAAGGGTCGGGATGCCCCGAGTGATTATAAGAAGTTGAGAGAGATTTTGAGAGAGATTTGGGAGAGATTTGACATACAGAGAGAGATTTGGGAGAGATTTCACATTCTTGGAGAGATTTCTAATACATAGAGAGATTTAGGAGAGATTTCACATTCTTGGAGAGATTTGGGAGAGATTTCACATTCTTGGAGCGATTTCTCCTACTTAGAGAGTTTTGGGAGAGTTAGAGTGAAAGAGATTGGGAGAGACTTCTTTTGTGACCTTTTTGAGTGTTTGGCTTCGCAACGCAAGGTTTGTACATCCTGTTAAGTCTCGGTATGATTGTTATATGCCCCTGAGGGTTAAGGAATAATGTTTTATCGAGTAGTTTCATCACTTGCCCTGATTAGGGTTTAGAATTTCCGAACACGTGAAAACTCTAAGTGATACTTTGTATTAAGATTTCGAGTTGTTCAATAAGAAACATAATGGAAACCCTATTGTACAAGGGTTAGATGAGTTGACCGGTTTGACTCGTTGACTTTAGTTGACTTTGACTTGGCCAAAAATTGACGGTTGTCACAATAGGCATGAAGCAAACATGATGTCCGGACGACTTGCTGTGAGATAGAGTAGAGATCTAATCATTCCTATATACTTCTTTTCATCAATAACAACACCTGATGGGTCCGAAAAGATTTTGTGTCCGAAACCCATAGGTACCTTGGCAGAGGCACAGGTGTCCATTGAGTATTTCTTGAGGAGTTCCGAGATGTACTTTTCTTGGTGAATGAAGATTCCTCGATTGGTTTTTTTAACTTGAAGACCGAGAAAAAAACTCAATTCACGATTCATACTCATTTGGAGTCGATTGATCATTAATTTAGCAAAGTCAACAACCATTGATGAATCCGTAGATCCAAAAATGATATCATCAATGTATATTTGGACAAGCATGAGATGTTTTCCATTTGACCTTCGGAACATGGTAGGATCGAGAATACCTCTTTGAAAACCAGAACGCTTGAGGAAGTCGGTGAGAGTCTCGTACCAGGCGCGAGGAGCTTGCGTGAGGCCATACACAACTTTTCGGAGTTTGTAGCAGTAATTCGGAAATGAGGGATTGACAAAACCGGGAGGCTGTTAGAGATACACTTCAGTATCTAGTTCACCATTAAGAAAAGCACTTTTAACGTCCATCTGGTAAACCTTAAAGCCTTTGTGAGCAGCATAAGCAAGGAAATTCTGGTAGCTTCAAGAGCGGCAACAGGAGCAAAGGTCTCGTCATAATCAAGTCCTTCGATCAGTGTGAATCCTTTGGCCACCAATATTGCTTTATTTCGAATGATAACTCCTGCATCGTCTAGCTTGTTTCGGAACACCCATCTCGTACCTACAATGGGATGATCCTGAGAATGAGGGATGAGAGTCCATACTTCATTTCTATCAAATTCTGCCAATTCTTACTGTATGGTTGTAATCCAGTCAGCATGCTCTAGTGCTTCCTTGATGGATTTGGGTTCAACCATAGAGATAAATGCAAAGAATGACATTTATTTTGAACACTTGTGGCAAAACGAGTTTGTACACCGACGTTTGGGTTTCCAATAACTTGGTTCGGAGGATGATCCTTGGTCCAGATGTATAGTCTGGGAAGCTCTTGTGCAGCAGAAGATCCGACATCAACAATGGGGTTATGTTGCTCCCCCTGAATAGTTTGAACTTGTGGACGATGCTCCCCCTGAACTTCGGAACCAGATAAATTAACATCGTCTTCAGGTGAGAAATCAAAGAAATTTTCATCATCATCGTTGTTGATCGGAGTATTGTCAAATTCAGCATTTGCATCTTGGAATCCATCTACATTTGATTCAAGGTAAGGTTGACCATTCTCCCCCTCAACATGTGAAGGTCGAAACAGTTCGGAATCAAATGGAGGAAAAGTGGGTGTCATACCTGAAAGAATGTGGGAAATTGGAGTTGTAGAGGATATGGTTTGTCTTGTTCGAGATTCTGAATCAAGAGCTATTTCTGAAGGTCCAAACAATGTTTCAAAGTCAACTTCATAGATTATTTGTCTTCATATATTATTTGTTTGTTCGGACATCCTGGCACTGGAGCATCAGACTCCATGATGTGAATTGTGACATGGGTTGGACCAGATTTCCAAATGAAATTGTCATCAAAGGTGACATCAAAGCTTTCTTCAAGAACTCGAGTGCGTCGATTAAGAACTCGATAAGCCTTTGATTTTGCAGAGTAACCAAGAAAGATTGCTTCACCAGCTTTGGGTTGAAACTTTGTAAGCTAATCACAGTTGTTTTTGATGAGGCATCGGCATCCGAAAAAGTGAAGAAAAGAGATACTTGGCTTACAACTGTTCATGGCTTCGTACGGTGTCATGTTGAGGCATCGATTGATAATACTCCGATTTTGAGTCAAGCAAGCTGTTGAAACGGCTTTGGCCCAGAGATAGAGTGGAATATTTGCAAAGTTAAGCATCAATCGAGCAGCTTCAACTAAGGTTCTGCTGCTTCTTTCGACTAAACCGTTTTGTTGTGGAGTGTAGTGAGCGGAGAAGTTTTGATCAATACCTTTCTCGGTGAGGAATTTCTCAATAGTGGCATTGGTAAACTTCGAACCATTGTCACTTCGGATTCGTCTCACTGGCAGTTTGACGAGAACTTCAATTCCTTTGATAAAGTTGATGAGTTATGAGGCTGTTTCTGACTTGAGCGTAAGGAAGAAGACCCAGGTGAACCTAGTAAAATCATCCACAATCACAATAATATATTTTTTGTGATGTAGACTCTCTACTGTTGAGGGTCCACACAGATCAATGTGTAGAAGTTCTAACGGCTCCGAGATTGATTTTTCAATGATAGCAGGATGACCCTTCTTCGAATGCTTTCCACACTCGCACACAGCACATAAATGATCATTTTCGAACTTGAGGAGTGGCAGACCTCTCACCATTTCACCGGAAACAAGATCATTCATAAATATGAAATTCAAATGAGCAAGCCTTCTATGCCATAACCAACTAATGTTAGGAATGGCTTTGGAGACTAAACAGAGTTGTGGCTTACCAATGATCATGTTGACGTCATGAGGATACATGTTCTTGTTTCGATTAGACTTTATCAAACATTCCTTTCGGTCTTCTGACATGACATAGCTGTGTTTCTTGCAGAATTCAACTCGACGATTTGCATCAGTGAGTTGAGCCACACTTATCAATTTATGCTTCAAGTCAGCTACATATGCCACATTTGAAATGGAGAAATTTATGTTTGTAAGGATGCCATAACTACGTATCTGACAGTTGGAGTTGTTGTCATACATCACATAGCCAGCATTTGGTGAGAGTTTGAGATCTCGCAGAAAATCCTTCTGCCCCGTCATGTGCATGGAGCAAGCACTATTAATATACCATATTGTTTCATGCTCTGAAGCACAGAGTGCCTGCAAAATTAGTGAGTTGTGGAGTTTTTAGGCTCCGAGTTAGGTTTTGGGACAAGGGCACAGGTTTTGGACTTTGGTTGTGACTTTTGGGCAACAAACGTTTTGTTAGATTTGTTCCGATATCCTTTTGGAAACAAACAGAAAGCCTTAGTTTTCTCATGTATCCATAATTCATACTCAATGACATGTGGTTTTGGAACAACTTTTCTCGAACTAGCAACATCCGGAGCAGTGGGGATCATTGTGTTTCTCGAAGTTGCAGTTTCATTTTTGAAAATTTTCACCTTCCAAACAAGATTTTGTTTTGAAGATTTTTGAGAAACATTTTTCTTAAAAGTTTGCTCTTTGTTTGATGGTACACTTGGTTTTGAAAGTTGTTGAGGTTTAAAAATCGTACCATCAGATTTAGCTATAAAAACAGATGACACAGTCCGAGGAGAGTTAGTCCTGACCGATTGAGTATCTACAACAGGATTTTTTGGAATGGGGTTGACAACCTTCTTTTGTTCTGACTGACTAGGAGAGTTGGATGGCCTTTTGAGAATCTTAACAGACACAAAGGTGTTGTTACTCCTAGATGATGTGTTGACAGTCCGAGATACACTCGTTTTGGATTTCTCAAGAAACCTAGAATTTTTCTTGACCTAATTTCCTTTTTGAGAGCATTTTTGGATTCTATCTTAGGGTCAACGACATATTTTCTATTTAATTAGGGTTTCTTCCTGAAGTCACAGGTTGACTTGGAAGTTTGACCAATGGAAGGGTTGTGAAACTTGGGTTTGATTGGCACTAAGGTTGTTTTGGAAATCACTTGGGAATTCGATTCACATGAATCAGATGAATTATCACTTGAGGTTTTAATGTCATCATCTAAGGATGCCCAGGAAAACTTTGAAGTATCAGGTTCAGTTTTCTCTAGAATTATTTCCTCAACAACACAGTTGTTAGGAGGATTGTGTTTTAGAATTGGAACTACAGTGTTTAGAATGCTAGAGTGGGATTCCTAGGTCTAATTTAGGTCCATATTTGTCAGAGGCGTGGAATCCGGACACTTGACAACTATTGACTGAAACTCAGGAGTCAGTGATGCAAATTGGTCAGAAGTCTCAAGAAGAGGTGACAAAGGTGAGACAGGAGTGTCCGAATGTTGGTGGTTCGGAATGTCTCCCATAAAAGTTAAGTTTTGCAACTCCTTCAAGGGACGAGCAATAGGTTTCGGAAACTCGCTTCTGAGACCAGGTGCTTTTGACAAAGGATGATGAAAATTTTGAGTCATCTGCTCATTTGCTTCAAGAATGTCAATGGAATTATGCAAAGCATCTATTTTGGCATTGAGATGTTTGTTATCCGAAATTAAAACATTTCTTTCAGAATAAGTGATTTCACATTTGACTTTAAGAATGATACATTCATCTTTTGACATTACAAGCTCACATTCTAAAGACTCTATTTTTAACTTCTTATCCTCAAAACGTAACCTAAGACGACTCAGCTCACTTTCCATCCTCTCACTCGCTTCTATGGCAGACTCATAGGCTTTATAGATGGTGTTCATATCTGATTGGATCTAGGTTAGATAAGGTTCACGAAGAGACAAATAAAAATTATTGTTAGTAATCATAGATTTTACTTGTTGAACGATGCTTCTGCCGGGTGGGTCGTTGGTAGCCATGTAGCAATAGTTTGGTTCGGCATCATTATCGTCTTCCTCAGACCCAGATGACCAGTAACCTTCATTACATTCAATTATTTGTATGGCCATTAGACACATGTTTCTCCCAATTCTCACATCTTCATCATCCCCAGAAGACCAATATCCTTCCACATCTCTGGACACAGTTGTGAAAAATGTTTTTTCGCTTGCGGCCATCTCTTGAGCTCGATGTGTATAGTAAGCTGAATCCTTGATTTTGGTTTTTTGTGGGGCTTCAGCCATACAATCTTTAGCGAAGTGATTTTCATGACCACACTTGTGGCACACAATTTTTGGTTTGTCTGACTTCGAAGTCTGTTGAGATTCCGAGGTGGGATTTGGTGTAGAGATGTTGGGTTTATAAGCTGGTGGGTTTTCGGAGGGTTTGTTAAACGGTTGAGGATTGTTTTGGTGAGGGGCTTGAAAACGGTTGTGATATGGCTTGTTGAAAGGATACTTTTATTTCATGTAAAGCAAGGCAAAATCCTGTTGGAAGCGAAGTTCGGAGTCCATTGTTTCGAGGTCGAGGTCACCATCCAATTGGAATTTAGAGTTGGTAGGGGTTGGAAAAGCTGGTGGTGAGGGATGAACATGTAAAATAATAGTTTTGAAGGGATCTGAGGTAGATGGGTTTGAGAAAAGGGGTTCAAAGGAACTAACAAGAGATTAAGGTTTGTGAAACATTTGATTCATGACCTTGAAGTTCATCAAGTAGTTGGTAAAGCTTTAGCTTCTTTACAGACCCATTGCTCTGAAGACATGACTTTACATTTCCCCATCATTTACCAAGATTGTTTATGAACTTGAGATTGTACTCTAAAGGATTTCGGACAATCCCATGAGCTTTTATGTTGTTGAAAACGATTCGGTATCGGTTGGAGGCTGAGGCAACTGATTCTCTTTACCCAGTAAAAACATTTCCATTCTGACTTTCAAATGATCATACTCTTCAACAACTAGCAGTGGGGAACGAGTAGGGCAACCTACGCTATTTGCTATTTGCATTGAATACATTTGTTTAGAATTAGAAGCATCCATTGAAGTTAAGATATCTTGAGCAAAAATGGTATATAGAAGAACTTTTATTCTGAACACATAAATGATCGAAATACCAAGGTAATTTTAAATCAACTATAACCTGGTCTTTTGGATTCAAAGGACGACCACTCAAGCTCTGATACCAATTATGAGAACAAAGATGTAATGCGCAGGGACAAGGTTTGAAAACTCAAACCTTGACTTAATGCTTAAGATCAATGTTTGCTTCTGATTAAGTGTTTCAGTCAAGTCTGGTAATACTAGTCGAGACTTGAAGATGGGATTCAACAAAGTACTCAAGTCATAAATGAAGAACTTAGAGAATAATCAAAGTAAAGACAATAAATGAACAGGAAGAATGTTTTAAAAGAGTTTTATTTGAGAGAAAAGTGAAAGTGAAGTAAATTCGAATATAGCTATCTTTGGAGCAAAAACCCGTCAATATTCTTCTCATTTAATTACTCCTTATATAGGAAAAGGAGTTGCATCATACAAACTGCTAATACACATAAAGGACTGGATAATAATCAGCTTCTAACAACTGATTATCCAAAGTTACACAAAATGATTTAGTCCTATGAAATTTCATATCAAACAAACGACAAGAATAATAAATACATAAAAACACATTTAGTCTCAGATTATTTCTCCATCTAGAAGTTGCTCCAATTCAGACTCTAATTCCATCTCGTACCATAGACTTGTCTTGTACCACAACTCATTTCAGACTCAAGACTGACTTCGGATCTTCATAGGTTGATATTACTAGAGGTTCAATTTCAGGTTCCAACAATGTTTAGTTCTACATGGGCTTTGTTCAATAGTGTATTGGATCATTGGATTAGTTGTCAATACGTTCTCAATCATTGGTCATTTCGTTCATCATCAATAGCAGAGGTTCTTCGAAAGTTTCGAGTGGTATCAGTTGAGGTCCAATGGATGCGTCTACATATCATCAATTTCTGTACATTTTAAATTTTGGCCTCTGGGTATGTTTACCCTCAATTGCTGGTTGTGGAATTATTATTCATAGCAGGCTCAAGTTGGGCAGATGTCCTCTATTATAGAAGTTCGGATGTTGGGGAAACATTGTTCAATTTTCCATGTGTGACTTTAGATCTACTTAGAATCCAATTTTTGGCATGTATCATCGACATGGATGGTGCACTGAGTTGATATGACTTGGGTTCACTCAACATTATCATGAGTAATTTTATGAGTTTCTATGAGCTAGTTGGCATTGTCGAAAATCTGTTTAGATTTTCTAACATTTGGAATCTTGTTTCGGTCGTTGAAAGAGTACAACATTAGTGGTTTGATGTTCGTCAGTCATTTGGATCTGATGGTAATATCATATTAGACTCTAGTTGGATGCTGCGAGAAGGATAAAAATTCATATAGATGTAGTAAGGTATTATATTGTGATGTATTTCACCCTCTGGGTATAGTGGAAAGCCATGGAATGCTGATGATCATGGTGTTTGTTGTGTTATTTTAGCGAGATACTTTGAGGAGGCGTGGGTAGTGATGGAAAATGTATGTAAGGCTATGGTCGGATCTTAGTGGCTTCTTGGTTGGCAGGATGTATTTGATAGGTTGCAGGATGTGTTGGGTAGTTGGTAGATGTAGTGAAGGATGTTCGTTGGGTTCCTAGAGGTGAGTGAGACGATAGTCGCGTGCCTATAAGCCCACTGAGGTGTTGGTCGTGAGTATTCAAGCATGTGGAGGAATGACGGCAAAAGCGGTGTTGTACCATAAGCTTCTCATTCCAATGGTTAGATGGTGTCACGACATATCGTGAACCAACGTGTATACGACTTATGTAGGTTAGACCCGAAAGTTATTTAGTTGAGACTCTTAGGCATTGGTTCATTATTCTTTTTGGCATAGTTGTGTGTTTTGGAGCATCGTAGAAAGGCTATTGGTGGCTCTGTGTCCGATAGGTTTTAATTCGGGTGTTTATAAGTATGTCAACTTGTCTGAAAAGTCAAGATAATGTATTAGAAGCCTTTTGAGCATGTTCCAGGATGTGGATACCATTATATTTATGGTATATGGATTGACCAAGGAGCTAGTTGGCATTTATGGCAAGAGGTTAATCGTCACTCTATGAGTACGAGTTCTAGGGTTCCGAATAATGAGTTCCCAGTTACGGGAAGTTTTCGCAAGGACTTAGGATATGTTGTTGAGCATGGGGTTTTGTAGATCTGAGTCATAGAGCAAAGGTGATTGGGTTAGAAGGATTTAATAGCAGCCCATGTGAAATGGTGAATGGTTTTGGAGGACCCATAAAGGAAATACACGAAAAGTAATCAGAGTGAATTGTGGAGATAGATTTTGAGGATGAAATTCTTATAAATGGGGGAGAGTTGTAACGCCCAATTTATTGTTATTTAATTATTTGTGGCACTTTATGAATTTAGAAAATAAAAATAATATGGTGGTGATGGCAGATGGTGGGTGGGTTTATAAATTAAACATTAATTTAAACCAAAAAGAGAATGTTAAATCTGGTAAACCACAGGGACCAATCGTCTAATTTTGTCTAACAATAATAATAATAATGATGAGGGACCATTTCTGCCAAAAGACTAAATACTAATAATATGTAATAAAAGGCGAGGTTATGAAAAATTCAAACCAAAGTGAAAGGGTTGTTTGTGAACAAAAGCATAAAGATGAAGGGTCAATGTTGTAAGTTGGAGGACCAAAATTGACAAAAAATATGTCACTTTCCTGTTAAAACTTTTCATAACTTTAATATATATATATATATATATATATATATATATATATATATATATAATAAAGCTATAATAATAATAATAATAACAATAAAATAGATTACATAAAACTTGAGGGTTTAAATAAATCCAAATGCAATTAAGAGGTGGGTTGAGTCCAAGGAAGGAATCTTAAAGGACCAAGGTTGTAACTTGTGATTCAAACTAAAATACAATTCTCCCAAGTTGGCTGTCAAATCCTAAAAAAATCAGTTTAGGTGCAGGTTTCGAACGAAAAATAAATGTTATTATTATTACTTTCTTTTTTTTCCTCAAATGGATCACCCCTTTTCTCTTTATATATATATATATATATATATATATATATATATATATATATATATATATATATATATATGCTCAGGTTTCATTTGAGACCATGCTAATTTTGTGAGACCGTGAGACCAATTCTAAAAATAATTTTAAAATGCAAAATAAAAGGAAAAATTCAAAAACTCTTTTTTAATTATTATTTTCGGAACTTTATTTACCTTAAAAAAAATTTAAAAAAATAAAAAAAATTACTGTTTTTTTTTTAAATACGTGAAATATTCTAATATAATATTACACTGTACATATTCTAATTTGATTTTTAGAATGTTAGAATATTCTACTAGATTTGTCAGATATGTAGAATATTCTAATATTCTACTAGAATATATAAAAAATGTATTTATTTTTATCTTTTTTTATTTTTTTTGGTATTTTTTTTTTGGAAAATATATATTTCGAAAATAATATTGGAAAAAAAATTTCGAAAATTTTCAATTATTTTGCATTTTAAAAATGTTTTTGTTTTATCTACTAAATGAGTGGCTACGATTACGTCTTAAGGTCTCACAAAATTAAGTCGTCTCACATTAACCTAACCATATATATATATATATATATATATATATATATATATATATATATATATATATATATATATATATATATATATATATATATATATATATATATAAGGTTAGGTTATAATGTGGATGAAACAACTATTGTGCGGACGTGTGGACAATGTTATTCTATGAGAATTATTAAGAGAATTGTTTAGTAATGTGAATATGTTCAACCTCAGACAACTATTATCATTTTCATGCATTCTTACTAATTCTTATTTATGTTTGTTCTCACATATCATTTTTTACTTATTTTCATTCTTATAGAATATGACTCAATAAACATTCTGATAATATTCTGACAGAATGAAAATAATAATAAAAGATGATTTTAATAACCTTATAGACGATTTAATTAGTAAAATTGCGTGATAATGACAATAGTTATGTAAGATTGAACGTATTCACATTATAAAACAACATATTTTTTGTCAATCTCACAGAATAGCACTCTCCACACGTCCGCACAATAGATGTCAATCCATATTTGAACCTAGCTCTCTCTCTCTCTCTCTATATATATATATATATATATATATATATATATATATATATATATATATATATATATATATATATATATATATATATATATATATATATATATATACTAGTTACGTACAAGGCCCGTGCTAAGCACGACCCACAAAAGGTAATATGGGTATTTCTTTCCATTGTTCAAATCTTGAACAAACATAAGTACATTGTTGTTATGAGTAAAGAACTTATAGTATGTTGTTGTTAGAGTAAAGAATCAAGTATTTTGTTATTATTGAAGGTATAATGTTGTAATAGTAAGAAATAAAAGTATAATGTTATAATACACAAATAAATAGAAGTGGATTGCTATTTGTTGCACCAAAAGTATCAAATGTTTTACAAATTCACTTCATAGCTACAAATCTATATATATTAAAAATGAAACCACAATCACAGATGTTTATAACAAATTAACAATAAGACAATGTTGTAATACTAAGAAATGAAAGTATAATCTATAATACACAAATAAATAAAAGTACGTTGCTATTTGTTGCACCAAAAATATCAAATATTTACAAAATTCGATTCATAGTTCATAGCTACAAATCTAGACTTATTAACCATGAAAGCATGATCACCTAGTTTATAGCAATAAGACCATGCAAACGGAAAATATGAAATACCATCATAACCTCTCAAATTTTATGAAACACCAAAAAGAAAAATACAAAAATAAAACATTATGATTGCACAAGAAATAAGTGTCTATGACAAATGACCAAATTGGGTCTTTTATATTTACCTTCACCAAGACATGATGTCAGAAGCAAGCCATTTGCCTTGATTTGTCCCTGGAAAACAATTCATTGGCATCGAGAACTCGAACTTTATGCAAGAAAACCAATCTTCATTTCTATGAATCACAATGAAATCTTGCTCATTTAGATCACACTACACATGAATTATTAGCACATAAAGTCATAAATGGCCCATTTAGACTGTTTTTTAATGACAGATAGTCAAATAACTTTCGTTAAGTTAGATATTTAACAATGAAACAAGAAAAAAAATAGAAAAAATAAGTATCTGACTACAAAAGATGGTGAAGTAGCCATCACTAGTATCTACTGGTCAGATCATGAATCTACTGAATTGCCAAAGACGAATGATTTGTCCGGGGAGCACTTAAATATATAATTTGTAAATATTTTTAATTATCCAAATAAAGAAAACATAAAAATGTATCCCTCTCATCAAAATTTGATAGATCTACATCCAATCTATCCACTTCCAATACAATTTCAAACCCTAAAAACTTATCATCAATAACCGTACCAATAAAATCCCAAATCTTGAATATAAATCAGATTAGAAAAAAAGTAAATTGGGCAAAAGGATGATATAGTAGAATTACAAAAAACAACTGGGTATTATCAGTATATTGTTATCATTTCAGGAATTATATTGTTATCATTTCATAATTATATATTTAAAACTGATTATTGAACAGAGAACTGACGACGGGTATTTGATAAAAGATATATAAGTGTAAAAAAAAACAACACCTTTTTTACTATATTCTTTCGTTGGTGTGGATATGGTTTTGTTAAAAGCAAAAGGAGAAGCAGAAGTGTCATTAATGATCTTTGTACTCATAACCAACATATATGAATGATGATGCACCTGTGAAATATAAGCAATTCATGTTAGTCTTTCTATGTATTGTCATTGATATCAAGTTATGGAATGTTAGAAATCTATCTATTCATATTTTGTTTGTAGAAGGCACAATCAAGGTGAAAGAGCCAAGCCGTTTCATGTAAATTATAATTATAAATAACGTGCTTGTCAAAATTTAGAATTATCATGTGATTCATTATTCAATGAAGAAAAAAATCAAAAACCATGCTAGTCATTATATAATGTTCAATAACTAATAATCAGACGAGATCAGTTAACTTAAATAAATGTGCAATATGCCTCATTGAACTAATCTGTAACACGGAAATGTAAGTGGTATGGAATCATTATTTTATGTACATTTAAGCAATACTAAATACGTGTCACACCCCCTAACCAGAACGACGGAAACGTCTGGGGGTGGATGGCTACATGTACAGCATCATAACAATTGAATAATAGTAATCAAAGCCATACAACCATCATATTGATAATTTATAAGTTTGCATTGTATTCAAAACACTGTTTGCTTGATACCAAATACATATGACAAAAATATAAGACGTGACGCTGCGACGCCCCATCCTCAAAACCATCTTTGGTTACCTATTTACTGATTTCCTGAGAATAAAAGTAGTTTTGAAAAAGTTTCAAAAATTAAGTTGGTGAGTTCATAAGAGTTTTATATGAGAAAATATGCCATTTTTCCTTGTAAAATGATAGAGTGTACTTCCAGAAAATCCAATATTTTCTTTCAAAATGAGTTGTGGTCTTAGAAACCCTAAGACCGATATGTATAAGTTTTTCTATACTTAAAATTGTAATACGTAGTTTTAATCTATATAAAACCATTTAAATGTATGTTTTCCTGAAATGCCCGTTGTACTGTACTGGAAAATAGTGTAATGTAGTTTTATCTATATAAAACCATTTAAATGTTTATTAGCCCCGTAAACCAAATGTATTGTTAATACCCCATGTGAGTTATTATAACCATGTTGGCGACTAGTTGGCCTGTTACGGCGTTCTTCAGGCATCGGAAATGTTAGACATTTGTCACCCCAAACCTGTCGGTCTAACTGTAGCTAACAGTTTAGGTGCGAGATTGTCAGTTCCGTATAGATCTATACACAAGTCTCAAGCTCACTCTACAAGAGACTCTGGTTATAATACAGGACTTTAGTGTGTACTTTGGTAGGTACAGTGAAGACAATGTCTCACAAAATTGTATTAACGGTTTATGTGTAGTGAAAATGAAAACCCTTTTGTATGTGGAAGTATTATCCTTCCATAGTAGTTACATAGTGCAAAATATTATGCCTTTAAATAATTATTTTGTGTTGTATTTCAAGATGGTAAAATAGAGTACATGACCCATAAACTATACCTATTATAGTTTATAATGTATGTTCCATTGTAATGAAAATCTTTGTATGTTAGCAACTTAGCATGTACAAATGCATAAGCTTGGTTGTAATGTATTTTATGTATTTAGCATTTCTATATAAAATGTAAGAAAACATAAGTAAAGATATTGTATAATAACACAAGTTCTCTTGTGTTTAACTTGTATCCTCCCCCTAAAATACAAAAATCTTGAAAATGTAGGGGTATGAACTCACCTCGAGTGTGTTCGCGACTGACTAATCGAGGTGAAGGTGATGATCTTCAAGTTAGAACACTTGAAAGTGATTGTATCCTAAGAGTTTTAAACACACGATAATGTGCGTAAATGAGAGGAACTATCAAGAAAGTGTTGTAAGAACACTAGATTAGAAGAAATACTTACAAAAATTCTTAAGAACTATCTTGAAGTATGTTTCCCTGGAGGTGGTTGAATGTGTTACTGGGAAGAAATGTATGAAGGTTTGAAGACGTTTCTTTGATAGAATTGTGGAAGAGTTTGAAAATAGAAATGTGAATTATGAAGGATTTTTCGGCCATATATATGGAATAGGGGGGGGGGGTAAGGGTGAAGTGATGTTTGCATTAGTATGTGTAATCTATCACCTTGGGAAAAGGATCCACCAATCAAGTGGCATGTTAAAACCGAAATCACCATGCAAATGGCCTATGTACCACCGAAATAACATGTGATTTCGGCCTAAGCACTACCGAAATCACATGGTAATCTCGGTCTAAGCTCCAACCGAAATCACATGTGATTTCGGTCCAAGAACTAACCCAAGACACCATGATGTTGGTCCTACTTTTTGGCTTTTGTTGGACTTGTTTTGACTTGTGTTGTCTTGTGTTGACTTGTGTTGATTTGTGTTGTCTTGTGTTGACTTGTGTTGATCCAGAATAGTCGGTTGTCACAATATGAAAAAAAGAAGCATAAAAGACATATATATATATATATATATATATATATATATATATATGTATCTTCTTTTTGCTCCCCTATTTTTTCCGTCTTGGGTTCCTGGCACCTACGATAAGCTATTAGAACTCTAGATACTTGGTTTCAATATAGATATGAAACCTTATGAAAAAATAAAATTTAGAGTACGGATACTCTCCTGCCACTTTTTGTGACCCAACTGACTTAGCATCAAGACATTTCACAATTTCTGCCTTGAATCGTGCATCATATATCGCCTTTTTTAAGACATCAGAGGTCCCTCCCATCACCATCAGAAGATTCAAAAACTATAGAGAGAGAAGTTTGATAACCGAATATGCCATGTATCCCCTCCTACCTTCTTTTCAAAACAAGAAAACAAGAAAGAAAGAATTTGATTTGAAAATAATATGCAAAAACCAAAGAAAGTTTGTAAACTTACGATTGTGGAATTATTGAGAATGATATTAGCATTGCAATTGTCACCATTATGCACATTCATTTGTGAATTAGCACACATCTAAAATGATTCAAAATACACACCCTAATCACCTATGTTTGTATACGTACCGCCCCGTCTCCTCATAAACATTCTTCATTAATATCTGGTCACATAATACGTTTCTTAAGAGGCATACATATCAGCACTCATAAGCATATATTTAAGTGAAATAATACCAATTTTTTTCGGACTAATAAATTGATATGGTGAAACTGAAAACCCTAATTAGGGAAAATTAGAGTAAAATAACTCAAACTTCCGAATTGTTGATTAGATATGAAAAATAAATAATTTACGTGATTCAATCTTGTCTTCTTCCCATCTGTTTGTTTTCTATAATAGACATAGACCAACTCCAGAAGAGAGAGTCACACGAGTGGGTGTGGTGATTGGATTTGAGAGAAATCCATGTAAGACGTCATGTAAAAATTGAGATCGTAATCATAAGTAAAAGGAAATGAAAAACATTGAATATTATTGAATTGGAGGGAGCGGTGGTATTGAGAAAAAGGAGGTCGGTGTCCTAAAATGGAAGGAAAAAAGAGGCGAACTAAGGGAAGCAATGTTATACCGAGCACTGGCGGGGGAAGAAGATATCAAACATAGGGGAAGCGGTCATAATTTGTTCAACAAGATGAGGAGCGGTTATATACCCTCTTTGTCTTCAAGAAGCGTACTACATGTCCTGTCGGTTGGATGCATCGTTTTTTTCGAAGTGGTGGGTAAAATGTGTCGATTCAGCTAATCCCTTTTATCTTTTAACAGAATCTCTGTATTTCTCCAAACCCATCTCACCGGCTATGCGCGATGGATATTTGAGCAAGGTATTAGGGTTATTTTTGGGGATGATATGGTCGAATTTCCTGTTGGGGATGAAGCCAAACATTTTGTTGGAGGATATGGGGAATCGGTGGATCGATTTTGCAGAATGGATGCATTGAATGATAAGCCAAAAAAGGATTGAGTCGACATAATGATAAATTGTGTTCATCGGCGGGTGGGTTACGAAGGGGTGTTGGAACCGTGTGAATTTGATTTTGGAGGCGCCAGAAAACACATGTTTTTATAAGAGTTCGTTTTGGTTCATTGCATCGTTTACTGGAAGTGGTGTAAAAAACGAATAGATTCACATAAAATCTTTTGTTCTTCAACATAACGACGTGCGCTCTTCTTCAAACCAGTCTCACGCGCTCCCACAAAATTAAGGTTTTTATATATAGTAATAAAATGATATATATATATATATATATATATATATATATATATATATATATATATATATATGTTCAGGTTCATTTGAGACCATGCTAATTTTGTGAGACCGTGAGACCAAATCTAAAAATAATTTTAAAATGCAAAATAAAAGGAAAAATCCAAAAATTCTTTTTTTAATTATTATTTTCGGAACTTTATTTAAATTTTAAAAAAATAAAAAAAATAAAAATAATAAAAAAAATTTAACGTTTTTTTTGAAAAATACATAAAATATTTTAATAGAATATTACACTCTACATATTCTAATGTGATTTTTAGAATGTTAGAATATTCTACTAGATTTGTCAGATATGTAGAATATTCTAATATTCTAATAGAATATATAAAAAAAAAAAATTTGTATTTTTTTTTTTTTTTTTTGGAAAATATATATTTTGAAAATAATATTGGAAAACAAAATTTCGAAAATTTTCAATTATTTTTCATTTTAAAAATGTTTTTGTTTTATCTACTAAATGAGGGACTAGGATTGCGTCTTACGGTCTCACAAAATTAGGGTGTCTCACATGAACCTATATATATATATATATATATATATATATATATATATATATATATATATATATATATATATATATATATATATATATATATATATATATATATATATATATATAACTCACAATACATTAGGGTTAGAACATTTCTTTTTCACGATGCGCGGCAAGTAAGAAATCAAAAAAAAAAAGAAAAAAAAAAGAAAGAGGGTGGGAGGATTCGGTGGGTTGCCCTTCTGATCATCCTTGTTGATGCTCTACGATAAGTCGCTATGTGCTCAAAGTTTCTCCATTCTCCTTCCTGAAAGAGTACCCGTGAATGAAAGACCCCGATACCTTCCTTGGACCACCGGTGTTTGGAAAATGGAAGTTAGTGGCAAGATGTAGCTGGGGTGGCTTCTCAGCTATATTTCCCAGCGAGCATTAGGTTTTCCGGCAGAATTCTGTTTATGCTTACCTTTCCTCAGTAGATGATTCTGGTGTGTGGATGGGCCCTTTCGGCTTAGAGAGTGATTGTCGACGTGTGGAGTCTTTGACCCATTTTCTTTTTTAGTAGCCTTCTCCGATGATCCTCGATAGCTTTGGTTGAAAGTCTTGGTCAAGTAGATGAAGAAACTAACTCGAGTGGAAGCCCAGTATGCAGTTCCATCAACCGTTCTTTAACATGGGTTCATGATGTTTTTTTCTGGCAAGGCAAGACGTTTGTGAGAAAGGTTGAACCTATTACTTCACCGAAGATACTCTCATCTTTTACTTAAGTAGGAATACCGAGACTAGAAGGATTTTGCTGTAGTTGTTCAACTTAAAAAGCTTCGATGGGTTCTTTGAAGCTATATAAAGTTGGTGAATGGGTTGTGGTTATAATTCATCAACATTCACCTTTTCTTGGGAAGGATGCAGATCATGTGGCTAGTTACCTATGGATTTGGAGGTAATCTTTAGTAACCATTGTTTAATCGTATTTTGTATACTAGGATATAATTTATTTCTAATTTTTTTCTTACTGATTTTCTATAAGTAAAAGGTGTAGTCATAAAATCCTTTGGTTAAACTATGAGATTACTCATTGGGTATGTTTATGAAAACAAATTAAATGGACTACACAAATATATTTAAGTCTTGAGGTTGAGAATTTGGATTAAATACGAGACATGATATGTATTAATAGATGTTGGATTTACATTATATAATCAATATTAACCTTTTATAGTGTTGGGGTTGAGAGGGTGCATCGGTCCACAAACCAATTGTTATAGCGATTTAAACAAAAATGTAACATCAAATATTATTAAGTAATACACGAAGAATGAACTAAATATGGGTTATTGATGTGTTGTATATGTTCAATGTTTCGAGAGTGAGAAGTTCATCAACATTGTCACACCCCAAAACCGGAACGGCGGAAACGCTCTGGGGTGGAGGACGTCATGTACAGTATCACAACAAAGCATAATAGTAAACAAGAAACAACATCCATTGCATTAATAGAATAATTTTAATACAAGCGTGTTCTGTATAGTATGTAAGACACCAAAAATGAATAATCAAAATAAAAGATGGGTCTTGTAGTTGCTCCATCTTCTCAAAAGCTTCATCGGTATCTGTCTACTAATGATCTGAGAATACAAGTTATTTTGAAAAGAGTTTATCAGCATAACGCTGGTGAGTTCGGAATTGTTTAGTGTCTTTGCTTGTATAAAAATGTTTGTAACAACGTAGTGTAATTGTTCATAGTTGTTTGTAAATGTTTGTAAATAGTTGAACTCCCTAGAAAATCCTATATTTTCTACTGAAATGTAGTCTTCTACCAAGACCCGACTGTTTGTATGTTTGTTCCTTATGTAGTGTAAGAGTTTTCCCCAGTGAAACTATCATTATAAAATATAGTTTACTTAAATGTGTATGTGACAGAATCACAAAGTAAATATCATAGGAAAATAATGTGTTACCTCAGCAGTGACACTGCTGGTCATAAAGTGATGAAATACAGACTCCAAGTAGTACTAAATGTGCAGTACACCTCGGGGAATCATAATAATAAAAATGTAGACTCCAGGTGGTATTAAATGGACAATACGCCTCGGAAAGTCTAAAGAAATGAAAATGCAGACTCCAGGTGGTATTAAATGAACAATACGCCTCAGAGAGTCTGTTTTGCCTTTAATTCTTAATTGGTTAATTAAAGGTTTGAATGTGAACTCGTATGTAACCATGCTGATCGACGGCTGAATAACTAATGACCCTCTGGTGTCATATGTAGTGAGGTAACATTCTGTCACCCCTTGGCCTAGACGGCTGGGACTGTAGCTAGCAATCGGGGTGTGGGAGTGTCTGTCCCGTATAGATCTATACACACAATGGCCGCTCTCCCTCCAAGAGACTCTGGTTACAAAGTGATACCACAATGAAGTGTCGTATCGAGAAGTAGTATGTCACATTCTATTTATAGTGTTCAAATGTTTGTGTAGTAAACCATAGTGTAGTGATGCTTTCTCTGTACTAGTATATAGTATATTCCCTTGTATAGTGTATAGTATGTTCTCTTGTATAGTGTATAGTATGTTCTCTTGTATAGTATATAGTATGTTCTCTTGTATAGTGTATAGTATGTTCTCTTGTATAGTGTATAGTGTGTATTGACTCATAGCTGTACTGACTCTAGTATGTGTCGTTGTAATAGTAGCAGTGAGTAGTAGTCCCTTAACTATACCTATTATAGTTAAATAGAGATGTTGTTTGTATGCCTTTGTTATGCAAAGGTATTGGACTGTAGTAAAAGCTTTTATATCCACACATGTATATACGATATATAACTAAGATTTCAACGACATTCGGACAAATAACATGATACCCTAAGTCCACAACCGAACAAGGAACAGGAGGTAAGGTGAGCTATCAGTCCTAAGTCCTTCAAACCTTACTTATATAAATATAATTTTATAGATATGAGTTTGACAGTAATGTAAGGTTAAAAGAGTTTGAAAACAGTTTTAGCATATAAAAGAGTTTAGTAAAAGGTTTTGAAGTGCTTAAAATTCGTAAGTTTGATAGTAATTTGAAAGTAATAGAAATCCTTTTGTTTGTTCTAGACATTAATCACATGCGATTAAAGCAATATCTAGAATGTTTCAACTTGTATTCCCCCCCCCCCATAAAAGCATTTAAAATCATTTAAAAGGTTAATTAAGGGGGTATGAACTCACCTGAAATGAGTGATGCGAATGTAAGATCGGAAAAAGGATGCTAAGTGTCAAGTGAAGACTTGAGCACACATGGATCCTATTTAGCATATAAAGACACATATATGCATACAATTAGTGCTTACTCAACTAATCAGGTAAAGAATAACACTTTAAGGACTAAGGAATCCTTAAGTGTAAGTGTTACAATCACTTAGGATTGTATAAAAGGGTTGTATAGCCACTTAAAGGAGTTTTCGGTCCAAGTAGTATGTTTCTTGAGGTTTTCGGCCCAAAAAGGGTTTTCGGTCCAAAGAGGTTTTCGGTCCAAAGAGGTTTTCGGCCCAAAAGGGTTTTCGGTCCAAATGGTTGGCCGAAAACTCATGATGTTTGGTGATTTTTAAGGGCTTTCCACAATAAATGAAGTGTTCTAGACTCAATACTAAGTATTAGGAAAGGCTTAAAGTCATTTTGCACCCTTCATAAGGGTTTTCGGTCTAAGGAGATGCACTAAACCGAAAACACCTTTTGTTCTTGGATAAATGATGATTTCGAGGCCCTAAATCAAGAGTTTCACTAGATAACAAGTATAGGGAAGTAATACTTACGATATGGAAGCAAAGAAGGGTGTTTTCGGCCCAAAACACTAGTGTGTGTTCTTGGTGAAATGAAGAACACTTGATGAAGTGTTGTATCAACAAATCAAGAGAAGAAACACTTACATTTTGGAAGATTTGGAAGAAGCTCTTATGATACTTGAGAGAGAATGTGGGTGTTCTTGAGTTTGGAAGTAAGAAATGAGGAGGGAAGGAGTAAATTCATGCCTTAAGCATGAGTTCTCGGTCAAAGGGGGGGTTCTCGGCTCAAACCCCTCATGTTTGGCCGTGAACACCTCATTAAGGTGTTAATTGTTTTATTTGTTCCCCAATAATCCTAGCAAATACTTCCTTTCATTTGTTCTCTCGAAAAATAAATATTAAAAATACCCAACCGGAGTTTAGACCGAGCTAAAAATTAGTAGAAATGAATTTGACTTTTAATTGAAGTGCTAGACGGTAGAGTTTGATCAAATGGAAATTTCGGGTTGTCACATCATCCCCCCGTTAGAGGGAATTTCGTCTCGAAATTAGAGTTCAAGCAACTAAGTTATTACAAATAACTAAGTAAAAAGATGAGGATATTTCAGCTTAAACTGATCCTCGCGCTCCCAAGTGAATTCCGGTCCTCGCTTGGAGTTCCAGCGAACCATCACAATCGGGATACGGCTTTGCTTGGTTCGTTTGACCTCTCGGTCCATGATCTCTACTGGTTCTTCCACGAAGTTGAGGCTCTCGTTGATCTCGATCTCGTCGATTGGGATTACAAGAGTCTCGTCGGATAGGCACTTTTTCAAGTTAGAGACGTGGAAGGTAGGATGTACGTTACTTAGCTCGTGGGGAAGGTTGAGTTTGTAAGCTACGGGGCCGATTCTAGCGAGAATCTCGAAAGCCCTTATGTATCTTGGATTTAGCTTTCCACGCTTTCCGAAGCGTATCAAGCCCTTCTAGGGTGAGACTTTCAAAAGGACTCGGTCTCCCACCTGAAATTCCAAAGGTTTCCTCCGTTCGTCTGCGTAGCTTTTCAGTCGGTCTCTAGAGGCCTTCAATCGTTCACGAATATGAACGATCTTCTCTGTCATTTCCCGAATGATCTCCGGACCCGTGAGAGTGCTGTCAGGAACTCGTCCTTTAGCTAACTGAGTGTCACCCACCTCAGCCCAGCACAGAGGGGATCTGCACTTCCGGCCATAGAGGGCTTCAAATTGAGCAGCCTTGATGCTTGTGTGATAACTGTTGTTGTAGGAGAATTCAACAATGGTTAAGTGAGTATCCCATGTCTTCCCAAAGTCGATCACACAGGCTCGCAACATATCCTCCAAGGTTTGGATAGTTCTCTCACTTTGTCCGTCGGTCTGTGGTTGGTAGGCCGTACTCATGTCCAGCCTCGTTCCTAGGGAGTTTTGTAGTGACTGCCAGAACCTCGAAGTGAATCTACTATCTCTATCGGAGATAATGGATATAGGAACACCATGCAGTCGTACTATCTCCCGAATGTATGTTCTTGTGAGCTTCTCCATTTTGTCGGTCTCTTTGATGGGTAGGAAGTGCACGGACTTGGTCAATCTGTCGACGATGACCCAAATGGTATCAAGCCCACCCATTGTCTTGGGTAGCTTGGTTATGAAGTCCATAGTGATCCGCTCCCACTTCCATTCAGGTATCTCTGGTTGCTGAAGTAAACCTGATGGTTTCTGGTATTCGACCTTAACCTTTGCGCAAGTAAGGCATTTACTCACGAAGGTAGCAATCTCTGCTTTTATGTTAGGCCACCAATATAGCTTTTTAAGATCCAGATACATCTTATCTGAACCCGGGTGGACGGAATATCGATTGTTGTGCCCTTCCTTCATGACCAAGTCTCTGAAGCCACCGTGTCTCGGTGTCCAGATCCGGTCCATGAGATATAAGGCTCCGTCCCCCTTGACTTCCAAGTTCTTATCCATTCCACGTAGGGATTCTCCCGCCACATTTTCAGGTTTTAAGGCTTCGAACTGAGCCTCCTTAATTTATGCGGATAGATGCGAATGGATAGTCATAGTTAATGACTTGACTCTTCGTCCAGAATATTCTTTTCGACTTAGGGCGTCTGCTACCACGTTGGCTTTACCCGGATGATAACGAATTTCACATTCGTAGTCGTTGAGTAGCTCGACCCACCGTCGTTGTCTCATATTAAGCTCCTTCTGGTTGAATATGTGTTGTAGGATTTTATGGTCTGTAAAGATAGTGCTCTTCGTACCATACAGGTAGTGTCTCCAGATCTTCAGGGAAAACACAACTGCTCCTAATTCGAGGTCGTGAGTGGTGTAGTTGACCTCGTGTGTCTTCAGCTGTCTTGAGGCGTAGGAGATGACCTTACCTCGTTGCATTAGAACACAACCGAGCCCCTGGTTGGATGCATCGCAGTATACCACGAAGTCGTCTATTCCTTCGGGGAGGGATAGTATCGGTGCGGTGCATAAGGCTCGCTTCAGCGTTTGGAACGCCTTCTCTTGTTTCTCTTCCTAGTCAAAGGACACGCCTTTCTGGGTCAATGTCGTAAGGGGTTTAGCAATTCGAGAGATGTTATGTATGAATCTGCGGTAGTAGCCAGCGAGGCCTAGAAATTGACGAATTTCCGTAGGCATCTTTGGTGCTGACCAGTTCTCGATGGCTTTAATTTTGGAAGGGTCCACGTGGATTCCTTCTTCGCTAACCACGTGTCCTAATAATTCGACTCTTCGGATCCAAAATTCGCATTTAGAGAACTTCGCATAGAGCTTCTCTGATCGCAAGGTTCCTAGGACTTGTCGTAAATGATCGTTATGTTCCTCCTTACTTCGAGAGTAGATAAGTATGTCATCGATGAAAACGATAACGAACTGATCCAAGTAAGGACGGCATACCCTATTCATTAAGTCCATGAATACTGCGGGCGCATTGGTCAATCCGAATGGCATCACTACGAACTCGTAGTGTCCGTAACGAGTTCGGAAGGTTGTCTTCGGAACATCCTCCTCCAGCACTCGTAACTGGTGATACCCGGACCTCAGATCAATCTTGGAAAAGTAACTCGCCCCTTGCAGATGGTCGAATAAATCGTCTATGCAAGGAAGAGGGTAACGATTTTTGATCATAAGTTTGTTGAGTTCCCTGTAATCGATGCACATACGGAACGATCCGTCTTCCTTCTTCACGAATAAGACTGGTGCTCCCCAGGGTGAGAAGCTTGGTCTTATAAAGCCCTTGCTGAGCAGTTTGTTCAGTTGACCGGACAGTTCTTGCATCGCAGTAGGTGCTAGATGATAGGGCGATTTGGCTACGGGGGTCGCCCCTAGAATTAAGTCGATTCAGAACTCGACTTGACGTTGCGGGGGTAATCCTGGGAGTTCTTCCGGAAAGATGTCAGGAAAATCGCGTACAACAGGGAGGTCTTTCAGGTCTTTTGTTTTCTGGTTTGCATCAACTACATGTGTAAGGAATGCACGATATTCCTTACGCAAGTACTTCTGGGCTTGAATAATCGAGATGATACGAAGGCTCGTACTGGGTTTGTCTCTGTAGATCAACAAGCTTTCGTTATTCGGTAGATTTAGGCGGATTGCCTTCTCGAAGCATAGAATATCAGTACGATGGAGACTCAACCAGTTTATGCCCACAATGACATCGAAACTTTTGATTGATACAGGTATGAGGTCGATTGGAAATGAATGATTATCTAGCGTGAGGGTACAACCTATGTAAATCTCGTTAGAACTCTCTGTCTTTCCGTTGGCCATTTCTACGACGAAGGTTTCTTTTAGTGCTTGCGGTGCTTGATTAAGTAAGTGTTTAAATTTTTGGTTTACGAAGCTCCTCTCTGCCCCACTATCAAATAGGATACAAGCATAATAGTTATCAAGAAGGAACGTACCCGTGACTACTGCGGGGTCTGCCACGGCTTCATTGTGGCCAATAGCATGTAGTCTTCCTGCTCCTCCCGCATTCCCAGCTTTCGGACAGTTTCTTTTGAAGTGCCCTATCTCGCCGCATCCGTAGCAGGCCTGGCTCACTCGTGCACCGGGAACCTGGGTGATGGGTTTGGGTGGTGTTCTGCAAAACCAGGCGGTATGGACCTTCCGGTCGCAATTAGTGCAGTGCATTTCCCGGCAGGGGCCGTTATGATGGAAAGTGCACTTGGTGCACTTGGGTAGGGTCCCTGCATATGGTTTGGCTGGTACAGGGGCAACAGGAGTTGTGGCAGCATGGACAGCCACCGTCTGTTGTTTCTTGGAAGAGGGTTGAGTTGATTTGCCCTTATTTCGGTCCCAACGCCTTTTCTTGTTGTCGGTCGCGTTGATTGGTGTTGGGGTAGTAGTTGTAGTTGTTGTTGGAGGAGAAGGAACCTCGTGATCGATGAGTCTTTGGGCCAATTCCTTGGCACTATCAAAGGTCGCAGGGTGTGATGCTAGAACGTTCCCTCGATATGGGGGTACCAGACCCCAGATGTATCTTTCGATTTTCTTGCTTTCGGTGGGGACCATGTTGGGACATAGAGTCACCAGGTCGCAGAACCTGGCTGTATAAGCCACTATGTCGGAACCCTTCATTTTGAGGTTCCACAGTTCTTCCTCGAGCTTCTAAATTTCGCCCCTAGGGCAGTACTCCCTTGTCATCAGGTCTTTCAGTGTATCCCAGCCCATGACGTTAGCTGCTACTAGTGAGAGTGATTTGACATGGCCATTCCACCACGTCAGGGCCCTTTCGGTGAAGGTGCAAGCAGCGAACTTTATCTTGCTTCCTTCAGGGCATGAGCACATCTCGAAGATTGTTTCTGTTCTTTCGATCCATTGGGACGACGCAATGATCACTCCGGTTCCATTGAAGTACGTTGGTTTGCAGCTGATGAAATCTTTATAGGTACACTCCCGTGTACGAGGTTGGATTTCACCGTGGCTAGAGTTGGTGCATGTTCCAGCTCCACTTGCACCACCAGAGTTTACTTGGGCCATGGCTGCGGTCACAGCTGCGGTCACCGCTGCTTGAAACATCACAGCATCGAATTGCGGAGGGGTGGTGGTGGTGGAGTTTGGTTTGCAGGTCTGCCCCTGGTCGGACGCGGACGAGGCGGCATCCTTTACTGAAAGTTTATAGAGATGATGATAATAATAAGAATCAATTGTAAGTATGATGAGAGTGTTTCATGGACTAAATCGCCATAGTCCAACTATCAGATAGGGGTATAACAATAGAGTAGGGAAACGCAAAGGTGAAGACTTTCCCATAGATTAGATAACTGCCAATATTACTGGTATTAATGATGTAAAATGAGTTTGGGAAAAATGACCTAACAGTAGGTCTTACATCAAACCATAAGGGGAAATGTTGGCAGCATTAGAAGTCTAGTTAGAGTACTTTAAAAGTTAAGAAAGTTTTACAGATAAGTGCCCCATAGAGCACGGAAAAGAAAGGCTATTCCTTATCCCAAAAGAAAAGATGAGTCGACATCTTCTACCGGCGACGGGTATCCCTCGGGCGAACCCTCAGATCTGCCAGTTGACATACAACCTCTTGAAGATGTCGCTCATGCGCCCTCTGACGTACTCGGAGTTCCATGACTTAGGCTAGGGATGCAGCTAGCTGTTGCTGCAGAGCATCGTTGGTCCCCCTAGTTCTCTCCATAGCCTCTTTAAGTTGGCGAATGCAGACTGTATTAACGCCAGAGTTGGTGTCCACTTCCATCACTCGGTCGATGGCTGCACGACCTTGCTCGTCATTCCGGGCAATCCTTCGGACCATAATGGGTAGGACTCGGTCAGCTGATCCTCCTTCGCTTATGTTGTAAAAGCTTCGGTCCCCATTGTAAGGCATGGGTTGACCCTGTTCCTGACTCCATCGGTTCAAGTTTGTTGCCCACAGAGGTGTGAGTCCTTGAAATGGTGGTCGGGGGTTGAGGTTTGGGACTTGACCTTCTTGGGGTAGGTTGTTGACTTATGGTTCGGAGTCAGAGCCATCCGAAAAGCCTTCTGCACGGTGATCATCCAGGGGGATTGGGTGATCCTCTTCTGGCTCATCATCGGGCCATCCACCAATGCCTTGGTTGGGATAATACGGATCGCCGGGAAGATGGAAGCCAACCATGTTATCTACGCGAGAATGGGGAAAAGAATAGTTAATAGTCGTACTAATGAAGATCCATATTAGTTTGCACATAAGTAATTATAGTAACACAAAATACTCCTATAGTATACTGTTATAATGTTCCCGTTGTAGTAGTGTTGGTAAGTTTTTAGACTTGTTGCAACACCACAATCATTCTTAGGCGCATGCTAGTCACTCCTCGGAAAATATAGTTGATCAGGCTATATCCCCCTAGATTTGACTATATGTCTCTAAGCCTAATTGTGTTGTCCAACAATCGTAATACTTTTGTTCTGTTCTAGTATGATACTGACACTGGTATGAATAGATGTATATATACTTAGTTAAATATTTTATTATTTAAAAGTATATATTCTTGGTCAGAGTGTTTTAATCCCGTTGCGTTTATAGTTTGTATATCTTTTCTGGGTTGATATACTCAATTCACTATAAACCATGCTCTGATACCAATCTGTCACGCCCCAAAACCGGAACCGCGGAAACGTTCTGGGGTGGAGGACGTCATGTACAGTATCACAACAAAGCATAATAGTAAACAAGCAACAACATCCATTGCATTAATAGAATAATTTTAATACAAGCGTGTTCTGTATAGTATGTAAGACACCAAAAACGAATAATCAAAATAAAAGATGGGTCTTGCACTTGCTCCATCTTCTCAAAAGCTTCATCGGTACCTGTCTACTGATGACCTGAGAATACAAGTTATTTTGAAAAGAGTTTATCAGCATAAAGCTAGTGAGTTCATAAGTGTTTAGTGTCTTTGCTTGTATAAAAATGTTTGTAACAACGTAGTGTAATTGTTCATAGTTGTTTGTAAATGTTTGTAAATAGTTGAACTCCCTAGAAAATCCTATATTTTCTACTGAAATGTAGTCTTCTACCAAGACCCGACTGTTTGTATGTTTGTTCCTTATGTAGTGTAAGAGTTTTCCCCAGTGAAACTATCATTATAAAATATAGTTTACTTAAATGTGTATGTGACAGAATCACAAAGTAAATAGCATAGGAAAATAATGTTTTACCTCAGCAGTGACACTACTGGTCATAAAGTGATGAAATACAGACTCCATGTAGTACTAAATGTGCAGTACACCTCGGGGAATCATAGTAATAAAAATGTAGACTCCAGTTGGTATTAAATGGACAATACGCCTCGGAAAGTCTAAAGAAATGAAAATGTAGACTCCAGGTGGTATTAAATGAACAATAAGCCTCGGAGAGTCTGTTTTGCCTTTAATTCTTAATTGGTCAATTAAAGGTTTGAATGTGAACTCGTATGTAACCATGCTGATCAACGGCTGAATAACTGATGCCCCTCCGGTGTCATATGTAGTGAGGTAACATTCTGTCACCCCTTGGCCTAGACGGCTAAGACTGTAGCTAGCAGTCGGGGTGTGGGAGTGTCTGTCCCGTATAGATCTATACACACAATGCCCGCTCTCCCTCCTGGAGACTCTGGTTACAAAGTGATACCACAATGAAGTGTCGTATCGAGAAGTAGTATGTCACATTCTATTTATAGTGTTCAAATGTTTGTGTAGTAAACCATAGTGTAGTGATGCTTTCTCTGTACTAGTATATAGTATATTCCCTTGTATAGTGTATAGTATGTTCTCTTGTATAGTGTATAGTATGTTCTCTTGTATAGTGTATAGTATGTTCTCTTGTATAGTGTATAGTGTGTATTGACTCATAGCTGTACTGACTCTAGTATGTGTCGTTGTAATAGTAGCAGTGAGTAGTAGTCCCTTAACTATACCTATTATAGTTAAATAGAGATGTTGTTTGTATGCCTTTGTTACGCAAAGGTACTGGACTGTAGTAAAAGGTTTTATATCCACACATGTATATACGATATATAACTAAGATTTCAACGACATTCGGACAAATAACAGGATACCCTAAGTCCACAACCAAACAAGGAACAGGAGGTAAGGTGAGTTATCAGTCCTAAGTCCTTCAAACCTTACTTATATAAATATAATTGTATAGATATCAGTTTGACAGTAATGTAAGGTTAAAAGAGTTTGAAAACAGTTTTAGCATATAAAAGAGTTTAGTAAAAGGTTTTGAAGTGCTTAAAATCCGTAAGTTTGATAGTAATTTGAAAGTAATAGAAATCCTTATGTTTGTTCTAGACATTAATCACATGCGATTAAAGCAATATCTAGAATGTTTCAACTTGTATTCCCCCCCCCCCCCCTTATAAAAGCATTTAAAATCGTTTAAAAGGTTAATTAAGGGGGTATGAACTCACCTGAAATGAGTGATGCGAATGTAAGATTGGAAAAAGGATGCTAAGTGTCAAGTGAAGACTTGAGCACACACGGATCCTATTTAGCATATAAAGACACATATATGCATACAATTAGTGCTTACTCAACTAATCAGGTAAAGAATAACACTTTAAGGACTAAGGAATCCTTAAGTGTAAGTGTTACAATCACTTAGGATTGTATAAAATGGTTGTATAGCCACTTAAAGGAGTTTTCGGTCCAAGTAGTATGTTTCTTGAGGTTTTCGGCCCAAAAAGGGTTTTCGGTCCAAAGAGGTTTTCGGTCGAAAGAGGTTTTCGGCCCAAAAGGGTTTTCGGTCCAAATGGTTGGCCGAAAACTCATGATGTTTGGTGATTTTTAAGGGCTTTCCACAATAAATGAAGTGTTCTAGACTCAATACTAAGTATTAGGAAAGGCTTAAAGTCATTTTGCACCCTTCATAAGGGTTTTCGGTCTAAGGAGATGCACTAAACCGAAAACACCTTTTGTTCTTGGATAAATGATGATTTCGAGGCCCTAAATCAAGAGTTTCACTAGATAACAAGTATAGGGAAGTAATACTTACGATATGGAAGCAGAGAAGGGTGTTTTCGGCCCAAAACACTAGTGTGTGTTCTTGGTGTTCTTGGTGAAATGAAGAACATTTGAAGATCTTTGAAAAAGAGAAGATTTCATGGATGAAATCATGTATAACTACTAGATGAAGTGTTGTATCAACAAATCAAGAGAAGAAACACTTACATTTTTGGAAGATTTGGAAGAAGCTCTTATGATACTTGAGAGAGAATGTGGGTGTTCTTGAGTTTGGAAGTAAGAAATGAGGAGGGAAGGAGTAAACTCATGCCTTAAGCATGAGTTCTCGGTCAAAGGGGGGTTCTCGGCTCAAACCCCTCATGTTTGGCCGTGAACACCTCATTAAGGTGTTAATTGTTTTATTTGTTCCCCAATAATCCTAGAAAATACTTCCTTTCATTTGTTCTCTCGAAAAATAAATATTAAAAATACCCAACCGGACTTTAGACCGAGCTAAAAATTAGTAGAAATGAATTTGAATTTTAATTGAAGTGCTAGACCGTAGAGTTTGATCAAATGGAAATTTCGGGTTGTCACATCATCCCCCCGTTAGAGGGAATTTCGTCCCAAAATTAGAGTTCAAGCAACTAAGTTATTACAAATATCTAAGTAAAAAGATGAGGATATTTCAGCTTAAACTAATCCTCGCGCTCCCAAGTGAATTCCAGTCCTCGCTTGGAGTTCCAGCGAACCTTCACAATCGGGATACGGCTTTGCTTGGTTCGTTTGACCTCTCGGTCCATGATCTCTACTGGTTCTTCCACGAAGTTGAGGCTCTCGTTGATCTCGATCTCGTCGAGTGGGATTACAAGAGTCTCGTCGGATAGGCACTTTTTCAAGTTAGAGACGTGGAAGGTAGGATGTACGTTACTTAGCTCGTGGGGAAGGTTGAGTTTGTAAGCTACGGAGCCGATTCTAGCGAGAATCTCAAAAGGACCTATGTATCTTGGATTTAGCTTTCCACGCTTTCCGAAGCGTATCAAGCCCTTCCAGGGTGAGACTTTCAAAAGGACTCGGTCTCCCACCTGGAATTCCAAAGGTTTCCTCCGTTTGTCTGCGTAGCTTTTCTGTCGGTCTCTAGAGGCTTTCAATCGTTCACGAATCTGAACAATCTTCTCTCTCGTTTCCCGAATGATCTCCGGACCCGTGAGAGTGCTGTCAAGAACTCGTCCTTTAGCTAACTGAGTGTCACCCACCTCAGCCCAGCACAGAGGGGATCTGCACTTCCGGCCATAGAGGGCTTCAAATTGAGCAGCCTTGATGCTCGTGTGATAATTGTTGTTGTATGAGAATTCAACAATGGTTAAGTGAGTATCCCATGTCTTCCCAAAGTCGATCACACAGGCTCGCAACATATCCTCCAAGGTTTGGATAGTTCTCTCACTTTGTCCGTCGGTCTGTGGTTGGTAGGCCGTACTCATGTCCAGCCTCGTTCCTAGGGAGTTTTGTAGTGACTGCCAGAACCTCGAAGTGAATCTACTACCTCTATCGGAGATAATAGATATAGGAACACCATGCCGTCGTACTATCTCCCGAATGTATGTTCTTGTGAGCTTCTCCATTTTGTCGGTCTCTTTGATGGGTAGGAAGTGCACGGACTTGGTCAATCTGTCGACGATGACCCAAATGGTATCAAGCCCACCCGTTGTCTTGGGTAGCTTGGTTATGAAGTCCATAGTGATCCGCTCCCACTTCCATTCAGGTATCTCTGGTTGCTGAAGTAAACCTGATGGTTTCTGGTATTCGACCTTAACCTTTGCGCAAATAAGGCATTTACTCACGAAGGTAGCAATCTCTGCTTTTATGTTAGGCCACCAGTATAGCTTTTTAAGATCCAGATACATCTTATCTGAACCCGGGTGGACGGAATATCGATTGTTGTGCCCTTCCTTCATGACCAAGTCTCTAAAGCCACCGTGTCTCGGTGTCCAGATCCGGTCCATGAGATATAAGGCTCCGTCCCCGTTGACTTCCAAGTTCTTATCCATTCCACGTAGGGATTCTCCCGCCACATTTTCAGGTTTTAAGGCTTCGAACTGAGCCTCCTTAATTTGTGCGGATAGATGCGAATGGATAGTCATAGTTAATGACTTGACTCTTCGTCCATAATATTCTTTTCGACTTAGGGCGTCTGCTACCACGTTGGCTTTACCCGGATGATAACGAATTTCACATTCGTAGTCGTTGAGTAGCTCGACCCACCGTCGTTGTCTCATATTAAGCTCCTTCTGGTTGAGTATGTGTTGTAGGATTTTATGGTCTGTAAAGATAGTGCTCTTCGTACCATACAGGTAGTGTCTCCAGATCTTTAGGGAAAACACAACTGCTCCTAATTCGAGGTCGTGAGTGGTGTAGTTGACCTCGTGTGTCTTCAGCTGTCTTGAGGCGTAGGAGATGACCTTACATCGTTGCATCAGAACACAGCCGAGCCCCTGTTTGGATGCATCACAGTATACCACGAAGTCGTCTATTCCTTCGGGGAGGGATAGTATCGGTGCGGTGCATAAGGCTCGCTTCAGCGTTTGGAACGCCTTCTCTTGTTTCTCTTCCCAGTCAAAGGACACGCCTTTCTGGGTCAATGTCGTAAGGGGTTTAGCAATTCGAGAGAAGTTATGTATAAATCTGCGGTAGTAGCCAGCGAGGCCTAGAAATTGACGAATTTCCGTAGGCATCTTTGGTGCTGACCAGTTCTCGATGGCTTTAATTTTGGAAGGGTCCACGTGGATTCCTTCTTCGCTAACCACGTGTCCTAATAATTCGACTCTTCGGATCCAAAATTCGCATTTAGAGAACTTCGCATAGAGCTTCTCTGATCGCAAGGTTCCTAGGACTTGTCGTAAATGATCGCTATGTTCCTCTTTACTTCGAGAGTAGATAAGTATGTCATCGATGAAAACGATAACGAACTGATCCAAGTAAGGACGGCATACCCTATTCATTAAGTCCATGAATATTGTGGGCGCATTGGTCAATCCGAATGGCATCACTACGAACTCGTAGTGTCCGTAACGAGTTCGGAAGGTTGTCTTCGGAACATCCTCCTCCAGCACTCGTAACTGGTGATACCCGGACCTCAGATCAATCTTGGAAAAGTAACTCGCCCCTTGCAGATGGTCGAATAAATCGTCTATGCAAGGAAGAGGGTAACGATTTTTGATCATAAGTTTGTTGAGTTCCCTGTAATCGATGCACATACGGAACGATCCGTCTTTCTTCTTCACGAATAAGACTGGTGCTCCCCAGGGTGAGAAGCTTGGTCTTATAAAGCCCTTGCTGAGCAGTTCGTTCAGTTGACCGGATAGTTCTTGCATCTCAGAAGATGCTAGACGATAGGGCGATTTGGCTACGGGGGTCGCCCCTGGAATTATGTCGATTCGGAAATCGACTTGACGTTGCGGGGGTAATCCTGGGAGTTCTTCCGGAAAGACGTCAGGAAAATCGCGTACAACGGGGAGGTCTTTCAGGTCTTTTGTTTTCTGGTTCGCATCAACTACATGTGCAAGGAATGCACGATATTCCTTACGCAAGTACTTCTGGGCTTGAATACTCGAGATGATACGAAGGCTCGTACTGGGTTTGTCTCCGTAGATCAACAAGCTTTCGTTATTCGGTAGATTTAGGCGGACTGCCTTCTCGAAGCATAGAATATCAGTACGATGGAGACTCAACCAGTTTATGCCCACAATGACATCGAAACTTTTGATTGATACAGGTATGAGGTCGATTGGAAATGAATGATTATCTAGCGTGAGGGTACAACCTATGTAAATCTCGTTAGAACTCTCTGTCTTTCCGTTGGCCATTTCTACGACGAAGGTTTCTTTTAGTGCTTGCGGTGCTTGATTAAGTAAGTGTTTAAATTTTTGGTTTACGAAGCTCCTCTCTGCCCCACTATCAAATAGGATACAAGCATAATAGTTATCGAGAAGGAACGTACCCGTGACTACTGTGGGGTCTGCCACGGCTTCATTATGGCCAATAGAAAGTAGTCTTCCTGCTCCTCCCGCATTCCCAGCTTTCGGACAGTTTCTTTTGAAGTGCCATGTCTCGCCGCACCCGTAGCAGGCCTGGCTCACTCCTGCACCGGGAACCTGGGTGATGGGTTTGGGTGGTGTTCTGCAAAACCGGGCAGTATGGACCTTCCGGTCGCAATTAGTGCAGTGCATTTCCCGGCAGGGGCCGTTATGATGGAAAGTGCACTTGGGTAGGGTCCCTGTATATGGTTTGGCTGGCACAGGGGCAACAGGAGTTGTGGCAGCATGGACAGCCACCGTCTGTTGTTTCTTGGAAGAGGGTTTAGTTGATTTGCCCTTATTTCGATCCCAACGCCTTTTCTTGTTGTCGGTCGCGTTGATTGGTGTTGGTGTAGTAGTTGTAGTTGTTGTTGGAGGAGAAGGAACCTCGTGATCGATGAGTCTTTGGGCCAATTCCTTGGCACTATCAAAGGTCGCAGGGTGTGATGCTTGAACGTTCCCTCGATATGGGGGTACCAGACCCCAGATGTATCTTTCGATTTTCTTGCTTTCGGTGGGGACCATGTTGGGACATAGAGTCACCAGGTCGCAGAAACTGGCTGTATAAGCCACTATGTCGGAACCCTTCATTTTGAGGTTCCACAGTTCCTCCTCGAGCTTCTGAATTTCGCCCCTAGGGCAGTACTCCCTTGTCATCAGGTCTTTCAGTGTATCCCAGCCCATGGCGATAGCTGCTACCAGTGAGAGTGATTTGACATGGCCATTCCACCACATCAGGGCCCTTTCGGTGAAGGTGCAAGCAGCGAACTTTATCCTGCTTCCTTCAGGGCATGAGCACATCTCGAACATTTCTTCTGTTCTTTCGATCCATTGGGACGACGCAATGATCCCTCCGGTTCCATTGAAGTACGTTGGTTTGCAGCTGATGAAATCTTTATAGGTACACTCCCGTGTACGAGGTTGGATTTCACCGTGGCTAGAGTTGGTGCCTGTTCCAGCTCCACTTGCACCACCAGAGTTTACTTAGGCCATGGTTGCGGTCACAGCTGCGGTCACCGCTGCTTGAAACATCACCGCATCGAATTGCGGAGGGGGTGGTGGTGGTCGAGTTTGGTTTTCAGGTCTGCCCCTGGTCGGACGCGGACGAGGCGGCATCCTTTACTGAAAGTTTATAGAGATGATGATAATAGTAAGAATCAATTGTAAGTATGATGAGTGTGTTTCATGGACTAAATCGCCATAGTCCAACTATCAGATAGGGGTATTGATGGGTTTTGAGCATTCTAACACTTCCTAAGTGTACATGCAACCCTAATAACCTTGGATCTATGTTTGTCTAATTATCATGCAAAATTGAATTCCAAGGTTATATTCCTATCTAGCATACATGGGGAACAAATTTTAACTTGCATGAAAGATAGAATAACTTACCTTGTTGTTGCTTATGATCCTTGAAACCTTGTGAGCCTAGCACCCCAAGTGTGATGCCTCAAATGCTTCACACAACACCAAATGCTTTTGGAATGACTTTAGAGAGAATACACACTTCTAAAATCGGCCTAGCCCTCTTGTTTCTTATGTGTCGCCGATTTTGGTGGAGAATGGGTTTCTTATATAGTGTTGACACATCTAGGATTACACCATGTAAACCCTAATGTGTCATGACTCTTCATTTCCATGACCCATGGGTTTGTAACTCCCATGGAGCATCTATGGAGCATCCTATGGGTGGAACCCAACTTGATAATCCATGGAGCCTCTTAGCCCACTATATAAGATATGGAAGATTTACATAATCTACCCATATATTTAATTAGTTATCTTTTGATCACTTAATTAATTCTAAATTAATTCTTGATCAAACTAATTAAATAATATTATTAATATATTAGAACTTATAATATATTAATAAACCATAAGTGTTATTTCTCTCATTTTAGTTTATCCAATTGCATGGTGCCATGCAACCCAAATGGACCATGCCGGGTCGGGTCAAGTACATACCAGAAATAGTTATGGACTTAGACACCTTATCCAACAGTCTCCCACTTGGATAAGTCTAATAACTATAACTGCAATACTTCAGGAACCGATCGGCAATCGTAGGTCTTTCAAGCTCTCTCGGAACTGAGAAGATGATGATACGCCATTTAAGATAAGTGATCATATAATCCTCTGTTCTAGATATCAGTCGGACAAATACATGGAACAATGTCTTACTTATTATCCAGCAGTTTGTTTCCCGATTTCCGATTTGTTTGACAAAGAACTTAATTGAACACATCAACTTAGTTCTGACCGGGCCCGGTACATAGGTCAAAACAAAATCATCGAGGGGCCCATATATCAGCTTCTAATCCAAGAAGGAACAGATAAACTTCGACTCATATGTTTGTTCTACTACTCATTGAATTATACACAAGAGCACGTTTTATAACATCGAGTTACCAATGAGTTTTCGTACAATCAATGCATAACCAACTCATAAGTAACAAATCATATATCTAGGTTTGAAGACTTATATGATATTACCGTCTCACGATCACTCGAGATAAATTCCATGAAGTGATTCCAGTGAGCGTGGGTTGAGTCCAATGCTCAGAACTTATGAGCACTCATGAGTGTTGTAGCCATGTCCAACAACTTAGACCTCTGCAACCAATCATGACAGTCTTGATTCATACCTACTTCCTACATATGACCGACTGTGGAGGTTCGAATAATATGATATACCAAACATAATTATTCTGGAAGTCAAAACATGCAAAAGAAATATAGTAAACGATCGACAAGAGATAGCAACACTTTAATCATAAATAAAACACCTTTTATTCATCATCTAATGTCAATTACACTTTACAAATTTCAAGGTTATCTAACTACTAAATCTAATATCATCCTTCAGCCCTATGCTCCGAGCATGCTGGAGATGCTTAACCCGAGTCAGTCCCTTCGTGAGGGGATCTGCTGGATTCTCATCCGATGATACCCTCTTTGCCACGAGGAGTCCTTCTTCTATTCGATGTCTGATGAAATGGTATTTTCTGTCGATGTGTCTGGATCTCCCGTGATCCTTTGGTTCCTTGGCTAAGGCAACTGCACTTTCACTATCACAGAAAATTTCCATTGGCTCTTTAATAGCTGGTACAACTCCAAGGTCTCCAATGAAGTTCTTCAGCCATATCGCCTCCTTTGCTGCCTCGCTAGATGCTATATACTCTGATTCGCAAGTTGAATCAGCCACTGTCTCTTGCTTGGAACTCTTCCAAGAAATTGCTCCTCCATTTAAGGTAAAGACTCAGCCTGACTGAGAGCGGAAATTATCCCTATCAGTCTGAAAGCTAGCATCACTATACCCTACAACTCTCAAGTCTTCACTCCCACCGAGGGTAAGGACCCAGTCCTTAGTCCTCCGTAGGTACTTGAGGATATTCTTTACCGCAGTCCAGTGTGCCTTGACAGGGTTCCCCTGATACCTGCTAACCATGCTCAAAGCAAAGGCTACATCAGGTCGAGTACACGTCATAGCATACATGATCGATCCTACAGCCGAAGCATAAGGTATTCGACTCATTTCTGCTATCTCAGCCTCAGTACTAGGGCTTTGTGTCTTACTCAATCTGGCGTTACTCTGGATGGGTAACTCTCCTTTCTTGGAGTCCTGCATGCCGAATCTCTTCAGCACCTTATCCAAGTAGGTACTCTGACTAAGTCCAATTAGTCTTTTACTCCGGTCTCTCAAGATCCTTATCCCTAGAATATAGGCAGCTTCTCCTAGGTCCTTCATAGAGAAACACTTCCCAAGCCAGGACTTAACTTCCTGCAGAGTTGGGATGTCATTTCCTATGAGTAGTATGTCATCCACATACAATACCAAAAAGCTAACTATACTCCCACTAGCCTTGACATATACACAAGATTCATCTTCACTCCTAGAAAAGCCAAATTCTTTGACTTTCTCATCAAAGCAAAGATTCCATCTGCGAGGTGCTTGCTTTAACCCATAAATGGATTTCTCAAGCTTACACACTCTATTAGGATACTCTGTATTGACAAAACCCTCTGGCTGACTCATGTAAACATCCTTAGCCAACTTTCCATTAAGGAAAGCGGTTTTGACATCCATTTGCCATATTTCATAGTCATGAAATGCAGTTATGGCTAACAGAACCCTAATAGACTTAATCTTGGCCACTGGAGAAAAGGTCTCATCATAATCAACTCCCGGAGTTTGTGAGAAACCCTTTGCAACCAGTCGTGCCTTATAAGTGTGTACATTACCATCCATGTCGGTCTTCTTCTTGAAGATCCATTTGCACCCTACAGTCTTACGACCTGGTACATTCTCAACCAAGTTCCAAACTTGATTGTCATACATGGACTGTATCTCGCTGTCCATTGCCTCTTTCCACTTGGCTGACTCAGGGCCTGCCATGGCTTCCGCGTAACTGTTAGGTTCATCCAGACCTATCAGTGTCTCATCACTGATAATTGTATCACCTTCCGCAGTAATATGGAATCCATAGTAATGCTCAGGTGCATTCCTAACCCTTGTGGAACGCCTTAGAGGTACAGACTTGTCAATTGGCTCAACAAGAGTTTCCTCCTCAAGTTGAGTGCTAGGGTTTGAAGTTCCTTCACCACTTGACTCTTGAATTTCTTCAAGGTCAACTTGCCTCCCACTGTCTCCTTGGCTTATGAACTCTCTCTCTCGAAAGAAAGCCCTCCTAACTACAAACACCACATTCTCACTAGGTCTGTAGAAGAGGTAACCAAAGGATTTCTGTGGGTAGCCGATGAAAATACACCTCTCACTTCGAGGTTCAAGCTTATCATGAGTCTCGCGTCTCATGAAAGCCTCGCAACCCCAAATCTTAATGTGGTCTAGTTTGGGTACTTTACCAGTCCACATCTCATGAGGAGTTTTGGCAACTTTCTTTGTGGGAACTAGATTAAGGATATGGGCGGCAGTCTCTAAGGCATACCCCCAAAATGAGATTGGTAGCGAAGTTCGACTCATCATGGAACGAACCATATCCAACAAGGTTCGATTACGCCTCTCAGCTACACCATTCAACTGCGGTGTCCTGGGAGGTGTCAATTGTGAGACAATCCCACATTCCCTAAGATAGTCGAGGAACTCTGAACTAAGATACTCACCACCTCGATCGGATCGAAGCATCTTAATGTTCCTGCCCAATTGATTCTCGACTTCCTGTTTAAACTCTTTAAACCTCTCAAAAGTCTCTGACTTATGCTTGATTAAGTAGACATATCCATATCTACTGTAATCATCAGTAAAAGTCAAATAATAACGATTAGCATCCCTTGTGGCATGTTTGAAGGGCCCACACACATCCGTGTGTATAAGATCCAACAAACCTTCACCCCTCTCACAAGAACCTGTGAAGGGTGACTTTGTCATTTTTTCAAGTAAGCATGATTCGCAACTATCATCTGACTTTAGGTCAAATGACTCCAATACTCCATCCTTTTGGAGTTGGCCTATGCGTTTCTTGCTTATATGTCCAAGACGACAATGCCATAATGATGATTTATCCAAGTTATTATCATTAACAGAATCAATACACAATACATTATTTCCTAAGTTATCAACCACAGATACAGTTTCATACACACCATCACAAGGTAATGCTTTAAAATAAAGAACATTATTAAAGAAAGCATTAATCGAACCAACTTCATTATCAAATGAAAAGGTGAAACCTTGTTTATACAATGCATGAAAGGAAATAATATTTCTTGCCATTTTTGGCGAATAACAACATTTATTCAAATCTAAACTAAACCCACTACTTAGCGATAAAGTATAAACTCCAATCTTGGTGACAGGTAAAGCTTTCCTATTCCCCATGATTAAGTTTATTCTTCCATGCTCCACATTCTCACTTCTTCTTAGTCCCTGCAAATCAGAACAGATATGAATACCACAACCGGTATCAAGGACCCAAGAGTTAGAATGGGGTGAGTTATTAGATAAGATAGTGTAAATACCTGCATGGTTGGGTTTAACTTTCCCATCCTTCACATCTTGCTGGTACTTTGGGCAGTTCCACTTCCAATGTGACTTTTCATGGCAATAGAAGTATTCAGCCTCTTTAGGGTCAGAAGAAGGAGTGACAAAACCTTTCTTGGTTCCACTTGAAGAAGAGCCATCAAGGGTCCTAGCCTTGGTACCCTTCGAAGAGCTCTTCCTCTTCTTCCCTCTACCTTTCCCGATTGCCAAAACTGGGGCGGAGTTTGGAGTAGGAGTGTTAACAACCGATTTACCCTTAAGACCTGTTTCTGCGGTCTTGAGGAGTCCCTGAAGTTTGCTGAGTGTGACCTCTTCCTTATTTATGTGATATGTCATGCGGAATTGATCATAACACGATGGTAAGGAGTGCAAAATGATATCTATTGCAAGCTCCTCAGGGAAGTTCACATTAAGCTTCAGCAACCGATCCACATACCTTTGCATTTTCTGCATGTGGCTCGTGACGGATTCCCCGTCCTTCATCATGGTTGTTATGATAGAGCATGTGATTTCATACCTCTCTTGTCGTGCACTTTGATGGTATCTTTCCATCAGATCTTGGTGCATTTCAAAAGGGTAGAAGTCCTCATAGGACTTTTGGAGTTCCGCTGTCATGGTGGCCAACATGATGCATGCTACTTTTGTAGCATCCCTTTCATGCGCCCGGAAGTCAGCGATCTCCTGGGGAGTTGCAGTGGTCTCATCAATCTCCTTAAGCTCCTTGTCAAGGACATATTCTTTGTCCTCGTAGCGGGTAATCATCCTGATGTTTCTGATCCATTCATTGAAGTTGGATCCATCAAAAGTGACTTTCCCACACAAGTTCATAAGGGTAAATGAGCCATTAGGATTAGAGCCAGAAGCAGCATTGTTTGAAGACATCTGAAAGAAGAGGACAAGATTAGTTTAGATATTAAGAGAGTCCTTAATAAAACACCCAAATGTAATATTAAGGCTAGGATCCAATCACAATATATTATAACTTAGAAGAGGTATGCCGTAATCCAAGCTATAACATATTTGAAAGGTAGGTGAATGATGATTCACCAATTTCCACCATGAAAAACGAAATATAAATATTAGGTTTTTAATTGGTTCTTAGAAATTCCTAGATTCTTTTGAGATTCAATGAACTTTTCAAAGGCATGTTTCAATCTCGAGTGTGCCCTCCAAGTTTTGTGACTGGGATACCGAGGATCACAAAACGAGGTGTGAAGTAACCATGCAAATCACTTGGTACCCTCAAGGTTTATCACTCAATCGATGTGCCGCTAAACCACACACGCTCCACCGATGCTATGGTAAACCTTAAGTCACCCTTTACCTACCTTGTTAAGTCCAAGTTAGTGTGCCGGTTAACCACACACGCTCCACCAACGACTTAAACAAAGTGTAAAGTGTAATTTCATGGATTAGCACCTTATTCACATTTTCCTAAAGTAACTAAGATTGGGAATTTAATAAAAGCATTTAGTTACTTTATAATATTCATCATACTTTTAATGAGAATTTATAAGTCCTTGTCTTACCCGTTCGGCTAACGACCCTCCACCGATCAAGGAAGCGGTGGGTGAGAGTGGACACCCATTAAGTTGCCATTTTATAGGCAACAACCTTATACCCCCTTATAGACCGGCTTCGTGAATGAGGCGTACTAGCGGTAAGACGACTTGACGTTATACATATATATATTAGTAACTTATAATATTATAAAGTATAAGGGTTGAATTTTAACTTTTAAAATTCTAAGGGTTGGAACTAAAGTTTTAATCAAGACTTTACATGTTCCAAAACTTGAGGGCAAGTTTTGTAAACTTCCAAAACTTTTCATTTCTTATAACTTATGAATTAATTGAGTAATAAAAATGAAGACTCTTCATTTTTATAACTCTTGTGTTCTTTTAATGGCTTTAATAAAAGTGAGACTTTTGGTTTTCCATAACTTGAGGACAAGTTATGGACTCCATTAAAACACATTATGATCATGAATTAAACTACCATGAAGGTTACAAACAATTCCTATGATCATCTAATCTTCATAAGTTCAAGAACATGAATATGAACACTTTCAAGAATAAAAAATTACACTTAAAAAAAACTTGTAATTTTAATAATTGTCATTGTAAATGGACTAGCATAAACATTACACCATCTAAAACAAGCTTTAAAACATCAAAACAGTTTAGGGTAATGTTTCTAGTCCATTTCCAGCATTCTAACACTTCCTAAGTGTACATGCAACCCTAATAACCTTGGATCTATGTTTGTCTAATTATCATGCAAAGTTGAATTCCAAGGTTATATTCCTATCTAGCATACATGGGGAACAAATTTTAACTTGCATGAAAGATAGAATAACTTACCTTGTTGTTGCTTATGATCCTTGAAACCTTGTGAGCCTAGCACCCCAAGTGTGATGCCTCAAATGCTTCACACAACACCAAATGCTTTTGGAATGACTTTAGAGAGAATACACACTTCTAAAATCGGCCTAGCCCTCTTGTTTCTTATGTGTCGCCGATTTTGGTGGAGAATGAGTTTCTTATATAGTGTTGACACATCTAGGGTTACACCATGTAAACCCTAATGTGTCATGACTCATCATTTCCATGACCCATGGGTTTGTAACTACCATGGAGCATCCATGGAGCATCCTATGGGTGGAACCCAACTTGATAATCCATGGAGCCTCTTAGCCCACTATATAAGATATGGAAGATTTACATAATCTACCCATATATTTAATTAGTTATCTTTTGATCACTTAATTAATTCTAAATTAATTCTTGATCAAACTAATTAAATAATATTATTAATATATTAGAACTTATAATATATTAATAAACCATAAGTGTTATTTCTCTCATTTTAGTTTATCCAATTGCATGGTGCCATGCAACCCAAATGGACCATGCTGGGTCGGGTCAAGTACATACCAGAAATAGTTATGGACTTAGACACCTTATCCAACAGGTATAACAATAGAGTAGGGAAACGCAAAGGTGAAGACTTTCCCATAGATTAGATAACTGCCAATATTATTGGTATTAATGATGTAAAATGAGTTCGGGAAAAATGACCTAACAGTAGGTCTTACATCAAACCATAAGGGAAAATGTTGGCAGCATTAGAAGTCTAGTTAGATTACTTTAAAAGTTAAGAAAGTTTTACAGATAAGTGCCCCATAGAGCACGGAAAAGAAAGGCTATTCCTTATCCCAAAAGAAAAGATGAGTCGACATCTTCTACCGGCGACGGGTATCCCTCGGGCGAACCCTCAGATCTGCCAGTTGACGTACAACCTCTTGAAGATGTCGCTCATGCGCCCTCTGACGTACTCGGAGTTCCATGACTTTGGCTTGGGATGCAGCTAGATGTTGCTGCAGAGCCTCATTGGTCCCCCCTAGTTCTCTCCATAGCCTCTTCAAGTTGGCGAATGCGGACTGTATTAACGCCAAAGTTGGTGTCCACTTCCATCACTCGGTCGATGGCTGCAAGACCTTGCTCGTCATTCCGGGCAATCCTTCGGACCATAATGGGTAGGACTCAGTCAGCTGATCCTTCTTCGCTTATGTTGTAAAAGCTTCGGTCCCCATTGTAAGGCATGGGTTGACCCTGTTCCTGACTCCATCGGTTCAAGTTTGTTGCCCATAGAGGTGTGAGTCCTTGAAATGTTGGTCGGGGGTTGAGGTTTGGGACTTGACCTTCTTGGGGTAGGTTGTTGACTTCTGGTTCGGAGTCAGAGCCATCCGGAAATCCTTCTGCACGGTGATCATCCAAGGGGATTGGGTGGTCCTCTTCTAGCTCATCATCGAGCCATCCACCAATGCCTTAGTTGGGATAATACGGATCGCCGGGAAGATGGAAGCCAGCCATGTTATCTGCGCGAGAATGGGGAAAAGAATAGTTAATAGTCGTACTACTGAAGATCCTTATTAGTTTGCACATAAGTAATTATAGTAACACAAAATACTCCTATAGTATCCTGTTCTAATGTTCCCGTTGTAGTAGTGTTGGTAAGTTTTTAGACTTGTTGCAACACCACAATCATTCTTAGGCACATGCTAGTCACTCCTCGGAAAATATAGTTGATCAGGCTATATCCCCCTAGATTTGACTATATGTCTCTAAGCCTAATTGTGTTGTCCAACAATCGTAATACTTTTATTCTGTTCTAGTATGATACTGACACTGGTATGAATAGATATATATATACTTAGTTAAATATTTTATTATTTAAAAGTATATATTCTTGGTCAGAGTGTTTTAATCCCGTTGTGTTTATAGTTTGTATATCTTTTATGGGTTGATATACTTAATTCACTATAAACCATGCTCTGATACCAATCTGTCACACCCCAAAACCGGAACGGTGGAAACATTCTGGGGTGGAGGACGTCATGTACAGTATCACAACAAAGCATAATAGTAAACAAGCAACAACATCCATTGCATTAATAGAATAATTTTAATACAAGCATGTTCTGTATAGTATGTAAGACACCAAAAATGAATAATCAAAATAAAAGATGGGTCTTGCAGTTACTCCATCTTCTCAAAAGCTTCATCGGTACCTGTCTACTGATGACCTGAGAATACAAGTTATTTTGAAAAGAGTTTATCAGCATAACGCTCGTGAGTTCATAAGTGTTTAATGTCTTTGCTTGTATAAAAATGTTTGTAACAACGTAGTGTAATTGTTCATAGTTGTTTGTAAATGTTTGTAAATAGTTGAACTCCCTAGAAAATCCTATATTTTCTACTGAAATGTAGTCTTCTACCAAGACCCGACTGTTTGTATGTTTGTTCCTTATGTAGTGTAAGAGTTTTCCCCAGTGAAACTATCATTATAAAGTATAGTTTACTTAAATGTGTATGTGACAGAATCACAAAGTAAATAGCATAGGAAAATAATGTTTTACCACAGCAGTGACACTGCTTGTCATAAAGTGATGAAATACAGACTCCATGTAGTACTAAATGTGCAGTACACCTCGGGGAATCATAGTAATAAAAATGTAGACTCCAGTTGGTATTAAATGGACAATACGCCTCAGAAAGTCTAAAGAAATGAAAATGCAGACTCCAGGTGGTATTAAATGAACAATACGCCTCGGAAAGTCTGTTTTGCCTTTAATTCTTAATTGGTCAATTAAAGGTTTGAATGTGAACTCGTATGTAACCATGCTGATCGACGGCTGAATAACTGATGACCCTCCGGTGTCATATGTAGTGAGGTAACATTCTGTCACCCCTTGGCCTAGACGGCTGGGACTGTAGCTAGCAGTCGGGGTGTGGGAGTGTCTGTCCCGTATAGATCTATACACACAATGCCCGCTCTCCCTCCAGGAGACTCTGGTTACAAAGTGATACCACAATGAAGTGTCGTATCGAGAAGTAGTATGTCACATTCTATTTATAGTGTTCAAATGTTTGTGTAGTAAACCATAGTGTAGTGATGCTTTCTCTGTACTAGTATATAGTATATTCCCTTGTATAGTGTATAGTATGTTCTCTTGTATAGTGTATAGTATGTTCTCTTGTATAGTGTATAGTATGTTCTCTTGTATAGTGTATAGTATGTTCTCTTGTATAGTGTATAGTGTGTATTGACTCATAGCTGTACTGACTCTAGTATGTGTCGTTGTAATAGTAGCAGTGAGTAGTAGTCCCTTAACTATACCTATTATAGTTAAATAGAGATGTTGTTTGTATGCCTTTGTTACGCAAAGGTACTGGACTGTTGTAAAAGCTTTTATATCCACACATGTATATACGATATATAACTAAGATTTCAACGACATTCGGACAAATAATAGGATACCCTAAGTCCACAACCAAACAAGGAACATGAGGTAAGGTGAGCTATCAGTCCTAAGTCCTTCAAACCTTACTTATATAAATATAATTGTATAGATATGAGTTTGACAGTAATGTAAGTTTAAAAGAGTTTGAAAACAGTTTTAGCATATAAAAGAGTTTAGTAAAAGGTTTTGAAGTGCTTAAAATCCGTAAGTTTGATAGTAATTTGAAAGTAATAGAAATCCTTCTGTTTGTTCTAGACATTAATCACATGCGATTAAAGCAATATCTAGAATGTTTCAACTTGTATTCCCCCCCCCCCTATAAAAGCATTTAAAATCATTTAAAAGGTTAATTAAGGGGGTATGAACTCACCTGAAATGAGTGATGCGAATGTAAGATCGGAAAAAAGATGCTAAGTGTCAAGTGAAGACTTGAGTACACACAGATCCTATTTAGCATATAAAGACACATATATGCATACAATTAGTGCTTACTCAACTAATCAGTTAAAGAATAACACTTTAAGGACTAAGGAATCCTTAAGTGTAAGTGTTACAATCACTTAGGATTGTATAAAAGGGTTGTATAGCCACTTAAAGGAGTTTTCGGTCCAAGTAGTATGTTTCTTGAGGTTTTCGGCCCAAAAAGGGTTTTCGGTCCAAAGAGGTTTCCGGTCGAAAGAGGTTTTCGGCCCAAAAGGGTTTTCATTCCAAATGGTTGGCCGAAAACTCATGATGTTTGGTGATTTTTAAGGGCTTTCCACAATAAATGAAGTGTTCTAGACTCAATACTAAGTATTAGGAAAGGCTTAAAGTCATTTTGCACCCTTCATAAGGGTTTTCGGTCTAAGGAGATGCACTAAACCGAAAACACCTTTTGTTCTTGGATAAATGATGATTTTGAGGCCCTAAATCAAGAGTTTCACTAGATAACAAGTATAGGGAAGTAATACTTACGATATGGAAGCAAAGAAGGGTGTTTTCGGCCCAAAACACTAGTGTGTGTTCTTGGTGTTCTTGGTGAAATGAAGAACATTTGAAGATCTATGAAAAAGAGAAGATTCCATGGATGAAATCATGTATAACTACTAGATGAAGTGTTATATCAACAAATCAAGAGAAGAAACACTTACATTTTTGGAAGATTTGGAAGAAGCTCTTATGATACTTGAGAGAGAATGTGGGTGTTCTTGAGTTTGGAAGTAAGAAATGAGGAGGGAAGGAGTAAACTCATGCCTTAAGCATGAGTTCTCGGTCAAAGGGGGGTTCTCGGCTCAAACCCCTCATGTTTGGCCGTGAACACCTCATTAAGCTGTTAATTGTTTTATTTGTTCCCCAATAATCCTAGAAAATACTTCCTTTCATTTGTTCTCTCGAAAAATAAATATTAAAAATACCCAACCGGACTTTAGACCGAGCTAAAAATTAGTAGAAATGAATTTGACTTTTAATTGAAGTGCTAGACGGTAGAGTTTGATCAAATGGAAATTTCGGGTTGTCACAAACATTCACCTTTTCTTGGGAAGGATGCAGATCATATGGCTAGCTACCTATGGATTTAGAGGTAATCTTTAGTAACCATTGTTTAATCGTATTTTGTATAATAGGATATAATTTATTTCTAATTTTTTCTTACTGATTTTCTATAAGTAAAAGGTGTAGTCATAAAATCCTTTGGTTAAACTATGAGATTACTCATTGGGTATGTTTATAAAATTAATTCACACTAAAACAAATTAAATGGACTACACGAATATATTTAAGTCTTGAGGTTGAGAATTTGGATTAAATACGAGACATGATATGTATTAATACATGTTGGATTTACATTTTTATATAATCAATATTAACCTTTTATAGTGCTGGGGTTGAGAGGGTGCATCGGTCCACAAACCAATTGTTATAGCGATTTAAACAAAAATGTAACATCAAATATTATTAAGTAATACACGAAGAATGAACAAAATATGGGTTATTGATGTGTTGTATATGTTCAATGTTTCGAGAGTGAGAAGTTCATCAACATTCACCTTGTAACATCCTGATTTTCAGAGGTATTATGGTGTAGGTTAATCTTGTGATTAAAGGAGGGACTCGACGAGTTGAGGGTCCAACTCGCCGAGTCGAGTCGGGTTTCTCACGTGGATTTAATGAGTGGACTCGACGAGTCCGAGGAGAGGGACTCGCCGAGTAGGCGCTGATTAGAGAAACCCTAAGTTTCGGGGTTTGGGACCTATTTAAAGGCACTTATAGCCTCATTTGCGGGCACCCTTTCCCTGGAAGCAAACCCTAAAGGTCATTTGAGCTAGAAAGTGAGATAGAAGCTATCTTGGGATTTTAGTGCATCATTTGAGAAGAAGAGAAGGAGATCAAGCAAGGATCAAGAGGGGGAAAGTTGGATCCAGTGATAGATCGTCCAGAGCTTCTGAGGAAGATAAACGTCTGCACCTTTCTCATTATTTTGATTAGATATCATGTGTTTGGATTCTAGGGCTTTTATCACCTTTGGTTTGGGACTTTGAGTAAAATGGATTAGCTAGAAGCCTATTCCTCAGATCTGGACCTTGTGAGGTCCCTAGAGTCCAAAGGTCCCAACTTTATTCGTCCAAATGAGGGTTGTTGTGCTTAACACCTAAAGAAGGGCTTGTTTTGGCATTTTGAGGCATTTATGCCATGCATGAACGTAAAGGTCGAGACTTTATGTGTCTCTGCTGTCTTAAAGGGCTAGATCTAGGGTTTGGAATGAGATATCTGACTTTGGACGTCTGAATGAGGAATCAGACCGAGGGGACTCGTCGAGTCCATGAGTTGACTCGACTAGTCAGTGAGGGTTTGTCCCGATGAGCTTGAGCATGCGATAGCTCGACGATTTGGGGGTCAACTCGACGAGTTGAGCTGGACTGTCACGAGATTTCTGAGGAAAGTAAGTGGACTCGACGAGTCGCAAGGGTGCACTCGACGAGTCGGGTCAGACATGGACTGTTGACTCGAGTTTGACTTCTGTTGACTCTGGGGTTTGGTCAACATGAGTAATGGAGACCATGGAGGGGTAAAATGGTATTTTGCCCAATTCAAGAGTTAGAGAAAGAAGAATAGCCCTCATTTATTGGGGTCGTGTGAAGAGTATTGATTAGAGATATTCATCTTTTGTGCTAGGCGGAGGCTAGTTCGAGTTTCGGCTGCGAGGGTATTTACTTGCTGCTTGTCAGGTGAGTCTTCTCACTATACATTACCTAGAGTGGTACCTATGTGTAGAACGGAGGGTCTTGTGTGCTATGTGTATGTGTGAGACTATGTGCATTGTGATATATGTATGCTATGTGTTATATAGACCGGACCGGAGGGTCCAACGATATAGATCGGACCGAAGGGTCCAACGATATAGACCGGACCAAAGGGTACAACGATACAGACTGGACCGAAGGGTCCAACGAGCTATGACCGGACCATAGGGTCCAACGAGCTACGAGACTGGAGGGTTCCGTTGAGACACATCGACCGGAGGTTCGCACTGTAGCCTCGAGTGGCGTATGTGTTGTATGTGGTATTTTGGGGAACTCACTAAGCTTCGTGCTTACTGTGTTATGTGTTATGTGTTTCAGGTTGTTGTCAGGAATCGCGGGAAGGCACCGGCTTGATTGTACACACCAGAGAAAGAGTTATGTTTTGAGGATCCTGGATTTTAATGGAGTTGGGTTTTGTAATTTGAATAAACGAGATTTCCATACAATTTGTTATGAAAAGTATGCGATTTTAAAATGAAAAATCTATTTGAAAAATTATGGTGTTACAAGTTGGTATCAGAGCCTTGGTTTGAGGGATTCGGATGCGCCTTAGGGTAAATCTGGACTCAAACTGAGGATTTGAGAAAAAATTTCAAAGAAATGATTTTTCTAAAGCAAACAAGAGTTTCTAAGAGAAAACGAGAAGGAGCAGTGTGTACAATCAGCCAGAGCCCGAACGGTGATTTCCCAAAATACCCTTATTTTGTGTTATGAGATATTCTATGAGATATTATGCATGCCACAGATAGGCTAGGTATTTCATATTTTAGGACTAGAGTGACCTGATTTGTGATGCCTTAGCCTAGGATTTGCGGTTATCTGTGATATGCTTTCGAGTATGTGTTGAGTAAGAGTATCCAGAGGGAATCCTTTTGAGATAGGGATTGAGTAGAAGAGTAATCTAGGAAAGATACCTGGATGAGCATTCGTGGAATCCTCTGAGAGGGTAGTCATAGGCCCGCGTGGGGTGAAGTTGCTTGAATTCGGTGATATCCTACGAGTATGAGGAGGGCAAGTAGGATAATAGCCTAGAGAGGTTTTATGAGGTTATTCGATGCCCGAATGCTGCTTGATTCGTGCTTTGTGGAACTCTCGATGATGGGAGTTAGCTACCAAGTAAATATGACGATATTCAGGAGGTAGATGGCTGACATCATTAGGAGTTCTTCAACAGCTGATGGCGGAGAGGTGTGAGAACCTAGGAAGAGCCTAGGAAAGGGTGACCCTAGTCAGATGAGTACACTGACAGAGTTGGATAATCCACAGAGGAGCGAACACGCATGACGGGGTTGGTGATTGAGAAGGTCGAGCAGCTACTTAGGAACTCGGGGGTGGTCCGTGTGGAAAGTATGGGTAGATGTGGCAGGTAGTATGGGCCCGTACTACTAAAAGCAGAGGACCCATACTCGATACAGGGAACATTTCGGAGGTTTTAAGTAGCAGATCGAGAGGTGATTTCATGGTTTGTGTACCATGATTTGTAGCAGATCGAGAGGTGATGTCATGGTTCGAGTACCATGATTCGTAGCGGATTGAGAAGAGATAACATGGTTCGAGTACCATGATTCGTAGCGGATTGAGAAGAGATAACATGGTTCGGGTACCATGATTCATAGCAGATCGAGAGGTGGCCACATCGTTCGAGTACCATGACCCGTGGCAGTAAGTGTTATTGTTTCTACCAGTTATTCCGTGGTGAATGGTTAGACTGAGATCAGAGGTGAAAGAGTATTGGGCTAGAGGGCCATGATGAACGAGTTCTAGTGAAGCATCCCTTAAAAAGGAAATCGAGTTAGCTCCGAGGGATTGTTGGTGAGATGCCAATTGGAGTCGCAAGACTCAAGAATGAGTAGAGATGGCGGTTATGGAGGGTTACGGCATGAGTTGAGCAATCAGCCGATGGTGGAGATGTTATTTTTTGTGAACTGAGCGGTGTTATTTCTGTTCCTGTGGGAAACAGGAGAGGTATTGAGATTTTCGGTTTCCAAGGTTGGGGGTGAGCCCTGTGGGGTAGCTTTGGTTACGATCTTTCATCAGAGTATTTGGGCAGTATGTTTGCCGAGAGGTAATGTTAGAGTATGAGCAGGTTGTCAGCGGGGACTGAGATGATTAAGGACAAGGATACACCCTATTTGAGCATAGTAGGGCATGTATTAGCTGCAGCGGCAGACGATCAAGAAGAAGATATTGGGGCGGTGGCTCTTATTGTTTATGACGAGTATCGAGTGTGGCAATGAGGACTACACTGTTATTACAACCCACGTGATGGAACGTTGGTTGAAGAGTCGAGGATGAGGAATATGATAGTTCGTTATTTTCAGACTGAGAGTCAGGGCTACGACTGGACAGTTGAGATGTCCGGTAGTGGGATGGTACGAGATTTTGAAGGACTAGAGGTAGTCATGATGAGAAGTTTTTGAGGATTTCATCGGAGATTCGGGGTATCTGGAATTGCTTGACCTCCATCGGGGGGATCATCAAGCATTGTGTATCACCTTCCAAGAGTAGGTGCGATGGGATTGGTAAAAACAGTCTGTGGGTTAGATTGTTGGCGAACCAATTGGTGATGGTTCGAACCCTGAGTGGGGGAGAACCGGGTACTTTTGAGGAGATAAGAGATTGGTTCAAGAACGGTTAGAGAAATGGATAAAGAGGCTTGCGGTATGGATTCCTGAGACCAGGGTTATTGGTGGTCAATGAGAGGTGCAGAGTAAGATAGTGCATGTGGTACGTGCTTGAGAAAGGATGAGTGTCTCCACAGCAAGTGGTCGTTGGTCGGAGACCTTATGGGGTTAGGAATCCTTCAAGGTTAAAATGGTGAATTCGAGGTGGTTGGCTTGTGAGGTTAGTTCGGCGGTTGAGAATTTCTGGTTCAGAGTATGGGCTATTATATGCAGTATGGGAATGGAAGAAGTTGATTGGGCAACCAACTTCAGGGTCGTTATGAGTATTATTGCATGAGTTTTGAGCAATAGAGAAGGAAGTTTCGGATTGTCAACTTCGTGTTCTGAGTCGTTGGCAATTTCTCTGTGTTTTAAATTGGGGGATGGAGTATTCAGGGGTTACAAGTGGCACGAGAGAAAGACCGGTTGTGAGGTTCCAAGGAAGCAATGCGGTATCTGAGTATGATGCCATGAGTATGAGATCAGTGGTAGAGTCGAGACACTGCGAGGCGTTGTGATGGTATTCCGGAGTATCCGAGTTTAATTTCCTAAAATCTTGGATTGTTTTGAGTTTGAGTTTGATATGTCGAGTGGTGTATCAAGTGTCTATGGTTCCGGTGGGGGCCCTTCAGCTAATTGACATCAAATGGATTTATTTGAGAATGTGAATTGCAGCGAGAAAAAGAGGTTTTGTCACGACGGTGGTCGTCCGAAGTAGTGATGCTTAGCCCGGATGGGTGTGTGTGTACCTATCTATGTTGGGCCGCAGAGCATGAGTTAAAAAATCGCAATATGGTGTCAACCTGAGGATGAGATTGTGAAGTGGTAAGAGTAAGTGCGGTAAGACTGCGGGGAGCTGCAGTTTCAATGAGTCAGTGCAGAGAGGTGTGGTGATGCTACGGAGAGCCGTAGTACTCACTATTCAGTGAGAGGGTGTGGTGATGATACGGGGATCCGTAGTACTCACTATTCAGTGAGAGGTTGTGGTGATACTACGGGGATCCGTAGTACTCACTATTCAGCGAGACGTTGTGGTGGTGCTACGGGGAGCCGTAGTACTCACTATTCAGTGAGGGGTATGGTGATGCTACGGGGAGCCGTAGTACTCACTATTCAGTGAGAGGTCATTGTGATACTACGTGAAGCTGTAGTACCCACTAGTCAGCGAGAGAATGTTGTGATGAAGTGCTCTCTGATCAGAGCTTGACGCTAAAGAGTTTTAGGCTTGGGTAGCCCTAATATTTGACTTGTGGAAGCCTGGGGTCGAACCAGGGGCGAGACTGGGGTCTCCATGTTTGTCGGAAGTCGTTATAATCCGAATGGAGTAGGGGTTTTCGTGGCCAAGGGAAGTGAATCAGTGAGGTACGCATGGGTTGCGGGTCATGAGTCATGAGTTGAGTGGTTCATTGGGACGAATGGTTCCAATTCTGGATCGGACCAGACTCTCGATATTGAGTTTGACTCTAGTGGTGGATTGAGTAGGCGAAATGACACTCCGGATTCTGAGATGGGTTCCATTTTGAGGAATATTGTTTGTAATCGGATCTTTAGGACCGGAGTGGGTCAGTTCTTTGGTGCGGGAGGTACCACGAGGCGCTCGTATCTAGGGAGTAGTGTTCGGCAGGGTTCGAGGGTGAAACAATTTTGTAGGATTGTGGAATCCGTTGGAGTAAAGAGAACTTCGTGACTTGGGTGTCACTGGGCCGAGATAGTTGTTATGAGAAGGAAGTCAGTAAGACATTTCAGGATATGTTATGGGTGACCTTTGGAGGTTCAACTGTGGAGTCAGAAGTTGACCTAGTGCTAAGTATTAAAAAGGGGTATGAGGAACGAAGCTGGGACTTGTGATTGTGATGTTTGAGGACACTTCTGAGCGAGCCTGGTTATTCTCTTGTGTCTGAAGGGCAGAGTGTTGAGGATTCTTTGTTCGGATGGGTTCTGATAGCAGTTTAGTGTATGATCCCTGGTGGGGTGTGGACCCTTCCGTTCCTTGGGACGTGATTTAGATCATTAGCATGTTGATATGAGTGAGCGGTAGCCGATTGTTGGATTTGGTCGTGTGAGAATCAGAGGATCAGTGAGTTATCAGGGTTTTATATTCGAGGAGCGAATATCATGGTGATCGCTTGAGTAGGCGGTCTGGCGGCGGGTCAGGCCACTAGAGCTTCCGGTTAGTAGGGAGGAGTATATTAGCGACGAAAGAGTTGGTTCAGTTCTGGTCTTGGGAGTTTTGTGTGGTTTCAGGTGTCCATAGGGAAATATATTGGGGTAGTATGAGATCCTTTCGGTGGTGCCTTTTGGGTTGATGATTTCATTATGTGAGTGGTTAAGGAGTGATTTCGAGGGCGAAATCTAATTCAAGTGGGGGAGAATTGTAACATCCGGATTTTCAGAGGTATTATGGTGTAGGTTAATCTTGTGATTAAAGGAGGGACTCGATGAGTTGAGGGTCCAACTCGCCGAGTCGAGTCGAGTTTCTCCTGTGGATTTAATGAGTGGACTCGATGAGTCCGAGGAGAGGGACTCGTCGAGTAGGCGTTGATTAGAGAAACCCTAATTTCCGGGGTTTGGGACCTATTTAAAGGCACTTATAGCCTCATTTGCGGGCACCCTTTCCCTGGAAGCAAACCCTAAAGGTCAGTTGAGCTAGAAAGTGAGAGAGAAGCTATCTTGGGATTTTTAGTGCATCGTTTGAGAAGAAGAGAAGGGGATCAAGAAAGGATCAAGAGGGGGAAAGTTGGATCCAGTGATAGATCGTCCAGAGCTTCTGAGGAAGGTAAAAGTCTGCACCTTTCTCATTATTTTGATTAGATCTCATGTGTTTGGAGTTCTAGGGCTTTTACCACCTTTGGTTTGGGACTTTGAGTAAAATGGATTAGCTAGAAGCCTAGTCCTCAGATCTGGACCTTGTGAGGTCCCTAGAGTCCAAAGGTCCCAACTTTATTCGTCCAAATGAGGGTTGTTGTGCTTAACACCTTAAGAAGGGCTTGTTTTGGCATTTTGAGGCATTTATGCCATGCATGAACGTAAAGGTCGAGACTTTATGTGTCTCTGGTGTCTTAAAGGGCTAGATCTAGGGTTTGGAATGAGAGATCTGACTTTGGACGTCTGAATGAAGAATCAGACCGAGGGGACTCATCAAGTCCATGAGTTGACTCGACGAGTCAGTGAGGGTTTGTCCCGATGAGCTTGAGCATGCGATAGCTCGACGAGTTGGGGGTCAACTCGACGAGCTGAGCTAGACTGTCACGAGATTTCTGAGGAAAGTAAGTGGACTCGACGAGTCGCAAGGGTGCACTCGACGAGTGGGGTCAGACATGGACTGTTGACTCGAGTTTGACTTATGTTGACTCTGGGGTTTGGTCAACATGAGTAATGGAGACCATGGAGGGGTAAAATGGTCTTTTGCCCAATTCAAGAGTTAGAGAAAGAAGAATAGCCCTCATTTATTGGGGTCGTGTGAAGAGTATTGATTAGAGATATTCATCTTTTGTGCTAGGCGGAGGCTAGTTCGAGTTTCGGCTGCGAGGGTATTTACTTGCTGCTTGTCAGGTGAGTCTTCTCACTATACATTACCTAGAGTGGTACCTATGTGTAGATCGGAGGGTCTTGTGTGCTATGTGTATGTATGAGATTATGTGCATTGTGATATATGTATGCTATGTGTTGTATAGACCGGACCGGAGGGTCCAACGATATAGATCGGACCGAAGGGTCCAACGATATAGACCGGAGCGAAGGGTCCAACGATACAGACCGGATCGAAGGGTCCAATGAGCTATGACCGGACCAGAGGGTCCAACGAGCTACGAGACTGGAGGGTTCCACTGAGACACATCGACCGGAGGGTCGCACTGTAGCCTCGAGTGGCGTATGTGTTGTATGTGGTATTTTGGGGAACTCACTAAGCTTCGTGCTTACCGTGTTATGTGTTATGTGTTTCAGGTTGTTCTCAGGAATCGCGGGAAGGCACCGGCTTGATTGTACATACCAGAGAAAGAGTTATGTTTTGAGGATCCTGGATTTTAATGGAGTTGTGCTTTGTAATTTGAATAAACGAGATTTCCATACAATTTGTTATGAAAAGTATGCGATTTTAAAATGAAAAATCTGTTTGAAAAATTACGGTGTTACACACCTTTTCTTGGGAAGGATGCAGATCATGTGGCTAGCTACCTATGGATTTGGAGGTAATCTTTAGTAACGATTGTTTAATCGTATTTTGTATAATAGGATATAATTTATTTCTAATTTTTTCTTACTGATTTTCTATAAGTAAAAGGCGTAGTCATAAAATCCTTTGGTTAAACTATGAGATTACTCATTGGGTATGTTTATAGATGTTGGATTTACATTTTTATATAATCAATATTAACCTTTTATAGTGTTGGGGTTGAGAGGGTGCATCGGTCCACAAACCAATTGTTATAGCGATTTAAACAAAAATGTAACATCAGTAGTGTTTCTTAAGCGACTTGTTATCAGGTGGTTCTTGTTAGCTGGTTCCTTTGTGAATTCTTCTGCTAGAGACTCCGAGTGCTAAACTTAGGTGAGTTTCCTCATTGTGTTCAAAGGGTTGAATGCACCAATGTCGACCCATGGTTTATTATGATTATGATGCTAGTTGTCTGTGTGACTCTACATGTATGTTTTATGATATGTTTATCGGGCGGGGCCTGATAATTATACTGTATGCTATTTATCTTTGTGATTTTTGCATGTGTTTATGTGCTTGTATGTATACCGGACGGGGCCTGATGACTAACAGATCTATTCCGAGTGGGGCCCGATGTTGGGCGGGGCCCATTATATGTTTGATATGTATGGTATGTGGTATTTTGGGGAACTCACTAAGTTTTGTGCTTACAATTTATGTTTATGGTTTCAGGTACTTCCGGTTCGGAAGGTAAGGGCCCGACGTGATCACAGCGCATCCACCCATGCTTCCGCAACTTTATGATTTTGGGATTGTACTCTGATAACTATTTTTACTCTGATATACTTTTGAATGATTAAAAAGGATAAATGGTGTTTATGTTTGAAATAAAAATGAAATTTTACCTTATAAATTTTGGGACGTTACATCTAGAATATGTAAATGACTAATGGCTTAAACAATACACATATTCAGTGGGAAATTACCGAAAAGGATGATGATCCATGCATTCTTGTCCTTCTATATGAGAGTGCAAATAGAGCAATCATGCTTATTATTGGATTTCTACCGGGGCTAAAAGCTGAATCAATTCCACTTCTTAAGAAAATTGAGGCAAGAAATCTCATGATCTCATCATTGTTGAACAAGTCATTGCATCTATAACCATCTTCTAAAAGTTTTTATCTTCATTTTTAGATGGAATGAAGAAGATGATTAACATTTTAGAAATTTTTTCTAATATAACTCATATGATTGTGGTTATATTTTCTTCTATTACTTATATATCAATCTTTGATATATTTTTTCTTTCTTTCAAAATTAACAAGAGGATACACATGTTATCAGCAACCACTAGTTGTCATGATAGACAAATTTGGCATAAAAGTACAACAATATTGCATTTCTTTTTTACTGTATGCTTTTGGTGGTGGTGGTCGTTCTCATGCATCACTATGTATACTTATTATTATGCATATGCATATGCATATACTTATGAATATATATATATATATATATATATATATATATATATATATATACACACACACTTATGAATATGCATATAGTTATTCATATACATATACATATATTTATGTATATGAATATGTCATATACTTATTCTTATGCATATGCATATACATAAGCATAGTCATATGTATTTAATTGCCTTATGAAAATAATTATTCTTATACATATGCATATACTTATGAATATGCACATAGAGTTATTAATATGCATATGCATATGCACATAGAGTTATTAATATGCATATGCATATACATATACTTATGAATATGCATATGTCATATACATATTCTTATGCATATGCATATACATAAGCATAGTCATCTGTATTTAACTGCCTTATGAATATACTTATTCTTATGCATATGCATATACTTATGAATATGTATATAGAGTTATTCATATGCATATGCATATGAATATACTTATGAATATGCATATGTCATATACATATTCTTATGCGTATGTATATACATAAGCATAATCATATGTATTTAATTGTCTTATGCATATACAGTTATTCATATGCATATGCATACGCATATACTTATGAATATGCATATGTAATATACATATTTTTATGCATATGTATATACATAAGCATAATCATATGTATTTAATTGTCTTATGCGTATACTTATTCTTATGCATATGCATACATATAGAAGCATAAAAAAATGTTTTTTAAAAATATGCATTTAAACAAAAAAATATGAATATGCATTAAAAATGCATTTTTTTTTGAAAAATTCTTTTATTAAAAAATTAATTTCGAAATGTAAGGAATATCTTTGCTGATTTTAAAAAATAAAAAAATAATAAAAAATAAAAAAATATATATATTTTTCAAATAAGTGAAAATATACTTTATATTTTTTACTATAATTTGAAACAATCTTTAGGTTATTGAACTTCCAATCAAACATCCAGAGTTAATTGAGAGCCTGGGTATTGCTCAACCAAAGGTAATGCAAAACTAGTTATAAAATCTTCAAAATTAGTGTTAACAACAAGAACTAGCAACTGACTTTCATATATTTTTTAATATATTATAATTCGTCCTTATGAAAATCATCATAAGTGACTAAAGAGTTAATATTTTGTTTGTTTGTGGTTGAATAGACTATTGCATACTCAGTTGGTGATTGGTTTTTTTGAGAGAAAAGTATCAAAATACATTGATTGTCCTTATCCTTGCAGTCTTACTTAACATGGATTTCACTGGAACACGATTCCATTGAAGATGTGAATGGCATTCAAGTGTTGCATCTACACAATGCTACCAAAAAAAGGGAATCATCAATTGGATTTTATGTAATTGGGATTGGTTCGTTGTTGTAGGATTTAACTATTTGGTGTAATTTGTTAGTAAATGAAATGTAGGAAAGGTATCCCATCAAGCTGATCTTGTTTTTCCTAAATTTTGATTAAGATTATTTGAAGTTGTAATAATAAGTTTTCTAGTGTTTGATAAACCTGATTATGATTATATTTTTGATTTTTACTGCCAAAATAATTAGATTTTTGATTTTTTACTGCCAGAATAATTAAATTTTGGTTTTATATCTTGTACATATATGGTTTGTATAGGTTAATTTACATAATTTACATGGCATGTATAAAATACCAAGTTTTAATACTCAAGAAGTCGGGTACCCCCGGTGGTTCCGAGTGCGGTTCCAATTTTCTACGAACCAGTGTAGGCGGTTCCGGTTCCAATACCAAAAACTTAAGAACCGTCGGTTCCGGGAGCCGTTTATGTTCCAGCTAAAATAGGCGGGTACTCGGTTATGCTCATCCCTAACTCAGGTAAAGTCAACTTATCTGCTTAGAATATCATTTTCTATTTTCATTTCTTACTATAACAACATTGTGCATTGAAAAATCTACGTAATCACTGTTACATGAAAGTATATTGTTATTTATTGCATTCCTCTTTATGAATAATGTTTTTCTTTCGATTCAAGGTTTCAATGGTTTCAACACTCAAGCATGACAACTTTGTTGAGTTGTGTGGTTAATATGTAGAGGGAAATACACATGTCTTGGCTTATAAATTTGCGACCATGGGATACTCATATGATATATGCATATGAATATACATATAGATGCATTCATTTTTTTTTAAATGTGCATGTGCATATGCATATGTTTTTTTTTAAATATGCATATACACAAAAAAATATGAATATGCATTAAAAATGAATTTTAAAAAAAAAGTGTTTTTTCAAATATTAATTTCGAAATTTAATGAATATTTTCGTAGATTTAAAAATATAAAAAAATTAAAAAATAAAAAAAAATAAAAAAAACAAAAGAAATTCAAAATATATGAAAATATGCCTTATATTTCGGAGGTTTATGCGGAAAAGTCCCATTATTTTGGAAATTTTTTTGATAAAGTCCTAAAAGTTTTTTTTTAACAGAAAAGTCTCATAAGTTTGAGAAAATCACATAATCTGACATTTCATGTTCAAATATAAAAAATAATTTTTTTCGTTAATTTGGATAAAATGTTAAATAATCGAGATTTTTCTGTTTTTTTTTTAACTTTTAGGACTTTATCAAATTTTTTCCCAAAATAATGAAACTTTTCTGCATAAAACCCTATATTTCGAAAATAAGATTTAAAAAAGGAATTTTTCAAAAAAAAAAAATACATTTTTAATGCATATTTATATTTTTTTATGCATATATATATTTTCAAAAAAATGTGCATATATACAAGCATATATATATATATATATATATATATATATATATATATATATATATATATATATATATTGTAATCCTCTTAGATATATGTATTAATATACACATGTGAAATTTGGTAACTAAATTCACTGTAAATAAATGGTTTATTGGTTCTCTTCCTCAATTTAGTTATCCATTGATCTTGCCTATATATATATATATATATATATATATATATATATATATATATATATATATATATATATATATACATATATATATATATATATATATATATATATATATATATATATATATCCCTATTCTAATAAATGAATAAGTTTATTCTCCTATTGACAAGTATCACAATATTAGAAATCCCGGTTAACATTGTATGTCACCTATCATGCAACATGTCAACCTATTGATTCTCCATTTTAAATTTTAAATTTTAAATTTCACACTTTAATTACATTAAATTAATGACATTAGAATAAAAAATAAAATAAAATTATTATATATTATAAGGTGATATAATTTGATGTATTTATTTAAATCAACGATTATAATTTTATATAACTAAAAAAATATATATCTTAATTAATAATTTATTTAAAACAACTGATAAGTAATTTTAAATTTTTACTATGAAAATTTAATTAATTTTATAACTGTGGTTCACACAGGTTATAAACTTTTATATATATATATATATATATATATATATATATATATATATATATATATGATAATTAAAAATATTTACATTTTTATATTTGTATTGACAAATTTTATAAAAAGATAATATGAAAAAAATAAAAAACCTATTCATAAAGGGATAATCTTGTTGAATCAATTAGGACTATAATTTCAAAATTTTTTAAAAAAGTAGCATTTTTTTTCCACTTGTTTACTTTACCGAGGCCCATTTGCAACAATTCTTTTGTCCTTTCAAGTTTATTGACTTTTTTTGTTTAAAATTCTTAATTTTAACGCTAAATAAAATGGTTTAGTAAAAGGATAATGTTATCAAAAAAATCTCCCGAAACAAAAACCATAAGACTAATACATAATAATAATAAAAAATTAAAAACATGAAACGCTCAATTTATAGGTGAACAATATCATAAACTCACGTATATGTCATTAACTCCCAAATAGAAACGTATACATTAAATTCAAATTAACTTTATTCTTCAAATAAAACTTAACTACATTATTTATTTATTTATTACTTTCTGTTTATCATAAATCTAAATTGGCTAATTGTAGAAATATCAACAAATCAATCAACAGCCGTTTAAATTTTCCTGTTCCAAAATATCTATTAAAATAAACAGCGAGGGACACGTGTGACGTCAACGCACACGGCGGCTGACGGAAAAGTCAGAAAAGTACGACTAAAATTTTTATTCAACGATTTCCAACTCCAATATTCCATAGTTTGGTGGTTGTTGAGCACCTCTTTACAATAGTCTCTGAAAGGTCTTATATGTTTTTATAGCTTCTGGCTTCAGTTATCAGCAACACCAGAAGAACAAAACGCCAGTAGTTACCTACCAATTCTCTCAAAAAGGTGCTTCATGCTGTTTTTTTCCGTTACTCTAATCTGAATTTTGGTTTTTGATTGATTCCCGATCTCGTATTGTAGTGATTCTTAGTTTATATCGGTCTGTGATCAGGTAAATGTAAACCAAATTTTTCATCGAGTAATGTTCTTTGATCTAGATTGTAGTCTGGAATCTAGATCTGTTGTTCGTTTTTTTTTATCTTACCTACCATTTCTGATTGTTGGGGGAACAGTTTAGGGTTTGCTAAGTTTGTTCAGTGTTAGTCATTGATCTATTGTACTCTGCTAATCTGTACTTTTACACGATTTGAGGTAAATCTGTAGCTTTTCTTCTCATTTGTCTTTTTGTTCTTTTATAGAATTTGATACACAGAGTAGAGGTGGAACAGTGAAGCTAAGCTTGATTTGGAATTTTGTGAGGAATTCTACTACAAGTTATAGAGATGGGATCAGGTCAATGGTCTGTTGAAAACAGAGCTCCTCTTAAGAACGAAGCTCTGGTGAGTGAGTATGAGCCTGAAACTGGATGTCTCTCGATTATCGTGCTTGGGGCTTCTGGTGATCTTGCGAAGAAGAAGACTTTTCCTGCACTCTTTCATCTCTATCGTCAGGGATTTATTCAATCGCACGATGTTCATATCTTCGGCTATGCCAGAACCAAAATTTCAGACAACGACTTGAGAGATCGCATTCGTGGGTGAGATTTTCTTCAAAAAAACCATATCTTCAGTAGAATCACAAGTAGGATAGATCAAATTCCATCTGCGCATCATAAACGATGCATGCATTTCAGTTTAAGACATTCTCCTCTTCCACTTTCTCATTGTTCATTCATTTTACCAACTTGTTTCACCATGCGAGATCTAATATTTCACTTCCTAAAAGTTCTGTGTACTTTAGTACTTATTACTCATTCTATCTAATACTTCAGATATCTTACACCATGCAAAGGTTTTGAAAGCACACATGAGGAAGATGTAGGCCAGTTTCTGCAATTGGTAAGTACTGAATAACTGAACATATTGTTTTTTCCTTTCTACTCCCTCAATTCCATTGAAAACAGAACTTTTGTTCAAGATGTGAAAAGTGAAAACCTTTGGTTTCTTGTATAGATCAAATATGTAGCTGGTGCTTATGATACTGAAGAGGGTTTTCGATCATTAGACAAGGCAATATCTGAGTATGAACTATCAAAAAACAGTACAGAAGGATCATCAAGAAGACTCTTCTACCTTGCCCTTCCTCCTTCTGTTTATCCACCAGTCTGCAAAATGATCAAGAGTTATTGCATGAATAAATGTACTTATCCCTAATCCCTAATCCCATTGTATCTAATGCAATTTGATGTAGTATATATCATATGTGTCAATTGGATTTATGAAAGTTATTGTTATTTTGCAGCTGATCTTGGTGGATGGACTCGAATTGTTGTTGAGAAGCCTTTTGGAAAGGATTTGGAATCTGCTGAAGAACTCAGTGCCCAAATTGGAGAACTGTTTGAAGAGCCACAAATCTATCGTATTGATCATTATTTAGGAAAAGAATTGGTGCAAAACTTGGTAATAACAACACTGAAAGTCTAATACTACCCAATTTTTCTTTTTTAATCTTTTCAAATATTCTTTCTCCTTAAAACTTTTCTTTTAATAAAATTGTAGATGGTGCTTCGTTTTGCAAATCGGTTCTTCTTGCCCCTATGGAATCGTGACAACATTTCTAATATTCAGGTGAGATAATCTTGTAAACCATTATTAATATGAATTATGAAATCAAAAGTGTAGTTTCATTCATTAGATTCTAATTTTTTTATGAAAATTTTCTTTTAGATTGTGTTTAGAGAGGATTTTGGAACTGAAGGGCGTGGTGGATATTTCGATCAATATGGGTAATAATTTTATTTTGTTCATTTTATAGTAATATTATAAATTATTAAATTTATAATCCACACATTGAAAATATTAACTTCTTTGTGTTCTTCTTTACAGTATTATCAGAGACATCATTCAGAATCATCTATTACAGGTAAGAAAAGAAGATTAAATTTATTCTTGAGATGTTTAAAATTTAAAAATCAAATTCAAAGCATAAACTTTTATCATTGTTTCCCCATAAAAAAAAATGTAAAAAAGATATTTGTTTGTAAATACAGGTGCTTTGTCTAGTTGCTATGGAGAAACCTGTTTCTTTAAAGCCTGAGCATGTTCGTGATGAGAAAGTGAAGGTATATAATTAATTAATTATTAATTAAACCTTTTTGTTAAAATTTATATGTGCAAAAGACGTAAATGCCCTCCAAATCCTACAAAGCTTCTAGTCCTCTGATGTCAACGGGACAAATTTTCAATTTTTACTCCCACACAAAAAGGTGGGACATGGACTCCCTCTTGATTTTTTCTTTGTAAATGAAAAAGACGAAAATGCCCTTCATCATTGAAAATAGCCTACAAAGCTTGTTCAGTCCAATCCAGTCAATGGAACAAAATTTGCAATCTTATATTCCACCCAAAAAGGTGGGACAGGGATTCGATTTTGATCTTTGTCAAAAAGACGGAAATGCCCCTCATGAAAATAAACATAGAGAGCTTATGTAATCAGGTTCTCCAATCTGTTCTTCCAATTGAAGACAATGAAGTTGTGCTTGGACAATATGAAGGTTATAGAGATGATCCCACAGTTCCAGACAACTCAAACACTCCCACATTTGCCACCATGGTTCTCAGGATCCACAATGAAAGATGGGAAGGTATTAAAATAAATATATTTTATATTTGATATTTTATATTAATTATTATTTTATAATTCGTTTAATTTTTAATTCTGTATATAACATTATGACAATTGACATGTTGCAGGTGTTCCCTTTATTATGAAGGCAGGAAAAGCATTGAATTCAAGGAAGGCAGAGATTCGTGTGCAATTTAAGGATGTTCCTGGCGACATATATAAATGTATGTGAAAGAGGGGTATTAATGTAATTTTGGATGTCCTTTATATCAAAATTTTCATTTTTATATTTTTATTTATTCAGGTCAAAAGCAAGGCAGAAATGAGTTTGTCATTAGACTACAACCTTCAGAGGCCATGTACATGAAGCTAACAGTAAGTAAATAAACGATGAAGGGGTATTAATGTAATTTTGGATGGTTGTGAAGTAGGGGTATTAACGTAATTTTGAATGTAGGTGAAGCAACCTGGACTTGAGATGCACACAGTTCAGAGTGAATTAGACTTGTCTTACAGGCAACGATATCAAGAAACCATCATTCCAGAAGCTTATGAACGTTTGATTCTTGACACGTAAGCTTTAATTTTAATTTAAAATATTCAATTTTTATTCCAATATCAACCAAACCTTAATATTTACAAAACATACTAAAAAATGTTTGTTTCTAGAAGCTTAACAAAATTGGTGTTTGGTTAACAGAATAAGAGGCGATCAACAACATTTTGTTCGCAGAGACGAGCTAAAGGTATACAAATACAATCATGAACTAAATTTACACTTTTGGCCCAGATTTTAAATTTTACTACAAATTTGGTCCGAAATTTACACTTTTGGCCCGGATTTCAAAATTTTGTTACGAATTCATCCTGAATTTAGTTTCTTGTTTGGATTGAATGAACACAACAGGCAGCATGGGAGATATTTACGCCTCTTCTGCACAAAATCGATAGAGGGGAAGTGAAATCAGTGCCATACAAGCCTGGAAGCAGAGGCCCTGAAGGAGCAGATAAATTGGCTGAGAAAGCCGGGTTTGTTCAAACCCATGGATACATATGGATACCTCCGACTTTGTAGACTGATTCTCCGGATGCTGGTGCGTGGTGTTACTGTGTGGAATAAGTACGACATGGTGTTCGTTATATTATATAACACGTATGTATGTAGATTGTAGCCTTTCTTTGCGGGTTTTTTTTTCTACCTCCAAATACACCATGGTTTGTATCCTTCAATAAGGGGGTGTGAGAAAGTCATGTTTTGATGATGTTGGATAAATGGGTTAAAACAGGTTGGGTTGAGTTGAGTTGGTTTATTGATATTTTGTTTAACTAATTGGACAACTTATGTATTGAATTTGATTGTAGGAAATGTGTTATGGAGATGATTGAGAATTTTTTTTCAAAGGGATAATGTCATGAAAGCCATTAATTATATGCTTTTAGGTTCAATAGAGAACAATAATTAACAATGAATCAATCGTCGAAAATCATAGAGTAAATTACACGAATGGTCCCTATGGTTTAGGGTAATTTGCGTGTTTGGCCCCTAACTTATTTTTTTAACTCGGAAGGTCCCTACTGTTTGTTTTTGTTACACGTGTGGTACCTGTCTTACCTAAAAAGACTATTTTGCCCTTTATTTTTTAATTTATTTAAATAAACACACTCTCAACCCTACTCCCCTCACCTTACCCTACCTATCCCATCATTTTTTCCTATTCAAATAATAGTCTTTTTAGGTAAGACAGGGGCAAACGCGTAACAAAAAACAAATAGAAGGGAACAAACGCGTAACAAACGCGTAACAAAAAACAAATAGAAGGGAACAAACGCGTAACAAAAACAAACAGTAGGGACCTTCCGAGTTAAAAAAATAAGTTAGGGACCAAACACGCAAATTACCCCAAACCATAGGGACCATTCGTGTAATTTATTCAAAATCTTAATGATCAACGGCTGAGGAAATGGATGTACACTTGTACATTGGACGCATACATGCCGGCCGGATTATACTAAAAAATCAATCTGCAACACTCTAAAATTTTCAACAATTTTTTTTTCATTTTTAAAACCACAATAAACATAATTTCACATATCTCAAAACCAAAGTATAAGTTGTTCAAAACACAGGACAACAAAATGTTTGACAATATCCTAAAATTTTCAAAATATAATCTCAAAATGGTGTGTACAATCAAGCCGGCTCCTTTCCGCGATCCTGAGAGGTACCTGAAACACATCACACACAACACTGTAGGTACGAAGCTTAGTGAGTTCCTCAAAATACCACACACACATATAATTAGCCTCTCATGGCTATAACTTGGTAAAGACCCTCCGGTCATGTGTTTCAATGAAGACCCTCTGATCCTACAACTCGGTTTGGACCCTCTGGTCCTAACTCAATAAAACACAGAATAATACATAGTATAAATCACAAGACAAAATGCGTGATATCACATAACTTGGTATAAGCACATAAGACCCTCTGGTCTATAACTCCATTAAGACCCTCCGGTCTCGCAGTATTACCACTCAGGTAAGTATAGTGAGAAGACTCACCTCGTAGGTAGAACAAGAAAGTCTTGTACTCAACGGTAAGTCTAGACTCCACCTACATATATGTCACACCCCCAAACCAGAACGGCGGAAACGTTTGGGGGCGGATGACGTCATGTAAAATATCATAACAGTTGAGTAATAGTAAAGAAAGCAAACACAACCATCATAAATATAATTTAAAAAGTTACATTGTTGCATGTGTTACATGTTTCAAAATAAATTACAATATGATGACAAAATGAATTTTGAACCGGAAAAATAGGCTCTGGTACTAATGACTTAACTGTTGATGGAAGAAACTTCACTCAAAGCTGGGGAAGGAAAGGAAGGGTCAATTTCGTAGATAAGAAGGGCGTCGTTAGCAGGATAAGGGCTAGACAGATATTTCATTAAGAAAGAGACGATTCACCGAGGAACTCTAACTAGATCTAGCCTTAGCGTCCCGTCCTCAAAAGCTGATGGTTACCTGTATTACTGATTCCCTGAGAATACAAGTAGTTTTGAAAGAGTGTCAACAATTAAGTTGATGAGTTCATAAGAATTTGTATGAGAAAAAGTATGCCTTTCCGTGTAAAGTAATCGTGTTTATTTTCTAGAAAATCCGATATTTTCCATAAAATGAGTGGTAGTTTTAAAAGCTCTAAAACTGAAATGTATAAGTATTTTTACATACCTAAAATAGTGTATGTAGATTTATACGTATATAAAATCATTTAAGCGTTTGTTAGCTCCGTAAACCAAAATGTATTATTAATACTCCATGTGAGTTTTTATAACCATGCTAGCCACCCAGTCGGCCTGTAACGACGTTCTTCAGGCGTCAGAATGTTATGAAATTTGTCACCCCAGACCTGTCGGTCTAACTGTAGCTAATAGTTTAGGTGTGGGATTGTCAGTCTCGTATAGTGTTGGATCTGTATGCCCAAGAATCATTATGGAGTGATATTGAGAATAATATATGATCCTATAGTGTCACACCTTTATCAAGTTGACACATTTTATATATTTATTATTAATGTGATTATTAATAAAGAATATCAATTCTTGTATTTTAATTAGGGAATAATTATTGTTTTATGAAAATAATAATTATAAGAGAGTATTATTAGTTATTATTTCATATGGTATGAATTAATACGTCATGCACAATATTTTGGACTAGTTGGATTCTTTTGTCTTTTACATAGAGACAAAGTTTATATTTTATAAACTTGGAGTTTATAAAAAATAAAGAATCTTTACTTTTTAAAAGGTATGACCTAAAATATTAAAATATGGAGGTTGCTTTTCAACCTCCATTCTTTGTCTCCCATGCTTCTAAAGGCTAGCCATTACTTTAGAGTATTTTAATGGTTATGCATTATTTTTCATGGGCTATATAAGAGATGCATGAGGCTTGAATTTTTGCAAGAGTGAAACTCTTCTTCTTCCTTCTTTTTCTCTCCAAAACCGTGAATATGAAGTCCTTTCTTCTTATGAAGTTTGGTGCTTTACTTTGGTGATCAGAAGCCCTCCTTTAGTGCTTATTAGATTTACGCACTTAAAGGCTTAAGATACTCAAGAATACAAGAAGGAACTAGCATTCCAAGTGCCTTACTCTTGATGGTGGATACTTGTAGAGAAGATCATACACTTTGATCTTTTGTTATCTTCATCAACACCCCAAAACCAAGTGGGTTCAAAGGCTTCAAAGGTTATCTCTAAAACATCCTTTGGTTGGTTTTATTTCATTCTAAGCTCTATAAATGGATCCATGATGGTGTGGTTTTGTTATGAACTAAAAATAAACTTGTTATTTTTTAAAAGTCTTCCGTTGCCGGTTTTTGTGAAAAACAAACTTTTATTTCATATCAAAATCCAACAGCGGTATCAGAGCCATCTTTTATATGTTAGAATGATTTTTTATGTTTTATAATCTTTTGTTTTTTGGAAAACAAGCACGGATTTCTTTTGGTTAAGAAAAATCCATATTTGTCTTCTTTGGCAACTTCTTGGTTAAAATTGTTCATATATAACCATTTTTCATGCATTTTGGTTATATAAAAGTTGCCTTAGAAAAAACAAAGAGTTGTTTGTTATAATATTTGATATGTTGTTGTGTATAAACAAGCCATTTGGACCTTTGTGTTGTGTTTGGTTGATATTTATTTATTCATAAGATGTAATAGATAAATATGTATTTTTCATTTGTTAATTTGATATAATAAATTAGTTAGACTAGTTGTATTTACTTTAAATGTAACAAGATGAAGAAATTACCACCTTGAAGACCTTTTGAAGTGTCCCTTAAGTCCTTTAGAAAAGACTTAATAATTCTTGTGATGACTCACAAAAATTATTACTAGACATGGCTTGGTTTATACACATTATAATGCATGCTTGTGATGTTTATTTTATGTTAAATGTATGTTATGTTTTATGTATGAAAATAGTTTTTACATGTCAAATAACATTTTTTCATAAGATAATATCACTTGGAGTTTGAGTAAAAAATATTTAAAAGATAACATAAAATGTTTATAAATGAATATTTATAAAAACGTTTTACCGGTTACCGGTTTACCGGTTAAAACTCAATTTTGTTGAAAATAGTTTTATTGTAAAACTTATAAATACCCAACTTTAAAATATTTGAAATGGTTTAAAAGATGTTTAAACTTTATATAAACTCCATGTCATTATAATAAATAAGAAGTTTTTATTAAAAAGACTAAAATCGGTTTATAGCGTTTATAACGGCAAATAATAAAACTAGTGATTATTTTTTACGTCGAAACTTAATATATGATATTGGTGTTTTAAACATAACGTAACATGTTGATATGATGTTTTATGCATGGTAATTGAGATTTAAAACATAAGTATCATCACCCAAGTTTTGGTTTATCAAAATATGACTTTTATCATAAGATGCATAAAATTGAGCTTATAAAATAAAATGAGTTTATTCTATAAATTCATGAAGTCATAAGTTTTTGATTGTTAAAAGGAGATTTAAAATAGTGATTTTATAACTCATCCAAAACTCCAAGTCTTAAGCATAAAATAAAGTTTTATCAAGACTATTATCGGTTCTTAAAACCGATCTACGACTAAACTTCAAAATACCAGATTTTAGTTTATAATTGATCGCGGTTAATGGAAAATAAAATGAAGTTTTATTTGGCACCAAAAGAACCTCATAACAAGTGATATGAATTTTACAAAAGGGTACATGAATAGTTGGATGCATGCAATATTAGTGAGACCATGTTTTTATAAACTATAATTGTAAAACATATATAAACCATTATTTACAAAACTTCAAATCTATGCAATCGATTTAAAATTCACTTGGGATTTTTGTGCAGTTTATATGGATTTTTGGGTCACCATATTCATTTGGGTTGTCAAAAATAGTCAATGTGTTTTCGTATTTGCTTCTGGGAAAAAGGTCACCTAACCATTTGTGGAATAGAACTCACATGTTTTTTAAATGGATGATTTGATCAATTTCTAATGTGATAAAGGTTTCCTAAGCATAAGAGTTTTGAGGCATACATGAGATAAACATGCCAAGCTAAACAATAGTTATTTAGGATCCCATAATCTGGAAGTTACATATCGTATGCAATTGGTAATCGCTACCTACCGAGTTTGATTAAGTTTATGGGATAAAGGTCGCCTAACCATTTACTTGTTTCGTTACTTGGATCATAGACTTTAATAAATTAATTTTTTAAGAAACAATATAAGGTATTAATTTTTAAAGACTAAATATTGAAAATACTAAATGAAACTTTGTTAAATTCTGTTGATAACTGTTAATAAATTTATGCCTTGCAAAATCTCTCTCTTGTTGAGTTTCAAGAGACAGTAACATTTGATCATTATAATTTCTATAACCGGTATAATATCTTGAGGTTCTACCTTTAAGATAAATAGAAATTATATATACTGAAAGATCTCATACATGAATAACCTCTACAACCAGTTAGTCTGATCATGACACTTTGATAGAAGTATTATTGTGATGATGTTGATGTGTTTCACATCATACTGGAGTGATTAACCATGACTCGCTGAAAGTCTTGGATAATTATGAAACTTATCAGATGTCTCATCAAGTAAAGCAAATATTCAATCAGAACACTAGAAATGGTTTCAAGTCTGTTCAAGCATTGAATAAAAGGAAGTCTAAGAGATTGTGTACTCATATAGACTTATAGTTCAGTTAAGGGAAATACAACATAAACCCAGAAATCAAGAAAGGACCAAATGATTAGTGTTGTTTCTATTGTGGAAGAAACTGGACACTAAAAGAGGAATTGCTCCTTTAATCTCATCGAGCTGAAGAAGTCTGACTTGGACAAGACTTCAGATATCTATATGATAGAACTATTTATTTTTCCATCATTCACTTAAGTATGTAATACTTCATGTGACACTAATAATTGATATCATGTGCTGATGATTGGAAAAAATAATCAACTGATTACAAACGAATGGTATTTCGTGTTAAAGATATAACAAGTGTTCTTATAGTCTTTATTTAAACAATAGATGTATTGTACCTATCCTTATAGGGACATGTAACACTTGTAATCTATGAATACATTTAGATTTACTTATCGTTTAACGGATGTTCACATTCATGTTCTGAAACAATGTATTCTGTGTTAAAGAATATTTTCTCATAATTTAATTTATGATGCAAATCTATAATCTTTCATTAAATTAATAGTTCTGATCATAACACCTATATAATGAAATAATATATGATTGGAACTTATCTATTTCATAATCATCATGACAATATAAATAAGAAATACATATACCAACTTCAAAAGGATGGAATTTTTGAAGGCAAATGAGCTTGATTCATTTGATATATGTGAATCCTATTTATACGGGAAGATGATTCACAAGTGTCTTTGTCTATTAGTACTTAAAGAACAAAAGGCTTGACAAAGAGTTATACATAAGTGATGTATGTAATCTTTTTCAATCCATGAATAGATTTGGTGATAGATGTTTAATCAATTTCACTGACAACTTTTATTCGTTATTGTTGAAACTTTTTATTAGATCAAATTGTTTTCATAGTGAAGATTGAAATACAACTTAATGAGATCATGTGATAAAGAAAATGAGTTTTTTTAACCAAGTCTTCTTGGAACATCTTAGGAATTGTGGAATCGATTCACAACTCATTCCGACAAAAACACTCACTTGTCAATAGTATGTTTCTTGTGGCACAGGATCACCTGGTCATTTGAATCTATCTTTTGATATTTGAGGTAGCCTTCGAATTCTCTAGTGGGATTGGGTCACCTAGCCACTAGCTGAATGTCGATAGTACAAGTTTTTTGAAGAGGATAAAAATAGACCTTGCAGTCTATTATATGATGTTTTAAAGGAACTATTTACTTTATAAAATTTTGGAATTATGCTCACTGCAACAAATATATATTAAATATATATTTCCAACCAAACAAGTGGATTAGATAATTATATTAGGCTAATGATGAAATGATTTATCCTTATCTAAAAGGTATGGAGTCATTGAGCTCATGTTAGACAATAAGCTTAACCACTCTAGTATCTACTAATTGCATTTATGTAGACTATCCTAAATGATTGTTTAGGATGAAGTTTCTACTAATCCCACTAATTGTCATTCCTAAGACAAGGGATTAGAAAGTGCTTTTTCTAAGTGGGACCTATATGGAACTTTAAGAGCTTAAGAACCATAAATTAAATGCATCACAGTTTGGAACTAGCAAGTTTTCAACTGTTGTTGAATCTGCTCAAAGGTTGATCAGAAACTAATAGAACACATAGAGATGCATTCATGTACGATTATCAAGTATGGGCTTGATTAATCCTCGATTAACTTTGACTATAAAGAGTAAGTGAGTTTTCAAGGTAGAAAACATACATGATTGAAAATCTTCTCAGATTTAAGCTAACATCTCAAAGTAAGAATCTTCTTTCTTATAAGATAATTACATGGTGTAATTTAATTATAAATCAATATGACTCTTGTGTTTTTCTACAAAGCTAGTGGGAGTGCAATAACATTCCCAATCTTATATGTAGTCGACATACTAACTCATGGAATAAGGATCTATATGGATAGATCATGGCAACTTAAAGGATTAAGTAAAATTGCATTAATTGTCAAGGATCTTAAAGAGCTTAAGATGAAGGACTATGAGAGAGTTATCTTGTCAAAAACCACATGACATGATTTTGAGCAAAATCCTAGTGAAATTTTTTTTGAACTAGATAATATGATTGTATTCCGTATGCTGATGCATTTGGATTAATCATATATGTCATTATTATGCATAAAGGCCAAATGAGTCGTATGCTTAGAGCATGTCGAATGATACCAGTATAATCCGAGAACAAGTCATTGTGCGACTTATAGGAATATTCTAAAGTACTTGCGAGAACTAGAGAAGTATTCCTAATATACGGAGTATTTGAAAGAAAGCTATGTTTAAAGTTGTTACACATGTGCTAAATTTTCAAATAGATTGAGACGAATCTCAATCACAATCGGGCGTGTCCTCATTATGAATAAAGAGATATTTACATGGATAGTGGTTCCATGTAGATTTTAATTACAGTTACACATCAGAGTTAGAGTGCCTCATGGTTTGGAGAACCACGCACAAAGATGCTGTAACATCCCAAAATACGACCCATTTGTTTTAATATTACTAAAATCACGTCATCGAATGTCATACATACTAAGAACCATAGAATGAGTAACTCAAAAGTCAATTAACTGTGTCAAAACAAATGTTGTATCAATCATATCAAAATATCTGAATAAAACTCCCAGGATAAAACTGAAACTGTGGTGTGTGCCATGCCATCATCCCGAGCTCTTCCCTTTACTTGCGGAAGTACCTGAAACCAAAAACTGAAACTGTAAGCACAAAGCTTAGTGAGTTCCCCCAAACTACCACATACCATACAATAACATATAAAACATCTATTGGGCCTTGCCCACTGCATCGGACCGAAGTCCGGAACTAACCAGGGCCTTTCCCTCTGCATCGGACCGAAGTCCGGAAACTGCATCGGACCGAAGTCCGGAACTAACCAGGGCCTTGCCCTCTGCATCAGACCGAAGTCCGGAACTAACTGAACATATCATAGCACAATCATAACTACTAGCATCAATGCATACACTGCATACTGCATCGAACCGAAGTCCGGAACACATAACACAAAATCATACTTGAATCACAAAGACATCAAGCACACTGAACTACTGCATCAGACCGAAGTCTGGAACTACTGCTAACTAAACGGGCTGACATTGTGGCCGTAGACCCGTTCCTACTGAAAGGAAACTCACCTCGTAAGCTGGATACTGAAAAAGCTACTCGGGAACTGTCTGCTGCTGCTCTTGTATCTCCCCGGCTACAACTCCCATAAATATACTCAATCAAATACAGATAAATAAACTGAGGGTGAAATGACTATTTTACCCCTGGTCAAAGTCAACTTCCTGGTCAAAGTCAACTTCCAGTTGACCGGACTCGCCGAGTTGGGCCGCCAACTCGCCGAGTCCCTTTCATCCGTTCTAGACCTCTACTCGCTTCTACTCGTTGAGTTTGGCGAAGACTCGACGAGTTCTTCTTCGATACATACATCGAGTCTAACTTCATCCGACTCGCCGAGTTGTATGAACAACTCGTCGAGTTCTCCTTCATCATATGAACACGTCCAGTCAGCGACTCGCCGAGTCGTAAGAACAACTCGTCGAGCCTGAAGAACAACTCGCCGAGTTGAAGAACAACTCGCCGAGTCCCAAGCATGCTATTACTATACATTCGATTCTAATCGATTTCAGTGCTTCCAAATCATAGATCTGGGCTCTTAGGGTTGGTTTTACATGTAAAGTTTCCAACTTTACGTGCATGCATGAAGAAATGAGGCTAGAACATCAAAATAAGCTAAGAATGGGGTCCTAGGGTTTGGAACTCGACTTTGGGTGTATAAAGGTAGCTACATTGAGCTCCTACAGCTCAAATATACTCAGATCTATGATTCATTTCCTTATAGGAGTCCCAATCTCGAGTTTGGATCCAAAAAGTCCCAAAAAGAAGCACATCTAAGCATACAAGACTATCAAATGGAAATAACAAGCAAGGTACAAGCTTTAGTACCAGAATGTGAGGCTAATGATCAAGAGACTCTGGATCTTCTTCTTCTCCTTTGGATCTTCCTTCTTTCTTTCTCTTCTAACTCTCAAAAAAATGGCACAAAATACTCAACTTAGAAATGGAGGGTTTAGGGTTTTCAGATAAGATGATCTAAGAGTGCTGGAGGCTGGGGTAGGAGGCTATAATGATGCTTAAATAGGGTGCAAACCCTTAAAATTAGGGTTTCATCCAGACTGGCAGACTCGCCGAGTCCGAGAATATGGACTCGTCGAGTCGCCAACTTAAACTGCATGCAAATCCCGTCTCTACTCGACGAGTCGGGCTACAGACTCATTGAGTACCCCTTAAGAAATGAAAATTAGTCTATTTAAATTACCTACCAGAAATGGAGCGTTACAACTCTCCCCCACTTATCTTAGACTTCGTCCTCGAAGTCTGCTGCTGCTGATTCTGTAAACAACTCTGGATAATGCCCCCTCATTTCCTCCTCGGTCTCCCACGTCCACTCTAAACCCTTTCGGTGCTGCCACTGCACCTTCACTAACTGAACCACCTTGTTCCTCAAGGTCTTCGTCTTCCGATCCAAGATTGCAACTGGTCTCTCGATATAATTCAGGCTGCTATCAACCTGAATATCCTCCAAGGGTACCACTGCTGACTCGTCCACCAAACACTTCCTTAACTGAGAAACATGGAAAGTGTTGTGGATCTGGCTAAGTTCTGCTGGAAGATCCAACCGGTAAGCAACCCGACCCACCCAGGCCAAAACCCTAAAAGGACCAATGAACCTGGGGCCCAGCTTGCCCCTCTTCCGGAACCTGATAACACCCTTCCAGGGCGATACCTTCAGGAGGACCATATCGCCCACCTGAAACTCCAAATCCGAACGCCTCCTGTCGGCGTAAATCTTCTACCGACTCTGCGCAGTCTGCAGTCTACTACGGACTTGCTGGATCAACTCTGTGGTCTTGAGCACCACCTCAGTGCTTCCGATGACCCTCTGACCGACCTCGACCCAATAAATCGGGGTCCTACGCTTCCTCCCGTAAAGCATCTCGAAGGGAGGGCGGTCAATACTGGCGTGGTAACTGTTGTTATACGAAAATTCCGCTAATGGAAGATACGTATCCCAACTGCCACCAAAATCTAGAACACATGCCCGCAGCATGTCCTCAAGAGTCTGAATCGTCCTCTCGCTCTGTCCGTCCGTCTGAGGGTGGAAAGCGGTGCTGAAGTGAAGACGAGTCCCCATCTCGTCATGAAACCGCTTCCAAAACCTGGAAGTAAAACAGACGTCTCGGTCTGATACTACTGATACAGGCACCCCATGCTGTGCCACTACCTCGCGCACATAAATATCGGCTAGCTTCTCGGCCGATATGCTCTCCTGAATCGGTATGAAATGTGCGCTCTTAGTCAACCGGTCCACTATGACCCAAATCGAATCCACTCCACGCGCGGTCCTGGGAAGTTTAGTGATGAAATCCATGGTGATATCCTCCCATTTCCACACGGGAATGTCTAACGGCTGCATCTTGCCGTGGGGTCTTTGATGCTCCGCCTTGACCTTCCTGCAGGTCAGGCATCTCTCCACGTACCAAGCTACGTCCCGCTTCATGCAGGGCCACCAATAATCGGGTCGAAGATCTCTATACATCTTCGTCGCCCCTGGATGGATGGAGAACCGAGACTCGTGGGCCTCATCCATCAATACTTATCGTACTCCTCCCAGTACGGTACCCAAACTCTCCCATGAAGGGTCAACAGTCCTCGACTATCATAGTCAAAGGAAGCTACTCTGCCCATAATCCTCTCACACTTCTGCCTCTCCTCCTTCAGGCCCTCCACCTGAGCCTCTCTAATCTGCTCCAACAATGGTGTAATCACTGTCAACCTCAGACATACATCCCTAATCGGGGCTGCTACCGCCTTGCGGCTCAAAGCATCAGCCACTACGTTGGCCTTTCCCGGATGATAAAGGATCTCACAATCATAATCCTTTACCACGTCCAACCAACGGCGCTGCCTCATGTTCAGAGTCGGCTGATCCATGAGGTACCTCAAACTCTTGTGATCCGTGTAAATGGTACAATGGACCCCATAGAGGTAATGTCTCCAAATCATGAGGGCAAACACCACTGCCCCCAGCTCTAAATCGTGCGTCGGATAGTTAGCCTCATGAGGCTTCAACTGTCTAGAGGCATATGCTATTACATGCCCACGCTGCATCAACACTGCTCCCATCCCTGTGATCGAAGCATCACAATAGACCACAAAGTCATCCACCCCTTCTGGCAGGGTAAGAATCGGTGCCTCGCACAATCGCTGTCGGAGGGTCTCAAATGCCGCCTGCTGCTCAGGCCCCCAACAGAACACCACCGACTTATTGGTCAGTCGGGTGAGCGGAACTGCTATCTTGGAGAAATCCTGGATGAATCTCCTGTAGTACCCTGCCAGTCCTAGGAAGCTCCGAATCTCTGTTGGAGACCTCGGGACCTCTCACTGCATCACAACCTCTATCTTGGCCGGATCTACTAGAATACCCTTCTGGTTGACGAGGTGACCAAGGAACTGCACCTCGCGCAACCAGAACTCGCACTTGGAGAACTTCGCAAAAAGTCTCTCCCTCCTCAAAGTCTCTAGCACCTCCCTCAGGCGCTCCTCATGTTGCTCCTGAGTCTTGGAATAAACCAAGATATCATCAATGAACACTATCACAGACCGATCCAACATCGGCCTGCATACGCGATTCATGAGGTCCATGAATGCGGCTGGAGCGTTGGTGAGCCCTAATGGCATCACCACAAACTCATAATGACCATAACGGGTCCTAAAAGTTGTCTTCTGAACATCCTCACCTCTGACCCGCATCTGGTGATAACCGGAGCGCAGATCAATCTTGGAAAACCAAGATGCTCCCTGAAGCTGATCGAATAAATCATCTATCCTCGGGAGTGGGTAACGGTTCTTCACCGTTACCTTGTTCAGCTACCGATAATCTATGCACATACGGTGCGACCCATCCTTCTTCTTCACAAACAGGATCGGGGCTCCCCATGGTGAACTACTCGGTCTGATAAAACCCTTGTCTAGAAGCTCTTGCAGCTGCGTAGACAACTCCTGCATCCCTGGAGGAGCCAACCGATACTGCGCCTTGGCTATCGGAGCCGCACCCGGAACCAAGTCAATCCGAAACTCAACCTGTCTCTCCGGAGGTATTCCAGGCAAATCCTCTGGGAATACATCCGGGTACTCTCGCACTACTGGTACATCGTCCACTGTCGCCTTACCCTTCTCCCAGGCATCTATAACATAGGCGATGAATCCTGCATAACCGTGTTGAACGTAGCGCCTTGCTCTCGCGGCTGAACAAAGTATTGGTCCGCGCTGTGGCCTCTCGCCCTGAATCACTAACTCTCCCCCAGTGGGAGTGCGAACCCTCACTAACTGCAGTTCACAATCAATCACTGCCCCATTGGGGCTCAGCCAATCCATACCCACTATAACCTTATTCCCTCGTAGGGGAATGGGAACCAAGTCCACTGAAAACTGCTCATCAAACAACTGTAGCGAACACACTCTATGAACTCTTGCGACCCTGACGGTCCTGTCATCAGCTATCTCAACCTCTAGTGGGCAATCCAGCTCCCCCGGAGCTCTGCTAAACCTCTTGCTAAGTGCAAGAGACACAAATGATCGGGTAGCCCCCGAGTCAAACAACACTATAGCTGAAATGCCGTTCACTAAGAACGACCCTGTCACCACATCAGGAGTCGCTCGCGACTCCTCTGCTGTCATCTGGAAAGCTCTACTCTTCGCCACTGGCGTCTCACCCCGACCCTGACGGCCGTCTGTAATCCTCAAGGTAGCAGGGGCAGGTGCTGCCACCTTCCCTGCTGCTGCTAAACTCGGGCACTGGGACTTTTTATGTCCCCTCTGATTGCAATGGAAGCAAATCAGATCAGCTGCTGCGGTGGCGGTAGTAGTAGCTGTACAATCTTTACTCATATGCCCGGTCCGGTCGCACTTATAGCAACCGGCACTACCTGCCTTGCACGCCCTATCGTGCAATCTCCCACACTTGCCACACCGACTGTGGCTCTGCTGTCCTCTGGATCTGTGATCTGACACCTTGGGCTTTTTGCCCGAACTCCCTGTACCAGAAGCCACCTCTGGCTTCCTCTTCCTCTCCATCTCCAGATCTATCTCCCTCTCCCGAGCCCTCACAATCATATCATCCAGCGTTTTACAGCTGGACCGGCTCACAAACTGGCGGATATCACTTCGTAACATCTCATGATAACGAGCCTTCTTCATTTCCTCATCAGCTGCGTACTGAGGAACAAGAAGAGCCCTCTCCCTGAACTTGGCGGTAATCTCCGCCAATGACTCTGTAGTCTGGGTGAGATCCTGAAACTCTCTGGCTAACTGCTGCACCTCAATAACTGGTGCAAACTCGACTCTAAACCTGGTAGTAAAATCAGCCTAAGTCATGGCATCAAGTGCTGCGTCATCCCCGATGACATGTCCGACCTCTCCCACCAATCTCGTGCCCTGTCCTTCAGAAGACAGGATGCTAGTCTGACCTTGTCCCCCTCGGGACATCTGCTGGTGCGGAACGTATTGGCGACATCCGCCAACCACCTGGTACTCGCAATGGGATCCCGCGCCCTATGATAATCTGGAGCTCCACAAGCCCGGAACTCCCTGAAGGTGAGTGTGCGCGACCCCATCATAGCCGCCACCTCGGCACGGAAGGTGCTCAACCTTTCGTCCATCAGCTCTAAAATACCCTCCTTGATCGAACCGAAGATCACAGGAGTCTGATCCAGTATGATGCGGGTAACCTATGAAGAGAGGAACTCCCTAGTCTGCTCGTCCAACTGCCCGGCCCCCGAGCCTGATCCTGATCCCTCCCCGACACCTGAACTGCCGACTGCTGGTCTAGGGCGTAAAACCACCATTCTGAAAACATACCACGACAGAACGTCAGAAACACGGATATATCTCGAGGGATCGCTACTACTACAAGTTCCCTGGTCTCATCTCAGCTTTACTCGATTCAAGTACGGATCCTCTGCTTTCAGTAGTACGGGCCCATACTACCTTCCACATCTATCCGTACTTTCCTCAAGCACTGCCTCGACTCCACCAAGTTACTTCTACTGCTGCTGATCTCTGATACTCTCATCCTAGGCTTGCCCTAGGGAAATCTCTGACTCCACACAATCCAGTCCTCAGCCGCTGAAGGCCTCCTTATAATGCCAATTAGCCATCACCTGAATACCATCACATGTGACGAGGCTCAGATAATCCTTCGAGTAAAAGAATCGTCCCTACAACGGTTAGACTCAAACAAGAGCTGTGCAATAGGGCCAAATCCAGCACTCTTAGATTATTCAACCCTGATCACATGTGACGTAACGTATTCACCTAATGGCTAACTCCCATTACTCCGAGTCTTTCTAAGCACGAAGCAAGCAGCATTCGGACACAGGAAACTACTCAAGCAATTCTATCCTCATAACGAGAAACTGTACTAGCATACACTGCTAAGCTCATACTATCAGGCATAACCTAAACAGGCTATCCTACTGCTGTTTACTCAATTCTAGCATACAATTCTCAATAAGCTGAAACACATATAACAGGCACATAAAGCATCCTCCTAGATCCTTAGTCCTATTCTAGCATGTTGTTCTACTGAAACTGGAACTGATAATTATAACATAAACTTGTATGGGTAATTTGGGAGTACTTACTTGAGCTCGGCTGATCGCATGCACCACACCCTTTTTCCTTTTCTCAAAACTCTTTTCTTTTTAAGTTTCTTTTTCAAAAATTCTTTCGAAAACATTTTTCTTTTGAAAATCCCCTACCATTTCCTTAGTTTGAGTCCAGTCATACCCGAAAGTGTGCTTGAATCCCTCAAACCAAGGCTCTGATACCAACTTGTAACATCCCAAAATACGACCCAAAAAGTTTTGTTTTAATATTACTAAAATCACGTCATCGAATGTCATACATACTAAGAACCATAGAATGAGTAACTCAAAAGTCAAGTAACTGTGTCAAAACAAATGTTGTATCAATCATATCAAAATATCTGAATAAAACTCCCAGGATAAAACTGAAACTGTGGTGTGTGCCATGCCATCATCTCGAGCTCTTCCCTTTACTTGCGGAAGTACCTGAAACCAAAAACTGAAACTTTAAGCACAAAGCTTAGTGAGTTCCCCCACCATATACCATACAATAACATATAAAGCATCTATTGGGCCTTGCCCACTGCATCGGACCGAAGTCCGGAAACTGCATCAGACCGAAGTCCGGAACTAACCAGAACCTTGCCCTCTCCATCGGACCGAAGTCCGGAAACTGCATCGGACCGAAGTCCGGAAACTGCATCGGACCGAAGTCCAGAACTAACCAGGGCCTTGCCCTCTGCATCAGACCGAAGTCCGAAACTAACTGAACATAGCATAGCACAATCATAACTACTAGCATCAACGCATACACTGCATAGTGCATCGAACCGAATTCCGGAACACATAACACAAAATCATACTTGAATCACAAAGACATCAAGCACACTGAACTACTGCATCAGACCGAAGTCTGGAACTACTGCTAACTAAACGGGCCGGCATTGTGGCCGTAGACCCGTTCCTACTGCAAGGAAACTCACCTCGTAAGCTGGATACTGAAAAAGCTACTCGGGAACTGTCTGCTGCTGCTCCGGTATCTCCCCGGCTACAATTCCCATAAATATAATCAATCAAATACTGATAACTAAACTGAGGGTGAAATGACTATTTTACCCCTGGTCAAAGTCAACTTCCTGGTCAAAGTCAACTTCCAGTTGACCGGACTCGCCGAGTTGTGCCGCCAACTCGCAGAGTCCCTTTCATCCGTTCTAGACCTCTACTCGCTTCTACTCGTCGAGTTTGGCGAAGACTCGACGAGTTCTTCTTCGATACATACATCGAGTCTAACTTCATCCGACTCGCCGAGTTGTATGAACAACTCGTCGAGTTCTCCTTCATCATATGAACACGTCCAGTCTGCGACTCGCCGAGTCGTAAGAACAACTCGTCGAGCCTGAAGAACAACTCGCCGAGTTGAAGAACAACTCGCCGAGTCCCAAGCATGCTATTACTATACAGTCGATTCTAATCGATTTCAGTGCTTCCAAATCATAAATCTGGGCTCTTAGGGTTGGTTTTACACGTAAAGTTTCCAACTTTACGTGCATGCATGAATAAATGAGGCTAGAACATCAAAATAAGCTAAGAATGGGGTCCTAGGGTTTGGAACTCGACTTTGGGTGCATAAAGGCAGCTACATTGAGCTCCTACAGCTCAAATATATTCAGATCTATGATTCAGTTCCTTATAGGAGTCCCAATCTCGAGTTTGGATCCAAAAAGTCCCAAAAAGAAGCACATCTAAGCATACAAGACTATCAAATGGAAATAACAAGCAAGGTACAAGCTTTAGTACCAGAATGTGAGGCTAATGATCAAGAGACTCTGGATCTTCTTCTTCTCCTTTGGATATTCCTTCTTTCTTTCTCTTCTAACTCTAAAAAAAATGGCTCAAAATACTCAACTTAGAAATGAAGGGTTTAGGGTTTTCAGATAAGTGTTGGATTAATGTCTAAGTCCATAACTATAATTGGTAAGACTTGACCCGACCCGGCATGGTCCATTTGGGTTGCATGGCATCATGCATTTGGATAGACTATAATGAGAGAAATAACATTTAAGGTTGGTTAATATATTATAAGTTCTAATATATTAATAAGGTTATTTAATTAGTATTGATCAAGAATTAATTTGGAATTAATTAAGTGATCAAAAGGAGACTAATTAAATATATGGGTTGATTGTGTAAATCATTCATTCTTATATATGTGGGCTTGTGATCCAAGATTCCTTATGTTGGACTAAGTCCATGGGGTGACCCATGGATACTCCATGGAGGTTAAAATCCATGGAGCATAAGGAATGGGTAAAGTTATGAGTTACATGGTGTAACCCTAATAGCCACCATATAAAAGAATCCCATGGCTCAAGAAATCGTGCACTAATGTGTGAGTGTGAGGGCTAGACGATTTCAAGGAGTGTTCAAGTTTCTCTCAAGTTATTCCAAGTGTATTTGGTGTTGTGTGAACCATTTGAGGTGTCACACTTGGGGCACTAGGCACTCAAGCTTCATGAAAACATTCTACATCAAAGAGGTATGTATTCTATCTTGTTATATTTATTATCTTGTATGCTAGATTAGGATAATACCTTGGATGTTCATAATTGTATGTATAATAGAGAAAACATAGATCCAAGGTATTTAGGGTTGCATGTACACTTAGGAGTGTTAGAATGCTCATAACCCAACAGTGGTATCAGAGCCTAGGCTTGTTTTCTTGTTATACTTGCAAAAGTAGTTGAAAAATCAAGTTGGATGCATATATTCGATAGTTTTGGCTGGAATTGGACTAGGAACATTACCCTAAGATGTTTTTGGACTTATAAACTTGTTTTTGATGTGGTAATGTTCATGCTAATCCAATTTCTAAGATAATTGTCATAATTTCAAGATTTGTATTAGTTTGTATGTTCATGCTAATTTCTTGAAGATTGATGATTTGAATTATCTTGTTCTTATGAGTTTATTAGATTAATAGAAAAGTTAATTGATTATGTGTTTTCAATCCATTTTAATCTAAGAGTTGATTCTAAAATGTGTTTTTGTAACTTGTCCTCAAGTTATATGAAAAGTCACATTTAAGTTTCATAAAACTCATAAAAAGTTGGCAATGGTTACAAAAATGAAGAGTCTTGTCCTCATTAAATGGTTTTATGACTCCATAACTTGTCCTCAAGTTATGGAGGTTCAAGAGTCACTTCATTAAATGATAAAATGTGTAACCTTAATTAGTTCCATAAGTTACAAAAATAAAGAAAAGTTACATTCTTTTATTAGTTTAAAGTCTTCCATAACTTGTCCTCAAGTTATGGAACTTGAAGAGTTTTTTTTAATTAAAACTACTTTAAACACATAAGTTATGGAATTAATTAGTTTTGAATATTTTCAAAACTTGCCCTCAAGTTTTGGAATTTGTAAAGTTTTCCCCATGAATACTTTAATTCCAAGTTAGCCCTTAGAATTTTAAAAGTTAAAATTCAACCCTTATACTTTATAGTATTATAAGTTAATAATAAATATATGTATAAGAGCAAGTCAGTCTTACCGTTAGTAGGCCTCATTCACGAAGCCGGTCTATAAGGGGGGTATAAGGTTACTGCCTATAAAATGGCAGTTTAATGAGTGTCCACTCTCACCCACCGCTTCCTTGACTGGTGGAGGGTCGTTAGCCGAACGGGTAGGACAAGGACTATAATTCTCCCTTCATTAAAAGTATTAATGATAAATACTAAGTAACTAAACACTTATAAATTCCCAATCTTAGTTACTTAGGAAAATTTGAATAAGGTGCTAATCCATGAAATTACACTTTGCACTTTGTTTAAACCGTTAGTGGAGCGTGTGTGGTTAACCAGCACACTAACATGGATTTAACAAAGTAGGCAAAGGGTAACTTAATATTTATCATAGTATCGGTGGAGCTCGTGTGGTTAACCGGCACATCGATTGAGGGGTAAATATTAAGGGTACCAAGTATATTTGCATGGTTACTTCACACCTTGTTTTTTGATCCTCGGCATCCCAGTCACAAAACCTGAAGGGCACACTCGAGATTGAAACATGCCATTGAAAAGTTCAATGAATCTCAAAAGATCTAGGAGTTTCAAATCCAATTAAAAACCTAATTACATTATTTCGTTTTTCATGGTGGAAATTGGTAAATCGTCATTTACCTACCTTCAACTATTTTATAACTCGGATTACGGCATCCATCTTCTAAGTTATAAAATAGTTTGTTGGGTCCTAGCCTTAATATTTCATATTGGGTGTCATATTAAGGACTTTAAATCAACTATCTTGAATATCTCCCAAAAAGATGTCTGGTCTAGACATTTATGATCTTCCCAAATCTCTTGAAACAAGCTTTCCTAAATGAAGATGATGTCCCATGGATATCATACTTCCTCCACCTCCTCCAATTATTCTCCCTAACCCACAAGTTCTTGAAAAGTTTAAGGTCACTCAAGCCCTATTGGCAAGCAAAGGTCTATGTGTGATCACATCTTGGAGATGTAGTCACATATTGACAAGCCGGGAGAGTTGGGTGTCAAAGTCTTGAGAAAGTTGGTGGCTCAACTACTTTCTAAGTCACATAGTGAGTTCCTTTGGGACTCCTATGAAACAGACTATGACAAGACCCTTAATGATCTTATCTATTTGCTAAGATCAACTTCCTAAAACTTTATGGACATTGACAATGATGACATTGGATATCCAGTAAAGCTCTCTCTTCCCAATGGAAAGGGATCGGCCATAGTCAACTCGGTTGACCAAATGGTAAAGAGAGAGGCTAAGTCTTAGATAGTCCCATTATCAAGGGTCCATTGCCAAAGGAAGGGGCATTGGTTGCGAAGCTGCCAAATTTACCTAAGGATGTTAAAGTCAATAAGTTTGACTCTACTTCAGGTAAAGTCCATTGTCTAACTCTATTAAGTTCCTACTTGGAGATTCTTATTACATGATGTGACTGGGTCACATGTTGATGTTTGAAGAATCAAAGAAAAGTGAAGAAACTTAAAGAAAGAATATGCTGAATCTGATCGCGTAGATGGATTTCTATCGCATAGTTTGAAGATCGGATTCTTGAGCTACTTCTTAGGAGTTATGATATATTGCTTAGGAATAGATAACAACAAAGTTTTCATGTGATTTTGCACTGTAAGGATAGTTTTTTCCGCAAAGTTTTTAAAATAAAAGGAAAATTTTTGATTTTATTTATTTTAAAATATCCTTACAATGGCATTTGTGAAAATCTTTGTTGCTTATAAGATTCCATTAAGAGCAAGAGTGAAAATATGAATTTGATTCTTTCATTTGTGGTAGTGTCCAAATTTACCAAATAAGGAAAGATTCTCATCACCCAAGTTTTAGTTGGATAGAAACTTGGAATCATGCAAGTTGTATAGTATGATGAATGAGAATTTTCAACTTTGGAAAATTAAGACTAGTTCCTTGTTCACATGTATATGTGAGTCAAGTGAAGGACTAAGGGATCAAGTACACATTCTTGTGCACTGATCAAGTCCACCATAAAATTTGATAAGACTATTCGTCATGATTTACTAAGGCTTAGTAAATATGATTATACTTACAAGCTTAAGTATAATTCTGAGACATTAGAAAAGTTTCAATGTATGATAGAACGAATGAGAAGAATCAAATTAGGCAGAAGGATAAAAGTTTCTCAAATCTGAAAAGATGGGAGAGTACTTTAGTATCATGTTTTAAGATCATCTTAATGATTTTGAGACCTTATCACAATTCATCCTCTAAGTGCATTCTGATAGTTAAGAAGAGGAGTTATGAATTGTTGAAGTGGTTAAATCAAGAAGATGATTCATACATCGTTCCAAAAACAATTCTTAGAGTTATACTCTAAGATTGTAACTTGAGTGACATGTCTTAAAAGATGTTTAAAAACACTTGTCAAATGTAAGAGTAAAAGTTTTCTACTCTTGTACATCTGAAATTGGTAATTTGTGATGTTTTGGATAAAACAAAGATCAACTAAGGCCAATTGTGTTAAGTGTATGTCTTGATTAGAATCCACACTATCTCTTGAATATTTGGCAAGAAAGTCTTATAGGTCAAGGAGACAGTGGGAGTCTAAAAGATCCTGAAAGAATTTCAAGAACTAATCAAGAATAAAACCTGAGGTTCTTCACTAGCACACGACTTGAGGTTTATAACCTATCATGTTGACATATTCTGTGCCCATTCCAGTTAAAGTTGGCTTTGCATAGGAGTTCTGAAAGTTCTCAATTGGCTGCATAACAACTTGGGAGCAATGGCAGGCCCTGTACTGCCAGCTGGCAAGAAGTTAAGATTGCATAAGTTCAGTCCATATGAGTTTGGATTTGTCATTATCCTTGTCTTGTGACTATGGTTTTGACGATTCACATGGATAAGAACACATACACCATAAAATCTAAGGGTCATAAGGTTTCTCTCCGATTCATGAAAATGATGGTGAGGAAACACTTCCACCAAGTAGATTTGAAGCAGATGGCAAAAGGTCTAAACAATTGAGACTATGATTACAGCATCCCCTTTCATAGTTCTGAAATTGTTTAGACACACATGCATGCTATCTAAGGAAAGGTGTATGATTTTGATAAAGTTTTATCAAAGCATCTCGTATCAGAAATCTGAACTTTGGTAAGGAAGTCAATAAAGTATTGATTTCTAGAAGTCCAGCTGATTTCTGAGTACATGTCAAAGCTAGTGGGAGCATAAGTGTTATGCTAATAATCATCATGTTAGTGGGAGCATGATAATTATTGTTAGTGTTGCAAGTTATCAATGTTAATTATAGAAAACAAAAGTTTCAATTCGTGTGGCTGCAGGGATTGAAAAAGTTGTTTTGCTATAATTAAGGGAGAGGAAATTATACTTCATTTCAATTCTAAAAGCTTAGATTGAGATTTTAATCGTATTTAATCAAGGATATATATATGAATTTCATGTTGGAATGGCTCAACATAAGGAAATTCTATATATGGGTCCATTATTTGCGTTCTAAAATTCGATTATGATTACGGCATCCCTTTTCATAATCTGAATTTTGAGAACTTGGCAAATTGAAATGGAAATATTATAGCAAAAGACTGGTTTAGTCTTTATGTTAGACATCATGAATCGTGTCCCATATGCTTCGGATATAGGATCGATTACATGTGCTATATTCATCCTTTCTAAAATTTTCCAAATGCCTGGGGCATTATGAAGGGAAAAGGTCTAGAATTGGATATGACTAAAATTATTAAGCAATTGTCGAGGACAATCTAAGGTTTACCAAAGATTGGTTGCTCAAGGACAGTTGGAAGTATAATGTTAATTCTGGAAGGACCATATTGACATAATTTGTAAGGAGGCAACTCTTGTTCAGAAGTGATAGTCAAAATGGAATATGGAAATGTTTCAAAGTTAGAAATTATTCAATCTGTGTAAGATTAGGAAACTTAATGAAAGAAGGATGTTTCCAAGGAGCTGATCTCCTTTGGAATGCTCTGTAATGATTGTTGTCAAGTCTTTCTGACTTCGTGCATAATCATTAAGAGGATCAATGCATATAAGTTTAGAATCTAACAGATTTCAGTAAATGGCATGAATTTGGAATTCTTGGATTTGCAGTAAGGATTTGGGACTGTGAAAAGAGGATCATTGGAGTGATGTTCAATTGATCTTTTTTACAAAGTAAAGATCATAGACAAACATAGTATGCATACTTGGTGTATGGCATGACTAGTGTTTAGAAAACATAGTGTACATGCTTGGAGCATGGGACAACTATTGTTTTAAATTCAAGTATAAAGTTGATAAAACCGTAACAATGAATAATAAGTAATAAGTATGGTGATAAATAAAAGTGTTTATTTATATTCATAGGGTTTGATACCATATTTGATTCATTTATTCTTGTGTTTCACTTTGCATGTTTTGACTTCCAGAATAACTAAGTCGCTCTTCCTGAATGATTAAGTTATTCAAACCATCCACAGTCGGTCATATGTTGGAAGTAGATATGAATCAAGACTGTCATGGGTTGGTTTGTAGAGGTCCAAGTTGGTGGACAAAAGTGGTGCTACAACACTCATGAGTGCTCATAAGTTCTGAGTATTGGATTCAACCCGCGCTCATTTGAATCACTTCATGGATTTTATCACGAGTGATCATGAGACGATAATATCTTATATTCTTCAAACCTAGAGATATGAGTTGTTACTATGAGTTGGTTATACATTGATTGCACGAAAACGCATTGGTAACTCGATGTTATAAAACGTGCCTTTGTGTATGATTCAACAAGTAGTAGAACAAGCCATATGAGTCGAAGTTTATCCATTCCTTTTACCTTCGGGATAAAAGCGATATCTGTAGGCCCCTCGATGATTTAAAGATGATACATGTGAGTGCTTGGCCAAGCCAGGACTGATTTGATTTGTTCAATCAGTCAGTCATCATGAATCGGAAATCGGGAAACAACAAATAGACAGAGAGAATGATTGATAATCCATGTCTCAGTCCATATGATATCTAGAATGGAGGAATATATGATCCCTTATCTAATGGACAAGTCATTGACAAAGGTCAGAGTTCATCGACAAGGTCAGAGTTCGACAGAAGCTTTTGAGAGCTACGATTGCTGATCGGTTCCTGAAGTCATACGCAATAATAGTTTTAGACTTATCCAAGTGGGAGACTGTTGGATTAATGTCTAAGTCCATAACTATAATTGGTAAGACTTGACCCGACCCGGCATGGTCCATTTGGGTTGCATGGCATCATGCATTTGGATAGACTATAATGAGAGAAATAACACTTAAGGTTGGTTAATATATTATAAGTTCTAATATATTAATAAGGTTATTTAATTAGTATTGATCAAGAATTAATTTGGAATTAATTAAGTGATCAAAAGGAGACTAATTAAATATATGGGTTGATTGTGTAAATCATTCATTCTTATATATGTGGGCTTGTGATCCAAGATTCCTTATGTTGGACTAAGTCCATGGGGTGACCCATGGATACTCCATGGAGGTTAAAATCCATGGAGCATAAGGAATGGTTAAAGTTATGAGTTACATGGTGTAACCCTAATAGCCACCATATAAAAGAATCCCATGGCTCAAGAAATCGTGCACTAATGTGTGAGTGTGAGGGCTAGACGATTTCAAGGAGTGTTCAAGTTTCTCTCAAGTTATTCCAAGTGTATTTGGTGTTGTGTGAACCATTTAAGGTGTCACACTTGGGGCACTAGGCACTCAAGCTTCATGAAGACATTCTACATCAAAGAGGTATGTATTCTATCTTGTTATATTTATTATTTTGTATGCTAGATTAGGATAATACCTTGGATGTTCATAATTGTATGTATAATAGAGAAAACATAGATCCAAGGTATTTAGGGTTGCATGTACACTTAGGAGTCTTAGAATGCTCATAACCAAACAATAAGATGATCTAAGAGTGCTGGAGGCTGGGGTAGGAGGCTATAATGATGCTTAAATAGGGTGCAAACCCTTAAAATTAGGGTTTCATCCAGACTGGCAGACTCGCCAAGTCCGAGAATATGGACTCGTCGAGCCGCCAACTTAAACTTCGTGCAAATCCCGTCTCTACTCGACGAGTCGGGCTACAGACTCGTCGAGTACCCCTTAAGAAATGAAAATTACTCTATTTAAATTACCTACCAGAAATGGGGCGTTACAGATGCTTAATGTATAGTTCATTATGACTATGAGTAATCCCATTACGAAAGTATTGGTATCTAAGTCATATTCAAGCATCTAATTCATTCTCAATAGTTTTTCTTTATATATGAGTCATATATAAGACTGAAAATAATTGTATTCGCAAGGTTTACACAAATCAAGTTTGTCTCTACTTAACAAAGCTGCTTCATTAGCTAAAGCATGAAAGTCAAGCTGGTGCTATAGAACATTGTTGATACAAGTAGATGTATTTGATTGAAATTTAGTATTTGGATATTGGAACAATAAAGCAACATATATTGTAATGAATGATATATTGGATATGAGTCTTTCATTAAATAATTGTTGTGTTCTATATTAGCATGTTTAATCCTTGAATAACTAGGTTATTCTAAATGTCCATAGTCGTTCATAGTTGTGGGAGCATCTATGAAGTAAGACTAATATGAGTGAATTGGTGGATTCTCATGGAGATAAGAATGGCAAAGAGCTGCTACCAACTTCATAAGTACTTGATTGGGAGAATAAGTATTGGACTTGACCCGCATCAAAACCACTTTATAGATCGTAGTTAAGAGTGATGTTTTTGATCAAGGTTGTATCTTTTTAATCTTAGACCTAAGATACATATTTGGGACTTGAGATGTAGGGATAGTTGTGCTTAGACATGGTTTACCGTTGTTTCGTAAAGGGGCATTCATAAGGGCCATCGTTGGGTATGACATGAACTGCATTGATGGGCGTATGTAGTCAAGATGATCTTTGTATTCTTAGACCTGAGATACATGTTTGGGACTTGAAGTGTAGGAATTGTTGTTCTTTGACATGGTTTACCACTGTTTCATAAAGGGGCAGTCATAAGGGCCATCGTTGGGTATGACATGAACTACATTGATTGGTGTATGTAGTCAAGATGGGATTTGTCCCTCTTATTCGTTGAGAGCATGACATCTAAGGCCTTAGTTAAAGTTGAACAGTAAATGAGATTGATCGCGATCCATATCTCATGTTCGACATGATGTCTGAGACAAAGGAATAATTGATACCAAACCTTTAGTAACAATTGCAGCTTAGAGCTCCTGGAATTGGCTGTTGATGAGATGACACCCTTCATATGTTGTTAGGGGCATTAGTCCGTTGCTAGACGTCAGCTACTGTCTATGTTAGTCTATAATGAATCTTGTGCAAGTGGGAGATTGTTGGATCTATATGCCCAAGAATCATTATGGAGTGATATTGCTAATAATATATGATCCTGTAGGGTCACACCTTTATCAAGTTGGCACATTTTGTATATATATTATTAATATGATTATTAATAAATAATATCAATTCTTGTATTTTAATTAGGGAATAATTATTATTTTATGAAAATAATAATTATAAGAGAGTATTACTAGTTATTATTTCATATGGTATGAATTAATAAGTCATGCACAATATTTTGGACTAGTTGGATTCTTTTGTCTTTTACCTAAAGACAGTTTATATTTTATAAACTTGGAGTTTATAAAAAATAAAGAATCTTTACCTTTTAAAAGGTATGGCCTAAAATATTAAAATATGGAGGTTGCTTTTCCATGCTTTGTCTCCCATGCTTTTAAAGGCTAGCCATTACTTTAGAGTATTTTAATGGTTATGCCTTACTTTTCATGGGCTATATAAGAGATGTATGAGGCTTGAATTTTTGCAAGAGTGAAACTCTTCTTCTTCCTTCTTTTTCTCTCCAAAACCGTGAATATGAAGACCTTTCTTCTTATGAAGTTTGGTGCTTTACTTTGGTGATTAGAAGCCCTCTTGAGTTGTCTCCTTTAGTGCTTATCGGATTTAAGCACTTAAAGGCTTAAGACACTCAAGAATACAAGAAGGAACTAGCATTCCAAGTGCCTTACTCTTGATGGTGGATACTTGTAGAGAAGATCATACACTTTGATCTTTTGTTATCTTCATCAACACCCCAAAACCAAGTGGGTTCAAAGGCTTCAAAGGTTATCTCTAAAACATCCTATGTTTGGTTTTATTTCATTCTAACCTCTATAAATGGACCATGATGGTGTGGTTTTGTTATGAACTAAAAATAAACTTGTTATTTTTTTAAAAGTCTTCCGTTGCCGGTTTTTGTGAAAAACAAACTTTTATAATTAACGTGTTGAATAAACAGTTGATAAAATGAAAAGAACTTACAAAAATTCTTAAGGAAATGGCTTGAAGAACAAAGCTCCAGGAAATGTTTCATCTTTGATTTTTGGAAGGAAATGAGAGAGTAAGTGTTTGGTGTGTAGAGAGAATTGGTGGTTGAAATGTTGTTGTAAATGATGTTGGTCCTAAATTCGTGTATATAAATGAAGGAAAGATGGGATGAGAAAATGAGAAGTGACACTTACCTGGGTATGTGTAATATAACTTTGGGAAGGTAAGTTTCAACCAATCAAGTGACAACACAAGTGGGCAAGTGGGTGATTAAAATAATATAACTTTAGATATTATTTTATGAAAATGTGATTTAAAGCTTCAAATTTGGCATAAAATAGGAGTTTAGAGGGTTTAATTTATGAAAAATACGAGTTTGAGGAAATTTCCGGCGTCAAAATCTCATAAAATTACAAAAAGGTCCGAAATGGTCAAAAGTCCGGAGTGGGGTTATAATATGCGAGGGGTCCGGAGTGGTCATGAGGTTCCGGAGTGAATTCAAGAGGTTCCAGATTCGATCAGCAGCTTTCGAAGTGGCTTTGGTTCTGGAGGGCATCATCTTCCGAGAATGCGAGATTGTCCGGTGCAAAAAGTTCCTAAGCGTGCAAGGGTTCCGGAACATGCAAGATTACCCGGTTGAGAGGGTTCTGAAGCCAAAACTAGATAGTTTCCGAATCAGAAGGCTCCCGGAGCGAAATTGTCCGGATGGGAGGGTATTCCAGAGCGAGATTGTCCATTTCTTGAGAAGGTGTTCCGGACTAAGAGGGTTCCGGACTGAGAGAAGAGGCTCCGGAAATGAATAGTGTATTCCGAAATGGGCTTGTCCTTTTGAGTTTTCTCCTTCCGTTTTGAGTTGTTTTCAACAAAGGAAGGGATTATGATGATACAGATGTTTATAAAAAGCTAAGAGGGACATGAGAGAGATTTGGGAGAGATTTGGGATATAGAGAGAGATTTGAGATACAAAGAGATATTTGGGAGAGATTTGAGATACAAAGAGATATTTGGGAGAGATTTGAGATAGAAAGGGTTTAGAGAGAAAGAGGTTGAGAGAGATTTTTATTTATAGCCTTTGTTATGGTTTTGGCTCGTAGTGTTAGGATTGTAAACTCCACTACGCCTTGTTTATGAGTATTATACATCCCCAAAGGATTCATAATTGAGTATTATCGAGTTACTACATCACTCACCCTATTTAGGGTTTAGATTGTTGAACATATAAAACTCCCGAGTGATATTTTTTATTAAGATAGCAAATTGTACATTAGAAAATGTAGAGTAAGCCCTAACATACGAGTGTTAGCTAAGTTGACCGTGTTAACTTGCTGACTTATCTTGACCAAAATTGACGGTTGTCACAATATACATAATCACCTCTAATAAACAATCATAATACCAACCTCAAGATGTTAAGTTAACTCCTTTTTCTCGGAGAGGGTGAAAGACCATTTTACCCCTCCATGATCTCAATAATCCATGACTTTAGCAAACCCTAAAAGTTAACGGAAGTCAACACTCGAGTCAACATACCATGTTGACCCAATTCGTCGAGTGCATCTATGCAACTCATCGAGTTCCTTCGTTTCTCTGAAATATCGGGAAAATCCAACTCAACTCGCCGAGTTATCTCGCCCACTCGCCGAGTGTAAGGTCCTAAATCTGAGGATCCAAACTAGTGATAAAAAAATAGCAATCAAACAAAGTAAGAATTGAGTAGAAGAAGGATAAAACCAAGCATGCACACGTTTATATCACAAAAACGTCTAGTACACCATGGATACACACACATGACCGTAAACAGACTGAGATACGTCACCCTCTGACAGACAACTGACACATACTATATATAGGAATAATTAACCGTAAACTAGTTTACGGCCATACACACGTTTACGGCCGTAAACTAGTTCACGACCGTGAACACCAATCTAGCCGTAAACACATACAAACTACCAACTATTACATCCAATAAGACCAAGACACTACCAAGACCTATACAGATGAATGCCTAGCCCAAACCACTAGACTGTGACCTATCAATAAAAGCAGATATCTAAAGGCCTTGTATGTTGATTAAAAGCAGATATCCAACAAGTAGACTTGAATTAACCACGAAAATGATGGAGAACTTGTAGCCGTAAACACTAGAATTAAGTTTGACACCGGAAAGGCTCTGCTACCAATTGTAAGGTCCTAAATCTGAGGATCCAAACCAGTGATCAAACAAATAGCAATCAAACAAAGTAAGAATTAAGTAGAAGAAGGATAAAACCAAGCATCCACACGTTTATATAACAAAAACCTCTAGTACACCAAGGATACACACACATGACCGTAAACAGAATGAGATACGTCACCCTATGACAGAAAAATGACACATACTATATATAGGAACAACTGGCCGTAAACTAGTTTACGTCCGTACACAAGTTTACGGCCGTGAACACCAATCTAGCCGTAAACACATACAAACTACCAACTATTACATCCAATAAGACCAAGACACTACCAAGACCTATACAAATTAATGCCTAGCCCAAACCACTAGACTGTGACCTATCAATCTCCCCCTTGGTTTGTGGCTTGCATAAGCTTGGTCTTCTCTTCTCAAGGATTCTGCAACAGCCTTACATCCGTTTTCTCCAAAGCCCCCATCCAAAGCCTGTTTTCAATGATCCTTGCGACCATCCCCGTGTACTCTTTAGCAACTGCCTCCATGATATCTGATTTACAGATAATTTGATGCTGTGCCAAAGTATGAATATCTCTCTCCATGAACCTTAGAAGATCCTTAGCTTCGACAATTCGATGAACAGTGTCACTGTCTAAAAACTTGATAACAGCAATGGCTGTAACCTCGTCAAAAACACAGAATTCCATGTTATCCAGAAATCCATCCCGATAATGTTGAGGAATTGGAATTTCTTTCAATTGATTAGTAGCGGGCCAAAACAGAATCTTCATTGGTTCATTGGTTCTGGGGTCGATCACCTCCGTGTCTCTTTTGATAAGGGAATTTGCTGTTTTCATTCCAGTAAACTTTTCTCTGACTTGTTTTACCAGGAAGAGCTTGAAATTTGTCGCCTGAGGATCGTTGGAGGGAATGTAAAATGGAGCATTTGAAAGCTCTGTAAGATCGACTTTTGTCCAAGAGCAAAAGTCGTGAGTACTCTTGTAATATTCAGGAGCGCCAGATTTCCTTTTCGCCAACCACAATTTCAAATAAGCATGATATCCCCACATTTTAATTCCCGATCTATTCCCAAACTTGTCTCCAAATCGCCATTTTTCAAGATCAGTTACTGTGAATCGATGCTGGTCTCCACTTCGATTCGCATCAGAGTTTTTCCTAAACAGCTATCCTTCATTCTTTTCAGCAGTAACTTTTCTTTTGGCTTGTTTGATAGTGATTCGAGTATTGGCATTAACAGGCTCAGAATCAAATCGATTGACAATTTGTGTGGTTCTTGGAGGTGGTCGTTCCACAGGGTTGTTGTTTTGAGGAGGCTGGACAGGGTCACTGGAAGGACCTTCAGTAAAGGCTGGCTGATCACTAGGGGTCTTGAATCTATCACTAAATTCTTGAAAGATCTTGTTCTTAAAATCAAAGTAGCATGCAGTTAAGGATCCAAGATGAGTTTGGAGATCAGTTATTTGCTTTGTTTTGGCTCTGTTGTCAGCTTCAACTTCAGAAAGACGAATGTCATGTTGACCTATCAAGACATCTTTCTCAATGATTATCTGATTCAACCTCCCAATCTCAATCTTGAGCTCTGCGTTGGAAGGTTCAGCTCCCCCTGATCTGCCTTCCTCAATAGATATGCCTTTTCCGTGAGGAGGATGGATTGAAGCTTCTTGTGCTGCCAAGACCTGAGCAAGTCTCTCAGAAGCGAGATCATGATCAGGACGTGGTGGGGAGGAACCTCCAGGAGCTGAAGAACTCCCTGCTTCAAAAGTAGATCTTGGTCTTTCATTGATTGGAACTGATGGAACCGTTGGAATTGTTGTAGTAGTGGCAGATGTAGTGATTGCAGGCTGAACTGGTGACGTCTGTTCTCTAACAAGTACTCTCGGCCTTGGATCGAGTCTTCTCCTTTTAACCGGAGGCTGGGAGGTCAGAGTCGTCTGAGGATCACTCACCACTGGCATAGAAGTAGGAAGATCAACATTTAGGGGAGGAATCCTTGATGTTGTGTCCATAACAGTAGTAGCACTGGCCATTGGATTGGAGACAAGAGGTATCACTTCTTGAACATTTTCTACGTCCCTAGTCTCTGTTGCTGGATGAGCAACTTCATCGATGTTGTCAAAGAACGAGTCGATCGTTTGAAGGACAATAATTATTCCCAAACTCAAAGTTCATATCAAGATCATGTGGTTCAGGCAAGTTAAAATTTCCTGATCTAAACAAACCACCACCAAAGATTGAGTCATCACCTTCAAAACCATCTTCTTCACCATCATTTTCACCATCACCACCTGTATTCTCACTCTCTTGAAAGTCACTTTGTACTTCCACGTTTGTCAAGTTGTCATGTTCCTCTGCTATAATTGCAACAAGAGGAACTCTTTCGTCTTCATGCTCAGACCGTTATCACACCGTCTTCAGATTCTAAGTGATCAGAAGATTCTTCAGATTCGGATGAATCACTTAGCTCTGAAAATGCCCCAAACTTCACTAATGGATACTTTCCTTGAAACATGACTTTACCCTTCCAGTTTTGTTTGATTAAGCCAATTGTCTTCGACCCAAGGGACTTCACATCAAGAGTTTCTCCGGCTTTTTCAATCTGTGGGTGTTGCTCATTGATGATCACTTAGAGAAACCTTGGATATGTGAGGAATTTGTCCCTTTTATTTCCCTTAAGGTTATCCACAAGTTCATCCAAAATAAACTTGGAGAAGTTGAATTCAAGTCCTGCAGCCAGAGCAGCGATGGCACCAGTATTCCGTAGAGAGATCTCATCTGCCCCAGATCTTCTCCCTGAAATGCAGCTCACAAAAACATGAGCTAGAAACCTCCAGTATGGAGGTAATAGCTTCTTGATAGTAAGAGGGAATTCTCCTTCATATCCTATCTGGTCTATAATTTCTTGAGCTGAATCCATTGCGATCTCAGTGGGAAGACCTGGTTGATCTTCAATTCTTAGCATCTCCCGAATGATCTGCTCAGTGACTACGACTTTGCATCCTTTGACATTGGCTTAAACGGATTTTGAACCGTCTTCCCTCTGATTAACTGCTGCAGTGTTCCAGAATTCTCTGATGTGGCTTTGGAATATCCCTAGATTGAGAGTCAACGCAGTAGCCAAACAACAATTCTTCAACCCACGGATCATTGACTTGAAGTCACCATGTGCTGCTGGAGGGTCAACGAGAAAGATGGCCAAGTTGTGACTGTCAGCAAATTTTAGTTCAGCCATTTCAATCTGCACTTAACCAAGCCAAGTGAGAAAACAGATTATTTGAACAACAAAGAATAAGTTTTACTCAATAAACAATTTAATTAGGCTTTAATTTTTGATTAAGTGTTAAAATTAATTTTTATTAAAAAATTGAGTTTACGGTCAGGTTTAGAGTTTACGGCCGTAAACCCTTCAACGACCGTAAACCCTTCATCGGGTTAGAATAGCTTCTTAGTGGTCGGAATGTTCATACCTACAATAGTAAACACTCAATTTTCGAGAATCAAACACAAGTAGGATGGATCGATGAACAGTAAATCAGAGAATTCGGGTGAGTTTATGGCCGTAATCAAGAAGAATGAACAAGAAGCGTTTACAGCCGTACAAACGGGTATATATACCCGAACCCAAGTACCCGCTCCAAAAACCATGGGCTGCAACCCAAAATGCCTTAAAATAAAGCCCAATACCCAAAAATTTTAAAAAAACAATACATTTTAAGGACTTAGAAAATAAAATGAGATAAAATAAAAATAAAAAATGAAAATAAAATAAAATAAACTTCTAAAATGAAACTAAAATTAATTGATTAATTTTTAATTTTGATTTTAGTAAAAACAAAAAAATAAAAATAAAAATAAAAATAAGAAATAAAAATTAAATAAAAATGAATTAACACTAATATCATTTTCACTAATGCTAATAAAATTTTTGTGATTATTGGATCAAAGTTATTGGACAACCTGAATCTGTTTATCAGTACCTCCACCTTCATGTCTAGATCTGGTCGATCGCCGGTATTGTGGTCCACTTAAGCACGAAAGACTGTAACAGATTTAGGACATACTACCAGTGACAAGACTTGTGACCCTATGTTCCTAGATAATATTCCTAAGGGACCATTCACCTGACGACGACTAAGGATATTGTTGTCCACCTAAATCAAGCAGCGAGATCTACAGACAACCTTTTAGTTGTTCAATTTTAGTTGTACTAGACCATGTTTCCCGCTTCCTGATATACCCCAATAATCAAGGACTTCCAGAATACTCCTTACTTTAGATGAGCAGACAATTATTATGGGAGAAGTCAGATTTAGAATGCATATGTTGTACACCCAGGTCGGATCTCTTCCAATTATGCAGATGGATTAACATATGACTAACCAGATTTAGAGGGATTGAGAAGTAGAATGGTGCATGTGTTGTGTACCAGGTCGAATCTTTCGATCACGCAAAGGAGAAATCATATGGCTAACAGATAAGAAGAATTTCATAGATAGAGGATGCAGAGAGATAGAGTTGCATATGCTGTAGTCTAGGTCGGATCTTTCGATCACACAGAGGAGGCAACATATGACTAACAGAAAGAAAGCAAGAAATAACCTTCTACATACCTAATTTATCGGAATTCCCCGGTCGCCCTGTTAATACCGGAATTAAGGACAGAGTCCGTACATCGAGGAAAAGTTAAACCATGGTTCTAGATACAGATTATTTAGTGTAATCCGCAGATTCCCATGTATATCTCCCTGCTCAACCTATCCGAGCCTCGTATTGTCAGGCTAAACGGAACTATCTAGGTCAAGATTTGTCAAGTCTCTAGATTCCCTAAGTTCATCTGTACCTAGTCAAGTCCATTTAAATCTTTTGTGCCTACCATCGCATCAAACACATAGCCTAGACGATTCAATCTTGGTACATTACACAAATTCAAATTGCCTGTTATCACCAGAACATATCACTTCCCATCACAACACTTACATAGATACGCTACTGAAAGAACACTATTTTTGGATTTTTTAATTTTTGTTTGGATTTTTTTGTTTATTTCTCCCTCTAAATTTGTGCATGGGTGAGAATGAAAAGTAAATGCGCAAATTTAAACTAACCTAGAATTAAAAATTAGTCCTCAAAGCGTATCATTTTTAAAAATCCCACAAGCACATTGAATCGAGCTTTGTTAAACGGTTTTGTGAACAGATCAGCGACATTATTAGTAGTGGGAACCTGTTCCAACCGAATGAGCGAATGCTAATAGAAATCTCTGATAAAATGCACTTTGATGTCGATGTGCTTGGTTTTCGAGTGTTAGACTGGATTTTTGGCAATTTGAATTGCAACTTCATTATCACAGAAGATAGGGGTTTCTAGAAAATTCAAACCATAATCCATGAGCTGATGTTGTATCCAGATAACTTGAGAACAACAGGCAGAAGCAGCTACGTATTCCGCTTCTGCTGTTGAGGTTGAGACGGTGTGCTGTTTCTTGCACTTCCATGACACCAGCCGGTCTCCAAGAAATTGACACCCACCAGAAGTTGATTTCCTGTCAAGCTCACAGCCTCCATAATTACTGTCAGCAAAAGCATATATATCAAATTCAGAATTTTTCGGATACCAAAGACCCAGTTTTGGGCTGCCTTTGAGATACCGAAAAATTCTTTTGACAGCAATAAGATGTGAAAGTTTAGGATTAGCCTGATATCGTGCACATTGACAAACGGAAAACATGATATCTGGCCTGCTTGCAGTTAGATACATCAACGATCCGATCATCGATCTGTAGTCAGTCTGATCTACCGGTTCGCCTTAAATATCTGGAGTCAACAGGGGTCTTTCAGCCATCGGCGTCAGTACAGGTTTTGCATCTCGAAACCCGAACTTCTCCAGCATATCTTCAACATACTTGGCTTGATGAAGCAGGATACCGGTTGATTCTTGTTTGACCTGAAGCCCCAAAAACATGGTCATATCCCATAGTGAACTAATCTCGAACCTCTTCTTCATCACATTTTCGAATTCCTTGCATAGCTGCGGACTTGTGACCCGAAAATGATGTCATCGAAATAAATTTGAACCAGATGCTGATCGGCACCAACATGCTTGATGAATAGAGTTTGATCAATTGTTCCACGTGAATAGCTGTGCTTGAGCAAGTGCTTCGTTAGAGTTGCATACCACGCCCTTGGAGCTTGATGTAACCCATATAAAGCCTTGTCCAACTTGTATACGTGATTCAGAAACTTCGAATTGACAAACCCAGGAGGTTGATCAACATAGATTTCTTCCTTCACAGCGCTGTACAAGAAGGCAGTCTTGACGTCCATCTGGTAAACCGTGAAGTTCATTTAGGAAGTGTATGCAAGGAAAATACGAATAGCTTCCAAGCGAGCCACCGGAGCATAAACTTCAGTGTAGTCAAGACCCTCAATTTGACGAAATCCACGGACAACCAATCAAGCCTTATTCCGCACAATGACCCCTGAATCATCTTGCTTGTTCCGATAGACCCAGCGCGTGTCGAGTGACTTCTTGCCCTTAGGTAATTCCACCAATTTCCAAACCCCAAGCTTTTCAAACTGATTCAACTCCTCATGGATAGCATCCACCCAGCTAGGCTCATTCAAAGCCATTTCAACATTCTTTGGCTCTATTTGAGATATGAAGCAAGAGTAGAGACATGTGTTAACATCCCCACTCTGACTCCGCGTTCGAACACTGTCGCCCAGCTGACCAATGATGTTTTCGATCGGGTGATCGTGTTGAATTCGAGAAGGTATCTCCTGGCTGATGTCATTGACCAAAACGGGAAGATTGTGAATATTGACAGATCCATCATCTGCTGAATGAACCACCTCAGACGGTCTAGAATCGTGAGAGGGGCTTGCCACGAACTCATTAGCATTAGGTTCGGGAAAGAGAAGTTCCATAAATGTTTGAGTGACAGAGCAAGCATCTCTGGACATGAACTATCTTTCATTAGGAGTAAGAGTAGTGGCATCAACATCTGGATTGTTTTCTTGACATGGAGAATCGGACAAATTCCTTGGAACAGATGTATCCACTATAGGAGTCATAGCAGACACGTCCGGTGGTCTGTAAACAACTTCTTCGTCTTCATCTTAAATCACAGTCTTCGAACCAGAACTGGAACCAGATGAATCATTTGAGAACCCATTGAATAATTTCAATAGAGATCTGTAGTCAAATAACAAATCTGGACCAACTCTAGCATCCGTTGCGTTCTCCTCCAACCAGCGCATATCGAAGGGTTCTACAATTTGCTTTGTCTTCTTGTTGTAGACCCTATACGTCGTGCGAGCAGCATACCCCACAAAGTAACAATCATCGGCTTTGGCGTTGAATTTAGGGTTGGACTCCAGATGAAGGAGGGTGCAAGGACAACCAAAAATATGGAAGTAACTAACAGATGGCTTGTGAACATAGAGAATTTCGTATGGAGTCTTCATCTGAGCTTTGTTGATCAGAACACGATTTTGAACATAACACGCCGTGTTGATCGCCTCGGCCCAAAAGAAAACTGGAAGCTTGGAGTCACATAACATTGTCGTTGCAGTGTCTTGTAATGTTTGATTCCTCCGTTCAACAACACCATTTTGTTGCGACGTCCGAACGGAACTGTATTGACGCACGATCCCTTTTTCCACATAGAAATGATCGAGAACAGCATTCTTAAATTCTGTCCCGTTGTCAGTCCTGAGCGCCTTCACCCGGTGGTTGGTCTGGTTCTCAATCATGACAATAAACTTCTTAATCAAGTCAGCAACCCCAACTTTGTTGGACAAGAAGAAAACCCACATGAACCGCGAGAAATCATCGATCACAACCAGACAATATGAATTTTTGTAGATGCTAAGGACGTTGACCGGACCGAATAAGTCCATATGCAACAATTGAAGCACTTGGTTGATTGAATTAACCTGTTTTGGCAGGTGTGGCTTTCTGTGATGCTTTCCTTGGGCGCATGACACACACTTTTCGAACGTGATAAAGTATCTGACAGGAAGTCCACGCACCAAGTCATTTTTGCAAGTCGATTGAGGTTCTTGGCGTTAGCATGTCCGAGTCTTCGGTGCCACAACATAGCATTGTGCTCGGAAACTTTTGAGAAGAGGCAAGTGACTTGTTCAGGAAGATTTTTGTTCATGTCAATGATATATGCATTGCCGTCCCGTTTTGATTTCACAAGAATCCATTCATCCGGGATGACAATGCCTGGCTTCAGAATCAGACATTCTTTATCGGTGAAATAAGGCGAATAACGCTTGTCACAAATTTGAGAGATGCTCAAAAAGCTATGCTTCAACTCGGGAGCATAATTGACATTCTCGAAACTTAGCACTCCATTTGTGACTGTTCCTCTTTGAGTGATCTTTCCGCCTTCACCTCCCGCAAAGGAAACGTATCCCCCATTAAAGGTTTGAATGTCGCTCAGCTGGGAGATGTCTCCTGTAATGTGTCGGGAACAGCCGTTGTCGACATACCAAGGTCTGGAGACATTCCTCCACAACTGTCCCTGCACAATGAGCGGGGTTAATTAGATTTGGGGACCCAGGTCATTACTATCCTGGGTTGACCCTTAACAATAACAGATTTATCCTTTTGATTTTTCAATTTTGCACCATTACAAGAAACACTTTCACAGGATGATGATGATTGAGCAAGTGTAGATTTGGGCACCCACTGGTATTTAGGTTTTTCAAAAATTACTGGTGATTTTGAAATATTTTTCTTTTGATTTTGCTTTGAGCGTTTGGATTTTCGACCAGAATTGGTCGAAGATTCAGATCCGCCCTTTGACGAAATCGACCTTGGCTTATCCTTATTCGATTTTGGCAAATTATCCGTGGCTTATTTATTTAAAACCTGTTTTTTCATTTGAAGAACAACCCATTTCTTGTTACGATTAACTTTCCAATCATCATCTCGAGGGCGAGATCTTGAGGACTTTCTAGTTAAAGACCTTCCTCGAGACTCGTTCTCTCTCCTTGGTGAGAAAAAATGCACAAATGCACAAATGGATGTGCTTGAAGCAGGAACATCAGTATTGTCAAACAAATCATCAAACATATCAAATAAATTTGAGTTATCATACTTTGACATAGAATCATCATAAGACACAACATTAGATTTGGAATCAGAAACAAAAGCAACATCATTAGAAACAAAAACATCAGGTTTAGAAACAATCTTATTATTATCAGACATATTTTCTTCAGTTTCTTGCTTGAGTTGACTTAATGGTTGATCTGCATAAAAAGTAGAAACATTAGTATTTTCAATCTGATGACCACATCCCGACACAAATACAGTAGGTTTGCCATATTTGAGATGTGGCTCTCTGTCCATTTCCTCTTTTGTCAAAGGGTTATACTGATAGGTGTGATTAAAAGGAGGAGGCACTTTATCATACCCTAAACTCTTTGACTGATTATCTTTAAATCTTAAGCTGTGTTCTATCATAGATGCAACTAATTCACTTGACACATCAAATTGTCTGAAATTAAAATCCGCATTTTCAAACTTATTTTTTAATGTGTCAAGCTCAACAGTCACAATGACAAGTTGTTTCTCGATAAAGTTGTAGCTCTCACATTTATTGCTGTAGTCTTCTTGTAATTTTCTAAAATCTTGAGTCTTGATTTCTAATTTTTCTTTTAAAGGTCTTTGGCCTTTTCTAAGGGTATAATCTTCATACTTAAGGTCTTCGTTCTCTCTTGTTATCAAATCAATTTGCTCATGTAAAAATTTAACAGTATCAATGCATGTTTGAGAGCAAGAAATTTGACTGACCTCATTTTTCTCAGGCTCAGGGGAAGTTTGAACCATGAAAGCAAACTGTAGTTCCATCATTTCTGCCTCTGGATCCTCTTCAACTTGCTTGTCAGGGACGTCATTAATCTGGGCCAAGTAAGCATTTTCAGGTCCTGAATCTGATCCTCCCAGTCAAATGATTGAGCCACCACTGCCAGATTCGCAGTTTGATTGTTAGCAGCAGCTTCCCTGTGGCTTTGGACAGTCTCTTGCAAAGTGACCAGGTTCATGGCAGTTAAAACATCTTAATTTGCCCTTGTTGAAGCCAACCTTCTTCTCTGCGTTCATTCCCTAGTTGTTCTTTCCTGTTTTCTTTGCGAATTGCTTGGCCGTGAACACGGCCATGACAATCTGCCAGGTAATGTCCATCTCATCGACATCCTCTGGGTGTATTTGGTCTAAATCAGCAAAAGAAATCTATGGAGGTAGTTCTCCAGCCACGAAGGCATTGTAACAGTTCACCAACCCAGAAGCTAGAGCCATGTTCTCTTCGTCTTCTTTGGGAGCAGAGGTAGCAGCAGGGATTGGAACAGGGGCTTTTGAGGAAGAGGCTGCATATGAATAATTCATGGATGGTGGAACAACCTGCGATGGTGTTTGTGGAACAACGAAGGCTTGATTTTGTGAAATAGGTGCAGTAAAGGATGAAAAAGCATTGTTTGAAGAAACCCCAAGGTTTGCAGTCGAATAAGAATTCACATGGTTGATTTCGCTCTGTTTGTCATCAAGATCACATGCTTTGATGATGACCATGGTTTCAGCCAGACTAAGTCGGTGAAGATCTTTTGTTTTCTTGATGACTGCAACATTCATATCCCATGCCTTTGGGAGAGAGTTAAGCAACTTCTTGTTGATTTCTGATCTTGGCATTGAGATACCGGCTGAACTCATCTCAGTGGTAAGTGTGATAAAACGTTGTAGTTGTGCTTCCAAATTTTCTCCAAGAATGTGATTGAAAATATTAAACTTCTGTCGCAGCATATCCTGACGGCTTTGCTTCATATCCTCATTTCCTTCATACACTTCGATTAAAGCTTCCCACAAAGCTTTTGCTGAGTCATAGTCACGAAAACCTTAAGCAATCTCCGGAGATAATGCCATCGTAAGTGTCGCAGGAGCCCTTTCTTGTTCTTCAATTTTCTCGAAATTCGTGTCTGTGTAATTTGCAAAATCTTTGTCGATAACGGTTCCATTTGGAAGAGTGGTAGTGATTCTAAGTGGACCTTTTAGAATATTGTGCCAAACTTTGAAAACCTTCATCTTGATGTATTTTCCTATCCGATATTTCCTTTCCGGGAAGCCTTCAGCTGATAACAAACGAGGAATACGTGTGGTTGTTCCCATTATGGAGTCCAGTTCTTGGTAAGAGTTTTGTGAATCCATATTTTGTTTTGTTGTTTTTTTTTGTTTTTTTAAACTGATTAAACAAACAAAGAAAATGGTCAAATAACAACTAAGAGGATTCACGGCCGTAAAAGGTTCACAGCTGCACACGAGTTCATGGTCGTTCACAACAGTTTACGACCGTACACAGTCAAAGTTGAAGCTTTCACGGTCAATGAAGAGATTACGTTCGGAATGTAGTTCACGGTCAATAAGCTTTGAATGGTTTACGGCCGTACACTTGATCACGGCCGTACAAGCTTCAACAAGGTTTAACCGTAAACAAAAAAAACAGCAGTTTTTCAAGCAAATTCTGATCCAAAGGCCTTGTATGTTGATTAAAAACAGATATCCAACTAGTAGACTTGAATTAACCACGAAAATGATGGAGAACTTGTAGCCGTAAACACTAGAATTAAGTTTGACACTGGAAAGGCTCTGATACCAGTTGTAAGGTCCTAAATCTGAGGATCCAAACCAGTGATCAAACAAATAGCAATCAAACAAAGTAAGAATTGAGTAGAAGAAGGATAAAACCAAGCATGCACATGTTTATATCACAAAAACGTCTAGTACACCATGGATACACACACATGACCGTAAACAGACTGAGATACGTCACCCTATGATAGACAACTGACACATACTATATGTAGGAACAACTGGCCGTAAACTAGTTTACGGCCGTACACACGTTTACGGCCGTATACTAGTTCACAGACGTGAACACCAATCTATCCGTAAACACATACAAACTACCAAATATTACATCCAATAATACCAAGAGACTACCAAGACCTATACAGATGAATGCCTAGCCCAAACCACTAGACTGTGACCTATCACCGAGTTTGCGTCATTTACATACTTTTGGGGGAAAACCCTAACCAACTCGTCGAGTTGGCTCACCAACTCGTCGAGTCCCTTCAGTCCATTCTCTCATTCGAGTTGGCTCACCAATCCAAAGCTCAATAAAGGGTTTAATGCATGAAAGTTGGCCAATAGCTTGATAAAGCTTGAATCTTTAGGCCTAAGGGACCTCATACTGTCCAGATCTGAAGTTTCATCTTCAAAGCATGCTCAAACAACTAAGGGACTCAAAGAGAAGATGGAAATGACCATAAACTTCCTAGAGAAGAGATCTAACAAAAAAATCGTCAAGGTATTAGATTTTTACCTCCAAATGGCAGCTAACACTGAAAGAATACTGGATCCAAGGGTTCCTTCTAGTTCCAAGCCTTTTTTCTCCTCAAACTCCTTCAACTAATGCACCAAATCACACACTTCTGGCCCCTCTCTCTCTCTCTCTCAGATGATACCAGCTCGTTTAGGGTTTCTCTCAGGGTGCTAAAATGATCAGGGAGGCGGAATGAAGGGCTTAAGGCTCTTTAAATAGGGTACAAACCCTGAAAATTAGGGTTTCCACACTCAGCTCCTACTCGTCGAGTTGGGGTCCTCCAACTCGTCGAGTAGACTCTAAAAATCACGCGGATATCTCCATCTCTACTCGACGAGGGGCCTCCAACTCGTCGATTTCCCCTGCCAAAATGAATATAATAAATTAAATATTATACCTGGGAGTCGGGATGTTACAATTCTCCCCCACTAGAATCAGACTTCGCCCTCGAAGTCGTTGTAGAAACTATTTAATCGAGTAATGAAAATGAAATCAGAGTAATGAGAATTATGAACACCTAGAGTTAATAAGATCTTGTTTTAGCTCAATTATGCTTTCCAAATACAGAGAGAGTTTAGACAGAACACAAGACTCACTGTTGTATCTATCTCTAAGCATCAACCCCTATTTATAGGAGAAACAGAAAGCATACAAAAAATACAATGGACTCGACATTACAGATTCAAAACTAACAATGCCTTTGTAAATAACATTACATAACTTTCGACACCTTACAACAAAACTTCGACTCTTACAATCTCCCCCTTTGTAAGCAGTGTCGAAATCAAGTTATCAAAAATTGAGCAACCATATGTAATGCTCTTCGAATCTCCGCATACCAATTCATGACCTTTTTCAACTCAGCTTTATCCCGTTCATTGTTCTTCTTACAACATGGTATCGGAAATTTTGCAGCATATTCTCGAAAAGCACATCCTTTGTTATACTCAACACACGAACAATCTTCACAAGCGACCACACCTCCTCCTGATCCTTTTCCAACACAGCCTGAAATCTCAGCTTCATATGAACAAAGTCATCTTTATCCTTGAATTGATCAACAATCTTGTACTAAGCTGTGAGAAACATCATTTCATTGACCAGAAAATCAAGTCGATTCATGTCAGAGTTCTCAATAGCATAACTTTTCCTTGGCTTCTTCTAGAACTCATACATCTCATTGTAAGCAACTCTGGCTTCGATATTTTCATAACTATGCAACTTTCTTGGATCTCCTTTGTTCAAAGTAGAAGGATCATTTTGACGAAGCCTCAAAATACTTTGAATTTGACGTTGTTTCTCTATTTCTGCATCTATCTCAGCCTTTCTTTCTTCCTTTGACTTCTCAACTACAATATTTTTCCCTCTATCTCGATTTGTTGTAGTTTCCTTGGGTTTCAAAGCACTCCCTTCACCAGTTGATCCAATTACAATGCCTTTTGCAATTGGCCTTGTAGTTGTGACAGTTGACATTACTTGATCAACCTTCGAAATTATCAGTTTTGAAGTAGGAACATGAGTTTTAAACACTTTACCAACAAATTTTACTTCTTCATTCGAAATCCCAGAAGCACCTTCTCCTTTACCAACATTTTTCTCTTCCCCCCCTTGCACCCCTGTGACAACAGGTGGGGCATTTGTTAGTAAGAGATTGATTAGCTGAGACAACGGGGCTAACTCCTTCTGAATTGTAGCTTCAAACAAATGAAACTTCTGAGTTAAGAACTCAGGAGTTAAAAGAGATGATGATCCAGACTTCGAAACAAGCTCCTTCAATTCAACAAGCATGGCATCGAGTTTACCAAAACATTTAACATCAGCAATTGCTTTTTCTTCAAACTTGGGAACAATAGATTGATGTGTCTGTACAAACTTAGTGACTCCAGTAGCAATAATATCAACTTTCTCAAGTACAGAAGAATACTTTGTATTCAACTCATTGATCTCTGTAGACACATCGACCTTCATCTCTTCAAGCTTCTAATTCACATTTTCCCGAAATTTTTTACATCTTGCAAAAAAAGAACATGATGTTCCTTGGCAACACGTTTCAAATCCCTGAGCTCCTCATTAAAATTCGAAGACTTAGAATTCAATCTCAATTCATTATTTTTATCCATAACATCAAGCTTGTCTTGAATTCGAGATTTTGAATCTTGTATCAACATATTCATTTTATTCAGAAGGCGAAGCTCTTGTGCTTTGATCATCACATCTACTTCAATTTCAGAAACAAAATTCCTACCCACTGCATCAGCTTGAGATTGACGAATGGAATTAAGTTTCTTGTTGAGAATCTTGAACTGTTTCCCAGACATAAGCATGTGATCTGGAATATCTTCTTCTTCTGGATCAAATTCGAGATTAGCAAATGAACCTCCAAATCCTCCATCATCAGTGTCATCATCATTGATAGGTTTAGGTGGATCAGTGGATTGAGATGGGAAAAGAGAAGTGATGGGTTGATTTATAAGTTGATCAAAAGTTCGTGAATGTGTGGTTTTAGAAATAGCGGTGACAAATGGTGGTAAAGAAGTATCAGTAGTGATGGTAGAAGTTGCGAAAATACCTTGAGTAGACTCTGGGTTTTCTTTATTCGAAACTCCTTCACCCATGTTGACATTTACATCCGTATCAGATATGTGTGTAGAAATGCTTGAGGTTCGAACCTCCTCATGAGATGACTTGGTTATCGAAACCTCGGGTGGTATGACCATAGTCTGCTCAGGAGTCAATACTTTGGTAGAATCATTAAGAACAATAGTTGTGTCTACTGTAGAAGTTTTCACAGAGCTACTGGAAATTCCTTTCTCTTCGAAATTCTTTTTCTCTGTCTTCTTGAATGAAATAGCACCCTCTGAAGTTTTAGGAACTTCTTCTTCTTCCGTAGAGTCTTCCTAAAGAATTAATTTTCTCTTCTTAATCTTCTTTGAAATATCCTTTGCAACATCCTCAGCCCTTCGTTTCTTGGAGGATGGAGAAACTGGTACAGGAACTTCTCGAATAACAAGACCTTTCCTGGTAACATGTGGCTTTCGTACCATTAAAGGAGAAAAACTAGAAGACCTTTTAGGAGAGTTTCGTTACTTATGAGCTTTCTTTTTGAGACGCTTGAAAACTCCAGATTTCGAAGGAACAATTTCCTTAGTAGGCTCAATAAAATCAGGCTCAACAGGCTTATCAAATTTCTTTGGAACAATAACTTCTTCAGTAGTTTTCTTCTTTGGAGACTTAGCACGTTTCTTCTCTTGAACAGGTTTCGAAGGACTCACTTCAACCTTCTTAGACCTTCGAGATTTTTTTGAAGAACCCTCATCAGATCGTGGGATCAAAACTCCAGTAACAATTGACAGATTAATGGTTTGCAAATAAGCCATTAACACTAGATTCGAAGGATCAACCTTTTTGAGCATTGCATCTGGAATCCTTGCAATGTTAGAAAACTCCTCCGCATCCTCTTCAACTGTTTTTGGATAATTATACTTCAGAAATTCAGCCTTTAGTTCAGAAATTCTTTGCACGTAGTTGAGCTCTTGTTAACACACCATCTTGTGGATTTCCAAGCACTTGTTCCTTTGGATGATTTCTTGTCCATTTCTCCAATGGTGGATATGCTGGATCAAAATCCAATGGTGCATCTTCAAACATTTCATCATTCTCAGATCCTGCAACAGAAATATTATCATTCGAATCATGAAAAGTTTCATTTTGATTTAGAGTCGACATGTTTGGATCATTTTGCTCCCCCTCGACATTATCTTTATTAGGATGCTCCCCCTCAACATCATCATCAATTATCCGATTCCCCCCTCGAAAGGATGCTCCCCCTTAACTTGAGAAGACGAATGTAAGTGCTCCCCCTCCACTTGATCATTTAGCAGACTTTCGCAATTTCTTGGAGAATTCGATGTTGAACTCAAATCTATAACATCTTGTGTTAATGTCGAATTTTCAGAATGCTTTGATGCTTCAGATATTCGATTATCATCAACATTAATTTCAGCATCAGCAGCTTTATCTGGAATACCAAAAATTAAATCATAATCAAAATCTGTCTAATTAAGAATCTGAGATTCAACATTTGATTCATTAATAATTGATTTTTGATCAAAACTTTTGTCGATTCTTTTAACATAATAATCATCAAAAGTGAGATTAAACGTTTCTTCCACTTTTCATGTTCGTTTATTCAACACTCGATATGCAACCGAATTATGAGAATATCCCAAGAAAATTCCTTCATCAGCTTTGGACTGAAATTTCGAAAGATTATCCTTGAGATTTATGATAAAACACTTGCAGCCAAAAACATGAAAGAATATTACATTCGGTTTTCGGTTATTTATAATTTCATAAGGAGTAATGTTTAAACGACGATGAATGAATGATCTATTTTGAGTAAAACACGCAGTAGAAACAGCTTCAGCCCAAAGATATTGAGGAAGATTCACATATGTGAGCATCGTCCTTGCTGCTTTGCAAAGAGAACGATTTCTTCTCTCAACAACACCATTCTGCTGAGGTGTATATGGTGAAGAGAAATTATATGAAATTCCTTGGTCAACTAAGAATGAATCAAGAATGGTATTCTTAAATTCGAAACCATTATCGCTTTTGATCTTTCGAACTTTCTTCTTTAAGCTTGTGTCAATGTTCTTGATAAAATCAATCATTACTTGAGCAACTTCAGATTTTAACCTGAGGAAATATACCCAAGTAAACCGTGAAAAATCATCAACAATAACTAAAATATACCATTTCTTGTTGAGTGTTTCAACAGTCGATGGTCCACATAAGTCAATGTGAAGTAATTCCAACAGTTCAACGATCTTTGAGTCAATTACAACAGGATGACCTTTGCGATGTTGTTTCCCTTGTTCGCAGGCATATCCTTTCACATGACATTTGTGATTGTTTCCAAACTTCACGAATCCTGCATTCTCTAACCTTCGATAATCATGCAAGTTCTCCTTCTTTCCAGTCATGTGACGAGAGCAACCACTATCAATGTACCACTTGTCGTCATATTGCTCGTCACACAGTATCTGCATTTATTGAAAGAATTTAGGTAACCAAGGTTGTTTGGGTCCTTGGTTATTAGTTTTAAAGACATAATGAAATGAAGACCCTAAAACCCAATTACGAACTTTTGATTTGAAAGTATCAATTAAGTCCACATCATTAGGTAAAGGGGCAGAAACATCATTTTTAGAAGGTTTAGGATTGTCACCGACTTTCGCCTTTTTCTTTTCAGTTTTTTTCTCAACTATCTTAACATTCAAAATTGGTTGCAATGCTTTCATAGAAGGATTTGATTCTTTGGAAGATGAACTTCCACTTGAGGATTCATTCAAATAATTCTCATAGGCTTCTTGAATTTGTTGTTTCGAAAATTTGCCAGATTCAAAAGACTTCCCTTTGCCTTCAAGCCAATAATCTATGTTCTTCACATTAGACAATCCCTTTGTGTACGTAACCTTGGAATTTTGTTTCGCAGAAGGATTTGGAAAATTTGGTCATTGTGGATTGAACTTAACATTCGATTTAGAACGAATATTTTCAACCTTTCGATTTGTGACATTTGTTTCAACATTTGTTCTATGAGGAAATCGATTTTGAAAATTCTTTGAATGATTTGGAAGATGAGGTTGTTGAAAGTATTGATTTTGTGAAAAATTTTGTTGTGTATAAGAAGTATTTTGTCTTGTTGAATGATGAGTTGGAAACTTCTTTGCTGGTTTATTAGAAGTTTGTGAAAAAGATTTAGTGTTTTGAGGTATGGATTTCAAAAAACTAGTTTGTGAAACGGATTGAGACAGGGGCTTTTTAGATTGAGCGGGATTTTTCTGAATGTCTGAATGTGTTGAAGACATAGTCTTAACAGAATTAGACATTGTCTTTTCAGACTTTTTCTTTGTCAAATCATTTTGTTTCTTTCGAGACTCAACAATTTGCCAAAAAAATTTCTTTCGTGCTTGTCTCTTCGAAATTCCAATATCTTTCGAAAACTTGTCAATTTGATCTTTAAAATCTTGTGAATTTATTTTGACAACTTGTTTGTTTTTCTCATCAGTTTGTTTTGAGATTTCTTTCGAAATTTCACGTTTTTCAACCCATGTTCTTTGAGATTTATGTCTTTGAAAAGTATATGTGTTCTTTGTGAGATTGTTTTCGACAGTGCTTTGATTTGAAAAGAATCCTTCATCAGATGTATGCTTGTTATCTTCTTCAACTAATTTGTTAAACTCAGGTTTGATGTTTTCGACATTCCTAGTTGTTACAAACACTTGATTGGGAAAAATGACATCATCTATGCATTTGAAATTAGGATACACCACCAAATTTGTTTCGAGATAATGATCACCCTTCTCTGTCATCACTTTGACGAATTTTTCAGTATCTCCACACACCTGATCAACAACAACTCGTAGAATTTCTGTTTCCAAAGAAACATGATTTGTTGTGGTTGATTTGTTCGACACATCATTATCATCCTCATCATCACTACTATCAGTTTTACTATCCCTCACACTCACATGATCGAAATCACAAACTTTCGAAGTTCAAGGTTTGTCAGAGTCATCCTTAACCAACGAATCATTACACTTTTCTTTGCCTTTAGACTTAGATGTTACATTAATGACAGACAACTGAGAACAATCGACATCCTCAATTTCACTAAAAGTATTAGAATTATCTTCGATATCAGCAAAATTAGATTGAGAGTCAGATTTCGAATTTTCAGTTCTTTTCAAAATTTTGATTTGTTCAGTTTTGGTCAAGGTGTCATTCACAATATTAACTAATTCATTTGCATCAAGATATTCATCTATTTTCACAATCCCATAAGCAAACCTATTATCAGGAACTCTATCAAATTCAGCTATGGGTTTCTCACAATCATAAGATATGCTATCAACCTTCTCTCTTTCAAAAGCTAGAAAAGGTAATAACTTCCTATGTTGTTCCTTGCTTATGTCAGATGAATGATGCAATGTAGTTAATTTTGCATACAAACGCTTAGCCGAATTACAATAAATGTTTCTTTGAGCTAACAACATCCTTACATCTTTATGCAAATTTTCCCTGTCACACATAACATTTGTCAATTGAAGTTCTAGATATTCTACTCTCCCTCTCTTTGAATCCAACCGCTTCTGTGTCTCTAGTAATTGTGTAGTAGATTTCTTAGCTTCATTACTAGCAGATATAACCAAAGCATCGAAATAAGCAACAATATCATCAAAAGCAATTAATTCAGAATCATAAGCATTCAAAGGAATATTAAAAGATTGAAGAATAGAATGTACCTTCATGGTCATTGGGGATTTGTCTCCACTCTTGGTCATAAAACAACGACCAGTCTCCTTTTCTTCATCATGTTCCTCGAACTTAGCATACATTGCACCATGTGTAGGATTACGCATCTCCTCGTCATCGGAACCAGAATACCAAATCTGATAAGTTCCTTCATCCTCACTTTCTCCTTTTGCCACCAGAGACAAACCGTTTGCTTTTGCTCTGACTTCCTCCATAAGTTCAACATAATATGCTTCATCTTTAACCTTGTTTTTCTTTTCCTCTTTCTTCCGAAGCATACAATCATTTGCCATGTGATTAGCACCATGACAGTAGTGACAGTCGACACTAGAGTCTCCTTTGAGCTTCTTTTCAACTTCCGAATCTTCAGACTTTGATTCTTTCTTTTCAAACTTCTTCTCCTCATTCACTTTTCCAGAAAAACTCACTTTTACTTCACTAGTCCTTGCTTTCGAACCAAATGGCTTCTTATAAAATTTCTTCACTTTGTTTTTTGAGTAAAAAGCAATGGCTTCTTCATCTGAGTTAACAATTAGACCTTCATCATTAGAATTCTCTTTTTCTGCAACTTCTTTCTCAGATAGTTTCGAAACTAGAGCAAGTGGTCCTCCCAAACTTATCTTTGATTCTTCAGCCATTTCAACTACTTCAGGCTCATGAGTTTTCAGCAAATTGTAAAGATCATTCAGAGTTGAAGTATCGAAACTCTGTTGAGTTTTCACCATGAGACTAACATTTCGCCATTCTTTTCTTAAGCCGATAATGAAGGTGAGATTAAACTCCATGGCTGACCTGGTTATTCCATTACGATTGCATTTATAGATAAGTTCATTCAATCTACCGTAATAAAGTTTGATAGATTCGCCTTCCTTTTGTTTGAACTCTTTCAATTCGACCAAACAATGCTTCACAAAATTGATCTTCGTCTTTTCACTCCCTTCAAAATTTTCATTAAGAGTGTTCCAAATGTCATTAGCAGATTTACAACTCCTGATATAGTTGTAAACAACTGGAGGCAATGCACCACGTAATTCCATCATACATCGTTTCTCATGCTTCTTAAGCCTTTCAGTCTGTTCATTAACACTTTGAGTACCAGTTTAAGATCCAATTGCCTGAACATTTGGAGGAGGAATAATATTTCCAGTCGTACACGACCAAAGCTCCTCATCATTGCCATTTAGATAGTCCTCCATGCGATCAACCCACTGATCATAGTACTTTGGGATGAGCATAGGAATCTTCGTAGAAGATCCTAGCATATGAGAAAAAGATGTCATGGTGTTCATGTTGAAGTTCGTCACGGACGTACGGATGAGATTTTTTTAGAAAAACTTCAGTAATTTCGAAAAAAATGGATGAAATGATCAGGAAATTTCAAGCAGAACACTCGATTAAACAATTCAGTTGCAGAATCGAATAAAAACTGTAGATCAAAGATGATTTTCAATAACAAAAGGTGCGGAAACTTTTGAATCCAAAATATGATTCAAAATCCTTTTGATACAGAATGAAAATCAGATCGCAGAAGTATGATTCCTGCTCTGATACCAATTGTAGAAACTATTTAATCGAGTAATGAAAATGAAATCAGAGTAACGAGAATTATGAACACCGAGAGTAAATAAGATCTTGTCTCAGCTCAATTATGCTTTCCAAATACAAAGAGAGTTTAGACAGAATACAAGACTCACGGTTCTATCTATCTCTAAGCATCAACCCCTATTTATAGGAGAAATAGAATGCATACAAAAAATACAAAGGACTCGACATTACAGATTCGAAAATAACAATGCCTTTGTAAATAACATTACATAACTTTCGACACCTTACAACAAAACTTCGAATCTTACAGTCGTTCCTCGGAAACAACTCTGGGTACTGCTCACGCATCTCAGACTCCGGCTCCCAAGTCTACTCGGATCCCTTCCGATGCTACCACTGAACCTTAACCAAAGACACCTCTTTATTCCTCAAGACATTCACATTCTTATCCAAAATCGCCACTGGCTTCTCAATGTAGTTCAGGCGATCATCAACCTGAATGTCCTCTAAAGGGACCACTGCTGTCTCGTTGGCTACACACTTCCTTAGCTGGGATACGTGGAAGGTGTTATGAATCTGGCTCAACTCTGCAGGCAGCTCTAACCGATAAGCTACCTTACCCACTCGGCAATCAACCTGAAAGGACCGATGTATCTAGGGCCCAGCTTGCCTCGCTTCCTGAATCGGATCACCCCCTTCCATGGGGATACCTTCAGAGGACAAAATCACCGACCTGAAACTCTACCTCGGATCGTCTCCGGTCTGCGTAACTCTTCTGACGACTCTAGGCTGTCATCAACCTCTGTCTAACCTGCTGGATCTGCTCTGTTATCTTAAGCGCTATCACTCTCTGCCCTACCTCTCCCCAACAGATAGGAGTCTAAAACCTCCTCCCGTACAAAAGCTCGAAGGGAGGCATCCCAATACTGGAGTGATGACTGTTGTTGAACGAAAAATCAGCCAAGGGCAAGTAAGTGTCCCAACTTCCACCGAAGTCCATAACACATGCCTGTAGCATGTCCTCGAGCGTCTGAATCGTCCGCTCGCTCTACCCGTCTGTCTGTGGGTGGTAAGAGGTGTAGAAATGCAATCGAGTACCCAAATCCTCATGAAATTTCTTCCAGAACCTGGAAGTAAAACACACATCCCGATCCGACACTATTGATGTTGGCACCCTATGTCGTGCCACCACCTCTCGAACGTAGATCTCGGCCAATATCTCCGTAGAAGAGCTCTCACTTATAGCCAAGAAGTGAGCACTCTTCGTCAACCGATCTATAATCACCCAAATTGTATTGACACCTCGTGAAGTCCTCGGTAACTTGGTACTAAAATCCATGGAGTTCTGCTCCCACTTCCATAGGGGAATCTCTAAAGGCTGCAACTGGCCATGGGGATGTTGGTGCTCTGCCTTGACCTGACGGCAGGTCAAACACCTCTCGACTACCCATGCCACATCTCTCTTCATACAGGGCCACCATAATCCTTCTTCAGATCCAAATACATCTTAGTGGCCCCCGGATGGATCGAGAATCTCTACCTATGAGCCTCCTCCATCAAAATAAGTCGAGCTCCACCCGGATATGGCACCCATATCCGCCCATGGTAGGTCATAAGCCCCTAACTATCATTCTTAAACTCAGTAGTCTGCCTGATCACCCGCTCTCTCTTACGGTTCTCTGGTCTCATGGCCACCACTTGGGCCTCTCGGATGGTAGCTAACACTGGAGTCATCACCGTCATCCTCATACACACGTCTGGGATCGGAGCACGCGCTACTCTACGGCTCAGAGCATCAGCTACCACATTAGCCTTGCCAGGGTGATATAGAATCTCACAGTCGTAGTCTTCCACTACATCTAACCACCTTCTCTGTCTCATATTCAGGTTCGGCTGATCCATAAGGTATTTCAGACTTTTATGGCCCGTGTATATGCTACACCGGACACCATAAAGATAGTGGCGCCAAATCTTGAGGGTGAATACCACCGCCCCCAACTCTAGATCATGGGTGGGATACCTCGTCTCGTGAGGCTTCAACTGCCTTGATGCATACACTATCACTTGCCCCCTCTGCATCAACACAACACCCAATCATGATATGGATGCATCACAGTAGACTACAAAGTCCTCTATTCCCTCTGGAAGGGCTAACACTGGAGCTTCGCACAATCTGTGGTGAGGAGTCTCGAATGATGCATGCTGCTCAAGCCCCCAAGCAAAAGTAACACCCTTCCTGGTCAATCTGGTGAGAGGAACAGCAATCTTGGAGAAATCTCTGATAAAGCTCCGATAGTAGCCGGCCAAACCCAGAAAACTCCTGATCTCGGATGGGGATCTCGAAACCTCCCATCGCATAACTGCCTCAATCTTGGCCGGGTCGACCAAAATCCCATTCTGCTTAACGAGGTGTCCCAGAAACTGGACCTCTCGTAACCAGAAATCACACTTGGAGAATTTGGCATAAATCCTCTCCATCCTTAATACTCCAAGAATCTCCAGAAGATGTTCCTCATGCTGTTCCCTAGACCTCGAATACACCAAAATATCATTGATGAACACGATCACCGACCGATCCAACATGGGTCTACACACCCGGTTCATGAGATCCATGAACGTTGCCGGTGCATTGGTGAGCCCGAAAGGCAGCACCACGAACTCGTAATACCCATAACGAGTCTGAAAAGCTGTCTTCTGAATATCTTCCTTGCAGAACATCATCTGATGATACCCAGATCTCAAATCAATCTTGGAGAACCAAGATGCTCCCTATAGCTGATCAAACAAATCGTTGATCATCGGAAGTGGATAACGGTTCTTGACCGTCAACTTGTTCAATTCTCGGTAATCAATGCACATCCGGTGTGAACCATACTTTTTATTGACAAAAGGGATCGGCGCTCCCAACGGCGAGCTACTCGGTCTAATGAAACCCTTCCCCAACAGCTCCTGAAGCTGCAAGGATAACTCCTGCATCTCAGGCGGCGCAAGGCGATAAGGTGCCTTGACAATTGGTGCCGCACTCGGAACCAGATCGATCCGGAGCTCCACCTGTCTCTCAGGAGGTACACCCGACAATTCCTCGGGGAAAACATCCGGGAACTCACATACTACTGGAACATCGGAAATAGAACTCGGCCTCTCATAGGAAACTCGCGTATCCATCACGTACGCTAAAAAGACCATGCACCCCTATTGTAGACTCTGTCTCGCCCTGGCGGCAGAGCAGAAAGCTGATCCCGATATAGTTCCCTCGCCATACACAGTTAGAACTCCCCCACTAGGGTCTCGTATGGTCACCATCTGACGCTCACAGTCAATCATAGTTCCAAACCGGCTCAACCAATCCATACCCACAATGACATGGACATCACCCATCGCTATCGGCATCAGATCTATCGGAGACTCAACACCGAAAATCTCTAATACACATCCCCGAAATACATCAGTGGTAAAACTGCATGCTCATCGGCTATAGAAAACTCTCAGCGGTCGACTCAACGCCTCACGTCTAACACTAATGTGACGACTAAAGGTCAAAGACACGAAAGATCGACTCGCACCCGAGTCAAATAACACCAAAGCTGACACAGAATTCACAAGAAAGGTACATATACGAAACATAGTATAAGCATAAACAAAACTCAAAATATCATGAATAAGGAAATACGTACCAGCAACGACATCAGGTGCTGCGCGGACCTCCTCCGCTGTCAGTTGGAAAGCTCTCCCACGATCTCTCGAAGTCTCGGCCTTCACTGTCGGCCATTAGTAACGCGTAAAGAAGCAGGAGAAGAAGCATGGGATGATCCCTGAGTGAGTTGAGGACACTCAGCCTTCCGGTGGCCAGTCTGGTTGCAATGAAAGCAAACAGAAAAATCCTTTGGGGCAGTCTGTCGCTATATGCCCCTCCTTGCCACATTTGTAGCAAATCCCTGCTTGACAAGACACCTCGTGGATCTTTCCGCACTTGCCACAAGTGCGGCCCTTCTGGCCTCCTGCTCTCGAATTAGCAGGCTTAGCCCATTTCGTCGCTGTCTGCGACTGCACTGGTCTCCTGTCCCTCCCCTGAGACTCTCCCTCCTCTCTGTTCTGAAACTCCAGCTCAATCTCTCTCCTCCTGGAATTGGTCTGTAACTCAGCCAATGTCCGATATGAGGAGTTTGCCATGAACTCCCGAATATCTCTCCTCAAAATGCTCAAATACCAGCTTACACGTGCCTGCTCCGTAGACACGTGCTCAGGGCATAACAATGTCCTCTCATGGAACATCCTCGTAATCTCTGTCACTGTCTCTGTCTTCTGCTTGAGAGATAGAAACTCCTGGGCCATATTTTCCCTCTTCACCTGGGGAACATACTCATCTCTAAAGAACTAGATAAACCTCTCCCAAGTCACTGCTGCATGGTCTCCAATAGTAAAATCAGTTGTCACGAACTTCCACCAGTCCCTCGCTCCCAAACGAAGCTGATTCAGTGCAAACCGAACTCTCAAATGCTCCGGACATGAACACGTAAACAAACATCCCTCGATGTCGGATATCCATCTCATAGCAGCAATCGGGTCCTGAGTCCCATCAAACTATGGTGGCTTTGTGTTGCTGAACTCTCGGAACAGCAACGAGTCACCCCCTGAGGCCTCGCAGCAGCTACGGCTGCGGTGGCTGCGGCAGCAGCACCCTCTGTGACAGCAACATATCGCTCATCAAATGTCTCAATCAGTATGGTCTTAATAGACCCGACCATCTCCTGTATGGCCTCTCTGATAGCTGTGGCCACCTCCTCCGCAATGATCCTGCAGATGTCTTCGTCGCTAAAACCACTGCTCCCAGGGTTGTTGCGGGTAATCACCATGGTGTGTCTGAAACACAACACGAAAATTATTAGAGACTAGCTCAAGCACACACATCATTACCCACCCCTACATGCTCCTTAGTATCTTAAGGTTCTTACTTGGGTCGCATACAAATCTGGTGCTTTCAGTAGTACGGGCCCAATACTACCTTCCACACCAACCTGTAGTCGCCCCAAGTCCTCCTCCAAGGATCCTAATTCACAAGTACTCTATCCCTCACAGATGTCAAACTACTCTCTCAGAAGATCTCTCAATGCACATCTAGGTATCTCTCCTAGATTACTCCCCGATTCAAAACTCTCTCTAAAGGATTCCTGTTAGGTACTCCTACTCAGCACATACACAAAGCAAATAGCATATCATATCAATCAATAGCATCCCTTAGGCTAAGGCATCATGAATCAGGCAACTCTAGCTCTAAATTCCTGAAATACCTAGCCTATCCTCTAGCATGCAGCTCTAATAACTCATAAGCATCTCATAATATAAACAAGTAATGGTATTTTGGGAAATCATCGTTCGGGCTCTGGCTGATTGTACACACTACTTCATCTCGTTTTCTCTTAAAAGCTCTTCACTCGTTTTAGAAAAATCATTTCTTTTTAGAAAATTTCCTCAATTCCTTAGTTTGAGTCCAGACATACCCAAGGATACCTCCGAATCCCTCAAACCAAGGCTCTGATACCAACTTGTAACATTCTAAATTTTTCAACAAATTTTTTTTCATTTTTAAAACCACAATAAACTTAATTTCACATTTCTCAAAACCAAAGTATAAGTTTTTCAAAACACAGGACAACAAAAGGTGTGACAATATCCCAGAATCCTCAAAACATAATCTCAAAATGGTGTGTACAATCAAGTCGACGCCTTCCCGCGATCCTGAGAGGTACCTGAAACACATCACACACAACACTGTAAGCACGAAGCTTAGTGAGTTCCCCAAAATACCAAACGCATATATAATTAGCCTCTCATGGCTATAACGCGGTAAAGACCCTCCGGTCATGTGTTTCAGTGAAGACCCTCCGGTCCCACAGCTCGGTTTGGACCCTCTGGTCCTAACTCAGTACAGCACATAATAATACATAGCATAAATCACAAGACAAAATGCATGATATCACATAACTTAGTATAATCACATAAGACCCTCTGGTCAATAACTCCATTAATACCCTCCGGTCTTGCAGTATTACCACTCAGGTAAGTATAGTGAGAAGACTCACCTCGTAGGTAGAACAAGAAAGTCTTGTACTCAATGGTAAGTCTAGACTCCACCTATATATATATATATATATATATATATATATATATATATATATATAATCACCTCTAATTAACAATCATAGTAACAACCACAATATGTTAAGATAACTCCTTTTTCTCGGAGAGGGTGGAAGACCATTTTACCCCTCCATGATCTCCATAATCCATGACTTGACCAAACCCTAAAAGTTAACAGAAGTCAACACTCGAGTCAACAGACCATGTTGACCCAACTCGTCGAGTGCATCTATGCAACTCGTCGAGTTCCGTCGTTTCTCTGAAATATCGAGAAAATCCAACTCAACTCGCAGACTTGTCTCGACCACTCACCGAGTTTGCATCACGTCCAGACTTTCGGGGGAAAACCCTAACCAACTCGTCGAGTTGGCTCACCAACTCGTCGAGTCCCTTCAGTCTATTCTCTCATTCAGATGTTTTTAAGCAGAACTAAGGTCCCATACTCTAGATCTAGCCTTCCAAGACTGAAATACGATGTAAAGCTGCAAGATGGAAATTGCCATAAACTCCTCTTCAAAGCATGCTCAAACAACTAAGGGACTCAAACAGAAGATGGAAATGGCCATAAACTCCCTAGAGAAGAGATCTAACAAACAAATGGTCAAGGTATTAGCTTTTGACCTCCAAATGGTAGCTAACACTGAAAGAATACTGGATCCTGGGGCTCCTTCTCGTTCCAAGCCTTTTTGCTCCTCAAACTCCTTCAAAGAATGCACCAAATCACACACTTTTATCTTCCCTCTCTCTCACAGACGATACTAACTCGTTTAGGGTTTCTCTTAGGGTGCTAAAATGATCAGGGAGGCGGAATGAAGGGTTTAAGGCTCTTTAAATAGGGTGCAACCCCTTAAAATTAGGGTTTCCACACTCAGCTCCTACTCGTCGAGTAGACTCTAAAAATCACGTGGCTATCTCCATCTCTACTCGACGAGTTGGGGCCTCCAACTCGTCGAGTTGCCCTGCCAAAATGAATGTAATAAATTTAATATTATACCTGGGCGTCGGGATGTTACACAATCTCTTTACCAAAAAACTCACATCTTTTTTTTTATTAAATTTTTTTTAATCCACATTTTTTATTGAAAAAAAACGAATATCCCGTTGTTCACGATTTTTCGTCCTCTTTCCATAGAGATCCATGTTGATAAATAAAAAACGAACTTTTTTTTCGAAAAAAACCTACTTCATTTTGTTATTTTTTTCAATATTTAAGTTTATTTTTTTCCAAAAAAAAAATCTGATTATATACAAAAAAATATTAATTTTTTGTACTCTATTAATAAATATCAACACCGATTAAGAAAAAAAAAAAGAAAACTCGATCAGATTCACATTGTGAATCTAAACTGTAAATATTTCAATTTGTAACATTCACAATGTGAATTTGACTTACTATTTCAACTATTTGATCATTCGCAAATTAACTTAGTGAAACTTACATATTAATAGAAATATATTCAATGTAGTTGTATAATACTTTAAAGTTTTCATTACTCATAAATTAGTTTTGTAAAATTAACAAATCGATTTATTCACATTGTGAATCTAACTTACTATTATTCACAATGTGAATCTGAGCAGTTTCACAATGTGAATCTGAATAGGTTCACAATGTGAATTTAAACTGAAATTTTAATTTTTTTTAACATCAATACGAATCTATGTTTAAAAAGTATCAAAAAATGTGAATTTTTATATATTTATTAAATTTTTTCTACAAAAAATAGACTAACTTTTCAACAAACAAAGAAAATGAAGTGAGTTTTTTGAAAAAAAAAAGTTTATTTTTTTTATATCAATATAGATCTCTATGGAAAGAGGACGAAAAATCACGAACAATGGTATATTCGGTTTTTTTTTCCGATAAAAAACGTGACCTAAAAAAAATTAAACTAAAAAAAAGGAAGTGAGTTTTGTTATAGTCTGATGCATAGGCGTCCATTGTAAAAGTCTACAACAATTCTTTTGCCATTGATCGCTTTAAATTTCAATGCTTTGGATTGATTCCTTGGTTCCTTGATTAATAATGGTTCTCTATTGAAATTTTTCCTGCTTTTATATGCAATTAGCCCAATATATTTTTCGGTTTTATAAAAGCTGTTGATATTTTCAAAAACACATCATGTTTTTTTTTTCAGCCAAGGTTTATATATCTCATGCATCTAAAACGTATTTATACATATAAAATTAGACTTGTCAATTGTCAATGGACTGGATTGAAGCGAATCACCTTTTAAACTCGTTTAATAAATTTCAAAATTAGATCCATCTTTTTCTAATAACCCTTAAGATTTTAAACAATTGAATTCATACATCTATCCATCAAACTTGAACCAATAGACAATATTAAATTACACAATTATGATATGATGAGTGCCACAAAGTAATATATCTCAAAAGATAAATCTCTACTATAATAAGAATTATATTTTAATTAATATTCAAAATCCAATACAATAATAATTATATTTTATATTGTAAGAACCCCTTATTTCAAGTCAATAAAAGTAAAACTTGTTAAATAAAAGTCAAACACGTCAAATTATAAGTCAAATAATTTTAATGTTTAACATTTAATAATTAGAAATCCTTTGTTTGGATGATTTCGGTTTTGGGAATCAAATCCCATGTCTAGACCGAAAACACCATCCTTTTTAACCGAGAACCACTCCACCGAGATCCTCTATTGGACCAAAATCAGTTTACGGTCAAGACCGAAATCATGCGAGGAAGGCCCACCTTCGGACCGAAAACTAGTTCTCGGTTGGTCTTTAGGACCGATATCTCCTCTCCTTGGACCGACATCACTACCTTTATCGAAGCTTGGACCGAAATCAACCTTTCCATATGAAGTATAGGACCGAAAACACTTTGTTTAAGGCCCATTAAGGCCGAAATCTAATCCTATATATATATATATATATATATATATATATATATATATATATATATATATATATATATATATATGTTCAACCGAAATCTAAACCTCATTTCTCATTTCCAAAACCGAAATCCTTCCCATTTTGCTCTCAAAACTCATACGAAATCATCATATCTTCATAAGGATTTGCCCAGATTATCATCAAATCTTCATAAGTTCCTCAAGAACATTCATACCATCTTCAAATATTCATATTTCGACCCAAGAACACCAAGAACATCAAGAACACCAAGAACACCTTCAAATAATTCCTAAGGATTTTTGTTAGTATTTCTTACATAAACTAGTGTTTTCGAACATTTTAAATTATTATTTCGCTAATTTAAATACGATATCGTGTATAAATATTATTAGGATATGACTATTCACACGAGTTCTAAACCGATGATCATCGCTATCACTTCGTATCCAACACACATTCGATGTGAGTTCATACCCCTACGTTTTCACTATTTTTCAATGTTTTAGGGTGGGGGGGATATAGTAAAACACAAGGAATCTTGTGTTAATATTCAAACGATGTCAAACTGTTTTAAACTGTATCAAATTGTTCAAACTATTTCAACTGTTATATATATATATATATATATATATATATATATATATATATATATATATATATATATATATATATATATATATATATAAGATTCAAAAGGCTTAGGACTAGTGGTTCCGCTTTAACTCCTTTTCCTTCTTTGGATATGGGCTTAGGGTAGTGCAGGCCACTAGTCATTTTAGTATGGTTATAATATCACTCACAATAAGCATTAACTAAACATTTTGGTTTACGGGACAAACATAACTTCAGTGATTTTATTTTAATAATAGATCTACATTACACTACTTTACAGTACAACTGGTGGATTCCAGGCACACACATACAAAGGGTTTTCATACAAATACAACACAATACACTATTTTCCAAATGCAGTACAACATACATTTCTCGGAAGCATTCATTTATATGGTCTTATTTAATAATAAGACTACAACATACTATTTCAGAATACCATATCACACATACATTTTGGTCTTAAGGTCTAAGACTACATTTCGTTTATAAAAGAAAATGTTGGATTTTCTGGAGGAACACACTAACATTTTTTTTGAATAAAGACAAACTTCTAATACAAAAATGCTTATGAACTCACCAACTTAAATGTTGATTCACTTTCAAAACCACTTGTATTCTCAGGGAACCAGTAGACAGGTACACTTATAGGTTTTTGAGAAGACGGAGCATCATAGCGTCACGTCTTATAGTTTTTCCTATACACTTTTGGTGTCATTCAAACAATGTTACGAACACAATGTAAACTGTATATTATCAATAAAGTGGTTGTTATTACTTTGATTACTATTATTCAATTGTTGTGATACACTACATGATGTCATCCACCTCCGAACGTTTTCGCTGTTCCGGTTTGGGGGTGTGACAGATTGGTATCAGAGTATTGTTTATAGTGAACTAAGTATATCAAACCATATAAGGTACACAACTATAAACACAATGGGGCTAAAGCTCTCTGACTAAAAGTATAATTTTAAAATATAAGTATTTTAAAAGAAGTATACGAACATGCATACATACCAGAAACAGTATCACATAAAGAACCACATAAAAGTATTTAGATGAGTTAGATGCTGCAGTTAAGCCTAGACAGTGATGTAATCATATCTGGGATAAATATAGCTTGATTAACTATATTTATTTGAGATACGACCAACATGTGTTTGGGAGTGATTGTAGTGTTGCAACAAGTCTAAAACTTACCAACTCTATATACAAGAGGAACTCTAGAACCAAACAGGAAGTTAAAATAATATAGGAGTATTTTATGGCACTATAACACTAGAACAACAACATTTAGGCGTCGATCGTTATATAACTAATAGTCGAGAAAGGCCTTCTTACCAGAATCAATCATGTGAAAACAAAGGACCCTTGCTGGTAGATCTATAATTGCTAAGTGTATACGATAGGTTTATATATAACTAAGATTTTATAGACTTAGAATTTGTGGTTTCTCTTTACTTCCTTTTCCTTGTTTAGATGTGGATATAGAGTAGGATCACTTATTCGAAGGTCTATTCGATCTTGGTTATATATAATTTGTATACACTATGTGATTATAGGAGGACCCGGTATGGGTCACACCATACAAATTCATTAAAAATATAAGTATAAATTTCATAAATTGAAATTTGCAATTGTTTACTTATTCTAGTAGACTTCTATTGGAAATTACCGATAGAACATTATAAAAGTCAAGATATGATGCGTTTAGAACTAAGATACATCTTGTTCAATATCACATGACTCATGACCACTATAGAGGACTTAGCATCATGTGACAACTGGCAAAATTAGAGCCAAACCAAGTCAAAAGATATACAACGTATAAGTGAGAAACACATTGTAACCTTGTCACAAATCACCCTTAGCTTTGAGGGCATGTTTATTTATGTAAATACAAATTGAAAACCATGTTTATATAAGTTATTATATTAATATACTTTGATATCCATACTTATATAAGTTATGTATGTGTATATATTAAAGTCCATGAAGTGTTAAGCATTGGAAAGTCAACTATAGTCAAAAGAGTTACATTGTTTTATTAATTAAGACTTGTAGCCCTATATATGAGAGTTTTCAGCCACATAGGACCGAAAACACTTCTTAGAAACACTTAAATGGCCGAAAAGTCCTTGGTTAGAATTTCTTGGGACCGAAAACTCAAAATTAAGGCCCATTATGGCCGAAATCTCCATGTATTGGGCCAAATTCATGTATAATAGTGTGATTTCGGTCAAGTTGTCTGAAATCTCCTACATATGGACCGAAAACACACTTTAAATGGCCAAGTGGTGCTACTGGATTGGTCAATGTATCTTCCCAATGTGATATTTGCTCTTACCCAGGTAAATATCACTTCAAATTGTCACTTCTTACCAACTTATTATCTCATGTTCACATATACACGAATTAGAGCCTTCACAAAATCATTCTCAGTAAACTTCTCATTCTACAAATCTGTCTCAAGGATCATCCCTAAAACCATTCTCAAAGTTTAGAAGTTAAACATCGCAGGAGCTTCAATCCTCAAACTTGTTTTCCTTTTGAATACATAGTAAGTTCTTATGATCTAAGTATCTTTCTATTACATTTCATTCTAGTTTCATATATATTCACACATTATTATGTGTTTAAAAACCATTAGGATTACGAAATCTTTCCGGTAATCTAGCTCGAAGTCACTATTTCTATCCCGATATCTACCCGAAATCACACATATGGTGAGTTCATACCCTTACATTTTACAAGCTTTTTCAATGTTTTTAAGGGGGGGGGGGGAATATAAGTAACTCAAAAGAAATTTTACATTAAAACACAATCATATAAATGTGTTTATTTTCTAGTTCTACAAAAATGTGGTGAAAACACGAAATGGTTTTACTACCAAACCCGTATTTTAAATACGGGCAAAGTTTTGATAGAAACACAACGATATGGAAACACATACCAAACACTTCGTTATATTTATGAAATATATGTATATATATTTATATAACCCTATAAATATATCTTGATTAAAAACATGATTTTATACTAAACTATACGAATGCAGTTAACGAAACTTTACCCCTTTGTAACCCGTTGAGCAAAGGGTATAATTATATAAAATGCATATATAATTATTTCTCGTCGTTTTTCTCTATTATCCTAGACTCAGTGTAACACCCCATTTATTTAATAAATAAATAAATAAATTAATGAACAAATACTAGCCCTAAAATAATAATTATATATATCAAGGGATGGTCTCGAAGAGCTAATTGTCAAAGTTTTATTAGTTGGGGGTTAAAAGTGTAAGTTTCGGATTGACTTTGTAAGTATTTATGAAGGCAGGGACTAAATGATAACTTCTGGGACTTCTTTTGAAGAAATTCTGGAGGCTAAGGGGTTGTTTGGTAAATTATGGACTTAGTATGAAAAGATTTATGAGGGCAGGGTCTGTTTGGTAAATATTGTACCTAGGTTGTAATGGATTTTTAATGCTGGGGTTTAAAGGGTAAATATGGGAGTTATTTTGAAAGGATATTTCTGGAGAGGGACCATTTATGCCATTATGGAAATGACTTTTGAAGGGCATCGGGTATATATTTATCTTAAAGAACCCTAACCCTAATCCATGTTACAGTCGTCACCCTCCAACCTTATACCTCCCTCACTGGCCGCCACCCTATTCTCCCTTGCTTCTCCGACCACCGAGCTACCACGGTGCCTTCCGTTATTGCTGAAGACGGAGACTATCGTGTGATGTCGACGTTCAACCGGTAGTGAAGGGGAAACAGATCGTAACCGCCATCTCCGGCCGTTAGAGCCACTGTTGTCGCCGTGCCGCTGCTGTTGCCGCCACTTCGCGACCGGAGCGCCACCACCACTGCCGTATTTCTTCAGCCGGCGATGTGTGCGCTGTGTTGGTGTCGTGTCCATTAGAGAAGTTGGAAGTTGACGACGGAGCTGCCATCGCCGTTTCTCGCTGCTCGCAGTCGTGGGCTCCCCCGAACGCCACCTTGTAGCCATCGCGACATCACCGCTGCTGCCTAATGGCCGACGAAGACAAAGGCTGCTGCTTCGATGTGATTCAGTTGTCGAGATCGCAACCCTAGCCGCCACCCCCGCTGTTGGGGGCTGTTGAAGATGATAAGCCGTTGCTGCCTCCATCCGCCGTCTGCTGCCGCCTTCCTGACGCCACCAACCACCGTGGAAGGTGGCTGTGTGCGTGTGCTGCTATGTATTTAGGTGTGTGTGTTGTATGTAGTTTCATTTGGCCGGAAAATTGAGAAAAGGCCACCACCACCACCATGAGGTGGTGGCTTCCACCATGTGCCACCGCCGGCCACCACAAGGTGGTTGTGTGTGTGTTTATTCTCTTAAGTGTGTGTTTATTTTGGGATGAAAGATTTGTACAATGTAATTAGAAAGTGGAATAATAAAAGAAAGCTCAAAACCACCACCGTATGGTGGTGGCTACCGCCGCCTGCCGCCACTGGCCGCCGTGTCGGGTAGCGGTGTGCCTCGTTTGCATTGTGACTCGTTTGGGATGTTTGGACAAGGGACTAAACCCTAATGGGCCTAATAAACCCCAATGGCCCTAATAAACCCTAGCGGGCCCAATGAAACCCTAATGGGCCCAATGAAGCCCTAATCGACCTAAAAGCCCAAACATGTGACTAATGGGCCTAATGAACCCTAATCGATCAAAAGACATAGCTATTGGGCCTATTGGACTAGTATGGGGTTGGAAACCCTAATTAGGATTTAGAAAACCCTAATATTGGATTTATGGGCTTGGACTTATCGGGACCCGCATTTGGGCCATCGGAATGGAATTGTGTATTAAGCCCAATTGCACCATATGATTTATTTAGAAGAGTGATGGACTTAATGGATTACGTCCTTAATGGGTTAAGTGAGAAACACTTAACCCTAATCGTCATTTTATGTGAAACCCTAATTTCACTTGGGTTTATTGTTGGGCCTTTCTATTGGGCCTTGATGATTGGGTTATTAATGGGCCATCCAAGATCAAGCAAATGGACTAGAATAATTAATGGGCTTTGAGGTAAGGCCCATATGAGGAGTTGGGCCCAATTTGGAAAATTGGGCCATAGTTTAGGCCTTCATGATTATGAGATGTTGGGCCATTAGAAATGCCAAATATTTGGACTGGACTAAATGGTTGGGCCTTAGAATAAGACCATGTAAAGGTTTGGGCCCAATTTGGAAAATTTGGCCATATGTTGGGCTTTGACTCATAGTTGACTGTTGGGCCTTTGGATTGGCCTTGGGCTTGGATCAAGCTAAGATTGGGGTAAAACAGTCTTTTACCCCAAGCATGGAATTATGGTTATGTACTGGAACCCAATTATTAATTGGGTGATGTTTTGATATTGACAGTTCGGGAATCTGTCATCCATCAGCTGGGATTGTGTCTACGGGACTTCAGCAGTGTGAGGTGAGTTACCTTCCAATAGAAGTGGGTCTAAGGCACCAAGGGCGGCCCACTTGTAGTTGATTACAGTTGAGATGATTGTCTTTGTGATAATTGTCTGGATTGCTACTACCTGGTATGTTTATGTGCTAGCATGATATGTTATATGTGATAGTGGTAGTAGGAGGGGACTAGTCCCCAAGTTCGGTTGTTAGGACCGAAGGGTAGGTCGGGCACCCCAGTTATGCCTGACATTATGTTTATGTTATGATATATGTGGTAGTATTAGTAGGGGGTGAAATAGTCCCCGGAGTTCGATTGTTAGGACCGAAGGGTAGGTCAGTACCCCGAATGGCTTGACACGGGTAGGTCGGCACCCCAGAATGGCCGGAGCGGGCAGGTCGGGCACCCCAGAATTGCCCGACAGTATGCATGCTATGTGATTGTATGATATGTGGTATGATGGGGGAACTCACTAAGCTTCGTGCTTACAGTTTTCAGTTTTGGTTTCAGGTACTTCGTTTTCAAAGGAAAGGAGCCGGCTCGATCGCAGCGCATCACACTATGTTTTCCTCACATGAGATCCTTGGGATTACACTCTGATACGGTTTTTATGATGACACGTTTTGATTATTGACATATTGGTTTTAACATGAGATATCATTATGAATGTTTTTATATTGATGGTTTTATGTTATAACTTATTTCAAAATGAAATTTTTGGCCTTGAATTTTAGGATGTTAGACTCAGAGGATAGTTACAGTTACAAACATTTTAGTTCAAAAACACGTAAACTCGTTGATTAAACTTTGTGAGTCATTGTCTTCATGGTACATTACAAAGTACACATGAAAGTCTCGTTTTATAACCAGAATCTCCTGTGTGGGGAGCGTGATATTGTGTATAATTCTATACGGGACTGACAATCTCGCACCTTAATTGTTAGCTACAGTTAGACCGAAAGGTCTCGGGTGACAAGAGTCATAACATTCCGACGCCTGAAGAACGTCGCTTCAGGCCATCTAGGTCATCAGCACGGTTATAAAAACTCAAATAAAGCAACAACGACACTTTTTTGGTTTACGCAATAACAGTCTTCAAATGGTTTTATATATAAATAAAATTAAATTAACATTATCGTAAGTATGTGAAAAACTTATACATTTTCGATCTTGATACAGATAAGACTACATCTCATTTTATGGAAAATATAGGATTTTCTAGTAACAAACAATATTACATTACAACGAGAGGTTTTACAATCATTCATGCAAAACACTTATGAACTCACCAACTATATGGTTGATACTCTCTTTTCAAATAACTTGTATTCTCAGGGAACCAGTAAACAGGTAACAACTGGCTTCTGATGATGGGACGCTAAATCGTCTATTCATCCTTTTGAACAACATATTGTAATTGATATTTTGAAAACATGTAAACACTAAATGTAACTATTTCAATTATATATATATATATATATATATATATATATATATATATATATATATATATATATATATATATATATATATGTTGGTTGTATTTGCTTTGAACATTTATATTCAACTGTTATGATACAATACATGATAGTCACCCGCCCCCGGACGTTTCCGCCGATCTGGTTTGGGGGTGTGACACATCACTTCCTCTTTAAACCTTATAGAAAAAGATGCCACCAAGAAGAAATCCCAGACGTGTCAACACCTCAGCAACACCACCACGCCACCGCCACCACCTCCACAGTTTGACTCTGCTGTCTTCCAAGCAGTAGTAACAGCCGTGGTGGTAGCCGCCATGACACAAATTAACGCAAGTGGTACTAGTGGGGCGGGTAGTGATGCCAACAATTATAACCATGGAGAAAGTGTCGGACACCCAAGGGAGTGTTCCTACAAAGAATTCACCAACTGCAAACCCAAATCCTTTAATGGAAGTGGGGGAGTCATTGCCCTAACACAATGGTTCGAGAAAACAGAAGCAGTTTTCGACATTTGCTCATGCCTAGAAGGAAGCAAAGTGAAGTTTGTTGCCTGCAACTTCTCTGACAGGGCCCTTACATGGTGGAATGGCCATGTCAAGTCACTAACCCTCACAGTGGCTAACTCAATGGGTTGGGAGAACTTAAAAGCAATGATGATGGAAGAATACTGCCCGCGGGGCGAAGTGCAAAAGCTAGAGCAAGAACTTTGGAACCTTACCATGACAGGCTCCGACATAGAAGCTTATACAATTAAATTCAGTGATCTAGCAGCTCTATGTCCCGGGATGGTTACCCCGAAGAGTAAGAAAATAGAGAGATATATCTGGGGACTATCTCCACAGATCCAAGGGAATGTACTAGCTTCAAACCCTACTACTTTCCATAGCGCCAAACGCTTGGCCCAGAGACTCATAGATCAAGGAGTCCGCCAAGGCGTGATGGCCCTCGTCCCTGAGCAAGAAAAAGGGGGCGAGAACAAGAGAAAGTTATGGAATAAAAAGAAGAGTCAGCTGTCACAAGACTCTGGCAAGAAATAACAGATTGTGGTTGTTCATGCTGCAACTACGCTTGGTACCCTAGCACCAGTGAAGCAATATGTTGGGAACCTACCGAAGTGCAACAAGTGCAATTTCCATCACCACGGACCCTGCCAGGATATGCATTGCAATAATTGCAACAGGAAGGGGCACACTGCCCGTTTCTGTAAGGCACCTGCACAACCAATCACCCAAGTCCCCGACGTTGGAGTGAACCAAGCTTGTTACGAGTGTGGTGAAACTGGGCACTTCAAGAAGGATTGTCTGAAAGCAAGGAATGCTGGCGTTGTGGGAAGAGTGTAGTGACATAAGAACATGGTTTGGCATGCGGAATTAAATATTGCACAATGAACATGGTGATTTCGTTGTTCAAGAGATGTATTGAATATGTATGGTGTTACAAAAAAAGGGATCTAGATCTAGTCTACATAAATAACACACACTTACACACTCACTTTTACAGCTCTCAAGCACACCTCCATAAGTGGACTAAACCCACCTTATATATAGGTGTTTACATGTCTCTCTCTCACTCTCACAAACTCATGGTTCTAAAGGCTAATGCACCACATGCAAGTGGGTTTTACAAAAGTCAAACGTTTACAAAGTCAAACATGAATAATTTTGCACCCCACCATTCTCCCCCTCAAAGTTAGGAATGAATGACCCACTTCAATTCTTCCAAAATCGAGCAACTACGCGATCCGAGCCTCAAAGGTGACACATGTCGAAACAAACTTCAATCTTCAATTCTTCCATGATTCTTCAATTTGGGCTCTAGGATGTGAGACCATACAAACCGAGCATCAACGAATGATCACGAGCTTCTCAAACTCCAAATCAATCACCCAAAAGTTGAGCATAAAAACACACCCCAAAAATCTTCAATAAAACCAAACCCATTTTGAAAATAAATCATTTCCGAACTTCCAATTGCATCATTTCGTAAGCTTCAAAAATTCAAGGTCACTTCGGTCTTCAAATCCGCGTAATATGAAAAATTCAAGTTCGAATTTCCATATAAATTTCTCCCCCTTTTTATAATCGAAATTTAATTATAAAACCTTCAAGGAAAGAGAACGTGCTCTATTTGGAATTTTTCGTGTCAAAACTTTGTGCTTCAATCCGGAAAATCCAAAAAACATCTTCAATTTTTAGCATCGTTCACGGACCGCCTTTGACAAAATTTCTCAAAATATGGGTATAAATTGTCAATTTCAAAATTCTACAGTGACCCGGTGCGCCCAAAACAGTAAAATATGCAAAACTCTCCCCCTTTTCCAAAGCTGGGTAGAAAGCGTCAATTTGCACAAACTGCAGGGGCCTGAAATGCATTTTCTTCAAATTCTCAACAAAAACAGTCCTTTTTCGAATTTGGGCAAAAACTGCCAAACATTCGAAAGTATAGGGATTGCTTTCGAAACTCTTCCTTCTTTTGTCAAAACATACGAAATGTTGTCCTGTTGCCCCAATCATACGAAGAATACCCCAAAATTCGAAATTTCAGACAATTTTCGAAATCGGGTGAAAAGTGTCAAAAATTCGAAACTTCAGTTAATTGTCGAAGATGCCAAATATTCGAAATCAGGTTAAATCATTCGAAAATTGGATTAATCATACGAAGGTTTTTCTATTTGTCAAACTGTCGAAACTTGAGGGACTATATTCGAAACTTTGCTTTTCTTCTTCCCTTCGTACAAAATCACCATTTTACCCTTCGTATGATTCCTCAATAACCCCTTCGTACAAATCCCAAACACCCTTCGAATCAAATTTTCTCTTCTTCGTTAATTGATTCTCAAAACATTCGAAATTTACCAACACCAAAACTTTCGTTTCATTATTTCCCCAACTCGTTTCGTTAACACAGGTCATCGATTCCAAACTTCCATTTGTTCAAGTTTTCAGTTCATCGACTTCCAGTAATCATATGAACCAATTGATTACCCAATCCATACCCTTCGATAATGTTTTTGACAAATCTATTTCCCAATCCATATCCTTCGTTAATGATTTTGAGAAATCGACTCCAAACCCAAACACCAGGACCCTTCGTTATCAGTTACTTAAGCAATATCCAAAATGCAAAACCCATCTGTTCATCATCTAGATATCGATATCTACTGACCCTTCGAAATCAATTATCACACATCAATTTTCAAGCATGTGACTGCAATATCATTCAATTGTAAAACCATTCGATATCAAACATTCGAAATCAAATCCCAATTTTTTGTCATCATTCAAGCCAAGTATACAAACTCGATGCTCATAACCATTCGATTCCCAAACCAAATCATCTAAGAACAATCGAACACTGTTCTTCAATCAACCATTCAAGAACCAAAAGCTAATCATAAGAAATCGCCGATCAACAATCAAAGAGTCTCGACCTCAAGGTATTCTCTGTTCGAATCCAATGAATGACTATCGACAATTAACTCCAAAATGAAGGCAATTCGAACACAATATCCAATACCAATCATCAGTCAAGATCAAAATCAAAGTCAAATGCTTGAAATTTCGACTTAAATTCCAAATCATTTGATTCCAATCAGTTTTTGTTCGATTCCAAATAAGCCCTAGATTGAAATCAGATTCATGTTTGATATCGATCAATACCACATGATATTAGCCTAAATCGACTTTAATTTCTGATTATAGAACTTTCGATTCCAGATCCAAATCACAAAAATGATCGACTGGATTTAGCCACTAAGAATTATGAGTTACAAACATAATTGATGTACAACTGATGAACTCGGGTTACGAACCACCAAGAATGTATAACTGTTGAATTGTTGGAGTCATACATTTAGTTATTGGATCAAAGTAAATTTTGGGCTCATAATATTCATGAACAGTAAAGGATTCGAAGATTGGATCAAAGAAATTTATGGGCTCAATAATATGAAATTGGACATGAACAGTAACATTCGTTTTTGGGAAAATGATTTTAATTTTGAAGTTTGATCTAAAAAAAATTAATTGGATCTTCAAAGGGGTTTCAAACGAAGTCGATCTAATTGAGTCAAAACGATCAAAAATTAAAAACGCAATGCACGATTCAATGAGATTAAGAGAGATCATAGAGAGAGACTCACCAAAAATTGCTTCAATTGTGACAAATGTTGCCAAGCCGAGAATCGTTCTTCAAAAATCACTTTGATCATTGAAGACCCGCTCTGATACCAACTGTAGTGACATAAGAACATGGTTTGGCATGCGGAATTAAAGATTGCACAATGAACATGGTGATTTCGTTGTTCAAGAGATGTATTGAATATGTATGGTGTTACACAAAAAGGGATCCAGATCTAGTCTACATAAATAACACACACTTACACACTCACTTTTACAGCTCTCAAGCACACCTCCATAAGTGGACTAAACCAACCTTATATAGAGGTGTTTACATGTCTCTCTCTCACTCTCACAAACTCATGGGTCTAAAGGCTAATGCACCACATGCAAGTGGGTTTTACAAAAGTCAAACATTTACAAAGTCAAACATGAATAACTTTGCACCCCAACAAAGAGTGCTAGCAATAGGGCAGGAAGAAGCAATAGCAGATCCCACGGTGGTCATGGGTACGTTTCTCCTCAATAACTCTTATGAATGCATACTCTTTGATAGTGGTGCGGAGAGGAGTTTCGTGAGCCACAAGTTTAAACGTCTACTCAAACAAAATCCCCAATCACTAAAAGACACATTCACCGTAGAATGGCAAACGGAAAGACAGAGAGCACTAACGACATATACATAGGATGTACCCTCACTCTAAACAACTATTCCATCCAAATTGACCTTATGCCGGTCTCAATAAAAAGTTTCGACGCCATCATTGGTATGGATTGGGTAACTCCTCATCATACCGATATCCTATGTTATGAAAAAGCCACTGTTCTTAGCCTGCCAAGTAACGAAACCCTCGTCATTTATGGCGACAAACCCGACACGAACCTACAAATCATTTCCTGTGCCAATGTTCAAAAGTATCTTCTTAAAGAATACTATGCCTTTCTAGCCCACGTGGTAGATAAGAAACAAGAGGTAAAAGACATCAAAGACATTCCCGAAGTCTGTAACTTCCCCGACATATTTCCCGAAGATCTTCCAGGAGTTCCACCAGAACCACAAGTCGATTTCAGAATCGACTTGATTCCTGGAGCTACCCCCGTAGCCAAATCACCGTACCGTCTAGCACCAGCAGAAATACAGGAATTATCCAGCCAACTAAACGAACTACTAAGCAAAGGTTTTATCAGACCAAGTTTCTCACCCTGGGGAGCACCTGTCCTGTTCGTGAAGAAGAAGGATGGATCTTTCCGCATGTGCATAGATTACCGCGAACTAAACAAGCTCATCATTAAGAACCGATACCCTCTACCCCGTATAGATGATCTATTCGACCAACTCCAAGGAGCAAGCTACTTTTCAATGATCGACCTGAGATCGGGGTATCACCAACTACGAGTCTAGGAGAATGATGTTCCAAAAACAGGATTCCGAACTCGTTATGGTCACTACCAGTTTGTAGTGATGCCTTTCCAACTAACAAATCGCGTATGCCGTCCTTTTCTTGAAATATTTGTGATAGTATTCATAGATGATATACTAATCTACTCACGAAGTAAGGAAGAACATAGTCAGCACCTGCGACAAGTTCTTGAAACATTAATGGCGGAGAAACTATATGCGAAGTTCTCAAAGTGCGAGTTTTGGATTCGGAAAGTAAATTTCCTAGGTCACGTGGTCAGGGAAGAAGGGATACACATGGACCCTTACAAAATCAAAGTAATCTAGAACTGGTCAGCACCAAGAACGCCAATAGAAATCCGTCAATTCTTAGGCCTTGCTGACTACTACCGAAGTTTCATACAAAACTTCTCAAAGATTGCTAAACCACTAACCACCTTGACTCAGAAAGGTGTAACTTTCCGCTGGGAGGAGAAACAAGAAGTGGCTTTCCAGACACTAAAGCAAGCCCTATGCAGCGCACTGATCTTGTCTCTTCCAGAAGGGAGAGAAGATTTTGTTGTATGCTGTGATGCATCCAACCAAGGGCTAGGCAGTGTACTTATGCAACAATGAAAGGTTATTTCCTATGCCTCGAGACAGCTTAAGACACACGAAGTCAACTACACTACACACAACCTCGAACTGGGAGCAGTAGTATTTGCTCTGAAGATCTGGAGACACTACCTTCATGGCACGAAGTGCACAATATTCACGGACCATAAAAGTCTCCAACACATCTTCGACCAAAAGGAACTCAACATAAGGCAAAGACGTTGGGTGGAGCTACTTAATGATTACGAATGCAAAATTTGCTATCATCCGGGCAAAGCCACTGTAGTAGCAGATGCCCTTAGTCGAAAGGAGTACTCCAGTCGCAGAGTAAAAGCACTAACCATGACCATCCATTCATATTTGTCCACATAGATCAAGGAGGCACAGCTAGAAGCCTTGAAACCGGATAATGTGGCAGGTGAAGCCTTAAGAGGAATGGAGAAGAACTCAGAAATCAAGGGTGACAGAGTTTGTTATCTCATGAATCGGATCTGGACACCGAAGTTTGGTGCTACAGAGATGTTGTCATGAACAAAGCCCACAAGACTCGATACTCCGTTCATCCAGGTTCAACAAAGATGTATATGGACCTCAAGAAACTCTATTGGTGGCCGAACATGAAAGCAGAGATTGCCACCTATGTGGGCAAGTGTCTGACTTGCGCCAAAGTCAAGGTTGAATGCCAGAAGCCCTCAGGTTTGCTACAACAACCAGAAATACCTGAGTGGAAGTGGGAGCGGATTACCTTGGATTTCATAACCAAGTTACCCAAGACAACGGGTGGTCATGACACCATTTGGGTAATCGTCGACAGATTAACCAAATCCGCACACTTCCTACCAATAATGGAAACAGACAAGATGGAGAAATTGACCAAAACTTACATTAGAGAGATAGTATGACTGCATGGTGTGCCAATATCTATTATCTCTGATAGAGACAGTAGATTCACCTCACGGTTCTGGAAGTCACTCCAAAAATCTCTGGGAACTAGGCTGGACATGAGTACAGCCTACCACCCACAAACCGATGGACAGAGTGAGAGAACTATTCAAACCTTAATAGACATATTGAGAGATTGTGTGATCGACTTTGGTAAAGCATGGGATACCCATTTGCCACTTGTCGAGTTCTCATATAACAATAGCTATCACACTAGCATCAAGGTTGCTCCATTCGAAGCCCTCTATGGCCACAAGTGCAGATCACCTTTGTGTTGGGCTGAAGTGGGTGACACACAACTAGCTAGAGGACAAGTTCCTGACAGCACTCTCACCGGCTTGGAGATCATAAGGCAAACGACGGAGAATATCGTTCAAATCCGAGAACGACTGAAAGCTTCTAGAGACAGACAAAAGAGCTACACAGATAAGAGACGGAAACCCTTGGAATTCTAGGTGGGTGACCGCCTTCTGTTGAAGGTCTCACCCTGGAAAGGCATGATACGTTTTGGGAAGCGTGGAAAACTAAATCCAAGGTACATTGGGCCATTCGAGATTCTTGCCAGAATCAACCCAGTAGCTTACAAACTCCGACTACCCCAAGAACTTAATAACGTACACCCTACCTTCCACGTGTCTAATCTAAAGAAGTGTCTATCCGACGAGACTCTTGTGATTCCACTCGATGAAATCAAGATAAACGAGAGCCTACATTTCGTGGAGAACCAGTAGAAATCATGGATAGGGAAGTCAAAAGAACGAAGCAAAGTCGTATAACAATAGTGAAGGTCCGCTGGAACGCCAACCGAGGACCTGAATTCACTTGGGAACTGGAAGACCAGATTCAAAGAAAGTACCCGCATCTTTTTCCTAGTCCATGAGTACTCACTATAGAAATAATTTCGGGACGAAATTCCCTCTAATGGGGGGATAATGTTACAACCCGTTATTTCAAGTCAATAA